>NC_140579.1:193263328-198063328 GCF_964204655.1 Triturus cristatus
AAAAACGAGTGGCACAGAAGGCAAAAGGGGCAGAGAAATACAGGAAAAACGAGTGTCACAGAAAGCAAAAAGGGCAGAGAAATACAGGAAAAAAGAGTGTCACAGAAGGCAAGAGGGCACAGAAATACAGGAAAAACGAGTGTCACAGAAGGCAAAAAGGGCAGAGAAATACAGGAAAAATGAGTGGCACAGAAGGCAAAAAGGGCAGAGAAATACAGGAAAAACGGGTGGCACAGAAGGCAAAAAGGGCAGAGAAACACAGGAAAAACAAGTGGCACAGAAGGCAAAAGGGCAGAGAAATACAGGAAAAACAAGTGTCACAGAAGGCAAGTGGGCACAGAAATACAGGAAAAAAGTGTGGCACAGAAGGCAAGAGGGCAAAGAAATACTGGAAAAACGAGTGGCACAGAAGGCAAAAAGGGCAGAGAAATACAGGAAAAACGAGTGGCACAGAAGGCAAAAGGGACAGAGAAATACAAGGAAAAACAAGTGGCACAGAAGGCAAAAGGGGCAGAGAAATACAGGAAAAACGAGTGTCACAGAAAGCAAAAAGGGCAGAGAAATACAGGAAAAAAGAGTGTCACAGAAGGCAAGAGGGCACAGAAATACAGGAAAAACGAGTGTCACAGAAGGCAAAAAGGGCAGAGAAATACAGGAAAAACGAGTGGCACAGAAGGCAAAAAGGGCAGAGAAATACAGGAAAAACGAGTGTCACAGGAGGCAAGAGGGCACAGAAATACAGGAAAAACAAGTGGCACAGAGGCAAAATGGCAGAGAAATACAGGAAAAACGATTGTCACAGAAGGCAAGAGGGCAGAGAAATACAGGGGCAGCTGAGAAACAGAAGGCAAAAACGAGTGGAGAGGCACGGGGGCAGCGAGGGGTACAGAAGGAAAAACCAGGCAGAGACACGGGGGCAGCAAGGGGTACAGAGGAAAAACCAGGCAGAGAAACGGGGGCAGCGAGGGGTCCAGAAGGAAAAACCAGGCAAAAAGGGCACAGAAACACAGGAAAAACGAGTGGCACAGTAGGCAAAAAGGGCAGAGAAATACAGGAAAAACGATTGTCACAGAAGGCAAGAGGGCAGAGAAATACAGGGGCAGCTGAGAAACAGAAGGCAAAAACGAGTGGAGAGGCACGGGGGCAGCGAGGGGTACAGAAGGAAAAACCAGGCAGAGACACGGGGGCAGCAAGGGGTACAGAGGAAAAACCAGGCAGAGAAACGGGGGCAGCGAGGGGTCCAGAAGGAAAAACCAGGCAAAAAGGGCACAGAAACACAGGAAAAACGAGTGGCACAGTAGGCAAAAAGGGCAGAGAAATACAGGAAAAACGAGTGTCACAGAAGGGTAAAAGGGCAGAGAAATACAGGAAAAACAAGTGGCACAGAAGGCAAAAAGGGCAGAGAAATACAGGAAAAACGAGTGTCACAGAAGGCAAGAGGGCAAAGCAATACAAGAAAAATGAGTGTCACAGAAGGAAAAAAGGGCAGAGAAATACAGGAAAAACGAGTGGCACAGAAGGAAAAAAGGGCAGAGAAATACAGGAAAAACGAGTGGCACAAAAGGCAAAAAGGGCTGAGAAATGCAGGAGGAACGTGTGGCACAGAAGGCAAAAAGGGCAGAGAAATACAGGAAAAACGGGTGGCACAGAAGGCAAAAAGGGCAGAAAAATACAGGGAAAATGAGTGTCACAGAAGGCAAGAGGGCAAAGAAATACAAGAAAAACGAGTGTCACAGAAGGAAAAAAGGGCAGAGAAATACAGAAAAAACGAGTGGCACAGAAGGAAAAAAGGGCGGAGAAATACAGGAAAAACGAGTGGCACAAAAGGCAAAAAGGGTAGAGAAATACAGGAAAAACAAGTGTCACAGAAGGCAAGTGGGCACAGAAATACAGGAAAAACGAGTGTCACAGAAGGCAAGAGGGCACAGAAATACAGGAAAAAAGTGTGGCACAGAAGGCAAGAGGGCAAAGAAATACTGGAAAAACGAGTGGCACAGAAGGAAAAAAAGGGCAGAGAAATACAGGAAAAACGAGTGGCACAGAAGGCAAAAGGGACAGAGAAATACAGGAAAAACAAGTGTCACAGAAGGCAAAAGGGGCAGAGAAATACAGGAAAAACGAGTGTCACAGAAAGCAAAAAGGGCAGAGAAATACAGGAAAAAAGAGTGTCACAGAAGGCAAGAGGGCACAGAAATACAGGAAAAACGAGTGTCACAGAAGGCAAAAAGGGCAGAGAAATACAGGAAAAACGAGTGTCACAGAAGGCAAGAGGGCACAGAAATACAGGAAAAACGAGTGGCACAGAGGCAAAAAGGGCAGAGAAATGCAGGAAAAACGAGTGTCACAGAAGGCAAAAAGGGCCGAGAAATACATGAAAAACAAGTGTCACAGAAGGCACGACGGCACAGAAATACAGGAAAAACGAGTGGCTCAGTAGGCAAAAAGGGCAGAGAAATACAGGAAAAACGGGTGGCACAGAAGGCAAAAAGGGCAGAGAAATACAGGAAAAACGATTGTCACAGAAGGCAAGAGGGCAGAGAAATACAGGGGCAGCTGAGAAACAGAAGGCAAAAACGAGTGGAGAGGCACGGGGGCAGCGAGGGGTACAGAAGGAAAAACCAGGCAGAGACACGGGGGCAGCAAGGGGTACAGAGGAAAAACCAGGCAGAGAAACGGGGGCAGCGAGGGGTCCAGAAGGAAAAACCAGGCAAAAAGGGCACAGAAACACAGGAAAAACGAGTGGCACAGTAGGCAAAAAGGGCAGAGAAATACAGGAAAAACGAGTGTCACAGAAGGGTAAAAGGGCACAGAAATACAGGAAAAACAAGTGGCACAGAAGGCAAAAAGGGCAGAGAAATACAGGAAAAACGATTGTCACAGAAGGCAAGAGGGCAGAGAAATACAGGGGCAGCTGAGAAACAGAAGGCAAAAACGAGTGGAGAGGCACGGGGGCAGCGAGGGGTACAGAAGGAAAACCAGGCAGAGACACAGGGGCAGCAAGGGGTACAGAGGAAAAACCAGGCAGAGAAACGGGAGCAGCGAGGGGTCCAGAAGGAAAAACCAGGCAAAAAGGGCACAGAAACACAGGAAAAACGAGTGGCACAGTAGGCAAAAAGGGCAGAGAAATACAGGAAAAACGAGTGTCACAGAAGGGTAAAAGGGCAGAGAAATACAGGAAAAACAAGTGGCACAGAAGGCAAAAAGGGCAGAGAAATACAGGAAAAACGAGTGTCACAGAAGGCAAGAGGGCAAAGCAATACAAGAAAAATGAGTGTCACAGAAGGAAAAAAGGGCAGAGAAATACAGGAAAAACGAGTGGCACAGAAGGAAAAAAGGGCAGAGAAATACAGGAAAAACGAGTGGCACAAAAGGCAAAAAGGGCTGAGAAATACAGGAGGAACGAGTGGCACAGAAGGCAAAAAGGGCAGAGAAATACAGGAAAACGGGTGGCACAGAAGGCAAAAAGGGCAGAAAAATACAGGGAAAATGAGTGTCACAGAAGTCAAGAGGGCAAAGAAATACAAGAAAAACGAGTGTCACAGAAGGAAAAAAGGGCAGAGAAATACAGGAAAAACGAGTGGCACAGAAGGAAAAAAGGGCGGAGAAATACAGGAAAAACGAGTGGCACAAAAGGCAAAAAGGGTAGAGAAATACAGGAAAAACAAGTGTCACAGAAGGCAAGTGGGCACAGAAATACAGGAAAAACGAGTGTCACAGAAGGCAAGAGGGCACAGAAATACAGGAAAAAAGTGTGGCACAGAAGGCACGAGGGCAAAGAAATACTGGAAAAACAAGTGGCACAGAAGGGAAAAAGGGCAGAGAAATACAGGAAAAACGAGTGGCACAGAAGGCAAAAGGGACAGAGAAATACAGGAAAAACAAGTGTCACAGAAGGCAAAAGGGGCAGAGAAATACAGGAAAAACGAGTGTCACAGAAAGCAAAAAGGGCAGAGAAATACAGGAAAAAAGAGTGTCACAGAAGGCAAGAGGGCACAGAAATACAGGAAAAAAGAGTGTCACAGAAGGCAAGAGGGCACAGAAATACAGGAAAAACGAGTGTCACAGAAGGCAAAAAGGGCAGAGAAATACAGGAAAAACGAGTGTCACAGAAGGCAAGAGGGCACAGAAATACAGGAAAAACGAGTGGCACAGAGGCAAAAAGGGCAGAGAAATGCAGGAAAAACGAGTGTCACAGAAGGCAAAAAGGGCCGAGAAATACATGAAAAACAAGTGTCACAGAAGGCACGACGGCACAGAAATACAGGAAAAACGAGTGGCTCAGAAGGCAAAAAGGGCAGAGAAATACAGGAAAAACGGGTGGCACAGAAGGCAAACAGGGCAGAGAAATACAGGAAAAACAAGTGGCATAGAAGGCAAAAAGGGCAGAGAAATACAGGAAAAACAAGTGTCACAGAAGGCAAGTGGGCACAGAAATACAGGAAAAACGAGTGTCACAGAAGGCAAGAGGGCAGAGAAATACAGGAAAAATGAGTGGCACAGTAGGCAAAAAGGGCAGAGAAATACAGGAAAAACGAGCGGCACAGAAGGCAAAAAGGGCAGAGAAATGCAGGAAAAACGAGTGGCACAGAAGGCAAAAGGGGCAGAGAAATACAGGAAAAACGAGTGTCACAGAAAGCAAAAAGGGCAGAGAAATACAGGAAAAAAGAGTGTCACAGAAGGCAAGAGGGCACAGAAATACAGGAAAAACGAGTGTCACAGAAGGCAAAAAGGGCAGAGAAATACAGGAAAAACGAGTGGCACAGAAGGCAAAAAGGGCAGAGAAATACAGGAAAAACGGGTGGCACAGAAGGCAAAAAGGGCAGAGAAATACAGGAAAATGAGTGGCACAGAAGGCATAAAAGGGCAGAGAAATACAGGAAAAAAGGGTGGCACAGAAGGCAAAAAGGGCAGAGAAATACAGGAAAAACAAGTGGCACAGAAGGCAAAAAAGGGCAGAGAAATACAGGAAAAACAAGTGTCACAGAAGGCAAGTGGGTACAGAAATACAGGAAAAACGAGTGTCACAGAAGGCAAGAGGGCACAGAAATACAGGAAAAACGAGTGGCACAGAAGGCAAAAAGGGCAGAGAAATACAGGAAAAACGAGTGGCACAGAAGGCACAAAGGGCAGAGAAATGCAGGAAAAACGAGTGTCACAGAAGGCAAAAGAGGCAGAGAAATACAGGAAAAAATGAGTGTCACAGAAGGCAAACAGGGCCGAGAAATACATGAAAAACGAGTGTCACAGAAGGCACGACGGCACAGAAATACAGGAAAAACAAGTGGCTCAGAAGGCAAAAAGGGCAGAGAAATACAGGAAAAACGGGTGGCACAGAAGGCAAAAAGGGCAGAGAAATACAGGAAAAACAAGTGGCATAGAAGGCAAAAAGGGCAGAGAAATACAGGAAAAACAAGTGTCACAGAAGGCAAGTGGGCACAGAAATACAGGAAAAACGAGTGTCACAGAAGGCAAGAGGGCAGAGAAATACAGGAAAAATGAGTGGCACAGTAGGCAAAAAGGGCAGAGAAGTACAGGAAAAACGAGCGGCACAGAAGGCAAAAAGGGCAGAGAAATGCAGGAAAAACGAGAGGCACAGAGGGCAAAAGGGGCAGAGAAATACAGGAAAAACGAGTGTCACAGAAAGCCAAAAGGGCAGAGAAATACAGGAAAAAAGAGTGTCACAGAAGGCAAGAGGGCACAGAAATACAGGAAAAACGAGTGTCACAGAAGGCAAAAAGGGCAGAGAAATACAGGAAAAACGAGTGGCACAGAAGGCAAAAAGGGCAGAGAAATACAGGAAAAACGAGTGTTACAGAAGGCAAGAGGGCACAGAAATACAGGAAAAACGAGTGGCACAGAGGCAAAAAGGGCAGAGAAATCCAGGAAAAACGAGTGTCACAGAAGGTAAGAGGGCACAGAAATACAGGAAAAACGAGTGTCACAGAAGGCAAAAAGGGCAGAGAAACACAGGAAAAACGAGTGGCTCAGTAGGCAAAAGGACAGAGAAATACAGGAAAAACGAGTGTCACAGAAGGCAGAAAGGGCAGAGAAACACAGGAAAAACGAGTGGCTCAGTAGGCAAAAAGGGCTGAGAAATACAGGAAAAACGAGTGTCACAGAAGGCAAGACGGCACAGAAATACAGGAAAAACGAGTGGCTCAGAAGGCAAAAGGGGCAGAGAAATACAGGAAAAACGAGTGTCACAGAAGGCAAAAAGGGCAGAGAAATACAGGACAAACGAGTGTCACAGAAGGAAAAATTGCAGAGAGATACAGAAAAAACAAGTGGCACAGAAGGCCAGAGGGCACAGAAATACAGGAAAAACGAGTGGCACAGAAGGCAAAAAGGGCAGAGAAATACAGGAAAAACGAGTGTCACAGAAGGTAAAAAGGGCAGAGAGATACAGAAAAAACAAGTGGCACAGAAGGCCAGAGGGCACAGAAATACAGGAAAAAAGAGTGGCACAGAAGGCAAAAAGGGCACAGAAACACAGGAAAAACAAGTGGCACAGTAGGCAAAAAGGGCAGAGAAATACAGGAAAAACGAGTGTCTCAGAAAGCAAAAAGGGCAGAGAAATACAGGAAAAACAAGTGGCACAGAAGGCAAAAAGGGCAGAGAAATACAGGAAAAACGAGTGGCACAGAAGGCAAAAAGGGCAGAGAAATACAGAAAGAACGAGTGTCACAGAAGGCAAGAGGGCACAGAAATACAGGAAAAACGAGTGTCACAGAAGGCAAAAAGGGCAGAGAAATACAGGAAAACGAGTGGCACAGAAGGCAAAAAGGGCAGAGAAATACAGGAAAATGAGTGGCACAGAAGGCATAAAAGGGCAGAGAAATACAGGAAAAAAGGGTGGCACAGAAGGCAAAAAGGGCAGAGAAATACAGGAAAAACAAGTGGCACAGAAGGCAAAAAGGGCAGAGAAATACAGGAAAAACAAGTGTCACAGAAGGCAAGTGGGCACAGAAATACAGGAAAAACGAGTGTCACAAAAGGCAAGAGGGCACAGAAATACAGGAAAAACGGGTGGGACAGAAGGCAAAAAGGGCAGAGAAATACAGGAAAAACGAGTGGCACAGAAGGCAAAAAGGGCAGAGAAATGCAGGAAAAACGAGTGTCACAGAAGGCAAAAGAGGCAGAGAAATACAGGAAAAAAGAGTGTCACAGAAGGCAAAAAGGGCAGAGAAATACAGGAAAAACTAGTGGCACAGAAGGCAAAAAGGGCAGAGAAATGCAGGAAAAACGAGTGTCACAGAAGGCAAAAGAGGCAGAGAAATACAGGAAAAACGAGTGTCACAGAAGGCAAAAAGGGCAGAGAAATACATGAAAAACGAGTGTCACAGAAGGCACGACGGCACAGAAATACAGGAAAAACGAGTGGCTCAGAAGGCAAAAAGGGCAGAGAAATACAGGAAAAACGGGTGGCACAGAAGGCAAAAAGGGCAGAGAAATACAGGAAAAACAAGTGGCATAGAAGGCAAAAAGGGCAGAGAAATACAGGAAAAACAAGTGTCACAGAAGGAAAGTGGGCACAGAAATACAGGAAAAACGAGTGTCACAGAAGGCAAGAGGGCAGAGAAATACAGGAAAAATGAGTGGCACAGTAGGCAAAAAGGGCAGAGAAATACAGGAAAAACGAGCAGCACAGAAGGCAAAAAGGGCAGAGAAATGCAGGAAAAACCAGTGGCACAGAAGGCAAAAGGGGCAGAGAAATACAGGAAAAACGAGTGTCACAGAAAGCAAAAATGGCAGAGAAATACAGGAAAAAAGAGTGTCACAGAAGGCAAGAGGGCACAGAAATACAGGAAAAACGAGTGTCACAGAAGGCAAAAAGGGCAGAGAAATACAGGAAAAATGAGTGGCACAGAAGGCAAAAAGGGCAGAGAAATACAGGAAAAACGGGTGGCACAGAAGGCAAAAAGGGCAGAGAAACACAGGAAAAACAAGTGGCACAGAAGGCAAAAAGGACAGAGAAATACAGGAAAAACAAGTGTCACAGAAGGCAAGTGGGCACAGAAATACAGGAAAAAAGTGTGGCACAGAAGGCAAGAGGGCAAAGAAATACTGGAAAAACGAGTGGCACAGAAGGCAAAAGGGACAGAGAAATACAAGAAAAACAAGTGTCACAGAAGGCAAAAGGGGCAGAGAAATACAGGAAAAAAGAGTGTCACAGAAGGCAAGAGGGCACAGAAATACAGGAAAAACGAGTGTCACAGAAGGCAAAAAGGGCAGAGAAATACAGGAAAAACGAGTGGCACAGAAGGCAAAAAGGGCAGAGAAATACAGGAAAAACGAGTGTCACAGGAGGCAAGAGGGCACAGAACTACAGGAAAAACAAGTGGCACAGAGGCAAAAAGGGCAGAGAAATACAGGAAAAACGATTGTCACAGAAGGCAAGAGGGCAGAGAAATACAGGGGCAGCTGAGAAACAGAAGGCAAAAATGAGTGGAGAGGCACGGGGGCAGCGAGGGGTACAGAAGGAAAAACCAGGCAGAGACACGGGGGCAGCAAGGGGTACAGAGGAAAAACCAGGCAGAGAAACGGGGGCAGCGAGGGGTCCAGAAGGAAAAACCAGGCAAAAAGGGCACAGAAACACAGGAAAAACGAGTGGCACAGTAGGCAAAAAGGGCAGAGAAATACAGGAAAAACGAGTGTCACAGAAGGGTAAAAGGGCAGAGAAATACAGGAAAAACAAGTGGCACAGAAGGCAAAAAGGGCAGAGAAATACAGGAAAAACGATTGTCATAGAAGGCAAGAGGGCAGAGAAATACAGGGGCAGCTGAGAAACAGAAGGCAAAAACGAGTGGAGAGGCACGGGGGCAGCGAGGGGTACAGAAGGAAAAACCAGGCAGAGACACGGGGGCAGCAAGGGGTACAGAGGAAAAACCAGGCAGAGAAACGGGGGCAGCGAGGGGTCCAGAAGGAAAAACCAGGCAAAAAGGGCACAGAAACACAGGAAAAACGAGTGGCACAGTAGGCAAAAAGGGCAGAGAAATACAGGAAAAACGAGTGTCACAGAAGGGTAAAAGGGCAGAGAAATACAGGAAAAACAAGTGGCACAGAAGGCAAAAAGGGCAGAGAAATACAGGAAAAACGAGTGGCACAGAAGGCAAAAAGGGCAGAGAAATACAGGAAAAACGAGTGTCACAGAAGGCAAGAGGGCAAAGAAATACAAGAAAAACGAGTGTCACAGAAGGAAAAAAGGGCAGAGAAATACAGGAAAAACGAGTGGCACAGAAGGAAAAAAGGGCAGAGAAATACAGGAAAAACGAGTGGCACAAAAGGCAAAAAGGGCAGAGAAATACAGGAGGAACGAGTGGCACAGAAGGCAAAAAGGGCAGAGAAATACAGGAAAAACGGGTGGCACAGAAGGCAAAAAGGGCAGAGAAATACAGGGGAAATGAGTGGCACAGAAGGCAAAAAGGGCAGAGAAATACAGGAAAAACGAGTGTCACAGAAGGCAAGAGGGCACAGAAATACAGAAAAAACGAGTGGCACTGAGGCAAAAAGGGCAGAGAAATACAGGAAAAACGAGTGTCACAGAGGGCAAGAGAGTACAGAAATACAGGGGCAGCCAAGAAACAGAAGGCAAAAACGGGTGGAGAGGCACGGGGGCAGCGAGGGGTACAGAGGGAAAAACCGGGCAGAGACACAGGGGCAGCAAGAGGTACAGAGGAAAAACCGGGCAGAGACACGGGGGCAGCGAGGGGTACAGAAGGAAAAACCGGGCAGAGACACGGGGACAGCGAGGGGAACAGAGGGAGGAAAACGGGCACGGACCACGAACAGGCAGCGGGGGAAGACAGAACAACAGCAGTCACAGACACAACAATGAAATACAGGCAATACAATCAAACAATAGAGCGGAAGATGAACAAACCTACGGCCTACCACTGACCACCAGGGATGAGGCGCAGGTGGTAGCCTGTGGGTGGTGGAGGGCCTCGAACTTCCTCAGCAGCAGCTGCAGCTGGGGCAGGGACACACAGGCGGTGCTGTGCGGAGGGGGAGCTACCTACCTTGTGGGGTCAAGGCATTTGAATTGCACATGTGAGGCTGGCCGTAGTTAGATAGTCAGCCAAACCTACATGTGCACTTCAAACTCAAATGGCCACTCCTCATTGCTACCAATCAGCAGCAATGAAGTACTGGCCCCGCCCCACACTCTGTTCAGCAGAGAGTAAAAAATAAAATGGTATTAAAATAATTTACCATTTTTTTTTCACTCTTTCTACAGCAGTGGGGGGGGGGATGGGGTGACGCTCCTTTGCTCCTATGGAGGAACCGCCGATAATAGGTTTGCTGTATAAATGCATTGCATGGTATGGAAGACTGCATGCATTTGAGCTTGGTGCAAGCAATGTTTTTTTAATATTATCCGGGGACTCAACAGTAAAAACCAGCCTAGGATACCATTAAACAGTCCCACAAAAAGACATGGAACTTGTCCACACGCTAACCTTTCAGACTAGCCCGTCTCCACTACTTGAGTGCCCTATAGGAAGGGCCAGACTGGCTGTAGTGGGCACTGGGCGTTTTCCTGGTGGGCTGGAAGGGTGGGGGCCGGATTTGACCGGTGTGGGCTGTTTTTAATACAGGGTGGCGGTTTTGCAGCAGTGCTGCAATATGGGCCCCCTGTACCAAAAGCAGCAGCAGTGTTTCCCACCAGCACCGCCACCCCCACCCCCCATGGCCAGTTAGACTCATTGCCAAGGCCGGTTTGCGTTCCCAGTCCGGCCCTGCCTATAGGCTAGTCCGACTCTGCTTTCTTTCGGTCAATATGGCGACTACTCACATGGGGCATTCCACAGGGCTCACCCTTGAGGAGTCCCTCACACTATTAAATCTTTGTGTTAACCCTGGCTAAGCAAATTCATTGTTTTGGCTTCCAAGTGGTATCCTACGCTGATGACAGGGAGATCGCAATCTCCTTTAATGAGGAGACTCGATCACTGGCAGACAACTTTAGGCACTGCATGTCCAAGGCTGCCCCCCACCCCCGCCAAGCCCTGAAACAAACTCTCATTTGAATTTAGTGCCAAATCAAACTATTTGGTCTTAAGGGGGGGAATCAAAAACTGGCTAGTCGACTGATACATTCAATCAGAATTATGTTTTTTTCTCAGTAGGTACATCATACTTTAATGGTGGGCATTTGTGCTCTCTAAATCTGTCATGCATTCGTTCAGGAATTTCCAGAAGCAGGGGCAGTTAGGGAGTCCAGAAGAGGAAGGTTCACCAGGGTTCACTTAGAAGGTGAGGAACGCCCCTCTCCGCAGCACATTTCCCTGACTACTCAACACGGACCTTGCATAGTCTCCGGGTTTACCATGTATGTAACACTGAGTCCGCTGCTGCATTCCCCCCCCTCCCCCCCCCGCACACCCTCACACACACTCGCACTTCTCCTCAGAGTCGGCTGCACACTAATGAAACCATTTTGTATAGCAACAGTAACCTGTGGAAGTGACGTCAGTATGCTGGAACACATCTTCATCTAGGCTAACCCTTTAGAGTTTCCATAATTAACGTATAATTTTCAAACAGTTGACAATCCCACATTAAATGGTTTTATTTTTAGTTTTTGGAAGGATTCCTGAAAAGTGGTTCCTCCGAAACCTCCTCACATCCCATCACTGTGAAAAGTACCGACGTTGAAAGTCCCCGCCGTTTTTAGGTAAACTGTACTGTAAGGGAGAAAATCGCGTGGTTTCTGGGGTTTTTTCTTCCTACTTTTGCTGCAGTTAACACCCTTCCGAGCTGTTTCTAAAATGACACGGTGGATTATTTTTGCGAGTTACGTGCAGAGTGCTGGTGGTGTGCCACAAGAGGTCACGATGCTAGCAGGACACATGCTTTTTGAACAGTCATGGTGCGACCTTTAGCAACCGTAATATTTATTTTCAGTTAAATGTTATGCAATTCCAGGAAGAACCGGCATAATGGACAAGTGGATTAAACGCCTGACGCAGAAATATGTATCTTTCACACATTTTATTAGTTTTCATTTAAAGCAAGTGCATATCCCACGTATGAATATCTAATTTATAGTTCTTTTGGCAACAAATATGTCAGGGTGCAAATCCAACCCTTTATGTCCACAACAGTCCTCTCCATTAGAAAGAATGAAACACCTGCAAAGCAAACAATCCACCTCGATACAAACTCAAGATCTCTTGGGTCAAATATCGTCCTGTTAAACTCAGTGTCATGCCCCCTAGGTGGGATCTACTTTAAGGGCTGTACCACTATTTGTGCAATTTGTGTATCTGCCAGCTTTGCCATATGCCCATCATCCACCTTTGCTCTCCATTTAACAGCCCCCAGGTATCAAGGGCACTGGTGGTCATATCCAAGGACATTCAGTTCATACATATTGTTCTCCTTTCTGAAGCTTATCCTTATTTTAAATCTTCCTCTCATCATTGCCCGACATTGAATGAAACTACTCCATCCCAAAGTGGGACCAAATCTGGCTTCTTCGCTCAGTTTTTTACCTCCACGTGTTACAACGTGCTTTAGCCCTGTTTCATTACAGCTGATCTCCACTTTGTAAGGCACGGTCCCCCTTCTGCTTTCCAGGTCATTGCTCCTTGCTGTCTCGCCAATACCAATGCGAGATCAGTAAATTTGCAACAAGACTTCTTGTTTTTGGGACGGAGAAGAAACCCAACTCACAGGCCTCTGGTTGGATCATTCTGCCTGTGACCTCATTTAACCCCTTCCCCGCTCATGACGGAACCACTCCGTCATGAGCCACGGTTGCGCTGTGCTCATGACGGAGTGGTTCCGTCATGCCGCGGCCGTTGGCTGCCGCTCCGCCCACGCGGGGCGTTTTCCCCGCCTGTGCGGGCGTCCAACGTAAGTGGGCGGCGCCGTGACGGAACCACTCCGTCATGAGCACAGCTCAACCGTGGCTCGTGACGGAGCGGTTCCATCACGAGCACAGCGCCACCGCGCTGCCCCCAAACCCCCCCCCAGCGCCACGGCGGAATTCCTGCCGCAGCGAAGGGGTTAAGATATGGATGATACCTCTTCAGGATGGTACCAAGACAGGGCAACTTCAGACCATATGTTAAAATCCCACTTCTGAGGCCCCACATCTTGGACATGATAGGTTTGCTCCTCTGTGAAACTTACTAATCTTGCAAGGTGTGAGATTCTTTGTACAATCTTTCAATGTAATAATTCAAAATAAGTATCCATGGAGAATCTAGGAGTGCTTCTCAATACTCAACTCAAATCCTCCTCCTCAGGCACCTACCAATGTCCTTTCCAAATTATTCTCTAGCTCATCTTATGAGCATTTCAACGAATCGAGGAATATCCGGTATATCAACATTGTTTTCTTCTCTTGTTCCATCGTACATATCATTTGCAGACCTCTGAGTAGGTGGCTCCACTGTTCCATTTTCTCATATTGATTTTAGTGTCTTAGTTAATGATGCACAGCCTAGAACTA
Organism: Triturus cristatus; assembly: GCF_964204655.1. Lineage (NCBI taxonomy): Eukaryota > Metazoa > Chordata > Amphibia > Caudata > Salamandridae > Triturus > Triturus cristatus. The sequence continues at coordinate 193,276,791 of NC_140579.1, forward strand.
GTCCAAGTTTATATCATTCTCTAGGACTGTTTTAAGAGTTATTGTGTTAGAGACTGCCTACCGGTCGAATGCCTTTTTGCACCCACAGTGTTAACTGCCTTTAGCCATCTAGAGGTCCAAGTAAGCTTTTCTAGGGCATCTTGGGTGCATATGGTACCAGTTTAGGCAGCATGTTCAGCAGTATCTAATAACTCTCATCAATCTTGGCATATTACTAAGAGGCCCTTCGGTTTAATAGAAGCACTCATCAGCCCTCCCACTATAGACTCTCATATTCTCACTCAAGCATCTGCTCTCCTGGAATCATCCATCTATTTGTTGGCCCCTAGTAGCTGCCCAACAACTTGCTGGAAGCACCTGAGGTCAGGTTAATGAACCTCTCAAAACGTAATCTCCGCCTGTACCAATTCTCCATAGCCATCTACAGTAGGCTATCGTACATTTCACTATTAAAGCAAATCATATTAGAGATCACACTACACTATGTGTGCGCTGACATGCTCTAGGGAGGCGTTCCTTAATTTGTATGGGGGATATGGCCCTCAAGGTAGGAAATCCTCTGCCTTTGTACCTTTGCCTTGTTACCCGTACCATATAACACTGGCTATTGTGATGTTACACATAGAGGTGACACACAGTCAGTTGCCCCCAAGAGCACCCCCTGAAAGAGGCCCAAGGATTCCCCCTGCCCCCAGATATTCCCTCAACAGGCAGGTGCAGTCACTCTTTGTACCCACCTGAAGGTGGATTTCTGCCCCTCATTTAAATGTGAGGCGTTGTTGCTGCCTTCACAGTGAAACACAGAGATATGGCTTTAAACACCATGTCACTAATGTATAGTTCCCAACGCAGCAGCTCCATCTAAAGCTTGAAGATGACTGTGGCAACCTTCTCAAACTATTCCACTGTCTCTATCACATTCAACGCGGATCGGATACAGAACTGGTTATGCCTAAATGAAGAAAAGACAGACATTTTGCTCTTAGGCCCAGTAAGCTAATGCTCTCTCACCATTTAGAGACCTAAGGATTTGAGAAGGTGAACTAATCACGCAGCCTGGGTGTGATCTTCGACCTTGATTTCTCATTCGCCACCCAGAAGCATGCACTTTACAAAACTGCATTTTTCCACAATTTCACATGAGAATAATCCTGTCATTGTCACGCTGCTCACAGAAAATTGACTTGATTTTGATGTTATGTCCTTCCTGGACTAAGGCACCTTCCTCTACACAGAACTTCCTCACGCATCCCTTGCCAAGCTCCGGCAAGTACATACTATGCTCATCAACTGTTTTTTTTGGATTTAACCACCATGATCGTGCCACCCAGCTCTAGGAATTCCACAGTGGCTCCCTGTGAAGGAAAGGGTGGTGTTTAAGATGACATAAGATATTAGGGGAGAAAAGTCATTAGATGTTTCTTAACATAATATAATCAGTCACATGTTGTCTGGAGTAGGTATTTCTTATTTTATTCTAGGCTACATTTGGCATCAGTTTCGACTTTCTCCAAAGCAAATGTTGGGTTTCTTGCACTCGGACTTACTACTATTATTGATATTTTGTAAAGCACACAAGCTACCCGCAATGGGTTTCCAGGCGCTAGGCCTTCACATGGTACGTTCTCAAAGAATGATGGGATAATTTATTCAAACAACCAGGGTTTCAGTAGTTTTCGAAAGATGGAGACAGACTGACAGGATCTCAGTGACTGTGGCATTGCGTTCCATAGTTTGGGTCCCAGGTAGGAGAAAGCGTGGCCTCCTTAATGTCTTCTTTTAACTCTAGGCACGGAAGAAGGGTTGGAATTGCTAAATCGTAGGGAGCGATGTGGTTTGTAGGGTGAGACCAGGTGTCTGAGATACTTGGGGCCTGTGTTTGATCAAAGTTTGTGCATGTAGCATAATGTTTTAAAATAAATTCTTCTTTCTACAGGCAGTCAGTGGAGCTCATGCAAAAGCTTAGCTGTGGAGGGGAATTTTGGCGGCTTTAGAAGCAGTGCTGAAAGCAACATTTTGGACTAGCTGCAGTCGCCTGATAGCACCATTGGTAACACCCAGATACAAAATGTTGACGTAATCCAATCGGGAGGGGATCAACTCCTGTATCATTGTACTATGAACGGAAGGCAGCCAAGAATCTTTCTTAGTTATCTGAGCATCCCAAAGCAGGACGCTGCTACTTTGGTAATCTGGAAGTTCGTTGAGAGCTTGATATCTATCCAGATGCCCAAATTTTTAACAGCTGGCTTTTGAGTGGGGCAAGTCTCAAGATGCGGGCCCCACACCTGGGGTTGGTTGCCTACCACCAACATTTCCGTCTTATCACTGGTCAATTCAAGGTGGTTAGTATTAATCCAAGCCAGCACTTTTGACAGGCAGGTATTTAAGACACCCGCATTCTGGTTTTCGTGGTCTGTCAGAGAGACGACAAAATGGGTGATTTTAGAAATGGGGATCTCTAGTTGGCAGGGGCTGGCACCGATGTCCAGATAGGGATCCTTCTTCCTAAGTCAGAGTAAGGGACTACACCCTTTGATAACCCCTGCTCAACCCTGTGGTAACGTAGCACGAGCAGACAGGCCTATCTCAGAGGCAGTGTGTGAAGTATTTATGACCATACACAACAACGCAGTGAAGACACTACAAAGGGACACCACACAAGTAGCTATAGAAAAAAAAGTATCTTTATATAGTCTTAACACAAGGCTCAAAAGCGATCAAGAAACCACAATGCATAATTACAGATTCACTTCAAAGCAATAGAGGCACTCAAAAAGCATGTGGAAAGAACTTAGTTCGAGGCCGGGGTCCACGCGACCTGGTGATGCACAATGTACCTTATATTTAAAGGGGCACGGCACGCAGCCTCACAAGGAAGCCATGGTGATGACAGGCAGACTCGCAGCGGCCACAGCTCACCGCTGTAGCGGTCCGCGGCTTACACTCACGATAATCCTGGGACGGGGCTTAAAGGCGGGCACCCAGCGGCACTCGCAGGTGATAGCAAGATCCTCGAAGTGGTGACTAGTGCGGGCACTCAGAGGCACAGCTCCTCAGCTGCAGCGGCCCACAATAGCGATAGCGATGATTCTCGTGGGACGGCAAATGCGGGCACTCAGCGGCACAGCTCCTCAGGTGCAGCGGCCCACAATAGCGATAGCGATGATTTCCGTAGGACGGCAAATGCGGGCACTCAACGGCACAGCTCCTCAGCTGCAGTGGCCCACAATAGCGATCACAATGAATTTGGTAACACAGGCAAATGTGGGCTCTCAGCGGCAACAGCTCCTCAGCTGCTGCGGCCCACAATAGTGATCACGATGACTTTTGAAACACAGGCAAATGCGGGCTCTCAGTGGCAACAGCTCCTCAGCTGCGGCGGCCTACAATAGCGATCACGATGACTTTGGAAACACAGGCAAATGCGGGCTCTCAGTGGCAACTGCTCCTGAGCTGCAGCGGCCCACAATAGCGGTCACGATGACTTTGGTAACACAGGCAAATGCGGGCTCTCAGCGGCAACAGCTCCTCAGCTGCGGCGGCCCACAATAGCGATCACGATGACTTTGGAAACACAGGCAAATGCGGGGTCTCAGCGGCAACAGCTCCTCAGCAGCGGCGGCCCACAGTAGCGATGCGATTTCTTTGGAAACACAGGCAAATGTGGGCTCTCAGCGGCAACAGCTCCTCAGCTGCGGCAGCCCACAATAGCGATGCGATGACTTTCAGCCCGCGTTCCCTGCAGTAGAACCAGAGGTTCTGGAATTCTCAACAGAGGCCTCACCTGCGAGTAGAATCCCTCTCAAATAGGAATCCGGACGGCTGATGGGTGAAGTCTAATGTCCCTGAGACTTCAGCAGGATGCAAGCTCAAATCAGGCCCTTGGGTAGTTGCTTCAGCAAGATGGATACAAGTTTCAAAGTCCTTTCCCTCTCGTTACACGGTCAGAGGTTCGTCTTGACATGCAGAAGTAACACACCCTGTAGGGGTTTTAGCACAGAGCTTTATACCCCAAAAGTCTTTGTTCTCAATAAGTCACAAATCACTGAACCCAGCCAGAACCAGTTTGGTGTCGTCCTGGAGCACTTTATTTATGAAGCTACATCCTGCCTTTCAGGGAGAGGGGGTCTGCCATCAGACACACATTGGGAGGTGTTCACCTTGCCAGGCACAGCCCTGCTCAGATAAAGGGTCACCCCTCCCCATACTCCAACTGCAGATCTCTCTATTTAATCCAGGTCGGTCTCAGCCTGCCCTGACCCTCCAAAAGAAGACAGCCAATACACATAACAGCAGAGCACACGGGGAGGCTTTGGCAAGAAAATACCTACTTCCCAAAAGTGGTCGTTTTAAACACAGAATATAAAAATAATCATCACTAAAAGATGTGCTTTAATATTTGGAGCTCAAGCATAGTAAATTCGACTTTCCTATCATGTTCCTTGGGTCAATTAGGATTATACCAATTCATACAATCAATTTACAATAGGGAGCATTCGCGCTGTGGCACTGAATGGCAGTGGCACAGCGCCCAGAGCATCTAACACCAGCAAACACAGAGGAGACAAAAAGCAAAAAATGGAAGGGAGACCCACGCCAATGGTGCCAGGTCTAACAGGTGACATTGGCATATGAGAAGAGCGTAAGGCCAAAGGTTTCTACAATGTCAGCCAGAGGGCATACATAAACATTAAACATAGTTGGGATGAGGGTCAAGCCCTGTGGTACACCACAGGATAATGGATAGATCTGTGAGCAGTGTGGTTTTGTGTGAACTTGAAAGCAGCAGTCCTGCAGAAAGAACTTGAACCATCGCAAGGCGTTGCCAAACGCACCTCTGACTTCTAATCTTTGCAGCAAGAGGTTATGACTAAATGTGTCCAATAAAAATGAGAGCAGCTATGCCTTGGGAAACAGCGTTTACTACGCATGCGATAGATCGCATGTCATTACAACGCGGTCGTTACAACGACCGCATTGTAACATTGCAAACCATTACATCGCAAGTTGTTATAATGACTTACGATAGGGGGCACAAGGCTGTTGCACAAACTGGAGTAGGAATAGTCAATAATACTATTCCTAAGTCCAGCAAGCCTCCTACAGCAAGTCGCTGTAATGACTTGCAATGTAATGGTTCGCGATCTATCGCATGCGTAGTAAAGATACATATTCATGCTCCCTCTGTCCAACTGCGCTTTAAGATTTTCTGGCACACCCAGTAGCGCTTCTTATGTACTATGTCCATCTCTAAAGCCTGATTGGGACTGATGGAGAAGATCTTTGGATTCAATAAACATTCTGAGCTACTTATTTATATGTTTCTTCGCCTTGTACCAAGTCGAAACTCATTTCATATGTGACTTTGTATCAATGAAGCCAACTACTACTATGATTATTCACCTTATCCTTGACCATATGTGTTTGTGATAAGATGTAATCCACAACAACTTGGTCACAACTGGAGGAGAACTGAACACACACAGCTTTAACATCCAAAAATGCCATGCCCGTCTCTAGTTTGTCACAGTACTACTTTACTTTAGTCAGTTCAGGGGTGCTGGACAGGGACCCAGCTCCCAATCCACAAGGAACTTTGTTGAAAATTTAGGTAATGAGCTTCTCAGCAAAAGAACCATTTTCACAGGAACTTTTCCTAGCATAATGGACATTGACTTGTGGGAGGAAATATATTTTCTAGTTCTAAGACAGACATCTTGAAGACAGCTCTTTAATTGGTCATTAGGTTTATCTCAGTGATGCCGGGCAAAGGAGCGTTTTTGCCACAGGGAGGACCCAGTGGTTGGATTTACCATTGGATTTTAGGCAGATGCAAGCTGGGCCCTACGACTTCTATGACTTTTGTCTGTCAGATCCACCCTGTGTCTCAGTACCATCTATAGGCTATGGAGTTCAACTCAATGGATTCACCTCCTGGCGATACCCTAGTCAGGTTCAGGCTGTGACGAGTCTGCTACTGCTGCATGCCTAATGAATTTATCGTAAACAGTGCAAACATTGCTAGAGACTCACAACTGAGTCCTTTCTTCAAGTGTCTCTTTATTGTAATGTGTGAAGAAATGACCCAGCTGGGTGTTGTGTGGCACAGTAGAGGGTGAAGGTGGGGAGCGTAAAAAGCGCATTAGCTAGTCGCCGGCTCACCTCACTGCAGAACGTGCCATGCAAAATGTCCACACAATATTCTATGTGTTAAACAATGTATATATATTTAGGAAAAAAAGCTATGGCTGTGGTTGGATGAAAGTAACCCCCTGCATGCTTGAGGATGCAAACTTCAGCTCAACGAAGGCAGGTGAAGTTTGTTTGACTTTGCTAATGTCAAATTTTGCCACCTGCAGCCACATGACTGGGCTGCTGTCTAGTAACAAGATGTTTTACCCAAAAAGGGTAGCACGTCCTGTAGCTGGGAAGGTGACACCATCCATGGAATGAAGAAAGAGGGGCAGGCGACTGGTTTGCATAAAAGACTACTCAAACTCTTCTGATCCAAAGCTGTAGATTTAAGCTCGGTCCTCCTCCACTGTGACTCTTGCTTACAGAACCCTTTGCCGTAAGTCTGTCGCTAACCTCTAGTAGGGTGTGATAATACTGCACACAGGAGCTACTTAATCAGGGTTATCAACCACTTGCTATTCCATATTTATCACGTAATCAATGGTGAAAGCAAAGGCTTTTGTGATGGTGACTGTAGGTTTTACCTCGCGGGTGGCAGTCCTCACGCACAAGAGTACATTGAAAAGCTTGAACCCCAAAGTTTAACAGACCATACCATCCCTCCATATACAGATTAGTCGCTGACACTAGAGTTGACGAGGACTCTCTGACTGTCCCCTTTATTCAGCTGCATCATATGTCTCTGCTGGGCAGGACATAGAGCTGCCACTTGGGTTGTCTGCTAGAAAGCAAAAGGGAGAAACTTATTTCAGAAAATGTTAAAAGTGTGGGGTGGGCCAGCCGCGACACACAGCTGATGCGTTTGTTCTTTACAGGTTTGTGTTTTGCCCATGGTCGGTCTTTCTTATGACCACAAGTTAATTGGTACCCATACACATGACTAGTCTGTAAGTATGACACCAAAGTGGCGTCTGGTGTGGGCACTGCTATGGCTCTGATCTTAGCTTAGGTCTGATGTGCACCTTCTGGATCTCTAGTATGGCCCATGCTTGGTCTCTGATGTGCCCCTTCTGGATCTCTGGTATGGCCTGTGCTTGGTCTCTGTTATATCTTCTATTTGGTCTCTAGTATGGCCTGCGCTTGGTCTCTGATGTGCCCCATCCGGATCTCTGGCATCGCCTGTACTTCGTCTCTGGCATGGCCTGTGCTTGATCTCTGGATCTCTGGTATGGCCCGCGCTTGGTCTCTGATGTGCCCCATCTGGATCTCTGGCATGGCCTGTACTTCGTCTCTGGTATGGCCTGTGCTTGGTCTCTGGTATGGCCTGGGCTTGGTCTCTGGTATGGTCTGTGCTTGGTCTCTGGCATGGCCTGTGCTTGGTCTCTGGCATGGTCTGTGCTTGGTCTCTGTTATAGATTCTATTTGGTCTCTAGTATGGCCTGCGCTTGGTCTCTGATGTGCCCCATCCGGATCTCTGGCATCGCCTGTACTTCGTCTCTGGCATGGCCTGTGCTTGGTCTCTGGCATGGCCTGTGCTTGGTCTCTGGCATGGGCTGTGCTTGGTCTCTGGCATGGCCTGTGCTTGGTCTCTGTTATAGCATGTGCTTGGTCTCTGGCATGGCATGTGCTTGGTCTCTGGTATGGCCTGTGCTTGGTCTCTGGTATGGCCTGTGCTTGGTCTCTGGCATGGCCTCTGCTTGGTCTCTGTTATAGCCTCTGCTTGGTCTCCGGCATGGCCTGTGCTTGGTCTCTGGTATGCCCTGTGCGTGGTCTCTGTAATAGCCTGTGCTTGGTCTCTGGCATGGCCTGTGCTTGGTGTCTGGCATGGCCTGTGCTTGGTCTCTGGCATGGCCTGTGCTAGGTCTCTGTTATAGCCTCTGCTTGGTCTCCTGCATGGCCTGTGCTTGGTCTCTGGCATGGCCTGTGCTCGGTCTCTGGCATGGCCTGTGCTTGGCCTCTCGTATGGTCTGTGCTTGGTCTCTGGTATGGCATGTGCTTGGTCTCTGTTATAGCTTCTATTTGGTCTCTAGTATGGCCTGTGCTTGGTCTCTGATGTGCCCCATCTGGATCTCTGGCATGGCCTGTACTTCGTCTCAGGCATGGCCTGTGCTTGGTCTCTGGTATGGCCTGTGTTTGGTCTCTGGTATGGCCTGTGCTTGGTCTCTGGCATGGCCTGTGCTTGGCCTCTGGCATCAATACAAAAAACAATGATCCTGACTCAATTATTAACAAAACAGCAGTATGTCATCCCGTTAAATCTTTGTGAAATTTAGAGCTGAATTACATTTTATAGCTCAAGAAACTCAATTTAACATTTCACCATGAAGCGATGCAACATCCATTATTTGATTCATCGATATTTATTTACAACAGATTTTTTAGATTATATAAAGTTCGGCGCATGGTTGCTCCAGAGGGAACGTGCATAAGATAAAAGTGCTGAGAGGTGAATGTGTAAAGAGAGAACATTTTTCAAGGAACAATAGAAGAAATATTAAAATAATTGACAAGATACACGGTTATAATTCACCGTACAGGGTGTCCTGGTCACGTGTCAAAAAACAATTTCAATTTTCATGTACAGAATTCAATTCATATTGTGGCACGTTAGGGAAATGACGTGTGCCAGGCTTAACAACAAGGGGGTGTCGACGTTTCGACCCGTCTTAGGGTACAGAGGTACTTTGAGGCCTTGACCATGCGGGTCTTCTTCAGGACAACAGGGGAAGAGGGGCAACCTGACGTAGTCCTCAACTTGACTTAATGGTCTAGTGTGAATCCAGGTGTAACTCTACCATAGATCACTAGTATCGGTAATTCAAGGACCATGCGTGGCGTCTCCTCCGGTGGAGACGCCACGGGAAGCGCGAACTGAATTATAGGCAGCACGGCCATCGTCCGGAAACGAGATGCCCAATTGAACTCCGTTTTCCCCCCTTAAACAGAAGGCCAGATACACTGCAGAACGGATTGAGTCCGCGTTGCAGTTTCGAATGTCTGTGAAACTTACCCGACAGGACCACTCACATGGTCCTTGAATTACCGATACTAGTGATCTATGGTAGAGTTACACCTGGATTCACACTAGACCATTAAGTCAAGTTGAGGACTACGTCAGGTTGCCCCTCTTCCCCTGTTGTCCTGAAGAAGACCCGCATGGTCAAGGCCTCAAAGTACCTCTGTACCCTAAGACGGGTCGAAACGTCGACACCCCCTTGTTGTTAAGCCTGGCACACGTCATTTCCCTAACGTGCCACAATATGAATTGAATTCTGTACATGAAAATTGAAATTGTTTTTTGACACGTGACCAGGACACCCTGTACGGTGAATTATAACCGTGTATCTTGTCAATTATTTTAATATTTCTTCTATTGTTCCTTGAAAAATTTTCTCTCTTTACACATTCACCTCTCAGCACTTTTATCTTATGCACGTTCCCTCTGGAGCAACCATGCGCCGAACTTTATATAATCTAAAAAATCTGTTGTAAATAAATATCGATGAATCAAATAATGGATGTTGCATCGCTTCATGGTGAAATGTTAAATTGAGTTTCTTGAGCTATAAAATGTAATTCAGCTCTAAATTTCACAAAGATTTAACGGGATGACATACTGCTGTTTTGTTAATAATTGAGTCAGGATCATTGTTTTTTGTATTGATTTGATTCCCAGGTCCCTGACTTTTTGGGACAACCCCATTTTTTGTAATGGCCACTGGCATGGCCTGTGCTTGGTCTCTGTTATAGCACGTGCTTGGTCTCTGGCATGGTCTGTGCTTGGTCTCTGGTATGGCCTGTGCTTGATCTCTGTTATAGCTTCTATTTGGTCTCTAGTATGGCCTGCGCTTGGTCTTTGATGTGCCCCATCTGGATCTCTAGCATGGCATGTATTTCGTCTCTGGCATGGTCTGTGCTTGGTCTCTCGTATGGCCTGTGTTTGGTCTCTGGCATGGCCTGTGCTTGGTCTCTGTTATAGCATGTGCTTGGTCTGTGGTATGGCCTGTGCTTGGTCTCTGGCATGGCCTGTGCTTGGTCTCTGTTATAGCCTCTGCTTGGTCTCTGGCATGGCCTGTGCTTGGTCTCTGGCATGGCCTGTGCTTGGTCTCTGGCATGGCCTGTGCTTGTTCTCTGTTATAGCCTCTGCTTGGTCTCCGGCATGGCCTGTGCTTGGTCTCCAGTATGCCCTGTGCTTGGTCTCTGGTATGCCCTGTGCTTGGTCTCTGGCACGGCCTGTGCTTGGTCTCTGACATGGCCTGTGCTTGGTCTCTGGCATGGCATGTGCTTGGTCTCTGGCATGACCTGTCCTTGGTCTGATACATGGCCTGTGCTTGGTCTCTGGCATGGCCTGTGCTTGGTCTCTGGCATGGCCTGTGCTTGGTCTCTGGCATGGCCTGTGCTTGGTCTCTGGTATGGCCTGTGCCTGCTCTCTGGTATGGCCTGTGCTTGATCTCTGGCATGGCCTGTGCTTGGTCTCTGGTATGGCCTGTGCCTGCTCTCTGGCATGGCCTGTGCTTGATCTCTGGTATGGCCTGTGCTTGGTCTCTGGCATGGCCTGTGCTTGGTCTCTGGCATGGCCTGTGCTTGGTCTCTGGCATGGCCTGTGCTTGGTCTCTGTTATATCCTCTACTTGTCTCTGGTGTGGTCTCTGCTTGGTTTCTCTGTGACCTCTGGCTTGATCTCTTGTACGACACCAGTTTGGTCTTGGTTATACAGTAATTCATTTCGGAATAATAAGTGCAGGTGGCCAAAGTTTTATTAGTCTCCCACCTCTGATGCCACCAAATGCCTGGGTTGCAAAATAAGGCTGCCTAGTCTCGAATCCACCTGGTGCCTTTTCCTTCTAGCGCCCAACACGTGCTCTGTTTATCTAACTCTTGTTGTTTCTCCTTCACCCTTGTTTTCTCCCTTTGACCCTGTTTTAATCTTTTTCACTCCCTGTCCTTCTTTCTCCCTTTTCTGCCTTTCTCTCTCTTGCTCTGGGACCGAGTCTGATGACAAACAATAAGATCTGGTCCTTAAACATAAGTGCTGGTGCCAACCTCCAGCAAACACCGGTATAAAGTAGCACTATCGGCCTGGCCCCTCCTGTAGTATAGCCCTTGCTTCTTCTCTGGGGTGGTCTCTGCTTTCTCTCTGATATAAACCCTCCTTGCTTTCCATTTTTTCCTGACTTTTCTTCCAGTGTGATTCCATTGCTAGTTCCAAGTTTGAGCCCGGATGGGATATAATGTTACCTCAGCTTAGTTTCCAATATGACCACAGCTTGATCTCATGAAACCACTGTTTCGCCAATATGACCCTTGGGTAACTGTTGGTGTGAGGCAGTTTAATGGAGTACAGATGGGGAGTGTACTCAGATCACCTCGCTAGGGCATTTAATGTTGAGGGCAGACTTCAAAACTGAAGCCCTCAGTCACTCTCAGCAAACAGGAGCAACACTGCCATTCTCAGTCCAGACCTTTGGGCATTGTCCCATAGGCAGGACCAATAAAATTGAGCGATTTTGCGGATGCTGCGTTTCCCACATAATTTTGGATTTGCTGCAGTTACCACATAATCTGTAAAATTCAACAAAAGTATTGTTTCTAGGTCAAACTTTACTAAAAATGTTGAAATACATGTTACTGCTCTGTGGAAGGACATTCAGAAAGGTTGATTGGTCATCTTGTTGTTGCTTATTGTTGTATGTGGGTGTCAGGCTGGTACTGAGGTAAAACATTTGCCCAGATAGGGTTAATATGGTTAAAAATGGCAAAATAATGAGTTAGTACGATCATAAAATGTGCCGCATAACGCTGCATAATTTGCCTTTCCTTGCCGCATAATTTAGTATACCATGCAACATAATTTGATCATCCCCTTCCACATAATTCCTTTAGCGCTGCCTATAGGTCAGACCTAGCCTAATTATGGTTGAGCATCTATGCCCTTTGTGACGGGAATGCCAGGGTCTTCTTCAGCTTTTTAACAGGCTTTTGTGTTATCCGCTGTTTGTGGGCAGTGCCGTGGGTCAGGTGCGTGTCCTTCTGATGTACGTTTCCTTCCACCAGGACTCTAAGTACACGTACGTAAGTCAATAGCCTTGGATTTACGGTGTCGACTACTTTGTCTTGATCTCCATTCTCTGATATGCTTGTTCCCCAGCCCACCTCCCACCCTGTCCCCGTTTTACTCTAGCGAGAGCGGAGAGGTGGTGCAATGTTTGAGCAGCTGCATGCTGCGCGCTCCACACATCCTCGGGAGCGCTCTAGGTTAGTTTCCCTCCTCTGACTGCTTTCTCCGTGTGCACACTCAGTGCTTTCCCTTCACGCCCCCTGCCTGTGCGGCGCGAGCATTTGTAATGTTACAGGGCCCCACCAGGTGGTAATGACTCCAGCACAAGTAATTGTGTGAATGTACTGTATTTATTTACACTTGCTTTGACACAAGAAGGAGAGCGCCGGGAGACGTCCGATCCGCACTGCGGCTCCGCGCTCTCTGCCGAATCTAAGATGGCCACCGTGTCCTATGTCATCGTGCACACGCGAAGACTAGAACGCTGCACTACATATCTCCCCCCTTTACAGTCACAACAATATACAAATAAACCATAGTCTAGGGGTTACTTGCTGTTCGCTGGATTCCCTTCACCCATCTCGAAGTCCTTGTACTTCAACGGCCTTACAACAGCTCTCCCCATGCGGGTTAGCCTCACCGGAGTCATAGACGGGCGCACCTCTATTTCTTGGGTGTTCCCAGTTCCCATTCCTTCAAAACTCCAGGGAACTTCACCTCCAGGCGAGCTGAGAGTGATTCCCGACTGTTCCTCCACTCTCGGATCACTTCTTTCCTCTACTTCATCTTCTCCTCTTCCTCGGATTACCCCGGAACCCACTCTCTCTAGATTGTTCTCTTCTCCTGGTATCTGGGGGGTTCCCGTTTGTCCATTCTCTTTCACACTCCATCCCAAGATCTTGTTGCATTTGGACATCCTGTCTTGGGACCAGACTTTCCCATCGCTTAATAAAGCTGCTCGGTTGTAGACTTCTTCTACTTGCATGGGCGCACTAAACTTGCTGTCACCCTTTCTCCTTAACTGGGCTAGTTTTACTCGCACTCATTCACCTCTCTCCAACTCAGCTTCCTCCTTTTGTAATGTTCAGTATATATTCTCTGAGCCTTTTCCAGATTAAGTTGAACAACCGCAGGAGACCACTTGCTTGTTATCGTGCGCTCCTTCCAGACAACATTGTCTCTCGTGAACGGGTCTCGGCCTCTGAGAATTTGGAAGGGACTGTATCCTGTGCTTGTCGGGGTGATTCTATACGCCCATAACATGCACATGAGTTCTTTCTCCCAATCCTTCCCTGATCCTATCGCGGATTGTATCGAGCCCATGATGACCCTGTTAAATCTTTCAGCCAGCCCATTCCCCGCTGGATGGTATATGGAGGTATGTTTGACTTTGATCCCATTCCTCCCCATGAACGCTTTCCATTTATCGGATGTGAACTGAGGCCCATTGTCACTTAGAAGGGAGCGGGGAATCCCTTCTCGGAGGAAAACAGTGGTTAGAAATTTTAATATTTTATCAGTGTCCATGTCTTCTTGTATGTCCACTTCCGGCCACTTTGAGTACCGGTCCACCATTACTGCCACATATTTCTGGACCCCTTGGTTATCCAATATCGGCCCTAAAATATCAATCGACAAATCTTCCCACGGGTTATTAGGGTTGTCAATTCTTCCCAAGGGAGGACGCATCATGCTTTGCGACTTGTCCGCTCTCTGGCATTGCTGACACTCCCGCACATGCCTCTCTACCTGGTTGTCCATCGCTGGCCACCAATACATCTGCTTCGCCCTAAGCTTTGTTTTCACAATGCCTAGGTGTCCTTCATGTATTATGGCTAGTAGACGCGGCACCAACGTGTGGGGCGGAACTACTTTTTCGCCTCTTCTCAGGAATATCCCACGGTCTCCCACGATAACTCCTCTCTTACTTCGAAGAACTTTCTGAGCGAGTTCCCCATGTGTCTCTTTTTGGGCCAACCCTCCAGGGTGTACTTTTTAACCTCCTCGATGTCCGTGTCAGCCTTGTACGCTTCCTTCCACTCCTGTTCGCTTATTACCCGTTCATGATCCTCCGTGAATGCCACTCTGAGGTCGTCTTCCTCTGCATCCCCTGGAGCTTCCTCCATGGCCGCGACCCGACTGAGGTAGTCGGCTACTTTGTTTCGGGTCCCTGGAATGTGTTCTACATCGTACCTGTAATCCAGTAATTTCAAGGTCATTTTTGCTATGCGGGGGGTCGCATGGGCATGTCCTGATGATGTGAGGACTTTGACCAGAGGTTTGTGGTCGGTCCTGATTCTGAATCTTGTGCCCCATAAGAATTGTCGGAACTTCTCCATAGCCCATACTGCTGCCAACATTTCCTTTTCTATCATGCTGTACTTTTGCTCCGTGGCCGATAAGGCTCTGGATGCGAAGCTGAGGGTGTTTAGTTCCCCTTCCTTAGTTTCTTGCATCAAGACCGCACCCAGGCCTCTTTCGCTCGCATCCGCCGTCAACACAGACTTGGCTCATTGATCATAACCGCTCAAGGGGACCGCTGTGCTGATGTCTGTCTTGATCTTCTGGAACTCTCCCTGAGTCTCTTCAGTCCATTTGAAGGTTGTTTTGTCCCTTAGGAGTTGACGTAGGTGGTGTGTCTTGGTAGCAAAGTGGGGCACGAATTTGCTGTAGAATTCGGCCATGCCTAGGAATGATCCGACTTCTTCCTTGGTCCTAGGGGATGGTGCATCCCATATAGCCTTGATGTTGGATTGTTTGGGTGTGATACCCTGGTCGCTGATCTCATGCCCCAGGTAAGTAACTGCTGTCATCCCGAACCGACATTTGTCTCACTCTGCTGTGAGCCCATTGCGTTCCAAGACATGTAAGACCGTCGACAGCTTGGCATCATGGTCTGCTTTTCTCTTCCCCATTACCAAGATGTCATCTTGAAAGTATTGGACTCCCTCTACTTCTTTGAAGAGCCTGTGCATGAGTTTCTGGAATACCGCCACTGCTGAAGCTAGCCCGAACGGCATCCTGCGAAATTGATAGCATCCGAACGGGGTTATGAACGACGTCAGTTTCCTGCTTGTGTGGTGTAGGGCTATCTGGTGGTATGCTGATGTGAGGTCAATGGTCGAGAACCATTTCACCCCTTTGGTCATTGCCAGCATTTCGTCTATTATCGGTAGTGGGAATTTCTCTACTATTATGTTCTTGTTCAATTCTCTCAAGTCCACAGATAGACGCACCTTACCATTCGGTTTCATCGCTACCACCAAAGGAGCCAACCATTCTGCGCTGGTGATCAGTTCTATGATGCCATTTTCCTCTAGTCTGTGTAACTCCAGTTGTACTTTCTCTCTGATTGCCATTGGAATGTTCCTTACTTTGTGACACACCAGTTTTGCTTCCGTTCCGGAGTTCTATCTTGTGTGTGAACTTCGTTAACTTCCCGACCTTGCCCCCGAACACTGTGGGGAATTCTTCCTTCAGTTCACCTGTAATTGGTCGTTGTTCTTCACCTGTCATCAAGACTTGCGTGATGCCTCCCGGGTTCAGTTGTATTCCTAGGTCTCCCTGGTCGACCCACCCTAGCACCGAAGCGCCTTTCTCTGCTACATACAGCTTGCATGTCGTGGTCCGCTCTTTGAACTCGAATTTCAAACTTCTGAACCCCACCATGGGGATGGGGTCTCCCGTAAATGTGACTGGGCGAATATCCGGAGGTTCCAGATGCTTCCCTAGGTGGTCTTTGAAGTGTTCCTCCCATACCGTCTTTTGTATTATGGTGTACGGAGATCCTGAATCCGCTACCATCTTTATCGGTATTCCTCCTATTACCAAGTCACACTGGGGTTTCTTAGAGCAGTTGCTGTCTATTCCCAGTATGTGTTCTTCAATGCACAACACTCCATCGTCTTCTTCTTCCTCTTCACCGTCCCCATCAGTTTCCTGCGCTACGAACTTGACTGCTGTCCTCTTTTGTTTTCTGCGACACACTTTCTCATAATGTCCTATTATGCCACAAAACATGCATTTCGCTCGGAACGCAGGGCACCTTTTGTCGTAGGCTGGATGAGACAGACTGCCGCACCGGTAGCACGTGTTTTTGCTGTCCTTGCTCGGCTTTTTTGCCGGTGCCGTCTTGGGCGTCCATTTTGCCTGGCTTCTCATGTCTCTCATCGATCCTTTGTTCTTTTCCAGTGGTTCCACTTCGGTGACCTTGTTAACCATGGGTCTGACTGTTGTCTCTCTTTTCGCCGCTTCCGCGCATCTCTTTGACAACTCCGCCTTCTTCACCATAGCTATCACTTCCTTCAAGGTCGCCTCACCATTTACCCACAGCTTGTCCTGGATCGTCGCATTCGTTGTGTGCATTACTATCTGATCCTTTATGAATTCGTCGTGCAGCACTCCGAATTTACACGTGGCAGCTAACTTTCTCAGCGCAGCCACATACTCTTCTACCGACTCTCCCGCTGCTTGTTTCCTTTGTTGAAAATTGTATCGGTCTATGGACGTGCACACTGCGGGTCTATAGTGCTTGTTCAGGTCGTCAATGGCATGTTGGAATACATCAACATCTGCCGCTTGTCGTGGCGTCGGGACTATGTTCTGGAACACTCTGATGCCTTCTGGACCTAGACTGTGAAGTAATATCCTCTTCTTTCTCTTACTTGGAAAAGCTTCTCCATTTTCGTCTTCTAGGGCTTCCAGATAGTTCATAAAGTATTCTCTCCAATCTTCCCACTTCATCGACGGGTCTCCTGGTTTCGGCAGGAATGGGATGGGTGTTGTGAGTGAGGACGGTTGGGCACACATGTCTGCTCTTCTTCCCGGTGACCCTTCTTCACCCCTTGGGCTACCTGGCGCACTTTGCCTTATTGTGCGTGGGGGACTCTGTTGCCCCTCTGCTCCACCTCCTTGTCTATGTCCTACTTGCTCCGCCAGGGCCTTCGGCAGTCCGTCTGCTTTCGTCGAGCAGGGGCGCAGGCCTCAGCGCTACCCTGTCGCTATCTTGGTCTCCAGTTTTTCCTTGTGGGCTTTGTCCCTCCTGCGCCGTAGCTCTATCCGTTATCCCTAGCCTGGGATGTGGGTGTGTGTCCACTGTCCTTCCGTCCTAGTCACCGCGCTATCTGTTGTATCCCTTCTTCCTTGTGCACTGTGCTTTGTGCCTTTTTATTCCTGCCTTCCCCTCTGCCGCGCTCTCCTTACTGTTTGTGCCTGCTTGGTGGTTTGTGCTTCCTCGGTTACTGGTTTGCTGCCCACGTGGGTTCTTGTCTCTGCCTGGTTATCGTCCTGTGCTCCAGGTCCCAGTCTCGTCGCCAGTTGTAATGTTACAGGGCCCCACCAGGTGGTAATGACTCCAGCACAAGTAATTGTGTGAATATACTGTATTTATTTACACTTGCTCTGACACAAGAAGGAGAGCGCCGGTAGACGTCCGATCCGCACCGCGGCTCCGCGCTCTCTGCCGAATCTAAGATGGCCACCGCGTCCTACGTCATCGCGCACACGCGAAGTCTAGAACGCTACACTACAGCATTGTCCCCCTCTCGGCCACCCTCTCCTCCGGTTGCGCCCCCTGCCCCTACTTCACCACCTCTTCTGGGCTCCCCTCCACCCCTTACCTCGTAGCCGGGTTTGGACCTGAGTTACGGCCAGGGGAACGGTCGACCCACCGCACTAGGAGCCGAGAGGGAGCACAGAGCGGGAGCAGGAACTCCCAAAGCAAGGACCACCCACCGCACATTCCGCACCGAGGACCTGTCCCCTGAGTGCAGCCTTTCCAACTGCTTCAACCAGCATCCACAATGCAAATGCGGGAATAAATAAGCCAGCGACTGCTGCCCATAGTCAGTGCCTGAGCACCCACCTCCCAGTCAGTAAAGACCTACGTGTGACCAGCAAGACACCTCGTCCACCCTACCAGTGGCCAGAAACCTCCTAGCCACTGCGCAGTATGCATCCTCCCAGTCAGTGCCAATGGCAAGTGATGTGACCGCCATTGAGCAGCGTCCGCCGTGCCTGTGACCAGCGAGTGGCCAGACCTGGCTTCCCACTAGTCAGTGACCAGCGTGCAGCTGCATACCTGTAACCGGTGATGACCCAGCCTGTGATCAGCAACTGGCATCTGATTGGCCACTGAGTAACCTGCCTAAGACCAACCAGCAATTACCAATGGTAAATCGGTCAGCAACCAGTGCCAGATACCTGGACAACTCTTGCTGCTCTACTTTCAGGTGACCACTAGAAACCAGTGACCAGCTGTCCGTGCCAGGGTTCAGTCTGCCAGTGGCCAGCCATTGCGCCAGTTTGCAAGTGATCCGCGTTGGCAACAACCAACCAGTCAGCAACCTGTGCCAGTCTTACCTGTGAAGTGTGCCAGCCCATTCCTACCATTGCAGACCCCAGAGATCAGTGTTCCGACAATCTACCTCTCAGATGTGCCAGCCTCTGCCCCCCACCATCCAGCCTCCAGAGAGCACGGCTCATCCATTCGTCTTTAGAGACTAGAGACCCGTCTCCCCTCAGTCGGCCTCGCCGGGCCCTGGTATAGCGGCCCCAGCCGTGGGGCAGTACCCTTGCCCGCTTCTCCTGGACATGGACTAGCAGCACTTCCTTCAGAGCCTGAGCTCCGGGGAGCGGAACGAGTTCCTCCGGCAGCCACCCGGGCATGGAGTTGGACCCACGCTGGGACCCTGGCAGTAACACCAACCCGGGCTCTGGAGACCCTTAGCTCGCCCACTGTCAGGCTCCACCAAAGCCTTGCGCCCCCCACCGACTCCGCAGGGTCCGCGGACCCTCGCCCAGGCTGCTGCCCGACGTCCGTACCATCTCCGAGCAGCCCAAGGACCCATGGGTGCGGGAGGAGACGGGCGAGGGCCACCTCTTCCAGGCCTACTACTGCTGGCAAGGCTGGTGTGACCTGTGCGGGTGCCAAGTACAGCGCCGCGCGCTACGCTGCACTAGTAAGTACAGCGCCTTGAGGTGCATCCATATAGAATTGCATTTGTCACACTTTTTTGCATGTTAAATTCCCGGAGTTAAGGGTCCGCGACAGATCTGCATAGATGTTGTTTATTTCTGGGGTTGTATTTCCACTGGCGCCATTATTGCTACTTCATGGTGCTAGCTCAGCTCCTCAAGTAGATGTTCAAATAACTGATAGCAAATGGGCCTCGTTAAGTATCCAGGGCTCGCCAGAGCAACCCCATTAGCGTACCTAACCAGCGACTTACTTGTACTAGGACAAAGATTTGTTATGCTCACAAGAACAACGGTTCTTTCATACACCACTGAATCAACACCGCTTCCAAAATGTTTCTCTTCTGCTCACTAGTGATCGTTTATTGGCACTGGAAGGCTGACTTGTTGTGCCGCTCTGACTTATTCGAACCCTGCCCCAAGGTTGTACACAGTGCTCAGAGGCAGCCCTATTAACCCAACTGAGTTCCTTCACCAGCCCTTTCCACTGAGCAATCTGTGTCAGAGCCAGGTGCAAGGCAGAACGCCCTCTTGCGCTAGGGAATGTATCACTTTAAGCTGCCCTGCGATGGGCCCTTAAGTACCCCAGGAGTAAGTCTAGGGCTAGGCCCTGGATAAAGACACATTTGGCGCCCTTGCTGATGGTAGTGAATACACTGAGGCACCAGGGGGCCCCTTCTTGTGTTCACTGGTCAGTCCCTGGCTGAGAAGTGATTGGTCAATGAACACAAACCTCTCCGGACCTCCCCCAACTCACCTAAAGCACCCATAGCTTAGCTGCCGCCCTAAACACCGATGAGGGTATTGTTTGTGTGTGTCAAGCTCAGCAGGGGCGAGAAGGGGAAGAGAGGGCAAGGAAGGGGGCTAATTGGGTGTGAAAAACATCACCCACGATCAAATGAAGGACCACAGAGAAACAAGTAGGAGAGACATAGATCAGACTGGAGCAAGAGGAGAGGGGCGCTGCTGTTTGCACAATCCTAATGCTCCCACCCCCGCGCGCCTCTCAGAAGATTGGTGCCTAGGTCTCCCATGCCAGAACCAGGTGAGCCCTGCCCATCCACTTGCATTTCAGTGGGACTTACTTGCCCAGTGTGAAATAACCGCTTTCCCCACAGGTGACCGCATCTCACATCTCATCTTCTGCCATACGCACGTATTCAGCTCGGGTGCACTTTATTACACATAAACATCCTGCCAGCTGTCACTTACAGAGCATCGTGACATCAATGCACTGTGCAGTGCAGGCTTCTGATTGCATTATGCAGTGCATTCATCTAGTGCCTTTGCGGCACTATGTATTGTAAGTGACTACTATTGCAGAGGCTGCCGCACTTCCCCGAAGGGGGAGAGAGGCTCAGGGGCCGGCGCCATAACCCACGCTGCGCCAAAGGTGGGGAGAAACCGGTTCTGGGCGCCTACGGCGACCAGAAGCGGCAGGTGGGAGTCCCCGCCCCCGGGCCATCGTGGTGGCGACAAACTCCCCCCACCCCGTCCAATGGGGGGGCGAAGCGAGGTACGAACCCCCCAATGGGGGTGCGTTGCTCGGACGGCGGGAAAACGTGGGGGTATATAAGCAGCCGCTCTCCCAGGTAGCTCCTACCTTCGTGGAGCAGGGAGAGCGGCACACCAGGAAGAATTCTCGGAAGATCGGGATTTGCGGTGGAAGGATCGGCTCGGGGCGAAGCGCTGCCCGGGGTTGCAGAGGCCGAGCGTCTGATTGGAGCGGGAGGCGTGGGTTCGGATCCCACCGCTGCGAGTTACTTTAAACTGGTAGCTGAGTGGCCGGAGCCGCAATCGCCTTTGCTTTTGCCGTTGCGCCTGCTCACTGTTGGGGGCGCCCGCTTCCCAGCCGTCGCCGTGACCGGCGCCGACCCCGGGGGGACGCCCGAGCACAGCCCCTACCGCGCTGATATCGTGGGAGCCGGCAGAGAAGACTGGTTAAAGGGACGCCGGTTGATATTCACCCCCATCGCGGCTGGAGCTGCAATCACCGCTACTGAGCCCGCTCACCGCTCACTTTGTATCGCTGACACTCAAGCCCACCCCGAGGCCGATAGGGCTGATACCGGCACCCGAGAAAGCATTCCCGCTCTCTTCACCGCGGCTGGAGCCGCAATCACACCGGTGGGGCCGGAGCGCGCTCTTCCCTGCGGAGCCACAAGCGCCGAGAAAGAAGCCGGACGGTTTGGAAGGAGCTTCCCGCCCAGCAGTATCAAGTCGGTGGCAGAGCGCCGGGGATATCAATTTTGCCGGTAGGGGGCGTGGCTGTTTTGCCTCGCAACACCTGCGGGGCAGCGTTTCTGGAGCGACGGCCACCGCGAGCGGATACAGCGGGACCGGGTGCCGTAGCAGGCAAGCTGTGATTAACCTGTCTCTGATCTCCTCCTCGCGGCAGAGAGCGGCGAGCAGGTGACTTCCCCCTGCCCCCACACACGATCCGGGAGGTGCCCGCGAGCTATAGCGCTCAGTAGCGGGGGGGGAGTGCGGACATACCCAGATTGGTGACTCAGGACTGGGAGAAAGGTCATCCCGGTCTCTGCGGTCAAATCCTGATCGAAGGATTGTTGGAGCTTGCGTTAGCTCAGTGGGCAAAGCGGAGAGAGGAGCAGCTGCAGTTGGTGCATCGGAGGGCAGCAGCACCCCGCCACCAGAGATGGCAGAAGGGCAACCTGCGGAGCTGACAGAGCTCCTCTAGCGCATCCGGGAAGCATCGGCGGTGCATGGCAGTGAGTGGCTGCAGCCACATCTGGGCCAGGACGGGGGGGAAAGGACAGAAGCTCGGGGAACGGACAAGGCTGGCCCATCCTCCCCCAAGAAACGGAAGATGACAATGCCCGTGCAGGCTCAGAGGAAGGTCCCAAGGCAGAAGCCCCAAAGGAGGAAGCCGCCGCCAGGGGGCGCAATGGCAGGCGAACACAGTGGAAACCCCAGCAGAGCACCAGGCGGTGAGCATATTACAAGCATTGTACAGGAATGTCTGAAATCGATGGCCCCACTGTTACTTAATGGTTCAGGGCAGGGGGCTGGGGGGACTGGGGCGCAGCACGCAGATGATGTGACCGGCTTGCCTTGGCATTTGATAGACCCGGGTTGGGTGCGGCAGGCCAGACTTCCCGGACAAGGAGGTCAGGGTGGCACAGGCAACCTAGGGTCCCCTTTAGCGGCATGGGGGTACACGGGCAACTTAAGCAGCCCAACGCTTGAGGCACAAGCCGCAGAGGCCTATACCAGGCCATCCCCCGGCCCTGCATCCCTGACCACAAGAGCCACTTGGCAAGCCTCATCCCGGTGGCGGTCACAGAAAGAATATGGCGCAAAGAGTTTATAGATATTTTTTCCCTGCTAGAGGTACAGTTAGAAGGGTTGGACCACACAACCTGCGACAGGAAGGAAGAAGATAGGAGGGAGAAGCGCGGCGCAAAGAGGGAACGGAATTTTGATAATTGGCTGGACGCGTTTAGAATAATGGCTGCATCATTGTCGAAAAATTTCCGCGCTACGCAGCAGATATGTGGCTCGATGAGTCTAATATTCATTGGAGACAATTCCCAGGTGACGCATGGTTGGAATATGACAAGGGTTTTAGGTTAAAAATGCAGAGGCACCCAGAGATGGAATGGAATGAGGAGGACGTGTACGGTTTTATACACAAAATGCTAGTGGCAAAGGAAGTGAAAGCCTGGGCAGGTAGGAATGACCAGCCCTTTCGGAGCTCCTACAGAGGCAGGGGGAAGTAATTTCACAGACCCAAGTTTAGCACGGGGAAACCGCCCTCGACCAACGGTCCCCCAGCAATCTGCTGGAAGTTTGATGCGGGGGAATGCTCGTGGGGTGCAGCATGCAAATTCCAGCATGCATGTTCAAGCTGTGGCGGCGGGCACCCGTCAGCTGGATGCCGGGGCAAGCAGGAACAGAAAAGAGACAAAAAGGATAAGAAAAGGAAGCACTAAGGTTGCGGTGCGGGGTTTTGGTGACTGCCAGCTAGCCAGATCCCCTATTAATACATTTCAGCTGCGCAAACTAGCGAATAAATACCCCAACAGAGCAGACGCGGCTGTCTTGATGAAGGGTTTTGAGGACGGTTTTGTGATACCATTCAGTGGTCCGCTCCCCCTAGATGGGGCAAACAACCTGAAATCCGCGAAGGAGCACCCGGGGGTGGTAACCAAGAAACTGGAAAAGGAGAAGGCCTTAGGCAGGATAGAGGGCCCCCTACACCCGCACCTGAAGAAAGGTCTGGTTATTTCACCCCTAGGGGTCTTCCCCAAGAAGGAACCGGGACAGTACAGACTTATACACCATCTCTCCTTCCCCGAGGGGTCGTCAGTCAACGATGGGATAAGTGCAGAGGCCTGCTCTGTGAGCTATGCATCGTTAGACGACGCAATTGACCTGGTAAGGGCTGAGGGGCGGGGGGCACTTATGGCGAAGGCAGACATTGAGTCCGCACTTAGGCTGTTACCAGTCCATCCCTCCAGTTTTCACTTATTAGGTTTCCAGTGGGAAAGGGACCTGTATATAGATAAAGCCATGTCTATGGGCTGCGCAATATCCTGCGCATACTTTGAGCAGTTCGCCACCTTTATAGAATGGGCCCTACACGACAGACACCCAAAAGGGGGGAAACTCCACTACCTGGATGATTTCATGTTTACAGGCCCCCCCCGGTCACCAATCTGCGGGAACACATTGGCAGCGTTTGAAGAGCTGGCAGGGATACTGGGGATTCCCCTAGCACCAGAGAAAACGGTAGGCCCCTCCACAAAACTCACATTTTTGGGCATAGAGCTGGACTCAGTAACAGGGACAGCTAGGCTCCCGGAGGACAAAGTAGAGGATTTCAGGGCGGAGGTACGTGGCCTATGCGGCCGGAACAAGGCGACGCTGAAAGAGCTCCAAAGGCTGATTGGGAAGCTCAACTTCGCAGCCAGGGTAATACCAGTAGGTAGAGTGTTTGCCAGGCGCCTCACACAACTGACCTCAGGCCTCACCCACAAGCACCACCACGTGACGTTAGGGGCGGGGGTCAAGCAAGACTTACTGATGTGGGACAAATTCCTCACAAACTTTAACGGCATCCTCATATGGAGGGAAGGTTGGGTGACAGCCACGCAGATAGCCCTGTATACGGACACCGCTGGTAGCACAGGTTTTGGGGCTATTCTCGGCAAGAAGTGGTGTGCAAGCAGGTGGCCAGACAAATGGCATAGACTGGGTATCACAGGCAACATAACATTTCTTGAGCTGTTCCCCATTATAGTGTCACTGACTGTTGGACTTGGCCCTTCTGGCAGGTTCACCCCCGAGACTTTTTGCTTAATATTGTGACTTGGTGTAATAGATTTTGATTTCTGCGCACTTTACCGCTGTGTCTCAGGGTAAAGTGCGTGCGTGTTGTGAGGTTGGCCTGCCCTCCCATAGGAATGCATGGGGGAATGTATGTGTCCCGGTAGTTCCTGATGCGTGGGGTGTGCAGGCCCGTGTTTGGTATGTGCGGACTCGTGGGAGTGAATGCTGCGCGTTGATGTGTGCGGCGTGCATGTACCTGGTGTGGAAGTGCCACTTCTAGAAGTGGGCACTTCAGTGTGCAGTCTGAAATGTGTGGCTTGTCTGGCGATTGGCTGGTGAGGTCAGGTGACGGACTAGGGAATTCCCCAGAGTCAGGAGGAGTCACCCAGTGGTGAATGGGGAGTTAGCATGTTGATGGCTGGGGAGGAGTGTACCTGGGTCCTGAATAGGACAGGGATTCCCCCACACAATGCTGGCGCCGGCCCCTGTGGTGCGTCTAATGACCCTAGCCCTGCCAGTGAATAGGGAGAGGGGCTGAGCAAAACAAAGTGCTCAGGAACCTGTTGGAACTGGTTCGCCCCTTCCCTGCACCTTAGACAAAGGATTTGCCTGTATAAAAATGGGGCTGTGTCCCCACAGAAGTTGTTCTCTTGCATGATCCACTTGAGGGGGGGCCTGCTGCTGCTGGGCGCCAGGAGAGACCGCCACTGGGGACTGCCTCCCTGCTGGAGGGCCCTGTGAGCTGGCTCTGGGCCCAGCCTTTGCCCCCTGCTCTCTGGAGGACCTTTTTGTTGCTAAACCCTGCTTGTAGCGCCTGGGAGCGCTTTTTGGACTTCCTAGCGCTGGGCGCGCTGTTTTGCTGGACCTTCCTTTGTTTATAGCGCTGGGAGCGCTGTTTTGCTCTATGGCGCTGTGAGCGCTTGGGATCTGATAGCGGGTGCCCACCCCGCGATCCTGACGGTGTCTGCCAAGTTCGGCGGGTGCCCACCCCGCCGTTGTGCTCGCTGGCGAGGGAGCCTACCCCTCTCATTTGCCAAGGAATTCACCGCCGCGGCCGGGCTTCAGCCGGAAGTCAGGCAGGCCTGGGGGCGGGCCCCGAGACGGAAGCAGGAAGCGGACGGGAGCCTACCCCGCGCTCCTGTGCAGTGAAGATCCAGGCGGGAGCCTACCCCGCGCTGGACCCGAGAGAGGAGAAGTGCGGCCGGAGCTGGTGCGGAGGGGGCGCGAGGCACATTGTCGGTGCCTGCCCCTCCGCGTTGCAAAGAAGCCTCGGCGTCCATCGAGAGAGGAGACGACGCGGGAGTCCCCGAGCAGCCCGGTGAGTGTTTAGCAGGGCTGGGGGACTCCGCGCCTGTGCAGAGGGGGTGCGGGGGCAGTGTGACGAGCCCCGTGAGGCTCCATCCGAGGGGTCCCGAGTAGCTAGAGCGCTAGACGCTCCAACGTGCGCAGTATTGCTCCTCGAGCCTAGAAGGCTCCCACGTACCCGGGGGCATTGTGGTAGTTTCTGAGCGCGTGGCGCTCCAACAACGGTGCCACTCTTGATTTAGAGCCCCGTGAGGTTCTAGGGGGCATTTCAGGTGGCGCAGAGTCCAGAGGGACTCCAACGTGTGGGGCATGGTTGCTTCTCGAGCCCAGTGAGGCTCCAACGTTGTGCTGAGCCACGAAGGCTCTAGGGGGCATATTTTGAATGGTCAGAGCCCAGAGAGGGCTCCAGAGGCACGCAGTGCCTGAAGTTCGTTTTCCAGCTGCCCAGCACTTAGTGGGCAGCTGCCACGTTTAGGTGGGAGACCATTCTTGTTCTAGTCTGCGCAGCTGGCGCAGCTTAACTTTATTGAACACAGGGCGCCCTAGCCCCTTCCAGGCCAGTTGGCCCAGGGACTGCCACAGGTGGTGGCATAGGAGTTTTGCGCAATTGTGTTCCTACTTGCACCTCTGAATGTGTTTTGATGCGTCATGTGCCATTGCTCTACACCTCTGAATGTTTTAGGCATCATGTGTAACGTTCTATTACCCCTACAGGTATTGTGATACGTAGGTGGTTGTTGCTTTCTCCTAGTACAGGTGGTGCTAGTGAGGTTCTAGTTCCCTGCGTAACAGTCTCCTAAAGTAGTTAGGGTTACGCAGGTGGTACTTCCCCGATACCAGTAAGTACTGGTTGTGTGCTATACAGTTTATTTTTGTGCTACAGTGATTTTATATATTTATGTGCTAAATATCTAAAAGTGCCAATTCCTGACAGTGGTCCAGGTGGCCCTGTCTTGTACATAATCCCTTGTAAATTCTGCCCGTGCCTGTTGGCACATTGTAAAGTGTGTGTTTTTACCTAATGTGTTGTGTATAATACAAAGGTTATTTTTATAGAATACCTTGTGTGGAGTTTCCTTTGTGGTGGGCCTTGGGTGTTGTTGCTGGGTGCGCGCGCAAACGCTTTACACATCGCCTCAGAGATAAGCCTGACTGCTCGTGCCAAGCTACCAAGGGGGTGAGCAGGGGTTATCTTTGGCGTGTAACTTCCTTGCCCTGACTAGAGTGGTGGTTTCTGCCTGGCTTTGGCGCAAGCCTTAGCCAACCAGAAATCGCCAGTTCTAACATTGGTGTTCAGCGGTGGGATTTGGACTTGCGTTTGCGCTGTACCGCAGCAGCGACTGGCTACACCACAAAACTCTGCATTAGATAAATCACATTTTAGGGATTATTGTTTTTGAAGTTCCTTTATTTCCCCTGAAGGTATCATTGTGTAATTGTGTCCAGTACATTTGTCCCCCGCCCTGCGCCCAGAGTTTGGTACCTGTGTCACGTGGTGGTCAGGTTGAGGGATCAGGGGTGGTAGAAACTGCCTTACCAGTCCGAGGGGAGGGTTGTGTGTGGATGGTGTGTGGGGCACTAGACAGTGAGTGTGAGTTCTCCAGGATAGAGAGCTCACTGAAACCTTTTGTGAATTGTGTACTCCTGTGTAGCTCCGACCCCCAGGTTCCTTGTGTTGAACTCTTCTCAGGAACGTCCGCCAAAATGGAGCCTGCTTTTAACTTCTGTAGTCTGTTTAGGTACAGTAGGTTGGAGCTGGTAGGGTTCTGTGAGGAGAGGGACATAGAGGTGGGTGAGTCAGATACCCAGTCCAAACTGAGGGACAACCTGATCCTTTGGCAAAAGGAGGAGTGGGAGCGAGAGCGCAGCGAGGAAGATAGGGCCCGGGCCGCACGCCGAGAGGGTGGTGGGTCTGAGGAGAGCCCTGAGGAATCTGAGGAGGAGGAAGGTTACCTGACAGGGACGCCAGTAGAGAGTGAAGACCCCATAGATAGGGAGTCCCTTGCTGGGTCCAGTGTCAGGAGCAGCACCCCATCCCTTTCCCTGTCCCCAGAGGAGTGGGTAGATAGGAGGGAAGAGAGGGAGCATCAGCTGGCCATGGAGAAGCTCAGGTTAGAGCATGCCCGGGGGATGGCGCAGCTGACCATAGAGGAGAAAAAGCTGGAGACCGAGAGGGTCTTAGCGCAGGAGAGGATAGAGGAGGCTGAGAGGGCCTTCACCAGGGAGAAATCAGCGCTGGAGAGTAGACTATCCCCTGCGCGCAGTCGTAAGTTTCTGGGCTCCCCAGGGAGGGTTGAGTCCAGTGGTGGCAGCGAGATAGATTTCAGTATAGGAAGTCCCAGTTCCCCCAGTCTGGTACCTAGTTCCCGAGAGGAGGAATGTAGGTTGAAATTCAGAACCAGTAGGAAGCTGTCTCACCAGTCTTGGGAGAAGTTTTTGGATGATTGCGATAAATCACTGACTGAGTGGGCGAGGGCCAGCCCGGAAGGTGGTTATTGCGGACTATTTGGTCTGGTTATTAAAGAGCAGCTATGCCGTAGTCTTTATCCCGGATTGCGCCAACACCTGTTGGGGTGTGACGCCTTAGATGTTTGGGACCTTGCAGAGGAAGCCGACCGTTGGGAAAGGGCCCAAGGTTCGCTAGAGTCATTAGGGTGTGACTCCAAAAGTAGTGGTTCAGGGATCTTCCAGCCCAGCGTGGTGGGAGAGGCTCCGGGTAGCCCAGCTAGGTCCCAGTATAGCGAGGAGGGTGTAGGGGCTTACGGCCTGGCTCAGTGGAGCGGGAGTAAGTGGGTGACTGAGGGTCCCCAGACGTACGAAACCCTGCCTCAGGACTTGGGTGGTTTCATGAGGGAACACCAAGTTGGGGACCTAGGCTGTCCTGTTAGCCCATTTGAGGAGGATCACCTAGTGAGTAGAGGACCGGGAGCGCCTGTAAACAGGGCTCCTGTGGTTCTAGTGTCTGGCAGTACCGCTCCAGTAGGGAGGGTACAGAAGTCCAGCGAGAGGAGTGGCATGGGGCTGTGTTCCCCGGTGGAGGAGCCAGTGGGTCAGAGACCAGCCGGGAGGGCTGAGTCTCCTAGAGGTGACCATGGCGACTACACGTCTGGCCTGGGGGATCTTCGCGCACTGTCAGGTGGACAGGGGACGGGAGATCTGCGCCAGGCAGACGGTCATGCAACATATGAGGCATATGTTACTCTCGGGGGGATGGTGTGCAAATCCCCAGAAGTCCTGGAGTGCCAGGCAATTATTCCACCGAAGGTTCTAGACCAGAGGTTGGAAGGCCAGGTTCAGGAGCAGCCTGACCTGAAGGGTCTGACTACTGTAACCAGTGTCCTGACCGGTTCTTCTTCCAGAGGGACCGCCCCAGTTGGTAGGGAGCAGGACTCTGGAAGGGGGTGCAGAGGGTGGGAGAGCCCACCTCTGACCCCGGTGCAACCTGAGGGGTTAAACCCTAGGTTGGGAGACCAGTTCTCAGGGAGGGGTCCTGAGCTGGTTGGTGAGTTATGTTACGGGGTCGCCTCTCAGAGGAAGAGAGGGCGGAACCCTAGGAGAAGAGGTAGGGGGAGGAGAGCCCCACCCGTGACTTTTGGTCAGTCTGAGGGTACGGACCCTAGGCTGGAGGATCAGTGGCAGTTTAGAACTGCCCTGATGAGGGGTAGAGTGGAAAATGGTCACTATGTGCCAGGGGTTACTACCCCCCACTCTGTGGTTAGGCCAGGACCAGTGGCGCCTAGGTGTTCTAGGGCCTGGTCCTGGCCACGGACAGCTGAGGAGTACCAGGGGGGTAGCCCAGTTGGTCCGCCGAGTTTTTTCAGAGGAAACCCTGTGAGTTCAGAGTGGCGTAAAACCGGAGAGTGTCCCTGCCGTTGCGGGCCTGCGTCCGTGTTTTATCGCCCCAAGCAGGGAAGACCATCACGGTGGTGATTGGTCTACCCTGCGTTTTGGCTGGAAGGGGGTCGTGTTGGACTTGGCCCTTCTGGCAGGTTCACCCCCGAGACTTTTTGCTTAATATTGTGACTTGGTGTAATAGATTTTGATTTCTGCGCACTTTACCGCTGTGTCTCAGGGTAAAGTGCGTGCGTGTTGTGAGGTTGGCCTGCCCTCCCATAGGAATGCATGGGGGAATGTATGTGTCCCGGTAGTTCCTGATGCGTGGGGTGTGCAGGCCCGTGTTTGGTATGTGCGGACTCGTGGGAGTGAATGCTGCGCGTTGATGTGTGCGGCGTGCATGTACCTGGTGTGGAAGTGCCACTTCTAGAAGTGGGCACTTCAGTGTGCAGTCTGAAATGTGTGGCTTGTCTGGCGATTGGCTGGTGAG
Source organism: Triturus cristatus (assembly GCF_964204655.1). NCBI lineage: Eukaryota > Metazoa > Chordata > Amphibia > Caudata > Salamandridae > Triturus > Triturus cristatus. The sequence continues at coordinate 193,306,882 of NC_140579.1, forward strand.
GTCAGGTGACGGACTAGGGAATTCCCCAGAGTCAGGAGGAGTCACCCAGTGGTGAATGGGGAGTTAGCATGTTGATGGCTGGGGAGGAGTGTACCTGGGTCCTGAATAGGACAGGGATTCCCCCACACAATGCTGGCGCCGGCCCCTGTGGTGCGTCTAATGACCCTAGCCCTGCCAGTGAATAGGGAGAGGGGCTGAGCAAAACAAAGTGCTCAGGAACCTGTTGGAACTGGTTCGCCCCTTCCCTGCACCTTAGACAAAGGATTTGCCTGTATAAAAATGGGGCTGTGTCCCCACAGAAGTTGTTCTCTTGCAGGATCCACTTGAGGGGGGGCCTGCTGCTGCTGGGCGCCAGGAGAGACCGCCACTGGGGACTGCCTCCCTGCTGGAGGGCCCTGTGAGCTGGCTCTGGGCCCAGCCTTTGCCCCCTGCTCTCTGGAGGACCTTTTTGTTGCTGAACCCTGCTTGTAGCGCCTGGGAGCGCTTTTTGGACTTCCTAGCGCTGGGCGCGCTGTTTTGCTGGACCTTCCTTTGTTTATAGCGCTGGGAGCGCTGTTTTGCTCTATGGCGCTGTGAGCGCTTGGGATCTGATAGCGGGTGCCCACCCCGCGATCCTGACGGTGTCTGCCAAGTTCGGCGGGTGCCCACCCCGCCGTTGTGCTCGCTGGCGAGGGAGCCTACCCCTCTCATTTGCCAAGGAATTCACCGCCGCGGCCGGGCTTCAGCCGGAAGTCAGGCAGGCCTGGGGGCGGGCCCCGAGACGGAAGCAGGAAGCGGACGGGAGCCTACCCCGCGCTCCTGTGCAGTGAAGATCCAGGCGGGAGCCTACCCCGCGCTGGACCCGAGAGAGGAGAAGTGCGGCCGGAGCTGGTGCGGAGGGGGCGCGAGGCACATTGTCGGTGCCTGCCCCTCCGCGTTGCAAAGAAGCCTCGGCGTCCATCGAGAGAGGAGACGACGCGGGAGTCCCCGAGCAGCCCGGTGAGTGTTTAGCAGGGCTGGGGGACTCCGCGCCTGTGCAGAGGGGGTGCGGGGGCAGTGTGACGAGCCCCGTGAGGCTCCATCCGAGGGGTCCCGAGTAGCTAGAGCGCTAGACGCTCCAACGTGCGCAGTATTGCTCCTCGAGCCTAGAAGGCTCCCACGTACCCGGGGGCATTGTGGTAGTTTCTGAGCGCGTGGCGCTCCAACAACGGTGCCACTCTTGATTTAGAGCCCCGTGAGGTTCTAGGGGGCATTTCAGGTGGCGCAGAGTCCAGAGGGACTCCAACGTGTGGGGCATGGTTGCTTCTCGAGCCCAGTGAGGCTCCAACGTTGTGCTGAGCCACGAAGGCTCTAGGGGGCATATTTTGAATGGTCAGAGCCCAGAGAGGGCTCCAGAGGCACGCAGTGCCTGAAGTTCGTTTTCCAGCTGCCCAGCACTTAGTGGGCAGCTGCCACGTTTAGGTGGGAGACCATTCTTGTTCTAGTCTGCGCAGCTGGCGCAGCTTAACTTTATTGAACACAGGGCGCCCTAGCCCCTTCCAGGCCAGTTGGCCCAGGGACTGCCACAGGTGGTGGCATAGGAGTTTTGCGCAATTGTGTTCCTACTTGCACCTCTGAATGTGTTTTGATGCGTCATGTGCCATTGCTCTACACCTCTGAATGTTTTAGGCATCATGTGTAACGTTCTATTACCCCTACAGGTATTGTGATACGTAGGTGGTTGTTGCTTTCTCCTAGTACAGGTGGTGCTAGTGAGGTTCTAGTTCCCTGCGTAACAGTCTCCTAAAGTAGTTAGGGTTACGCAGGTGGTACTTCCCCGATACCAGTAAGTACTGGTTGTGTGCTATACAGTTTATTTTTGTGCTACAGTGATTTTATATATTTATGTGCTAAATATCTAAAAGTGCCAATTCCTGACAGTGGTCCAGGTGGCCCTGTCTTGTACATAATCCCTTGTAAATTCTGCCCGTGCCTGTTGGCACATTGTAAAGTGTGTGTTTTTACCTAATGTGTTGTGTATAATACAAAGGTCATTTTTATAGAATACCTTGTGTGGAGTTTCCTTTGTGGTGGGCCTTGGGTGTTGTTGCTGGGTGCGCGCGCAAACGCTTTACACATCGCCTCAGAGATAAGCCTGACTGCTCGTGCCAAGCTACCAAGGGGGTGAGCAGGGGTTATCTTTGGCGTGTAACTTCCTTGCCCTGACTAGAGTGGTGGTTTCTGCCTGGCTTTGGCGCAAGCCTTAGCCAACCAGAAATCGCCAGTTCTAACACTGACTATTTGGAAGCAGGAGTTAAGGAACATGAAGCTTACACTGTGGTCAGATAACAAGGGGGTGGTGCAGGCGATTAACAAAGGCGCAGCAAGGTGCCCCGACATTTTAAGGCTAATGCGTCAGTTGGTTAAATTGCAGCTGGAAGGAAACCTGGACTTGAAGGCCCGCCATGTCCCAGGGGTGGACAACACAGTAGCAGATGCATTGTCCAGGTCACAGATGAGCCGCTTCAGGGAACTGGCACCTGGGGCAGACAAAACCATGACCCCTTTTCCGACACACCTATGGGACCTGGGGGGAGGTAGATCTATCTATATTGGTGAATCAAGCCCTCACCCCTGAGGCAGCTAGACGTTACAGGAAATACGCCACAACAGTGATGGAGATAGGTGGCGTTCGATCCCTGGCCAACAGGGACGAGACTCGAGGGGCAGTAGAGCGCTTCATACAGTGGGCATTCACCAACAAAAAGACATGGTCGTGGGCACAGGCCCACCTGGCAGCCATAGCCCATTTTGCAAAAATGTATACAGGAGAGGATCCGACAGCATCCCTGTACCTCAAAGCGGCCATGAAGGGGTGGAGGCGTGCCGAGGGGAAGAAAGTCGATGGCAGGCGGCCCATAGACTTTGAGAGGCTTGGCCAGCTGCTAGAGGCCCTGGTATGGTGTACAAAGGATAGTTTTGAGCTTCACCTCTTTCAAGCTGCCTTTTCCACAGCATTCTCTGGCGCCTTTCGGATCAGCGAACTGGTGGCATCCAGGAGACAGGAGTCAGCGGGGCGATGCCTTCAGGCCGGGGACGTCAGACCCGGGGTCGCCTCGGTGGAAATAGTGCTGCGTAGATCAAAAACAGACCAGGCTGGAAAGGGCGCTGTGATACATCTGCAATGCATCCGGGGGAGCAAATTGTGCGTGATGTGCTGCTTGCGCAGATACATGGGAGCACGCCCGGTGGGGGGAGGGGCGCTTTTCAAACACCAGGACGGAAGCAACCTGAGTAGATTCCAATTTACTGCTCTGATGCGCCAGGCCCTCGCCAAAGCCGGGCTGCCCCCGCGAGCATTTGCCCCTCACTCTTTCAGGATCGGCGCAGCAACAGCGGCGTCGCAGCAGGGTATGCCGGAGGCAAGAATTCAGGAAGTGGGCCGGTGGCGGTCCAGGGCGTACAAAGCATACATCAGGCCACAACTGCTTTAGGCCACACCGGGGAAGGGTCAGTGCCACTCACTTTGGGATGCCGCACGGCAGGGTGAGTGGCACAGCGTGGCACCTTGGGATGCCGCATGGCAGGGGCCACAAAAGAGAAAAAAAAAAAACCCTGGGGAGAGCCGGTGCTCCTGAGCTGCATAATGACTAGCTGATGTGCAAATCCTTTCTTCAGCAGGAAAACGCCCCCGGCTGGTGTGGGTAGTGGGCCATTCATTCGTGTCCAGGATGCAGACATGGTGGCAGCAGATGGGCCACAGGATGGCGGGCAAGCCCAGAGACACGTGCATCCGGTGGCTGGGCCAGCCAGGGATGAAATGGAGCCAGCTGAGGCCGACACTTGACAACCTGCAGGCGGACGCGGCATGGCACCCAGACATTCTGATCATCCACCTCGGGGGCAACGACTTGACCCAGATGGGAAGGAAAGGATTAGGTCACGCCATACAGGAAGACCTCACGAGGGCATCCGCAGTCCTCGGTGGCACGACCATCATATGGTCCGAGATGATCAGCAGGAGCCAATGGAGGGGTGCGGAATCGCACAAAGCAGTAGAAAATGCCAGAAGGAAATTGAACATCACCATGAACAAATTTTGCAAAATCAACGATATGGAATCCATCAGACACGGTCTGATCCCCCCCGGGCGCCAAGAGTTGTATGGCAAAGACGGGGTCCATCTGTCAGAGGAAGGGTTGCAAGTATTTTGGTACAACCTATGGGGCGCAATGACTCTGGCAGGTTTCAGATAAAAAAATAAATTTAAAAAAGCCCACAATAGCAAAGGGGGGTGTCGCAAGAAGACGTGAGCCTCCCTGCGGCGTGGCGGAAAAACTGTACAATGGTTGGCTAAGGAGACACACCGACAGGGCGGTGTGTAGAAGAAGGCCCTCTCACCTTGGGATGCCGCACGGCAGGGTGAGGTGGCCGGGCCAAGGAGGAGGGTAGCAAACGGAGACGGCGCTCGCGGCCCAGACTCGGCCTGTCGGCAGAACACAAAAGGAAGCGAGTTGGGGGCCTAACTCCGGGGGAGAAGCTATCCCTCCCTACACGCAAAGGGCGTGGGTGACCAACCAAATGGTGGTCCCAGTGGTAACAGGACAAAAGAGGACTACCAAGGACTAACAACAGAACTGGTTGGGGGGCATTTACTAACTGGATGTACCACAACAGGAGCTGCTAATGTGATGGGGACAAGGGTGTGCGACCAAAGACATGGCAGTTCGCAAATAACCCTAATGTGACGGATAACCAGTTTTTGTGTAACCATAATAGAATCTGCGGCCAACAACGACCACAACAATTACCATCCTTGTTGGCTGAGTTTCTTGGGTTGCCAGTGGGGCGGGGGGCTAGAGAATAAGTTCCACCGGTTGGGCGCAGTGCGGGGGTTATTGCAGAGGCTGACGCGCTTCCCCGAAGGGGGAGAGAGGCTCAGGGGCCGGCGCCATAACCCACGCCATGCCAAAGGTGGGGAGAAACCGGTTCTGGGCGCCTACGGCGACCAGAAGCGGCAGGTGGGAGCCCCCGCCCCCGGACCATCGTGGTGGCGACAAACTCCCCCCACCCCGTCCAATGGGGGGGCGAAGTGGGGTACGAACCCCCCAATGGGGGTGCGTTGCTCGGACGGCGGGAAAACGTGGGGGGATATAAGCAGCCGCTATCCCAGGTAGCTCCTACCTTCGAGGAGCAGGAAGAGCGGCGCACCAGGAAGAATTCTCGGAACCCACCCACCCACACCTACGAATCAGCAGTGTTGCAGTGCTGGACAGCAACACGAGCGTTGGCGGAAAAACTGTACAATGGTTGGCTAAGGAGACACACCGACAGGGCGGTGTGTAGAAGAAGGCCCTCTCACCTTGGGATGCCGCACGGCAGGGTGAGGTGGCCGGGCCAAGGAGGTGGGTAGCAAACGGAGACGGCGCTCGCGGCCCAGACTCGGCCTGTCGGCAGAGCACAAAAGGTAGCGAGTTGGGGGCCTAACTCCGCGGGAGAAGCTATCCCTCCCTACATGCAAAGGGCGTGGGTGACCAACCAAATGGTGGTCCCAGTGGTAACAGGACAAAAGAGGACTACCAAGGACTAACAACAGAACTGGTTAGGGGGCATTTACGAACTGGATGTACCACAACAGGAGCTGCTAATGTGATGGGGACAAGGCTGTGTGACCAAAGACATGGCAGTTCGCAAATAACCCTAATGTGATGAATAACCAGTTTGTGTGTAACCATAATAAAATCTGCGGCCAACAACGACCACAACAATTACCATCCTTGTTGGCTGAGTTTCTTGGGTTGCCAGTGGGGCGGGGGGCTAGAGAATAAGTTCCACCGGTTGGGCGCGGTGCGGGGGTTATGCTATCTCTTAAGCAATGCAGTGCATTGCTTGAGGGATAGCATACTGCACTATGCAATGCACATGTAATGCCGCCATTGCAATAAGCAGCAGCACTTGTGTCACATCACTTCTGTGACTTGCAAAGTAGGTGTAATGACGATAATGACGCGTAATGCATGGGCCTGTTTATGTCCTGCGTCTCGTGACTACCACATGGTGCAGCGATGGCACTGCAGTCCCAGTCTGCTTGATATTTCTTGAATGTATCACTCTGTGTACTTGTCAGAGCGTGAAACACATTGTGATGTTACACCATTCTGCATGCATTCCAGGGTGGGTACCCAATGGCTAGCTTCTGGGGGGTAGGGTGTTTGGGGTGTTACACCCCCCTAATGAATATATTTTACAGTGGTGGCTGGTAGGGAACAGGGGCGGGGAAAGATGGAGGGGGTTTAGGAAAAAATAAAACTTACCTGGTGGTTGCCATCACCAGCCGACGCCTCTACTCTGCCGCACGAGCCAGGAAGCACCCCGGCTCCCACACTCCCCATGGTTTGGCGCTCAGAGAGGGACTAGGAGGCTGGGCATATTCTCCATTCAGGCTGTGCAATCCAGCCTGTGGAGAACATGCAAAGTGTGCATGATGGTTTGGCCGACCCGAGACGGCCGGCCAAACTGTCATGCACACTTAAGGTGCAGCCACCACTCCTCGACGTCACAGGACCCAGGCCCGCCCTAACTTAAACTGCTGCAGTGTAGCTGCAACACTAAAAATAAAATGAAATCATTCTGTTATTATCATATTATTTTTCCTTTGCACTGCTCTAAAGCAGTGAGGGCAACGCTCCTCCGCCTTATCGGAGGAGCCGCCGCTGGCATTTTCTAATAAACCGTTGGATACAGGTGCTTTCAGTTGGATACGGTGAGGAGTCTGTCGGTTTCACATGGGATTTTAAATGCCCATACTGACAAAAACACACAGACACACACACTCTCATCTCTGTTTTGAAGATCTTAAAACATGTTGTTTTTTTTGGAAAACAATGAGTTTTAAGTAACCGTAACAATTTCCACTCCTCTCCCTTTCCACTGCCCCTTAAACCGTATTTTAACAAAATATGCCAGCGTTATTGTTGTAAAATGTCACGCTCATGCCGCCTCAATCTTACTGACAAATCTACTCCCCGGTGGGTACCTACTTGAAACTAGGGTCAACAACGTTTGCAGGTGGACTCACACCGAAATGGCAGCAAACCTTTCTCTAACGCCATATTAACAAAGAGGACATTTCACTTTACTGTCATTTCCTAATCCCATTTGTGAGAGTGAAAACCTACCGTTCCCCATTTTATGAATCCAGACTGTCACTTCTACAAAACCAGAATATTACTACTTCTAAGAATCCAGAATGTTACTACTTCTAAGAATCTAGAATGTTACTTTCTTAACAAGTCCAGAATGTTGCTTCTTCTAAGAAACCAGAATGTTACTTCTTCTAAGAATCCAGAATGTTACTTTCCTAACGAGTCCAGAATGTTACTTCTTCTAAGAATCCAGAATGTTACTTTCTTAACGAGTCCAGAATGTTACTACCTCTATGAATCCAGAATATTACTTCTTCTGAAAATCCAGAATGTCCCTTCTTTTACAAAACCAGAATGTTACTGCTTCTAAGAATCCAAAATGCTACTTCTACGAATTCAAAATGTTATTACTTCTACAACTCCAGAATGTTAATTCTCCTAAAAACCCGGGATGTTACTTCCTCCATGAATCCAGAATGTTACTTCACACCACATGTTTTTTTTCCCTGCTAAATTGAGCTTCGGTGATGAAAACTAACAAGACGTGAACCCAACATTATTTGCAAAAACCGGGACACTGTGTCTTGATATGGAGTGTAGTTTGCTAGCACAACAGGCCTTTGATGTGTGGTATGGATTCCAAGGTAGCTCAGCCGGTTATGTTGCTGAAATGAAGTGTTTGATTAAAAGTCCATTAAAGGTCACTAAACTTTGGGTCCTAACACGGACGTTAAAGTTGCAGGTTTTTTAATGGCCAGCCATGCCCCAGAGCTTTCCTTGGATGGCAAGATCGTGTTGGAATTACCAGATGGACAAATTGGCAACTGCTTCTTCACCACTTCATCTCCTGGTCCTCATTTAGACTGACGTCACAATCTCTGGGTTGTTGCAGGAAGGCTGCATTTACTCTTGCCTCGGATGGTCTCTTCGTACTGAGGATGTTTCTGGTCCACAGACACACTCACTAGTGGACCGGATGGCATGTCTCCCACCCTGGTCCCAGCTGGGCAGAGAATGGGATTGTATCGCCCCAAGGCCTTGGAATGTGTGAATCATCAACGAATTCGTTCCAGATGCCCATTATTTATTTTTCAGGATAACTGGGCTGCGTGTCCAGGTCCAGTCACCCCCCAGAATGTGTTTTTTGAGTCTGTATCTTTGGCATCAGTCAGTGTTGAGACAGAGTGTAATATCCTGCATTACTCTTTGGTTAGTGTTGCTTTAAAGAATTTCTATTGCTGCTTAGTTACTTCAGAATGTACATGGGTCTTTCTTGAGTGGGAACAGTTGAAACTGGACATGTCTCTTCTTCCATGTAACCAACAATAAATTTACTCAAGACAACTGCTGTTTCCTGGGACATTGTGTATCCTATAACGGCACACATCTTTAAATATTCAATCCTCAAAGAAGAAGGGATGTTTATGGTTCTGAATCTCTATTTACTTCACCTGTAGAAACCTGCTTTATATCTACTTGGGTTTTCACAACAAGTCAGACTTTTATTCTTCACTCTTCAATCAGTAAATCCGCCACCTGCCTTTTCGGACACTCCAGGTGAACCACCAATCAGATGGGAAATCTGGCATGATGCCTTCGAAACCTATTTAGGAGCTATCGGTGCAACCAGATTCGCCGCCGAAAGAAAGAAAAGTTTACTTTTACACTCTTTAGGTTTCGAAGTGAGGTCTATCTTTAAACACTTACCAAGTCTTCCAGAAGGCGATCCTGCACTGAACGATATGTACCAAGAAACTGTCGAAAAACTCAAATTAAGGTTTGACAAGCAACCTAGCCTCATGGTGCTTAGACACAAGTTCTTCAAGAGAAAACAAAGTGATAGTGAAGACGTTGACTCATATATTTCTGTCTTACGTAGGTTGGCAGCGGACTGTAGGTTTAAGAACTTCACTGTTCAACTCATCAGAGATCAGTTTGTCTGCCATTGCAAGGACAAGAACATAAGACAGAAGCTTCTCACTATGGGTGATCCTTCTTTAGATGAGACCATAAAACTAGCTAAAAGTATTGAGATTTCTATGGTCTCACTAAATGAATTAGAAGAAAAAGTAGTAGAATTTGTTAATTCGATTAACCTCAATTCTTCTTCCTTGAAAAACAACAAAAAACCTGCCAAGCCTTTGGGGAACAAATCTGTAAAGGGAACCAAGTCTTCAATACCTACCAACATGGATCCTTCTATTTGTATAAGATGTGGTAACCCACCTCATTTTAAGGGATCAAGATGCCCTGCTTCTAATGTCACCTGCAATTATTGTAAAAAGGTCGGACCCTTTGCCAAAGTCTGTCTCAAGTTAAAGGGTCAAAAGAACTTCAAGAAACCCACTGTATGTATGCTTGATTCGGATTCGTCCTCTTAATCAGAAGTTGTTTCTGTCTTTACGGATTTTTCCGTCTCTGAAGTCATTGAAGGGGATCCCAAAAATTGTGTTGATCCAATAATCGACATTGATGTTGGCAACAAAAGCATCAAACTTCTTGTCGATTCTGGTGCCAAAATAACCATGATCACTCAAAAACTTTTTGATGAAAATTGGCAGGGTACTCAACCCCTTCTTCCTCCCGACCGCACTCCAGTATCATATGAGGGTCGGAAAATTGATCTTGTGGGTTATTTTGAAGATGAGTTGTGTTTCAAAGGAAGAAGAATTAGAGGTAAAGTCTATGTTTCTGTCAAGGGTCTTAATATTTTAGGATGGTTCCATCAAGGTCTTTTCAAGATGATCCTAAGACCTGGAACTAAAGAACAAGTTCTTGTGGTTGATTGTCCTAATGAGGTTCAAGCCCTCCAAGACAAATTCCGTTCTGTTTTCAGTTCTGGACTTGGAAAAATCAAAGGATTCAAACATAGAATAATTGTTAAAGAGGGATGTATGCCTGTAAAACATAAGCTTAGGGGTGTCCTCTACAGTGTCAGGGAAGATTTAGAAAAGGAACTCAAACAATTGTGTGAGAAAGGAATCATCGAGCCAACTGTACCTTCGCTTTGGCTTTCGCCTTTGGTCGTCACTAGGAAGAGGTGTGGCCAACTTAGGGTATGTGTAGACTTGAGATCTCTTAATAAAGAGATTTGGGTAGACTCACACCCTCTTCCTAAGATTAATGATTTGTTTGCGTCAACCAAAGGTGCTAAATTTTTCACTAAATTAGATCTTGCCAGTGCCTATCAACAGGTTGAATTACATCCGGAGTCACGTCATCTTACTGCTTTTGTTTCTCCTCTGGGGACGTTTCAATATCGACGTATGCCTTTTGGTTTGGCGTCGGCAGCGTCGGTATTCCAAAGGGTAATGAGCAACATCCTCAGAGGAGTTAACGGAGTGTTAGTCTTCCAAGATGACGTACTCATTTTTGGTAAGGATGTTTCGACACATGACGACAATTTAAATAAAGTTTTGGGCCTGTTCCAAGAACATGGTGTTGTTCTAAAATTAGAGAAATGTAAATTGTTTTGTACTGAGGTGGAATATCTAGGTCATATCATCACTCAAGATGGTATCAAGCCTAGAACTGGCCTTTTGGAAGCAATCTCAAATGCCGCTACTCCCACGGACAAAACAGGAGTCAAATCTCTACTGGGGTTATGCGAATATTATTCAAGGTTCGTTCCCCACTATGCTACTTTTGTTCGTCCCATTAGCAACCTACTAAAAAAAGGGACTAAGTTTGTGTGGAGTAATGAGTGTATGTTGGCCTTCCAGGAAGGTAAAAGTTGTCTTTGTGAGAGTTCTGTTCTTAAGCCATTTGACCCTAGCCTTCATTGTTGTTTGACTGTTGACGCCAGTCAAGTAGGGTTGGGTGCTACTTTAACGCAAGTAGAGGATGGTGTCGAAAGGACAATCGGATTTGCCTCAAGAGTTTTAAGATCATCTGAATTGCAATATTCAGTTATTGAGAAGGAATTACTAGCTTGTGCATGGGCAATAGAGACATTTTGTTCATATGTGTGGGGTAAACGGTTTCTACTTCAAACTGATCACAAACCCCTAGTAAATATTTTAGGAGGAACTATTACAAAATGTTCCACGCCTAGGATTATGAGGATGGTCTCTAAATTACTTCAGTATCACTTTGACGTCAGGCACATATCTGGAGGGAAGAATGGTAGAGCAGATTTCCTTTCTCGCTTTCCCTCCAAAGATTCTCATGATGATGATGTCCTGTTTGCCGATCTCATTAATGAGGATTGCGAAGATTGTTTTGTGGCAGGTGCAGACATTCCCGAATTAAAGTTTTGTTCTGAAGATGAGTGGAGGTTGGCTTTGGCCAATGATTCTATTCTTCAAGAAGTTTGCAAATTTGTTAGCCGTGGGTGGCCTAGAGAAAAGGTATTATCAGCTTCTCTCCAACCTTTTGCTAAGATTGAAGATGAATTGTCAGTGGAGGATGATATTCTTCTTCGCAATGACAAACTTATCCCTCCACATTTGTTCAGGAGGGGTATTATTGTTAGAGCCCATAAGGGACACTTAGGATCCTCGTTTACGAAGCGTCGCATCCGGGACACATTTTGGTGGCCGGGGATGGACTCTGAGGTCGATGAGTTGGTAATGGATTGTTGCATATGCAGGTCATCTGATAAGTCTCTTAAGACTTCAGTTCCTCCACTTATACCTGTTGAGTGTCCTGATATTCCTTGGGAAAAGGTTGGTATAGACATTATGGGACCCTATATGTCTCTTTTTGGGAGTTATAGGTTTATATTGGTGTTGGTCGACTATGCATCTAAATGGCATGAATACAAGTTGGTTAAGGAAGCAGATAGTAAGAGCATCATCGATTTTTTGAGAGAGGTTTGGTCTAGAGAAGGTTTGCCTGCTACTCTCGTTTCTGACAATGGGAAACAATTTGTTTGCAAGGATTTTGAATCATTTTTGTCGTCCTCTGGTGTAAAACATTTAAAAAGTTCTCTTTATCATCCTCAAGGTAATGGACTTGTTGAAAGAATGAATCGGGGATTCGGGGATTGCGTAAAGTGGGCTAAATCTGGCAATCAAGATGTTGTAAAATCACTCAGTAGTACGGTATGGTTTTATAGAACCACCCCACATTCTTCAACAAAAGTATCTCCATTTGAGCTGATGAGGGGAAGAAAACCCAATACTTCCTTCCGCCCTGGGTGGATGTCAAAATGGCTTAATACTGAGTCAGATGTACACAAATTGATGTGTCTGGTTAAAGACAATGTCTCCGCAAACCAAGCCAAGCAGAAAGCAAACTTTGATAGCAAAAAGGGAACAAAGATGGTTACTTTGGGTGTTGGAGATTATGTTAAGATAAGAAAATCTGTTCATGTCAACAAAGGTGAATTTGGTCCTCTTGTTAAAGTTGTCAAAATTGTAGGTAATGCTGTACAAGTTGCAGGTGGTTGTTGGTGGAACATGAGCAAAGTGGCTAAGGTTCGTTGTTTCAGTCAACAAACATCTTCAAAACTTGACGATAGTTCTGCTTCAAGAGTGGGTAATACCATTCATGCTTTTAGGAGGAGTTCTCGCACTATCATAAAACCTGAACGTTTTAGGGATTGAAGTTTGTTTATTAATATTATTTTTATTATTATTATTTATTTGTTTTTTTTATTTTTTGTGTTTTACAAGAAGGGGAGGTAATGTAATATCCTGAATTACTCTTTCGTTAGTGTTGCTTTAAATAATTTCTATTGCTGCTTAGTTACTTCAGAATGTACATTCGTCTTTCTTGAGTGGGAACAGTTGAAGCTGGACATGTCTCTTCTTCCATGTAACCAACAATACATGTACTCAAGACAACTGCTGTTTCCTGGGACATTACTACACAGAGCACCCCCAGTTGATTCTCTACAAAGACCCTTGGGACAAATAGGCTTGGGTTGCAAGGGGGTGAATAACAGACCTAAGCCAGACATCTAAAAAAGACCACCATATTTCAGCGTACAGGATGTTGGCAGTGACCAAAGGGGTCTAGTGGGAAACATGCTGTTAGAACCGGCGGTCTCTAGTTGGCAGAGGTATACACTTCTGACAAATAGGGACCTACCAACTCTAGTCAGGGCAAGGGGATTACACACTCAGATAACCCCTGCTACCCCCTTGGTAGCTTGGCAGAGCAGACAGGCTTATCTCAGAGGCAGTGTGTTAAGCATTTATGACCACATACAGTAATAAAGTGAATACACTACAGATGGACACGACACAGAAGTTATTATAAAAATAGTATTTTTATATAAGGTTTAGCACAAGACCAAATAACGACAAAAATATACCACAGTCTTAATAAATACTCTTTGGAAGGAAAAATAATAGTTCAAGTAGGGTTTCTTCTTGGCAAATAGTTCTTTAGCAAAGTATTCTTCTGAGCACAGTTCTTTGGCAACAATGTAACCCCCACAGGAGTCACACGACGTCGAGTCTACAAGATTCCCAAGGTTCGGCGTCGACCGCGAGGAGCGCTACGTCGAGCCTGGAGTTGCAACAGACCCCACAAGTACAGTACCTTGAGAAACGAAGAAAACGATGATCCACGGCATCGAGATGTCGGCGTCGAGGTCGGCGTCGATCGTGCCTCGGAGTCGGGTCAATCCGCAGCGGCGTCGAGGGATGTCGGACCGGAGCAGCGCTCACGGCGTCGAGAAGGGCGTCGAGTCGATGCGATCAGCAGCGGCGTCGGGACGGGGTCACTTGGAGGTAGAGCCGATACTCACTCCTCACTGGCGTCGATACCGGCGTCGAGACGGGGTCACTTGGAGCCGGGGCCGATACCCACTGCTCACTGGCGTTGCTGCTGGCGTCGATCGGGCCTGGCGGCCGGCGACGAAGGCTCGGGACACTGGAGCCGTTACTCACGATGTCGAGCTGGATTCGGCAGCGTCGGCGGCGTCGAGACTGCAGATTTTCCCTTGTGTACTGGAAACAACACTTTCCAGCAGTTCAGAAATTCAGTAGATGGTGAAGTCCTTTGGCCCTGTGACTTCAACAGGAGACTGGCACTCTTCCAGTCCTTGGAGATTTCCTAGCAAGTGTTCAGAGAGTACACACCAAGTTCCTCTCTCCTTGTTCCTTGGCAAAAATAAAGAAGCAGCTTTCAGGTTCCTCCACAGCAAAACAGCACTCTGGCAGAAAGGGGAGGCAAGTCCTTAGATCAGCAGGTTTCTTGTCCTTGGTACAGGTTTCCTTGTCAGAAGTGATCTGAGTTCTTGGTTCAGGGGTCCTTCTCTTATACCCCTTTTCTCCTTTGTTCCCTTTGTCCAAGCAGGGAAATTCCCCCCATCTCAGGTTCGTTGTGGGTGTTGCCAGGCAGAGGCACCTGGCCTATTCACTGAGCAGGGCAGAGTCCTAAGCCGCCCAGCAGGAGGCGGAGCCAGTATTGTCACTGGCAGGAGCAGGGCTATCAGTCGCCCAGCAGGAGGTGGAGCCAGCATTGTGTCAGGCAGGGCAGGCTACTCTTCCCTCACTCTATGTGTAAATGCCTCATTCACCCCACACTGACTCATTCAGACCTCTGGAGCCACCCAGCCCCTGACACACACACCAAACCAGCAGAGACCGGTGGATAGTTGGACAAGAAAATAGCCACTTTCTAAAAGGGCTATTTTCAAACATAGAATTTAACCCCTTCGATGCTCATGACGGAACGGTTCCGTCATGAGCATCGGTTGGGCTGTGCTCATGACGGAACCGTTCCGTCATGAGGACAGCCCCCGGGGGAAGCGCTGGCGCTCCCCCCCTTGTGCAGCGATCTTGCCCCCCTTTACGGGGGTGGCAGCGGAAGAGCTTCCGCTGCCACCCCCGAGCCCCCCCACGCTTTCTGATGACGTCAGCGCGCACAGCGCGCGCCGGCGTCATCAGGAAGCGTTGGACGCGCTGGAATCCATTTCTTCCAGCGCGTCCAAGGGGGAAGAGGTAGGTTTTCTTGTCCGGTGGGGGCCGCGGCGGTGAAATTTGTAGTATTGAGGCATCGGGGGAGAGGAAAGAGTATTTCCTCTCCCCCGATGTTTCAATACAGGGCATTCCTGCTCCACGATCGCGCACAGCGTCGCGATCGTGGAGTAGGGATGCCCCACTAGACACCAGGGATTTGTTTTTTCGAATTTGGGAAGCGACCCCTTAGGCAAGGGTCGCTTCCTTGGGGGAAAAATTTGTCGAAGTCTTTTCTGCCCCCCCTGGGGGCAGATCGGTCCGCTTTCTGCGCGTTTCTGCCCCCAGGGGGGGCAGAAAAGCCCACTAGACACCAGGGATGTTGTTTATGCTATGTAGGAAGCGACCCCTTAGGCAAGGGTCGCTTCCTTGGGGGCAAAATTTTTGGAAGTCTTTTCTGCCCCCCCTGGGGGCAGATCGGTCCGCTTTCTGTGCGTTTCTGCCCCCAGGGGGGGCAGAAAAGCCCACTAGACACCAGGGATGTCGTTTATGCTATGTAGGAAGCGACCCCTTAGGCAAGGGTCGCCTCCTTGGGGGGCCCAATAATTTGAAGACTTTTCTGCCCCCCCTGGGGGCAGATCGGTCTTCTTTCTGCCCGTTTCTGCCCCCAGGGGGGGCAGAAAAGCCCACTAGACACCAGGGATGTCTTTTATGTTATGTAGGAAGTGACCCCTTGGGCAAGGGTCACTTCCTAGGGTGGTAAAATAATTAGAAGACTTTTCTGCCCCCCCTGGGGGCAGATCGGTCGTCTTTCTGCCCGTTTCTGCCCCCAGGGGGGGCAGAAAAGCCCACTAGACACCAGGGATGTCTTTTTATTTATGTAGGAAGCGACCCCTTGGGCAAGGGTCGCTTCCTTTGCGGCCTAATTATTTAGAACACTTTTCTGCCCCCCCTGGGGGCAGATTGGTCGTCTTTCTGTCCGTTTCTGCTCCTAGGGGGGGGGCAGAAAAGCCCACTAGACACCAGGGATATAAATATTATTGTAGGAAGCGACCCCTTGGGCAAGGGTCGCTTCCTTGGGCCCCTAAATTTTTTGAAGACTTTTCTGCCCCCTCTGGGGGCAGATCGGTTTTATTTTTTTGCCGTTTCTGCTCCCATTGGGGGCAGAAAAGCCCACTAGACACCAGGGAATTAGTTCAATTAGAAATAGAAGTGACCCCTCGCTTCCAGGGTGCAATTTGTTATATGTATTTGGCTCACCCACCCCGGGACTGAGTAGCCTTTTTTTTCCTGCTGTTTTCTGCCCCACCTGGCACACAAACCGATTGACCATTTGGGTAGTGACATGGCATGTTATAATGTTTATTGTTATATTTTTTGTGATTTCCAATTGTAATGTTTTTTTTGTTTACTTTTTTGTTCTAGGTGAAGGCTTTTCTTCTGTTCACATTGACGTTGTGGTACTGGTGGTTCTGCTGTTTGTGTAGTTTGGTAAGAGACTGTTTTTTTGTACAATGCAAATGTGTTTGATTTCTCTGCCTGTTTTTTTTTGCAAATGGTGTAATAATAGCAGTATGTTTGGTTTTTGAGTGTCAAAAACTTTTTGCATTGGTGCTCGATGTGTATTTTGTTGTCTTGTGAGTAATTTGTTTTTTTTTCTTCTTTCTAGTTTGATATCGTTGGTCTTTGCTGTGTCACTGCAGAGTTTGTTTCTGGTGAGTGCAGCTGTCTCTTGTAATTGGATTGTATAGTTTTTGAGTACATTGATCTTTGTGATAAAAGGTACACATTTTTTTACTTACTTGGTTTGCACATTGTTGGTTGTTGTTGACTTGTTTGTGCAGTCTTCTATCTTAGTAAGTATAATGGCTAGCCGCAGGATGACTGCTCAGCAGCTTGTTGGTTTGCTGTTTGAGTCTTCCTCTGATATTGGGTCAGAGACTGACTCTGCTTCTGAGGGAGAGGAGGCAGGGGACGATTCTGGCAGTGAGTTTTCTCTCCGTATGGGGTCATCGGATGATGAAGATACTCTTAGTGCGGATGAAGTGCCTGTGTTAGAGGAGGAGACTGATGTGCCGATAGTGCGGCAAGAGGCATCTGGGCTGCAGGCTGGGACTGCAAGGCTTCCCGTTGGTGTAGTGCGGCAAGAGGCATCTGGGCTGCAGGCTGGGGCTGCAAGCCTTTCCGTTGGTGTAGTGCGGCAAGAGACATCTGGGCTGCAGGCTGGGGCTGCAAGGCTTCCCGTTGGTGTAGTGCGGCAAGAGGCATCTGGGCTGCAGGCTGGGGCTGCAAGCCTTTCCGTTGGTGTAGTGCGGCAAGAGACATCTGGGCTGCAGGCTGGGGCTGCAAGTCTTCCCGTTGAAAGTGATGACCTCTGGGTTGCCCCTGGCATGGTGCAGCCGGAATTTCCAGAGTTTACTGGTGTTCCAGGGTCTAGAGTGAATACTGAGAACTTTTTGCCTGTAAATTTTTTTCAGTTGTTTATGGACGATGTGTTTTTGGCAGAGATTGTTGAGCAGACTAATTTGTATGCCGAACAGTTTTTGAGGGACAACAGTGCCAGTCTTAAGCCACACTCTAGAGCTACCCGGTGGACTCCCACAAATGTTGAAGAGATGAAGAAGTTCTTGGGTTTAACTTTTTTGATGGGCTTGCTAAGGAAGCCATCAATGGCTTCATATTGGTCGAGCAGTCCCTTGATGGCAACGTCTATTTTTCCGGCAGTCATGACTCGTGACAGGTATTTGCTTCTGCTTCGGATGATGCACTTTGTTGATAATGGTTTAGCGTTGCCACGAGATCACCCTGATTGTGACCGTCTTTTTAAGATTAGGCCTGTCCTTGATCACTTTGTTGATAGATTTTCTGAGATTTATGCCCCTGGTAGAGAAATTGCAGTGGATGAGTCTTTGGTGTTGTTCAAGGGCCGCTTGGTTTTTAGGCAATACATTCCTAGTAAGAGGGCACGCTATGGAATAAAGCTGTATATGCTGTGTGACAGTGGGACTGGATATGTCTCTAATTTCAGGGTGTACACCGGTAAGGAATCTAGGTTTAACCTCCCTGGTTGTCCGTCCACTTTTGGAGTGACTGAGAAAATTGTTTGGGAACTTGGTAGAGGATTTTTTAACAAAGGCCACCATTTATATGTAGATAACTTCTACACTGGTGTGCGGTTGTTCAGGGAATTGGCCAAAGTGGACACTTTTGCTTGTGGCACAATCCGCTGTAACCGTAAAGGTTTTCCAAAAGAACTTGTTTGTCAAAAGCTTGTGCGGGGACAGTGCAGTGCGTTGCGTTGCCAGGAGCTTCTTGCTGTGAAGTTTACAGACAGGAGAGATGTCTACATGCTGACTTCCATCCATGATGAAAGCACTGCACCTGTGACTGTTTGGGGTCAGGTCGCTGAAGTGCGCAAACCTGTGTGCGTTTTAGACTATAATAGGCACATGGGTGGTGTTGACAGAGTAGATCAGAGGTTGGAACCTTACGCTGCTCTTCGTAAGGCTTACATTTGGTACAAGAAGTTGGCTATCCATCTTTTCCACTTGGCAATGTTTAATGCTTTTGTTGTGTTCCAGGTTTCTTGCCCTGAGTCAAAGATGACTTTTGCTAAGTTTCAGGAGTCTGTAATAGGCAGCCTTGTTGTAGTGGAACAGGCAAGTGTTCCTAGAGTTGGACTGGTGGAGGATGTTGCTAGATTGAAAGAACGCCACTTTCCAGATCACATTCCTCCCACACCCGCAAAAGATTTTCCCAGTAGGAGATGTAGAGTCTGTTGGCGAAGAGGTTTGCGGAAGGAGAGTCGTATGTACTGCCCCGATTGTCCCTCTCATCCTGCACTGTGTCTCCCTGCTTGTTTCAGAGCGTACCACACGCGAAAAAACTTTTGGGAACATTCATGAGTGGTAAAGTGAACTGGCTAGTCTGTATTCTTTGGAAAATATGATTCTGTTTCAAGGTTGGTGTTAGTGCAATGTATTTAGTTGCTGATTTTCTGTTAGAAGATTTGTATCTATTTGCAATTTGTTTGTGTTTTTATTTTTTTCTAAAAAAATCCAAAATGTGATGGCGGTGTGTGTAGGCTTGCGCTTGGCTGTTGGTGTGTGTGGACTGGCACTTGGTTGGTGGTGTGCGTGGAATGGTGCTTGGCTGACGGTGTGCGTGGACTGGCGGTGTGCATGGACTGGCGGTGTGCGTGGACTGGTGCGTGGCTGGTGGTGTGCGTGGAATGGTGCTTGGCTGGCGGTGTGCGTGGAATGGTGCTTGGCTGGCGGTGTGCGTGGAATGGTGCTTGGCTGGCGGTGTGCGTGGACTGGTACTTGGCTGGCGGTGTGTGTGGACTGGTGGTGTGTGCGGACTGGTGTTTGGCTGGTGGTGTCCGTGGACTGGAGCTTGGCTGGTGGTGTCCGTGGACTGGAGCTTGTCTGGTGGTGTGTGTGGACTGGAGCTTGGCTGGCGGTGTGCGTGGAATGGTGCTTGGCTGGCGGTGTGCGTGGACTGGTACTTGGCTGGCGGTGTGCGTGGACTGGTGGTGTGTGCGGACTGGTGCTTGTCTGGTGGTGTCCGTGGACTGGAGCTTGGCTGGCGGTGTAGGTGGATTGGCGATTGGCTGCCGATGTACCTGGACTGGCGATTGGATGGCGGTGTGCCCGGACTGGCGCTTGGCTAGCGGTGTGCGTGGACTGGCGTTGGCTAGCGGTGTGTGTCGACTGGTGCTTGGCTGGCTGTGTGTGAGTAGTGACTTTCTGCTGGTCACTACACACACTGCTAGCTGAGTGCCACTCCACGCAATCCTTCAGCCTGTGTAGTTGCTGTGTCTGGATTGTGGGCGTGTGAAAGTGATGGGCCCTTGAATGGCGCTGTGTGCTGGTGTGAGTTTTGTTATGTGATGGGCCCGCGGCTGGCGGTGTGAATGGTTTTGTATGTCTCACACGTATGAAAGGTGTATGAATGGCCTGTAAAGAGGTTGGTGCCTTGTCGTGGCTTTACAGCTCACGAGCTGTGAGTCAATGGTTCAGTTTCTTGCCCTTTCAATTATTACCAGTGCATTTCATGTTTTGTGAAATCACTTGGTAATACAATTTTATCTACTGAACCATCACTCACCCTCGTGCCAAATCCAACCAGTATGTGTGTGTGCTTGCGGGTTAGATGGCTGTGCAGTAATATTTGTCTTTCTGAAGCAGGGTGTACCTTGTCCCTTTTTGGTGATTTTTGTACTGTGTTGCTTTTGTACCTGGTGGTGCGAATGGTCTTGTTTGTATCACGTATGAAAGGTGTGTGAATGGCCTGTAAAGTGGTTGGTGCCTTGACGTGGCTTTACAGCTCACGAGCTGCAAGTCATTGGTTTGGTTTTTTGTGAATTTAATTATTGACAGTGCATTTCATTTTTGTGAAATCTCTTGTTAATAAAATTTAATACACTGAACCATGACTCGCCCTCGTGCCAAATCCAACCAGTATGTGTGTGTGTTTGAGGAATAGATGGTTGTGCAGGAATCTTTGTCTTTAGTTTCTCTGCCAAGGTACACTTTCCATGTAAGAATAACCCACCAACTGTAGATATTGTCGAAAACCCTTGGGAGTTCATGGTGATGTCTCTCTAGTGATTTGAAAAATATTTTTTATCCCCATTGTCCTGTAAACCTCAAACTGTCTGCCACATTTTCTTTGCAGTATTATTCCTAAATTCTCACGCTGTAGTAACAATAGTTAATCTGGTTTTGCAAGGGGGGTTACTTTGGTTTTTTGCCCAGGGCTCGGCGGCCATCTAGGGAAACCTTTCAAACCCACGCATTTCTGAAAACTAGACACCCGGCGGCTTCCAGGGAGGTATGGCTTGCGTGGATCCCCCAACGTTTCCTTACCCAGAATCCCCTGCAAACCTAAATTTTTGCCCAAAAAATCACTTTTTTCACACATTTTGGGGTGGGAAAGTAGTGGCATCACCGGGCTCACACAAATTTACCACCACCCAGCGTTCCCCCAGGTCTCCCGGTAAAAATGGTGCCTCACTTGTGTGGGAGGCCCAAGTACCCGCGGCAGGCAAGGGCCTAAAACGCAGTGAGGCGACATCAAGATGGCCTATCGCCAAACCACCTGGTTTTTCAAGGGGGGTCTCTTTGGTTTTTGGCCTGGTGCGCGGCGGCCATCTAGGGAAACCTACCAAACCCAGGCATTTCTGAAAACTAGACACCCGGCGGCTTCCAGGGAGGTATGGCTTGCGTGGATCCCCCAACGTTTCCTTACCCAGAATCCCCTGCAAACCTGAATGTTTGCTCAAAAAATCACTTTTTTCACACATTTTGGGGTGGGAAAGTAGTGGCATCACCGGGCTCACACAAATTTACCACCACCCAGCGTTCCCCCAGGTCTCCCGGTAAAAATCGTGCCTCACTTGTGTGGGAGGCCCAAGTACCCGCGGCAGGCAAGGGCCCCAAACGTAGTGAGGCGACATCAAAATGGCCTATCGCCAAACCACCTGGTTTTGCAAGGGGGGTCACTTTGGTTTTTGGCCCGGTGCGCGGCGGCCATCTAGGGAAACCTACCAAACCCAGGCATTTTTGAAAACTAGACACCCGGCGGCTTCCAGGGAGGTATGGCTTGCGTGGATCCCCCAACGTTTCCTTACCCAGAATCCCCTGCAAACCTCATTTTTTGCTCAAAAAATCACTTTTTTCACACATTTTGGGGTGGGAAAGTAGTGGCATCACCGGGCTCACACAAATTTACCACCACCCAGCGTTCCCCCAGGTCTCCCGGTAAAAATGGTGCCTCACTTGTGTGGGAGGCCCAAGTACCCGCGGCAGGCAAGGACAACAAACGTAGTGAGGCGACATCAAGATGGCCTATCGCCAAACCACCTGGTTTTTCAAGGGGGGTCTCTTTGGTTTTTGGCCTGGTGCGCGGCGGCCATCTAGGGAAACCTACCAAACCGAGGCATTTTTGAAAACTAGACACCCGGCGGCTTCCAGGGAGGTATGGCTTGCGTGGACCCCCCAACGTTTCCTTACCCAGAATCCCCTGCAAACCTCATTTTTTGCTCAAAAAATCACTTTTTTTACACATTTTGGGGTGGGAAAGTAGTGGCATCACCGGGCTCACACAAATTTACCACCACCCAGCGTTCCCCCAGGTCTCCCGGTAAAAATGGTGCCTCACTTGTGTGGGAGGCCCAAGTACCCGCGGCAGGCAAGGGCCCCAAACGTAGTGAGGCGACATCAAAATGGCCTTTCGCCAAACCACCTGGTTTTGCAAGGGGGGTCACTTTGGTTTTTGGCCCAGTGCGCGGCGGCCATCTAGGGAAACCTACCAAACCCAGGCATTTTTGAAAACTAGACACCCGGCGGCTTCCAGGGAGGTATGGCTTGCGTGGATCCCCCAACGTTTCCTTACCCAGAATCCCCTGCAAACCTCATTTTTTGCTCAAAAAATCACTTCTTTCACACATTTTGGGGTGGGAAAGTAGTGGCATCACCGGGCTCACACAAATTTACCACCACCCAGCGTTCCCCCAGGTCTCCCGGTAAAAATGGTGCCTCACTTGTGTGGGAGGCCCAAGTACCCGCGGCAGGCAAGGGCCCCAAACGTAGTGAGGCGACATCAAAATGGCCTATCGCCAAACCACCTGGTTTTGCAAGGGGGGTCACTTTGGTTTTTGGCCCGGTGCGCGGCGGCCATCTAGGGAAACCTACCAAACCCAGGCATTTTTGAAAACTAGACACCCGGCGGCTTCCAGGGAGGTGTGGCTTGCGTGGATCCCCCAACGTTTCCTTACCCAGAATCCCCTGCAAACCTCATTTTTTGCTCAAAAAATCACTTTTTTCACACATTTTGGGGTGGGAAAGTAGTGGCATCACCGGGCTCACACAAATTTACCACCACCCAGCGTTCCCCCAGGTCTCCCGGTAAAAATGGTGCCTCACTTGTGTGGGAGGCACAAGTACCCGCGGCAGGCAAGGGCCCCAAACGTAGTGAGGCGACATCAAAATGGCCTATCGCCAAACCACCTGGTTTTGCAAGGGGGGTCACTTTGGTTTTTGGCCCGGTGCGCGGCGGCCATCTAGGGAAACCTACCAAACCCAGGCATTTTTGAAAACTAGACACCCGGCGGCTTCCAGGGAGGTATGGCTTGCGTGGATCCCCCAACGTTTCCTTACCCAGAATCCCCTGCAAACCTCATTTTTTGCTCAAAAAATCACTTTTTTCACACATTTTGGGGTGGGAAAGTAGTGGCATCACCGGGCTTACACAAATTTACCACCACCCAGCGTTCCCCCAGGTCTCCCGGTAAAAATGGTGCCTCACTTGTGTGGGAGGCCCAAGTACCCGCGGCAGGCAAGGGCCCCAAACGTAGTGAGGCGACATCAAAATGGCCTATCGCCAAACCACCTGGTTTTGCAAGGGGGGTCACTTTGGTTTTTGGCCCTGTGCGCGGCGGCCATCTAGGGAAACCTACCAAACCCAGGCATTTCTGAAAACTAGACACCCGGCGGCTTCCAGGGAGGTATGGCTTGCGTGGATCCCCCAACGTTTCCTTACCCAGAATCCCCTGCAAACCTCATTTTTTGCTAAAAAAATCACTTTTTTCACACATTTTGGGGTGGGAAAGTAGTGGCATCACCGGGCTCACACAAATTTACCACCACCCAGCGTTCCCCCAGGTCTCCCGGTAAAAATGGTGCCTCACTTGTGTGGGAGGCCCAAGTACCCGCGGCAGGCAAGGGCCCCAAACGTAGTGAGGCGACATCAAAATGGCCTATCGCCAAACCACCTGGTTTTGCAAGGGGGGTCACTTTGGTTTTTGGCCCGGTGCGCGGCGGCCATCTAGGGAAACCTACCAAACCCAGGCATTTTTGAAAACTAGACACCCGGCGGCTTCCAGGGAGGTGTGGCTTGCGTGGATCCCCCAACGTTTCCTTACCCAGAATCCCCTGCAAACCTCATTTTTTGCTCAAAAAATCACTTTTTTCACACATTTTGGGGCGGGAAAGTAGTGGCATCACCGGGCTCACACAAATTTACCACCACCCAGCGTTCCCCCAGGTCTCCCGGTAAAAATGGTGCCTCACTTGTGTGGGAGGCCCAAGTACCCGCGGCAGGCAAGGGCCCCAAACGTAGTGAGGCGACATCAAAATGGCCTATCGCCAAACCACCTGGTTTTGCAAGGGGGGTCACTTTGGTTTTTGGCCCGGTGCGCGGTGGCCATCTAGGGAAACCTACCAAACCCAGGCATTTTTGAAAACTAGACACCCGGCGGCTTCCAGGGAGGTATGGCTTGCGTGGATCCCCCAACGTTTCCTTACCCAGAATCCCCTGCAAACCTCATTTTTTGCTCAAAAAATCACTTTTTTCACACATTTTGGGGTGGGAAAGTAGTGGCATCACCGGGCTCACACAAATTTACCACCACCCAGCGTTCCCCCAGGTCTCCCGGTAAAAATGGTGCCTCACTTGTGTGGGAGGCCCAAGTACCCGCGGCAGGCAAGGGCCCCAAACGTAGTGAGGCGACATCAAAATGGCCTATCGCCAAATCACCTGGTTTTGCAAGGGGGGTCACTTTGGTTTTTGGCCCGGTGCGCGGCGGCCATCTAGGGAAACCTACCAAACCCAGGCATTTTTGAAAACTAGACACCCGGCGGCTTCCAGGGAGGTATGGCTTGCGTGGATCCCCCAACGTTTCCTTACCCAGAATTCCCTGCAAACCTCATTTTTTGCTCAAAAAATCACTTTTTTCATACATTTTGGGGTGGGAAAGTAGTGGCATCACCGGGCTCACACAAATTTACCACCACCCAGCGTTCCCCCAGGTCTCCCGGTAAAAATGGTGCCTCACTTGTGTGGGAGGCCCAAGTACCCGCGGCAGGCAAGGGCCCCAAACGTAGTGAGGCGACATCAAAATGGCCTATCGCCAAACCACCTGGTTGTGCAAGGGGGGTCACTTTGGTTTTTGGCCCGGTGCGCGGCGGCCATCTAGGGAAACCTACCAAACCCAGGCATTTTTGAAAACTAGACACCCGGCGGCTTCCAGGGAGGTATGGCTTGCGTGGATCCCCCAACGTTTCCTTACCCAGAATCCCCTGCAAACCTCATTTTTTGCTCAAAAAATCACTTTTTTCACACATTTTGGGGTGGGAAAGTAGTGGCATCACCGGGCTCACACAAATTTACCACCACCCAGCGTTCCCCCAGGTCTCCCGGTAAAAATGGTGCCTCACTTGTGTGGGAGGCCCAAGTACCCGCGGCAGGCAAGGACAACAAACGTAGTGAGGCGACATCAAAATGTCGCCTCACTACGTTTGTTGTCCTTGCCTGTTTGTTGGGGGATCCACTCAAGCCATACCTCCCTGGAAGCCGCCGGGTGTCTAGTTTTCAAAAATGCCTGGGTTTGGTAGGTTTCCCTAGATGGCCGCCGCGCACCGGGCCAAAAACCAAAGTGACCCCCCTTGCAAAACCAGGTGGTTTGGCGATAGGCCATTTTGATGTCGCCTCACTACGTTTGGGGCCCTTGCCTGCCGCGGGTACTTGGGCCTCCCACACAAGTGAGGCACCATTTTTACCGGGAGACCTGGGGGAACGCTGGGTGGTGGTAAATTTGTGTGAGCCCGGTGATGCCACTACTTTCCCACCCCAAAATGTGTGAAAAAAGTGATTTTTTGAGCAAAAAATGAGGTTTGCAGGGGATTCTGGGTAAGGAAACGTTGGGGGATCCACGCAAGCCATACCTCCCTGGAAGCCGCCGGGTGTCTAGTTTTCAAAAATGTCTGGGTTTGGTAGGTTTCCCTAGATGGCCGCCGCGCACCGGGCCAAAAACCAAAGTGACCCCCCTTGCAAAACCAGGTGGTTTGGCGATAGGCCATTTTGATGTCGCCTCACTACGTTTGGGGCCCTTGCCTGCCGCGGGTACTTGGGCCTCCCACACAAGTGAGGCACCATTTTTACCGGGAGACCTGGGGGAACGCTGGGTGGTGGTAAATTTGTGTGAGCCCGGTGATGCCACTACTTTCCCACCCCAAAATGTGTGAAAAAAGTGATTTTTTGAGCAAAAAATGAGGTTTGCAGGGGATTCTGGGTAAGGAAACGTTGGGGGATCCACGCAAGCCATACCTCCCTGGAAGCCGCCGGGTGTCTAGTTTTAAAAAATGCCTGGGTTTGGTAGGTTTCCCTAGATGGCCGCCGCGCACCGGGCCAAAAACCAAAGTGACCCCCCTTGCAAAACCAGGTGGTTTGGCGATAGGCCATTTTGATGTCGCCTCACTACGTTTGGGGCCCTTGCCTGCCGCGGGTACTTGGGCCTCCCACACAAGTGAGGCACCATTTTTACCGGGAGACCTGGGGGAACGCTGGGTGGTGGTAAATTTGTGTGAGCCCGGTGATGCCACTACTTTCCCACCCCAAAATGTGTGAAAAAAGTGATTTTTTGAGCAAAAAATGAGGTTTGCAGGGGATTCTGGGTAAGGAAACGTTGGGGGATCCACTCAAGCCATACCTCCCTGGAAGCCGCCGGGTGTCTAGTTTTCAAAAATGCCTGGGTTTGGTAGGTTTCCCTAGATGGCCGCCGCGCACCGGGCCAAAAACCAAAGTGACCCCCCTTGCAAAACCAGGTGGTTTGGCGATAGGCCATTTTGATGTCGCCTCACTACGTTTGGGGCCCTTGCCTGCCGCGGGTACTTGGGCCTCCCACACAAGTGAGGCACCATTTTTACCGGGAGACCTGGGGGAACACTGGGTGGTGGTAAATTTGTGTGAGCCCGGTGATGCCACTACTTTCCCACCCCAAAATGTGTGAAAAAAGTGATTTTTTGAGCAAAAAATGAGGTTTGCAGGGGATTCTGGGTAAGGAAACGTTGGGGGATCCACTCAAGCCATACCTCCCTGGAAGCCGCCGGGTGTCTAGTTTTCAAAAATGCCTGGGTTTGGTAGGTTTCCCTAGATGGCCGCCGCGCACCGGGCCAAAAACCAAAGTGACCCCCCTTGCAAAACCAGGTGGTTTGGCGATAGGCCATTTTGATGTCGCCTCACTACGTTTGGGGCCCTTGCCTGCCGCGGGTACTTGGGCCTCCCACACAAGTGAGGCACCATTTTTACCGGGAGACCTGGGGGAACGCTGGGTGGTGGTAAATTTGTGTGAGCCCGGTGATGCCACTACTTTCCCACCCCAAAATGTGTGAAAAAAGTGATTTTTTGAGCAAAAAATGAGGTTTGCAGGGGATTCTGGGTAAGGAAACGTTGGGGGATCCACGCAAGCCACACCTCCCTGGAAGCCGCCGGGTGTCTAGTTTTCAAAAATGCCTGGGTTTGGTAGGTTTCCCTAGATGGCCGCCGCGCACCGGGCCAAAAACCAAAGTGACCCCCCTTGCAAAACCAGGTGGTTTGGCGATAGGCCATTTTGATGTCGCCTCACTACGTTTGGGGCCCTTGCCTGCCGCGGGTACTTGGGCCTCCCACACAAGTGAGGCACCATTTTTACCGGGAGACCTGGGGGAACGCTGGGTGGTGGTAAATTTGTGTGAGCCCGGTGATGCCACTACTTTCCCACCCCAAAATGTGTGAAAAAAGTGATTTTTTGAGCAAAGAATGAGGTTTGCAGGGGATTCTGGGTAAGGAAACGTTGGGGGATCCACTCAAGCCATACCTCCCTGGAAGCCGCCGGGTGTCTAGTTTTCAAAAATGCCTGGGTTTGGTAGGTTTCCCTAGATGGCCGCCGCGCACCGGGCCAAAAACCAAAGTGACCCCCCTTGCAAAACCAGGTGGTTTGGCGATAGGCCATTTTGATGTCGCCTCACTACGTTTGGGGCCCTTGCCTGCCGCGGGTACTTGGGCCTCCCACACAAGTGAGGCACCATTTTTACCGGGAGACCTGGGGGAACGCTGGGTGGTGGTAAATTTGTGTGAGCCCGGTGATGCCACTACTTTCCCACCCCAAAATGTGTGAAAAAAGTGATTTTTTGAGCAAAAAATGAGGTTTGCAGGGGATTCTGGGTAAGGAAACGTTGGGGGATCCACGCAAGCCATACCTCCCTGGAAGCCGCCGGGTGTCTAGTCTTCAAAAATGCCTGGGTTTGGTAGGTTTCCCTAGATGGCCGCCGCGCACCGGGCCAAAAACCAAAGTGACCCCCCTTGCAAAACCAGGTGGTTTGGCGATAGGCCATTTTGATGTCGCCTCACTACGTTTGGGGCCCTTGCCTGCCGCGGGTACTTGGGCCTCCCACACAAGTGAGGCACCATTTTTACCGGGAGACCTGGGGGAACGCTGGGTGGTGGTAAATTTGTGTGAGCCCGGTGATGCCACTACTTTCCCACCCCAAAATGTGTGAAAAAAGTGATTTTTTGAGCAAAAAATGAGGTTTGCAGGGGATTCTGGGTAAGGAAACGTTGGGGGATCCACGCAAGCCATACCTCCCTGGAAGCCGCCGGGTGTCTAGTTTTCAGAAATGCCTGGGTTTGGTAGGTTTCCCTAGATGGCCGCCGCGCACCGGGCCAAAAACCAAAGTGACCCCCCTTGCAAAACCAGGTGGTTTGGCGATAGGCCATTTTGATGTCGCCTCACTACGTTTGGGGCCCTTGCCTGCCGCGGGTACTTGTGCCTCCTCACAAGTGAGGCACCATTTTTACCGGGAGACCTGGGGGAACGCTGGGTGGTGGTAAATGTGTGTGAGCCCGGTGATGCCACTACTTTCCCACCCCAAAATGTGTGAAAAAAGTGATTTTTTGAGCAAACATTGAGGTTTGCAGGGGATTCTGGGTAAGGAAACGTTGGGGGATCCACGCAAGCCATACCTCCCTGGAAGCCGCCGGGTGTCTAGTTTTCAGAAATGCATGGGTTTGCTAGGTTTCCCTAGGTGCCGGCAGGGCTAGGGTTCAAAATCTACAGCTAGTCACTTTGCCAAAAAAAGGGTCATTTTTCGCTACAAAACCACGTTGCGTTTTGCGCCGTTTCCTGTCGCGGGCACTAGGCCGACCCGCACAAGTGAGGTACCATTTTTCTCGTAGGACTTTGGGGAACGCGGGGTGGGTGGAAATTTGTGCATCCACGCAGATTCCAGAACTTTCCATCACAGAAATGTGGTGAAAATGTGTTTTTTTTGTCAATTTTTTATGTTTGCAAGGGATTCTGGGTAACAGACCATGGTGGGAGGCAGTCAAGTCACCCCATCCTGGATTCCCCTGGGTGTCTAGTTTTTAAAAATGTATAGGTTTGCTAGGTTTCCCTAGGTGCCGGCAGGGCTAGGGTACAAAATCTACAGCTAGTCACTTTGCCAAAAAAAGGGTCATTTTTCACTGCAAAACCACGTTGCGTTTTGCGCTTTTCCTGTCGCGGGCACTAGGCCAACCCGCACAAGTGAGGTACCATTTTTCTCGTAGGACTTTGGGGAACGCGGGGTGGGTGGAAATTTGTGGATCCACGCAGATTCCAGAACTTTCCATCACAGAAATGTGGGGAAAATGTGTTTTTTTTGTCAATTTTTTACGTTTGCAAGGGATTCTGGGTAACAGACCATGGTGGTAGGCAGTCAAGCCACCCCATCCTGGATTCCCCTGGGTGTCTAGTTTTGAAAAATGTATAGGTTTGCTAGGTTTCCCTAGGTGCCGGCAGGGCTAGGGTACAAAATCTACAGCTAGTCACTTTGCCAAAAAAAGGGTCAATTTTAACTGCAAAACCACGTTGCGTTTTGCGCCGTTTCCTGTCGCGGGCACTAGGCCGACCCACACAAGTGAGGTACCATTTTTCTCGTAGGACTTTGGGGAACGCGGGGTGGGTGGAAATTTGTGGATCCACGCAGATTCCAGAACTTTCCATCACAGAAATGTGGGGAAAATGTGTTTTTTTTGTCAATTTTTTACGTTTGCAAGGGATTCTGGGTAACAGACCATGGTGGGAGGCAGTCAAGTCACCCCATCCTGGATTCCCCTGGGTGTCTAGTTTTCAAAAATGTATAGGTTTGCTAGGTTTCCCTAGGTGCCGGCAGGGCTAGGGTACAAAATCTACAGCTAGTCACTTTGCCAAAAAAAGGGTCATTTTTCACTGCAAAACCACGTTGCGTTTTGCGCCGTTTTCTGTCGCGGGCACTAGGCCGACCCGCACAAGTGAGGTACCATTTTTCTCGTAGGACTTTGGGGAACGCGGGGTGGGTGGGAATTTGTGGATCCACGCAGATTCCAGAACTTTCCATCACAGAAATGTGGGGAAAATGTGTTTTTTTTGTCAATTTTATACGTTTGCAAGGGATTCTGGGTAACAGACCATGGTGGGAGGCAGTCAAGCCACCCCATCCTGGATTCCCCTGGGTGTCTAGTTTTCAAAAATGTATAGGTTTGCTAGGTTTCCCTAGGTGCCGGCAGGGCTAGGGTTCAAAATCTACAGCTAGTCACTTTGCCAAAAAAAGGGTCATTTTGCACTGCAAAACCACGTTGCGTTTTGCACCGTTTCCTGTGGCGGGCACTATGCCGACCCGCACAAGTGAGGTACCATTTTTCTCGTAGGACTTTGGGGAACGCGGGGTGGGTGGAAATTTGTGGATCCACGCAGATTCCAGAACTTTCCATCACAGAAATGTGGTGAAAATGTGTTTTTTTTGTCAATTTTTTACGTTTGCAAGGGATTCTGGGTAACAGACCATGGTGGGAGGCAGTCAAGTCACCCCATCCTGGATTCCCCTGGGTGTCTAGTTTTCAAAAATGTATAGGTTTGCTAGGTTTCCCTAGGTGCCGGCAGGGCTAGGGTACAAAATCTACAGCTAGTCACTTTGCCAAAAAAAGGGTCATTTTTCACTGCAAAACCACGTTGCGTTTTGCGCCGTTTCCTGTCGCGGGCACTAGGCCGACCCGCACAAGTGAGGTACCATTTTTCTCGTAGGACTTTGGGGAACGCGGGGTGGGTGGAAATTTGTGGATCCACGCAGATTCCAGAACTTTCCATCACAGAAATGTGGGGAAAATGTGTTTTTTTTGTCAATTTTTTACGTTTGCAAGGGATTCTGGGTAACAGACCATGGTGGGAGGCAGTCAAGTCACCCCATCCTGGATTCCCCTGGGTGTCTAGTTTTCAAAAATGTATAGGTTTGCTAGGTTTCCCTAGGTGCCGGCAGGGCTAGGGTACAAAATCTACAGCTAGTCACTTTGCCAAAAAAAGGGTCATTTTTCACTGCAAAACCACGTTGCGTTTTGCGCCGTTTCCTGTCGCGGGCACTAGGCCGACCCGCACAAGTGAGGTACCATTTTTCTCGTAGGACTTTGGGGAACGCGGGGTGGGTGGAAATTTGTGGATCCACGCAGATTCCAGAACTTTCCATCACAGAAATGTGGGGAAAATGTGTTTTTTTTGTCAATTTTTTATGTTTGCAAGGGATTCTGGGTAACAGACCATGGTGGGAGGCAGTCAAGTCACCCCATCCTGGATTCCCCTGGGTGTCTAGTTTTGAAAAATGTATAGGTTTGCTAGGTTTCCCTAGGTGCCGGCAGGGCTAGGGTACAAAATCTACAGCTAGTCACTTTGCCAAAAAAAGGGTCATTTTTCACTGCAAAACCACGTTGCGTTTTGCGCCGTTTCCTGTCGCGGGCACTAGGCCGACCCGCACAAGTGAGGTACCATTTTTCTCGTAGGACTTTGGGGAACGCGGGGTGGGTGGAAATTTGTGGATCCACGCAGATTCCAGAACTTTCCATCACAGAAATGTGGGGAAAATGTGTTTTTTTTGTCAATTTTTTACGTTTGCAAGGGATTCTGGGTAACAGACCATGGTGGGAGGCAGTCAAGCCACCCCATCCTGGATTCCCCTGGGTGTCTAGTTTTCAAAAATGTATAGGTTTGCTAGGTTTCCCTAGGTGCCGGCAGGGCTAGGGTTCAAAATCTACAGCTAGTCACTTTGCCAAAAAAAGGGTCATTTTGCACTGCAAAACCACGTTGCGTTTTGCACCGTTTCCTGTCGCGGGCACTATGCCGACCCGCACAAGTGAGGTACCATTTTTCTCGTAGGACTTTGGGGAACGCGGGGTGGGTGGAAATTTGTGGATCCACGCAGATTCCAGAACTTTCCATCACAGAAATGTGGGGAAAATGTGTTTTTTTTGTCAATTTTTTACGTTTGCAAGGGATTCTGGGTAACAGACCATGGTGGGAGGCAGTCAAGTCACCCCATCCTGGATTCCCCTGGGTGTCTAGTTTTCAAAAATGTATAGGTTTGCTAGTTTTCCCTAGGTGCTTGCAGGGCTAGGGTTCAAAATCTACAGCTAGTCACTTTGCCAACAAAAGGGTCATTTTTCACTGCAAAACCACGTTGCGTTTTGCGCCGTTTCCTGTCGCGGGCACTAGGCCGACCCGCACAAGTGAGGTACCATTTTTCTCGTAGGACTTTGGGGAACGCGGGGTGGGTGGAAATTTGTGGATCCACGCAGATTCCAGAACTTTCCATCACAGAAATGTGGGGAAAATGTGTTTTTTTTGTCAATTTTTTACGTTTGCAAGGGATTCTGGGTAACAGACCATGGTGGGAGGCAGTCAAGCCACCCCATCCTGGATTCCCCTGGGTGTCTAGTTTTCAAAAATGTATAGGTTTGCTAGGTTTCCCTAGGTGCCGGCAGGGCTAGGGTTCAAAATCTACAGCTAGTCACTTTGCCAAAAAAAGGGTCATTTTGCACTGCAAAACCACGTTGCGTTTTGCACCGTTTCCTGTCGCGGGCACTATGCCGACCCGCACAAGTGAGGTACCATTTTTCTCGTAGGACTTTGGGGAACGCGGGGTGGGTGGAAATTTGTGGATCCACGCAGATTCCAGAACTTTCCATCACAGAAATGTGGGGAAAATGTGTTTTTTTTGTCAATTTTTTACGTTTGCAAGGGATTCTGGGTAACAGACCATGGTGGGAGGCAGTCAAGTCACCCCATCCTGGATTCCCCTGGGTGTCTACTTTTCAAAAATGTATAGGTTTGCTAGTTTTCCCTAGGTGCTTGCAGGGCTAGGGTTCAAAATCTACAGCTAGTCACTTTGCCAAAAAAAGGGTCATTTTTCACTGCAAAACCACGTTGCGTTTTGCGCCGTTTCCTGTCGCGGGCACTAGGCCGACCCGCACAAGTGAGGTACCATTTTTCTCGTAGGACTTTGGGGAACGCGGGGTGGGTGGAAATTTGTGGATCCACGCAGATTCCAGAACTTTCCATCACAGAAATGTGGGGAAAATGTGGTTTTTTTGTCAATTTTTTACGTTTGCAAGGGATTCTGGGTAACAGACCATGGTGGGAGGCAGTCAAGCCACCCCATCCTGGATTCCCCTGGGTGTCTAGTTTTCAAAAATGTATAGGTTTGCTAGGTTTCCCTAGGTGCCGGCAGGGCTAGGGTTCAAAATCTACAGCTAGTCACTTTGCCAAAAAAAGGGTCATTTTGCACTGCAAAACCACGTTGCGTTTTGCACCGTTTCCTGTCGCGGGCACTATGCCGACCCGCACAAGTGAGGTACCATTTTTCTCGTAGGACTTTGGGGAACGCGGGGTGGGTGGAAATTTGTGGATCCACGCAGATTCCAGAACTTTCCATCACAGAAATGTGGGGAAAATGTGTTTTTTTTGTCAATTTTTTACGTTTGCAAGTGATTCTGGGTAACAGACCATGGTGGGAGGCAGTCAAGTCACCCCATCCTGGATTCCCCTGGGTGTCTAGTTTTCAAAAATGTATAGGTTTGCTAGTTTTCCCTAGGTGCTTGCAGGGCTAGGGTTCAAAATCTACAGCTAGTCACTTTGCCAAAAAAAGGGTCATTTTTCACTGCAAAACCACGTTGCGTTTTGCGCCGTTTCCTGTCGCAGGCACTAGGCCGACCCGCACAAGTGAGGTACCATTTTTCTCGTAGGACTTTGGGGAACGCGGGGTGGGTGGAAATTTGTGGATCCACGCAGATTCCAGAACTTTCCATCACAGAAATGTGGGGAAAATGTGTTTTTTTTGTCAATTTTTTACGTTTGCAAGGGATTCTGGGTAACAGACCATGGTGGGAGGCAGTCAAGTCACCCCATCCTGGATTCCCCTGGGTGTCTAGTTTTCAAAAATGTATAGGTTTGCTAGGTTTCCCTAGGTGCCGGCAGGGCTAGGGTTCAAAAACTACAGCTAGACTCTTTGCAAAAAAAGTGTAAATTTTCTGTGTGAAAATGTGGTGTGTTCACCTTAGGTTTTGAGCCACTTCCTGTCGTGGGCACTATGCCTACCCACACAAGTGAGGTACCATTTTTATCGGGAGACTTAGGGTAGTTCAAATTTGTAAAGCAACTGTTATTACCTATTGATTTTTGATGCATTTCTCCCTTCCAAATGAAAGACATTGTGTAAAAAAAAAGTCATTTTGAAAAATGACCAATAATTGTCATGCAAATATGAGTATTCCCAATTTCGAAAATGTGCAAATATGCACTGTTTCTGAACTCTGTAATTTGTTCCCATTTCAGAAATACATAGGTGACTTTCATACCGATTTTTCCATGTATACATTTTCCCACAATAATTGCTATATACCCGGACCAAAAAAAAAAAACATTACAAAATGCTGCTCATTTTTCTACTCTGGGTTCGTTGGGCTCTTGGTGAACCTACAAGTCCTATATGTCCCCACACCCAGGAAGGTCTACCGGATGTAACGGTACATTGCTTTCAAAGAGATGTCATAATTCGAAGAAGTTACAGGTAAAAACGTTGACTCAAAAGGCTGCTTTTTTCAACAAATTTTTAATTTTTCCTATATTTGCCTGTAAATTTCTATAAAGAAACCTTGATGGATCTACACAAATGACCCATTGCTGAATTCAGAATTTTGTCTACTTTTCAAAAATGTATAGCTTTCCAGGATCCATTATTGTTTTTGTACCCATTTCTACCGTTAACTGGAAGGAGGTTGAAAGCACAAAAAATAGCAAAAATAGGGTATGTCCCAGAAAAATGCCAAAACTGTGTAAAAAATGTTGGTTTTCTAACAAAATTCTGTCATTCCCTAAAAGCTGGAGAAATTTTGATTTCAGCCCCACAAACCCTTTTTTGATACCATTTGCAGAGAAAAACCCAGAAGCTTTCATTTGCAGCCCGTTTTTCACATTTTTCACAAAAAAAAAAAAAATTGCTGTATTTTGACTAATTTCTGGGAACCCTCTAGGAGAATCCACAAACCCTGGGTACCTTTGGAATCCCCAAGATGTTGGAAGAAAAGGACGCAAATTTGGCGTGGATACCTAATGTGGTCAAAAAGTTACAGGGGCCTAAGCGCGCACTACCTCAAATAGCCCAAAAAAGGCTTAGCACAGGAGGGGAAAAGGCCTAGCAGCGAAGGGGTTAAAAACCATCCATCCTAAAGGGTGTGTTATTAAATTCTGAGTTCAGGGATACTAAACTCGACCTGCTACCATGCTCCCTGAGTCAGATAGATTATAATGGAGTTAATAATCCGTCTGCCCATTCTGGCCTATGGGAGGCAGGTAGCCCTTCAATAGTGAAACACGAAAATGGCTGTAATTCACTATTAGGTCATGCCACACACATCAGGGCATCTGTAAATGGCTGTAAAAGACACATTGGGCTAAAACTCATGTTAGTACCTCAGAGCACACTAGTGGTCTCAGAGAGACCACCTGATGAAAAGAAACCAAGGAAACTTTCAGGGCAAGAAGATACAAATTACAGGATGGAACATCTGCAATAAACCAGTGTTTTTTTCCTGGATACCTGTATGTTCCAGACTCTCATTCCAGGAGTTGCCAACAGTAGTTGGAACCATGGCTTCCCCAGTATAGGTTGAGGTGTCCATTGTAGGTTTCGGAGAGTCATAAACTGTGGTAGCTCCATAAAATAGATTTGAGTACAGTGAAGCTCAGTGGAAATAATCTACATACTCCTAGATTATCCAGAAAATATTATATTTATTTATTTATAAAGTTTTATATAGCGCAAGCAAGATCCAGAAGGATATTAGAGCACTTTACAATTGGATGGAGGGAAGGTATATGCAATAACGGCATCAGAAAAGAATACCAAACAGAACAATTACAAGACAAAGGGATCAAAGAAGAATAATACAATAACTGATACATAGCGAGCTAAGAAGAGTAGCATCCAATGAAGGTCTTAAGGTTGTAGGATCAGTGACTTAAAGCAGATGATCCTAACTCATTAAGGTAAGAACTTGTTCATAAGGAATCTTTTGGCTTCCAATTTGAAAGCAACCGTGGAGGAGATTCTGCGTACTTTCGGGGGAAGAGAGTTCCAGATCTTTGGGGCAGCGCCAGCGAAGTCTCTGTGACAAGTTCTCTTTTTACGAAAGATATGTGGTTTCAAGGGGAAAGTGTTATCACTTCTTGACGGTCTGCCACCTCCGGATAATTCAAACTTATGCGCTAGGTAGCTGGGGGTTTTGAAATTGAGGGCTTTGTGCAACAGACAGGTAATCTTTAGCTGAATTTGTACTTTGTTGGGCAACCACTTAAGGGATTTTAGAACTGGGGGATATGTGCGCATTTCTTTTGGTACCCGTAACAAATCTGGCTGCAGCGTTCAATGATGCCCTTAGTGGCGCCAAGGTATATTTGGGGAGGCCACAGAGAATAGCACTGCCATAGTCTAGTCTCGGCAAAACAAGCGCTTGGACCACCTGCTTGAAATCAGCTTGTGGAAGGAATCAGGTGATTAGCTCCCTTACATATATTGCTGTGTTTCAGGTTTTGAGCAGGAGGTGGTTCTCAGTTAACCAGTTTCGAGTAGACGTTAGAGTAGTTTTGAGTGAAATGAGGTTATCCGGGGAGGAGATTTTCAGATAAAGTTGCATATCATCTGCATACATATGGAAGGGAATGTTCGTGGAATTTAGTGCTTTAGCTAATGGTTCCAAGAACAAGTTGAAGAGTATAGGAGATAGGGCGGACCCTTGGGGGACCCCCCATGGATACTGGAGAGGGCTGGGAGAGAGAGTGGTTCGCCTTGACTCTTTGTGATCTGTGGTGGAGGAAGGACGAGAACCATTGCAACACCCGTCCAGAAAGGCCCATCCTGTTCGCCAAAATGAATAGGAGGTTGTCGTGATTGACATTGTTGAACGCAGAGGAAAGGTCAAGGAGGATTAGGAGGCAAGATTAGTTTTGGTCAAGCATTTTTAAAATGTCATCCATCACGTGAGTGAGAGCCGATTCAGTGCTATGCCCACTCCGAAAGCCAGATTGATGCTGGTCCAGGAGTTGGAAATTCTCAATGTGAGCACAGAGTTGTGATTGGACTCATTTTTCTAGGAGTTTGGGTGGGTGGGGATGTTAGAGATAGGGCGGAAGTTGCTAAAGTCAGCACTATCTACATTAGGTTATTTTAGTATAGGTGATACCTGAGCTGCCTTGTGACAGTGAAGTGTTGACAATCTTTGTCCAGATGGGGATGACGACATTCTTGATTTCTTTGAAGAAGGAAGGAGGCAACGGGTCACTGAAGTGATTAGATGGGTTGATACTCTGAAGAATCTTGCTGATTTCTCTTTCACTGAAGGGAGTAAAGGTTCCCCAAGAGTAGGGTGACCAGGTGTCCCGGATTTGCCCGGGATGCCTGGCCACCCTTCTCTTGTCCCGGCAGATTTCAGGAAATTTAGCTTCTGTCTGGGTTTTTAGAGGGTCGACTGCAAACGGCGGGAGGTTCTTTTTTCTGTTTTACAAAGCAGGGATAGTTATCAGTTGTTTCAAGAAAGCAATTTAATTACCAGGCAAGCTACTGGGTTTACAAAAATTCATTTTATGTATGTTCTAACTGCCTATTCTGTAATTCTCTGCTGAGGAGGGCTGTCATTCTGTCCTCTCGCTTGAAGTAAAAATGTAGTCCTTCTTTTATTGTTGTGAAATGTCTCGGTTTTTGGCTTTAAAATTCTGGTCACCCTACACAAGAGGCATTGTTCTTGGTGCTCAGACTGATAGGTTTGAGCTTCTCTAAGAGGGCAGAAGGTGGTGTGGATCCAGAGGATGGCAGTAGAGCCTTCGTAGAAGCGAGTTCAATGTTGATGAGTCTTGATTTCTCAGTAAAAAAAGCAGCCAGTTTGTCGCATGTGGGTGGGCTGACTCCAGAGTCAGAGTGATTTGGAGCTTCCACTGATTGCTGTTTAACCAGTTCAAAAAGTTTCTTGGGGCGATTAGCGGCTTGATCAAGTTGGGATCTGAAGTAGTCAGCCTTAGTGCTCTTGATTTGTTTGTTGTAGGAGCCCCTAACCTCTCTAAGGAGATTTATTTGATCCAAGGACGGTTTGGATCTCCAAGATCGTTCAATTGCCATAAGGCTGTGGAGCTCCTAGTTTAAATTGTCGTTGAACCATGGTTTGGATATTTTTGTTGAAGCATCTTTTAGTTAGAGTGGTGCAATGGCATCCATGATGTTAGAGATAGTAGAGTTGTAGAAGTCAGTGAGTACCTGAACTTCAGATATGTCAGCTTGGGAGGAGAGGGCAGGTTTACAGTGGACTGCTAGTTCATCTTTATTGATAGCTCTGAGGTCCCTTTTCCAGATCTTCGATTTCGTTGGTTGAGCCCTCCTCATAGACACCTCCCTTTTGATATAAAAGAAGATGTAGTGGTGGTCGGACCAATCGCAAGGGGTTATGGTATCCAATGTGATGGTGTGTCCTTGATGTTATGTTAGGGAAATTTCTAGAGCGCATGGCTGCCCCAGCAACAGGGCGTCCCAGCACTGGCGGACAGGTGACCAGGGGAGATGTGGCTAGATAGAAGAGAAAAGCCAAGTTTTAATCAGTTTTCTGAATGCCCAGTGATCGTGGGTGCTGCGGGCAGCCAGTGGAATGGAATTCCATAGTGCGGGGGCCTGAGCATTGAAGGCGCGACCCCCGGCTCTACACCGGCGGATCCGTGGGATGCACAGCTGATGGTGATCAGTGGAGTGCAATGTACGCAAAGGAACATAATGGGTGCAAAGTTCCTGCAGGATTTGGGGGCCATGGCCATATACAATCTTATGTGTGGTGCAGAGGGTTTTAAACTGGACTCTCTGTTTGGCAGCCAGTGGAGACGGGCAAACAGAGTATGTGCTGCTGCATTCTGTACCCGTTGGGAGTCTTGCAGTAACTGTTTTATTTACACCGAGCAGAAGACCATTGCAGTAGTCCAGGCACGATTGGATAGCTGATTGAACTATCAGTTGGCTGGTAAGCCACGCAGAAGGCCGAAAGAGGTACCGGCCACTTTTTTTCCTTGAGGCTCAAATGAGAGGGCGGTATCAATCAGGACCCCTAAATCTTTGACTGCTTTTTTCAGTATGGGAGGAGTGCCCAAGGTCGCAGGCCACCATTGGTAGTCACACTTGTGGATATCACAGCCAACCACGAGCATCTCTGTCTTGACCGAATTAAGCTGCAGATAGTTGTTTGCCATCCAATCTGCAATGGACAGAACATCAGCACAAAATTTCAGTTGGTCCTGAGCAGGGTTATTGGAAAAGGTGAATACCAACTGGGTAACGTCCGCTTAAGATACCATTTTGATGTTACACTCTTTTGCCAAGAGGGCCAGAGGGCGGACATACACGTTAAACAACATGGGGCTCAAAGCGGAGCCCTGCGGACACCACAGCTAAGAGGGAAGTTACTAGATTGATAGGGGGGGCATGTATCTGAAAAGAGCGTTCTGATAAAAAAGAGGCAAACCAAGCCAAAGCCCTGCCTTTGACCCCGATCTCCTCAAGACGTTGAAGAAGAATCTTGTGGGAGACCATGTCAAAGACCGCACTAAGATCAAGTAAAAATACCGCCAAAATGGCTGATTCTGTGCTGTGCCTGGGTCGAAATCCATTCTGAGATCTATCTAAGATCTGGTTGAGATGATAAGGTCTAGGGTTTCTCCTTTATATGGGTTGGCCGGTCACAATGCTGAATCAGCTCTTGATCACTTAAGAATGATTTAAGGCAAGATACAGCATGGTCATTGGCGTCAGACCAGTGAAAAGTGAAATCACAGAGGAAGATTTGGGACAACACCGAGTTGACATTGCCAGAGATGATTTCCATTAGTTGCTTGATGAAGGGGAGATTGTCCCCCGGGGTTGATAAAAAGTGTGAAGTTTGCACACCAGCAGGTTTTTACTTGAAATGTTGTGACAGAGGTATTCACAGGAGGATGGCGTAGAGGACTTCGAGTGGGAAACCGAGAGTGTGCTAAGCGGAGAGAGGAGCAGCTGCAGTTGGTGCATCGGAGGGCAGCAGCACCCCGCCACCAGAGATGGCAGAAGGGCAACCTGCGGAGCTGACAGAGCTCCTCCAGCGCATCCGAGAAGCATCAGCGGTGCATGGCAGTGAGTGGCTGCAGCCACATCTGGGCCAGGACGGGGGGGAAAGGACAGAAGCTCGGGGGAACGGACAAGGCTGGCCCATCCTCCCCCAAGAAACGGAAGACGACAACGCCCGTGCAGGCTCAGAGGAAGGTCCCAAGGCAGAAGCCCCAAAGGAGGAAGCCGCCGCCAGGGGGCTCAACGGCAGGCGAACACAGTGTAAACCCCAGCAGATCACCAGGCGGTGAGCATATTACAAGCATTGTACAGGAATGTCTGAAATCGATGGCCCCACTGTTACTTAATGGTTCAGGGCAGGGGGCTGGGGGGACTGGGGCGCAGCACGCAGATGATGTGACCGGCTTGCCTTGGCATTTGATAGACCCGGGTTGGGTGCGGCAGGCCAGACTTCCCGGACAAGGAGGTCAGGGTGGCACAGGCAACCTAGGGTCCCCTTTAGCGGCATGGGGGTACGCGGGCAACTTAAGCAGCCCAACGCTTGAGGCACCAGCCGCAGAGGCCTATACCAGGCCATCCCCCGGCCCTGCATCCCTGACCACAAGAGCCACTTGGCAAGCCTCATCCCGGTGGCGGTCACAGAAAGAATATGGCGCAAAGAGTTTATAGATAGTTTTTCCCTGCTAGAGGTACAGTTAGAAGGGTTGGACCTCACAACCTGCGACAGGAAGGAAGAAGATAGGAGGGAGAAGCGCGGCGCAGAGAGGGAACGGAATTTTGATAATTGGCTGGACGCGTTTAGAATAATGGCTGCATCATAGTCGAAAAATTTCTGCGCTGCGCAGCAGATTTGTGGCTCTATGAGTCTAATATTCATTGGAGACAATTCCCAGGTGACGCATGGTTGGAATATGACAAGGGTTTTAGGTTAAAAATGCAGAGGCACCCAGAGATGGAATGGAATGAGGAGGACGTGTCTGGTTTTATACACAAAATGCTAGTGGCAAAGGAAGTGAAAGCCTGGGCAGGTAGGAATGACCAGCCCTTTCGGAGCTCCTACAGAGGGAGGGGGAAGTAATTTCACAGACCCAAGTTTAGCACGGGGAAACCGCTCTCGACCAACGGTCCCCCAGCAATCTGCTGGAAGTTTAATGCGGGGGAATGCTCGTAGGGTGCAGCATGCAAATTCCAGCATGCATGTTCAAGCTGTGGGGGCGGGCACCCGTCAGCTGGATGCCGGTGCAAGCAGGAAAAGAAAAGAGACAAAAAGGATAAGAAAAGGAAGCACTAAGGTTGCGGTGCGGGGTTTTGGTGACTGCCAGCTAGCCAGATCCCCTATTAATACATTTCAGCTGCGCAAACTAGCGAATAAATACCCCAACAGAGCAGACGCGGCTTTCTTGATGAAGGGTTTTGAGGACGGTTTTGTGATACCATTCAGTGGTCCGCTCCCCCTAGATGGGGCAGACAACCTGAAATCCGCGAAGGAGCACCCGGGGGTGGTAACCAAGAAACTGGAAAAGGAGAAGGCCTTAGGCAGGATAGAGGGCCCCCTACACCCGCACCTGAAGAAAGGTCTGGTTATTTCACCCCTAGGGGTGGTCCCCAAGAAGGAACCGGGACAGTACAGACTTATACACCATCTCTCCTTCCCCGAGGGGTCGTCAGTCAATGATGGGATAAGTGCAGAGGCGGGCTCTGTGAGCTATGCATCGGTAGACGACGCAATTGACCTGGTAAGGGCTGAGGGGCGGGGGGCACTTATGGCGAATGCAGACATTGAGTCCGCTCTTAGGCTGTTACCAGTCCATCCCTCCAGTTTTCACTTATTAGGTTTCCAGTGGGAAAGGGACCTGTATATAGATAAAGCCATGTCTATGGGCTGCGCAATATCCTGCGCATACTTTGAGCAGTTCGCCACCTTTATAGAATGGGCCCTACACGACAGACACCCAAAAGGGGGGAAACTCCACTACCTGGATGATTTCATGTTTACAGGCCCCCCCGGTCACCAATCTGCGGGAACACATTGGCAGCGTTTGAAGAGCTGGCAGGGATACTGAGGATTCCCCTAGCACCAGAGAAAACGGTAGGCCCCTCCACAAAACTCACATTTTTGGGCATAGAGCTGGACTCAGTAACAGGGACAGCTAGGCTCCCGGAGGACAAAGTAGAGGATTTCAGGGCGGAGGTACGTGGCCTATGCGGCCGGAACAAGGCGACGCTGAAAGAGCTCCAAAGGCTGATTGGGAAGCTCAACTTCGCAGCCAGGGTAATACCAGTAGGTAGAGTGTTTGCCAGGCGCCTCACACAACTGACCTCAGGCCTCACCCACAAGCACCACCACGTGACGACTTAGGGGCGGGGGTCAAGCAAGACTTACTGATGTGGGACAAATTCCTCACAAACTTTAACGGCATCCTCATATGGAGGGAAGGTTGGGTGACAGCCACGCAGATAGCCCTGTATACGGACGCCGCTGGTAGCACAGGTTTTGGGGCTATTCTCGGCAAGAAGTGGTGTGCAAGCAGGTGGCCAGACAAATGGCATAGACTGGGTATCACAGGCAACATAACATTTCTTGAGCTGTTCCCCATTATAGTGTCACTGACTATTTGGAAGCAGGAGTTAAGGAACATGAAGCTTACACTGTGGTCAGATAACAAGGGGGTGGTGCAGGCGATTAACAAAGGCGCAGCAAGGTGCCCCGACATTTTAAGGCTAATGCGTCAGTTGGTTAAATTGCAGCTGGAAGGAAACCTGGACTTGAAGGCCCGCCATGTCCCAGGGGTGGACAACACAGTAGCAGATGCATTGTCCAGGTCACAGATGAGCCGCTTCAGGGAACTGGCACCTGGGGCAGACAAAACCATGACCCCTTTTCCGACACACCTATGGGACCTGGGGGGGGTAGATCTATCTATATTGGTGAATCAAGCCCTCACCCCTGAGGCAGCTAGACGTTACAGGAAATACGCCACAACAGTGATGGAGATAGGTGGCGTTAGATCCCTGGCCAACAGGGACGAGACTCGAGGGGCAGTAGAGCGCTTCATACAGTGGGCATTCACCAACAAAAAGACATGGTCGTGGGCACAGGCCCACCTGGCAGCCATAGCCCATTTTGCAAAAATGTATACAGGAGAGGATCCGACAGCATCCCTGTACCTCAAAGCGGCCATGAAGGGGTGGAGGCGTGCCGAGGGGAAGAAAGTCGATGGCAGGCGGCCCATAGACTTTGAGAGGCTTGGCCAGCTGCTAGAGGCCCTGGTATGGTGTACAAAGGATAGTTTTGAGCTTCACCTCTTCCAAGCTGCCTTTTCCACAGCATTCTCTGGCGCCTTTCGGATCAGCGAACTGGTGGCATC
The DNA here is from genome assembly GCF_964204655.1 of Triturus cristatus. Classification (NCBI taxonomy): domain Eukaryota; kingdom Metazoa; phylum Chordata; class Amphibia; order Caudata; family Salamandridae; genus Triturus; species Triturus cristatus. The sequence continues at coordinate 193,350,432 of NC_140579.1, forward strand.
CAGGAGACAGGAGTCAGCGGGGCGATGCCTTCAGGCCGGGGACGTCAGACCCGGGGTCGCCTCAGTGGAAATAGTGCTGCGTAGATCAAAAACAGACCAGGCCGGAAAGGGCGCTGTGATACATCTGCAATGCATCCGGGGGAGCAAGTTGTGCGTGGTGTGCTGCTTGCGCAGATACATGGGAGCACGCCCGGTGGGGGGAGGGGCGCTTTTCAAACACCAGGACGGAAGCAACCTGAGTAGATTCCAATTTACTGCTCTGATGCGCCAGGCCCTCGCCAAAGCCGGGCTGCCCCCGCGAGCATTTGCCCCTCACTCTTTCAGGATCGGCGCAGCAACAGCGGCGTCGCAGCAGGGTATGCCGGAGGCAAGAATTCAGGAAGCGGGCCGGTGGCGGTCCAGGGCGTACAAAGCATACATCAGGCCACAACTGCTTTAGGCCACACCGGGGAAGGGTCAGTGCCACTCACTTTGGGATGCCGCACGGCAGGGTGAGTGGCACAGCGTGGCACCTTGGGATGCCGCACGGCAGGGGCCACAAAAGAGAGAAAAAAAAAACCCTGGGGAGAGCCGGTGCTCCTGAGCTGCATAATGACTAGCTGATGTGCAAATCCTTTCTTCAGCAGGAAAACGCCCCAGGCTGGTGTGGGTAGTGGGCCATTCATTCGTGTCCAGGATGCAGACATGGTGGCAGCAGATGGGCCACAGGATGGCGGGCAAGCCCAGAGACACGTGCATCCAGTGGCTGGGCCAGCCAGGGATGAAATGGAGCCAGCTGAGGCCGACACTTGACAACCTGCAGGCGGACGCGGCATTGCACCCAGACATCCTGATCATCCACCTCGGGGGCAACGACTTGACCCAGATGGGAAGGAAAGGATTAGGTCACGCCATACAGGAAGACCTCACGAGGGCATCCGCAGCCCTCGGTGGCACGACCATCATATGGTCCGAGATGATCAGCAGGAGCCAATGGAGGGGTGCGGAATCGCACAAAGCAGTAGAAAATGCCAGAAGGAAATTGAACATCACCATGAACAAATTTTGCAAAATCAACGATATGGAATCCATCAGACACGGTCTGATCCACCCCGGGCGCCAAGAGTTGTATGGCAAAGACGGGGTCCATCTGTCAGAGGAAGGGTTGCAAGTATTTTGGTACAACCTATGGGGCGCAATGACTCTGGCAGGTTGCAGATAAAAAAATAAATTAAAAAAAGCCCACAATAGCAAAAGGGGGTGTCGCAAGAAGACGTGAGCCTCCCTGCGGCGTGGCGGAAAAACTGTACAATGGTTGGCTAAGGAGACACACCGACAGGGCGGTGTGTAGAAGAAGGCCCTCTCACCTTGGGATGCCGCACGGCAGGGTGAGGTGGCCGGGCCAAGGAGGAGGGTAGCAAACGGAGACAGCGCTCGCGGCCCAGACTCGACCTGTCGGCAGAACACAAAAGGAAGCGAGTTGGGGGCCTAACTCCGGGGGAGAAGCTATCCCTCCCTACACGCAAAGGGCGTGGGTGACCAACCAAATGGTGGTCCCAGTGGTAACAGGACAAAAGAGGACTACCAAGGACTAACAACAGAACTGGTTGGGGGGCATTTACGAACTGGATGTACCACAACAGGAGCTGCTAATGTGATGGGGACAAGGCTGTGCGACCAAAGACATGGCAGTTCGCAAATAACCCTAATGTGACGGATAACCAGTTTTTGTGTAACCATAATAAAATCTGCGGCCAACAACGACCACAACAATTACCATCCTTGTTGGCTGAGTTTCTTGGGTTGCCAGTGGGGCGGGGGGCTAGAGAATAAGTTCCACCGGTTGGGCGCAGTGCGGGGGTTATTGCAGAGGCTGCCGCGCTTCCCCGAAGGGGGAGAGAGGCTCAGGGGCCGGCGCCATAACCCACGCCATGCCAAAGGTGGGGAGAAACCGGTTCTGGGCGCCTACGGCGACCAGAAGCGGCAGGTGGGAGCCCCCGCCCCCGGGCCATCGTGGTGGCGACAAACTCCCCGCACCCCGTCCAATGGGGGGGCGAAGTGGGGTACGAACCCCCCAATGGGGGTGCGTTGCTCGGACGGCGGGAAAACGTGGGGGGGATATAAGCAGCCGCTCTCCCAGGTAGCTCCTACCTTCGTGGAGCAGGGAGAGCGGCGCACCAGGAAGAATTCTCGGAACCCACCCACCCACACCTACGAATCAGCAGTGTTGCAGTGCTGGACAGCAACACGAGCGTTGGCGGAAAAACTGTACAATGGTTGGCTAAGGAGACACACCGACAGGGCGGTGTGTAGAAGAAGGCCCTCTCACCTTGGGATGCCGCACGGCAGGGTGAGGTGGCCGGGCCAAGGAGGAGGGTAGCAAACGGAGACGGCACTCGCGGCCCAGACTCGGCCTGTCGGCAGAGCACAAAAGGTAGCGAGTTGGGGGCCTAACTCCGCGGGAGAAGCTATCCCTCCCTACACGCAAAGGGCGTGAGTGACCAACCAAATGGTGGTCCCAGTGGTAACAGGACAAAAGAGGACTACCAAGGACTAATAACAGAACTGGTTGGGGGGCATTTACGAACTGGATGTACCACAACAGGAGCTGCTAATGTGATGGGGACAAGGCTGTGTGACCAAAGACATGGCAGTTCGCAAATAACCCTAATGTGACGGATAACCAGTTTGTGTGTAACCATAATAAAATCTGCGGCCAACAATGACCACAACAATTACCATCCTTGTTGGCTGAGTTTCTTGGGTTGCCAGTGGGGCGGGGGGCTAGAGAATAAGTTCCACCGGTTGGGCGCAGTGCGGGGGTTATGCTATCTCTCAAGCAATGGAGTGCATTGCTTGAGGGATAGCATACTGCACTATGCAATGCACATGTAATGCCGCCATTGCAATAAGCAGCAGCACTTGTGTCACATCACTTCTGTGACTTGCAAAGTAGGTGTAATGACAATAATGACGCGTAATGCATGGGCCTGTTTATGTCCTGCGTCTCGTGACTACCACATGGTGCAGCGAAGGCACTGCAGTCCCAGTCTGCTTGATATTTCTTGAATGTATCACTCTGTGTACTTGTCAGAGCGTGAAACACATTGTGATGTTACACCATTCTGCTTGCATTCCAGGGTGGGTACCCAATGGCTAGCTTCTGGGGGGTAGGGTGTTTGGGGTGTTACACCCCCCTAATGAATGTATTTTACAGTGGTGGCTGGTAGGGAACAGGGGCGGGGAAAGATGGAGGGGGTTTAGGAAAAAATAAAACTTACCTGGTGGTTGCCATCACCAGCCGACGCCTCTACTCTGACGCACGAGCCAGGAAGCACCCCGGCTCCCACACTCCCCATGGTTTGGCGCTCAGAGAGGGACTAGGAGGCTGGGCATATTCTCCATTCAGGCTGTGCAATCCAGCCTGTGGAGAACATGCAAAGTGTGCATGATGGTTTGGCCGACCCGAGACGGCCGGCCAAACTGTCATGCACACTTAAGGTGCAGCCACCACTCCTCGACGTCACAGGACCCAGGCCTGCCCTAACTTAAACTGCTGCAGTGTAGCTGCAACACTAAAAATAAAATGAAAACGTTCTGTTATTATCATATTATTTTTCCTTTGCACTGCTTTAAAGCAGTGAGGGCAACGCTCCTCCGCCTTATCGGAGGAGCCGCCGCTGGCATTTTCTAATAAACCGTTGGATACAGGTGCTTTCAGTTGGATACGGTGAGGAGTCTGTCGGTTTCACATGGGATTTTAAATGCCCATACTGACAAAAACACACACACACACACACACTCTCATCTCTGTTTTGAAGATCTTAAAACATGTTGGTTTTTTTGGAAAACAATGAGTTTTAAGTAACCGTAACAATTTCCACTCCTCTCCCTTTCCACTGCCCCTTAAACCGTATTTTAACAAAATATGCCAGCGTGATTGTTGTAAAATGTCACGCTCATGCCGCCTCAATCTTACTGACAAATCTACGCCCCGGTGGGTACCTACTGGAAACTAGGGTCAACAACGTTTGCAGGTGGACTCACACCGAAATGGCAGCAAACCTTTCTCTAACGCCATATTAACAAAGAGGACATATCACTTTACTGTCATTTCCTAATCCCATTTGTGAGAGTGAAAACCTACCGTTCCCCATTTTACTAATCCAGACTGTCACTTCTACAAAACCAGAATATTACTACTTCTAAGAATCCAGAATGTTACTACTTCTAAGAATCTAGAATGTTACTTTCTTAACAAGTCCAGAATGTTGCTTCTTCTAAGAATCCAGAATGTTACTTCTTCTAAGAATCCAGAATGTTACTTTCTTAACGAGTCCAGAATGTTACTTCTTCTAAGAATCCAGAATGTTACTTTCTTAACGAGTCCAGAATGTTACTACCTCTATGAATCCAGAATATTACTTCTTCTGAAAATCCAGAATGTCCCTTCTTTTACAAAACCAGAATGTTACTGCTTCTAAGAATCCAAAATGCTACTTCTACGAATTCAAAATGTTATTACTTCTACGAATCCAGAATGTTAATTCTCCTAAAAACCCGGGATGTTACTTCCTCCATGAATCCAGAATGTTACTTCACACCACATGTTTTTTTTCCCTGCTAAATTGAGCTTCGGTGATGAAAACTAACAAGACGTGAACCCAACATTATTTGCAAAAACCGGGACACTGTGTCTTGATATGGAGTGTAGTTTGCTAGCACAACAGGCCTTTGATGTGTGGTATGGATTCCAAGGTAGCTCAGCCGGTTATGTTGCTGAAATGAAGTGTTTGATTAAAAGTCCATTAAAGGTCACTAAACTTTGGGTCCTAACACGGACGTTAAAGTTGCAGGTTTTTTAATGGCCAGCCATGCCCCAGAGCTTTCCTTGGATGGCAAGATCGTGTTGGCATTACCAGATGGACAAATTGGCAACTGCTTCTTCACCACTTCATCTCCTGGTCCTCATTTAGACTGACGTCACAATCTCTGGGTTGTTGCAGGAAGGCTGCATTTACTCTTGCCTCGGATGGTCTCTTCGTACTGAGGATGTTTCTGGTCCACAGACACACTCACTAGTGGACCGGATGGCATGTCTCCCACCCTGGTCCCAGCTGGGCAGAGAATGGGATTGTATCGCCCCAAGGCCTTGGAATGTGTGAATCATCAACGAATTCGTTCCAGATGCCCATTATTTATTTTTCAGGATAACTGGGCTGCGTGTCCAGGTCCAGTCACCCCCCAGAATGTGTTTTTTGAGTCTGTATCTTTGGCATCAGTCAGTGTTGAGACAGAGTGTAATATCCTGCATTACTCTTTGGTTAGTGTTGCTTTAAAGAATTTCTATTGCTGCTTAGTTACTTCAGAATGTACATGGGTCTTTCTTGAGTGGGAACAGTTGAAACTGGACATGTCTCTTCTTCCATGTAACCAACAATAAATTTACTCAAGACAACTGCTGTTTCCTGGGACATTGTGTATCCTATAACGGCACACATCTTTAAATATTCAATCCTCAAAGAAAAAGGGATGTTTATGGTTCTGAATCTCTATTTACTTCACCTGTAGAAACCTGCTTTATGTCTACTTGGGTTTTCACAACAAGTCAGACTTTTATTCTTCACTATGTGCACTCTTCAATCAGTAAATCCGCCACCTGCCTTTTCGGACACTCCAAGTGAACCACCAATCAGATGGGAAATCTGGCATGATGCCTTCGAAACCTATTTAGGAGCTATCGGTGCAACCAGATTCGCCGCCGAAAGAAAGAAAAGTTTACTTTTACACTCTTTAGGTTTCGAAGGGAGGTCTATCTTTAAACACTTACCAAGTCTTCCAGAAGGCGATCCTGCACTGAACGATATGTACCAAGAAACTGTCGACAAACTCAAATTAAGGTTTGACAAGCAACCTAGCCTCATGGTGCTTAGACACAAGTTCTTCAAGAGAAAACAAAGTGATAGTAAAGACGTTGACTCATATATTTCTGTCTTACGTAGGTTGGCAGCGGACTGTAGGTTTAAGAACTTCACTGTTCAACTCATCAGAGATCAGTTTGTCTGCCATTGCAAGGACAAGAACATAAGACAGAAGCTTCTCACTATGGGTGATCCTTCTTTAGATGAGACCATAAAACTAGCTAAAAGTATTGAGATTTCTATGGTCTCACTAAATGAATTAGAAGAAAAAGTAGTAGAATTTGTTAATTCGATTAACCTCAATTCTTCTTCCTTAAAAACAACAAAAAACCTGCCAAGCCTTTGGGGAACAAATCTGTAAAGGGAACCAAGTCTTCAATACCTACCAACATGGATCCTTCTATTTGTATAAGATGTGGTAACCCACCTCATTTTAAGGGATCAAGATGCCCTGCTTCTAATGTCACCTGCAATTATTGTAAAAAGGTCGGACCCTTTGCCAAAGTCTGTCTCAAGTTAAAGGGTCAAAAGAACTTCAAGAAACCCACTGTATGTATGCTTGACTCGGATTCGTCCTCTGACTCAGAAGTTGTTTCTGTCATTACGGATTTTTCCGTCTCTGAAGTCATTGAAGGGGATCCCAAAAATTGTGTTGATCCAATAATCGAGATTGATGTTGGCAACAAAAGCATCAAACTTCTTGTCGATTCTGGTGCCAAAATAACCATGATCACTCAAAAACTTTTTGATGAAACTTGGCAGGGTACTCAACCCCTTCTTCCTCCCGACCGCACTCCAGTATCTTATGAGTGTCGGAAAATTGATCTTGTGGGTTATTTTGAAGATGAGTTGTGTTTCAAAGGAAGAAGAATTAGAGGTAAAGTCTATGTTTCTGTCAAGGGTCTTAATATTTTAGGATGGTTCCATCAAGGTCTTTTCAAGATGATCCTAAGACCTGGAACTAAAGAACAAGTTCTTGTGGTTGATTGTCCTAATGATGTTCAAGCCCTCCAAGACAAATTCCGTTCTGTTTTCAGTTCTGGACTTGGAAAAATCAAAGGATTCAAACATAGAATAATTGTTAAAGAGGGATGTATGCCTGTAAAACATAAGCTTAGGGGTGTCCTCTACAGTGTCAGGGAAGATTTAGAAAAGGAACTCAAACAATTGTGTGAGAAAGGAATCATCGAGCCAACTGTACCTTCGCTTTGGCTTTCGCCTTTGGTCGTCACTAGGAAGAGGTGTGGCCAACTTAGGGTATGTGTAGACTTGAGATCTCTTAATAAAGAGATTTGGGTAGACTCACACCCTCTTCCTAAGATTAATGATTTGTTTGCGTCAACCAAAGGTGCTAAATTTTTCACTAAATTAGATCTTGCCAGTGCCTATCAACAGGTTGAATTACATCCGGAGTCACGTCATCTTACTGCTTTTGTTTCTCCTCTGGGGACGTTTCAATATCGACGTATGCCTTTTGGTTTGGCGTCGGCAGCGTCGGTATTCCAAAGGGTAATGAGCAACATCCTCAGAGGAGTTAACGGAGTGTTAGTCTTCCAAGATGACGTACTCATTTTTGGTAAGGATGTTTCGACACATGACGACAATTTAAATAAAGTTTTGGGCCTGTTCCAAGAACATGGTGTTGTTCTAAAATTAGAGAGATGTAAATTGTTTTGTACTGAGGTGGAATATCTAGGTCATATCATCACTCAAGATGGTATCAAGCCTAGAACTGGCCTTTTGGAAGCAATCTCAAATGCCGCTACTCCCACGGACAAAACAGGAGTCAAATCTCTACTGGGTTTATGCGAATATTATTCAAGGTTCGTTCCCCACTATGCTACTTTTGTTCGTCCCATTAGCAACCTACTAAAAAAAGGGACTAAGTTTGTGTGGAGTAATGAGTGTATGTTGGCCTTCCAGGAAGGTAAAAGTTGTCTTTGTGAGAGTTCTGTTCTTAAGCCATTTGACCCTAGCCTTCATTGTTGTTTGACTGTTGACGCCAGTCAAGTAGGGTTGGGTGCTACTTTAACGCAAGTAGAGGATGGTGTCGAAAGGACAATCGGATTTGCCTCAAGAGTTTTAAGATCATCTGAATTGCAATATTCAGTTATTGAGAAGGAATTACTAGCTTGTGCATGGGCAATAGAGACATTTTGTTCATATGTGTGGGGTAAACGGTTTCTACTTCAAACTGATCACAAACCCCTAGTAAATATTTTAGGAGGAATTATTACAAAATGTTCCACGCCTAGGATTATGAGGATGGTCTCTAAATTACTTCAGTATCACTTTGACGTCAGGCACATATCTGGAGGGAAGAATGGTAGAGCAGATTTCCTTTCTCGCTTTCCCTCCAAAGATTCTCATGATGATGATGTCCTGTTTGCCGATCTCATTAATGAGGATTGCGAAGATTGTTTTGTGGCAGGTGCAGACATTCCCGAATTAAAGTTTTGTTCTGAAGATGAGTGGAGGTTGGCTTTGGCCAATGATTCTATTCTTCAAGAAGTTTGCAAATTTGTTAGCCGTGGGTGGCCTAGAGAAAAGGTATTATCAGCTTCTCTCCAACCTTTTGCTAAGATTGAAGATGAATTGTCAGTGGAGGATGATATTCTTCTTCGCAATGACAAACTTATCCCTCCACATTTGTTCAGGAGGGGTATTATTGTTAGAGCCCATAAGGGACACTTACGATCCTCGTTTACGAAGCGTCGCATCCGGGACACATTTTGGTGGCCGGGGATGGACTCTGAGGTCGATGAGTTTGTAATGGATTGTTGCATATGCAGGTCATCTGATAAGTCTCTTAAGACTTCAGTTCCTCCACTTATACCTGTTGAGTGTCCTGATCTTCCTTTGGAAAAGGTTGGTATAGACATTATGGGACCCTATATGTCTCTTTTTGGGAGTTATAGGTTTATATTGGTGTTGGTCAACTATGCATCTAAATGGCATGAATACAAGTTGGTTAAGGAAGCAGATAGTAAGAGCATCATCGATTTTTTGAGAGAGGTTTGGTCTAGAGAAGGTTTGCCTGCTACTCTCGTTTCTGACAATGGGAAAAAATTTGTTTGCAAGGATTTTGAATCATTTTTGTCGTCCTCTGGTGTAAAACGTTTAAAAAGTTCTCTTTATCATCCTCAAGGTAATGGACTTGTTGAAAGAATGAATCGGGGATTCGGGGATTGCGTAAAGTGGGCTAAATCTGGCAATCAAGATGTTGTAAAATCACTCAGTAGTATGGTATGGTTTTATAGAACCACCCCACATTCTTCAACAAAAGTATCTCCATTTGAGCTGATGAGGGGAAGAAAACCCAATACTTCCTTCCGCCCTGGGTGGATGTCAAAATGGCTTAATACTGAGTCAGATGTACACAAATTGATGTGTCTGGTTAAAGACAATGTCTCCGCAAACCAAGCCAAGCAGAAAGCAAACTTTGATAGCAAAAAGGGAACAAAGATGGTTACTTTGGGTGTTGGAGATTATGTTAAGATAAGAAAATCTGTTCATGTCAACAAAGGTGAAAGCAAATTTGGTCCTCTTCTTAAAGTTGTCAAAATTGTAGGTAATGCTGTACAAGTTGCAGGTGGTTGTTGGTGGAACATGAGCAAAGTGGCTAAGGTTCGTTGTTTCAGTCAACAAACATCTTCAAAACTTGACGATAGTTCTGCTTCAAGAGTGGGTAATGCCATTCATGCTTTTAGGAGGAGTTCTCGCACTATCATAAAACCTGAACGTTTTAGGGATTGAAGTTTGTTTAATAATATGATTTTTATTATTATTATTTATTTGTTTTTTTTATTTTTTGTGTTTTACAAGAAGGGGAGGTAATGTAATATCCCGCATTACTCTTTGGTTAGTGTTGCTTTAAATAATTTCTATTGCTGCTTAGTTACTTCAGAATGTACATTCGTCTTTCTTGAGTGGGAACAGTTGAAGCTGGACATGTCTCTTCTTCCATGTAACCAACAATACATGTACTCAAGACAACTGCTGTTTCCTGGGACATTACTACACAGAGCACCCCCAGTTGATTCTCTACAAAGACCCTTGGGACAAATAGGCTTGGGTTGCAAGGGGGTGAATAACAGACCTAAGCCAGACATCTAAAAAAGACCACCATATTTCAGCGTACAGGATGTTGGCAGTGACCAAAGGGGTCTAGTGGGAAACATGCTGTTAGAACCGGCGGTCTCTAGTTGGCAGAGGTATACACTTCTGACAAATAGGGACCTACCAACTCTAGTCAGGGCAAGGGGATTACACACTCAGATAACCCCTGCTACCCCCTTGGTAGCTTGGCAGAGCAGACAGGCTTATCTCAGAGGCAGTGTGTTAAGCATTTATGACCACATACAGTAATAAAGTGAATACACTACAGATGGACACGACACAGAAGTTATTATAAAAATAGTATTTTTATATAAGGTTTAGCACAAGACCAAATAACGACAAAAATATACCACAGTCTTAATAAATACTCTTTGGAAGGAAAAATAATAGTTCAAGTAGGGTTTCTTCTTGGCAAATAGTTCTTTAGCAAAGTATTCTTCTGAGCACAGTTCTTTGGCAACAATGTAACCCCCACAGGAATCACACGACGTCAAGTCTACAAGATTCCCAAGGTTCGGCGTCGACCGCGAGGAGCGCTACGTCGAGCCTGGAGTTGCAACAGACCCCACAAGTACAGTACCTTGAGAAACGAAGAAAATGATGATCCACGGCGTCGAGATGTCGGCGTCGAGGTCGGCGTCGATCGTGCCTCGGAGTCGGGTCAATCCGCAGCGGCGTCGAGGGATGTCGGGCCGGAGCAGCGCTCACGGCGTCGAGAAGGGCGTCGAGTCGATGCGATCAGCAGCGGCGTCGGGACGGGGTCGCTTGGAGGTGGAGCCGATACTCACTCCTCACTGGCGTCGATACCGGCGTCGAGACGGGGTCACTTGGAGCCGGGGCCGATACCCACTGCTCACTGGCGTTGCTGCTGGCGTCGATCGGGCTCGGCGGCCGGCGGCGAAGGCTCGGGACACTGGAGCCGTTACTCACGATGTCGAGCTGGATTCGGCGGCATCGGCGGCGTCGAGACTGCAGATTTTCCCTTGTGTACTGGAAACAACACTTTCCAGCAGTTCAGAAATTCAGTAGATGGTGAAGTCCTTTGGCCCTGTGACTTCAACAGGAGACTGGCACTCTTCCAGTCCTTGGAGATTTCCTAGCAAGTGTTCAGAGAGTACACACCAAGTTCCTCTCTCCTTGTTCCTTGGCAAAAATAAAGAAGCAGCTTTCAGGTTCCTCCACAGCAAAACAGCACTCTGGCAGAAAGGGGAGGCAAGTCCTTAGATCAGCAGGCTTCTTGTCCTTGGTACAGGTTTCCTTGTCAGAAGTGATCTGAGTTCTTGGTTCAGGGGTCCTTCTCTTATACCCCTTTTCTCCTTTGTTCCCTTTGTCCAAGCAGGGAAATTCCCCCCATCTCAGGTTCATTGTGGGTGTTGCCAGGCAGAGGCACCTGGCCTATTCACTGAGCAGGGCAGAGTCCTCAGCCGCCCAGCAGGAGGCGGAGCCAGTATTGTCACTGGCAGGAGCAGGGCTATCAGTCGCCCAGCAGGAGGTGGAGCCAGCATTGTGTCAGGCAGGGCAGGCTACTCTTCCCTCACTCTATGTGTAAATGCCTCATTCACCCCACACTGACTCATTCAGACCTCTGGAGCCACCCAGCCCCTGACACACACACCAAACCAGCAGAGACCGGTGGATAGTTGGACAAGAAATAGCCACTTTCTAAAAGGGCTATTTTCAAACATAGAATTTAAAAACCATCCATCCTAAAGGGTGTGTTATTAAATTCTGAGTTCAGGGATACTAAACTCGACCTGCTACCATGCTCCCTGAGTCAGATAGATTATAATGGAGTTAATAATCCGTCTGCCCATTCTGGCCTATGGGAGGCAGGTAGCCCTTCAATAGTGAAAAACGAAAATGGCTGTAATTCACTATTAGGTCATGCCACACACATCAGGGCATCTGTAAATGGCTGTAAAAGACACATTGGGCTAAAACTCGTGTTAGTACCTCAGAGCACACTAGTGGTCTCAGAGAGACCACCTGATGAAAAGAAACCAAGGAAACTTTCAGGGCAAGAAGATACAAATTACAGGATGGAACATCTGCAATAAACCAGTGTTTTTTTCCTGGATACCTGTATGTTCCAGACTCTCATTCCAGGAGTTGCCAACAGTAGTTGGAACCATGGCTTCCCCAGTATAGGTTGAGGTGTCCATTGTAGGTTTCGGAGAGTCATAAACTGTGGTAGCTCCATAAAATAGATTTGAGTACAGTGAAGCTCAGTGGAAATAATCTACATACTCCTAGATTATCCAGAAAATATTATATTTATTTATTTATAAAGTTTTATATAGCGCAAGCAAGATCCAGAAGGATATTAGAGCACTTTACAATTGGATGGAGGGAAGGTATATGCAATAACGGCATCAGAAAAGAATACCAAACAGAACAATTACAAGACAAAGGGATCAAAGAAGAATAATACAATAACTGATACATAGCGAGCTAAGAAGAGTAGCATCCAATGAAGGTCTTAAGGTTGTAGGATCAGTGACTTAAAGAAGATGATCCTAACTCATTAAGGTAAGAACTTGTTCATAAGGAATCTTTTGGCTTCCAATTTGAAAGCAACCGTGGAGGAGATTCTGCGTACTTTCGGGGGAAGAGAGTTCCAGATCTTTGGGGCAGCGCCAGCGAAGTCTCTGTGACAAGTTCTCTTTTTACGAAAGATATGTGGTTTCAAGGGGAAAGTGTTATCACTTCTTGACGGTCTGCCACCTCCGGATAATTCAAACTTATGCGCTAGGTAGCTGGGGGTTTTGAAATTGAGGGCTTTGTGCAACAGACAGGTAATCTTTAGCTGAATTTGTACTTCGTTGGGCAACCACTTAAGGGATTTTAGAACTGGGGGATATGTGCGCATTTCATTTGGTACCCGTAACCAATCTGGCTGCAGCGTTCAATGATGCCCTTAGTGGCGCCAAGGTATATTTGGGGAGGCCACAGAGAATAGCACTGCCATAGTCTAGTCTCGGCAAAACAAGCGCTTGGACCACCTGCTTGAAATCAGCTTGTGGAAGGAATCAGGTGATTAGCTCCCTTACATACATTGCTGTGTTTCAGGTATTGAGCAGGAGGTGGTTCTCAGTTAACCAGTTTCGAGTAGACGTTAGAGTAGTTTTGAGTGAAATGAGGTTATCCGGGGAGGAGATTTTCAGATAAAGTTGCATATCATCTGCATACATATGGAAGGGAATGTTCGTGGAATTTAGTGCTTTAGCTAATGGTTCCAAGAACAAGTTGAAGAGTATAGGAGATAGGGCGGACCCTTGGGGGACCCCCCATGGATACTGGAGAGGGCTGGGAGAGAGAGTGGTTCGCCTTGACTCTTTGTGATCTGTGGTGGAGGAAGGACGAGAACCATTGCAACACCCGTCAAGAAAGGCCCATCCTGTTCTCCAAAATGAATAGGAGGTTGTCGTGATTGACATTGTTGAACGCAGAGGAAAGGTCAAGGAGGATTAGGAGGCAAGATTAGTTTTGGTCAAGCATTTTTAAAATGTCATCCATCACGTGAGTGAGAGCCGATTCAGTGCTATGCCCACTCCGAAAGCCAGATTGATGCTGGTCCAGGAGTTGGAAATTCTCAATGTGAGCACAGAGTTGTGATTGGAGTCATTTTTCTAGGAGTTTGGGTGGGTGGGGATGTTAGTGATAGGGCGGAAGTTGCTAAAGTCAGCACTATCTACATTAGGTTATTTTAGTATAGGTGATACCTGAGCTGCCTTGTGACAGTGAAGTGTTGACAATCTTTGTCCAGATGGGGATGACGACATTCTTGATTTCTTTGAAGAAGGAAGGAGGCAACGGGTCACTGAAGTGATTAGATGGGTTGATACTCTGAAGAATCTTGCTGATTTCTCTTTCACTGAAGGGAGTAAAGGTTCCCCAAGAGTAGGGTGACCAGGTGTCCCGGATTTGCCCGGGATGCCTGGCCACCCTTCTCTTGTCCCGGCAGATTTCAGGAAATTTAGCTTCTGTCCGGGTTTTTAGAGGGTCGACTGCAAACGGCGGGAGGTTCTTTATTCTGTTTTACAAAGCAGGGATAGTTATCAGTTGTTTCAAGAAAGCAATTTAATTACCAGGCAAGCTACTGGGTTTTAAAAAATTCATTTTATGTATGTTCTAACTGCCTATTCTGTAATTCTCTGCTGAGGAGGGCTGTCATTCTGTCCTCTCGCTTGAAGTAAAAATGTAGTCCTTCTTTTATTGTTGTGAAATGTCTCGGTTTTTGGCTTTAAAATTCTGGTCACCCTACACAAGAGGCATTGTTCTTGGTGCTCAGACTGATAGGTTTGAGCTTCTCTAAGAGGGCAGAAGGTGGTGCGGATCCAGAGGATGGCAGTAGAGCCTTCGTAGAAGCGAGTTCAATGTTGATGAGTCTTGATTTCTCAGTAAAAAAAGCAGCCAGTTTGTCGCATGTGGGTGGGCTGACTCCAGAGTCAGAGTGATTTGGAGCTTCCACTGATTGCTGTTTAACCAGTTCAAAAAGTTTCTTGGGGCGATTAGCGGCTTGATCAAGTTGGGATCTGAAGTAGTCAGCCTTAGTGCTCTTGATTTGTTTGTTGTAGGAGCCCCTAACCTCTCTAAGGAGATTTATTTGATCCAAGGACGGTTTGGATCTCCAAGATCGTTCAATTGCCATAAGGCTGTGGAGCTCCTAGTTTAAATTGTCGTTGAACCATGGTTTGGATATTTTTGTTGAAGCATCTTTTAGTTAGAGTGGTGCAATGGCATCCATGATGTTAGAGATAGTAGAGTTGTAGAAGTCAGTGAGTACCTGAACTTCAGATATGTCAGCTTGGGAGGAGAGGGCAGGTTTACAGTGGACTGCTAGTTCATCTTTATTGATAGCTCTGAGGTCCCTTTTCCAGATCTTCGATTTCGTTGGTTGAGCCTTCCTCATAGACACCTCCCTTTTGATATAAAAGAAGATGTAGTGGTGGTCGGACCAATCGCAAGGGGTTATGGTATCCAATGTGATGGTGTGTCCTTGATGTTATGTTAGGGTAATTTCTAGAGCGCATGGCTGCCCCAGCAACAGGGCGTCCCAGCACTGGTGGACAGGTGACCAGGGGAGATGTGGCTAGATAGAAGAGAAAAGCCAAGTTTTAATCAGTTTTCTGAATGCCCAGTGATCGTGGGTGCTGCGGGCAGCCAGTGGAATGGAATTCCATAGTGCGGGGGCCAGAGCAATGAAGGCGCGACCCCCGGCTCTACACCGGCGGATCCGTGGGATGCACAGCTGATGGTGATCAGTGGAGTGCAATGTACGCAAAGGAACATAATGGGTGCAAAGTTCCTGCAGGATTTGGGGGCCATGGCCATATACAATCTTATGTGTGGTGCAGAGGGTTTTAAACTGGACTCTCTGTTTGGCAGCCAGTGGAGACGGGCAAACAGAGTATGTGCTGCTGCATTCTGTACCCGTTGGGAGTCTTGCAGTAACTGTTTTATTTACACCGAGCAGAAGACCATTGCAGTAGTCCAGGCACGATTGGATAGCTGATTGAACTATCAGTTGGCTGGTAAGCCACGCAGAAGGCCGAAAGAGGTACTGGCCACTTTTTTTCCTTGAGGCTCAAATGAGAGGGCGGTATCAATCAGGACCCCTAAATCTTTGACTGCTTTTTTCAGTATGGGAGGAGTGCCCAAGGTCGCAGGCCACCATTGGTAGTCCCACTTGTGGATATCACAGCCAACCACGAGCATCTCTGTCTTGACCGAATTAAGCTGCAGATAGTTGTTTGCCATCCAATCTGCAATGGACAGAACATCAGCACAAAATTTCAGTTGGTCCTGAGCAGGGTTATTGGAAAAGGTGAATACCAACTGGGTAACGTCCGCTTAAGATACCATTTTGATGTTACACTCTTTTGCCAAGAGGGCCAGAGGGCGGACATACACGTTGAACAACATGGGGCTCAAAGCGGAGCCCTGCGGACGCCACAGCTAAGAGGGAAGTTACTAGATTGATAGGGGGGGCATGTATCTGAAAAGAGCATTCTGATAAAAAAGAGGCAAACCAAGCCAAAGCCCTGCCTTTGACCCCGATCTCCTCAAGACGTTGAAGAAGAATCTTGTGGGAGACCATGTCAAAGACCGCACTAAGATCAAGTAAAAATACCGCCAAAATGGCTGATTCTGTGCTGTGCCTGGGTCGAAATCCATTCTGAGATCTATCTAAGATCTGGTTGAGATGATGAGGTCTAGAGTTTCTCCTTTATATGGGTTGGCCGGTCACAATGCTGAATCAGCTCTTGATCACTTAAGAATGATTTAAGGCAAGATACAGCATGGTCATTGGCGTCAGACCAGTGAAAAGTGAAATCACAGAGGAAGATTTGGGACAACACCGAGTTGACATTGCCAGAGATGATTTCCATTAGTTGCTTGATGAAGGGGAGATTGTCCCCCGGGGGTGATAAAAAGTGTGAAGTTTGCACACCAGCAGGTTTTTACTTGAAATGTTGTGACAGAGGTATTCACAGGAGGATGGCGTAGAGGACTTCGAGTGGGAAACCGAGAGTGTGCTAAGCGGAGAGAGGAGCAACTGCAGTTGGTGCATCGGAGGGCAGCAGCACCCCGCCACCAGAGATGGCAGAAGGGCAACCTGCGGAGCTGACAGAGCTCCTCCAGCGCATCCGGGAAGCATCGGCGGTGCATGGCAGTGAGTGGCTGCAGCCACATCTGGGCCAGGACGGGGGGGAAAGGACAGAAGCTCGGGGAACGGACAAGGCTGGCCCATCCTCCCCCAAGAAACGGAAGACGACAACGCCCGTGCAGGCTAAAAGGAAGGTCCCAAGGCAGAAGCCCCAAAGGAGGAAGCCGCCGCCAGGGGGCGCAACGGCAGGCGAACACAGTGGAAACCCCAGCAGAGCACCAGGCGGTGAGCATATTACAAGCATTGTACAGGAATGTCTGAAATCGATGGCCCCACTGTTACTTAATGGTTCAGGGCAGGGGGCTGGGGGGACTGGGGCGCAGCACGCAGATGATGTGACCGGCTTGCCTTGGCATTTGATAGACTCGGGTTGGGTGCGGCAGGCCAGACTTCCCGGACAAGGAGGTCAGGGTGGCACAGGCAACCTAGGGTCCCCTTTAGCGGCATGGGGGTACGCGGGCAACTTAAGCAGCCCAACGCTTGAGGCACCAGCCGCAGAGGCCTATACCAGGCCATCCCCCGGCCCTGCATCCCTGACCACAAGAGCCACTTGGCAAGCCTCATCCCGGTGGTGGTCACAGAAAGAATATGGCGCAAAGAGTTTATAGATATTTTTTCCCTGCTAGAGGTACAGTTAGAAGGGTTGGACCTCACAACCTGCGACAGGAAGGAAGAAGATAGGAGGGAGAAGCGCGGCGCAAAGAGGGAACGGAATTTTGATAATTGGCTGGACGCGTTTAGAATAATGGCTGCATCATAGTCGAAAAATTTCCGCGCTGCGCAGCAGATTTGTGGCTCTATGAGTCTAATATTCATTGGAGACAATTCCCAGGTGACGCATGGTTGGAATATGACAAGGGTTTTAGGTTAAAAATGCAGAGGCACCCAGAGATGGAATGGAATGAGGAGGACGTGTCCGGTTTTATACACAAAATGCTAGTGGCAAAGGAAGTGAAAGCCTGGGCAGGTAGGAATGACCAGCCCTTTCGGAGCTCCTACAGAGGGAGGGGGAAGTAATTTCACAGACCCAAGTTTAGCACGGGGAAACCGCCCTCGACCAACGGTCCCCCAGCAATCTGCTGGAATTTTGATGCGGGGGAATGCTCGTGGGGTGCAGCATGCAAATTCCAGCATGCATGTTCAAGCTGTGGGGGCGGGCACCCGTCAGCTGGATGCCGGGGCAAGCAGGAACAGAAAAGAGACAAAAAGGATAAGAAAAGGAAGCACTAAGGTTGCGGTGCGGGGTTTTGGTGACTGCCAGCTAGCCAGATCCCCTATTAATACATTTCAGCTGCGTAAACTAGCGAATAAATACCCCAACAGAGCAGACGCGGCTGTCTTGATGAAGGGTTTTGAGGACGGTTTTGTGATACCATTCAGTGGTCCGCTCCCCCTAGATGGGGCAGACAACCTGAAATCCGCGAAGGAGCACCCGGGGGTGGTAACCAAGAAACTGGAAAAGGAGAAGGCCTTAGGCAGGATAGAGGGCCCCCTACACCCGCACCTGAAGAAAGGTCTGGTTATTTCACCCCTAGGGGTGGTCCCCAAGAAGGAACCGGGACAGTACAGACTTATACACCATCTCTCCTTCCCCGAGGGGTCGTCAGTCAACGATGGGATAAGTGCAGAGGCCTGCTCTGTGAGCTATGCATCGGTAGACGATGCAATTGACCTGGTGAGGGCTGAGGGGCGGGGGGCACTTATGGCGAAGGCAGACATTGAGTCCGCACTTAGGCTGTTACCAGTCCATCCCTCCAGTTTTCACTTATTAGGTTTCCAGTGGGAAAGGGACCTGTATATAGATAAAGCCATGTCTATGGGCTGCGCAATATCCTGCGCATACTTTGAGCAGTTCGCCACCTTTATAGAATGGGCCCTACACGACAGACACCCAAAAGGGGGGAAACTCCACTACCTGGATGATTTCATGTTTACAGGCCCCCCCCGGTCACCAATCTGCGGGAACACATTGGCAGCATTTGAAGAGCTGGCAAGGATACTGAGGATTCCCCTAGCACCAGAGAAAACGGTAGGCCCCTCCACAAAACTCACATTTTTGGGCATAGAGCTGGACTCAGTAACAGGGACAGCTAGGCTCCCGGAGGACAAAGTAGAGGATTTCAGGGCGGAGGTACGTGGCCTATGCGGCCGGAACAAGGCGACGCTGAAAGAGCTCCAAAGGCTGATTGGGAAGCTCAACTTCGCAGCCAGGGTAATACCAGTAGGTAGAGTGTTTGCCAGGCGCCTCACACAACTGACCTCAGGCCTCACCCACAAGCACCACCACGTGACGTTAGGGGCGGGGGTCAAGCAAGACTTACTGATGTGGGACAAATTCCTCACAAACTTTAACGGCATCCTCATATGGAGGGAAGGTTGGGTGACAGCCACGCAGATAGCCCTGTATACGGACGCCGCTGGTAGCACAGGTTTTGGGGCTATTCTCGGCAAGAAGTGGTGTGCAAGCAGGTGGCCAGACAAATGGCATAGACTGGGTATCACAGGCAACATAACATTTCTTGAGCTGTTCCCCATTATAGTGTCACTGACTATTTGGAAGCAGGAGTTAAGGAACATGAAGCTTACACTGTGGTCAGATAACAAGGGGGTGGTGCAGGCGATTAACAAAGGCGCAGCAAGGTGCCCCGACATTTTAAGGCTAATGCGTCATTTGGTTAAATTGCAGCTGGAAGGAAACCTGGACTTGAAGTCCCGCCATGTCCCAGGGGTAGACAACACAGTAGCAGATGCATTGTCCAGGTCACAGATGAGCCGCTTCAGGGAACTGGCACCTGGGGCAGACAAAACGATGACCCCTTTTCCGAGACACCTATGGGACCTGGGGGGGTAGATCTATCTATATTGGTGAATCAAGCCCTCACCCCTGAGGCAGCTAGACGTTACAGGAAATACGCCACAACAGTGATGGAGATAGGTGGCGTTAGATCCCTGGCCAACAGGGACGAGACTCGAGGGGCAGTAGAGCGCTTCATACAGTGGGCATTCACCAACAAAAAGACATGGTCGTGGGCACAGGCCCACCTGGCAGCCATAGCCCATTTTGCAAAAATGTATACAGGAGAGGATCCGACAGCATCCCTGTACCTCAAAGCGGCCATGAAGGGGTGGAGGCGTGCCGAGGGGAAGAAAGTCGATGGCAGGCGGCCCATAGACTTTGAGAGGCTTGGCCAGCTGCTAGAGGCCCTGGTATGGTGTACAAAGGATAGTTTTGAGCTTCACCTCTTCCAAGCTGCCTTTTCCACAGCATTCTCTGGCGCCTTTCGGATCAGCGAACTGGTGGCATCCAGGAGACAGGAGTCAGCAGGGCGATGCCTTCAGGCCGGGGACGTCAGACCCGGGGTCGCCTCGGTGGAAATAGTGCTGCGTAGATCAAAAACAGACCAGGCCGGAAAGGGCGCTGTGATACATCTGCAATGCATCCGGGGGAGCAAGTTGTGCGTGGTGTGCTGCTTGCGCAGATACATGGGAGCACGCCCGGTGGGGGGAGGGGCGCTTTTCAAACACCAGGACGGAAGCAACCTGAGTAGATTCCAATTTACTGCTCTGATGCGCCAGGCCCTCGCCAAAGCCGGGCTGCCCCCGCGAGCATTTGCCCCTCACTCTTTCAGGATCGGCGCAGCAACAGCGGCGTCGCAGCAGGGTATGCCGGAGGCAAGAATTCAGGAAGTGGGCCGGTGGCGGTCCAGGGCGTACAAAGCATACATCAGGCCACAACTGCTTTAGGCCACACCGGGGAAGGGTCAGTGCCACTCACTTTGGGATGCCGCACGGCAGGGTGAGTGGCACAGCGTGGCACCTTGGGATGCCGCACGGCAGGGGCCACAAAAGAGAAAAAAAAAAAACCCTGGGGAGAGCCGGTGCTCCTGAGCTGCATAATGATTAGCTGATGTACAAATCCTTTCTTCAGCAGGAAAACGCCCCCGGCTGGTGTGGGTAGTGGGCCATTCATTCGTGTCCAGGATGCAGACATGGTGGCAGCAGATGGGCCACAGGATGGCGGGCAAGCCCAGAGACACGTGCATCCGGTGGCTGGGCCAGCCAGGGATGAAATGGAGCCAGCTGAGGCCGACACTTGACAACCTGCAGGCGGACGCGGCATGGCACCCAGACATCCTGATCATCCACCTCGGGGGCAACGACTTGACCCAGATGGGAAGGAAAGGATTAGGTCACGCCATACAGGAAGACCTCACGAGGGCATCCGCAGCCCTCGTTGGCACGACCATCATATGGTCCGAGATGATCAGCAGGAGCCAATGGAGGGGTGCGGAATCGCACAAAGCAGTAGAAAATGCCAAAAGGAAATTGAACATCACCATGAACAAATTTTGCAAAATCAACGATATGGAATCCATCAGACACGGTCTGATCCACCCCGGGCGCCAAGAGTTGTATGGCAAAGACGGGGTCCATCTGTCAGAGGAAGGGTTGCAAGTATTTTGGTACAACCTATGGGGCGCAATGACTCTGGCAGGTTGCAGATAAAAAAATAAATTAAAAAAAGCCCACAATAGCAAAGGGGGGTGTCGCAAGAAGACGTGAGCCTCCCTGCGGCGTGGCGGAAAAACTGTACAATGGTTGACTAAGGAGACACACCGACAGGGCGGTGTGTAGAAGAAGGCCCTCTCACCTTGGGATGCCGCACGGCAGGGTGAGGTGGCCGGGCCAAGGAGGAGGGTAGCAAACGGAGACGGCGCTCGCGGCCCAGACTCGGCCTGTCGGCAGAACACAAAAGGAAGCGAGTTGGGGGCCTAACTCCGGGGGAGAAGCTATCCCTCCCTACACGCAAAGGGCGTGGGTGACCAACCAAATGGTGGTCCCAGTGGTAACAGGACAAAAGAGGACTAACAACAGAACTGGTTGGGGGGCATTTACGAACTGGATGTACCACAACAGGAGCTGCTAATGTGATGGGGACATGGCTGTGCGACCAAAGACATGGCAGTTCGCAAATAACCCTAATGTGACGGATAACCAGTTTTTGTGTAACCATAATAAAATCTGCGGCCAACAACGACCACAACAATTACCATCCTTGTTGGCTGAGTTTCTTGGGTTGCCAGTGGGGCGGGGGGCTAGAGAATAAGTTCCACCGGTTGGGCGCAGTGCGGGGGTTATTGGAGAGGCTGCCGCACTTCCCCGAAGGGGGAGAGAGGCTCAGGGGCCGGCGCCATAACCCACGCCATGCCAAAGGTGGGGAGAAACCGGTTCTGGGCGTCTACGGCGACCAGAAGCGGCAGGTGGGAGCCCCCGCCCCCGGGCCATCGTGGTGGCGACAAACTCCCCCCACCCCGTCCAATGGGGGGGCGAAGTGGGGTACGAACCCCCCAATGGGGGTGCGTTGCTCGGACGGCGGGAAAACGTGGGGGGGATATAAGCAGCCGCTCTCCCAGGTAGCTCCTACCTTCGTGGAGCAGGGAGAGCGGCGCACCAGGAAGAATTCTCGGAACCCACCCACCCACACCTACGAATCAGCAGTGTTGCAGTGCTGGACAGCAACACGAGCGTTGGCGGAAAAACTGTACAATGGTTGGCTAAGGAGACACACCGACAGGGCGGTGTGTAGAAGAAGGCCCTCTCACCTTGGGATGCCGCACGGCAGGGTGAGGTGGCCGGGCCAAGGAGGAGGGTAGCAAACGGAGACGGCGCTCGCGGCCCAGACTCGGCCTGTCGGCAGAGCACAAAAGGTAGCGAGTTGGGGGCCTAACTCCGCGGGAGAAGCTATCCCTCCCTACACGCAAAGGGCGTGGGTGACCAACCAAATGGTGGTCCCAGTGGTAACAGGACAAAAGAGGACTACCAAGGACTTACAACAGAACTGGTTGGGGGGCATTTACGAACTGGATGTACCACAACAGGAGCTGCTAATGTGATGGGGACATGGCTGTGTGACCAAAGACATGGCAGTTCGCAAATAACCCTAATGTGACGGATAACCAGTTTGTGTGTAACCATAATAAAATCTGCGGCCAACAACGACCACAACAATTACCATCCTTGTTGGCTGAGTTTCTTGGGTTGCCAGTGGGGCTAGAGAATAAGTTCCACCGGTTGGGCGCAGTGCGGGGGTTATGCTATCTCTCAAGCAATGCAGTGCATTGCTTGAGGGATAGCATACTGCACTATGCAATGCACATGTAATGCCGCCATTGCAATAAGCAGCAGCACTTGTGTCACATCACTTCTGTGACTTGCAAAGTAGGTGTAATGACGATAATGACGCGTAAAGCATGGGCCTGTTTATGTCCTGCGTCTCGTGACTACCACATGGTGCAGCGATGGCACTGCAGTCCCAGTCTGCTTGATATTTCTTGAATGTATCACTCTGTGTACTTGTCAGAGCGTGAAACACATTGTGATGTTACACCATTCTGCATGCATTCCAGGGTGGGTACCCAATGGCTAGCTTCTGGGGGGTAGGGTGTTTGGGGTGTTACACCCCCCTAATGAATGTATTTTACAGTGGTGGCTGGTAGGGAACAGGGGCGGGGAAAGATGGAGGGGGTTTAGGAAAAAATAAAACTTACCTGGTGGTTGCCATCACCAGCCGACGCCTCTACTCTGACACACGAGCCAGGAAGCACCCCGGCTCCCACACTCCCCATGGTTTGGCGCTCAGAGAGGGACTAGGAGGCTGGGCATATTCTCCATTCAGGCTGTGCAATCCAGCCTGTGGAGAACATGCAAAGTGTGCATGATGGTTTGGCCGACCCGAGACGGCCGGCCAAACTGTCATGCACACTTAAGGTGCAGCCACCACTCCTCGACGTCACAGGACCCAGGCCCGCCCTAACTTAAACTGCTGCAGTGTAGCTGCAACACTAAAAATAAAATGAAAACGTTCTGTTATTATCATATTATTTTTCCTTTGCACTGCTTTAAAGCAGTGAGGGCAACGCTCCTCCGCCTTATCGGAGGAGCCGCCGCTGGCATTTTCTAATAAACCGTTGGACACAGGTGCTTTCAGTTGGATACGATGAGGAGTCTGTCGGTTTCACATGGGATTTTAAATGCCCATACTGACAAAAACACACACACACACACACTCTCATCTCTGTTTTGAAGATCTTAAAACATGTTGGTTTTTTTGGAAAACAATGAGTTTTAAGTAACCGTAACAATTTCCACTCCTCTCCCTTTCCACTGCCCCTTAAACCGTATTTTAACAAAATATGCCAGCGTGATTGTTGTAAAATGTCACGCTCACGCCGCCTCAATCTTACTGACAAATCTACGCCCCGGTGGGTACCTACTGGAAACTAGGGTCAACAACGTTTGCAGGTGGACTCACACCGAAATGGCAGCAAACCTTTCTCTAACGCCATATTAACAAAGAGGACATTTCACTTTACTGTCATTTCCAAATCCCATTTGTGAGAGTGAAAACCTACCGTTCCCCATTTTATGAATCCAGACTGTCACTTCTACAAAACCAGAATATTACTACTTCTAAGAATCCAGAATGTTACTACTTCTAAGAATCTAGAATGTTACTTTCTTAACAATTCCAGAATGTTGCTTCTTCTAAGAATCCAGAATGTTACTTCTTCTAAGAATCCAGAATGTTACTTTCTTAACGAGTCCAGAATGTTACTTCTTCTAAGAATCCAGAATGTTACTTTCTTAACGAGTCCAGAATGTTACTACCTCTATGAATCCAGAATATTACTTCTTCTGAAAATCCAGAATGTCCCTTCTTTTACAAAACCAGAATGTTACTGCTTCTAAAAATCCAAAATGCTACTTCTACGAATTCAAAATGTTATTACTTCTACGAATCCAGAATGTTAATTCTCCTAAAAACCCGGGATGTTACTTCCTCCATGAATCCAGAATGTTACTTCACACCACATGTTTTTTTTCCCTGCTAAATTGAGCTTCGGTGATGAAAACTAACAAGACGTGAACCCAACATTATTTGCAAAAACCGGGACACTGTGTCTTGATATGGAGTGTAGTTTGCTAGCACAACAGGCCTTTGATGTGTGGTATGGATTCCAAGGTAGCTCAGCCGGTTATGTTGCTGAAATGAAGTGTTTGATTAAAAGTCCATTAAAGGTCACTAAACTTTGGGTCCTAACACGGACGTTAAAGTTGCAGGTTTTTGAATGGCCAGCCATGCCCCAGAGCTTTCCTTGGATGGCAAGATCGTGTTGGCATTACCAGATGGACAAATTGGCAACTGCTTCTTCACCACTTCATCTCCTGGTCCTCATTTAGACTGACGTCACAATCTCTGGGTTGTTGCAGGAAGGCTGCATTTACTCTTGCCTCGGATGGTCTCTTCGTACTGAGGATGTTTCTGGTCCACAGACACACTCACTAGTGGACCGGATGGCATGTCTCCCACCCTGGTCCCAGCTGGGCAGAGAATGGGATTGTATCGCCCCAAGGCCTTGGAATGTGTGAATCATCAACAAATTCGTTCCAGATGCCCATTATTTATTTTTCAGGATAACTGGGCTGCGTGTCCAGGTCCAGTCACCCCCCAGAATGTGTTTTTTGAGTCTGTATCTTTGGCATCAGTCAGTGTTGAGACAGAGTGTAATATCCTGCATTACTCTTTGGTTAGTGTTGCTTTAAAGAATTTCTATTGCTGCTTAGTTACTTCAGAATGTACATGGGTCTTTCTTGAGTGGGAACAGTTGAAACTGGACATGTCTCTTCTTCCATGTAACCAACAATAAATTTACTCAAGACAACTGCTGTTTCCTGGGACATTGTGTATCCTATAACGGCACACATCTTTAAATATTCAATCCTCAAAGAAAAAGGGATGTTTATGGTTCTGAATCTCTATTTACTTCACCTGTAGAAACCTGCTTTATATCTACTTGGGTTTTCACAACAAGTCAGACTTTTATTCTTCACTATGTGCACTCTTCAATCAGTAAATCCGCCACCTGCCTTTTCGGACACTCCAGGTGAACCACCAATCAGATGGGAAATCTGGCATGATGCCTTCGAAACCTATTTAGGAGCTATCGGTGCAACCAGATTCGCCGCCGAAAGAAAGAAAAGTTTACTTTTACACTCTTTAGGTTTCGAAGGGAGGTCTATCTTTAAACACTTACCAAGTCTTCCAGAAGGCGATCCTGCACTGAACGATATGTACCAAGAAACTGTCGAAAAACTCAAATTAAGGTTTGACAAGCAACCTAGCCTCATGGTGCTTAGACACAAGTTCTTCAAGAGAAAACAAAGTGATAGTGAAGACGTTGACTCATATATTTCTGTCTTACGTAGGTTGGCAGCGGACTGTAGGTTTAAGAACTTCACTGTTCAACTCATCAGAGATCAGTTTGTCTGCCATTTCAAGGACAAGAACATAAGACAGAAGCTTCTCACTATGGGTGATCCTTCTTTAGATGAGACCATAAAACTAGCTAAAAGTATTGAGATTTCTATGGTCTCACTAAATGAATTAGAAGAAAAAGTAGTAGAGTTTGTTAATTCGATTAACCTCAATTCTTCTTCCTTGAAAAACAACAAAAAACCTGCCAAGCCTTTGGGGAACAAATCTATAAAGGGAACCAAGTCTTCAATACCTACCAACATGGATCCTTCTATTTGTATAAGATGTGGTAACCCACCTCATTTTAAGGGATCAAGATGCCCTGCTTCTAATGTCACCTGCAATTATTGTAAAAAGGTCGGACCCTTTGCCAAAGTCTGTCTCAAGTTAAAGGGTCAAAAGAACTTCAAGAAACCCACTGTATGTATGCTTGATTCGGATTCGTCCTCTGACTCAGAAGTTGTTTCTGTCATTACGGATTTTTCCATCTCTGAAGTCATTGAAGGGGATCCCAAAAATTGTGTTGATCCAATAATCGACATTGATGTTGGCAACAAAAGCATCAAACTTCTTGTCGATTCTGGTGCCAAAATAACCATGATCACTCAAAATCTTTTTGATGAAACTTGGCAGGGTACTCAACCCCTTCTTCCTCCCGACCGCACTCCAGTATCTTATGAGGGTCGGAAAATTGATCTTGTGGGTTATTTTGAAGATGAGTTGTGTTTCAAAGGAAGAAGAATTAGAGGTAAAGTCTATGTTTCTGTCAAGGGTCTTAATATTTTAGGATGGTTCCATCAAGGTCTTTTCAAGATGATCCTAAGACCTGGAACTAAAGAACAAGTTCTTGTGGTTGATTGTCCTAATGAGGTTAAAGACCTCCAAGACAAATTCCGTTCTGTTTTCAGTTCTGGACTTGGAAAAATCAAAGGATTCAAACATAGGATAATTGTTAAAGAGGGATGTATGCCTGTAAAACATAAGCTTAGGGGTGTCCTCTACAGTGTCAGGGAAGATTTAGAAAAGGAACTCAAACAATTGTGTGAGAAAGGAATCATCGAGCAAACTGTACCTTCGCTTTGGCTTTCGCCTTTGGTCGTCACTAGGAAGAGGTGTGGCCAACTTAGGGTATGTGTAGACTTGAGATCTCTTAATAAAGAGATTTGGGTAGACTCACACCCTCTTCCTAAGATTAATGATTTGTTTGCGTCAACCAAAGGTGCTAAATTTTTCACTAAATTAGATCTTGCCAGTGCCTATCAACAGGTTGAATTACATCCGGAGTCACGTCATCTTACTTGTTAGACCTGGCATCTTTGGCGTGGTTACCCCTGACTTTTTGCCTCTACCTCCTGTATTTTTGATGCTATGCTGGATTTCGATTTTGCTGGTTTAGATGCTTTGGGCACTTTGCCACTGCTGATCAGTGTCAAAGTGCAAGTGCTCCCTTGGTAAATTGTTGTATTGATTGGTTATCCATGATTGGTATATTTGTTTCACCTGTTAGCCCCTAGTAAAGCGCACTGCGGGTGCCAGGGCTGGTGATTCAAATGCTACTAGTGGGCTGCAGCACTGATTGTGCCACCCACAGGAGTAGCGCTAAAATGATGTCTTAGGCCTGCTTGCAGTGCCTATGTGCAGTCCAGGACTGCCATGTCGACCTGGCCAGTGCACCCACTGACCAGGCCTTATCCTTCCCTTTCTGTACATGTAAGGCATCCCTATGGTGGCCCTAGGTACCTCCCTGGGCTGGGTGCAGTGTATCTGAAAGGTAGGGCATGTACTGAGGTGTGTAACATGCCCTGGTAGTGAATTACAGCCATTTTCGTTTTTCACTGCTGAGAGGCTATCTTGCCCATAGGATAGAATGGGGAAGGCTGTTTACATGCCTATCTTCCCATAAGGGCAAGATAGAAAATCCAAGTTTGGTATCTCTGTGTTCAGAATTTAATTATACATCTTTTTAGCAAGATGGTTTTTAAATTCACTGTGTGAGAATAGCACTTTTTAGAAAGTAGCTATTCTCCTGTTTAACCTTCCTGTGTGCCTGTGTGCTGGTTGGCTGAAGGGTGTCATGTGATGGGCCAGGTGGCTCCAGGAGCCTGGATGAGTCAGCAGCAGGGTGAATAGGGAGATCTGCTTTAGATGGGTGGGAGGAGTAGTCCCTGGGTTTGAATAGGGCTGTCCCTGCCAAACACAAAGCTGGCTCCACCCCCTGCTGGCCAGGCTGAGGACTCTGCCTCTGCTGGCACAAAGAAGGCTCCACCTCCTGCTGAGCGTCTAACGACCCTGCCCCTCACTCTGAAAGGAACCAGGTGCTCCAGAGCAGAGCACACCCAGGAACCGGTTAGAGCAGGGGAATCCCCCCACTGGAACAAAGAGAGACAAAGGCTTGGAGGGGTATAAGAAGAGGACCCCAGACACCTAAAACTTTAGATCACTTTGGAACTAAGAAGAAACCTCTGCCAAGGAGAAAGCTGAAAAGAACTGAAGAGGAGAAGACTGCCTGCTTGCTGTTTTGCTTTGCTGCCAAGGAGAGGGGAAGGACTTTGCTGTGTCCCCTTCTTTTGATTCTGATCTCCAAGGGCCTGAGAAGAGCTGGCTCCCTGTTAAGAAGTCCCAGGAACAAAAGGACTTCACCACCAGCTCCCCTGGAACTCTGCTGAGAGAGTTATGACCTGCCTTGGAGTGCTTGCCCAGTCTTGGGGCCTCAGGAGGTCGTTTTGCTGTGTTTGGGAGCTGGGAAGCAGAAGCGTGAACAAGAGTGACTGGTACCCAACGCATCATCCGATTGCGTGTCGCAAGACGAGAGTGCGAGGAAAATTTCATCGCGGCACCATCGCAACACGCAGGGTCCCCGCATCGCCGAGTGCGTCGAGCATCGTCCCGGTGCGAGAAGATTCCTGACGCTGCGAGGGTCGTCGCAGAACCAGTTTGCGGGCCGCACCACTGCCGGTGCGTGAAAAGTCTCCAATCGCTGCGTGCGTCGACGCAGAGTCCCGTTCCGTGGCGCATCGAGAGTTGCGGCGCCGGAAGGCAACGCTGCGCCACGCATCGCACCACATCGAAGAGTGTCCCATCGAACCTGTGCGTGAAGCTTCCCCCTAAGAAACCTACGCAACGAAGGCCAAAGTCATCGCATCCTCCCCTTACAGATCGGAGCCGGCGCATCCACCTCTGCTGCGTGAAGCAGGGCTGCTGCAAAGCCTCCCCAGGATCTCAGGAGTATCGCATCGCCTTTGCAAGCTTCCTTGTTATAGCTTTTGGGAACCTTATCGCAACTACAGGTACTGTTGGACACGAAAGTGTCGCATTTTGTGCATTGAGAGTCGCATTGTGCAGGACACTGACTTTTACATCCTGGAGTACTTTCTGCAAACTCTTGAACTATCTTTAACGTAACCTTTTGAATTATATGTTGGTTTGTCTGTAGTATTTGGTCTTGTGAAGTTTTTAGTAAAGATACATTATTTTTCTAAAACTGGTGTGGAGTAAATCTGTGGTGTTTTCACTGTGTTACTGTGAGTGTTGGTACAAATACTTTACACATTGCCTTTGATAGCCTAGACTGCTCAGGCCAAGCTACCTAGAGGGTGAGCAGGGGTTATCTTAAGAGTATATCCCCCTTTCCCTGACTAGAAGCAAGGTTCCCTACTTGGACAGTGGAACCTACCCTGCCAACTAGAGACCCCCAGATCTAACATTGGTGGTCAGCGGTGGGATTGAACTTGTATTTGTACTTGACCCACAGTAATTGGTGTACATCACTAGGAGTGCAGACCAATAGACAACCACATACTGTATTATTTTTGATTCTATTTTTGAGTAACTCTTCAAGAGCATCATGTCTCAGGTGGCAACAAGTGAGAGGGCAAAATTTGAGTTTTCCATTGCGGATTTATATTCATACAAAGTTGAAGATCTCAAGCAATTCTGCAAAGACCGTGGTTGCTCTTTTAAAAGCGGAGCTAGAAAGGATGTGCCACAAAGAGTCCTGAAGGCCTGGTGGGAGGCCCAAGAGGAAAGTGATGCAAACGAAGAGGATGGTTTTGTTCCCCAAGATCTGCCTGTGGGCAGACCAGTCTCAAGGGCTGGCAGCTCCCATTCCAGTAGGGGGCTCACTCCAGAGGAGTTGGAGGAGAATCAAAGGGTGAGAAACCATGAATTGGAAATTATGAAAATGAAAATGAAGCAATCAGAAGTAGACAAGGCGGCGGAGGAGAGCAAGGATGCCCGTGCCTTGGAGGAGAAGAAATTGCTTCTGGCTCATGAAGTGAGCATGAGAGAACTGGACATCAAGGCCAAGCAGGTGGAGTCCGGTTCAAATGGTGGCAGCGCACAGCCAGTGCAGGGGGGTAAAGTATATATCCCCAAAGATTTAGTACAGAATTACAATAGGAGTGAAGATATCTATGCCTGGTTTACATCGTATGAGATAGCATTAAGAATGAATGGTGTGCCTGAACAGCATTGGGGGGCGGGCCTGTGGAAACATTTTGAGGCTTCTGGGAGGAGTGCTCTAGAGCCCTTAGAATTAGCAGGTGCCATGACCTATCCCAATATGAAGGAGGCCCTATGTCTCAGGTATGGACTTACTCCAGAGCAGTATAGACTGCAGTTTAGAAATTCCAAGAAGAAAGAGTCTGAGACTTGGATGGCGTGTGTGAATCTGTACTCGCGGGCACTGGAAGGTTGGATGAAGGGCAGCAAGGTAACTGATTACAAGGGGTTGTTACATTTAATTAGTTGGGAGCACTTGAGTAGTCTATGTGTTCCAGAGCTGCGCCAGCATCTGTTAGATAGCAAGTTGACGGACCCCATTGAGCTTGCTAAGGAGGCGGACCGCTGGACCAGTACCAGGGTACCATTGCCAAAGGTGGGCAGGGTCCCCAGCAGAAGAGTGGGGGGGACAAGGGTAACCAAAAGGAGTTCTCACAAGGGCCCCAAAATAGTTCCCAGGGTAACCAGTCCCAGCCCCTCAAGTCAAAACCCAAACCAACCTGGCCCCCTAAGGGCAGGTCGGATAACAAGGGTCCCATTAAGTGTTATCACTGTCAGGAATTGGGTCACAAGTCTCCTGTGTGTCCCAAGAAATCCCAGGCACCCACTGGTGCTCCAACACCGGGTATAGCTAGTGTAGCTTTTGGGGGGGATTTAATTTCTAGTGATTTGGAGGGTTTAGCAGTTATGTCCCTTGTCTCTTTAGGAGACACAGAGATGGTCCAGGAAACCCCTGTCCCTGATAACACTAAGAAGTACAGGCAGTGGGTGACCATCAATGGGAGGAGGGTGGAGGCTCTCAGGGACACTGGAGCCAGTGTGACTACGGTCAGGTGTCAGTGGGTCCCTGAGGAGCTGATCATTCCAGACGTACTTCACCCAGTAGTGTCAGCTGACAACTCTGTGCGCCTTTGCAAGGTAGCACATGTTCCCTTTGAGTGGGGGGGGGTCTCAGGTCCTCTCAAAGTTGTTGTGAGTCCATCCATGCCAGTAGACTGTCTGCTAGGTAATGACCTGGAGAGTTCCCCGTGGAAGGAGGTGGAACGCCAGGCTCATTTGGAGATGTTGGGTTTGCCTGAGTGGGTCTGTGTGACCACCCGGTCCATGGTAGCCAGACAGGGTTGTGAAGCAGACCTGGAGCCTGAAACAGTGGCCCAGGTCCCTGCCAGAAAGAGGAAGGGCAAGGGGCGTGGTGCGTCCACCCCCGCTGTTCCCACGGTCCAGGAAGGAGCAGAACCTACGGGGGATGCCCTGGAGCCTACAGGGGAACAGGTCGCTGAGCTGGGAGACATACCTGAGCTGACCCATTGGCAGCAAGAGGGTGGTCCCTCCAGAGAGGAGTTCTGCCGTGCGCAGAAGACATGCCCTACTCTTGAAGGTCTGCGGCACCAGGCTGCAGACCAGGCAGCAGGTGCTGATCCGAAGAACTTTTTTCTCTACTGGGAGAATGACTTGTTGTACAGTGAGCCTAGGTTTGCTGAGCCCAGTGGATCACGTACCCTGGTGGTACCCGCAGGGTTCAGAGACTTCCTACTGGGTCTGGCTCACGACGTGCCGCTTGCAGGACATCTCGGGCAGGACAAGACCCGACAAAGGCTTGCCACCCACTTTTACTGGCCCGGGATGAAGACGGACGTCGCTTCCTTTTGTAAATCATGCCAGACTTGCCAGGCAAGTGGCAAGGCTGGAGGAAAATGCAAAGGCCCTCTCCAGCCTTTTCCGGTAGTGAGCACCCCTTTCGAGCGGGTGGGAATAGATATTGTGGGGCCACTGGACCCCAGGACCGCCTTAGGCAACAGGTTCATCCTGGTCCTGGTGGATCATGCCACCCGGTACCCGGAGGCTATCCCTCTCAGGACAACCACAGCCCCGGTGGTGGGCCGTGCGTTGATGGGGATCTTTTCCCGTGTGGGTTTCCCCAAAGAGGTGGTATCTGACCGAGGTACCAACTTCATCTCCAGGTATATGAAGTCTCTGTGGGAGGAGTGTGGGGTAACTTATAAGTTCACCACTCCTTACCACCCTCAAGGAAATGGGTTGGTTGAAAGGTTCAACCGGACCCTGAAAGGCATGATCATGGGGCTGACAGAGCCCATGAGACGGAAGTGGGATGTCTTTTTGCCATGCCTATTATTTGCCTACAGGGAGGTACCACAAAAGTCTCTAGGGTTCAGTCCCTTTGAGCTTTTGTACGGGCACCCTGTTAGAGGACCTCTCAGTCTGGTGAAGGAGGGTTGGGAGAAATCCCCGGGGAAAACCCCTCAGGATGTGTTCAGCTATGTGCTGGCCATCCGCAACCAGACACAGCGCTTCCGGGCCCTCGCTCAGGCGAACCTGGAAGCCAGCCAGGATGAGATGAAGAGGTGGTATGACCAGCATACCACTCTGATGGAATTTCAACCTGGGCAGATGGTGTGGGTGATGGCGCCAGTGGAGCCTTGCGCGCTCCAGGACAAGTGGACTGGGCCATATGAGGTGGTGGAGCGCAAGAGTGAGGTGACCTACCTGGTCAACTTGCGATCTCCCAGGAACCCCATGAGGGTCCTACACGTGAACCGCCTCAAACCCCATTTTGAGAGGTCTGAAATAACAATGCTACTTGCTACAGATGCAGGGATGGAGGAGGATAGCGATCCTCTTCCTGACCTCCTGGCAGCTAAGGAGCAAGATGGGTCAGTGGATGGAGTGGTCCTCTCGCCCACCCTGACCCCAGAACAGCAGAGGGACTGTCGCCATGTGTTGGGTCAGTTTGCATCTCTGTTCTCCCTGACCCCCGGTATCACCAACTGGTGTGTCCATGACGTGGACACGGGAGATAGCATGCCTGTGAAACAGAAGTTTTACCGGGTGGCTGACAAGGTCAGGGCCAGCATCAAGAAGGAGGTTTCTAAGATGTTGGAGCTAGGGGTGATTGAGCCCTCCAGCAGCCCCTGGGCTAGCCCAGTGGTACTTGTACCGAAAGCTGCTGCGCCAGGTGCCACTCCAGAACTTAGGTTTTGTGTGGACTACCGTGGGCTCAATGCTGTCACGAAGACTGACGCACACCCCATCCCCAGAGCTGATGAGCTCGTGGATCGGTTGGGAGCTGCCAACTACCTCAGTACGTTTGACTTAACTTCTGGGTACTGGCAGATTGCCTTAACTGATGGGGCCAAGGAGAGGTCTGCGTTTTCAACTCCAGAGGGGCACTTCCAGTTCCGTGTCATGCCCTTTGGGTTGAAGAACGCCCCTGCCACATTCCAGAGACTGGTCAACCAGGTACTGTCCGGGCTGGAGCAATTCAGCGCCGCATATCTGGATGACATTGCTGTGTTCAGTTCCACTTGGGAAGAACACTTGCAACACCTCTGCGCAGTGTTGAAGGCTCTGCATAGTGCAGGCCTCACTATCAAGGCCAGTAAGTGCCAGATAGGGCAGGGTTCGGTGGTGTATTTGGGACACCAGGTAGGAAGCGGCCAGGTGGCGCCCCTACAAGCCAAGATAGATACCATCCGGGCTTGGGAACCCCCCAAAACCCAGACAGCGGTGAGAGCCTTCTTAGGACTCACCGGGTACTATCGCCGTTTTGTCAAGGGGTATGGCACCATTGTTGCTCCCTTGACAGAACTAACTTCCAAGAAGTTACCGAAGAAAGTGATTTGGACCAGTGCCTGCCAAGAAGCTTTTGAGGCCCTGAAGGAGGCCATGTGTACAGCACCTGTACTCAAGGCGCCTGAGTTCTCCAAGGAGTTCATAGTGCAGACAGACGCTTCTGAGCATGGAGTGGGAGCGGTGCTCTCACAACTAAATGATGAGGACTTGGACCAATCTGTAGCTTTCATTAGTAGGAGGCTACTTCCCAGGGAACAGAGGTGGAGTGCGATTGAAAGGGAAGCTTTTGCTGTGGTCTGGGCGCTGAAGAAGCTGAGGCCCTACTTGTTTGGGACTCACTTCCGGGTTCAGACGGACCACAGGCCCCTCAGATGGTTGATGCAGATGAGGGGTGAGAATCCTAAGCTGTTGAGGTGGTCCATTTCCCTACAGGGGATGGACTTTACGGTGGAACACCGCCCCGGTACAGAACACGCCAACGCTGATGGTCTGTCCAGGTTTTTCCGCCTTAGCGATGAGAACTCCCAAGAGGGTGGGTAGTTCTCCCCACTTTCAGCTGGAGGGGACACGTGTTAGACCTGGCATCTTTGGCGTGGTTACCCCTGACTTTTTGCCTCTACCTCCTGTATTTTTGATGCTATGCTGGATTTCGATTTTGCTGGTTTAGATGCTTTGGGCACTTTGCCACTGCTGATCAGTGTCAAAGTGCAAGTGCTCCCTTGGTAAATTGTTGTATTGATTGGTTATCCATGATTGGTATATTTGTTTCACCTGTTAGCCCCTAGTAAAGTGCACTGCGGGTGCCAGGGCTGGTGATTCAAATGCTACTAGTGGGCTGCAGCACTGATTGTGCCACCCACAGGAGTAGCGCTAAAATGATGTCTTAGGCCTGCTTGCAGTGCCTATGTGCAGTCCAGGACTGCCATGTCGACCTGGCCAGTGCACCCACTGACCAGGCCTTATCCTTCCCTTTCTGTACATGTAAGGCATCCCTATGGTGGCCCTAGGTACCCCCCTGGGCTGGGTGCAGTGTATCTGAAAGGTAGGGCATGTACTGAGGTGTGTAACATGCCCTGGTAGTGAATTACAGCCATTTTCGTTTTTCACTGCTGAGAGGCTATCTTGCCCATAGGATAGAATGGGGAAGGCTGTTTACATGCCTATCTTCCCATAAGGGCAAGATAGAAAATCCAAGTTTGGTATCTCTGTGTTCAGAATTTAATTATACATCTTTTTAGCAAGATGGTTTTTAAATTCACTGTGTGAGAATAGCACTTTTTAGAAAGTAGCTATTCTCCTGTTTAACCTTCCTGTGTGCCTGTGTGCTGGTTGGCTGAAGGGTGTCATGTGATGGGCCAGGTGGCTCCAGGAGCCTGGATGAGTCAGCAGCAGGGTGAATAGGGAGATCTGCTTTAGATGGGTGGGAGGAGTAGTCCCTGGGTTTGAATAGGGCTGTCCCTGCCAAACACAAAGCTGGCTCCACCCCCTGCTGGCCAGGCTGAGGACTCTGCCTCTGCTGGCACAAAGAAGGCTCCACCTCCTGCTGAGCGTCTAACGACCCTGCCCCTCACTCTGAAAGGAACCAGGTGCTCCAGAGCAGAGCACACCCAGGAACCGGTTAGAGCAGGGGAATCCCCCCACTGGAACAAAGAGAGACAAAGGCTTGGAGGGGTATAAGAAGAGGACCCCAGACACCTAAAACTTTAGATCACTTTGGAACTAAGAAGAAACCTCTGCCAAGGAGAAAGCTGAAAAGAACTGAAGAGGAGAAGACTGCCTGCTTGCTGTTTTGCTTTGCTGCCAAGGAGAGGGGAAGGACTTTGCTGTGTCCCCTTCTTTTGATTCTGATCTCCAAGGGCCTGAGAAGAGCTGGCTCCCTGTTAAGAAGTCCCAGGAACAAAAGGACTTCACCACCAGCTCCCCTGGAACTCTGCTGAGAGAGTTATGACCTGCCTTGGAGTGCTTGCCCAGTCTTGGGGCCTCAGGAGGTCGTTTTGCTGTGTTTGGGAGCTGGGAAGCAGAAGCGTGAACAAGAGTGACTGGTACCCAACGCATCATCCGATTGCATGTCGCAAGACGAGAGTGCGAGGAAAATTTCATCGCGGCACCATCGCAACACGCAGGGTCCCCGCATCGCCGAGTGCGTCGAGCATCGTCCCGGTGCGAGAAGATTCCTGACGCTGCGAGGGTCGTCGCAGAACCAGTTTGCGGGCCGCACCACTGCCGGTGCGTGAAAAGTCTCCAATCGCTGCGTGCGTCGACGCAGAGTCCCGTTCCGTGGCGCATCGAGAGTTGCGGCGCCGGAAGGCAACGCTGCGCCACGCATCGCACCACATCGAAGAGTGTCGCATCGAACCTGTGCGTGAAGCTTCCCCCTAAGAAACCTACGCAACGAAGGCCAAAGTCATCGCATCCTCCCCTTACAGATCGGAGCCGGCGCATCCACCTCTGCTGCGTGAAGCAGGGCTGCTGCAAAGCCTCCCCAGGATCTCAGGAGTATCGCATCGCCTTTGCAAGCTTCCTTGTTATAGCTTTTGGGAACCTTATCGCAAACTACAGGTACTGTTGGACACGAAAGTGTCGCATTTTGTGCATTGAGAGTCGCATTGTGCAGGACACTGACTTTTACATCCTGGAGTACTTTCTGCAAACTCTTGAACTATCTTTAAAGTAACCTTTTGAATTATATGTTGGTTTGTCTCTAGTATTTGGTCTTGTGAAGTTTTTAGTAAAGATACATTATTTTTTTAAAACTGGTGTGGAGTAAATCTGTGGTGTTTTCACTGTGAGTGTTGGTACAAATACTTTACACATTGCCTTTGATAGCCTAGACTGCTCAGGCCAAGCTACCTAGAGGGTGAGCAGGGGTTATCTTAACAGTGTATCCCCCTTTCCCTGACTAGAAGCAAGGGTCCCTACTTGGACAGTGGAACCTACCCTGCCAACTAGAGACCCCCAGATCTAACATTACTGCTTTTGTTTCTCCTCTGGGGACGTTTCAATATCGACGTATGCCTTTTGGTTTGGCGTCGGCAGCGTCGGTATTCCAAAGGGTAATGAGCAACATCCTCAGAGGAGTTAACGGAGTGTTAGTCTTCCAAGATGACGTACTCATTTTTGGTAAGGATGTTTCGACACATGACGACAATTTAAATAAAGTTTTGGGCCTGTTCCAAGAACATGGTGTTGTTCTAAAATTAGAGAAATGTAAATTGTTTTGTACTGAGGTGGAATATCTAGGTCATATCATCACTCAAGATGGTATCAAGCCTAGAACTGGCCTTTTGGAAGCAATCTCAAATGCCGCTACTCCCACGGACAAAACAGGAGTCAAATCTCTACTGGGGTTATGCGAATATTATTCAAGGTTCGTTCCCCACTATGCTACTTTTGTTCGTCCCATTAGCAACCTACTAAAAAAAGGGACTAAGTTTGTGTGGAGTAATGAGTGTATGTTGGCCTTCCAGGAAGGTAAAAGTTGTCTTTGTGAGAGTTCTGTTCTTAAGCCATTTGACCCTAGCCTTCATTGTTGTTTGACTGTTGACGCCAGTCAAGTAGGGTTGGGTGCTACTTTAACGCAAGTAGAGGATGGTGTCGAAAGGACAATCGGATTTGCCTCAAGAGTTTTAAGATCATCTGAATTGCAATATTCAGTTATTGAGAAGGAATTACTAGCTTGTGCATGGGCAATAGAGACATTTTGTTCATATGTGTGGGGTAAACGGTTTCTACTTCAAACTGATCACAAACCCCTAGTAAATATTTTAGGAGGAACTATTACAAAATGTTCCACGCCTAGGATTATGAGGATGGTCTCTAAATTACTTCAGTATCACTTTGACGTCAGGCACATATCTGGAGGGAAGAATGGTAGAGCAGATTTCCTTTCTCGCTTTCCCTCCAAAGATTCTCATGATGATGATGTCCTGTTTGCCGATCTCATTAATGAGGATTGCGAAGATTGTTTTGTGGCAGGTGCAGACATTCCCGAATTAAAGTTTTGTTCTGAAGATGAGTGGAGGTTGGCTTTGGCCAATGATTCTATTCTTCAAGAAGTTTGCAAATTTGTTAGCCGTGGGTGGCCTAGAGAAAAGGTATTATCAGCTTCTCTCCAACCTTTTGCTAAGATTGAAGATGAATTGTCAGTGGAGGATGATATTCTTCTTCGCAATGACAAACTTATCCCTCCACATTTGTTCAGGAGGGGTATTATTGTTAGAGCCCATAAGGGACACTTAGGATCCTCGTTTACGAAGCGTCGCATCTGGGACACATTTTGGTGGCCGGGGATGGACTCTGAGGTCGATGAGTTTGTAATGGATTGTTGCATATGCAGGTCATCTGATAAGTCTCTTAAGACTTCAGTTCCTCCACTTATACCTGTTGAGTGTCCTGATCTTCCTTGGGAAAAGGTTGATATAGACATTATGGGACCCTATATGTCTCTTTTTGGGAGTTATAGGTTTATATTGGTGTTGGTCGACTATGCATCTAAATGGCATGAATACAAGTTGGTTAAGGAAGCAGATAGTAAGAGCATCATCGATTTTTTGAGAGAGGTTTGGTCTAGAGAAGGTTTGCCTGCTACTCTCGTTTCTGACAATGGGAAACAATTTGTTTGCAAGGATTTTGAATCATTTTTGTCGTCCTCTGGTGTAAAACATTTAAAAAGTTCTCTTTATCATCCTCAAGGTAATGGACTTGTTGAAAGAATGAATCGGGGATTCGGGGATTGCGTAAAGTGGGCTAAATCTGGCAATCAAGATGTTGTAAAATCACTCAGTAGTATGGTATGGTTTTATAGAACCACCCCACATTCTTCAACAAAAGTATCTCCATTTGAGCTGATGAGGGGAAGAAAACCCAATACTTCCTTCCGCCCTGGGTGGATGTCAAAATGGCTTAATACTGAGTCAGATGTACACAAATTGATGTGTCTGGTTAAAGACAATGTCTCCGCAAACCAAGCCAAGCAGAAAGCAAACTTTGATAGCAAAAAGGGAACAAAGATGGTTACTTTGGGTGTTGGAGATTATGTTAAGATAAGAAAATCTGTTCATGTCAACAAAGGTGAAAGTAAATTTGGTCCTCTTGTTAAAGTTGTCAAAATTGTAGGTAATGCTGTACAAGTTGCAGGTGGTTGTTGGTGGAACATGAGCAAAGTGGCTAAGGTTCGTTGTTTCAGTCAACAAACATCTTCAAAACTTGACGATAGTTCTGCTTCAAGAGTGGGTAATGCCATTCATGCTTTTAGGAAGAGTTCTCGCAATATCATAAAACCTGAACGTTTTAGGGATTGAAGTTTGTTTATTAATATTATTTTTATTATTATTATTTATTTGTTTTTTTTATTTTTTGTGTTTTACAAGAAGGGGAGGTAATGTAATATCCTGCATTACTCTTTGGTTAGTGTTGCTTTAAATAATTTCTATTGCTGCTTAGTTACTTCAGAATGTACATTCGTCTTTCTTGAGTGGGAACAGTTGAAGCTGGACATGTCTCTTCTTCCATGTAACCAACAATACATGTACTCAAGACAACTGCTGTTTCCTGGGACATTACTACACAGAGCACCCCCAGTTGATTCTCTACAGAGACCCTTGGGACAAATAGGCTTGGGTTGGCAGGGGGTGAATAACAGACCTAAGCCAGACATCTAAAAAAGACCACCATATTTCAGCGTACAGGATGTTGGCAGTGACCAAAGGGGTCTAGTGGGAAACATGCTGTTAGAACCGGCGGTCTCTAGTTGGCAGAGGTATACACTTCTGACAAATAGGGACCTACCAACTCTAGTCAGGGCAAGGGGATTACACACTCAGATAACCCCTGCTACCCCCTTGGTAGCTTGGCAGAGCAGACAGGCTTATCTCAGAGGCAGTGTGTTAAGCATTTATGACCACATACAGTAATAAAGTGAATACACTACAGATGGACACGACACAGAAGTTATTATAAAAATAGTATTTTTATATAAGGTTTAGCACAAGACCAAATAACGACAAAAATATACCACAGTCTTAATAAATACTCTTTGGAAGGAAAAATAATAGTTCAAGTAGGGTTTCTTCTTGGCAAATAGTTCTTTAGCAAAGTATTCTTCTGAGCACAGTTCTTTGGCAACAATGTAACCCCCACAGGAGTCACACGACGTCGAGTCTACAAGACTCCCAAGGTTCGGCGTCGACCGCGAGGAGCGCTACGTCGAGCCTGGAGTTGCAACAGACCCCACAAGTACAGTACCTTGAGAAACGAAGAAAACGATGATCCACGGCGTCGAGATGTCGGCGTCGAGGTCGGCGTCGATCGTGCCTCGGAGTCGGGTCAATCTGCAGCGGCGTCGAGGGATGTCGGGCCAGAGCAGCGCTCACGGCGTCGAGAAGGGCGTCGAGTCGATGCGATCAGCAGCGGCGTCGGGACGGGGTCGCTTGGAGGTGGAGCCGATACTCACTCCTCACTGGCGTCGATACCTGCGTCGAGACGGGGTCACTTGGAGCCGGGGCCGATACCCACTGCTCACTGGCGTTGCTGCTGGCGTCGATCGGGCCCGGCGGCCGGCGTCGAAGGCTCGGGACACTGGAGCCGTTACTCACGATGTCGAGCTGGATTCGGCGGCGTCGGCGGCGTCGAGACTGCAGATTTTCCCTTGTGTACTGGAAACAACACTTTCCAGCAGTTCAGAAATTCAGTAGATGGTGAAGTCCTTTGGCCCTGTGACTTCAACAGGAGACTGGCACTCTTCCAGTCCTTGGAGATTTCCTAGCAAGTGTTCAGAGAGTACACACCAAGTTCCTCTCTCCTTGTTCCTTGGCAAAAATAAAGAAGCAGCTTTCAGGTTCCTCCACAGCAAAACAGCACTCTGGCAGAAAGGGGAGGCAAGTCCTTAGATCAGCAGGCTTCTTGTCCTTGGTACAGGTTTCCTTGTCAGAAGTGATCTGAGTTCTTGGTTCAGGGGTCCTTCTCTTATACCCCTTTTCTCCTTTGTTCCCTTTGTCCAAGCAGGGAAATTCCCCCCATCTCAGGTTCGTTGTGGGTGTTGCCAGGCAGAGGCACCTGGCCTATTCACTGAGCAGGGCAGAGTCCTCAGCCGCCCAGCAGGAGGCGGAGCCAGTATTGTCACTGGCAGGAGCAGGGCTATCAGTCGCCCAGCAGGAGGTGGAGCCAGCATTGTGTCAGGCAGGGCAGGCTACTCTTCCCTCACTCTATGTGTAAATGCCTCATTCACCCCACACTGACTCATTCAGACCTCTGGAGCCACCCAGCCCCTGACACACACACCAAACCAGCAGAGACCGGTGGATAGTTGGACAAGAAAATAGCCACTTTCTAAAAGGGCTATTTTCAAACATAGAATTTAAAAACCATCCATCCTAAAGGGTGTGTTATTAAATTCTGAGTTCAGGGATACTAAACTCGACCTGCTACCATGCTCCCTGAGTCAGATAGATTATAATGGAGTTAATAATCCGTCTGCCCATTCTGGCCTATGGGAGGCAGGTAGCCCTTCAATAGTGAAAAACGAAAATGGCTGTAATTCACTATTAGGTCATGCCACACACATCAGGGCATCTGTAAATGGCTGTAAAAGACACATTGGGCTAAAACTCGTGTTAGTACCTCAGAGCACACTAGTGGTCTCAGAGAGACCACCTGATGAAAAGAAACCAAGGAAACTTTCAGGGCAAGAAGATACAAATTACAGGATGGAACATCTGCAATAAACCAGTGTTTTTTTCCTGGATACCTGTATGTTCCAGACTCTCATTCCAGGAGTTGCCAACAGTAGTTGGAACCATGGCTTCCCCAGTATAGTTTGAGGTGTCCATTGTAGGTTTCGGAGAGTCATAAACTGTGGTAGCTCCATAAAATAGGTTTGAGTACAGTGAAGCTCAGTGGAAATAATCTACATACTCCTAGATTATCCAGAAAATATTATATTTATTTATTTATAAAGTTTTATATAGCGCAAGCAAGATCCAGAAGGATATTAGAGCACTTTACAATTGGATGGAGGGAAGGTATATGCAATAACGGCATCAGAAAAGAATACCAAACAGAACAATTACAAGACAAAGGGATCAAAGAAGAATAATACAATAACTGATACATAGCGAGCTAAGAAGAGTAGCATCCAATGAAGGTCTTAAGGTTGTAGGATCAGTGACTTAAAGCAGATGATCCTAACTCATTAAGGTAAGAACTTGTTCATAAGGAATCTTTTGGCTTCCAATTTGAAAGCAACCGTGGAGGAGATTCTGCGTACTTTCAGGGGAAGAGAGTTCCAGATCTTTGGGGCAGCGCCAGCGAAGTCTCTGTGACAAGTTCTCTTTTTACGAAAGATATGTGGTTTCAAGGGGAAAGTGTTATCACTTCTTGACGGTCTGCCACCTCCGGATAATTCAAACTTATGCGCTAGGTAGCTGGGGGTTTTGAAATTGAGGGCTTTGTGCAACAGACAGGTAATCTTTAGCTGAATTTGTACTTCGTTGGGCAACCACTTAAGGGATTTTAGAACTGGGGGATATGTGCGCATTTCTTTTGGTACCCGTAACCAATCTTGCTGCAGCGTTCAATGATGCCCTTAGTGGCGCTAAGGTATATTTGGGGAGGCCACAGAGAATAGCACTGCCATAGTCTAGTCTCGGCAAAACAAGCGCTTGGACCACCTGCTTGAAATCAGCTTGTGGAAGGAATCAGGTGATTAGCTCCCTTACACACATTGCTGTGTTTCAGGTATTGAGCAGGAGGTGGTTCTCAGTTAACCAGTTTCGAGTAGACGTTAGAGTAGTTTTGAGTGAAATGAGGTTATCCGGGGAGGAGATTTTCAGATAAAGTTGCATATCATCTGCATACATATGGAAGGGAATGTTCGTGGAATTTAGTGCTTTAGCTAATGGTTCCAAGAACAAGTTGAAGAGTATAGGAGATAGGGCGGACCCTTGGGGGACCCCCCATGGATACTGGAGAGGGCTGGGAGAGACAGTGATTCGCCTTGACTCTTTGTGATCTGTGGTGGAGGAAGGACGAGAACCATTGCAACACCCGTCCAGAAAGGCCCATCCTGTTCTCCAAAATGAATAGGAGGTTGTCGTGATTGACATTGTTGAACGCAGAGGAAAGGTCAAGGAGGATTAGGAGGCAAGATTAGTTTTGGTCAAGCATTTTTAAAATGTCATCCATCACGTGAGTGAGAGCCGATTCAGTGCTATGCCCACTCCGAAAGCCAGATTGATGCTGGTCCAGGAGTTGGAAATTCTCAATGTGAGCACAGAGTTGTGATTGGACTCATTTTTCTAGGAGTTTGGGTGGGTGGGGATGTTAGAGATAGGGTGGAAGTTGCTAAAGTCAGCACTATCTACATTAGGTTATTTTAGTATAGGTGATACCTGAGCTGCCTTGTGACAGTGAAGTGTTGACAATCTTTGCCCAGATGGGGATGACGACATTCTTGATTTCTTTGAAGAAGGAAGGAGGCAACGGGTCACTGAAGTGATTAGATGGGTTGATACTCTGAAGAATCTTGCTGATTTCTCTTTCACTGAAGGGAGTAAAGGTTCCCCAAGAGTAGGGTGACCAGGTGTCCCGGATTTGCCCGGGATGCCTGGCCACCCTTCTCTTGTCCCGGCAGATTTCAGGAAATTTAGCTTCTGTCCGGGTTTTTAGAGGGTCGACTGCAAACGGCGGGAGGTTCTTTTTTCTGTTTTACAAAGCAGGGATAGTTATCAGTTGTTTCAAGAAAGCAATTTAATTACCAGGCAAGCTACTGGGTTTTAAAAAATTCATTTTATGTATGTTCTAACTGCCTATTCTGTAATTCTCTGCTGAGGAGGGCTGTCATTCTGTCCTCTCGCTTGAAGTAAAAATGTAGTCCTTCTTTTATTGTTGTGAAATGTCTCGGTTTTTGGCTTTAAAATTCTGGTCACCCTACACAAGAGGCATTGTTCTTGGTGCTCAGACTGATAGGTTTGAGCTTCTCTAAGAGGGCAGAAGGTGGTGCGGATCCAGAGGATGGCAGTAGAGCCTTCGTAGAAGCGAGTTCAATGTTGATGAGTCTTGATTTCTCAGTAAAAAAAGCAGCCAGTTTGTCGCATGTGGGTGGGCTGACTCCAGAGTCAGAGTGATTTGGAGCTTCCACTGATTGCTGTTTAACCAGTTCAAAAAGTTTCTTGGGGCGATTAGCGGCTTGATCAAGTTGGGATCTGAAGTAGTCAGCCTTAGGGCTCTTGATTTGTTTGTTGTAGGAGCCCCTAACT
Organism: Triturus cristatus; assembly: GCF_964204655.1. NCBI lineage: Eukaryota > Metazoa > Chordata > Amphibia > Caudata > Salamandridae > Triturus > Triturus cristatus. The sequence continues at coordinate 193,394,781 of NC_140579.1, forward strand.
TCTCTAAGGAGATTTATTTGATCCAAGGACGGTTTGGATCTCCAAGATCGTTCAATTGCCATAAGGCTGTGGAGCTCCTAGTTTAAATTGTCATTGAACCATGGTTTGGATATTTTTGTTGAAGCATTTTTTTGTTAGAGTGGTGCAATGGCATCCATGATGTTAGAGATAGTAGAGTTGTAGAAGTCAGTGAGCACCTGAACTTCAGATATGTCAGCTTGGGAGGAGAGGGCAGGTTTACAGTGGACTGCTAGTTCATCTTTATTGATAGCTCTGAGGTCCCTTTTCCAGATCTTCGATTTCGTTGGTTGAGCCTTCCTCATAGACACCTCCCTTTTGATATAAAAGAAGATGTAGTGGTGGTCGGACCAATCGCAAGGGGTTATGGTATCCAATGTGATGGTGTGTCCTTGATGTTATGTTAGGGTAATTTCTAGAGCGCATGGCTGCCCCAGCAACAGGGCGTCCCAGCACTGGCGGACAGGTGACCAGGGGAGATGTGGCTAGATAGAAGAGAAAAGCCAAGTTTTAATCAGTTTTCTGAATGCCCAGTGATCGTGGGTGCTGCGGGTAGCCAGTGGAATGGAATTCCATAGTGCGGGGGCCTGAGCATTGAAGGCGCGAACCCCGGCTCTACACCGGCGGATCCGTGGGATGCACAGCTGATGGTGATCAGTGGAGTGCAATGTACGCAAAGGAACATAATGGGTGCAAAGTTCCAGCAGGATTTGGGGGCCATGGCCATATACAATCTTATGTGTGGTGCAGAGGGTTTTAAACTGGACTCTCTGTTTGGCAGCCAGTGGAGACGGGCAAACAGAGTATGTGCTGCTGCATTCTGTACCCGTTGGGAGTCTTGCAGTAACTGTTTTATTTACACCGAGCAGAAGACCATTGCAGTAGTCCAGGCACGATTGGATAGCTGATTGAACTATCAGTTGGCTGGTAAGCCACGCAGAAGGCCGAAAGAGGTACCGGCCACTTTTTTTCCTTGAGGCTCAAATGAGAGGGCGGTATCAATCAGGACCCCTAAATCTTTGACTGCTTTTTTCAGTATGGGAGGAGTGCCCAAGGTCGCAGGCCACCATTGGTAGTCACACTTGTGGATATCACAGCCAACCACGAGCATCTCTGTCTTGACCGAATTAAGCTGCAGATAGTTGTTTGCCATCCAATCTGCAATGGACAGAACATCAGCACAAAATTTCAGTTGGTCCTGAGCAGGGTTATTGGAAAAGGTGAATACCAACTGGGTAACGTCCGCTTAAGATACCATTTTGATGTTACACTCTTTTGCCAAGAGGGCCAGAGGGCGGACATACACGTTGAACAACATGGGGCTCAAAGCGGAGCCCTGCGGACGCCACAGCTAAGAGGGAAGTTACTAGATTGATAGGGGGGGCATGTATCTGAAAAGAGCGTTCTGATAAAAAAGAGGCAAACCAAGCCAAAGCCCTGCCTTTGACCCCGATCTCCTCAAGACGTTGAAGAAGAATCTTGTGGGAGACCATGTCAAAGACCGCACTAAGATCAAGTAAAAATACCGCCAAAATGGCTGATTCTGTGCTGTGCCTGGGTCGAAATCCATTCTGAGATCTATCTAAGATCTGGTTGAGATGATGAGGTCTAGAGTTTCTCCTTTATATGGGTTGGCCGGTCACAATGCTGAATCAGCTCTTGATCACTTAAGAATGATTTAAGGCAAGATACAGCATGGTCATTGGCGTCAGACCAGTGAAAAGTGAAATCACAGAGGAAGATTTGGGACAACACCAAGTTGACATTGCCAGAGATGATTTCCATTAGTTGCTTGATGAAGGGGAGATTGTCCCCCGGGGGTGATAAAAAGTGTGAAGTTTGCACACCAGCAGGTTTTTACTTGAAATGTTGTGACAGAGGTATTCACAGGAGGATGGCGTAGAGGACTTCGAGTGGGAAACCGAGAGTGTGCTCTGGTGAATACAGGCTAGGCCACCACCCGGCTTCAAGGCTCTGTCGAGACTAATTATGTCATGGGTAGGAGGTACTAGGAGGTCTACGATTGGAGTGGAGGCGGGATTTAGCCAAGTTTCAGTGAGGATGATGATGTATAACTCATTGTGTTGGACGAGGTCGAAGATATCGCAGGCGTGTTTACTGGCTGACCTACAGTTGAGTAGTACGCCATTAAGATTAAGTCGTACCGGATTAAGGGGGAAGGAGCCTGGATTGATGTTCACTCTCGTGAGGTTGTCATTATTAATGACTCTAAGATTGTGAGGGGGTTCTCTGTTCGGGTTAGAGTGGATGGCTTGGATTTGCCCCGGAGGAATAGTGTAGGTGTCGAGCATAGGCGAGTAAGAATTGAGTAGGTCATCAATATCATTAGACGCCAGATAGGCCTTCAATCTTCTGGGGCGGGTGGGGGCATTAGGTAGGGGTATGGTTTTCGAGACAGAGGAGGTGGAAAGCTGGCCTATGCGAGCTCTATCCCTAGGGGAGGCTCTGGGCGAATTCGCAGAGGAGAGGAAGGAGCTGATCAAGGGGAAATTATCAATTGAGAGGGCTTTCAAGTCATGTATTTCGAAGGTGCAGCTGGGGAGATATATCGTCCATGCATGCCACCAAGTCTGAGTGCTGGGAGAGGGGTAAAGGATGTGTTGGGAGATCTGGTGGAGAGGAGGGGCCTTGATGTATGCCCTGGGGGTCTAGGGTGGTGGCGTGTAGTTCCGGGAGGGGGAGTTGATCATTAGAGACTGGCGGAGTTCCATGATACTTGGATAGCGAGGTTGGTAAAAGAGAGAGGGTGGGATGGTCATTGAGCTGTGAGTCAGGGATGGTCTATTCTGGGTTGAATGGGTTTGGCCGATCATGGTCCGTGGAGGGCAATTGCCAGGTCTCCGGCCTAGCGGGTGGCATGGAAAGAGGGATGAGGGAAGAGGGATCTTTCGTTGAGACCAATGGCAGTAGGGCGCTAGGGAATCTCTCAGCTTAAGAATCAGTCAGTAGCTGACTGGAGAGCTGTGAGTAGAGCGAAAATGTAATGTTGCCCGCCTTCTGAGTCGGGGGTCTAGAAGGTTGGGCCAGTTCAACAGGGGACAAGAGGCTCTGCGATCATCTAAAGGGGAAGAATGTTTTAGAGAGAGTGAGGACCTGCCGGCTGTGGTGGGGGGAGGACTGGTTAGGTCCTGAGTAATGGTAGAGTGTTGGTAGGTGTCAGTGGGTTTCGCCGAGACCGTGTTTTTCAGTGTAGTGAAGATATTGACCATCTTAACTAGGTTGAAATTGGAGGCTTGGATTAGGATGATACCATTGTTATAGAGGGTGATAGTGGCATTGGTGTTGAGAGTGAGCGAGGGCTCCGTTGTTAATTTGAGACCATGAGGTGTTTTCCTGGTGCCTGACATTCGAAGCATGGAGTAGATAACATTCTGCCAGCATGCTCTTTTTCTAGTATAGAAGATGAGGTCATTAACTATACTACCCTTGTTTGCACAGAAGTAGACATCTGAGGGTTTCGGGTCTGGCCTTGAGTATGCGTTGTTTGTGTTTTTTGGCGGCATTTTAGAGAGGTTCGGTAGGAAATTGATAACGCAGGCGTTAGATCCTGTGGGATCGGGACTTATCTCCATTTTGATAGTGCGACCTGGCGGGGGGAAGCGGTACAGGGTTTATGAAGGTGAAGCTGGTTTTATTTATCAATTAAAGTCTAAATAGGCCAATAGAGGACCTGGTGGGTAGACAGAGTCAGTTTGGAGCAGGTAGTTGGGTGCAATAATTGTAAATATCGGAGTAGGATCATAGGGGAGGGAGATTGCCTAAGGAAACTAGGGGAACTGGGAGGGGGATTTGGAGAAAAAAAACAAAAACAGCAAGAAGAACGGTGGGTGAAGATGGAGTTAACTAAGCGCAGGTGAGTTGTCTGTGTGACTGAGCAGCAAGAGACTTACTGCGGTCTGTCAGGGGACTGAGTAGTCAATTATTAAAGGTGGGTGGGCTGAAAAATATATCCAACACTGTTAAGATGTCCCAAGAAGGGAGTCCTACCTTTGTCTTTACTTCTGTGATTGAGGTGAATGGAGTTGTCATACTACAGTTTCCCACCATAAGATCTGGTGTGAGTCAAGTTATGGACTTGGCCTTTGTAAACCTGCGTTCAGTTCTGTGAATGTACTTGGCCTTTGTAAACCTGCTTTCAGTTCTGTGAATGCACCAGATCTGTATGAAGTGCAGTATACACGTATGAATCTTGTGTAGTGCTAGGCAGGTTGGAGGAATCTTTAACTTTGCCTTTCCCGTTAGTTTTCCCTTTCCATATCCCTTCTTCCTTTCAATTTTCCCTTTCCCTTTCTTCGTTTTCGTTGCATTACTTAAACTGCAGTTGCAAATATGCTCTATGACCTGGCTGGCAGCATCCTTTTTGATGTCACAACTCAACTGTAATAACTTATTCTATAGTATGACATGCAGTGACATTAGGTGATGTAAAAAAAAACTATCACAAAACTCGTGCCAAACACACTTGCTACAGAAGTGATCTTCGCATAACTGCTAAGGGAGCTTCCTCAAACCTGATATGACAGGCAATGAACTTACACGGTTTCGAAATTACAGATAGCACAATGCTTAGAAAGCATAGCAAAGCATAACAGGGAATGCACGAAGTATAAGAAATTGGGCTATTGGTTGAGGGGGTGGAAGCCCCACTCAGGCAACAACCACAAAAGTCACTAAATTAACCTGTGCTTAACTCTCTGGTAGCTTGGCTCAAAGCAGTCAGGCTTAACTTAGAGGCAATGTGTAAAGTATTTATGCTGCAGACATATATTTATAAAGTGAATATACAACACAAGAAAAATCACAAACTTATTTACAAAAATGCAGTAGATGTTAATAAATAAAATGATACCAGAATGTCAAAATTCAAATCAGACAATCCAGAGATATGCAATTTCAAAGTTTTAGGTAAAAATAGCCCCTAAAAGTAGAAAGCACCACTCAAGGTCATCTGGTCACACTAGACTGGGAGAAAGTCACAAGTTCAGGCTGAGCGTGATGGAATACGAGTCGGGTACAGTAACCAGGTTAGTCCCACTTAAAATTTACACTCTGAGTCCAGCACGAAGGGTTCCATTAGCAGTGGAGGAGGCAGCAAAGAGCAGGGAGAGTGTTTCGGATGGTGTTTGCTGTAGTGCAAAGTGCAGGCCTGGGATCACAGCAGTCACTGTAACACGAAGAGTTAGTTGCGCGCCGCGGACGGTCAATGCTGGAGCTTTGTGTTGGTGGTCACCACGAACTGTCGTAGCTGTAGTGCAAAGTGCAGTTCTTGCTTTGCTGGTGGTTGCTGTAGCATGAAGAGCAGTCTCATTAGAACTTCACGTTGGTGTTTGTCATGGGAGCAAAGTTTAGTCGCAAACAGGTCAGTTTGCGGTCACAGAGAGCCCAATCTTCCGTATTTCACCTTTTCTTCTTTGGAGGAGTTCATACTGATGCCAGCCAAAGGCCAGGGCCAGGGGGGCTCCTCTACGAGATCAGGGACTCACTCCAGCAGAAGCAAGCAGGGCTCAGGCAGGTCCAGTTGCAGCCGGTCAGCGGGATAGTTGCAAGGAGGCCTGGGGAACTTGTGTCCCTGTAGCTCAAGAAGGAGGTCAGCCAACTGACCCTTGCAGTCACTCAGGGTTAACCTGGGATGAAGGTAAACAGGTCCAGTTTTCCTTCTCAGACAGCAAGGCAGTCCTCTGTCAGCAGGGCAGTCCTTCTCCTGTAATGTCCACAGGTCCAGGCGTGTTCTGAAGAGTGGCTCTGGAAGTCTAAAATGTATACTTGGTGACAGCCTTTGTGTGGGAATATTCCCTATACTTCCTCCACATCTGGTTCTGCAATGTTCTTCCCCTTTCAAGGCTCCAAACTCTCTAGGGGTGACAAAAGGCAGGCAGGTCTGGCGCCCGATTCCTTTGTATGTGCAGGAGACAAAGCCCTTTGAAGTGTAAATGATACTGGTCCCTCGGTCATCCTGTCAGGATGGCCCATCGTGTCCACACCTGAGCTCCCTTTATCACTGCCTGGGAGCAATACACAAAGCCCAACAGCAGAGCCATTCACAGTCAGGTGACCCAGGACAGTGGCAGAAGGCACAAATGGTTGGGACAAAAAATTGCCTACATTTTAAAAGAGACATTTTCAGAATTGTGACTTAAAATCTGACTGTACCATTAAAGAAGATTGAAATGTACAATTCACTTGAGTCTAAACAGCATAACTCTATCTGATCCCAATGCAAAGTTAGCACATATTAAAATGTAGTAAGGTAACCCAGTGTTAGTAAATGGGAGAGGCAAGTCTTACAAAAGTGAAAAATGACTTTAGGGGGTTTTCACTGTCAGGACATGTAAAACTTAAACACATATCATAATTTTTAAATACAATGTACCTTGCCTTATGAGCCTTTAGCGTCTACCTTAGGGGTGACATAATTATTAAATAGGAATGTTTAGGTCTGGGAAAAAGTTTATTTTGCCAGGTCAAAGTTGCAGTTTAAAACTACACTACAGCCTGCAGTGGCTGCCTGAGACATGCTTTGAAAGCCTACTTTAGTGGGTGGGACTATGAGTGCTGCAGGCTCACTAGTAGCATTTCATTTACTGGTCCTCGATACAGGTAGTACCATTTACTAGAGACTTGCATTTAAAGTAATGGTGCCAATTATGTGTAGTCCAATTTTACCATGTTTTAAGGAGATGGCACAAGCACTTTAGCACTGGTTAGCACTGGTTAGCAGTGGTAAAGTGCACAGAGTCCAAACAGGAGACGTGAATGCGAAAATGTTTTGGAGGGGAAGACCACGCCAAGGATGTTCAGCTTAACATATGTTTTATAGAAATAACCCACTACATGCAGCGTCTATTAATGCTGTGTGATTTACCTCTAATAACATAACAAGCATCGAGCATACAGTAAGCGCTAGGTAAAAACCTTTGAAGTAACACACAGTGAGCTTAAGAGCTCTATCACAATGACCTAACACAATATGCAGCGTGGTGACACACTTTGGGCAGCAGTGGGCAGCGTCAGTGCCAGCTACCAGTCATCTTGAGCCCGTGTTCCTGTGGCTGCACTGCAGCTTGATGTACGGTTTTCTGTGACGCTCCTTAGAGGCTTCGGCAAGAGACCCTCGTGGGTACTGTTCACATTACAAATGGAAAAGCGAAAAATATAATGAAGCGCGCCATTAGAACGCGGCCCCCCGGGGACCCGGTCACGCCCCCTCTCCCCCCTTGCGGACTTCATCGAGGGCCTAGGTGTGCCCACAACAGGAATCACTTCCGGGGCAATGGCGACGTGACGTCACTTCCGGTCATAGACCCGCAACAACGTGAGGGCGTGGGCCTATTTAGGGCAACTTGCCCTGGTCCTCGCCCTCTCTTTCCGTACGACGCCGGCCCCTGTATGCAGGGGTCTCCGTGAATCTGGAGTCTGGTGGGCGCTTCGCACGGTTCGTGCGCGGTGCTGTGCTCGGTGGAGGCTCCATCTGGTGGCTGGCGGATCCGTTGTCGTTTTTCCTCGGAAAAGAGACGGTATTGTTGTGTGTTAAGTGACCGGGTTGTGTCGGCTATGTATTGAGAGCGTGGGACACCCTCCTTTTTGCGGTTATTTGAATAGGCAGGAAAGGCGGTTTGCGGGTCGAGAATCTTCATTTTGTTTGTATAAGTAACTGTTGTTCATCCCGGCGGGGAAGTTCTGTGGAGTGGAAAGCTCCAATTCTATCACTCGTGGTCTGGAGCTGCATTGTAGCACTGGCGAGCATCTCCTGTAGGAGTGGCTGGGGGCACCTATCGGGTACTCGGTGTGTGCCGTTGAGGTGCGTGTACTTGTGGGCCCGTTTCGCTCTGATGGAGGTAGGATGTCGTCACCGGGGAGTACAGCGACCGAATTATAGTTGGGCTCAGGATCTGTGCATCCGGCATTACGATTGCTGTGGAGCTAATAAGTAAGGATTTTGGTTACATTTATTTGGGTAATATCGCTGGGTGTTCAAGGAGCGCCCCTTTTACTCCTCAGGTACTTCCGCCTAACTATTTAAGAGAAGGAAAGCATGGGCGTCCGTCTTAGTTATGAACCGTTTTTCCACGTGGAGAGTCAGTGTGGCCGGATGGTTAGGGGCTGAGGCTCGGGCTCTCTGGATTTGCTTTTGCGATTTTGTTTGATCAACTATTATGCACATATTAAACATTGTCTAATTTCTAGTGCAACGAGGTCATAGCTTTTCTCTACAAGAGGCCTTCGAAGTATAATTTTAATTTTGCACATGGTAGAACCCTGTTCTCGATATCCCCTGGAACATGTGTAGTTTTGGGCCTGTGTTCGTGAAACAGGCGGAGGTACTTTAAAAATGCGCCTCATGCCAGAAAAGGCCCGGCAGCGGCGCATAGAAGCCTTGAACAAGCGGGGGAGCTAGACGTGACAGGAGGCAGCTACGCCGGGCTCCTGCTAGCCACCGCGGGTGATCACCCCATGAGAGCCGCGCTTGCCTCTGAAATGAGGGGGGGCAGTGAGCTGTGCCTGGGAGAGGGGGGCATTGTGTGACTTGGGGTTCATGTGGCAGTCGAGTTCGGCGGGATAGGGTTGCAGGTGAATAGGTAGCATCCGGGCTGGTGCCATCTGGCGAGGGGGGTGGACACGTGGAGTGGGGTTTTACTTTCTCACTTAAGGAAGTGGGAAGCCTCACGATTCTCCATGATTTATGCTGTCCTGCACGGTTCAAAAATGTGCTGGAATGTTTGGCAAAGCAACGACGGGCTGCTTGGAAAGTTGATGCATGGCACACACAAGGGATGATGAGCGGAAAAGGGTATGATTGTAGACAGGTTCCCCGCATTTCGGATTTGAATTGCCGTTATGGCCATGAAATGAGCACTGCATCCTGGAGATATTGGATGGCCATTGCTTGCGAGCGGTCTTATCTGGCGGCGGGAACAGCGATACTCACTTCGGTCCCGGGTTTAAGTTCGGGTCAGTCATTCAAAGGAGAAGAGCGGGACATTTGCACCTAGGGGTACGTCCGAGGTCTCTGGGACAAGTAGTGTATTCCGGAGGGTACATCCGTGCATAGCGTTAATTCTGTTTTGTTAGCTGTGGTTTCAGCGCGGCTTCCCACTTTGTGTGAAGGTGGGAGTGGATTCTGTCATACGCGACACTACGGAGCCAGGTGCGGGCTTCAGAGTTTTCAGGGGCAGCAATGACTAATTGGGTTTCATGATGATCCACACTCCGGTGATGGATGTTTGACGGTTGGGTAATGTGTTGGGTTACCACTAAACTTACATTAAGGTGGGCTGCCTGACTGCATGGTGAATTGTTGCAGGCAGCGGGGCAACCTAATTTTTCCCTACTGATTAGTAAAGGCAATGAGAGCTATCATTGAGAGTGAGCGGCCCGGGGAGTGCGAGTTGGCTGGCGGATAGGACCCACAGAAAGGGAAAGCGCAATGGGGGCAAGGAATCAGTCCAGAATAGGCACTGGGTCTTGAGGGTGGCATTGGTGGGAGCGGGGATAGCTTCTTCCGGGGGCGGTTTCCCGCAATTTTTTCATTGCGGGGTCCTATCTGCATATGCGGCATTTCCCCTCTGGGTTGAGCGCTCCAGTCCTTGGGGGGCGATGTGGACCTGACGCAGGCATGCAGACTAACACGGAACATGATAGGTCCCTGTCTTAGGGGTTTCAGGGGCGTTCTTGTACTGGGGAAAGCCATGTGTGCCAAGGAGGGCTCATCTAAGCAGGGTTTAACCCCCCTTTTTCAGTTAGCCCGATCTCGTCTGTCTCTGGTGATTCTCGTGCCCACCCTGTCAGAAGTCCATGGATTGAGTTTTCGGGGTCTGGTCATTTTGTACGTAACTCAGCTGACTCCGGGCTCAGTCTTGGCTGGGATTGAGGGCTTGAATTAAGGTCCCATGGCTGGGCCAAAAATCTTCCCTTTAGGGCAACACTGCACTGGTTAAGCTCACAGGTGACCCGTTCTTCATACGGTTTGAGTGTCTAGGGCTGCCAATAAGATTGAAACGCGGCATCCGCAAATCTATCAGCTTACTACTAAATGAGGCCCGTTAGTGATTCATGACTCAAGAGAGCTTCCCGGTGCCAGGACAGAAATCCCCCCGGGAATATGATTGATTCCCCTTGTTAGAGGGACAAAAAATGGTGCAAGGGGTTGGAAGCCTGCCTCTGACTGTGACCAGGCAAAACAAATTGATCATGTCCCTATATAACTCAACTGGTGCCCATGCGCAGTGCGCGGATACCTTCAGGTCGAGTTTGCGCTATATAAAACTCAGAAAACAGACATTTCGGCTAAAGGGGGGCTTTCAGCATACCACCTTCATTTATAATGCATCACTATTTTCTGGGTCGCTCAGGTCCCTGCCAGGTGACTCATCTGGAAAATGAGGAAGGCTGTTGGGAAAGATAGGACTGGGCCACACACATGAATTATGCAGTAGTGGTTCACCTTCCTGTTCTATTGCAAACCGACAGTACCAGAACTCGTCAACGGGGTGGTCTGCATTTCCTGCTCTGGGTTTTGAAGTAGACAGATTCACTCCCTAGGGGAGGGTAGGACCAGAGCGTACTAGGAAGGGAACCGTAGAGGTTGGTGGATGATCAGGGGGGTGTGCATGCCCTCGATTATTAGGTGCAGGCTGGTGCATAGTTAGTGCATATCGCGTGCTGGATTATTTCCCGCAGTTGGGCGATCAGGGTAGTTGGTCCCTCTACAAAGTGGGGTCACGATATGTGCAACAAGCCGGATATTTCACCAGACAGGATGGAGTTGGTATGGTTGCCTAAAAGCGAGTTAGATACTGGGTCGCTGGCCCGTGCGCTGGGTCGGCATGGCTCTGGTGGCAAGCAGCTGTGCAAGATGCAGCTGGGGGGGGGGGGGGCGGTGAGACGGTCTGCCTCGGGTGGGTGACTCGGGGATCCTCGGATCCCACAAGTTGGCAGCTGGTGAAGACGCGATGTGGGACTTCAGTCCCCTGAGCTGGCGTATCTTACTTTACATAGGTTGACTGGCCTTGAGGGAGCTCGGTCTGGGTTGGCCCACATTTGGATACGTTTTTTCCGAAGATAGCATGGTTTCATGACGCCTGGAGAGAATTAAGAGCCTGGACTAATGTCAGAGGCCCTGTTAAATTTCGGCCAAGTGCCAGGTAGGCTGGTATGGCCTAGCGTTGCCCTGGGTAAGGGACCTGCTTGTCGATACAGCCATTAATTGGGGATCATGGGGTTCACTGCCATAGGGGGCACAGGTATACTCGGGACCCGGAAGGGTGAAACCGTGCATTTGAATCTGACATGGCTCCGAGCCTGAGGACTGGTGGGAACTTAATGGTGCAGGGGTTGCTGTGTGGTGGGGAGGGCGAAGGGCGGTCTGCCCTGGTCCCCCTTGTGGCAGTAAGGAGGCCACATAAATTGCCTTTACATTGTTAAGGGGAGTCCTCCTGCATACTCCCTAGGCCAGCACTGAGGGGGAGAGACAGTAAGCTCACCCCAGAGAGAATGGAGACACCGGCTGGGGGCAAGGGCACCAGTTTACAAACTAGGGCATGGAGCATCCGCCCCTGGTTATTCCCTACGAGCCCCGATGGGCAGCCTGGTGGTGGAGGGGTGGGCCCCTCAGGTGACGGACAAGGACCAGATGGCAGGGGCTCACCTCAAGGACGCAGGTGGGTTGTGCCATGCGTGGTTCTCAATTTAGTTGGGGGACGCGAGCCAGAAGGCCCCTTAGTGCTGGAGCCATAGATGACATTCTGCATGTTTATAAATTGAGTTCTCTTCGACTTGCTGATGGATTATGATGATATGGTCAAGTTAAATGTAAATATTGCTTAGCGATTAAATTCGATAAATCCATATCGTATCAAATTATATGATTTATATATTGTCATGTTTGCGTGATGGTTTGTAATAAACATGGCCTCTTTTACCCACAGTTCGGATTGTCAAGTATTGATTTGTGGGTTTGGATGGGGGCAGGTCCGGGAGCCAACCTGGGGGGTCCGGGGCCTATGGAAAAGCGCAACATATAATGAAGCGCGCCATTAGGACGTGGCCCCCCGGGAACCCGGTCACGCCCCCTCTCCCCCCTTGCGGACCTCATCGAGGGACTAGGTGTGCCCACAACAGGTATCACTTCCGGGGCAATGGCGACGTGAAGTCACTTCCGGTCATAGACCCGCAACAACGTGAGGGCGTGGGCCTATTTAGGGCAACTTGCCCTGGACCTCGCCCTCTCTTTTTGTACGACGCCGACCCCTGTATGCAGGGGTCTCCGTGAATCTCCCACCCAACCATCCCTAGAGGTAGAGATTGGGGAGGTGTCGGATGTGGAAGAGAGAGTGGCGGTAAGGAGGCCACATAAATTGCCTTTACATTGTTAAGGGGAGTCCTCCTGCATACTCCCTATGCCAGCACTGAGGGGGAGAGACGGTAAACTCACCCCAGAGAGAATGGAGACACCGGCTGGGGGCAAGGGTGCCAGTTTACAAACTAGGGCATGGGGCATCAGCCCCTGGTTATTCCCTACGAGCCCCGATGGGCAGCCTGGTGGTGGAGGGGTGGGCCCCTCAGGTGGCGGACAAGGACCAGATGGCAGGGGCTCACCTCTCAAGGACGCAGGTGGGTTGCGCCTTGCGTGGTTCTCAATTTAGTTGGGGGACGCGAGCCAGAAGCCCCCTTAGTGCTGGAGCAATAGACAACTTTCTGCGTGTTTATAAATTGAGTTCTGTTCGACTTGCTGATGGATTATGATGATATGGTCAAGTTAAATGTAAATATTGCTTAGCGATTGAATTCGATAAATCCATATCGTGTCAAATTATATGATTTATATATTGTCATGTTTGTGTGATGGTTTGTAATAAACATGGCCTCTTTTACCCACAGTTCGGATTGTCAAGTATTGATTTGTGGGTTTGGATGGGGGCGGGTCCGGGAGCCAACCTGGGGGGTCCGGGGCCTATATGATAGGTCAGTCACGCCTCTAAGCCACAGTGGCATGCACGTGGCACTCGGCATGCAGTGTTAAACTCCTCCCGCCTGCCAGGCCTGGGAGGCGAGGCCTACCAGCGAGGGATCGTATGGAGGCCGCGTGCCCGCCGCTGCATTGCAGCCTGGTATTAGTATTCACGCGGCGTCGCGTGGCATGAACCGTCTTCTCCAGCTGCCTGGGCGCCAAAAGGTTACCAGCAAGTGCTCGGCAGGAGTCCGCAGACATTAGTATGCACAAGGGGTTGTGTGTGAAAAGCAAGGTGGCAACCTGCATTGTAGCAATCAGTAGCCAACAGGTGGGCACGCTGTGTTGTAACAGGCTGGCTCCGTGGCTGTTGTGTTGTACGAATTATAGCACCAATATCGGGGCGGGGACAGCCTATATACCCCTGCCCCTTCTCCCGGAAGATCCCTTGCCGGACGTCTTCCCTGGCCCAAGCCAGGAACTAGACCGGCTGCCCACAGTGCCTTCATGCGGCACTAAGGCGGCCGCCCTTTTAGGGGGGGTTGCTGCGCAACCCCCCCCGGGCAGCCTTTCATAGTGCCAATATCGGCAACTGTTGTCACAACACACATTGGTACATAAATAAACCACACGACACATATGTAGGTGGAGAAATATTGCTGCAGGTTTATTAGCATAACCAATTATGCAAACATGGTGGGTTATCTTACGGGCGATCCGATACCAGGGCAGGCAAACCCCTATGCCGCCTGCCTGCCTGATAAGCCTGAATCACACCGTGGCAGTCGCCAATTGGTGCATACCAAACCTTGGGAGGGGCCACCCCCTCCCATCAGTGGACCACCAGTCCACTTGTTTACTCACACACCCCCGTAAGAGGTGGGCGGAGCGTATTATGCCAGCCCCCGGTTACTCAGACCCACAACCGCCCGTAGGACTAACGGGGCGCCGTAGTTCTTCCAGGGGACAACGCTAGACATCCCTGGGTATCCTGGCTTAGCACCACGCTGTGCTGCTGCATGAAGTACCCCTTGGTATCTGCAGACTCTGGATCGCCCTGTAACTCCTCCACAGCCTTGGGAGTGGCCACCGTCACTACCAGGGCCCCCCACCAAAGTAGGCCTATTTGCTTACAACAAGCTGATAACCGGGCCTCTCCCATGTCCATCCCAAACAGGTCTAGCCCATACAGGACCAGAGGCCAGTGTGCCCCCTCAGGACAGGTGCCCCCATCCTTTCTAAACTCCCCGTGGATTTTTAACTGAATTGACCTGAAACCTAAGAAATAGGCGATGGTTCAATGTTACCTTTGCCTGGCTGAAGAACAATACCTATGACAAGCCACTCCTGCCAGGAAGTACCAATGCGGGTGGAGTTAAGAATTGACAAGCCCGCTCTACTTCCTCTTTCCTCAGTTATCTGAGTCTAGCACTAGTCGGAGTATGACCATCACCTTCCGACAGTCACCCCCCTATAAGAAGCCTTGCCCTCCCAAACTTCTGCTAGCATATCAGGGAGCAGATAGGACAACGTGACCCAGGGGGGAGCCAAAGCATCAATACCTCTCTATTGGGAATGCCAATACTTCTCCTGCTACTTTGTAGCCCAAATATGTTTCCCAGGAGTTTCTCCCAATCATATGGACCAAATCACCCCCGTTGGAAGGCCACTTCCACAACCTGCATAGCTGCCAGCCAGTGCTGGAGGGCGGGAGAAGTGACCCGTAACCGTTACTCATATCCATAGTACCTGTTTCGTCGAACTCAAGGACGAGCTACTAAGTGAGCTTACCAGGCTCCGCCCTTGTAACCAGAGGTCAGACCCAAGCCCCTCTAATTTCTGCTGCTTCACCTGCCTGTTAACACGAATCCCAGGGCAGACCACCGGCCTCTAGCCCATGCTCGGCCATGCCTGAGCTAAAACACCTCTGAAAAGCATGCCAACAGGCAAACCACCAACATTGCATTCTGAATGTTCCTGACACTGCCAAGGAACATGCGCATAACTGAAGCAACTGGCACCATGCCATAAAAGTATCAATTTAGCCTTCTATGAATGCAAAATCTGCTCGTGGCTATCCGTATTAGTGCTCCCTCCAAACAAGCAGCGCTAACCAGGCAACCCGCACCCTCTTGGCACTGGCACACTCCCGCCCCAGCTGCCCTAGAGTGCCTGTTCGTGTATAGCCACAACCTTACGTTTTCACTGACATTATACCGGGGTATGATGACACTCATCTAACTCTACTGCTAAGTGCCCGTTGCACCATCGCAAGTATGTCTTTGCCTACTCAGTGTCTGGCTGCAAAGTTTGATGACATTGGCAGCCTAGTCCCGGGTGAAAATAGAAGCGTTACAGTTTCTGGTGCTATCGACGGTACCCGTAGCCTGATGGAACAGAATGGAATTCCCTTACTCCTGTTGAGCACGAACCCACAATCAACTGCTCACCATGGATCAATATCTTCCTGCTAATAATCATTTCCTAGAAGAATGTTGACAAATCTATGTTCTGCAATGGCACTACTTAGCAGCCTGCACCATTCTGCCAGTGCTGAAAAGACCTTTGTCATGCTGCCTGGCCTAATCAATTTGGCCCTGCTCTAGAAGCGCCCGCTTCGGCCTTAGGTCAAACAATTTGCCAGTAACATAGCAGAGTGTGCTGCAGGGTTCTGACTCCTCATTCATCGCAACCAATTATGAATCAACCCTCATCCGGCCCTGCAGCAAGCAGGACTTTGACTCAACGCGTCACCCCAGGACTCAGTCAAAAACCCCCGGAATGGACATGCTCCCCCAACCTACTGATCCACAAACCGCTTGCATACTGCTCACAGTATGGCTGAGAAGAGAGGCTGATGATTTAAAACCCTTTTAGATGAACATTAGACAGACACGACAGGGAGCATCATCCGGAATGAGGTCGGGACCACCGCACCCGCCTGTGAATCAGCCCCGGTGATATTTGTCATGACCCCTCCTAAGACCTTGGAGATCACCATCAGCAACATGCAGTGACCAGGTGGCAGGACCCAGTGGGACCTTCAAATCCCAGATACTCTCCAAGTCCTTGCTGCCTGGCGGCGCTCCCTGCTGCAGGAAACTTGCTGTCCCACAACTCGCCTTCTTGTCCCGTTGGAAATTAAACACTGAAATTGTGTGATCACCTCTCGAGGGGGGGGGGGCGGTGGAACGTATAACAAGCGTCCTGAATGTACTATATACACGAAGGTGTGCCGGCGTGTAGGAATCAGAACCTAACAGTGACTGTGCATAGTAACTAGTATTCAAACTGCGACCTATAGAATATGCATGGTGCTATGCAGCACAGCTTGGCCCATCTGATCCACTTCACAAACCTTGGAAGCAAGCCTTTGCTGGTTACCCTCAAATCCTAGCCGTGCACACCTAACCCAGGGGGTTCCCTTACTAACGAAGCATTAGTCCTAATGCTAGCAAGCTTACCGCTCAGTGTCCCAGGACATGAAATGCTAAATCCACCACATAATCTACGTTCTCTGACCGCAAGTGAAAGGATAATGTGTTCACCAAACCAACGAAAACTAAAATTGCAAGCAGCACTTGTCTGGAGACATTCAACATCTGTCATGAGCGCAGCAACGAGGCAATCAAGCTTGGGGAGCTGACATGCCTCTTTTTCCCTTGAACTCCAAGAGGCCAAATGAGGCAACCCCCCCCCCCCAAGGCTAGGAGGATAGCTTGGGCAGGAGGAAAGCTGAATGTAACCGACGAGCCAAATCCTACCACAGGGGAGCACACAGTTACAGCGAAAATGGGTACTCCTACCCTCAACAGGCTCCAACAAAAGACCGTCATGATAGCCCTAGTGGTGTAGGTTCCACTGCCTCAATCATGAAATTACCGTGCACCCAAAGAGAAAGGCGAACATAAAGACACCAATGGAGCAGAGGGAGCCCTGCGCAGGGTTCAAGGATCGTGTAACAGTTAACTAATCTGCAGGGCTACACAGCTTGCTCGGGCGATCACTATGGCAAGCAGACCGGCCATCCGGCACACCGCACCTTTACTAGGTGTTCCGCGCACTGAAAAGTATGACTGATCACTATTCATGGCGTTCTCACGCGCATTGAGAATACATCTCACTATACACATGTGAATGATGTTACGTGCGATACTGAGCACATGTCGTGCATCCCTATATTAACTACAAAATACGCACTCCCTACAACAAGCCCAACAATTGGCTAACCAGCTGAACCAACCGAAGCGGAGTAAAGCAGGGTCACCCGTGCACGTGCCGTGGGCCCACTGGAAAGCAACAGCTATATGACGCCTGACTGGGATGTACACTCCTGGCGCTGGAGCCAACCACCTTCTAGCCTGCTGCCGCTCAGGGCCCCCCTCATTGCCTACGAGACCCTGAACCACGGACCTTCCTTACACTTTTACGGTCCTGGGGCGCTGGCCGGTACCGCACAGCCGGAAAGTGCGCAACACAGCGGCTTCGATGACAAGGTTGAACGGTTAACAGCCCCTCCCCCTGCAGTCTTCCATATCTTAAAGCAGGAAACCGAAGAGAGCCGGAAATGGTCAAAGGAACCTGGGTGACGCGACAACTACTTGACTATGCCTGATCGTTTCCGCAGCGCGGACACGGGGCTCCAAGCTCATTATGAACGGTGAACCCTTTGAACGGTGAGTCCACATCTTAGCTGACACATTAATGTCAAAATTCCCCCAAGGCGGGTGCTGATCCAAGCAGATTAAACCTTTCGCCTCACCTCAGAGGACTGCACAGCCCGACTAATCCACTGTGCTGCCCAGAGGACACGGTTGACGATCTCAGCCCTGGCACCCTGCCCAATATGGAACACACACCCCATCGCAATAATTTGGGATTGGCAACCAAAAGACAGGCATAACCTCAACACCCTAAATTATAATAGAGTTAACCGCGGACTGAGAAGAGAAACGCATGCGGCTTCCCGAGGGACAAGGCACCCTTAAGTCCTTTCACCCGGTGCACTCTTGTGTCGCTGCCCATAAAACCTTGTGTACACCTGCCCCTGGAGACACCCCCTGAGTACTTGCACCCGGGTCCCCCTGTGCTTGAGGGAGCTATTCTGTGCCTAGGTGATGTGCCTCCAGACTGGTATTTTGCTGTTTCTGTCATTGCATGCGGATATATGATCCAGCAAGAACGTCCTACCCGACCCGTCCGGGTTGTTGGCTTTGTCAATGGTTGTTAGTTACATAAGATAATCAGCAGCAGCTGAGCTTGAAAGTAATATTGCAAAGTTTCACTTGGGCGCGCTGACAGACAATATTGCTTATGATGCAGCATGTACATCATACCTGCCGTGAGCATTGTTTTTACCCATACGTTGTAAGCTGCAATGCTGCATTTGCCTTTGTCTACTAGGGGGGAAGCACCGAATTCCCGATTATAATTGTTGGCTGCTATTGCTGCTGAACCAGCACTGTGCAGCACTCTGCTGTCCAGCAGTGCTGACAGGAATGACAGCACCAAATTTAAAGAAGAACAATACGTACTGTGTCTCATATGTATATTTAAACATTCCTTAACATGTGAGCTAAATCTAGAACATTCCTGACTTGTGTTGCATCTGTGCATAGTTGAATGTATGGGTAGGAATTAACTTAAACACACCAGTTCTACCCTAAGTAAACTAGCAGCATTGTAAAATGCTAATCCCTTTCCCAGAAATAACAGTTTGTCGTTCCCAAGACATGGCCCACAAGCCTGCTGCTAGTGCAGTTAAAAGTCCGCATCAGTCTACCATGTCTATGTAGAATTGAAAACACTCCGTGCCTCTTCAATTCACAAATGGACACACTCTGGCCCTGATATCTCTATTGCAAGACCGGCCAGAGATAACCCATCAGCCACGCGCCAGGGGTCGATTTAGAGCACATGGATGTAGCACGGAGATACAGGTGAGCTACTCCAGGATATGAGGATAATTTTTTATGCCGGATATGAGGATAATAATATGTCGAGCAAACTTTGCTGGGGCACTTATACTGAAGACATGACAAATGTTGCATGCTGAACAGCAAGAGATACGGTACCCACCCATAAACGGCTGCTCAAATGAAACGTTTTTTAAAATGTTTACCGGGCGCTTCACATCTGACTTCGACAATGGTTTGCCGATCCCTCTCTCTTTTCAATGCGTTGTTAGTTTGACCAGTCAGTTACTGAAGCCAATGCTGACAAGTGGACAGTGATTTAAATCCTGGGTATACTAAAGCGCCTACTACCCGTGCAAATCTTGTTTTCTCCGTTTAAACAACAAGGGAGTCGAACTCCATAAAGCCTGCCTGTAAGAACTGCTGTACATTGAAACCGGTAGCAACCCCAGCTTTAAAACCATGGCAGACCCACCACTCACATTCTACATCCCATGCCAATGCACAAACCACGGGTCTTTCGCCATTACTGCAAGCAGTGCGACGATATTCGGAAAGTTCTCGGGCGAAGTTGCAAAAAAAGCACCAGTTGCACTACCGGTGAACACATTCATTTTTTTTTTTTTTTTTTTTTTTTTTTTTGTTAAACACGTGGAGATAAGAGATCTGCCCAGATTCACAAGGTGTTCCGCGCTCCAGCTGCAGCGCGAACCCGATTCCCCAGCTGCGAGGTCAGTCGCCCCCGCCGCTGGCCCCAAGCTCTCTCCACTAACACAATGGGCGCGTCCCGGCTCTCAGCCAGACAAGCGTGCGCTGCTCGAGGACACATCTGCCATCCGTGAGCTCTCATCCGTGGGCTCGTGACACCTCGATCCTTTCTCTACGACCAGCCGTGCCACTATCTTTACTACACTCCTTGCCTCCGGCTCCGCCCCGGATGACACCGGAGCCGTTGCTTGGTGTTTTTGGGGTGGCAGGTCCGCCGTGCGGCACCATGGCTGCTGCCCGTGTCTCCACTGCCAAAGGCATCCAAGAGTGGAAGCCCGCGGGTTCGGGCCGATTTCTCCTGCGAGCACTGGGAGATCGTAAAGCCGTCCGCCACCGACTTGACACGAGAGGGGCAAAGCAACATCCTCTGCACCGAGCGGGGTTGCGGGAGGCTCGCAGGTCTGCCTCAGCCCCCGCAAGCTCCACCAAACCCTAGAAAGAGGGGGGGCAGCGGTGCTACCTGCTCTTCCCCCTCACCCACACATCGGGAGTCCCAGGCCCTGATAATCCCGACCTGGCTCTAGCTGCACCACAGGGGACCCCAAGACTTGGATGCCGTTGGGGGGAACCCGCCAGGGGATCCCCTCGGCAGCTGGCCATGCCAGTCCGACGGCTGCCACATGGGGGGCCCAATAGGTGCCCCCATTGACAGACCCCACTCCCTCGCTGCCCCCCGATGAACAACCACTCGGGTGGCCGTGCAAGGGAGCAAACCACCCCGGCGTTGGAGGCCGCGACCTCGCCCACTGCCCCGTGAACCACACGCACTCAACCCCTCCCTGACCCCCGTCTCCACAACCACACTCTCAGGTGCATCGCAACCAGTATATAGCGCCACTCCTACCAGTGTAGGGCGTCCGAACACTCTGCATCGCACACAAACCACGCAGAACCAATCAATCACATGCGTGCGAATCAGTGCACCGGAAATGGCACCCAAACCCAAAGGACCCAAAGTGTAGGAGTCCATGCCATCCCTACTGGTAGGCAGTACAGTCCAGGGTTGCTTGGTGTGAAGAATCACAACCCACAGTCGATTTCTAGCCAAATCAACCCCTTTTGCAACATTAATCAATGTTCTAACAATGTATGCACTACGGTGTGCATACAGCTCTAGATGAACGCCTGTAGCTCACTGTTGAACATTAGGACCCCAAGTTATAAATTGCAAGTAACAAACTTCTGAAAATAGTAACCAGCTGACCAATTGACACCATACGCACTCTGTAATCTACTTGGCACACGTTCTTTGCAGCAGGCATATTAACCCTCTGCACGAAATTCACCGAAGTCAAAACCTCAACTATACAAAATCCTGCTCGCTCTCCAGGAAGATATTGAATCACACGAGTTATCTGACATTCATGCGAGGCCTGGCAATTGCCGTGGAAAGAAACGCAGCATCCCCAACACCAACCAGTCACAGGGGAGGGTCGCTCAAAACACATCCCACCCGGCCCCATGCAAAACCCGACAAGGCGCGGAGGCTCCGCGAAAGGGGCAAAACACACCCGGACCACTCGGACTGTGCTGGACTGCTACACCCCCGCCACCAAAATCCCCAAAGCAGGGGCAGGGCATGCGAGACGGCCACACCAACAACACAACCCCCGAGGCCACAAGCTCCACGACTCACCGCACACAGAAGAGGGGCACTAGCCAGACCAGCGGGCCACCTCCGTGGAACCTCGCAAGCAAACGACGGACGGCGAGCCGGGCCAAGGCGCGCGAGTCACGACCAGGCCCGGAGACACCAGCGATGAGACGACGCAAGCCCTTCAAGGCGAGACGAGAGGGACAAGAGGGCGAGGAAGGGGCGGGGACAGCCTATATACCCCTGCCCCTTCCCCCTTCCGCCGGAAGATCCCTTGCCGGACGTCTTCCCTGGCCCAAGCCAGGAACTAGACCGGCTGCCCACAGTGCCTTCATGCGGCACTAAGGCGGCCGCCCTTTTAGGGGGGTTGCGCAGCAACCCCCCCGGGCAGCCTTGCACAGCCTTACAGATTGCACGGACCCAGCCCCGATTCACGTTTAAAATGAGCTTTGTCTCTGTGTCTGACATCCGGACCAGACAGGTTAAGGGACTCATCTGAGCAACTGGTACTTACTCTGCTGCGCGCATTCTATTCCATAGTTTTAGCTCTGTGCCATAAATGCAGATGTCAAACAGTCGTGGCCAAGGCCTAAAAATGAATCATGCTTCCAAAACTATTAGCACCTATGCTTTAGTACACTCACACTAGAAAATCAGAGGTGGGAAAAGCAACAAAACGAGAGGTGCCAGGGTCCAATAATGCCGTATCAACTTGTTGAATGTCAACACCCTTGGTGCAGATCAGGGTATATAAATTCTCCCTACTTCCACGGATAGAGTAACTTTACAGATACACGCACATACACTCATCATACTCCTGGGCCCATTTCACTGACATTCACTCATATTACTCTATCAGTACCAACCATGAGAGAGGAAACCTTCTAAACACCCTGCATCTACAACAAGGTCGACGAGACCTAATTGATATTGTCCTGAGTCATGATTTAAACAACAATAATCACAATAGAGTACTCAATAATTGACAAGAAATAATCACCAACACTGTATTTAAAATTATGATTCTTTATCTAAAATTAGTTCAAATGGAAAGGCAATCAAAATAAATCATTATTCTCATAGTTACCTATTCTAGCTAAATGTCATAAATGGGTCAGGACAGGTCTCTTAGTAGAAGTCTCCCAAGTCGCCGTCCTCACAGCATCGATCCTCACCAACGCAAGTTCGGAAAGAAGTGGCCTCAAAAATCCAAATGCAATGACCACAGACCCTCTCTAGTCTAGTATATTTATAATAAAAATTACAAAATAAAGCAACATAAAATGTTCTGAGTTTCCGTTGAGCCGCTGAGCAGAGCGAGCAGGAAAGGATGTAGCATCGCTACATTTGGAAAATCTCCGCTCAGAAAAATCACAAAAATAAAAAGACGGAAGAAGGAACTCAAGTTTACAAATGTTTCTTTCGAAGCCGCTCTTCCTTGATATCTCTAGCAGAGCCACCGCAGCATTGTCATTGTTCATTGTGACCTTATCCTCGTCCAAGGCACTTGGACTTACGCCCAGAACTGCTGTCCTCACGGAAAACTTTTAAACCAGGCGAAGACTGTGGTCAGGTGACTCTCGACCATGTTCAGCAAGGCCCTCTCATCAAAATTCGATCACTCGAATACAGGCTGCAAACGGTAGCCATCTTGTTTTAGGCCAAAATGAACCATCTTAATCGAAAGAAATACAAACAACGTTACTACATCATCACAATGATTAAACAGTGTTAATTCCCACTAATACCCTTATGTGTATGTAATTAACTAGCCATCTGCAACATATTTAAGCATTAGTACACGTTATTTCAAAAGCGTTTTGTGCTTTAAAACAAACAACACTTAGCAACATTCATTTAATAAAACCTGCACATTATTATTAAGCAACATGTATGCTTTCTCACGTATAATTTCTCTTGTTAATCAGGTTGGTTAATTAGAATTTTCACACAAAACAAATAATTAATAATTATGGATTAATATTTTTAGTCAACACGTATAGACAAAACCGGAGCTTAAAAAACCCGATAAATTTTCAACAGACAACTCTGCTCCAGCAATCCCCCCTTTGGTGATATTATCACCAAATAAACAACCCAAAAAAAAAAAAAAATTTTAGTCAAATTTAGTCCCATTTTAGGAGAAATTGGAATGTCTTTTCTTTTTCACAACACTACACACCAGACTCCCTTTCATCATCCCTCTTCGTCTCTAAGTAAACACTCTCCCTCAATTCTTCTAATTCTATTTCTTGTGGATCTCTTTTTGACCTCTTATTTCTCTTTTCAATATTTCTTTTGATTAATTTCTTTTTCCCTCCCCTGTTTTTACAACACAAACACCCCAATCTTAGTATCAATAGAGCAACAATTACACAGGTCAAAGGAAACAATATCTTACCTATAATAGTACTACCTATTTTTGCAATAAAACTCTTAACAGCAACTATTTTATTAGCTATTTTGGTCCAAATACTTTCAACTTCCAGTGGTACTAATTCTTCATGCAAATCAGTAATATTTTTGATATAGACCTTCAGGTCCTTACTTTCGTCAGGAATGTAAGTGCAACAATGTTGAACTTTCAGCATTCCACAAACTCCACCCTCCTTGGCCAATAAAATATCAAGGGCATGTCGATTTTGCATAGACATGGCACGTAAGGCAACCATTTCCGTATTTACCAAAAGAAACCCTCCAGCGGTACTTGTCGATAAGTGATCCACCACTGTTGACAGTTTCCGAATTCCATATGCATTTAAAGAAATTCCCACTGCTGGAATTAAAGCTCCAAATATATCACCTACTATTTCTGACCAAATCTCTCTCTTAAAACGTGTTAGTAAATTAATATGTTCTACATCTTCTATCCTATCTATATGAAAAATCTTTGGAAAGACCAGGCCCACATAACATGTGCCATACCAATGGTCAGGCAACCTGTAATAAGCCTTGTTCCCACAAACATAATACACTCCTGGGAAAACTGGATCCTCTCCTCCCTTGAAACCCCATCCTGTCGCAATGAAGTATCTATCATGACACTCACTAGTCCCAACAAAATATGTATCGGATTGGGATTTCTTCCTTGTAAGGCATAGCTTACCCTTCTGTGGTGCATCTAGAGCTAACGTTGGACTAGCCCCATTCCTCAATTCTTTCCCCATCTCAATGTCCCAAATTGTCTCACTCACTTTATATTTCCCTGCCTTTTCATGCATGCTCATTCTCCTTTCCTCTACCATGTTTAGAAAAGCCTTCTCCTCTTCTTTCAAGCTGCAAGTCAAATTATTCTTAAAAATGTAATCTAATGTTAATTCTTCTTTCTCAATAAAAAATCTCACCAAAAATGTTAGCTTCTTTAGCTGGATTCAGCCTTTTGTTCATAGGCAATTGCCCAAAAATATTATCCTTGTTAGACATCACATAATCTATTTTCCCTAACAAATAGAAAACACTACTCAACACACTACATGAAATTCCATACGTAGCTGGTAAATGGTGATAAGTAACACCCTCTGAAACGGATGCAGGTAACTGCATACATACGTAGCAATCCCTTACTTCCATTGTCTTCACATATTCATACAACAATTTTGAAAAAACATTACTAGAAAAATCATTAATTGACCTATCTTTATGCATGTAAGTATTACTAATTCTAGTTGGGACTACTTTTTGTGAATTCTTCTCTACATTAGTCTCATTCTCAGTATGTATCTCAAATGTACCTATTGTAACTCTAAATGTAACTAATAAAGCTAAAACACCCCATAGTAGCATTATTAATCCAGTACAGCAGCAGCACATTCTACACCATCTTTTAAGAAGGCACATCTACTTTGATTATTCTCTATGTTAGCCATTTTACTACTTTGACCGTGTCTTTTGACTTAGCCTCTACTACTCCACTACTGCAATTCTTTATTTCTGGATTACTTCAGACAGCTAAATTTCAGACTTTCTCCTTTTCACTTTTCACCAAGTGATTTCTTCAGTTCACTCAATTTGGATATTCATCACTCTTCACTCCTTCTTCAGCAATATCAAATTGTATCAGATCATCAACAACATCCTGTGCATCCGACTCTTCTCCAATGTCAGTCAGGATAACTTTTAAGATTCCAACAGAATTTTCCTTTTCCTCAACCACTTTTCTCAAGATCCCCTCCGGATTGTCTCGATTCACTGTTTCTTCTTCTTCTCCTCCTTCAGACAGTGCCACATAAGACCATTCCGGTGATCTGTACTTTTGGTTGGGTCTTCTAATTCTCTTTATCTCCTCAGGTTCTCTTGACTCCTTTTGCTCCTTTCTCTTCACTTCGTTTTGACTCGACACCTCATTCACTTGTTCAGCTTTCGATGTGTTTGCTCTTATCAGTCTGTATCTCAGCTTCTTTACTCTGTTGTTAGGCCAAAGATCTCCTCTTACAACATTTTTCGGTCTTGTCTCTTTATTATTTCTTTCTCCAATCCAAGTTCTCTTTCTCAGAACTCGACCTTCTGATTTTCCATTCTCACTCTCGTCCGATTCTGTTTCAAATACCTCTTGTTCTTCAGCAGTTTTCTTTTGCTCCACACTCTTTATCACCACTGTTTGAGACTTTCCTATTTCTTTCCCTCCTCGGGTCTCCGACACGCAATCTTCTTGCTGTCTACTTGTCCCTTCACCTAGCTCATCAGGAATATTCCCTACACCTCCTCGGGGGTCTTCCGCAATCTGTCCCTCTCTATCTTCTTCTGACCCTACTTCTTCAAGTGTGATCTCAAGTGGATTTTCAACCTCCTCATCTGATTCAGGAGTAATCTCTGTGGAACTGCTCTTTTCTCTTCTTTCTTTTCCACTGCTTTTTGGAACTTCAGGCTCTCTCACAGAATCTGATCTCCCTTTTGAAACTCTCAATGTTTCTCTTGAAGCTTCTCCTGGAAAGAAAGAATCACCTGACTCTCTTTCTCCTTCAGCTCTTCCAGAATTTTGATTTCTCCTTACTGGTTCTGTTTCTTCATCATCACTGGAATCTGACTCTTCAAAATACTCTTTACCAGTCCCATCTTTTGGGTTTGGAACTCTCAGAGTATGACTTGCATGCACCCAGTTCTTCACACCAGCACACTTCACTGCAGTTGTCGTAGTCAGAATGACTTGTCTTGGTCTTCCCCACCTTGGAACCAAGCAATTTCTTCTTCTGTGCACTTTAATCCTCACCCAGTCCCCTGGACTCAGATCATGAGCTTGCTTCTTCTCAAGTGTAGTAGCGTCTTCTCCAACCTGGTGAAACACAGAATGAACTGCGTCAGCCAGGCCTTTACAGTAATCCAGAATCATGTCATCAGTTATTGTCATCAACTTATTGACAGGTACAAATGCATGACGCATTGCACGTCCCATCAAGATCTCATGTGGACTCAAACCAGTAGTTCTATCTGGAGTAGATCTAATAGTCATTAGCACTAGAGGCAAGACATCAGGCCATTTCATTCCAGTGGCTAAACACATCTTACCAATCCTGTTCTTGATTGTGCCATTTATCTGCTCAACAACACCAGAAGCCTCTGGTCTGTCAGCACAATGTAGCTTCTGCTGTATGCCCAATGCCTCACAAATCAAACTCATGAGCTCATTATAGAAGTGTCCACCTCTATCAGACTCAATCGTTACTGGAAATCCGTACCTAGGAATCAACTCTCTTAACAGTAACTTTGCAACTGTTATTCCATCATTTCTCCTAGTCGGATAGGCCTCCACCCATCTTGAGAACAAACAGACTACCACTAGAACATACCTCAATCTGTTCACTTGTGGCATTTCAATGAAATCAATCTGCATTCTGGTAAAAGGACCACCTTCTCTGCCTATTGTTCCTAGACTCACCACTGTCTTTTTCCCAGTGTTAAATTGCTGACAAATCAAACATCTTTGACAAATGCTTTCTGCAATCGTCCTGAACTTTGCATTGTACTAAGTCTGTTTAAAAGACCTGATCATCGCATCCCTTCCCAAATGTCCCTGGCCATGATACATCCTTGCCATTGCTGACAACATAGTTAGGCATGACTGGTCTACCATCTCTATAGATCCAGACATGATCTGTTTCTCTTGGGGCACAACCTGCCTTGATCCAGTCTTTCTTTTCTTTCTTTCCTGCTTCATCCTGCAACTGTTTCACCTCATCCCACGGTTCTAGGACATTAGTAAACATCACAGAACAAAAAGACATTTCCCCTTCTCGTTCCCTATTAATCGAGTGATTATTTTTAGCACAATACTGTGCAATGTCGTTTGCAAATCGGTTTCCAATTGTCACAAAATCATCTCCTTGTCCATGAGCAGCACATTTTACAACTGCTAATTCCTTAGGCAGCTGTATCGCCTCAAGCAATTTTCCAATCACCTCAGCATTCTTTATTGGAGTCCCACTCGACGTCAAGAAACCTCTCTGTAGCCAAAGCTGGCCAAAATCATGCACAACTCCAAATCCATACTGACTATCAGTCATCACAGTCACTCTCAGATCTTTCCCAATTTCGCAAGCTTTCGTCAATGCCACCAATTCAGCAACTTGTGCAGATTTCACTCCTTTCAATGGTGATGCTTCCATAACTTCTGAAACTTTGCACACTGCATATGCTGCACTCAGCACACCATCATCATTCCTCAGACATGATCCATCCACAAACAGCACATGATCACTCTCAGGCAATGGAAGATCTCTTATGTCTGGTCTCGGTTTTGTACAGTAATCCAGCACATCCAAACAATTGTGATCATCTTCTGTCTTTATCCCCACACCTTCATTATCTGGCAATAATGTTGCTGGATTCACATTCACACATCTCTCAAGAGTCACATTTGATGCTCCCAGAATGACTTTCTCAGTTAGAATTTGGAGACCTGTCAATCGTTGAAGAGCCTGATTTGCGGCGGGGAAACGGCTGGTGTCCTGCCCTCCCTCGCTCACCTCGGAGTTCCGCTGGTGCTTTGCGGTGTCCAACCCTGCCGTTGCTGTTACCGCTGAGTCATCTAGCGGCCCCGGCGAGAGGAGACTACAGCTCCCAGGCGCCCTAGCGCCCCACCGACGTCACACAAGCGCCCGGAGGCGCTCAAAAGAACGCCGCTCCCTCGGTGGAGCGGGAAGTTAGAATTTGGAGACCTGTCAATCGTTGAAGAGCCTGATTTGCGGCGGGGAAACGGCTGGTGTCCTGCCCTCCCTCGCTCACCTCGGAGTTCCGCTGGTGCTTTGCGGTGTCCAACCCTGCCGTTGCTGTTACCGCTGGGTCATCTAGCGGCCCCGGCGAGAGGAGACTACAGCTCCCAGGCGCCCTAGCGCCCCACCGACGTCACACAAGCGCCCGGAGGCGCTCAAAAGAACGCCGCTCTCTCCGCATCGCGGGACGCGCGCGGGCGGGCGCCGGACGAAGCCCGGACAAAGGGCGGACAGTCTGAGACAGTCCGGGACAGGAGCGGGTAGGAGGGGGCCATTATCTTTGGTTATTTACCGGTTATTTAGCGCATGCTGATAATTAGTGTGTCATTCTGTGTATAGCTTTATTGGTTGTGCAAAAAGTTGCTACTTACAATGCCCAAAGCTAAACCAACGGCTGCGTTGTCCACTATGGATAATTATTTAGTAAAGATGGTGGATAAAATTAATCAGGAAAGGAGAAAGTCCTTAGGACGATCGGGGCCACAAAGTATAGGCCCGTCTTCCCCTACTGAGCTAGCATCTCAGTCAACCTCCATCCTAAATGTAAGTGTCCATACGAATTTATCGAACAGCCCCGTTTTGGGTGACCTCAATGATACTACAGGTGAGACCACTGATACTATTACGCCCACCAATGAATTAGCATCAGGCGTGGATTTGTCTCTAGATCCAAAAACTCCAAATGCGCAGGCCCCCAGGACACAAAGATCATTACGTTCTTGCAGGACTAATAGTAAAACCAACCAGCCCAAACGAGGGGGGAATCGTCCTGTTAAAAGAACTGACCCCTCATCGTCTAATATTCAGCATGACCTAATTAAGTCACAGGATGGCCCCACGATTAGTTTGGATAAGGGGCAACTAGACTTTTTGCTTAATGCTCTAGAGGCCAAGCTTGACCTCCTTGTTAAACCCCTACTGACCAAACTTGCTACAATTACTGACGAAGTAGCCAGACTGGGTGGTTTAGTGGATACCCTCTTAAGTACAGTAAGCACCATAAAGGCAGTGTCTGTAGTTGATAAAGAGTTGGCATCCGCTGTGGCGTCCTCCAATCACCACATATCTGACACAATGACGACTGATAGCAATAATGTTAGCTCTGAGAACGATCGTGTAGCTATCCCTGCTGTACCTGTTGTACCTAATTCCCTTTTGCAGTTGCCGGCTCAAGCTAAATCCACTTTCAACTCAGTTTTGAGGAAAAATATGGGCCCCAACTTAAGTCATAATAGTTTTAGCAGACCTCAGCCGGATTTACCACCGTCCTGTGCACCATTTGTAGCAGTATTAACAAATGTCCCCCCATTTAACACATCTGGAAGCAACCACGGCTCTGTTGAATCACATTCATCCTTAAAGAACAAAACCGTGGATTGGCTCCATAGGCAGTGCGGTTTTCCAGTTGCACTTTCGGGGGATATTCTAAGCACTAGAAGAACGAATTGGGTGGGGAAATCACCCAAGACTTGTGGAGGGGATTGTATAGTTATCAACTTTCGAAACCCCCAACTTACATCTACTGTGCTGAATAAAGCTGCTTCTCTTCCCACACGGGATGAAGGAATATCCTTACGCCCTTTGGGGTTCTTTTACAGAGATTTCGAAATTCAATCAGACGCTGAGTGTTATCAAGGGAGGTTTAGTGGCCTGAATATGTGCGATGGCCCTACCATCCCTACGTTTAACAGATTTCAGCCTCTGAGTGGCCTTGACTGTAATGACTGACTGGGGCTACCTTCGGTGGTCTCTGGGTCTGCGATTGTCTCTATGGGAAGAGGTAATTGTAGTCCGATCAAGGGGGCTCATGAACTAGTTGAGACCATTTGTCTAAAAGACCCCAATGTTAATTTAATTGATGTCTTAGTGGACAGCAGAATTGTAAGACCGATCAATGGTGTTAGGGACAGGATTGATCAAATTACACCTACCACATTAGACAATAGAGGCCGGTGCACTATTGCATGTTGGAATGTTGCTGGTCTCTCACAAAAGGATACCTGTCTAGGATGGTTTGATTTTATTAACAATTTTAGTATCATTTGTTTTCAGGAAACCTGG
The DNA here is from genome assembly GCF_964204655.1 of Triturus cristatus. Classification (NCBI taxonomy): domain Eukaryota; kingdom Metazoa; phylum Chordata; class Amphibia; order Caudata; family Salamandridae; genus Triturus; species Triturus cristatus. The sequence continues at coordinate 193,425,309 of NC_140579.1, forward strand.
AGTCTGGTACCCATTAATTATTCAGGTTTTGTTTCTTACCACTTGCCGGCTGTGGCTTCCACTTCGGGCAGAGCAAAGGGTGGGCTTTTGACTCTGATCTCTGTAGAGGTGCCACTTATTGTAAAGAAACATGTAACCATCGGGGCCCACTCCCAGGTTTTATGGCTTTCTCAGGAGCCGGGTAGAAATATCCTTTTAATCAACTTTTATAACAATGTGTTTGATAACACTAGACATGAGGTGGTTTTTGCTTTGGAGTCCGCTCTGGCGGATATAGTAACGGGTAATAACGTTATGTTTGATTTTATTTGGTTAGGGGATTTTAACACAGTTGTTTGTCCACCTCCTGTTCATAGGGCCTGTGGTTTTATTAACTGTTGGGGGGAAGGTGTCTGTCACTTTCCCCACAATACTTATGGAGAATCACTTAATAAAATCCTGGTGACCTATGATATGGAACCGTTGGAGAATCTGACGGGTGACTCTGGTGAAATCATCCCCACATTTACGGGCCGGAATGCAAATACTGTGATTGATTTCATTTGCATTTCATCCAGCCTTAACCAGTGGTGTACAGCCCCTCTGATAGTGGAAAACCTTATCAGCGATCATAATTGTTTAACTATGGAAGCCGTACTATGGAAGGCGAAAAGGGGCCCTAAACCTAACATCATTGCCAATATTGAACCCCATCGTCCCAATGGCACTAGAATTAGGTGGAAAGGGGACAAAGCAGATATCTTGTCCAACTCCATCATTAATAGCTGTTTAAATGATATTACTGTTATTCTAGAGAATAAAGAAGCAATGGAGGTAACTATCCCTAAGTTTATTAATATTAACACTACTATTGATGCCAAATTTACAGTGTACTTAAAGGGAAAATCATGTAGGTCAAGAGGATGGTTCGACCATGCTAGTACCAATGCACTTAAGGGTCTCAAGGAGGCGCTTGCTGCTAAACCTAGAGACATAAATTTGGTAAGGGAATTCAGAGCCAGCTATCGGTCTGCAATTAATAACAGGAAGGCCGAATTAAGGCTAGAGGCTTGGGACAAGTTAGAACAAGCGGCTGAAACCTCAGATTCCTCCCTTTTCTGGGCTACTGTTAACAGTCCATTTCTTAAAAACGAGGAGATGCCTGAGCTGACTGCTAACGTCAGCGTAGAAAGCTGGGTCTCCCATTTTTCAATGATTTTCGAGTCGAATATAACCCTGGATGTAGACCGAGACGACTGGTCTGCCATTCCCTTAGATATTTCCATTACTGAGGTTCAGGATAGTATCTCTGCCAGTAAGGGAGGAAAGGCCCAGGGGCCGGACGGGGTGCCCATTGATGTCTACAAAAAAGAACCAGAGATCTGGGGCCCGTTATTAACAATTGTGTTTAACGCAGCAGTCTGCCTCGGTGTCCCACCCTCATGGGAGGAATCTATCATAGTACCAATATACAAGAAGGGGGAGAGAAGTGATGCCAAGAACTACCGTCCAATCTCCCTTCTTGATTCCTCCGTGAAAATCATGAGTAGGGTGCTCTTGGCTAGACTCGAAGAATGGGCTGATTCTAATAATATCCTGGCAAACTCTCAATATGGTTTTAGGAAGGGACGGGGAACAGTAGAACAGTGCCTCAACCTTGAACTTCTAATAGGGAAATATACGAAGGCCAAGAAAGGATCTCTTTATCTCTGCTTCGCAGATTTGAGCAGTGCCTTCGATATGGTGAACCATAAGATCTTATGGGAGAAACTCCTGGAAATGGGTGCACCAGAGGGCATTGTACATTTCTTGGCCCGGCTCTATGCCAATCTTAGATCGAGCGTACGTTATGGCTCGGCTGGGGAGTGTACCCCTAAGTTCCCTATTAGACGTGGTATCAGGCAGGGATGTGTACTCGCTCCCCTGCTTTTTACACTTTTTATTAATGAGGTCGATTCGGTCTTAAAGACTGTTGCGGCTGATACCCCTAAAACCCCCGATTTCCATATTCCTGTTTTACTTTATGCAGACGATGCCGTTATTTTATCTAGGACTCCCATCGGCCTGCAACGTCTAATGGACAGATTTTCTCTGTTCATTAAGGACAGGAAGTTGAAGATCAATACATCAAAAACCTTTGTCATGGAGTGTGGCAATAGTTGTAAGAAGCCACATTCTCTTTTTTTATTGAAGGACAAAAGGTTTTAACAGTGGACACTTTCAACTACCTAGGTATCACCTTTTCTAAATCAGGTAGTTGGTCCAATGAGATTAATTATGTAAGGGGTAGAATGGCAAAAAGTGCCCACGGGGTGTTTCAGTTTGCTTCTAAATTAGGGGATAAGCGGCTCATGGATATGCTGAAAATCTACCAAATGAGGTGCCTTTCTATTACTCTTTATGGTGCCGGTATTTGGGGGCATGCACCGAGTAGTAGTCTTCAAGTGGAGGAAAATACCTTTCTTAAAAGACTTTTAAGTCTACCCACTTCGGCTTCTACCGACCTGGTGCATAGGGAGTTTGGGATCCAACATCTCTCAGACCATGTAGCCCTTAGACCGCTTATGCTTTGGCGTGCAATATGGATAAAGGAAGAGACATCTTTAAACAGAGCCATTATTGAAGATTGTCTCTCCACCGATAAGCATCTATCGATTCCATGGGTAAAATTTGTTTCTGATAGTTTTTCCGAAATTTATGATCTTAATGTATTAGAGGATCATCATGCAGCCTCTTGTTTTACCAAAAATGAGTTGAAATCTACTTTTATGAACCACAGGAATGAGAAGCGAGGGAGGACCAGTGGTAATTTAACAACCTGTCGTTTTTATGGAAGTTTTAGTGAAACGATAGGGTTTCAACCGTATCTGAGTTTTGTTTCTAGACCCTCCCATCGATTTGTTCTGACAAGACTCCGTTTTGGTATTGTTCATCATCTGGTCGCATTTCCAAGCATTAGGAAACACCCAACAGGTTCTTGCCCATGTGACAATATTACCGCACAAAGTACTGTACACTTCTTACTGTTTTGCTCATTTTACGGAAATATCCGATCAGCTTTTTTAAAACCTGTTTTTAGGAAATATGGAGTTAGGACTGTAAAAGACACTATGAATCTGTTATTTAACCCGTCACCTGATGTATGTTTTTTCACTGCCACCTTCCTTCTACGGGCTATTAAAGCGAGGCCTAATCTGTCATTTTAAACTGTTTTAAAGTATTTATATGTTTGATTGTTAAAATGATGAAGTTTTTTATGTATGCATGTGCTTTTATGGACTTTGTTTTTAAGCTCCGAATAAAGCCTTATGAACTGAACTGACTTTCTCATATTTAGTCAGCCGACTATGTGACATATACTGAGTTCTGCTTCTTGTCAAAAGAATTGCCACATTATGAGGTACAAATACCCTTACAGGATATCCCATTATGATTCCTTCACTCTGTTCCAGACTTTTACATGTTGCAGCTACAGATTTCAGACAACCTGGTAAACCCACAGCTACAGGGTCAAGTGTCGATGAGAAGTACGGAATAGGCCTTCTCAGTAATCCATGTTTCTGAATTAACACTGAAAGTGCACATCCATTTCTCTCACTGCAGTACAACTCAAACTCTTTTTCATAGTCTGGCGTACCTAAAGCAGGGGCTTCACACATTCTGCTCTTCAACTCCTCAAATGCTGCCATTTGTTCTCCATCTAGTTCCAATGGGTCTTGTAATCTCACTTTTTGTCAGCTTAATCGGTGGCTTTGCTATCAGCGAAAAATTAATTATCCACTGACGACAATAACCCACCACCCCCAGAAACATCCTCACTTCTCTCTGGGTCTTTGGGGCTTTCATTTCTCTGATAATTCTGATCCTGTCATCAGTCACTTTTCTCAGACCCTTTTCAATATTGTGTCCAAGATAATGCACCTCTTTCTTGCAAAACTGCAATTTGGCTGGAGATACCTTTAACCCTCCATCTTCCAGATGATTCAGTAAAGCTATGGTATCTACTTCACAAGCTTCACGTGTCTTTTATGCCACGAGTAGGTCATCAATATACTGCACTAGTACTGAGTTTTCAGGCATGATCAAACTCTCCAATGACTTTTTCAATAACTGATTAAATATCGATGGACTCTCTGTGTACCCCTGTGGGATTCGACACCATGCTAAAATACGCTGGCCAAACCTAAATGCAAAAATCGGCTGGCTGTCATGATGCAGTGGAATTGAAAAGAAAGCATGACACAAATCAATCACTGTGTACCACTCAGCATCATGTGGAATCTAATACAAAATCACTGACGGATTTGGCACAATAGGACAACATGCCACCACAATTTGGATAACTTTTCTCAAATCCTGTACAATCCTGAACTTCCCATTAGGTTTCTTTAGCCCCATTATCGGTGAATTACACGGACTACTCAGTAGTTCTCTCAAAACTCCTTGCTGAATCATTTTCTCAATTATAGGAGTTATTCCTGCAATTATTTCTGGTGTCATTTTGTACTGAGGAATGTTAGGATAAGTAATTCCCTCTTTCACTGAAATTTTCACAGGATCTACATTATTCATCAATCCCACATCCTCTCCAGTAAAATCCCAAACTGTCTTTTTCACTGTGTCTCTCAGCTCTTGAGGCAAATCCTCTGGATTAAACACAGCATATGTACCAAGCATCTCACTTTCTCTATTATCTAGAGTCATTCGGTACAAAACATCTTCATCTTGTGTTTCAAAAGCTATTCCATCCGGAGTACAAAAAATTGTACAATTCATTTTGCATAGCAGATCCCTGCCCAACAGGTTCACTGGACTAGTGTCACAGACTACAAATCTGTGCATTTCCGAAAATTTCCCTATTTGTACCCTTACTGGTTCAGTAAGTTGTGTCCTGATTTGTGTATTTGCTACACCAACTACTTGGATTGCTTCATCCGAGAGAGGAAGATTTCTAATATCTGCTGACCTGACAGTTGATCTTGTCGCACCTGTGTCTACTAAAAAAGTAACACTTTCTTCATTTATTTTCCCATCTACAAATGGTCCTGCCTGGTCTATTTCTAGAGTTGCACCAAGTATGCACTCTTCCTCCTCTCCTCGGCACCGTCAATAATCACCTTCAGACTCACTCCCTTCATTCTTTAACAAATACTGTTGTACCTGGTTAGAACGCCTTGATTTGTTTACCTGCTCCTCATTGTAGAATCCCGAATCCTGATTGTACTTTTGTGACCCTCTACTCTGCGGCAAGGGCGGTTTTGGCTCTTGGCTCTGCTGTCTCACAACCTTCTGTTGTTGCTGCTGTTGATTATTCCCCTCGTTCTGCACCTGTTGATTTAAGGGTTTACTCTCGTTATTAGCTAATGGTGGATTGGTACATTCAGATCTCCAATGTCCCAGTTGGCCACAGTTGTGACAAGGGAACTTTTTCTTCGCTTCCTCAAGATTCCCCTTTCCTTTCCCTGCATATCTGGGCCTATTCCCTGGATTATTTGCCTGTTCCACCAACTGTGCTTCTTGTCTCTCCGCAACCTTCACTTGTGCCCACATTGCTTTCTCTTTCAGCTTTCTCTGTTTTGCTTCAATTTCATCACTGAAATATTTTGCATGTCTCAGAATCTCATCTATTTTCTTACTCTGCCAATCCACTGTATGCTCACGAATTCTCTCACTAATCTCAGGTCTCAGGCCATATACAAATCTGTATACAAAATGACTCAAATCTTTGTCACCCAGGTGCTCATCCCCACTGAATTGTTTAAAAGCCAGTATCAGCCTCTCATAAAAAGCATGAACTGATTCTTTTGCTTCCTGATGTGTTCGATCTATCTTAACCCAGTCTGTCTCTTTTGGAGGTACTTTACTTTTCAGGTATACAATCACCTGATCATACTTCCTCATTACCTCTGGATCTGGTGCTCCTGTTCTCTGATCTCTTGGATATTCCTCAGTAGGCCAACTTACAACTATTTTACACTCAGCCCACAAATCTGCTGGAACAATTATATCAAACAGACTATTCAGGTCAATCCACAGCACTTTTGACAATTTCACAAACCTGTCTACCTGCCTATACCACTCGACGGGCTTTTCTCTCAGTCGAGGGAAATCATTCGTAAATGATAGAATATCCTGTCTGGTCCATGGAACATGTACATATCCTCCTCCAGGTATTTCTCTCATAGGATAAGCATCCACTGTTTTCTCTTTTTCTCTCACAGGAAATGCTGAATAAGTCCTGTCCACTGATTCTTCCCTTATCTTATACCACCTATCCTTCCATTTTTCTACGTCACCCCATTTTCGCAATAAGGCGATCATCTCTTTAATCTGTCCTGTTCTACCATTACCATTCAAATTTTCAATATCCTTGTCTGTAAAATCCATCCTGTAAGACCTCTGCAATGCTTTCACCTTATCAATGTGAACTCCTTGCTCATTCGCTATTGCTCTTAACCTGTCATGCGTATTTTTAGCTCTCCAGGTAATGTTTTTACACATGAATAACAATTCTCCATCATGATGACTTTTTAGAATGTCTGTAGGAACTGTCCCTACAACAAGCTCCTCTAATTCTATGCGTAACTTGGCCACATCAATTGCCTGGGAATCTTTATCCCTCTTTTGAAGGACTTTCATCCAATCATTCAAATCTTCAGCTGTTATTTCAGTAGTTCTTTTCACTGGAACCACTTTTTCTGGCATCCTCTGTGGTTCTAACATTGGCATCCCTGAACAACTAGCATCACTAGTATCCAATCTCGAATTAGACTGTACCTCTAATCCTCTACTGCATGTGTCACGTCTGGATTGTCTCAAATCATCATTACCTTCTGTCCTTTTTCCTGAATCTCCTGAGGGACCAGCCAAACTTGTTATCTTATTCCCAACATATGGAACCACCAAACCATTTTCACCCATCCTCTGTTTATCAAAAACAGGCATAACCGGACCTATGGTTACAGGCACCGTAACAGCTTCTAGATTCTTCGTCAGCTCCCTAATCTTTTCAGTCAGTTCTGATGTAGTTCTGGCTAATTCTCTCGTATTCTCATCACCACATCTTTTCTCTCCCTCTTTTTCTCTGAAAGGGTTACCACTTCTTAATTCAGGTGTCACAACTTCTGTCTCAATGATACGCAATGTATCTCTTATCGGAGAAACAACTGGTGTGCTCTCTTCTGGTTCTGGTCTATATGGAGGTGGTCTCTTGTAAATCATGTCATTCAAGACCTCATCCTCATAATCACTAACTCCATATCTTCTCACTTCTGTCTCAGGAACTCTCTCCATACCCTTCCTTTCTTCCTTCTCGTCAACTGTTCTCATAGGATATAATCCTTCTGACATACTAGCACCTCCTCATTGGATCATGATGAGTTTCACGATCATGTTTCCTCCCAAACATGTATCTATAATTGCCTCCAGACCTCTGTTTTTCTCGCTCATGTACTTCCTCTTCCCATTCCACCAAAGCCTCAAACTGTGTCGGCCTTGGTCTAGGCTCTAGACCCATCATTTTCTCTCGCAAATTTCTCAACACGGCCAAATTAAATGAACCATGTTCTGGGAATGCTAAGACACCATCTTCCTTGGTATATCTAGCCCAATTCTCCAACCATATACAGGTATGATACCCATATCTCGCAACCATAAAGGATGCAGGCGTTTTCGTTGGAGGTAACAATTCACCTTCTCTTGTTTTAACATCTTTATCCTTGTCAAACCATCTCTTTATTTTTCCGAACAAGGATTTCTTCTTTTTCTCTTCTTGGTAATACATATCTACGTTTACCAAAACTTTCTAATCCCTTCCGTAATACAACTGTACAGTACGATATTTAATCCAATAACAGCGCGATTCACACCAACGCACCAATCCTGGAGCGTCTACGTCACCTTGTACCCCTTCCAATCCTTGCGCGGCTCACACCAACGCACCAATCCCAGCGCGAGCACTGTTCTGATCTACTATCCAATCAGAGCGCGGTCTGTATTACGTCAGCAGTCGCTGCAGTCGCTCCTGCTCCTGTCTCCTGTCACTCGTCTACCCCTCCTTTACAAAATCTTCTCAGTAGACTTCGTGTCAAAATTTTACAATATCTATTAGTTACAACATATAAACATCTCCATTGTCTGCTTCGCTAACCATAGAATAGTAAAGAAATCTTTTTCACAAGAATCCCGTCTCTTCCCTGAAACAGCACTCACTTCTGTTCCACTACGGAATTATTACTCTCGTTGACCCTGTAGCACATTCTTCTACTCTGCCCTTCTAACATGCATCCAGTAACTGCTTCCTCCTGGACTGCTCCAAAGAGTCTTACAATCAACTAAATGCTCATACATTCACGCACTTTCATACAAGAAAATGTAGTACATGCACACAGAATCCTGCTTTTCCTGAGAACAGCGAACAGTCTGTCCCACTACAGAATTATATCACACATTAACCAAGCAGTGTTTACCTCTGCCCAGTCCTTCAAACAAGCTCAGAGAATACCTATTACTTCTCCCGTGATAAGCTTTAACGGCAAACCTTACGGATCCCTGGGACTTAAGACCAGAGTTTCACAGATAACCTTCGCTATCATACACACTCCTTTTATACTAGAAATATATCCCTAATAGTAACACAGGACGATGTCACTAATTCCGAACTCAGACAATGTGACGCGCAACTTCAATTGTCACACGTTTTTCCTGCATACGTACAGGTTATTCCAACAATCCCGTCTTTCCCGAGAGCAGCATATACTTCCCTCTGCCCTACTACGGAACTGCTACCAGCTCCCAAATTCCAGAAGCACTACATAAAACTCAACACGACGACTCCAACATATAGTATTAGTACATATACCAACATCAATCAATAATCAATAAATCAAAAGCCAATATACAAGCAATCTAATCAGATCAAGACAATAATCAAAACCATCAAATTCTGCTACCAGGAAATTGGTGCAGATCAGGGTATATAAATTCTCCCTACTTCCACGGATAGAGTAACTTTACAGATACACGCACATACACTCATCATACTCCTGGGCCCATTTCACTGACATTCACTCATATTACTCTATCAGTACCAACCATGAGAGAGGAAACCTTCTAAACACCCTGCATCTACAACAAGGTCGACGAGACCTAATGGATGTATGACGTTACAACGCACACTTTTACAACGCATGCACTTACAACGCATTTTTTACAACGCATAATCCATTACAACGCATGACATTACAACGCATGACACTACAACGCATTTTTAAAAAATACCTTTACAACGCATTACCATTACAACGCATACTACCTTTACAACGCATACCATTACAACGCATAATATTAAATTACATTTAAGGTAAGTATTAGATAGTATAGGGGTAAAAATTACTATTCTAACTCCAGGGGGTGCAACAGTAGGGTAAGTGTTGGATAGTATAGGGGTAAAAATTACTATTCTAACTCCAGGGGGTGCAACAGTAGGGTAAGTGTTGGATAGTATAGGGGTAAAAATTACTATTCTAACTCCAGGGGGTGCAACAGTAGGGTAAGTGTTGGATAGTATAGGGGTAAAAATTACTATTCTAACTCCAGGGGGTGCATCAGTAGGGTAAGTGTTGGATAGTATAGGGGTAAAAATTACTATTCTAACTCCAGGGGGTGCATCAGTAGGGTAAGTGTTGGATAGTATAGGGGTAAAAATTACTATTCTAACTCCAGGGGGTGCATCAGTAGGGTAAGTGTTGGATAGTATAGGGGTAAAAATTACTATTCTAACTCCAGGGGGTGCATCAGTAGGGTAAGTGTTGGATAGTATAGGGGTAAAAATTACTATTCTAACTCCAGGGGGTGCATCAGTAGGGTAAGTGTTGGATAGTATAGGGGTAAAAATTACTATTCTAACTCCAGGGGGTGCATCAGTAGGGTAAGTGTTGGATAGTATAGGGGTAAAAATTACTATTCTAACTCCAGGGGGTGCATCAGTAGGGTAAGTGTTGGATAGTATAGTGTAATATTATGCGTTGTAATGGTATGCGTTGTAATGGTAGTATGCGTTGTAATGGAATGCGTTGTAAAGGTAGTTTTTAAAAATGCGTTGTAGTGTCATGCGTTGTAATGTCATGCGTTGTAATGGAGTATGCGTTGTAAAAAATGCGTTGTAATGGTAGTGCGTTGTAAAAGTTGCGTTGTAAAGGTTGTTCCCCGACCTAATTGATATTGTCCTGAGTCATGATTTAAACAACAATAATCACAATAGAGTACTCAATAATTGACAAGAAATAATCACCAACACTGTATTTAAAATTATGATTCTTTATCTAAAATTAGTTCAAATGGAAAGGCAATCAAAATAAATCATTATTCTCATAGTTACCTATTCTAGCTAAATGTCATAAATGGGTCAGGACAGGTCTCTTAGTAGAAGTCTCCCAAGTCGCCGTCCTCACAGCATCGATCCTCACCAACGCAAGTTCGGAAAGAAGTGGCCTCAAAAATCCAAATGCAATGACCACAGACCCTCTCTAGTCTAGTATATTTATAATAAAAATTACAAAATAAAGCAACATAAAATGTTCTGAGTTTCCGTTGAGCCGCTGAGCAGAGCGAGCAGGAAAGGATGTAGCATCGCTACATTTGGAAAATCTCCGCTCAGAAAAATCACAAAAATAAAAAGACGGAAGAAGGAACTCAAGTTTACAAATGTTTCTTTCGAAGCCGCTCTTCCTTGATATCTCTAGCAGAGCCACCGCAGCATTGTCATTGTTCATTGTGACCTTATCCTCGTCCAAGGCACTTGGACTTACGCCCAGAACTGCTGTCCTCACGGAAAACTTTTAAACCAGGCGAAGACTGTGGTCAGGTGACTCTCGACCATGTTCAGCAAGGCCCTCTCATCAAAATTCGATCACTCGAATACAGGCTGCAAACGGTAGCCATCTTGTTTTAGGCCAAAATGAACCATCTTAATCGAAAGAAATACAAACAACGTTACTACATCATCACAATGATTAAACAGTGTTAATTCCCACTAATACCCTTATGTGTATGTAATTAACTAGCCATCTGCAACATATTTAAGCATTAGTACACGTTATTTCAAAAGCGTTTTGTGCTTTAAAACAAACAACACTTAGCAACATTCATTTAATAAAACCTGCACATTATTATTAAGCAACATGTATGCTTTCCCACGTATAATTTCTCTTGTTAATCAGGTTGGTTAATTAGAATTTTCACACAAAACAAATAATTAATAATTATGGATTAATAATTTTAGTCAACACGTATAGACAAAACCGGAGCTTAAAAAACCCGATAAATTTTCAACAGAAAACTCTGCTCCAGCACCCTTATCTCAGGATACACAAGCCATGTTCAAACCGTGCACGAGTGATGGCTGGAAATTGTTTTCTAAGCACGTTCAGTTCAGTTTCAAGATATACTGCGCCTTTACAGACAGAGACCATCCATATGAAAACAAGCCTTTTTCCTGGCCGAACTGCATATCCTTTCTCTAAGAGAACACAAGCAGCCAAAGGCGCCGTGGCAGTGGCTCGAGGGAGCTTGTTCTGTGACCTCTCACCGAAATCAGCACAAAAGCCGTGGGCTCGCGGGTAGATTTTCTGGGTGCGTTACTCTGTTTCTAGACGGCCTGTGTCATTACAGACAAGGACCACACATGTGCAAAGCAGCCTTGCCTCTTCAAAACACGGCGCTCTAATCCACATGTTTAGGCCTCGTGTCCTATAAACCATGCCATATGCCCTGAGTGGCCCTGGCACAGGCACCACACCTGGGCATGCCCCTGTCGCTTGGGAGACTCATTTAGGCAGCATGAAAGGGATGGATGGAAAGGCTTGAATCAGTGTGAACTGCTAACAATTATTTTGGCCACAGTCAGTTAGAAAGTTTGTTAGCTTGTCTGTGACATTAAGGACAGGGACTAACCCTATGGAAAATAGTCCTAACCCTGGACAAACGAGGTTTGTGCTGCCTGTGCATCTGCTCAGAGGGCACATGGTTGCCTTTCAGTTGATCCTGAGGCCAAGACTTGTCTAGTGGCACCTAGAAAGGTATGGGGTTGGCAGCGATCCCTCTGTTGCTGAGAGTTAACGAACGGTTCTAGTGAATGTGTTAAACTGATTGAAGACTGGTAGAGGGAGTCCACGTCATGACCTACTCCTAAGTACCGGTTCACTGACAGAATATCGATGTAAAAAATATAGATGTAAACAATATAGATGTAAAAAATGTAAAAAAATATAGAATGCAAAAATATCGTCTCCCTATACTTAAAAAGTTAAGTACAAAAACATCGAGGAAAAAATATCGATGTTAAAAATATAGTTATACAAAATATCGATTTTTATATATACAAAATAAAATAAATATTAAATATATTAAATTATATTTTTCTAAATAAAGTAGATTTAATATACATTTTAACATACATAACAAATAAACAATAAAAAAAGTTAAACACACATACATAATGATAAATATATATATTTATTTTAAAACAATTATCAAACTTTTAAATGTAATTTATTTTATAATTTTAAAATTAAATAAAAATGTACAAAAATATATATATATATTCACTGGAAAAAACCATAGGTTTCAGGGGCGTTATAGTTAGCTGGACTTTTCACTCGTACAAAACCATTGAAATTCCTCCATTATAGTTAGTTCAGCTAACTATAACTCGCGCGCCCGCAATGCACTGCTGATGACATCACATATTACATCACTCATGACATGGTCAGTGACATCACTCATGACATCACAGATGACATCTCAAATGACATCACTGATAACATCACTGATGACATCATCCAGTGAATGTGTGTTTTTCTGAAAATTAAATATGTTTTATATATGTATAGCTCAAGGTCGATGGAAGAATAAATGGTTATATAAGTGTCTAAATGGATGATTTGTTTTTGAAAAATTGATTGTATAACTGACTGATTAAGTGTATCTTAGTGAATACGTGGCTTAGTGAGTAATGTTTAAAAATGTAAATATCTGTAGCAGTCTCTCACTTTGTGTATAAGTGGCTGCATGGGTTGGTGAGTAGCTACATGAGTGTCTATATAGGTTATTAGTTGTTTTTTTGAGTATCAGTATGAGTGTCTGTATGGTTCGGTGGGGGGTATTACGTAGTGCATAGGTGCATGAATGAGTGACTCACTATTTTTATGTGTTGAAGACAGCATGTGTGCAGGACTGTATGGGTGGATGAGTGTGTGTATGGGTGTGTTAGTGAGTGAATGACTGTCTCAATAGTGTCTTTATGAGTAACTACATATGTTTTAAGCTAGTATATGTGACTATTGGTGTATATAAGTGAGTATATGTGAGAGTGAGATATTGGAAGAGTTCCTGTATGAATAAGCATGTGTTTCTATAAGTGATTGTTTAAAAGACTAAGTATGCGTAAGTTTCTGTAGAAGTAAGTGTGGTGGTGTGTGTATAACTGTATATGCAAGTAAATGGATGTTTGATTCTTTATTAGCATGTGTGACTATGTGTGTGAGTAACTCTATGGATGAGTGGCGTTGTGTAACAGGATGTATAGGTGTATGAGTACATATGATGAGTGAGTACATGTATGAGTGACTGTATAGGACTGTTGGTGAATGAGTGGATGTGTATGTGGATCTTAGAATTACTTAATAGGTTGTTGTAACTGGTATTGGTATGTCCATTGTTTTGAAAATGTTAGTTTCTATTTTTGAATGTGTGTATCAAAGGTTATATTAGGGTGAGAGGAGGTCTGCCACTTTATCACACAAGGATGATGTCATCAGTGATGTCATGAGTGATGTCATGAGTGATGTCACTGACCATGTCATGAGTGATGTAATATGTGACGTCATCAGCAGTGCATTGCGGGCGCGCGAGTTATAATTAGCTGAACTAACTCTAACGGGGGAATTTCAATGGTTTTGTACGAGTGAAAAGTCCAGCTAACTATAACGCCCCTGAAACCTATGGTTTTTTCAGTGAATTTCTAAGGTTTTTTAAATGCTAATTCCTAACTATAACGTGCTTGAAACCTATGGTTTTTCAGTGAATTTCAAAGGTTTTTTAAATGCTAATTTCTAACTATGCCTACAGAGATAGGACATGTGAAAAAAGAAGAAAAAATGCACAGAAAGAAAAAAAAGAAATGCAGAAAGAAGCAACAGAAGTCCTCAAAGATGAAGAAAAGTGCAGGAAGAAGGATAACGTGCAGAAAGAACAAACAGAAGAGCAGAAAGAAGCCTTGTTGCAAAATCATCCTGCACCCTCAACTTTTTCAGACGGATACTGGTGATAACTGAATCTGACTAACCAGTCCTAGAGCCAGTGCTATGTTAAAAGACACTTATAATACAGTGAAAACACCTACATACACTAGGGAACACTATGCTTTGGTGTCCCCCTGTGATTAGCATGACCTCCTCCGTAAGCCCCTAGTACATAATAGGGCAGGGGGATTAAAACTACCTCTTAAAACGCGATACAGGGCGTGTTTGCACACGTCGCCTCAGGCCTCGTCCCCTCCCTTCCCCACTGTGTAAACACGCCCTGTGGCCATTTTAAGTTGGGAGATTAAGTCCCCTTGAATCCTGAGGGCCCTCAGGATTGAAGGTGAATTATTTCCCCAACTTAAAACGCGCCACAGGGCTTGTTTGCACACGTTAACTCAAGCCCCGTCCCCTCCCTTCACCACTGTGTAAACACGCCCTGTGGCCATTTTAAGTTGGGAGATTAAGTCCCCTTGAATCCTGAGGGCCCTCAGGATTGAAGGGGAATTATATCCCCAACTTAAAACGTGCGATAGGGCGTGTTTGCACACGTCACCTCAGGCCCCGTCCCCTCCCTTCCCCACTGTGTAAACACGCCCTGTAGCCGTTTTAAGTTGGGAGAGTAAGTCCCCTTGAATCCTGAGGGTCCCAAGGGGCAAAATAGCCCACTAGGTACGTCCAGTAAGCGCCATTGCAGAGAGGTGTAAAAAGTGGCACGGCCTGCACCACCTCTCTGCAACGCAGCGCAGTGGTGCTTACTGGAAGCACCTGGTGGGCTAGTTGGCCCCCAGGGTCCCTCAGGATTGAAAGGGAATTATTTCCCCAACTAAAAACGCGCCACAGGGCGTGTTTGCACACGTCACCTCAGGCCCTGCCCCCTCCCTTCACCACTGTGTAAACGCGCCCTGTGGCCGTTCTAAGTTGAGAGATTAAGTCCCCTTGAATCCTAAGGGTCCCTAGGGTCAAACTAGCCCACTAGGTACCTCCAGTAAGCGCCACAGAGCTCCGTTGCAGAGAGGTGTAAAAAGGGGCGTGGCCTCAGAACACCTGTCTGCAACGCAGCTCCCTGGCGCATACTGGAGATACCTGTTGGGCTAGTTGGCCCTCAGGGACCCTCAGTATTGAAGGGGAATTAATTCCCCAACTTACAACTCGCCAGGGGGTGCGTTTGCAGAGTGTTGCAAGGAGGGGGAGTGGCCTCCGGCGCAATGCCGGTCTTTTATTTATTTTATTTTTTTAAGAAGGGGGGCTGTGTGGGCCCCCTTCTTTTTCTAATTTATTGGCCCTGGGGACGCCATCCCCCAGGGCCTGCCTCCTAATTTTTTTAATTTTTTTGCCAAAATTTGGAAGGGGGCCACGTGGCCCCCCTCCTAAGTCCTTAATCGGCCACAGGGACCCCAACCCCCGGGGCATGGCCTTTTAAAAAAAAAAATCTTTAGGAGGGGGGCTGCGTTGCCCCCCTCCTCAGGCCACTTATGGCCCCGGGGACCACATCCCCCGGACCTGGCCATTGTTTTTTATAATTTAAAAAATATATATATTTATAGAAACACCTAGGACATGCTGGACAAACCGTATGTACCTATCACCATGACGATTTGCATGATATTCATTAAAAGGCGACTATGCATACAATGAATCCACGTGGAATGTATTTACACCGCTAGGGAAGCTCTGACGTGTCTGACGCCCTACCGTGCCTAATCCCGGCGCCCCTGACAGTGGGTACTCTCCAAGTAGACACCCTTGTCATTTATTTATACAAACATGGGTAGCTATTGAGGGGCACATTTAATACACACGCACACCAAGCCATTCAAAGGGGATTCGACAAAAATTAATGCAAGAAACCCCCCTCACGGTTAATAAAACACACATCCACCACCGGATGTGTAATACTTTTTATTTTACTCTCTGGAAAGGAGACGAACCTCACATGAGAGTCACAGGGCGCTCCTGGCTGAGCCCAATGCTGTGTTACACCCACCAGTGCCCGCCGAGTGCCACACACCTCTGTGTTGTATTCCACCAGCTTGTGCGTATGCTATGACACTCTCTAGCCCATGTGCACTGTAACACCACCCCGTGAATATGTCATGCCACACTTTCCTTTGCACGGGTTATATTGCCCCATCTAACGTGCCTTCCTTGATGCCTATGTTATAACGCACAGCGCTATGCCATACATATTACAATCTGGGATCCATATCTTTGTCACAGTGCATATGCAACGTTACACTCCCCAGCACATATTTTATATTACAACTTTAGAGACTAGTTAGTTTACACAACACTGCCCTGTGCATATTACACTCCAAGGCACATATCGCATAGCACGCGGCAGTGCCTGTGCTAACTCGCGCTCTCCAATGGATCTGTCATTGCGCACAATGTATTGCATATTATATTTCATGCCCGGTTCATCTTATATCACACTTTTTGGTGCATAGTTTATACCATACACTATATCTAGTTTTCATTTTCAATCGTGCTCTCAGGACTATGTTCTATATAACACTGTGTTCACCTAACCTTTTCACGGGCATTACATTTTGCGATGGGGGGTGGAGGGTCAGGGGGTGTTTCTGCCAAGTGAGCCTGGAGTCACAGTCACAAACGTCCTCTTCTTCCTGAATAAAAGTGAGATTATGCTGCATATTTGTTCATATTTTAAGTAGTTCGCACAGACACACATTTTAAAAACAATAAAGTTCCTAATACCCACCTTCTCTGAACAGTTAGCTTGCTGCCCCATCCCCCACCTCCCTATCCTCTGTTGTCTGAATCCATGGACTAGCCTCCTCCCTCCTGCCATGCATGGTCTGATGTACTGCCACTGCCCTCCATTTAGCATGATGTACCAGTCCACTCCTCCTGCCCTCCATTTCCCAATTCTATGCCCCATCATTGACCTCCTGCTTAGCCTCTGTGCTTAGCTTGCTGCCCCTATTCTCCTTCCCCCTGCCCTCCGATGTCTTTGTGCATGCCCCTGCTCCATCCTTTTTGCCCACCATGTTCCATGGACCTGCCACTCCTATCTACTCTGAGTGTTCTGTTGAGCTGCCACTCCCCTCCCACCTGCCTAGCATTGTCAGATGACTGTAACCTGTCCCTGCCACCGCCACCTTGCCTGTCCACATGCCATGCCCCTATCCCCTCCCTCCTGTCCTCAATGGTCCATTTTACTGCCACACCCTTCTGCCCTCCCTGGTCTGTTGTGCTGCAACTGCTCCTCCTGCCTGCCCCACGCGGTCTGTTGTGAGACCCCTTCCCCTGAACTCTTGTGTCTGTGCCCAGGTCCTGACCCTCCCTTCTATCCCCCATGGTCCTTTGTGCATGCCCCTGCACCCTCCTTCTTGCCCATCATAGCCATTGTGCTGCCACTAACCCTCCCGCTTGCCATGCATGGTCTTCTGTGCAGCCACGGCCCCTCCCACCTTCCCTGTGTGGTCAGCTAGCTGCCCCTGACCCCCTCCCACCTTCCCTCCATGGTCTGTGTGTATGCCATCATAGTCTCACTGTTGCTCTCCATGGCGTGTCTTGCTTCTAGTGCCCATCCTGCCTGACCTCCATGGTCATCTTGCTGCTCCTGCCCTGCCCCCTTGCTCCCAGCCCTCTGTTTCCATGTGCAGACCCCTATTCCCTCCCTCCTGGCTTGTCTGTTCTATTGCAATGCCCCTGATCCGTCCCTCCTGCCATTTATGGTCTGTTATGCTGCAGCTTTCTCTCCTGTCTGTCCATTATGGTCAGCTAGCAACCATTGCCTCTTCCCCTCTGTTCTCTGTTGTCCATGTGCATGGTCCTGTCCCCTCCCTATTGCTTTCTATGGATTGTTGTGCTTCACTCCCGTCCCGCATGCCCGTTGTGGTGTATTGTGCTGCTGCAAGCCCTGATGCCTGCCCTGCAGGGTCAGTTTGGTGCACCTCTCCATGTCCCTCCTGTCCTCTGTTATCCAAGTCCATGTCCGTACCCCAAATCCTCCTGCCTTCCATGATCCAATGTACCATACTTGCGAACATTTTGAACTTGGTAAGAGGGAGATTTTGAAAAAAAACTGGGGTATTGATTTTCCCCTTTGAGTTAAATTGAAAAAGAGGAGATTGTAGACAGGAGGCAGATCAAATAAAGCCCATTTGAGCTTAAAAACATTGGACGTTTCCTGGCTGAATCGGGTCTGTTGGTATGTATGGTTGTACTACCACTGCCTCTTCCTTCTGCCCACAAAGGTCTATTATATTGCCACAGCCTCTCTTGCCAGTCCTGTATTGTTGGTTTGTTGCCCCTGCCCCCCTTTCCACTGCCCTCCATAGTCTGTTGTGCTGCCACGGCCCTTCCTGCCTGCTCAGTGTGGTCAAATTGTTGCCTCTGCACCCTCCTACCTGCCTTCAATTTTCAGAGTCCATGCCCCTGGCCTCTGCCTCTCAACAGTATCCTAATGAACAACTAAATTGCTAACATTCTATATTTATTACAAAAGTGTGGAATGCCTGACGTTATCTTGATGTAATCAAAACTGTAATACCTAGAGCATTTCCTTCAGAAATTACATATATGAGAGGGTCTTTTTTGCATCAAAATTATGGTTAGTGCTCTAAAAAACTAAAATTAAGACATATTTTCGGAGTTTTCAAATAGCGACAAAGCACTTTTAAATTATTTGTTATCTTTATGTTTTTTTTTATCCAGTTGACCACTTGATTAAATGTTGCACTTAGGGGAGAGGATGTGGTGTTACTTCCAGAGTTGCAGACTTTGCAACTGGGGAACCAGGTTGGAGTTTCTGCTTCAGCTCAACATTCTGTGATTCTGGTCAAATCACTTAATCTCCCCATGTCTACAACCAAAATGAATTTGTTCTTGTGTGATGTAACCAATGCTCATGTAAAGCACTCCAATACCTGACAAGTCTGCACTATATAAAACTGCAAAAACACAAAAAAATAAGTGTTTTGCACACTTCTGTCATTGGGCTATACTTGGGCTACTTCTGGGTGATATTTGGGCTACATATGGTCTCTTTTGTCTCTGGTGGCCATCTTGGAAGATTTATTTGTTATGAAGTTTCCTAATTTCCTCATTTACTGCAGTCTCCTTAGTAGGAAATGCTTTCAGTTTTTTACTTTGATTCCATCAAGAAGGTATTCAGATAGGCCACACATTTGCCATAAATTCTGAATGTTAGCACTCTAGTCGCTCATTAGATCACTGTAGTAAAGCTACTGTTCACCACGGAAGTCTGCTGCTGGTATTAAAAGTGCATGTTTCAGTCTGCATGTCAGAATTTTTTAATGCAATAGAAGAGGATTTGAGAAGTCACTCAAAATGTGCCCTAATTTTTCTTTCTTCAGCACTAATCATAATTTCTATGGCAAAATGAACCCCCTCATTGTGTTCCTTTTTAAATTAAATGTTTTAAGTGTTACCAGTTTAATCCAATCAAGATGGCTTTAGGTGTGCCATACTTTTGTCATAAGTAAGACAGTAAGCGCTCTGGTTGTTCTTAAGAACACTCTGGGACATTCTGTCGTTGAGCTATACTTGGGCTACATCAGGGTGATATTTGGGCTAAATTTGGGCTCTTTTGTCTCTGGTGGCCATCTTGGGAGACTTATTTGTTATGAAGTTTCCTCATTTACTTCAGTCTCCTCAGTAGGAAATACTTTCAGTTTTTTACTTTGGTTCCATCAAGAAGGCATTCAGATGTGTCACACATTTGCCATAAATTCTGAATGGTAGCACTCTAGTTCCTCATTAGATCACTTTAGTAAAGCTACTGCTCACCAGGGAAGTCTGCTGCTGGTATTCAAAGTGCATGTTTCAGTCTGCATGTCAGAATTTTTTAATGAAATAGAAGAGGATATGAGAAGTCAAAATGTGCCCTCATTTTTCTTTCTGCAGCACTAATCATACTTTCTATGGCAAAATGCACCCCCTCATTTTGTTACTTTTCTTTTTAAATTAAATGTTTTAAGAGTTACCACTTTATTCCAATTAAGATGGCTTTAGGTGTGCCATACGTTTATCATAAGTAGGACTGTTAGCGCTCTAGTTGCTCTTTGGAACACTCTGGGAAGCTGCAGTAGAACACAAAGGAATCAACTGACAGTCTTTGCCCTTGTTGGATGTACATGTTTTACTGAGAATGTCAGACTTCATTCTCACATGACTGAGCAAGATAATGCGAATTTACGGAAAATATGCTCTCAGTTTAGCTTATAGATCACCTTCCAAACTTCTGTGGGAAAAGCATGAGAAAATAGTTTTCTCTCAAACATGATTCATGATATCCCAGCAGAAGGCGTTTTCACATGGTAAAATCACCTTAGAACAGACCACAATTCCTAAAATGAGTATGGTATCATCAACAAATGATTTATAATGTAACTAAAGTCTTAAATTCATCTATTAACTGCAATGTTTTTTAATGAGGTGCTATCATGTATATTGGTCCCAAGATGGCTGCCAACACTTCTTGGATGAAGTGCTGACAGCCAATCAGATCTCACGATGAGATGTGTGGTTAGGCTCCGCCCAGATATATATGTGATTTTACTTTTGATTTTCTCAGGAACTACTGAACGGATTTACACCATTTGAGCAAAAGGCACGACTCTGAACCAAGGTCTACCTTTCTGCCAAATTTGGTGTAATTACGTTCAGCAGTTCGGGCTGTAGCTGCAGCTAAATGTCCTATGGGAAATTGCATGGGAAAAACACATTTTGGGACCCCCCTTTTTTCTCGGCCCCCGCTACACGAATCATCTCGAGACTTTTAGGATAGGAGCGGACCGGAGCTGGCCAAAAGTTTTGAAAATTTCGCGAAGATTCATCAACGGGCGCCAAAGTTATTCCAAATAGAATGTTGCGGATTTCCTATGGAAAATAGGTCCTAACTATAACTACCTACTGGCGACCGCCAGTAGGTAATATATATATATATATTCACAGAAAAAACCATAGGTTTCAGGCACGTTATAGTTAGGAATTAGCATTTAAAAAACCTCAGAAATTCACTGAAAAAACCATAGGTTTCAGGGGTGTTATAGTTAGCTGGACTTTTCACTTGTACAAAACCATTGAAATTCCCCCGTTATAGTTAGTTCAGCTAACTATAACTCGCGCGCCCGCAATGCACTGCTGATGACGTCACATATTACATCACTCATGACATGGTCAGTGACATCACTCATGACATCACTGATGACATCTCAAATGACATCACTGATGACATCACTGATGACATCATCCTTGTGATAGAGTGGCAGACCTCCTCTCACCCTAATATAAACTTTGATACACACATTCAAAAATAGAGACTAACATTTTCAAAACAATGGACATACCAATACTAGTTACAACAACCTCTTCAGTAATTCTAAGATCCACATACACATCCACTCATTCACCAACAGTCCTATACAGTCACTCATACATGTACTCACTCATCATATGTACTCATACACCTATACATCCTGTTACACAATGCCACTCATCCATAGAGTTACTCACACACATAGTCACTCATGCTAATAAAGAATCAAACATACATTTACTTGCATATACAGTTATACACACACCACCACACTTACTTCTACGGAAACTTACACATACTTAGTCTTTTAAACAATCACTTATAGAAACACATACTTATTCATACAGGAACTCTTTCAATCTCTCACTCTCACATATACTCCCTTATATACACCAATAGTCACATATACTAGTTTAAAACATATGTAGTTACTCATAAAGACACTCTTGAGACAGTCATTCACTCACTAACACAACATACACACACTCATCCACCCATACAGTCCTGCACACATGCTGTCTTCAACACATGCAAACAGTGAATCACTCATTCATGCACCTATGCACTACGTAATACCCCCCACCGAACCATGCAGACACTCAGACTGATACTCAAAAAACCAACTAATAACCTATATAGACACCCATGTAGCTACTCACCAACCCCTGCAGCCACTTATACACAAAGTGAGAGACTGATACAGATATTTACATATTTAAACATTACTCACTAAGCCATGTATTCACTATGATACACTTAATCAGTCAGTTACACAATCAATTTTTCAAAAACAAATCATCCATTTAGACACTTATATACCCATTTATTCTTCCATCAACCTTGAGATATACATATATAAAACATATTTAATTTTCAGAAAAACAGACATTCACTGGATGATGTCATCAGTGATGTCATCAGTGATGTCATTTGAGATGTCATCAGTGATGTCATGAGTGATGTCACCGACCATGTCATGAGTGATGTAATATGTGACGTCATCAGCAGTGCATTGCGGGCGCGCGAGTTATAGTTAGCTGAACTAACTATAACGGGGGAATTTCAATGGTTTTGTACAAGTGAAAAGTCCAGCTAACTATAACACCCCTGAAACCTATGGTTTTTTCAGTGAATATATATATATATATATATTCACTGAAAAAACCATAGGTTTCATGCACGGTGGGCACGCGGTGCGCTACGCGCACCGCGTGCCCACGTTATGCTGGATGGGCCATGTACGCATGATGCGCTTCGCGCACCGTCCGCACACGGAGGACATATTATGCACTTCCTTGTGAAAGGTAATCTATTAATTGTTCGTTAATACTATATGCCTTTCACAAAAGGTGCCCTGCGGGAACCTTTGGCACACGGGGGGGGGGGGAAATTTGGATAATTCTTTTTTTTTTAATAAATTTTTACCGTAATCGGCGTTTTTTCGAAGAAAAAAAAATTTGAATTTTTTGCCTTGGGGGTTCTTGTGGGACACCTTAATCAAGGCTAGGTGGTTAGGAGCTGTCTAACATGCCCCTTTACATTCAACCTTTGTTTTTCCTCCCCCCCTCAGAGTCCGAGAGAGAAAATGGCGGCCGCCACTTCCTGGTTTCGACCGATTCGAATGTTTACTAAGATCTAACAGCCAATCAGAATCGCGCTCGCGTACGGCACCGTACGCGTACGGTAAGCTTACCGTAAGCGCACGGTAAGCGCACCGTAAGCTGCCACAGATATATATATTGATTTAAATGCTATTTTCTCAGGAACTACTGAACAGATTTACACCAGACCTACAAAAGGCACGTCCTTGACCTGTAGACTACCTCTCTGCCAAATTTCAAGTAACTCTGTTCAGCCGTTCGGGCTGTAGCTGTGTCTAAAGTCCTATGGAAAAATGCATGGGAAAAACGCGTTTTGGGACCCCCCTTTTTTCTCAGCCCCCACTTGACGAATCCCCCCGAGACTTTCAGGGTAGGAGCGGAGCGTAGCGCCCCATTAGTTTTGAAAATTTTGCGAGGATTCGTCGACCGGCGCCAAAGTTATTCCAAATAGAATGTTGCGGTTTTCCTATGGAAACAGGGTCCTAACTATAACTACCTACTGGCGACCGCCAGTAGGTAATATATATATACAGGAACTTCGCCGCAATATTCAAAATAGTAGAAAAGAACTAAGCGGACCCAGTAGTATCGGTGCAAATGATTTAATCCAGAGGTATGTCAAACACCGCCATGACGCGTTTCAGCCTCAGAAAGGCCTTGATCACATGACGCTGACTCAGGCAGCCCATAGGTTTATAAAGTGCATTGGTGCAGATCAGGTGATCGATAAGCCAATAGACATAAAAAACATACATTGTATCAATACATCAAATGCTGATATTAAATGGTCACATTTAACAATGTACAAGGTCAAATACACCACTGGCTGATATTACAATGGTAAAAAAACACAATTACTGTTTTTTTTTTTTAAATAAGGGGGGAAACAAATGCTCACCAGCGTGTCAGTTTGCAAATCGATATTCATGAGCTTACAGGCCGTACTTAATTTTTGCAGAAATATAAATACCAAGCATAGTGATTCTTCTTGAATACCCACACTTCTGTTGTTCAGTATAGTTCTGAATGTGCAAAATGTGCAAGTGCAAAATGGCGGATACATATGTGCAAAAAATCGCAAGTGCAAATTGCATACATGTAACCCCATTAGGTTGATACCGTGGTCTCAATAAAGTCCCCACAGCTCATTTGTCTGTATAATACATTGCTGTTGCTAAATATAGTCCTAAATGTGCAAAATTTATGTAAGTGCAAATGGCGGGTATATATGTGCAAATAACGCAAGTGCAAATTGCATGCATGTAACCCCCTTAGATTGATATCGTGGTCTCAATAAAGTCACCACAGCTCATATATTTGTATAATACTTCATTTGGACCCTCAAAGAACCTGGTTTGCACAAGCTGTGTCATTGCTCATGTGAGCCGACTTACTCCACTGACTAGTATAGCTGTGGGGTAGATGAACTACTGCTTGATTGTTGCCTGCTAAGATAAAATATCTACCTATAACTGTTATACAGCTCGCTAGCTCTCTTACATATTGCAAATCAAATTTTCCTCCCTGACCAGAGGGAATCCATAATAATAATAATACCACTAAAAGAGATTTTCTTTTTTGACATATAATATGACCAGCATGTATGACTAATCTGCCCACAAGATCACCCATAAAAAGTGTATAGTGAAGGGAAGGGTTTTGGTGAAAGGGGAAAACATATTAAAAAATTATTTTTAAGAGTATTCCAGAATTTATAACATATCTGCAGTATTTATCTGAATTGTCTTAAATACAAAAATATTAGAAATATGTATAATGCAGTATATGTATATTACTATATGCTGATCGTTCATCTGCCAATACTAAGTATCATGGTACTATTTAATGAAGGCAAGTAAAGAGGTCTTCACTCGAATTCAAGCCGTTCGGGGTTTTGGTATCCAACTCGAGAATGTATTTTGTTTCGAGTTGCCTAAGCTGAACCTCACGGTCTTCCCCTCGGCGTAATGGTGGAACCATGTCCACCACAAAATAACTGAGAGAGTCTAGACAGCTACCCTGTGCCTCTTTGAAATGTCTTGCTACCGGGTATGTTGCATCGTTGTTGCTGATGGCCCGCATGTGCTGGAGTATACGTTTGTGAACCTGCAACTTGGTACTACCAACGTACTGCATGCCACACGTACACTCCAGCACATACACCGCAAAGTCAGATTTACATGTCAATTTTTTGGAAATGGGCACAGTGATATCGCTAAAGGGTGTTTTATAGCAAGTCTTGTTCCTACCAAATTTACAGGCTTTGCATGAAGCACATTTAATAAAGCCTTTGGTGGATTGCAAGCAGGTGTTATTAGTGCAGATTTCAGGACTGCTTTTAACAAGCATATCACAGATGGATCTAGCCCTGCTGAATGTTATCTCAGGGTTTTTCTTAAGGAGATGACCGATGATTGGGTCATTTTGAACAATTGGCCAGTTTTTGTTAAAAATCATACGTAATGCTTTGTGTTGGCGATTATAGGCAGTTATCAATCTGGGTGGTTCTGTACTTGTTTTTCTTTTTTTTTTTCTTTTTTTAAACTTTATTGTGCAAAATAGCATCATTACAAATATGGGCCTACAACCACCAGGGCCGGCCGCTAGTATATGCATGTCAATTGCGTAACATCACGAAGCAGCGACTGCTCCCCAGAGGCTCAGCAGGATTACAGGAGATATTCTCGGCAACTCAGAAGCTAGGCAGGATACAAATATTTTAAATTTTAACAGAAAAGAACAAACAAAGAAACAATAAAACAAAACTCAAGGCGAGAAACAGTCTAGACGGTGTCGAGCGCTGAGGGGGGGATCCCACCAGGTAGAGAATCAGGAGGACAATAGAGATGACCAGGGGGGGGGAGGCAGCGGGGAAGTCAGAACAATCAACCAGAAGGGTACAGCATTCCAGGAACCTCAGGATCAGGGGGACAGAGAAGTGTCCGGGGTATCTACAAAAAGGGGCGTACAGATGTTACCTCGGTAGGTGTTCCACTGACCCCAAATTCTACCCCATGCCCCAGGCTTACCCCGAACCAGGTACACCGTCTTTTCTCTGAACATGCACCAGTCCATGTTCTCCTTCCACACTGACACGGTAGGAGGCCTGGTTCTGTACTTTTTGAGGGTTCCTCTGATGTACTGATTTGCACGTTGGCTTTTGCCAATGTTACGTGACGAGAAACTAGGTTGGCTTTTCTGATTGCTGTGTCAATTGTTTCCACAGCATATCCTCTGGCCAAAAACCTCATTTTGCTAGACAACTGTGCCTCTGTACATTCTGATTCTACACTGCAAATCCGTCTGATCCGCAGCATCTCCCCGTAGGGGATGCTGCGTATCAGATGGTCAGGATGGTGACTAGTGGCGTGCAGAACCGTATTGCCTGCTGTTATTTTGCGGTGCAATCGAGTCTCCAGATTGTTATTATTTACATATACTTCTACGTCCAGAAAATTTACAGAGGTCCTACTCTCATGGCCTGTAAATTCGAGATTAAGCTTGTTCTTATTTATGCTCTCGATAAACAGGTTGACTGACGATTCTGATCCCTGCCAAATAAAGAATAGATCGTCAATGTAACAATGCCATGCTACAATATGATTGCTGAGGATGTGGCCAAATTGAACTTTGAGGACCTGCTCCTCCCACAGACCCATATGCAAACAGGCATAACTGGGGGAGAAGCAAGCCCCCATAGCCACACCTCGCAACTGCTGAAACACCTGTCTCTGAAACAGAAAATAATTGTGGTGAAGACAAGTGTGAATCATATCTACCAACATTCTGTTGTATTCCAGCAAATTAACAGATCTTGAACGCTGTTCTGCTTGGGTTTTCGGATCAGATAGAACCCGCTCAGCAGAGCCTCTCTAACCCAAACCAGAACGTTACCCCCTCCCTAGGGTCTATTCACACCTAAATAACCACATATATGTACCACCTAAGGACAGGGAATTCCTACTATATATACCAAGACCTACAAGTCACAGCCTCGCGGTCCCAAACGGACCCAGGACTTCCTGCCCAGACGGCAGCCACAGACTTCCTGCCCAGACGGCAGTCACAGCCTCGCGGTCCCAAATGGACCCAGGACTTCCTGCCCAGACGGCAGCCACCGCCTCGCGGTCCCAAACGGACCCAGGACTTCCTGCCCAAACGGCAGCCACAGCCTCGCGGTCCCAAACGGACCCAGGACTTCCTGCCCAGACGGCAGCCACAGCCTCGCGGTCCCAAACGGACCCAGGACTTCCTGCCCAGACGGCAGCCACAGCCTCGCGGTCCCAAACGGACCCAGGACTTCCTGCCCAGACGGCAGCCTTAGACAAGTCACAGCCTCGCGGTCCCAAACGGACCCAGGACTTCCTGCCCAGACGGCAGCCACAGACTTCCTGCCCAGACGGCAGTCACAGCCTCGCGGTCCCAAACGGACCCAGGACTTCCTGCCCAGACGGCAGCCTTAGCACGAGTTCATCCTATAATTACCACGACATACAACAAGGGAATCAGTGTTACTATATATCAGATCACACAAAGACAGCTAGCCGAGCACAACTTGTTCCCCAGTTCGAAGGGCTCCTTTCTCCCTTATTCAGTTACCACCTACCTGATCAGGATTAACATCTGTCCATGTCAAGTCACAGCTGACTAGAAGAATAGGTTACCCTCTTACACAAGAACACGTAGCACATATTGCTTTACTACTTTATTTAGTTATTACATACACACTCACGGAACATAATACATATCACATAACCTGCAAAGAAAAGTGAAAGATTGAGTTGTACACTCTAATAGTAAGGGGTTGACATCACCTTGGTCGTATGTAGCCTGCACTCAATGGTCATCTAGGTTCCCTTCTCGTCTGCGCCTCGGCTTCGCCTGGAAGTCACACCTCCGCAATCACGGGTTTACTCCCGTCTCCCTCTCCGAGTCACTGGGACCTCTTCCTCATCGGCTACTCTCTTCTCTTTGGAATATCTATTTCTCGGTTTTTCTCCACCTCCAAGTTTGTCATCTGTCTTCCCTGGAATAAGTAGCAGCTTTACTACTAACGGCCAGGTGCCGCCCATGGACTAGAAGCAAGTGCCAGTATCTGCCTCAAACTTTTACTAATATAGACGTGCATTTCCTCATGGAAAATTCCAGCCCGTAACCTGCCGCCCACCAAATTCTTGTACCTCCCCGTGCCAAGGACACGTTCCCAGCCGGCCGGCCTGATGTAGTGTCTTCGGCATGAAGAAAAATACAATCCTTCGATAAGGGCCGGCCTGAACCGGTTCTCTCCAAGCGAATAACACCTCCTAACTAAAACACTGCCTATGACCTAGAAACATCCCGAGCTGCCAGAGCAGGAGGAAAGATGGAGTCTCTCCCGTTTAAGGCCTACCAGGCCTGAATTCAGCACGGCTCCATGAAATACCCTCACTACAGAACAGATTACCCCTAATGCTAACGAATCTATCCCCTAGGATGTATATGCAAACCCTGATCTATGGGGAAGAACACAGGATCATGTCGAAGTGCCTAATAAATAGGCTCTATACACTACTCTAACCCTTAGACTTGAATGGGAAGAGACTGAAGTCACCTAAATCACCCTTCAACACAATAAGACCGGAAAAATCGAGCAGTACATTTCACCCTTGACTTCAGTCTATTATACATTCATTAAATGGAGCTAACATCTGTGGAAGAATAATATGAAACAAAGCTAACTGATCTATGTCTAGTACCAAGTGTGCAGAATTGAAATAATGAAGGAATACACTGAATAAAGCAACAGATAGAAATCAAAACAACAACAGCAATCAAAATACCACCTAATATTTGGCGTAGCACGTGTATATCAGGTAACCAATTAAAGAGCCAGTCAAACCAGCCCTGGTCAATGTGTTTTCTAACTTCTTCTGTTAAGTCACGCAACTTGTCGATGTGAGCACGAATGGATTGTGTATGGTCAGACAAGTTAAAACAACAGAGACCTTCGAAGTCCGAGCAATCATGTCCATGTTTAAGCAAAAGATAATCAATAGCTGCTCTATTTTGCAAAATGGCCCTACGTTCACCCTGGGCGTCTAATAGCATGTCAGACAAAATTGTAGAAGTATGATTAATAGATTTCACCATCCAGCAGGCCATTTTCCCAATAGATTTGGCATTATAAACCGCCAAAGCAGGAACACCAATAATTGAAACAGCTAAGCTAAGGTATTCAGACTGGGAATATAAATGCAAAGATGGGTCACAATCCTCCTGTAACATTACAGTATCTCGAAGCACACGAGAGTTGGCATTCGGATGCGATGCGAACATCAACAAACTGAGTCTCGTAATGGCACAAGGGCCTCCGGAAATGTTTGCAGGGACAAATGGCCAGGAAGTATTACCACATGAGAAAAGCCATCCGGCAGGTAGTAACATCGTGCGATAGTGACTGGGGGTAACTACCAAACTATTACAAGTCATATTGTTCTGAACTGAAACACATGTGGTCGGTGTCCTTTGAAAGCACAAAGTCCGTTCGTGAGTTGTAAACGAAGTGGCGCCTTTTAGTTTTAGGCGCAGACATTCAGAGATCGCACTAGGATTACACGTAAGAAAGAAGCACAAATCACCTTGTGTGATATTATAAGTAAGTATTTGGGACTGGATGGGGGGTTGCTCGTTCGGCAATTCAATACATAGGGGGCAATATACATGGGTAGCAAAATCACCCAGGAGAATATTGGGACGGGCCTTCGAGACATTAAAAATATGAGTTAAAGTTTCCAATGAGGCGGGGACAGCAACCAGGCAGGTCGCCAGAATATCATGTACAGATCTCATCGGTGTCAAACAGAAGTGAGGGGCGTCAGTCACCCTCTTAGCAAGTGCGGTCCAAAAGTTCGATGATGAATCCCATGCGGCGAAGGAACGCAACACTCGGGTTCCCAGTTCATCCCGGGTTGATAGGATCCCTCCTTTCTCGTCGTACCAGTCCGAAAACAGTCCGGCTCCGACACATCCTGCAGCAACAATCCAAAGAATGATCTGAAAGAGAACCAAATACCGGCATTAATCATTCTCGTAAATAACATTTATCAGCCGGGACCGCTTCCCAGCTATCTTTCCCTGGTCTCATAACCAAAATGGTATTATCCTGACCGGTGGCAATGACCTCTGCTTGTTCAGGGGGATTCTTAGGCGACTGCACCCAAACTCTGGCCCCAGGATTATCCGTGGAGCCAAAACCTTTCTGGCCACGTACAGTTAGCAACGTTGGAGCAGTGCCTTTCATTAATACACCACTGAAAACAGGCATTATGAGTAATTGAGCCACTCGGTCAGTGCGATGTATCAGTAAGTCAACCTCACTGCTATTCAGCAGGAGCACCTTAATCTCTCCCTGATAATCACTGTCGATAATTCCTCCAAGCACCTGAATGCCTTTTACAGCCAGCCCCGATCTAGGGGCGATCAATCCGAAATTTCCAGGTGGTATCTGAACACCAACACCTGTCTCTATGATGACTCGATCTCTACTTTTTATAACAATGTCATCCATAGCATGCAAGTCTAAACCTGCCGACCCTGGGGTCGCTCTACATGGAGCCAAAGCTCCGGGAGTAATTTCCCAATACATCACAGTTTCTCTGATTTCATTAGGCATAGCCTCAGCATTCGGGGGAAACAAACGCATGAGTGGAGATTCAGCATTTAAAAAAGGACGATTATTCAAAATCAATAGTGCTTGGGGCAAAAAGTCTCGCCAATTTTTATACTTGTCATCCGTTAACTTACGCAGCTGGTCCTTTAGCAGGCCATTCAATCTCTCCACCAGGCCCGAGGCCTGTGGGTAGTAGGGGATATGGAATATCCATTCAATATTGTTTTCCGCACAGAACTCCTGTACCAATCTTCCACGAAAATGGGATGCATTATCAGATTGAATTTGGAATGGCACACCATAGTACATCATAATTAATTCTAATGTTTTAATGGTATTCAATTGGGTAGCTTGCTTACAGGGAAGGGCTACCAGCAGGCCACTGTATGTATCAACAATAGTGCAAACATATTGACAATTCCTACTCATGGGAAGTGGACCAATGTAATCGATCTGCCAAATTTGAGCGGGCAATTTGCCGCGATGTAAATGACCTTTAACAATTTGGGGCACCTTACGCCGTCTGATATGCTGACAAACGGGGCAGTGTAAAATAACATTTTTGATTAAATCTAAGGGAATATAAATTCCTCGATCAGCAGCCCACCTGCTAGTGGCCTTCTCTCCAAAATGTCCTGCCTTCTGGTGTGCCCATTTCGCCAATCCCGCAATATCAGAATCTTGCCTGTCCACCACTGCCTCAGCAATTTTAGACTTCTCATCTGCAATGTTATGAAAAAATTTGTCAAGAGAATCTATCGGGGTGTGAGCGTCCACATGGAAGATTGTAACAGTACTCTGTGGGAGCATCTCCCAAATTTCTTGCCATAACTCTTTTCCCCATAATTCTTTGGAATGTAACTTCCAATTATGGGAATGCCAAGTTGGCAACCAAACAGCCAGTCCATTGGCAGTAGACCAAGAATCAGTGAAAATATGACATGTACCAGGTAACTCTTGTTTCAAAACTTGGTAAACAGCGTAAAGCTCGGCAAATTGGCTGCTTTTACCTTCACCAGTTGTGCTCAACAATTTCTGTGTGATCGGATTATAGGACACCGCCTTCCAGTGCCGTGTCATCCCTATAAACCTCGCTGAACCATCAGTGAACCAAACATGGTTTCTTTCCGCTGCGGACAAATCATCAAAAGGCTTACCCCACTTGACAGGAGACTCCTGTGCTAAAGGTACGGAACATTCACTCTCAGTCTCAGTCGATGGCACTCGCGCCACCTGCTCATGTAAAGAAGCAACTCCTTTCGGGCCCACACGTGCCCTGTCTTGTATGTACCATTTCCATTTAATCACACTCGCCTCTTGAGCGTGTCCAATTCGGTGAGTTTTCGGCGAACTCAGAACCCACTGCATGATAGGAATTTCCGGACGCAGAACTATATCATGTTCCAAAGTCAATTGCTCGGTATCCACCAGAGCCCAATAACAAGCAAGTAACTGTTTCTCAAAGGGTGTGTAACGTTCACCAGCATCAGGTAACTTTTTGGTCCAAAAACCTAACGGTACTTTACTCCTGCCTTATTTCTGCCACAAACTCCAATTTGCATAAAGGCCCTGTACAGACACATTCAAATCCACGTCACCATCACGTACAGGCCATAAATCCAGAGCATGTTGAATTGCCTCTTTTGCCAGACTAAACGCATCTTGCTGTGGTTTATCCCATTCAAATGCATTCTTTTTACGCGTGACCCGGTACAAGGGGGCCAATATTTGACTCAAATGAGGAATATGCTGGCGCCAAAAGCCAAACAGACCAATGAAGCTCTGGGCTTCTTTCCTATTTCTAGGAACTGCAAAATCAAGAATCTTCTGTTTAACCTGAGGGATCACTTCACGGTGCCCTTCATGCCAATTAATACCCAAAAATTTTACAGCCTGGGACGGACCTTGCAATTTATCTGGGTTGATTTCCCAACCTTTCTCACACAGGCACTCAATGACTCTGTCTAATTGGGTCTGAACTTCCTCTTGTGTTTCGCCTTGGATCAAAACATCATCAATATAATGACATATCTGAATTTGGGGATGAACCGGTACCTCAGCCAAATGCTCTGCCACCAGCCGGTGACATATCGTAGGACTATGCACATAGCCCTGGGGAAGACTTCTAAACGTCATCTGACGCCCGTTCCACGTAAAACTGAATTGTTCCTGACACTCTGGGGCAATCGGAATTGAAAAGAAAGCATTAGCAATATCAATGGACGCGTACCATGTACCTGGATGCTTTTGGATTCTCTCAATAAGTGTAATAACATCCGGTACTGCAACAGTCAAAGAGGGTGTGTGCTTGTTCAATTCTCGATAATCAACGGTCATGCGCCAAGAGTTATCACTCTTACGCACCGGCCAAACAGGATTATTCCAAGCAGAAGTAACTGGGGTTATGACTCCTGCATCCACTAACTCCTGAATAGTGGTACTAATCTCCTCATGACCACCTGGAATACGATACTGCTTCTGACAAACCACTTTTGTCGCATGGGGAACTTGTATGGGGGGCATTCTTAAACGACCAACCCGTATAGGTCTGGACGATATATAATGCGTTGTTCCAAATTGGTAACATCCGTCATCTAGATGCAAAGTCATTCCTCTCAAAATATCAATCCCAATTATGAATTCTAGAAGTGGCACTACTAGTACAGAATACTCTTTTCTGGGAATTCTACCTATTCTCATTTCAAGCAAAGTTTGAACTGCGGGGGTTTCTTTTCCACCTAATCCGGTAATAGTAAAAGGCTGACCTGTAAACTTCTTTGATTTTCCATGAATAAGAGTGGCCTCCGCTCCTGTATCTACCAATGCTCGGGCCCTTTGGATATTACGATGTCTCCAATAAATATCAATATCTACATAGGGTCTATTATCTCTGTGAGCCCATCTGTGTACCGGAGCTTGACCTATTTCCTAGTCATTCTTACTGCATTCTGTGTACCAGGATAAATCCGGATAAAGACTCTCACGTTTCTTAGGTATCGGTACCTCCTGTTCATATCCATTCCCAGTACGGAACGGATTCATATCTTCTGCATTGTACTGCGGGTTACGATCGACCAAACTGTGACGATCCTCTCTCCTCCTCACCTCAGGGGATTGATCCCTATCATCTCTACGTCTGCTGTAAACATAGTCAGTTCTCCCCCTTTCTCTTTCCCCCTCTCTCTCCCTGTCTCTCTCTCGACGGGGGGACACATCACGTGCAGAACGTCGATCATCACGACGAACAGAGCGCCCACGGCGGTCGTCATCACCGCTACCGTCAGAACCACCACGATCACACTCAGTGGTCCGAACACGCCGGGCACCCTCCTTTCGATCCAAGCCACGTTTGCGAAACAACTCCCACAAACGAGCGGTAGTCTCACCATCAATGTCCTCCCTCCGCACACCATCAGCCAGAAGACCAGAAAAAATATCACGTCTAGTAAGTTTATTTTCACCAGGAGTACGAGTGTCAGGCCGGGACTGACGTTCAGGTTTAAACCACTCACCCAACTCACCGAGTTGGCGCACCGATTCCAAAACCGTAGATAATACGTTACCAGTCTGATTAATCAATAAAGTCATCATGACCTGCTTATAGGCAACAGGGGAAGATCGAATGATACGGTTCCGCACAGAAGATGTCAATGAACCATCAAGCAACCTGTCAGCAGTACCCAGAAAAATTGCCGTTTTCATCACCTCCTCTTTGAGACGTTGAGCAGCATCACGCAAAGTATACCACGGCTTGTCATTCACAGGCCAGTCAGATTCAGTAGGATATTTTAGATTACAACCCTCAGTCGCCAATTGGAGTAAAGAAATCTGACCAACACCATTATAGTTACGAAAATGATCCTGCACAGTAGAATCCAAACTCAAGGAACAGAATTTTAAACAATCGCCAGTATCCAACATAATACCAGCAGCGCCCAGTTCATAAAGGCGCACCATCCATGTGAGCAAGGACTCACCAGCTCGCTGCCGAAATCGCTGCAAAATATCACTAATTTCCTGCTGAGTAAAGTCTTCTAAACAGTCCAAAGAAATACCCTGCGGAGCATTGGGAGACTGTTGCAACTTCCGACGGAAAACTGGATGCGCAGAAACCGCGGGACGAGCATCACAAGGAGCCCGATCAGTACTCGTAGAGGGACAATCAGTGTAAGAAGCATTGATCCCACTCGAAGAACGAGCGTAATCACGGGGTGCACCGTCAAAGGTGCGAGAAGCAGACTTACAATCATGGCGGGAGCGAGAAGACTCACGCTTGGCAGACTCCTCACCCGAGGAACAAGAATCAGTCGAGTTCCAGATATTACCATCCCATTCATCAGGATTCCAATCCAGCCCGGCTGTCGCCACGACCAGACGCACCTTTCGCGTCGAAACCCGACCGCGCCTGTTCTTGTATTTATAACGAGCAATTCGCACAGCCGCCCGTTCGGCAATAGTTTGGTAAGTCTCAAGTTTATCAGCAAGCAACTTATTTTGACACCGCAACAAAGTATGAGAATTCTGAATCTCAACAAAGTGCGCTTCCACATCTTTAAGAGATATCTGTAGCTTCAACAGTCTCTCATGCAGAATCCTGTATGCAGACAAAAGAATCCAACCTCTGCGCCCCAAAATGGGAATCTCCTCACCCTTCGATACGGGTGCCTTCTGCAAACAAGCAATCACATCAGCCGGCTCTGCCAGCTCCAAAGAAGAATTCCAATTCTCACTCAAACCAGTAGAATCAGCCCACTCACGGGCCAAGGCTTCATAAGGCGTTGAATCCCATCCGGGAATATCAACGGGCAACTTAAAAGTAGATTTAGACCTTCTAGAAAACATCGTGAAAAAGGAAAAAGAAGAAAAGAAGAGAAAGAAAAGAAGGAAGGAAAATAAAACCTATACACACAAATATACAAAAATAAAATGCAAACAAAACCACGCACGCGCCGAAAGCAAACACAAGACAACCACAACGCACACAGGTTTCGTAAACGGTTCGTGACGCCAAATGTTCTGCTTGGGTTTTCGGATCAGATAGAACCCGCTCAGCAGAGCCTCTCTAACCCAAACCAGAACGTTACCCCCTCCCTAGGGTCTATTCACATCTAAATAACCACATATATGTACCACCTAAGGACAGGGAATTCCTACTATATATACCAAGACCTACAAGTCACAGCCTCGCGGTCCCAAACGGACCCAGGACTTCCTGCCCAGACGGCAGCCACAGACTTCCTGCCCAGACGGCAGTCACAGCCTCGCGGTCCCAAATGGACCCAGGACTTCCTGCCCAGACGGCAGCCACCGCCTTGCGGTCCCAAACGGACCCAGGACTTCCTGCCCAAACGGCAGCCACAGCCTCGCGGTCCCAAACGGACCCAGGACTTCCTGCCCAGACGGCAGCCACAGCCTCGCGGTCCCAAACGGACCCAGGACTTCCTGCCCAGACGGCAGCCACAGCCTCGCGGTCCCAAACGGACCCAGGACTTCCTGCCCAGACGGCAGCCTTAGACAAGTCACAGCCTCGCGGTCCCAAACGGACCCAGGACTTCCTGCCCAGACGGCAGCCACAGACTTCCTGCCCAGACGGCAGTCACAGCCTCGCGGTCCCAAACGGACCCAGGACTTCCTGCCCAGACGGCAGCCTTAGCACGAGTTCATCCTATAATTACCACGACATACAACAAGGGAATCAGTGTTACTATATATCAGATCACACAAAGACAGCTAGCCGAGCACAACTTGTTCCCCAGTTCGAAGGGCTCCTTTCTCCCTTATTCAGTTACCACCTACCTGATCAGGATTAACATCTGTCCATGTCAAGTCACAGCTGACTAGAAGAATAGGTTACCCTCTTACACAAGAACACGTAGCACATATTGCTTTACTACTTTATTTAGTTATTACATACACATTCACGGAACATAATACATATCACATAACCTGCAAAGAAAAGTGAAAGATTGAGTTGTACACTCTAATAGTAAGGGGTTGACATCACCTTGGTCGTATGTAGCCTGCACTCAATGGTCATCTAGGTTCCCTTCTCGTCTGCGCCTCGGCTTCGCCTGGAAGTCACACCTCCGCAATCACGGGTTTACTCCCGTCTCCCTCTCCGAGTCACTGGGACCTCTTCCTCATCGGCTACTCTCTTCTCTTTGGAATATCTATTTCTCGGTTTTTCTCCACCTCCAAGTTTGTCATCTGTCTTCCCTGGAATAAGTAGCAGCTTTACTACTAACGGCCAGGTGCCGCCCATGGATTAGAAGCAAGTGCCAGTATCTGCCTCAAACTTTTACTAATATAGACGTGCATTTCCTCATGGAAAATTCCAGCCCGTAACCTGCCGCCCACCAAATTCTTGTACCTCCCCGTGCCAAGGACACGTTCCCAGCCGGCCGGCCTGATGTAGTGTCTTCGGCATGAAGAAAAATACAATCCTTCGATAAGGGCCGGCCTGAACCGGTTCTCTCCAAGCGAATAACACCTCCTAACTAAAACACTGCCTATGACCTAGAAACATCCCGAGCTGCCAGAGCAGGAGGAAAGATGGAGTCTCTCCCGTTTAAGGCCTACCAGGCCTGAATTCAGCACGGCTCCATGAAATACCCTCACTACAGAACAGATTACCCCTAATGCTAACGAATCTATCCCCTAGGATGTATATGCAAACCCTGATCTATGGGGAAGAACACAGGATCATGTCGAAGTGCCTAATAAATAGGCTCTATACACTACTCTAACCCTTAGACTTGAATGGGAAGAGACTGAAGTCACCTAAATCACCCTTCAACACAATAAGACCGGAAAAATCGAGCAGTACAAACGCAGAAAGTATTCCACAGCTCTAATACCATCAAGATGGTGTATGCTGGTATATAGAGCTGTGACATCTAACGTCACCAACAAAAAATCAAGCTGCCAAGAAATTGATTCAATTTTCCTTAAGAAGTCCCCCGTATCCTGTAAATAGGATGGTAATTTCTTTACATGTTCCTGGAGAAAAAAGTCAATGTATCTAGAAGTATTCTCCATAATACTGCTCTTAGCGGAAATAATTGGTCTTCCCGGAGGTTTTTATGGGTTTTTGTGCACCTTAGGTATTAGATAAAAAACAGGAATAACCGGGTGATTGACTTTCAAGAATTTAAATTCATCACTGCTCAACAATCCTAGACTCTTCCAAGACAGTAATTTGGTGTTGAAGTTGTTCCAGGCTGATTTAACTGTTTGCCAGTCACTGCGCTTGTAACATTGCCGATCATTCAAATGTTGTAAAGCCTCTTCCATGTACAAGGGTCTGGACCACAGGACAATGTTACCACCCTTATCTGATTGCCGTATTATGACATTGCCATTGCTTTGTAGCTTCTTGATCAGACTCCCATAACAGTTGTTTTGTCTGCGAAGTTTTTGTTGGGCCTGCAAGGTCGTTCTATGTAAAATCTTCAATTGAGAGGTCACAAGATCACTGTAAACATCAATGTTGTCATGCAACAAGATAGGATTGAAAATAGATTTTGGTTTGAAGTTTGTGAGCCCTGGCATGACTAGTTTGGGTGTTATATCGGCAACTGATGTCACTTCATCAAGGGTCCCTTCATTGTGGAGATCTTGTAAATCACATAATAATTCATATTCCCCTGCAGTCATTCTAGGGGGCTTTGAACCAGCAGTGGCATTCAATGGTTGTGCTGTAACTTGTTTTGTTTTGTTGAGCAGAAAGAATTTGCGCAATTTAATTTTGCGGCTGTATTTGTAAAAGTCAATGCGTGTTTGGGCATAGTTGAAATTGTTTGGAGGGCAATATGTTAATCCCAGTGAAAGAGTATTGATCTCATTGGGAGTGAGTGGCATGTCAGTGAGGTTGATGATTGACAGGGACTTTGAAGGAGGGCTACTCACTTGCGGTTCCATTTTCTTTATGGCTTCTTGTAATTTGTCCTGTTTCTGCTGTCTGATTGTGTGACAGCGTCTGCGTTCGTGGCATTTGATATTGGCTCCTTGTCTTGTTTTTGATTGGTTGCTCGGGGTCTTAAGGTTTGTCTGCGATCTTGTCGTAGGCAATCTACCTCCTGGGCCAATGAGAATTTCATAAACCCCAACCGAGGGTTTGTCATCGCTTGCTCATTCTCAGACTCACTGCCAGGCGCTGAACTCAGGTCAGACACAGAAGTAGATGATTGCGCCCTATCTCCCATGTAGGAGCTAGAGGGCTGTGCCTGCGTTGACATTTTTGTCTTCTTCATAAAGTCGTATTTCTTCGCAAACGTGAATATTTGCCCATTCTGATAATCTATTTTGTCCCTTTGAAATTTAAACGCATTGCGCTTCTTGATGATATCTTCCTCCTTGATCAATCTGGCATGCATCTCTTCCCGATATTTCTTTTCTTGTTCACCTTCTCCAATTTTGGCTATTTGCTCATTCAAATCATTAATTTTGACTTGCAAGGCAGCTCTATCGCTCTCCGCGTACTTCACCAGTATTCTCAATAAGCGACACGAGGAATCCAAGTTACACTCTGCCCATTCTGATAACATTTTAGGGTCAGGATTCTCGTAACTGGGGACTAGCATGATACGGAGTCCACGCGGGACTCTGCCTACTTCTAAATAGCGGGAAAGAGATTTATGCTCCCACCATTTAGACTGCTCTGAACGCATTGCTTTTTCAAGTTGTTTAAATATTTCTTTCAGTTCGCAATCACCAGTTCGGTTTCTCGTCGAGTTTGTATTGGCATTCAACAATCCTTCGGTGACTGGTGAGTCATCGAACATTTCAACCGCCGCCTCCTCGCGGCTCCTGACAGCGTCGGCGGCCCTGACACACCGTTGCTTTGTAATGGAATATTTCTTAAGCGCAAGCGTAACAGTAAACTAGATAGTATTGTACGTTGCACCTCGCACACTCCTTCACCAGCAAATTCCCACCAGGGCTCCTACCTGCAGGTCAAGCGCATCCAGACTCGATCAGAGCCGTGAGAGTCTCCCGCCCGTACCTTGCAGTTGAAGCGAATCTGGTTGGCCGCGGGCCTCTGCGGCTGCTCCACACGGGAACCAAAGATGCTTCCGGGTAAACAGAAGCTGGCTTCCTGCCGTTCGGCCCAGTTGAAGGAGGGGTCCGCTTAACAC
This sequence comes from Triturus cristatus, assembly GCF_964204655.1. Taxonomy (NCBI): domain Eukaryota; kingdom Metazoa; phylum Chordata; class Amphibia; order Caudata; family Salamandridae; genus Triturus; species Triturus cristatus. Next base: position 193,465,286 of record NC_140579.1, read on the forward strand.
CGAGGAAGTTGATCGGTGCAAAATATACAGGAACTTCGCCGCCATATTCAAAATAGTAGAAAAGGACGAAGCGGACCCAGTAGTATATATATATATATATATTTTCCAAACAACTGTTACGTCTCTTGGGATGCGGCCCGCTTCCACATATTTTTGCAAAGTGGTAGCTTCCCACCACTTGTTTTGTTCCACCTTGAGTAGTTTCCACCATTTATACCACATTTCTTTTTTGCCAATTACATCATCGTTGGAGTCAGATGTTTCAACTCTGCTGCCATCCTGTCCTGATGTATGGATAATAAACATTTTGCTTGCTGCCTCACTCCTTTTTATATTTCTAGACGAGGCCATTGTTTTCAAATCGTGGATGGGTTGTCAACACGCGCACACGCTGATGGAGACAGGGTAAACCAAATGCGTGTGATTTTGATTCTCCCCCGTTCCACTTGCCCTTAAATGTTTGTTCGTAGAAAAAGAAATGTAGCTCACTCACCGCTTAGAGTTATGCTAAAGTTCAGTGCGTTCCGCTCAGAAACCTCGAACTCCGCAATCGTCGTCCTCGGTGAAGGCTGTTCCGATTCTTTCCAGGTGTCAATTTGAAGGGCGGGCAGGGGTTATCTCATTAGTCAATTTCCACCGCAAAAGTTTGCGCAGAAACCCCAGCCGCTTAGCAGTGGCGGGCCTAGACGGGTTCGCGAATCCCAAATAATCCAAACAACCGTTACGTCAGTCAAAGAAACGATGTCCAGGCCACTTTCTCCTTGTCAACGTGTTTTTATTTTCTTTAGATGCCCAGTCACTCAACGCGTTTCGGAGGGAAACCCCCTTGCTCACGAGTACGAGTGCAAGTAAATTCACAGTGTTTAATACATGATCATGTGACACACCTCATAATAGTGAACAGTGAAAATAGACTCCTTGTGTTTGTGAACAATTGCGGAGCTAGAAAGCAGACCTAATGATTCACAGCTTTATTCGACATTGTGAGTGAGACAACAATGTTATAGCATTTTAGCTAAAAAGAAATAATGAACAATGGGCATAGTATTGAATTCATACAAAGAAATAAAGAAATACAGTGTACTTAAAATAACCGCACTTAAAAATGCATTCTTGATAGCTGTTATGGAGCCTGCATCCACACATACATCTGTGCCAGGTGTATATTGACTAATCGTGTTATTAAGCAACAACTAGTGGTACTCAACTTTTTACAGCCCCAGTGGGCTCTCAACTATTGCATCAAGCCCCAGTGGGCCTATTAGCAGACCAAATCAGTACAATGCCCAGTGGGCAAACAAGTCCAACCCCAGTGGGTAAAGTCCACATTCAAACTATGGTGCTTTCTCAACTCACTCGTATCTACACCATTGATGATCATGCTATTAAGTCTTGCATTAAACTCTCCTTTAGAGACTCACCAAGGACCTGTAAAATAAAGTGAATAAAGAGGAGGTGAGAAACCATTCAAATCATTCATAACTATTTACATACACCACATCAGTATTTAAAACAAAGGAGTAACAATTCCAAGCAATTAAAATCATTGTTTCATATTTAGTTAGCAGGACAGGAACAAGCAACATGATCATTCTAACATATATGCGTGCATGGAATTCATTATCCTAGGTGTATTGCCAAAGCTTTATCACAATTATGTCCCTCTGGTTGCATTGTACGATACTTGATAATCATTCTAGATTCCAACTGTTAGACCTGGCATCATTGGCATGAGTCTCTCCTCCATTTTTTTCTGTTTGCCTCCTCTGTTTACGATGTTTTTGCTGGTTTATTGCTTTGGGCACTGTGCCACTGCTGATCAGTGCCACAGTGCAAGTGCTCCCTATGTTAAATTGTAACCATGATTGGCTTGGTTGACTTACTGTTCAGTCCCTAGTCTAGTGCACTGCGGGTGCCAAGGGCATGTAAGTTAACTGCTGCTGGTGGGCTTGCAGCACTGGTTGTGCCACCCACAGAAGCAGCTTGTAAAATGTGTCTCAGGCCTGCCACCGAAGAGCCTGCGTGCAGTCCCTGACTGCCATGTCGACTTGGCAAGGAAACCTACTTGCCAGTCTCTAAAACCTTCACTTTGCCACATTTCAGACACCTCTATGGTAAGCCCTAGGGCTGGGTGCATTGTGGGTAAAAGGTAGGTCATGCCCTGATGTGTGTGGCATGACCTAATAGTGAATTACAGCCATTTTCGTTTTTCACTATTGAAGGGCTACCTGCCTCCAATAGGCCAGACTGGGCAGACTGATTATTAACTCCATTATAATCTATCTGACTCAGGGAGCATGGTAGCAGGTCGAGTTTAGTATCCCTGAACTCAGAATTTAATAACACACCCTTTGGGATGGATGGTTTTTAGATTCTGTGTTTGAAAATAGCCCTTTTAGAAAGTGGCTATTTTCTTGTCCAACTATCCACCGGTCTCTGCTGGTTTGGTGTGTGTGTCAGGGGCTGGGTGGCTCCAGAGGTCTGAATGAGTCAGTGTGGGGTGAATAAGGCATTGACACAGAGAGTGAGGGAAGAGTAGCCTGCCCTGCCTGACACAATACTGGCTCCACCTCCTGCTGGGCGACTGATAGCCCTGCTCCTGCCAGTGACAATACTGGCTCCGCCTCCTGCTGGGCGGCTGAGGACTCTGCCCTGCTCAGTGAATAGGCCAGGTGCCTCTGCCTGGCAACACCCACAACGAACCTGAGATGGGGGGAATTTCCCTGCTTGGACAAAGGGAACAAAGGAGAAAAGGGGTATAAGAGAAGGACCCCTGAACCAAAGACTCAGATCACTTCTGACAAGGAAACCTGTACCAAGGACAAGAAGCCTGCTGATCTCAGGACTTGCCTCCCCTTTCTGCCAGAGTGCTGTTTTGCTGTGGAGGAACCTGAAAGCTGCTTCTTTATTTTTGCCAAGGAACAAGGAGAGAGGAACTTGGTGTGTACTCTCTAAAAGCTTGCTAGAACATCTCCAAGGGCTGGAAGAGTGCCAGTCTCCTGTTGAAGTCACAGGGCCAAAGGACTTCACCATCTACTGAATTGCTGAATTGCTGGAAAGTGTTGTTTCCAGTACACAAGGGAAAATCTGCAGTATTGACGCCGCCGACGCCGCCGCCGACGCCGAATCCAGCTCGACATTGTGAGTAACGGCTCCAGTGTCCTGAGCCTTCGACGCCGGCCGCCGGGCCCGATCAACGCCAGCAGCAACGCCAGTGAGCAGTGGGTATCGGCCCCGGCTCCAAGTGACCCCGTCTCGATGCCGGTATCGACGCCAGTGAGGAGTGAGTATCGGCTCCACCTCCAAGCGACCCCGTCCCGACGCCGCTGCTGATCGCATCGACTCGACGCCCTTCTCGACGCCGTGAGCGCTGCTCCGGCCCGACATCCCTCGACGCCGCTGCGGATTGACCCGACCCCGAGGTACGATCGACGCCGATCTCGACGCCGTGAGCGCTGCTCCGGCCCTCGACGCCGCTGGGGATCGACCCGAATCCGAGGCACGATCGACGCCGACCTCGACGCCGACATCTCGACGCCGTGGATCATCGTTTTCTTCATTTCCAAAGGTACTGTGTTTGTGGGGTCTGTTGCAACTCCAGGCTCGACGTAGCGCTCCTCGCGGTCGACGCTGAACCTTGGGAATATAGTAGACTCGACGTCGTGTGACTCCTGTGGGGGTTACATTGTTGCCAAAGAACTGTGTTTCAGAAGAATACTTAATTTTGTTGCTAAAGAACTATTTGCCAAGTAGAAACCTTACATGAACTATTATTTTTCCTTCCAAAGAGTATTTATTAAGACTGTGGTATATTTGTGTCGTTATTTGTTCTTGTGCTAAGCCTTATATAAAAATCCTATTTTTATAATAACTTCTGTGTCGTGTCCATCTGTAGTGTATTCACTTTGTTACTGTATGTGGTCATAAATGCTTAACACACTGCCTCTGGGATAAGCCTGTCTGCTCTGCCAAGCTACCAAGGGGATAGCAGGGGTTATCTGAGTGTGTAATCCCCTTGCCCTGACTAGAGTTGGTAGGTCCCTATTTGTCAGAAGTGTATACCTCTGCCAACTAGAGACCGCCGGTTCTAACATTGGTGGTCAGCGGTGGGATTGAACTTTGCATTTATGACTCATGTGCAGTGATTAGTGTACGCTACATATTGAAAGCAGACCATAAAGCAGCCACAATCTGTTTTGGTAGGATATTCTATTTTTGTTCTCCGCTTTCCTGGAGCTTATTCTTTAAACACTGCCAGTTTTGACCATGGAGGATGCCGGAGCTGCTGCACCTGCTGAGAGTGTTGTGGGGGAATTTGATAAAAAATTGATCAATAAGTACAAGAAAAAGGAGCTAGAGCAATTTTGCAAGCAGTTTAAAGTTCCTACCACAGGTCTCAGAGTGAGAGACGACTTCCTCAAAGCACTGAAAGCCTGGCTAGAGGCCAGAAATCCCTCTGATCCGGTGGTGGTACCGGAGGAGGAAGAAGAGGAGGAAGAGGAAGTAGAAGAGCCCACAAGGTGGGCCAGTGTCATCTCCCGGCAGTAGTGTTTCCTCTAAGGGCCTTTCTCCTGAAGAGTTGGAAGACAGGGAGAGGGAGAGGGGACACCAGTTAGAAATGGCAAAGCTTAAATTAGGAGGGCAGTTGGAATTAGAGAATGCAAGAAGCAAGAGAGAAGCTGAAATGGAGAGCAAAAGATTAGATTTTGAGAGAGAGAAATTAGCGTTTGAACGTGAGAAGATGGTGAGGGAGATGGAGCTTAAAACTAAGAGTTTAGAGTTGAATCCCTCCGGTGGCTGCACTCCATCTGTGCCTGCAGAAAGTAGGTTTTATTTTCCTAAAGATGTGATCAAAGATTACAGTAAGAATGAAGATATTAGCCAATGGTTTAAAGCGTATGAGTTAGCATTGTTGGCCCACCGGGTCCCTGAGAAAGATTGGGGAACGGGGTTGTGGAGCCGCTTTACAAATGAAGGGAGAGATACCTTGTTGAGCATGCCTGAAGAGGAAAGGGCGTCTTATACTCATATGAAAAATGCTTTAATGCTGAGATATGGCTTAACTCCAGAAAAGTACAGACAAACCTTTAGAGAATGTAAGAAGTTGCCTGGTACTACGTGGGTTGAATATGTGTCTTTTTTTTGCAGAGCCATGGATGGTTGGGTAAAGGGTAGCAAGGTTGATAGTTATGATGCTCTTTATGATTTGTTTGCTTGGGAGCACTTGTCTAATAACTGTTTTCCAGAGCTACGCCAGCACCTTGTTGATAGCAAGATATCTAACCCTAGAAAACTTGCTGAGGAGGCGGACCGCTGGGTCAGTACCAGGGTCCACAAGGGTCCAGTGGGAGACTCAGCCAAAGGTGGACAGGGTCCCCAGCAGAAGAGTGGGGGGGACAGGGGTAAACAGAGGGAGTTTCAGAAAGGGCCCCAAAGTAATCCCCAAGGGAACCAAGGGAAGGGTTCCCAGCCTCCCCCAGTAAAGAAGCCAGAGGCCCCGACAGGTAAACCTGTTCCAAGGGGCCCCATGACCTGCTACGCTTGTAAGCAGGTGGGACACCGTTATTATGATCCCCAGTGTCCCATGAAGGATTCCTATGCACCACCACGTGCACCCCCTCGTCAGGTGACGAATGTAGCCCTGGGAGGGAATGAGATGGGTGCCCCCGGTGGGTGGGGTCCTGCAGAAAAGTCCCTGGTCTCTTTAGGAGACGTGGAAATGGTCCCTCCAACCCCTCTACCTAATAACACTAAAAAATATAGGCAGTGGGTGACCATTAATGGCCATAGGGTGGAAGCTCTCAGAGACACCGGAGCAAGTGTGACAGCTGTCAAGTGTCACTTGGTGTCCAGAGAGCAGGTGGTCCGTCATGCATTCTACCCCGTTGTAGCTGCTGACAACTCACAGAGTCAGTGTGAGGTAGCTCAAGTTCCTTTTGAGTGGGGGGGGTCTCAGGTACTCTTCAGGTTGCTGTGAGGCCCGCCATGCCTGTTGATTGTCTCCTGGGCAATGATTTGGAGGACTCCCCTTGGGCTAAGGTGGAGAGAAAATCGCATCTGAAAATGTTGGGTCTGCCTGAGTGGGTGTGTGCGACCACCCGGTCCATGTCAGTTAGTAAGGGTGTTGATGGGGCCCTGGAGCCTGAAAGTATGGCCCAGGTCCCAACTGTGAAGAGAAGAGGCAGGGGGCGCGGGAAACCGTCCCCCATCGTTCCCGCGGTCCAGGAGAAGCAGACCCTGAGGGGGATGCCCTGGAACCGACAGGAGAACAAGTGGCTGAACTGGGAGACCTGCCCGAGCTGACCCATTGGCAGCAGGATGGTGGTCCCTCCAGGGAGGAATTTTGTGCTGAGCAGAAAGTGTGCCCTTCTCTTGTGGGTATGAGGCAGCAGGCCTCAGCCCAAACGACAGGTGATCAGTCAGGATCACATTGGATCTACTGGGAGAACGACCTCCTGTATAGCGAGCCTAAGGCTGCTGAGCCTGGGTCAGCCCGTGTGCTGGTGGTACCCCAGCGCTTCAGAGCCTTCCTACTGGGGTTGGCTCATGACGTTCCGTTAGCTGGAAATCTGGGGCAGGACAAGACCTATGACAGGCTTGTCACCCATTTTTATTGGCCCCAGATGAGAAGGGATTCAGATATCCATTGTAGGACCTGTCAAACTTGCCAGGCAAGTGGGAAAAGTGGGCGGAAGCAGAAGGCTCCCCTCCAACCTTTTCCCGTCGTCAGTACCCCCTTTGAGCGAGTGGGAATTGACATTGTGGGGCCACTGGACCCCAAGACAGCCATGGGCAACAGGTTTATCCTGGTCTTGGTGGACCATGCCACCCGGTACCCGGAAGCTATCCCTCTCCGCACAGTGACGGCCCCCGTGGTGGGACGGGCACTGATGGGTGTTTTCTCCCGCATGGGGTTCCCCAGAGAGGTGGTGTCAGACCGGGGCACCAACTTCATTTCGAATTATATGAAGTCTCTGTGGAAGGAGTGTGGGGTAACCTACAAGTTTACCACTCCTTACCACCCTCAAGGTAATGGGCTAGTTGAGAGATTCAACCGGACCCTCAAAGGCATGATCATGGGTCTTGAAGAACCGATGAGGCGTAAATGGGACGTCCTCTTGCCATGCCTGCTGTTTGCTTACCGTGAGGTGCCACAGAAGTCTCTAGGGTTCAGCCCATTTGAGCTTTTGTATGGTCACCCGGTAAGAGGACCTTTGAGTCTGGTTAAAGAAGGCTGGGAGCAATCTCCCAGGAAACCTCCCCAGGATGTATATAGCTACATGCTGGCCTTTAGGAACCAGACTCGGCGCTTCAGAGATCTTGCTCAGGCAAATCTGGAGGCCAGCCAGGAAGAGATGAAGCGGTGGTACGATCAGAATGCCACTCTGGTTGAGCTTCAACCTGGTCAGAAAGTTTGGGTCATGGCCCCTGTGGAACCTTGTGCGCTCAAGGACAGGTGGACTGGACCATTTGAGGTTGTGGAGAAAAAGAGCGATGTCACCTACTTGGTGGACTTGAAGTCTCCCAGGAACCCCTTAAGGGTCCTGCATGTCAACCGGTTAAAGCCCCACTTAGAAAGGTCCGAAGTGGGCATGCTCCTTGCCACAGATGCTGGGATGGAGGAGGAGAGTGAGCCTCTTCCTGACCTCCTGTGTGCAAAAGAAAAAGATGGGTCAGTGGATGGTGTTGTCCTCTCTGACACACTGACCCCTGAGCAGCAGCAAGATTGTCGCCATCTGTTGGTACAATTGCCTGATCTGTTCTCCTTAATCCCTGGTGTCACTCAGTGGTGTGTCCATGATGTGGACACTGGGGACAGCACCCCTGTGAGGCACAAGGCCTACAGGGTGACTGAAAAGGTCAGAGCATATATCAAGGAGGAGGTCTCCAAGATGTTTGCCTTAGGGGTGGTTGAGTCCTCTAGCAGTCCTTGGGCCAGCCCAGTGGTCTTGGTCCCAAAGGCTGCAGCGCCTGGTGCTTCACCAGAACTTCGGTTCTGTGTGGATTACCGAGGACTCAATTCGGTCACCAAGACTGACGCGCACCCCATCCCCAGAGCTGATGAGCTCAACGATCGGTTGGGGGCTGCTCGGTACCTTAGTACGTTTGATCTAACGTCTGGGTACTGGCAGATCGCCTTGACTGATGGGGCAAAAGAGAGGTCTGCATTCTCCACACCAGATGGGCACTACCAGTTCCGTGTGATGCCCTTTGGGATGAAGAATGCCCCTGCCACATTCCAGAGGTTGGTTAACCAGGTATTGGCCGGGCTGGAAGATTTCAGCGCCGCCTACCTGGACGATATAGCAGTGTTCAGCGCCAGCTGGGAGGAACACTTGCACCACCTCCAGGAAGAGTTGTTGGCCCTGCGCAGAGCAGGTCTCACAATCAAGGCCAGTAAGTGCCAGATTGGGCAGGGTTCAGTGGTGTACTTGGGGCACCAAGTAGGGAGCGGCAAGGTGGCCCCCCTGCAACCCAAGATAGATACCATCCTGGCTTGGGAACCGCCCAAAACCCAGACTCAGGTGAGGGCCTTCTTGGGTCTCACGGGTTACTACAGGAGGTTTGTCAAGGGGTATGGCAACATTGTGCACCCCTTGACCTCGCTGACTTCCAGGAAGCAGCCGAGACTTGTGATCTGGACTGACGCCTGTCAGAACGCCTTTGACACTCTGAAAACTGCAATGTGTACAGCACCGGTCCTCCAGGCACCCGACTTTTCAAAAGAATTCATTGTCCAGACAGACGCTTCAGAGCATGGTGTGGGGGCTGTTCTAGCACAGATGAATGAGGAGGGCCGAGACTTACCTGTAGCCTTCATCAGCCGGAGGTTACTTCCCAGGGAACAAAGGTGGAGTGTGATAGAGCGTGAGGCATTTGCTGTGGTCTGGGCGCTGAAGAAGCTAAGACCCTACCTGTTTGGGACTCACTTCCGGGTTCAGACAGACCACAGGCCCCTCAGATGGTTAATGCAGATGAAGGGTGAGAACCCAAAGCTGTTGAGGTGGTCCATTTCCCTACAGGGGATGGACTTTACGGTGGAACACCGCCCTGGTACAGATCACGCCAATGCTGATGGTCTGGCCAGATTTTTCCGCCTTAGTGATGAGGACTCCCTGGGTGAAGGGTAGTTCTCCCCACATTTCAGCTGGAGGGGACACGTGTTAGACCTGGCATCATTGGCATGAGTCTCTCCTCCATTTTTTTCTGTTTGCCTCCTCTGTTTACGATGTTTTTGCTGGTCTATTGCTTTGGGCACTGTGCCACTGCTGATCAGTGCCACAGTGCAAGTGCTCCCTATGTTAAATTGTTACCATGATTGGCTTGGTTGACTTACTGTTCAGTCCCTAGTCTAGTGCACTGCGGGTGCCAAGGGCATGTAAGTTAACTGCTGCTGGTGGGCTTGCAGCACTGGTTGTGCCACCCACAGAAGCAGCTTGTAAAATGTGTCTCAGGCCTGCCACCGCAGAGCCTGCGTGCAGTCCCTGACTGCCATGTCGACTTGGCAAGGAAACCTACTTGCCAGTCTCTAAAACCTTCACTTTGCCACATTTCAGACACCTCTATGGTAAGCCCTAGGGCTGGGTGCATTGTGGGTAAAAGGTAGGTCATGCCCTGATGTGTGTGGCATGACCTAATAGTGAATTACAGCCATTTTCGTTTTTCACTATTGAAGGGCTACCTGCCTCCAATAGGCCAGACTGGGCAGACTGATTATTAACTCCATTATAATCTATCTGACTCAGGGAGCATGGTAGCAGGTCGAGTTTAGTATCCCTGAACTCAGAATTTAATAACACACCCTTTAGGATGGATGGTTTTTAGATTCTGTGTTTGAAAATAGCCCTTTTAGAAAGTGGCTATTTTCTTGTCCAACTATCCACCGGTCTCTGCTGGTTTGGTGTGTGTGTCAGGGGCTGGGTGGCTCCAGAGGTCTGAATGAGTCAGTGTGGGGTGAATGAGGCATTTACACATAGAGTGAGGGAAGAGTAGCCTGCCCTGCCTGACACAATACTGGCTCCACCTCCTGCTGGGCGACTGATAGCCCTGCTCCTGCCAGTGACAATACTGGCTCCGCCTCCTGCTGGGCGGCTGAGGACTCTGCCCTGCTCAGTGAATAGGCCAGGTGCCTCTGCCTGGCAACACCCACAACGAACCTGAGATGGGGGGAATTTCCCTGCTTGGACAAAGGGAACAAAGGAGAAAAGGGGTATAAGAGAAGGACCCCTGAACCAAAGACTCAGATCACTTCTGACAAGGAAACCTGTACCAAGGACAAGAAGCCTGCTGATCTAAGGACTTGCCTCCCCTTTCTGCCAGAGTGCTGTTTTGCTGTGGAGGAACCTGAAAGCTGCTTCTTTATTTTTGCCAAGGAACAAGGAGAGAGGAACTTGGTGTGTACTCTCTAAAAGCTTGCTAGAACATCTCCAAGGGCTGGAAGAGTGCCAGTCTCCTGTTGAAGTCACAGGGCCAAAGGACTTCACCATCTACTGAATTGCTGAATTGCTGGAAAGTGTTGTTTCCAGTACACAAGGGAAAATCTGCAGTATTGACGCCGCCGACGCCGCCGACGCCGCCGAATCCAGCTCGACATCGTGAGTAATGGCTCCAGTGTCCTGAGCCTTCGACGCCGGCCGCCGGGCCCGATCAACGCCAGCAGCAACGCCAGTGAGCAGTGGGTATCGGCCCCGGCTCCAAGTGACCCCGTCTCGATGCCGGTATCGACGCCAGTGAGGAGTGAGTATCGGCTCCACCTCCAAGCGACCCCGTCCCGACGCCGCTGCTGATCGCATCGACTCGACGCCCTTCTCGACGCCGTGAGCGCTGCTCCGGCCCGACATCCCTCGACGCCGCTGCGGATTGACCCGACCCCGAGGTACGATCGACGCCGATCTCGACGCCGTGAGCGCTGCTCCGGCCCTCGACGCCGCTGGGGATCGACCCGAATCCGAGGCACGATCGACGCCGACCTCGACGCCGACATCTCGACGCCGTGGATCATCGTTTTCTTCATTTCCAAAGGTACTGTGTTTGTGGGGTCTGTTGCAACTCCAGGCTCGACGTAGCGCTCCTCGCAGTCGACGCCGAACCTTGGGAATATAGTAGACTCGACGTCGTGTGACTCCTGTGGGGGTTACATTGTTGTCAAAGAACTGTGTTTCAGAAGAATACTTAATTTTGTTGCTAAAGAACTATTTGCCAAGAAGAAACCTTACTTGAACTATTATTTTTCCTTCCAAAGAGTATTTATTAAGACTGTGGTATATTTTTGTCGTTATTTGGTCTTGTGCTAAGCCTTATATAAAAATCCTATTTTTATAATAACTTCTGTGTCGTGTCCATCTGTAGTGTATTCACTTTGTTACTGTATGTGGTCATAAATGCTTAACACACTGCCTCTGGGATAAGCCTGTCTGCTCTGCCAAGCTACCAAGGGGGTAGCAGGGGTTATCTGAGTGTGTAATCCCCTTGCCCTGACTAGAGTTGGTAGGTCCCTATTTGTCAGAAGTGTATACCTCTGCCAACTAGAGACCGCTGGTTCTAACACCAACCGTCTCAGTTCTTGGATCCTGTCACCTCCTCTCTCTCTCATGGGGACATTGTCCAGGACACAAAATGAAATCAGACTATTGTTGCTTTTATGGTGAGTGGCGAAGTGTCTTGCTACCGGATATTGTTTGTCCTGGTTCTTTATTGCCCTCAGATGCTCCAACACACGTTTTTTGGCTTGGTGTATAGTGCTGCCTATGTAGTACTTGTTACAGGGACATCTGAGGCCATACACTACAAACTCCGTATTACAGGAACAGTGTATAAGTATTTTAAATGGGTTACAATGTGGGGAAAGCTTAACTTCTTTTACAGTAGCAATGTATTTACAGGCTTTGCACCTGCCACATGCGTAAAACCCCTGTACAGTGCTTTTCTTTGTGTCAGAAGGAATCAATGTTTGGCATACCATATCTTTAAGAGATTTGGCCTTGCAGTAAGTTATTTGGGGATAGTCTTCAATCCCTCGTATTAAATCTTTATCTGTTTTCCACACGTCCCAAAATGTGCATAGGGCTTGTCTGACCTCCCATGATTGCTTGTTAAAACTGGTTATAAATCGGACTTTATCTGTCATTCCCGATTCCTGCCCTGGTTTGACCTTTTCAGTGAGTAACTCTCTCCTGTCTCTCTTGTTAACCTCTTCTTTTTCTATACAGTTTTTGGTGTATCCTCTCTCTTTGAATCTCTCACACATTGTCATACTTTCATTTTTAAAGTCCTCTATTGTGCTACAATTACGTTTAGCACGGAGAAGTTCACCCAATGGGATGCTGTTAATGAGACTACTTGTCTTTTGAGATGTCATCAGTGATGTCACTGACCATGTCATGAATGATGCAATATATGACATCATCAGCAGTGCATTGCTGGCGCGCGAGTTATAGTTATCAGAACTAACTATAACGGAGGAATTTCTATGGTTTTGTACGAGTGAAATGGCCAGCTAACTATAACACCCCTGAAACCTATGGTTTTTTTCTGAGAATTTCTAAGGTTTTTTAAATGCTAATTTCTAACTATAACGTTTCTGAAACCTATGTTTTTTTCAGTGAATTTCAAAGCTTTTTTAAATGCTAATTTCTAACTATAACGTCTCTGAAACCTATGGGTTTTTTTAGTGAATTTTAAAGGTTTTTTAAATAATAATTTTTAAGTGTGATAGTAGTTTTACCTATTTTTTTGTACTGATTTTCTACAGTTTATTTATACATATGTTATTCATTAAATAACATTATGGTGCCGATTCCGATCGGGTAAAATAATCTCCCGTACGACTCGTATCCGTATTTTTTTACGTACGAGTCGTACAAGTCCCGTACAAACGGCGAAGTACTATTCGTACCGTAAAAATACATACGAATTGCATCGGGAAAAGTCTACGAGACGTCCCCGGACAGTTTTACGTACGAGTCGTAAAACTGAAGTCCGAGCGCACAAGTCCGATCCGTACCGGCGTCCCGAATATACAAGCGTATGGAAAACGTCCCGTACGGAGCGAACTTTGTACGACCCCTACCCCGGGTACACTTGGGCCCGGGTTATGAGTCGTACGGTCCCCCCACCCCACCCGCGCATGTCCGTGCCGTACCCCCCACCCCAGCACCCGCGTATGTAAGTGCCATACCCCCCACCCCAGCACCCGCGTATGTACGCCCGCACCCCCACCCCAGCACCCGCGTATGTACGCGCCGTACCCCAGCACCCGCGTATGTACGTGCCGTACCCCCCACCCCATCACCCGCGTATGTATACGCCGTACCCCAGCACACACGTATGTACGTGCCGTACCCCCCCACCCCAGCACCCGTGCATGTACGCGCCGTACCCCAGCACCCGCGTATGTACGCGCTGTACCCCCACCACAGCACTCGCGTATGTACGCGCCGTACCCCAGCACCCGCGTATGTACGTGCCGTACCCCCCACCCCAGCACCCGCGCATGTACGCGCCGTACCCCAGCACCCACGTATGTAAGCGCCGTACTCCCCACCCCAGCACCCGCGTATGTACGCCCCGTACCCCAGCATCGCGTATGTACGAATCATACAACACCATTGCATATGTGATCACTGTACAACAACATAGCTATGGACGCACCTTACATACGCGAAAACGACTCGTACTGAACCAGGACACTGTAAAACAGCCCAAGGAGGGTCAATTCGACTCGCACAACACCACAAAACACGTCTACAGGACAAAAAACAACTTAAAAGACTGACCTGGCACATCCAAACAGGCAAACAGAGGCCCAAACTCACAACCACCTCTTATAACACACCCACCAAAAGTTCAAACCCAGCCACACCCACAAATGGACCAATAAAAAGGGCCCACAATCACAAACCATGAGCCTTTGCAACAGACCCACTGCTGACAGACATCACACACAAACAACTGCACCCATACACCTTAACTTACACACCTTCACACAACCTCCTTCACACAGACCCCCTCTACACATACACACACACCTACACATTCACACCCACACACCCACAACCATCCACACCCACACCCCACACCATGCCCACAGACAAGAATCCAAAGTTCACAAGGGAGGAGCTGGACATCCTTGTCAACGAAGTCATCAGAGTCGAGCCACAGCTCTTTGGAACATTGGTCAGACAGACCAGCATATCCCAAAAAACTAGCCTGTGGCAGAGGATCGTCGATTGGGTGAATGCTGTTGCGCCCATCAGAAGGACCAGGAATGAATGTCAAGCCAGGTGGTACGATCGGCGCAGGGCAGTCAAGCGCAAAATGAACGAGGAATACGCCCAGAGTAACATCACAGGAGGTGGGCTGCCCCGCAGACCGGTACATTACCATCCCTGGGAGGAGAAGGTGATGGCCCTGCTTCCGCCGGTGGGAATACACGGAGTCGAAGGAGTTTGAGAGCCTGGTGAGTACACAAACAACTCACGTAACATGGGGGGAATGGCATCCACACCCCAACTACAACAAATGCACTCACCTACCCCCAGGCCCTCACCTGACACAACCACACTCTAAACAACGCTCATGCCACTAACATGAGTATGCCCCATTCACAAAGCAAGGCCATGCCATGTCCCAGCCTACACAAATCACAAACCCAAGACAGGATGTCCTGGATGCTGGGAGGGTGGGGATCACTAAACATATTGTACAACTCAGAAACAGACACCATTGCCCTCAGCCCATATGGCCCAGGTACATACCCATGCACCATGCGCAATGCACAGGGACTGGCAAAGTACTGACAAGGTAGCTGACACTTGGCCCTGCTGTAGGCAGCACAAGGCCCTCCTGTGACAACTGCAAACTCTAACACAAACACAACAAGCTCAGAAATCTAGGACAGGAACTCACACTCACTGACATGGCAGCATGCGCCATGGTGGGACAGATACATCACCTGGGAGACCCACTGCCAAATCACACCACACCCACCAGCAGGCACCGTCAATCAATCAACAATCGATCAGGGTACTTGTAAGGCGTGCTACTTACCTGTGAGGGTCTCAAGGCGCGGAGGGGGGGGGTTCCACCACTGCTCGAAGAGCCAGGTCTTGAGGAGTCGCCTGAAGGCAATTAGGTCTTGGGTCAGTCGTAGGTGGGTTGGGAGGGTCTTCCAGGTCTTGGCAGCGAGGTAGGAGAAGGATCTGCTGCAGGCGGGCGTACGTTGGATGTGTGGGACAGCTGCGAGGGCGAGGATGCCGGAGCGGAGCTGGCGGGTGGGGGTGTAGAAGCTGAGTCTGATGTGCAGGTAGGCTTGTCCGGCGGTGTGGAGTGCCTTGTGTGCGTGGCTGAGGAGCTTACAGGTGATCCGCTTGTCGATGTGGAGCCAGTGCAGGTCTCTCAGGAGGGGGGTATTGTGGCTGTGGCGGGGGGCATTGATGATCAGTTGTGCCGAGGCGTTTCTGAAGCGTTGTAGCCGCCGTTGGTGTGTGGATGGGAGTCCTGCGTAGAGTGCATTGGCGTAGTCCAGTCAGCTGCTGACGAGGGCCTGTGTCACTGTTCTACTTGTTTATGTCGGGATCCACCAGTAGATACGGCGGAGCGTGCGTAGCAGGAGGAGGAGACACCGTTGACCTGCTTGGAAATGGAGAGGGAGGATGCGAGGATCAATCCTAGGTTGCGTGTGTGGTGGGTGGGTGTCGGTGATGTCCCCAGAGCGATTGGCCACCTGGAGTCATCCCAGGCTGAGGGTGTGGGTCCGAGGATGTGGACCTCCGTCTTGTCCGAGTTCTGTTTCAGATGGCCGCTCCGCATCCAGTCGGCGATGGCCCTCAGACCCTCATGGATGTTTGTCTTGGCAGTGTGAGGGTCCTTGGTGAGGGAGAGGATGAGCTGGGTGTCGTCGGCGTAGGAGATGTTTTTGAGGTTGTGGTGGCGGGCCACTTGTGTGAGGGGGGCCATGTGGATGTTGAACAGCGTCGGGCTGAGGGATGATCACTCACCCCTTATACAAGCACACACCCCCGGGGCAGCCAATGGATTCACACACTATCACAATGGACATGTGACACAACAAGAGCAAGCCACAGCCAAAAAAGCATCCAAGGCCAAATGAGACATGTCAAAGACCCTGGATAACATTTCAATCAGTCCCCTGCAACATACCCATCCACAAGTGAACATTGATGTGAATGCTAGGCACATACAACTACCTGGAGGAACTGTGGCAACCAGAACATGTATGAAACATGGATGTCGCATGAAACAGCATTAACATTGTCTCTCACTCACACACAGGGCAACGTCATGGATCTCCCCCCAACACTGGGGGGAACAATCACAGGCCCAGGCTCGGCAGGAAGATGATCCCACCGGCAGCGACGACTCTCAGCACTCTGTGGATGACCCCAACCAACTTGGACCCTCTGGTGCCCAAGCCCCTGCAGCACCTGCGTCAGGTACATCTGTGCCAACCACCACCCCCATTCTTGCCACATCCCAGGAGACACCCAGGAGCCATGCCCGCACAGAACAACTGAGCCAGTCTGACCTGGAGGGATAAGGTTCTCCGGCCACCCAGGAGGAGGCAGACAACCTTGCAAATGCCATCCCTCAGGGGTCCCGTAGACCCGATGTGCACACAACGGCAGGCCAGGCTCGTGTAGGCAGGGGTGGTGGGAGTGGAGGCAGGCGGAGGCACGAACCTGACCAGCCAGCTGAGGGAACCGGTATGTCACACATACGCCACATCTTGGACACATACCGGCGTGACACCAGGGGCATCAGCCAGGTAGCGGGGACCCTCAACGAGATTAAGAACCAGCAGGCCGAGCAACACGCCAGTCAACAACAACACCAAGGATGGATGGAGGCAAGACTGGCTGAGCTCCTGGAGGTGCAAACGGACATAAGCCGTTCACTCCGTCGGATCGCCGACAACATGGACAACCCTCCCTGTGCCACCAGGCGAAGACCAGCACCAGCCACAGAGAGGGAGGAGGAGGAGGATTCGTCCGACGGAGCGTCCCAAGCATCAAGGCCTGCATCTGAGGGTCCCGCAAGGAAAGTGGGTCGTCCACGGAAAAGACCGTGAGAGGCAGCGGACCATCCACATCTCCCAGGCCACCTGGCCTGGCACCTGGCCCTCATGCGCAACAGCAGCACCTCATCCAATGACATTCTCTGCCACATGGACTTGCTGGTCACAGTCTGACCAATGATGACCAACACTGTGGTCTGGACTCTGATGACTCCAAATGACAAGGATCCCATCTCCCCCTGTGAACTTTGGATTCCATGCACACTGTATAGCACCTATTTGTCCACATTAAACAGGCCCCCCACCGAGAATAAATCTTAATTTCTACAATTACATGTTGCATTCATTTTGCATGAGTACACAACCTACGTGTGGGGAAATGTCAAACTATGCATGGGTGTTGAACTAACTCCAGCCATCCATACCCTGGAATCTGAGTCTGGGACAGGACACACATGGGTCACAATGTATCATCCTATACAGACATGGAGCACAATACTCACCCATGATGGCCTCAAGCTGCTGAGAGGGGGCATGCATTACTGTGCGGACAGACCAATTGGGAAGAGTATCCTGAAGGCGTAGAGGTCATGGCTCATGTGGATGTTGCCGGGGAGGGAGTAGCAGGTATGTCTTGCCAGGTGGGAGAACTATGTCCTGCATGCTGGAGTACGGTGGATGTGAAGAATGGTGGCCAGGGCAAGGTTGGATGCACGGAGTTGGCACAACGAGGTCTCGGATGACAGACGGCCAAGGTTGGTTTGGGGTCTGGGGTTGTGGCCTGCCTCCTGAGTTTGGGTGAGGAGTCTGAAGGTCATCCTGCAGCACACAGTGATCCATTGCAGCTATCTCTGGTGGACGTTGTTGTGGCTGGGGCACGGGATGTTGAAGCTGAGGTGTGCACATGCAGCCTGGATGTGGACAAGTTTCCCGGGAGATAGGATGTACTTGCTCCGTAGAGGGCGGGGCAGTAGTTGACATGGCTGGTGTCGTGGGCCTGGGGGATGGTCTGTCTTTCCTTGGAGTGGATCTATCTGTGGATCATGTGCATCATGCAGAGGGTGTTGCACCCTGAGGTACAGATGCTGGTGATTAGCATGGCAAATGTGAGTGACGAATCCATGATGCACACCATCTTGTGTGCATGGGCACTGGGTGCATGTGCAGGGCTCTTGCGGGTGGGACACAAGCAGTTGACCCAGCTGTAACCGGACAATCCTCAGATGATTACCTCAGTCCTGTACAAGTCCAGCCTCAGGTGGCTGATGTTCAGCCATTCATCAATGGATCTCATGCCTTCTTGAATGTTGGAACTGGCAATGGCTGCGTCTTTGGTGAGGGTGAGGAGCACCTGGCTGTAAATGGCATACGAGCTGATGATGAGGTGCTGTACGTATGTGATGCCGGAGAGGGGGACCTGGACACATTGAAGATTGACACACTGAGAGATGATACCTGGGCCATGTGCCAGATGATGCCACTATACTGCATGCTGAAGGCTTGAGTCCCACTCCCATGGCCTTGCTGGTGTACGGAGCTGGTGGGGAGTAGGAGGGACATGACCTGGTTGGTGTGACAGGGCCTGGAAGGCGGGGCAACGCTGTGTAGGCAGTTGGAGTTGTACACTCATCATGCAAAGGTGTCGTGTGTGTGCCTAGGGTATGCCTGAGAGCAGGCGATAGCTTTTCGGATGGACAATGCTTGGAGGGTGGCTGCAACATCAAACTGTAGTCTGATGTGGGTCATGTAAGGACATGAGGGTCGTGCAATGTGCACGTTGCATGCGCTGACGGTCCAGCCTTTGGCACCGCGTGGGCGCAACAGTGGCACAGACAAGCTGATGCCAGCCAAATGAATGGGTGGATGGAGGAAGGGAGGAGCATCTTTGAGGTGTGTGTGTTGCCGAATCTGTAAACTTTGTGGGCCCTTGCTGCAGGGCCGCAGCAGCAGGTGACATGTCCTGGAAACTATGCCACAAGTTGCACACAAAGACAAGGATGTCAGAAAGGACAACTGCAACAGGCGTATGTAAAGGAAGGAGTGTCCGGTTTCCCATGGCACACCCAGAGACAATGGATGCACAATCACCAAAGATGACTGACACCGGATCATGAAACTGAAGGCCGAGCTGCGCACAGCATACACACCCTCAGCAGGTGTTGACGGCCCGTTGTGGTCACCAACATGCCCACGTTGCAATACTCATGAGGAATAGCGGGAGGCCAAGGATGACACGAGCAGACAGCATGCGAAACTACCTGGGGATGACAGACACACAAGAAGTCAGGAAAAAGATTGCCATCCGCATGCATGGTCATTTACTCTACAGGAATAAGTGTGTCACCATGCTATATTAAAATTGAGTTTCTAAGCTAAAATGTGTGGAAGGACATCATCATTCGAGTGACACATCTGAACACACCTCTAAGTCACTTAGCATACAGTCAGCTGGACACACACATTGCAACACATGCCACACAAGGCTCCAGGCGTGCACACTCAGACCCATGGACTCACCATTATGAGAAGAATTTGCGTATGAGCTGACTCCGGATGTCGTCGTCCTCCTCCTCCTCATCCTCACTTGCCTCGTGACCAAGCCCTTCATCCTCCACGGGTGGATGTTCCTGCTCATCCGGATCCAGGATGAGTGGCACAGCCTTCTCCACTGCCATGTTGTGCAGCATGCAGCACACGAGGAAGATCTTGCAGGCCTTCACCGGTGCATATGGGAGGGAGCCGCCTGTCTTGTGAAGGTACCGGAATCTGCTCTTCAGGAGGCCAAACGTCCTCTCGATCACTCGCCTGGTCTGCCCATGTGCGTTGTTGTAACGGTGATCTGCAGCTGTTACGGGGTTGCGGAGAGGCGTCATCAGCCATGGCATGTTGGGATAGCCAGAGTCCCCTACATGGAAACATCATGTAAAGAAGTGGGTCAGGAGATGCCGTAAGATACAAAGATAGCGCTAAACACAGGACAGAGTATACCCACTGTTAGATCTGGGGGTCTCTAGTTGGCAGGGTAGGTACCACTGTCCAAGTAGGGATCCTTGCTTCTAGTCAGGGAAAAGGGGATACACTGTTAAGATAACCCCTGCTCACCCTCTAGGTAGCTTGGCCTGAGCAATCTAGGCTATCAAAGGCAATGTGGAAAGTATTTGTACCAACACTCACAGTAACACAGTGAAAACACCACAGATTTACTCCACACCAGTTTTAGAAAAATAAGGTATCTTTACTAAAAACTTCACAAGACCAAATACTACAGACAAACCAACATATAATTCAAAAAGGTTACTTTAAAGATAGTTCAAGAGCTTGCAGAAAGTACTCCAGGATGTAAAAGTCAGTGTCTGGCACAATGCGACTCTCAATGCACAAAATGCGACACTTTCGTGCCCAACAGCACCTGTAGTTGCGATAAGGTTCCCAAAAGCTATGACAAGGAAGATGGCAAAGGCGATGCGATACTCCTGAGATCCTGGGGAGGCTTTGCAGCAGCCCTGCTTCACGCAGCAGAGGTGGATGCGCCGGCTCCGATCTGTAGGGGGAGGATGCGATGACTTTGGCTTTCGTTGCGTAGGTTTCTTAGGGGGAAGCTTCACGCACAGGTTCGATGCGACACGCTTCGATGTGGCACGATGCGCGGCGCAGCGTTGACTTCCGGCGCCGCAACTCTCGATGCGCCACGGAACGGGACTCTGCGTCGACGCACACGATGACTGGAGACTTCCACGCACCGGCAGTGGTGCGGCTCGCAAACTGGTTCTGCGACGACCCTCGCAATGTCAGGAATCTTCACGCTTCGGGACGATGCTCAACGCACTCGGCGATGCGGGGACCCTGCGTGTTGCGATGGTGCCGCGATTAAATTTTCCTCGCACTTTCGTTCTTGCGACACGCAATCGGATGATGCGTTGGGTACCAGTTACTCTTTTTCACGCTTCTGCTTCCCAGCTCCCAAAACACAGCAAAACGACCTCCTGAGGCCCCCAGACTGGGCAAGCACTCCAAGGCAGGTCAGAACTCTCTCAGCAGAGTTCCAGGGAAGCTGGTGGTGAAGTCCTTTTGTTCCTGGGACTTCTTAACAGGGAGCCAGCTCTTCTCAGGCCCTTGGAGATCAGAATCAAAAGAAGGGGACACAGCAAAGTCCTTCCCCTCTCCTTGGCAGCAAAGCAAAACAGCAAGCAGGCAGTCTTCTCCTCTTCAGTCCTTTTCAGCTTTCTCCTTGGCAGAGGTTTCTTCTTAGTTCCAAAGTGATCTAAAGTTTAGGTGTCTGGGGTCCTCTTCTTATACCCCTCCAAGTCTTTGTCTCTCTTTGTTCCAGTGGGGGGATTCCCCTGCTCAAACCGGTTCCTGGGTGTGCTCTGCTCTGGAGCACCTGGTTCCTTTCAGAGTGAGGGGCAGGGTCGTTAGACGCTCAGCAGGAGGTGGAGCCTTCTTTGTGCCAGCAGAGGCAGAGTCCTCAGCCTGGCCAGCAGGGGGTGGAGCCAGCTTTGTGCTGGCAGGAGTAGCCCTATTCAAACCCAGGGACTACTCCTCCCACCCATCTAAAGCAGATCTCCCTATTCACCCTGCTGCTGACTCATCCAGGCTCCTGGAGCCACCTGGCCCATCACATGACACCAGTCAGCCAACCAGCACACAGGCACACAGGAAGGTTAAACAGGAGAATAGCTACTTTCTAAAAAGTGCCATTCTCACACAGTGAATTTAAAAACCATCTTGCTAAAAAGATGTATAATTAAATTCTGAACACAGAGATACCAAACTTGGATTTTCTATCTTGCCCTTATGGGAAGATAGGCATGTAAACAGCCTTCCCCATTCTATCCTATGGGCAAGATAGCCTCTCAGCAGTGAAAAAATGAAAATGGCTGTAATTCACTACCAGGGCATGTTACACACCTCAGTACATGCCCTACCTTTCAGATACACTGCACCCAGCCCAGGGGGGTACCTAGGGCCACCATAGGGATGCCTGACATGTACAGAAAAGGAAGGATAAGGCCTGGTCAGTGGGTGCACTGGCCAGGTCGACATGGCAGTCCTGGACTGCACATAGGCACTGCAAGCAGGCCTAAGACATCATTTTAGGGCTACTCCTGTGGGTGGCACAATCAGTGCTGCAGCCCACTAGTAGCATTTGAATTACCAGCCCTGGCACACGCAGTGCACTTTACTAGGGGCTAACAGGTGAAACAAATATGCCAATCATGGATAACCAATCAATATAACAATTTATACAGAGAGCATATGCACTTTAGCACTGATCAGCAGTGGTAAAGTGCCCAGAGTCCTATTGCCAACAACCACGGGTCAGAGAAAATAAGGGAGGAAGAAGCAAAAAGTTTGGGGATAACCCTGCAAAAAGGGCCGTTTCCAACACCCACCAACAAGACATGCTTGTTCGTTGTGCAGCCGCAGCATCATTTCTGGCACCCTGCTACGCCTCATGATGTAGTCATCGTGTGCTGACCCTGGAAAACGTGCACCGACATGGGAAATCAGCATGTTAGCAAGACACACCAAAAGGGCATTTATAGAGTGGTAATGTTTACGGTTGCGATAGGCGACCTCCTGTGCCTGTGGTGGTACCAAAGCCACATGTGTCCCATCAATAGACCCAATTACATGGGGCATCCCTCCCAGGGCATAGAACTCTCTCTTGACACCTGTCAACTGCTCACGAGTACGAAAATGGATGAATTCATCCAGGTGCTCCAACATGGCTTCTAAAACATCATGGAGGACACGGCTGAACATGGTCTGTGACATGCCACCCACATCAGCTATGGTGAATTGAAACGTACTGGTGGCAAAAAAATGTAGGGCTGCCATCACCTTCATCTTGGGGGTCAGCGCAGTAGGATACCTGTGTCGCGGTTGGAGGTGTTAATCCAGCTTTGCGGTCATGTTCTCAATCAACTGTTGCGAGAAGCGGTAACGTCTTATGCAGTCACGTTCTCTCATGGCACTCAAGTCTGGCATTGGTCGGGGGAGAGGCGGTGCCCTGCAGAAAATTGGAAGGAATAACGAAGAGTGAGTACATAACAACATCAATGTCAATGAACTGAGCACATGCTCAACTGCTACTACACATCTGCTAAATACAGAGTCTGGTCTGTGCAATACATCCAGGACACGTATGCCAGCCAGGTGATACTCCTACGACAAGCCAGCTACACCCGTTGATAGTCAAGTTCTACATGACATGCACAGAAACTAGCTGTTGGCCAGTGTAAGTGAACGGCCAGAGACATCACAGGAGTGACATACATCCACATATCTGCATTTGAAGGATGTCATCTCATACAGACTGCTGGCGGCAAGCTAGACGCACAGGTCACATGTCATTAAAAATGTACAGATCACACACATAGCGATGAAGGGGTACACGTGAAAAGCGAAAACACAGACATGGATACGGCGCAGATATGTCCTCATGTCAAAAAATCTTCTTTGAAGCATCCAGACACACGTAACGTGTGAATCCACATGTGGCATGGTGTGTGTATATGTGTGCCATGCCCATCTACACACAGACACATGTTGGATGCAGCAACAGCAGATGCAGTTGACGGAACACCAACAGCAAGCTCATGGGAACACATGACACACACAAGACATAGTCACATCGGGGCACGCTGGTACTTAGATGTCAGGTGTTAGTGTCCCTGTCCCTGGCATCAGGGGACAGTTGCGGGTGTTGGTGACTGTGCCATACCAGTGATGCAGTGCTTGACACGTTTGTACTACATGCACACATGTGCAAAGTGGGAAGGGAAAGTGTGCCACATACTGCCCCATCACACAAGACATGTGTATACAGGTCATCACACATCTATTGTGCTAAAACATGAGGAGACATGTGCCATATCACTGCCTGACACACCTAGGCCCTGCACATGAAGGACTGCAATGACAATGACTTGATGTACAGCCGTGCACGAGTCTGACACCTCCATTCCTTTCGTGTGCGCCTCCTATCACCAGTGTAAGCTGTGAAACACCCCGTACACATGCTCTGAGGGCGTGTGAATGTTCCGTATCATTACATTGGTGTTCCCGCCGGAGTACAGGTGTGTCTACGGACCGTACACACGTACGTGTACTACCAGTGTGTACACGTATTTGTACGACCAGTGTGTACACGTACGTTTACATACTGGTCGTACGCGTACGTGTCAAACGCACTGTGCAACTGGTGCCGTAGGGGTACGTGTCAAACGCACCGTACCTGTGTGTGGATTGCTAAATTACATAGGGACACATGAGGGACAAGTATTAGGGCCTAAATGCATGCTGGTTGTCATGGATACCGATTTTCCAGTTCACATTTTTCCATCAGGTGGCCGGTAAGAGGCAGTTGGCAACTAAATACAATGTTGCAAAGTGGTTGGTGACTTCACATTATGCTCAAATTTTGAGCCATGCAAAGGCACTCACTGGTGTATATTTAAAGGGATTGGAGGAAACGTAGGATGCAAATGAGACTGACGAATCACTCAGTACTCCTGTAAATGAAACAGCCCAGCAAGGCAGATATAAGTCAGCCTGAACCCATGAGAGGGCACTTGCCTGCACTACCTTTCAGTCGACACCACTGCTCCTGCCTGTGCTTCCTCTGGCACCATGTCAAGGTCTGTGGGGAGGGCCCAGCCATTCACCCAGGAGGAGAATGAGACATTGCTGGATGTCATCCTCCCACAGTACACCAGCCTGTATGGGAGACCAGGGGAGCAGGTGAGTGCTGACTCCACTACCTTTGACTGTGCACCTTTTTTGTGAATGTCACTTCTGGCATTGTGTCCAGGTGTGACAGACATGCAATGTTGTTTAGAGTGGGTCCCAGGGGGGATGGATGGCTTATGTCTCCCATGCAGAGCATGTTCCTGTGTGCACTCCTCACTTGCATTGTGCTTACTGTGACATTCACTGCATAGTGCATGGCACATTCAGCCTGCCCAATCCTTTGGGCCATTTTTGTTCTATAGTCCAGAGGTGATTCAGTGGACCCCCCGTGTGACAGGTGACTGTACCCACAGATGTGTGTGAGTTGAGTGGAGCTGTGGTGAGAGTGGTGAGAGTATCCAAATGATGTGTACGCCCCCTGGACATTGATGTGTGTGAATGTTCCTTGTCATGTGGGTGAGTGTCTATGTGGAGTGTTGCACCACAGCTGCATGGAGGAAGCAACAGCTCCACCCATCTGATGTGAGAAGTAAGCCGTGCGGAGTGTCTGACTTGCTGAGCTATCACCACACCTGTGACACCCCACAGGCAAGTGGCACATGTGCAGAGTGAGGTTTGTATCTGCTGTTGCCTATGGCAGGTGATTTATCTGTGCCTGTGTGTGTCTGTACTCTGCTGAGGTTGCGTCAGTGGCCTGGGGCATGTGACTGCTTGGAGGTGCTGTCCATCAGCCTGGTGTTGCATGTGATGCACAGTGTGTGCCATGATCAGGGAGTGTGTTGCACCCCTCATGCCACCTGTGTACTTTCAATGCCATGTAGTGCATTGGGGCTTCCACAGAGGCTAATGTCCCTATGACAAAGGTGCTATTTGTTGCCATCATACTATGCCCTGTTCAACATATCAAAGATGTTCAAATGTGTGTCTCTGTGACATGGAGCAGGTGTAGTGATGTTGTCTCACTTTGTCATCCTCACAGGTAACTGCCTACGAGAAGGGGAAGATCTGGAAGCGGGCCGTCAGGGCTGTGAGATCGGTGGAGGGTCGCAGTGGGCGCCTAGCCCAAGTGAGGAAACGCTGGCAGGACATCCGGTGCTGGACCCGGAGGATCGCCCGGTGCCAGCTGAAGGACTCACCTCCACGCAAGCACGGCGGGCGCCGATGCCTGACCCACCAGATGAAGCGTGTCCTGGCGGTGGTCTTCCCTGACTTGGATAGGCGGTTACAGGAGTTGCAGCAGCAGGAAGGGGGTAGGTACATGTGTGTTTGTTGTGTGTCACCAGCTTTTGGAAGTGCTCAGTCGCCTAGATACACTGTGAGGGTTAAATTGTGCAGTGCATATCCTGTTCCCCAAAGTCAAACGGTGCTGTTCTTCCTCCCTTCCCCTCCTTGACATGTGTTCCCTGGTCTGTTTGTAATCACTATTGCACATGGTCATCTCGGCTGCCAGTTAATCCAAGTGCACATTGCTTTCTGCATCATGTGGAGGGGGGGGTCTGAGACATGTGTTGTTACCTTGCCTGTGCC
This sequence comes from Triturus cristatus, assembly GCF_964204655.1. Taxonomy (NCBI): domain Eukaryota; kingdom Metazoa; phylum Chordata; class Amphibia; order Caudata; family Salamandridae; genus Triturus; species Triturus cristatus. The sequence continues at coordinate 193,491,543 of NC_140579.1, forward strand.
CTGTCCTGTTCAGTCATTTGGGGGTCCATATTAGTTGGCACTGATGCTGAGTCTCAACATAGGAGTGTGAGTTTTCAAATGAACAGACTTGCAGCATGCATGACCGATGTTGTGCCTCAGACATGATGTGCATGAGTGGGAGATATGCATAGTGCCGGGACGGTAGCTCATGTTACAGTCAGAAAATTCCAGGACCATGGAGCAGTGTGCCCACTACAGTCCCATAAGACACCCTTGCCTCGGAATCATGTGTGTCATCCAACACTGTGCCCATTCTTTGTGTGTTCAGCATAGGTTGGCCTCTGTGGCATTGTTCCCTGGCCTCATTTGTATTTATCTAAAGTGTGCTACATGTGCCCATTGTACAGGCTGACCCCATTTTGCTTGTGCATCCTCACACTGGGCAGTGCCTGTGTGTCTATGTACAACTATCTGTTGATGGTTGTTTGTCACAAACATGTGTTGGCAGCCTCACAAGGTGATGTGGAGTACATTTAGGAATTCTTGATGCACATTTTAGTAAACCCAGATTAAGAGGTGTAACTTCTTGATCTGTCTCAATAACATTGTCTCAGGTATGAGGGGTTTGTGCGGGCAAGGCCTACATGTCCAAACCGTATGTCTCCTTGCCAGGGCTGACCTGTGTGTGATAATTGTCTGGACAGACACTCAACATGCAGTGACCCAGTCATGTTGTTGTGGAAATATGGATTTTTCCGATCAGTTATGTCCCCTATCTTGGACCCCAACGGTTCTATGTGCATGTCACAAGTACATGTATGTTCCCTCCAGTTCCAGTTATGAAGACGCAAATACATGTGCGTCCACCGTCAACATGCCCTCTGTCAGATCCGCCATGAATAGGCCGGATATTCCATTCCTAAATATGAAAGGCCACCGGTTTTATATGGTTCACTTATGCCATTTTACAGTCCAGGCAAGTAGGCCCTGATTCTGTCATCAAACTCCTCTTGCTTTCTGCCTCTGAAAACTCCAGTTCGAGCCTGCATCTGTGACCATGAACTTTGTCTCATTCTCTGCGCGGCTCACGAAGCCTGACATCAGCCTATTCTCTGCCAAGAACTGTATTTCGCCTTCGAGTTATCTGCTTCCCCCTCAGCCGATGCATTCCTGTCTAGTAGTTTAAGTAAACATTCTTCCAGCTACCGAGCAAAAGGCTCGACTTCTCTGTCCTCATGCAAGTAATTCATAGCCCTGTTACCATGGAATATTCCTACCCCCTCGCTTTCAGTGTAGACATTCAGACGCTTGTACACGCACGCACAGTCAGTATAGAATAGATTCTGTCCGAGAGTCCTTCTTTTGTGGATAACATAGTTCTTTAAACATAGGATGTTAGATATGATTTGGGATTAGGTTGACTTGACCCCCCAGACTTTTTGTCTCCACATGTAGAGCTAAATGTCAAGTCCCCTTCACCCCCTAGTTGCACGTCAATCACACGTCATACTGCTGCGCGCGCATCTATGCCAAGTATTATCTTATAGATCCACCTATAGGTGACATCATAACCAATTATGTTCCTTTTTACTCCTTATTACACCCATTTTTTGGTTACGCAGACAAATCGTCATTTTCCTTATCAATTGTTACGCCTATTGCATTCGCTTCATTGTAATGTATGTACTATAAAGGTTACTTCTTGTCAATAAAGTATGTACTTCACTTCCTGAACCTCCGTGGTGATGGAACTTGGAGCAACCGATTATAATCGATCATTGGAATAAAGCCCATTCCGAACCTCTAATACCACGGATTCTGCCTCTCATTTTACTGAGCTATTTAATTATGTTTCTGTATCAAATTACGTCCAGGTAAAGGAAAATTATTTACCACATGAATGGCGCCCGAATAGGGACACTTTCTCATCTCACGCGCCGGCGGTGCGTTGCAGGCCCGGTCTCCTGCCACAGCTGGACGGACAATAACGCGTACCAGCAGGATTTCCTGTATCTCCCTCCGGTCAAGCGGGGGCGACTGAGACTGCGATCAACACCCAGACGAGGCGGTGAGAAGTGCGAAGTATCCCGACCAGAGCCTAGCTGAGAGAGCAAGATCCGAGGTATACAGAGACCCACCAGTTCGAAGTCAAGCCCAGTGTCCGACGAGTCGAGTCGAGTCCAGTCCGGTTCAAGTTCAAGTTACCGAGGCCTTCCGTTTCCGAAGCTACCCGGTGAGTACCATTGCTGGGGAGGCATTTCTGACGTGCACATAGGTTGTGCCGGTCAAGACGGGTTTGGGTACACAAATCCGGTCTGCACTGTTTTAGCAGTGTATCTGTACTGTTTAGCAGTATATCAAGTATTCCGAAGTATCTAGTTATTGTCAAGAATTAAGCTTGGTGATTAGTTATGCAGACGATCATCATTGTTGGTTATTTTAAAGGTTAAAAATGTTTTAATGTTTAATGTTTAATGTGTTAAACGTCCTGCATATTGTGGTATGAATGGTTGTTCATTACTGTGCTTTTGTATTAAGTGTGTTCAAGATTAAGTATCGGATCAGTTGTCAATATGCCGCTCTTTTCGAAATTAAGACAGATCACTACTAGAAAAGGGGTTCTCGAAGAAGCCGTCCCTATTCCTCCTAGGGACACTCCAGGGCACTTCATGTATCACAAACATGGCTTAGACGCTATATTATTTCTTGATTTATGGGTAGACTACACCAAGGGATTACCAGAAAGTCAGAGGTGGCCCGCAGCGGGAACCTGGGATGCAGAGTGCATCATGAAAGTCGAGGAAGAGTTATGGAAAAGGAAAGTCAGACAGTCACAGAAAGACGCCGTTGAGTTATGGCGTAAAGAATCTCATAGACGCACAGAAAAAGCACGTAGACAGGAAGAAAAGAATAAAGAAAGTTCAAATAAAGTTCGAGAAAATCTATTAATTGAGGAAGGTATCCGAGTGAAATCAGAACAAGTAGACAGACAAAGAAACGCCCTTATGAATGGTATGTATCCCCTTCTGGCCGAAGGATTACCTAAGGCTACTCCAGAAATACCGAAAGACTTGCCACCCCCATTGTTCCCAATAAAGGTACATCCTAAGGGGCATCCTAGAACCGCAGAAGATGTTTTTCTTTCCTCATATTTAGATGACGCAGCTCCCGAATATGCAAATTCCGCCCCGCATAGACCGCATACCAGGGAGGTCCAACGCCAAGATCCAGCACCCGTATCCCTACAGCAACAAATCGAGTCACAAGTTCTGGCAAGCACATCTGTTTCTGCATCCGCTCCTACAGCTACTTCTATAGCTGTATCCACACCTGTAGTTGCTGTGTCACGTTCGACGAATCCTTTCACACCCGACACCCCAGATGGGGCCACGGGAGGTGCTACCAATATCTTTTCTACGCCACCCAGAATAAATAAACTTACTTTTCAAGAATCAGCACATTCACGTACACCCAAACTCATAAGTGCCCGTACGCTGAAGGAACTTCTTATAGATTGCCGATATGACCCTGTGCCCGGTAAAGAGGACGAAATGACCCTGGCATCATTGCGTATCAGACGAGCCGCAGTGTATTTAGGAAAGTTACCAGGAATGACTGCGCATCTAGATAATATATATCATTTTGTCCAAACAGGGCGAGATCCAGAATGTATTAACAGAGCTATGGAATACCAGAAAGTAGAGATACAGGGGGAACTGTTACGTTTCCTCATAAACTGTGTGATCAGAAATCAAGACCGACCGGGGGTAGACCCGGAAGCAATGCAAATTCTTACAAGATGGAGCCAGAATATATCAGAAGGGAGACATGATAAACAAAATTGTATAATAGCCATGTGCCGAAAGATCCGTAAAGAAATAGAACGCCTACACGAAGAGAGGTTAGAGGTAGACGAGTTCGAACAAAGCGAGGAAGAAGGGTCAGGACTACCCACAGGACAGTCAGACACCATAGCCTATGTAGGTAGAGGAAGATCTTGTAATAATAATAGACGTCTTACTGACTCGATACGTCCGATATGTCCAGATAATAACAGGAATTTCCAAATACCTATAATTAATATAAGGTCTAACGAGCATTCGTTCCAAACCGCCGACAAACTACTCCGAGAACGAAGGGGTTATCATTTTCTCGATTCTATGGATGAACAAGATTTAGCCAGGGCAGCTGTCCATTGGGTGGACATTCCCGGAAAATATAGTGATGATACAGTAGTACGCACATTTTTGAATCTTACCCCAGATGAACAGAGGTTAGCTGGGATTTATATGATTCAACAACTCATTATACTATATCGAAGTCAGCATTCGGACCCTGGTCCCTTACCTGACATACTGACTGAATTGCTTATGAATAAATGGAGAGGTGCAGGTACTAAATTAATTAAAGAAATTCTAGAATCAAGAAAGCAGTATATTCTTTTTGTATGCGCAGAGCATGTCTCATTGCCCGTCAAGGAAAGAACCACGTATCACATGGATAGACAGAATCCCTTACGAGAAGTACACCCAATAAAAGGCGAGGACAACGAGTTCAAGCGCGTATTTGTATATACGCCCATATCGAAAATAGAATTGTTACAAATGAAGAAAGTGGTACCCAGTCATGACAAAGATCCAGCGGGTTTTCACCGAGAAATTAAAGACATGTTACTCATGGGAGAGTATACCTATCCCGACATTATGACAATATTAAAGGTATTGATGCCTGCTGGTATTTATGAGAAACTCAAGGAAAAAGAGTGGGAGGTAGGAGACCAAAAGATAGAATGGTCAGTGTTAGAAGCGGAAGAAAAGGCCCGAACTGCAGGAGCAGGACTTGGGGATAAAACTAAAGCACTGCCAGGTTTATTAGTACAGGTACTGCCACGTTTATTAACTACGAAAAAGGAAGATTGGGGTACAATTTCAGCCTGTAAACAGAAGCAAGATGAAGACACTAGTGATTACTATGCCCGATTTGAAAAATGTTTTGGTATAAATAGTGGCATAAAAGCAAGTAGCGAATCATACCCACATCTGTTTGTAACAAAATTAGTAGAAAATGCTCTGCCACCAGTAAAGAATAGAGTATTAAAATTCGAGAGTACCTGGCAAGGTAACACTCCATCACAAATGTTACAAATGTTACAGTACCATCACAATAGAATTAGAGAGGAACAAGAACATGAACACAGACGCATGAAAGACACGAAAATGAAAATGTTAGTTTCCCAGACAGTTCCAGCTGAAGGACATAAAAAGGGTATGACACATTCCGATTCAGCAGGACCTGTAAAAGGGACATGCAATTATTGTAAAAAGCCAGGTCATTATGTACACGATTGTCCAGTTTTAAAACATAATATCGCCATAGGTAAAACACAAGAAAGACCACGGCCATTTAGACAAGAGCAGAATGAACAAGGAACTCTGCAGCATGCCCAGGCCATGCCAGCCGCACAACAGCCAATACAGTTTGTGCCAGCTGCACCACCGTTGCCTGTTGCTGCCACACAGACAACAACACGACAAATGTATCAGACCGCACAGTATGAATATCCTGAGTATCAGCGTTACGCATGAACAAGCCTAGAGAGGGAAGTTGATTTACCCCTTATCGAGATTCCTGTAGATCAAGAAGGACCTTATGTACATAGTGAATTATTGGGCCAAAATAGGAAATTTTTACTCGATACAGGGGCAAGTCGAACAACTATAAAACGTAGTGAAGTTCCAGGGGCACCCCTCTCAGGCTCACAGAATATTTCCCTTGGTTTTTCAGGAAAACCTATTGTTAATGAAGTGTCACAACCTCTGCCACTTACGATAGGACCTCTGACCCGAACTACAGATTTATTGCTTACTAAATCATGTCCAGAAAACTTGTTAGGAATAAAGACATTGAAAGCTCTAGGAGCCATAATATGTTGTTCTCCGGAAGGAGTAAGGTTGTTTTTACGTGATTTTAAAGGTCACTATGTGTCTATAGACATGGATCCCCGACTGCAGACTTTACCTACACGTCTATGGGCACAAGGCCCTACTGATGTTGGTTGCATGAATATTACACCATATCGAGTCACATTAAAGGCAGGAGTGGTGCTACCACGAATGCGACAATACAAGTTACCACCAGATGCTGTAGTGGCTTTACTACAAATCATTGACGAGCTCATTGCCCAAGGAGTAGTTGTAGAAACAGACTCCAATGTATGTAATTCACCGATAATTCCGATTCTTAAACGAACAGATCCTAAGGCCCCGCCAGTATATCGATTGGTTATTGATCTGCGCGAGTTAAACAAATGCATTGTGCCACAATTCCCTGTGGTCCCAGATATCTCATCATTACTGACAGCTATTGATTCCGAAGCAACATTCTTTACTGTAATCGATCTCAAGAATGCCTTTTTCAGCGTCCCAATAGATCCGGAAAGCCAATATTTGTTCGGATTTAGTTTAAATGGACGTAGCTTTAAATTCTCACGCGCACCTCAAGGATTTACAGAAAGCCCCAGCATCTATAGCCAAGCACTGAAACGAGAACTCGATAGTATCCACATGCCAGTTAACACTGCTCTGCTTCAATACGTCGATGATCTGCTGATCACCGCTAGAAGCGAACCGGAATGTGAAAAAGCATCACTGACAGTTTTACAATTTCTAGCCGAAAAGGGGCACAAGGTGTCCCCTTCTAAGCTGCAATTCTGTGTCCAGCGAGTTGTTTATCTTGGACACTCGCTGTCCAAGGAGGGAAGGCAGCTTACACCCGACCGCATTCAGTTAATAGCTAACATGCCAACACCCAAGACACAAAAGGAGGTGCGGGCTTTCATAGGCCTCACTTCATATTGTAGGCAGTGGATCCCTCAGTACGCATTTCTAGCAAAACCACTCATTCAGTTAACCACACAGGAGGCAGCCACACCGACTGTTCTCCCTTGGACTCAGGAACATACACAAGCTTTTGAAAGCCTAAAGAAAGCTTTATGTCAAGCACCTGTCTTAGCAACACCATGTTACAGAAAACAGTTTACACTCTTTGTTACAGAACGCGAAGGTACTGCCTTGTCAGTACTCACACAGGAACAAGCAGGAGCACACAAACCATGTGCTTATTTTTCTAGTACATTAGATCCCGTAGCTCAGGCTTTGCCTGCATGCCTGAAATCAGTGGCAGCGACAGCTTTAGCAATCAGACAAAGCGATGCCATAGTGTTAGGACATCCATTGACAGTTCAAGTACCACATGCAGTAGAGGTTCTTGTAAATAGAACGCAAACACAACACTTGACTATAGCGCGACTTACAGGATACGAGCTTACATTGTTTCAGCCACATATAGAAATCAGACGCTGTAACACATTGAATCCTGCCACACTTTTGCCAGTAACCGGAACAGACCCACTAGCCCATGACTGTATTGAAGTTATTACTATAACGACAAAACCCAGACAAGACTTAACCGATGTCCCATTGTCAGACCCAGACCTGACATTGTATGTAGATGGTTCATGTATGAGAACAAGTACAGGAGAGTTAGTGGCCGCTTACGCAGTCACAACAGATACTGAAGTCATTGAAACTAATCGTATAAATACTTTGTCAGCTCAAGCCGCAGAGCTCATCGCTCTGACACAAGCCTGTATTCAAGCCACAAATAAAAAAGTCAACATATACACGGATTCACGTTATGCATTCGGAGTTGTACATGACTTCGGCGTGCTGTGGCGAGAGAGAGGTTATTTAACTTCCCACGGTGCCCACATTCAGCACGGACCCCTCATTCATGCCTTATTAGATGCAATACATCGACCCACTGCAATATCAATTATGAAATGTAAGGCTCATACGAAGATTACTGATATCATTTCCCAAGGCAATGATCTAGCCGACAGAACAGCTAAACAGACTGCTCAAACTCAAACCCCCGACATGACAAAGACAATAGTCCCGACACCGACACATTGTATGACAGTTAAAGATCCTACCCTTGACGTAATTGACATACAGACACATGCTACACTAGACGAAATAAAGAAATGGACTGAATTAGGAGGGATCCAAACGGACCAAGGATGGATGATGAAGGAAAAGTCTGTATGGTTCCTTCCTGATTCAATGGTCCAAGTTATAATTAACACTATACATAGTCCAGCGCATCTAGGAGAAAAAGCTATGCTAGACAGCATTCAACACATCTGGTTTAATAAACATTTACGAGCAGCAGCCAAACAAAAGGTCCGTACCTGTATGATCTGTTGCCAGTTCAACCCAGGAAAAGGCGTTCCCGTAGAACAGGGTGGATTTCATCCTCCTGACCACCCTTTTGAAGTCCTCCAGATGGATTATATCCAGATGGAACGATGTCGAGGATTCAAATATGTTCTCGTAGTTGTCTGCGCTCTGTCCCGTTGGACGGAGGCATACCCGGTTTCAGATTACACTGCCCCGACTACTGCCAAACAGTTGGTTCGAGAATTCTTCCCACGATACGGTTTACCACGTGTTGTCTACTCAGATAACGGCCAGCCGTTCTCATCCGAATTAATGAAACATGTTTCACTTCTGCTAGGATATCAGTGGAAATTCCACTGTGTTCGACACCCCGAGGCAGCAGGTCTCGTAGAAAGACATAATCAGATACTGAAAATCAGACTGTCCAAAATATGCAGAGAGAAAGGTGTCGACTGGATAGTAGCATTACCAGTTGCACTCTTTTACATGAGAATGGTAGCACACTCTCGAACAGGGCTATCCCCGTATGAGGTGATCTTCGGCAGACCACCAAATATGTGGGGGACGCCCATACCACGCAAAATAACTGATATTGACTGTAATATGCTGACAGATTACTTGGCTTCCTTGATGTCTGCACTACAATCTTGTCGTTCACAGGTTGCTGCAGCATTTCCCGACAACACTGAGGTGAAACCCCATGACATAGTTCCGGGTGATTTCGTGTTTGTGAAAAATTTCGACCGAAAGACTCAGCTGGAGCCCAGGTGGAAGACACCCAAGTTGGTTCTGCTGACCACAAGAACAGCCGTGAAGATCGAGGGCCGCAAGGGCTGGATTCATTCAAGTCATATCAAGAAATTTCATGGACAATCCTCGGATATAGACATTGTGCCCTGCACTCCCTCACAGACTGATTCAAAACTTCCTTTGGTTGAACAGACTGAAACCGAACTCTATAAAGTTAAATTGAGGCCTAGAACGTCAGACGATTTGATTGTTTAAGTCCTCTCCTAGGTGAAGCGGTTGAATCTGTCTCTGACATGTATCCTCTAGACCTGAATCATGGACAGTCGCGAAAAATGATGAAACGACAGGCGTATTGTAAATCACTGCGTAGCCATTGCATAGTGACATTAATAATCTTGTTTTTCTTGAGTCTTTTAATAATTACTGCAAGCATATTGTTGCACATATATTACCCTATTTCTAGACATGTTTATAATGTTACTGCTGAACATTCTTTTAGTGACTTACCTTCGCATGAATTGTCTTATAGACTTGCGCTGCGCAATAACACTTTCATTAGTATGTTACATCATTCCCATCAGACTAGTAATGCCACTAATTGTTGGGTGTGTGGCCGACTCCCTCCCTATCAGAATTATGAAGGAGTCCTGCCTTTCTTTCCACATCCGTTTACACATAATGGATCCTGTGGAGCATGGTTTAGTTTAATCAATTCCATAGACTCAGACACAGCAGTTTACCAAGATCATTGGGTATGGGGAAATCTGAACCTAGTTTTACTCAAGGTCTGCTACCCTGACAAGGAGGGTCGCCCCAAGAGAACAGGAACTGATCTAGAAAATGAAGTATATGGATTAGGTAATTTTACACCTAATCTCATGATTCTGAATGTCGTATCCGAAGTTGAACTAGTCTTGCCCACCATGTCAGTATTCCCAGCGAAGGGTGAATTATGCGTAAGAAAGGTTGGTTCCATACATATGGGCCATAGTAAATGCACTACTATAGTAGAATTCAGTGATCGAGGCAAATCTTCATTTAGAGCTTATCGCCACTCCTACTTTATATGTGGTCAGACTGCATATATGCGTCTACCTCTAGACTGGGATGGTACCTGCTACATTGCATTCCTTTTGCCACCTGTTTTCCTAGCTCCTCCTGATTATTACAGAAATATTCATTTAGTACACAACAGAGAGCGGAGAGATCTCCCAATTGTCGATTACACTGAAACAGCATGGGAAAAATACACAGATTTCAATAAAGGCATCTTTCCTTATATAGGTACTGTTACTAATAGTAAACTGATACGTAGATTAACTAGAACCCTTGAAGCAGTAGTGAATGAGACTATTTCCGCCTTAGGCAATTTAACGGAAGAGCAGTCTGCTATGCGGATTGTTGTGCTTCAAAATCGTCTTGTTCTTGACGTCATCCTGGCTGATAGGGGCGGAGCTTGTAGGGTCATCGGATCAAGCTGCTGCGTATTCATACCAGAAAATTCGCCATCTGTATATAAAGCCATCACTCGCCTTCATAAGATTGTAAACCAGATACACCAGAACCCAGGCACTTGGACTTGGTCCAGTTGGTTTTGGAGTGTGATATCAGCCTGGGGATGGAGAGTTTTATCCTTCCTAGGTATTGGCCTTCTCATACTATTCAGTTGCTGTCTATGTCTGCAATGTGGACCAGCGATTTGTGGTCTGTGTACCACATCGTGTATTCCACCACCAAGATTTCGTTCGTCCCGGAAGAAGAAAGAAGAACAAATGATGTTATATTAACAGATCAATGGATTGATGAAGATTGATATCTCTTGACGGGCAAGTAGGGGACAAGGAGGGAATGTGGAAATATGGATTTTTCCGATCAGTTATGTCCCCTATCTTGGACCCCAACGGTTCTATGTGCATGTCACAAGTACATGTATGTTCCCTCCAGTTCCAGTTATGAAGACGCAAATACATGTGCGTCCACCGTCAACATGCCCTCTGTCAGATCCGCCATGAATAGGCCGGATATTCCATTCCTAAATATGAAAGGCCACCGGTTTTATATGGTTCACTTATGCCATTTTACAGTCCAGGCAAGTAGGCCCTGATTCTGTCATCAAACTCCTCTTGCTTTCTGCCTCTGAAAACTCCAGTTCGAGCCTGCATCTGTGACCATGAACTTTGTCTCATTCTCTGCGCGGCTCACGAAGCCTGACATCAGCCTATTCTCTGCCAAGAACTGTATTTCGCCTTCGAGTTATCTGCTTCCCCCTCAGCCGATGCATTCCTGTCTAGTAGTTTAAGTAAACATTCTTCCAGCTACCGAGCAAAAGGCTCGACTTCTCTGTCCTCATGCAAGTAATTCATAGCCCTGTTACCATGGAATATTCCTACCCCCTCGCTTTCAGTGTAGACATTCAGACGCTTGTACACGCACGCACAGTCAGTATAGAATAGATTCTGTCCGAGAGTCCTTCTTTTGTGGATAACATAGTTCTTTAAACATAGGATGTTAGATATGATTTGGGATTAGGTTGACTTGACCCCCCAGACTTTTTGTCTCCACATGTAGAGCTAAATGTCAAGTCCCCTTCACCCCCTAGTTGCACGTCAATCACACGTCATACTGCTGCGCGCGCATCTATGCCAAGTATTATCTTATAGATCCACCTATAGGTGACATCATAACCAATTATGTTCCTTTTTACTCCTTATTACACCCATTTTTTGGTTACGCAGACAAATCGTCATTTTCCTTATCAATTGTTACGCCTATTGCATTCGCTTCATTGTAATGTATGTACTATAAAGGTTACTTCTTGTCAATAAAGTATGTACTTCACTTCCTGAACCTCCGTGGTGATGGAACTTGGAGCAACCGATTATAATCGATCATTGGAATAAAGCCCATTCCGAACCTCTAATACCACGGATTCTGCCTCTCATTTTACTGAGCTATTTAATTATGTTTCTGTATCAAATTACGTCCAGGTAAAGGAAAATTATTTACCACATTGTGCAGGGTTAAATGTTCGTGCTTTGCAGCATGTGTCAAAATTTAAAATACATGGCTCATGCTCATCCATTTTTGCCACCAGTGTGTGGTCGAGATGCTACGTAGTTTGGTCTGTGTGTGCTGACATCTGTGTGGACATTCTTGCTTGCCATGAGGGTGTCTCCTCAGTGCAGGTGCTCCTTATCCCAACACGATTGCAGGCCCATTAGCTAATGCATTGTCCTGTGTTTGGACATGTGTGCCACTCCACATGACAGGCAGTGGGTCAGATGTGTTACCAACTGTGTCATCATGGTATGGATGGCCATGGGACAGGTGGCATGATTCAAGTTGTTAGTCAAGAAGTATTGTACCTTGGCACTCACTACACTTGTCAACATGTCTCAATTTTTCATATCCTTGACTTTGCTAGTTTGTTGTGAAGGACAATAATGTGCCTGCATGACAGATGTCTCCCAGGGAAGTGCAAAAGAAAGTACCTTTACACTTTCCGTGGACACGCTGGCACATTTTCTAGAAAGGCACAGTTCGATTACCACTTGTTTTCTGATTATACATATCCATGTTCACACAGTGTGTTTGCATTTGGGTAAGTCCTTGGTTGTTGCTGATACCAACTTACGAGTGTCAAGTCATCCAGACCACCGTGTTGCCATGTATATGTACTTACTGATACCCCAATTCTTCTTTACAGTGGCTTATTTGAATTCGGCTGGCAGCTCATACAATGACTGTGTAAATGTAGTTTTGTGTGCACCTCCTTGTGTGACTTCTGTTATACAGGCACATGTGTGTTCTGTTCACAAAGTGGCACATTCACACATTCTAAACATGTACATTGTGTAAAGTGTTGTGAGTCCCAAGGGATCGCAATGTTTTTCGTTTGGGTTTCAAAAGTACTCACAGGTCTCAGAGTGTGGGGACACCTTCAGCATTGAGGTCTGTTATTTGGCCTTGGGTGCACCAATACTGTTTCGTTCACAGTGAACAAGAGGTGGCATGCCTTCATAGTCTTGCTGTGCTCAACTGTTCCCAGACACTTGCTTCTCAGTATAATTCGATATCAAGTTATTTGCTGTTGTGTCATAATCTCTATTGTTTCCAAGTGGCATGGTGGGTCAACCAACTGGGGAGTGCAGGGTTACATATGTGCGGACTATTCTAGATGTTACTCATGATACATTTCCTGATATGCACTGTGACATTTTTTGTTTGCACTCATGTGTCAGATGTATACAGGTGACTGATTATTTTCTGTATCTTCACCTTGCCCACAGCATCATCGGAGGACACCGAGGGAGACACCTGCATGGACGTGGAGGAGGGATCCAGCACCGCTGCCACCACTGCTGGCGAGTCTGCGGGAGCAAGTGGCACGGAGGGCGAGGGGAGTCAGGCGGAGGACCTGTCTAGTGGCAACACTGACTACGATGCTGACAGGTCCGAGGCTGAACTCCTCGAGGGGGCAGAGACTGCTACAACACCTGGCAGCAGCACTACATCTGTCACCGCCCCCTCCATTCCCATCATCACCCTCCCAGTTGCTCCGGTCCCTTCTGTCCGTGCTAGGCAACACCGTGTCTCCTTCGTGCCAGGCACCGCACCCCCTGCCCCTGTCCCCCTGCTGCCCTCACTGCAGAGTCTGTGGACATTCTGCGGCAGTTGCAGGTTGGCCAGACATCGATGCTGAATGTCCTCCATGGCCACACCATAATGATGACACAGATGGTGTCGTATATGGAGGGCATGTCATCAGCGATGTCTGACCAACGGATGTTGCTGAGGTCCATGGACTCTTCACTGACGGCAGCAGTGAGTCTCCTGCAGCGCTTCGTCCCCCCTTACCCCTGCACCATCCACACTTCCCACTCCCATGCCTGTCCCAAGCACATACAGACATTCCCAAGCACGCACCCCACCAGACACAGGCAGCACACCAACACGTAAGGGCAAGCGCACTCCTCCTGGCACGCACACTCAGGGGGATGAAGGCACACCCACTGGGTCTGGGGCACACAGGCATACACGCAGCCACAGTCCGAGTCCGCATGCCGCACTACCCAGTCCCTCCAATGGCACTCCCCACGGCTCCCCTACCACACAATCTGACAAGGAGGCCTACTTGGCTGTGCTGGGCCTCAGCCCCTCTGGCTCTCCAGCCCGCAAATGGGAACGGCACTCCACGGGTAGGGGAGTTGAGTCCCCCCCCTGTCCACCCCCTCCCCCAGTAGTGCTGCACCCCATCCTTCTGACCCCCCCCTCCTTTGAGCCTGTGTTTTCTTCGGTTGCAGGGGATACGCTGGACGACCTGGCAGCAGTGTGCAGTGCCGAGCTGACCTCCACCTTTGGAGCTGCCCCACCCCCTGTGGTGGAGGCGTCCGTCCCTGCACCCACCACACCTACCCTTACACCTCCTGTCCCTGCGGTGCCTGGTCCTTCCCCACATGATGCCCCCCCCAGTCGACGAACCTGAGGGTTCTAATGTGCAGGCAAGCTAGGGATGACGCTAGGCCATGTGTCCCCCCCAAGGACTTCTGATCTGGACTGGCCATGTGCCTTTGTAAATAGTGTCCTTTTATAATTTTTCATTTAATGCTGAATAAAGCATTTTCTTTTCACTTTGAACACTATTGCATTTCAGGTATTGATGTGGGTGCTGATGGTCCAGGAGTTGGGGTTGTGGTAATGTGTTATGTTTCAGGAAAATGTTGTAGTCTGATGCTCATGGGGTGGACCATGGTATCTGCGTGCCATCACAAGGTCTCTGCAAAGAATCTTTGGTCGCGTGTGCTATATGTGTCTGGAGACATTGTCCCAAGGAGTGTTTCTTCCTCTGTGGCACCTGACATCTTCCCTGCAGGGAGTTGCACATTTGTTGTGCTGACCTCTGTCTACATTTCCTTTGTTGGTGACGGATCCCTTCAACTATGGCCATGCCTGCTCAGCAATGTCTCCTGCTGCATCGTCTGTGCCATCCTTGCTAGTCACTGTACTTGAGTATTGAGTATGTTGTAATGCCTTAATGGCGACATTCACCATTTTCCGCACTATGCATGTGTGTTATCCCAGCCTAGCACACAATTGGTACTTGTTCTGCAGGGTATTTGGGCACCTGACTGACAATTGTGGGCATTGTATCTGTGGGAACTCCACCCTATTCCTTCCATGAGAGGCAACATCTTGGTGGCTGTCCCAGCACCTGTACATTCCTATCAGTCCTGGGATGTGCGTGACAGTGTGTGTTCCCTTTGGCTCTCTTAGTTTAGTGGGCATTGACAAGACTATACAGTCTTGTGGCATGATCTCTGTGTGTGTATTGTGCTGCATCCGCCAGGGGTGGGTATGCATGTGTCATTTTTCCTCACACCCACATGTGGTGTGTCATGCAGTGGGGGAAAGACATCCATCCTCATGGGAGTGGGACACTGCTGTCAGTGATGTGTTGTTATGGCACTATCAACATAGTCGAACATTAGGGATGCGTACATACACCCATGGAGTTGTGGTCATCTGATCATGATGTACACACCCCCATGTCTCTGTCCACTGCTAGTATTCCTCTGCACCCACCCCTCACATGTCTCTGTCCACTGCTGGGAGTGATGGGCACCCATCCCATGTCTCTGTCCACTGCTGGGAGTGATAGGCGCCCACCCCTCACATGTCTCTGTCCACTGCTGGTATTCCTCTGCACCCACCCCTCACATGTTTCTGTCCACTGCTGGGAGTGATATGCACCCACCCCTCACATGTCTCTGTCCACTGCTGGTATTCCTCTGCACCCACCCCTCACATGTCTCTGTCCACTGCTGGGAGTGATAGTCACCCACCCCTCACATGTCTCTGTCCACTGCTGGTATTCCTCTGCACCCACCCCTCACATGTCTCTGTCCACTGCTGCGAGTGATATGCACCCACCCCTCACATGTCTCTGTCCACTGCTGGTATTCCTCTGCACCCACCCCTCACATGTCTCTGTCCACTGCTGGGAGTGATATGCACCCACCCCTCACATGTCTCTGTCCACGGCTGGGAGTGACAGGCACCCACCCCTCACATGTCTTTGTCCACTGCTGGGAGTGATAGGCACCCACACCTCACATGTCTTTGTCCACTGCTGGGACTCCTAGGCAGACACCCACCCACCCACCCGCACCCTTGGTGGTGTACACTGCTGTCCTGGCCATGGACACACCCCAATATACTGGTTATATGCTGCACCAGGCCCTAAGCCAACATTCGTGGCGTGTGTACGCCTTGTATCACTAATGTACTGGTGCCCTAGAGGTACGGGTGATGCGGTCCGTACCCCCGCATTCATAGGTTGGGTACGGTCCGTACCACGCGTACCCCTCCATCACCACTACGATGGTGGTACGGGCGTACCCACGCCCTCAGAGCGTATGTACCGCCCGTCCCACGCGTACCCCTACATCACCACTACAATGGTGGTACGGGCCGTACCCACGCTTTGAGGGCGTGGGTACGGCCCGTACCAGCATTGTAGTGGTGATGTAGGTGTACGCGCCGTACCCATGCCTTCAGAGCGTGTGTACGGCCCATCCCACGCGTACCCCTACATCACCACTACAATGCTGGTATGGGCCGTAACCACGCTTTGAGGGCGTGGGTACGGCCCGTACCACCATTGTAGTGGTGATGTAGGTGTACGCGCCGTACCCACACCCTCAGAGCGTGTGTACGGCCCGTACCACGCGTACCCCTACATCACCACTACAATGGTGGTACGGGCCGTACCCACGCCCTCAAAGCGTGGGTACGGCCCGTACCAGCATTGTAGTGGTGATGTAGGTGTACGCGCCATACCCACGCCCTCAGAGCGTGTGTACGGCCCGTCCCACGCGTACCCCTACATCACCAATACAATGGTGGTACGGGGCGTACCCACGCCCTCAGAGCGTGTGTACGGCCCATACCACGCGTACCCCTACATCAACACTACAATGCTGATACGGGCCATACCCACGCCCTCAGGGCGTGGGTACGGCCCGTACCATGCGTACCCCTACATCATCACTACAATGGTGGTACGGGCCGTACCCACGCCCTCAAAGCGTGGTTACGGCCCGTACCAGCATTGTAGTGGTGATGTAGGTGTACGTGCCGTACCCACGCCCTCAGAGCGTGTGTACGGCCCGTCCCACGCGTACCCCTACATCACCACTACAATGGTGGTATGGGCTGTACCCAAGCCCTCAGAGCGTGTGTACGGCCCATACCACGTGTACCCCTACATCACCACTACAATGCTGGTACGGGCCATACCCACACCCTCAGAGCGTGGGTACGGCCCGTACCAGCATTGTAGTGGTGATGTAGGTGTACGCGCCGTACCCACGCCCTCAGAGCGTGTGCACGGCCCGTACCACGCGTACCCCTACATCACCACTACAATGCTGGTACGGGCCGTACCCACGCCCTCAGAGCGTGGGTACGGCCCGTACCACGCGTACCCCTACATCACCAGTACAATGGTGGTACGGGCCGTACCCACGCCCTCAAAGCGTGGTTACGGCCCGTACCAGCATTGTAGTGGTGATGTAGGTGTACGTGCCGTACCCACGCCCTCAGAGCGTGTGTACGGCCCGTCCCACGCGTACCCCTACATCACCACTACAATGGTGGTATGGGCTGTACCCACGCCCTCAGAGCGTGTGTACGGCCCGTACCACGTGTACCCCTACATCACCACTACAATGCTGGTACGGGCCATACCCACACCCTCAGAGCGTGGGTACGGCCCGTACCAGCATTGTAGTGGTGATGTAGGTGTACGCGCCGTACCCACGCCCTCAGAGCGTGTGCACGGCCCGTACCACGCGTACCCCTACATCACCACTACAATGCTGGTACGGGCCGTACCCACGCCCTCAGAGCGTGGGTACGGCCCGTACCACGCGTACCCCTACATCACCAGTACAATGGTGGTACGGGCCGTACCCACGCCTTCAAAGCGTGGGTACGGCCCGTACCACCATTGTAGTGGTGATGTAGGTATACGCGCCGTACCCACGCCCTCAGAGTGTATGTACGGCCCGTACCAGCATTGTAGTGGTGATGTAGGTGTATGCGCTGTACCCACGCCCTCAGAGCGTGTGTACGGCCTGTCCCACGCATACCCCTACATCACCACTACAATGGTGGTACGGGCCGTACCCACGCCCTCAGAGCGTGTGTATGGCCCGTACCACGCATACCCCTACATCACCACTACAATGCTGGTACGGGCCGTACCCACGCCCTCAGGGCGTGGGTACGGCCCGTACTACGCGTACCGCTACATCACCACTACAATGGTGGTACGGGCCGTACCCACGCCCACAAAGTGTGGGTACGGCCCGTACCAGCATTGTAGTGGTGATGTAGGTGTACGCGCCGTACCCATGCCCTCAGAGCGTGTGTACGGCCTGTCCCACGCGTACCCCTACATCACCACTACAATGCTGGTGCGGGCCGTACCCATGCTTTGAGGGCGTGGTTACGGCCCGTACCACCATTGTAGTGGTGACGGGTACGCGTACGCGGGGATTGGTGGACACGCCACCCGAAGTGACCAGAACCTGGAGGTAATGTATGGACAGTATATGGTATTTTTAAAATTAGGTAGAGGTTATGTTTCCTGCCCCTCGCCCCCCCTTTGCCCCTGGGTGTTGTGCTGACCTTCTGCGGCGTGCGCGGCGGTTTCGGTGCACCAGGTCATAGGCTAGGAGGGCCGGGATGACACGTAGGATGGGGTCCATGGCTGTCCGTCGCGTCGCATACCGCTGCTCTTTCTTCACGTCGTCCTCAATTTCCCGGGAGTTTTTGGCTGCCGTAAAAAATGATCCATGCGGAGTGACGTAGGCACGAATCGTACTTGCTGGTCCATAGAACGCTGCCTGACTCCGTCCGGACGTCACGTACACGATGTCCCGGATCGGAAATGTGGGTATTTTTTCATCGCACGTAGGTTTTTTACGAATCGCACGGAAATGGTATCTCTGTACGAATCGTACTTGCTGGTTTGTAAGGAGGATTTCCCGGGTACGAGTCGTACGGAGAATACGCTCCGTACGACCATTCGTACCCGGGTTTTACAGAATCGGAATCGGCACCTATATAGTTTTCTGAAAATTGCACACATTTTTTTTTTTTTTTAATTCAATTGAAATATTGATAAATTTTCTTGTTTTCATTATTTATTTTAATATATTTATAGTCGCGCACTCAAAGCTTACACATCAAGGTGGGTGCGCGCATTCTAGCCGCCATTTTGAAAAGTTGTGAAGGATCCGCGTACGGTGTGCGACGGCTGCGTGTTTTTCAGTTACATCATACACATTTAATATTACGTGATGTGCGCGATTGGTATGCGACCAGTCCGCGACTCCTACTCCCGAACATTCGCGACACATGCGCATTACGGCACGAGATGCTTGCACGATTGCGGGTCCCGCGTGATGTCATATATGTGCTGGGGCGTGCTGGGTGCGCGACTCCTGCAAAAAAAACTTTATGTTCCAAAATGATATGCATGTGTCTTTAATATACATATTAGGGCAAGAGATTATCTAAGATATTCATAAAAATAATATATTTGTACTTATAATAAACTTATATTATTTTTAAATATATTTTCGCGAATCGGGTGCGTGCATCGTGAGTGCAGAGAACCAGGTCAGCAGAGCTGCTGTAGAGCCTAAGAAGCAGGTTAGCAGAGCTGCTCTAGAGCCAAAGACCCAGGTCAGCAGAGCTGCTCTAGAGGGCGAGAACCAGGTCAGCAGAGCTGCTGTAGAGCCAGAGAAACCAGGTCAGCAGAGCTGCTTTAGAGGGAGAGAACCAGGTCAGCAGAACTGCTTTAGAGCCAGAGAACCAGGTCAGCAGAGCTGCTCTAGAGCCATAGAACCAGGTCAGCAGAACTGCTTTAGAGCCAGAGAACCAGGTCAGCAGAGCTCTTTAGAGGGAGAGGATCAGGGCAGCAGAGCTGCTTTAGAGCCAGAGAACCAGATCAGCAGAGCTGCTTTAGAGCCAGAGAACCAGGTCAGTAGAGCTGCTTTAGAGGGAGAGCAGCAGGTCAGCAGAGCTGCTCTAGAGCCATAGAACCGGGTCAGCAGAGCTGCTTTAGAGCCAGAGAACCAGGTCAGCAGAGCTGCTTTAGAGCCAGAGAACCAGGTTAGCAGAGCTGCTCTAGAGGCAGAGAACCAGGTCAGCATAGCTGCTTTAGAGAGAGAGAACCAGGTCAGCAGAGCTGCTTTAGAGCCAGAGAACCAGGTCAGCAGAGCTGCTCTAGAGCCAGAGAAACCAGCTCAGCAGAGCTGCTTTAGAGGGAGAGAACCAGGTCAGCAGAACTGCTTTAGAGCCAGAGAACCAGGTCAGCAGAGCTGCTCTAGAGCCAGAGAACCAGGTCAGCAGAGCTGCTTTAGAGCCATAGAACCAGGTCGGCAGAGCTGCTCTAGAGGCAGAGAACCAGGTCAGTAGAGCTGATTTAGAGGGAGAGAACCAGGTCAGCAGAGCTGCTTTAGAGCCAGAGAACCAGGCCAGCAGATATGCTCTAGAGCCAGAGAACCAGGTCAGCAGAGCTGCTTTAGAGCCATAGAACCAGGTCAGCAGAGAGAGGTGCTCGAGAGCCTTAGAACCAGGTCAGCAGAGCTGCTCTAGAGCCAGAGAACCAGGTCAGCAGAGCTGCTTTAGAGCGAGAGAACCAGGTCAGCAGAGCTGCTTTAGAGGGAGAGAACCAGGTCAGCAGAGCTGCTCTAGAGCCAGAGAACCAGGTCAGCAGAACTGCTTTAGAGACATAGAACCGGGTCAGCAGAGCTGCTTTAGAGCCAGAGAACCAGGTCAGCAGAGCTGTTGTAGAGCCAGAGAACCAGGTCAGCAGAGCTGCTCCAGAGCCTAAGAACTAGGTCAGCAGAGCTGCTCTAGAGCCAGAGAACCAGGTCAGCAGAGCTGCTGTAGAGCCAGAGAAACCAGGTCAGCAGAGCTGCTTTAGAGGGAGAGAACCAGGTCAGCAGAGCTGCTTTAGAGCCAGAGAACCAAGTCAGCAGAGCTGCTTTAGAGCCATAGAACGAGGTCAGCAGAGCTGCTTTAGAGCCAGAGAACCAGGTCAGCAGAGCTGCTCTAGAGCCTAAGAACCAGGTCAGCAGAGCTGCTCTAGAGCCAGAGAACCAGGTCAGTAGAACTGCTGTAGAGCCAGAGAAACCAGGTCAGTAGAGCTGCTTTAGAGGGAGAGCAGCAGGTCAGCAGAGCTGCTCTAGAGCCATAGAACCGGGTCAGCAGAGCTGCTTTAGAGCCAGAGAACCAGGTCAGCAGAGCTGTTGTAGAACCAGAGAACCAGATCAGCAGAGCTGCTCTGTAGCCTAAGAACTAGGTCAGCAGAGCTGCTCTAGAGCCAGAGAACCAGGTCAGCAGACCTGCTGTAGAGCCAGAGAAACCAGGTCAGCAGAGCTGCTTTAGAGGGAGAGAAACAGGTCAGCAGAGCTGCTTTAGAGCCAGAGAACCAGGTCAGCAGAGCTGCGCTAGCTGACACTGACTGACTGACACTGACTGACACTGATTGACTGACACTGACTGACACTGACACTGACTGACACTGATTGACTGAAAGTGACTGACTGACAATGACTAACACTGATTGACTGACACTGACTGACTGACACTGACTGACTGACACTGACTGACGCTGACTGACTACTTTCTACTACTCTACTACTCACTCTCTACTACTCTCTACTACTCTCTCTACTACTCCCTCTCTACTACTCACTCTCTACTACTCACTCTCTACTACTCTACTACTCTACTACTCTCTACTACTCTCTACTACTCTCCACCACTCACTCTCTACTACTCTACTGAAGGACTGGGCAATTTTTAAGACCCAGCGGTGCCAGGGGACAACACCTGAGACCTTCGGGGTTCACCTGTTTTGGCGTACTAAACAAACAGAGACACGGGACTCATTCTCTGGTGTCGAAAGATCGTCTTTAATGACTGCAGTCAGGAACAGAAGTCACAGAAGTATCATACGAGATAGATTCTACGGAGACTGCTCGATTTGTACAAAGCAGGTCGCTCCTTAAATACTGAATATTATGCCTCGGGAAAACATTCCTACAAGTTTACAATTATTCCCGCTTCTGTGTTCCAAACAATAAGATCACACAACATCACATTCCCATCTCCAGGTGTCCGGCCTTCAATCACACAATTCTGACATCCCTCTATTGAAAGGCCGGACCGCCCCATAATAAAATTGGTCACCTCCTCATCATAAAAGGCTAGAGGGAAATACAGGGACAGATGCAGAAAATAGGAGAGTCAGATAAGACATATTCGTAGGCAAATAAAAGAAGCTTGGTCTATTGTATCAGGGTCAGTAATCTTGCTCAAGCAGGACAAGACAGAAAACCGGTGTGGCAGGGTCAGCTTCGGGCGGCAGAGTCAGCTTTCGCCAGGTCATGCGGAATTCAGCAGAACTTGCACTAAGGAATACGTGTCCTCGTGAGGTTACCCAAACGGGGTCATCGCTCGGACATCGCCCATTCACTCACTATGTGAGGGCAATGATACAAAATGGACGTCGTGCACAAAATGAAACCCGTAGGTTTGAACACGAAAACCAGCAATATATGACAAATCCTTCAGTGCAGCGTTGCGAAAACACTCGCCCATACTAAACTCATCATTTGTGATTCACTAATACCAAAATCGTCACGGTACCATTAGTTCCAAAACACGGGTTCAGTTTTCACGGAACCTCACTACTACTCACTCTCTACTACTCTCTCTCTACTACTCACTCTCTACTACTCTACTACTCTCTACTACTCACTCTCTACTACTCACTCTCTACTAGGCTCTACTACTCACTCTACTACTCTCTACTACTCTCTGCCACTCACTCTCTACTACTCTACTACTCACTCTACTACTCACTCTACTACTCTATACTACTCACTCTCTACTACTCTCTACTACTCACTCTCTACTACTCACTCTACTACTCACTCTCTACTACTCTCTACTACTCTCTACTACTCACTCTCTACTACTCTACTACTCACTCTCTACTACTCTCTCTACTACTCACTCTCTACTACTCTACTACTCTCTGCTACTCACTCTCTACTACTCACTCTCTACTAAGCTCTACTACTCACTCTACTACTCACTCTCTACTATTCTCTACTACTCACTCTACTACTCTCTACTACTCTCTACCACTCACTCTCTACTACTCTACTACTCACTCTCTACTACTCACTCTACTTCTCTACAACTCTCTCTCTACTACTCACTCTCTACTACTCTCTACTACTTACTCTCTACTACTCACTCTCTACTACTCACCCTCTACTACTCTCTACTACTCACTCTCTACTACTCACTCTCTACTACTCTCTACTGCTCACTCTCCACTACTCACTCTCTACTACTCACTCTCAACTACTCTCTACTACTCACTCTACTACTCACACTCTACTACTCTCTCTTACTCTCTCTACTTCTCACGCTCTACTACTCTCTCTACTACTCACTTTCGACTACTCTCTACTACGCACTCTCTACTACACACTCTTTACTACTCACTCTCTACTACTCTCTAGTACTCACTCTCTACTACTCTCTACTACCCACTCTCTACTACTCCACTACTCTCTACTACTCTCTCTCTACTACTCACTCTCTACTACTCACTCTCTATTACTCACTCTCTACTAGTCACTCTAGTAGCTTAATGTATGTTTTAACATTAAGCTACTAGCACGACGGCCCTTCAGAACAAATTTCAGATAATAGCCTAACTTTATTGACATATTGGCTATTTGTACAAGGAAACGGCTCAAAACCTAATGAAAAAAGTACCTGTTTTATAATATTTTTTTAACTGATTTTATTGGTATTATGCACTGTTAACAAATGTTATATTGTTATGGTTTTTATTAACTAAACAATAAATTTATTCTTCTTATTCACTCTCTACTACTCTGTAATACTCTCTAGCTGCTACTCACTCTCTAGTACTCACTCTCTACTACTCACTCTCTACTACTCTTTACTACTACTCTCTACTACTCACTCTCTACTACTCACTCTCTACTACTCACTCTCTACTACTCTCTACTACTCACTCTCTACTACTCTACTACTCACTCTCTACTACTCTCTCTACTACTCACTCTCTACTACTCTACTACTCTCTAATACTCACTCTCTACTACTCACTCTCTACTACGCTCTACTACTCACTCTACTACTCACTCTCTACTACTCTCTACTACTCTCTACTACTCACTCTCTACTACTCTACTACTCACTCTCTACTACTCTCTCTACTACTCACTCTCTACTACTCTACTACTCTCTACTACTCACTCTCTACTACTCACTCTCTACTAAGCTCTACTACTCACTCTACTACTCACTCTCTACTATTCTCTACTACTCACTCTACTACTCTCTACTACTCTCTACCACTCACTCTCTTCTACTCTACTACTCACTCTCTACTACTCACTCTACTACTCTCTACAACTCTCTCTCTACTACTCACTCTCTACCACTCTATACTACTTACTCTCTACTACTCACTCTCTACTACTCACCCTCTACTACTCTCTACTACTCACTCTCTACTACTCACTCTCAACTACTCTCTACTACTCACTCTACTACTCACACTCTACTACTCTCTCTTACTCTCTCTACTTCTCACGCTCTACTACTCTCTCTACTACTCACTTTCGACTACTCTCTACTACGCACTCTCTACTACACACTCTTTACTACTCGCTCTCTCTACTACTCTCTAGTACTCACTCTCTACTACTCTCTACTACCCACTCTCTACTACTCCACTACTCTCTACTACTCTCTCTCTACTACTCACTCTCTACTACTCACTCTCTATTACTCACTCTCTACTAGTCACTCTAGTAGCTTAATGTATGTTTTAACATTAAGCTACTAGCACGACGGCACTTCAGAACAAATTTCAGATAATAGCCTAAATTTATTGACATATTGGCTATTTGTACAAGGAAACGGCTCAAAACCTAATGAAAAAAGTACATGTTTTATAATATTTTTTTAACTGATTTTATTGGTATTATGCACTGTTAACAAATGTTATATTGTTATGGTTTTTATTAACTAAACAATAAATTTATTCTTCTTATTCACTCTCTACTACTCTCTAATACTCTCTAGCTGCTACTCACTCTCTAGTACTCACTATCTACTACTCACTCTCTACTACTCTTTACTACTACTCTCTACTACTCACTCTCTACTACGCTCTACTACTCACTCTCTACTACTTTCGACTACTCTCTACTACTCACTCTCTACTACTCTCTACTACTCACTCTCTACTACTCACTCTCTACTACTCACTCTACTACTCTCTACTACTCACTCTCTGCTACTCTCTCTACTACTCTCTACTACTCACTCTCTACTACTCACTCTACTACTCGCTACTACTCACTCTCTACTCTCTATTACTAACTCTCTACTCTCTCCCTCTCTACCTCTCTCTACCCCCTCTCTACTACTCTCTACCTCTCTCTACCACTCTCTCTACTACTCTCTACCTCTACCTGTCTACCTCTACACCTCTACCTCTACACCTCTACCTCTCTACCTCTCTCTACCTCTCTCTACACGCACACATATGCACATATATATTCACGTAAAAAACCAATGAAATTCCCCCGTTATAGTTAGTTAAGCTAACTGTAGGAGATTAAAGCTAATTGGTCGCACTCTGCTACACCTACCAGTCGTGTTCCCCCAATGAAAATGGTCCCTGAGGTCAGCGTCGGCGGGTACGCCTATGCCCGAGTAATGCGTGCGAGTATGCGTGGCGTGTGCCATCCCTGGACACGTGTTTCGAGGTAGTTGCCTCTCGTCAGCAGGGAGTAGGAAAATGTGTGGGGTTGCTGTGTAAGCTGCTAAAAATCGTATCAGGTCTAGTACCTCTCGTAGCGCGCAGGGCGTACACCATGAGTCCGTCGACTCCACCGGCTCAAGGGAGCCTGAATATATAAGGTTAAAGCTAATTGGTCGCACTCTGCTACACCTACCAGTCGTGTTCCCCCAATGAAAATGGTCCCTGAGGTCAGCGTCGGCGGGTACGCCTATGCCCGAGTAATGCGTGCGAGTATGCGTGGCGTGTGCCATCCCTGGACACGTGTTTCGAGGTAGTTGCCTCTCGTCAGCAGGGAGTAGGAAAATGTGTGGGGTTGCTGTGTAAGCTGCTAAAAATCGTATCAGGTCTAGTACCTCTCGTAGCGCGCAGGGCGTACACCATGAGTCCGTCGACTCCACCGGCTCAAGGGAGCCTGAATATATAAGGTTAAAGCTAATTGGTCGCACTCTGCTACACCTACCAGTCGTGTTCCCCCAATGAAAATGGTCCCTGAGGTCAGCGTCGGCGGGTACGCCTATGCCCGAGTAATGCGTGCGAGTATGCGTGGCGTGTGCCATCCCTGGACACGTGTTTCGAGGTAGTTGCCTCTCGTCAGCAGGGAGTAGGAAAATGTGTGGGGTTGCTGTGTAAGCTGCTAAAAATCGTATCAGGTCTAGTACCTCTCGTAGCGCGCAGGGCGTACACCATGAGTCCGTCGACTCCACCGGCTCAAGGGAGCCTGAATATATAAGGTTAAAGCTAATTGGTCGCACTCTGCTACACCTACCAGTCGTGTTCCCCCAATGAAAATGGTCCCTGAGGTCAGCGTCGGCGGGTACGCCTATGCCCGAGTAATGCGTGCGAGTATGCGTGGCGTGTGCCATCCCTGGACACGTGTTTCGAGGTAGTTGCCTCTCGTCAGCAGGGAGTAGGAAAATGTGTGGGGTTGCTGTGTAAGCTGCTAAAAATCGTATCAGGTCTAGTACCTCTCGTAGCGCGCAGGGCGTACACCATGAGTCCGTCGACTCCACCGGCTCAAGGGAGCCTGAATATATAAGGTTAAAGCTAATTGGTCGCACTCTGCTACACCTACCAGTCGTGTTCCCCCAATGAAAATGGTCCCTGAGGTCAGCGTCGGCGGGTACGTGGTAGGTGTAGCAGAGTGCGACCAATTAGCTTTAACCTTATATATTCAGGCTCCCTTGAGCCGGTGGAGTCGACGGACTCATGGTGTACGCCCTGCGCGCTACGAGAGGTACTAGACCTGATACGATTTTTAGCAGCTTACACAGCAACCCCACACATTTTCCTACTCCCTGCTGACGAGAGGCAACTACCTCGAAACACGTGTCCAGGGATGGCACACGCCACGCATACTCGCACGCATTACTCGGGCATAGGCGTACCCGCCGACGCTGACCTCAGGGACCATTTTCATTGGGGGAACACGACTGGTAGGTGTAGCAGAGTGCGACCAATTAGCTTTAACCTTATATATTCAGGCTCCCTTGAGCCGGTGGAGTCGACGGACTCATGGTGTACGCCCTGCGCGCTACGAGAGGTACTAGACCTGATACGATTTTTAGCAGCTTACACAGCAACCCCACACATTTTCCTACTCCCTGCTGACGAGAGGCAACTACCTCGAAACACGTGTCCAGGGATGGCACACGCCACGCATACTCGCACGCATTACTCGGGCATAGGCGTACCCGCCGACGCTGACCTCAGGGACCATTTTCATTGGGGGAACACGACTGGTAGGTGTAGCAGAGTGCGACCAATTAGCTTTAACCTTATATATTCAGGCTCCCTTGAGCCGGTGGAGTCGACGGACTCATGGTGTACGCCCTGCGCGCTACGAGAGGTACTAGACCTGATACGATTTTTAGCAGCTTACACAGCAACCCCACACATTTTCCTACTCCCTGCTGACGAGAGGCAACTACCTCGAAACACGTGTCCAGGGATGGCACACGCCACGCATACTCGCACGCATTACTCGGGCATAGGCGTACCCGCCGACGCTGACCTCAGGGACCATTTTCATTGGGGGAACACGACTGGTAGGTGTAGCAGAGTGCGACCAATTAGCTTTAACCTTATATATTCAGGCTCCCTTGAGCCGGTGGAGTCGACGGACTCATGGTGTACGCCCTGCGCGCTACGAGAGGTACTAGACCTGATACGATTTTTAGCAGCTTACACAGCAACCCCACACATTTTCCTACTCCCTGCTGACGAGAGGCAACTACCTCGAAACACGTGTCCAGGGATGGCACACGCCACGCATACTCGCACGCATTACTCGGGCATAGGCGTACCCGCCGACGCTGACCTCAGGGACCATTTTCATTGGGGGAACACGACTGGTAGGTGTAGCAGAGTGCGACCAATTAGCTTTAACCTTATATATTCAGGCTCCCTTGAGCCGGTGGAGTCGACGGACTCATGGTGTACGCCCTGCGCGCTACGAGAGGTACTAGACCTGATACGATTTTTAGCAGCTTACACAGCAACCCCACACATTTTCCTACTCCCTGCTGACGAGAGGCAACTACCTCGAAACACGTGTCCAGGGATGGCACACGCCACGCATACTCGCACGCATTACTCGGGCATAGGCGTACCCGCCGACGCTGACCTCAGGGACCATTTTCATTGGGGGAACACGACTGGTAGGTGTAGCAGAGTGCGACCAATTAGCTTTAACCTTATATATTCAGGCTCCCTTGAGCCGGTGGAGTCGACGGACTCATGGTGTACGCCCTGCGCGCTACGAGAGGTACTAGACCTGATACGATTTTTAGCAGCTTACACAGCAACCCCACACATTTTCCTACTCCCTGCTGACGAGAGGCAACTACCTCGAAACACGTGTCCAGGGATGGCACACGCCACGCATACTCGCACGCATTACTCGGGCATAGGCGTACCCGCCGACGCTGACCTCAGGGACCATTTTCATTGGGGGAACACGACTGGTAGGTGTAGCAGAGTGCGACCAATTAGCTTTAACCTTATATATTCAGGCTCCCTTGAGCCGGTGGAGTCGACGGACTCATGGTGTACGCCCTGCGCGCTACGAGAGGTACTAGACCTGATACGATTTTTAGCAGCTTACACAGCAACCCCACACATTTTCCTACTCCCTGCTGACGAGAGGCAACTACCTCGAAACACGTGTCCAGGGATGGCACACGCCACGCATACTCGCACGCATTACTCGGGCATAGGCGTACCCGCCGACGCTGACCTCAGGGACCATTTTCATTGGGGGAACACGACTGGTAGGTGTAGCAGAGTGCGACCAATTAGCTTTAACCTTATATATTCAGGCTCCCTTGAGCCGGTGGAGTCGACGGACTCATGGTGTACGCCCTGCGCGCTACGAGAGGTACTAGACCTGATACGATTTTTAGCAGCTTACACAGCAACCCCACACATTTTCCTACTCCCTGCTGACGAGAGGCAACTACCTCGAAACACGTGTCCAGGGATGGCACACGCCACGCATACTCGCACGCATTACTCGGGCATAGGCGTACCCGCCGACGCTGACCTCAGGGACCATTTTCATTGGGGGAACACGACTGGTAGGTGTAGCAGAGTGCGACCAATTAGCTTTAACCTTATATATTCAGGCTCCCTTGAGCCGGTGGAGTCGACGGACTCATGGTGTACGCCCTGCGCACTACGAGAGGTACTAGACCTGATACGATTTTTAGCAGCTTACACAGCAACCCCACACATTTTCCTACTCCCTGCTGACGAGAGGCAACTACCTCGAAACACGTGTCCAGGGATGGCACACGCCACGCATACTCGCACGCATTACTCGGGCATAGGCGTACCCGCCGACGCTGACCTCAGGGACCATTTTCATTGGGGGAACACGACTGGTAGGTGTAGCAGAGTGCGACCAATTAGCTTTAACCTTATATATTCAGGCTCCCTTGAGCCGGTGGAGTCGACGGACTCATGGTGTACGCCCTGCGCGCTACGAGAGGTACTAGACCTGATACGATTTTTAGCAGCTTACACAGCAACCCCACACATTTTCCTACTCCCTGCTGACGAGAGGCAACTACCTCGAAACACGTGTCCAGGGATGGCACACGCCACGCATACTCGCACGCATTACTCGGGCATAGGCGTACCCGCCGACGCTGACCTCAGGGACCATTTTCATTGGGGGAACACGACTGGTAGGTGTAGCAGAGTGCGACCAATTAGCTTTAACCTTATATATTCAGGCTCCCTTGAGCCGGTGGAGTCGACGGACTCATGGTGTACGCCCTGCGCGCTACGAGAGGTACTAGACCTGATACGATTTTTAGCAGCTTACACAGCAACCCCACACATTTTCCTACTCCCTGCTGACGAGAGGCAACTACCTCGAAACACGTGTCCAGGGATGGCACACGCCACGCATACTCGCACGCATTACTCGGGCATAGGCGTACCCGCCGACGCTGACCTCAGGGACCATTTTCATTGGGGGAACACGACTGGTAGGTGTAGCAGAGTGCGACCAATTAGCTTTAACCTTATATATTCAGGCTCCCTTGAGCCGGTGGAGTCGACGGACTCATGGTGTACGCCCTGCGCGCTACGAGAGGTACTAGACCTGATACGATTTTTAGCAGCTTACACAGCAACCCCACACATTTTCCTACTCCCTGCTGACGAGAGGCAACTACCTCGAAACACGTGTCCAGGGATGGCACACGCCACGCATACTCGCACGCATTACTCGGGCATAGGCGTACCCGCCGACGCTGACCTCAGGGACCATTTTCATTGGGGGAACACGACTGGTAGGTGTAGCAGAGTGCGACCAATTAGCTTTAACCTTATATATTCAGGCTCCCTTGAGCCGGTGGAGTCGACGGACTCATGGTGTACGCCCTGCGCGCTACGAGAGGTACTAGACCTGATACGATTTTTAGCAGCTTACACAGCAACCCCACACATTTTCCTACTCCCTGCTGACGAGAGGCAACTACCTCGAAACACGTGTCCAGGGATGGCACACGCCACGCATACTCGCACGCATTACTCGGGCATAGGCGTACCCGCCGACGCTGACCTCAGGGACCATTTTCATTGGGGGAACACGACTGGTAGGTGTAGCAGAGTGCGACCAATTAGCTTTAACCTTATATATTCAGGCTCCCTTGAGCCGGTGGAGTCGACGGACTCATGGTGTACGCCCTGCGCGCTACGAGAGGTACTAGACCTGATACGATTTTTAGCAGCTTACACAGCAACCCCACACATTTTCCTACTCCCTGCTGACGAGAGGCAACTACCTCGAAACACGTGTCCAGGGATGGCACACGCCACGCATACTCGCACGCATTACTCGGGCATAGGCGTACCCGCCGACGCTGACCTCAGGGACCATTTTCATTGGGGGAACACGACTGGTAGGTGTAGCAGAGTGCGACCAATTAGCTTTAACCTTATATATTCAGGCTCCCTTGAGCCGGTGGAGTCGACGGACTCATGGTGTACGCCCTGCGCGCTACGAGAGGTACTAGACCTGATACGATTTTTAGCAGCTTACACAGCAACCCCACACATTTTCCTACTCCCTGCTGACGAGAGGCAACTACCTCGAAACACGTGTCCAGGGATGGCACACGCCACGCATACTCGCACGCATTACTCGGGCATAGGCGTACCCGCCGACGCTGACCTCAGGGACCATTTTCATTGGGGGAACACGACTGGTAGGTGTAGCAGAGTGCGACCAATTAGCTTTAACCTTATATATTCAGGCTCCCTTGAGCCGGTGGAGTCGACGGACTCATGGTGTACGCCCTGCGCACTACGAGAGGTACTAGACCTGATACGATTTTTAGCAGCTTACACAGCAACCCCACACATTTTCCTACTCCCTGCTGACGAGAGGCAACTACCTCGAAACACGTGTCCAGGGATGGCACACGCCACGCATACTCGCACGCATTACTCGGGCATAGGCGTACCCGCCGACGCTGACCTCAGGGACCATTTTCATTGGGGGAACACGACTGGTAGGTGTAGCAGAGTGCGACCAATTAGCTTTAACCTTATATATTCAGGCTCCCTTGAGCCGGTGGAGTCGACGGACTCATGGTGTACGCCCTGCGCGCTACGAGAGGTACTAGACCTGATACGATTTTTAGCAGCTTACACAGCAACCCCACACATTTTCCTACTCCCTGCTGACGAGAGGCAACTACCTCGAAACACGTGTCCAGGGATGGCACACGCCACGCATACTCGCACGCATTACTCGGGCATAGGCGTACCCGCCGACGCTGACCTCAGGGACCATTTTCATTGGGGGAACACGACTGGTAGGTGTAGCAGAGTGCGACCAATTAGCTTTAACCTTATATATTCAGGCTCCCTTGAGCCGGTGGAGTCGACGGACTCATGGTGTACGCCCTGCGCGCTACGAGAGGTACTAGACCTGATACGATTTTTAGCAGCTTACACAGCAACCCCACACATTTTCCTACTCCCTGCTGACGAGAGGCAACTACCTCGAAACACGTGTCCAGGGATGGCACACGCCACGCATACTCGCACGCATTACTCGGGCATAGGCGTACCCGCCGACGCTGACCTCAGGGACCATTTTCATTGGGGGAACACGACTGGTAGGTGTAGCAGAGTGCGACCAATTAGCTTTAACCTTATATATTCAGGCTCCCTTGAGCCGGTGGAGTCGACGGACTCATGGTGTACGCCCTGCGCGCTACGAGAGGTACTAGACCTGATACGATTTTTAGCAGCTTACACAGCAACCCCACACATTTTCCTACTCCCTGCTGACGAGAGGCAACTACCTCGAAACACGTGTCCAGGGATGGCACACGCCACGCATACTCGCACGCATTACTCGGGCATAGGCGTACCCGCCGACGCTGACCTCAGGGACCATTTTCATTGGGGGAACACGACTGGTAGGTGTAGCAGAGTGCGACCAATTAGCTTTAACCTTATATATTCAGGCTCCCTTGAGCCGGTGGAGTCGACGGACTCATGGTGTACGCCCTGCGCGCTACGAGAGGTACTAGACCTGATACGATTTTTAGCAGCTTACACAGCAACCCCACACATTTTCCTACTCCCTGCTGACGAGAGGCAACTACCTCGAAACACGTGTCCAGGGATGGCACACGCCACGCATACTCGCACGCATTACTCGGGCATAGGCGTACCCGCCGACGCTGACCTCAGGGACCATTTTCATTGGGGGAACACGACTGGTAGGTGTAGCAGAGTGCGACCAATTAGCTTTAACCTTATATATTCAGGCTCCCTTGAGCCGGTGGAGTCGACGGACTCATGGTGTACGCCCTGCGCGCTACGAGAGGTACTAGACCTGATACGATTTTTAGCAGCTTACACAGCAACCCCACACATTTTCCTACTCCCTGCTGACGAGAGGCAACTACCTCGAAACACGTGTCCAGGGATGGCACACGCCACGCATACTCGCACGCATTACTCGGGCATAGGCGTACCCGCCGACGCTGACCTCAGGGACCATTTTCATTGGGGGAACACGACTGGTAGGTGTAGCAGAGTGCGACCAATTAGCTTTAACCTTATATATTCAGGCTCCCTTGAGCCGGTGGAGTCGACGGACTCATGGTGTACGCCCTGCGCGCTACGAGAGGTACTAGACCTGATACGATTTTTAGCAGCTTACACAGCAACCCCACACATTTTCCTACTCCCTGCTGACGAGAGGCAACTACCTCGAAACACGTGTCCAGGGATGGCACACGCCACGCATACTCGCACGCATTACTCGGGCATAGGCGTACCCGCCGACGCTGACCTCAGGGACCATTTTCATTGGGGGAACACGACTGGTAGGTGTAGCAGAGTGCGACCAATTAGCTTTAACCTTATATATTCAGGCTCCCTTGAGCCGGTGGAGTCGACGGACTCATGGTGTACGCCCTGCGCGCTACGAGAGGTACTAGACCTGATACGATTTTTAGCAGCTTACACAGCAACCCCACACATTTTCCTACTCCCTGCTGACGAGAGGCAACTACCTCGAAACACGTGTCCAGGGATGGCACACGCCACGCATACTCGCACGCATTACTCGGGCATAGGCGTACCCGCCGACGCTGACCTCAGGGACCATTTTCATTGGGGGAACACGACTGGTAGGTGTAGCAGAGTGCGACCAATTAGCTTTAACTGTAGGAGAGTAGGGTCTGCTATCCTATGGTCACCCCAAATTTTTGCTTTTTGCTTCACTGGTTTTTGACATATTGAGGCTGTGGGCCTGCCAATCAGACCCCCAGCCTGCTGTTCTCTCTACTAAATTTACACTATGCACCCTAGGTGCATAACCAATTGGAAGTGGATCACCCTGTCAGCCCCTGTACCAGTGTACACTAGGTACCCAGGGCATTGGTGTACCCAAGGCCTGCCAGGGGCTGAAGCATGTATTATGCCACCCCAGGCTTGGCCTAACAAATTTGACACAACTGGCTGATCACTCAGCTGGGGTAAGTTGGTGTAACCACCTCTTACTTAGGTGTAGTATACCTATACCTAACCTTAAATGGGACACATGTTAACCTATAAGTCACTCCTATGGCAGGCCTTAACAATCCTGAAGGCAGAGTGCTTGGTTCCATGTGAGATGGTGCTCTGGCATGAGCTGAGCCTGTCTGCAGTGGTCGGAACAACTTCCTTCTACTGTTTCCAGATATCGTCATACCATATACTCTTAAGTGCATTATGAACCTCGCGGTTAAATGCTAACTTTGGTTTGGCTTTATCAAAACATGTCGAGTAAGGTGTCATACGAATTGGAATACTAACCCCTCGCCAATTCTGGCGACGGGGTTAGCATTCCACCCTTCTAGAGGGACACGACATGTACAGTACCTGAAACCCGGGTAAAATCAGACATAGCCTCAGCTCCACAAAATGGATGCTGCCACCACAGACACAAGTCTGCCCTCCTGCTGCTGGGAGTCCTTCCAGCTTGGGAGGTGTGGACAAAGGGTTTCCTGCCAGGGGAGGTGCATGCACCACCCCAGACAGGATTTTGTGTATTGGTCAGGTAGGGCTTGAAAGAAACCAGACATGCCTGTGGCTCACAAGGAGCCTCGGTGCATATGCCAGTTCAAACCGGTCCTGAGCACACCAGTCCCGGGCCTGGGGTGAGCTGGACAAAGGATTGGGGGTGTAACCACCCCCCTTCCTGGTCCCACCCATAGGGAGGGACCTAGCAGGTAGTCCGGCCCCTAGAATCCGCTTAAAGGTAGGAGCTGTGTCCTAAGACTTTAGACATCCTGGAATCAACTTGAAACTAAGAAGAAGACGGGAACTTCGACATTCTGCTGCACAGAAGACTGAAGGAAATCTCCCCTGTGGTCAGGGAGTGACCACCTTGCTAACGCAAGCACCATCCAGCGAATCAATGTCTGCTTTGCCGCCGCCTCCCGCCGGAGCCCGAGCCCAGAGACTGACAAGACCTGGACCTCCAGACCTCTCACCGCCCGATCCACAGTCCCTGAAAAGAGGAGACCCGTGGAGGCACCGAGACACGTGGAGCCAGCTATCTTGAAACGACCACAACAAGCTGCAAGCGCAACAACCGAGGCTCCCTCCAAGTTGTGCTTTGGGATCTGAGAAGCCCAACCCTCGAGCAGCATCTGCACCAAAGGTGAGCCCTCCAGCATCTCCACGATCTGCGTGGGGCCCTTCTGCATTTTGCCACTCGACGCGCCTAACCGGTTGCTGGCCCGCTGGCTAGTGGCCATCTTGGCGAAGAACTTCAAGAAATACACCGCTGGTCTGGTTGCTCCAGACTGGCCCTTGCTCCCCTCCAAAGGAGCAGTCCCTCTGACCTTGCTGGTCAGAACAATCAGCTTATCTTGTTCTCCACAACAATTGCTTTTGCCAAGGCTTGTTTGCTTCGATCAAGTCGCCAACACCGCCAACAGCGAGAGCCTGTGTGGGACAGCTCGTGAACCGACTCCTGGATGTCGTCGACCTCCAGGGACCACGTGGCTGCAGAGACAAGCTACACCTTTCTTCCTGTTTGCACCCGACATTGCCTGGTACCCACCTGGTGCCACGCTGGTCACTGGCTAGTGACTGTGAACACTATCCCCTCTGCTTACAGGTCTTCAACATCTCCGATCCACTCTTGGATCCACCGCATCTCTCCCGGACCGACCGCCTGCAGCATCTTTGTCTTCAGGCTCCACGGAACAGATAGAAGAAACCCGACGCACTTCGACACCTAGCACCCGCTTCCTGTGGGTGAGGTAAAGTTGGCACTCCGGTGCCCAAGTGTAGAGTATCATCTCTAGTGTCTGTGTTTCCAATCTTGAGTTCCTAGTCCATCCGGAAGATCCTTTTTGCAGTAACTTTGTACTTTTTACGCACCCATTGAAACCTATGGGAGCACGCGTGTGACTATTTGCTCTGCACACGCCACCCGTGGACCTCCTGGTCACTAACTGAAGTTAGCTCCTTGTAGGCCCAGCGATTCTAGAGGCCCTAGGCCTTTTCCCTTTTCTGTTCGTGGTACTTATACCACTATTTTAGTATATGGTTTGAGCGGCCACCAGGGCCTATCCATATAAAGTGCAACTTCTGTGTATTCTACTGTAATCTTGTTTGACGATTTGTGCTCCTGTGCTCATAAAGAGACTAGGGGTTACTTTGAGAAATAAATACATATATATTTTGAATATATATCTGTGTGGTGTCCTTTCATTGGTATAAAAGGGGGTTGCATTTGGTAAAACAGCTGGCTTAACACGCTTCACGAGTTTAGCCTCAAAGACTGCTTAGCCTACGCTACCACTAGGGCAGCTAGTCCGAAAAGGTTGACTTACAACCACACCATAAGGGTTGCTTGGCATGGTACAAGGTGATCACTTTAACTAGTGAGCATCATATACCAGGCCAACTTCTCACACTAACTATAACTCGCGCACCCGCAATCCACTGCTGATGACGTCACATATAACATCACTCATGACATGGTCACTGACATCACTCATGACATCACTGATGACATCTCAAATGACATCACTGATGACATCACTGATGACATCATCCAGTGAATGTGTGTTTTTCTGAAAATTACATATGTTTTAAATATGTATATCTGAAGGTCGATGGAAGAATATATGGGTATATAAGTGTCTAAATGGATGATTTGTTTTGAAAAATGTATTTTGTAACTGACTGATAAAGTGTATCAAAGAGAATACATGGCTTAGTGAGTAATGTTTTAATATGTAAATATCTGTATCAGTCTCTCACTTTGTGTATAAGTGGCTGCATGGGTTGGTGAGTAGCTACATGGGTGTCTATATAGGTTATTAGTTGGTTTTTTGAATATCAGTCTGAGTGTCTGAATGGTTTGGTGGGCGGTATTACGTAGTGCATAGGTGCATGAATGATTGACTCACTGTATGAGTTGAAGACAGCATGTGTGCAGGACTGTATGGGTGGATGAGTGTGTGTATGGGTGTGTTAGTGAGTGAATGACTGTCTCAATAGTGTCTCCATGAGTAATTACTTATGTTTTAAACTAGTATATGTGACTATTGTTGTATATAAGTGAGTATATGTGAGAGTGAGAGATTGGAAGAGTTCTTGTATGAATAAGTATGTGTTTCTATAAGTGATTGTTTAAAAGACTAAGTATGTGTAAGTTTCCGTAGAAGTAAGTGTGGTGGTGTGTGTATACCTGTATATGCAGGTAAATGGATGTTTGATTCTTTATTAGCATGATTGACTATGTGTGTGAGTAACTCTAGGGATGAGTGGCGTTGTGTAACAGGATGTACAGGTGTATGAGTACATATGAGTGAGTACATGTATGAGTGACTGTATAGGACTGTTGGTGAATGAGTAGATGTGTATGTGGATCTTAGAATTACAGAAGAGATTGTTGAAACTGGTATTGGAATTTCCAATATTTTTTTATTTTTTAGTCTCTATTTTTGAATGTGTGTATCAAAGGTTATATTAGGGTGAGAGGAGGTCTGCCACTCTATCACAAGGATGATGTCATCAGTGATGTCATCAGTGATGTCATTTGAGATGTCATCAGTGATGTCATGAGTGATGTCAGTGACCATGTCATGAGTGATGTTATATGTGACGTCATCAGCAGTGGATTGCGGGTGCGCGAGTTATAGTTAGCTTAACTAACTATAACGGGGGAATTTCATTGGTTTTTTACGAGTGAAATGTCCAGCTAACTATAACGTCTGTGAAACCTATGGTTTTTTCACTGAATTTGCAAGGTTTTTTAAATGCTAATTCCTAACTATAACGTGTGTGAAACCCATGGTTTTTTCAGTGAATTTGGATGGTTTTTTAAATGCTAATTCTTATATTTAACGTGTGTGAAACATTTTTATTTTTTTATCTTTGCAAGGTTTTTTACATCTTTTTTTTTTACTTTATATTCCCTTTAAACACTATGGTAAAATTTAATAAATTCTGCAATATTTAATTTTTCACCTTTTTTTAACCCAACAGGTAAGATATAGTAGTATAACATAGTGAATCTTTTTTACAATTTCTTTTTTCTTTTTTTTTTTCCGTGCACGTACGGTAAGCTTACCGTAAGCGCACGTTTTGCTTTATGTACGTAATATTTCTACTCTGTTTGCGTATGGTTACGCAATTTGCGTAGACGTCCGTACTGCGTATGAGACGCGTAAGCGCATACGTTACACGCGTAAGCGCGTGTGCACGTTACGCGGAAGTGTTGGAGCGTGCCTGTTATGCGCATGCGCGCGTGCACGTGTCTTTTATACGCGCATGCGTACTTTTACCGTAAGCGCTCCGTAAGCGTAACGTACGTGCACGGTTGGTCATGTGATCAAGAAACAACACTTTTGATTGGTTAAAACTACTTTCAGTTCTAGAACCTTCCTACACCACACCCATTCCCCTCATTTCTGCTTGTGATCCCTTAGGAGAAGGAGCTGAGTTGTCTTTGTGATACGATGGCAGAACAGCAGACCTCTTCTGAGAGTGAGCCTGGTAGCAGCATCATCAGAGAGAGAAGGAGGAAACAAAAGACTTCTTTTGTATGGGAATATTTCACCTATCCAGAGGGGCAGAAAAAGGTAAATGCTCCTGTAGTCACCTGCTCACTTTGTGAGCGTGTCTTATCTAGAGGGAATCCAAGGAAGAAGTATTCCTTTGGAAATCACTCTATGGTTAGACACATTAAGGATAAACATCCCAGGACTTATGCTAGACATACTGGAGAAACATCTCCAGTAAGTCACCCAAGCACACCTGCAGAAGCTCAGCCGAGTACATCTTCGGCAGCTCAGCTGAGCCCGTCCTCTGCGGTGGGAGCATCACCCTTTTCTGGTCCTCTGGATATAAACCCTCGTTTTGGGAGGGTTGCAATGAGGTGCACAACATGTCATGGCCTTATTGTTCATGCGGAGACCAGTGTTTCCCTCATAAACAATAGGATAGACCAGCACATCTGTGGTCCTTGTTAGTATTCCCATTCTTTCTTTCCTCTTTCCCTTTATGAGCACAACGGTTCTTTTAAGAGCCAACCTTACCTCTTAACTTTTTTTAAAAAATTTTAAATGACTTTTTTTTTTTTTTTTTTTTACCGTGCGCGTATGGTACGCGCAATTTTTTTTTTTTTTTTAAAAACAAAAAAATGTTAATCACCCTACAAGGTCCATGAGGGACTACTACAAAAATGAGAAAAGCATAGAGAAGAGTAGTGAAAAAAAGTGAGCATTAAAGTAAATGTGTGATAATTTCAGAAATTTCACACTTACCTGACAATAAAAATAATTTTAAGAAAAATAAGTGATTTATTTAACTTTCTATAAAGAAGTTTATTTTTCATATTTTTCCTTTCTCAATCTGTAAAAAAAGAAAAAGGTATTAATATTTAACAATACATTTTAGAATACAGTGCACATATTTTCATATTTCAACAAACCTTTTTTTGCCCTTTTTTTGCTGTTTTCAGAATATATTGCATTTTACTGTAAATCGTAAAAGCAATTGTATTCATCACTTAACAGCGGGCAAAAAAAAAAACAATCAGAAAGATTGTTTAAAAAAAGCCCAGAATCTCTTCTCACTAAAACATACCGTAATAGAAATGAAACATTTGCAATATAAATCTCACGTAAGAACAATAACTAATTTCAGTAAATATCGTCTGAAAATTCTGTTGCATAAGCATAATCACCAAAATAATTTGTGTCAAAGAAGTCCACAATGCAAATTATTACCTTTCCGTAAGGCCAAATGTTAATTTTTATAATAATTTTTGATGACATTTCCGATGGTAATCCAATTAAATTGTAATAATGTTTTCTACAGATGTTGCAATTTCTGTCTAAAATTTTGGTTTCAGAAAAATTAAATAGGAATTTGCTAAATCAAAAGGCAAACGTTGCTTGAAAACCAATTCAGAATCATTACACAGTGTCTAACAGTAATTCCTCTGTGCTCACAGACTCATGCTGTGATTTTACGCAGAAAATGAAATTTGCTTGCCAATTTCAAAGCACACTTACTACTGTCTTCTGTGTTTTTAGGCAGAAAATGAAATTTGCTTGCCAATTTCTAAGCACACTTACTACTGTTTTTTCCTGCAAGCGTTAATTACTCTAACAGTCGCATACATTTTCATTACAGTTTTCAGACACCTTTAAACAGCACATGTGCAAACAGCTTTTTCAGACCATGAACATGTGTGACCTTGGTGACTGACTACACTCCAGCAAAAGAAATCAGCCTTAGTGATGTTGAATGTATTAGCGTTACTCACTGCTACCTGAAACACCAGTCACTTGTGAATACTCAGCATGATTCTACAGGATAAACTGCTGAGTGTGTGCTAACAGTCTGCTTATGCAGACTGTGTATTTTCAGTTGTAAGAGACATATGCATAGTTACTTCTCAAAAGAACCAGAGAGACACGAAATACATCTCTGACAGCAATTCCTCTGTGCTCACAGACTCATGCTGTGATTTTACGCAGAAAATGAAATTTGCTTGCCAATTTCAAAGCACACTTACTACTGTTTTCTGTGTTTTTAGGCAGAAAATGAAATGTTCTTGCCAATTTCT
Source organism: Triturus cristatus (assembly GCF_964204655.1). Taxonomy (NCBI): domain Eukaryota; kingdom Metazoa; phylum Chordata; class Amphibia; order Caudata; family Salamandridae; genus Triturus; species Triturus cristatus. The sequence continues at coordinate 193,532,557 of NC_140579.1, forward strand.
AAGCACACTTAGTACTGTTTTTTCCTGCAAGCGTTAATTACTCTAACAGTCGCATACATTGTCATTACAGTTTTCAGACACAGAAAACAGCCCATGTGCAAACAGCTTTTTCAGACCATGAACATGTGTGACCTTGGTGAAATTTGCTTGCCAATTTCAAAGCACACTTACTACTGTTTTCTGTGTTTTTAGGCAGAAAATGAAATTTGCTTGCCAATTTCTAAGCACACTTAGTACTGTTTTTTCCTGCAAGCGTTAATTACTCTAACAGTCGCATACATTTTCATTACAGTTTTCAGAACAGCACATGTGCAAACAGCTTTTTCAGACCATGAACATGTGTGACCTTGGTGACTGACTACACTCCAGCAAAAGAAAACAGCCTTAGTGATGTTGATTGTATTAGCGTTACTCACTGCTTCCATGAAACACCAGTCACTTGTGAATACTCAGCATGATTCTACAGGATAAACTGCTGGGTGTGTGCTAACAGTCTGCTCATGCAGACTGTGTATTTTCAGTTGAAAGAGACATATGCATGGTTACTTCTCAAAAGAACCAGAGAGACACGAAATACATCTCTGACAGCAATTCCTCTGTGCTCACAGACTCATGCAAAAATCACCACATACATCCCCTCTCAAACTCATAACTCACCTTTAAAATTAGTTAGTTGAGAAAGAAATGTGGCACTCAAACAGCAGACTATCAGAGTCAGAATATCAGAGCTGTACACCTCTCTCCTCTGAGCAGAACCAATTAATGGCAATGTTTCCCTCTCTTTTTTCACACATATACATGTTAATTACAAATCTCTGTGCTTCCAACTTTTTTTCAAATGAAATCATACATTTCTATTGGTTGAAAACTTCAACACTTTTCCAAATGTACCCTTCCCCCAACTTGACTTCTGCCTGCTACCATAGCAACAGCTCATGGAACACTGCTGTGAGGAGAGAGGTCAGAAGTTCACCACACAATGTTTCAAATCGAAAGACCAAGAGTGCTTCACCTGTCCAACCTAACAGCAAATCCAAACTATTCTTCTGTGGGAACACAATTTTCTGAACCAATACAAAACATGCTTCTAAAAATGTACACATACAGCCTAGTTTTTAGTGTAGAATGGTGCGAAACAGCCAATGAGTTCTTTTTATTTTAAAAAAATATGTATGCCTCCATTTTTAAACTGTCTTTCATTTCATATTGCCATTCTACTGAAAGACACCTTCAGAGTGCATCCAGATCTCCTTGAAAGATGTTCACAGTGTGGATTGTAGGTCACAGCTATGTCTTCTGGAGTGAAAAATTTGCAGAAAAAAGAGGTATGGTGAGAGACCTTGCTTTGCCAAATGTAGACATTAAATGGATTGGTCAGAGAGGGTTAAAGTGGCACCAATTAATGCCTTTGGTGAAAACCTTTCTACATCTCCCACAGCCTAACCTTATTATTGTGCACTGTGGTGGACATGACCTAGGCACTTTAACTGGCGTAGGTCTGGAAATGCTTATTAAGGACACCTTTGTGCAATTGATGTCGCTTTTTCCTCATTCTGCCTTTGTATATTCTAACATATGCCAAAGGCAAAAGTGGAACTGGTCCAACCAATTTTGTCCGCAGATTGACAAAGCAAGAAAGCACGTCAACAAATCTGTTTCTGCTTTCCTCAGAGACTATGGTATGGGTTCTATATACCACAACAACTTGCGTTACAACATGCAAGACATTTATAGAGGAGACGGTGTACATTTCAATGATGAAGGGAACAGAGTCTTCCTCTTGAACTTTAGACTCTGCATCGGTACTTACTTGTAGGTACCAAAAAACACTCAATGAACACAACGGCTCTTTTTAGAGCCCCTTAATATCTAAACACTTAAATTTGTTTTTCTTCTTTTTTTTTTTTTTCTACCATACGCGTACGGTAAGCTTACCGTACGCGCACCCCGCGATTTAAAAAAAAAAAATTTAAATGTATTTTTCATACTTTTATGGCCTTGTTGGACCCCCTGACAAACGCTAGGGGGTCTGCAACTCTTTGTTTCCCCCTTTCCACGTTCTCCTCCTTTTTTTTATCAGTGTGAGACACACAAAATGGAGGCCGACACTTCCTGATTTCGACCGATTCGAATGTTTACAGTCATGTAACCACCAATCATAATTGTGCTCGCGCATGGCAGCGTGCGCGTACGGTAAGCTTACCGTAAGTGCTCGGAGCGCGCCTATAGATATATATATTGATTTAAATGCTATTTTCTCAGCAAAAACTGAACACATTTACACCAGACCTACAAAAGGCACATCCCTGACCTGAGGACTACCTCTTTGCCAAATTTCAAGTAATTCTGTTCAGCCGTTCGGGCTGCAGCTTGGACTAAAGGTCCTATGGAAAAATGCATGGGGAAAACGTGTTTTGGGACCCCCCCTTTTTCTCAGCCCCCGCTTGACGAACCCCCCCGAGACTTTCAGGAAAGGAGTGGAGCGGAGCGCCCCACCTATTTTGAAAATTTCGCCAGGATTCGTCAATCTGCGCCAAAGTTATTCAAAATAGAATGTTGCGGATTTCCTATGGAAACACGGTCCTAACTATAACTACCTACTGGCGACTGCCAGTAGGTAATATGCATATATATGCATATGCATATATATATGTATGTGTATATTATCTACTGGCGGTCGCCAGTAGATAGTTATAGTTAGGACCGTGTTTCCATAGGAAATCCGCAACATTCTATTTGGAATAACTTTGGCGCCGGTTGACGAATCCTCGCAAAATTTTCAAAATAGGTGGGGCGCTCCGCTCCGCTCCTACCCTGAAAGTCTCGGGGGGATTCGTCAAGCAGGGGCTGAGAAAAAAGGGGGGTCCCAAAAAGCGTTTTCCCCATGCAATTTTCCATAGGGACCTTTAGTCCAAGGTACAGCCCGAACGGCTGAACAGAATTACTTGAAATTTGGCAGAGAGGTAGTCCTCAGGTCAGGGAAGTGCCTTTTGCAGGTCTGGTGTCAATCTGTTCAGTAGTTCCTGAGAAAATCAAAAGTAAAATCATATATATATGTGGGCGGAGCCTAACCACACATCTCATCCTGAGATCTGATTGGCTGTCAGCACTTCATCCAAGAAGTGTTGGCAGCCATCTTGGGACCAATATACATGATAGCACCTCATTAAAAAGCATTGCAGTTAATAGAAGGTTTTAAGACTTTAGTTACATTATAAATCATTTGTTGATGGTACCATACTCATTTTAGGAACTGTGGTATGTTCTAGGGTGATTTTACCATGTGAAAAAGCCTTCTGCTGGGATATCATGAATCATGTTTGAGAGAAAACTATTTTCTCATGCTTTTCCCACAGAGGTTTGGAAGGTGATATATAAGCTAAACTGAGAGCATATTTTCTGTAAATTCACATTATCTTTCTCAGTCATGTGAGAATGAAGTCTGACATTCTCAGTAAAACATGTACATCCAACAAGGGCAGAGACTGTCAGTTGATTCCTTTGTGTTCTACTGCAGCTTCCCAGAGTGTTCCAAAGAACAACTAGAGCGCTATCAGTCCTACTTATGATAAACATATGGCACACCTGAAGCCATCTTGCTTGGATTAAAGTGGTAACTCTTAAAACATTTAATTTAAAAAGGAACAAAATGAGGTGGTTCATTTTTCCATAACAAGTATGATTAGTGCTGCAGAAAGAAAAATTAGGGCACATTTTGAGTGACTTCTCAAATCCTCTTCTATTTCATTAAAAAATTCTGACATGCAGACTGAAACATGCACTTTCAATACCAGCAGCAGTTTTCCCTGGTGAGCAGTAGCTTTACTACAGTGATCTAATGAGCAAAAAGAGTGCTAACATTCTGACTTTATGGCAAATGTGTGACACATCTGAATGCCTTCTTGATGGAATCAAAGTAAAAAACTGAAAGTATTTCCTACTGAGGAGACTGCAGTAAATGAGGAAGTTAGGAAACTTCATAACAAATAAGTCTCCCAAGATGGCCACCAGAGACAAAAGAGCCCAAATGTAGCCCAAATATCACCCAGATGTAGCCCAAGTATAGCCCAATGACAGAATGTCCCAGAGTGTTCTTAAAAACAACTAGAGCGCTTACTGTCTTCATTATGACAAAAGTATGGCACACCTGAAGCCATCTTGATTGGAATAAACTGGTAACACTTAAAACATTTAATTTAAAAAGGAACACAATGAGGGGGTTCATTTTGCCATAGAAATTATGATTAATGATGAAGAAAGAAAATGAGGGCACATTTTGAGTGACTTCTCAAATCCTCTTCTATTTCATTAAAAAATTCTGACATGCAGACTGAAACATGCACTTTTAATACCAGGAGCAGACTTCCATGGTGAACAGTAGTTTTACTACAGTGATCTAATGAGCAACTAGAGTGCTAACATTCAGAATTTATGGCAAAAGTGTGACATATCTGAATACCTTCATGATGGAATCAAAGTAAAAAACTGAAAGCATTTCCTACTGAGGAGACTGCAGTACATGAGGAAATTAGTAAACTTCATAACAAATAAATCTCCCAAGATGGCCAGCGGAGACAAAAGAGCCCAAATGTAGCCCAAAATCACCCAGATGTAGCCCAAATATAGCCCAATGACAGAAGTGTGCAAAACACTTATTATTTTGTGATTTTGCAGTGTTATATAGTGCATACTTGTCAGGTATTGGAGTGCTTTACATGAGCATTGGTTACATCACACAAGAACAAATTCATTTTGGTTGTAGACATGGGGAGACTAAGTGATTTGACCAGAATCACAGAATGACGAGCTGAAGCAGAAACTCCAACCTGGTTCCCCAGTTGCAAAGTCTGCAGTTCTGGAAGTAACACCACATCCTCTCCCCTAAGTGCAACATTTAATCAAGTGGTCAACTGGATAAAAAACATAAAGATAACAAAGAATTTAAAAGTGCTTTGTCGCTATTTGAAAACTCAGAAAATATGTCCTTATTTTAGTCTTTTAGAGCACTAGCCATAATTTTGATGCCAATAAGACCCTCTCATATATGTAATTTCTAAAGGAAATACTCTAGGTATTACAGTTTTGTACATCAAGATGACGTCAGGCGTGCCACACTTTTGTAATAAATATAGAATGTTAGCAATCTAGTTGTTCATTAGGATACTGTTGAGAGGCAGAGGCCAGGGGCACGGACTCTGAAAATTGAAGGCAGGGACATGGAGAGGTGCACCAAACTGACCCTGCAGGGCAGGCATCAGGGTTTGCAGCAGCACAATACACCACACAGGGCATGCGGGACAGGAGTGCAACACAACAATCCATAGAAAGCAAGAGGGAGGGGACAGGACCATGCACATGGACAACAGAGAACAGAGGGGCAAGAGGCAATGGTAGCTAGCTGACCATAATGGACAGACAGGAGAGAAAGCTGCAGCGTAACAGACCATAAAGGGCAGGAGGGACGGATCAGGGGCATTACAATGGAACAGACAAGCCAGGAGGGAGGGAGTAGGGGTCTGCACATGTAAACAGAGGGCTGGGAGCAAGGGGGCAGGGCAGGAGCAGCAAGATAGCCATGGAGGTCAGGCAGGATGGGCACTAGAAGCAAGACACACCATGAAGAGCAACACTGAGACTGTGATGGCATACACACAGACCATGGAGGGAAGGTGGGAGGGGGTCAGGGGCAGCTAACTGACCACACAGGGAAGGTGGGAGGGGCCATGGCAGCACAGAAGACCATGCATGGCAAGTGGGGGGCTTAGTGGCAGCACAATGGCTATGATGGGCAAGAAGGAGGGTGCAGGGGCATGCACAAAGGGCGATGGAGGATAGAAGGGAGGGTCAGGACCTGTGCACAGACAAGAAAGTTCAGGGGAAGGGGCCTCACAACAGACCGCACGGGGCAGGCAGGAGGAGCAGTTGCAGCACAACAGACCAGGGAGGGCAGAAGGGTGTGGCAGTACAATGGACCATGTAGGACAGGAGGAAGAGGATAGGGGCATGGCATGTGGACAGGCAGGGTGGAGGTGGCAGGGACAGGTTACAGTCATCTGACAATGCTAGGCAGGTGGGAGGGGAGTGGCAGCTCAACAGAACACTCAGAGTAGATAGGAGTGGCAGGTCCATTGAACATGGTGGGCAAAAAGGATGGAGCAGGGGCATGCACAAAGACATCGGAGGGCAGGGGGAAGGAGAATAGGGGCAGCAAGCTAAGCACAGAGTTTAAGCAGGAGGTCAATGATGGGGCATAGAATTGGGCAATGGAGGGCAGGAGGAGTGGACTGGTACATCATACTAAATTGAGGGCAGTGGCAGCACATCAGACCATGCATGGCAGGAGGGAGGAGGCTAGTCCATGGATACACACAACAGAGGATAGGGAGGAGGGGGATGGGGCAGCAAGCTAACTGTTCAGAGAAGGCGGGTATTAGGAACTTTATTGTTTTTAAAACATGTGTCTGTGCGAACTACTTAAAATATGAACAAGTATGCAGCATAATCTCACTTTTATTCAGGAAGAAGAGGACGTTTGTGACTGTGACTCCGGGCTCACTTGGCAGAAACACCTCCTGACCCTCCACCCCCTATCGCAAAATGTAATGCCCGTGAAAAGGGTAGGTGAACACAGTGTTATATAGAACATAGTCCTGAGAGCACGATTGAAAATGAAAACTAGATATAGTGTATGGTATAAACTATGCACCAAAAAGTGTGATATAAGATGAACCGGGCGTGAAATATAATATGCAATACATTGTGCGCAATTACAGATTCATTGGAGAGCGCGAGATAGTATAGGCACTAGCGCGTGCTATGCGTTATGTGCCTTGGAGTGTAATATGCACAGGGGAGTGTTGTGTAACCTAACTAGTCTCTAAAGTTGTAATATAAAACATGTGCTGGGGAGTGTAACGTTGCATATGCACTGTGACAAAGATATGGATCCCAGATTGTAATATGTATGGCATAGCACTGTGCGTTATAACATAGGCATCGAGGAAGGCACGTTAGATGGGGCAATATAACCCGTGCGAAGACAAGTGTGGCATGACATATTCACGGGGTGGTGTTACAGTGCACATGGGCTAGAGAGTGTCATAGCATATGCACTAGCTAGTGGAATACAACACAGAGGTGTGTGGCACTCAGCAGGCAATGGTGGGTGTAACACAGCATTGGGCTCTGCCAGGAGCGCGCTGTGACTCTCAAGTGAGGTTCGTCCCCTTTACAGAGAGTAAAATAAAAAGTATTACACATCCGGCAGTGGATGTGTGTTTTATTAACCGTGAGGGGGGTTTCTTGCATAGTTTTGGTCGAATTTTTGTCGAATCCCCTTTGAATGGCTTGGTGTGCATGTGTATTAAATGTGCCCGTCAATAGCTACCCATGTTTGTATAAATAAACGACAAGGGTGTCTACCGGGATTAGGCACGGTAGGGCATCAGACATGTCAGAGCTTCACTAGTGGTGTAAATACATTCCACGTGGATTCATTGTATGCATAGTCGCCTTTTAATGAATATCACGCAAATCGTCATGGTGATAGGTACGTACGGTTTGTCCAGCATGTCCTAGGTGTGTCTATAAATATATATTTTTTTAAAATAATAAAAAACAGTGGCCGGCCCTGGGGATTGGGGTCAAAAAAATATAATTAGGAGACAGGGGAACCACACAGCCCACCTTCTTAAAAAATTAAAATAAATAAAAGACTGGCATTGTGCCGGAGGCCATGCCCCCTCTTTGCAGCACTCTGCAAACGCGCCCCCTGGCGAATTGTAAATTGGGGAATTAATTCCTCTTCAATACTGGGGGGCCCTGAGGGCCAACTAGCCCAACAGGCATCTCCAGTATGCGCCAGGGAGCTGCGCTGCAGACAGGTGTTCTGAGGCCAAGCCCCTTTTTACACCTCTCTGCAACGCAGCTCTGTGGCGCTTACTGGAGGTACCTAGTGGTCTAGTTTGACCCTAGGGACCCTTAGGATTCAAGGGGACTTAATCTCTCAACTTAGAACAGCCACAGGGCGCGTTTACACAGTGGTGAAGGGAGGGGACGGGGCCTGAGGTGACGTGTGCAAACACGCACTATGGCACGTTTTAAATTGGGGATATAATTTCCCTTCAATACTGAGGGCCCCTGGGGGCTAACTAGCCCACCAAGGGCTTCCAGTAAGCGCCACTGAGCTGCATTGCAGAGAGGTGGTCCAGGCCGTGCCACTTTTTACACCTCTCTGCAACGCAGCTCTGTGGCACTTACTGGAGGTACCTAGTGGGCTAGTTGGACCCTAGGGGCCCTCAGGATTCAAATGAACTTAATCTCCCAACTAAAAACGGACACACGGCGTGTTTACACAGTGGTGAAGGGAGGGGACGGGGCCTGAGTTAACGTGTGCAAAAACGCCCTGTGGCCTGTTTTAAGAGGTAGTTTTAATCCCCCTGCCCTATTATATACTAGGGGCTTACAGAGGAGGTCATGCTAATCACAGGGGGACCCCAACGCATAATGATCCCTAGTGTATGTAGGTGTTTCCACTGTATTCTAAGTGTCTTTTAACATAGCACTGGCTCTAGGACTGGTCAGTCAGACTCAGTTACCACCAGTATCCGTCTGAAAAAGTTGAGGGTACAGGATGATTTTGCAACAAGGCTTCTTTCTGCTCTTCTTTTTCTTCTTTCTGCACGTTATCCTTCTTCCTGCACTTTTCTTCGTCTTTGAGGACTTCTGTTGCTTCTTTATGCACTTCTTTTTTTTCTTTCTGTGCATTTTTTCTTCTTTCTTCACATGTCCTATCTCTGTAGGCATAGTTAGAAATTAGCATTTTAAAAACCTTTGAAATTCACAGAAAAAACCATAGGTTTCAGGCACGTTATAGTTAGGAATTAGCATTTAAAAAAACCTCAGAAATTCACTGAAAAAACCATAGGTTTCAGGGGTGTTATAGTTAGCTGGACTTTTCACTTGTACAAAACCATTGAAATTCCCCCATTCTAGTTAGTTCAGCTAACTATAACTCGCGCGCCCGCAATGCACTGCTGATGACGTCACATATTACATCACTCATGACATGGTCAGTGACATCACTCATGACATCACTGATGACATCTCAAATGACATCACTGATGACATCATCCTTGTGATAGAGTGGCAGACCTCCTCTCACCCTAATATAACCTTTGATACACACATTCAAAAATAGAGACTAACATTTTCAAAACAATGGACATACCAATACCAGTTACAACAACCTCTTCAGTAATTCTAAGATCCACATACACATACACTCATTCACCAACAGTCCTATACAGTCACTCATACATGTACTCACTCATCATATGTACTCATACACCTATACAACCTGTTACACAATGTCACTCATCCATAGAGTTACTCACACACATAGTCACTCATGCTAATAAAGAATCAAACATACATTTATTTGCATATACAGTTATACACACACCACCACACTTCTACGGAAACTTACACATACTTAGTCTTTTAAACAATCACTTATAGAAACACATACTTATTCATACAGGAACTCTTTCAATCTCTCATTCTCACATATACTCACTTATATACACCAATAGTCACATATACTAGTTTAAAACATATGTAGTTACTCATAAAGACACTATTGAGACAGTCATTCACTCACTAACACACCCATACACACACTCATCCACCCATACAGTCCTGCACACATGCTGTCTTCAACACATACAAACAGTGAGTCACTCATTCATGCACCTATGCACTACGTAATACCCCCCACCGAACCATGCAGACACTCAGACTGATACTCAAAAAACCAACTAATAACCTATATAGACACCCATGTAGCTACTCACCAACCCATGCAGCCACTTATACACAAAGTGAGAGACTGATACAGATATTTACATATTTAAAAATTACTCACTAAGCCATGTATTCACTATGATACACTTAATCAGTCAGTTACACAATCAATTTTTCAAAAACAAATCATCCATTTAGACACTTATATACCCATTTATTCTTCCATCGACCTTGAGATATACATATATAAAACATATTTAATTTTCAGAAAAACACACATTCACTGGATGATGTCATCAGTGATGTCATCAGTGATGTCATTTGAGATGTCATCAGTGATGTCATGAGTGATGTCACTGACCATATCATGAGTGATGTAATATGTGACGTCATCAGCAATGCATTGCGGGCGCGCGAGTTATAGTTAGCTGAACTAACTATAACGGGGGAATTTCAATGGTTTTGTACAAGTGAAAAGTCCAGCTAACTATAACACCCCTGAAACTATGGTTTTTTCAGTGAATTTCTGAGGTTTTTTTAAATGCTAATTCCTAACTATAACGTGCCTGAAACCTATGGTTTTTTCTGTGAATATATATATACATACATATATAAACATATATATATTCTGCACCTCTATATAAATACAAATATAAATGCATGCATACATATACATATACATATATGCATACATATGCATGTTATGTACATGAAAGTTTGAAAAACACTAATACAAGCAAAGCTAAAAAGCCACCTAATTACAAACAGAATTGCTTTAACTTAAAGGAGGGCGAGACCTATTGCATTTTCAATGCTTGTTTACTTTGGTTTCATCAAGAAGGCATTCAGATGTGTCACACATTTGCCATAAATTCTGAATGGTCGCACTCTAGGTGCTCATTAGATCACTGTAGTAAAGCTACTGCTCACCAGGGAAGTCTGCTGCTGGTATTCAAAGTGCATGCTTCAGTCTGCATGTCAGAATTTTTTATGAAATAGAAGAGGATTTGAGAAGTCAAAATGTGCCCTAATTTTTCTTTCTGCAGCACTAATCATAATTTCTATGGCAAAATGAATCCCCTCATTTTGTTCCTTTACACATTAAATGTGTTAAGTGTTACCACTTTATTCCAATCAAGATGGCTTCAGGTGTGCCATACTTTTGTCATAAGTAAGACTGTTAGCGCTCTAGTTGTTCTTTAAAACACTCTGGGACATTCTGTCATTGGATTTACAGATCACTGTAGTAAAGCTACTGCTCACCAGGGAAGTCTGCTGCTGGTATTCAAAGTGCATGTTTCAGTCTGCATGTCGGAATTTTTTTATGAAATAGAAGAGGATTTGAGAAGTCACTCAAAATGTGCCCTAATTTTTCTTTTTTCAGCACTAATCCTACTTTCTATGGCAAAATGAACCCCCTCATGTTGTTCCTTTTTAAATTAAATGTTTTAAGAGTTACCACTTTATTCCAATCAAGATGACTTCAGGTGTGCCATACGTTTATCATAAGTAGGACTGTTAGCGCTCTAGTTGTTCTTTGGAACACTCTGGGAAGCTGTAGTAGAACACAAAGGAATCAACTGACAGTCTCTGCCCTTGTTGGATGTACATGTTTTCCTGAGAATGTCAGACTTCATTCTCACATGACTGAGAAAGATAATGTGAATTTACAGAAAATATGCTCTCAGTTTAGCTTATATATCACCTTCCAAACCTCTGTGGGAAAAGCATGAGAAAATAGTTTTCTCTCAAACATGATTCATGATATCCCAGCAGAAGGCTTTTTCACATGGTAAAATCACCCTAGAACATACCACAGTTCCTAAAATGAGTATGGTACCATCAACAAATGATTTATAATGTAACTAAAGTCTTAAACCTTCTATTAACTGCAATGCTTTTTAATGAGGTGCTATCATGTATTTTGGTCCCAAGATGGCTGCCAACACTTCTTGGATGAAGTGCTGACAGCCAATCAGATCTCACGATGAGATCTGTGGTTAGGCTCAGCCCAGATATATATATGTGATTTTAATTTTGATTTTCTCAGGAACTCCTGAACGGATTTATACCATTTAAGCAAAAGGCACGACTCTGAACCAAGGTCTACCTTTCTGCCAAATTTGGTGTAATTCCGTTCAGCAGTTCGGGCTGTAGCTGCGACTAAAGGTCCCTATGGAAAATTGCGTGGGGAAAACGTTTTGGGACCCCCCTTTTATCCCAGCCCCCGCTTGACGAATCACTCCGAGACTTTCAGGATAGGAGTGCACCAGAGTTGGCCACGAGTTTTGAAAATTTCGCGAAGATTCGTCAACTGGCGCAAAAGTTATTCTAAATAGAATGTTGCGGATTTCCCATGGATAATAGGTCCTAACTATAACTACCTACTATATATATATATATACACTGACAAGCATCGTAAATCTGGAATTAAGCCAAAGTCGAAATTTTGTCCTATCTTAAGTCCAGGGAATAGGATAGATCAATTCCACGAGCTAGTAATAAATGAATTGGAAAAAATGGAAAACACCACATCAACAACTAGAAATGAAAATCTAACTAAAAAAGAACGCCTGGTGTTGGACTTGGCCCTTCTGGCAGGTTCACCCCTGAAACTTTTAGCTTTTTAACTGTGACTTGTGTTAGTGATTTTTGGTTTCTGCGCACTTTACCACTGTGTCCCAGGGTAAAGTGCGTGCGTGTAGTGAGGTTGGCCTACCCTCCCATAGGAATGCGCTGTATGAATGTGAATGTCCCATTCCCATTTCCCGGAGTAATAGTACCTGTGTCACGTGGTGGTCAGGTTGAGAAATCAGGGGCGGTAGAAACTGTCTTACTAGTCTGGGGGGTGTGTGTATGTGGATGAATGGTGTGAGTTCTCTGAAATAAGGAGCTTGCTGCTTGATTGGGTGTGAGTTCTCTGGGATAGGGAACTTGCATTGGGGAGTGATTCCAAAAGTAGTGGCTGAGGTGTCTTCCAGCCCAGCGTAGTGGAAGAGGTTCAGAGTAGCCCAGCTAGGTCTCGGTGTAGGGGCTCACGTCCTGTCTCTGCGGAGAAGGAGTGGGTGGGACTGCGTGTCTCCAGGTGCCCGAAACCCAGTCTCAGGGCCTGGATGGTTTCTTTAGGGAACATCAGGTCGGGGGCCTAGGCTGTACCAATAGGTCATTTGAGGAGGATCTCCCAGTGTCTAGAGGACGTGGAGTGTCTGTAATCAGAGCTCCAGTAGTCCTGGTGTCTGGCGGTACCGCTCCAGTTGGGAGGGTGCAGAAGTCCAGAGGGAGGGGTGAGAGGGGGAGGGATTCCCCAGTGGGAACCAGTAGGTCAGGGACCAGCCGGGAGGGCTGAGTCGCCACTGAGTGACCGTGGTGTCGCCACTTCTGTACTGGGGGGTCTGCACGCACTGTCAGATGGACAGGAGGTCGTGAGATCAGCGCCAGGCAGACTGTCACACGACCCATTAGGTATGTGTCACCCTCGTTAAGTCCTGGTTCGCCAGGCATCTGACCAAAGGGTACGTCCCTCGGTTGGGGAGCCAGTAGTCGGTGTTTCCGGATCTGGACGTAAGGGCGGCTGTAGTCCTGAGGGCAGGAGGGGCTCATCTTAAGTGAAGAGACCCTGCTCTACAGTGGAAGGGGGTGCAGAGGGAGGGAGTCCTCGCCTCTGACCCCTTGGATCCCAGGTGGTAGACCAGTTGGTGGAGAGAGGTCCTGAACTGGTGGGAGAGTTGTGTTCTGGTGGGTGCTTCCCTGGGAGGGTGCGGAACCCCAAAAGTAGAGGTAGGGCTGGGCATTATTGCCCGTGACCTCTGGTCAGCCTGAGGGTGCGGACCCTAGGTTGAAGGATCAGTGGTAGTTGGAAACTACACTGAGAGGGAGAGTGGAGAATGTCTTGTATGCCAGGGGTTACTACCCCCCACTCAAGGTTTGGCAAGGACCAGTGGTATCTGGGTGGCCTAGGGCCTGGTCCTGGCCATGGACAATTAGGTAGTACCAGTGGGGTAGCCTAGTTGGGCCGGTTGTTTTTTTTTCAGATGGAACCATGTTGATTGAGAATGGCGTAGAACCGGAGAGTGTCCCTGCAGTGCGGGCCTGCATCCGTGTTCTATCGCCCCAAGCAGGGAAGACCATAACGGTGGTGATTGATCTGCCCTGCGTTTTGGCTGGAAGGGGGTCGTGTTGGACTTGGCCCTTCTGGCAGGTTCACCCCTGAAACTTTTTGCTTTTTAACTGTGACTTGTGTTAGTGATTTTTGGTTTCTGCGCACTTTTCCACTGTGTCCCAGGGTAAAGTGCGTGCGTGTAGTGAGGTTGGCCTACCCTCCCATAGGAATGCATGGAGGAATGTATGTGTCCCTAGTAGTTCCTGATGCGTGGGGAGTGCAGGTGCGAGTTTGGTATGTACGGACTCGTGTGATAAAATGCTGCGCGATGATGTGTGCGGCGTGCATGTATCTAGTGTGGAAGTGCCACTTCTAGAAGTGGGCACTTCTGTGTGCAGTGTGAAATGAGTGCCTTGTCTGGTGATTGGCTGGCTGAGGTCAGGTGACGGGCTAGGGAATCCCCAGAGTCAGGAGGAGTCACCCAGTGGTGAATAGGGAGATCAGCAGCTGGATGGGTGGGAGGAGTACACCTGGGTCCTGAATAGGGCTGGGCTTTCCCCACACAATGCTGGCTCCGCCCCCTGTGGTGTGACTGATAACCCTGGCCTGCTCTGTGAATAGGGAGAGGGGCTGAGCAAAACAAAGTGCTCAGGAACCAGTTGTATCTGGTTCGCCCCTTCCCTGCACCCTTGAGACAAAGGGATTTGGTGTATAAAAGAGGGGCTGTGACCCCATGAAAATGTTCTTGTTCTGACTTGAATCTGCCAGGGGCACGCTGCTGCTGGGGCCCAGGGGAAGGCTTGCCTCCCTGGGCCCTGCCCAGCCCCTGGATGCCTGATGGACTGCAAGGACTTTACTTCTAGCGCCTGGTGAGCGCGTTATTGCTTGTTCTGCTCTTGGATCCTGACAGGGGGAGCTTGCTGCTGGTGGGGCCCAGGAGGGACCGCCATGGGGGCTGCCTCCCTGCTGGAGGGCCCTGTGTGCTGGCCCCTGGGACCTACCTTGCCCCCTGATGCCTCCAGGACTGCTGGGACCTTTGGCTCTTTATTATTGCTTTTGTCAAGGCTTTGCTATAGTCCTCCAGCGCCTGAGCGCTGTATTCTGCTTTTTAAACTGGCCCAGCTGAGGGAGAGCGTGGGCTTCGCAGCGCCGAGCTGCAGCCCCTATCGGAGGGAACCCCCGTGGTAGGGATTCCCCGTGATACGGGACCAAGCGGGAGCCCACTCCGCTGGTTATGCTGCAAATTAATTTTTATTAATGAGCGGGTGCCCACCCCGCGATTGCGGCATTTTTATTTTATTCTATATGCGGGAGCCCACCCCGCGTTCTGCTGGCTGATAAAATCAACGCCGCGACCCGGAAGTCAGGCACGTCTGCCTGAGACATGGGCGGGGCCGCAGGACATGGGTGGAGGAAGCCAGGATATCCGCCCGGAGCCTCGCAGGCTCCATCGAGAAGTCCCGGGTCCCAGGAGGGGGCCCGGGTGAAGGGAAGTGCAGCGGCGAGTTAGCGGGGCTCCTATGTGCGAGGGAGAGCCCCGCCTATGGCCACAGAGGTCTCGGGTCCCAGGAGGGGGCCCGGGTGAACAGAAGAGGCTGCCGAGGGAAGCGCGGGGCTCCCATGGGTGAGGGAAGCCCCGCGTGCTGCCACAAGTGCAAGACTAGGCGGCCGGAGATCGTAGCAGAGACGCTGCAGTGGGAGCCGGTAAGAGAGGGCTCAAGGGTGTCACTTTTTGTTTACTTGCTGAGCGGACCCGCCGCAGCGGACCACTCCATCGTGGGCCATGCTTGGCCCGGGTGGCTCCATCATGGAGCAGGTTGCTTAAAGCGCCAGTGTCGCTCCCACGCTTGGGGGCTGGTTCTGCCATGGCCAAGAGAGCCCCAGGGGGGCCACAGTTCATTGGGGCAAGTTCTTTGTGGCACATATTTGTGGAGGAGAGCCCGTGCACTCCAACGTTGGGGGCGATATTTTAATAGAGCCCTGGGAGGCTCCAACGGGGGCATTTCTTTGATGTGTTGAGCCGGTGAGGCTCCAACAGGGACATTTCTTTGTGGTTCAGAGCCCAGAGGGGCTCAGGGGGCCACGAGTGTTGGATATACAATTTGAACGACATTCTGCCCATGAGCTGGACAGATCATGCTCTTATCAAATTCTACATTACCACCACAAAAACTAGAAAGCTAAATAATAGCGCACCACCCGAATTTAATTACAGGAACTGGAAAGCTCTGGAAAAACTGAACTCCACCACCACCGTCTTCAACGTAGAAGATAGCTTCTCCCCAATCAACCCGGTTGAAGACAACTACAGAGCCTTTTGCACGAGGATAGTATCCACCACGGACTCTATTGCTCCACTAAAAAGATGCAAACCTAAAAGCAGAGCACCAGCCCCATGGTATAACGACTCCCTGAAAACCCTCAAATCAGCCTGTAAACAGGCCGAGAGGAAGTGGAGACTAGGCTACTGCGAATCAAACTAAATTAGCTGGAAAAACAAGCTCCTTGAATACAAATCAGCCATCGCAGAGAGCAAATCCACCTATTACTGCTCCACTATAGTCAACGCAGCAAATAGCTCCAAAAGCATTTTCCAGATCCTTGATAACCTTATCCACCCCGACTGTGCCAAGAAAACTATCCCCCCTTCTCAGACCCTCTGCGATAATCTCGCACAGTTCTTCACGAACAAAATTGAGACAATTATTCAGAATCTTGCAATTCCCCCTTTTCAAGATATTCTATACTCCCCCGAAGCCGCCATTACCAACCTTGAGCCGCCGAGCCCAGGACACCTACCAAGGGAATGCCTACAGGCTCTCCCCCTCATCCCCGAAGCAGATTTCGAGAGACTGGCACACGGAATCACCTCTGGGTCCCCCCTCGACCCACTGCCCCCTAAAACCTGGAAAGCGTGCGGAACTGAACTATTCCACACCCTCCGCAGGATCTGTAACCAATCTCTGGGCTGTGGATTTGTCCCCACTCCCTGGAAGCAAGCACTCATCACCCCGCTGCTAAAAAAACCCTCCTTGAACCCCGAGTGTCTATCCAACTTTCGACCTATATCGCTCCCACCCTTTCCAGTGAAAGTGGTGGAACGCTGGGTTAGCTCCTGTCTTTCGACACATCTTGAGCAGAATCATATCTTGGACGACTTCTAATTCGGTTTTCGCCCAGCCCATGGCACCGAAACGGCGGTGCTTACAGCAATGGAAGAACTTCGGATGCGTGCAGACAGGGGCCACGCAGTAGCCTTGATCTTATTGGACCTGTCTGCCGCATTCGATACGGTTAACCATATGATTCTGCTGAAGAGGCTCAGAGAGGCAGGGATCGACGGCACCGCCCTGCTATGGTTCCACTCATATTTGAGAGATAGGACACAGGCTGTGTCCCTTCCCCCTTTTCAATCCGCTTTTTCCCCAGTATCTCACGGTGTACCTCAGGGCTCGTCCATTAGCCCGATCCTTTTTAACATTTATCTTAAACCACTGATCACGTTAATCAAATCCCACAGACTGAAAACGGTAAACTACGCGGACGACACCCAGCTCATCCTCTCCTGGGAGGGGGAGGATTTAATCCCCATGGAATCGTTCCACGATTGCTTAAGAGACACAGCCGGCTGGCTGCACATGAATTCCCTGCAATTCAATTCCTCCAAGACCGAGGTCCTGTTCTGCTCTGGGAGCCGGATTCCTCGTCTATTTCCTACAGAATTCTGGCCCCCGGAAAACCCAGAAAAACCACAGCCGGTCACTAGTGTCCGCAATCTGGGTGTTATGCTAAACAACAACCTCAGCATGGAAACGCAGGTAACTAAAACAGTCTCTACTTGCTCGGCCCTACTGCGTTCTTTACGTAAAATCATGCCACTACTTCCCGCCCAGGCCCGAGCACTAATAGTCAGGTGCACTATCCTTAGTCGCCTTGACTATTGTAATGCTCTTCTGCTCGAGTCCCCAGCTGTTCTACTGGACAGACTCCAAAGAGTCCAGTCGGCTGCAGCCAAACTGGCCCTTGGTTGGACCAGAAGATCCTCGGCCACAGCAGCCTTAGCCGAGCTACATTGGCTCCCTTTGAAGCAGCGAATTGCTTTTAAAGCACTCTGCCTTGTCTTCAAGGCACTACACGGAACGGGCCCCAGATCCCTACAAAAAATGTTTTCCTGGTACACCCCCACCAGAACTCTCCGATCCACCTCAGCCCGCCTTGTGTTGGTACCCAGATTTAACAAAGTAAGGACCGGGGGAAGATCGTTCAAAGTGGCCGCCGCCAAACTTTGGAACAGTTTGCCGGTCGACATTCGCCAAATTCCAAAACTCCTGCCTTTCAGAAAGCGAATCAAAACCTGGCTCTTCCCCAATCCCGTTCACTGTTAACTCCTTAATCAGCCTCCCGTCTCTTTCCTTCCTAACGGAGTGAGCTTCAGCGCCAGGATACCTGTCAGGTGACAGTTGCGCTCTATAAGTGTTTTAAATAAATATACAGGGCCCTGGAAGGCTCCAACGTTGGCCCCAGCATCACTGTTCTACAGCTGCCCAGCACTTCGTGGGCAGCTGCTCCGTTTAGGCCCCTGACACTGGGACACAGGGCGTCCTTGCCCCTTCGAGGCCAGTTGGCCTAGGGACTGCCACAGGTGGTGGCGAATGTGAGTTTTGCGCTATTGGTCCCAACCTGCACCTCTGAATGTGTTTTTATGCGTCATGTGCCTTATTCTTACACCGCTGAATGTGTTTTTATGCATCATGTGTTTTCCTTTCCTGCACCTCTGAATGTGTTTTTATGCGTCATGTGCCTTGTCCTTACACCGCTGAATGTATGTTATGCATCATGTGTTTTCCTTCCCTACACCTCTGAATGTGTTGCGATGCATCATGTGTAATGTGCTTAGACCCCTACAGGTATTGTGATACTTAGGTGGTTGTTTTCTCCTAGTACAGGTGGTGCTAGTGAGGTCCTAGTTCCCTGCGCGATATTTTCCTAAGGTGGTTAGGGTTGCGTAGGTGGTACTTACCTGTTACCAGTAGTTACTGGTTATGTGCTATGTTCTAAAGTATTATTCCTATGTTGTAAGTGCTATGTTCTAAAAGTGCTAATTCCTGACAGTGGTCCATGTGGCCCTGTCCCCTGTACATATAATCCCTTGTAAATTCTGCCCGTGCCTGTTGGCACATTGTAAAGTGTGTGTGTTTTTATCTAATGTGTTTTGGTATAATACAAAGGCTATTTTTATATAATACCTTGTGTGGAGTTTCCTTTGTGGTGGGCCTTGGGTGTTGTTGCTGGGTGCGCGCGCAAACGCTTTACACATTGCCTCCGGGATAAGCCTGACTGCTCGTGCCAAGCTACCAAGGGGGTGAGCAGGGGTTATCTTTGGCGTGTAACTCCCCAACCCTGACTAGAGTGGTGGTTTCTGCCTGGCTTTGGCGCAAGCCCTAGCCAACCAGAAATCGCCATTTCTAACACCTGGCATTAGAAAACTTGATGACAAATGAAAAAATAACAATCAAACCAGCAGACAAAGGGGTAAATGTGGTGATTTTAAATACAACAGACTATATTGAGGAAGGTATGAGACGACTGGGAGAAGAATAAAACTATATTCAACTATTATCCAATCCTATCAATGATCTAACAATAGATCTGGAAAGAAAAATCTAAACATGGAAAACCGATGGTCTCTTAAATGATGATGAAGCCAGATTCCTATACAATGAAAGTCCTGTAATGCCCACAATATATTCCCAAAGTCCATAAAACACTCATCAATCCGCCAGGCTGGCCAATAGTGTCAAGCTGCCAATCCCTCTATGAAAACATCTCTAGTTATGTGGACAAATATTTGGCACCCATAGTGATGAACCTCAGCTCCTATATCAAGGATACGGGGGATTTTTTAAGAATACTGTCAAATATGGGATGGCAGAAAGGATTTCAACTAGTAACCATCGATGTTGTATCCCTATATACATCAATTGACCATGATATCGGACTCAAAGCAGTGAAATACTTCTTACGACAGAGAAATATTCAGGAAATGAAACACACGGAGATGCTGTTGGAAATGGTAGAACTATGCCTAAAAAAAACATCTTCCTCTTCAATCATAAAATGTACAATCAGAGACGTGGTACTGCCATGGGAATATATTTTTCACCCAGCTACGCAAATTTAACCATGGGCTGGTGGGAGAAATTTGAGGCATGGAATGAAGAAAATGAAGGACACACAGCCAAGATAGAACTGTGGCTAAGATACATTGACAATCTTTTTTTGATTTGGAATGGTAGTCCAAGTGACTTAAAAAAGTATATTGACATCTTAAACATCAATGAAGTTGGACTAAAGTTCACCAATAACATCAGTTCCAAATCAATTCAGTATCTTGATGTCCAGATATACATTGAAGATGGGCAAATACAAACAAAAGTTTACCGAAAACCAACTGCTACCAACAGCATTCTCCATGGAAAAAGTTTCCATTCAACAAACCTAATAAGATGTATTCCATATGGAGAGGTTATAAGAATGAGAAGAAACTGCTCCACCGATGAGATGGCTGAAAGGAGCTTTGAAGAGAGTAAAAAACGATTCATGGAAAGAGGATACAAACACAGAGATGTGGAACAAGGTCTAATACGAGCCAAAACAGTCTCTCGAGAAGAATCTCTCATTAACAAAAATAAAAAACAAACAGATGATACAACCAGGCTTATTTTGACCTACAGTAAAGAGAGTTTCAAGATCCGAGAATGCTCCAAAAATATTAGAATGTCTTAGAAAAAGATCTAGACATAGGAAAATCACTCGGTGAAAAACCAAATATAACTTATCGCAAAGTCGATCTCTAAAGGATAAACTGGTAAATAGCCATTTTGCGCCAAAAAAACCAACAGCATGGTTAACAGCAAAACAAAAAGGATTTACCCTTTGTGGAAAATGCAAGGCTTGTAAAATTGGAAAATCAATATCCAGTATTGAAGACTTTAGAGGACAAACATTCAATATTACTGACAGAATAACATGTGAAACATCATATGTTGTATATATGATTGAATGTATATGTGGAATGCGCTATATTGGAAGTACCATCTGTCCACTCAAAAAACTAATATTAGAACATCTGAGAGCCATCCACAACAAAGATATGACTTATGCAATTTCTAAACATCTCCATGTACAACATAAGACAAATTGGGAGAATATTCTATTTGGTACTTCGGAATCGCAACTGTACCTGCACATGAAAGAGGCGGTAATCGCACAATGAAATTAATAAGACTAGAATCACGCCTCTTTGTTCGTTTCAGAACCAAGACCCCATTTGGTTTAAATGGAGATGAAGAATTACACGTACATCTGTAAATTATAAGGCATTAATCAGTATGGGTACTAAATCCGATACATATCCTACTTAATTCCCCTTTTGTAAATATCTACAAAGATAAGCATATTTAAATATCGTATCATAGACTATGCTGCTTAGGTACTAGACCGTAATCAATGAATTAATCACCTGACGCACAGACAAATTGTTGCGTTAAAATTAGACCAACTAATATAATTACTAGTGCAAGTTTCATAAAGCACCAGTATAGAAACAATTGGGGATTATGAACACAAAAATGCAACATATAAAGTTGAATTGAATTCTGAAAAATGTGATTCTATTTGAAAAACTACAGATACCAAAATGCATTGCAATCGTAACAATGAACACTATTTAAGGGTGAAACAAAAAACGGACTCACTTAACCGTGAAAAAGAAAATTTCTTGTTCGAAACGTTGGTGGGTGGTGTAAGGTGGCGGAATTTATGCTTAAATAAATAGCTTTGATGACAATTATCGTATCCTGGAGTGCGGTGAATTCTTGGTCGAATAATATACATTCACAGACCGGTGTGCTTGCCTCTTCTTTGGGAAGTTGGAGTGGTGATGCATATTACATTCGAACGTCGGCGGTTGGCGTTCTTCACGTACCACCAGTCGTCTTGTGGCTCCGCTTCGACCGCAATGGTGTTGGGAGGAGTACGGTAGTGCTACATAGCGGAGCACCCAAAGTACGCGCCAGACGAATGGAGCAAGGATGACAGCTGCGGAATCGGAGACTGCAGAGCGTGGCGGTTCACAGCGTCGGCCAGCATGCGAGTCTGTTCCAAAGCAAGAAAAGCCTTACCTGGTAAACTGGCACCCTTTGGAGACTGGACACCGTAGATGCTGATGCGGAAACGGTGAGGTCTGTCATGGCTTGCCTATTTTGATGTACATCAGACTCCCCCGACCTCCATGATATGTTTATCATGAAATTACATTTCGAGCTGCTGCTGAATTCAAGTTGTGTAACACTATTTTTCCCATACTCAACTTCGGATCGAATTTAAAACACCCGTTTCAGTGAGGACATCTCTAAAGAACACTTGCGATTTCAAACCTGTTCTGCTGGCACACACCAACGGACTTTGGCATTCCATGGCCAACAAAGGGATTTATGGGTCCTGTAGTTCCAAGGAACAGCAAAGTTTAAGCGCCACGGACATTGGACCACACTCCCATGTGATGCCAGCAACGGGTTCGTTCAACAAGTATATTTGCATATTGACAATTTAACTATGCTCTATTCGTTACGGGATTAATTGATGACAATTGGATGGCTGGGGTTTTTTTGCTTTCTATTTTCAGTACAGCAAGTGTTACAAATTATTGTGCAGCCCGATTTTAAGCACTGCATTTCACGCAGTTTTCATTGTATTGTGCTATCCATTTAAACAGGGTAGCATGTGAGGAGAGAAATGACACCACATCTAAACAGTATATGCCTCCACCACTTATGAACAGATGATTTTTTATTCTCTGTGTTATTACACCGTAGAACTGCTATCCATTTATATTATGCAGCTAAGCATGTTAATGAGACATTGTGTCGAGATCTTTACACATTAGCTGACACTTGGATTATCGGCATTGAGCAAAGTTTAGTTGAGACTTGCCAGTGACCTCGTTGCATCCAGTCTTTCTATCATGTTTATTCATGTTTTGAAGGAGTGGGAGGGCGCTATATATATCTTTGATTTGTTGGTGTCATTTGGATTGATAAAGCCTGCTGCGCAGGCAAAACGCGTCTCTCTTCTCTGTGGGGTCGAGGGCGACTTGAACTACTATTAAATCAGCCCCATATTCACAGACCGGTGTGCGTGCCTCTTCTTTGGGAAGTTGGAGTGGTGATGCATATTACATTCGAACGTCGGCGGTTGGCGTTCTTCACGTACCACCAGTCGTCTTGTGGCTCCGCTTCGACCGCAATGGTGTTGGGAGGAGTACGGTAGTGCTACATAGCGGAGCACCCAAAGTACGCGCCAGACGAATGGAGCAAGGATGACAGCTGCGGAATCGGAGACTGCAGAGCGTGGCGGTTCACAGCGTCGGCCAGCATGCGAGTCTGTTCCAAAGCAAGAAAAGCCTTACCTGGTAAACTGGCACCCTTTGGAGACTGGACACCGTAGATGCTGATGCGGAAACGGTGAGGTCTGTCATGGCTTGCCTATTTTGATGTACATCAGACTCCCCCGACCTCCATGATATGTTTATCATGAAATTACATTTCGAGCTGCTGCTGAATTCAAGTTGTGTAACACTATTTTTCCCATACTCAACTTCGGATCGAATTTAAAACACCCGTTTCAGTGAGGACATCTCTAAAGAACACTTGCGATTTCAAACCTGTTCTGCTGGCACACACCAACGGACTTTGGCATTCCATGGCCAACAAAGGGATTTATGGGTCCTGTAGTTCCAAGGAACAGCAAAGTTTAAGCGCCACGGACATTGGACCACACTCCCATGTGATGCCAGCAACGGGTTCGTTCCACAAGTATATTTGCATATTGACAATTTAACTATGCTCTATTCGTTACGGGATTAATTGATGACAATTGGATGGCTGGGGTTTTTTTGCTTTCTATTTTCAGTACAGCAAGTGTTACAAATTATTGTGCAGCCCGATTTTAAGCACTGCATTTCACGCAGTTTTCATTGTATTGTGCTATCCATTTAAACAGGGTAGCATGTGATGAGAGAAATGACACCACATCTAAACAGTATATGCCTCCACCACTTATGAACAGATGCTTTTTTATTCTCTGTGTTATTACACCGTAGAACTGCTATCCATTTATATTATGCAGCTAAGCATGTTAATGAGACATTGTGTCGAGATCTTTACACATTAGCTGACACTTGGATTATCGGCATTGAGCAAAGTTTAGTTGAGACTTGCCAGTGACCTCGTTGCATCCAGTCTTTCTATCATGTTTATTCATGTTTTGAAGGAGTGGGAGGGCGCTATATATATCTTTGATTTGTTGGTGTCATTTGGATTGATAAAGCCTGCTGCGCAGGCGAAACGCGTCTCTCTTCTCTGTGGGGTCGAGGGCGACTTGAACTACTATTAAATCAGCCCCATATTCACAGACCGGTGTGCGTGCCTCTTCTTTGGGAAGTTGGAGTGGTGATGCATATATATATATATATATATAAAGTATCACCGTCCCATCTGTTCTCGGAGTTCCGGAAAAGACAGGTACAGACCACAGCGTGTTGAAGATTTCAGTGCAGTTTATTGCTAAAGTTGTCAGCAGTTTTGGCTTAGTAGCAGCATTACGCGTTTTGACAGTAAACTACTGTCTTGATCACATGACATGCATGCGGCCAATTAGAGCTTTTATATCGGTGAAAAGACAGTGAAAACAGACACCATAAGCCGCATTTTCCTGGAGTCTCAAATGTAAACATATAACACAATATTACTTGACATATTGTTAGAGATTTACAAATAAGTATTTGCATACGGACAAATGTGCAAAAATCGCAGTTTACAATAAAATAATAAATATGTAAACAGAGTGTAAGTGCAAGTGCTAAAAAGTTGTAAAAGATTAAATTCAAACACCGATAAAATTTAAAACCTTATTGATAAAATATCCATATTAAAATCATATGAAAATCAATCAATATAGAGAAGCTACATCCATGAAGTGTGCATATGTATAATGTGTGCAGATTCTTCTAATGGCATTTGATGGAAGTGAAGTAGATAATAGGACTGAAAATAGCCATATTATGCCAACCTCATGTGAGGTTGTGGTGTATACTTCACATCAGAATACATACCTCATATAAAGTGCTAGTGCTAGAATGGTATGTTTAAAAATGATAACAAAGATTTGCCAAAAGTAGGATGAGCTTGCAAATAATTTACGTGCACAAATATAGGCGGATGTTGAATATATAGTAAATTAAACCCAGGTGCTATTATCGGCAGTCATTTCATCAATAGATTGTTGAAATCTCGAGTAGAACCGGGGACCCAGTAAAACTGTTGATAAAAACTCATCTAACAGTAAAAGCCCGATAAAATAACACAGTATAATGGTATAAGACATAATGGTTAAAAATACAACGACAGATATAGAAAGATGTAATAAAACAGAATGTATGACCCAGATATGTAAACTTCAGATAAGTAAATTACAGGAAATGGTGCAATTCATCACCATTGTTCAGACCATTTGGCATTTTGGAATCTAGAGTCAGGATGTAATGTGACTCGAGTTGCCGCAATTCTTTCTCCCTGTTGCCCCCTCTGATGGACTTGGGTACCATGTCTATGACAAAGTAGCTGAGGTCATTGAGATTGTTATTGTGTATGTGTTTGAAATGACGTGCCACAGGGTAACTGGGGTCCGAATTAACTATTGCTCTCAAGTGCTGTAGGATCCGGTTAAAGACTTGGAGTTTAGTACTCCCTACATATCTGAGTTTGCAAGTACATTGTAAGACATAAACTGCAAACTCAGTGCGGCATGTGAGCATTTTAGAGATTTTGATAGGGTTAGATGCCACCATTCCTGTAACTTCATTCATATTGATGCCGAATCTGCAAGCTCTGCATGAGCTGCATTTGAAAAAGCCCTTTCTGGTGTTGGTTAACCAGTTACTAGTGGTTCTGGTAACTTCTGGACTTGATCTTACTAATGCGTCTCTCATGGAGGGTGCCCGTCTGAAAGTAATGTTAGGCAATTCGGGCACCAATTGGGACATAGTGAGGTCTGTTTTAATGATGTGCCAATTCTTATAAATAATCCTTTTGATTTGTTTATTTTGTTGGCTGTACGGTGCAATGAGTCTAATGGTATTTTCAGATTCAGTCTTTTTAGTAGTAGGACATGATACTTCATTCAATTCTACATTATCGTTATGTGTATTGGCTCTATCCATTGCTTTGAAGAGTTCCTTTTTGTTATATCCTCGAAGGATAAATCTGTCAAATGCCCCCAATTGACATATCTTGAGGTCCTCATCTGTGTTACATATACGTTTGATCCTCAAGAATTCCCCATAAGGGATACTTTTGATCAAATGATAGGGGTGGGAACTCGTAGCATGCAGTATGGCATTGCCTGCTGTGCTTTTTCTATGTAGTTTGGTGTGAATGGAGTTGTCTTTGATATAAATTTCTACATCTAAAAACTGTATAGACATGTCACTTATATCTGCCGTGAAGTTCAGGTTTAGATCATTGACGTTTATGTTTTCGACAAATTTAAGTGCTGTTTCTTTGTTGCCCTTCCAGATAACAAGCACGTCATCTATAAAACTCCACCATCTGATGACATGAGTGTCAAACAGCTCCTTGTGGGTGGTTCTGAGGACATGTTCCTCCCACCAGCCCACGTGAAGGCACGCGTAGCTGGGGGAAAAACATGCCCCCATCGCCTCCCCGCGTAGTTGCTGGAACACTTCTTTGTTGAAAATAAAGAAGTTGTTTGTTAAACATATGTCGATCATGTTAAGTAACATAACATTGTGTTTGTAAAACATACTGGGGCGCTTAGACAGAAAATATTCATTGGCAGCTATACCATCAGAGTGTCCAATGCTGGTATATAAGGAACTGATGTCCATAACCAAAAAATTATATTCTTGATGCCATTCAATAGTTTGAAGTTTGGATAAGAAATGGTTAGTATCTCGAATATATGAGTCCAATTTCTCCACATGTTCGTGTAGGAAGAAATCCACGTATTTGGACATATTTTCCAGGAGTCCCCTTTGAGCTGAGATTATAGGTTTCCCTGGGACTGGATTAGTCATTTTATGTACCTTAGGAATGAAATAAATTACCGGAGTAATAGCATGGTCGTTCTTTAAAAATTCAAACTCATATTTGGTCAACAGTCCCATTCTTTTCCATTCGGATAGATCTTTGAATACTTTTTCTTTGGTTTTCTTCAGGTCATTGAAGGTTGCTTTGATATAGCATTCACTGTCTCCCAGATGTCCTAGTGCTTCTGCCATATACATTTGCCGTGGCCATAAGACAATGTTGCCACCTTTGTCAGAGTTATTGATAATCAGGTCTTCATGAGATTGCAGTTTGCGCATCAATTTGGAATATTGTATTTCCCTATATCTTCTTTGTTTATTTGTGCGTGAAGTTTTTAGGTTCAATTTTTTCAGATCCTCTGTAACGCAATCATTAAAAATGTCAATCGCATCCCGGGACATCATCGGGATGAATGAATATATATATATATAGCACAAAGTCCTGACCCTTCAATATCACTGAGGGGTTTAAGACAGCTACGGACCACAAACAATGTTATCTTCCAAGAAATACTCCACATGCGGTTTCAAAGTTTCCAATCCTTTTATTTCATCAGACGAGTGTCCGCCTCAGACGCGTTTCGATCGCCTCCGCGATCTTGATCACATGACGCGCTGATGCCGGACCTCCCATTAAAAAGACAGATTCACCCAATCAAAAAGTTACTCAAAATAAACATAAACAACATACTAAGATGAGGGAGTATAACATCATAGAGGATAGTGCAAAGAAAATAATGCAAATATACCATTTGTGTTCAACCCAAATTCATAACTTTGATTTATTGGACCAAATCAAATCAAATAGATGAAAATCGAAATTAGGTGAAGACGGCAAAGAATCATGGCAAGTACCCTGTTGGACTTGGCCCTTCTGGCAGGTTCACCCCTGAATTTTTTGCTTTTATTGGTGACTTGGTGATAGTGGTTTTTGGTTTCTGCGCACTTTCCCTGTGTCCCAGGGTAAAGTGCGTGCGCACTCTGAGTGCATGTGGTGAGATAGGCCTGCCCTCCCATAGGAATGCATGGGGAATGTATGTGTCCCTGGTAGTTCCTGATGCGTGGGGTGTGCATGGTCGAGTCTGGTATGAACAGATTCGTGTGGTTAAATGCTGCACAATGATGCGTGCGGCGTGCGTGTAGCTAGTATGGAATTGCCACTTCTAGAAGTGGGCACTTCGGTGTGCAGTGTAAAATGTGTGCCTTGTCGCGTGATTGGCTGGCTGAGGTCATGTGATGGGCTAGGGATTCCCCAGAGTCAGGAGGAGTCACCCGGTGGTGAATAGGGAGATTAGCATGCTGATGGCTGGGCAGGAGTGCACCTTGGACCTGACTAGGGCAGGGCTTTCCCCACACAATGCTGGCTCCGCCCCCTGTGGTGCGACTGACGACCCTAGCCCTGCCAGTGAATAGATTGAGGGGCTGAGCACATCAAGGGTGCTCCCCAACCAGCTGCGACTGGTTTTCCCCCTCACCCTGAACCAAGAACAAAGGGTTTTACTGTATAAAAATGGGGCTGTGTCCCCACAGAAACT
Source organism: Triturus cristatus (assembly GCF_964204655.1). Classification (NCBI taxonomy): domain Eukaryota; kingdom Metazoa; phylum Chordata; class Amphibia; order Caudata; family Salamandridae; genus Triturus; species Triturus cristatus. Next base: position 193,561,163 of record NC_140579.1, read on the forward strand.
GTTCTCTCCCAGGATCCTATCTGAGGGGGGCTGCTGCTGCTGCTGGAGGCCAGGAGGAACCGCCACTGCCCTGGAGGGCCCAGTGAGCTGGCCCCTGGCCCAGCCTTGCCCCCCTGCCTACCTTCCTAAAAACTTTGCTGGACTTTGCGCTTATTTGTATCCCTAAAGCGCCTGGGAGCTTTTATTGGTGTTTAGCGCTGAGAGCGCTTTTACTTTGTTACTCATAGCGCTAGGAGCGCTTTACTTGTGGCCCCCTGCATCTGGAGACTTCACCTGTACCTGCTTCAAAGCGCCTGGGGAGCGCTATACCTATTTTACTGAGTAGCGCCTGCCGTGTGACCGGCAGCGCAGCGCTACAATGATCTGCGAGGGAACCCCGACGTAGGGATTCCCCCGCTTCTGTCGGGTCTAAAGCGGGAGCCCACCCCGCATTGCGGCGCTCGTTGGTGGGTGCCCACCCCGCTTATATATTCACTTAAAGTGCGGGAGCCCACCTCGCATATTTGTACCTGCCACGGGAGCCACCCCCGCATGGTGTATCTACAACCAGGAGCCCACTCCGTTTAGAAATCACCGCCGCCGGCCCGGGGGCCTCTCCAGCACCATTCCCTCAGGCAGCGCTGACGTCAGACGAGAGCCGCGCTGGGATTGGACCCAGCGTGGCGCGTCATCGGCCAACAGAGGGGTTCGTCAGGCCCAGGCCGCGCGGGGATTGGCTCCCGCCCCAGAAGCGTCCATGACAACAGGGAGGCTCGGCCTGCTCTGACGCCGAGAGGAAATACTGCGGGAGGCATCCCAGAGGTCCCTACAAGCGCCGTCCCGGGGCACAGTGCCGGTGCTCGGGACCTACGACTGGAGAATCCCGGTAAGTGAGGCGGCTCACGGGCAGCTCCCACGTATGGGGACACTGGCTGATTAAGAGCGCGTGACGCTCCAACGGCGAGGGGGCATTTTCCTTTTGTGAGTAGAGCGGCCCCGGAAGGCAGCGGGCCGCTCCAACGTTGCCCCCCCCACAGTTGTTTCGATTCCACAAGACTCCCACATCGGGGGCAGAGCTCTTGAGCCCCCGAGAGGCTCCGACGCAGCGCATTGTTGGTTAGAGCCCCGAGGGAGGCTCCAACGTTGGGGGCAACATTACTTAGAGTCCAGAGGGACTCCCAAGGGGGCATTTCAGAGCCCAGAGAAGGCTCCAAAGGCACCGTGGTGCCCAAGTATTTTCCCAGCTGCCCAGCACTTAGTAGGCAGCTGCAACGTTTAGGTTGGGGCCCGTGGCGCTTTGCCCTGACGGCGTGCGCAGTCGCGCCCTGATTCTGAGTTTTGGACTGCGCCTCCTGCGCAGTCTTGCCCCTGACTTTGCTGGGACGCAGGGCGTCCTAGCCCCGACAAGGCCAGTTGGCCTAGGGACTGCCACAGGTGGTGGCGAATGTGAGTTTTGCGCTAATGTGCCTTGTGTTTACACCTCTGAATGTATTTTATGCATCATGTGTTTATGTGCTTAGACCCCTACAGGTAGTGTGATACTTAGGTGGTTGTTTTTCTCCTAGTACAGGTGGTGCTAGTGAGGGCCTGATTCCCTGCGCAGTATTTTCCTAAGGTGGTTAGGGTTGCGTGGGTGGTACTTGCCTGTTACCAGTAGTTACTGGTAGTGTGCTACATGTGTTATTTTGTGCTACAGTAATTTTATATCCTATGTTCTAAGTGCTAATTTCTACAAAGTGCTAATTCCTGACAGTGGTCCATGTGGCCCTGTCCCCTGTATATATAATCCCTTGTAAATTCTGCCCATGCCTGTTGGCACATTGTAAAGTGTGTGTTTTTATCTAATGTGTTTTGGTATAATACAAAGGCTATTTTTATATAATACCTTGTGTGGAGTTTCCTTTGTGGTGGGCCTTGGGTGTTGTTGCTGGGTGCGCGCGCAAACGCTTTACACATTGTCTCAGAGATAAGCCTGACTGCTCGTGCCAAGCTACCAAGGGGGTGAGCAGGGGTTATCTTTGGCGTGTACCTTCCTTGCCCTGACTAGAGTGGTTGTTTCTGCCTGGCTTGGGCGCAAGCCCCAGCCAACCAGAAATCCCATTTCTAACATGCACCATAATGCTAGAGATAATATGTATCCAATAACAGCTTGAGACCAATGATTCTAACACTGCCATTTAATCACGAGAGTTTACTGGATTTGAAAGATAGATCTTGAATTAATTGGTTTCTTCTAATGGATGAACTTGATGATGCTCCCAAAATAACAAGTTGATAGAATTCAATGTAAAACAATGTAATATTATTGATAAAAAAGAGAAAAAAAAATTTTAAGAAAAAGAGGGGCAGAAAAAAGGGGAGGGAAAAGGGTGAGGCTGAAGTCAAAAGTAAAAAGACTGTTCAAAATTGAACAGAGTTAAATGCATTGTTGATGCTGTGATGTAGGGCTGCCAGTGAAAAATATGGACATGGATATTAGTGTGTTATTAACATACTGCAAACTTGACAGAGCTACAAAAGGAATATTTACAAAAAATTGTGAAGATCTTCCCTCGTGTTCATTCCATTAGGCATTCTGGTATCAAGTAATAGAATGAAGGAGGACTCTAACTAACGTAGTTGTTTTTCTCTGTTGCCCCCACGAATTGAAGGGGGTACTGCCCCAATAACATAATATTTGAGGTCACAGATTTGGTTGGAATGAATGGCTTTAAAATGTCGGGCAACAGGGTACGTAGAATCCGAGTTGACAATCGCACGTAGATGTTGCAAAATGCGATTTAAAAACCGGCAACTTAGTACTGCCAATGTACTTGAGGTGACATGTACACTCAAGTACATAAACTGCAAAATCCGTGCGGCACGTAAAATGATTTTTTATTTGGACCGGAATGTTGCTGAAAGCTTTATGATATTCAGAAACATTGGTTCCAAATTTGCAGGAACGACAAGATGAACATTTGAAGAAGCCAGAACGTGACAGCCAGGTAGTTTTGGTCTCAGATTCAGGACTGGATTTAATCAGAGCATCCCTCATAGAGGGAGCTCTCCTGAAAGTAATGTTGGGTAAAGTGGGCAGTAAAAATTTCAGAGTGATGTCAGTCAAAACGATTGGCCAGTGTTTGTAAATTATTTTGCGAACGGTCTTATTTTGTTTGCAGTATGTAGTGATTATCTGATAGGTTGCATATCCTCACTAGTCAATTCACATGTATTAGATGTGGCTTGTTGTTGTTTGGTTAAAAGGCAGATTTCACGGGGACAAAGATTGGCTTTGTCAAGGGCTTTCTTTAGGTTAGATGGTTTGTAACCCCGAGCTAAAAACCGATCTGACGCTTCTTTCTGACATTGTTCCAAGTCAGATTGACGGCTGCAAATCCGCCTTAAACGGAGGAATTCCCCGTAGGGTATACTGTGTACAAGATGGGATGGATGGGCACTGCTGGCATGTAAGATGGAATTTCCAGCAGTGGTTTTTCTATGCAGTTTGGTTTCTATTTGATTTTCTGAAATAAAAACCTCCACATCCAAAAATTCAACCCTCTCGGAACTGATGGCGGCCGTAAATTGCAGATTCATGGTATTGGTGTTAATAGATGTTACAAACAAAGATGCCTCATCTTTAGTACCTTCCCAAACGATGAAAATATCATCAATATATCTGCCATAAAAGCGGATATGTGTGTCCCACATTGTCTTGTGGGTGACCATGTGGACATGTTCCTCCCACCAACCAACCAGAAGGCAGGCATAAGTTGGAGAAAAACAAGCCCCCATAGCCACCCCCCTCAATTGTCTATATATAGTACTTTGTCAAAAAGAAACACATTGTTGTTAAGGCAGAGTTCAATCATTTGGAGAAGCATAGAGTTGTGGTTATTGAAATTGATTGAGCGAGAGTCCAAAAAATGTTTAACAGCTGTCAACCCTTGAGAATGTATGATACTGGTGTATAAGGAAGCTATGTCAAGCGTTATAAGTACAAAACCAGATTGCCATTGGATTGCTTGTATTTTCTTTAAAAAGTCACCTGTGTCCTTTATAAAGGATGGCAAAGCGATCATGTGAGGTTGCAGAAAATAATCGAGATATTTGGACATAGCTTCCAAAAGGTTATTTCTAGCAGAAATAATAGGTCTGCCAGGTATGGGGTGAATGCCCTTGTGAACCTTAGGGATGAAATAAAGGGTAGCAGTTGTAGGAAAATCATATTTATATATATATATACACCAATAACATAAAATTTATTTTAAAAAACATTCTATTATAAATTAAAACATTAAACTTTTTTTAAATCTTTAAACTTCAATGTACCACTCCAGTCAGTGCAACAGTAGGGAAATTGTTGGATAGCGCGGAGGGGTAACAATTACTATTCCCACTTCAGTGATTGCAACAATAGGGAAAGTGATGGATAGCGGAGGGGTAAAAATTACTATTCCAACTCCAGTGAGTATAACAGTAGGGAACGTGTTGGATAACAGACGGGTAAAAATTACTATTCCCACTACAGTGAGTGCAACAGTAGGGAAAGTGTTGGATAGTGGAGGAATACAATTTATTATTCCCACTCCAGTGAGTGCAACAATCGGGAAAGTGTTGGATAGCAGACGGGTAAAAATTACTATTCCCACTCCAATGAGTGCAACAATAGGCAAAGTGTCGGATAGCGGAGGGGTAAAAAATACTATTTCCACTCCAGTGAGTGCAACAATAGACAAAGTGTTGGATAGCGGAGGGGTAAAAATTACTATTCCCACTCCAATAAGTGTAACAGTAGGGATAATGTTGGATAGCGAAGGGGTAAACATTACTATTACCACTCCAATGAGTGTAACAGTAGAGAAAGTGTTGGACAGCGGAGAGGTAAAAATTAATATTTCCACTCCAGTAAGTGCAACAGTAGGGAAAGTGTTGGATAAAGGTGTGGTAACATTTACTATTCCCACTCCAATCAGTGCAACAGTATGGAAAATGTTGGATTGCAGAGGAGTAACACTTAAAATTCTTACTCCAGTCAGTTCAAAATTTTAAACAAACCAAATATTAACAAAAATATTTAAAAAACTAAATAAATGAAAAATATATAAATATGTTAAAAATTAAAAAACAGATGTTTAATATTACAAATTTAAAAAACATATTATAATGTCCAATGCATATGACAAATACCTACAAATACTATATTAAATTAAACAAAAAATATTTTTCAAACAAATATTTTAATTAGAATTTATTTAGAAACAAAAACATTAATTCTTACATAAGTTTACTTTTTAAATTTCCTACCCTTTAACACCACACAATTCACAACCCACATCTAAATTTTAAAACTATACTTAAATATTTAACATAATTAATTACCAAGTAAAGAAATAATATTAATTAAAAAACAAATTAAAACTCATAAAAATTTATAAACTTCCCACACTTTACCCCTATAACCCTCACAAACCACAGTTAAAATTAACCTGTAAAACAATTAATTACCCAATTACAACTTGTTTTCAATTAAAAAACTAATAGTATTTAACAACTAATTATAAAGTAAGTAAAATTAATTTACTCCCCACCTTTTACCCCTATAAAAGTAAAACCAGCAAACAAAACATATAAACAATGACCCTAATTAAATATCAATTAATTAATTAATATTAATGTTCAACTAATTCTTAATTAATTCAACATAAATTACTTCCCACCCTTTACCTCTATAAACCCCACAACCCACACCTACAATTAATTCCAAAATGTCCATATTTAATTTTCAATCAATTAATTAATATTAAGAACTAATTATTAATTAATTAAACATAAATTACGACCTGCCCTTTACCCCTATAAACCCCACAGCCCTCACCTAAAATTAATCACACAATTTCCATATATAATTTTAAATCAATTAATTAATATAAATGAACAACTAATTGTTAATTAATCAAAATTAAAATACTTCCTACCATTTACCCCATAAAACCCACAACCTGCACCTTAAGAAAATTACACAATTACCATAATTAATTGTTAATTAATTAATATTAATTAACAACCAATTAATTACAAATAAATTACTTCCCACAATTAACAGAATAAAATCTAAATTAAATAAATGAAAAATAATAATTAATTTATTACTTCCCATCCTATTCCCTTATAAACCCACAACCCGCTACAGAACTAAAATATGCAAAATCTTATTAAAATAAAATTGATAACTACTAAAAATTTAACACATATATTAAAAAACATAAATAATACTTATACAAAAAACATACATCACATATATTTAAAATATAAACTAAAATACATAACACTATTAAAAAATCGATATTTTAAACAGCTATATTTTTGCAAACAATATTAATAACTTCTATATTTTTTTAAACGATATTTCTTACCTTACATTTGATCTTCTTGACTATGATATTCTTGCTGTGGATATTTCTGAATCACGATATTTCCAACTCGATATTTGTGTAAGTCAACATTTCCTACTCGATATTCTGTCTCAACACCCCTGGGTACATTTAGGCCCAGGATGTTGGATTTAGCGTGACAGGGCTACTAGGCGAGAGATCTCCAGGAGATGCTGTTTATGTATCAAGCACGTTGCTGCACAGATGTTACTATGAATTTGGGCCCAACAGGGAGCCTTGAGACAGGGCAGGAGTATGGGCCATGGTGGCACAGTAGCAGCTTTTCCTGGCACCGGTTTTGTACCATGAGAAGCAATCAACTTCAGGGATGGGTTTTGCACAATAGATGTACTGCTGAAAACTGGTGCTGCGTCGTAAAACTCCGTACCCAGAGCCAGCGAATGTGCCCAGAAAATAATGCGCCCTGCATCGAAGCAACCAACAAATATCTGCCGAAATAAAGTGTGGCATAAGATCGTACTTGAAATAATACAGTAGCACGTCATTCATGTTAGCCGAGGTCTTGTCAAGTAACGCTGAGGGCCCGCGGGTGTTTTGGTGATTCCAGAAAGCTCTTTGTGAGACGCTTCCAGCAGGCGATGGTGTCAGTGGGGGAGGGGCTGTGAGTGACTGGCTGTGCAGAGGGACACTGGGAGCACGTGTTGGGCACACAAGAGAGATATGGGATATACGCGATGGGCATTGTGTGCACAGGAGGAAGGGTTGATATGCGCGAGGGGCTCTTAGGGAGGACAATATGGTGCAGGCACTAAATACACAAGAAGGGCAGCGGGTGTATGCACAGGGCACACAGGAAGGACAATGGGTGCAAGCACGAAGTACACAGGAAGGGCAACGGGTGCAAGCCCTGGGCACACAGGAAGGGCAATGGGTGCAAGCACCGGGCACAAGCACCATACACATAGGAAGGGCAATGGGTGCAAGCACCGGGCACATAGGAAGGGCAATGGATGCAAGCACCGGGCACACAGGAAGGGCAATGGGTGCAAGCACCAGGCACACAGGAAGGACAATGGGTCAAGAACCGGGCACGCAGGAAGGGCATTGCATGCAAGCACCGGGCACACAGGAATGACAATGGATGAAAGCACGGGGCACGCAGGAAGGGCAATGCGTGCAAGCACTGGACACGCAGGACGGGCAATGGGTTACAAGGGCTGAGCAAACAGAAGTCCTACTGAACTGCGAGTGTTGGGTACAGCAGGAAGCAGTGATTGTACTAGATGGTTACATTGGATGAACACAGTGATTAACACACAGAGAAACACCGAGAGGAGTTCTATCATGCACAGGCTTGCAGGTCTTGACAACCCCCATACATTCAGCTTCTGATAGTGCCCAGACCTGTTCAGCTCCGGAGAGTGTCCAGTCAGAGTGCCGCTTCATGTGTCCATCCAGTCCCGAGGCTTGAGCAGTCTGATTTTGTTGAGAATCACCTTGCTTCTGATATCGCACATGTTTTACATATATACTACCAAACAGAGCTGACTGCTGCTGCCAGTTCGAATACAGACTCATCGCATGCTGGCCCTTATCAAGGAGGCCCACGCAGCATTACTGTATACGTCTAATTTCTCTCCCAGGACCATTCATTGCTCTATGCCCTGAAGAAGTTCATTGTATATGAACGAAACGCGTTGGCTGGCAATTCTTTGTATGAAAATAAAGGAATCACTAATACTTTAACAAGACTATGGGCCTCATGTAGGTAACATACCATTTACCGATTCATAAATACCGAATTTTACCGATTCGGTATTTATGAATCGGTAAATGGTATGTAGGTAAATAATCGGTAATTATTACCGATTCGGTAAATATCGGTATTTATGAATCGGTATTTACCGAATCGGTAATAATGCATCCCTTCCCATTCATTCCTATGGGCCTGGAGGCCCATATCGGTAATAGGGGAGGCATTATCATGGGTGGCAGGGTGTCACATTGACACCCTGTTGCACCCCTGATTCGTGCATGTGTGCACATGTGGCGCACATACATGCCCTAAGGGCATGTATGTCTGCCACATGGCACTTTACAAATAGCACAACAATGCTTTTTGTAAGGTATTCGTCATTTACCATCAACTTGTAGTTGGTGGTAAATAACGAATCCAGACACCAATAATGCACTCACTTGAGTGCCCCCTACATTGCATTTCTGGATTCGGTATTTACCGAATCAGTATTTTACCGATTTCTTAAAATTCCGATTCGGTAAATACCGAATCCAGAAATCAGCCACCTACATCTCAAGTGCCTCAATACCGGTCGGTAACGGGATATTTACCGATTTTCGGCCGTTACCGACCGGTATTGAGGTACCTACATGAGGCCCTATATGACTTATTGACAAACTAACTTTACTATCGAGTGGTGCACCACTCCAAATTTTGGGTACGTTTTTCTCTTGATATTGCACAGACTCCTCAGTTCATTTTTCTTCTTGTTTCGCTCAAGCTCACTGTTTCTTAGTGTTGTTTTGGCCCTCTCACCCCTTTCATTAGTCCAGGCCTCTGGTGTCCAGCATGGGTGCATGAAGGCGGGGTGCAGGAAGACTGGGTGCAGGAAGACTGGGTGCAGGAAGGCAGGGTGCAGGAAGGCTAGGTGCAGGAAGGCTATGTGCAGGAAGACTGGATGCAGGAAGGCTGGGTGCAGGAAGGCTGGGTGCAGGAAGGGTGGGTGCAGCCCTCTATAATATTCGCATAAGAGACATTCACGTACGCAGTAAGTACACCTTCCCATACTAGGGAATTCCTGAACATCCATCAGGGATCTGGCTGCTCTGGACCTGTAATGGACATCCATGGTCCACACCTTGTACTCCACCTAAATCCCAGACTCACTAAGCCTGGCTAAACCCCAGACATTTCCTGAAAGCAGACTTGATACTGAGGTGTGTAAGGAGAATGTTAATGGGGCAATGGTAAATGGGGCCGTGCAAGAATACAATGAGAGTGATTGTGTTTCTTCACTTAAAGGGGAAAACTACCAGGGGCTTGAGGGTAAGGGTAAGTGTTAGAAATGGGGTCTCTAGTTGGCAGTGGTTTGCACCCTGTCCAAGTAGGGACCCATACTCTAGTAAGTGTAGAACACACTAAGTTTACCTGTGCTCACCCTTGGGTAACTTGGCACAGAGCAGTCAGACTAAACTAAAGACGCAATGTGCAAAGTATTTCGGCACGCACACACAGTAACACAGTGAAAACACCACAAAAGTACCCCACACCAGTTTAGAAAAATAGCCAATATTTATCTGAGTAAAACAAGACCAGAATGACAAAAGGCAACATGGAGCGCAGCCCGGCTACAGGAGTCACACGAACCCTGGTACAGTACCTTAGATGAGTCACAAAGAAGAGGGTTCAATGCGCAGAGGAGATGAGGCATAGCGAAGGAAGGTGATGTGTTGGTTCCTTACTGCTATGCAGGTCGTTGGCACGTTTACGCTCAGGGACGATGCGTTGCGCAAAGGAGGTGAGGCATCACTGTAGCAAAGTGATGCGTTGGTTCCTGGAGGTGGTGCAGGGTTGTTGAGCCATTAACACCCGGTGACGATGCTGAGTGCAGGGGAAATGATGCATCAGTAGCAGGTGCCAGACCTTGGGCTCTGAAGGCAATGCATTGTCGATGATGCGTTTATGTCACAGCGCGATGCAGCGATTCCACGATGTTGATGTCAAACCACCAGGCCGCATGTGCTGCATTGGAGTCGGAGAGGTGTGTCATGGACTTTGGTGAAGCGGTGCCCGAGACTCCCGCAACGGCGGTACTTCGAGGCACTGCAGCACCATCAGGGCTTGTGTTGTAAGTCGCACACACTCAGGGAGTTGGGTCCACTGCTTCGAGCAGGCAACGGGTCAATTTTACAGGGATGCACTGGTTCCAAAGTGACGCTTGGAGTCAATTTCTTGGTTGCAGCATTAGAATCACCTCCAAGGGTCTAGGACTGGGTTTGGCACCACTTGGCAGGTCAGGACTTGTTGAGGAGCCCAGATGCTGGTAGCAAGATGCAAGCGAAAGCTTGGATGGCCCTTAAACTTCCAAGAGGAGGCAAGCTAAATTCAAGCCCTTGGAGAAACTTTAGAAAGCAGCATGCAGAGAGCAAATTCCATTCCTCTCAGTCCCAGGCACGTAGAAGCAGATTAGCAGGCCAACAAAGCAAACAGCAGAGCAGTAGTCACTCCTGGCAGTCCAACAGCACTTTTTCCCGGCAGAATGTTCTCAATTCAGAAGTGTTCCGAGTATATGGAGTCATAGGTCCAGTACTTATACCCATTTTAGCCTTTGAAGTAGGGAGACTTTAAAGAAAGGTATTTTTAGTGCACAAGACCCTGCCCTTCCTGGCCCTGGATCTAGACACACTACAGGGGGGTATGCAGTTCTTTGTGTGGGGACAGGCACAGCCCTACTCAGGTGCAAGTGCCAACTCCTCCCACCACTCTAGCTCAGGATTACCCCTCAGGATATGCAGGGCACACCTCCGCTCCCTTTGTGTGTGACTGTCTAGAGTGAATTCACAAAGGCCAACTGTCATCCAACCCACACATGTATTTCAGGGACAGGCACAGGCACAGAATGGTTAAGGTAAGAAAATGCCAACTTCCTAAAAGTAATACAATTTATAGTGAGTTCTGTTGGGTGAAAACAATTGCTTAGCAGAACTACTTACTAATTGACGAAATTTGTCCTAGTTGACACTAGGGTGCCGATTCCGCTCCTGTAAAACCCGGGTACAAATGGTCGTACAGAGCGTTTTCTCCGTCCGACTCGTACCCGGGAAAAACACCTTACAAACTCGCAAGTACGATTCACACAAAAATACCATTTCCGTACAAGTCGTACAAAAGACCGACCGTCAAAAAAAAAAATACAAATCTGATTCTGGACGGCGCATATGCGACGTCCGGACGGAGTCAGGCAGCGTTTTACGGACCAGCAAGTACGATTCGTGCCTACGTCACTCCGCACGTAGCATTTTTTACGGGAGCCAAAAACTGCCGGTAAATTGAGGACGACGCGAAGAAGGAGCACCGGTACGCGACAGACAGCGATGGACCCCAACCTACGCGTCATCCCGGCCCTCATAGCCTATGACCTCGTGTTCAGAAACCGACGCAGACGCCGCAGAAGGTCAGAACAACCTCCAGGGGCAAAGGGAGGGGGTGCAAGGGGCATGAAACGTGACCCACACCCCACAAAAAACTAAGAATCCTGCACATTAATTACCTCCATGGTCTGGTCACTGCAGAGGAACATCAGCAGTGGACAGGGACATGTGAGGGGTGGGTGCCCATCACTCCCAGCAGTGGACAGAGACATGGGGGTGGGTGCAGAGGACTCCCAGCAGTGGACAGAGACATGGGGGTGGGTGCAGAGGACTCTCAGCAGTGCCCAGACATATGAGGGGTGGGTGCAGAGGGCACCCAGCAGTGCCCAGACATATGAGGGGTGGGTGCATATCACTACCACAGTGGACAGACATATGGGGGTGGGTGCAGAGGACTCCCAGCAGTGGACAGAGACATGGGGGTGGGTGCAGAGGAATACCAGCAGTGGACAGTAACATGTGAGGGGTGGGTGCCCATCACTCCCAGCAGTGGACAGAGACATGGGGGTGGGTGCAGAGGACTCCCAGCAGTGGACAGAGACATGGGGGTGGGTGCAGAGGAATACCAGCAGTGGACAGTGACATGGGGGTGAGTGCATATCAACTCCAGCAGTGGACAGAAACATGGGGGTGGGTGCCCATCACTCCCAGCAGTGGACAGAGACATGGGGGTGGGTGCAGAGGACTCCCAGCAATGGACAGAGACATGGGGGTGGGTGCAGAGGACTCCCAGCAATGGACAGAGACATGGGGGTGGGTGCAGAGGACTCCCAGCAGTGGACAGAGACATGGGGGTGGGTGCAGAGGAATACCACCAGTGGACAGGGACATGTGAGGGGTGGGTGCCCATCACTTCCAGCAGTGGACAGAGACATGGGGGGGGGGGGGTGCAGAGGACTCCCAGCAGTGGACAGAGACATGGGGGTGGGTGCAGAGGAATACCAGCAGTGGAAAGAGACATGGGGTGGGTGCAGAGGACTCCCAGCAGTGGACAGAGACATGGGGGTGGGTGCAGAGGACTCCCAGCAGTGGACAGAGACATGGGGGTGGGTGCAGAGGAATACCAGCAGTGGACAGAGACATGGGGGTTGGTGCATATCAACTCCAGCAGTGGACAGATTCATGGGGGTGGGTGCCCATCACTCCCAGCAGTGGACAGAGACATGGGGGTGGGTGCAGAGGACTCCCAGCATTGGACAGAGACATGGGGGTGGGTGCAGAGGACTCCCAGCAGTGGACAGAGACATGGGGGTGGGTGCAGAGGAATACCACCAGTGGACAGGGACATGTGAGGGGTGGGTGCCCATCACTCCCAGCAGTGGACAGAGACATGGGGGGGGTGTACATCATTATCAGATGACCACAACTCCATGGATGTATGTACGTATCCCTAACTTTGGACAATGATGATAGTGCCATAACAACACATCACTGACAGCAGTGTCCCACTCCCAGGAGGATGGATGTCTTTCCCCCATTGCATGACACACCACATGTGGGTGTGAGGACAAATAACACATGCATACCCACCCCTGGTACATGCAGCACAATACACACACTGAGATCATGCCACAACACTGTATAGTCATGTCACTGCCTAATAAACTAAGAGAGCCAAAGAGAACACACACTGCCACGCACATCGCAGGACTGATAGGAATGTTCAGGTGCTGGGCCAGCCACCAAGATGTTGTCTGTCATGGAAGGAATAGGGTGGAGTTTCCACAGATACAATGCCCACAATTGTGAGTTAGGTGTTCAAATACCCAGCAAAACAAGTACCATATGTGTACTAGGCTGGGATTACACACAGGCATTGTGCGGAAAAGGGACAATTTATCCATGAAGGCATGGCAAAATACTCTATACACAAGTACAGTGAGTACCAAGGATGGCACAGACGATGCAGCCGGAGACATTGCTGAGCAGGCATGGCCAGAGTTGAAGGGATCCATCACCAACAAAGGAAATGTAGACACAGGGCAACACAACAATTGTGCAACCCTCTGCAGGGGAGATGTCAGGTGCCACAGAGGAAGGAACACTCCTAGGGACAATGTCTCCAAACACAAAGAGCAGACACGACCAAAGATTCTTTGCAGAGACCTTGTGAGGGCACGCAGATACCAGGTTCCACCCCATGAGATGCAGACTACAACATGTCCATGAAACATAACACATTCCCACAACCCCAACTCCTGGAGCCTCAGCATCAGCATCAATACATGAAATGCAAGACTTTCAAAACGGAAAACAAAATGCTTTATTCAGCATGAAAAAATAAGATGTAGTAAAGAACACTATCTACAAAGGCCAATGGCAAGTCCAGATATGAAGTCCTTGGGGGGGACACATGGCCACGCATCTCCCCTAGCTTGCCTGCACATACTAAACCTCTGGTTCAGCGACGGCGGGGGGGGCATCATGTGGGGAAGGACCAGGTACCGCAGGGACAGGAGGGGGAAGGGTAGGTGTGGTGGGTGCAGGGACGGACGACTCCACCACAGGGGGTGGGGCAGCGCCAAAGGTGGAGGCGAGCTCGGCGCTGCACACTTCTGCCAGTTCTTCAAGCATCTCCCCTGCACCCGGAGAAACAACAGGCCCCAAGGAGGGGGAGGGTCGGAGGGATGGGTTGCAGCGCTACTGGGGGAGGTGGTGGACAGGCTGGGGGACTTAACTCCCCTACCCGTTGAGGCCCAGCCCAGCAAAGTAGGCCTCCTTCTCCGAATCTGGGGCAGGGGAGCCAAGGGGAGTGACATCGGAGGGACTGGGGAGTGAGTCTTGTGGACGAGGACTGTGGTTGCGTGCCTGCCTGTGTGCCCCAGACCCAGTGGGTGTGCCTGCTTCCCCCTGAGTGTGCGTGTCAGGAGGTGTGCGCTTGCCCTTACGTGGTGGTGTGCTGCTTGTGTCTGGTGGGGTGCGTGTGTGTGGATGTCTTGGTGTGCTTGGGACAGGCATGGGTGTGGGACTTGTGGATGGGGCAGGGGTAGGGGGGGCAGCGCTGCAGGTGACTCACTACTGCCGTCAGTGACGAGTCCAGGGACCTTAGCAACATCCGTTGGTCAGACATCGCTGATGACATGCCCTCCATGTACGACACCATCTGGGTCAGCAGTCTGGTGTGGCCATGGAGGACAGTCAGGATCAATGTCTGCCCAACTTGCAACTGCCGCTGAATGTCCACAGACTCGGCAGTGAGGGCAGCAGGGGGGACAGGGGCAGGGGGTGCGGTGCCTGGCACGAAGGAGACACGGTGTGGCCTAGCACGGACAGAAGGGACCCAAGCAAGTGGGAGGGCGGTGATGGGAATGGAGGGGACGGCGAGAGATGTACTGCTGCTTTCAGCTGTGGGAGCAGCCTCTGCCCCCTCTGGGAGCTCAGCCTCAGACCCGTCTGCCTCGTAGTCAGTGTTGGTACTGGGCAGGTCCTCCGCCTCACTCCCCTCGCCCTCTGTGCCACTAGATTCCACCGACTCCTCAGCAGTGGTGGCACCACTGCTCAATCCCTCCTTCACGTCCGTGCCGGTGTCTCCCTCGGTGTCCTCCGATGATGCTGTGGGCAAGGTGAAGAGACAGGAAAAAATCAGTCACCTTGTGGTAAATAATTTTCCTTTACCTGGACTGAATTTGATACAGAAACATAATAAAATAGCTCAGTAAAATGAGAGGCAGAATCCGTGGTATTAGAGGTTCGGAATGGGCTTTATTCCAATAATCGATTATAATCGGTTGCTCCAAGTTCCATCACCACGGAGGTTCAGGAAGTGAAGTACATACTTTATTGACAAGAAGTAACCTTTATAGTACATACATTACAATGAAGCGAATGCAATAGGCGTAACAATTGATAAGGAAAATGACGATTTGTCTGCGTAACCAAAAAATGGGTGTAATAAGGAGTAAAAAGGAACATAATTGGTTATGATGTCACCTATAGGTGGATCTATAAGATAATACTTGGCATAGATGCGCGCGCAGCAGTATGACGTGTGATTGACGTGCAACTAGGGGGTGAAGGGGACTTGACATTTAGCTCTACATGTGGAGACAAAAAGTCTGGGGGGTCAAGTCAACCTAATCCCAAATCATATCTAACATCCTATGTTTAAAGAACTATGTTATCCATAAAAGAAGGACTCTCGGACAGAATCTATTCTATACTGACTGTGCGTGCGTGTACAAGCGTCTAAATGTCTACACTGAAAGCGAGGGGGTAGGAATATTCCATGGTAACAGGGCTATGAATTACTTGCATGAGGACAGAGAAGTCGAGCCTTTTGCTCGGTAGCTGGAAGAATGTTTACTTAAACTACTAGACAGGAATGCATCGGCTGAGGGGGAAGCAGATAATTCGAAGGTGAAATACAGTTCTTGGCAAAGAATAGGCTGATGTCAGGCTTCGTGAGCCGCGCAGAGAATGAGACAAAGTTCATGGTCACAGATGCAGGCTCGAACTGGAGTTTTCAGAGGCAGAAAGCAAGAGGAGTTTGATGACAGAATCTGGGCCTACTTGCCTGGACTGTAAAATGGCATAAGTGAACCATATAAAGCCGGTGGCCTTTCATATTTAGGAATGGAATATCCGGCCTATTCATGGCGGATCTGACAGAGGACATGTTGACGGTGGACGCACATATATTTGCGTCTTCATAATTGGAACTGGAGGGAACATACATGTACTTGTGACATGCACGTAGAACCGTTGGGGTCCAAGATAGGGGACATAACTGATCGGAAAAATCCATATTTCCACATTCCCTCCTTGTCCCCTACTTGCCCGTTAAGAGATATCAATCTTCATTAATCCATTGATCTGTTCATATAACATCATTTGTTCTTCTTTCTTCTTCCGTGACGAATGAAATCTTGGTGGTGGAATACACGATGTGGCACACAGACCACAGATCGCTGGTCCACATTGTAGACATAGACAGCAGCTGAATAGTATGAGAAGGCCAATACCTAGGAAGGATAGAACTCTCCATCCCCAGGCTGATATCACACTCCAAAACCAACTGGACCAAGTCCAAGTGCCTGGGTTCTGGTGTATCTGGTTTACAATCTTATGAAGGCGAGTGATGGCTTTATATACAGATGGCGAATTTTCTGGTATGAATACGCAGCAGCTTGATCCGATGACCCTACAAGCTCCGCCCCTATCAGCCAGGATGACGTCAAGGACAAGACGATTTTGAAGCACAACAATCCGCATAGCAGACTGCTCTTCCGTTAAATTGCCTAAGGCGGAAATAGTCTCATTCACTACTGCTTCAAGGGTTCTAGTTAATCTACGTATCAGTTTACTATTAGTAACAGTACCTATATAAGGAAAGATGCCTTTATTGAAATCTGTGTATTTTTCCCATGCTGTTTCAGTGTAATCGACAATTGGGAGATCTCTCCGCTCCCTGTTGTGTACTAAATGAATATTTCTGTAATAATCAGGAGGAGCTAGGAAAACAGGTGGCAAAAGGAATGCAATGTAGCAGGTACCATCCCAGTCTAGAGGTAGACGTATATATGCAGTCTGACCACATATAAAGTAGGAGTGGCGATAAGCTCTAAATGAAGATTTGCCTCGATCACTGAATTCTACTGTAGTAGTGCATTTGCTATGGCCCATATGTATGGAACCAACCTTTCTTACGCATAATTCACCCTTCGCTGGGAATACTGACATGGTGGGCAAGACTAGTTCAACTTCGGATACGACATTCAGAATCATGAGATTAGGTGTAAAATTACCTAATCCATATACTTCATTTTCTAGATCAGTTCCGGTTCTCTTGGGGCGACCCTCCTTGTCAGGGTAGCAGACCTTGAGTAAAACTAGGTTCAGATTTCCCCATACCCAATGATCTTGGTAAACTGCTGTGTCTGAGTCTATGGAATTGATTAAACTAAACCATGCTCCACAGGATCCATTATGTGTAAACGGATGTGGAAAGAAAGGCAGGACTCCTTCATAATTCTGATAGGGAGGGAGTCGGCCACACACCCAACAATTAGTGGCATTACTAGTCTGATGGGAATGATGTAACATACTAATGAAAGTGTTATTGCACAGCGCAAGTCTATAAGACAATTCATGCGGAGGTAAGTCACTAAAAGAATGTTCAGCAGTAACATTATAAACATGTCTAGAAATAGGGTAATATATGTGCAACAATATGCTTGCAGTAATTATTAAAAGACTCAAGAAAAACAAGATTATTAATGTCACTATGCAATGGCTACGCAGTGATTTACAATACGCCTGTCGTTTCATCATTTTTCGCGACTGTCCATGATTCAGGTCTAGAGGATACATGTCAGAGACAGATTCAACCGCTTCACCTAGGAGAGGACTTAAACAATCAAATCGTCTGACGTTCTAGGCCTCAATTTAACTTTATAGAGTGCGGTTTCAGTCTGTTCAACCAAAGGAAGTTTTGAATCAGTCTGTGAGGGAGTGCAGGGCACAATGTCTATATCCGAGGATTGTCCATGAAATTTCTTGATATGACTTGAATGAATCCAGCCCTTGCGGCCCTCGATCTTCACGGCTGTCCTTGTGGTTAGCAGAACCAACTTGGGTGTCTTCCACCTGGGCTCCAGCGGAGTCTTTCGGTCGAAATTTTTCACAAACACGAAATCACCCGGAACTACGTCATGGGGTTTCACCTCAGTGTTGTCGGGAAATGCTGCAGCAACCTGTGAACGACAAGATTGTAGTGCAGACATCAAGGAAGCCAAGTAATCTGTCAGCATATTACAGTCAATATCAGTTATTTTGCGTGGTATGGGCGTCCCCCACATATTTGGTGGTCTGCCGAAGATCACCTCATACGGGGATAGCCCTGTTCGAGAGTGTGCTACCATTCTCATGTAAAAGAGTGCAACTGGTAATGCTACTATCCAGTCGACACCTTTCTCTCTGCATATTTTGGACAGTCTGATTTTCAGTATCTGATTATGTCTTTCTACGAGACCTGCTGCCTCGGGGTGTCGAACACAGTGGAATTTCCACTGATACCCTAGCAGAAGTGAAACATGTTTCATTAATTCGGATGAGAACGGCTGGCCGTTATCTGAGTAGACAACACGTGGTAAACCGTATCGTGGGAAGAATTCTCGAACCAACTGTTTGGCAGTAGTCGGGGCAGTGTAATCTGAAACCGGGTATGCCTCCGTCCAACGGGACAGAGCGCAGACAACTACGAGAACATATTTGAATCCTCGACATCGTTCCATCTGGATATAATCCATCTGGAGGACTTCAAAAGGGTGGTCAGGAGGATGAAATCCACCCTGTTCTACGGGAAACGCTTTTTCCTGGGTTGAACTGGCAACAGATCATACAGGTACGGACCTTTTGTTTGGCTGCTGCTCGTAAATGTTTATTGAACCAAATGTGTTGAATGCTGTCTAGCATAGCTTTTTCTCCTAGATGCGCTGGACTATGTATAGTGTTAATTATAACTTGGACCATTGAATCAGGAAGGAACCATACAGACTTTTCCTTCATCATCCATCCTTGGTCCGTTTGGATCCCTCCTAATTCAGTCCATTTCTTTATTTCGTCTGGTGTAGCATGTGTCTGTATGTCAATTACGTCAAGGGTAGGATCTTTAACTGTCATACAATGTGTCGGTGTCGGGACTATTGTCTTTGTCATGTCGGGGGTTTGAGTTTGAGCAGTCTGTTTAGCTGTTCTGTCGGCTAGATCATTGCCTTGGGAAATGATATCAGTAATCTTCGTATGAGCCTTACATTTCATAATTGATATTGCAGTGGGTAGATGTATTGCATCTAATAAGGCATGAATGAGGGGTCCGTGCTGAATGTGGGCACCGTGGGAAGTTAAATAACCTCTCTCTCGCCACAGCACGCCGAAGTCATGTACAACTCCGAATGCATAACGTGAGTCAGTGTATATGTTGACTTTTTTATTTGTGGCTTGAATACAGGCTTGTGTCAGAGCGATGAGCTCTGCGGCTTGAGCTGACAAAGTATTTATACGATTAGTTTCAATGACTTCAGTATCTGTGGTGACTGCGTAAGCAGCCACTAACTCTCCTGTACTTGTTCTCATACATGAACCATCTACATACAACGTCAGGTCTGGATCTGACAATGGGACATCTGTCAAGTCTTGTCTGGGTTTTGTCGTTATAGTAATAACTTCAATACAGTCATGAGCTAGTGGGTCTGTTCCGGTTACTGGCAAAAGTGTGGCAGGATTCAATGTGTTACAGAGTCTGATTTCTATATGTGGCTGAAACGATGTAAGTTCATACCCTGTAAGTCGCGCTATAGTCAAGTGTTGTGTTTGCGTTCTATTTACAAGGACCTCTACTGCGTGTGGTACTTGAACTGTCAATGGATGTCCTAACACTATGGCATCGCTTTGTCTGATTGCTAAAGCTGTCGCTGCTACTGATTTCAGGCATGCAGGCAAAGCCTGAGCTACAGGATCTAATGTACTAGAAAAATAAGCACATGGTTTGTGTGCTCCTGCTTGTTCCTGTGTGAGTACTGACAAGGCAGTACCTTCGCGTTCTGTAACAAAAAGTGTAAACTTTTTTCTGTAACATGGTGTTGCTAAAACAGGTGCTTGACATAAAGCTTTCTTTAAGCTTTCAAAAGCTTGTGTATGTTCTTGAGTCCAAGGGAGAACAGTCGATGTGGCTGCCTCCTGTGTTGTCAACTGAATGAGTGGTTTTGCTAGAAATGCATACTGAGGGATCCACTGTCTACAGTATGAAGTGAGGCCTATGAAAGCCCGTACTTCCTTTTGTGTCTTGGGCATTGGCATGTTAGCTATTAACTGAATGCGGTCGGGTGTAAGCTGCCTTCCCTCCTTGGACAGCGAGTGTCCAAGATAAACAACTCGCTGGACACAGAATTGCAGCTTAGAAGGGGACACCTTGTGCCCCTTTTCGGCTAGAAATTTTAAAACTGTCAGTGATGCTTTTTCACATTCTGGTTCGCTTCTTGCGGTGATCAGCAAATCATCGACGTATTGGAGCAGAGCAGTGTTAACTGGCATGTGGATACTATCTAGTTCTCGTTTCAGTGCTTGGCTATAGATGCTGGGGCTTTCTGTAAATCCTTGAGGTGCGCGTGAGAATTTAAAGCTACGTCCATTTAAACTAAATCCGAACAAATATTGGCTTTCCGGATCTATTGGGACGCTGAAAAAGGCATTCTTGAGATCGATTACAGTAAAGAATGTTGCTTCGGAATCAATAGCTGTCAGTAATGACGAGATATCTGGAACCACAGGGAATTGTGGCACAATGCATTTGTTTAACTCGCGCAGATCAATAACCAATCGATATACTGGCGGGGCCTTAGGATCTGTTCGTTTAAGAATCGGAATTATCTGTGAATTACATACATTGGAGCCTGTTTCCACAACTACTCCTTGGGCAATGAGCTCGTCAATGATTTGCAGTAAAGCCACTACAGCATCTGGTGGTAACTTGTATTGTCGCATTCGTGGTAGCACCACTCCTGCCTTTAATGTGACTCGATATGGTGTAATATTCATGCGTCCAACATCAGTAGGGCCTTGTGCCCATAGATGTGTAGGTAATGTCTGTAGTCGGGAATCCATGTCTCTAGACACATAGTGACCTTTAAAATCACGTAAAAACAACCTTACTCCTTCCGGAGAACAACATATTATGGCTCCTAGAGCTTTCAACGTTTTTATTCCTAGCAAGTTTTCTGGACATGATTTAGTAAGCAATAAATCTGTAGTTCGGGTCAGAGGTCCTATCGTAAGTGGCAGAGGCTGTGACACTTCATTAACAATAGGTTTTCCTGAAAAACCAAGGGAAATATTCTGTGAGCCTGAGAGGGGTGCCCCTGGAACTTCACTACGTTTTATAGTTGTTCGACTTGCCCCTGTATCGAGTAGAAATTTTCTATCTTGGCCTAATAATTTACTATGTACATAAGGTCCTTCTTGATCTACTGGGATTTCAATAAGGGGTAAGTCAACTTCCCTCTCTAGGCTAGTTCATGCGTAACGCTGATAAACAGGATATTCATACTGTGCGGTCTGATACATTTGTCGTGTTGTTGTCTGTGTGGCAGCAACAGGCAACGGTGGTGCAGCTGGCACAAACTGTACTGGCTGTTGTGCGGCTGGCATGGCCTGGGCATGCTGCAGAGCTCCTTGTTCATTCTGATCTTGTCTAAGTGGCCGTGGTCTTTCTTGTGTTTTACCTATGCTGATATTATGTTTCAAAACTGGACAATCGTGTACGTAATGACCTGGCTTTTTACAATAATTGCATGTCCCTTTTACAGGTCCTGCTGAATCGGAATGTGTCATACCCTTTTTATGTCCTTCAGCTGGAACTGTCTGGGAAACTAGCATTTTCATTTTCGTGTCTTTCATGCGTCTGTGTTCATGTTCTTGTTCCTCTCTAATTCTATTGTGATGGTACTGTAACATTTGTAACATTTGTGATGGAGTGTTACCTTGCCAGGTACTCTCGAATTTTAATACTCTATTCTTTACTGGTGGCAGGGCATTTTCTACTAATTTTGTTACAAACAGATGTGGGTATGATTCGCTACTTGCTTTTATGCCACTATTTATACCAAAACATTTCTCAAATCGGGCATAGTAATCACTAGTGTCTTCATCTTGCTTCTGTTTACAGGCTGAAATTGTACCCCAATCTTCCTTTTTCGTAGTTAATAAACGTGGCAGTACCTGTACTAATAAACCTGGCAGTGCTTTAGTTTTATCCCCAAGTCCTGCTCCTGCAGTTCGGGCCTTTTCTTCCGCTTCTAACACTGACCATTCTATCTTTTGGTCTCCTACCTCCCACTCTTTTTCCTTGAGTTTCTCATAAATACCAGCAGGCATCAATACCTTTAATATTGTCATAATGTCGGGATAGGTATACTCTCCCATGAGTAACATGTCTTTAATTTCTCGGTGAAAACCCGCTGGATCTTTGTCATGACTGGGTACCACTTTCTTCATTTGTAACAATTCTATTTTCGATATGGGCGTATATACAAATACGCGCTTGAACTCGTTGTCCTCGCCTTTTATTGGGTGCACTTCTCGTAAGGGATTCTGTCTATCCATGTGATACGTGGTTCTTTCCTTGACGGGCAATGAGACATGCTCTGTGCATACAAAAAGAATATACTGCTTTCTTGATTCTAGAATTTCTTTAATTAATTTAGTACCTGCACCTCTCCATTTATTCATAAGCAATTCAGTCAGTATGTCAGGTAAGGGACCAGGGTCCGAATGCTGACTTCGATATAGTATAATGAGTTATTGAATCATATAAATCCCCGCTAACCTCTGTTCATCTGGGGTAAGATTCAAAAATGTGCGTACTACTGTATCATCACTATATTTTCCGGGACTGTCCACCCAATGGACAGCTGCCCTGGCTAAATCTTGTTCATCCATAGAATCGAGAAAATGATAACCCCTTCGTTCTCGGAGTAGTTTGTCGGCGGTTTGGAACGAATGCTCGTTAGACCTTATATTAATTATAGGTATTTGGAAATTCCTGTTATTATCTGGACATATCGGACGTATCGAGTCAGTAAGACGTCTATTATTATTACAAGATCTTCCTCTACCTACATAGGCTATGGTGTCTGACTGTCCTGTGGGCAGTCCTGACCCTTCTTCCTCGCTTTGTTCGAACTCGTCTACCTCTAATCTTTCTTCGTGTAGGCGTTCTATTTCTTTACGGATCTTTCGGCACATGGCTATTATACAATTTTGTTTATCATGTCTCCCTTCTGATATATTCTGGCTCCATCTTGTAAGAACTCGCATTGCTTCCGGGTCTACCCCCGGTCGGTCTTGATTTCTGATCACACAGTTTATGAGGAAACGTAACAGTTCCCCCTGTATCTCTACTTTCTGGTATTCCATAGCTCTGTTAATACATTCTGGATCTCGCCCTGTTTGGACAAAATGATATATATTATCTAGATGCGCAGTCATTCCTGGTAACTTTCCTAAATACACTGCGGCTCGTCTGATACGCAATGATGCCAGGGTCATTTCGTCCTCTTTACCGGGCACAGGGTCATATCTGCAATCTATAAGAAGTTCCTTCAGCGTACGGGCACTTATGAGTTTGGGTGTACGTGAATGTGCTGACTCTTGAAAAGTAAGTTTATTTATTCTGGGTGGCGTAGAGAAGATATTGGTAGCACCTCCCGTGGCCCCATCTGGGGTGTCGGGTGTGAAAGGATTCGTCGAACGTGACACAGCAACTACAGGTGTGGACACAGCTATAGAAGTAGCTGTAGGAGCGGATGCAGAAACAGATGTGCTTGCCAGAACTTGGGACTCGATTTGTTGCTGTAGGGACACGGGTGCTGGATCTTGGCGTTGGACCTCCCCGGTATGCGGTCTATGCGGGGCGGAATTTGCATATTCGGGAGCTGCGTCATCTAAATATGAGGAAAGAAAAACATCTTCTGCGGTTCTAGGATGCCCCTTAGGGTGCACCTTTATTGGGAACAATGGGGGTGGCAAGTCTTTCGGTATTTCTGGAGTAGCCTTAGGTAATCCTTCGGCCAGAAGGGGATACATACCATTCATAAGGGCGTTTCTTTGTCTGTCTACTTGTTCTGATTTCACTCGGATACCTTCCTCAATTAATAGATTTTCTCGAACTTTATTTGAACTTTCTTTATTCCTTTCTTCCTGTCTACGTGCTTTTTCTGTGCGTCTATGAGATTCTTTACGCCATAACTCAACGGCGTCTTTCTATGACTGTCTGACTTTCCTTTTCCATAACTCTTCCTCGACTTTCATGATGCACTCTGCATCCCAGGTTCCCGCTGCGGGCCACCTCTGACTTTCCGGTAATCCCTTGGTGTAGTCTACCCATAAATCAAGAAATAATATAGCGTCTAAGCCATGTTTGTGATACATGAAATGCCCTGGAGTGTCCCTAGGAGGAATAGGGACGGCTTCTTCGAGAACCCCTTTTCTAGTAGTGATCTGTCTTAATTTCGAAAAGAGCGGCATATTGACAACTGATCCGATACTTAATCTTGAACACACTTAATACAAAAGCACAATAATGAACAACCATTCATACCACAATATGCAGGACGTTTAACACATTTAACATTAAACATTAAAACATTTTTACCCTTTAAAATAACCAGCAATGATGATCGTCTGCATAACTAATCACCAAGCTTAATTCTTGACAATAACTAGATACTTCGGAATACTTGATATACTGCTAAACAGTACAGATACACTGCTAAAACAGTGCAGACCGGATTTGTGTACCCAAACCCGTCTTGACCGGCACAACCTATGTGCACGTCAGAAATGCCTCCCCGGCAATGGTACTCACCGGGTAGCTTCGGAAACGGAAGGCCTCGGTAACTTGAACTTGAACCGGACTGGACTCGACTCGACTCGTCGGACACTGGGCTTGACTTCGAGCTGGTGGGTCTCTGTATACCTCGGATCTTGCTCTCTCAGCTAGGCTCTGGTCGGGATACTTCGCACTTCTCACCGCCTCGTCTGGGTGTTGATCGCAGTCTCAGTCGCCCCCGCTTGACCGGAGGGAGATACAGGAAATCCTGCTGGTACGCGTTATTGTCCGTCCAGCTGTGGCAGGAGACCGGGCCTGCAACGCACCGCCGGCGCGTGAGATGAGAAAGTGTCCCTGTTCGGGCGCCATTCATGTGGTAAATAATTTTCCTTTACCTGGACTGAATTTGATACAGAAACATAATAAAATAGCTCAGTAAAATGAGAGGCAGAATCCGTGGTATTAGAGGTTTTTTACGGGAGCCAAAAACTGCCGGTAAATTGAGGACGACGCGAAGAAGGAGCACCGGTACGCGACAGACAGCGATGGACCCCAACCTACGCGTCATCCCGGCCCTCATAGCCTATGACCTCGTGTTCAGAAACCGACGCAGACGCCGCAGAAGGTCAGAACAACCTCCAGGGGCAAAGGGAGGGGGTGCAAGGGGCATGAAACGTGACCCACACCCCACAAAAAACTAAGAATCCTGCACATTAATTACCTCCATGGTCTGGTCACTGCAGAGGAACATCAGCAGTGGACAGGGACATGTGAGGGGTGGGTGCCCATCACTCCCAGCAGTGGACAGAGACATGGGGGTGGGTGCAGAGGACTCCCAGCAGTGGACAGAGACATGGGGGTGGGTGCAGAGGACTCTCAGCAGTGCCCAGACATATGAGGGGTGGGTGCAGAGGGCACCCAGCAGTGCCCAGACATATGAGGGGTGGGTGCATATCACTACCACAGTGGACAGACATATGGGGGTGGGTGCAGAGGACTCCCAGCAGTGGACAGAGACATGGGGGTGGGTGCAGAGGAATACCAGCAGTGGACAGTAACATGTGAGGGGTGGGTGCCCATCACTCCCAGCAGTGGACAGAGACATGGGGGTGGGTGCAGAGGACTCCCAGCAGTGGACAGAGACATGGGGGTGGGTGCAGAGGAATACCAGCAGTGGACAGTGACATGGGGGTGAGTGCATATCAACTCCAGCAGTGGACAGAAACATGGGGGTGGGTGCCCATCACTCCCAGCAGTGGACAGAGACATGGGGGTGGGTGCAGAGGACTCCCAGCAATGGACAGAGACATGGGGGTGGGTGCAGAGGACTCCCAGCAATGGACAGAGACATGGGGGTGGGTGCAGAGGACTCCCAGCAGTGGACAGAGACATGGGGGTGGGTGCAGAGGAATACCACCAGTGGACAGGGACATGTGAGGGGTGGGTGCCCATCACTTCCAGCAGTGGACAGAGACATGGGGGGGGGGGGGTGCAGAGGACTCCCAGCAGTGGACAGAGACATGGGGGTGGGTGCAGAGGAATACCAGCAGTGGAAAGAGACATGGGGTGGGTGCATATCAACTCCAGCAGTGGACAGAGACATGGGGGTGGGTGCAGAGGACTCCCAGCAGTGGACAGAGACATGGGGGTGGGTGCAGAGGAATACCAGCAGTGGACAGAGACATGGGGGTTGGTGCATATCAACTCCAGCAGTGGACAGATTCATGGGGGTGGGTGCCCATCACTCCCAGCAGTGGACAGAGACATGGGGGTGGGTGCAGAGGACTCCCAGCATTGGACAGAGACATGGGGGTGGGTGCAGAGGACTCCCAGCAGTGGACAGAGACATGGGGGTGGGTGCAGAGGAATACCACCAGTGGACAGGGACATGTGAGGGGTGGGTGCCCATCACTCCCAGCAGTGGACAGAGACATGGGGGGGGTGTACATCATTATCAGATGACCACAACTCCATGGATGTATGTACGTATCCCTAACTTTGGACAATGATGATAGTGCCATAACAACACATCACTGACAGCAGTGTCCCACTCCCAGGAGGATGGATGTCTTTCCCCCATTGCATGACACACCACATGTGGGTGTGAGGACAAATAACACATGCATACCCACCCCTGGTACATGCAGCACAATACACACACTGAGATCATGCCACAACACTGTATAGTCATGTCACTGCCTAATAAACTAAGAGAGCCAAAGAGAACACACACTGCCACGCACATCGCAGGACTGATAGGAATGTTCAGGTGCTGGGCCAGCCACCAAGATGTTGTCTGTCATGGAAGGAATAGGGTGGAGTTTCCACAGATACAATGCCCACAATTGTGAGTTAGGTGTTCAAATACCCAGCAAAACAAGTACCATATGTGTACTAGGCTGGGATTACACACAGGCATTGTGCGGAAAAGGGACAATTTATCCATGAAGGCATGGCAAAATACTCTATACACAAGTACAGTGAGTACCAAGGATGGCACAGACGATGCAGCCGGAGACATTGCTGAGCAGGCATGGCCAGAGTTGAAGGGATCCATCACCAACAAAGGAAATGTAGACACAGGGCAACACAACAATTGTGCAACCCTCTGCAGGGGAGATGTCAGGTGCCACAGAGGAAGGAACACTCCTAGGGACAATGTCTCCAAACACAAAGAGCAGACACGACCAAAGATTCTTTGCAGAGACCTTGTGAGGGCACGCAGATACCAGGTTCCACCCCATGAGATGCAGACTACAACATGTCCATGAAACATAACACATTCCCACAACCCCAACTCCTGGAGCCTCAGCATCAGCATCAATACATGAAATGCAAGACTTTCAAAACGGAAAACAAAATGCTTTATTCAGCATGAAAAAATAAGATGTAGTAAAGAACACTATCTACAAAGGCCAATGGCAAGTCCAGATATGAAGTCCTTGGGGGGGACACATGGCCACGCATCTCCCCTAGCTTGCCTGCACATACTAAACCTCTGGTTCAGCGACGGCGGGGGGGGCATCATGTGGGGAAGGACCAGGTACCGCAGGGACAGGAGGGGGAAGGGTAGGTGTGGTGGGTGCAGGGACGGACGACTCCACCACAGGGGGTGGGGCAGCGCCAAAGGTGGAGGCGAGCTCGGCGCTGCACACTTCTGCCAGTTCTTCAAGCATCTCCCCTGCACCCGGAGAAACAACAGGCCCCAAGGAGGGGGAGGGTCGGAGGGATGGGTTGCAGCGCTACTGGGGGAGGTGGTGGACAGGCTCGGGGACTTAACTCCCCTACCCGTTGAGGCCCAGCCCAGCAAAGTAGGCCTCCTTCTCCGAATCTGGGGCAGGGGAGCCAAGGGGAGTGACATCGGAGGGACTGGGGAGTGAGTCTTGTGGACGAGGACTGTGGTTGCGTGCCTGCCTGTGTGCCCCAGACCCAGTGGGTGTGCCTGCTTCCCCCTGAGTGTGCGTGTCAGGAGGTGTGCGCTTGCCCTTACGTGGTGGTGTGCTGCTTGTGTCTGGTGGGGTGCGTGTGTGTGGATGTCTTGGTGTGCTTGGGACAGGCATGGGTGTGGGACTTGTGGATGGGGCAGGGGTAGGGGGGGCAGCGCTGCAGGTGACTCACTACTGCCGTCAGTGACGAGTCCAGGGACCTTAGCAACATCCGTTGGTCAGACATCGCTGATGACATGCCCTCCATGTACGACACCATCTGGGTCAGCAGTCTGGTGTGGCCATGGAGGACAGTCAGGATCAATGTCTGCCCAACTTGCAACTGCCGCTGAATGTCCACAGACTCGGCAGTGAGGGCAGCAGGGGGGACAGGGGCAGGGGGTGCGGTGCCTGGCACGAAGGAGACACGGTGTGGCCTAGCACGGACAGAAGGGACCCAAGCAAGTGGGAGGGCGGTGATGGGAATGGAGGGGACGGCGAGAGATGTACTGCTGCTTTCAGCTGTGGGAGCAGCCTCTGCCCCCTCTGGGAGCTCAGCCTCAGACCCGTCTGCCTCGTAGTCAGTGTTGGTACTGGGCAGGTCCTCCGCCTCACTCGCCTAGCCCTATGTGCCACTAGATTCCACCGACTCCTCAGCAGTGGTGGTACCACTGCTCAATCCCTCCTTCACGTCCGTGCCGGTGTCTCCCTCGGTGTCCTCCGATGATGCTGTGGGCAAGGTGAAGAGACAGGAAAAAATCAGTCACCTGTATACATCTGACACATGAGTCCAAACTAAATAGGCAACAGTGCATATCAGGAAAGGCATCATGAGTAACATCTAGGATACTCCCCACATATGTAAGCCCTGCACTTCCCAGTTGGTTGACCCACCATGCCACTTGGAAACAATGACAATTAGGACACAACAGCAAATAACTTTAAATCACAAGATCATGAGAAGCTAGTGTCTGGGATCAGTTGAGCACAGCAAGACTATGAAGGCATGCCACCTCTTGTTCACTGTGAACCAAACAGTATTGTCGCACCCAAGGCCAAATACCACATGCTAATGCAGAAGGTGTCCCCACACTCAGAGACCTGTGAGTACTTTTGACACCCCAAAGAAATACATTGTGACTCCTGGAGAATCACAACCCTTTACACAATGGACATGTCTAGCATGTGTGAATGTGGCACTCTGTGAACACAACACACATGTGTCTGTATAGCAGAAGTCACACAAGGAGGTGCACACCAAACTACATGTACACAGTCATTGTCTGAGCTGCCAGACTCATTCAAATCAACCACTGTTAGACAGAAATAGCGTATCAGTAAGTACATAAACATGGCACCACGGTGGTCTGGATGACTTGACACTCGTAAGTTGGAATCAGCAACAACCAAGGACTAACCCAAATGCTACCACACTGTGGGAACATGTATATGTATGAACTCCAAACAAGTTTTGTTCAAACTGTGCCTTACTTTAAAATGTGCCAGCGTATCCCTGGAAAGTGTAAAGGTGGTGTCTTGTGCACTTCCTTGGGAGACATCTGTCATGCAGGCACATCATTGTCCTTCACAACAAAACAACAAGGTCAAGCATATGAAACATTGAGACATGTTGACAGGTGTAGTGAGTGCCAATGGACATTTTCTCTGTGTAACAACTTGAATAATGTCATTTGTCACATGGCTATCCGTCACCTCATCACACAGTTGGCTACACATATGACCTACTGACTGTCATCTGGAGTGGCACACATGTCCACACCCAGGACAATGCATAAGCTAATGGGCCTGCAATTGTTTAGCAAAAAAGCCTAGCTGTACTGTGGGTTCCCCCTCATGGCAAGCCAGAATGTACCCACAGATGTCAGCACACAAAGTCACAACTGTGTAGCATCTGAACCACACACAGGTGCCAAAAATATACAAGCACGATACATGATTGTCAAAACCTGACACAGGCAATGAAGCAAGAACATTAAGCACTGGCCAACATCACGGGGGCACTGCACGATGACTTTCTGTACTGCGAATCATCACACACAAGTCAGAACTGGCAATGAAACATCAGGGTTGAACATGTATGCCCCTCCCGCACACACCCACCCATACCTGAGTCAATGTGACTGATACCGATCAAGAAGTGACACCTCTTATTCAGGGTTAAAACAACTGTGCTTGAAAACTAGCTTCATTAACACGACATCACCTTGTAGGGCTGCCAAAACATATAGGTCACAAACAAACATCAACAGATTGTTGTGAATAGCCACACAGGCACTGCCCAGTGTGAGTATGCACAAGCAAACTGGTGTATCCCTGTCCAGTGGGCAAATGTATCACACATGTGAAAAATACTACCTAGGCCAGGGAACAATGCCACAGAGGCAGAGCCACGCTGAACCCACAGTGAATGTGCACAGTGTTGGATGACACACATGAGTAGGACGGCAGGCTGTGTCAGGGGACTGTAGTGTGCACACTGCTCCATGGTCCTGGAATGAGCTCACTGTTATAGGAGCAACCGTCCCGGCACTATGCATATATCCCACTCATGCACATCATGTCTGAGGCCACAACATTGGTAATGCATGCTGCAAGTCTGTTCATTTGAGCCCTCACACTCCTATGTTGAGACTCAGCATCAGTGCCAACAATTATGCACCCCCAAATGACTGAACAGGACAGGGCACAGGCAGACCACCCCCACACATGATGCTGAAAGCAGTGTGCACCTTGATAAACTGGCAGCCTAGATGACCATGTGCAATAGTGATAACACACAGACCAGGTAACACATGTCAAGGAGGGGAAGGGAGGAAGAACAGCACAGGTTGACTTGGGGGAACATGATATGCACTGCACATATATAGCCTGGCAGTGTATCCAGGCGACTGAGCAGCTACAAAAGCTGGCGACACACAACAAACACACATGTACTTACCCCCTTCCTGCTGCTGTAACTCCTGTATCCGCCTATCCAGGTCAGGGAAGACCACCGCCAGGACACGCTTCATCTGGTGGGTCAGGCGCCGGCGCCCGCCATGCTTGCGAGGAGCCTCCTCCTTCAGCATGATCCGGGCAATCCTCCGGGTCCAGCACCGGATGTCCTGCCATCTCTTTCTCACTTGTGGCAGGCGCCGACTGCGACCCTCCACCGATTGCACGGCCTTGACGGCATCCTTCCAGATCTTCCCCTTGTGGTAGGTGGATACCTGTGTGGATGACAAAGTGGGACAACATCACTACACCTGCACCATGTCACAGAAACACACAATTGAACATCTTAGATTTGTTGAACAGGGCATAGTATGCTGGCAAGTAATAGCACCTTAGTCATCGGGACTTTTTCCACTGGGGACGCACCAATGCACTACATGGCATAGTAAGTACACAGGTGGCATGAGGGGTGCGAAACAATCCCTGATCATGGCACGCACTGTGCATCTCAAGCAACACAAGGCTGATGGACAGCACCGCAAAGCAGTCACATGCCCCAGGCCACTGACGAAACCTCAGCAGAGTACACAGACACACACAGGCACACATCAATCACCTGCCATTGGCAACAGCGGATGCAAACCTCACTCTGCACATGTGCCACTTGCCAGGGGGGGTCACAGGTGTGGGGCTAGCTCAGCAAGTCAGACACACAGCATGGCTTACTTCACACATCAGATGGATTGAGCAGCTGCCTCCTCCATGCAGCTGTGGTGCAACACTCCACATAGACACTCACCCACATGACAAGAAACATTCACACACATCAATGTCCAGGGGGCGTACACATCATTTGGACACTCTCACCACTCTCACCACAGCTCCACTCAACTCTCACACACATCTGTGGGTGCAGTCACCTGTCACACCGGGGTGACCACTGAATCACCGCAGGACAATAGAACAAAAATGCCCAAGAGGATTAGGCTGGCTGAATGTGCCATGCACTATGCAGTGAATGTCACAGTAAGCACAATGCAAGTGAGGAGTGCACACATGAACTACATCAAGCCCTGCATGAGAGACATAAGCCATCCACCCCCCCCTGGGACCCACTCCAACCAACATCGCATGTCTGTCACACCTGGCCACAATGCCAGAAGTGACAGACACAATAAAGGTGCACATGCAAAGGTAGTGGAGTCAGCACTCACCTGCTCCCCTGGTCGACCATACAGCATGGGGTACCGTAGGAGGATCACATTCAGCAGGGCCTCGTTCTCCTCCTGGGTAAAAGGCTGGGCCCTCTCCACAGTCCTTGACATCGTGCCAGAGGGAGACAATACAGCAGCAGTGGTATCGACTGACATGTTGTGCAGGCAAGTGCCCTCTCATGGGTTCTGCCTGCCTTATATCTGCCTTGCTGGCCTATTTTATTTACAGGAGTACAGAGTGATTGGTCAGACTCATTTGCATCCTACGTTTCCTCCAATCCCTTTAAACATACACCAGTGACAGCCTTCGCATCTTTCGATTTTGCAGCATCATGTCAAGTCAACAACCACTTTGCAACAATGTATAATGTGGCCAACTGCTTTTTCCAGACTACATGATGTAAAGTTTGAACTTGAAACTCGGTATCCATGACAACCAGCATGCATTTAGGCCCTAATACTTGTCCCTCATGTGTTCCCATTGTAATTCTAAATCCCCACACAGGTACGGCGCGTTTCACACGTACCCCTAGGGCACCATCACTACAGTGATACGGGCCGTACTCACGCGTGTACGTGCCGTACACGCGTGAGTACGTGCCTATCACTATAGTTGTGTTACCGTAGGGCCTAGTGATATGGCACATACTCACGCGTGTACGGCCCGTACACGCGTGAGTACGTGCCTATCACTATAGTTGGGGGTACCGCAGGGCCTAGTGATATGGCACGTACTCACGCGTGTACGGGCCGTACACGCGTGAGTACGTGCCTATCACTATAGTTGTGTTACCGTAGGGCCTAGTGATACGGCACGTACTCACGCATGTACGTGCAGTACACGTGTGAGTACATGCCTATCACTATAGTTGGGGGTACGGTAGGGCCTAGTGATACGGGCCGTACTCACGCGTGTACGTGCCGTACACGTGTGAGTACGTGCCTATCACTATAGTTGTGTTACCGTAGGGCCTAGTGATACGGGCCGTACTCACGCGTGTACGTGCCGTACACGCATGAGTATGTGCCTATCACTATAGTTGGGGGTACCGTAGGGCCTAGTGATACGGCAAGAACTCACACATGTACGGGCCGTACACGCGTGAGTACGTGCAGTATCACTCGGACCTACAGTAACACAACTATAGTGATAGGCATGTACTCACGCGTGTACGGCAGGTACTCACGCATGAGTACGGGCCATACACATGCCCTCGGAGCGTGTGTACTGCATTTCACAGCTTACACTGGTGATTGGAGGTGCACACGAAAGGAATGGAGGTGTCAGACTCGCACAAGGCTGTACATCAAGTCATTGTCAGTGCAGTCCTTCATGTGCAGGGCCTAGGTCTGTCAGGCAGTGATGTGGCACATGTCTCCTCATGTTGTGGCACAATAGATGTGTGATGAGCTGTTTACACATGTCATGTGTGATGGGGCACTACGTGGCACACTTCCCCTTCACACTTTGCACATGTGTGCATGTACGACACACGTGTCAAGCACTGCATCACTGGTATGGCACAGTCAGCAACACCCGCAACTGTCCCCTAACGCCAGGTACACGGATAATTACACCTGACATGTGACTCCCAGCGTGCCACGATGTGACTATGTCATGTGTGTGTCATGTGTTCCCATGAGCTTTCCGTTGGTGTTCCGTCAACTCCATCTGCTGTTGCAGCATCCAACATGTGTCTGTGTGCATATGTGCATGACACACATATACGCACACCATGCCACATGTGGACTCACACGTTACATGTGTCATGATGGTTCGAAGATGACTTCCTGACATGAGGCAATATCTGCGTTCTCTCAATGTCTGTGTCATCAGTTTTTGACATGTACCCCTTCATGGAAATGTGTGTTATCTGTTCTTTTTCAGATGACATGTGACCTGTGCGTCTAGACTCCCGCCTGCTGTCTGTATGAGATGACATCCTTCAAATGCTGATATGTGGATGTCTGTCACTCATGTAATGTGTCTGGCTTGTCACTTACACTGGCCCACAGCTATTTTAATGGCATGTCACGTCAACATTGCCATGCAACTATTGTGGCTGGCTCTTCGTAGGAGTATCACCTGGCTGGCCTATGTGTCCTGGATGTATTGCACAGCACAGACTCTATATTAAGCAGATGTGTATTAGCTGTTGAACATGTGCTCACCTCAGTGACATTGGTGTGGTAATGTACTCACTCTTCGTTATTCCTTCCAAATCTGTGTAGGGCACCGCCTCTCCCCAGACGAATGCCAGACCTGGATGCCATGCGTGAACATGACTGCATACGCAGATACCGCTTCTCGCAAGAGTTGATAGAGGACTTGACCCGCCGGCTTGCACCACACCTCCAACCACAACACAGGTATCCTACAGCTCTGACCCCCAAGATGAAGGTGATGGAAGCCCTACATTTTTTTGCCACCGGCACGTTTCAATTGACCATAGCTGATGTTGGTGGCATGTCCCAGACAATGTTCAGCCGTGTCCTGCATGATGTTTTAGAAGCCATGTTTGGTGCACCTGGATGAATTCATCCATTTTCCCACTCGTGAGCAGTTGACAGGTGTCAAGGGTGAGTTATATGCCCTGGGAGGGATGCCTCATGTAATTGGGGCCATTGATGGGACACATGTGGCTTTGGTACCAGCACAGGCACAGGAGGTAGCCTATAGAAACAGAAAACATTACCACTCCATTAATGCCCTTGTGGTGTGTCTTGCTAACATGCTGATTACCCATGTCTGTTCCCGTTTTCCAGGGTCCGCACACGATGCATACATCATGAGGCGTAGCAGGGTGCCAGAAATGATGCTGCAGCTGCACGCGGAACGAGCATGTCTTGTTGGTGGGTATACTCTGTTAGTCCTGTGTTTAGCGCTATCTTTGTATCTTACGGCATCTCCTGACCCACTTCTTCACATGATGTTTCCATGTAGGGGACTCTGGCTATCCCAACATGCCATGGCTGATGACGCCTCTCCGCAACCCCAGAACAGCCGCAGAACACCGGTACAACGCCACCCATGGGCAGACGAGGCGCGTGATTGAGAGGACCTTTGGACTCCTGAATAGCAGATTCCGGTGCCTCCACAAGACCGGCGGCGCCCTCCCATATGCCCCGGTGAAGGTCTGCAAAATCTTCATTGTGTGCTGCATGCTGCACAACATGGCAGTGGAGAAGGCCGTGCCACTCATCCTTGATCCGGATGAGCAGGATCATCCACCCGTGGAGGATGAAGGGCTCGGGCACGGGGCAAGTGAGGATGAGGATGAGGATGAGGACATCCGGAGTCAGCTTATCCGCAACTTCTTCTCATGATGGTGAGTCCCTGTGTCTGAGTGTGCACGCTTTGAGCCTTGTGTGGCATGTGTTGCAATGTGTGTGTCGAGCTGACTGTGTGCTAAGTGACTTGGAGGTGTGTTCTGATGTGTCATTCAAGTGATGATGTCATTCCACACATTTTAGCTGGGACACTAAATTTATTAAGAGCATGGTGACAACATCATTCCTGTAGAGTACATGTACATGTCTGCGGATTACTAGCTCTTCGCTGACTTGTTGTGTGTCTGGCCTCCCCAGGTTCTTGTGGCTGTCGTCTGCTCATGTCATCATTGCCCTCCTGCTATTCCTCATGAGTATTGCAACGTGGGCTGGATTAGAGTTACATGCACAGACATGGTGAAAAGTCATTTGGGGTAAGGAGTGCAGCAAGGCATTTTGTGGGTGGTACGTGTTTGTGATATGTGGGGACTGCTCCTGTGCATGTTGTGTTACCATGCATACATGTCGACTCACCATGGGCCACATGACGTGTTGCATGGCTCCCATGAATTGATAGTCACCCTTCCTGACAGTCATCTGTAATGGTTTGTGGATTCTGATGAAGGCATCAATGTGTGTATAACGTCCCTCAGGAACATACGGGATGCTAATGGTGGACATAGTGTGGGACATCCCCATATGAGGCTCAATGGGGAATTGTAGACTCTCCGTGTGTAGCAAGGGGTGTTAGGCTCAACCCCTTCACTTGTGTGCCAGCTCAGTAGGAGTTACCACATCTGTGTGTTGAAGGGGGTGTCCAGTGTAGGTCACACATGGTCAGCCAAATGACCTGTGAGTCTGTTCCAATTGATGCATTTCCCTTAGTGTGAGGCTGAGTAATAAAGGTGTTCGTCACACTCCAAGGTGCCTCATCTCTGTCAATGCAGGTCTCTTGCCACTTTGCATGCAGCATATCTGGCATAGTTGTGGAAGATTATGCATAGGAGTCCATGTGTAGTTTAGCAACATGCATGCAGTTGCTCATGGATTAGGCTCCCTATTGGGCATGAAGTACATGGTCGTGTATGTTTTTTGGCATGTTGGTCCACACAATGGGCCATCAACAGCTGCTGAGGGTGTGTCTCCTATGCGTAGGTCGGCCTTCAGTTTCCTGATCCGGTGTCTTGCTTCTTTGGTGATTGTGCATGCATTGTCTCTGGGTGTGCCATGTGACACTGGACACTCCTTACTTTACACACGCGCCTGTTGCAGTTGTCCTTCTGACATCCTAGTCTTTGTGTGCAAATTCTGTCATTTTGCAAGGAGATGCCGCCTGCTGCTGCGGCCCCTGCAGCAAGGGCCCACAGAGTATCCAGATTTGGCAACACACACGCCTCCAAGATGCTCCTCACTTCCTCCCTCCACCCATTCATTTGGCTGTCCTCAGCTTGTCTATGCCACTGTTGCCGCCACGCGGTGCCAAAGGCTGGACCATCAGCACATGAAAGGTGCACATTGCACCACCATCCTGTCCTTGCATAACCCACATCACACTACAGTCTGATGTATCAGCCACACTCCGAGCTATGTCCATCCGCACATCTAACGCCTGCTGTCACACATACCCTGGGCACACACACGACACCTTTGCATGCTGAGTGTGCAACTCCAACTGCCTACACTGCGCTGCCCCGCCTTCCAGGCCCTGTCACACCAACCAGGTCACGTCCCTAATCCTCCCCACCGGCTCTGTAGCCCAGCAAGGGCATGGGAGTGGGACTCAAGGCTTCAGCATGTAGTATGGTGTCATCGTCTGGGACATGGCACAGGTATCATCTCTCAGCATGTCAATCTACAGAGTGTCCAGGACCCCCCTCTCCACCATCACATGCACACAGCACCTCATCATCAGCTCGTATGCCATTGACAGCCAGGTGCTCCTCACCCTCAACAAAGACACAGACATTGGCAGTTCCATCATTCAAGTATGCATAAGATCCATTGATGAATGGCTGAACACGAGCCACCTGAGGCTGGACTTGTACAGGACTGAGGTGATCATTTGAGGATTGTCCCCTTCCAGCTGGGTCAAGTGCCTGTGTCCCACCCGCAAGAGCCCTGCATAAGCACCCAGTGGCCACACACACAAGATGGTGTGCATCATGTTTGGCTCGCTCACATATGCCATGCTAGTCCACAGCATCTGGACCTCATGCTGCAACGCCCTCTGCATTATGCACATGATCCACAGATAGATCCACTCCAAGAAAAGACAGACCATCCCCCAGGTCCATGACAACATCCGTGTCAAATACTGCCCTGCCCTCTACGGAGCAAGTACATCCAAACTCCCAGGAAACTTGTCCACTTCCAGGGTGCATCTGCACACCTCAGCTTCAACACCCTGCGCCCCAGCCAGCTCACCGTCCACCATAGATAGCTGCAATGGATCACTGTCTGCTGCAGGATGACCTCCACACTCCCCACCCACACTCAGGAGGCAGTCCACAACCCCGACCCCAAACCAACCTTGTACGTCTGTCATCCTAGATCCCGTTGGGCCATCTCCGTGCATCCAACCTTGCCCTGGCCACCGTTCTTCACATCCACCGTACTCCAGCATACAGGACATTGTTCTCCCACCTGGCCACACATACCTGGGACTCCCTCCCCAGGAACCTCCACATGAGCCATGACCTCTACGCCTTGATGATAATCTCCCAAATAGGTCTCTCCGCACAGTTTAGCAAGCACCCCCTCAGCAGCCAGAGGCCATCACAGGTGAGTGTTGTGCTCCATGCCTACATTGAATGATACCTTGTGACCCATGTGTGTCCTCTAACAGACTCTGATCCCAGGGTATGGATGGCTGGAGTTAGTTCAACACTCAGGCATAGTTTGACATTTCCATACACATATGTCGTTGAATAATGCAAAATGACAGGAACGTCTCATGACCAAAGTAATATATTTATTTGCGGTGGGGTACGTGTTTTGGTAGATGAAATTAGGTGTTCTACCGGGGGAATAGAATCCAAAGTTCACAGGGGGAGATGGTATCCTTGGCCTTGGAAGTCATCAGAGTCCAGGGCACAGTGTTGGTCATCATTGGTCAGACTGTGACCAGCAAGTCCATGTGGCAAAGAATGTCATTGGATGAGGTGCTGCTGTTGCGCCAGAGGGCCAGGTGCCAGGCCAGGTGACCTGGGAGATGTGGATGGTCCGCTGACTCTCACGGTCTTTTCCGTGGACGACCCACCTTCCTCCGGGGACCCTCAGATGCAGGCCTTGACGATGCTGGGGACGCTCCGTCAGACGAATCCTCCTCCTCCTCCCTCCCTGTGTCTGGTGCTGGTCTACGCCTGGTGGCACAGGGAGGGTTGCCCATGCTTTGGGCGATCTGACGGAGTGATTGGCTCATGTCCCTGTGGACCGCCAGGAGCTCAGCCAGTCTTGCCTCCATCCGTCCTTGGTGTTTTTGATGACTGGCATAATGCTCGACCTGCAGGTTCTTTATCTCATCGAGGGTCCCCTGCATCTCTGAGAGTCTCGACACGACCTGGTTGATGCCTCTGGTGTCATGCCGGTATGAGTCCAGGATGTTGCGTATGTGTGACATACCGGTGTCCTGAGCTGGCTGGTCAGGTTCGCGCCTCCGCCTGCCTCCACTCCCACCACCCCTGCCCACTTGAGCCTGGCCTGCCCTTGTGGGCACATCGGGTCTACGGGACCCCTGTGGGATGGCATTTGCAGGGTTGCCTGCCTCCTCCTGGATGCCCGGAGAACCTTGTCCCTCCTGGTCAGACTGGCTCTGTTGTTCAGTGCGAGCAGGGCTCCTGGGTGTGTCCTGGGATGTGGCAGGAATGGGGGGGGGGGGGTTGGCACAGATGTAACTGACGTAGGTGCTGCAGGGTCTTGGGCACCAGAGGGTCCAGGTTGGTCGGGGTCATCCACGGAGAGGTGAGAGTCGTCGCTGCCGGTGGGATCATCTTCACGCGGAGCCTGGGACTGTGATTCTTCCCCCCAGTGTTGGGGGGAGATCGACGACGTTGCCCTGTGTGTGAGAGAGAGACAATGTTAATGGTGTTTCATGCGACATCTATGTTTCATACATATTCAAGTTGACACAGTTACTCCAGGTAGTTGGATGTGCCTAGCATTCCTCTCAATGTCCACTTGGGGATGGGTATGTTGCGGGGGACAGATTGGGATGTTCTCCTGAGTGTTTGACCTGTAGATTGTTGGCTATGATGCTATGGATTGGTCTTGTTGTGTCACAAGTCCATTGTGGGAGTGTGTAAATCCGTTGCCTGCCCCGGGGGTCACCTTCTCCTCCCAGGGATGGTAGTGTACGGGTCTGCGGGGCGGCCCACCTCCAGTGATGTTACACTGGGCATATTCTTCGTTCATTTTCCTCTTGACCGCCCTGCGCAGATCGTAACACCTGGCTTGGCATTCATGCCTGGTCCTTCGGATGGGCGCAACAGCATTCACCTTATCGACAATCCTCTGCCACATGGCAGATTTTTCAGCTATGCTGGTCTGTCTGACCAATGTTCCAAACAGCTGTGGCTCGACTCTGATGACTTCGTTGACAAGGAGGTCCAGCTCCGCCGTTGTGAACTTTGGATTCTTGTCTGTGGGCATGGTGTGGGGTGTGGGTGTGGGTGTGGATGGTTGTGGGTGTGTGGGTGTGAATGTGACGGTGTGTGTGTGAATGTGAAGAGGGGGATGTTTGTGGAGGAGGTTGTGTGAAGGTGTGTGAGTGAAGGTGTAGTGAAGGTATGAGTAATGTGGAGTTGTTTCTCTGTGGGGTCTGGCAGAAGTGGGTCTGTTGCAAAGGCTCATGGGTTGTGTGTGTGGGCCCTTTTTATTGGTCAATGTTTGGGTGTGGCTGTGTTTGAATTTTGGTGGGTGTGTTATAAGAGGTGGTTGTGATTTGGGGCCTCTGTTTGCCTGTTTGGATGTGCCAGGTGAGTCATTGAGATGTATTTTGTCATGTAGACGTGTTTTGTGGTGTTGTGCGAGTCGAATTGACCCTCCTTGTGCTGTTTTACAGCTGCCCTCATCCTCCTGGACCTCTCCGCAGCGTTCGACACTGTCTGCCACCGCACTCTAGCACAACGCCTCAGCAACATCGGAATCCAAGAGAAGGCTCTGGATTGGATCATCTCGTTCTTCGCCGGAAGAACCCAGAGAGTCCGCCTCCCCCCGTTCAGATCTGAGGCCACCGAAGTCATCTGCGGCGTACCACAAGGATCATCCCTCAGCCCCATCCTCTTCAACATCTACATGAGCCCCCTCGCAGCCATCGCACGCAAACACAGCCTCAACATCATCTCCTACGCCGACGACACTCAGCTGATCCTCTCCCTCACCAACGACCCAGCCACCGCCAGAACCAACCTACACGAAGGGATGAAAGAAGTAGCCGAGTGGATGAAGAACAGCCGTTTGAAACTCAACTCAGACAAGCCGGAAGTCCTCATCCTGGGACCATCTTCCTCCGCCTTGGACGACTCCTGGTGGCCCCCTGCCCTGGGCAGCGCACCCAAACCAACGGACCACGCACGCAACCTGGGCTTCATCCTGGAGTCCTCCCTCTCGATGACCAGACAAGTCAACGCCGTCTCGTCCTCTTGCTTCAACATCCTACGCATGCTCTGGAAGATCTTCCGATGGATCCCCACCGAAACCAGGAAGACGGTCACACAAGCACTCGTCACCAGCCGACTAGACTACGGAAACACCCTCTACACCGGAACCACAGCCAAACTACAGAAGAGACTCCAACGCATGGAGAGTACCTCCACCCCAACCGTGTATGTACGACCCGTACCCTCACCCGTGTACGTATGGAGCGTACCCCCCACCCCAACAGTATAAGTACGACCCGTACCCTCACCCGCGTATGCATGGAGCGTACCTCCACCCCAACCGTGTATGTACGACCCGTACCCTCACCCGCGTATGCATGGAGCGTACCCCCACCCCAACCGTGTATGTACGACCCGTACCCTCACCCGCGTATGCATGGAGCGTACCCCCCATGCCAACAGTGTACCTACGACCCGTACCCTCACCCGCGTATGCCTGGAGCGTACCTCCACCCCAACCGTGTATATACGACCCGTACCCTCACCCGCGTATGCATGGAGCGTACCCCCACCCCAACCGTGTATGTACGGACCGTACCCCCACCTCGTATGCATGGAGCGAACCCACACCCGTGTATGTTCTAAGCGTACATATCCTGAAATATGAGGGTTGGGTGCAGAGTCCTCCCAGCAGTGCCCAGACACAGGAGGGGTGGGTGCAGAGTCCTCCCAGCAGTGCCCAGTCACAACAGGGGTGTGCGCAGAGTCCTCCCAGCAGTGCCCAGACACAGGAGGGGTATGTGCAGAGTCCTCCCAGCAGTGGCCAGACACAGGAGGGGTGGGTGCCTAACACTCCCAGCAGTGCCCAGTCACAGGAGGGGTGTGTGCAGAGTCCTCCCAGCAGTGCCCAGACACAGGAGGGGTGTGTGCAGAGTCCTCCCAGCAGTGCCCAGTCACAGAAGGGGTGTGTGCAGAGTCCTCCCAGCAGTGCCCAGACACAGGAGGGGTGTGTGCAGAGTCCTCCCAGCAGTGCCCAGACACAGGAGGGGTGGGTGCCTAACACTCCCAGCAGTGCCCAGTCACAGGAGGGGTGTGTGCAGAGTCCTCCCAGCAGTGCCCAGACACAGGAGGGGTGGGTGCAGAGTCCTCCCAGCAGTGCCCAGTCACAGAAGGGGTGTGTGCAGAGTCCTCCCAGCAGTGC
Source organism: Triturus cristatus (assembly GCF_964204655.1). Taxonomy (NCBI): domain Eukaryota; kingdom Metazoa; phylum Chordata; class Amphibia; order Caudata; family Salamandridae; genus Triturus; species Triturus cristatus. Next base: position 193,603,674 of record NC_140579.1, read on the forward strand.
CCAGACAAAGGAGGGGTGTGTGCAGAGTCCTCCCAGCAGTGCCCAGACACAGGAGGGGTGGGTGCCTAACACTCCCAGCAGTGCCCAGTCACAGGAGGGGTGTGTGCAGAGTCCTCCCAGCAGTGCCCAGACACAGGAGGGGTGGGTGCAGAGTCCTCCCAGCAGTGCCCAGTCACAACAGGGGTGTGCGCAGAGTCCTCCCAGCAGTGCCCAGACACAGGAGGGGTGTGTGCAGAGTCCTCCCAGCAGTGGCCAGACACAGGAGGGGTGGGTGCCTAACACTCCCAGCAGTGCCCAGTCACAGGAGGGGTGTGTGCAGAGTCCTCCCAGCAGTGCCCAGACACAGGAGGGGTGTGTGCAGAGTCCTCCCAGCAGTGCCCAGTCACAGAAGGGGTGTGTGCAGAGTCCTCCCAGCAGTGCCCAGACACAGGAGGGGTGTGTGCAGAGTCCTCCCAGCAGTGGCCAGACACAGGAGGGTTGGCGCCTAACACGCACAGCAGTGCCCAGTCACAGGAGGGGTGTGTGCAGAGTCCTCCCAGCAGTGCCCAGTCACAAGAGGGGTGTGTGCAGAGTCCTCCCAGCAGTGCTCAGACACAGGAGGGGTGGGTGCAGAGTCCTCCCAGCAGTGCCCAGACATAGGAGGGGTGTGTGCAGAGTCCTCCCAGCAGTGCCCAGACACAGGAGGGGTGGGTGCCTAACACTCCCAGCAGTGCCCAGTCACAGGAGGGGTGTGTGCAGAGTCCTCCCAGCAGTGCCCAGTCACAAGAGGGGTGTGTGCAGAGTCCTCCCAGCAGTGCCCAGACACAGGAGGGGTGTGTGCAGAGTTCTCCCAGCAGTGCCCAGTCACAAGAGGGGTGGGTGCAGAGTCCTCCCAGCAGTGCCCAGTCACAAGAGGGGTGTGTGCAGAGTCCTCCCAGCAGTGCTCAGACACAGGAGGGGTGGGTGCAGAGTCCTCCCAGCAGTGCCCAGACACAAGAGGGGTGTGTGCAGAGTCCTCCCAGCAGTGCCCAGACACAGGGGGGGTGTGTGCAGAGTCCTCCCAGCAGTGCCCAGACACAGGAGGGGTGGGTGCCTAACACTCCCAGCAGTGCCCAGTCACAGGAGGGGTGTGTGCAGAGTCCTCCCAGCAGTGCCCAGTCACAAGAGGGGTGTGTGCAGAGTCCTCCCAGCAGTGCCCAGACACAGGAGGGGTGTGTGCAGAGTTCTCCCAGCAGTGCCCAGTCACAAGAGGGGTGTGTGCAGAGTCCTCCCAGCAGTGCCCAGACACAGGAGGGGTGGGTGCAGAGTCCTCCCAGCAGTGCCCAGACACAGGAGGGGTGGGTGCCTAACACTCCCAGCAGTGCCCAGTCACAGGAGGGGTGTGTGCAGAGTCCTCCCAGCAGTGCCCAGACATAGGAGGGGTGTGTGCAGAGTCCTCCCAGCAGTGCCCAGTCACAAGAGGGGTGTGTGCAGAGTCCTCCCAGCAGTGCCCAGACACAGGAGGGGTGGGTGCCTAACACTCCCAGCAGTGCCCAGTCACAGGAGGGGTGTGTGCAGAGTCCTCCCAGCAGTGCCCAGACACAGGAGGGGTGGGTGCAGAGTCCTCCCAGCAGTGCCCAGTCACAAGAGGGGTGTGTGCAGAGTCCTCCCAGCAGTGGCCAGACACAGGAGGGGTGTGTGCAGAGTCCTCCCAGCAGTGGCCAGACACAGGAGGGGTGGGTGCCTAACACTCCCAGCAGTGCCCAGTCACAGGAGGGGTGTGTGCAGAGTCCTCCCAGCAGTGCCCAGACACAGGAGGGGTGTGTGCAGAGTCCTCCCAGCAGTGCCCAGTAACAGGAGGGGTGTGTGTAGAGTCCTCCCAGCAGTGCCCAGACACAGGAGGGGTGTGTGCAGAGTCCTCCCAGCAGTGCCGAGTCACAGGAGGGGTGTGTGCAGAGTCCTCCCAGCAGTGCCCAGACACTGGAGGTGTGTGTGCAGGGTCCTCCCAGCAGTGCCCAGACACAGGAGGGGTGGGTGCAGAGTCCTCCCAGCAGTGCCCAGTCACAAGAGGGGTGTGTGCAGAGTCCTCCCAGCAGTGCCCAGACAGAGGAGGGGTGTGTGCAGAGTCCTCCCAGCAGTGGCCAGACACAGGAGGGGTGGGTGCCTAACACTCCCAGCAGTGCCCAGTCACAGGAGGGGTGTGTGCAGAGTCCTCCCAGCAGTGCCCAGACACAGGAGGGGTGGGTGCAGAGTCCTCCCAGCAGTGCCCAGTCACAAGAGGGGTGTGCGCAGAGTCCTCCCAGCAGTGCCCAGACACAGGAGGGGTGTGTGCAGAGTCCTCCCAGCAGTGGCCAGACACAGGAGGGGTGGGTGCCTAACACTCCCAGCAGTGCCCAGTCACAGGAGGGGTGTGTGCAGAGTCCTCCCAGCAGTGCCCAGTCACAGAAGGGGTGTGTGCAGAGTCCTCCCAGCAGTGCCCAGACACAGGAGGGGAGTGTGCAGAGTCCTCCCAGCAGTGGCCAGACACAGGAGGGGTGTGTGCAGAGTCCTCCCAGCAGTGCCCAGTAACAGGAGGGGTGTGTGTAGAGTCCTCCCAGCAGTGCCCAGACACAGGAGGGGTGTGTGCAGAGTCCTCCCAGCAGTGCCCAGACACAGGAGGGGTGTGTGCAGAGTCCTCCCAGCAGTGCCCAGTCACAAGAGGGGTGTGTGCAGAGTCCTCCCAGCAGTGCCCAGACACAGGAGGGGTGGGTGCAGAGTCCTCCCAGCAGTGCCCAGACACAGGAGGGGTGTGTGCAGAGTCCTCCCAGCAGTGCCCAGACACAGGAAGGGTGTGTGCAGAGTCCTCCCAGCAGTGGCCAGACACAGGAGGGGTGGGTGCCTAACACGCACAGCAGTGCCCAGTCACAGGAGGGGTGTGTGTAGAGTCCTCCCAGCAGTGCCCAGTCACAAGAGGGGTGTGTGCAGAGTCCTCCCAGCAGTGCCCAGACACAGGAGGGGTGTGTGCAGAGTCCTCCCAGCAGTGCCCAGTCACAAGAGGGGTGTGTGCAGAGTCCTCCCAGCAGTGCCCAGACACAGGAGGGGTGGGTGCAGAGTCCTCCCAGCAGTGCCCAGACACAGGAGGGGTGGGTGCCTAACACTCCCAGCAGTGCCCAGTCACAGGAGGGGTGTGTGCAGAGTCCTCCCAGCAGTGCCCAGACATAGGAGGGGTGTGAGCAGAGTCCTCCCAGCAGTGCCCAGTCACAAGAGGGGTGTGTGCAGAGTCCTCCCAGCAGTGCCCAGACACAGGAGGGGTGGGTGCCTAACACTCCCAGAAGTGCCCAGTCACAGGAGGGGTGTGTGCAGAGTCCTCCCAGCAGTGCCCAGACACAGGAGGGGTGGGTGCAGAGTCCTCCCAGCAGTGCCCAGTCACAAGAGGGGTGTGTGCAGAGTCCTCCCAGCAGTGCCCAGACAGAGGAGGGGTGTGTGCAGAGTCCTCCCAGCAGTGTCCAGACACAGGAGGGGTGGGTGCCTAACACTCCCAGCAGTGCCCAGTCACAGGAGGGGTGTGTGCAGAGTCCTCCCAGCAGTGCCCAGACACAGGAGGGGTGGGTGCAGAGTCCTCCCAGCAGTGCCCAGTCACAAGAGGGGTGTGCGCAGAGTCCTCCCAGCAGTGCCCAGACACAGGAGGGGTGTGTGCAGAGTCCTCCCAGCAGTGGCCAGACACAGGAGGGGTGGGTGCCTAACACTCCCAGCAGTGCCCAGTCACAGGAGGGGTGTGTGCAGAGTCCTCCCAGCAGTGCCCAGACACAGGAGGGGTGTGTGCAGAGTCCTCCCAGCAGTGCCCAGTCACAGAAGGGGTGTGTGCAGAGTCCTCCCAGCAGTGCCCAGACACAGGAGGGGAGTGTGCAGAGTCCTCCCAGCAGTGGCCAGACACAGGAGGGTTGGCGCCTAACACGCACAGCAGTGCCCAGTCATAGGAGGGGTGTGTGCAGAGTCCTCCCAGCAGTGCCCAGACACAGGAGGGGTGGGTGCAGAGTCCTCCCAGCAGTGCCCAGTCACAAGAGGGGTGTTTGCAGAGTCCTCCCAGCAGTGCTCAGACACAGGAGGGGTGGGTGCAGAGTCCTCCCAGCAGTGCCCAGACACAAGAGGGGTGTGTGCAGAGTCCTCCCAGCAGTGCCCAGACACAGGGGGGGGTGTGTGCAGAGTCCTCCCAGCAGTGCCCAGACACAGGAGGGGTGGGTGCCTAACACTCCCAGCAGTGCCCAGTCACAGGAGGGGTGTGTGCAGAGTCCTCCCAGCAGTGCCCAGTCACAAGAGGGGTGTGTGCAGAGTCCTCCCAGCAGTGCCCATACACAGGAGGGGTGTGTGCAGAGTTCTCCCAGCAGTGCCCAGTCACAAGAGGGGTGTGTGCAGAGTCCTCCCAGCAGTGCCTAGACACAGGAGGGGTGGGTGCAGAGTCCTCCCAGCAGTGCCCAGACACAGGAGGGGTGGGTGCCTAACACTCCCAGCAGTGCCCAGTCACAGGAGGGGTGTGTGCAGAGTCCTCCCAGCAGTGCCCAGACATAGGAGGGGTGTGTGCAGAGTCCTCCCAGCAGTGCCCAGTCACAAGAGGGGTGTGTGCAGAGTCCTCCCAGCAGTGCCCAGACACAGGAGGGGTGGGTGCCTAACACTCCCAGCAGTGCCCAGTCACAGGAGGGGTGTGTGCAGAGTCCTCCCAGCAGTGCCCAGACACAGGAGGGGTGGGTGCAGAGTCCTCCCAGCAGTGCCCAGTCACAAGAGGGGTGTGTGCAGAGTCCTCCCAGCAGTGCCCAGACACAGGAGGGGTGTGTGCAGAGTCCTCCCAGCAGTGCCCAGACACAGGAGGGGTGTGTGCAGAGTCCTCCCAGCAGTGCCCAGTAACAGGAGGGGTGTGTGTAGAGTCCTCCCAGCAGTGCCCAGACACAGGAGGGGTGTGTGCAGAGTCCTCCCAGCAGTGCCGAGTCACAGGAGGGGTGTGTGCAGAGTCCTCCCAGCAGTGCCCAGTCACAGGAGGGGTGTGTGCAGAGTCCTCCCAGCAGTGCCCAGACACAGGAGGGGTGTGTGCAGAGTCCTCCCAGCAGTGGCCAGACACAGGAGGGGTGGGTGCCTAACACGCACAGCAGTGCCCAGTCACAGGAGGGGTGTGTGCAGAGGCCTCCCAGCAGTGCCCAGTCACAAGAGGGGTGTGTGCAGAGTCCTCCCAGCAGTGCCCAGACACAGGAGGGGTGGGTGCCTAACACTCCCAGCAGTGCCCAGTCACAGGAGGGGCGTGTGCAGAGTCCTCCCAGCAGTGCCCAGACACAGGAGGGGTGGGTGCAGAGTCCTCCCAGCAGTGCCCAGTCACAAGAGGGGTGTGTGCAGAGTCCTCCCAGCAGTGCCCAGACACAGGAGGGGTGTGTGCAGAGTCCTCCCAGCAGTGCCCAGACACAGGAGGGGTATGTGCAGAGTCCTCCCAGCAGTGCCCAGTAACAGGAGGGGTGTGTGTAGAGTCCTCCCAGCAGTGCCCAGACACAGGAGGGGTGTGTGCAGAGTCCTCCCAGCAGTGCCGAGTCACAGGAGGGGTGTGTGCAGAGTCCTCCCAGCAGTGCCCAGACACTGGAGGTGTGTGTGCAGGGTCCTCCCAGCAGTGGCCAGACACAGGAGGGGTGTGTGCAGAGTCCTCCCAGCAGTGCCCAGTCACAGGAGGGGTGTGTGCAGAGTCCTCCCAGCAGTGCCCAGACACAGGAGGGGTGTGTGCAGAGTCCTCCCAGCAGGGGCCAGACACAGGAGGGGTGGGTGCCTAACACGCACAGCAGTGCCCAGTCACAGGAGGGGTGTGTGCAGAGGCCTCCCAGCAGTGCCCAGTCACAAGAGGGGTGGGTGCAGAGTCCTCCCAGCAGTGCCCAGACACAGGAGGGGTGGGTGCCTAACACTCACAGCAGTGCCCCTGCAAAGAAAAGGGTGGAGTACCCACAGATCTAATGCCCACAAATGTCAGTCAGGTGCACAAAGATCCTGCAGTACATGTACCACATGTGTGCGAGGCTGGGAGTATACACATGCATAGCGCCAAAAAGAAAACATGTACACATGAAGTCATGACAACAGTCTACATACACAAGTACAGTGACCACCAACGACGCCACGAATGATGCAGGGGGAGACATCGCTCAGCATGCATGGCGCGAGTCTAACGAGTCCGTCACACACCCAGCCAATGTAGACACAGCTCAGCACCACATATTGGAAAGACCCTGCAGGGAAGATGTCAGGTTACACAGAGGAAGGAACACACCTCGGGACGATGTCACCATGCAGTAACTGCTTACATGAACAAAGTTATGTAGCCAACAGCTTGTGATGTCACACAGATACCAGGATCCACCCTATGACCAGCAAAAGACTACAATTCCCACACACCCAACACATAATCACCACCCAAAATAATGGGGCAGGTCGACCAACAGAAATACCAGACAGCAGTGTACTAAGGAAAAATAAATTGCTTTATTCAGCATCCAAAAATCTGTTTGTCCCTTGAAAGTTCAAAATGTACAATGCCCATAGGGCAATCCAAAGTTCAAATCCAGGTGGGGGACACAGTGGGACGCGTGTCCCCTAGCTTGCCTGCACAGTCAGACTCCTTCGTCTTCCAGAGCGGGGAGGGCATCATGTGGGGGGGAAGGACCAGGCACCGCAGGGACATGAGGGCGAAGGGTAGGCGTCGTGGGTGCAGGGATGGAGGACTCCACCACAGGGGGTGGGGCAGGGCCAAAGGCAGAGGCCAGGATGGCGCTGCACACCTTAGCAAGGTCCTCCAGCGACTCCCCTGCACCCGAAGGAACCACAGGCCCCAAGGAGGGGGGGGCGGAGGGATGGGTCGCAGCGCCACTGGGGGAGGGTGTGGACGGGGGGGGGGACTCAACCACCCTGACCGGGGACTCCCTTGACCGCTTGCGGGGTGGTGTGACTGTGGGGCTCAGGGACAGAGCGGCCATGAAGGAGTCTTTGCCGGATATGTGGCCAGGAGAGCTGAGGGGAGGGGATTTGGAGGGAGTGGATTTGGTGGAATGCGGACTCCCACTCTGGCTGCGTGTCTCACGTTTGCCCCCCGACCCAGTGGGTGTGCCTACTTCACCCTGTGTGTGCATGCCAGGAGGTGTGCGTTTGACCTTCCCTGCTGGTGTGGTGCCTGTGTCTGTTGTGGTGGGTGCATGCTGACGTCTGGGTGTACGTGGGACAGGCATGGGAGTGGGAAGTGTGGATGGGTCAGGGGTAGTGGGTTGGACGTAGCGCTGCAGGAGACCCACTGCTGCAGTCAGTGTCGAGTCAATGGACCTCAGCAAGTTGCGTTGGTCAGCCTGCGATGAGAAAATGCCCTCCAAGTATGCCTCCATGTTGTTCAGCACTTGGCTGTGGCCATGGAGGACATTAAGCATCGCAGCCTGACCAACCTGCAACTGCCGCTGGATGTCTACTCGGCATTGGCGGCAGCAGTGGAGACAGGGGCAGGGGGTGCGGTGCCTGGCAGGAAGGAGACATGTGGTGACTGGGCACGCTGGGAAGGGACACGAGCAAGTGGGAGGCGGCTGATGGCAATGGAGGGGGCGGGGAGAGATGTTGTGCCGCTGTCAGCTGCTGGTGCAGCCTCCGCCCACTCGGAGAGATCGTTCTCGGCCCCGTCAGCTTCATATTCTGTCGTGCCAGTGGACAGGTCCTCGGCCTCACTCTCCTCCGCCTCAGTTCCACTCAATGTGCCAGCCACGATCTCACCGCTGGCACTGGTGCTCGGTCCCTCCGCTCCGTCTGTGCTCATGTCTCCCTCCGTGTCCCCCGACGATGCTGTGGGCAAGGTGAAGAGACAGCAATTAATCATACACCTGTTTACATATGTCACATGAGTCCAATCTACATAGGTTACAGTGCATAGCCTGAAAAGAAAGATCAGTAACATCTACAAAACAAGGTACAGATGTAGGGCATGCAACACACAGTTGGTTGACCCACCATGCCACTGAAAAACTATGGAGAGCATGACACAATAGCAAATGACATGAAATGGAGTTTGACAGAGGAGCCAGGCCCTGGGGACAATCCAGCACTGCATCTGCACCACACAGCGTTGCCGAAAATAGGGATGAGCAGGGACCATATCCATGAACTTGAGGCACATGCTGCATAGGTAATACTGAAAACATGCCCACCATGACTGGCTCACTGCACCTTGAGTGTATGTGCAGACAAACATCACACACTGGCCAGACCTAGCAAGGAGATATCAGGTTTTGACATGTAGGCTTTGCCCGCACCAACCACCCCCTACATGAGACAATTTGTTGAGACACAGGAAGCACTTACATCTCTTAGTCTGGGTGAAATACACATGGGCTGGATAAATGCAAGATTGGACACAAAATACCCAAGGTGCGCCTGTCCAAATAATCATGTACAAATGGTCATCATCAGATGATTGTAACAAGACACACAGGCACTGGCCACCGTGAGTATGAACAAGGAAAATCAGGTCAGGCTGTACAGTGGACACTTGTACTACATTTTACGTCAATATACATGGTGCCAGGGGACAATGGCACAGAGCACAACCTATGCTGTAGACACTGAGAGTGTCCACATTTTGTGATGACACACATGACACCTAGGAAAATATGCCCCAGGGGACAGTTATGTTATGTTATGTTATGTTAAACTTTTATTTCTATAGCGCACGGCTACTCCGTGGAGTGTCCCGGCGCTTTATCGAGGCAGCTCAGTAAAACCGAAAACATAAAAACAGACTAAAGAAAAAAAGACAAAAAAAGACAAAGACACCCTACAGGTTAAAAAGCCACGTCTTGAGGCTCTTCCTAAACAGAAGGAGAGAAGAAGAGGACCGTAGGTCCAAAGGCAGAGAGTTCCACAACTGAGGGGCCCTCAAACTAAAAGAGCGACCCCCAGTGCGGGCCTTCCTCACCCGAGGAACCACCGCGAGAAACAAAGATTCCGACCGCAGAGATCTAACTGGGCGATAGAAAAACAATCTCTGCTGTAGATACCTCGCTCCGGTGCCAAATAGCGCTTTATGCGCCAGGGTCAGTGCTTTAAACATAATCCGCTTCCGGATAGGTAACCAATGAAGCGATCGCACCAGACCCGAAGCTCTCGCTCGCCTATGAAGGCCAAAGATGGCCCGGGCCGCGGAGTTCTGCGCAACCTGCAGCCGCTGAACCAGATATTCCAGAAGACCTACATAAAGGACGTTCGCATAGTCCAATCTCGAGCCTATCAAGGCTTGCACAGTGATCTTTCTGTGCTCTTCTGAGAGTAAAGGCAGGAACTTCCGGAGCATCTTAACCATACCAAAGCAGGTACCCACCAGGCCAGAAAAATGTGAGCTCAGTGACAAATTATTGTCAACCTTCACTCCCAGATTCTTAGCCACAAGCGATGCCTGGACAGGGCAATCCATACCTAATGGCCACCAGGCCTGCCAATCAGGGTCCAGAGAACAGCCGAAGAACAGCACCTCCGATTTACTGGAGTTTGCCTTAAGGCCGTTTCGCTGGAACCAGCCAAAGACCAACTCCAAGCAACCCCGGATGTTCTCTCCATCAAAAGCCTGGCCTTTCCCACACGTGAAAAGCAGTTGAGTGTCATCAGCGTAGGATACGATCCGGGCCCCAGAGGACTCCATCAGTGCCGCCAAAGGTGTCATAAAGATGTTAAAGAGAGTCGGGCTCAACACAGAACCCTGTGGAACACCGACTCCCAATGGCGACATCTCGGCGGAGCTCGGAGAGGCCCAGACCTTTTGTCGGCGGCCTTCGAGAAAAGATGTAAACCAATTGAACACCGTCCCCCTCAGACCGATGTCATAAAGTCTGGAGAGGAGCACCTCATGGGGGACGGTGTCAAAGGCCGCCGACAAATCCAGCATGACGAGCATGACCCTTCCTCCAGAATCCAGTGTCTCCCTGATGATTTCCGACACTTCCAGCAGTGCCGTCTCCGAGCTTAAATTAGGACGGAAACCGGACTGCGATGGATGGAACAAATCATTGGATTCGAGAAAGCTGGAGAGAACACCATGTACATGCTTCTCTGTGATCTTAGCCAAGGCCGGCAAAAGGGAAATCGGCCTATAATTGGCCAAGACCTCCGAGTCCAACCCAGGCTTTTTGAGGAGGGGGATCACCATAGCTCTTTTCCATGGCACTGGAACCCTCCCCTCCCTCAGGGAAAGATTCACCAAAGGGTTGACTAGTGGGTTAACCACGGCCGCCATCTTGGCCAAAAATTTGGCAGGACAAGAATCCAATGGTGAGCCCGATTTAAGGTTGGCCAGTAGAGCAAGAGAAGCATCGGCCGAGACAGGAGGAAACTCAGCAAAAACCGCTCCCTGCGCGGGCGGGAAGGACAATCCGGCCATCGGACTGGAACACACCTCCACAGATCTCACTGGGAAAGAGTCCTGGATAGATTTTATTTTATCCGTGAAAAATTTGGCCAGATCGCAGACCCAGCGCTCCAATGGAACACTGTGGGCCACGTAGGATCTAGGCGCCGTAAACTCCCTTACCACAGTAAAGATCTCTTTACAAGAGTTGGAGGCAGTCTCAATCCTCCTGGCCAGATATTCCTTTTTCTCCCGGAGAATATCCTGATGATAGGATTTAATCATTATCCTATAAGCCGATCTAGCTTCCGGGTCATAGCGAAGGCGCCATGCCCTCTCGGCGACCTTACACTGGTCGGGTCCTGGCCCGTCCGCGACCGGATCGCGTCCAGCGCCAGGACCCCTGGCCCACGAGGACCCCGACCTACCCGCCTGACGTACTCCGCCGCCACCCTCATCGCTCTCAACACCGGCCGACTCCCGAATTGCCACCAAGCCACACCACGATGCACCCACGGACCTTTCAGCTGCCATGCCTGCAAGTTCTCCTGCACCCAGACCAGCCGCACACCAGCACCCGCAAAGTCGAACACCAGCAGCACCCACCTCAAGTGCATCCTGCTCAACACCCGCTCCGTCCACAGACACGCCATCGAACTCTGGAACCTCCTAGACGCCACAGCCCCGGACGTTGCCTTCCTCACGGAGACCTGGATGAACGCCTCTTCAGCTCCTGACATCGCCATCGCTATCCCAGAGGGCTACAAGATCGTCCGGAGGGACCGAAACGCCAACCAGATGGGAGGAGGCATCGCCATCATCCACAGAAACACCATCCGGATCACGACCAGCACCGACAACACCCTGACCAGCGCCGAACACCTGCACTTCCAGATCCACACCAACCCGAACACCACCCTCAGAGGCACCCTGATCTACCGACCCCCTGGACCACGCACGCAATTCAGCGAGGACATCGCCGACTTCGTCAGCCCGCATGCCCTCCCCTCCGCTGACTACATCCTCCTGGGAGACCTCAACTACCATCTGGAGAACAACAACGACCACAACACCAGCACCCTGCTCGACAACCTCGCCAACCTGGGACTCAAGCAACTGGTGTCCACCCCCACCCACCTCGCCGGACACACACTCGACGCCGTCTTCTCATCCAGCACAGACATCCTCTTCAGCCACGCCACAGAGCTTCAATGGACGGACCACAGCTGCGTCCACTTCACCTTCAAGAGAACGACGACCCACCAACACCAGCAACAAGCCGCCCACAGAAGCTGGAACAAGATCACAGCAGACCAGCTCGCCACCTCCCTGAGCCAGCACCCTCCTGCCAGCTCAGCGAACCCCAGCCAGGCCGCCTACAACCTCACGAAGTGGATCAGCGACTGCGCGGACGAGCTCGCCCCGCTGAGGACCCCGCCTGGCAGACCCGGCAGCAAGAAGGCCCCATGGTTCACCGACGAACTCAAGTGCTCCAAGAAGAACCTCCGAGCCCTCGAGAAAGTCTGGAAAAGGGAACCGACACCGGACAACAGGACCTCCTACAAACTTGCCACCCGGAAACACCACCAGCTGATCCGCGCCGCCAAGAAAACAGCATTCAAGGACCGGTTGGACAACAACGCACACAACAGCAAGGAACTCTTCAATATCGTGAAAGAGCTCTCCAACCCCAGCGCAGGAAACAACGACATCACCCCATCGCAAGACCTCTGCAACTCCCTCGCTTCATACTTCCACAACAAGATCACGGACATACACAGTAGCTTCAACAACCAACCATCGCACACCATGACCGTCCAACCACCCCCACCCACCACCACCCTCCACGCCTGGACCCCGATCAGCACCGAAGACACCACCCGCACGATGAACTCCATCCACTCCGGATCACCGACCGACCCCTGCCCTCACCACGTCTTCAACAAGGCCGACGCTGTCATCGCACCCCACCTGCGAGACATCATCAACACATCCTTCGACACCGCCATCTTCCCCGAGAGCTGGAAACACGCCGAACTCAGCGCTCTACTCAAGAAACCAACAGCGGACCCCACCGACCTCAAGAATTACCGCCCCATCTCGCTTCTCCCGTTTCCATCCAAAGTCATCGAGAAGACCGTCAACAAGCAGATGGCCGCCTTCCTCGAGACGAACGGATCCCTCGACCCCTCACAGTCCGGCTTCCGAGCCAATCACAGCACCGAGACCGCCCTCATCGCCGCCACCGGTGACATCCGAGCCCTGATGGACAATGGAGAAACAGCGGCCCTCATCCTCCTAGACCTCTCCGCGGCATTCGACACGGTCTGCCACCGCACCCTAGTACGGCGCCTCAGCAACATCGGAATCAAGGACAAGGCGCTGGAATGGATCATCTCCTTCCTCGACGGAAGAACACAGAGAGTCCGCCTTCCACCGTACAAGTCAGAGGCCTCCGAAGTCATCTGCGGCGTCCCACAAGGATCATCTCTGAGCCCCACCCTCTTCAACGTCTACATGAGCCCCCTCGCGGCCATCGTACGCAAACACAACCTCAGCATAATCTCCTACGCCGACGACACCCAGCTGATCCTCTCCCTGACCAACGACCCCGCCGCCGCCAGAGCCAACCTGCACGAAGGGATGAAAGAGGTAGCCGAGTGGATGACGACCAGCCGCCTGAAACTGAACTCGGACAAGACGGAGGTTCTCATCCTGGGCTCTTCACCCTCCGCCTGGGACGACTCCTGGTGGCCTCCCGCCCTGGGCACCGCACCCAAACCGACAGACCATGCACGCAACCTGGGCTTCATCCTGGACTCCTCCCTCTCCATGACCAGGCAGGTCAACAACGTCTCCTCGGCGTGCTTCAACATCCTACGCATACTTCGGAAAATCTTCTGGTGGATCCCCACCGAGACCAGGAGGACCGTCACCCAGGCCCTCGTCACCAGCCGACTGGACTACGGTAACGCCCTCTACGCCGGTACCACCGCCAAGCTCCAGAAGAGACTCCAGCGGATCCAGAACGCCTCAGCCAGACTCATCCTCGACATCCCACGATCCAGCCACATCTCCGGACATCTGAGAGACCTTCACTGGCTCCCCGTCAACAAGAGAATCACCTTCCGCCTCCTCACCCACGCACACAAAGCCCTACACGACCAAGGCCCGAGCTACCTCAACAGCCGAGTCAACTTCTACGCTCCCACGCGCCACCTCCGATCAGCCAACCACGCCCTCGCCGCCGTCCCCCGCATCCGAAGAGCGACTACAAGAGGAAGGTCCTTCTCCTACCTGGCCGCCAAGAACTGGAACTCCCTCCCGACCGACCTGCGCCTGACCCAAGACCACCTCTCCTTCAGGAAGAAGCTGAAGACCTGGCTATTCGAGCAGTAGCGGCACCCCCCCCCCCCAGCGCCTTGAGACCCTACGGGTATGTAGCGCGCTTTATAAGTGTCATTGATTGATTGATTGATTACACTGCGCACGAGTAGCACACAATGCCTTCGTGAACCATGGGGCTGAGACCCTCTTAGCCCTATCCCGAGGGGCCATTGCGGCGGCCAGATCATTCAGCCTCTCCAACAGCCATCCCTGCAAGGACTCCACATCCTGCTCTAAATCCCCTGTAAGAGGGCAGGGATGGTCTATAGCAGCCTGAGCCAGCAGCTCGGGTGTGACTCTATGCAGAGCCCTTTGAACAGTGCCATGCTGTCTGGGGGCGCTGCTGAATAATGTTTCGCCACCCAATACACCAAATCTGGCCAATCTATGGTCGGTCCAGAGCACCGGAAGAAGCTCCACATCAACAAGAGGAACCGAGGAGAAAACCTGATCTAAAGTATGACCCTTGTCGTGTGTGGAACCAACCAAAACAGGGACAAGACCGAGAGGAGCCGTAATATCGAGCAGTTTTTTAGCATCCGGATCATTGTCATCGTCCATATGAAAATTAAAATCTCCTGCCAGAAGACAATGCTCCGTACTTAATGCCATACCAGATACGGCCCCCTGAAGATCATCAAAAAAAGAGCCCACTGGTCCAGGAGATCTATATACCAGTAGCCCTTTCAGAGCTTGATGAGGGGTTAATCTGATAGTGAAGGCAAGGGATTCCGCTCCTGCAATGGTGTTCAAAGAAGCGATAGAGCAGGTAGCTGACTTTTTTACTACTACCGCCACCCCTCCTCCCCTGCCTTTCACTCTGTCCTGACGAAAGATTGTATAATCAGGAGGAAAAGCCGCCCTAATATCCGGATTGGACGTCTCCCCCAACCAAGTTTCTGTCAGCAGGAGACAGAGTGGATTCTCTCTAACAAGGAGATCAAAGATCTCCAAGGCGTGCTTCCCTACCGATCTTGTATTCAGCATTAAGCAGAGATGTTTAATGCAGACCTCATCTCTCCGTAAAGGAGCGGCCGGGGCAAAACCTGGCGACCAGCCACAGGCAGGGCACAACTGTTTACCTCTGGAACGGCCCGGGAACACGGAGCGGCAAGCACAAGAAAAGCTTTGCAACGGACAGTAGTGGCCACACAACTCCATGGTCCTGAATGGGAATGACTGCAACACACGCCACCATCCCTGCACTATGCGTATCGCACACTCATGCACATCATGTCACAGGCCACAACATAGGACATGCGTGCTGTAAGGCATGACACTTGAGAGACTAACTCCCATGTCTGGACTCAGCATCAGTGCCAACTGACATGGAACCCACAAGTACTGAACTGGACAGGGCACAGGCAAGGTCCCAAAACCTGTTACACGCCACCCCCACACATGATGCTACAGGCATTGTTCACGTGGAGAAAGTGCCAGCCTACATAACCTTGTGAAGGAGTGGCTACACACAGACCAGGGAACACATTGCAAGGAGAAGAAGGGAGGCAGGAGAGCACCGCTATACTGTGGGTAACAGGATCTGCACAGCACCTTTAAACCCTGGCAGTGTATCCATGCAACTGTGCACTTACAAAGGCTGGTGACACACAACAAACACACATGTACCTACCCCCTTCCTGCTGCTGCTTCTCCTGTAAGCGCCTGTCCAAGTCTGGAAATACCACCGCCAGCACACGCTTGTGGATGTGGGTCAGACGGCGGCGCCCGCGGTTCTTATGGGTCTCAGGTGAGTCCCCCAGCAGGACCCTTGAGATCCTCCGCGTCCAGCACCGGATATCCTGCCAGCGTTTCCTCACCTGGGCCAGGCGCCGCTTGCGACCGTCCGTCCTCCTCACGTCACTGACGGCGTTCATCCAGATCTGCTTCTTGGCAGAGGCGCCTACCTGTGAGGATGAACAAGTGACACTACATCAATACACCTGGCACATGTCACAGAGACACATATTAGAACCAATTTGCTGTTTACAACAAGGCATAGTATGCATCCAACGCATTGCACCTTTGTCATAGGGACATGATCCTCTGGGGAAGGGCAAAAGCAGTACGTGCCATTGAAAGTACACAGGTGGAATGAGAGCAACGACACAATCAATGATCCAGGCTCACACTGTGCATCACAAGCTACACCAGGATAATGTGAAGCACCTCTAAGCAGTCACATGCCACAGGCCACTGACGCTACTTCAGCAGAGTACACAGACACACACAGGCACAGGACATTCACCTGCCATTGCCAAATGCAGCGACAAACCTCACTCTGCACATGTGCCACTAGACGGGGGGCTCACAGGTGTGGGGCTGGCTCTGCACGTCAGACACACAGCACTGCTCCCTGCTCACATCACATGGGCAGGGTATATCCATCCCTCATGCAGCCCGGGTGCCACACTCCACATATGCACCCACCCACATGACAGGGGACTTACACACACACCGATGTCCAGAGTACGAACACATCATGTGGACACTCTCAGCACAGGTACACAGAACTAACACACATCTGTGGGTACAGTCACCTGTCACACTGGGCTGACCACATAATCAAATGAGGACTGTAGAGGCTACATTCCCAGGAGGACAAGACAGGCAGAATGTGGCATGCACCATGCAGTGATTGTCACAGTAAACACAATGCAAGTGAGGACGGCAGACATGCACCACAGCATGCTCTGGCTGGGAGACATCAGGCATTCCCCCCCTGGGACCCCCCTACAGTACATAGCATGTGTGTCACACCTGGACACAATGCCAGAAGTCACAGTCACAAACAAGGGACACAGTCTGTGCTAGTAGACTCTGCACTCACCTGATACCCTGGTCGCCCATACAGCAGGGGGTACTGTGGGAGGATCACATCCAGCAATGCCAGGTTCTCCTCCAGGGTGAAAGGCTGTGCCCTCTCCACAGACCTTGACATGGTTCCAGGGAATCAGTAGCAGCAGCTGGGTCGTAGAATCCAAAGATGTGCAGGCAAGTGCTCCCTCATGGGACCTGGCTGCCTTATATCTGCCTTGCTGGCCTGTTTCATGCACAGGAGTACAGAGTGATTGGTCACTCACATTTGCATCCTATGTTTCCTCCAATCCCTTCAAACCTAGCACAGTCAGTGGGTTCTTATTGTGTTTTTTTCTTGAGCATGATGTCAACTCCAGAACCACATTTCAACAAAGTAGATTCATTCAAACTGACTTCTGCTGTGCACCTGCTGAAAAAAATTCAAAGTTTAAACTTGGTCTCCATGACAACCAGCATGCATGTAGGCCTTTATAGTTGTCCCTCATGTGTCCCCTATGTAATTTGGAGTTTCACACACAGGTACGGTGCGTACCGGGGCCCTAGGGCACCCCAAATGCATAGCAACGGCCCGTACAGGCGTGTGTACGGTCCGTATCACTATGGGTGTGCTCGCGTATGCGTACCCATAGTGATAGTGAGCGTACAGGCGTGTGTACGGTCCGTATCACTATGGGTGTGCTCGCGTATGCGTACCCATAGTGATACGGACCGTACACACGCCTGTACGCTCACTATCACTATGGGTACGCATACGCGAGCACACCCATAGTGATACGGACCGTACACACGCCTGTACGCTCACTATCACTATGGGTACGCATACGCGAGCACACCCATAGTGATAGGGAACGTACACAGGCCCTCTGAGCGAATGTACGGTGCCTTTCACACATCACAGTGGTGACAGGCAGCACACAGGAAGGAATAGAGCTGACATACTTGTCCATGGATGGACATCAAGGCATTGTCTGGGCATTACTACATGTGTGGGGCACAGGTGGGAAAGTCTGTGATGTGGCACATTACTCCTGAGTCGAGAAGGCAACAGATGTATGATGAGATGTGTACAGATGTTATGTGTGACGGTGCAATGTGTGCCAGGCATGCCCTTAACTCCTTTGACATGTGTGCATGTCGTACTGCACACTTGGTATGAGCGTCACTGGCATGGCAACAACACACGCAAGTGTCCCCTGATGCCCGCTACAGGGGTTACCACACCAGACATCTCCCTACCCACGGTGCACGATGTGTCTATGTCATGTATGTGTGGTGTGTTCCCATTAGCTTGATGTTGGTGCTCCCTCAAAAGCATCAGCTGTTGCAGCAACCAACATGTGTCTGTGTGTAGATGGACATGGCACACTGTTACGCACACCAGACCACATGTGGTATCGGATGTGAGGTGCGTATGTATGCATGGGACACGGAGTAGCGTAACAAGGACATGTCTGCATCCTCTCAATGTATGTGTGGTGAGTCATTACATGTACACCTTATTGGCAAGGTGTGTGGGCTGTCCTAGTGTAATGTCATGTGACCTGTGGCTCTAGTGTTCCGCTACCTGTCTCTGAAATCGACATCCTACTTCTGCTGATGTGTTGATGTATGTCACTCCTGTGTTGCGTCTGGCTGTTCACTTACACTGGGACACAGCTAATCCCATGCCATGGCATGTGGAGGTTCACAATCTCCGTGTGTAGCTGGGTCTTGGTAGGAGTGTCACCTGGCAGCCATACTTGTCCAGGGCATGTGGCACATACCTGACTCCGTATGTAGCATATGTGTATTGACAGATTAACATGTGCTCAGTACAAATAAATTGTTGTTGTAGTGCACTCACTCTTCCTTGTCACTTCCAAATTACTGCAGAGTGCCGCCTCTTCCCCGACCAATTCCAGACTTGGCTGACATGCGGGAGAATGACTGTAGACGGTGCTACCGCTTCCCCCAACCGTTGATTGAGGAGTTGACTGCAAGGCTGGCACCACACCTGCAACCGCTGCACAGGTATCCTACGGCACTGACACCCAAGCTGAAGGTAATGGCAGCCCTACATTTTCTTGCCACGGGTACCTTTCAATATACCATAGCTCATGTTGGTGGCATGTCCCAGAGCATGTTCAGCCGTGTGCTGCATGATTTCTTAGAGGCCATGTTGCTTCACCTGGATGAGTTCATCCATTTCCCAACTCCTGAACTGTTGACTGGGGTCAAGCGTGGATTCTATGCCCTGGGAGGGATGCCCCATGTCATTGGGTCCATAGATGGGACACATGTGGCTTTGGTACCACCACAGGCACAGGAGGTAGCGTACAGGAATCGCAAACACTACCACTCCATCAATGCCCTTGTGGTGTGTCTGTCCAACATGGTGATTTCACATGTCTGTGCTCGTTTTCCAGGATCAGCACACGATGCCTACATCATGAGGCGTAGCAGGGTGCCTGAAATGATGACGCAGCTGCGCAACGAACGAGCATGTGTTGTTGGTGGGTACACTCTGTCTGTCCTGTATTTTGCGTAGACTTACAGCACGACCGCTTCTCCTGTCCTACTCATGTCCATGTGGTTTCCATGTAGGGGACGCTGGCTATCCCAACATGCCATGGCTGATCACACCTCTCCGCAACCCCATCACGCCGGCCCAGCTCCGCTACAACACCGCCCATGGCCGGACAAGGCGAGTGATAGAGAGGACATTTGGCCTCCTGAAGAGCCGATTCAGATGCCTCCACAAGACCGGCGGCGCCCTCCCATATGCCCCGGTGAAGGTCTGCAAAATCTTCATGGTCTGCTGCATGCTGCACAACATGGCAGTTGAGAAAGCTGGGCCACTCATCCTGGATCAAGATGATCAGGACCATCCACCCGTGGAGGACGAAGGGCTTGGCAATGGGGCTAGTGATGTGGAGGATGTGGTTCCGCAAGAGGACATCCGGAGTCGGCTCATACGCGACTTCTTTGCTTAGTGGTGAGTACCAGTGTCTGTGTGTGCACGCATTGGTCCCCGTGTGGCATGTGTTGCGATGTGTGTGTCCATCTGCATGTATGCCACGTGAGTCAGAGGTGTGTGTGGATGTGTCACTCGAGTGATGGTGCCAGTGATAAGTGTATTTCCCCAGTCATAATTGTGACCTAGCATGTTGTCATCCTTACATGTGTCGAGTACATGCACATGCAATTGGCTGTGCTTTTTGTGGCTGACTTCTTGTGTGTCTCTCATCCCCAGGTACTTGCGCATGCCGTCTGCTGGTTGCATTGTTGTGGCACTGCTATTCCTCATGGACACGTCATCGTGTGCTGACTCAGCGTTACACGCACGGACAAGTTTGGAAGTCTCCTTAGGGTAAGGGATGCATCAGGGGTGTATTGGGTGTGGCTGTTGTTTCCGATGTGTGCACACTGCCCCTGTCGATGTTTGGTTCCTCTGCAGACATGTCGCATCACCATGGTACACATGACATGTAGCTGGGTACACCTGAATAGATGGTCAGACTTGTTGACAGTCATCTGTGATGGGATAGTGGATTGTGATGATGGCATCAATGTGTGTAACACTGCCCTCGGACACATACGGTTTGCATTGGCTTGACATGGTGTGGGACTTCCACATCAGAGGATCAATGGTGTATGTCAGCCTCTCCGTGAGCAGCAGGGGGTGTTTAGCTGTTAGCCAACACTTGTGTGCCAGTTCCATGGCTATCACGCATTTGTGCAGCAGAAGGGGGGTTCCAGTGGTGGACCCACATGTTACTCCACATGACTTGTTTATGTGTACACCGAGTTGCCTCTGCATTCCCGAATACATGAATAATAAAGGTGTCCCTATGCCTCCAAGGTGCCTATTCTCAGTCAATGCTGGTGTGTTGCCACGGTGCGTACACCATGTCTGGCATGGTTTCCCGTGATAGTGGCTATGTGTCTATGTGTCGAGTAGCAAGATGCAAGCTGTTTGTGTGGGATTAGACTGTGTATTGTGCATGATGTCCATGACTGTGTGGGTATTGTGACATGTGCCATCCCCATGCATCCAACGTTGGCCAGGCCGCCATTCTCTGCATCCACCTGACTCAAGCTTACAGGACATGGTTCTGCCACCTGTCCACACGTACCTGGGTGCCCCACAGGACACTCCACATGATCCCTGACCTCTGCGCATGGCTGTCGCTGTACTCAATATGTCTGTCGGCACGGTTGTGCGGCCACCCCCTCAGCTGGTTGGGCCCATCACAGGTGTGTATGGTGCTCCATGTGTGTCTTGCCTAATACATTGTGACCCATGTGTGCCCTGTGCCAGACTCAGGCCCCAGGGTGTGGATGGTTGGAGTCTAATGAGAACTCAGGCATGGTTAGACTTAACAAGACACATGTAAGGTAATAATGCAAAATGTAGGCATCATATCTTTATCGTGTAACTTTTATTTTTGTTGGGGTACGTGGGGGGGGGTATGACATGAGGGGCTTTCCGGGTGTGTGGAATCCAAAGTTCACTAGGGGAGTTGGTGTCCTTGCCATTGGAAATCCTCAGAGTCCATGCCACAGTCTTTGTCAACATTGGTCAGGCAGTGACCAGCAAGTCCATGTGGCAGAGAATGTCTTTTGCTGATGTGCTGCTGTTGGTCCAGTGGGCCAGGTGCCAGGCCAGGTGTCCTGGGAGATGGTGCTGTTGCGCCGACCCTCACGGTCTTTTCCGTGGACGACCCGCCCTCCTGCGGGAACCCTCAGAAGCAGGCCGTGACGTTGTTTGGGATGCTCCGTCGGATGTCTCCTCCTCCTCCTGATCCCTCCCTGTGGGTGGTGATGTTCTACGCCTGGCGGCACAGGGAGGGTTGCCCATGTTTTCGGCTATCCGACGGAGTGTAATGTGAATTCCCGTGAACACCGTCACGAGCTCAGCCTGTCTGTCCTCCATCCGCCCCTTGGTGTCGCAGTGGACAGGCATGTTGCTCCGCATGTTGCTGGGCCTGCTGGGTCTTGATCTCCTCGAGGATTGACACAACCTGGGCCATGCCCGTGGTGTCCTGCCGGTATGTGTCCAGGATGTTTCTGACATGGGCATATACCGGTTCCGCAGCCAACTGGTCAGGCTCGCGCCTCCGCCGTCCTCCACTCCCACCACCCCTGCCCACTTGCACCTGGCCTGCCCTTGTGGGCACATCGGGTCTCCGGGACCCCTGAGGGGTGGCATTAGCGTTGTCGCCTGCCTCCTCCTGGGTGCCCGGTACAACGTGTCCCTCCTGGTGAGCCTGGCTGCATTGTGGTGGTGGGGCAGGGATCCTGGGTGTCTCCTGGGATGTGGCAGGAGTGGGGGTGGTGGTTGGCCCAGTTGTACCTGACGCAGGTGCTGCAGGTGGTTGGACACCAGAGGGCCCAGGTTGGTCGGGGTCGTCCACAGAGTGGTGAGAGTCGTCGCTGCCGGTGGAATCGGCATCCCGCAGAGCCGGGTCCTGTGAGTCTTCCCCCCCAGTGTTGGGGGGTGATCCACGACGTTGACCTGTGTGTGAGAGAGACAATGTTATTTATGTTCCATGCAACATCCATGTTTCATTCGTTTCAAAGTTGGCACATTTCCTCTGGGAATTTGGATATGTCTTGCATTCCATTCAAAGTGCACTTGTGCATGGGTATGTCCCTTGGCCACAGCTTTTGAGACTTAACCTATGTGTGGCACAGTCTTACTTGCTTTGTCAATTGTGACTGCAGTCAGCAGTGGAGTGAGCAGGTGTGGCGAGCCATGCATTGGCGCCTTCCGTGTTGCACTGTACGTGGGCACATGGAGTTGTTCCACACACTTATATAATGCAGGTAGCTGGCGTTGTGCTAGTGCACAGGTTGAGACATGGCCCTGTGTTTGGCCATGGAGAAGAGAGGGGGATTGAGGCACTGGCCACCCTTGTCTACATGCACGCAGTCCACCTGCTGACGAGCAGACATTCCCACACCCCACAAGGCTGAATTGGTCTCCCTGTGTGTCCCTTTCTCACTCCCTCTCTGTCCCCCTCTCCCTCCCTCCCTGTGTCAGCCTCCTCCCTCTGTCCGTCTCCCTGTGTCTCCCTCCCTCTCTCTCCCCCTCTCCCTCCCTCTGTGTGTCACCCTCTGTCACCTCAGCCCAGCTTCCTAGGCACACACTTTTAGCAATTCTTTGAATGGCCCTTGGCTTGTTGATGTGAGTTTGTTTCTGATCTCCAGGCACCCATTGGGTGTAGTGTCTGTGTCTGCGCTGCTGCTGTGGTGGTGTGTGCTGCCACTCTTTCACAGTGTTGGCTGTTCATTAGCTGCTGTCATGTACAAAAACGTGCCTTCACCCCCATGTCTTAATGCAAGGCGTCCGCCATTTGCTGGCAAGTCTTTCCTGTGTGGGGACACACTGTTTGTCTGGCTGTGACCTAGGCCATATGGGCAGAGGGCATTGTTGTGTGCTTCTGAGTTGCACTATGTGATTTTTGGGGCCCACACTCCCGCCATCCGGCTTACCGTGTCTTGTGTTGGTGTTTTCTGTGGCCTGTGACTTGGCATTGTCCAGCTGGGTGCATGGGGCATGGTGGCGCTAGTGGCATGTGCGTGTTCATGGAGTGTGGTTGAGTCATGCGATAGCTTGGGGTGGTTGCGTGACTGATTGTGAGTTTGGTTGTGGATGACGTTCCCTCCATGTGAGGTGAGTTGTTTGTGTACTCACCCGGGTCTCGGAGTCCTTCTAATCCGTCCACTGCCACCACCGGCAGTATGGCCATCACCCTCTCCTCCCAGGGATGGTATTGTACGGGTCTGCGGGGCGGCCCTCCTCCAGTGATGTTGGCCTGGTTGTGGTCGTCGGTCATTTTGGCTCAGACCCTCCTCCGCAGATCGTACCACCTGCCTTGGCATTCATGCCTGGTCCTTCTGGTGGACGCAACAGCATTCACAGCATCGACAATCCTCTGCCACATGGCTGTTTTTTCGGAAATGCTGGTCTGTCTGACCAATGTTCCAAAGAGGTGTGGCTCGACTCTGAGGATTTCGTCGACAAGGACCTCCAACTCTTGGCTAGTGAACTTTGGATTCTTGTTAGTGGGCATGGTGAGGGGTGTGGGTGTGGATGGTTGTGGGGGGTGTGGGTGTGGATGGTTGTGGGTGTGTGGGTGTGGTTGTGCAGGTGTGTGTGAATGTGATGAGGGGGTGTTTGTGAAGGTGTGTGTGTGAAGGTGTGCAAGTGTAAGGTGTAGTAAAGGTTCAAGTATGGTGCTGTAGGTTGTCTGTGGGGTCTGGCAGCAGTGAGTCTGTTGCAAAGGCTCATGGTTTGTGTCTGTGGGCCCTTTTTATTGGTCCATTGGTGGGTGTGGCTGTGTTTGAACTTTGGGTGGGTGTGTTATAAGGAGTGGTTGTGTTTTGGGCCTCTGTTTGGGATTTTGGCAGTTGCAGGTCAGTGAATGTGTTGTAGTTGTGCTTATTGGACATGTTTTGTGGCTTTGTGCCATTCGAATAGTGTATTCTTGTGTTGTTGTGCTTTGTCCTGGTTGTGTACGTGCGTTTTTAGCGTGTGTACGGTGTGTACTTCGGCAATTTTGTTGTACAGTGCTGTCCTTGTGTCTGGCTTGGTACGACTCGTACATGCGCGATGTTGGGTGAAGGTGCTGGTGTTGGGGCCTGGGGTGCGCTCCGTACTTAGAATGTTGGGGTGGGGGTACGCTCCATACATACGCGGGTGAGGGTACGGGTCGTACATACACGGTTGGGGTGGGGGTACGGTCCGTACATACACGGTTGGGGTGGGGGTACGCTCCATTCATACGCGGGTGAGGGTACGGGTCGTACATACACGGTTGGGGTGGGGGTACGGGTCGTACATACACGGTTGGGGTGGGGGTATGCTCCATACATACGCGGATGAGGGTACGGGTCGTACATACACGGTTGGGGTGGGGGTACGGTCCGTACATACACGGTTGGGGTGGGGGTACGCTCCATACATACGCGGGTGAGGGTACGGGTCGTACATACACGGTTGGGGTGGGGGTACGGGCCGTACATACACTGTTGGGGTGGGGGTACGCTCCATACGTACGCGGGTGAGGGTACGGGTCGTACTTACACTGTTGGGTGGGGGGTACGCTCCATACGTACGCGGGTGAGGGTACGGGTTGTACTTACACTGTTGGGGTGGGGGGTATGCTCCATACGTACGCGGGTGAGGGTACGGGTCGTACATACATGGTTGGGGTGGGGGTACGCTCCATACATACGCGGGTGAGGGTACGGGTCGTACATACACGGTTGGGGTGGGGGGTACGGGTCGTACATACACGGTTGGGGTGGGGGTATGCTCCATACATACGTGGGTGAGGGTACGGGCTGTACATACACTGTTGGGGTGGGGGTACGCTCCATACGTACGCGGGTGAGGGTACGGGTCGTACATACACGGTTGGGGTGGGGGTACGGGTCGTACATACACGGTTGGGGTGGGGGTATGCTCCATACATACGTGGGTGGGGGTACGGGCCGTACGTACGAGGGTGTACATACACGGGTGGGGGTACGTCTCATACATACAGGGGTATACATACACGGGTGTACATACACAGGTGTACATTCACGGGTGGGGGTGCGTCTCGTACATACACGGGTGTACATACACGGTTGGGTATTCGACTCATACATAGGAGGGCTGGGGGAGTGTTGGGCGCGTATGCGGGCACATGTCTCCATGGTTGCTATGGGAGTTCGGTGCGGACGGTGTTTTTTCCATCCGGTTGTAACATCGGACGCACGGGATGGATCGTACTAGTGCGGTCGGACTTCACTTTTCACATTTGTACGGTAAATCGTCCGAGGATGTGTCGGACACATTTTCCGACCCGAGGACGTGTGGGTATAATTCCCAATGCGATTCGTATGGTCTTTTTCCCATGCGAATCGTAGTTGGCAGTTTGTACGGCACTTGTACGATTCGTACAGTAGACCGGATACGAGTCGTATGGGGAATTTTTTTACAGGATCGTAATCGGCACCATAGTATCTTGTGTCTCCATCAACCCTTATGTTCTATCCCATTGTCTCAGTAGTCTACCTCACACATCCACATTCCCAAATTCCTATAGGAACTCCTGGACGTGGCAATCCATTTTCAAAATGAGATCAGTAAATGTTATCCTGCCCACCAGAACCTACAAATCGTCCCTACTACATTCACCCCCTTTGAACCACCAGAGACCTTTGAGATGCTAAGCCTGTCTGTCAAAATAAAAGCATCTAATTCACCTATGGAGCCATGGTCAACAGAGTGCCTCCTCCCTTTCATTGACTTTGATACAACAAACATTTCAAATGCTTTATTCCAAAAAACCAGTTGTGCCCCCACTCCTTCCAAAGCATACTGTCATTCCCCTCTTCTAAAGAAAAAGGTCCTTTGAAATTACAGGTACAGGTTCAAGCTTCCTTTTCTCACTAAGGTCCTGGAAAATAGGAGGGTGATACAGCTCGGACAGTATGTGAAACTAAACTAGCTCCTCTACAACCGTCAATACTTTGTATCCTCATGGAACAAGGAAGCATCCCTCCCCGATATACGAGAGGAGCGCCTCCTCTCACCGTATGATATCAGAAAAATACATTGTGGCATGCTATGTCAGTATTTCTTCTCTGTTAGGTCTATTGTTAAGTACATTGGTATTAGTAAGGCTATTGATTCCCTTCATGTTCTAGTTCGGAACTCTGTTGTGCCTGTTTGATCGCTACCGGTTTTCATGCTCCTGGGCCCTTGGTACCCGCAGTTTATCTTCAGCCTACAAATAAAGAACTACAACATTCTTTGAGAAGGGTCTTCAATACATTACAGACATTGGCAGAAAAAGGGCTTCTTTCTTTTTTGGACCCATTTCACAGGGGAACAAATAAAGGAAAGAGAGGGTAAGAGCCGTTTTTGAAGTCACGGTTTTCAGCAACTGAGAAGACAGAAAAAGAGGCAATAAGGGGAAGACGTGAGAGAGATGGAGGCAGCTGCCAGCGGCAGAGCGGAAACAGGCACTGTCCTTGTCTTCCCTGGGCAAGAAGGAAGAGAGACAGAGCCCTTTTCCTTCTCTGCCACACGCCCGTTCTCGAACGGCCACGAAGGGCCGAACCTTATCTAAAGGCTTTTGCTATTTCTGCCATCCTGAGATGCATGACTAACAAGCATTTACAATGCAATGGTCTCGGCAATATTCTAGGTAGAGCTCTTGGTATTGCTCATTATTTTTTAATGATTTTTGTACCCCTAAATAAATGGCATTGTCATTTCTATTGGCATTAGTTTTTTTTTGCATATGTGATACCTATTGCATTAGCAGAGTGAGGGTGAGGTAGTGAGATAGAGAGAGAGAGTGAGGTATTGAAATAGAGTGAGGTAGTGAGAGAGAGTGAGGAAGATAGAGAGTGAGGTAGTGAAAGAGTGAGTTAGTGAGTGAGGTATTTTCTGACGTAGTGAGATAGAAACAGTGAGTGATGTTGTGAGATAGAGAAAGATTGAGGTAGTGAAAGAGAGAGTGAGGTAGTGAGGGATGTTGTGAGGTATTAAGATAGAAACAGAGAGTGATGTAGTGAAGTAGTGAGATAGAGTGAGGTAGTGAAAGAGTGAGTGTAATTGACTTAGTGTATTTGAGAGAGAGAGTGAGGTAGTGAGACACATATTTGGTAATATGTATTTATACTGTTTGAGTTTATGTATATATATGTATATATGCATTTATAGTTTTGAAGAAGAAATACATTTTTATTTCTTGTAAATAATGAGTAATGAAAAGTGTTTAACATCTTTTATTAATTAGAATTATTATATACATTGGTAAACATTATTTAACGTTTACATTTGTGTTATGTTCTAATGATGTTTTTGTAAGATTAAGCGACTATTTCTAGAATGCATCCATTTCTAAATATAACATGTAAAGTTTTTGGCAAGTGCTGCATGAGAGCTTCTGCAAAGTCTTCTACGTCTGTTGGTATATTGAGGTAGTCCATTACAATAGTATTTTCGATGTCCATGGATTTAAAAAGGTCAGTGTCTTGTATTTGTACCGTTATGGTACTTTTTTCCTGCGTGGTATTTTCAATTCCATATATTGTAATAGTAATTTTTTCCAAAGGTGGTTCTATTATCTGCAAAGTAAAACATAATTGTTAATAGAGGCATATAGTGTGCATTTTCATTATATTTAGTTATTGGAGTAGTATAGATGTTAAGTGACATAGAAAGTGATAGATATAAAGAGAGAGAGGGAGGTAGGGAGATAGAGAGAGAGTGAGCTAGCAACACCTGGATGCGACTCAATTCAAATTATGCACTATACGAGTAATAATCTGCCTGAAAAAAAAGTAATAACGTCTTGGAAAAAGCAATTACTCATAGGGAATGCAAGATTAAGTAAAGCATGTGAAATGTAAGCAGGAACAATGTGGTCTTAACAGGGCGCCAACGAGGAGAAATGTTTTATGCTTTACTAAATATATGATGCCCTATGGTGCCATAGAGTTAAAAAAAAAGATTACATAATCTCTTCCAACATTCACAAAAATGTCAGCTTTGCTTGACAACCTCTGTGCGTCTAACATGCACAAAAAGACCAACTCTGCTAAGTAACAATGCAATATTAAAGAAGATTAGTGCCAACTCTTGCTTGTGACACACAACAGTGCAAGTCATCCAGGCCACCATGACTACATCATAAAGAAACACTAGTGCACAAGCAGACTAACTTTGTTCCAAAGCTCTACATTATCAGCCCAGGTTAGTGCAGACACTCACGTCTAGCTCAAATCCACCCAGCAATCATGATAGTCCCAAACACAAACAGGGTAGGTCTCAACCATAGCATATATGCACTGGTCCAGAGGGCTATTAAATACCCATCAACTTCTGTTTCTAAAAGCACTAGAACGTGACTGAAATTTGTCATCTTGCAAGGTAACCCTGAAATGCTGATAAAGTCCTTCTTTACAAGCCTGAACATGAAAGAATAACATCTTCAAAGATAACCTTTAAGCAAGGAATAATGCATTCCAATTAGATCTCACCATGAGATAGGCTTTAAATATCCAAGGGGGCTGCAGACACGATCTCGCCATTAAACTCAGAAATGTCACTATCTACTTCCACAATCATGATGATTCAGGGAAATGATCACTGTCTGCTGGCCTTCAATGACATTTTTCAGAACCTAAAAAAGTGAATACTAACCACAGTGAAAATTACCTCAGCCCATAAACAGCTGCCTCCCACAGGTGACACCCACCCTATACTATTGTTTCCCATCAATCCACTAGCCCCCAAACCACCTAAACTCAGGGGAAAGACCTGCCACCTCCTAGCAATGCAGCTGACCATAATGCAACTAAGAATCCCAGCCCTTTTATAAAAATGCACCTCATTTACACTCCCTCTCCCTTGATGCAGACAACCTCTTATGTTCTTCCTACTGCCTCACGTTTAACTCACAGAGACGGCGTTTAGTGACAGCTTCTCTACTTACCTTGATGATCTCCTCTTCCCAGACTACAAAACCATTTAAAAGATCTGATAGGGTAAGAGAAGAAGAAAGATTGCCCTAACCCAGGGGTACTCATAGTACGGCCCACGGGCCGCCAGCGGCCCAGCAAGCCTTTCTTGGCGGCCCGCGGACCTTTCAGACATCGTACCGGTGTTTGGTTTTTTTCCTAACAGTGTCAGCAAACACAGACTCTGCTCTGTGTGGGCGCGGTGGATTCAAGCAATAGTCCGAGTGGAGCTGCTGGGGCGCTAAGAGGTGAAATACAACAAAGCCTCGTTATCATGCAAATGGTCTCTTAAAGACCTGTGAAGTACTAGGGTGGGGCTGTGTGTGTGCCCTGGAAGGGAAGCTGCCTCAGCTGCCACACAAGCGGAAGGGGAGGGGCGGGGGGGGGGAGAGGTGACAAAGAATGACAAGATAACAGCAGGGTGTGAGAGTCGGGTAAGGGGACAGAGGGTGACAGAGGTGACAGAGGGCAGTAGGGAGAGACAGAAACAGACAGAGACAGATAGAGATAGAGACTAACAGAGACAGGGACAGACAGAGACAGATAGGCAGAGACAGGGACAGACAGATAGAGGCAGAGACAGACAGAGAGGCAAAGAGACAGACGGAGAGGGAGACGGAGAGGGAGGGCGACAGAGAGAGAGGGAGACGGGGAGAGAGAGGGAGATGGGGAGAGAGAGGGAGACGGGGAGAGGGAGGGAGACGGGAGGGAGGGAGAGACACAGAGAGGGAGGGAGTGAGACAGAGAGGGAGACGGAGGAGGGAGGGAGACGGAGGACAGAGGACGGAGGGAGACGGAGGACGGAGTGAGACGGAGAGAGACGGAGATGGAAGGAGATGGAGAGAGGGAGGGAGATGGCGAGAGAGGGAGGGAGACAGAGAGGGAGGGAGACAGAGAGAGAGGGAGACAGAGAGGGGGAGACAGAGAGAGACAGAGAGGGAGAGAGACGGATAGAGGGAGAGAGGGAGGGAGACGGAGGACGGAGTGAGACGGAGAGAGACGGAGAGGGAAGGAGAGGGAGAGAGGGAGGGAGATGGAGAGAGAGGGAGGGAGACAGAGAGGGAGGGAGACAGAGAGAGAGGGAGACAGAGAGGGAGGGAGACGGAGAGAGACAGAGAGGGAGAGAGACGGATAGAGGGAGAGAGGGAGGGAGACGGAGGAGGGAGGGAGACGGAGGAGGGAGGGAGATGGAGGAGGGAGGGAGATGGAGGAGGGAGGGAGACGGAGGGAGAGGGAGGGAGACGGAGGACAGAGGGAGACGGAGGACGGAGGGAGACGGAGGAGGGAGGGAGACGGAGGAGGGAGGGAGGGAGATAGAGAGAGGGCGAGAGAGAGATATGTGTATGCCAGGTCCGGTGGCTCAGTGGACGAAGGCGTCTGCTGCAGGGACCTGTGTTCCACCTCATGGTCACAGTTTTGTTTTGTTGCTCTAGCCCGCCCCCTCCCCCAATGACCCCGCCAAGGTGCGGCCCTCGGCCACAAACCACACTGTAAATTTGACCCCCAAGAGAAAGTTTGTGAGTACCCCTGCCCTAACCAATGCCACTAACCTGAACTGCACTATCATTCGCTGTTTGAATACATAGTATCTTGTGTCTCCATCAACCCTTATGTTCTATCCCATTGTCTCAGTAGTCTACCTCACACATCCACAATCCCAAATTCCTGTAGGAACTCCTGGACGTGGCAATCCATTTTCAAAATGAGATCAGTAAATGTTATCCTGCCCACCAGAACCTACAAACCGTCCCTACTACATTCACCCCCTTTGAACCACCAGAGACCTTTGAGATGCTAAGCCTGTCTGTCAAAATAAAAGCATCTAATTCACCTATGGAACCATGGTCAACAGAGTGCCTCCTCCCTTTCATTGACTTTGATACAACAAACATTTCAAATGCTTTATTCCACACACCAGTTGTGCCCCCACTCCTTCCAAAGCATACTGTCATTCACCTCTTCTAAAGAAAAAGGTCCTTTGAAATTACAGGTACAGGTTCAAGCTTCCTTTTCTCACTAAGGTCCTGGAAAATAGGAGGGTGATACAGCTCGGACAGTATGTGAAACTAAACTAGCTCCTCTACAACCGTCAATACTTTGTATCCTCATGGAACAAGGAAGCATCCCTCCCCGATATTCGAGAGGAGCACCTCCTCTCACCGTATGATATCAGAAAAATACATTGTGGCATGCTATGTCAGTATTTCTTCTCTGTTAGGTCTATTGTTAAGTAAATTGGTATTAGTAAGGCTATTGATTCCCTTCATGTTCTAGTTCGGATCTCTGTTGTGCCTGTTTGATCGCTATCGGTTTTTGTGCTCCTGGGCCCTTGGTACCCGCAGTTTATCTTCAGCGTACAAATAAAGAACTACAACATTCTTTGAGAAGGGTCTTCAATACATTACAGACATTGGCAGAAAAAGGGCTTCTTTCTTTTTTGGATCCATTTCACAGGGGAACAAATAAAGGAAAGAGAGGGTAAGAGCCGTTTTTGAAGTCACGGTTTTCAGCAACTGAGAAGACAGAAAAAGAGGCAATAAGGGGAAGACGTGAGAGAGATGGAGGCAGCTGCCAGCGGCAGAGCGGAAACAGGCACTGTCCTTGTCTTCCCTGGGCAAGAAGGAAGAGAGACAGAGCCCTTTTCCTTCTCTGCCACACGCCCGTTCTCGAACGGCCACGAAGGGCCGAACCTTATCTAAAGGCTTTTGCTATTTCTGCCATCCTGAGATGCATGACTAACAAGAATTTACAATGCAATGGTCTCGGCAATATTCTAGGTAGAGCTCTTGGTATTGCTCATTATTTTTTTATGATTTTTGTACCCCTAAATAAATGGCATTGTCATTTCTATTGGCATTAGGTTTTTTTGCATATGTGATACCTATTGCATTAGCAGAGAGAGGGTGAGGTAGTGAGATAGAGAGAGAGAGTGAGGTATTGAAATAGAGTGAGGTAGTGAGAGAGAGTGAGGTAGATAGAGTGAGGTAGTGAAAGAGTGAGTTAGTGAGTGAGGTATTTTCTGACGTAGTGAGATAGAAACAGTGAGTGATGTTGTGAGATAGAGAAAGATTGAGGTAGTGAAAGAGAGAGTGAGGTAGTGAGGGATGTTGTGAGGTATTAAGATAGAAACAGAGAGTGATGTAGTGAAGTAGTGAGATAGAGTGAGGTAGTGAAAGAGTGAGTGTAATTGACTTAGTGTATTTGAGAGAGAGAGTGAGGTAGTGAGACACATATTTGGTAATATGTATTTATACTGTTTGAGTTTATGCATATATATGTATATATGAATTTATAGTTTTGAAGAAGAAATACATTTTTATTTCTTGTAAATAATGAGTAATGAAAAGTGTTTAACATGTTTTATTAATTAGAATTATTATATACATTGGTAAACATTATTTAAAGTTTACATTTGTGTTATGTTCTAATGATGTTTTTGTAAGATTAAGCGACTATTTCTAGAATGCATCCATTTCTAAATATAACATGTAAAGTTGTTGGCAAGTGCTGCATGAGAGCTTCTGCAAAGTCTTCTACGTCTGTTGGTATATTGAGGTAGTCCATTACAATAGTATTTTCGATGTCCATGGATTCAAAAAGGTCAGTGTCTTGTATTTGTACCGTTATGGTACTTTTGTCCTGCATGGTATTTTCAATTCCATATATTGTAATAGTAATTTTTTCCAAAGGTGGTTCTATTATCTGCAAAGTAAAACATAATTGTTAATAGAGGCATATAGTGTGCATTTTCATTATATTTAGTTATTGGAGTAGTATAGATGTTAAGTGACATAGAAAGTGATAGATATAAAGAGAGAGAGGGAGGTAGTGAGATAGAGAGAGAGTGAGGTACTTTTTTAGAGGGAGACAGTGAAGTTGTGAGGTATTGAGATAGAGAGTGAGGTATTGATAGAGTGATATAGTGATGTTTTGAGAGAGAAATGTTGTAAGATAGTCAGGTAGTGAGATAAATAGAGTGGAGTATTGAGTTAGAGATATTTATTGAGAGAGAGAGTGAGTTAGAGAGAGTGAGTGATGTTTATTTCGAGTGAGGTAGTGAAAGTGAGTGAGTGAAGGAGTGAGATAGAAAGAAATAGAGTGAGGTAGTGAGATAGAGAGAGAGTGAGGTAGTGAGATAGATAGAGAGTGATGTTGTGACGTAGTGACATAGAGAGTGAGGTAGTGAGATAGATAGTGAGGTTGTGAGAGAGTGAGGTAGTGAGAGATAGTGATGTAATGATGTATTGAGAGAGAGAGTTAGTGAAGTATTGAGATAGTGATGTTGTGATATAGAGATAGTGGTGTAGTGATGTAGATAGAGTTAGGTAGAGAGAGAGAGTGAGTTAGTGAGAGAGAGTGATTGAGATAGTGAGAGAGAGAGAGAGAGAGAGTGAGGTAGTGAGAGAGTGAGGTAGTGAGAGAGAGGTAGAGAGATAGTGAGTTAGTTTTAGAGAGAGAATCTACTTAATAGACATATAGACCTAGTCGCATAGATGTAGACATACACAATGTCATTGATCTACACATACAGAGGCACCCATACACACATACAGAGCTACTCACACACATATACGGAGCCATAAAGATACAGAGCCACACACATACAAAGTCACCCACATACAAATACAAAGCCACCCAACATACATTATGAGGCATTCACATTTATACATAGTGAGAGAGAGAGGTAGAGAGATAGTGACGTAGTTTTAGAGCGAGAATCAACCACATAGACATATAGACCTAGTCACATAGATGTAGACATACACTATGTCATTGAGGCACCCATATACACATACAGAGTTACTCACACACATATACCGAGCCATACAGATACAGAGCCATACACAGTCACCCATATACACATACAGAGCCACCCAACATACATACTGAGGCATTCACATATACATAGAGAGTTACCCATACACATATAGAGACACCGAAAAACACACACAGAGGCACCCATGCATCCATTGAGCTACGCATACATTGAGCTACACACACACAAAGCCACACATAGAGCCACACAGGTACACAAATAATTTTTTTTAAAACTTACTTCTATATGTGTATTGTGAGTAGTATTTAACATTTTTTGATTATTAAATTTGTGGACGGTCAAGTGTGTCATTTTGACATAAGTTCCAAGTGTGATTGGGAATTCCGTCGCATTTCTCCACGATGTGATTTTAACAGAGTCTGTCGTGTCAATAACTGTAATAGATTTTAATTTTGTTTCTTGACCTGCCACAAAAATGTTTTTAGTTTCTTCTTCCTGTAAAATATAAAGCAAATATTATTATTATTTTTTATTGTACATATAGTGTCAGTATAGCAGACAGAGTGCGGTGCAGAGAGAGTGCGGTGCAGACAGAGTGAGGTGCAGACAGAGTGAGGTGCACAGAGTGAGGTGTAGAGAGAGTGTGTTGTAAAGAGAGTGTGGTGGAGAGAGAATGTGTTGAAGACAGTGTGGTGTAGAGAGAGTGTGGGGAATATAGAGTTGTGAAGAAAGAGTGTGGTGCAGAGAGAGTGTTTGAAGAGAGAGTGTTTAATAGAGTTTTGTGATGCGAGAGTGTGGTGCAGAGAGTGTTTGAAGAGAGAGTGTTTAATAGAGTTTTGTGATGCGAGAGTGTGGTGGATAGAGTTTTTTTGTAAGAGTGTTGGAGAGCGAGTGTGTTGGAGAGCGAGTGTGTTAGAGAGCGATTGTGTTGGAGAGCTATTGTGTGGTAGAGAGTGGTGTGGGGAAGAGAGTGGTGTGGGGAAGAGAGTGGTGTGGGGAAGAGAGTGGTGTGGGGAAGAGTGTGGTGTGGGGAAGAGTGTTTGGGGAAGAGAATGTGGGGAAGAGAGTGTGGGGAAGAGAGTGTGTGGGAATAGTGTGGGAAGAGAGTGTTGTGCATAGAGAGTGTTGTCCTGAGATATTTTTTTGCTGAGAGTGGTTTGAAGAGTGTGCGAGTATTGAATAGTTTCTGTTAAATGTTTATCAACTTTGTAACTCGATATTGTACTTATATAAATACCTTGGATATTGTCCCTGATATGGTCATTAATGTCCGTAATTTGGCTTCTCTTATTGTTTTAATAGGTGATATTGGTGGAGCTGGTAGCTCTAGTATGTTTTTTGCTTCTTGTAGGATTTCACTTGGAAGCGTTAAAGGTAGCATCCTTGATGTTTTTGTATGTTTGGTTAATAGAACAACATTGTTCTTGGCCAGGAAATTCCTTATAATAATTCCATGTCCTTGTTTGGTTTGATTGTAAAAATCGTCGTTATAGCATGTGGCTTTAATAGAACCACTTTCATCTGCTAGTGCAAGGTGGTACAAGATTTTGTTTTCTTGTTTAGCATTTCGGTAGTGTGTTTTTTGAGAACATGTTACAATATTTGCTCTTATAGCCCTCTGAAACGGTTTGCTCTCCTCTTGTTTCCCCATCTTAGTTTCTTGTATAAAATCATCTGAAATGAGAATAAATTGTGAGTATACATTTTGGATATAACTGTTGAAAAAATTTACTTTATCCCAAACTAACATATTAAATTATACAACATGCTTATTAATTTGAGAGAGTTATGTAGTGAGAGAGAGTGAGGTAGATACGAGAGTGAGGTAGTGAGAAACAGAGAGAGTAAGGTATTGAAAGAGTGATGTAGTGAGGATGAGTAATGTTGTGAGGTAGTGAGATAGAAACAGAGAGTGATGTTGTGAGGTAGTGAGAGAGTGAGTTAGTGAAAGTGAGAGTGTAAGTTATTTAGTGTGATAGAGAGATTGAGAGAGTGAGGTAGTGAGATAGAGAGAGAGTGATGTAGTGTGTTAGAGAGAGTGAAGTTGTGAGGTAGTGAGATAGATAGTGTGTTAGTGAGTGAGTGATGTAGTGTACGTTTCAGAGAGTGAGTCGTGATATAGTGAGGTAGTGAGAGTGAGATAGAAATAGATAGAGTGATGTAGTGAGATAGTGAGGTATTGAGTTAGAGAGTGTAATTGTGAGGTATTGTGTTAGAGAGTGATGTAGTGAGAGAGTGTGGTATGTAGAGATATTGAGGTACTGAGTGAGATAGTTAGTGATGTAGTGTTATTGTGATGCTGTAATATAGAGACAGTTGAGTAGTGAGGTAGAGAGAGTGATTGAGTTAGTGAGAGAGAGTGAAGTAGTGTGAGAGATAGTGAGGTAGTGCGAGTGAGTTAGTGAGAGAGGTAGTGATAGAGAGAGAGCCAACCACACACACATACAGACCCACACAGACAGAGCCACACACACACACACAAAGTGTATCACTCAGACACACATACAGAGCCACACATACTGAGACAGCCATACACACAGAGAGCTATGTAAATGTAAATGTAAATTGATATTTGTATAGCACACTACTCACCCGCAAGGGTCTCAAGGTGCTTGTACGAATACCGCTGTGGAACCCATCCTGGCTTTCCCTGTGAGGCGTCCACTCCTGAGCACCACCAAGGTGGAGGCCAGGCATCCTTAGCGTTGTGGGTGCCATTGTGGAGATTAAGCAAGCTATTGCCCAGAGTTTCAGAGTGGGACTCCATGATTGGAACAGGTACCGAGGCGAGAATTATCAGGTCCATGGAATTTTGGAGCCCAAGACCCGCCGAGGCGGGGAATTGAACCCTGGTCACGGGCTAGATCTCTGCATCAGGGTCTGACGCTCTAATCATGGAGCCACACTTCTCAACACACATACACAGAGCTACAGACATACACATACAGAGACACTGACTTACACACATACAGAGTTACCTAACACACATAGTAAGCCAGACACATAAAGATACTGAGCCACCTATACACACATATATACAACATGCTTATTAAATTGCTACCCATAAGGCTTTGTGATCACTATGATATGACTCTAATATGCCATAGTTCGTTAAGTGTACATTAGTATAGATATGATCTAATGTTGACTTGTAGTCTGTTGTATATTGTGTTATTTTTTGTTGACATTGAAACTCGTTTAGCATATATTGTAATAGTAGTGCTGTGTTTTGTGTTTGTTGTGTTAAATCTATGTTGAAGTCACCCATTATTATGTAGTTATAATCAGGGTAAAAGTTTAATATGCTACTTAAAATTTGGAAAAGTGTTTGTATATGTACATGTGGAGGTTTGTATAGCATTACAAATAAGTAGTTGCAATTCTTAAGATGTAGAGTAAAATGTAGAATATCAATTTCGTGTTGTGTTTCATATATTGGCAGTAAGTCAATATTTTTACGGTAATAAATTGCTATTCCATGCTTAGTTATGTGATGGTGGAATTTATCAAATATTAAAAGATGGTACTGTTCTATCAAGAAAGTATTGCTATCTGATGTTCTAGTAGTATTTATTTCAGTTAAGCATAGAATATCAGCATTCGTTATATTTGTGTCTGATTTCAGTGCTGTGTAATTTTTTTGCAGTGATCGTATATTATGTACAATTATATTACACAGTTCGTTATAGGTACATAATTGAGGGACTGATATTTGCAATTGCATATCTCTCCTTAATCTGGCCATTTCTTCATGTAATTTTGAATGTACAACTATTTTGTCTTGCTGAAAGTTTTTAATATAGATGTTAGCTAATGATTTGGCTCTGCTTAAAGCTAAATAATGCATATGATGTACTTTGCTATTGTTAAAATGTATGTAAAGTGGTTCAATTGTTTCTCCTTGTGTTCTGTGTATAGTACGTGCAGATGATTGGCGTAGGGGGAATTGTTTGCGTATAATTGTTATAAATTTTTGTGTAAATTGAAAGTGCCGTGTTATAGCATGTATTGGTGTCCAATGAAGCAAAATGTTAGTTGTATACATGTGTTTATTTTCTAGCCTCGTACTTTTACCAACATTTTCTTTATCAAAATTAATCCATATTACAGTAGGGGTGTTATTTATTGTTTCTACAAATTCAACTATACCTGTAGCACCATTTGTTAAACCGTCATTAACATTTATATTGGAAGTTATATCATATCTTAATTTTAAGGCAATATGTACTATAATGTTTGTAGGTAACTGAGCTAGTATTTTCTTTTTAACTATTTCAGTCAAGTCAGCTGCTACTGTATCTATGGCTGTTGCTGTGTAGACAGGATAGTTCATTATGTGTTGTAATAAAATTTCACTAATAATGTTATCAACTTCTTTGTTTGTTGGCATAATATAAGGTATTGTTTTGCTAATGCTTATTGGTGGTTCTAATTCTCGTGTTTGTATCTGTATTATATCTGCATCATTTTGGTTCCCTTCTCTTAATCTGTTTAGCAGTTCAGCAAACGGCAAGTCATTTAGCTGTCTCATAATTTTTGTTAACTCAAATAACTTAAAATTTTCTTGCCATAGATTAGTACTTACTGGTCTGTATGAATGCCTAGGGTTTTCAAATATGTACGTGTCAAAAACTGGCTTTAATTGATAAAAATCTCCAATTGCTAATATAGATATTCCACCAAATGGGAGATTAGACATTTTTATTTCTTGTAATCTATTATGTATGAAATTAAATAAATTAGCTCCTACCATTGATATCTCATCAATTATTAGCAATTTAAGATGCATTAACTCATTTTGTAGTGTACTCCTGTTCTCATGAGTTAGTGGTTTATGAGTTAGTGTTTGTGAAACTGGTATTTTAAAGGTACTATGTAGTGTTTTACCATGAATATTATGTGCTGCTTTGCCTGTAGGAGCTGTAAGCAGTACATATATGTTGTCAGGATTTTCTCCTGCTCTAGTATTGTAGTATCGTAGTAATGTTTGGTAAAGCGCTGTAATAAGGAAGCTTTTACCTACTGCTGCACCACCTGTACAAAATGTGTAGCAGGGTTCTTCTTTTGTTTTTATCCAATTTAAGTGATGATATATAAAGTTAAGTTGTTCATTTGTAAGATTTTGCATTATGTTGTCATACTGTTCATTTGGTATTAAATTATTGGTTAGTGCTTCTTCAATACTTGTACTTCTAATTCCTAAATCAAATGATAAGTCATATAGTAATTGTTCATTAACTGGAATTTGAGGATATATGTTGTCATCTGTATCTATATCTGTTTGGGGTAGAATCAATGGTTCTAATGTAATGTTTTCTGTCTCATTGTTTTTTAGTGTTTTATTATATCTATTATGATGAAAGTCAACAGTGCTTTTAATTTCTAGATACCGTTCATAATATGTTTCTTTGTGGCCAATTATTAGATGTTTTACTCTCCACGGAAAATAAAGCATTATCAATTCTCTATAGTAATTTTCAGAGTCATTCTTTTTGTTAAATCTACAATAGCAAATTATTTTTGGGTTTTTGCGTTTTATATAGTCAATTTCTATTATTTCTTCTTGTATATTAATTTCAAGTTCTTCCTCATCTGAGCTATAAAAGTTATTTTCTGCGAGGAAATTGTCATGGTCTGTTTCTTTTTTTCCCTTTCTTTTTTTTTTTCCATCACACCTAGATGCATAGTCAGCTAATGTACAGGTATCTAATTTTTCAGGCCGTTTGCTGTACTTTACTATAAGATTTTCAAATTATATTTTATGAGAAGTATCTGGCAATAAATTAATAGTCTCTATGTCTTTTAATAAGTATGTACGCTTTTCTGGTGGGCTTGTATTGATGAATACAAAAGAGGGAGAACTTTTCCGTAATGGAATTTGAAGTATAAGATAGGCGGCTTCTTGTGCACTTATTTCTGTACAGTTTAAGAATTTGTTACCTATATGCTTAAGTTGATCTTTTATACTAGGATTGTGATATACTTCTTTTGCAGCTTGTGCAATTATTCTGTTCATCCCACGTTGAGAGTTACTAATATATGAAACTATATATACAGCACATGCATATGCATCTAAGATGTATTGCATATCTATATTTGCTTGCCATGCTTGTAAAATTGTAGTATTGTAGTTATTTATAAAGCATTCAGCTGGTGTTCTTTTGAGAAAAATTGTTTTTTCCCTATTGTTGACTGTATACATAAAAGATACTGTTTCAAATCTAGTTGCATTGTATTTAAGAACTCATCAAAAGTATAACTTTGGAAGTCTTGGGTGTTCATAGTTAGATGTATTAGTTCAATTTGTTGAAGGAGTTCTTGATTAGTTTTGTCTAGTTCTAATTGTTCTAATATATAAGTTTCTGGCATGGGATATTTTGGGTACTGATATTTGCATGTTCTTTTATGCTTGATCCGGCAATTGTTGGTATGCCCATACCTTTGGAGGGGTATGAAAGGCTCTATATTTGGATCTTGTGTGTTTGTACATGTTATATACTTATTTATAAAAGTAATAACTTCATTGAGCTCAGAATTTTCATATTGTGGGGCATTCTCTATCCATATTGTTAGATCTGGGGGTCTCTAGTTGGCAACGTAGGTACCACTGTCCAAGTAGGGACCCTTGCTTCTAGTCAGGGAAAGGGGGATACACTGTTAAGATAACCCCTGCTCACCCTCTAGGTAGCTTGGCCTGAGCAGTCTAGGCTATCAAAGGCAATGTGTAAAGTATTTGTACCAACACTCACAGTAACACAGTGAAAACACCACAGATTTACTCCACACTAGTTTTAGAAAAATAAGGTATCTTTACTAAAAACTTCACAAGACCAAATACTACAGACAAACCAACATATAATTCAAAAAGGTTACTTTAAAGATAGTTCAAGAGTTTGCAGAAAGTACTCCAGGATGTAAAAGTCAGTGTCTTGCACAATGCGACTCTCAATGCACAAGATGCGACACTTTCGTGCCCAACAGTACCTGTAGTTGCGATAAGGTTCCCAAAAGCTATAACAAGGAAGATGGCAAAGGCGATGCGATACTCCTGAGATCCTGGGGAGGCTTTGCAGCAGCCCTGCTTCACGCAGCAGAGATGGATGCGCCGGCTCCGATCTGTAGGGGGAGGATGCGATGACTTTGGCTTTCCTTGCGTAGGTTTCTTAGGGGGAAGCTTCACGCACAGGTTCAATGCGACACTCTTCGATGTGGTGCGATGCATGGCGCAGCGTTGCCTTCCGGCGCCGCAACTCTCGATGCGCCACGGAACGGGACTCTGCGTCGACGCACCCGATGACTGGAGACTTTCACGCACCGGCAGTGGTGCGGCTCGCAAACTGGTTCTGCGACGACCCTCGCAATGTCAGGAATCTTCACGCTTCGGGACGATGCTCGACGCACTCGGCGATGCGGGGACCCTGCGTGTTGCGATGGTGCCGCGATGAAATTTTCCTCGCACTCTCGTTCTTGCGACACGCAATCGGATGATGCGTTGGGTACCAGTTACTCTTTTTCATGCTTCTGCTTCCCAGCTCCCAAAACACAGCAAAACGACCTCCTGAGGCCCCCAGACTGGGCAAGCACTCCAAGGCAGGTCAGAACTCTCTCAGCAGAGTTCCAGGGAAGCTGGTGGTGAAGTCCTTTTGTTCCTGGGACTTCTTAACAGGGAGCCAGCTCTTCTCAGGCCCTTGGAGATCAGAATCAAAAGAAGGGGACACAGCAAAGTCCTTCCCCTCTCCTTGGCAGCAAAGCAAAACAGCAAGCAGGCAGTCTTCTCCTCTTCAGTCCTTTTCAGCTTTCTCCTTGGCAGAGGTTTCTTCTTAGTTCCAAAGTGATCTAAAGTTTAGGTGTCTGGGGTCCTCTTCTTATACCCCTCCAAGTCTTTGTCTCTCTTTGTTCCAGTGGGGGGATTCCCCTGCTCAAACCGGTTCCTGGGTGTGCTCTGCTCTGGAGCACCTGGTTCCTTTCAGAGTGAGGGGCAGGGTCGTTAGACGCTCAGCAGGAGGTGGAGCCTTCTTTGTGCCAGCAGAGGCAGAGTCCTCAGCCTGGCCAGC
This sequence comes from Triturus cristatus, assembly GCF_964204655.1. Classification (NCBI taxonomy): domain Eukaryota; kingdom Metazoa; phylum Chordata; class Amphibia; order Caudata; family Salamandridae; genus Triturus; species Triturus cristatus. The sequence continues at coordinate 193,645,549 of NC_140579.1, forward strand.
AGGGGGTGGAGCCAGCTTTGTGTTTGTCAGGGGCAGCCCTATTCAAACCCAGGGACTACTCCTCCCACCCATCTAAAGCAGATCTCCCTATTCACCCGGCTGCTGACTCATCCAGGCTCCTGGAGCCACCTAGCCCATCACATGACACCAGTCAGCCAACCAGCACACAGGCACAGAGGAAGGTTAAACAGGAGAATAGCTACTTTCTAAAAAGTGCTATTCTCACACAGTGAATTTAAAAACCATCTTGCGAAAAAGATGTATAATTAAATTCTGAACACAGAGACACCAAACTTGGATTTTCTATCTTGCCCTTATGGGAAGATAGGCATGTAAACAGCCTTCCCCATTCTATCCTATGGGCAAGACAGCCTCTCAGCAGTGAAAAACGAAAATGGCTGTAATTCACTACCAGGGCATGTTACACACCTCAGTACATGCCCTACCTTTCAGATACACTGCACCCAGCCCAGGGGGTGCCTAGGGCCACCATAGGGATGCCTGACATGTACAGAAAGGGAAGGATAAGGCCTGGTCAGTGGGTGCACTGGCCAGGTCGACATGGCAGTCCTGGACTGCACATAGGCACTGCAAGCAGGCCTAAGACATCATTTTAGCGCTACTCCTGTGGGTGGCACAATCAGTGCTGCAGCCCACTAGTAGCATTTGAATCACCAGCCCTGGCACACTCAGTGCACTTTACTAGGGGCTAACAGGTGAAACAAATATACCAATCATGGATAACCAATCAATATAACAATTTATACAGAGAGCATATGCACTTTAGCACTGATCAGCAGTGGTAAAAGTGCCCAGGGTCCTATTGCCAACAACCACGGGTCAGAAAAAATAAAGGAGGAAGAAGCAAAAAGTTTGGGGATAACCCTGCAAAAAGGGCCGTTTCCAACACAACCCCCTTCCAGCCTAAAGCCAGGGTAGACCAAGCGATACCTCGATGGGATTCCCTGCTTAGGGCGATAGAACACGGAAACTAGCCCAAACAGCAGGGCACTATTCCTGTTCTACGCCTTCCTGAACCCGGTTGGATCTCTCCATCCATACTCTCGGGGTCCACCAAGCCAACCCATGTGGAACCCTTCTCCTCACCTGTGGACACCACCTGTGCAGCACCTAGCCTTAACGTGCTCACAGGTGTGTCCCAACAGACAGACAGCAAGCCGCAGTGACCAGTGACAGTGGTCAGGGATGAGACCCAGGCCTTATGCCTCTCAGGGCCCTCAAACCCCTGTGGCGTCAGAAGGTGGGGGGCAGTAGCCCCAGGTGCTGGGCACCCTTTGTCCACTTCTTTTCCTGTCAGGTCGGGTCTGACAACCTGGCACTGACCCACCAGCCCCGGGCCTGTATCCGGTGGCTGGACAGGAGGCTGGGGTAGGCTTTTCCATACCCAGCCCTCCTCTTCCTTGGGGCTCTGTACCCTCCCACCTGGAGCGGTACCCCCTTCTAGAATAGTCAGGGCACCTGTGGCAGGTGTCCTGCACCATTCGCCCACCAGTTCAGGGGTTCTATCCTGCAACTGGGATCCCAGGTCAGGGGGGACACCCCGGACCTGGCCCTCCAACCTAGGGTCTACACCCTCCAGGTGAACCGGGGTCAGAGGCGAGGACTCCCTCCCTCTACACCCCCTTCCAGAGAGCTGCACCCTCCCCACTGGAGTGGTACCCCTGGAAGCCAAACCGGTCAGGACACAGCTTACAGACGTCCTTCCCCCCAGGTCAGGCAGATCCTGAACCTGGCCTCCCAACCCAGGGACTAAACCCTGTGGTTGCACACCTGCCTGGCATGCCAGGACTTCTGGGGACTCACACAGTATCTCCCCGAGGGTGACACATGACTCATGTGTCTCGTGACAGTCTGCCTGGCGCAGATCTCCCGGCCCCTGTCCACCTGACAGTGCGCGAAGATCCCCCAGGACAGAAGTGGTGTCACCATGGTCACTCCTAGGGGACTCAGCCCTTCTGGCTGGTCCCTGACCCACTGGTTCTCCCACTGGGGAACACATCCCCCTCTCACCCCTCAGTCTGGACTTCTGCACCCTCCCAACTGGAGCGGTACCGCCAGACACCAGAACCACTGGAGCTCTGTTTACATAGGCTCCAGGTTCTCCTGACACTAGGAGATCCTCCTCAAATGGCCTACTAGCACTGTCTAGGCCCCCAACCTGGTGTTCCCTTAAGGAACCCTCCAGGCCCTGAGACTGGGTTTCGGGCACCTTGGGACCCACAGTCCCACACTCACCCCTTCTCCACTGAGACAGGACGTGAGCCCCTACACCCCTCCCACTACACTGGGACCTAACCGGGCTACACTGAACCTCTTCCACCTCACAGGTCTGGAAGATATCTGGGCCACTCCTTTTGGGATCACTCCCCAATGCCTCTCCAGACCTTTTGGCATCCAACCAAAGGTCTGCCTCCAACGCAAGCTCTCTGGAACCAGAGAACTCACACTCCACCGGGTGTTGGCATAGCTCTGGAAAACAGGGACTTAAAATATGCTCTCCAACAAATGAATCACTCAGCCCCCCACAGTTGTTAACCAAGCTACCGTTTGCCTCACCCTCCAGTGCCTCAAACAAGTACCCCACACCACTCTCCTGAGATTGGCAAGACAGTACCTGACTGTCTCTGTCACACAACTCACACTCTTCTGGGCGGTCTTCACACTCACACACCAAGGTTTCTACCATGGGGGAACCCCTCTCCCTGTACCCCTCATCTAGGGTCAGTAGAGTGTCCCTCCCACCACTAGGAATATGGTCCCCTGTGCCAGTTCCCCAATCCACTTCAGGGACACTGCACTCCACTGGAACTACATCATAAACCTGAACCCCCTGGTGTATGTCAACCCCCTCCCTCAAGTTAGGCACCACATCTCTGGGTGTTTGTACCTCTCCCTCAGCACTGGATATTACAATCTTGCCGCCACCATCTGAGCTAGACTCCACCTCCAACTCAGCAAAGCTCACTTCTTGAGCTAACCATTCTTCTTCAGCTGAGACACTCATGGCCTCAAGCCTCTCGAGCTCCAAATCAAGCTCCCTCATTCTTAATTCATGTGCCAAGGTCAATTTCAATTCTTCCAAGGCATACATCTTCTTGCTCTCCTCCGCCGCCTTTTCCATTTTCATTTTTTCCATTTCATGGTCTCTCACCCTTTGATTCTCCTCCAACTCCTCTGGAGTGAGCCCCCTACTGGAATGGGAGCTGCCAGCCCTTGAGACTGCTCTGCCCACGGGCAGATCTTGGGGAACAAAACCATCCTCTTCATCTGCATCGTCTTCCTCTTGGGCCTCCCAACAGGCCTTCAAGAATCTTTGTAGCACATCCTTTCTAGATCCGCTTTTCACAGGGCAACCAAGGTCTTTGCAGAATTGCTTGAGCTCCTCAACTTTGTACGAATACAAATCCTCAATGGAAAACTCCAATTCTGCCCTCTCACTTGTTGCCACCTGAGACATGATGCTCTTGAAGAGTTACTCAAAAATAGAATAAAAAATATAGTATGTGGTTGTCTATTGGTCTGCACTCCTAGTGATGTACACCAATTACTGTGGGTCAAGTACAAATACAAGTTCAATCCCACCGCTGCCACCAATGTTAGATCTGGGGGTCTCTAGTTGGCAGGGTAGTTACCACTGTCCAAGTAGGGACCCTTGCTTCTAGTCAGGGAAAGGGGGATACACTGTTAAGATAACCCCTGCTCACCCTCTAGGTAGCTTGGCCTGAGCAGTCTAGGCTATCAAAGGCAATGTGTAAAGTATTTGTACCAACACTCACAGTAACACAGTGAAAACACCACAGATTTACTCCACACTAGTTTTAGAAAAATAAGGTATCTTTACTAAAAACTTCACAAGACCAAATACTACAGACAAACCAACATATAATTCAAAAAGGTTACTTTAAAGATAGTTCAAGAGTTTGCAGAAAGTACTCCAGGATGTAAAAGTCAGTGTCTTGCACAATGCGACTCTCAATGCACAAGATGCGACACTTTCGTGCCCAACAGTACCTGTAGTTGCGATAAGGTTCCCAAAAGCTATAACAAGGAAGATGGCAAAGGCGATGCGATGCGATACTCCTGAGATCCTGGGGAGGCTTTGCAGCAGCCCTGCTTCACGCAGCAGAGATGGATGCGCCGGCTCCGATCTGTAGGGGGAGGATGCGATGACTTTGGCTTTCGTTGCGTAGGTTTCTTAGGGGGAAGCTTCACGCACAGGTTCGATGCGACACTCTTCGATGTGGTGCGATGCGTGGCGCAGCGTTGCCTTCCGGCGCCGCAACTCTCGATGCGCCACGGAACGGGACTCTGCGTCGACGCACCCGATGACTGGAGACTTTCACGCACCGGCAGTGGTGCGGCTCGCAAACTGGTTCTGCGACGACCCTCGCAATGTCAGGAATCTTCACGCTTTGGGACGATGCTCGACGCACTCGGCGATGCAGGGACCCTGCGTGTTGCGATGGTGCCGCGATGAAATTTTCCTCGCACTCTCGTTCTTGCGACACGCAATCGGATGATGCGTTGGGTACCAGTTACTCTTTTTCACGCTTCTGCTTCCCAGCTCCCAAAACACAGCAAAACGACCTCCTGAGGCCCCCAGACTGGGCAAGCACTCCAAGGCAGGTCAGAACTCTCTCAGCAGAGTTCCAGGGAAGCTGGTGGTGAAGTCCTTTTGTTCCTGGGACTTCTTAACAGGGAGCCAGCTCTTCTCAGGCCCTTGGAGATCAGAATCAAAAGAAGGGGACACAGCAAAGTCCTTCCCCTCTCCTTGGCAGCAAAGCAAAACAGCAAGCAGGCAGTCTTCTCCTCTTCAGTCCTTTTCAGCTTTCTCCTTGGCAGAGGTTTCTTCTTAGTTCCAAAGTGATCTAAAGTTTAGGTGTCTGGGGTCCTCTTCTTACCCCTCCAAGTCTTTGTCTCTCTTTGTTCCAGTGGGGGGATTCCCCTGCTCAAACGGGTTCCTGGGTGTGCTCTGCTCTGGAGCACCTGGTTCCTTTCAGAGTGAGGGGCAGGGTCGTTAGACGCTCAGCAGGAGGTGGAGCCTTCTTTGTGCCAGCAGAGGCAGAGTCCTCAGCCTGGCCAGCAGGGGGTGGAGCCAGCTTTGTGTTTGTCAGGGGCAGCCCTATTCAAACCCAGGGACTACTCCTCCCACCCATCTAAAGCAGATCTCCCTATTCACCCGGCTGCTGACTCATCCAGGCTCCTGGAGCCACCTAGCCCATCACATGACACCAGTCAGCCAACCAGCACACAGGCACAGAGGAAGGTTAAACAGGAGAATAGCTACTTTCTAAAAAGTGCTATTCTCACACAGTGAATTTAAAAACCATCTTGCTAAAAAGATGTATAATTAAATTCTGAACACAGAGACACCAAACTTGGATTTTCTATCTTGCCCTTATGGGAAGATAGGCATGTAAACAGCCTTCCCATTCTATCCTACGGGCAAGACAGCCTCTCAGCAGTGAAAAACGAAAATGGCTGTAATTCACTACCAGGGCATGTTACACACCTCAGTACATGCCCTACCTTTCAGATACACTGCACCCAGCCCAGGGAGGTACCTAGGGCCACCATAGGGATGCCTGACATGTACAGAAAGGGAAGGATAAGGCCTGGTCAGTGGGTGCATTGGCCAGGTCGACATGGCAGTCCTGGACTGCACATAGGCACTGCAAGCAGGCCTAAGACATCATTTTAGCGCTACTCCTGTGGGTGGCACAATCAGTGCTGCAGCCCACTAGTAGCATTTGAATCACCAGCCCTGGCACACTCAGTGCACTTTACTAGGGGCTAACAGGTGAAACAAATATACCAATCATGGATAACCAATCAATATAACAATTTATACAGAGAGCATATGCACTTTAGCACTGATCAGCAGTGGTAAAAGTGCCCAGGGTCCTATTGCCAACAACCACGGGTCAGAAAAAATAAAGGAGGAAGAAGCAAAAAGTTTGGGGATAACCCTGCAAAAAGGGCCATTTCCAACACATATTATAGCATGAATATGTGGTGATCCCCGTTGTTGGAATTCTACTCTATAAAAGTAATCTAAAATTTTGCCAATTGGGTTACTTTCATGTAATAAAATACAATTAAATAGCTTTCTAACTTGGAAATCAAAATGCCTTGCACATGTAATTGGATTTTGTTGTATTAATGAACATTTTGTTTCCCATGACATATTGGCAAATTCTTCTTTTGTACATTCTTTTTTTTTTCAGTACGTAATAATATATTAATTAAATGATACCATTTTGTTTCTGCAGCTGATAAAGTTAAAAAAAAAGTTGGTATTCCCAATTGTCTTATCATAGCAAATAGGTCTTTTTTGCATTGCTCCCAATATGGTGGTGAACTACGTATAGTTTTTAGTATTTTGTACCCCTCATTATATTGGAGAATACTGTTTAATTTTTCTTTTATGTCTTTGGCAGTTATAATCTTCCCATTATTAAAGTATTTTCTAAGTGAGATGTATATTTTGCTATGTATTTGTTTTATACGTAATTTAGTCAATTTAAAGAAAACATTTGTTATAGACTTTGCTACTCTTTGATCATTACTTCTTAATTCCCATTGACATATTGTGCTATAATGTATTGGTACGTGCCTTTCTTTATTAGTTGGTCTTCGCTCTCCACAAAATATTGTAGGGAAAGCTAAATATTCAGAATCTATATCTTCATATAGACCTCTTGGTGTGTTATGTTCTGCAGGTGCTATATTTAAAATATTTATGTTTTCTGTAGTTATTGTTTCATTAGTTAGCATAGTATCTAAATTCCCTGCGGCAATGTTGTCTTCAGAATCTGATGTATTATTTGTATCTGAAGTGTCATTACAAGGTGGTATATTTGGCATTGTATATTCCCAATCTGGATTAATGGTAACTCCATATTCTTTGAACATACTGCTAGTAGTTGCTAGATATAGAGCAGCATGTTTTACTTTATTTGGCCGAACATTTTCAAAATGAGTATAAGATTTATAACTTAATTTTCTTTTTAATTTAATGGGAATGGTCATATTATCATTGATTTGCCTTGGTAAAACAGTAACAGTTGTCATAACATCTGCAGGTACATTAACTACTGCACCTGAGAGACATTTTTGGAACCCACGTGGTAGTGTTCTAATTTGTACAAAAGGGATTCTTGGTGCTACTAATCTTTCTTCTAAATTATGCAAGTGTAAGGCTGCTGGGATATCTGGAAATTACATCTTATTATAAATAGAACAAGGTGGTATTTTTTGTTTAGTAATATAGCTATAACATGTTTTACATATCTCATCTGTTTGTAGTTTACTAATGTTACATGTTATGAATTTTTTGTTCTTTCTAATATTGTTTGTTTTTAGCAAATTTTGCTTATGCCACAATTGATTGCAAATTGTGCAAGCATACTCTGGACCATAGGTTATTTGGGCCTGAAAGTTAGTAATTATGCTATTTGTTGTTTGTAACCTTTTATTAATATCTGTGCAATGTGTATTATCTTGTTCTTGCGTACGCTTTCTTTTTCTTTTATTTAGCTGAACTTCTATTCTACTACTTTGTAATTCATCATTATGTGTAAATGTGTCTGTTACCACATTGGTATTGCTATTTGTTACATTAGAATGTAAAATAGCTTGGTTATTGCTGTTTACTGTGTTTAAACTTGCATCTTCTACTCGTACGTCTGTTGTTGGCATATGGGTTAATGCACTAGAAGTTATCTTTGTTGTATGGACATATATGTTTTTTTTAGACTTCATGTTACCTTTGCTGTGGTTTTTTAGCGTTGACTTAAGTGATGCTTGCGTAATTGTGATTATTTTCACTGGTGTTAATTGTAAAGTAACACTCTGTGAATGTGTTAGTTTTTCTTTATTAACTAACTTTCTAATGTAATCTATCAGCCCATCAATAGTTTCAATTCGTATAGCAATACATGTTCCATTAGGATGAGGTATTGCATTTTTATCTTGGCTATGCGAATCAAATATAAAATATGCATCAATAGTTTTAAATACAGAAATTGCATATTTTTCTATACCTATTAATGCACCAGTTTCTACATTAATTGTTGAACTTAAAGTTGAAAGAAATTTGGCATTTTTAAGTAGTTCTCTTACAGTTACTTTGCTTTCAAAGCCTTTTTTGAGCTTTATAGAATATATTATGCGATTGTGCCATATGTAATTTGGTAAATTTTGTTGTTCACAATTATCTGTATTTAGCACGTGCATTTCTGTATATAAAGCATCTCCAAGATCCATAATGTTATGCAAATCTAAACTATTCCAAGTAGATGCTGGTTTACAGTAGTTATGGATAATAGCAAATACACTATTTGTTAGAGATTGTAAATTTAGTGATAGGTTATTAATATTGGTCTCCTTTGGCTGTTTTTGTGTTATATTTAAAGTATGTGTTTGTTGTGGAGCTTGTGTTAAAATATTAGCATTGATGTTGATATTGCCAGTGTTTGTTACTTTTTTTGGCAATGTGCTATTGGGCATACTTTCTGGGACTATTAATGTATTACTTTCAGTAATACGGATATCTGTATGATGGCTATTATCTGTATATGTGTTGGTATGTAAATTACTTTCTGATGTTGTATGTTGTTTGGAATGTATGTTTATGCTATTGTGCGTGAGTGTTTTCTTAACTATATCTGCATATGTGTTAGCAGTAGTACTATTCTGTGGTGTACTATTACATTGTGGTATACTTATGTTACTGCTATTAGTTGTAGACAGTGTTTTAGGTGTTGTTGAAGGAGTAAAAAGTGTACCTGGATATGTTGTAGTACTAATAGTATTATCTGATGATGTTGATGGCTGTTCTAAATTTGACAAAAGGCTGTTTTTACATATCTTAATGAGGTTTTTGGCTGCTTGTATACGTGTTTGAAATGCGTGTGTAAAAAAATTGCTACATGCCTCAGTAGAATGCACATAAATATTTTTAGGTGGTACTGTATTCCTATTTTTTTTATTAGTCAGTATTCGTTTTTGTAGCGATTTTTTTTTAACCCCTTCAGCGCGGCGTGGATTTCCGCGCCACGCTGAAGGTTCCGTGCGCGGGCGGGGCCATGACGGAACGGTTCCGTCATGCGCACAGCGCAACCGACGTGCATGACGGAACCGTTCCGTCATGCGCGTCGAAGGGGTTAATTGTACTGATATCTATAGGAGTCAATTCATATGCTACACAATTAAGATTGGGGCACTTAAGACTTTGTGCAAGTTTTGTAATGTAGTCTATAAGTTCATAAAATGCCATTTGTATAGTAATACATGTGCCATTTGGGTGAGGCATTCCTGTGTTATCGCGGCTATGTGAATCAAATACATAATATGAATTGTTATTATTTACAATGGATATAACATAAATATCCATGCAAAGTAAAACACCAGAATGCAAATCTAGTGCAGCTTTTAATACTGTTTGGATATTTGGGGAAGATGGGTCAAAATGTGTTAATATGTCTCCATATGAAGGTTCTTTAAGTTTAAGTACATAGATCAATTTATTGTGTTGTATAAAATTAGGTAGTTCGTCTGGGTGCATAAGCTGCTGTTTATTAATAGAATGCATATCTTTATATAAAGTATCACCTAAGTCCATAATGTAATGTAAATCTTCTATGGTCCATGTATTTGTAACTTTGCAAGACTTGTGTATAATTGCAAAGGTGCTATTTGGCAAACATTGGTTCCCTCTTGAATTACCAGAAAATCTAATATTACCCTGATGATAATCTGCCTGCAGTACCCTTTTCATTTTTATTACTACAGTAAGTTTGCTATAAAATTGTCGTCCAAAAACTATATTGTGTAGGTTATAATCGTACACTAGATATTAGTATAGAAGTCTATTTATCCCTATTTTTTGGGATATATATATATATATATATATAGATTTTTATATATATATTATCTACGGTCGCCAGTAGATAGTTATAGTTAGGACCGTGTTTCCATAGGAAATCCGCAACATTCTATTTGGAATAACTTTGGCGCCGGTTGACGAATCCTCGCAAAAGTTTCAAAATAGGTGGGGCGCTCCGCTCCGCTCCTACCCTGAAAGTCTCGGGGTGATTCGTCAAGCGGGGGCTGAGTAGAAAGGGGGTCCCAAAACGCGTTTTCCCCATGCATTTTTCCATAGGACCTTTAGTCGAAGGTACAGCACGAACGGCTGAACAGAATTACTTTAAATTTGGCAGAGAGGTAGTCCTCAGGTCAGGGAAGTGCCTTTTGCAGGTCTGGTGTCAATCTGTTCAGTAGTTCCTGAGAAAATCAAAAGTAAAATCATATATATATGTGGGCGGAGCCTAACCACACATCTCATCCTGAGATCTGATTGGCTGTCAGCACTTCATCCAAGAAGTGTTGGCAGCCATCTTGGGACCAATATACATGATAGCACCTCATTAAAAAGCATTGCAGTTAATAGAAGGTTTTAAGACTTTAGTTACATTATAAATCATTTGTTGATGGTACCATACTCATTTTAGGAATTGTGGTATGTTCTAAGGTGATTTCACCATGTGAAAAAGCCTTCTGCTGGGATATCATGATTGAGAGAAAAATATTTTCTCATGCTTTTCCCACAGAGGGTTGGAAGGTGATCTATAAGCTAAACTGAGAGCTTATTTTCTGTAAATTCACATTATCTTTCTCAGTCCTGTGAGAATGAAGTCTGACATTCTCAGTAAAACATGTACATCCAACAAGGGCAGAGACTGTCAGTTGATTCCTTTGTGTTCTACTGCAGCTTCCCAGAGTGTTACAAAGAACAACTAGAGCGCTAACAGTCCTACTTATGATAAACGTATGGCACACCTGAAGCCATCTTGCTTGGATTAAAGTGGTAACTCTTAAAACATTTAATGTAAAAAGGAACAAAATGAGGGGGTTAATTTTTCCATAAAAGGTATGATTAGTGCTGCAGAAAGAAAAATTAGGGTACATTTTGAGTGACTTCTCAAATCCTCTTCTATTTCATTACAAAATTCTGACATGCAGACTGAAACATGCACTTTCAATACCAGCAGCAGTTTTCCCTGGTGAGCAGTAGCTTTACTACAGTGATCTAATGAGCAAAAAGAGTGCTAACATTCTGAATTTATGGCAAATGTGTGACACATCTGAATGCCTTCTTGATGGAATCAAAGTAAAAAACTGAAAGTATTTCCTACTGAGGAGACTGCAGTAAATTAGGAAATTAGGAAACTTCATAACAAATAAGACACCCAAGATGGCCACCAGAGACAAAAGAGCCCAAATGTAGCCCAAATATCACCCAGATGTAGCCCAAGTATAGCCCAATGACAGAATGTCCCAGAGTGTTCTTAAAAACAACTAGAGCGCTTACTGTCTTCATTATGACAAAAGTATGGCACACCTGAAGCCATCTTGATTGGAATAAACTGGTAACACTTAAAACATTTAATTTAAAAAGGAACACAATGAGGGGGTTCATTTTGCCATAGAAATTATGATTAATGCTGAAGAAAGAAAATGAGGGCACATTTTGAGTGACTTCTCAAATCCTCTTCTATTTCATAAAAAAATTCTGACATGCAGACTGAAACATGCACTTTTAATACCAGGAGCAGACTTCCATGGTGAACAGTAGTTTTACTACAGTGATCTAATGAGCAACTAGAGTGCTAACATTCAGAATTTATGGCAAATGTGTGACATATCTGAATACCTTCATGATGGAATCAAAGTAAAAAACTGAAAGCATTTCCTACTGAGGAGACTGCAGTACATGAGGAAATTAGGAAACTTCATAACAAATAAATCTCCCAAGATGGCCACCGGAGACAAAAGAGCCCAAATGTAGCCCAAATATCACCCAGATGTAGCCCAAATATAGCCCAATGACAGAAGTGTGCAAAACACTTAGTTTTTTGTGTTTTTGCAGTGTTATATAGTGCAGACTTGGCAGGTATTGGAGTGCTTTACATGAGCATTGGTTACATCACACAAGAACAAATTCATTTTGGTTGTAGACATGGGGAGACTAAGTGATTTGACCAGAATCACAGAATGTCGAGCTGAAGCAGAAACTCCAACCTGGTTCCCCAGTTGCAAAGTCTGCAGTTCTGGAAGTAACACCACATTCTCTCCCCTAAGTGCAACATTTAATCAAGTGGTCAACTGGATAAAAAAACATAAAGATAACAAATTATTTAAAAGTGCTTTGTCGCTATTTGAAAACTCTGAAAATCTGTCCTTATTTTAGTCTTTTGGAGCACTAACCATAATTTTGATGCCAATAAGACCCTCTCATATATGTAATTTCTAAAGGAAATGCTCTAGGTATTACAGTTTTGATTACATCAAGATGACGTCAGGAATTCCACACTTTTGTAATAAATATAGAATGTTAGCAATCTAGTTGTTCATTAGGATACTGTTGAGAGGCAGAGGCCAGGGGCACGGACTCTGAAAATTGAAGGCAGGTAGGAGGGTGCAAAGGCAACAATGTAACCACACTGAGCAGGCAGGAAGGGCCGTGGCAGCACAACAGACTATGGAGGGCAGTGGAAAGGGGGGCAGGGGCAACAAATCAACAATACAGGACTTGCAAGAGAAGCTGTGGCAATGTAATAGACCATTGTGGGCAGAAGGAAGAGGCAATGGTAGTACAACCATACATGCCAACAGACCCGATTCAGCCAGGAAACGTCCAATGTTTTTAAGCTCAAATGGGCTTTATTTGATCTGTCTCCTGTCTACAATCTCCTCTTTTTCAATGTAACTCAAAGGGAAAAATCAATACCCCAGTTTTTTTTCAAAATCTCCCTCTTACCAAGTTCAAAATGTTCGCAAGTATGGTACATTGGATCATGGAAGGAAATGGGGTAGGGACATGGACTTGGATAACAGAGGACAGGAGGGACATGGAGAGGTGCACCAAACTTACCCTGCAGGGCAGGCATCAGGGTTTGCAGCAGCACAATACACCACACAGGGCATGCGGGACGGGAGTGCAGCACAACAATCCATAGAAAGCAAGAGGGAGGGGACAGGACCATGCACATGGACAACAGAGAACAGAGGGACAAGAGGCAATGGTAGCTAGCTGACCATAATGGACAGACAGGAGAGAAAGCTGCAGCATAACAGACCATAAAGGGCAGGAGGGACGGATCAGGGGCATTACAATGGAACAGACAAGCCAGGAGGGAGGGAGTAGGGGTCTGCACATGTAAACAGAGGGCTGGGGGCAAGGGGGCAGGGCAGGAGCAGCAAGATAGCCTTGGAGGTCAGGCAGGATGGGCACTAGAAGCAAGACACACCATGAAGAGCAACAGTGAGACTGTGATGGCATACACACAGACCATGGAGGGAAGGTGGGAGGGGGTCAGGGGCAGCTAACTGACCACACAGGGAAGGTGGGAGGGGCCATGGCAGCACAGAAGACCATGCATGGCAAGTGGGAGGGTTAGTGGCAGCACAATGGCTATGATGGGCAAGAAGGAGGGTGCAGGGGCATGCACAAAGGACGATGGAGGATAGAAGGGAGGGTCAGGACCTGTGCACAGACAAGAAAGTTCAGGGGAAGGGGCCTCACATCAGATCGCACGGGGCAGGCAGGAGGAGCAGTTGCAGCACAACAGACCAGGGAGGGCAGAAGGGTGTGGCAGTACAATGGACCATGTAGGACAGGAGGAAGAGGATAGGGGCATGGCATGTGGACAGGCAGGGTGGAGGTGGCAGGGACAGGTTACAGTCATCTGACAATGCTAGACAGGTGGGAGGGGAGTGGCAGCTCAACAGAACACTCAGAGTAGATAGGAGTGGCAGGTCCATGGAACATGGTGGGCAAAAAGGATGGAGCAGGGGCATGCACAAAGACATCGGAGGGCAGGGGGAAGGAGAATAGGGGCAGCAAGCTAAGCACAGAGTTTAAGCAGGAGGTCAAAGATGGGGCATAGAATTGGGCAATGGAGGGCAGGAGGAGTGGGCTGGTACATCATACTAAATTGAGGGCAGTGGCAGCACATCAGACCATGCATGGCAGGAGGGAGAAGGCTAGTCCATGGATTCACACAACAGAGGATAGGGAGGAGGGGGATGGGGCAGCAAGCTAACTGTTCAGAGAAGGCCGGTATTAGGAACTTTATTGTTTTTAAAATGTGTGTCTGTGCGAACTACTTAAAATATGAACAAGTATGCAGCATAATCTCACTTTTATTCAGGAAGAAGAGGACGTTTGTGACTGTGACTCCGGGCTCACTTGGCAGAAACATCCCCTGGCCCTCCACCCCCTATCGCAAAATGTAATGCCTGTGAAAAGGGTAGGTGAACACAGTGTTATATAGAACATAGTCCTGAGAGCTCGATTGAAAATGAAAACTAGATATAGCGCATGGTATAAACTATGCACCAAAAAGTGTGATATAAGATGAACCGGGCGTGAAATATAACATGCAATACATTGTGCGCAATGACAGATTCATTGGAGAGCGCGAGATAGCACAGGCACTAGCGCGTGCTATGCGATATGCGCCTTGGAGTGTAATATGCATAGGGCAGTGTTGTGTAACCTAACTAGTCTCTAAAGTTGTAATATAAAATATGTGCTGGGGAGTGTAACGTTGCATATGCACTGTGACAAAGATATGGATCCCAGATTGTAATATGTATGGCATAGCACTGTGCGTTATAACATAGGCATCGAGGAAGGCACGTTAGATGGGGCAATATAACCCGTGCGAAGACAAGTGTGGCATGACATATTCACGGGGTGGTGTTACAGTGCACATGGGCTAGAGAGTGTCATAGCATATGCACTAGCTAGTGGAATACAACACAGAGGTGTGTGGCACTCAGCAGGCAATGGTGGGTGTAACACAGCATTGGGCTCTGCCAGGAGCGCGCTGTGACTCTCAAGTGATGTTCGTCCCCTTTCCAGAGAGTAAAATAAAAAGTATTACACATCCGGCAGTGGATGTGTGTTTTATTAACCGTGAGGGGGGTTTCTTGCATAGTTTTGGTCGAATTTTTGTCGAATCCCCTTTGAATGGCTTGGTGTGCATGTGTATTAAATGTGCCCGTCAATAGCTACCCATGTTTGTATAAATAAACGACAAGGGTGTCTACCGGGATTAGGCACGGTAGGCCATCAGACATGTCAGAACTTCACAGTGGTGTAAATACATTCCACGTGGATTCATTGTATGCATAGTCGCCTTTTAATGAATATCACGCAAATCGTCATGGTGATAGGTACGTACGGTTTGTCCAGCATGTCCTAGGTGTGTCTATAAATATATATATTTTTAAAAATAATAAAAAACAGTGGCCGGCCCTGGGGATTGGGGTCAAAAAAATATAATTAGGAGACAGGCCCTGGGGGATGGGGTCATCAGGGCCAATAAATTAGAATAAGAAGGGCAACCACACAGCCCCCCTTCTTAAAAAATTAAAATAAATAAAAGACTGGCATCGTGCCGGAGGCCACGCCCCCTCCTTGCAGCACTCTGCAAACGCGCACCCTGGCGAGTTGTAAGTTGGGGAATTAATTCCTATTCAATACTGAGGGTCCCTGTGGGCCAACTAGCCCAACAGGCATCTCCAGTATGCGCCAGGGAGCTGCACTGCAGACAGGTGTTCTGAGGCCAAGCCCCTTTTTACACCTCTCTGCAACGCAGCTCTGTGGCGCTTACTGGAGGTACCTAGTGGTCTAGTTTGACCCTAGGGACCCTTAGGATTCAAGGGGACTTAATCTCTCAACTTAGAACAGCCACAGGGCGCGTTTACACAGTGGTGAAGGGAGGGGACGGGGCCTGAGGTGACGTGTGCAAACACGCACTATGGCACGTTTTAAATTGGGGATATAATTTCCCTTCAATACTGAGGGCCCCTGGGGGCTAACTACCCCACCAAGTGCTTCCAGTAAGCGCCACTGAGCTGCATTGCAGAGAGGTGGTCCAGGCCATGCCACTTTTTACACCTCTCTGCAACGCAGCTCTGTGGCACTTACTGGAGGTACCTAGTGGGCTAGTTGGACCCTAGGGACCCTCAGGATTCAAATGAACTTAATCTCCCAACTAAAAACGGACAAAGGGCGTGTTTACACAGTGGTGAAGGGAGGGGACGGGGCCTGAGTTAACGTGTGCAAAAACGCCCTGTGGCCTGTTTTAAGAGGTAGTTTTAATCCCCCTGCCCTATTATATACTAGGGGCTTACAGAGGAGGTCATGCTAATCACAGGGGGACCCCAACGCATAATGTTCCCTAGTGTATGTAGGTGTTTTCACTGTATTCTAAGTGTCTTTTAACATAGCACTGGCTCTAGGACTGGTTAGTCAGACTCAGTTACCACCAGTATCCGTCTGAAAAAGTTAAGGGTACAGGATGATTTTGCAACAAGGCTTCTTTCTGCTCTTCTTTTTGTTCTTTCTGCACGTTATCCTTCTTCCTGCACTTTTCTTCGTCTTTGAGCACTTCTGTTGCTTCTTTCTGCACTTCTTTTTTTTCTTTCTGTGCATTTTTCTTCTTTCTTCACATGTCCTATCTCTGTAGGCATAGTTAGAAATTAGCATTTAAAAAACCTTTGAAATTCACAGAAAAAACCATAGGTTTCAGGCACGTTATAGTTAGGAATTAGAATTTAAAAAACCTCAGAAATTCACTGAAAAAAACATAGGTTTCAGGGGTGTTATAGTTAGCTGTTTTTTTCAGTGAATATATATATATATATATATATTCACTGAAAAAACCATAGGTTTCACACACGTTATAGTTAGGATTTAGCATTTAAAAAACCTTGCAAATTCAGTGAAAAAACCATAGGTTTCACACACGTTATAGTTAGCAGACATTTCACTCATAAAAAACCATTGAAATTCCCCCGTTATAGTTAGTTAAGCTAACTATAACTCGCGCACCCGCAATCCACTGCTGATGACGTAACATATTACATCACTCATGACATGGTCAGTGACATCACTCATGACATCACTGATGACATCTCAAATGACATCACTGATGACATCATCCAGTGAATGTGTGTTTTTCTGAAAATTACATATGTTTTATATATGTATATCTCAAGGTCGATGGAAGAATAAATGGGTATATAAGTGTCTAAAAGGATGATTTGTTTTTGAAAAATTGATTGTATAACTGACTGATTAAGTGTATCTTAGTGAATACATGGCTTAGTGAGTAATGTTTAAATGTGTAAATATCTGTATCAGTCTCTCACTTTGTGTATAAGTGGCTGCATGGGTTGGTGAGTAGCTACATGGGTGTTTATATAGGATATTAGGTTGTTTTTGAGTATCAGTCTGAGTGTCTGCATGGTTCGGTGGGGGGTATTACATAGTGCATAGGTGCATGAATGATTGACTCTCTGGTTGTATGTGTTGAAGACAGCATGTGTGCATGTCTGTATGGTTGGATGAGTGTGTGTATGGGTGTGTTAGTGAGTGAATGACTGTCTCAATAGTGTCTTTATGAGTTACTAAATATGTTTTAAAGGAGTATATTTGGCTATTGGTGTATATAAGTGAGTATATGTGAGAGTGAGAGATTGAAACAGTTCCTATATGAATAAGTATGTGTTTTTATAAGTGATTATTTAAAAGAGTAAGTATGTGTAAGTTTCCGTAGAAGTAAGTGTGGTGGTGTGTGTATAACTGAATATGCAAGTAAATGGATGTTTGACTCTTTATTAGTATGAGTGACTATGTGTGTGAGTAACTCTATGGATGAGTGGCATTGTGTAACAGGATGTATAGGTGTATGAGTACATATGATGAGTGAGTACATGTATGAGTGACTGTATAGGACTGTTGGTAAATGAGTGGATGTGTATGTGGATCTAAGAATTACTGAATAGGTTATTGTAACTGGTATTGGTATGTCCATTGTTTTGAAAATGTTAGTCTCTATTTTTGAATGTGTGTATCAAAGGTTATATTAGGGTGAGAGGAGGTCTACCACTCTGTCACAAGGATGATGTCATCAGTGATGTCATTTGAGATGTCATCAGTGATGTCATGAGTGATGTCACTGACCATGTCATGAGTGATGTAATATGTTACGTCATCAGCAGTGGATTGCGGGTGCGCGAGTTATAGTTAGCTTAACTAACTATAACGGGGGAATTTCAATGGTTTTTTATGAGTGAAATGTCCGCTAACTATAACGTGTGTGAAACCTATGGTTTTTTCACTGAATTTGCAAGGTTTTTTAAATGCTAAATCCTAACTATAACGTGTGTGAAACCTATGGTTTTTTCAGTGAATTTGCAAGGTTTTTTAAATGCTAATTCCTAACTATAACGTGTGTGAAACCCATGGTTTTTCAGTGAATTTGTATGGTTTTTTAAATGCTAATTCTTACCTATAACATGTGTGATTTCCATGGTTTTTTCATTGATTTTGTATGATTTTTTTATTATAAATTCTTATATTAAATTATTTTTTTTTTTTTTAAAAAGCAAGTTTTTTTTTTTTTAACTTTATATTCTCTTAAAACACTATGTTTATTTTTTTTAAATTCTGCAATATATTAATTTTTCTCTTTTTTTTTACCAAACAGGTAAGATATATTAGTATAACATAGAAATTTTTTTTTCCTTTTTTTTTTTTTTTTTTTTTTAAGTGCGCGTACGGTAAGCTTACGGTAAGCGTACGGTTTGCGTAATGTTCGTAATATTTCTACTCTTTTTGCGTATGGTTACGCAATTTATGTAGCCGTGCGTACTGTGCATGGGGCGCGTAAGCGTGTACGCTACACGCGTACGTTACGCGGAAGTGTTGGGGAGTGACTGTTATGCGCATGCGCGTGTCTTTTTTACGCGCATGCGTACTTTTACCGTAAGCGCTCCATAAGCGCTCCCTAAGCGTAACGTAAGCGTAACGTACGCGCACGGTGGGTCATGTGATCATGAAACAAAACTTTTGATTGGTTTAAAGTTGTTTCAGTTCTAGAACTCTCCTACACCACACCCATTCCCCTCATTTCTGCTTGTGATCCCTTAGGAGAAGGAGCTGACTTGTCTTTGGGATACGATGGCAGACCAGCACTCTTCTACTGAGAGTGAGGCTAGCAGCACCACCATCAGGCAGAGAAGGAGGAAACAGAAGAGCTCTTTTATATGGGAGTATTTTACTTTTCCTGAGGGCGAGAAAAAAGTCAATGCTGCCTTGGTGACTTGCAAGCTGTGCCAGCGTGTACTATCGAGAGGTAATCCCAACAAGAAGTATTCCTTCGGGAATCACACTATGTTGAGACACCTTCACGATGTACACCCTAGGACACATGCTCGACATACTGGAGGAAACCCTTCAGTAAGTCAACCAAGCACATCCACAGCAGCTCAGCCGAGTCCTTCTTCGGAAGCTCAGCAGAGCCCTTCATCTGTGGGGCCAGATTCACCTTTTTCTGATCCTGTGGAAACGAACCATCGGTTTGCGAGGGTTACTATGCGGTGTTCATTTTGCCATGGTCTAATTGTTCATAGGGAGACCAGTCTTCCCCTCATTAACAACAAAATAGACCAGCACATTTGTCCTACCAGCTAATGTTCCCATTCTTCCTTTCCTCTGTCCCTGCATGAACACAACGGCTCTTTTAAGAGCCAACCTTACCTCTCAACTTTTTTTTATTTTTTCTTTAAAACATTTTTTTTTTTTTTTACCGTACGCGTACGGTAAGCGTAATTTTTTTTTTTTTTTTAAAAACACTAAAAATCAATTACCACATCTCAAGATCCTTGAGGAATTAATAACTAGATACTAAAAATCTGTTTGAGGAGAAGTGGAAGAAAGGGACCATCTAATTTGTGACTTATCTGACCCACCCAACAATTTAATTTTTAATTAAAATTTAATTGAAATTACTTGTAAAAATGGTTGGTTTTTTTTGAAAATTTTCTTTCACAATCTGAAAAAAAAGAAAAAAGTATTAATATTTAATAAATCATTATATAACACAGTACACGTATTTACATATTTTCCCAAAACAATTTTTTGCCTTTTTTTTGCTGTTTTCAGAATATATTGCATTTCACTATAAATCGTGAAAGCAATTGCATTCATCACGTAACAGCGGGCAAAAAAAAAATAACAATCTCAAAGATTGTTTTAAAAAAGCCCAGAATCTCTTTTTACTTAAACATAATATTATAGAAATGCATAATATTCTAAAAAAATATCATCTAATAACAATAACTATTTCTTTAAAATACCGTCTGACAATTTTGTTACAGAAGCATAATCTCAAAAATAATATATCTCAAATATCTCCACAATACATCTGGTTACATTTCCTTTAGGCCAAATAGTAATTTTAAAATTCTTTTTTGATTAAATTTGTAATGGTAATCCAATCAAATTCCAAAATTTAAATTGTACAGATGTTACCGATTCTCTCTAACATTTTGTTTTCCGAAAGATTAATTAATAATTAAATAAGTCCACAATAAAATTGGTTACCTTTCCTTATGGCCAAATAGTAATTTTAAAAATCTTTTTTGAATAAATTTCCAATGGTAATCCAATAAAATTCCAACATTTTAATTGTACAGCTGTTACCGATTTTCTCTAAATTTTTGGTTTCCAAAAGATTCATTAGGAAATAAATAAGTCCACATTACAATTGGTTACCTGTCCTTTAGGCCAAATGGTAATTTGAAAAATCTTTTTTTTTTTAAATTCCAATGCTAATCCAATAAAATGGTAAAATTGTTTTGTACAGATCTTGCCAAGTCTCTCTAAAATTTAGGTTTCAGGAAGAATTTGCTAAATCAAAAGGCAAACGTTGCTTGAAAATCAATTGGGAATCATTACACAGTGTCCAGCCTTTTTCACATTTAAGATAAACTGTGTAATGTCCAGAAGTAACAGTAGGACCTTCATGGAAAATTATAGCAACTGTTACAAATGTTTTTCCTGAAATTGATAATTGCTGTCCTATAAACTTCTTTATTAAAGTATCAAATTTTGAACCATCAGCTTTACATCGTTGCATCATTAAAATTACATACTGTCCGTATTCCTTTAAAATTAACGTTGAAAACATGTCAGATTTACACTCACCACATTCCATGCTATGATTAGCATCTTTAACTAATTTAGCAAAAGTGACTGTTTTACTGTCTGGCAATGTTAAATAAATAAACCTTTCAGAATCAACATTAGAGCCACATGTATCGTAACAGTTTTCACAACTATGTTCCCATTTATAAGAGACACCAAACATATTTTGAATTGGCACCCCTTCTTCTTCCAGTACCTGAAGAAAATACATCAAGAATTCCTGTGCATCTTGCTGTACATTTTGAGAAAACTGTGTTCGTCCTGAACATACATCTAAAAGTTTTCTAATTTCAGTAGCACTTTCTATTTGAGTTTTATCATTACTCAGCTTTTGAAAAAGGAGACTCAACTCAGAAAATAATCTTTTTCTCTGATTTACTATTATCTGCTCTTGCAAACTTTCCAGATAAAATGCAACATTCAGCACTACATTAGCATAGCAGTTGACACCAGAGCTATTTTCAAAATGACATCCTACAACCTCTTCTTCATTTTCTTTTTTCTTTTTGCTTGCAATTACATCACTCCTCTTTTTTTTCCTCCTCTCTACATCCTCATTACAGATATTCTCAATTCTCCTTTTTCGAGAAACTACACGTTTTTCCAACACAGGATACTGACCTAAATGAGGAGCATAAGTTCTTCTTAATCTATTATACTCCTTTACACAGTTTGTATCAGCACTAACTTTTGAATCATCAAAGTCTATCATGAATAAACCAGATAATGTTTTCACTCGTGACAAAGCTACATAAGCCATACCTTCTTTGAACACAGTTGAACCAATGTTTACAAATGCACAATCTACAGTCAATCCTTGAGACTTGTGAATAGTTACAGCATATGCTAGAGAAAACGGAAACTGTTTCCTTTGTACATATAAGTCTTTCACAAGCATGAAACGAACTGTACAACGACAAATGTCTATAACTTCTTCTATCTGATCAAATTTTATTTTTAAACATTCAATTCCATCTTTTTTCTGATAATTAAAAAAACCCACAACTCTTCCCATAGCTCCATTAACTAAACCTTTTTCAACATCCAAATTTCTCCTTAAAAATACTCTACAGTTCATGCAAACATATAGATTTTTTTCTAATCCAGCAGTTTTGGAAATGTTCTTCTCTAGTGAATCCAATTTATTTTTCAGTTTGCCTGTTAATGTGATAGTAATTCTTCCATCCTGAATTTTGTCCACTGCTTCCAATTTCCTGATATCTTCCTTTTCCAATTTCAAAAGCTCCTCATTGAATATTGAGCATTCACGTAGAGTTGGCATTAAGCAGATGACACTTTTCTTTTCTGCAATGTTCTTGTATATCTTCTCTGCAACTATTTCTTCCTTTGGAAATAAATTATGTAGCAACCGACTCTGTAATGCTTTTGTGCCAGCTTCAGTGAGTAGTCCAATTCTGATATCTTTCAGAATACTTCCATATTCTTCATCGTTTGCTTGCCTCATCTTAGTAGTAAGTTCCTTGTACTCAAAGAAGGACCAAATATTTGCATTACCAATGCTTCCCAATGACTTCTTTGTGTCTTCATGTGTCACAGTGTTAAAAACAGGTTGTCCTTTAACTGGAGTAAGCTGTAGAAGATCCCCAAAAACTATGACATGTTTTCCACCAAATAACACGTCATAGTCTGTCCTTAGAATTTGCTGCATTCTTAAATGCACAAAGGCAAGCATTAAGTTTGATACCATGCTCACCTCATCAATAATGAGAACTTGCATCTTCTTCAATACTCTTGAAACTTCCAAGCATGCTTCTCCAGTTAGCTTGTGGTATTGTATTTTGTTCTCATGCTCCACTGGTAACATTAGCAAACGATGTAAGGTGATTCCTTTTATGTTATAAACTGCTAACCCAGTTGGAGCAGTAACCACACAAGACAAAGTTGAATCCGTTTTTTGCTGTAGGTAACTTCTGATGACTTTTATTAAGAAACTTTTTCCAGTTCCAGCTTGTCCGCTTACATACATCCTGATTGGATGAAATGATGTGCATGAGCACTCTTTTTTTTCATGTAGTAATCCGTGATCAATTTTGTTTCTGATCTCTTCATAAATTTGTTGCTGCTCTTCATTCAGTTGTCTTTCCAAATTTGGTAAGTCTATAAATTCTTCTTGAGTTTGATTCATAGCCGTTTCCACTTCATTCATGGCTATTGCAGCTTCATTTTCAACGATTGGTTGTCCTAGGGGATCTTGACTGAGTGTTCCTGAACTTTGGCTGTCTTGAGAACTGTCTCTAGCTACATCAGCTGCAATTGTAGTTTCCTGTTCAATTTCTTCATTTAACATTTGCACATAATTTGTGAATGTACTACATTCTATGCTGTCTTTGCAAGCATTAAATGAATCTTCATAGCTTTGAAATTCTCCCAGTAGTTCATCCTCTGTACGCCATGGTTTAAACAGCTGTAAAAGAGCCAAGTAGTAAAATTCCTTTTTGTCAGTAGTGTCGCAACTCAGCTTCCTGTGATTTATCAAACTTCCTTTTGTTTGCTTCACCAAACATCCTTCCTCACCAATGACTTTATATTTTCCATTGTTGATGTCTTATGTGGCTTTCCGTGAATAAATGTAGTTCTGCAGCACTTCATAGAGACACATGTTCTCTAGATGAAGACTTCTCTTGGGATAATATGTGTCCAACATGTTTGATTTCAAAATATCTGTACTTTCTGGGTCGTTCTCGGCCAAATATTCAATTTCTCCAACAGATTTCAGTACACAATTTCTCATTGCTGCAAGGCCTAAACTTGCCCAAATTATTCTTCTTGATTTCGAGTAGAGACTTGCAGAAGATAACCTATCTGAACATTTGTAGGATCCAATTTCTCGATGCGATAACATCTTTAAACTGAAACTGTACAGCTTCTTACTGACAGTCTTCTCGTGAGAAATCTCTTCCCACATTTCTTTCAATTCTGTCTTTTCTGATTTAGTAATGTAAGACGTTACATATCGAGCAACAGCAATGGAATTGTCAGCTACATACTGTATATCCATGTTAGCATTCCACATGAATAAAATGACTGGGTTGTAGTCATTTATATTTTTTGATTCTTCTTTTCTTTTAAGGTTGTAGGTATTCTTAGGTGATTTTCTTGTAATAGTATGTCTCACAGATGACATAAAACTGTTTACTCTTCCTTTTGAAAGAACAGGTCTAGGAAATCCAAATCGACATTTAGTGTAGTATTTATCTTTGCTCTTGTATTTCCGTCGACAGTATTTTCCACACCGATGACTTTGGAAACGTAAAACTTGCTCCTTTAACTTTTTCTCTTCTGTGCTTTTTGGTATAGCACATGTTGCATATTCTTCAATGAAAGATAACACTGCTTCATCAGTATCTGTTCCAAACTTTGGGGCATCCTTGATCCACAACAGCATATGAATATGAGGAGCACCTCTTGCCTGGTACTCTTTTCTCCAAAAGAAATCCACTACTTCTCCAAGAGGTGGATTTTTTTTATTGCAGATGAAGGACATCATAGCCTCAAATCTATGATTGAAATATCTGCAAACATTAACCGGATCCAATGAGCACAGTTCTCCTGCTGTCTTGTATTCGATGTTTTTAATGTTTGAATTTGCCTCTCGTAGAAAATCCAGTAAATCATCCCAAGCGTACTCAGCACAGCTTAGGGTAAGGAACTATGTTGGTGTTCCTAAATTCCGTAACATGCATTTTAATTCACCATGGCGTCGGTACCAATATTCATTTGTCCCACGCTGACAAGCCATCAGATTGATCAGTTGTGTTTCCAAATGATCATCTCGGTGCTGCACTTTCTCCATAAAATCCTTAGCAGACACATTTTGTAAATGTACTCCACTTTTTAAAATGTGATTTACTGCATATGATAATGCAGACAAGTCGCTTTCAAATAAAAGATGGAACAAATAAGGAATACTTTGTCGAAATCTGGGATCTTCTGCATATAGTCTTGTAGTTCGATACTCAGAAGCTGGAATCTGTTCTGGACGTTCATCGCATCGTCCTCCTTTTCCTGTAGGAAACAG
This sequence comes from Triturus cristatus, assembly GCF_964204655.1. Classification (NCBI taxonomy): domain Eukaryota; kingdom Metazoa; phylum Chordata; class Amphibia; order Caudata; family Salamandridae; genus Triturus; species Triturus cristatus. The sequence continues at coordinate 193,670,679 of NC_140579.1, forward strand.
CTGGGGAAAACATCGAGCTTCCAAGCTCTCCTCCCATACACTCACGGGAGTTCCTTTTGCTTTCTTCATCTGAAACAGATCAATATTGTCTCCCATAACTTCTTTTGAATGAAGAGGATGTATGCTAAAATGTTCATAAATTTCTTCTTCCTTTGACTTGTCCACTTTTTCAATTTGTCCAGTTGGTGTTTCTGTGTCTTCTTGTAAATCTTCTTCTTCTTCTTCTATATAAATTGATTCATACCATTTGTTATTCCTTTTCAAATACAAATTTGCTCTTTGTACTTTCCGTACATCTACCAGCTCCTGCCAAATCTTCTTATTCTTTGTAGGTACACCATTAACCAGAATAACTAATGGTTCAGTTTCCAAAGTATCTGCATCAATAGTTTCCATATTTTTTTTTCAAATCCAAGGGCAAATACACCACTCTACCTTTTAAACCTCTCAGTAAATATGAAGGAGGTAATTTACCAGTTTTGGGCTCCATACGTACTATGGTCTGGAACGGATGAACACATTGAATAAGTATAGACTCATATGTATTTAATTCAGAAAGTTCGGCAGGAATAGCATCCAATTCTAAATTATTATGTACAGCTCTGGTCGGCATTCTATTTTCCTCTAACTTGTTGTAACAGTATTTACAAATACGCTGATCTTCACCCAATTCAAAACAATTTTCAAGAAATATATATGTGGCAAAATCCTTCCACTTATAATTATCTTCATTTTCACTTTTTCTGTAGAGATCAACATTCCTGGTTTGTTTTCTATAATGAGTTCTGCGGCAACAAATACAAGTAATATTTGGTCTTTCATTAGAGATTATTGCAAATTTTGTTATGTGATCATTAAATGTCTTACTTACAGAGGGTTCTACATTCTCTTCCACTTCTTCCTCATTTACTGTGTCCTTTTCTGCACTGTATTGTTCAGGACCAAAGTAACAAAACAGAATTTCATCAGTAACCTTCTCTACATCTGATACCGATCCACGGAACAGAGCCCTATTCAATTCATCTAACTTTATTGCTGGACTTTTAGCAAAATACAACCGTCTCACAAACTTTCTCATTTCAGTATGATGAACAGCCAGCATCCTAAAATGATGAAAAACACTTTTACACACTTTTCTAGATAGACAAGCCAGAGAATGACCCTGCAAACCAGTATTCTCTCTCACTCTGCATGGATCTAGACTTTGAAGCACCTTAATCTTCTGTTTAACACTTTTTTTACTATATTCTCTTAGAAACTCACGAAATTTATCAATAGATTCCTGACGCACAGTGCAAATACTACTACAATTCCAAGTGTACACTGGGGCTTTAGGACGTCTCCCCATAGCCTCATCCGCCATCACTTGTACCTCATCTCTTGGAACCATTTTCTCCTTCTCCATTATACAACCATTTTTCACTTCATAAGCACGACCTCTGGTGTCAACTGCATGCAGCAAACTATTACTTTGAAAATAACTCTCTTCATTAAAAAAAGGTTCACTACTTGAACTATGCATCCATTCTCCTAAAAACACTTTACAAAAGTTTGTTCTTTTCACTAGTCTTTTCTTTTTGCTTTGTGATTTCAGTACATTGACCATTTTATCTAATGTACGCATCCTATTCAAAATTAAAATGAATAGTTTCCTTTTTAATTCTAATGCCTTTGCTGCAATGGCTTCAATTTCTTTTTTTCTCTTATAAAATTTAGCCTTTTTCTTATATTTCTTCACATCCTTTATCAAATTGGACATATCTCTTCTCTGAAACATTGTTCTACGAATCTCTTTAAACGCTGTTTTTCTTTTAAGTTAATCTTTATTGTTTCTGAAGGTATATTTGCATTAACTAAATGTTCAATTTTTTCCTGTTGTTTTCTATTTAAACATTCTTTCCAGTACAGACATTTTGTACATTTTTCCTTTTTTTGAAGATGTTGTTTAAAAAAAAAAAAATTCTGCTTACCAGAAGACTTTCTCTTTTTCCCAACATGAGCATCTCCAACTAACTTAGGTCCTCCAGTTGTCTTCAAATATAGTTTTTTTTGTGGTTTTTCCTTAGTCTGGATTTTGTAGGCATCTTAAATTTTGTTCACTGCTCTTCAGCAATACCTGAAAAAAACTAAAAAAAATTCCTTTATTTTATTTAAATATATTACTACATTGTTTATGATCTTTTCAAATCTTAAAATACTATGTACCCCTTTCCTACAAGTGAAAATCACAATAACACCTTCACAAATTAAATATCTAAAAACAATTCCTGTGTGCACACAGAGTCATGGTTTGAAATTAGTCAGAAAACGAAATTTCTTTGCCAATTGGAAAGCACACTTCCTACTGTTTTTTTGGCAAGTGATAAGTACTTTTACAGTCTGACACATTTTGAATCCACTTTCCAGATTCTGAAAAAAGCACATGTCCAAACAGCTTTTTGAGACCAGCAACATCTGTAACCTGGGTGACTGACTACACTCCAGCAAGGGCAACCAGCCTTAGTGATGCTGAATGTTTTTGCATTACTGACTGCAACCTCAAACCCCACTCGGTTGTGAATACTGTGCATGATTTCACAGGATAAGCAGCTGGGTGTGTGCTAAGAGTCTGCTTCTGCAGAAAAAAATAGCTCCCCCTTTCCATCTAATGCAAATGTAAAATTACCAGAGTAATACGCAATAAATCTCTGTCTGTAATTCCTCTTTGCACACAGAGTCATGCTTTGATATTAGTCAGAAAACGAAATTTCTTTGCCAATTTGAAAGCACACTTACTACTCTTTTTTTGGCAAGTGATAAGTACTTTTACAGTCTGATACATTTTGAATCCACTTTTCAGATTCTTAAAACAGCACATGTCCAAACAGCTTTTTGAGACCAGCAACATGTGTAACCTGGGTGACTGACTACACTCCAGCAAGGGCAACCAGCCTTAGTGATGCTGAATGTATTTGCATTACTGACTGCAACCTCAAACCCCACTCGGTTGTGAATACTGTGCATGATTCCACAGGATAAGCAGCTGGGTGTGTGCTAAGAGTCTGCTTCTGCAGAAAAAATAGCTCCCCCTTTCCTACTAATGCAACTGTAAAATTACCAGAGTAATACGCAATAAATCTCTTTGTGTAATTCCTCTTTGCACACAGAGTCATGCTTTGATATTAGTCAGAAAACGAAATTTCTTTGCCAATTTGAAAGCACACTTACTACTCTTTTTTTGGCAAGTGATAAGTACTTTTACAGTCTGATACATTTTGAATCCACTTTTCAGATTCTTAAAAAAGCACATGTCCAAACAGCTTTATGAGACCAGCAACATGTGTAACCTGGGTGACTGACTACACTCCAGCAAGGGCAACCAGCCTTAGTGATGCTGAATGTATTTGCATTACTGACTGCAACCTCAAACCCCACTCGGTTGTGAATACTGTGCATGATTCCACAGGATAAGCAGCTGGGTGTGTGCTAAGAGTCTGCTTCTGCAGAAAAAAATAGCTCCCCCTTTCCATCTAATGCAAATGTAAAATTACCAGAGTAATACGCAATAAATCTCTGTCTATAATTCCTCTTTGCACACAGAGTCATGGTTTGAAATTAGGCAGAAAACAAAATTTCTTTGCCAATTTGAAAGCACACTTACTACTCTTTTTTTTTGCAAGTGAAAAGTACTTTTACAGTCTGACACATTTTGAATCCACTTTTCAGATTCTTAAAAAAGCACATGTCCAAACAGCTTTTTCAGACCAGAAACATGTGTAACCTGGGTGACTGACTACACTCCAGCAAGGGCAACCAGCCTTAGTGATGCTGAATGTATTTGCATTACTGACTGCAACCTCAAACCCCACTTGGTTGTGAATACTGTGGATGATTCCACAGGATAAGCAGCTGGGTGTGTGCTAAGAGTCCGCTTCTGCAGAAAAAAATAGCTCCCCCTTTCCATCTAATGCAAATGTAAAATTACCAGAGTAATACGCAATAAATCTCTGTCTATTATTCCTCTTTGCACACAGAGTCATGGTTTAAAATTAGGCAGAAAACGAAATTTCTTTGCCAATTTGAAAGCACACTTACTACTCTTTTTTTTGGCAAGTGATAAGTACTTTTACAGTCTGACACATTTTGAATCCACTTTTCAGATTCTGAAAAAAGCACGTGTCCAAACAGCTTTTTGAGACCAGCAACATGTGTAACCTGGGTGACTGACTACACTCCAGCAAGGGCAACCAGCCTTAGTGATGCTGAATGTATTTGCATTACTGACTGCAACCTCAAACCCCACTCGGTTGTGAATACTGTGCATGATTCCACAGGATAAGCAGCTGGGTGTGTGCTAAGAGTCTGTTTCTGCAGAAAAAAATAGCTCCCCCTTTCCATCTAATGCAACTGTAAAATTACCAGAGTAATACGCAATAAATCTCTGTCTATTATTCCTCTTTGCACACAGAGTCATGGTTTAAAATTAGGCTGAAAACGAAATTTCTTTGCCGATTGGAAAGCACACTTACTACTCTTTTTTTTGCAAGTGAAAAGTACTTTTACAGTCTGACACATTTTGAATCCACTTTTCAGATTCTTAAAAAAGCACATGTCCAAACAGCTTTTTCAGACCAGAAACATGTGTAACCTGGGTGACTGACTACACTCCAGCAAGGGCAACCAGCCTTAGTGATGCTGAATGTATTTGCATTACTGACTGCAACCTCAAACCCCACTCGGTTGTGAATACTGTGGATGATTCCACAGGATAAGCAGCTGGGTGTGTGCTAAGAATCTGTTTCTGCAGAAAAAATAGCTCCCCCTTTCCATCTAATGCAAATGTAAAATTACCAGAGTAATACACAATAAATCTCTGTCTGTAATTCCTCTTTGCACACAGAGTCATGCTTTGATATTAGTCAGAAAACAAAATTTCTTTGCCAATTTGAAAGCACACTTACTACTCTTTTTTTTTGCAAGTGATAAGTACTTTTACAGTCTGATACATTTTTAATCCACTTTTCAGATTCTTAAAAAAGCACATGTCCAAACAGCTTTTTCAGACCAGGAACATGTGTAACCTGGGTGAATGACTACACTCCAGCAAGGGCAACCAGCCTTAGTGAAGCTTAATGTATTTGCATTACTGACTGCAACCTCAAACCCCACTCGGTTGTGAATACTGTGCATGATTCTACAAGATAAGCACCTGGGTGTGTGCTAAGAGTCTGCTTCTGCAGAAAAATAGCTGCCCCTTTCCTACTAATGTAACTGTAAAATTACCAGAGTAATACGCAATAAATCTCTGTCTATAATTCCTCTTTGCACACAGAGTCATGGTTTCATATTAGTCAGAAAACGAAATTTCTTTGCCAATTTGAAAGCACACTTACTACTCTTTTTTTTGCAAGTGAAAAGTACTTTTACAGTCTGACACATTTTGAATCCACTTTTCAGATTCTTAAAAAAGCACATGTCCAAACAGCTTTTTCAGACCAGAAACATGTGTAACCTGGGTGACTGACTACACTCCAGCAAGGGCAACCAGCCTTAGTGATGCTGAATGTATTTGCATTACTGACTGCAACCTCAAACCCCACTCGGTTGTGAATACTATGCATGATTCCACAGGATAAGCAGCTGGGTGTGTGCTAAGAGTCTGCTTCTGCAGAAAAAATAGCTCCCCCTTTCCATCTAATGCAAATGTAAAATTACCAGAGTAATACGCAATAAATCTCTGTCTATAATTCCTCTTTGCACACAGAGTCATGGTTTCATATTAGTCAGAAAACGAAATTTCTTTGCCAATTTGAAAGCACACTTACTACTCTTTTTTTTTGCAAGTGATAAGTACTTTTACAGTCTGACACATTTTTAATCCACTTTTCAGATTCTTAAAAAAGCACATGTCCAAACAGCTTTTTCAGACCACAAACATGTGTAACCTGGGTGACTGACTACTCTCCATCAAGGGCAACCAGCCTTAGTGATGCTGAATGTATTTGCATTACTGACTGCAACCTCAAACCCCACTCGGTTGTGAATACTATGCATGATTCCACAGGATAAGCAGCTGGGTGTTTGCTAAGAGTCTGCTTCTGCAGAAAAAATAGCTCCCCCTTTCCTACTAATGCAACTGTAAAATTACCAGAGTAATACGCAATAAATCTCTATCTATAATTCCTTTTTGCACACAGAGTCATGGTTTCATATTAGTCAGAAAACGACATTTCTTTGCCAATTTGAAAGCACACTTACTACTCTTTTTTTTCGCAAGTGATTAGTACTTTTACAGTCTGACACATTTTGAATCCACTTTTCAGATTCTCAAAAAAGTACATGTCCAAACAGCTTTTTGAGACCAGAAACATGTGTAACCTGGGTGACTGACTACACTCCAGCAAAGGCAACCAGCGTTAGTGATGCTGAATGTATTTGCATTACTGACTGCAACCTCAAACCCTAAAAGTATTCCTCATTTATACCAGTACACCTTATTTTATGGTGAAAACATAGTCCATATTATTTTACATGTTCCTCACATTTAAATTTCTCCCAAAACACAAAACGATAAACACAACTTCAACAAAAGGAATTCCAATTCTATTTTTCATTTCTTAATTTACCATATACATCCCCTCTCAAACTCATAACTCACCTTTAAAATTAGTTAGTTGTGAAAGAAATGTGGCACTCAAACAGCAGATTATCAGAGCCAGGATCTCTGTTCTGTACACCTCTCTCCTCTCAGCAGAACCAGATAATGGCAATGTTTCCCTCTCTTTTTCCACACATATACATGTTAATTTCAAATCTCAGTGCTTCCCCCTTTTTTTCAAATGTAATCACACATTTCTATTGGTTGAAAACCAACCCTTTTCCAAAAGTACCCTTCCCCCAACTTGACTTCAGCCTAGTACCCTTCCCCCAACTTGACTTCTGCCTGCTACCATAGCAACTGCTCTTGAAACACTGCTGTGTAGAGTTAGGTCAGAAGTTCACCACACAATGTTTCATTTCCAAAGAGCAGGAGTGCTTGACTTTTCAAACCTAACAGCAAATCCATAGTACTGTTCTTTGATAACACATTTTTCTGTACCAATACAAAACATGCTTCTATAAATTTACACATACAGCCTAGTTTTTAGTGTAGAATGGTATGAAACAGCCAATCAGTTCTTTTTTTTAAAAAAAATATGTATGCCTCCATTTCTAAACTGTCTTTCATTTTTTTCCCCATTCTACTGAAAGACACCTCCTGAGTGCATCCAGTTCTCCTTTTAAGATGTTCACAGTGTGGATTGTAGGGCACAGCTATGTCTTCTGGAGTGAAAAGTATGCTGAGAAAACAGGTATGGTGAGAGACCTTGCTTTGCCAAATGTAGACATTAAATGGATTGGTCAGAGAGGGTTAAAGTGGCACCAATTGATGCCATTGGTGAAATCCTTCATGCAAATCCAACACCCTGACCTCATAATAGTGCACTGTGGTGGCAATGACCTAGGCACTTTGACTGGGGTAGGTCTGGAAATGCTTATGAAGGAGACCTTTGCACAACTGTTTTCACTTTTCCCTAAAACTGCCTTTGTGTATTCTAACATATGCCAAAGGCAAAAATGGAACTGGTCCAATCATTTTTGTCCGCAGATTGACAAAGCAAGAAAGCACGTCAAGAAATCTGTTTCTGCTTTCCACCGAGACTATGGTATGGGTTCCATTTACCACAACAATTTGCGTTACGACATGCAAGACATTTATAGAGGAGATGGTGTACACTTCACTGATGAAGGGAACAGAGTCTTCCTCTTGAACCTTAGACTCTGCATCGGTACTTACTTGTAGGTACCACTAAAAAATCAAATCACTTCATAAACACAACGGCTCTTTTTAGAGCCCCCTAATATCTAAACACTTAAATCTGAATTTTATTTCTCTTTTTTTTTTTTTTTCTACAGTACGCGTACGGTAAGCTTACCGTAAGCTTACCGTACGCGTACCCCGCGTTTTTTTTTAAAATTAATAAATGGTTTTTTTGTACTTTTCTGTCCTTCTTTGACCCCCTTTCAAATGTTAGGGGGTCTGTAACTCTCTTCCTTGCCCCCTTTTCAAGTTATCACCCTTTTTTTTTCTGTGTGAAACACACAAAATGGCGGCCGCCGCTTCCTGGTTTCGACCGATTCGAATGTTTACTAAGATCTAACAGCCAATCAGAATCGCGCTCGCGCACGTCACCGTACGCGTATGGTAAGCCTACCGTAAGCGCACGGTAAGCGCACCGTAAGCTGGCTCAGATATATATATTGATTTAAATGCTATTTTCTCAGGAACTACTGAACAGATTTACACCAGACCTACAAAAGGCACTTCCTTAACCTGAGGACTACCTCTCTGCCAATTTTCAAGTAACTCTGTTCAGCCGTTCGGGCTGTAGCTGTGTCTAAAGGTCCTATGGAAAAATGCATGGGAAAAATGCGTTTTGGGACCCCCCTTTTTTCTCAGCCCCCGCTTGACGAATCCCCCCGAGGCTTTCAGGGTAGAAGCGGAGCGTAGCGCCCCACCTATTTTGAAATAGTTATTCAAAATAGAATGTTGCGGATTTCCTATGGTAAGAGGGTCCTAACTATAACTACCTACTGGCGACCGCCAGTAGGTAATATATATATATTCACTGAAAAAACCATAGGTTTCAGGGGTGTTATAGTTAGCTGGACATTTCCCTCATACAAAACCCTAGAAATTCCCCTGTTATAGTTAGTTCAGCTAACTATAACTCGCGCCCCCGCAATGCACTGCTGATGACGTCACATATTACATCACTCATGACATGGTCAGTGACATCTTGTTAGTGTGTGTTAGGGAGTATTTTTTAGAGAGAATGTCTTAGAGTGTGTGTTAGGGAGTAGGAGCTTTTGGCAAAACGTTTTGTGAAATAGTAGAAGGTGAATAATAAAGTGAATGAGAGTGAAGAAGATAGAGTGTATATAGATATGTGATACAGAAAATGTGTAAGTGTATGTTATAGTGCGTGTGTACTAGAATGTGTTTGTGTGTGTTAAAGAGAGTATATTAAGAGTGTGTGTTAGATAAAGTGTGTGCTAAATAGTGTGTGTTAGTGATAATGTTAGAGACAGTAGTAGTGTGTGTGTGCTGGAGATTGAGTAGTAATGCGTGTAATAGATAGTGTGTGCGTTTTAGAGAGCATGTATTAGAGAGTGTGTGTTAGGGAGTATTTTTTAGAGAGAATGTCTTAGAGTGTGTGTTAGGGAGTATTTTTTAGAGAGAATGTCTTAGAGAGCATGTTGTAGAGAGTGTTTTGTAGAGATTATCATAGAGAGCATGTATTAAAGTGTTTCTGTATGTGGAGTGTGCGTAAAGTGTAGGTGTGTCATGTATGAGCGTAATACAGAGAGTGTAATACAGAGAGTACTAGATGTAGAGTAAAAGATGTTGAGTAATCCAGAGAGCGTATTACAAAGAGCATATTATAGAGAGCGTTTACAAATAGTAATATAGTTAGAGTAATATAGAGAGGGTAATACAGAGAGGGTAATAGAGAGAGGGTAATCAACAACATGTGTAATACAGTGTTTTTAGAGAGCATTCCTTAGAGAGCGTTATTTAGAAAGCATGTTTTAGAAAGTATTTGTAGAGTGTGTTTAGAGTATGTATGTGTGTGTACAGAGTGTGTATAGTTTGTGTGTATAAACAGTGTATTTTTAAAGAGTGTGTTTGTAAATTGCATGTGTACAGGATGTGTGTGTAGAATACGTGTGTGTACAGGCTGTGTGTGTAGAGTATATGTGTGTATAAGGTGTGTGTGTACAGAGCGTGTGTGGATGGACGTGTGTGTATAGAACATGTGTGTAGAGGGCATGTGTGGAGAGAGAGCTTTTAGAGAGCATGTGTACAGAGACTATGTGTGTAGAGAGCGTGTGTAGAGAGCATGTGTAGAGAGAACATGTGTTGAGCTTTTGCATGTGTAAAGAGTGTATCTATAGAGTGCATGTGTGGTAAGAGTGAATAGTAAAAGTGGATGACTGTAAAATCTGGATGTAAAGTGTGTATGTAAAGAATCTGTAGTTAAAGTATGTATTAGGGAGTATTATTAGAGTTATAAGGATGTATTATTAATAAGGTAATCCTTGGTAGAGAAAGTAAAAAGTAGTGAAGAAATTGACAATGCAAAGTAAAAAGTAGTGAAGAAGTTGACAATGCCTCACATAAGTGACCCAATAGGAGTTTGCAGATTGGTTCTCACCTGCACTCACCTTATAATCATTAGCTATTGTCAACTTATAGTGCACCACGTTCTCTGTACCATGTTCTCTGTACCACGCTCTTAGTATCACAATCTTTGTGCCATGCTCTTTGCACTATGCTTTCTGCATCATGCTTTCTGCATCATGCTCTCTGCACCATGCTCTCTGCACCATGCTCTCTGCACCATGCTTTCTGCACTATGCTTTCTGCACTACGCTCTGTGCACCATGCTCACAAGTGTGGTACAGAGAGTGTGGTACAGAGAGTGTAATACAGAGAGCGTAATACAGAGAGCAGAATACAGAGAGCGTAATACAGAGAGCGTAATACAGAGAGCGTAATACAGAGAGCGCAATACAGAGAGCGTAATACAGAGAACGTAATACAGAGAGTATAATACAGACAGCGTAATACAGAGAACGTAATACATAGAGAGTAATAGAGAGAGTAATATAGAGAGCATAATACAGAGAGCTTATTAGAGTAATACAGAGAGAGTAATACAGAGAGGGTAATACAGAGAGGGCAATACAGAGAGGGTAATACAGAGAGGGTAATACAGAGAACATGTGTAATACAGTGTGTTTTACAGTGTTCCTTAGAGAGCATCATTTAGAAAGCATGTCTTACAGAGTATTTGTAGAGTGCATGTTTAACCCCTTCGCTGCTAGGCCTTTTCCCCTCCTGTGCTAAGCCTTTTTTGGGCTATTTGGGGTAGTGCGCGCTTAGGCCCCTGTAACTTTTTGACCACATTAGGTATCCACGCCAAATTTGCGTCCTTTTCTTCCAACATCTTGGGGATTCTAAAGGTACCCAGGGTTTGTGAATTTTCCTAGAGGGTTCCCAGAAATTAGTCAAAATACAGCAAAATTTTGTTTTTTTTGTGAAAAATGGGAAAAACGGGCTGCAAATGAAAGCTTCTGGGTTTTTCTCAGCAAATGGTATCAAAAAAGGGTTTGTGGGGCTGAAATCACCATTTCTCCAGCTTTTAGGGAATGACAGAATTTTGTTAGAAAACCAACATTTTTTACACAGTTTTGGCATTTTTCTGGGACATACCCTATTTTTGCTATTTTTTGTGCTTTCAACCTCCTTCCAGTTAATGGTAGAAATGGGTACAAAAACAATAATGGATCCTGGAAAGCTATACATTTTTGAAAAGTAGACAAAATTCTGAATTCAGCAAGGGGTCATTTGTGTAGATCCATCAAGGTTTCTTTATAGAAACTACCAGTTAAATATAGGAAAAATTAAAAACGTGTAACTTCTTCTAATTATCACATCTCTTAGAAAGCAATGTACCATTACATCCACTGGACCTTCCTGGTTGTGGGGATATATAGGACTTGTAGGTTCACCAAGAGCCCAACGAACCCAGAGTGAAAACCTGAGCTGCATTTTGTAATGTTTTTTTTTTTTGTTCCGGGTATATAGCAATTATTGTGGGAAAATGTATACATGGAAAAATCGGTATGAAAGACACCTATGTATTTCTGAAATGGGAACAAATTACAGAGTTTAGAAACAGTGCATATTTGCACATTTTCGAAATTGGGAATACTCATACTTGCATGACAATTATTGGTCATTTTTCAAAATGACTTTTTTTTTACACAATGTCTTTCATTTGGAAGGGAGAAATGCATCCAAAATCAATAGGTAATAACAGTTGCTTTACAAATCTGAACTACCCTAAGTCTCCCGATAAAAATGGTACCTCACTTGTGTGGGTAGGCATAGTGCCCACGACAGGAAGTGGCTCAAAACCTAAGCTGAACACACCACATTTTCACACTGAAAATTTACACTTTTTTTGCGAAGAGTCTAGCTGTAGTTTTTGAACCCTAACCCTGCCGGCATCTAGGGAAACCTAGCAAACCTATACATTTTTGAAAACTAGACACCCAGGGGAATCCAGGATGGGGTGACTTGACTGCCTCCCACCATGGTCTGTTACCCAGAATCCCTTGCAAACGTAAAAAAATGACAAAAAAAACACATTTTCCCCACATTTCTGGGATGGAAAGTTCTGGAATCTGCGTGGATCCACAAATTTCCACCCATCCCGCGTTCCCCAAAGTCCTACGAGAAAAATAGTACCTCACTTGTGCGGGTCGGCCTAGTGCCCGCGACAGGAAACGGCGCAAAACGCAACGTGGTCACACCTCAATTTTAGAGTGAAAAATGACCCCTTTTTGGCAAAGTGACTAGCTGTAGTTTTTGAACCCTAGCCCTGCCGGCACCTAGGGAAACCTAGCAAACCTATACATTTTTGAAAACTAGACACCCAGGGGAATCCAGGAGGGGGTGACTTGACGGCCTCCCACCATGGTCTGTTACCCAGAATCCCTTGCAAACGTATAAAAATGACAAAAAAAACACATTTTCCCAACATTTTTGTGATGGAAAGTTCTGGAATCTGCGTGGATCCACAAATTTCCACCCACCCCACGTTCCCCAAAGTCTTACGAGAAAAATGGTACCTCACTTGTGCAGGTCGACATAGTGCCCGCGACAGGAAACGGCGCAAAACGCAACGTGGTCACACCTCAATTTTGCAGTGAAAAATGACCCTTTTTTGGCAAAGTGACCAGCTGTAGTTTTTGAACCCTAGCCCTGCCGGCACCTAGGTAAACCTAGCAAACCTATACATTTTTGAAAACTAGACACCCAGGGGAATCCAGGATGGGGTGACTTGACTGCCTCCCACCATGGTCTGTTACCCAGAATCCCTTGCAAACGTAAAAAAATGACAAAAAAACCACATTTTCCCCACATTTCTGGGATGGAAAGTTCTGGAATCTGCGTGGATCCACAAATTTCCACCCATCCCGCGTTCCCCAAAGTCCTACGAGAAAAATAGTACCTCACTTGTGCGGGTCGGCCTAGTGCCCGCGACAGGAAACGGCGCAAAATGCAACGTGGTCACACCTCAATTTACAGTGAAAAATGACCCCTTTTTGGCAAAGTGACTAGCTGTAGTTTTTGAACCCTAGCCCTGCCGGCACCTAGGGAAACCTAGCAAACCTATACATTTTTGAAAACTAGACACCCAGGGGAATCCAGGAGGGGGTGACTTGACGGCCTCCCACCATGGTCTGTTACCCAGAATCCCTTGCAAACGTATAAAAATGACAAAAAAAACACATTTTCCCAACATTTTTGTGATGGAAAGTTCTGGAATCTGCGTGGATCCACAAATTTCCACCCACCCCACGTTCCCCAAAGTCTTACGAGAAAAATGGTACCTCACTTGTGCAGGTCGACATAGTGCCCGCGACAGGAAACGGCGCAAAACGCAACGTGGTCACACCTCAATTTTGCAGTGAAAAATGACCCTTTTTTGGCAAAGTGACCAGCTGTAGTTTTTTAACCCTAGCCCTGCCGGCACCTAGGTACACCTAGCAAACCTATACATTTTTGAAAACTAGACACCCAGGGGAATCCAGGATGGGGTGACTTGACTGCCTCCCACCAGGGTCTGTTACCCAGAATCCCTTGCAAACGTAAAAAAATGACAAAAAAAACACATTTTCCCCACATTTCTGGGATGGAAAGTTCTGGAATCTGCGTGGATCCACAAATTTCCACCCACCCCGCGTTCCCCAAAGTCCTACGAGAAAAATGGTACCTCACTTGTGCGGGTCGGCCTAGTGCCCGCGACAGGAAACGGCGCAAAACGCAACGTGGTCACACCTCAATTTTGCAGTCATAAATTACCCTTTTTTGGCAAAGCGACTAGCTGTAGTTTTTGAACCCTAGCCCTGCCGGCACCTAGGTAAACCTAGCAAACCTATACATTTTTAAAAACTAGACACCCAGGGGAATCCAGGATGGGGTGACTTGACTGCCTCCCACCATGGTCTGTTACCCAGAATCCCTTGCAAACGTAAAATAATGACAAAAAAAACACATTTTCCCCACATTTCTGGGATGGAAAGTTCTGGAATCTGCGTGGATCCACAAATTTCCACCCATCCCGCGTTCCCCAAAGTCCTACGAGAAAAATAGTACCTCACTTGTGCGGGTCGGCCTAGTGCCCGCGACAGGAAACGGCGCAAAACGCAACGTGGTCACACCTCAATTTACAGTGAAAAATGACCCCTTTTTGGCAAAGTGACTAGCTGTAGTTTTTGAACCCTAGCCCTGCCGGCACCTAGGGAAACCTAGCAAACCTATACATTTTTGAAAACTAGACACCCAGGGGAATCCAGGAGGGGGTGACTTGACGGCCTCCCACCATGGTCTGTTACCCAGAATCCCTTGCAAACGTATAAAAATGACAAAAAAAACACATTTTCCCAACATTTTTGTGATGGAAAGTTCTGGAATCTGCGTGGATCCACAAATTTCCACCCACCCCACGTTCCCCAAAGTCTTACGAGAAAAATGGTACCTCACTTGTGCAGGTCGACATAGTGCCCGCGACAGGAAACGGCGCAAAACGCAACGTGGTCACACCTCAATTTTGCAGTGAAAAATGACCCTTTTTTGGCAAAGTGACCAGCTGTAGTTTTTGAACCCTAGCCCTGCCGGCACCTAGGTACACCTAGCAAACCTATACATTTTTGAAAACTAGACACCCAGGGGAATCCAGGATGGGGTGACTTGACTGCCTCCCACCAGGGTCTGTTACCCAGAATCCCTTGCAAACGTAAAAAAATGACAAAAAAAACACATTTTCCCCACATTTCTGGGATGGAAAGTTCTGGAATCTGCGTGGATCCACAAATTTCCACCCACCCCGCGTTCCCCAAAGTCCTACGAGAAAAATGGTACCTCACTTGTGCGGGTCGGCCTAGTGCCCGCGACAGGAAACGGCGCAAAACGCAACGTGGTCACACCTCAATTTTGCAGTGAAAAATTACCCTTTTTTGGCAAAGTGACTAGCTGTAGTTTTTGAACCCTAGCCCTGCCGGCACCTAGGGAAACCTAGCAAACCTATACATTTTTGAAAACTAGACACCCAGGGGAATCCAGGATGGGGTGACTTGACTGCCTCCCACCATGGTCTGTTACCCAGAATCCCTTGCAAACGTAAAAAAATGACAAAAAAAACACATTTTCCCGACATTTCTGGGATGGAAAGTTCTGGAATCTGCGTGGATCCACAAATTTCCACCCACCCCGCGTTCCCCAAAGTCCTACGAGAAAAATGGTACCTCACTTGTGCGGGTCGGCCTAGTGCCCGCGACAGGAAACGGTGCAAAACGCAACGTGGTCACACCTCAATTTTGCAGTCAAAAATTACCCTTTTTTGGCAAAGTGACTAGCTGTAGTTTTTGAACCCTAGCCCTGCCGGCAGCTAGGGAAACCTACCAAACCCAGACATTTCTGAAAACTAGACACCCGGCGGCTTCCAGGGAGGTATGGCTTGCGTGGATCCCCCCACGTTTCCTTACCCAGAATCCCCTGCAAATCTCAATTTTAACTGAAAAAATCACTTTTTTCACACATTTTGGGGTGGGAAAGTTGTGGCATCACCGGGCTCACACAAATTTACCACCACCCAGCGTTCCCCCAGGTCTCCCGGTAAAAATGGTGCCTCACTTGTGTGGGAGGCCCAAGTACCCGCGGCAGGCAAGGGCCCAAAACGTAGTGAGGCGACATCAAAATGGCCTATCGCAAAACCACCTCGTTTTGCAAGGGGGGTCACTTTGGTTTTTGGCCCGGTGCTCGGCGGCCATCTAGGGAAACCTACCAAACCCACGCATTTCTGAAAACTAGACACCTGGCGGCTTCCAGGGAGGTATGGCTTGCGTGGATCCCCCAAAGTTTCCTTACCCAGAATCCCCTGCAAACCTCAATTTTAGCTGAAAAAAATCACTTTTTTCACACATTTTGGGGTGGGAAAGTTGTGGCATCACCGGGCTCACACAAATTTACCACCACCCAGCGTTCCCCCAGGTCTCCCGGTAAAAATGGTGCCTCACTTGTGTGGGAGGCCCAAGTACCCGCGGCAGGCAAGGGCCCAAAACGTAGTGAGGCGACATCAAAATGGCCTATCGCAAAACCACCTGGTTTTGCAAGGGGGGTCACTTTGGTTTTTGGCCCGGTGCTCGGCGGCCATCTAGGGAAACCTACCAAACCCACGCATTTCTGAAAACTAGACACCCGGTGGCTTCCAGGGAGGTATGGCTTGCGTGGATCCCCCAACATTTCCTTACCCAGAATCCCCTGCAAACCTCAATTTTAGCTGAAAAAATCAAATTTTTCACACATTTTGGGGTGGGAAAATTGTGGCATCACCGGGCTCACACAAATTTACAATCACCCAGCGTTCCCCCAGGTCTCAACTTTCCCACCCCAAAATGTGTGAAAAAAGTGATTTTTTCAGCTAAAATTGAGGTGTGCAGGGGATTCTGGGTAAGGAAACGTTGGGGGATCCACGCAAGCCATACCTCCCTGGAAGCCGCCGGGTGTCTAGTTTTCAGAAATGCATGGGTTTGGTAGGTTTCCCTAGATGGCCGCCGAGCACCGGGCCAAAAACCTAAGTGACCCCCCTTGCAAAACCAGGTGGTTTTGCGATAGGCCATTTTGATGTCGCTTCACTACGTTTTGGGCCCTTGCCTGCCGCGGGTACTTGGGCCTCCCACACAAGTGAGGCACCATTTTTACCGGGAGACCTGGGGGAACGCTGGGTGGTGGTAAATTTGTGTGAGCCCGGTGATGCCACAACTTTCCCACCCCAAAATGTGTGAAAAAAGTGATATTTTCAGCTAAAATTGAGGTTTGCAGGGGATTCTGGGTAAGGAAACGTTGGGGGATCCACGCAAGCCATACCTCCCTGGAAGCCGCCGGGTGTCTAGTTTTCAGAAATGCATGGGTTTGGTAGGTTTCCCTAGATGGCCGCCGAGCACCGGGCCAAAAACCAAAGTGACCCCCCTTGCAAAACCAGGTGGTTTTGCGATAGGCCATTTTGATGTCGCCTCACTACGTTTTGGGCCCTTGCCTGCCGCGGGTACTTGGGCCTCCCACACAAGTGAGGCACCATTTTAACCGGGAGACCTGGGGGAACGCTGGGTGGTGGTAAATTTGTGTGAGCCCGGTGATGCCACAACTTTCCCACCCCAAAATGTGTGAAAAAAATGATTTTTTCAGCTAAAATTGAGGTTTGCAGGGGATTCTGGGTAAGGAAACGTTGGGGGATCCACGCAAGCCATACCTCCCTAGAAGCCGCCGGGTGTCTAGTTTTCAGAAATGCATGGGTTTGGTAGGTTTCCCTAGATGGCCGCCGAGCACCGGGCCAAAAACCTAAGTGACCCCCCTTGCAAAACCAGGTGGTTTTGCGATAGGCCATTTTGATGTCGCCTCACTACGTTTTGGGCCCTTGCCTGCCGCGGGTACTTGGGCCTCCCACACAAGTGAGGCACCATTTTTACCGGGAGACCTGGGGGAACGCTGGGTGGTGGTAAATTTGTGTGAGCCCGGTGATGCCACAACTTTCCCACCCCAAAATGTGTGAAAAAAATGATTTTTTCAGCTAAAATTGAGGTTAGCAGGGGATTCTTGTGGTACTTTAAAATTTGGGACCGCGTAGGAGGCAGGGCCCTACCCCTGTCTATCCCGGTATTAGCGAACCGCGAATGGTCAATGCGGTATGTACAAGTGCCTCGTGTAACGTTTTAGCTATGAATGCACTATGTATACGTTATTATACATTGACTCCGTGGGTTCCATCTTGGAGCGGTGGCCATCTTATAGTTGCCCTCACATAGGCTACACCTTTAAGAACAAATACAGGCCTCTAGAACACATGTGCCTTCCTTTGACTTCTCTATGACCTGGGCAGCTTGGCTCTGCTGCCCCAGGTCAGTCCGGTCTCACGAGTTCCCCGTCCTCTGGCCACCTGTGATTAGCATCAGGGCTTGACACACCATAAAGCCTTTACATTAAACACGAGCCTCCAGCTAATCTCTTTCACACCTGACTGTTCCTGCTTTATGGCTTGTTTCCCAAACAGGAGATGCTCATGTTTATTGGGGCCTATCGATATCTGATGTGGGATCTGAGCCTCGCTGGGTAAATAATTGTGGGCTGGTTGAACAGGAATGTGGGATTGTCACCATGACTCTGCCTTTTCTTTGAAGCCAAAATATGTGAATGACCACTTGTAAAACAGGGGCGGTGTTGCCCAAAGCGTAATATTCTGTATAAAATAGAAGACTGGTTTTTGTTCTGCAGACTGCCTCATTCAGTTGCTAAGGCTTCTGTGCGACGTAGTCTCACTCATTTAATGTTTAATAAAGATGTCTTTTTCATATTTCAGCTTCTTCTGCCAGTTTCTTTGTTACATTACCATGAGAGCGTCTTTTATAATACTACAGCAACAGGATAACCCGAAGTCATAGGGTGCTATCCCTGGCACCGCTGGGGTCCTAAAATCCCCGGTACTTCAGTTGGCGCCCGACAGCGCGGCATCAATACAAGTGACTATCTGGAGGAGCGATCTTGTCAGAGGACAGAAATCTACTGGGGAGAACAGGACAGAAATCCACTAAGTAGGTACCGAGGTTCTGGGGGATTCTTTGTCTCTGCAGCCCAGTATATCTCTGATCTTTCTGACTTTGACTCTCCAAAAGATGTCACTCCCGATTAGAACCCTTTTTGGCGTGAGTATTATAAAGGACGTTTTGTTATGAAGAACTTGACAGTTAGAATTTGGATAACCTTTTGATTAAATAAAAGTAAGAGTTAAGTATAAGTGGGTCGCTCCCACTCCTTTGGTTCTTTGGGTCTTTGATTTGGTTATCGCAATTACCAAAGCCGAGGGGTTGGTTTCTTGGTTTTTAATTTGGTCATTGCAATTACCATAGCCAAGGGTCTCGTATATTTGCGAGTGTATTGATAGAGATAACCCCTTGAAGTTTGAAGTTAGATTAGTGAGCTATAAGATGCCTGATCTTAGCAAGTTTGAAATGTAGAAATTTGTGTTGGCCAACTTTTGGTTTGTATAGGTCTGGATATGCGAATTGCAATTTGTGTAGGCAGGTAATGAGGAGATATTTCTCCATTTGGTTTAGTTGCATGCCTGTTTGTAAGCTCACATGGAAAAATGTGTTGCTTTTTTGGACGGTACCATAGTTAAAATCGGTTAGATTTGAAAACATATTTCTTCCTTGGTGATTTTGTATCCCCAGGGAATTAAAATATGACATAATACAAAACAAGGATGCTTCGTTCTGCGCAGTTTCATGAATAAAGATATGCAGAACGATTTTGTGTGGTGTTCTGCTAGGCAAAGCTAGTGAATTGAGCGCACTCACTACTTCTTGGACATACATCTGTCTGTTGGGCTGTTTATGCAGCCTTTTGGAATACTATTGAGAAGCGTTTCTTGTAAATATGACTTACAACTAGTATTTGTAAATGGTTTGTTTCAAGTATAGTCTGTGAGCTGTTCTTTCTTTCTGTCATGCGTATTGATTTGCAAGTCAACTGTGTGTTTAAATGTCTATGTGGTTTTCTCATTAGTGCAACTTCTGTAAGTAAATTGCGACGGCGCTATTCATGAAAAATGGCTAAAGCGCGCTGTATTGTCTGTTTGACCCCCCTTTCCGTTTATGTCTGAAATGAGCTCAATATGTGTTTGTGGGTCTTCTGATGTTTTCAGTCTGTTAAGCAAAATGTTGGTTAATGAATGTTAAGTAGAAACTTAGGAAAAATACAGAAATGAACAATGTGATGTGCTAAAATAGCTATGTGTTGCTATTTAATTTATAGAATGAGCAGTTGTGCACATATACAAAACTGCCGTTAAATGCTTCAAGGATAAAATTAGAACCACATTCAATAGATATAAATAAGGCCCCAAAAACGAAATTATCTATTTTTGCAAAAGTACATAAATTTACAGCATTTTCCTTAGATGCATTGTATTAGATGTTCACAGGCAAACTTTTCAGCTGCAGTATATTTGATAGGAATGTTCATTCAGCCAGCACTTTCCCAGTTAAACACGGGTGGAATTTTGCATAACCGTCCTTTTAAATGAAAGTGGCGCAAAAATGTGACTCGTTTCAAATTGGGCTTATGCGCTTAGGCTTGTAAGTTAAATGTGTCCAAAATGATAGCTTGTTTTTTATACGTGGAATTATCACAAAAACGAATAATTGGGATTTTTTTTTTAAAGAAAATTATTAATCATGGAAAAATTATTTTAAAAAAATAAGTGCTTTTCAAAATCGTTTTTTGATATTTATAAAGCTTAATACTCATACTATGGCCTCCTAGCATTAAAATTTGATTTAAGTTGTGTTGCATCACTAAAATGGCAAGCAATCGTGTGTACAATTTTCCCTTGGCGCAGGCGCAAACAAGCTCATTTTTATAAAGTATAAGTTATTATTTCCAATGCCTGACTCATGGGTTATGTAATAGACATTCTGGTAATGCATATTATGCAAGAAAATTGTAGGATACTCATTTTTTAATGCCTAAAAAAATCAAAGTCGAATTTGGGTAAAAGCACTATTTAAACTGCATTTTCTTTCATTCAGAGTACTTTTTAAAGTGTCTCAGGCTTCAGTAAATACATACATTTAGGTTTGATATATATTTACAGGTTGTGCCTTCTTCTGATTCAATGAGTTAATATGCCAGTACAACGGCTTGTTTTAATATCAGGGTTGAAGGTTCTAACTTCAGCTGGGCCTACTGAGAAGTTCATTAATTTAAAGTTGATGAAATGTGTACCATTGCATAGGATTGCAACAAGCATTTATTCTAAAAACTGGTATGTGTGTTATTAAGTTTTGTGAATTATTCACAGTACATGTAGTTTAACAATCTGGGAATAGGGATAATTTTTTTAGCGCCTAAAAAGGAGAAATTATTTTTCAAAATATCGTGAATTATTGCAAGTTAGGAGGAATTAGGAAGGCCTTCTGGCTTTGACAAATTCAGAGTGGCAGAAGCTGGGAGCTGGGAGAGCTGCAGAGGCTGGCTCGGTCACGCTGCTGAGATGCTATCTTTAGTTTTCCCGTAAACAATGGAGTTGACATTTATGACCTTTTAAATTAGGGCCTTGCCTCTGTGGAATGCAGAATGACCTTGCTACACGGGCCTCTAAAGGTGGGGTTTCTGGTTTCTCCATAACAACATCACTAAAACTAAAGAACTTAATTCCAAATGGAAAATATAGCAAAGGGGTTTCTTTGAAAGCCCAAACATCATGTTGAATGCTTTACAGAACTGATACATTTGTGTCTCGCTCTAAAAAAAATAAAAAATAAATAGAATGATGCCTGCTATTAGCTCTTATTTAACAGAAAACGAAGTGTTGCATTAAGTCTTAGACAGAAAATAAGATTCTAAAATTTTTTAAGGCTACATGCTAAGTGTGAACGAATTGACAATTAAGACTTATTTTTCACAGTGGAAATTGTAGGTGCCAAATTAATATGGAGTGTCAGTGTAATGATTTTTATTTTTAGAAAGGTAAAAACTAAAGTGGCTGGATGTTGCAAGGACTGACAAGAGGGTAACAGTTAAGTAATGGAAATTTATTTTTGTGTATTTGGTTCTATCATGAATTGTTCTTGCTGGTCCTGTATGTTAGAAGAGAGACAGTAAAGTTATATTTGACAGCAGATTTCCATTGCTTGGTGATCTACTGTCAAAAAGGAGGGTAAGGATTTTAAACCTGACAAATTAAACAGGCCCAAAAATTGGGTTTTGGGCTGCAGTTTTACAGTGCATAAAGTACATGACATGGTGTTTGTGTGTCACCGCTTATTACATATGCTATTGTTTTGTCTATGCTTTTTGTGCTTGATATACAGCAAGTATATCTGATGGCTTGACGTTTTGTGCGTTTTTATTATTTTTTGCATGTTTTTGTTGTTTTTGTTGCTGCTTTTGATACTATTACAAGTTTACCTGTGTTGTGAGGGGATGGTCATGACGATGCCCATCGCTACGCAACAGTTGGTTGAACTTGTTCTGGTTACTAAATTCCACAGATAATGATATTTCATGTTGTGAACATGAGAGACAACACTTCACCAGTGCATGTCTATTTGGCTATAATGGGGTAGTGAAGGAAAAAAGAGATATACAGGATCAAAGTGTGTCACCTGCAGTTAGTCACGTTACTGCCCCCTTCCGTAAGGAACAGGCAGCCCTACATTTATGTATCCTTAATTGGACCTAAGGATGAAATTATAGATCTGTGACTCAAGGTGGCCTAATTTCTATATTACATTAGTTAATGATGTTTTGCTTCCTAAGTAGCATATGGCTCTTGTTCCTTAAAAGAAAACCAGGTTTTCATTTTTCCCTGAAGAAGGAACTGGAATATTACCTAGGAGTACCGTATATGGAGTAGTCGCCAGCGGTAGAGTTAAAATTTGTGTAACTTTTGCCTTTTGTGTATCACCTGTACTCTTGGTGTAGCGTCACATGCCTGACTATCACCCAAGTAAATTCTTGTCCTTCCTATAGATTTTTATTTTTTATTGCTTTTGTTTCTTCCCTGCCCAATGTCGCATTATGCTTAGTGATTGGGGATTTTAGTTGTGTCCTAGTTCCAATTCCCTTTTCCGTATTCCTTTCACCAGTCAGCCCATTTATTATTGTAGGTGTATTGTTCAGGTACACACTTCCAGACTACAGTGATGTACCAGGGACCCCCATATTATGTACAATTCCCTTTTGCATGACCAGACTGGTTTCCAAGAATTTTCCTTAGGCCTGCTTCAATGTTTTTCAGCCTGACTGTCAGAGTAGCGATAGACTGGCTAACTGACTCAATATTATAGTAAGACAAGTTTTCCATCTCAAAGGGAGATATCTTGCGTTTACTTTTTGAACATGACAAATTTTCAATGTCTATTTTTAATGTGGTTTTTACCCTTTTGTTCCTGAAGCTCTAATTTTTGGTGGGATCAGATGTGTTCTAATCATGCAAATATCAGGACCCTCTAGTTCTTGTCTTTTGTTTGCATATTTGACTATTAGCCTGTGTATTGCATAGTGCACCTGATGTGAAAGGTTTTTACATGCCCATGATAATCTGTACCGTGTGATTTCTCTATTGAGATGTTCTAGATAAGAAATTTTGGAACACCTAGATGTAATCATTGAGAGGAAAAAAAATGTGTTTGCCCCATTACACAATGCCACCATATGTGAAGACATCCATGTAGATAGAATTCTCGTGTAGTTATCTACCCTTAGATGATGGAGGCTCTCACACGGAAACCCAATTGAAAAGATTAGAGACGCTGTTTTACCTACTGCCTTTATATTTGTATTGCTTTTTGAGAATGACAGTGTATTCTAGACCAAAATTGTCCCATGGCGTGTGGCCACTCCTTTGAAAGACCGCAGGCCACCTGTTTGCAGTCCCCTTGTTATACAATGAACTGTTTAAAGCATCGCACTTGCTTCATCAGAAGGCGTTCAACATCAGAAAAGAAGGAGGAGCTGGTTTTGCCACAGAACCAGAATTTCAGTGCACAAGAGCGCCTGTCATGTGCTGGTAACCTCTGACAGTGTGCAGTCCTTTGAGCCCCTTGGCCTGAGTTTTTGGCCACACACCCCCCTCTTTTCCCTTTGCTCCAATGGAAGTGCAGTGCACCGGCGAATCCAAGATTGACAAAAGGCACTAATTCTAGGGCCCATGGAAGAACAGCCTGAGCGTCCTCTGACACCGAATGATGAGTGTTGGATCCTGAGAATGGTCCCGGGTCTGCACAAGATGATCTGTGCACATGACCAATGAAGAGCATATTATTGTAGTGTCTGCCGCAGAGGAAAGATACAGGTGCACTGCCTTGAGAATTTGAGACTCTCGAGTGAGCTGTGGGTGTTTGCCAGGAGGGCACTCCAACTAAGCAGTACTTTTCTCATGAAAGGCTTGAATGAAGAGGCCCATGCAAAAGAAAACAACAGAAGAAGATTTGATGGACAATAGAAGCCTGCCAGAGAGGCTTTTTGAACTGACTCTGGGCATAGGTGGTTTTACAAGAGGTTTCCGTGTGATTGTATAGAGTAGGTGTTAAGGAGACAGATTGTTTTGCTGGCATTGTTTTAAAGTACTATTCTGTTTAGTATAAGCAGAATGAAGTCCATTTTCTGTGGAAAGAGTACCCCCTTTTCACCTTAGAGCATTGATGAGGGTCACCACTGTTTCACCTGAACATACAAAACAAATCACTGAATTGCATAGGAGCCCTAAAAAATGTTACTAGATAATTTTGGGATTTGCTTTTTGCTTAGGGTTGTGAAAAACTAATATTTAATTTGCAATAGTGGTTACTACTTTCTCCCGTTGTTTATATGTTCTTAATAACGTGTTTTCTAGTGTCTTTTCAAGCATGACATTGTCATTTATGGGTGGGATCGTTTTTCTCTACTCAATTGACTTCTGCACCCGCTTCCCAACCTATGTCTTTTCCTACCACTGCTTCTTTGTACTCTTTGTACTCTTTTCACCCTGGGCAGGTTAAAAGATTAGAATTCGTAAGCAATTCTTTTGTACAGCTTCTGCATCAACATTAGTTAGTAGTGAACATCACTAATTATTGGGTGTGTGATCTTATGCCGCCTACTACAGACAGAGGTATTCCTTATTTTGTCCCGCCATATGTGGCCTTTGCGCTACTACATGTGTAAGGAAACATGTATCAGAAAACGAGCTAAGTAATAGGATGATGCTACAGCAACATCTCCATGACTTCATGAATATTGACCTAGACTCGGATTGATGAGAGTATAGTTATTGCCTATGTAAGGGCAAAAGGAGGGTCTGTGGTACTTTAAAATTTGGGACCGCGTAGGAGGCAGGGCCCTACCCCTGTCTATCCCGGTATTAGCGAACCGCGAATGGTCAATGCGGTATGTACAAGTGCCTCGTGTAACGTTTTAGCTATGAATGCACTATGTATACGTTATTATACATTGACTCCGTGGGTTCCATCTTGGAGCGGTGGCCATCTTATAGTTGCCCTCACATAGGCTACACCTTTAAGAACAAATACAGGCCTCTAGAACACATGTGCCTTCCTTTGACTTCTCTATGACCTGGGCAGCTTGGCTCTGCTGCCCCAGGTCAGTCCGGTCTCACGAGTTCCCCGTCCTCTGGCCACCTGTGATTAGCATCAGGGCTTGACACACCATAAAGCCTTTACATTAAACACGAGCCTCCAGCTAATCTCTTTCACACCTGACTGTTCCTGCTTTATGGCTTGTTTCCCAAACAGGAGATGCTCATGTTTATTGGGGCCTATCGATATCTGATGTGGGATCTGAGCCTCGCTGGGTAAATAATTGTGGGCTGGTTGAACAGGAATGTGGGATTGTCACCATGACTCTGCCTTTTCTTTGAAGCCAAAATATGTGAATGACCACTTGTAAAACAGGGGCGGTGTTGCCCAAAGCGTAATATTCTGTATAAAATAGAAGACTGGTTTTTGTTCTGCAGACTGCCTCATTCAGTTGCTAAGGCTTCTGTGCGGCGTAGTCTCACTCATTTAATGTTTAATAAAGATGTCTTTTTCATATTTCAGCTTCTTCTGCCAGTTTCTTTGTTACATTACCATGAGAGCGTCTTTTATAATACTACAGCAACAGGATAACCCGAAGTCACCGCTGGGGTCCTAAAATCCCCGGTACTTCATTCTGGGTAAGGAAACGTTGGGGGATCCACGCAAGCCATACCTCCCTGGAAGGCGCCGGGTGTCTAGTTTTCAGAAAGGCGTGGTTTTGTTAGGTTTCCCTAGATGGCCGCCGAGCACCGTGCCAAAAACCTAAGTGACCCCCCTTGCAAAACCAGGTGGTTTTGCGATAGGCCATTTTGATGTCGCCTCACTACGTTTTGGGCCCTTGCCTGCCGCGGGTACTTGGGCCTCCCACACAAGTGAGGCACCATTTTTACCGGGAGACCTGGGGGGACGCTGGGTGGTGGTAAATTTGTGTGAGCCCGGTGATGCCACAACTTTCCCACCCCAAAATGTGTGAAAAAAGTGATTTTTTCAGCTAAAATTGAGGTTTGCAGGGGATTCTGGGTAAGGAAACGTTGGGGGATCCACGCAAGCCATACCTCCCTGGAAGCCGCCGGGTGTCTAGTTTTCAGAAATGCATGGGTTTGGTAGGTTTCCCTAGATGGCCGCCGAGCACCGGGCCAAAAACCTAAGTGACCCCCCTTGCAAAACCAGGTGGTTTTGCGATAGGCCATTTTGATGTCGCCTCACTACGTTTTGGGCCCTTGCCTGCCGCGGGTACTTGGGCCTCCCACAAAAGTGAGGCACCATTTTTACCGGGAGACCTGGGGGAACGCTGGGTGGTGGTAAATTTGTGTGAGCCCGGTGATGCCACAACTTTCCCACCCCAAAATGTGTGAAAAAAGTGATATTTTCAGCTAAAATTGAGGTTTGCAGGGGATTCTGGGTAAGGAAACGTTGGGAGATCCATGCAAGCCATACCTCCCTGGAAGCCGCCGGGTGTCTAGTTTTCAGAAATGCATGGGTTTGGTAGGTTTCCCTAGATGGCCGCCGAGCACCGGGCCAAAAACCTAAGTGACCCCCCTTGCAAAACCAGGTGGTTTTGCGATAGGCCATTTTGATGTCGCATCACTGCGTTTTGGGCCCTTGCCTGCCGCGGGTACTTGGGCCTCCCACACAAGTGAGGCACCATTTTTACCGGGAGACCTGGGGGAACGCTGGGTGGTGGTAAATTTGTGTGAGCCCGGTGATGCCACAACTTTCCCACCCCAAAATGTGTGAAAAAAGTGATTTTTTCAGCTAAAATTGAGGTTTGCAGAGGATTCTGGGTAAGGAAACGTTGGGGGATCCACGCAAGCCATACTTCCTTGGAAGCCGCCGGGTGTCTAGTTTTCAGAAATGTGTGGGTTTGGTAGGTTTCCCTAGATGGCCGCCGAGCACCGGGCCAAAAACCAAAGTGACCCCCCTTGCAAAACCAGATTAACTATTGTTCCTACAGCGTGAGAATTTTGGAATAATATTGCAAAGAAAATGTGGCAGACATTTTGAGGTTTGCAGGACATTGGGGATAAAAAAATTTTGGAATGGAATTCACAAGAGAGACATCACCATGAACTCCCATGGGTTTTCGACAATATCTACAGTTGGTGGGTTATTCTTGCATGGAAAGTGTACCTTGGCAGAGAAACTAAAGACAAAGATTCCTGCACAACCATCTATTCCTCAAACACACACACATACTGGTTGGATTTGGCACGAGGGCGAGTCATGGTTCAGTGTATTAAATTTTATTAACAAGAGATTTCACAAAAATGAAATGCACTGTCAATAATTAAATTCACAAAAAACCAAACCAATGACTCGCAGCTCGTGAGCTGTAAAACCACGTTAAGGCACCAACCACTTTACAGGCCAATCACACACCTTTCATACGTGATACAAACAAGACCATTCGCACCACCAGGCACAAAAGCAACACATTACAAAATTCACCAAAAAGGGACAAGGTACACCCTGCTTCAGAAAGACAAATATTACTGCACAGCCATCTAATCCGCAAGCACACACACATACTGGTTGGATTTGGCACGAGGGTGAGTGATGGTTCAGTAGATACAATTGTATTAGCAAGTGATTTCACATAAATGAAATGCACTGGTAATAATTGAAAGGGCGAAAAACTGAACCATTGACTCACAGCTCGTGAGCTGTAAAGCCACGACAAGGCACCAACCTCTTTACAGGCCATTCATACACCTTTCATACGTGTGAGACATACAAAACCATTCACACCGCCAGCCGCGGGCCCATCACATAACAAAACTCGCACCAGCACACAGCGCCATTCAAGGGCCCATCACTTTCACACGCCCAAAATCCAGACACAGCAACTACACAGGCTGATGGATTGCGTGGAGTGGCACTCAGCTAGCAGTGTGTGTAGTGACCAGCAGAAAGTCACTACTCACACACAGCCAGCCGAGCACCAGTCCACACACACCGCTAGGCAAACACCAGTCCACGCACACCGCTAGCCAAGCGCCAGTCCAGGCACACCACCAGCCAATCGCCAGTCCAGGCACACCACCAGCCAATCGCCAGTCCAGGCACACTGGCAGCCAATCGCCAATCCACGCACACCGCCAGCCAAGCACCAGTCCACGGACACCACCAGCCAAGCACCAGTCCGCACACACCACCAGTCCACGCACACCGCCAGCCAAGTACCAGTCCACGCACACCGCCAGCCAAGCACCATTCCACGCACACCGCCAGCCAAGCTCCAGTCCACGCACACCACCAGCCAAGCTCCAGTCCACGGACACCACCAGCCAAGCACCAGTCCACACACACCACCAGTCCACGCACACCGCCAGCCAAGTACCAGTACACGCACACCG
The DNA here is from genome assembly GCF_964204655.1 of Triturus cristatus. Classification (NCBI taxonomy): domain Eukaryota; kingdom Metazoa; phylum Chordata; class Amphibia; order Caudata; family Salamandridae; genus Triturus; species Triturus cristatus. Next base: position 193,699,265 of record NC_140579.1, read on the forward strand.
CCAGCCAAGCACCATTCCACGCACACCGCCAGCCAAGCTCCAGTCCACGCACACCACCAGCCACGCACCAGTCCACGCAGACCACCAGTCCATGCACACCGCCAGACCAAGCACACCGCCAGCCAAGCACCATTCCACGCACACCACCAACCAAGTGCCAGTCCACACACACCAACAGCCAAGCGCAAGCCTACACACACCGCCATCACATTTAGGATTTTTTTAGAAAAAAATAAAAACAAAAACAAATCGCAAATAGATACAAATCTTCTAACAGAAAATCAGCAACTAAATACATTGCACTAACACCAACCTTGGCAGTTAACTTTACCACTCATGAATGCTCCCAAAAATTCTTTTGCGTGTGGTACGCTCTAAAACAAACAAGCAGGGAGACACAGTGCAGGATGAGAAGGACAGTCGGGGCAGTACATACGACTCTCCTTCCGCGAACCTCTTCACCAACAGACTCTACATCTCCTACTGGGAAAATCTTTTGCGGGTGTGGGAGGAATGTGATCTGGAAAGTGGCGTTCTTTCAATCTAGCAACATCCTCCACCACTCCAACTCTAGGAACACTTGCCTGTTCCACTACAACAAGGCTGCCTATTTCAGACTCCTGAAACTTAGCAAAAGTCAGCTTTGACTCAGGGCAAGAATCCTGGAACACAACAAAAGCATTAAACATTGCCAAGTGGAAAAGATGGATAGCCAACTTCTTGTACCAAATGTAAGCCTTACGAAGAGCAGTGTAAGGTTCCAACCTCTGATCTACTCTGTCAACACCACCCATGTGCCTATTATAGTCTAAAATGCACACAGGTTTGCGCGCTTCAGCGACCTGACCCCAAACAGTCACAGGTGCAGTGCTTTCATCATGGATGGTAGTCAGCATGTAGACATCTCTCCTGTCTGTAAACTTCACAGCAAGAAGCTCCTGGCAACGCAACGCACTGCACTGTCCCCGCCCAAGCTTTTGACAAACAAGTTCTTTCGGGAAACCTTTACGGTTAGAGCGGATTGTGCCACAAGCAAGAGTGTCCACTTTGGCCAATTCCCTGAACAACCGCACACCAGTGTAGAAGTTATCTACATATAAATGGTGGCCTTTGTTAAAAAATCCTCTACCAAGTTCCCAAACAATTTTCTCAGTCACTCCAAAAGTGGACGGACAACCAAGGGGGTTAATCCTAGATTCCTTACCGGTGTACACCCTGAAATTAGAGACATATCCAGTCCTACTGTCACACAGCATATACAGCTTTATTCCATAGCGTGCCCTCTTACTAGGAATGTATTGCCTAAAAACCAAGCGGCCCTTGAACAACACCAAAGACTCATCCAATGCAATTTCTTTCCCAGGGGCATAAATCTCAGAAAATCGATCAACAAAGTGATCAAGGACAGGCCTAATCTTAAAAAGACGGTCACAGTCAGGGTGATCTCGTGGCAACGCTAAACCATTATCAACAAAATGCATCATCCGAAGCAGAAGCAAATACCTGTCACGAGTCATGACTGCCGGAAAAATAGACGTTGCCATCAAGGGACTGCTAGACCAATATGAAGACATTGATGGCTTCCTTAGCAAGCCCATCAAAAAAGTTAAACCCAAGAACTTCTTCATCTCTTCAACATTTGTGGGAGTCCACCGGGTAGCTCTAGAGTGTGGCTTAAGACTGGCACTGTTGTCCCTCAAAAACTGTTCGGCATACAAATTAGTCTGCTCAACAATCTCTGCCAAAAACACATCGTCCATAAACATCTGAAAAAAATTTACCGGCAAAAAGTTTTCAGTATTCACTCTAGACCCTGAAACACCAGTAAACTCTGGCAATGCTGGCTGCACCATGCCAGGGGCAACCCAGAGGTCATCACTTTCAAAGGGAAGCCTTGCAGCCCCAGCCTGCAGCCCAGATGCCTCTAGCCGCACTACACCAACGGGAAGCCTTGCAGCCCCAGCCTGCAGCCCAGATGCCTCTTGCCGCACTACACCAACGGGAAGCCTTGCAGCCGCAGGCTGCAGCCCAGAAGCCTCTTGCCGCACTACACCAACGGGAAGCCTTGCAGCCCCAGGCTGCAGCCCAGATGCCTCTTGCCGCACTATCGGCACATCAGTCTCCTCCTCTAACACAGGCACTTCATCCGCACTAAGAGTATCTTCATCATCCGATGACCCCATACGGAGAGAAAACTCACTGCCAGAATCGTCCCCTGCCTCCTCTCCCTCAGATGCAGAGTCAGTCTCTGAACCATGGTCAGAGGAAGACTCAAACAGCAAACCAACAACCTGCTGAGCAGTAATCCTGCGGCTAGCCATTATACTTACTAAGATAGAAGACTGCACAAACAAGTCAACAACAACCAACAATGTGCAAACCAAGTAAGTAAAGAAATGTGTACCTTTATCACAAAGATCAATGTACTCAAAAACTATACAATCCAATTACAAGAGACAGCTGCACTCACCAGAAACCAACTCTGCAGTGACACAGCAAAAACCAACGATATCAAACTAGAAAGAAGAAAAAAAAACAAATTACTCACAAGACAACAAAATACACATCGAGCACCAATGCAAAAAGTTTTTGACACTCAAAAACCAAACATACTGCTATTATTACACCATTTGCAAAAAAAAAACAGGCAGAGAAATCAAACACATTTACATTGTACAAAAAAAAGTCTCTTACCAAACTACACAAACAGCAGAACCACCAGTAACAAAACGGCAAACTGAAAAGAGGAAAAGCCTTCACCTAGAACAAAAAAGTAAAAAAAAAAACATTACAATTGCAATTCACAAAAAATATAACAATAAACATTATAACATGCTATGTCACTACCCAAATGGTCAATCGGGTTGTGTGCCAGGTGGGGCAGAAAACAGCAGGAAAAAAAAGGCTACTCAGTCCCGGGGCGGGTGAGCCAAATACATATAACAAATTGCACCCTGGAAGCGAGGGGTCACTTCTATTTTTAATTGAACTAATTCCCTGGTGTCTAGTGGGCTTTTCTGCCCCCCCCTGGGAGCAGAAACGGCGAAAAAATAAAACCGATCTGCCCCCAGAGGGGGCAGAAAAGTCTTCAAAAGAATTAGGGGGCCCAGGAAGCGACCCTTGCCCAAGGGGTCGCTTCCTACAATGATAATCAGATCCCTGGTGTCTAGTGGGCTTTTCTGCGTCGAGGACATGAGGAAACTATCTTACAGGTAAGCCATTTTGTCTATTTGTTTGTCTCGTCTGCCCGTGATGATCGTTTTGCACTTGTGCATTGCGGACATTAGTACACAATCTTATAGGTAATGCATTTTGTCTGATTTTGTACTAATGTGTATTTTTTTGGGGACTTTGTAGGTGTGCTCTGTGTCCTGGCATCTCCATCTACTGTCATGCATGGACTGCTTTGCCTGTCATGCATGTACTGCTTTTCCTGTTATGAACGCTGCAGTCCATGCACTATAATCCATGCTTTTTGCACTACTCTTTATGCACTATGCTCACAAGTGTGGTACAGAGAGTATAGTACAGAGAGCATCATATAGAGCGTCATACAGAGAGCAAATTACAGAGACCCTATTACAGAGAGCATATAACAAAAGAGTAATACAGAGAGAGTCATACAAAAAGGGTAATACAGAGAGGATAATACAGAGAGGGTAATACAGATATGGTAATACAGAGAAGATGTGTTAGATAGCGTGTTTTAGAGAGTGCTTCTTAGAAAGTATCTTGTAGCAATTATTCTTAAAGAGTATAGTGTGTTAAGAGTGTGTTAGAGGGGGCGGAGTCAAGATGGCGACGGAGTAGGACGCTCTCCTCGGTCCCTCCGGCGCCGAACTTGCAGAGCATTGTATTCGCGGCCTCCCGAGGGCTTCTCAGACCTGCCTGCGGTAGCGCCTGGCGTCCTGTGGCAGCGGAGGCAGTTTGCGATCGCCGGCGGATTTGCCCGTTGTGCTGGCTGTCCCGCAGTGTTTGCGGCCTGTGGCGCGGCTGGCGGCGGAGCCGGGACCTCGCCTACGACGTAGGGCTGACGCTGTGGAGCCCGGCGTCCCACCGAGGGCGGAGCTTCGTTCCGGCGGCGGCGACGTGGTGCAGTGGGTCAGCGGGCAGAGACTGAGCGGCCAGCCCAGCGGGTGGACACAGCGGTGGGCGCCTGGGGGAACGAGTCCCCGCCCGGCAGCGAGGGCGAAGCCTGAGGGGGCCACCTGATTAGAGCGCTGCTGCTCCGGAGGTTGATCCGACCGGGCCAGCCCGGTGACGCAGGGTGCGTTGTGGCGTCCGACCTCCTCTGGGCTCCCGTGTGCAGCGGAGGCAGTGCTGGTGCTGCGGCCACGGGAGGCTACGGCATGAAGGCATCTGAGGCGACCTCGGGCGTGGGAGCTTGGAGTGTGCTCCGCCCGTAGTGGAGCTGGAGGGCTTGTGCCCTGCCCGATCGTGTGGACCCGGTAAGCTCGCTCTGGGTCCTGCGGTGTGGGTGATCTCCCTGGGGGCTCCTGCTGGCGATCGCTTGGGGAACCATAGCCCCACTATCCTTGTGGCTGGCCGGCTCTCGGGAGGAGGAGTGTGGACTGGGGCCTGAAGACGCGGGGTCGTTTGCGGAGTCGCCCTGTGGCTGGAGTGCAGCCCCTTTGCTGGACTATCTGAACTGCTGGGGGCCGGCGTGTGTCACCCTACCCCCCCCCACTTGGCACGAACTGGGGAGTGGACTTGCCCGGCGACCGGCTTCCCCCGACGGTGGGGTCACGTAGGGGAGCGGAGCCGGTGGTGGTGACGCGTGGTCTGCCAGTGGGTGGCATCGAGTTAGCGTTGAACAGGGCACAATGTCTGGCAAGACTCGAGGGGGCAAATCCGGACGAGACGGTCCGCAGCGGGGTGCCACGCCTTCGACGCCGCCTGGCGCTAGTGCCTCTTCTAAGCCACCTGATGATGATGCGCCTGTCACCAAGGCGTTTATGCTGGACCTGTTCAACGCTATCAAAGAGGACATCACCAGCCTCCGCTCCCAGCTGGCCTCTGACCTCCGGGAGGTACGTCGCGACGTGGATGGTATTGGAGAGAGAGTGGCAACCCTGGAAGAGCACGACTTGGGGCTCGCCGGCGTCCATCAGCTCCAGCAGGATGTTCTTCGGCTCACGGAGCAGAACTTGGACCTCCAGGCCCATGCAGAGGACCTAGAAAATCGGTCCCGACGGAACAACATCCGCATTCGCTCGGTGCCGTGGGATTGAGAAGCTGGGGACCTGCGAGGCTACGTGGAGGGCCTGTTTCTGCAGATTTTGGGAGAGGACGACGTCCGCGAAATCCGGATGGACAGGGTGCACCGCGTGGGGTTGCCAAGAGGGACAGGGGCTCCCCCCCGGACATCCTGGTTTGCGTGCACGACTACCAGCTTAAAGAGCGTATACTTCGGAAGGCGAGAGGGGCTCCATCACTGCTTTACCGGGACCACCGTCCTCAGGATCTGGCGGCATCGACGCTGCAGAAGCGCAGTGACTTTCGCCCCGTGACGTCTTTCTTGTGAGACCACAATATCTCCTACTCATGGGGGCACCCGTTTCGGCTGATTTTCCGGTGGCGGAACAGGCTGGTTCAGGTCCGCTCTCTACAGGCTGCCAGGGATCTCCTTGGCTTGGACGACGAGTCCCCCTCGCTGGGGGATGGGGGCTCGCCGGGGAGGCAACGTCGGCGCTCCTTCCATTGGCAACGAGTGGGGCGCCCTGCTGCCCCGGGTCGGCCGGACCCTGAGACCAGCGTGCAGGAGCGAGACGCCGCGGTTGCCTCGGTGGTGAATGTGACGGAGGCAGCCGTGCAGGACTCATCTTCTGCTGCCTAGCCGCCCGGGAGGCCTCAACCTGATCGGCGCCGGAGGGCCATCCTCCTTTCAGGTACCACTGGGTATTGATGTACTTTGCGAGGAGACACCCTGGACCTGTTCACTGGAGGGGTGAGGGCGGAGGCCCCGCCTCCGGGACATGGGGGATAACCACAGTGGTCCCGGCTTTGGGGGTGTTGAGTTTCCTTTTGTTCCAAGTTATTTTTCTTGGGGGGACCCTGGTTGGGGGGGTTCCAGGAGAGGGTGGGGGTGGGGTGGGTGGGTTGGGTGGTGGGATGGGAGGTTCCAGTGGTGGTGACCAGGGGTGGCGTGTGCGAGCTGTATGGGGGGTGTCTGTTGGGGGGGACAGGGATGGAGGTTCTGGAGTGAATGGCTATGTACGTCTTAGCTACAGACGGGGGAGTGGGAGGTTGAATTGGCTGGGGTCCTTGGTCTACTTGCCATGTCAGGAGGTGAGGCGCCTACTGGTGGATAGGTTCGAGGGTACGCATGACACCTTGGGAAATGACCTGGAGTCTCCCGATGCTGTGCTTCGGGAGCAATGGCTCCGAGGGGCGCTGCTGGTCCTGCTTTGGAGAGGGAGTCTTGGTCGCGCTGGCGGATGTGTGCCTGTGCGGAGGAGTGAAGGGGGAGATCTGGCGGAGAAGGGAGAGGGGAGCACTGTAGGATGCCTGTTACCTTAGGTACCTGGAATGTGAAGGGGCTGAACTCTCCGCAGAAACGCCAGAAGGTCTGGAAATACATTCTAGATCACCACCTGGATGTGGTGGGACTCCAGGAGACGCACTTAGCCCGGAGAGACGAGTCCCGTCTCAAGCATAGGCACTTCCCTCTTATTTACCGGTCTTCAGCGGCGTCGAAGCACAGGGGAGTGGCCCTAATGTTTCGTTCGACCCTTCAGTTTCAACCTCTGGGGGTGCGTAGCGATAAGGAGGGCAGATGGCTCGTGGTTAAGGGAGTGCTCCTCGGCAGGACTTGCACGTTCCTTGTGGTGTATGCTCCCAATGCTGGGCAAAACAGGTTCCTTCTGGAACTGCTGCGCTCGGTGGAAGACTTTGTGGAGGGCGGCATCTTTTTAATGGGCGATTTTAATTTGGTCTGGGACAGAGACTTGGACTGTTCTCACCAGCGAAGGGCCGAGGCCGGCCTCTTCTCCGAGGAGACGCGCCGGCGGTTTGAGGAGCTTGGTCTGCTGGACGGGTGGCGCTCTCTACACCCCCTCTCTCGTGATTACACCTTCTTTTCTCACGTGCACAACTCTTACTCCCACCTTGACCATGTTTTCTATAGCCAGTCCCTCCAGGGGTCTCTGCGGGACGCGAAGATATTTCCCCTCTCCGTCTCTGATCATAGCTTACTGGCGCTGGGCCTTCAGTGGGCCCCGGAGGGGACTGCGCCGTGCAGATGGTATTTCCCGGCGTCACTGGTGCGGGACGAGTCTTCTTGCAACGACCTCCGCAAGGCGATCCGGGAATTCTTTCAGCTCAACCCGGTCCGGGACACATCGATCTTCACTACCTGGGACACCTTCAAGGCGTCAATCCGGGGTAGCTGCTTGTCCCTCAATGCGGCGCTTAATCGGCTGCGGAGGGTGGAGCGGGAGGCACTGGAGGGGGAGCTCTCAACACTGGAGCAGGCGCATAAAGCCAACCCGTCCAGGCAGACGTTGCGCTCTCTTACGGCTATCAGGGGCAAACTTCGAGCCCACTATACCAACAGGGCTGAGTTCACCCTTCTGAAGCTTCGTCATCTCTCCTACTCACAGGGGAATAAGGTGGGGAGGCACTTGGCCCGTCAGCTACATCACAAGCGGGAGAGGGAGTAGATAGGGGGCATAAGGGATGCCGCCGGCTTGCTGCAGCACGACGACGCGACCAAGGCAGAACTCTTCGGGGACTTTTATGCTGCATTGTACTCAGGGGACGCCCTGGACCCCACTGCCCAGGAGGCCTATTTGCGCACTCTCCCGCTCCCTCGAGTATCTCCCGAATGGAACGACCAGCTCTCCGCCCCTATCACTAGGGAGGAAGTGTTGGGCGCCATTAAGTCTCTGAAGCCCCGCAGGGCGCCTGGCGCGGACGGGTTCACGGTCCTTTTCTACCAGACGTTTGCGGTGGAAATCTGTGAGTTTCTAGTTCGCCTGTTTAATGAAATGGCCCACTCGGGGATGTCCTCCGTCTCCATGGCGGAAGCGGTCATCTCGGTGATCCCCAAACCTGACAAGGACCCCTCTGCCTGTTCGTCGTTCCGACCGATAGCTCTTCTCAACCTTGATGCTAAACTCTACTTGATTTGATGCCGGCATTGATTCATCCTGACCAATCCGGTTTCATTAAGGGGCGGCAGACCCATGACAACATCAGACGGGTGGTCCACCTTATTGAGAAGGCCAACCGGTTTCGTATTCCGGCGGTGTTGCTTGGGCTGGATGCCGAGAAGGCGTTTGATCGGGTGGATTGGCAGTTCCTGTTCCACACTCTTCAGGCCTTTGGCTTCTCGGACAGGTTCGTGACCATGCTTAAAGCTAACTATAGTAGCCCCCGATCTAGAGTCGCGGTAAATGGGTAATTGTCCTCCTTCCTCTCGCACTCGAGGGGTACGCGGCAGGGTTGCCCTCTCTCCCCTCTGCTGTTCGCCCTGAGTATCGAGCCCCTTGCACTGGCGATTCGGGAACATCCGGACGTCCGGGGACTGCCCTTCACGGGGGAGCAACATGAGATTTCTCTGTTCGCGGACGATTGCCTCCTTTCCCTTGCGGATCCGGTGCACTCCCTCCCCCATGTGCAGGCCGCCTTGGCGCGCTTTGAGGAAGTTGCAGGGTTCCGGGTCAACCATAGCAAATCTTACATCCTTAATCTTACGCTCTCGCCGGCGGAGGTGGAGCGGCTTCGTCCGCTCACGCCCCTATCGTGGTCTCACTCCTCTCTGTTATATCTGGGGGTCCGCTTGACCCCCACGGTGGGCAAGCTGTACTCGGCTAATTTCCCCCCGCTCTTGCCATCTATCCAGACTGAGTTGCAGCACTGGAAGCCGCTCTTTATCTCCTGGCTGGGCAGGATCCACGCGATCAAGATGACACTCCTCCCGAAGCTTTTATACCTCTTCCAGGACCTCCCTATTATCTTAGATGGGGACTTTTGCGGCATAAAGACTCTCATGCTTCGCTTTGTGTGGCAGGGTGGCAGGGCTCGTTTTTCCTTTACCACTCTTTGACGGTCGCGGGCGGAGGGAGGGGTGGGCCTCCCTGATATGCATCTCTACTATCAAGCAGTGCAATTGAGGGTCCTGGTGGAGTGGACCCAACCCCTTTCGGAAAAACACTGGCTCCACATGGATAGGAGTGTGGCGGGTCGCACGATCTGGGACCTGGTGTGGAAGCCTAAGGGGGACAGGCCCAAGAATGCTTATCTTAGCACCCCTACCGGCACCACCCTAAAGGTTTGGGATGCAGTCTCCGGAGACGAGCGATGGACCACTTTTCCATCGCCTTTCACTCCCATACACTTCAATGCGGCCTTTCCGCCTGCGCTGCGGGAGGGCCCCTTTGACGCCTGGAGAGAGGGAGGCTGCCTGGCCCTTACCCATTTGTTTCACGGCTCTGTCCCGCTGACTTTCCCGAACTGTGGGCGGGACTATGGGACTGCTGAGAAGGAAAGGTTCCATCACGGACAGTTGCTACACTGGGCCCTACCCCCGACGGTTCAGGAGGCGGCGACTCGACCGCCTACTCCCTTTGAAGCCTTTCTTTCCCGCACCTCGACCATGCGTGGGGCTATCTCCTTCCTCTATAGTCACCTCCTGACCACAGCGGTCTCGCCTAGGCCACGGTATATGGGTCAATGGGAGAACCTTGTTGGGCGAGACATCACGAATGAGGAGTGGTCCCATCTCTGGCGCGACATGGCTAGACATAATCATTCGATGGAACTGCGGGAGACACACGCTAAAACTATGATGGATTGGTACCTCCCCCCTGCCAAGCTCCATCGCATCTTTCCTAACACCTCCGACAGATGCTGGAGGGGCTGTGGTTTGTTGGGGGACTTCCGCCACATCTGGTGGGACTGCCCGGTTATCCGCCCTTACTGGGAAGAGATTCTGTCCCATATTAAAGACATCCTGGGGTATCCTATTGGGGAGTCCCTGGAACATGTGTTGTTGGGCCTTAGGGACCCGCTCTTAGAACATCAGACTCGAGCGGACCAAAAAATCTTCTGGCTTTGTACTGGGGCGGCCAAAATCACCTTGGCAGCGGCCTGGAAAAAGAGGGAGGCCCCAGCGATCTCTCTATGGCATGCGAGGCTGTGGAAGTTGTTGAGCATGGAGCGAATGGCGGACATCTTTCTGGGGGATTTCAAAAATGTTGTTTTCCGCTGGGGGCCTTTAGTGCGTTTCCTTTCTCGGGGGCTACCGGCTGCGGTGTGCCCACCGTCGATTCGAGCCCTACGTCTGTTTCAAGTGTGAGTAGCATTGGAAGCTTGCAATAGGGTGATTGAGTGCTGCCATCACTGGAGGGTTGGGGAGGGGGTTGGGTGGTTGTTGGAGGGTGGGGGGGAGTTTTCCCGGTTTCCTTTTTTCATTTGGAAAGATAATTGTGACAGTACTACGCGATGAGTGGGGAGGGCCTGAGAAGATGGGCCGGGCTGGTCCGGCCATGGAGACTTGCCTATTGGTGTACATTATAGAAGGGCGGACTTCTCACACTTGTGTTGCTTTCGTACTGGCGGCCTGGACTTGGTCCCTTTTCTCCATCTTTAGAGTTGATGCCCTGCTGGGCCAGACAACAGGACTTTTCCTAGTCATAGCGGCCCCCCTCACCTTGTACATCTCCCCTGCGTGGGAATTGTGGCGGGATTGCCGCGTGTCTTTCCTTGGTTTTTGATCTTATTCAAATAAAAACAACTTTGAAGAAGAGTGTGTTAGAGAAAGTGTGTGCTAATTAATGTATGTTAGTAAGAATGTTAAAGAGACAGTAGTAGTGTGTGTGTGCTAGAGAATGAGGCGTAAAGTGCGTGTGTGTAGAGGGCTAGGTGTAGAGGGCTATGTGTAGAGGGCTAGGTGTAGAGGGCTAGATGTAGAGGGCTAGATGTAGAGGGCTAGATGTAGAGGGTTAGGTTCAGAGGGTTAGGTGTAGAGGGCTAGGTGTCGAGGGCGTCTGTGTTGATGGCTATCTGTAGAGTGCGTGTGTGTAGAGGGCTAGGTGAAGAGGGCTAGGTGTGGAGGGCTAGGTGCGGAGGGCTAGGTGCGGAGGGCTAGGTGTAGAGGGCTAAGTGTAGAGGGCTAGGTGTAGAGGGCAAGGTGTAGAGGGCTAGATGTAGAGGGCTAGATGTAGAGGGCTAGGTTTAGAGGGCTAGGTGTAGAGGGCTAGGTGTAGAGGGTGTCTGTGTTGAGGGCTAGCTGTAGAGTGCGTGTGTGTAGAGGGCAAGATATAGAGGGCTAGGTGTGGAGGGCTAGGTGTGGAGGGCTAGGCGTAAAGTGCATGTGTGTAGAGGGCTAGTTGTAGAGGGCTAACAAACATTGTTAAGTATGAACGTACCGTGTTCTACTAACAAAGTGTAAAGATGTATAGTCGGTGGTGTGGTTGTAGCAAATGGCTGTAAGTGTTTTTCCCCTGTGTACGTAAATTATACTGTTATTAAAAGATTACGGAAAAGCTCTTCAAATGTACTACATTTTAAAATGGCCTTTCCCCTGCTATGCAATTGCTTAAGTCGTTTTTAAATACATTGTATTTTTGGAAACGAAAGCAGGACCAGCCCAACTTGCTATAACCCTGTATTATATCACTGCTTGTTCCTGACGACATTGCAAAACCATATAAAATGTAAATTTAACTTGAACAAAACATTTTTAAAATGAAGTTATGTTAATGCACCATATACTGAAATATACTTTGCTAAGGCTATGGAATTGGTAAAGTACTTGCAAAATACATCTTATCGTTTTTAGCAAAAACAAATACAGCCTAGCCTGCCATTACTCCGCATTATAGCACAGTTTATATGTGACAATTGCAAACGGACAGAGTGTTGCAGTGGGTGGAGGGGGGAGGTGTGCTGTGCAATGAAATGGCGCTAACATTAATGGCAGCAGCACAATCAAAATATAAATTCTACGTAAGTTGCTAAATTTTTTATGCAGCACAATTAAAATTTAAAGTCTTCGTACTGTTCCTGTTTGGTATGTATGTATAAGAACCTAGAAATCTGTGCACGTTAAAAGCGCTGCTCAAATTAAATAAATCTCTGTGAAAAGTGCACGAAAATAAACAACATATTACAAATACAGCCTAGCCTGCCAATACTCATCATTATGGCAGTGGGTGGAGGGGGGAGGTGTGTTGTGCAATGACATGGCGCTAACATTAATGGCGGCAAGTAATTAGAAAAGTAAGACTTTAACGTATCGTCGTGCATGATGTGTCTTGTTTAATAATACAGCACGCGTATAATACATTTTGCCCTACTTGTAAGTGGCATATAATATTTTAAAATTATTTACACGCAATTAAATGTAGGCAAGACTGCTATTAATCAGCAATAACAGTACAGCGTGTTCCCAAAGTAATGACAACAAATTGACAATAAGTTACAAAAAGCAATTTCAGAAGGCATGATTATAAATTGCGAAATATAACGTCTACGTACTGTTCGCTGCAAAAAATAACTAATTCTCTGTGAAAAGTGCACGCAAATAAACAAAATATGTACACAATGGACTGTAAAGTAAACTTGACCAAAAAAGGTGTTAAATGAAGTTTTGTAAATGCGCCACATTTTCTAATTTACTTTGATATTGCTCTATTTACCCAGCTAATATTCACGGATGTAAAAGAAACGTGAGCTAAAAATACCTATCAATTTAAACAAAAACAGGAGCAGGCCAGTATCTCAATACCCTGCATAATGGCAATTTTTTCGGTGACAATTGCAAACAAACATAGTGTTGCAGTGGATGGTGGTGGCTGTGCTATAGAGTGAAATGCCGCTAACAATAATGGCAGCTAGTAATGGGAAAACGAAGCTTGTAATTAATAGTCGTGGACTTTGCATCTAATTTGGTACAGCAGCACGTGTATAATATATTTTTTCCTACTTTTGAGTTGCACATAAGACCAAAAAATTAGGTATACATACTTTAAAGTCGAAAAGCCTGCTATTACTCTGAATCACGGTACAACTTATTTGCGCGGTAATTCCAACAGAACCATAATAAGGAACACTTTAAGGTGGCATGCTTAAAAGTCGGTAAATTTTAAATGCAGCACAATTAAAATATAAAGTCTACGTACTGTTACTGTTTAATATGTACGTTAAAAAACCTAGAAATTTGTGCACGTAAGAAGCGCTGCTAAAAATCCAAAATGGTGTGAAAAGTGGACGCAAATAATCAACATATTTACACAATCGTCTGTAAAGTAAACATGATTGAAAAATGTGTAAAAGGAAGCTATGTAAATGCACCATATTTAACAATATACTTTAGTAGCGCTATATTTACACAGCAAAACTTTCCATATGTTAAAGAAACGTGATTGAACAATACATAGAATCATTTTTTTTTAAAACGGGAGCAGCCCAGCTTTCCAAAACTCTGCATTATAATACAGTTTTAGGCTGACAATTGCAAACGGACAGTGTTGCAGTGCGTGGGGGGGGGTACTGTGCTATTGAGTGAAATGGCGCTAACATTAATGGCGGCAAGTAATATGGAAAAGAAGACGTTAAGTTAGCGTTGCACACGATGTATCTAATTTAGTACTGCAGCACGGACGTAATAATTTTTTGTCTTCTATTAAGTTTGAATTAGTAAAAAATTAAACACACGTACTTTATAGTAGGGAAGCATGCTATTAATATGCATCACTGTACAGCGTGTTGGCGAGTTACTTGAAAAATATTCACAGTATGGAAGAAAAACTAACAGTAAGAAGGCATACTTTAACTCGCTAAATTGGATATGCGACACAATTAAAATATAAACTTTACATACTGTTACTGTTTGGTATGTGCGTATTAAAAAACAGAAAAATGGGCACGTAAGAAGCGCTACTAAGAATAAATAATTCTCTGTGTAAAGTGCACGGAAAGAAACAACATTTTTACACAATGGGGTGCAAAGTAAACATGAGCCAAAAAAGTGTACAAGGAAGGAATGTAAATGCGCCACATTTTAAAATAGATTTTTTTACAGCGAAGTAATTAGCAAAGTTTAAAAAACAATATAAGTACAGAAAGCACAGAAAAAAGTACAAATTAATAAAAACACGCTAATGCAAGAGGCTATTTAATTTCGCTATGGATTAAGTTACTTACTTGTTTTTCAACGAGGTATAGGTCCGCTGTCTCGAAGTATACCTGCTGGGCTCTCTTCAAGAAATGTTTCCAACTGTTGCTTCGCTCCTTTAAATACTGGAAAAGAAAAAAATGCCGGTTACTCAATTAAATAACAAAAGAGAAAACACTTTGTACTTTAAAAGAGCATGTAGGTGAGATGTTGTTGAGGATGTTGCTGGCTGGCCGTATGTAAATTGGAGATAGGAGGCTGTCGCTACGAATGAAAGGATTGTGGAGGTTGTGACTTGTTAGAATCGTTAGTGCTGATGTGCGAGTTCTGCCTATCTTGAATAACAAAGCCTGGTGTTCGTCGTCTGCAAGCAACGTGGCTCCAAGTGGTCTGGCTGTAAAAAAAAAAATGAAAACGTGCAGTTAAATGCAATCTTAGAAAAGTACAAATAATACACAATATAGCTTACCTTGAACATTTTGCAGCACAGACATGACACGATATGGCCTATCTGTACAAAGAAGACATAAAAATAATATAAAGTAGGAAAATACACAAGATGTTTTACCTGACTTTAACAAACAGCATACGGTGAACCCAGGAAACACGAGATAGGCACGAGCCTGTAAGAGGTGACAAACACTACACAATCGGAACACGAGCCTGAGAAGAAGGGCAAAAACAACATCAACGACGCACAAGAGCAAGATGATCCTCAGGAGCACACGATACGAACACAGAAATGGCGGACACAGAAAACAAAAACAAAGTTACCTGCAATCAGAGAGAAGTTACCGGGAAAAGCAGTCTATGGCCGACGAGACGGTGAAGTTGGGAAATAACACGTAAGGTACACAAAAACGAAGAAACCAGTGTCAAAGAAAAAATGACATTAGAAGCAAAAAACATCCTAAATAAGATAACCAAATGTCGCACTTACTTGTATACCTTCCGTGAAGATATCCCCAACTGCCGTTTACTAGGCCTGGGCGGTAAATTCCGTTCCGTTCGCGGAATTTGCGGAATTAGGGTAATTTCGCGTTCCGCGGAGAACGCGAAATTGCCCAAAAATCTGCGTTCCGCGACTTCGCGAAATTTTTTGCTTGTTCGCGTTCTCAATATGCGTGTTCGCGAGATATTTCACCCCGAGCACGCAAACAGCGATCGCGAACAGGAAAAAAGTATCGCAAACAAGCAATTCCGCGTGTTCGCGGAATTTCTGCGTGTTCGCGGAGATTTTTTACCGTTTCGCGGAGATTTGCGTAACGCGATTACGCAAATTCCGCCCACCCCTACCGTTTACCTGAAATACGTGCCCCACCCTGATCATCCAAATCATGAAAGGCAGCGAAAAGCACATTCGACAAATATCGAAACAATTCTAAAAAATGTTAAGGATATTTTTTTTTTAACCGCTAAATATTTTTTAAGAACAGAAAAAACATTATAAAATATAACAAACCACAAACTCTATCTAGTTTTATTTTTTAAAGAAAGAATGTCGCGGTAGACGGACGTAATTTCTCCAAGTCAAAGAACCAGATACACATCTGAAATAGAAAACAAAAGGCACATTAAAAGAATATAAAGGCAAAATAGCTTAGGCACAACAGCAAGACGATCCTCACAATAAGACGCGACAAACAAAGAAATGGCGGACACAACTAAAAGTCAAAATGAATTACCTGTAAACGCAAAGCTGTCCATTCACGACGGGCAAAGCGGTCCATGCAGGAACGAAGACGCCAAGACAGAGGGCACACCAGCAAACTCACCAAAAATTAACACATTAGTACAAAATCAGACAAAATGGCTTACCTAGAATACTGTTTCCTAATGTCCTCGACGCACAAGAGCAAGATGATCCTCAGGAGCACACGATACGAACACAGAAATGGCGGACACAGAAAAAAAAAAAAAGTTACCTGCATTCAAAGCGAAGTTACCATGCAAAGCAGTCTATGGACGACGAGACAGTGAAGTTGGGAACTATCAAGGAAAGTACACACAAAAGAAAAAAACTGTTTAAATCAAAAATCAATGACATTAGAAGCAAAAAGCATTCTAACTAAGATAACAAAATGTCGGACTTACTTGTATACCTTCCGTGAAGATATCCCCAACTGCCATTCACTTAAAATACGTGCCCCACCCTGACGTCTCCAAATCATGAAATGCAGCGAAAAGCACATTCGACAAATATCGAAACAATTCTAAAAAATGTTAAGGATATTTTTTTTTTAACCGCTAAATATTTTTTAAGAACAGAAAAAACATTAGAAAATATAACAAACCACAAACTCTATCTAGTTTTATTTTTTAAAGAAAGAACTTACCAGAATGTTGCGGTAGACGGACGTGTATTCTCCAAGTCAACGAACCAGATACACATCTGAAATAGAAAAAAAAAGGCAAATGAAAAGAATATAAAGGCAAAATAGCTTACGCACAACAGCAAGACGATCCTCATAATAAGACGCGACAAACAAAGAAATGGCGGACGGGCAAAGCTGTCAATGCAGGAACGAAGACGCCAAGATAGAGGGCACACCTGCAAAGTCAAAAATACATATTAGTACAAAAGCAGACAAAATTGCATTACCTATAAGCTATAAGATTGTATACTAATGTCCGCGACACACAAGAGCAAGACGATCATCAGGGGCAGACGAGACGACGGTGAAGTTGGAAACTATCAAGGAAAGTACACACAAACGAAAAAAACAGTTTAAATCAAAAATCAATGACATTAGAAGCAAAAAGCATTCTAAATAAGATAACAAAATGTCGGACTTACTTGTATACCTTCCGTGAAGATATCCCCAACTGCCGTTCACTTAAAATACGTGCCCCACCCTGACGTCTCCAGATCATGAAAGTCAGCGAAAAGCACATTCAACAAATATCGAAACAATTCTAAAGAATGTTAAGGATAGTTTTTTTAACCGCTAAATATTTTTTAGGAACAGAAAAAACATGATAAAATATAACAAACCACAAACTCTATCTATTTTTATTTTTTAAAGAAAGAACTTACCTGAATGTCGCGGTAGACGGACGTGTATTCTCCAAGTCACAGCACGACATAAGTCACAAGTCACAGCACCACATAAACATCTTAAATAAAACAAAAATGGAACATTAAAAGAATACTATGGAAAAATCGCGTACGCACAAGAGCAAGACGATCCTCACTATAAGAGGCGACAAAAAAAGAAATGGCGGACACAACTAAAAGTCAAAATGGGTTACCTGTAAACGCAAAGCTGTCCATTCACGACGGGCAAAGCTGTCAATGCAGGAACGAAGACGCCAAGACAGAGGGCACACCTGCAAAGTCAAAAATACATATTAGTACAAAAGCAGACAAAATTGCATTACCTATAAGATTGTATACTAATGTCCGCGACGCACAAGAGCAAGACGATCATCAGGGGCAGACGAGACGACCAAACAGACAAAAAATGGCTTAACTGGAGCATATTTTCCCCATGCCCTCGACGCACAACAGCAAAACGATCCTCAGGAGCAGAACGTAGACTCCAGGACACGGGGCACACCTACAAATTTAAAAATAAAAATACACATTAACACAAAATCTGACAAAATGCATTACCTATATTATTGTGTACTAATGTCCACGACGCAGAACAGCAAGACGACCCTCAGGAGTAGAACGTAGACGTCACGACACGGGGGACACCTACAAAGTCCCAAAAAAAAGACACATTAGTACAAACACTGAAAAATTGCATCCCAAGAGCAAGACGATGATCAGGGGCATACGAAACAAACAAACAGACAAAATAGCTTACCTGGAGCATAGTTTTGCCATGCCCTCGACGCACAACAGCAAGACGATCCTCAGGAGCAGAACGTAAATGCCAGGACACGGGGCACACCTACAAATAAAAAAAAAAGTAGTACACATTAATACAAAATCTGAAAAAATGCATTACCGATATTATTGTGTACTAATCTCCACGACGCAGAACAGCAAGACGACCCTCAGGAGCAGAACGTAGACGCCACGACACAGGGCACACCTACAAAGTCCCCAAAAAAGACACATTAGTAAAAACACTGAAAAATTGCATCAAAACAGCAAGACGATGATCAGGGGCATACGAGACAAACAAACAGACAAAATGGCTTACCTGGAGCATAGTTTCGCCATGCCCTCGACGCACAACAGCAAGACGATCCTCAGGAGCAGAACGTAAACGCCAGGACACGGGGCACACATACAAATAAAAATAAAAAAATACACATTAATACAAAATCTGACAAAATGCATTACCTATATTATTGTGTACTAATGTCCGCGACGCAGAACAGCAAGACGACCCTCAGGAGCAGAACGTAGACGCCACAACACGGGGCACACCTACAAAGTCCCAAAAAAAAGACACATTAGTACAAACACTGAAAAATTGCACCCCAAGAGCAAGACGATGATCAGGGGCATACGAGGCAAACAAACAGACAAAATGGCTTACCTGGAGCATAGTTTCCCCATGCCCTCGACGCACAACAGCAAGACGATCCTCAGGAGCAGAACGTAGACGCCAGGACACGGAGCTCACCTACAAATGTAAAAATAAAAATACACATTAATACAAAATCAGACAAAATGCATTACCTATATTACTGTGTACTAATGTCCGCGACGCAGAACAGCAAGACGACCCTCAGGAGCAGAACGTAGACGCCACGACACAGGGCACACCTACAAAGTCCACAAAAAAAGACACATTAGTACAAACACAGAAAAATTGCATCACAAGAGCAAGACGATGATCAGGGGCATACGAGACAAACAAACAGACAAAATGGCTTACCTGGAGCATAGTTTCACCATGCCCTCGACGCACAACAGCAAGACGATCCTCAGGAGCAGAACGTAGACGCCAGGACACGGGGCACACCTACAAATAAAAAATAAAAAAAACACATTAATACAAAATCTGACAAAATGCATTACCTATATTATTGTGTACTAATGTCCGCGACGCAGAACAGCAAGATGACCCTCAGGAGCAGAACGTAGACACCACGACACGGGGCACACCTACAAAGTCACAAAAAAAAGACACATTAGTACAAACACTGAAAAATTACATCCCAAGAGCAAAACGATGATCAGGGACATACGAGACAAACAAACAGACAAAATGGCTTACCTGGAGTATAGTTTCCCCATGCCCTCGACGCACAACAGCAAGACGATCCTCAGGAGCAGAACGTAGACGCCAGGACACGGGGCACACCTACAAATGTAAAAATGAAAATACACATTAATACAAAATCAGACAAAATGCATTACCTATATTACTGTGTACTAATGTCCGCGACGCAGAACAGCAAGACGACCCTCAGGAGCAGAACGTAGACGCCACGACACGGGGCACACCTACAAAGTCCCAAAAAAAGACACATTAGTACAAACACAGAAAAATTGCATCACAAGAGCAAGACGATGATCAGGGGCATACGAGACAAACAAACAGACAAAATGGCTTACCTGGAGCATAGTTTCGCCATGCCCTCGACGCACAACAGCAAGACAATCCTCAGGAGCAGAACGTAGAGGCCAGGACACGGGGCACACCTACAAATAAATAAAAAAAATACACATTAATACAAAATGTGACAAAATGCATTACCTATATTATTGTGTACTAATGTCCGCGACGCAGAACAGCAAGACGACCCTCAGGAGCAGAATGTAGACGCCACGACACGGGGCACACCTACAAAGTCCCAAAAAAAAGACACATTAGTACAAACACTGAAAAATTGCATCCCACGAGGAAGACGATGATCAGGGGCATACGAGACAAACAAACAGAGAAATGGCTTACCTGGAGCATAGTTTCCCCATGCCCTCGACGCACAACAGCAAGACGATCCTCAGGAGCAGAACGTAGACGCCAGGACACGGGGCACACCTACAAATGTAAAAATAAAAATACACATTAATACAAAATCAGACAAAATGCATTACCTATATTACTGTGTACTAATGTCCGCGACGCAGAACAGCAAGACGACCCTCAGGAGCAGAACGTAGACGCCATGACACGGGGCACACCTACAAAGTCCCAAAAAAAAGTCACATTAGTACAAACACAGAAAAATTGCATCACAAGAGCAAGACGATGATCAGGGGCATACGAGACAAACAAACAGACAAAATGGCTTACCTGGAGCATAGTTTCGCCATGCCCTCGACGCACAACAGCAAGACGATCCTCAGGACAGAAAGGCAGGGAGATAAGCGAGCATCTATGGAAAGAAAACACACACTGCCGCCTTTCTCCGAGGCGAAGAAGAAATGCCTCGGAGAAACGCAGCGGCGGTTTCAGATTCGGGGGCGTGTTTCTTTTTCTCTCCTCTTGCCATTGGCAGGAGGAGAGAAAAACACGCCTAAAAAAGGGCGTGGCTAAAAAGTGGAAAGAAGAGCACGGAACACGCCCCCGAGTCTGAAAAAGACGGAGCCTATTTGGAGGGACGGCTCTCTCCTCCAATGGCTGGCCTCCGTTTAGGAAGCCAGCCAATGGAGGAGAGGCAAAAAGAGAGGCGGGATAAATAGCCACTCTAAGAAACATAAGATCTCCGGACTTCCGGTTCTGCCTTCGGCATACCGGACAGTCACTCGACCTAAAAACAGAAAAGTAGGGGAACGCATTGCATAAAATTAACGAAGTAGGGGCACGCCGTGCCCTTCCGATCCCGCCCACTTCGACCACTGATATCAACATACAAGAGAGGAGTCGGGCTAGAAGCTGAAGTGAATCAGAAGTGACTGGGCAGATGTAGGCTGGCGGTGGAAGGAGGATATTTAGCAGCAATAATACGAACAAGCATTGGCATTGCCAATGGGCCTGGTTTTAATTTGCCTCATCCTGCACTCACATGGGCACACTGCTAAACATGGAAGCAATGGGTGAAGATCACAATGAAAACCTTTTTTTCTTGTAATAACCTCATTTATGAATACTTCAAACAAGAACTGACCACAGGAAAAACACTACTACACCTTGGCTTGGGATACTTAGACCCCTCCCCCCACACTCCCCCATGGCCAGACCTTACTAGTGGGAAAAGCCCACTAGTAAGGTTTGGCCATGCTGCTTGGTGTTGACCGTATGGCTGAAGAAGCCCACATTTGGTGCCCTTCACTAAGTGATTATTTGTGAATCCCAGCTGCTGCCCTTGCTGTCCTGCACCCAGTATGGCTCATGGAAGCCTAGGGTGATCCCTGAGTGCGGAGACACCTGAACAATCCAGATGGCTCCAACTCTCTGCCATGGACTGAGATTGGTGTCTATCAGCATTCTGCTGCACAGTGTGTGGATCGCTGCTTCTTCCTTATGGTGCAGCTGGTCTCTGGTAAGCTCTTGGTACTGTTCTCATCACACATCTCAGCATAGACAAAGGATTCAGACATTTTTCAAGGGTAAAACATTCTAGGGTATACCATTCTAAGTTGGCCGCACAGGATGTGGCATACTGCAGATGAAATCAGTGGCAAGTGGCATGGTAGCACTGTACGGGGTGTTGCAAAACACATTAAAAAGCGTTCAAAATGAAAAATGGACAAGTAACGTAATGAAATAGGACCTATAAAAGGAGAAAATAAAAAACTAAAGGACTGGCACACCAGCCCTAGCACTGAAATGCAGAAAGTGCCAGGCTGGTGTGCATATGTGATGCGTGTGGTATTTGTGTAGCATGAACCTATCCAAAACACAGCAGAACTCTGTACAGGGTCAAAGGCCAGCACACAGTCAACAAGTGATAGGAGAGGTAGCTGGCCTGTGGGAGCGGAAGTGCACTATTACTGCACTGTGATGTAGAGTTCTTTAAAAAGGTGCGTCTTCAACTCTTCATTAATTGGAGCAGCATTGTAATGTAATGTAATACAGACTTGCCCACAAATGTAATTTCTAGGTGCATGGATCCAGACACCAGCTGTCTGAAACTGACAGTAGGATCTAGGGTTCTAATATGAGCAAGGTTTTTAATTCACATTGGGGCAGTCGTGATGAGGATGGCGTTGTTCCAGATAATGGGTGATAAGACCGAAAAGGACTGATCAGGCAAAATGCTGTAACTCATTTGGCAATAAAGTCAGTTTTTAAAATGGGCTGACTCTTTGCCCTACACGCAGAAGCAGAATGTGAAAGACACAAGAATAGGGCTGGCTAAACATATCTCCTGATGTATGTATCTATATGTACATATGTCTTTTTTATGATTGTATTTGAGTATAAAAGCCTGAAAGACAACAAAACCCACCAGGCCACCCTAAGAGGGTTTAGCAATGATTATCTTGGTACATTTCTTCTTCCAGGGTTAGTAAATGAGAGTAACCGCAACCAAAACTATATGTTAATGTGTACGAGTCCATTTCACAAAATAACTGTTTACTGCCTTAACTTAATATAATTGCCATTAAATCCCTATTGGCTTTGGACATATGCTTTTCACGATAAGTAGGTTATCAGATCTATTCATACTAATCAGAACAGACCTAGGGTATCTGCCACAACTTTTCCAATGAACCAATCAAACATATAACCTTTAGTATTGGGTTCTCACTTTACCCAACTCAGGCCTACTGTATTTAGACTACAGGGGGGGAGGGAGCACACTGCCTCTCATCCCAGCACAGTTCACCCCATTGCATCCTGGTAAATGCAGTACGCTTACTTTCAAAGTTGCTGTAGACTTTCACCAAAGTTGGTGCAGGTAGTGCTGTTATCTCTAGACACGTGTTTCTGGGTTTAGCCCGTCATCAGTAGAGAGCAAAAAGTAGTAAGGAGCTGTGAAAAGTCATCAGGGGTGCTGAAATGGTGTCCAAGTCTCCACAGATCACAGTACCTCTCCACAGGCACACAGGTGCATCCCAGGAGAGCTCGTCAGCTTGTTGACTCAAGTGAGCCTTTTGAACACAGGGAAGGGGGGAGGGAGCACACTGCCTCTCATCCCAGCACAGTTCACCCCATTGCACCTGTGTGCCTGTGGAGAGGTACTGTGACCTGTGAAGACTCGGGCACCATTTCAGCAACCCCTGCTGACTTTTCTCTGCTTCTTATTAACTTTTGCTCTCTACTGATGACGGGCTAACAGTCCCTGTGGGTCCCCTGTGTCACTTTCTTGGGTGGTTCCTTGGGGTCCCTGCGATTATACAGGCTCTAGGCCTTGTGTCTAGTTCAGTTGTGGTTCTTATACCACTTTTTTGGTATATGGTTTGGTACGCCCCTAGGGCCCAAACGTGTATTTGTGCTATTACTGATGATTGCTCACTTGTAACTTAAGTACTTTGAACTCCAGTCTCATAAAGAGATTATAGACTGGTAAAACAAGCTGCTATACTTTCCTTCAAGACTTAGCCTGAAGGCTGCCCTCCATAGCTACCACTAGTATAGCTTTCAATAAAGGTTATCTTTAACCTATCACCATAAGGGGTTGTTTTGACTGATACAAGGTGCCCACTAGAACTAGTGGACAGCATATATCAGGCCACCTTCTCACAGCAATTATCAAGCATACAGTCATAAACCCAAAAATACATACAGAATTACATTTGTCAAAATGATGTATAGCGCCTCCTAATAGGGGTTAACAAGGATCATCACAATGAACATCTTCTACCCTCTGGTTTGTTAGAGGGAATAACCAACACCAAAACCCTATCTATGACAATATTACGTGAGAACCTATGTAACAAATGCTACAGAGTTTAAGACAGTGTAAGAACAAGCCACCATTACAGACTAATTGGCCTCAACTTGGGCTTGTTACAATAAATAACCTCTTTGCTATAACTTTTCATAATAAGCAGATCAGACCTATGGTATCTGGCAGAGCATTTCCCAATGAAGACATGATTACACAACATTTCCCAATGACAAGCCTAAGGCCTTCATCATTGATTTGCCGCCATAACCAACTCAGGACTACAGTCTTAATCATAAGCTTTACCACAAAGCAATTATCAGGCATACAATAAAAAAATAAAAATATGTACACAACTACTGTTGACAAAACAATATTCAACCCTTTTCAAAAGTGTCAACAAGAATTAACACAGTGCAAGTGTTCTACCCACATAATTTTCCATAGGGTTAACCAACACCAAAACCTTTAACTACTACCGTAATCTGTGAGATTCCACATATCAAAACACCAACCTTCAGGCTATACCTCAATTTATAACAATTCATCCTTTAATGCCTACTGGCATTAACATATTCTTTTCACAATAAATATGTCAGACCCTTGCCTTAACTTTTCATAATAAACTGATCAGGCCTATAACGTTTATCATTGGTTTGTCACCATAACCAACTTAGTTCTGCTGTACTGCTCATGCATTTTTCCACAAGCCAAAAAGGAACGTGCAGTACAAGCACTCAGTTTCTGTGGATACACACAACTTCTGCCCAATTAAATGCTGTACCCAAGGAAATCAGCAGTTACGCCGCGGTCGACTCGTGACCCACGGCGCCTCCCGTTTTCTCTTCGCCGGCCGTGGTGCGGCCCACGGCACCCCTCCCTCCTCTTCTGGGGTGCCGCGGTACAGCATGACGGCCCGCTGTGGCCATTTCAACGGTGTCACGGATGCCTATTGGTTTTCGGGCACGCCGCATACTTGCACGGCAGCCCATCTTCTTCCCGAGGCACCTTGGGACATTACACTCACCTGGTGTGGGAGTCTGGTGATCCCCCTTCCTTGGGGGCCATAATATTGCACTTCACTCCTTTCCCTATCCAAGATGGTGACACCTCTCCTTCCTGTTTTGTCACTTCCTGTTCCTGTTAGTCACTTCCTGTTCCTGTATGTCACTTCCTGTTTTTTCTGTATGTAAGCGATCATAACCTTTCCTTCCTTGTGTTGCAACACTCCTTGCTCCTGCTGGTGTGTCCTCGCTCCTGTTGGTTCCGGCTGGTGTGTCCTCGCTCCTGTTGGTTCTTGCTGGTGTGTCCTCGCTCCTGTTGGTCCTGTGGCTCCTCTTTTGGTGATTCCTTCCTTCGATTGGCACTCATTTTTTCACTTGCGCCTTCTGTTCCAGCTTGTCTTCCAGTCCTCCCCTGGTTCCTTTTTGGGCTCCTGGTTTTCCAGTGTTTTCTGGCTCCTTGTCTTCTCCTTCATTCCTGGAGTCTCATCATCAACATCAGAGGTTTTTTCCCTCTGAGGTGTTTCCTCTCGGTACTCCTTCTGGAGGGCACTGGCTGCTTAGGCTTTCATTGTCGGCAGCACAGTAGCTACCGGAAGGGGTCACCCCTATCTCTGCCAAACCAGGACTTACAAGAACCGAAGCCGGGAACCGTCCCAACGCCTCGAGACTGGTAAGAAAGACCCTAAATCTGACATCAGCATGTTGGTGGAAACAAGCCCCTGTCTCATTGGTACTTCTTGAAGCTCCTTTTCTGTTCATCACATAAGGTCTGGTGACAGCCTGTCAAGCCAGACCTAATCAAAAGTGCCTCTTCAGTCATTGACGGGTGTAGGCAATCAGGGGAGAGGATGTGGTCTTACGGCTAGAGCAGTCGACCTTGATGCTGGGGAACCGGGTTTGAGTCTTGGCAGGGATGCTCAACATCCTGTGATTCTGGGCAAATCACGTAATCTCCCTGTGCCTAACATAAATGAATATATCCTTGGGTAACGCAACTGGTGCTCATGTAAAGCGCTCTGATACCTGAAACATTCGGGTCAAGTTTGCGCTATATAAAACTCCGTATAATCAGTAAGTCATCATACATGCACTTTGTAACTCATCCTTGCACCAATGCATCCTTTATCCACCCACTGGTTCATTCTTGCATTCTTCTACTTACAGAACCACAATAAAACATACATACAGACTCACCAATATATGCATGCCAGGTATATGCTAGCAATAACAGAATTAAACATAGCAGCAGGTGGCCATTCTGCAATAGTACCATTCTTTTAAAGTTCCACCATGACTTGCATGTTAAGAAACAACATGTTGACCTATCTGGAAATGGCTGGTTTGGAGACAGTAGTCAAGCAGAGACCCATTAGCACTGTTTGAAGAAATGTATGCTCTAGTAAATTAAAATAAGAGAGAAGCAAAGAAATGAAAAGTAACCTACAAAAAGGAAAAAATGGAACACTCAAGACCTGGCCAACCAGCTGTGTACCTGAATCATACTTACTTTTATGCACACGTGCTCATCTGATCAATGAAAGACTGTCACCCACAGGATAAGTGAGCCATCGATTGAAGTGGGCTGACACCTTACCCCATGCTGGATGGAAGGAGAGTCTAAATGACAGTCATGCAGACCAATGACAGAAATGGAGAGGGCTGACCAAAAGCATGCATGTGTGTGTGTGTGTGTGTATATATATGTATGTATATATATATATATATATATATTCACTGAAAAAACCATAGGTTTCACACATGTTATAGTTAGCGGAAATTTTACTGATAAAAAACCAGTGAAATTGCCCCGTTATAGTTAGTGCTGGCAACTATAACTCACGCGACCGCAATCCTCTGCTGATGCTAATACTGTATTTAGACACTTATTTGCCCATGTCTTCTTCCATACATTTTTAGCTATACATATATTACAAATATTTTTTTTTCATAAAGACACATATGTCATCAGCAGAAGATTGCGGTCGCGTGAGTTATAGTTGCCAGCACTAACTATAACGGGGCAATTTCACTGGTTTTTTATCAGTAAAATTTCCGCTAACTATAACATGTGTGAAACCTATGGTTTTTTCAGTGAATTTGCAAGGTTTTTTAAATGCTAATTCCTAACTATAACGTGTGTGAAACCTATGGTTTTTTCAGTGAATTTGTACGGTTTTTTAAATGCTAAGTTACTTTACGCCATTCGAGGCGTGCGCGCCCACTTAACGCAGTTCGTTCCGTGCACGGTTTTTATCAACTTTAATAAGCCCTGTACATTTGGTGGCCTTCGGCCACCAAAAGCACAGGGGGTGGGGTCAATGTGGATAGTGTTTTTTTTATGTCGATTTTATAATTTCATGTTGCCAAAATTTAGGTTTTTTTACCTATTAATAAGCCCTGTACATTTGGTGGCCTACGGCCACCAAAAGCACAGGGGGTGGGGTAAGTGTGGATAGTGTTTTTTTTTTTTTTTTTTTTTTACCGTACGCTTACGGTAAGCGTACGGTAAGCGTACTCGGCGAAATTGCCGAAAAAAAAATAAAACCGTTTTTGCTCTTGGGGGATGTTTGGGGACTCCCTCAACATGACTATGTGGGAGGGAGTTGTCAAAACAGCCCCGTAACATGTTTTTGGCCATCTTGTTTGATAAACAACACTCAGTGCGAGAGACAAAATGGCGGCCGCCGCTTCCTGGTTTCGGCCGATTCGAATGTTTACTAAGATCTAAGAGCCAATCAGAATCGCGCTCGCGCACGCCACCGTACGCTTACGGTAAGCGTACGGTAAGCGTACCGTAAGCGGGCTCAGATATATATATTGATTTAAAGGCTATTTTCTCAGAATCTACTGAACAGATTTACACCAAACCTACAAAAGGCACTTCCTTGACCTAGGGACTACCTCTCTGCCAAATTTCTAGTAATTCTGTTCAGCCGTTCGGGCTGTAGCTCGTTCTAAAGGTCCTATGGAAAAATGCATGGGAAAAACGCGTTTTGGGACCCCCCTTTTATCTCAGCCCCCGCTTGACGAATCCCCCCGAGACTTTCAGGGTAGGAGCGGAGCGTAGCGCCCCACCTATTTTGATAGAAATTCGCGAGGATTCATCGACCGGCGCCAAAGTTATTCAAAATAGAATGTTGAGGTTTTCCTATGGAAAAGGGGTCCTAACTATAACTACCTACTGGCGACCGCCAGTAGGTAATATATATATATATATATATATATATATATATATATATATATATATATATATATATATATATATATATATATATATATATATTACCTACTGGCGGTCGCCAGTAGGTAGTTATAGTTAGGACCCCTTTTCCATAGGAAATCCGCAACATTCTATTTTGAATAACTTTGGCGCCGGTCGATGAATCCTCGCGAATTTCTCAAAATAGGTGGGGCGCTACGCTCCGCTCCTACCCTGAAAGTCTCGGGGGGATACGTCAAGCGGGGGCTGAGATAAAAGGGGGGTCCCAAAACGCGTTTTTCCCATGCATTTTTCCATAGGACCTTTAGAACGAGCTACAGCCCGAACGGCTGAACAGAATTACTAGAAATTTGGCAGAGAGGTAGTCCCTATGTCAAGGAAGTGCCTTTTGTAGGTCTGGTGTAAATCTGTTCAGTAGTTCCTGAGAAAATAGCATTTAAATCAATATATATATGTGGGCGGAGCCTAACCACACATCTCATCCTGAGATCTGATTGGCTGTCAGCACTTCATCCAAGAAGTGTTGGCAGCCATCTTGGGACCAATATACATGATAGCACCTCATTAAAAAGCATTGCAGTTAATAGAAGATTTTAAGACTTTAGTTACATTATAAATCATTTGTTGATGGTACCATACTCATTTTAGGAATTGTGGTATGTTCTAAGGTGATTTCACCATGTGAAAAAGCCTTCTGCTGCGATATCATGATTGAGAGAAAAATATTTTCTCATGCTTTTACCACAGAGGTTTGGAAGGTGATCTATAAGCTAAACTGAGAGCTTATTTTCTGTAAATTCACATTATCTTTCTCAGTCATGTGAGAATGAAGTCTGACATTCTCAGTAAAACATGTACATCCAACAAGGGCAGAGACTGTCAGTTGATTCCTTTGTGTTCTACTGCAGCTTTCCAGAGTGTTCCAAAGAACTACTAGAGCGCTAACCGTCCTACTTATGATAAATGTATGGCACACCTGAAGCCATCTTGCTTGGATTAAAGTGGTAACTCTTAAAACATTTAATTTAAAAAG
Organism: Triturus cristatus; assembly: GCF_964204655.1. Classification (NCBI taxonomy): domain Eukaryota; kingdom Metazoa; phylum Chordata; class Amphibia; order Caudata; family Salamandridae; genus Triturus; species Triturus cristatus. Next base: position 193,728,331 of record NC_140579.1, read on the forward strand.
GAACAAAATGAGGGGGTTCATTTTTCCATAAAAAGTATGATTAGTGCTGCAGAAAGAAAAATTAGGGCACATTTTGAGTGACTTCTCAAATCCTGGCATGCAGACTGAAACATGCACTTTCAATACCAGCAGCAGTTTTCCCTGGTGAGCAGTAGCTTTACTACAGTGATCTAATGAGCAAAAAGAGTGCTAACATTCTGATTTTATGGCAAATGTGTGACACATTTGAATGCCTTCTTGATGGAATCAAAGTAAAAAACTGAAAGTATTTCCTACTGAGGAGACTGCAGTAAATGAGGAAATTAGGAAACTTCATAACAAATAAGTCTCCCAAGATGGCCACCAGAGACAAAAGAGCCCAAATGTAGCCCAAATATCACCCAGATGTAGCCCAAGTATAGCCCAATGACAGAATGTCCAAGAATGTTCTTAAAAACAACTAGAGCACTTACTGTCTTCATTATGACAAAAGTATGGCACACCTGAAGCCATCTTGATTGGAATAAACTGGTAACACTTAAAACATTTAATTTAAAAAGGAACACAATGAGGGGGTTCATTTTGCCATAGAAATTATGATTAATGCTGAAGAAAGAAAATGAGGGCACATTTTGAGTGACTTCTCAAATCCTCTTCTATTTCATTAAAAAATTCTGACATGCAGACTAAAACATGCACTTTTAATACCAGGAGCAGACTTCCATGGTGAACAGTAGTTTTACTACAGTGATCTAATGAGCAACTAGAGTGCTAACATTCAGAATTCATGGCAAATGTGTGACATATCTGAATACCTTCATGATGGAATCAAAGTAAAAAACTGAAAGCATTTCCGACTGAGGAGACTGCAGTACATGAGGAAATTAGGAAACTTCATAACAAATAAATCTCCCAAGATGGCCACCGGAGACAAAAGAGCCCAAATGTAGCCCAAAATCACCCAGATATAGCCCAAATATAGCCCAATGACAGAAGTGTGCAAAACACTTATTATTTTGTGTTTTTGCAGTGTTATATAGTGCAGACTTGTCAGGTATTGGAGTGCTTTACATGAGCATTGGTTACATCACACAAGAACAAATTAATTTTGGTTGTAGACATGGGGAGACTAAGTGATTTGACCAGAATCACAGAATGTCGAGCTGAAGCAGAAACTTCAACCTGGTTCCCCAGTTGCAAAGTCTGCAGTTCTGGAAGTAACACCACATCCTCTCCCCTAAGTGCAACATTTAATCAAGTTGTCAACTAGATAAAAAAACATAAAGATAACAAATAATTTAAAAGTGCTTTGTCGCTATTTGAAAACTCAGAAAATATGTCCTTATTTTAGTCTTTTAGAGCACTAACCATAATTTTGATGCCAATAAGACCCTCTCATATATGTAATTTCTAAAGGAATGCTCTAGGTATTACAGTTTTGATTACATCAAGATGATGTCAGGCGTTCCACACTTTTGTAATAAATATAGAATGTTAGCAATCTAGTTGTTCATTAGGATACTGTTGAGAGGCAGAGGCCAGGGGCACGGACTCTGAAAATTGAAGGCAGGTAGGAGGGTGCAAAGGCAACAATTTAACCACACTGAGCAGGCAGGAAGGGCCGTGGAAGCACAACAGACTATGGAGGGCAGTGGAAAGGGGGGCAGGGGCAACAAACCAACAATACAGGACTTGCAAGAGAGGCTGTTGGAGGGAAGATCTATTACGGGTCAAGGAAGCTAGGGGCGGTCCCCAGAGCCCCGGGAGCCACCACAGAACTGAGCAGGAGAGTGAGTCAGGGACAAAAGGGGCACCTTAATTTGAGCCGGGGTGCCTAGGAACGCTTGCTCCAAAAATGAAGAAAACAGACATATGAGACATGGAATTGGAGGCAGAATACAATGGCAGTTTAATGAGAAGATGCAACTTCAAAGAAACCGCAGAATAGAGACATAAAGTACAAAATACAGAATCCAGATAATCATACAGCTGTCATGATATTCTCTGTATCTCAATTAATGGACTGACAGAGAGAGAGAGAAAACACATCTATAAATGCATCATGAGAAACAAGTTACACCAAGGAAAATGTTACCTAGGGACACTCACATTTACTCTTAGAGCAAGCATTCCTGCAATTACAATACAACATCTTTTAAATGCAAAAGTAAAGAGAACAATGGTTAAACATAACATGACATTTCATATAGGTAAAATAGAATAAGATACTTCAAGCAAAGCAGAGCAAGACATTTTAAGCAAAGGAAGACAAGAGCTCCCAGTTCTTGGGGAAAACCTGCACAGCCTGTTAACCTACATACAGACGGCGAGGTTGTCCGTCGATATCTGTGGGTGCTCCCTTTTTATATCATTTTATGGGCTCCTTTGCACGCTACATCTACCTACGTATGCTACCCAAAAGCTTCGTCTGCAGATTTTACCAGACATTTCGTCATTTACCCACTTAATGCTGACAATGGACTGGGTGAAAAGGTCAGTCTCTCAGGCCAATCGCTTATCGTAAGTTCCATAGAGCAAGCAGAAAATAATGGGTATTGTACAGGAATTCAATATATTCATGTATAAAATCTCCTCAGTTCTCCTAACTTGACGCTCTGCGGTTGCCACTTCCTTAAAAGCGGGAAACCTGCCCAGGAAGCAAGTACCAGTCCAGGATGCAGCCTACTGTATGTCGACAGCTTCAGGGGGATGTTGAACTTTGATACCGAGCACGGAGCACTCGGGTAGGGTGGGGGCTACTAGTTTGGAGCAGAAGGCCTCGCAGACCTGCCTTCAGACTGCTATACACTAAAATTGCAGAGCTCTGGTCAATTTAACAAAGAGGCCTACATATTGAATAGAAGGGCCTACACAGGGGTTTTATGCTGGCTGAGTGGTAAGGATGTCTCAGGATAATTATATAGCAACACAGGACCCGCTGGTCAATTTAATACGGCATACAAATGCGGCTGGCAGGGCAAGGACAAGGGTCTCATACTTCAGGTGTGGACAGAACGGGCCAGGGGCCCCCTGTGATACAAAATCTACCCTCCTTCAAGGCTGTGGCAATGTAATAGACCATTGTGGGCAGAAGGAAGAGGCAATGGTAGTACAACCATACATGCCAACAGACCCGATTCAGCCAGGAAACGTCCAATGTTTTTAAGCTCAAATGGGCTTTATTTGATCTGTCTCCTGTCTACAATATCCTCTTTTTCAATGTAACTCAAAGGGGAAAATCAATACCCCAGTTTTTTTTCAAAATCTCCCTCTTACCAAGTTCAAAATGTTCGCAAGTATGGTACATTGGATCATGGAAGGAAATGGGATAGGGACATGGACTTGGATAACAGAGGACAGGAGAGACATGGAGAGGTGCACCAAACTGACCCTGCAGGGCAGGCATCAGGGTTTGCAGCAGCACAATACACCACACAGGGCATGCAGGACGGGAGTGCAGCACAACAATCCATAGAAAGCAAGAGGGAGGGGACAGGACCATGCACATGGACAACAGAAAACAGAGGGGCAAGAGGCAATGGTAGCTAGCTGACCATAATGGACAGACAGGAGAGAAGGCTGCAGCATAACAGACCATAAAGGGCAGGAGGGACGGATCAGGGGCATTACAATGGAACAGACAAGCCAGGAGGGAGGGAGTAGGGGTCTGCACATGTAAACAGAGGGCTGGGGGCAAGGGGGCAGGGCAGGAGCAGCAAAATGGCCATGGAGGTCAGGCAGGATGGGCACTAGAAGCAAGACACAACATGAAGAGCAACAGTGAGACTGTGATGGCATACACACAGACCATGGAGGGAAGGTGGGAGGGGGTCAGGGGCAGCTAACTGACCACACAGGGAAGGTGGGAGGGGCCATGGCAGCACAGAAGACCATGCATGGCAAGTGGGAGGGTTAGTGGCAGCACAATGGCTATGATGGGCAAGAAGGAGGGTGCAGGGTCATGCACAAAGGACGATGGAGGATAGAAGGGAGGGTCAGGACCTGTGCACAGACAAGAAAGTTCAGGGGAAGGGGCCTCACAACAGACCACACGGGGCAGGCAGGAGGAGCAGTTGCAGCACAACAGACCAGGGAGGGCAGAAGGGTGTGGCAGTACAATGGACCATGTAGGACAGGAGGAAGAGGATAGAGGCATGGCATGTGGACAGGCAGGGTGGAGCTGGCAGGGACAGGTTACAGTCATCTGACAATGCTAGGCAGGTGGGAGGGGAGTGGCAGCTCAACAGAACACTCAGAGTAGATAGGAGTGGCAGGTCCATGGGACATGGTGGGCAAAAAGGATGGAGCAGGGGCATGCACAAAGACATCGGAGGGCAGGGGGAAGGAGAATAGGGGCAGCAAGCTAAGCACAGAGTTTAAGCAGGAGGTCAATGATGGGGCATAGAATTGGGCAATGGAGGGCAGGAGGAGTGGACTGGTACATCATACTAAATTGAGGGCAGTGGCAGCACATCAGACCATGCATGGCAGGAGGGAGGAGGCTAGTCCATGGATTCACACAACAGAGGATAGGGAGGAGGGGGACGGGGCAGCAAGCTAACTGTTCAGAGAAGGCGGGTATTAGAAACTTTATTGTTTTTAAAACATTTTGTCTGTGCAAACTACTTAAAATATGAACAAGTATGCAGCATAATCTCACTTTTATTCAGGAAGAAGAAGACGTTAGTGACTGTGACTCCGGGCTCACTTGGCAAAAACACCCCCTGACCCTCCACCCCCTATCGCAAAATGTAATGCCCGTGAAAAGGGTAGGTGAACACAGTGTTATATAGAACATAGTCCTGAGAGCACGATTGAAAATGAAAACTAGATATAGTGTATGGTATAAACTATGCACCAAAAAGTGTGATATAAGATGAACCAGGCGTGAAATATAATATGCAATACATTGTGCGCAATGACAGATTCATTGGAGAGCACGAGATAGCACAGGCACTAGCGCGTGCTATGCGATATGCGCCTTGGAGTGTAATATGCACAGGGCAGTGTTGTGTAACCTAACTAGTCTCTAAAGTTGTAATATAAAATATGTGCTGGGGAGTGTAACGTTGCATATGCACTGTGACAAAGATATGGATCCCAAATTGTAATATGTATGGCATAGCACTGTGCGTTATAACATAGGCATCGAGGAAGGCACGTTAGATGGGGCAATATAACCCGTGCGAAGACAAGTGTGGCATGACATTTTCACGGGGTGGTGTTACAGTGCACATGGGCTAGAGAGTGTCATAGCATATGCACTAGCTAGTGGAATACAATACAGAGGTGTGTGGCACTCGGCAGGCAATGGTGGGTGTAACACAGCATTGGGCTCTGTCAGGAGCGCGCTGTGACTCGCAAGTGATGTTCGTCCCCTTTCCAGAGAGTAAAATAAAAAGTATTACACATCCGGCAGTGGATGTGTGTTTTATTAACTGTGAGGGGGGTTTCTTGCATAGTTTTGGTCGAATTTTTGTCGAATCCCCTTTGAATGGCTTGGTGTGCATGTGTATTAAATGTGCCCGTCAATAGCTACCCATGTTTGTATAAATAAACGACAAGGGTGTCTACCGGGATTAGGCACGGTAGAGCATCAGACATGTCAGAGCTTCACTAGTGGTGTAAATACATTCCACGTGGATTAATTGCATGCATAGTCGCCTTTTAATGAATATCACGCAAATCGTCATGGTGATAGGTACGTACGGTTTGTCCAGCATGTCCTAGGCGTGTCTATAAATATATATTTTTTAAAAATAATAAAAAACAGTGGCCGGCCCTGGGGATTGGGGTCAAAAAAATATAATTAGGAGACAGGCCCTGGGGGATGGGGTCATCAGGGCCAATAAATTAGAATAAGAAGGGGAACCACACAGCCCCCCTTCTTAAAAAAATAAAATAAATAAAAGACTGGCATCGTGCCGGAGGCCATGCCCCCTCCATGCAGCACTCTGCAAACGCGCCCCCAACAGGCATCTCCAGTATGCGCCAGGGAGCTGCGCTGCAGACAGGTGTTCTGAGGCCAAGCCCCTTTTTACACCTCTCTGCAACGCAGCTCTGTGGCGCTTACTGGAGGTACCTAGTGGTCTAGTGTGACCCTAGGGACCCTTAGGATTCAAGGGGACTTAATCTCTCAACTTAGAACAGCCACAGGGCGCGTTTACACAGTGGTGAAGGGAGGGGACGGGGCCTGAGGTGACGTGTGCAAACACGCACCATGGCACGTTTTAAATTGGGGATATAATTTCCCTTCAATACTGAGGGCCCCTGGGGGCTAACTAGCCCACCAAGTGCTTCCAGTAAGCGCCACTGAGCTGCATTGCAGAGAGGTGGTCCAGGCCGTGCCACTTTTTACACCTCTCTGCAACGCAGCTCTGTGGCACTTACTGGAGGTACCTAGTGGGCTAGTTGGACCCTAGGGACCCTCAGGACTCAAATGAACTTAATCTCCCAACTAAAAACGGACACAGGGCGTGTTTACACAATGGTGAAAGGAGGGGACGGGGCCTGAGTTAACGTGTGCAAAAACGCCCTGTGGCCTGTTTTAAGAGGTAGTTTTAATCCCCATGCCCTAATATATACTAGGGGCTTATAGAGGAGGTAAGGCTAATCACAGGGGGACCCCAACGCATAATGTTCCCTAGTGTATGTAGGTGTTTTCACTGTATTCTAAGTGTCTTTTAACATAGCACTGGCTCTAGGACTGGTTAGTCAGACTCAGTTACCACCAGTATCCGTCTGAAAAAGTTGAGGGTACAGGATGATTTTGCAACAAGGCTTCTTTCTGCTCTTCTTTTTGTTCTTTCTGCACGTTATCCTTCTTCCTGCACTTATCTTCGTATTTGAGGACTTCTGTTGCTTCTTTCTGCACTTCTTTTGTTTCTTTCTGTGCATTTTTTCTTCTTTCTTCACATGTCCTATCTCTGTAGGTATAGTTAGAAATTAGCATTTAAAAAACCTTTGAAATTAACAGAAAAAACCATAGGTTTCAGGCACGTTATAGTTAGGAATTAGCATTTAAAAAACCTCAGAAATTCACTGAAAAAACCATAGGTTTCAGGGGTGTTATAGTTAGCTGGACTTTTCACTTGTACAAAACCATTGAAATTCCCCCGTTATAGTTAGTTCAGCTAACTATAACTCGCGCGCCCGCAATGCACTGCTGATGACGTCACATATTACATCACTCATGACATGGTCAGTGACATCACTCATGACATCACTGATGACATCTCAAATGACATCACTGATGACATCACTGATGACATCATCCTTGTGATAGAGTGGCAGACCTCCTCTCACCCTAATATAACCTTTGATACACACATTCAAAAATAGAGACTAAAATTTTCAAAACAATGGACATACCAATACCAGTTACAACAACCTCTTCAGTAATTCTAAGATCCACATACACATCCACTCATTCACCAACTGTCCAATACAGTCACTCATACATGTACTCACTCATCATAGGTACTCATACACCTATACATCCTGTTACACAATGCCACTCATCCATAGAGTTACTCACACACATAGTCACTCATGCTAATAAAGAATCAAACATACATTTACTTGCATATACAGTTATACACACACCACCACACTTACTTCTACGGAAACTTACACATACTTAGTCTTTTAAACAATCACTTATAGAAACACATACTTATTTATACAGGAACTCTTTCAATCTCTCACTCTCACATATACTCACATATATACACCAATAGTCACATATACTAGTTTAAAACATATGTAGTTACTCATAAAGACACTATTGAGACAGTCATTCACTCACTAACACACCCATACACACACTCATCCACCCATACAGTCCTGCACACATACTGTGTTCAACACATACCAACAGTGAGTCACTCATTCATGCACCTATGCACTACGTAATACCCCCACCGAACCATGCAGACACTCAGACTGATACTCAAAAAACCAACTAATAACCTATATAGACACCCATGTAGCTACTCACCAACCCATGCAGCCACTTATACACAAAGTGAGAGACTGATACAGATATTTACATATTTAAACATTACTCACTAAGCCATGTATTCACTATGATACACTTAATCAGTCAGTTACACAATCAATTTTTCAAAAACAAATCATCCATTTAGACACTTATATACCCATTTATTCTTCCATCGACCTTGAGATATACATATATAAACATATTTAATTTTCAGAATAACACACATTCACTGGATGATGTCATCAGTGATGTCATCAGTGATGTCATTTGAGATGTCATCAGTGATGTCATGAGTGATGTCACTGACCATGTCATGAGTGATGTAATATGTGACGTCATCAGCAGTGCATTGCGGGCGCGCGAGTTATAGTTAGCTGAACTAACTATAACGGGGGAATTTCAATGGTTTTGTACAAGTGAAAAGTCCAGCTAACTATAACACCCCTGAAACCTATGGTTTTTTCAGTGAATATATATATATATATTTCCAAACGAAGTACCCTGAAGCAATGAGAGGGCACACGCCAGCAATCAGACCATCTGGCATAACGATGCAGCCTGCCTTCCTGCTCCAACATTAATAGAATGCCAACGCGTTTCAAGGCCACAGGCCGCTTCTTCATGGGCTGCCAAAAACATCACATTGAGGCTCACATTCATTTAATTTCCGGCTTTATTTATTTCCATTTCAGCCCTCAGTGGGCGTGCGCTCGGTGCAATATCCCTTGATGCATGATGGGACACAGAGTCCCTGATGCGAGCATAAATGTTCACTTAAGTAAGTTCAATGTGCGTTTCACTTTTAAGGCTAATTAGATTTCCTTTGGTAGGATTCGGTGCATTCAGGCAAGTTTAATTAGCATAAAGAATGCTGCGCTGTGACAGTGTCGAAAAGTTCAAAATTGCAGCCTCTCCCAACTGGTGAAAGTACTCACTCCCAGCTGGTGATGGTGCTCCTCTCCATGACCAGCTGGGAGTGAGTACTTTCACCAGTTGGGAGAGGCACGTATACATAAATACATACATACATACACATATATATATATTCACTGAAAAAACCATAGGTTTCAGGCACGTTATAGTTAGGAATTAGCATTTAAAAAACCTAGGAAATTCACTGAAGAAACCATAGGTTTCAGGGGCGTTATAGTTAGCTGAACTTTACACTCGTACAAAACCAATGAAATTCCCCCGTTATAGTTAGTTCAGCTAACTATAACTCGCACGCCCACAATGTACTGCTGATGACGTCACATATTACATCACTCATGACATGGTCAGTGACATCACTGATGACATCACTGATGACATCATCCAGTGAATGTGTGTTTTTCTGAAAATTACATATGTTTTATATATGTATATCTCAAGGTCGATGGAAGAATAAATGGGTATATAAGTGTCTAAATGGATGATTTGTTTTTGAAAAATTGATTGTATAACTGACTGATTAAGTGTATCTTAGTGAATACATGGCTTAGTGAGTAATGTTTAAATATGTAAATATCTGTATCAGTCTCTCACTTTGTGTATAAGTGGCTGCATGGGTTGGTGAGTAGCTACATGAGTGTCTATATAGGCTATTAGTTCGTTTTTTGAGTATCAGTATGAGTGTCTGAATGTCTGTATGGTTCGGTGGGGGGTATTACGTAGTGCATAGGTGCATGAATGAGTGACTCACTGTTTGTATGTGTTGAAGACAGCATATGTGCAGGACTGTATGGGTGGATGAGTGTGTGCATGGGTGTGTTAGTGAGTGAATGACTGTCTCAATAGTGTCTTTATGAGTAACTACATATGTTTTAAACTAGTATATGTGACTATTGGTGTATATAAGTGAGTATATGTGAGAGTGAGAGATTGGAAGAATTCCTGTATGAATAAGTATGTGTTTCTATAAGTGATTGTTTACAAGACTAAGTATATGTAAGTTTCTGTAGAAGTAAGTGTGGTGGTGTGTGTATAACTGTATATGCAAGTAAATGGATGTTTGATGCTTTATTAGCATGAGTGACTATGTGTGTGAGTAACTCTATGGATGAGTGGCGTTGTGTAACAGGATGTATAGGTGTATGAGTACATATGATGAGTGAGTACATGTATGAGTGACTATATAGGACTGTTGGTGAATGAGTGGATGTGTATGTGGATCTTAGAATTGCTGAATAGGTTGTTGTAACTGGTATTGGTATGTCCATTGTTTTGAAAATTGTAGTTTCTATTTTTGAATATGTGTATCAAAGGTTATATTAGGGGGAGAGGAGGTCTGCCACTCTATCACAAGGATGATGTCATCAGTGATGTCATGAGTGATGTCATTTGAGATGTCATGAGTGATGTCACTGACCATGTCATGAGTGATGTAATATGTGACGTCATCAGCAGTGCATTGCGGGGGCGCGAGTTATAGTTAGCTGAACTAACTATAACAGGGGAATTTCTAGGGTTTTGTACGAGGGAAATGTCCAGCTAACTAGAACGCCCCTGAAACCTATGGTTTTTTCAGTGAATATATATATATATATATATATCACAAACAACGTTCCAGCCCCGTTTGACTGATCTCCACACGAACTTCGAAGAACCACCACGAATTTGTGGTATGCAGTGCACGGTTTATTGAACATAACAGGTTACATCCAAGAGTGCTCGGGCTTAGTGCCCGCCATTGACGCGTTTCGCTTGCTCACGCGAGCATGATCACATGACGCGCATATGGGTAGGGAACAATAAATACAAAAAGATGCACTATGAGCTATAAAAAGTGAGTACCTTGTGACTAAAGCTAGAAAACAGACTGTAAATGAACATCATTACTGAGTAAAATACCTGCATACCCCAAGTACGAATAAAAGCATTTCAAAGTATACATAGGCATGGAGATAAATACTTTCTTAATGAAGAATAGCTAAAAAAAATCACACAGTGCAAAATAAGTCATAACATATGGATAATACCAGCGTATGGCTCACATTCTTTTTAAGGTAAAACCGTAGTCCCAAATGATGATAGTCTACATGTTAATATGTCAGAGCAAGTGCTACAGACATTCTCTTCCAAAGATCAGGGTCATAATAGACATTGGGATTATATGTGTAAACGATAAAATGCTAGTGCAAGAATCCGCGTGATGGGCAGATTACATGATGTCCATAATGTCTATCATTGTACCAATATATAAACATCAGAGCATACAGTACCATTGCAGAAAGATGAAACCACAAAATGAGACCAAATTCTAGAATTGTTGTAGTAAAATGCAAGTGCACTAGATCACAAAGCATAGTGTGAAGAATAATGAAATTGATCATAAGTTAATATTACCTCCACTGAATATCCCATCATCTCATAAAGACGAAATACTTAAAAGGTTATCGGGGGGCGTGGCCAGGCGCTGAAGATGGCGGACGCGTTTTGCTAGCGCTCCGTGCCTAATCCCCGGTTTATCCTGTAGCATCCTGCTGGTGTGGGGCAAACCTCCGGCCCCGGTGCCTGCCTGTCCTGCACACATCGAGGCACGCCGCCTGTGGAGGGCTCCCCGGGGTTTTGAACTCGCCCCGTATCGACCCTGTGGACTGCGGCCTGCTACGCAGTGGGAGCCTGGACCCGGCCACCCGGCCGCGCGGCCCGCCCGCGAGGGCTGTTCCTGCTGTATCCGGGGGAGTGGTGGTTCTGCGGCGCGCTCCTGACTACCTGGGGCTGCCGTGTACAGCCTCGGAGACGTCGTGAGCTGAGAGGGGCGCTCTGTGACTTCCCCGAGCTGGAGACTACCGCCTGGGACCCGCCGGCGGGTGGACCCCGGCCCTGGCGGCCTGTACTGCGGCTGTGGCTCTGCAGCTGATCGTCGAGGCCTTCCGGCCCAGGTAGGCCCGTGAGGGGCACAGCGAAGCGCTTGCTGGCGGTGGGGGCAGCCACGAGGGCCGATCGGGTCCAGGGAGCCCCCTACTGTACTGTGGTGTGTAGTCCGGCTGGACCTGGAGCCCTACGCCGACTGTCATCCGAGGGCGAGCGGTGGACCTGGGGTTCGGCCCTCTACCGGGCGGTGTTTCAGAGGCTTCGCTGTGGGGGACGGAGTGCGCGGCGCTGCCGTGCCTTCCTGCGGTGACTGGGTCCTGCTCTGGTGGTGCCGCGGGAGGCGGGGGACGCCCTGTGACTTCCTTGAGTTGGCGGTCTACGCCCGGGAGTGGAGAGCGGGCAGGCCCCAGACCTGGTGACTCAGGCTGCGGCTGGGAGGATTACTGACCTCATGCTGAGGCGGACCAGCGAAGCCCTTCGGCTGGGGCGGGCCGGCGTGGGACGCGGCTGAATGGTTCCTGGCGGCGGAGGGGGCTGTGGGGGTCATTCAGGCCCGGAGCCCTTGCTGAGCTGCGACGCGGAGATCGGCTGGACCTGGGGGCCCTGTGTGGACTGCTGCCCGGGAATGTGTGGCGGGCCCCGCGATTGACTGTGCGGTGTGGCGCGGGTTGAGGGTCCACGGGGGTCGACCGGACCTAGGGGCCCTCGCCCGCACAGGGGCTGAGACTGTCGCGTGGCACCCGTTGTGGGCTTGGAGTGGAGACCACATTCACACCTACAACGCCCGGAGTTGTCCTTGCCGCCTGACCTCGCCACCCCTCCCGGGGCGATTGCGACCTGTGGTGCCACCGGCGGAGATCCCTCCCGTGACCTTGTGATGCGGGACAGCGTAGGCCGGCCGTCCCTTGCGAAGTCTCGGATGGGCCATTAGGAGAGGTGGGCCATTTCACCCTGGTGACCGGGTGGGTGATACCAAGACTTGCGCCTGAGTTATACCCAACAGTAGTGCGACAGATCGTGCAACGCCTGATTGGAGCGGGCAGGAGCTGTCTTGTCGCATATTGGAGCCCACGGGTGCCTGGCGACTGGCGTGCCTGGAACCTACTCTTTAGTGCAGCGGCCCCCTTGCTGCAACACTGACCCGGCTAGCGACCGCTTGCGAATGCCCACGGCGCAGCAGCTGGTGATGGGGCGAATGAAAGCTAAGCCACAGCAGGGGCCCCCCACACGGAGGCGACTCGGACCCTCCGCCTCTGTGCACTGGAGGCCCGCCGGAGCCCACGCCCGCGGCCCTAGCAGCTAAAATGGACTCCGTCCTCGCAGCAATGGAACGGATCGGGGCCGCGGTGGAACACACCAGAACATCTCTGGAGACCAGAATGGATAAGGTCGCCTCGGACTTTACCCTCCTGCATGCGGATCATCGTAAGCTGACCGATAGAGTCGCTGCGCAGGGCCAAACAATCAAGGAGCTCCAGCCTATTACCCAAAATCACACTGCAGCGCTGCAGGACCTTCTAGATCGGGTTCATGAGCTGGAAGACAAGGTGGACGATGTGGAGGGCCGTTCGCGTCGCAGCAATGTCCGCGTGGTGGGCTTGCCGGAAGGGGAGGAGGGTGGTCACCCAGAACAGTTCATGGAATGGTGGCTTTGTGAGCTCGTACCTCAGGCTCTCCTGTCGCAGCAGTTCGTCATTGAAAGAGCCCACCGCATCCCGGCTCGGAGACCTCAGCCGGGGGCCAGGCCACGGCCATTTCTCTTTAAGTTGCTCAACTATAGGGACCGTGACGTGGTTCTCCGTGAAACGCGCAAAATGGAGACTCTCACAGTGGGCAGTAGCCCGGTCATGTTCTTTCCTGACTACACTGCTCGGGTGCAAAAACGCAGGAGCAACTACCTTGCAGTGAAACAGCAGCTCCGTGCCCTTGCTATACCATATTCACTGTTATTCCCGGCGCGTCTGCGCGTCACGGCCCAGGAGAAGATACACTTTTTTGATTCCCCAGAGGAGGCATGGGACTGGCTTGAGGGGTCGGGGTTGTGGTCGGGTGTGAGGCCGGCGGCCTCGGGCATTGGTACGGAGGTAACTGGTGGAGCCCCTCGTCGCTGCCGCCACGGAGCCAGGAGGCCCATCCAGCCTGGAATCATTGCCCCGACCCCGGAGAACATGCGCAGGGAGAGACTGGAGGCACTTGAAGAGGTTACCACCCTCGGCCCTCCACCAGCCCGGGACCACTCAGAGCCCCGCAGACAGGTCACGCTGGTGCAGAGCGGCTCATCCTCGCCCTCCACAATCGCGTCAGATGACATGATTCTGCCGGCGGTGACCCCACAGACAGCAGACGATCTTATCTAAATAAGCCTTTCTGGTGATCTTCACCATCATGGACAACACACGCAAGTACCCCGTTGACAGTCCTTGCTGAATCCTGAATGTGACTGGGAGCGGGGGTGGCTCTACTGCACTCCCGTTGCTGCCCGGCCCTGCTGGGGCAGGAGTGCTGGTGCCTTCTGACCGGGACGCGCGGGTCTGCTCGGTGGGCTGGGAGGGACAGCGGGAGGTGGGAGGAGGGCGGACCCATGGGGTGTTGCCCTTCCTGTACCCGCCAACCTTGGCTGGGGGTGTATGGTTAGCTTCACATGTTAGCGTCAGGGTCTTCACAGGCGACAAGCATCTGTAGAAATGAGGGGAAAGGCTACGGCACGTCACAGCTGGCACACGCACCCTTGTAGGTACCCTACTGCCCTAGTTTGGCTTAGTTTTCCATAGACATTAAGCTTGTAGTTTGGACGAATGCCCGTGCTGGGGTTTGCCCTGACAGTTACAAAGTTCTTGGGTTTTGTTAGGTGCGCCCAGCTGCACACCGAAGTTCCTTTACTTGTTATTTTATTACAGCATACCGGCATGACATCCAAAACCGAGGTCTTCCCCTTTGACCGACCCGACCCTGGTCCTGCGCCCTACATAATCCTTGCTTGTATTAGATGGCTAACACTGTGGTAATTACTTGGAACATATGGGATATGCACACACACGGCACGTCGTTATTCTGTCTTTGCCTATTTGCAGCGACATAAGGCAGCCATCGCCCTCCTCCAGGAGACCCATATGAGGCAGCCAGAACTTGACAGGCTGCAAACTCGCTGGAGGGGTCAACATTACGGGACCACATATTCCGCACACGCCCGTGGCACACTGATTTGGGTAAGGGTGGGTACTCCGTTCACATGCACAGACACAGTGGTGGACCCCTCTGGGCGGTACACCTTGGTCCGGGGGAAGCTTCAGGGACAGCACGTACTCATTGACTCCCTATACGCCCGAATGCCGACCAGTCGTCGTTCTTGGATCATCTCTCTGCGGTGCTGGCACCGCACGAGGGTATTCCCTGGCTACTTGGTGGGGATTTCAACGCTGTCCTTGATACGCAACTGGATAGGTCCTACCCGCCCCTTCGCAGCGCACAGGCGGTTTCGAATGCGAGGAGCCTCACTGACTGGCTGTCGCACTGGGCCTTGCGTGATGTGTGGTGTGGCCTGCACCCTGACGACCGCATCTATTCGTACTACTCGGCGGTGCACGACCTTCATGTTCGACTCGACAGGGAGGTGGGCTCTCACTCTTTGACTCCCCTGATAGACCAGGCAGACTACTTGGGCCGGACCCATTCGGATCATAACCCTCTTAGTTTGCGTCTGAGTTGGGACCCCGGGTGGCCCCCTGTCCCAACGTGGCGACTACAGTCGGCAGCTCTGGAGGATACTGAGTTCCGGGCCTCACTGGGCACGGCAGTTGAGCAGGTTTTCGACCTGAACGAGGGGACGGCAGATAGTGCACTGACGGAGTGGGACGCACACAAATCCACCATACGGGGACACTGTCTAGGGGGCGGGGTGGAATATCCATAGGCGGCTTGCACTGTCGCTCGCTGTTTTGGAGTCTCGCCTTCTGCCGTGTGAATGACACAGCGAGGGAGGAGGTCGGGACTCGATCCGACTGGCGCGGCTCCGGGCGCGTCATGCTGAATTACTTGAGCGGCTGCGATGCCACAACTATGCAGCTCATTCTGCTCGGGTGCACGCCACGTCTGATAGGGCGGGGGGGTTACTAGCCTGGTTGATTCGGCGGGAGGCGATACACGCCCCGATAGACTCTTTTCGTGGGCCTGACGGGGTAATGGTGTACACACAGTGGGAGATCCATCAAGCGCACTATGCGGCTTTATACAGGTGGACGGGGCGCAGGCAGACACAGGATCTAGATCGGTTTCTGGAGGAGGCCCATCTGCCCACGGTTCCCGAAGAGCACCAAGAGTCACTGGAATGCCCCCTCACAGTAGAGGAGATAGGAGATGCGGTGGCCTCCCTGGCCTCCGGAAAGGCGCCGGGTCCGGATGGACTTCCGGCGGAGTACTACAAGGCCTACCGGGAGTCCCTAGTGCCCAAGTTACATACTCTCTATCTTGCGGCCCTTGAGGAGTCCACTTTGCCTGCCTCCATGCGGGAGGCCTTTTTGGTGTCCCTGCTTAAGCCTGGCCGGGACCCTACCAGCCTGGGGTCCTACCACCCCCTTGCCCTCCTTAACACGGACTACAAAATTCTAGCCAAGGTATTGGCGGAACAGCTGGCCCCAATGGTATCGGCGGTGGTACACAGAGACCAAAACGGTTTCGTGCCGAAGCGCAGCACCTCTCTTAAACTGCGGCGTTTTTTTCGGGTGGCTACTGACGGGGCACAACACTGGCCTAGGGCGGGCTGTCTAGTCCTAGACCTAGAGAAGGCCTTCGACTGTCTTGAGTGGGGGTACCTAGTGGCGACGCTGTCGCATTATGGGCTGGGCCTTGGGTTCCTCCAGATGGCGGCACTCCTCTATAAGAACCCCGTGGTGAGGGTGAGAACTGGGCCTTACATCTCTGAAGCCATCCCGATTGGTCGCGGTACTAGGCAGGGGTGCCCTCTCTCGCCCCTCCTCTTCGCGCTCGCAATGGAACCTTTGGCTGCTGCGCTCCGTAGAGTTCTGACGGACGGCATCCCCCTGGGCGATGCGACCCACCGGGTTTCACTCTATGCAGACGACCGTCTGGTCTTTGTCAGGGATGTGGCGTGAATCCCGGTGGAGTTGGAGCGCGCCCTGTCCGACTTCGCCGAGCTTTCAGGTCTCCGGGTGAATGCCGCTAAGTCGTGTCTCTATGCGTTCCGAGCTGAGACCCGGGATCCGCAGTACCGTCTTGGGGGCGTGCCAGTCAAATGGCAGCCGGACACCTTTCGTTATTTGGGTATCCAAATATACCGGCAACCAGCGGATCTCGTGGAGGGTAATCTGGGCAAGGCGGTAGCAGCGGTCAGGGCTCAGATGCGGTTCTGGGGCACCCTTCCTCTTGCAGCCCTAGAGCGATTACTTCGAGAGTTTGTCTGGGGTTATGCACGCCACAGAGTTGCGTTGCCCAAGCTATGCCTCCCCTCTGGCCAGGGGGGACTCGCGATGCCGTGCTTTGCACATTACTATCTGGCGGCGCAACTGCAGTGGGTGGCTCGGTGGTTGGCGGACAGAGAGCGCGACGACACGGCGACCGCGGCGACCCCCATCTCCTTGGCTGGTGTCACTGAGATGTTCCATCTGGCCGCAAAGAGGTTGGGGCCGGTGCCTCTTCTCGTCGGGGTGGCCTACCAGTGCTATCGACGTGCTTTCTACCTGACCCGGAACTGTACTCCATACGCCCCAGCCATACTGATAGAGGGTTCTCCTAGTGGACGGAGGGTGTTGTGTGCTGCTGAACTTGCAGACTGGCATGCGGCGGACATTCACACATTGGGGGACCTTTACCGGGACGGTGTTCTCATACCATTTGCCTCCCTGGTGGAGGAGTCGTGGTTACCGCCTGGCCACTTTCTTCATCACCGCTCACTGATAGCGACGCTGACGAGCCGGTGGGGCGCTCTCGGCGTGGAACCGGAGCAGCACCTCATGATGCAATATCTCCATGTCATGGGGCGTGGGAGGCACATGATCCGGTGGTTCGCGGCCTCTCTGCGTACACACGCAGCGATTAGTCTAGCCCCACTGCGCCGTAAGTGGGAAACGGATTTAGTCCGGCCCATGACAGACAAGGAGTGGGACAGGGCGCTGCAGGGCCCGTCGAAGATTCCCAGAAACATGCGATTCCGCCAAATACAATACTCTATTCTGCATAGAGCGTATCTCACACCCGACTCTGTCAATCAGTATTTCCACCGTGCGGATGTGGGCTGTCCTCGCTGCGGGGAACTGGATGCTGGGCTGGTTCACATGTTGTGGAGCTGCCCCGCGCTGGACTTGTACTGGCGGACGATTCATGGAGCGCTCAATGCATGTACGGGCCGTCAACTCCCATTTGAATGGCCGGTTTACTTGTTGCACCTCTTTCACAGAGCCCCCTCCATGAAGGTTGCCTCAAGGTTTACTGACCTGGGACTGGTGGTGGCGAAGCGACTGCTCACCAAGCGCTGGAAGGTGGCGGAACCGCCTCACGTGCGAGCATGGAGGGGTTCGTTGCTGGTGTGGGCAAAGGCGGAGGGCACGGCTCTCTTGCGGGTGGAAACACTAGGCCTCAGGCAAACACCAATAGTGAGTCAATGAGAAGCACTCCTACAGGCCATGACGCGACTTGAGGGGGACACCGGAGGGGTCGGCGGGGGGCGAGTTGGGGGTGCCCCGGATGTGGAGCGGGGTGGCAATCAGGCTGAGAGCGGGGCATGACGTGTGGTATCAGGGTTATGGTTGCTTAGGTGGGGCATAAGGGAAAGGAGATAGTGTTGCTCACACAGCCTGTATAGAGGGCGCGGTGATGGTGGGTGGGGGGGGCCGGAGCAGGGGATAGAAGAAGGGGTTGATGGAACGAAGGCCGGAATTTGCTGTTATTGTTTTGTCTGGGTGTCTGTTGTTTTGCCCCATTTCCTTATGGTTAGTTAACTGTTTATGGAAACACGTAGGGGGTGAGCGGGTGAAATATTAGAGACTTATCTTGGTGAGGCCCCTCAGCGACATGATTTCAAAGGGAACGATGTGTTAGTATTTTAGTCGTGAGGCCCGCAATGTTATTCTTTATTAAATATTAGGTGATGAGTTTGCTCCCATTAAGTGATGCATGCATGAACGGAGATACGCTATTGCGGCTATTTCAACTGTAAATCATCCGGATCTTACAATGTACTATGTATTTTGTTTAACACTAAGAAATGCCAATAAACAGATTTACTAATAATACTTAAAAGGTTATCTCGGGTCTAAAATCAGAATATACCAATTGACAAAACAGTCTGTTAAAGTGCTGTGCAGTTTGCAAATTTGCATGAACAAAGTGCAAAAAATGTAATCTTAGATAAAATACATTGGATAGCAGCAGATGCTCTTTGTCCAAGCCTCAACAAAGATACAATAAAGATGCCAATAGTGTTAGATGGCAGACATATATACGTTCATACATAAGATCTTAATCTCAGGAAAACTAATCCTTATAATACAGGGTCTAAAAAGCGAGAAAGAGAGTGTCGGTGGTAGACCACTACTGATAAAATACAATTACAAGAAATTGTGCATGTTTTCGCTATTATTGAGGCCATTCGGCATCTTGGTATCAAGTGCCAAGATAAAGTGTGTCTCTAATTGCCGAAGGTTCTTTTCATGGTTCCCACCCCGTCCGGAAATGGGAACGGCCCCCAATACTGTATATTCTAAATCTTTAAGTTTGTTGTTATTGACCAACTGAAAATGTCTGGCCACTGGGTAGTTAGGGTCGGAGTTAACGATGACCCTCACATGTTGCAGAATGCGTTTGTGAACAGGGAGCTTAGTACTGCCAATATAGTCTAGGCCGCATGTGCAGCGTAACTTGTAGACAGCGAATTCTGTGCGGCATGTCAGATGTTCCTTAATAGGAATCTTTTTGTCGCTAAACGCTGTTGAGTATTCAGTACTGCTGGTAGCGAAGGTGCATGCACGGCACGAATTACACTTAAAGAAACCTTTCCTTGTCAGCCAGGTGTTTTTAGGTGTTATTTCCGGACTTGGTTTAACAAGGGCATCCCTCATAGAGGGAGCCCTTCTGAATGTAATGGCTGGTGTGTCAGGTAGAATGGATTTAAGTGTAATGTCTGTCAGTACTATTGGCCATTGAGAATATATTATTCTACGTATTTTTCTCTCCTGCGGACTAAAAATAGTAATGAGACTAACAATTATTTCTCACTACAAATACAGCGAATTCTTAAGAATTCTCCGTAAGGTATACTCCGTACAGTGTGGTGGGGATGTGCGCTTTCAGCATGCAGGATTGAATTTCCCGTGGTTACCTTACGGTGCAATTTAGTGTGTAGCCTGCCCTCGCTAACATATAGAGACACGTCAAGAAATTCAACTCTGCACTCAATCAATCAATTAATTCTTTATTTCGATGGTTAAAAATCATCATAAAAAGTACATATTTTAAAACACAGAAACATACATGATTTTTTATCACATCAATATCAAAATTAACCATCTATCACCCTGTTAAAATACAAAAAAAAGAATCAATATATTATTCATGATAGGTTAGTCTCTGGTATTTCTTAGTCTTACTGCCGCTTTTAGAAAACCTATTACTGAACATAAGGTATGCATATCATTTGCTCTCTGTAAAAACAGGAGGGCTATTTTAGCATGCCGAAATTTTCCATTTTTTAAGATTTCAACCAGAAACATACGCCTTGGGTAACAATAAAATGGACATAGTAATACAAAATGAAGGGTGTCCTGCGGAGACATGTTGTCGCAGCCGCAGGCACCCTTCTGCTCAATAGTTGCAGTAAAACCAGACGGATAAGCTAAAATATTTTGCAACAAATTGAGCCTAAAACGGCACATTAAAAACCTATCCTGGTGATTATACATCAGAAATAGGTACGGTTCCATACCCGGTGCCTCTTTAACTAAGGAGTGTGCTACCACTGACCGTTTTAGTGCAAAAGCTTTAGTTTCCCTAAGCCTCTCCAAATTGTCAAGCAACAGTCTTTTGATTTGTAATTTATTGTTCCTTGTGATTAATGCAGGGGTGCTAAAAAGGGTGTGCTGACCTACGGACTCTAAAGTTAGTTTAACATAATTCAGCCAAGGGATTGACATCCCTTTGTCCATTTGTATACAGTCAGAGAGGATTTCTTGGCTTAATACAGCCTCCGGGTTAGCCCAAATACTAAGCCAAGCCAAGACCGGTCTAATCTTGACCTGATCTACAATATACGGAATTCCGAGTTCGGAATGGGCAATTTCAGCTGGTATTGAGTGTGGGATCTTGAGGATTCTACGGATGAATTTGTCTTCCTCTAATTGTAACTGTTTGGCATCCCTAAAGCCCCAAACCTCGGCTCCATATACTGCTTTGGCTGTGCTTATTGAGCGATACAAGCTCATTATTTGCTCTGGGGACCAACGTCCCAGCCTCTGTGCAAAGTTCATAATTGCACCACATGAGGAAGCCAATTTAGTACAGTGTTCCTCTAGTAATTTGTCAAATTGCATCTTGCCATCAAGTAATAGACCTAAATATGGGAAGGTGGTTACAATGCCCATGGTATGAGTCCCGATTTTAAACACCGGTTTTTTGATGGGTTTTTTGCCTGCAATCAGTGCAAAGGACTTGGTCAAATTCACGGACAGATCTAATTTTTCCATGAAGACCACAAATCCATTGATCAGAGATTGGAGACTTCTCGGTGTCCGGGCGAGCAGGACCGCGTCATCTGCGTACAATAGTACCGGTATTTGACGCTTCCGTACCTTGGGGCAGTCCACCGCCCGGGCTATGAGGCATGACTCCAGGTCATTAATGTATAATGAGAAAAGGAAGGGGGCAAGAATGCATCCCTGCCTTACTCCGCTAGAGCATGGAAAGGAGTCAGTTTGCCCTCCCTCCATACTAAAGCGAACCCTGGCTGTGGTGTTCCAGTGTAATTCTCTTAGGATACTTATAAGTCCCTGGTCAATCCCCAAAGTGCTCATCCTTTCCCAAAGTTTACTTCTATTTACATTGTCAAAGGCCGCCGCCAGATCCATAAAACCCATATATATAGTACCATTGCTCGCTCTGGTGTATTTAGCGACCAAAAGGTATAAATTTAAACATTGGTCACTGGTCGACTTTCCTGCTCTAAAACCATACTGGGTATCCACTATTGTATGGTGCTCTTCTGTCCAGATCATTAAGCGGTTTAGGATCACCCGCCCCAGTATTTTGGCAGAAACGTCGATCAGTGATATGGGTCTGTAACACTGAGGATTGTCCCTATTTCCCTTCTTGAAAATAGGTACAATTAAGGCGGTGGACCACGACCTAGGGAGTCCTGTCTTGATAGCTGCATTTAACACCCTCGTTAAAATTGGGGCCCACAAGTCAATATTACTTCTATACAAATCTGGGGGGGTGCCATCAGGCCCGGGGGCTTTATTTGGAGTCAACCCTTTAATTGCCTGGATAATCTCGGAGAGTGTAAAATCCTGCACCCAGCTCCTATTACCATCCCATTCCCCTTTATGTTTAGGATCTTTAGACTGGTTATAAAGGCTCTCGAAGTGGGTCATCCATTGCTGCGGGAGGATATTTGTGCTAATAACTGGGGCATTTTGGTCGTGAAAACAGGGCCTATTTATGATTTTCCAGAATTCAATAAAATCCCTGTTTTCACCGGCCTCTCTTAAGTCAGCCCATAGTTCTGCTTTTAGGGAAGCCTTCCTTTCTTTGATCTTAATGTTATAAATTTTCCTACACTTTACCACTTCCACTGTGTCCCTTGGAATTACTTTAAGGCTTAATTTTAGATTTCTTAACGCTCGTGCACAACTTGCGTCAAACCATCTTGGGTGGGTCCCAGATTTTCTAGGACCTTTCGCCTCCAATAATTTTTCGGCCAATTTAGTTAGTTCGCTGAAGGCAGATACTAAATCAGCTCCTTCTATTTTAAAATCTAGACATTCTTCAACCCACTTTTTCCCCTTTACTATCAGTGCAATATAAAATTCTGAGGCATTGATTTTTGCCCATTTTAAGCGCCTTCCTTGATCTGAAGGCTGTAAGATAATATCTAGCTGTTTATTCATTTCAACATAACCCCTGCAGAGTATTTCTATAAATAAGGGATTGTGATCACTAAAGGGACTCCATTTAGTGCATACCATCCCCACCCATTGTTTGGCAAAGGCAGTTATCAGGATGTAGTCTATAATAGACGAACATCCCCTGCCTTTAAAAGTTGGTACCAAGGTAGCCTTTGGCCCTGGGATTACTACATCCATGGTATGTACTAATGAGTGACTACCTATTAATTTTGTAAGTGATGTACCCTCCGAGCTGTGCTCGAAGTGTGGCCCTTTACTAACTGGACAAAGATCCCAGTCCGTGGTTACTGAGGTTAAATATGGGCATAAATGGCAATTTAAATCTCCCATTAAGAGGACAAATGGATCTACACCGCCTTTCCTTGAATCGGCTTCCTGTTGTAATCTAGTGTCTAGTTCCTCTAGCACGGTTTTAGTGCCGCTTCCTGAGCCTGAGTTATAAATGTTAAATAGTTGTACCTTCATCCCATAGCCATGAAATATTATTGCTTGCAAATTTTTTGAGGTCCAGGATGGCACTATCCATCTCCCCTTTAAATTAATATCAGCATAAATTATTAGGCCTCCTTTAGCTCTGCCTGCCCTACTCTCTTGTGCAGGGACAAAAAATAGCTTGTAACCCTCCAAATGATAGAGGTCGGGCTCAACCGCCCAAGTCTCCTGTAGAGCTACTATATGGGATTCCCTTAATTGATTTCTAAAATCTGCATTAGCTATTTTTCCTGCCAAACCTGCTATATTCCAGGATGTGATTTTCACCTTTCCCCCCTGTTTCCCTATCAAGTTTGAATCACAAATATGGAGAGCGTCTGCCTCTCTCTCTTCAGGCCGGGTATCTTGTATCTCCCCATTCTGATTTTGCTGGGAGCCTTCCTGGGGGTTCGGTGTATATCTTCCTGTAGGAGTTAAGTCAATGTTATCCCTGGTCATTCTAGTTTCTTTCCCCACAGGTTGTATATCTGGGTTGGTTAGTCAGTCGTTTTCGTCCAGGTATTGAAGGGGACTGAATCTGTTTTTCCACTGCAGGCCATCCAGATCCAGTGATGAGAAGTGACTATATTCAGGTTTTCTTTTCCTATAATCGTCTATTCCTCCTTCCCTCCTTCCCTGATTTTGGGCCAAGGGATATGTGTTTCTATTTCTCAGATAGAAATAACCTAATGGCATAGCCTGTACAGTACTAGTTACATTTTTATTAAAGTTACCCAATATATATTCCACTAGACCCGGATTCCTAAAATTTACAATGACACAGTCCCCCTCAATATCCTTCTCTCTGGTCCCCAGCCATGATACTCTCCTCACGTGAATAATTTCTCCCCTTTCCTGCCCCCGGAGCGGTCTGTGTATATTAAGCCAATTAATAATCTTGTTTTTTAAATCTAAGTATGGCTCTTTTTGACCCATCCTCAGTTCAGGCACCCCAGCAAGTACCACAACATAGGGGCTTGTTTGGGGGGGTAAATTTACACGAGGGGGGGGGAGAGTTTCTCCTTTGCTCTCATAGTCTTTTTGTTGTTTATTTACCTGGCTGTGAGAAACGACCTGCCCTAACAACGTCTGCGCCCTACTTTGCGGAACCTGGGGTCTAGCGCTAGGTTCTTTCACATTTTCAATAAAGCCTCTGTTCTGCGAGTGGGCTATAGTTTTAGGCGGCACATGAACCTGGGCAATAGTACATGGCTCATTGCTTGTGCAGTTATTATTCATGGGTAATATCCTTGAGGAGGGGGTTTCAATTGAAGTTGGGTTTCCAATAGAGATGGGATTTACATTTTCCTTCAGTCTCCCTAACTTTTGCAATTCATTAGTGATTTTATCAATTTTGCTAATTAAAGGTTTTATTTGTGAGATAATGAAGGTTTCTAAATGTTTTTGAAGGTCACTTATTACCGGTTGGAGCCATCCTGGCGGGATTAGTGGACCTTGCACATCTACTTCTATAATCTCATCTTCTAGTGTCTTCCCACCCATGTTAATTGATTTTAATTTCCTTGCATGCATATTCTTTGTGCGCCTTTTAGGTGGTCTATGTTTTGGTACAAATAGTCTTTTTGCTGACCTAGCAAGGGGGGGGTCAATCTCTGATACCAGTTGGCCGCATGGCACATTTTCAGATGAAATATCATTGGTATTGTCCTGTGAGCTGTCACAAAGATTTATATCTAACACCTGCGAGAGTGTACTCTGTATTTGTGAGTGGGGGTTGTTTGTAGGGGTCATCGAGAGGCGTCTCTCAGCGCGCTCAATCTCCCCATCCACTGCCCCAATGACCTTACGTAGCATGAGATCTATGGCAGTGGGGGAGGCTAAGTGTCCAACTACATTAGTGATATTCGATCCAGTTTGTTTGGCCACCGATGGGGTACTTGGTTTTCTCTTCGATGATCTTGTTTTAGGTTTGGAAGCCATGGTACCCTATCGGTCACAGTCCCCCTTCTCTCAGTGTATCCCACACAAAATGCGCAAATTACAGTCACAATTTAGTACTTCACTGCCCGAGTGGTCGGGGCACATCAAAAGAATAGATTAAGGTCCCCTGCTTATACTTCAAGGAATCAATGACCAGTATATAAGTGTTAAAAACTTTGTCCACCACTCAGCCTCACCAGTGGATCACGATAGTTTGGAAAACCAATCGGATTACAGTACCTTGATTTTTATGGCAATAGATGTGGCCCAGCCCGGCCTCCTTGTGCCTCTGAGGGCCACAGAGGGCCCGCCCTTTGCCCGGGCTTAGCCCGCGCGCGGTCCCGCGTCGCGGGGGGCTGGATCGATTAAGTAGCGCCTCCGGGCGCGCAAGGTCCGTGGGGTTTCCTTCCGGTTCACGAAAGGTTGCAAGGGGACCTGAGTAGTGAAGTCCCGCCGGACGCTCTCCCCTCACAGCGGTCGCGGTGACAGGCGACGGCGGGGGAGAGAAGCGTGGGATGATAAGGAGCCGTTCCCCTCACGGCGAGTTTAAAAGATGAAGAGCAGAGCGTCCCGCGCTGCAGGAGGCTCTCGGAGCTTTTACGGGCTTCCAACGCCCTCAGGTGATGTCCGGTGCACTCCAGGCGCAAAGCCCCCTGGGAGTTGTGGTCCGGTATCGGCGAGGTTTCAGTGCCGTTCCCCTCACGGCTCAGAGTATGGCGATAGCAGAGTTCAGGCAAGCGTGGGATGATAAGGAGCCGTTCCCCTCACGGCGAGTTTAAAAGATGAAGAGCAGAGCGTCGTTTGTGAACAGGGAGCTTAGTACTGCCAATATAGTCTAGGCCGCATGTGCAGCGTAACTTGTAGACAGCGAATTCTGTGCGGCATGTCAGATGTTCCTTAATAGGAATCTTTTTGTCGCTAAACGCTGTTGAGTATTCAGTACTGCTGGTAGCGAAGGTGCATGCACGGCACGAATTACACTTAAAGAAACCTTTCCTTGTCAGCCAGGTGTTTTTAGGTGTTATTTCCGGACTTGGTTTAACAAGGGCATCCCTCATAGAGGGAGCCCTTCTGAATGTAATGGCTGGTGTGTCAGGTAGAATGGATTTAAGTGTAATGTCTGTCAGTACTATTGGCCATTGAGAATATATTATTCTACGTATTTTTCTCTCCTGCGGACTAAAAATAGTAATGAGACTAACAATTATTTCTCACTACAAATACAGCGAATTCTTAAGAATTCTCCGTAAGGTATACTCCGTACAGTGTGGTGGGGATGTGCGCTTTCAGCATGCAGGATTGAATTTCCCGTGGTTACCTTACGGTGCAATTTAGTGTGTAGCCTGCCCTCGCTAACATATAGAGACACGTCAAGAAATTCAACTCTGCACTCAACAATGGTTGCTGTGAATCTCAAATTTTGAATATTACAGTTAATCGACTTAACAAAATCAGTAGCTGTATTCTTACTCCCTTTCCAAATCATGCATATATCGTCAATATATCACCAATAGAACATGTCATTGTTGGCCCATTCCATCTGATGTTTAGTTTTGAGGACATGCTCCTCCCACCAGCCTACATGTAGACATGAATAGCTGGGGGAGAAGCATGCGCCCATGGCGACTCCTCTCAGTTGTTGATAAACTTCTTGGTTAAATAAGAAGTGGTTATTATAAAGGCACAGTTCTATCATAGCTACTAGCATGTTGTTGTGTTCTCTCATTCCGATGCCTCTTTCAGCCAGATAGTATTTTGCCGCAGTCAGACCATCAACATGATTAATGCTAGTGTATAATGATTCTATGTCCATGACTACTAGCAAGAACTCTGACTGCCATACCACCTCTTTGATTTTGCACAAGAAGTCTGAGGTGTCCTTTACAAATGACGGTAAAGCAAAGACATGGGGTTGAAGAAAATGGTCCACATATTTTGAGATCTTTTCAAGTAGGCTCTTCTGTGTAGAAATTATTGGCCTACCAGGAATAGGGATGATTGGGAAGTTCACCTTCAAAAAGTCAAGTTAATCTTTTGTTAAAAGGCACTATCTCTTCCATTGCATGAGGCACTTAACCACTTTTTCCTGAATCAATCAAATCTCTTGTTTAGATGATTTTCTATAACAAAAAATGTCCGAAAGATGGTGATTGGCTTCTGTCAAATATTGAAATTTTTGCCATAAGACGACCTTGCCGCCTTTAGCAGACTTGTTTATGATAATATCATGTTTTTTCTTTAATGTATTCATCAGGGCGTGGTATTGGGCATTTTTGAAGTTTTTGCTTTTTTGTTTGCTTTTTACATTGATGTTAAGGTGCTTAAGTTCATCAACAACTCTTTCGCTAAAAATATCTACCGCATCTCGTGGCATTAACGGTTGGAAGGTTGAAGATGGGCGGAAAGGGCTGGAAGCTGCTTGGTTGGTGTTGATGCTCATATTACTCATGGTATCTTGAGTTGAATCATCATTAGCGGTGGTGTACTCAGCGTCAGAGTGTTGAGGAAGTGTTTGTAGCAGGGGGACATCTTTTACCTGTAAGTTTCCTTCAGAGGTGTTAGCAGTGGGCATAGAAGTTGTAGGAGAATATTTGTGTAGTTGAAAGAATTTCATCAATTTGATCTTTCTAATGAATTTAAATATATCGATTCTTCTTTGATTATAGGAGAAAGTGTTTGTGGGACAGTATGTAAGTCCTAAAGTTAAAATCTGGATTGCTGCAGTGGTGAGTACTTCATTAATTAAATTGATCACTGTGTTGTTTGGAATGTTCATTGTTGTCTCCATTTCTTTGCCGTATTCCCTCTGTTGGTACCTTTTGCGGAATTTGATCAGCCACTCCCTCCTGCATTGGTTGAGAATTGTCCTTGCTGCCCTTGCTGTTGTTGAGGATTCCTCGGTCGCAAGGTTTGTCTCCGACCCTCTCTGATAAAATTAAGTTCTTCTGCTGGAGTTAGATTACTTACATTGCCCATTATAACACTTGAAGCGATTTGTCCACTTTCATCTGAATCGCTGTTGGATGTGAGGGAATTCATATCTGAGTCCACATCAGTAGTGGGTTTGTCCACAATGATACCTACAGCTGGTTCAGAGGCCCTACTGGTGAATGCTTGACTTTTGTAATTATCAAACTTTCTGGAGAAAGTAAAGATCCTCCCAGTTGCGTAGTCATTGAGGTCACGTGCGAATTTAAATGCTTTACGGGTTTTAATAACATCTTCATGTTTTTTGATACGAATGACAATATCAGCACATCCTTTAATAACTAAATCCTTTTCTCCTGTGGCATCAAGTAGTCCGTTAATACTATCAATTTCAAGTAGAATAACTTCCCTATCGATTTCTGCATATTTAATGAGAATATGGACCATATTCATTGACGCCTGAAGGTTGTTGTCCGCCCACTCTTTTAACATTGATGGGTTAGGGTTTTTGAAGGTACGATGTGATGTGATGTGAAAAGCATTTGTAAAGCGCGGCGTACACTATACATGAAGGTACGAGCAATAAGCACTCGTAAGCCCCTGGGTACACGATTTGCGTCTCTATATTTCTCCAAGGATTTCTTTTGCCACCATTTTGTGAGCTCGTTTTTTAAAAGTTTTTCTAAGTTTTTCAAAAGTGATCTTATGTCTCTGTTTCCAGTGCCACTTGACGATGGTTTCTGTGCAGTATGAACACTCTGCAAATTCAAGAAAAGTGCCTCCGCCGCTGCTTCCCTGTCTCGAAGCGCGTCACTGTATGACATGTTTGGATGAAAATAAATGCTCTTGCACTGCAATCGTAGTAAGAATTCAAAGGAGTCCAATCCCACACCCGTACTCATTAAATATCAACAGCGCAACAGTGTTCACTCTT
Source organism: Triturus cristatus (assembly GCF_964204655.1). Taxonomy (NCBI): domain Eukaryota; kingdom Metazoa; phylum Chordata; class Amphibia; order Caudata; family Salamandridae; genus Triturus; species Triturus cristatus. The sequence goes on from NC_140579.1 coordinate 193,757,510, forward strand.
ACCGGCTCAGAGACTGTAGTCCTCACGAGTCCTACGACTACATGTATTCCACGGCCTCCTTGCCGCCGACCGAACGATTCACTGCTGCATACGCTGATACACAGTCAGGGGGCACAGCCACGGTTTACTCCTTCCAAGTGAAACATGATGCGTCGAAAACGCTGATGGCTGACAGCTCAGCTGTGCCACTTGCAAAGTGGGAGGGTTCGAGATTCCGGAGTCAGCCTGCCCCGGATACCGTATTCCACAAACAACGTTCCAGCCCCGCTTGATATCTAACGGGGACTTATGGCACGGACCTCCTCCAATTGCCACACGAACTTCGAAGAACCACAACGAACTTGTGGTATGCAGTGCAAGCTTTATTGAACATAACAGGTTACATCCAAGAGTGCTCGGGCTTAGTGCCCGCCATTGACGCGTTTCGCTCGCTCACGCAAGCTTGATCACATGACGCGCTTACGGGCAGGGAACAATAAATACAAAAAGGTGCACTTTTAGCTATAAAAAGTGAGTACCTTGTGACTAAAGCTAGAAAACAGACTGTAAATGAACATCATTACTGATTAAAATACCTGCATACCCCAAGTACGATTAAAAGCATTTCAAAGTATACATAGACATGGAGATAAATACTTTCTTAATGAAGAATAGCTAAAAAATCACACAGTGCAAAATAAGTCATAACATATGGATAATACCAGCGTATGGCTCACATTCTTTTTAAGGTAAAACCGTAGTCCCAAATGATGATAGTCTACATGCTAATATGTCAGAGCAAGTGCTACAGACATTCCCTTCCAAAGATCAGGGTCATAATAGACATTGGGATTATACGTGGGATTATACGTGTAAACAATAAAGTGCTAGTGCAAGAATCCGCATGATATGAATTTGTGGTGAAAGGTCGTGTTACATAGAGTCTGGGGAAAAGTGTAGAACACATATATACACATATTGTAATTAATTTTTGAGGTCAGTAGTTTACTAATATAAGTTATAAAATTACCTTTTTGTAAGTAATTTTATTGTTATAGTCATCATCTACACACAATAAACACAAAAGCTCTTCTCAGATCCACCCTATTTCCCAAACACTGGTTGATTTTCCTTTTAAAGCTTCCCTTTTAAAAAAAAAATCTTTTATATTCGCAAAACATTGCAAATGCGCAAAACAAAAGCAGATATTCAATAGTCAACAGCACATTTAGAATTAACCACTACATAACTGACTGTGCATGTAAATGAGTACGTTAGTGTGTGAATGGGTCTGTGAGTGGGTACATGAGTCTCTGAGTGGGTCTGTGAATTGGTGCGTGAGTCTCTGCATGGGTCTGTGAGTGACTGCATGAGTGTCTTAGTGGTTCTGTCAATGAGTGTGTAAGTGTCTGAGTGGGTGTGCGAGTGGGTGCATGAGTGTCTGAGTAGTTCTCATTGGGAGCATGATTGTCTGAGTGGGTCTGTGAGTGAGTGTGAATGTATTTTTTTAATTGCTAATTCTTTGCAATTTTGTACAGGAGGCCATGCTGAGCATCGCAATGTGTTCACGAATATCACGCCAGTGGAAAAAACTTGTTTTCGACATTTTGAACGCATATGGTGTCTCCCAAACACCCCTATATTCCATTCACAGGGTCGGGTGCCTCTACCCTGACCGCCTTATCACTTTAGTTCTTTATTGTGAGCCCCGTAGACCATGTCCAGTTACTTGAAATGGCAGCAGCAACTTTCTGCTCAGGTTGCGGCGAGCCAACGGTATTCCTGTTGGCACACGCATTCACGAATCGTCCCAAATTAGTCGCGACCCTGGATATATAAATTTGAATTTCCTTTAAAAACTCTAAAACTACAGAGCAGATTTACACCACATAACAAAAAGCATGCTTTTTGGACCAAGAGCTACCTTTCTGTCAAATTTGGTGTAATTTCGTCCAGCGCTGTTGTCATGTTCAAAATTCCAATGGGAATTAACATAGGAAACAAAATATTTTTTTACCAACCCCCTCCCCCCATTTCTCGGCCCGCATCGTGGATCACGCTGAAACCTTCCACCAGTAGGTCAAATATATGTGTGTGTATGTGTAAATATATATATATATATATATTCAATGAAAAAACCATGGGTTTCACACACGTTATAGTTAGGAATTAGCATTTAAAAACCTTAGAAATTCACTGAAAAAACCATAGGTTTCACACACGTTATAGTTAGGAATTAGCATTTAAAAAACCTTAGAAATTCAGTGAAAAAACCATAGGTTTCACACATGTTATAGTTAGCTGGACATTTTACTCGTAAAAAACCAATGAAATTGCCCCGTTATAGTTAGTTCAGCTAACTATAACTCGCGCGCCCGCAATGCACTGCTGATGACGTCACATATTACATCACTCATGACATGGTCAGTGACATCACTCATGACATCACTGATGACATCTCAAATGACATCACTGATGACATCACTGATGACATCATCCTTGTGATAGAGTGGCAGACCTCCTCTCACCTTAATATAAGCTTTGATACACACATTCAAAAATAGAGACTAAAAATTTCAAAACAATGGACATACCAATACCAGTTACAACAACCTCTTCAGTAATTCTAAGATCCACATACACATCCACTCATTCACCAACAGTCCTATACAGTCACTCATACATGTACTCACTCATCATATGTACTCATACATCTATACATCCTGTTACACAATGCCACTCATCCATAGAGTTACTCACACACATAGTCACTCATGCTAATAAAGAATCAAACATACATTTACTTGCATATACAGTTATACACACACCACCACACTTACTTCTACGGAAACTTACACATACTTAGTCTTTTAAACAATCACTTATAGAAACACATACTTATTCATACAGGAACTCTTTCAATCTCTCACTTTCACATATACTCACATATATACACCAATAGTCACATATACTAGTTTAAAACGTATGTAGTTACTCCTGAAGACACTATTGAGACAGTCATTCACTCACTAACACACCCATACACACACTCATCCACCCATACAGTCCTGCACACATGCTGTGTTCAACACATACAAACAGTGAGTCACTCATTCATGCACCGATGCACTACGTAATACCCCCCACCGAACCATGCAGACACTCAGACTGATACTCAAAAAAACAACTAATAACCTAAATAGGCACCCATGTAGCTACTCACCAACCCATGCAGCCACTTATACACAAAGTGAGAGACTGATACAGATATTTACATATTTAAACATTATTCACTAAGCCATGTATTCACTATGATACACTTAATCAGTCAGTTACACAATCAATTTTTCAAAAACAAATCATCCATTTAGACACTTATATACCCATTTATTCTTCCATCGACCATGAGATATACATATATAAAACATATTTAATTTTCAGAATAACACACATTCACTAGATGATGTCATCAGTGATGTCATCAGTGATGTCATTTGAGATGTCATCAGTGATGTCATGAGTGATGTCACTGACCATGTCATGAGTGATGTAATATGTGACGTCATCAGCAGTGCATTGCGGGCGCGCGAGTTATAGTTAGCTGAACTAACTATAACGGGGCAATTTCATTGGTTTTTTACGAGTAAAATGTCCAGCTAACTATAACATGTGTGAAACCTATGGTTTTTTCACTGAATTTCTAAGGTTTTTTAAATGCTAATTCCTAACTATAACGTGTGTGAAACCTATGGTTTTTTCAGTGAATTTCTAAGGTTTTTTAAATGCTAATTCCTAACTATAACGTGTGTGAAACCCATGGTTTTTTCATTGAATTTGCAAGGTTTTTTAAATGCTAATTCCTAACTATAACGTGTGTGAAACCCATGGTTTTTTCAGTGAATTTGCAAGGTTTTTTAAATGCTATTTTTTTTTTATATTCTTCATTTTTTTCAAACATATTTTTATTTTAATTTTCTTATCTTTTATAAAGACTATGCTTTAATTTTTAAAATCCTTAAATATTTTTTTTATATATATTTTTTAAAATAAACATGTAAAATTTATTTCCAGATTTTTTTTTTTTTTTTTTTATAGTACGCGTACCGTAAGCTCACGGTAAGCGTACGGTTTACGCAACGTCCGTAATCTATCTACGCTGCTTGCGTATAGTTACGCACTTTGCGTAGCCGCGCGTACTGCGCGTGGGACGCGTGCGCGCTTACGCAACACGCGCACGTTACGCGGAAGTGCCGGGAAATGACTGTTATGCGCATGTGCGCAAGCGCGTGTCTTTTTTACGCGCACGCGTACTTTTTGCCGTAAGCGCACCGTAAGCGTACCGTAAGCGTACGGTAGGTCATGTGATCTTGAAACACAACTTTTGATTGGTTGAAACTACTTTCAGTTCTAGAACTCTCCTACACCACACCCATTCCCCTCATTTCTGCTTGTGATCCCTTGGGAGAAGGAGCTGGTTTGTCTTTGGGATACGATGGCAGAACAGCAGAGCTCTTCTGAGAGTGAGGCTAGCACCAGCAGCACTGTCTTGAGGCAGAGAGCGAGGAAAGTAAAACCTTCTTATGTTTGGGATTATTTTACTTTTCCAGAAGGCCAGCAAAAGGTGAATGCACCCTTAGTTACTTGCAAGCTGTGTCAGCGTGTACTTTCTAGAGGTAATCCTGACAGGAAGTATTCCTTTGGGAATCACACCATGATGAGGCACCTCAAGGATGTACACAAAAGGACACATGCTCAACTTTTTGGAGGTAACTCTTCAGAAAGACGAGCCAGTACATCCACAGCAGCTCAGCCTGGACCATCACCTGCAGAGCTTACTCCTTCTTCTGCAGCTCAGGTGAGCCCTTCATCTGTGGGGGGAGAATCTCCTTTTGCTGGCCCTCTGGAAATGAACCCTCGATTTCGGAAGGTTGATATTCATTGCACATTTTGTAAAGCTCTAATTTGTTATAGGGAGACCAGTGTTTCCCTAGTGAATAACAAAATAGATCAGCACATTTGTAGCTTTGAATGATTTTCCCATGGTTCCTTTCCTCTGTCCCTGCATGAACACAACGGTTCTTTTAAGAGCCAACCTTATCTTTCATCTTTTTTTTACATTTTTTTTAAAAAACTTTTTTTTTTTACCGTACGCGTACGGTAAGCGTAATTTTTTTTTTATTTTTTAAAAAAAACACTAAAAATCATTTTTCACATTACAAGGTCCTTGAAAGACTACAATTATTACTATTGACTTACCATACTCACTGAAAAAAATATTTATTCATTTGTTTTTTTAAAAAATAGTTTTTAAAATGGTTGTAGTTTACGAAAATTTTCTATATCGATCTGAAAAAAAAGAAAAAAGTATTAATATTTTTAAAACATTTTATAATACAGTACACATATTTACATTTTTTCCCAAAAAATATTTTTGCCTTATTTTTGCTGTTTTCAGAATATATTGCATTTCACTATAAATTGTGAAAGCAATTGCATTCATCATTTTACAGCGGGCAAAAAAAAATAACAATCTCAAAGATTGTATTAAAAAAGCCCAGAATCTCTTCTCACTTAAACTTATCATTACAGAAATGCATATTATTCTTAAAAAATGTCATCTAAAAACAATACTTTTTTCTTTAAAATACCGTCTGATATTTTTGATTCAGAAGTACATTCACAATAATATATCTCAAATAACTCCAAAATACATCTGATTTTATTTCCTTTAGGCCAAATAGTATTTTTTATTCTTTCCCTGGAATAAATTTCCAAGGGAAAACCATTAAAATTCTAAAGTTTAATCTGTCCAGATCTCACCGATTCTCTGTAACATTTTGGTTCACGAAAATTTTTCGAATAATTTATTTAGTCCACAATAGAATTGCTTACTTTTCCACATGGCCAAATAGTAATTTTTGAAATAATTTTTGAAAAAATTTCCAGTGGCAGTCCAATAACATTCCAAAATTTAAAATGTGCAGAAGTTACCGATAATCTCTAAATTATTGGTTTTTCAAAATTGCATTAAAAATTTAAAAAGTCCACATTACAATTGGTTATCTTTCCTTTAGGCCAAATGATAATTTTAAAAATCTTTTTTTTACAAAATTGCAATGGTAATCCTGTAAAATGGTAAAATTATTTTGTCCAGATCTTGCCAAGTCTCTCTAAAATTTAGGTTTCAGGAAGATTAGATAGGAATTTGCTAAATCAAAAGGCAAACGTTGTTTGAAAATCAATTGGGAATCATTACACAGTGTCCATCCTTTTTCACATTTTAGATAAACTGTGTAATGTCCAGAAGTAACAGTAGGTCCATCATGGAAAATTATTGCAACAGTTACAAAAGTTTTTCCTGAAATTGATAATTGCTGTCCTGTAAACTTCTTTATTAAAGTATCCAATTTTGATCCATCAGCTCTACATCGTTGCATCATTAAAATTACATACTGTCCGTATTCCCTTAAAATTAATGTTGATAACATGTCAGAATTACACTCACCACATTTCATGCTATGATTAGCATCTTTAACTAAGTTTGCAAAAGTGACTGTTTTACTCTCTGGCAATGTCAAATAAATAAACCTTTCATTATCAACAATAGAACCACTTATATTATAACAATTATCACAACTATGTTCCCATTTATAAGAGAGACCAAAAAAAATGTCAATGGGAACTCCTTCTTCTTCCACTACCTGAAGAAAATACATCAAAAATTCGTGAGCATCTTGCTGTTCATTTTGAGAAAACTGTGTTCGTCCTGAACATACATCTAAAAGTTTTCTAATATCAGTAGCACTTTCTATTTGAGTTTTATCTTTACTCAGCTTTTGAAAAAGGAGACTGAGCTCTGAACAGAATCTTTTTCCCTGATTTATTATTATCTGCTCTTGCAAACTTTCCAGATAAAAAGCAACATTCAGCACTACATTTGCGTAGCAGTTGACACCAGAGCTATTTTCAAAATGACATCCTACAACCTGTTCTTCATTTTCCTTATTCTTTTTGCTTGCAATTACATCACTCCTCTTTTTTTTCCTCTTCTCTACATCTTCATTACAGATATTCTCATTTCTCCTTTTACGAGAAACTACACGTTTCTCCAACACAGGATACTGACCTAAATGAGGAGCATAGCTTCTTCTTAATCTATTATACTCCTTTACACAGTTTGTATCAGCACTAACTTTTGAGTCATCGAAGTCTATCATGAATAAACCTGATAATGTTTTGACTCGTGACAAAGCAACATATGCCATACCTTCTTTGAACACACTAGATCCAATGTTCACAAATGCACAATCTACAGTCAATCCTTGAGACTTGTGAATAGTTACAGCATATGCTAGAGAAAACGGAAACTGCTTCCTACGTACATATAAGTCTTTCACAAGCATGAAACGAACTGAACAACGACAAATGTCTTTAACTTCCTCTATCTGATCAAATTTTATTTTTAACCATTCAATTCCATCTTTTTTCTGATAATTAATAAAACCCACAACTCTTCCCATCGCTCCATTTACTAAGCCTTTTTCAACATCCAAATTTCTCCTTAAAAACACTCTACAGTTCATGCAAACATATAGATTTTTTTCTAATCCTGCTGTTTTGGAGATGTTCTTCTCTAGTGAGTCCAATTTATTTTTCAGTTTGCCTGTTACTGTGACAGTAATTCTTCCATCCTCAATTTTGTCCACTGCTTCCAATTTCATGATCTCTTCCTTTTCCAATTTCAAAAGCTCCTCATTGAATATTGAGCATTCACGTAGAGTTGGCATTAAGCAGATGACACTTTTGTTTTCTGCAATGTTCTTGTATATCTTCTCTGCAACTATTTCTTCCTTTGGAAATAAATTATGTAGCAGCCGAGTCTGTAATGCTTTTTTGCCAGCTTCTGTGAGTAGTCCAATCCTGATATCTTTCAGAATACTTCCATATTCTTCATCGTTTGCTTGCCTCATATTAGTTGTAAGTTCCTTGTACTCAAAGAAGGACCAAATATTTGTATTACCGATGCTTCCCAATGACTTCTTCGTGTCTTCATGTGTCACAGTATTAAACACTGGTTGTCCTTTAACCGGAGTAAGTTGCAAAAGATCCCCAAAAACGATGACGTGTTTTCCACCAAATAACACGTCATAGTCTGTCTTCAAAATTTGCTGCATTCTTAAATGCACAAAGGCAAGCATTAAGTTTGATACCATGCTCACCTCATCAATAATGAGAACTTGCATCTTCTTCAATACTCTTGAAACTTCCAAGCATGCTTCTCCAGTTAGCTTGTTGAATTGTATTTTGTTCTCATGCTCCACTGGTAACATTAGCAAACGATGTAAGGTGATTCCTTTTATGTTATATGCTGCTAACCCAGTTGGAGCAGTAACCACACAAGACAAAGTAGAATCTGTTTTTTGCTTTAGGTAGCTTCTGATGACTTTAATTAGGAAACTTTTTCCAGTGCCAGCTTGTCCGCTTACATACATCCTGATTGGATGAAATGATGTGCATGAGCACTCTTTTTTTTCATGTAGAAATCCGTGTTCAATTTTGTTTTTGATCTCTTCATAAATTTGTTGCTGCTCTTGATTCAGTTGTCTTTCCAAATTTTCTAAGTCTATAAATTCTTCTTGAGCTTGATTCATAGCCGTTTCCACTTCATTCATGGCTATTGATGCTTCATTTTCAACGATTGGTTGTCCTAGGGGATCTTGACTGTATGTTCCTGAACTTTGGCTGTCCTGAGAACTGTCTCTAGCAATTTCTGCTGCAATTGTAGTTTCCTGTTCAATTTCTTCATTTAACATTTGCAGATAAGTTGAGAATGTACTGCATTGTATGCTGTCTTTGCAAGCATTAAAAGAATCTTCATAGCTCTGGAATTCTCCCAGTAGTTCATCCTCTGAACGCCATGGTTTAAACAACTGTAAAAGAGCCAAGTAGTAAAATTCTTTCTTGTCGGTAGTGTCGCAACTCAGCTTCCGGTGATTTATCAAACTTCCTTTGGTTTGCTTCACCAAACATCCTTCTTCACCAACGACTTTATATTTTCCATTATTGATGTCTTCTGCAGCTTTCCGTGAATAAATGTAGTTCTGCAGCACTTCATAGAGACACATGTTCTCCAGATGATGACTTCTCTTGGGATAATATGTGTCCAACATGTTTGTTTTCAATATATCTGTACTTTCAGGTTCGAACTGTGCCAAATATTCAATTTCTCCAACAGATTTCAGTACCCGATTTCTCATTGCTGCAAGGCCTAAACTTGCCCAAATTATTCTTCTTGACTTCGAGTAGAGACTTGCAGAAGATAATCTATCTGAACATTCGTAGGATCCAATTTCTCGATGCGATAACATCTTCAAACTGAAACTGTACAGCTTCTTACTGACAGTCTTCTCGTGAGAAATCTCTTCCCACATTTCCTTCAATTCTGTTTTTTCTGATTTCGTAATGTAAGACGTTACATATCGAGCAACAGCAATGGAATTGTCAGCAACATACTGTATATCCATGTTAGCGTTCCACATGGATAAAATGACTGGGTTGTAGTCATTTATATTTTTTGATTCTTCTTTTCTTTTAAGGTTGTAGGTATTCTTAGGTGATTTTCTTGTGATAGTATGTCTCACAGCTGACATAAAACTGTTGACTCTTCCATTTGTAAGAACAGGTCTAGGAAATCCAAATCGACATTTAGTGTAGTATTTTTCTTTGCTCTTGTATTTCCGTCGACAGTATTTTCCACACCGATGACTTTGGAAACGTAGAACTTGCTCCTTTAACTTGTACTCTTCTGTGCTTTTAGGTATAGCACATGTTGCATATTCTTCAATGTAAGATAACACTGCTTCATCAGTATCTGTTCCAAACTTTGGGGCATCCTTGATCCACAGCAGCATATGAATATGAGGAGCACCTCTTGCCTGGTACTCTTTTCTCCAAAAGAAATCCACTACTTCTCCAAGGGGTGGATTTTTTTTATTGCAGATGAAGGACATCATAGCCTCAAATCTATGATTGAAATATCTGCAAACATTAACCGGATCCAATGAGCACAGTTCTCCTGCTGTCTTGTATTCGATGTTTTCAATGTTTGAATTGGCCTCTCGTAGAAAATCCAGTAAATCATCCCAAGCGTACTCGGCGCAGCTTAGGGTAAGGAACCATGTTGGTGTTCCTAAATTGCGTAACATGCATTTTAGTTCACCATGGCGTCGGTACCAATATTCATTTGTCCCACGCTGACAAGCCATCAGATTGATCAGTTGTGTTTCCAAATGATCATCTCGGTGCTGCACTTTCTCCATAAAATCCTTAGCAGACACATTTTGTAAATGTACTCCACTTTTTAAAATGTGATTTACTGCATAAGACAGTGCAGACAAGTCGCTTTCAAATAAAAGATGGAACAAATAAGGGATACTTTGTCGAAATCTGGGATCTTCAGCATATAGTCTTGTAGTCCGATACTCAGAAGCTGGAATCTGTTCCGGACGTTCATCGTATCGTCCTCCTTTTCCTTTAGGAAACAGCTGGGGAAAACATCGAGCTTCCAAGCTCTCCTCCCATACACTCACGGGATTTCCTTTTGCTTTCTTCATCTGAAAGAGATCAATATTGTCTCCCATAACTTCTTTCGAATGGAGAGGATGTATGCTAAAATGTTCATAAATTTCTTCTTCCTTTGACTTGTCCACTTTTTCAATTTGTCCACTTGGTGTTTCTGTATCTCCTTGTAAATCTTCTTCTTCTTCTTCTTCTACTATATAAATTGATTCATACCATTTGTTATTTTTTTTCAAATACAAATTTGCTCTTTGTACTTTCCGCACATCTACCAGCTCCTGCCAAATCTTCTTATTCTTTGTAGGTACACCATTAACCAGAATAATTAATGGTTCAGTTTCCAAAGTATCCGCATCAATAGTTTCCATATTTTTTTTCAAATCCAAGGGCAAATACACCACTCTACCTTTTAAACCTCTCACTAAATCTGAAGGAGGTAATTTACCAGTTTTGGGCTCCATACGTACTATGGTCTGGAACGGATGAACACATTGAATGAGTATAGACTCATATGTATTTAATTCAGAAAGTTCAGCAGGAATAGCATCCAATTCTAAATTATTATGTACAGCTCTGGTCGGCATTCTATTTTCCTCTAACTTGTTGTAGCAGTATTTACAAATACGCTGATCTTCACCCAATTCAAAACAATTTTCAAGAAATATATATGTTGCAAAATCCATCCACTTATAATTATCTTCATTTTCACTCTTTCTGTAGAGATCAACATTCCTAGTTTGTTTTCTATAATGAGTTCTGCGGCAACAAATACAAGTAACATTTGGTCTTTCATTAGAGACTATTGCAAATTTTGTTATGTGATCATTAAATGTCTTACTTACACAAGGTTCTACATTCTCTTCCACTTCTGCCTCATTTACTGTGTCCTTCTCTGCACTGTTTTGTTCAGGACCAAAGTAACAAAACTGAATTTCATCAACAACCTTCTCTACATCTGATACCGTTCCTCGGAACAGAGCCCTATTCAATTCATTTAACTTTATTGCTGGACTTTTGGCAAAATACAACCGTCTCACAAACTTTCTCATTTCAGTATGATGAACAGCCAGCATCCTAAAATGATGGAAAACACTATTGCACACTTTTCTAGATAGACAAGCAAGAGAATGACCCTGCAAACCAGTATTCTCTCTCACTCTGCATGGATCCAGACTTTGAAGCACCTTAATCTTTTGTTTTACACTTTTTTTACTATATTCTCTTAGAAACTCTCGAAATCTGTCAATAGATTCCTGACGCACAGTGCAAATACTACTACAATTCCAAGTGTACACTGGGGCTTTAGGACGTCTCCCCATTGCCTCATCTGCCATCACTTGTACCTCATCTCTTGGAACCATTATCTCCTTCTCCATTATGCAACCATTTTTTACTTCGTATGAACGACCTCTGGTGTCAACTGCATGCAGCAAACTATTACTTTGAAAATAGCTCTCTTCATTAAAAAAAGGTTCACTACTTGAGCTATGCATCCACTTTCCTAAAAACACTTTACAAAAATTTGTTCTGTTCACTACTCTTTTGCTTTTGCTTTGTGATTTCAGTACATTAACCATTTTATCTAATGTACGCATCCTATTCAAAATTAATATGAATAGTTTCCTTTTTAATTCTAATGCCTTTGCTGCAATGGCTTCAATTTCTTTTTTTCTCTTATAATATTTAGCCTTTTGCTTATATTTCTTTATATCCTTTATCAAATTGGACATAACTCTTCTCTGAAACATTTTTCTACGTATCTCTTTAAATGCTGTTTTTCTGTTTATGTTAAACTTTTCAATTGCAGAAGGTATATTTGCATTAACTAAATCCTCAATTTTTTGCTGTTCTGTAGGTTTTGTTACATTTTTCCGAGAACAGACATTTTGTACATTTTTGTTTGTTTTCAATATTTTGTTTAGGAATTGTCTTTTTTGCTTACCAGAAGATTTTTTCTTTTTCCCAACATCAGCATCTTCTACTAACTTTGGTCCTCCAGTTGTCCTCAAATATAGTTTTTTTTTTAGCGTTTTTTGAACTCGAGATTTTGTAGGCATCTTAAATTTTGTTCACTGTTCTTCAGCAATACCTGCAAAAAAACTAAAAAAAAAATTCTTTATTGAATTTAAATATATTACTACATTTCTTTTCACAATAGTCACAAAACGAAATTTCTTTGCCAATTTGAATGCACACAAACTCCTCTTTTTTTTTGGGCAAGTGAAAATCTGTATAACAAACTGTCACATTATGAAACCAAGCTGTTTTTTTTTCAGACCACCACCGTGTGTATTCTCTGTGACTGCCTACACTCCAGCAGGGGCAACCAGCCTTAGTGATGCTGAATGTATTTGCATTACAGACTTAAACCTGAAAACCCCACTCGCTTCTAATTACTGTGCATGACTATACATGGCAAGCACATGGGTGTGTGCTAAACCTCTGCTTCTTCCCCCAAAAATTCGCTCCTCTTTTCCATCTACTGCAACTGTGAAATCACCAGAGCAAGACGCAATACATTTCTGCCTATAATTCTTCTATGCACACAGAGTCATGTTTTCACATTAGTGCCAAAACGAAATTTCTTTGCCAATTTGAAAGCACACTTACTGCTCTTTTTTTTTCGGGCCAAGTGAAAATCTCTTTTTACACTTTGAAATCACTTTTACAGACTGACACATTCTGAAACCTTTTTTTTAAAATTTATTTAAATGCACATGTCCAAGCTGTTTTTTTTTCAGACCACCACCGTGTGTATTCTCTGTGACTGCCTACACTCCAGCAGGGGCAACCAGCCTTAGTGATGCTGAATGTATTTGCATTACAGACTTAAACCTGAAAACCCCACTCGCTTCTAATTACTGTGCATGACTATACATGGCAAGCACGTGGGTGTGTGCTAAACCTCTGCTTCTTCCCCCAAAAATTCGCTCCTCTTTTCCATCTACTGCAACTGTGAAATCACCAGAGCAAGACGCAATACATTTCTGCCTATAATTCTTCTATGCACACAGAGTCATGTTTTCACATTAGTGCCAAAACGAAATTTCTTTGCCAATTTGAAAGCACACTTACTGCTCTTTTTTTTTCGGGGGCAAGTGTATATCTCTTTTTTCAATTTGAAATCACTTTTACAGACTGACACATTCTGAAACCTTTTTTTTTAATTTATTTAAATGCACATGTCCAAGCAGTTTTTTTTTCAGACCACCACCGTGTGCATTCTCTGTGACTGCCTACACTCCAGCAGGGGCAACCAGCCTTAGTGATGCTGAATGTATTTGCATTACAGACTTAAACCTGAAAACCCCACTCGCTTCTAATTACTGTGCATGACTATACATGGCAAGCACATGGGTGTGTGCTAAACCTCTGCTTCTTCCCCCAAAAATTCGCTCCTCTTTTCCATCTACTGCAACTGTGAAATCACCAGAGCAAGACGCAATACATTTCTGCCTATAATTCTTCTATGCACACAGAGTCATGTTTTCACATTAGTGCCAAAACGAAATTTCTTTGCCAATTTGAAAGCACACTTACTGCTCTTTTTTTTTCGGGGCCAAGTGAAAATCTCTTTTTACACTTTGAAATCACTTTTACAGACTGACACATTCTGAAACCTTTTTTTTTAATTTATTTAAATGCACATGTCCAAGCAGTTTTTTTTTCAGACCACCACCGTGTGCATTCTCTGTGACTGCCTACACTCCAGCAGGGGCAAACAGCCTTAGTGATGCTGAATGTATTTGCATTACAGACTTAAACCTGAAAACCCCACTCGCTTCTAATTACTGTGCATGACTATACATGGCAAGCACATGGGTGTGTGCTAAACCTCTGCTTCTTCCCCCAAAAATTCGCTCCTCTTTTCCATCTACTGCAACTGTGAAATCACCAGAGCAAGACGCAATACATTTCTGCCTATAATTCTTCTATGCACACAGAGTCATGTTTTCACATTAGTCCCAAAACGAAATTTCTTTGCCAATTTGAAAGCACACTTACTGCTCTTTTTTTTTCGGGGGCAAGTGTATATCTCTTTTTTCAATTTGAAATCACTTTTACAGACTGACACATTCTGAAACCTTTTTTTTTAAATTTATTTAAATGCACATGTCCAAGCTGTTTTTTTTTCAGACCACCACCGTGTGTATTCTCTGTGACTGCCTACACTCCAGCAGGGGCAACCAGCCTTAGTGATGCTGAATGTATTTGCATTACAGACTTAAACCTGAAAACCCCACTCGCTTCTAATTACTGTGCATGACTATACATGGCAAGCACATGGGTGTGTGCTAAACCTCTGCTTCTTCCCCCAAAAATTCGCTCCTCTTTTCCATCTACTGCAACTGTGAAATCACCAGAGCAAGACGCAATACATTTCTGCCTATAATTCTTCTATGCACACAGAGTCATGTTTTCACATTAGTGCCAAAACGAAATTTCTTTGCCAATTTGAAAGCACACTTACTGCTCTTTTTTTTTCGGGCCAAGTGAAAATCTCTTTTTACACTTTGAAATCACTTTTACAGACTGACACATTCTGAAACCTTTTTTTTAAATTTATTTAAATGCACATGTCCAAGCTGTTTTTTTTTCAGACCACCACCGTGTGTATTCTCTGTGACTGCCTACACTCCAGCAGGGGCAACCAGCCTTAGTGATGCTGAATGTATTTGCATTACAGACTTAAACCTGAAAACCCCACTCGCTTCTAATTACTGTGCATGACTATACATGGCAAGCACATGGGTGTGTGCTAAACCTCTGCTTCTTCCCCCAAAAATTCGCTCCTCTTTTCCATCTACTGCAACTGTGAAATCACCAGAGCAAGACGCAATACATTTCTGCCTATAATTCTTCTATGCACACAGAGTCATGTTTTCACATTAGTGCCAAAACGAAATTTCTTTGCCAATTTGAAAGCACACTTACTGCTCTTTTTTTTTCGGGCCAAGTGAAAATCTCTTTTTACACTTTGAAATCACTTTTACAGACTGACACATTCTGAAACCTTTTTTTTAAATTTATTTAAATGCACATGTCCAAGCTGTTTTTTTTTCAGACCACCACCGTGTGTATTCTCTGTGACTGCCTACACTCCAGCAGGGGCAACCAGCCTTAGTGATGCTGAATGTATTTGCATTACAGACTTAAACCTGAAAACCCCACTCGCTTCTAATTACTGTGCATGACTATACATGGCAAGCACATGGGTGTGTGCTAAACCTCTGCTTCTTCCCCCAAAAATTCGCTCCACTTTTCCATCTACTGCAACTGTGAAATCACCAGAGCAAGACGCAATACATTTCTGCCTATAATTCTTCTATGCACACAGAGTCATGTTTTCACATTAGTGCCAAAACGAAATTTCTTTGCCAATTTGAAAGCACACTTACTGCTCTTTTTTTTTCGGGCCAAGTGAAAATCTCTTTTTACACTTTGAAATCACTTTTACAGACTGACACATTCTGAAACCTTTTTTTTTAAATTTATTTAAATGCACATGTCCAAGCTGTTTTTTTTTCAGACCACCACCGTGTGTATTCTCTGTGACTGCCTACACTCCAGCAGGGGCAACCAGCCTTAGTGATGCTGAATGTATTTGCATTACAGACTTAAACCTGAAAACCCCACTCGCTTCTAATTACTGTGCATGACTATACATGGCAAGCACATGGGTGTGTGCTAAACCTCTGCTTCTTCCCCCAAAAATTCGCTCCTCTTTTCCATCTACTGCAACTGTGAAATCACCAGAGCAAGACGCAATACATTTCTGCCTATAATTCTTCTATGCACACAGAGTCATGTTTTCACATTAGTGCCAAAACGAAATTTCTTTGCCAATTTGAAAGCACACTTACTGCTCTTTTTTTTTCGGGCCAAGTGAAAATCTCTTTTTACACTTTGAAATCACTTTTACAGACTGACACATTCTGAAACCTTTTTTTTTAAATTTATTTAAATGCACATGTCCAAGCTGTTTTTTTTTCAGACCACCACCGTGTGCATTCTCTGTGACTGCCTACACTCCAGCAGGGGCAACCAGCCTTAGTGATGCTGAATGTATTTGCATTACAGACTTAAACCTGAAAACCCCACTCGCTTCTAATTACTGTGCATGACTATACATGGCAAGCACATGGGTGTGTGCTAAACCTCTGCTTCTTCCCCCAAAAATTCGCTCCTCTTTTCCATCTACTGCAACTGTGAAATCACCAGAGCAAGACGCAATACATTTCTGCCTATAATTCTTCTATGCACACACAGTCATGTTTTCACATTAGTGCCAAAACGAAATTTCTTTGCCAATTTGAAAGCACACTTACTGCTCTTTTTTTTTCGGGCCAAGTGAAAATCTCTTTTACAGACTGACACATTATGAATCCACCATGTGTAACTACAACAAAAACAATTCCCATTTCTATTATTCATTTCTTAAGTTACCACATACATCCCCTCTCAAACTGTAAACTCACCTTTAAAATTAGTTAGTTGTGAAAGAAATGTGTCACTCAAACAGCAGATTATCAGAGCCAGGATCTCTGTTCTGTACACCTCTCTCCTCTCAGCAGAACCAGATAATGGCAAACTTTCCCTCTATTTTTCCACACATATACATGTAAGTTTCAAATCTCAGTGCTTCCCCCTTTTTTTCAAATGTAATGACACATTTCTATTGGTTGAAAACCAACCCTTTTCCAAAAGTACCCTGCCCCCAACTTGACTTCTGCCTAGTACCCTTCCCCCAACTTGACTTCTGCCTGCTACCATAGCAACAGCTCATGGAACACTGCTGTGTGCAGTTAGGTCAGAAGTTCGACACACAATGTTTCAATTCCACAGAGCAAGAGTGCTTGACTTTTCAAACCTAACTGCAAATCCATAGTACTGTTCTTTGGTTACACATTTTTTTGTACCAATACAAAACATGCTTCTATTAATTTTCACATACAGCCTAGTTTTTTTTCTAGAATGGTATGAAACAGCCAATCAGTTCTTTTTGTTTTGTAAAAAATATGTATGCCTCCATTTCCAAACTGTCTTTCTTTTCATATTGCCATTCTACTGAAAGACACCTCCTGAGTGCATCCAGTTCTCCTTTGAAGATGTTCACAGTGTGGATTGTAGGGCACAGCTATGTCTTCTGGAGTGAAAAGTTTGCAGAGAAAACAGATATGGTGAGAGACCTTGCTTTGCCAAATGTAGACATTAAATGGATTGGTCAGAGAGGGTTAAAGTGGCACCAATTGATGCCATTGGTGAAATCCTTCATGCAAATCCAACACCCTGACCTCATAATAGTGCACTGTGGTGGCAATGACCTAGGCACTTTGACTGGGGTAGGTCTGGAAATGCTTATGAAGGACACCTTTGCACAACTGTTTACACTTTTCCCTAAAACTGCCTTTGTGTTTTCCAACATATGCCAAAGGCAAAAATGGAACTGGTCCAATCATTTCTGTCCACAGATTGACAAAGCAAGAAAGCACGTCAACAAATCTGTTTCTGCTTTCCTCCGTGACTATGGTATGGGTGCCATTTACCACAACAACTTGCGTTACGACATGCAAGACATTTATAGAGGAGATGGTGTGCACTTCAATGATGAAGGGAACAGAGTCTTCCTCTTGAACCTTAGACTCTGCATCGGTACTTACTTGTAGGTACCACTAAAAAAATGACTCCATAAACACAACAGCTCTTTTTAGAGCTACCTAATTTCTAAACTCTTAAATCTGATTTTCATTTATTTATTTTTATTTTTTTTACCGTACGCTTACCGTGAGCTTACCGTACGCGTACCCCGTGATTTTTTTTAAAATCAATAAATGTTTTTTTTGTACTTTTCTGTCCTTCTTTGACCCCCTTACAATTGTTAGGGGGTCTGTAACTCTCCTCATTGCCCCCTTTCCTTGTTTTCACTCTTTTTTTTCAGAGTGAAATACACAAAATGGCGGCCGCCGCTTCCTGGTTTCGGCCGATTCGAATGTTTACTAAGATCTAAGAGCCAATCAGAATCGCGCTCGCGCACGCCACCGTACGCTTACCGTAAGCGTACGGTAAGCGTACCGTAAGCTGGCTCAGATATATATATTGATTTAAAGGCTATTTTCTCAAAATCAACTGAACTGATTTACACCAAACCTACAAAAGGCACTTCCTTGACCTACGGACTACCTCTCTGCCAAATTTCTAGTAATTCTGTTCAGCCGTTCGGGCTGTAGCCCTGTCTAAAGGTCCTATGGAAAAATGCATGGGAAAAACGCGTTTTGGGACCCCCCTTTTATCTCAGCCCCCGCTTGACGGATCCCCCCGAGACTTTCAGGGTAGGAGCGGAGCGTAGCGCCCCACCTATTTTGAGAAATTCGCGAGGATTCGTCGACCGGCGCCAAAGTTATTCAAAATAGAATGTTGAGGTTTTCCTATGGAAACGTGGTCCTAACTATAACTACCTACTGGCGACCGCCAGTAGGTAATATATATATATATATATTCAGTGAAAAAACCATAGGTTTCACACATGTTATAGTTAGCTGGACATTTTACTCGTAAAAAACCAATGAAATTGCCCCGTTATAGTTAGTTCAGCTAACTATAACTCGCGCGCCCGCAATGCACTGCTGATGACGTCACATATTACATCACTCATGACATGGTCAGTGACATCACTCATGACATCACTGATGACATCTCAAATGACATCACTGATGACATCACTGATGACATCATCCAGTGAATGTGTGTTTTTCTGAAAATTAAATATGTTTTATATATGTGTATCTCAAGGTCGATGGAAGAATAAATGTGTATATAAGTGTCTAAATGGATGATTTGTTTTTGAAAAATTGATTGTGTTACTGACTGATTAAGTGTATCTCTCACTTTGTGTATAAGTGGCTGCATGGGTTGGTGAGTAGCTACATGGGTGTCTATATAGGTTATTAGTTGTTTTTTTGAGTATCAGTCTGAGTGTCTGTATGGTACGGTGGGGGGTATTACGTAGTGCATAGATGCATGAATGAGTGACTCACTGTTTGTATGTGTTGAAGACAGCATGTGTGCAGGACTGTATGTGTGGATGAGTGTGTGTATGGGTGTGTTATTGAGTGAATGACTGTCTCAATAGTGTCTTCAGGAGTAACTACATATGTTTTTAACTAGTATATGTGACTATTGGTGTATATATGTGAGTATATGTGAGAGGGAGAGATTGAAAGAGTTCCTGTATGAATAAGTATGTGTTTCTATAAGTGATTGTTTAAAAGACTAAGTATGTGTAAGTTTCCGTAGAAGTAAGTATGGTGGTGTGTGTATTACTGTATATGCAAGTAAATGTATGTTTTATTCTTTATTAGCATGAGTGACTATGTGTGTGAGTAACTCTATGGATGAGTGGCATTGTGTAACAGGATGTATAGATGTATGAGTACATATGATGAGTGAGTACATGTATGAGTGACTGTATAGGACTGTTGGTGAATGAGTGGATGTGTATGTGGATCTTAGAATTACTGAAGAGGTTGTTGTAACTGGTATTGGTATGTCCATTGTTTTGAAATTTTTAGTCTCTATTTTTGAATGTGTGTATCAAAGCTTATATTAAGGTGAGAGGAGGTCTGCCACTCTATCACAAGGATGATGTCATCAGTGATGTCATCAGTGATGTCATTTGAGATGTCATCAGTGATGTCATGAGTGATGTCACTGACCATGTCATGAGTGATGTAATATGTGACGTCATCAGCAGTGCATTGCGGGCGCGCGAGTTATAGTTAGCTGAACTAACTATAACGGGGCAATTTCATTGGTTTTTTACGAGTAAAATGTCCAGCTAACTATAACATGTGTGAAACCTATGGTTTTTTCACTGAATTTCTAAGGTTTTTTAAATGCTAATTCCTAACTATAACGTGTGTGAAACCCATGGTTTTTTCAGTGAATTTTCAAGGTTTTTTAAATGCTAATTCCTAACTATAACGTGTGTGAAACCCATGGTTTTTTCAGTGAATTTGCAAGGTTTTTTAAATGCTATTTTTTTCTTTTATTCTTCATTTTTTTCAAACATATTTTTAATTTAATTTTCTTATCTTTTATAAAGACTATGCTTAAATTTTTAAAATCCTTAAATATTTTTTTTATATATATTTTTTAAAATAAACATGTAAAATGTATTTCCAGATTTTTTTTTTTTTTTTTATTTTTTTTTTATAGTACGCGTACCGTAAGCTCACGGTAAGCGTACGGTTTACGCAACGTCCGTAATCTATCTACGCTGCTTGCGCATAGTTACGTACTTTGCGTAGCCGCGCGTACTGCGCGTGGGACGCGTGCGCGCTTACGCAACACGCGCACGTTACGCGGAAGTGCCGGGAAATGACTGTTATGCGCATGCGCGCAAGCGCGTGTCTTTTTTACGCGCACGCGTACTTTTTGCCGTAAGCGTACCGTAAGCGTACCGTAAGCGTACGGTAGGTCATGTGATCTTGAAACACAACTTTTGATTGGTTGAAACTACTTTCAGTTCTAGAACTCTCCTACACCACACCCATTCCCCTCATTTCTGCTTGTGATCCCTTGGGAGAAGGAGCTGGTTTGTCTTTGGGATACGATGGCAGAACAGCAGAGCTCTTCTGAGAGTGAGGCTAGCACCAGCAGCACTGTCTTGAGGCAGAGAGCGAGGAAAGTAAAGCCTTCTTACGTTTGGGAGTATTTTACTTTTCCAGAAGGCCAGCAAAAGGTGAATGCACCCTTAGTTACTTGCAAGCTGTGTAAGCGTGTACTTTCTAGAGGTAATCCTAACAGGAAGTATTCCTTTGGGAATCACACCATGAAGAGACACCTCCAGGAAGTACACAGAAGGACACATGGTCATCTTTTTGGAGGTAACTCTTCAGAAAGACGAGCCAGTACATCCACAGCAGCTCAGCCTGGACCATCATCTGCAGGGCAGACTCCTTCTTCTGCAGGTCAGGTGAGCCCTTCATCTGTGGGGGGAGAATCTCCTTTTGCTGGCCCTCTGGAAATCAACCCTCGATTTCGGAAGGTTGATATTCATTGCACATTTTGTAAAGGTCTAATTTGTCATAGGGAGACCAGTGTTTCCCTAGTGAACAACAAAATAGATCAGCACATTTGTAGCTTTGAATGATTTTCCCATGCTTCCTTTCCTCTGTCCCTGCATGAACACAACGGTTCTTTTAAGAGCCAACCTTATCTTTCATCTTTTTTTTACATATGTTTTTTAAAACCTTTTTTTTTTTTTTTTTACCGTACGCGTACGGTGCGCGTACCTTTTTTTTATTTTTTAAAAAAAACACTAAAAATCAATTATCACATTACAAGGTCCTTGAGAGACTACAATTATTATTATTGACTTACCATACTCACTCAAAAAAATATTTATTCATTTGTTATTTTAAAAAATAGTTTTAAAAATGGTTGTAGTTTTCGAAAATTTTCTATATCGATCTGAAAAAAAAGAAAAAAGAATTAATATTTTTTTAACAATTTATAATACAGTATACATATTTACATTTTTTTCAAAAAAATATTTTTGCCTTATTTTCACCAGAGCAAGACGCAATAAATCTCTGCCTATAATTCCTCTATGCACACAGAGTCATGTTTTCACATTAGTCCTAAAACGAAATTTCTTTGCCAATTTGAAAGCACACTTACTGCTCTTTTTTTTTTCGGGCCGAGTGAAAATCACTTTTACAGACTGACACATTATGAAACCTTTTTTAAAAATGTATTTAATTGCACATGTCCAAGCTGTTTTTTTTTCAGACCACCACCATGTGCATTCTCTGTGACTGCCTACACTCCACCAAGGGCAACCAGCCTTAGTGATGCTGAATGTATTTGCATTACAGACTTAAACCTGAAAACCCCACTGGCTTGTACATACTGTGCATGACTATACACGGCAAGGACATGGGTGTGTGCTAAGCCTCTGCTTCTTCCCCCAAAAATTCGCTCCCCCTTTCCATCTAATGCAACTGTGAAATCACCAGAGCAAGACGCAATAAATCTCTGTCTATAATTCTTCTATGCACACAGAGTCATGTTTTCACATTAGTGCCAAAACGAAATTTCTTTGCCAATTTCAAAGCACACTTACTGCTCTTTTATTTTTTCAGGGGCAAGTGAAAATCTCTTTTTACAATTTGAAATCACTTTTACAGACTGACACATTATGAAACCACTATTTTTGCTTTATTTAATTGCACGTGTCCAAGCTCTTTTTTTTTCAGACCACCACCATGTGCATTCTCTGTGACTGCCTACACTCCACCAAGGGCAACCAGCCTTAGTGATGCTGAATGTATTTGCATTACAGACTTAAACCTGAAAACCCCACTGGCTTGTACATACTGTGCATGACTATACACGGCAAGGACATGGGTGTGTGCTAAGCCTCTGCTTCTTCCCCCAAAAATTCGCTCCCCCTTTCCATCTAATGCAACTGTGAAATCACCAGAGCAAGACGCAATAAATCTCTGTCTATAATTCTTCTATGCACACAGAGTCATGTTTTCACATTAGTGCCAAAACGAAATTTCTTTGCCAATTTCAAAGCACACTTACTGCTCTTTTATTTTTTCAGGGGCAAGTGAAAATCTCTTTTTACAATTTGAAATCACTTTTACAGACTGACACATTATGAAACCACTATTTTTGCTTTATTTAATTGCACGTGTCCAAGCTCTTTTTTTTTCAGACCACCACCATGTGCATTCTCTGTGACTGCCTACACTCCACCAAGGGCAACCAGCCTTAGTGATGCTGAATGTATTTGCATTACAGACTTAAACCTGAAAACCCCACTGGCTTGTACATACTGTGCATGACTATACACGGCAAGGACATGGGTGTGTGCTAAGCCTCTGCTTCTTCCCCCAAAAATTCGCTCCCCCTTTCCATCTAATGCAACTGTGAAATCACCAGAGCAAGACGCAATAAATCTCTGTCTATAATTCTTCTATGCACACAGAGTCATGTTTTCACATTAGTGCCAAAACGAAATTTCTTTGCCAATTTCAAAGCACACTTACTGCTCTTTTATTTTTTCAGGGGCAAATGTAAATCACTTTTACACACTGACACATTATGAAACCACCATGTGTAACTACAACAAAAACAATTCCCATTTCTATTATTCATTTCTTAAGTTACCACATACATACCCTCTCAAACTGAAAACTCACCTTTAAAATTAGTTAGTTCTGAAAGAAATGTGACACTCAAACAGCAGATTATCAGAGCCAGGATCTCTGTTCTGTTCACCTGTCTCCTCTCAGCAGAACCAGATAATGGCAAACTTTCCCTCTATTTTTCCACACATATACATGTAAGTTTCAAATCTCAGTGCTTCCCCCTTTTTTTTAAATGTAATCACACATTTCTATTGGTTGAAAACCAACCCTTTTCCAAAAGTACCCTGCCCCCAACTTGACTTCTGCCTAGTACCCTTCCCCCAACTTGACTTCTGCCTGCTACCATAGCAACAGCTCATGGAACACTGCTGTGTTCAGTTAGGTCAGAAGTTCGACACACAATGTTTCAATTCCACAGAGCAAGAGTGCTTGACTTTTCAAACCTAACAGCAAATCCATAGTACTGTTCTTTGGTTACACATTTTTTTGTACCAATACAAAACATGCTTGTATTAATTTTCACATACAGCCTAGTTTTTTTTCTAGAATGGTATGAAACAGCCAATCAGTTCTTTTTGTTTTCTAAAAAATATGTATGCCTCCATTTCCAAACTGTCTTTCTTTTCATATTGCCATTCTACTGAAAGACACCTCCTGAGTGCATCCAGTTCTCCTTTGAAGATGTTCACAGTGTGGATTGTAGGGCACAGCTATGTCTTCTGGAGTGAAAAGTTTGCAGAGAAAACAGATATGGTGAGAGACCTTGCTTTGCCAAATGTAGACATTAAATGGATTGGTCAGAGAGGGTTAAAGTGGCACCAATTGATGCCATTGGTGAAATCCTTCATTCAAATCCAACACCCTGACCTCATAATAGTGCACTGTGGTGGCAATGACCTAGGCACTTTGACTGGGGTAGGTCTGGAAATGCTTATGAAGGACACCTTTGCACAACTGTTTACACTTTTCCCTAAAACTGCCTTTGTGTTTTCCAACATATGCCAAAGGCAAAAATGGAACTGGTCCAATCATTTCTGTCCACAGATTGACAAAGCAAGAAAGCACGTCAACAAATCTGTTTCTGCTTTCCTCCGTGACTATGGTATGGGTGCCATTTACCACAACAACTTGCGTTATGACATGCAAGACATTTATAGAGGAGATGGTGTGCACTTCAATGATGAAGGGAACAGAGTCTTCCTCTTGAACCTTAGACTCTGCATCGGTACTTACTTGTAGGTACCACTAAAAAAATGACTTCATAAACACAACAGCTCTTTTTAGAGCTCCCTAATATCTAAACTCTTAAATCTGCTTTTCATTTATTTATTTTTATTTTTTTTACCGTACGCTTACCGTAAGCTTACTGTACGCGTACCCCGTGTTTTTTTTTAAAATCAATAAATGTTTTTTTTGTACTTTTCTGTCCTTCTTTGACCCCCTTACAAATGTTAGGGGGTCTGTAACTCTCCTCATTGCCCCCTTTCCTTGTTTTCACTCTTTTTTTTCAGAGTGAAATACACAAAATGGCGGCCGCCGCTTCCTGGTTTCAGCCGATTCGAATGTTTACTAAGATCTAACAGCCAATCAGAATCGCGCTCGCGCACGCCGCCGTACGCTTACCGTAAGCGTACGGTAAGCGTACCGTAAGCGGGCTCAGATATATATATTGATTTAAAGGCTATTTTCTCAGAATCTACTGAACAGATTTACACCAAACCTACAAAAGGCACTTCCTTGACCTAGGGACTACCTCTCTGCCAAATTTTGAGTAATTCTGTTCAGCCGTTCGGGCTGTAGCTCGTTCTAAAGGTCCTATGGAAAAATGCATGGGAAAAACGCGTTTTGGGACCCCCCTTTTATCTCAGCCCCCGCTTGACGGATCCCCCCGAGACTTTCAGGGTAGGAGCGGAGCGTAGCGCCCCACCTATTTTGAGAAATTCGCGAGGATTCGTCGACCGGCGCCAAAGTTATTCAAAATAGAATGTTGAGGTTTTCCTATGGAAACGTGGTCCTAACTATAACTACCTACTGGCGACCGCCAGTAGGTAATATATATATATATATATATATATATATATATATATATAGATATTCACAGAAAAAACATATAGTTAGTTCAGATAACAATAACTCGCGCGCCCGCAATCCACTGCTCATGACGTCACATATTACATCACTCATGACATGGTCAGTGGCATCCCTCATGACATCACTGATGACATCATCCTTGTTATAGAGTGGCGGTCGCGCGAGTTATAGTTATCTGAACTAACTATAACGGGGGAATTTCATTGGTTTTTTACGAGTGAAATATCCACCTAACTATAACATATGTGAAACCTATGGTTTTTTAAGTGACTTTGCAAGGTTTTTTAAATGCTAATTCCTAACTATAACGTGTGTGAAACCTATGGTTTTTTCAGTGAATTTGTACGTTTTTTTAAATGCTAAAAATACGTTATTTTTTTGGGTTTTTCACCGTGCGCGCACGGTGCGCGCACCCCCGTGACAAAGGTTAGGAGGTCAGGAACTCTCTACCCTGCCCCCTTTTCACGTTCGCCACCTTCCTTTCTCACTCTCGCACTGAAAACAAACAAAATGGCGGCCGACACTTCCTGATTTCGACCGATTCGAACGTTGACTAACATGTAACCACCAATCAGAATTACGCTCGCGCACGTTAGGGTGCGCGCACGGTGCGCGCACGGTGCGCGCACGGTGCGCGCTTATAGATATTTATATGCTTTTAAATGCTATTTTCTCAGGAACTACTGAACAGATTGACACCAGACCTGCAAAAGGCACTTCCCTGACCTGAGGACTACCTCTCTGCCAAATTTCAAGTAATTCTGTTCAGCCGTTCGGGCTGTACCTTCGACTAAAGGTCCTATGGAAAAATGCATGGGGAAAACGCGTTTTGGGACCCCCTTTTTTCTCGGCCCCCGCTTGACGAATCACCCCGAGACTTTCAGGGTAGGAGCTGAACGGAGCGCCCCATTAGTTTTGAAAATTCCGCGAGGATTCGTCAACCAGCGCCAAAGTTATTCAAAATAGAATTTTCAGATTTCCAATGGAAACTCGGTCCTAACTATAACTATCTACAGGCGACCGCCAGTAGATAATATATATATATATATATATATATATATATATATATATATATATCGTGAAGAGTTCCCAGATTCCAGCAGATAACTGGAGCAGGTACAGACCACCACACGCTGAGATCGTTTTTAAGGCAGGTTTATTTTCTTAGTCAGTCAGTATGACGCGTTTCGGCCGTGTTGCCACGGCCTTGATCACATGACACCAAATCAACCATACAGTGTATATATAGTAAAATGTTGATACCTCCCACATGTATAAACCAATGAAATAGTGGCTTACTTGACAGTAAATTTTCTGATTCACATTATGGGTGAATATAGACATAGAAGAAATATTGAATGTCAGAAAACATATCTCATTCAACCATAGTGGTTGTTCAACTAAAATTCACCCTGACGTGAAATGTTAAGCTCACATATCCCATTTTAATTTTCATTTATATGGGACAATCAGAAAGGATCAACATATCACATTATTTAAAATCCTAAATAGATAAAGTCTTTTCATGCGGATCACCCTCTTCAACCTACTCATATATAACCTTGTATTATACATAAATAGCTTTCTTTTAGTGTGGATCATCCTATAGTATTAACAGTCTAGAAGTATGTTATTTTTTCCTTTCATAGAAATAGAGCTGCAGATTACATACTGGCATTAATGTGCACATGAGAATATAAATACATATAAAAATAAATATATAAATATATGAATTTTGTGCGCATAATTATTAAAACCAGTTCAAATATCTAAAGTGCAAATGCGTTAATCTAGATATTATATAGATATATCACAGATAAAGTGCAAGTGCATCAGTGCATATATAAACATGTATGGCATATATCATTTAGTATGCAAATGCAAAGACTAAGCACTTTGTATATCTCTGGCCTCAATAGCCATACTGCTGATAAAGTCTCATAGAGACAGCAGTATTAAAAATAAAGTGCAAGTGCATTAGTGCAAAAATAAGCAACACATGTGCAAATAGCAGGTAGCAGGATAGTATAGCAGCAAAGAATTAGGAGAAATCAAGGAAAGATACTAGACTGGACTGGACAAATTACACAATAATTAAAATCACCTCACATATTAGGGCTGTCCATTAAATAGTTCCTATAATAGTAATTCATTAAATAAACATATCATCTCAGCACAATGTCAGGATCAAGGATGAGGATTCAAACTATACCCCAAAGATAAAAAGTATTGTAGAAAAGTGTTATAAAAGAATATGTATTGTGTAAAACA
This sequence comes from Triturus cristatus, assembly GCF_964204655.1. Lineage (NCBI taxonomy): Eukaryota > Metazoa > Chordata > Amphibia > Caudata > Salamandridae > Triturus > Triturus cristatus. The sequence continues at coordinate 193,785,592 of NC_140579.1, forward strand.
ATGTTCAATGCAGTGAAAAATAGAGTTAAATAATGGGGTTGTTAACAGAGTTTTCCTAGCATACAAAAGATAAAGTGTTTGTTATATAGTCTAAAGTTTTCTTCAAAGGAAAGTATGCATATCTTCCCCTGTATTTAGGCCATTAGGCATCTTTGTGTCTAATAAAAGAATATATTGGGTTTCCAATTGCCTAAGGCGCTTCTCTCTATTCCCTCCTCTAATCATTTTAGGCACTGCATCGATAACAAAATACTTTAAGTCGTTCAAGTTGTTCTTGTGGACTAGTTTAAAATGTCGGGCAACAGGGTAGCTTGAATCCGAATTAACAATGGCCCTTAAATGCTGTAAAATTCTGACTGATGCCTGTAGTTTCGTGCTGCCGACATATTTTAAGTTGCACGAGCATTCAAGCACATAAACTGCATGGTCAGTTTTACACGTGAAAAAACCTTTAAGAGCAGTAGGGGTTAGATCAAACGCACCCATAAATTCATTAGTGTTTGTGCCAAACTTGCACGCTCTGCATGAACTGCATTTGAAGAAACCCTTACGATTAGATAGCCATGTGCTCTTATTAGTAGCCTCTGGGCTAGTCCTAACTATGGCATCCCTCATTGAGGGTGCTCTCCTGAATGTGATTTGTGGTAGCTCAGGTACTAATTGGGACATAGTCAGGTCAGTTTTCACTATGGGCCAGTTTTTATAGATCAGTTTTCTCAATTCCTTGTCCTGATTACTAAAGGTTGTAATGAATCTGATGCAACCAGGTTCACTACACTCACTTTCATTTATTGGGGTGGATTTGCTGGTGGTAGTTCTGGTTACTGATCTGAGATAATCAGCGCGGTTAGTATTGTTAGCTTTCACTAGTGCTGTTTCCAAATCAGCTCTGGTATAACCGCGAGCTAAAAATCTTTTAAATGAGTCATTTTGACAATTTTGACAATCATAGTCAGTACTACAAATGCGCTTAATGCGTAGGAACTCACCATATGGTATACTTTTAAGTAAATGATGTGGGTGGGAGCTCTGCGCATGGAGCACTGAATTGCCCGCTGTGGTTTTGCGGTGTATCTTAGTCTGTATACTGTTTTCATGGATATATAGTTCAACATCAAGAAATTCAACGTGTTTAGCACTGATATGGGCAGTGAATTACAAATTCACATCGTTTGTATTGATCAGTTTCACAAATTCATTTGCCGATTCTATTGATCCTTTCCAAATTATACAAATGTCGTCGATGAATCTCCACCAATGTACGACATGAGTCTGATATAATTCATCATGTGTGCCTCTGAGGACATGCTCCTCCCACCAGCCCACGTGTAAACACGCGTAACTGGGGGAGAAGCATGCCCCCATAGCCACACCTTGTAGTTGCTGGAACACTTCTTGGTTGAACATGAAATAGTTGTTACATAGGCATAATTCAATCATACGTAGTAGCATACTATTGTGATGATAAAAAATGATCTCTCTTTTCTCTAAATAAAATTTAACTGCTCGTAAACCGTCATTGTGACGTATGCTTGTGTAGAGAGAACAAATATCCATGACAATGAAACAGTAACCTTCTTGCCACACAGTCTCAGATATATTAGCAAGAAAATGTCCCGTATCCTTGATATAGGACGGAAGTTCTTCCACAAAACCCCTCAAGAAAAAATCAACATATTTAGATATGTTCTCATGTAAACTTTTTTGAGCTGAGATGATGGGTCTCCCAGGGATGGCTCTTGTTGTTTATGCACCTTTGGAATGAAATAAAGAACTGCAGTAGTTGGAAACTCAATTTTTAAGAAACTGTGTTCATTTTTGTTCAGTAATCCGTCCCTCTTCCATTGACCGAGTTCCGCATGGATGGATTCTTTTAGCTTTTTGATGTCAATGAACGTTGCCTTTCTATAACATGATTCATTATTCAAATGACGATAGGCCTCTTGTAGATAGTCATTTCTAGACCAAAGGACAACATTGCCCCCCTTATCTACTCTTGTTACAATGATTTCTTTGTTATTTCGTATTTTCTTGATTAGGGAGGAATATTGTCGCTCTTGGTAGTTCTGATGTTTTACTGTCTTTTGAATCTTTTTGTTAAGTGTTTTAAGGTCTTGGGTGACACAGTCACTGAATACATCCAATGCATCCTTAGGCATAAGTGGGATAAATGTAGATTTAGGACGAAATGGGCTGACAGCTGGGGAATTACCTGTGGTGCCTAAATCTACAAGTTGTTGTTGAGTCGAACATACCGAATCCTCTGAGTTATCAGCAAGAGCATGAATGGTTTTCAAATGCATCACATCACCGGCAGTCAGTCGAGATCCAGCCTTGTCAGAAGTCGTAATTTTGGCAGCAGTACTGGAAGCTTTACTTAGCTTGAAGTGTTTTAGTAATTTTAGTTTTCTTATAAATTTGAAAACGTCGATTCTAGTTTGAACATATCTAAATTCCTAACTATAACGTGTGTGAAACCTATGGTTTTTTCAGTGAATTTGTACGTTTTTTTAAATGCTAAAAATACGTTATTTTTTTTGGTTTTTAACCGTGCGCGCACGGTGCGCGCACCCCCGTGACAAAGGTTAGGAGGTCAGGAACTCTCTACCCTGCCCCCTTTTCACGTTCGCCACCTTCCTTTCTCACTCTCGCACTGAAAACAAACAAAATGGCGGCCGACACTTCCTGATTTCGACCGATTCGAACATTGACTAACATGTAATCACCAATCAGAATTACGCTCGCGCACGTTAGGGTGCTCGCACGGTGCGCGCACGGTGCGCGAACGGTGCGCGCTTATAGATATTTATATGCTTTTAAATGCTATTTTCTCAGGAACTACTGAACAGATTGACACTAGACCTGCAAAAGGCACTTCCCTGACCTGAGGACTACCTCTCTGCCAAATTTCAAGTAATTCTGTTCAGCCGTTCGGGCTGTACCTTCGACTAAAGGTCCTATGGAAAAATGCATGGGGAAAACGCGTTTTGGGACCCCCTTTTTTCTCGGCCCCCGCTTGACGAATCACCCCGAGACTTTCAGGGTATGAGCTGAACGGAGCACCCCATTAGTTTTGAAAATTTCGCGAGGATTCGTCAACAAGCGCCAAAGTTATTCAAAATAGAATTTTCAGATTTCCAATGGAAACTCGGTCCTAACTATAACTATCTACAGGCGACCGCCAGTAGATAATATATATATATATATATATTACCTACTGGCGAGTTATAGTTAGTTCAGCTAACTATAACTCGCGCGCCCGCAATGCACTGCTGATGACGTCACATATTACATCACTCATGACATGGTCAGTGACATCACTCATGACATCACTGATGACATCTCAAATGACATCACTGATGACATCACTGATGACATCATCCAGTGAATGTGTGTTTTTCTGAAAATTAAATATGTTTTATACATGTATATCTCAAGGTCGATGGAAGAATAAATGGGTATATAAGTGTCTAAATGGATGATTTGTTTTTGAAAAATTGATTGTGTAACTGACTGATTAAGTGTATCATAGTGAATACATGGCTTAGTGAGTAATGTTTAAATATGTAAATATCTGTATCAGTCTCTCACTTTGTGTATAAGTGGCTGCATGGGTTGGTGAGTAGCTACATGGGTGTCTATATAGGTTATTAGTTGGTTTTTTGAGTATCAGTCTGAGTGTCTGCATGGTTCGGTGGGGGGTATTACGTAGTGCATAGGTGCATGAATGAGTGACTCACTGTTAGTATGTGTTGAACACAGCATGTGTGCAGGACTGTATGGGTGGATGAGTGTGTGTATGGGTGTGTTAGTGAGTGAATGACTGTCTCAATAGTGTCTTTATTAGTAACTACATATGTTTTAAACTAGTATATGTGACTATTGGTGTATATATGTGAGTATATGTGAGAGTGAGAGATTGAAAGAGTTCCTGTATGAATAAGTATGTGTTTCTATAAGTGATTGTTTAAAAGACTAAGTATGTGTAAGTTTCCGTAGAAGTAAGTATGGTGGTGTGTGTATAACTGTATATGCAAGTAAATGTATGTTTGATTCTTTATTAGCATGAGTGACTATGTGTGTGAGTAACTCTATGGATGAGTGGCATTGTGTAACAGGATGTATAGGTGTATGAGTACATATGATGAGTGAGTACATGTATGAGTGACTGTATAGGACTGTTGGTGAATGAGTGGATGTCTATGTGGATCTTAGAATTACTGAAGAGGTTGTTGTAACTGGTATTGGTATGTCCATTGTTTTGAAAATTTTAGTCTCTATTTTTGAATGTGTGTATCAAAGGTTATATTAGGGTGAGAGGAGGTCTGCCACTCTATCACAAGGATGATGTCATCAGTGATGTCATCAGTGATGTCATTTGAGATGTCATCAGTGATGTCATGAGTGATGTCACTGACCATGTCATGAGTGATGTAATATGTGACGTCATCAGCAGTGCATTGCGGGCGCGCGAGTTATAGTTAGCTGAACTAACTATAACGGGGGAATTTCAATGGTTTTGTACAAGTGAAAAGTCCAGCTAACTATAACACCCCTGAAACCTATGGTTTTTTCAGTGAATTTCTGAGGTTTTTTAAATGCTAATTCCTAACTATAACGTGCCTGAAACCTATGGTTTTTTCTGTGAATTTCAAAGGTTTTTTAAATGCTAATTTCTAACTATGCCTACAGAGATAGGACATGTTAAGAAAGAAGAAAAAATGCACAGAAAGAAACAAAAGAAGTGCAGAAAGAAGCAGCAGATGTCCTCAAATACGAAGATAAGTGCAGGAAGAAGGATAACGTGCAGAAAGAACAAAAAGAAGAGCAGAAAGAAGCCTTGTTGCAAAATCATCCTGTACCCTCAACTTTTTCAGACGGATACTGGTGGAAACTGAGTCTGACTAACCAGTCCTAGAGCCAGTGCTATGTTAAAAGACACTTAGAATACAGTGAAAACATCTACATACACTAGGGAACATTATGCGTTGGGGTCCCCCTGTGATTAGCATGACCTCCTCTGTAAGCCCCTAGTGTATAATAGGGCATGGGGATTAAAACTACCTCTTAAAACAGGCCACAGGGCGTTTTTGCACACGTTAACTCAGGCCCCGTCCCCTCCCTTCACCACTGTGTAAACACGCCCTGTGTCCGTTTTTAGTTGGGAGATTAAGTTCATTTGAATCCTGAGGGTCCCTAGGGTCCAACTAGCCCACTAGGTACCTCCAGTAAGTGCCACAGAGCTGCGTTGCAGAGAGGTGTAAAAAGTGGCACGGCCTGGACCACCTCTCTGCAATGCAGCTCAGTGGCGCTTACTGGAAGCACTTGGTGGGCTAGTTAGCCCCCAGGGGCCCTCAGTATTGAAGGGAAATTATATCCCCAATTTAAAACGTGCCATAGTGCGTGTTTGCACACGTCACCTCAGGCCCCGTCCCCTCCCTTCACCACTGTGTAAACGCGCCCTGTGGCTGTTCTAAGTTGAGAGATTAAGTCCCCCTGAATCCTAAGGGTCCCTTGGGTCAAACTAGACCACTAGGTACCTCCAGTAAGCGCCACAGAGCTGCGTTGCAGAGAGGTGTAAAAAGGGGCTTGGCCTCAGAACACCTGGCTGCAGCGCAGCTCCCTGGCGCATACTGGAGATGCCTGTTGGGGGCGCGTTTGCAGAGTGCTGCACGGAGGGGGCATGGCCTCCGGCACGATGCCAGTCTTTTATTTATTTTAGTTTTTTAAGAAGGGGGGCTGTTTGGTTCCCATTCTTATTCTAATTTATTGGCCCTGATGACCCCATCCCCCAGGGCCAGTCTCCTAATTATATTTTTTTGACCCCAAACCCCAGGGCCGGCCACTGTTTTTTATTATTTTAAAAAAATATATATTTATAGACACACCTAGGACATGCTGGACAAACCGTACGTACCTATCACCATGACGATTTGCGTGATATTCATTAAAAGGCGACTATGCATGCAATGAATCCACGTGGAATGTATTTACACCACTAGTGAAGCTCTGACATGTCTGATGCCCTACCGTGCCTAATCCTGGTAGACACCCTTGTCGTTTATTTATACAAACATGGGTAGCTATTGACGGGCACATTTAATACACATGCACACCAAGCCATTCAAAGGGGATTCGACAAAAATTCGACCAAAACTATGCAAGAAACCCCCCTCACGGTTAATAAAACACACATCCACTGCCGGATGTGTAATACTTTTTATTTTACTCTCTGGAAAGGGGACGAACATCACTTGAGAGTCACAGCGTGCTCCTGACAGAGCCCAATGCTGTGTTACACCCACCATTGCCTGCCGAGTGCCACACACCTCTGTGTTGTATTCCACTAGCTAGTGCATATACTATGACACTCTCTAGCCCATGTGCACTGTAACACCACCCCGTGAATATGTCATGCCACACTTGTCTTCGCACGGGTTATATTGCCCCATCTAACGTGCCTTTCTCGATGCCTATGTTATAACGCACAGTGCTATGCCATACATATTACAATCTGGGATCCATATCTTTGTCACTGTGCATATGCAACGTTACACTCCCCAGCACATATTTTATATTACAACTTTAGAGACTAGTTAGGTTACACAACACTGCCCTGTGCATATTACACTCCAAGGCACATATCGCATAGCACGCGCTAGTGCCTGTGCTATCTCGCGCTCTCCCATGAATCTGTCATTGCGCACAATGTATTGCATATTATATTTCACGCCCGGTTCATCTTATATCACACTTTTTGGTGCATAGTTTATACCATACACTATATCTAGTTTTCATTTTCAATCGTGCTCTCAGGACTATGTTCTATATAACACTGTGTTCACCTACCCTTTTCACGGGCATTACATTTTGCGATAGGGGGTGGAGGGTCAGGGGGTGTTTCTGCCAAGTGAGCCCGGAGTCACAGTCACAAACGTCCTCTTCTTCCTGAATAAAAGTGAGATTATGCTGCATACTTGTTCATATTTTAAGTAGTTCGCACAGACACAATGTTTTAAAAACAATAAAGTTCCTAATACCCGCCTTCTCTGAACAGTTAGCTTGCTGCCCCATCCCCTTCCTCCCTATCCTCTGTTGTGTGAATCCATGGACTAGCCTCCTCCCTCCTGCCATGCATGGTCTGATGTGCTGCCACTGCCCTCAATTTAGTATGATGTACCAGTCCACTCCTCCTGCCCTCCATTGCCCAATTCTATGCCCCATCATTGACCTCCTGCTTAAACTCTGTGCTTAGCTTGCTGCCCCTATTCTCCTTCCCCCTGCCCTCCGATGTCTTTGTGCATGCCCCTGCTCCATCCTTTTTGCCCACCATGTCCCATGGACCTGCCACTCCTATCTCCTCTGAGTGTTCTGTTGAGCTGCCACTCCCCTCCCACCTGCCTAGCATTGTCAGATGACTGTAACCTGTCCCTGCCACCTCCACCCTGCCTGTCCACATGCCATGCCCCTATCCTCTTCCTCCTGTCCTACATGGTCCATTGTACTGCCACACCCTTCTGCCCTCCCTGGTCTGTTGTGCTGCAACTGCTCCTCCTGCCTGCCCCGTGTGGTCTGTTGTGAGGTCCCTTCCCCTGAACTTTCTTGTCTGTGCACAGGTCCTGACCCTTCCTTCTATCCTCCATCGTCCTTTGTGAATGCCCCTCCACCCTCCTTCTTGCCCATCATAGCCATTGTGCTGCCACTAACCCTCCCACTTGCCATGCATGGTCTTCTGTGCTGCCATGGCCCCTCCCACCTTCCCTGTGTGGTCAGTTAGTTGCCCCTGACCCCCTCCCACCTTCCCTCCATGGTCTGTGTGTATGCCATCACAGTCTCACTGTTGCTCTTCATGGTGTGTCTTGCTTCTAGTGCCCATCCTGCCTGACCTACATGGCTATCTTGCTGCTCCTGCCCTGCCACCTTGCCCCCAGCCCTACTCCCTCCCTCCTGGCTTGTCTGTTCCATTGTAATGCCCCTGATCCGTCCCTCCTTCCCTTTATGGTCTGTTATACTGCAGCTTTCTCTCCTGTCTGTCCATTATGGTCAGCTAGCTACCATTGCCTCTTGCCCCTCTGTTCTCTGTTGTCCATGTGCATGGTCCTGTCCCCTCCCTCTTGCTTTCTATGGATTGTTGTGCTGCACTCCCGTCCTGCATGCCCTGTGTGGTGTATTGTGCTGCTGCAAACCCTGATGCCTGCCCTGCAGGGTCAGTTTGGTGCACCTCTCCATGTCCCTCCTGTCCTCTGTTATCCAAGTCCATGTCCCTATCCCATTTCCTTCCATGATCCAATGTACCATACTTGCGAACATTTTGAACTTGGTAAGAGGGAGATTTTGAAAAAAAACTGGGGTATTGATTTTCCCCTTTGAGTTACATTGAAAAAGAGGATATTGTAGACAGGAGACAGATCAAATAAAGCCCATTTGAGCTTAAAAACATTGGACGTTTCCTGGCTGAATCGGGTCTGTTGGCATGTATGGTTGTACTACCATTGCCTCTTCCTTCTGCCCACAATGGTCTATTACATTGCCACAGCCTTGAAGGAGGGTAGATTTTGTATCACAGGGGGCCCCTGGCCCGTTCTGTCCACACCTGAAGTATGAGACCCTTGTCCTTGCCCTGCCAGCTGCATTTGTAGGCCGTATTAAATTGACCAGCGGGTCCTGTGTTGCTATATAATTATCCTGAGACATCCTTACCACTCAGCCAGCATAAAACCCCTGTGTAGGCCCTTCTGTTCAATATGTAGGCCTCTTTGTTAAATTGAGCATAGCTCTGCAATTTTAGTGTATAGCAGTCTGAAGGCAGGTCTGCGAGGCCTTCTGATCCAAACTAGTAGCCCCCACCCTACCCGAGTGCTCCGTGCTCGGTATCAAAGTTCAACATCCCCCTGAAGCTGTCGACATACAGTAGGCTGCATCCTGGACTGGTACTTGCTTCCTGGGCAGGTTTCCCGCTTTTAAGGAAGTGGCAACCGCAGAGCGTCAAGTTAGGAGAACTGAGGAGATTTTATACATGAATATATTGAATTCCCGTACAATACCCATTATTTTCTGCTTGCTCTATGGAACTTACGATAAGCGATTGGCCTGAGAGACTGACCTTTTCACCCAGTCCATTGTCAGCATTAAGTGGGTAAATGACTAAATGTCTGGTAAAATCTGCAGACGAAGCTTTTGGGTAGCATACGTAGGTAGATGTAGCGTGCAAAGGAGCCCACAAAATGATATAAAAAGGGAGCACCCACAGATATCGACGGACTACCTCGCCGTCTGTATGTAGGTTAACAGGCAGTGCAGGTTTTCCCCAAGAGCTGGGAGCTCTTGTCTTCCTTTGCTTAAAATGTCTTGCTCTGCTTTGCTTGAAGTATCTTATTCTATTTTACCTATATGAAATGTCATGTTATGTTTAACCATTGTTCTCTTTACTTTTGCATTTAAAAGATTTTGTATTGTAATTGCAGGAATGCTTGCTCTAAGAGTAAACGTGAGTGTTCCTAGGTAACATTTTCCTTGGTGTAACTTGTTTCTCATGATGCATTTATAGATGTGTTTTCTCTCTCTCTCTGTCAGTACATTAATTGAGATACAGAGAATATTATGACAGCTGTATGATTATCTGGATTCTGTATTTTGTACTTTATGTCTCTATTCTGCGGTTTCTTTGAAGTTGCATCTTCTCATTAAACTGCCATTGTATTCTGCCTCCAATTCCATGTCTCATATGTCTGTTTTCTTCATTTTTGGAGCAAGCGTTCCTAGGCACCCCGGCTCAAATTAAGGTGCCCCTTTTGTCCCTGACTCACTCTCCTGCTCAGTTCTGTGGTGGCTCCCGGGGATCTGGGGACCGCCCCTAGCTTCCTTGACCCGTAATAGATCTTCCCTCCAACAGTCTCTATTGCAAGTCCTGTATTGTTGGTTTGTTGCCCCTGCCCCCCTTTCCACTGCCCTCCATAGTCTGTTGTGCTTCCACGGCCCTTCCTGCCTGCTCAGTGTGGTTAAATTGTTGCCTTTGCACCCTCCTACCTGCCTTCAATTTTCAGAGTCCGTGCCCCTGGCCTCTGCCTCTCAACAGTATGCTAATGAACAACTAGATTGCTAACATTCTATATTTATTACAAAAGTGTGGAACGCCTGACATCATCTTGATGTAATCAAAACTGTAATACCTAGAGCATTTCCTTTAGAAATTACATATATGAGAGGGTCTTATTGGCATCAAAATTATGGTTAGTGCTCTAAAAGACTAAAATAAGGACATATTTTCTGAGTTTTCAAATAGCGACAAAGCACTTTTAAATTATTTGTTATCTTTATGTTTTTTTATCCAGTTGACCACTTGATTAAATGTTGCACTTAGGGGAGAGGATGTGGTGTTACTTCCAGAACTGCAGACTTTGCAACTGGGGAACCAGGTTGAAGTTTCTGCTTCAGCTCGACATTCTGTGATTCTGGTCAAATCACTTAGTCTCTCCATGTCTACAACCAAAATGAATTTGTTCTTGTGTGATGTAACCAATGCTCATGTAAAGTACTCCAATACCTGACAAGTCTGCACTATATAACACTACAAAAACACAAAATAATAAGTGTTTTGCACACTTCTGTCATTGGGCTATATTTGGGCTACATCTAGGTGATTTTGGGCTACATTTGGGCTCTTTTGTCTCCGGTGGCCATCTTGGGAGATTTATTTGTTATGAAGTTTCCTAATTTCCTCATGTACTGCAGTCTCCTCAGTAGGAAATGCTTTCAGTTTTTTACTTTGATTCCATCATGAAGGTATTCAGATATGTCACACATTTGCCATAAATTCTGAATGTTAGCACTCTAGTTGCTCATTAGATCACTGTAGTAAAACTACTGCACCATGGAAGTCTGCTCCTGGTATTAAAAGTGCATGTTTCAGTCTGCATGTCAGAATTTTTTAATGAAATAAAATAGGATTTGAAAAGTCACTCAAAATGTGCCCTCATTTTCTTTCTTCAGCATTAATCATAATTTCTATGGCAAAATGAACCTCCTCATTGTGCTCCTTTTTAAATTAAATGTTTTAAGTGTTACCAGTTTATTCCAATCAAGATGTCTTCAGGTGTGCCTTACTTTTGTCATAATGAAGACAGTAAGCGCTCTAGTTGTTTTTAAGAACATTCTGGGACATTCTGCCATTGGGCTATACTTGGGCTACATCTGGGTGATATTTGGGCTACATTTGGGCTCTTTTGTCTCTGGTGGCCATCTTGGGAGACTTATTTGTTATGAAGTTTCCTAATTTCCTCATTTACTGCAGTCTCCTCAGTAGGAAATACTTTCAGTTTTTTACTTTGATTCCATCAAGAAGGCATTCAGATGTGTCACACATTTGCCATAAATTCAGAATGTTAGCACTCTTTTTGCTCATTAGATCACTGTAGTAAAGCTACTGCTCACCAGGGAAAACTGCTGCTGGTATTGAAAGTGCATGTTTCAGTCTGCATGTCAGAATTTTTTAATGAAATAGAAGAGGATTTGAGAAGTCACTCAAAATGTGCCCTAATTTTTCTTTCTGCAGCACTAATCATACTTTTTATGGAAAAATGAACCCCCTCATTTTGTTCCTTTTTAAATTAAATGTTTTAAGAGTTACCACTTTAATCCAAGCAAGATGGCTTCAGGTGTGCCATACGTTTATCATAAGTAGGACTGTTAGCGCTCTAGTAGTTCTTTGGAACACTCTGGGAAGCTGCAGTAGAACACAAAGGAATCAACTGACAGTCTCTGCCCTTGTTGGATGTACATGTTTTACTGAGAATGTCAGACTTCATTCTCACATGACTGAGAAAGATAATGTGAATTTACAGAAAATAAGCTCTCAGTTTAGCCTATAGATCACCTTCCAAACCTCTGTGGTAAAAGCATGAGAAAATATTTTTCTCTCAATCATGATATCCCAGCAGAAGGCTTTTTCACATGGTGAAATCACCTTAGAACATACCACAGTTCCTAAAATGAGTATGGTACCATCAACAAATGATTTATAATGTAACTAAAGTCTTAAAACCTTCTATTAACTGCAATGCTTTTTAATGAGGTGCTATCATGTATATTGGTCCCAAGATGGCTGCCAACACTTCTTGGATGAAGTGCTGACAGCCAATCAGATCTCAGGATGAGATGTGTGGTTAGGCTCCGCCCACATATATATATGCTTTTAAATGCTATTTTCTCAGGAAATACTGAACAGATTTACACCAGACCTGCAAAAGGCACTTCCTTGACCTTATGGCTACCTCTCTGCCAAATTTCAAGTAATTCTGTTCAGCCGTTCGGGCTGTAGCCGTGTCTAAAGGTCCTATGGAAAAATGCATGGGGAAAACGCGTTTTGGGACCCCCCTTTTTTCTCGGCCCCTGCTTGACGAATCCCCCCGAGACTTTCAGGGTAGGAGCGGAGCGTAGCGCCCCACCTATTTTGAAAATTTCGCGAGGATTCGTCGACCGGCGCCAAAGTTATTCCAAATAGAATGTTGCGGATTTCCTATGGAAACAGGGTCCTAACTATATCTACCTACTGGCGACCGCCAGTAGGTAATATAGGTTTTTTTTCAATGTAACAAAATAGTTGTCAGCAGGCTTTAACACTGTCCAATGACAACCCACTCCTAAAGGCCTATTACCTTTACCATGCATGTTTCATAATGAATAAACTGGACTTAGTGCATTGGTTATAGCTATTCATAAAAAAAGAGATCAGCCCTATAGCATTCAAAGTAACTTTTCAAAATGAAACTGGCCTATTGCCTTTATCACTGGCATGATCCCATAACCAACTCAGATGTAATGTTTTGAACATAAGCTTTCCCACGTAGCAACCATCGCCACATCACAATGTGTTCAAAATTACAATTGTCAAAACAATCTAAAACCCCTCCTTAGATACGCTAACAAGGATTATTATATGGAAATCACCATGGTATGCCAACCCCCAAACCCTTGCTTATGATGGTAATATTAGAGTTTCTATGTAAAAAAATATATACATATAAGATTTAGCACAGTTTTATAACAATCCACCCTCGAACGGTTAGTGACGTTAATCGATGTTATTCACAATTGGCAACTGTCATTTTCATAACTTTTGACAATAAACTGAGCAAACATATGGAGTGTGACATAATTTTTCCCACTGAACCCATAATGCCTATAGCCTTTACCATTGACTTGCTACCTCAACCAACACAGGTCTCCTGAAGTGTGCACAAGCTGGCAGCCATCAATGAGACAGTTCTAAAATTTCAAATATGTACAAAAATTGAAGTTGGCAAATTAATATACAGTTACTCTCAGAAGGACCAGACAAGAATTATCACAGGAAAAATCCCTCAGAGTTTGTCAGAGAGGCTGGCAAATACAAAAACCTTGTCTGCTATGGTAATCTTTGAATTTTCCTATGAGAAAGAAAGAACCTGTCTGCATCCTGTAACGCTGTGATACCAATATACCATTCAAGGACTGCTGGCATTATCAAATGCTTCTCACAGTAAATAGGGTAGGCCTACAGCCCTTATTGCAACAGTTCATAATAAACAGATGGGACCGTTGGCATAAGATATAACGTTTCCCAATGAACCACTCAGGCATATAGCTTTATCATTGCCTTATCACCATGGCCAACTTAGGCTTACTGTACTGGGCCTTTAGGCACACAGTCATAAATTTACAAATGTAAAAAAAGTTCCAGTTCACAGAGCAAAACTCTATGTCTCTTAATGTAACAACCATTATCACAGTGCAAATGTTATCTCCACAATTTGTCAACCAACACTAAACACCTTTTCTACTATGGTAATCTATGAAATTCCATGAAACAAAATCCCTCTCTGTAGGCTTTAATACAGTGTAATAGCAATCCATCCTAAATATCTATTGACTTGAATTCATGCTTTTTGCAAAAAATACATCAGGCCTATTGCCTTTATCATAACTGTAATTAACAGTTCAGGGCAATATCCATGATCAGTGGGTTTCTGCCATAACCAACTCAGTTCTGCTGTGTTGAACATAAGCTTTCCCACATGACAAAAAGTACAATGCAAACACTCTATTCAAGGGGAAGCACACAACGCCTGCCCAATCCAGTGCTGTACTCAAGGTAACCAACATGTGGGAGGAGCCTAGCCCCTCTCAGAAGTACTTCTGAAATTTATTTTTTCCCTGCTGTTCACATAAGGTCTCTTCCCAGCTATTCTGTGAATCGAGACCTATAAAGGTATTTGGAAGGTGCTCTATAAATTAACTGATGCTGGTGTAAAGTTCCACGTGGTGCCAAGTTTCATAGCAGTTGGATTTGCTGGAAGGAAATACATGTTCAAAACAGAGTGAGCAGTCTCTGTTCTCCTATTGCATTGCTGCCTTTTGCTGCCATTGCATGTGTGCAAAGACCTTTAACAGAGTCCACCACTCCCTTTATGGAAACGCCACCACCCCTAACGACACTCTTTTACACACGACTTCTAAATACTTCTCACTTTGCTTTGTCTCTCCTCTGCTGCCCTCTATCAGTGCACCATCACTCCTTCTGACTAATCCTAAGCCCCCTCCTCATCTTTCATTCAACCACTCATTCTCTCTCTGAAATCCACTTCAATGTTACGTCATTTCAACCAGCCACCACGGCTCCAGCCATCATTCAACTCCCTACCTTCCCAAACCTCTTTTACTACTATGATCTCCCAAATAACACTTTCTAGACTCTTCCTTCCTCTGTCCCTTCTTTACCCAATTCACGCCAACTAACAGACTCACATGTCCACCACACAAATTAACAATTTAGATTTCCCTATACTAATCCATCACTAATCCAGTTTGGGTTCCGGAGCAGCTGGCCCCTCCCCGAAAAGTGATTCAACTCTTCGTCAGGTGTAGTACGCGCTATATAATTACAATTACTTGAAATCTCATCTCTCTCCCTTCTCCCGTAGCTTTGCCCTTCATATCACAGTCTCTGCTGCTTCCCTCCCACTGGTAGTCTGTGCTCCTCTTCCTCTGCTGATTTCAGCACTCCTCTCGGCGCCCTCATGCTGGCAACAGCTGTACTCAAGTTGCCTCTTCCCCTCTTCCCTGGTGGTCAACCCTCATCTGCATTAGCACCTAATTTAGGGAAGGGAAATGACTGCCGATAAAGGCAGTACCGTCAGTAACCACTGTTGCAAAATTAAAGACGAAAACCGGAAACAGCTTAGAGCAAGAGACACGGCAATAGACACAGGAAAGGGGAAATGTACCTGCAGTCCATCGACTTTGGCAGCAGTGCTCAAAACCGTAGTCTGTTGTCGCTGTCAGTGGTGCTTAGGCTGCAGTCTGTTATCAGTGCCAACAGCCCAACCACAATGGTAATTGTAATTGGTATTTGCCACAGAGGTCTGAGCTGGAAGAAGAAAACTAACCATGCTGCACACAGATGGTAGAAGTCTGCTGTAGCTATCAGCAGGCGCGCAACACCCATTGGACTCAAAGGGCTTCAGCCCCCCCCCCCCGTCGTGTTTGGCAGCCCGGGATGAGACACCTTCCTGGGCAAAAAAGCAGCCGCACCCGAGCACTTCACAGGTCTTTATAAGACCATTTGCATGTTAATGCGGCCTTGCTGTTGTTTCACCCCTTCTAAGAGCCCCTGCAGCTCCACTCTGCCTATTGCTTAAAGTTCAGCCCCCCCCGAAATTTTTGCTCAGCCCCCCCCAAAATTTGGCTCTAGTTGCGCCTCTGGCTATCAGCCACATGTCCCAGACCCTGTTTCATGTGCACCTCAAGCACCCCGTGCAGCTCCTGATCAGCAAATTCGAGGTCAAAAAAGCTGAAGACCGGCAGCACACTATTCTATATATGCTAAGTAGGGGGTAGGGGAGTCAGAAGAAAGAGCAGGGCTATATTCCACACGCTGCGCGAGTAGGAAGTGTGTACCTATTTCACGGCTGTGTTGGGCCTGCGATGTGCTCCATAACATCAGCCGGCTTCTCCAGTGCATCCCACTAACTTAAAACTGCTGCGGCAATTGTCACATTGGCTTGAACTTCACTCGCTCACATCCACCAGCCACCGCTGCTACTCTGCATCATTCAGTTCTAGTGTAGAACCCATCTTGGGTGAAAAAAACAATCATCCAGTAGCATCACAGCATAGTGGATAGGATTCTCCTTGGAAATAGCCGTGCAATAACAATGTAAAGTGAGGAAACACCCCTCGGTATCCAATAGGCGTACAACAAGCACTGTCTTTACATGGAAGTACAGAATGTCTGCTCAATCAAATGCAGTTCACAGAAGTGCTTCTTAAAGCTCTTTTTCTATTGATCACATCCGGTAAACCGTCAACTGTGCTGTCACGCCAGACCGAAAAATTTATTTATAACCTTATATTTACTGATTTTCCACCAGAGTGTACTGGAAAAACCCACATCACATTTTATTTAATGTACAATTGTGTAGTAAGCGATCAGGATGCAGATAATGTCTTGAGAAGTTTATTACTGGTTACATGGAGAAGAGAAGGCTTGGAGGCAGCCAACTCCAACAGACACCATCTCAAGAGTGGCAATATAACATTCTATCGTAACTAAGCAGCAGTAAACATTCTAACAGAATACATAATAGATAGGCTTACATAAGCTTAGCATTGACAGATCACTACATTACCTCTTTCTAGTCTAACAAAATAAAGCAAGAAAGTAAAACAAAACAAAAATAAAATAACACAAAAAAAAACACTTGAAAAGAAATAACAGTATAACAATGGAAGATCATTCCCTAAATCTAGCAGGTTTAATCACACTGCGTGAGCTCCTTCTGACACCATCTGTTAGAGCATCAGTGCCATGAGAAGGACCAACATTCTTATTGGAAAGAACTTGTCCAATAGAAGAAGTGACTTTAGCAACCTTGCACACGTTCCACCAAAACCCCCCTTCAACCTGAATGGCATTCCCCATAATCTTAATAACCTTAACAGGAGGGCCAAATTTGCTTTCACCTTTGTTACAATACACTGACTTCCTTATTCTAACCAAATCACCTAAATTAAGAATAGAAGTCCTCGACCCTTTCTTAGCATAAATTTTTTTTTTGTTTAGCTTGAGTGACAGCGGCATTATCCTTAGCCAAGGACATCAATTTCCGCACATCTGATTCTACATCAATCCACTTGGACATCCACCCTGGACGAAAAGACGTAATGGGCTTCCTACCCCTCATTAACTCAAAAGGAGAAACCTTGGTGGAAGAAGGGGGAGTCGTCCTATAGAACCATATCATGTTTTCTAGGGATTTGAGAACATCTTGGTTGTTGGTCTTGGCCCATTTCACACAGTCCCCGACAACTCGATTCATCCTTTCAACCAAGCCATTCCCTTGAGGATGATAGAGAGAGCTTTTCAAATGTTTTACACCGTAAACAGACAAAAAAGTTTCAAACTCTTTCCCAACAAACTGTTTCCCATTATCTGAAACAAGAACTTCAGGGGACCCCTCTCTAGACCAAACCTCCCTCAAGAAATTAATGATACTCTTAGTGTCAGCTTCCCTAACAAGTTTGTACTCAGGCCATTTTGAAGCATAATCAATCATAACAAGAATAAATCTAGAGTTACCATTGAGAGTCGAATAAGGTCCCATGACATCGACTCCTAATTTGACCCAAGGACGATCTGGCACTTCTACAGGCATGAGAGGAGGGACAGAAGTCTTAAGAAACTTGTCAGAAGTACTGCAAATACAACAATTTAAGACAAAATCATCAATCTCCGAATCCATTCCTGGCCACCAATAAGTGTCACAAACGTGACGTTTGGTGAAAGAGGAACCTAAATGCCCTTCATGAGCTCTAAGTATTATACCTCTCCTAAACAAATGTGGATGAATGAGTTTGTCATTACGTAACAAGATACCGTCTTCTAGAGATATTTCATCCTCAATCTTGGAGAAAGGTTGTAATGCAGGAGGAAGAACCTTTTCTCTGGGCCAACCATTTCTAACCAGATTACACACCTCTTGGAGGACACAATCATCCGAGAAAGCATCTCTCCATTCATCTTCAGAACAAAATCTGAGGTCAGGAATGTCAACCCCCGCCACAAGGCAATCTTCACAATCCTCCTCAATAAGATCAGAAAAAGGAAACATCTTCATCTTGGTCATATGTGGGAGGAAAACGTGAAAGAAAATCAGCCCTCCCATTCTTACCCCCAGAAATGTGTCTGATGTCAAATTGATACTGTAGTAATTTGGTAACCATCCTCATGATCCTGGGAGTACAACACTTACTTAAACCGCCCCCCAAGATATTGACTAAAGGTTTATGGTCAGTCTGAAGTAGAAAACGTTTTCCCTACACATATGGGCGAAACATTTCGATAGCCCATGAGCAGGCTAAGAGCTCCTTCTCAATAACAGAGTATTGTAATTCAGGTGATCTCAAAACCCTGGATGCGAAACCAATAGTTTTTTCAACTCCCTCCTCGGATTGTGTCAATGTAGCACCCAAACCCACCTGACTTGCATCAACTGTTAAACAACAAGGTAAGCTTGGGTCAAACGGCTTGAGAACAGCACTCTTACTTAGTACTGTTAGACCTGGCACCTTGGTGTGAGTTTCCCTTCCACTTTTTGCTGATGTGCCTCATGTGTTTTGTTGGTGTTGGCTGCTCAGAGCACTGTGCCACTGCCAATCAGTGCCACAGTGCAAGTGCTCCCTTATGAAAAATGTATACATTGATTGGAGTCCATGTTTGGCTTATTTGGTTTACTATCAGCCCCTAGTAAAGTGCACCAGGAGTGCCAGGGCTTGTAAATACAAATGCTGCTGCTGGGCTTGCAGCACTGGTTGTGCCACCCACAGAAGCGGCCTAGTAAAATGTGTCTAAGGTCTGCCACTGCAGAACCTGTGTGCAGTCTGGTACTGTCGCGCTGACTGCGCAAGTGCACCCACTTGCCAGTCCCTAAACCTTCCCTAACTACATATTAGTCACCCCTCTGTTAGGCCCAAGGGCAGGGTACATTGTAGGCATAAGGTAGGACATGCCCTGATGTGTGTGGCATGTCTTAATAGTGAATTACAGCCATTTTAGTTTTTCACTATTCAAGGCTACCTGCTCTCCATAGGCCAGAATGGGCTGCTGGAATTACTACACGCTGTAATCCCAGTGGACTCATAGAGCATGGTAGAAAGTCAAGTTTAGTATGCCTGAACTCAGAATAATAAAATACTTCTTTTAGTAAAGTTTATTTTAATATCCTGTGTTTGTAATTACTACTTTTAGAAAGTTAGTATTTACTGACCTGGCCATTTCAGTCCGCCTCTGCTGTGTGTGTGTGTGCTGCCTAGTTTCAGTGGGGAGCAGGGCTGGGGAATTCCAGGAGACAGGCTGGCTGCAGGTGGTGGGTAGAGAGATTACACCAGGATGGGTGGGAGGAGTACACCTTGACTCTGAATAGACCTGTGCTCTGCCACCACAATGCCGGCTCCGTCCCCTGTGGAGCGGCTGATGTCCCTGCCCTGCTGCTGAAAGGAAAGAGCAGAGTTACCACAACAAAGTGCTCCAAAACCAGACTGAGCCAGGCCCAGGCCCCCTGGCGACAAAGAACAAAAGAATTACTGTATAAAAGAAGGAGCCCTGCAACTAAGAAATCAGATGCTGTTTGCGCCAAGAAGAAACTCTGCCTGAAGAGAAGGACCTGGGAAAGCTGCATGGAGGAGTACTGTCTCTAAGCCTGAGAGACTGGCCTGTGGTGGGTGCCTTGCTGCTGAAGGAGAAGAAAAGACTGAAGAAAAGACTTTGTGCTTTACAAACAATCTCCAAGGGCTTGCGTGTGAACTTGCCCCCTGAACTGCGCCCCAGGAACATTGGGCGCTACCTTTCCCTGGAAGAAAAGGAAGCTGCTGTGGGTGACCCTGCAACGCTGACCCCAGAGAACCTGTGTGCCCCATCTCGCTGAGCACCGCGACTTCTGGCTGCCCGGGCTGCTGTGAGCACCGCGACGACCAGCCCGTCTGGTCTGACCAAAGCAAGCAACTGCCCCCTCGAGCCGTAGATCGCAACGTGAAGGGAGACGACCTGCGTCCAAGCGCCGAGCCTCTGCGACCCTGAGCCGCCGAGACCAATGTGAGGACCCCAGGGGCACTGTTCGCCGATCCTGGTGTCTGCTGACAGCGCATAGTGCTGAGAATCGCCCCCAAGCTGCCCCTCCTGCTTCCGACCTCCGTGGTGTGTCGAGACATCCCCGAGCGCCCCACGAAGCATCGCCGTCCACTAAAGAGTCGGGACTGCAACGCGACGAGGGACGCCCTTTGCGGGACTGCTGAGGCCGCCACGAACCCCCTACCAAGATCCCAGGTACTGTGCACTGAAAGCGCCCTCGTACAAACCGTACTTGCCTTTGTACGGTCTGTACCAGCGCTGGCGTCGCGCTACGCTATTTACGCGTGAGGCGGGAGCTTTGGGACGGTCCGTATCGTTGAAAATATACAGACGTTGCTCACGCGGGAAGCGTGAGGTTTTGCAAGAGGCGTACCGGACTTGTACGATGCGTACCTACGAGGGTACGGTCCGTACGGCTCAAGTCCACGTACGCGTGCTCACGCGAGAAGCGTGAGAAATGGCACGACAGGTCTAAAAACTCGTACGAAGCGTACCGACGGCCCTACGAAGCGCACAGACCTCAAAGAAGTGTGTTCTTAACCAAGAATTGCCATTTTAAGAACTGTGGACTGCTGAAAAGTCATTACAAGTAACTGGAACCTACTTTGAAGAGAAGAACTGTATTTTAAAGCCTGCTTGAAGAAACCTTTTTATATAAAGAGTTTATTTTTACAAAAATACAGTCTTGTGTCTCTGTGTGGTGGGTTGGTGGTTGTTGTGTGGGACATCTTGAATGCTTAACCTAATGCCCTCTGGAATCTAGCCTGACTGCTCGAGCCACGTTACCTAGTGGGTGAGCAGGGGTTATTTTCTAAGAGTAATCCTTCGCCCTGACTTAGAGGAAAGGGTCCCTGCTTGTCGCAAGTGCATACCTGCGCCAACCAGAGACCCCGGATTCTAACAAGTACAATTTTGACTTCTTCAAAGGCAGACTCGCATTCCTTACTCCAAACAAATTTTGACCCCTTTTTGAGGAGATGACTAATGGGACGGACTATTGTGGCGTAATGTGAAATAAATCTAGAATAATATTCACAAAGGCCGAAAAGAGATTTGACCCCAGTTTTGTCTGTGGGAATGGAAGCTTTAGTTATGGCTTCCAGAAGACCAGGTCTGGGTTTAACACCATCATGACTGAGAATGTGACCTAAGTACTTTACTTCAGTACAAAAGAATTTGCATTTCTCCAGTTTTAAGACAACACCATGTTGCTGAAAAAGACCCAACACTTTTTCCAAAATGAGGTCGTGTGAAGGAGCATCCTTGGCAAAAATTTATACATCGTCTTGAAAAACTAAGACTCCATCAACCCCTCTAAGAATGTTGGACATGACTCTCTGAAATACTAACGCAGCCGATGCTAACCCAAAAGGCATGCGTTTGTATTGAAATGTGCCTAGGGGGGACACAAATGCCGTGAAGTGACGGGAATCAGGGTGTAATTCAACTTGGTGATATGCGCTTGCTAGGTCAAGTTTGGTGAAGAATTTAGCACCTTTGGTGGAAGCAAAGAGGTCATGGATTTTCGGAAGAGGATGTGAGTCAACCCAGATTTCCTTATTGAGTGATCTCAAGTCCACACAAACCCTGAGTTGGCCACATCTCTTCCTAGCGACGACCAAAGGCGTAAGCCAAAGTGAAGATTCCGTAGGCTCAATCACACCCTTCTGACATAACTCTCTCAATTCTTTCTCTAAGTCCTCCCTAATGCTATAGGGTACGCCCCTGAGCTTGTGTTTGACTGGTAAAGATCCTTCTTTAACTATGATCCTGTGTATAAAACCATGGATCTTTCCTAAGGCTGAACTGAATACAGAAGGGAATTCATCCTTGAGGGATTGTACTTCATCAGAACACCCAACTACTAGGACTTGTTCTTTGGTTCCGCGTTTAAGAATCATCCCAAACAATCCCTGATGGAACCACCCTAGGATGTTTAACCCTTTAACAGCAACATACATTTTCCCTTTTATCCTCCTTCCTTTAAAACACATCTTTTCTTCAAAAAAACCTAAGAGATCGATTTTCCGGCCTTCATAAGACACCGGTGTTCGATCGGGAGGAAGAAGAGGTTGCGTACCCTCCCAAATCTCATCGAACAGTTTCTTGGTAATCATGGTTATCTTAGCTCCAGAGTCCACTAAAAGTTTTATACATTTGGTGGCAACACAAATATCAACAATAGGATCAACACAGTTTTTGGGGTTACCTTCAACAACATTGTAAATGGTGTGTTCTGAGACGACAGAAACAATCTCGGAGTCAGAGGACGATTCAGACTCCACCAAACACACAGTGGACTTCTTCATGTTTGTCTTTTTGCCTTTGAGTTTGAGACAAACTTTTGCAAAATGACCTACTTTTTTGTAGTAATTGCAAGTGACACTGGAAGCAGGACATCGTGAACCTTTAGTATGGGGTGAGTTCCCACATCTTATACATACTGTAGGTTCTGTACTGCTCGTAGCACTAAGTTTGGAGGGCTTACTGATATTACTAACACTGCTTTTAAATGTTTTTTTAGAGGATTTGCCAGATGCATTAAGATTAATGGCATTAACAGGTTCCACTATTTTATCTTCCAATTCTTTCAAAGAAACCATCGAAATTTCTTTACTCTTGGCTAATTTGATAGTTTCATCAAGGGACGGATCACCCATGGTAATTAATTTTTGTCTGATATTTTTGTCTCTGCAATGGCATACAAATTGGTCCCTAATGAGTTGGTCAGTAAAGTTCTCAAATTTACATTCTGCCGCCAGTCTGCGCAGAACAGAAATGTAAGAATCCACATCTTCCGTTTCAGACTGTTTCCTCTTGAAGAAAGAATGTCTAAGGACCATGAGACTCGGTTGCTTGTCAAAACGAAGTTTGAGTTTGAGAACTGTTTCTCTGTACTCGTCATTAGGCACAGCAATGTCTTGTGGTAAGTCCGGTAAATGTTTGAAGACAGATCTTCCTTCAAAACCAAGAGAATTTCTTTCTATCTGAACTAAATCTAGATGCCCCTAAAGCACCTAGATAAGTTTCGAAAGCATCATGCCAGACTTCCCATCTGATAGGTGGTTCTCCAGGAGAGTCCAAAAATGCAGGAGGTGGGTTAACAGATTGAAGAGTGCACATGGTATCTGTAAAGAAAAATGGAAGTCAATGGGATACTGAAGCGAACCAAAAATTACAGTATTATATATCTAAAAAAAATAATAATTGATGATCGAAGGTAGCAGACTTGAGAATTTTTTTTAGTTCAGAATAAAATGAGAGGTGTGCACATCACCGTGGTGCACACAAAATCGTAAATCATGAGGTGTGTGTGTCACCGTAGAATGCACTTATAAGTAATAGATTGAAATAGAAAGAAAAAAAAAATATCAGGAGGTGTGTACATCACCGTAATATACACTGCTGCAGGAAACAGGTGAGTGTGTCACCGTGAAAACACACAGAGAACAGAACTTTGTGGGTGGATCCTTGATAAAATGTACATAACTAGAAGATAGTCATTGAAATATAAGCTGTCTGCATCAGCTTTCGTTTAAGTAAAGTGAAGAACTGAATTGTCTCTCGATACAATTGACAATTTTTGAGAGAAGCTGTGCGCATCAGCGCTGTCTCCTTTGAACGAGTGCCTATGAATGAGCACGATGATCGCGTTCGTTCAGTTGCCAAGCAACCATGAACGCGGTAAGCTCCAAGGCAGCAGGAACAAATAAGGACATGCGCAGTAAACGTGATGACGTGAGCGCGTAGTTGCGTGTAGACGTCTTGACCGGAATCAAAGAGAAATGGATTCCATGCTCTCCGGAGCAGAGAACAATGTGAGCGCGTGAAGTCTTCACATGTCACGCTACTGGTCCGGTAGGGATTTAAGCACAGCGATCTTTTTTTTTTTAAAGATGCGTTAGTTCAAAGTGAACAAAATGTAATACGTTTTGAAATGAGCGTTGAGCAGCGCGATGTTAGTTTTAGGAAAATATACGCGCCGGTTTTGAGAGTCTTAGGGTAGAAAACGGGTGAATAAAACGTCCTACCGTGATGTTGTAGAGATTCAGAGGAAGAAAATCTTCTTTAAATTGAGGACATGAGGCAGCATGCGCAGGATAATTTGAGTCAGTCGTGAGCTGATGTGCTTCCTTTAGATTCTTTGTAGAACAAAGACTGATGGTAGCTGAATGCTTGAATCTTGATAATAGATGAGGCAAGAGTTGAACGCTGCTCTGCACGCTGGGTTGTCCATGTAACCAAGATCGTCGCCAGATAAATGGAGTAAGTGATCCGGATGCAGATAATGTCTTGAGAAGTTTATTACTGGTTACATGGAGAAGAGAAGGCTTGGAGGCAGCCAACTCCAACAGACACCATCTCAAGAGTGGCAATATAACATTCTATTGTAACTAAGCAGAAGTAAACATTCTAACAGAATACATAATAGATAGGGTTACATAAGCTTAGCATTGACAGATCACTACAAATTGGAAGCCTATGATGGCTACAGATGAGTTGCACACCCTGTCTGTAGCTTCTCACGCCCTAATGGCCTGTCAGAGACACTGGTCAGTTGCGAAACTTCTGCTTTTCCAACTAGACAGTCATTATTCTGCATTTATTGAATCTTGGTGAGGAAAGAACCCCAGAAACTCTCATGGGCACGTCTGGTATTGATGTGTTGGCTTTTTCCTGCTTTACCCAATTAAACATTGCTTGCTCTCAGCACTTAGGGATTACTTTGCATTTTGAATATTTTACACAGGTCAGCAGCTTGTGGAATCTAACTCGAACTCCCAAATTTATGTCACTGGGAGTTCTAGGGTGGAATGGATAGTCCCAGCTAATGACGTCGAAGGTGCGACTTCCCCACAGGCAGAGCTCTTAATTTGTCCCATGTTGGGCGGGATAACTCATCTAGTTCTTCTTTCTTGCATGTTGCCATAATTGGTCTTTAGTAGCCCTGCGTATATTTTAAGGTTTTACCTGCACAGCGCTTGCACCATCCTTGTGAAATCTCTTGTAACTGAAAAGAAAACTTTAAAGGGGCCTATAGCCCTCCCATTACTTTCCTTTACTTACCATTAGTTGGTTCCCAAGTCACTCTTGTTTCCTTTCTTCCTGTTGGTCAGTGTCTCCTCCTGCCTCGAGCTTCTTGCTTGACTTCACGTCTTCGTCCTTGCAGTGGAGCTTGGACCAAGTATTGCTTCCATTGGCCAGTGTCCTTCCACTACCGTGCACTTGTAACATACTTCATTTTATTTATTTTTTTACTTTCCAGCATCCGCATTGTTTGTTGCTTGCCTGTCCCTACCACCACTTCACTTCAGTTGCTGCATGCCCCTTCCCCGTTCGTTGCTGTCCTTTTCCTCTGACCACCTCACTCCCGTCACGGCATGCCCTTTCTCCAACCCATTGCTAGTTGCCTCCCTCCTAACTCCATCATAGCTTGTTTTATATAGCGCTAAATTGGCTGGAAATACTTTTTTTTTTTTTTTTTTTGGTGTAAGAATTTTATTGCACTTTTTAACACATATACAACATGTCGAGAATCACTTATATTGCACTCGCCTACATCCGCCGTGGGCCGGCTACATGCAATCACAGTTCTCTGCTACAATGCTAGTTGTACACAGCCCATCAGCCGACATCCAGCGGACCGGCGGCGTGTTATCAGACAGTATGCAGTTGTGTGTCAGTGCTATACTCGCTGCCTGGTACATCGGTAGTCTTACATTTTTACAGTTTTTGTTTATTTTATGCGCATTTTTGTGTTTTAAACTTAAACTTATCTTAACATTGCATTCCCCAACTTGTAGGTCTCCCCCTGCATCCTTCCCTCTGCGTCACGGCATCCTCCCTCCCAAGTGTCAGTACTGCACAACTGATCGCCCTGTGTTATCATTTGCAGTCTTTCAGTTTACGCAATTTCCGTTTCTGTGTCTGACGTGCCATGTTCAAGCAAATAGGCTCGTAAGTACCCCCAATAGTCTTTGGGTCTAGAGCCAACCGGCAATTCCTCTTCGTATGTGACGAGCGTATCTCGACAATACACCATGTCTTCAAGCCAGCGTTTAACCTCTGGCGCTCTTTTACTATGCCAGTGAAGCGACACCCTTCTTTTAGCAAGCAGTAGCACCACAGCACAGAATCTAAAATTGGCTGGAAATACTTGGGGCATTTTACATTAGTACCAGTTACATTACAAAAGGACACATTAATTTTTACAAGCATGGGGAGATTAAGTGATTTGCTCAGAATCACAGGATGTTGAGCCAGCACTGAGACTTAAACCTGGTTCCCCAGCTCTAAAGTAAGCAGCTCTGCCCATACTGCCACAGCCTTTCCATGCTCAGTGTTCCAGCTAACTACACTTTGACACGCTGGTAACTGCAATGGGCATTTGTTCAAGAATATAAACTTCATATTAAGTATAGGGAAAATAAAAAATTTAACTTGTTTGTATGTGCATAGCGTGAAGTAAAAATAAAGCACTATGACGTGGTCTGGAAATGCCCTATCACTTTTTTTTTACTTTAAGCTATGTAGCACAGTAGCTCGCATCACTGTACAACATTTAAAAAAACACATTGACAACGCCAAAAGATCTTGCTTAGGCAAAACTTATTAGCTTTGTCTTTGCTTGTTTTCCTATTGCCATTACAAGGCACTGGGACACAATGCAAGAAGTTAAAGGAAGCTTCAAATATTTTTGCCGTGCCAAAGAGTGCACCCATTACTTTGTATAACTGGTATAGTGCGCACTCGTGTAAGCTTTGCATAGTGACTTTTATATACAAGTAAGAGTACACTGCTTCGAGTAGAGCCCGTGGTTTCCAGAAACATTACTTGAAAAGGTTGTCTTTCCTAGTTCTGTTAGGTCGTGGAAAATTGAGTGTGCAGGAGGAAGTGAAACTCCGAGCTATTTGCTATAAACTTTTAGGATAGCCTTGTATATTATAGGGAATTTAAGTATAAACACCTAAACCACAATTGTTCCCATGGATTTTGCTTTTAAATAGATGAAGGATTGAAAAAATTGTGCAAAAGCATGTATACCTGGTACTTGTAGGGCACTGAGCAGATTATAGATTATTATTCCCAATTTATTCAAGGTGTAATTACTTATTAATTTCCTTATTACGTAAATAATTAGAAAGTCATGCAGAAAAGTTACAGAGTTGGCGGTCTTCAACATTGGCCTATGTGACAGATGATGTGGAATATAAATGTAAAACCGTCGCTTATACATAATAAGTAATGGACTAGAAACAATTCTCAGTGGCTTATCACTGTTCATTGTGTGTGTCTCTCTCTCTTTATGTATCTGTAAAAACAACATATATATATATATGTATATATATATATAGATATATACAGTTATTGATATGAATTTTACATTTCCGGGTTATTATTGCATAACATGCAATGATATAGAAAAACATAGTTCATGTGCAATATGTACTTCATCATTATAATGACAGCCCAAAACCACTCAGCAGAGATTTACCATTGACATGGCTGCAAAGGTAATGTGGCAAAGTTATCTACATTATGTGAAAACAATGCAAATTATGCTGTAAGTTCTCTGGCAGTATCAGTTTCACTCATTTGAGCTAGAATTATTTTTTTGTGTGAAATCTTACGCTTACCAGTCACTAGTGTGTAGTTATGTTCAGATGCACTTTCCATTGAAAACGCATTTGTTTGTCTATAACTTTGCTTCACTGCAGGAGATTTCAGGGTGACAAATTGAGAAATCTACCTTACGGTCTGCTGTCTCAAATCAAATGTAAAAAAAACCCACGCCAAATTGCTCTATGCAGGGAGAAATTAGGAGATGTGCGCTACCGGGCCATTCTGGGTGACAAATGCAGAACACTACCATAAACTTCTACTCCCTCAAATGACATAAAATAAACGTATCACGAAGGCGATAGTTTTTTACAATTGATTTGAGGCAGGAGACCATATGGTAGCTTTCTCCATTTGTCACCCTGAATGTCCATGCTGTCCACTTCTCCTTACCTTCATGCACAGATAGAGGGCGCTGTTGTAGAGGTGGACCTCAGCAAGGCCTACAGTGCTAGGGGTTCGCCCTTCTCTGCACAAAAGTCCTCAGACCAGAATATAGAAGTTGGCACAGAAGCTGAAATAGTAAAAAGATATTTTATGAACCTCATGAGGTGGAACTACATTCACACAACACCCTTCGGTAGTGTATGAAGTAGCACAAGGAGTAGAAGAACCATGGGTCATTTATACCCACACAGGAGCTCAAAAGAAGGCGGTACAAGCACACACAGGAGAGTTACATACATAAATGGTCATGCAAAGAATGCACAGTCAACAGTAAAGGAGGAGCCAGAAGTTGCTGACTTTGGTAAAAACAACCTGACAGTTACAGACTAGAGCAGGTGCATGGGCAGCTACAGACTCTTCTGCACATGTGCAGAGTAGCAGAGGCTAAGTATAGCCAGTTCTTTGAGCAAAGCACAAGGGCAAGCAACAGTGAAGAAGGAAAAAGCACATGGTTGACAAAATGGCTGCCAGAAACAAGATGGCTTTAGCTAAATGCTAACAGCGATCTCTGCCAAATTTCCACAGACGACCCTTTTAGCATTAGCTGAAGACATCTATAATCTAGAAGAGTCTAGGTATACATCATGTATGTCGATTCTCATCATTTCATCAATCTCTTTATCTAGTACACGCTGGGCATTCATTTGCCTAACATCACGTCTGGTAGGTGTACAAGCAGTGATACAGATGGAGCAAAGCATTGGACCACATTGTATACATAGGCAGCATGTCAGTAGAATTGCAAGTAATATGCACAGCACTGTTAATAGTTTCCAGCCCCAGGTAGAGACCAATGTCCAAAACCAACTGGCCAAAGTCCATGTGCCAGTATCAGGGTGAATCTCAGCAGCTATTCTGTGTAGCTTGGATATTGCATCAACTGAAGGGGCATGATCTGGAATGTACACGCAACAACTACTTCCTATGATGCGACATGCACCACCTCGATCAGCCAGAACCACGTCCAGGACCATACGGTTTTGGAGTGCCGCAATCCTCGCAATCTGTAGTTCCTCTGTGATGTTTCCAAGTGTCATAGCTGTTTGGTTGGTCACAGCTTCCACGACACGAGTTAATCGTCTGATTTTCTGCTGTTCAAGGCAGCACCAACAAAAAAGAACAGCCCCAAATTAAAGTCAACATATTGCTGCAGTGCGGTGTCAGTCTGATCCACCTCATCATTACTTATTGTTCTTTTGTATCTGTTCTTAGAAATGTCATTAAACAGTCGATAGTCCTTGTGATATGATGCAGGTGCCAGAAACACAGGCGGTAGCAAAAAGGATACGTAACAGACTCCAGCCCATCCAACAGGTAGATGGTAGTATCCCTTGTTTCCGCAAATAAAGTATGTATTATTGGAAGACGAAGAACTGCTGTTATTGGTACCATCAATAGTCAAAACCTGAATACATTCGCTTCTTCCCACTGGAATTTTCCCCACGCTACTCACACATAAATCTGCTCGGGCTCTAGTGACAGCTATAATATATGGTCCATTAACCTTAGCAGTTCGAGTATTTGGGTAAACATAATGTGCAGAAGCATTTCCTTGTCGGTACTCCTCCATCTCCCATTTAGTCCCTTTAGCTTGCGGATCACCTTCTTCATCAGGATAACATGCTTTATTAAGGTAGTAGTTTAATCTCCTGACACCCATATCAGTAATATTAGCCACTTGAGAAGCCAATAGAAGTGCAAACCAGGCTTGACAAGAGCCGTTGTGGGAAAAGGGAAGAGGAATTCCTCCCTTTTTCTGATGAGCAGGCATCATTCCACACACCCAACAGTCAGTAATGTTCGTAGCATTGTGAGTGTGGTGCAACATCTGAATGAACGTGTTGTTCAGATAAGACTGTCTATGTTTTTGCTCATGATAAGAGAGAGTAAAATAGTGGTGTTCAATGGGTGCTGGAGTAGTGACAGTCAGTATTTGTCGAGCAGGGGCCACTCCCTCTACAACTCAAGTTATCACTGCCATAGTGACATAGTTACAGTGAACCCAACAACACACATAATCCTCTTGTCGCAAATCCTCGCAGCAGTTGATGCTTTCTCCATAGGCACATTCATCTTGTTGTTGAAGTAACAAAACCGTTGGAGCTCTAAAGTCCTGGGCAGCCGTTGGTTTCTTCTCTGAGTTTGAGACGGGTGTCACTAATAGATCCCCCCCCCCCCTTTGCAGCCCGGTTTTTGACTAACCCAGGACGGTTGCTCAACCAGTCTCTTTCAGCAATGCAGTTTCTCTCCGGGGTCGTAGCTGATATCGAGATGTACCAGGGATCGTGTGGTCCGGGAAGACTTTCTCAGATTCCTCAGATGATATGGCTTGGCCTCTCTCTGTGTCCAGGATGTCTCGATGGTCGGCAAGTGCAGCAGGTTCCACCAAGACAGATGGCACCTTTTTGCAATGCGTGGAGTGCACCCAGTTCTTCCGATTGGTCACTCGGACTGCAGTTCTCGTAGCGAGGAGGACTTGCTCCGGGCCGCGCCACCTAGGCTCCAAGCTGCTCGATCTCTGGAAGACCTTGACCATCACATGGTCACCGGGCCGCAGCTCGTGGCCTTCACCTTTCGACCTGTCAGGAAGAGCTTTTCGAACCTGTTGATGAATAGAAAGCAGACTATCAGTCAACTGCGATAGATAATCATTCAAATATTCATAGGCCTACCGAATACCACCTCATACGTTGTGAGGCCAGATTGTGTATACGGCACCGATCTAATGGACAATAATGCCAAGTGTAGTGCATCAGGCCACTTCAAAGATGTGGAAGCCTGGATTTTAGCTAGTTTAAGCTTAAGAGTAGCATTATATCGTTCCACTAGTCCTGCTGATTGTGGGTGGAAGGCAGCATGAAACTTCTGCTTAATCCCCAATCCTTTCAAGACCTACTCAACAACTTGCCCAATAAAATGGGGTCCTTTATCACTCCACAAAAGTTTGCAAACACCAAATCTAGGGAAGAATTCCTTTAGAAGCACCTTCGCTGTAGTAAGAGCTGTATTATCTTTCGTAGGGTATGCTTCCATCCACTTACTAAAAGCACATACCACTACTAGAACATACTTTAAATTATTACAGCGTTCAAGCTGGATGTAATCCATCTGCAAAACCTCAAATGGCACAGTTGGTGTGGCAAACCCTCCTGTTGGAGTTCGTGTCCCTTTTCCAGGATTGTACTGGAGACAAATCAAGCAGGACTGCACTATCTTTTTAGCAGTGCCAGCAATTTCTGGATGATCCCAAACTTGCGTAAGCAGCTTCGTTATTGAGGATGCTCCAACATGTGCTGGCCCATGTGCCATATGAATCATGGGATGTAAATAGGCTGTGGGCAGTCTCCATTTAGTCATGTCTTTATTCCTCCAACAGCCCTCATCTTCCAATGATCCCTCCTTAGACCATTGCTCAAGTTCTTCTGTAGAGGCAGATCGCTGCATATCAAGCACTTCCTGCCTGGTATCATGCCAACGTTCAGCCTGTGACTTCACTACGTACACTGATGTAGTGCTTGACTGCATTGCAGTTTTGCGGGCTGTGCGGTCTGCAAAGGTATTACCTTGCCCTATTTTATCTGTTACTTTCTTATGTGCATTACACTTAGCAATCGCTATCTTCTTCGGATATTTCAAGGCAGTCAGGAGATTATGCACTAATTCTCCATGCACTATTTGCGTTCCATGTGATGTAAGGAAGTCTCTTTCCTTCCAGAGTAGCCCAAAGTCATGAGTCACTCCAAAGCATAGCGGCTATCTGTATAAATATTAACAGACAAATCAGTACTAAGTTCACATGCTCTTGTTAGTGCTATCAGCTCAGCTGCCTGGGCTGACTTCTGTAGAATACGAGCTGTCTCAACTACTGTGTGAATCGTTGTAATTGCATATGCAGCTGAGGTCGTACCATCTGGTAATCGTAAACAGGACCAATCAACCCATAATTCTCCATCAACCTTTGAAAGGGACGTGTCTTGTAGGTCAACACAACCTTTTGTCTGTTCCTCAGTAAGGAGTATACAATCATGAAACTCTTGTGGCTGGGATTGAGTAGCCGGATATGGCAACAGAGTAGCCGGGTTAAGGGTTGAACATCTTTTCAGAGTGATATGAGGGGCCAAAAGTGTCAGTTCATATCCTGTCAAACGAGCACTGGTTAAATGCTGTGTTTTAGGTTGGTTCAAAAGGGCATCAACTGCATGGGGTACTAGCATAAGCAATCTATGTGACAGGACTATCCCTTCACTCTGACGTATGGACACAGCTGCCGCTGCAACAGAGCGAAAACACCCAGGCAATGCACGAGCGACTGGATCAAGAACAGCTGAAAAATATGCACAAGGATGCTGCTTATCACCATGTGTCTGTACTAGAACTGAGAGTGCACAACCGTCCCTCTCGTGTACATAGAGTGTAAAAGCCTTAGTGTAGTCTGGACTGCCTAATACTGGAGCAGAACATAA
The DNA here is from genome assembly GCF_964204655.1 of Triturus cristatus. Classification (NCBI taxonomy): domain Eukaryota; kingdom Metazoa; phylum Chordata; class Amphibia; order Caudata; family Salamandridae; genus Triturus; species Triturus cristatus. Next base: position 193,818,283 of record NC_140579.1, read on the forward strand.
AGCTTGTCGCAACTGCTGAAAAGCATTCTGACATTCAGTAGTCCATGGTAGGGGCATTGGAGTGTCTTCAGTCAAGAGGGCCAACATAGGTTTTAGAATGTGTGAAAATCCCAAAATCCATTGCCTACAAAATGAAGTAAGACCAATCAATGCACGAACATCTTTCTGGGTACGAGGCACAGGCGTTTTTAAAATAACTTGAATGTGGTCTGGTGTGAGTGCACGTCCCTCCTTAGACAGGAGGTGACCTAAATAAGTAACCTGCTGTCCACAATATTGCAATTTCTTTCGAGAAACCTTGTGATGGTGTGATGCAAGAAATGAAAGCAATAACAGTGTTCCTTCTTCACACTGTTCAGAGGTATCAGCTGCCAACAAGATATCATCGACATATTGTATGAGAGCCACCACCGTTGGTACAGGGAAAGAATCAAGCTGTTGTTTTAAAGCTTGGCTGTAAATACTAGGACTCTCTGTATACCCCTGGGGAGCTCTACAGGATCTGAAGGATCGATTATTCACAGTGAAACCGAACAAATACCGGCTATCAGGATGAATAGGAATCGAGAAGAAAGCATTCTTCAGATCAACCACAGAAAATGTAGTTGCAGTTGGAGGAACCATGGTAAGGAGTGTCGTGATGTCAGAGACTACCGGGTATTGGGGCACTACAATCTTATTAACCTCTCGCAAATCAATGATAAACCTGTAAATTTTAGTATCAGTATCTTTCTTCAAAATGGGAAGGATAGGACTATTGCAAATATTGTAAGGGACTTCTTCCACAACTGCTACTGCAATCAGGTCTTGAACAATACGTATTAATGCTTCTTTGCCTTCTCGAGAATTTTTTTATTGAGGCAATCGAGGCAATGAAGCACCTTCCCTCACTTGAATATGGACTGGTGGGATAACCATTTGTCCCACATCGGTATCTGATGTTGCCCACAAAGTACTAGGAAGTGATGCCAAGGCAATATCTTCTCTGATGAGATAGGACTTCTCAACCATGGGATAGTTATCATTGAAAATAACACGCACGCCTTCTGGGGAACAACGTATCGTAGCCCGGAAATGCTTGAGCATATCAAGACCCACAATATTGTCCGGCGTGTTAGGGGAAAGCAAAAATGGACATGGAGCAGAAAATTTATCAACATGAAATGCAAGTGGTTGTGAGATTGGGCTAAGGGAAGGAGTCCCATCGAAACCTATGGATGTGATTGTTAAGCCAGACAGGGGAGCCCTTGGAACCAATTGTTAAGACATAGCGCTACGAGTAGCTCCTGTGTCAACCAAAAACCGATCAGTGAACCTAAAACGTATGCAGTAACATAAGGACACTCCTAATCTACTGGGACTTCAACTGATTCCTTACCCCATCCTAGGCATTCCTATGCATAAGCAGAATCTTTCAAATCAGCAGTAGGATAAGCAGACATTTGATATTGATTACGCCTATCAAAAGTATTAGAAGAATTCTGAGTATGCTCAGCAGCTTCAAACCTAGTGCGACTATCCATACCTCCCCTATATCCTGCATTCCCTGGACGACCTCTCATTTGTCCTCGACCACGCTGATACTGCTGAGTACGCAATTGTGGACAGTCAGCAACCCAATGTCCAATCTCCTTACAATAAGCGCACTGATCAGAAGACAAAGTAACTCGGGAAAAAGAGGGTGTGCCAGGGCGGTACATCACACGTCCGCCTCTGCCACCACCTCTATAGGATGGACCATAAACCTGAGCTAACATAACCTTCGTTTTTAAATCTTTAGTCTTTTTATCCTCGTTGCCCTTAGCTTCCAATTCCTGACGTTCATAATACTGAGCCATAGTCAAAAGAGAGACTGGAGAAGACGTAGTCCATGAACTCTCGCTGGCCTTTAGGCGACTAGTTATTCCTGGCAGCATGTTTGCGACGAATTTATCGACAAACAGATGCCTGCCTGTGTCATCTGTCAATGACTAGCCACTAAAGTCGTGGAATGTCTCCTCAAAACGTGTAAAGAAGTCAGAGACCGATTCATCTGTCTTTTGTTTACAGGATGCTAACATAGTCCAATCTATCTTTTTAGGAGGAATGAGAGTTTTCAATTGAACAATTATAGCTCTTGAAGGTCTAAAATCAGTTGTTACGGTTTCTGTGCTGGTTCTCGTTCTCTATCTGTCCTCTCTAATTCCCCCCAAACATCTGCGAAAGCTGCCTGATCATCTACTTTACGAATAGATCTCCACATATCAGGGGGTAGGATAAACACAAAAAACATATCAATATCAGGCAAAGTCATAATACAAGAACCAATAGCTCCTTCAACTTCTTCGTAAAAAGCTGCCAGATTTTTCCGCGGGTCTGGCAAAGCAGTCTTAAGAGCCATAACATCTGCTCTACTCCAAGAAGTATAGACCCAATTATAAATGAAATATCCCTTCACATCATCTGAAGTTTTTTCGTCATCCTTTCCCGTACCCTTAGGAGGGACATACAAAGGCGCAGCTTCACGCATTGGTTTCCCATGAACTACAGGGGAGGCCTGGACAATAGGTTTCCTGTCCCAGGGAGGTGTAACCACCTCCCCAGACAAGAAGATGTGTATTGGGGCTGGGCGGGAGCACTTTCTGGTGCTTTGAAGTCCTGCCCTGGGGGCACATTTGGTGTCCCTGTGCATAGTCCAGTTCAAACCGGTTGCAGGGGCTACCTGCCCCTGCCCCTGTTCTGGCACGAAACTGGAGAAAGAAAATGGGTGTAACCACCCCTCTTTCCAGACCCTCCCATAGGTGGGTCACTAGAATATGTCCAACCCCCAAACTGTGTATAAACATGGGAACCCAGTCCTTGAGACTTTAGATTACCCTGGCCGAAACTCTGCAACATATATCCTGGACCTTCAACGTTCTACTTCGACTAGAAGACTGAAGAAATCTCCCTTGGAGTCAAGAAGGGACTCCCCTGCTTGGCAGGCACCAAAGAAGCAACTGACCGGTCTGCATCGCTGAAGCTCCCGCCGGACGCCGAAGTCTTTGCATCACCAGAGGTAGATTTCCAGACTTCACCGAGGCTACCCGGAGTCCACAGCAAAGCTGAGGCCCGTGTTTATCGTGGGTGATGTGGAACCGTGACCCCGGGACACCATGAACTTTTGCAGCAACATCATCTTCCTGGTCTTCCTTGAAGTTGTGCTCTGGGCTCCGAGTAGCCCCAGCCTTGAGCATCTCCAGCACCGAAGATTTCTGGCCTCCTCTCCACGAGTGACCCGTAGGCCAGTTTCCAGTTTGACCGCTCGACGCTCCTTCGCGATTGCTAGCCCGTTGGCAAGTAGGTCCCACGAAGGCAACTCCTCTTCTGATTGGGCTTTCCTGGTTGCCCCAGACGTGCCCCGACTTACCCTCTCTGGGTGAGTCCCCCAGACCTTACTGGTCTGCACCAATGTCCTTTCTCTGCTTTCAAGTAACTTGCCGTTGCCAAGGCTTGTTGGGTCCAATCTGGTCGCCGAAACCGCAGCACTCAACAGACTTCATGGGACAGCTCGAATCCTGCTCCTGGTCAACATCGGCACCTCCTGGACCTTGTGGCTGAAGAGTCAAGACAATTTGTAAATTTCAAAAAGTGGAGCAGATGCACACCTTTTATTTCCTTCAATCTTTATCAAAGTTTTCCTTGTTCTTCTACTTGCGTGCAGACTGGAGCCGTGCCTCGCCTCGAAACACGTATGTAATATTAAAAAAAAAACGTTGCAGAATCACTGTCCTGCTTTCCAATCGCACAGCTCAAAATCGGACTCTGTAAACTTGATGCATTCCAAACTTTTTTTATTCCATGTAAACAAAGAATATGTCACATGGCATTAGATCATGGACTAACGGAGGTTTATTTTAATCTTAACAGCTACCCCTGACGAAGGGCTATAATATAAGCCCGAAATGCATTGGGACATTTTATATCTACAGCTGCTTAATATGAATTTTAAGTCCCTCGTGATGTGGTAAGAGGCCCGGATCGGCACAACCGCCTCATTTGAAAAAATAGGGACCCTGAACAGTCTTATTGTGAATCACCAAGAGAAATGTGACATATTCTTTGTTTACATGGAATAAAAAAAGTTTGGAATGCATCAAGTTTACAGAGTCCGATTTTGAGCTGTGCGATTGGAAAGCAGGACAGTGATTCTGCAACGTTTTTTTTGAAGAGTCAAGACACCCATCAACTCACCTGAAGCACCCAACTTCTGTGAGCATTGGTCCATCCTGCCCTTGGTCACTGGTAAATGACCCAGACTCTGTCCCCTCTGCTTTCAGGTTCCTTCCATTCTAGATCCAGGCTTGGATCGCTTCGGACACTTCTCCTATTCACGGCAGCAGCACTTCTTCGCCAGCTTCCATTGAAATCGACGACGCGACCCCGACACCAAAAGACACCTATGCATCCGGCTTCCCTGGGTGAGGTAACACGAGTACTCCGGTGCTCCCGTGGGTGCTAGCCCTAGAACTGCCGAAGTCCAAAAGGGTTTGATCCTAACTCGATTCTAAGTGTCCCTAATCTTTAATTTTCCAACTGCGACACTGCTCATAGAAGCTAACAGGAACCCGCGGTTGTGTTTACACACTGCACACGGCCCCCGTGGGTCCCCTGTGTCACTACCTTGGGTGGTTCCTTGGGGTCCCAGCAATTCTACAGGCTCTAGGCCTTGTGTCTAGTTCAGTCGTGGTTCTTATACCACTTTATTGGTATATGATTTGGTACGCCCCTAGAGCCCAAACGTGTATTTGTGCTATTACTGTTGATTGCTAACTTGTAAATTAAGTACTTCGAACTCCAGTCTCATAAAGAGACTAGAGGGGTGTGTTTTATCTTAAATACATATATTTTAAATATATACCTGGTGTGGTTTTCCTTTCATTTGCTCATTCAAGAGATTATAGACTGGTAAAACAAGCTGCTTTACATTCCTTCAAGACTTAGTCTGAAGGCTGCTCTCCATAGCTACCACTAGGATAGCTTTCAATAAAGGTTGTCTTTAACCATTCACCATAAGGGGTTGTTTGGACTGATACAAGGTGCCCACTAGAACTAGTGGACAGCATATACCAGGCCATCTTCTCACACCGAGTGCCGCTCTGCAAGACCTGGACCGCTACTGAAGGCCTGAGGTATGCACAAAGCTGTGAAGTCACTCTTCAAGGGTCCACTTTGCTCTGAGAGTCAGACCTGTTTTAAATTCCGCAGCATCCAAGAAGGCAAGGCAACCATCCGACAGCCACTGTTGAAGACTTTGAGCTGCTGCTTGAGAGTGAGAGCAACGTATGCAGCCAGAGACGCTCTCGCTGTCTGCCCTTGGGACACTGACATTCGCTTCTGACGGCAAAAAGCCTCTTTTAAAGCAAGTGCTGTAGCTCCGAGGCATGAAGGGCCCAGCGCCCCCGTTATGGCTATATTTTGTTACTCTGCTGAAGAACAAGTGCGCCACTTTTCCTTCGCTGCTTTGGGGCCTATGACTCTCATGCCACCTCACTGTTCTAAAGACCCGGAGCCGAAGGCCTCGTTGGAACAGCGCTCGGATGCCCAGAGCTAATGCTCCCCTGTGCTCTGTGTGTATTTGCTCGGCCTGCTCAAATACAAACTCATTTCTTTTTCAAAGCAGGCCTAGCGTGCGGTAAGCGGCTGCGGGCCTGGCCCTCGCTGTGCACAGCCCAGGCCAGAGTTCTTCAATCTGTGGGGTGCGCCCCCCCAGGGGGGCGCAACACCATCTCAGGGGGGGCGCACACTCCAGCTAAGAATGTACCTTTGTTGGGCCTTTACTGTCCGGAGGCCTGGCAAGTCTTCACCCATTTCAAATGGGAATTATTAATTGGCGAGCTCCACAGAGGGTTGGAGGGGGGAGGGAGGGGAACTAGATGAGGCACAACTTGTGCTTTTGTCCTGTAAAGAGCTAACAGTTAATCTTCCCAGGCGGGGTTAATTAGTAGAGCTGAAATACTTGGGCTGCAGTGGGAGGCAGTGTCTCCTCTGCTAAAACTGAAAGCAAATCCTTTGCGTTCAATTTCATATCAGAGGAGACTTCTTGCCTCCCACTGCAGCTGAATGTCTGTTCCCTTCTTTCAGTTTTAGGAGAGGAGACACCCTGCCTCCCACTGCAGTTGAAGCATTTAATCTCTACAAGTTTAACCCCATCCTTGGAGGGTTAGCTCTTAGCAGAAAGGAGACAAAGTTTATTTTAAATTTACGCAGGCAGGCCACAACGCCCACAGGGCTTCAAGTTACCAAAAGAAAAATGCCAGCTAGCCATGTGTTTTTTAAACAGCCTGCAAATTGCTGGTCTTGACACTAAATATGCTTATAAATAAATAAGTATATATACATTTGAAATGTGACTTTTCTGTCTTTGTTCCATTTTATTATCAGTCATGGACAATTCAGGCAGCTATAGAACACAATTAAATGTGCTACTATTTATATTTGCTGTTCAAAGTATGCACAGACAAATGCTGACAATACAGCTTTAGGTGACTGTTTATTTTTTGTACTGCATGGGACATCAAATTAATGAGCTGGCAACCCTAATCATAAAACTGAAAGTTTGTTGCAAGATCAGCACATTTATTTCCTCCGCCCTGATCCCTGGTAATGCTATAATAGCAATAGTTCAACATATCTGAAACCCTACGCTGCCGTCAATAACCTGCTGAGTTACTTCAAGTGTCTGGGAATGCACCATGCATTCAGACAACTCAGTCCTCAGTCTCGCCCTTCATTTTCATGCCCACCCTGCACTCACAGCGATCACAATACACTCACACTGATCACCATGCACTCACACTGATCACTCCTCACCCTGAATTCAGTAATCAATCTGCACTCACAATGCACTTGTGCTGTTCACCCTGTACCTCACCCTGCAGTCACACAAGCACACTACTCACCCTGCACTCATGCAACACTTCACTCACATGTCCCCCTTACTGCTCAATGTGTAAACTCCCTCAAATAAGACCATCACTAACCATACATTCATTTGTCCCACTCTGCACTTCCATCCACACCCAAATTCATATGGTCACCTCACTCACCCTGCACTCGCTCCTCTTACCTACTCTCACACTATTGCATGGCTCACCCTGCACTCACATGGGTACTCATGCCACCCACACAGCGCAGAGGTTTAATGTGCCTGCTGCAAAGAACGTGTACCATCCAGATCAAAGAACTGAGTGTGGGTAAACTATGAGTAGTGCTACAAAAAATGAAATGTTTGCCAGAAAGGTGCTATAGCGAGATGGGGTGCATTGTTGGTGAGCGGTAGTGAGGAAATTCATGGAGAAGGAGGAAATGAGGGAGTGGGCGCCAAAACAGACCGTTGCACTGTGTGCGACCAGTGCTAGGGCCAGCCCTGGATGGGAGTGTTAGCCCACCCCACCGAAGTTCGGGTCTAGTTGCGCCCCTGTACACAAGTATGGGCATGTCGTGCCCCATGAAGGTTTTCGTCCTAAATTACAAAAGGACAAATTTACATGCACTGCAATCCAGCCTTTCAGGGGGTTCCTTGATAGAGGCAGCTCTGTTTTTGCCCTGATGGCCTGGAATAATTCCTAAACAGATTCTTGTAAATACTGTTTAGTTTCATTTCTTTTTAATGTGATTGATGTGATAGTCTATTACTATTTGAAGAGAAATGTTTTTGTTTCATGCAACAACCATAAAAAAGTTTCTTTTAGATCAAAACAAGTCCTCACATATGTGAAAATGGAGGATATCCCAGATATTATTCGTTGTAAAATGGGTGGGCTGCTGCTTTGTTACAACAGTGAAAACGCACATCACTATCTCTGAATATTAGATGGAAACACTTTTAGAATTTCGACCATAGCGCCTGTGCACCGTTAGTAGCCTTGCTAAAGAGGATATGGCAGAGCTGAAAGTGAATCATTTAATCTTAAAGCTGTTCAGAACAGGGGCCCCCAAAATAGTACTGGCCCAGGGCACCCAAACTCCTTAATATGTCCCTGCCACCACAAAGTCTGTCAGACGATATTGCTCTGAAGTAAAATAAGCAACATCATTAATTCATTACCAGTACTATTTTTTTTTTTAAACATAAGCCCGACGTGTCCTAAACCCCCACTGCTTCAGGTAAGCAACTTATCGTAACACTAAGGAATTCTTAATTAGGTGTTCTGTCAGCGCCCTCTCTGTGGACTTTCACCTTTCTCTTCAGATCTATAACTGGTTGGTGGGCAATTATCCCATTATAATGCTGTCTAAAACATTTGTTAATGGTTTCTAGAGAAGAATTGTTTCTCGTGTACCAACTCTGAGCTAGGGAGTGCTAAAAAAAATCTGATAACACGGTCTCCCTTACAGTCACTGTTTTGGCTGAAAATGTCTGCAGAGTATTCAGCTTTGAGAGAAACTGCTATCAAAACTCTCTTCCCTTTCAGCTCGTCCTATTTATGTGAGATTGGGTTCTCAGCACTTGCGGTATTAAAGACTAAGTACCGTTCAAGACTGGATATGGAGCACAACCTGTGGATGGCAGTAGCAACAATCCATCCAGAGATTGACAGTCTATGTGGATAAAAACCGGCACACCCATCACATTTATGTTGGTGGTGGTGTTATTAAACCGGCACACCCATCACATTTATGTTGGTGGTGGTGTTATTAATCTATGTCCTGTATAAAGCAAAGCATCCTAGTAAAAAGAATTTGCGCACATTTTATCTTGGAAAATTTTGTTTTGAGCTGTGTAATAAGCCTTTGTCATTCCTCCACACCCATTCACATACCTGCAGTTTACTAAACACTCTTATTGTGTTGAACATTATTTGCAGGATATGGCCCGTGATATGCGCGTGGCAGTCGATTATGTAGTGTACCAGATTCCAGAAATTTCTGTCAGGTGGTTGGGGGGCCCAACATCTAAAAAAATTCAACTGGGGTGGCTCAACCTACAAAAGTTTGAAGACCTCTGGCCCAGGCCCTTCCAGTGCGGGGCTAAGGAGCACCCCTTCAAAGGCTATATGACAGGGCCCCACGTCTACCTGCGGGACCTAGAAGACAGGGGCGTGTTCCTTCAAGCAGATTGTCTGAACTCGAGGGGTGAGGCAGTGAGAACCAGTAGTAGGCCAAGGTTTTTAAGTGTCTTACACTCTGACATTTCTACACTTTATCTTTCACACCTCCGTCTATTTTCTCTCTTTATTTATCCTTTGCCTCTTTAATTTTGCCTTACTCTGTCCCTCTCTCCTTTTCCCTCTGCTGACTGCTCTCTCCCTCTGTCTCGTTCTTGTCCTCTTCTTTTTCTAGCGCTTGCCCTTCCCCTCTCTTTCATACTTTTCTGACTGTCTCTCCCTTCTGCACCCTTTCTCTTTTTAGCATTTTGTTTTTTTAATAACTTTCTCTTTTTCACTCGCTGATTTGATCAACTGTTCATATCTTGCTCCCGTCCTATCCATTCTCTCCTCTTCAGTGCCTAATTTATAGAAGAGTAAGAACTGGAGCTTCAAGTTTTGCTCAGAAGCACACGGCCGGCTCTAGGAATGAAGTCGAGGTGCCAAATACAGAGGCTATCAGTCACTCCCTGCCCTTTCATCTCATTCTTGCAGGTTCCTTTTCATCCCTACTTTCTCCCTTTGTCCTAATTTTCTGACTTCCTCTTCCTCGTTTGTGTTTTTCTCTCGCTTCTTCTGAGTGAAAGTCTGATGAGAAGTGACGCACCCCAAAAATGAGTGCTTGTGGATCTCGCCTGCAAACACTAGCTCAAATGAAACACTGCCTGCCTTGCTTTTTTCTCTCTCCCAGGATCATCTTTTTATTTTTTCATTTCTTTCTCTTGTTTTATTCCTAATTTTTTTTCTATCTCTTTTCTCTCTCTCGTCCTCAATTTACAATCTATTTTCCTCTCACTCCCTTCTCTTTCTCCTCTCACTCTATGTTTCGCATTCACTTTTTCTTTTGCATATAGTTCTTTCCCTCTTTATGTCTTTCTCTCGCTTTGGCCTCTTTTCTTTGTTACACTTCCCCTTTCTCTTCTTTTTCAGACGGATGGCAATGGTTTTACTTCCCCTTTTCTGAGTATGTGCCCTTTCTTACGCTAAGCTTCTCATTAGGAGGGGAGTTCCCAGTGTGAATTTGAAGTGTTTTATTCAAGAAGACATTAAGACTGGAAGAAAAAAGAAAAACAGCGAGAAAGAAAAACAACCAATAATTGATTGTGAGACGTTGGCCTGGTATATGCTGGTCACTAGGTAACGTGTCCACCTTGCACCAGTACAATTCGACTCTTATGGTAGATAGGTTTGAGACAACCTTTTTAGCAAAGCTATCCTAGAGGTAGCTGTGGAGAGCAGCCTTCAGGCTAAGTCTTTAGAGGAATGTAAAGCATATTGTTTTACCTTATCTCTTAAATCACTAAATGAAAGGACACCACACAGGTATATATATAAAATATATATGTATTTATTACTAGACACACTCTACTAATCTCTTTATGAGATTAGAAGTCAAGGACATATGCACAAATCAACATTTCACAACAAGTTAAGCACAAATATGGCTGGGGCCCTAGGGGCGTACCAGACCATATACTAAAAAAGAGGTTCAGGAATATTGACTTGAGAAGAGACAAGGCCTAGGGCCTTCAGAAGCGCTGGGGCTTCACTAATCCACCCAAGGCAGGTAAGTAAAGGACCCACGGGAGAAGCATGCAGTGTGAGAACCGCGGATCCCAATAGACTTCAATGGAGCAAGTCGCAGTTGGAATTTTAAAGTTTTAGGATACTTCGGGAGAGTCTACAAGCAAGTCACTTGCAGGGTAAGTAGTTCTAGAGCCAACACCCACAGGCGCACCGTAGTTCTGGAGTTACCTTACCCAGGGAAGCCGGGTGAATAGGTGTCTATTTGGTGTCGGGTCGCTGCGTTGTTTTCAATGGGAGCCAAAGAAGACTTGCTGCTTGTGAAGACAGGAGAAGTGTCCGGTGGAATCCAAGGCTGGATTCAGAAGAAAGAAGACCTGAAAGCAGAGGAGACAGTGTCCAAAGTCACTTGCCAGTGACCCGGGGCCAGGAAGCTGGATGCCCACAGTAGTCGGGGGATTTCGGGTGATCATGGGTGTCTTGACTCTTCAACCACGAGGTCCAGGAGGCGTCGATGATGACCAGGAGCTGGATTCAGCGTGTCCCACAAAGTCTACAGCTTACTGAGGTGTCGGCAACCGGATTGGAACCAACAAGCCTTGGCCACAGCAAGTCTCGTGGAAAGTGAAGAAAGTCAGCGGTGCAGACCAGCAGGGTCTGAGGGACTTACCCTGCAAGGGTAGGTCAGGGCAGGCCTGGAGCAACCAGGGGAGCCCTTTGGTTCTGTAGAAAAGTGTTCTGGGACCCACAAGCCAACCGGCAAGGGATCGCGAAAACGCCTCGGGAGGATTCACTCACCAGGAGCCCACGGTCACTCGGGATGAGGTAGGCCTCTGATCTTCGGAGGAAATCCTGCTGGAGGTCACATGTGGTCCAAAGCACAAGTTTGTAGAACATCGTAAAGGGGTTGCACTCGAAAATAGTGCCCGGTACCCAGGTATTGCAGTTCCTCATCACTCGTGGGGTCCACTTGCCTCAGCGCCGCTGGAGACTCACGATGGCCTTGGAGAAGTCAGGAAATCCATTTCTGGGGCTGCAGGGACTTCAGACTCCGGCGGGAGCGGGAAAGTTTGCGACTGTTGATTCAAAGTTTTGGTGCCAAGCAGGGGAGTCACTCATTGACTCCAAGGGAGATTCTTCAGTCTTCCAGAGGTAGTGGAACGTCAAAGGTCCAGGATTCTTCTTCAGAGCGTCATCCAGGGATATCTAGTTTGCAATGGCAAGGGTTCCCTAACTTATACTACAAGGAAGGAAGGGACTAGCTCTATGACCACTCCTATGGGAGGGTCAGGGGAGTGGGTGGCTACACCCACTTCCCTTTGTCCAGTTTCACGCTAGAGCAGGGGCTGGTAGCCCCTGAACCGGTTTGAGCTGGCATATGCACAGAACAGCCTACTGCTCCCCCAGTGCAGGACTGCAAAGCACTCTAGGAGTGCACCCACCCAGTCCCAGTACACTAAATCCTGTCTGGAAGGTGGTTACACCTCCCTGTGACAGGATGCCTATTGTTGGGCCTCCTCCACTGTGAGTTTCGGTCAGCAGCAGGAGGGCAGCCCAGTGTCTGTGCTAGTGGCATCCATTTTGTGATGCCAGGGCTCTTCAGGATTCTACTGTGTTTCCACAGTGGATACATTTCTATCCCTCTAGAAGGGTGGGATCATACTCCCACACCAGTTACTGGTGTGGGGGTATGATTCCAAAGCATTTGACACCAAACACGACATGTTTTGATGCAGCCATCCCAAAGTTAGCATTTGCCGCTAGGTTATAATGCATTTAAGAGTATATGGTTTAACCGCATCCACAAACAGCTACAGAGAATAGACTCTGAGAGCTGCAGAGGGTCCCTGCTCAGGCAGAGGCACCCACTCACATGGAAACCAAGCACCCTGCCCTTAGGATTGTTAGGGCCTGCCTTAGGGGTGACTGATAGGTTTATATGTGTGTGTAAGGTGAGATATAGGGAACCTATATCTCAATGAGGAGTGCTAACACTACCTTACCCAGGCTGCAGTAGCAGGCCTGTGGTGTCAGATTTAGTCTGCTTCCTAGGGGTGGCATAATACATGCTTCAGCCCCTGGTAGGCCTGTGGAGTACCTATGCCCTTGGTACCTAAGGTACCATATACTAGGGGCTCATAAGGTACCACAGTATCCAATCACTAGTGCATCTAATATGCAGTGCACATGGCCTGCTTTAGGTCTTCAAATGCCTTCTGACAGCTAGCTGTCCACTGAACCTTTTTTGGCATTTTCTTTGAGGTAAGATCATTTAAGGGGGTCACTATAGATCCATATCCCTTAACAAACCTCCTATAGTACCCAGGTAGGCCTAAAAAGGCTCTCACCTGTGTCTGGGTGGTTGGAGCAATCCATTCCATGATGGTTTGGATCTTTCTCTGTAAAGGCTGAACCAGGCCTCCACCTACAAGGTGGCCCAGGTACACAACCTGACTCTGCCCTATCTGGCACATGGTGGCCTTGATAGTGAGGCCTGCTTTTTGCAGGGCCTCCAAAATATTTCTGAGGTGGACCAGGTGATCCTGCCAGGAGGAACTAAAGACAGCAATATCATCAAGATAAGCTGAGCAATAAGTTTCCATCCCTGTCAGAACTTTGTTCACCAACCTCTGAAAAGTGGCAGGTGCATTCTACAAACCAAAGGGCATCACCACAAAGTGGTAGTGCCCACCAGGGGTTGAAAATGCTGTTTTGGCTTTGGCATGCTCAGCTAACCTGATCTGCCAGTAGCCAGCTGGTAGGTCAAATGTATTCAGATACTTGACTGAGGCCAAAGTATCAATCAGTTCATCTGCCCTGGGAATTGGATAGGCATCAGTCCTGGTGACTGCATTGAGGCTTCTGTAGTCTACGCAAAACCTCATTTCTTTCTTACCACCCTGGGAATAAGGTTTGGGTACTAGGACTACTGGACTAGTCCAAGGGCTGTCTGAAGGCTCAATCACACCTAGGTCCAACATTTTCTGGACTTCAGTCCTGATACAGTCCCTGACATGGTCAGGTTGCCTGTAGATTTTACTCTTGACAGGCAGACTGCCTCCAGTGTCCACCTCATGGGTGCACCAGGAAGTCTGACTAGAGGTCAGGCTAAACATATGTCTAAACGGTTGCAAAACTTGTCTGCACTCAGTTTGCTGATGATCAGTGAGGCTGCTTGCCAAAGCAACACCATCTACTGACCCATCATCAGAGTTCTGTGAGAGCAGGTCAAGGAGAGGGTCACTCTCCTCCTCCTGTTCCTCATCAGTTGCCACGAGCAAGCCCATGTCAGCCCTGTCAACATATGGTTTCAATCTGTTGACATGGAGCACCCTAAGGGGGCTCCTGGGAGTTCCAAGATTCACCAGGTAGGTGACTTCTCCCTTTTGCTCAACAATTGTATGGGGGCCACTCCACTTGTCTTGGAGAGCTGCTGGGGCCACAGGCTCCAGCACCCACACCTTCTGTCCTGGCTGGTACACAGTCAGCACATCCTTTTGGTCATGCCAAGTTTTTTGTAGTTCTTGGCTGGCCTCCAGGTTTTTGGTTGCCTTCTTCATGTATTCGGCCATCCTGGAGCGGAGACCAAGTACATAGTCCATCACATCCTGTTTAGGGGGTTTGAGAGGTAACTCCCAGCCCTCCTTCACAAATCATAATGGGCCTCTTACAGGATGCCCAAACAGAAGTTCAAATGGGCTGTAACCAACCCCCTCCTGTGGAACCTCTTTGTATGCAAACAGAAGGCAGGGAAGTAGAAGGTCCCATTTTCGCCTAAGCTTTTCTGGGAGGCCTTTAATCATTCCCTTTAGGGTTTTGTTGAAACGTTCAACTAACCCATTGCATTGTGGGTGATAGGTAGTAGTGAATTTATAAGTTACACCACACTCCTTCCACATTGCTTTAAGATATCCTGACATGAAGTTGGTACCTCTATCAGATATAACCTCCTATGGGAAACCCACTCTGGAGAAAACTCCAATAAGGGCTCTTGCCACCACAGGGACTGTGGTGGTCCTCAGGGGAATTGCCTCTGGGTACCTGGTGGCATGATCCGCTACCACCAGGATAAACCTGTGCACAGATGCTGTTGGAGGGTTAAGGGGACCAACAATGTCAATCCCTACCCTTTCAAAGGATACCCCCACCACAGGTAGTGGTATCATGGGGGCCTTTGTTGTGCCACCTGACGTGCCACTGGCTTGGCAAGTGACACAGGAGCGACAAAACTCCTTGGTGTCCTCTGACATATGTGTCCAATGAAAATGTGGAACAAGCCTGTCCAAGGTCTTGTTTTGGCCCAAGTGTCCTGCTAAAGGGATGTCATGTGCTATGGTTAAGAGGAACCCCCTAAACTTCTGAGGTATTACCAACCTCCTGGTGGCTCCAGGGGTTGGATCTCTAGCCTCAGAATACAGGAGTCCCTCATCCCAATAAACCTTAAGGGACCCACTAGCACTCCCAGCAGCCTCAGCAGCAGCCTGCTGTCTGAGGGGTTCAAGAGACGGGCAGCACTGTTGCTCCTTACTCAGAACTCAACCTGATCAGTCTCAAGTCCTTCTGGGGCAGTTCCTTCTTCAGGATCTGCTTCTCCTCCCTCAAGAGGTGAATCTGAGACAGAGGGGAAGGCACTGCCTTAACCCTACTGCTCCTGTTGGGTATCACCTGGTCCATAGTTTCATGATCCAGAGCTGGTTCAGTTTGATGCATTTTGGCCTGTGACCTGGTCACAGCAAATACCTCTGCAGGTATGCCCAACATCTCAGCATGAGTCCATAACTCTACTTCAGACCAGGCTGAAGTCTCTAGATCATTGCACAATAGACATTCGACATTGAGGTCTGCACAGACTACTACTTTCTTGAGGCCAGTTACCCCTCCCCAGGAGAAATTCACACCTGCCAGACTATGGTTGGTCCTGACATTGCTTGCATTGGTAACCTGGTACATTTCATCCAGGATGATCTGTCCAGGGTCCACAAGATCCTCTGCCACCATGGTGACACTAGCACCTGTGTCCCTGAATGCCAAAGCATGTTTGCCATTTATTACAGGCTGCTGTTTGGATTTGCCCAGATTACTGGGGCTCACTAGGAAGGACATATCAATGTCTCCATCACAAATCAGCAATGCCTGAGTGGGTACTCTGACTAGGCCAGAGTCCACCTCAGAACCCAGGGTCAACCCTACTACACCCTTATTCTGATTACCACTGTGAGAAGGTGGCCTGATATATGCTGTCCACTAGTTCTAGTGGGCACCTTGTATCAGTCCAAACAACCTCTTATGGTGAATGGTTAAAGACAACCTTATGTGAAAGCTATCCTAGTGGTAGCTATGGAGAGCAGCCTTCAGGCTAAGTCTTGAAGGAATGTAAAGCAGCTTGTTTTACCATCTCTTGCATGATCAAATGAAAAGACAACAACACCAGTTATATATTCAAAATATATGTATTTAAGGTTAAACACACCCCTCTAGTCTCTTTATGAGACTGGAGTTCGAAGTACTAAAGTTACAAGTGATTAAGGATCAGTAAAAGCACAAATACATGTTTGAGCCCTAGGGGCGTACCAAACCATATACTAAAAAAGTGGTATAAGAACCACGACTGTAATAGACACTAGGCCTATTGCCTCTAGAATCGCTGGGACCCCAAGGAACCACCCAAGGTAGGAACACAGGGGACCCACGGGAACTGTATGCAGTATGGAAATACAACCGCGGGTTCCTATTACTTTCTATGGGGAATGTCGCGGTTGGAATTTTAAAGATTAGGGATACTTCTAATTGAGTCAGGACCAAACCCTCTTGGACTTAGGAAGTTCTAGGGCTAGCACCCACGAGAGTACCGGAGTACTCGAGTTACCTCACCCAGGGAAGCCGGGTGCATAGGTGTCTTTTGGTGTCGGGTCGCGTCTTCAATTTCAATGGAAGCCTGCAAAGAACTGCTGCTGCCGTGAAGAGGAGAAGTGTCTGGAGAGATCCAAGCCTGGATATAGGATGTAAGGAACCTGAAAGCAGTGGGGACAGAGTCTAGGTCACTTGCCAGTGACCTAGGGCAGGATGGACCAATGCCCACAGATGTCAGGTGCTTCAGGTGAGTTGATGGGTGTCTTGACTCTTCAGCCACAAGGTCCAGGAGGCGTCGACGAAGTCCACGACCTGGATTCGAGCTGTCCCACGAAGTCTGTTGTGTTGATTGCCCCTGAAACTAGTTTGAACTGGGCTATGCACAGGGACACCTTGTGTGCCCCAGGCAGTGTCTCAAAAGCATTCTCTGAATGCACCCACCCTGCCCCAATACACATCTGCCTGTCTGGGGAGGTAGTTACACCTCCCTGTGACAGGAAACCTATTGTCCAGGCCTCCCCTGCCAGAGTTTCCCCCAGTAGCAGGAGGCCAGACCCGTGTCTGTGGCAGTGGCATTCAATTTGTGATGCCAGGGCTTTGAAAGGATTTAACCGGGTTTAGCCAGTGTGAACATGTCTCTCCCTCTAGAAGGGTGGAATGCTACCCCCGCTACCAGAACTGGTGGGGGGGGTAGTATTCCAAAGCGTTTTACACCAAACACGACATGTTTTGATGCAGCCATCCCAAAGTTAGCATTTACCGCAAGGTTATAATGCACTTCAGAGTGTATGGTATGGCTGTATCACAGAACAGCCATAAGGAAGTATTTCCGAATGCTGCAGAGGGGCTCAGCTCATGCTTGGGCACCCTCTCACATAAAACCAAGCACTCTGCCTTCAGGATTGTCAAGGCCTGCCATAGGAGTGGCTTATAGGTTTATATGTGTCTGTATAAGGTAGTGATATAGGTAGCCTATACCACAGTAAGGGGTGCAAGCACACCCTTACCCAGGTTGCAGTAGCAGACCTGTGGTGTCATTTTGGAGTGCTTCCCAGGGGTGGCATAATACATGCTGCAGCCCCTGGTAGGCCTCTGAGGTACCTATGCCCTAGGCATAGTATACCATATACTAGGGGATTATAAGGCACTCCAGAATCCAATTAGATATGTACCTAATGTACATGGAAACCATTTTAGAGGGGAAGCAGCTAGGCTGTGGGCCTGATTAGCAGGGCCACAGCCAGACTAAGGTCGAAAAACGGTGAAACACCAGCAAAAAGTGGGGGTACCCATGTGAAGCAGATCCTACTCTCCTACACAACCCCCCCCAAACGCAAGGATATTAAACTAACCTTGACCAGTTGAGTCTTCATGTTCTAAGTGGAAATACCTAGAGAGTCCATCTGCATTGGCATGGTTACTCCCAGGTCTATGTGCCACTGTAAAGTCCATCCCCTGTAGGGAAATGGACCACCTAAGCAGTTTGGGATTTTCACCCTTCATTTGTTTTAGCCATAAGAAGGGCTTATGGTCTGTCTGAACAAGGAAGTGAGTACCAAACAAGTATGGCCTCAACTTCTTCAGAGCCCAAACCACAGCAAAGGCCTCCCTCTCAATAGCTGACCAACGTTTCTCTCTAGGGGTCAGCCTTCTGCTTCTGAAAGCTACTGGCTGATCCCGACTTCTTCATTCAATTGTGACAGTACGGGGTGGGGGCGTGGCTTGCCGGGTTGCGGAATGGCTGCTCCTTGAGTGAGCTCCGCCGGCCGAGACAGAATCCTTTCACTTATCCGCACATAATATGGGAATGGATTTATGCTCCTGTTGATTTTCTGACGTCGGAACACCTGTGGCCTCAAGCGGTGTTCGTTTTGGCAAAGCCCGGCGATTCAGGGAGGAATTTCAGGCCCCGTGACGTGGTAGGCGGTACGCGTGCGGTGCACTGTGGAGCCGGGTCGCGGCTGCCGCGAGCAACTGAGGCCGGGGTCTGTGATCGGGCTTGGGGGCGGCAGCGACGCAGATGTGCGGAGGGGCAGCCTCTCTGGCTCGTGAGTGCATCGGAGGCTTGGAAGTCAACTGCCGACTGCCGCCAGTCCCTTAAGCACCGTCACTATCCGGAGTAGCGGGGGTGAGATACGTGAAGAATCCTGCCGCCGCGGCCGCCATTTCAAGGTCGGGTATGGACAGACTGGCGGAAGCAAGGGAGCGTAGCACCACAACCATGAGGTGAACTACTGCAAAGGGGTTCCGGCGTGAAGTACCACTGCCCCTGGGCTGTAGCCTGACCAGTGCTTTCTGCGGTGGCTGTCCGGCCGTGGGAGTATACACAGTGTGGCGGGCTGGATTTTCCCTCATCGTGGGTGAAATGGCAGCTTCCCGCTGACTCATGCAGGAGGGACCCACAGCTCCTTCAGGGTGCAATAGGGGCGCGGAGGCCCAACTACTGGCAGATACCTGCGAAATCTTGGTGTAGAAGGCTGCCCACCGTACTTGCCTGTCTGGACGCTATCGCCAGGTCCCGCGGGAGTTTGTGGAGGGGTGTGTAGTGGATGACACGGGCCCACCGGGTTTGCACGATCCCTCTTCATGCCAAACTATTAAGAAGGTGGTGCAGCCCAAGTATACTGAGCAGTGTGAGCAGAGCACTCCTAGTTTTCTAATTTACCCCTAGGTTTGATCTGAGTGATATAGGTGCTGCAGCGTAATGCCCGCTGTCTATCAGGCATGAAAAAACTAGATACAATGGTTCAATCACCTAATGATTGACGCTGCGCACTGTGCTAATTGTGAACTACGTCACTAACAATTAATCTCAATTCGCAAAAATTTACAAAAGATTATCAGTCAAAAAACATCCAACTCAATTACTCGTTTAAACATATATTTTCGACATATATGCAAACAACAGCTTCACAAAAAAATAATTACATTGGTCATGTGTCAACATTTTTACAGAGAATGGTAGACAACTGCCATAAACAATATAATATTTAAACATGCCACATAATATTTCATGAGATCACATCGAAATGCTTGTGATGAGCCCAATGCATTTCGGGACTTGGTTGTCCCTTCGTCAGGGGCGTTCTGTGAAAGAAATATATATTGTTATACATACAACACATTGTTACCATATTTTCACAAGAAGCATACAAGGTGGCAGATTACTTGATTCACAAGGTGCTCATAATGCAACCGTGAGACACTATTGTGGTAAATCAGCCTTCCTTTTCAAAGAAAACCACGAGTTTAACCAGAAGGAATACCATCACCCAATAGTGCAAGTGAAAAAATAAAAATAAGAATAAGAATGACCGTGGCTCCCGAATAAGACATTTAATTAAAGTTAACAGAAGTAAAGTCACGAGAGAAATGCTGAGGGGAAACTCAATACATGCGACAAGTCTACTGAATAAATAATGATGCTGGCTCACCTCAAATATTTTGTAGGTGTGGCCTTAATAAAAATTGAACAATGTAAGCAGGATAACCGATGCTGAAAACCAAAAGGAATGACTCCATCAGAACGAGTGCTTGAATTAACTCTCACGTTTGGAAATATTGTAAAACAACATGACTTACCCCCCGGAAACAGGCGATAACGTCAAAGCTAGAACGAGTGATGTGGCGTGTAAATATCTCTAACGGCGTCTAAACCAGACGTGAATGTTTCGTCTCCATAGAGACGCGCTGCAGATGTGATGGTGAAAAAAAGAGAAATGACTATTAGCTTCCGCTTCTTTAGCTTCTTTAGCTAAGGTTTGAAGACCTATGGCGTAAATCATAAATAAAAGCAATAGATTCTACTTACTATAAGAGCGCGACGGGGTGCAACCAGCTATGAACGGATGATTTCCTCTCTTCGAAAGTTTTTCAACTAACGAAAACCGCGCCAAATTTAAACCCATTACAATGGCTGAGCCGATGTAAGACTCATAGTCATAGACAGAGGACTGACAAGTAGCGCCATGATGTCTGACAATACAAAATATTTTTTACTTGCCAAGAACGCGATGTGGTGAAATACTTTAAATGTCCTGATGAGAACAATCATTTGAACGAAGTGTATGTAAACTAACATACAACGAAAAAAATAAATGACAATGAGATCTAATATCAAAGTATGTCCGCACCTCGGAATGATACAATGTATCAATAATAATTATATCTGCCAAGCGCGCATCATAGTAAAAAGAAGCTTCTCGCGTAGCCATGTGAAAAATAAGGGTTGTAATATATTGTTCATTTGACGGATAAAATAAAATGGAAAAAATGATGATGTGAGCGAAAGCGTTCATTTAAACAAGACGTACATGGGGTAATGCAAAATAGACTGGATATTTTAGAAAGGGACACCGGAGGCAACGACGCACAACGAGCAGATATTCAGTGTCAATGAATCCTCAGCACCGCAGTCAATTGTGGCCACTACAAATTAGTCAATAAAGTTCTGAAACATGAATGCAAATTATGAACAACATAATAAAGAGAAACTGGTGAAAAAACAGTTTAAAAAAGTTTAAAAAAGGAGGAGAGGAGAGCCAGAACAAACTTCTGAATAGTGAACAAAATGTGAGTGAATATTAATTAAGAAAAAAATAAATGAAAAATATGAAGAGACTTAATGTAGTCAATGATAAAAACAAGCACTGGTTACAACAATCCTCGGGTTTTGTAAAAAGTTAAGTCACAGGAATAATGCGAAATGACATTCATGCAAATTGCAAAAACTTTTAAATAGCAAAGACATATCATGATAATGCTTGAATTTCTACGCTTGACTCTAAAAGTTGCAGAAATCTATGAGAGATGTGATTATAAGAAGCATGAAAGATCTAGACGATCGTTAAGACCACTGGGGGCCAATGTCTGAAGTCTCTGAATCCAAAAGAGCTCTCTACGTAAAAGTACGTTTGTGATGTCCACACCAGGTTTCACATCCATGGATTCTATGATTTGAAAACGTAGTTGGGAAATCAAATGTTTGGCTTCTAGCCAATGCATGGCTAGACTTGAGGTACTGTGCTTATTCCTGATTCTGGATTTATGCTCAGTGATCCGTGTTTTTATTTTCCTTTCAGTCTTACCTACATAGGCTTTGCCACAAGGGCATTTTATGCAGTAAATGACATGAGTTGTGTTGCAGTCGCTGTTGTGTTGCAAAGGAATATTTAAGCCAGACATAGGATGAGTTAAAGTGTTCCCAGTGATGACATTATTGCAATGAATGCAAGAATGACATTTACGGGTACCATGATAGATAGTAGATTTGTCCGTGATTTTAGAGAATTTCAATAGGTTCCGCAGATTTTTGCCTCTTTTGTATGCAAATATCGGTTTTTCAAGATACAGTTGTTGGAAATCCTGTTCTTGTTGTAATAATTCCCACCGTGTTAGGATGATATGCTTGATTTTGGATGAGGATGTTGAGAAGTTGCTGACAAATACCAATTTAGTTGGGGAAGTCTTAAGTTTCTGTTTGAGTAAATCAGTCCTCGGGATGGATATGGCTCGTGTGAGACAAGTCTGTAGTACCTCTTCGGGGTACCCTCTTGCAGAAAATTTCTCAACAGTTGTTTGGAGTTGTAGAGTACTGTTGTCAGGATCAGAACAAATACGGCGTATTCTTGTAAATTGTGACATTGGCAAATTGTGAATTAGATGACGTGGATGAAAGCTTGTGAAGGATAATAGGCTATTGCGATCGGTAGGTTTGTGGAAAACAGTGGTGTGAAATTGGTTCGTTGATGATTTGGTGACTTGTACGTCCAGATAATGAATAGACTCCTGATGAATATTATAAGTCAACTGAATATGGGTATGTTGGCTATTAAGTGTCTCTATCATGGAGATAAAAGACTGTTTTGTGTCGCCCCAAATTAGGAAGATGTCATCTATGAAGCGACAGTAGAGACGTATTTTTGACCACCAATCTGGGTTGGAAATGATGTATTCCAGTTCATATTGAGCCATATAGATGTTTGCATAGGCTGGTGCTCCTGAAAAACCCATTGAAGTGCCATTCAGTTGGGCATAAAATTTGTCTTGATATTGAAAATAGCTGTTGTGTAAACAGAACTTCAGAAGTTGCAAGATCAGGACCTTCTCAATGTTCACGTCTTCCATTTGAAGTAATGCCCATTCTGCCGCTTCAAGGCCAGCCGCATGAGGAATGGAGGTGTAGAGCGCTGTAACATCAATGGTGCATAAATATACGGAGTCCAAAGGTCCGATTGTGGTTTGTTGGAGTAGTTGTAAAAAATGAGTGGTATCCTTGATGTAGGTTTGCCAAGCTTGTACAAACTTCTGATGAAAATAATCCAGAAATTTGCCAATGGGGTCAAAAATAGATTTACATCCAGAGACTATTGGGCGGAACGGAGGGTCTTGAGGATCCTTATGTATTTTAGGGATCATGTACAAATGGGGCCGTTGTGGGTTGGTAGACAATAGAAAGAGACGTGTGTTATTGTCAATCCATGTTTGTTCAAGAGCATCATTGAGCATGGACTTGAGTAACTCCAAAAGCTGTGATGTGGGATCACTTGCCAATTGTAAATAAGTGTTGGTATCAGAAATATGTGTCAAGACTTTGGAGTTGTAATATTCTGTATCCATCAGCACTATTGCCCCACCTTTATCCGCAGGCTGAATTGTGATCGACGGGTTCTGTGATAGCTTGGACAAAATTAGACATTCATGTTTAGACAAATTGTTATGATGTTTTGGTTTGTAGTTAAGTTTTTCCAAGTCTTTATTGACCAGTGTCTCAAAACTATCCAAAGTTTTATGCGTTGTTGGTGGCATAAAGGTACTCTTAGGTTTGAATGGATGATGCGTGGAGATCTCATCTTGTGTAGTGTCAATTTCAACTTCATTGAAAAAATGTTTCAATCGTATACTTCGCATGAATCTATAAAATTCACCTTGTGTTTGCAAATGGTTAGTATGTGTCGTCGGAACAAACGAAAGACCACGTCCCAAAAGAGATTTTTCTTGGTGGGAAAGATTGTATGATGATATATTGATAACTAGGTCACCGTTTTGCCGCTTCGCAGAGCTTTGCCGCTGCTTTCCTTTCCCTCTCCTGGTTTTTCTTGCGGGATAGATTTGGACATCTCTTTTGTAGAAGGTGGACGTCCCTGGTCCGCTGCCTGTGACAAAAAAGTAGATGTAGACGATGTTGAAGCTGTAGGTGTTGTACTAGTTGATGGTTGATGGTTGATCCCCCGATGTAGTGGAACCCGACGAGCTGAATGTAATGTAGATGCCGGTGTGCGGCTAGTAGTGGTCTCTTTCTCTGACGCTAAACTTTCATCTGAAGTTGTGGGAGTCTTCTTGGTATCGAATCTCTTACGAGTGTATATCTCTGCCCACGTATAAACCTCATTAAGTTTATAGTCAATAGTATCGCGTCTATACTTGCGTAGTTTGCCTTCTTGGAGTTCCCTCTCATATCCGTCTAATTGGGAGCGTAGCACCACAACCATGAGGTGAACTACTGCAAAGGGGTTCCGGCGTGAAGTACCACTGCCCCTGGGCTGTAGCCTGACCAGTGCTTTCTGCGGTGGCTGTCCGGCCGTGGGAGTATACACAGTGTGGCGGGCTGGATTTTCCCTCATCGTGGGTGAAATGGCAGCTTCCCGCTGACTCATGCAGGAGGGACCCACAGCTCCTTCAGGGTGCAATAGGGGCGCGGAGGCCCAACTACTGGCAGATACCTGCGAAATCTTGGTGTAGAAGGCTGCCCACCGTACTTGCCTGTCTGGACGCTATCGCCAGGTCCCGCGGGAGTTTGTGGAGGGGTGTGTAGTGGATGACACGGGCCCACCGGGTTTGCACGATCCCTCTTCATGCCAAACTATTAAGAAGGTGGTGCAGCCCAAGTATATACTGCGGCAACTGTGGTGCAGGAGGGGGAGCCAGTTCTCTGCTGCAGCCTTTGGGCACCTGAGCAGCCGAGCACCATGGGCAAGCAGGACGCCAAGCAGCCTAAGCTCACCTTTGAGCAGCGCAATCCGACCAGGCAACTGGAGTCAAACGCGGAATCGGCCTCTGGGGGGGCGACGGAGGGACGGCAAGAAGAACACGGTGAAGACATGCGATCCCTCATGCTAGAAATGCGCTCTAGCCTGCGCAATATAGACGCGAAGCTGGATAACCTGACGTCCCAGATGGAATCCGTGAGGACCCAGGTGGGAGTGCACGAACAAAGATTGGATGTTCTTGAAAATAAGCAGTCCGACTTCCATGACTTTCAGATAGAGACCAAAGACCAGCTGTCGCAAATGGACAGACTACTAGGGGTGATCAGGGCAAAGAACGAGGATTTGGAGGCTGGATCGCGGCGAAGCAACGTACGCATCACGGGGGTTCCGGAGACAACAGCGATCATGAAGATGGAAGTGTACGTATCTGATCTTTTGCGGGACTTGTTTGCGACGCATTTATCGCCTCAGTTTGCTGTGGAAAGGGCGCACCGCACTCTGGGACCTCGGCCACCAGTGGGGGCGCCGCCGCGTCCCATATTGGTAAGGATCTTAAATTACCAGGATCAAGATGTGGTACTGCGCCAAGCTCGCACGATGGGGTCCATACAATATCAAGGTAATCAAGTTGCCTTCTACCCAGATTTCACCCCGGCAGTCCAGGCGGCCAGACGGGAATTTCTGCCAGCGAAGCAGCTTCTTATGCAATAACAGATCCCCTACTCCCTGCTCTACCCAGCCAAACTGAAAGTGTCCTATGACAGCTCCACTCACCTTTTCACCGACGCCAAGTCCGCCCTGAAGTTCGCCAAACATATGGGAGGAAAGTCAAAAAAATCCAGCCCTCGACCTGGTGGTGCTACTGAAAACCAGCTAAGTGATAATGACTGATATGTGTGATGTAGTTCTCCCTTGGTTCCCCTTTCTAGACTGTGCCCGTGTGGTGGGGGGGGGTTTTGTTGTTGGCCTGAGTGGTGGTGAGCGACACAAAAACTCTGGACTGCCATGAACATTGTAGCTTTTATAACTTTATTTTGTACAGTCCGATTGGAATTCGTCTAAGGCATAATATTTTGGTCTGATTGCATGTGACTCTGTTACGGCACCGCACATATACTCTGGTCGCACCACAGGCTGTAGGAGGGATGTATCTGATTGTAACCGCAAGTGAAGGTGGCGTGAGGTAATTTTACTTGGGCTAATGGGATGTTCCTGCTGAGGCACATTGCAAAGTCCATCCCTTGCAGTTTCTTGGCCACCCCACGAAGGTAGGGGTTACCGCTTGGCACTCACTCGTCCCCATGGGAAGTTTCCCTGGTTTTTTTCTATTTGTTGTATTTCAAGGGGGGGGGTTTGTTTCAACCTAGTTGGGGGGTTGATGTGGGTGGGTGGGGGTCGATTTTGTATTGGATTGGTGGTGTGTGGCCACGCCACGGTTGGTACAACGCACAAACCAGTGAAACATTCCATTTTACGGGGAGATGCCTTGATAAAACATATGTGACTGATATACAATGCACGAGACTACAATTAATTGTCTGACCTGGAACATACGCGGCCTCAACGACGGTAGGAAGTCCCGCATGGTACATGCCTATCTTGCAAGACACAAAATTGTCATATGCCTACTACAAGAGACTCATCTCAGTATCCCAACATCTGCGAAGCTCAGACACAAAAGGTAGGGGTCCTCCTATGCCTCAGTATACTCTAACTATGCTAGAGGGGTGGCAGTTCTTATCAAACGTGGTTTAGACTGGAGGGAGCGTGAGGTATACACAGACACTGACGGACGTTACATTATACTCATGGAATACTTGGGGGGTACGTTGCTCACACTGGTTGCGCTGTATGGACCAAATTTCAATTCGCCAGATTTCTTCCAGGAAGTTTGAGCCGGAATAAGGGCTACGGGTTGCGCCACGATACTCTGGGGTGTGGACTTTAACGCCATTCTCAAAGATGATCTGAATAGACAAGGCACGGCAAGGACGCACCACACTGCGGCCGGTAAGGTCCTAAATGCCTAAGTCTAAATAAGGTCCTAGATGGAGATATGGTGGATATTTGGCGACTACGCAATCCTTTGATTAGGGAGGGCACGTGCTTCTCAGAGCACCGCCGCGCTTGGTCTCGTCTAGACTATTGGCTGTTGTCGAGGGATATGGCCAGTTGGGTGATCGGGGTCAAACATCTGTCGAACAGTCTCAGACCACTCCCCTTGTTTGCTGACGCTATCCCTTCCCAATACGACACGTAGGGAATTCACCTGGAGGCTTCCCCCAGGCGCTCCTGGACGAGTCATTTAAGGAAGAAATATGCACGGATATATCTGAATACTTTGCGTTGAACGCTGGGTCGTGGGCACAGAGGCTGTCCTCTGGGAGGCTTTCAAAGTGGTTAGCAGGGGGAAGTGCATCTCCAGGCAGGCAGGAGTCTTAAAGGCTATCAGAACTACATTGGGCAATATTGAGTTCCAGATAAAAGAGTTGGAGACCCGCATACAAAACGGGGGAGACATTGCCCTGCTTGCGGATCTAAAAAGCAAACTGTTAGCATATGAAGAGGAAGCACACAGAGAAATAACATTTTTAGGGAAATATGCTGAAGCACGCAGATATGGCGAGGGGGACAGACCAGGGCGCACGCTTGCAGGCTTGCTTAGAGTCCAGCGCACCACAGCCTTTGTTCCCGAACTTATCAGCACAGGTGGCAGCAAGATAAGGGGCTCCCCTGCCATCTTGGAGGCATTCTCCTCATTTATGCGCAGTTATATAAAGCCAAGCTCGCAGAGTGCCCGGAGGGCATGCAGGAGTTCCCAGATTCCGTGGCATTGGCGTGGTTTAATGACAGACACAGGGAATACATGCATTTGCCATTCACAATAGAACTAGTGTCATTATGAACTTGCCACTGGATAAGGCCCCGGGATTGGATGGGCTGACTGTAGCATTCTACAAAGCGTATGTGGAAGAGCTTGCTCCTAGACTCCTGGCAGTTTATGAGGAAGCACACGAAGCGGGGGTACTGCCTCCATCCATGCGTGAAGCCATTATCATCACATTATTGAAGCCGGGCAAACCTGATAATGAGCTGGACACATACAGGCCATTATCACTTATAAATGTAGATGTAAAGATACTGGCTAAATTGATAGCTAATAGGCTGCAGCCTATGCTCCCCATGATTGCTTTGCCGAATCAATCTGGTTTCATTCCTGGCAGATCCACCTCCCATAACCTCCAAACGTTTTTTCCAGTGATACACTACCTCCATCCGGACGTGCAGGCGACGTTGGCGTTTTTGGATGCCACGAAGGCGTTCGACACGCTCGAATGGCCTTACTTATTTAGAATACTATAACGGATGGGTTTTGGCCCGCTGTTCCTCCGGTGGATAAAGCTGTTGTACACTAGACCATCGGCCCGGGTGCGTGTCAACGATCTTATTTCAGACCCTCTTCCAATTACACGTGGCACACGACAGGGGTGCCCGCTGTCCCCATTATTATTCGCAATAGCGATGGAGCCTCTGGCTGGGCAGATTAGACAACATCATACTGATAAGGGGATCGGCTTTAGTGCTCGTAGTCTGTTAATATCGCTCTACGCAGACGACGTCACACTGTACATCTCGAACCCAGAACGCAACCTGGATGTGGTACTGAGGGAATTTATCAAATTTGGCAGCCTGTCCAGTATATCAATTAACTGGAATAAATAGGTGACTTTCCCCCTCACAGACAACACCAAGGCGGTCACCTCGGAATTTCCGTTACAGTGGGAAAACGACAGAGTGAAATATTTAGGTAACTGGATTAGCCGAGATATGCAAGAGCTTTGGAACCTAAACTTTGGCAGGGCTGTTAATTGGTTGGAAGACAAGGTAGCGTTGTGGGGCAGGCTCCCATTGTCGCTGGCTGGCAGAATTGCACTGACCAAAATGGTTATCCTGCCTAAATTTTTATATCTATTCGTGAACTTGCCACTCATACTCACTCAGTCCTTTTTCAATACGTTACGGTCGTTGTTGATCTCGTTGGTGTGGGCGGGAGGTCAGGCTAGGGTGTCGTGGGACCTGTTGACATTACCGACTAGGCAGGGTGGGCTTGGTGCCCCAGATATGAAGTTATATGCACTTTGTGCGCAAGCACAATTCTTACAATATTGGGTCCACCAGACACCATTTCAGCCGCATGTTGCTGTCGAAGAGGATGCGGTTGCAGCGGTGCCGTTGAGTGTGGCAGTATATCAGAGATACAAACGCCCCATAGATGGGTTGGATACTACCGAAACGCTCAGATGGGCGTGGGAGGGACTGCGTAGAAGAGCAAACATACCAATACTGTACGCTCCCTCGATCCCAATCGCACAGAACACACTCCTGCCTAATGTGTGAGATGAGATCAATAGTAAAATTGCACAGGCGATGAAGCTCCATACCTTTGCAGACTTATACCCGGGAGGGGTATTCAGGGACTACCCGAAAGCTGTGGAGGGTGAGAGGGTACCCTTCGGGGAGATATTTTTGCACCACAAACTTCGAGCGGCTTGCCGTGAGCTGCACGCAAATTTCCCATCCCAGCCATCAACGTTAAATGCCCTGGAGAATCTGTTGACTACACCGTCGCCACGCAAATTGATTACCAGGCTGTACACACGCATGCAGACAGATGCCCCCGCGGCCACCTCTGGTGCTCGCTCCAAATGGGACGTCGAGCTACCCACACCCTTGTCGGACGTTGAGTGGGCCTACTGCTGCGCCCAAATGACTGAACTCTCACCCACCTACAAACTCCGACTAATTCACTTTAAATTTTTACACCAGTAAGGTTTAAGGGACAATGACTGCTGCTGGCGCTGCGGGCGGCTGCTGCCTCGTTCTTCCACATGGCTTGGGAATGTCCGGACATTGCTGTATACTGGACAAATGTTTTCGAAACCATTAATTAGATCCTGGGCATCCAGATGCCCGAATCCCCGGTGTTGGGCTTGTTGGGATTTGTTAAACATACGCACATTAAAAAGCGTATGCTGCATGCACTGCTTTTGTTATTTGCTAAACGACAGATAGCTATTGGCTGGGGGAAGCGAAGGAAACCCACAATTAAAGATTAGTTGAGGGAAGTCACCTATGGCCAATCCCAGTTGGCGGTGTACTGGGAGCTTATGCCGCCTGCCTCCAGGCCCAGGGATATTTGGGAGCCGTTTCTGGACTGGTCCCGGGCGCAATCTAATTATTCTGTCCCAGAGGCGGGTGCTGACGTCGTCGTAGTGCCTGGGGGTCCTCCCGACTGAGTTATGTAACTGTAAGGCCTTACTGGGGCTCGAGATAAATAATGACTGCGTGTGGGAGTGGTGCCCTCCCAGTTTGCTGGTTTGGTTGGGTAGCGCCAACATAAAAGTCAATACAAAGTTAGTTGTCGTCTCTCTGCTAACATTGGGCAGTGAATATGGTTCGCATTTCCGCTATGTATATGGCTGTTTCACACCACTGTAATGATATGATTTTTGCACTGTATTGTATCACTTTTTGGATAATCAAATAAAAATATAAAAATAAAAAATAAATAAAATTGTGACAGTACAGCCCCAACCCACAATTCAGATGCATCAGTTTGAACAATGCACTTTTTGGAGTAGTCAGGACTCTGCAGAATGGGAGCAGTACAAATGGCCGGCTTCAGGTCATCAAATGCCTTTTGACAGCTTGCTGTCCACTGAACCTTTTTGGTCATTTTCTTAGAAGTTAAGTCATTCAAGGGTGTCACTATTGATCTATACCCTTTGACAAATCTCCTATAGTACCCAGTCAGGCCTAAGAAGGCTCTCATCTGAGTCTGGGTAGTTGGAGCAGTCCATTCCATTATGGTCTGGATCTTGCTCTGCAAAGGTTGAACCTGGCCTCCTCCTACAAGGTGGCCCAGGTACACAACCTGACTCTGCCCTATCTGGCAATTAGTAGCCTTGATAGTTAGGCCTGCTTTTTGCAGGGCCTCCAAAACATACCTTAGGTGGACCAGGTGATCCTCCCAGGTGGAGCTAAAGACAGCAATATCATCTAGATGTGCTGCACTAAAGGCTTCCAGGCCTGTGAAAACTGTATTCACCAACCTTTGGAAAGTGGCCGGTGCATTCTTCAAGCCAAAGATAGTGCCCACTATGGGTAGAAAATGCTGTTTTTGGCTTTGCATCATCAGCTAGCCTGATCTGCCAGTAGCCAGCTGTCAAGTCAAATGTGCTAAGATACTTGGCTGAGGCCAAAGTATCTATAAGCTCATCTGCCCTTGGTATTGGATGGGCATCAGTCCTAGTGACTGCATTGAGGCCTCTGTAGTCCACACAAAACCTCATCTCTCTTTTTCCACCACTGGTGTGAGGTTTTGGTACAAGGACCACTGGACTAGCCCAAGGGCTATCTGAGGGCTCAATCATACCCAGATCCAACATTTTCTGGACTTCTGTCCTGATACAGTCCCTGACATGGTCAAGTTGCCTATAAATCGTATTTTTAATAGGCAGACTATCCCCAGTGTCCACCTCATGAGTGCACCAAGTAGTCTGACTTGGAGTCAGTGAAAACATGTGTCTGAACTGATTAAGAACCTGTCTGCAATCAGTTTGCTGCTGGGCAGTGAGGCTGCCTGCCAAGGCTACACCATCTACTGACCCATCATCAGGTTTCTGGGAGAGGAGGTCAGGGAGTTTGGTCACTCTCTTCCTCCTGTCCCTCATCAGTTGCCATGAGCAAGCCCATGTCAGCCCTGTCCACATATGGCGTCAGCCTGTTGACATGGAGTACCCTATGGGGACTCCTAGGGGTTCCAAGGTCTACCAAGTAGGTAACCTCCCCTTTCTGTTCAACAATAGTGTGGGGTCCACTCCACTTGTCCTGGAGAGCTGCTGGGGCCACAGGCTCCAACACCCACACTTTCTGCCCTGGCTGATAAACAGTCAGTACAGCCTTATGGTCATGTCAGGCTTTTTGCAGTTCCTGGCTAGCCTCAAGGTTTTTGTGTGCCTTTTTCATATACCCAGCCATCCGGGAGCGGAGACCAAGTACATAGTCCACTATGTCTTGCTTTGGGGGCTTGAGAGGTAACTCCCATCCTTCCTTCACCAAACACAATGGACCCCTGACAGGGTGACCAAACAGAAGTTCAAATGGGCTGTAGCCAACACCCTTCTGAGGCACCTCCCTGTATGCAAAGGCAGGGCAAGAGAAGGTCCCATTTTCGCCTAAGCTTCTCTGGGAGTCTTTTGATCATTCCCTTTAAGGTTTTGTTGAACCTTTCAACTAAACCATTGCATTGTGGGTGATAGGGTGTGGTGAATTTGTAATTCACACCACACTCCTTCCACATTGCAATTAAATAACTTGACATAAAGTTTGCATCTCTGTCAGATACTACCTCCTTTGGAAAACCCACTCTTGAGAACACACTCAAGAGAGCTCTTGCCACTACAGGGGCTGTAGTGGTCCTTATGGGTATAGCTTCTGGATACCTGGTGGCATGATCCACTACCACCAGTATAAACCTGTGCCCAGATGCTGTTTGAGGATCCATGGGACCAACAATGTCAATCCCTACCCTCTCAAAGGGAACCCTCACCACAGGTAGTGGTATCAGGGGGGCCTTTGTAGTGTCACCTGCTTTGCCACTGGCTTGGCAGGTTACACAGGAGCGACAAAACTCCTTTGTGTCTTCCGACATGTGTGGCCAGTGAAAGTGAGGAACAATTCTGTCCCAAGTCTTGTTCTGGCCTAAGTGTCCTGCTAGGGGAATATCATTGGCTAGTGTCAATAGGAAACCCCTAAACTTCAGAGGTATAACCCACCTCCTATATGCACCAGGCTTGGGGTCTCTACTCTCTGAGTAAAGTGAAGTACCGGGTTCTTAGAACCCAGCGGTGCAGGGGAACACACCCTAAGACTTCGGATTCTTCCTGTTTCAGACCCACAGAAACACAGTCTTCTAGGTGAAATCAAAGAACGTCTTTATTGGCTGCAGACCAATCACAGATATCCGAGAAGTACAACACGATGAATGTTCTCAGGAGACTGCTCCTGAACCAAAAACCAGTCTTTACTTATATACACAAAATTACGCTTTGAGGGCAACACCGCCCCTGTTTTACAAGTGGTCATTAACATATTATAGTTTCAAAGGAACAGCAGAGCCATAATGACAATCCCACATTTCAGTTCATTAAGCATGCAGTCATTGTACCCAGCGAGGCTCAGAACCCTCATCAGATAACAGCAGACCCCAATAAAACGGGCACCTCCTGCTCGTAAAACAAGCCATAAAGTAGGAAACAGAGTCAGGTGTGAAAACAGCTTAGTCTGGGATCGTGTGCGAACAGGGGCTTTATGATGGGTCGAGACCTGATGCTAATCACATTAGGCCGCAAGAAAGGAACCGGCCGGACAGGATTGACCTCGGGCAGCGGAGTCGGCTTGCACAGGTCAGAGAGAAGTCACAGAAGGTGTACGTGTCCTTTAGGCCTTAGTGCGCAGCCTATGTGAGGGCAACCACAAAATGGCTACTGTACTAAAATGGAACCCACGGATACAACATGTAGTATCGTACACACGGTGAATTCATCCGTGAAACATGACGAGAACACTCATACATACCGCGTTGCTCATTTGCGGTTCGCTGATACCAAAATTGGCATGATAAGACCATGCCACCTACACGGTTCCGATTTTTACAGTACCACAAAAGGAGTCCATCATCCCAATAAACGTTATGGGTGCCACTAGCATTCCCAACAGCCTCATCAGCAGCTTGCTGTCTGAGGGTTACAAGAGAGGGGCAGGTTTTCTGCTCCTGGCTCAGATCAGACCTGGAAGGGCCCCCTGACCCCAAGAACTCAACCCAACCTGATCAGATTCAAGCTCCCCTGGGACAGTTCCTTCTTCAGGCTCAAGATCATCTCCCTGAGGAGACTGATCAGTTTCCTGAGACAGGTGGGAAGGCTCTGCCTTAACCCTACTGCTCCTCCTCTTGTGAAGCTCCTGGTCCATTATTCCAGAATCCAGGGCCTGTCCAGCTTTTAACATTTTAGCCTGTGACCTAGTCACAGCAAAGACATGTGAAGGTATCCCTAACATTTCTGCATGTGGCCTGAGCTCCACTTCAGCCCAAGCTGAAGTTTCCAGATCATTGCCAAGCAAGCATTGTACTGGTAGGTCTGCACTTACCACAACCTTCCTAAGGCCAGTTACCCCTCCCCAGGAGAAGTAAACAACTGCCAGAGAATGGTCTGTTCTGACATTGCTAGCATTGTTCACTTGGTCCATTTCACCAAGTATAATCTGCCCAGGATCCACAAGATCTTTTGTCACCATGGTGACACTTGCTCCTGTGTCCCTGAATGCCCAAGCTTCTACTCCATTAATTAAAGGCTGCTGTCTGTATTTGCCCAGGTTACTGGAGCTCACAAAGACAAAGACAAGCACAGCCTGAGTTGGTACTCTGACTAGGCCAGAGTACATCTCAGAAACCAGGGTCAACCCTACTACCCCCTAATTCTGTGTATTTCCAACACCAATTGTAACTGTACTAGGGGGAACAGGTGCCTTATGGGCATTGGTGGTGGTTGGAGTATTTTCTTTAGCCTTGGTGCAGTCACTAGTCCAGTGCGTATTCTGCTTACAGATCTTGCACCAGGGCTTCTTTTGGCCTTTTCCCTTTCCTGACTGGGAATCCCCCCCTGAAGAAGATTTTTGGGGCCCTTGTGAAGACTTCTGGTCTTTACCCTTGTCCCCACCCTTATCAGAGTTTTTAGAATTTTGCTTCTTAGGGTCACCACCTTGGTTCTGTACTTTCTGCCTCACTCTGGTTTATGACCCTAAAAACCTATTTCTAGGGAAATTGCTGCCACCAAGGGACTCTAGTTCCTCCTTTTTACTAGCTCTGTAGAGCTCCAGGCCTATCTAAGGCCATCTGCTGCTTTCTGAGGTTATACTTGTCTTGCTCATACTTCAGCAGTCTCTCTCTCCTCTCCTGGGAGGTTTCCCTCCCTCTGTGAGAAGAAACCGAGGTTCCAATAGAGAGTTAGACTGAATAGATCCCCTTGACAGAGATCTATCCCTTCTAGCCCTGTGTTCAGGCCTACCAGGAGGAATGAAGGAAGGGGCATTGTTGTCCTCATCCTCATCCTCATTCTGTTGGTCTGTGTCCACCAGAGTCTGGTCATTGTCACCAGTCTGGTCAGCATCAGAGGTAGGGTCAGGGGAGTTTCCACCCCTGGACCCATTCTCAGGCGCTGCCCCACCCACACTGTCTCCATCTACAGGCCCACTAGGACTTGTGATATCATCCAGTTTCAGTATCTGTATAAGATGCTGTGTGGATGGACTTTTGCCTGTCTTCAGCTTCCTAATGGTGGATAAGGCCCTAAGTCTAACAAAGGAGAGATCCTCATACTTGTAGGGAAGGAGCTCACTGGTTCCAGGTAGGAACTCAGTGGTTCCTGGCTGGTTAGACATTACTAGTGTGGTGTGGTGTATTGCACTACCTACACTATTGTGGCCTACTAAACTCTCTTGAGTTGTAGAAAGGGTGTGCTATCCCTTAACACACAACTCTAAGTTCAGTAGAACTCACTTTAGCTAAACTTGATATTATATGTTCCTCAGGTACCTTTAGTGGTTTTCAGTTGATCAATTCAATTGAGATTATCCGGTAAAACAATAGCAAGCTAGAATCCCACATGCTGCACACCAATGTGAGAAGGTGGCCTGATATATGCTGTCCACTAGTTCTAGTGGGCACCTTGTATCAGTCCAAACAACCCCTTATGGTGAATGGTTAAAGACTACCTTATGTGAAAGCTATCCTAGTGGTAGCTATGGAGAGCAGCCTTCAGGCTAAGTCTTGAATGAATGTAAAGCAGCATGTTTTACCAGTCTATAATCTCTTGAATGATCAAATGAAAAGACAACCACACCAGGTATATATTCAAAATATATATATTTAAGGTTAAACACACACCTCTAGTCTCTTTGAGACTGGAGTTCGAAGTACTAAAGTTGCAAGTGATTAAGCATCAGTAAAAGCACAAATACACGTTTGAGCCCTAGGGGCGTACCAAACCATATACTAAAAAAGTGGTATAAGAACCACGACTGTAATAGGCACTAGGCCTATTGCCTCTAGAATCACTGGGACCC
The DNA here is from genome assembly GCF_964204655.1 of Triturus cristatus. Classification (NCBI taxonomy): domain Eukaryota; kingdom Metazoa; phylum Chordata; class Amphibia; order Caudata; family Salamandridae; genus Triturus; species Triturus cristatus. The sequence goes on from NC_140579.1 coordinate 193,853,936, forward strand.
CAAGGAACCACCCATGGTAGGAACACAGGGGACCCACAGGAACTGTATACAGTGTGGAAATACAACCGGGGGTTCCTATTATTTTCTATGGGGAATGTCGCGGTTGGAATTTTAAAGATTAGGGACACTTCTAATCGAGTCAGGACCAAACCCTTTTGGACTTAGGAAGTTCTAGGGCTCGCACCCACGAGAGTACCGGAGTACTCGAGTTACCTCACCCAGGGAAGCCGGGTGCATCGGTGTCTTTTGTTGTCGGATCGAGTCGTCGATTTCAATGGAAGCCTGCAAAGAACTGCTGCTGCCGTGAAGAGAAGTGTCCGGAGAGATCCAAGCCTGGATCTAGGATGTAAGGAACCTGAAAGCAGAGGGGACAGAGTCTGGGTCACAGGATGGACCAATGCCCACAGATGTCGGGTGCTTCAGGTGAGTTGATGGGTGTCTTGACTCTTCAGCCACAAGGTCCAGGAGGCGTCGACGAAGTCCATGAGCCGGATTCGAGCTGTTCCACGAAGTCTGTCGAGTGCTGCAGTGTCGGCGACCAGGAAGGACCCAACAAGCCTTGGCAACGGCAAGTCACAGGAAATCAGAGAAAGGACTGCGGTGCAGACCAGCAAGGTCTGATGGACTCACCCAGCGAGGGTAAGTAAGAGCAAGTCTGGAGCAACCAGGAAAGCCTCAGCAGAAGTGGAGTTGCCTTCGTGGGGACTTGCTAGCCAACGGGCTAGTGATCGCGTAGGAGCCTCGAGCGGTCACACTGGAAGCTGGCCCACGGGTCGCTCGTGGAGTGGAGGCCAACAATCTTCGGTGCAGGAGGGGCTCAAGGCTGGGGCTACTCGAAGCCCAAAGCACAACTTCGAGGATGACCAGGAAGGTGTTGTTGCTGCAAAAGTTCACGGTGTCCAGGGGTCACGGTTCCACGTTAACCACGATGGCCATGGGCCTCAGCTTTGCTGTGGACTCAGGGTAGCCTCAGGGAAGTCTGGAAATCTACATCTGGTGATGCAAAGACTTCGGCGTCCGGCGCGAGCTTCAGCGATGCAGACCGGTCAGTTGCTTCTTTGGTGCCTGCCAAGCAGGGGAGTCACTCCTGGGGGTGAGGCCTTTTCTATAGCTGCAGGGATAGACTCAGTAACCTGGGGGTGAGGACTATCTGCAGCTCCAGGGAGAGGTTCAGGAACCTTGGGGGTGAGGCCTTTTCTGCAGCTGCAGGGGGAGGCTCAGAAACCTGGGTGTGCGGCCTTTCTTCAGTTGCAGGAGAGGCTCAGGAACCTGGGGGTGAGGCCTTTTATATAGCTGCAGGGAGAGGCTCAGGACCCTGGGGGTGAGGCCTTTCTGCAGCTGCAGAGGGAGGTTCAGGAACCTGGGGATGAGGCCTTTTCTGTAGCTGCAGGGAGAGGCTTGGGAACCTGGGGGTGAGGCCTTTCTGCAGCTGCAGGGAGAGGCTCAAGAACCTAGGGGGTGAGGCTTTTTCTATAGCTGCAGGGAGAGTCTCAGGAACCTGGAGGTGAGGCCTTTCTGCAGCTGCACGGGATGTTCGGGAACCTGGGAGTGAGGCCTTACTGCAACTGCAGGGAGAGGCTCACGAACCTGGGGGTGAGGCCTTTCTGCAGCTGCAGGGAGAGGCTCACGAACCTGGGGGTGAGGCCTTTCTGCAGCTGCAGGGAGAGGCTCACGAACCTGGGGGTGAGGCCTTTCTGCAGCTGCAGGGAGAGGCTCACGAACCTGGGGGTGAGGCTCACGAACCTGGGGGTGAGACCTTTTTGCAGCTGCAGGGAGAGGCTCAGGAACCTGGGGGCGAGGCCTTTCTGCACCTGCAGGGAGAGGCTCAGGAACCTGGGGGCGAGGCCTTTCTGCACCTGCAGGGAGAGGCTCAGGAACCTGGGGGTGAGGACTTTCTGCAGCGGCAGGGAGAGGTTCAGGAACCTGGGGTGAGGCCTTTCTGCAGCTGCAGGGATAGGCTCAGGAACCTGGGGTGAGGCCTCTCTGTAGCTGCAGGGAGAGGCTCAGGAACCTGGGGGTGAGGCCTTTCTGCAGCTGCAGGGAGAGGCTCAGGAACCAGGGGTTGAGGCCTTTCTGCAACTGCAGGGTAAGGCTCAGGAACCTGGGTGTGAGGCTTTTCTACAGCTGCACGGGCATGCTCAGGAGCCTGGGGGTGAGGCCTTTGTACTGCTGCAGGGAGAGGCTCAGAAATCTGGGGGTGAGGCCTTTTCTATAGCTGCAGGGAGAGGCTCACGAACCTGGGGGTAAGGCCTTTTCTATAGCTGCAGGGATAGGCTCAGTAACCTGGGGGTGAGGCCTTTCTGCAGCTGCAGGGAGAGGTTCACGAACCAGGGGGGTGAGGCCTTTTCTGCAGCTGCATGGGGAGGCTCTGAAACCTGGGTGTGAGGCCTTTCTGCAGCTTCAGGGAGAGGATCAGGAACCTGGGGGTGAGGCCTTTCTGCAGCTGCAGGGAGAGGCTCAGGAACCTGGGGGTGAGGCCTTTCTGCAGCTGCAGGAGAGGTTCAGGAACCTGGGGGTGAGGCCTTTTCTGTAGCTGCAGGGAGAGGTTCAGGAACCTCGGGGTGAGGCCTTTCTGCAGCTGCAGGGGGAGGTTCAGGAACCTGGTGGTGAGGCCTTTCTGCAGCTGCAGGGGGAGGCTCAGGAGCCTGGGTGTGAGGCCTTTCTGCAGATGTATGACGTTACAACGCATGCTGTTACAACGAAGGTTTTACAACGCGAGTGCATTGACAACGCAGGACATTACAACGCAAGTCTTTACATCGACTTGCACTAGGTGGCGTGCTAACATTAAAAAAGTATAATTTACTATTCCAACTCCAGTCCACGGAACAGTAGCGAAGGTGTTGGGATAGTAAACTACACTATTTTTAATGTTAGCACGCCTTCTAGTGCAAGTCGATGTAAAGACTTGCGTTGTAATGTCCTGCGTTGTCAATGCACTTGCGTTGTAACAGTTTTGTTGTAATGGTAGTGCGTTGTAAAAGTTGCGTTGTAAAGGTTGTTCCCCCTTTCTGCAGCTGCAGGGAGAGGCTCAGGAACTTGGGTCTGAGGCCTTTCTGCAGCTGCAGGGAGAGGCTCAGGAACCTGTGGGTGAGGCCTTTCTGCAGCTGCAGGGAGAGGCTCAGGAACCTGTGCGTGAGGCCTTTCTGCAGCTGCAGGGAGAGGCTCAGGAAGCTGGGGGTGAGGCCTTTTCTGTAACTGCAGGGAGAGTCTCAGGAACATAGGGGTGAGGCCTTTATGCAGCTTCAGGAAGAGGCTCTGGAACCTGGGGGTGAGGCCTTTCTGCAGCTCAAGGGTTAAGCTCAGGAACCTGAGGGAGAGGCGTTTCTGAAGCTGCATGGGGATGTTCAGGAACCTGGGGGTTAGGCTTTTCTGCAGCTGCAGGGAAAGGCTCAGGAACCTAGATGTGAAGCCTTTCCGCAGCTGCAGGGAGAGGCTCAGGAACATGGGGGTGAGGCATTTTTGCAGCTGAAGGGAGAGGCTCAGGAACCTGGGGGTGAGGCCTTTCTGCAGCTGCAGGGAGAGGCTCAGGAAACTGGGGGTGAGGCCATTTCTGTAGCTGCAGGGAGAGGCTCAGGAACCTGGGGGTGAGGCCTTTCAGCAGCTGCAGGGAGAGGCTCAGGAACCTGGTGGTAAAGCCTTTCTGCAACTGCAGGGATAGGCTCAGGAACCTGGGTGTGAGGCCTTTCTGCAGCTGCAGGGAGAGGCTCATGAAGCTAGGGGTGAGGCCTTTCTGCAGCTGCACTGGGATGGTCAGGAACCTGGGGGATAGGCCTTTCTGCAACTGCAGGAAGAGGCTCAGGAACCTGGGGGTGTGGCCTTTCTGCAGCTGCAGGGAGAGGCTCAGGAACCTGGGGGTAAGGCCTTTCTGCAGCTGCAGGGAGAGGCTCATGAAGCTAGGGGTGAGGTCTTTCTGCAGCTGCACTGGGATGGTCAGGAACCTGGGGGTTAGGCCTTTCTGCAGCTGCAGGAAGAGGCTCAGGAACCTGGGGGTGAGGCCTTTCTGCAGCTGCTGGGAGAGGCTCAGGAACCTGGTGGTGAGGCCTTTCTGCAACTGCAGGGATAGGCTCAGGAACCTGGGTGTGAGACCTTTCTGGAGCTGCACGGGGATGCTCAGGAACCTTGGGGTGAGGCCTTTCTGCTGCTGCAGGGAGATGCTCAGGAACCTGTGGGTGAGGCCTTTCTGGAGCTGCAGGAAGAGGCTCATGAAGCTGGGGGTGAGGCCCTTTTTTGTATCTACAGGGAGAGGCTCAGGAACCTGGGTGTGAGGCCTTTCTGTAGCTGCAGGAAGAGGGTCAGGAACCAACCTGGGTGTGAGGCCTTTCTGCAGCTGCAGGGATAGGCTCAGGAACCTGGGGGTGAGGCCTTTCTGCAGCTGCACGGGGATGCTCAGGAACCTGGGGGTTATGCCTTTCTGCAGCTGCAGGGAGAGGCTCAGGAACTTGGGGTGAGGCCTATCTGCAGCTGCAGGGAGAGACTCAGGAACCTACGGGTGAGGTCTTTCTGCAGCTGCAGGGACAGCCTCAGGAAGATGGGGGTGAGGCCTTTTCTGTAGATGCAGGGAGAGGTTCAGGAACCTGGGGTGAGGCCTTTCTGCAGCTGCAGGGATATGCTCAGGAACCTGGGGTGAGGCCGTTCTGTAGCTGCAGGGAGAGGCTCAGGAACCTGGGGGTGAGGCCTTTCTGCTGCTGCAGGGAGAGGCTCAGGAACCTGGGGGTGAGGCCTTTCTGCAGCCGCAGGGAGAGGCTCATGAAGCTGGGGGTGAGGCCTTTTCTGTATCTACAAGGAGAGGCTCAGGAACCTAGGGGTGAGACCTTTCTGCAGCTTCAGAGAGAGGTTCAGGAACCTGGGGGTGAGGCCTTTCTGCAGCTGCAGGAAGAGGCTCAGGAACCTGGGGGTGAGGCCTTTCTGCAGCTGCAGGGAGAGGCTCAGGAACCTGGTGGTGAGGCTTTCCTGCAACTGCAGGGATAGGCTCAGGAACCTGGGTGTGAGGCCTTTCTGCAGCTGCACGGGGAAGCTCAGGAACCTGGGGGTGAGGCCTTTCTGCTGCTTCAGGGAGAGGCTCAGGAACCTGTGGGTGAGGCCTTTCTGGAGCTGCAGGGAGAGGCTCGTGAAGCTGGGGGTGATGTGTTTCTCAGCTGCAGGGGGATGCTCAGGAACCTGGGGGTGAGACCTTTCTGCAGCTGCAGGGAGAGGGTTAGGAACCTAGGGGTGAGGCCGTTCTGCAGCTGCAGGGATAGGCTCAGGCACCTGGGGGTGAGGCCTTTCTGCAGCTGCAGGGAGAGGCTCAAGAACCTGGGGGTGATGTGTTTCTCAGCTGCAGGGGGAGGTTCAGGAACCTGGTGGTGAGGCCTTTTTGCAGCTGCAGGGAGAGGCTTAGGAACCTGGGGGTGAGGCCTTTCTGCAGCTGCAGGGGGACGTTCAGGAACTTGGGGGTGAGGCCTTTTCTGCAGCTGCAGGGAGATGCTCAGGAACCTGGGGGTGAGTCCTTTCTGCAGCTGCAGGGAGAGTCTCAGGAACACGGGGATAAGGCTTTTTCTATAGCTGCAGGGAGAGGCTCAGGAACCTGGAGGTGAGGCCTTTCTGCAGCTGCACAGGGATGCTCAGGAACATGGGGGTGAGGCCTTTCTGCTGCTGCAGGGAGAGGCTCAGGAACCTGGGGGTGAGGCCTTTCTGTAGCTGCAGGGAGAGGCTCATGAAGCTGGGGGGTGAGGCCTTTTCTGTATCTACAAGGAGAGGCTCAGGGACCTAGGGGTGAAACCTTTCTGCAGCTGCAGAGAGAGGTTCAGGAACTTGGGGGTGAGGCCTTTCTGCAGCTGCAGGAATAGGCTCAGGAACCTGGGGGTGAGGCCTTTTTTATAGCTGCAGGGAGAGGCTCAGGAACCTGGGGGTCAGGCCTTTTCTATAGATGCAGGCATAGGATCAGTAACTGGGGGTGAGGCCTATCTGCAGCTGTAGGGAGAGGCTCAGGAACCTAGAGGTGAGGCCTTTCTGCAGCTGCAGGGGGAGGTTCAGGAACCTGGTGGTGAGGCCTTTCTGCAGCTGCAGGGAGAGGCTCAGGAGCCTGAGTGTGAGGCCTTTCTGCAGCTGCAGGGAGAGGCTCAGGAACCTGGGGTTGAGGCCTTTCTACAGCTGCAGGAAGAGGCTCAGGAACCTGAGGTGAGGCCTTTCTGCAGCTGCAGGGAGAGGCTCAGGAACCTGGTGGTGAGGCCTTTCTGCAACTGCAGGGATAGGCTCAGGAACCTGTGGGTGAGGCCTTTCTGCTGCTGCAGGGAGAGGCTCGGGAACCTGTGGGTGAGGCCTTTCTGCAACTGCAGGGATAGGCTCAGGAACCTGGGTGTGAGGCCTTTCTGGAGCTGCACGGGGATGCTCAGGAACCTTGGGGTGAGGCCTTTCTACTGCTGCAGGGAGATGCTCAGGAACCTGTGGGTGAGGCCTTTCTGGAGCTGCAGGGAGAGGCTCATGAAGCTGGGGGTGAGGCCCTTTTTTGTATCTACAGAGAGAGGCTCAGGAACCTGGGTGTGAGGCCTTTCTGTAGCTGCAGGAAGAGGGTCAGGAACCAACCTGGGTGTGAGGCCTTTCAGCAGCTGCAGGGAGAGGCTTAGGAACCTGGGGGTGAGGCCTTTCTGCAGCTGCAGGGAGAGTCCCAGGAACATGGGGATAAGGCTTTTTCTATAGCTGCAGGGAGAGGCTCAGGAACCTGGAGGTGAGGCCTTTCTGCAGCTGCACAGGGATGCTCAGGAACATGGGGGTGAGGCCTTTTCTATAGCTGCAGGGAGAGGCTCACGAACCTGGGGGTCAGGCCTTTTCTATAGATGCAGGCATAGGATCAGTAACCTGGGGGTGAGGCCTATCTGCAGCTGTAGGGAGAGGCTCAGGAACCTAGAGGTGAGGCCTTTCTGCAGCTGCAGGGGGAGGTTCAGGAACCTGGTGGTGAGGCCTTTCTGCAGCTGCAGGGAGAGGCTCAGGAGCCTGAGTGTGAGGCCTTTCTGCAGCTGCAGGGAGAGGCTCAGGAACCTGGGGTTGAGGCCTTTCTACAGCTGCAGGAAGAGGCTCGGGAACCTGGGGGTGAGGCCTTTCTGCAGCTGCAGGGAGAGGCTCAGGAACCTGGGGGTGAGGCCTTTCTGCAACTGCAGGGATAGGCTCAGGAACCTGGGGGTGAGGCCTTTCTGCTGCTGCAGGGAGAGGCTCAGGAACCTGTGGGTGAGGCCTTTCTGGAGCTGCAGGGAGAGGCTCATGAAGCTGAGGGTGAGGCCTTTTTTGTATCTACAGGGAGAGGCTCAGGAACCTGGGTGTCAGGCCTTTCTGCAGCTGCAAGGGGATGCTCAGGAACCTGGGGGTGAGACCTTTCTGCAGCTGCAGGGATAGGCTCAGGAACCTGGGGGTGAGGCCTTTTTGCAGCTGCAGGGAGAGGCTCAGTAACCTGGGGGTGAGGCCTTTCTGTAGCTGCAGGGGGACGTTCAGGAACTTGGGGCTGAGGCCTTTTCTGTAGCTGCAGGGAGAGGCTAAGGAACATGGGGATAAGGCTTTTTCTATAGCTGCAGGGAGAGGCTCAGGAACCTGGGGTTGAGGCCTTTCTGCGGCTTCACGGGGATGTTCGGGAACCTGGGGGTGAGGCCTTTCTGCAACTGAAGGGAGAGGCTCAGGAACCTGGGTACGACGCCTTTCTGCAGCTGCACGGGGATGCTCAGGAACCTGGGGGTGAGTCCTTTCTGCAGCTGCAGGGAGAGGCTCATGAAGCTGGGGGTGAGGCCTTTTCTGAATCTACAAGGAGAGGCTCAGGGACCAAGGGGTGAGACCTTTCTGCAGCTGCAGAGAGAGGTTCAGGAACCTGGGGGTGAGGCCTTTCTGCAGCTGCAGGTTTAGGCTCAGGAACCTGGGGGTGAGGCCTTTTCTATAGATGCAGGGATAGGCTCAGTAACCTGGGGGTGAGGCCTATCTGCAGCTGCAGGGATAGGTTCAGGAACCTTGGGGGTGAGGCCTTTTCTTCAGCTGCATGGGGAGGCTCAGAAACCTGGGTGTGTGGCCTTTCTGCAGCTGCAGGGAGAGGCTCAGGAGCCTGAGTGTGAGGCCTTTCTGCAGCTGCAGGGAGAGGCTCAGGAGCCTGAGTGTGAGGCCTCTCTGCAGCTGCAGGGAGAGGCTCAGGAGCCTGGGGATGAGGCCTTTCTGCAGCTGCCGGGATAGGCTCAGGAACCTGGGGGTAAGGCCTTTTCTATAGCTGCAGGGAGAGGCTCACGAACCTGGGGGTGAGGCCTTTTCTATAGATGCAGGGATAGGCTCAGTAACCTGGGAGTGAGGCCTATCTGCAGCTGTAGGGATACGTTCAGGAACCTTGGGGGTGAGGCCTTTTCTTCAGCTTCAGGGGGAGGCTCAGAAACCTGGGTGTGCGGCCTTTCTTCAGCTGCAGGGAGAGGCTCAGGAACCTAGAGGTGAGGCCTTTCTGCAGCTGCAGGGAGAGGCTCAGGAACCAACCTGGGGGGTGAGTCCTTTCTGCAGCTGCAGGGGGAGGTTCAGGAACCTGGTGGTGAGGCCTTTCTGCAGCTGCAGGGAGAGGCTCAGGAGCCTGAGTGTGAGGCCTTTCTGCAGCTGCAGGGAGAGGCTGAGGAACTTGGGGGTGAGGCCTATCTGCAGCTGCAGGGAGAGACTCGGGAACCTAGGGTGAGGCCTTTTCTGCAGCTGCAGGGAGAGGTTCAGGAACCTGGGGTGAGGCCTTTCTGCAGCTGCACGGGGATGTTCAGGAACCTGGGGGTGAGGCCTTTCTGCTGCTGCAGGGAGAGGCTCAGGAACCTGGGGATGAGGCCTTTCTGAACCTGCAGGGAGAGGTTTAGAAGCTGAGGGTGAGGCCTTTTCTGTATCTGCAGGGAGAGGCTCAGGAACCTGGGGGTGAGGCCTTTCTGCAGCTGCAGGGAGATGTCCAGGAACCTGAGGGTGAGGCCTTTCTGCAGCAGCAGGGATAGGCTCAAGAACCTAGGGGTGAGGCCTTTCTGCAGCTGCATGGGGATGTTCAGGAACCTGGGGGGTTAGGCATTTCTGCAGCTGCAGGGAAAGGCTCAGAAACCTGGGTGTGAGGCCTTTCTGCAGCTGCAGGGAGAGGCTCAGGAACCTGGGTGTGAGGCCTTTCTGCAGCTGCAGGGAGAGGTTCAGGAACCTTGTGGTGAGGCCTTTCTGCACCTGCAGGGAGAGGCTCAGGAACCTGGGGATGAAGTTTTTCTGCAGCTGCTGGGAGAGGTTCAGGAACCTGGGGGTGAGGACTTTTCTGTAGCTGCAGGGAGAGGCTCAGGAACCAACCTGGTGGTGAGGCCTTTCTGCAGCTGCAGGGAGAGGCTCAGGAGCCTGAGTATGAGGCCTTTCTGCAGCTGCAGGGAGAGGCGCAGGAACTTGGGGGTGAGGCCTATCTGCAGCTGCAGGGAGAGACTCAGGAACCTAGGGTGAGGCCTTTTCTGCAGCTGCAGGGAGAGTTTCAGGAACCTGGGGTGAGGCCTTTCTGCAGCTGCAGGGATAGGCTCAGGAACCTGGAGTGAGGCCGTTCTGTAGCTGCAGGGAGAGGCTCAGGAACCTGGGGGTGAGGCCTTTCTGCAGCTGCAGGGAGAGGCTCAGGAACCAGGGGTTGAGGCCTTTATGCAACTGCAGGGATAGGCTCAGGAACCTGGGTGTGAGGCCTTTCTGCAGCTGCACGGGGATGCTCAGGAGCCTGGGGATGAGACCTTTGTGCTGCTGCAGGGAGAGGCTCAGGAACTTGTGGGTGAGGCCTTTCTGCAGATGCATGCAGAGGCTCAGGAACCAGGTGGTGAGGCTTTGCTGCAGCTGCAGGGATAGGCTCAGGAACCTGAGGGTGAGGGCTTTCTGCAGCTGCACGGGGGATGTTCAGGAACCTGGAGGTGAGGCCTTTCTGCTGCTGCAGGGAGAGGCTCAGGAACCTGGGGATGAGGCCTTTCTGAACCTGCAGGGAGAGGCTCATGAAGCTGAGGGTGAGGCCTTTTCTGTATCTGCAGGGAGAGGCTCAGGAACCTGGGGGTGAGGCCTTTCTGCAGCTGCAGGGAGATGTCCAGGAACCTGATGGTGAGGCATTTCTGCAGCTGCAGGGATAGGCTCAAGAACCTAGGGGTGAGGCCTTTCTGCAGCTGCATGGGGAAGTTCAGGAACCTGGGGGTTAGGCCTTTCTGCAGCTACCGGGAAAGGCTCAGAAACCTGGGGGTGAGGCCTTTCTGCAGCTGCAGGGAGAGGCTCAGGAACCTGGGGGTGAGGCCTTTCTGCAGCTGCAGGGAGAGGCTCAGGAACCTCGGGGTGAGGCCTTTCTGCAGCTGCAGGGAAAGGTTCAGGAACCTGGGGGTTAGGCCTTTTCTGTAGCTGCACTGAGAGGCTCAGGAACCTGGGAGTGAGGCCTTTCTGCAGCTGCAGGAGGAGGTTCAGGAACCTTATGGTGAGGCCTTTCTGCAGCTGCAGGGAGAGGCTCAGGAGCGTGGGTGTGAGGCCTTTCTGCAGCTGCAGGGAGAGGCTCAGGAACCTGGGGGTGAGGCCTTTCGGCAGCTGAAGGGAGAGGCTCAGGAACCTGGGGTGAGGCCTTGCTGCAGGGACTGGCTCAGGAACCTGGGGGTGAGGCCTTTCTGCAGCTGCAGGGAGATGTCCAGGAACCTGGGGGTGAGGCCTTTCTACAGCTGCAGGGATAGGCTCAAGAACCTAGGGGTGAGGCCTTTCTGCAGCTGCATGGGGATGTTCAGGAACCTGGGGGTTAGGCCTTTCTGCAGCTGCAGGGAAAGGCTCAGAAACCTGGGTGTGAGGCCTTTCTGCAGCTGCAGGGAGAGGCTCAGGAACCTGGGGGGTGAGGCCTTTCTGCAGCTGCAGGGAGAGGCTCAGGAACCTCGGGGTGAGGCCTTTCTGCAGCTGCAGGGAAAGGTTCAGGAACCTGGGGGTGAGGCCTTTTCATTAGCTGCAGGGAGAGGCCTAGGAACCTGGGAGTGAGGCCTTTCTGCAGCTGCAGGAGGTTCAGGAACCTTATGGTGAGGCCTTTCTGCAGCTGCAGGGAGAGGCTCAGGAGCCTGGGTGTGAGGCCTTTCTGCAGCTGCAGGGAGAGGCTCAGAAACCTGGGGGTGAGGCCTTTCGGCAGCTGAAGGAAGAGGCTCAGGAACCTGGGGTGAGGCCTTTCTGCAGCTGCAGGGACAGGCTCAGGAACCTGGGGTGAGGCCTTTCTGCAGCTGCAGGGATAGGCTCAGGAACCTGGGGTGAGGCCGTTCTGTAGCTGCAGGGAGAGGCTCAGCAACCTGGGGGTGAGGCCTTTCTGCAGCTGCAGGGAGAGGCTCAGGAACCAGGGGTTGAGGCCTTTATGCAACTGCAGGGATAGGCTCAGGAACCTGGGTGTGAGACCTTTATGCAGCTGCACGGGGATGCTGAGGAGCCTGGGGATGAGGCCTTTGTGCTGCAGCATGGAGAGGCTCAGGAAGCTGAGGGTGAGGCCTTTTCTGTATCTGCAGGGAGAGGCTCAGGAACCTGGGGGTGAGGCCTTTCTGCAGCTGCAGGGAGATGTCCAGGAACCTGGGGGTGAGGCCTTTCTGCAGCTCCAGGGATAGGCTCAAGAACCTAGGGGTGAGGCCTTTCTGCAGCTGCATGGGGATGTTCAGGAACCTGGGGATTAGGCCTTTCTGCAGCTGCAGGGAAAGGCTCAGAAACCTGGGTGTGAGGCCTTTCTGCAGCAGCAGGGAGAGGCTCAGGAACCTGGGGATGAGTCCTTTCTGCAGCTGCAGGGATAGGCTCAGGAACCTGGGGATGAGGCCTTTCTGTAGCTGCACGAGGATGTTCAGGAACCTGGGGTTGAGGCCTTTTCTGTAGCTGCAGGGAGAGACTCAGGAACGTGGGGGTGATGCCTTTATGCAGCTGCAGGGAGAGGCTCAGGAACCTGTGGGTGAGGCCTTTCTGCAGATGCAGGGAGAGGCTCAGGAACCAGGTGGTGAGGCTTTTCTGCTTCTGCAGGGATAGGCTCAGGGACCTGGGGTGAGGCCTTTTTGCAGCTGCACGGGGATGTTCAGTAACCTGGGGGTGATTCCTTTCTGCTGCTGCTTGGAGAGGCTCAGAAACCTGGGGGTGAGGCCTCTCTGCAGCTGCAGGGAGACGCTCAGGAACCTGGGTGTGAGGCCTTTCTGCAGCTGCAGGGACAGGCTCTGGAACCTCGGGTGAGGCCTTTCTGCAGCTGCAGGGATTGGCTCAGGAACCTAGGGGTAAGGCCTTTCTGCAGCTGCACAGGGATGTTCAGGAACCTGCGGGTTAGGTCTTTCTGCAGCTGCAGGGAGAGGCTCAGAAACCTGGGTGTGAGGCCTTTCTGCCGCTGCAGGGACAGGCTCAGGAACCTCTGGGTGAGGCCATTCTGCAGCTGCAGGGAAAGGTTCAGGAACCTGGGGGTGAGGCCTTTTCTGTAGCTGCAGGGAGAGGCTCAGGAACCCGGGAGTGAGGCCTTTCTGCAGCTGCAGGAGGAGGAGGTTCAGGAACCTTGTGGTGAGGCCGTTCTGCAGCTGCAGGGAGAAGCTCAGGAGCCTGGGTGTGAGGCCTGTCTGCAGCTGCAGGGAGAGGCTCAGGAACTTGGGGGTGAGGCCTTTCTGCAGCTGCAGGGAGAGGCTCATGAATCTGGGGGTGAGGTATTTTTGCAGCTGCAGGGAGAGGCTCAGGAACCTGGGGGTGAGACTTTTCTGCAGCTGCACGGGGATGCTCAAGAACCTGGGTTGAGGCCTTTCTGCTGCAGCAGGGAGAGGCTCACGAACCTGGGGGTGAGGCCTTTTCTATAGATGCAGGGATAGGCTCAGTAACCTGGGGGTGAGGCCTATCTGCAGCTGCAGGGATAGGTTCAGGAACCTTGGGGGTGAGGCCTTTTCTTCAGCTGCAGGGGGAGGCTCAGAAACCTGGGTGTGCGGCCTTTCTTCAGCTGCAGGGAGAGGCTCAGGAACCTAGAGGGGAGGCCTTTCTGCAGCTGCAGGGAGAGGCTCAGGAACCTGGGGGTGAGGACTTTTCTGTAGCTGCAGGGAGAGGCTCAGGAACCAACCTGGGGGTGAGGCCTTTCTGCAGCTGCAGGAGAAGGTTCGGGAACCTGGTGGTGAGGCCTTTCTGCAGCTGCAGGGAGAGGCTCAGGAGCCTGAGTGTGAGGCCTTTCTGCAGCTGCAGGGAGAGGCTCAGGAACTTGGGGGTGAGGCCTATCTGCAGGGAGGGCCTCAGGAACCTAGGGTGAGGCCTTTTCTGCAGCTGCAGGGAGAGGTTCAGGAACCTGGGGTGAGGCCTTTCTGCAGCTGCAGGGATAGGCTCAGGAACCTGGGGGTGAGGCCTTTCTGCAGCTGCAGGGAGAGGCTCAGGAACCAGGGTGTGAGGCTTTTCTGCAGCTGCACGGGGATGCGGCCTTTGTGCTGCTGCAGGGAGAGGCTCAGGAACCTGTGGGTGAGGCCTTTCTGCAGCTGCAGGGGGAGGGTCAGGAACCTGGGGGTGAGGCAGCTGCAGAGAGGCCTCACCCCCAGGTTTCTGAGCCTCTCCAAGCAGCAGCAGAAAGGCCTCACCCCCAGGTTCCTGAACATCCCCGTGCAGCTGCAGAAAGGCCTCACCCCAGGTTCCTGAGCCTCTCCCCTAAGCTGCCGAAAGGCCTCACCCCCAGGTTCCTGAGCCTCTCCCTGCAGCTGCAGAAAGGCCTCACACCCAGGCTCCTGAGCCTCTCCCTGCAGCTGCAGAAAGGCCTCACCATAAGGTTCCTGAACCTCCTGCAGCTGCAGAAAGGCCTCACTCCCAGGTTCCTGAGCCTCTCCCAGAAGCTGCAAAAAGGCCTCACCCCAGGATCCTGAGCCTCTCCCTGCAGCTACAGAAAGGCCTCACCCCCAGGTTCCTGAACCTCTCCCTGCAGCTGCAGAAAGGCCTCACACCCTGGTTCCTGAACCTATCCCTGCAGCTGCAAAAAGGCCTCACCCCCAGGTTCCTGAGTCTCTCCCTGCAGCTGCAGAATGACCTCACCCCCAGGTTCCTGAACATCCCCATGCAGCTGCATAAAGATCTCACTGCCAGGTCGCTGAGCCTCTCCCTGCAGCTGCAAAAAGGCCTCACTCCCAGGTTCCTGAGCCTCTCCCTGCAGCTGCAGAAAGGCCTCACCCCCAGGTTCCTGAACATACCCGTGCAGCTGCAGAAAGGCCTGACCCCCAGGTTCCTGAGCCTCTCCCTACAGCTGCAGAAAGACCTCACACCCAGGTTCCTGAATATCCCCGTACAGCTGCAGAAAGTCCTCACCCCCAGGTTCCTGAGCCTCCCCTGCAGCTGCAGAAAGGCCTCGCCCCCAGGTTCCTGAGCCTCTCCCTGCAGCTACAGAAAATGCCTCACCCCCAGGTTCCTGAGCCTATCCCTGCAGCTGCAGAAAGGCCTCACCCCCAGGTTCCTGAGCCTATCCCTGCAGCTGCACAAAGGCCTCACCCCCAGGTTCCTGAGCCTCTCCCTCAAGCTGCAGAAATGCCTCACCCCAGGTTTCTGAACATCCCCGTGCAGCTGCAGAAAGGCCTCAACCCCAGGTTCCTGAGCCTATCCCTGCAGCAAGGCCTCACCCCAGGTCCCTGAGCCTTTCCCTGCAGCTACAGAAAAGGCCTCACCTTCAGGTTCCTGAGCCTCTCCCTGCAGCTACAGAAAAGGTCTCACCCCCAGGTTCCTGACCCTCCCCCTGCAGCTGCAGAGAGGCCTCACCCCCAGGTTCCTGAGCCTCTCCCTGCAGCTGTAGAAAGGTCTAACCCTCAGGTTCCTGAACCTCTCCCTGCAGCTACAGAAAGACCTCACCCCCAGGTTCCTGAACCTCTCCCTGCAGCTGCAGAAAGGCCTCACACCCTGGTTCCTGAACCTATCCCTGCAGCTGCAAAAAGGCCTCACCCCCAGGTTCCTGAGCCTCTCCCTGCAGCTGCAGAATGACCTCACCCCCAGGTTCCTGAACATCCCCGTGCAGCTGCATAAAGGCCTCACTCCCAGTTCCCTGAGCCTCTCCCTGCAGCTGCATAAAGGCCTCACTCCCAGGTTCCTGAGCCTCTCCCTGCAGCTGCAGAAAGGCCTCACCCCCAGGTTCCTGAACATACCCGTGCAGCTGCAGAAAGGCCTGACCCCCAGGTTCCTGAGCCTCTCCCTGCAGCTGCAGAAAGTCCTCACCCCCAGGTTCCTGAGCCTCCCCCTGTAGCTGCAGAAAGGCCTCGCCCCCAGGTTCCTGAGCCTCCCCCTGTAGCTGCAGAAAGGCCTCGCCCCCAGGTTCCTGAGCCTCTCCCTGCAGCTACAGAAAATGCCTCACCCCCAGGTTCCTGAGCCTATCCCTGCCGCTGCAGAAAGGCCTCACCCCCAGGTTTCCGAGCCTATCCCTGCAGCTGCAAAAAGGCCTCATCCCCAGGTTCCTGAGGCTCTCCCTGCAGCTGCAGGAATGCCTCACCCCCAGGTTCCGGAACATACCCGTGCAGCTGCAGAAAGGCCTCACCCCCAGGTTCCTTAGCCTCCTCCTGCAGCTGCTGAAAGGCCTCACCCCCACGTTCCTTAGCCTCTCCCTGCAGCTGCAAAAAGGCCTCACCCCCAGGTTCCTGAGCCTCTCCCTGAAGCTGCAGAAAGGCCTGACCCCCATGTTCCTGAGTCTCTCCCTCCAGCTGCAGAAAGGCCTCACCCCCAGGTTTCTGAGCCTCTTCCTGCAGCTATTGAAAAAACCTCACCCCCAGGTTCCGGAGCCTCTCCCTGCAGCTGCAGAAAGGCCTCACCCCCAGGTTCCTGAACATCCCTGTGTAGCTGCAGAAAGGCCTCCCCCCCAGGTTCCTGAGCCTATCCCTGCAGCTGTAGAAAGGCCTCACCCCAGGTTCCTGTGCCTCCCCCTGCAGCTGCAGAAAAGGCCTCAACCCCAGGTTCCTGACCCTCCCCCTGCAGCTGCAGAAAGGCCTCACCCCCAGGTTCCTGAGCCTCTCCCTGCAGCTACAGAAGAGGCCTCACCCCCAGGTTCCTGAACCTCCCCCTGCAGTTGCAGAAAGGCCTCACCCCCAGGTTCCTGAACCTCCCCCTGCAGAAAGGCCTCACCCCCAGGTTCAATAACCTCCCCGTGCAGCTGCAGAAAGGCCTCACCCCCAGGTTCCTGAGCCTCTCCCTGCAGCTGCAGAAAGGTCTAACCCTCAGGTTCCTGAACCGCTCCCTGCAGCTGCAGAAGGGCCTCATCCCCAGGTTCCTGAACCTCTCCCTGCAGCTGCAGAAAGGCCTCACACCCTGGTTCCTGAACCTATCCCTGCAGCTGCAGAAAGTCCTCACCCGCAGGTTCCTTAACCTCTCCCTGCAGCTGCAGAAATACCTCACCCCCAGGTTCCTGAGCCTCTCCCGGCAGCTACAGAAAAGGCCTCACCCCCTGGTTCCTGAGCCTCTCCCTGCAGCTGCAGAAAGGCCTCACCCCCAGGTTCCTGAGCCTCTCCCTGCAGCTGCAGAAAGGCCTCGCCCCCAGGTTCCTGAGCCTCTCCCTGCAGCTACAGAAAAGGCCTCACCCCCAGGTTCCTGAACCTCCCCGTGCAGCTGCAGAAAGGCCACACCCCCAGGTTCCTGAGCCTCTCCCTGCAGCTGCAAAAAGGCCTCACTCCCATGTTTCTGAGCCTATCCCTGCAGATGCAAAAGGCCTCACCCCCAGGTTCCTGAGCCTCTCCCTGCAGCTGTAGAAAGGCCTCACCCCCAGGTTCCTGAGCCTCTCCCTGCAGCTGCAGAACGGCCTTACCTCCAGGTTCCTGAACATCCCCGTTCAGTTGCAGAAAGGTCTCACCCCCATGTTTCTGAGCCTATCCCTGCAGCTGCAAAAGGCCTCACCCCCAGGTTCCTGAGCCTCTCCCTGCAGCTGCAGAAAGGCCCAACCCTTAGGTTCCTGAACATACCTGTGCAGCTGCAAAAAGGCCTCACCCCCAGGTTCCTGAGCCTCCCCCTGCAGCTACAGAAAAGGCATCACCCCCAGGCTCCTGAGCCTCTCCCTGCAGCTGCAGAAAGGCCTCACCCCCAGTTTCCTGAGCCTCTCCCTGCAGCTGTAAAAAGGCCTCACCCCCAGGTTCCTGATCCTCTCCCTGCAGCTGCAGAAATGCCTCACCCTCAGGTTTCTGAACATCCCCGTACAGCTGCAGAAAGGCCTCACCCCCAGGTTCCTGAGCCTATCCCTGCAGCAAGGCCTCACCCGCAGGTTCCTGAGCCTCTCCCTGCAGCTACAGAAAAGGCCTCACCCCCAGGTTCCTGAGCCTCTCCCTGCAGCTGCAGCTGCAGAAAGGCCTCACCCCCAGATTCCTGAATCTCTACCTGCAGCTAGAGAAAAGGCCTCACCCCCAGTTTCCTGAACCTCCCCCTTTAGCTGCAGAACGGCCTCAACCCCAGGTTCCTGAGCCTCTCCCTGCAGCTGCAGAAAGGCTTCACCCCCAGGTTCCTGAGCCTCTCCCTGCAGCTACAGAAAAGGCCTCACCCCCAGGATCCTGAACGTCTCCCTGCAGCTACAGAAAAGGCCTCACCCCCAGGTTCCTGAGCCTCTCCCTGCAGCTGCAGAAAGGCCTCACCCCCAGATTCCTGAACCTCTACCTGCAGCTAGAGAAAAGGCCTCACCCCCAGTTTCCTGAACCCCCCCCTTTAGCTGCAGAACGGCCTCAACCCCAGGTTCCTGAGCCTCTCCCTGCAGCTGCAGAAAGGCTTCACCCCCAGGTTCCTGAGCCTCTCCCTGCAGCTACAGAAAAGGCCTCACCCCCAGGTTCAATAACCTCTCCCTGCAGCTGCAGAAAGGCCTCACCCCCAGGTTCCTGAGCCTCTCCCTGCAGCTGCAGAAAGGTCTAACCCTCAGGTTCCTGAACCTCTCCCTGCAGCTGCAGAAAGGCCTCACACCCTGGTTCCTGAACCTCTCCCTGCAGCTGCAGAAGGACCTCACACCCTGGTTCCTGAACCTATCCCTGCAGCTGCAAAAAGGCCTCACCCCCAGGTTCCTGAGCCTCTTCCTGCAGCTGCAGAATGACCTCACCCCCAGGTTCCTGAACATCCCCGTGCAGCTGCATAAAGGCCTCACTCCCAGGTCCCTGAGCCTCTCCCTGCAGCCGCAAAAAGGCCTCACTCCCAGGTTCCTGAGCCTCTCCCTGCAGCTTCAGAAAGACCTCACCCCCAGGTTCCAGAACATACCCGTGCAGCTGCAGAAAGGCCTGACCCCCAGGTTCCTGAGCCTCTCCCTGCAGCTGCAGAAATGCCTCACCCCCAGGTTTCTGAACATCCCCGTACAGCTGCAGAAAGGCCTCACCCTCAGGTTCCTGAGCCTATCCCCGCAGCTGCAAAAAGTCCTCACCGCCAGGTTTCTGAGCCCCTCACTTCAGTTGCAGAAAGGCCTCAGCCCCAGGTTAATGAACATCCCCGTGCAGCTGCAGAAAGGCCTCAACCCCAGGTTCCTGAGCCTATCCCTGCAGCAAGGCCTCACCCGCAGGTTCCTGAGCCTTTCCCTGCAGCTACAGAAAAGGCCTCACCCCAAGGTGCCTGAACCTCTCCCTGCAGCTACAGAAAAGGCCTCACCCCCAGATTCCTGAACCTCTACCTGCAGCTACAGAAAAGGCCTCACCCCCAGTTTCCTGAACCTCCCCCTTTAGCTGCAGAACGGCCTCAACCCCAGGTTCCTGAGCCTCTCCCTGCAGCTGCAAAAAGGCCTCACCCCAGGATCCTGAGCCTCTCCCTGCAGCTGCAGAAAGGCTTCACCCCCAGGTTCCTGAGCCTCTCCCTGCAGCTGCAGAAAGGCCTCACCCCCAGGTTCCTGAGCCTCTCCCTGCAGCTACAGAAAAGGCCTCACCCCCAGGTTCCTGAACCTCCCCGTGCAGCTGCAGAAAGGCCTCACCCCCAGGTTCCTGAGCCTCTCCCTGCAGCTGCAAAAAGGCCTCACTCCCAGGTTCCTGAGCCTCTCCCTGCAGCTGCAGAAAGGCCTCACCCCCAGGTTCCTGAGCCTCTCCCTGCAGCTGCAGAACGGCCTCACCCCAGGTTCCTGAACATCCCCGTTCAGCTGCAGAAAGGTCTCACCCCCATGTTTCTGAGCATATCCCTGCAGCTGCAGAAAGGCCTCACCCCCAGGTTCCTGAGCCTCTCCCTGCAGCTGCAGAAAGGCCTCACCCCCAGATTCCTGAACCTCTACCTGCAGCTACAGAAAAGGCCTCACCCCCAGGTTCCTGACCCTCCCCCTGCAGCTGCAGAAAGGCCTCACCCCCAGGTTCCTGAGCCTCTCCCTGCAGCTGCAGAAAAGCCTCACCCCCAGATTCCTGAACCTCTACCTGCAGCTACAGAAAAGGCCTCACCCCCAGTTTCCTGAACCTCCCCCTGCAGTTGCAGAAATGCCTCACCCCCAGGTTCAATAACCTCTCCCTGCAGCTGCAGAAAGGCCTCACCCCGGGTTCCTGAACCTCTCCCTGCAGCTGCAGAAAGGCCTCACCCACAGATTCCTGAACCTCTCCCTGCAGCTGCAGAAAGGCCTCACCCCCAGGTTCCTGAACATACCCGTGCAGCTGCAGAAAGGCCTCACCCCCAGATTCCTGAACCTCTACCTGCAGCTACAGAAAAGGCCTCACCCCCAGGTTCCTGAGCCTCTCCCTGCAGCTGCAGAAAGGTCTAACCCTCAGGTTCCTGAACCTGTCCCTGCAGCTGCAGAAAGGCCTCACCCAGGGTTCCTGAACCTCTCCCTGCAGCTGCAGAAAGGCCTCACCCCCAGATTACTGAACCTCTCCCTGCAGCTGCAGAAAGGCCTCACCCCCAGGTTCCTGAACATACCCGTGCAGCTGCAGAAAGGCCTCACCCCCAGATTCCTGAACCTCTACCTGCAGCTACAGAAAAGGCCTCACCCCCAGGTTCCTGAGCCTCTCCCTGCAGCTGCAGAAAAGGCCTCACCCCCAGGTTCCTGACCCTCTCCCTGCAGCTGCAGAAAGTCCTCACCCCCAGGTTACTGAGCCTCTCCCTGCAGCTACAGAAAAGGCCTCACCCCCAGGTTCCTGAACCTCCCCCTGCAGAAAAGCCTCACCCCCAGGTTCAATAACCTCTCCCTGCAGCTGCAGAAAGGTCTAACCCTCAGGTTCCTGAACCTCTCCCTGCAGCTGCAGAAAGATCTCACCCCCAGGTTCCTGAACCTCTCCCTGCTGCTGCAGAAAGGCCTCACACCCTGGTTCCTGAACCTATCCCTTTAGCTGCAGAAAGGCCTCAACCCCAGGTTCCTGAGCCTCTCCCAGAAGCTGCAAAAAGGCCTCACCCCAGTATCCTGAGCCTCTCCCTGCAGCTACAGAAAGGTCTCACCCCCAGGTTCCTGAACCTCTCCCTGCAGCTGCAGAAAGGCCTCACACCCTGGTTCCTGAACCTATCCCTGCAGCTGCAAAAAGGCCTCACCCCCAGGTTCCTGAGCCTCTCCCTGCAGCTGCAGAAAGGCCTCACCCCCAGGTTCCTGAGCCTCTCCCTGCAGCTACAGAAAAGGCCTCACCCCCAGGTTCCTGAACCTCCCCGTGCAGCTGCAGAAAGGCCTCACCCCCAGGTTCCTGAGCCTCTCCATGCAGCTGCAAAAAGGCCTCACTCCC
Organism: Triturus cristatus; assembly: GCF_964204655.1. NCBI lineage: Eukaryota > Metazoa > Chordata > Amphibia > Caudata > Salamandridae > Triturus > Triturus cristatus. The sequence goes on from NC_140579.1 coordinate 193,874,473, forward strand.
AGGTTCCTGAGCCTCTCCCTGCAGCTGCAGGAAGGCCTCACCCCCAGGTTCCTGAGCCTCTCCCTGCAGCTGCAGAACGGCCTCACCCCCAGGTTCCTGAACATACCCGTTCAGCTGCAGAAAGGTCTCACCCCCATGTTTCTGAGCCTATCCCTGCAGCTGCAAAAGGCCTCACCCCCAGGTTCCTGAGCCTCTCCCTGCAGCTGCAGAAAGGCCCCACCCCCAGGTTCCTGAACATAACCGTGCAGCTGCAGAAAGGCCTCACCCCCAGGTTCCTGAGCCTCCCCCTGCAGCTACAGAAAAGGCCTCACCCCCAGGTTCCAGAGCCTCTCCCTGCAGCTGCAGAAACGCCTCACCCCAGGTTCCTGAGCCTCTCCCTGCAGCTACAGAAAAGGCCTCACCCCCAGGTTCCTGAGCCTATCCATGCAGCTGCAGAAAGGCCTCACCCCCAGGTTCCTGAGCCTATCCCTGCAGCTGGAAAAAAGCCTCACCTCCAGGTTCCTGATCCTCTCCCTGCAGCTGCAGAAATGCCTCACCCCCAGGTTTCTGAACATCCCCGTACAGCTGCAGAAAGGCCTCACCCCCAGGTTCCTGAGCCTCTCCCTGCAGCTGCAAAAAGGCCTCACTCCCAGGTTCCTGAGCCTCTCCCTGCAGCTGCATAAAGGCCTCACCCCCAGGTTCCTGAGCCTCTCCCTACAGCTGCAGAACGGCCTCACCCCAGGTTCCTGAACATCCCCGTTCAGCTGCAGAAAGGTCTCACCCCCATGTTTCTGAGCATATCCCTGCAGCTGCAGAAAGGCCTCACCCCCAGGTTCCTGAGCCTCTCCCTGCAGCTGCAGAAAGGCCTCACCCCCAGATTCCTGAACCTCTACCTGCAGCTACAGAAAAGGCCTCACCCCCAGGTTCCTGACCCTCCCCCTGCAGCTGCAGAAAAGCCTCACCCCCAGGTTCCTGAGCCTCTCCCTGCAGCTGCAGAAAGGCCTCACCCCCAGATTCCTGAACCTCTACCTGCAGCTACAGAAAAGGCCTCACCCCCAGTTTCCTGAACCTCCCCCTGCAGTTGCAGAAATGCCTCACCCCCAGGTTCCTGAACCTCCCCCTGCAGAAAGGTCTAACCCTCAGGTTCCTGAACCTCTCCCTGCAGCTGCAGAAAGGCCTCACCCCGGGTTCCTGAACCTCTCCCTGCAGCTGCAGAAAGGCCTCACCCCCAGATTCCTGAACCTCTCCCTGCAGCTGCTGAAAGGCCTCACCCCCAGGTTCCTGAACATACCCGTGCAGCTGCAGAAAGGCCTCACCCCCAGATTCCTGAACCTCTACCTGCAGCTACAGAAAAGGCCTCACCCCCAGGTTCCTGAGCCTCTCCCTGCAGCTGCAGAAAGGTCTAACCCTCAGGTTCCTGAACCTCTCCCTGCAGCTGCAGAAAGGCCTCACCCCCAGGTTCCTGAGCCTCTCCCTGCAGCTACAGAAAAGGCCTCACCCCCAGGTTCAATAACCTCTCCCTGCAGCTGCAGAAAGGCCTCACCCCCAGGTTCCTGAGCCTCTCCCTGCAGCTGCAGAAAGGTCTAACCCTCAGGTTCCTGAACCTCTCCCTGCAGCTGCAGAAAGGCCTCACACCCTGGTTCCTGAACCTCTCCCTGCAGCTGCAGAAGGACCTCACACCCTGGTTCCTGAACCTATCCCTGCAGCTGCAAAAAGGCCTCACCCCCAGGTTCCTGAGCCTCTTCCTGCAGCTGCAGAATGACCTCACCCCCAGGTTCCTGAACATCCCCGTGCAGCTGCATAAAGGCCTCACTCCCAGGTCCCTGAGCCTCTCCCTGCAGCTGCAAAAAGGCCTCACCCCCAGGTTCCTGAGCCTCTTCCTGCAGCTGCCGAATGACCTCACCCCCAGGTTCCTGAACATCCCCGTGCAGCTGCATAAAGGCCTCACTCCCAGGTCCCTGAGCCTCTCCCTGCAGCTGCAAAAAGGCCTCACTCCCAGGTTCCTGAGCCTCTCCCTGCAGCTGCAGAAAGGCCTCACCCCCAGGTTCCAGAGCATACCCGTGCAGCTGCAGAAAGGCCTGACCCCCAGGTTCCTGAGCCTCTCCCTGCAGCTGCAGAAATGCCTCACCCCCAGGTTTCTGAACATCCCCGTACAGCTGCAGAAAGGCCTCACCCTCAGGTTCCTGAGCCTATCCCCGCAGCTGCAAAAAGTCCTCACCGCCAGGTTTCTGAGCCCCTCACTTCAGTTGCAGAAAGGCCTCAGCCCCAGGTTAATGAACATCCCCGTGCAGCTGCAGAAAGGCCTCAACCCCAGGTTCCTGAGCCTATCCCTGCAGCAAGGCCTCACCCGCAGGTTCCTGAGCCTTTCCCTGCAGCTACAGAAAAGGCCTCACCCCCAGGTTCCTAAACCTCTCCCTGCAGCTACAGAAAAGGCCTCACCCCCAGATTCCTGAACCTCTACCTGCAGCTACAGAAAAGGCCTCACCCCCAGTTTCCTGAACCTCCCCCTTTAGCTGCAGAACGGCCTCAACCCCAGGTTCCTGAGCCTCTCCCTGCAGCTGCAAAAAGGCCTCACCCCAGGATCCTGAGCCTCTCCCTACAGCTGCAGAAAGGCTTCACCCCCAGGTTCCTGAGCCTCTCCCTGCAGCTGCAGAAAGGCCTCACCCCCAGGTTCCTGAGCCTCTCTCTGCAGCTACAGAAAAGGCCTCACCCCCAGGTTCCTGAACCTCCCCGTGCAGCTGCAGAAAGGCCTCACCCCCAGGTTCCTGAGCCTCTCCCTGCAGCTGCAAAAAGGCCTCACTCCCAGGTTCCTGAGCCTCTCCCTGCAGCTGCAGAAAGGCCTCACCCCCAGGTTCCTGAGCCTCTCCCTGCAGCTGCAGAACGGCCTCACCCCAGGTTCCTGAACATCCCCGTTCAGCTGCAGAAAGGTCTCACCCCCATGTTTCTGAGCATATCCCTGCAGCTGCAGATAGGCCTCACCCCCAGGTTCCTGAGCCTCTCCCTGCAGCTGCAGAAAGGCCTCACCCCCAGATTCCTGAACCTCTTCCTGCAGCTACAGAAAAGGCCTCACCCCCAGGTTCCTGACCCTCACCCTGCAGCTGCAGAAAGGCCTCACCCCCAGGTTCCTGAGCCTCTCCCTGCAGCTGCAGAAAAGCCTCACCCCCAGATTCCTGAACCTCTCCCTGCAGCTACAGAAAAGGCCTCACCCCCAGTTTCCTGAACCTCCCCCTGCAGTTGCAGAAATGCCTCACCCCCAGGTTCAATAACCTCTCCCTGCAGCTGCAGAAAGGCCTCACCCCGGGTTCCTGAACCTCTCCCTGCAGCTGCAGAAAGGCCTCACCCCCAGATTCTTGAACCTCTCCCTGCAGCTGCAGAAAGGCCTCACCCCCAGGTTCCTGAACATACCCGTGCAGCTGCAGAAAGGCCTCACCCCCAGATTCCTGAACCTCTACCTGCAGCTACAGAAAAGGCCTCACCCCCAGGTTCCTGAGCCTCTCCCTGCAGCTGCAGAAAGGTCTAACCCTCAGGTTCCTGAACCTCTCCCTGCAGCTGCAGAAAGGCCACACCCCGGGTTCCTGAACCTCTCCCTGCAGCTGCAGAAAGGCCTCACCCCCAGATTACTGAACCTCTCCCTGCAGCTGCAGAAAGGCCTCACCCCCAGGTTCCTGAACATACCCGTGCAGCTGCAGAAAGGCCTCACCCCCAGATTCCTGAACCTCTACCTGCAGCTACAGAAAAGGCCTCACCCCCAGGTTCCTGAGCCTCTCCCTGCAGCTGCAGAAAAGGCCTCACCCCCAGGTTCCTGACCCTCTCCCTGCAGCTGCAGAAAGGCCTCACCCCCAGGTTACTGAGCCTCTCCCTGCAGCTACAGAAAAGGCCTCACCCCCAGGTTCCTGAACCTCCCCCTGCAGTTGCAGAAAGGCCTCGCCCCCAGGTTCCTGAACCTCCCCCTGCAGAAAAGCCTCACCCCCAGGTTCAATAACCTCTCCCTGCAGCTGCAGAAAGGTCTAACCCTCAGGTTCCTGAACCTCTCCCTGTAGCTGCAGAAAGATCTCACCCCCAGGTTCCTGAACCTCTCCCTGCTGCTGCAGAAAGGCCTCACACCCTGGTTCCTGAACCTATCCCTTTAGCTGCAGAAAGGCCTCAACCCCAGGTTCCTGAGCCTCTCCCAGAAGCTGCAAAAAGGCCTCACCCCAGGATCCTGAGCCTCTCCCTGCAGCTACAGAAAGGCCTCACCCCCAGGTTCCTGAACCTCTCCCTGCAGCTGCAGAAAGGCCTCACACCCTGGTTCCTGAACCTATCCCTGCAGCTGCAAAAAGGCCTCACCCCCAGGTTCCTGAGCCTCTCCCTGCAGCTGCAGAAAGGCCTCACCCCCAGGTTCCTGAGCCTCTCCCTGCAGCTACAGAAAAGGCCTCACCCCCTGGTTCCTGAACCTCCCCGTGCAGCTGCAGAAAGGCCTCACCCCCAGGTTCCTGAGCCTCTCCATGCAGCTGCAAAAAGGCTTCACTCCCAGGTTCCTGAACCTCTCCCTGCAGCTGCAGGAAGGCCTCACCCCCAGGTTCCTGAGCCTCTCCCTGAAGCTGCAGAACGGCCTCACCCCCAGGTTCCTGAACATACCCGTTCAGCTGCAGAAAGGTCTCACCCCCATGTTTCTGAGCCTATCCCTGCAGCTGCAAAAGGCCTCACCCCCAGGTTCCTGAGCCTCTCCCTGCAGCTGCAGAAAGGCCCCACCCCCAGGTTCCTGAACATACCCGTGCAGCTGCAGAAAGGCCTCACCCCCAGGTTCCTGAGCCTCCCCCTGCAGCTACAGAAAAGGCCTCACCCCCAGGTTCCAGAGCCTCTCCCTGCAGCTGCAGAAAGGCCTCACCCCAGGTTCCTGAGCCTCTCCCTGCAGCTACAGAAAAGGCCTCACCCCCAGGTTCCTGAGCCTATCCATGCAGCTGCAGAAAGGCCTCACCCCCAGGTTCCTGAGCCTATCCCTGCAGCTGGAAAAAAGCCTCACCTCCAGGTTCCTGATCCTCTCCCTGCAGCTGCAGAAATGCCTCACCCCCAGGTTTCTGAACATCCCCCGTACAGCTGCAGAAAGGCCTCACCCCCAGGTTCCTGAGCCTCTCCCTGCAGCTGCAAAAAGGCCTCACTCCCAGGTTCCTGAGCCTCTCCCTGCAGCTGCATAAAGGCCTCACCCCCAGGTTCCTGAGCCTCTCCCTACAGCTGCAGAACGGCCTCACCCCAGGTTCCTGAACATCCCCGTTCAGCTGCAGAAAGGTCTCACCCCCATGTTTCTGAGCATATCCCTGCAGCTGCAGAAAGGCCTCACCCCCAGGTTCCTGAGCCTCTCCCTGCAGCTGCAGAAAGGCCTCACCCCCAGATTCCTGAACCTCTACCTGCAGCTACAGAAAAGGCCTCACCCCCAGGTTCCTGACCCTCCCCCTGCAGCTGCAGAAAAGCCTCACCCCCAGGTTCCTGAGCCTCTCCCTGCAGCTGCAGAAAGGCCTCACCCCCAGATTCCTGAACCTCTACCTGCAGCTACAGAAAAGGCCTCACCCCCAGTTTCCTGAACCTCCCCCTGCAGTTGCAGAAATGCCTCACCCCCAGGTTCCTGAACCTCCCCCTGCAGAAAGGGCTCACCCCCAGGTTCAATAACCTCTCCCTGCAGCTGCAGAAAGGCCTCACCCCGGGTTCCTGAACCTCTCCCTGCAGCTGCAGAAAGGCCTCACCCCCAGATTACTGAACCTCTCCCTGCAGCTGCAGAAAGGCCTCACCCCCAGGTTCCTGAACATACCCGTGCAGCTGCAGAAAGGCCTCACCCCTAGATTCCTGAACCTCTACCTGCAGCTACAGAAAAGGCCTCACCCCCAGGTTCCTGAGCCTCTCCCTGCAGCTGCAGAAAAGGCCTCACCCCCAGGTTCCTGAGCCTCTCCCTGCAGCTGCAAAAAGGCCTCACCCCCAGTTTCCTGAACCTCCCCCTTTAGCTGCAGAACGGCCTCAACCCCAGGTTCCTGAGCCTCTCCCTGCAGCTGCAAAAAGGCCTCACCCCAGGATCCTGAGCCTCTCCCTACAGCTGCAGAAAGGCTTCACCCCCAGGTTCCTGAGCCTCTCCCTGCAGCTGCAGAAAGGCCTCACCCCCAGGTTCCTGAGCCTCTCCCTGCAGCTACAGAAAAGGCCTCACCCCCAGGTTCCTGAACCTCCCCGTGCAGCTGCAGAAAGGCCTCACCCCCAGGTTCCTGAGCCTCTCCCTGCAGCTGCAAAAAGGCCTCACTCCCAGGTTCCTGAGCCTCTCCCTGCAGCTGCAGAAAGGCCTCACCCCCAGGTTCCTGAGCCTCTCCCTGCAGCTGCAGAACGGCCTCACCCCAGGTTCCTGAACATCCCCGTTCAGCTGCAGAAAGGTCTCACCCCCATGTTTCTGAGCATATCCCTGCAGCTGCAGATAGGCCTCACCCCCAGGTTCCTGAGCCTCTCCCTGCAGCTGCAGAAAGGCCTCACCCCCAGATTCCTGAACCTCTTCCTGCAGCTACAGAAAAGGCCTCACCCCCAGGTTCCTGACCCTCACCCTGCAGCTGCAGAAAGGCCTCACCCCCAGGTTCCTGAGCCTCTCCCTGCAGCTGCAGAAAAGCCTCACCCCCAGATTCCTGAACCTCTCCCTGCAGCTACAGAAAAGGCCTCACCCCCAGTTTCCTGAACCTCCCCCTGCAGTTGCAGAAATGCCTCACCCCCAGGTTCAATAACCTCTCCCTGCAGCTGCAGAAAGGCCTCACCCCGGGTTCCTGAACCTCTCCCTGCAGCTGCAGAAAGGCCTCACCCCCAGATTCTTGAACCTCTCCCTGCAGCTGCAGAACGGCCTCACCCCAGGTTCCTGAACATCCCCGTTCAGCTGCAGAAAGGTCTCACCCCCATGTTTCTGAGCATATCCCTGCAGCTGCAGAAAGGCCTCACCCCCAGGTTCCTGAGCCTCTCCCTGCAGCTGCAGAAAGGCCTCACCCCCAGATTCCTGAACCTCTACCTGCAGCTACAGAAAAGGCCTCACCCCCAGGTTCCTGACCCTCCCCCTGCAGCTGCAGAAAAGCCTCACCCCCAGGTTCCTGAGCCTCTCCCTGCAGCTGCAGAAAGGCCTCACCCCCAGATTCCTGAACCTCTACCTGCAGCTACAGAAAAGGCCTCACCCCCAGTTTCCTGAACCTCCCCCTGCAGTTGCAGAAATGCCTCACCCCCAGGTTCCTGAACCTCCCCCTGCAGAAAGGGCTCACCCCCAGGTTCAATAACCTCTCCCTGCAGCTGCAGAAAGGCCTCACCCCGGGTTCCTGAACCTCTCCCTGCAGCTGCAGAAAGGCCTCACCCCCAGATTACTGAACCTCTCCCTGCAGCTGCAGAAAGGCCTCACCCCCAGGTTCCTGAACATACCCGTGCAGCTGCAGAAAGGCCTCACCCCTAGATTCCTGAACCTCTACCTGCAGCTACAGAAAAGGCCTCACCCCCAGGTTCCTGAGCCTTTCCCTGCAGCTGCAGAAAAGGCCTCACCCCCAGGTTCCTGACCCTCTCCCTGCAGCTGCAGAAAGGCCTCACCCCCAGGTTACTGAGCCTCTCCCTGCAGCTACAGAAAAGGCCTCACCCCCAGGTTCCTGAACCTCCCCCTGCAGTTGCAGAAAGGCCTCGCCCCCAGGTTCCTGAACCTCCCCCTGCAGAAAAGCCTCACCCCCAGGTTCAATAACCTCTCCCTGCAGCTGCAGAAAGGTCTAACCCTCAGGTTCCTGAACCTCTCCCTGCAGCTGCAGAAAGATCTCACCCCCAGGTTCCTGAACCTCTCCCTGCTGTTGCAGAAAGGCCTCACACCCTGGTTCCTGAACCTATCCCTTTAGCTGCAGAAAGGCCTCAACCCCAGGTTCCTGAGCCTCTCCCAGAAGCTGCAAAAAGGCCTCACCCCAGGATCCTGAGCCTCTCCCTGCAGCTACAGAAAGGCCTCACCCCCAGGTTCCTGAACCTCTCCCTGCAGCTGCAGAAAGGCCTCACACCCTGGTTCCTGAACCTATCCCTGCAGCTGCAAAAAGGCCTCACCCCCAGGTTCCTGAGTCTCTCCCTGCAGCTGCAGAATGACCTCACCCCCAGGTTCCTGAACATCCCCATGCAGCTGCATAAAGATCTCACTGCCAGGTCCCTGAGCCTCTCCCTGCAGCTGCAAAAAGGCCTCACTCCCAGGTTCCTGAGCCTCTCCCTGCAGCTGCAGAAAGGCCTCACCCCAAGGTTCCTGAACATACCCGTGCAGCTGCAGAAAGGCCTGACCCCCAGGTTCCTGAGCCTCTCCCTACAGCTGCAGAAAGACCTCACACCCAGGTTCCTGAATATCCCCGTACAGCTGCAGAAAGTCCTCACCCCCAGGTTCCTGAGCCTCCCCTGCAGCTGCAGAAAGGCCTCGCCCCCAGGTTCCTGAGCCTCTCCCTGCAGCTACAGAAAATGCCTCAGCCCCAGGTTCCTGAGCCTATCCCTGCAGCTGCAGAAAGGCCTCACCCCCAGGTTCCTGAGCCTATCCCTGCAGCTGCACAAAGGCCTCACCCCCAGGTTCCTGAGCCTCTCCCTACAGCTGCAGAAATGCCTCACCCCCAGGTTTCTGAACATCCCCGTGCAGCTGCAGAAAGGCCTCAACCCCAGGTTCCTGAGCCTATCCCTGCAGCAAGGCCTCACCCCAGGTCCCTGAGCCTTTCCCTGCAGCTACAGAAAAGGCCTCACCTTCAGGTTCCTGAGCCTCTCCCTGCAGCTACAGAAAAGGTCTCACCCCCAGGTTCCTGACCCTCCCCCTGCAGCTGCAGAGAGGCCTCACCCCCAGGTTCCTGAGCCTCTCCCTGCAGCTACAGAAAAGGCCTCACCCCCAGGTTCCTGAACCTCCCCCTGCAGTTGCAGAAAGGCCTCATCCCCAGGTTCCTGAACCTCCCCCTGCAGAAAGGCCTCACCCCCAGGTTCAATAACCTCTCCCTGCAGCTGTAGAAAGGCCTCACCCCCAGGTTCCTGAGCCTCTCCCTGCAGCTGCAGAAAGGTCTAACCCTCAGGTTCCTGAACCTCTCCCTGCAGCTACAGAAAGACCTCACCCCTAGGTTCCTGAACCTCTCCCTGCAGCTGCAGAAAGGCCTCACACCCTGGTTGCTGAACCTATCCCTGCAGCTGCAAAAAGGCCTCACCCCCAGGTTCCTGAGCCTCTCCCTGCAGCTGCAGAATGACCTCACCCCCAGGTTCCTGAACATCCCCGTGCAGCTGCATGAAGGCCTCACTCCTAGGTCCCTGAGCCTCTCCCTGCAGCTGCATAAAGGCCTCACTCCCAGGTTCCTGAGCCTCTCCCTGCAGCTGCAGAAAGGCCTCACCCCCAGGTTCCTGAACATACCCGTGCAGCTGCAGAAAGGCCTGACCCCCAGGTTCCTGAGCTTCTCCCTGCAGCTGCAGAAAGACCTCACACCCAGGTTCCTGAATATCCCCGTACAGCTGCAGAAAGTCCTCACCCCCAGGTTCCTGAGCCTCCCCCTGTAGCTGCAGAAAGGCCTCGCCCCCAGGTTCCTGGGCCTCTCCCTGGAGCTACAGAAAATGCCTCACCCCCGGGTTCCTGAGCCTATCCCTGCAGCTGCAGAAAGGCCTCACCCGCAGGTTCCTGAGCCTATCCCTGCAGCTGCAAAAAGGCGTCACCCCCAGGTTCCTGAGCCTCCCCCTGTAGCTGCAGAAAGGCCTCGCCCCCAGGTTCCTGGGCCTCTCCCTGGAGCTACAGAAAATGCCTCACCCCGGGTTCCTGAGCCTATCCCTGCAGCTGCAGAAAGGCCTCACCCGCAGGTTCCTGAGCCTATCCCTGCAGCTGCAAAAAGGCGTCACCCCCAGGTTCCTGAGCCTCTCCCTGCAGCTGCAGAAATGTCTCACCCCCAGGTATCTGAACATACCCGTGCAGCTGCAGAAAGGCCTCACCCCCAGGTTCCTGAGCCTATTCCCGCAGCTGCAGAAAGGCCTCACCCCCAGGTTCTTGAACATACCCCTGCAGCTGCAGAAAGGCCTGAACCCCAGGTTCCGGAGCCTCTCCATGCAGATGCAAAAAGGCCTCACTCCCAGGTTCCTGAGCCTCTCCCTGCAGCTGCAGAAAGACCTCACCCCCAGGTTCCTGAACATCCCCGTACAGCTGCAGAAAGTCCTCACCCCCAGGTTCCTGAGCCTCCCCCTGTAGCTGCAGAAAGGCCTCGCCCCCAGGTTCCTGAGCCTCTCCCTGCAGCTACAGAAAATGCCTCACCCCCAGGTTCCTGAGCCTATCCCTGCAGCTGCAGAAAGGCCTCACCCCCAGGTTCCTGAGCCTATCCCTGCAGCTGCACAAAGGCCTCACCCCCAGGTTCCTGAGCCTCTCCCTACAGCTGCAGAAATGCCTCACCCCCAGGTTTCTGAACATCCCCGTGCAGCTGCAGAAAGGCCTCAACCCCAGGTTCCTGAGCCTATCCCTGCAGCAAGGCCTCACCCCAGGTCCCTGAGCCTTTCCCTGCAGCTACAGAAAAGGCCTCACCTTCAGGTTCCTGAGCCTCTCCCTGCAGCTACAGACAAGGTCTCACCCCCAGGTTCCTGACCCTCCCCCTGCAGCTGCAGAGAGGCCTCACCCCCAGGTTCCTGAGCCTCTCCCTGCAGCTACAGAAAAGGCCTCACCCCCAGGTTCCTGAACCTCCCCCTGCAGTTGCAGAAAGGCCTCATCCCCAGGTTCCTGAACCTCCCCCTGCAGAAAGGCCTCACCCCCAGGTTCAATAACCTCTCCCTGCAGCTGTAGAAAGGCCTCACCCCCAGGTTCCTGAGCCTCTCCCTGCAGCTGCAGAAAGGTCTAACCCTCAGGTTCCTGAACCTCTCCCTGCAGCTACAGAAAGACCTCACCCCTAGGTTCCTGAACCTCTCCCTGCAGCTGCAGAAAGGCCTCACACCCTGGTTCCTGAACCTATCCCTGCAGCTGCAAAAAGGCCTCACCCCCAGGTTCCTGAGCCTCTCCCTGCAGCTGCAGAATGACCTCACCCCCAGGTTCCTGAACATCCCCGTGCAGCTGCATAAAGGCCTCACTCCTAGGTCCCTGAGCCTCTCCCTGCAGCTGCATAAAGGCCTCACTCCCAGGTTCCTGAGCCTCTCCCTGCAGCTGCAGAAAGGCCTCACCCCCAGGTTCCTGAACATACCCGTGCAGCTGCAGAAAGGCCTGACCCCCAGGTTCCTGAGCCTCTCCCTGCAGCTACAGAAAGACCTCACACCCAGGTTCCTGAATATCCCCGTACAGCTGCAGAAAGTCCTCACCCCCAGGTTCCTGAGCCTCCCCCTGTAGCTGCAGAAAGGCCTCGCCCCCAGGTTCCTGGGCCTCTCCCTGGAGCTACAGAAAATGCCTCACCCCCGGGTTCCTGAGCCTATCCCTGCAGCTGCAGAAAGGCCTCACCCGCAGGTTCCTGAGCCTATCCCTGCAGCTGCAAAAAGGCGTCACCCCCAGGTTCCTGAGCCTCCCCCTGTAGCTGCAGAAAGGCCTCGCCCCCAGGTTCCTGGGCCTCTCCCTGGAGCTACAGAAAATGCCTCAGCCCCGGGTTCCTGAGCCTATCCCTGCAGCTGCAGAAAGGCCTCACCCGCAGGTTCCTGAGCCTATCCCTGCAGCTGCAAAAAGGCGTCACCCCCAGGTTCCTGAGCCTCTCCCTGCAGCTGCAGAAATGCCTCACCCCCAGGTTTCTGAACATACCCGTGCAGCTGCAGAAAGGCCTCACCCCCAGGTTCCTGAGCCTATTCCCGCAGCTGCAGAAAGGCCTCACCCCCAGGTTCCTGAACATACCCCTGCAGCTGCAGAAAGGCCTGAACCCCAGGTTCCGGAGCCTCTCCATGCAGATGCAAAAAGGCCTCACTCCCAGGTTCCTGAGCCTCTCCCTGCAGCTGCAGAAAGACCTCACCCCCAGGTTCCTGAACATCCCCGTACAGCTGCAGAAAGTCCTCACCCCCAGGTTCCTGAGCCTCCCCCTGTAGCTGCAGAAAGGCCTCGCCCCCAGGTTCCTGAGCCTCTCCCTGCAGCTACAGAAAATGCCTCACCCCCAGGTTCCTGAGCCTATCCCTGCAGCTGCAGAAAGGCCTCACCCCCAGGTTTTTGAGCCTATCCCTGCAGCTGCAAAAAGGCCTCACCCCCAGGTTCCTGAGGCTCTCCCTGCAGCTGCAGAAATGCCTCACCCCCAGGTTCCGGAACATACCCGTGCAGCTGCAGAAAGGCCTCAACCCCAGGTTCCTGAGCCTATCCCTGCAGCAAGACCTCACCCCCAGGTCCCTGAGCCTTTCCCTGCAGCTACAGAAAAGGCCTCACCCTCAGGTTCCTGAGCCTCTCCCTGCAGCTACAGAAAAGGCCTCACCCCCAGGTCCCTGAGCCTCTCCCTGCAGCTGCAGAAACGCCTCACCCCCAGGTCCCTGAACCTCTACCTGCAGCTACAGAAAAGGCCTCACCCCCATTTTCCTGAACCTCCCCCTTTTGCTGCAGAAAGGCCTCAACCCCAGATTCCTGAGCCTCTCCCTGCAGCTGCAAAAAGGCCTCACCCCAGGATCCTGAGCCTCTCCCTGCAGCTACAGAAAGGCTTCACCCCCAGGTTCCTGAGCCTCTCCCTGCAGCTACAGAAAGGCCTCACCCCCAGGTTTCTGAGCCTATCCTTTCAGCTGCAGAAAGGCCTCTCCCTGCATCTACAGAAAAGGCCTCACCCCCAGGTTCCTGAGCCTCTCCCTGCAGCTACAGAAAAGTCCTCACCCCATGGATCCTGAACCTCTCCCTGCAGCTGCAGAAAGGCCTCACCCCCAGGTTCCTTAGCCTCCTCCTGCAGCTGCTGAAATGCCTCACGCCCAGGTTCCTTAGCCTCTCCCTGCAGCTGCAAAAAGGCCTCACCCCCAGGTTCCTGAGCCTCTCCCTGAGGCTGCAGAAAGGCCTGACCCCCAGGTTCCTGAGTCTCTCCCTCCAGCTGCAGAAAGGCCTCACCCCCAGGTTCCTGAGCCTCTTCCTGCAGCTATTGAAAAAACCTCACCCCCAGGTTCCTGGGCCTCTCCATGCAGCTGCAGAAATGCCTCACACCCAGGTTCCTGAGCCTCTCCCTGCTGCTACAGAAAAGGCCTCACCCCATGGATCCTGAACCTCCCCCTGCAGCTGCAGAAAGGCCTCACCCCCAGGTTCCTTAGCCTCCTCCTGCAGCTGCTGAAAGGCCTCACCCCCACGTTCCTTAGCCTCTCCCTGCAGCTGCAAAAAGGCCTCACCCCCAGGTTCCTGAGCCTCTCCCTGAAGCTGCAGAAAGGCCTGACCCCCATGTTCCTGTGTCTCTCCCTCCAACTGCAGAAAGGCCTCACCCCCAGGTTTCTGAGCCTCTTCCTGCAGATATTGAAAAAACCTCACCCCCAGGTTCCGGGGCCTCTCCCTGCAGCTGCAGAAAGGCCTCACCCCCAGGTTCCTGAACATCCCCGTGTAGCTGCAGAAAGGCCTCACCCCCAGGTTCCTGAGCCTATCCCTGCAGCTGTAGAAAGGCCTCACCCCAGGTTCCTGTGCCTCCCCCTGCAGCTGCAGAAAAGGCCTCACCCCCAGGTTCCTGACCCTCTCCCTGCAACTGCAGAAAAAACCTCAACCCCAGGTTCCTGACCCTCCCCCTGCAGCTGCAGAAAGGCCTCACCCCCAGGTTCCTGAGCCTCTCCCTGCAGCTACAGAAGAGGCCTCACCCCCAGGTTCCTGAACCTCCCCCTGCAGTTGCAGAAAGGCCTCACCCCCAGGTTCCTGAACCTCCCCCTGCAGAAAGGCCTCACCCCCAGGTTCAATAACCTCCCACTGCAGCTGCAGAAAGGCCTCACCCCCAGGTTCCTGAGCCTCTCCCTGCAGCTGCAGAAAGGTCTAACCCTCAGGTTCCTGAACCGCTCCCTGCAGCTGCAGAAGGGCCTCATCCCCAGGTTCCTGAACCTCTCCCTGCAGCTGCAGAAAGGCCTCACACCCTGGTTCCTGAACCTATCCCTGCAGCTTCAAAAAGGCCTCACCCCCAGGTTCCTGAGCCTCTCTCTGAAGCTGCAGAAAGTCCTCACCCGCAGGTTCCTTAACCTCTCCCTGCAGCTGCAGAAATACCTCACCCCCAGGTTCCTGAGCCTCTCCCGGCAGCTACAGAAAAGGCCTCACCCCCTGGTTCCTGAGCCTCTCCCTGCAGCTGCAGAAAGGCCTCACCCCCAGGTTCCTGAGCCTCTCCCTGCAGCTGCAGAAAGGCCTCGCCCCCAGGTTCCTGAGCCTCTCCCTGCAGCTACAGAAAAGGCCTCACCCCCAGGTTCCTGAACCTCCCCGTGCAGCTGCAGAAAGGCCACACCCCCAGGTTCCTGAGCCTCTCCCTGCAGCTGCAAAAAGGCCTCACTCCCATGTTTCTGAGCCTATCCCTGCAGCTGCAAAAGGCCTCACCCCCAGGTTCCTGAGCCTCTCCCTGCAGCTGTAGAAAGGCCTCACCCCCAGGTTCCTGAGCCTCTCCCTGCAGCTGCAGAACGGCCTTACCTCCAGGTTCCTGAACATCCCCGTTCAGTTGCAGAAAGGTCTCACCCCCATGTTTCTGAGCCTATCCCTGCAGCTGCAAAAGGCCTCACCCCCAGGTTCCTGAGCCTCTCCCTGCAGCTGCAGAAAGGCCCAACCCTTAGGTTCCTGAACATACCTGTGCAGCTGCAAAAAGGCCTCACCCCCAGGTTCCTGAGCCTCCCCCTGCAGCTACAGAAAAGGCCTCACCCCCAGGTTCCTGAACCTCCCCCTGCAGTTGCAGAAAGGCCTCGCCCCCAGGTTCCTGAACCTCCCCCTGCAGAAAAGCCTCACCCCCAGGTTCAATAACCTCTCCCTGCAGCTGCAGAAAGGTCTAACCCTCAGGTTCCTGAACCTCTCCCTGCAGCTGCAGAAAGATCTCACCCCCAGGTTCCTGAACCTCTCCCTGCTGTTGCAGAAAGGCCTCACACCCTGGTTCCTGAACCTATCCCTTTAGCTGCAGAAAGGCCTCAACCCCAGGTTCCTGAGCCTCTCCCAGAAGCTGCAAAAAGGCCTCACCCCAGGATCCTGAGCCTCTCCCTGCAGCTACAGAAAGGCCTCACCCCCAGGTTCCTGAACCTCTCCCTGCAGCTGCAGAAAGGCCTCACACCCTGGTTCCTGAACCTATCCCTGCAGCTGCAAAAAGGCCTCACCCCCAGGTTCCTGAGTCTCTCCCTGCAGCTGCAGAATGACCTCACCCCCAGGTTCCTGAACATCCCCATGCAGCTGCATAAAGATCTCACTGCCAGGTCCCTGAGCCTCTCCCTGCAGCTGCAAAAAGGCCTCACTCCCAGGTTCCTGAGCCTCTCCCTGCAGCTGCAGAAAGGCCTCACCCCAAGGTTCCTGAACATACCCGTGCAGCTGCAGAAAGGCCTGACCCCCAGGTTCCTGAGCCTCTCCCTACAGCTGCAGAAAGACCTCACACCCAGGTTCCTGAATATCCCCGTACAGCTGCAGAAAGTCCTCACCCCCAGGTTCCTGAGCCTCCCCTGCAGCTGCAGAAAGGCCTCGCCCCCAGGTTCCTGAGCCTCTCCCTGCAGCTACAGAAAATGCCTCAGCCCCAGGTTCCTGAGCCTATCCCTGCAGCTGCAGAAAGGCCTCACCCCCAGGTTCCTGAGCCTATCCCTGCAGCTGCACAAAGGCCTCACCCCCAGGTTCCTGAGCCTCTCCCTACAGCTGCAGAAATGCCTCACCCTCAGGTTTCTGAACATCCCCGTACAGCTGCAGAAAGGCCTCACCCCCAGGTTCCTGAGCCTATCCCTGCAGCAAGGCCTCACCCGCAGGTTCCTGAGCCTCTCCCTGCAGCTACAGAAAAGGCCTCACCCCCAGGTTCCTGAGCCTCTCCCTGCAGCTGCAGCTGCAGAAAGGCCTCACCCCCAGATTCCTGAATCTCTACCTGCAGCTAGAGAAAAGGCCTCACCCCCAGTTTCCTGAACCTCCCCCTTTAGCTGCAGAACGGCCTCAACCCCAGGTTCCTGAGCCTCTCCCTGCAGCTGCAGAAAGGCTTCACCCCCAGGTTCCTGAGCCTCTCCCTGCAGCTACAGAAAAGGCCTCACCCCCAGGATCCTGAACGTCTCCCTGCAGCTACAGAAAAGGCCTCACCCCCAGGTTCCTGAGCCTCTCCCTGCAGCTGCAGAAAGGCCTCACCCCCAGATTCCTGAACCTCTACCTGCAGCTAGAGAAAAGGCCTCACCCCCAGTTTCCTGAACCCCCCCCTTTAGCTGCAGAACGGCCTCAACCCCAGGTTCCTGAGCCTCTCCCTGCAGCTGCAGAAAGGCTTCACCCCCAGGTTCCTGAGCCTCTCCCTGCAGCTACAGAAAAGGCCTCACCCCCAGGTTCAATAACCTCTCCCTGCAGCTGCAGAAAGGCCTCACCCCCAGGTTCCTGAGCCTCTCCCTGCAGCTGCAGAAAGGTCTAACCCTCAGGTTCCTGAACCTCTCCCTGCAGCTGCAGAAAGGCCTCACACCCTGGTTCCTGAACCTCTCCCTGCAGCTGCAGAAGGACCTCACACCCTGGTTCCTGAACCTATCCCTGCAGCTGCAAAAAGGCCTCACCCCCAGGTTCCTGAGCCTCTTCCTGCAGCTGCAGAAAGACCTCACCCCCAGGTTCCTGAACATCCCCGTGCAGCTGCATAAAGGCCTCACTCCCAGGTCCCTGAGCCTCTCCCTGCAGCCGCAAAAAGGCCTCACTCCCAGGTTCCTGAGCCTCTCCCTGCAGCTTCAGAAAGACCTCACCCCCAGGTTCCAGAACATACCCGTGCAGCTGCAGAAAGGCCTGACCCCCAGGTTCCTGAGCCTCTCCCTGCAGCTGCAGAAATGCCTCACCCCCAGGTTTCTGAACATCCCCGTACAGCTGCAGAAAGGCCTCACCCTCAGGTTCCTGAGCCTATCCCCGCAGCTGCAAAAAGTCCTCACCGCCAGGTTTCTGAGCCCCTCACTTCAGTTGCAGAAAGGCCTCAGCCCCAGGTTAATGAACATCCCCGTGCAGCTGCAGAAAGGCCTCAACCCCAGGTTCCTGAGCCTATCCCTGCAGCAAGGCCTCACCCGCAGGTTCCTGAGCCTTTCCCTGCAGCTACAGAAAAGGCCTCACCCCAAGGTGCCTGAACCTCTCCCTGCAGCTACAGAAAAGGCCTCACCCCCAGATTCCTGAACCTCTACCTGCAGCTACAGAAAAGGCCTCACCCCCAGTTTCCTGAACCTCCCCCTTTAGCTGCAGAACGGCCTCAACCCCAGGTTCCTGAGCCTCTCCCTGCAGCTGCAAAAAGGCCTCACCCCAGGATCCTGAGCCTCTCCCTGCAGCTGCAGAAAGGCTTCACCCCCAGGTTCCTGAGCCTCTCCCTGCAGCTGCAGAAAGGCCTCACCCCCAGGTTCCTGAGCCTCTCCCTGCAGCTACAGAAAAGGCCTCACCCCCAGGTTCCTGAACCTCCCCGTGCAGCTGCAGAAAGGCCTCACCCCCAGGTTCCTGAGCCTCTCCCTGCAGCTGCAAAAAGGCCTCACTCCCAGGTTCCTGAGCCTCTCCCTGCAGCTGCAGAAAGGCCTCACCCCCAGGTTCCTGAGCCTCTCCCTGCAGCTGCAGAACGGCCTCACCCCAGGTTCCTGAACATCCCCGTTCAGCTGCAGAAAGGTCTCACCCCCATGTTTCTGAGCATATCCCTGCAGCTGCAGAAAGGCCTCACCCCCAGGTTCCTGAGCCTCTCCCTGCAGCTGCAGAAAGGCCTCACCCCCAGATTCCTGAACCTCTACCTGCAGCTACAGAAAAGGCCTCACCCCCAGGTTCCTGACCCTCCCCCTGCAGCTGCAGAAAGGCCTCACCCCCAGGTTCCTGAGCCTCTCCCTGCAGCTGCAGAAAAGCCTCACCCCCAGATTCCTGAACCTCTACCTGCAGCTACAGAAAAGGCCTCACCCCCAGTTTCCTGAACCTCCCCCTGCAGTTGCAGAAATGCCTCACCCCCTGGTTCAATAACCTCTCCCTGCAGCTGCAGAAAGGCCTCACCCCGGGTTCCTGAACCTCTCCCTGCAGCTGCAGAAAGGCCTCACCCACAGATTCCTGAACCTCTCCCTGCAGCTGCAGAAAGGCCTCACCCCCAGGTTCCTGAACATACCCGTGCAGCTGCAGAAAGGCCTCACCCCCAGATTCCTGAACCTCTACCTGCAGCTACAGAAAAGGCCTCACCCCCAGGTTCCTGAGCCTCTCCCTGCAGCTGCAGAAAGGTCTAACCCTCAGGTTCCTGAACCTGTCCCTGCAGCTGCAGAAAGGCCTCACCCCGGGTTCCTGAACCTCTCCCTGCAGCTGCAGAAAGGCCTCACCCCCAGATTACTGAACCTCTCCCTGCAGCTGCAGAAAGGCCTCACCCCCAGGTTCCTGAACATACCCGTGCAGCTGCAGAAAGGCCTCACCCCCAGATTCCTGAACCTCTACCTGCAGCTACAGAAAAGGCCTCACCCCCAGGTTCCTGAGCCTCTCCCTGCAGCTGCAGAAAAGGCCTCACCCCCAGGTTCCTGACCCTCTCCCTGCAGCTGCAGAAAGTCCTCACCCCCAGGTTACTGAGCCTCTCCCTGCAGCTACAGAAAAGGCCTCACCCCCAGGTTCCTGAACCTCCCCCTGCAGAAAAGCCTCACCCCCAGGTTCAATAACCTCTCCCTGCAGCTGCAGAAAGGTCTAACCCTCAGGTTCCTGAACCTCTCCCTGCAGCTGCAGAAAGATCTCACCCCCAGGTTCCTGAACCTCTCCCTGCTGCTGCAGAAAGGCCTCACACCCTGGTTCCTGAACCTATCCCTTTAGCTGCAGAAAGGCCTCAACCCCAGGTTCCTGAGCCTCTCCCAGAAGCTGCAAAAAGGCCTCACCCCAGTATCCTGAGCCTCTCCCTGCAGCTACAGAAAGGTCTCACCCCCAGGTTCCTGAACCTCTCCCTGCAGCTGCAGAAAGGCCTCACACCCTGGTTCCTGAACCTATCCCTGCAGCTGCAAAAAGGCCTCACCCCCAGGTTCCTGAGCCTCTCCCTGCAGCTGCAGAAAGGCCTCACCCCCAGGTTCCTGAGCCTCTCCCTGCAGCTACAGAAAAGGCCTCACCCCCAGGTTCCTGAACCTCCCCGTGCAGCTGCAGAAAGGCCTCACCCCCAGGTTCCTGAGCCTCTCCATGCAGCTGCAAAAAGGCCTCACTCCCAGGTTCCTGAGCCTCTCCCTGCAGCTGCAGGAAGGCCTCACCCCCAGGTTCCTGAGCCTCTCCCTGCAGCTGCAGAACGGCCTCACCCCCAGGTTCCTGAACATACCCGTTCAGCTGCAGAAAGGTCTCACCCCCATGTTTCTGAGCCTATCCCTGCAGCTGCAAAAGGCCTCACCCCCAGGTTCCTGAGCCTCTCCCTGCAGCTGCAGAAAGGCCCCACCCCCAGGTTCCTGAACATAACCGTGCAGCTGCAGAAAGGCCTCACCCCCAGGTTCCTGAGCCTCCCCCTGCAGCTACAGAAAAGGCCTCACCCCCAGGTTCCAGAGCCTCTCCCTGCAGCTGCAGAAACGCCTCACCCCAGGTTCCTGAGCCTCTCCCTGCAGCTACAGAAAAGGCCTCACCCCCAGGTTCCTGAGCCTATCCATGCAGCTGCAGAAAGGCCTCACCCCCAGGTTCCTGAGCCTATCCCTGCAGCTGGAAAAAAGCCTCACCTCCAGGTTCCTGATCCTCTCCCTGCAGCTGCAGAAATGCCTCACCCCCAGGTTTCTGAACATCCCCGTACAGCTGCAGAAAGGCCTCACCCCCAGGTTCCTGAGCCTCTCCCTGCAGCTGCAAAAAGGCCTCACTCCCAGGTTCCTGAGCCTCTCCCTGCAGCTGCATAAAGGCCTCACCCCCAGGTTCCTGAGCCTCTCCCTACAGCTGCAGAACGGCCTCACCCCAGGTTCCTGAACATCCCCGTTCAGCTGCAGAAAGGTCTCACCCCCATGTTTCTGAGCATATCCCTGCAGCTGCAGAAAGGCCTCACCCCCAGGTTCCTGAGCCTCTCCCTGCAGCTGCAGAAAGGCCTCACCCCCAGATTCCTGAACCTCTACCTGCAGCTACAGAAAAGGCCTCACCCCCAGGTTCCTGACCCTCCCCCTGCAGCTGCAGAAAAGCCTCACCCCCAGGTTCCTGAGCCTCTCCCTGCAGCTGCAGAAAGGCCTCACCCCCAGATTCCTGAACCTCTACCTGCAGCTACAGAAAAGGCCTCACCCCCAGTTTCCTGAACCTCCCCCTGCAGTTGCAGAAATGCCTCACCCCCAGGTTCCTGAACCTCCCCCTGCAGAAAGGTCTAACCCTCAGGTTCCTGAACCTCTCCCTGCAGCTGCAGAAAGGCCTCACCCCGGGTTCCTGAACCTCTCCCTGCAGCTGCAGAAAGGCCTCACCCCCAGATTCCTGAACCTCTCCCTGCAGCTGCTGAAAGGCCTCACCCCCAGGTTCCTGAACATACCCGTGCAGCTGCAGAAAGGCCTCACCCCCAGATTCCTGAACCTCTACCTGCAGCTACAGAAAAGGCCTCACCCCCAGGTTCCTGAGCCTCTCCCTGCAGCTGCAGAAAGGTCTAACCCTCAGGTTCCTGAACCTCTCCCTGCAGCTGCAGAAAGGCCTCACCCCCAGGTTCCTGAGCCTCTCCCTGCAGCTACAGAAAAGGCCTCACCCCCAGGTTCAATAACCTCTCCCTGCAGCTGCAGAAAGGCCTCACCCCCAGGTTCCTGAGCCTCTCCCTGCAGCTGCAGAAAGGTCTAACCCTCAGGTTCCTGAACCTCTCCCTGCAGCTGCAGAAAGGCCTCACACCCTGGTTCCTGAACCTCTCCCTGCAGCTGCAGAAGGACCTCACACCCTGGTTCCTGAACCTATCCCTGCAGCTGCAAAAAGGCCTCACCCCCAGGTTCCTGAGCCTCTTCCTGCAGCTGCAGAATGACCTCACCCCCAGGTTCCTGAACATCCCCGTGCAGCTGCATAAAGGCCTCACTCCCAGGTCCCTGAGCCTCTCCCTGCAGCTGCAAAAAGGCCTCACCCCCAGGTTCCTGAGCCTCTTCCTGCAGCTGCCGAATGACCTCACCCCCAGGTTCCTGAACATCCCCGTGCAGCTGCATAAAGGCCTCACTCCCAGGTCCCTGAGCTTCTCCCTGCAGCTGCAAAAAGGCCTCACTCCCAGGTTCCTGAGCCTCTCCCTGCAGCTGCAGAAAGGCCTCACCCCCAGGTTCCAGAGCATACCCGTGCAGCTGCAGAAAGGCCTGACCCCCAGGTTCCTGAGCCTCTCCCTGCAGCTGCAGAAATGCCTCACCCCCAGGTTTCTGAACATCCCCGTACAGCTGCAGAAAGGCCTCACCCTCAGGTTCCTGAGCCTATCCCCGCAGCTGCAAAAAGTCCTCACCGCCAGGTTTCTGAGCCCCTCACTTCAGTTGCAGAAAGGCCTCAGCCCCAGGTTAATGAACATCCCCGTGCAGCTGCAGAAAGGCCTCAACCCCAGGTTCCTGAGCCTATCCCTGCAGCAAGGCCTCACCCGCAGGTTCCTGAGCCTTTCCCTGCAGCTACAGAAAAGGCCTCACCCCCAGGTTCCTAAACCTCTCCCTGCAGCTACAGAAAAGGCCTCACCCCCAGATTCCTGAACCTCTACCTGCAGCTACAGAAAAGGCCTCACCCCCAGTTTCCTGAACCTCCCCCTTTAGCTGCAGAACGGCCTCAACCCCAGGTTCCTGAGCCTCTCCCTGCAGCTGCAAAAAGGCCTCACCCCAGGATCCTGAGCCTCTCCCTACAGCTGCAGAAAGGCTTCACCCCCAGGTTCCTGAGCCTCTCCCTGCAGCTGCAGAAAGGCCTCACCCCCAGGTTCCTGAGCCTCTCTCTGCAGCTACAGAAAAGGCCTCACCCCCAGGTTCCTGAACCTCCCCGTGCAGCTGCAGAAAGGCCTCACCCCCAGGTTCCTGAGCCTCTCCCTGCAGCTGCAAAAAGGCCTCACTCCCAGGTTCCTGAGCCTCTCCCTGCAGCTGCAGAAAGGCCTCACCCCCAGGTTCCTGAGCCTCTCCCTGCAGCTGCAGAACGGCCTCACCCCAGGTTCCTGAACATCCCCGTTCAGCTGCAGAAAGGTCTCACCCCCATGTTTCTGAGCATATCCCTGCAGCTGCAGATAGGCCTCACCCCCAGGTTCCTGAGCCTCTCCCTGCAGCTGCAGAAAGGCCTCACCCCCAGATTCCTGAACCTCTTCCTGCAGCTACAGAAAAGGCCTCACCCCCAGGTTCCTGACCCTCACCCTGCAGCTGCAGAAAGGCCTCACCCCCAGGTTCCTGAGCCTCTCCCTGCAGCTGCAGAAAAGCCTCACCCCCAGATTCCTGAACCTCTCCCTGCAGCTACAGAAAAGGCCTCACCCCCAGTTTCCTGAACCTCCCCCTGCAGTTGCAGAAATGCCTCACCCCCAGGTTCAATAACCTCTCCCTGCAGCTGCAGAAAGGCCTCACCCCGGGTTCCTGAACCTCTCCCTGCAGCTGCAGAAAGGCCTCACCCCCAGATTCTTGAACCTCTCCCTGCAGCTGCAGAAAGGCCTCACCCCCAGGTTCCTGAACATACCCGTGCAGCTGCAGAAAGGCCTCACCCCCAGATTCCTGAACCTCTACCTGCAGCTACAGAAAAGGCCTCACCCCCAGGTTCCTGAGCCTCTCCCTGCAGCTGCAGAAAGGTCTAACCCTCAGGTTCCTGAACCTCTCCCTGCAGCTGCAGAAAGGCCACACCCCGGGTTCCTGAACCTCTCCCTGCAGCTGCAGAAAGGCCTCACCCCCAGATTACTGAACCTCTCCCTGCAGCTGCAGAAAGGCCTCACCCCCAGGTTCCTGAACATACCCGTGCAGCTGCAGAAAGGCCTCACCCCCAGATTCCTGAACCTCTACCTGCAGCTACAGAAAAGGCCTCACCCCCAGGTTCCTGAGCCTCTCCCTGCAGCTGCAGAAAAGGCCTCACCCCCAGGTTCCTGACCCTCTCCCTGCAGCTGCAGAAAGGCCTCACCCCCAGGTTACTGAGCCTCTCCCTGCAGCTACAGAAAAGGCCTCACCCCCAGGTTCCTGAACCTCCCCCTGCAGTTGCAGAAAGGCCTCGCCCCCAGGTTCCTGAACCTCCCCCTGCAGAAAAGCCTCACCCCCAGGTTCAATAACCTCTCCCTGCAGCTGCAGAAAGGTCTAACCCTCAGGTTCCTGAACCTCTCCCTGCAGCTGCAGAAAGATCTCACCCCCAGGTTCCTGAACCTCTCCCTGCTGCTGCAGAAAGGCCTCACACCCTGGTTCCTGAACCTATCCCTTTAGCTGCAGAAAGGCCTCAACCCCAGGTTCCTGAGCCTCTCCCAGAAGCTGCAAAAAGGCCTCACCCCAGGATCCTGAGCCTCTCCCTGCAGCTACAGAAAGGCCTCACCCCCAGGTTCCTGAACCTCTCCCTGCAGCTGCAGAAAGGCCTCACACCCTGGTTCCTGAACCTATCCCTGCAGCTGCAAAAAGGCCTCACCCCCAGGTTCCTGAGCCTCTCCCTGCAGCTGCAGAAAGGCCTCACCCCCAGGTTCCTGAGCCTCTCCCTGCAGCTACAGAAAAGGCCTCACCCCCTGATTCCTGAACCTCCCCGTGCAGCTGCAGAAAGGCCTCACCCCCAGGTTCCTGAGCCTCTCCATGCAGCTGCAAAAAGGCTTCACTCCCAGGTTCCTGAGCCTCTCCCTGCAGCTGCAGGAAGGCCTCACCCCCAGGTTCCTGAGCCTCTCCCTGAAGCTGCAGAACGGCCTCACCCCCAGGTTCCTGAACATACCCGTTCAGCTGCAGAAAGGTCTCACCCCCATGTTTCTGAGCCTATCCCTGCAGCTGCAAAAGGCCTCACCCCCAGGTTCCTGAGCCTCTCCCTGCAGCTGCAGAAAGGCCCCACCCCCAGGTTCCTGAACATACCCGTGCAGCTGCAGAAAGGCCTCACCCCCAGGTTCCTGAGCCTCCCCCTGCAGCTACAGAAAAGGCCTCCCCCCCAGGTTCCAGAGCCTCTCCCTGCAGCTGCAGAAAGGCCTCACCCCAGGTTCCTGAGCCTCTCCCTGCAGCTACAGAAAAGGCCTCACCCCCAGGTTCCTGAGCCTATCCATGCAGCTGCAGAAAGGCCTCACCCCCAGGTTCCTGAGCCTATCCCTGCAGCTGGAAAAAAGCCTCACCTCCAGGTTCCTGATCCTCTCCCTGCAGCTGCAGAAATGCCTCACCCCCAGGTTTCTGAACATCCCCCGTACAGCTGCAGAAAGGCCTCACCCCCAGGTTCCTGAGCCTCTCCCTGCAGCTGCAAAAAGGCCTCACTCCCAGGTTCCTGAGCCTCTCCCTGCAGCTGCATAAAGGCCTCACCCCCAGGTTCCTGAGCCTCTCCCTACAGCTGCAGAACGGCCTCACCCCAGGTTCCTGAACATCCCCGTTCAGCTGCAGAAAGGTCTCACCCCCATGTTTCTGAGCATATCCCTGCAGCTGCAGAAAGGCCTCACCCCCAGGTTCCTGAGCCTCTCCCTGCAGCTGCAGAAAGGCCTCACCCCCAGATTCCTGAACCTCTACCTGCAGCTACAGAAAAGGCCTCACCCCCAGGTTCCTGACCCTCCCCCTGCAGCTGCAGAAAAGCCTCACCCCCAGGTTCCTGAGCCTCTCCCTGCAGCTGCAGAAAGGCCTCACCCCCAGATTCCTGAACCTCTACCTGCAGCTACAGAAAAGGCCTCACCCCCAGTTTCCTGAACCTCCCCCTGCAGTTGCAGAAATGCCTCACCCCCAGGTTCCTGAACCTCCCCCTGCAGAAAGGGCTCACCCCCAGGTTCAATAACCTCTCCCTGCAGCTGCAGAAAGGCCTCACCCCGGGTTCCTGAACCTCTCCCTGCAGCTGCAGAAAGGCCTCACCCCCAGATTACTGAACCTCTCCCTGCAGCTGCAGAAAGGCCTCACCCCCAGGTTCCTGAACATACCCGTGCAGCTGCAGAAAGGCCTCACCCCTAGATTCCTGAACCTCTACCTGCAGCTACAGAAAAGGCCTCACCCCCAGGTTCCTGAGCCTCTCCCTGCAGCTGCAGAAAAGGCCTCACCCCCAGGTTCCTGAGCCTCTCCCTGCAGCTGCAAAAAGGCCTCACCCCCAGTTTCCTGAACCTCCCCCTTTAGCTGCAGAACGGCCTCAACCCCAGGTTCCTGAGCCTCTCCCTGCAGCTGCAAAAAGGCCTCACCCCAGGATCCTGAGCCTCTCCCTACAGCTGCAGAAAGGCTTCACCCCCAGGTTCCTGAGCCTCTCCCTGCAGCTGCAGAAAGGCCTCACCCCCAGGTTCCTGAGCCTCTCCCTGCAGCTACAGAAAAGGCCTCACCCCCAGGTTCCTGAACCTCCCCGTGCAGCTGCAGAAAGGCCTCACCCCCAGGTTCCTGAGCCTCTCCCTGCAGCTGCAAAAAGGCCTCACTCCCAGGTTCCTGAGCCTCTCCCTGCAGCTGCAGAAAGGCCTCACCCCCAGGTTCCTGAGCCTCTCCCTGCAGCTGCAGAACGGCCTCACCCCAGGTTCCTGAACATCCCCGTTCAGCTGCAGAAAGGTCTCACCCCCATGTTTCTGAGCATATCCCTGCAGCTGCAGATAGGCCTCACCCCCAGGTTCCTGAGCCTCTCCCTGCAGCTGCAGAAAGGCCTCACCCCCAGATTCCTGAACCTCTTCCTGCAGCTACAGAAAAGGCCTCACCCCCAGGTTCCTGACCCTCACCCTGCAGCTGCAGAAAGGCCTCACCCCCAGGTTCCTGAGCCTCTCCCTGCAGCTGCAGAAAAGCCTCACCCCCAGATTCCTGAACCTCTCCCTGCAGCTACAGAAAAGGCCTCACCCCCAGTTTCCTGAACCTCCCCCTGCAGTTGCAGAAATGCCTCACCCCCAGGTTCAATAACCTCTCCCTGCAGCTGCAGAAAGGCCTCACCCCGGGTTCCTGAACCTCTCCCTGCAGCTGCAGAAAGGCCTCACCCCCAGATTCTTGAACCTCTCCCTGCAGCTGCAGAACGGCCTCACCCCAGGTTCCTGAACATCCCCGTTCAGCTGCAGAAAGGTCTCACCCCCATGTTTCTGAGCATATCCCTGCAGCTGCAGAAAGGCCTCACCCCCAGGTTCCTGAGCCTCTCCCTGCAGCTGCAGAAAGGCCTCACCCCCAGATTCCTGAACCTCTACCTGCAGCTACAGAAAAGGCCTCACCCCCAGGTTCCTGACCCTCCCCCTGCAGCTGCAGAAAAGCCTCACCCCCAGGTTCCTGAGCCTCTCCCTGCAGCTGCAGAAAGGCCTCACCCCCAGATTCCTGAACCTCTACCTGCAGCTACAGAAAAGGCCTCACCCCCAGTTTCCTGAACCTCCCCCTGCAGTTGCAGAAATGCCTCACCCCCAGGTTCCTGAACCTCCCCCTGCAGAAAGGGCTCACCCCCAGGTTCAATAACCTCTCCCTGCAGCTGCAGAAAGGCCTCACCCCGGGTTCCTGAACCTCTCCCTGCAGCTGCAGAAAGGCCTCACCCCCAGATTACTGAACCTCTCCCTGCAGCTGCAGAAAGGCCTCACCCCCAGGTTCCTGAACATACCCGTGCAGCTGCAGAAAGGCCTCACCCCTAGATTCCTGAACCTCTACCTGCAGCTACAGAAAAGGCCTCACCCCCAGGTTCCTGAGCCTTTCCCTGCAGCTGCAGAAAAGGCCTCACCCCCAGGTTCCTGACCCTCTCCCTGCAGCTGCAGAAAGGCCTCACCCCCAGGTTACTGAGCCTCTCCCTGCAGCTACAGAAAAGGCCTCACCCCCAGGTTCCTGAACCTCCCCCTGCAGTTGCAGAAAGGCCTCGCCCCCAGGTTCCTGAACCTCCCCCTGCAGAAAAGCCTCACCCCCAGGTTCAATAACCTCTCCCTGCAGCTGCAGAAAGGTCTAACCCTCAGGTTCCTGAACCTCTCCCTGCAGCTGCAGAAAGATCTCACCCCCAGGTTCCTGAACCTCTCCCTGCTGTTGCAGAAAGGCCTCACACCCTGGTTCCTGAACCTATCCCTTTAGCTGCAGAAAGGCCTCAACCCCAGGTTCCTGAGCCTCTCCCAGAAGCTGCAAAAAGGCCTCACCCCAGGATCCTGAGCCTCTCCCTGCAGCTACAGAAAGGCCTCACCCCCAGGTTCCTGAACCTCTCCCTGCAGCTGCAGAAAGGCCTCACACCCTGGTTCCTGAACCTATCCCTGCAGCTGCAAAAAGGCCTCACCCCCAGGTTCCTGAGTCTCTCCCTGCAGCTGCAGAATGACCTCACCCCCAGGTTCCTGAACATCCCCATGCAGCTGCATAAAGATCTCACTGCCAGGTCCCTGAGCCTCTCCCTGCAGCTGCAAAAAGGCCTCACTCCCAGGTTCCTGAGCCTCTCCCTGCAGCTGCAGAAAGGCCTCACCCCAAGGTTCCTGAACATACCCGTGCAGCTGCAGAAAGGCCTGACCCCCAGGTTCCTGAGCCTCTCCCTACAGCTGCAGAAAGACCTCACACCCAGGTTCCTGAATATCCCCGTACAGCTGCAGAAAGTCCTCACCCCCAGGTTCCTGAGCCTCCCCTGCAGCTGCAGAAAGGCCTCGCCCCCAGGTTCCTGAGCCTCTCCCTGCAGCTACAGAAAATGCCTCAGCCCCAGGTTCCTGAGCCTATCCCTGCAGCTGCAGAAAGGCCTCACCCCCAGGTTCCTGAGCCTATCCCTGCAGCTGCACAAAGGCCTCACCCCCAGGTTCCTGAGCCTCTCCCTACAGCTGCAGAAATGCCTCACCCCCAGGTTTCTGAACATCCCCGTGCAGCTGCAGAAAGGCCTCAACCCCAGGTTCCTGAGCCTATCCCTGCAGCAAGGCCTCACCCCAGGTCCCTGAGCCTTTCCCTGCAGCTACAGAAAAGGCCTCACCTTCAGGTTCCTGAGCCTCTCCCTGCAGCTACAGAAAAGGTCTCACCCCCAGGTTCCTGACCCTCCCCCTGCAGCTGCAGAGAGGCCTCACCCCCAGGTTCCTGAGCCTCTCCCTGCAGCTACAGAAAAGGCCTCACCCCCAGGTTCCTGAACCTCCCCCTGCAGTTGCAGAAAGGCCTCATCCCCAGGTTCCTGAACCTCCCCCTGCAGAAAGGCCTCACCCCCAGGTTCAATAACCTCTCCCTGCAGCTGTAGAAAGGCCTCACCCCCAGGTTCCTGAGCCTCTCCCTGCAGCTGCAGAAAGGTCTAACCCTCAGGTTCCTGAACCTCTCCCTGCAGCTACAGAAAGACCTCACCCCTAGGTTCCTGAACCTCTCCCTGCAGCTGCAGAAAGGCCTCACACCCTGGTTGCTGAACCTATCCCTGCAGCTGCAAAAAGGCCTCACCCCCAGGTTCCTGAGCCTCTCCCTGCAGCTGCAGAATGACCTCACCCCCAGGTTCCTGAACATCCCCGTGCAGCTGCATGAAGGCCTCACTCCTAGGTCCCTGAGCCTCTCCCTGCAGCTGCATAAAGGCCTCACTCCCAGGTTCCTGAGCCTCTCCCTGCAGCTGCAGAAAGGCCTCACCCCCAGGTTCCTGAACATACCCGTGCAGCTGCAGAAAGGCCTGACCCCCAGGTTCCTGAGCTTCTCCCTGCAGCTGCAGAAAGACCTCACACCCAGGTTCCTGAATATCCCCGTACAGCTGCAGAAAGTCCTCACCCCCAGGTTCCTGAGCCTCCCCCTGTAGCTGCAGAAAGGCCTCGCCCCCAGGTTCCTGGGCCTCTCCCTGGAGCTACAGAAAATGCCTCACCCCCGGGTTCCTGAGCCTATCCCTGCAGCTGCAGAAAGGCCTCACCCGCAGGTTCCTGAGCCTATCCCTGCAGCTGCAAAAAGGCGTCACCCCCAGGTTCCTGAGCCTCCCCCTGTAGCTGCAGAAAGGCCTCGCCCCCAGGTTCCTGGGCCTCTCCCTGGAGCTACAGAAAATGCCTCACCCCGGGTTCCTGAGCCTATCCCTGCAGCTGCAGAAAGGCCTCACCCGCAGGTTCCTGAGCCTATCCCTGCAGCTGCAAAAAGGCGTCACCCCCAGGTTCCTGAGCCTCTCCCTGCAGCTGCAGAAATGTCTCACCCCCAGGTATCTGAACATACCCGTGCAGCTGCAGAAAGGCCTCACCCCCAGGTTCCTGAGCCTATTCCCGCAGCTGCAGAAAGGCCTCACCCCCAGGTTCTTGAACATACCCCTGCAGCTGCAGAAAGGCCTGAACCCCAGGTTCCGGAGCCTCTCCATGCAGATGCAAAAAGGCCTCACTCCCAGGTTCCTGAGCCTCTCCCTGCAGCTGCAGAAAGACCTCACCCCCAGGTTCCTGAACATCCCCGTACAGCTGCAGAAAGTCCTCACCCCCAGGTTCCTGAGCCTCCCCCTGTAGCTGCAGAAAGGCCTCGCCCCCAGGTTCCTGAGCCTCTCCCTGCAGCTACAGAAAATGCCTCACCCCCAGGTTCCTGAGCCTATCCCTGCAGCTGCAGAAAGGCCTCACCCCCAGGTTCCTGAGCCTATCCCTGCAGCTGCACAAAGGCCTCACCCCCAGGTTCCTGAGCCTCTCCCTACAGCTGCAGAAATGCCTCACCCCCAGGTTTCTGAACATCCCCGTGCAGCTGCAGAAAGGCCTCAACCCCAGGTTCCTGAGCCTATCCCTGCAGCAAGGCCTCACCCCAGGTCCCTGAGCCTTTCCCTGCAGCTACAGAAAAGGCCTCACCTTCAGGTTCCTGAGCCTCTCCCTGCAGCTACAGACAAGGTCTCACCCCCAGGTTCCTGACCCTCCCCCTGCAGCTGCAGAGAGGCCTCACCCCCAGGTTCCTGAGCCTCTCCCTGCAGCTACAGAAAAGGCCTCACCCCCAGGTTCCTGAACCTCCCCCTGCAGTTGCAGAAAGGCCTCATCCCCAGGTTCCTGAACCTCCCCCTGCAGAAAGGCCTCACCCCCAGGTTCAATAACCTCTCCCTGCAGCTGTAGAAAGGCCTCACCCCCAGGTTCCTGAGCCTCTCCCTGCAGCTGCAGAAAGGTCTAACCCTCAGGTTCCTGAACCTCTCCCTGCAGCTACAGAAAGACCTCACCCCTAGGTTCCTGAACCTCTCCCTGCAGCTGCAGAAAGGCCTCACACCCTGGTTCCTGAACCTATCCCTGCAGCTGCAAAAAGGCCTCACCCCCAGGTTCCTGAGCCTCTCCCTGCAGCTGCAGAATGACCTCACCCCCAGGTTCCTGAACATCCCCGTGCAGCTGCATAAAGGCCTCACTCCTAGGTCCCTGAGCCTCTCCCTGCAGCTGCATAAAGGCCTCACTCCCAGGTTCCTGAGCCTCTCCCTGCAGCTGCAGAAAGGCCTCACCCCCAGGTTCCTGAACATACCCGTGCAGCTGCAGAAAGGCCTGACCCCCAGGTTCCTGAGCCTCTCCCTGCAGCTACAGAAAGACCTCACACCCAGGTTCCTGAATATCCCCGTACAGCTGCAGAAAGTCCTCACCCCCAGGTTCCTGAGCCTCCCCCTGTAGCTGCAGAAAGGCCTCGCCCCCAGGTTCCTGGGCCTCTCCCTGGAGCTACAGAAAATGCCTCACCCCCGGGTTCCTGAGCCTATCCCTGCAGCTGCAGAAAGGCCTCACCCGCAGGTTCCTGAGCCTATCCCTGCAGCTGCAAAAAGGCGTCACCCCCAGGTTCCTGAGCCTCCCCCTGTAGCTGCAGAAAGGCCTCGCCCCCAGGTTCCTGGGCCTCTCCCTGGAGCTACAGAAAATGCCTCAGCCCCGGGTTCCTGAGCCTATCCCTGCAGCTGCAGAAAGGCCTCACCCGCAGGTTTCTGAGCCTATCCCTGCAGCTGCAAAAAGGCGTCACCCCCAGGTTCCTGAGCCTCTCCCTGCAGCTGCAGAAATGCCTCACCCCCAGGTTTCTGAACATACCCGTGCAGCTGCAGAAAGGCCTCACCCCCAGGTTCCTGAGCCTATTCCCGCAGCTGCAGAAAGGCCTCACCCCCAGGTTCCTGAACATACCCCTGCAGCTGCAGAAAGGCCTGAACCCCAGGTTCCGGAGCCTCTCCATGCAGATGCAAAAAGGCCTCACTCCCAGGTTCCTGAGCCTCTCCCTGCAGCTGCAGAAAGACCTCACCCCCAGGTTCCTGAACATCCCCGTACAGCTGCAGAAAGTCCTCACCCCCAGGTTCCTGAGCCTCCCCCTGTAGCTGCAGAAAGGCCTCGCCCCCAGGTTCCTGAGCCTCTCCCTGCAGCTACAGAAAATGCCTCACCCCCAGGTTCCTGAGCCTATCCCTGCAGCTGCAGAAAGGCCTCACCCCCAGGTTTTTGAGCCTATCCCTGCAGCTGCAAAAAGGCCTCACCCCCAGGTTCCTGAGGCTCTCCCTGCAGCTGCAGAAATGCCTCACCCCCAGGTTCCGGAACATACCCGTGCAGCTGCAGAAAGGCCTCAACCCCAGGTTCCTGAGCCTATCCCTGCAGCAAGACCTCACCCCCAGGTCCCTGAGCCTTTCCCTGCAGCTACAGAAAAGGCCTCACCCTCAGGTTCCTGAGCCTCTCCCTGCAGCTACAGAAAAGGCCTCACCCCCAGGTCCCTGAGCCTCTCCCTGCAGCTGCAGAAACGCCTCACCCCCAGGTCCCTGAACCTCTACCTGCAGCTACAGAAAAGGCCTCACCCCCATTTTCCTGAACCTCCCCCTTTTGCTGCAGAAAGGCCTCAACCCCAGATTCCTGAGCCTCTCCCTGCAGCTGCAAAAAGGCCTCACCCCAGGATCCTGAGCCTCTCCCTGCAGCTACAGAAAGGCTTCACCCCCAGGTTCCTGAGCCTCTCCCTGCAGCTACAGAAAGGCCTCACCCCCAGGTTTCTGAGCCTATCCTTTCAGCTGCAGAAAGGCCTCTCCCTGCATCTACAGAAAAGGCCTCACCCCCAGGTTCCTGAGCCTCTCCCTGCAGCTACAGAAAAGTCCTCACCCCATGGATCCTGAACCTCTCCCTGCAGCTGCAGAAAGGCCTCACCCCCAGGTTCCTTAGCCTCCTCCTGCAGCTGCTGAAATGCCTCACGCCCAGGTTCCTTAGCCTCTCCCTGCAGCTGCAAAAAGGCCTCACCCCCAGGTTCCTGAGCCTCTCCCTGAGGCTGCAGAAAGGCCTGACCCCCAGGTTCCTGAGTCTCTCCCTCCAGCTGCAGAAAGGCCTCACCCCCAGGTTCCTGAGCCTCTTCCTGCAGCTATTGAAAAAACCTCACCCCCAGGTTCCTGGGCCTCTCCATGCAGCTGCAGAAATGCCTCACACCCAGGTTCCTGAGCCTCTCCCTGCTGCTACAGAAAAGGCCTCACCCCATGGATCCTGAACCTCCCCCTGCAGCTGCAGAAAGGCCTCACCCCCAGGTTCCTTAGCCTCCTCCTGCAGCTGCTGAAAGGCCTCACCCCCACGTTCCTTAGCCTCTCCCTGCAGCTGCAAAAAGGCCTCACCCCCAGGTTCCTGAGCCTCTCCCTGAAGCTGCAGAAAGGCCTGACCCCCATGTTCCTGTGTCTCTCCCTCCAACTGCAGAAAGGCCTCACCCCCAGGTTTCTGAGCCTCTTCCTGCAGATATTGAAAAAACCTCACCCCCAGGTTCCGGGGCCTCTCCCTGCAGCTGCAGAAAGGCCTCACCCCCAGGTTCCTGAACATCCCCGTGTAGCTGCAGAAAGGCCTCACCCCCAGGTTCCTGAGCCTATCCCTGCAGCTGTAGAAAGGCCTCACCCCAGGTTCCTGTGCCTCCCCCTGCAGCTGCAGAAAAGGCCTCACCCCCAGGTTCCTGACCCTCTCCCTGCAACTGCAGAAAAAACCTCAACCCCAGGTTCCTGACCCTCCCCCTGCAGCTGCAGAAAGGCCTCACCCCCAGGTTCCTGAGCCTCTCCCTGCAGCTACAGAAGAGGCCTCACCCCCAGGTTCCTGAACCTCCCCCTGCAGTTGCAGAAAGGCCTCACCCCCAGGTTCCTGAACCTCCCCCTGCAGAAAGGCCTCACCCCCAGGTTCAATAACCTCCCACTGCAGCTGCAGAAAGGCCTCACCCCCAGGTTCCTGAGCCTCTCCCTGCAGCTGCAGAAAGGTCTAACCCTCAGGTTCCTGAACCGCTCCCTGCAGCTGCAGAAGGGCCTCATCCCCAGGTTCCTGAACCTCTCCCTGCAGCTGCAGAAAGGCCTCACACCCTGGTTCCTGAACCTATCCCTGCAGCTTCAAAAAGGCCTCACCCCCAGGTTCCTGAGCCTCTCTCTGAAGCTGCAGAAAGTCCTCACCCGCAGGTTCCTTAACCTCTCCCTGCAGCTGCAGAAATACCTCACCCCCAGGTTCCTGAGCCTCTCCCGGCAGCTACAGAAAAGGCCTCACCCCCTGGTTCCTGAGCCTCTCCCTGCAGCTGCAGAAAGGCCTCACCCCCAGGTTCCTGAGCCTCTCCCTGCAGCTGCAGAAAGGCCTCGCCCCCAGGTTCCTGAGCCTCTCCCTGCAGCTACAGAAAAGGCCTCACCCCCAGGTTCCTGAACCTCCCCGTGCAGCTGCAGAAAGGCCACACCCCCAGGTTCCTGAGCCTCTCCCTGCAGCTGCAAAAAGGCCTCACTCCCATGTTTCTGAGCCTATCCCTGCAGCTGCAAAAGGCCTCACCCCCAGGTTCCTGAGCCTCTCCCTGCAGCTGTAGAAAGGCCTCACCCCCAGGTTCCTGAGCCTCTCCCTGCAGCTGCAGAACGGCCTTACCTCCAGGTTCCTGAACATCCCCGTTCAGTTGCAGAAAGGTCTCACCCCCATGTTTCTGAGCCTATCCCTGCAGCTGCAAAAGGCCTCACCCCCAGGTTCCTGAGCCTCTCCCTGCAGCTGCAGAAAGGCCCAACCCTTAGGTTCCTGAACATACCTGTGCAGCTGCAAAAAGGCCTCACCCCCAGGTTCCTGAGCCTCCCCCTGCAGCTACAGAAAAGGCCTCACCCCCAGGTTCCTGAACCTCCCCCTGCAGTTGCAGAAAGGCCTCGCCCCCAGGTTCCTGAACCTCCCCCTGCAGAAAAGCCTCACCCCCAGGTTCAATAACCTCTCCCTGCAGCTGCAGAAAGGTCTAACCCTCAGGTTCCTGAACCTCTCCCTGCAGCTGCAGAAAGATCTCACCCCCAGGTTCCTGAACCTCTCCCTGCTGTTGCAGAAAGGCCTCACACCCTGGTTCCTGAACCTATCCCTTTAGCTGCAGAAAGGCCTCAACCCCAGGTTCCTGAGCCTCTCCCAGAAGCTGCAAAAAGGCCTCACCCCAGGATCCTGAGCCTCTCCCTGCAGCTACAGAAAGGCCTCACCCCCAGGTTCCTGAACCTCTCCCTGCAGCTGCAGAAAGGCCTCACACCCTGGTTCCTGAACCTATCCCTGCAGCTGCAAAAAGGCCTCACCCCCAGGTTCCTGAGTCTCTCCCTGCAGCTGCAGAATGACCTCACCCCCAGGTTCCTGAACATCCCCATGCAGCTGCATAAAGATCTCACTGCCAGGTCCCTGAGCCTCTCCCTGCAGCTCCAAAAAGGCCTCACTCCCAGGTTCCTGAGCCTCTCCCTGCAGCTGCAGAAAGGCCTCACCCCAAGGTTCCTGAACATACCCGTGCAGCTGCAGAAAGGCCTGACCCCCAGGTTCCTGAGCCTCTCCCTACAGCTGCAGAAAGACCTCACACCCAGGTTCCTGAATATCCCCGTACAGCTGCAGAAAGTCCTCACCCCCAGGTTCCTGAGCCTCCCCTGCAGCTGCAGAAAGGCCTCGCCCCCAGGTTCCTGAGCCTCTCCCTGCAGCTACAGAAAATGCCTCAGCCCCAGGTTCCTGAGCCTATCCCTGCAGCTGCAGAAAGGCCTCACCCCCAGGTTCCTGAGCCTATCCCTGCAGCTGCACAAAGGCCTCACCCCCAGGTTCCTGAGCCTCTCCCTACAGCTGCAGAAATGCCTCACCCCCAGGTTTCTGAACATCCCCGTGCAGCTGCAGAAAGGCCTCAACCCCAGGTTCCTGAGCCTATCCCTGCAGCAAGGCCTCACCCCAGGTCCCTGAGCCTTTCCCTGCAGCTACAGAAAAGGCCTCACCTTCAGGTTCCTGAGCCTCTCCCTGCAGCTACAGAAAAGGTCTCACCCCCAGGTTCCTGACCCTCCCCCTGCAGCTGCAGAGAGGCCTCACCCCCAGGTTCCTGAGCCTCTCCCTGCAGCTACAGAAAAGGCCTCACCCCCAGGTTCCTGAACCTCCCCCTGCAGTTGCAGAAAGGCCTCATCCCCAGGTTCCTGAACCTCCCCCTGCAGAAAGGCCTCACCCCCAGGCTCAATAACCTCTCCCTGCAGCTGTAGAAAGGCCTCACCCCCAGGTTCCTGAGCCTCTCCCTGCAGCTGCAGAAAGGTCTAACCCTCAGGTTCCTGAACCTCTCCCTGCAGCTACAGAAAGACCTCACCCCTAGGTTCCTGAACCTCTCCCTGCAGCTGCAGAAAGGCCTCACACCCTGGTTGCTGAACCTATCCCTGCAGCTGCAAAAAGGCCTCACCCCCAGGTTCCTGAGCCTCTCCCTGCAGCTGCAGAATGACCTCACCCCCAGGTTCCTGAACATCCCCGTGCAGCTGCATGAAGGCCTCACTCCTAGGTCCCTGAGCCTCTCCCTGCAGCTGCATAAAGGCCTCACTCCCAGGTTCCTGAGCCTCTCCCTGCAGCTGCAGAAAGGCCTCACCCCCAGGTTCCTGAACATACCCGTGCAGCTGCAGAAAGGCCTGACCCCCAGGTTCCTGAGCTTCTCCCTGCAGCTGCAGAAAGACCTCACACCCAGGTTCCTGAATATCCCCGTACAGCTGCAGAAAGTCCTCACCCCCAGGTTCCTGAGCCTCCCCCTGTAGCTGCAGAAAGGCCTCGCCCCCAGGTTCCTGGGCCTCTCCCTGGAGCTACAGAAAATGCCTCACCCCCGGGTTCCTGAGCCTATCCCTGCAGCTGCAGAAAGGCCTCACCCGCAGGTTCCTGAGCCTATCCCTGCAGCTGCAAAAAGGCGTCACCCCCAGGTTCCTGAGCCTCCCCCTGTAGCTGCAGAAAGGCCTCGCCCCCAGGTTCCTGGGCCTCTCCCTGGAGCTACAGAAAATGCCTCACCCCGGGTTCCTGAGCCTATCCCTGCAGCTGCAGAAAGGCCTCACCCGCAGGTTCCTGAGCCTATCCCTGCAGCTGCAAAAAGGCGTCACCCCCAGGTTCCTGAGCCTCTCCCTGCAGCTGCAGAAATGTCTCACCCCCAGGTATCTGAACATACCCGTGCAGCTGCAGAAAGGCCTCACCCCCAGGTTCCTGAGCCTATTCCCGCAGCTGCAGAAAGGCCTCACCCCCAGGTTCTTGAACATACCCCTGCAGCTGCAGAAAGGCCTGAACCCCAGGTTCCGGAGCCTCTCCATGCAGATGCAAAAAGGCCTCACTCCCAGGTTCCTGAGCCTCTCCCTGCAGCTGCAGAAAGACCTCACCCCCAGGTTCCTGAACATCCCCGTACAGCTGCAGAAAGTCCTCACCCCCAGGTTCCTGAGCCTCCCCCTGTAGCTGCAGAAAGGCCTCGCCCCCAGGTTCCTGAGCCTCTCCCTGCAGCTACAGAAAATGCCTCACCCCCAGATTCCTGAGCCTATCCCTGCAGCTGCAGAAAGGCCTCACCCCCAGGTTCCTGAGCCTATCCCTGCAGCTGCACAAAGGCCTCACCCCCAGGTTCCTGAGCCTCTCCCTACAGCTGCAGAAATGCCTCACCCCCAGGTTTCTGAACATCCCCGTGCAGCTGCAGAAAGGCCTCAACCCCAGGTTCCTGAGCCTATCCCTGCAGCAAGGCCTCACCCCAGGTCCCTGAGCCTTTCCCTGCAGCTACAGAAAAGGCCTCACCTTCAGGTTCCTGAGCCTCTCCCTGCAGCTACAGACAAGGTCTCACCCCCAGGTTCCTGACCCTCCCCCTGCAGCTGCAGAGAGGCCTCACCCCCAGGTTCCTGAGCCTCTCCCTGCAGCTACAGAAAAGGCCTCACCCCCAGGTTCCTGAACCTCCCCCTGCAGTTGCAGAAAGGCCTCATCCCCAGGTTCCTGAACCTCCCCCTGCAGAAAGGCCTCACCCCCAGGTTCAATAACCTCTCCCTGCAGCTGTAGAAAGGCCTCACCCCCAGGTTCCTGAGCCTCTCCCTGCAGCTGCAGAAAGGTCTAACCCTCAGGTTCCTGAACCTCTCCCTGCAGCTACAGAAAGACCTCACCCCTAGGTTCCTGAACCTCTCCCTGCAGCTGCAGAAAGGCCTCACACCCTGGTTCCTGAACCTATCCCTGCAGCTGCAAAAAGGCCTCACCCCCAGGTTCCTGAGCCTCTCCCTGCAGCTGCAGAATGACCTCACCCCCAGGTTCCTGAACATCCCCGTGCAGCTGCATAAAGGCCTCACTCCTAGGTCCCTGAGCCTCTCCCTGCAGCTGCATAAAGGCCTCACTCCCAGGTTCCTGAGCCTCTCCCTGCAGCTGCAGAAAGGCCTCACCCCCAGGTTCCTGAACATACCCGTGCAGCTGCAGAAAGGCCTGACCCCCAGGTTCCTGAGCCTCTCCCTGCAGCTACAGAAAGACCTCACACCCAGGTTCCTGAATATCCCCGTACAGCTGCAGAAAGTCCTCACCCCCAGGTTCCTGAGCCTCCCCCTGTAGCTGCAGAAAGGCCTCGCCCCCAGGTTCCTGGGCCTCTCCCTGGAGCTACAGAAAATGCCTCACCCCCGGGTTCCTGAGCCTATCCCTGCAGCTGCAGAAAGGCCTCACCCGCAGGTTCCTGAGCCTATCCCTGCAGCTGCAAAAAGGCGTCACCCCCAGGTTCCTGAGCCTCCCCCTGTAGCTGCAGAAAGGCCTCGCCCCCAGGTTCCTGGGCCTCTCCCTGGAGCTACAGAAAATGCCTCAGCCCCGGGTTCCTGAGCCTATCCCTGCAGCTGCAGAAAGGCCTCACCCGCAGGTTCCTGAGCCTATCCCTGCAGCTGCAAAAAGGCGTCACCCCCAGGTTCCTGAGCCTCTCCCTGCAGCTGCAGAAATGCCTCACCCCCAGGTTTCTGAACATACCCGTGCAGCTGCAGAAAGGCCTCACCCCCAGGTTCCTGAGCCTATTCCCGCAGCTGCAGAAAGGCCTCACCCCCAGGTTCCTGAACATACCCCTGCAGCTGCAGAAAGGCCTGAACCCCAGGTTCCGGAGCCTCTCCATGCAGATGCAAAAAGGCCTCACTCCCAGGTTCCTGAGCCTCTCCCTGCAGCTGCAGAAAGACCTCACCCCCAGGTTCCTGAACATCCCCGTACAGCTGCAGAAAGTCCTCACCCCCAGGTTCCTGAGCCTCCCCCTGTAGCTGCAGAAAGGCCTCGCCCCCAGGTTCCTGAGCCTCTCCCTGCAGCTACAGAAAATGCCTCACCCCCAGGTTCCTGAGCCTATCCCTGCAGCTGCAGAAAGGCCTCACCCCCAGGTTTTTGAGCCTATCCCTGCAGCTGCAAAAAGGCCTCACCCCCAGGTTCCTGAGGCTCTCCCTGCAGCTGCAGAAATGCCTCACCCCCAGGTTCCGGAACATACCCGTGCAGCTGCAGAAAGGCCTCAACCCCAGGTTCCTGAGCCTATCCCTGCAGCAAGACCTCACCCCCAGGTCCCTGAGCCTTTCCCTGCAGCTACAGAAAAGGCCTCACCCTCAGGTTCCTGAGCCTCTCCCTGCAGCTACAGAAAAGGCCTCACCCCCAGGTCCCTGAGCCTCTCCCTGCAGCTGCAGAAACGCCTCACCCCCAGGTCCCTGAACCTCTACCTGCAGCTACAGAAAAGGCCTCACCCCCATTTTCCTGAACCTCCCCCTTTTGCTGCAGAAAGGCCTCAACCCCAGATTCCTGAGCCTCTCCCTGCAGCTGCAAAAAGGCCTCACCCCAGGATCCTGAGCCTCTCCCTGCAGCTACAGAAAGGCTTCACCCCCAGGTTCCTGAGCCTCTCCCTGCAGCTACAGAAAGGCCTCACCCCCAGGTTTCTGAGCCTATCCTTTCAGCTGCAGAAAGGCCTCTCCCTGCATCTACAGAAAAGGCCTCACCCCCAGGTTCCTGAGCCTCTCCCTGCAGCTACAGAAAAGTCCTCACCCCATGGATCCTGAACCTCTCCCTGCAGCTGCAGAAAGGCCTCACCCCCAGGTTCCTTAGCCTCCTCCTGCAGCTGCTGAAATGCCTCACGCCCAGGTTCCTTAGCCTCTCCCTGCAGCTGCAAAAAGGCCTCACCCCCAGGTTCCTGAGCCTCTCCCTGAGGCTGCAGAAAGGCCTGACCCCCAGGTTCCTGAGTCTCTCCCTCCAGCTGCAGAAAGGCCTCACCCCCAGGTTCCTGAGCCTCTTCCTGCAGCTATTGAAAAAACCTCACCCCCAGGTTCCTGGGCCTCTCCATGCAGCTGCAGAAATGCCTCACACCCAGGTTCCTGAGCCTCTCCCTGCTGCTACAGAAAAGGCCTCACCCCATGGATCCTGAACCTCCCCCTGCAGCTGCAGAAAGGCCTCACCCCCAGGTTCCTTAGCCTCCTCCTGCAGCTGCTGAAAGGCCTCACCCCCACGTTCCTTAGCCTCTCCCTGCAGCTGCAAAAAGGCCTCACCCCCAGGTTCCTGAGCCTCTCCCTGAAGCTGCAGAAAGGCCTGACCCCCATGTTCCTGTGTCTCTCCCTCCAACTGCAGAAAGGCCTCACCCCCAGGTTTCTGAGCCTCTTCCTGCAGATATTGAAAAAACCTCACCCCCAGGTTCCGGGGCCTCTCCCTGCAGCTGCAGAAAGGCCTCACCCCCAGGTTCCTGAACATCCCCGTGTAGCTGCAGAAAGGCCTCACCCCCAGGTTCCTGAGCCTATCCCTGCAGCTGTAGAAAGGCCTCACCCCAGGTTCCTGTGCCTCCCCCTGCAGCTGCAGAAAAGGCCTCACCCCCAGGTTCCTGACCCTCTCCCTGCAACTGCAGAAAAAACCTCAACCCCAGGTTCCTGACCCTCCCCCTGCAGCTGCAGAAAGGCCTCACCCCCAGGTTCCTGAGCCTCTCCCTGCAGCTACAGAAGAGGCCTCACCCCCAGGTTCCTGAACCTCCCCCTGCAGTTGCAGAAAGGCCTCACCCCCAGGTTCCTGAACCTCCCCCTGCAGAAAGGCCTCACCCCCAGGTTCAATAACCTCCCACTGCAGCTGCAGAAAGGCCTCACCCCCAGGTTCCTGAGCCTCTCCCTGCAGCTGCAGAAAGGTCTAACCCTCAGGTTCCTGAACCGCTCCCTGCAGCTGCAGAAGGGCCTCATCCCCAGGTTCCTGAACCTCTCCCTGCAGCTGCAGAAAGGCCTCACACCCTGGTTCCTGAACCTATCCCTGCAGCTTCAAAAAGGCCTCACCCCCAGGTTCCTGAGCCTCTCTCTGAAGCTGCAGAAAGTCCTCACCCGCAGGTTCCTTAACCTCTCCCTGCAGCTGCAGAAATACCTCACCCCCAGGTTCCTGAGCCTCTCCCGGCAGCTACAGAAAAGGCCTCACCCCCTGGTTCCTGAGCCTCTCCCTGCAGCTGCAGAAAGGCCTCACCCCCAGGTTCCTGAGCCTCTCCCTGCAGCTGCAGAAAGGCCTCGCCCCCAGGTTCCTGAGCCTCTCCCTGCAGCTACAGAAAAGGCCTCACCCCCAGGTTCCTGAACCTCCCCGTGCAGCTGCAGAAAGGCCACACCCCCAGGTTCCTGAGCCTCTCCCTGCAGCTGCAAAAAGGCCTCACTCCCATGTTTCTGAGCCTATCCCTGCAGCTGCAAAAGGCCTCACCCCCAGGTTCCTGAGCCTCTCCCTGCAGCTGTAGAAAGGCCTCACCCCCAGGTTCCTGAGCCTCTCCCTGCAGCTGCAGAACGGCCTTACCTCCAGGTTCCTGAACATCCCCGTTCAGTTGCAGAAAGGTCTCACCCCCATGTTTCTGAGCCTATCCCTGCAGCTGCAAAAGGCCTCAGCCCCAGGTTCCTGAGCCTCTCCCTGCAGCTGCAGAAAGGCCCAACCCTTAGGTTCCTGAACATACCTGTGCAGCTGCAAAAAGGCCTCACCCCCAGGTTCCTGAGCCTCCCCCTGCAGCTACAGAAAAGGCCTCACCCCCAGGCTCCTGAGCCTCTCGCTGCAGCTGCAGAAAGGCCTCACCCCCAGGTCCCTGAGCCTCTCCCTGCAGCTGCAAAAAGGCCTCACCCCCAGGTTCCTGATCCTCTCCCTGCAGCTGCAGAAATGCCTCACCCTCAGGTTTCTGAACATCCCCGTACAGCTGCAGAAAGGCCTCACCCCCAGGTTCCTGAGCCTATCCCACAGCTGCAAAAAGTCCTCACCGCCAGGTTTCTGAGCCCCTCACTTCAGCTGCAGAAAGGCCTCAGCCCCAGGTTCCTGAACATCCCCGTGCAGCTGCAGAAAGGCCTCAACCCCAGGTTCCTGAGCCTATCCCTGCAGCAAGGCCTCACCCGCAGGTTCCTGAGCCTTTCCCTGCAGCTACAGAAAAGGCCTCACCCCCAGGATCCTGAACCTCTCCCTGCAGCTACAGAAAAGGCCTCACCCCCAGGTTCCTGAGCTTCTCCCTGCAGCTGCAGCTGCAGAAAGGCCTCACCCCCAGATTCCTGAATCTCTACCTGCAGCTAGAGAAAAGGCCTCACCCCCAGTTTCCTGAACCTCCCCCTTTAGCTGCAGAACGGCCTCAACCCCAGGTTCCTGAGCCTCTCCCTGCAGCTGCAGAAAGGCTTCACCCCCAGGTTCCTGAGCCTCTCCCTGCAGCTACAGAAAAGGCCTCACCCCCAGGATCCTGAACCTCTCCCTGCAGCTACAGAAAAGGCCTCACCCCCAGGTTCCTGAGCCTCTCCCTGCAGCTGCAGAAAGGCCTCACCCCCAGATTCCTGAACCTCTACCTTCAGCTAGAGAAAAGGCCTCACCCCCAGGTTCAATAACCTCTCCCTGCAGCTGCAGAAAGGCCTCACCCCCAGGTTCCTGAGCCTCTCCCTGCAGCTGCAGAAAGGCCCCACCCCCAGGTTCCTGAACATACCCATGCAGCTGCAGAAAGGCCTCACCCCCAGATTCCTGAGCCTCCCCCTGCAGCTACAGGAAAGGCCTCACCCCCAGGTTCTTGAGCCTCTCCCTGCAGCTGCAGAAAGGCCTAAACCCCAGGTTCC
Source organism: Triturus cristatus (assembly GCF_964204655.1). Lineage (NCBI taxonomy): Eukaryota > Metazoa > Chordata > Amphibia > Caudata > Salamandridae > Triturus > Triturus cristatus. The sequence continues at coordinate 193,916,477 of NC_140579.1, forward strand.
TGAGCCTCTCCCTGCAGCAACAGAAAAGGCCTCACCCCCAGGTTCCTGAGCCTATCCCTGCAGCTGCAGAAAGGCCTCACCCCCAGGTTCCTGAGCCTATCCCTGCAGCTCCAAAAAGGCCTCACCCCCAGGTTCCTGATCCTCTCCCTGCAGCTGCAGAAATGCCTCACCTCCAGGTTTCTGAACATCCCCGGACAGCTGCAGAAAGGCCTCACCCCCAGGTTCCTGAACATCTCCGTGCAGCTGCAGAAAGGCCTCAACCCCAGGTTCCTGAGCCTATCCCTGCAGCAAGGCCTCACCCGCAGGTTCCTGAGCCTTTCCCTGCAGCTACAGAAAAGGCCTTACCCCCAGGTTCCTGGACCTCTCCCTGCAGCTACAGAAAAGGCCTCACCCCCAGGTTCCTGAGCCTCTCCCTGCAGCTGCAGAAAGGCCTCACCCACAGATTCCTGAACCTCTACCTGCAGCTACAGAAAAGGCCTCACCCCCAGTTTCCTGAACCTCCCCCTTTAGCTGCAGAACGGCCTCAACCCCAGGTTCCTGAGCCTCTCCCTGCAGCTGCAAAAAGGCCTCACCCCAGGATCCTGAGCCTCTCCCTGCAGGTGCAGAAAGGCTTCACCCCCAGGTTCCTGAGCCTCTCCCTGCAGCTACAGAAAAGGCCTCACCCCCAGGTTCCCGAGCCTCTCCCTGCAGCTACAGAAAAGGCCTCACCCCAGGATCCTTAGCCTCTCCCTGCAGCTGCAGAAAGGCTTCACCCCCAGGTTCCTGAACCTCCCCCTGCAGTTGCAGAAAGGCCTCACCCCCAGGTTCCTGAGCGTCTCCCTGCAGCTACAGAAAAGGCCTCACCCCCAGGTTCCTGAACCTCCCCGTTCAGCTGCAGAAAGGCCTCACCCCCAGGTTCCTGAGCCTCTCCCTGCAGCTGCAAAAAGGCCTCACTCCCAGGTTCCTGAGCCTCTCCCTGCAGCTGCAGAAAGGCCTCACCCCCAGGTTCCTGAGCCTCTCCCTGCAGCTGCAGAACGGCCTCACCCCCAGGTTCCTGAACATACCCGTGCAGCTGCAGAAAGGCCTCACCCCCAGGTTCCTGAGCCTCCCCCTGCAGCCGCAGAAAAGGCCTCACCCCCAGGTTCCTGAGCCTCTCCCTGCAGCTGCAGAAAAGGCCTCACCCCCAGGTTCCTGACCCTCCCCCTGCAGCTGCAGAAAGGCCTTACCCCCAAGTTCCTGAGCCTCTCCCTGCAGCTACAGAAAAGGCCTCACCCCAGGTTCCTGAACCTCCCCCTGCAGTTGCAGAAAGGCTTCACCCCCAGGTTCCTGAACCTCCCCCTGCAGAAAGGCCTCACCCCCAGGTTCAATAACCTCTCCCTGCAGCTGCAGAAAGGCCTCACCCCCAGGTTCCTGAGCCTCTCCCTGCAGCTGCAGAAAGGTCTAACCCTCAGGTTCCTGAACCGCTCCCTGCAGCTGAAGAAAGGCCTCACCCCCAGGTTCCTGATTCTCTCCCTGCAGCTGCAGAAAGGCCTCACACCCTGGTTCCTGAACCTATCCCTGCAGCTGCAAAAAGGCCTCACCCCCAGGTTCCTGAGCCTCTCCCTGCAGCTGCAGAAAGGCCTCACCCTCAGGTTCCTTAACCTTTCTCTGCAGGTGCAGAAATGCCTCACCCCCAGGTTCCTGAGCCTCTCCCTGCAGCTACAGAAAAGGCCTCAACCCCTGGTTCCTGAGCCTCTCCCTGCAGCTGCAGAAAGGCCTCACCACCAGGTTCCTGAGCCTCTCCCTGCAGCTACAGAAAAGGCCTCACTCCCAGGTTCCTGAACCTCCCCGTGCAGCTGCAGAAAGGCCTCACCCCCAGGTTCCTGAGCATCTCCATGCAGCTGCAAAAAGGCCTCACTCCCAGGTTCCTGAGCCTCTCCCTGCAGCTGCAGAAAGGCCTCACCCCCAGGTTCCTGAGCCTCTCCCTGCAGCTGCAGAACGGCCTCACCCCCAGGTTCCTGAGCCTCTCCCTGCAGCTGCAGAAAGGCCTCACCCCCAGATTCCTGAACCTCTACCTGCAGCTACAGAAAAGGCCTCACCCCCAGTTTCCTGAACCTCCCCCTGCAGTTGCAGAAATGCCTCACCCCCAGGTTCCTGAACCTCCCCCTGCAGAAAGGGCTCACCCCCAGGTTCAATAACCTCTCCCTGCAGCTACAGAAAGGCCTCACCCCGGGTTCCTGAACCTCTCCCTGCAGCTGCAGAAAGGCCTCACCCCCAGATTACTGAACCTCTCCCTGCAGCTGCAGAAAGGCCTCACCCCCAGGTTCCTGAACATACCCGTGCAGCTGCAGAAAGGCCTCACCCCTAGATTCCTGAACCTCTACCTGCAGCTACAGAAAAGGCCTCACCCCCAGGTTCCTGAGCCTCTCCCTGCAGCTGCAGAAAAGGCCTCACCCCCAGGTTCCTGAGCCTCTCCCTGCAGCTGCAAAAAGGCCTCACCCTCAGTTTCCTGAACCTCCCCCTTTAGCTGCAGAACGGCCTCAACCCCAGGTTCCTGAGCCTCTCCCTGCAGCTGCAAAAAGGCCTCACCCCAGGATCCTGAGCCTCTCCCTACAGCTGCAGAAAGGCTTCACCCCCAGGTTCCTGAGCCTCTCCCTGCAGCTGCAGAAAGGCCTCACCCCCAGGTTCCTGAGCCTCTCCCTGCAGCTACAGAAAAGGCCTCACCCCCAGGTTCCTGAACCTCCCCGTGCAGCTGCAGAAAGGCCTCACCCCCAGGTTCCTGAGCCTCTCCCTGCAGCTGCAAAAAGGCCTCACTCCCAGGTTCCTGAGCCTCTCCCTGCAGCTGCAGAAAGGCCTCACCCCCAGGTTCCTGAGCCTCTCCCTGCAGCTGCAGAACGGCCTCACCCCAGGTTCCTGAACATCCCCGTTCAGCTGCAGAAAGGTCTCACCCCCATGTTTCTGAGCATATCCCTGCAGCTGCAGATAGGCCTCACCCCCAGGTTCCTGAGCCTCTCCCTGCAGCTGCAGAAAGGCCTCACCCCCAGATTCCTGAACCTCTTCCTGCAGCTACAGAAAAGGCCTCACCCCCAGGTTCCTGACCCTCACCCTGCAGCTGCAGAAAGGCCTCACCCCCAGGTTCCTGAGCCTCTCCCTGCAGCTGCAGAAAAGCCTCACCCCCAGATTCCTGAACCTCTCCCTGCAGCTACAGAAAAGGCCTCACCCCCAGTTTCCTGAACCTCCCCCTGCAGTTGCAGAAATGCCTCACCCCCAGGTTCAATAACCTCTCCCTGCAGCTGCAGAAAGGCCTCACCCCGGGTTCCTGAACCTCTCCCTGCAGCTGCAGAAAGGCCTCAACCCCAGATTCTTGAACCTCTCCCTGCAGCTGCAGAAAGGCCTCACCCCCAGGTTCCTGAACATACCCGTGCAGCTGCAGAAAGGCCTCACCCCCAGATTCCTGAACCTCTACCTGCAGCTACAGAAAAGGCCTCACCCCCAGGTTCCTGAGCCTCTCCCTGCAGCTGCAGAAAGGTCTAACCCTCAGGTTCCTGAACCTCTCCCTGCAGCTGCAGAAAGGCCACACCCCGGGTTCCTGAACCTCTCCCTGCAGCTGCAGAAAGGCCTCACCCCCAGATTACTGAACCTCTCCCTGCAGCTGCAGAAAGGCCTCACCCCCAGGTTCCTGAACATACCCGTGCAGCTGCAGAAAGGCCTCACCCCCAGATTCCTGAACCTCTACCTGCAGCTACAGAAAAGACCTCACCCCCAGGTTCCTGAGCCTCTCCCTGCAGCTGCAGAAAAGGCCTCACCCCCAGGTTCCTGACCCTCTCCCTGCAGCTGCAGAAAGGCCTCACCCCCAGGTTACTGAGCCTCTCCCTGCAGCTACAGAAAAGGCCTCACCCCCAGGTTCCTGAACCTCCCCCTGCAGTTGCAGAAAGGCCTCGCCCCCAGGTTCCTGAACCTCCCCCTGCAGAAAAGCCTCACCCCCAGGTTCAATAACCTCTCCCTGCAGCTGCAGAAAGGTCTAACCCTCAGGTTCCTGAACCTCTCCCTGCAGCTGCAGAAAGATCTCACCCCCAGGTTCCTGAACCTCTCCCTGCTGCTGCAGAAAGGCCTCACACCCTGGTTCCTGAACCTATCCCTTTAGCTGCAGAAAGGCCTCAACCCCAGGTTCCTGAGCCTCTCCCAGAAGCTGCAAAAAGGCCTCACCCCAGGATCCTGAGCCTCTCCCTGCAGCTACAGAAAGGCCTCACACCCAGGTTCCTGAACCTCTCCCTGCAGCTGCAGAAAGGCCTCACACCCTGGTTCCTGAACCTATCCCTGCAGCTGCAAAAAGGCCTCACCCCCAGGTTCCTGAGCCTCTCCCTGCAGCTGCAGAAAGGCCTCACCCCCAGGTTCCTGAGCCTCTCCCTGCAGCTACAGAAAAGGCCTCACCCCCAGGTTCCTGAACCTCCCCGTGCAGCTGCAGAAAGGCCTCACCCCCAGGTTCCTGAGCCTCTCCATGCAGCTGCAAAAAGGCTTCACTCCCAGGTTCCTGAGCCTCTCCCTGCAGCTGCAGGAAGGCCTCACCCCCAGGTTCCTGAGCCTCTCCCTGAAGCTGCAGAACGGCCTCACCCCCAGGTTCCTGAACATACCCGTTCAGCTGCAGAAAGGTCTCACCCCCATGTTTCTGAGCCTATCCCTGCAGCTGCAAAAGGCCTCACCCCCAGGTTCCTGAGCCTCTCCCTGCAGCTGCAGAAAGGCCCCACCCCCAGGTTCCTGAACATACCCGTGCAGCTGCAGAAAGGCCTCACCCCCAGGTTCCTGAGCCTCCCCCTGCAGCTACAGAAAAGGCCTCACCCCCAGGTTCCAGAGCCTCTCCCTGCAGCTGCAGAAAGGCCTCACCCCAGGTTCCTGAGCCTCTCCCTGCAGCTACAGAAAAGGCCTCACCCCCAGGTTCCTGAGCCTATCCATGCAGCTGCAGAAAGGCCTCACCCCCAGGTTCCTGAGCCTATCCCTGCAGCTGGAAAAAAGCCTCACCTCCAGGTTCCTGATCCTCTCCCTGCAGCTGCAGAAATGCCTCACCCCCAGGTTTCTGAACATCCCCGTACAGCTGCAGAAAGGCCTCACCCCCAGGTTTCTGAGCCTCTCCCTGCAGCTGCAAAAAGGCCTCACTCCCAGGTTCCTGAGCCTCTCCCTGCAGCTGCATAAAGGCCTCACCCCCAGGTTCCTGAGCCTCTCCCTACAGCTGCAGAACGGCCTCACCCCAGGTTCCTGAACATCCCCGTTCAGCTGCAGAAAGGTCTCACCCCCATGTTTCTGAGCATATCCCTGCAGCTGCAGAAAAGCCTCACCCCCAGGTTCCTGAGCCTCTCCCTGCAGCTGCAGAAAGGCCTCACCCCCAGATTCCTGAACCTCTACCTGTAGCTACAGAAAAGGCCTCACCCCCAGGTTCCTGACCCTCCCCCTGCAGCTGCAGAAAAGCCTCACCCCCAGGTTCCTGAGCCTCTCCCTGCAGCTGCAGAAAGGCCTCACCCCCAGATTCCTGAACCTCTACCTGCAGCTACAGAAAAGGCCTCACCCCCAGTTTCCTGAACCTCCCCCTGCAGTTGCAGAAATGCCTCACCCCCAGGTTCCTGAACCTCCCCCTGCAGAAAGGGCTCACCCCCAGGTTCAATAACCTCTCCCTGCAGCTGCAGAAAGGCCTCACCCCGGGTTCCTGAACCTTTCCCTGCAGCTGCAGAAAGGCCTCACCCCCAGATTACTGAACCTCTCCCTGCAGCTGCAGAAAGGCCTCACCCCCAGGTTCCTGAACATACCCGTGCAGCTGCAGAAAGGCCTCACCCCTAGATTCCTGAACCTCTACCTGCAGCTACAGAAAAGGCCTCACCCCCAGGTTCCTGAGCCTCTCCCTGCAGCTGCAGAAAAGGCCTCACCCCCAGGTTCCTGACCCTCTCCCTGCAGCTGCAGAAAGGCCTCACCCCCAGGTTACTGAGCCTCTCCCTGCAGCTACAGAAAAGGCCTCACCCCCAGGTTCCTGAACCTCCCCCTGCAGTTGCAGAAAGGCCTCGCCCCCAGGTTCCTGAACCTCCCCCTGCAGAAAAGCCTCACCCCCAGGTTCAATAACCTCTCCCTGCAGCTGCAGAAAGGTCTAACCCTCAGGTTCCTGAACCTCTCCCTGCAGCTGCAGAAAGATCTCACCCCCAGGTTCCTGAACCCCTCCCTGCTGTTGCAGAAAGGCCTCACACCCTGGTTCCTGAACCTATCCCTTTAGCTGCAGAAAGGCCTCAACCCCAGGTTCCTGAGCCTCTCCCAGAAGCTGCAAAAAGGCCTCACCCCAGGATCCTGAGCCTCTTCCTGCAGCTACAGAAAGGCCTCACCCCCAGGTTCCTGAACCTCTCCCTGCAGCTGCAGAAAGGCCTCACACCCTGGTTCCTGAACCTATCCCTGCAGCTGCAAAAAGGCCTCACCCCCAGGTTCCTGAGTCTCTCCCTGCAGCTGCAGAATGACCTCACCCCCAGGTTCCTGAACATCCCCATGCAGCTGCATAAAGATCTCACTGCCAGGTCCCTGAGCCTCTCCCTGCAGCTGCAAAAAGGCCTCACTCCCAGGTTCCTGAGCCTCTCCCTGCAGCTGCAGAAAGGCCTCACCCCAAGGTTCCTGAACATACCCGTGCAGCTGCAGAAAGGCCTGACCCCCAGGTTCCTGAGCCTCTCCCTACAGCTGCAGAAAGACCTCACACCCAGGTTCCTGAATATCCCCGTACAGCTGCAGAAAGTCCTCACCCCCAGGTTCCTGAGCCTCCCCTGCAGCTGCAGAAAGGCCTCGCCCCGAGGTTCCTGAGCCTCTCCCTGCAGCTACAGAAAATGCCTCACCCCCAGGTTCCTGAGCCTATCCCTGCAGCTGCAGAAAGGCCTCACCCCCAGGTTCCTGAGCCTATCCCTGCAGCTGCACAAAGGCCTCACCCCCAGGTTCCTGAGCCTCTCCCTACAGCTGCAGAAATGCCTCACCCCCAGGTTTCTGAACATCCCCGTGCAGCTGCAGAAAGGCCTCAACCCCAGGTTCCTAAGCCTATCCCTGCAGCAAGGCCTCACCCCAGGTCCCTGAGCCTTTCCCTGCAGCTACAGAAAAGGCCTCACCTTCAGGTTCCTGAGCCTCTCCCTGCAGCTACAGAAAAGGTCTCACCCCCAGGTTCCTGACCCTCCCCCTGCAGCTGCAGAGAGGCCTCACCCCCAGGTTCCTGAGCCTCTCCCTGCAGCTACAGAAAAGGCCTCACCCCCAGGTTCCTGAACCTCCCCCTGCAGTTGCAGAAAGGCCTCATCCCCAGGTTCCTGAACCTCCCCCTGCAGAAAGGCCTCACCCCCAGGTTCAATAACCTCTCCCTGCAGCTGTAGAAAGGCCTCACCCCCAGGTTCCTGAGCCTCTCCCTGCAGCTGCAGAAAGGTCTAACCCTCAGGTTCCTGAACCTCTCCCTGCAGCTACAGAAAGACCTCACCCCTAGGTTCCTGAACCTCTCCCTGCAGCTGCAGAAAGGCCTCACACCCTGGTTGCTGAACCTATCCCTGCAGCTGCAAAAAGGCCTCACCCCCAGGTTCCTGAGCCTCTCCCTGCAGCTGCAGAATGACCTCACCCCCAGGTTCCTGAACATCCCCGTGCAGCTGCATGAAGGCCTCACTCCTAGGTCCCTGAGCCTCTCCCTGCAGCTGCATAAAGGCCTCACTCCCAGGTTCCTGAGCCTCTCCCTGCAGCTGCAGAAAGGCCTCACCCCCAGGTTCCTGAACATACCCGTGCAGCTGCAGAAAGGCCTGACCCCCAGGTTCCTGAGCCTCTCCCTGCAGCTGCAGAAAGACCTCACACCCAGGTTCCTGAATATCCCCGTACAGCTGCAGAAAGTCCTCACCCCCAGGTTCCTGAGCCTCCCCCTGTAGCTGCAGAAAGGCCTCGCCCCCAGGTTCCTGGGCCTCTCCCTGGAGCTACAGAAAATGCCTCACCCCCGGGTTCCTGAGCCTATCCCTGCAGCTGCAGAAAGGCCTCACCCGCAGGTTCCTGAGCCTATCCCTGCAGCTGCAAAAAGGCGTCACCCCCAGGTTCCTGAGCCTCCCCCTGTAGCTGCAGAAAGGCCTCGCCCCCAGGTTCCTGGGCCTCTCCCTGGAGCTACAGAAAATGCCTCACCCCCGGGTTCCTGAGCCTATCCCTGCAGCTGCAGAAAGGCCTCACCCGCAGGTTCCTGAGCCTATCCCTGCAGCTGCAAAAAGGCGTCACCCCCAGGTTCCTGAGCCTCTCCCTGCAGCTGCAGAAATGTCTCACCCCCAGGTTTCTGAACATACCCGTGCAGCTGCAGAAAGGCCTCACCCCCAGGTTCCTGAGCCTATTCCCGCAGCTGCAGAAAGGCCTCACCCCCAGGTTCTTGAACATACCCCTGCAGCTGCAGAAAGGCCTGAACCCCAGGTTCCGGAGCCTCTCCATGCAGATGCAAAAAGGCCTCACTCCCAGGTTCCTGAGCCTCTCCCTGCAGCTGCAGAAAGACCTCACCCCCAGGTTCCTGAACATCCCCGTACAGCTGCAGAAAGTCCTCACCCCCAGGTTCCTGAGCCTCCCCCTGTAGCTGCAGAAAGGCCTCGCCCCCAGGTTCCTGAGCCTCTCCCTGCAGCTACAGAAAATGCCTCACCCCCAGGTTCCTGAGCCTATCCCTGCAGCTGCAGAAAGGCCTCACCCCAGGTTCCTGAGCCTATCCCTGCAGCTGCACAAAGGCCTCACCCCCAGGTTCCTGAGCCTCTCCCTACAGCTGCAGAAATGCCTCACCCCCAGGTTTCTGAACATCCCCGTGCAGCTGCAGAAAGGCCTCAACCCCAGGTTCCTGAGCCTATCCCTGCAGCAAGGCCTCACCCCAGGTCCCTGAGCCTTTCCCTGCAGCTACAGAAAAGGCCTCACCTTCAGGTTCCTGAGCCTCTCCCTGCAGCTACAGACAAGGTCTCACCCCCAGGTTCCTGACCCTCCCCCTGCAGCTGCAGAGAGGCCTCACCCCCAGGTTCCTGAGCCTCTCCCTGCAGCTACAGAAAAGGCCTCACCCCCAGGTTCCTGAACCTCCCCCTGCAGTTGCAGAAAGGCCTCATCCCCAGGTTCCTGAACCTCCCCCTGCAGAAAGGCCTCACCCCCAGGTTCAATAACCTCTCCCTGCAGCTGTAGAAAGGCCTCACCCCCAGGTTCCTGAGCCTCTCCCTGCAGCTGCAGAAAGGTCTAACCCTCAGGTTCCTGAACCTCTCCCTGCAGCTACAGAAAGACCTCACCCCTAGGTTCCTGAACCTCTCCCTGCAGCTGCAGAAAGGCCTCACACCCTGGTTCCTGAACCTATCCCTGCAGCTGCAAAAAGGCCTCACCCCCAGGTTCCTGAGCCTCTCCCTGCAGCTGCAGAATGACCTCACCCCCAGGTTCCTGAACATCCCCGTGCAGCTGCATAAAGGCCTCACTCCTAGGTCCCTGAGCCTCTCCCTGCAGCTGCATAAAGGCCTCACTCCCAGGTTCCTGAGCCTCTCCCTGCAGCTGCAGAAAGGCCTCACCCCCAGGTTCCTGAACATACCCGTGCAGCTGCAGAAAGGCCTGACCCCCAGGTTCCTGAGCCTCTCCCTGCAGCTACAGAAAGACCTCACACCCAGGTTCCTGAATATCCCCGTACAGCTGCAGAAAGTCCTCACCCCCAGGTTCCTGAGCCTCCCCCTGTAGCTGCAGAAAGGCCTCGCCCCCAGGTTCCTGGGCCTCTCCCTGGAGCTACAGAAAATGCCTCACCCCCGGGTTCCTGAGCCTATCCCTGCAGCTGCAGAAAGGCCTCACCCGCAGGTTCCTGAGCCTATCCCTGCAGCTGCAAAAAGGCGTCACCCCCAGGTTCCTGAGCCTCCCCCTGTAGCTGCAGAAAGGCCTCGCCCCCAGGTTCCTGGGCCTCTCCCTGGAGCTACAGAAAATGCCTCACCCCCGGGTTCCTGAGCCTATCCCTGCAGCTGCAGAAAGGCCTCACCCGCAGGTTCCTGAGCCTATCCCTGCAGCTGCAAAAAGGCGTCACCCCCAGGTTCCTGAGCCTCTCCCTGCAGCTGCAGAAATGCCTCACCCCCAGGTTTCTGAACATACCCGTGCAGCTGCAGAAAGGCCTCACCCCCAGGTTCCTGAGCCTATTCCCGCAGCTGCAGAAAGGCCTCACCCCCAGGTTCCTGAACATACCCCTGCAGCTGCAGAAAGGCCTGAACCCCAGGTTCCGGAGCCTCTCCATGCAGATGCAAAAAGGCCTCACTCCCAGGTTCCTGAGCCTCTCCCTGCAGCTGCAGAAAGACCTCACCCCCAGGTTCCTGAACATCCCCGTACAGCTGCAGAAAGTCCTCACCCCCAGGTTCCTGAGCCTCCCCCTGTAGCTGCAGAAAGGCCTCGCCCCCAGGTTCCTGAGACTCTCCCTGCAGCTACAGAAAATGCCTCACCCCCAGGTTCCTGAGCCTATCCCTGCAGCTGCAGAAAGGCCTCACCCCCAGGTTTCTGAGCCTATCCCTGCAGCTGCAAAAAGGCCTCACCCCCAGGTTCCTGAGGCTCTCCCTGCAGCTGCAGAAATGCCTCACCCCCAGGTTCCGGAACATACCCGTGCAGCTGCAGAAAGGCCTCAACCCCAGGTTCCTGAGCCTATCCCTGCAGCAAGACCTCACCCCCAGGTCCCTGAGCCTTTCCCTGCAGCTACAGAAAAGGCCTCACCCTCAGGTTCCTGAGCCTCTCCCTGCAGCTACAGAAAAGGCCTCACCCCCAGGTCCCTGAGCCTCTCCCTGCAGCTGCAGAAACGCCTCACCCCCAGGTCCCTGAACCTCTACCTGCAGCTACAGAAAAGGCCTCACCCCCATTTTCCTGAACCTCCCCCTTTTGCTGCAGAAAGGCCTCAACCCCAGATTCCTGAGCCTCTCCCTGCAGCTGCAAAAAGGCCTCACCCCAGGATCCTGAGCCTCTCCCTGCAGCTACAGAAAGGCTTCACCCCCAGGTTCCTGAGCCTCTCCCTGCAGCTACAGAAAGGCCTCACCCCCAGGTTTCTGAGCCTATCCTTTCAGCTGCAGAAAGGCCTCTCCCTGCATCTACAGAAAAGGCCTCACCCCCAGGTTCCTGAGCCTCTCCCTGCAGCTACAGAAAAGTCCTCACCCCATGGATCCTGAACCTCTCCCTGCAGCTGCAGAAAGGCCTCACCCCCAGGTTCCTTAGCCTCCTCCTGCAGCTGCTGAAATGCCTCACGCCCAGGTTCCTTAGCCTCTCCCTGCAGCTGCAAAAAGGCCTCACCCCCAGGTTCCTGAGCCTCTCCCTGAGGCTGCAGAAAGGCCTGACCCCCAGGTTCCTGAGTCTCTCCCTCCAGCTGCAGAAAGGCCTCACCCCCAGGTTCCTGAGCCTCTTCCTGCAGCTATTGAAAAAACCTCACCCCCAGGTTCCTGGGCCTCTCCATGCAGCTGCAGAAATGCCTCACACCCAGGTTCCTGAGCCTCTCCCTGCTGCTACAGAAAAGGCCTCACCCCATGGATCCTGAACCTCCCCCTGCAGCTGCAGAAAGGCCTCACCCCAAGGTTCCTTAGCCTCCTCCTGCAGCTGCTGAAAGGCCTCACCCCCACGTTCCTTAGCCTCTCCCTGCAGCTGCAAAAAGGCCTCCCCCCCAGGTTCCTGAGCCTCTCCCTGAAGCTGCAGAAAGGCCTGACCCCCATGTTCCTGTGTCTCTCCCTCCAACTGCAGAAAGGCCTCACCCCCAGGTTTCTGAGCCTCTTCCTGCAGATATTGAAAAAACCTCACCCCCAGGTTCCGGGGCCTCTCCCTGCAGCTGCAGAAAGGCCTCACCCCCAGGTTCCTGAACATCCCCGTGTAGCTGCAGAAAGGCCTCACCCCCAGGTTCCTGAGCCTATCCCTGCAGCTGTAGAAAGGCCTCACCCCAGGTTCCTGTGCCTCCCCCTGCAGCTGCAGAAAAGGCCTCACCCCCAGGTTCCTGACCCTCTCCCTGCAACTGCAGAAAAAACCTCAACCCCAGGTTCCTGACCCTCCCCCTGCAGCTGCAGAAAGGCCTCACCCCCAGGTTCCTGAGCCTCTCCCTGCAGCTACAGAAGAGGCCTCACCCCCAGGTTCCTGAACCTCCCCCTGCAGTTGCAGAAAGGCCTCACCCCCAGGTTCCTGAACCTCCCCCTGCAGAAAGGCCTCACCCCCAGGTTCAATAACCTCCCCCTGCAGCTGCAGAAAGGCCTCACCCCCAGGTTCCTGAGCCTCTCCCTGCAGCTGCAGAAAGGTCTAACCCTCAGGTTCCTGAACCGCTCCCTGCAGCTGCAGAAGGGCCTCATCCCCAGGTTCCTGAACCTCTCCCTGCAGCTGCAGAAAGGCCTCACACCCTGGTTCCTGAACCTATCCCTGCAGCTTCAAAAAGGCCTCACCCCCAGGTTCCTGAGCCTCTCTCTGAAGCTGCAGAAAGTCCTCACCCGCAGGTTCCTTAACCTCTCCCTGCAGCTGCAGAAATACCTCACCCCCAGGTTCCTGAGCCTCTCCCGGCAGCTACAGAAAAGGCCTCACCCCCTGGTTCCTGAGCCTCTCCCTGCAGCTGCAGAAAGGCCTCACCCCCAGGTTCCTGAGCCTCTCCCTGCAGCTGCAGAAAGGCCTCGCCCCCAGGTTCCTGAGCCTCTCCCTGCAGCTACAGAAAAGGCCTCACCCCCAGGTTCCTGAACCTCCCCGTGCAGCTGCAGAAAGGCCACACCCCCAGGTTCCTGAGCCTCTCCCTGCAGCTGCAAAAAGGCCTCACTCCCATGTTTCTGAGCCTATCCCTGCAGCTGCAAAAGGCCTCACCCCCAGGTTCTTGAGCCTCTCCCTGCAGCTGTAGAAAGGCCTCACCCCCAGGTTCCTGAGCCTCTCCCTGCAGCTGCAGAACGGCCTTACCTCCAGGTTCCTGAACATCCCCGTTCAGTTGCAGAAAGGTCTCACCCCCATGTTTCTGAGCCTATCCCTGCAGCTGCAAAAGGCCTCACCCCCAGGTTCCTGAGCCTCTCCCTGCAGCTGCAGAAAGGCCCAACCCTTAGGTTCCTGAACATACCTGTGCAGCTGCAAAAAGGCCTCACCCCCAGGTTCCTGAGCCTCCCCCTGCAGCTACAGAAAAGGCCTCACCCCCAGGCTCCTGAGCCTCTCGCTGCAGCTGCAGAAAGGCCTCACCCCCAGGTCCCTGAGCCTCTCCCTGCAGCTGCAAAAAGGCCTCACCCCCAGGTTCCTGATCCTCTCCCTGCAGCTGCAGAAATGCCTCACCCTCAGGTTTCTGAACATCCCCGTACAGCTGCAGAAAGGCCTCACCCCCAGGTTCCTGAGCCTATCCCACAGCTGCAAAAAGTCCTCACCGCCAGGTTTCTGAGCCCCTCACTTCAGCTGCAGAAAGGCCTCAGCCCCAGGTTCCTGAACATCCCCGTGCAGCTGCAGAAAGGCCTCAACCCCAGGTTCCTGAGCCTATCCCTGCAGCAAGGCCTCACCCGCAGGTTCCTGAGCCTTTCCCTGCAGCTACAGAAAAGGCCTCACCCCCAGGATCCTGAACCTCTCCCTGCAGCTACAGAAAAGGCCTCACCCCCAGGTTCCTGAGCTTCTCCCTGCAGCTGCAGCTACAGAAAGGCCTCACCCCCAGATTCCTGAATCTCTACCTGCAGCTAGAGAAAAGGCCTCACCCCCAGTTTCCTGAACCTCCCCCTTTAGCTGCAGAACGGCCTCAACCCCAGGTTCCTGAGCCTCTCCCTGCAGCTGCAGAAAGGCTTCACCCCCAGGTTCCTGAGCCTCTCCCTGCAGCTACAGAAAAGGCCTCACCCCCAGGATCCTGAACCTCTCCCTGCAGCTACAGAAAAGGCCTCACCCCCAGGTTCCTGAGCCTCTCCCTGCAGCTGCAGAAAGGCCTCACCCCCAGATTCCTGAACCTCTACCTTCAGCTAGAGAAAAGGCCTCACCCCCAGGTTCAATAACCTCTCCCTGCAGCTGCAGAAAGGCCTCACCCCCAGGTTCCTGAGCCTCTCCCTGCAGCTGCAGAAAGGTCTAACCCTCAGGTTCCTGAACATCTCCCTGCAGCTGCAGAAAGGCCTCACACCCTGGTTCCTGAACCTCTCCCTGCAGCTGCAGAAGGACCTCACACCCTGGTTCCTGAACCTATCCCTGCAGCTGCAAAAAGGCCTCACCCCCAGGTTCCTGAGCCTCTTCCTGCAGCTGCAGAATGACCTCATCCCCAGGTTCCTGAACATCCCCGTGCAGCTGCATAAAGGCCTCACTCCCAGGTCCCTGAGCCTCTCCCTGCAGCTGCAAAAAGGCCTCACTCCCAGGTTCCTGAGCCTCTCCCTGCAGCTGCAGAAAGGCCTCACCCCCAGGTTCCTGAGCCTCTCCCTGCAGCTGCAGAAAGGCCCCACCCCCAGGTTCCTGAACATACCCATGCAGCTGCAGAAAGGCCTCACCCCCAGGTTCCTGAGCCTCCCCCTGCAGATACAGGAAAGGCCTCACCCCCAGGTTCTTGAGCCTCTCCCTGCAGCTGCAGAAAGGCCTAAACCCCAGGTTCCTGAGCCTCTCCCTGCAGCAACAGAAAAGGCCTCACCCCCAGGTTCCTGAGCCTATCCCTGCAGCTGCAGAAAGGCCTCACCCCCAGGTTCCTGAGCCTATCCCTGCAGCTCCAAAAAGGCCTCACCCCCAGGTTCCTGATCCTCTCCCTGCAGCTGCAGAAATGCCTCACCTCCAGGTTTCTGAACATCCCCGGACAGCTGCAGAAAGGCCTCACCCCCAGGTTCCTGAACATCTCCGTGCAGCTGCAGAAAGGCCTCAACCCCAGGTTCCTGAGCCTATCCCTGCAGCAAGGCCTCACCCGCAGGTTCCTGAGCCTTTCCCTGCAGCTACAGAAAAGGCCTTACCCCCAGGTTCCTGGACCTCTCCCTGCAGCTACAGAAAAGGCCTCACCCCCAGGTTCCTGAGCCTCTCCCTGCAGCTGCAGAAAGGCCTCACCCACAGATTCCTGAACCTCTACCTGCAGCTACAGAAAAGGCCTCACCCCCAGTTTCCTGAACCTCCCCCTTTAGCTGCAGAACGGCCTCAACCCCAGGTTCCTGAGCCTCTCCCTGCAGCTGCAAAAAGGCCTCACCCCAGGATCCTGAGCCTCTCCCTGAAGCTGCAGAAAGGCTTCACCCCCAGGTTCCTGAGCCTCTCCCTGCAGCTACAGAAAAGGCCTCACCCCCAGGTTCCCGAGCCTCTCTCTGCAGCTACAGAAAAGGCCTCACCCCAGGATCCTTAGCCTCTCCCTGCAGCTGCAGAAAGGCTTCACCCCCAGGTTCCTGAACCTCCCCCTGCAGTTGCAGAAAGGCCTCACCCCCAGGTTCCTGAGCGTCTCCCTGCAGCTACAGAAAAGGCCTCACCCCCAGGTTCCTGAACCTCCCCGTGCAGCTGCAGAAAGGCCTCACCCCCAGGTTCCTGAGCCTCTCCCTGCAGCTGCAAAAAGGCCTCACTCCCAGGTTCCTGAGCCTCTCCCTGCAGCTGCAGAAAGGCCTCACCCCCAGGTTCCTGAGCCTCTCCCTGCAGCTGCAGAACGGCCTCACCCCCAGGTTCCTGAACATACCCGTGCAGCTGCAGAAAGGCCTCACCCCCAGGTTCCTGAGCCTCCCCCTGCAGCCGCAGAAAAGGCCTCACCCCCAGGTTCCTGAGCCTCTCCCTGCAGCTGCAGAAAAGGCCTCACCCCCAGGTTCCTGACCCTCCCCCTGCAGCTGCAGAAAGGCCTTACCCCCAAGTTCCTGAGCCTCTCCCTGCAGCTACAGAAAAGGCCTCACCCCCAGGTTCCTGAACCTCCCCCTGCAGTTGCAGAAAGGCTTCACCCCCAGGTTCCTGAACCTCCCCCTGCAGAAAGGCCTCACCCCCAGGTTCAAAACCTCTCCCTGCAGATGCAGAAAGGCCTCACCCCCAGGTTCCTGAGCCTCTCCCTGCAGCTGCAGAAAGGTCTAACCCTCAGGTTCCTGAACCGCTCCCTGCAGCTGCAGAAAGGCCTCACCCCCAGGTTCCTGAACCTCTCCCTGCAGCTGCAGAAAGGCCTCACACCTTGGTTCCTGAACCTATCCCTGCAGCTGCAAAAAGGCCTCACCCCCAGGTTCCTGATCCTCTCCCTGCAGCTGCAGAAAGGCCTCACCCTCAGGTTCCTTAACCTTTCCCTGCAGGTGCAGAAATGCCTCACCCCCAGGTTCCTGAGCCTCTCCCTGCAGCTACAGAAAAGGCCTCAACCCCTGGTTCTTGAGCCTCTCCCTGCAGCTGCAGAAAGGCCTCACCACCAGGTTCCTGAGCCTCTCCCTGCAGCTACAGAAAAGGCCTCACCCCCAGGTTCCTGAACCTCCCCGTGCAGCTGCAGAAAGGCCTCACCCCCAGGTTCCTGAGCATCTCCATGCAGCTGCAAAAAGGCCTCACTCCCAGGTTCCTGAGCCTCTCCCTGCAGCTGCAGAAAGGCCTCACCCCCAGGTTCCTGAGCCTCTCCCTGCAGCTGCAGAACGGCCTCACCCCCAGGTTCCTGAGCCTCTCCCTGCAGCTGCAGAAAGGCCCCACACCCAGGTTCCTGAACATACCCATGCAGCTGCAGAAAGGCCTCACCCCCAGGTTCCTGAGCCTCCCCCTGCAGCTACAGGAAAGGCCTCACCCCCAGGTTCTTGAGCCTCTCCCTGCAGCTGCAGAAAGGCCTCACCCCCAGGTTCCTGAGCCTCTCCCTGCAGCAACAGAAAAGGCCTCACCCCCAGGTTCCTGAGCCTATCCCTGCAGCTGCAGAAAGGCCTCACCCCCAGCTTCCTGAGCCTATCCCTGCAGCTGCAAAAAGGCCTCACCCCCAGGTTCCTGATCCTCTCCCTGCAGCTGCAGAAATGCCTCACCTCCAGGTTTCTGAACATCCCCGGACAGCTGCAGAAAGGCCTCGACCCCAGGTTCCTGAGCCTATCCCAGCAGCTGCAAAAAGACCTCACCGCCATGTTTCTGAGCCCCTTACTTCAGCTGCAGAAAGACCTCAGCCCCAGGTTCCTGAACATCTCCGTGCAGCTGCAGAAAGGCCTCAACCCCAGGTTCCTGGGCCTATCCCTGCAGCAAGGCCTCACCCGCAGGTTCCTGAGCCTTTCCCTGCAGCTACAGAAAAGGCCTTACCATCAGGTTCCTGGACCTCTCCCTGCAGCTACAGAAAAGGCCTCACCCCCAGGTTCCTGAGCTTCTCCCTGCAGCTGCAGCTGCAGAAAGGCCTCACCCCCAGATTCCTGAATCTCTACCTGCAGCTAGAGAAAAGGCCTCACCCCAGTTTCCTGAACCTCCCCCTTTAGCTGCAGAACGGCCTCAACCCCAGGTTCCTGAGCCTCTCCCTGCAGCTGCAGAAAGGCTTCACCCCCAGGTTCCTGAGCCTCTCCCTGCAGCTACAGAAAAGGCCTCACCCCCAGGATCCTGAACCTCTCCCTGCAGCTACAGAAAAGGCCTCACCCCCAGGTTCCTGAGCCTCTCCCTGCAGCTGCAGAAAGGCCTCACCCCCAGATTCCTGAACCTCTACCTGCAGCTAGAGAAAAGGCCTCACCCCCAGTTTCCTGAACCCCCCCCCTTTAGCTGCAGAACAGCCTCAACCCCAGGTTCCTGAGCCTCTCCCTGCAGCTGCAGAAAGGCTTCACCCCCAGGTTCCTGAGCCTCTCCCTGCAGCTACAGAAAAGGCCTCACCCCCAGGTTCAATAACCTCTCCCTGCAGCTGCAGAAAGGCCTCACCCCCATGTTCCTGAGCCTCTCCCTGCAGCTGCAGAAAGGTCTAACCCTCAGGTTCCTGAACATCTCCCTGCAGCTGCAGAAAGGCCTCACACCCTGGTTCCTGAACCTCTCCCTGCAGCTGCAGAAGGACCTCACACCCTGGTTCCTGACCCTATCCCTGCAGCTGCAAAAAGGCCTCACCCCCAGGTTCCTGAGCCTCTTCCTGCAGCTGCAGAATGACCTCACCCCCAGGTTCCTGAACATCCCCGTGCAGCTGCATAAAGGCCTCACTCCCAGGTCCCTGAGCCTCTCCCTGCAGCTGCAAAAAGGCCTCACTCCCAGGTTCCTGAGCCTCTCCCTGCAGCTGCAGAAAGGCCTCACCCCCAGGGTCCTGAGCCTCTCCCTGCAGCTGCAGAAAGGCCCCACCCCCAGGTTCCTGAACATACCCATGCAGCTGCAGAAAGGCCTCACCCCCAGGTTCCTGAGCCTCCCCCTGCAGCTACAGGAAAGGCCTCACCCCCAGGTTCTTGAGCCTCTCCCTGCAGCTGCAGAAAGGCCTCACCCCCAGGTTCCTGAGCCTCTCCCTTCAGCAACAGAAAAGGCCTCACCCCCAGGTTCCTGAGCCTATCCCTGCAGCTGCAGAAAGGCCTCACCCCCAGGTTCCTGAGCCTATCCCTGCAGCTCCAAAAAGGCCTCACCCCCAGGTTCCTGATCCTCTCCCTTCAGCTGCAGAAATGCCTCACCTCCAGGTTTCTGAACATCCCCGGACAGCTGCAGAAAGGCCTCACCCCCAGGTTCCTGAGCCTATCCCCGCAGCTGCAAAAAGACCTCACCGCCAGGTTTCTGAGCTCCTTACTTCAGCTGCAGAAAGGCCTCAGCCCCAGGTTCCTGAACATCTCCGTGCAGCTGCAGAAAGGCCTCAACCCCAGGTTCCTGAGCCTATCCCTGCAGCAAGGCCTCACCCGCAGGTTCCTGAGCCTTTCCCTGCAGCTACAGAAAAGGCCTTACCCCCAGGTTCCTGGACCTCTCCCTGCAGCTACAGAAAAGGCCTCACCCCCAGGTTCCTGAGCCTCTCCCTGCAGCTGCAGAAAGGCCTCACCCACAGATTCCTGAACCTCTACCTGCAGCTACAGAAAAGGCCTCACCCCCAGTTTCCTGAACCCCCCCCCCCCTTTAGCTGCAGAACGGCCTCAACCCCAGGTTCCTGAGCCTCTCCCTGCAGCTGCAAAAAGGCCTCACCCCAGGATCCTGAGCCTCTCCCTGCAGCTGCAGAAAGGCTTCACCCCCAGGTTCCTGAGCCTCTCCCTGCGGCTACAGAAAAGGCCTCACCCCCAGGTTCCTGAGCCTCTCCCTGCAGCTACAGAAAAGGCCTCACCCCCAGGTTCCTGAACCTCCCCCTGCAGTTGCAGAAAGGCCTCACCCCCAGGTTCCTGAGCGTCTCCCTCCAGCTACAGAAAAGGCCTCACCCCCAGGTTCCTGAACCTCCCCGTGCAGCTGCAGAAAGGCCTCACCCCCAGGTTCCTGAGCCTCTCCCTACAGCTGCAAAAAGGCCTCACTCCCAGGTTCCTGAGCCTCTCCCTGCAGCTGCAGAAAGGCCTCACCCCCAGGTTCCTGAGCCTCTCCCTGCAGCTGCAGAACGGCCTCACCCCCAGGTTCCTGAACATCCCCGTTCAGCTGCAGAAAGGTCTCACCCCCATGTTTCTGAGCATATCTCTGCAGCTGCAAAAAGTCCTCACCCCCAGGTTCCTAAGCCTCTCCCTGCAGCTGCAGAAAGGCCTCACCCCCAGGTTCCTGAACATACCCGTGCAGCTGCAGAAAGGCCTCACCCCCAGGTTCCTGAGCCTCCCCCTGCAGCCGCAGAAAAGGCCTCACCCCCAGGTTCCTGAGCCTCTCCCTGCAGCTGCAGAAAAGGCCTCACCCCCAGGTTCCTGACCCTCCCCCTGCAGCTGCAGAAAGGCCTTACCCCCAAGTTCCTGAGCCTCTCCCTGCAGCTACAGAAAAGGCCTCACCCCCAGGTTCCTGAACCTCCCCCTGCAGTTGCAGAAAGGCTTCACCCCCAGGTTCCTGAACCTCCCCCTGCAGAAAGGCCTCACCCCCAGGTTCAATAACCTCTCCCTGCAGCTGCAGAAAGGCCTCACCCCCAGGTTCCTGAGCCTCTCCCTGCAGCTGCAGAAAGGTCTAACCCTCAGGTTCCTGAACCGCTCCCTGCAGCTGCAGAAAGGCCTCACCCCCAGGTTCCTGAACCTCTCCTTGCAGCTGCAGAAAGGCCTCACACCCTGGTTCCTGAACCTATCCCTGCAGCTGCAAAAAGGCCTCACCCCCAGGTTCCTGAGCCTCTCCCTGCAGCTGCAGAAAGGCCTCACCCTCAGGTTCCTTAACCTTTCCCTGCAGGTGCAGAAATGCCTCACCCCCAGGTTCCTGAGCCTCTCCCTGCAGCTACAGAAAAGGCCTCAACCCCTGGTTCCCGAGCCTCTCCCTGCAGCTGCAGAAAGGCCTCACCACCAGGTTCCTGAGCCTCTCCCTGCAGCTACAGAAAAGGCCTCACCCCCAGGTTCCTGAACCTCCCCGTGCAGCTGCAGAAAGGCCTCACCCCCAGGTTCCTGAGCATCTCCATGCAGCTGCAAAAAGGCCTCACTCCCAGGTTCCTGAGCCTCTCCCTGCAGCTGCAGAAAGGCCTCACCCCCAGGTTCCTGAGCCTCTCCCTGCAGCTGCAGAACGGCCTCACCCCCAGGTTCCTGAGCCTCTCCCTGCAGCTGCAGAAAGGCCCCACCCCCAGGTTCCTGAACATACCCATGCAGCTGCAGAAAGGCCTCACCCCCAGGTTCCTGAGCCTCCCCCTGCAGCTACAGGAAAGGCCTCACCCCCAGGTTCTTGAGCCTCTCCCTGCAGCTGCAGAAAGGCCTCACCCCCAGGTTCCTGAGCCTCTCCCTGCAGCAACAGAAAAGGCCTCACCCCCAGGTTCCTGAGCCTATCCCTGCAGCTGCAGAAAGGCCTCACCCCCAGGTTCCTGAGCCTATCCCTGCAACTGCAAAAAGGCCTCACCCCCAGGTTCCTGATCCTCTCCCTGCAGCTGCAGAAATGCCTCACCTCCAGGTTTCTGAACATCCCCGGACAGCTGCAGAAAGGCCTCACCCCCAGGTTCCTGAGCCTATCCCCGCAGCTGCAAAAAGACCTCACCGCCAGGTTTCTGAGCCCCTTACTTCAGCTGCAGAAAGGCCTCAGCCCCAGGTTCCTGAACATCTCTGTGCAGCTGCAGAAAGGCCTCAACCCCAGGTTCCTGAGCCTATCCCTGCAGCAAGGCCTCACCCGCAGGTTCCTGAGCCTTTCCCTGCAGCTACAGAAAAGGCCTTACCATCAGGTTCCTGGACCTCTCCCTGCAGCTACAGAAAAGGCCTCACCCCCAGGTTCCTGAGCCTCTCCCTGCAGCTGCAGAAAGGCCTCACCCACAGATTCCTGAACCTCTACCTGCAGCTACAGAAAAGGCCCCACCCCCAGTTTCCTGAACCTCCCCCTTTAGCTGCAGAACGGCCTCAACCCCAGGTTCCTGAGCCTCGCCCTGCAGCTGCAAAAAGGCCTCACCCCAGGATCCTGAGCCTCTCCCTGCAGCTGCAGAAAGGCTTCACCCCCAGGTCCCTGAGCCTCTCCCTGCAGCTACAGAAAAGGCCTCACCCCCAGGTTCCTGAGCCTCTCCCTGCAGCTACAGAAAAGGCCTCACCCCCAGGTTCCTGAACCTCCCCCTGCAGTTGCAGAAAGGCCTCACCCCCAGGTTCCTGAACCTCCCCCTGCAGAAAGGCCTCACCCCCAGGTTCAATAACCTCTCCCTGCAGCTGCAGAAAGGCCTCACCCCCAGGTTCCTGAGCCTCTCCCTGCAGCTGCAGAAAGGTCTAACCCTCAGGTTCCTGAACCGCTCCCTGCAGCTGCAGAAAGGCCTCACCCTCAGGTTCCTGAACCCTCTCCCTGCAGCTGCAGAAAGGCCTCACACCCTGGTTCCTGAACCTATCCCTGCAGCTGCAAAAATGCCTCATCCCCAGGTTCCTGAGCCTCTCCCTGCAGCTGCAGAAAGGCCTCACCCTCAGGTTCCTTAACCTCTCCCTGCAGCTGCAGAAATGCCTCACCCCCAGGTTCCTGAGCCTCTCCGTGCAGCTACAGAAAAGGCCTCACCCCCTGGTTCCTGAGCTTCTCCCTGCAGCTGCAGAAAGGCCTCACCCCCAGGTTCCTGAGCCTCTCCCTGCAGCTGCAGAAAGGCCTCACCCCCAGGTTCCTGAGCCTCTCCCTGCAGCTACAGAAAAGGCCTCACCCCCAGGTTCCTGAACCTCCCCGTGCAGCTGCAGAAAGGCCTCACCCCCAGGTTCCTGAGCCTCTCCATGCAGCTGCAAAAAGGCCTCACTCCCAGGTTCCTGAGCCTCTCCCTGCAGCTGCAGGAAGGCCTCACCCCCAGGTTCCTGAGCCTCTCCCTGCAGCTGCAGAACGGCCTCACCCCCAGGTTCCTGAACATACCCGTTCAGCTGCAGAAAGGTCTCACCCCCATGTTTCTGAGCCTATCCCTGCAGCTGCAAAAGGCCTCACCCCCAGGTTCCTGAGCCTCTCCCTGCAGCTGCAGAAAGACCCCACTTCCAGGTTCCTGAACATACCCGTGCAGCTGCAGAAAGGCCTCACCCCCAGGTTCCTGAGCCTCGCCCTGCAGCTACAGAAAAGGCCTCACCCCCAGGTTCCTGAGCCTATCCATGCAGCTGCAGAAAGGCCTCACCCCCAGGTTCCTGAGCCTATCCCTGCAGCTGGAAAAAAGCCTCACCCCCAGGTTCCTGATCCTCTCCCTGCAGCTGCAGAAATGCCTCACCCCCAGGTTTCTGAACATCCCCGTACAGTTGCAGAAAACCCTCACCCCCAGGTTCCTGAGCCTATCCCCGCAGCTGCAAAAAGTCCTCACCGCTAGGTTTCTGAGCCCCTCACTTCAGTTGCAGAAAGGCCTCAGCCCCAGGTTAATGAACATCCCCGTGCAGCTGCAGAAAGGCCTCAACCCCAGGTTCCTGAGCCTATCCCTGCAGCAAGGCCTCACCCGCAGGTTCCTGAGCCTTTCCCTGCAGCTACAGAAAAGGCCTCACCCCCAGGTTCCTGAACCTCTCCCTGCAGCTACAGAAAAGGCCTCACCCCCAGATTCCTGAACCTCTACCTGCAGCTACAGAAAAGGCCTCACCCCCAGTTTCCTGAACCTCCCCCTTTAGCTGTAGAACGGCCTCAACCCCAGGTTCCTGAGCCTCTCCCTGCAGCTGCAAAAAGGCCTCACCCCAGGATCCTGAGCCTCTCCCTGCAGCTGCAGAAAGGCTTCACTCCCAGGTTCCTGAGCCTCTCCCTGCAGCTGCAGAAAGGCCTCACCCCCAGGTTCCTGAGCCTCTCCCTGCAGCTACAGAAAAGGCCTCACCCCCAGGTTCCTGAACCTCCCCGTGCAGCTGCAGAAAGGCCTCACCCCCAGGTTCCTGAGCCTCTCCCTGCAGCTGCAAAAAGGCCTCACTCCCAGGTTCCTGAGCCTCTCCCTGCAGCTGCAGAAAGGCCTCAGCCCCAGGTTCCTGAGCCTCTCCCTGCAGCTGCAGAACGGCCTCACCCCAGGTTCCTGAACATCCCCGTTCAGCTGCAGAAACGTCTCACCCCCATGTTTCTGAGCATATCCCTGCAGCTGCAGAAAGGCCTCACCCCCAGGTTCCTGAGCCTCTCCCTGCAGCTGCAGAAAGGCCTCACCCCCAGATTCCTGAACCTCTACCTGCAGCTACAGAAAAGGCCTCACCCCCAGGTTCCTGACCCTCCCCCTGCAGCTGCAGAAAGGCCTCACCCCCAGGTTCCTGAGCCTCTCCCTGCAGCTGCAGAAAGGCCTCACCCCCTGATTCCTGAACCTCTACCTGCAGCTACAGAAAAGGCCTCACCCCCAGTTTCCTGAACCTCCCCCTGCAGTTGCAGAAAGGCCTCACCCCCAGGTTCCTGAACATACCCGTGCAGCTGCAGAAAGGCCTCACCCCCAGATTCCTGAACCTCTACCTGCAGCTACAGAAAAGGCCTCACCCCCAGGTTCCTGAGCCTCTCCCTGCAGCTGCAGAAAGGTCTAACCCTCAGGTTCCTGAACCTCTCCCTGCAGCTGCAGAAAGGCCTCACCCCCAGATTCCTGAACCTCTCCCTGCAGCTGCAGAAAGGCCTCACCCCCAGGTTCCTGAACATACCCGTGCAGCTGCAGAAAGGCCTCACCCCCAGATTCCTGAACCTCTACCTGCAGCTACAGAAAAGGCCTCACCCCCAGGTTCCTGAGCCTCTCCCTGCAGCTGCAGAAAGGTCTAACCCTCAGGTTCCTGAACCTCTCCCTGCAGCTGCAGAAAGGCCTCACCCCGGGTTCCTGAACCTCTCCCTGCAGCTGCAGAAAGGCCTCACCCCCAGATTACTGAACCTCTCCCTGCAGCTGCAGAAAGGCCTCACCCCCAGGTTCCTGAACATACCCGTGCAGCTGCAGAAAGGCCTCACCCCCAGATTCCTGAACCTCTACCTGCAGCTACAGAAAAGGCCTCACCCCCAGGTTCCTGAGCCTCTCCCTGCAGCTGCAGAAAAGGCCTCACCCCCAGGTTCCTGACCCTCTCCCTGCAGCTGCAGAATGGACTCACCCCCAGGTTCCTGACCCTCTCCCTGCAGCTGCAGAAAGGCCTCACCCAAAGGTTACTGAGCCTCTCCCTGCAGCTACAGAAAAGGCCTCACCCCCAGGTTCCTGAACCTCCCCCTGCAGTTGCAGAAAGGCCTCGCCCCCAGGTTCCTGAACCTCCCCCTGCAGAAAAGCCTCACCCCCAGGTTCAATAACCTCTCCCTGCAGCTGCAGAAAGGTCTAACCCTCAGGTTCCTGAACCTCTCCCTGCAGCTGCAGAAAGATCTCACCCCCAGGTTCCTGAACCTCTCCCTGCTGCTGCAGAAAGGCCTCACACCCTGGTTCCTGAACCTATCCCTTTAGCTGCAGAAAGGCCTCAACCCCAGGTTCCTGAGTCTCTCCCTGCAGCTGCAGAATGACCTCACCCCCAGGTTCCTGAACATCCCCATGCAGCTGCATAAAGATCTCACTGCCAGGTCCCTGAGCCTCTCCCTGCAGCTGCAAAAAGGCCTCACTCCCAGGTTCCTGAGCCTCTCCCTGCAGCTGCAGAAAGGCCTCACCCCCAGGTTCCTGAACATACCCGTGCAGCTGCAGAAAGGCCTGACCCCCAGGTTCCTGAGCGTCTCCCTACAGCTGCAAAAAGACCTCACACCCAGGTTCCTGAATATCCCCGTACAGCTGCAGAAAGTCCTCACCCCCAGGTTCCTGAGCCTCCCCTGCAGCTGCAGAAAGGCCTCGCCCCCAGGTTCCTGAGCCTCTCCCTGCAGCTGCAGAAAGGCCTCACACCCTGGTTCCTGAACCTATCCCTGCAGCTGCAAAAAGGCCTCACCCCCAGGTTCCTGAGTCTCTCCCTGCAGCTGCAGATTGACCTCACCCCCAGGTTCCTGAACATCCCCATGCAGCTGCATAAAGATCTCACTGCCAGGTCCCTGAGCCTCTCCCTGCAGCTGCAAAAAGGCCTCACTCCCAGGTTCCTGAGCCTCTCCCTGCAGCTGCAGAAAGGCCTCACCCCCAGGTTCCTGAACATACCCGTGCAGCTGCAGAAAGGCCTGACCCCCAGGTTCCTGAGCATCTCCCTACAGCTGCAAAAAGACCTCACACCCAGGTTCCTGAATATCCCCGTACAGCTGCAGAAAGTCCTCACCCCCAGGTTCCTGAGCCTCCCCTGCAGCTGCAGAAAGGCCTCGCCCCCAGGTTCCTGAGCCTCTCCCTGCAGCTACAGAAAATGCCTCACCCCCAGGTTCCTGAGCCTATCCCTGCAGCTGCAGAAAGGCCTCACCCCCAGGTTCCTGAGCCTGTCCCTGCAGCTGCACAAAGGCCTCACCCCCAGGTTCCTGAGCCTCTCCCTACAGCTGCAGAAATGCCTCACCCCCAGGTTTCTGAACATCCCCGTGCAGCTGCAGAAAGGCCTCAACCCCAGGTTCTTGAGCCTATCCCTGCAGCAAGGCCTCACCCCAGGTCCCTGAGCCTTTCCCTGCAGCTACAGAAAAGGACTCACCTTCAGGTTCCTGAGCCTCTCCCTGCAGCTACAGAAAAGGTCTCACCTCCAGGTTCCTGACCCTCCCCCTGCAGCTGCAGAGAGGCCTCACCCCCAGGTTCCTGAGCCTCTCCCTGCAGCTACAGAAAAGGCCTCACCCCCAGGTTCCTGAACCTCCCCCTGCAGTTGCAGAAAGGCCTCATCTCCAGGTTCCTGAACCTCCCCCTGCAGAAAGGCCTCACCCCCAGGTTCAATAACCTCTCCCTGCAGCTGTAGAAAGGCCTCACACCCAGGTTCCTGAGCCTCTCCCTGCAGCTGCAGAAAGGTCTAACCCTCAGGTTCCTGAACCTCTCCCTGCAGCTACAGAAAGACCTCACCCACAGGTTCCTGAACCTCTCCCTGCAGCTGCAGAAAGGCCTCACACCCTGGTTCCTGAACCTATCCCTGCAGCTGCAAAAAGGCCTCACCCCCAGGTTCCTGAGCCTCTCCCTGCAGCTGCAGAATGACCTCACCCCCAGGTTCCTGAACATCCCCGTGCAGCTGCATAAAGGCCTCACTCCCAGGTCCCTGAGCCTCTCCCTGCAGCTGCATAAAGGCCTCACTCCCAGGTTCCTGAGCCTCTCCCTGCAGCTGCAGAAAGGCCTGACCCCCAGGTTCCTGAACATACCCGTGCAGCTGCAGAAAGGCCTGACCCCCAGGTTCCTGAGCCTCTCCCTGCAGCTGCAGAAATACCTCACACCCAGGTTCCTGAATATCCCCGTACAGCTGCAGAAAGTCCTCACCCCCAGGTTCCTGAGCCTCCCCCTGTAGCTGCAGAAAGGCCTCGCCCCCAGGTTCCTGGGCCTCTCCCTGGAGCTACAGAAAATGCCTCACCCCCGGGTTCCTGAGCCTATCCCTGCAGCTGCAGAAAGGCCTCACCCGCAGGTTCCTGAGCCTATCCCTGCAGCTGCAAAAAGGCGTCACCCCCAGGTTCCTGAGCCTCTCCCTGCAGCTGCAGAAATGCCTCACCCCCAGGTTTCTGAACATACCCGTGCAGCTGCAGAAAGGCCTCACCCCCAGGTTCCTGAGCCTATTCCCGCAGCTGCAGAAAGGCCTCACCCCCAGGTTCCTGAACATACCCCTGCAGCTGCAGAAAGGCGTGAGCCCCAGGTTCCGGAGCCTCTCCATGCAGCTGCAAAAAGGCCTCACTCCCAGGTTCCTGAGCCTCTCCCTGCAGCTGCAGAAAGACCTCACCCCCAGGTTCCTGAACATCCCCGTACAGCTGCAGAAAGTCCTCACCCCCAGGTTCCTGAGCCTCCCCCTGTAGCTGCAGAAAGGCCTCGCCCCCAGGTTCCTGAGCCTCTCCCTGCAGCTATAGAAAATGCCTCACCCCCAGGTTCCTGAGCCTATCCCTGCAGCTGCAGAAAGGCCTCACCCCCAGGTTTCTGAGCCTATCCCTGCAGCTGCAAAAAGGCCTCACCCCCAGGTTCCTGAGGCTCTCCCTGCAGCTGCAGAAATGCCTCACCCCCAGGTTCCGGAACATACCCGTGCAGCTGCAGAAAGGCCTCAACCCCAGGTTCCTGAGCCTATCCCTGCAGCAAGACCTCACCCCCAGGTCCCTGAGCCTTTCCCTGCAGCTACAGAAAAGGCCTCACCCTCAGGTTCCTGAGCCTCTCCCTGCGGCTACAGAAAAGGCCTCACCCCCAGGTCCCGGAGCCTCTCCCTGCAGCTGCAGAAACGCCTCACCCCCAGGTCCCTGAACCTCTACCTGCAGCTACAGAAAAGGCCTCACCCCCATTTTCCTGAACCTCCCCCTTTTGCTGCAGAAAGGCCTCAACCCCAGGTTCCTGAGCCTCTCCCTGCAGCTGCAAAAAGGCCTCACCCCAGGATCCTGAGCCTCCCCCTGCAGCTACAGAAAGGCTTCACCCCCAGGTTCCTGAGCCTCTCCCTGCAGCTACAGAAAGGCCTCACCCCCAGGTTTCTGAGCCTATCCTTTCAGCTGCAGAAAGGCCTCTCCCTGCATCTACAGAAAAGGCCTCACCCCCAGGTTCCTGAGCCTCTCCCTGCAGCTACAGAAAAGTCCTCACCCCATGGATCCTGAACCTCCCCCTGCAGCTGCAGAAAGGCCTCACCCCCAGGTTCCTTAGCCTCCTCCTGCAGCTGCTGAAATGCCTCACCCCCAGGTTCCTTAGACTCTCCCTGCAGCTGCAAAAAGGCCTCACCCCCAGGTTCCTGAGCCTCTCCCTGAGGCTGCAGAAAGGCCTGACCCCCAGGTTCCTGAGTCTCTCCCTCCAGCTGCAGAAAGGCCTCACCCCCAGGTTCCTGAGCCTCTTCCTGCAGCTATTGAAAATACCTCACCCCCAGGTTCCTGGGCCTCTCCATGCAGCTGCAGAAATGCCTCACACCCAGGTTCCTGAGCCTCTCCCTGCTGCTACAGAAAAGGCCTCACCCCATGGATACTGAACCTCCCCCTGCAGCTGCAGAAAGGCCTCACCCCCAGGTTCCTTAGCCTCCTCCTGCAGCTGCTGAAAGGCCTCACCCCCACGTTCCTTAGCCTCTCCCTGCAGCTGCAAAAAGGACTCACCCCCAGGTTCCTGAGCCTCTCCCTGAAGCTGCAGAAAGGCCTGACCCCCATGTTCCTGAGTCTCTCCCTCCAGCTGCAGAAAGGCCTCACCCCCAGGTTTCTGAGCCTCTTCCTGCAGCTATTGAAAAAACCTCACCCCCAGGTTCCGGGGCCTCTCCCTGCCGCTGCAGAAAGGCATCACCCCCAGGTTCCTGAACATCCCCGTGTAGCTGCAGAAAGGCCTCACCCCCAGGTTCCTGAGCCTATCCCTGCAGCTGTAGAAAGGCCTCACCCCAGGTTCCTGTGTCTCCCCCTGCAGCTGCAGAAAAGGCCTCTCCCCCAGGTTCCTGACCCTCTCCCTGCAACTGCAGAAAAAACCTCAACCCCAGGTTCCTGACCCTCCCCCTGCAGCTGCAGAAAGGCGTCACCCCCAGGTTCCTGAGCCTCTCCCTGCAGCTACAGAAGAGGCCTCACCACCAGGTTCCTGAACCTCCCCCTGCAGTTGCAGAAAGGCCTCACCCCCAGGTTCCTGAACCTCCCCCTGCAGAAAGGCCTCACCCCCAGGTTCAATAACCTCCCCCTGCAGCTGCAGAAAGGCCTCACCCCCAGGTTCCTGAGCCTCTTCCTGCAGCTGCAGAAAGGTCTAACCCTCAGGTTCCTGAACCGCTCCCTGCAGCTGCAGAAGGGCCTCATCCCCAGGTTCCTGAACCTCTCCCTGCAGCTGCAGAAAGGCCCCACACCCTGGTTCCTGAACCTATCCCTGCAGCTTCAAAAAGGCCTCACCCCCAGGTTCCCGAGCCTCTCCCTGAAGCTGCAGAAAGTCCTCACCCGCAGGTTCCTTAACCTCTCCCTGCAGCTGCAGAAATACCTCACCCCCAGGTTCCTGAGCCTCTCCCGGCAGCTACAGAAAAAGCCTCACCCCCTGGTTCCTGAGCCTCTCCCTGCAGCTGCAGAAAGGCCTCACCCCCAGGTTCCTGAGCCTCTCCCTGCAGCTGCAGAAAGGCCTCGCCCCCAGGTTCCTGAGCCTCTCCCTGCAGCTATAGAAAAGGCCTCACCCCCAGGTTCCTGAACCTCCCCGTGCAGCTGCAGAAAGGCCTCACTCCCATGTTTCTGAGCCTATCCCTGCAGCTGCAAAAGGCCTCACCCCCAGGTTCCTGAGCCTCTCCCTGCAGCTGTAGAAAGGCCTCACCCTCAGGTTCCTGAGCCTCTCCCTGCAGCTGCAGAACGGCCTTACCTCCAGGTTCCTGAACATCCCCGTTCAGTTGCAGAAAGGTCTCACCCCCATGTTTCTGAGCCTATCCCTGCAGCTGCAAAAGGCCTCACCCCCAGGTTCCTGAGCCTCTCCCTGCAGCTGCAGAAAGGCCCAACCCTTAGGTTCCTGAACATACCTGTGCAGCTGCAAAAAGGCCTCACCCCCAGGTTCCTGAGCCTCCCCCTGCAGCTACAGAAAAGGCCTCACCCCCAGGCTCCTGAGCCTCTCCCTGCAGCTGCAGAAAGGCCTCACCCCCAGGTTCCTAAGCCTCTCCCTGCAGCTGCAAAAAGGCCTCACCCCCAGGTTCCTGATCCTCTCCCTGCAGCTGCAGAAATGCCTCACCCTCAGGTTTCTGAACATCCCCGTACAGCTGCAGAAAGGCCTCACCCCCAGGTTCCTGAGCCTATCCCGCAGCTGCAAAAAGTCCTCACCGCCAGGTTTCTGAGCCCCTCACTTCAGCTGCAGAAAGGCCTCAGCCCCAGGTTCCTGAACATCCCCGTGCAGCTGCAGAAAGGCCTCAACCCCAGGTTCCTGAGCCTATCCCTGCAGCAAGGCCTCACCCGCAGGTTCCTGAGCCTTTCCCTGCAGCTACAGAAAAGGCCTCACCCCCAGGATCCTGAACCTCTCCCTGCAGCTACAGAAAAGGCCTCACCCCCAGGTTCCTGAGCCTCTCCCTGCAGCTGCAGCTGCAGAAAGGCCTCACCCCCAGATTCCTGAATCTCTACCTGCAGCTAGAGAAAAGGCCTCACCCCCAGTTTCCTGAACCTCCCCCTTTAGCTGCAGAACGGCCTCAACCCCAGGATCCTGAGCCTCTCCCTGCAGCTGCAGAAAGGCTTCACCCCCAGGTTCCTGAGCCTCTCCCTGCAGCTACAGAAAAGGCCTCACCCCCAGGATCCTGAACCTCTCCCTGCAGCTACAAAAAAGGCCTCACCCCCAGGTTCCTGAGCCTCTCCCTGCAGCTGCAGAAAGGCCTCACCCCCAGATTCCTGAACCTCTACCTGCAGCTAGAGAAAAGGCCTCACCCCCAGTTTCCTGAAACCCCCCCTTTAGCTGCAGAACGGCCTCAACCCCAGGTTCCTGAGCCTCTCCCTGCAGCTGCAGAAAGGCTTCACCCCCAGGTTCCTGAGCCTCTCCCTGCAGCTACAGAAAAGGCCTCACCCCCAGGTTCAATAACCTCTCCCTGCAGCTGCAGAAAGGCCTCACCCCCAGGTTCCTGAGCCTCTCCCTGCAGCTGCAGAAAGGTCTAACCCTCAGGTTCCTGAACCTCTCCCTGCAGCTGCAGAAAGGCCTCACACCCTGGTTCCTGAACCTCTCCCTGCAGCTGCAGAAGGACCTCACACCCTGGTTCCTGAACCTATCCCTGCAGCTGCAAAAAGGCCTCACCCCCAGGTTCCTGAGCCTCTTCCTGCAGCTGCAGAATGACCTCACCCCCAGGTTCCTGAACATCCCCGTGCAGCTGCATAAAGGCCTCACTCCCAGGTCCCTGAGCCTCTCCCTGCAGCTGCAAAAAGGCCTCACTCCCAGGTTCCTGAGCCTCTCCCTGCAGCTGCAGAAAGGCCTCACCCCCAGGTTCCAGAACATACCCGTGCAGCTGCAGAAAGGCCTGACCCCCAGGTTCCTGAGCCTCTCCCTGCAGCTGCAGAAATGCCTCACCCCCAGGTTTCTGAACCTCCCCGTGCAGCTGCAGAAAGGCCTCACCCCCAGGATCCTGAGCCTCTCCCTGCAGCTGCAGAAAGGCCTCACCCCGGGTTCCTGAATCTCTCCCTGCAGCTGCAGAAAGGCCTCACCCCCAGATTCCTGAACCTCTCCCTGCAGCTGCAGAAAGGCCTCACCCCCAGGTTCCTGAACATACCCGTGCAGCTGCAGAAAGGCCTCACCCCCAGATTCCTGAACCTCTACCTGCAGCTACAGAAAAGGCCTCACCCCCAGGTTCCTGAGCCTCTCCCTGCAGCTGCAGAAAGGTCTAACCCTCAGGTTCCTGAACCTCTCCCTGCAGCTGCAGAAAGGCCTCACCCCGGGTTCCTGAACCTCTCCCTGCAGCTGCAGAAAGGCCTCACCCCCAGATTACTGAACCTCTCCCTGCAGCTGCAGAAAGGCCTCACCCCCAGGTTCCTGAACATACCAGTGCAGCTGCAGAAAGGCCTCACCCCCAGATTCCTGAACCTCTACCTGCAGCTACAGAAAAGGCCTCACCCCCAGGTTCCTGAGCCTCTCCCTGCAGCTGCAGAAAAGGCCTCACCCCCAGGATCCTGACCCTCTCTCTGAGGTTGTTGACCTTTTCAGGTACTATTAAAACCTATTTCCAGTGCGTATCTGTCTGAAAATCGGGCCGGAAAACCTCCTGTGTCTGGTTTCCCTTTCGGAAGGTCAACAACCTCAGAGGAATACTGACGTTACCACTACTGAAACCCCAGGTGGTTTGGAATTATCACCACTTTTGAAAATTACCTAAACGAACGAAAGATAGCCTTGAAAAAGTCGCGGGACATACATTCCCATGTAGCGACGAAACACGTGTCGGCTGGATGTTGTGTATCGCACGGAAGACACCTAAGAATAAAGAACTACTTTCAAAAGAAGACCATTTTATTCTGTTCAACTTAAGTTCTGTACTGTTATTTGTGAGAACACCTAACAATTTGTTTGTGATACAAAAAGGATGTGTGCTAAGGACTGAATGCCAGCTGCAGAAAGACCTCACACCCAGGTTCCTGAATATCCCCGTACAGCTGCAGAAAGTCCTCACCCCCAGGTTCCTGAGCCTCCCCTGCAGCTGCAGAAAGGCCTCGCCCCCAGGTTCCTGAGCCTCTCCCTGCAGCTACAGAAAATGCCTCACCCCCAGGTTCCTGAGCCTATCCCTGCAGCTGCAGAAAGGCCTCACCCGCAGGTTCCTGAGCCTATCCCTGCAGCTGCACAAAGGCCTCACCCCCAGGTTCCTGAGCCTCTCCCTACAGCTGCAGAAATGCCTCACCCCCAGGTTTCTGAACATCCCCGTGCAGCTACAGAAAGGCCTCAACCCCAGGTTCCTGAGCCTATCCCTGCAGCAAGGCCTCACCCCAGGTCCCTGAGCCTTTCCCTGCAGCTACAGAAAAGGCCTCACCTTCAGGTTCCTGAGCCTCTCCCTGCAGCTACAGAAAAGGTCTCACCCCCAGGATCATGAACCTCTCCCTGCAGCTACAAAAAAGGCCTCACCCCCAGGTTCCTGAGCCTCTCCCTGCAGCTGCAGAAAGGCCTCACCCCCAGATTCCTGAACCTCTACCTGCAGCTAGAGAAAAGGCCTCACCCCCAGTTTCCTGAACCTCTCCCTGCTGCTGCAGAAAGGCCTCACCCCCAGGTTCCTGAGCCTATCCCTGCAGCTGCAGAAAGGCCTCACCCCCAGGTTCCTGAGTCTCTCCCTGCAGCTGCAGAATGACCTCACCCCCAGGTTCCTGAACATCCCCATGCAGCTGCATAAAGATCTCACTGCCAGGTCCCTGAGCCTCTCCCTGCAGCTGCAAAAAGGCCTCACTCCCAGGTTCCTGAGCCTCTCCCTGCAGCTGCAGAAAGGCCTCACCCCCAGGTTCCTGAACATACCCGTGCAGCTGCAGAAAGGCCTGACCCCCAGGTTCCTGAGCCTCTCCCTACAGCTGCAGAAAGACCTCACACCCAGGTTCCTGAATATCCCCGTACAGCTGCAGAAAGTCCTCACCCCCAGGTTCCTGAGCCTCCCCTGCAGCTGCAGAAAGGCCTCGCCCCCAGGTTCCTGAGCCTCTCCCTGCAGCTACAGAAAATGCCTCACCCCCAGGTTCCTGAGCCTATCCCTGCAGCTGCAGAAAGGCCTCACCCGCAGGTTCCTGAGCCTATCCCTGCAGCTGCACAAAGGCCTCACCCCCAGGTTCCTGAGCCTCTCCCTACAGCTGCAGAAATGCCTCACCCCCAGGTTTCTGAACATCCCCGTGCAGCTACAGAAAGGCCTCAACCCCAGGTTCCTGAGCCTATCCCTGCAGCAAGGCCTCACCCCAGGTCCCTGAGCCTTTCCCTGCAGCTACAGAAAAGGCCTCACCTTCAGGTTCCTGAGCCTCTCCCTGCAGCTACAGAAAAGGTCTCACCCCCAGGATCATGAACCTCTCCCTGCAGCTACAAAAAAGGCCTCACCCCCAGGTTCCTGAGCCTCTCCCTGCAGCTGCAGAAAGGCCTCACCCCCAGATTCCTGAACCTCTACCTGCAGCTAGAGAAAAGGCCTCACCCCCAGTTTCCTGAACCTCTCCCTGCTGCTGCAGAAAGGCCTCACCCCCAGGTTCCTGAGCCTATCCCTGCAGCTGCAGAAAGGCCTCACCCCCAGGTTCCTGAGCCTATCCCTGCAGCTGCACAAAGGCCTCACCCCTAGGTTCCTGAGCCTCTCCCTCAAGCTGCAGAAATGTCTCACCCCAGGTTTCTGAACATCCCCGTGCAGCTGCAGAAAGGCCTCAACCCCAGGTTCCTGAGACTATCCCTGCAGCAAGGCCTCACCCCAGGTCCCTGAGCCTTTCCCTGCAGCTACAGAAAAGGCCTCACCTTCAGGTTCCTGAGCCTCTCCCTGCAGCTACAGAAAAGGTCTCACCCCCAGGTTCCTGACCCTCCCCCTGCAGCTGCAGAGAGGCCTCACCCCCAGGTTCCTGAGCCTCTCCCTGTAGCTACAGAAAAGGCCTCACCCCCAGGTTCCTGAACCTAGCCCTGCAGTTGCAGAAAGGCCTCATCCCCAGGTTCCTGAACCTCCCCCTGCAGAAAGGCCTCACCCCCAGGTTCAATAACCTCTCCCTGCAGCTGTAGAAAGGCCTCACCCCCAGGTTCCTGAGCCTCTCCCTGCAGCTGCAGAAAGGTCTAACCCTCAGGTTCCTGAACCTCTCCCTGCAGCTACAGAAAGACCTCACCCCCAGGTTCCTGAACCTCTCCCTGCAGCTGCAGAAAGGCCTCACACCCTGGTTCCTGAAACTATCCCTGCAGCTGCAAAAAGGCCTCCCCCCCAGGTTCCTAAGCCTCTCCCTGCAGCTGCAGAATGACCTCACCCCCAGGTTCCTGAACATCCCCGTGCAGCTGCATAAAGGCCTCACTCCCAGTTCCCTGAGCCTCTCCCTGCAGCTGCATAAAGGCCTCACTCCCAGGTTCCTGACCCTCTCCCTGCAGCTGCAGAAAGGCCTCACCCCCAGGTTCCTGAACATACCCGTGCAGCTGCAGAAAGGCCTGACCCCCAGGTTCCTGAGCCTCTCCCTGCAGCTGCAGAAAGTCCTCACCCCCAGGTTCCTGAGCCTCCCCCTGTAGCTGCAGAAAGGCCTCGCCCCCAGGTTCCTGGGCCTCTCCCTGGAGCTACAGAAAATGCCTCACCCCCGGGTTCCTGAGCCTATCCCTGCAGCTGCAGAAAGGCCTCACCCGCAGGTTCCTGAGCCTATCCCTGCAGCTGCATAAAGGCCTCACTCCCAGTTCCCTGAGCCTCTCCCTGCAGCTGCAGAAAGGCCTCACTCCCAGGTTCCTGAGCCTCTCCCTGCAGCTGCAGAAAGGCCTCACCCCCAGGTTCCTGAACATACCCGTGCAGCTGCAGAAAGGCCTGACCCCCAGGTTCCTCAGCCTCTCCCTGCAGCTGCAGAAAGTCCTCACCCCCAGGTTCCTGAGCCTCCCCCTGTAGCTGCAGAAAGGCCTCGCCCCCAGGTTCCTGGGCCTCTCCCTGGAGCTACAGAAAATGCCTCACCCCCGGGTTCCTGAGCCTATCCCTGCAGCTGCAGAAAGGCCTCACCCGCAGGTTCCTGAGCCTATCCCTGCAGCTGCAAAAAGGCGTCACCCCCAGGTTCCTGAGCCTCTCCCTGCAGCTGCAGAAATGCCTCACCCCCAGGTTTCTGAACATACCCGTGCAGCTGCAGAAAGGCCTCACCCCCAGGTTCCTGAGCCTATTCCCGCAGCTGCAGAAAGGTCTCACCCCCAGGTTCCTGAACATACCCCTGCAGCTGCAGAAAGGCCTGAACCCCAGGTTCCGGAGCCTCTCCATGCAGCTGCAAAAAAGCCTCACTCCCAGGTTCCTGAGCCTCTCCCTGCAGCTGCAGAAAGACCTCACCCCCAGGTTCCTGAACATCCCCGTACAGCTGCAGAAAGTCCTCACCCCCAGGTTCCTGAGCCTCCCCCTGTAGCTGCAGAAAGGCCTCGCCCCCAGGTTCCTGAGCCTCTCCCTGCAGCTACAGAAAATGCCTCACCCCCAGGTTCCTGAGCCTATCCCTGCAGCTGCAGAAAGGCCTCACCCCCAGGTTTCCGAGCCTATCCCTGCAGCTGCAAAAAGGCCTCACCCCCAGGTTCCTGAGGCTCTCCCTGCAGCTGCAGAAATGCCTCACCCCCAGGTTCCGGAACATACCCGTGCAGCTGCAGAAAGGCCTCAACCCCAGGTTCCTGAGCCTATCCCTGCAGCAAGACCTCACCCCCAGGTCCCTGAGCCTTTCCCTGCAGCTACAGAAAAGGCCTCACCCTCAGGTTCCTGAGCCTCTCCCTGCAGCTACAGAAAAGGCCTCACCCCCAGGTCCCTGAGCCTCTCCCTGCAGCTGCAGAAACGCCTCACCCCCAGGTCCCTGAACCTCTACCTGCAGCTACAGAAAAGGCCTCACCCCCATTTTCCTGAACCTCCCCCTTTTGCTGCAGAAAGGCCTCAACCCCAGGTTCCTGAGCCTCTCCCTGCAGCTGCAAAAAGGCCTCACCCCAGGATCCTGAGCCTCTCCCTGCAGCTACAGAATGGCTTCACCCCCAGGTTCCTGAGCCTCTCCCTGCAGCTACAGAAAGGCCTCACCCCCAGGTTTCTGATCCTATCCTTTCAGCTGCAGAAAGGCCTCTCCCTGCATCTACAGAAAAGGCCTCACCCCCAGGTTCCTGGGCCTCTCCCTGCAGCTACAGAAAAGTCCTCACCCCATGGATCCTGAACCTCCCCCTGCAGCTGCAGAAAGGCCTCACCCCCAGGTTCCTTAGCCTCCTCCTGCAGCTGCTGAAATGCCTCACCCCCGGGTTCCTTAGCCTCTCCCTGCAGCTGCAAAAAGGCCTCACCCCCAGGTTCCTGAGCCTCTCCCTGAGGCTGCAGAAAGGCCTGACCCCCAGGTTCCTGAGTCTCTCCCTCCAGCTGCAGAAAGGCCTCACCCCGAGGTTCCTGAGCCTCTTCCTGCAGCTATTGAAAAAACCTCACCCCCAGGTTCCTGGGCCTCTCCATGCAGCTGCAGAAATGCCTCACACCCAGGTTCCTGAGCCTCTCCCTGCTGCTACAGAAAAGGCCTCACCCCATGGATACTGAACCTCCCCTTGCAGCTGCAGAAAGGCCTCACCCCCAGGTTCCTTAGCCTCCTCCTGCAGCTGCTGAAAGGCCTTACCCCCACGTTCCTTAGCCTCTCCCTGCAGCTGCAAAAAGGCCTCACCCCCAGGTTCCTGAGCCTCTCCCTGAAGCTGCAGAAAGGCCTGACCCCCATGTTCCCGAGTCTCTCCCTCCAGCTGCAGAAAGGCCTCACCCCCAGGTTTCTGAGCCTCTTCCTGCAGCTATTGAAAAAACCTCACCCCCAGGTTCCGGGGCCTCTCCCTGCAGCTGCAGAAAGGCCTCACCCCCAGGTTCCTGAGCATCCCCGTGTAGCTGCAGAAAGGCCTCACCCCCAGGTTCCTGAGCCTATCCCTGCAGCTGTAGAAAGGCCTCACCCCAGGTTCCTGTGCCTCCCCCTGCAGCTGCAGAAAAGGCCTCACCCCCAGGTTCCTGACCCTCTCCCTGCAACTGCAGAAAAAACCTCAACCCCAGGTTCCTGACCCTCCCCCTGCAGCTGCAGAAAGGCCTCGCCCCCAGGTTCCTGAGCCTCTCCCTGCAGCTACAGAAGAGGCTTCACCCCCAGGTTCCTGAACCTCCCCCTGCAGTTGCAGAAAGGCCTCACCCCCAGGTTCCTGAACCTTCCCCTGCAGAAAGGCCTCACCCCCAGGTTCAATAACCTCCCCGTGCAGCTGCAGAAAGGCCTCACCCCCAGGTTCCTGAGCCTCTCCCTGCAGCTGCAGAAAGGTCTAACCCTCAGGTTCCTGAACCGCTCCCTGCAGCTGCAGAAGGGCCTCATCCCCAGGTTCCTGAACCTCTCCCTGCAGCTGCAGAAAGGCCTCACACCCTGGTTCCTGAACCTATCCCTGCAGCTGCAGAAAGTCCTCACCCGCAGGTTCCTTAACCTCTCCCTGCAGCTGCAGAAATACCTCACCCCCAGGTTCCTGAGCCTCTCCCGGCAGCTACAGAAAAGGCCTCACCCCCTGGTTCCTGAGCCTCTCCCTGCAGCTGCAGAAAGGCCTCACCCCCAGGTTCCTGAGCCTCTCCCTGCAGCTGCAGAAAGGCCTCGCCCCCAGGTTCCTGAGCCTCTCCCTGCAGCTACAGAAAAGGCCTCACCCCCAGGTTCCTGAACCTCCCCGTGCAGCTGCAGAAAGGCCACACCCCCAGGTTCCTGAGCCTCTCCCTGCAGCTGCAAAAAGGCCTCACTCCCATGTTTCTGAGCCTATCCCTGCAGCTGCAAAAGGCCACACCCCCAGGTTCCTGAGCCTCTCCCTGCAGCTGTAGAAAGGCCTCACCCCCAGGTTCCTGAGCCTCTCCCTGCAGCTGCAGAACGGCCTTACCTCCAGGTTCCTGAACATCCCCGTTCAGCTGCAGAAAGGTCTCACCCCCATGTTTCTGAGCATATCCCTGCAGCTGCAGAAAGGCCTCACCCCCAGGTTCCTGAGCCTCTCCCTGCAGCTGCAGAAAGGCCTCACCCCCAGATTCCTGAACCTCTACCTGCAGCTACAGAGAAGGCCTCACCCCCAGGTTCCTGACCCTCCCCCTGCAGCTGCAGAAAGGCCTCACCCCCAGGTTCCTGAGCCTCTCCCTGCAGCTGCAGAAAAGCCTCACCCCCAGATTCCTGAACCTCTACCTGCAGCTACAGAAAAGGCCACACCCCCAGTTTCCTGAACCTCCCCCTGCAGTTGCAGAAATGCCTCACCCCCAGGTTCAATAACCTCTCCCTGCAGCTGCAGAAAGGCCTCACCCCGGGTTCCTGAACCTCTCCCTGCAGCTGCAGAAAGGCCTTACCCCCAGATTCCTGAACCTCTCCCTGCAGCTGCAGAAAGGCCTCACCCCGAGGTTCCTGAACATACCCGTGCAGCTGCAGAAAGGCCTCACCCCCAGATTCCTGAACCTCTACCTGCAGCTACAGAAAAGGCCTCACCCCCAGGTTCCTGAGCCTCTCCCTGCAGCTGCAGAAAGGTCTAACCCTCAGGTTCCTGAACCTCTCCCTGCAGCTGCAGAAAGGCCTCACCCCGGGTTCCTGAACCTCTCCCTGCAGCTGCAGAAAGGCCTCACCCCCAGATTACTGAACCTCTCCCTGCAGCTGCAGAAAGGCCTCACCCCCAGGTTCCTGAACATACCCGTGCAGCTGCAGAAAGGCCTCACCCCCAGATTCCTGAACCTCTACCTGCAGCTACAGAAAAGGCCTCACCCCCAGGTTCCTGAGCCTCTCCCTGCAGCTGCAGAAAAGGCCTCACCCCCAGGTTCCTGACCCTCTCCCTGCAGCTGCAGAAAGGCCTCACCCCCAGGTTACTGAGCCTCTCCCTGCAGCTACAGAAAAGGCCTCACCCCCAGGTTCCTGAACCTCCCCCTGCAGTTGCAGAAAGGCCTCGCCCCCAGGTTCCTGAACCTCCCCCTGCAGAAAAGCCTCACCCCCAGGTTCAATAACCTCTCCCTGCAGCTGCAGAAAGGTCTAACCCTCAGGTTCCTGAACCTCTCCCTGCAGCTGCAGAAAGATCTCACCCCCAGGTTCCTGAACCTCTCCCTGCTGCTGCAGAAAGGCCTCACACCCTGGTTCCTGAACCTATCCCTTTAGCTGCAGAAAGGCCTCAACCCCAGGTTCCTGAGCCTCTCCCAGAAGCTGCAAAAAGGCCTCACCCCAGGATCCTGAGCCTCTCCCTGCAGCTACAGAAAGGCCTCACCCCCAGGTTCCTGAACCTCTCCCTGCAGCTGCAGAAAGGCCTCACACCCTGGTTCCTGAACCTATCCCTGCAGCTGCAAAAAGGCCTCACCCCCAGGTTCCTGAGCCTCTCCCTGCAGCTGCAGAAAGGCCTCACCCCCAGGTTCCTGAGCCTCTCCCTGCAGCTACAGAAAAGGCATCACCCCCAGGTTCCTGAACCTCCCCGTGCAGCTGCAGAAAGGCCTCACCCCCAGGTTCCTGAGCCTCTCCATGCAGCTGCAAAAAGGCCTCACTCCCAGGTTCCTGAGCCTCTCCCTGCAGCTGCAGGAAGGCCTCACCCCCAGGTTCCTGAGCCTCTCCCTGCAGCTGCAGAACGGCCTCACCCCCAGGTTCCTGAACATACCCGTTCAGCTGCAGAAAGGTCTCACCCCCATGTTTCTTAGCCTATCCCTGCAGCTGCAAAAGGCCTCACCCCCAGGTTCCTGAGCCTCTCCCTGCAGCTGCAGAAAGGCCCCACCCCCAGGTTCCTGAACATACCCGTGCAGCTGCAGAAAGGCCTCACCCCCAGGTTCCTGAGCCTCCCCCTGCAGCTACAGAAAAGGCCTCACCCCCAGGTTCCAGAGCCTCTCCCTGCAGCTGCAGAAAGGCCTCACCCCAGGTTCCTGAGCCTCTCCCTGCAGCTACAGAAAAGGCCTCACCCCCAGGTTCCTAAGCCTATCCATGCAGCTGCAGAAAGGCCTCACCCCCAGGTTCCTGAGCCTATCCCTGCAGCTGGAAAAAAGCCTCACCTCCAGGTTCCTGATCCTCTCCCTGCAGCTGCAGAAATGCCTCACCCCCAGGTTTCTGAACATCCCCGTACAGCTGCAGAAAGGCCTCACCCCCAGGTTCCTGAGCCTCTCCCTGCAGCTGCAAAAAGGCCTCACTCCCAGGTTCCTGAGCCTCTCCCTGCAGCTGCATAAAGGCCTCACCCCCAGGTTCCTGAGCCTCTCCCTACAGCTGCAGAACGGCCTCACCCCAGGTTCCTGAACATCCCCGTTCAGCTGCAGAAAGGTCTCACCCTCATGTTTCTGAGCATATCCCTGCAGCTGCAGAAAGGCCTCACCCCCAGGTTCCTGAGCCTCTCCCTGCAGCTGCAGAAAGGCCTCACCCCCAGATTCCTGAACCTCTACCTGCAGCTACAGAAAAGGCCTCACCCCCAGGTTCCTGACCCTCCCCCTGCAGCTGCAGAAAAGCCTCACCCCCCAGCTTCCTGAGCCTCTCCCTGCAGCTGCAGAAAGGCCTCACCCCCAGATTCCTGAACTTCTACCTGCAGCTACAGAAAAGGCCTCACCCCCAGTTTCCTGAACCTCCCCCTGCAGTTGCAGAAATGCCTCACCCCCAGGTTCCTGAACCTCCCCCTGCAGAAAGGGCTCACCCCCAGGTTCAATAACCTCTCCCTGCAGCTGCAGAAAGGCCTTACCCCGGGTTCCTGAACCTCTCCCTGCAGCTGCAGAAAGGCCTCACCCCCAGATTCCTGAACCTCTCCCTGCAGCTGCTGAAAGGCCTCACCCCCAGGTTCCTGAACATACCCGTGCAGCTGCAGAAAGGCCTCACCCCCAGATTCCTGAACCTCTACCTGCAGCTACAGAAAAGGCCTCACCCCCAGGTTCCTGAGCCTCTCCCTGCAGCTGCAGAAAGGTCTAACTCTCAGGTTCCTGAACCTCTCCCTGCAGCTGCAGAAAGGCCTCACCCCGGGTTCCTGAACCTCTCCCTGCAGCTGCAGAAAGGCCTCACCCCCAGATTACTGAACCTCTCCCTGCAGCTGCAGAAAGGCCTCACCCCCAGGTTCCTGAACATACCCGTGCAGCTGCAGAAAGGCCTCACCCCCAGATTCCTGAACCTCTACCTGCAGCTACAGAAAAGGCCTCACCCCCAGGTTCCTGAGCCTCTCCCTGCAGCTGCAGAAAAGGCCTCACCCCCAGGTTCCTGACC
The DNA here is from genome assembly GCF_964204655.1 of Triturus cristatus. Lineage (NCBI taxonomy): Eukaryota > Metazoa > Chordata > Amphibia > Caudata > Salamandridae > Triturus > Triturus cristatus. Next base: position 193,957,913 of record NC_140579.1, read on the forward strand.
CTCTCCCTGCAGCTGCAGAAAGGCCTCACCCCCAGGTTACTGAGCCTCTCCCTGCAGCTACAGAAAAGGCCTCACCCCCAGGTTCCTGAACCTCCCCCTGCAGTTGCAGAAAGGCCTCGCCCCCAGGTTCCTGAACCTCCCCCTGCAGAAAAGCCTCACCCCCAGGTTCAATAACCTCTCCCTGCAGCTGCAGAAAGGTCTAACCCTCAGGTTCCTGAACCTCTCCCTGCAGCTGCAGAAAGATCTCACCCCCAGGTTCCTGAACCTCTCCCTGCTGCTGCAGAAAGGCCTCACACCCTGGTTCCTGAACCTATCCCTTTAGCTGCAGAAAGGCCTCAACCCCAGGTTCCTGAGCCTCTCCCAGAAGCTGCAAAAAGGCCTCACCCCAGGATCCTGAGCCTCTCCCTGCAGCTACAGAAAGGCCTCACCCCCAGGTTCCTGAACCTCTCCCTGCAGCTGCAGAAAGGCCTCACACCCTGGTTCCTGAACCTATCCCTGCAGCTGCAAAAAGGCCTCACCCCCAGGTTCCTGAGTCTCTCACTGCAGCTGCAGAATGACCTCACCCCCAGGTTCCTGAACATCCCCATGCAGCTGCATAAAGATCTCACTGCCAGGTCCCTGAGCCTCTCCCTGCAGCTGCAAAAAGGCCTCACTCCCAGGTTCCTGAGCCTCTCCCTGCAGCTGCAGAAAGGCCTCACCCCCAGGTTCCTGAGCCTATCCCTGCAGCTGCACAAAGGCCTCACCCCCAGGTTCCTGAGCCTCTCCCTACAGCTGCAGAAATGCCTCACCCCCAGGTTTCTGAACATCCCCGTGCAGCTGCAGAAAGGCCTCAACCCCAGGTTCCTGAGCCTATCCCTGCAGCAAGGCCTCACCCCAGGTCCCTGAGCCTTTCCCTGCAGCTACAGAAAAGGCCTCACCTTCAGGTTCCTGAGCCTCTCCCTGCAGCTACAGAAAAGGTCTCACCCCCAGGTTCCTGACCCTCCCCCTGCAGCTGCAGAGAGGCCTCACCCCCAGGTTCCTGAGCCTCTCCCTGCAGCTACAGAAAAGGCCTCACCCCCAGGTTCCTGAACCTCCCCCTGCAGTTGCAGAAAGGCCTCATCCCCAGGTTCCTGAACCTCCCCCTGCAGAAAGGCCTCACCCCCAGGTTCAATAACCTCTCCCTGCAGCTCTAGAAAGGCCTCACCCCCAGGTTCCTGAGCCTCTCCCTGCAGCTGCAGAAAGGTCTAACCCTCAGGTTCCTGAACCTCTCCCTGCAGCTACAGAAAGACCTCACCCCCAGGTTCCTGAACCTCTCCCTGCAGCTGCAGAAAGGCCTCACACCCTGGTTCCTGAACCTATCCCTGCAGCTGCAAAAAGGCCTCACCCCCAGGTTCCTGAGCCTCTCCCTGCAGCTGCAGAATGACCTCACCCCCAGGTTCCTGAACATCCCCGTGCAGCTGCATAAAGGCCTCACTCCCAGGTCCCTGAGCCTCTCCCTGCAGCTGCAAAAAGGCCTCACTCCCAGGTTCCTGAGCCTCTCCCTGCAGCTGCAGAAAGGCCTCACCCCCAGGTTCCTGAACATACCCGTGCAGCTGCAGAAAGGCCTGACCCCCAGGTTCCTGAGCCTCTCCCTGCAGCTGCAGAAAGACCTCACACCCAGGTTCCTGAATATCCCCGTACAGCTGCAGAAAGTCCTCACCCCCAGGTTCCTGAGCCTCCCCCTGTAGCTGCAGAAAGGCCTCGCCCCCAGGTTCCTGGGCCTCTACCTGGAGCTACAGAAAATGCCTCACCCCCGGGTTCCTGAGCCTATCCCTGCAGCTGCAGAAAGGCCTCACCCGCAGGTTCCTGAGCCTATCCCTGCAGCTGCAAAAAGGCGTCACCCCCAGGTTCCTGAGCATCCCCCTGTAGCTGCAGAAAGGCCTCGCCCCCAGGTTCCTGGGCCTCTCCCTGGAGCTACAGAAAATGCCTCACCCCCGGGTTCCTGAGCCTATCCCTGCAGCTGCAGAAAGGCCTCACCCGCAGGTTCCTGAGCCTATCCCTGCAGCTGCAAAAAGGCGTCACCCCCAGGTTCCTGAGCCTCTCCCTGCAGCTGCAGAAATGCCTCACCCCCAGGTTTCTGAACATACCCGTGCAGCTGCAGAAAGGCCTCACCCCCAGGTTCCTGAGCCTATTCCCGCAGCTGCAGAAAGGCCTCACCCCCAGGTTCCTGAGCCTCTCCCTGAGGCTGCAGAAAGGCCTGACCCCCAGGTTCCTGAGTCTCTCCCTCCAGCTGCAGAAAGGCCTCACCCCCAGGTTCCTGAGCCTCTTCCTGCAGCTATTGAAAAAACCTCACCCCCAGGTTCCTGGGCCTCTCCATGCAGCTGCAGAAATGCCTCACACCCAGGTTCCTGAGCTTCTCCCTGCTGCTACAGAAAAGGCCTCACCCCATGGATCCTGAACCTCCCCCTGCAGCTGCAGAAAGGCCTCACTCCCAGGTTCCTTAGCCTCCTCCTGCAGCTGCTGAAAGGCCTCACCCCCACGTTCCTTAGCCTCTCCCTGCAGCTGCAAAAAGGCCTCACCCCCAGGTTCCTGAGCCTCTCCCTGAAGCTGCAGAAAGGCCTGACCCCCATGTTCCTGAGTCTCTCCCTCCAGCTGCAGAAAGGCCTCACCCCCAGGTTTCTGAGCCTCTTCCTGCAGCTATTGAAAAAACCTCACCCCCAGGTTCCGGGGCCTCTCCCTGCAGCTGCAGAAAGGCCTCACCCCCAGGTTCCTGAACATCCCCGTGTAGCTGCAGAAAGGCCTCACCCCCAGGTTCCTGAGCCTATCCCTGCAGCTGTAGAAAGGCCTCACCCCAGGTTCCTGTGCTTCCCCCTGCAGCTGCAGAAAAGGCCTCACCCCCAGGTTCCTGACCCTCTCCCTGCAACTGCAGAAAAAACCTCAACCCCAGGTTCCTGACCCTCCCCCTGCAGCTGCAGAAAGGCCTCACCCCCAGGTTCCTGAGCCTCTCCCTGCAGCTACAGAAGAGGCCTCACCCCCAGGTTCCTGAACCTCCCCCTGCAGTTGCAGAAAGGCCTCACCCCCAGGTTCCTGAACCTCCCCCTGCAGAAAGGCCTCACCCCCAGGTTCAATAACCTCCCCCTGCAGCTGCAGAAAGGCCTCACCCCCAGGTTCCTGAGCCTCTCCCTGCAGCTGCAGAAAGGTCTAACCCTCAGGTTCCTGAACCGCTCCCTGCAGCTGCAGAAGGGCCTCATCCCCAGGTTCCTGAACCTCTCCCTGCAGCTGCAGAAAGGCCTCACACCCTGGTTCCTGAACCTATCCCTGCAGCTTCAAAAAGGCCTCACCCCCAGGTTCCTGAGCCTCTCCCTGAAGCTGCAGAAAGTCCTCACCCGCAGGTTCCTTAACCTCTCCCTGCAGCTGCAGAAATACCTCACCCCCAGGTTCCTGAGCCTCTCCCGGCAGCTACAGAAAAGGCCTCACCCCCTGGTTCCTGAGCCTCTCCCTGCAGCTGCAGAAAGGCCTCACCCCCAGGTTCCTGAGCCTCTCCCTGCAGCTGCAGAAAGGCCTCGCCCCCAGGTTCCTGAGCCTCTCCCTGCAGCTACAGAAAAGGCCTCACCCCCAGGTTCCTGAACCTCCCCGTGCAGCTGCAGAAAGGCCACACCCCCAGGTTCCTGAGCCTCTCCCTGCAGCTGCAAAAAGGCCTCACTCCCATGTTTCTGAGCCTATCCCTGCAGCTGCAAAAGGCCTCACCCCCAGGTTCCTGAGCCTCTCCCTGCAGCTGTAGAAAGGCCTCACCCCCAGGTTCCTGAGCCTCTCCCTGCAGCTGCAGAACGGCCTTACCTCCAGGTTCCTGAACATCCCCGTTCAGTTGCAGAAAGGCCTCAACCCCAGGTTCCTGAGCCTATCCCTGCAGCAAGGCCTCACCCGCATGTTCCTGAGCCTTTCCCTGCAGCTACAGAAAAGGCCTCACCCCCAGGATCCTGAACCTCTCCCTGCAGCTACAGAAAAGGCCTCACCCCCAGGTTCCTGAGCTTCTCCCTGCAGCTGCAGCTGCAGAAAGGCCTCACCCCCAGATTCCTGAACCTCCCCCTTTAGCTGCAGAACGGCCTCAAGCCCAGGTTCCTGAGCCTCTCCCTGCAGCTGCAGAAAGGCTTCACCCCCAGGTTCCTGAGCCTCTCCCTGCAGCTACAGAAAAGGCCTCACCCCCAGGATCCTGAACCTCTCCCTGCAGCTACAGAAAAGGCCTCACCCCCAGGTTCCTGAGCCTCTCCCTGCAGCTGCAGAAAGGCCTCACCCCCAGATTCCTGAACCTCTACCTGCAGCTAGAGAAAAGGCCTCACCCCCAGTTTCCTGAACCCCCCCCCTTTAGCTGCAGAACGGCCTCAACCCCAGGTTCCTGAGCCTCTCCCTGCAGCTGCAGAAAGGCTTCACCCCCAGGTTCCTGAGCATCTCCCTGCAGCTACAGAAAAGGCCTCACCCCCAGGTTCAATAACCTCTCCCTGCAGCTGCAGAAAGGCCTCACCCCCAGGTTCCTGAGCCTCTCCCTGCAGCTGCAGAAAGGTCTAACCCTCAGGTTCCTGAACATCTCCCTGCAGCTGCAGAAAGGCCTCACACCCTGGTTCCTGAACCTCTCCCTGCAGCTGCAGAAGGACCTCACACCCTGGTTCCTGAACCTATCCCTGCAGCTGCAAAAAGGCCTCACCCCCAGGTTCCTGAGCCTCTTCCTGCAGATGCCGAATGACCTCACCGCCAGGTTCCTGAACATCCCCGTGCAGCTGCATAAAGGCCTCACTCCCAGGTCCCTGAGCCTCTCCCTGCAGCAGCAAAAAGGCCTCACTCCCAGGTTCCTGAGCCTCTCCCTGCAGCTGCAGAAAGGCCTCACCCCCAGGTTCCAGAACATACCCGTGCAGCTGCAGAAAGGCCTGACCCCCAGGTTCCTGAGCCTCTCCCTGCAGCTGCAGAAATGCCTCACCCCCAGGTTTCTGAACATCCCCGTACAGCTGCAGAAAGGCCTCACCCTCAGGTTCCTGAGCCTATCCCCGCAGCTGCAAAAAGTCCTCACCGCCAGGTTTCTGAGCCCCTCACTTCAGTTGCAGAAAGGCCTCAGCCCCAGGTTAATGAACATCCCCGTGCAGCTGCAGAAAGGCCTCAACCCCAGGTTCCTGAGCCTATCCCTGCAGCAAGGCCTCACCCGCAGGTTCCTGAGCCTTTCCCTGCAGCTACAGAAAAGGCCTCACCCCCAGGTTCCTGAACCTCTCCCTGCAGCTACAGAAAAGGCCTTACCCCCAGATTCCTGAACCTCTACCTGCAGCTACAGAAAAGGCCTCACCCCCAGTTTCCTGAACCTCCCCCTTTAGCTGCAGAACGACCTCAACCCCAGGTTCCTGAGCCTCTCCCTGCAGCTGCAAAAAGGCCTCACCCCAGGATCCTGAGCCTCTCCCTGCAGCTGCAGAAAGGCTTCACCCCCAGGTTCCTGAGCCTCTCCCTGCAGCTGCAGAAAGGCCTCACCCCCAGGTTCCTGAGCCTCTCATTGCAGCTACAGAAAAGGCCTCACCCCCAGGTTCCTGAACCTCCCCGTGCAGCTGCAGAAAGGCCTCACCCCCAGGTTCCTGAGCCTCTCCCTGCAGCTGCAAAAAGGCCTCACTCCCAGGTTCCTGAGCCTCTCCCTGCAGCTGCAGAAAGGCCTCACCCCCAGGTTCCTGAGCCTCTCCCTGCAGCTGCAGAACGGCCTCACCCCAGGTTCCTGAACATCCCCGTTCAGCTGCAGAAAGGTCTCACCCCCATGTTTCTGAGCATATCCCTGCAGCTGCAGAAAGGCCTCATCCCCAGATTCCTGAACCTCTACCTGCAGCTACAGAAAAGGCCTCACCCCCAGTTTCCTGAACCTCCCCCTGCAGTTGCAGAAATGCCTCACCCCCAGGTTCAATAACCTCTCCCTGCAGCTGCAGAAAGGCCTCACCCCGGGTTCCTGAACCTCTCCCTGCAGCTGCAGAAAGGCCTCACCCCCAGATTCCTGAACCTCTCCCTGCAGCTGCAGAAAGGCCTCACCCCCAGGTTCCTGAACATACCCGTGCAGCTGCAGAAAGGCCTCACCCCCAGATTCCTGAACCTCTACCTGCAGCTACAGAAAAGGCCTCACCCCCAGGTTCCTGAGCCTCTCCCTGCAGCTGCAGAAAGGTCTAACCCTCAGGTTCCTGAACCTCTCCCTGCAGCTGCAGAAAGGCCTCACCCCGGGTTCCTGAACCTCTCCCTGCAGCTGCAGAAAGGCCTCACCCCCAGATTACTGAACCTCTCCCTGCAGCTGCAGAAAGGCCTCACCCCCAGGTTCCTGAACATACCCGTGCAGCTGCAGAAAGGCCTCACCCCCAGATTCCTGAACCTCTACCTGCAGCTACAGAAAAGGCCTCACCCCCAGGTTCCTGAGCCTCTCCCTGCAGCTGCAGAAAAGGCCTCACCCCCAGGTTCCTGACCCTCTCCCTGCAGCTGCAGAAAGGCCTCACCCCCAGGTTACTGAGCCTCTCCCTGCAGCTACAGAAAAGGCCTCACCCCCAGGTTCCTGAACCTCCCCCTGCAGTTGCAGAAAGGCCTCGCCCCCAGGTTCCTGAACCTCCCCCTGCAGTAAAGCCTCACCCCCAGGTTCAATAACCTCTCCCTGCAGCTGCAGAAAGGTCTAACCCTCAGGTTCCTGAACCTCTCCCTGCAGCTGCAGAAAGATCTCACCCCCAGGTTCCTGAACCTCTCCCTGCTGCTGCAGAAAGGCCTCACACCCTGGTTCCTGAACCTATCCCTTTAGCTGCAGAAAGGCCTCAACCCCAGGTTCCTGAGCCTCTCCCAGAAGCTGCAAAAAGGCCTCACCCCAGGATCCTGAGCCTCTCCCTGCAGCTACAGAAAGGCCTCACTCCCAGGTTCCTGAACCTCTCCCTGCAGCTGCAGAAAGGCCTCACACCCTGGTTCCTGAACCTATCCCTGCTGCTGCAAAAAGGCCTCACCCCCAGGTTCCTGAGCCTCTCCCTGCAGCTGCAGAAAGGCCTCACCCCCAGGTTCCTGAGCCTCTCCCTGCAGCTACAGAAAAGGCCTCACCCCCAGGTTCCTGAACCTCCCCGTGCAGCTGCAGAAAGGCCTCACCCCCAGGTTCCTGAGCCTCTCCATGCAGCTGCAAAAAGGCCTCACTCCCAGGTTCCTGAACATACCCGTTCAGCTGCAGAAAGGTCTCACCCCCATGTTTCTGAGCCTATCCCTGCAGCTGCAAAAGGCCTCACCCCCAGGTTCCTGAGCCTCTCCCTGCAGCTGCAGAAAGGCCCCACCCCCAGGTTCCTGAACATACCCCTGCAGCTGCAGAAAGGCCTCACCCCCAGGTTCCTGAGCCTCTCCCTGCAGCTACAGAAAAGGCCTCACCCCCAGGTTCCTGAACCTCCCCGTGCAGCTGCAGAAAGGCCTCACCCCCAGGTTCCTGAGCCTCTCCATGCAGCTGCAAAAAGGCCTCACTCCCAGGTTCCTGAACATACCCGTTCAGCTGCAGAAAGGTCTCACCCCCATGTTTCTGAGCCTATCCCTGCAGCTGCAAAAGGCCTCACCCCCAGGTTCCTGAGCCTCCCCCTGCAGCTACAGAAAAGGCCTCACCCCCAGGTTCCTGAGCCTCTCCCTACAGCTACAGAAAAGGCCTCACCCCCAGGTTCCTGAACCTCTCCGTGCAGCTGCAGAAAGGCCTCACCCCCAGGTTCCTGAGCCTCTCCATGCAGCTGCAAAAAGGCCTCACTCCCAGGTTCCTAAACATACCCGTTCAGCTGCAGAAAGGTCTCACCCCCATGTTTCTGAGCCTATCCCTGCAGCTGCAGAAAAGGCCTCGCCGCCAGGTTCCTGAGCCTCTCCCTGCAGCTGCAGAAATGCCTCACCCCCAGGTTTCTGAACATCCCCGTACAGCTGCAGAAAGGCCTCACCCTCAGGTTCCTGAGCCTATCCCCGCAGCTGCAAAAAGTCCTCACCGCCAGGTTTCTGAGCCCCTCACTTCAGTTGCAGAAAGGCCTCAGCCCCAGGTTAATGAACATCCCCGTGCAGCTGCAGAAAGGCCTCAACCCCAGGTTCCTGAGCCTATCCCTGCAGCAAGGCCTCACCCGCAGGTTCCTGAGCCTTTCCCTGCAGCTACAGAAAAGGCCTCACCCCCAGGTTCCTGAACCTCTCCCTGCAGCTACAGAAAAGGCCTCACCCCCAGATTCCTGAACCTCTACCTGCAGCTACAGAAAAGGCCTCACCCCCAGTTTCCTGAACCTCCCCCTTTAGCTGCAGAACGGCCTCAACCCCAGGTTCCTGAGCCTCTCCCTGTAGCTGCAAAAAGGCCTCACCCCAGGATCCTGAGCCTCTCCCTGCAGCTGCAGAAAGGCTTCACCCCCAGGTTCCTGAGCCTCTCCCTGCAGCTGCAGAAAGGCCTCACCCCCAGGTTCCTGAGCCTCTCCCTGCAGCTACAGAAAAGGCCTCACCCCCAGGTTCCTGAACCTCCCCGTGCAGCTGCAGAAAGGCCTCACCCCCAGGTTCCTGAGCCTCTCCCTGCAGCTGCAAAAAGGCCTCACTCCCAGGTTCCTGAGCCTCTCCCTGCAGCTGCAGAAAGGCCTCACCCCCAGGTTCCTGAGCCTCTCCCTGCAGCTGCAGAACGGCCTCACCCCAGGTTCCTGAACATCCCCGTTCAGCTGCAGAAAGGTCTCACCCCCATGTTTCTGAGCAAATCCCTGCAGCTGCAGAAAGGCCTCATCCCCAGATTCCTGAACCTCTACCTGCAGCTACAGAAAAGGCCTCACCCCCAGTTTCCTGAACCTCCCCCTGCAGTTGCAGAAATGCCTCACCCCCAGGTTCAATAACCTCTCCCTGCAGCTGCAGAAAGGCCTCACCCCGGGTTCCTGAACCTCTCCCTGCAGCTGCAGAAAGGCCTCACCCCCAGATTCCTGAACCTCTCCCTGCAGCTGCAGAAAGGCCTCACCCCCAGGTTCCTGAACATACCCGTGCAGCTGCAGAAAGGCCTCACCCCCAGATTCCTGAACCTCTACCTGCAACTACAGAAAAGGCCTCACCCCCAGGTTCCTGAGCCTCTCCCTGCAGCTGCAGAAAGGTCTAACCCTCAGGTTCCTGAACCTCTCCCTGCAGCTGCAGAAAGGCCTCACCCCGGGTTCCTGAACCTCTCCCTGCAGCTGCAGAAAGGCCTCATCCCCCAGATTACTGAACCTCTCCCTGCAGCTGCAGAAAGGCCTCACCCCCAGGTTCCTGAACATACCCGTGCAGCTGCAGAAAGGCCTCACCCCCAGATTCCTGAACCTCTACCTGCAGCTACAGAAAAGGCCTCACCCCCAGGTTCCTGAGCCTCTCCCTGCAGCTGCAGAAAAGGCCTCACCCCCAGGTTCCTGACCCTCTACCTGCAGCTGCAGAAAGGCCTCACCCCCAGGTTACTGAGCCTCTCCCTGCAGCTACAGAAAAGGCCTCACCCCCAGGTTCCTGAACCTCCCCCTGCAGTTGCAGAAAGGCCTCGCCCCCAGGTTCCTGAACCTCCCCCTGCAGTAAAGCCTCACCCCCAGGTTCAATAACCTCTCCCTGCAGCTGCAGAAAGGTCTAACCCTCAGGTTCCTGAACCTCTCCCTGCAGCTGCAGAAAGATCTCACCCCCAGGTTCCTGAACCTCTCCCTGCTGCTGCAGAAAGGCCTCACACCCTGGTTCCTGAACCTATCCCTTTAGCTGCAGAAAGGCCTCAACCCCAGGTTCCTGAGCCTCTCCCAGAAGCTGCAAAAAGGCCTCACCCCAGGATCCTGAGCCTCTCCCTGCAGCTACAGAAAGGCCTCACTCCCAGGTTCCTGAACCTCTCCCTGCAGCTGCAGAAAGGCCTCACACCCTGGTTCCTGAACCTATCCCTGCAGCTGCAAAAAGGCCTCACCCCCAGGTTCCTGAGCCTCTCCCTGCAGCTGCAGAAAGGCCTCACCCCCAGGTTCCTGAGCCTCTCCCTGCAGCTACAGAAAAGGCCTCACCCCCAGGTTCCTGAACCTCCCTGTGCAGCTGCAGAAAGGCCTCACCCCCAGGTTCCTGAGCCTCTCCATGCAGCTGCAAAAAGGCCTCACTCCCAGGTTCCTGAACATACCCGTTCAGCTGCAGAAAGGTCTCACCCCCATGTTTCTGAGCCTATCCCTGCAGCTGCAAAAGGCCTCACCCCCAGGTTCCTGAGCCTCTCCCTGCAGCTGCAGAAAGGCCCCACCCCCAGGTTCCTGAACATACCCCTGCAGCTACAGAAAAGGCCTCACCCCCAGATTCCTGAACCTCTACCTGCAGCTACAGAAAAGGCCTCACCCCCAGTTTCCTGAACCTCCCCCTTTAGCTGCAGAACGGCCTCAACCCCAGGTTCCTGAGCCTCTCCCTGCAGCTGCAAAAAGGCCTCACCCCAGGATCCTGAGCCTCTCCCTGCAGCTGCAGAAAGGCTTCACCCCCAGGTTCCTGAGCCTCTCCCTGCAGCTGCAGAAAGGCCTCACGCCCAGGTTCCTGAGCCTCTCCCTGCAGCTACAGAAAAGGCCTCACCCCCAGGTTCCTGAACCTCCCCGTGCAGCTGCAGAAAGGCCTCACCCCCAAGTTCCTGAGCCTCTCCCTGCAGCTGCAAAAAGGCCTCACTCCCAGGTTCCTGAGCCTCTCCCTGCAGCTGCAGAAAGGCCTCACCCCCAGGTTCCTGAGCCTCTCCCTGCAGCTGCAGAACGGCCTCACCCCAGGTTCCTGAACATCCCCGTTCAGCTGCAGAAAGGTCTCACCCCCATGTTTCTGAGCAAATCCCTGCAGCTGCAGAAAGGCCTCATCCCCAGATTCCTGAACCTCTACCTGCAGCTACAGAAAAGGCCTCACCCCCAGTTTCCTGAACCTCCCCCTGCAGTTGCAGAAATGCCTCACCCCCAGGTTCAATAACCTCTCCCTGCAGCTGCAGAAAGGCCTCACCCCGGGTTCCTGAACCTCTCCCTGCAGCTGCAGAAAGGCCTCACCCCCAGATTCCTGAACCTCTCCCTGCAGCTGCAGAAAGGCCTCACCCCCAGGTTCCTGAACATACCCGTGCAGCTGCAGAAAGGCCTCACCCCCAGATTCCTGAACCTCTACCTGCAACTACAGAAAAGGCCTCACCCCCAGGTTCCTGAGCCTCTCCCTGCAGCTGCAGAAAGGTCTAACCCTCAGGTTCCTGAACCTCTCCCTGCAGCTGCAGAAAGGCCTCACCCCGGGTTCCTGAACCTCTCCCTGCAGCTGCAGAAAGGCCTCATCCCCCAGATTACTGAACCTCTCCCTGCAGCTGCAGAAAGGCCTCACCCCCAGGTTCCTGAACATACCCGTGCAGCTGCAGAAAGGCCTCACCCCCAGATTCCTGAACCTCTACCTGCAGCTACAGAAAAGGCCTCACCCCCAGGTTCCTGAGCCTCTCCCTGCAGCTGCAGAAAAGGCCTCACCCCCAGGTTCCTGACCCTCTCCCTGCAGCTGCAGAAAGGCCTCACCCCCAGGTTACTGAGCCTCTCCCTGCAGCTACAGAAAAGGCCTCACCCCCAGGTTCCTGAACCTCCCCCTGCAGTTGCAGAAAGGCCTCGCCCCCAGGTTCCTGAACCTCCCCCTGCAGTAAAGCCTCACCCCCAGGTTCAATAACCTCTCCCTGCAGCTGCAGAAAGGTCTAACCCTCAGGTTCCTGAACCTCTCCCTGCAGCTGCAGAAAGATCTCACCCCCAGGTTCCTGAACCTCTCCCTGCTGCTGCAGAAAGGCCTCACACCCTGGTTCCTGAACCTATCCCTTTAGCTGCAGAAAGGCCTCAACCCCAGGTTCCTGAGCCTCTCCCAGAAGCTGCAAAAAGGCCTCACCCCAGGATCCTGAGCCTCTCCCGGCAGCTACAGAAAGGCCTCACTCCCAGGTTCCTGAACCTCTCCCTGCAGCTGCAGAAAGGCCTCACACCCTGGTTCCTGAACCTATCCCTGCAGCTGCAAAAAGGCCTCACCCCCAGGTTCCTGAGCCTCTCCCTGCAGCTGCAGAAAGGCCTCACCCCCAGGTTCCTGAGCCTCTCCCTGCAGCTACAGAAAAGGCCTCACCCCCAGGTTCCTGAACCTCCCTGTGCAGCTGCAGAAAGGCCTCACCCCCAGGTTCCTGAGCCTCTCCATGCAGCTGCAAAAAGGCCTCACTCCCAGGTTCCTGAACATACCCGTTCAGCTGCAGAAAGGTCTCACCCCCATGTTTCTGAGCCTATCCCTGCAGCTGCAAAAGGCCTCACCCCCAGGTTCCTGAGCCTCTCCCTGCAGCTGCAGAAAGGCCCCACCCCCAGGTTCCTGAACATACCCCTGCAGCTGCAGAAAGGCCTCACCCCCAGGTTCCTGAGCCTCTCCCTGCAGCTACAGAAAAGGCCTCACCCCCAGGTTCCTGAACCTCCCCGTGCAGCTGCAGAAAGGCCCCACCCCCAGGTTCCTGAGCCTCTCCATGCAGCTGCAAAAAGGCCTCACTCCCAGGTTCCTGAACATACCTGTTCAGCTGCAGAAAGGTCTCACCCCCATGTTTCTGAGCCTATCCCTGCAGCTGCAAAAGGCCTCACCCCCAGGTTCCTGAGCCTCCCCCTGCAGCTACAGAAAAGGCCTCACCCCCAGGTTCCAGAGCCTCCCTGCAGCTGCAGAAAGGACTCACCCCAGGTTCCTGAGCCTCTCCCTGCAGCTACAGAAAAGGCCTCACCCCCAGGTTCCTGAGCCTATCCATGCAGCTGCAGAAAGGCCTCCCCCCAGGTTCCTGAGCCTATCCCTGCAGCTGGAAAAAAGCCTCACCTCCAGGTTCCTGATCCTCTCCCTGCAGCTGCAGAAATGCCTCACCCCCAGGTTTCTGAACATCCCCGTACAGCTGCAGAAAGGCCTCACCCCCAGGTTCCTGAGCCTCTCCCTGCAGCTGCAAAAAGGCCTCACTCCCAGGTTCCTGAGCCTCTCCCTGCAGCTGCATAAAGGCCTCACCCCCAGGTTCCTGAGCCTCTCCCTGCAGCTGCAGAACGGCCTCACCCCAGGTTCCTAAACATCCCCGTTCAGCTGCAGAAAGGTCTCACCCCCATGTTTCTGAGCATATCCCTGCAGCTGCAGAAAGGCCTCAACCCCAGGTTCCTGAGCCTCTCCCTGCAGCTGCAGAAAGGCCTCACCCCCAGATTCCTGAACCTCTACCTGCAGCTACAAAAAAGGCCTCACCCCCAGGTTCCTGACCCTCCCCCTGCAGCTGCAGAAAAGCCTCACCCCCAGGTTCCTGTGCCTCTCCCTGCAGCTGCAGAAAGGCCTCACCCCCAGATTCCTGAACCTCCCCCTGCAGCTACAGAAAAGGCCTCACCCCCAGTTTCCTGAACCTCCCCCTGCAGTTGCAGAAATGCCTCACCCCCAGGTTCCTGAACCTCCCCCTGCAGAAAGGGCTCACCCCCAGGTTCAATAACCTCTCCCTGCAGCTGCAGAAAGGCCTCACCCCGGGTTCCTGAACCTCTCCCTGCAGCTGCAGAAAGGCCTCACCCCCAGATTCCTGAACCTCTCCCTGCAGCTGCAGAAAGGCCTCACCCCCAGGTTCCTGAACATACCCGTGCAGCTGCAGAAAGGCCTCACCCCCAGATTCCTAAACCTCTACCTGCAGCTACAGAAAAGGCCTCACCCCCAGGTTCCTGAGCCTCTCCCTGCAGCTGCAGAAAGGTCTAACCCTCAGGTTCCTGAACCTCTCCCTGCAGCTGCAGAAAGGCCTCACCCCGGGTTCCTGAACCTCTCCCTGCAGCTGCAGAAAGGCCTCACCCCCAGATTACTGAACCTCTCCCTGCAGCTGCAGAAAGGCCTCACCCCCAGGTTCCTGAACATACCCGTGCAGCTGCAGAAAGGCCTCACCCCCAGATTCCTGAACCTCTACCTGCAGCTACAGAAAAGGCCTCACCCCCAGGTTCCTGAGCCTCTCCCTGCAGCTGCAGAAAAGGCCTCACCCCCAGGTTCCTGACCCTCTCCCTGCAGCTGCAGAAAGGCCTCACCCCCAGGTTACTGAGCCTCTCCCTGCAGCTACAGAAACGGCCTCACCCCCAGGTTCCTGAACCTCCCCCTGCAGTTGCAGAAAGGCCTCGCCCCCAGGTTCCTGAACCTCCCCCTGCAGAAAAGCCTCACCCCCAGGTTCAATAACCTCTCCCTGCAGCTGCAGAAAGGTCTAACCCTCAGGTTCCTGAACCTCTCCCTGCAGCTGCAGAAAGATCACACCCCCAGGTTCCTGAACCTCTCCCTGATGCTGCAGAAAGGCCTCACACCCTGGTTCCTGAACCTATCCCTTTAGCTGCAGAAAGGCCTCAACCCCAGGTTCCTGAGCCTCTCCCAGAAGCTGCAAAACGGCCTCACCCCAGGATCCTGAGCCTCTCCCTGCAGCTACAGAAAGGCCTCACCCCCAGGTTCCTGAACCTCTCCCTGCAGCTGCAGAAAGGCCTCACACCCTGGTTCCTGAACCTATCCCTGCAGCTGCAAAAAGGCCTCACCCCCAGGTTCCTGAGTCTCTCCCTGCAGCTGCAGAATGACCTCAGCCCCAGGTTCCTGAACATCTCCATGCAGCTGCATAAAGATCTCACTGCCAGGTCCCTGAGCCTCTCCCTGCAGCTGCAAAAAGGCCTCACTCCCAGGTTCCTGAGCCTCTCCCTGCAGCTGCAGAAAGGCCTCACCCCCAGGTTCCTGAACATACCCGTGCAGGTGCAGAAAGGCCTGACCCCCAGGTTCCTGAGCCTCTCCCTACAGCTGCAGAAAGACCTCACACCCAGGTTCCTGAATATCCCCGTACAGCTGCAGAAAGTCCTCACCCCCAAGTTCCTGAGCCTCCCCTGCAGCTGCAGAAAGGCCTCGCCCCCAGGTTCCTGAGCCTCTCCCTGCAGCTACAGAAAATGCCTCACCCCCAGGTTCCTTCCTGAGCCTATCCCTGCAGCTGCAGAAAAGCCTCACCCCCAGGTTCCTGAGCCTATCCCTGCAGCTGCACAAAGGCCTCACCCCCAGGTTCCTGAGCCTCTCCCTACAGCTGCAGAAATGCCTCACCCCCAGGTTTCTGAACATCCCCGTGCAGCTGCAGAAAGGCCTCAACCCCAGGTTCCTGAGCCTATCCCTGCAGCAAGGCCTCACCCCAGGTCCCTGAGCCTTTCCCTGCAGCTACAGAAAAGGCCTCACCTTCAGGTTCCTGAGCCTCTCCCTGCAGCTACAGAAAAGGTCTCACCCCCAGGTTCCTGACCCTCCCCCTGCAGCTGCAGAAAGGCCTCACCCCCAGGTTCCTGAGCCTCTCCTTGCAGCTACAGAAAAGGCCTCACACCCAGGTTCCTGAACCTCCCCCTGCAGTTGCAGAAAGGCCTCACCCCCAGGTTCCTGAACCTCCCCCTGCAGAAAGGCCTCACCCCCAGGTTCAATAACCTCTCCCTGCAGCTGCAGAAAGGCCTCACCCCCAGGTTCCTGAGCCTCTCCCTGCAGCTGCAGAAAGGTCTAACCCTCAGGTTCCTGAACCTCTCCCTGCAGCTACAGAAAGACCTCACCCACAGGTTCCAGAACCTCTCCCTGCAGCTGCAGAAAGGCCTCACACCCTGGTTCCTGAACCTATCCCTGCAGCTGCAGAATGACCTCACCCCCAGGTTCCTGAACATCCCCGTGCAGCTGTATAAAGGCCTCACTCCCAGGTCCCTGAGCCTCTCCCTGCAGCTGCATAAAGGCCTCACTCCCAGGTTCCTGAGCCTCTCTCTGCAGCTGCAGAAAGGCCTCACCCCCAGGTTCCTGAAAATACCCGTGCAGCTGCAGAAAGGCCTGACCCCCAGGTTCCTGAGCCTCTCCCTGCAGCTGCAGAAAGACCTCACACCCAGGTTCCTGAATATCCCCGTACAGCTGCAGAAAGTCCTCACCCCCAGGTTCCTGAGCCTCCCCCTGTAGCTGCAGAAAGGCCTCGCCCCCAGGTTCCTGAGCCTCTCCCTGCAGCTACAAAAAATGCCTCACCCCCGGGTTCCTGAGCCTATCCCTGCAACTGCAGAAAGGCCTCACCCGCAGGTTCCTGAGCCTATCCCTGCAGCTGCAAAAAGGCGTCACCCCCAGGTTCCTGAGCCTCTCCCTGCAGCTGCAGAAATGCCTCACCCCCAGGTTTCTGAACATCCCCGTGCAGCTGCAAAAAGGCCTCACTCCCAGGTTCCTGAGCCTCTCCCTGCAGCTGCAGAAAAACCTCACCCCCAGGTTCCTGAACATCCCCGTACAGCTGCAGAAAGTCCTCACCCCCAGGTTCCTGAGCCTCCCCCTGTAGCTGCAGAAAGGCCTCGCCCCCAGGTTCCTGAGCCTCTCCCTGCAGCTACAGAAAATGCCTCACCCCCAGGTTCCTGAGCCTATCCCTGCAGCTGCAGAAAGGCCTCACCCCCAGGTTTCTGAGCCTATCCCTGCAGCTGCAAAAAGGCCTCACCCCCAGGTTCCTGAGCCTCTCCCTGCAGCTGCAGAAATGCCTCACCCCCAGGTTCCAGAACATACCAGTGCAGCTGCAGAAAGGCCTCAACCCCAGGTTCCTGAGCCTTTCCCTGCAGCTACAGAAAAGGCCTCACCCTCAGGTTCCTGAGCCTCTCCCTGCAGCTACAGAAAAGGCCTCACCCCCAGGTCCCTGAGCCTCTCCCTGCAGCTGCAGAAACGCCTCGCCCCCAGGTTCCTGAGCCTCTCCCTGAGGCTGCAGAAAGGCCTGACCCCCAGGTTCCTGAGTCTCTCCCTCCAGCTGCAGAAAGGCCTCACCCCCAGGTTCCTGAGCCTCTTCCTGCAGCTATTGAAAAAACCTCACCCCCAGGTTCCTGGGCCTCTCCATGCAGCTGCAGAAAAGGCCTGACCCCATGGATCCTGAACCTCCCCCTGCAGCTGCAGAAAGGCCTCACCCCCAGGTTCCTTAGCCTCCTCCTGCAGCTGCTGAAAGGCCTCACCCCCACGTTCCTTAGCCTCTCCCTGCAGCTGCAAAAAGGCCTCACCCCCAGGTTCCTGAGCCTCTCCCTGAAGCTGCAGAAAGGCCTGACCCCCATGTTCCTGAGTCTCTCCCTCCAGCTGCAGAAAGGCCTCACCCCCAGGTTCCTGAGCCTCTTCCTGCAGCTATTGAAAAAACCTCACCCCCAGGTTCCGGGGCCTCTCCCTGCAGCTGCAGAAAGGCCTCACCCCCAGGTTCCTGAACATCCCCGTGTAGCTGCAGAAAGACCTTACCCCCAGGTTCCTGAGCCTATCCCTGCAGCTGTAGAAAGGCCTCACCCCAGGTTCCTGTGCCTCCCCCTGCAGCTGCAGAAAAGGCCTCTCCCACAGGTTCCTGAGCCTCTCCCTGCAGCTGCATAAAGGCCTCTCCCCAGGTTCCTGATCCTCTCCCTGCAGCTGCAGAAATGCCTCACCCTCAGGTTTCTGAACATCTCCGTACAGCTGCAGAAAGGCCTCACCCCCAGGTTCCTGAGCCTATCTCGCAGCTGCAAAAAGTCCTCACTGCCAGGTTTCTGAGCCCCTCACTTCAGCTGCAGAAAGGCCTCAGCCCCAGGTTCCTGACCATCCCCGTGCAGCTGCAGAAAGGCCTCAACCCCAGGTTCCTGAGCCTATCCCTGCAGCAAGGCCTCACCCGCAGGTTCCTGAGCCTTTCCCTGCAGCTACAGAAAAGGCCTCACCCCCAGGATCCTGAACCTCTCCCTGCAGCTACAGAAAAGGCCTCACCCCCAGGTTCCTGAGCCTCTCCCTGCAGCTGCAGCTGCAGAAAGGCCTCACCCCCAGATTCCTGAATCTCTACCTGCAGCTAGAGAAAAGGCCTCACCCCCAGTTTCCTGAACCTCCCCCTTTAGCTGCAGAACGGCCTCAACCCCAGGTTCCTGAGCCTCTCCCTGCAGCTGCAAAAAGGCCTCACCCCAGGATGCTGAGCCTCTCCCTGCAGCTGCAGAATGGCTTCACCCCCAGGTTCCTGAGCCTCTCCCTGCAGCTACAGAAAAGGCCTCACCCCCAGGATCCTGAACCTCTCCCTGCAGCTACAGAAAAGGCCTCATCCCCAGGTTCCTGAGCCTCTCCCTGCAGCTGCAGAAAGGCCTCACCCCCAGATTCCTGAACCTCTACCTGCAGCTAGAGAAAAGGCCTCACCCCCAGTTTCCTGAACCTCCCCCTTTAGCTGCAGAACGGCCTCAACCCCAGGTTCCTGAGCCTCTCCCTGCAGCTGCAGAAAGGCTTCACCCCCAGGTTCCTGAGCCTCTCCCTGCAGCTACAGAAAAGGCCTCACCCCCAGGTTCAATAACCTCTCCCTGCAGCTGCAGAAAGGCCTCACCCCCAGGTTCCTGAGCCTCTCCCTGCAGCTGCAGAAAGGTCTAACCCTCAGGTTCCTGAACCTCTCCCTGCAGCTGCAGAAAGACCTCACCCCCAGGTTCCTGAACCTCTCCCTGCAGCTGCAGAAGGACCTCACACCCTGGTTCCTGAACCTATCCCTGCAGCTGCAAAAAGGCCTCACTGCCAGGTTCCTGAGCCTCTGCCTGCAGCTGCAGAATGACCTCACCCCCAGGTTCCTGAACATCTCCGTGCAGCTGCATAAAGGCCTCACTCCCAGGTCCCTGAGCCTCTCCCTGCAGCTGCAAAAAGGCCTCACTCCCAGGTTCCTGAGCCTCTCCCTGCAGCTGCAGAAGGCCTCACCCCCAGGTTCCAGAACATACCCGTGCAGCTGCAGAAAGGCCTGACCCCCAGGTTCCTGAGCCTCTCCCTGCAGCTGCGGAAAGACCTCACACCCAGGTTCCTGAATATCCCTGTACAGCTGCAGAAAGTCCTCACCCCCAGGTTCCTGAGCCTCCCCTGTAGCTGCAGAAAGGCCTCGCCCCCAGGTTCCTCAGCCTCTCCCTGCAGCTACAGAAAATGCCTCACCCCCAGGTTCCTGAGCCTATCCCTGCAGCTGCAGAAAGGCCTCACCCCCAGGTTCCTGAGCCTATCCCTGCAGCTGCAAAAAGGCCTCACCCCCAGGTTCCTGAGCCTCTCCCTGCAGCTGCAGAAAGACCTCACCCCCAGGTTCCTGAACATCCCCGTACAGCTGCAGAAAGTCCTCACCCCCAGGTTCCTGAGCCTCCCCCTGTAGCTGCAGAAAGGCCTCGCCCCCAGGTTCCTGAGCCTCTGCCTGCAGCTACAGAAAATGCCTCACCCCCAGGTTCCTGAGCCTATCCCTGCATCTGCAGAAAGGCCTCACCCCCAGGTTCCTGAGCCTATCCCTGCAGCTGCAAAAAGGCCTCACCCCCAGGTCCTGAGCCTCTCCCTGCAGCTGCAGAAATGCCTCACCCCAGGTTCCCGAACATCCCCGTGCAGCTGCAGAAAGGCCTCAACCCCAGGTTCCTGAGCCTATCCCTGCAGCAAGGCCTCACCCCCAGGTCCCTGAGCCTTTCCCTGCAGCTACAGAAAAGGCCTCACCCTCAGGTTCCTAAGCCTCTCCCTGCAGCTACAGAAAAGGCCTCACCCCCAGGTTCCTGACCCTCCCCCTGCAGCTGCAGAAAGGCCTCACCCCCAGGTTCCTGAGCCTCTCCCTGCAGCTACAGAAAAGGCCCCACCCCCAGGTTCCTCAGCCTATCCCTGCAGCTGCAGAAAGACCTCACCCCCAGGTTCCTGAACCTCTCCCTGCAGCTGCAGAAAGGCCTCACACCCTGGTTCCTGAACCTATCCCTGCAGCTGCAAACAGGCCTCACCCCCAGTTTCCTGACCCTCCCCCTGCAGCTGTAGAAAGGCCTCACCCCCAGGTCCCTGAGCCTTTCCCTGCAGCTACAGAAAAGGCCTCACCCTCAGGTTCCTGAACCTCCCCCTGCAGTTGCAGAAAGGCCTCACCCCCAGGTTCCTGAACCTCCCCCTGCTGAAAGGCCTCACCCCCAGGTTCAATAACCTCTCCCTGCAGCTGCAGAAAGGCCTCACCCCCAGGTTCCAGAGCCTATCCCTGCAGCTGCAGAAAGACCTCACCCCCAGGTTCCTGAACCTCTCCCTGCAGCTGCAGAAAGGCCTCACACCCTGGTTCCTGAACCTATCCCTGCAGCTGCAAAAAGGCCTCACCCCCAGGTTCCTGAGCCTCTCCCTGCAACTGCAGAATGACCTCACCCCCAGGTTCCTGAACATCCCCGTGCAGCTGCATAAAGGCCTCACTCCCAGGTCCCTGAGCCTCTCCCTGCAGCTGCAAAAAGGCCTCACTCCCAGGTTCCTGAGCCTCTCCCTGCAGCTGCAGAAAGGCCTCACCCCCAGGTTCCTGAACATACCCGTGCAGCTGCAGAAAGGCCTCAACCCCAGGTTCCTGAGCCTCTCCCTGCAGCTGCAGAAAGACCTCACACCCAGGTTCCTGAATATCCCCGTACAGCTGGAGGAAGTCCTCACCCCCAGGTTCCTGAGCCTCCCCCTGTAGCTGCAGAAAGGCCTCGCCCCCAGGTTCCTGAGCCTTTCCCTGCAGCTACAGAAAATGCCTCACCCCAAGGTTTCTGAACATCCCCGTGCAGCTGCAGAAAGGCCTCACCCCCAGGTTCCTGAGCCTATACCCGCAGCTGCAGAAAGGCCTCACCCCCAGGTTCCTGAACATACCCCTGCAGCTGCAGAAAGGCCTCACCCCCAGGTTCCTGAGCCTCTCCCTGCAGCTGCAGAAATGCCTCACCCCCAGGTTTCTGAACATCCCCGTGCAGCTGCAGAAAGGCCTCACCCCCAGGCTCATGAGCCGATTCCCGCAGCTGCAGAAAGGCCTCACCCCCAGGTTCCTGAACATACCCCTGCAGCTGCAGAAAGGCCTGACCCCCAGGTTCCTGAGCCTCTCCCTGCAGCTGCAGAAAGACCTCACCCCCAGGTTCCTGAACATCCCCGTACAGCTGCAGAAAGTCCTCACCCCCAGGTTCCTGAGCCTCCCCCTGTAGCTGCAGAAAGGCCTCGCCCCCAGGTTCCTGAGCCTCTGCCTGCAGCTACAGAAAATGCCTCACCCCCAGGTTCCTGAGCCTATCCCTGCATCTGCAGAAAGGCCTCACCCCCAGGTTCCTGAGCCTCTCCCTGCAGCTGCAGAAATGCCTCACCCCAGGTTCCCGAACATCCCCGTGCAGCTGCAGAAAGGCCTCAACCCCAGGTTCCTGAGCCTATCCCTGCAGCAAGGCCTCACCCCCAGGTCCCTGAGCCGTTCCCTGCAGCTACAGAAAAGGCCTCACCCTCAGGTTCCTGAGCCTCTCCCTGCAGCTACAGAAAAGGCCTCACCCCCAGGTTCCTGACCCTCCCCCTGCAGCTGCAGAAAGGCCTCACCCCCAGGTTCCTGAGCCTCTCCCTGCAGCTACAGAAAAGGCCCCACCCCCAGGTTCCTCAGCCTATCCCTGCAGCTGCAGAAAGACCTCACCCCCAGGTTCCTGAACCTCTCCCTGCAGCTGCAGAAAGGCCTCACACCCTGGTTCCTGAACGTATCCCTGCAGCTGCAAACAGGCCTCACCCCCAGTTTCCTGACCCTCCCCCTGCAGCTGTAGAAAGGCCTCACCCCCAGGTCCCTGAGCCTTTCCCTGCAGCTACAGAAAAGGCCTCACCCTCAGGTTCCTGAACCTCCCCCTGCAGTTGCAGAAAGGCCTCACCCCCAGGTTCCTGAACCTCCCCCTGCTGAAAGGCCTCACCCCCAGGTTCAATAACCTCTCCCTGCAGCTGCAGAAAGGCCTCACCCCCAGGTTCCAGAGCCTATCCCTGCAGCTGCAGAAAGACCTCACCCCCAGGTTTCTGAACCTCTCCCTGCAGCTGCAGAAAGGCCTCACCCCCAGGTTCCTGAACATCCCCGTGCAGCTGCATAAAGGCCTCACTCCCAGGTCCCTGAGCCTCTCCCTGCAGCTGCAAAAAGGCCTCACTCCCAGGTTCCTGAGCCTCTCCCTGCAGCTGCAGAAAGGCCTCACCCCCAGGTTCCTGAACATACCCGTGCAGCTGCAGAAAGGCCTCAACCCCAGGTTCCTGAGCCTCTCCCTGCAGCTGCAGAAAGACCTCACACCCAGGTTCCTGAGCCTCTCCCTGCAGCTGCAGAAAGGTCTAACCCTCAGGTTCCTGAACCTCTCCCTGCAGCTGCAAAAAGGCCTCACCCCAGGATCCTGAGCCTCTCACTGCAGCTACAGAAAGGCTTCACCCCCAGGTTCCTGAGCCTCTCCCTGCAGCTACAGAAAGGCCTCACCCCAAGGTTTCTGAACATCCCCGTGCAGCTGCAGAAAGGCCTCACCCCCAGGTTCCTGAGCCTATACCCGCAGCTGCAGAAAGGCCTCACCCCCAGGTTCCTGAACATACCCCTGCAGCTGCAGAAAGGCCTAACCCCCAGGTTCCTGAGCCTCTCCCTGCAGCTGCAGAAAGACCTCACCCCCAGGTTCCTGAACATCCCCGTACAGCTGCAGAAAGTCCTCACCCCCAGGTTCCTGAGCCTCCCCCTGTAGCTGCAGAAAGGCCTCGCCCCCAGGTTCCTGAGCCTCTCCCTGCAGCCACAGAAAATGCCTCACCCCCAGGTTCCTGAGCCTATCCCTGCAGCTGCAGAAAGGCCTCACCCCCAGGTTCCTGAGCCTATCCCTGCAGCTGCAAAAAGGCCTCACCCCCAGGTTCCTGAGCCTCTCTTTGCAGCTGCAGAAATGCCTCACCCCCAGGTTCCTGAGCCTCTCCCTGCAGCTGCAAAAAGGCCTCACCCCAGGATCCTGAGCCTCTCACTGCAGCTACAGACAGGCTTCACCCCCAGGTTCCTGAGCCTCTCCCTGCAGCTACAGAAAGGCCTCACCCCCAGGTTTCTGAGCCTATCCTTGCAGCTGCAGAAAGGCCTCTCCCTACATCTACAGAAAAGGCCTCACCCCCAGGTTCCTGAGCCTCTCCCTGCAGCTACAGAAAAGTCATGACCCCCAGGTTCCTGAGCCTCTCCCTGCAGCTGCAGAAATGCCTCACACCCAGGTTCCTGAGCCTCTCCCTGCAGCTACAGAAAAGGCCTCACCCCATGGATCCTGAACCTCCCTCTGCAGCTGCAGAAAGGCCTCACCCCCAGTTTCCTTAGCCTCCTCCTGCAGCTGCTGAAAGGCCTCACCCCCAGGTTCCTTAGCTTCTCCCTGCAGCTGCAAAACGGCCTCACCCCCAGGTTCCTGAGCCTCTCCCTGACGCTGCAGAAAGGCCTGACCCCCAGGTTCCTGAGTCTCTCCCTCCAGCTGCAGAAAGGCCTCACCCCCAGGTTCCTGGGCCTCTCCCTGCAGCTGCAGAAAGTCCTCACCCCAGGTTCCTGATCATCCCCGTGTAGCTGCAGAAAGGCCTCACCCCCAGGTTCCTGAGCCTCTCCCTGCAGCTGTAGAAAGGCCTCACCCCCAGGTTCCTGTGCCTCCCCTGCAGCTGCAGAAAAGGCCTCTCCCACAGGTTCCTGAACATCCCCGTTCAGCTGCAGAAAGGTCACACCCCCATGTTTCTGAGCATATCCCTGCAGCTGCAAAAAGTCCTCACCCCCAGGTTCCTGAGCCTCTCTCTGCAGCTGCAGAAAGGCCTCACCCCCAGGTTCCTGAACATACCTGTGCAGCTGCAGAAAGGCCTCACCCCCAGGTTCCTGAGCCTCCCCCTGCAGCCGCTGAAAAGGCCTCGCCCCCAGGTTCCTGAGCCTCTCCCTGCAACTGCAGAAAAGGCCTCACCCCCAGGTTCCTGACCCTCCCCCTGCAGCTGCAGAAAGGCCTCACCCCCAGGTTCCTGAGCCTCTCCCTGCAGCTACAGAAAAGGCCTCACCCCCAGGTTCAATAACCTCTCCCTGCAGTTGCAGAAAGGCCTCACCCCCAGGTTCCTAAGCCTCTCCCTGCAGCTGCAGAAAGGTCTAACCCTCAGGTTCCTGAACCGCTCCCTGCAGCTGCAGAAAGGCCTCACCCCCAGGTTCCTGAACCTCTCCCTGCAGCTGCAGAAAGGCTTCACACCCTGGTTCCTGAACCTATCCCAGCAGCTGCAAAAAGGCCTCACCCCCAGGTTCCTGAGCCTCTCCCTGAAACTGCAGAAAGGCCTCACCCGCAGGTTCCTTAACCTCTCCCTGCAGCTGCAGAAATGCCTCACCCCAGGTTCCTGAACCTCTCCCTGCAGCTACAGAAAAGGCCTCACCCCCTGGCTCCTGAGCCTCTCCCTGCAGCTGCAGAAAGGCCTCACCCCCAGGTTCCTGAGCCTCTCCCTGCAGCGGCAGAAAGGCCTCACCCCCAGGTTCCTGAGCCTCTCCCTGCAGCTACAGAAAAGGCCTCACCCCCAGGTTCCTGAACCTCCCCGTGCAGCTGCAGAAAGGCCTCACCCCCAGGTTCCTGAGCCTCTCCCTGCAACTGCAAAAAGGCCTCACTCCCAGGTTCCTGAGCCTCTCCCTGCAGCTGCAGAAAGGCCTCACCCCCAGGTTCCTGAGCCTCTCCCTGCAGCTGCAGAACGGCCTCACCCCCAGGTTCCTGAACATCCCCGTTCAGTTGCAGAAAGGTCTCACCCCTATGTTTCTGAGTCTATCCCTGCAGCTGCAAAAGGCCTCACCCCCAGGTTCCTGAGCCTCTCCCTGCAGCTGCAGAAAGGCCCCACCCCCAGGTTCCTGAACATACCCGTGCAGCTGCAAAAAGGCCTCACCCCCAGGTTCCTGAGCCTCCCCCTGCAGCTACAGAAAAGGCCTCACCCCCAGGTTCCTGAGCCTCTCCCTGCAGCTGCAGAAAGGCCTCACCCCCAGGTTCCTGAGCCTCTCCCTGCAGCTGCAAAAAGGCCTCACCCCCAGGTTCCTGATCCTCTCCCTGCAGCTGCAGAAAGGCCTCACCCCCAGGTTCCTGAACATACCTGTGCAGCTGCAGAAAGGCCTCACCCCCAGGTTCCTGAGCCTCCCCCTGCAGCCGCTGAAAAGGCCTCACCCCCAGGTTCCTGAGCATCTCCCTGCAACTGCATAAAAGGCCTCACCCCCAGGTTCCTGACCCTCCCCCTGCAGCTGCAGAAAGGCCTCACCCCCAGGTTCCTGAGCCTCTCCCTGCAGCTACAGAAAAGGCCTCACCCCCAGGTTCAATAACCTCCCCCTGCAGTTGCAGAAAGGCCTCACCCCCAGGTTCCTGAGCCTCTCCCTGCAGCTGCAGAAAGGTCTAACCCTCAGGTTCCTGAACCGCTCCCTGCAGCTGCAGAAAGGCCTCACCCCCAGGTTCCTGAACCTCCCCCTGCAGCTGCAGAAAGGCTTCACACCCTGGTTCCTGAACCTATCCCTGCAGCTGCAAAAAGGCCTCACCCCAGGTTCCTGAGCCTCTCCCTGAAGCTGCAGAAAGGCCTCACCCGCAGGTTCCTTAACCTCTCCCTGCAGCTGCAGAAATGCCTCACCCCAGGTTCCTGAACCTCTCCCTGCAGCTACAGAAAAGGCCTCACCCCCTGGCTCCTGAGCCTCTCCCTGCAGCTGCAGAAAGGCCTCACCCCCAGGTTCCTGAGCCTCTCCCTGCAGCGGCAGAAAGGCCTCACCCCCAGGTTCCTGAGCCTCTCCCTGCAGCTACAGAAAAGGCCTCACCCCCAGGTTCCTGAACCTCCCCGTGCAGCTGCAGAAATGCCTCACCCCCAGGTTCCTGAGCCTCTCCCTGCAACTGCAAAAAGGCCTCACTCCCAGGTTCCTGAGCCTCTCCCTGCAGCTGCAGAACGGCCTCACCCCCAGGTTCCTGAACATCCCCGTTCAGTTGCAGAAAGGTCTCACCCCTATGTTTCTGAGCCTATCCCTGCAGCTGCAAAAGGCCTCACCCCCAGGTTCCTGAGCCTCTCCCTGCAGCTGCAGAAAGGCCCCACCCCCAGGTTCCTGAACATACCCGTGCAGCTGCAAAAAGGCCTCACCCCCAGGTTCCTGAGCCTCCCCCTGCAGCTACAGAAAAGGCCTCACCCCCAGGTTCCTGAGCCTCTCCCTGCAGCTGCAGAAAGGCCTCACCCCCAGGTTCCTGAGCCTCTCCCTGCAGCTGCAAAAAGGCCTCACCCCCAGGTTCCTGATCCTCTCCCTGCCGCTGCAGAAAGGCCTCACCCCCAGGTTCCTGAACATACCTGTGCAGCTGCAGAAAGGCCTCACCCCCAGGTTCCTGAGCCTCCCACTGCAGCCGCAGAAAAGGCCTCACCCCCAGGTTCCTGAGCCTCTCCCTGCAACTGCATAAAAGGCCTCACTCCCAGGTTCCTGACCCTCCCCCTGCAGCTGCAGAAAGGCCTCACCCCCAGGTTCCTGAGCCTCTCCCTGCAGCTACAGAAAAGGCCTCACCCCCAGGTTCAATAACCTCCCCCTGCAGTTGCAGAAAGGCCTCACCCCCAGGTTCCTGAGCCTCTCCCTGCAGCTGCAGAAAGGTCTAACCCTCAGGTTCCTGAACCGCTCCCTGCAGCTGCAGAAAGGCCTCACCCCCAGGTTCCTGAACCTCTCCCTGCAGCTGCAGAAAGGCTTCACACCCTGGTTCCTGAACCTATCCCTGCAGCTGCAAAAAGGCCTCACCCCCAGGTTCCTGAGCCTCTCCCTGAAGCTGCAGAAAGGCCTCACCCGCAGGTTCCTTAACCTCTCCCTGCAGCTGCAGAAATGCCTCACCCCAGGTTCCTGAACCTCTCCCTGCAGCTACAGAAAAGGCCTCACCCCCTGGATCCTGAGCCTCTCCCTGCAGCTGCAGAAAGGCCTCACCCCCAGGTTCCTGAGCCTCTCCCTGCAGCGGCAGAAAGGCCTCACCCCCAGGTTCCTGAGCCTCTCCCTGCAGCTACAGAAAAGGCCTCACCCCCAGGTTCCTGAACCTCCCCGTGCAGCTGCAGAAAGGCCTCACCCCCAGGTTCCTGAGCCTCTCCCTGCAACTGCAAAAAGGCCTCACTCCCAGGTTCCAGAGCCTCTCCCTGCAGCTGCAGAAAGGCCTCACCCCCAGATTCCTGAGCCTCTCCCTGCAGCTGCAGAACCGCCTCACCCCCAGGTTCCTGAACATCCCCGTTCAGTTGCAGAAAGGTCTCACCCCCATGTTTCTGAGCCTATCCCTGCAGCTGCAAAAGGCCTCACCCCCAGGTTCCTGAGCCTCTCCCTGCACCTGCAGAAAGGCCCCACCCCCAGGTTCCTGAACATACCCGTGCAGCTGCAAAAAGGCCTCACCCCCAGGTTCCTGAGCCTATCCCTGCAGCAAGGCCTCACCCGCAGCTTCCTGAGCCTTTCCCTGCAGCTACAGAAAAGGCCTCACCCCCAGTTTCCTGAACCTCCCCCTTTAGCTGCAGAAAGGCCTCACCCCCTGGATCCTGAGCCTCTCCCTGCAGCTGCAGAAAGGCCTCACCCCCAGGTTCCTGAGCCTCTCCCTGCAGCGGCAGAAAGGCCTCACCCCCAGGTTCCTGAGCCTCTCCCTGCAGCTACAGAAAAGGCCTCACCCCCAGGTTCCTGAACCTCCCCGTGCAGCTGCAGAAAGGCCTCACCCCCAGGTTCCTGAGCCTCTCCCTGCAACTGCAAAAAGGCCTCACTCCCAGGTTCCAGAGCCTCTCCCTGCAGCTGCAGAAAGGCCTCACCCCCAGATTCCTGAGCCTCTCCCTGCAGCTGCAGAACCGCCTCACCCCCAGGTTCCTGAACATCTCCGTTCAGTTGCAGAAAGGTCTCACCCCCATGTTTCTGAGCCTATCCCTGCAGCTGCAAAAGGCCTCACCCCCAGGTTCCTGAGCCTCTCCCTGCACCTGCAGAAAGGCCCCACCCCCAGGTTCCTGAACATACCCGTGCAGCTGCAAAAAGGCCTCACCCCCAGGTTCCTGAGCCTATCCCTGCAGCAAGGCCTCACCCGCAGCTTCCTGAGCCTTTCCCTGCAGCTACAGAAAAGGCCTCACCCCCAGTTTCCTGAACCTCTCCCTGCAGCTACAGAAAAGGCCTCACCCCCAGGACCCTGAGCCTCTCCCTGCAGCTGCAGAAAGGCCTCACCCCCAGGTCCCTGAACCTCTACCTGCAGCTACAGAAAAGGCCTCACCCCCAGTTTCCTGAACCTTCCCCTTTAGCTGCAGAAAGGCCTCAACCCCAGGTTCCTGAGCCTCTCCCTGCAGCTGCAAAAAGGCCTCATCCTCTCCCTGCAGCTACAGAAAGGCTTCACCCCCAGGTTCCTGAGCCTCTCCCTGCAGCTACAGAAAGGCCTCACCCCCAGGTTTCTGAGCCTATCCTTGCAGCTGCAGAAAGGCCTCTCCCTGCATCTACAGAAAAGGCCTCACCCCCAGGTTCCTGAGCCTCTCCCTGCAGCTACAGAAAAGTCCTCACCCCCAGCTTCCCGAGCCTCTCCCTGCAGCTACAGAAAAGGCCTCACCCCATGGATCCTGAACCTCCCCCTGCAGCTGCAGAAAGGCCTCACCCCCAGGTTCCTTAGCCTCCTCCTGCAGCTGCTGAAAGGCCTCACCC
The DNA here is from genome assembly GCF_964204655.1 of Triturus cristatus. Lineage (NCBI taxonomy): Eukaryota > Metazoa > Chordata > Amphibia > Caudata > Salamandridae > Triturus > Triturus cristatus. The sequence goes on from NC_140579.1 coordinate 193,986,153, forward strand.
CCAGGTTCCTTAGCCTCTCCCTGCAGCTGAAAAAAGGCCTCACCCCCAGGTTCCTGAGCCTCTCCCTGAGGCTGCAGAAAGGCCTGACCCCCAGGTTCCTGAGTCTCTAACTCCAGCTGCAGAAAGGCCTCACCCCCAGGTTCCTGAGCCTCTTCCTGCAGCTATTGAAAAAACCTCACCCCCAGGTTCCTGGGCCTCTCCCTACAGCTGCAGAAAGGCCTCACCCCCAGGCTCCTGAACATCCCCGTGTAGCTGCAGAAAGGCCTCACCCCCAGGTTCCTGAACATCCCCGTGTAGCTGCAGAAAGGCCTCACCCCCAGGTTCCTGAGCCTCCCCCTGCAGCTGCAGAAAAGGCCTCTCCCACAGGTACCTGAACCTCCCCCTGCAGCTGCAGAAAGGCCTCACCCCCAGGTTCCTGAGCCTCTCCCTGTAGCTGCAGAAAAGGCCTCACCCAAGGATCCTCAGCCTCCCCCCTGCAGCTGCAGAAAGGCCTCAGCCCCCAAGTTCCTGAGCCTATCCCTGCAGCTGCAGAAAGGCCTCACCCCCAGGTTCCTGAGCCTCTCCCTGCAGCTGCAGAAAGGCCTCACCCCAGGTTCCTAAACATCCCCGTGCAGCTGCAGAAAGCCCTCACCCCCAGGTTCCGGAGCCTCTCCATGCAGCTACAGAAAGGCCTCACCCCCAGGTTCCTGAACATCCCCGTGCAGCTGCAGAAAGGCCTCACCCCCAGGTTCCGGAGCCTCTCCCTGCAGCTGCAGAAAGGCCTCACCACCAGGTTCCTGAGCCTATTCCTGCAGCTGCAAAAAAGGCCTCACCCTCAGGTTTCTGAGCCTCTATCTGAAGCTGCAGAAAGGCTTCACCCCCAGGTTCCTGAGCCTCTCCCTGCATTTACAGAAAAGGCCTCACCCCCAGGTTCCTGAACCTCCCCCTGCAGCTGCAGAAAGGCCTCACCCCCAGGTTCCTGAACCTCCCCCTGCAAAAAGGCCTCACCCCCAGGTTCAATAACCTCTCCCTGCAGCTGCAGAAAGGCCTCACCCACAGGTTCCTGAACATACCCGTGCAGCTGCAGAAAGGCCTCACCCCCAGGTTCCTGAGCCTATCCCTGCAGCTGCAAAAAGGCCTCACCCCAGGTTCCGGAGCCTCTCCCTGCAGCTGTAGAAAGGCCTCCACCCCAGGTTCCTGAGCCTATCCCTGCAGCTGCAGAAAGGCCTCACCCCCAGGTTCCTGAACCTCCCCCTGCAAAAAGGCCTCACCCCCAGGTTCAATAACCTCTCCCTGCAGCTGCAGAAAGGCCTCACCCACAGGTTCCTGAACATACCCGTGCAGCTGCAGAAAGGCCTCACCCCCAGGTTCCTGAGCCTATCCCTGCAGCTGCAAAAAGGCCTCACCCCAGGTTCCGGAGCCTCTCCCTGCAGCTGTAGAAAGGCCTGACCCCCAGGTTCCTGAGCCTATCCTTGCAGCTAAAGAATGGCCTCACCATCCAGGTTCCTGAGCCTATCCCTGTAGCTGCAGAAAGGCCTCAGCCCCCAGGTTCCTGAGCCTCTCCCTGCAGCTACAGAATGGCCTCACCACCCAGGTTCCTGAGCATATCCCTGTAGCTGCAGAAAGGCCTCAGCCCCAGGTTCGTGAGCCTCTCCCTGCAGCTGCAGAAAGGCCTCACCCCCAGGTTCCTGAACCTCTGACTGCAGCTACAGAAAAGGCCTCACCCCAAGGTTCCTGAGCCTCTCCCTGCAGCTGCAGAAAAGACTCACCCCCAGGTTCCTGACCCTATCCCTGCAGCTGCAAAAAGGCCTCACCCCCAGGTTCCTGAGCCTCTCCCTGCAGCTGCAGGAATGCCTCACCCCCAGGTTCCTGAACATCCCCGTGCAGCTGCAGAAAGGCCTCACCCCCAGGTTCCTGAGACTATTCCCGCAGCTGCAGAGAGGCCTCACCCCCAGGTTCCTGAATATACCCGTGCAGCTACAGAAAGGCCTGACCCCAGGTTCCTGAGCCTCTTCTGCAGCTGCAGAAAGACCTCACTCCCAGGTTCCTGAACATCCCCATACTGCTGCAGAAAGTCCTCACCCCCAGGTTCCTGAGCCTCCCCCTGTAGCTGCAGAAAGGCCTTGCCCCCAGGTTCCTGAGCCTCTCCCTGCAGCTACAGAAAATGCCTCACCCCCAGGTTCCTGAGCCTATCCCTGCAGCTGCAAAAAGGATTCACCCTCAGGTTCCTGAGCCTCTCCCTGCAGAAATGCCTCACCCCCAGGTTTCTGAACATCCCCGTGCAGCTGCAGAAAGGCCTAACCCCCAAGTTCTTGAACCTATTCCTGCAGCTGCAAAAAGTCCTCACCGCCAGGTTTCTGAGCCCCTCACTTCAGTTGCAGAAAGGCCTCACCCCCAGGTTCCTGAACATCCCCGTGCAGCTGCAAAAAGGCCTCCACCCCAGGTTCCTGAGCCTATCCCTGCAGCTGCAGAAAGGCCTCACCCCCAGGTTCCTGAACCTCCCCCTGCAAAAAGGCCTCACCCCAAGGTTCAATAACCTCTCCCTGCAGCTGCAGAAAGACCTCACCCACAGGTTCCTGAACATACCCGTGCAGCTGCAGAAAGGCCTCACCCCCAGGTTCCTGAGCCTATCCCTGCAGCTGCAAAAAGACCTCACCCCCAGGTTCCGGAGCCTCTCCCTGCAGCTGTAGAAAGGCCTGATCCCCAGGTTTCTGAACATCCCCGTGCAGCTGCAGAAAGGCCTCACCCCCAGGTTCCTGAGCCTATCCCTGCAGCTGCAAAAAAGGCCTCACCCCAGGTTCCTGAGCCTATCCTTGCAGCTGCAGAAAGGCCTCACCCCCAGGTTCACGAGCCTCTCCCTGCAGCTGTAGAAAGGCCTCACCCCCAGGTTCCTGAGCCTATCCTTGCAGCTGTAGAAAGGCCTGACCCCCAGGTTCCTGAACATCCCGTGCAGCTGCAGCAAGGCCTCACCCCCAGGTTCCTGAGCCTTTCCCTGCAGCTACAGAAAAGGCCTCACCCCCAGGTTCCTGAGCCTTTCCCTGCAGCTACAGAAAGACCTCACCCCCAGGTTTCTGAGCCTATTCTTGCAGCTGCAGAAAGGTCTCACCCCCAGGTTCCTGAGCCTCTCCCTCCATCTACAGAAAAGGCCTCACCCCCAGGTTCCTGCGCCTCTCCCTGCAGCTACAGAAAAGTCCTCACCCCCAGGTTCCTGAGCCTCTCCCTGCAGCTGCAGAAAGGCCTCACCCCCAGGTTCCTGAGCCTCTCCCTGCAGCTACAGAAAAGGCCTCACCCCATGGATCCTGAACCTCCCCCTGCAGAAATGCCTCACCCCCAAGTTTCTGAACATCCCCGTGCAGCTGCAGAAAGGCCTAACCCCCAGGTTCTTGAGCCTATCCCTGCAGCTGCAAAAAGTCCTCACCCCCAGGTTCCTGAGCCTCTCCCTGCAGCTGCAGAAAGGCCTCACCCCCAGGTTCCTGAGCCTCTCCCTGCAGCTACAGAAAAGGCCTCACCCCATGGATCCTGAGCCTCTCCCTGCAGCTGCAGAAAGGCCTTACCCCCAGGTTCCTTAGCCTCTCCCTGCAGCTGCATAAAGGCCTCACCCCCAGGTTCCTGAGCCTCTCCCTGCAGATGCAAAAAGGCCTCACCCCCAGGTTCCTGAGCCTATCCCTGCAGCTGCAAAAAGGCCTCACCCCCAGGTTCCTGAGCCTCTCCCTGCAGAAATGCCTCACCCCCAGGTTTCTGAACATCCCCGTGCAGCTGCAGAAAGGCCTAACCCCCAGGTTCTTGAGCCTATTCCCCCAGCTGCAAAACGTCCTCACCGCCAGGTTTCTGAGCCCCTCACTTCAGCTGCAGAAAGGCCTCACCCCCAGGTTCCTGAACATCCCCGTGCTGCTGCAGAAAGGCCTCAACCCCAGGTTCCTGAGCCTATCCCTGCAGCAAGGCCTCACCCCCAGGTTCCTGAGCCTTTCCCTGCAGCTACAGAAAAGGCCTCACCCCCAGGTTCCTGAGCCTCGCCATGCAGCTACAGAAAAGGTCTCACCCCCAGGTTCCTGAGCCTCTCCCTGCATCTACAGAAAAGTCCTCATCCCCAGGTTCCCGAGCCTCTCTCTGCAGCTACAGAAAGGCCTAACTCCCAGGTTCCTGAGCCTCTCTCTGCAGCTACAGAAAGGCCTCACCCCCAGGTTCCTGAGCCTCTCCCTGCAGCTGCAGAAAGGCCTCACCCCCAGGTTCCTGAGCCTCTCCCTGCAGCTGCAAAAAGGCCTCACCCCCAGGTTCCGGAGCCTCTCCCTGCAGCTGTAGAAAGGCCTGACCCCCAGCTTTCTGAACATCCCCGTGCAGCTGCAGAAAGGCCTCACCCCCAGGTTCCTGAGCCTATCCCTGCAGCTGCAAAAGGCCTCACCCCCAGGTTCCTGCGCCTCTCCCTGCAGCTGCAGAAAGGCCCAACCCTTAGGTTCCTGAACATACCTGTGCAGCTGCAAAAAGGCCTCACCCCCAGGTTCCTGAGCCTCCCCCTGCAGCTACAGAAAAGGCCTCACCCTCAGGCTCCTGAGCCTCTCGCTGCAGCTGCAGAAAGGCCTCACCCCCAGGTTCCTGAGCCTCTCCCTGCAGCTGCAAAAAGGCCTCACCCCCAGGTTCCTGATCCTCTCCCTGCAGCTACAGAAATGCCTCACCCTCAGGTTTCTGAACATCCCCGTACAGCTGCATAAAGGCCTCACCCCCAGGTTCCTGAGCCTATCCCGCAGCTGCAAAAAGTCCTCACCGCCAGGTTTCTGAGCCCCTCACTTCAGCTGCAGAAAGGCCTCAGCCCCAGGTTCCTGAACATCCCCGTGCAGCTGCAGAAAGGCCTCAACCCCAGGTTCCTGAGCCTATCACTGCAGCAAGGCCTCACCCGCAGGTTCCTGAGCCTTTCCCTGCAGCTACAGAAAAGGCCTCACCCCCAGGATCCTGAACCTCTCCCTGCAGCTACAGAAAAGGCCTCACCCCCAGGTTCCTGAGCTTCTCCCTGCAGCTGCAGCTGCAGAAAGGCCTCACCCCCAGATTCCTGAATCTCTACCTGCAGCTAGAGAAAAGGCCTCACCCCCAGTTTCCTGAACCTCCCCCTTTAGCTGCAGAACGGCCTCAACCCCAGGTTCCTGAGCCTCTCCCTGCAGCTGCAGAAAGGCTTCACCCCCAGGTTCCTGAGCCTCTCCCTGCAGCTACAGAAAAGGCCTCACCCCCAGGATCCTGAACCTCTCCCTGCAGCTACAGAAAAGGCCTCACCCCCAGGTTCCTGAGCCTCTCCCTGCAGCTGCAGAAAGGCCTCACCCCCAGATTCCTGAACCTCTACCTGCAGCTAGAGAAAAGGCCTCACCCCCAGTTTCCTGAACCCCCCCCTTTAGCTGCAGAACGGCCTCAACCCCAGGTTCCTGAGCCTCTCCCTGCAGCTGCAGAAAGGCTTCACCCCCAGGTTCCTGAGCCTCTCCCTGCAGCTACAGAAAAGGCCTCACCCCCAGGTTCAATAACCTCTCCCTGCAGCTGCAGAAAGGCCTCACCCCCAGGTTCCTGAGCCTCTCCCTGCAGCTGCAAAAAGGCCTCACCCCCAGGTTCCTGAGCCTCTTCCTGCAGCTGCCGAATGACCTCACCCCCAGGTTCCTGAACATCCCCGTGCAGCTGCATAAAGGCCTCACTCCCAGGTCCCTGAGCCTCTCCCTGCAGCTGCAAAAAGGCCTCACTCCCAGGTTCCTGAGCCTCTCCCTGCAGCTGCAGAAAGGCCTCACCCCCAGGTTCCAGAACATACCCGTGCAGCTGCAGAAAGGCCTGACCCCCAGGTTCCTGAGCCTCTCCCTGCAGCTGCAGAAATGCCTCACCCCCAGGTTTCTGAACATCCCCGTACAGCTGCAGAAAGGCCTCACCCTCAGGTTCCTGAGCCTATCCCCGCAGCTGCAAAAAGTCCTCACCGCCAGGTTTCTGAGCCCCTCACTTCAGTTGCAGAAAGGCCTCAGCCCCAGGTTAATGAACATCCCCGTGCAGCTGCAGAAAGGCCTCAACCCCAGGTTCCTGAGCCTATCCCTGCAGCAAGGCCTCACCCGCAGGTTCCTGAGCCTTTCCCTGCAGCTACAGAAAAGGCCTCACCCCCAGGTTCCTGAACCTCTCCCTGCAGCTACAGAAAAGGCCTCACCCCCAGATTCCTGAACCTCTACCTGCAGCTACAGAAAAGGCCTCACCCCCAGTTTCCTGAACCTCCCCCTTTAGCTGCAGAACGGCCTCAACCCCAGGTTCCTGAGCCTCTCCCTGCAGCTGCAAAAAGGCCTCACCCCAGGATCCTGAGCCTCTCCCTGCAGCTGCAGAAAGGCTTCACCCCCAGGTTCCTGAGCCTCTCCCTGCAGCTGCAGGAAGGCCTCACCCCCAGGTTCCTGAGCCTCTCATTGCAGCTACAGAAAAGGCCTCACCCCCAGGTTCCTGAACCTCCCCGTGCAGCTGCAGAAAGGCCTCACCCCCAGGTTCCTGAGCCTCTCCCTGCAGCTGCAAAAAGGCCTCACTCCCAGGTTCCTGAGCCTCTCCCTGCAGCTGCAGAAAGGCCTCACCCCCAGGTTCCTGAGCCTCTCCCTGCAGCTGCAGAACGGCCTCACCCCAGGTTCCTGAACATCCCCGTTCAGCTGCAGAAAGGTCTCACCCCCATGTTTCTGAGCATATCCCTGCAGCTGCAGAAAGGCCTCATCCCCAGATTCCTGAACCTCTACCTGCAGCTACAGAAAAGGCCTCACCCCCAGTTTCCTGAACCTCCCCCTGCAGTTGCAGAAATGCCTCACCCCCAGGTTCAATAACCTCTCCCTGCAGCTGCAGAAAGGCCTCACCCCGGGTTCCTGAACCTCTCCCTGCAGCTGCAGAAAGGCCTCACCCCCAGATTCCTGAACCTCTCCCTGCAGCTGCAGAAAGGCCTCACCCCCAGGTTCCTGAACATACCCGTGCAGCTGCAGAAAGGCCTCACCCCCAGATTCCTGAGCCTCTCCCTGCAGCTGCAGAAAGGTCTAACCCTCAGGTTCCTGAACCTCTCCCTGCAGCTGCAGAAAGGCCTCACCCCGGGTTCCTGAACCTCTCCCTGCAGCTGCAGAAAGGCCTCACCCCCAGATTACTGAACCTCTCCCTGCAGCTGCAGAAAGGCCTCAACCCCAGGTTCCTGAGCCTATCCCTGCAGCAAGGCCTCACCCCCAGGTTCCTGAGCCTCTCCCTGCAGCTACAGAAAAGGCCACACCCCCAGGTTCCTGAGCCTCTCCCTGCAGCTGCAGAAAGGTCTAACCCTCAGGTTCCTGAACCTCTCCCTGCAGCTGCAGAAAGGCCTCACCCCGGGTTCCTGAACCTCTCCCTGCAGCTGCAGAAAGGCCTTACCCCCAGATTACTGAACCTCTCCCTGCAGCTGCAGAAAGGCCTCACCCCCAGGTTCCTGAACATACCCGTGCAGCTGCAGAAAGGCCTCACCCCCAGATTCCTGAACCTCTACCTGCAGCTACAGAAAAGGCCTCACCCCCAGGTTCCTGAGCCTCTCCCTGCAGCTGCAGAAAAGGCCTCACCCCCAGGTTCCTGACCCTCTCCCTGCAGCTGCAGAAAGGCCTGACCCCCAGGTTACTGAGCCTCTCCCTGCAGCTACAGAAAAGGCCTCACCCCCAGGTTCCTGAACCTCCCCCTGCAGTTGCAGAAAGGCCTCGCCCCCAGGTTCCTGAACCTCCCCCTGCAGTAAAGCCTCACCCCCAGGTTCAATAACCTCTCCCTGCAGCTGCAGAAAGGTCTAACCCTCAGGTTCCTGAACCTCTCCCTGCAGCTGCAGAAAGATCTCACCCCCAGGTTCCTGAACCTCTCCCTGCTGCTGCAGAAAGGCCTCACACCCTGGTTCCTGAACCTATCCCTTTAGCTGCAGAAAGGCCTCAACCCCAGGTTCCTGAGCCTCTCCCAGAAGCTGCAAAAAGGCCTCACCCCAGGATCCTGAGCCTCTCCCTGCAGCTACAGAAAGGCCTCACTCCCAGGTTCCTGAACCTCTCCCTGCAGCTGCAGAAAGGCCTCACACCCTGGTTCCTGAACCTATCCCTGCTGCTGCAAAAAGGCCTCACCCCCAGGTTCCTGAGCCTCTCCCTGCAGCTGCAGAAAGGCCTCACCCCCAGGTTCCTGAGCCTCTCCCTGCAGCTACAGAAAAGGCCTCACCCCCAGGTTCCTGAACCTCCCCGTGCAGCTGCAGAAAGGCCTCACCCCCAGGTTCCTGAGCCTCTCCATGCAGCTGCAAAAAGGCCTCACTCCCAGGTTCCTGAACATACCCGTTCAGCTGCAGAAAGGTCTCACCCCCATGTTTCTGAGCCTATCCCTGCAGCTGCAAAAGGCCTCACCCCCAAGTTCCTGAGCCTCTCCCTGCAGCTGCAGAAAGGCCCCACCCCCAGGTTCCTGAACATACCCCTGCAGCTGCAGAAAGGCCTCACCCCCAGGTTCCTGAGCCTCTCCCTGCAGCTACAGAAAAGGCCTCACCCCCAGGTTCCTGAACCTCCCCGTGCAGCTGCAGAAAGGCCTCACCCCCAGGTTCCTGAGCCTCTCCATGCAGCTGCAAAAAGGCCTCACTCCCAGGTTCCTGAACATACCCGTTCAGCTGCAGAAAGGTCTCACCCCCATGTTTCTGAGCCTATCCCTGCAGCTGCAAAAGGCCTCACCCCCAGGTTCCTGAGCCTCCCCCTGCAGCTACAGAAAAGGCCTCACCCCCAGGTTCCTGAGCCTCTCCCTACAGCTACAGAAAAGGCCTCACCCCCAGGTTCCTGAACCTCCCCGTGCAGCTGCAGAAAGGCCTCACCCCCAGGTTCCTGAGCCTCTCCATGCAGCTGCAAAAAGGCCTCACTCCCAGCTTCCTAAACATACCCGTTCAGCTGCAGAAAGGTCTCACCCCCATGTTTCTGAGCCTATCCCTGCAGCTGCAAAAGGCCTCACCCCCAGGTTCCTGAGCCTCCCCCTGCAGCTACAGAAAAGGCCTCGCCGCCAGGTTCCTGAGCCTCTCCCTGCAGCTGCAGAAATGCCTCACCCCCAGGTTTCTGAACATCCCCGTACCGCTGCAGAAAGGCCTCACCCTCAGGTTCCTGAGCCTATCCCCGCAGCTGCAAAAAGTCCTCACCGCCAGGTTTCTGAGCCCCTCACTTCAGTTGCAGAAAGGCCTCAGCCCCAGGTTAATGAACATCCCCGTGCAGCTGCAGAAAGGCCTCAACCCCAGGTTCCTGAGCCTATCCCTGCAGCAAGGCCTCACCCGCAGTTTCCTGAGCCTTTCCCTGCAGCTACAGAAAAGGCCTCACCCCCAGGTTCCTGAACCTCTCCCTGCAGCTACAGAAAAGGCCTCACCCCCAGATTCCTGAACCTCTACCTGCAGCTACAGAAAAGGCCTCACCCCCAGTTTCCTGAACCTCCCCCTTTAGCTGCAGAACGGCCTCAACCCCAGGTTCCTGAGCCTCTCCCTGCAGCTGCAAAAAGGCCTCACCCCAGGATCCTGAGCCTCTCCCTGCAGCTGCAGAAAGGCTTCACCCCCAGGTTCCTGAGCCTCTCCCTGCAGCTGCAGAAAGGCCTCACCCCCAGGTTCCTGAGCCTCTCCCTGCAGCTACAGAAAAGGCCTCACCCCCAGGTTCCTGAACCTCCCCGTGCAGCTGCAGAAAGGCCTCACCCCCAGGTTCCTGAGCCTCTCCCTGCAGCTGCAAAAAGGCCTCACTCCCAGGTTCCTGAGCCTCTCCCTGCAGCTGCAGAAAGGCCTCACCCCCAGGTTCCTGAGCCTCTCCCTGCAGCTGCAGAACGGCCTCACCCCAGGTTCCTGAACATCCCCGTTCAGCTGCAGAAAGGTCTCACCCCCATGTTTCTGAGCAAATCCCTGCAGCTGCAGAAAGGCCTCATCCCCAGATTCCTGAACCTCTACCTGCAGCTACAGAAAAGGCCTCACCCCCAGTTTCCTGAACCTCCCCCTGCAGTTGCAGAAATGCCTCACCCCCAGGTTCAATAACCTCTCCCTGCAGCTGCAGAAAGGCCTCACCCCGGGTTCCTGAACCTCTCCCTGCAGCTGCAGAAAGGCCTCACCCCCAGATTCCTGAACCTCTCCCTGCAGCTGCAGAAAGGCCTCACCCCCAGGTTCCTGAACATACCCGTGCAGCTGCAGAAAGGCCTCACCCCCAGATTCCTGAACCTCTACCTGCAACTACAGAAAAGGCCTCACCCCCAGGTTCCTGAGCCTCTCCCTGCAGCTGCAGAAAGGTCTAACCCTCAGGTTCCTGAACCTCTCCCTGCAGCTGCAGAAAGGCCTCACCCCGGGGTCCTGAACCTCTCCCTGCAGCTGCAGAAAGGCCTCATCCCCCAGATTACTGAACCTCTCCCTGCAGCTGCAGAAAGGCCTCACCCCCAGGTTCCTGAACATACCCGTGCAGCTGCAGAAAGGCCTCACCCCCAGATTCCTGAACCTCTACCTGCAGCTACAGAAAAGGCCTCACCCCCAGGTTCCTGAGCCTCTCCCTGCAGCTGCAGAAAAGGCCTCACCCCCAGGTTCCTGACCCTCTCCCTGCAGCTGCAGAAAGGCCTCACCCCCAGGTTACTGAGCCTCTCCCTGCAGCTACAGAAAAGGCCTCACCCCCAGGTTCCTGAACCTCCCCCTGCAGTTGCAGAAAGGCCTCGCCCCCAGGTTCCTGAACCTCCCCCTGCAGTAAAGCCTCACCCCCAGGTTCAATAACCTCTCCCTGCAGCTGCAGAAAGGTCTAACCCTCAGGTTCCTGAACCTCTCCCTGCAGCTGCAGAAAGATCTCACCCCCAGGTTCCTGAACCTCTCCCTGCTGCTGCAGAAAGGCCTCACACCCTGGTTCCTGAACCTATCCCTTTAGCTGCAGAAAGGCCTCAACCCCAGGTTCCTGAGCCTCTCCCAGAAGCTGCAAAAAGGCCTCACCCCAGGATCCTGAGCCTCTCCCTGCAGCTACAGAAAGGCCTCACTCCCAGGTTCCTGAACCTCTCCCTGCAGCTGCAGAAAGGCCTCACACCCTGGTTCCTGAACCTATCCCTGCAGCTGCAAAAAGGCCTCACCCCCAGGTTCCTGAGCCTCTCCCTGCAGCTGCAGAAAGGCCTCACCCCCAGGTTCCTGAGCCTCTCCCTGCAGCTACAGAAAAGGCCTCACCCCCAGGTTCCTGAACCTCCCTGTGCAGCTGCAGAAAGGCCTCACCCCCAGGTTCCTGAGCCTCTCCATGCAGCTGCAAAAAGGCCTCACTCCCAGGTTCCTGAACATACCCGTTCAGCTGCAGAAAGGTCTCACCCCCATGTTTCTGAGCCTATCCCTGCAGCTGCAAAAGGCCTCACCCCCAGGTTCCTGAGCCTCTCCCTGCAGCTGCAGAAAGGCCCCACCCCCAGGTTCCTGAACATACCCCTGCAGCTGCAGAAAGGCCTCACCCCCAGGTTCCTGAGCCTCTCCCTGCAGCTACAGAAAAGGCCTCACCCCCAGGTTCCTGAACCTCCCCGTGCAGCTGCAGAAAGGCCCCACCCCCAGGTTCCTGAGCCTCTCCATGCAGCTGCAAAAAGGCCTCACTCCCAGGTTCCTGAACATACCTGTTCAGCTGCAGAAAGGTCTCACCCCCATGTTTCTGAGCCTATCCCTGCAGCTGCAAAAGGCCTCACCCCCAGGTTCCTGAGCCTCCCCCTGCAGCTACAGAAAAGGCCTCACCCCCAGGTTCCAGAGCCTCCCTGCAGCTGCAGAAAGGACTCACCCCAGGTTCCTGAGCCTCTCCCTGCAGCTACAGAAAAGGCCTCACCCCCAGGTTCCTGAGCCTATCCATGCAGCTGCAGAAAGGCCTCCCCCCAGGTTCCTGAGCCTATCCCTGCAGCTGGAAAAAAGCCTCACCTCCAGGTTCCTGATCCTCTCCCTGCAGCTGCAGAAATGCCTCACCCCCAGGTTTCTGAACATCCCCGTACAGCTGCAGAAAGGCCTCACCCCCAGGTTCCTGAGCCTCTCCCTGCAGCTGCAAAAAGGCCTCACTCCCAGGTTCCTGAGCCTCTCCCTGCAGCTGCATAAAGGCCTCACCCCCAGGTTCCTGAGCCTCTCCCTGCAGCTGCAGAACGGCCTCACCCCAGGTTCCTAAACATCCCCGTTCAGCTGCAGAAAGGTCTCACCCCCATGTTTCTGAGCATATCCCTGCAGCTGCAGAAAGGCCTCAACCCCAGGTTCCTGAGCCTCTCCCTGCAGCTGCAGAAAGGCCTCACCCCCAGATTCCTGAACCTCTACCTGCAGCTACAAAAAAGGCCTCACCCCCAGGTTCCTGACCCTCCCCCTGCAGCTGCAGAAAAGCCTCACCCCCAGGTTCCTGAGCCTCTCCCTGCAGCTGCAGAAAGGCCTCACCCCCAGATTCCTGAACCTCCCCCTGCAGCTACAGAAAAGGCCTCACCCCCAGTTTCCTGAACCTCCCCCTGCAGTTGCAGAAATGCCTCACCCCCAGGTTCCTGAACCTCCCCCTGCAGAAAGGGCTCACCCCCAGGTTCAATAACCTCTCCCTGCAGCTGCAGAAAGGCCTCACCCCGGGTTCCTGAACCTCTCCCTGCAGCTGCAGAAAGGCCTCACCCCCAGATTCCTGAACCTCTCCCTGCAGCTGCAGAAAGGCCTCACCCCCAGGTTCCTGAACATACCCGTGCAGCTGCAGAAAGGCCTCACCCCCAGATTCCTGAACCTCTACCTGCAGCTACAGAAAAGGCCTCACCCCCAGGTTCCTGAGCCTCTCCCTGCAGCTGCAGAAAGGTCTAACCCTCAGGTTCCTGAACCTCTCCCTGCAGCTGCAGAAAGGCCTCACCCCGGGTTCCTGAACCTCTCCCTGCAGCTGCAGAAAGGCCTCACCCCCAGATTACTGAACCTCTCCCTGCAGCTGCAGAAAGGCCTCACCCCCAGGTTCCTGAACATACCCGTGCAGCTGCAGAAAGGCCTCACCCCCAGATTCCTGAACCTCTACCTGCAGCTACAGAAAAGGCCTCACCCCCAGGTTCCTGAGCCTCTCCCTGCAGCTGCAGAAAAGGCCTCACCCCCAGGTTCCTGACCCTCTCCCTGCAGCTGCAGAAAGGCCTCACCCCCAGGTTACTGAGCCTCTCCCTGCAGCTACAGAAACGGCCTCACCCCCAGGTTCCTGAACCTCCCCCTGCAGTTGCAGAAAGGCCTCGCCCCCAGGTTCCTGAACCTCCCCCTGCAGAAAAGCCTCACCCCCAGGTTCAATAACCTCTCCCTGCAGCTGCAGAAAGGTCTAACCCTCAGGTTCCTGAACCTCTCCCTGCAGCTGCAGAAAGATCACACCCCCAGGTTCCTGAACCTCTCCCTGATGCTGCAGAAAGGCCTCACACCCTGGTTCCTGAACCTATCCCTTTAGCTGCAGAAAGGCCTCAACCCCAGGTTCCTGAGCCTCTCCCAGAAGCTGCAAAACGGCCTCACCCCAGGATCCTGAGCCTCTCCCTGCAGCTACAGAAAGGCCTCACCCCCAGGTTCCTGAACCTCTCCCTGCAGCTGCAGAAAGGCCTCACACCCTGGTTCCTGAACCTATCCCTGCAGCTGCAAAAAGGCCTCACCCCCAGGTTCCTGAGTCTCTCCCTGCAGCTGCAGAATGACCTCAGCCCCAGGTTCCTGAACATCTCCATGCAGCTGCATAAAGATCTCACTGCCAGGTCCCTGAGCCTCTCCCTGCAGCTGCAAAAAGGCCTCACTCCCAGGTTCCTGAGCCTCTCCCTGCAGCTGCAGAAAGGCCTCACCCCCAGGTTCCTGAACATACCCGTGCAGGTGCAGAAAGCCCTGACCCCCAGGTTCCTGAGCCTCTCCCTACAGCTGCAGAAAGACCTCACACCCAGGTTCCTGAATATCCCCGTACAGCTGCAGAAAGTCCTCACCCCCAGGTTCCTGAGCCTCCCCTGCAGCTGCAGAAAGGCCTCGCCCCCAGGTTCCTGAGCCTCTCCCTGCAGCTACAGAAAATGCCTCACCCCCAGGTTCCTTCCTGAGCCTATCCCTGCAGCTGCAGAAAGGCCTCACCCCCAGGTTCCTGAGCCTATCCCTGCAGCTGCACAAAGGCCTCACCCCCAGGTTCCTGAGCCTCTCCCTACAGCTGCAGAAATGCCTCACCCCCAGGTTTCTGAACATCCCCGTGCAGCTGCAGAAAGGCCTCAACCCCAGGTTCCTGAGCCTATCCCTGCAGCAAGGCCTCACCCCAGGTCCCTGAGCCTTTCCCTGCAGCTACAGAAAAGGCCTCACCTTCAGGTTCCTGAGCCTCTCCCTGCAGCTACAGAAAAGGTCTCACCCCCAGGTTCCTGACCCTCCCCCTGCAGCTGCAGAAAGGCCTCACCCCCAGGTTCCTGAGCCTCTCCTTGCAGCTACAGAAAAGGCCTCACACCCAGGTTCCTGAACCTCCCCCTGCAGGTGCAGAAAGGCCTCACCCCCAGGTTCCTGAACCTCCCCCTGCAGAAAGGCCTCACCCCCAGGTTCAATAACCTCTCCCTGCAGCTGCAGAAAGGCCTCACCCCCAGGTTCCTGAGCCTCTCCCTGCAGCTGCAGAAAGGTCTAACCCTCAGGTTCCTGAACCTCTCCCTGCAGCTACAGAAAGACCTCACCCCCAGGATCCAGAACCTCTCCCTGCAGCTGCAGAAAGGCCTCACACCCTGGTTCCTGAACCTATCCCTGCAGCTGCAGAATGACCTCACCCCCAGGTTCCTGAACATCCCCGTGCAGCTGTATAAAGGCCTCACTCCCAGGTCCCTGAGCCTCTCCCTGCAGCTGCATAAAGGCCTCACTCCCAGGTTCCTGAGCCTCTCTCTGCAGCTGCAGAAAGGCCTCACCCCCAGGTTCCTGAAAATACCCGTGCAGCTGCAGAAAGGCCTGACCCCCAGGTTCCTGAGCCTCTCCCTGCAGCTGCAGAAAGACCTCACACCCAGGTTCCTGAATATCCCCGTACAGCTGCAGAAAGTCCTCACCCCCAGGTTCCTGAGCCTCCCCCTGTAGCTGCAGAAAGGCCTCGCCCCCAGGTTCCTGAGCCTCTCCCTGCAGCTACAAAAAATGCCTCACCCCCGGGTTCCTGAGCCTATCCCTGCAACTGCAGAAAGGCCTCACCCGCAGGTTCCTGAGCCTATCCCTGCAGCTGCAAAAAGGCGTCACCCCCAGGTTCCTGAGCCTCTCCCTGCAGCTGCAGAAATGCCTCACCCCCAGGTTTCTGAACATCCCCGTGCAGCTGCAAAAAGGCCTCACTCCCAGGTTCCTGAGCCTCTCCCTGCAGCTGCAGAAAAACCTCACCCCCAGGTTCCTGAACATCCCCGTACAGCTGCAGAAAGTCCTCACCCCCAGGTTCCTGAGCCTCCCCCTGTAGCTGCAGAAAGGCCTCGCCCCCAGGTTCCTGAGCCTCTCCCTGCAGCTACAGAAAATGCCTCACCCCCAGGTTCCTGAGCCTATCCCTGCAGCTGCAGAAAGGCCTCACCCCCAGGTTCCTGAGCCTCTCCCTGCAGCTGCAGAAATGCCTCACCCCCAGGTTCCGGAACATACCAGTGCAGCTGCAGAAAGGCCTCAACCCCAGGTTCCTGAGCCTTTCCCTGCAGCTACAGAAAAGGCCTCACCCTCAGGTTCCTGAGCCTCTCCCTGCAGCTACAGAAAAGGCCTCACCCCCAGGTCCCTGAGCCTCTCCCTGCAGCTGCAGAAACGCCTCGCCCCCAGGTTCCTGAGCCTCTCCCTGAGGCTGCAGAAAGGCCTGACCCCCAGGTTCCTGAGTCTCTCCCTCCAGCTGCAGAAAGGCCTCACCCCCAGGTTCCTGAGCCTCTTCCTGCAGCTATTGAAAAAACCTCACCCCCAGGTTCCTGGGCCTCTCCATGCAGCTGCAGAAATGCCTCACCCCCAGGCTCCTGAACATCCCCGTGTAGCTGCAGAAAGACCTCACCCCCAGGTTCCTGAGCCTCTCCCTGCTGCTACAGAAAAGGCCTGACCCCATGGATCCTGAACCTCCCCCTGCAGCTGCAGAAAGGCCTCACCCCCAGGTTCCTTAGCCTCCTCCTGCAGCTGCTGAAAGGCCTCACCCCCACGTTCCTTAGCCTCTCCCTGCAGCTGCAAAAAGGCCTCACCCCCAGGTTCCTGAGCCTCTCCCTGAAGCTGCAGAAAGGCCTGACCCCCATGTTCCTGAGTCTCTCCCTCCAGCTGCAGAAAGGCCTCACCCCCAGGTTCCTGAGCCTCTTCCTGCAGCTATTGAAAAAACCTCACCCCCAGGTTCCGGGGCCTCTCCCTGCAGCTGCAGAAAGGCCTCACCCCCAGGTTCCTGAACATCCCCGTGTAGCTGCAGAAAGACCTCACCCCCAGGTTCCTGAGCCTATCCCTGCAGCTGTAGAAAGGCCTCACCCCAGGTTCCTGTGCCTCCCCCTGCAGCTGCAGAAAAGGCCTCTCCCACAGGTTCCTGAGCCTCTCCCTGCAGCTGCATAAAGGCCTCTCCCCAGGTTCCTGATCCTCTCCCTGCAGCTGCAGAAATGCCTCACCCTCAGGTTTCTGAACATCTCCGTACAGCTGCAGAAAGGCCTCACCCCCAGGTTCCTGAGCCTATCTCGCAGCTGCAAAAAGTCCTCACTGCCAGGTTTCTGAGCCCCTCACTTCAGCTGCAGAAAGGCCTCAGCCCCAGGTTCCTGAACATCCCCGTGCAGCTGCAGAAAGGCCTCAACCCCAGGTTCCTGAGCCTATCCCTGCAGCAAGGCCTCACCCGCAGGTTCCTGAGCCTTTCCCTGCAGCTACAGAAAAGGCCTCACCCCCAGGATCCTGAACCTCTCCCTGCAGCTACAGAAAAGGCCTCACCCCCAGGTTCCTGAGCCTCTCCCTGCAGCAGCAGCTGCAGAAAGGCCTCACCCCCAGATTCCTGAATCTCTACCTGCAGCTAGAGAAAAGGCCTCACCCCCAGTTTCCTGAACCTCCCCCTTTAGCTGCAGAACGGCCTCAACCCCAGGTTCCTGAGCCTCTCCCTGCAGCTGCAAAAAGGCCTCACCCCAGGATGCTGAGCCTCTCCCTGCAGCTGCAGAATGGCTTCACCCCCAGGTTCCTGAGCCTCTCCCTGCAGCTACAGAAAAGGCCTCACCCCCAGGATCCTGAACCTCTCCCTGCAGCTACAGAAAAGGCCTCATCCCCAGGTTCCTGAGCCTCTCCCTGCAGCTGCAGAAAGGCCTCACCCCCAGATTCCTGAACCTCTACCTGCAGCTAGAGAAAAGGCCTCACCCCCAGTTTCCTGAACCTCCCCCTTTAGCTGCAGAACGGCCTCAACCCCAGGTTCCTGAGCCTCTCCCTGCAGCTGCAGAAAGGCTTCACCCCCAGGTTCCTGAGCCTCTCCCTGCAGCTACAGAAAAGGCCTCACCCCCAGGTTCAATAACCTCTCCCTGCAGCTGCAGAAAGGCCTCACCCCCAGGTTCCTGAGCCTCTCCCTGCAGCTGCAGAAAGGTCTAACCCTCAGGTTCCTGAACCTCTCCCTGCAGCTGCAGAAAGACCTCACCCCCAGGTTCCTGAACCTCTCCCTGCAGCTGCAGAAGGACCTCACACCCTGGTTCCTGAACCTATCCCTGCAGCTGCAAAAAGGCCTCACCGCCAGGTTCCTGAGCCTCTGCCTGCAGCTGCAGAATGACCTCACCCCCAGGTTCCTGAACATCTCCGTGCAGCTGCATAAAGGCCTCACTCCCAGGTCCCTGAGCCTCTCCCTGCAGCTGCAAAAAGGCCTCACTCCCAGGTTCCTGAGCCTCTCCCTGCAGCTGCAGAAAGGCCTCACCCCCAGGTTCCAGAACATACCCGTGCAGCTGCAGAAAGGCCTGACCCCCAGGTTCCTGAGCCTCTCCCTGCAGCTGCGGAAAGACCTCACACCCAGGTTCCTGAATATCCCTGTACAGCTGCAGAAAGTCCTCACCCCCAGGTTCCTGAGCCTCCCCTGTAGCTGCAGAAAGGCCTCGCCCCCAGGTTCCTCAGCCTCTCCCTGCAGCTACAGAAAATGCCTCACCCCCAGGTTCCTGAGCCTATCCCTGCAGCTGCAGAAAGGCCTCACCCCCAGGTTCCTGAGCCTATCCCTGCAGCTGCAAAAAGGCCTCACCCCCAGGTTCCTGAGCCTCTCCCTGCAGCTGCAGAAATGCTTCACCCCCAGGTTTCTGAACATCCCCGTGCAGCTGCAGAAAGGCCTCACCCCCAGGCTCCTGAGCCGATTCCCGCAGCTGCAGAAAGGCCTCACCCCCAGGTTCCTGAACATACCCCTGCAGCTGCAGAAAGGCCTGACCCCCAGGTTCCTGAGCCTCTCCCTGCAGCTGCAGAAAGACCTCACCCCCAGGTTCCTGAACATCCCCGTACAGCTGCAGAAAGTCCTCACCCCCAGGTTCCTGAGCCTCCCCCTGTAGCTGCAGAAAGGCCTCGCCCCCAGGTTCCTGAGCCTCTGCCTGCAGCTACAGAAAATGCCTCACCCCCAGGTTCCTGAGCCTATCCCTGCATCTGCAGAAAGGCCTCACCCCCAGGTTCCTGAGCCTATCCCTGCAGCTGCAAAAAGGCCTCACCCCCAGGTCCTGAGCCTCTCCCTGCAGCTGCAGAAATGCCTCACCCCAGGTTCCCGAACATCCCCGTGCAGCTGCAGAAAGGCCTCAACCCCAGGTTCCTGAGCCTATCCCTGCAGCAAGGCCTCACCCCCAGGTCCCTGAGCCTTTCCCTGCAGCTACAGAAAAGGCCTCACCCTCAGGTTCCTGAGCCTCTCCCTGCAGCTACAGAAAAGGCCTCACCCCCAGGTTCCTGACCCTCCCCCTGCAGCTGCAGAAAGGCCTCACCCCCAGGTTCCTGAGCCTCTCCCTGCAGCTACAGAAAAGGCCCCACCCCCAGGTTCCTCAGCCTATCCCTGCAGCTGCAGAAAGACCTCACCCCCAGGTTCCTGAATCTCTCCCTGCAGCTGCAGAAAGGCCTCACACCTTGGTTCCTGAACCTATCCCTGCAGCTGCAAACAGGCCTCACCCCCAGTTTCCTGACCCTCCCCCTGCAGCTGTAGAAAGGCCTCACCCCCAGGTCCCTGAGCCTTTCCCTGCAGCTACAGAAAAGGCCTCACCCTCAGGTTCCTGAACCTCCCCCTGCCGTTGCAGAAAGGCCTCACCCCCAGGTTCCTGAACCTCCCCCTGCTGAAAGGCCTCACCCCCAGGTTCAATAACCTCTCCCTGCAGCTGCAGAAAGGCCTCACCCCCAGGTTCCAGAGCCTATCCCTGCAGCTGCAGAAAGACCTCACCCCCAGGTTCCTGAACCTCTCCCTGCAGCTGCAGAAAGGCCTTACACCCTGGTTCCTGAACCTATCCCTGCAGCTGCAAAAAGGCCTCACCCCCAGGTTCCTGAGCCTCTCCCTGCAACTGCAGAATGACCTCACCCCCAGGTTCCTGAACATCCCCGTGCAGCTGCATCAAGGCCTCACTCCCAGGTCCCTGAGCCTCTCCCTGCAGCTGCAAAAAGGCCTCACTCCCAGGTTCCTGAGCCTCTCCCTGCAGCTGCAGAAAGGCCTCACCCCCAGGTTCCTGAACATACCCGTGCAGCTGCAGAAAGGCCTCAACCCCAGGTTCCTGAGCCTCTCCCTGCAGCTGCAGAAAGACCTCACACCCAGGTTCCTGAATATCCCCGTACAGCTGGAGGAAGTCCTCACCCCCAGGTTCCTGAGCCTCCCCCTGTAGCTGCAGAAAGGCCTCGCCCCCAGGTTCCTGAGCCTTTCCCTGCAGCTACAGAAAATGCCTCACCCCAAGGTTTCTGAACATCCCCGTGCAGCTGCAGAAAGGCCTCACCCCCAGGTTCCTGAGCCTATACACGCAGCTGCAGAAAGGCCTCACCCCCAGGTTCCTGAACATACCCCTGCAGCTGCAGAAAGGCCTCACCCCCAGGTTCCTGAGCCTCTCCCTGCAGCTGCAGAAATGCCTCACCCCCAGGTTTCTGAACATCCCCGTGCAGCTGCAGAAAGGCCTCACCCCCAGGCTCCTGAGCCGATTCCCGCAGCTGCAGAAAGGCCTCACCCCCAGGTTCCTGAACATACCCCTGCAGCTGCAGAAAGGCCTGACCCCCAGGTTCCTGAGCCTCTCCCTGCAGCTGCAGAAAGACCTCACCCCCAGGTTCCTGAACATCCCCGTACAGCTGCAGAAAGTCCTCACCCCCAGGTTCCTGAGCCTCCCCCTGTAGCTGCAGAAAGGCCTCGCCCCCAGGTTCCTGAGCCTCTGCCTGCAGCTACAGAAAATGTCTCACCCCCAGGTTCCTGAGCCTATCCCTGCATCTGCAGAAAGGCCTCACCCCCAGGTTCCTGAGCCTATCCC
The DNA here is from genome assembly GCF_964204655.1 of Triturus cristatus. NCBI lineage: Eukaryota > Metazoa > Chordata > Amphibia > Caudata > Salamandridae > Triturus > Triturus cristatus. The sequence continues at coordinate 194,006,412 of NC_140579.1, forward strand.
TGCAGCTGCAAAAAGGCCTCCCCCCCAGGTCCTGAGCCTCTCCCTGCAGCTGCAGAAATGCCTCACCCCAGGTTCCCGAACATCCCCGTGCAGCTGCAGAAAGGCCTCAACCCCAGGTTCCTGAGCCTATCCCTGCAGCAAGGCCTCACCCCCAGGTCCCTGAGCCTTTCCCTGCAGCTACAGAAAAGGCCTCACCCTCAGGTTCCTGAGCCTCTCCCTGCAGCTACAGAAAAGGCCTCACCCCCAGGTTCCTGACCCTCCCCCTGCAGCTGCAGAAAGGCCTCACCCCCAGGTTCCTGAGCCTCTCCCTGCAGCTACAGAAAAGGCCCCACCCCCAGGTTCCTCAGCCTATCCCTGCAGCTGCAGAAAGACCTCACCCCCAGGTTCCTGAACCTCTCCCTGCAGCTGCAGAAAGGCCTCACACCCTGGTTCCTGAACGTATCCCTGCAGCTGCAAACAGGCCTCACCCCCAGTTTCCTGACCCTCCCCCTGCAGCTGTAGAAAGGCCTCACCCCCAGGTCCCTGAGCCTTTCCCTGCAGCTACAGAAAAGGCCTCACCCTCAGGTTCCTGAACCTCCCCCTGCAGTTGCAGAAAGGCCTCACCCCCAGGTTCCTGAACCTCCCCCTGCTGAAAGGCCTCACCCCCAGGTTCAATAACCTCTCCCTGCAGCTGCAGAAAGGCCTCACCCCCAGGTTCCAGAGCCTATCCCTGCAGCTGCAGAAAGACCTCACCCCCAGGTTCCTGAACCTCTCCCTGCAGCTGCAGAAAGGCCTCACACCCTGGTTCCTGAACCTATCCCTGCAGCTGCAAAAAGGCCTCACCCCCAGGTTCCTGAGCCTCTCCCTGCAACTGCAGAATGACCTCACCCCCAGGTTCCTGAACATCCCCGTGCAGCTGCATAAAGGCCTCACTCCCAGGTCCCTGAGCCTCTCCCTGCAGCTGCAAAAAGGCCTCACTCCCAGGTTCCTGAGCCTCTCCCTGCAGCTGCAGAAAGGCCTCACCCCCAGGTTCCTGAACATACCCGTGCAGCTGCAGAAAGGCCTCAACCCCAGGTTCCTGAGCCTCTCCCTGCAGCTGCAGAAAGACCTCACACCCAGGTTCCTGAATATCCCCGTACAGCTGGAGGAAGTCCTCACCCCCACGTTCCTGAGCCTCCCCCTGTAGCTGCAGAAAGGCCTCGCCCCCAGGTTCCTGAGCCTTTCCCTGCAGCTACAGAAAATGCCTCACCCCAAGGTTTCTGAACATCCCCGTGCAGCTGCAGAAAGGCCTCACCCCCAGGTTCCTGAGCCTATACCCGCAGCTGCAGAAAGGCCTCACCCCCAGGTTCCTGAACATACCCCTGCAGCTGCAGAAAGGCCTAACCCCCAGGTTCCTGAGCCTCTCCCTGCAGCTGCAGAAAGACCTCACCCCCAGGTTCCTGAACATCCCCGTACAGCTGCAGAAAGTCCTCACCCCCAGGTTCCTGAGCTTCCCCCTGTAGCTGCAGAAAGGCCTCGCCCCCAGGTTCCTGAGCCTCTCCCTGCAGCCACAGAAAATGCCTCACCCCCAGGTTCCTGAGCCTATCCCTGCAGCTGCAGAAAGGCCTCACCCCCAGGTTCCTGAGCCTATCCCTGCAGCTGCAAAAAGGCCTCACCCCCAGGTTCCTGAGCCTCTCTTTGCAGCTGCAGAAATGCCTCACCCCCAGGTTCCTGAGCCTCTCCCTGCAGCTGCAAAAAGGCCTCACCCCAGGATCCTGAGCCTCTCACTGCAGCTACAGAAAGGCTTCACCCTCAGGTTCCTGAGCCTCTCCCTGCAGCTACAGAAAGGCCTCACCCCCAGGTTTCTGAGCCTATCCTTGCAGCTGCAGAAAGGCCTCTCCCTACATCTACAGAAAAGGCCTCACCCCCAGGTTCCTGAGCCTCTCCCTGCAGCTACAGAAAAGTCATGACCCCCACGTTCCTGAGCCTCCCCCTGTAGCTGCAGAAAGGCCTCGCCCCCAGGTTCCTGAGCCTTTCCCTGCAGCTACAGAAAATGCCTCACCCCAAGGTTTCTGAACATCCCCGTGCAGCTGCAGAAAGGCCTCACCCCCAGGTTCCTGAGCCTATACCCGCAGCTGCAGAAAGGCCTCACCCCCAGGTTCCTGAACATACCCCTGCAGCTGCAGAAAGGCCTAACCCCCAGGTTCCTGTGCCTCTCCCTGCAGCTGCAGAAAGACCTCACCCCCAGGTTCCTGAACATACCCCTGCAGCTGCAGAAAGGCCTAACCCCCAGGTTCCTGAGCCTCTCCCTGCAGCTGCAGAAAGACCTCACCCCCAGGTTCCTGAACATCCCCGTACAGCTGCAGAAAGTCCTCACCCCCAGGTTCCTGAGCCTCCCCCTGTAGCTGCAGAAAGGCCTCGCCCCCAGGTTCCTGAGCCTCTCCCTGCAGCCACAGAAAATGCCTCACCCCCAGGTTCCTGAGCCTATCCCTGCAGCTGCAGAAAGGCCTCACCCCCAGGTTCCTGAGCCTATCCCTGCAGCTGCAAAAAGGCCTCACCCCCAGGTTCCTGAGCCTCTCTTTGCAGCTACAGAAAGGCTTCACCCCCAGGTTCCTGAGCCTCTCCCTGCAGCTACAGAAAGGCCTCACCCCCAGGTTTCTGAGCCTATCCTTGCAGCTGCAGAAAGGCCTCTCCCTACATCTACAGAAAAGGCCTCACCCCCAGGTTCCTGAGCCTCTCCCTGCAGCTACAGAAAAGTCATGACCCCCAGGTTCCTGAGCCTCTCCCTGCAGCTGCAGAAATGCCTCACACCCAGGTTCCTGAGCCTCTCCCTGCAGCTACAGAAAAGGCCTCACCCCATGGATCCTGAACCTCCCTCTGCAGCTGCAGAAAGGCCTCACCCCCAGTTTCCTTAGCCTCCTCCTGCAGCTGCTGAAAGGCCTCACCCCCAGGTTCCTTAGCTTCTCCCTGCAGCTGCAAAACGGCCTCACCCCCAGGTTCCTGAGCCTCTCCCTGATGCTGCAGAAAGGCCTGACCCCCAGGTTCCTGAGTCTCTCCCTCCAGCTGCAGAAAGGCCTCACCCCCAGGTTCCTGGGCCTCTCCCTGCAGCTGCAGAAAGTCCTCACCCCCAGGTTCCTGATCATCCCCGTGTAGCTGCAGAAAGGCCTCACCCCCAGGTTCCTGAGCCTCTCCCTGCAGCTGTAGAAAGGCCTCACCCCCAGGTTCCTGTGCCTCCCCTGCAGCTGCAGAAAAGGCCTCTCCCACAGGTTCCTGAACATCCCCGTTCAGCTGCAGAAAGGTCACACCCCCATGTTTCTGAGCATATCCCTGCAGCTGCAAAAAGTCCTCACCCCCAGGTTCCTGAGCCTCTCTCTGCAGCTGCAGAAAGGCCTCACCCCCAGGTTCCTGAACATACCTGTGCAGCTGCAGAAAGGCCTCACCCCCAAGTTCCTGAGCCTCCCCCTGCAGCCGCTGAAAAGGCCTCACCCCCAGGTTCCTGAGCCTCTCCCTGCAACTGCAGAAAAGGCCTCACCCCCAGGTTCCTGACCCTCCCCCTGCAGCTGCAGAAAGGCCTCACCCCCAGGTTCCTGAGCCTCTCCCTGCAGCTACAGAAAAGGCCTCACCCCCAGGTTCAATAACCTCTCCCTGCAGTTGCAGAAAGGCCTCACCCCCAGGTTCCTAAGCCTCTCCCTGCAGCTGCAGAAAGGTCTAACCCTCAGGTTCCTGAACCGCTCCCTGCAGCTGCAGAAAGGCCTCACCCCCAGGTTCCTGAACCTCTCCCTGCAGCTGCAGAAAGGCGTCACACCCTGGTTCCTGAACCTATCCCAGCAGCTGCAAAAAGGCCTCACCCCCAGGTTCCTGAGCCTCTCCCTGAAACTGCAGAAAGGCCTCACCCGCAGGTTCCTTAACCTCTCCCTGCAGCTGCAGAAATGCCTCACCCCAGGTTCCTGAACCTCTCCCTGCAGCTACAGAAAAGGCCTCACCCCATGGCTCCTGAGCCTCTCCCTGCAGCTGCAGAAAGGCCTCACCCCCAGGTTCCTGAGCCTCTCCCTGCAGCGGCAGAAAGGCCTCACCCCCAGGTTCCTGAGCCTCTCCCTGCAGCTACAGAAAAGGCCTCACCCCCAGGTTCCTGAACCTCCCCGTGCAGCTGCAGAAAGGCCTCACCCCCAGGTTCCTGAGCCTCTCCCTGCAACTGCAAAAAGGCCTCACTCCCAGGTTCCTGAGCCTCTCCCTGCAGCTGCAGAAAGGCCTCACCCCCAGGTTCCTGAGCCTCTCCCTGCAGCTGCAGAACGGCCTCACCCCCAGGTTCCTGAACATCCCCGTTCAGTTGCAGAAAGGTCTCACCCCTATGTTTCTGAGTCTATCCCTGCAGCTGCAAAAGGCCTCACCCCCAGGTTCCTGAGCCTCTCCCTGCAGCTGCAGAAAGGCCCCACCCCCAGGTTCCTGAACATACCCGTGCAGCTGCAAAAAGGCCTCACCCCCAGGTTCCTGAGCCTCCCCCTGCAGCTACAGAAAAGGCCTCACCCCCAGGTTCCTGAGCCTCTCCCTGCAGCTGCAGAAAGGCCTCACCCCCAGGTTCCTGAGCCTCTCCTTGCAGCTGCAAAAAGGCCTCACCCCCAGGTTCCTGATCCTCTCCCTGCAGCTGCAGAAAGGCCTCACCCCCAGGTTCCTGAACATACCTGTGCAGCTGCAGAAAGGCCTCACCCCCAGGTTCCTGAGCCTCCCCCTGCAGCCGCAGAAAAGGCCTCACCCCCAGGTTCCTGAGCATCTCCCTGCAACTGCATAAAAGGCCTCACCCCCAGGTTCCTGACCCTCCCCCTGCAGCTGCAGAAAGGCCTCACCCCCAGGTTCCTGAGCCTCTCCCTGCAGCTACAGAAAAGGCCTCACCCCCAGGTTCAATAACCTCCCCCTGCAGTTGCAGAAAGGCCTCACCCCCAGGTTCCTGAGCCTCTCCCTGCAGCTGCAGAAAGGTCTAACCCTCAGGTTCCTGAACCGCTCCCTGCAGCTGCAGAAAGGCCTCACCCCCAGGTTCCTGAACCTCTCCCTGCAGCTGCAGAAAGGCTTCACACCCTGGTTCCTGAACCTATCCCTGCAGCTGCAAAAAGGCCTCACCCCAGGTTCCTGAGCCTCTCCCTGAAGCTGCAGAAAGGCCTCACCCGCAGGTTCCTTAACCTCTCCCTGCAGCTGCAGAAATGCCTCACCCCAGGTTCCTGAACCTCTCCCTGCAGCTACAGAAAAGGCCTCACCCCCTGGCTCCTGAGCCTCTCCCTGCAGCTGCAGAAAGGCCTCACCCCCAGGTTCCTGAGCCTCTCCCTGCAGCGGCAGAAAGGCCTCACCCCCAGGTTCCTGAGCCTCTCCCTGCAGCTACAGAAAAGGCCTCACCCCCAGGTTCCTGAACCTCCCCGTGCAGCTGCAGAAAGGCCTCACCCCCAGGTTCCTGAGCCTCTCCCTGCAACTGCAAAAAGGCCTCACTCCCAGGTTCCTGAGCCTCTCTCTGCAGCTGCAGAACGGCCTCACCCCCAGGTTCCTGAACATCCCCGTTCAGTTGCAGAAAGGTCTCACCCCTATGTTTCTGAGCCTATCCCTGCAGCTGCAAAAGGCCTCACCCCCAGGTTCCTGAGCCTCTCCCTGCAGCTGCAGAAAGGCCCCACCCCCAGGTTCCTGAACATACCCGTGCAGCTGCAAAAAGGCCTCACCCCCAGGTTCCTGAGCCTCCCCCTGCAGCTACAGAAAAGGCCTCACCCCCAGGTTCCTGAGCCTCTCCCTGCATCTGCAGAAAGGCCTCACCCCCAGGTTCCTGAGCCTCTCCCTGCAGCTGCAAAAAGGCCTCACCCCCAGGTTCCTGATCCTCTCCCTGCAGCTGCAGAAAGGCCTCACCCCCAGGTTCCTGAACATACCTGTGCAGCTGCAGAAAGGCCTCACCCCCAGGTTCCTGAGCCTCCCCCTGCAGCCGCAGAAAAGGCCTCACCCCCAGGTTCCTGAGCCTCTCCCTGCAACTGCATAAAAGGCCTCACCCCCAGGTTCCTGACCCTCCCCCTGCAGCTGCAGAAAGGCCTCACCCCCAGGTTCCTGAGCCTCTCCCTGCAGCTACAGAAAAGGCCTCACCCCCAGGTTCAATAACCTCCCCCTGCAGTTGCAGAAAGGCCTCACCCCCAGGTTCCTGAGCCTCTCCCTGCAGCTGCAGAAAGGTCTAACCCTCAGGTTCCTGAACCGCTCCCTGCAGCTGCAGAAAGGCCTCATCCCCAGGTTCCTGAACCTCTCCCTGCAGCTGCAGAAAGGCTTCACACCCTGGTTCCTGAACCTATCCCTGCAGCTGCAAAAAGGCCTCACCCCCAGGTTCCTGAGCCTCTCCCTGAAGCTGCAGAAAGGCCTCACCCGCAGGTTCCTTAACCTCTCCCTGCAGCTGCAGAAATGCCTCACCCCAGGTTCCTGAACCTCTCCCTGCAGCTACAGAAAAGGCCTCACCCCCTGGATCCTGAGCCTCTCCCTGCAGCTGCAGAAAGGCCTCACCCCCAGGTTCCTGAGCCTCTCCCTGCAGCGGCAGAAAGGCCTCACCCCCAGGTTCCTGAGCCTCTCCCTGCAGCTACAGAAAAGGCCTCACCCCCAGGTTCCTGAACCTCCCCGTGCAGCTGCAGAAAGGCCTCACCCCCAGGTTCCTGAGCCTCTCCCTGCAACTTCAAAAAGGCCTCACTCCCAGGTTCCAGAGCCTCTCCCTGCAGCTGCAGAAAGGCCTCACCCCCAGGTTCCTGAGCCTCTCTCTGCAGCTGCAGAACGGCCTCACCCCCAGGTTCCTGAACATCCCCGTTCAGTTGCAGAAAGGTCTCACCCCTATGTTTCTGAGCCTATCCCTGCAGCTGCAAAAGGCCTCACCCCCAGGTTCCTGAGCCTCTCCCTGCAGCTGCAGAAAGGCCCCACCCCCAGGTTCCTGAACATACCCGTGCAGCTGCAAAAAGGCCTCACCCCCAGGTTCCTGAGCCTCCCCCTGCAGCTACAGAAAAGGCCTCACCCCCAGGTTCCTGAGCCTCTCCCTGCATCTGCAGAAAGGCCTCACCCCCAGGTTCCTGAGCCTCTCCCTGCAGCTGCAAAAAGGCCTCACCCCCAGGTTCCTGATCCTCTCCCTGCAGCTGCAGAAAGGCCTCACCCCCAGGTTCCTGAACATACCTGTGCAGCTGCAGAAAGGCCTCACCCCCAGGTTCCTGAGCCTCCCCCTGCAGCCGCAGAAAAGGCCTCACCCCCAGGTTCCTGAGCCTCTCCCTGCAACTGCATAAAAGGCCTCACCCCCAGGTTCCTGACCCTCCCCCTGCAGCTGCAGAAAGGCCTCACCCCCAGGTTCCTGAGCCTCTCCCTGCAGCTACAGAAAAGGCCTCACCCCCAGGTTCAATAACCTCCCCCTGCAGTTGCAGAAAGGCCTCACCCCCAGGTTCCTGAGCCTCTCCCTGCAGCTGCAGAAAGGTCTAACCCTCAGGTTCCTGAACCGCTCCCTGCAGCTGCAGAAAGGCCTCATCCCCAGGTTCCTGAACCTCTCCCTGCAGCTGCAGAAAGGCTTCACACCCTGGTTCCTGAACCTATCCCTGCAGCTGCAAAAAGGCCTCACCCCCAGGTTCCTGAGCCTCTCCCTGAAGCTGCAGAAAGGCCTCACCCGCAGGTTCCTTAACCTCTCCCTGCAGCTGCAGAAATGCCTCACCCCAGGTTCCTGAACCTCTCCCTGCAGCTACAGAAAAGGCCTCACCCCCTGGATCCTGAGCCTCTCCCTGCAGCTGCAGAAAGGCCTCACCCCCAGGTTCCTGAGCCTCTCCCTGCAGCGGCAGAAAGGCCTCACCCCCAGGTTCCTGAGCCTCTCCCTGCAGCTACAGAAAAGGCCTCACCCCCAGGTTCCTGAACCTCCCCGTGCAGCTGCAGAAAGGCCTCACCCCCAGGTTCCTGAGCCTCTCCCTGCAACTGCAAAAAGGCCTCACTCCCAGGTTCCAGAGCCTCTCCCTGCAGCTGCAGAAAGGCCTCACCCCCAGGTTCCTGAGCCTCTCCCTGCAGCTGCAGAACCGCCTCACCCCCAGGTTCCTGAACATCCCCGTTCAGTTGCAGAAAGGTCTCACCCCCATGTTTCTGAGCCTATCCCTGCAGCTGCAAAAGGCCTCACCCCCAGGTTCCTGAGCCTCTCCCTGCACCTGCAGAAAGGCCCCACCCCCAGGTTCCTGAACATACCCGTGCAGCTGCAAAAAGGCCTCACCCCCAGGTTCCTGAGCCTATCCCTGCAGCAAGGCCTCACCCGCAGCTTCCTGAGCCTTTCCCTGCAGCTACAGAAAAGGCCTCACCCCCAGTTTCCTGAACCTCCCCCTTTAGCTGCAGAAAGGCCTCACCCCCAGGTTCCTGAGCCTATCCCTGCAGCTGCAAAAAGGCCTCACCCCCAGGTTCCTGAGCCTCTCCCTGCAGCTGCAGAAATGCCTCACCACCAGGTTCTCGAACATCCCCGTGCAGCTGCAGAAAGGCCTCAACCCCAGGTTCCTGAGCCTATCCCTGCAGCAAGGCCTCACCGCCAGGTCCCTGAGCCTTTCCCTGCAGCTACAGAAAAGGCCTCACCCTCAGGTTCCTGAGCCTCTCCCTGCAGCTACAGAAAAGGCCTCACCCCCAGGACCCTGAGCCTCTCCCTGCAGCTGCAGAAAGGCCTCACCCCCAGGTCCCTGAACCTCTACCTGCAGCTACAGAAAAGGCCTCACCCCCAGTTTCCTGAACCTTCCCCTTTAGCTGCAGAAAGGCCTCAACCCCAGGTTCCTGAGCCTCTCCCTGCAGCTGCAAAAAGGCCTCATCCTCTCCCTGCAGCTACAGAAAGGCTTCACCCCCAGGTTCCTGAGCCTCTCCCTGCAGCTACAGAAAGGCCTCACCCCCAGGTTTCTGAGCCTATCCTTGCAGCTGCAGAAAGGCCTCTCCCTGCATCTACAGAAAAGGCCTCACCCCCAGGTTCCTGAGCCTCTCCCTGCAGCTACAGAAAAGTCCTCACCCCCAGCTTCCCGAGCCTCTCCCTGCAGCTATAGAAAAGGCCTCACCCCATGGATCCTGAACCTCCCCCTGCAGCTGCAGAAAGGCCTCACCCCCAGGTTCCTTAGCCTCCTCCTGCAGCTGCTGAAAGGCCTCACCCCCAGGTTCCTTAGCCTCTCCCTGCAGCTGAAAAAAGGCCTCACCCCCAGGTTCCTGAGCCTCTCCCTGAGGCTGCAGAAAGGCCTGACCCCCAGGTTCCTGAGTCTCTAACTCCAGCTGCAGAAAGGCCTCACCCCCAGGTTCCTGAGCCTCTTCCTGCAGCTATTGAAAAAACCTCACCCCCAGGTTCCTGGGCCTCTCCCTACAGCTGCAGAAAGGCCTCACCCCCAGGCTCCTGAACATCCCCGTGTAGCTGCAGAAAGGCCTCACCCCCAGGTTCCTGAACATCCCCGTGTAGCTGCAGAAAGGCCTCACCCCCAGGTTCCTGAGCCTCCCCCTGCAGCTGCAGAAAAGGCCTCTCCCACAGGTACCTGAACCTCCCCCTACAGCTGCAGAAAGGCCTCACCCCCAGGTTCCTGAGCCTCTCCCTGTAGCTGCAGAAAAGGCCTCACCCAAGGATCCTCAGCCTCCCCCCTGCAGCTGCAGAAAGGCCTCAGCCCCCAAGTTCCTGAGCCTATCCCTGCAGCTGCAGAAAGGCCTCACCCCCAGGTTCCTGAGCCTCTCCCTGCAGCTGCAGAAAGGCCTCACCCCAGGTTCCTAAACATCCCCGTGCAGCTGCAGAAAGCCCTCACCCCCAGGTTCCTGAGCCTCTCCATGCAGCTACAGAAAGGCCTCACCCCCAGGTTCCTGAACATCCCCGTGCAGCTGCAGAAAGGCCTCACCCCCAGGTTCCGGAGCCTCTCCCTGCAGCTGCAGAAAGGCCTCACCACCAGGTTCCTGAGCCTATTCCTGCAGCTGCAAAAAAGGCCTCACCCTCAGGTTTCTGAGCCTCTATCTGAAGCTGCAGAAAGGCCTCACCCCCAGGTTCCTGAGCCTCTCCCTGCATTTACAGAAAAGGCCTCACCCCCAGGTTCCTGAACCTCCCCCTGCAGCTGCAGAAAGGCCTCACCCCCAGGTTCCTGAACCTCCCCCTGCAAAAAGGCCTCACCCCCAGGTTCAATAACCTCTCCCTGCAGCTGCAGAAAGGCCTCACCCACAGGTTCCTGAACATACCCGTGCAGCTGCAGAAAGGCCTCACCCCCAGGTTCCTGAGCCTATCCCTGCAGCTGCAAAAAGGCCTCACCCCAGGTTCCGGAGCCTCTCCCTGCAGCTGTAGAAAGGCCTAACCCCCAGGTTCCTGAGCCTATCCTTGCAGCTAAAGAATGGCCTCACCATCCAGGTTCCTGAGCCTATCCCTGTAGCTGCAGAAAGGCCTCAGCCCCCAGGTTCCTGAGCCTCTCCCTGCAGCTACAGAATGGCCTCACCACCCAGGTTCCTGAGCATATCCCTGTAGCTGCAGAAAGGCCTCAGCCCCAGGTTCGTGAGCCTCTCCCTGCAGCTGCAGAAAGGCCTCACCCCCAGGTTCCTGAACCTCTGACTGCAGCTACAGAAAAGGCCTCACCCCAAGGTTCCTGAGCCTCTCCCTGCAGCTGCAGAAAAGACTCACCCCCAGGTTCCTGACCCTATCCCTGCAGCTGCAAAAAGGCCTCACCCCCAGGTTCCTGAGCCTCTCCCTGCAGCTGCAGGAATGCCTCACCCCCAGGTTCCTGAACATCCCCGTGCAGCTGCAGAAAGGCCTCACCCCCAGGTTCCTGAGACTATTCCCGCAGCTGCAGAGAGGCCTCACCCCCAGGTTCCTGAATATACCCGTGCAGCTACAGAAAGGCCTGACCCCAGGTTCCTGAGCCTCTTCTGCAGCTGCAGAAAGACCTCACTCCCAGGTTCCTGAACATCCCCATACTGCTGCAGAAAGTCCTCACCCCCAGGTTCCTGAGCCTCCCCCTGTAGCTGCAGAAAGGCCTTGCCCCCAGGTTCCTGAGCCTCTCCCTGCAGCTACAGAAAATGCCTCACCCCCAGGTTCCTGAGCCTATCCCTGCAGCTGCAAAAAGGACTCACCCTCAGGTTCCTGAGCCTCTCCCTGCAGAAATGCCTCACCCCCAGGTTTCTGAACATCCCCGTGCAGCTGCAGAAAGGCCTAACCCCCAAGTTCTTGAACCTATTCCTGCAGCTGCAAAAAGTCCTCACCGCCAGGTTTCTGAGCCCCTCACTTCAGTTGCAGAAAGGCCTCACCCCCAGGTTCCTGAACATCCCCGTGCAGCTGCAAAAAGGCCTCCACCCCAGGTTCCTGAGCCTATCCCTGCAGCTGCAGAAAGGCCTCACCCCCAGGTTCCTGAACCTCCCCCTGCAAAAAGGCCTCACCCCAAGGTTCAATCACCTCTCCCTGCAGCTGCAGAAAGGCCTCACCCACAGGTTCCTGAACATACCCGTGCAGCTGCAGAAAGGCCTCACCCCCAGGTTCCTGAGCCTATCCCTGCAGCTGCAAAAAGACCTCACCCCCAGGTTCCGGAGCCTCTCCCTGCAGCTGTAGAAAGGCCTGATCCCCAGGTTTCTGAACATCCCCGTGCAGCTGCAGAAAGGCCTCACCCCCAGGTTCCTGAGCCTATCCCTGCAGCTGCAAAAAAGGCCTCACCCCAGGTTCCTGAGCCTATCCTTGCAGCTGCAGAAAGGCCTCACCCCCAGGTTCACGAGCCTCTCCCTGCAGCTGTAGAAATGCCTCACCCCCAGGTTCCTGAGCCTATCCTTGCAGCTGTAGAAAGGCCTGACCCCCAGGTTCCTGAACATCCCGTGCAGCTGCAGAAAGGCCTCAACCCCAGGTTCCTGAGCCTATACCTGCAGCAAGGCCTCACCCCCAGGTTCCTGAGCCTTTCCCTGCAGCTACAGAAAAGGCCTCACCCCCAGGTTCCTGAGCCTTTCCCTGCAGCTACAGAAAGACCTCACCCCCAGGTTTCTGAGCCTATTCTTGCAGCTGCAGAAAGGTCTCACCCCCAGGTTCCTGAGCCTCTCCCTGCAGAAATGCCTCACCCCCAGGTTTCTGAACATCCCCGTGCAGCTGCAGAACGGCCTAACCCCCAAGTTCTTGAACCTATTCCTGCAGCTGCAAAAAGTCCTCACCGCCAGGTTTCTGAGCCCCTCACTTCAGTTGCAGAAAGGCCTCACCCCCAGGTTCCTGAACATCCCCGTGCAGCTGCAAAAAGGCCTCCACCCCAGGTTCCTGAGCCTATCCCTGCAGCTGCAGAAAGGCCTCACCCCCAGGTTCCTGAACCTCCCCCTGCAAAAAGGCCTCACCCCAAGGTTCAATAACCTCTCCCTGCAGCTGCAGAAAGGCCTCACCCACAGGTTCCTGAACATACCCGTGCAGCTGCAGAAAGGCCTCACCCCCAGGTTCCTGAGCCTATCCCTGCAGCTGCAAAAAGACCTCACCCCCAGGTTCCGGAGCCTCTCCCTGCAGCTGTAGAAAGGCCTGATCCCCAGGTTTCTGAACATCCCCGTGCAGCTGCAGAAAGGCCTCACCCCCAGGTTCCTGAGCCTATCCCTGCAGCTGCAAAAAAGGCCTCACCCCAGGTTCCTGAGCCTATCCTTGTAGCTGCAGAAAGGCCTCACCCCCAGGTTCACGAGCCTCTCCCTGCAGCTGTAGAAATGCCTCACCCCCAGGTTCCTGAGCCTATCCTTGCAGCTGTAGAAAGGCCTGACCCCCAGGTTCCTGAACATCCCGTGCAGCTGCAGAAAGGCCTCAACCCCAGGTTCCTGAGCCTATACCTGCAGCAAGGCCTCACCCCCAGGTTCCTGAGCCTTTCCCTGCAGCTACAGAAAAGGCCTCACCCCCAGGTTCCTGAGCCTTTCCCTGCAGCTACAGAAAGACCTCACCCCCAGGTTTCGGAGCCTATTCTTGCAGCTGCAGAAAGGTCTCACCCCCAGGTTCCTGAGCCTCTCCCTCCATCTACAGAAAAGGCCTCACCCCCAGGTTCCTGCGCCTCTCCCTGCAGCTACAGAAAAGTCCTCACCCCCAGGTTCCTGAGCCTCTCCCTGCAGCTGCAGAAAGGCCTCACCCCCAGGTTCCTGAGCCTCTCCCTGCAGCTACAGAAAAGGCCTCACCCCATGGATCCTGAACCTCCCCCTGCAGAAATGCCTCACCCCCAAGTTTCTGAACATCCCCGTGCAGCTGCAGAAAGGCCTAACCCCCAGGTTCTTGAGCCTATCCCTGCAGCTGCAAAAAGTCCTCACCCCCAGGTTCCTGAGCCTCTCCCTGCAGCTGCAGAAAGGCCTCACCCCCAGGTTCCTGAGCCTCTCCCTGCAGCTGCAGAAAGGCCTTACCCCCAGGTTCCTTAGCCTCTCCCTGCAGCTGCAAAAAGGCCTCACCCCCAGGTTCCTGAGCCTCTCCCTGCAGATGCAAAAAGGCCTCACCCCCAGGTTCCTGAGCCTATCCCTGCAGCTGCAAAAAGGCCTCACCCCCAGGTTCCTGAGCCTCTCCCTGCAGAAATGCCTCACCCCCAGGTTTCTGAACATCCCCGTGCAGCTGCAGAAAGGCCTAACCCCCAGGTTCTTGAGCCTATTCCCCCAGCTGCAAAACGTCCTCACCGCCAGGTTTCTGAGCCCCTCACTTCAGCTGCAGAAAGGCCTCACCCCCAGGTTCCTGAACATCCCCGTGCTGCTGCAGAAAGGCCTCAACCCCAGGTTCCTGAGCCTATCCCTGCAGCAAGGCCTCACCCCCAGGTTCCTGAGCCTTTCCCTGCAGCTACAGAAAAGGCCTCACCCCCAGGTTCCTGAGCCTCGCCATGCAGCTACAGAAAAGGTCTCACCCCCAGGTTCCTGAGCCTCTCCCTGCATCTACAGAAAAGTCCTCATCCCCAGGTTCCCGAGCCTCTCTCTGCAGCTACAGAAAGGCCAAACTCCCAGGTTCCTGAGCCTCTCTCTGCAGCTACAGAAAGGCCTCACCCCCAGGTTCCTGAGCCTCTCCCTGCAGCTGCAGAAAGGCATCACCCCCAGGTTCCTGAGCCTCTCCCTGCAGCTGCAAAAAGGCCTCACCCCCAGGTTCCGGAGCCTCTCCCTGTAGCTGTAGAAAGGCCTGACCCCCAGCTTTCTGAACATCCCCGTGCAGCTGCAGAAAGGCCTCACCCCCAGGTTCCTGAGCCTATCCCTGCAGCTGCAAAAAAGGCCTCACCCTCAGGTTTCTGAGCCTCTATCTGAAGCTGCAGAAAGGCCTAACCCCCAGGTTCCTGAGCCTCTCCCTGTAGCTACAGAAAAGGCCTCACCCCCAGGTTCCTGAACCTCCCCCTGCAGCTGCAGAAAGGCCTCACCCCCAGGTTCCTGAACCTCCCCCTGCAAAAAGGCCTCACCCCCAGGTTCAATAACCTCTCCCTGCAGCTGCAGAAAGGCCTCACCCCCAGGTTCCTGAGCCTCTCCCTGCAGCTGCTGAGAGGCCTCACCCACAGGTTCCTGAACATACCCGTGCAGCTGCAGAAAGGCCTCACCCCCAGGTTCCTGAGCCTATCCCTGTAGCTGCAAAAAGGCCTCACCCCCAGGTTCTGGAGCCTCTCCCTGCAGCTGTAGAAAGGCCTCATCCCCAGGTTCCTGAGCCTATCTTTGCAGCTGCAGAAAGGCCTCACCCCCAGGTTCACGATCCTCTCCCTGCAGCTGCAGAAAGGCCTCACCCCCAGGTTCATGAGCCTCTCACTGCAGCTGCAGAAATGCCTCACCCCCAGGTTCGTGAGCCTCTCCCTGCAGCTGCAGAAAGGCCTCATCCCCAGGTTCCTGAACCTCTCACTGCAGCTACAGAAAAGGCCTCACCCCAAGGTTCCTGAGCCTCTCCCTGCAGCTGCAGAAAAGCCTCACTCCCAGGTTCCTGAGCCTCTCCCTGCAGATGTAGAAAGGCCTGACCCCCAGGTTCCTGACCCTATATCTGCAGCTGCAAAAAGGCCTCACCCCTAGGTTCCTGGGACTCTCCCTGCAGCTGCAGAAATGCCTCACCCCCAGGTTTCTGAACATCCCCGTGCAGCTGCAGAAAGGCATCACCCCCAGGTTCCTGAGACTATTCCCGAAGCTGCAGAAAGGCCTCACTCCCAGGTTCCTGTACATCCCCATACAGCTGCAGAAAGTCCTCACCCCCAGGTTCCTGAGCCCCCCCCTGTAGCTGCAGAAAGGCCTCGCCCCCAGGTTCCTGAGCCTCTCCCTGCAGCTACAGAAAATGCGTCACCCCCAGGTTCCTGAGCCTATCCCTGCAGCTGCAGAAAGGCCTCACCCCCAGGTTCCTGAGCCTCTCCCTGCAGAAATGCCTCACCCCCAGGTTTCTGAACATCCCCGTGCAACTGCAGAAAGGCCTAACCCCCAGGTTCTTGAGCCTATTCCCGCAGCTGCAAAAAGTCCTCACCGCCAGGTTTCTGAGCCCCTCACTTCAGCTGCAGAAAGGCCTCACCCCCAGGTTCCTGAACATCCCCATGCAGGTGCAGAAAGGCCTCAACCCCAGGTTCCTGAGCCTATCCCTGCAGCAAGGCCTCACCCGCAGGTTCCTGAGCCTTTCCCTGCAGCTACAGAAAAGGCCTCACCCCCAGGTTCCTGGACCTCTCTCTGCAGCTACAGAAAAGGCCTCACCCCCAGGTTCCTGAGCCTCTCCCTGCAGCTGCAGAAAGGCCTCACCCACAGATTCCTGAACCTCTACCTGCAGCTACAGAAAAGGCCTCACCCCCAGTTTCCTGAACCTCCCCCTTTAGCTGCAGAACGGCCTCAACCCCAGGTTCCTGAGCCTCTCCCTGCAGCTGCAAAAAGGCCTCACCCCAGGATCCTGAGCCTCTCCCTGCAGCTGCAGAAAGGCTTCACCCCCAGGTTCCTGAGCCTCTCCCTGCAGCTACAGAAAAGGCCTTACCCCCAGGTTCCTGAGCCTCTCCCTGCAGCTACAGAAAAGGCCTCACCCCCAGGTTCCTGAACCTCCCCCAGCAGTTGCAGAAAGGCCTCACCCCCAGGTTCCTGAACCTCCCCCTGCAGAAAGGCCTCACCCCCAGGTTCAATAACCTCTCCCTGCAGCTGCAGAAAGGCCTCACCCCCAGGTTCCTGAGCCTCTCCCTGCAGCTGCAGAAAGGCCTCACCCTCAGGTTCCTGAACCTCTCCCTGCAGCTGCAGAAAGGCCTCACACCCTGGTTCCTGAACCTATCCCTGCAGTAAAGCCTCACCCCCAGGTTCAATAACCTCTCCCTGCAGCTGCAGAAAGGTCTAACCCTCAGGTTCCTGAACCTCTCCCTGCAGCTGCAGAAAGATCTCACCCCCAGGTTCCTGAACCTCTCCCTGCTGCTGCAGAAAGGCCTCACACCCTGGTTCCTGAACCTATCCCTTTAGCTGCAGAAAGGCCTCAACCCCAGGTTCCTGAGCCTCTCCCAGAAGCTGCAAAAAGGCCTCACCCCAGGATCCTGAGCCTCTCCCTGCAGCTACAGAAAGGCCTCACTCCCAGGTTCCTGAACCTCTCCCTGCAGCTGCAGAAAGGCCTCACACCCTGGTTCCTGAACCTATCCCTGCAGCTGCAAAAAGGCCTCACCCCCAGGTTCCTGAGCCTCTCCCTGCAGCTGCAGAAAGGCCTCACCCCCAGGTTCCTGAGCCTCTCCCTGCAGCTACAGAAAAGGCCTCACCCCCAGGTTCCTGAACCTCCCCGTGCAGCTGCAGAAAGGCCTCACCCCCAGGTTCCTGAGCCTCTCCATGCAGCTGCAAAAAGGCCTCACTCCCAGGTTCCTGAACATACCCGTTCAGCTGCAGAAAGGTCTCACCCCCATGTTTCTGAGCCTATCCCTGCAGCTGCAAAAGGCCTCACCCCCAGGTTCCTGAGCCTCTCCCTGCAGCTGCAGAAAGGCCCCACCCCCAGGTTCCTGAACATACCCCTGCAGCTGCAGAAAGGCCTCACCCCCAGGTTCCTGAGCCTCTCCCTGCAGCTACAGAAAAGGCCTCACCCCCAGGTTCCTGAACCTCCCCGTGCAGCTGCAGAAAGGCCTCACCCCCAGGTTCCTGAGCCTCTCCATGCAGCTGCAAAAAGGCCTCACTCCCAGGTTCCTGAACATACCCGTTCAGCTGCAGAAAGGTCTCACCCCCATGTTTCTGAGCCTATCCCTGCAGCTGCAAAAGGCCTCACCCCCAGGTTCCTGAGCCTCCCCCTGCAGCTACAGAGAAGGCCTCACCCCCAGGTTCCTGAGCCTCTCCCTACAGCTACAGAAAAGGCCTCACCCCCAGGTTCCTGAACCTCCCCGTACAGCTGCAGAAAGGCCTCACACCCAGGTTCCTGAGCCTCTCCATGCAGCTGCAAAAAGGCCTCACTCCCAGGTTCCTAAACATACCCGTTCAGCTGCAGAAAGGTCTCACCCCCATGTTTCTGAGCCTATCCCTGCAGCTGCAAAAGGCCTCACCCCCAGGTTCCTGAGCCTCCCCCTGCAGCTACAGAAAAGGCCTCGCCGCCAGGTTCCTGAGCCTCTCCCTGCAGCTGCAGGAATGCCTCACCCCCAGGTTTCTGAACATCCCCGTACAGCTGCAGAAAGGCCTCACCCTCAGGTTCCTGAGCCTATCCCCGCAGCTGCAAAAAGTCCTCACCGCCAGGTTTCTGAGCCCCTCACTTCAGTTGCAGAAAGGCCTCAGCCCCAGGTTAATGAACATCCGCGTGCAGCTGCAGAAAGGCCTCAACCCCAGGTTCCTGAGCCTATCCCTGCAGCAAGGCCTCACCCGCAGGTTCCTGAGCCTTTCCCTGCAGCTACAGAAAAGGCCTCACCCCCAGGTTCCTGAACCTCTCCCTGCAGCTACAGAAAAGGCCTCACCCCCAGATTCCTGAACCTCTACCTGCAGCTACAGAAAAGGCCTCACCCCCAGTTTCCTGAACCTCCCCCTTTAGCTGCAGAACGGCCTCAACCCCAGGTTCCTGAGCCTCTCCCTGCAGCTGCAAAAAGGCCTCACCCCAGGATCCTGAGCCTCTCCCTGCAGCTGCAGAAAGGCTCCACCCCCAGGTTCCTGAGCCTCTCCCTGCAGCTGCAGAAAGGCCTCACCCCCAGGTTCCTGAGCCTCTCCCTGCAGCTACAGAAAAGGCCTCACCCCCAGGTTCCTGAACCTCCCCGTGCAGCTGCAGAAAGGCCTCACCCCCAGGTTCCTGAGCCTCTCCCTGCAGCTGCAAAAAGGCCTCACTCCCAGGTTCCTGAGCCTCTCCCTGCAGCTGCAGAAAGGCCTCACCCCCAGGTTCCTGAGCCTCTCCCTGCAGCTGCAGAACGGCCTCACCCCAGGTTCCTGAACATCCCCGTTCAGCTGCAGAAAGGTCTCACCCCCATGTTTCTGAGCAAATCCCTGCAGCTGCAGAAAGGCCTCATCCCCAGATTCCTGAACCTCTACCTGCAGCTACAGAAAAGGCCTCACCCCCAGTTTCCTGAACCTCCCCCTGCAGTTGCAGAAATGCCTCACCCCCAGGTTCAATAACCTCTCCCTGCAGCTGCAGAAAGGCCTCACCCCGGGTTCCTGAACCTCTCCCTGCAGCTGCAGAAAGGCCTCACCCCCAGATTCCTGAACCTCTCCCTGCAGCTGCAGAAAGGCCTCACCCCCAGGTTCCTGAACATACCCGTGCAGCTGCAGAAAGGCCTCACCCCCAGATTCCTGAACCTCTACCTGCAACTACAGAAAAGGCCTCACCCCCAGGTTCCTGAGCCTCTCCCTGCAGCTGCAGAAAGGTCTAACCCTCAGGTTCCTGAACCTCTCCCTGCAGCTGCAGAAAGGCCTCACCCCGGGTTCCTGAACCTCTCCCTGCAGCTGCAGAAAGGCCTCATCCCCCAGATTACTGAACCTCTCCCTGCAGCTGCAGAAAGGCCTCACCCCCAGGTTCCTGAACATACCCGTGCAGCTGCAGAAAGGCCTCACCCCCAGATTCCTGAACCTCTACCTGCAGCTACAGAAAAGGCCTCACCCCCAGGTTCCTGAGCCTCTCCCTGCAGCTGCAGAAAAGGCCTCACCCCCAGGTTCCTGACCCTCTCCCTGCAGCTGCAGAAAGGCCTCACCCCCAGGTTACTGAGCCTCTCCCTGCAGCTACAGAAAAGGCCTCACCCCCAGGTTCCTGAACCTCCCCCTGCAGTTGCAGAAAGGCCTCGCCCCCAGGTTCCTGAACCTCCCCCTGCAGTAAAGCCTCACCCCCAGGTTCAATAACCTCTCCCTGCAGCTGCAGAAAGGTCTAACCCTCAGGTTCCTGAACCTCTCCCTGCAGCTGCAGAAAGATCTCACCCCCAGGTTCCTGAACCTCTCCCTGCTGCTGCAGAAAGGCCTCACACCCTGGTTCCTGAACCTATCCCTTTAGCTGCAGAAAGGCCTCAACCCCAGGTTCCTGAGCCTCTCCCAGAAGCTGCAAAAAGGCCTCACCCCAGGATCCTGAGCCTCTCCCTGCAGCTACAGAAAGGCCTCACTCCCAGGTTCCTGAACCTCTCCCTGCAGCTGCAGAAAGGCCTCACACCCTGGTTCCTGAACCTATCCCTGCAGCTGCAAAAAGGCCTCACCCCCAGGTTCCTGAGCCTCTCCCTGCAGCTGCAGAAAGGCCTCACCCCCAGGTTCCTGAGCCTCTCCCTGCAGCTACAGAAAAGGCCTCACCCCCAGGTTCCTGAACCTCCCTGTGCAGCTGCAGAAAGGCCTCACCCCCAGGTTCCTGAGCCTCTCCATGCAGCTGCAAAAAGGCCTCACTCCCAGGTTCCTGAACATACCCGTTCAGCTGCAGAAAGGTCTCACCCCCATGTTTCTGAGCCTATCCCTGCAGCTGCAAAAGGCCTCACCCCCAGGTTCCTGAGCCTCTCCCTGCAGCTGCAGAAAGGCCCCACCCCCAGGTTCCTGAACATACCCCTGCAGCTGCAGAAAGGCCTCACCCCCAGGTTCCTGAGCCTCTCCCTGCAGCTACAGAAAAGGCCTCACCCCCAGGTTCCTGAACCTCCCCGTGCAGCTGCAGAAAGGCCCCACCCCCAGGTTCCTGAGCCTCTCCATGCAGCTGCAAAAAGGCCTCACTCCCAGGTTCCTGAACATACCTGTTCAGCTGCAGAAAGGTCTCACCCCCATGTTTCTGAGCCTATCCCTGCAGCTGCAAAAGGCCTCACCCCCAGGTTCCTGAGCCTCCCCCTGCAGCTACAGAAAAGGCCTCACCCCCAGGTTCCAGAGCCTCCCTGCAGCTGCAGAAAGGACTCACCCCAGGTTCCTGAGCCTCTCCCTGCAGCTACAGAAAAGGCCTCACCCCCAGGTTCCTGAGCCTATCCATGCAGCTGCAGAAAGGCCTCCCCCCAGGTTCCTGAGCCTATCCCTGCAGCTGGAAAAAAGCCTCACCTCCAGGTTCCTGATCCTCTCCCTGCAGCTGCAGAAATGCCTCACCCCCAGGTTTCTGAACATCCCCGTACAGCTGCAGAAAGGCCTCACCCCCAGGTTCCTGAGCCTCTCCCTGCAGCTGCAAAAAGGCCTCACTCCCAGGTTCCTGAGCCTCTCCCTGCAGCTGCATAAAGGCCTCACCCCCAGGTTCCTGAGCCTCTCCCTGCAGCTGCAGAACGGCCTCACCCCAGGTTCCTAAACATCCCCGTTCAGCTGCAGAAAGGTCTCACCCCCATGTTTCTGAGCATATCCCTGCAGCTGCAGAAAGGCCTCAACCCCAGGTTCCTGAGCCTCTCCCTGCAGCTGCAGAAAGGCCTCACCCCCAGATTCCTGAACCTCTACCTGCAGCTACAAAAAAGGCCTCACCCCCAGGTTCCTGACCCTCCCCCTGCAGCTGCAGAAAAGCCTCACCCCCAGGTTCCTGAGCCTCTCCCTGCAGCTGCAGAAAGGCCTCACCCCCAGATTCCTGAACCTCCCCCTGCAGCTACAGAAAAGGCCTCACCCCCAGTTTCCTGAACCTCCCCCTGCAGTTGCAGAAATGCCTCACCCCCAGGTTCCTGAACCTCCCCCTGCAGAAAGGGCTCACCCCCAGGTTCAATAACCTCTCCCTGCAGCTGCAGAAAGGCCTCACCCCGGGTTCCTGAACCTCTCCCTGCAGCTGCAGAAAGGCCTCACCCCCAGATTCCTGAACCTCTCCCTGCAGCTGCAGAAAGGCCTCACCCCCAGGTTTCTGAACATACCCGTGCAGCTGCAGAAAGGCATCACCCCCAGATTCCTGAACCTCTACCTGCAGCTACAGAAAAGGCCTCACCCCCAGGTTCCTGAGCCTCTCCCTGCAGCTGCAGAAAGGTCTAACCCTCAGGTTCCTGAACCTCTCCCTGCAGCTGCAGAAAGGCCTCACCCCGGGTTCCTGAACCTCTCCCTGCAGCTGCAGAAAGGCCTCACCCCCAGATTACTGAACCTCTCCCTGCAGCTGCAGAAAGGCCTCACCCCCAGGTTCCTGAACATACCCGTGCAGCTGCAGAAAGGCCTCACCCCCAGATTCCTGAACCTCTACCTGCAGCTACAGAAAAGGCCTCATCCCCAGGTTCCTGAGCCTCTCCCTGCAGCTGCAGAAAAGGCCTCACCCCCAGGTTCCTGACCCTCTCCCTGCAGCTGCAGAAAGGCCTCACCCCCAGGTTACTGAGCCTCTCCCTGCAGCTACAGAAACGGCCTCACCCCCAGGTTCCTGAACCTCCCCCTGCAGTTGCAGAAAGGCCTCGCCCCCAGGTTCCTGAACCTCCCCCTGCAGAAAAGCCTCACCCCCAGGTTCAATAACCTCTCCCTGCAGCTGCAGAAAGGTCTAACCCTCAGGTTCCTGAACCTCTCCCTGCAGCTGCAGAAAGATCACACCCCCAGGTTCCTGAACCTCTCCCTGCTGCTGCAGAAAGGCCTCACACCCTGGTTCCTGAACCTATCCCTTTAGCTGCAGAAAGGCCTCAACCCCAGGTTCCTGAGCCTCTCCCAGAAGCTGCAAAACGGCCTCACCCCAGGATCCTGAGCCTCTCCCTGCAGCTACAGAAAGGCCTCACCCCCAGGTTCCTGAACCTCTCCCTGCAGCTGCAGAAAGGCCTCACACCCTGGTTCCTGAACCTATCCCTGCAGCTGCAAAAAGGCCTCACCCCCAGGTTCCTGAGTCTCTCCCTGCAGCTGCAGAATGACCTCAGCCCCAGGTTCCTGAACATCTCCATGCAGCTGCATAAAGATCTCACTGCCAGGTCCCTGAGCCTCTCCCTGCAGCTGCAAAAAGGCCTCACTCCCAGGATCCTGAGCCTCTCCCTGCAGCTGCAGAAAGGCCTCACCCCCAGGTTCCTGAACATACCCGTGCAGGTGCAGAAAGGCCTGACCCCCAGGTTCCTGAGCCTCTCCCTACAGCTGCAGAAAGACCTCACACCCAGGTTCCTGAATATCCCCGTACAGCTGCAGAAAGTCCTCACCCCCAGGTTCCTGAGCCTCCCCTGCAGCTGCAGAAAGGCCTCGCCCCCAGGTTCCTGAGCCTCTCCCTGCAGCTACAGAAAATGCCTCACCCCCAGGTTCCTTCCTGAGCCTATCCCTGCAGCTGCAGAAAGGCCTCACCCCCAGGTTCCTGAGCCTATCCCTGCAGCTGCACAAAGGCCTCACCCCCAGGTTCCTGACCCTCCCCCTACAGCTGCAGAAATGCCTCACC
The DNA here is from genome assembly GCF_964204655.1 of Triturus cristatus. Taxonomy (NCBI): domain Eukaryota; kingdom Metazoa; phylum Chordata; class Amphibia; order Caudata; family Salamandridae; genus Triturus; species Triturus cristatus. The sequence continues at coordinate 194,028,916 of NC_140579.1, forward strand.
CCCAGGTTTCTGAACATCCCCGTGCAGCTGCAGAAAGGCCTCAACCCCAGGTTCCTGAGCCTATCCCTGCAGCAAGGCCTCACCCCAGGTCCCTGAGCCTTTCCCTGCAGCTACAGAAAAGGCCTCACCTTCAGGTTCCTGAGCCTCTCCCTGCAGCTACAGAAAAGGTCTCACCCCCAGGTTCCTGACCCTCCCCCTGCAGCTGCAGAAAGGCCTCACCCCCAGGTTCCTGAGCCTCTCCTTGCAGCTACAGAAAAGGCATCACACCCAGGTTCCTGAACCTCCCCCTGCAGTTGCAGAAAGGCCTCACCCCCAGGTTCCTGAACCTCCCCCTGCAGAAAGGCCTCACCCCCAGGTTCAATAACCTCTCCCTGCAGCTGCAGAAAGGCCTCACCGCCAGGTTCCTGAGCCTCTCCCTGCAGCTGCAGAAAGGTCTAACCCTCAGGTTCCTGAACCTCTCCCTGCAGCTACAGAAAGACCTCACCCCCAGGTTCCAGAACCTCTCCCTGCAGCTGCAGAAAGGCCTCACACCCTGGTTCCTGAACCTATCCCTGCAGCTGCAGAATGACCTCACCCCCAGGTTCCTGAACATCCCCGTGCAGCTGTATAAAGGCCTCACTCCCAGGTCCCTGAGCCTCTCCCTGCAGCTGCATAAAGGCCTCACTCCCAGATTCCTGAGCCTCTCTCTGCAGCTGCAGAAAGGCCTCACCCCCAGGTTCCTGAAAATACCCGTGCAGCTGCAGAAAGGCCTGACCCCCAGGTTCCTGAGCCTCTCCCTGCAGCTGCAGAAAGACCTCACACCCAGGTTCCTGAATATCCCCGTACAGCTGCAGAAAGTCCTCACCCCCAGGTTCCTGAGCCTCCCCCTGTAGCTGCAGAAAGGCCTCGCCCCCAGGTTCCTGAGCCTCTCCCTGCAGCTACAAAAAATGCCTCACCCCCGGGTTCCTGAGCCTATCCCTGCAACTGCAGAAAGGCCTCACCCGCAGGTTCCTGAGCCTATCCCTGCAGCTGCAAAAAGGCGTCACCCCCAGGTTCCTGAGCCTCTCCCTGCAGCTGCAGAAATGCCTCACCCCCAGGTTTCTGAACATCCCCGTGCAGCTGCAAAAAGGCCTCACTCCCAGGTTCCTGAGCCTCTCCCTGCAGCTGCAGAAAAACCTCACCCCCAGGTTCCTGAACATCCCCGTACAGCTGCAGAAAGTCCTCACCCCCAGGTTCCTGAGCCTCCCCCTGTAGCTGCAGAAAGGCCTCGCCCCCAGGTTCCTGAGCCTCTCCCTGCAGCTACAGAAAATGCCTCACCCCCAGGTTCCTGAGCCTATCCCTGCAGCTGCAGAAAGGCCTCACCCCCAGGTTTCTGAGCCTATCCCTGCAGCTGCAAAAAGGCCTCACCCCCAGGTTCCTGAGCCTCTCCCTGCAGCTGCAGAAATGCCTCACCCCCAGGTTCCGGAACATACCAGTGCAGCTGCAGAAAGGCCTCAACCCCAGGTTCCTGAGCCTTTCCCTGCAGCTACAGAAAAGGCCTCACCCTCAGGTTCCTGAGCCTCTCCCTGCAGCTACAGAAAAGGCCTCACCCCCAGGTCCCTGAGCCTCTCCCTGCAGCTGCAGAAACGCCTCGCCCCCAGGTTCCTGAGCCTCTCCCTGAGGCTGCAGAAAGGCCTGACCCCCAGGTTCCTGAGTCTCTCCCTCCAGCTGCAGAAAGGCCTCACCCCCAGGTTCCTGAGCCTCTTCCTGCAGCTATTGAAAAAACCTCACCCCCAGGTTCCTGGGCCTCTCCATGCAGCTGCAGAAATGCCTCACCCCCAGGCTCCTGAACATCCCCGTGTAGCTGCAGAAAGACCTCACCCCCAGGTTCCTGAGCCTCTCCCTGCTGCTAAAGAAAAGGCCTGACCCCATGGATCCTGAACCTCCCCCTGCAGCTGCAGAAAGGCCTCACCCCCAGGTTCCTTAGCCTCCTCCTGCAGCTGCTGAAAGGCCTCACCCCCACGTTCCTTAGCCTCTCCCTGCAGCTGCAAAAAGGCCTCACCCCCAGGTTCCTGAGCCTCTCCCTGAAGCTGCAGAAAGGCCTGACCCCCATGTTCTTGAGTCTCTCCCTCCAGCTGCAGAAAGGCCTCACCCCCAGGTTCCTGAGCTTCTTCCTGCAGCTATTGAAAAAAACCTCACCCCCAGGTTCCGGGGCCTCTCCCTGCAGCTGCAGAAAGGCCTCACCCCCAGGTTCCTGAACATCCCCGTGTAGCTGCAGAAAGACCTCACCCCCAGGTTCCTGAGCCTATCCCTGCAGCTGTAGAAAGGCCTCACCCCAGGTTCCTGTGCCTCCCCCTGCAGCTGCAGAAAAGGCCTCTCCCACAGGTTCCTGAGCCTCTCCCTGCAGCTGCATAAAGGCCTCTCCCTAGGTTCCTGATCCTCTCCCTGCAGCTGCAGAAATGCCTCACCCTCAGGTTTCTGAACATCTCCGTACAGCTGCAGAAAGGCCTCACCCCCAGGTTCCTGAGCCTATCTCGCAGCTGCAAAAAGTCCTCACTGCCAGGTTTCTGAGCCCCTCACTTCAGCTGCAGAAAGGCCTCAGCCCCAGGTTCCTGAACATCCCCGTGCAGCTGCAGAAAGGCCTCAACCCCAGGTTCCTGAGCCTATCCCTGCAGCAAGGCCTCGCCCGCAGGTTCCTGAGCCTTTCCCTGCAGCTACAGAAAAGGCCTCACCCCCAGGATCCTGAACCTCTCCCTGCAGCTACAGAAAAGGCCTCACCCCCAGGTTCCTGAGCCTCTCCCTGCAGCTGCAGCTGCAGAAAGGCCTCACCCCCAGATTCCTGAATCTCTACCTGCAGCTAGAGAAAAGGCCTCACCCCCAGTTTCCTGAACCTCCCCCTTTAGCTGCAGAACGGCCTCAACCCCAGGTTCCTGAGCCTCTCCCTGCAGCTGCAAAAAGGCCTCACCCCAGGATGCTGAGCCTCTCCCTGCAGCTGCAGAATGGCTTCACCCCCAGGTTCCTGAGCCTCTCCCTGCAGCTACAGAAAAGGCCTCACCCCCAGGATCCTGAACCTCTCCCTGCAGCTACAGAAAAGGCCTCATCCCCAGGTTCCTGAGCGTCTCCCTGCAGCTGCAGAAAGGCCTCACCCCCAGATTCCTGAACCTCTACCTGCAGCTAGAGAAAAGGCCTCACCCCCAGTTTCCTGAACCTCCCCCTTTAGCTGCAGAACGGCCTCAACCCCAGGTTCCTGAGCCTCTCCCTGCAGCTGCAGAAAGGCTTCACCCCCAGGTTCCTGAGCCTCTCCCTGCAGCTACAGAAAAGGCCTCACCCCCAGGTTCAATAACCTCTCCCTGCAGCTGCAGAAAGGCCTCACCCCCAGGTTCCTGAGCCTCTCCCTGCAGCTGCAGAAAGGTCTAACCCTCAGGTTCCTGAACCTCTCCCTGCAGCTGCAGAAAGACCTCACCCCCAGGTTCCTGAACCTCTCCCTGCAGCTGCAGAAGGACCTCACACTCTGGTTCCTGAACCTATCCCTGCAGCTGCAAAAAGGCCTCACCGCCAGGTTCCTGAGCCTCTGCCTGCAGCTGCAGAATGACCTCACCCCCAGGTTCCTGAACATCTCCGTGCAGCTGCATAAAGGCCTCACTCCCAGGTCCCTGAGCCTCTCCCTGCAGCTGCAAAAAGGCCTCACTCCCAGGTTCCTGAGCCTCTCCCTGCAGCTGCAGAAAGGCCTCACCCCCAGGTTCCAGAACATACCCGTGCAGCTGCAGAAAGGCCTGACCCCCAGGTTCCTGAGCCTCTCCCTGCAGCTGCGGAAAGACCTCACACCCAGGTTCCTGAATATCCCTGTACAGCTGCAGAAAGTCCTCACCCCCAGGTTCCTGAGCCTCCCCTGTAGCTGCAGAAAGGCCTCGCCCCCAGGTTCCTCAGCCTCTCCCTGCAGCTACAGAAAATGCCTCACCCCCAGGTTCCTGAGCCTATCCCTGCAGCTGCAGAAAGGCCTCACCCCCAGGTTCCTGAGCCTATCCCTGCAGCTGCAAAAAGGCCTCACCCCCAGGTTCCTGAGCCTCTCCCTGCAGCTGCAGGAATGCCTCACCCCCAGGTTTCTGAACATCCCCGTGCAGCTGCAGAAAGGCCTCACCCCCAGGCTCCTGAGCCGATTCCCGCAGCTGCAGAAAGGCCTCACCCCCAGGTTCCTGAACATACCCCTGCAGCTGCAGAAAGGCCTGACCCCCAGGTTCCTGAGCCTCTCCCTGCAGCTGCAGAAAGACCTCACCCCCAGGTTCCTGAACATCCCCGTACAGCTGCAGAAAGTCCTCACCCCATGGTTCCTGAGCCTCCCCCTGTAGCTGCAGAAAGGCCTCGCCCCCAGGTTCCTGAGCCTCTGCCTGCAGCTACAGAAAATGCCTCACCCCCAGGTTCCTGAGCCTATCCCTGCATCTGCAGAAAGGCCTCACCCCCAGGTTCCTGAGCCTATCCCTGCAGCTGCAAAAAGGCCTCACCCCCAGGTCCTGAGCCTCTCCCTGCAGCTGCAGAAATGCCTCACCCCAGGTTCCCGAACATCCCCGTGCAGCTGCAGAAAGGCCTCAACCCCAGGTTCCTGAGCCTATCCCTGCAGCAAGGCCTCACCCCCAGGTCCCTGAGCCTTTCCCTGCAGCTACAGAAAAGGCCCCACCCTCAGGTTCCTGAGCCTCTCCCTGCAGCTACAGAAAAGGCCTCACCCCCAGGTTCCTGACCCTCCCCCTGCAGCTGCAGAAAGGCCTCACCCCCAGGTTCCTGAGCCTCTCCCTGCAGCTACAGAAAAGGCCCCACCCCCAGGTTCCTCAGCCTATCCCTGCAGCTGCAGAAAGACCTCACCCCCAGGTTCCTGAACCTCTCCCTGCAGCTGCAGAAAGGCCTCACACCCTGGTTCCTGAACCTATCCCTGCAGCTGCGAACAGGCCTCACCCCCAGTTTCCTGACCCTCCCCCTGCAGCTGTAGAAAGGCCTCACCCCCAGGTCCCTGAGCCTTTCCCTGCAGCTACAGAAAAGGCCTCACCCTCAGGTTCCTGAACCTCCCCCTGCAGTTGCAGAAAGGCCTCACCCCCAGGTTCCTGAACCTCCCCCTGCTGAAAGGCCTCACCCCCAGGTTCAATAACCTCTCCCTGCAGCTGCAGAAAGGCCTCACCCCCAGGTTCCAGAGCCTATCCCTGCAGCTGCAGAAAGACCTCACCCCCAGGTTCCTGAACCTCTCCCTGCAGCTGCAGAAAGGCCTCACACCCTGGTTCCTGAACCTATCCCTGCAGCTGCAAAAAGGCCTCACCCCCAGGTTCCTGAGCCTCTCCCTGCAACTGCAGAATGACCTCACCCCCAGGTTCCTGAACATCCCCGTGCAGCTGCATAAAGGCCTCACTCCCAGGTCCCTGAGCCTCTCCCTGCAGCTGCAAAAAGGCCTCACTCCCAGGTTCCTGAGCCTCTCCCTGCAGCTGCAGAAAGGCCTCACCCCCAGGTTCCTGAACATACCCGTGCAGCTGCAGAAAGGCCTCAACCCCAGGTTCCTGAGCCTCTCCCTGCAGCTGCAGAAAGACCTCACACCCAGGTTCCTGAATATCCCCGTACAGCTGGAGGAAGTCCTCACCCCCAGGTTCCTGAGCCTCCCCCTGTAGCTGCAGAAAGGCCTCGCCCCCAGGTTCCTGAGCCTTTCCCTGCAGCTACAGAAAATGCCTCACCCCAAGGTTTCTGAACATCCCCGTGCAGCTGCAGAAAGGCCTCACCCCCAGGTTCCTGAGCCTATACCCGCAGCTGCAGAAAGGCCTCACCCCCAGGTTCCTGAACATACCCCTGCAGCTGCAGAAAGGCCTAACCCCCAGGTTCCTGAGCCTCTCCCTGCAGCTGCAGAAAGACCTCACCCCCAGGTTCCTGAACATCCCCGTACAGCTGCAGAAAGTCCTCACCCCCAGGTTCCTGAGCCTCCCCCTGTAGCTGCAGAAAGGCCTCGCCCCCAGGTTCCTGAGCCTCTCCCTGCAGCCACAGAAAATGTCTCACCCCCAGGTTCCTGAGCCTATCCCTGCAGCTGCAGAAAGGCCTCACCCCCAGGTTCCTGAGCCTATCCCTGCAGCTGCAAAAAGGCCTCACCCCCAGGTTCCTGAGCCTCTCTTTGCAGCTGCAGAAATGCCTCACCCCCAGGTTCCTGAGCCTCTCCCTGCAGCTGCAAAAAGGCCTCACCCCAGGATCCTGAGCCTCTCACTGCAGCTACAGAAATGCTTCACCCCCAGGTTCCTGAGCCTCTCCCTGCAGCTACAGAAAGGCCTCACCCCCAGGTTTCTGAGCCTATCCTTGCAGCTGCAGAAAGGCCTCTCCCTACATCTACAGAAAAGGCCTCACCCCCAGGTTCTTGAGCCTCTCCCTGCAGCTACAGAAAAGTCATGACCCCCAGGTTCCTGAGCCTCTCCCTGCAGCTGCAGAAATGCCTCACACCCAGGTTCCTGAGCCTCTCCCTGCAGCTACAGAAAAGGCCTCACCCCATGGATCCTGAACCTCCCTCTGCAGCTGCAGAAAGGCCTCACCCCCAGTTTCCTTAGCCTCCTCCTGCAGCTGCTGAAAGGCCTCACCCCCAGGTTCCTTAGCTTCTCCCTGCAGCTGCAAAACGGCCTCACCCCCAGGTTCCTGAGCCTCTCCCTGACGCTGCAGAAAGGCCTGACCCCCAGGTTCCTGAGTCTCTCCCTCCAGCTGCAGAAAGGCCTCACCCCCAGGTTCCTGGGCCTCTCCCTGCAGCTGCAGAAAGTCCTCACCCCCAGGTTCCTGATCATCCCCGTGTAGCTGCAGAAAGGCCTCACCCCCAGGTTCCTGAGCCTCTCCCTGCAGCTGTAGAAAGGCCTCACCCCCAGGTTCCTGTGCCTCCCCTGCAGCTGCAGAAAAGGCCTCTCCCACAGGTTCCTGAACATCCCCGTTCAGCTGCAGAAAGGTCACACCCCCATGTTTCTGAGCATATCCCTGCAGCTGCAAAAAGTCCTCACCCCCAGGTTCCTGAGCCTCTCTCTGCAGCTGCAGAAAGGCCTCACCCCCAGGTTCCTGAACATACCTGTGCAGCTGCAGAAAGGCCTCACCCCCAAGTTCCTGAGCCTCCCCCTGCAGCCGCTGAAAAGGCCTCACCCCCAGGTTCCTGAGCCTCTCCCTGCAACTGCAGAAAAGGCCTCACCCCCAGGTTCCTGACCCTCCCCCTGCAGCTGCAGAAAGGCCTCACCCCCAGGTTCCTGAGCCTCTCCCTGCAGCTACAGAAAAGGCCTCACCCCCAGGTTCAATAACCTCTCCCTGCAGTTGCAGAAAGGCCTCACCCCCAGGTTCCTAAGCCTCTCCCTGCAGCTGCAGAAAGGTCTAACCCTCAGGTTCCTGAACCGCTCCCTGCAGCTGCAGAAAGGCCTCACCCCCAGGTTCCTGAACCTCTCCCTGCAGCTGCAGAAAGGCGTCACACCCTGGTTCCTGAACCTATCCCAGCAGCTGCAAAAAGGCCTCACCCCCAGGTTCCTGAGCCTATCCCTGCAGCTGCAGAAAGGCCTCACCCCCAGGTTCCTGAGCCTATCCCTGCAGCTGCAAAAAGGCCTCACCCCCAGGTTCCTGAGCCTCTCTTTGCAGCTGCAGAAATGCCTCACCCCCAGGTTCCTGAGCCTCTCCCTGCAGCTGCAAAAAGGCCTCACCCCAGGATCCTGAGCCTCTCACTGCAGCTACAGAAATGCTTCACCCCCAGGTTCCTGAGCCTCTCCCTGCAGCTACAGAAAGGCCTCACCCCCAGGTTTCTGAGCCTATCCTTGCAGCTGCAGAAAGGCCTCTCCCTACATCTACAGAAAAGGCCTCACCCCCAGGTTCTTGAGCCTCTCCCTGCAGCTACAGAAAAGTCATGACCCCCAGGTTCCTGAGCCTCTCCCTGCAGCTGCAGAAATGCCTCACACCCAGGTTCCTGAGCCTCTCCCTGCAGCTACAGAAAAGGCCTCACCCCATGGATCCTGAACCTCCCTCTGCAGCTGCAGAAAGGCCTCACCCCCAGTTTCCTTAGCCTCCTCCTGCAGCTGCTGAAAGGCCTCACCCCCAGGTTCCTTAGCTTCTCCCTGCAGCTGCAAAACGGCCTCACCCCCAGGTTCCTGAGCCTCTCCCTGACGCTGCAGAAAGGCCTGACCCCCAGGTTCCTGAGTCTCTCCCTCCAGCTGCAGAAAGGCCTCACCCCCAGGTTCCTGGGCCTCTCCCTGCAGCTGCAGAAAGTCCTCACCCCCAGGTTCCTGGTCATCCCCGTGTAGCTGCAGAAAGGCCTCACCCCCAGGTTCCTGAGCCTCTCCCTGCAGCTGTAGAAAGGCCTCACCCCCAGGTTCCTGTGCCTCCCCTGCAGCTGCAGAAAAGGCCTCTCCCACAGGTTCCTGAGCATGCCCGTTCAGCTGCAGAAAGGTCACACCCCCATGTTTCTGAGCATATCCCTGCAGCTGCAAAAAGTCCTCACCCCCAGGTTCCTGAGCCTCTCTCTGCAGCTGCAGAAAGGCCTCACCCCCAGGTTCCTGAACATACCTGTGCAGCTGCAGAAAGGCCTCACCCCCAGGTTCCTGAGCCTCCCCCTGCAGCCGCTGAAAAGGCCTCACCCCAGGTTCCTGAGCCTCTCCCTGCAACTGCAGAAAAGGCCTCACCCCCAGGATCCTGACCCTCCCCCTGCAGCTGCAGAAAGGCCTCACCCCCAGGTTCCTGAGCCTCTCCCTGCAGCTACAGAAAAGGCCTCACCCCCAGGTTCAATAACCTCTCCCTGCAGTTGCAGAAAGGCCTCACCCCCAGGTTCCTAAGCCTCTCCCTGCAGCTGCAGAAAGGTCTAACCCTCAGGTTCCTGAACCGCTCCCTGCAGCTGCAGAAAGGCCTCACCCCCAGGTTCCTGAACCTCTCCCTGCAGCTGCAGAAAGGCTTCACACCCTGGTTCCTGAACCTATCCCAGCAGCTGCAAAAAGGCCTCACCCCCAGGTTCCTGAGCCTCTCCCTGAAACTGCAGAAAGGCCTCACCCGCAGGTTCCTTAACCTCTCCCTGCAGCTGCAGAAATGCCTCACCCCAGGTTCCTGAACCTCTCCCTGCAGCTACAGAAAAGGCCTAACCCCCTGGCTCCTGAGCCTCTCCCTGCAGCTGCAGAAAGGCCTCACCCCCAGGTTCCTGAGCCTCTCCCTGCAGCGGCAGAAAGGCCTCACCCCCAGGTTCCTGAGCCTCTCCCTGCAGCTACAGAAAAGGCCTCACCCCCAGGTTCCTGAACCTCCCCGTGCAGCTGCAGAAAGGCCTCACCCCCAGGTTCCTGAGCCTCTCCCTGCAACTGCAAAAAGGCCTCACTCCCAGGTTCCTGAGCCTCTCCCTGCAGCTGCAGAAAGGCCTCACCCCCAGATTCCTGAGCCTCTCCCTGCAGCTGCAGAACGGCCTCACCCCCAGGTTCCTGAACATCCCCGTTCAGTTGCAGAAAGGTCTCACCCCTATGTTTCTGAATCTATCCCTGCAGCTGCAAAAGGCCTCACCCCCAGGTTCCTGAGCCTCTCCCTGCAGCTGCAGAAAGGCCCCACCCCCAGGTTCCTGAACATACCCGTGCAGCTGCAAAAAGGCCTCACCCCCAGGTTCCTGAGCCTCCCCCTGCAGCTACAGAAAAGGCCTCACCCCCAGGTTCCTGAGCCTCTCCCTGCAGCTGCAGAAAGGCCTCACCCCCAGGTTCCTGAGCCTCTCCCTGCAGCTGCAAAAAGGCCTCACCCCCAGGTTCCTGATCCTCTCCCTGCAGCTGCAGAAAGGCCTCACCCCCAGGTTCCTGAACATACCTGTGCAGCTGCAGAAAGGCCTCACCCCCAGGTTCCTGAGCCTCCCCCTGCAGCCGCAGAAAAGGCCTCACCCCAGGTTCCTGAGCATCTCCCTGCAACTGCATAAAAGGCCTCACCCCTAGGTTCCTGACCCTCCCCCTGCAGCTGCAGAAAGGCCTCACCCCCAGGTTCCTGAGCCTCTCCCTGCAGCTACAGAAAAGGCCTCACCCCCAGGTTCAATAACCTCCCCCTGCAGTTGCAGAAAGGCCTCACCCCCAGGTTCCTGAGCCTCTCCCTGCAGCTGCAGAAAGGTCTAACCCTCAGGTTCCTGAACCGCTCCCTGCAGCTGCAGAAAGGCCTCACCCCCAGGTTCCTGAACCTCTCCCTGCAGCTGCAGAAAGGCTTCACACCCTGGTTCCTGAACCTATCCCTGCAGCTGCAAAAAGGCCTCACCCCAGGTTCCTGAGCCTCTCCCTGAAGCTGCAGAAAGGCCTCACCCGCAGGTTCCTTAACCTCTCCCTGCAGCTGCAGAAATGCCTCACCCCAGGTTCCTGAACCTCTCCCTGCAGCTACAGAAAAGGCCTCACCCCCTGGCTCCTGAGCCTCTCCCTGCAGCTGCAGAAAGGCCTCACCCCCAGGTTCCTGAGCCTCTCCCTGCAGCGGCAGAAAGGCCTCACCCCCAGGTTCCTGAGCCTCTCCCTGCAGCTACAGAAAAGGCCTCACCCCCAGGTTCCTGAACCTCCCCGTGCAGCTGCAGAAAGGCCTCACCCCCAGGTTCCTGAGCCTCTCCCTGCAACTGCAAAAAGGCCTCACTCCCAGGTTCCTGAGCCTCTCCCTGCAGCTGCAGAAAGGCCTCACCCCCAGGTTCCTGAGCCTCTCCCTGCAGCTGCAGAACGGCCTCACCCCCAGGTTCCTGAACATCCCCGTTCAGTTGCAGAAATGTCTCACCCCTATGTTTCTGAGCCTATCCCTGCAGCTGCAAAAGGCCTCACCCCCAGGTTCCTGAGCCTCTCCCTGCAGCTGCAGAAAGGCCCCACCCCCAGGTTCCTGAACATACCCGTGCAGCTGCAAAAAGGCCTCACCCCCAGGTTCCTGAGCCTCCCCCTGCAGCTACAGAAAAGGCCTCACCCCCAGGTTCCTGAGCCTCTCCCTGCAGCTGCAGAAAGGCCTCACCCCCAGGTTCCTGAGCCTCTCCCTGCAGCTGCAAAAAGGCCTCACCCCCAGGTTCCTGATCCTCTCCCTGCAGCTGCAGAAAGGCCTCACCCCCAGGTTCCTGAACATACCTGTGCAGCTGCAGAAAGGCCTCACCCCCAGGTTCCTGAGCCTCCCCCTGCAGCCGCAGAAAAGGCCTCACCCCCAGGTTCCTGAGCCTCTCCCTGCAACTGCATAAAAGGCCTCACCCCCAGGTTCCTGACCCTCCCCCTGCAGCTGCAGAAAGGCCTCACCCCCAGGTTCCTGAGCCTCTCCCTGCAGCTACAGAAAAGGCCTCACCCCCAGGTTCAATAACCTCCCCCTGCAGTTGCAGAAAGGCCTCACCCCCAGGTTCCTGAGCCTCTCCCTGCAGCTGCAGAAAGGTCTAACCCTCAGGTTCCTGAACCGCTCCCTGCAGCTGCAGAAAGGCCTCACCCCCAGGTTCCTGAACCTCTCCCTGCAGCTGCAGAAAGGCTTCACACCCTGGTTCCTGAACCTATCCCTGCAGCTGCAAAAAGGCCTCACCCCCAGGTTCCTGAGCCTCTCCCTGAAGCTGCAGAAAGGCCTCACCCGCAGGTTCCTTAACCTCTCCCTGCAGCTGCAGAAATGCCTCACCCCAGGTTCCTGAACCTCTCCCTACAGCTACAGAAAAGGCCTCACCCCCTGGCTCCTGAGCCTCTCCCTGCAGCTGCAGAAAGGCCTCACCCCCAGGTTCCTGAGCCTCTCCCTGCAGCGGCAGAAAGGCCTCACCCCCAGGTTCCTGAGCCTCTCCCTGCAGCTACAGAAAAGGCCTCACCCCCAGGTTCCTGAACCTCCCCGTGCAGCTGCAGAAAGGCCTCACCCCCAGGTTCCTGAGCCTCTCCCTGCAACTGCAAAAAGGCCTCACTCCCAGGTTCCAGAGCCTCTCCCTGCAGCTGCAGAAAGGCCTCACCCCCAGGTTCCTTAACCTCTCCCTGCAGCTGCAGAAATGCCTCACCCCAGGTTCCTGAACCTCTCCCTACAGCCACAGAAAAGGCCTCACCCCCTAGCTCCTGAGCCTCTCCCTGCAGCTGCAGAAAGGCCTCACCCCCAGGTTCCTGAGCCTCTCCCTGCAGCGGCAGAAAGGCCTCACCCCCAGGTTCCTGAGCCTCTCCCTGCAGCTACAGAAAAGGCCTCACCCCCAGGTTCCTGAACCTCCCCGTGCAGCTGCAGAAAGGCCTCACCCCCAGGTTCCTGAGCCTCTCCCTGCAACTGCAAAAAGGCCTCACTCCCAGGTTCCAGAGCCTCTCCCTGCAGCTGCAGAAAGGCCTCACCCCCAGGTTCCTGAGCCTCTCCCTGCAGCTGCAGAACCGCCTCACCCCCAGGTTCCTGAACATCCCCGTTCAGTTGCAGAAAGGTCTCACCCCCATGTTTCTGAGCCTATCCCTGCAGCTGCAAAAGGCCTCACCCCCAGGTTCCTGAGCCTCTCCCTGCAGCTGCAGAAAGGCCCCACCCCCAGGTTCCTGAACATACCCGTGCAGCTGCAAAAAGGCCTCACCCCCAGGTTCCTGAGCCTATCCCTGCAGCAAGGCCTCACCCGCAGCTTCCTGAGCCTTTCCCTGCAGCTACAGAAAAGGCCTCACCCCCAGTTTCCTGAACCTCCCCCTTTAGCTGCAGAAAGGCCTCACCCCCAGGTTCCTGAGCCTATCCCTGCAGCTGCAAAAAGGCCTCACCCCCAGGTTCCTGAGCCTCTCCCTGCAGCTGCAGAAATGCCTCACCACTAGGTTCTCGAACATCCCCGTGCAGCTGCAGAAAGGCCTCAACCCCAGGTTCCTGAGCCTATCCCTGCAGCAAGGCCTCACCGCCAGGTCCCTGAGCCTTTCCCTGCAGCTACAGAAAAGGCCTCACCCTCAGGTTCCTGAGCCTCTCCCTGCAGCTACAGAAAAGGCCTCACCCCCAGGACCCTGAGCCTCTCCCTGCAGCTGCAGAAAGGCCTCACCCCCAGGTCCCTGAACCTCTACCTGCAGCTACAGAAAAGGCCTCACCCCCAGTTTCCTGAACCTCCCCCTTTAGCTGCAGAAAGGCCTCAACCCCAGGTTCCTGAGCCTCTCCCTGCAGCTGCAAAAAGGCCTCATCCTCTCCCTGCAGCTACAGAAAGGCTTCACCCCCAGGTTCCTGAGCCTCTCCCTGCAGCTACAGAAAGGCCTCACCCCCAGGTTTCTGAGCCTTTCCTTGCAGCTGCAGAAAGGCCTCTCCCTGCATCTACAGAAAAGGCCTCACCCCCAGGTTCCTGAGCCTCTCCCTGCAGCTGCAGAAAGGCCTCACCCCCAGGTTCCTGAGCCTCTCCCTGCAGCTGCAAAAAGGCCTCACCCCCAGGTTCCTGATCCTCTCCCTGCAGCTGCAGAAAGGCCTCACCCCCAGGTTCCTGAACATACCTGTGCAGCTGCAGAAAGGCCTCACCCCCAGGTTCCTGAGCCTCCCCCTGCAGCCGCAGAAAAGGCCTCACCCCCAGGTTCCTGAGCATCTCCCTGCAACTGCATAAAAGGCCTCACCCCTAGGTTCCTGACCCTCCCCCTGCAGCTGCAGAAAGGCCTCACCCCCAGGTTCCTGAGCCTCTCCCTGCAGCTACAGAAAAGGCCTCACCCCCAGGTTCAATAACCTCCCCCTGCAGTTGCAGAAAGGCCTCACCCCCAGGTTCCTGAGCCTCTCCCTGCAGCTGCAGAAAGGTCTAACCCTCAGGTTCCTGAACCGCTCCCTGCAGCTGCAGAAAGGCCTCACCCCCAGGTTCCTGAACCTCTCCCTGCAGCTGCAGAAAGGCTTCACACCCTGGTTCCTGAACCTATCCCTGCAGCTGCAAAAAGGCCTCACCCCAGGTTCCTGAGCCTCTCCCTGAAGCTGCAGAAAGGCCTCACCCGCAGGTTCCTTAACCTCTCCCTGCAGCTGCAGAAATGCCTCACCCCAGGTTCCTGAACCTCTCCCTGCAGCTACAGAAAAGGCCTCACCCCCTGGCTCCTGAGCCTCTCCCTGCAGCTGCAGAAAGGCCTCACCCCCAGGTTCCTGAGCCTCTCCCTGCAGCGGCAGAAAGGCCTCACCCCCATGTTCCTGAGCCTCTCCCTGCAGCTACAGAAAAGGCCTCACCCCCAGGTTCCTGAACCTCCCCGTGCAGCTGCAGAAAGGCCTCACCCCCAGGTTCCTGAGCCTCTCCCTGCAACTGCAAAAAGGCCTCACTCCCAGGTTCCTGAGCCTCTCCCTGCAGCTGCAGAAAGGCCTCACCCCCAGGTTCCTGAGCCTCTCCCTGCAGCTGCAGAACGGCCTCACCCCCAGGTTCCTGAACATCCCCGTTCAGTTGCAGAAATGTCTCACCCCTATGTTTCTGAGCCTATCCCTGCAGCTGCAAAAGGCCTCACCCCCAGGTTCCTGAGCCTCTCCCTGCAGCTGCAGAAAGGCCCCACCCCCAGGTTCCTGAACATACCCGTGCAGCTGCAAAAAGGCCTCACCCCCAGGTTCCTGAGCCTCCCCCTGCAGCTACAGAAAAGGCCTCACCCCCAGGTTCCTGAGCCTCTCCCTGCAGCTGCAGAAAGGCCTCACCCCCAGGTTCCTGAGCCTCTCCCTGCAGCTGCAAAAAGGCCTCACCCCCAGGTTCCTGATCCTCTCCCTGCAGCTGCAGAAAGGCCTCACCCCCAGGTTCCTGAACATACCTGTGCAGCTGCAGAAAGGCCTCACCCCCAGGTTCCTGAGCCTCCCCCTGCAGCCGCAGAAAAGGCCTCACCCCCAGGTTCCTGAGCCTCTCCCTGCAACTGCATAAAAGGCCTCACCCCCAGGTTCCTGACCCTCCCCCTGCAGCTGCAGAAAGGCCTCACCCCCAGGTTCCTGAGCCTCTCCCTGCAGCTACAGAAAAGGCCTCACCCCCAGGTTCAATAACCTCCCCCTGCAGTTGCAGAAAGGCCTCACCCCCAGGTTCCTGAGCCTCTCCCTGCAGCTGCAGAAAGGTCTAACCCTCAGGTTCCTGAACCGCTCCCTGCAGCTGCAGAAAGGCCTCACCCCCAGGTTCCTGAACCTCTCCCTGCAGCTGCAGAAAGGCTTCACACCCTGGTTCCTGAACCTATCCCTGCAGCTGCAAAAAGGCCTCACCCCCAGGTTCCTGAGCCTCTCCCTGAAGCTGCAGAAAGGCCTCACCCGCAGGTTCCTTAACCTCTCCCTGCAGCTGCAGAAATGCCTCACCCCAGGTTCCTGAACCTCTCCCTACAGCTACAGAAAAGGCCTCACCCCCTGGCTCCTGAGCCTCTCCCTGCAGCTGCAGAAAGGCCTCACCCCCAGGTTCCTGAGCCTCTCCCTGCAGCGGCAGAAAGGCCTCACCCCCAGGTTCCTGAGCCTCTCCCTGCAGCTACAGAAAAGGCCTCACCCCCAGGTTCCTGAACCTCCCCGTGCAGCTGCAGAAAGGCCTCACCCCCAGGTTCCTGAGCCTCTCCCTGCAACTGCAAAAAGGCCTCACTCCCAGGTTCCAGAGCCTCTCCCTGCAGCCGCAGAAAAGGCCTCACCCCCAGGTTCCTGAGCATCTCCCTGCAACTGCATAAAAGGCCTCACCCCTAGGTTCCTGACCCTCCCCCTGCAGCTGCAGAAAGGCCTCACCCCCAGGTTCCTGAGCCTCTCCCTGCAGCTACAGAAAAGGCCTCACCCCCAGGTTCAATAACCTCCCCCTGCAGTTGCAGAAAGGCCTCACCCCCAGGTTCCTGAGCCTCTCCCTGCAGCTGCAGAAAGGTCTAACCCTCAGGTTCCTGAACCGCTCCCTGCAGCTGCAGAAAGGCCTCACCCCCAGGTTCCTGAACCTCTCCCTGCAGCTGCAGAAAGGCTTCACACCCTGGTTCCTGAACCTATCCCTGCAGCTGCAAAAAGGCCTCACCCCAGGTTCCTGAGCCTCTCCCTGAAGCTGCAGAAAGGCCTCACCCCCAGGTTCCTGAGCCTCTCCCTGCAACTGCAAAAAGGCCTCACCCCCAGGTTCCTGAGCCTCCCCCTGCAGCCGCAGAAAAGGCCTCACCCCCAGGTTCCTGAGCATCTCCCTGCAACTGCATAAAAGGCCTCACCCCTAGGTTCCTGACCCTCCCCCTGCAGCTGCAGAAAGGCCTCACCCCCAGGTTCCTGAGCCTCTCCCTGCAGCTACAGAAAAGGCCTCACCCCCAGGTTCAATAACCTCCCCCTGCAGTTGCAGAAAGGCCTCACCCCCAGGTTCCTGAGCCTCTCCCTGCAGCTGCAGAAAGGTCTAACCCTCAGGTTCCTGAACCGCTCCCTGCAGCTGCAGAAAGGCCTCACCCCCAGGTTCCTGAACCTCTCCCTGCAGCTACAGAAAAGGCCTCACCCCCAGGTTCCTGAACCTCCCCGTGCAGCTGCAGAAAGGCCTCACCCCCAGGTTCCTGAGCCTCTCCCTGCAACTGCAAAAAGGCCTCACTCCCAGGTTCCTGAGCCTCTCCCTGCAGCTGCAGAAAGGCCTCACCCCCAGGTTCCTGAACATACCCGTGCAGCTGCAAAAAGGCCTCACCCCCAGGTTCCTGACCCTCCCCGTTCAGTTGCAGAAATGTCTCACCCCTATGTTTCTGAGCCTATCCCTGCAGCTGCAAAAGGCCTCACCCCCAGGTTCCTGAGCCTCTCCCTGCAGCTGCAGAAAGGCCCCACCCCCAGGTTCCTGAACATACCCGTGCAGCTGCAAAAAGGCCTCACCCCCAGGTTCCTGAGCCTCCCCCTGCAGCTACAGAAAAGGCCTCACCCCCAGGTTCCTGAGCCTCTCCCTGCAGCTGCAGAAAGGCCTCACCCCCAGGTTCCTGAGCCTCTCCCTGCAGCTGCAAAAAGGCCTCACCCCCAGGTTCCTGATCCTCTCCCTGCAGCTGCAGAAAGGCCTCACCCCCAGGTTCCTGAACATACCTGTGCAGCTGCAGAAAGGCCTCACCCCCAGGTTCCTGAGCCTCCCCCTGCAGCCGCAGAAAAGGCCTCACCCCCAGGTTCCTGA
The DNA here is from genome assembly GCF_964204655.1 of Triturus cristatus. Classification (NCBI taxonomy): domain Eukaryota; kingdom Metazoa; phylum Chordata; class Amphibia; order Caudata; family Salamandridae; genus Triturus; species Triturus cristatus. The sequence continues at coordinate 194,045,789 of NC_140579.1, forward strand.
GCCTCTCCCTGCAACTGCATAAAAGGCCTCACCCCCAGGTTCCTGACCCTCCCCCTGCAGCTGCAGAAAGGCCTCACCCCCAGGTTCCTGAGCCTCTCCCTGCAGCTACAGAAAAGGCCTCACCCCCAGGTTCAATAACCTCCCCCTGCAGTTGCAGAAAGGCCTCACCCCCAGGTTCCTGAGCCTCTCCCTGCAGCTGCAGAAAGGTCTAACCCTCAGGTTCCTGAACCGCTCCCTGCAGCTGCAGAAAGGCCTCACCCCCAGGTTCCTGAACCTCTCCCTGCAGCTGCAGAAAGGCTTCACACCCTGGTTCCTGAACCTATCCCTGCAGCTGCAAAAAGGCCTCACCCCCAGGTTCCTGAGCCTCTCCCTGAAGCTGCAGAAAGGCCTCACCCGCAGGTTCCTTAACCTCTCCCTGCAGCTGCAGAAATGCCTCACCCCAGGTTCCTGAACCTCTCCCTACAGCTACAGAAAAGGCCTCACCCCCTGGCTCCTGAGCCTCTCCCTGCAGCTGCAGAAAGGCCTCACCCCCAGGTTCCTGAGCCTCTCCCTGCAGCGGCAGAAAGGCCTCACCCCCAGGTTCCTGAGCCTCTCCCTGCAGCTACAGAAAAGGCCTCACCCCCAGGTTCCTGAACCTCCCCGTGCAGCTGCAGAAAGGCCTCACCCCCAGGTTCCTGAGCCTCTCCCTGCAACTGCAAAAAGGCCTCACTCCCAGGTTCCAGAGCCTCTCCCTGCAGCTGCAGAAAGGCCTCACCCCCAGGTTCCTGAGCCTCTCCCTGCAGCTGCAGAACCGCCTCACCCCCAGGTTCCTGAACATCCCCGTTCAGTTGCAGAAAGGTCTCACCCCCATGTTTCTGAGCCTATCCCTGCAGCTGCAAAAGGCCTCACCCCCAGGTTCCTGAGCCTCTCCCTGCAGCTGCAGAAAGGCCCCACCCCCAGGTTCCTGAACATACCCGTGCAGCTGCAAAAAGGCCTCACCCCCAGGTTCCTGAGCCTATCCCTGCAGCAAGGCCTCACCCGCAGCTTCTTGAGCCTTTCCCTGCAGCTACAGAAAAGGCCTCACCCCCAGTTTCCTGAACCTCCCCCTTTAGCTGCAGAAAGGCCTCACCCCCAGGTTCCTGAGCCTATCCCTGCAGCTGCAAAAAGGCCTCACCCCCAGGTTCCTGAGCCTCTCCCTGCAGCTGCAGAAATGCCTCACCACCAGGTTCTCGAACATCCCCGTGCAGCTGCAGAAAGGCCTCAACCCCAGGTTCCTGAGCCTATCCCTGCAGCAAGGCCTCACAGCCAGGTCCCTGAGCCTTTCCCTGCAGCTACAGAAAAGGCCTCACCCTCAGGTTCCTGAGCCTCTCCCTGCAGCTACAGAAAAGGCCTCACCCCCAGGACCCTGAGCCTCTCCCTGCAGCTGCAGAAAGGCCTCACCCCCAGGTCCCTGAACCTCTACCTGCAGCTACAGAAAAGGCCTCACCCCCAGTTTCCTGAACCTCCCCCTTTAGCTGCAGAAAGGCCTCAACCCCAGGTTCCTGAGCCTCTCCCTGCAGCTGCAAAAAGGCCTCATCCTCTCCCTGCAGCTACAGAAAGGCTTCACCCCCAGGTTCCTGAGCCTCTTCCTGCAGCTACAGAAAGGCCTCACCCCCAGGTTTCTGAGCCTATCCTTGCAGCTGCAGAAAGGCCTCTCCCTGCATCTACAGAAAAGGCCTCACCCCCAGGTTCCTGAGCCTCTCCCTGCAGCTACAGAAAAGTCCTCACCCCCAGCTTCCCGAGCCTCTCCCTGCAGCTACAGAAAAGGCCTCACCCCATGGATCCTGAACCTCCCCCTGCAGCTGCAGAAAGGCCTCACCCCCAGGTTCCTTAGCCTCCTCCTGCAGCTGCTGAAAGGCCTCACCCCCAGGTTCCTTAGCCTCTCCCTGCAGCTGAAAAAAGGCCTCACCCCCAGGTTCCTGAGCCTCTCCCTGAGGCTGCAGAAAGGCCTGACCCCCAGGTTCCTGAGTCTCTAACTCCAGCTGCAGAAAGGCCTCACCCCCAGGTTCCTGAGCCTCTTCCTGCAGCTATTGAAAAAACCTCACCCCCAGGTTCTTGGGCCTCTCCCTACAGCTGCAGAAAGGCCTCACCCCCAGGCTCCTGAACATCCCCGTGTAGCTGCAGAAAGGCCTCACCCCCAGGTTCCTGAACATCCCCGTGTAGCTGCAGAAAGGCCTCACCCCCAGGTTCCTGAGCCTCCCCCTGCAGCTGCAGAAAAGGCCTCTCCCACAGGTACCTGAACCTCCCCCTGCAGCTGCAGAAAGGCCTCACCCCCAGGTTCCTGAGCCTCTCCCTGTAGCTGCAGAAAAGGCCTCACCCAAGGATCCTCAGCCTCCCCCCTGCAGCTGCAGAAAGGCCTCAGCCCCCAAGTTCCTGAGCCTATCCCTGCAGCTGCAGAAAGGCCTCACCCCCAGGTTCCTGAGCCTCTCCCTGCAGCTGCAGAAAGGCCTCACCCCAGGTTCCTAAACATCCCCGTGCAGCTGCAGAAAGCCCTCACCCCCAGGTTCCTGAGCCTCTCCATGCAGCTACAGAAAGGCCTCACCCCCAGGTTCCTGAACATCCCCGTGCAGCTGCAGAAAGGCCTCACCCCCAGGTTCCGGAGCCTCTCCCTGCAGCTGCAGAAAGGCCTCACCACCAGGTTCCTGAGCCTATTCCTGCAGCTGCAAAAAAGGCCTCACCCTCAGGTTTCTGAGCCTCTATCTGAAGCTGCAGAAAGGCCTCACCCCCAGGTTCCTGAGCCTCTCCCTGCATTTACAGAAAAGGCCTCACCCCCAGGTTCCTGAGCCTCTCCCTGCAGCTGCAGAAAGGCTTCACACCCTGGTTCCTGAACCTATCCCTGCAGCTGCAAAAAGGCCTCACCCCCAGGTTCCTGAGCCTCTCCCTGAAGCTGCAGAAAGGCCTCACCCGCAGGTTCCTTAACCTCTCCCTGCAGCTGCAGAAATGCCTCACCCCAGGTTCCTGAACCTCTCCCTACAGCTACAGAAAAGGCCTCACCCCCTGGCTCCTGAGCCTCTCCCTGCAGCTGCAGAAAGGCCTCACCCCCAGGTTCCTGAGCCTCTCCCTGCAGCGGCAGAAAGGCCTCACCCCCAGGTTCCTGAGCCTCTCCCTGCAGCTACAGAAAAGGCCTCACCCCCAGGTTCCTGAACCTCCCCGTGCAGCTGCAGAAAGGCCTCACCCCCAGGTTCCTGAGCCTCTCCCTGCAACTGCAAAAAGGCCTCACTCCCAGGTTCCAGAGCCTCTCCCTGCAGCTGCAGAAAGGCCTCACCCCCAGGTTCCTGAGCCTCTCCCTGCAGCTGCAGAACCGCCTCACCCCCAGGTTCCTGAACATCCCCGTTCAGTTGCAGAAAGGTCTCACCCCCATGTTTCTGAGCCTATCCCTGCAGCTGCAAAAGGCCTCACCCCCAGGTTCCTGAGCCTCTCCCTGCAGCTGCAGAAAGGCCCCACCCCCAGGTTCCTGAACATACCCGTGCAGCTGCAAAAAGGCCTCACCCCCAGGTTCCTGAGCCTATCCCTGCAGCAAGGCCTCACCCGCAGCTTCCTGAGCCTTTCCCTGCAGCTACAGAAAAGGCCTCACCCCCAGTTTCCTGAACCTCCCCCTTTAGCTGCAGAAAGGCCTCACCCCCAGGTTCCTGAGCCTATCCCTGCAGCTGCAAAAAGGCCTCACCCCCAGGTTCCTGAGCCTCTCCCTGCAGCTGCAGAAATGCCTCACCACCAGGTTCTCGAACATCCCCGTGCAGCTGCAGAAAGGCCTCAACCCCAGGTTCCTGAGCCTATCCCTGCAGCAAGGCCTCACAGCCAGGTCCCTGAGCCTTTCCCTGCAGCTACAGAAAAGGCCTCACCCTCAGGTTCCTGAGCCTCTCCCTGCAGCTACAGAAAAGGCCTCACCCCCAGGACCCTGAGCCTCTCCCTGCAGCTGCAGAAAGGCCTCACCCCCAGGTCCCTGAACCTCTACCTGCAGCTACAGAAAAGGCCTCACCCCCAGTTTCCTGAACCTCCCCCTTTAGCTGCAGAAAGGCCTCAACCCCAGGTTCCTGAGCCTCTCCCTGCAGCTGCAAAAAGGCCTCATCCTCTCCCTGCAGCTACAGAAAGGCTTCACCCCCAGGTTCCTGAGCCTCTTCCTGCAGCTACAGAAAGGCCTCACCCCCAGGTTTCTGAGCCTATCCTTGCAGCTGCAGAAAGGCCTCTCCCTGCATCTACAGAAAAGGCCTCACCCCCAGGTTCCTGAGCCTCTCCCTGCAGCTACAGAAAAGTCCTCACCCCCAGCTTCCCGAGCCTCTCCCTGCAGCTACAGAAAAGGCCTCACCCCATGGATCCTGAACCTCCCCCTGCAGCTGCAGAAAGGCCTCACCCCCAGGTTCCTTAGCCTCCTCCTGCAGCTGCTGAAAGGCCTCACCCCCAGGTTCCTTAGCCTCTCCCTGCAGCTGAAAAAAGGCCTCACCCCCAGGTTCCTGAGCCTCTCCCTGAGGCTGCAGAAAGGCCTGACCCCCAGGTTCCTGAGTCTCTAACTCCAGCTGCAGAAAGGCCTCACCCCCAGGTTCCTGAGCCTCTTCCTGCAGCTATTGAAAAAACCTCACCCCCAGGTTCTTGGGCCTCTCCCTACAGCTGCAGAAAGGCCTCACCCCCAGGCTCCTGAACATCCCCGTGTAGCTGCAGAAAGGCCTCACCCCCAGGTTCCTGAACATCCCCGTGTAGCTGCAGAAAGGCCTCACCCCCAGGTTCCTGAGCCTCCCCCTGCAGCTGCAGAAAAGGCCTCTCCCACAGGTACCTGAACCTCCCCCTGCAGCTGCAGAAAGGCCTCACCCCCAGGTTCCTGAGCCTCTCCCTGTAGCTGCAGAAAAGGCCTCACCCAAGGATCCTCAGCCTCCCCCCTGCAGCTGCAGAAAGGCCTCAGCCCCCAAGTTCCTGAGCCTATCCCTGCAGCTGCAGAAAGGCCTCACCCCCAGGTTCCTGAGCCTCTCCCTGCAGCTGCAGAAAGGCCTCACCCCAGGTTCCTAAACATCCCCGTGCAGCTGCAGAAAGCCCTCACCCCCAGGTTCCTGAGCCTCTCCATGCAGCTACAGAAAGGCCTCACCCCCAGGTTCCTGAACATCCCCGTGCAGCTGCAGAAAGGCCTCACCCCCAGGTTCCGGAGCCTCTCCCTGCAGCTGCAGAAAGGCCTCACCACCAGGTTCCTGAGCCTATTCCTGCAGCTGCAAAAAAGGCCTCACCCTCAGGTTTCTGAGCCTCTATCTGAAGCTGCAGAAAGGCCTCACCCCCAGGTTCCTGAGCCTCTCCCTGCATTTACAGAAAAGGCCTCACCCCCAGGTTCCTGAACCTCCCCCTGCAGCTGCAGAAAGGCCTCACCCCCAGGTTCCTGAACCTCCCCCTGCAAAAAGGCCTCACCCCCAGGTTCAATAACCTCTCCCTGCAGCTGCAGAAAGGCCTCACCCACAGGTTCCTGAACATACCCGTGCAGCTGCAGAAAGGCCTCACCCCCAGGTTCCTGAGCCTATCCCTGCAGCTGCAAAAAGGCCTCACCCCAGGTTCCGGAGCCTCTCCCTGCAGCTGTAGAAAGGCCTGACCCCCAGGTTCCTGAGCCTATCCTTGCAGCTAAAGAATGGCCTCACCATCCAGGTTCCTGAGCCTATCCCTGTAGCTGCAGAAAGGCCTCAGCCCCCAGGTTCCTGAGCCTCTCCCTGCAGCTACAGAATGGCCTCACCACCCAGGTTCCTGAGCATATCCCTGTAGCTGCAGAAAGGCCTCAGCCCCAGGTTCGTGAGCCTCTCCCTGCAGCTGCAGAAAGGCCTCACCCCCAGGTTCCTGAACCTCTGACTGCAGCTACAGAAAAGGCCTCACCCCAAGGTTCCTGAGCCTCTCCCTGCAGCTGCAGAAAAGACTCACCCCCAGGTTCCTGACCCTATCCCTGCAGCTGCAAAAAGGCCTCACCCCCAGGTTCCTGAGCCTCTCCCTGCAGCTGCAGGAATGCCTCACCCCCAGGTTCCTGAACATCCCCGTGCAGCTGCAGAAAGGCCTCACCCCCAGGTTCCTGAGACTATTCCCGCAGCTGCAGAGAGGCCTCACCCCCAGGTTCCTGAATATACCCGTGCAGCTACAGAAAGGCCTGACCCCAGGTTCCTGAGCCTCTTCTGCAGCTGCAGAAAGACCTCACTCCCAGGTTCCTGAACATCCCCATACTGCTGCAGAAAGTCCTCACCCCCAGGTTCCTGAGCCTCCCCCTGTAGCTGCAGAAAGGCCTTGCCCCCAGGTTCCTGAGCCTCTCCCTGCAGCTACAGAAAATGCCTCACCCCCAGGTTCCTGAGCCTATCCCTGCAGCTGCAAAAAGGACTCACCCTCAGGTTCCTGAGCCTCTCCCTGCAGAAATGCCTCACCCCCAGGTTCCTGAGCCTCCCCCTGTAGCTGCAGAAAGGCCTTGCCCCCAGGTTCCTGAGCCTCTCCCTGCAGCTACAGAAAATGCCTCACCCCCAGGTTCTTGAACCTATTCCTGCAGCTGCAAAAAGTCCTCACCGCCAGGTTTCTGAGCCCCTCACTTCAGTTGCAGAAAGGCCTCACCCCCAGGTTCCTGAACATCCCCGTGCAGCTGCAAAAAGGCCTCCACCCCAGGTTCCTGAGCCTATCCCTGCAGCTGCAGAAAGGCCTCACCCCCAGGTTCCTGAACCTCCCCCTGCAAAAAGGCCTCACCCCCAGGTTCAATAACCTCTCCCTGCAGCTGCAGAAAGGCCTCACCCACAGGTTCCTGAACATACCCGTGCAGCTGCAGAAAGGCCTCACCCCCAGGTTCCTGACCCTATCCCTGCAGCTGCAAAAAGACCTCACCCCCAGGTTCCGGAGCCTCTCCCTGCAGCTGTAGAAAGGCCTGATCCCCAGGTTTCTGAACATCCCCGTGCAGCTGCAGAAAGGCCTCACCCCCAGGTTCCTGAGCCTATCCCTGCAGCTGCAAAAAAGGCCTCACCCCAGGTTCCTGAGCCTATCCTTGCAGCTGCAGAAAGGCCTCACCCCCAGGTTCACGAGCCTCTCCCTGCAGCTGTAGAAAGGCCTCACCCCCAGGTTCCTGAGCCTATCCTTGCAGCTGTAGAAAGGCCTGACCCCCAGGTTCCTGAACATCCCGTGCAGCTGCAGAAAGGCCTCAACCCCAGGTTCCTGAGCCTATACCTGCAGCAAGGCCTCACCCCCAGGTTCCTGAGCCTTTCCCTGCAGCTACAGAAAAGTCTCACCCCCAGGTTCCTGAGCCTTTCCCTGCAGCTACAGAAAGACCTCACCCCCAGGTTTCTGAGCCTATTCTTGCAGCTGCAGAAAGGTCTCACCCCCAGGTTCCTGAGCCTCTCCCTCCATCTACAGAAAAGGCCTCACCCCCAGGTTCCTGCGCCTCTCCCTGCAGCTACAGAAAAGTCCTCACCCCCAGGTTCCTGAGCCTCTCCCTGCAGCTGCAGAAAGGCCTCACCCCCAGGTTCCTGAGCCTCTCCCTGCAGCTACAGAAAAGGCCTCACCCCATGGATCCTGAGCCTATCCCTGCAGCTGCAAAAAGGCCTCACCCCCAGGTTCCTGAGCCTCTCCCTGCAGCTGCAGAAATGCCTCACCACCAGGTTCTCGAACATCCCCGTGCAGCTGCAGAAAGGCCTCAACCCCAGGTTCCTGAGCCTATCCCTGCAGCAAGGCCTCACCGCCAGGTCCCTGAGCCTTTCCCTGCAGCTACAGAAAAGGCCTCACCCTCAGGTTCCTGAGCCTCTCCCTGCAGCTACAGAAAAGGCCTCACCCCCAGGACCCTGAGCCTCTCCCTGCAGCTGCAGAAAGGCCTCACCCCCAGGTCCCTGAACCTCTACCTGCAGCTACAGAAAAGGCCTCACCCCCAGTTTCCTGAACCTCCCCCTTTAGCTGCAGAAAGGCCTCAACCCCAGGTTCCTGAGCCTCTCCCTGCAGCTGCAAAAAGGCCTCATCCTCTCCCTGCAGCTACAGAAAGGCTTCACCCCCAGGTTCCTGAGCCTCTCCCTGCAGCTACAGCAAGGCCTCACCCCCAGGTTTCTGAGCCTTTCCTTGCAGCTGCAGAAAGGCCTCTCCCTGCATCTACAGAAAAGGCCTCACCCCCAGGTTCCTGAGCCTCTCCCTGCAGCTGCAGAAAGGCCTCACCCCCAGGTTCCTGAGCCTCTCCCTGCAGCTGCAAAAAGGCCTCACCCCCAGGTTCCTGATCCTCTCCCTGCAGCTGCAGAAAGGCCTCACCCCCAGGTTCCTGAACATACCTGTGCAGCTGCAGAAAGGCCTCACCCCCAGGTTCCTGAGCCTCCCCCTGCAGCCGCAGAAAAGGCCTCACCTCCAGGTTCCTGAGCATCTCCCTGCAACTGCATAAAAGGCCTCACCCCTAGGTTCCTGACCCTCCCCCTGCAGCTGCAGAAAGGCCTCACCCCCAGGTTCCTGAGCCTCTCCCTGCAGCTACAGAAAAGGCCTCACCCCCAGGTTCAATAACCTCCCCCTGCAGTTGCAGAAAGGCCTCACCCCCAGGTTCCTGAGCCTCTCCCTGCAGCTGCAGAAAGGTCTAACCCTCAGGTTCCTGAACCGCTCCCTGCAGCTGCAGAAAGGCCTCACCCCCAGGTTCCTGAACCTCTCCCTGCAGCTGCAGAAAGGCTTCACACCCTGGTTCCTGAACCTATCCCTGCAGCTGCAAAAAGGCCTCACCCCAGGTTCCTGAGCCTCTCCCTGAAGCTGCAGAAAGGCCTCACCCGCAGGTTCCTTAACCTCTCCCTGCAGCTGCAGAAATGCCTCACCCCAGGTTCCTGAACCTCTCCCTGCAGCTACAGAAAAGGCCTCACCCCCTGGCTCCTGAGCCTCTCCCTGCAGCTGCAGAAAGGCCTCACCCCCAGGTTCCTGAGCCTCTCCCTGCAGCGGCAGAAAGGCCTCACCCCCATGTTCCTGAGCCTCTCCCTGCAGCTACAGAAAAGGCCTCACCCCCAGGTTCCTGAACCTCCCCGTGCAGCTGCAGAAAGGCCTCACCCCCAGGTTCCTGAGCCTCTCCCTGCAACTGCAAAAAGGCCTCACTCCCAGGTTCCTGAGCCTCTCCCTGCAGCTGCAGAAAGGCCTCACCCCCAGGTTCCTGAGCCTCTCCCTGCAGCTGCAGAACGGCCTCACCCCCAGGTTCCTGAACATCCCCGTTCAGTTGCAGAAATGTCTCACCCCTATGTTTCTGAGCCTATCCCTGCAGCTGCAAAAGGCCTCACCCCCAGGTTCCTGAGCCTCTCCCTGCAGCTGCAGAAAGGCCCCACCCCCAGGTTCCTGGACATACCTGTGCAGCTGCAAAAAGGCCTCACCCCCAGGTTCCTGAGCCTCCCCCTGCAGCTACAGAAAAGGCCTCACCCCCAGGTTCCTGAGCCTCTCCCTGCAGCTGCAGAAAGGCCTCACCCCCAGGTTCCTGAGCCTCTCCCTGCAGCTGCAAAAAGGCCTCACCCCCAGGTTCCTGATCCTCTCCCTGCAGCTGCAGAAAGGCCTCACCCCCAGGTTCCTGAACATACCTGTGCAGCTGCAGAAAGGCCTCACCCCCAGGTTCCTGAGCCTCCCCCTGCAGCCGCAGAAAAGGCCTCACCCCCAGGTTCCTGAGCCTCTCCCTGCAACTGCATAAAAGGCCTCACCCCCAGGTTCCTGACCCTCCCCCTGCAGCTGCAGAAAGGCCTCACCCCCAGGTTCCTGAGCCTCTCCCTGCAGCTACAGAAAAGGCCTCACCCCCAGGTTCAATAACCTCCCCCTGCAGTTGCAGAAAGGCCTCACCCCCAGGTTCCTGAGCCTCTCCCTGCAGCTGCAGAAAGGTCTAACCCTCAGGTTCCTGAACCGCTCCCTGCAGCTGCAGAAAGGCCTCACCCCCAGGTTCCTGAACCTCTCCCTGCAGCTGCAGAAAGGCTTCACACCCTGGTTCCTGAACCTATCCCTGCAGCTGCAAAAGGCCTCACCCCCAGGTTCCTGAGCCTCTCCCTGAAGCTGCAGAAAGGCCTCACCAGCAGGTTCCTTAACCTCTCCCTGCAGCTGCAGAAATGCCTCACCCCAGGTTCCTGAACCTCTCCCTACAGCTACAAAAAAGGCCTCACCCCCTGGCTCCTGAGCCTCTCCCTGCAGCTGCAGAAAGGCCTCACCCCCAGGTTCCTGAGCCTCTCCCTGCAGCGGCAGAAAGGCCTCACCCCCAGGTTCCTGAGCCTCTCCCTGCAGCTACAGAAAAGGCCTCACCCCCAGGTTCCTGAACCTCCCCGTGCAGCTGCAGAAAGGCCTCACCCCCAGGTTCCTGAGCCTCTCCCTGCAACTTCAAAAAGGCCTCACTCCCAGGTTCCAGAGCCTCTCCCTGCAGCTGCAGAAAGGCCTCACCCCCAGGTTCCTGAGCATCTCCCTGCAGCTGCAGAACCGTCTCACCCCCAGGTTCCTGAACATCCCCGTTCAGTTGCAGAAAGGTCTCACCCCCATGTTTCTGAGCCTATCCCTGCAGCTGCAAAAGGCCTCACCCCCAGGTTCCTGAGCCTCTCCCTGCAGCTGCAGAAAGGCCCCACCCCCAGGTTCCTGAACATACCCGTGCAGCTGCAAAAAGGCCTCACCCCCAGGTTCTTGAGCCTATCCCTGCAGCAAGGCCTCACCCGCAGCTTCCTGAGCCTTTCCCTGCAGCTACAGAAAAGGCCTCACCCCCAGTTTCCTGAACCTCCCCCTTTAGCTGCAGAAAGGCCTCACCCCCAGGTTCCTGAGCCTATCCCTGCAGCTGCAAAAAGGCCTCACCCCCAGGTTCCTGAGCCTCTCCCTGCAGCTGCAGAAATGCCTCACCACCAGGTTCTCGAACATCCCCGTGCAGCTGCAGAAAGGCCTCAACCCCAGGTTCCTGAGCCTATCCCTGCAGCAAGGCCTCACTGCCAGGTCCCTGAGCCTTTCCCTGCAGCTACAGAAAAGGCCTCACCCTCAGGTTCCTGAGCCTCTCCCTGCAGCTACAGAAAAGGCCTCACCCCCAGGACCCTGAGCCTCTCCCTGCAGCTGCAGAAAGGCCTCACCCCCAGGTCCCTGAACCTCTACCTGCAGCTACAGAAAAGGCCTCACCCCCAGTTTCCTGAACCTCCCCCTTTAGCTGCAGAAAGGCCTCAACCCCAGGTTCCTGAGCCTCTCCCTGCAGCTGCAAAAAGGCCTCATCCTCTCCCTGCAGCTACAGAAAGGCTTCACCCCCAGGTTCCCGAGCCTCTCCCTGCAGCTACAGAAAGGCCTCACCCCCAGGTTTCTGAGCCTATCCTTGCAGCTGCAGAAAGGCCTCTCCCTGCATCTACAGAAAAGGCCTCACCCCCAGGTTCCTGAGCCTCTCCCTGCAGCTACAGAAAAGTCCTCACCCCCAGCTTCCCGAGCCTCTCCCTGCAGCTACAGAAAAGGCCTCACCCCATGGATCCTGAACCTCCCCCTGCAGCTGCAGAAAGGCCTCACCCCCAGGTTCCTTAGCCTCCTCCTGCAGCTGCTGAAAGGCCTCACCCCCAGGTTCCTTAGCCTCTCCCTGCAGCTGAAAAAAGGCCTCACCCCCAGGTTCCTGAGCCTCTCCCTGAGGCTGCAGAAAGGCCTGACCCCCAGGTTCCTGAGTCTCTAACTCCAGCTGCAGAAAGGCCTCACCCCCAGGTTCCTGAGCCTCTTCCTGCAGCTATTGAAAAAACCTCACCCCCAGGTTCCTGGGCCTCTCCCTACAGCTGCAGAAAGGCCTCACCCCCAGGCTCCTGAACATCCCCGTGTAGCTGCAGAAAGGCCTCACCCCCAGGTTCCTGAACATCCCCGTGTAGCTGCAGAAAGGCCTCACCCCCAGGTTCCTGAGCCTCCCCCTGCAGCTGCAGAAAAGGCCTCTCCCACAGGTACCTGAACCTCCCCCTGCAGCTGCAGAAAGGCCTCACCCCCAGGTTCCTGAGCCTCTCCCTGTAGCTGCAGAAAAGGCCTCACCCAAGGATCCTCAGCCTCCCCCCTGCAGCTGCAGAAAGGCCTCAGCCCCCAAGTTCCTGAGCCTATCCCTGCAGCTGCAGAAAGGCCTCACCCCCAGGTTCCTGAGCCTCTCCCTGCAGCTGCAGAAAGGCCTCACCCCAGGTTCCTAAACATCCCCGTGCAGCTGCAGAAAGCCCTCACCCCCAGGTTCCTGAGCCTCTCCATGCAGCTACAGAAAGGCCTCACCCCCAGGTTCCTGAACATCCCCGTGCAGCTGCAGAAAGGCCTCACCCCCAGGTTCCGGAGCCTCTCCCTGCAGCTGCAGAAAGGCCTCACCACCAGGTTCCTGAGTCTATTCCTGCAGCTGCAAAAAAGGCCTCACCCTCAGGTTTCTGAGCCTCTATCTGAAGCTGCAGAAAGGCCTCACCCCCAGGTTCCTGAGCCTCTCCCTGCATTTACAGAAAAGGCCTCACCCCCAGGTTCCTGAACCTCCCCCTGCAGCTGCAGAAAGGCCTCACCCCCAGGTTCCTGAACCTCCCCCTGCAAAAAGGCCTCACCCCCAGGTTCAATAACCTCTCCCTGCAGCTGCAGAAAGGCCTCACCCACAGGTTCCTGAACATACCCGTGCAGCTGCAGAAAGGCCTCACCCCCAGGTTCCTGAGCCTATCCCTGCAGCTGCAAAAAGGCCTCACGCCAGGTTCCGGAGCCTCTCCCTGCAGCTGTAGAAAGGCCTGACCCCCAGGCTCCTGAGCCTATCCTTGCAGCTAAAGAATGGCCTCACCATCCAGGTTCCTGAGCCTATCCCTGTAGCTGCAGAAAGGCCTCAGCCCCCAGGTTCCTGAGCCTCTCCCTGCAGCTACAGAATGGCCTCACCACCCAGGTTCCTGAGCATATCCCTGTAGCTGCAGAAAGGCCTCAGCCCCAGGTTCGTGAGCCTCTCCCTGCAGCTGCAGAAAGGCCTCACCCCCAGGTTCCTGAACCTCTGACTGCAGCTACAGAAAAGGCCTCACCCCAAGGTTCCTGAGCCTCTCCCTGCAGCTGCAGAAAAGACTCACCCCCAGGTTCCTGACCCTATCCCTGCAGCTGCAAAAAGGCCTCACCCCCAGGTTCCTGAGCCTCTCCCTGCAGCTGCAGGAATGCCTCACCCCCAGGTTCCTGAACATCCCCATGCAGCTGCAGAAAGGCCTCACCCCCAGGTTCCTGAGACTATTCCCGCAGCTGCAGAGAGGCCTCACCCCCAGGTTCCTGAATATACCCGTGCAGCTACAGAAAGGCCTGACCCCAGGTTCCTGAGCCTCTTCTGCAGCTGCAGAAAGACCTCACTCCCAGGTTCCTGAACATCCCCATACTGCTGCAGAAAGTCCTCACCCCCAGGTTCCTGAGCCTCCCCCTGTAGCTGCAGAAAGGCCTTGCCCCCAGGTTCCTGAGCCTCTCCCTGCAGCTACAGAAAATGCCTCACCCCCAGGTTCCTGAGCCTATCCCTGCAGCTGCAAAAAGGACTCACCCTCAGGTTCCTGAGCCTCTCCCTGCAGAAATGCCTCACCCCCAGGTTTCTGAACATCCCCGTGCAGCTGCAGAAAGGCCTAACCCCCAAGTTCTTGAACCTATTCCTGCAGCTGCAAAAAGTCCTCACCGCCAGGTTTCTGAGCCCCTCACTTCAGTTGCAGAAAGGCCTCACCCCCAGGTTCCTGAACATCCCCGTGCAGCTGCAAAAAGGCCTCCACCCCAGGTTCCTGAGCCTATCCCTGCAGCTGCAGAAAGGCCTCACCCCCAGGTTCCTGAACCTCCCCCTGCAAAAAGGTCTCACCCCCAGGTTCAATAACCTCTCCCTGCAGCTGCAGAAAGGCTTCACCCACAGGTTCCTGAACATACCCGTGCAGCTGCAGAAAGGCCTCACCCCCAGGTTCCTGAGCCTATCCCTGCAGCTGCAAAAAGACCTCACCCCCAGGTTCCGGAGCCTCTCCCTGCAGCTGTAGAAAGGCCTGATCCCCAGGTTTCTGAACATCCCCGTGCAGCTGCAGAAAGGCCTCACCCCCAGGTTCCTGAGCCTATCCCTGCAGCTGCAAAAAAGGCCTCACCCCAGGTTCCTGAGCCTATCCTTGCAGCTGCAGAAAGGCCTCACCCCCAGGTTCACGAGCCTCTCCCTGCAGCTGTAGAAAGGCCTCACCCCCAGGTTCCTGAGCCTATCCTTGCAGCTGTAGAAAGGCCTGACCCCCAGGTTCCTGAACATCCCGTGCAGCTGCAGAAAGGCCTCAACCCCAGGTTCCTGAGCCTATACCTGCAGCAAGGCCTCACCCCCAGGTTCCTGAGCCTTTCCCTGCAACTACAGAAAAGTCTCACCCCCAGGTTCCTGAGCCTTTCCCTGCAGCTACAGAAAGACCTCACCCCCAGGTTTCTGAGCCTATTCTTGCAGCTGCAGAAAGGTCTCACCCCCAGGTTCCTGAGCCTCTCCCTCCATCTACAGAAAAGGCCTCACCCCCAGGTTCCTGCGCCTCTCCCTGCAGCTACAGAAAAGTCCTCACCCCCAGGTTCCTGAGCCTCTCCCTGCAGCTGCAGAAAGGCCTCACCCCCAGGTTCCTGAGCCTCTCCCTGCAGCTACAGAAAAGGCCTCACCCCATGGATCCTGAACCTCCCCCTGCAGAAATGCCTCACCCCCAAGTTTCTGAACATCCCCGTGCAGCTGCAGAAAGGCCTAACCCCCAGGTTCTTGAGCCTATCCCTGCAGCTGCAAAAAGTCCTCACCCCCAGGTTCCTGAGCCTCTCCCTGCTGCTGCAGAAAGGCCTCACGCCCAGGTTCCTGAGCCTCTCCCTGCAGCTACAGAAAAGGCCTCACCCCATGGATCCTGAGCCTCTCCCTGCAGCTGCAGAAAGGCCTTACCCCCAGGTTCCTTAGCCTCAACCTGCAGCTGCAAAAAGGCCTCACCCCCAGGTTCCAGAGCCTCTCCCTGCAGATGCAAAAAGGCCTCACCCCCAGGTTCCTGAGCCTATCCCTGCAGCTGCAAAAAGGCCTCACCCCCAGGTTCCTGAGCCTCTCCCTGCAGAAATGCCTCACCCCCAGGTTTCTGAACATCCCCGTGCAGCTGCAGAAAGGCCTAACCCCCAGGTTCTTGAGCCTATTCCCCCAGCTGCAAAACGTCCTCACCGCCAGGTTTCTGAGCCCCTCACTTCAGCTGCAGAAAGGCCTCACCCCCAGGTTCCTGAACATCCCCGTGCTGCTGCAGAAAGGCCTCAACCCCAGGTTCCTGAGCCTATCCCTGCAGCAAGGCCTCACCCCCAGGTTCCTGAGCCTTTCCCTGCAGCTACAGAAAAGGCCTCACCCCCAGGTTCCTGAGCCTCGCCATGCAGCTACAGAAAAGGTCTCACCCCCAGGTTCCTGAGCCTCTCCCTGCATCTACAGAAAAGTCCTCATCCCCAGGTTCCCGAGCCTCTCTCTGCAGCTACAGAAAGGCCTAACTCCCAGGTTCCTGAGCCTCTCTCTGCAGCTACAGAAAGGCCTCACCCCCAGGTTCCTGAGCCTCTCCCTGCAGCTGCAGAAAGGCCTCACCCCCAGGTTCCTGAGCCTCTCCCTGCAGCTGCAAAAAGGCCTCACCCCCAGGTTCCGGAGCCTCTCCCTGCAGCTGTAGAAAGGCCTGACCCCCAGCTTTCTGAACATCCCCGTGCAGCTGCAGAAAGGCCTCACCCCCAGGTTCCTGAGCCTATCCCTGCAGCTGCAAAAAAGGCCTCACCCTCAGGTTTCTGAGCCTCTATCTGAAGCTGCAGAAAGGCCTAACCCCCAGGTTCCTGAGCCTCTCCCTGTAGCTACAGAAAAGGCCTCACCCCCAGGTTCCTGAACCTCCCCCTGCAGCTGCAGAAAGGCCTCACCCCCAGGTTCCTGAACCTCCCCCTGCAAAAAGGCCTCACCCCCAGGTTCAATAACCTCTCCCTGCAGCTGCAGAAAGGCCTCACCCCCAGGTTCCTGAGCCTCTCCCTGCAGCTGCTGAGAGGCCTCACCCACAGGTTCCTGAACATACCCGTGCAGCTGCAGAAAGGCCTCACCCCCAGGTTCCTGAGCCTATCCCTGTAGCTGCAAAAAGGCCTCCCCCCCAGGTTCTGGAGCCTCTCCCTGCAGCTGTAGAAAGGCCTCATCCCCAGGTTCCTGAGCCTATCCTTGCAGCTGCAGAAAGGCCTCACCCCCAGGTTCACGATCCTCTCCCTGCAGCTGCAGAAAGGCCTCACCCCCAGGTTCATGAGCCTCTCACTGCAGCTGCAGAAATGCCTCACCCCCAGGTTCGTGAGCCTCTCCCTGCAGCTGCAGAAAGGCCTCATCCCCAGGTTCCTGAACCTCTCACTGCAGCTGCAGAAATGCCTCACCCCCAGGTTCGTGAGCCTCTCCCTGCAGCTGCAGAAAGGCCTCACCCCCAGGTTCCTGAGCCTTTCCCTGCAGCTACAGAAAAGTCTCACCCCCAGGTTCCTGAGCCTTTCCCTGCAGCTACAGAAAGACCTCACCCCCAGGTTTCTGAGCCTATTCTTGCAGCTGCAGAAAGGTCTCACCCCCAGGTTCCTGAGCCTCTCCCTCCATCTACAGAAAAGGCCTCACCCCCAGGTTCCTGCGCCTCTCCCTGCAGCTACAGAAAAGTCCTCACCCCCAGGTTCCTGAGCCTCTCCCTGCAGCTGCAGAAAGGCCTCACCCCCAGGTTCCTGAGCCTCTCCCTGCAGCTACAGAAAAGGCCTCACCCCATGGATCCTGAACCTCCCCCTGCAGAAATGCCTCACCCCCAAGTTTCTGAACATCCCCGTGCAGCTGCAGAAAGGCCTAACCCCCAGGTTCTTGAGCCTATCCCTGCAGCTGCAAAAAGTCCTCACCCCCAGGTTCCTGAGCCTCTCCCTGCAGCTGCAGAAAGGCCTCACGCCCAGGTTCCTGAGCCTCTCCCTGCAGCTACAGAAAAGGCCTCACCCCATGGATCCTGAGCCTCTCCCTGCAGCTGCAGAAAGGCCTTACCCCCAGGTTCCTTAGCCTCAACCTGCAGCTGCAAAAACGCCTCACCCCCAGGTTCCTGAGCCTCTCCCTGCAGATGCAAAAAGGCCTCACCCCCAGGTTCCTGAGCCTATCCCTGCAGCTGCAAAAAGGCCTCACCCCCAGGTTCCTGAGCCTCTCCCTGCAGAAATGCCTCACCCCCAGGTTTCTGAACATCCCCGTGCAGCTGCAGAAAGGCCTAACCCCCAGGTTCTTGAGCCTATTCCCCCAGCTGCAAAACGTCCTCACCGCCAGGTTTCTGAGCCCCTCACTTCAGCTGCAGAAAGGCCTCACCCCCAGGTTCCTGAACATCCCCGTGCTGCTGCAGAAAGGCCTCAACCCCAGGTTCCTGAGCCTATCCCTGCAGCAAGGCCTCACCCCCAGGTTCCTGAGCCTTTCCCTGCAGCTACAGAAAAGGCCTCACCCCCAGGTTCCTGAGCCTCGCCATGCAGCTACAGAAAAGGTCTCACCCCCAGGTTCCTGAGCCTCTCCCTGCATCTACAGAAAAGTCCTCATCCCCAGGTTCCCGAGCCTCTCTCTGCAGCTACAGAAAGGCCTAACTCCCAGGTTCCTGAGCCTCTCTCTGCAGCTACAGAAAGGCCTCACCCCCAGGTTCCTGAGCCTCTCCCTGCAGCTGCAGAAAGGCCTCACCCCCAGGTTCCTGAGCCTCTCCCTGCAGCTGCAAAAAGGCCTCACCCCCAGGTTCCGGAGCCTCTCCCTGCAGCTGTAGAAAGGCCTGACCCCCAGCTTTCTGAACATCCCCGTGCAGCTGCAGAAAGGCCTCACCCCCAGGTTCCTGAGCCTATCCCTGCAGCTGCAAAAAAGGCCTCACCCTCAGGTTTCTGAGCCTCTATCTGAAGCTGCAGAAAGGCCTAACCCCCAGGTTCCTGAGCCTCTCCCTGTAGCTACAGAAAAGGCCTCACCCCCAGGTTCCTGAACCTCCCCCTGCAGCTGCAGAAAGGCCTCACCCCCAGGTTCCTGAACCTCCCCCTGCAAAAAGGCCTCACCCCCAGGTTCAATAACCTCTCCCTGCAGCTGCAGAAAGGCCTCACCCCAGGTTCCTGAGCCTCTCCCTGCAGCTGCTGAGAGGCCTCACCCACAGGTTCCTGAACATACCCGTGCAGCTGCAGAAAGGCCTCACCCCCAGGTTCCTGAGCCTATCCCTGTAGCTGCAAAAAGGCCTCACCCCCAGGTTCTGGAGCCTCTCCCTGCAGCTGTAGAAAGGCCTCATCCCCAGGTTCCTGAGCCTATCCTTGCAGCTGCAGAAAGGCCTCACCCCCAGGTTCACGATCCTCTCACTGCAGCTGCAGAAAGGCCTCACCCCCAGGTTCATGAGCCTCTCACTGCAGCTGCAGAAATGCCTCACCCCCAGGTTCGTGAGCCTCTCCCTGCAGCTGCAGAAAGGCCTCATCCCCAGGTTCCTGAACCTCTCACTGCAGCTACAGAAAAGGCCTCACCCCAAGGTTCCTGAGCCTCTCCCTGCAGCTGCAGAAAAGCCTCTCTCCCAGGTTCCTGAGCCTCTCCCTGCAGATGTAGAAAGGCCTGACCCCCAGGTTCCTGACCCTATCTCTGCAGCTGCAAAAAGGCCTCACCCCCAGGTTCCTGGGACTCTCCCTGCAGCTGCAGAAATGCCTCACCCCCAGGTTTCTGAACATCCCCGTGCAGCTGCAGAAAGGCATCACCCCCAGGTTCCTGAGACTATTCCCGAAGCTGCAGAAAGGCCTCACTCCCAGGTTCCTGTACATCCCCATACAGCTGCAGAAAGTCCTCACCCCCAGGTTCCTGAGCCCCCCCCTGTAGCTGCAGAAAGGCCTCGCCCCCAGGTTCCTGAGCCTCTCCCTGCAGCTACAGAAAATGCGTCACCCCCAGGTTCCTGAGCCTATCCCTGCAGCTGCAGAAAGGCCTCACCCCCAGGTTCCTGAGCCTCTCCCTGCAGAAATGCCTCACCCCCAGGTTTCTGAACATCCCCGTGCAACTGCAGAAAGGCCTAACCCCCAGGTTCTTGAGCCTATTCCCGCAGCTGCAAAAAGTCCTCACCGCCAGGTTTCTGAGCCCCTCACTTCAGCTGCAGAAAGGCCTCACCCCCAGGTTCCTGAACATCCCCGTGCAGGTGCAGAAAGGCCTCAACCCCAGGTTCCTGAGCCTATCCCTGCAGCAAGGCCTCACCCGCAGGTTCCTGAGCCTTTCCCTGCAGCTACAGAAAAGGCCTCACCCCCAGGTTCCTGGACCTCTCTCTGCAGCTACAGAAAAGGCCTCACCCCCAGGTTCCTGAGCCTCTCCCTGCAGCTGCAGAAAGGCCTCACCCACAGATTCCTGAACCTCTACCTGCAGCTACAGAAAAGGCCTCACCCCCAGTTTCCTGAACCTCCCCCTTTAGCTGCAGAACGGCCTCAACCCCAGGTTCCTGAGCCTCTCCCTGAAGCTGCAAAAAGGCCTCACCCCAGGATCCTGAGCCTCTCCCTGCAGCTGCAGAAAGGCTTCACCCCCAGGTTCCTGAGCCTCTCCCTGCAGCTACAGAAAAGGCCTTACCCCCAGGTTCCTGAGCCTCTCCCTGCAGCTACAGAAAAGGCCTCACCCCCAGGTTCCTGAACCTCCCCCAGCAGTTGCAGAAAGGCCTCACCCCCAGGTTCCTGAACCTCCCCCTGCAGAAAGGCCTCACCCCCAGGTTCAATAACCTCTCCCTGCAGCTGCAGAAAGGCCTCACCCCCAGGTTCCTGAGCCTCTCCCTGCAGCTGCAGAAAGGTCTAACCCTCAGGTTCCTGAACCGCTCCCTGCAGCAGCAGAAAGGACTCACCCTCAGGTTCCTGAACCTCTCCCTGCAGCTGCAGAAAGGCCTCACACCCTGGTTCCTGAACCTATCCCTGCAGCTGCAAAAAGGCCTCACCCCCAGGTTCCTGAGCCTCTCCCTGAAGCTGCAGAAAGGCCTCACCCGCAGGTTCCTTAACCTCTCCCTGCAGCTGCAGAAATGCCTCACCCCAGGTTCCTGAGCCTCTCCGTGCAGCTACAGAAAAGGTCTCACCCCCTGGTTCCTGAGCTTCTCCCTGCAGCTGCAGAAAGGCCTCACCCCCAGGTTCCTGAGCCTCTCCCTGCAGCTACAGAAAAGGCCTCACCCCCAGGTTCCTGAACCTCCCCGTGCAGCTGCAGAAAGGCCTCACCCCCAGGTTCCTGAGCCTCTCCATGCAGCTGCAAAAAGGCCTCACTCCCAGGCTCCTGAGCCTCTCCCTGCAGCTGCAGGAAGGCCTCACCCCCAGGTTCCTGAGCCTCTCCCTGCAGCTGCAGAACGGCCTCACCCCCAGGTTCCTGAACATACCCGTTCAGCTGCCTGAAGGTCTCACCCCCATGTTTCTGAGCCTATCCCTGCAGCTACAGAAAAGGCCTCACCCCCAGGTTCCTGAGCCTCTCCCTGCAGCTGCAGAAAGGCCTCACCCCAGATTCCTGAGCCTCTCCCTGCAGCTACAGAAAAGGCCTCACCCCCAGGTTCCTGAGCCTATCCATGCAGCTGCAGAAAGGCCTCACCCCCAGGTTCCTGAGCCTATCCCTGCAGCTGGAAAAAAGCCTCACCCCCAGGTTCCTGATCCTCTCCCTGCAGCTGCAGAAATGCCTCACCCCCAGGTTTCTGAACATCCCCGTACAGCTGCAGAAAGGCCTCACCCCCAGGTTCCTGAGCCTATCCCCGCAGCTGCAAAAAGTCCTCACCGCCAGGTTTCTGAGCCCCTCACTTCAGTTGCAGAAAGGCCTCAGCCCCAGGTTCCTGAACATCCCCGTGCAGCTGCAGAAAGGCCTCAACCCCAGGTTCCTGAGCCTATCCCTGCAGCAAGGCCTCACCCGCAGGTTCCTGAGCCTTTCCCTGCAGCTACAGAAAAGGCCTCACCCCCAGGTTCCTGAACCTCTCCCTGCAGCTACAGAAAAGGCCTCACCCCCAGATTCCTGAACCTCTACCTGCAGCTACAGAAAAGGCCTCACCCCCAGTTTCCTGAACCTCCCCCTTTAGCTGCAGAACGGCCTCAACCCCAGGTTCCTGAGCCTCTCCCTGCAGCTGCAAAAAGGCCTCGCCCCAGGATCCTGAGCCTCTCCCTGCAGCTGCAGAAAGGCTTCACCCCCAGGTTCCTGAGCCTCTCCCTGCAGCTACAGAAAAGGCCTCACCCCCTGGTTCCTGAGCCTCTCCCTGCAGCTGCAGAAAGGCCTCACCCCCAGGTTCCTGAGCCTCTCCCTGCAGCTACAGAAAAGGCCTCACCCCCAGGTTCCTGAACCTCCCCGTGCAGCTGCAGAAAGGCCTCACCCCCAGGTTCCTGAGCCTCTCCCTGCAGCTGCAAAAAGGCCTCACTCCCAGGTTCCTGAGCCTCTCCCTGCAGCTGCAGAAAGGCCTCACCCCCAGGTTCCTGAGCCTCTCCCTGCAGCTGCAGAACGGCCTCACCCCAGGTTCCTGAACATCCCCGTTCAGCTGCAGAAAGGTCTCACCCCCATGTTTCTGAGCATATCCCTGCAGCTGCAGAAAGGCCTCACCCCCAGGTTCCTGAGCCTCTCCCTGCAGCTGCAGAAAGGCCTCACCCCCAGATTCCTGAACCTCTACCTGCAGCTACAGAAAAGGCCTCACCCCCAGGTTCCTGACCCTCCCCCTGCAGCTGCAGAAAGGTCTCACCCCCAGGTTCCTGAGCCTCTCCCTGCAGCTGCAGAAAGGCCTCACCCCAGATTCCTGAACCTCTACCTGCAGCTACAGAAAAGGCCTCACCCCCAGTTTCCTGAACCTCCCCCTGCAGTTGCAGAAATGCCTCACCCCCAGGTTCCTGAACCTCCCCCTGCAGAAAGGGCTCACCCCCAGTTTCAATAACCTCTCCCTGCAGCTGCAGAAAGGCCTCACCCCGGGTTCCTGAACCTCTCCCGGCAGCTGCAGAAAGGCCTCACCCCCAGATTCCTGAACCTCTCCCTGCAGCTGCAGAAAGGCCTCACCCCCAGGTTCCTGAACATACCCGTGCAGCTGCAGAAAGGCCTCACCCCCAGATTCCTGAACCTCTACCTGCAGCTACAGAAAAGGCCTCACCCCCAGGTTCCTGACCCTCCCCCTGCAGCTGCAGAAAGGCCTCACCCCCAGGTTACTGAGCCTCTCCCTGCAGCTACAGAAAAGGCCTCACCCCCAGGTTCCTGAACCTCCCCCTGCAGTTGCAGAAAGGCCTCACCCCCAGGTTCCTGAACCTCCCCCTGCAGAAATGCCTCACCCCCAGGTTCAATAACCTCCCCGTGCAGCTGCAGAAAGGCCTCACCCCCAGGTTCCTGAGCCTCTCCATGCAGCTCCAAAAAGGCCTCACTCCCAGGTTCCTGAGCCTCTCCCTGCAGCTGCAGGAAGGCCTCACCCCCAGGTTCCTGAGCCTCTCCCTGCAGCTGCAGAACGGCCTCACCCCCAGGTTCCTGAACATACCCGTTCAGCTGCAGAAAGGTCTCACCCCCATGTTTCTGAGCCTATCCCTGCAGCTGCAAAAGGCCTCACCCCCAGGTTCCTGAGCCTCTCCCTGCAGCTGCAGAAAGGCCCCACCCCCAGGTTCCTGAACATACCCGTGCAGCTGCAGAAAGGCCTCACCCCCAGGTTCCTGAGCCTCCCCCTGCAGCTACAGAAAAGGCCTCACCCCCAGGTTCCTGAGCCTCTCCCTGCAGCTGCAGAAAGGCCTCACCCCAGATTCCTGAGCCTCTCCCTGCAGCTACAGAAAAGGCCTCACCCCCAGGTTCCTGAGCCTATCCATGCAGCTGCAGAAAGGCCTCACCCCCAGGTTCCTGAGCCTATCCCTGCAGCTGGAAAAAAGCCTCACCCCCAGGTTCCTGATCCTCTCCC
Organism: Triturus cristatus; assembly: GCF_964204655.1. Taxonomy (NCBI): domain Eukaryota; kingdom Metazoa; phylum Chordata; class Amphibia; order Caudata; family Salamandridae; genus Triturus; species Triturus cristatus. The sequence continues at coordinate 194,068,513 of NC_140579.1, forward strand.
TGCAGCTGCAGAAATGCCTCACCCCCAGGTTTCTGAACATCCCCGTACAGCTGCAGAAAGGCCTCACCCCCAGGTTCCTGAGCCTATCCCCGCAGCTGCAAAAAGTCCTCACCGCCAGGTTTCTGAGCCCCTCACTTCAGTTGCAGAAAGGCCTCAGCCCCAGGTTCCTGAACATCCCCGTGCAGCTGCAGAAAGGCCTCAACCCCAGGTTCCTGAGCCTATCCCTGCAGCAAGGCCTCACCCGCAGGTTCCTGAGCCTTTCCCTGCAGCTACAGAAAAGGCCTCACCCCCAGGTTCCTGAACCTCTCCCTGCAGCTACAGAAAAGGCCTCACCCCCAGATTCCTGAACCTCTACCTGCAGCTACAGAAAAGGCCTCACCCCCAGTTTCCTGAACCTCCCCCTTTAGCTGCAGAACGGCCTCAACCCCAGGTTCCTGAGCCTCTCCCTGCAGCTGCAAAAAGGCCTCACCCCAGGATCCTGAGCCTCTCCCTGCAGCTGCAGAAAGGCTTCACCCCCAGGTTCCTGAGCCTCTCCCTGCAGCTACAGAAAAGGCCTCACCCCCTGGTTCCTGAGCCTCTCCCTGCAGCTGCAGAAAGGCCTCACCCCCAGGTTCCTGAGCCTCTCCCTGCAGCTACAGAAAAGGCCTCACCCCCAGGTTCCTGAACCTCCCCGTGCAGCTGCAGAAAGGCCTCACCCCCAGGTTCCTGAGCCTCTCCCTGCAGCTGCAAAAAGGCCTCACTCCCAGGTTCCTGAGCCTCTCCCTGCAGCTGCAGAAAGGCCTCACCCCCAGGTTCCTGAGCCTCTCCCTGCAGCTGCAGAACGGCCTCACCCCAGGTTCCTGAACATCCCCGTTCAGCTGCAGAAAGGTCTCACCCCCATGTTTCTGAGCATATCCCTGCAGCTGCAGAAAGGCCTCACCCCCAGGTTCCTGAGCCTCTCCCTGCAGCTGCAGAAAGGCCTCACCCCCAGATTCCTGAACCTCTACCTGCAGCTACAGAAAAGGCCTCACCCCCAGGTTCCTGACCCTCCCCCTGCAGCTGCAGAAAGGCCTCACCCCTAGGTTCCTGAGCCTCTCCCTGCAGCTGAAGAAAGGTCTCACCCCAGATTCCTGAACCTCTACCTGCAGCTACAAAAAAGGCCTCACCCCCAGTTTCCTGAACCTCCCCCTGCAGTTGCAGAAATGCCTCACCCCCAGGTTCCTGAACCTCCCCCTGTAGAAAGGGCTCACCCCCAGGTTCAATAACCTCTCCCTGCAGCTGCAGAAAGGCCTCACCCCGGGTTCCTGAACCTCTCCCTGCAGCTGCAGAAAGGCCTCACCCCCAGATTCCTGAACCTCTCCCTGCAGCTGCAGAAAGGCCTCACCCCCAGGTTCCTGAACATACCCGTGCAGCTGCAGAAAGGCCTCACCCCCAGATTCCTGAACCTCTACCTGCAGCTACAGAAAAGGCCTCACCCCCAGGTTCCTGACCCTCCCCCTGCAGCTGCAGAAAGGCCTCACCCCCAGGTTACTGAGCCTCTCCCTGCAGCTACAGAAAAGGCCTCACCCCCAGGTTCCTGAACCTCCCCCTGCAGTTGCAGAAAGGCCTCACCCCCAGGTTCCTGAACCTCCCCCTGCAGAAACGCCTCACCCCCAGGTTCAATAACCTCTCCCTGCAGCTGCAGAAACGTCTAACCCTCAGGTTCCTGAACCTCTCCCTGCAGCTGCAGAAAGATCTCACCCCCAGGTTCCTGAACCTCTCCCTGCAGCTGCAGAAAGGCCTCACACCCTGGTTCCTGAACCTATCCCTTTAGCTGCAGAAAGGCCTCAACCCCAGGTTCCTGAGCCTCTCCCAGAAGCTGCAAAAAGGCCTCACCCGAGGATCCTGAGCCTCTCCCTGCAGCTACAGACAGGCCTCACCCCCAGGTTCCTGAACATCTCCCTGCAGCTGCAGAAAGGGGCTCACACCCTGGTTCCTGAACCTATCCCTGCAGCTGCAAAAAGGCCTCACCCCCAGGTTCCTGAGTCTCTCCCTGCAGCTGCAGAATGACCTCACCCCCAGGTTCCTGAACATCACCGTGCAGCTGCATAAAGACCTCACTGCCAGGTCCCTGAGCCTCTCCCTGCAGCTGCAAAAAGGCCTCATTCCCAGGTTCCTGAGCCTCTCCCTGCAGCTGCAGAAAGGCCTCACCCCCAGGTTCCTGAACATACCCATGCAGCTGCAGAAAGGCCTGACCCCCAGGTTCCTGAGCCTCTCCCTACAGCTGCAGAAAGACTTAACACCCAGGTTCCTGAATATCCCCGTACAGCTGCAGAAAGTCCTCACCCCCAGGTTCCTGAGCCTCCCCTGCAGCTGCAGAAAGGCCTCGCCCCCAGGTTCCTGAGCCTCTCCCTGCAGCTACAGAAAATGCCTCACCCCCAGGTTCCTGAGCCTATCCCTGCAGCTGCAGAAAGGCCTCACCTCCTGGTTCCTGAGCCTATCCCTGCAGCTGCACAAAGGCCTCACCCCCAGGTTCCTGAGCCTCTCCCTGCAGCTGCAGAAATGCCTCACCCCCAGGTTTCTGAACATCCCCGTGCAGCTGCAGAAAGGCCTCACCCCCAGGTTCCTGAACATACCCCTGCAGCTGCAGAAAGGCCTGACACCCAGGTTCCTGAGCCTCTCCCTGCAGCTGCAGAAACACCTCACCCCCAGGTTCCTGAACATCCCCGTACAGCTGCAGAAAGTCCTCACCCCCAGGTTCCTGAGCCTATCCCTGCAGCTGTAGAAAGGCCTCACCCCCAGGTTTCTGAGCCTATCCCTGCAGCTGCAAAAAGGCCTCACTCCCAGGTTCCTGAGGCTCTCCCTGCAGCTGCAGAAAGGACTCACCCCCAGGTTCCTGAGGCTCTCCCTGCAGCTGCAGAAAGGACTCACCCCCAGGTTCCTGAGGCTCTCCCTGCAGCTGCAGAAATGCCTCACCCCCAGGTTCCGGAACATACCCGTGCAGCTGCAGAAAGGCCTCAACCCCAGGTTCCTGAGCCTATCCCTGCAGCAAGACCTCACCCCCAGGTCCCTGAGCCTTTCCCTGCAGCTACAGAAAAGGCCTCGCCCTCAGGTTCCTGAGCCTCTCCCTGCAGCTACAGAAAAGGCCTCACCCCCAGGTCCCTGAGCCTCTCCCTGCAGCTGCAGAAACGCCTCACTCCCAGGTTCCTGAGCCTCTCCCTGCAGATGTAGAAAGGCCTGACCCCCAGGTTCCTGACCCTATCTCTGCAGCTGCAAAAAGGCCTCACCCCCAGGTTCCTGGGACTCTCCCTGCAGCTGCAGAAATGCCTCACCCCCAGGTTTCTGAACATCCCCGTGCAGCTGCAGAAAGGCATCACCCCCAGGTTCCTGAGACTATTCCCGAAGCTGCAGAAAGGCCTCACTCCCAGGTTCCTGTACATCCCCATACAGCTGCAGAAAGTCCTCACCCCCAGGTTCCTGAGCCCCCCCCCTGTAGCTGCAGAAAGGCCTCGACCCCAGGTTCCTGAGCCTCTCCCTGCAGCTACAGAAAATGCGTCACCCCCAGGTTCCTGAGCCTATCCCTGCAGCTGCAGAAAGGCCTCACCCCCAGGTTCCTGAGCCTCTCCCTGCAGAAATGCCTCACCCCCAGGTTTCTGAACATCCCCGTGCAACTGCAGAAAGGCCTAACCCCCAGGTTCTTGAGCCTATTCCCGCAGCTGCAAAAAGTCCTCACCGCCAGGTTTCTGAGCCCCTCACTTCAGCTGCAGAAAGGCCTCACCCCCAGGTTCCTGAACATCCCCGTGCAGCTGCAGAAAGGCCTCAACCCCAGGTTCCTGAGCCTATCCCTGCAGCAAGGCCGCACCCGCAGGTTCCTGAGCCTTTCCCTGCAGCTACAGAAAAGGCCTCACCCCCAGGTTCCTGGACCTCTCTCTGCAGCTACAGAAAAGGCCTCACCCCCAGGTTCCTGAGCCTCTCCCTGCAGCTGCAGAAAGGCCTCACCCACAGATTCCTGAACCTCTACCTGCAGCTACAGAAAAGGCCTCACCCCCAGTTTCCTGAACCTCCCCCTTTAGCTGCAGAACGGCCTCAACCCCAGGTTCCTGAGCCTCTCCCTGCAGCTGCAAAAAGGCCTCACCCCAGGATCCTGAGCCTCTCCCTGCAGCTGCAGAAAGGCTTCAGCCCCAGGTTCCTGAGCCTCTCCCTGCAGCTACAGAAAAGGCCTCACCCCCAGGTTCCTGAGCCTCTCCCTGCAGCTACAGAAAAGGCCTCACCCCCAGGTTCCTGAACCTCCCCCTGCAGTTGCAGAAAGGCCTCACCCCCAGGTTCCTGAACCTCCCCCTGCAGAAAGGCCTCACCCCCAGGTTCAATAACCTCTCCCTGCAGCTGCAGAAAGGCCTCACCCCCAGGTTCCTGAGCCTCTCCCTGCAGCTGCAGAAAGGTCTAACCCTCAGGTTCCTGAACCGCTCCCTGCAGCAGCAGAAAGGCCTCACCCTCAGGTTCCTGAACCTCTCCCTGCAGCTGCAGAAAGGCCTCACACCCTGGTTCCTGAACCTATCCCTGCAGCTGCAAAAAGGCCTCATCCCCAGGTTCCTGAGCCTCTCCCTGCAGCTGCAGAAAGGCCTCACCCTCAGGTTCCTTAACCTCTCTCTGCAGCTGCAGAAATGCCTCACCCCCAGGTTCCTGAGCCTCTCCGTGCAGCTACAGAAAAGGCCTCACCCCCTGGTTCCTGAGCTTCTCCCTGCAGCTGCAGAAAGGCCTCACCCCCAGGTTCCTGAGCCTCTCCCTGCAGCTGCAGAAAGGCCTCACCCCCAGGTTCCTGAGCCTCTCCCTGCAGCTACAGAAAAGGCCTCACCCCCCCCAGGTTCCTGAACCTCCCCATGCAGCTGCAGAAAGGCCTCACCCCCAGGTTCCTGAGCCTCTCCATGCAGCTGCAAAAAGGCCTCACTCCCAGGTTCCTGAGCCTCTCCCTGCAGCTGCAGGAAGGCCCCACCCCCAGGTTCCTGAGCCTCTCCCTGCAGCTGCAGAACGGCCTCACCCCCAGGTTCCTGAACATACCCGTTCAGCTGCAGAAATGTCTCACCCCCATGTTTCTGAGCCTATCCCTGCAGCTGCAAAAGGCCTCACCCCCAGGTTCCTGAGCCTCTCCCTGCAGCTGCAGAAAGGCCCCACCCCCAGGTTCCTGAACATACCCGTGCAGCTGCAGAAAGGCCTCACCCCCAGGTTCCTGAGCCTCCCCCTGCAGCTACAGAAAAGGCCTCACCCCCAGGTTCCTGAGCCTCTCCCTGCAGCTGCAGAAAGGCCTCACCCCAGATTCCTGAGCCTCTCCCTGCAGCTACAGAAAAGGCCTCACCCCCAGGTTCCTGAGCCTATCCATGCAGCTGCAGAAAGGCCTCACCCCCAGGTTCCTGAGCCTATCCCTGCAGCTGGAAAAAAGCCTCACCCCCAGGTTCCTGATCCTCTCCCTGCAGCTGCAGAAATGCCTCACCCCCAGGTTTCTGAACATCCCCGTACAGCTGCAGAAAGGCCTATCCCCTGGTTCCTGAGCCTATCCCCGCAGCTGCAAAAAGTCCTCACCGCCAGGTTTCTGAGCCCCTCACTTCAGTTGCAGAAAGGCCTCAGCCCCAGGTTCCTGAACATCCCCGTGCAGCTGCAGAAAGGCCTCAACCCCAGGTTCCTGAGACTATCCCTGCAGCAAGGCCTCACCCGCAGGTTCCTGAGCCTTTCCCTGCAGCTACAGAAAAGGCCTCACCCCCAGGTTCCTGAACCTCTCCCTGCAGCTACAGAAAAGGCCTCACCCCCAGATTCCTGAACCTCTACCTGCAGCTACAGAAAAGGCCTCACCCCCAGTTTCCTGAACCTCCCCCTTTAGCTGCAGAACGGCCTCAACCCCAGGTTCCTGAGCCTCTCCCTGCAGCTGCAAAAAGGCCTCACCCCAGGATCCTGAGCCTCTCCCTGCAGCTGCAGAAAGGCTTCAACCCCAGGTTCCTGAGCCTCTCCCTGCAGCTACAGAAAAGGCCTCTCCCTGGTTCCTGAGCCTCTCCCTGCAGCTGCAGAAAGGCCTCACCCCAGGTTCCTGAGCCTCTCCCTGCAGCTACAGAAAAGGCCTCACCCCCAGGTTCCTGAGCCTCTCCCTGCAGCTGCAAAAAGGCCTCACTCCCAGGTTCCTGAGCCTCTCCCTGCAGCTGCAGAAAGGCCTCACCCCCAGGTTCCTGAGCCTCTCCCTGCATCTGCAAAAAGGCCTCACTCCCAGGTTCCTGAGCCTCTCCCTGCAGCTGCAGAAAGGCCTCACCCCCAGGTTCCTGAGCCTCTCCCTGCAGCTGCAGAACGGCCTCACCCCAGGTTCCTGAACATCCCCGTTCAGCTGCAGAAAGGTCTCACCCCCATGTTTCTGAGCATATCCCTGCAGCTGCAGAAAGGCCTCACCCCCAGGTTCCTGAGCCTCTCCCTGCAGCTGCAGAAAGGCCTCACCCCCAGATTCCTGAACCTCTACCTGCAGCTACAGAAAAGGCCTCACCCCCAGGTTCCTGACCCTCCCCCTGCAGCTGCAGAAAGGCCTCACCCCCAGGTTCCTGAGCCTCTCCCTGCAGCTGCAGAAAGGCCTCACCCCAGATTCCTGAACCTCTACATGCAGCTACAGAAAAGGCCTCACCCCCAGTTTCCTGAACCTCCCCCTGCAGTTGCAGAAATGCCTCACCCCCAGGTTCCTGAACCTCCCCCTGCAGAAAGGGCTCACCCCCAGGTTCAATAACCTCTCCCTGCAGCTGCAGAAAGGCCTCACCCCGGGTTCCTGAACCTCTCCCGGCAGCTGCAGAAAGGCCTCACCCCCAGATTCCTGAACCTCTCCCTGCAGCTGCAGAAAGGCCTCACCCCCAGGTTCCTGAACATACCCGTGCAGCTGCAGAAAGGCCTCACCCCCAGATTCCTGAACCTCTACCTGCAGCTACAGAAAAGGCCTCACCCCAGGTTCCTGACCCTCCCCCTGCAGCTGCAGAAAGGCCTCACCCCCAGGTTACTGAGCCTCTCCCTGCAGCTACAGAAAAGGCCTCACCCCCAGGTTCCTGAACCTCCCCCTGCAGTTGCAGAAAGGCCTCACCCCCAGGTTCCTGAACCTCCCCCTGCAGAAACGCCTCACCCCCAGGTTCAATAACCTCTCCCTGCAGCTGCAGAAAGGTCTAACCCTCAGGTTCCTGAACCTCTCCCTGCAGCTGCAGAAAGATCTCACCCCCAGGTTCCTGAACCTCTCCCTGCAGCTGCAGAAAGGCCTCACACCCTGGTTCCTGAACCTATCCCTTTAGCTGCAGAAAGGCCTCAACCCCAGGTTCCTGTGCCTCTCCCAGAAGCTGCAAAAAGGCCTCACCCGAGGATCCTGAGCCTCTCCATGCAGCTACAGACAGGCCTCACCCCCAGGTTCCTGAACATCTCCCTGCAGCTGCAGAAAGGGGCTCACACCCTGGTTCCTGAACCTATCCCTGCAGCTGCAAAAAGGCCTCACCCCAGGTTCCTGAGTCTCTCCCTGCAGCTGCAGAATGACCTCACCCCCAGGTTCCTGAACATCACCGTGCAGCTGCATAAAGACCTCACTGCCAGGTCCCTGAGCCTCTCCCTGCAGCTGCAAAAAGGCCTCATTCCCAGGTTCCTGAGCCTCTCCCTGCAGCTGCAGAAAGGCCTCACCCCCAGGTTCCTGAACATACCCATGCAGCTGCAGAAAGGCCTGACCCACAGGTTCCTGAGCCTCTCCCTACAGCTGCAGAAAGACTTAACACCCAGGTTCCTGAATATCCCCGTACAGCTGCAGAAAGTCCTCACCCCCAGGTTCCTGAGCCTCCCCTGCAGCTGCAGAAAGGCCTCGCCCCCAGGTTCCTGAGCCTCTCCCTGCAGCTACAGAAAATGTCTCACCCCCAGGTTCCTCAGCCTATCCCTGCAGCTGCAGAAAGGCCTCACCTCCTGGTTCCTGAGCCTATCCCTGCAGCTGCACAAAGGCCTCACCCCCAGGTTCCTGAGCCTCTCCCTGCAGCTGCAGAAATGCCTCACCCCCAGGTTTCTGAACATCCCCGTGCAGCTGCAAAAAGGCCTCACTCCCAGGTTCCTGAGCCTCTCCCTGCAGCTGCAGAAAGGCCTCACCCCCAGGTTCCTGAGCCTCTCCCTGCATCTGCAAAAAGGCCTCACTCCCAGGTTCCTGAGCCTCTCCCTGCAGCTGCAGAAAGGCCTCACCCCCAGGTTCCTGAGCCTCTCCCTGCAGCTGCAGAACGGCCTCACCCCAGGTTCCTGAACATCCCCGTTCAGCTGCAGAAAGGTCTCACCCCCATGTTTCTGAGCATATCCCTGCAGCTGCAGAAAGGCCTCACCCCCAGGTTCCTGAGCCTCTCCCTGCAGCTGCAGAAAGGCCTCACCCCCAGATTCCTGAACCTCTACCTGCAGCTACAGAAAAGGCCTCACCCCCAGGTTCCTGACCCTCCCCCTGCAGCTGCAGAAAGGCCTCACCCCCAGGTTCCTGAGCCTCTCCCTGCAGCTGCAGAAAGGCCTCACCCCAGATTCCTGAACCTCTACCTGCAGCTACAGAAAAGGCCTCACCCCCAGTTTCCTGAACCTCCCCCTGCAGTTGCAGAAATGCCTCACCCCCAGGTTCCTGAACCTCCCCCTGCAGAAAGGGCTCACCCCCAGGTTCAATAACCTCTCCCTGCAGCTGCAGAAAGGCCTCACCCCGGGTTCCTGAACCTCTCCCGGCAGCTGCAGAAAGGCCTCACCCCCAGATTCCTGAACCTCTCCCTGCAGCTGCAGAAAGGCCTCACCCCCAGGTTCCTGAACATACCCGTGCAGCTGCAGAAAGGCCTCACCCCCAGATTCCTGAACCTCTACCTGCAGCTACAGAAAAGGCCTCACCCCAGGTTCCTGACCCTCCCCCTGCAGCTGCAGAAAGGCCTCACCCCCAGGTTACTGAGCCTCTCCCTGCAGCTACAGAAAAGGCCTCACCCCCAGGTTCCTGAACCTCCCCCTGCAGTTGCAGAAAGGCCTCACCCCCAGGTTCCTGAACCTCCCCCTGCAGAAACGCCTCACCCCCAGGTTCAATAACCTCTCCCTGCAGCTGCAGAAAGGTCTAACCCTCAGGTTCCTGAACCTCTCCCTGCAGCTGCAGAAAGATCTCACCCCCAGGTTCCTGAACCTCTCCCTGCAGCTGCAGAAAGGCCTCACACCCTGGTTCCTGAACCTATCCCTTTAGCTGCAGAAAGGCCTCAACCCCAGGTTCCTGTGCCTCTCCCAGAAGCTGCAAAAAGGCCTCACCCGAGGATCCTGAGCCTCTCCATGCAGCTACAGACAGGCCTCACCCCCAGGTTCCTGAACATCTCCCTGCAGCTGCAGAAAGGGGCTCACACCCTGGTTCCTGAACCTATCCCTGCAGCTGCAAAAAGGCCTCACCCCAGGTTCCTGAGTCTCTCCCTGCAGCTGCAGAATGACCTCGCCCCCAGGTTCCTGAACATCACCGTGCAGCTGCATAAAGACCTCACTGCCAGGTCCCTGAGCCTCTCCCTGCAGCTGCAAAAAGGCCTCATTCCCAGGTTCCTGAGCCTCTCCCTGCAGCTGCAGAAAGGCCTCACCCCCAGGTTCCTGAACATACCCATGCAGCTGCAGAAAGGCCTGACCCCCAGGTTCCTGAGCCTCTCCCTACAGCTGCAGAAAGACTTAACACCCAGGTTCCTGAATATCCCCGTACAGCTGCAGAAAGTCCTCACCCCCAGGTTCCTGAGCCTCCCCTGCAGCTGCAGAAAGGCCTCGCCCCCAGGTTCCTGAGCCTCTCCCTGCAGCTACAGAAAATGTCTCACCCCCAGGTTCCTCAGCCTATCCCTGCAGCTGCAGAAAGGCCTCACCTCCTGGTTCCTGAGCCTATCCCTGCAGCTGCACAAAGGCCTCACCCCCAGGTTCCTGAGCCTCTCCCTGCAGCTGCAGAAATGCCTCACCCCCAGGTTTCTGAACATCCCCGTGCAGCTGCAGAAAGGCCTCACCCCCAGGTTCCTGAACATACCCCTGCAGCTGCAGAAAGGCCTGACACCCAGGTTCCTGAGCTTCTCCCTGCAGCTGCAGAAACACCTCACCCCCAGGTTCCTGAACATCCCCGTACAGCTGCAGAAAGTCCTCACCCCCAGGTTCCTGAGCCTCCCCCTGTAGCTGCAGAAAGGCCTCGCCCCCAGGTTCCTGAGCCTCTCCCTGCAGCTACAGAAAATGCCTCACCCCCAGGTTCCTGAGCCTATCCCTGCAGCTGCAGAAAGGCCTCACCCCCAGGTTTCTGAGCCTATCCCTGCAGCTGCAAAAAGGCCTCACCCCCAGGTTCCTGAGGCTCTCCCTGCAGCTGCAGAAATGCCTCACCCCCAGGTTCCGGAACATACCTGTGCAGCTGCAGAAAGGCCTCAACCCCAGGTTCCTGAGCCTATCCCTGCAGCAAGACCTCACCCCCAGGTCCCTGAGCCTTTCCCTGCAGCTACAGAAAAGGCCTCACCCTCAGGTTCCTGAGCCTCTCCCTGCAGCTACAGAAAAGGCCTCACCCCCAGGTCCCTGAGCCTCTCCCTGCAGCTGCAGAAACGCCTCACCCCCAGGTCCCTGAACCTCTACCTGCAGCTACAGAAAAGGCCTCACCCCCATTTTCCTGAACCTCCCCCTTTTGCTGCAGAAAGGCCTCAACCCCAGGTTCCTGAGCCTCTCCCTGCAGCTGCAAAAAGGCCTCACCCCAGGATCCTGAGCCTCTCCCTGCAGCTACAGAAAGGCCTCACCCCCAGGTTTCTGAGCCTATCCTTTCAGCTGCAGAAAGGCCTCTCCCTGCATCTACAGAAAAGGCCTCACCCCCAGGTTCCTGAGCCTCTCCCTGCAGCTACAGAAAAGTCCTCACCCCATGGATCCTGAACCTCCCCCTGCAGCTGCAGAAAGGCCTCACCCCCAGGTTCCTTAGCCTCCTCCTGCAGCTGCTGAAATGCCTCACCCCCAGGTTCCTTAGCTTCTCCCTGCAGCTGCAAAAAGGCCTCACCCCCAGGTTCCTGAGCCTCTCCCTGAGGCTGCAGAAAGGCCTGACCCCCAGGTTCCCGAGTCTCTCCCTCCAGCTGCAGAAAGGCCTCACCCCCAGGTTCCTGAGCCTCTTCCTGCAGCTATTGAAAAAACCTCACCCCCAGGTTCCTGGGCCTCTCCATGCAGCTGCAGAAATGCCTCACACCCAGGTTCCTGAGCCTCTCCCTGCTGCTACAGAAAAGGCCTCACCCCATGGATCCTGAACCTCCCCCTGCAGCTGCAGAAAGGCCTCACCCCCAGGTTCCTTAGCCTCCTCCTGCAGCTGCTGAAAGGCCTCACCCCCACGTTCCTTAGCCTCTCCCTGCAGCTGCAAAAAGGCCTCACCCCCAGGTTCCTGAGCCTCTCCCTGAAGCTGCAGAAAGGCCTGACCCCCATGTTCCTGGGTCTCTCCCTCCAGCTGCAGAAAGGCCTCATCCCCAGGTTTCTGATCCTCTCCCTGCTGCTGCAGAACAGCCTCCCCCCCAGGTTCCTGAACATCCCCGTTCAGTTGCAGAAAGGTCTCACCCCCATGTTTCTGAGCCTATCCCTGCAGCTGCAAAAGGCCTCACCCCCAGGTTCCTGAGCCTCTCCCTGCAGCTGCAGAAAGGCCCCACCCCCAGGTTCCTGAACATACCCGTGCAGCTGCAAAAAGGCCTCACCCCCAGGTTCCTGAGCCTCCCCATGCAGCTACAGAAAAGGCCTCACCCCCAGGTTCCTGAGCGTCTCCCTGCAGCTGCAGAAAGGCCTCACCCCCAGGTTCCTGAGCCTCTCCCTGCAGCTCCAGAAAAGGCTTCACCCCCAGGTTCCTGAGCCTATCCCTGCAGCTGCAAAAAGGCCTCACCCCCAGGTTCCTGATCCTCTCCCTGCAGCTGCAGAAAGGCCTCACCCCCAGGTTCCTGAACATACCTGTGCAGCTGCAGAAAGGCCTCACCCCCAGGTTCCTGAGCCTCCCCCTGCAGCCGCAGAAAAGGCCTCACCCCCAGGTTCCTGAGCCTCTCCCTGCAACTGCAGAAAAGGCCTCACCCCCAGGTTCCTGACCCTCCCCCTGCAGCAAGGCCTCACCCCCAGGCTCCTGAGCCTCTCCCTGCAGCTACAGAAAAGGCCTCACCCCCAGGTTCAATAACCTCCCCCTGCAGTTGCAGAAAGGCCTCACCCCCTGGTTCCTGAGCCTCTCCCTGCAGCTGCAGAAAGGTCTAACCCTCAGGTTCCTGAACCGCTCCCTGCAGCTGCAGAAAGGCCTCACCCCCAGGTTCCTGAACCTCTCCCTGCAGCTGCAGAAAGGCTTCACACCCTGGTTCCTGAACCTATCCCTGCAGCTGCAAAAAGGCCTCACCCCCAGGTTCCTGAGCCTCTCCCTGAAGCTGCAGAAAGGCCTCACCCGCAGGTTCCTTAACCTCTCCCTGCAGCTGCAGAAATGCCTCACCCCAGGTCCCTGAACCTCTCCCTGCAGCTACAGAAAAGGCCTCACCCCCTGGCTCCTGAGCCTCTCCCTGCAACTGCAGAAAGGCCTCACCCCCAGGTTCCTGAGCCTCTCCCTGCAGCGGCAAAAAGGCCTCACCCCCAGGTTCCTGAGCCTCTCCCTGCAGCTACAGAAAAGGCCTCACCCCCAGGTTCCTGAACCTCCCCGTGCAGCTGCAGAAAGGCCTCACCCCCAGGTTCCTGAGCCTCTCCCTGCAACTGCAAAAAGGCCTCTCCCAGGTTCCTGAGCCTCTCCCTGCAGCTGCAGAAAGGCCTCACCCCCAGGTTCCTGAGCCTCTCCCTGCAGCTGCAGAACGGCCTCACCCCCAGGTTCCTGAACATCCCCGTTCAGTTGCAGAAAGGTCTCACCCCCATGTTTCTGAGACTATCCCTGCAGCTGCAAAAGGCCTCACCCCCAGGTTCCTGAGCCTCCCCTTGCAGCTACAGAAAAGGCCTCACCCCCAGGTTCCTGAGCCTCTCCCTGCAGCTGCAGAAAGGCCTCACCCCCAGGTTCCTGAGCCTCTCCTTGCAGCTACAGAAAAGGCTTCACCCCCAGGTTCCTGAGCCTATCCCTGCAGCTGCAAAAAGGCCTCACCCCCAGGTTCCTGATCCTCTCCCTGCAGCTGCAGAAATGCCTCACCCCCAGGTTTCTGAACATCCCCGTACAGCTGCAGAAAGGCCTCACCCCCAGGTTCCTGAGCCTATCCTCGCAGCTGCAAAAAGTCCTCACCGCCAGGTTTCTGAGCCCCTCACTTCAGCTGCAGAAAGGCCTCAGCCCCAGGTTCCTGAACATCCCCGTGCAGCTGCAGAAAGGCCTCAACCCCAGGTTCCTGAGCCTATCCCTGCAGCAAGGCCTCACCCGCAGCTTCCTGAGCCTTTCCCTGCAGCTACAGAAAAGGCCTCACCCCCAGTTTCCTGAACCTCCCCCTTTAGCTGCAGAAAGGCCTCACCCCTAGGTTCCTGAGCCTATCCCTGCAGCTGCAAAAAGGCCTCACCCCCAGGTTCCTGAGCCTCTCCCTGCAGCAGCAGAAATGCCTCACCACCAGGTTCTCGAACATCCCCGTGCAGCTGCAGAAAGGCCTCAACCCCAGGTTCCTGAGCCTATCCCTGCAGCAAGGCCTCACCGCCAGGTCCCTGAGCCTTTCCCTGCAGCTACAGAAAAGGCCTCACCCTCAGGTTCCTGAGCCTCTCCCTGCAGCTTCAGAAAAGGCCTCACCCCCAGGACCCTGAGCCTCTCCCTGCAGCTGCAGAAAGGCCTCACCCCCAGGTCCCTGAACCTCTACCTGCAGCTACAGAAAAGGCCTCACCCCCAGTTTCCTGAACCTCCCCCTTTAGCTGCAGAAAGGCCTCAACCCCAGGTTCCTGAGCCTCTCCCTGCAGCTGCAAAAAGGCCTCACCCCAGGATCCTGAGCCTCTCCCTGCAGCTACAGAAAGGCTTCACCCCCAGGTTCCTGAGCCTCTCCCTGCAGCTACAGAAAGGCCTCACCCCCAGGTTTCTGAGCCTATCCTTGCAGCTGCAGAAAGGCCTCTCCCTGCATCTACAGAAAAGGCCTCACCCCCAGGTTCCTGAGCCTCTCCCTGCAGCTACAGAAAAGTTCTCACCCCCAGCTTCCCGAGCCTCTCCCTGCAGCTACAGAAAAGGCCTCACCCCATGGATCCTGAACCTCCCCCTGCAGCTGCAGAAAGGCCTCACCCCCAGGTTCCTTATCCTCCTCCTGCAGCTGCTGAAAGGCCTCACCCCCAGGTTCCTTAGCCTCTCCCTGCAGCTGAAAAAAGGCCTCACCCCCAGGTTCCTGAGCCTCTCCCTGAGGCTGCAGAAAGGCCTGACCCCCAGGTTCCTGAGTCTCTAACTCCAGCTGCAGAAAGGCCTCACCCCCAGGTTCCTGAGCCTCTTCCTGCAGCTATTGAAAAAACCTCACCCCCAGGTTCCTGGGCCTCTCCCTACAGCTGCAGAAAGGCCTCACCCCCAGGCTCCTGAACATCCCCGTGTAGCTGCAGAAAGGCCTCACCCCCAGGTTCCTGAACATCCCCGTGTAGCTGCAGAAAGGCCTCACCCCCAGGTTCCTGAGTAAGGGTGGGCGTAGTTCGCGAAGTAGCACTTCGCGAAGCTACGCAAAGTGAAGTTCGCACTACGCGAGCTACGCGTAGCACTTCGCGAACTGCGAAGTAACATGTTCGCACTGTGCAAGATGTTGTTTTCAATGATTGCACAGTGCGGACAAGCAACCGGCACTGTGCAATCATTGAAAATGGCATCTTGCACAGTGCGAGCTGTAGTTTTCTGCTGCTCGAGTAGATTTTTACTCGAGCTGCAGCTTTCTCAACGCGAACTGGTAGTTTCTCATCGCGAGCGGTCGCGAGCATACGCGACCCCTCGCAATGAGAAACCTGACCTTCTCGCGTTGGGAATCTCGCCGGGAGGTTTATTTTCCATGCTCGCGATCGCGAACAAGGAAAAAGTCTCGCCAGGATGTCATTTTGCTTGCTCGCGGTCGCCAACTTGACGTTGAGGACCGCGAGCAAGCAAAAAATGACCGCAGCACTACGCAACACTACGCTACGCATGTTCGCACTGTGCTACGTGCAGTTCGCGTAGTGCGAAGTAGCGCGAACTTCGCAAACTACGCGAGCGTAGCGTAGTGCTTCGCCCAGGCCTATTCCTGAGCCTCTCCCTGCAGCTGTAGAAAGGACTCACCCCCAGGTTCCTGTGCCTCCCCCTGCAGCTGCAGAAAGGCCTCACCCCCAGGTTCCTGAGCCTCTCCCTGTAGCTGCAGAAAAGGCCTCACCCAAGGATCCTCAGCCTCCCCCCTGCAGCTGCAGAAAGGCCTCAGCCCTCAGGTTCCTGAGCCTATCCCTGCAGCTGCAGAAAGGCCTCACCCCCAGGTTCCTGAGCCTCTCCCTGCAGCTGCAGAAAGGCCTCACCCCAGGTTCCTAAACATCCCCGTGCAGCTGCAGAAAGCCCTCACCCCCAGGTTCCTGAGCCTCTCCATGCAGCTGCAGAAAGGCCTCACCCCCAGGTTCCTGAACATCCCCGTGCAGCTGCAGAAAGGCCTCACCCCCAGGTTCCTGAGCCTCTCCCTGCAGCTGCAAAAAGGCCTCACCCCCAGGTTCCGGAGCCTCTCCCTGCAGCTGCAGAAAGGCCTCTGTAGGAGAGTGGAATCTGACTAATGGTTGCCCCCAACTTTTTGCCTGGTATTTAAGTGGTTTTTGACTAGTCTGGCTGGGATCCTGCTATCCAGGACCCCAGCCTATCTGCTTTCTCCCTAAAACTGTTGTGAGTACTCTAGGTACAAACATAATTGGATGCTGGGCATGCCCTACCAGTCCCTTGTAGATGGTACCCTAGGTACCCAGGGCATGGGTCCCCCAGTAGGCCTACCAGGGCTGCAGCACTTATTGTGCCACCCTGGGACAGCCACCCAAACTGACACCACCAGGCCACTACTGTAGCCTGAGTAAGGTGGTGCTAGCACCCCTTACAGGGATGTAGGTACCCTATGTCCCATACCATTACAACACATATACTCTCATAGGTCACCCCTATGGCAGGCCCTGGTAATCCTACAGGGCTGGGTGCTGAGGTATGTGTGAGGGGGGACCCCTACGTGAGAAGGACCTCTCTGCAACCTTCGTAAAATCGTTACTGGGTTGTATGTAGTGTAGCCATACCATATACTCTTAACCGCATTATAAGTTATTGCGTCATCGCTGTAACTTAGGAATGGCTACCCAGAACCATATCGTGTTTGGTGTCAAACATGAAGGAATCATACCCCCAGTCCAGCCATGGGCATGGGGGCACGATTCCCCCTTGCTAGGAGGGTGATATGGGAAAAGCGGTAGAATTTGGACACCAATTTAAAAGTGCACATGTACCACAAAATGGCTACTGTTCGCCACCTACACGACTCTGGCTGGCTGTTGCTGGGGAAAACCCCAGCCTCGCCATCTGGACAATAGGGCTCCTGTGGCAGGGAGGTGCCAGCACCTCCCCAGACAGGATATGTGGATTGGAACAGGGTGGGTGCACCAAATGTCCTTTCAGAGTTGCACGTAGGGTGCTGCAGAGCCCCAATTCTGCATACACCGCCTGGAACCGGTTCAGGGGCGTCCTGCCCCTCGCCCAGGCGGGAAACACACAAAGGGGAGTGGGTGTAGCCACCCTTTCCCGCCTCTACTCTGATTGGTAGGCTCTCTTTTGGACCATCCCCTAACCTTGGGGATATATGGGAATAACTTTGCCCTAGAGCCTTAGATTCGTACAGGACTTCACAGAACTGACCTTCGACGAGCTGCTGCCCAGCTGACTGAAGAAATCTCCCTTGGGATAAAGGAGTTATCCCCCTGCTTGGCAGGCACCTAAAAGACTACAAGATACCTGGTTGGAACTTCGTTGCTCTCACGACCTTCGACGCCTTCCAGCAACCTCGAGGTGGGTCTCCAGTGCATCCCAGCGTCCTGTGAGTGTGCCCAGCAAGTCTGAGCACCCTGGACCACGTGGGTGTCGAGATCCCCGCATACCCCGAGACACCGGCCACCTCTTGTCCAGCACACGACCCCGACCAGTGGGGAAGTTGTGCTTTGGCCCATTCTTGAGCCAACCATCAAGCAGCATTTGTGCCGACTCTCAGCTTCCTGGCCCGCTCCGGTGGCCCGTGGGAGCCCTTTTACGCACTCCATTTTGCTGCCTTCCGCGGTCCCTTGTCTCTCGACTTGTGGGCCCTGACGGAGGACAATCTTCTTTTCCAAGAGTTTCTCTGGTTGCTCCAGGCCTGCTCTACACTCCCTGCAAAGGAGAGCACCCTCAGACCTCGTGGGTCTGCACCAGCAGCTGCTTTGTTCATCTTGCGTGGGTTGCGGTTGCCAATGCTTAGTGGATCCAATCGGGACACTAACACCGCAGCGACCCTCAGCTGACGTGGGACAGTCGCCCTCCAGAAGCTGGCCTTCCTTGAAGCCTCCCGGAGCCCGTGACTGCAGAGCCCAGCTGTACCTTCCACACCTGAAGCACCCGACATCCACGAGCTCCTTCCTGTGAGCTCCCTGGTCACTGTGCTGTGACCCAGACTCTGTCCCCTCTGCTTTCAGGTTCATCTTTGTCTTTTCTTCAACTTTAATCTTCACGACTTCAACAACACTTCCAGCTAGCAGCAGTTTGGACTCCTTTTCCATAGAAAATCAGCCCGCGACCCGACACCAGAATCGACCTATGCACCCGGCTTCCCTGGGGCAGGTAACAGTGGTACTTCGGTACTTCCGTGGTGGTGGGCTCTCCAAAGCCTTAAGTCTCAAGCCTTAACTTTGTACTGTTGTTAGAAGTGTCCTTAAACCTTAATTATTCAACCGCGACATTCTCCATAGGTTAACATTGCGATCCCGATAGCAACTTCTCGCACTGCACACGCTTCCCGTGGGTCCCCTTCCTCTTAACTGTAGGTGGATTCTTAAGGGGCCAGCGATCCTGAGTGCCCTAGGCATTGCCTGTAGAATTGTCGTGGTTCTTATACCACTATTTTAGTATATGGTTTGGTCCCCCCCTGGGGCCCATTGATTTCTGTGCTATTTATTGTGTTTATAAATGCTTGTTTGAAGTGTAACTTTGCCACTAGCCACATAAAGTGACTGTGGGATTCTGTCTAGAATAAATACATATATTTTATATATATACCTGTGTGGGCTACTCTTTCATTTGGTTATTCAAGAGGTTATTATGGTAAAACAATAAGCTTAACACTCCTTCAAGACTTAGCCTGAAGGCTGCTCTCCACAGCTACCACTAGGATAGCTTTCTTTAAAGGTTGTCTTAAACCTATCATCAATAGGAGTCGAATTGGACTGGTGCAAGGTGTCCCTATAACTAGGAACAGCATATGCCAGGCCAACTTCTCACATTGGTGTGCAGCGGTTGGATTCAAGCTTGCCATTGTTTTACCAGATAACAAATTGAATTTCTAAAGTGAAAGCCACAAGGTACCAAAGGTACATATAAATTCAAGCTAGAATACAATAAGTTCTACTGAACTTAGAGTTGTGTGTAGAGGGTTTAGCACACCTTGACTACAACTCAAGAGAGGGTTCAGTAGGCCACACTTAGTGTAGGTAGATACATCACTACACTAAACATGTCTTCAGGTGCCACTAAGGCTATGGAAGGACCCCAGAGGGTCCCAGTAGATAAGTATGATAATTTCTCCTTTGCAGAGCTCAGGGAAATGTGCACCCTTAGAAAACTGAAGACAAACAAAGGTGCCAACACACAACGTCTCAGGGAAATCCTGCTCATAGCAGACTTTATGGAGTCCATAGGGTCCAGAGGGACAGACAGAGTGGGTGGGCATCCTTCAGAAGAGGACACTCCCAGAGTGGACTCTGATGAGGAACAGGAACAGGATGAAAATCCTGACCTGGAAGAAACAAACCACTCACAACATGGAGGTGATGGCTCAAGAGGCACTCCCTCTACCCTTAAAAGGAGAGTGGTGGATCCAAGAAGGAACAGATCCCCCTCAGTGGGATCCAACCATTCTAGGAGATCCAAAGGGTCCTCTGCCTCTTCTCAGAGAGGAGAATCCTCTCATGAGAGGAAATGCAGACTGATCAAATTTGAGCAGGCTAAGCTTGAACTTAAGAGAGAACAGTTAGCATTGGACAGGGAAACCCTGGAGCTTCAGAAAGCTTCAAGAAAGTGGGGTCTAGAGATCCCTGGTGGCAGTAATGAAACCCCTAGAGTTAGAGAGAAAGTCCCTGACAATAGGAACCTCCACAAGATTGTGCCCCCCTATCAGAATGGGGATGATATCCACAAATGGATATCTGCTCTTGAAAGGGCCTGTAGAGTACAGAGGGTCCCAGTAGAGCAGTGGGCAGCAATCCTGTGGCTCTCCTTTTCAGATAAAGGAAGAGACAAGCTCCTCTCTGTAAGAGAAGAGGATGCTGATGACTATTATATCTTGAAAGCTGCTTTAATAGATGGGTTTGGCTTAACCACTGATCAATACAGACTTAAGTTCAGAGACACCCAGAAAGCACAGAATCAAGATTGGGTAGACTTTGTGGATTGTGCAACCAAGGCACTGGAAGGTTGGTTAAATGGCAGTAAAGTTAATGATTATCAAGGATTGTATAATCTCATTATGAGGGAGCAGATTCTTAATAATTGTCAAAATCAACTTTTACACCAGCACCTGGTGGACTCTGATCTGACCTCTCCCCAAGAATTGGGAAAGAAGGCAGACAAATGGGTCAGAACCAGGATTAGGCCTAAGAACCAAGTTGGTGACCAGAAGAAGGATTCCACTAAGCCCAAAGAGAAAGGTGGGGATGATAAACAAGAAAAGTCCTCTGAAGGGCCCCAAAAACCCAGTGCTGGGGGTGGGTCCCAAAATACTTCCTCTAATAACAAGAAACCATATTGCCATGTGTGTAAGCAACCTGGCCACTGGAAAACTGACCCCGGCTGTCCAAAGAATGGCAATAAAGAAAATGTTCCTCCAAAACCAGCTCCAACACCTCCTGTTGCTACTAGTAGTAATCCCCCAGGTGGTGGGAGTGCACCCAAAAACTTAGTTGGGATTTCTTGGGGAACTCAGGGGGACTCTGGCCTATCCAGGTCCCCTACTCAAGCAACTATGGTCTGTGATGGTGGCATGGGGTTTGCCAACTTTACCATGAGCCCCAGTATTCTGGGCAGGTACAGACAAGAACCAATAATTAATGGTCAGAAGGCTGTGGCCTATAAGGACACAGGGGCCAGTGTCACCATGGTGACCAAGAGGCTAGTGCCCCTAGATCAGCTTTTACCTGGGTTTAGCTACCAGGTGACCAACATAGATGGAATCAGGACAGATCATCCCATGGCAGTGATAAATCTCAGCTGGGGAGGGGTCACTGGCCCCAAGAGAGTGGCAGTGTCCCCAAACTTGCCTGTAGATTGTCTACTGGGGAATGATCTAGAAATCTCAGCCTGGGCTGAGGTTGACCACAAGGCCCATTTGTAAATGGTAGGAATCCCTGAGAAAGTGGATGAGACCCTGAGGGCCTCACCTCCACCCCAGGAGAAAATAGAAAGAGTGAAGCCTGAAACTATGGATCACTCTACCCAAACAGAGAGCATAGGGGAAGAGGAACAGTCCTCCCCCCACCAGACTACAGGTAAGGGTCAAGTTTCTCAGGGAACTGATCCTGCCCCTTGTGAAGTAACTGCCCCAGAAGTGGACAGGCCTGACCTGCCCACCTCTCTGATGGCAGGGGATCCTTCCAAGGTGGTACCCAGTCTGGAGCAGGTATCCTGCCCCTCTCTACCCTGCCTCAGTCAGCCCAGGGCTGCAGAGGTCAGGGAGGTCAGTGGACCCTTATTGGGCCCCTGCCCAGAGGAACCCCCTCATCAACAGATTAGGGACACCCAGCAGAGTAGTTTCAGCCAGGTGAATATTCCTCTACAAACTGAGGGATCCCCCTTACCCCTAGGTATAGGCACCCCTCAAATGGATGTTGTTGAGCACAGGGAAACCTGGGGCCTAGCTGCCCCAAACCTTCCAGTGCCCTCCACTATTCCAGCCAAAGGGATCCAACCCCCAGCTGTAGGCAGCCAGAGGTTGACCCTTAGGGCCAGATATGACACAGTCATGGGCAGAAAGGCTTCCATAGTGGCCAGTGATCTGAGGAGGTTGAGACCAACCCAAGTAGGGTCTCACTTCCAGACTCAGACACCCCACCAGCCCACCTCTGACCCAAAAACCAATACAGGTAATTTCCCTAGACTTTGGAGAAACTCTAGAACCCCTTGGGGTAGGATTTCCCAAGTGGACCATGACACAGGGAGCAACCATGTTAGTACAGGTTCTTCCTTATATGGCCACTCAGGAAATAAAGGCTTATCTGGACAAGGTTTGCCTTATCTCCTTTCGTTTGGGGGGGGGGGGGGGGGTTATGTAGGAGAGTGGAATCTGACTAATGGTTGCCCCCAACTTTTTGCCTGGTATTTAAGTGGTTTTTGACTAGTCTGGCTGGGATCCTGCTATCCAGGACCCCAGCCTATCTGCTTTCTCCCTAAAACTGTTGTGAGTACTCTAGGTACAAACATAATTGGATGCTGGGCATGCCCTACCAGTCCCTTGTAGATGGTACCCTAGGTACCCAGGGCATGGGTCCCCCAGTAGGCCTACCAGGGCTGCAGCACTTATTGTGCCACCCTGGGACAGCCACCCAAACTGACACCACCAGGCCACTACTGTAGCCTGAGTAAGGTGGTGCTAGCACCCCTTACAGGGATGTAGGTACCCTATGTCCCATACCATTACAACACATATACTCTCATAGGTCACCCCTATGGCAGGCCCTGGTAATCCTACAGGGCTGGGTGCTGAGGTATGTGTGAGGGGGGACCCCTACGTGAGAAGGACCTCTCTGCAACCTTCGTAAAATCGTTACTGGGTTGTTTGTAGTGTAGCCATACCATATACTCTTAACCGCATTATAAGTTATTGCGTCATCGCTGTAACTTAGGAATGGCTACCCAGAACCATATCGTGTTTGGTGTCAAACATGAAGGAATCATACCCCCAGTCCAGCCATGGGCATGGGGGCACGATTCCCCCTTGCTAGGAGGGTGATATGGGAAAAGCGGTAGAATTTGGACACCAATTTAAAAGTGCACATGTACCACAAAATGGCTACTGTTCGCCACCTACACGACTCTGGCTGGCTGTTGCTGGGGAAAACCCCAGCCTCGCCATCTGGACAATAGGGCTCCTGTGGCAGGGAGGTGCCAGCACCTCCCCAGACAGGATATGTGGATTGGAACAGGGTGGGTGCACCAAATGTCCTTTCAGAGTTGCACGTAGGCAGCTGCAGAGCCCCAATTCTGCATACACCGCCTGGAACCGGTTCAGGGGCGTCCTGCCCCTCGCCCAGGCGGGAAACACACAAAGGGGAGTGGGTGTAGCCACCCTTTCCCGCCTCTACTCTGGTTGGTAGGCTCTCTTTTGGACCATCCCCTAACCTTGGGGATATATGGGAATAACTTTGCCCTAGAGCCTTAGATTCGTACAGGACTTCACAGAACTGACCTTCGACGAGCTGCTGCCCAGCTGACTGAAGAAATCTCCCTTGGGATAAAGGAGTTATCCCCCTGCTTGGCAGGCACCTAAAAGACTACAAGATACCCGGTTGGAACTTCGTTGCTCTCACGACCTCTGATGCCTTCCAGCAACCTCGAGATGGGTCTCCAGTGCATCCCAGCGTCCTGTGAGTGTGCCCAGCAAGTCTGAGCACCCTGGACCACGTGGGTGTCGAGATCCCCGCATACCCCGAGACACCGGCCACCTCTTATCCAGCACACGACCCCGACCAGTGGGGAAGTTGTGCTTTGGCCCACTCTTGAGCCAACCATCAAGCAGCATTTGTGCCGACTCTCAGCTCCCTGGCCCGCTCCGGTGGCCCGTGGGAGCCCTTTTACGCACTCCATTTTGCTGCCTTCCGCGGTCCCTTGTCTCTCGACTTGTGGGCCCTGACGGAGGACAATCTTCTTTTCCAAGAGTTCCCCTGGTTGCTCCAGGCCTGCTCTACGCTCCCTGCAAAGGAGAGCACCCTCAGACCTCGTGGGTCTGCACCAGCAGCTGCTTTGTTCATCTTGCGTGGGTTGCGGTTGCCAATGCTTAGTGGATCCAATCGGGACACTAACACCGCAGCGACCCTCAGCCGACGTGGGACAGTCGCCCTCCAGAAGCTGGCCTTCCTTGAAGCCTCCCGGAGCCCGTGACTGCAGAGCCCAGCTGTACCTTCCACACCTGAAGCACCCGACATCCACGAGCTCCTTCCTGTGAGCTCCCTGGTCACTGTGCTGTGACCCAGACTCTGTCCCCTCTGCTTTCAGGTTCATCTTTGTCTTTTCTTCAACTTTAATCTTCACGACTTCAACAACACTTCCAGCTAGCAGCAGTTTGGACTCCTTTTCCATAGAAAATCAGCCCGCGACCCGACACCAGAATCGACCTATGCACCCGGCTTCCCTGGGGCAGGTAACAGTGGTACTTCGGTACTTCCGTGGTGGTGGGCTCTCCAAAGCCTTAAGTCTCAAGCCTTAACTTTGTACTGTTGTTAGAAGTGTCCTTAAACCTTAATTATTCAACCGCGACATTCTCCATAGGTTAACATTGCGATCCCGATAGCAACTTCTCGCACTGCACACGCCTCCCGTGGGTCCCCTTCCTCTTAACTGTAGGTGGATTCTTAAGGGGCCAGCGATCCTGAGTGCCCTAGGCATTGCCTGTAGAATTGTCGTGGTTCTTATACCACTATTTTAGTATATGGTTTGGTCCCCCCCTGGGGCCCATTGATTTCTGTGCTATTTATTGTGTTTATAAATGCTTGTTTGAAGTGTAACTTTGCCACTAGCCACATAAAGTGACTGTGGGATTCTGTCTAGAATAAATACATATATTTTATATATATACCTGTGTGGGCTACTCTTTCATTTGGTTATTCAAGAGGTTATTATGGTAAAACAATAAGCTTAACACTCCTTCAAGACTTAGCCTGAAGGCTGCTCTCCACAGCTACCACTAGGATAGCTTTCTTTAAAGGTTGTCTTAAACCTATCATCAATAGGAGTCGAATTGGACTGGTGCAAGGTGTCCCTATAACTAGGAACAGCATATGCCAGGCCAACTTCTCACATTGGTGTGCAGCGGTTGGATTCAAGCTTGCCATTGTTTTACCAGATAACAAATTGAATTTCTAAAGTGAAAGCCACAAGGTACCAAAGGTACATATAAATTCAAGCTAGAATACAATAAGTTCTACTGAACTTAGAGTTGTGTGTAGAGGGTTTAGCACACCTTGACTACAACTCAAGAGAGGGTTCAGTAGGCCACACTTAGTGTAGGTAGATACATCACTACACTAAACATGTCTTCAGGTGCCACTAAGGCTATGGAAGGACCCCAGAGGGTCCCAGTAGATAAGTATGATAATTTCTCCTTTGCAGAGCTCAGGGAAATGTGCACCCTTAGAAAACTGAAGACAAACAAAGGTGCCAACACACAACGTCTCAGGGAAATCCTGCTCATAGCAGACTTTATGGAGTCCATAGGGTCCAGAGGGACAGACAGAGTGGGTGGGCATCCTTCAGAAGAGGACACTCCCAGAGTGGACTCTGATGAGGAACAGGAAGAGGATGAAAATCCTGACCTGGAAGAAACAAACCACTCACAACATGGAGGTGATGGCTCAAGAGGCACTCCCTCTACCCTTAAAAGGAGAGTGGTGGATCCAAGAAGGAACAGATCCCCCTCAGTGGGATCCAACCATTCTAGGAGATCCAAAGGGTCCTCTGCCTCTTCTCAGAGAAGAGAATCCTCTCATGAGAGGAAATGCAGACTGATCAAATTTGAGCAGGCTAAGCTTGAACTTAAGAGAGAACAGTTAGCATTGGACAGGGAAACCCTGGAGCTTCAGAAAGCTTCAAGAAAGTGGGGTCTAGAGATCCCTGGTGGCAGTAATGAAACCCCTAGAGTTAGAGAGAAAGTCCCTGACAATAGGAACCTCCACAAGATTGTGCCCCCCTATCAGAATGGGGATGATATCCACAAATGGATATCTGCTCTTGAAAGGGCCTGTAGAGTACAGAGGGTCCCAGTAGAGCAGTGGGCAGCAATCCTGTGGCTCTCCTTTTCAGATAAAGGAAGAGACAAGCTCCTCTCTGTAAGAGAAGAGGATGCTGATGACTATTATATCTTGAAAGCTGCTTTAATAGATGGGTTTGGCTTAACCACTGATCAATACAGACTTAAGTTCAGAGACACCCAGAAAGCACAGAATCAAGATTGGGTAGACTTTGTGGATTGTGCAACCAAGGCACTGGAAGGTTGGTTAAATGGCAGTAAAGTTAATGATTATCAAGGATTGTATAATCTCATTATGAGGGAGCAGATTCTTAATAATTGTCAAAATCAACTTTTACACCAGCACCTGGTGGACTCTGATCTGACCTCTCCCCAAGAATTGGGAAAGAAGGCAGACAAATGGGTCAGAACCAGGATTAGGCCTAAGAACCAAGTTGGTGACCAGAAGAAGGATTCCACTAAGCCCAAAGAGAAAGGTGGGGATGATAAACAAGAAAAGTCCTCTGAAGGGCCCCAAAAACCCAGTGCTGGGGGTGGGTCCCAAAATACTTCCTCTAATAACAAGAAACCATATTGCCATGTGTGTAAGCAACCTGGCCACTGGAAAACTGACCCCGGCTGTCCAAAGAATGGCAATAAAGAAAATGTTCCTCCAAAACCAGCTCCAACACCTCCTGTTGCTACTAGTAGTAATCCCCCAGGTGGTGGGAGTGCACCCAAAAACTTAGTTGGGATTTCTTGGGGAACTCAGGGGGACTCTGGCCTATCCAGGTCCCCTACTCAAGCAACTATGGTCTGTGATGGTGGCATGGGGTTTGCCAACTTTACCATGAGCCCCAGTATTCTGGGCAGGTACAGACAAGAACCAATAATTAATGGTCAGAAGGCTGTGGCCTATAAGGACACAGGGGCCAGTGTCACCATGGTGACCAAGAGGCTAGTGCCCCTAGATCAGCTTTTACCTGGGTTTAGCTACCAGGTGACCAACATAGATGGAATCAGGACAGATCATCCCATGGCAGTGATAAATCTCAGCTGGGGAGGGGTCACTGGCCCCAAGAGAGTGGCAGTGTCCCCAAACTTGCCTGTAGATTGTCTACTGGGGAATGATCTAGAAATCTCAGCCTGGGCTGAGGTTGACCACAAGGCCCATTTGTAAATGGTAGGAATCCCTGAGAAAGTGGATGAGACCCTGAGGGCCTCACCTCCACCCCAGGAGAAAATAGAAAGAGTGAAGCCTGAAACTATGGATCACTCTACCCAAACAGAGAGCATAGGGGAAGAGGAACAGTCCTCCCCCCACCAGACTACAGGTAAGGGTCAAGTTTCTCAGGGAACTGATCCTGCCCCTTGTGAAGTAACTGCCCCAGAAGTGGACAGGCCTGACCTGCCCACCTCTCTGATGGCAGGGGATCCTTCCAAGGTGGTACCCAGTCTGGAGCAGGTATCCTGCCCCTCTCTACCCTGCCTCAGTCAGCCCAGGGCTGCAGAGGTCAGGGAGGTCAGTGGACCCTTATTGGGCCCCTGCCCAGAGGAACCCCCTCATCAACAGATTAGGGACACCCAGCAGAGTAGTTTCAGCCAGGTGAATATTCCTCTACAAACTGAGGGATCCCCCTTACCCCTAGGTATAGGCACCCCTCAAATGGATGTTGTTGAGCACAGGGAAACCTGGGGCCTAGCTGCCCCAAACCTTCCAGTGCCCTCCACTATTCCAGCCAAAGGGATCCAACCCCCAGCTGTAGGCAGCCAGAGGTTGACCCTTAGGGCCAGATATGACACAGTCATGGGCAGAAAGGCTTCCATAGTGGCCAGTGATCTGAGGAGGTTGAGACCAACCCAAGTAGGGTCTCACTTCCAGACTCAGACACCCCACCAGCCCACCTCTGACCCAAAAACCAATACAGGTAATTTCCCTAGACTTTGGAGAAACTCTAGAACCCCTTGGGGTAGGATTTCCCAAGTGGACCATGACACAGGGAGCAACCATGTTAGTACAGGTTCTTCCTTATATGGCCACTCAGGAAATAAAGGCTTATCTGGACAAGGTTTGCCTTATCTCCTTTCGTTTGGGGGGGGGGGGGGGGGGGTTATGTAGAAGAGTGGAATCTGACTAATGGTTGCCCCCAACTTTTTGCCTGGTATTTAAGTGGTTTTTGACTAGTCTGGCTGGGATCCTGCTATCCAGGACCCCAGCCTATCTGCTTTCTCCCTAAAACTGTTGTGAGTACTCTAGGTACAAACATAATTGGATGCTGGGCATGCCCTACCAGTCCCTTGTAGATGGTACCCTAGGTACCCAGGGCATGGGTCCCCCAGTAGGCCTACCAGGGCTGCAGCACTTATTGTGCCACCCTGGGACAGCCACCCAAACTGACACCACCAGGCCACTACTGTAGCCTGAGTAAGGTGGTGCTAGCACCCCTTACAGGGATGTAGGTACCCTATGTCCCATACCATTACAACACATATACTCTCATAGGTCACCCCTATGGCAGGCCCTGGTAATCCTACAGGGCTGGGTGCTGAGGTATGTGTGAGGGGGGACCCCTACGTGAGAAGGACCTCTCTGCAACCTTCGTAAAATCGTTACTGGGTTGTTTGTAGTGTAGCCATACCATATACTCTTAACCGCATTATAAGTTATTGCGTCATCGCTGTAACTTAGGAATGGCTACCCAGAACCATATCGTGTTTGGTGTCAAACATGAAGGAATCATACCCCCAGTCCAGCCATGGGCATGGGGGCACGATTCCCCCTTGCTAGGAGGGTGATATGGGAAAAGCGGTAGAATTTGGACACCAATTTAAAAGTGCACATGTACCACAAAATGGCTACTGTTCGCCACCTACACGACTCTGGCTGGCTGTTGCTGGGGAAAACCCCAGCCTCGCCATCTGGACAATAGGGCTCCTGTGGCAGGGAGGTGCCAGCACCTCCCCAGACAGGATATGTGGATTGGAACAGGGTGGGTGCACCAAATGTCCTTTCAGAGTTGCACGTAGGCAGCTGCAGAGCCCCAATTCTGCATACACCGCCTGGAACCGGTTCAGGGGCGTCCTGCCCCTCGCCCAGGTGGGAAACACACAAAGGGGAGTGGGTGTAGCCACCCTTTCCCGCCTCTACTCTGATTGGTAGGCTCTCTTTTGGACCATCCCCTAACCTTGGGGATATATGGGAATAACTTTGCCCTAGAGCCTTAGATTCGTACAGGACTTCACAGAACTGACCTTCGACGAGCTGCTGCCCAGCTGACTGAAGAAATCTCCCTTGGGATAAAGGAGTTATCCCCCTGCTTGGCAGGCACCTAAAAGACTACAAGATACCCGGTTGGAACTTCGTTGCTCTCACGACCTCCGACGCCTTCCAGCAACCTCGAGGTGGGTCTCCAGTGCATCCCAGCGTCCTGTGAGTGTGCCCAGCAAGTCTGAGCACCCTGGACCACGTGGGTGTCGAGATTCCCGCATACCCCAAGACACCGGCCACCTCTTATCCAGCACACGACCCCGACCAGTGGGGAAGTTGTGCTTTGGCCCATTCTTGAGCCAACCATCAAGCAGCATTTGTGCCGACTCTCAGCTCCCTGGCCCGCTCCGGTGGCCCGTGGGAGCCCTTTTACGCACTCCATTTTGCTGCCTTCCGCGGTCCCTTGTCTCTCGACTTGTGGGCCCTGACGGAGGACAATCTTCTTTTCCAAGAGTTCCCCTGGTTGCTCCAGGCCTGCTCTACGCTCCCTGCAAAGGAGAGCACCCTCAGACCTCGTGGGTCTGCACCAGCAGCTGCTTTGTTCATCTTGCGTGGGTTGCGGTTGCCAATGCTTAGTGGATCCAATCGGGACACTAACACCGCAGCGACCCTCAGCCGACGTGGGACAGTCGCCCTCCAGAAGCTGGCCTTCCTTGAAGCCTCCCGGAGCCCGTGACTGCAGAGCCCAGCTGTACCTTCCACACCTGAAGCACCCGACATCCACGAGCTCCTTCCTGTGAGCTCCCTGGTCACTGTGCTGTGACCCAGACTCTGTCCCCTCTGCTTTCAGGTTCATCTTTGTCTTTTCTTCAACTTTAATCTTCACGACTTCAACAACACTTCCAGCTAGCAGCAGTTTGGACTCCTTTTCCATAGAAAATCAGCCCGCGACCCGACACCAGAATCGACCTATGCACCCGGCTTCCCTGGGGCAGGTAACAGTGGTACTTCGGTACTTCCGTGGTGGTGGGCTCTCCAAAGCCTTAAGTCTCAAGCCTTAACTTTGTACTGTTGTTAGAAGTGTCCTTAAACCTTAATTATTCAACCGCGACATTCTCCATAGGTTAACATTGCGATCCCGATAGCAACTTCTCGCACTGCACACGCCTCCCGTGGGTCCCCTTCCTCTTAACTGTGGGTGGATTCTTAAGGGGCCAGCGATCCTGAGTGCCCTAGGCATTGCCTGTAGAATTGTCGTGGTTCTTATACCACTATTTTAGTATATGGTTTGGTCCCCCCCTGGGGCCCATTGATTTCTGTGCTATTTATTGTGTTTATAAATGCTTGTTTGAAGTGTAACTTTGCCACTAGCCACATAAAGTGACTGTGGGATTCTGTCTAGAATAAATACATATATTTTATATATATACCTGTGTGGGCTACTCTTTCATTTGGTTATTCAAGAGGTTATTATGGTAAAACAATAAGCTTAACACTCCTTCAAGACTTAGCCTGAAGGCTGCTCTCCACAGCTACCACTAGGATAGCTTTCTTTAAAGGTTGTCTTAAACCTATCATCAATAGGAGTCGAATTGGACTGGTGCAAGGTGTCCCTATAACTAGGAACAGCATATGCCAGGCCAACTTCTCACAGCCTCACCACCAGGTTCCTGAGCCTATTCCTGCAGCTGCAAAAAAGGCCTCACCCTCAGGTTTCTGAGCGTCTATCTGAAGCTGCAGAAAGGCCTCACCCCCACGTTCCTGAGCCTCTCCCTGCATGTACAGAAAAGGCCTCACCCCCAGGTTCCTGCACCTCCCCCTGCAAAAAGGCCTCACCCCCAGGTTCAATAACCTCTCCCTGCAGCTGCAGAAAGGCTTCACCCCCAGGTTCCTGAGCCTCTCCCTGCAGCTGCAGAGAGGCCTCACCCACAGGTTCCTCAACATCCCCGTGCAGCTGCAGAAAGGCCTCACCCCCAGGTTCCTGAGCCTATCCCTGCAGCTGCAAAAAGGCCTCACCCCAGGTTCCGGAGCCTCTCCCTGCAGCTGTAGAAAGGCCTGACCCCCAGGTTCCTGAGCCTCTCCCTGTAGCTGCAGAAAGGCCTCAGCCCCTGGTTCGTGAGCCTCTCCCTGCAGCTGCAGAAAGGCCTCACCCCCAGGTTCGTGAGCCTCTCCCTGCAGCTACAGAATGGCCTCACCACCCAGGTTCCTGAGCATATCCCTGTAGCTGCAGAAAGGCCTCAGCCCCAGGTTCGTGAGCCTCTCCCTGCAGCTGCAGAAAGGCCTCACCCCCAGGTTCCTGAACCTCTGACTGCAGCTACAGAAAAGGATTCACCCCAAGGTTCCTGAGCCTCTCCCTGCAGCTGCAGAAAAGCCTCACCCCCAGGTTCCTGACCCTATCCCTGCAGCTGCAAAAAGGACTCACCCCCAGGTTCCTGAGCCTCTCCCTGCAGCTGCAGGAATGCCTCACCCCCAGGTTCCTGAACATCCCCGTGCAGCTGCAGAAAGGCATCACCCCCAGGTTCCTGAGACTATTCCCGCAGCTGCAGAGAGGCCTCACCCCCAGGTTCCTGAATATACCCGTGCAGCTACAGAAAGGCCTGACCCCCAGGTTCCTGAGCCTCCCCCTGTAGCTGCAGAAAGGCCTTGCCCCCAGGTTCCTGAGCCTCTCCCTGCAGCTACAGAAAATGCCTCACCCCCAGGTTCCTGAGCCTATCCCTGCAGCTGCAGAAACGCCTCACCCCCAGGTTCCTGAGCCTATCCCTGCAGCTGCAAAAAGGACTCACCCTCAGGTTCCTGAGCCTCTCCCTGCAGAAATGCCTCACCCCCAGGTTTCTGAACATCCCCGTGCAGCTGCAGAAAGGCCTAACCACCAAGTTCTTGAACCTATTCCCGCAGCTGCAAAAAGTCCTTACCGCCAGGTTCCTGAACATCCCCGTGCAGCTGCAAAAAGGCCTCCACCCCAGGTTCCTGAGCCTATCCCTGCAGCTGCAGAAAGGCCTCACCCCCAGGTTCCTGAACCTCCCCCTGCAAAAAGGCCTCACCCCCAGGTTCAATAACCTCTCCCTGCCGCTGCAGAAAGGCCTTACCCACAGGTTCCTGAACATACCCGTGCAGCTGCAGAAAGGCCTCACCCCCAGGTTCCTGAGCCTCTTCTGCAGCTGCAAAAAGACCTCACTCCCAGGTTCCGGAGCCTCTCCCTGCAGCTGTAGAAATGCCTAATCCCCAGGTTTCTGAACATCCCCGTGCAGCTGCAGAAAGGCCTCACCCCCAGGTTCACGAGCCTCTCCCTGCAGCTGTAGAAAGGCCTCACCCCCAGGTTCCTGAGCCTATCCTTGTAGCTGTAGAAAGGCCTGACCCCCAGGTTCCTGAACACCCCGTGCAGCTGCAGAAAGGCCTCAACCCCAGGTTCCTGAGCCTATACCTGCAGCAAGGCCTCACCCCAGGTTCCTGAGCCTTTCCCTGCAGCTACAGAAAAGGCCTCACCCCCAGGTTCCTGAGCCTTTCCCTGCAGCTACAGAAAGACCTCACCCCCAGGTTTCTGAGCCTATCCTTGCAGCTGCAGAAAGGTCTCACCCCCAGGTTCCTGAGCCTCTCCCTCCATCTACAGAAAAGGCCTCACCCCCAGGTTCCTGCGCCTCTCCCTGCAGCTACAGAAAAGTCCTCACCCCCAGGTTCCTGAGCCTCTCCCTGCAGCTGCAGAAAGGCCTCACCCCCAGGTTCCTGAGCCTCTCCCTGCAGCTACAGAAAAGGCCTCACCCCATGGATCCTGAACCTCCCCCTGCAGAAATGCCTCACCCCCAGGTTTCTGAACATCCCCGTGCAGCTGCAGAAAGGCCTAACCCCCAGGTTCTTGAGCCTATCCC
Organism: Triturus cristatus; assembly: GCF_964204655.1. Classification (NCBI taxonomy): domain Eukaryota; kingdom Metazoa; phylum Chordata; class Amphibia; order Caudata; family Salamandridae; genus Triturus; species Triturus cristatus. The sequence goes on from NC_140579.1 coordinate 194,100,630, forward strand.
TGCAGCTGCAAAAAGTCCTCACCCCCAGGTTCCTGAGCCTCTCCCTGCAGCTGCAGAAAGGCCTCACCCCCAGGTTCCTGAGCCTCTCCCTGCAGCTACAGAAAAGGCCTCACCCCATGGATCCTGAGCCTCTCCCTGCAGCTGCAGAAAGGCCTTACCCCCAGGTTCCTTAGCCTCTCCCTGCAGCTGCAAAAAGGCCTCACCCCCAGGTTCCTGAGCCTCTCCCTGCAGCTGCAAAAAGGCCTCACCCCCAGGTTCCTGAGCCTATCCCTGCAGCTGCAAAAAGGCCTCACCCCCAGGTTCCTGAGCCTCTCCCTGCAGAAATGCCTCACCCCCAGGTTTCTGAACATCCCCGTGCAGCTGCAGAAAGGCCTAACCCCCAGGTTCTTGAGCCTATCCCTGCAGCTGCAAAAAGTCCTCACCCCCAGGTTCCCGAGCCTCTCCCTGCAGCTGCAGAAAGGCCTCACCCCCAGGTTCCTGAGCCTCTCCCTGCAGCTACAGAAAAGGCCTCACCCCATGGATCCTGAGCCTCTCCCTGCAGCTGCAGAAAGGCCTTACCCCCAGGTTCCTTAGCCTCTCCCTGCAGCTGCAAAAAGGCCTCACCCCCAGGTTCCTGAGCCTCTCCCTGCAGCTGCAAAAAGGCCTCACCCCCAGGTTCCTGAGCCTATCCCTGCAGCTGCAAAAAGGCCTCACCCCCAGGTTCCTGAGCCTCTCCCTGCAGAAATGCCTCACCCCCAGGTTTCTGAACATCCCCGTGCAGCTGCAGAAAGGCCTAACCACCAGGTTCTTGAGCCTATTCCCCCAGCTGCAAAACGTCCTCACCGCCAGGTTTCTGAGCCCCTCACTTCAGCTGCAGAAAGGCCTCACCCCCAGGTTCCTGAACATCCCCGTGCTGCTGCAGAAAGGCCTCAATCCCAGGTTCCTGAGCCTATCCCTGCAGCAAGGCCTCACCCCCAGGTTCCTGAGCCTTTCCCTGCAGCTACAGAAAAGGCCTCACCCCCAGGTTCCTGAGCCTCGCCATGCAGCTACAGAAAAGGTCTCACCCCCAGGTTCCTGAGCCTCTCCCTGCATCTACAGAAAAGTCCTCACCCCCAGGTTCCCGAGCCTCTCTCTGCAGCTACAGAAAGGCCTAACTCCCAGGTTCCTGAGCCTCTCTCTGCAGCTACAGAAAGGCCTCACCCCCAGGTTCCTGAGCCTCTCCCTGCAGCTGCAGAAAGGCCTCACCCCCAGGTTCCTGAGCCTCTCCCTGCAGCTGCAAAAAGGCCTCACCCCCAGGTTCCGGAGCCTCTCCCTGCAGCTGTAGAAAGGCCTGACCCCCAGCTTTCTGAACATCCCCGTGCAGCTGCAGAAAGGCCTCACCCCCAGGTTCCTGAGCCTATCCCTGCAGCTGCAAAAAAGGCCTCACCCTCAGGTTTCTGAGCCTCTATCTGAAGCTGCAGAAAGGCCTAACCCCCAGGTTCCTGAGCCTCTCCCTGTAGCTACAGAAAAGGCCTCACCCCCAGGTTCCTGAACCTCCCCCTGCAGCTGCAGAAAGGCCTCACCCCCAGGTTCCTGAACCTCCCCCTGCAAAAAGGCCTCACCCCCAGGTTCAATAACCTCTCCCTGCAGCTGCAGAAAGGCCTCACCCCCAGGTTCCTGAGCCTCTCCCTGCAGCTGCTGAGAGGCCTCACCCACAGGTTCCTGAACATACCCGTGCAGCTGCAGAAAGGCCTCACCCCCAGGTTCCTGAGCCTATCCCTGTAGCTGCAAAAAGGCCTCACCCCCAGGTTCCGGAGCCTCTCCCTGCAGCTGTAGAAAGGCCTGACCCCTAGGTTTCTGAACATCCCCGTGCAGCTGCTGAAAGTCCTCACCCCCAGGTTCCTGAGCCTATCCCTGCAGCTGCAAAAAAGGCCTCACCCCCAGATTCCTGAGCCTATCCTTGCAGCTGCAGAGAGGCCTCACCCCCAGGTTCACGATCCTCTCCCTGCAGCTGCAGAAAGGCCTCACCCCCAGGTTCCTGAGCCTATCCTTGCAGCTGCAGAAAGGCCTCACCACCCGGTTCATGAGCCTCTCACTGCAGCTGCAGAAATGCCTCACCCCCAGGTTCCTGAGCCTATCCCTGTAGCTGCAGAAAGGCCTCAGCCCCAGGTTCATGAGCCTCTCCCTGCAGCTGCAGAAAGGCCTCATCCCCAGGTTCCTGAACCTCTCACTGCAGCTACAGAAAAGGCCTCACCCCAAGGTTCCTGAGCCTCTCCCTGCAGCTGCAGAAAAGCCTCACTCCCAGGTTCCTGAGCCTCTCCCTGCAGATATAGAAAGGCCTGACCCCCAGGTTCCTGACCCTATCTCTGCAGCTGCAAAAAGGCCTCACCCCCAGGTTCCTGAACCTCTCCCTGCAGCTACAGAAAGACCTCACCCCCAGGTTCCAGAACCTCTCCCTGCAGCTGCAGAAAGGCCTCACACCCTGGTTCCTGAACCTATCCCTGCAGCTGCAGAATGACCTCACCCCCAGGTTCCTGAACATCCCCGTGCAGCTGTATAAAGGCCTCACTCCCAGGTCCCTGAGCCTCTCCCTGCAGCTGCATAAAGGCCTCACTCCCAGATTCCTGAGCCTCTCTCTGCAGCTGCAGAAAGGCCTCACCCCCAGGTTCCTGAAAATACCCGTGCAGCTGCAGAAAGGCCTGACCCCCAGGTTCCTGAGCCTCTCCCTGCAGCTGCAGAAAGACCTCACACCCAGGTTCCTGAATATCCCCGTACAGCTGCAGAAAGTCCTCACCCCCAGGTTCCTGAGCCTCCCCCTGTAGCTGCAGAAAGGCCTCGCCCCCAGGTTCCTGAGCCTCTCCCTGCAGCTACAAAAAATGCCTCACCCCCGGGTTCCTGAGCCTATCCCTGCAACTGCAGAAAGGCCTCACCCGCAGGTTCCTGAGCCTATCCCTGCAGCTGCAAAAAGGCGTCACCCCCAGGTTCCTGAGCCTCTCCCTGCAGCTGCAGAAATGCCTCACCCCCAGGTTTCTGAACATCCCCGTGCAGCTGCAAAAAGGCCTCACTCCCAGGTTCCTGAGCCTCTCCCTGCAGCTGCAGAAAAACCTCACCCCCAGGTTCCTGAACATCCCCGTACAGCTGCAGAAAGTCCTCACCCCCAGGTTCCTGAGCCTCCCCCTGTAGCTGCAGAAAGGCCTCGCCCCCAGGTTCCTGAGCCTCTCCCTGCAGCTACAGAAAATGCCTCACCCCCAGGTTCCTGAGCCTATCCCTGCAGCTGCAGAAAGGCCTCACCCCCAGGTTTCTGAGCCTATCCCTGCAGCTGCAAAAAGGCCTCACCCCCAGGTTCCTGAGCCTCTCCCTGCAGCTGCAGAAATGCCTCACCCCCAGGTTCCGGAACATACCAGTGCAGCTGCAGAAAGGCCTCAACCCCAGGTTCCTGAGCCTTTCCCTGCAGCTACAGAAAAGGCCTCACCCTCAGGTTCCTGAGCCTCTCCCTGCAGCTACAGAAAAGGCCTCACCCCCAGGTCCCTGAGCCTCTCCCTGCAGCTGCAGAAACGCCTCGCCCCCAGGTTCCTGAGCCTCTCCCTGAGGCTGCAGAAAGGCCTGACCCCCAGGTTCCTGAGTCTCTCCCTCCAGCTGCAGAAAGGCCTCACCCCCAGGTTCCTGAGCCTCTTCCTGCAGCTATTGAAAAAACCTCACCCCCAGGTTCCTGGGCCTCTCCATGCAGCTGCAGAAATGCCTCACCCCCAGGCTCCTGAACATCCCCGTGTAGCTGCAGAAAGACCTCACCCCCAGGTTCCTGAGCCTCTCCCTGCTGCTAAAGAAAAGGCCTGACCCCATGGATCCTGAACCTCCCCCTGCAGCTGCAGAAAGGCCTCACCCCCAGGTTCCTTAGCCTCCTCCTGCAGCTGCTGAAAGGCCTCACCCCCACGTTCCTTAGCCTCTCCCTGCAGCTGCAAAAAGGCCTCACCCCCAGGTTCCTGAGCCTCTCCCTGAAGCTGCAGAAAGGCCTGACCCCCATGTTCTTGAGTCTCTCCCTCCAGCTGCAGAAAGACCTCACCCCCAGGTTCCTGAGCTTCTTCCTGCAGCTATTGAAAAAACCTCACCCCCAGGTTCCGGGGCCTCTCCCTGCAGCTGCAGAAAGGCCTCACCCCCAGGTTCCTGAACATCCCCGTGTAGCTGCAGAAAGACCTCACCCCCAGGTTCCTGAGCCTATCCCTGCAGCTGTAGAAAGGCCTCACCCCAGGTTCCTGTGCCTCCCCCTGCAGCTGCAGAAAAGGCCTCTCCCACAGGTTCCTGAGCCTCTCCCTGCAGCTGCATAAAGGCCTCTCCCCAGGTTCCTGATCCTCTCCCTGCAGCTGCAGAAATGCCTCACCCTCAGGTTTCTGAACATCTCCGTACAGCTGCAGAAAGGCCTCACCCCCAGGTTCCTGAGCCTATCTCGCAGCTGCAAAAAGTCCTCACTGCCAGGTTTCTGAGCCCCTCACTTCAGCTGCAGAAAGGCCTCAGCCCCAGGTTCCTGAACATCCCCGTGCAGCTGCAGAAAGGCCTCAACCCCAGGTTCCTGAGCCTATCCCTGCAGCAAGGCCTCGCCCGCAGGTTCCTGAGCCTTTCCCTGCAGCTACAGAAAAGGCCTCACCCCCAGGATCCTGAACCTCTCCCTGCAGCTACAGAAAAGGCCTCACCCCCAGGTTCCTGAGCCTCTCCCTGCAGCTGCAGCTGCAGCTGCAGAAAGGCCTCACCCCCAGATTCCTGAATCTCTACCTGCAGCTAGAGAAAAGGCCTCACCCCCAGTTTCCTGAACCTCCCCCTTTAGCTGCAGAACGGCCTCAACCCCAGGTTCCTGAGCCTCTCCCTGCAGCTGCAAAAAGGCCTCACCCCAGGATGCTGAGCCTCTCCCTGCAGCTGCAGAATGGCTTCACCCCCAGGTTCCTGAGCCTCTCCCTGCAGCTACAGAAAAGGCCTCACCCCCAGGATCCTGAACCTCTCCCTGCAGCTACAGAAAAGGCCTCATCCCCAGGTTCCTGAGCCTCTCCCTGCAGCTGCAGAAAGGCCTCACCCCCAGATTCCTGAACCTCTACCTGCAGCTAGAGAAAAGGCCTCACCCCCAGTTTCCTGAACCTCCCCCTTTAGCTGCAGAACGGCCTCAACCCCAGGTTCCTGAGCCTCTCCCTGCAGCTGCAGAAAGGCTTCACCCCCAGGTTCCTGAGCCTCTCCCTGCAGCTACAGAAAAGGCCTCACCCCCAGGTTCAATAACCTCTCCCTGCAGCTGCAGAAAGGCCTCACCCCCAGGTTCCTGAGCCTCTCCCTGCAGCTGCAGAAAGGTCTAACCCTCAGGTTCCTGAACCTCTCCCTGCAGCTGCAGAAAGACCTCACCCCCAGGTTCCTGAACCTCTCCCTGCAGCTGCAGAAGGACCTCACACTCTGGTTCCTGAACCTATCCCTGCAGCTGCAAAAAGGCCTCACCGCCAGGTTCCTGAGCCTCTGCCTGCAGCTGCAGAATGACCTCACCCCCAGGTTCCTGAACATCTCCGTGCAGCTGCATAAAGGCCTCACTCCCAGGTCCCTGAGCCTCTCCCTGCAGCTGCAAAAAGGCCTCACTCCCAGGTTCCTGAGCCTCTCCCTGCAGCTGCAGAAAGGCCTCACCCCCAGGTTCCAGAACATACCCGTGCAGCTGCAGAAAGGCCTGACCCCCAGGTTCCTGAGCCTCTCCCTGCAGCTGCGGAAAGACCTCACACCCAGGTTCCTGAATATCCCTGTACAGCTGCAGAAAGTCCTCACCCCCAGGTTCCTGAGCCTCCCCTGTAGCTGCAGAAAGGCCTCGCCCCCAGGTTCCTCAGCCTCTCCCTGCAGCTACAGAAAATGCCTCACCCCCAGGTTCCTGAGCCTATCCCTGCAGCTGCAGAAAGGCCTCACCCCCAGGTTCCTGAGCCTATCCCTGCAGCTGCAAAAAGGCCTCACCCCCAGGTTCCTGAGCCTCTCCCTGCAGCTGCAGGAATGCCTCACCCCCAGGTTTCTGAACATCCCCGTGCAGCTGCAGAAAGGCCTCACCCCCAGGCTCCTGAGCCGATTCCCGCAGCTGCAGAAAGGCCTCACCCCCAGGTTCCTGAACATACCCCTGCAGCTGCAGAAAGGCCTGACCCCCAGGTTCCTGAGCCTCTCCCTGCAGCTGCAGAAAGACCTCACCCCCAGGTTCCTGAACATCCCCGTACAGCTGCAGAAAGTCCTCACCCCATGGTTCCTGAGCCTCCCCCTGTAGCTGCAGAAAGGCCTCGCCCCCAGGTTCCTGAGCCTCTGCCTGCAGCTACAGAAAATGCCTCACCCCCAGGTTCCTGAGCCTATCCCTGCATCTGCAGAAAGGCCTCACCCCCAGGTTCCTGAGCCTATCCCTGCAGCTGCAAAAAGGCCTCACCCCCAGGTCCTGAGCCTCTCCCTGCAGCTGCAGAAATGCCTCACCCCAGGTTCCCGAACATCCCCGTGCAGCTGCAGAAAGGCCTCAACCCCAGGTTCCTGAGCCTATCCCTGCAGCAAGGCCTCACCCCCAGGTCCCTGAGCCTTTCCCTGCAGCTACAGAAAAGGCCTCACCCTCAGGTTCCTGAGCCTCTCCCTGCAGCTACAGAAAAGGCCTCACCCCCAGGTTCCTGACCCTCCCCCTGCAGCTGCAGAAAGGCCTCACCCCCAGGTTCCTGAGCCTCTCCCTGCAGCTACAGAAAAGGCCCCACCCCCAGGTTCCTCAGCCTATCCCTGCAGCTGCAGAAAGACCTCACCCCCAGGTTCCTGAACCTCTCCCTGCAGCTGCAGAAAGGCCTCACACCCTGGTTCCTGAACCTATCCCTGCAGCTGCGAACAGGCCTCACCCCCAGTTTCCTGACCCTCCCCCTGCAGCTGTAGAAAGGCCTCACCCCCAGGTCCCTGAGCCTTTCCCTGCAGCTACAGAAAAGGCCTCACCCTCAGGTTCCTGAACCTCCCCCTGCAGTTGCAGAAAGGCCTCACCCCCAGGTTCCTGAACCTCCCCCTGCTGAAAGGCCTCACCCCCAGGTTCAATAACCTCTCCCTGCAGCTGCAGAAAGGCCTCACCCCCAGGTTCCAGAGCCTATCCCTGCAGCTGCAGAAAGAACTCACCCCCAGGTTCCTGAACCTCTCCCTGCAGCTGCAGAAAGGCCTCACACCCTGGTTCCTGAACCTATCCCTGCAGCTGCAAAAAGGCCTCACCCCCAGGTTCCTGAGCCTCTCCCTGCAACTGCAGAATGACCTCACCCCCAGGTTCCTGAACATCCCCGTGCAGCTGCATAAAGGCCTCACTCCCAGGTCCCTGAGCCTCTCCCTGCAGCTGCAAAAAGGCCTCACTCCCAGGTTCCTGAGCCTCTCCCTGCAGCTGCAGAAAGGCCTCACCCCCAGGTTCCTGAACATACCCGTGCAGCTGCAGAAAGGCCTCAACCCCAGGTTCCTGAGCCTCTCCCTGCAGCTGCAGAAAGACCTCACACCCAGGTTCCTGAATATCCCCGTACAGCTGGAGGAAGTCCTCACCCCCAGGTTCCTGAGCCTCCCCCTGTAGCTGCAGAAAGGCCTCGCCCCCAGGTTCCTGAGCCTTTCCCTGCAGCTACAGAAAATGCCTCACCCCAAGGTTTCTGAACATCCCCGTGCAGCTGCAGAAAGGCCTCACCCCCAGGTTCCTGAGCCTATACCCGCAGCTGCAGAAAGGCCTCACCCCCAGGTTCCTGAACATACCCCTGCAGCTGCAGAAAGGCCTAACCCCCAGGTTCCTGAGCCTCTCCCTGCAGCTGCAGAAAGACCTCACCCCCAGGTTCCTGAACATCCCCGTACAGCTGCAGAAAGTCCTCACCCCCAGGTTCCTGAGCCTCCCCCTGTAGCTGCAGAAAGGCCTCGCCCCCAGGTTCCTGAGCCTCTCCCTGCAGCCACAGAAAATGTCTCACCCCCAGGTTCCTGAGCCTATCCCTGCAGCTGCAGAAAGGCCTCACCCCCAGGTTCCTGAGCCTATCCCTGCAGCTGCAAAAAGGCCTCACCCCCAGGTTCCTGAGCCTCTCTTTGCAGCTGCAGAAATGCCTCACCCCCAGGTTCCTGAGCCTCTCCCTGCAGCTGCAAAAAGGCCTCACCCCAGGATCCTGAGCCTCTCACTGCAGCTACAGAAATGCTTCACCCCCAGGTTCCTGAGCCTCTCCCTGCAGCTACAGAAAGGCCTCACCCCCAGGTTTCTGAGCCTATCCTTGCAGCTGCAGAAAGGCCTCTCCCTACATCTACAGAAAAGGCCTCACCCCCAGGTTCTTGAGCCTCTCCCTGCAGCTACAGAAAAGTCATGACCCCCAGGTTCCTGAGCCTCTCCCTGCAGCTGCAGAAATGCCTCACACCCAGGTTCCTGAGCCTCTCCCTGCAGCTACAGAAAAGGCCTCACCCCATGGATCCTGAACCTCCCTCTGCAGCTGCAGAAAGGCCTCACCCCCAGTTTCCTTAGCCTCCTCCTGCAGCTGCTGAAAGGCCTCACCCCCAGGTTCCTTAGCTTCTCCCTGCAGCTGCAAAACGGCCTCACCCCCAGGTTCCTGAGCCTCTCCCTGACGCTGCAGAAAGGCCTGACCCCCAGGTTCCTGAGTCTCTCCCTCCAGCTGCAGAAAGGCCTCACCCCCAGGTTCCTGGGCCTCTCCCTGCAGCTGCAGAAAGTCCTCACCCCCAGGTTCCTGATCATCCCCGTGTAGCTGCAGAAAGGCCTCACCCCCAGGTTCCTGAGCCTCTCCCTGCAGCTGTAGAAAGGCCTCACCCCCAGGTTCCTGTGCCTCCCCTGCAGCTGCAGAAAAGGCCTCTCCCTCAGGTTCCTGAGCATGCCCGTTCAGCTGCAGAAAGGTCACACCCCCATGTTTCTGAGCATATCCCTGCAGCTGCAAAAAGTCCTCACCCCCAGGTTCCTGAGCCTCTCTCTGCAGCTGCAGAAAGGCCTCACCCCCAGGTTCCTGAACATACCTGTGCAGCTGCAGAAAGGCCTCACCCCCAGGTTCCTGAGCCTCCCCCTGCAGCCGCTGAAAAGGCCTCACCCCCAGGTTCCTGAGCCTCTCCCTGCAACTGCAGAAAAGGCCTCACCCCCAGGATCCTGACCCTCCCCCTGCAGCTGCAGAAAGGCCTCACCCCCAGGTTCCTGAGCCTCTCCCTGCAGCTACAGAAAAGGCCTCACCCCCAGGTTCAATAACCTCTCCCTGCAGTTGCAGAAAGGCCTCACCCCCAGGTTCCTAAGCCTCTCCCTGCAGCTGCAGAAAGGTCTAACCCTCAGGTTCCTGAACCGCTCCCTGCAGCTGCAGAAAGGCCTCACCCCCAGGTTCCTGAACCTCTCCCTGCAGCTGCAGAAAGGCTTCACACCCTGGTTCCTGAACCTATCCCAGCAGCTGCAAAAAGGCCTCACCCCCAGGTTCCTGAGCCTCTCCCTGATATTGCAGAAAGGCCTCACCCGCAGGTTCCTTAACCTCTCCCTGCAGCTGCAGAAATGCCTCACCCCAGGTTCCTGAACCTCTCCCTGCAGCTACAGAAAAGGCCTAACCCCCTGGCTCCTGAGCCTCTCCCTGCAGCTGCAGAAAGGCCTCACCCCCAGGTTCCTGAGCCTCTCCCTGCAGCGGCAGAAAGGCCTCACCCCCAGGTTCCTGAGCCTCTCCCTGCAGCTACAGAAAAGGCCTCACCCCCAGGTTCCTGAACCTCCCCGTGCAGCTGCAGAAAGGCCTCACCCCCAGGTTCCTGAGCCTCTCCCTGCAACTGCAAAAAGGCCTCACTCCCAGGTTCCTGAGCCTCTCCCTGCAGCTGCAGAAAGGCCTCACCCCCAGGTTCCTGAGCCTCTCCCTGCAGCTGCAGAACGGCCTCACCCCCAGGTTCCTGAACATCCCCGTTCAGTTGCAGAAAGGTCTCACCCCTATGTTTCTGAATCTATCCCTGCAGCTGCAAAAGGCCTCACCCCCAGGTTCCTGAGCCTCTCCCTGCAGCTGCAGAAAGGCCCCACCCCCAGGTTCCTGAACATACCCGTGCAGCTGCAAAAAGGCCTCACCCCCAGGTTCCTGAGCCTCCCCCTGCAGCTACAGAAAAGGCCTCACCCCCAGGTTCCTGAGCCTCTCCCTGCAGCTGCAGAAAGGCCTCACCCCCAGGTTCCTGAGCCTCTCCCTGCAGCTGCAAAAAGGCCTCACCCCCAGGTTCCTGATCCTCTCCCTGCAGCTGCAGAAAGGCCTCACCCCCAGGTTCCTGAACATACCTGTGCAGCTGCAGAAAGGCCTCACCCCCAGGTTCCTGAGCCTCCCCCTGCAGCCGCAGAAAAGGCCTCACCCCCAGGTTCCTGAGCATCTCCCTGCAACTGCATAAAAGGCCTCACCCCTAGGTTCCTGACCCTCCCCCTGCAGCTGCAGAAAGGCCTCACCCCCAGGTTCCTGAGCCTCTCCCTGCAGCTACAGAAAAGGCCTCACCCCCAGGTTCAATAACCTCCCCCTGCAGTTGCAGAAAGGCCTCACCCCCAGGTTCCTGAGCCTCTCCCTGCAGCTGCAGAAAGGTCTAACCCTCAGGTTCCTGAACCGCTCCCTGCAGCTGCAGAAAGGCCTCACCCCCAGGTTCCTGAACCTCTCCCTGCAGCTGCAGAAAGGCTTCACACCCTGGTTCCTGAACCTATCCCTGCAGCTGCAAAAAGGCCTCACCCCAGGTTCCTGAGCCTCTCCCTGAAGCTGCAGAAAGGCCTCACCCGCAGGTTCCTTAACCTCTCCCTGCAGCTGCAGAAATGCCTCACCCCAGGTTCCTGAACCTCTCCCTGCAGCTACAGAAAAGGCCTCACCCCCTGGCTCCTGAGCCTCTCCCTGCAGCTGCAGAAAGGCCTCACCCCCAGGTTCCTGAGCCTCTCCCTGCAGCGGCAGAAAGGCCTCACCCCCAGGTTCCTGAGCCTCTCCCTGCAGCTACAGAAAAGGCCTCACCCCCAGGTTCCTGAACCTCCCCGTGCAGCTGCAGAAAGGCCTCACCCCCAGGTTCCTGAGCCTCTCCCTGCAACTGCAAAAAGGCCTCACTCCCAGGTTCCTGAGCCTCTCCCTGCAGCTGCAGAAAGGCCTCACCCCCAGGTTCCTGAGCCTCTCCCTGCAGCTGCAGAACGGCCTCACCCCCAGGTTCCTGAACATCCCCGTTCAGTTGCAGAAATGTCTCACCCCTATGTTTCTGAGCCTATCCCTGCAGCTGCAAAAGGCCTCACCCCCAGGTTCCTGAGCCTCTCCCTGCAGCTGCAGAAAGGCCCCACCCCCAGGTTCCTGAACATACCCGTGCAGCTGCAAAAAGGCCTCACCCCCAGGTTCCTGAGCCTCCCCCTGCAGCTACAGAAAAGGCCTCACCCCCAGGTTCCTGAGCCTCTCCCTGCAGCTGCAGAAAGGCCTCACCCCCAGGTTCCTGAGCCTCTCCCTGCAGCTGCAAAAAGGCCTCACCCCCAGGTTCCTGATCCTCTCCCTGCAGCTGCAGAAAGGCCTCACCCCCAGGTTCCTGAACATACCTGTGCAGCTGCAGAAAGGCCTCACCCCCAGGTTCCTGAGCCTCCCCCTGCAGCCGCAGAAAAGGCCTCACCCCCAGGTTCCTGAGCCTCTCCCTGCAACTGCATAAAAGGCCTCACCCCCAGGTTCCTGACCCTCCCCCTGCAGCTGCAGAAAGGCCTCACCCCCAGGTTCCTGAGCCTCTCCCTGCAGCTACAGAAAAGGCCTCACCCCCAGGTTCAATAACCTCCCCCTGCAGTTGCAGAAAGGCCTCACCCCCAGGTTCCTGAGCCTCTCCCTGCAGCTGCAGAAAGGTCTAACCCTCAGGTTCCTGAACCGCTCCCTGCAGCTGCAGAAAGGCCTCACCCCCAGGTTCCTGAACCTCTCCCTGCAGCTGCAGAGAGGCTTCACACCCTGGTTCCTGAACCTATCCCTGCAGCTGCAAAAAGGCCTCACCCCCAGGTTCCTGAGCCTCTCCCTGAAGCTGCAGAAAGGCCTCACCCGCAGGTTCCTTAACCTCTCCCTGCAGCTGCAGAAATGCCTCACCCCAGGTTCCTGAACCTCTCCCTACAGCTACAGAAAAGGCCTCACCCCCTGGCTCCTGAGCCTCTCCCTGCAGCTGCAGAAAGGCCTCACCCCCAGGTTCCTGAGCCTCTCCCTGCAGCGGCAGAAAGGCCTCACCCCCAGGTTCCTGAGCCTCTCCCTGCAGCTACAGAAAAGGCCTCACCCCCAGGTTCCTGAACCTCCCCGTGCAGCTGCAGAAAGGCCTCACCCCCAGGTTCCTGAGCCTCTCCCTGCAACTGCAAAAAGGCCTCACTCCCAGGTTCCAGAGCCTCTCCCTGCAGCTGCAGAAAGGCCTCACCCCCAGGTTCCTTAACCTCTCCCTGCAGCTGCAGAAATGCCTCACCCCAGGTTCCTGAACCTCTCCCTACAGCTACAGAAAAGGCCTCACCCCCTAGCTCCTGAGCCTCTCCCTGCAGCTGCAGAAAGGCCTCACCCCCAGGTTCCTGAGCCTCTCCCTGCAGCGGCAGAAAGGCCTCACCCCCAGGTTCCTGAGCCTCTCCCTGCAGCTACAGAAAAGGCCTCACCCCCAGGTTCCTGAACCTCCCCGTGCAGCTGCAGAAAGGCCTCACCCCCAGGTTCCTGAGCCTCTCCCTGCAACTGCAAAAAGGCCTCACTCCCAGGTTCCAGAGGCTCTCCCTGCAGCTGCAGAAAGGCCTCACCCCCAGGTTCCTGAGCCTCTCCCTGCAGCTGCAGAACCGCCTCACCCCCAGGTTCCTGAACATCCCCGTTCAGTTGCAGAAAGGTCTCACCCCCATGTTTCTGAGCCTATCCCTGCAGCTGCAAAAGGCCTCACCCCCAGGTTCCTGAGCCTCTCCCTGCAGCTGCAGAAAGGCCCCACCCCCAGGTTCCTGAACATACCCGTGCAGCTGCAAAAAGGCCTCACCCCCAGGTTCCTGAGCCTATCCCTGCAGCAAGGCCTCACCCGCAGCTTCCTGAGCCTTTCCCTGCAGCTACAGAAAAGGCCTCACCCCCAGTTTCCTGAACCTCCCCCTTTAGCTGCAGAAAGGCCTCACCCCCAGGTTCCTGAGCCTATCCCTGCAGCTGCAAAAAGGCCTCACCCCCAGGTTCCTGAGCCTCTCCCTGCAGCTGCAGAAATGCCTCACCACCAGGTTCTCGAACATCCCCGTGCAGCTGCAGAAAGGCCTCAACCCCAGGTTCCTGAGCCTATCCCTGCAGCAAGGCCTCACCGCCAGGTCCCTGAGCCTTTCCCTGCAGCTACAGAAAAGGCCTCACCCTCAGGTTCCTGAGCCTCTCCCTGCAGCTACAGAAAAGGCCTCACCCCCAGGACCCTGAGCCTCTCCCTGCAGCTGCAGAAAGGCCTCACCCCCAGGTCCCTGAACCTCTACCTGCAGCTACAGAAAAGGCCTCACCCCCAGTTTCCTGAACCTCCCCCTTTAGCTGCAGAAAGGCCTCAACCCCAGGTTCCTGAGCCTCTCCCTGCAGCTGCAAAAAGGCCTCATCCTCTCCCTGCAGCTACAGAAAGGCTTCACCCCCAGGTTCCTGAGCCTCTCCCTGCAGCTACAGAAAGGCCTCACCCCCAGGTTTCTGAGCCTTTCCTTGCAGCTGCAGAAAGGCCTCTCCCTGCATCTACAGAAAAGGCCTCACCCCCAGGTTCCTGAGCCTCTCCCTGCAGCTGCAGAAAGGCCTCACCCCCAGGTTCCTGAGCCTCTCCCTGCAGCTGCAAAAAGGCCTCACCCCCAGGTTCCTGATCCTCTCCCTGCAGCTGCAGAAAGGCCTCACCCCCAGGTTCCTGAACATACCTGTGCAGCTGCAGAAAGGCCTCACCCCCAGGTTCCTGAGCCTCCCCCTGCAGCCGCAGAAAAGGCCTCACCCCCAGGTTCCTGAGCATCTCCCTGCAACTGCATAAAAGGCCTCACCCCTAGGTTCCTGACCCTCCCCCTGCAGCTGCAGAAAGGCCTCACCCCCAGGTTCCTGAGCCTCTCCCTGCAGCTACAGAAAAGGCCTCACCCCCAGGTTCAATAACCTCCCCCTGCAGTTGCAGAAAGGCCTCACCCCCAGGTTCCTGAGCCTCTCCCTGCAGCTGCAGAAAGGTCTAACCCTCAGGTTCCTGAACCGCTCCCTGCAGCTGCAGAAAGGCCTCACCCCCAGGTTCCTGAACCTCTCCCTGCAGCTGCAGAAAGGCTTCACACCCTGGTTCCTGAACCTATCCCTGCAGCTGCAAAAAGGCCTCACCCCAGGTTCCTGAGCCTCTCCCTGAAGCTGCAGAAAGGCCTCACCCGCAGGTTCCTTAACCTCTCCCTGCAGCTGCAGAAATGCCTCACCCCAGGTTCCTGAACCTCTCCCTGCAGCTACAGAAAAGGCCTCACCCCCTGGCTCCTGAGCCTCTCCCTGCAGCTGCAGAAAGGCCTCACCCCCAGGTTCCTGAGCCTCTCCCTGCAGCGGCAGAAAGGCCTCACCCCCATGTTCCTGAGCCTCTCCCTGCAGCTACAGAAAAGGCCTCACCCCCAGGTTCCTGAACCTCCCCGTGCAGCTGCAGAAAGGCCTCACCCCCAGGTTCCTGAGCCTCTCCCTGCAACTGCAAAAAGGCCTCACTCCCAGGTTCCTGAGCCTCTCCCTGCAGCTGCAGAAAGGCCTCACCCCCAGGTTCCTGAGCCTCTCCCTGCAGCTGCAGAACGGCCTCACCCCCAGGTTCCTGAACATCCCCGTTCAGTTGCAGAAATGTCTCACCCCTATGTTTCTGAGCCTATCCCTGCAGCTGCAAAAGGCCTCACCCCCAGGTTCCTGAGCCTCTCCCTGCAGCTGCAGAAAGGCCCCACCCCCAGGTTCCTGAACATACCTGTGCAGCTGCAAAAAGGCCTCACCCCCAGGTTCCTGAGCCTCCCCCTGCAGCTACAGAAAAGGCCTCACCCCCAGGTTCCTGAGCCTCTCCCTGCAGCTGCAGAAAGGCCTCACCCCCAGGTTCCTGAACATACCTGTGCAGCTGCAGAAAGGCCTCACCCCCAGGTTCCTGAGCCTCCCCCTGCAGCCGCAGAAAAGGCCTCACCCCCAGGTTCCTGAGCCTCTCCCTGCAACTGCATAAAAGGCCTCACCCCCAGGTTCCTGACCCTCCCCCTGCAGCTGCAGAAAGGCCTCACCCCCAGGTTCCTGAGCCTCTCCCTGCAGCTACAGAAAAGGCCTCACCCCCAGGTTCAATAACCTCCCCCTGCAGTTGCAGAAAGGCCTCACCCCCAGGTTCCTGAGCCTCTCCCTGCAGCTGCAGAAAGGTCTAACCCTCAGGTTCCTGAACCGCTCCCTGCAGCTGCAGAAAGGCCTCACCCCCAGGTTCCTGAACCTCTCCCTGCAGCTGCAGAAAGGCTTCACACCCTGGTTCCTGAACCTATCCCTGCAGCTGCAAAAAGGCCTCACCCCCAGGTTCCTGAGCCTCTCCCTGAAGCTGCAGAAAGGCCTCACCAGCAGGTTCCTTAACCTCTCCCTGCAGCTGCAGAAATGCCTCACCCCAGGTTCCTGAACCTCTCCCTACAGCTACAGAAAAGGCCTCACCCCCTGGCTCCTGAGCCTCTCCCTGCAGCTGCAGAAAGGCCTCACCCCCAGGTTCCTGAGCCTCTCCCTGCAGCGGCAGAAAGGCCTCACCCCCAGGTTCCTGAGCCTCTCCCTGCAGCTACAGAAAAGGCCTCACCCCCAGGTTCCTGAACCTCCCCGTGCAGCTGCAGAAAGGCCTCACCCCCAGGTTCCTGAGCCTCTCCCTGCAACTGCAAAAAGGCCTCACTCCCAGGTTCCAGAGCCTCTCCCTGCAGCTGCAGAAAGGCCTCACCCCCAGGTTCCTGAGCATCTCCCTGCAGCTGCAGAACCGTCTCACCCCCAGGTTCCTGAACATCCCCGTTCAGTTGCAGAAAGGTCTCACCCCCATGTTTCTGAGCCTATCCCTGCAGCTGCAAAAGGCCTCACCCCCAGGTTCCTGAGCCTCTCCCTGCAGCTGCAGAAAGGCCCCACCCCCAGGTTCCTGAACATACCCGTGCAGCTGCAAAAAGGCCTCACCCCCAGGTTCCTGAGCCTATCCCTGCAGCAAGGCCTCACCCGCAGCTTCCTGAGCCTTTCCCTGCAGCTACAGAAAAGGCCTCACCCCCAGTTTCCTGAACCTCCCCCTTTAGCTGCAGAAAGGCCTCACCCCCAGGTTCCTGAGCCTATCCCTGCAGCTGCAAAAAGGCCTCACCCCCAGGTTCCTGAGCCTCTCCCTGCAGCTGCAGAAATGCCTCACCACCAGGTTCTCGAACATCCCCGTGCAGCTGCAGAAAGGCCTCAACCCCAGGTTCCTGAGCCTATCCCTGCAGCAAGGCCTCACTGCCAGGTCCCTGAGCCTTTCCCTGCAGCTACAGAAAAGGCCTCACCCTCAGGTTCCTGAGCCTCTCCCTGCAGCTACAGAAAAGGCCTCACCCCCAGGACCCTGAGCCTCTCCCTGCAGCTGCAGAAAGGCCTCACCCCCAGGTCCCTGAACCTCTACCTGCAGCTACAGAAAAGGCCTCACCCCCAGTTTCCTGAACCTCCCCCTTTAGCTGCAGAAAAGCCTCAACCCCAGGTTCCTGAGCCTCTCCCTGCAGCTGCAAAAAGGCCTCATCCTCTCCCTGCAGCTACAGAAAGGCTTCACCCCCAGGTTCCTGAGCCTCTCCCTGCAGCTACAGAAAGGCCTCACCCCCAGGTTTCTGAGCCTATCCTTGCAGCTGCAGAAAGGCCTCTCCCTGCATCTACAGAAAAGGCCTCACCCCCAGGTTCCTGAGCCTCTCCCTGCAGCTACAGAAAAGTCCTCACCCCCAGCTTCCCGAGCCTCTCCCTGCAGCTACAGAAAAGGCCTCACCCCATGGATCCTGAACCTCCCCCTGCAGCTGCAGAAAGGCCTCACCCCCAGGTTCCTTAGCCTCCTCCTGCAGCTGCTGAAAGGCCTCACCCCCAGGTTCCTTAGCCTCTCCCTGCAGCTGAAAAAAGGCCTCACCCCCAGGTTCCTGAGCCTCTCCCTGAGGCTGCAGAAAGGCCTGACCCCCAGGTTCCTGAGTCTCTAAATCCAGCTGCAGAAAGGCCTCACCCCCAGGTTCCTGAGCCTCTTCCTGCAGCTATTGAAAAAACCTCACCCCCAGGTTCCTGGGCCTCTCCCTACAGCTGCAGAAAGGCCTCACCCCCAGGCTCCTGAACATCCCCGTGTAGCTGCA
Organism: Triturus cristatus; assembly: GCF_964204655.1. Taxonomy (NCBI): domain Eukaryota; kingdom Metazoa; phylum Chordata; class Amphibia; order Caudata; family Salamandridae; genus Triturus; species Triturus cristatus. The sequence goes on from NC_140579.1 coordinate 194,117,785, forward strand.
GAAAGGCCTCACCCCCAGGTTCCTGAACATCCCCGTGTAGCTGCAGAAAGGCCTCACCCCCAGGTTCCTGAGCCTCCCCCTGCAGCTGCAGAAAAGGCCTCTCCCACAGGTACCTGAACCTCCCCCTGCAGCTGCAGAAAGGCCTCACCCCCAGGTTCCTGAGCCTCTCCCTGTAGCTGCAGAAAAGGCCTCACCCAAGGATCCTCAGCCTCCCCCCTGCAGCTGCAGAAAGGCCTCAGCCCCCAAGTTCCTGAGCCTATCCCTGCAGCTGCAGAAAGGCCTCACCCCCAGGTTCCTGAGCCTCTCCCTGCAGCTGCAGAAAGGCCTCACCCCAGGTTCCTAAACATCCCCGTGCAGCTGCAGAAAGCCCTCACCCCCAGGTTCCTGAGCCTCTCCATGCAGCTACAGAAAGGCCTCACCCCCAGGTTCCTGAACATCCCCGTGCAGCTGCAGAAAGGCCTCACCCCCAGGTTCCGGAGCCTCTCCCTGCAGCTGCAGAAAGGCCTCACCACCAGGTTCCTGAGCCTATTCCTGCAGCTGCAAAAAAGGCCTCACCCTCAGGTTTCTGAGCCTCTATCTGAAGCTGCAGAAAGGCCTCACCCCCAGGTTCCTGAGCCTCTCCCTGCATTTACAGAAAAGGCCTCACCCCCAGGTTCCTGAACCTCCCCCTGCAGCTGCAGAAAGGCCTCACCCCCAGGTTCCTGAACCTCCCCCTGCAAAAAGGCCTCACCCCCAGGTTCAATAACCTCTCCCTGCAGCTGCAGAAAGGCCTCACCCACAGGTTCCTGAACATACCCGTGCAGCTGCAGAAAGGCCTCACCCCCAGGTTCCTGAGCCTATCCCTGCAGCTGCAAAAAGGCCTCACGCCAGGTTCCGGAGCCTCTCCCTGCAGCTGTAGAAAGGCCTGACCCCCAGGTTCCTGAGCCTATCCTTGCAGCTAAAGAATGGCCTCACCATCCAGGTTCCTGAGCCTATCCCTGTAGCTGCAGAAAGGCCTCAGCCCCCAGGTTCCTGAGCCTCTCCCTGCAGCTACAGAATGGCCTCACCACCCAGGTTCCTGAGCATATCCCTGTAGCTGCAGAAAGGCCTCAGCCCCAGGTTCGTGAGCCTCTCCCTGCAGCTGCAGAAAGGCCTCACCCCCAGGTTCCTGAACCTCTGACTGCAGCTACAGAAAAGGCCTCACCCCAAGGTTCCTGAGCCTCTCCCTGCAGCTGCAGAAAAGACTCACCCCCAGGTTCCTGACCCTATCCCTGCAGCTGCAAAAAGGCCTCACCCCCAGGTTCCTGAGCCTCTCCCTGCAGCTGCAGGAATGCCTCACCCCCAGGTTCCTGAACATCCCCGTGCAGCTGCAGAAAGGCCTCACCCCCAGGTTCCTGAGACTATTCCCACAGCTGCAGAGAGGCCTCACCCCCAGGTTCCTGAATATACCCGTGCAGCTACAGAAAGGCCTGACCCCAGGTTCCTGAGCCTCTTCTGCAGCTGCAGAAAGACCTCACTCCCAGGTTCCTGAACATCCCCATACTGCTGCAGAAAGTCCTCACCCCCAGGTTCCTGAGCCTCCCCCTGTAGCTGCAGAAAGGCCTTGCCCCCAGGTTCCTGAGCCTCTCCCTGCAGCTACAGAAAATGCCTCACCCCCAGGTTCCTGAGCCTATCCCTGCAGCTGCAAAAAGGACTCACCCTCAGGTTCCTGAGCCTCTCCCTGCAGAAATGCCTCACCCCCAGGTTTCTGAACATCCCCGTGCAGCTGCAGAAAGGCCTAACCCCCAAGTTCTTGAACCTATTCCTGCAGCTGCAAAAAGTCCTCACCGCCAGGTTTCTGAGCCCCTCACTTCAGTTGCAGAAAGGCCTCACCCCCAGGTTCCTGAACATCCCCGTGCAGCTGCAAAAAGGCCTCCACCCCAGGTTCCTGAGCCTATCCCTGCAGCTGCAGAAAGGCCTCACCCCCAGGTTCCTGAACCTCCCCCTGCAAAAAGGCCTCACCCCCAGGTTCAATAACCTCTCCCAGCAGCTGCAGAAAGGCCTCACCCACAGGTTCCTGAACATACCCGTGCAGCTGCAGAAAGGCCTCACCCCCAGGTTCCTGAGCCTATCCCTGCAGCTGCAAAAAGACCTCACCCCCAGGTTCCGGAGCCTCTCCCTGCAGCTGTAGAAAGGCCTGATCCCCAGGTTTCTGAACATCCCCGTGCAGCTGCAGAAAGGCCTCACCCCCAGGTTCCTGAGCCTATCCCTGCAGCTGCAAAAAAGGCCTCACCCCAGGTTCCTGAGCCTATCCTTGCAGCTGCAGAAAGGCCTCACCCCCAGGTTCACGAGCCTCTCCCTGCAGCTGTAGAAAGGCCTCACCCCCAGGTTCCTGAGCCTATCCTTGCAGCTGTAGAAAGGCCTGACCCCCAGGTTCCTGAACATCCCGTGCAGCTGCAGAAAGGCCTCAACCCCAGGTTCCTGAGCCTATACCTGCAGCAAGGCCTCACCCCCAGGTTCCTGAGCCTTTCCCTGCAGCTACAGAAAAGTCTCACCCCCAGGTTCCTGAGCCTTTCCCTGCAGCTACAGAAAGACCTCACCCCCAGGTTTCTGAGCCTATTCTTGCAGCTGCAGAAAGGTCTCACCCCCAGGTTCCTGAGCCTCTCCCTCCATCTACAGAAAAGGCCTCACCCCCAGGTTCCTGCGCCTCTCCCTGCAGCTACAGAAAAGTCCTCATCCCCAGGTTCCTGAGCCTCTCCCTGCAGCTGCAGAAAGGCCTCACCCCCAGGTTCCTGAGCCTCTCCCTGCAGCTACAGAAAAGGCCTCACCCCATGGATCCTGAACCTCCCCCTGCAGAAATGCCTCACCCCCAAGTTTCTGAACATCCCCGTGCAGCTGCAGAAAGGCCTAACCCCCAGGTTCTTGAGCCTATCCCTGCAGCTGCAAAAAGTCCTCACCCCCAGGTTCCTGAGCCTCTCCCTGCTGCTGCAGAAAGGCCTCACGCCCAGGTTCCTGAGCCTCTCCCTGCAGCTACAGAAAAGGCCTCACCCCATGGATCCTGAGCCTCTCCCTGCAGCTGCAGAAAGGCCTTACCCCCAGGTTCCTTAGCCTCAACCTGCAGCTGCAAAAAGGCCTCACCCCCAGGTTCCTGAGCCTCTCCCTGCAGATGCAAAAAGGCCTCACCCCCAGGTTCCTGAGCCTATCCCTGCAGCTGCAAAAAGGCCTCACCCCCAGGTTCCTGAGCCTCTCCCTGCAGAAATGCCTCACCCCCAGGTTTCTGAACATCCCCGTGCAGCTGCAGAAAGGCCTAACCCCCAGGTTCTTGAGCCTATTCCCCCAGCTGCAAAACGTCCTCACCGCCAGGTTTCTGAGCCCCTCACTTCAGCTGCAGAAAGGCCTCACCCCCAGGTTCCTGAACATCCCCGTGCTGCTGCAGAAAGGCCTCAACCCCAGGTTCCTGAGCCTATCCCTGCAGCAAGGCCTCACCCCCAGGTTCCTGAGCCTTTCCCTGCAGCTACAGAAAAGGCCTCACCCCCAGGTTCCTGAGCCTCGCCATGCAGCTACAGAAAAGGTCTCACCCCCAGGTTCCTGAGCCTCTCCCTGCATCTACAGAAAAGTCCTCATCCCCAGGTTCCCGAGCCTCTCTCTGCAGCTACAGAAAGGCCTAACTCCCAGGTTCCTGAGCCTCTCTCTGCAGCTACAGAAAGGCCTCACCCCCAGGTTCCTGAGCCTCTCCCTGCAGCTGCAGAAAGGCCTCACCCCCAGGTTCCTGAGCCTCTCCCTGCAGCTGCAAAAAGGCCTCACCCCCAGGTTCCGGAGCCTCTCCCTGCAGCTGTAGAAAGGCCTGACCCCCAGCTTTCTGAACATCCCCGTGCAGCTGCAGAAAGGCCTCACCCCCAGGTTCCTGAGCCTATCCCTGCAGCTGCAAAAAAGGCCTCACCCTCAGGTTTCTGAGCCTCTATCTGAAGCTGCAGAAAGGCCTAACCCCCAGGTTCCTGAGCCTCTCCCTGTAGCTAAAGAAAAGGCCTCACCCCCAGGTTCCTGAACCTCCCCCTGCAGCTGCAGAAAGGCCTCACCCCCAGGTTCCTGAACCTCCCCCTGCAAAAAGGCCTCACCCCCAGGTTCAATAACCTCTCCCTGCAGCTGCAGAAAGGCCTCACCCCCAGGTTCCTGAGCCTCTCCCTGCAGCTGCTGAGAGGCCTCACCCACAGGTTCCTGAACATACCCGTGCAGCTGCAGAAAGGCCTCACCCCCAGGTTCCTGAGCCTATCCCTGTAGCTGCAAAAAGGCCTCACCCCCAGGTTCTGGAGCCTCTCCCTGCAGCTGTAGAAAGGCCTCATCCCCAGGTTCCTGAGCCTATCCTTGCAGCTGCAGAAAGGCCTCACCCCCAGGTTCACGATCCTCTCCCTGCAGCTGCAGAAAGGCCTCACCCCCAGGTTCATGAGCCTCTCACTGCAGCTGCAGAAATGCCTCACCCCCAGGTTCGTGAGCCTCTCCCTGCAGCTGCAGAAAGGCCTCATCCCCAGGTTCCTGAACCTCTCACTGCAGCTGCAGAAATGCCTCACCCCCAGGTTCGTGAGCCTCTCCCTGCAGCTGCAGAAAGGCCTCACCCCCAGGTTCCTGAGCCTTTCCCTGCAGCTACAGAAAAGTCTCACCCCCAGGTTCCTGAGCCTTTCCCTGCAGCTACAGAAAGACCTCACCCCCAGGTTTCTGAGCCTATTCTTGCAGCTGCAGAAAGGTCTCACCCCCAGGTTCCTGAGCCTCTCCCTCCATCTACAGAAAAGGCCTCACCCCCAGGTTCCTGCGCCTCTCCCTGCAGCTACAGAAAAGTCCTCACCCCCAGGTTCCTGAGCCTCTCCCTGCAGCTGCAGAAAGGCCTCACCCCCAGGTTCCTGAGCCTCTCCCTGCAGCTACAGAAAAGGCCTCACCCCATGGATCCTGAACCTCCCCCTGCAGAAATGCCTCACCCCCAAGTTTCTGAACATCCCCGTGCAGCTGCAGAAAGGCCTAACCCCCAGGTTCTTGAGCCTATCCCTGCAGCTGCAAAAAGTCCTCACCCTCAGGTTCCTGAGCCTCTCCCTGCAGCTGCAGAAAGGCCTCACGCCCAGGTTCCTGAGCCTCTCCCTGCAGCTACAGAAAAGGCCTCACCCCATGGATCCTGAGCCTCTCCCTGCAGCTGCAGAAAGGCCTTACCCCCAGGTTCCTTAGCCTCAACCTGCAGCTGCAAAAACGCCTCACCCCCAGGTTCCTGAGCCTCTCCCTGCAGATGCAAAAAGGCCTCACCCCCAGGTTCCTGAGCCTATCCCTGCAGCTGCAAAAAGGCCTCACCCCCAGGTTCCTGAGCCTCTCCCTGCAGAAATGCCTCACCCCCAGGTTTCTGAACATCCCCGTGCAGCTGCAGAAAGGCCTAACCCCCAGGTTCTTGAGCCTATTCCCCCAGCTGCAAAACGTCCTCACCGCCAGGTTTCTGAGCCCCTCACTTCAGCTGCAGAAAGGCCTCACCCCCAGGTTCCTGAACATCCCCGTGCTGCTGCAGAAAGGCCTCAACCCCAGGTTCCTGAGCCTATCCCTGCAGCAAGGCCTCACCCCCAGGTTCCTGAGCCTTTCCCTGCAGCTACAGAAAAGGCCTCACCCCCAGGTTCCTGAGCCTCGCCATGCAGCTACAGAAAAGGTCTCACCCCCAGGTTCCTGAGCCTCTCCCTGCATCTACAGAAAAGTCCTCATCCCCAGGTTCCCGAGCCTCTCTCTGCAGCTACAGAAAGGCCTAACTCCCAGGTTCCTGAGCCTCTCTCTGCAGCTACAGAAAGGCCTCACCCCCAGGTTCCTGAGCCTCTCCCTGCAGCTGCAGAAAGGCCTCACCCCCAGGTTCCTGAGCCTCTCCCTGCAGCTGCAAAAAGGCCTCACCCCCAGGTTCCGGAGCCTCTCCCTGCAGCTGTAGAAAGGCCTGACCCCCAGCTTTCTGAACATCCCCGTGCAGCTGCAGAAAGGCCTCACCCCCAGGTTCCTGAGCCTATCCCTGCAGCTGCAAAAAAGGCCTCACCCTCAGGTTTCTGAGCCTCTATCTGAAGCTGCAGAAAGGCCTAACCCCCAGGTTCCTGAGCCTCTCCCTGTAGCTACAGAAAAGGCCTCACCCCCAGGTTCCTGAACCTCCCCCTGCAGCTGCAGAAAGGCCTCACCCCCAGGTTCCTGAACCTCCCCCTGCAAAAAGGCCTCACCCCCAGGTTCAATAACCTCTCCCTGCAGCTGCAGAAAGGCCTCACCCCCAGGTTCCTGAGCCTCTCCCTGCAGCTGCTGAGAGGCCTCACCCACAGGTTCCTGAACATACCCGTGCAGCTGCAGAAAGGCCTCACCCCCAGGTTCCTGAGCCTATCCCTGTAGCTGCAAAAAGGCCTCACCCCCAGGTTCTGGAGCCTCTCCCTGCAGCTGTAGAAAGGCCTCATCCCCAGGTTCCTGAGCCTATCCTTGCAGCTGCAGAAAGGCCTCACCCCCAGGTTCACGATCTTCTCACTGCAGCTGCAGAAAGGCCTCACCCCCAGGTTCATGAGCCTCTCACTGCAGCTGCAGAAATGCCTCACCCCCAGGTTCGTGAGCCTCTCCCTGCAGCTGCAGAAAGGCCTCATCCCCAGGTTCCTGAACCTCTCACTGCAGCTACAGAAAAGGCCTCACCCCAAGGTTCCTGAGCCTCTCCCTGCAGCTGCAGAAAAGCCTCACTCCCAGGTTCCTGAGCCTCTCCCTGCAGATGTAGAAAGGCCTGACCCCCAGGTTCCTGACCCTATCTCTGCAGCTGCAAAAAGGCCTCACCCCCAGGTTCCTGGGACTCTCCCTGCAGCTGCAGAAATGCCTCACCCCCAGGTTTCTGAACATCCCCGTGCAGCTGCAGAAAGGCATCACCCCCAGGTTCCTGAGACTATTCCCGAAGCTGCAGAAAGGCCTCACTCCCAGGTTCCTGTACATCCCCATACAGCTGCAGAAAGTCCTCACCCCCAGGTTCCTGAGCCCCCCCCTGTAGCTGCAGAAAGGCCTCGCCCCCAGGTTCCTGAGCCTCTCCCTGCAGCTACAGAAAATGCGTCACCCCCAGGTTCCTGAGCCTATCCCTGCAGCTGCAGAAAGGCCTCACCCCCAGGTTCCTGAGCCTCTCCCTGCAGAAATGCCTCACCCCCAGGTTTCTGAACATCCCCGTGCAACTGCAGAAAGGCCTAACCCCCAGGTTCTTGAGCCTATTCCCGCAGCTGCAAAAAGTCCTCACCGCCAGGTTTCTGAGCCCCTCACTTCAGCTGCAGAAAGGCCTCACCCCCAGGTTCCTGAACATCCCCGTGCAGGTGCAGAAAGGCCTCAACCCCAGGTTCCTGAGCCTATCCCTGCAGCAAGGCCTCACCCGCAGGTTCCTGAGCCTTTCCCTGCAGCTACAGAAAAGGCCTCACCCCCAGGTTCCTGGACCTCTCTCTGCAGCTACAGAAAAGGCCTCAGCCCCAGGTTCCTGAGCCTCTCCCTGCAGCTGCAGAAAGGCCTCACCCACAGATTCCTGAACCTCTACCTGCAGCTACAGAAAAGGCCTCACCCCCAGTTTCCTGAACCTCCCCCTTTAGCTGCAGAACGGCCTCAACCCCAGGTTCCTGAGCCTCTCCCTGAAGCTGCAAAAAGGCCTCACCCCAGGATCCTGAGCCTCTCCCTGCAGCTGCAGAAAGGCTTCACCCCCAGGTTCCTGAGCCTCTCCCTGCAGCTACAGAAAAGGCCTTACCCCCAGGTTCCTGAGCCTCTCCCTGCAGCTACAGAAAAGGCCTCACCCCCAGGTTCCTGAACCTCCCCCAGCAGTTGCAGAAAGGCCTCACCCCCAGGTTCCTGAACCTCCCCCTGCAGAAAGGCCTCACCCCCAGGTTCAATAACCTCTCCCTGCAGCTGCAGAAAGGCCTCACCCCCAGGTTCCTGAGCCTCTCCCTGCAGCTGCAGAAAGGTCTAACCCTCAGGTTCCTGAACCGCTCCCTGCAGCAGCAGAAAGGACTCACCCTCAGGTTCCTGAACCTCTCCCTGCAGCTGCAGAAAGGCCTCACACCCTGGTTCCTGAACCTATCCCTGCAGCTGCAAAAAGGCCTCACCCCCAGGTTCCTGAGCCTCTCCCTGAAGCTGCAGAAAGGCCTCACCCGCAGGTTCCTTAACCTCTCCCTGCAGCTGCAGAAATGCCTCACCCCAGGTTCCTGAGCCTCTCCGTGCAGCTACAGAAAAGGTCTCACCCCCTGGTTCCTGAGCTTCTCCCTGCAGCTGCAGAAAGGCCTCACCCCCAGGTTCCTGAGCCTCTCCCTGCAGCTGCAGAAAGGCCTCACCCCCAGGTTCCTGAGCCTCTCCCTGCAGCTACAGAAAAGGCCTCACCCCCAGGTTCCTGAACCTCCCCGTGCAGCTGCAGAAAGGCCTCACCCCCAGGTTCCTGAGCCTCTCCATGCAGCTGCAAAAAGGCCTCACTCCCAGGTTCCTGAGCCTCTCCCTGCAGCTGCAGGAAGGCCTCACCCCCAGGTTCCTGAGCCTCTCCCTGCAGCTGCAGAACGGCCTCACCCCCAGGTTCCTGAACATACCCGTTCAGCTGCCTGAAGGTCTCACCCCCATGTTTCTGAGCCTATCCCTGCAGCTACAGAAAAGGCCTCACCCCCAGGTTCCTGAGCCTCTCCCTGCAGCTGCAGAAAGGCCTCACCCCAGATTCCTGAGCCTCTCCCTGCAGCTACAGAAAAGGCCTCACCCCCAGGTTCCTGAGCCTATCCATGCAGCTGCAGAAAGGCCTCACCCCCAGGTTCCTGAGCCTATCCCTGCAGCTGGAAAAAAGCCTCACCCCCAGCTTCCTGATCCTCTCCCTGCAGCTGCAGAAATGCCTCACCCCCAGGTTTCTGAACATCCCCGTACAGCTGCAGAAAGGCCTCACCCCCAGGTTCCTGAGCCTATCCCCGCAGCTGCAAAAAGTCCTCACCGCCAGGTTTCTGAGCCCCTCACTTCAGTTGCAGAAAGGCCTCAGCCCCAGGTTCCTGAACATCCCCGTGCAGCTGCAGAAAGGCCTCAACCCCAGGTTCCTGAGCCTATCCCTGCAGCAAGGCCTCACCCGCAGGTTCCTGAGCCTTTCCCTGCAGCTACAGAAAAGGCCTCACCCCCAGGTTCCTGAACCTCTCCCTGCAGCTACAGAAAAGGCCTCACCCCCAGATTCCTGAACCTCTACCTGCAGCTACAGAAAAGGCCTCACCCCCAGTTTCCTGAACCTCCCCCTTTAGCTGCAGAACGGCCTCAACCCCAGGTTCCTGAGCCTCTCCCTGCAGCTGCAAAAAGGCCTCGCCCCAGGATCCTGAGCCTCTCCCTGCAGCTGCAGAAAGGCTTCACCCCCAGGTTCCTGAGCCTCTCCCTGCAGCTACAGAAAAGGCCTCACCCCCTGGTTCCTGAGCCTCTCCCTGCAGCTGCAGAAAGGCCTCACCCCCAGGTTCCTGAGCCTCTCCCTGCAGCTACAGAAAAGGCCTCACCCCCAGGTTCCTGAACCTCCCCGTGCAGCTGCAGAAAGGCCTCACCCCCAGGTTCCTGAGCCTCTCCCTGCAGCTGCAAAAAGGCCTCACTCCCAGGTTCCTGAGCCTCTCCCTGCAGCTGCAGAAAGGCCTCACCCCCAGGTTCCTGAGCCTCTCCCTGCAGCTGCAGAACGGCCTCACCCCAGGTTCCTGAACATCCCCGTTCAGCTGCAGAAAGGTCTCACCCCCATGTTTCTGAGCATATCCCTGCAGCTGCAGAAAGGCCTCACCCCCAGGTTCCTGAGCCTCTCCCTGCAGCTGCAGAAAGGCCTCACCCCCAGATTCCTGAACCTCTACCTGCAGCTACAGAAAAGGCCTCACCCCCAGGTTCCTGACCCTCCCCCTGCAGCTGCAGAAAGGTCTCACCCCCAGGTTCCTGAGCCTCTCCCTGCAGCTGCAGAAAGGCCTCACCCCAGATTCCTGAACCTCTACCTGCAGCTACAGAAAAGGCTTCACCCCCAGTTTCCTGAACCTCCCCCTGCAGTTGCAGAAATGCCTCACCCCCAGGTTCCTGAACCTCCCCCTGCAGAAAGGGCTCACCCCCAGTTTCAATAACCTCTCCCTGCAGCTGCAGAAAGGCCTCACCCCGGGTTCCTGAACCTCTCCCGGCAGCTGCAGAACGGCCTCACCCCAGGTTCCTGAACATCCCCGTTCAGCTGCAGAAAGGTCTCACCCCCATGTTTCTGAGCATATCCCTGCAGCTGCAGAAAGGCCTCACCCCCAGGTTCCTGAGCCTCTCCCTGCAGCTGCAGAAAGGCCTCACCCCCAGATTCCTGAACCTCTACCTGCAGCTACAGAAAAGGCCTCACCCCCAGGTTCCTGACCCTCCCCCTGCAGCTGCAGAAAGGTCTCACCCCCAGGTTCCTGAGCCTCTCCCTGCAGCTGCAGAAAGGCCTCACCCCAGATTCCTGAACCTCTACCTGCAGCTACAGAAAAGGCTTCACCCCCAGTTTCCTGAACCTCCCCCTGCAGTTGCAGAAATGCCTCACCCCCAGGTTCCTGAACCTCCCCCTGCAGAAAGGGCTCACCCCCAGTTTCAATAACCTCTCCCTGCAGCTGCAGAAAGGCCTCACCCCGGGTTCCTGAACCTCTCCCGGCAGCTGCAGAAAGGCCTCACCCCCAGATTCCTGAACCTCTCCCTGCAGCTGCAGAAAGGCCTCACCCCCAGGTTCCTGACCCTCCCCCTGCAGCTGCAGAAAGGCCTCACCCCCAGGTTACTGAGCCTCTCCCTGCAGCTACAGAAAAGGCCTCACCCCCAGGTTCCTGAACCTCCCCCTGCAGTTGCAGAAAGGCCTCACCCCCAGGTTCCTGAACCTCCCCCTGCAGAAATGCCTCACCCCCAGGTTCAATAACCTCCCCGTGCAGCTGCAGAAAGGCCTCACCCCCAGGTTCCTGAGCCTCTCCATGCAGCTCCAAAAAGGCCTCACTCCCAGGTTCCTGAGCCTCTCCCTGCAGCTGCAGGAAGGCCTCACCCCCAGGTTCCTGAGCCTCTCCCTGCAGCTGCAGAACGGCCTCACCCCCAGGTTCCTGAACATACCCGTTCAGCTGCAGAAAGGTCTCACCCCCATGTTTCTGAGCCTATCCCTGCAGCTGCAAAAGGCCTCACCCCCAGGTTCCTGAGCCTCTCCCTGCAGCTGCAGAAAGGCCCCACCCCCAGGTTCCTGAACATACCCGTGCAGCTGCAGAAAGGCCTCACCCCCAGGTTCCTGAGCCTCCCCCTGCAGCTACAGAAAAGGCCTCACCCCCAGGTTCCTGAGCCTCTCCCTGCAGCTGCAGAAAGGCCTCACCCCAGATTCCTGAGCCTCTCCCTGCAGCTACAGAAAAGGCCTCACCCCCAGGTTCCTGAGCCTATCCATGCAGCTGCAGAAAGGCCTCACCCCCAGGTTCCTGAGCCTATCCCTGCAGCTGGAAAAAAGCCTCACCCCCAGGTTCCTGATCCTCTCCCTGCAGCTGCAGAAATGCCTCACCCCCAGGTTTCTGAACATCCCCGTACAGCTGCAGAAAGGCCTCACCCCCAGGTTCCTGAGCCTATCCCCGCAGCTGCAAAAAGTCCTCACCGCCAGGTTTCTGAGCCCCTCACTTCAGTTGCAGAAAGGCCTCAGCCCCAGGTTCCTGAACATCCCCGTGCAGCTGCAGAAAGGCCTCAACCCCAGGTTCCTGAGCCTATCCCTGCAGCAAGGCCTCACCCGCAGGTTCCTGAGCCTTTCCCTGCAGCTACAGAAAAGGCCTCACCCCCAGGTTCCTGAACCTCTCCCTGCAGCTACAGAAAAGGCCTCACCCCCAGATTCCTGAACCTCTACCTGCAGCTACAGAAAAGGCCTCACCCCCAGTTTCCTGAACCTCCCCCTTTAGCTGCAGAACGGCCTCAACCCCAGGTTCCTGAGCCTCTCCCTGCAGCTGCAAAAAGGCCTCACCCCAGGATCCTGAGCCTCTCCCTGCAGCTGCAGAAAGGCTTCACCCCCAGGTTCCTGAGCCTCTCCCTGCAGCTACAGAAAAGGCCTCACCCCCTGGTTCCTGAGCCTCTCCCTGCAGCTGCAGAAAGGCCTCACCCCCAGGTTCCTGAGCCTCTCCCTGCAGCTACAGAAAAGGCCTCACCCCCAGGTTCCTGAACCTCCCCGTGCAGCTGCAGAAAGGCCTCACCCCCAGGTTCCTGAGCCTCTCCCTGCAGCTGCAAAAAGGCCTCACTCCCAGGTTCCTGAGCCTCTCCCTGCAGCTGCAGAAAGGCCTCACCCCCAGGTTCCTGAGCCTCTCCCTGCAGCTGCAGAACGGCCTCACCCCAGGTTCCTGAACATCCCCGTTCAGCTGCAGAAAGGTCTCACCCCCATGTTTCTGAGCATATCCCTGCAGCTGCAGAAAGGCCTCACCCCCAGGTTCCTGAGCCTCTCCCTGCAGCTGCAGAAAGGCCTCACCCCCAGATTCCTGAACCTCTACCTGCAGCTACAGAAAAGGCCTCACCCCCAGGTTCCTGACCCTCCCCCTGCAGCTGCAGAAAGGCCTCACCCCTAGGTTCCTGAGCCTCTCCCTGCAGCTGAAGAAAGGTCTCACCCCAGATTCCTGAACCTCTACCTGCAGCTACAGAAAAGGCCTCACCCCCAGTTTCTTGAACCTCCCCCTGCAGTTGCAGAAATGCCTCACCCCCAGGTTCCTGAACCTCCCCCTGTAGAAAGGGCTCACCCCCAGGTTCAATAACCTCTCCCTGCAGCTGCAGAAAGGCCTCACCCCGGGTTCCTGAACCTCTCCCTGCAGCTGCAGAAAGGCCTCACCCCCAGATTCCTGAACCTCTCCCTGCAGCTGCAGAAAGGCCTCACCCCCAGGTTCCTGAACATACCCGTGCAGCTGCAGAAAGGCCTCACCCCCAGATTCCTGAACCTCTACCTGCAGCTACAGAAAAGGCCTCACCCCCAGGTTCCTGACCCTCCCCCTGCAGCTGCAGAAAGGCCTCACCCCCAGGTTACTGAGCCTCTCCCTGCAGCTACAGAAAAGGCCTCACCCCCAGGTTCCTGAACCTCCCCCTGCAGTTGCAGAAAGGCCTCACCCCCAGGTTCCTGAACCTCCCCCTGCAGAAACGCCTCACCCCCAGGTTCAATAACCTCTCCCTGCAGCTGCAGAAACGTCTAACCCTCAGGTTCCTGAACCTCTCCCTGCAGCTGCAGAAAGATCTCACCCCCAGGTTCCTGAACCTCTCCCTGCAGCTGCAGAAAGGCCTCACACCCTGGTTCCTGAACCTATCCCTTTAGCTGCAGAAAGGCCTCAACCCCAGGTTCCTGAGCCTCTCCCAGAAGCTGCAAAAAGGCCTCACCCGAGGATCCTGAGCCTCTCCCTGCAGCTACAGACAGGCCTCACCCCCAGGTTCCTGAACATCTCCCTGCAGCTGCAGAAAGGGGCTCACACCCTGGTTCCTGAACCTATCCCTGCAGCTGCAAAAAGGCCTCACCCCCAGGTTCCTGAGTCTCTCCCTGCAGCTGCAGAATGACCTCACCCCCAGGTTCCTGAACATCACCGTGCAGCTGCATAAAGACCTCACTGCCAGGTCCCTGAGCCTCTCCCTGCAGCTGCAAAAAGGCCTCATTCCCAGGTTCCTGAGCCTCTCCCTGCAGCTGCAGAAAGGCCTCACCCCCAGGTTCCTGAACATACCCATGCAGCTGCAGAAAGGCCTGACCCCCAGGTTCCTGAGCCTCTCCCTACAGCTGCAGAAAGACTTAACACCCAGGTTCCTGAATATCCCCGTACAGCTGCAGAAAGTCCTCACCCCCAGGTTCCTGAGCCTCCCCTGCAGCTGCAGAAAGGCCTCGCCCCCAGGTTCCTGAGCCTCTCCCTGCAGCTACAGAAAATGCCTCACCCCCAGGTTCCTGAGCCTATCCCTGCAGCTGCAGAAAGGCCTCACCTCCTGGTTCCTGAGCCTATCCCTGCAGCTGCACAAAGGCCTCACCCCCAGGTTCCTGAGCCTCTCCCTGCAGCTGCAGAAATGCCTCACCCCCAGGTTTCTGAACATCCCCGTGCAGCTGCAGAAAGGCCTCACCCCCAGGTTCCTGAACATACCCCTGCAGCTGCAGAAAGGCCTGACACCCAGGTTCCTGAGCCTCTCCCTGCAGCTGCAGAAACACCTCACCCCCAGGTTCCTGAACATCCCCGTACAGCTGCAGAAAGTCCTCACCCCCAGGTTCCTGAGCCTATCCCTGCAGCTGTAGAAAGGCCTCACCCCCAGGTTTCTGAGCCTATCCCTGCAGCTGCAAAAAGGCCTCACTCCCAGGTTCCTGAGGCTCTCCCTGCAGCTGCAGAAAGGACTCACCCCCAGGTTCCTGAGGCTCTCCCTGCAGCTGCAGAAAGGACTCACCCCCAGGTTCCTGAGGCTCTCCCTGCAGCTGCAGAAATGCCTCACCCCCAGGTTCCGGAACATACCCGTGCAGCTGCAGAAAGGCCTCAACCCCAGGTTCCTGAGCCTATCCCTGCAGCAAGACCTCACCCCCAGGTCCCTGAGCCTTTCCCTGCAGCTACAGAAAAGGCCTCACCCTCAGGTTCCTGAGCCTCTCCCTGCAGCTACAGAAAAGGCCTCACCCCCAGGTCCCTGAGCCTCTCCCTGCAGCTGCAGAAACGCCTCACTCCCAGGTTCCTGAGCCTCTCCCTGCAGATGTAGAAAGGCCTGACCCCCAGGTTCCTGACCCTATCTCTGCAGCTGCAAAAAGGCCTCACCCCCAGGTTCCTGGGACTCTCCCTGCAGCTGCAGAAATGCCTCACCCCCAGGTTTCTGAACATCCCCGTGCAGCTGCAGAAAGGCATCACCCCCAGGTTCCTGAGACTATTCCCGAAGCTGCAGAAAGGCCTCACTCCCAGGTTCCTGTACATCCCCATACAGCTGCAGAAAGTCCTCACCCCCAGGTTCCTGAGCCCCCCCCCTGTAGCTGCAGAAAGGCCTCGCCCCCAGGTTCCTGAGCCTCTCCCTGCAGCTACAGAAAATGCGTCACCCCCAGGTTCCTGAGCCTATCCCTGCAGCTGCAGAAAGGCCTCACCCCCAGGTTCCTGAGCCTCTCCCTGCAGAAATGCCTCACCCCCAGGTTTCTGAACATCCCCGTGCAACTGCAGAAAGGCCTAACCCCCAGGTTCTTGAGCCTATTCCCGCAGCTGCAAAAAGTCCTCACCGCCAGGTTTCTGAGCCCCTCACTTCAGCTGCAGAAAGGCCTCACCCCCAGGTTCCTGAACATCCCCGTGCAGCTGCAGAAAGGCCTCAACCCCAGGTTCCTGAGCCTATCCCTGCAGCAAGGCCGCACCCGCAGGTTCCTGAGCCTTTCCCTGCAGCTACAGAAAAGGCCTCACCCCCAGGTTCCTGGACCTCTCTCTGCAGCTACAGAAAAGGCCTCACCCCCAGGTTCCTGAGCCTCTCCCTGCAGCTGCAGAAAGGCCTCACCCACAGATTCCTGAACCTCTACCTGCAGCTACAGAAAAGGCCTCACCCCCAGTTTCCTGAACCTCCCCCTTTAGCTGCAGAACGGCCTCAACCCCAGGTTCCTGAGCCTCTCCCTGCAGCTGCAAAAAGGCCTCACCCCAGGATCCTGAGCCTCTCCCTGCAGCTGCAGAAAGGCTTCAGCCCCAGGTTCCTGAGCCTCTCCCTGCAGCTACAGAAAAGGCCTCACCCCCAGGTTCCTGAGCCTCTCCCTGCAGCTACAGAAAAGGCCTCACCCCCAGGTTCCTGAACCTCCCCCTGCAGTTGCAGAAAGGCCTCACCCCCAGGTTCCTGAACCTCCCCCTGCAGAAAGGCCTCACCCCCAGGTTCAATAACCTCTCCCTGCAGCTGCAGAAAGGCCTCACCCCCAGGTTCCTGAGCCTCTCCCTGCAGCTGCAGAAAGGTCTAACCCTCAGGTTCCTGAACCGCTCCCTGCAGCAGCAGAAAGGCCTCACCCTCAGGTTCCTGAACCTCTCCCTGCAGCTGCAGAAAGGCCTCACACCCTGGTTCCTGAACCTATCCCTGCAGCTGCAAAAAGGCCTCATCCCCAGGTTCCTGAGCCTCTCCCTGCAGCTGCAGAAAGGCCTCACCCTCAGGTTCCTTAACCTCTCTCTGCAGCTGCAGAAATGCCTCACCCCCAGGTTCCTGAGCCTCTCCGTGCAGCTACAGAAAAGGCCTCACCCCCTGGTTCCTGAGCTTCTCCCTGCAGCTGCAGAAAGGCCTCACCCCCAGGTTCCTGAGCCTCTCCCTGCAGCTGCAGAAAGGCCTCACCCCCAGGTTCCTGAGCCTCTCCCTGCAGCTACAGAAAAGGCCTCACCCCCCCCAGGTTCCTGAACCTCCCCATGCAGCTGCAGAAAGGCCTCACCCCCAGGTTCCTGAGCCTCTCCATGCAGCTGCAAAAAGGCCTCACTCCCAGGTTCCTGAGCCTCTCCCTGCAGCTGCAGGAAGGCCCCACCCCCAGGTTCCTGAGCCTCTCCCTGCAGCTGCAGAACGGCCTCACCCCCAGGTTCCTGAACATACCCGTTCAGCTGCAGAAATGTCTCACCCCCATGTTTCTGAGCCTATCCCTGCAGCTGCAAAAGGCCTCACCCCCAGGTTCCTGAGCCTCTCCCTGCAGCTGCAGAAAGGCCCCACCCCCAGGTTCCTGAACATACCCGTGCAGCTGCAGAAAGGCCTCACCCCCAGGTTCCTGAGCCTCCCCCTGCAGCTACAGAAAAGGCCTCACCCCCAGGTTCCTGAGCCTCTCCCTGCAGCTGCAGAAAGGCCTCACCCCAGATTCCTGAGCCTCTCCCTGCAGCTACAGAAAAGGCCTCACCCCCAGGTTCCTGAGCCTATCCATGCAGCTGCAGAAAGGCCTCACCCCCAGGTTCCTGAGCCTATCCCTGCAGCTGGAAAAAAGCCTCACCCCCAGGTTCCTGATCCTCTCCCTGCAGCTGCAGAAATGCCTCACCCCCAGGTTTCTGAACATCCCCGTACAGCTGCAGAAAGGCCTATCCCCTGGTTCCTGAGCCTATCCCCGCAGCTGCAAAAAGTCCTCACCGCCAGGTTTCTGAGCCCCTCACTTCAGTTGCAGAAAGGCCTCAGCCCCAGGTTCCTGAACATCCCCGTGCAGCTGCAGAAAGGCCTCAACCCCAGGTTCCTGAGACTATCCCTGCAGCAAGGCCTCACCCGCAGGTTCCTGAGCCTTTCCCTGCAGCTACAGAAAAGGCCTCACCCCCAGGTTCCTGAACCTCTCCCTGCAGCTACAGAAAAGGCCTCACCCCCAGATTCCTGAACCTCTCCCTGCAGCTACAGAAAAGGCCTCACCCCCAGGTTCCTGAGCCTCTCCCTGCAGCTGCAAAAAGGCCTCACTCCCAGGTTCCTGAGCCTCTCCCTGCAGCTGCAGAAAGGCCTCACCCCCAGGTTCCTGAGCCTCTCCCTGCATCTGCAAAAAGGCCTCACTCCCAGGTTCCTGAGCCTCTCCCTGCAGCTGCAGAAAGGCCTCACCCCCAGGTTCCTGAGCCTCTCCCTGCAGCTGCAGAACGGCCTCACCCCAGGTTCCTGAACATCCCCGTTCAGCTGCAGAAAGGTCTCACCCCCATGTTTCTGAGCATATCCCTGCAGCTGCAGAAAGGCCTCACCCCCAGGTTCCTGAGCCTCTCCCTGCAGCTGCAGAAAGGCCTCACCCCCAGATTCCTGAACCTCTACCTGCAGCTACAGAAAAGGCCTCACCCCCAGGTTCCTGACCCTCCCCCTGCAGCTGCAGAAAGGCCTCACCCCCAGGTTCCTGAGCCTCTCCCTGCAGCTGCAGAAAGGCCTCACCCCAGATTCCTGAACCTCTACCTGCAGCTACAGAAAAGGCCTCACCCCCAGTTTCCTGAACCTCCCCCTGCAGTTGCAGAAATGCCTCACCCCCAGGTTCCTGAACCTCCCCCTGCAGAAAGGGCTCACCCCCAGGTTCAATAACCTCTCCCTGCAGCTGCAGAAAGGCCTCACCCCGGGTTCCTGAACCTCTCCCGGCAGCTGCAGAAAGGCCTCACCCCCAGATTCCTGAACCTCTCCCTGCAGCTGCAGAAAGGCCTCACCCCCAGGTTCCTGAACATACCCGTGCAGCTGCAGAAAGGCCTCACCCCCAGATTCCTGAACCTCTACCTGCAGCTACAGAAAAGGCCTCACCCCAGGTTCCTGACCCTCCCCCTGCAGCTGCAGAAAGGCCTCACCCCCAGGTTACTGAGCCTCTCCCTGCAGCTACAGAAAAGGCCTCACCCCCAGGTTCCTGAACCTCCCCCTGCAGTTGCAGAAAGGCCTCACCCCCGGGTTCCTGAACCTCCCCCTGCAGAAACGCCTCACCCCCAGGTTCAATAACCTCTCCCTGCAGCTGCAGAAAGGTCTAACCCTCAGGTTCCTGAACCTCTCCCTGCAGCTGCAGAAAGATCTCACCCCCAGGTTCCTGAGCCTCTCCCTGCAGCTGCAGAACGGCCTCACCCCAGGTTCCTGAACATCCCCGTTCAGCTGCAGAAAGGTCTCACCCCCATGTTTCTGAGCATATCCCTGCAGCTGCAGAACGGCCTCACCCCAGGTTCCTGAACATCCCCGTTCAGCTGCAGAAAGGTCTCACCCCCATGTTTCTGAGCATATCCCTGCAGCTGCAGAAAGGCCTCACCCCCAGGTTCCTGAGCCTCTCCCTGCAGCTGCAGAAAGGCCTCACCCCCAGATTCCTGAACCTCTACCTGCAGCTACAGAAAAGGCCTCACCCCCAGGTTCCTGACCCTCCCCCTGCAGCTGCAGAAAGGCCTCACCCCCAGGTTCCTGAGCCTCTCCCTGCAGCTGCAGAAAGGCCTCACCCCAGATTCCTGAACCTCTACCTGCAGCTACAGAAAAGGCCTCACCCCCAGTTTCCTGAACCTCCCCCTGCAGTTGCAGAAATGCCTCACCCCCAGGTTCCTGAACCTCCCCCTGCAGAAAGGGCTCACCCCCAGGTTCAATAACCTCTCCCTGCAGCTGCAGAAAGGCCTCACCCCGGGTTCCTGAACCTCTCCCGGCAGCTGCAGAAAGGCCTCACCCCCAGATTCCTGAACCTCTCCCTGCAGCTGCAGAAAGGCCTCACCCCCAGGTTCCTGAACATACCCGTGCAGCTGCAGAAAGGCCTCACCCCCAGATTCCTGAACCTCTACCTGCAGCTACAGAAAAGGCCTCACCCCAGGTTCCTGACCCTCCCCCTGCAGCTGCAGAAAGGCCTCACCCCCAGGTTACTGAGCCTCTCCCTGCAGCTACAGAAAAGGCCTCACCCCCAGGTTCCTGAACCTCCCCCTGCAGTTGCAGAAAGGCCTCACCCCCAGGTTCCTGAACCTCCCCCTGCAGAAACGCCTCACCCCCAGGTTCAATAACCTCTCCCTGCAGCTGCAGAAAGGTCTAACCCTCAGGTTCCTGAACCTCTCCCTGCAGCTGCAGAAAGATCTCACCCCCAGGTTCCTGAACCTCTCCCTGCAGCTGCAGAAAGGCCTCACACCCTGGTTCCTGAACCTATCCCTTTAGCTGCAGAAAGGCCTCAACCCCAGGTTCCTGTGCCTCTCCCAGAAGCTGCAAAAAGGCCTCACCCGAGGATCCTGAGCCTCTCCATGCAGCTACAGACAGGCCTCACCCCCAGGTTCCTGAACATCTCCCTGCAGCTGCAGAAAGGGGCTCACACCCTGGTTCCTGAACCTATCCCTGCAGCTGCAAAAAGGCCTCACCCCAGGTTCCTGAGTCTCTCCCTGCAGCTGCAGAATGACCTCACCCCCAGGTTCCTGAACATCACCGTGCAGCTGCATAAAGACCTCACTGCCAGGTCCCTGAGCCTCTCCCTGCAGCTGCAAAAAGGCCTCATTCCCAGGTTCCTGAGCCTCTCCCTGCAGCTGCAGAAAGGCCTCACCCCCAGGTTCCTGAACATACCCATGCAGCTGCAGAAAGGCCTGACCCCCAGGTTCCTGAGCCTCTCCCTACAGCTGCAGAAAGACTTAACACCCAGGTTCCTGAATATCCCCGTACAGCTGCAGAAAGTCCTCACCCCCAGGTTCCTGAGCCTCCCCTGCAGCTGCAGAAAGGCCTCGCCCCCAGGTTCCTGAGCCTCTCCCTGCAGCTACAGAAAATGTCTCACCCCCAGGTTCCTCAGCCTATCCCTGCAGCTGCAGAAAGGCCTCACCTCCTGGTTCCTGAGCCTATCCCTGCAGCTGCACAAAGGCCTCACCCCCAGGTTCCTGAGCCTCTCCCTGCAGCTGCAGAAATGCCTCACCCCCAGGTTTCTGAACATCCCCGTGCAGCTGCAGAAAGGCCTCACCCCCAGGTTCCTGAACATACCCCTGCAGCTGCAGAAAGGCCTGACACCCAGGTTCCTGAGCTTCTCCCTGCAGCTGCAGAAACACCTCACCCCCAGGTTCCTGAACATCCCCGTACAGCTGCAGAAAGTCCTCACCCCCAGGTTCCTGAGCCTCCCCCTGTAGCTGCAGAAAGGCCTCGCCCCCAGGTTCCTGAGCCTCTCCCTGCAGCTACAGAAAATGCCTCACCCCCAGGTTCCTGAGCCTATCCCTGCAGCTGCAGAAAGGCCTCACCCCCAGGTTTCTGAGCCTATCCCTGCAGCTGCAAAAAGGCCTCACCCCCAGGTTCCTGAGGCTCTCCCTGCAGCTGCAGAAATGCCTCACCCCCAGGTTCCGGAACATACCTGTGCAGCTGCAGAAAGGCCTCAACCCCAGGTTCCTGAGCCTATCCCTGCAGCAAGACCTCACCCCCAGGTCCCTGAGCCTTTCCCTGCAGCTACAGAAAAGGCCTCACCCTCAGGTTCCTGAGCCTCTCCCTGCAGCTACAGAAAAGGCCTCACCCCCAGGTCCCTGAGCCTCTCCCTGCAGCTGCAGAAACGCCTCACCCCCAGGTCCCTGAACCTCTACCTGCAGCTACAGAAAAGGCCTCACCCCCATTTTCCTGAACCTCCCCCTTTTGCTGCAGAAAGGCCTCAACCCCAGGTTCCTGAGCCTCTCCCTGCAGCTGCAAAAAGGCCTCACCCCAGGATCCTGAGCCTCTCCCTGCAGCTACAGAAAGGCCTCACCCCCAGGTTTCTGAGCCTATCCTTTCAGCTGCAGAAAGGCCTCTCCCTGCATCTACAGAAAAGGCCTCACCCCCAGGTTCCTGAGCCTCTCCCTGCAGCTACAGAAAAGTCCTCACCCCATGGATCCTGAACCTCCCCCTGCAGCTGCAGAAAGGCCTCACCCCCAGGTTCCTTAGCCTCCTCCTGCAGCTGCTGAAATGCCTCACCCCCAGGTTCCTTAGCTTCTCCCTGCAGCTGCAAAAAGGCCTCACCCCCAGGTTCCTGAGCCTCTCCCTGAGGCTGCAGAAAGGCCTGACCCCCAGGTTCCCGAGTCTCTCCCTCCAGCTGCAGAAAGGCCTCACCCCCAGGTTCCTGAGCCTCTTCCTGCAGCTATTGAAAAAACCTCACCCCCAGGTTCCTGGGCCTCTCCATGCAGCTGCAGAAATGCCTCACACCCAGGTTCCTGAGCCTCTCCCTGCTGCTACAGAAAAGGCCTCACCCCATGGATCCTGAACATCCCCCTGCAGCTGCAGAAAGGCCTCACCCCCAGGTTCCTTAGCCTCCTCCTGCAGCTGCTGAAAGGCCTCACCAACACGTTCCTTAGCCTCTCCCTGCAGCTGCAAAAAGGCCTCACCCCCAGGTTCCTGAGCCTCTCCCTGAAGCTGCAGAAAGGCCTGACCCCCATGTTCCTGGGTCTCTCCCTCCAGCTGCAGAAAGGCCTCACCCCCAGGTTTCTGATCCTCTCCCTGCTGCTGCAGAACAGCCTCCCCCCCAGGTTCCTGAACATCCCCGTTCAGTTGCAGAAAGGTCTCACCCCCATGTTTCTGAGCCTATCCCTGCAGCTGCAAAAGGCCTCGCCCCCAGGTTCCTGAGCCTCTCCCTGCAGCTGCAGAAAGGCCCCACCCCCAGGTTCCTGAACATACCCGTGCAGCTGCAAAAAGGCCTCACCCCCAGGTTCCTGAGCCTCCCCATGCAGCTACAGAAAAGGCCTCACCCCCAGGTTCCTGAGCGTCTCCCTGCAGCTGCAGAAAGGCCTCACCCCCAGGTTCCTGAGCCTCTCCCTGCAGCTCCAGAAAAGGCTTCACCCCCAGGTTCCTGAGCCTATCCCTGCAGCTGCAAAAAGGCCTCACCCCCAGGTTCCTGATCCTCTCCCTGCAGCTGCAGAAAGGCCTCACCCCCAGGTTCCTGAACATACCTGTGCAGCTGCAGAAAGGCCTCACCCCCAGGTTCCTGAGCCTCCCCCTGCAGCCGCAGAAAAGGCCTCACCCCCAGGTTCCTGAGCCTCTCCCTGCAACTGCAGAAAAGGCCTCACCCCCAGGTTCCTGACCCTCCCCCTGCAGCAAGGCCTCACCCCCAGGCTCCTGAGCCTCTCCCTGCAGCTACAGAAAAGGCCTCACCCCCAGGTTCAATAACCTCCCCCTGCAGTTGCAGAAAGGCCTCACCCCCTGGTTCCTGAGCCTCTCCCTGCAGCTGCAGAAAGGTCTAACCCTCAGGTTCCTGAACCGCTCCCTGCAGCTGCAGAAAGGCCTCACCCCCAGGTTCCTGAACCTCTCCCTGCAGCTGCAGAAAGGCTTCACACCCTGGTTCCTGAACCTATCCCTGCAGCTGCAAAAAGGCCTCACCCCCAGGTTCCTGAGCCTCTCCCTGAAGCTGCAGAAAGGCCTCACCCGCAGGTTCCTTAACCTCTCCCTGCAGCTGCAGAAATGCCTCACCCCAGGTCCCTGAACCTCTCCCTGCAGCTACAGAAAAGGCCTCACCCCCTGGCTCCTGAGCCTCTCCCTGCAATTGCAGAAAGGCCTCACCCCCAGGTTCCTGAGCCTCTCCCTGCAGCGGCAAAAAGGCCTCACCCCCAGGTTCCTGAGCCTCTCCCTGCAGCTACAGAAAAGGCCTCACCCCCAGGTTCCTGAACCTCCCCGTGCAGCTGCAGAAAGGCCTCACCCCCAGGTTCCTGAGCCTCTCCCTGCAACTGCAAAAAGGCCTCTCTCCCAGGTTCCTGAGCCTCTCCCTGCAGCTGCAGAAAGGCCTCACCCCCAGGTTCCTGAGCCTCTCCCTGCAGCTGCAGAACGGCCTCACCCCCAGGTTCCTGAACATCCCCGTTCAGTTGCAGAAAGGTCTCACCCCCATGTTTCTGAGACTATCCCTGCAGCTGCAAAAGGCCTCACCCCCAGGTTCCTGAGCCTCCCCTTGCAGCTACAGAAAAGGCCTCACCCCCAGGTTCCTGAGCCTCTCCCTGCAGCTGCAGAAAGGCCTCACCCCCAGGTTCCTGAGCCTCTCCTTGCAGCTACAGAAAAGGCTTCACCCCCAGGTTCCTGAGCCTATCCCTGCAGCTGCAAAAAGGCCTCACCCCCAGGTTCCTGATCCTCTCCCTGCAGCTGCAGAAATGCCTCACCCCCAGGTTTCTGAACATCCCCGTACAGCTGCAGAAAGGCCTCACCCCCAGGTTCCTGAGCCTATCCTCGCAGCTGCAAAAAGTCCTCACCGCCAGGTTTCTGAGCCCCTCACTTCAGCTGCAGAAAGGCCTCAGCCCCAGGTTCCTGAACATCCCCGTGCAGCTGCAGAAAGGCCTCAACCCCAGGTTCCTGAGCCTATCCCTGCAGCAAGGCCTCACCCGCAGCTTCCTGAGCCTTTCCCTGCAGCTACAGAAAAGGCCTCACCCCCAGTTTCCTGAACCTCCCCCTTTAGCTGCAGAAAGGCCTCACCCCTAGGTTCCTGAGCCTATCCCTGCAGCTGCAAAAAGGCCTCACCCCCAGGTTCCTGAGCCTCTCCCTGCAGCAGCAGAAATGCCTCACCACCAGGTTCTCGAACATCCCCGTGCAGCTGCAGAAAGGCCTCAACCCCAGGTTCCTGAGCCTATCCCTGCAGCAAGGCCTCACCGCCAGGTCCCTGAGCCTTTCCCTGCAGCTACAGAAAAGGCCTCACCCTCAGGTTCCTGAGCCTCTCCCTGCAGCTTCAGAAAAGGCCTCACCCCCAGGACCCTGAGCCTCTCCCTGCAGCTGCAGAAAGGCCTCACCCCCAGGTCCCTGAACCTCTACCTGCAGCTACAGAAAAGGCCTCACCCCCAGTTTCCTGAACCTCCCCCTTTAGCTGCAGAAAGGCCTCAACCCCAGGTTCCTGAGCCTCTCCCTGCAGCTGCAAAAAGGCCTCACCCCAGGATCCTGAGCCTCTCCCTGCAGCTACAGAAAGGCTTCACCCCCAGGTTCCTGAGCCTCTCCCTGCAGCTACAGAAAGGCCTCACCCCCAGGTTTCTGAGCCTATCCTTGCAGCTGCAGAAAGGCCTCTCCCTGCATCTACAGAAAAGGCCTCACCCCCAGGTTCCTGAGCCTCTCCCTGCAGCTACAGAAAAGTTCTCACCCCCAGCTTCCCGAGCCTCTCCCTGCAGCTACAGAAAAGGCCTCACCCCATGGATCCTGAACCTCCCCCTGCAGCTGCAGAAAGGCCTCACCCCCAGGTTCCTTAGCCTCCTCCTGCAGCTGCTGAAAGGCCTCACCCCCAGGTTCCTTAGCCTCTCCCTGCAGCTGAAAAAAGGCCTCACCCCCAGGTTCCTGAGCCTCTCCCTGAGGCTGCAGAAAGGCCTGACCCCCAGGTTCCTGAGTCTCTAACTCCAGCTGCAGAAAGGCCTCACCCCCAGGTTCCTGAGCCTCTTCCTGCAGCTATTGAAAAAACCTCACCCCCAGGTTCCTGGGCCTCTCCCTACAGCTGCAGAAAGGCCTCACCCCCAGGCTCCTGAACATCCCCGTGTAGCTGCAGAAAGGCCTCACCCCCAGGTTCCTGAACATCCCCGTGTAGCTGCAGAAAGGCCTCACCCCCAGGTTCCTGAGTAAGGGTGGGCGTAGTTCGCGAAGTAGCACTTCGCGAAGCTACGCAAAGTGAAGTTCGCACTACGCGAGCTACGCGTAGCACTTCGCGAACTGCGAAGTAACATGTTCGCACTGTGCAAGATGTTGTTTTCAATGATTGCACAGTGCGGACAAGCAACCGGCACTGTGCAATCATTGAAAATGGCATCTTGCACAGTGCGAGCTGTAGTTTTCTGCTGCTCGAGTAGATTTTTACTCGAGCTGCAGCTTTCTCAACGCGAACTGGTAGTTTCTCATCGCGAGCGGTCGCGAGCATACGCGACCCCTCGCAATGAGAAACCTGACCTTCTCGCGTTGGGAATCTCGCCGGGAGGTTTATTTTCCATGCTCGCGATCGCGAACAAGGAAAAAGTCTCGCCAGGATGTCATTTTGCTTGCTCGCGGTCGCCAACTTGACGTTGAGGACCGCGAGCAAGCAAAAAATGACCGCAGCACTACGCAACACTACGCTACGCATGTTCGCACTGTGCTACGTGCAGTTCGCGTAGTGCGAAGTAGCGCGAACTTCGCAAACTACGCGAGCGTAGCGTAGTGCTTCGCCCAGGCCTATTCCTGAGCCTCTCCCTGCAGCTGTAGAAAGGACTCACCCCCAGGTTCCTGTGCCTCCCCCTGCAGCTGCAGAAAGGCCTCACCCCCAGGTTCCTGAGCCTCTCCCTGTAGCTGCAGAAAAGGCCTCACCCAAGGATCCTCAGCCTCCCCCCTGCAGCTGCAGAAAGGCCTCAGCCCTCAGGTTCCTGAGCCTATCCCTGCAGCTGCAGAAAGGCCTCACCCCCAGGTTCCTGAGCCTCTCCCTGCAGCTGCAGAAAGGCCTCACCCCAGGTTCCTAAACATCCCCGTGCAGCTGCAGAAAGCCCTCACCCCCAGGTTCCTGAGCCTCTCCATGCAGCTGCAGAAAGGCCTCACCCCCAGGTTCCTGAACATCCCCGTGCAGCTGCAGAAAGGCCTCACCCCCAGGTTCCTGAGCCTCTCCCTGCAGCTGCAAAAAGGCCTCACCCCCAGGTTCCGGAGCCTCTCCCTGCAGCTGCAGAAAGGCCTCTGTAGGAGAGTGGAATCTGACTAATGGTTGCCCCCAACTTTTTGCCTGGTATTTAAGTGGTTTTTGACTAGTCTGGCTGGGATCCTGCTATCCAGGACCCCAGCCTATCTGCTTTCTCCCTAAAACTGTTGTGAGTACTCTAGGTACAAACATAATTGGATGCTGGGCATGCCCTACCAGTCCCTTGTAGATGGTACCCTAGGTACCCAGGGCATGGGTCCCCCAGTAGGCCTACCAGGGCTGCAGCACTTATTGTGCCACCCTGGGACAGCCACCCAAACTGACACCACCAGGCCACTACTGTAGCCTGAGTAAGGTGGTGCTAGCACCCCTTACAGGGATGTAGGTACCCTATGTCCCATACCATTACAACACATATACTCTCATAGGTCACCCCTATGGCAGGCCCTGGTAATCCTACAGGGCTGGGTGCTGAGGTATGTGTGAGGGGGGACCCCTACGTGAGAAGGACCTCTCTGCAACCTTCGTAAAATCGTTACTGGGTTGTATGTAGTGTAGCCATACCATATACTCTTAACCGCATTATAAGTTATTGCGTCATCGCTGTAACTTAGGAATGGCTACCCAGAACCATATCGTGTTTGGTGTCAAACATGAAGGAATCATACCCCCAGTCCAGCCATGGGCATGGGGGCACGATTCCCCCTTGCTAGGAGGGTGATATGGGAAAAGCGGTAGAATTTGGACACCAATTTAAAAGTGCACATGTACCACAAAATGGCTACTGTTCGCCACCTACACGACTCTGGCTGGCTGTTGCTGGGGAAAACCCCAGCCTCGCCATCTGGACAATAGGGCTCCTGTGGCAGGGAGGTGCCAGCACCTCCCCAGACAGGATATGTGG
Organism: Triturus cristatus; assembly: GCF_964204655.1. NCBI lineage: Eukaryota > Metazoa > Chordata > Amphibia > Caudata > Salamandridae > Triturus > Triturus cristatus. The sequence goes on from NC_140579.1 coordinate 194,144,502, forward strand.
ATTGGAACAGGGTGGGTGCACCAAATGTCCTTTCAGAGTTGCACGTAGGGTGCTGCAGAGCCCCAATTCTGCATACACCGCCTGGAACCGGTTCAGGGGCGTCCTGCCCCTCGCCCAGGCGGGAAACACACAAAGGGGAGTGGGTGTAGCCACCCTTTCCCGCCTCTACTCTGATTGGTAGGCTCTCTTTTGGACCATCCCCTAACCTTGGGGATATATGGGAATAACTTTGCCCTAGAGCCTTAGATTCGTACAGGACTTCACAGAACTGACCTTCGACGAGCTGCTGCCCAGCTGACTGAAGAAATCTCCCTTGGGATAAAGGAGTTATCCCCCTGCTTGGCAGGCACCTAAAAGTCTACAAGATACCTGGTTGGAACTTCGTTGCTCTCACGACCTTCGACGCCTTCCAGCAACCTCGAGGTGGGTCTCCAGTGCATCCCAGCGTCCTGTGAGTGTGCCCAGCAAGTCTGAGCACCCTGGACCACGTGGGTGTCGAGATCCCCGCATACCCCGAGACACCGGCCACCTCTTGTCCAGCACACGACCCCGACCAGTGGGGAAGTTGTGCTTTGGCCCATTCTTGAGCCAACCATCAAGCAGCATTTGTGCCGACTCTCACCTTCCTGGCCCGCTCCGGTGGCCCGTGGGAGCCCTTTTACGCACTCCATTTTGCTGCCTTCCGCGGTCCCTTGTCTCTCGACTTGTGGGCCCTGACGGAGGACAATCTTCTTTTCCAAGAGTTTCTCTGGTTGCTCCAGGCCTGCTCTACACTCCCTGCAAAGGAGAGCACCCTCAGACCTCGTGGGTCTGCACCAGCAGCTGCTTTGTTCATCTTGCGTGGGTTGCGGTTGCCAATGCTTAGTGGATCCAATCGGGACACTAACACCGCAGCGACCCTCAGCCGACGTGGGACAGTCGCCCTCCAGAAGCTGGCCTTCCTTGAAGCCTCCCGGAGCCCGTGACTGCAGAGCCCAGCTGTACCTTCCACACCTGAAGCACCCGACATCCACGAGCTCCTTCCTGTGAGCTCCCTGGTCACTGTGCTGTGACCCAGACTCTGTCCCCTCTGCTTTCAGGTTCATCTTTGTCTTTTCTTCAACTTTAATCTTCACGACTTCAACAACACTTCCAGCTAGCAGCAGTTTGGACTCCTTTTCCATAGAAAATCAGCCCGCGACCCGACACCAGAATCGACCTATGCACCCGGCTTCCCTGGGGCAGGTAACAGTGGTACTTCGGTACTTCCGTGGTGGTGGGCTCTCCAAAGCCTTAAGTCTCAAGCCTTAACTTTGTACTGTTGTTAGAAGTGTCCTTAAACCTTAATTATTCAACCGCGACATTCTCCATAGGTTAACATTGCGATCCCGATAGCAACTTCTCGCACTGCACACGCCTCCCGTGGGTCCCCTTCCTCTTAACTGTAGGTGGATTCTTAAGGGGCCAGCGATCCTGAGTGCCCTAGGCATTGCCTGTAGAATTGTCGTGGTTCTTATACCACTATTTTAGTATATGGTTTGGTCCCCCCCTGGGGCCCATTGATTTCTGTGCTATTTATTGTGTTTATAAATGCTTGTTTGAAGTGTAACTTTGCCACTAGCCACATAAAGTGACTGTGGGATTCTGTCTAGAATAAATACATATATTTTATATATATACCTGTGTGGGCTACTCTTTCATTTGGTTATTCAAGAGGTTATTATGGTAAAACAATAAGCTTAACACTCCTTCAAGACTTAGCCTGAAGGCTGCTCTCCACAGCTACCACTAGGATAGCTTTCTTTAAAGGTTGTCTTAAACCTATCATCAATAGGAGTCGAATTGGACTGGTGCAAGGTGTCCCTATAACTAGGAACAGCATATGCCAGGCCAACTTCTCACATTGGTGTGCAGCGGTTGGATTCAAGCTTGCCATTGTTTTACCAGATAACAAATTGAATTTCTAAAGTGAAAGCCACAAGGTACCAAAGGTACATATAAATTCAAGCTAGAATACAATAAGTTCTACTGAACTTAGAGTTGTGTGTAGAGGGTTTAGCACACCTTGACTACAACTCAAGAGAGGGTTCAGTAGGCCACACTTAGTGTAGGTAGATACATCACTACACTAAACATGTCTTCAGGTGCCACTAAGGCTATGGAAGGACCCCAGAGGGTCCCAGTAGATAAGTATGATAATTTCTCCTTTGCAGAGCTCAGGGAAATGTGCACCCTTAGAAAACTGAAGACAAACAAAGGTGCCAACACACAACGTCTCAGGGAAATCCTGCTCATAGCAGACTTTATGGAGTCCATAGGGTCCAGAGGGACAGACAGAGTGGGTGGGCATCCTTCAGAAGAGGACACTCCCAGAGTGGACTCTGATGAGGAACAGGAAGAGGATGAAAATCCTGACCTGGAAGAAACAAACCACTCACAACATGGAGGTGATGGCTCAAGAGGCACTCCCTCTACCCTTAAAAGGAGAGTGGTGGATCCAAGAAGGAACAGATTCCCCTCAGTGGGATCCAACCATTCTAGGAGATCCAAAGGGTCCTCTGCCTCTTCTCAGAGAGGAGAATCCTCTCATGAGAGGAAATGCAGACTGATCAAATTTGAGCAGGCTAAGCTTGAACTTAAGAGAGAACAGTTAGCATTGGACAGGGAAACCCTGGAGCTTCAGAAAGCTTCAAGAAAGTGGGGTCTAGAGATCCCTGGTGGCAGTAATGAAACCCCTAGAGTTAGAGAGAAAGTCCCTGACAATAGGAACCTCCACAAGATTGTGCCCCCCTATCAGAATGGGGATGATATCCACAAATGGATATCTGCTCTTGAAAGGGCCTGTAGAGTACAGAGGGTCCCAGTAGAGCAGTGGGCAGCAATCCTGTGGCTCTCCTTTTCAGATAAAGGAAGAGACAAGCTCCTCTCTGTAAGAGAAGAGGATGCTGATGACTATTATATCTTGAAAGCTGCTTTAATAGATGGGTTTGGCTTAACCACTGATCAATACAGACTTAAGTTCAGAGACACCCAGAAAGCACAGAATCAAGATTGGGTAGACTTTGTGGATTGTGCAACCAAGGCACTGGAAGGTTGGTTAAATGGCAGTAAAGTTAATGATTATCAAGGATTGTATAATCTCATTATGAGGGAGCAGATTCTTAATAATTGTCAAAATCAACTTTTACACCAGCACCTGGTGGACTCTGATCTGACCTCTCCCCAAGAATTGGGAAAGAAGGCAGACAAATGGGTCAGAACCAGGATTAGGCCTAAGAACCAAGTTGGTGACCAGAAGAAGGATTCCACTAAGCCCAAAGAGAAAGGTGGGGATGATAAACAAGAAAAGTCCTCTGAAGGGCCCCAAAAACCCAGTGCTGGGGGTGGGTCCCAAAATACTTCCTCTAATAACAAGAAACCATATTGCCATGTGTGTAAGCAACCTGGCCACTGGAAAACTGACCCCGGCTGTCCAAAGAATGGCAATAAAGAAAATGTTCCTCCAAAACCAGCTCCAACACCTCCTGTTGCTACTAGTAGTAATCCCCCAGGTGGTGGGAGTGCACCCAAAAACTTAGTTGGGATTTCTTGGGGAACTCAGGGGGACTCTGGCCTATCCAGGTCCCCTACTCAAGCAACTATGGTCTGTGATGGTGGCATGGGGTTTGCCAACTTTACCATGAGCCCCAGTATTCTGGGCAGGTACAGACAAGAACCAATAATTAATGGTCAGAAGGCTGTGGCCTATAAGGACACAGGGGCCAGTGTCACCATGGTGACCAAGAGGCTAGTGCCCCTAGATCAGCTTTTACCTGGGTTTAGCTACCAGGTGACCAACATAGATGGAATCAGGACAGATCATCCCATGGCAGTGATAAATCTCAGCTGGGGAGGGGTCACTGGCCCCAAGAGAGTGGCAGTGTCCCCAAACTTGCCTGTAGATTGTCTACTGGGGAATGATCTAGAAATCTCAGCCTGGGCTGAGGTTGACCACAAGGCCCATTTGTAAATGGTAGGAATCCCTGAGAAAGTGGATGAGACCCTGAGGGCCTCACCTCCACCCCAGGAGAAAATAGAAAGAGTGAAGCCTGAAACTATGGATCACTCTACCCAAACAGAGAGCATAGGGGAAGAGGAACAGTCCTCCCCCCACCAGACTACAGGTAAGGGTCAAGTTTCTCAGGGAACTGATCCTGCCCCTTGTGAAGTAACTGCCCCAGAAGTGGACAGGCCTGACCTGCCCACCTCTCTGATGGCAGGGGATCCTTCCAAGGTGGTACCCAGTCTGGAGCAGGTATCCTGCCCCTCTCTACCCTGCCTCAGTCAGCCCAGGGCTGCAGAGGTCAGGGAGGTCAGTGGACCCTTATTGGGCCCCTGCCCAGAGGAACCCCCTCATCAACAGATTAGGGACACCCAGCAGAGTAGTTTCAGCCAGGTGAATATTCCTCTACAAACTGAGGGATCCCCCTTACCCCTAGGTATAGGCACCCCTCAAATGGATGTTGTTGAGCACAGGGAAACCTGGGGCCTAGCTGCCCCAAACCTTCCAGTGCCCTCCACTATTCCAGCCAAAGGGATCCAACCCCCAGCTGTAGGCAGCCAGAGGTTGACCCTTAGGGCCAGATATGACACAGTCATGGGCAGAAAGGCTTCCATAGTGGCCAGTGATCTGAGGAGGTTGAGACCAACCCAAGTAGGGTCTCACTTCCAGACTCAGACACCCCACCAGCCCACCTCTGACCCAAAAACCAATACAGGTAATTTCCCTAGACTTTGGAGAAACTCTAGAACCCCTTGGGGTAGGATTTCCCAAGTGGACCATGACACAGGGAGCAACCATGTTAGTACAGGTTCTTCCTTATATGGCCACTCAGGAAATAAAGGCTTATCTGGACAAGGTTTGCCTTATCTCCTTTCGTTTGGGGGGGGGGGGGGTTATGTAGGAGAGTGGAATCTGACTAATGGTTGCCCCCAACTTTTTGCCTGGTATTTAAGTGGTTTTTGACTAGTCTGGCTGGGATCCTGCTATCCAGGACCCCAGCCTATCTGCTTTCTCCCTAAAACTGTTGTGAGTACTCTAGGTACAAACATAATTGGATGCTGGGCATGCCCTACCAGTCCCTTGTAGATGGTACCCTAGGTACCCAGGGCATGGGTCCCCCAGTAGGCCTACCAGGGCTGCAGCACTTATTGTGCCACCCTGGGACAGCCACCCAAACTGACACCACCAGGCCACTACTGTAGCCTGAGTAAGGTGGTGCTAGCACCCCTTACAGGGATGTAGGTACCCTATGTCCCATACCATTACAACACATATACTCTCATAGGTCACCCCTATGGCAGGCCCTGGTAATCCTACAGGGCTGGGTGCTGAGGTATGTGTGAGGGGGGACCCCTACGTGAGAAGGACCTCTCTGCAACCTTCGTAAAATCGTTACTGGGTTGTTTGTAGTGTAGCCATACCATATACTCTTAACCGCATTATAAGTTATTGCGTCATCGCTGTAACTTAGGAATGGCTACCCAGAACCATATCGTGTTTGGTGTCAAACATGAAGGAATCATACCCCCAGTCCAGCCATGGGCATGGGGGCACGATTCCCCCTTGCTAGGAGGGTGATATGGGAAAAGCGGTAGAATTTTGACACCAATTTAAAAGTGCACATGTACCACAAAATGGCTACTGTTCGCCACCTACACGACTCTGGCTGGCTGTTGCTGGGGAAAACCCCAGCCTCGCCATCTGGACAATAGGGCTCCTGTGGCAGGGAGGTGCCAGCACCTCCCCAGACAGGATATGTGGATTGGAACAGGGTGGGTGCACCAAATGTCCTTTCAGAGTTGCACGTAGGCAGCTGCAGAGCCCCAATTCTGCATACACCGCCTGGAACCGGTTCAGGGGCGTCCTGCCCCTCGCCCAGGCGGGAAACACACAAAGGGGAGTGGGTGTAGCCACCCTTTCCCGCCTCTACTCTGGTTGGTAGGCTCTCTTTTGGACCATCCCCTAACCTTGGGGATATATGGGAATAACTTTGCCCTAGAGCCTTAGATTCGTACAGGACTTCACAGAACTGACCTTCGACGAGCTGCTGCCCAGCTGACTGAAGAAATCTCCCTTGGGATAAAGGAGTTATCCCCCTGCTTGGCAGGCACCTAAAAGACTACAAGATACCCGGTTGGAACTTCGTTGCTCTCACGACCTCTGATGCCTTCCAGCAACCTCGAGATGGGTCTCCAGTGCATCCCAGCGTCCTGTGAGTGTGCCCAGCAAGTCTGAGCACCCTGGACCACGTGGGTGTCGAGATCCCCGCATACCCCGAGACACCGGCCACCTCTTATCCAGCACACGACCCCGACCAGTGGGGAAGTTGTGCTTTGGCCCACTCTTGAGCCAACCATCAAGCAGCATTTGTGCCGACTCTCAGCTCCCTGGCCCGCTCCGGTGGCCCGTGGGAGCCCTTTTACGCACTCCATTTTGCTGCCTTCCGCGGTCCCTTGTCTCTCGACTTGTGGGCCCTGACGGAGGACAATCTTCTTTTCCAAGAGTTCCCCTGGTTGCTCCAGGCCTGCTCTACGCTCCCTGCAAAGGAGAGCACCCTCAGACCTCGTGGGTCTGCACCAGCAGCTGCTTTGTTCATCTTGCGTGGGTTGCGGTTGCCAATGCTTAGTGGATCCAATCGGGACACTAACACCGCAGCGACCCTCAGCCGACGTGGGACAGTCGCCCTCCAGAAGCTGGCCTTCCTTGAAGCCTCCCGGAGCCCGTGACTGCAGAGCCCAGCTGTACCTTCCACACCTGAAGCACCCGACATCCACGAGCTCCTTCCTGTGAGCTCCCTGGTCACTGTGCTGTGACCCAGACTCTGTCCCCTCTGCTTTCAGGTTCATTTTTGTCTTTTCTTCAACTTTAATCTTCACGACTTCAACAACACTTCCAGCTAGCAGCAGTTTGGACTCCTTTTCCATAGAAAATCAGCCCGCGACCCGACACCAGAATCGACCTATGCACCCGGCTTCCCTGGGGCAGGTAACAGTGGTACTTCGGTACTTCCGTGGTGGTGGGCTCTCCAAAGCCTTAAGTCTCAAGCCTTAACTTTGTACTGTTGTTAGAAGTGTCCTTAAACCTTAATTATTCAACCGCGACATTCTCCATAGGTTAACATTGCGATCCCGATAGCAACTTCTCGCACTGCACACGCCTCCCGTGGGTCCCCTTCCTCTTAACTGTAGGTGGATTCTTAAGGGGCCAGCGATCCTGAGTGCCCTAGGCATTGCCTGTAGAATTGTCGTGGTTCTTATACCACTATTTTAGTATATGGTTTGGTCCCCCCCTGGGGCCCATTGATTTCTGTGCTATTTATTGTGTTTATAAATGCTTGTTTGAAGTGTAACTTTGCCACTAGCCACATAAAGTGACTGTGGGATTCTGTCTAGAATAAATACATATATTTTATATATATACCTGTGTGGGCTACTCTTTCATTTGGTTATTCAAGAGGTTATTATGGTAAAACAATAAGCTTAACACTCCTTCAAGACTTAGCCTGAAGGCTGCTCTCCACAGCTACCACTAGGATAGCTTTCTTTAAAGGTTGTCTTAAACCTATCATCAATAGGAGTCGAATTGGACTGGTGCAAGGTGTCCCTATAACTAGGAACAGCATATGCCAGGCCAACTTCTCACATTGGTGTGCAGCGGTTGGATTCAAGCTTGCCATTGTTTTACCAGATAACAAATTGAATTTCTAAAGTGAAAGCCACAAGGTACCAAAGGTACATATAAATTCAAGCTAGAATACAATAAGTTCTACTGAACTTAGAGTTGTGTGTAGAGGGTTTAGCACACCTTGACTACAACTCAAGAGAGGGTTCAGTAGGCCACACTTAGTGTAGGTAGATACATCACTACACTAAACATGTCTTCAGGTGCCACTAAGGCTATGGAAGGACCCCAGAGGGTCCCAGTAGATAAGTATGATAATTTCTCCTTTGCAGAGCTCAGGGAAATGTGCACCCTTAGAAAACTGAAGACAAACAAAGGTGCCAACACACAACGTCTCAGGGAAATCCTGCTCATAGCAGACTTTATGGAGTCCATAGGGTCCAGAGGGACAGACAGAGTGGGTGGGCATCCTTCAGAAGAGGACACTCCCAGAGTGGACTCTGATGAGGAACAGGAAGAGGATGAAAATCCTGACCTGGAAGAAACAAACCACTCACAACATGGAGGTGATGGCTCAAGAGGCACTCCCTCTACCCTTAAAAGGAGAGTGGTGGATCCAAGAAGGAACAGATCCCCCTCAGTGGGATCCAACCATTCTAGGAGATCCAAAGGGTCCTCTGCCTCTTCTCAGAGAAGAGAATCCTCTCATGAGAGGAAATGCAGACTGATCAAATTTGAGCAGGCTAAGCTTGAACTTAAGAGAGAACAGTTAGCATTGGACAGGGAAACCCTGGAGCTTCAGAAAGCTTCAAGAAAGTGGGGTCTAGAGATCCCTGGTGGCAGTAATGAAACCCCTAGAGTTAGAGAGAAAGTCCCTGACAATAGGAACCTCCACAAGATTGTGCCCCCCTATCAGAATGGGGATGATATCCACAAATGGATATCTGCTCTTGAAAGGGCCTGTAGAGTACAGAGGGTCCCAGTAGAGCAGTGGGCAGCAATCCTGTGGCTCTCCTTTTCAGATAAAGGAAGAGACAAGCTCCTCTCTGTAAGAGAAGAGGATGCTGATGACTATTATATCTTGAAAGCTGCTTTAATAGATGGGTTTGGCTTAACCACTGATCAATACAGACTTAAGTTCAGAGACACCCAGAAAGCACAGAATCAAGATTGGGTAGACTTTGTGGATTGTGCAACCAAGGCACTGGAAGGTTGGTTAAATGGCAGTAAAGTTAATGATTATCAAGGATTGTATAATCTCATTATGAGGGAGCAGATTCTTAATAATTGTCAAAATCAACTTTTACACCAGCACCTGGTGGACTCTGATCTGACCTCTCCCCAAGAATTGGGAAAGAAGGCAGACAAATGGGTCAGAACCAGGATTAGGCCTAAGAACCAAGTTGGTGACCAGAAGAAGGATTCCACTAAGCCCAAAGAGAAAGGTGGGGATGATAAACAAGAAAAGTCCTCTGAAGGGCCCCAAAAACCCAGTGCTGGGGGTGGGTCCCAAAATACTTCCTCTAATAACAAGAAACCATATTGCCATGTGTGTAAGCAACCTGGCCACTGGAAAACTGACCCCGGCTGTCCAAAGAATGGCAATAAAGAAAATGTTCCTCCAAAACCAGCTCCAACACCTCCTGTTGCTACTAGTAGTAATCCCCCAGGTGGTGGGAGTGCACCCAAAAACTTAGTTGGGATTTCTTGGGGAACTCAGGGGGACTCTGGCCTATCCAGGTCCCCTACTCAAGCAACTATGGTCTGTGATGGTGGCATGGGGTTTGCCAACTTTACCATGAGCCCCAGTATTCTGGGCAGGTACAGACAAGAACCAATAATTAATGGTCAGAAGGCTGTGGCCTATAAGGACACAGGGGCCAGTGTCACCATGGTGACCAAGAGGCTAGTGCCCCTAGATCAGCTTTTACCTGGGTTTAGCTACCAGGTGACCAACATAGATGGAATCAGGACAGATCATCCCATGGCAGTGATAAATCTCAGCTGGGGAGGGGTCACTGGCCCCAAGAGAGTGGCAGTGTCCCCAAACTTGCCTGTAGATTGTCTACTGGGGAATGATCTAGAAATCTCAGCCTGGGCTGAGGTTGACCACAAGGCCCATTTGTAAATGGTAGGAATCCCTGAGAAAGTGGATGAGACCCTGAGGGCCTCACCTCCACCCCAGGAGAAAATAGAAAGAGTGAAGCCTGAAACTATGGATCACTCTACCCAAACAGAGAGCATAGGGGAAGAGGAACAGTCCTCCCCCCACCAGACTACAGGTAAGGGTCAAGTTTCTCAGGGAACTGATCCTGCCCCTTGTGAAGTAACTGCCCCAGAAGTGGACAGGCCTGACCTGCCCACCTCTCTGATGGCAGGGGATCCTTCCAAGGTGGTACCCAGTCTGGAGCAGGTATCCTGCCCCTCTCTACCCTGCCTCAGTCAGCCCAGGGCTGCAGAGGTCAGGGAGGTCAGTGGACCCTTATTGGGCCCCTGCCCAGAGGAACCCCCTCATCAACAGATTAGGGACACCCAGCAGAGTAGTTTCAGCCAGGTGAATATTCCTCTACAAACTGAGGGATCCCCCTTACCCCTAGGTATAGGCACCCCTCAAATGGATGTTGTTGAGCACAGGGAAACCTGGGGCCTAGCTGCCCCAAACCTTCCAGTGCCCTCCACTATTCCAGCCAAAGGGATCCAACCCCCAGCTGTAGGCAGCCAGAGGTTGACCCTTAGGGCCAGATATGACACAGTCATGGGCAGAAAGGCTTCCATAGTGGCCAGTGATCTGAGGAGGTTGAGACCAACCCAAGTAGGGTCTCACTTCCAGACTCAGACACCCCACCAGCCCACCTCTGACCCAAAAACCAATACAGGTAATTTCCCTAGACTTTGGAGAAACTCTAGAACCCCTTGGGGTAGGATTTCCCAAGTGGACCATGACACAGGGAGCAACCATGTTAGTACAGGTTCTTCCTTATATGGCCACTCAGGAAATAAAGGCTTATCTGGACAAGGTTTGCCTTATCTCCTTTCGTTTGGGGGGGGGGGGGTTATGTAGGAGAGTGGAATCTGACTAATGGTTGCCCCCAACTTTTTGCCTGGTATTTAAGTGGTTTTTGACTAGTCTGGCTGGGATCCTGCTATCCAGGACCCCAGCCTATCTGCTTTCTCCCTAAAACTGTTGTGAGTACTCTAGGTACAAACATAATTGGATGCTGGGCATGCCCTACCAGTCCCTTGTAGATGGTACCCTGGGTACCCAGGGCATGGGTCCCCCAGTAGGCCTACCAGGGCTGCAGCACTTATTGTGCCACCCTGGGACAGCCACCCAAACTGACACCACCAGGCCACTACTGTAGCCTGAGTAAGGTGGTGCTAGCACCCCTTACAGGGATGTAGGTACCCTATGTCCCATACCATTACAACACATATACTCTCATAGGTCACCCCTATGGCAGGCCCTGGTAATCCTACAGGGCTGGGTGCTGAGGTATGTGTGAGGGGGGACCCCTACGTGAGAAGGACCTCTCTGCAACCTTCGTAAAATCGTTACTGGGTTGTTTGTAGTGTAGCCATACCATATACTCTTAACCGCATTATAAGTTATTGCGTCATCGCTGTAACTTAGGAATGGCTACCCAGAACCATATCGTGTTTGGTGTCAAACATGAAGGAATCATACCCCCAGTCCAGCCATGGGCATGGGGGCACGATTCCCCCTTGCTAGGAGGGTGATATGGGAAAAGCGGTAGAATTTGGACACCAATTTAAAAGTGCACATGTACCACAAAATGGCTACTGTTCGCCACCTACACGACTCTGGCTGGCTGTTGCTGGGGAAAACCCCAGCCTCGCCATCTGGACAATAGGGCTCCTGTGGCAGGGAGGTGCCAGCACCTCCCCAGACAGGATATGTGGATTGGAACAGGGTGGGTGCACCAAATGTCCTTTCAGAGTTGCACGTAGGCAGCTGCAGAGCCCCAATTCTGCATACACCGCCTGGAACCGGTTCAGGGGCGTCCTGCCCCTCGCCCAGGTGGGAAACACACAAAGGGGAGTGGGTGTAGCCACCCTTTCCCGCCTCTACTCTGATTGGTAGGCTCTCTTTTGGACCATCCCCTAACCTTGGGGATATATGGGAATAACTTTGCCCTAGAGCCTTAGATTCGTACAGGACTTCACAGAACTGACCTTCGACGAGCTGCTGCCCAGCTGACTGAAGAAATCTCCCTTGGGATAAAGGAGTTATCCCCCTGCTTGGCAGGCATCTAAAAGACTACAAGATACCCGGTTGGAACTTCGTTGCTCTCACGACCTCCGACGCCTTCCAGCAACCTCGAGGTGGGTCTCCAGTGCATCCCAGCGTCCTGTGAGTGTGCCCAGCAAGTCTGAGCACCCTGGACCACGTGGGTGTCGAGATCCCCGCATACCCCAAGACACCGGCCACCTCTTATCCAGCACACGACCCCGACCAGTGGGGAAGTTGTGCTTTGGCCCATTCTTGAGCCAACCATCAAGCAGCATTTGTGCCGACTCTCAGCTCCCTGGCCCGCTCCGGTGGCCCGTGGGAGCCCTTTTACGCACTCCATTTTGCTGCCTTCCGCGGTCCCTTGTCTCTCGACTTGTGGGCCCTGACGGAGGACAATCTTCTTTTCCAAGAGTTCCCCTGGTTGCTCCAGGCCTGCTCTACGCTCCCTGCAAAGGAGAGCACCCTCAGACCTCGTGGGTCTGCACCAGCAGCTGCTTTGTTCATCTTGCGTGGGTTGCGGTTGCCAATGCTTAGTGGATCCAATCGGGACACTAACACCGCAGCGACCCTCAGCCGACGTGGGACAGTCGCCCTCCAGAAGCTGGCCTTCCTTGAAGCCTCCCGGAGCCCGTGACTGCAGAGCCCAGCTGTACCTTCCACACCTGAAGCACCCGACATCCACGAGCTCCTTCCTGTGAGCTCCCTGGTCACTGTGCTGTGACCCAGACTCTGTCCCCTCTGCTTTCAGGTTCATCTTTGTCTTTTCTTCAACTTTAATCTTCACGACTTCAACAACACTTCCAGCTAGCAGCAGTTTGGACTCCTTTTCCATAGAAAATCAGCCCGCGACCCGACACCAGAATCGACCTATGCACCCGGCTTCCCTGGGGCAGGTAACAGTGGTACTTCGGTACTTCCGTGGTGGTGGGCTCTCCAAAGCCTTAAGTCTCAAGCCTTAACTTTGTACTGTTGTTAGAAGTGTCCTTAAACCTTAATTATTCAACCGCGACATTCTCCATAGGTTAACATTGCGATCCCGATAGCAACTTCTCGCACTGCACACGCCTCCCGTGGGTCCCCTTCCTCTTAACTGTGGGTGGATTCTTAAGGGGCCAGCGATCCTGAGTGCCCTAGGCATTGCCTGTAGAATTGTCGTGGTTCTTATACCACTATTTTAGTATATGGTTTGGTCCCCCCCTGGGGCCCATTGATTTCTGTGCTATTTATTGTGTTTATAAATGCTTGTTTGAAGTGTAACTTTGCCACTAGCCACATAAAGTGACTGTGGGATTCTGTCTAGAATAAATACATATATTTTATATATATACCTGTGTGGGCTACTCTTTCATTTGGTTATTCAAGAGGTTATTATGGTAAAACAATAAGCTTAACACTCCTTCAAGACTTAGCCTGAAGGCTGCTCTCCACAGCTACCACTAGGATAGCTTTCTTTAAAGGTTGTCTTAAACCTATCATCAATAGGAGTCGAATTGGACTGGTGCAAGGTGTCCCTATAACTAGGAACAGCATATGCCAGGCCAACTTCTCACAGCCTCACCACCAGGTTCCTGAGCCTATTCCTGCAGCTGCAAAAAAGGCCTCACCCTCAGGTTTCTGAGCGTCTATCTGAAGCTGCAGAAAGGCCTCACCCCCACGTTCCTGAGCCTCTCCCTGCATGTACAGAAAAGGCCTCACCCCCAGGTTCCTGCACCTCCCCCTGCAAAAAGGCCTCACCCCCAGGTTCAATAACCTCTCCCTGCAGCTGCAGAAAGGCTTCACCCCCAGGTTCCTGAGCCTCTCCCTGCAGCTGCAGAGAGGCCTCACCCACAGGTTCCTCAACATCCCCGTGCAGCTGCAGAAAGGCCTCACCCCCAGGTTCCTGAGCCTATCCCTGCAGCTGCAAAAAGGCCTCACCCCAGGTTCCGGAGCCTCTCCCTGCAGCTGTAGAAAGGCCTGACCCCCAGGTTCCTGAGCCTCTCCCTGTAGCTGCAGAAAGGCCTCAGCCCCTGGTTCGTGAGCCTCTCCCTGCAGCTGCAGAAAGGCCTCACCCCCAGGTTCGTGAGCCTCTCCCTGCAGCTACAGAATGGCCTCACCACCCAGGTTCCTGAGCATATCCCTGTAGCTGCAGAAAGGCCTCAGCCCCAGGTTCGTGAGCCTCTCCCTGCAGCTGCAGAAAGGCCTCACCCCCAGGTTCCTGAACCTCTGACTGCAGCTACAGAAAAGGATTCACCCCAAGGTTCCTGAGCCTCTCCCTGCAGCTGCAGAAAAGCCTCACCCCCAGGTTCCTGACCCTATCCCTGCAGCTGCAAAAAGGACTCACCCCCAGGTTCCTGAGCCTCTCCCTGCAGCTGCAGGAATGCCTCACCCCCAGGTTCCTGAACATCCCCGTGCAGCTGCAGAAAGGCATCACCCCCAGGTTCCTGAGACTATTCCCGCAGCTGCAGAGAGGCCTCACCCCCAGGTTCCTGAATATACCCGTGCAGCTACAGAAAGGCCTGACCCCCAGGTTCCTGAGCCTCCCCCTGTAGCTGCAGAAAGGCCTTGCCCCCAGGTTCCTGAGCCTCTCCCTGCAGCTACAGAAAATGCCTCACCCCCAGGTTCCTGAGCCTATCCCTGCAGCTGCAGAAACGCCTCACCCCCAGGTTCCTGAGCCTATCCCTGCAGCTGCAAAAAGGACTCACCCTCAGGTTCCTGAGCCTCTCCCTGCAGAAATGCCTCACCCCCAGGTTTCTGAACATCCCCGTGCAGCTGCAGAAAGGCCTAACCACCAAGTTCTTGAACCTATTCCCGCAGCTGCAAAAAGTCCTTACCGCCAGGTTCCTGAACATCCCCGTGCAGCTGCAAAAAGGCCTCCACCCCAGGTTCCTGAGCCTATCCCTGCAGCTGCAGAAAGTCCTCACCCCCAGGTTCCTGAACCTCCCCCTGCAAAAAGGCCTCACCCCCAGGTTCAATAACCTCTCCCTGCCGCTGCAGAAAGGCCTTACCCACAGGTTCCTGAACATACCCGTGCAGCTGCAGAAAGGCCTCACCCCCAGGTTCCTGAGCCTCTTCTGCAGCTGCAAAAAGACCTCACTCCCAGGTTCCGGAGCCTCTCCCTGCAGCTGTAGAAATGCCTGATCCCCAGGTTTCTGAACATCCCCGTGCAGCTGCAGAAAGGCCTCACCCCCAGGTTCACGAGCCTCTCCCTGCAGCTGTAGAAAGGCCTCACCCCCAGGTTCCTGAGCCTATCCTTGTAGCTGTAGAAAGGCCTGACCCCCAGGTTCCTGAACACCCCGTGCAGCTGCAGAAAGGCCTCAACCCCAGGTTCCTGAGCCTATACCTGCAGCAAGGCCTCACCCCCAGGTTCCTGAGCCTTTCCCTGCAGCTACAGAAAAGGCCTCACCCCCAGGTTCCTGAGCCTTTCCCTGCAGCTACAGAAAGACCTCACCCCCAGGTTTCTGAGCCTATCCTTGCAGCTGCAGAAAGGTCTCACCCCCAGGTTCCTGAGCCTCTCCCTCCATCTACAGAAAAGGCCTCACCCCCAGGTTCCTGCGCCTCTCCCTGCAGATACAGAAAAGTCCTCACCCCCAGGTTCCTGAGCCTCTCCCTGCAGCTGCAGAAAGGCCTCACCCCAGGTTCCTGAGCCTCTCCCTGCAGCTACAGAAAAGGCCTCACCCCATGGATCCTGAACCTCCCCCTGCAGAAATGCCTCAACCCCAGGTTCCTGAGCCTATCCCTGCAGCAAGGCCTCACCGCCAGGTCCCTGAGCCTTTCCCTGCAGCTACAGAAAAGGCCTCACCCTCAGGTTCCTGAGCCTCTCCCTGCAGCTTCAGAAAAGGCCTCACCCCCAGGACCCTGAGCCTCTCCCTGCAGCTGCAGAAAGGCCTCACCCCCAGGTCCCTGAACCTCTACCTGCAGCTACAGAAAAGGCCTCACCCCCAGTTTCCTGAACCTCCCCCTTTAGCTGCAGAAAGGCCTCAACCCCAGGTTCCTGAGCCTCTCCCTGCAGCTGCAAAAAGGCCTCACCCCAGGATCCTGAGCCTCTCCCTGCAGCTACAGAAAGGCTTCACCCCCAGGTTCCTGAGCCTCTCCCTGCAGCTACAGAAAGGCCTCACCCCCAGGTTTCTGAGCCTATCCTTGCAGCTGCAGAAAGGCCTCTCCCTGCATCTACAGAAAAGGCCTCACCCCCAGGTTCCTGAGCCTCTCCCTGCAGCTACAGAAAAGTTCTCACCCCCAGCTTCCCGAGCCTCTCCCTGCAGCTACAGAAAAGGCCTCACCCCATGGATCCTGAACCTCCCCCTGCAGCTGCAGAAAGGCCTCACCCCCAGGTTCCTTAGCCTCCTCCTGCAGCTGCTGAAAGGCCTCACCCCCAGGTTCCTTAGCCTCTCCCTGCAGCTGAAAAAAGGCCTCACCCCCAGGTTCCTGAGCCTCTCCCTGAGGCTGCAGAAAGGCCTGACCCCCAGGTTCCTGAGTCTCTAACTCCAGCTGCAGAAAGGCCTCACCCCCAGGTTCCTGAGCCTCTTCCTGCAGCTATTGAAAAAACCTCACCCCCAGGTTCCTGGGCCTCTCCCTACAGCTGCAGAAAGGCCTCACCCCCAGGCTCCTGAACATCCCCGTGTAGCTGCAGAAAGGCCTCACCCCCAGGTTCCTGAACATCCCCGTGTAGCTGCAGAAAGGCCTCACCCCCAGGTTCCTGAGTAAGGGTGGGCGTAGTTCGCGAAGTAGCACTTCGCGAAGCTACGCAAAGTGAAGTTCGCACTACGCGAGCTACGCGTAGCACTTCGCGAACTGCGAAGTAACATGTTCGCACTGTGCAAGATGTTGTTTTCAATGATTGCACAGTGCGGACAAGCAACCGGCACTGTGCAATCATTGAAAATGGCATCTTGCACAGTGCGAGCTGTAGTTTTCTGCTGCTCGAGTAGATTTTTACTCGAGCTGCAGCTTTCTCAACGCGAACTGGTAGTTTCTCATCGCGAGCGGTCGCGAGCATACGCGACCCCTCGCAATGAGAAACCTGACCTTCTCGCGTTGGGAATCTCGCCGGGAGGTTTATTTTCCATGCTCGCGATCGCGAACAAGGAAAAAGTCTCGCCAGGATGTCATTTTGCTTGCTCGCGGTCGCCAACTTGACGTTGAGGACCGCGAGCAAGCAAAAAATGACCGCAGCACTACGCAACACTACGCTACGCATGTTCGCACTGTGCTACGTGCAGTTCGCGTAGTGCGAAGTAGCGCGAACTTCGCAAACTACGCGAGTAGTGCTTCGCCCAGGCCTATTCCTGAGCCTCTCCCTGCAGCTGTAGAAAGGACTCACCCCCAGGTTCCTGTGCCTCCCCCTGCAGCTGCAGAAAGGCCTCACCCCCAGGTTCCTGAGCCTCTCCCTGTAGCTGCAGAAAAGGCCTCACCCAAGGATCCTCAGCCTCCCCCCTGCAGCTGCAGAAAGGCCTCAGCCCTCAGGTTCCTGAGCCTATCCCTGCAGCTGCAGAAAGGCCTCACCCCCAGGTTCCTGAGCCTCTCCCTGCAGCTGCAGAAAGGCCTCACCCCAGGTTCCTAAACATCCCCGTGCAGCTGCAGAAAGCCCTCACCCCCAGGTTCCTGAGCCTCTCCATGCAGCTGCAGAAAGGCCTCACCCCCAGGTTCCTGAACATCCCCGTGCAGCTGCAGAAAGGCCTCACCCCCAGGTTCCTGAGCCTCTCCCTGCAGCTGCAAAAAGGCCTCACCCCCAGGTTCCGGAGCCTCTCCCTGCAGCTGCAGAAAGGCCTCTGTAGGAGAGTGGAATCTGACTAATGGTTGCCCCCAACTTTTTGCCTGGTATTTAAGTGGTTTTTGACTAGTCTGGCTGGGATCCTGCTATCCAGGACCCCAGCCTATCTGCTTTCTCCCTAAAACTGTTGTGAGTACTCTAGGTACAAACATAATTGGATGCTGGGCATGCCCTACCAGTCCCTTGTAGATGGTACCCTAGGTACCCAGGGCATGGGTCCCCCAGTAGGCCTACCAGGGCTGCAGCACTTATTGTGCCACCCTGGGACAGCCACCCAAACTGACACCACCAGGCCACTACTGTAGCCTGAGTAAGGTGGTGCTAGCACCCCTTACAGGGATGTAGGTACCCTATGTCCCATACCATTACAACACATATACTCTCATAGGTCACCCCTATGGCAGGCCCTGGTAATCCTACAGGGCTGGGTGCTGAGGTATGTGTGAGGGGGGACCCCTACGTGAGAAGGACCTCTCTGCAACCTTCGTAAAATCGTTACTGGGTTGTATGTAGTGTAGCCATACCATATACTCTTAACCGCATTATAAGTTATTGCGTCATCGCTGTAACTTAGGAATGGCTACCCAGAACCATATCGTGTTTGGTGTCAAACATGAAGGAATCATACCCCCAGTCCAGCCATGGGCATGGGGGCACGATTCCCCCTTGCTAGGAGGGTGATATGGGAAAAGCGGTAGAATTTGGACACCAATTTAAAAGTGCACATGTACCACAAAATGGCTACTGTTCGCCACCTACACGACTCTGGCTGGCTGTTGCTGGGGAAAACCCCAGCCTCGCCATCTGGACAATAGGGCTCCTGTGGCAGGGAGGTGCCAGCACCTCCCCAGACAGGATATGTGGATTGGAACAGGGTGGGTGCACCAAATGTCCTTTCAGAGTTGCACGTAGGGTGCTGCAGAGCCCCAATTCTGCATACACCGCCTGGAACCGGTTCAGGGGCGTCCTGCCCCTCGCCCAGGCGGGAAACACACAAAGGGGAGTGGGTGTAGCCACCCTTTCCCGCCTCTACTCTGATTGGTAGGCTCTCTTTTGGACCATCCCCTAACCTTGGGGATATATGGGAATAACTTTGCCCTAGAGCCTTAGATTCGTACAGGACTTCACAGAACTGACCTTCGACGAGCTGCTGCCCAGCTGACTGAAGAAATCTCCCTTGGGATAAAGGAGTTATCCCCCTGCTTGGCAGGCACCTAAAAGTCTACAAGATACCTGGTTGGAACTTCATTGCTCTCACGACCTTCGACGCCTTCCAGCAACCTCGAGGTGGGTCTCCAGTGCATCCCAGCGTCCTGTGAGTGTGCCCAGCAAGTCTGAGCACCCTGGACCACGTGGGTGTCGAGATCCCCGCATACCCCGAGACACCGGCCACCTCTTGTCCAGCACACGACCCCCACCAGTGGGGAAGTTGTGCTTTGGCCCATTCTTGAGCCAACCATCAAGCAGCATTTGTGCCGACTCTCAGCTTCCTGGCCCGCTCCGGTGGCCCGTGGGAGCCCTTTTACGCACTCCATTTTGCTGCCTTCCGCGGTCCCTTGTCTCTCGACTTGTGGGCCCTGACGGAGGACAATCTTCTTTTCCAAGAGTTTCTCTGGTTGCTCCAGGCCTGCTCTACACTCCCTGCAAAGGAGAGCACCCTCAGACCTCGTGGGTCTGCACCAGCAGCTGCTTTGTTCATCTTGCGTGGGTTGCGGTTGCCAATGCTTAGTGGATCCAATCGGGACACTAACACCGCAGCGACCCTCAGCCGACGTAGGACAGTCGCCCTCCAGAAGCTGGCCTTCCTTGAAGCCTCCCGGAGCCCGTGACTGCAGAGCCCAGCTGTACCTTCCACACCTGAAGCACCCGACATCCACGAGCTCCTTCCTGTGAGCTCCCTGGTCACTGTGCTGTGACCCAGACTCTGTCCCCTCTGCTTTCAGGTTCATCTTTGTCTTTTCTTCAACTTTAATCTTCACGACTTCAACAACACTTCCAGCTAGCAGCAGTTTGGACTCCTTTTCCATAGAAAATCAGCCCGCGACCCGACACCAGAATCGACCTATGCACCCGGCTTCCCTGGGGCAGGTAACAGTGGTACTTCGGTACTTCCGTGGTGGTGGGCTCTCCAAAGCCTTAAGTCTCAAGCCTTAACTTTGTACTGTTGTTAGAAGTGTCCTTAAACCTTAATTATTCAACCGCGACATTCTCCATAGGTTAACATTGCGATCCCGATAGCAACTTCTCGCACTGCACACGCCTCCCGTGGGTCCCCTTCCTCTTAACTGTAGGTGGATTCTTAAGGGGCCAGCGATCCTGAGTGCCCTAGGCATTGCCTGTAGAATTGTCGTGGTTCTTATACCACTATTTTAGTATATGGTTTGGTCCCCCCCTGGGGCCCATTGATTTCTGTGCTATTTATTGTGTTTATAAATGCTTGTTTGAAGTGTAACTTTGCCACTAGCCACATAAAGTGACTGTGGGATTCTGTCTAGAATAAATACATATATTTTATATATATACCTGTGTGGGCTACTCTTTCATTTGGTTATTCAAGAGGTTATTATGGTAAAACAATAAGCTTAACACTCCTTCAAGACTTAGCCTGAAGGCTGCTCTCCACAGCTACCACTAGGATAGCTTTCTTTAAAGGTTGTCTTAAACCTATCATCAATAGGAGTCGAATTGGACTGGTGCAAGGTGTCCCTATAACTAGGAACAGCATATGCCAGGCCAACTTCTCACATTGGTGTGCAGCGGTTGGATTCAAGCTTGCCATTGTTTTACCAGATAACAAATTGAATTTCTAAAGTGAAAGCCACAAGGTACCAAAGGTACATATAAATTCAAGCTAGAATACAATAAGTTCTACTGAACTTAGAGTTGTGTGTAGAGGGTTTAGCACACCTTGACTACAACTCAAGAGAGGGTTCAGTAGGCCACACTTAGTGTAGGTAGATACATCACTACACTAAACATGTCTTCAGGTGCCACTAAGGCTATGGAAGGACCCCAGAGGGTCCCAGTAGATAAGTATGATAATTTCTCCTTTGCAGAGCTCAGGGAAATGTGCACCCTTAGAAAACTGAAGACAAACAAAGGTGCCAACACACAACGTCTCAGGGAAATCCTGCTCATAGCAGACTTTATGGAGTCCATAGGGTCCAGAGGGACAGACAGAGTGGGTGGGCATCCTTCAGAAGAGGACACTCCCAGAGTGGACTCTGATGAGGAACAGGAACAGGATGAAAATCCTGACCTGGAAGAAACAAACCACTCACAACATGGAGGTGATGGCTCAAGAGGCACTCCCTCTACCCTTAAAAGGAGAGTGGTGGATCCAAGAAGGAACAGATCCCCCTCAGTGGGATCCAACCATTCTAGGAGATCCAAAGGGTCCTCTGCCTCTTCTCAGAGAGGAGAATCCTCTCATGAGAGGAAATGCAGACTGATCAAATTTGAGCAGGCTAAGCTTGAACTTAAGAGAGAACAGTTAGCATTGGACAGGGAAACCCTGGAGCTTCAGAAAGCTTCAAGAAAGTGGGGTCTAGAGATCCCTGGTGGCAGTAATGAAACCCCTAGAGTTAGAGAGAAAGTCCCTGACAATAGGAACCTCCACAAGATTGTGCCCCCCTATCAGAATGGGGATGATATCCACAAATGGATATCTGCTCTTGAAAGGGCCTGTAGAGTACAGAGGGTCCCAGTAGAGCAGTGGGCAGCAATCCTGTGGCTCTCCTTTTCAGATAAAGGAAGAGACAAGCTCCTCTCTGTAAGAGAAGAGGATGCTGATGACTATTATATCTTGAAAGCTGCTTTAATAGATGGGTTTGGCTTAACCACTGATCAATACAGACTTAAGTTCAGAGACACCCAGAAAGCACAGAATCAAGATTGGGTAGACTTTGTGGATTGTGCAACCAAGGCACTGGAAGGTTGGTTAAATGGCAGTAAAGTTAATGATTATCAAGGATTGTATAATCTCATTATGAGGGAGCAGATTCTTAATAATTGTCAAAATCAACTTTTACACCAGCACCTGGTGGACTCTGATCTGACCTCTCCCCAAGAATTGGGAAAGAAGGCAGACAAATGGGTCAGAACCAGGATTAGGCCTAAGAACCAAGTTGGTGACCAGAAGAAGGATTCCACTAAGCCCAAAGAGAAAGGTGGGGATGATAAACAAGAAAAGTCCTCTGAAGGGCCCCAAAAACCCAGTGCTGGGGGTGGGTCCCAAAATACTTCCTCTAATAACAAGAAACCATATTGCCATGTGTGTAAGCAACCTGGCCACTGGAAAACTGACCCCGGCTGTCCAAAGAATGGCATTAAAGAAAATGTTCCTCCAAAACCAGCTCCAACACCTCCTGTTGCTACTAGTAGTAATCCCCCAGGTGGTGGGAGTGCACCCAAAAACTTAGTTGGGATTTCTTGGGGAACTCAGGGGGACTCTGGCCTATCCAGGTCCCCTACTCAAGCAACTATGGTCTGTGATGGTGGCATGGGGTTTGCCAACTTTACCATGAGCCCCAGTATTCTGGGCAGGTACAGACAAGAACCAATAATTAATGGTCAGAAGGCTGTGGCCTATAAGGACACAGGGGCCAGTGTCACCATGGTGACCAAGAGGCTAGTGCCCCTAGATCAGCTTTTACCTGGGTTTAGCTACCAGGTGACCAACATAGATGGAATCAGGACAGATCATCCCATGGCAGTGATAAATCTCAGCTGGGGAGGGGTCACTGGCCCCAAGAGAGTGGCAGTGTCCCCAAACTTGCCTGTAGATTGTCTACTGGGGAATGATCTAGAAATCTCAGCCTGGGCTGAGGTTGACCACAAGGCCCATTTGTAAATGGTAGGAATCCCTGAGAAAGTGGATGAGACCCTGAGGGCCTCACCTCCACCCCAGGAGAAAATAGAAAGAGTGAAGCCTGAAACTATGGATCACTCTACCCAAACAGAGAGCATAGGGGAAGAGGAACAGTCCTCCCCCCACCAGACTACAGGTAAGGGTCAAGTTTCTCAGGGAACTGATCCTGCCCCTTGTGAAGTAACTGCCCCAGAAGTGGACAGGCCTGACCTGCCCACCTCTCTGATGGCAGGGGATCCTTCCAAGGTGGTACCCAGTCTGGAGCAGGTATCCTGCCCCTCTCTACCCTGCCTCAGTCAGCCCAGGGCTGCAGAGGTCAGGGAGGTCAGTGGACCCTTATTGGGCCCCTGCCCAGAGGAACCCCCTCATCAACAGATTAGGGACACCCAGCAGAGTAGTTTCAGCCAGGTGAATATTCCTCTACAAACTGAGGGATCCCCCTTACCCCTAGGTATAGGCACCCCTCAAATGGATGTTGTTGAGCACAGGGAAACCTGGGGCCTAGCTGCCCCAAACCTTCCAGTGCCCTCCACTATTCCAGCCAAAGGGATCCAACCCCCAGCTGTAGGCAGCCAGAGGTTGACCCTTAGGGCCAGATATGACACAGTCATGGGCAGAAAGGCTTCCATAGTGGCCAGTGATCTGTGTAGGTTGAGACCAACCCAAGTAGGGTCTCACTTCCAGACTCAGACACCCCACCAGCCCACCTCTGACCCAAAAACCAATACAGGTAATTTCCCTAGACTTTGGAGAAACTCTAGAACCCCTTGGGGTAGGATTTCCCAAGTGGACCATGACACAGGGAGCAACCATGTTAGTACAGGTTCTTCCTTATATGGCCACTCAGGAAATAAAGGCTTATCTGGACAAGGTTTGCCTTATCTCCTTTCGTTTGGGGGGGGGGGGGGTTATGTAGGAGAGTGGAATCTGACTAATGGTTGCCCCCAACTTTTTGCCTGGTATTTAAGTGGTTTTTGACTAGTCTGGCTGGGATCCTGCTATCCAGGACCCCAGCCTATCTGCTTTCTCCCTAAAACTGTTGTGAGTACTCTAGGTACAAACATAATTGGATGCTGGGCATGCCCTACCAGTCCCTTGTAGATGGTACCCTAGGTACCCAGGGCATGGGTCCCCCAGTAGGCCTACCAGGGCTGCAGCACTTATTGTGCCACCCTGGGACAGCCACCCAAACTGACACCACCAGGCCACTACTGTAGCCTGAGTAAGGTGGTGCTAGCACCCCTTACAGGGATGTAGGTACCCTATGTCCCATACCATTACAACACATATACTCTCATAGGTCACCCCTATGGCAGGCCCTGGTAATCCTACAGGGCTGGGTGCTGAGGTATGTGTGAGGGGGGACCCCTACGTGAGAAGGACCTCTCTGCAACCTTCGTAAAATCGTTACTGGGTTGTTTGTAGTGTAGCCATACCATATACTCTTAACCGCATTATAAGTTATTGCGTCATCGCTGTAACTTAGGAATGGCTACCCAGAACCATATCGTGTTTGGTGTCAAACATGAAGGAATCATACCCCCAGTCCAGCCATGGGCATGGGGGCACGATTCCCCCTTGCTAGGAGGGTGATATGGGAAAAGCGGTAGAATTTGGACACCAATTTAAAAGTGCACATGTACCACAAAATGGCTACTGTTCGCCACCTACACGACTCTGGCTGGCTGTTGCTGGGGAAAACCCCAGCCTCGCCATCTGGACAATAGGGCTCCTGTGGCAGGGAGGTGCCAGCACCTCCCCAGACAGGATATGTGGATTGGAACAGGGTGGGTGCACCAAATGTCCTTTCAGAGTTGCACGTAGGCAGCTGCAGAGCCCCAATTCTGCATACACCGCCTGGAACCGGTTCAGGGGCGTCCTGCCCCTCGCCCAGGCGGGAAACACACAAAGGGGAGTGGGTGTAGCCACCCTTTCCCGCCTCTACTCTGGTTGGTAGGCTCTCTTTTGGACCATCCCCTAACCTTGGGGATATATGGGAATAACTTTGCCCTAGAGCCTTAGATTCGTACAGGACTTCACAGAACTGACCTTCGACAAGCTGCTGCCCAGCTGACTGAAGAAATCTCCCTTGGGATAAAGGAGTTATCCCCCTGCTTGGCAGGCACCTAAAAGACTACAAGATACCCGGTTGGAACTTCGTTGCTCTCACGACCTCTGATGCCTTCCAGCAACCTCGAGATGGGTCTCCAGTGCATCCCAGCGTCCTGTGAGTGTGCCCAGCAAGTCTGAGCACCCTGGACCACGTGGGTGTCGAGATCCCCGCATACCCCGAGACACCGGCCACCTCTTATCCAGCACACGACCCCGACCAGTGGGGAAGTTGTGCTTTGGCCCACTCTTGAGCCAACCATCAAGCAGCATTTGTGCCGACTCTCAGCTCCCTGGCCCGCTCCGGTGGCCCGTGGGAGCCCTTTTACGCACTCCATTTTGCTGCCTTCCGCGGTCCCTTGTCTCTCGACTTGTGGGCCCTGACGGAGGACAATCTTCTTTTCCAAGAGTTCCCCTGGTTGCTCCAGGCCTGCTCTACGCTCCCTGCAAAGGAGAGCACCCTCAGACCTCGTGGGTCTGCACCAGCAGCTGCTTTGTTCATCTTGCGTGGGTTGCGGTTGCCAATGCTTAGTGGATCCAATCGGGACACTAACACCGCAGCGACCCTCAGCCGACGTGGGACAGTCGCCCTCCAGAAGCTGGCCTTCCTTGAAGCCTCCCGGAGCCCGTGACTGCAGAGCCCAGCTGTACCTTCCACACCTGAAGCACCCGACATCCACGAGCTCCTTCCTGTGAGCTCCCTGGTCACTGTGCTGTGACCCAGACTCTGTCCCCTCTGCTTTCAGGTTCATCTTTGTCTTTTCTTCAACTTTAATCTTCACGACTTCAACAACACTTCCAGCTAGCAGCAGTTTGGACTCCTTTTCCATAGAAAATCAGCCCGCGACCCGACACCAGAATCGACCTATGCACCCGGCTTCCCTGGGGCAGGTAACAGTGGTACTTCGGTACTTCCGTGGTGGTGGGCTCTCCAAAGCCTTAAGTCTCAAGCCTTAACTTTGTACTGTTGTTAGAAGTGTCCTTAAACCTTAATTATTCAACCGCGACATTCTCCATAGGTTAACATTGCGATCCCGATAGCAACTTCTCGCACTGCACACGCCTCCCGTGGGTCCCCTTCCTCTTAACTGTAGGTGGATTCTTAAGGGGCCAGCGATCCTGAGTGCCCTAGGCATTGCCTGTAGAATTGTCGTGGTTCTTATACCACTATTTTAGTATATGGTTTGGTCCCCCCCTGGGGCCCATTGATTTCTGTGCTATTTATTGTGTTTATAAATGCTTGTTTGAAGTGTAACTTTGCCACTAGCCACATAAAGTGACTGTGGGATTCTGTCTAGAATAAATACATATATTTTATATATATACCTGTGTGGGCTACTCTTTCATTTGGTTATTCAAGAGGTTATTATGGTAAAACAATAAGCTTAACACTCCTTCAAGACTTAGCCTGAAGGCTGCTCTCCACAGCTACCACTAGGATAGCTTTCTTTAAAGGTTGTCTTAAACCTATCATCAATAGGAGTCGAATTGGACTGGTGCAAGGTGTCCCTATAACTAGGAACAGCATATGCCAGGCCAACTTCTCACATTGGTGTGCAGCGGTTGGATTCAAGCTTGCCATTGTTTTACCAGATAACAAATTGAATTTCTAAAGTGAAAGCCACAAGGTACCAAAGGTACATATAAATTCAAGCTAGAATACAATAAGTTCTACTGAACTTAGAGTTGTGTGTAGAGGGTTTAGCACACCTTGACTACAACTCAAGAGAGGGTTCAGTAGGCCACACTTAGTGTAGGTAGATACATCACTACACTAAACATGTCTTCAGGTGCCACTAAGGCTATGGAAGGACCCCAGAGGGTCCCAGTAGATAAGTATGATAATTTCTCCTTTGCAGAGCTCAGGGAAATGTGCACCCTTAGAAAACTGAAGACAAACAAAGGTGCCAACACACAACGTCTCAGGGAAATCCTGCTCATAGCAGACTTTATGGAGTCCATAGGGTCCAGAGGGACAGACAGAGTGGGTGGGCATCCTTCAGAAGAGGACACTCCCAGAGTGGACTCTGATGAGGAACAGGAAGAGGATGAAAATCCTGACCTGGAAGAAACAAACCACTCACAACATGGAGGTGATGGCTCAAGAGGCACTCCCTCTACCCTTAAAAGGAGAGTGGTGGATCCAAGAAGGAACAGATCCCCCTCAGTGGGATCCAACCATTCTAGGAGATCCAAAGGGTCCTCTGCCTCTTCTCAGAGAGGAGAATCCTCTCATGAGAGGAAATGCAGACTGATCAAATTTGAGCAGGCTAAGCTTGAACTTAAGAGAGAACAGTTAGCATTGGACAGGGAAACCCTGGAGCTTCAGAAAGCTTCAAGAAAGTGGGGTCTAGAGATCCCTGGTGGCAGTAATGAAACCCCTAGAGTTAGAGAGAAAGTCCCTGACAATAGGAACCTCCACAAGATTGTGCCCCCCTATCAGAATGGGGATGATATCCACAAATGGATATCTGCTCTTGAAAGGGCCTGTAGAGTACAGAGGGTCCCAGTAGAGCAGTGGGCAGCAATCCTGTGGCTCTCCTTTTCAGATAAAGGAAGAGACAAGCTCCTCTCTGTAAGAGAAGAGGATGCTGATGACTATTATATCTTGAAAGCTGCTTTAATAGATGGGTTTGGCTTAACCACTGATCAATACAGACTTAAGTTCAGAGACACCCAGAAAGCACAGAATCAAGATTGGGTAGACTTTGTGGATTGTGCAACCAAGGCACTGGAAGGTTGGTTAAATGGCAGTAAAGTTAATGATTATCAAGGATTGTATAATCTCATTATGAGGGAGCAGATTCTTAATAATTGTCAAAATCAACTTTTACACCAGCACCTGGTGGACTCTGATCTGACCTCTCCCCAAGAATTGGGAAAGAAGGCAGACAAATGGGTCAGAACCAGGATTAGGCCTAAGAACCAAGTTGGTGACCAGAAGAAGGATTCCACTAAGCCCAAAGAGAAAGGTGGGGATGATAAACAAGAAAAGTCCTCTGAAGGGCCCCAAAAACCCAGTGCTGGGGGTGGGTCCCAAAATACTTCCTCTAATAACAAGAAACCATATTGCCATGTGTGTAAGCAACCTGGCCACTGGAAAACTGACCCCGGCTGTCCAAAGAATGGCAATAAAGAAAATGTTCCTCCAAAACCAGCTCCAACACCTCCTGTTGCTACTAGTAGTAATCCCCCAGGTGGTGGGAGTGCACCCAAAAACTTAGTTGGGATTTCTTGGGGAACTCAGGGGGACTCTGGCCTATCCAGGTCCCCTACTCAAGCAACTATGGTCTGTGATGGTGGCATGGGGTTTGCCAACTTTACCATGAGCCCCAGTATTCTGGGCAGGTACAGACAAGAACCAATAATTAATGGTCAGAAGGCTGTGGCCTATAAGGACACAGGGGCCAGTGTCACCATGGTGACCAAGAGGCTAGTGCCCCTAGATCAGCTTTTACCTGGGTTTAGCTACCAGGTGACCAACATAGATGGAATCAGGACAGATCATCCCATGGCAGTGATAAATCTCAGCTGGGGAGGGGTCACTGGCCCCAAGAGAGTGGCAGTGTCCCCAAACTTGCCTGTAGATTGTCTACTGGGGAATGATCTAGAAATCTCAGCCTGGGCTGAGGTTGACCACAAGGCCCATTTGTAAATGGTAGGAATCCCTGAGAAAGTGGATGAGACCCTGAGGGCCTCACCTCCACCCCAGGAGAAAATAGAAAGAGTGAAGCCTGAAACTATGGATCACTCTACCCAAACAGAGAGCATAGGGGAAGAGGAACAGTCCTCCCCCCACCAGACTACAGGTAAGGGTCAAGTTTCTCAGGGAACTGATCCTGCCCCTTGTGAAGTAACTGCCCCAGAAGTGGACAGGCCTGACCTGCCCACCTCTCTGATGGCAGGGGATCCTTCCAAGGTGGTACCCAGTCTGGAGCAGGTATCCTGCCCCTCTCTACCCTGCCTCAGTCAGCCCAGGGCTGCAGAGGTCAGGGAGGTCAGTGGACCCTTATTGGGCCCCTGCCCAGAGGAACCCCCTCATCAACAGATTAGGGACACCCAGCAGAGTAGTTTCAGCCAGGTGAATATTCCTCTACAAACTGAGGGATCCCCCTTACCCCTAGGTATAGGCACCCCTCAAATGGATGTTGTTGAGCACAGGGAAACCTGGGGCCTAGCTGCCCCAAACCTTCCAGTGCCCTCCACTATTCCAGCCAAAGGGATCCAACCCCCAGCTGTAGGCAGCCAGAGGTTGACCCTTAGGGCCAGATATGACACAGTCATGGGCAGAAAGGCTTCCATAGTGGCCAGTGATCTGAGGAGGTTGAGACCAACCCAAGTAGGGTCTCACTTCCAGACTCAGACACCCCACCAGCCCACCTCTGACCCAAAAACCAATACAGGTAATTTCCCTAGACTTTGGAGAAACTCTAGAACCCCTTGGGGTAGGATTTCCCAAGTGGACCATGACACAGGGAGCAACCATGTTAGTACAGGTTCTTCCTTATATGGCCACTCAGGAAATAAAGGCTTATCTGGACAAGGTTTGCCTTATCTCCTTTCGTTTGGGGGGGGGGGGGGGGTTATGTAGAAGAGTGGAATCTGACTAATGGTTGCCCCCAACTTTTTGCCTGGTATTTAAGTGGTTTTTGACTAGTCTGGCTGGGATCCTGCTATCCAGGACCCCAGCCTATCTGCTTTCTCCCTAAAACTGTTGTGAGTACTCTAGGTACAAACATAATTGGATGCTGGGCATGCCCTACCAGTCCCTTGTAGATGGTACCCTGGGTACCCAGGGCATGGGTCCCCCAGTAGGCCTACCAGGGCTGCAGCACTTATTGTGCCACCCTGGGACAGCCACCCAAACTGACACCACCAGGCCACTACTGTAGCCTGAGTAAGGTGGTGCTAGCACCCCTTACAGGGATGTAGGTACCCTATGTCCCATACCATTACAACACATATACTCTCATAGGTCACCCCTATGGCAGGCCCTGGTAATCCTACAGGGCTGGGTGCTGAGGTATGTGTGAGGGGGGACCCCTACGTGAGAAGGACCTCTCTGCAACCTTCGTAAAATCGTTACTGGGTTGTTTGTAGTGTAGCCATACCATATACTCTTAACCGCATTATAAGTTATTGCGTCATCGCTGTAACTTAGGAATGGCTACCCAGAACCATATCGTGTTTGGTGTCAAACATGAAGGAATCATACCCCCAGTCCAGCCATGGGCATGGGGGCACGATTCCCCCTTGCTAGGAGGGTGATATGGGAAAAGCGGTAGAATTTGGACACCAATTTAAAAGTGCACATGTACCACAAAATGGCTACTGTTCGCCACCTACACGACTCTGGCTGGCTGTTGCTGGGGAAAACCCCAGCCTCGCCATCTGGACAATAGGGCTCCTGTGGCAGGGAGGTGCCAGCACCTCCCCAGACAGGATATGTGGATTGGAACAGGGTGGGTGCACCAAATGTCCTTTCAGAGTTGCACGTAGGCAGCTGCAGAGCCCCAATTCTGCATACACCGCCTGGAACCGGTTCAGGGGCGTCCTGCCCCTCGCCCAGGTGGGAAACACACAAAGGGGAGTGGGTGTAGCCACCCTTTCCCGCCTCTACTCTGATTGGTAGGCTCTCTTTTGGACCATCCCCTAACCTTGGGGATATATGGGAATAACTTTGCCCTAGAGCCTTAGATTCGTACAGGACTTCACAGAACTGACCTTCGACGAGCTGCTGCCCAGCTGACTGAAGAAATCTCCCTTGGGATAAAGGAGTTATCCCCCTGCTTGGCAGGCACCTAAAAGACTACAAGATACCCGGTTGGAACTTCGTTGCTCTCACGACCTCCGACGCCTTCCAGCAACCTCGAGGTGGGTCTCCAGTGCATCCCAGCGTCCTGTGAGTGTGCCCAGCAAGTCTGAGCACCCTGGACCACGTGGGTGTCGAGATCCCCGCATACCCCAAGACACCGGCCACCTCTTATCCAGCACACGACCCCGACCAGTGGGGAAGTTGTGCTTTGGCCCATTCTTGAGCCAACCATAAAGCAGCATTTGTGCCGACTCTCAGCTCCCTGGCCCGCTCCGGTGGCCCGTGGGAGCCCTTTTACGCACTCCATTTTGCTGCCTTCCGCGGTCCCTTGTCTCTCGACTTGTGGGCCCTGACGGAGGACAATCTTCTTTTCCAAGAGTTCCCCTGGTTGCTCCAGGCCTGCTCTACGCTCCCTGCAAAGGAGAGCACCCTCAGACCTCGTGGGTCTGCACCAGCAGCTGCTTTGTTCATCTTGCGTGGGTTGCGGTTGCCAATGCTTAGTGGATCCAATCGGGACACTAACACCGCAGCGACCCTCAGCCGACGTGGGACAGTCGCCCTCCAGAAGCTGGCCTTCCTTGAAGCCTCCCGGAGCCCGTGACTGCAGAGCCCAGCTGTACCTTCCACACCTGAAGCACCCGACATCCACGAGCTCCTTCCTGTGAGCTCCCTGGTCACTGTGCTGTGACCCAGACTCTGTCCCCTCTGCTTTCAGGTTCATCTTTGTCTTTTCTTCAACTTTAATCTTCACGACTTCAACAACACTTCCAGCTAGCAGCAGTTTGGACTCCTTTTCCATAGAAAATCAGCCCGCGACCCGACACCAGAATCGACCTATGCACCCGGCTTCCCTGGGGCAGGTAACAGTGGTACTTCGGTACTTCCGTGGTGGTGGGCTCTCCAAAGCCTTAAGTCTCAAGCCTTAACTTTGTACTGTTGTTAGAAGTGTCCTTAAACCTTAATTATTCAACCGCGACATTCTCCATAGGTTAACATTGCGATCCCGATAGCAACTTCTCGCACTGCACACGCCTCCCGTGGGTCCCCTTCCTCTTAACTGTGGGTGGATTCTTAAGGGGCCAGCGATCCTGAGTGCCCTAGGCATTGCCTGTAGAATTGTCGTGGTTCTTATACCACTATTTTAGTATATGGTTTGGTCCCCCCCTGGGGCCCATTGATTTCTGTGCTATTTATTGTGTTTATAAATGCTTGTTTGAAGTGTAACTTTGCCACTAGCCACATAAAGTGACTGTGGGATTCTGTCTAGAATAAATACATATATTTTATATATATACCTGTGTGGGCTACTCTTTCATTTGGTTATTCAAGAGGTTATTATGGTAAAACAATAAGCTTAACACTCCTTCAAGACTTAGCCTGAAGGCTGCTCTCCACAGCTACCACTAGGATAGCTTTCTTTAAAGGTTGTCTTAAACCTATCATCAATAGGAGTCGAATTGGACTGGTGCAAGGTGTCCCTATAACTAGGAACAGCATATGCCAGGCCAACTTCTCACAGCCTCACCACCAGGTTCCTGAGCCTATTCCTGCAGCTGCAAAAAAGGCCTCACCCTCAGGTTTCTGAGCGTCTATCTGAAGCTGCAGAAAGGCCTCACCCCCACGTTCCTGAGCCTCTCCCTGCATGTACAGAAAAGGCCTCACCCCCAGGTTCCTGCACCTCCCCCTGCAAAAAGGCCTCACCCCCAGGTTCAATAACCTCTCCCTGCAGCTGCAGAAAGGCTTCACCCCCAGGTTCCTGAGCCTCTCCCTGCAGCTGCAGAGAGGCCTCACCCACAGGTTCCTCAACATCCCCGTGCAGCTGCAGAAAGGCCTCACCCCCAGGTTCCTGAGCCTATCCCTGCAGCTGCAAAAAGGCCTCACCCCAGGTTCCGGAGAACTCTCCCTGCAGCTGTAGAAAGGCCTGACCCCCAGGTTCCTGAGCCTCTCCCTGTAGCTGCAGAAAGGCCTCAGCCCCTGGTTCGTGAGCCTCTCCCTGCAGCTGCAGAAAGGCCTCACCCCCAGGTTCGTGAGCCTCTCCCTGCAGCTACAGAATGGCCTCACCACCCAGGTTCCTGAGCATATCCCTGTAGCTGCAGAAAGGCCTCAGCCCCAGGTTCGTGAGCCTCTCCCTGCAGCTGCAGAAAGGCCTCACCCCCAGGTTCCTGAACCTCTGACTGCAGCTACAGAAAAGGATTCACCCCAAGGTTCCTGAGCCTCTCCCTGCAGCTGCAGAAAAGCCTCACCCCCAGGTTCCTGACCCTATCCCTGCAGCTGCAAAAAGGACTCACCCCCAGGTTCCTGAGCCTCTCCCTGCAGCTGCAGGAATGCCTCACCCCCAGGTTCCTGAACATCCCCGTGCAGCTGCAGAAAGGCATCACCCCCAGGTTCCTGAGACTATTCCCGCAGCTGCAGAGAGGCCTCACCCCCAGGTTCCTGAATATACCCGTGCAGCTACAGAAAGGCCTGACCCCCAGGTTCCTGAGCCTCCCCCTGTAGCTGCAGAAAGGCCTTGCCCCCAGGTTCCTGAGCCTCTCCCTGCAGCTACAGAAAATGCCTCACCCCCAGGTTCCTGAGCCTATCCCTGCAGCTGCAGAAACGCCTCACCCCCAGGTTCCTGAGCCTATCCCTGCAGCTGCAAAAAGGACTCACCCTCAGGTTCCTGAGCCTCTCCCTGCAGAAATGCCTCACCCCCAGGTTTCTGAACATCCCCGTGCAGCTGCAGAAAGGCCTAACCACCAAGTTCTTGAACCTATTCCCGCAGCTGCAAAAAGTCCTTACCGCCAGGTTCCTGAACATCCCCGTGCAGCTGCAAAAAGGCCTCCACCCCAGGTTCCTGAGCCTATCCCTGCAGCTGCAGAAAGGCCTCACCCCCAGGTTCCTGAACCTCCCCCTGCAAAAAGGCCTCACCCCCAGGTTCAATAACCTCTCCCTGCCGCTGCAGAAAGGCCTTACCCACAGGTGCCTGAACATACCCGTGCAGCTGCAGAAAGGCCTCACCCCCAGGTTCCTGAGCCTCTTCTGCAGCTGCAAAAAGACCTCACTCCCAGGTTCCGGAGCCTCTCCCTGCAGCTGTAGAAATGCCTGATCCCCAGGTTTCTGAACATCCCCGTGCAGCTGCAGAAAGGCCTCACCCCCAGGTTCACGAGCCTCTCCCTGCAGCTGTAGAAAGGCCTCACCCCCAGGTTCCTGAGCCTATCCTTGTAGCTGTAGAAAGGCCTGACCCCCAGGTTCCTGAACACCCCGTGCAGCTGCAGAAAGGCCTCAACCCCAGGTTCCTGAGCCTATACCTGCAGCAAGGCCTCACCCCCAGGTTCCTGAGCCTTTCCCTGCAGCTACAGAAAAGGCCTCACCCCCAGGTTCCTGAGCCTTTCCCTGCAGCTACAGAAAGACCTCACCCCCAGGTTTCTGAGCCTATCCTTGCAGCTGCAGAAAGGTCTCACCCCCAGGTTCCTGAGCCTCTCCCTCCATCTACAGAAAAGGCCTCACCCCCAGGTTCCTGCGCCTCTCCCTGCAGCTACAGAAAAGTCCTCACCCCCAGGTTCCTGAGCCTCTCCCTGCAGCTGCAGAAAGGCCTCACCCCAGGTTCCTGAGCCTCTCCCTGCAGCTACAGAAAAGGCCTCACCCCATGGATCCTGAACCTCCCCCTGCAGAAATGCCTCACCCCCAGGTTTCTGAACATCCCCGTGCAGCTGCAGAAAGGCCTAACCCCCAGGTTCTTGAGCCTATCCCTGCAGCTGCAAAAAGTCCTCACCCCCAGGTTCCTGAGCCTCTCCCTGCAGCTGCAGAAAGGCCTCACCCCCAGGTTCCTGAGCCTCTCCCTGCAGCTACAGAAAAGGCCTCACCCCATGGATCCTGAGCCTCTCCCTGCAGCTGCAGAAAGGCCTTACCCCCAGGTTCCTTAGCCTCTCCCTGCAGCTGCAAAAAGGCCTCACCCCCAGGTTCCTGAGCCTCTCCCTGCAGCTGCAAAAAGGCCTCACCCCCAGGTTCCTGAGCCTATCCCTGCAGCTGCAAAAAGGCCTCACCCCCAGGTTCCTGAGCCTCTCCCTGCAGAAATGCCTCACCCCCAGGTTTCTGAACATCCCCGTGCAGCTGCAGAAAGGCCTAACCCCCAGGTTCTTGAGCCTATCCCTGCAGCTGCAAAAAGTCCTCACCCCCAGGTTCCTGAGCCTCTCCCTGCAGCTGCAGAAAGGCCTCACCCCCAGGTTCCTGAGCCTCTCCCTGCAGCTACAGAAAAGGCCTCACCCCATGGATCCTGAGCCTCTCCCTGCAGCTGCAGAAAGGCCTTACCCCCAGGTTCCTTAGCCTCTCCCTGCAGCTGCAAAAAGGCCTCACCCCCAGGTTCCTGAGCCTCTCCCTGCAGCTGCAAAAAGGCCTCACCCCCAGGTTCCTGAGCCTATCCCTGCAGCTGCAAAAAGGCCTCACCCCCAGGTTCCTGAGCCTCTCCCTGCAGAAATGCCTCACCCCCAGGTTTCTGAACATCCCCGTGCAGCTGCAGAAAGGCCTAACCACCAGGTTCTTGAGCCTATTCCCCAGCTGCAAAACGTCCTCACCGCCAGGTTTCTGAGCCCCTCACTTCAGCTGCAGAAAGGCCTCACCCCCAGGTTCCTGAACATCCCCGTGCTGCTGCAGAAAGGCCTCAATCCCAGGTTCCTGAGCCTATCCCTGCAGCAAGGCCTCACCCCCAGGTTCCTGAGCCTTTCCCTGCAGCTACAGAAAAGGCCTCACCCCCAGGTTCCTGAGCCTCGCCATGCAGCTACAGAAAAGGTCTCACCCCCAGGTTCCTGAGCCTCTCCCTGCATCTACAGAAAAGTCCTCACCCCCAGGTTCCCGAGCCTCTCTCTGCAGCTACAGAAAGGCCTAACTCCCAGGTTCCTGAGCCTCTCTCTGCAGCTACAGAAAGGCCTCACCCCCAGGTTCCTGAGCCTCTCCCTGCAGCTGCAGAAAGGCCTCACCCCCAGGTTCCTGAGCCTCTCCCTGCAGCTGCAAAAAGGCCTCACCCCCAGGTTCCGGAGCCTCTCCCTGCAGCTGTAGAAAGGCCTGACCCCCAGCTTTCTGAACATCCCCGTGCAGCTGCAGAAAGGCCTCACCCCCAGGTTCCTGAGCCTATCCCTGCAGCTGCAAAAAAGGCCTCACCCTCAGGTTTCTGAGCCTCTATCTGAAGCTGCAGAAAGGCCTAACCCCCAGGTTCCTGAGCCTCTCCCTGTAGCTACAGAAAAGGCCTCACCCCCAGGTTCCTGAACCTCCCCCTGCAGCTGCAGAAAGGCCTCACCCCCAGGTTCCTGAACCTCCCCCTGCAAAAAGGCCTCACCCCCAGGTTCAATAACCTCTCCCTGCAGCTGCAGAAAGGCCTCACCCCCAGGTTCCTGAGCCTCTCCCTGCAGCTGCTGAGAGGCCTCACCCACAGGTTCCTGAACATACCCGTGCAGCTGCAGAAAGGCCTCACCCCCAGGTTCCTGAGCCTATCCCTGTAGCTGCAAAAAGGCCTCACCCCCAGGTTCCGGAGCCTCTCCCTGCAGCTGTAGAAAGGCCTGACTCCTAGGTTTCTGAACATCCCCGTGCAGCTGCTGAAAGTCCTCACCCCCAGGTTCCTGAGCCTATCCCTGCAGCTGCAAAAAAGGCCTCACCCCCAGATTCCTGAGCCTATCCTTGCAGCTGCAGAGAGGCCTCACCCCCAGGTTCACGATCCTCTCCCTGCAGCTGCAGAAAGGCCTCACCCCCAGGTTCCTGAGCCTATCCTTGCAGCTGCAGAAAGGCCTCACCACCCGGTTCATGAGCCTCTCACTGCAGCTGCAGAAATGCCTCACCCCCAGGTTCCTGAGCCTATCCCTGTAGCTGCAGAAAGGCCTCAGCCCCAGGTTCATGAGCCTCTCCCTGCAGCTGCAGAAAGGCCTCATCCCCAGGTTCCTGAACCTCTCACTGCAGCTACAGAAAAGGCCTCACCCCAAGGTTCCTGAGCCTCTCCCTGCAGCTGCAGAAAAGCCTCACTCCCAGGTTCCTGAGCCTCTCCCTGCAGATATAGAAAGGCCTGACCCCCAGGTTCCTGACCCTATCTCTGCAGCTGCAAAAAGGCCTCACCCCCAGGTTCCTGGGACTCTCCCTGCAGCTGCAGAAATGCCTCACTCCCAGGTTCCTGTACATCCCCATACAGCTGCAGAAAGTCCTCACCCCCAGGTTCCTGAGCCCCCCCCTGTAGCTGCAGAAAGGCCTCGCCCCAAGGTTCCTGAGCCTCTCCCTGCAGCTACAGAAAATGCCTCACCCCCAGGTTCCTGAGCCTATCCCTGCAGCTGCAGAAAGGCCTCCCCACCAGGTTCCTGAGCCTCTCCCTGCAGAAATGCCTCACCCCCAGGTTTCTGAACATCCCCGTGCAACTGCAGAAAGGCCTAACCCCCAGGTTCTTGAGCCTATTCCCGCAGCTGCAAAAAGTCCTCACCGCCAGGTTTCTGAGCCCCTCACTTCAGCTGCAGAAAGGCCTCACCCCCAGGTTCCTGAACATCCCCGTGCAGCTGCAGAAAGGCCTCAACCCCAGGTTCCTGAGCCTATCCCTGCAGCAAGGCCTCACCCGCAGGTTCCTGAGCCTTTCCCTGCAGCTACAGAAAAGGCCTCACCCCCAGGTTCCTGGACCTCTCTCTGCAGCTACAGAAAAGGCCTCACCCCCAGGTTCCTGAGCCTCTCCCTGCAGCTGCAGAAAGGCCTCACCCACAGATTCCTGAACCTCTACCTGCAGCTACAGAAAAGGCCTCACCCTCAGTTTCCTGAACCTCCCCCTTTAGCTGCAGAACGGCCTCAACCCCAGGTTCCTGAGCCTCTCCCTGCAGCTGCAAAAAGGCCTCACCCCAGGATCCTGAGCCTCTCCCTGCAGCTACAGAAAAGGCCTCACCCCCAGGTTCCTGAGCCTCTCCCTGCAGCTACAGAAAAGGCCTCACCCCCAGGTTCCTGAACCTCCCCCTGCAGTTGCAGAAAGGCCTCACCCCCAGGTTCCTGAACCTCCCCCTGCAGAAAGGCCTCACCCCCAGGTTCAATAACCTCTCCCTGCAGCTGCAGAAAGGCCTCACCCCCAGGTTCCTGAGCCTCTCCCTGCAGCTGCAGAAAGGTCTAACCCTCAGGTTCCTGAACCGCTCCCTGCAGCAGCAGAAAGGCCTCACCCTCAGGTTCCTGAACCTCTCCCTGCAGCTGCAGAAAGGCCTCACACCCTGGTTCCTGAACCTATCCCTGCAGCTGCAAAAAGGCCTCATCCCCAGGTTCCTGAGCCTCTCCCTGCAGCTGCAGAAAAGCCTCACCCTCAGGTTCCTTAACCTCTCTCTGCAGCTGCAGAAATGCCTCACCCCCAGGTTCCTGAGCCTCTCCGTGCAGCTACAGAAAAGGCCTCACCCCCTGGTTCCTGAGCTTCTCCCTGCAGCTGCAGAAAGGCCTCACCCCCAGGTTCCTGAGCCTCTCCCTGCAGCTGCAGAAAGGCCTCACCCCCAGGTTCCTGAGCCTCTCCCTGCAGCTACAGAAAAGGCCTCACCCCCAGGTTCCTGAACCTCCCCGTGCAGCTGCAGAAAGGCCTCACCCCCAGGTTCCTGAGCCTCTCCATGCAGCTGCAAAAAGGACTCACTCCCAGGTTCCTGAGCCTCTCCCTGCAGCTGCAGGAAGGCCTCACCCCCAGGTTCCTGAGCCTCTCCCTGCAGCTGCAGAACGGCCTCACCCCCAGGTTCCTCAACATACCCGTTCAGCTGCAGAAAGGTCTCACCCCCATGTTTCTGAGCCTATCCCTGCAGCTGCAAAAGGCCTCACCCCCAGGTTCCTGAGCCTCTCCCTGCAGCTGCAGAAAGGCCCCACCCCCAGGTTCCTGAACATACCCGTTCAGCTGCAGAAAGGTCTAACCCCCATGTTTCTGAGCCTATCCCTGCAGCTGCAGAAAGGCCTCACCCCCAGGTTCCTGAGCCTCCCCCTGCAGCTACAGAAAAGGCCTCACCCCCAGGTTCCTGAGCCTCTCCCTACAGCTGCAGAAAGGCCTCACCCCAGATTCCTGAGCCTCTCCCTGCAGCTACAGAAAAGGCCTCACCCCCAGGTTCCTGAGCCTATCCATGCAGCTGCAGAAAGGCCTCACCCCCAGGTTCCTGAGCCTATCCCTGCAGCTGGAAAAAAGCCTCACCCCCAGGTTCCTGATCCTCTCCCTGCAGCTGCAGAAATGCCTCACCCCCAGGTTTCTGAACATCCCCGTACAGCTGCAGAAAGGCCTCACCCCCAGGTTCCTGAGCCTATCCCCGCAGCTGCAAAAAGTCCTCACCGCCAGGTTTCTGAGCCCCTCACTTCAGTTGCAGAAAGGCCTCAGCCCCAGGTTCCTGAACATCCCTGTGCAGCTGCAGAAAGGCCTCAACCCCAGGTTCCTGAGCCTATCCCTGCAGCAAGGCCTCACCCGCAGGTTCCTGAGCCTTTCCCTGCAGCTACAGAAAAGGCCTCACCCCCAGGTTCCTGAACCTCTCCCTGCAGCTACAGAAAAGGCCTCACCCCCAGATTCCTGAACCTCTACCTGCAGCTACAGAAAAGGCCTCACCCCCAGTTTCCTGAACCTCCCCCTTTAGCTGCAGAACGGCCTCAACCCCAGGTTCCTGAGCCTCTCCCTGCAGCTGCAAAAAGGCCTCACCCCAGGATCCTGAGCCTCTCCCTGCAGCTGCAGAAAGGCTTCACCCCCAGGTTCCTGAGCCTCTCCCTGCAGCTACAGAAAAGGCCTCACCCCCTGGTTCCTGAGCCTTTCCCTGCAGCTGCAGAAAGGCCTCACCCCCAGGTTCCTGAGCCTCTCCCTGCAGCTACAGAAAAGGCCTCACCCCCAGGTTCCTGAACCTCCCCGTGCAGCTGCAGAAAGGCCTCACCCCCAGGTTCCTGAGCCTCTCCCTGCAGCTGCAAAAAGGCCTCACTCCCAGGTTCCTGAGCCTCTCCCTGCAGCTGCAGAAAGGCCTCACCCCCAGGTTCCTGAGCCTCTCCCTGCAGCTGCAGAACGGCCTCACCCCAGGTTCCTGAACATCCCCGTTCAGCTGCAGAAAGGTCTCACCCCCATG
Source organism: Triturus cristatus (assembly GCF_964204655.1). Classification (NCBI taxonomy): domain Eukaryota; kingdom Metazoa; phylum Chordata; class Amphibia; order Caudata; family Salamandridae; genus Triturus; species Triturus cristatus. The sequence goes on from NC_140579.1 coordinate 194,183,974, forward strand.
TTTCTGAGCATATCTCTGCAGCTGCAGAAAGGCCTCACCCCCAGGTTCCTGAGCCTCTCCCTGCAGCTGCAGAAAGGCCTCACCCCCAGATTCCTGAACCTCTACCTGCAGCTACAGAAAAGGCCTCACCCCCAGGTTCCTGACCCTCCCCCTGCAGCTGCAGAAAGGCCTCACCCCCAGGTTCCTGAGCCTCTCCCTGCAGCTGCAGAAAGGCCTCACCCCAGATTCCTGAACCTCTACCTGCAGCTACAGAAAAGGCCTCACCCCCAGTTTCCTGAACCTCCCCCTGCAGTTGCAGAAATGCCTCACCCCCAGGTTCCTGAACCTCCCCCTGCAGAAAGGGCTCACCCCCAGGTTCAATAACCTCTCCCTGCAGCTGCAGAAAGGCCTCACCCCGGGTTCCTGAACCTCTCCCTGCAGCTGCAGAAAGGCCTCACCCCCAGATTCCTGAACCTCTCCCTGCAGCTGCAGAAAGGCCTCACCCCCAGGTTCCTGAACATACCCGTGCAGCTGCAGAAAGGCCTCACCCCCAGATTCCTGAACCTCTACCTGCAGCTATTGAAAAAACCTCACCCCCAGGTTCCTGGGCCTCTCCCTACAGCTGCAGAAAGGCCTCACTCCCAGGCTCCTGAACATCCCCGTGTAGCTGCAGAAAGGCCTCACCCCCAGGTTCCTGAGCCTCTCCCTGCAGCTGTAGAAAGGACTCACCCCCAGGTTCCTGTGCCTCCCCCTGCAGCTGCAGAAAAGGCCTCTCCCACAGGTACCTGAACCTCCCCCTGCAGCTGCAGAAAGGCCTCACCCAAGGATCCTCAGCCTCCCCCCTGCAGCTGCAGAAAGGCCTCAGCCCCCAGGTTCCTGAGCCTCTCCCTGCAGCTGCAGAAAGGCCTCACCCCAGGTTCCTAAACATCCCCGTGCAGCTGCAGAAAGCCCTCACCCCCAGGTTCCTGAGCCTCTCCATGTAGCTGCAGAAAGGCCTCACCCCCAGGTTCCTGAACATCCCCGTGCAGCTGCAGAAAGGCCTCACCCCCAGGTTCCTGAGCCTCTCCCTGCAGCTGCAAAAAGGCCTCACCCCCAGGTTCCGGAGCCTCTCCCTGCAGCTGCAGAAAGGCCTCACCACCAGGTTCCTGAGCCTATTCCTGCAGCTGCAAAAAAGGCCTCACCCTCAGGTTTCTGAGCCTCTATCTGAAGCTGCAGAAAGGCCTCACCCCCAGGTTCCTGAGCCTCTCCCTGCATTTACAGAAAAGGCCTCACCCCCAGGTTCCTGAACCTCCCCCTGCAGCTGCAGAAAGGCCTCACCCCCAGGTTCCTGAACCTCCCCCTGCAAAAAGGCCTCACCCCCAGGTTCAATAACCTCTCCCTGCAGCTGCAGAAAGGCCTCACCCCCAGGTTCCTGAGCCTCTCCCTGCAGCTGCAGAGAGGCCTCACCCACAGGTTCCTGAACATACCCGTGCAGCTGCAGAAAGGCCTCACCCCCAGGTTCCTGAGCCTATCCCTGCAGCTGTAGAAAGGCCTCACCCCAGGTTCCTGTGCCTCCCCCTGCAGCTGCAGAAAAGGCCTCACCCCCAGGTTCCTGACCCTCTCCCTGCAACTGCAGAAAAAACCTCAACCCCAGGTTCCTGACCCTCCCCCTGCAGCTGCAGAAAGGCCTCACCCCCAGGTTCCTGAGCCTCTTCTGCAGCTGCAGAAAGACCTCACTCCCAGGTTCCTGAACATCCCCATACTGCTGCAGAAAGTCCTCACCCCCAGGTTCCTGAGCCTCCCCCTGTAGCTGCAGAAAGGCCTTGCCCCCAGGTTCCTGAGCCTCTCCCTGCAGCTACAGAAACGCCTCACCCCCAGGTTCCTGAGCCTATCCCTGCAGCTGCAAAAAGGACTCACCCTCAGGTTCCTGAGCCTCTCCCTGCAGAAATGCCTCACCCCCAGGTTTCTGAACATCCCCGTGCAGCTGCAGAAAGGCCTAACCCCCAAGTTCTTGAACCTATTCCCGCAGCTGCAAAAAGTCCTCACCGCCAGGTTTCTGAGCCCCTCACTTCAGTTGCAGAAAGGCCTCACCCCCAGGTTCCTGAACATCCCCGTGCAGCTGCAAAAAGGCCTCCACCCCAGGTTCCTGAGCCTATCCCTGCAGCAAGGCCTCACCCGCAGGTTCCTGAGCCTATCCCTGTAGCTGCAGAAAGGCCTCACCCCCAGGTTCCTGAACCTCCCCCTGCAAAAAGGCCTCACCCCCAGGTTCAATAACCTCTCCCTGCAGCTGCAGAAAGGCCTTACCCACAGGTTCCTGAACATACCCGTGCAGCTGCAGAAAGGCCTCACCCCCAGGTTCCTGAGCCTATCCCTGCAGCTGCAAAAAGACCTCACCCCCAGGTTCCGGAGCCTCTCCCTGCAGCTGTAGAAATGCCTGATCCCCAGGTTTCTGAACATCCCCGTGCAGCTGCAGAAAGGCCTCACCCCCAGGTTCCTGAGCCTATCCCTGCAGCTGCAAAAAAGGCCTCACCCCCAGGTTCCTGAGCCTATCCTTGCAGCTGCAGAAAGGCCTCACCCCCAGGTTCACGAGCCTCTCCCTGCAGCTGTAGAAAGGCCTCACCCCCAGGTTCCTGAGCCTATCCTTGCAGCTGTAGAAAGGCCTGACCCCCAGGTTCCTGAACATCCCGTGCAGCTGCAGAAAGGCCTCAACCCCAGGTTTCTGACCCTATACCTACAGAAAGGCCTAACTCCCAGGTTCCTGAGCCTCTCTATGCAGCTACAGAAAGGCCTCACCCCCAGGTTCCTGAGCCTCTCCCTGCAGCTGCAGAAAGGCCTCACCCCCAGGTTCCTGAGCCTCTCCCTGCAGCTGCAAAAAGGCCTCACCCCCAGGTTCCGGAGCCTCTCCCTGCAGCTGTAGAAAGGCCTGACCCCCAGCTTTCTGAACATCCCCGTGCAGCTGCAGAAAGGCCTCACCCCCAGGTTCCTGAGCCTATGCCTGCAGCTGCAAAAAAGGCCTCACCCTCAGGTTTCTGAGCCTCTATCTGAAGCTGCAGAAAGGCCTAACCCCCAGGTTCCTGAGCCTCTCCCTGTAGCTATAGAAAAGGCCTCACCCCCAGGTTCCTGAACCTCCCGCTGCAGCTGCAGAAAGGCCTCACCCCCAGGTTCCTGAACCTCCCCCTGCAAAAAGGCCTCACCCCCAGGTTCAATAACCTCTCCCTGCAGCTGCAGAAAGGCCTCACCCCCAGGTTCCTGAGCCTCTCCCTGCAGCTGCTGAGAGGCCTCACCCACAGGTTCCTGAACATACCCGTGCAGCTGCAGAAAGGCCTCACCCCCAGGTTCCTGAGCCTATCCCTGTAGCTGCAAAAAGGCCTCACCCCCAGGTTCCGGAGCCTCTCCCTGCAGCTGTAGAAAGGCCTGACCCCTAGGTTTCTGAACATCCCCGTGCAGCTGCTGAAAGTCCTCACCCCCAGGTTCCTGAGCCTATCCCTGCAGCTGCAAAAAAGGCCTCACCCCCAGATTCCTGAGCCTATCCTTGCAGCTGCAGAGAGGCCTCACCCCCAGGTTCACGATCCTCTCCCTGCAGCTGCAGAAAGGCCTCACCCCCAGGTTCCTGAGCCTATCCTTGCAGCTGCAGAAAGGCCTCACCCCCCGGTTCATGAGCCTCTCACTGCAGCTGCAGAAATGCCTCACCCCCAGGTTCCTGAGCCTATCCCTGTAGCTGCAGAAAGGCCTCAGCCCCAGGTTCGTGAGCCTCTCCCTGCAGCTGCAGAAAGGCCTCATCCCCAGGTTCCTGAACCTCTCACTGCAGCTACAGAAAAGGCCTCACCCAAAGGTTCCTGACCCTATCTCTGCAGCTGCAAAAAGGCCTCACCCCCAGGTTCCTGGGACTCTCCCTGCAGCTGCAGAAATGCCTCACCCCCAGGTTTCTGAACATCCCCGTGCAGCTGCAGAAAGGCATCACCCCCAGGTTCCTGAGACTACTCCCGAAGCTGCAGAAAGGCCTCACTCCCAGGTTCCTGTACATCCCCATACAGCTGCAGAAAGTCCTCACCCCCAGGTTCCTGAGCCCCCCCCTGTAGCTGCAGAAAGGCCTCGCCCCAAGGTTCCTGAGCCTCTCCCTGCAGCTACAGAAAATGCCTCACCCCCAGGTTCCTGAGCCTATCCCTGCAGCTGCAGAAAGGCCTCACCCCCAGGTTCCTGAGCCTCTCCCTGCAGAAATGCCTCACCCCCAGGTTTCTGAACATCCCCGTGCAACTGCAGAAAGGCCTAACCCCCAGGTTCTTGAGCCTATTCCCGCAGCTGCAAAAAGTCCTCACCGCCAGGTTTCTGAGCCCCTCACTTCAGCTGCAGAAAGGCCTCACCCCCAGGTTCCTGAACATCCCCGTGCAGCTGCAGAAAGGCCTCAACCCCAGGTTCCTGAGCCTATCCCTGCAGCAAGGCCTCACCCGCAGGTTCCTGAGCCTTTCCCTGCAGCTACAGAAAAGGCCTCACCCCCAGGTTCCTGGACCTCTCTCTGCAGCTACAGAAAAGGCCTCACCCCCAGGTTCCTGAGCCTCTCCCTGCAGCTGCAGAAAGGCCTCACCCACAGATTCCTGAACCTCTACCTGCAGCTACAGAAAAGGCCTCACCCCCAGTTTCCTGAACCTCCCCCTTTAGCTGCAGAACGGCCTCAACCCCAGGTTCCTGAGCCTCTCCCTGCAGCTGCAAAAAGGCCTCACCCCAGGATCCTGAGCCTCTCCCTGCAGCTACAGAAAAGGCCTCACCCCCAGGTTCCTGAGCCTCTCCCTGCAGCTACAGAAAAGGCCTCACCCCCAGGTTCCTGAACCTCCCCCTGCAGTTGCAGAAAGGCCTCACCCCCAGGTTCCTGAACCTCCCCCTGCAGAAAGGCCTCACCCCCAGGTTCAATAACCTCTCCCTGCAGCTGCAGAAAGGCCTCACCCCCAGGTTCCTGAGCCTCTCCCTGCAGCTGCAGAAAGGTCTAACCCTCAGGTTCCTGAACCGCTCCCTGCAGCAGCAGAAAGGCCTCACCCTCAGGTTCCTGAACCTCTCCCTGCAGCTGCAGAAAGGCCTCACACCCTGGTTCCTGAACCTATCCCTGCAGCTGCAAAAAGGCCTCATCCCCAGGTTCCTGAGCCTCTCCCTGCAGCTGCAGAAAAGCCTCACCCTCAGGTTCCTTAACCTCTATCTGCAGCTGCAGAAATGCCTCACCCCCAGGTTCCTGAGCCTCTCCGTGCAGCTACAGAAAAGGCCTCACCCCCTGGTTCCTGAGCTTCTCCCTGCAGCTGCAGAAAGGCCTAACCCCCAGGTTCCTGAGCCTCTCCCTGCAGCTGCAGAAAGGCCTCACCCCCAGGTTCCTGAGCCTCTCCCTGCAGCTACAGAAAAGGCCTCACCCCCAGGTTCCTGAACCTCCCCGTGCAGCTGCAGAAAGGCCTCACCCCCAGGTTCCTGAGCCTCTCCATGCAGCTGCAAAAAGGCCTCACTCCCAGGTTCCTGAGCCTCTCCCTGCAGCTGCAGGAAGGCCTCACCCCCAGGTTCCTGAGCCTCTCCCTGCAGCTGCAGAACGGCCTCACCCCCAGGTTCCTCAACATACCCGTTCAGCTGCAGAAAGGTCTCACCCCCATGTTTCTGAGCCTATCCCTGCAGCTGCAAAAGGCCTCACCCCCAGGTTCCTGAGCCTCTCCCTGCAGCTGCAGAAAGGCCCCACCCCCAGGTTCCTGAACATACCCGTTCAGCTGCAGAAAGGTCTCACCCCCATGTTTCTGAGCCTATCCCTGCAGCTGCAGAAAGGCCTCACCCCCAGGTTCCTGAGCCTCCCCCTGCAGCTACAGAAAAGGCCTCACCCCCAGGTTCCTGAGCCTCTCCCTACAGCTGCAGAAAGGCCTCACCCCAGATTCCTGAGCCTCTCCCTGCAGCTACAGAAAAGGCCTCACCCCCAGGTTCCTGAGCCTATCCATGCAGCTGCAGAAAGGCCTCACCCCCAGGTTCCTGAGCCTATCCCTGCAGCTGGAAAAAAGCCTCACCCCCAGGTTCCTGATCCTCTCCCTGCAGCTGCAGAAATGCCTCACCCCCAGGTTTCTGAACATCCCCGTACAGCTGCAGAAAGGCCTCACCCCCAGGTTCCTGAGCCTATCCCCGCAGCTGCAAAAAGTCCTCACCGCCAGGTTTCTGAGCCCCTCACTTCAGTTGCAGAAAGGCCTCAGCCCCAGGTTCCTGAACATCCCCGTGCAGCTGCAGAAAGGCCTCAACCCCAGGTTCCTGAGCCTATCCCTGCAGCAAGGCCTCACCCGCAGGTTCCTGAGCCTTTCCCTGCAGCTACAGAAAAGGCCTCACCCCCAGGTTCCTGAACCTCTCCCTGCAGCTACAGAAAAGGCCTCACCCCCAGATTCCTGAACCTCTACCTGCAGCTACAGAAAAGGCCTCACCCCCAGTTTCCTGAACCTCCCCCTTTAGCTGCAGAACGGCCTCAACCCCAGGTTCCTGAGCCTCTCCCTGCAGCTGCAAAAAGGCCTCACCCCAGGATCCTGAGCCTCTCCCTGCAGCTGCAGAAAGGCTTCACCCCCAGGTTCCTGAGCCTCTCCCTGCAGCTACAGAAAAGGCCTCACCCCCTGGTTCCTGAGCCTCTCCCTGCAGCTGCAGAAAGGCCTCACCCCCAGGTTCCTGAGCCTCTCCCTGCAGCTACAGAAAAGGCCTCACCCCCAGGTTCCTGAACCTCCCCGTGCAGCTGCAGAAAGGCCTCACCCCCAGGTTCCTGAGCCTCTCCCTGCAGCTGCAAAAAGGCCTCACTCCCAGGTTCCTGAGCCTCTCCCTGCAGCTGCAGAAAGGCCTCACCCCCAGGTTCCTGAGCCTCTCCCTGCAGCTGCAGAACGGCCTCACCCCAGGTTCCTGAACATCCCCGTTCAGCTGCAGAAAGGTCTCACCCCCATGTTTCTGAGCATATCCCTGCAGCTGCAGAAAGGCCTCACCCCCAGGTTCCTGAGCCTCTCCCTGCAGCTGCAGAAAGGCCTCACCCCCAGATTCCTGATCCTCTACCTGCAGCTACAGAAAAGGCCTCACCCCCAGGTTCCTGACCCTCCCCCTGCAGCTGCAGAAAGGCCTCACTCCCAGGTTCCTGAGCCTCTCCCTGCAGCTGCAGAAAGGCCTCACCCCAGATTCCTGAACCTCTACCTGCAGCTACAGAAAAGGCCTCACCCCCAGTTTCCTGAACCTCCCCCTGCAGTTGCAGAAATGCCTCACCCCCAGGTTCCTGAACCTCCCCCTGCAGAAAGGGCTCACCCCCAGGTTCAATAACCTCTCCCTGCAGCTGCAGAAAGGCCTCACCCCGGGTTCCTGAACCTCTCCCTGCAGCTGCAGAAAGGCCTCACCCCCAGATTCCTGAACCTCTCCCTGCAGCTGCAGAAAGGCCTCACCCCCAGGTTCCTGAACATACCCGTGCAGCTGCAGAAAGGCCTCACCCCCAGATTCCTGAACCTCTACCTGCAGCTATTGAAAAAACCTCACCCCCAGGTTCCTGGGCCTCTCCCTACAGCTGCAGAAAGGCCTCACCCCCAGGCTCCTGAACATCCCCGTGTAGCTGCAGAAAGGCCTCACCCCCAGGTTCCTGAACATCCCCGTGTAGCTGCAGAAAGGCCTCACCCCCAGGTTCCTGAGCCTCTCCCTGCAGCTGTAGAAAGGACTCACCCCCAGGTTCCTGTGCCTCCCCCTGCAGCTGAAGAAAGGCCTCACCCAAGGATCCTCAGCCTCCCCCCTGCAGCTGCAGAAAGGCCTCAGCCCCCAGGTTCCTGAGCCTCTCCCTGCAGCTGCAGAAAGGCCTCACCCCAGGTTCCTAAACATCCCCGTGCAGCTGCAGAAAGCCCTCACCCCCAGGTTCCTGAGCCTCTCCATGCAGCTGCAGAAAGGCCTCACCCCCAGGTTCCTGAACATCCCCGTGCAGCTGCAGAAAGGCCTCACCCCCAGGTTCCTGAGCCTCTCCCTGCAGCTGCAAAAAGGCCTCACCCCCAGGTTCCGGAGCCTCTCCCTGCAGCTGCAGAAAGGCCTCACCACCAGGTTCCTGAGCCTATTCCTGCAGCGGCAAAAAAGGCCTCACCCTCAGGTTTCTGAGCCTCTATCTGAAGCTGCAGAAAGGCCTCACCCCCAGGTTCCTGAGCCTCTCCCTACATTTACAGAAAAGGCCTCACCCCCAGGTTCCTGAACCTCCCCCTGCAGCTGCAGAAAGGCCTCACCCCCAGGTTCCTGAACCTCCCCCTGCAAAAAGGCCTCACCCCCAGGTTCAATAACCTCTCCCTGCAGCTGCAGAAAGGCCTCACCCCCAGGTTCCTGAGCCTCTCCCTGCAGCTGCAGAGAGGCCTCACCCACAGGCTCCTGAACATACCCGTGCAGCTGCAGAAAGGCCTCACCCCCAGGTTCCTGAGCCTATCCCTGCAGCTGTAGAAAGGCCTCACCCCAGGTTCCTGTGCCTCCCCCTGCAGCTGCAGAAAAGGCCTCACCCCCAGGTTCCTGACCCTCTCCCTGCAACTGCAGAAAAAACCTCAACCCCAGGTTCCTGACCCTCCCCCTGCAGCTGCAGAAAGGCCTCACCCCCAGGTTCCTGAGCCTCTTCTGCAGCTGCAGAAAGTCCTCACCCCCAGGTTCCTGAGCCTCACCCTGTAGCTGCAGAAAGGCCTTGCCCCCAGGTTCCTGAGCCTCTCCCTGCAGCTACAGAAACGCCTCACCCCCAGGTTCCTGAGCCTATCCCTGCAGCTGCAAAAAGGACTCACCCTCAGGTTCCTGAGCCTCTCCCTGCAGAAATGCCTCACCCCCAGGTTTCTGAACATCCCCGTGCAGCTGCAGAAAGGCCTAACCCCCAAGTTCTTGAACCTATTCCCGCAGCTGCAAAAAGTCCTCACCGCCAGGTTTCTGAGCCCCTCACTTCAGTTGCAGAAAGGCCTCACCCCCAGGTTCCTGAACATCCCCGTGCAGCTGCAAAAAGGCCTCCACCCCAGGTTCCTGAGCCTATCCCTGCAGCTGCAGAAAGGCCTCACCCCCAGGTTCCTGAACCTCCCCCTGCAAAAAGGCCTCACCCCCAGGTTCAATAACCTCTCCCTGCAGCTGCAGAAAGGCCTTACCCACAGGTTCCTGAACATACCCGTGCAGCTGCAGAAAGGCCTCACCCCCAGGTTCCTGAGCCTATCCCTGCAGCTGCAAAAAGACCTCACCCCCAGGTTCCGGAGCCTCTCCCTGCAGCTGTAGAAATGCCTGATCCCCAGGTTTATGAACATCCCCGTGCAGCTGCAGAAAGGCCTCACCCCCAGGTTCCTGAGCCTATCCCTGCAGCTGCAAAAAAGGCCTCACCCCCAGGTTCCTGAGCCTATCCTTGCAGCTGCAGAAAGGCCTCACCCCCAGGTTCACGAGCCTCTCCCTGCAGCTGTAGAAAGGCCTCACCCCCAGGTTCCTGAGCCTATCCTTGCAGCTGTAGAAAGGCCTGACCCCCAGGTTCCTGAACATCCCGTGCAGCTGCAGAAAGGCCTCAACCCCAGGTTTCTGAGCCTATACCTGCAGCAAGGCCTCACCCCCAGGTTCCTGAGCCTTTCCCTGCAGCTACAGAAAAGGCCTCACCCCCAGGTTCCTGAGCCTTTCCCTGCAGCTACATAAGACCTCACCCCCAGGTTTCTGAGCCTATCCTTGCAGCTGCAGAAAGGTCTCACCCCCAGGTTCCTGAGCCTCTCCCTCCATCTACAGAAAAGGCCTCACCCCCAGGTTCCTGCGCCTCTCCCTGCAGCTCCAGAAAAGTCCTCACCCCCAGGTTCCTGAGCCTCTCCCTGCAGCTGCAGAAAGGCCTCACCCCCAGGTTCCTGAGCCTCTCCCTGCAGCTACAGAGAAGGCCTCACCCCATGGATCCTGAACCTCCCCCTGCAGAAATGCCTCACCCCCAGGTTTCTGAACATCCCCGTGCAGCTGCAGAAAGGCCTAACCCCCAGGTTCTTGAGCCTATCCCTGCAGCTGCAAAAAGTCCTCACCCCCAGGTTCCTGAGCCTCTCTCTGCAGCTGCAGAAAGGCCTCACCCCATGGATCCTGAGCCTCTCCCTGCAGCTGCAGAAAGGCCTTACCCCCAGGTTCCTTAGCCTCTCCCTGCAGCTGCAAAAAGGCCTCACCCCCACGTTCCTGAGCCTCTCCCTGCAGCTGCAAAAAGGCCTCACCCCCAGGTTCCTGAGCCTATCCCTGCAGCTGCAAAAAGGCCTCACCCCCAGGTTCCTGAGCCTCTCCCTGCAGAAATGCCTCACCCCCAGGTTTCTGAACATCCCCGTGCAGCTGCAGAAAGGCCTAACCCCCAGGTTCTTGAGCCTATTCCCCCAGCTGCAAAACGTCCTCACCGCCAGGTTTCTGAGCCCCTCACTTCAGCTGCAGAAAGGCCTCACCCCCAGGTTCCTGAACATCCCCGTGCTGCTGCAGAAAGGCCTCAATCCCAGGTTCCTGAGCCTATCCCTGCAGCAAGGCCTCACCCCCAGGTTCCTGAGCCTTTCCCTGCAGCTACAGAAAAGGCCTCACCCCCAGGTTCCTGAGCCTCGCCATGCAGCTACAGAAAAGGTCTCACCCCCAGGTTCCTGAGCCTCTCCCTGCATCTACAGAAAAGTCCTCACCCCCAGGTTCCCGAGCCTCTCTCTGCAGCTACAGAAAGGCCTAACTCCCAGGTTCCTGAGCCTCTCTCTGCAGCTACAGAAAGGCCTCACCCCCAGGTTCCTGAGCCTCTCCCTGCAGCTGCAGAAAGGCCTCACCCCCAGGTTCCTGAGCCTCTCCCTGCAGCTGCAAAAGGCCTCACCCCCAGGTTCCGGAGCCTCTCCCTGCAGCTGTAGAAAGGCCTGACCCCCAGCTTTCTGAACATCCCCGTGCAGCTGCAGAAAGGCCTCACTCCCAGGTTCCTGAGCCTATCCCTGCAGCTGCAAAAAAGGCCTCACCCTCAAGTTTCTGAGCCTCTATCTGAAGCTGCAGAAAGGCCTAACCCCCAGGTTCCTGAGCCTCTCCCTGTAGCTACAGAAAAGGCCTCACCCCCAGGTTCCTGAACCTCCCCCTGCAGCTGCAGAAAGGCCTCACCCCCAGGTTCCTGAACCTCCCCCTGCAAAAAGGCCTCACCCCCAGGTTCAATAACTTCTCCCTGCAGCTGCAGAAAGGCCTCACCCCCAGGTTCCTGAGCCTCTCCCTGCAGCTGCTGAGAGGCCTCACCCACAGGTTCCTGAACATACCCGTGCAGCTGCAGAAAGGCCTCACCCCCAGGTTCCTGAGCCTATCCCTGTAGCTGCAAAAAGGCCTCACCCCCAGGTTCAATAACTTCTCCCTGCAGCTGCAGAAAGGCCTCACCCCCAGGTTCCTGAGCCTCTCCCTGCAGCTGCTGAGAGGCCTCACCCACAGGTTCCTGAACATACCCGTGCAGCTGCAGAAAGGCCTCACCCCCAGGTTCCTGAGCCTATCCCTGTAGCTGCAAAAAGGCCTCACCCCCAGGTTCCGGAGCCTCTCCCTGCAGCTGTAGAAAGGCCTGACCCCTAGGTTTCTGAACATCCCCGTGCAGCTGCAGAAAGGCCTCACCCCCAGGTTCCTGAGCCTATCCCTGCAGCTGCAAAAAAGGCCTCACCCCCAGATTCCTAAGCCTATCCTTGCAGCTGCAGAGAGGCCTCACCCCCAGGTTCACGATCCTCTCCCTGCAGCTGCAGAAAGGCCTCACCCCCAGGTTCTTGAGCCTATCCTTGCAGCTGCAGAAAGGCCTCACCCCCCGGTTCATGAGCCTCTCACTGCAGCTGCAGAAATGCCTCACCCCCAGGTTCCTGAGCCTATCCCTGTAGCTGCAGAAAGGCCTCAGCCCCAGGTTTGTGAGCCTCTCCCTGCAGCTGCAGAAAGGCCTCATCCCCAGGTTCCTGAACCTCTCACTGCAGCTACAGAAAAGGCCTCACCCCAAGGTTCCTGAGCCTCTCCCTGCAGCTGCAGAAAAGCCTCACTCCCAGGTTCCTGAGCCTCTCCCTGCAGATGTAGAAAGGCCTGACCCCCAGGTTCCTGACCCTATCTCTGCAGCTGCAAAAAGGCCTCACCCCCAGGTTCCTGGGACTCTCCCTGCAGCTGCAGAAATGCCTCACCCCCAGGTTTCTGAACATCCCCGTGCAGCTGCAGAAAGGCATCACCCCCAGGTTCCTGAGACTATTCCCGAAGCTGCAGAAAGGCCTCACTCCCAGGTTCCTGTACATCCCCATACAGCTGCAGAAAGTCCTCACCCCCAGGTTCCTGAGCCCCCCCCTGTAGCTGCAGAAAGGCCTCGCCCCCAGGTTCCTGAGCCTCTCCCTGCAGCTACAGAAAATGCGTCACCCCCAGGTTCCTGAGCATATCCCTGCAGCTGCAGAAAGGCCTCACCACCAGGTTCCTGAGCATATCCCTGCAGCTGCAGAAAGGCCTCACACCCAGGTTCCTGAGCCTATCCCTGCAGCTGCAGAAAGGCCTCACCCCCAGGTTCCTGAACATCCCCGTGCAGCTGCAGAAAGGCCTCAACCCCAGGTTCCTGAGCCTATCCCTGCAGCAAGGCCTCACCCGCAGGTTCCTGAGCCTTTCCCTGCAGCTACAGAAAAGGCCTCACCCCCAGGCTCCTGGACCTCTCTCTGCAGCTACAGAAAAGGCGTCACCCCCAGGTTCCTGAGCCTCTCCCTGCAGCTGCAGAAAGGCCTCACCCACAGATTCCTGAACCTCTACCTGCAGCTACAGAAAAGGCCTCACCCCCAGTTTCCTGAACCTCCCCCTTTAGCTGCAGAACGGCCTCAACCCCAGGTTCCTGAGCCTCTCCCTGCAGCTGCAAAAAGGCCTCACCCCAGGATCCTGAGCCTCTCCCTGCAGCTGCAGAAAGGCTTCACCCCCAGGTTCCTGAGCCTCTCCCTGCAGCTACAGAAAAGGCCTCACCCCCAGGTTCCTGAGCCTCTCCCTGCAGCTACAGAAAAGGCCTCACCCCCAGGTTCCTGAACCTCCCCCTGCAGTTGCAGAAAGGCCTCACCCCCAGGTTCCTGAACCTCCCCCTGCAGAAAGGCCTCACCCCAGGTTCAATAACCTCTCCCTGCAGCTGCAGAAAGGCCTCACCCCCAGGTTCCTGGGCCTCTCCCTGCAGCTGCAGAAAGGTCTAACCCTCAGGTTCCTGAACCGCTCCCTGCAGCAGCAGAAAGGCCTCACCCTCAGGTTCCTGAACCTCTCCCTGCAGCTGCAGAAAGGCCTCACACCCTGGTTCCTGAACCTATCCCTGCAGCTGCAAAAAGGCCTCATCCCCAGGTTCCTGAGCCTCTCCCTGCAGCTGCAGAAAGGCCTCACCCTCAGGTTCCTTAACCTCTCTCTGCAGCTGCAGAAATGCCTCACCCCCAGGTTCCTGAGCCTCTCCGTGCAGCTACAGAAAAGGCCTCACCCCCTGGTTCCTGAGCTTCTCCCTGCAGCTGCAGAAAGGCCTCACCCCCAGGTTCCTGAGCCTCTCCCTGCAGCTGCAGAAAGGCCTCACCCCCAGGTTCCTGAGCCTCTCCCTGCAGCTACAGAAAAGGCCTCACCCCCAGGTTCCTGAACCTCCCCGTGCAGCTGCAGAAAGGCCTCACCCCCAGGTTCCTGAGCCTCTCCATGCAGCTGCAAAAAGGCCTCACTCCCAGGTTCCTGAGCCTCTCCCTGCAGCTGCAGGAAGGCCTCACCCCCAGGTTCCTGAGCCTCTCCCTGCAGCTGCAGAAAGGCCCCACCCCCAGGTTCCTGAACATACCCGTTCAGCTGCACAAAGGTCTCACCCCCATGTTTCTGAGCCTATCCCTGCAGTTGCAGAAAGGCCTCACCCCCAGGTTCCTGAGCCTCCCCCTGCAGCTACAGAAAAGGCCTCACCCCCAGGTTCCTGAGCCTCTCCCTACAGCTGCAGAAAGGCCTCACCCCAGATTCCTGAGCCTCTCCCTGCAGCTACAGAAAAGGCCTCACCCCCAGGTTCCTGAGCCTATCCATGCAGCTGCAGAAAGGCCTCACCCCCATGTTCCTGAGCCTATCCCTGCAGCTGGAAAAAAGCCTCACCCCCAGGTTCCTGATCCTCTCCCTGCAGCTGCAGAAATGCCTCACCCCCAGGTTTCTGAACATCCCCGTACAGCTTCAGAAAGGCCTCACCCCCAGGTTCCTGAGCCTATCCCCGCAGCTGCAAAAAGTCCTCACCGCCAGGTTTCTGAGCCCCTCACTTCAGTTGCAGAAAGGCCTCAGCCCCAGGTTCCTGAACATCCCCGTGCAGCTGCAGAAAGGCCTCAACCCCAGGTTCCTGAGCCTATCCCTGCAGCAAGGCCTCACCCGCAGGTTCCAGAGCCTTTCCCTGCAGCTACAGAAAAGGCCTCACCCCCAGGTTCCTGAACCTCTCCCTGCAGCTACAGAAAAGGCCTCACCCCCAGATTCCTGAACCTCTACCTGCAGCTACAGAAAAGGCCTCACCCCCAGTTTCCTGAACCTCCCCCTTTAGCTGCAGAACGGCCTCAACCCCAGGTTCCTGAGCCTCTCCCTGCAGCTGCAAAAAGGCCTCACCCCAGGATCCTGAGCCTCTCCCTGCAGCTGCAGAAAGGCTTCACCCCCAGGTTCCTGAGCCTCTCCCTGCAGCTACAGAAAAGGCCTCACCCCCTGGTTCCTGAGCCTCTCCCTGCAGCTGCAGAAAGGCCTCACCCCAGGTTCCTGAGCCTCTCCCTGCAGCTACAGAAAAGGCCTCACCCCCAGGTTCCTGAACCTCCCCGTGCAGCTGCAGAAAGGCCTCACCCCCAGGTTCCTGAGCCTCTCCCTGCAGCTGCAAAAAGGCCTCACTCCCAGGTTCCTGAGCCTCTCCCTGCAGCTGCAGAAAGGCCTCACCCCCAGGTTCCTGAGCCTCTCCCTGCAGCTGCAGAACGGCCTCACCCCAGGTTCCTGAACATCCCCGTTCAGCTGCAGAAAGGTCTCACCCCCATGTTTCTGAGCATATCCCTGCAGCTGCAGAAAGGCCTCACCCCCAGGTTCCTGAGCCTCTCCCTGCAGCTGCAGAAAGGCCTCACCCCCAGGTTCCTGAGCCTCTCCCTGCAGCTGCAGAACGGCCTCACCCCAGGTTCCTGAACATCCCCGTTCAGCTGCAGAAAGGTCTCACCCCCATGTTTCTGAGCATATCCCTGCAGCTGCAGAAAGGCCTCACCCCCAGGTTCCTGAGCCTCCCCCTGCAGCTGCAGAAAGGCCTCACCCCCAGGTTCCTGAGCCTCTCCCTGCAGCTGCAGAAAGGCCTCACCCCAGATTCCTGAACCTCTACCTGCAGCTACAGAAAAGGTCTCACCCCCAGTTTCCTGAACCTCCCCCTGCAGTTGCAGAAATGCCTCACCCCCAGGTTCCTGAACCTCCCCCTGCAGAAAGGGCTCACCCCCAGGTTCAATAACCTCTCCCTGCAGCTGCAGAAAGGCCTCACCCCGGGTTCCTGAACCTCTCCCTGCAGCTGCAGAAAGGCCTCACCCCCAGATTCCTGAACCTCTCCCTGCAGCTGCAGAAAGGCCTCACCCCCAGGTTCCTGAACATACCCGTGCAGCTGCAGAAAGGCCTCACCCCCAGATTCCTGAACCTCTACCTGCAGCTACAGAAAAGGCCTCACCCCCAGGTTCCTGACCCTCCCCCTGCAGCTGCAGAAAGGCCTCACCCCCAGGTTACTGAGCCTCTCCCTGCAGCTACAGAAAAGGCCTCACCCCCAGGTTCCTGAACCTCCCCCTGCAGTTGCAGAAAGGCCTCACCCCCAGGTTCCTGAACCTCCCCCTGCAGAAACGCCTCACCCCCAGGTTCAATAACCTCGCCCTGCAGCTGCAGAAAGGTCTAACCCTCAGGTTCCTGAACCTCTCCCTGCAGCTGAAGAAAGATCTCACCCCCAGGTTCCTGAACCTCTCCCTGCAGCTGCAGAAAGGCCTCACACCCTGGTTCCTGAACCTATCCCTTTAGCTGCAGAAAGGCCTCAACCCCAGGTTCCTGAGCCTCTCCCAGAAGCTGCAAAAAGGCCTCACCCCAGGATCCTGAGCCTCTCCCTGCAGCTACAGACAGGCCTCACCCCCAGGTTCCTGAACATCTCCCTGCAGCTGCAGAAAGGCGCTCACACCCTGGTTCCTGAACCTATCCCTGCAGCTGCAAAAAGGCCTCACCCCCAGGTTCCTGAGTCTCTCCCTGCAGCTGCAGAATGACCTCACCCCCAGGTTCCTGAACATCACCGTGC
Source organism: Triturus cristatus (assembly GCF_964204655.1). NCBI lineage: Eukaryota > Metazoa > Chordata > Amphibia > Caudata > Salamandridae > Triturus > Triturus cristatus. The sequence continues at coordinate 194,200,127 of NC_140579.1, forward strand.
AGCTGCATAAAGACCTCACTGCCAGGTCCCTGAGCCTCTCCCTGCAGCTGCAAAAAGGCCTCACTTCCAGGTTCCTGAGCCTCTCCCTACAGCTGCAGAAAGACCTAACACCCAGGTTCCTGAATATCCCCGTACAGCTGCAGAAAGTCCTCACCCCCAGCTTCCTGAGCCTCCCCTGCAGCTGCAGAAAGGCCTCGCCCCCAGGTTCCTGAGCCTCTCCCTGCAGCTACAGAAAATGCCTCACCCCCAGGTTCCTGAGCCTATCCCTGCAGCTGCAAAAAGGCCTCACCCCCTGGTTCCTGAGCCTATCCCTGCAGCTGCACAAAGGCCCCACCCCCAGGTTCCTGAGCCTCTCCCTGCAGCTGCAGAAATGCCTCACACCCAGGTTTCTGAACATCCCCGTGCAGCTGCAGAAAGGCCTCACCCCCAGGTTCCTGAACATACCCCTGCAGCTGCAGAAAGGCCTGACACCCAGGTTCCTGAGCCTCTCCCTGCAGCTGCAGAAACACCTCACCCCCAGGTTCCTGAACATCCCCGTACTGCTGCAGAAAGTCCTCACCCCCAGGTTCCTGAGCCTCCCCCTGTAGCTGCAGAAAGGCCTCGCCCCCAGGTTCCTGAGCCTCTCCCTGCAGCTACAGAAAATGCCTCAACCCCAGGTTCCTGGGCCTATCCCTGCAGCTGCAGAAAGGCCTCACCCCCAGGTTCCTGAGCCTATCCCTGCAGCTGCAAAAAGGCCTCACCCCCAGGATCCTGAGCCTCTCCCTGCAGCTGCAGAAATGCCTCACCCCCAGGTTCCCGAACATCCCTGTGCAGCTGCAGAAAGGCCTCAACCCCAGGTCCCTGAGCCTTTCCCTGCAGCTACAGAAAAGGCCTCACCTTCAGGTTCCTGAGCCTCTCCCTGCAGCTGCAGAGAGGCCTCACCCCCAGGTTCATGAGCCTCTCCCTGCAGCTACAGAAAAGGCCTCACTCCCAGGTTCCTGAACCTCCCCCTGCAGTTGCAGAAAGGCCTCACCCCCAGGTTCCTGAACCTCCCCCTGCAGAAAGGCCTCACCCCAGGTTCAATAATCTCTCCCTGCAGCTGCAGAAAGGCCTCACCCCCAGGTTCCTGAGCCTCTCCCTGCAGCTGCAGAAAGGTCTAACCCTCAGGTTCCTGAACCTCTCCCTGCAGCTGCAGAAAGACCTCACCCCAAGGTTCCTGAACCTCTCCCTGCAGCTGCAGAAAGGCCTCACACCCTGGTTCCTGAACCTATCCCTGCAGCTGCAAAAAGGCCTCACCCCCAAGTTCCTGAGCCTCTCCCTGCAGCTGCAGAATGACCTCACCCCCAGGTTCCTGAACATCCCCGTGCAGCTGCATAAAGGCCTCACTCCCAGGTCCCTGAGCCTCTCCCTGCAGCTGCATAAAGGCCTCACTCCCAGGTTCCTGAGCCTCTCCCTGCAGCTGCAGAAAGGCCTCACCCCCAGGTTCCTGAACCTCTCCCTGCAGCTGCAGAAAGGCCTCACCCCCAGGTTCCTGAGCCTCTCCCTGCAGCTACAGAAAAGGCCTCACCCCCTGGTTTCTGAGCCTCTCCCTGCAGCTGCAGAAAGGCCTCACCCCCAGGTTCCTGAGCCTCTCCCTGCAGCTTCAGAATGGCCTCACCCCTAAGTTCCTGAGCGTCTCCCTGCAGCTACAGAAAAGGCCTCACGCCCAAGTTCCTGAACCTCCCCGTGCAGCTGCAGAAAGGCCTCACCCTCAGGTTCCTGAGCCTCTCCCTGCAGCTGCAAAAAGGCCTCACTCCCAGGTTCCTGAGCCTCTCCCTGCAGCTGCAGAAAGGCCTCACCCCCAGGTTCCTGAGCCTCTCCCTGCAGCTGCAGAACGGCCTCACCCCCAGGTTCCTGAACATCCCAGTTCAGCTGCAGAAAGGTCTCACCCCCATGTTTCTGAGCATATCCCTGCAGCTGCAAAAAGTCCTCACCCCCAGGTTCCTGAGCCTCTCCCTGCAGCTGCAGAAAGGCCTCACCCCCAGGTTCCTGAACATACCCGTGCAGCTGTAGAAAGGCCTCACCCCCAGGTTCCTGAGCCTCCCCCTGCAGCCGCAGAAAAGGCCTCACCCCCAGGTTCCTGAGCCTCTCCCTGCAGCTGCAGAAAAGGCCTCACCCCCAGGTTCCTGACCCTCCCCCTGCAGCTGCAGAAAGGCCTTACCCCCAGGTTCCTGAGCCGCTCCCTGCAGCTACAGAAAAGGCCTCACCCCCAGGTTCCTGAACCTCAACCTGCAGTTGCAGAAAGGCTTGACCCCCAGGTTCCTGAACCTCCCCCTGCAGAAAGGCCTCACCCCCAGGTTCAATAATCTCTCCCTGCAGCTGCAGAAAGGCCTCACCCCCAGGTTCCTGAGCCTCTCCCTGCAGCTGCAGAAAGGTCTAACCCTCAGGTTCCTGAACCTCTCCCTGCAGCTGCAGAAAGACCTCACCCCAAGGTTCCTGAACCTCTCCCTGCAGCTGCAGAAAGGCCTCACACCCTGGTTCCTGAACCTATCCCTGCAGCTGCAAAAAGGCCTCACCCCCAAGTTCCTGAGCCTCTCCCTGCAGCTGCAGAATGACCTCACCCCCAGGTTCCTGAACATCCCCGTGCAGCTGCATAAAGGCCTCACTCCCAGGTCCCTGAGCCTCTCCCTGCAGCTGCATAAAGGCCTCACTCCCAGGTTCCTGAGCCTCTCCCTGCAGCTGCAGAAAGGCCTCACCCCCAGGTTCCTGAACCTCTCCCTGCAGCTGCAGAAAGGCCTCACCCCCAGGTTCCTGAGCCTCTCCCTGCAGCTACAGAAAAGGCCTCACCCCCTGGTTTCTGAGCCTCTCCCTGCAGCTGCAGAAAGGCCTCACCCCCAGGTTCCTGAGCCTCTCCCTGCAGCTTCAGAATGGCCTCACCCCTAAGTTCCTGAGCGTCTCCCTGCAGCTACAGAAAAGGCCTCACGCCCAAGTTCCTGAACCTCCCCGTGCAGCTGCAGAAAGGCCTCACCCTCAGGTTCCTGAGCCTCTCCCTGCAGCTGCAAAAAGGCCTCACTCCCAGGTTCCTGAGCCTCTCCCTGCAGCTGCAGAAAGGCCTCACCCCCAGGTTCCTGAGCCTCTCCCTGCAGCTGCAGAACGGCCTCACCCCCAGGTTCCTGAACATCCCAGTTCAGCTGCAGAAAGGTCTCACCCCCATGTTTCTGAGCATATCCCTGCAGCTGCAAAAAGTCCTCACCCCCAGGTTCCTGAGCCTCTCCCTGCAGCTGCAGAAAGGCCTCACCCCCAGGTTCCTGAACATACCCGTGCAGCTGTAGAAAGGCCTCACCCCCAGGTTCCTGAGCCTCCCCCTGCAGCCGCAGAAAAGGCCTCACCCCCAGGTTCCTGAGCCTCTCCCTGCAGCTGCAGAAAAGGCCTCACCCCCAGGTTCCTGACCCTCCCCCTGCAGCTGCAGAAAGGCCTTACCCCCAGGTTCCTGAGCCGCTCCCTGCAGCTACAGAAAAGGCCTCACCCCCAGGTTCCTGAACCTCAACCTGCAGTTGCAGAAAGGCTTGACCCCCAGGTTCCTGAACCTCCCCCTGCAGAAAGGCCTCACCCCCAGGTTCAATAACCTCTCCCTGCAGCTGCAGAAAGGCCTCACCCCCAGGTTCCTGAGCCTCTCCCTGCAGTTGCAGAAAGGTCTAACCCTCAGGTTCCTGAATCGCTCCCTGCAGCTGCAGAAAGGCCTCACCCCCAGGTTCCTGAACCTCTCCCTGCAGCTGCAGAAAGGCCTCACACCCTGGTTCCTGAACCTATCCCTGCAGCTGCAAAAAGGCCTCACCCCCAGGTTCCTGAGCCTCTCCCTGCAGCTGCAGAAAGCCCTCACCCTCAGGTTCCTTAACCTTTCCCTGCAGGTGCAGAAATGCCTCACCCCCAGGTTCCTGAGCCTCTCCCTGCAGCTAAAGAAAATGCCTCACCCCCTGGTTCATGAGCCTCTCCCTGTAGCTGCAGAAAGGCCTCACCACCAGGTTCCTGAGCCTCTCCCTGCAGCTACAGAAAAGGCCTCACCCCCAGGTTCCTGAACCTCCCCGTGCAGCTGCAGAAAGGCCTCACCCCCAGGTTCCTGAGCCTCTCCCTGCAGCTGCAAAAAGGCCTCACTCCCAGGTTCCTGAGCCTCTCCCTGCAGCTGCAGAAAGGCCTCACCCCCAGGTTCCTGAGCCTCTCCCTGCAGCTGCAGAACGGCCTCACCCCCAGGTTCCTGAACATCCCCGTTCAGCTGCAGAAAGGTCTCACCCCCATGTTTCTGAGCATATCCCTGCAGCTGCAAAAAGTCCTCACCCCCAGGTTCCTGAGCCTCTCCCTGCAGCTGCAGAAAGGCCTCACCCCCAGGTTCCAGAACATACCCGTGCAGCTGTAGAAAGGCCTCACCCCCAGGTTCCTGAGCCTCCCCCTGCAGCCGCAGAAAAGGCCTCACCCCCAGGTTCCTGAGCCTCTCCCTGCAGCTGCAGAAAAGGCCTCACCCCCAGGTTCCTGACCCTCCCCCTGCAGCTGCAGAAAGGCCTTACCCCCAGGTTCCTGAGCCTCTCCCTGCAGCTACAGAAAAGGCCTCACCCCCAGGTTCCTGAACCTCCCCCTGCAGTTGCAGAAAGGCTTCACCCCCAGGTTCCTGAACCTCCCCCTGCAGAAAGGCCTCACCCCCAGGTTCAATAACCTCTCCCTGCAGCTGCAGAAAGGCCTCACCCCCAGGTTCCTGAGCCTCTCCCTGCAGCTGCAGAACGGTCTAACCCTCAGGTTCCTGAACCGCTCCCTGCAGATGCAGAAAGGCCTCACCCCCAGGTTCCTGAACCTCTCCCTGCAGCTGCAGAAAGGCCTCACACCCTGGTTCCTGAACCTATCCCTGCAGCTGCAAAAAGGCCTCACCCCCAGGTTCCTGAGCCTCTTCCTGCAGCTGCAGAAAGGCCTCACCCTCAGGTTCCTTAACCTTTCCCTGCAGGTGCAGAAATGCCTCACCCCCAGGTTCCTGAGCCTCTCCCTGCAGCTAAAGAAAAGGCATCACCCCCTGGTTCCTGAGCCTCTCCCTGTAGCTGCAGAAAGGACTCACTACAAGGTTCCTGAACCTCCTCCAGCAGCTGCAGAAAGGCCTAACTCCCAGGTTCCTGAGCCTCTCCCTGCAGCTACAGAAAAGGCCTCACACCCAGGTTCCTGAACCTCCCCGTGCAGCTGCAGAAAGGCCTCACCCCCAGGTTCCTGAGCATCTCCATACAGCTGCAAAAAGGCCTCACTCCCAGGTTCCTGAGCATCTCCCTACAGCTGCAGAAAGGCCTCACCCCCAGGTTCCTGAGCCTCTCCCTGCAGCTGCAGAAAAGGCCTCACCCCCAGGTTCCTGACCCTCCCCCTGCAGCTGCAGAAAGGCCTTACCCCCAGGTTCCTGAGCCTCTCCCTGCAGCTACAGAAAAGGCCTCACCCCCAGGTTCCTGAACCTCAACCTGCAGCTGCAGAAAGGCTTGACCCCCAGGTTCCTGAACCTCCCCCTGCAGAAAGGCCTCACCCCCAGGTTCAATAACCTCTCCCTGCAGCTGCAGAAAGGCCTCACCCCCAGGTTCCTGAGCCTCTCCCTGCAGCTGCAGAAAGGTCTAACCCTCAGGTTCCTGAACCTCAACCTGCAGTTGCAGAAAGGCTTGACCCCCAGGTTCCTGAACCTCCCCCTGCAGAAAGGCCTCACCCCCAGGTTCAATAACCTCTCCCTGCAGCTGCAGAACGGCCTCACCCCCAGGTTCCTGAACATCCCCGTTCAGCTGAAGAAAGGTCTCACCCCCATGTTTCTGAGCCTATTCCTGCAGCTTCAAAAGGCCTCACCCCCAGGTTCCTGAGCCTCTCCCTGCAGCTGCAGAAAGGCCCCACCCCCAGGTTCATGAACATACCCGTGCAGCTGCAGAAAGGCCTCACCCCCAGGTTCCTGAGCCTCCCCCTGCAGCTACAGAAAAGTCCTCTCCCCCAGGTTCTTGAGCCTCTCCCTGCAGCTGCAGAAAGGCCTCACCCCCAGGTTCCTGAGCCTCTCCCTGCAGCAGCAGAAAAGGCCTCACCCCCAGGTTCCTGAGCCTATCCCTGCAGCTGCAGAAAGAACTAACCCCCAGGTTCCTGAGCCTATCCCTGCAGCTGCAAAAAGGCCTCACCCCCAGGTTCCTGATCCTCTCCCTGCAGCTGCAGAAATGCCTCACCTCCAGGTTTCTGAACATCCCCGTACAGCTGCAGAAAGGCCTCACCCCCAGGTTCCTGAGCCTATCCCCGCAGCTGCAAAAAGTCCTCACCGCCAGGTTTCTGAGCCCCTCACTTCAGCTGCAGAAAGGCCTCAGCCCCAGGTTCCTGAACATCCACGTGCAGCTGCAGAAAGGCCTCAACCCCAGGTTCCTGAGCCTATCCCTGCAGCAAGGCCTCACCCGCAGGTTCCTGAGCCTTTCCCTGCAGCTACAGAAAAGGCCTCACCCCCAGGTTCCTGAACCTCCCCGTGCAGCTGCAGAAAGGCCTCACCCCCAGGTTCCTGAGCATCTCCATGCAGCTGCAAAAAGGCCTCACTCCCAGGTTCCTGAGCCTCTCCCTACAGCTGCAGAAAGGCCTGAACCCCAGGTTTCTGAGCCTCTCCCTGCAGCTGCAGAACGGCCTCACCCCCAGGTTACTGAACATCCCCGTTCAGCTGAAGAAAGGTCTCACCCCCATGTTTCTGAGCCTATCCCTGCAGCTGCAAAAGGCCTCACCCCCAGGTTCCTGAGCCTCTCCCTGCAGCTGCAGAAAGGCCCCACCCCCAGGTTCCTGAACATACCCGTGCAGCTGCAGAAAGGCCTCACCCCCAGGTTCCTGAGCCTCCCCCTGCAGCTACAGAAAAGGCCTCACCCCCAGGTTCTTGAGCCTCACCCTGCAGCTGCAGAAAGGCCTCACCCCCAGGTTCCTGAGCCTCTCCCTGCAGCAACAGAAAAGGCCTCACCCCCAGGTTCCTGAGCCTATCCCTGCAGCTGCAGAAAGGCCTCACCCCCAGGTTCCTGAGCCTATCCCTGCAGCTGCAAAAAGGCCTCACCCCCAGGTTCCTGATCCTCTCCCTCCAGCTGCAGAAATGCCTCACCTCCAAGTTTCTGAACATCCCCGTACAGCTGCAGAAAGGCCTCACCCCCAGGTTCCTGAGCCTATCCCCGCAGCTGCAAAAAGTCCTCACCGCCATGTTTCTGAGCCCCTCACTTCAGCTGCAGAAAGGCCTCAGCCCCAGGTTCCTGAACATCCCCGTGCAGCTGCAGAAAGGCCTCAACCCCAGGTTCCTGAGCCTATCCCTGCAGCAAGGCCTCACCCGCAGGTTCCTGAGCCTTTCCCTGCAGCTACAGAAAAGGCCTCACCCCCAGGTTCCTGGACCTCTCCCTGCAGCTACAGAAAAGGCCTCACCCCCAGGTTCCTGAGCCTCTCCCTGCAGCTGCAGAAAGGCCTCACCCACAGATTCCTGAACCTCTACCTGCAGCTACAGAAAAGGCCTCACCCCCAGTTTCCTGAACCTCCCCCTTTAGCTGCAGAACAGCCTCAACCCCAGGTTCCTGAGCCTCTCCCTGCAGCTGCAAAAAGGCCTCACCCCAGGATCCTGAGTCTCTCCCTGCAGCTGCAGAAAGGCTTCACCCCCAGGTTCCTGAGCCTCTCCCTGAAGCTACAGAAAAGGCCTCACCCCCAGGTTCCTGAGCCTCTCCCTGCAGCTACAGAAAAGGCCTCACACCCAGGTTCCTGAACCTCCCCCTGCAGTTGCAGAAAGGCCTCACCCCCAGGTTCCTGAACCTCCCCCTGCAGAAAGGCCTCACCCCCAGGTTCAATAACCTCTCCCTGCAGCTGCAGAAAGGCCTCACCCCCAGGTTCCTGACCCTCTCCCTGCAGCTGCAGAAAGGTCTAACCCTCAGGTTCCTGAACCGCTCCCTGCAGCTGCAGAAAGGCCTCACCCTCAGGTTCCTGAACCTCTCCCTGCAGCTGCAGAAAGGCCTCACACCCTGGTTCCTGAACCTATCCCTGCAGCTGCAAAAAGGCCTCATCCCCAGGTTCCTGAGCCTCTCCCTGCAGCTGCAGAAAGGCCTCACCCTCAGGTTCCTTAACCTCTCCCTGCAGCTGCAGAAATGCCTCACCCCCAGGTTCCTGAGCCTCTCCGTGCAGCTACAGAAAAGGCCTCACCCCCTGGTTCCTGAGCTTCTCCCTGCAGCTGCAGAAAGGCCTCACCCCCAGGTTCCTGAGCCTCTCCCTGCAGCTGCAGAAAGGCCTCACCCCCAGGTTCCTGAGCCTCTCCCTTCAGCTACAGAAAAGGCCTCCCCCCCAGGTTCCTGAACCTCCCTGTGCAGCTGCAGAAAGGCCTCACCCCCAGGTTCCTGAGCCTCTCCATGCAGCTGCAAAAAGGCCTCACTCCCAGGTTCCTGAGCCTCTCCCTGCAGCTGCAGAAAGGCCTCACCCCCAGGTTCCTGAGCCTCTCCCTGCAGCTGCAGAACGGCCTCACCCCCAGGTTCCTGAACATCCCCGTTCAGCTGCAGAAAGGTCTCACCCCCATGTTTCTGAGCCTATCCCTGCAGCTGCAGAAAGGCCTCACCCCCAGGTTCCTGAGCCTCTCCCTGCAGCTACAGAAAAGGCCTCGCCCCCAGGTTCCTGAGCCTATCCATGCAGCTGCAGAAAGGCCTCACCCCCAGGTTCCTGAGCCTATCCCTGCAGCTGCAAAAAGGCCTCACCCCCAGGTTCCTGATCCTCTCCCTGCAGCTGCAGAAATGCCTCACCCCCAGGTTTCTGAACATCCCCGTACAGCTGCAGAAAAGCCTCACCCCCAGGTTCCTGAGCCTATCCCCGCAGCTGCAAAAAGTCCTCACCGCCAGGTTTCTGAGCCCCTCACTTCAGTTGCAGAAAGGCCTTAGCCCCAGGTTCCTGAACATCCCCGTGCAGCTGCAGAAAGGCCTCAACCCCAGGTTCCTGAGCCTATCCCTGCAGCAAGGCCTCACCCGCAGGTTCCTGAGCCTTTCCCTGCAGCTACAGAAAAGGCCTCACCCCCAGGTTCCTGAACCTCTACCTGCAGCTACAGAAAAGGCCTCACCCCCAGTTTCCTGAACCTCCCCCTTTAGCTGCAGAACGGCCTCAACCCCAGGTTCCTGAGCCTCTCCCTGCAGCTGCAAAAAGGCCTCACCCCAGGATCCTAAGCCTCTCCCTGCAGCTGCAGAAAGGCTTCACCCCCAGGTTCCTGAGCCTCTCCCTGCAGCTACAGAAAAGGCCTCACCCCCTGGTTCCTGAGCCTCTCCCTGCAGCTGCAGGAAGGCCTCACCCCCAGGTTCCTGAGGATCTCCCTGCAGCTACAGAAAAGGCCTCACCCCAGGTTCCTGAACCTCCCCGTGCAGCTGCAGAAAGGCCTCACCCCCAGGTTCCTGAGCCTCTCCCTGCAGCTGCAAAAAGGCCTCACTCCCAGGTTCCTGAGCCTCTCCCTGCAGCTGCAGAAAGGCCTCACCCCCAGGTTCCTGAGCCTCTCCCTGCAGCTGCAGAACGGCCTCACCCCAGGTTCCTGAACAACCCCGTTCAGCTGCAGAAAGGTCTCACCCCCATGTTTCTGAGCATATCCCTGCAGCTGCAGAAAGGCCTCACCCCCAGGTTCCTGAGCCTCCCCCTGCAGCCGCAGAAAAGGCCTCACCTCCAGGTTCCTGAGCCTCTCTCTGCAGCTGCAGAAAAGGCCTCACCCCCAGGTTCCTGACCCTCCCCCTGCAGCTGCAGAAGGGCCTCACCTCCAGGTTCCTGAGCCTCTCCCTGCAGCTGCAGAAAGGCCTCACCGCCAGTTTCCTGAACCTCTCCCCGCAGTTGCAGAAATGCCTCACCCCCAGGTTCCTGAACCTCCCCCTGCAGAAAGGGCTCACCCCCAGGTTCAATAACCTCTCTCTGCAGCTGCAGAAAGGCCTCACCCCCAGGTTCCTGAGCCTCTCCCTGCAGCTGCAGAAAGGTCTAACCCTCAGGTTCCTGAACCTCTCCCTGCAGCTGCAGAAAGGCCTCACCCCGGGTTCCTGAACCTCTCCCTGCAGCTGCAGAAAGGCCTCACCCCCAGATTACTGAACCTCTCCCTGCAGCTGCAGAAAGGCCTCACCCCCAGGTTCCTGAACATACCCGTGCAGCTGCAGAAAGGCCTCACCCCCAGATTCCTGAACCTCTACCTGCAGCTACAGAAAAGGCCTCACCCCCAGGTTCCTGAGCCTCTCCCTGCAGCTGCAGAAAAGGCCTCACCCCCAGGTTCCTGACCCTCTCCCTGCAGCTGCAGAAAGGCCTCACCCCCAGGTTACTGAGCCTCTCCCTGCAGCTACAGAAAAGGCCTCACCCCCAGGTTCCTGAACCTCCCCCTGCAGTTGCAGAAAGGCCTCGCCCCCAGGTTCCTGAACCTCCCCCTGCAGAAAAGCCTCACCCCCAGGTTCAATAATCTCTCCCTGCAGCTGCAGAAAGGTCTAACCCTCAGGTTCCTGAACCTCTCCCTGCAGCTGCAGAAAGATCTCACCCCCAGGTTCCTGAACCTCTCCCTGCTGCTGCAGAAAGGCCTCACACCCTGGTTCCTGAACCTATCCCTTTAGGTGCAGAAAGGCCTCAACCCCAGGTTCCTGAGCCTCTCCCAGAAGCTGCAAAAAGGCCTCACCCCAGGATCCTGAGCCTCTCCCTGCAGCTACAGAAAGGCCTCACCCCCAGGTTCCTGAACCTCTCCCTGCAGCTGCAGAGAGGCCTCACACCCTGGTTCCTGAACCTATCCCTGCAGCTGCAAAAAGGCCTCACCCCCAGGTTCCTGAGTCTCTCCCTGCAGCTGCAGAATGACCTCACCCCCAGGTTCCTGAACATCCCCATGCAGCTGCATAAAGATCTCACTGCCAGGTCCCTGAGCCTCTCCCTGCAGCTGCAAAAAGGCCTCAATCCCAAGTTCCTGAGCCTCTCCCTGCAGCTGCAGAAAGGCCTCACCCCCAAGTTCCTGAACATACCCGTGCAGCTGCAGAAAGGCCTGACCCCCAGGTTCCTGAGCCTCTCCCTACAGCTGCAGAAAGACCTCACACCCAGGTTCCTGAATATCCCAGTACAGCTGCAGAAAGTCCTCACCCCCAGGTTCCTGAGCCTCCCCTGCAGCTGCAGAAAGGCCTCGCCCCCAGGTTCCTGAGCCTCTCCCTGCAGCTACAGAAAATGTCTCACCCCCAGGTTCCTGAGCCTATCCCTGCAGCTGCAGAAAGGCCTCACCCCCAGGTTCCTGAGCCTATCCCTGCAGCTGCACAAAGGCCTCACCCCCAGGTTCCTGAGCCTCTCCCTACAGCTGCAGAAATGCCTCACCCCCAGGTTTCTGAACATCCCGTGCAGCTGCAGAAAGGCCTCAACCCCAGGTTCCTGAGCCTATCCCTGCAGCAAGGCCTCACCCCAGGTCCCTGAGCCTTTCCCTGCAGCTACAGAAAAGGCCTCACCCCCAGGTTCCTGACCCTCCCCCTGCAGCTGCAGAGAGGCCTCACCCCCAGGTTCCTGAGCCTCTCCCTGCAGCTGCAGAAAGGTCTAACCCTCAGGTTCCTGAACCTCTCCCTGCAGCTGCAGAAAGATCTCACCCCCAGGTTCCTGAACCTCTCCCTGCTGCTGCAGAAAGGCCTCACACCCTGGTTCCTGAACCTATCCCCTTAGCTGCAGAAAGGCCTCAACCCCAGGTTCCTGAGCCTCTCCCAGAAGCTGCAAAAAGGCCTCACCCCAGGATCCTGAGCCTCTCCCTGCAGCTACAGAAAGGCCTCACCCCCAGGTTCCTGAACCTCTCCCTGCAGCTGCAGAGAGGCCTCACACCCTGGTTCCTGAACCTATCCCTGCAGCTGCAAAAAGGCCTCACCCCCAGGTTCCTGAGTCTCTCCCTGCAGCTGCAGAATGACCTCACCCCCAGGTTCCTGAACATCCCCATGCAGCTGCATGAAGATCTCACTGCCAGGTCCCTGAGCCTCTCCCTGCAGCTGCAAAAAGGCCTCAATCCCAAGTTCCTGAGCCTCTCCCTGCAGCTGCAGAAAGGCCTCACCCCCAGGTTCCTGAACATACCCGTGCAGCTGCAGAAAGGCCTGACCCCCAGGTTCCTGAGCCTCTCCCTACAGCTGCAGAAAGACCTCACACCCAGGTTCCTGAATATCCCAGTACAGCTGCAGAAAGTCCTCACCCCCAGGTTCCTGAGCCTCCCCTGCAGCTGCAGAAAGGCCTCGCCCCCAGGTTCCTGAGCCTCTCCCTGCAGCTACAGAAAATGCCTCACCCCCAGGTTCCTGAGCCTATCCCTGCAGCTGCAGAAAGGCCTCACCCCCAGGTTCTTGAGCCTATCCCTGCAGCTGCACAAAGGCCTCACCCCCAGGTTCCTGAGCCTCTCCCTACAGCTGCAGAAATGCCTCACCCCCAGGTTTCTGAACATCCCCGTGCAGCTGCAGAAAGGCCTCAACCCCAGGTTCCTGAGCCTATCCCTGCAGCAAGGCCTCACCCCAGGTCCCTGAGCCTTTCCCTGCAGCTACAGAAAAGGCCTCACCTTCAGGTTCCTGAGCCTCTCCCTGCAGCTACAGAAAAGGCCTCACCCCCAGGTTCCTGACCCTCCCCCTGCAGCTGCAGAGAAGCCTCACCCCCAGGTTCCTGAGCCTCTCCCTGCAGCTACAGAAAAGGCCTCACCCTCAGGTCCCTGAACCTCCCCCTGCAGTTGCAGAAAGGCCTCACCCCCAGGTTCCTGAACCTCCCCCTGCAGAAAGGCCTCAGCCCCAGGTTCAATAACCTCTCCCTGCAGCTACAGAAAGGCCTCACCCCCAGGTTCCTGAGCCTCTCCCTGCAGCTGCAGAAAGGTCTAACCCTCAGGTTCCTGAACCTCTCCCTGCAGCTGCAGAAAGACCTCACCCCCAGGTTCCTGAACCTCTCCCTGCAGCTGCAGAAAGGCCTCACACCCTGGTTCCTGAACCTATCCCTGCAGCTGCAAAAAGGCCTCACCCCCAGGTTCCTGAGCCTCTCCCTGCAGCTGCAGAATGACCTCAACCCCAGGTTCCTGAACATCCCCGTGCAGCTGCATAAAGGCCTCACTCCCATGTCCCTGAGCCTCTCCCTGCAGCTGCATGAGGGCCTCACTCCCAGGTTCCTGAGCCTCTCCCTGCAGCTGCAGAAAGACCTCACACCCAGGTTCCTGAATATCCCCGTACAGCTGCAGAAAGTCCTCACCCCCAGGTTCCTGAGCCTCCCCCTGTAGCTGCAGAAAGGCCTCGCCCCCAGGTTCCTGAGCCTCTCCCTGCAGCTACAGAAAATGCCTCACCCCCGGGTTCCTGAGCCTATCCCTGCAGCTGCAGAAAGGCCTCACCCGCAGGTTCCTGAGCCTATCCCTGCAGCTGCAAAAAGGCCTCACTCCCAGGTTCCTGAGCCTCTCCCTGCAGCTGCAGAAAGACCTCACCCCCAGGTTCCTGAACATCCCCGTACAGCTGCAGGAAGTCCTCACCCCAGGTTCCTGAGCCTCCCCCTGTAGCTGCAGAAAGGCCTCGCCCCCAGGTTCCTGAGCCTCTCCCTGCAGCTACAGAAAATGCCTCACCCCCAGGTTCCTGAGCCTATCCCTGCAGCTGCAGAAAGGCCTCACCCCCAGGTTTCTGAGCCTATCCCTGCAGCTGCAAAAAGGCCTCACCCCCTGGTTCCTGAGCTTCTCCCTGCAGCTGCAGAAAGGCCTCACCCCCAGGTTCCTGAGCCTCTCCCTGCAGCTGCAGAAAGGCCTCACCCCCAGGTTCCTGAGCCTCTCCCTTCAGCTACAGAAAAGGCCTCCCCCCCAGGTTCCTGAACCTCCCTGTGCAGCTGCAGAAAGGCCTCACCCCCAGGTTCCTGAGCCTCTCCATGCAGGTGCAAAAAGGCCTCACTCCCAGGTTCCTGAGCCTCTCCCTGCAGCTGCAGAAAGGCCTCACCCCCAGGTTCCTGAGCCTCTCCCTGCAGCTGCAGAACGGCCTCACCCCCAGGTTCCTGAACATCCCCGTTCAGCTGCAGAAAGGTCTCACCCCCATGTTTCTGAGCCTATCCCTGCAGCTGCAGAAAGGCCTCACCCCCAGGTTCCTGAGCCTCTCCCTGCAGCTACAGAAAAGGCCTCGCCCCCAGGTTCCTGAGCCTATCCATGCAGCTGCAGAAAGGCCTCACCCCCAGGTTCCTGAGCCTATCCCTGCAGCTGCAAAAAGGCCTCACCCCCAGGTTCCTGATCCTCTCCCTGCAGCTGCAGAAATGCCTCACCCCCAGGTTTCTGAACATCCCCGTACAGCTGCAGAAAAGCCTCACCCCCAGGTTCCTGAGCCTATCCCCGCAGCTGCAAAAAGTCCTCACCGCCAGGTTTCTGAGCCCCTCACTTCAGTTGCAGAAAGGCCTTAGCCCCAGGTTCCTGAACATCCCCGTGCAGCTGCAGAAAGGCCTCAACCCCAGGTTCCTGAGCCTATCCCTGCAGCAAGGCCTCACCCGCAGGTTCCTGAGCCTTTCCCTGCAGCTACAGAAAAGGCCTCACCCCCAGGTTCCTGAACCTCTACCTGCAGCTACAGAAAAGGCCTCACCCCCAGTTTCCTGAACCTCCCCCTTTAGCTGCAGAACGGCCTCAACCCCAGGTTCCTGAGCCTCTCCCTGCAGCTGCAAAAAGGCCTCACCCCAGGATCCTAAGCCTCTCCCTGCAGCTGCAGAAAGGCTTCACCCCCAGGTTCCTGAGCCTCTCCCTGCAGCTACAGAAAAGGCCTCACCCCCTGGTTCCTGAGCCTCTCCCTGCAGCTGCAGGAAGGCCTCACCCCCAGGTTCCTGAGGATCTCCCTGCAGCTACAGAAAAGGCCTCACCCCAGGTTCCTGAACCTCCCCGTGCAGCTGCAGAAAGGCCTCACCCCCAGGTTCCTGAGACTCTCCCTGCAGCTGCAAAAAGGCCTCACTCCCAGGTTCCTGAGCCTCTCCCTGCAGCTGCAGAAAGGCCTCACCCCCAGGTTCCTGAGCCTCTCCCTGCAGCTGCAGAACGGCCTCACCCCAGGTTCCTGAACAACCCCGTTCAGCTGCAGAAAGGTCTCACCCCCATGTTTCTGAGCATATCCCTGCAGCTGCAGAAAGGCCTCACCCCCAGGTTCCTGAGCCTCCCCCTGCAGCCGCAGAAAAGGCCTCACCTCCAGGTTCCTGAGCCTCTCTCTGCAGCTGCAGAAAAGGCCTCACCCCCAGGTTCCTGACCCTCCCCCTGCAGCTGCAGAAGGGCCTCACCTCCAGGTTCCTGAGCCTCTCCCTGCAGCTGCAGAAAGGCCTCACCGCCAGTTTCCTGAACCTCTCCCCGCAGTTGCAGAAATGCCTCACCCCCAGGTTCCTGAACCTCCCCCTGCAGAAAGGGCTCACCCCCAGGTTCAATAACCTCTCTCTGCAGCTGCAGAAAGGCCTCACCCCCAGGTTCCTGAGCCTCTCCCTGCAGCTGCAGAAAGGTCTAACCCTCAGGTTCCTGAACCTCTCCCTGCAGCTGCAGAAAGGCCTCACCCCGGGTTCCTGAACCTCTCCCTGCAGCTGCAGAAAGGCCTCACCCCCAGATTACTGAACCTCTCCCTGCAGCTGCAGAAAGGCCTCACCCCCAGGTTCCTGAACATACCCGTGCAGCTGCAGAAAGGCCTCACCCCCAGATTCCTGAACCTCTACCTGCAGCTACAGAAAAGGCCTCACCCCCAGGTTCCTGAGCCTCTCCCTGCAGCTGCAGAAAAGGCCTCACCCCCAGGTTCCTGACCCTCTCCCTGCAGCTGCAGAAAGGCCTCACCCCCAGGTTACTGAGCCTCTCCCTGCAGCTACAGAAAAGGCCTCACCCCCAGGTTCCTGAACCTCCCCCTGCAGTTGCAGAAAGGCCTCGCCCCCAGGTTCCTGAACCTCCCCCTGCAGAAAAGCCTCACCCCCAGGTTCAATAATCTCTCCCTGCAGCTGCAGAAAGGTCTAACCCTCAGGTTCCTGAACCTCTCCCTGCAGCTGCAGAAAGATCTCACCCCCAGGTTCCTGAACCTCTCCCTGCTGCTGCAGAAAGGCCTCAACCCCAGGTTCCTGAGCCTCTCCCAGAAGCTGCAAAAAGGCCTCACCCCAGGATCCTGAGCCTCTCCCTGCAGCTACAGAAAGGCCTCACCCCCAGGTTCCTGAACCTCTCCCTGCAGCTGCAGAGAGGCCTCACACCCTGGTTCCTGAACCTATCCCTGCAGCTGCAAAAAGGCCTCACCCCCAGGTTCCTGAGTCTCTCCCTGCAGCTGCAGAATGACCTCACCCCCAGGTTCCTGAACATCCCCATGCAGCTGCATAAAGATCTCACTGCCAGGTCCCTGAGCCTCTCCCTGCAGCTGCAAAAAGGCCTCAATCCCAAGTTCCTGAGCCTCTCCCTGCAGCTGCAGAAAGGCCTCACCCCCAAGTTCCTGAACATACCCGTGCAGCTGCAGAAAGGCCTGACCCCCAGGTTCCTGAGCCTCTCCCTACAGCTGCAGAAAGACCTCACACCCAGGTTCCTGAATATCCCAGTACAGCTGCAGAAAGTCCTCACCCCCAGGTTCCTGAGCCTCCCCTGCAGCTGCAGAAAGGCCTCGCCCCCAGGTTCCTGAGCCTCTCCCTGCAGCTACAGAAAATGTCTCACCCCCAGGTTCCTGAGCCTATCCCTGCAGCTGCAGAAAGGCCTCACCCCCAGGTTCCTGAGCCTATCCCTGCAGCTGCACAAAGGCCTCACCCCCAGGTTCCTGAGCCTCTCCCTACAGCTGCAGAAATGCCTCACCCCCAGGTTTCTGAACATCCCGTGCAGCTGCAGAAAGGCCTCAACCCCAGGTTCCTGAGCCTATCCCTGCAGCAAGGCCTCACCCCAGGTCCCTGAGCCTTTCCCTGCAGCTACAGAAAAGGCCTCACCCCCAGGTTCCTGACCCTCCCCCTGCAGCTGCAGAGAGGCCTCACCCCCAGGTTCCTGAGCCTCTCCCTGCAGCTGCAGAAAGGTCTAACCCTCAGGTTCCTGAACCTCTCCCTGCAGCTGCAGAAAGATCTCACCCCCAGGTTCCTGAACCTCTCCCTGCTGCTGCAGAAAGGCCTCACACCCTGGTTCCTGAACCTATCCCTTTAGCTGCAGAAAGGCCTCAACCCCAGGTTCCTGAGCCTCTCCCAGAAGCTGCAAAAAGGCCTCACCCCAGGATCCTGAGCCTCTCCCTGCAGCTACAGAAAGGCCTCACCCCCAGGTTCCTGAACCTCTCCCTGCAGCTGCAGAGAGGCCTCACACCCTGGTTCCTGAACCTATCCCTGCAGCTGCAAAAAGGCCTCACCCCCAGGTTCCTGAGTCTCTCCCTGCAGCTGCAGAATGACCTCACCCCCAGGTTCCTGAACATCCCCATGCAGCTGCATGAAGATCTCACTGCCAGGTCCCTGAGCCTCTCCCTGCAGCTGCAAAAAGGCCTCAATCCCAAGTTCCTGAGCCTCTCCCTGCAGCTGCAGAAAGGCCTCACCCCCAGGTTCCTGAACATACCCGTGCAGCTGCAGAAAGGCCTGACCCCCAGGTTCCTGAGCCTCTCCCTACAGCTGCAGAAAGACCTCACACCCAGGTTCCTGAATATCCCAGTACAGCTGCAGAAAGTCCTCACCCCCAGGTTCCTGAGCCTCCCCTGCAGCTGCAGAAAGGCCTCGCCCCCAGGTTCCTGAGCCTCTCCCTGCAGCTACAGAAAATGCCTCACCCCCAGGTTCCTGAGCCTATCCCTGCAGCTGCAGAAAGGCCTCACCCCCAGGTTCTTGAGCCTATCCCTGCAGCTGCACAAAGGCCTCACCCCCAGGTTCCTGAGCCTCTCCCTACAGCTGCAGAAATGCCTCACCCCCAGGTTTCTGAACATCCCCGTGCAGCTGCAGAAAGGCCTCAACCCCAGGTTCCTGAGCCTATCCCTGCAGCAAGGCCTCACCCCAGGTCCCTGAGCCTTTCCCTGCAGCTACAGAAAAGGCCTCACCTTCAGGTTCCTGAGCCTCTCCCTGCAGCTACAGAAAAGGCCTCACCCCCAGGTTCCTGACCCTCCCCCTGCAGCTGCAGAGAAGCCTCACCCCCAGGTTCCTGAGCCTCTCCCTGCAGCTACAGAAAAGGCCTCACCCTCAGGTCCCTGAACCTCCCCCTGCAGTTGCAGAAAGGCCTCACCCCCAGGTTCCTGAACCTCCCCCTGCAGAAAGGCCTCAGCCCCAGGTTCAATAACCTCTCCCTGCAGCTACAGAAAGGCCTCACCCCCAGGTTCCTGAGCCTCTCCCTGCAGCTGCAGAAAGGTCTAACCCTCAGGTTCCTGAACCTCTCCCTGCAGCTGCAGAAAGACCTCACCCCCAGGTTCCCGAACCTCTCCCTGCAGCTGCAGAAAGGCCTCACACCCTGGTTCCTGAACCTATCCCTGCAGCTGCAAAAAGGCCTCACCCCCAGGTTCCTGAGCCTCTCCCTGCAGCTGCAGAATGACCTCAACCCCAGGTTCCTGAACATCCCCGTGCAGCTGCATAAAGGCCTCACTCCCATGTCCCTGAGCCTCTCCCTGCAGCTGCATGAGGGCCTCACTCCCAGGTTCCTGAGCCTCTCCCTGCAGCTGCAGAAAGACCTCACACCCAGGTTCCTGAATATCCCCGTACAGCTGCAGAAAGTCCTCACCCCCAGGTTCCTGAGCCTCCCCCTGTAGCTGCAGAAAGGCCTCGCCCCCAGGTTCCTGAGCCTCTCCCTGCAGCTACAGAAAATGCCTCACCCCCGGGTTCCTGAGCCTATCCCTGCAGCTGCAGAAAGGCCTCACCCGCAGGTTCCTGAGCCTATCCCTGCAGCTGCAAAAAGGCCTCACTCCCAGGTTCCTGAGCCTCTCCCTGCAGCTGCAGAAAGACCTCACCCCCAGGTTCCTGAACATCCCCGTACAGCTGCAGGAAGTCCTCACCCCAGGTTCCTGAGCCTCCCCCTGTAGCTGCAGAAAGGCCTCGCCCCCAGGTTCCTGAGCCTCTCCCTGCAGCTACAGAAAATGCCTCACCCCCAGGTTCCTGAGCCTATCCCTGCAGCTGCAGAAAGGCCTCACCCCCAGGTTTCTGAGCCTATCCCTGCAGCTGCAAAAAGGCCTCACCCCCAGGTTCCTGAGCCTCTCCCTGCAGCTGCAGAAATGCCTCACCCCCAGGTTCCGGAACATACCCGTGCAGCTGCAGAAAGGCCACAACCCCAGGTTCCTGAGCCTATCCCTGCAGCAAGACCTCGCCCCCAGGTCCCTGAGCCTTTCCCTGCAGCTACAGAAAAGGCCTCACCCTCAGGTTCCTGAGCCTCTCCCTGCAGCTACAGAAAAGGCCTCACCCCCAGGTCCCTGAGCCTCTCCCTGCAGCTGCAGAAAGGCCTCACCCCCAGGTCCCTGAACCTCTACCTGCAGCTACAGAAAAGGCCTCACCCCCATTTTCCTGAACCTCCCCCTTTTGCTGCAGAAAGGCCTCAACCCCAGGTTCCTGAGCCTCTCCCTGCAGCTGCAAAAAGGCCTCACCCCAGGATCCTGAGCCTCTCCCTGCAGCTACAGAAAGGCTTCACCCCCAGGTTCCTGAGCCTCTCCCTGCAGCTACAGAAAGGCCTCACCCCCAGGTTTCTGAGCCTATCCTTTCAGCTGCAGAAAGGCCTCTCCCTGCATCTACAGAAAAGGCCTCACCCCCAGGTTCCTGAGCCTCTCCCTGCAGCTACAGAAAAGTCCTCACCCCATGGATCCTGAACCTCCCCCTGCAGCTGCAGAAAGGCCTCACCCCCAGGTTCCTTAGCCTCCTCCTGCAGCTGCTGAAATGCCTCACCCCCAGGTTCCTGAGCCTCTCCCTGAGGCTGCAGAAAGGCCTGACCCCCAGGTTCCTGAGCCTCTTCCTGCAGCTATTGAAAAAACCTCACCCCCAGGTTCCTGGGCCTCTCCATGCAGCTGCAGAAATGCCTCACACCCAGGTTCCTGACCCTCTCCCTGCTGCTACAGAAAAGGCCTCACCCCATGGATCCTGAACCTCCCCCTGCAGCTGCAGAAAGGCCTCACCCCCAGGTTCCTTAGCCTCCTCCTGCAGCTGCTGAAAGGCCTCACCCCCACGTTCCTTAGCCTCTCCCTGCAGCTGCAAAAAGGCCTCACCCCCAGGTTCCTGAGCCTCTCCCTGAAGCTGCAGAAAGGCCTGACCCCCATGTTCCCGAGTCTCTCCCTCCAGCTGCAGAAAGGCCTCACCACCAGGTTCCTGAGCCTCTTCCTGCAGCTATTGAAAAAACCTCACCCCCAGGTTCCGGGGCCTCTCCCTGCAGCTGCAGAAAGGCCTCACCCCCAGGTTCCTGAACATCCCCGTGTAGCTGCAGAAAGGCCTCACCCCCAGGTTCCTGAGCCTATCCCTGCAGCTGTAGAAAGGCCTCACCCCAGGTTCCTGTGCCTCCCCCTGCAGCTGCAGAAAAGGCCTCTCCCACAGGTTCCTGAACATCCCCATTCAGCTGCAAAAAGTCCTCGCCCCCAGGTTCCTGAGCCTCTCCCTGCAGCTGCAGAAAGGCCTCACCCCCAGGTTCCTGAACATACCCGTGCAGCTGCAGAAAGGCCTCACCCCCAGGTTCCTGAGCCTCCCCCTGCAGACGCAGAAAAGGCCTCACCCCCAGGTTCCTGACCCTCTCCCTGCAACTGCAGAAAAAACCTCAACCCCAGGTTCCTGACCCTCCCCCTGCAGAAAGGCCTCACCCCCAGGTTCAATAACCTCCCCCTGCAGCTGCAGAAAGGCCTCACCCCCAGGTTCCTGAGCCTCTCCCTGCAGCTGCAGAAAGGTCTAACCCTCAGGTTCCTGAACCGCTCCCTGCAGCTGCAGAAGGGCCTCATCCCCAGGTTCCTGAACCTCTCCCTGCAGCTGCAGAAAGGCCTCACACCCTGGTTCCTGAACCTATCCCTGCAGCTTCAAAAAGGCCTCACCCCCAGGTTCCTGAGCCTCTCCTTGAAGCTGCAGAAAGTCCTCACCCGCAGGTTCCTTAACCTCTCCCTGCAGCTGCAGAAATACCTCAACCCCAAGTTCCTGAGCCTCTCCCGGCAGCTACAGAAAAGGCCTCACCCCCTGGTTCCTGAGCCTCTCCCTGCAGCTGCAGAAAGGCCTCACTCCCATGTTTTTGAGCCTATCCCTGCAGCTGCAAAAGGCCTCACCCCCAGGTTCCTGAGCCTCTCCCTGCAGCTGTAGAAAGGCCTCACCCCCAGGTTCCTGAGCCTCTCCCTGCAGCTGCAGAACGGCCTTACCTCCAGGTTCCTGAACATCCCCGTTCAGTTGCAGAAAGGTCTCACCCCCATGTTTCTGAGCCTATCCCTGCAGCTGCAAAAGGCCTCACCCCCAGGTTCCTGAGCCTCTCCCTGCAGCTGCAGAAAGGCCCAACCCTTAGGTTCCTGAACATACCTGTGCAGCTGCAAAAAGACCTCACCCCCAGGTTCCTGAGCCTCCCCCTGCAGCTACAGAAAAGGCCTCACCCCCAGGCTCCTGAGCCTCTCCCTGCAGCTGCAGAAAGGCCTCACTCCCAGGTTCCTGAGCCTCTCCCTGCAGCTGCAAAAAGGCCTCACCCCCAGGTTCCTGATCCTCTCCCTGCAGCTGCAGAAATGCCTCACCCTTAAGTTTCTGAACATCCCCGTACAGCTGCAGAAAGGCCTCACCCCCAGGTTCCTGAGCCTATCCCGCAGATGCAAAAAGTCCTCACCGCCAGGTTTCTGAGCCCCTCACTTCAGCTGCAGAAAGGCCTCAGCCCTAGGTTCCTGAACATCCCCGTGCAGCTGCAGAAAGGCCTCAACCCCAGGTTCCTGAGCCTATCCCTGCAGCAAGGCCTCACCCGCAGGTTCCTGAGCCTTTCCCTGCAGCTACAGAAAAGGCCTCACCCCCAGGATCCTGAACCTCTCCCTGCAGCTACAGAAAAGGCCTCACCCCCAGGTTCCTGAGCCTCCCCCTGCAGCTGCAGCTGCAGAAAGGCCTCACCCCCAGATTCCTGAATCTCTACCTGCAGCTAGAGAAAAGGCCTAACCCCCAGTTTCCTGAACCTCCCCCTTTAGCTGCAGAACGGCCTCAACCCCAGGTTCCTGAGCCTCTCCCTGCAGCTGCAAAAAGGCCTCACCCCAGGATGCTGAGCCTCTCCCTGCAGCTTCAGAAAGGCTTCACCCCCAGGTTCCTGAGCCTCTCCCTGCAGCTACAGAAAAGGCCTCACCCCCAGGATCCTGAACCTCTCCCTGCAGCTACAGAAAAGGCCTCACCCCCAGGTTCCTGAGCCTCTCCCTGCAGCTGCAGAAAGGCCTCACCCCCAGATTCCTGAACCTCTACCTGCAGCTAGAGAAAAGGCCTCACCCCCAGTTTCCTGAACATCCCCCTTTAGCTGCAGAACGGCCTCAACCCCAGGTTCCTGAGCCTCTCCCTGCAGCTGCAGAAAGGCTTCACCCCCAGGTTCCTGAGCCTCTCCCTGCAGCTACAGAAAAGGCCTCACCCCCAGGTTCAATAACCTCTCCCTGCAGCTGCAGAAAGGCCTCACCCTTGGGTTCCTGAGCCTCTCCCTGCAGCTGCAGAAAGGTCTAACCCTCAGGTTCCTGAACCTCTCCCTGCAGCTGCAGAAAGACCTCACCCCCAGGTTCCTGAACCTCTCCCTGCAGCTGCAGAAGGACCTCACACCCTGGTTCCTGAACCTATCCCTGCAGCTGCAAAAAGGCCTCACCCCCAGGTTCCTGAGCCTCTTCCTGCAGCTGCAGAATGACCTCACCCCCAGGTTCCTGAACATCCCCGTGCAGCTGCATAAAGGCCTCACTCCCAGGTCCCTGAGCCTCTCCCTGCAGCTGCAAAAAGGCCTCACTCCCAGGTTCCTGAGCCTCTCCCTGCAGCTGCAGAAAGGCCTCATCCCCAGGTTCCAGAACATACCCGTGCAGCTGCAGAAAGGCCTGACCCCCAGGTTCCTGAGCCTCACCCTGCAGCTGTGGAAAGACCTCACACCCAGGTTCCTGAATTTCCCCGTACAGCTGCAGAAAGTCCTCACCCCCAGGTTCCTGAGCCTCCCCTGTAGCTGCAGAAAGGCCTCGCCCCCAGGTTCCTCAGCCTCTCCCTGCAGCTACAGAAAATGCCTCACCCCCAGGTTCCTGAGCCTATCCCTGCAGCTGCAGAAAGGCCTCACCCCCAGGTTCCTGAGCCTATCCCTGCAGCTGCAAAAAGGCCTCACCCCCAGGTTCCTGAGCCGATTCCCGCAGCTGCAAAAAGGCCTCACCCCCAGGTTCCTGAACATACCCCTGCAGCTGCAGAAAGGCCTGACACCCAGGTTCCTGAGCCTCTCCCTGCAGCTGCAGAAAGACCTCACCCCCAGGTTCCTGAGCCTCCCCCTGTAGCTGCAGAAAGGCCTCGCCCCCAGGTTCCTGAGCCTCTGCCTGCAGCTACAGAAAATGCCTCACCCCCAGGTTCCTGAGCCTTTCCCTGCATCTGCAGAAAGGCCTCACCCCCAGGTTCCTGAGCCTATCCCTGCAGCTGCAAAAAGGCCTCACCCCCAGGTCCTGAGCCTCTCCCTGCAGCTGCAGAAATGCCTCACCCCCAGGTTCCCGAATATCCCCGTGCAGCTGCAGAAAGGCCTCAACCGCAGGTTCCTGAGCCTATCCCTGCAGCAAGGCCTCACCCCCAGGTCCCTGAGCCTTTCCCTGCAGCTACAGAAAAGGCCTCACCCCCAGGTTCCTGACCCTCCCCCTGCAGCTGCAGAAAGGCCTCACCCCCAGGTTCCTGAGCCTCTCCCTGCAGCTACAGAAAAGGCCTCACCCCCAGGTTCCTCAGCCTATCCCTGCAGCTGCAGAAAGACCTCACCCCCAGGTTCCTGAACCTCTCCCTGCAGCTGCAGAAAGGCCTCACACCCTGGTTCCTGAACCTATCCCTGCAGCTGAAAAAAGGCCTCACCCCCAGGTTCCTGACCCTCCCCCTGCAGCTGCAGAAAGGCCTCACCCCCAGGTCCCTGAGCCTTTCCTTGCAGCTACAGAAAAGGCCTCACCCTCAGGTTCCTGAACCTCCCCCTGCAGTTGCAGAAAGGCCTCACCCCCAGGTTCCTGAACCTCCCCCTGCTGAAAGGCCTCACCCCCAGGTTCAATAACCTCTCCCTGCAGCTGCAGAAAGGCCTCACCCCCAGGTTCCTGAGCCTATCCCTGCAGCTGCAGAAAGACCTCACCCCCAGGTTCCTGAACCTCTCCCTGCAGCTGCAGAAAGGCCTCACACCCTGGTTCCTGAACCTATCCCTGCAGCTGCAAAAAGGCCTCACCCCCAGCTTCCTGAGCCTCTCCCTGCAGCTGCAGAATGACCTCACCCCCAGGTTCCTGAACATCCCCGTGCAGCTGCATAAAGGCCTCACTCCCAGGTCCCTGAGCCTCTCCCTGCAGCTGCAAAAAGGCCTCACTCCCAGGTTCCTGAGCCTCTCCCTGCAGCTGCAGAAAGGCCTGACCCCCAGGTTCCTGAGCCTCTCCCTGCAGCTGCAGAAAGACCTCACACCCAGGTTCCTGAATATCCCCGTACAGCTGGAGGAAGTCCTCACCCCCAGGTTGCTGAGCCTCCCCCTGTAGCTGCAGAAAGGCCTCGCCCCCAGGTTCCTGAGCCTTTCCCTGCAGCTACAGAAAATGCCTCACCCCCAGGTTTCTGAACATCCCCGTGCAGCTGCAGAAAGGCCTGACCCCCAGGTTCCTGAGCCTATACCCGCAGCTGCAGAAAGGCCTCACCCCCAGGTTCCTGAACATACCCCTGCAGCTGCAGAAAGGCCTGACCCCCAGGTTCCTGAGCCTCTCCCTGCAGCTGCAGAAAGACCTCACCCCCAGGTTCCTGAACATCCCCGTACAGCTGCAGAAAGTCCTCACCCCCAGGTTCCTGAGCCTCCCCCTGTAGCTGCAGAAAGGCCTCACCCCCAGGTTCCTGAGCCTCTCCCTGCAGCTACAGAAAATGCCTCACCCCCAGGTTCCTGAGCCTATCCCTGCAGCTGCAGAAAGGCCTCACCCCCAGGTTCCTGAGCCTATCCCTGTAGCTGCAGAAAGGCCTCAGCCCCAGGTTCGTGAGCCTCTCCCTGCAGCTGCAAAAAGGCCTCACCCCCAGGTTCCTGAGCCTCTCCCTGAAGCTGCAGAAAGGCCTCACCCGCAGGTTCCTTAACCTCTCCCTGCAGCTGCAGAAATGCCTCACCCCAGGTTCCTGAACCTCTCCCTGCAGCTACAGAAAAGGCCTCACCCCCTGGCTCCTGAGCCTCTCCCTGCATCTGCAGAAAGGCCTCACCCCCAGGTTCCTGAGCCTCTCCCTGCAGCGGCAGAAAGGCCTCACCCCCAGGTTCCTGAGCCTCCCCGTGCAGCTGCAGAAAGGCCTCACCCCCAGGTTCCTGAGCCTCTCCCTGCAACTGCAAAAAGGCCTCACTCCCAGGTTCCTGAGCCTCTCCCTGCAGCTGCAGAAAGGCCTCACCCCCAGGTTCCTGAGCCTCTCCCTGCAGCTGCAGAACGGCCTCACCCCCAGGTTCCTGAACATCCCCGTTCAGTTGCAGGAATGTCTCACCCCCAGGTTCCTGAGCCTCTCCCTGCAACTGCAAAAAGGCCTCACTCCCAGGTTCCTGAGCCTATCCCTGCAGCTGCAGAAAGGCCTCACCCCCAGGTTCCTGAGCCTATCCCTGCAGCTGCAAAAAGGCCTCACCCCCAGGTTCCTGAGCCTCTCTTTGCAGCTGCAGAAATGCCTCACCCCCAGGTTCCTGAGCCTCTCCCTGCAGCTGCAGAAAGGCCTCACCCCAGGATCCTGAGCCTCTCCCTGCAGCTACAGAAAGGCTTCACCCCCGGGTTCCTGAGCCTCTCCCTGCAGCTACAGAAAGGCCTCACCCCCAGGTTCCTGAGCCTCTCCCTGCAGCTACAGAAAGGCCTCACCCCCAGGTTTCTGAGCCTATCCTTGCAGCTGCAGAAAGGCCTCTCCCTGCATCTACAGAAAAGGCCTCACCCCCAGGTTCCTGAGCCTCTCCCTGCAGCTACAGAAAAGTCATGACCCCCAGGTTCCTGAGCCTCTCCCTGCAGCTGCAGAAATGCCTCACACCCAGGTTCCTGAGCCTCTCCCTGCAGCTACAGAAAAGGCCTCACCCCATGGATCCTGAACCTCCCTCTGCAGCTGCAGAAAGGCCTCACCCCCAGGTTCCTTAGCCTCCTCCTGCACCTGCTGAAAGGCCTCACCCCCAGGTTCCTTAGCCTCTCCCTGCAGCTGCAAAACGGCCTCACCCCCAGGTTCCTGAGCCTCTCCCTGAGGCTGCAGAAAGGCCTGACCCCCAGGTTCCTGAGTCTCTCCCTCCAGCTGCAGAAAGGCCTCACCCCCAGGTTCCTGGGCCTCTCCCTGCAGCTGCAGAAAGAACTCACCCCCAGGTTCCTGATCATCCCCGTGTAGCTGCAGAAAGGCCTCACCCCCAGGTTCCTGAGCCTCTCCCTGCAGCTGTAGAAAGGCCTCACCCCCAGTTTCCTGTGCCTCCCCCTGCAGCTGCAGAAAAGGCCTCTCCCACAGGTTCCTGAACATCCCCGTTCAGCTGCAGAAAGGTCACACCCCCATGTTTCTGAGCATATCCCTGCAGCTGCAAAAAGTCCTCACCCCAAGGTTCCTGAGCCTCTCTCTGCAGCTGCAGAAAGGCCTCACCCCCAGGTTCCTGAACATACCTGTGCAGCTGCAGAAAGGCCTCACCCCCAGGTTCCTGAGCCTCCCCCTGCAGCCGCAGAAAAGGCCTCACCCCCAGGTTCCTGAGCCTCTCCCTGCAACTGCAGAAAAGGCTTCACCCCCAGGTTCCTGACCCTCCCCCTGCAGCTGCAGAAAGGCCTCACCCCCAGGTTCCTGAGCCTCTCCCTGCAGCTACAGAAAAGGCCTCACCCCCAGGTTCAATAACCTCCCCCTGCAGTTGCAGAAAGGCCTCACCCACAGGTTCCTGAGCCTCTCCCTGCAGCTGCAGAAAGGTCTAACCCTCAGGTTCCTGAACCGCTCCCTGCAGCTGCAGAAAGGCCTCCCCCCAGGTTCCTGAACCTCTCCCTGCAGCTGCAGAAAGGCTTCACACCCTGGTTCCTGAACGTATCCCTGCAGCTGCAAAAAGGCCTCACCCCCAGGTTCCTGAGCCTCTCCCTGAAGCTGCAGAAAGGACTCACCCGCAGGTTCCTTAACCTCTCCCTGCAGCTGCAGAAATGCCTCACCCCAGGTTCCTGAACCTCTCCCTGCAGCTACAGAAAAGGCCTCACCCCCTGGCTCCTGAGCCTCTCCCTGCAGCTGCAGAAAGGCCTCACCCCCAGGTTCCTGAGCGTCTCCCTGCAGCGGCAGAAAGGCCTCACCCCCAGGTTCCTGAGCCTCTCCCTGCAGCTACAGAAAAGGCCTCACCCCCAGGTTCCAGAACCTCCCCGTGCAGCTGCAGAAAGGCCTCACCCCCAGGTTCCTGAGCCTCTCCCTGCAACTGCAAAAAGGCCTCACTCCCAGGTTCCTGAGCCTCTCCCTGCAGCTGCAGAAAGGCCTCACCCCCAGGTTCCTGAGCCTCTCCCTGCAGCTGCAGAACGGCCTCACCCCCAGGTTCCTGAACATCCCCGTTCAGTTGCAGAAATGCCTCACCCCCAGGTTCCTGAGCCTCTCCCTGCAGCTGCAGAAAGGCCTCACCCCAGGATCCTGAGCCTCTCCCTGCAGCTACAGAAAGGCTTCACCCCCAGGTTCCTGAGCCTCTCCCTGCAGCTACAGAAAGGCCTCACCCCCAGGTTCCTGAGCCTCTCCCTGCAGCTACAGAAAGGCCTCACCCCCAGGTTTCTGAGCCTATCCTTGCAGCTGCAGAAAGGCCTCTCCCTGCATCTACAGAAAAGGCCTCACCCCCAGGTTCCTGAGCCTCTCCCTGCAGCTACAGAAAAGTCATGACCCCCAGGTTCCTGAGCCTCTCCCTGCAGCTGCAGAAATGCCTCACACCCAGGTTCCTGAGCCTCTCCCTGCAGCTACAGAAAAGGCCTCACCCCATGGATCCTGAACCTCCCTCTGCAGCTGCAGAAAGGCCTCACCCCCAGGTTCCTTAGCCTCCTCCTGCACCTGCTGAAAGGCCTCACCCCCAGGTTCCTTAGCCTCTCCCTGCAGCTGCAAAACGGCCTCACCCCCAGGTTCCTGAGCCTCTCCCTGAGGCTGCAGAAAGGCCTGACCCCCAGGTTCCTGAGTCTCTCCCTCCAGCTGCAGAAAGGCCTCACCCCCAGGTTCCTGGGCCTCTCCCTGCAGCTGCAGAAAGAACTCACCCCCAGGTTCCTGATCATCCCCGTGTAGCTGCAGAAAGGCCTCACCCCCAGGTTCCTGAGCCTCTCCCTGCAGCTGTAGAAAGGCCTCACCCCCAGTTTCCTGTGCCTCCCCCTGCAGCTGCAGAAAAGGCCTCTCCCACAGGTTCCTGAACATCCCCGTTCAGCTGCAGAAAGGTCACACCCCCATGTTTCTGAGCATATCCCTGCAGCTGCAAAAAGTCCTCACCCCAAGGTTCCTGAGCCTCTCTCTGCAGCTGCAGAAAGGCCTCACCCCCAGGTTCCTGAACATACCTGTGCAGCTGCAGAAAGGCCTCACCCCCAGGTTCCTGAGCCTCCCCCTGCAGCCGCAGAAAAGGCCTCACCCCCAGGTTCCTGAGCCTCTCCCTGCAACTGCAGAAAAGGCTTCACCCCCAGGTTCCTGACCCTCCCCCTGCAGCTGCAGAAAGGCCTCACCCCCAGGTTCCTGAGCCTCTCCCTGCAGCTACAGAAAAGGCCTCACCCCCAGGTTCAATAACCTCCCCCTGCAGTTGCAGAAAGGCCTCACCCCCAGGTTCCTGAGCCTCTCCCTGCAGCTGCAGAAAGGTCTAACCCTCAGGTTCCTGAACCGCTCCCTGCAGCTGCAGAAAGGCCTCCCCCCAGGTTCCTGAACCTCTCCCTGCAGCTGCAGAAAGGCTTCACACCCTGGTTCCTGAACGTATCCCTGCAGCTGCAAAGAGGCCTCACCCCCAGGTTCCTGAGCCTCTCCCTGAAGCTGCAGAAAGGACTCACCCGCAGGTTCCTTAACCTCTCCCTGCAGCTGCAGAAATGCCTCACCCCAGGTTCCTGAACCTCTCCCTGCAGCTACAGAAAAGGCCTCACCCCCTGGCTCCTGAGCCTCTCCCTGCAGCTGCAGAAAGGCCTCACCCCCAGGTTCCTGAGCCTCTCCCTGCAGCGGCAGAAAGGCCTCACCCCCAGGTTCCTGAGCCTCTCCCTGCAGCTACAGAAAAGGCCTCACCCCCAGGTTCCAGAACCTCCCCGTGCAGCTGCAGAAAGGCCTCACCCCCAGGTTCCTGAGCCTCTCCCTGCAACTGCAAAAAGGCCTCACTCCCAGGTTCCTGAGCCTCTCCCTGCAGCTGCAGAAAGGCCTCACCCCCAGGTTCCTGAGCCTCTCCCTGCAGCTGCAGAACGGCCTCACCCCCAGGTTCCTGAACATCCCCGTTCAGTTGCAGAAATGTCTCACCCCCATGTTTCTGAGCCTATCCCTGCAGCTGCAAAAGGCCTCACCCCCAGGTTCCTGAGCCTCTCCCTGCAGCTGCAGAAAGGCCCCACCCCCAGGTTCCTGAACATACCCGTGCAGCTGCAAAAAGGCCTCACCCCCAGGTTCCTGAGCCTCCCCCTGCAGCTACAGAAAAGGCCTCACCCCCAGGTTCCTGGGCCTCTCCCTGCAGCTGCAGAAAGGCCTCACCCCCAGGTTCCTGAGCCTCTCCCTGCAGCTACAGAAAAGGCTTCACCCCCAGGTTCCTGAGCCTATCCCTGCAGCTGCAAAAAGGCCTCACCCCCAGGTTCCTGATCCTCTCCCTGCAGGTGCAGAAATGCCTCACCCCCAGGTTTCTGAACATCCCCGTACAGCTGCAGAAAGGCCTCACCCCCAGGTTCCTGAGCCTATCCCCGCAGCTGCAAAAAGTCCTCACCGCCAGGTTTCTGAGCCCCTCACTTCAGCTGCAGAAAGGCCTCAGCCCCAGGTTCCTGAACATCCCCGTGCAGCTGCAGAAAGGCCTCACCCCCAGGTTCCTGAACATCCCCGTGCAGCTGCAGAAAGGCCTCAACCCCAGGTTCCTGAGCCCATCCCTGCAGCAAGGCCTCACCCCCAGGTTCCTGAGCCTCTCCCTGCAGCTACAGAAAAGGCCACACCCCCAGGTTCCTGAACCTCTCCCTGCAGCTGCAGAAAGGCCTCACCCACAGATTCCTGAACCTCTCCCTGCAGCTACAGAAAAGGCCTCACCCCCAGTTTCCTGAACCTCCCCCTTTAGCTGCAAAAAGGCCTCACCCCAGGATCCTGAGCCTCTCCCTACAGCTGCAGAAAGGCTTCACCCCCAGGTTCCTGAGCCTCTCCCTGCTGCTGCAGAAAGTCTTCACACCCAGGTTCCTGAACATCCCCGTGCAGCTGCAGAAATACCTCACCACCAGATTCCTGAGCTTCTCCCTGAAGCTACAGAAAGACCTCACCACCCCCAGGTTTCTGAGCCTATGCTTGCAGCTGCAGAAAGGTCTCACCCCCAGGTTCCTGAGCCTCTCCCTGCATCTACAGAAAAGTCCTCACCCCCAGGTTCCTGAGCCTCTCCCTGCAGCTATAGAAAAGTCCTCACCCCCAGGTTCCTGAGCCTCTCCCTGCAGCTGCAGAAAGGCCTCACCCCCAGGTTCCTTAGCCTCTCCCTGCAGCTGCAAAAAGGCCTCACCCCCAGGTTCCTGAGTCTATCCCTGCAGCTGCAGAAAGCCCTCACCCCCAGGTTCCTGAGCCTATCCCTGCAGCTGCAAAAAGGCCTCACTCCCAGGTTCCTGAGCCTCTCCCTGCAGAAATGCCTCACCCCCAGGTTTCTGAACATCCCCGTGCAGCTGCAGAAAGGCCTCACCCCCATGTTCCTGAGCCTCTCCCTGCAGCTATAGAAAAGTCCTCACCCCCAGGTTCCTGAGCCTCTCCCTGCAGCTGCAGAAAGGCCTAACCCCCAGGTTCTTGAGCCTATCCCTGCAGCTGCAAAAAGGCCTCACCCCCGGTTTCCTGAGCTTCTCCCTGCAGAAATGCCTCACCCCCAGGTTCCTGAGCCTCTCCCTGCAGCTGCAGAAAGGCCTCACCCCCAGGTTCCTGAGCCTCTCCCTGCAGCTACAGAAAAGGCCTCACCCCATGGATCCTAAACCTCCCCCTGCAGCTGCAGAAAGGCCTCACCCCCAGGTTCCTTAGCCTCTCCCTGCAGCTGCTGAGAGGCCTCACCCACAGGTTCCTGAACATACCCGTGCAGCTGCAGAAAGGCCTCACCCCCAGGTTCCTGAGCCTATCCCTGTAGCTGCAAAAAGGCCTCACCCCCAGGTTCCGGAGCCTCTCCCTGCCGCTGTAGAAAGGCCTGACCCCTAGGTTTCTGAACATCCCCGTGCAGCTGCAGAAAGGCCTCACCCCCAGGTTCCTGAGCCAATCCCTGCAGCTGCAGAAAGGCCTCACCCCCAGTTTCCTGAGCCTATCCTTGCAGCTGCAGAAAGGCCTCACCCCCCGGTTCATGAGCCTCTCACTGCAGCTGCAAAAATGCCTCACCCCCAGGTTCCTGAGCCTATCCCTGTAGCTGCAGAAATACCTCACCACCAGATTCCTGAGCTTCTCCCTGAAGCTACAGAAAGACCTCACCACCCCCAGGTTTCTGAGCCTATGCTTGCAGCTGCAGAAAGGTCTCACCCCCAGGTTCCTGAGCCTCTCCCTGCATCTACAGAAAAGTCCTCACCCCCAGGTTCCTGAGCCTCTCCCTGCAGCTATAGAAAAGTCCTCACCCCCAGGTTCCTGAGCCTCTCCCTGCAGCTGCAGAAAGGCCTCACCCCCAGGTTCCTTAGCCTCTCCCTGCAGCTGCAAAAAGGCCTCACCCCCAGGTTCCTGAGTCTATCCCTGCAGCTGCAGAAAGCCCTCACCCCCAGGTTCCTGAGCCTATCCCTGCAGCTGCAAAAAGGCCTCACTCCCAGGTTCCTGAGCCTCTCCCTGCAGAAATGCCTCACCCCCAGGTTTCTGAACATCCCCGTGCAGCTGCAGAAAGGCCTCACCCCCATGTTCCTGAGCCTCTCCCTGCAGCTATAGAAAAGTCCTCACCCCCAGGTTCCTGAGCCTCTCCCTGCAGCTGCAGAAAGGCCTAACCCCCAGGTTCTTGAGCCTATCCCTGCAGCTGCAAAAAGGCCTCACCCCCGGTTTCCTGAGCTTCTCCCTGCAGAAATGCCTCACCCCCAGGTTCCTGAGCCTCTCCCTGCAGCTGCAGAAAGGCCTCACCCCCAGGTCCCTGAGCCTCTCCCTGCAGCTACAGAAAAGGCCTCACCCCATGGATCCTAAACCTCCCCCTGCAGCTGCAGAAAGGCCTCACCCCCAGGTTCCTTAGCCTCTCCCTGCAGCTGCTGAGAGGCCTCACCCACAGGTTCCTGAACATACCCGTGCAGCTGCAGAAAGGCCTCACCCCCAGGTTCCTGAGCCTATCCCTGTAGCTGCAAAAAGGCCTCACCCCCAGGTTCCGGAGCCTCTCCCTGCCGCTGTAGAAAGGCCTGACCCCTAGGTTTCTGAACATCCCCGTGCAGCTGCAGAAAGGCCTCACCCCCAGGTTCCTGAGCCAATCCCTGCAGCTGCAGAAAGGCCTCACCCTCAGGTTCCTGAGCCTATCCTTGCAGCTGCAGAAAGGCCTCACCCCCCGGTTCATGAGCCTCTCACTGCAGCTGCAGAAATGCCTCACCCCCAGGTTCCTGAGCCTATCCCTGTAGCTGCAGAAAGGCCTCAGCCCCAGGTTCGTGAGCCTCTCCCTGCAGCTGCAGAAAGGCCTCATCCCCAGGTTCCTGAACCTCTCACTGCAGCTACAGAAAAGGCCTCACCCCAAGGTTCCTGAGCCTCTCCCTGCAGCTGCGGAAAGGCATCACCCCCAGGTTCCTGAGACTATTCCCGAAGCTGCAGAAAGGCCTCACTCCCAGGTTCCTGATCATCCCCATACAGCTGCAGAAAGTCCTCACCCCCAGGTTCCTGAGCCTCCCCCTGTAGCTGCAGAAAGGCCTCGCCCCCAGGTTCCTGAGCCTCTCCCTGCAGCTACAGAAAATGCCTCACCCCCAGGTTCTTGAGCCTATTCCCGCAGCTGCAAAAAGTCCTCACCGCCAGGTTTCTGAGCCCCTCACTTCAGCTGCTGAAAGGCCTCACCCCCAGGTTCCTGAACATCCTCGTGCAGCTGCAGAAAGGCCTCAACCCCAGGTTCCTGAGCCTATCCCTGCAGCAAGGCCTCACCCCCAGGTTCCTGAGCCTCTCCCTGCAGCTACAGAAAAGGCCACACCCCCAGGTTCCTGAAACTCTCCCTGCAGCTGCAGAAAGGCCTCTCCCACAGATTCCTGAACCTCTCCCTGCAGCTACAGAAAAGGCCTCACCCCCAGTTTCCTGAACCTCCCCCTTTAGCTGCAGAAAGGCCTCAACCCCAGGTTCCTGAGCCTCTCCCTGCAGCTGCAGAAAGTCTGCACACCCAGGTTCCTGAACATCCCCGTGCAGCTGCAGAAATGCCTCACCACCAGATTCCTGAGCTTCTCCCTGAAGCTGCAGAAAGACCTCACCCCCATGTTCCTGAGCCTCTCCCTGCAGCTATAGAAAAATCCACACCCCCAGGTTCCTGAGCCTCTCCCTGCAGCTGCAGAAAGGCCTCACCCCCAGGTTCCTGAGCCTCTCCTTGCAGCTACAAACAAGGCCTCACCCCATGGATCATGAACCTCCCCCTGCAGCTGCAGAAAGGCCTCACCCCCAGGTTCCTTAGCCTCTCCCTGCAGCTGCAAAAAGGCCTCACCCCCAGGTTCCTGAGTCTATCCCTGCAGCTGCAGAAAGCCCTCACCCCCAGGTTCCTGAGCCTATCCCTGCAGCTGCAAAAAGGCCTCACCCCCAGGTTCCTGAGCCTATGCTTGCAGCTGCAGAAAGGTCTCACCCCTAGGTTCCTGAGCCTCTCCCTGCATCTACAGAAAAGGCCTCACCCCCATGTTCCTGAGCCTCTCCCTGCAGCTATAGAAAAATCCACACCCCCAGGTTCCTGAGCCTCTCCCTGCAGCTGCAGAAAGGCCTCACCCCCAGGTTCCTGAGCCTCTCCTTGCAGCTACAAACAAGGCCTCACCCCATGGATCATGAACCTCCCCCTGCAGCTGCAGAAAGGCCTCACCCCCAGGTTCCTTAGCCTCTCCCTGCAGCTGCAAAAAGGCCTCACCCCCAGGTTCCTGAGTCTATCCCTGCAGCTGCAGAAAGCCCTCACCCCCAGGTTCCTGAGCCTATCCCTGCAGCTGCAAAAAGGCCTCACCCCCAGGTTCCTGAGCCTCTCCCTGCAGAAATGCCTCACCCCCAGGTTTCTGAACATCCCCGTGCAACTGCAGAAAGGCCTAACCCCCAGGTTCTTGAGCCTATTCCCGCAGCTGCAAAAAGTCCTCACCGCCAGGTTTCTGATCCCCTCACTTCAGCTGCAGAAAGGCCTCACCCCCAGGTTCCTGAACATCCCCGTGCAGCTGCAGAAAGGCCTCAACCCCAGGTTCCTGAGCCTCTCTCTGCAGCTACAGAAAAGGCCACACCCCCAGGTTCCTGAACCTCTCCCTGCAGCTGCAGAAAGGTGTCACCCACAGATTCCTGAACCTCTCCCTGCAGCTACAGAAAAGGCCTCACCCCCAGTTTCCTGAACCTCCCCCTTTAGCTGCAGAAAGGCCTCAACCCCAGGTTCCTGAGCCTCTCCCTGCAGCTGCAAAAAGGCCTCACCCCATGATCCTGAGCCTCTCCCTGCAGCTACAGAAAGGCTTCACCCCCAGGTTCCTGAGCCTCTCCCTGCAGCTGCAGAAAGGCTTCACCCCCAGGTTCCTGAGCCTCTCCCTACAGCTGCAAAAAGGCCTCACCCCAGGATCCTGAGCCTCTCCCTGCAGCTACAGAAAGGCTTCACCCCCAGGTTCCTGAGCCTCTCCCTGCAGCTGCGGAAAGGCTTCACCCCCAGGTTCCTGAGCCTCTCCCTGCAGCTGCAGAAAGTCTTCACACCCAGGTTCCTGAACATCCCCGTGCAGCTGCAGAAATGCCTCACCGCCAGATTCCTGAGCTTCTCCCTGAAGCTACAGAAAGACCTCACCACCCCCAGGTTTCTGAGCCTATGCTTGCAGCTGCAGAAAGGTCTCACCCCCAGGTTCCTGAGCCTCTCCCTGCAGCTATAGAAAAGTCCTCACCCCCAGGTTCCTGAGCCTCTCCCTGCAGCTGCAGAAAGGCCTCACCCCCAGGTTCCTGACCCTCTCCTTGGAGCTACAGAAAAGGCCTCACCCCATGGATCCTGAACCTCCCCCTGCAGCTGCAGAAAGGCCTCACCCCCAGGTTCCTTAGCCTCTCCCTGCAGCTGCAAAAAGGCCTCACCCCCAGGTTCCTGAGTCTATCCCTGCAGCTGCAGAAAGCCCTCACCCCCAGGTTCCTGAGCCTATCCCTGCAGCTGCAAAAAGGCCTCACCCCCAGGTTCCTGAGCCTCTCCCTGCAGAATGCCTCACCCCCAGGTTTCTGAACATCCCCGTGCAGCTGCAGAAATGCCTAACCCCCAGGTTCTTGAGCCTATCCCTGCAGCTGCAAAAAGGCCTCACCCCCAGTTTCCTGAGCTTCTCCCTGCAGAAAGGCCTAACCCCCAGGTTCTTGAGCCTATCCCTACAGCTGCAAAAAGTCCTCACCCCCAGGTTCCTGAGCCTCTCCCTGCAGCTGCAAAAAGGCCTCACCCCCAGGTTCCTGAGCCTCTCCCTGCAGCTACAGAAAAGGCCTCACCCCCAGGTTCCTGTGCCTCCCCCTGCAGCTGCAGAAAAGGCCTCTCCCACAGGTTCCTGAACATCCCCGTTCAGCTGCAGAAAGGTCACACCCCCATGTTTCTGAGCATATCCCTGCAGCTGCAAAAAGTCCTCAACCCCAGGTTCCTGAGCCTCTCTCTGCAGCTGCAGAAAGGCCTCACCCCCAGGTTCCTGAACATACCTGTGCAGCTGCAGAAAGGCCTCACCCCCAGGTTCCTGAGCCTCCTCCTGCAGCCGCAGAAAAGGCCTCACCCCCAGGTTCCTGAGCCTCTCCCTGCAACTGCAGAAAAGGCCTCACCCCAGGTTCCTGACGCTCCCCCTGCAGCTGCAGAAAGGCCTCACCCCCAGGTTCCTGAGCCTCTCCCTGCAGCTACAGAAAAGGCCTCACCCCCAGGTTCAATAACCTCCTCCTGCAGCCGCAGAAAAGGCCTCACCCCCAGGTTCCTGAGCCTCTCCCTGCAACTGCAGAAAAGGCCTCACCCCCAGGTTCCTGACGCTCCCCCTGCAGCTGCAGAAAGGCCTCACTCCCAGGTTCCTGAGCCTCTCCCTGCAGCTACAGAAAAGGCCTCACCCCCAGGTTCAATAACCTCCCCCTGCAGCTGCAGAAAGGCCTCACCCCCAGGTTCCTGAACCTCTCCCTGCAGCTGCAGAAAGGCTTCACACCCTGGTTCCTGAACCTATCCCTGCAGCTGCAAAAAGGCCTCACCCCCAGGTTCCTGAGCCTCTCCCTGAAGCTGCAGAAAGGCCTCACCCTCAGGTTCCTTAACCTCTCCCTGCAGCTGCAGAAATGCCTCACCCCAGGTTCCTGAACCTCTCCCTGCAGCTACAGAAAAGGCCTCACCCCCTGGCTACTGAGCCTCTCCCTGCAGCTGCAGAAAGGCCTCACCCCCAGGTTCCTGAGCCTCTCCCTGCAGCGGCAGAAAGGCCTCACCCCCAGGTTCCTGAGCCTATCCCTGCAGCTACAGAAAAGGCCTCACCCCCAGGTTCCTGAACCTCCGCGTGCAGCTGCAGAAAGGCCTCACCCCCAGGTTCCTGAGCCTCTCCCTGCAACTTCAAAAAGGCCTCACTCCCAGGTTCCTGAGCCTCTCCCTGCAGCTGCAGAAAGGCCTCACCCCCAGGTCCCTGAACCTCTACCTGCAGCTACAGAAAAGGCCTCACCCCCAGTTTCCTGAACCTCCCCCTTTAGCTGCAGAAAGGCCTCAACCCCAGGTTCCTGAGCCTCTCCCTGCAGCTGCAAAAAGGCCTCACCCCAGGATCCTGAGCCTCTCCGTGCAGCTGCAGAAAGGCTTCACCCCCAGGTTCCTGAACATCCCCGTGCAGCTGCAGAAATACCTCACCACCAGATTCCTGAGCTTCTCCCTGAAGCTACAGAAAGACCTCACCACCCCCAGGTTTCTGAGCCTATGCTTGCAGCTGCAGAAAGGTCTCACCCCCAGGTTCCTGAGCCTCTCCCTGCATCTACAGAAAAGGCCTCACCCCCAGGTTCCTGAGCCTCTCCCTGCAGCTATAGAAAAGTCCTCACCCCCAGGTTCCTGAGCCTCTCCCTGCAGCTGCAGAAAGGCCTCACCCCCAGGTTCCTGAGTCTATCCCTGAAGCTGCAGAAAGCCCTCACCCCCAGGTTCCTGAGCCTATCCCTGCAGCTGCAAAAAGGCCTCACCCCCAGGTTCCTGAGCCTCTCCCTGCAGAAATGCCTCACCCCCAGGTTTCTGAACATCCCCGTGCAGCTGCAGAAAGGCCTAACCCCCAGGTTCCTGAGCCTATCCCTGCAGCTGCAGAAAGGCCTAACCCCCAGGTTCTTGAGCCTATCCCTGCAGCTGCAAAAAGGCCTCACCCACTGTTTCCTGAGCTTCTCCCTGCAGAAATGCCTCACCCCCAGGTTCCTGAGCCTCTCCCTGCAGCTGCAGAAAGGCCTCACCCCCAGGTTCCTGAGCCTCTCCCTGCAGCTACAGAAAAGGCCTCACCCCATGGATCCTAAACCTCCCCCTGCAGCTGCAGAAAGGCCTCACCCCCAGGTTCCTTAGCCTCTCCCTGCAGCTGCTGAGAGGCCTCACCCACAGGTTTCTGAACATCCCCGTGCAGCTGCAGAAAGGCCTCACCCCCAGGTTCCTGAGCCAATCCCTGCAGCTGCAAAAAAGGCCTCACCCCCAGATTCCTGAGCCTATCCTTGCAGCTGCAGAAAGGTCTCACCCCCATGTTTCTGAGCCTATCCCTGCAGCTGCAAAAGGCCTCACCCACAGGTTCCTGAGCCTCTCCCTGCAGCTGCAGAAAGGCCTCACCCCCAGGTTCCTGAGCCTATCCTTGCAGCTGCAGAAAGGCCTCAGCCCCAGGTTCCTGAGCCTATCCCTGTAGCTGCAGAAAGGCCTCAGCCCCAGGTTCCTGAGCCTCTCCCTGCAGCTGCAGAAAGGCCTCATCCCCAGGTTCCTGAACCTCTCACTGCAGCTACAGAAAAGGGCTCACCCCAAGGTTCCTGAGCCTCTCCCTGCAGCTGCAGAAATGCCTCACCCCCAGGTTTCTGAGCCTCTCCCTGCAGAAATGCCTCACCCCCAGGTTTCTGAACATCCCCGTGCAACTGCAGAAAGGCCTAACCCCCAGGTTCTTGAGCCTATTCCCGCAGCTGCAAAAAGTCCTCACCCCCAGGTTTCTGAGCCTCTCCCTGCAGAAATGCCTCACCCCCAGGTTTCTGAACATCCCCGTGCAGCTGCAGAAAGGCCTCACACACAGGTTCCTGATCATCCCCATACAGCTGCAGAAAGTCCTCACCCCCAAGTTCCTGAGCCTCCCCCTGTAGCTGCAGAAAGGCCTCGCCCCCAGGTTCCTGAGCCTCTCCCTGCAGCTACAGAAAATGCCTCACCCCCAGGTTCTTGAGCCTATTCCCGCAGCTGCAAAAAGTCCTCACCGCCAGGTTTCTGAGCCCCTCACTTCAGCTGCTGAAAGGCCTCACCCCCAGGTTCCTGAACATCCTCGTGCAGCTGCAGAAAGGCCTCAACCCCAGGTTCCTGAGCCTATCCCTGCAGCAAGGCCTCACCCCCAGGTTCCTGAGCCTCTCCCTGCAGCTACAGAAAAGGCCACACCCCCAGGTTCCTGAAACTCTCCCTGCAGCTGCAGAAAGGCCTCACCCACAGATTCCTGAACCTCTCCCTGCAGCTACAGAAAAGGCCTCACCCCCAGTTTCCTGAACCTCCCCCTTTAGCTGCAGAAAGGCCTCAACCCCAGGTTCCTGAGCCTCTCCCTGCAGCTGCAAAAAGGCCTCAGCCCAGGATCCTGAGCCTCTCCCTGCAGCTGCAGAATGGCTTCACCCCCAGGTTCCTGAGCCTCTCCCTGCAGCTGCAGAAAGTCTTCACACCCAGGTTCCTGAACATCCCCGTGCAGCTGCAGAAATGCCTCACCACCAGATTCCTGAGCTTCTCCCTGAAGCTACAGAAAGACCTCACCACCCCCAGGTTTCTGAGCCTATGCTTGCAGCTGCAGAAAGGTCTCACCCCCAGGTTCCTGAGCCTCTCCCTGCATCTACAGAAAAGGCCTCACCCCCAGGTTCCTGAGCCTCTCCCTGCAGCTGCAGAAAGGCCTCACCCCCAGGTTCCTGAGCCTCTCCTTGCAGCTACAGAAAAGGCCTCACCCCATGGATCCTGAACCTCCCCCTGCAGCTGCAGAAAGGCCTCACCCCCAGGTTCCTTAGCCTCTCCCTGCAGCTGCAAAAAGGCCTCACCCCAGGTTCCTGAGTCTATCCCTGCAGCTGCAGAAAGCCCTCACCCCAGGTTTCTGAGCCTATCCCTGCAGCTGCAAAAAGGCCTCACCCCAGGATCCTGAGCCTCTCCTGCAGCTACAGAAAGGCTTCACCCCCAGGTTCCTGAGCCTCTCCCTGCAGTTGCAGAAAGGCTTCACCCCCAGGTTCCTGAGCTTCTCCCTGAAGCTACAGAAAGACTTCACCACCCCAGGTTTCTGAGCCTATGCTTGCAGCTGCAGAAAGGTCTCACCCCCAGGTTCCTGAGCCTCTCCCTGCATCTACAGAAAAGGCCTCACCCCCAGGTTCCTGAGCCTCTCCCTGCAGCTATAGAAAAGTCCTCACCCCCAGGTTCCTGAGCCTCTCCCTGCAGCTGCAGAAAGGCCTCACCCCCAGGTTCCTGAGCCTCTCCTTGCAGCTACAGAAAAGGCCTCACCCCATGGATCCTGAACCTCCCCCTGCAGCTGCAGAAAGGCCTCAACCCCAGGTTCCTTAGCCTCTCCCTGCAGCTGCAAAAAGGCCTCACCCCCAGGTTCCTGAGTCTATCCCTGCAGCTGCAGAAAGCCCTCACCCCCAGGTTCCTGAGCCTATCCCTGCAGCTGCAAAAAGGCCTCACCCCCAGGTTCCTGAGCCTCTCCTGCAGAAATGCCTCACCCCCAGGTTTCTGAACATCCCCGTGCAGCTGCAGAAAGGCCTAACCCCCAGGTTCCTGAGCCTATCCCTGCAGCTGCAGAAAGGCCTAACCCCCAGGTTCTTGAGCCTATCCCTGCAGCTGCAAAAAGGCCTCACCCCCAGTTTCCTGAGCTTCTCCCTGCAGAAAGGCCTAACCCCCAGGTTCTTGAGCCTATCCCTACAGCTGCAAAAAGTCCTCACCCCCAGGTTCCTGAGCCTCTCCCTGCAGCTGCAGAAAGGCCTCACCCCCAGGTTCCTGAGCCTCTCCCTGCAGCTACAAAAAAGGCCTCACCCCCAGGTTCCTGTGCCTCCCCCTGCAGCTGCAGAAAAGGCCTCTCCCACAGGTTCCTGAACATCCCCGTTCAGCTGCAGAAAGGTCACACCCCCATGTTTCTGAGCATATCCCTGCAGCTGCAAAAAGTCCTCAACCCCAGGTTCCTGAGCCTCTCTCTGCAGCTGCAGAAAGGCCTCACCCCCAGGTTCCTGAACATACCTGTGCAGCTGCAGAAAGGCCTCACCCCCAGGTTCCTGAGCCTCCTCCTGCAGCCGCAGAAAAGGCCTCACCCCCAGGTTCCTGACCCTCCCCCTGCAGCTGCAGAAAGGCCTCACCCCCAGGTTCCTGAGCCTCTCCCTGCAGCTACAGAAAAGGCCTCACCCCCAGGTTCAATAACCTCCCCCTGCAGTTGCAGAAAGGCCTCACCCCCAGGTTCCGGAGCCTCTCCCTGCAGCTGCAGAAAGGTCTAACCCTCAGGTTCTTGAACCGCTCCCTGCAGCTGCAGAAATGCCTCACCCCCAGGTTCCTGAGCCTCTCCCTGCAACTGCAAAAAGGCCTCACTCCCAGGTTCCTGAGCCTCTCCCTGCAGCTGCAGAAAGGCCTCACCCCCAGGTTCCTGAGCCTCTCCCTGCAGCTGCAGAAAGGCCCCACCCCCAGGTTCCTGAACATACCCGTGCAGCTGCAAAAGGCCTCACCCCCAGGTTCCTGAGCCTCCCCCTGCAGCTACAGAAAAGGTCTCACCCCCAGGTTCCTGAGCCTCTCCCTGCAGCTACAGAAAAGGCTTCACCCCCAGGTTCCTGAGCCTATCCCTGCAGCTGCAAAAAGGCCTCACCCCCAGGTTCCTGATCCTCTCCCTGCAGCTGCAGAAATGCCTCACCCCCAGGTTTCTGAACATTCCTGTACAGCTGCAGAAAGGCCTCACCCCCAGGTTCCTGAGCCTATCCCCGCAGCTGCAAAAAGTCCTCACCGCCAGGTTTTCTGAGCCCGTCACTTCAGCTGCAGAAAGGCCTCAGCCCCAGGTTCCTGAACATCCCCGTGCAGCTGCAGAAAGGCCTCAACCCCAGGTTCCTGACCTATCCCTGCAGCAAGGCCTCACCCGCAGGTTCCTGAGCCTTTCCCTGCAGCTACAGAAAAGGCCTCACCCCCAGTTTCCTGAACCTCCCCCTTTAGCTGCAGAAAGGCCTCACCCCCAGGTTCCTGAGCCTATCCCTGCAGCTGCAAAAAGGCCTCACCCCCAGGTTCCTGAGCCTCTCCCTGCAGCTGCAGAAATGCCTCACCACCAGGTTCTCGAACATCCCCGTGCAGCTGCAGAAAGGCCTCAACCCAAGGTTCCTGAGCCTATCCCTGCAGCAAGGCCTCACCGCCAGGTCCCTGAGCCTTTCCCTGCAGCTACAGAAAAGGCCTCACCCTCAGGTTCCTGAGCCAATCCCTGCAGCTACAGAAAAGGCCTCACCCCCAGGACCCTGAGCCTCTCCCTGCAGCTGCAGAAAGGCCTCACCCCCAGGTCCCTGAACCTCTACCTGCAGCTACAGAAAAGGCCTCACCCCCAGTTTCCTGAACCTCCCCCTTTAGCTGCAGAAAGGCCTCAACCCCAGGTTCCTGAGTCTCTCCCTGCAGCTGCAAAAAGGCCTCACCCCAGGATCCTGAGCCTCTCCCTGCAGGTACAGAAAGGCTTCACCCCCAGGTTCCTGAGCCTCTCCCTGCAGCTACAGAAAGGCCTCACCCCCAGGTTTCTGAGCCTATCCTTGCAGCTGCAGAAAGGCCTCTCCCTGCATCTCCAGAAAATGCCTCACCCCCAGGTTCCTGAGCCTCTCCCTGCAGCTACAGAAAAGTCCTCACCCCCAGGTTCCCGAGCCTCTCCCTGCAGCTACAGAAAAGGCCTCACCCCATGGATCCTGAACCTCCCCCTGCAGCTGCAGAAAGGCCTCACCCCCAGGTTCCTTAGCCTCCTCCTGCAGCTGCTGAAAGGCCTCACCCCCAGGTTACTTAGCCTCTCCCTGCAGCTGAAAAAAGGCCTCACCCCCAGGTTCCTGAGCCTCTCCCTGAGGCTGCAGAAAGGCCTGACCCCCAGGTTCCTGAGTCTCTAACTCCAGCTGCAGAAAGGCCTCACCCCCAGGTTCCTGAGCCTCTTCCTGCAGCTATTGAAAAAACCTCACCCCCAGGTTCCTGGGCCTCTCCCTACAGCTGCAGAAAGGCCTCACCCCCAGGCTCCTGAACATCCCCGTGTAGCTGCAGAAAGGCCTCACCCCCAGGTTCCTGAACATCCCCGTGTAGCTGCAGAAAGGCCTCACCCCCAGGTTCCTGAGCCTCTCCCTGCAGCTGTAGAAAGGACTCACCCCCAGGTTCCTGTGCCTCCCCCTGCAGCTGCAGAAAAGGCCTCTCCCACAGGTACCTGAACCTCCCCCTGCAGCTGCAGAAAGGCCTCACCCCCAGGTTCCTGAGCCTCTCCCTGTAGCTGCAGAAAAGGCCTCACCCCCAGGTTCCTGAGCCTCTCCCTGCAGCTGCAGAAAGGCCTCACCCCCAGGTTCCTGAGCCTCTTCCTGCAGCTATTGAAAAAACCTCACCCCCAGGTTCCTGGGCCTCTCCCTACAGCTGCAGAAAGGCCTCACCCCCAGGCTCCTGAACATCCCCGTGTAGCTGCAGAAAGGCCTCACCCCCAGGTTCCTGAACATCCCCGTGTAGCTGCAGAAAGGCCTCACCCCCAGGTTCCTGAGCCTCTCCCTGTAGCTGTAGAAAGGACTCACCCCCAGGTTCCTGTGCCTCCCCCTGCAGCTGCAGAAAAGGCCTCTCCCACAGGTACCTGAACCTCCCCCTGCAGCTGCAGAAAGGCCTTACCCCCAGGTTCCTGAGCCTCTCCCTGTAGCTGCAGAAAAGGCCTCACCCAAGGATCCTCAGCCTCCCCCCTGCAGCTGCAGAAAGGCCTCAGCCCCCAGGTTCCTGAGCCTATCCCTGCAGCTGCAGAAAGGCCTCACCCCCAGGTTCCTGAGCCTCTCCCTGCAGCTGCAGAAAGGCCTCACCCCAGGTTCCTAAACATCCCCGTGCAGCTGCAGAAAGCCCTCACCCCCAGGTTCCTGAGCCTCTCCATGCAGCTGCAGAAAGGCCTCACCCCCAGGTTCCTGAACATCCCCGTGCAGCTACAGAAAGGCCTCACCCCCAGGTTCCTGAGCCTCTCCCTGCAGCTGCAAAAAGGCCTCACCCCCAGGTTTCTGAGCCTCTATCTGAAGCTGCAGAAAGGCCTCACCCCAGGTTCCTGAGCCTCTCCCTGCATTTACAGAAAAGGCCTCACCCCCAGGTTCCTGAACCTCCCCCTGCAGCTGCAGAAAGGCCTCACCCCCAGGTTCCTGAACCTCCCACTGCAAAACGGCCTCACCCCCAGGTTCAATAACCTCTCCCTGCAGCTGCAGAAAGGCCTCACCCCCAGGTTCCTGAGCCTCTCCCTGCAGCTGCAGAGAGGCCTCACCCACAGGTTCCTGAACATACCCGTGCAGCTGCAGAAAGGCCTCACCCCCAGGTTCCTGAGCCTATCCCTGCAGCTGCAAAAAGGCCTCACCCCAGGTTCCGGAGCCTCTCCCTGCAGCTGTAGAAAGGCCTGACCCCCAGGTTCCTGCGCCTATCCTTGCAGCTAAAGAATGGCCTCACCACCCAGGTTCCTGAGCCTCTCCCTGCAGCTGCAGAAAAGCCTCACCCCCAGGTTCCTGACCCTATCCCTGCAGCTGCAAAAAGGCCTCACCCCCAGGTTCCTGAGCCTCTCCCTGCAGCTGCAGGAATGCCTCACCCCCAGGTTCCTGAACATCCCCGTGCAGCTGCAGAAAGGCATCACCCCCAGGTTCCTGAGACTATTCCCGCAGCTGCAGAGAGGCCTCACCCCCAGGTTCCTGAATATACCCGTGCAGCTACAGAAAGGCCTGACCCCCAGGTTCCTGAGCCTCTTCTGCAGCTGCTGAAAGTCCTCACCCCCAGGTTCCTGAGCCTCCCCCTGTAGCTGCAGAAAGGCCTCGCCGCCAGGTTCCTGAGCCTCTCCCTGCAGCTACAGAAAATGCCTCACCCCCAGGTTCCTGAGCCTATCCCTGCAGCTGCAGAAAGGCCTCACCCCCAGGTTCCTTAGCCTCTCCCTGCAGCTGCAAAAAGGCCTCACCCCCAGGTTCCTGAACCTATCCCTGCAGCTGCAGAAACGCCTCACCCCCAGGTTCCTGAGCCTATCCCTGCAGCTGCAAAAAGGACTCACCCTCAGGTTCCTGAGCCTCTCCCTGCAGAAATGCCTCACCCCCAGGTTTCTGAACATCCCCGTGCAGCTGCAAAAAGGCCTCCACCCCAGGTTCCTGAGCCTATCCCTGCAGCTGCAGAAAGGCCTCACCCCTAGGTTCCTGAACCTCCCCCTGCAAAAAGGCCTCACCCCCAGGTTCAATAACCTCTCCCTGCAGCTGCAGAAAGGCCTCACCCACAGGTTCCTGAACATACCCGTACAGCTGCAGAAAGGCCTCACCCCCAGGTTCCTGAGCCTATCCCTGCAGCTGCAAAAATACCTCACCCCCAGGTTCCGGAGCCTCTCCCTGCAGCTGTAGAAAGGCCTGATCCC
This sequence comes from Triturus cristatus, assembly GCF_964204655.1. Taxonomy (NCBI): domain Eukaryota; kingdom Metazoa; phylum Chordata; class Amphibia; order Caudata; family Salamandridae; genus Triturus; species Triturus cristatus. The sequence goes on from NC_140579.1 coordinate 194,245,021, forward strand.
CAGGTTTCTGAACATCCCCGTGCAGCTGCAGAAAGGCCTCACCCCCAGGTTCCTGAGCCTATCCCTGCAGCTGCAAAAATACCTCACCCCCAGGTTCCGGAGCCTCTCCCTGCAGCTGTAGAAAGGCCTCAACCCCAGGTTCCTGAACCTCCCCCTGCAAAAAGGCCTCACCCCCAGGTTCAATAACCTCTCCCTGCAGCTACAGAATGGCCTCACCCCCAGGTTCCTGAGCCTATCCCTGCAGCTGCAAAAAAGGCCTCACCCCCAGGTTCCTGAGCCTATCCTTGCAGCTGCAGAAAGGCCTCACCCCCAGGTTCACGAGCCTCTCCCTGCAGCTGAAGAAAGGCCTCACCCCCAGGTTCCTGAGCCTATCCTTGCAGCTGTAGAAAGGCCTGACCCCCAGGTTCCTGAACATCCCGTGCAGCTGCAGAAAGGCCTCAACCCCAGGTTCCTGAGCCTATCCCTGCAGCAAGGCCTCACCCCCAGGTTCCTGAGCCATTCCCTGCAGCTACAGAAAAGGCTGCACCCCCAGGTTCCTGAGCCTTTCCCTGCAGCTACAGAAAGACCTCACCCCCAGGTTTCTGAGCCTATCCTTGCAGCTGCAGAAAGGTCTCACCCCCAGGTTCCTGAGCCTCTCCCTCCATCTACAGAAAAGGCCTCACCCCCAGGTTCCTGCGCCTCTCCCTGCAGCTACAGAAAAGTCCTCACCCCCAGGTTCCTGAGCCTCTCCCTGCAGCTGCAGAAAGGCCTCACCCCCAGCTTCCTGAGCCTCTCCCTGCAGCTACAGAAAAGGCCTCACCCCATGGATCCTGAACCTCCCCCTGCAGAAATGCCTCACCCCCAGGTTCCTGAACATCCCCGTGCTGCTGCAGAAAGGCCTCAACCCCGGGTTCCTGAGCCTATCCCTGCAGCAAGGCCTCACCCCCAGCTTCCTGAGCCTTTCCCTGCAGCTACAGAAAAGGCCTCACCCCCAGGTTCCTGAGCCTCGCCATGCAGCTACAGAAAAGGTCTCACCCCCAGGTTCCTGAGCCTCTCCCTGCATCTACAGAAAAGTCCTCACCCCCAGGTTCCCGAGCCTCTCTCTGCAGCTACAGAAAGGCCTAACTCCCAGGTTCCTGAGCCTCTCTCTGTAGCTACAGAAAGGCCTCACCCCCAGGTTCCTGAGCCTCTCCCTGCAGCTGCAGAAAGGCCTCACCCCCAGGTTACTGAGCCTCTCCCTGCAGCTGCAAAAAGGCCTCACCCCCAGGTTCCGGAGCCTCTCCCTGCAGCTGTAGAAAGCCCTGACCCCCAGCTTTCTGAACATCCCCGTGCAGCTGCAGAAAGGCCTCACCCCCAGGTTCCTGAGCCTATCCCTGCAGCTGCAAAAAAGGCCTCACCCTCAGGTGTCTGAGCCTCTATCTGAAGCTGCAGAAAGGCCTAACCCCCAGGTTCCTGAGCCTCTCCCTGTAGCTACAGAAAAGGCCTCACCCCCAGTTTCCTGAACCTCCCCCTGCAGCTGCAAAAAGGCCTCACCCCCAGGTTCAATAACCTCTCCCTGCAGCTGCAGAAAGGCCTCACCCCCAGGTTCCTGAGCCTCTCCCTGCAGCTGCTGAGAGGCCTCACCCACAGGTTCCTGAACATACCCGTGCAGCTGCAGAAAGGCCTCACCCCCAGGTTCCTGAGCCTATCCCTGTAGCTGCAAAAAGGCCTCACCCCCAGGTTGCGGAGCCTCTCCCTGCAGCTGTAGAAAGGCCTGACCCCTAGGTTTCTGAACATCCCCGTGCAGCTGCAGAAAGGCCTCACCCCCAGGTTCCTGAGCCTATCCCTGCAGCTGCAAAAAAGGCCTCACCCCCAGATTCCTGAGCCTATCCTTGCAGCTGCAGAAAGGCCTCACCCCCAGGTTCACGATCCTCTCCCTGCAGCTGCAGAAAGGCCTCACCCCCAGGTTCCTGAGCCTATCCTTGCAGCTGCAGAAAGGCCTCACCCCCCGGTTCATGAGCCTCTCACTGCAGCTGCAGAAATGCCTCACCCCCAGGTTCCTGAGCCTATCCCTGTAGCTGCAGAAAGGCCTCAGCCCCAGGTTCGTGAGCCTCTCCCTGCAGCTGTAGAAAGGCCTGACCCCCAGGTTCCTGACCCTATCCCTGCAGCTGCAAAAAGGCCTCACCCCCAGGTTCCTGAGCCTATCCTTGCAGCTGTAGAAAGGCCTGACCCCCAGGTTCCTGAACATCCCGTGCAGCTGCAGAAAGGCCTCAACCCCAGGTTCCTGAGCCTATCCCTGCAGCAAGGCCTCACCCCCAGGTTCCTGAGCCTTTCCCTGCAGCTACAGAAAAGGCCTCACCCCCAGGTTCCTGAGCCTTTCCCTGCAGCTACAGAAAGACCTCACCCCCAGGTTTCTGAGCCTATCCTTGCAGCTGCAGAAAGTTCTCACCCCCAGGTTCCTGAGCCTCTCCCTCCATCTACAGAAAAGGCCTCACCCCCAGGTTCCTGCGCCTCTCCCTGCAGCTACAGAAAAGTCCTCACCCCCAGGTTCCTGAGCCTCTCCCTGCAGCTGCAGAAAGGCCTCCCCCCCAGGTTCCTGAGCCTCTCCCTGCAGCTACAGAAAAGGCCTTACCCCATGGATCCTGAACCTCCCCCTGCAGAAATGCCTCACCCCCAGGTTTCTGAACATCCCCGTGCAGCTGCAGAAAGGCCTAAGCCCCAGGTTCTTGAGCCTATCCCTGCAGCTGCAAAAAGTCCTCACCCCCAGGTTCCTGAGCCTCTCCCTGCAGCTACAGAAAAGGCCTCACCCCATGGATCCTGAGCCTCTCCCTGCAGCTGCAGAAAGGCCTTACCCCCAGGTTCCTTAGCCTCTCCCTGCAGCTGCAAAAAGGCCTCACCCCCAGGTTCCTGAGCCTCTCCCTGCAGCTGCAAAAAGGCCTCACCCCCAGGTTCCTGAGCCTATCCCTGCAGCTGCAAAAAGGCCTCACCCCCAGGTTCCTGAGCCTCTCCCTGCAGAAATGCCTCACCCCCAGGTTTCTGAACATCCCCGTGCAGCTGCAGAAAGGCCTAACCCCCAGGTTCTTGAGCCTATTCCCCCAGCTGCAAAACGTCCTCACCGCCAGGTTTCTGAGCCCCTCACTTCAGCTGCAGAAAGGCCTCACCCCCAGGTTCCTGAACATCCCCGTGCTGCTGCAGAAAGGCCTCAACCCCAGGTTCCTGAGCCTATCCCTGCAGCAAGGCCTCACCCCCAGGTTCCTGAGCCTTTCCCTGCAGCTACAGAAAAGGCCTCACCCCCAGGTTCCTGAGCCTCGCCATGCAGCTACAGAAAAGGTCTCACCCCCAGGTTCCTGAGTCTCTCCCTGCATCTACAGAAAAGTCCTCACCCCCAGGTTCCCGAGCCTCTCTCTGCAGCTACAGAAAGGCCTAACTCCCAGGTTCCTGAGCCTCTCTCTGCAGCTACAGAAAGGCCTCACCCCCAGGTTCCTGAGCCTCTCCCTGCAGCTCCAGAAAGGCCTCACCCCCAGGTTCCTGAGCCTCTCCCTGCAGCTGCAAAAAGGCCTCACCCCCAGGTTCTGGAGCCTCTCCCTGCAGCTGTAGAAAGGCCTCACCCCCAGGTTCCTGGGCCTCTCCCTGCAGCTGCAGAAAGGCCTCACCCCCAGCTTTCTGAACATCCCCGTGCAGCTGCAGAAAGGCCTCACCCCCAGGTTCCTGAGCCTATCCCTGCAGCTGCAAAAAAGGCCTCACCCTCAGGTTTCTGAGCCTCTATCTGAAGCTGCAGAAAGGCCTAACCCCCACGTTCCTGAGCCTCTCCCTGTAGCTACAGAAAAGGCCTCACCCCCAGGTTCCTGAACCTCCCCCTGCAGCTGCAGAAAGGCCTCACCCCCAGGTTCCTGAACCTCCCCCTGCAAAAAGGCCTCACCCCCAGGTTCCTGAACATACCCGTGCAGCTGCAGAAAGGCCTCACCCCCAGGTTCCTGAGCCTATCCCTGTAGCTGCAAAAAGGCCTCACCCCCAGGTTCCGGAGCCTCTCCCTGCAGCTGTAGAAAGGCCTGACCCCTAGGTTTCTGAACATCCCCGTGCAGCTGCAGAAAGGCCTCACTCCCAGGTTCCTGAGCCTCTCCCTGCAGCTGCAAAAAAGGCCTCACCCCCAGATTCCTGAGCCTATCCTTGCAGCTGCAGAAAGGCCTCACCCCCAGGTTCACGATCCTCTCCCTGCAGCTGCAGAAAGGCCTCACCCCCAGGTTCCTGAGCCTATCCTTGCAGCTGCAGAAAGGCCTCAGCCCCAGGTTCATGAGCCTCTCCCTGCAGCTGCAGAAAGGCCTCATCCCCAGGTTCCTGAACCTCTCACTGCAGCTACAGAAAAGGCCTCACCCCAAGGTTCCTGAGCCTCTCCCTGCAGCTGCAGAAAAGCCTCACTCCCAGGTTCCTGAGCCTATCCCTGCAGCAAGGCCTCACCCCCAGGTTCCTGAGCCTTTCCCTGCAGCTACAGAAAAGGCCTCACCCCCAGGTTCCTGAGCCTCGCCATGCAGCTACAGAAAAGGTCTCACCCCCAGGTTCCTGAGCCTCTCCCTGCATCTACAGAAAAGTCCTCACCCCCAGGTTCCCGAGCCTCTCTCTGCAGCTACAGAAAGGCCTAACTCCCAGGTTCCTGAGCCTCTCTCTGCAGCTACAGAAAGGCCTCACCCCCAGGTTCCTGAGCCTCTCCCTGCAGCTCCAGAAAGGCCTCACCCCCAGGTTCCTGAGCCTCTCCCTGCAGCTGCAAAAAGGCCTCACCCCCAGGTTCTGGAGCCTCTCCCTGCAGCTGTAGAAAGGCCTCACCCCCAGGTTCCTGGGCCTCTCCCAGCAGCTGCAGAAAGGCCTCACCCCCAGCTTTCTGAACATCCCCGTGCAGCTGCAGAAAGGCCTCACCCCCAGGTTCCTGAGCCTATCCCTGCAGCTGCAAAAAAGGCCTCACCCTCAGGTTTCTGAGCCTCTATCTGAAGCTGCAGAAAGGCCTAACCCCCACGTTCCTGAGCCTCTCCCTGTAGCTACAGAAAAGGCCTCACCCCCAGGTTCCTGAACCTCCCCCTGCAGCTGCAGAAAGGCCTCACCCCCAGGTTCCTGAACCTCCCCCTGCAAAAAGGCCTCACCCCCAGGTTCCTGAACATACCCGTGCAGCTGCAGAAAGGCCTCACCCCCAGGTTCCTGAGCCTATCCCTGTAGCTGCAAAAAGGCCTCACCCCCAGGTTCCGGAGCCTCTCCCTGCAGCTGCAGAAAGGCCTCACTCCCAGGTTCCTGAGCCTCTCCCTGCAGCTGCAAAAAAGGCCTCACCCCCAGATTCCTGAGCCTATCCTTGCAGCTGCAGAAAGGCCTCACCCCCAGGTTCACGATCCTCTCCCTGCAGCTGCAGAAAGGCCTCAGCCCCAGGTTCATGAGCCTCTCCCTGCAGCTGCAGAAAGGCCTCATCCCCAGGTTCCTGAACCTCTCACTGCAGCTACAGAAAAGGCCTCACCCCAAGGTTCCTGAGCCTCTCCCTGCAGCTGCAGAAAAGCCTCACTCCCAGGTTCCTGAGCCTCTCCCTGCAGCTGTAGAAAGGCCTGACCCCCAGGTTCCTGAGCCTCTCCCTGCAGCTGCAAAAAGGCCTCACCCCCAGGTTCCTGGGACTCTCCCTGCAGCTGCAGAAATGCCTCACTCCCAGGTTCCTGAACATCCCCATACAGCTGCAGAAAGTCCTCACCCCCAGGTTCCTGAGCCTCCCCCTGTAGCTGCAGAAAGGCCTCGCTCCCAGGTTCCTGAGCCTCTCCCTGCAGCTACAGAAAATGCCTCACCCCCAGGTTCCTGAGCCTATCCCTGCAGCTGCAGAAAGGCCTCACCCCCAGGTTCCTGAGCCTCTCCCTGCAGAAATGCCTCACCCCCAGGTTTCTGAACATCCCCGTGCAACTGCAGAAAGGCCTAATTCCAGGTTCTTGAGCCTATTCCTGCAGCTGCAAAAAGTCCTCACCGCCAGGTTTCTGAGCCCCTCACTTCAGCTGCAGAAAGGCCTCACCCCCAGGTTCCTGAACATCCCCGTGCAGCTGCAGAAAGGCCTCAACCCCAGGTTCCTGAGCCTATCCCTGCAGCAAGGCCTCACCCCCAGGTTCCTGAGCCTCTCCCTGCAGCTACAGAAAAGGCCACACCCCCAGGTTCCTGAACCTCTCCCTGCAGCTGCAGAAAGGCCTCACCCACAGATTCCTGAACCTCTCCCTGCAGCTACAGAAAAGGCCTCACCCCCAGTTTCCTGAACCTCCCCCTTTAGCTGCAGAAAGGCCTCAACCCCAGGTTCCTGAGCCTCTCCCTGCAGCTGCAGAATGGCTTCACCCCCAGTTTCCTGAGCCTCTCCCTGCAGCTGCAGAAAATCTTCACACCCAGGTTCCTGAACATCCCCGTGCAGCTGCAGAAATGCCTCACCACCAGATTCCTGAGCTTCTCCCTGAAGCTACAGAAAGACCTCACCACCCCCAGGTTTCTGAGCCTATGCTTGCAGCTGCAGAAAGGCCTCACCCCCAGGTTCCTGAGCCTCTCCCTGCATCTACAGAAATGGCCTCACCACCAGGTTCCTGAGCCTCTCCCTGCAGCTATAGAAAAGTCCTCACCCCCAGGTTCCTGAGCCTCTCCCTGCAGCTGCAGAAAGGCCTCACCCCCAGGTTCCTGAGCCTCTCCTTGCAGCTACAGAAAAGGCCTCACCCCATGGATCCTGAACCCCCCCCCCTGCAGCTGCAAAAAGGCCTCACCCCCAGGTTCCTGAGCCTCTCCCTGCAGAAATGCCTCACCCCCAGGTTTCTGAACATCCCCGTGCAGCTGCAGAAAGGCCTAACCCCCAGGTTCCTGAGCCTATCCCTGCAGCTGCAGAAAGGCCTAACCCCCAGGTTCTTGAGCCTATCCCTGCAGCTGCAAAAAGGCCTCACCCCCAGTTTCCTGAGCTTCTCCCTGCAGAAAGGCCTAACCCCCAGGTTCTTGAGCCTATCCCTGCAGCTGCAAAAAGTCTTCACCCCCAGGTTCCTGAGCCTCTCCCTGCAGCTGCAGAAAGGCCTCACCCCCAGGTTCCTGAGCCTCTCCCTGCAGCTACAGAAAAGGCCTCACCCCATGGATCCTAAACCTCCCCCTGCAGCTGCAAAAAGGCCTCACCCCCAGGTTCCTGAGCCTATCCCTGCAGCTGCAGAAAGGCCTCACCCCCAGGTTCCTAAGCCTATCCCTGCAGCTTCAAAAAGGCCTCACCCCCAGGTTCCTTAGCCTCTCCCTGCAGCTGCAAAAAGGCCTCAACCCCAGGTTCCTGAGCCTCTCCCTGCAGCTGCAGAAAGCCCTCATCCCCAGGTTCCTGAGCCTATCCCTGCAGCTGCAAAAAGGCCTCACCCCCAGGTTCCTGAGCTTCTCCCTGCAGAAATGCCTCACCCCCAGGTTTCTGAACATCCCCGTGCAGCTGCAGAAAGGCCTAACCCCCAGGTTCCTGAGCCTCTCCCTGCAGCTACAGAAAAGGCCTCACCCCATGGATCCTAAACCTCCCCCTGCAGCTGCAGAAAGGCCTCACCCCCAGGTTCCTTAGCCTCTCCCTGCAGCTGCAAAAAGGCCTCACCCCCAGGTTCCTGACCCTATCCCTGCAGCTGCAAAAAGGCCTCACCCCCAGGTTCCTGAGACTATTCCCGCAGCTGCAGAAAGGCCTCACTCCCAGGTTCCTGAACATCCCCATACAGCTGCGGAAAGTCCTCACCCCCAGGTTCCTGAGCCTCCCCCTGTAGCTGCAGAAAGGCCTCGCCCCCAGGTTCCTGAGCCTCTCCCTGCAGCTACAGATAATGCCTCACCCCAGGTTCCTGAGCCTATCCCTGCAGCTGCAGAAAGGCCTCACCCCCAGGTTCCTGAGCCTCTCCCTGCAGAAATGCCTCACGCCCAGGTTTCTGAACATACCCGTGCAACTGCAGAAAGGCCTAACCCCCAGGTTCTTGAGCCTATTCCCGCAGCTGCAAAAAGTCCTCAACGCCAGGTTTCTGAGCCCCTCACTTCAGCTGCAGAAAGGCCTCACCCCCAGGTTCCTGAACATCCCCGTGCAGCTGCAGAAAGGCCTCAACCCCAGGTTCCTGAACCTCCCCCTTTAGCTGCAGAAAGGCCTCAACCCCAGGTTCCTGAGCCTCTCCCTGCAGCTGCAAAAAGGCCTCACCCCAGGATCCTGAGCCTCTCCCTGCAGCTGCAGAAAAGGCCTCACCCCCCAGGTTCCTGAGCCTCTCCCTGCAGCTGCAGAAAGTCTTCACACCCAGGTTCCTGAACATCCCCGTGCAGCTGCAGAAATGCCTCACCACCAGATTCCTGAGCTTCTCCCTGAAGCTACAGAAAGACCTCACCACCCCCAGGTTTCTGAGCCTATGCTTGCAGCTGCAGAAAGGTCTCACCCCCAGGTTCCTGAGCCTCTCCCTGCATCTACAGAAAAGGCCTCACCCCCAGGTTCCTGAGCCTCTCCCTGCAGCTATAGAAAAGTCCTCACCCCCAGGTTCCTGAGCCTCTCCCTGCAGCTGCAGAAAGGCCTCACCCCCAGGTTCCTGAGCCTCTCCCTGCAGCTATAGAAATGTCCTCACCCCCAGGTTCCTGAGCCTCTCCCTGCAGCTGCAGAAAGGCCTCACCCCCAGGTTCCTGAGCATCTCCTTGCAGCTACAGAAAAGGCCTCACCCCATGGATCCTGAACCTCCCCCTGCAGCTGCAGAAAGGCCTCACCCCCAGGTTCCTTAGCCTCTCCCTGCAGCTGCAAAAAGGCCTCACCCCCAGGTTCCTGAGTCTATCCCTGCAGCTGCAGAAAGCCCTCACCCCCAGGTTCCTGAGCCTATCCCTGCAGCTGCAAAAAGGCCTCACCCCAGGTTCCTGAGCCTCTCCCTGCAGAAATGCCTCACCCCCAAGGTTTCTGAACATCCCCGTGCAGCTGCAGAAAGGCCTCACCCCCAGGTTCCTGAGCCTCTCCCTGCAGAAATGCCTCACCCCCAGGTTTCTGAACATCCCCGTGCAGCTGCAGAAAGGCCTAACCCCCAGGTTCTTGAGCCTATCCCTGCAGCTGCAAAAAGGCCTCACCCCCAGTTTCCTGAGCTTCTCCCTGCAGAAAGGCCTAACCCCCAGGTTCTTGAGCCTATCCCTGCAGCTGCAAAAAGTCCTCACCCCCAGTTTCCTGAGCCTCTCCCTGCAGCTGCAGAAAGGCCTCACCCCCAGGTTCCTGTGCCTCTCCCTGCAGCTACAGAAAAGGCCTCACCCCCAGGTTCCTGTACCTCCCCCTGCAGCTGCAGAAAAGGCCTCTCCCACAGGTTCCTGAACATCCCCGTTCAGCTGCAGAAAGGTCACACCTCCATGTTTCTGAGCATATCCCTGCAGCTGCAAAAAGTCCTCAACCCCAGGTTCCTGAGCCTCTCTCTGCAGCTGCAGAAAGGCCTCACCCCCAGGTTCCTGAACATACCTGTGCAGCTGCAGAAAGGCCTCACCCCCAGGTTCCTGACCCTCCCCCTGCAGCTGCAGAAAGGCCTCACCCCCAGGTTCCTGAGCCTCTCCCTGCAGCTACAGAAAAGGCCTCACCCCCAGGTTCAATAACCTCCCCCTGCAGTTGCAGAAAGGCCCCACCCCTAGGTTCCGGAGCCTCTCCCTGCAGCTGCAGAAAGGTCTAACCCTCAGGTTCCTGAACCGCTCCCTGCAGCTGCAGAAAGGCCTCACCCCCAGGTTCCTGAACCTCTCCCTGCAGCTGCAGAAAGGCTTCACACCCTGGTTCCTGAACCTATCCCTGCAGCTGCAAAAAGGCCTCACCCCCAGGTTCCTGAGTCTCTCCCTGAAGCTGCAGAAAGGCCTCACCCGCAGGTTCCTTAACCTCTCCCTGCAGCTGCAGAAATGCCTCACCCCAGGTTCCTGAACCTCTCCCTGCAGCTACAGAAAAGGCCTCACCCCCTGGCTCCTGAGCCTCTCCCTGCAGCTGCAGAAAGGCCTCACCCCCAGGTTCCTGAGCCTCTCCCTGCAGCGGCAGAAAGGCCTCACCCCCAGGTTCCTGAGCCTATCCCTGCAGCTACAGAAAAGGCCTCACCCCCAGGTTCCTGAACATCCCCGTGCAGCTGCAGAAAGGCCTCACCCCCAGGTTCCTGAGCCTCTCCCTGCAACTGCAAAAAGGCCTCACTCCCAGGTTCCTGAGCCTCTCCCTGCAGCTGCAGAACGGCCTCACTCCCAGTTTCCTGAACATCCCCGTTCAGTTGCAGAAAGGTCTCACCCCCATGTTTCTGAGCCTATCCCTGCAGCTGCAAAAGGCCTCACCCCCAGGTTCCTGAGCCTCTCCCTGCAGCTGCAGAAAGGCCCCACCCCCAGGTTCCTGAACATACCCGTGCAGCTGCAAAAAGGCCTCACCCGCAGGTTCCTGAGCCTCCCCCTGGAGCTACAGAAAAGGCCTCACCCCCAGGTTCCTGAGCCTCTCCATGCAGCTGCAGAAAGGCCTCACCCCCGGGTTCCTGAACCTCTCCCTGCAGCTGCAGAAAGGCCTCACCCCCAGGTTCCTGAGCCTCTCCCTGAAGCTGCAGAAAGGCCTCACCCGCAGGTTCCTTAACCTCTCCCTGCAGCTGCAGAAATGCCTCACCCCAGGTTCCTGAACCTCTCCCTGCAGCTACAGAAAAGGCCTCACCCCCTGGCTCCTTGCCTCTCCCTGCAGCTGCAGAAAGGCCTCACCCCCAGGTTCCTGAGCCTCTCCCTGCAGCGGCAGAAAGGCCTCACCCCCAGGTTCCTGAGCCTATCCCTGCAGCTACAGAAAAGGCCTCACCCCCAGGTTCCTGAACCTCCCCGTGCAACTGCAAAAAGGCCTCACCCCCAGGTTCCTGAGCCTATCCCTGCAGCTACAGAAAAGGCCTCACCCCCAGGTTCCTGAGCCTCTCCCTGCAACTGCAAAAAGGCCTTACTCCCAGGTTCCTGAGCCTCTCCCTGCAGCTGCAGAAAGGCCTCACCCACAGGTTCCTGAGCCTCTCCCTGCAGCTGCAGAACGGCCTCACTCCCAGGTTCCTGAATATCCCCGTTCAGTTGCAGAAAGGTATCACCCCCATGTTTCTGAGCCTATCCCTGCAGCTGCAAAAGGCCTTACCCCCAGGTTCCTGAGCCTCTCCCTGCAGCTGCAGAATGGCCCCACCCCCAGGTTCCTGAACATACCCGTGCAGCTGCAAAAAGGCCTCACCCGCAGGTTCCTGAGCCTCCCCCTGCAGCTACAGAAAAGGCCTCACCCCCAGGTTCCTGAGCCTATCCCTGCAGCTGCAAAAAGGCCTCACCCCAGGTTCCTGATCCTCTCCCTGCAGCTGCAGAAATGCCTCACCCCCAGGTTTCTGAACATCCCCGTACAGCTGCAGAAAGGCCTCATCCCCAGGTTCCTGAGCCCATCCCCGCAGCTGCAAAAAGTCCTCACCGCCAGGTTTCTGAGCCCCTCACTTCAGCTGCAGAAAGGCCTCAGCCCCAGGTTCCTGAGCCTATCCCTGCAGCAAGGCCTCACCCGCAGGTTCCTGAGCCTTTCCCTGCAGCTACAGAAAAGGCTCACCCCCAGTTTCCTGAACCTCCCCCTTTAGCTGCAGAAAGGCCTCACCCCCAGGTTCCTGAGCCTATCCCTGCAGCTGCAAAAAGGCCTCACCCCCAGGTTCCTGAGCCTCTCCCTGCAGCTGCAGAAATGCCTCACCACCAGGTTCTCGAACATCCCCGTGCAGCTGCAGAAAGGCCTCAACCCCAGGTTCCTGAGCCTATCCCTGCAGCAATTCCTCACCGCCAGTTCCCTGAGCCTTTCCCTGCAGCTACAGAAAAGGCCTCACCCCCAGGTTCCTGGACCTCTCTCTGCAGCTACAGAAAAGGCCTCACCCCCAGGTTCCTGAGCCTCTCCCTGCAGCTGCAGAAAAGGCCTCACCCCCAGGTTCCTGAACATCCCCGTGCAGCTGCAGAAAGGCCTCACCCCCAGGTTCCTGAGCCTCTCCCTGCAACTGCAAAAAGGCCTCACTCCCAGGTTCCTGAGCCTCTCCCTGCAGCTGCAGAACGGCCTCACTCCCAGTTTCCTGAACATCCCCGTTCAGTTGCAGAAAGGTCTCACCCCCATGTTTCTGAGCCTATCCCTGCAGCTGCAAAAGGCCTCACCCCCAGGTTCCTGAGCCTCTCCCTGCAGCTGCAGAAAGGCCCCACCCCCAGGTTCCTGAACATACCCGTGCAGCTGCAAAAAGGCCTCACCCGCAGGTTCCTGAGCCTCCCCCTGGAGCTACAGAAAAGGCCTCACCCCCAGGTTCCTGAGCCTCTCCATGCAGCTGCAGAAAGGCCTCACCCCCGGGTTCCTGAACCTCTCCCTGCAGCTGCAGAAAGGCCTCACCCCCAGGTTCCTGAGCCTCTCCCTGAAGCTGCAGAAAGGCCTCACCCGCAGGTTCCTTAACCTCTCCCTGCAGCTGCAGAAATGCCTCACCCCAGGTTCCTGAACCTCTCCCTGCAGCTACAGAAAAGGCCTCACCCCCTGGCTCCTTGCCTCTCCCTGCAGCTGCAGAAAGGCCTCACCCCCAGGTTCCTGAGCCTCTCCCTGCAGCGGCAGAAAGGCCTCACCCCCAGGTTCCTGAGCCTATCCCTGCAGCTACAGAAAAGGCCTCACCCCCAGGTTCCTGAACCTCCCCGTGCAACTGCAAAAAGGCCTCACCCCCAGGTTCCTGAGCCTATCCCTGCAGCTACAGAAAAGGCCTCACCCCCAGGTTCCTGAGCCTCTCCCTGCAACTGCAAAAAGGCCTTACTCCCAGGTTCCTGAGCCTCTCCCTGCAGCTGCAGAAAGGCCTCACCCCCAGGTTCCTGAGCCTCTCCCTGCAGCTGCAGAACGGCCTCACTCCCAGGTTCCTGAATATCCCCGTTCAGTTGCAGAAAGGTATCACCCCCATGTTTCTGAGCCTATCCCTGCAGCTGCAAAAGGCCTCACCCCCAGGTTCCTGAGCCTCTCCCTGCAGCTGCAGAATGGCCCCACCCCCAGGTTCCTGAACATACTCGTGCAGCTGCAAAAAGGCCTCACCCGCAGGTTCCTGAGCCTCCCCCTGCAGCTACAGAAAAGGCCTCACCCCCAGAATCCTGAGCCTATCCCTGCAGCTGCAAAAAGGCCTCACCCCAGGTTCCTGATCCTCTCCCTGCAGCTGCAGAAATGCCTCACCCCCAGGTTTCTGAACATCCCCGTACAGCTGCAGAAAGGCCTCATCCCCAGGTTCCTGAGCCCATCCCCGCAGCTGCAAAAAGTCCTCACCGCCAGGTTTCTGAGCCCCTCACTTCAGCTGCAGAAAGGCCTCAGCCCCAGGTTCCTGAGCCTATCCCTGCAGCAAGGCCTCACCCGCAGGTTCCTGAGCCTTTCCCTGCAGCTACAGAAAAGGCTCACCCCCAGTTTCCTGAACCTCCCCCTTTAGCTGCAGAAAGGCCTCACCCCCAGGTTCCTGAGCCTATCCCTGCAGCTGCAAAAAGGCCTCACCCCCAGGTTCCTGAGCCTCTCCCTGCAGCTGCAGAAATGCCTCACCACCAGGTTCTCGAACATCCCCGTGCAGCTGCAGAAAGGCCTCAACCCCAGGTTCCTGAGCCTATCCCTGCAGCAAGGCCTCACCGCCAGTTCCCTGAGCCTTTCCCTGCAGCTACAGAAAAGGCCTCACCCTCAGGTTCCTGAGCCTCTCCTGCAGCTACAGAAAAGGCCTCACCCCCAGGACCCTGAGCCTCTCCCTGCAGCTGCAGAAAGGCCTCACCCCCAGGTCCCTGAACCTCTACCTGCAGCTACAGAAAAGGCCTCACCCCCAGTTTCCTGAACCTCCCCCTTTAGCTGCAGAAAGGCCTCAACCCCAGGTTCCTGAGCCTCTCCCTGCAGCTGCAAAAAGGCCTCACCCCAGGATCCTGAGCCTCTCCCTGCAGCTACAGAAAGGCTTCACCCCCAGGTTCCTGAGCCTCTCCCTGCAGCTACAGAAAGGCCTCACCCCCAGGTTTCTGAGCCTCTCCCTGCATCTACAGAAAAGGCCTCACCCCCAGGTTCCTGAGCCTCTCCCTGCAGCTACAGAAAAGTCCTCACCCCCAGGTTCCAGAGCCTCTCCCTGCAGCTACAGAAAAAGCCTCACCCCATGGATCCTGAACCTCCCCCTGCAGCTGCAGAAAGGCCTCACCCCCAGGTTCCTTACCCTCCTCCTGCAGCTGCTGAAAGGCCTCACCCCCAGGTTCCTTAGCCTCTCCCTGCAGCTGAAAAAAGGCCTCACCCCCAGGTTCCTGAGCCTCTCCCTGAGGCTGCAGAAAGGCCTGACCCCCAGGTTCCTGAGTCTCTAACTCCAGCTGCAGAAAGGCCTCACCCCCAGGTTCCTGAGCCTCTTCCTGCAGCTATTGAAAAAACCTCACCCCCAGGTTCCTGGGCCTCTCCCTACAGCTGCAGAAAGGCCTCACCCCCAGGCTCCTGAACATCCCCGTGTAGCTGCAGAAAGGCCTCATCCCCAGGTTCCTGAACATCCCCGTGTAGCTGCAGAAAGGCCTCACCCCCAGGTTCCTGAGCCTCTCCCTGCAGCTGTAGAAAGGACTCACCCCCAGGTTCCTGTGCCTCCCCCTGCAGCTGTAGAAAAGGCCTCTCCCACAGGTACCTGAACCTCCCCCTGCAGCTGCAGAAATGCCTCACCCCCAGGTTCCTGAGCCTCTCCCTGTAGCTGCAGAAAAGGCCTCACCCAAGGATCCTCAGCCTCCCCCCTGCAGCTGCAGAAAGGCCTCAGCCCCCAGGTTCCTGAGCCTATCCCTGCAGCTGCAGAAAGGCCTCACCCCCAGGTTCCTGAGCCTCTCCCTGCAGCTGCAGAAAGGCCTCACCCCAGGTTCCTAAACATCCCCGTGCAGCTGCAGAAAGCCCTCACCCCCAGGTTCCAGAGCCTATCCATGCAGCTGCAGAAATGCCTCACCCCCAGGTTCCTGAACATCCCCGTGCAGCTGCAGAAAGGCCTCACCCCCAGGTTCCTGAGCCTCTCCCTGCAGCTGCAAAAAGGCTTACCCCCAGGTTCCGGAGCCTCTCCCTGCAGCTGCAGAAAGGCCTCACCACCAGGTTCCTGAGCCTATCCCTGCAGCTGCAAAAAAGGCCTCACCCTCAGGTTTCTGAGCCTCTATCTGAAGCTGCAGAAAGGCCTCACCCCCAGGTTCCTGAACATCCCCGTGCAGCTTCAGAAATGCCTCACCCCCAGGTTCCTGAGCCTCTCCCTGTAGCTGCAGAAAAGGCCTCACCCAAGGATCCTCAGCCTCCCCCCTGCAGCTGCAGAAAGGCCTCACCCACAGGTTCCTGAGCCTCTATCTGAAGCTGCAGAAAGGCCTCACCCCCAGGTTCCTGAACATCCCCGTGCCGCTGCAGAAAGGCCTCACCCCCAGGTTCCTGAGCCTCTCCCTGCAGCTGCAAAAAGGCTTACCCCCAGGTTCCGGAGCCTCTCCCTGCAGCTGCAGAAAGGCCTCACCACCAGGTTCCTGAGCCTATCCCTGCAGCTGCAAAAAAGGCCTCACCCTCAGGTTTCTGAGCCTCTCCCTGCAGCTGCAGAACGGCCTCACCCCAGGTTCCTAAACATCCCCGTGCAGCTGCAGAAAGCCCTCACCCCCAGGTTCCTGAGCCTCTCCATACAGCTGCAGAAAGGCCTCACCCCCAGGTTCCTGAACCTCCCCCTGCAGCTGCAGAAAGGCCTCACCCCCAGGTTCCTGAACCTCCCCCTGCAAAAAGGCCTCACCCCCAGGTTCAATAACCTCTCCCTGCAGCTGCAGAAGGCCTCACCCCCAGGTTCCTGAGCCTCTCCCTGCAGCTGCAGAGAGGCCTCACCCACAGGTTCCTGAACATACCCGTGCAGCTGCAGAAAGGCCTCACCCCCAGGTTCCTGAGCCTATCCCTGCAGCAAGGCCTCACCCGCAGGTTCCTGAGCCTTTCCCTGCAGCTACAGAAAAGGCCTCACCCCCAGTTTCCTGAACCTCCCCCTTTAGCTGCAGAAAGGCCTCACCCCCAGGTTCCTGAGCCTATCCCTGCAGCTGCAAAAAGGCCTCACCCCCAGGTTCCTGAGCCTCTCCCTGCAGCTGCAGAAATGCCTCACCACCAGGTTCTCGAACATCCCCGTGCAGCTGCAGAAAGGCCTCAACCCCAGGTTCCTGAGCCTATCCCTGCAGCAAGGCCTCACCGCCAGGTCCCTGAGCCTTTCCCTGCAGCTACAGAAAAGGCCTCACCCTCAGGTTCCTGAGCCTCTCCTGCAGCTACAGAAAAGGCCTCACCCCCAGGACCCTGAGCCTCTCCCTGCAGCTGCAGAAAGGCCTCACCCCCAGGTCCCTGAACCTCTACCTGCAGCTACAGAAAAGGCCTCACCCCCAGTTTCCTGAACCTCCCCCTTTAGCTGCAGAAAGGCCTCAACCCCAGGTTCCTGAGCCTCTTCCTGCAGCTGCAAAAAGGCCTCACCCCAGGATCCTGAGCCTCTCCCTGCAGCTACAGTAAGGCTTCACCCCCAGGTTCCTGAGCCTCTCCCTGCAGCTACAGAAAGGCCTCACCCCCAGGTTTCTGAGCCTCTCCCTGCATCTACAGAAAAGGCCTCACCCCCAGGTTCCTGAGCCTCTCCCTGCAGCTACAGAAAAGTCCTCACCCCCAGGTTCCAGAGCCTCTCCCTGCAGCTACTGAAAAAGCCTCACCCCATGGATCCTGAACCTCCCCCTGCAGCTGCAGAAAGGCCTCACCCCCAGGTTCCTTACCCTCCTCCTGCAGCTGCTGAAAGGCCTCACCCCCAGGTTCCTTAGCCTCTCCCTGCAGCTGAAAAAAGGCCTCACCCCCAGGTTCCTGTGCCTCCCCCTGCAGCTGCAGAAAAGGCCTCTCCCACAGGTACCTGAACCTCCCCCTGCAGCTGCAGAAATGCCTCACCCCCAGGTTCCTGAGCCTCTCCCTGTAGCTGCAGAAAAGGCCTCACCCAAGGATCCTCAGCCTCCCCCCTGCAGCTGCAGAAAGGCCTCAGCCCCCAGGTTCCTGAGCCTATCCCTGCAGCTGCAGAAAGGCCTCACACCCAGGTTCCTGAGCCTCTCCCTGCAGCTGCAGAAAGGCCTCACCCCAGGTTCCTAAACATCCCCGTGCAGCTGCAGAAAGCCCTCACCCCCAGGTTCCTGAGCCTCTCCATGCAGCTGCAGAAAGGCCTCACCCCCAGGTTCCTGAACATCCCCGTGCAGCTGCAGAAAGGCCTCACCCCCAGGTTCCTGAGCCTCTCCCTGCAGCTGCAAAAAGGCTTACCCCCAGGTTCCGGAGCCTCTCCCTGCAGCTGCAGAAAGGCCTCACCACCAGGTTCCTGAGCCTATCCCTGCAGCTGCAAAAAAGGCCTCACCCTCAGGTTTCTGAGCCTCTATCTGAAGCTGCAGAAAGGCCTCACCCCCAGGTTCCTGAACATCCCCGTGCAGCTGCAGAAATGCCTCACCCCCAGGTTCCTGAGCCTCTCCCTGTAGCTGCAGAAAAGGCCTCACCCAAGGATCCTCAGCCTCCCCCCTGCAGCTGCAGAAAGGCCTCACCCCCAGGTTCCTGAGCCTCTATCTGAAGCTGCAGAAAGGCCTCACCCCCAGGTTCCTGAACATCCCCGTGCAGCTGCAGAAAGGCCTCACCCCCAGGTTCCTGAGCCTCTCCCTGCAGCTGCAAAAAGCCTTACCCCCAGGTTCCGGAGCCTCTCCCTGCAGCTGCAGAAAGGCCTCACCACCAGGTTCCTGAGCCTATCCCTGCAGCTGCAAAAAAGGCCTCACCCTCAGGTTTCTGAGCCTCTCCCTGCAGCTGCAGAACGGCCTCACCCCAGGTTCCTAAACATCCCCGTGCAGCTGCAGAAAGCCCTCACCCCCAGGTTCCTGAGCCTCTCCATGCAGCTGCAGAAAGGCCTCACCCCCAGGTTCCTGAACCTCCCCCTGCAGCTGCAGAAAGGCCTCACCCCCAGGTTCCTGAACCTCCCCCTGCAAAAAGGCCTCACCCCCAGGTTCAATAACCTCTCCCTTCAGCTGCAGAAGGCCTCACCCCCAGGTTCCTGAGCCTCTCCCTGCAGCTGCAGAGAGGCCTCACCCACACGTTCCTGAACATACCCGTGCAGCTGCAGAAAGGCCTCACCCCCAGGTTCCTGAGCCTATCCCTGCAGCAAGGCCTCACCCGCAGGTTCCTGAGCCTTTCCCTGCAGCTACAGAAAAGGCCTCACCCCCAGTTTCCTGAACCTCCCCCTTTAGCTGCAGAAAGGCCTCACCCCCAGGTTCCTGAGCCTATCCCTGCAGCTGCAAAAAGGCCTCACCCCCAGGTTCCTGAGCCTCTCCCTGCAGCTGCAGAAATGCCTCACCACCAGGTTCTCGAACATCCCCGTGCAGCTGCAGAAAGGCCTCAACCCCAGGTTCCTGAGCCTATCCCTGCAGCAAGGCCTCACCGCCAGGTCCCTGAGCCTTTCCCTGCAGCTACAGAAAAGGCCTCACCCTCAGGTTCCTGAGCCTCTCCTGCAGCTACAGAAAAGGCCTCACCCCCAGGACCCTGAGCCTCTCCCTGCAGCTGCAGAAAGGCCTCACCCCCAGGTCCCTGAACCTCTACCTGCAGCTACAGAAAAGGCCTCACCCCCAGTTTCCTGAACCTCCCCCTTTAGCTGCAGAAAGGCCTCAACCCCAGGTTCCTGAGCCTCTCCCTGCAGCTGCAAAAAGGCCTCACCCCAGGATCCTGAGCCTCTCCCTGCAGCTACAGAAAGGCTTCACCCCCAGGTTCCTGAGCCTCTCCCTGCAGCTACAGAAAGGCCTCACCCCCAGGTTTCTGAGCCTCTCCCTGCATCTACAGAAAAGGCCTCACCCCCAGGTTCCTGAGCCTCTCCCTGCAGCTACAGAAAAGTCCTCACCCCCAGGTTCCAGAGCCTCTCCCTGCAGCTACAGAAAAAGCCTCACCCCATGGATCCTGAACCTCCCGCTGCAGCTGCAGAAAGGCCTCACCCCCAGGTTCCTTACCCTCCTCCTGCAGCTGCTGAAAGGCCTCACACCCAGGTTCCTTAGCCTCTCCCTGCAGCTGAAAAAAGGCTTCACCCCCAGGTTCCTGAGCCTCTCCCTGAGGCTGCAGAAAGGCCTGACCCCCAGGTTCCTGAGTCTCTAACTCCAGCTGCAGAAAGGCCTCACCCCCAGGTTCCTGAGCCTCTTCCTGCAGCTATTGAAAAAACCTCACCCCCAGGTTCCTGGGCCTCTCCCTACAGCTGCAGAAAGGCCTCACCCCCAGGCTCCTGAACATCCCCGTGTAGCTGCAGAAAGGCCTCACCCCCAGGTTCCTGAACATCCCCGTGTAGCTGCAGAAAGGCCTCACCCCCAGGTTCCTGAGCCTCTCCCTGCAGCTGTAGAAAGGACTCACCCCCAGGTTCCTGTGCCTCCCCCTGCAGCTGCAGAAAAGGCCTCTCCCACAGGTACCTGAACCTCCCCCTGCAGCTGCAGAAATGCCTCACCCCCAGGTTCCTGAGCCTCTCCCTGTAGCTGCAGAAAAGGCCTCACCCAAGGATCCTCAGCCTCCCCCCTGCAGCTGCAGAAAGGCCTCAGCCCCCAGGTTCCTGAGCCTATCCCTGCAGCTGCAGAAAGGCCTCACCCCCAGGTTCCTGAGCCTCTCCCTGCAGCTGCAGAAAGGCCTCACCCCAGGTTCCTAAACATCCCCGTGCAGCTGCAGAAAGCCCTCACCCCCAGGTTCCTGAGCCTCTCCATGCAGCTGCAGAAAGGCCTCACCCCCAGGTTCCTGAACATCCCCGTGCAGCTGCAGAAAGGCCTCACCCCCAGGTTCCTGAGCCTCTCCCTGCAGCTGCAAAAAGGCTTACCCCCAGGTTCCGGAGCCTCTCCCTGCAGCTGCAGAAAGGCCTCACCACCAGGTTCCTGAGCCTATCCCTGCAGCTGCAAAAAAGGCCTCACCCTCAGGTTTCTGAGCCTCTATCTGAAGCTGCAGAAAGGCCTCACCCCCAGGTTCCTGAACATCCCCGTGCAGCTGCAGAAATGCCTCACCCCCAGGTTCCTGAGCCTCTCCCTGTAGCTGCAGAAAAGGCCTCACCCAAGGATCCTCAGCCTCCCCCCTGCAGCTGCAGAAAGGCCTCACCCCCAGGTTCCTGAGCCTCTATCTGAAGCTGCAGAAAGGCCTCACCCCCAGGTTCCTGAACATCCCCGTGCAGCTGCAGAAAGGCCTCACCCCCAGGTTCCTGAGCCTCTCCCTGCAGCTGCAAAAAGGCTTACCCCCAGGTTCCGGAGCCTCTCCCTGCAGCTGCAGAAAGGCCTCACCACCAGGTTCCTGAGCCTATCCCTGCAGCTGCAAAAAAGGCCTCACCCTCAGGTTTCTGAGCCTCTTCCTGCAGCTGCAGAAAGGCCTCACCCCAGGTTCCTAAACATCCCCGTGCAGCTGCAGAAAGCCCTCACCCCCAGGTTCCTGAGCCTCTCCATGCAGCTGCAGAAAGGCCTCACCCCCAGGTTCCTGAACTCCCCCTGCAGCTGCAGAAAGGCCTCACCCCCAGGTTCCTGAACCTCCCCCTGCAAAAAGGCCTCACCCCCAGGTTCAATAACCTCTCCCTGCAGCTGCAGAAAGGCCTCACCCCCAGGTTCCTGAGCCTCCCCCTGCAGCTGCAGAGAGGCCTCACCCACAGGTTCCTGAACATACCCGTGCAGCTGCAGAAAGGCCTCACCCCCAGGTTCCTGAGCCTATCCCTGCAGCTGCAAAAAGGCCTCACCCCAGGTTCCGGAGCCTCTCCCTGCAGCTGTAGAAAGGTCTGACCCTAAGGTTCCTGCGCCTATCCTTGCAGCTAAAGAATGGCCTCACCACCCAGGTTCCTGAGCCTATCCCTGTAGCTGCAGAAACGCTTCAGCCCCTGGTTCGTGAGCCCCTCCCTGCAGCTGCAGAAAGGCCTCAACCCCAGGTTCCTGAACCTCTGACTGCAGCTACAGAAAAGGCCTCACCCCAAGGTTCCTGAGCCTCTCCCTGCAGCTGCAGAAAAGCCTCACCCCCAGGTTCCTGACCCTATCCCTGCAGCTGCAAAAAGGCCTCACCCCAAGGTTCCTGAGCCTCTCCCTGCAGCTGCAGAAAAGCCTCACCCCCAGGTTCCTGACCCTATCCCTGCAGCTGCAGAAAGGCCTCACCCCCAGGTTCCTGAACATCCCCGTGCAGCTGCAGAAAGGCATCACCCCCAGGTTCCTGAGACTATTCCCGCAGCTTCAGAGAGGCCTCACCCCCAGGTTCCTGAACCTCTCCCTGCAGCTACAGAAAGGCCTGACCCCCAGGTTCCTGAGTCTCTTCTACAGCTGCAGAAAGACCTCACTCCCAGGTTCCTGAACATCCCCATACTGCTGCTGAAAGTCCTCACCCCCAGGTTCCTGAGCCTCCCCCTCTAGCTGCAGAAAGGCCTCGCCCCCAGGTTCCTGAGCCTCTCCCTGCAGCTACAGAAAATGCCTCACCCCCAGGTTCCTGAGCCTATCCCTGCAGCTGCAGAAAGGCCTCACCCCCAGGTTCCTTAGCCTCTCCCTGCAGCTGCAAAAAGGCCTCACCCCCAGGTTCCTGAACCTATCCCTGCAGCTGCAGAAACGCCTCACCCCCAGGTTCCTGAGCCTATCCCTGCAGCTGCAAAAAGGACCCACCCTCAGGTTCCTGAGCCTCTCCCTGCAGAAATGCCTCACCCCCAGGTTTCTGAACATCCCCGTGCAGCTGCAGAAAGGCCTAACCCCCAAGTTCTTGAACCTATTCCCGCAGCTGAAAAAAGTCCTCACCGCCAGGTTTCTGAGCCCCTCACTTCAGTTGCAGAAAGGCCTCACCCCCAGGTTCCTGAACATCCCCGTGCAGCTGCAAAAAGGCCTCCACCCCAGGTTCTTGAGCCTATCCCTGCAGCTGCAGAAAGGCCTCACCCCCAGGTTCCTGAACCTCCCCCTGCAAAAAGGCCTCACCCACAGGTTCAATAACCTCTCCCTGCAGCTGCAGAAAGGCCTCACCCACAGGTTCCTGAACATACCCGTGCAGCTGCAGAAAGGCCTCACCCCCAGGTTCCTGAGCCTATCCCTGCAGCTGCAAAAATTCCTCACCCCCATGTTCCGGAGCCTCTCCCTGCAGCTGTAGAAAGGCCTGATCCCCAGGTTTCTGAACATCCCCGTGCAGCTGCAGAAAGGCCTCACCCCCAGGTTCCTGAGCCTATCCCTGCAGCTGCAAAAAAGGCCTCACCCCCAGGTTCCTGAGCCTATCCTTGCAGCTGCAGAAAGGCCTCACCCCCAGGTTCACGAGCCACTCCCTGCAGCTGTAGAAAGGCCTCACCCCCAGGTTCCTGAGCCTATCCTTGCAGCTGTAGAAAGGCCTGACCCCCAGGTTCCTGAACATCCCGTGCAGCTGCAGAAAGGCCTCAACCCCAGGTTCCTGAGCCTATCCCTGCAGCAAGGCCTCACCCCCAGGTTCCTGAGCCTTTCCCTGCAGCTACAGAAAAGGCCTCACCCCCAGGTTCCTGAGCCTTTCCCTGCAGCTACAGAAAAGCCCCACCCCCAGGTTCCTGAGCCTCCCCCTGCAGCTACAGAAAAGGCCTCACCCCCAGGTTCCTGAGCCTCTCCCTGCAGCTGCAGAAAGGCCTCACCCCCAGGTTCCTTAGCCTCTCCCTGCAGCTGCAAAAAGGCCTCACCCCCAGGTTCCTGAGTCTATCCCTGCAGCTGCAGAAAGCCCTCACCCCCAGGTTCCTGAGCCTATCCCTGCAGCTGCAGAAAGGCCTCACCCCCAGGTTCCTGAGCCTATCCCTGGAGCTGCAGAATGGACTCACCCCCAGGTTCCTGAGGCTCTCCCTGCAGCTGCAGAAAGGCCTCATCCCCAGGTTCCTGAGCCTATCCCTGGAGCTGCAGAATGGACTCACCCCCAGGTTCCTGAGCCTCTCCCGGTAGCTGCCGAAAGGCCTCACCTCCAGGTTCCTGAGCCTATCCCTGGAGCTGCAGAATGGACTCACCCCCAGGTTCCTGAGCCTCTCCCTACAGCTGCAGAAAGGCCTCAACCCCAGGTTCCTGAGCGAATCCCTGCAGCTGGAGAAAGGACTCACCCCCAGGTTCCTGAGCCTCTCCCTGCAGCTGCAGAAAGCCCACACCCCCAGGTTCCTGAGCCTCTCCCTACAGCTGCAGAAAGGCCTCACCCCCAGTTTCCTGAGCGTATTCCTGGAGCTGCAGAATGGACTCACCCCCAGGTTCCTGAGCCTCTCCCTGCAGCTGCAGAAAGGCCTCAACCCCGGCTTCCAGAGCCTCTCCCTGCAGCTGCAGAAAGGCCTCACACCCAGGTTTCTGAGCCTCTCCCTGCACCTGCCGAAAGGCCTCAACCCCAGGTTCCAGAGCCTCTCCCTGCAGCTGCCGAAAGGCCTCACCCCCAGGTTCCTGAGCCAATCCCTGCAGCTGCAAAAAAGGCCTCACCCCCAGATTCCTGAGCCTATCCTTGCAGCTGCAGAAAGGTCTCACCCCCAGGTTCCTGAGCCTCTCCCTCCATCTACAGAAAAGGCCTCACCCCCAGGTTCCTGCGCCTCTCCCTGCAGCTACAGAAAAGTCCTCACCCCCAGGTTCCTGAGCCTCTCCCAGCAGCTGCAGAAAGGCCTCACCCCCAGGTTCCTGAGCCTCTCCCTGCAGCTACAGAAAAGGCCTCACCCCATGGATCTTGAACCTCTCCCTGCAGAAATGCCTCACCCCCAGGTTTCTGAACATCCCCGTGCAGCTGCAGAAAGGCCTAACCCCCAAGTTCTTGAACCTATTCCCGCAGCTGCAAAAAGTCCTCACCGCCAGGTTTCTGAGCCCCTCACTTCAGTTGCAGAAAGGCCTCACCCCCAGGTTCCTGAACATCCCCGTGCAGCTGCAAAAAGGCCTCCACCCCAGGTTCCTGAGCCTATCCCTGCAGCTGCAGAAAGGCCTCACCCCCAGGTTCCTGAACCTCCGCCTGCAAAAAGGCCTCACCCCCAGGTTTAATAACCTCTCCCTGCAGCTGCAGAAAGGCCTCACCCACAGGTTCCTGAACATACCCGTGCAGCTGCAGAAAGGCCTCACCCCCAGGTTCCTGAGCCTCTCCCTGCAGCTGTAGAAAGGCCTGATCCCCAGGTTTCTGAACATCCCCGTGCAGCTGCAGAAAGGCCTCACCCCCAGGTTCCTGAGCCTATCCCTGCAGCTGCAAAAAAGGCCTCACCCCCAGGTTCCTGAGCCTATCCTTGCAGCTGCAGAAAGGCCTCACCCCCAGGTTCACGAGCCTCTCCCTGCAGCTGTAGAAAGGCCTCACCCCAAGGTTCCTGAGCCTCTCCCTGCAGCTGCAGAAAAGCCTCACCCCCAGGTTCCTGACCCTATCCCTGCAGCTGCAGAAAGGCCTCACCCCCAGGTTCCTGAACATCCCCGTGCAGCTGCAGAAAGGCATCACCCCCAGGTTCCTGAGACTATTCCCGCAGCTTCAGAGAGGCCTCACCCCCAGGTTCCTGAACCTCTCCCTGCAGCTACAGAAAGGCCTGACCCCCAGGTTCCTGAGCCTCCCCCTGCAGCTGCAGAGAGGCCTCACCCACAGGTTCCTGAACATACCCGTGCAGCTGCAGAAAGGCCTCACCCCCAGGTTCCTGAGCCTATCCCTGCAGCTGCAAAAAGGCCTCACCCCAGGTTCCGGAGCCTCTCCCTGCAGCTGTAGAAAGGTCTGACCCTAAGGTTCCTGCGCCTATCCTTGCAGCTAAAGAATGGCCTCACCACCCAGGTTCCTGAGCCTATCCCTGTAGCTGCAGAAACGCTTCAGCCCCTGGTTCGTGAGCCCCTCCCTGCTGCTGCAGAAAGGCCTCAACCCCAGGTTCCTGAACCTCTGACTGCAGCTACAGAAAAGGCCTCACCCCAAGGTTCCTGAGCCTCTCCCTGCAGCTGCAGAAAAGCCTCACCCCCAGGTTCCTGACCCTATCCCTGCAGCTGCAAAAAGGCCTCACCCCAAGGTTCCTGAGCCTCTCCCTGCAGCTGCAGAAAAGCCTCACCCCCAGGTTCCTGACCCTATCCCTGCAGCTGCAGAAAGGCCTCACCCCCAGGTTCCTGAACATCCCCGTGCAGCTGCAGAAAGGCATCACCCCCAGGTTCCTGAGACTATTCCCGCAGCTTCAGAGAGGCCTCACCTCCAGGTTCCTGAACCTCTCCCTGCAGCTACAGAAAGGCCTGACCCCCAGGTTCCTGAGTCTCTTCTACAGCTGCAGAAAGACCTCACTCCCAGGTTCCTGAACATCCCCATACTGCTGCTGAAAGTCCTCACCCCCAGGTTCCTGAGCCTCCCCCTCTAGCTGCAGAAAGGCCTCGCCCCCAGGTTCCTGAGCCTCTCCCTGCAGCTACAGAAAATGCCTCACCCCCAGGTTCCTGAGCCTATCCCTGCAGCTGCAGAAAGGCCTCACCCCCAGGTTCCTTAGCCTCTCCCTGCAGCTGCAAAAAGGCCTCACCCCCAGGTTCCTGAACCTATCCCTGCAGCTGCAGAAACGCCTCACCCCCAGGTTCCTGAGCCTATCCCTGCAGCTGCAAAAAGGACCCACCCTCAGGTTCCTGAGCCTCTCCCTGCAGAAATGCCTCACCCCCAGGTTTCTGAACATCCCCGTGCAGCTGCAGAAAGGCCTAACCCCCAAGTTCTTGAACCTATTCCCGCAGCTGAAAAAAGTCCTCACCGCCAGGTTTCTGAGCCCCTCACTTCAGTTGCAGAAAGGCCTCACCCCCAGGTTCCTGAACATCCCCGTGCAGCTGCAAAAAGGCCTCCACCCCAGGTTCTTGAGCCTATCCCTGCAGCTGCAGAAAGGCCTCACCCCCAGGTTCCTGAACCTCCCCCTGCAAAAAGGCCTCACCCCCAGGTTCAATAACCTCTCCCTGCAGCTGCAGAAAGGCCTCACCCACAGGTTCCTGAACATACCCGTGCAGCTGCAGAAAGGCCTCACCCCCAGGTTCCTGAGCCTATCCCTGCAGCTGCAAAAATTCCTCACCCCCATGTTCCGGAGCCTCTCCCTGCAGCTGTAGAAAGGCCTGATCCCCAGGTTTCTGAACATCCCCGTGCAGCTGCAGAAAGGCCTCACCCCCAGGTTCCTGAGCCTATCCCTGCAGCTGCAAAAAAGGCCTCACCCCCAGGTTCCTGAGCCTATCCTTGCAGCTGCAGAAAGGCCTCACCCCCAGGTTCACGAGCCACTCCCTGCAGCTGTAGAAAGGCCTCACCCCCAGGTTCCTGAGCCTATCCTTGCAGCTGTAGAAAGGCCTGACCCCCAGGTTCCTGAACATCCCGTGCAGCTGCAGAAAGGCCTCAACCCCAGGTTCCTGAGCCTATCCCTGCAGCAAGGCCTCACCCCCAGGTTCCTGAGCCTTTCCCTGCAGCTACAGAAAAGGCCTCACCCCCAGGTTCCTGAGCCTTTCCCTGCAGCTACAGAAAAGCCCCACCCCCAGGTTCCTGAGCCTCCCCCTGCAGCTACAGAAAAGGCCTCACCCCCAGGTTCCTGAGCCTCTCCCTGCAGCTGCAGAAAGGCCTCACCCCCAGGTTCCTTAGCCTCTCCCTGCAGCTGCAAAAAGGCCTCACCCCCAGGTTCCTGAGTCTATCCCTGCAGCTGCAGAAAGCCCTCACCCCCAGGTTCCTGAGCCTATCCCTGCAGCTGCAGAAAGGCCTCACCCCCAGGTTCCTGAGCCTATCCCTGGAGCTGCAGAATGGACTCACCCCCAGGTTCCTGAGGCTCTCCCTGCAGCTGCAGAAAGGCCTCATCCCCAGGTTCCTGAGCCTATCCCTGGAGCTGCAGAATGGACTCACCCCCAGGTTCCTGAGCCTCTCCCGGTAGCTGCCGAAAGGCCTCACCTCCAGGTTCCTGAGCCTATCCCTGGAGCTGCAGAATGGACTCACCCCCAGGTTCCTGAGCCTCTCCCTACAGCTGCAGAAAGGCCTCAACCCCAGGTTCCTGAGCGAATCCCTGCAGCTGGAGAAAGGACTCACCCCTAGGTTCCTGAGCCTCTCCCTGCAGCTGCAGAAAGCCCACACCCCCAGGTTCCTGAGCCTCTCCCTACAACTGCAGAAAGGCCTCACCCCCAGTTTCCTGAGCGTATTCCTGGAGCTGCAGAATGGACTCACCCCCAGGTTCCTGAGCCTCTCCCTGCAGCTGCAGAAAGGCCTCAACCCCGGCTTCCAGAGCCTCTCCCTGCAGCTGCAGAAAGGCCTCACACCCAGGTTTCTGAGCCTCTCCCTGCACCTGCCGAAAGGCCTCAACCCCAGGTTCCAGAGCCTCTCCCTGCAGCTGCCGAAAGGCCTCACCCCCAGGTTCCTGAGCCAATCCCTGCAGCTGCAAAAAAGGCCTCACCCCCAGATTCCTGAGCCTATCCTTGCAGCTGCAGAAAGGTCTCACCCCCAGGTTCCTGAGCCTCTCCCTCCATCTACAGAAAAGGCCTCACCCCCAGGTTCCTGCGCCTCTCCCTGCAGCTACAGAAAAGTCCTCACCCCCAGGTTCCTGAGCCTCTCCCAGCAGCTGCAGAAAGGCCTCACCCCCAGGTTCCTGAGCCTCTCCCTGCAGCTACAGAAAAGGCCTCACCCCATGGATCTTGAACCTCTCCCTGCAGAAATGCCTCACCCCCAGGTTTCTGAACATCCCCGTGCAGCTGCAGAAAGGCCTAACCCCCAAGTTCTTGAACCTATTCCCGCAGCTGCAAAAAGTCCTCACCGCCAGGTTTCTGAGCCCCTCACTTCAGTTGCAGAAAGGCCTCACCCCCAGGTTCCTGAACATCCCCGTGCAGCTGCAAAAAGGCCTCCACCCCAGGTTCCTGAGCCTATCCCTGCAGCTGCAGAAAGGCCTCACCCCCAGGTTCCTGAACCTCCGCCTGCAAAAAGGCCTCACCCCCAGGTTTAATAACCTCTCCCTGCAGCTGCAGAAAGGCCTCACCCACAGGTTCCTGAACATACCCGTGCAGCTGCAGAAAGGCCTCACCCCCAGGTTCCTGAGCCTCTCCCTGCAGCTGTAGAAAGGCCTGATCCCCAGGTTTCTGAACATCCCCGTGCAGCTGCAGAAAGGCCTCACCCCCAGGTTCCTGAGCCTATCCCTGCAGCTGCAAAAAAGGCCTCACCCCCAGGTTCCTGAGCCTATCCTTGCAGCTGCAGAAAGGCCTCACCCCCAGGTTCACGAGCCTCTCCCTGCAGCTGTAGAAAGGCCTCACCCCCAGGTTTCTGAGCCTAGCCTTGCAGCTGTAGAAAGGCCTGACCCCCTGGTTCCTGAACATCCCGTGCAGCTGCAGAAAGGCCTCAACCCCAGGTTCCTGAGCCTATCCCTGCAGCAAGGCCTCACCCCCAGGTTCCTGAGCCTTTCCCTGCAGCTACAGAAAAGGCCTCACCCCCAGGTTCCTGAGCCTTTCCCTGCAGCTACAGAAAGACCTCACCCCCAGGTTTCTGAGCCTATCCTTGCAGCTGCAGAAAGATCTCACCCCCAGGTTCCTGAGCCTCTCCCTCCATCTACAGAAAAGGCCTCACCCGCAGGTTCCTGCACCTCTCCCTGCAGCTACAGAAAAGTCCTCACCCCCAGGTTCCTGAGCCTCTAACTGCAGCTGCAGAAAGGCCTCACCCCCAGGTTCCTGAGCCTCTCCCTACAGCTACAGAAAAGGTCTCACCCCATGGATCCTGAACCTCCCCCTGCAGAAATGCCTCACCCCCAGGTTTCTGAACATCCCCGTGCAGCTGCAGAAAGGCCTAACCCCCAGGTTCTTGAGCCTATCCCTGCAGCTGCAAAAAGTCCTCACCCCCAGGTTCCTGAGCCTCTCCCTGCAGCTGCAGAAAGGCCTCACCCCCAGGTTCCTGGGCCTCTCCCTGCAGCTACAGAAAAGGCCTCACCCCATGGATCCTGAGCCTCTCCCTGCAGCTGCAGAAAGGCCTTACCCCCAGGTTCCTTAGCCTCTCCCTGCAGCTGCAAAAAGGCCTCACCCCCAGTGTAGGAGAGTAGGGTCTGCAATCCTATGATCACCCAGATTTTTTGCTTTTGCTTCATTGGTTTACGACTTTCCCTGGCTGTGGGCCTGCCAATCAGACCCACAGCCTAGCTGTTCTCTCTCGAAATTAACACACATATACATTAGGTGCATCCACTAATTGGAACTGGGCCGCCTTGTCAGTCCCTGTCTCAGCATACCACAGGTATCCAGGGCATCGGTGTACCCAGGGCCTACCGGGGGCTGCAGCATGTATTATGCCACCCCTGGATGGCCGCCCAAATCTGACACAACTGGCTGCACGACAGCTGGGGCAAGGTGGTGTAATCACCCGTTGCTGTAGGTGTAGTATTCCTATACCTAACCCTAAAATGGACACATGGATTCCTATCAGTCACTCCTATGGCAGGCCTTATCAATCCTGAAGGCAGAGTGCAGGGGATCATGTGGGACGGTGCTCTGGCGCGAGCTGAGCCCGTCGACGGCTTGCGGAACCAAGTCCTAATAGCCGTTCCATGGTGACGCGGGCCAACTACTTTAAAATGCATTATAATCCTTGCGGTTATTTGCTAACTTTGGCATCGCATCACCTACACATGTCGAGTAAGGTGTCATACGAATTGGAATACAAACCCCTCGCCAGTTCTGGCGACGGGGTTAGCATTCCCCCCTTTTAGAGGGGCACGACATGGAAGTAACCTTGAACCCCGGTTAAAGTTGACTCAAGCCTCAGCATCACAAAATGGATGCTGCCACCAGACACAAGTCTGACCTCCTGCTGCTGGGAGACCTTCCAGCGAAGGGAGCTTGGACAAAGGGTTTCCTGTCGAGGGCGGTGTTAGCACCATCCCAGACAGGGTTTGTGTATCCCAGGTAGGCCGGGCTGAAAGGAAGGTGATTGCAAGTGGCCCCACGGTGCTCACTGTGCATAGCCCGGCTCAAACCAATTTCGGGGGCACACCAGCCCCTGAGCTGGGGCGAAGCCGGACAAAGGATAGGGGTGTAACCACCCCCCTCCTGGTCCCACCCATAGGTAGGACCTAGTCACAGGCCAGCCCCTTTTTCCTAGAATAAAGGTGGGAGCGGGTCCTCTTCCCAAATTGGATAATCGGATAATCGGATAATTCTGAATCTTGAACTACTTTCCACGAAAGGAACTCTTGACTATTTCTGAAGACTCTCCCTTGTGGCTAAGGAGTAGCCACCCTGCACCAGCAGGCACCACCTAAGCGCTTGCGGTTTGCTGTAGGTCTCTCCTACGGATCAAGACTGCCCAGCTCGACGAGACCCGGGTTCCCTGCCATCTCTGACCTCTACCTACATCATCAGCTCAGCTGAGATTCGTAGGTGTGACGAGACCTGTGGGACCGGCCATCTTCAGAACCTGCACGACGCTTATCTAGCACGCCCACCGAGGGACCCTCGAGTGAGTGCACCTAGGGTTTGAGAAGCCCTAACCCTGAGCGGCTCCAGCACCGAAGTCTGCCTCCCCAGCATCCACGAGATCTGCGTGGGGGCCCTTCCGCTCCTTGCTGTTCACCGCGTTGTCCGACCACTTGCCGACCGGCTTGTGGCCCTCTTCACGACGCACCACGATTGTTTCATCACTAGTCTGGTTATTCCAGACTGGCTCTTGCTCCCTTTCAACAGAGGAGTACCTCGGACCCTCCTGGTCCACTTCAGACGCCATCTTGACTCCCCCGCGTGGGTTGCCACTGCCAAGATCCGCTGCCCCATTCCTGGGCCCAGCATCATCGACAGCAGACACCTTTGTGGGACAGCTCGCCCTCCATCCTGGTCGCCGCCGCGCCTCCTAGTCCGAGGAACAGCCGAGTCCGACGTCATCCACTCACCTGGTCGAGGTGACTTCAGCCGTTGCCGTCCTGGTACCCACACGATCGCTGGCTAGCGGTTGAGAACTGAGTCCCCTCTGCTTTCAGGTTTTCTCCATCACCGATCCAGGCTTGGATCTCTCTGAACATCAACACTGGTCGCCTGCCAGCAACTTCTTCTTTCAGGCTCCTGAGACTACAACGAGGACTCCCGACATCTTGCCGAACCTCCCGCAGCCGCAGCCTCTGGGCTAGGTAACTCGAGCATTTCGGTGCTCCATCGCAGGTTCGCTTTACAAGTGTCCAGTTCCTTTTTCGTTTAGTCCCACTGATCGGATCACTCCGGAATCAGTAACTTTAGACTTTCTAACCTTTCCCATTCCACTTGCAGTGTAAATGGTTTCGTGCCCTTCGGGCATGTGTGTAAATTGTGCAACCAGAAGTATTTTCATAAGAGTTTTGTAGTGTGCTTAGCTCCCTGACTCATAAAGAGCCAGGGTAGTCTTGTTATAAATAAATATCCTTTATTTTCATAACAACTTGTGTGGTGTCCTTTCACTTGGTGTTCAAGGTGTATACGTGATGGTAAACAGCTGGCTTAACACGCCCTCTAGAGTTTAGCCTAAAGACTGCTCGTATCCACGCTACTAGGATAGCTGGTCTATACGGTTGACTTACAACCAATCATCAATAAGGGTCGTTTGGAATGATACACAGTGATCACTAGAATAGTGAGCACTACATATCAGGCCAACTTCTCACATTGGTGAGCAGCGGTTGGGATTTGAGCTTGCTGTTGTTTTACCACACACGTATCCTAAGAATATCAAAGTGAAAGATCACATAAGTACCCAGGTACATATAACTTAACTTAGAATACTCTGAGTTCTACTGAACCAGCTGTTGTAGTGTAACAGGGCTTAGCACACCCTGACTACAACTCTTAGCAAGGGATCAGTAGGTAAACAAATAGTGTAGGTAGGTGCATCACTTACACCTCACTAGAAGCATGTCGGTCCACGGAGAGTCTGCGGAGACTCCCTTAGTGGTCAGTGACCCTCCACAGGTCATGTCACGATAGGCAGCTCTTAGCTTCAAGGAGATGAGACAGCTGTGTGCCTCCAGGAAGCTAAACCAGGGTTCTAACCCTACCATCGCATTTCTGATAGGTCTCTTAGAGACGTACGATGCAAGGAGGTCCTCTAACACAGGTCCCCCCAATGCTGATGGGAACATGCCTCCCTTAGAGGGAACCCTTGGTGACCCGGACCTCGACCTCCATACAGAGGAGGAAGACGAGGAGGAGTTATCAGGAGACGAGGCAAACAAAGGTCCAGTGGTAGTCAGCAGGCTTACAAGGACCAACTTAAGCAGGCATGAGAATGGAACTGGGGGAGCCCCGGGCCCACGCTCAAGCAGGCCTAACATTGGGAACGGACGAGCTAGGTCTCTCTCCAGAGGCTCTAACAGATCTGTTCGAACACATGTCTCTCAGGCATCTTCTCAGAGAGGAATGACGTCCCCTCAGAGAAGGGAGCATGAAGCGAAGATGAGGGAAGTCAATCTGAGGATCGAGCGGGAAGAACTTGCCCTCGCCAAAGAAAGACTTGCCTTGGCCCGAGAGCAGAAATTAAGTGGGTTAGATCCCACTGGTGGCAGCATTCTCATTAGAGAGAAAGACAGGGGTATAGACACTAGACACTTGAGTAAAATAGTGCCCCCCTTTAAGCAAGGGGACGATATCCACAAGTGGATAACTGCGTTGGAGAGGGCCTGCACTGTCCAGTGCGTCCCCCAAAGTCAGTGGGCAGCTATACTGTGGCTCTCCTTTGAAGGTAAAGGGCGAGACAAGCTCCTCACTACTAGAGCTGAGGATGCAAACAACTACCAAGTCCTGAAGAATACACTGATTGATGGGTTTGGCTTAACCACGGAGCAGTACAGGTTGCTGTTCCGGGACACCCAGAAAATTCAGTCTCAGGATTGGACTGACTTTGTCGATTGTGCCACTAAGGCTTTGGAAGGCTGGTTGCTGGGTAGCAAGGTTACTGATTACACAGGATTGTACAATCTTATCATGCGAGAACAGATTTTAAACAACTGTCAGAACCAATTGTTGCATCAGCACCTTGTTGACTCGGATCTGACCTCTCCCCAAGAATTGGGAAAGAAGGCAGACAGATGGGTCAGAACAAGGGTCAAGCAGAACCAGAACCAGAACCAGGGTGGTCAGAAGAAAGCAGACCAAAAGGGTAGTAACAAGAACGAACAAAATGACCAGAAGTCTTCGACAGGTCCCCAACAAACCAAAGAGGGTGGGGGTCAGGCTTCACAGAAGAAGAAGACTCAAGAAGGCCAGTCAAAAAGGTGGTGCCAATACTGTAAAAGTAAGACTCACTGGTTTAGTGAGTGCACCAAGAAAGGAGGGCAAACTCCTGCCACTGCAGCCCCTAAGGCACCTGCACCCCCTAGTACAGTCAGCAGTGGTAGTGCGCCTCCCAAGGCATTAGTTGGGTTAACCTTGGGAACCGAGGGGAGTGACGACTTAGTCAGCACGCTCACTCAGGCCGTCCTTGTCTGTACAGGGGATATGGATATGTCCCCTGGTGCCAGTCCCAATACTTTGGGCAAATACAGACAGACACCTTTGATCAATGGAAAAGTGGCTCAGGCCTACAGGGACACTTGTGCCAGTGTCACTATGGTGACGCCTAACTTTGTGGACCCTGGACAGATCATGCTAGGTACCGATTACCTAGTGACCAATGCCAGCAACGTCACTACCAATCACAGTATGGCAGTTGTTGATTTCTCCTGGGGAGGGGTAAGTGGCCCGAAAAAGGTTGTGGTTAGTTCAGACCTCCCCGTAGAATGTCTGTTGGGCAATGATTTGGAAACGTCACAATGGTCAGAAGTGGAGCAGAGGACTCACATGGAAATGTTAGGCTTGCCAGCACATCTCCTTGCTGTGACCAGGTCACAGGCCAAAAGATGCCCCACTGAACAGGTGCTGGATCCTGGAAGAACGGACCAGATACCTTCCAAGAAAAGGAGCAGTAAGGGTAAGGCTTCGCCTTCCCCCTTGCCCCAGGTCGTGGATCAAGTCTCTGAGGAGGCTGACCTTAAAGAACTGAGGGAAACTGAGCCGAAAGAGCTTGAACCTGGTCAGGTTGAGTTTCTGGGCTCAGGGGGACCCTCCAGGGAAGACCTGGGGAAGGCACAGTTAGACTGCCCCTCCCTTGAACCCCTCAGACAGCAGGCTGCTGCTGAGGCTGCAGGGAATGCCACAGGTACCCACAAAGTGTACTGGGACGATGGACTCCTGTACTCCGAGGCAAGAGACCCCAAACCTGGCGCGACCAGGAGGCTGGTCATCCCCTTGTCTCTGAGAGGCTTCCTTCTTACCTTGGCCCACGAGATTCCCCTTGCAGGTCACTTAGGCCAGAATAAGACTTGGGACAGAATTGTTCCACACTTTCACTGGCCCCACATGTCCGAAGATACGAAGGAGTTTTGCCGCTCCTGTGTCACTTGCCAAGCCAGTGGTAAGTCAGGTGGCACGACAAAGGCCCCCCTCATACCACTACCGTGGTGGGGGTACCCTTTGAACGAGTGGGGATCGACATTGTCGGACCAATGGAACCCCAGACAGCATCAGGGCACAAGTTTATACTGGTGGTGGTGGACCACGCCACCAGGTATCCTGAAGCTATTCCCCTTAGGACCACTACAGCACCTGTGGTGGCACGGGCCCTACTTGGAGTGTTCTCCAGAGTGGGCTTCCCTAAGGAGGTCGTCTCAGACAGAGGTGCAAACTTCATGTCGGGATATCTGACTGCTATGTGGAAGGAGTGTGGTGTCAACTACAAGTTCACCACACCCTATCACCCACAATGCAATGGGCTTGTTGAGAGATTCAACAGGACCCTAAAAGGGATGATTCACGGACTACCTGAAAAGCTTCGGCGGAGATGGGATGTCCTGATACCCTGCCTCTTGTTCGCCTACAGAGAGGTCACGCAGAAGGGGGTTGGCTACAGCCCTTTTGAGCTTCTGTTCGGACATCCTGTAAGGGGACCCCTTTGTTTGGTAAAGGAAGGATGGGAGAGACCTCTCAGAAAGCCGGCATCAAACATTGTGGACTATGTGCTCGGCCTCCGCTCGCGGATGGCGGAGTACATGGCAAAGGCATCTAAAAACCTTGAGGCGAGCCAAGAATTACAGAAAGCTTGGCACGACCAAAAGGCTGTCCTGACTGTGTACCAGCCTGGACAGAAGGTGTGGGTGCTGGAGCCAGTGGCCCCAGCAGCACTCAAAGACAAATGGTCTGGGCCCCACACGATCATTGAGAAAAAGGGAGAGGTCACCTACTTGGTAGACCTGGGAACTCCCCGGAGCCCCCACAGGGTGCTCCATGTAAACAGGCTCAAGGCATATGTCGACAGGGAGGGCATGGGCTTGCTCATGGCCACAGATGAGGGACAGGAGGAGGAGAGTGACCCTCTCCCGGACCTGCTCTCTCAGAACCCTGACGATGGGTCAGTAGATGGTGTTGTCTTTTGCGGCAGCCTCTCTGGACATCAACAAAAGGATTGTAAACAGGTTCTTCAATCCTTTCGACATATGTTCTCTCTGACACCCAGTCAGACCAATTGGTGTACCCATGAGGTCGACACTGGGGACAGTCTGCCCGTAAAGAGTAAAATCTATCGACAGCCTGATCATGTCAGAGACTGCATCAAGACAGAGGTGCAGAAAATGTTGGAGCTGGGAGTCATTGAGCCCTCGGACAGCCCCTGGGCTAGTCCCGTAGTTCTCGTGCCGAAACCTCACACCCAGGGCGGTAAGAAAGAGATGAGGTTTTGCGTGGACTACAGAGGCCTCAATGCAGTCACTAAGACTGACGCCCACCCAATACCAAGAGCAGACGAACTTATAGACCGGTTGGCTTCGGCCAACTACTTAAGTACGTTTGACCTGACAGCTGGGTATTGGCAAATCAGGTTAGCTGAGGAGGCCAAACCCAAAACAGCATTTTCTACCCCGGGTGGGCATTATCAGTTCGTGGTAATGCCCTTTGGTTTGAAAAATGCACCTGCCACCTTCCAAAGGCTGGTGAATCGAGTTCTCACTGGGTTGGACGACTTCTGTGCGGCGTATCTGGACGATATCGCTGTTTTTAGCTCCACCTGGGAGGATCACCTGGTCCACCTGAGGAAAGTGTTAGAGGCCCTGCAAAAGGCAGGCCTCACTATCAAGGCCACTAAGTGCCAGATAGGGCAGACACAGGTTGTATACCTGGGCCACCTTGTAGGTGGAGGCCAGGTTCAGCCATTGGAGAGCAAAATACAGGCCATCCAGGACTGGGCTCCTCCAACCACCCAGACTCAGGTTCGAGCTTTCTTGGGCCTGACTGGTTATTACCGGAAATTCGTCAGAAATTATGGATCCATTGTGACCCCGCTAAACGACCTGACAAGTAAAAAGATGCCAAAAAAAGTTCAGTGGACAGCAAGCTGTCAGAAGGCATTCGATGACCTAAAGCAGGCCATGTGCACAGCACCTACCCTAAAGAGTCCAGACTACTCCAAACCATTCATTGTCCAAACAGACGCTTCGGAGCTGGATGTGGGAGCTGTTCTATCTCAACTGAATTTTGATGGTCATGACCAGCCCATAGCTTTTATTAGCAGGAGGCTGACCCCCAGAGAGAAGAATTGGTCAGCTATTGAGAGGGAGGCCTTTGCTGTGGTTTGTGCCCTGAAGAAGTTGAGGCCATACTTGTTTGGCACTCACTTCAAGATTCAGACCGACCATAAGCCCCTCTTGTGGCTAAATCAAATGAAGGGTGAAAACCCCAAACTACTTAGGTGGTCCATTTCCCTACAGGGGATGGACTTCACAGTGGAGCATAGACCTGGCACTGATCATGGCAATGCAGATGGGCTCTCCAGGTATTTCCACTTAGAGCAAGAAGACTCACCTGGTCAAGGTTAGCTTATTGTCCCAAAGTTTGGGGGGGGGGGTCATGTAGGAGAGTAGGGTCTGCAATCCTATGATCACCCAGATTTTTTGCTTTTGCTTCATTGGTTTACGACTTTCCCTGGCTGTGGGCCTGCCAATCAGACCCACAGCCTAGCTGTTCTCTCTCGAAATTAACACACATGTACATTAGGTGCATCCACTAATTGGAACTGGGCCGCCTTGTCAGTCCCTGTCTCAGCATACCACAGGTATCCAGGGCATCGGTGTACCCAGGGCCTACCGGGGGCTGCAGCATGTATTATGCCACCCCTGGATGGCCGCCCAAATCTGACACAACTGGCTGCACGACAGCTGGGGCAAGGTGGTGTAATCACCCGTTGCTGTAGGTGTAGTATTCCTATACCTAACCCTAAAATGGACACATGGATTCCTATCAGTCACTCCTATGGCAGGCCTTTTCAATCCTGAAGGCAGAGTGCAGGGGATCATGTGGGACGGTGCTCTGGCGCGAGCTGAGCCCGTCGACGGCTTGCGGAACCAAGTCCTAATAGCCGTTCCATGGTGACGCGGGCCAACTACTTTAAAATGCATTATAATCCTTGCGGTTATTTGCTAACTTTGGCATCGCATCACCTACACATGTCGAGTAAGGTGTCATACGAATTGGAATACAAACCCCTCGCCAGTTCTGGCGACGGGGTTAGCATTCCCCCCTTTTAGAGGGGCACGACATGGAAGTAACCTTGAACCCCGGTTAAAGTTGACTCAAGCCTCAGCATCACAAAATGGATGCTGCCACCAGACACAAGTCTGACCTCCTGCTGCTGGGAGACCTTCCAGCGAAGGGAGCTTGGACAAAGGGTTTCCTGTCGAGGGCGGTGTTAGCACCATCCCAGACAGGGTTTGTGTATCCCAGGTAGGCAGGGCTGAAAGGAAGGTGATTGCAAGTGGCACCCCGGTGCTCACTGTGCATAGCCCGGCTCAAACCAGTTTCGGGGGCACACCAGCCCCTGAGCTGGGGCGAAGCCGGACAAAGGATAGGGGTGTAACCACCCCCCTCCTGGTCCCACCCATAGGTAGGACCTAGTCACAGGCCAGCCCCTTTTTCCTAGAATAAAGGTGGGAGCGGGTCCCCTTCCCAAATTGGATAATCCGATAATCGGATAATTCTGAATCTTGAACTACTTTCCACGAAAGGAACTCTTGACTATTTCTGAAGACTCTCCCTTCTGGCTAAGGAGTAGCCACCCTGCACCAGCAGGCACCACCTAAGCGCTTGCGGTTTGCTGTAAGTCTCTCCTACGGATCAAGACTGCCCAGCTCGACGAGACCCGGGTTCCCTGCCATCTCTGACCTCTACCTACATCATCAGCTCAGCTGAGATTCGTAGGTGTGACGAGACCTGTGGGACCGGCCATCTTCAGAACCTGCACGACGCTTATCTAGCACGCCCACCGAGGGACCCTCGAGTGAGTGCACCTAGGGTTTGAGAAGCCCTAACCCTGAGCGGCTCCAGCACCGAAGTCTGCCTCCCCAGCATCCACGAGATCTGCGTGGGGGCCCTTCCGCTCCTTGCTGTTCACCGCGTTGTCCGACCACTTGCCGACCGGCTTGTGGCCCTCTTCACGACGCACCACGATTGTTTCATCACTAGTCTGGTTATTCCAGACTGGCTCTTGCTCCCTTTCAACAGAGGAGTACCTCGGACCCTCCTGGTCCACTTCAGACGTCATCTTGACTCCCCCGCGTGGGTTGCCACTGCCAAGATCCGCTGCCCCATTCCTGGGCCCAGCATCATCGACAGCAGACACCTTCGTGGGACAGCTCGCCCTCCATCCTGGTCGCCGCCGCGCCTCCTGGTCCGAGGAACAGCCGAGTCCGACGTCATCCACTCACCTGGTCGAGGTGACTTCAGCCGGTGCCGTCCTGGTACCCACACAATCGCTGGCTAGCGGTTGAGAACTGAGTCCCCTCTGCTTTCAGGTTTTCTCCATCACCGATCCAGGCTTGGATCTCTCTGAACATCAACACTGGTCGCCTGCCAGCAACTTCTTCTTTCAGGCTCCTGAGACTACAACGAGGACTCCCGACATCTTGCCGAACCTCCCGCAGCCGCAGCCTCTGGGCTAGGTAACTCTAGCATTTCGGTGCTCCATCGCAG
This sequence comes from Triturus cristatus, assembly GCF_964204655.1. Taxonomy (NCBI): domain Eukaryota; kingdom Metazoa; phylum Chordata; class Amphibia; order Caudata; family Salamandridae; genus Triturus; species Triturus cristatus. Next base: position 194,283,817 of record NC_140579.1, read on the forward strand.
GTTCGCTTTACAAGTGTCCAGTTCCTTTTTCGTTTAGTCCCACTGATCGGATCACTCCGGAATCAGTAACTTTAGACTTTCTAACCTTTCCCATTCCACTTGCAGTGTAAATGGTTTCGTGCCCTTCGGGCATGTGTGTAAATTGTGCAACCAGAAGTATTTTCATAAGAGTTTTGTAGTGTGCTTAGCTCCCTGACTCATAAAGAGCCAGGGTAGTCTTGTTATAAATAAATATCCTTTATTTTCATAACAACTTGTGTGGTGTCCTTTCACTTGGTGTTCAAGGGGTATACGTGATGGTAAACAGCTGGCTTAACACGCCCTCTAGAGTTTAGCCTAAAGACTGCTCGTATCCACGCTACTAGGACAGCTGGTCTATACGGTTGACTTACAACCAATCATCAATAAGGGTCGTTTGGAATGATACACAGTGATCACTAGAATAGTGAGCACTACATATCAGGCCAACTTCTCACACCCAGGTTCCTGAGCCTCTCCCTGCAGCTGCAAAAAGGCCTCACCCCCAGGTTCCTGAGCCTATCCCTGCAGCTGCAAAAAGGCCTCACCCCCAGGTTCCTGAGCCTCTCCCTGCAGAAATGCCTCACCCCCAGGTTTCTGAACATCCCCGTGCAGCTGCAGAAAGGCCTAACCCCCAGGTTCTTGAGCCTATTCCCCCAGCTGCAAAACGTCCTCACCGCCAGGATTCTGAGCCCCTCACTTCAGCTGCAGAAAGGCCTCACCCCCAGGTTCCTGAACATCCCCGTGCTGCTGCAGAAAGGCCTCAACCCCAGGTTCCTGAGCCTATCCCTGCAGCAAGGCCTCACCCCCAGGTTCCTGAGCCTTTCCCTGCAGCTACAGAAAAGGCCACACCCCCAGGTTCCTGAGCCTCGCCATGCAGCTACAGAAAAGGTCTCAACCCCAGGTTCCTGAGCCTCTCCCTGCATCTACAGAAAAGTCCTCACCCCCAGGTTCCCGAGCCTCTCTCTGCAGCTACAGAAAGGCCTAACTCCCAGGTTCCTGAGCCTCTCTCTGCAGCTACAGAAAGGCCTCACCCCCAGGTTCCTGAGCCTCTCCCTGCAGCTGCAGAAAGGCCTCACCCCCAGGTTCCTGAGCCTCTCCCTGCAGCTGCAAAAAGGCCTCACCCCCAGGTTCCGGAGCCTCTCCCTGCAGCTGTAGAAAAGCCTGACCCCCAGCTTTCTGAACATCCCCGTGCAGCTGCAGAAAGGCCTCACCCCCAGGTTCCTGAGCCTATCCCTGCAGCTGCAAAAAAGGCCTCACTCTCAGGTTTCTGAGCCTCTATCTGAAGCTGCAGAAAGGCCTAACCCCCAGGTTCCTGAGCCTCTCCCTGTAGCTACAGAAAAGGCCTCACCCCCAGGTTCCTGAACCTCCCCCTGCAGCTGCAGAAAGGCCTCACCCCCAGGTTCCTGAACCTCCCCCTGCAGCTGCAGAAAGGCCTCACCCCCAGGTTCCTGAACCTCCCCCTGCAAAAAGGCCTCACCCCCAGGTTCAATAACCTCTCCCTGCAGCTGCAGAAAGGCCTCACCCCCAGGTTCCTGAGCCTCTCCCTGCAGCTGCTGAGAGGCCTCACCCACAGGTTCCTGAACATACCCGTGCAGCTGCAGAAAGGCCTCACCCCCAGGTTCCTGAGCCTATCCCTGTAGCTGCAAAAAGGCCTCACCCCCAGGTTCCGGAGCCTCTCCCTGCAGCTGTAGAAAGGCCTGACCCCTAGGTTTCTGAACATCCCCGTGCAGCTGCAGAAAGGCCTCACCCCCAGGTTCCTGAGCCTATCCCTGCAGCTGCAAAAAAAGCCTCACCCCCAGATTCCTGAGCCTATCCTTGCAGCTGCAGAAAGGCCTCACCCCCAGGTTCACGATCCTCTCCCTGCAGCTGCAGAAAGGCCTCACCCCCAGGTTCCTGAGCCTATCCGTGCAGCTGCAGAAAGGCCTCACCCCCCGGTTCATGAGCCTCTCACTGCAGCTGCAGAAATGCCTCACCCCCAGGTTCCTGAGCCTATCCCTGTAGCTGCAGAAAGGCCTCAGCCCCAGGTTCGTGAGCCTCTCCCTGCAGCTGCAGAAAGGCCTCATCCCCAGGTTCCTGAACCTCTCACTGCAGCTACAGAAAAGGCCTCACCCCAAGGTTCCTGAGCCTCTCCCTGCAGCTGCAGAAAAGCCTCACTCCCAGGTTCCTGAGCCTCTCCCTGCAGCTGTAGAAAGGCCTGACCCCCAGGTTCCTGACCCTATCCCTGCAGCTGCAAAAAGGCCTCACCCCCAGGTTCCTGAGCCTATCCTTGCAGCTGTAGAAAGGCCTCACCCCCAGGTTCCTGAGCCTATCCCTGCAGCAAGGCCTCACCCCCAGGTTCCTGAGCCTTTCCCTGCAGCTACAGAAAAGGCCTGACCCCTAGGTTTCTGAACATCCCCGTGCAGCTGCAGAAAGGCCTCACCCCCAGGTTCCTGAGCCTCTCACTGCAGCTGCAGAAATGCCTCACCCCCAGGTTCCTGAGCCTATCCCTGTAGCTGCAGAAAGGCCTCAGCCCCAGGTTCGTGAGCCTCTCCCTGCAGCTGCAGAAAGGCCTCATCCCCAGGTTCCTGAACCTCTCACTGCAGCTACAGAAAAGGCCTCACCCCAAGGTTCCTGAGCCTCTCCCTGCAGCTGCAGAAAAGCCTCACTCCCAGGTTCCTGAGCCTCTCCCTGCAGCTGTAGAAAGGCCTGACCCCCAGGTTCCTGACCCTATCCCTACAGCTGCAAAAAGGCCTCACCCCCAGGTTCCTAAGCCTATCCCTGCAGCAAGGCCTCACCCCCAGGTTCCGGAGCCTCTCCCTGCAGCTGTAGAAAGGCCTGACCCCTAGGTTTCTGAACATCCCCGTGCAGCTGCAGAAAGGCCTCACCCCTAGGTTCCTGAGCCTATCCCTGCAGCTGCAAAAAAAGCCTCACCCCCAGATTCCTGAGCCTATCCTTGCAGCTGCAGAAAGGCCTCACCCCCAGGTTCACGATCCTCTCCCTGCAGCTGCAGAAAGGCCTCACCCCCAGGTTCCTGAGCCTATCCGTGCAGCTGCAGAAAGGCCTCACCCCCCGGTTCATGAGCCTCTCACTGCAGCTGCAGAAATGCCTCACCCCCAGGTTCCTGAGCCTATCCCTGTAGCTGCAGAAAGGCCTCAGCCCCAGGTTCGTGAGCCTCTCCCTGCAGCTGCAGAAAGGCCTCATCCCCAGGTTCCTGAACCTCTCACTGCAGCTACAGAAAAGGCCTCACCCCAAGGTTCCTGAGCCTCTCCCTGCAGCTGCAGAAAAGCCTCACTCCCAGGTTCCTGAGCCTCTCCCTGCAGCTGTAGAAAGGCCTGACCCCCAGGTTCCTGACCCTATCCCTGCAGCTGCAAAAAGGCCTCACCCCCAGGTTCCTGAGCCTATCCTTGCAGCTGTAGAAAGGCCTCACCCCCAGGATCCTGAGCCTATCCCTGCAGCAAGGCCTCACCCCCAGGTTCCTGAGCCTTTCCCTGCAGCTACAGAAAAGGCCTCACCCCCAGGTTCCTGAGCCTCTTCCTGCAGCTACAGAAAAGGCCTCACCCCATGGATCCTAAACCTCCCCCTGCAGCTGCAGAAAGGCCTCACCCCCAGGTTCCTTAGCCTCTCCCTGCAGCTGCAAAAAGGCCTCACCCCCAGGTTCCTGACCCTATCCCTGCAGCTGCAAAAAGGCCTCACCCCCAGGTTCCTGAGACTATTCCCGCAGCTGTAGAAAGGCCTGACCCCTAGGTTTCTGAACATCCCCGTGCAGCTGCAGAAAGGCCTCACCCCCAGGTTCCTGAGCCTATCCCTGCAGCTGCAAAAAAAGCCTCACCCCCAGATTCCTGAGCCTATCCTTGCAGCTGCAGAAAGGCCTCACCCCCAGGTTCACGATCCTCTCCCTGCAGCTGCAGAAAGGCCTCACCCCCAGGTTCCTGAGCCTATCCGTGCAGCTGCAGAAAGGCCTCACCCCCCGGTTCATGAGCCTCTCACTGCAGCTGCAGAAATGCCTCACCCCCAGGTTCCTGAGCCTATCCCTGTAGCTGCAGAAAGGCCTCAGCCCCAGGTTCGTGAGCCTCTCCCTGCAGCTGCAGAAAGGCCTCATCCCCAGGTTCCTGAACCTCTCACTGCAGCTACAGAAAAGGCCTCACCCCAAGGTTCCTGAGCCTCTCCCTGCAGCTGCAGAAAAGCCTCACTACCAGGTTCCTGAGCCTCTCCCTGCAGCTGTAGAAAGGCCTGACCCCCAGGTTCCTGACCCTATCCCTGCAGCTGCAAAAAGGCCTCACCCCCAGGTTCCTGAGCCTATCCTTGCAGCTGTAGAAAGGCCTCACCCCCAGGTTCCTGAGCCTATCCCTGCAGCAAGGCCTCACCCCCAGGTTCCTGAGCCTTTCCCTGCAGCTACAGAAAAGGCCTCACCCCCAGGTTCCTGAGCCTCTCCCTGCAGCTACAGAAAAGGCCTCACCCCATGGATCCTAAACCTCCCCCTGCAGCTGCAGAAAGGCCTCACCCCCAGGTTCCTTAGCCTCTCCCTGCAGCTGCAAAAAGGCCTCACCCCCAGGTTCCTGACCCTATCCCTGCAGCTGCAAAAAGGCCTCACCCCCAGGTTCCTGAGACTATTCCCGCAGCTGCAGAAAGGCCTCACTCCCAGGTTCCTGAACATCCCCATACAGCTGCAGAAAGTCCTCACCCCCAGGTTCCTGAGCCTCCCCCTGTAGCTGCAGAAAGGCCTCGCCCCCAGGTTCCTGAGCCTCTCCCTGCAGCTACAGAAAATGCCTCACCCCAGGTTCCTGAGCCTATCCCTGCAGCTACAGAAAGGCCTCACCCCCAGGTTCCTGAGCCTCTCCCTGCAGAAATGCCTCACCCCCAGGTTTCTGAACATCCCCGTGCAGCTGCAGAAAGGCCTAACCCCCAGGTTCTTGAGCCTATTCCCCCAGCTGCAAAACGTCCTCACCGCCAGGATTCTGAGCCCCTCACTTCAGCTGCAGAAAGGCCTCACCCCCAGGTTCCTGAACATCCCCGTGCTGCTGCAGAAAAGCCTCAACCCCAGGTTCCTGAGCCTATCCCTGCAGCAAGGCCTCACCCCCAGGTTCCTGAGCCTTTCCCTGCAGCTACAGAAAAGGCCACACCCCCAGGTTCCTGAGCCTCGCCATGCAGCTACAGAAAAGGTCTCACCCCCAGGTTCCTGAGCCTCTCCCTGCATCTACAGAAAAGTCCTCACCCCCAGGTTCCCGAGCCTCTCTCTGCAGCTACAGAAAGGCCTAACTCCCAGGTTCCTGAGCCTCTCTCTGCAGCTACAGAAAGGCCTCACCCCCAGGTTCCTGAGCCTCTCCCTGCAGCTGCAGAAAGGCCTCACCCCCAGGTTCCTGAGCCTCTCCCTGCAGCTGCAAAAAGGCCTCACCCCCAGGTTCCGGAGCCTCTCCCTGCAGCTGTAGAAATGCCTGACCCCCAGCTTTCTGAACATCCCCGTGCAGCTGCAGAAAGGCCTCACCCCCAGGTTCCTGAGCCTATCCCTGCAGCTGCAAAAAAGGCCTCACTCTCAGGTTTCTGAGCCTCTATCTGAAGCTGCAGAAAGGCCTAACCCCCAGGTTCCTGAGCCTCTCCCTGTAGCTACAGAAAAGGCCTCACCCCCAGGTTCCTGAACCTCCCCCTGCAGCTGCAGAAAGGCCTCACCCCCAGGTTCCTGAACCTCCCCCTGCAGCTGCAGAAAGGCCTCACCCCCAGGTTCCTGAACCTCCCCCTGCAAAAAGGCCTCACCCCCAGGTTCAATAACCTCTCCCTGCAGCTGCAGAAAGGCCTCACCCACAGATTCCTGAATCTCTCCCTGCAGCTACAGAAAAGGCCTCACCCCCAGTTTCCTGAACCTCCCCCTTTAGCTGCAGAAAGGCCTCAACCCCAGGTTCCTGAGCCTCTCCCTGCAGCTGCAAAAAGGCCTCACCCCAGGATCCTGAGCCTCTCCCTGCAGCTGCAGAAAGGCTTCACCCCCAGGTTCCTGAGCCTCTCCCTGCAGCTGCAGAAAGTCTTCACACCCAGGTTCCTGAACATCCCCGTGCAGCTGCAGAAATGCCTCACCACCAGATTCCTGAGCTTCTCCCTGAAGATACAGAAAGACCTCACCACCCCCAGGTTTCTGAGCCTATGCTTGCAGCTGCAGAGAGGTCTCACCCCCAGGTTCCTGAGCCTCTCCCTGCAGCTATAGAAAAGTCCTCACCCCCAGGTTCCTGAGCCTCTCCCTGCAGCTGCAGAAAGGCCTCACCCCCAGGTTCCCGAGCCTCTCCTTGCAGCTACAGAAAAGGCCTCACCCCATGGATCCTGAACCTCCCCCTGCAGCTGCAGAAAGGCCTCACCCCCAGGTTCCTTAGCCTCTCCATGTAGCTGCAAAAAGGCCTCACCCCCAGGATCCTGAGTCTATCCCTGCAGCTGCAGAAAGCCCTCACCCCCAGGTTCCTGAGCCTATCCCTGCAGCTGCAAAAAGGCCTCACCCCCAGGTTCCTGAGCCTCTCCCTGCAGAAATGCCTCACCCCCAGGTTTCTGAACATTCCCGTGCAGCTGCAGAAAGGCCTAACCCCCAGGTTCCTGAGCCTATCCCTGCAGCTGCAGAAAGGCCTATCCCCCAGGTTCTTGAGCCTATCCCTGCAGCTGCAAAAAGGCCTCACCCCCAGTTTCCTGAGCTTCTCCCTGCAGGAAGGCCTAACCCCCAGGTTCTTGAGCCTATCCCTGCAGCTGCAAAAAGTCCTCACCCCCAGGTTCCTGAGACTCTCCCTGCAGCTGCAGAAAGGCCTCACCCCCAGGTTCCTGAGCCTCTCCCTGCAGCTACAGAAAAGGCCTCACCCCCAGGTTCCTGTGCCTCCCCCTGCAGCTGCAGAAAAGGCCTCTCCCACAGGTTCCTGAACATCCCCGTTCAGCTGCAGAAAGGTCACACCCCCATGTTTCTGAGCATATCCCTGCAGCTGCAAAAAGTCCTCAACCCCAGGTTCCTGAGCCTCTCTCTGCAGCTGCAGAAAGGCCTCACCCCCAGGTTCCTGAACATACCTGTGCAGCTGCAGAAAGGCCTCACCCCCAGGTTCCTGACCCTCCCCCTGCAGCTGCAGAAAGGCCTCACCCCCAGGTTCCTGAGCCTCTCCCTGCAGCTACAGAAAAGGCCTCACCCCCAGGTTCAATAACCTCCCCCTGCAGTTGCAGAGAGGCCTCACCCCCAGGTTCCGGAGCCTCTCCCTGCAGCTGCAGAAAGGTCTAACCCTCAGGTTCCTGAACCGCTCCCTGCAGCTGCAGAAAGGCCTCACCCCCAGGTTCCTGAACCTCTCCCTGCAGCTGCAGAAAGGCTTCACACCCTGGTTCCTGAACCTATCCCTGCAGCTGCAAAAAGGCCTCACCCCCAGGTTCCTGAGCCTCTCCCTGAAGCTGCAGAAAGGCCTCACCCGCAGGTTCCTTAACCTCTCCCTGCAGCTGCAGAAATGCCTCACCCCAGGTTCCTGAACCTCTCCCTGCAGCTACAGAAAAGGCCTCACCCCCTGGCTCCTGAGCCTCTCCCTGCAGCTGCAGAAAGGCCTCACCCCCAGGTTCCTGAGCCTCTCCCTGCAGCGGCAGAAAGGCCTCACCCCCAGGTTCCTGAGCCTATCCCTGCAGCTACAGAAAAGGCCTCACCCCCAGGTTCCTGAACCTCCCCGTGCAGCTGCAGAAAGGCCTCACCCCCAGGTTCCTGAGCCTCTCCCTGCAACTGCAAAAAGGCCTCACTCCCAGGTTCCTGAGCCTCTCCCTGCAGCTGCAGAAAGGCCTCACCCCCAGGTTCCTGAGCCTCTCCCTGCAGCTGCAGAACGGCCTCACCCCAGGTTCCTAAACATCCCCGTGCAGCTGCAGAAAGCCCTCACCCCCAGGTTCCTGAGCCTCTCCATGCAGCTGCAGAAAGGCCTCACCCCCAGGTTCCTGAACCTCCCCCTGCAGCTGCAGAAAGGCCTCACCCCCAGGTTCCTGAACCTCCCCCTGCAAAAAGGCCTCACCCCCAGGTTCAATAACCTCTCCCTGCAGCTGCAGAAGGCCTCACCCCCAGGTTCCTGAGCCTCTCCCTGCAGCTGCAGAGAGGCCTCACCCACAGGTTCCTGAACATACCCGTGCAGCTGCAGAAAGGCCTCACCCCCAGGTTCCTGAGCCTATCCCTGCAGCAAGGCCTCACCCGCAGGTTCCTGAGCCTTTCCCTGCAGCTACAGAAAAGGCCTCACCCCCAGTTTCCTGAACCTCCCCCTTTAGCTGCAGAAAGGCCTCACCCCCAGGTTCCTGAGCCTATCCCTGCAGCTGCAAAAAGGCCTCACCCCCAGGTTCCTGAGCCTCTCCCTGCAGCTGCAGAAATGCCTCACCACCAGGTTCTCGAACATCCCCGTGCAGCTGCAGAAAGGCCTCAACCCCAGGTTCCTGAGCCTATCCCTGCAGCAAGGCCTCACCGCCAGGTCCCTGAGCCTTTCCCTGCAGCTACAGAAAAGGCCTCACCCTCAGGTTCCTGAGCCTCTCCTGCAGCTACAGAAAAGGCCTCACCCCCAGGACCCTGAGCCTCTCCCTGCAGCTGCAGAAAGGCCTCACCCCCAGGTCCCTGAACCTCTACCTGCAGCTACAGAAAAGGCCTCACCCCCAGTTTCCTGAACCTCCCCCTTTAGCTGCAGAAAGGCCTCAACCCCAGGTTCCTGAGCCTCTCCCTGCAGCTGCAAAAAGGCCTCACCCCAGGATCCTGAGCCTCTCCCTGCAGCTACAGAAAGGCTTCACCCCCAGGTTCCTGAGCCTCTCCCTGCAGCTACAGAAAGGCCTCACCCCCAGGTTTCTGAGCCTCTCCCTGCATCTACAGAAAAGGCCTCACCCCCAGGTTCCTGAGCCTCTCCCTGCAGCTACAGAAAAGTCCTCACCCCCAGGTTCCAGAGCCTCTCCCTGCAGCTACAGAAAAAGCCTCACCCCATGGATCCTGAACCTCCTGCTGCAGCTGCAGAAAGGCCTCACCCCCAGGTTCCTTACCCTCCTCCTGCAGCTGCTGAAAGGCCTCACACCCAGGTTCCTTAGCCTCTCCCTGCAGCTGAAAAAAGGCTTCACCCCCAGGTTCCTGAGCCTCTCCCTGAGGCTGCAGAAAGGCCTGACCCCCAGGTTCCTGAGTCTCTAACTCCAGCTGCAGAAAGGCCTCACCCCCAGGTTCCTGAGCCTCTTCCTGCAGCTATTGAAAAAACCTCACCCCCAGGTTCCTGGGCCTCTCCCTACAGCTGCAGAAAGGCCTCACCCCCAGGCTCCTGAACATCCCCGTGTAGCTGCAGAAAGGCCTCACCCCCAGGTTCCTGAACATCCCCGTGTAGCTGCAGAAAGGCCTCACCCCCAGGTTCCTGAGCCTCTCCCTGCAGCTGTAGAAAGGACTCACCCCCAGGTTCCTGTGCCTCCCCCTGCAGCTGCAGAAAAGGCCTCTCCCACAGGTACCTGAACCTCCCCCTGCAGCTGCAGAAATGCCTCACCCCCAGGTTCCTGAGCCTCTCCCTGTAGCTGCAGAAAAGGCCTCACCCAAGGATCCTCAGCCTCCCCCCTGCAGCTGCAGAAAGGCCTCAGCCCCCAGGTTCCTGAGCCTATCCCTGCAGCTGCAGAAAGGCCTCACCCCCAGGTTCCTGAGCCTCTCCCTGCAGCTGCAGAAAGGCCTCACCCCAGGTTCCTAAACATCCCCGTGCAGCTGCAGAAAGCCCTCACCCCCAGGTTCCTGAGCCTCTCCATGCAGCTGCAGAAAGGCCTCACCCCCAGGTTCCTGAACATCCCCGTGCAGCTGCAGAAAGGCCTCACCCCCAGGTTCCTGAGCCTCTCCCTGCAGCTGCAAAAAGGCTTACCCCCAGGTTCCGGAGCCTCTCCCTGCAGCTGCAGAAAGGCCTCACCACCAGGTTCCTGAGCCTATCCCTGCAGCTGCAAAAAAGGCCTCACCCTCAGGTTTCTGAGCCTCTATCTGAAGCTGCAGAAAGGCCTCACCCCCAGGTTCCTGAACATCCCCGTGCAGCTGCAGAAATGCCTCACCCCCAGGTTCCTGAGCCTCTCCCTGTAGCTGCAGAAAAGGCCTCACCCAAGGATCCTCAGCCTCCCCCCTGCAGCTGCAGAAAGGCCTCACCCCCAGGTTCCTGAGCCTCTATCTGAAGCTGCAGAAAGGCCTCACCCCCAGGTTCCTGAACATCCCCGTGCAGCTGCAGAAAGGCCTCACCCCCAGTTTCCTGAGCCTCTCCCTGCAGCTGCAAAAAGGCTTACCCCCAGGTTCCGGAGCCTCTCCCTGCAGCTGCAGAAAGGCCTCACCACCAGGTTCCTGAGCCTATCCCTGCAGCTGCAAAAAAGGCCTCACCCTCAGGTTTCTGAGCCTCTCCCTGCAGCTGCAGAAAGGCCTCACCCCCAGGTTCCTGAACTCCCCCTGCAGCTGCAGAAAGGCCTCACCCCCAGGTTCCTGAACCTCCCCCTGCAAAAAGGCCTCACCCCCAGGTTCAATAACCTCTCCCTGCAGCTGCAGAAAGGCCTCACCCCCAGGTTCCTGAGCCTCCCCCTGCAGCTGCAGAGAGGCCTCACCCACAGGTTCCTGAACATACCCGTGCAGCTGCAGAAAGGCCTCACCCCCAGGTTCCTGAGCCTATCCCTGCAGCTGCAAAAAGGCCTCACCCCAGGTTCCGGAGCCTCTCCCTGCAGCTGTAGAAAGGTCTGACCCTAAGGTTCCTGCGCCTATCCTTGCAGCTAAAGAATGGCCTCACCACCCAGGTTCCTGAGCCTATCCCTGTAGCTGCAGAAACGCTTCAGCCCCTGGTTCGTGAGCCTCTCCCTGCAGCTGCAGAAAGGCCTCAACCCCAGGTTCCTGAACCTCTGACTGCAGCTACAGAAAAGGCCTCACCCCAAGGTTCCTGAGCCTCTCCCTGCAGCTGCAGAAAAGCCTCACCCCCAGGTTCCTGACCCTATCCCTGCAGCTGCAAAAAGGCCTCACCCCAAGGTTCCTGAGCCTCTCCCTGCAGCTGCAGAAAAGCCTCACCCCCAGGTTCCTGACCCTATCCCTGCAGCTGCAGAAAGGCCTCACCCCCAGGTTCCTGAACATCCCCGTGCAGCTGCAGAAAGGCATCACCCCCAGGTTCCTGAGACTATTCCCGCAGCTTCAGAGAGGCCTCACCCCCAGGTTCCTGAACCTCTCCCTGCAGCTACAGAAAGGCCTGACCCCCAGGTTCCTGAGTCTCTTCTACAGCTGCAGAAAGACCTCACTCCCAGGTTCCTGAACATCCCCATACTGCTGCTGAAAGTCCTCACCCCCAGGTTCCTGAGCCTCCCCCTCTAGCTGCAGAAAGGCCTCGCCCCCAGGTTCCTGAGCCTCTCCCTGCAGCTACAGAAAATGCCTCACCCCCAGGTTCCTGAGCCTATCCCTGCAGCTGCAGAAAGGCCTCACCCCCAGGTTCCTTAGCCTCTCCCTGCAGCTGCAAAAAGGCCTCACCCCCAGGTTCCTGAACCTATCCCTGCAGCTGCAGAAACGCCTCACCCCCAGGTTCCTGAGCCTATCCCTGCAGCTGCAAAAAGGACCCACCCTCAGGTTCCTGAGCCTCTCCCTGCAGAAATGCCTCACCCCCAGGTTTCTGAACATCCCCGTGCAGCTGCAGAAAGGCCTAACCCCCAAGTTCTTGAACCTATTCCCGCAGCTGAAAAAAGTCCTCACCGCCAGGTTTCTGAGCCCCTCACTTCAGTTGCAGAAAGGCCTCACCCCCAGGTTCCTGAACATCCCCGTGCAGCTGCAAAAAGGCCTCCACCCCAGGTTCTTGAGCCTATCCCTGCAGCTGCAGAAAGGCCTCACCCCCAGGTTCCTGAACCTCCCCCTGCAAAAAGGCCTCACCCCCAGGTTCAATAACCTCTCCCTGCAGCTGCAGAAAGGCCTCACCCACAGGTTCCTGAACATACCCGTGCAGCTGCAGAAAGGCCTCACCCCCAGGTTCCTGAGCCTATCCCTGCAGCTGCAAAAATTCCTCACCCCCATGTTCCGGAGCCTCTCCCTGCAGCTGTAGAAAGGCCTGATCCCCAGGTTTCTGAACATCCCCGTGCAGCTGCAGAAAGGCCTCACCCCCAGGTTCCTGAGCCTATCCCTGCAGCTGCAAAAAAGGCCTCACCCCCAGGTTCCTGAGCCTATCCTTGCAGCTGCAGAAAGGCCTCACCCCCAGGTTCACGAGCCACTCCCTGCAGCTGTAGAAAGGCCTCACCCCCAGGTTCCTGAGCCTATCCTTGCAGCTGTAGAAAGGCCTGACCCCCAGGTTCCTGAACATCCCGTGCAGCTGCAGAAAGGCCTCAACCCCAGGTTCCTGAGCCTATCCCTGCAGCAAGGCCTCACCCCCAGGTTCCTGAGCCTTTCCCTGCAGCTACAGAAAAGGCCTCACCCCCAGGTTCCTGAGCCTTTCCCTGCAGCTACAGAAAAGCCCCACCCCCAGGTTCCTGAGCCTCCCCCTGCAGCTACAGAAAAGGCCTCACCCCCAGGTTCCTGAGCCTCTCCCTGCAGCTGCAGAAAGGCCTCACCCCCAGGTTCCTTAGCCTCTCCCTGCAGCTGCAAAAAGGCCTCACCCCCAGGTTCCTGAGTCTATCCCTGCAGCTGCAGAAAGCCCTCACCCCCAGGTTCCTGAGCCTATCCCTGCAGCTGCAGAAAGGCCTCACCCCCAGGTTCCTGAGCCTATCCCTGGAGCTGCAGAATGGACTCACCCCCAGGTTCCTGAGGCTCTCCCTGCAGCTGCAGAAAGGCCTCATCCCCAGGTTCCTGAGCCTATCCCTGGAGCTGCAGAATGGACTCACCCCCAGGTTCCTGAGCCTCTCCCGGTAGCTGCCGAAAGGCCTCACCTCCAGGTTCCTGAGCCTATCCCTGGAGCTGCAGAATGGACTCACCCCCAGGTTCCTGAGCCTCTCCCTACAGCTGCAGAAAGGCCTCAACCCCAGGTTCCTGAGCGAATCCCTGCAGCTGGAGAAAGGACTCACCCCCAGGTTCCTGAGCCTCTCCCTGCAGCTGCAGAAAGCCCACACCCCCAGGTTCCTGAGCCTCTCCCTACAGCTGCAGAAAGGCCTCACCCCCAGTTTCCTGAGCGTATTCCTGGAGCTGCAGAATGGACTCACCCCCAGGTTCCTGAGCCTCTCCCTGCAGCTGCAGAAAGGCCTCAACCCCGGCTTCCAGAGCCTCTCCCTGCAGCTGCAGAAAGGCCTCACACCCAGGTTTCTGAGCCTCTCCCTGCACCTGCCGAAAGGCCTCAACCCCAGGTTCCAGAGCCTCTCCCTGCAGCTGCCGAAAGGCCTCACCCCCAGGTTCCTGAGCCAATCCCTGCAGCTGCAAAAAAGGCCTCACCCCCAGATTCCTGAGCCTATCCTTGCAGCTGCAGAAAGGTCTCACCCCCAGGTTCCTGAGCCTCTCCCTCCATCTACAGAAAAGGCCTCACCCCCAGGTTCCTGCGCCTCTCCCTGCAGCTACAGAAAAGTCCTCACCCCCAGGTTCCTGAGCCTCTCCCAGCAGCTGCAGAAAGGCCTCACCCCCAGGTTCCTGAGCCTCTCCCTGCAGCTACAGAAAAGGCCTCACCCCATGGATCTTGAACCTCTCCCTGCAGAAATGCCTCACCCCCAGGTTTCTGAACATCCCCGTGCAGCTGCAGAAAGGCCTAACCCCCAAGTTCTTGAACCTATTCCCGCAGCTGCAAAAAGTCCTCACCGCCAGGTTTCTGAGCCCCTCACTTCAGTTGCAGAAAGGCCTCACCCCCAGGTTCCTGAACATCCCCGTGCAGCTGCAAAAAGGCCTCCACCCCAGGTTCCTGAGCCTATCCCTGCAGCTGCAGAAAGGCCTCACCCCCAGGTTCCTGAACCTCCGCCTGCAAAAAGGCCTCACCCCCAGGTTTAATAACCTCTCCCTGCAGCTGCAGAAAGGCCTCACCCACAGGTTCCTGAACATACCCGTGCAGCTGCAGAAAGGCCTCACCCCCAGGTTCCTGAGCCTCTCCCTGCAGCTGTAGAAAGGCCTGATCCCCAGGTTTCTGAACATCCCCGTGCAGCTGCAGAAAGGCCTCACCCCCAGGTTCCTGAGCCTATCCCTGCAGCTGCAAAAAAGGCCTCACCCCCAGGTTCCTGAGCCTATCCTTGCAGCTGCAGAAAGGCCTCACCCCCAGGTTCACGAGCCTCTCCCTGCAGCTGTAGAAAGGCCTCACCCCCAGGTTTCTGAGCCTAGCCTTGCAGCTGTAGAAAGGCCTGACCCCCTGGTTCCTGAACATCCCGTGCAGCTGCAGAAAGGCCTCAACCCCAGGTTCCTGAGCCTATCCCTGCAGCAAGGCCTCACCCCCAGGTTCCTGAGCCTTTCCCTGCAGCTACAGAAAAGGCCTCACCCCCAGGTTCCTGAGCCTTTCCCTGCAGCTACAGAAAGACCTCACCCCCAGGTTTCTGAGCCTATCCTTGCAGCTGCAGAAAGGTCTCACCCCCAGGTTCCTGAGCCTCTCCCTCCATCTACAGAAAAGGCCTCACCCGCAGATTCCTGCGCCTCTCCCTGCAGCTACAGAAAAGTCCTCACCCCCAGGTTCCTGAGCCTCTAACTGCAGCTGCAGAAAGGCCTCACCCCCAGGTTCCTGAGCCTCTCCCTACAGCTACAGAAAAGGTCTCACCCCATGGATCCTGAACCTCCCCCTGCAGAAATGCCTCACCCCCAGGTTTCTGAACATCCCCGTGCAGCTGCAGAAAGGCCTAACCCCCAGGTTCTTGAGCCTATCCCTGCAGCTGCAAAAAGTCCTCACCCCCAGGTTCCTGAGCCTCTCCCTGCAGCTGCAGAAAGGCCTCACCCCCAGGTTCCTGGGCCTCTCCCTGCAGCTACAGAAAAAGCCTCACCCCATGGATCCTGAGCCTCTCCCTGCAGCTGCAGAAAGGCCTTACCCCCAGGTTCCTTAGCCTCTCCCTGCAGCTGCAAAAAGGCCTCACCCCCAGTGTAGGAGAGTAGGGTCTGCAATCCTATGATCACCCAGATTTTTTGCTTTTGCTTCATTGGTTTACGACTTTCCCTGGCTGTGGGCCTGCCAATCAGACCCACAGCCTAGCTGTTCTCTCTCGAAATTAACACACATATACATTAGGTGCATCCACTAATTGGAACTGGGCCGCCTTGTCAGTCCCTGTCTCAGCATACCACAGGTATCCAGGGCATCGGTGTACCCAGGGCCTACCGGGGGCTGCAGCATGTATTATGCCACCCCTGGATGGCCGCCCAAATCTGACACAACTGGCTGCACGACAGCTGGGGCAAGGTGGTGTAATCACCCGTTGCTGTAGGTGTAGTATTCCTATACCTAACCCTAAAATGGACACATGGATTCCTATCAGTCACTCCTATGGCAGGCCTTATCAATCCTGAAGGCAGAGTGCAGGGGATCATGTGGGACGGTGCTCTGGCGCGAGCTGAGCCCGTCGACGGCTTGCGGAACCAAGTCCTAATAGCCGTTCCATGGTGACGCGGGCCAACTACTTTAAAATGCATTATAATCCTTGCGGTTATTTGCTAACTTTGGCATCGCATCACCTACACATGTCGAGTAAGGTGTCATACGAATTGGAATACAAACCCCTCGCCAGTTCTGGCGACGGGGTTAGCATTTCCCCCTTTTAGAGGGGCACGACATGGAAGTAACCTTGAACCCCGGTTAAAGTTGACTCAAGCCTCAGCATCACAAAATGGATGCTGCCACCAGACACAAGTCTGACCTCCTGCTGCTGGGAGACCTTCCAGCGAAGGGAGCTTGGACAAAGGGTTTCCTGTCGAGGGCGGTGTTAGCACCATCCCAGACAGGGTTTGTGTATCCCAGGTAGGCCGGGCTGAAAGGAAGGTGATTGCAAGTGGCCCCACGGTGCTCACTGTGCATAGCCCGGCTCAAACCAGTTTCGGGGGCACACCAGCCCCTGAGCTGGGGCGAAGCCGGACAAAGGATAGGGGTGTAACCACCCCCCTCCTGGTCCCACCCATAGGTAGGACCTAGTCACAGGCCAGCCCCTTTTTCCTAGAATAAAGGTTGGAGCGGGTCCTCTTCCCAAATTGGATAATCGGATAATCGGATAATTCTGAATCTTGAACTACTTTCCACGAAAGGAACTCTTGACTATTTCTGAAGACTCTCCCTTGTGGCTAAGGAGTAGCCACCCTGCACCAGCAGGCACCACCTAAGCGCTTGCGGTTTGCTGTAGGTCTCTCCTACGGATCAAGACTGCCCAGCTCGACGAGACCCGGGTTCCCTGCCATCTCTGACCTCTACCTACATCATCAGCTCAGCTGAGATTCGTAGGTGTGACGAGACCTGTGGGACCGGCCATCTTCAGAACCTGCACGACGCTTATCTAGCACGCCCACCGAGGGACCCTCGAGTGAGTGCACCTAGGGTTTGAGAAGCCCTAACCCTGAGCGGCTCCAGCACCGAAGTCTGCCTCCCCAGCATCCACGAGATCTGCGTGGGGGCCCTTCCGCTCCTTGCTGTTCACCGCGTTGTCCGACCACTTGCCGACCGGCTTGTGGCCCTCTTCACGACGCACCACGATTGTTTCATCACTAGTCTGGTTATTCCAGACTGGCTCTTGCTCCCTTTCAACAGAGGAGTACCTCGGACCCTCCTGGTCCACTTCAGACGCCATCTTGACTCCCCCGCGTGGGTTGCCACTGCCAAGATCCGCTGCCCCATTCCTGGGCCCAGCATCATCGACAGCAGACACCTTTGTGGGACAGCTCGCCCTCCATCCTGGTCGCCGCCGCGCCTCCTAGTCCGAGGAACAGCCGAGTCCGACGTCATCCACTCACCTGGTCGAGGTGACTTCAGCCGTTGCCGTCCTGGTACCCACACGATCGCTGGCTAGCGGTTGAGAACTGAGTCCCCTCTGCTTTCAGGTTTTCTCCATCACCGATCCAGGCTTGGATCTCTCTGAACATCAACACTGGTCGCCTGCCAGCAACTTCTTCTTTCAGGCTCCTGAGACTACAACGAGGACTCCCGACATCTTGCCGAACCTCCCGCAGCCGCAGCCTCTGGGCTAGGTAACTCGAGCATTTCGGTGCTCCATCGCAGGTTCGCTTTACAAGTGTCCAGTTCCTTTTTCGTTTAGTCCCACTGATCGGATCACTCCGGAATCAGTAACTTTAGACTTTCTAACCTTTCCCATTCCACTTGCAGTGTAAATGGTTTCGTGCCCTTCGGGCATGTGTGTAAATTGTGCAACCAGAAGTATTTTCATAAGAGTTTTGTAGTGTGCTTAGCTCCCTGACTCATAAAGAGCCAGGGTAGTCTTGTTATAAATAAATATCCTTTATTTTCATAACAACTTGTGTGGTGTCCTTTCACTTGGTGTTCAAGGTGTATACGTGATGGTAAACAGCTGGCTTAACACGCCCTCTAGAGTTTAGCCTAAAGACTGCTCGTATCCACGCTACTAGGATAGCTGGTCTATACGGTTGACTTACAACCAATCATCAATAAGGGTCGTTTGGAATGATACACAGTGATCACTAGAATAGTGAGCACTACATATCAGGCCAACTTCTCACATTGGTGAGCAGCGGTTGGGATTTGAGCTTGCTGTTGTTTTACCACACACGTATCCTAAGAATATCAAAGTGAAAGATCACATAAGTACCCAGGTACATATAACTTAACTTAGAATACTCTGAGTTCTACTGAACCAGCTGTTGTAGTGTAACAGGGCTTAGCACACCCTGACTACAACTCTTAGCAAGGGATCAGTAGGTAAACAAATAGTGTAGGTAGGTGCATCACTTACACCTCACTAGAAGCATGTCGGTCCACGGAGAGTCTGCGGAGACTCCCTTAGTGGTCAGTGACCCTCCACAGGTCATGTCACGATAGGCAGCTCTTAGCTTCAAGGAGATGAGACAGCTGTGTGCCTCCAGGAAGCTAAACCAGGGTTCTAACCCTACCATCGCATTTCTGATAGGTCTCTTAGAGACGTACGATGCAAGGAGGTCCTCTAACACAGGTCCCCCCAATGCTGATGGGAACATGCCTCCCTTAGAGGGAACCCTTGGTGACCCGGACCTCGACCTCCATACAGAGGAGGAAGACGAGGAGGAGTTATCAGGAGACGAGGCAAACAAAGGTCCAGTGGTAGTCAGCAGGCTTACAAGGACCAACTTAAGCAGGCATGAGAATGGAACTGGGGGAGCCCCGGGCCCACGCTCAAGCAGGCCTAACATTGGGAACGGACGAGCTAGGTCTCTCTCCAGAGGCTCTAACAGATCTGTTCGAACACATGTCTCTCAGGCATCTTCTCAGAGAGGAATGACGTCCCCTCAGAGAAGGGAGCATGAAGCGAAGATGAGGGAAGTCAATCTGAGGATCGAGCGGGAAGAACTTGCCCTCGCCAAAGAAAGACTTGCCTTGGCCCGAGAGCAGAAATTAAGTGGGTTAGATCCCACTGGTGGCAGCATTCTCATTAGAGAGAAAGACAGGGGTATAGACGTAGACACTAGACACTTGAGTAAAATAGTGCCCCCCTTTAAGCAAGGGGACGATATCCACAAGTGGATAACTGCGTTGGAGAGGGCCTGCACTGTCCAGTGCGTCCCCCAAAGTCAGTGGGCAGCTATACTGTGGCTCTCCTTTGAAGGTAAAGGGCGAGACAAGCTCCTCACTACTAGAGCTGAGGATGCAAACAACTACCAAGTCCTGAAGAATACACTGATTGATGGGTTTGGCTTAACCACGGAGCAGTACAGGTTGCTGTTCCGGGACACCCAGAAAATTCAGTCTCAGGATTGGACTGACTTTGTCGATTGTGCCACTAAGGCTTTGGAAGGCTGGTTGCTGGG
The DNA here is from genome assembly GCF_964204655.1 of Triturus cristatus. Lineage (NCBI taxonomy): Eukaryota > Metazoa > Chordata > Amphibia > Caudata > Salamandridae > Triturus > Triturus cristatus. Next base: position 194,302,619 of record NC_140579.1, read on the forward strand.
TAGCAAGGTTACTGATTACACAGGATTGTACAATCTTATCATGCGAGAACAGATTTTAAACAACTGTCAGAACCAATTGTTGCATCAGCACCTTGTTGACTCGGATCTGACCTCTCCCCAAGAATTGGGAAAGAAGGCAGACAGATGGGTCAGAACAAGGGTCAAGCAGAACCAGAACCAGAACCAGGGTGGTCAGAAGAAAGCAGACCAAAAGGGTAGTAACAAGAACGAACAAAATGACCAGAAGTCTTCGACAGGTCCCCAACAAACCAAAGAGGGTGGGGGTCAGGCTTCACAGAAGAAGAAGACTCAAGAAGGCCAGTCAAAAAGGTGGTGCCAATACTGTAAAAGTAAGACTCACTGGTTTAGTGAGTGCACCAAGAAAGGAGGGCAAACTCCTGCCACTGCAGCCCCTAAGGCACCTGCACCCCCTAGTACAGTCAGCAGTGGTAGTGCGCCTCCCAAGGCATTAGTTGGGTTAACCTTGGGAACCGAGGGGAGTGACGACTTAGTCAGCACGCTCACTCAGGCCGTCCTTGTCTGTACAGGGGATATGGATATGTCCCCTGGTGCCAGTCCCAATACTTTGGGCAAATACAGACAGACACCTTTGATCAATGGAAAAGTGGCTCAGGCCTACAGGGACACTTGTGCCAGTGTCACTATGGTGACGCCTAACTTTGTGGACCCTGGACAGATCATGCTAGGTACCGATTACCTAGTGACCAATGCCAGCAACGTCACTACCAATCACAGTATGGCAGTTGTTGATTTCTCCTGGGGAGGGGTAAGTGGCCCGAAAAAGGTTGTGGTTAGTTCAGACCTCCCCGTAGAATGTCTGTTGGGCAATGATTTGGAAACGTCACAATGGTCAGAAGTGGAGCAGAGGACTCACATGGAAATGTTAGGCTTGCCAGCACATCTCCTTGCTGTGACCAGGTCACAGGCCAAAAGATGCCCCACTGAACAGGTGCTGGATCCTGGAAGAACGGACCAGATACCTTCCAAGAAAAGGAGCAGTAAGGGTAAGGCTTCGCCTTCCCCCTTGCCCCAGGTCGTGGATCAAGTCTCTGAGGAGGCTGACCTTAAAGAACTGAGGGAAACTGAGCCGAAAGAGCTTGAACCTGGTCAGGTTGAGTTTCTGGGCTCAGGGGGACCCTCCAGGGAAGACCTGGGGAAGGCACAGTTAGACTGCCCCTCCCTTGAACCCCTCAGACAGCAGGCTGCTGCTGAGGCTGCAGGGAACGCCACAGGTACCCACAAAGTGTACTGGGACGATGGACTCCTGTACTCCGAGGCAAGAGACCCCAAACCTGGCGCGACCAGGAGGCTGGTCATCCCCTTGTCTCTGAGAGGCTTCCTTCTTACCTTGGCCCACGAGATTCCCCTTGCAGGTCACTTAGGCCAGAATAAGACTTGGGACAGAATTGTTCCACACTTTCACTGGCCCCACATGTCCGAAGATACGAAGGAGTTTTGCCGCTCCTGTGTCACTTGCCAAGCCAGTGGTAAGTCAGGTGGCACGACAAAGGCCCCCCTCATACCACTACCGTGGTGGGGGTACCCTTTGAACGAGTGGGGATCGACATTGTCGGACCAATGGAACCCCAGACAGCATCAGGGCACAAGTTTATACTGGTGGTGGTGGACCACGCCACCAGGTATCCTGAAGCTATTCCCCTTAGGACCACTACAGCACCTGTGGTGGCACGGGCCCTACTTGGAGTGTTCTCCAGAGTGGGCTTCCCTAAGGAGGTCGTCTCAGACAGAGGTGCAAACTTCATGTCGGGATATCTGACTGCTATGTGGAAGGAGTGTGGTGTCAACTACAAGTTCACCACACCCTATCACCCACAATGCAATGGGCTTGTTGAGAGATTCAACAGGACCCTAAAAGGGATGATTCACGGACTACCTGAAAAGCTTCGGCGGAGATGGGATGTCCTGATACCCTGCCTCTTGTTCGCCTACAGAGAGGTCACGCAGAAGGGGGTTGGCTACAGCCCTTTTGAGCTTCTGTTCGGACATCCTGTAAGGGGACCCCTTTGTTTGGTAAAGGAAGGATGGGAGAGACCTCTCAGAAAGCCGGCATCAAACATTGTGGACTATGTGCTCGGCCTCCGCTCGCGGATGGCGGAGTACATGGCAAAGGCATCTAAAAACCTTGAGGCGAGCCAAGAATTACAGAAAGCTTGGCACGACCAAAAGGCTGTCCTGACTGTGTACCAGCCTGGACAGAAGGTGTGGGTGCTGGAGCCAGTGGCCCCAGCAGCACTCAAAGACAAATGGTCTGGGCCCCACACGATCATTGAGCAAAAGGGAGAGGTCACCTACTTGGTAGACCTGGGAACTCCCCGGAGCCCCCACAGGGTGCTCCATGTAAACAGGCTCAAGGCATATGTCGACAGGGAGGGCATGGGCTTGCTCATGGCCACAGATGAGGGACAGGAGGAGGAGAGTGACCCTCTCCCGGACCTGCTCTCTCAGAACCCTGACGATGGGTCAGTAGATGGTGTTGTCTTTTGCGGCAGCCTCTCTGGACATCAACAAAAGGATTGTAAACAGGTTCTTCAATCCTTTCGACATATGTTCTCTCTGACACCCAGTCAGACCAATTGGTGTACCCATGAGGTCGACACTGGGGACAGTCTGCCCGTAAAGAGTAAAATCTATCGACAGCCTGATCATGTCAGAGACTGCATCAAGACAGAGGTGCAGAAAATGTTGGAGCTGGGAGTCATTGAGCCCTCGGACAGCCCCTGGGCTAGTCCCGTAGTTCTCGTGCCGAAACCTCACACCCAGGGCGGTAAGAAAGAGATGAGGTTTTGCGTGGACTACAGAGGCCTCAATGCAGTCACTAAGACTGACGCCCACCCAATACCAAGAGCAGACGAACTTATAGACCGGTTGGCTTCGGCCAACTACTTAAGTACGTTTGACCTGACAGCTGGGTATTGGCAAATCAGGTTAGCTGAGGAGGCCAAACCCAAAACAGCATTTTCTACCCCGGGTGGGCATTATCAGTTCGTGGTAATGCCCTTTGGTTTGAAAAATGCACCTGCCACCTTCCAAAGGCTGGTGAATCGAGTTCTCACTGGGTTGGACGACTTCTGTGCGGCGTATCTGGACGATATCGCTGTTTTTAGCTCCACCTGGGAGGATCACCTGGTCCACCTGAGGAAAGTGTTAGAGGCCCTGCAAAAGGCAGGCCTCACTATCAAGGCCACTAAGTGCCAGATAGGGCAGACACAGGTTGTATACCTGGGCCACCTTGTAGGTGGAGGCCAGGTTCAGCCATTGGAGAGCAAAATACAGGCCATCCAGGACTGGGCTCCTCCAACCACCCAGACTCAGGTTCGAGCTTTCTTGGGCCTGACTGGTTATTACCGGAAATTCGTCAGAAATTATGGATCCATTGTGACCCCGCTAAACGACCTGACAAGTAAAAAGATGCCAAAAAAAGTTCAGTGGACAGCAAGCTGTCAGAAGGCATTCGATGACCTAAAGCAGGCCATGTGCACAGCACCTACCCTAAAGAGTCCAGACTACTCCAAACCATTCATTGTCCAAACAGACGCTTCGGAGCTGGATGTGGGAGCTGTTCTATCTCAACTGAATTTTGATGGTCATGACCAGCCCATAGCTTTTATTAGCAGGAGGCTGACCCCCAGAGAGAAGAATTGGTCAGCTATTGAGAGGGAGGCCTTTGCTGTGGTTTGTGCCCTGAAGAAGTTGAGGCCATACTTGTTTGGCACTCACTTCAAGATTCAGACCGACCATAAGCCCCTCTTGTGGCTAAATCAAATGAAGGGTGAAAACCCCAAACTACTTAGGTGGTCCATTTCCCTACAGGGGATGGACTTCACAGTGGAGCATAGACCTGGCACTGATCATGGCAATGCAGATGGGCTCTCCAGGTATTTCCACTTAGAGCAAGAAGACTCACCTGGTCAAGGTTAGCTTATTGTCCCAAAGTTTGGGGGGGGGGTCATGTAGGAGAGTAGGGTCTGCAATCCTATGATCACCCAGATTTTTTGCTTTTGCTTCATTGGTTTACGACTTTCCCTGGCTGTGGGCCTGCCAATCAGACCCACAGCCTAGCTGTTCTCTCTCGAAATTAACACACATGTACATTAGGTGCATCCACTAATTGGAACTGGGCCGCCTTGTCAGTCCCTGTCTCAGCATACCACAGGTATCCAGGGCATCGGTGTACCCAGGGCCTACCGGGGGCTGCAGCATGTATTATGCCACCCCTGGATGGCCGCCCAAATCTGACACAACTGGCTGCACGACAGCTGGGGCAAGGTGGTGTAATCACCCGTTGCTGTAGGTGTAGTATTCCTATACCTAACCCTAAAATGGACACATGGATTCCTATCAGTCACTCCTATGGCAGGCCTTTTCAATCCTGAAGGCAGAGTGCAGGGGATCATGTGGGACGGTGCTCTGGCGCGAGCTGAGCCCGTCGACGGCTTGCGGAACCAAGTCCTAATAGCCGTTCCATGGTGACGCGGGCCAACTACTTTAAAATGCATTATAATCCTTGCGGTTATTTGCTAACTTTGGCATCGCATCACCTACACATGTCGAGTAAGGTGTCATACGAATTGGAATACAAACCCCTCGCCAGTTCTGGCGACGGGGTTAGCATTCCCCCCTTTTAGAGGGGCACGACATGGAAGTAACCTTGAACCCCGGTTAAAGTTGACTCAAGCCTCAGCATCACAAAATGGATGCTGCCACCAGACACAAGTCTGACCTCCTGCTGCTGGGAGACCTTCCAGCGAAGGGAGCTTGGACAAAGGGTTTCCTGTCGAGGGCGGTGTTAGCACCATCCCAGACAGGGTTTGTGTATCCCAGGTAGGCAGGGCTGAAAGGAAGGTGATTGCAAGTGGCACCCCGGTGCTCACTGTGCATAGCCCGGCTCAAACCAGTTTCGGGGGCACACCAGCCCCTGAGCTGGGGCGAAGCCGGACAAAGGATAGGGGTGTAACCACCCCCCTCCTGGTCCCACCCATAGGTAGGACCTAGTCACAGGCCAGCCCCTTTTTCCTAGAATAAAGGTGGGAGCGGGTCCCCTTCCCAAATTGGATAATCCGATAATCGGATAATTCTGAATCTTGAACTACTTTCCACGAAAGGAACTCTTGACTATTTCTGAAGACTCTCCCTTCTGGCTAAGGAGTAGCCACCCTGCACCAGCAGGCACCACCTAAGCGCTTGCGGTTTGCTGTAAGTCTCTCCTACGGATCAAGACTGCCCAGCTCGACGAGACCCGGGTTCCCTGCCATCTCTGACCTCTACCTACATCATCAGCTCAGCTGAGATTCGTAGGTGTGACGAGACCTGTGGGACCGGCCATCTTCAGAACCTGCACGACGCTTATCTAGCACGCCCACCGAGGGACCCTCGAGTGAGTGCACCTAGGGTTTGAGAAGCCCTAACCCTGAGCGGCTCCAGCACCGAAGTCTGCCTCCCCAGCATCCACGAGATCTGCGTGGGGGCCCTTCCGCTCCTTGCTGTTCACCGCGTTGTCCGACCACTTGCCGACCGGCTTGTGGCCCTCTTCACGACGCACCACGATTGTTTCATCACTAGTCTGGTTATTCCAGACTGGCTCTTGCTCCCTTTCAACAGAGGAGTACCTCGGACCCTCCTGGTCCACTTCAGACGTCATCTTGACTCCCCCGCGTGGGTTGCCACTGCCAAGATCCGCTGCCCCATTCCTGGGCCCAGCATCATCGACAGCAGACACCTTCGTGGGACAGCTCGCCCTCCATCCTGGTCGCCGCCGCACCTCCTGGTCCGAGGAACAGCCGAGTCCGACGTCATCCACTCACCTGGTCGAGGTGACTTCAGCCGGTGCCGTCCTGGTACCCACACAATCGCTGGCTAGCGGTTGAGAACTGAGTCCCCTCTGCTTTCAGGTTTTCTCCATCACCGATCCAGGCTTGGATCTCTCTGAACATCAACACTGGTCGCCTGCCAGCAACTTCTTCTTTCAGGCTCCTGAGACTACAACGAGGACTCCCGACATCTTGCCGAACCTCCCGCAGCCGCAGCCTCTGGGCTAGGTAACTAGCATTTCGGTGCTCCATCGCAGGTTCGCTTTACAAGTGTCCAGTTCCTTTTTCGTTTAGTCCCACTGATCGGATCACTCCGGAATCAGTAACTTTAGACTTTCTAACCTTTCCCATTCCACTTGCAGTGTAAATGGTTTCGTGCCCTTCGGGCATGTGTGTAAATTGTGCAACCAGAAGTATTTTCATAAGAGTTTTGTAGTGTGCTTAGCTCCCTGACTCATAAAGAGCCAGGGTAGTCTTGTTATAAATAAATATCCTTTATTTTCATAACAACTTGTGTGGTGTCCTTTCACTTGGTGTTCAAGGGGTATACGTGATGGTAAACAGCTGGCTTAACACGCCCTCTAGAGTTTAGCCTAAAGACTGCTCGTATCCACGCTACTAGGACAGCTGGTCTATACGGTTGACTTACAACCAATCATCAATAAGGGTCGTTTGGAATGATACACAGTGATCACTAGAATAGTGAGCACTACATATCAGGCCAACTTCTCACACCCAGGTTCCTGAGCCTCTCCCTGCAGCTGCAAAAAGGCCTCACCCCCAGGTTCCTGAGCCTATCCCTGCAGCTGCAAAAAGGCCTCACCCCCAGGTTCCTGAGCCTCTCCCTGCAGAAATGCCTCACCCCCAGGTTTCTGAACATCCCCGTGCAGCTGCAGAAAGGCCTAACCCCCAGGTTCTTGAGCCTATTCCCCCAGCTGCAAAACGTCCTCACCGCCAGGATTCTGAGCCCCTCACTTCAGCTGCAGAAAGGCCTCACCCCCAGGTTCCTGAACATCCCCGTGCTGCTGCAGAAAGGCCTCAACCCCAGGTTCCTGAGCCTATCCCTGCAGCAAGGCCTCACCCCCAGGTTCCTGAGCCTTTCCCTGCAGCTACAGAAAAGGCCACACCCCCAGGTTCCTGAGCCTCGCCATGCAGCTACAGAAAAGGTCTCACCCCCAGGTTCCTGAGCCTCTCCCTGCATCTACAGAAAAGTCCTCACCCCCAGGTTCCCGAGCCTCTCTCTGCAGCTACAGAAAGGCCTAACTCCCAGGTTCCTGAGCCTCTCTCTGCAGCTACAGAAAGGCCTCACCCCCAGGTTCCTGAGCCTCTCCCTGCAGCTGCAGAAAGGCCTCACCCCCAGGTTCCTGAGCCTCTCCCTGCAGCTGCAAAAAGGCCTCACCCCCAGGTTCCGGAGCCTCTCCCTGCAGCTGTAGAAAAGCCTGACCCCCAGCTTTCTGAACATCCCCGTGCAGCTGCAGAAAGGCCTCACCCCCAGGTTCCTGAGCCTATCCCTGCAGCTGCAAAAAAGGCCTCACTCTCAGGTTTCTGAGCCTCTATCTGAAGCTGCAGAAAGGCCTAACCCCCAGGTTCCTGAGCCTCTCCCTGTAGCTACAGAAAAGGCCTCACCCCCAGGTTCCTGAACCTCCCCCTGCAGCTGCAGAAAGGCCTCACCCCCAGGTTCCTGAACCTCCCCCTGCAGCTGCAGAAAGGCCTCACCCCCAGGTTCCTGAACCTCCCCCTGCAAAAAGGCCTCACCCCCAGGTTCAATAACCTCTCCCTGCAGCTGCAGAAAGGCCTCACCCCCAGGTTCCTGAGCCTCTCCCTGCAGCTGCTGAGAGGCCTCACCCACAGGTTCCTGAACATACCCGTGCAGCTGCAGAAAGGCCTCACCCCCAGGTTCCTGAGCCTATCCCTGTAGCTGCAAAAAGGCCTCACCCCCAGGTTCCGGAGCCTCTCCCTGCAGCTGTAGAAAGGCCTGACCCCTAGGTTTCTGAACATCCCCGTGCAGCTGCAGAAAGGCCTCACCCCCAGGTTCCTGAGCCTATCCCTGCAGCTGCAAAAAAAGCCTCACCCCCAGATTCCTGAGCCTATCCTTGCAGCTGCAGAAAGGCCTCACCCCCAGGTTCACGATCCTCTCCCTGCAGCTGCAGAAAGGCCTCACCCCCAGGTTCCTGAGCCTATCCGTGCAGCTGCAGAAAGGCCTCACCCCCCGGTTCATGAGCCTCTCACTGCAGCTGCAGAAATGCCTCACCCCCAGGTTCCTGAGCCTATCCCTGTAGCTGCAGAAAGGCCTCAGCCCCAGGTTCGTGAGCCTCTCCCTGCAGCTGCAGAAAGGCCTCATCCCCAGGTTCCTGAACCTCTCACTGCAGCTACAGAAAAGGCCTCACCCCAAGGTTCCTGAGCCTCTCCCTGCAGCTGCAGAAAAGCCTCACTCCCAGGTTCCTGAGCCTCTCCCTGCAGCTGTAGAAAGGCCTGACCCCCAGGTTCCTGACCCTATCCCTGCAGCTGCAAAAAGGCCTCACCCCCAGGTTCCTGAGCCTATCCTTGCAGCTGTAGAAAGGCCTCACCCCCAGGTTCCTGAGCCTATCCCTGCAGCAAGGCCTCACCCCCAGGTTCCGGAGCCTCTCCCTGCAGCTGTAGAAAGGCCTGACCCCTAGGTTTCTGAACATCCCCGTGCAGCTGCAGAAAGGCCTCACCCCCAGGTTCCTGAGCCTATCCCTGCAGCTGCAAAAAAAGCCTCACCCCCAGATTCCTGAGCCTATCCTTGCAGCTGCAGAAAGGCCTCACCCCCAGGTTCACGATCCTCTCCCTGCAGCTGCAGAAAGGCCTCACCCCCAGGTTCCTGAGCCTATCCGTGCAGCTGCAGAAAGGCCTCACCCCCCGGTTCATGAGCCTCTCACTGCAGCTGCAGAAATGCCTCACCCCCAGGTTCCTGAGCCTATCCCTGTAGCTGCAGAAAGGCCTCAGCCCCAGGTTCGTGAGCCTCTCCCTGCAGCTGCAGAAAGGCCTCATCCCCAGGTTCCTGAACCTCTCACTGCAGCTACAGAAAAGGCCTCACCCCAAGGTTCCTGAGCCTCTCCCTGCAGCTGCAGAAAAGCCTCACTCCCAGGTTCCTGAGCCTCTCCCTGCAGCTGTAGAAAGGCCTGACCCCCAGGTTCCTGACCCTATCCCTGCAGCTGCAAAAAGGCCTCACCCCCAGGTTCCTGAGCCTATCCTTGCAGCTGTAGAAAGGCCTCACCCCCAGGATCCTGAGCCTATCCCTGCAGCAAGGCCTCACCCCCAGGTTCCTGAGCCTTTCCCTGCAGCTACAGAAAAGGCCTCACCCCCAGGTTCCTGAGCCTCTCCCTGCAGCTACAGAAAAGGCCTCACCCCATGGATCCTAAACCTCCCCCTGCAGCTGCAGAAAGGCCTCACCCCCAGGTTCCTTAGCCTCTCCCTGCAGCTGCAAAAAGGCCTCACCCCCAGGTTCCTGACCCTATCCCTGCAGCTGCAAAAAGGCCTCACCCCCAGGTTCCTGAGACTATTCCCGCAGCTGTAGAAAGGCCTGACCCCTAGGTTTCTGAACATCCCCGTGCAGCTGCAGAAAGGCCTCACCCCCAGGTTCCTGAGCCTATCCCTGCAGCTGCAAAAAAAGCCTCACCCCCAGATTCCTGAGCCTATCCTTGCAGCTGCAGAAAGGCCTCACCCCCAGGTTCACGATCCTCTCCCTGCAGCTGCAGAAAGGCCTCACCCCCAGGTTCCTGAGCCTATCCGTGCAGCTGCAGAAAGGCCTCACCCCCCGGTTCATGAGCCTCTCACTGCAGCTGCAGAAATGCCTCACCCCCAGGTTCCTGAGCCTATCCCTGTAGCTGCAGAAAGGCCTCAGCCCCAGGTTCGTGAGCCTCTCCCTGCAGCTGCAGAAAGGCCTCATCCCCAGGTTCCTGAACCTCTCACTGCAGCTACAGAAAAGGCCTCACCCCAAGGTTCCTGAGCCTCTCCCTGCAGCTGCAGAAAAGCCTCACTCCCAGGTTCCTGAGCCTCTCCCTGCAGCTGTAGAAAGGCCTGACCCCCAGGTTCCTGACCCTATCCCTGCAGCTGCAAAAAGGCCTCACCCCCAGGTTCCTGAGCCTATCCTTGCAGCTGTAGAAAGGCCTCACCCCCAGGTTCCTGAGCCTATCCCTGCAGCAAGGCCTCACCCCCAGGTTCCTGGGCCTTTCCCTGCAGCTACAGAAAAGGCCTCACCCCCAGGTTCCTGAGCCTCTCCCTGCAGCTACAGAAAAGGCCTCACCCCATGGATCCTAAACCTCCCCCTGCAGCTGCAGAAAGGCCTCACCCCCAGGTTCCTTAGCCTCTCCCTGCAGCTGCAAAAAGGCCTCACCCCCAGGTTCCTGACCCTATCCCTGCAGCTGCAAAAAGGCCTCACCCCCAGGTTCCTGAGACTATTCCCGCAGCTGCAGAAAGGCCTCACTCCCAGGTTCCTGAACATCCCCATACAGCTGCAGAAAGTCCTCACCCCCAGGTTCCTGAGCCTCCCCCTGTAGCTGCAGAAAGGCCTCGCCCCCAGGTTCCTGAGCCTCTCCCTGCAGCTACAGAAAATGCCTCACCCCAGGTTCCTGAGCCTATCCCTGCAGCTGCAGAAAGGCCTCACCCCCAGGTTCCTGAGCCTCTCCCTGCAGAAATGCCTCACCCCCAGGTTTCTGAACATCCCCGTGCAACTGCAGAAAGGCCTAACCCCCAGGTTCTTGAGCCTATTCCCGCAGCTGCAATAAGTCCTCACCGCCAGGTTTCTGAGCCCCTCACTTCAGCTGCAGAAAGGCCTCACCCCCAGGTTCCTGAACATCCCCGTGCAGCTGCAGAAAGGCCTCAACCCCAGGTTCCTGAGCCTATCCCCGCAGCAAGGCCTCACCCCCAGGTTCCTGAGCCTCTCCCTGCAGCTACAGAAAAGGCCACACCCCCAGGTTCCTGAACCTCTCCCTGCAGCTGCAGAAAGGCCTCACCCACAGATTCCTGAATCTCTCCCTGCAGCTACAGAAAAGGCCTCACCCCCAGTTTCCTGAACCTCCCCCTTTAGCTGCAGAAAGGCCTCAACCCCAGGTTCCTGAGCCTCTCCCTGCAGCTGCAAAAAGGCCTCACCCCAGGATCCTGAGCCTCTCCCTGCAGCTGCAGAAAGGCTTCACCCCCAGGTTCCTGAGCCTCTCCCTGCAGCTGCAGAAAGTCTTCACACCCAGGTTCCTGAACATCCCCGTGCAGCTGCAGAAATGCCTCACCACCAGATTCCTGAGCTTCTCCCTGAAGATACAGAAAGACCTCACCACCCCCAGGTTTCTGAGCCTATGCTTGCAGCTGCAGAAAGGTCTCACCCCCAGGTTCCTGAGCCTCTCCCTGCAGCTATAGAAAAGTCCTCACCCCCAGGTTCCTGAGCCTCTCCCTGCAGCTGCAGAAAGGCCTCACCCCCAGGTTCCCGAGCCTCTCCTTGCAGCTACAGAAAAGGCCTCACCCCATGGATCCTGAACCTCCCCCTGCAGCTGCAGAAAGGCCTCACCCCCAGGTTCCTTAGCCTCTCCCTGTAGCTGCAAAAAGGCCTCACCCCCAGGATCCTGAGTCTATCCCTGCAGCTGCAGAAAGCCCTCACCCCCAGGTTCCTGAGCCTATCCCTGCAGCTGCAAAAAGGCCTCACCCCCAGGTTCCTGAGCCTCTCCCTGCAGAAATGCCTCACCCCCAGGTTTCTGAACATTCCCGTGCAGCTGCAGAAAGGCCTAACCCCCAGGTTCCTGAGCCTATCCCTGCAGCTGCAGAAAGGCCTATCCCCCAGGTTCTTGAGCCTATCCCTGCAGCTGCAAAAAGGCCTCACCCCCAGTTTCCTGAGCTTCTCCCTGCAGAAAGGCCTAACCCCCAGGTTCTTGAGCCTATCCCTGCAGCTGCAAAAAGTCCTCACCCCCAGGTTCCTGAGACTCTCCCTGCAGCTGCAGAAAGGCCTCACCCCCAGGTTCCTGAGCCTCTCCCTGCAGCTACAGAAAAGGCCTCACCCCCAGGTTCCTGTGCCTCCCCCTGCAGCTGCAGAAAAGGCCTCTCCCACAGGTTCCTGAACATCCCCGTTCAGCTGCAGAAAGGTCACACCCCCATGTTTCTGAGCATATCCCTGCAGCTGCAAAAAGTCCTCAACCCCAGGTTCCTGAGCCTCTCTCTGCAGCTGCAGAAAGGCCTCACCCCCAGGTTCCTGAACATACCTGTGCAGCTGCAGAAAGGCCTCACCCCCAGGTTCCTGACCCTCCCCCTGCAGCTGCAGAAAGGCCTCACCCCCAGGTTCCTGAGCCTCTCCCTGCAGCTACAGAAAAGGCCTCACCCCCAGGTTCAATAACCTCCCCCTGCAGTTGCAGAGAGGCCTCACCCCCAGGTTCCGGAGCCTCTCCCTGCAGCTGCAGAAAGGTCTAACCCTCAGGTTCCTGAACCGCTCCCTGCAGCTGCAGAAAGGCCTCACCCCCAGGTTCCTGAACCTCTCCCTGCAGCTGCAGAAAGGCTTCACACCCTGGTTCCTGAACCTATCCCTGCAGCTGCAAAAAGGCCTCACCCCCAGGTTCCTGAGCCTCTCCCTGAAGCTGCAGAAAGGCCTCACCCGCAGGTTCCATAACCTCTCCCTGCAGCTGCAGAAATGCCTCACCCCAGGTTCCTGAACCTCTCCCTGCAGCTACAGAAAAGGCCTCACCCCCTGGCTCCTGAGCCTCTCCCTGCAGCTGCAGAAAGGCCTCACCCCCAGGTTCCTGAGCCTCTCCCTGCAGCGGCAGAAAGGCCTCACCCCCAGGTTCCTGAGCCTCTCCCTGCAGCTACAGAAAAGGCCTCACCCCCAGGTTCCTGAACCTCCCCGTGCAGCTGCAGAAAGGCCTCACCCCCAGGTTCCTGAGCCTCTCCCTGCAACTGCAAAAAGGCCTCACTCCCAGGTTCCTGAGCCTATCCGTGCAGCTGCAGAAAGGCCTCACCCCCCGGTTCATGAGCCTCTCACTGCAGCTGTAGAAATGCCTCACCCCCAGGTTCCTGAGCCTATCCCTGTAGCTGCAGAAAGGCCTCAGCCCCAGGTTCGTGAGCCTCTCCCTGCAGCTGCAGAAAGGCCTCATCCCCAGGTTCCTGAACCTCTCACTGCAGCTACAGAAAAGGCCTCACCCCAAGGTTCCTGAGCCTCTCCCTGCAGCTGCAGAAAAGCCTCACTCCCAGGTTCCTGAGCCTCTCCCTGCAGCTGTAGAAAGGCCTGACCCCCAGGTTCCTGACCCTATCCCTGCAGCTGCAAAAAGGCCTCACCCCCAGGTTCCTGAGCCTATCCTTGCAGCTGTAGAAAGGCCTCACCCCCAGGTTCCTGAGCCTATCCCTGCAGCAAGGCCTCACCCCCAGGTTCCGGAGCCTCTCCCTGCAGCTGTAGAAAGGCCTGACCCCTAGGTTTCTGAACATCCCCGTGCAGCTGCAGAAAGGCCTCACCCCCAGGTTCCTGAGCCTATCCCTGCAGCTGCAAAAAAAGCCTCACCCCCAGATTCCTGAGCCTATCCTTGCAGCTGCAGAAAGGCCTCACCCCCAGGTTCACGATCCTCTCCCTGCAGCTGCAGAAAGGCCTCACCCCCAGGTTCCTGAGCCTATCCGTGCAGCTGCAGAAAGGCCTCACCCCCCGGTTCATGAGCCTCTCACTGCAGCTGCAGAAATGCCTCACCCCCAGGTTCCTGAGCCTATCCCTGTAGCTGCAGAAAGGCCTCAGCCCCAGGTTCGTGAGCCTCTCCCTGCAGCTGCAGAAAGGCCTCATCCCCAGGTTCCTGAACCTCTCACTGCAGCTACAGAAAAGGCCTCACCCCAAGGTTCCTGAGCCTCTCCCTGCAGCTGCAGAAAAGCCTCACTCCCAGGTTCCTGAGCCTCTCCCTGCAGCTGTAGAAAGGCCTGACCCCCAGGTTCCTGACCCTATCCCTGCAGCTGCAAAAAGGCCTCACCCCCAGGTTCCTGAGCCTATCCTTGCAGCTGTAGAAAGGCCTCACCCCCAGGATCCTGAGCCTATCCCTGCAGCAAGGCCTCACCCCCAGGTTCCTGAGCCTTTCCCTGCAGCTACAGAAAAGGCCTCACCCCCCAGGTTCCTGAGCCTCTCCCTGCAGCTACAGAAAAGGCCTCACCCCATGGATCCTAAACCTCCCCCTGCAGCTGCAGAAAGGCCTCACCCCCAGGTTCCTTAGCCTCTCCCTGCAGCTGCAAAAAGGCCTCACCCCCAGGTTCCTGACCCTATCCCTGCAGCTGCAAAAAGGCCTCACCCCCAGGTTCCTGAGACTATTCCCGCAGCTGTAGAAAGGCCTGACCCCTAGGTTTCTGAACATCCCCGTGCAGCTGCAGAAAGGCCTCACCCCCAGGTTCCTGAGCCTATCCCTGCAGCTGCAAAAAAAGCCTCACCCCCAGATTCCTGAGCCTATCCTTGCAGCTGCAGAAAGGCCTCACCCCCAGGTTCACGATCCTCTCCCTGCAGCTGCAGAAAGGCCTCACCCCCAGGTTCCTGAGCCTATCCGTGCAGCTGCAGAAAGGCCTCACCCCCCGGTTCATGAGCCTCTCACTGCAGCTGCAGAAATGCCTCACCCCCAGGTTCCTGAGCCTATCCCTGTAGCTGCAGAAAGGCCTCAGCCCCAGGTTCGTGAGCCTCTCCCTGCAGCTGCAGAAAGGCCTCATCCCCAGGTTCCTGAACCTCTCACTGCAGCTACAGAAAAGGCCTCACCCCAAGGTTCCTGAGCCTCTCCCTGCAGCTGCAGAAAAGCCTCACTCCCAGGTTCCTGAGCCTCTCCCTGCAGCTGTAGAAAGGCCTGACCCCCAGGATCCTGACCCTATCCCTGCAGCTGCAAAAAGGCCTCACCCCCAGGTTCCTGAGCCTATCCTTGCAGCTGTAGAAAGGCCTCACCCCCAGGTTCCTGAGCCTATCCCTGCAGCAAGGCCTCACCCCCAGGTTCCTGAGCCTTTCCCTGCAGCTACAGAAAAGGCCTCACCCCCAGGTTCCTGAGCCTCTCCCTGCAGCTACAGAAAAGGCCTCACCCCATGGATCCTAAACCTCCCCCTGCAGCTGCAGAAAGGCCTCACCCCCAGGTTCCTTAGCCTCTCCCTGCAGCTGCAAAAAGGCCTCACCCCCAGGTTCCTGACCCTATCCCTGCAGCTGCAAAAAGGCCTCACCCCCAGGTTCCTGAGACTATTCCCGCAGCTGCAGAAAGGCCTCACTCCCAGGTTCCTGAACATCCCCATACAGCTGCAGAAAGTCCTCACCCCCAGGTTCCTGAGCCTCCCCCTGTAGCTGCAGAAAGGCCTCGCCCCCAGGTTCCTGAGCCTCTCCCTGCAGCTACAGAAAATGCCTCACCCCAGGTTCCTGAGCCTATCCCTGCAGCTGCAGAAAGGCCTCACCCCCAGGTTCCTGAGCCTCTCCCTGCAGAAATGCCTCACCCCCAGGTTTCTGAACATCCCCGTGCAACTGCAGAAAGGCCTAACCCCCAGGTTCTTGAGCCTATTCCCGCAGCTGCAATAAGTCCTCACCGCCAGGTTTCTGAGCCCCTCACTTCAGCTGCAGAAAGGCCTCACCCCCAGGTTCCTGAACATCCCCGTGCAGCTGCAGAAAGGCCTCAACCCCAGGTTCCTGAGCCTATCCCCGCAGCAAGGCCTCACCCCCAGGTTCCTGAGCCTCTCCCTGCAGCTACAGAAAAGGCCACACCCCCAGGTTCCTGAACCTCTCCCTGCAGCTGCAGAAAGGCCTCACCCACAGATTCCTGAATCTCTCCCTGCAGCTACAGAAAAGGCCTCACCCCCAGTTTCCTGAACCTCCCCCTTTAGCTGCAGAAAGGCCTCAACCCCAGGTTCCTGAGCCTCTCCCTGCAGCTGCAAAAAGGCCTCACCCCAGGATCCTGAGCCTCTCCCTGCAGCTGCAGAAAGGCTTCACCCCCAGGTTCCTGAGCCTCTCCCTGCAGCTGCAGAAAGTCTTCACACCCAGGTTCCTGAACATCCCCGTGCAGCTGCAGAAATGCCTCACCACCAGATTCCTGAGCTTCTCCCTGAAGATACAGAAAGACCTCACCACCCCCAGGTTTCTGAGCCTATGCTTGCAGCTGCAGAAAGGTCTCACCCCCAGGTTCCTGAGCCTCTCCCTGCAGCTATAGAAAAGTCCTCACCCCCAGGTTCCTGAGCCTCTCCCTGCAGCTGCAGAAAGGCCTCACCCCCAGGTTCCCGAGCCTCTCCTTGCAGCTACAGAAAAGGCCTCACCCCATGGATCCTGAACCTCCCCCTGCAGCTGCAGAAAGGCCTCACCCCCAGGTTCCTTAGCCTCTCCCTGTAGCTGCAAAAAGGCCTCACCCCCAGGATCCTGAGTCTATCCCTGCAGCTGCAGAAAGCCCTCACCCCCAGGTTCCTGAGCCTATCCCTGCAGCTGCAAAAAGGCCTCACCCCCAGGTTCCTGAGCCTCTCCCTGCAGAAATGCCTCACCCCCAGGTTTCTGAACATTCCCGTGCAGCTGCAGAAAGGCCTAACCCCCAGGTTCCTGAGCCTATCCCTGCAGCTGCAGAAAGGCCTATCCCCCAGGTTCTTGAGCCTATCCCTGCAGCTGCAAAAAGGCCTCACCCCCAGTTTCCTGAGCTTCTCCCTGCAGAAAGGCCTAACCCCCAGGTTCTTGAGCCTATCCCTGCAGCTGCAAAAAGTCCTCACCCCCAGGTTCCTGAGACTCTCCCTGCAGCTGCAGAAAGGCCTCACCCCCAGGTTCCTGAGCCTCTCCCTGCAGCTACAGAAAAGGCCTCACCCCCAGGTTCCTGTGCCTCCCCCTGCAGCTGCAGAAAAGGCCTCTCCCACAGGTTCCTGAACATCCCCGTTCAGCTGCAGAAAGGTCACACCCCCATGTTTCTGAGCATATCCCTGCAGCTGCAAAAAGTCCTCAACCCCAGGTTCCTGAGCCTCTCTCTGCAGCTGCAGAAAGGCCTCACCCCCAGGTTCCTGAACATACCTGTGCAGCTGCAGAAAGGCCTCACCCCCAGGTTCCTGACCCTCCCCCTGCAGCTGCAGAAAGGCCTCACCCCCAGGTTCCTGAGCCTCTCCCTGCAGCTACAGAAAAGGCCTCACCCCCAGGTTCAATAACCTCCCCCTGCAGTTGCAGAGAGGCCTCACCCCCAGGTTCCGGAGCCTCTCCCTGCAGCTGCAGAAAGGTCTAACCCTCAGGTTCCTGAACCGCTCCCTGCAGCTGCAGAAAGGCCTCACCCCCAGGTTCCTGAACCTCTCCCTGCAGCTGCAGAAAGGCTTCACACCCTGGTTCCTGAACCTATCCCTGCAGCTGCAAAAAGGCCTCACCCCCAGGTTCCTGAGCCTCTCCCTGAAGCTGCAGAAAGGCCTCACCCGCAGGTTCCATAACCTCTCCCTGCAGCTGCAGAAATGCCTCACCCCAGGTTCCTGAACCTCTCCCTGCAGCTACAGAAAAGGCCTCACCCCCTGGCTCCTGAGCCTCTCCCTGCAGCTGCAGAAAGGCCTCACCCCCAGGTTCCTGAGCCTCTCCCTGCAGCGGCAGAAAGGCCTCACCCCCAGGTTCCTGAGCCTATCCCTGCAGCTACAGAAAAGGCCCCACCCCCAGGTTCCTGAACCTCCCCGTGCAGCTGCAGAAAGGCCTCACCCCCAGGTTCCTGAGCCTCTCCCTGCAACTGCAAAAAGGCCTCACTCCCAGGTTCCTGAGCCTCTCCCTGCAGCTGCAGAAAGGCCTCACCCCCAGGTTCCTGAGCCTCTCCCTGCAGCTGCAGAACGGCCTCACCCCCAGGTTCCTGAACATCCCCGTTCAGTTGCAGAAAGGTCTCACCCCCATGTTTCTGAGCCTATCCCTGCAGCTGCAAAAGGCCTCACCCCCAGGTTCCTGAGCCTCTCCCTGCAGCTGCAGAAAGGCCCCACCCCCAGGTTCCTGAACATACCCGTGCAGCTGCAAAAAGGCCTCACCCCCAGGTTCCTGAGCCTCCCCCTGCAGCTACAGAAAAGGCCTCACCCCCAGGTTCCTGAGCCTCTCCCTGCAGCTGCAGAAAGGCCTCACCCCCAGGTTCCTGAGCCTCTCCCTGCAGCTACAGAAAAGGCTTCACCCCCAGGTTCCTGAGCCTATCCCTGCAGCTGCAAAAAGGCCTCACCCCAGGTTCCTGATCCTCTCCCTGCAGCTGCAGAAATGCCTCACCCCCAGGTTTGTGAACATCCCCGTACAGCTGCAGAAAGGCCTCACCCCCAGGTTCCTGAGCCTATCCCCGCAGCTGCAAAAAGTCCTCACCTCCAGGTTTCTGAGCCCCTCACTTCAGCTGCAGAAAGGCCTCAGCCCCAGGTTCCTGAACATCCCCGTGCAGCTGCAGAAAGGCCTCAACCCCAGGTTCCTGAGCCTATCCCTGCAGCTGCAGAAAGGCCTCACCCCCAGGTTCCTGAACATCCCCGTGCAGCTGCAGAAAGGCCTCAACCCCAGGTTCCTGAGCCTCTCCCTGCAGCTGCAAAAAGGCCTCACCCCAGGATCCTGAGCCTCTCCCTGCAGCTGCAGAAAGGCCTCACCCCCAGGTTCCTGAGCCTTTCCCTGCAGCTACAGAAAAGGCCTCACCCCCAGTTTCCTGAACCTCCCCCTTTAGCTGCAGAAAGGCCTCACCCCCAGGTTCCTGAGCCTATCCCTGCAGCTGCAAAAAGGCCTCACCCCCAGGTTCCTGAGCCTCTCCCTGCAGCTGCAGAAATGCCTCACCACCAGGTTCTCGAACATCCCCGTGCAGCTGCAGAAAGGCCTCAACCCCAGGTTCCTGAGCCTATCCCTGCAGCAAGGCCTCACCGCCAGGTCCCTGAGCCTTTCCCTGCAGCTACAGAAAAGGCCTCACCCTCAGGTTCCTGAGCCTCTCCCTGCAGCTACAGAAAAGGCCTCACCCCCAGGACCCTGAGCCTCTCCCTGCAGCTGCAGAAAGGCCTCACCCCCAGGTCCCTGAACCTCTACCTGCAGCTACAGAAAAGGCCTCACCCCCAGTTTCCTGAACCTCCCCCTTTAGCTGCAGAAAGGCCTCAACCCCAGGTTCCTGAGCCTCTCTCTGCAGCTGCAAAAAGGCCTCACCCCAGGATCCTGAGCCTCTCCCTGCAGCTACAGAAAGGCTTCACCCCCAGGTTCCTGAACATCCCTGTGCAGCTGCAGAAAGGCCTCACCCCTAGCTTCATGAGCCTCTCCCGGCAGCTTCAGAAAGGCCTCACCCCCAGGTTTCTGAGCCCCTCCCAGCAGCAGCAGAAAGGCCTCACCCACAGGTCCCTGAGCCTCTCCCTGCAGCTGCAGAAAGGCCTCACCCCCACGTTCCTGAGCCTCTCCCTGCAGCTACAGAAAATTCCTCACCCCCAGGTTCCTCAACATCCCCGTGCAGCTGCAGAAAGGACTCACCCCCATGTTCCTGAGCCTCTCCCTGCAGCTGCCGAAAGGCCTCACCCCCAGGTTCCTGAGCCTATTCCTGCGGTTGCAGAAAGGACTCACCCCCAGGTTCCTGAGCCTCTCCCTGCAGCTGCAGAAAGGACTCACCCCCAGGGTCCTGAGCCTCTCCCTGCAGCTACAGAAAGGCCTCATCCCCAGGTTCCTGAGCCTATTCCTGGAGCTGCAGAATGGGCTCACGCCCAGGTTGCTGAGCCTCTCCCTGCAGCTGCAGAAAGGCCTCACCCCCAGGTTCCTGAGCCTCTCCCTGCAGCTGCAGAAAGGTTCTCACCCCGAGATTCCTGAGCCTCTCCCTGCATCCGCAGAAAGGCCTCACCCACAGGTTCCTGAGCATCTCCCTGCAGCTGCAGAAAGGCCTCACCCCCATGTTCCTGAGCCTCTCCCTGCAGATACAGAAAGGCCTAACCCCCAGGTTTCTGAACATCCCCGTGCAGCTGCAGAAAGGCCTCACCCCCAGGTTCCTGAGCCTCTCCCTGCATCCGCAGAAAGTCCTCACCCACAGGTTCCTGAGCCTCTCCCTGCAGCTGCAAAAAGGCCTCTCCCCCACGTTCCTGAGCATCTTCCTGCAGCTACAGAAACTGCCTCACCCCCAGGTTCCTGAACATCCCCGTGCAGCTGCAGAAAGGACTCGCCCCCAGGTTCCTGAGCCAATTCCTGGAGCTGCATAATGGACTCACCCCCAGGTTCCTGAGCCTCTCCCTGCAGCTGCAGAAAGACCTCAACCCCAGGTTCCTGAGCCTCTCCCTGCATCCGCAGAATGGACTCACCCCCAAGTTCCTGAGCCTCTCCCTGCAGCTACAGAAAGACCTCACCCCCAGGTTCCTGTGCCTCTCCCTGCAGCTGCGGAAAGGTCTCACGCCGAGGTTTCTGAGCCTCTCCCTGCAGCTGCAGAAAGGCCTAACCCCCAGGTTCCTGAACATCCCCGTGCAGCTGCAGAAAGGCCTCACCCCTAGTTTCCTGAGCCTATCCCTGCAGCTGCAGAAAGGCCTCACCCCCAGGTTCCTGAACATCTCCCTGCAGCTGCAGAAAGGCCTCACCCCCAGGTTGCTGAGCCTCTCCCTGCAGATACAGAAAAGGCCTCACCCTTAGCTTCATGAGCCTCTCCCTGCAGCGTCAGAAAGGTCTCACCCCCAGGTTTCAGAGCCTCTCCCAGCAGCAGCAGAAAGGCCTCACCCCCAGGTTCCTGAGCCTCTCCCTGCATCTGCAGAAAGGCCTCACCGACAGGTTCCTGAGCCTCTCCCTGCAGCTGCAGAAAGACCTCACCCCCACGTTCCTGAGCATCTTCCTGCAGCTAAAGAAAAGGCCTCACCCCTAAGTTCCTGAACATCCCCATGCAGCTGCAGAAAGGACTCACCCCCAGGTTCCTGAGCCTCTCCCTGCAGCTGCAGAAAGGACTCACCCCCAGGGTCCTGAGCCTCTCCCTGCAGCTGCAGAAAGGCCTCATCCCCAGGTTCCTGAGCCTATTCCTGGAGCTGCAGAATGGACTCACCCCCAGGTTCCTGCGCCTCTCCCTGCAGCTGCAGAAAGGCCTCACCCCCAGGTTCCTGAGCCTCTCCATGCAGCTGCAGAAAGGCCTAACACCCAGGTTTCTGAACATCCCCGTGCAGCTGCAGAAAGGCCTCACCCCCAGGTTCCTGAGCATATCCCTGCAGCTGCTGAAAGGTCTGACCACCAGGGTCCTGAGCCTCTCCCTGCAGCTGCAGAAAGGACTCACCCCCAGGGTCCTGAGCCTATCCCTGCAGCTGCAGAAAGGCCTCACCCCCAGGTTCCTGAACATCTCCCTGCAGCTGCAGAAAGGCCTCACCCCCAGGTTGCTGAGCCTCTCCCTGCAGATACAGAAAAGGCCTCACCCTTAGCTTCATGAGCCTCTCCCTGCAGCGTCAGAAAGGTCTCACCCCCAGGTTTCAGAGCCTCTCCCAGCAGCAGCAGAAAGGCCTCACCCCCAGGTTCCTGAGCCTCTCCCTGCATCTGCAGAAAGGCCTCACCGACAGGTTCCTGAGCCTCTCCCTGCAGCTGCAGAAAGACCTCACCCCCACGTTCCTGAGCATCTTCCTGCAGCTAAAGAAAAGGCCTCACCCCTAAGTTCCTGAACATCCCCATGCAGCTGCAGAAAGGACTCACCCCCAGGTTCCTGAGCCTCTCCCTGCAGCTGCAGAAAGGACTCACCCCCAGGGTCCTGAGCCTCTCCCTGCAGCTGCAGAAAGGCCTCATCCCCAGGTTCCTGAGCCTATTCCTGGAGCTGCAGAATGGACTCACCCCCAGGTTCCTGCGCCTCTCCCTGCAGCTGCAGAAAGGCCTCACCCCCAGGTTCCTGAGCCTCTCCATGCAGCTGCAGAAAGGCCTAACACCCAGGTTTCTGAACATCCCCGTGCAGCTGCAGAAAGGCCTCACCCCCAGGTTCCTGAGCATATCCCTGCAGCTGCTGAAAGGTCTGACCACCAGGGTCCTGAGCCTCTCCCTGCAGCTGCAGAAAGGACTCACCCCCAGGGTCCTGAGCCTCTCCCTGCAGCTGCAGAAAAGGCCTCACCCCCAGGTTCCTGAGTCTCTCCCTGCAGCTGCAGAAAGGCCTCTCCCCCAGGTTTCTGTGCCTCTCCCTGCAGCTGCAGAAAGGCCTCAACCCCAGGTTCCTGAGCCTATCCCTGCAGCAGCAGAAAGGCCTCCCCCCCAGGTTCCTGAGCCTCTCCTTGCAGCTGCAGAAAGGCCTCACACCCAGGTTTCTGTTCCTCCCCCTGCAGCTGCAGAAAAGGCCTCACCCCCCAGGTTCCTGAGCTTCACTCTGCAGCTGCAGAAAGGCCTCACCCCCAGGTTCCTGAGCCTCTCCCTGCAGCTAAAGAAAAGGCCTCACCCGAGGCTCCTGAGCCTGTGCCTGCAGCTGCAGAAAGGCCTCACCCCCAGGTTCCTGAGCCTCTCCCTGCAGCTGCAGAAAGGCCTAACCCCCAGGTTCCTGAACATCCCCGTGCAACTGCAGAAAGGCCTCACCCCTAGGTTCCTGAGCCTATCCCTGCAGCTGCTGAAAGGTCTCACCACCAGGGTCCTGAGCCTCTCCCTGCAGCTGCTGAAAGGCCTCACCCCCAGGTTTCTGAGCCTTTCCCTGCAGCTGCAGAAAAGCCTAACCCCCAGGTTTCTGAACATCCCCGGGCAGCTACAGAAAAACCTCACCCCCCGGTTCCTGAGCATATCCCTGCAGCTATAGAAAAGGCCTCACCCCAAGGTTCGTGAGCCTCTCCATGCAGCTAGTGAAAAGGACTCACCCCCAGGTTCTTGTGCCTCTCCCTGCAGCTGCAGAAAGGCCTCACCCCCAGGTTCCTGAGCGTATTCTTGGAGCTGCAGAATGGACTCACCCCCAGGTTCCTGAGCCTCTCCCTGCAGCTGCAGAAAGGCCTCACCCCCAGGTTCCTGAGCCTCTCCCTGCAGCTGCAGAAAGGCCTCACCCCCAGGTTACTGAGCCTATCCCTGCAGCTATAGAAAAGGCATCACCCCAAGGTTTGTGAGCCTCTCCCTGCAGCTATAGAAAAGGCCTCGCCCCCAGGTTCCTGAGCCTCTCCCTGCAGCTGCAGAAAGGCCTCACCCCCAGGTTCGTAAGCCTCTCCCTGCAGTTGCAGAAAGGCCACACCCCCAGGTTCCTGAGCCTCTCCCTGCAGCTACAGAAAAGGCCTCACCCCCAGGTTTCTGAACCTCCCCCTGCAGCGCAGAATGGCCTCACCCCCAGGTTCCTGAGCCTCTCCCTTCAGCTGCAAAAAGGCCTCACCCCCAGGTTCCTGAGCCTCTCCCTGCAGCTGCAGAAAGGCCTCACCCCCAAGTTCCTGGGCCTCTCCCTCAGTTGCAGAAAGGCCTCACACCCAGGCTCCTGCGCCTCTCCCTGCAGCTGCAGAAAGGCCTCACCACCAGGTTCCTGAGCCTCTTCCTGCAGCTGAGAAAAGGCCTCACCCACAGATTCATGAGCCTCTCCCTGCAGCTGCAGAAAGGCCTCACCCCTAAGTTCCTGAGCCTCTCCCTCCAGCTGCAGACAAGCCTCACACCCAGGCTCCTGAGCCTCTCCCTGCAGCTGCAGGACCTCAGTGAATTGTGGTGTACCAGAAACTCACCTCAGAACCCAGAACCCAGTATCCGGCTAGCATAAGTGTCCCATTCGTTATCCGAGATTTGGCTCGGCGATCCCAATGAAAAGACAACCCAGAACAAGCGACTCAGTATACTCTCAGGAATGGTGGGAATCGGAAATACCTGTTCGTATATTATTCTCACATCAGTCCACAACAAGAATAAACGGAGACACGGTGAAAATAAAAAGAGTTTATTTTTATAGACCACGTGTCCTCAGATGCAGTACTTTGGCTAATACAAGCAGACAAATGATTATAATTAAAACCATCAGCATCGTTACAATACCATAGAATATAAAAGGAGTGATAATGTTATAATGACAGTGGATACTACCACCTTCCCTTTACTAAGAAGCTAATATTATTATTATGCTAATAGAAGGTCTCGTAGGCTTGAATAGGGGACCCCATACCTCAAAGATCAGCTTAGTGAAATCACATCACAGGAGCATCAGGAGTCTTCTCGCAGGAAGGCTCGTCTTCGGTCTGAATACTAAACATGATGCCTGCAATATTAAAAGCACCAACTTTCAGGTATTCACAGATGCCTGTGTGTTATGGCTAAATAGTGGGTCGATCAACCTAGAGTGGAAAACATGCATTGTCTAACAACCCAGACTGTTTGTTACACCATGTACAGACCAAGGTCGCTGCGCAGAGCTCGGGATGGTAACAACAGATTGCTTTCGTGTGAGGCAAAGCGCGAGTCAGCAGTTTGTTTAAACAATAACATGTAGACGCAGTGTCGTGTGCAAAAGTAGCAAGATGGCTTTCTAACATCTAACGTGGTTATGCTAACTTAACAATCTATGTACGTATTAAGGGAGTCCTTACTACACCTCCAGCTACAGAAAGGCCTCACCCCTAGGTTCCTGAGCCTATTCCTGGAGCTGCAGAATGGACTCACCCCCAGGTTGCTGAGCCTCTCCCTGCAGCTGCAGAAAAGCCTCAACCCCAGGTTCCTGAGCCTCTCCCTGCAGCTGCAGAAAGGCCTCACCCCCAGGTTCCTGAGCCTCTCCCTGCAGCTGCCGAAAGGCCTCACCCCCAGGTTCCTGAGCCTATCCCTGCAGCTGCCGAAAGGCCTCACCCCCAGGTCCCTGACCCTATCCCTGCAGCTGCAAAAAGGTTCTCATCCCCAGGTTCCTGAGCCTTTCCCTGCATCCGCAGGAAGGCCACACCCACAAGTTCCTGAGCCTCTCCCTGTAGCTACAGAAAAGGCCTCACCCCCAGGTTCCTGAACCTCCCCCTGCAGCTGCAGAAAAGCCTCACCCCCAGGTTCCTGAGCCTCTCCCTGCAGCTGAGAAAAGGCCTCACCCACAGATTCATGAGCCTCTCCCTGCAGCTGCAGAAAGGCCTCACCCCTAAGTTCCTGAGCCTCTCCCTCCAGCTGCAGACAAGCCTCACACCCAGGCTCCTGAGCCTCTCCCTGCAGCTGCAGAAAGGCCTCACCACAAGGTTCCTGAACCTCCTCCTCCCGCAGCTGCACAAAGGACTCACTCCCAGGTTCCAGAGCCTCTCCCTGCAGCTACAGAAAAGGCCTCACCCGCAGGTTCCTGAACCTTTCCCTGCAGCTGCAGAAAGGCCTCACCCGAGGTTCCTGAGCCTGTCCCTGCAGCTGCAGAAAGGCCTCACACCCAGGTTCCTGAGCCTCTTCCTGCAGCTGCAGAAAGGCCTCACACCCAGGATTCTGAGCCTCTCCCTGCAGCTGCAGAAAGGCCTAACCCCCAGGTTCCTGAACATCCCCGTGCAGCTGCAGAAAGGCCTCACCCCTAGCTTCATGAGCCTCTCCCTGCAGCTGCAGAAAGGCCTCACCCCCAGGTTTCTGAGCCCCTCCCAGCAGCAGCAGAAAGGTCTCACCCACAGGTTCCTGAGCCTCTCCCTGCAGCTGCAGAAAGGCCTCACCCCCACGTTCCTGAGCCTCTTCCTGCAGCTACAGAAAAGGCCTCACCCCCAGGTTCCTGAACATCCCCGTGCAGCTGCAGAAAGGACTCACCCCCATGTTCCTGAGCCTCTCCCTGCAGCTGCAAAAAGGCCTCAACTCCATGTTCCTGAGCCTCTCCCGGTAGCTGCCGAAAGGCCTCACCTCCAGGTTCCTGAGCCTATCCCTGGAGCTGCAGAATGGACTCACCCCCAGGTTCCTGAGGCTCTCCCTGCAGCTGCTGAAAGGCCTCAACCCCAGGTTCCTGAGCGAATCCCTGCAGCTGCAGAAAGGACTCACCCCCAGGTTCCTGAGCCTCTCCCTGCAGCTGCAGAAAGCCCTCACCCCCAGGTTCCTGAGCCTCTCACTGCAGCTGCAGAAAGGCCTCACCTCCAGTTTCCTGAGCCTCTCCCTGCAGCTGCAGAAAGGCCTCACCCCCACGTTCCTGAGCCTCTCCCTGCAGCTACAGAAAAGGCCTCAACCCCAGGTTCCTGAACATCCCCGTGCAGCTGCAGAAAGGACTAACCCCCATGTTCCTGAGCCTCTCCCTGCAGCTGCAGAAAGGCCTCAACCCCATGTTCCTGAGCCTCTCCCGGTAGCTGCCGAAAGGCCTCACCTCCAGGTTCCTGAGCCTATCCCTGGAGCTGCAGAATGGACTCACCCCCAGGTTCCTGAGGCTCTCCCTGCAGCTGCACAAAGGCCTCAACCCCAGGTTCCTGAGCGAATCCCTGCAGCTGCAGAAAGGACTCACCCCCAGGTTCCTGAGCCTCTCCCTGCAGCTGCAGAAAGCCCTCACCCCCAGGTTCCTGAGCCTCTCCCTGCAGCTGCAGAAAGGCCTCACCCCCAGTTTCCTGAGCGTATTCCTGGAGCTGCAGAATGGACTCACCCCCAGGTTCCTGAGCCTCTCCCTGCAGCTGCAGAAAGGCCTCAACCCCAGGTTCCAGAGCCTCTCCCTGCAGCTGCAGAAAGGCCTCACCCCCAGGTTCCTGAGCCTCTCCCTGCACCTGCCGAAAGGCCTCAACCCCAGGTTCCAGAGCCTCTCCCTGCAGCTGCAGAAAGGCCTCACACCCAGGCTCCTGAGCCTCTCCCTGCAGCTGCAGAAAGGCCTCACCCCCAGGTTCCTGAGCCTCTCCCTGCAGCTGCAGAAAGGCCTCACCCCCAGTTTCCTGAGCGTATTCCTGGAGCTGCAGAATGGACTCACCCCCAGGTTCCTGAGCCTCTCCCTGCAGCTGCAGAAAGGCCTCAACCCCAGGTTCCAGAGCCTCTCCCTGCAGCTGCAGAAAGGCCTCACCCCCAGGTTCCTGAGCCTCTCCCTGCACCTGCCGAAAGGCCTCAACCTCAGGTTCCAGAGCCTCTCCCTGCAGCTGCAGAAAGGCCTCACACCCAGGCTCCTGAGCCTCTCCCTGCAGCTGCAGAAAGGCCTCACCACAAGGTTCCTGAACCTCCTCCGGCAGCTGCAGAAAGGACTAACTCCCAGGTTCCTGAGCCTCTCCCTGCAGCTACAGAAAAGGCCTCACCCCCAGGTTCCAGAACCTTTCCCTGCAGCTGCAGAAATGCCTCACCCCGAGGTTCCTGAGCCTGTCCCTGCAGCTGCAGAAAGGCCTCACACCCAGGTTCCTGAGCCTCTCCCTGCAGCTGCAGAAAGGCCTAACACCCAGGTTCCTGAACATCCCCGTGCAGCTGCAGAAAGGCCTCACCCCTAGCTTCATGAGCCTCTACCTGCAGCTGCAGAAAGGCCTCAGCCCCAGGTTTCTGAGCCCCTCCCAGCAGCAGCAGAACGGCCTCACCCCCACGTTCCTGAGCCTCTCCCTGCAGCTACAGAAAAGGCCTCACCCCCAGGTTCCTGAACATCCCCGTGCAGCTGCAGAAAGGACTCACCCCCAGGTTCCTGAGCCTCTCCCTGCAGCTGCAGAAAGGACTCACCCCCAGGGTCCTGAGCCTCTCCCTGCAGCAAGGCCTCATCCCCAGGTTCCTGAGCCAATTCCTGGAGCTGCATAATGGACTCACCCCCAGGTTCCTGAGCCTCTCCCTGCATCCGCTGAATGGACTCACCCCCAAGTTCCTGAGCCTCTCCCTGCAGCTGCAGAAAGGCCTCACACCCAGGTTTCTGATCCTCCCCCTGCAGCTGCAGAAAAGGCCTCACCCCCCAGGTTCCTGAGCTTCACCCTGCAGCTGCAGAAAGGCCTCACCCCAGGTTCCTGAGCCTCTCCCTGCAGCTAAAGAAAAGGCCTCATCCGAGGTTCCTGAGCCTGTCCCTGCAGCTGCTGAAAGGCCTCACCCCCAGGTTCCTGAGCCTCTCCCTGCAGCTGCAGAAAGGCCTAACCCCCAGGTTCCTGAACATCCCCGTGCAGCTGCAGAAAGGCCTCACCCCTAGCTTCATGAGCCTCTACCTGCAGCTGCAGAAAGGCCTCAGCCCCAGGTTTCTGAGCCCCTCCCAGCAGCAGCAGAAAGGCCTCATCCACAGGTTCCTGAGGCTCTCCCTGCAGCTGCAGAAAGGATTCACCCCCACGTTCCTGAGCCTCTCCCTGCAGCTACAGAAAAGGCCTCACCCCCAGGTTCCTGAACATCCCCGTGCAGCTGCAGAAAGGACTCACCCCCAGGTTCCTGAGCCTCTCCCTGCAGCTGCAGAAAGGACTCACCCCCAGGGTCCTGAGCCTCTCCCTGCATCTGCAGAAAAGGCCTCACCCCCAGGTTCCTGTGCCTCTCCCTGCAGCTGCAGAAGGGCCTCAACCCCAGGTTCCTGAGCCTATCCCTGCAGCAGCAGAAAGGCCTCCCCCCCAGGTTCCTGAGCATCCCCGTGCAGCTGCAGAAAGGCCTCACCCACAGGTTCCTGAGCCTCTCCCTGCAGCTGCAGAAAGGCCTAACCCCCAGGTTTCTGAACATCCCCGTGCAGCTGCAGAAAGTCCTCACCCCCAGGTTCCTGAGCATATCCCTGCACCTGCTAAAAGCTCTCACCACCAGGGTCCTGAGCCTCTCCCTGTAGATACAGAAAAGGCCTCACCCCCAGCTTCATGAGCCTAATAGAAGGTCTCGTAGGCTTGAATAGGGGACCCCATACCTCAAAGATCAGCTTAGTGAAATCACATCACAGGAGCATCAGGAGTCTTCTCGCAGGAAGGCTCGTCTTCGGTCTGAATACTAAACATGATGTCTGCAATATTAAAAGCACCAACTTTCAGGTATTCGCAGCTGCCTGTGTGTTATGGCTAAATAGTGGGTCGATCAACCTAGAGTGGAAAACATGCATTGTCTAACAACCCAGACTGTTTGTTACACCATGTACAGACCAAGGTCGCTGCGCAGAGCTCGGGATGGTAACAACAGATTGCTTTCGTGTGAGGCAAAGCGCGATTCAGCAGTTTGTTTAAACAATAACATGTAGACGCAGTGTCGTGTGCAAAAGTAGCAAGATGGCTTTCTAACATCTAACGTGGTTATGCTAACTTAACAATGTATGTACGTATTAAGGGAGTCCTTACTACACCTCCAGCTACAGAAAGGCCTCACCCCTAGGTTCCTGAGCCTATTCCTGGAGCTGCAGAATGGACTCACCCCCAGGTTGCTGAGCCTCTCCCTGCAGCAGCAGAAAAGCCTCAACCCCAGGTTCCTGAGCCTCTCCCTGCAGCTGCAGAAAGGCCTCACCCCCAGGTTCCTGAGCCTCTCCCTGCAGCTGCCGAAAGGCCTCACCCCCAGGTTCCTGAGCCTATCCCTGCAGCTGCCGAAAGGCCTCACCCCCAGGTCCCTGACCCTATCCCTGCAGCTGCAAAAAGGTTCTCATCCCCAGGTTCCTGAGCCTTTCCCTGCATCCGCACGAAGGCCACACCCACAAGTTCCTGAGCCTCTCCCTGTAGCTACAGGAAAGGCCTCACCCCCAGGTTCCTGAACCTCCCCCTGCAGCTGCAGAAAAGCCTCACCCCCAGGTTCCTGAGCCTCTCCCTGCAGCTGAGAAAAGGCCTCACCCACAGATTCATGAGCCTCTCCCTGCAGCTACAGAAAGGCCTCACCCCAAGGTTCCTGAACCTCCTCCTCCCGCAGCTGCAGAAAGGACTCACTCCCAGGTTCCAGAGCCTCTCCCTGCAGCTACAGAAAAGGCCTCACCCGCAGGTTCCTGAACCTTTCCCTGCAGCTGCAGAAAGGCCTCACCCGAGGTTCCTGAGCCTGTCCCTGCAGCTGCAGAAAGGCCTCACACCCAGGTTCCTGAGCCTCTTCCTGCAGCTGCAGAAAGGCCTCACACCCAGGATTCTGAGCCTCTCCCTGCAGCTGCAGAAAGGCCTAACCCCCAGGTTCCTGAACATCCCCGTGCAGCTGCAGAAAGGCCTCACCCCTAGCTTTATGAGCCTCTCCCTGCAGCTGCAGAAAGGCCTCACCCCCAGGTTTCTGAGCCCCTCCCAGCAGCAGCAGAAAGGCCTCACCCACAGGTTCCTGAGCCTCTCCCTGCAGCTGCAGAAAGGCCTCACCCCCACGTTCCTGAGCCTCTTCCTGCAGCTACAGAAAAGGCCTCACCCCCAGGTTCCTGAACATCCCCGTGCAGCTGCAGAAAGGACTCACCCCCATGTTCCTGAGCCTCTCCCTGCAGCTGCGGAAAGGCCTCAACCCCATGTTCCTGAGCCTCTCCCGGTAGCTGCCGAAAGGCCTCACCTCCAGGTTCCTGAGCCTATCCCTGGAGCTGCAGAATGGACTCACCCCCAGGTTCCTGAGGTTCTCCCTGCAGCTGCAGAAAGGACTCAACCCCAGGTTCCTGAGCGAATCCCTGCAGCTGCAGAAAGGACTCACCCCCAGGTTCCTGAGCCTCTCCCTGCAGCTGCAGAAAGCCCTCACCCCCAGGTTCCTGAGCCTCTCACTGCAGCTGCAGAAAGGCCTCACCCCCAGTTTCCTGAGCCTCTCCCTGCAGCTGCAGAAAGGCCTCACCCCCACGTTCCTGAGCCTCTTCCTGCAGCTACAGAAAAGGCCTCACCCCCAGGTTCCTGAACATCCCCGTGCAGCTGCAGAAAGGACTCACCCCCATGTTCCTGAGCCTCTCCCTGCAGCTGCGGAAAGGCCTCAACCCCATGTTCCTGAGCCTCTCCCGGTAGCTGCCGAAAGGCCTCACCTCCAGGTTCCTGAGCCTATCCCTGGAGCTGCAGAATGGACTCACCCCCAGGTTCCTGAGGTTCTCCCTGCAGCTGCAGAAAGGACTCAACCCCAGGTTCCTGAGCGAATCCCTGCAGCTGCAGAAAGGACTCACCCCCAGGTTCCTGAGCCTCTCCCTGCAGCTGCAGAAAGCCCTCACCCCCAGGTTCCTGAGCCTCTCACTGCAGCTGCAGAAAGGCCTCACCCCCAGTTTCCTGAGCCTCTCCCTGCAGCTGCAGAAAGGCCTCACCCCCACGTTCCTGAGCCTCTCCCTGCAGCTACAGAAAAGGCCTCAACCCCAGGTTCCTGAACATCCCTGTGCAGCTGCAGAAAGGACTAACCCCCATGTTCTTGAGCCTCTCCCTGCAGCTGCAGAAAGGCCTCAACCCCATGTTCCTGAGCCTCTCCCGGTAGCTGCCGAAAGGCCTCACCTCCAGGTTCCTGAGCCTATCCCTGGAGCTGCAGAAAGGACTCACCCCCAGGTTCCTGAGGCTCTCCCTGCAGCTGCACAAAGGCCTCAACCCCAGGTTCCTGAGCGAATCCCTGCAGCTGCAGAAAGGACTCACCCCCAGGTTCCTGAGCCTCTCCCTGCAGCTGCAGAAAGCCCTCACCCCCAGGTTCCTGAGCCTCTCCCTGCAGCTGCAGAAAGGCCTCACCCCCAGTTTCCTGAGCGTATTCCTGGAGCTGCAGAATGGACTCACCCCCAGGTTCCTGAGCCTCTCCCTGCAGCTGCAGAAAGGCCTCAACCCCAGGTTCCAGAGCCTCTCCCTGCAGCTGCAGAAAGACCTCACCCCCAGGTTCCTGAGCCTCTCCCTGCACCTGCCGAAAGGCCTCAACCCCAGGTTCCAGAGCCTCTCCCTGCAGCTGCAGAAAGGCCTCTCACCCAGGCTCCTGAGCCTCCCCCTGCAGCTGCAGAAAGGCCTCACCACAAGGTTCCTGAACCTCCTCCGGCAGCTGCAGAAAGGAATAACTCCCAGGTTCCTGAGCCTCTCCCTGCAGCTACAGAAAAGGCCTCACCCCCAGGTTCCATAACCTTTCCCTGCAGCTGCAGAAATGCCTCACCCCGAGGTTCCTGAGCCTGTCCCTGCAGCTGCAGAAAGGGCTCACACCCAGGTTCCTGAGCCTCTCCCTGCAGCTGCAGAAAGGCCTCAAAACCCAGTTTTCTGAACCTCTCCCTGCAGCTGCAGAAAGGCCTAACACCCAGGTTCCTGAACATCCCCGTGCAGCTGCAGAAAGGCCTCACCCCTAGCTTCAAGAGCCTCTACCTGCAGCTGCAGAAAGGCCTCAGCCCCAGGTTTCTGAGCCCCTCCCAGCAGCAGCAGAAGGGCCTCATCCACAGGTTCCTGAGGCTCTCCCTGCAGCTGCAGAACGGCCTCACCCCCACGTTCCTGAGCCTCTCCCTGCAGCTACAGAAAAGGCCTCACCCCCAGGTTCCTGAGCATCCCTGTGCAGCTGCAGAAAGGACTCACCCCCAGGTTCCTGAGCCTCTCCCTGCAGCTGCAGAAAGGACTCACCCCCAGGGTCCTGAGCCTCTCCCTGCAGCAAGGCCTCATCCACAGGTTCCTGAGCCAATTCCTGGAGCTGCATAATGGACTCACCCCCAGGTTCCTGAGCATCTCCCTTTATCCGCTGAATGGACTCACCCCCAAGTTCCTGAGCCTCTCCCTGCAGTTGCAGAAAGGCCTCACACCCAGGTTTCTGATCCTCCCCCTGCAGCTGCAGAAAAGGCCTCACCCCCCAGGTTCCTGAGCTTCACCCTGCAGCTGCAGAAAGGCCTCACCCCAGGTTCCTGAGCCTCTCCCTGCAGCTAAAGAAAAGGCCTCATCCGAGGTTCCTGAGCCTGTCCCTGCAGCTGCTGAAAGGCCTCACCCCCAGGTTCCTGAGCCTCTCCCTGCAGCTGCAGAAAGGCCTAACCCCCAGGTTCCTGAACATCCCCGTGCAACTGCAGAAAGGCCTCACCCCTAGGTTCCTGAGCCTATCCCTGCAGCTGCAGAAAGGCCTCACCCCCAGGTTCCTGAACATCTCCCTGCAGCTGCAGAAAGGCCTCACCCCCAGGTTCCTGAGCCTCTCCCTTCAGATACAGAAAAGGCCTCACCCGTAGCTTCATGAGTCTCTCCCTGCAGCTTCAGAAAGGCCTCCCCCCAGGGTTCAGAGCCTCTCCCTGCAGCTGCAGAAAGACCAAACACCCAGCTTCCTGAACATTCCCGTGCAGCTGCAGAAAGGCCTCACCCCTAGCTTCATGAGCCTCTACCTGCAGCTGCAGAAAAGCCTCAGCCCCAGGTTTCTGAGCCCCTCCCAGCAGCAGCAGAAAGGCCTCATCCACAGGTTCCTGAGTCTCTCCCTGCCGCTGCAGAAAGGCCTCACCCCCAGGTTCCTGAACATCCCCGTGCAGCTGCAGAAAGGACTCACCCCCAGGTTCCTGAGCCTCTCCCTGCAGCTGCAGAAAGGACTCACCCCCAGGGTCCTGAACCTCTCCCTGCAGCTGCAGAAAAGGCCTCACCCCCAGGTTCCTGAGTCTCTCCCTGCAGCTGCAGAAAGGCCTCACCCCCAGGTTCCTGTGCCTCTCCCTGCAGCTGCAGAAAGGCCTCAACCCCAGGTTCCTGAGCCTATCCCTGCAGCAGCAGAAAGGCCTCCCCCCCAGGTTCCTGAGCATCCCCGTGCAGCTGCAGAAAGGCTTCACCCACAGGTTCCTGAGCCTCTCCCTGCAGCTGCAGAAAGGCCTAACCCCCATGTTTCTGAACATCCCCGTGCAGCTGCAGAAAGTCCTCACCCCCAGGTTCCTGAGCATATCCCTGCACCTGCTGAAAGGTCTCACCACCAGGGTCCTGAGCCTCTCCCTGTAGATACAGAAAAGGCCTCACCCCCAGCTTCATGAGCCTCTCCCCGCAGCTGCAGAAAGGCCTCAGCCCCAGGTTCCTGAGCAACTCCCTGCAGCAGCAGAAAGGCCTCACCCCCAGGTTCCTGAGCATCTCCGTGCAGCTCCAGAAAGGCCTCACCCCCAGGTTCCTCAGCCTCTCCCTGCAGCTGCAGAAAGGCCTCACACCCAGGTTTCTGAGCCTCTCCCTGCAGCTGCAGAAAGGCATAACCCCCAGGTTCCTGAACATCCCCGTGCAGCTGCAGAAAGGCCTCACCCCCAGGTTCCTGAGCCAATCCCTGCAGCTGCAAAAAAGGCCTCACCCCCAGATTCCTGAGCCTATCCTTGCAGCTGCAGAAAGGTCTCACCCCCATGTTTCTGAGCCTATCCCTGCAGCTGCAAAAGGCCTCACCCACAGGTTCCTGAGCCTCTCCCTGCAGCTGCAGAAAGGCCTCACCCCCAGGTTCCTGAGCCTATCCTTGCAGCTGCAGAAAGGCCTCACCCCCCCATTTCATGAGCCTCTCACTGCAGCTGCAGAAATGCCTCACCCCCAGGTTCCTGAGCCTATCCCTGTAGCTGCAGAAAGGCCTCAGCCCCAGGTTCGTGAGCCTCTCCCTGCAGCTGCTGAAAGGCCTCATCCCCAGGTTCCTGAACCTCTCACTGCAGCTACAGAAAATGCCTCACCCCAAGGTTCCTGAGCCTCTCCCTGCAGCTGCAGAAATGCCTCACCCCCAGGTTTCTGAACATCCCCGTGCAGCTGCAGAAAGGCATCACCCCCAGGTTCCTGAGACTATTCCCGAAGCTGCAGAAAGGCCTCACTCCCAGGTTCCTGATCATCCCCATACAGCTGCAGAAAGTCCTCACCCCCAGGTTCCTGAGCCTCCCCCTGTAGCTGCAGAAAGGCCTCGCCCCCAGGTTCCTGAGCCTCTCCCTGCAGCTACAGAAAATGCCTCGCCCCCAGGTTCCTGAGCCTATCCCTGCAGCTGCAGAAAGGCCTCACCCCCAGGTTCGTGAGCCTCTCCCTGCAGAAATGCCTCACCCCCAGGTTTCTGAACATCCCCGTGCAACTGCAGAAAGGCCTAACCCCCAGGTTCTTGAGCCTATTCCCGCAGCTGCAAAAAGTCCTCACCGCCAGGTTTCTGAGCCCCTCACTTCAGCTGCTGAAAGGCCTCACCCCCAGGTTCCTGAACATCCTCGTGCAGCTGCAGAAAGGCCTCCACCCCAGGTTCCTGAGCCTATCCCTGCAGCAAGGCCTCACCCCCAGGTTCCTGAGCCTCTCCCTGCAGCTACAGAAAAGACCAAACACCCAGCTTCCTGAACATTCCCGTGCAGCTGCAGAAAGGCCTCACCCCTAGCTTCATGACCTCTACCTGCAGCTGCAGAAAGGCCTCAGCCCCAGGTTTCTGAGCCCCTCCCAGCAGCAGCAGAAAGGCCTCATCCACAGGTTCCTGAGTCTCTCCCTGCAGCTGCAGAAAGGCCCCACCCCCAGGTTCCTGAACATCCCCGTGCAGCTGCAAAAAGGACTCACCCCCAGGTTCCTGAGCCTCTCCCTGCAGCTGCAGAAAGGACTCACCCCCAGGGTCCTGAGCCTCTCCCTGCAGCTGCAGAAAAGGCCTCACCCCCAGGTTCCTGAGTCTCTCCCTGCAGCTGCAGAAAGGCCTCACCCCCAGGTTCCTGTGCCTCTCCCTGCAGCTGCAGAAAGGCCTCAACCCCAGGTTCCTGAGCCTATCCCTGCAGCAGCAGAAAGGCCTCCCCACCAGGTTCCTGAGCATCCCCGTGCAGCTGCAGAAAGGCTTCACCCACAGGTTCCTGAGCCTCTCCCTGCAGCTGCAGAAAGGCCTAACCCCCAGGTTTCTGAACATCCCCGTGCAGCTGCAGAAAGTCCTCACCCCCAGGTTCCTGAGCATATCCCTGCACCTGCTGAAAGGTCTCACCACCAGGGTCCTGAGCCTCTCCCTGTAGATACAGAAAAGGCCTCACCCCCAGCTTCATGAGCCTCTCCCCGCAGCTGCAGAAAGGCCTCAGCCCCAGGTTCCTGAGCAACTCCCTGCAGCAGCAGAAAGGCCTCACCCCCAGGTTCCTGAGCATCTCCGTGCAGCTCCAGAAAGGCCTCACCCCCAGGTTCCTCAGCCTCTCCCTGCAGCTGCAGAAAGGCCTCACACCCAGGTTTCTGAGCCTCTCCCTGCAGCTGCAGAAAGGCATAACCCCCAGGTTCCTGAACATCCCCGTGCAGCTGCAGAAAGGCCTCACCCCCAGGTTCCTGAGCCAATCCCTGCAGCTGCAAAAAAGGCCTCACCCCCAGATTCCTGAGCCTATCCTTGCAGCTGCAGAAAGGTCTCACCCCCATGTTTCTGAGCCTATCCCTGCAGCTGCAAAAGGCCTCACCCACAGGTTCCTGAGCCTCTCCCTGCAGCTGCAGAAAGGCCTCACCCCCAGGTTCCTGAGCCTATCCTTGCAGATGCAGAAAGGCCTCACCCCCCGGTTCATGAGCCTCTCACTGCAGCTGCAGAAATGCCTCACCCCCAGGTTCCTGAGCCTATCCCTGTAGCTGCGGAAAGGCCTCAGCCCCAGGTTCGTGAGCCTCTCCCTGCAGCTGCTGAAAGGCCTCATCCCCAGGTTCCTGAACCTCTCACTGCAGCTACAGAAAATGCCTCACCCCAAGGTTCCTGAGCCTCTCCCTGCAGCTGCAGAAATGCCTCACCCCCAGGTTTCTGAACATCCCCGTGCAGCTGCAGAAAGGCATCACCCCCAGGTTCCTGAGACTATTCCCGAAGCTGCAGAAAGGCCTCACTCCCAGGTTCCTGATCATCCCCATACAGCTGCAGAAAGTCCTCACCCCCAGGTTCCTGAGCCTCCCCCAGTAGCTGCAGAAAGGCCTCGCCCCCAGGTTCCTGAGCCTCTCCCTGCAGCTACAGAAAATGCCTCACCCCCAGGTTCCTGAGCCTATCCCTGCAGCTGCAGAAAGGCCTCACCCCCAGGTTCGTGAGCCTCTCCCTGCAGAAATGCCTCACCCCCAGGTTTCTGAACATCCCCGTGCAACTGCAGAAAGGCCTAACCCCCAGGTTCTTGAGCCTATTCCCGCAGCTGCAAAAAGTCCTCACCGCCAGGTTTCTGAGCCCCTCACTTCAGCTGCTGAAAGGCCTCACCCCCAGGTTCCTGAGCCTCTCCCTGCAGCTACAGAAAAGACCAAACACCCAGCTTCCTGAACATTCCCGTGCAGCTGCAGAAAGGCCTCACCCCTAGCTTCATGAGCCTCTACCTGCAGCTGCAGAAAGGCCTCAGCCCCAGGTTTCTGAGCCCCTCCCAGCAGCAGCAGAAAGGCCTCATCCACAGGTTCCTGAGTCTCTCCCTGCAGCTGCAGAAAGGCCTCACCCCCAGGTTCCTGAACATCCCCGTGCAGCTGCAGAAAGGACTCACCCCCAGGTTCCTGAGCCTCTCCCTGCAGCTGCAGAAAGGACTCACCCCCAGGGTCCTGAGCCTCTCCCTGCAGCTGCAGAAAAGGCCTCACCCCCAGGTTCCTGAGTCTCTCCCTGCAGCTGCAGAAAGGCCTCACCCCCAGGTTCCTGTGCCTCTCCCTGCAGCTGCAGAAAGGCCTCAACCCCAGGTTCCTGAGCCTATCCCTGCAGCAGCAGAAAGGCCTCCCCCCCAGGTTCCTGAGCATCCCCGTGCAGCTGCAGAAAGGCTTCACCCACAGGTTCCTGAGCCTCTCCCTGCAGCTGCAGAAAGGCCTAACCCCCAGGTTTCTGAACATCCCCGTGCAGCTGCAGAAAGTCCTCACCCCCAGGTTCCTGAGCATATCCCTGCACCTGCTGAAAGGTCTCACCACCAGGGTCCTGAGCCTCTCCCTGTAGATACAGAAAAGGCCTCACCCCCAGCTTCATGAGCCTCTCCCCGCAGCTGCAGAAAGGCCTCAGCCCCAGGTTCCTGAGCAACTCCCTGCAGCAGCAGAAAGGCCTCACCCCCAGGTTCCTGAGCATCTCCGTGCAGCTCCAGAAAGGCCTCACCCCCAGGTTCCTCAGCCTCTCCCTGCAGCTGCAGAAAGGCCTCACACCCAGGTTTCTGAGCCTCTCCCTGCAGCTGCAGAAAGGCATAACCCCCAGGTTCCTGAACATCCCCGTGCAGCTGCAGAAAGGCCTCACCCCAGGTTCCTGAGCCAATCCCTGCAGCTGCAAAAAAGGCCTCACCCCCAGATTCCTGAGCCTATCCTTGCAGCTGCAGAAAGGTCTCACCCCCATGTTTCTGAGCCTATCCCTGCAGCTGCAAAAGGCCTCACCCACAGGTTCCTGAGCCTCTCCCTGCAGCTGCAGAAAGGCCTCACCCCCAGGTTCCTGAGCCTATCCTTGCAGCTGCAGAAAGGCCTCACCCCCCGGTTCATGAGCCTCTTACTGCAGCTGCAGAAATGCCTCACCCCCAGGTTCCTGAGCCTATCCCTGTAGCTGCGGAAAGGCCTCAGCCCCAGGTTCGTGAGCCTCTCCCTGCAGCTGCTGAAAGGCCTCATCCCCAGTTTCCTGAACCTCTCACTGCAGCTACAGAAAATGCCTCACCCCAAGGTTCCTGAGCCTCTCCCTGCAGCTGCAGAAATGCCTCACCCCCAGGTTTCTGAACATCCCCGTGCAGCTGCAGAAAGGCATCACCCCCAGGTTCCTGAGACTATTCCCGAAGCTGCAGAAAGGCCTCACTCCCAGGTTCCTGATCATCCCCATACAGCTGCAGAAAGTCCTCACCCCCAGGTTCCTGAGCCTCCCCCTGTAGCTGCAGAAAGGCCTCGCCCCCAGGTTCCTGAGCCTCTCCCTGCAGCTACAGAAAATGCCTCACCCCCAGGTTCCTGAGCCTATCCCTGCAGCTGCAGAAAGGCCTCACCCCCAGGTTCGTGAGCCTCTCCCTGCAGAAATGCCTCACCCCCAGGTTTCTGAACATCCCCGTGCAACTGCAGAAAGGCCTAACCCCCAGGTTCTTGAGCCTATTCCCGCAGCTGCAAAAAGTCCTCACCGCCAGGTTTCTGAGCCCCTCACTTCAGCTGCTGAAAGGCCTCACCCCCAGGTTCCTGAACATCCTCGTGCAGCTGCAGAAAGGCCTCAACCCCAGGTTCCTGAGCCTATCCCTGCAGCAAGGCCTCACCCCCAGGTTCCTGAGCCTCTCCCTGCAGCTACAGAAAAGGCCACACCCCCAGGTTCCTGAAACTCTCCCTGCAGCTGCAGAAAGGCCTCACCCACAGATTCCTGAACCTCTCCCTGCAGCTACAGAAAAGGCCTCACCCCCAGTTTCCTGAACCTCCCCCTTTAGCTGCAGAAAGGCCTCAACCCCAGGTTCCTGAGCCTCTCCCTGCAGCTGCAAAAAGGCCTCAGCCCAGGATCCTGAGCCTCTCCCTGCAGCTGCAGAAAGGCTTCACCCCCAGGTTCCTGAGCCTCTCCCTGCAGCTGCAGAAAGTCTTCACACCCAGGTTCCTGAACATCCCCGTGCAGCTGCAGAAATGCCTCACCACCAGATTCCTGAGCTTCTCCCTGAAGCTGCAGAAAGACCTCACCACCCCCAGGTTTCTGAGCCTATGCTTGCAGCTGCAGAAAGGTCTCACCCCCAGGTTCCTGAGCCTCTCCCTGCATCTACAGAAAAGGCCTCACCCCCATGTTCCTGAGCCTCTCCTTGCAGCTATAGAAAAGTCCTCACCCCCAGGTTCCTGAGCCTCTCCCTGCAGCTGCAGAAAGGCCTCACCCCCAGGTTCCTGAGCCTCTCCTTGCAGCTACAGAAAAGGCCTCACCCCATGGATCCTGAACCTCCCCCTGCAGCTGCAGAAAGGCCTCACCCCCAGGTTCCTTAGCCTCTCCCTGC
Organism: Triturus cristatus; assembly: GCF_964204655.1. Lineage (NCBI taxonomy): Eukaryota > Metazoa > Chordata > Amphibia > Caudata > Salamandridae > Triturus > Triturus cristatus. Next base: position 194,341,686 of record NC_140579.1, read on the forward strand.
AGCTGCAAAAAGGCCTCACCCCCAGGTTCCTGAGTCTATCCCTGCAGCTGCAGAAAGCCCTCACCCGCAGGTTCCTGAGCCTATCCCTGCAGCTGCAAAAAGGCCTCACCCCCAGGTTCCTGAGCCTCTCCCTGCAGAAATGCCTCACCCCCAGGTTTCTGAACATCCCCGTGCAGCTGCAGAAAGGCCTAACCCCCAGGTTCCTGAGCCTATCCCTGCAGCTGCAGAAAGGCCTCACCCCCAGGTCCCTGAACCTCTACCTGCAGCTACAGAAAAGGCCTCACCCCCAGGTTCCTGAGTCTATCCCTGCAGCTGCAGAAAGCCCTCACCCGCAGGTTCCTGAGCCTATCCCTGCAGCTGCAAAAAGGCCTCACCCCCAGGTTCCTGAGCCTCTCCCTGCAGAAATGCCTCACCCCCAGGTTTCTGAACATCCCCGTGCAGCTGCAGAAAGGCCTAACCCCCAGGTTCCTGAGCCTATCCCTGCAGCTGCAAAAAGGCCTCACCCCCGGTTTCCTGAGCTTCTCCCTGCAGAAAGGCCTAACCCCCAGGTTCTTGAGCCTATCCCTGCAGCTGCAAAAAGTCCTCACCCCCAGGTTCCCGAGCCTCTCCCTGCAGCTGCAGAAAGGCCTCACCCCCAGGTTCCTGAGCCTCTCCCTGCAGCTACAGAAAAGGCCTCACCCCATGGATCCTAAACCTCCCCCTGCAGCGGCAGAAAGGCCTCACCCCCAGGTTCCTTAGCCTCTCCCTGCAGCTGCAAAAAGGCCTCACCCCCAGGTTCCTGAGCCTATCCCTGCAGCTGCAGAAAGGCCTCACCCCCAGGTTCCTGAGCCTATCCCTGCAGCTGCAAAAAGGCCTCACCCCCAGGTTCCTTAGCCTCTCCCTGCAGCTGCAAAAAGGCCTCACCCCCAGGTTCCTGAGCCTATCCCTGCAGCTGCAGAAAGCCCTCATCCCCAGGTTCTTGAGCCTATCCCTGCAGCTGCAAAAAGTCCTCACCCCCAGGTTCCCGAGCCTCTCCCTGCAGCTGCAGAAAGGCCTCACCCCCAGGTTCCCGAGCCTCTCCCTGCAGCTGCAAAAAGGCCTCACCCCAGGTTCCGGAGCCTCTCCCTGCAGCTGTAGAAAGGTCTGACCCTAAGGTTCCTGCGCCTATCCTTGCAGCTAAAGAATGGCCTCACCACCCAGGTTCCTGAGCCTATCCCTGTAGCTGCAGAAACGCTTCAGCCCCTGGTTCGTGAGCCCCTCCCTGCAGCTGCAGAAAGGCCTCAACCCCAGGTTCCTGAACCTCTGACTGCAGCTACAGAAAAGGCCTCACCCCAAGGTTCCTGAGCCTCTCCCTGCAGCTGCAGAAAAGCCTCACCCCCAGGTTCCTGACCCTATCCCTGCAGCTGCAAAAAGGCCTCACCCCAAGGTTCCTGAGCCTCTCCCTGCAGCTGCAGAAAAGCCTCACCCCCAGGTTCCTGACCCTATCCCTGCAGCTGCAGAAAGGCCTCACCCCCAGGTTCCTGAACATCCCCGTGCAGCTGCAGAAAGGCATCACCCCCAGGTTCCTGAGACTATTCCCGCAGCTTCAGAGAGGCCTCACCCCCAGGTTCCTGAACCTCTCCCTGCAGCTACAGAAAGGCCTGACCCCCAGGTTCCTGAGTCTCTTCTACAGCTGCAGAAAGACCTCACTCCCAGGTTCCTGAACATCCCCATACTGCTGCTGAAAGTCCTCACCCCCAGGTTCCTGAGCCTCCCCCTCTAGCTGCAGAAAGGCCTCGCCCCCAGGTTCCTGAGCCTCTCCCTGCAGCTACAGAAAATGCCTCACCCCCAGGTTCCTGAGCCTATCCCTGCAGCTGCAGAAAGGCCTCACCCCCAGGTTCCTTAGCCTCTCCCTGCAGCTGCAAAAAGGCCTCACCCCCAGGTTCCTGAACCTATCCCTGCAGCTGCAGAAACGCCTCACCCCCAGGTTCCTGAGCCTATCCCTGCAGCTGCAAAAAGGACCCACCCTCAGGTTCCTGAGCCTCTCCCTGCAGAAATGCCTCACCCCCAGGTTTCTGAACATCCCCGTGCAGCTGCAGAAAGGCCTAACCCCCAAGTTCTTGAACCTATTCCCGCAGCTGAAAAAAGTCCTCACCGCCAGGTTTCTGAGCCCCTCACTTCAGTTGCAGAAAGGCCTCACCCCCAGGTTCCTGAACATCCCCGTGCAGCTGCAAAAAGGCCTCCACCCCAGGTTCTTGAGCCTATCCCTGCAGCTGCAGAAAGGCCTCACCCCCAGGTTCCTGAATCTCCCCCTGCAAAAAGGCCTCACCCACAGGTTCAATAACCTCTCCCTGCAGCTGCAGAAAGGCCTCACCCACAGGTTCCTGAACATACCCGTGCAGCTGCAGAAAGGCCTCACCCCCAGGTTCCTGAGCCTATCCCTGCAGCTGCAAAAATTCCTCACCCCCATGTTCCGGAGCCTCTCCCTGCAGCTGTAGAAAGGCCTGATCCCCAGGTTTCTGAACATCCCCGTGCAGCTGCAGAAAGGCCTCACCCCCAGGTTCCTGAGCCTATCCCTGCAGCTGCAAAAAAGGCCTCACCCCCAGGTTCCTGAGCCTATCCTTGCAGCTGCAGAAAGGCCTCACCCCCAGGTTCACGAGCCACTCCCTGCAGCTGTAGAAAGGCCTCACCCCCAGGTTCCTGAGCCTATCCTTGCAGCTGTAGAAAGGCCTGACCCCCAGGTTCCTGAACATCCCGTGCAGCTGCAGAAAGGCCTCAACCCCAGGTTCCTGAGCCTATCCCTGCAGCAAGGCCTCACCCCCAGGTTCCTGAGCCTTTCCCTGCAGCTACAGAAAAGGCCTCACCCCCAGGTTCCTGAGCCTTTCCCTGCAGCTACAGAAAAGCCCCACCCCCAGGTTCCTGAGCCTCCCCCTGCAGCTACAGAAAAGGCCTCACCCCCAGGTTCCTGAGCCTCTCCCTGCAGCTGCAGAAAGGCCTCACCCCCAGGTTCCTTAGCCTCTCCCTGCAGCTGCAAAAAGGCCTCACCCCCAGGTTCCTGAGTCTATCCCTGCAGCTGCAGAAAGCCCTCACCCCCAGGTTCCTGAGCCTATCCCTGCAGCTGCAGAAAGGCCTCACCCCCAGGTTCCTGAGCCTATCCCTGGAGCTGCAGAATGGACTCACCCCCAGGTTCCTGAGGCTCTCCCTGCAGCTGCAGAAAGGCCTCATCCCCAGGTTCCTGAGCCTATCCCTGGAGCTGCAGAATGGACTCACCCCCAGGTTCCTGAGCCTCTCCCGGTAGCTGCCGAAAGGCCTCACCTCCAGGTTCCTGAGCCTATCCCTGGAGCTGCAGAATGGACTCACCCCCAGGTTCCTGAGCCTCTCCCTACAGCTGCAGAAAGGCCTCAACCCCAGGTTCCTGAGCGAATCCCTGCAGCTGGAGAAAGGACTCACCCCCAGGTTCCTGAGCCTCTCCCTGCAGCTGCAGAAAGCCCACACCCCCAGGTTCCTGAGCCTCTCCCTACAGCTGCAGAAAGGCCTCACCCCCAGTTTCCTGAGCGTATTCCTGGAGCTGCAGAATGGACTCACCCCCAGGTTCCTGAGCCTCTCCCTGCAGCTGCAGAAAGGCCTCAACCCCGGCTTCCAGAGCCTCTCCCTGCAGCTGCAGAAAGGCCTCACACCCAGGTTTCTGAGCCTCTCCCTGCACCTGCCGAAAGGCCTCAACCCCAGGTTCCAGAGCCTCTCCCTGCAGCTGCCGAAAGGCCTCACCCCCAGGTTCCTGAGCCAATCCCTGCAGCTGCAAAAAAGGCCTCACCCCCAGATTCCTGAGCCTATCCTTGCAGCTGCAGAAAGGTCTCACCCCCAGGTTCCTGAGCCTCTCCCTCCATCTACAGAAAAGGCCTCACCCCCAGGTTCCTGCGCCTCTCCCTGCAGCTACAGAAAAGTCCTCACCCCCAGGTTCCTGAGCCTCTCCCAGCAGCTGCAGAAAGGCCTCACCCCCAGGTTCCTGAGCCTCTCCCTGCAGCTACAGAAAAGGCCTCACCCCATGGATCTTGAACCTCTCCCTGCAGAAATGCCTCACCCCCAGGTTTCTGAACATCCCCGTGCAGCTGCAGAAAGGCCTAACCCCCAAGTTCTTGAACCTATTCCCGCAGCTGCAAAAAGTCCTCACCGCCAGGTTTCTGAGCCCCTCACTTCAGTTGCAGAAAGGCCTCACCCCCAGGTTCCTGAACATCCCCGTGCAGCTGCAAAAAGGCCTCCACCCCAGGTTCCTGAGCCTATCCCTGCAGCTGCAGAAAGGCCTCACCCCCAGGTTCCTGAACCTCCGCCTGCAAAAAGGCCTCACCCCCAGGTTTAATAACCTCTCCCTGCAGCTGCAGAAAGGCCTCACCCACAGGTTCCTGAACATACCCGTGCAGCTGCAGAAAGGCCTCACCCCCAGGTTCCTGAGCCTCTCCCTGCAGCTGTAGAAAGGCCTGATCCCCAGGTTTCTGAACATCCCCGTGCAGCTGCAGAAAGGCCTCACCCCCAGGTTCCTGAGCCTATCCCTGCAGCTGCAAAAAAGGCCTCACCCCCAGGTTCCTGAGCCTATCCTTGCAGCTGCAGAAAGGCCTCACCCCCAGGTTCACGAGCCTCTCCCTGCAGCTGTAGAAAGGCCTCACCCCAAGGTTCCTGAGCCTCTCCCTGCAGCTGCAGAAAAGCCTCACCCCCAGGTTCCTGACCCTATCCCTGCAGCTGCAGAAAGGCCTCACCCCCAGGTTCCTGAACATCCCCGTGCAGCTGCAGAAAGGCATCACCCCCAGGTTCCTGAGACTATTCCCGCAGCTTCAGAGAGGCCTCACCCCCAGGTTCCTGAACCTCTCCCTGCAGCTACAGAAAGGCCTGACCCCCAGGTTCCTGAGCCTCCCCCTGCAGCTGCAGAGAGGCCTCACCCACAGGTTCCTGAACATACCCGTGCAGCTGCAGAAAGGCCTCACCCCCAGGTTCCTGAGCCTATCCCTGCAGCTGCAAAAAGGCCTCACCCCAGGTTCCGGAGCCTCTCCCTGCAGCTGTAGAAAGGTCTGACCCTAAGGTTCCTGCGCCTATCCTTGCAGCTAAAGAATGGCCTCACCACCCAGGTTCCTGAGCCTATCCCTGTAGCTGCAGAAACGCTTCAGCCCCTGGTTCGTGAGCCCCTCCCTGCTGCTGCAGAAAGGCCTCAACCCCAGGTTCCTGAACCTCTGACTGCAGCTACAGAAAAGGCCTCACCCCAAGGTTCCTGAGCCTCTCCCTGCAGCTGCAGAAAAGCCTCACCCCCAGGTTCCTGACCCTATCCCTGCAGCTGCAAAAAGGCCTCACCCCAAGGTTCCTGAGCCTCTCCCTGCAGCTGCAGAAAAGCCTCACCCCCAGGTTCCTGACCCTATCCCTGCAGCTGCAGAAAGGCCTCACCCCCAGGTTCCTGAACATCCCCGTGCAGCTGCAGAAAGGCATCACCCCCAGGTTCCTGAGACTATTCCCGCAGCTTCAGAGAGGCCTCACCTCCAGGTTCCTGAACCTCTCCCTGCAGCTACAGAAAGGCCTGACCCCCAGGTTCCTGAGTCTCTTCTACAGCTGCAGAAAGACCTCACTCCCAGGTTCCTGAACATCCCCATACTGCTGCTGAAAGTCCTCACCCCCAGGTTCCTGAGCCTCCCCCTCTAGCTGCAGAAAGGCCTCGCCCCCAGGTTCCTGAGCCTCTCCCTGCAGCTACAGAAAATGCCTCACCCCCAGGTTCCTGAGCCTATCCCTGCAGCTGCAGAAAGGCCTCACCCCCAGGTTCCTTAGCCTCTCCCTGCAGCTGCAAAAAGGCCTCACCCCCAGGTTCCTGAACCTATCCCTGCAGCTGCAGAAACGCCTCACCCCCAGGTTCCTGAGCCTATCCCTGCAGCTGCAAAAAGGACCCACCCTCAGGTTCCTGAGCCTCTCCCTGCAGAAATGCCTCACCCCCAGGTTTCTGAACATCCCCGTGCAGCTGCAGAAAGGCCTAACCCCCAAGTTCTTGAACCTATTCCCGCAGCTGAAAAAAGTCCTCACCGCCAGGTTTCTGAGCCCCTCACTTCAGTTGCAGAAAGGCCTCACCCCCAGGTTCCTGAACATCCCCGTGCAGCTGCAAAAAGGCCTCCACCCCAGGTTCTTGAGCCTATCCCTGCAGCTGCAGAAAGGCCTCACCCCCAGGTTCCTGAACCTCCCCCTGCAAAAAGGCCTCACCCCCAGGTTCAATAACCTCTCCCTGCAGCTGCAGAAAGGCCTCACCCACAGGTTCCTGAACATACCCGTGCAGCTGCAGAAAGGCCTCACCCCCAGGTTCCTGAGCCTATCCCTGCAGCTGCAAAAATTCCTCACCCCCATGTTCCGGAGCCTCTCCCTGCAGCTGTAGAAAGGCCTGATCCCCAGGTTTCTGAACATCCCCGTGCAGCTGCAGAAAGGCCTCACCCCCAGGTTCCTGAGCCTATCCCTGCAGCTGCAAAAAAGGCCTCACCCCCAGGTTCCTGAGCCTATCCTTGCAGCTGCAGAAAGGCCTCACCCCCAGGTTCACGAGCCACTCCCTGCAGCTGTAGAAAGGCCTCACCCCCAGGTTCCTGAGCCTATCCTTGCAGCTGTAGAAAGGCCTGACCCCCAGGTTCCTGAACATCCCGTGCAGCTGCAGAAAGGCCTCAACCCCAGGTTCCTGAGCCTATCCCTGCAGCAAGGCCTCACCCCCAGGTTCCTGAGCCTTTCCCTGCAGCTACAGAAAAGGCCTCACCCCCAGGTTCCTGAGCCTTTCCCTGCAGCTACAGAAAAGCCCCACCCCCAGGTTCCTGAGCCTCCCCCTGCAGCTACAGAAAAGGCCTCACCCCCAGGTTCCTGAGCCTCTCCCTGCAGCTGCAGAAAGGCCTCACCCCCAGGTTCCTTAGCCTCTCCCTGCAGCTGCAAAAAGGCCTCACCCCCAGGTTCCTGAGTCTATCCCTGCAGCTGCAGAAAGCCCTCACCCCCAGGTTCCTGAGCCTATCCCTGCAGCTGCAGAAAGGCCTCACCCCCAGGTTCCTGAGCCTATCCCTGGAGCTGCAGAATGGACTCACCCCCAGGTTCCTGAGGCTCTCCCTGCAGCTGCAGAAAGGCCTCATCCCCAGGTTCCTGAGCCTATCCCTGGAGCTGCAGAATGGACTCACCCCCAGGTTCCTGAGCCTCTCCCGGTAGCTGCCGAAAGGCCTCACCTCCAGGTTCCTGAGCCTATCCCTGGAGCTGCAGAATGGACTCACCCCCAGGTTCCTGAGCCTCTCCCTACAGCTGCAGAAAGGCCTCAACCCCAGGTTCCTGAGCGAATCCCTGCAGCTGGAGAAAGGACTCACCCCTAGGTTCCTGAGCCTCTCCCTGCAGCTGCAGAAAGCCCACACCCCCAGGTTCCTGAGCCTCTCCCTACAACTGCAGAAAGGCCTCACCCCCAGTTTCCTGAGCGTATTCCTGGAGCTGCAGAATGGACTCACCCCCAGGTTCCTGAGCCTCTCCCTGCAGCTGCAGAAAGGCCTCAACCCCGGCTTCCAGAGCCTCTCCCTGCAGCTGCAGAAAGGCCTCACACCCAGGTTTCTGAGCCTCTCCCTGCACCTGCCGAAAGGCCTCAACCCCAGGTTCCAGAGCCTCTCCCTGCAGCTGCCGAAAGGCCTCACCCCCAGGTTCCTGAGCCAATCCCTGCAGCTGCAAAAAAGGCCTCACCCCCAGATTCCTGAGCCTATCCTTGCAGCTGCAGAAAGGTCTCACCCCCAGGTTCCTGAGCCTCTCCCTCCATCTACAGAAAAGGCCTCACCCCCAGGTTCCTGCGCCTCTCCCTGCAGCTACAGAAAAGTCCTCACCCCCAGGTTCCTGAGCCTCTCCCAGCAGCTGCAGAAAGGCCTCACCCCCAGGTTCCTGAGCCTCTCCCTGCAGCTACAGAAAAGGCCTCACCCCATGGATCTTGAACCTCTCCCTGCAGAAATGCCTCACCCCCAGGTTTCTGAACATCCCCGTGCAGCTGCAGAAAGGCCTAACCCCCAAGTTCTTGAACCTATTCCCGCAGCTGCAAAAAGTCCTCACCGCCAGGTTTCTGAGCCCCTCACTTCAGTTGCAGAAAGGCCTCACCCCCAGGTTCCTGAACATCCCCGTGCAGCTGCAAAAAGGCCTCCACCCCAGGTTCCTGAGCCTATCCCTGCAGCTGCAGAAAGGCCTCACCCCCAGGTTCCTGAACCTCCGCCTGCAAAAAGGCCTCACCCCCAGGTTTAATAACCTCTCCCTGCAGCTGCAGAAAGGCCTCACCCACAGGTTCCTGAACATACCCGTGCAGCTGCAGAAAGGCCTCACCCCCAGGTTCCTGAGCCTCTCCCTGCAGCTGTAGAAAGGCCTGATCCCCAGGTTTCTGAACATCCCCGTGCAGCTGCAGAAAGGCCTCACCCCCAGGTTCCTGAGCCTATCCCTGCAGCTGCAAAAAAGGCCTCACCCCCAGGTTCCTGAGCCTATCCTTGCAGCTGCAGAAAGGCCTCACCCCCAGGTTCACGAGCCTCTCCCTGCAGCTGTAGAAAGGCCTCACCCCCAGGTTTCTGAGCCTAGCCTTGCAGCTGTAGAAAGGCCTGACCCCCTGGTTCCTGAACATCCCGTGCAGCTGCAGAAAGGCCTCAACCCCAGGTTCCTGAGCCTATCCCTGCAGCAAGGCCTCACCCCCAGGTTCCTGAGCCTTTCCCTGCAGCTACAGAAAAGGCCTCACCCCCAGGTTCCTGAGCCTTTCCCTGCAGCTACAGAAAGACCTCACCCCCAGGTTTCTGAGCCTATCCTTGCAGCTGCAGAAAGATCTCACCCCCAGGTTCCTGAGCCTCTCCCTCCATCTACAGAAAAGGCCTCACCCGCAGGTTCCTGCGCCTCTCCCTGCAGCTACAGAAAAGTCCTCACCCCCAGGTTCCTGAGCCTCTAACTGCAGCTGCAGAAAGGCCTCACCCCCAGGTTCCTGAGCCTCTCCCTACAGCTACAGAAAAGGTCTCACCCCATGGATCCTGAACCTCCCCCTGCAGAAATGCCTCACCCCCAGGTTTCTGAACATCCCCGTGCAGCTGCAGAAAGGCCTAACCCCCAGGTTCTTGAGCCTATCCCTGCAGCTGCAAAAAGTCCTCACCCCCAGGTTCCTGAGCCTCTCCCTGCAGCTGCAGAAAGGCCTCACCCCCAGGTTCCTGGGCCTCTCCCTGCAGCTACAGAAAAGGCCTCACCCCATGGATCCTGAGCCTCTCCCTGCAGCTGCAGAAAGGCCTTACCCCCAGGTTCCTTAGCCTCTCCCTGCAGCTGCAAAAAGGCCTCACCCCCAGTGTAGGAGAGTAGGGTCTGCAATCCTATGATCACCCAGATTTTTTGCTTTTGCTTCATTGGTTTACGACTTTCCCTGGCTGTGGGCCTGCCAATCAGACCCACAGCCTAGCTGTTCTCTCTCGAAATTAACACACATATACATTAGGTGCATCCACTAATTGGAACTGGGCCGCCTTGTCAGTCCCTGTCTCAGCATACCACAGGTATCCAGGGCATCGGTGTACCCAGGGCCTACCGGGGGCTGCAGCATGTATTATGCCACCCCTGGATGGCCGCCCAAATCTGACACAACTGGCTGCACGACAGCTGGGGCAAGGTGGTGTAATCACCCGTTGCTGTAGGTGTAGTATTCCTATACCTAACCCTAAAATGGACACATGGATTCCTATCAGTCACTCCTATGGCAGGCCTTATCAATCCTGAAGGCAGAGTGCAGGGGATCATGTGGGACGGTGCTCTGGCGCGAGCTGAGCCCGTCGACGGCTTGCGGAACCAAGTCCTAATAGCCGTTCCATGGTGACGCGGGCCAACTACTTTAAAATGCATTATAATCCTTGCGGTTATTTGCTAACTTTGGCATCGCATCACCTACACATGTCGAGTAAGGTGTCATACGAATTGGAATACAAACCCCTCGCCAGTTCTGGCGACGGGGTTAGCATTCCCCCCTTTTAGAGGGGCACGACATGGAAGTAACCTTGAACCCCGGTTAAAGTTGACTCAAGCCTCAGCATCACAAAATGGATGCTGCCACCAGACACAAGTCTGACCTCCTGCTGCTGGGAGACCTTCCAGCGAAGGGAGCTTGGACAAAGGGTTTCCTGTCGAGGGCGGTGTTAGCACCATCCCAGACAGGGTTTGTGTATCCCAGGTAGGCCGGGCTGAAAGGAAGGTGATTGCAAGTGGCCCCACGGTGCTCACTGTGCATAGCCCGGCTCAAACCAATTTCGGGGGCACACCAGCCCCTGAGCTGGGGCGAAGCCGGACAAAGGATAGGGGTGTAACCACCCCCCTCCTGGTCCCACCCATAGGTAGGACCTAGTCACAGGCCAGCCCCTTTTTCCTAGAATAAAGGTGGGAGCGGGTCCTCTTCCCAAATTGGATAATCGGATAATCGGATAATTCTGAATCTTGAACTACTTTCCACGAAAGGAACTCTTGACTATTTCTGAAGACTCTCCCTTGTGGCTAAGGAGTAGCCACCCTGCACCAGCAGGCACCACCTAAGCGCTTGCGGTTTGCTGTAGGTCTCTCCTACGGATCAAGACTGCCCAGCTCGACGAGACCCGGGTTCCCTGCCATCTCTGACCTCTACCTACATCATCAGCTCAGCTGAGATTCGTAGGTGTGACGAGACCTGTGGGACCGGCCATCTTCAGAACCTGCACGACGCTTATCTAGCACGCCCACCGAGGGACCCTCGAGTGAGTGCACCTAGGGTTTGAGAAGCCCTAACCCTGAGCGGCTCCAGCACCGAAGTCTGCCTCCCCAGCATCCACGAGATCTGCGTGGGGGCCCTTCCGCTCCTTGCTGTTCACCGCGTTGTCCGACCACTTGCCGACCGGCTTGTGGCCCTCTTCACGACGCACCACGATTGTTTCATCACTAGTCTGGTTATTCCAGACTGGCTCTTGCTCCCTTTCAACAGAGGAGTACCTCGGACCCTCCTGGTCCACTTCAGACGCCATCTTGACTCCCCCGCGTGGGTTGCCACTGCCAAGATCCGCTGCCCCATTCCTGGGCCCAGCATCATCGACAGCAGACACCTTTGTGGGACAGCTCGCCCTCCATCCTGGTCGCCGCCGCGCCTCCTAGTCCGAGGAACAGCCGAGTCCGACGTCATCCACTCACCTGGTCGAGGTGACTTCAGCCGTTGCCGTCCTGGTACCCACACGATCGCTGGCTAGCGGTTGAAAACTGAGTCCCCTCTGCTTTCAGGTTTTCTCCATCACCGATCCAGGCTTGGATCTCTCTGAACATCAACACTGGTCGCCTGCCAGCAACTTCTTCTTTCAGGCTCCTGAGACTACAACGAGGACTCCCGACATCTTGCCGAACCTCCCGCAGCCGCAGCCTCTGGGCTAGGTAACTCGAGCATTTCGGTGCTCCATCGCAGGTTCGCTTTACAAGTGTCCAGTTCCTTTTTCGTTTAGTCCCACTGATCGGATCACTCCGGAATCAGTAACTTTAGACTTTCTAACCTTTCCCATTCCACTTGCAGTGTAAATGGTTTCGTGCCCTTCGGGCATGTGTGTAAATTGTGCAACCAGAAGTATTTTCATAAGAGTTTTGTAGTGTGCTTAGCTCCCTGACTCATAAAGAGCCAGGGTAGTCTTGTTATAAATAAATATCCTTTATTTTCATAACAACTTGTGTGGTGTCCTTTCACTTGGTGTTCAAGGTGTATACGTGATGGTAAACAGCTGGCTTAACACGCCCTCTAGAGTTTAGCCTAAAGACTGCTCGTATCCACGCTACTAGGATAGCTGGTCTATACGGTTGACTTACAACCAATCATCAATAAGGGTCGTTTGGAATGATACACAGTGATCACTAGAATAGTGAGCACTACATATCAGGCCAACTTCTCACATTGGTGAGCAGCGGTTGGGATTTGAGCTTGCTGTTGTTTTACCACACACGTATCCTAAGAATATCAAAGTGAAAGATCACATAAGTACCCAGGTACATATAACTTAACTTAGAATACTCTGAGTTCTACTGAACCAGCTGTTGTAGTGTAACAGGGCTTAGCACACCCTGACTACAACTCTTAGCAAGGGATCAGTAGGTAAACAAATAGTGTAGGTAGGTGCATCACTTACACCTCACTAGAAGCATGTCGGTCCACGGAGAGTCTGCGGAGACTCCCTTAGTGGTCAGTGACCCTCCACAGGTCATGTCACGATAGGCAGCTCTTAGCTTCAAGGAGATGAGACAGCTGTGTGCCTCCAGGAAGCTAAACCAGGGTTCTAACCCTACCATCGCATTTCTGATAGGTCTCTTAGAGACGTACGATGCAAGGAGGTCCTCTAACACAGGTCCCCCCAATGCTGATGGGAACATGCCTCCCTTAGAGGGAACCCTTGGTGACCCGGACCTCGACCTCCATACAGAGGAGGAAGACGAGGAGGAGTTATCAGGAGACGAGGCAAACAAAGGTCCAGTGGTAGTCAGCAGGCTTACAAGGACCAACTTAAGCAGGCATGAGAATGGAACTGGGGGAGCCCCGGGCCCACGCTCAAGCAGGCCTAACATTGGGAACGGACGAGCTAGGTCTCTCTCCAGAGGCTCTAACAGATCTGTTCGAACACATGTCTCTCAGGCATCTTCTCAGAGAGGAATGACGTCCCCTCAGAGAAGGGAGCATGAAGCGAAGATGAGGGAAGTCAATCTGAGGATCGAGCGGGAAGAACTTGCCCTCGCCAAAGAAAGACTTGCCTTGGCCCGAGAGCAGAAATTAAGTGGGTTAGATCCCACTGGTGGCAGCATTCTCATTAGAGAGAAAGACAGGGGTATAGACACTAGACACTTGAGTAAAATAGTGCCCCCCTTTAAGCAAGGGGACGATATCCACAAGTGGATAACTGCGTTGGAGAGGGCCTGCACTGTCCAGTGCGTCCCCCAAAGTCAGTGGGCAGCTATACTGTGGCTCTCCTTTGAAGGTAAAGGGCGAGACAAGCTCCTCACTACTAGAGCTGAGGATGCAAACAACTACCAAGTCCTGAAGAATACACTGATTGATGGGTTTGGCTTAACCACGGAGCAGTACAGGTTGCTGTTCCGGGACACCCAGAAAATTCAGTCTCAGGATTGGACTGACTTTGTCGATTGTGCCACTAAGGCTTTGGAAGGCTGGTTGCTGGGTAGCAAGGTTACTGATTACACAGGATTGTACAATCTTATCATGCGAGAACAGATTTTAAACAACTGTCAGAACCAATTGTTGCATCAGCACCTTGTTGACTCGGATCTGACCTCTCCCCAAGAATTGGGAAAGAAGGCAGACAGATGGGTCAGAACAAGGGTCAAGCAGAACCAGAACCAGAACCAGGGTGGTCAGAAGAAAGCAGACCAAAAGGGTAGTAACAAGAACGAACAAAATGACCAGAAGTCTTCGACAGGTCCCCAACAAACCAAAGAGGGTGGGGGTCAGGCTTCACAGAAGAAGAAGACTCAAGAAGGCCAGTCAAAAAGGTGGTGCCAATACTGTAAAAGTAAGACTCACTGGTTTAGTGAGTGCACCAAGAAAGGAGGGCAAACTCCTGCCACTGCAGCCCCTAAGGCACCTGCACCCCCTAGTACAGTCAGCAGTGGTAGTGCGCCTCCCAAGGCATTAGTTGGGTTAACCTTGGGAACCGAGGGGAGTGACGACTTAGTCAGCACGCTCACTCAGGCCGTCCTTGTCTGTACAGGGGATATGGATATGTCCCCTGGTGCCAGTCCCAATACTTTGGGCAAATACAGACAGACACCTTTGATCAATGGAAAAGTGGCTCAGGCCTACAGGGACACTTGTGCCAGTGTCACTATGGTGACGCCTAACTTTGTGGACCCTGGACAGATCATGCTAGGTACCGATTACCTAGTGACCAATGCCAGCAACGTCACTACCAATCACAGTATGGCAGTTGTTGATTTCTCCTGGGGAGGGGTAAGTGGCCCGAAAAAGGTTGTGGTTAGTTCAGACCTCCCCGTAGAATGTCTGTTGGGCAATGATTTGGAAACGTCACAATGGTCAGAAGTGGAGCAGAGGACTCACATGGAAATGTTAGGCTTGCCAGCACATCTCCTTGCTGTGACCAGGTCACAGGCCAAAAGATGCCCCACTGAACAGGTGCTGGATCCTGGAAGAACGGACCAGATACCTTCCAAGAAAAGGAGCAGTAAGGGTAAGGCTTCGCCTTCCCCCTTGCCCCAGGTCGTGGATCAAGTCTCTGAGGAGGCTGACCTTAAAGAACTGAGGGAAACTGAGCCGAAAGAGCTTGAACCTGGTCAGGTTGAGTTTCTGGGCTCAGGGGGACCCTCCAGGGAAGACCTGGGGAAGGCACAGTTAGACTGCCCCTCCCTTGAACCCCTCAGACAGCAGGCTGCTGCTGAGGCTGCAGGGAACGCCACAGGTACCCACAAAGTGTACTGGGACGATGGACTCCTGTACTCCGAGGCAAGAGACCCCAAACCTGGCGCGACCAGGAGGCTGGTCATCCCCTTGTCTCTGAGAGGCTTCCTTCTTACCTTGGCCCACGAGATTCCCCTTGCAGGTCACTTAGGCCAGAATAAGACTTGGGACAGAATTGTTCCACACTTTCACTGGCCCCACATGTCCGAAGATACGAAGGAGTTTTGCTGCTCCTGTGTCACTTGCCAAGCCAGTGGTAAGTCAGGTGGCACGACAAAGGCCCCCCTCATACCACTACCGTGGTGGGGGTACCCTTTGAACGAGTGGGGATCGACATTGTCGGACCAATGGAACCCCAGACAGCATCAGGGCACAAGTTTATACTGGTGGTGGTGGACCACGCCACCAGGTATCCTGAAGCTATTCCCCTTAGGACCACTACAGCACCTGTGGTGGCACGGGCCCTACTTGGAGTGTTCTCCAGAGTGGGCTTCCCTAAGGAGGTCGTCTCAGACAGAGGTGCAAACTTCATGTCGGGATATCTGACTGCTATGTGGAAGGAGTGTGGTGTCAACTACAAGTTCACCACACCCTATCACCCACAATGCAATGGGCTTGTTGAGAGATTCAACAGGACCCTAAAAGGGATGATTCACGGACTACCTGAAAAGCTTCGGCGGAGATGGGATGTCCTGATACCCTGCCTCTTGTTCGCCTACAGAGAGGTCACGCAGAAGGGGGTTGGCTACAGCCCTTTTGAGCTTCTGTTCGGACATCCTGTAAGGGGACCCCTTTGTTTGGTAAAGGAAGGATGGGAGAGACCTCTCAGAAAGCCGGCATCAAACATTGTGGACTATGTGCTCGGCCTCCGCTCGCGGATGGCGGAGTACATGGCAAAGGCATCTAAAAACCTTGAGGCGAGCCAAGAATTACAGAAAGCTTGGCACGACCAAAAGGCTGTCCTGACTGTGTACCAGCCTGGACAGAAGGTGTGGGTGCTGGAGCCAGTGGCCCCAGCAGCACTCAAAGACAAATGGTCTGGGCCCCACACGATCATTGAGCAAAAGGGAGAGGTCACCTACTTGGTAGACCTGGGAACTCCCCGGAGCCCCCACAGGGTGCTCCATGTAAACAGGCTCAAGGCATATGTCGACAGGGAGGGCATGGGCTTGCTCATGGCCACAGATGAGGGACAGGAGGAGGAGAGTGACCCTCTCCCGGACCTGCTCTCTCAGAACCCTGACGATGGGTCAGTAGATGGTGTTGTCTTTTGCGGCAGCCTCTCTGGACATCAACAAAAGGATTGTAAACAGGTTCTTCAATCCTTTCGACATATGTTCTCTCTGACACCCAGTCAGACCAATTGGTGTACCCATGAGGTCGACACTGGGGACAGTCTGCCCGTAAAGAGTAAAATCTATCGACAGCCTGATCATGTCAGAGACTGCATCAAGACAGAGGTGCAGAAAATGTTGGAGCTGGGAGTCATTGAGCCCTCGGACAGCCCCTGGGCTAGTCCCGTAGTTCTCGTGCCGAAACCTCACACCCAGGGCGGTAAGAAAGAGATGAGGTTTTGCGTGGACTACAGAGGCCTCAATGCAGTCACTAAGACTGACGCCCACCCAATACCAAGAGCAGACGAACTTATAGACCGGTTGGCTTCGGCCAACTACTTAAGTACGTTTGACCTGACAGCTGGGTATTGGCAAATCAGGTTAGCTGAGGAGGCCAAACCCAAAACAGCATTTTCTACCCCGGGTGGGCATTATCAGTTTGTGGTAATGCCCTTTGGTTTGAAAAATGCACCTGCCACCTTCCAAAGGCTGGTGAATCGAGTTCTCACTGGGTTGGACGACTTCTGTGCGGCGTATCTGGACGATATCGCTGTTTTTAGCTCCACCTGGGAGGATCACCTGGTCCACCTGAGGAAAGTGTTAGAGGCCCTGCAAAAGGCAGGCCTCACTATCAAGGCCACTAAGTGCCAGATAGGGCAGACACAGGTTGTATACCTGGGCCACCTTGTAGGTGGAGGCCAGGTTCAGCCATTGGAGAGCAAAATACAGGCCATCCAGGACTGGGCTCCTCCAACCACCCAGACTCAGGTTCGAGCTTTCTTGGGCCTGACTGGTTATTACCGGAAATTCGTCAGAAATTATGGATCCATTGTGACCCCGCTAAACGACCTGACAAGTAAAAAGATGCCAAAAAAAGTTCAGTGGACAGCAAGCTGTCAGAAGGCATTCGATGACCTAAAGCAGGCCATGTGCACAGCACCTACCCTAAAGAGTCCAGACTACTCCAAACCATTCATTGTCCAAACAGACGCTTCGGAGCTGGATGTGGGAGCTGTTCTATCTCAACTGAATTTTGATGGTCATGACCAGCCCATAGCTTTTATTAGCAGGAGGCTGACCCCCAGAGAGAAGAATTGGTCAGCTATTGAGAGGGAGGCCTTTGCTGTGGTTTGTGCCCTGAAGAAGTTGAGGCCATACTTGTTTGGCACTCACTTCAAGATTCAGACCGACCATAAGCCCCTCTTGTGGCTAAATCAAATGAAGGGTGAAAACCCCAAACTACTTAGGTGGTCCATTTCCCTACAGGGGATGGACTTCACAGTGGAGCATAGACCTGGCACTGATCATGGCAATGCAGATGGGCTCTCCAGGTATTTCCACTTAGAGCAAGAAGACTCACCTGGTCAAGGTTAGCTTATTGTCCCAAAGTTTGGGGGGGGGGGTCATGTAGGAGAGTAGGGTCTGCAATCCTATGATCACCCAGATTTTTTGCTTTTGCTTCATTGGTTTACGACTTTCCCTGGCTGTGGGCCTGCCAATCAGACCCACAGCCTAGCTGTTCTCTCTCGAAATTAACACACATGTACATTAGGTGCATCCACTAATTGGAACTGGGCCGCCTTGTCAGTCCCTGTCTCAGCATACCACAGGTATCCAGGGCATCGGTGTACCCAGGGCCTACCGGGGGCTGCAGCATGTATTATGCCACCCCTGGATGGCCGCCCAAATCTGACACAACTGGCTGCACGACAGCTGGGGCAAGGTGGTGTAATCACCCGTTGCTGTAGGTGTAGTATTCCTATACCTAACCCTAAAATGGACACATGGATTCCTATCAGTCACTCCTATGGCAGGCCTTTTCAATCCTGAAGGCAGAGTGCAGGGGATCATGTGGGACGGTGCTCTGGCGCGAGCTGAGCCCGTCGACGGCTTGCGGAACCATGTCCTAATAGCCGTTCCATGGTGACGCGGGCCAACTACTTTAAAATGCATTATAATCCTTGCGGTTATTTGCTAACTTTGGCATCGCATCACCTACACATGTCGAGTAAGGTGTCATACGAATTGGAATACAAACCCCTCGCCAGTTCTGGCGACGGGGTTAGCATTCCCCCCTTTTAGAGGGGCACGACATGGAAGTAACCTTGAACCCCGGTTAAAGTTGACTCAAGCCTCAGCATCACAAAATGGATGCTGCCACCAGACACAAGTCTGACCTCCTGCTGCTGGGAGACCTTCCAGCGAAGGGAGCTTGGACAAAGGGTTTCCTGTCGAGGGCGGTGTTAGCACCATCCCAGACAGGGTTTGTGTATCCCAGGTAGGCAGGGCTGAAAGGAAGGTGATTGCAAGTGGCACCCCGGTGCTCACTGTGCATAGCCCGGCTCAAACCAGTTTCGGGGGCACACCAGCCCCTGAGCTGGGGCGAAGCCGGACAAAGGATAGGGGTGTAACCACCCCCCTCCTGGTCCCACCCATAGGTAGGACCTAGTCACAGGCCAGCCCCTTTTTCCTAGAATAAAGGTGGGAGCGGGTCCCCTTCCCAAATTGGATAATCCGATTATCGGATAATTCTGAATCTTGAACTACTTTCCACGAAAGGAACTCTTGACTATTTCTGAAGACTCTCCCTTGTGGCTAAGGAGTAGCCACCCTGCACCAGCAGGCACCACCTAAGCGCTTGCGGTTTGCTGTAAGTCTCTCCTACGGATCAAGACTGCCCAGCTCGACGAGACCCGGGTTCCCTGCCATCTCTGACCTCTACCTACATCATCAGCTCAGCTGAGATTCGTAGGTGTGACGAGACCTGTGGGACCGGCCATCTTCAGAACCTGCACGACGCTTATCTAGCACGCCCACCGAGGGACCCTCGAGTGAGTGCACCTAGGGTTTGAGAAGCCCTAACCCTGAGCGGCTCCAGCACCGAAGTCTGCCTCCCCAGCATCCACGAGATCTGCGTGGGGGCCCTTCCGCTCCTTGCTGTTCACCGCGTTGTCCGACCACTTGCCGACCGGCTTGTGGCCCTCTTCACGACGCACCACGATTGTTTCATCACTAGTCTGGTTATTCCAGACTGGCTCTTGCTCCCTTTCAACAGAGGAGTACCTCGGACCCTCCTGGTCCACTTCAGACGTCATCTTGACTCCCCCGCGTGGGTTGCCACTGCCAAGATCCGCTGCCCCATTCCTGGGCCCAGCATCATCGACAGCAGACACCTTCGTGGGACAGCTCGCCCTCCATCCTGGTCGCCGCCGCGCCTCCTGGTCCGAGGAACAGCCGAGTCCGACGTCATCCACTCACCTGGTCGAGGTGACTTCAGCCGGTGCCGTCCTGGTACCCACACAATCGCTGGCTAGCGGTTGAGAACTGAGTCCCCTCTGCTTTCAGGTTTTCTCCATCACCGATCCAGGCTTGGATCTCTCTGAACATCAACACTGGTCGCCTGCCAGCAACTTCTTCTTTCAGGCTCCTGAGACTACAACGAGGACTCCCGACATCTTGCCGAACCTCCCGCAGCCGCAGCCTCTGGGCTAGGTAACTCTAGCATTTCGGTGCTCCATCGCAGGTTCACTTTACAAGTGTCCAGTTCCTTTTTCGTTTAGTCCCACTGATCGGATCACTCCGGAATCAGTAACTTTAGACTTTCTAACCTTTCCCATTCCACTTGCAGTGTAAATGGTTTCGTGCCCTTCGGGCATGTGTGTAAATTGTGCAACCAGAAGTATTTTCATAAGAGTTTTGTAGTGTGCTTAGCTCCCTGACTCATAAAGAGCCAGGGTAGTCTTGTTATAAATAAATATCCTTTATTTTCATAACAACTTGTGTGGTGTCCTTTCACTTGGTGTTCAAGGGGTATACGTGATGGTAAACAGCTGGCTTAACACGCCCTCTAGAGTTTAGCCTAAAGACTGCTCGTATCCACGCTACTAGGACAGCTGGTCTATACGGTTGACTTACAACCAATCATCAATAAGGGTCGTTTGGAATGATACACAGTGATCACTAGAATAGTGAGCACTACATATCAGGCCAACTTCTCACACCCAGGTTCCTGAGCCTCTCCCTGCAGCTGCAAAAAGGCCTCACCCCCAGGTTCCTGAGCCTATCCCTGCAGCTGCAAAAAGGCCTCACCCCCAGGTTCCTGAGCCTCTCCCTGCAGAAATGCCTCACCCCCAGGTTTCTGAACATCCCCGTGCAGCTGCAGAAAGGCCTAACCCCCAGGTTCTTGAGCCTATTCCCCCAGCTGCAAAACGTCCTCACCGCCAGGATTCTGAGCCCCTCACTTCAGCTGCAGAAAGGCCTCACCCCCAGGTTCCTGAACATCCCCGTGCTGCTGCAGAAAAGCCTCAACCCCAGGTTCCTGAGCCTATCCCTGCAGCAAGGCCTCACCCCCAGGTTCCTGAGCCTTTCCCTGCAGCTACAGAAAAGGCCACACCCCCAGGTTCCTGAGCCTCGCCATGCAGCTACAGAAAAGGTCTCACCCCCAGGTTCCTGAGCCTCTCCCTGCATCTACAGAAAAGTCCTCACCCCCAGGTTCCCGAGCCTCTCTCTGCAGCTACAGAAAGGCCTAACTCCCAGGTTCCTGAGCCTCTCTCTGCAGCTACAGAAAGGCCTCACCCCCAGGTTCCTGAGCCTCTCCCTGCAGCTGCAGAAAGGCCTCACCCCCAGGTTCCTGAGCCTCTCCCTGCAGCTGCAAAAAGGCCTCACCCCCAGGTTCCGGAGCCTCTCCCTGCAGCTGTAGAAAAGCCTGACCCCCAGCTTTCTGAACATCCCCGTGCAGCTGCAGAAAGGCCTCACCCCCAGGTTCCTGAGCCTATCCCTGCAGCTGCAAAAAAGGCCTCACTCTCAGGTTTCTGAGCCTCTATCTGAAGCTGCAGAAAGGCCTAACCCCCAGGTTCCTGAGCCTCTCCCTGTAGCTACAGAAAAGGCCTCACCCCCAGGTTCCTGAACCTCCCCCTGCAGCTGCAGAAAGGCCTCACCCCCAGGTTCCTGAACCTCCCCCTGCAGCTGCAGAAAGGCCTCACCCCCAGGTTCCTGAACCTCCCCCTGCAAAAAGGCCTCACCCCCAGGTTCAATAACCTCTCCCTGCAGCTGCAGAAAGGCCTCACCCACAGATTCCTGAATCTCTCCCTGCAGCTACAGAAAAGGCCTCACCCCCAGTTTCCTGAACCTCCCCCTTTAGCTGCAGAAAGGCCTCAACCCCAGGTTCCTGAGCCTCTCCCTGCAGCTGCAAAAAGGCCTCACCCCAGGATCCTGAGCCTCTCCCTGCAGCTGCAGAAAGGCTTCACCCCCAGGTTCCTGAGCCTCTCCCTGCAGCTGCAGAAAGTCTTCACACCCAGGTTCCTGAACATCCCCGTGCAGCTGCAGAAATGCCTCACCACCAGATTCCTGAGCTTCTCCCTGAAGATACAGAAAGACCTCACCACCCCCAGGTTTCTGAGCCTATGCTTGCAGCTGCAGAGAGGTCTCACCCCCAGGTTCCTGAGCCTCTCCCTGCAGCTATAGAAAAGTCCTCACCCCCAGGTTCCTGAGCCTCTCCCTGCAGCTGCAGAAAGGCCTCACCCCCAGGTTCCCGAGCCTCTCCTTGCAGCTACAGAAAAGGCCTCACCCCATGGATCCTGAACCTCCCCCTGCAGCTGCAGAAAGGCCTCACCCCCAGGTTCCTTAGCCTCTCCCTGTAGCTGCAAAAAGGCCTCACCCCCAGGATCCTGAGTCTATCCCTGCAGCTGCAGAAAGCCCTCACCCCCAGGTTCCTGAGCCTATCCCTGCAGCTGCAAAAAGGCCTCACCCCCAGGTTCCTGAGCCTCTCCCTGCAGAAATGCCTCACCCCCAGGTTTCTGAACATTCCCGTGCAGCTGCAGAAAGGCCTAACCCCCAGGTTCCTGAGCCTATCCCTGCAGCTGCAGAAAGGCCTATCCCCCAGGTTCTTGAGCCTATCCCTGCAGCTGCAAAAAGGCCTCACCCCCAGTTTCCTGAGCTTCTCCCTGCAGAAAGGCCTAACCCCCAGGTTCTTGAGCCTATCCCTGCAGCTGCAAAAAGTCCTCACCCCCAGGTTCCTGAGACTCTCCCTGCAGCTGCAGAAAGGCCTCACCCCCAGGTTCCTGAGCCTCTCCCTGCAGCTACAGAAAAGGCCTCACCCCCAGGTTCCTGTGCCTCCCCCTGCAGCTGCAGAAAAGGCCTCTCCCACAGGTTCCTGAACATCCCCGTTCAGCTGCAGAAAGGTCACACCCCCATGTTTCTGAGCATATCCCTGCAGCTGCAAAAAGTCCTCAACCCCAGGTTCCTGAGCCTCTCTCTGCAGCTGCAGAAAGGCCTCACCCCCAGGTTCCTGAACATACCTGTGCAGCTGCAGAAAGGCCTCACCCCCAGGTTCCTGACCCTCCCCCTGCAGCTGCAGAAAGGCCTCACCCCCAGGTTCCTGAGCCTCTCCCTGCAGCTACAGAAAAGGCCTCACCCCCAGGTTCAATAACCTCCCCCTGCAGTTGCAGAGA
The DNA here is from genome assembly GCF_964204655.1 of Triturus cristatus. Lineage (NCBI taxonomy): Eukaryota > Metazoa > Chordata > Amphibia > Caudata > Salamandridae > Triturus > Triturus cristatus. The sequence continues at coordinate 194,363,861 of NC_140579.1, forward strand.
GGCCTCTCCCCCAGGTTCCGGAGCCTCTCCCTGCAGCTGCAGAAAGGTCTAACCCTCAGGTTCCTGAACCGCTCCCTGCAGCTGCAGAAAGGCCTCACCCCCAGGTTCCTGAACCTCTCCCTGCAGCTGCAGAAAGGCTTCACACCCTGGTTCCTGAACCTATCCCTGCAGCTGCAAAAAGGCCTCACCCCCAGGTTCCTGAGCCTCTCCCTGAAGCTGCAGAAAGGCCTCACCCGCAGGTTCCTTAACCTCTCCCTGCAGCTGCAGAAATGCCTCACCCCAGGTTCCTGAACCTCTCCCTGCAGCTACAGAAAAGGCCTCACCCCCTGGCTCCTGAGCCTCTCCCTGCAGCTGCAGAAAGGCCTCACCCCCAGGTTCCTGAGCCTCTCCCTGCAGCGGCAGAAAGGCCTCACCCCCAGGTTCCTGAGCCTATCCCTGCAGCTACAGAAAAGGCCTCACCCCCAGGTTCCTGAACCTCCCCGTGCAGCTGCAGAAAGGCCTCACCCCCAGGTTCCTGAGCCTCTCCCTGCAACTGCAAAAAGGCCTCACTCCCAGGTTCCTGAGCCTCTCCCTGCAGCTGCAGAAAGGCCTCACCCCCAGGTTCCTGAGCCTCTCCCTGCAGCTGCAGAACGGCCTCACCCCAGGTTCCTAAACATCCCCGTGCAGCTGCAGAAAGCCCTCACCCCCAGGTTCCTGAGCCTCTCCATGCAGCTGCAGAAAGGCCTCACCCCCAGGTTCCTGAACCTCCCCCTGCAGCTGCAGAAAGGCCTCACCCCCAGGTTCCTGAACCTCCCCCTGCAAAAAGGCCTCACCCCCAGGTTCAATAACCTCTCCCTGCAGCTGCAGAAGGCCTCACCCCCAGGTTCCTGAGCCTCTCCCTGCAGCTGCAGAGAGGCCTCACCCACAGGTTCCTGAACATACCCGTGCAGCTGCAGAAAGGCCTCACCCCCAGGTTCCTGAGCCTATCCCTGCAGCAAGGCCTCACCCGCAGGTTCCTGAGCCTTTCCCTGCAGCTACAGAAAAGGCCTCACCCCCAGTTTCCTGAACCTCCCCCTTTAGCTGCAGAAAGGCCTCACCCCCAGGTTCCTGAGCCTATCCCTGCAGCTGCAAAAAGGCCTCACCCCCAGGTTCCTGAGCCTCTCCCTGCAGCTGCAGAAATGCCTCACCACCAGGTTCTCGAACATCCCCGTGCAGCTGCAGAAAGGCCTCAACCCCAGGTTCCTGAGCCTATCCCTGCAGCAAGGCCTCACCGCCAGGTCCCTGAGCCTTTCCCTGCAGCTACAGAAAAGGCCTCACCCTCAGGTTCCTGAGCCTCTCCTGCAGCTACAGAAAAGGCCTCACCCCCAGGACCCTGAGCCTCTCCCTGCAGCTGCAGAAAGGCCTCACCCCCAGGTCCCTGAACCTCTACCTGCAGCTACAGAAAAGGCCTCACCCCCAGTTTCCTGAACCTCCCCCTTTAGCTGCAGAAAGGCCTCAACCCCAGGTTCCTGAGCCTCTCCCTGCAGCTGCAAAAAGGCCTCACCCCAGGATCCTGAGCCTCTCCCTGCAGCTACAGAAAGGCTTCACCCCCAGGTTCCTGAGCCTCTCCCTGCAGCTACAGAAAGGCCTCACCCCCAGGTTTCTGAGCCTCTCCCTGCATCTACAGAAAAGGCCTCACCCCCAGGTTCCTGAGCCTCTCCCTGCAGCTACAGAAAAGTCCTCACCCCCAGGTTCCAGAGCCTCTCCCTGCAGCTACAGAAAAAGCCTCACCCCATGGATCCTGAACCTCCTGCTGCAGCTGCAGAAAGGCCTCACCCCCAGGTTCCTTACCCTCCTCCTGCAGCTGCTGAAAGGCCTCACACCCAGGTTCCTTAGCCTCTCCCTGCAGCTGAAAAAAGGCTTCACCCCCAGGTTCCTGAGCCTCTCCCTGAGGCTGCAGAAAGGCCTGACCCCCAGGTTCCTGAGTCTCTAACTCCAGCTGCAGAAAGGCCTCACCCCCAGGTTCCTGAGCCTCTTCCTGCAGCTATTGAAAAAACCTCACCCCCAGGTTCCTGGGCCTCTCCCTACAGCTGCAGAAAGGCCTCACCCCCAGGCTCCTGAACATCCCCGTGTAGCTGCAGAAAGGCCTCACCCCCAGGTTCCTGAACATCCCCGTGTAGCTGCAGAAAGGCCTCACCCCCAGGTTCCTGAGCCTCTCCCTGCAGCTGTAGAAAGGACTCACCCCCAGGTTCCTGTGCCTCCCCCTGCAGCTGCAGAAAAGGCCTCTCCCACAGGTACCTGAACCTCCCCCTGCAGCTGCAGAAATGCCTCACCCCCAGGTTCCTGAGCCTCTCCCTGTAGCTGCAGAAAAGGCCTCACCCAAGGATCCTCAGCCTCCCCCCTGCAGCTGCAGAAAGGCCTCAGCCCCCAGGTTCCTGAGCCTATCCCTGCAGCTGCAGAAAGGCCTCACCCCCAGGTTCCTGAGCCTCTCCCTGCAGCTGCAGAAAGGCCTCACCCCAGGTTCCTAAACATCCCCGTGCAGCTGCAGAAAGCCCTCACCCCCAGGTTCCTGAGCCTCTCCATGCAGCTGCAGAAAGGCCTCACCCCCAGGTTCCTGAACATCCCCGTGCAGCTGCAGAAAGGCCTCACCCCCAGGTTCCTGAGCCTCTCCCTGCAGCTGCAAAAAGGCTTACCCCCAGGTTCCGGAGCATCTCCCTGCAGCTGCAGAAAGGCCTCACCACCAGGTTCCTGAGCCTATCCCTGCAGCTGCAAAAAAGGCCTCACCCTCAGGTTTCTGAGCCTCTATCTGAAGCTGCAGAAAGGCCTCACCCCCAGGTTCCTGAACATCCCCGTGCAGCTGCAGAAATGCCTCACCCCCAGGTTCCTGAGCCTCTCCCTGTAGCTGCAGAAAAGGCCTCACCCAAGGATCCTCAGCCTCCCCCCTGCAGCTGCAGAAAGGCCTCACCCCCAGGTTCCTGAGCCTCTATCTGAAGCTGCAGAAAGGCCTCACCCCCAGGTTCCTGAACATCCCCGTGCAGCTGCAGAAAGGCCTCACCCCCAGTTTCCTGAGCCTCTCCCTGCAGCTGCAAAAAGGCTTACCCCCAGGTTCCGGAGCCTCTCCCTGCAGCTGCAGAAAGGCCTCACCACCAGGTTCCTGAGCCTATCCCTGCAGCTGCAAAAAAGGCCTCACCCTCAGGTTTCTGAGCCTCTCCCTGCAGCTGCAGAAAGGCCTCACCCCAGGTTCCTAAACATCCCCGTGCAGCTGCAGAAAGCCCTCACCCCCAGGTTCCTGAGCCTCTCCATGCAGCTGCAGAAAGGCCTCACCCCCAGGTTCCTGAACTCCCCCTGCAGCTGCAGAAAGGCCTCACCCCCAGGTTCCTGAACCTCCCCCTGCAAAAAGGCCTCACCCCCAGGTTCAATAACCTCTCCCTGCAGCTGCAGAAAGGCCTCACCCCCAGGTTCCTGAGCCTCCCCCTGCAGCTGCAGAGAGGCCTCACCCACAGGTTCCTGAACATACCCGTGCAGCTGCAGAAAGGCCTCACCCCCAGGTTCCTGAGCCTATCCCTGCAGCTGCAAAAAGGCCTCACCCCAGGTTCCGGAGCCTCTCCCTGCAGCTGTAGAAAGGTCTGACCCTAAGGTTCCTGCGCCTATCCTTGCAGCTAAAGAATGGCCTCACCACCCAGGTTCCTGAGCCTATCCCTGTAGCTGCAGAAACGCTTCAGCCCCTGGTTCGTGAGCCTCTCCCTGCAGCTGCAGAAAGGCCTCAACCCCAGGTTCCTGAACCTCTGACTGCAGCTACAGAAAAGGCCTCACCCCAAGGTTCCTGAGCCTCTCCCTGCAGCTGCAGAAAAGCCTCACCCCCAGGTTCCTGACCCTATCCCTGCAGCTGCAAAAAGGCCTCACCCCAAGGTTCCTGAGCCTCTCCCTGCAGCTGCAGAAAAGCCTCACCCCCAGGTTCCTGACCCTATCCCTGCAGCTGCAGAAAGGCCTCACCCCCAGGTTCCTGAACATCCCCGTGCAGCTGCAGAAAGGCATCACCCCCAGGTTCCTGAGACTATTCCCGCAGCTTCAGAGAGGCCTCACCCCCAGGTTCCTGAACCTCTCCCTGCAGCTACAGAAAGGCCTGACCCCCAGGTTCCTGAGTCTCTTCTACAGCTGCAGAAAGACCTCACTCCCAGGTTCCTGAACATCCCCATACTGCTGCTGAAAGTCCTCACCCCCAGGTTCCTGAGCCTCCCCCTCTAGCTGCAGAAAGGCCTCGCCCCCAGGTTCCTGAGCCTCTCCCTGCAGCTACAGAAAATGCCTCACCCCCAGGTTCCTGAGCCTATCCCTGCAGCTGCAGAAAGGCCTCACCCCCAGGTTCCTTAGCCTCTCCCTGCAGCTGCAAAAAGGCCTCACCCCCAGGTTCCTGAACCTATCCCTGCAGCTGCAGAAACGCCTCACCCCCAGGTTCCTGAGCCTATCCCTGCAGCTGCAAAAAGGACCCACCCTCAGGTTCCTGAGCCTCTCCCTGCAGAAATGCCTCACCCCCAGGTTTCTGAACATCCCCGTGCAGCTGCAGAAAGGCCTAACCCCCAAGTTCTTGAACCTATTCCCGCAGCTGAAAAAAGTCCTCACCGCCAGGTTTCTGAGCCCCTCACTTCAGTTGCAGAAAGGCCTCACCCCCAGGTTCCTGAACATCCCCGTGCAGCTGCAAAAAGGCCTCCACCCCAGGTTCTTGAGCCTATCCCTGCAGCTGCAGAAAGGCCTCACCCCCAGGTTCCTGAACCTCCCCCTGCAAAAAGGCCTCACCCCCAGGTTCAATAACCTCTCCCTGCAGCTGCAGAAAGGCCTCACCCACAGGTTCCTGAACATACCCGTGCAGCTGCAGAAAGGCCTCACCCCCAGGTTCCTGAGCCTATCCCTGCAGCTGCAAAAATTCCTCACCCCCATGTTCCGGAGCCTCTCCCTGCAGCTGTAGAAAGGCCTGATCCCCAGGTTTCTGAACATCCCCGTGCAGCTGCAGAAAGGCCTCACCCCCAGGTTCCTGAGCCTATCCCTGCAGCTGCAAAAAAGGCCTCACCCCCAGGTTCCTGAGCCTATCCTTGCAGCTGCAGAAAGGCCTCACCCCCAGGTTCACGAGCCACTCCCTGCAGCTGTAGAAAGGCCTCACCCCCAGGTTCCTGAGCCTATCCTTGCAGCTGTAGAAAGGCCTGACCCCCAGGTTCCTGAACATCCCGTGCAGCTGCAGAAAGGCCTCAACCCCAGGTTCCTGAGCCTATCCCTGCAGCAAGGCCTCACCCCCAGGTTCCTGAGCCTTTCCCTGCAGCTACAGAAAAGGCCTCACCCCCAGGTTCCTGAGCCTTTCCCTGCAGCTACAGAAAAGCCCCACCCCCAGGTTCCTGAGCCTCCCCCTGCAGCTACAGAAAAGGCCTCACCCCCAGGTTCCTGAGCCTCTCCCTGCAGCTGCAGAAAGGCCTCACCCCCAGGTTCCTTAGCCTCTCCCTGCAGCTGCAAAAAGGCCTCACCCCCAGGTTCCTGAGTCTATCCCTGCAGCTGCAGAAAGCCCTCACCCCCAGGTTCCTGAGCCTATCCCTGCAGCTGCAGAAAGGCCTCACCCCCAGGTTCCTGAGCCTATCCCTGGAGCTGCAGAATGGACTCACCCCCAGGTTCCTGAGGCTCTCCCTGCAGCTGCAGAAAGGCCTCATCCCCAGGTTCCTGAGCCTATCCCTGGAGCTGCAGAATGGACTCACCCCCAGGTTCCTGAGCCTCTCCCGGTAGCTGCCGAAAGGCCTCACCTCCAGGTTCCTGAGCCTATCCCTGGAGCTGCAGAATGGACTCACCCCCAGGTTCCTGAGCCTCTCCCTACAGCTGCAGAAAGGCCTCAACCCCAGGTTCCTGAGCGAATCCCTGCAGCTGGAGAAAGGACTCACCCCCAGGTTCCTGAGCCTCTCCCTGCAGCTGCAGAAAGCCCACACCCCCAGGTTCCTGAGCCTCTCCCTACAGCTGCAGAAAGGCCTCACCCCCAGTTTCCTGAGCGTATTCCTGGAGCTGCAGAATGGACTCACCCCCAGGTTCCTGAGCCTCTCCCTGCAGCTGCAGAAAGGCCTCAACCCCGGCTTCCAGAGCCTCTCCCTGCAGCTGCAGAAAGGCCTCACACCCAGGTTTCTGAGCCTCTCCCTGCACCTGCCGAAAGGCCTCAACCCCAGGTTCCAGAGCCTCTCCCTGCAGCTGCCGAAAGGCCTCACCCCCAGGTTCCTGAGCCAATCCCTGCAGCTGCAAAAAAGGCCTCACCCCCAGATTCCTGAGCCTATCCTTGCAGCTGCAGAAAGGTCTCACCCCCAGGTTCCTGAGCCTCTCCCTCCATCTACAGAAAAGGCCTCACCCCCAGGTTCCTGCGCCTCTCCCTGCAGCTACAGAAAAGTCCTCACCCCCAGGTTCCTGAGCCTCTCCCAGCAGCTGCAGAAAGGCCTCACCCCCAGGTTCCTGAGCCTCTCCCTGCAGCTACAGAAAAGGCCTCACCCCATGGATCTTGAACCTCTCCCTGCAGAAATGCCTCACCCCCAGGTTTCTGAACATCCCCGTGCAGCTGCAGAAAGGCCTAACCCCCAAGTTCTTGAACCTATTCCCGCAGCTGCAAAAAGTCCTCACCGCCAGGTTTCTGAGCCCCTCACTTCAGTTGCAGAAAGGCCTCACCCCCAGGTTCCTGAACATCCCCGTGCAGCTGCAAAAAGGCCTCCACCCCAGGTTCCTGAGCCTATCCCTGCAGCTGCAGAAAGGCCTCACCCCCAGGTTCCTGAACCTCCGCCTGCAAAAAGGCCTCACCCCCAGGTTTAATAACCTCTCCCTGCAGCTGCAGAAAGGCCTCACCCACAGGTTCCTGAACATACCCGTGCAGCTGCAGAAAGGCCTCACCCCCAGGTTCCTGAGCCTCTCCCTGCAGCTGTAGAAAGGCCTGATCCCCAGGTTTCTGAACATCCCCGTGCAGCTGCAGAAAGGCCTCACCCCCAGGTTCCTGAGCCTATCCCTGCAGCTGCAAAAAAGGCCTCACCCCCAGGTTCCTGAGCCTATCCTTGCAGCTGCAGAAAGGCCTCACCCCCAGGTTCACGAGCCTCTCCCTGCAGCTGTAGAAAGGCCTCACCCCCAGGTTTCTGAGCCTAGCCTTGCAGCTGTAGAAAGGCCTGACCCCCTGGTTCCTGAACATCCCGTGCAGCTGCAGAAAGGCCTCAACCCCAGGTTCCTGAGCCTATCCCTGCAGCAAGGCCTCACCCCCAGGTTCCTGAGCCTTTCCCTGCAGCTACAGAAAAGGCCTCACCCCCAGGTTCCTGAGCCTTTCCCTGCAGCTACAGAAAGACCTCACCCCCAGGTTTCTGAGCCTATCCTTGCAGCTGCAGAAAGGTCTCACCCCCAGGTTCCTGAGCCTCTCCCTCCATCTACAGAAAAGGCCTCACCCGCAGATTCCTGCGCCTCTCCCTGCAGCTACAGAAAAGTCCTCACCCCCAGGTTCCTGAGCCTCTAACTGCAGCTGCAGAAAGGCCTCACCCCCAGGTTCCTGAGCCTCTCCCTACAGCTACAGAAAAGGTCTCACCCCATGGATCCTGAACCTCCCCCTGCAGAAATGCCTCACCCCCAGGTTTCTGAACATCCCCGTGCAGCTGCAGAAAGGCCTAACCCCCAGGTTCTTGAGCCTATCCCTGCAGCTGCAAAAAGTCCTCACCCCCAGGTTCCTGAGCCTCTCCCTGCAGCTGCAGAAAGGCCTCACCCCCAGGTTCCTGGGCCTCTCCCTGCAGCTACAGAAAAAGCCTCACCCCATGGATCCTGAGCCTCTCCCTGCAGCTGCAGAAAGGCCTTACCCCCAGGTTCCTTAGCCTCTCCCTGCAGCTGCAAAAAGGCCTCACCCCCAGTGTAGGAGAGTAGGGTCTGCAATCCTATGATCACCCAGATTTTTTGCTTTTGCTTCATTGGTTTACGACTTTCCCTGGCTGTGGGCCTGCCAATCAGACCCACAGCCTAGCTGTTCTCTCTCGAAATTAACACACATATACATTAGGTGCATCCACTAATTGGAACTGGGCCGCCTTGTCAGTCCCTGTCTCAGCATACCACAGGTATCCAGGGCATCGGTGTACCCAGGGCCTACCGGGGGCTGCAGCATGTATTATGCCACCCCTGGATGGCCGCCCAAATCTGACACAACTGGCTGCACGACAGCTGGGGCAAGGTGGTGTAATCACCCGTTGCTGTAGGTGTAGTATTCCTATACCTAACCCTAAAATGGACACATGGATTCCTATCAGTCACTCCTATGGCAGGCCTTATCAATCCTGAAGGCAGAGTGCAGGGGATCATGTGGGACGGTGCTCTGGCGCGAGCTGAGCCCGTCGACGGCTTGCGGAACCAAGTCCTAATAGCCGTTCCATGGTGACGCGGGCCAACTACTTTAAAATGCATTATAATCCTTGCGGTTATTTGCTAACTTTGGCATCGCATCACCTACACATGTCGAGTAAGGTGTCATACGAATTGGAATACAAACCCCTCGCCAGTTCTGGCGACGGGGTTAGCATTTCCCCCTTTTAGAGGGGCACGACATGGAAGTAACCTTGAACCCCGGTTAAAGTTGACTCAAGCCTCAGCATCACAAAATGGATGCTGCCACCAGACACAAGTCTGACCTCCTGCTGCTGGGAGACCTTCCAGCGAAGGGAGCTTGGACAAAGGGTTTCCTGTCGAGGGCGGTGTTAGCACCATCCCAGACAGGGTTTGTGTATCCCAGGTAGGCCGGGCTGAAAGGAAGGTGATTGCAAGTGGCCCCACGGTGCTCACTGTGCATAGCCCGGCTCAAACCAGTTTCGGGGGCACACCAGCCCCTGAGCTGGGGCGAAGCCGGACAAAGGATAGGGGTGTAACCACCCCCCTCCTGGTCCCACCCATAGGTAGGACCTAGTCACAGGCCAGCCCCTTTTTCCTAGAATAAAGGTTGGAGCGGGTCCTCTTCCCAAATTGGATAATCGGATAATCGGATAATTCTGAATCTTGAACTACTTTCCACGAAAGGAACTCTTGACTATTTCTGAAGACTCTCCCTTGTGGCTAAGGAGTAGCCACCCTGCACCAGCAGGCACCACCTAAGCGCTTGCGGTTTGCTGTAGGTCTCTCCTACGGATCAAGACTGCCCAGCTCGACGAGACCCGGGTTCCCTGCCATCTCTGACCTCTACCTACATCATCAGCTCAGCTGAGATTCGTAGGTGTGACGAGACCTGTGGGACCGGCCATCTTCAGAACCTGCACGACGCTTATCTAGCACGCCCACCGAGGGACCCTCGAGTGAGTGCACCTAGGGTTTGAGAAGCCCTAACCCTGAGCGGCTCCAGCACCGAAGTCTGCCTCCCCAGCATCCACGAGATCTGCGTGGGGGCCCTTCCGCTCCTTGCTGTTCACCGCGTTGTCCGACCACTTGCCGACCGGCTTGTGGCCCTCTTCACGACGCACCACGATTGTTTCATCACTAGTCTGGTTATTCCAGACTGGCTCTTGCTCCCTTTCAACAGAGGAGTACCTCGGACCCTCCTGGTCCACTTCAGACGCCATCTTGACTCCCCCGCGTGGGTTGCCACTGCCAAGATCCGCTGCCCCATTCCTGGGCCCAGCATCATCGACAGCAGACACCTTTGTGGGACAGCTCGCCCTCCATCCTGGTCGCCGCCGCGCCTCCTAGTCCGAGGAACAGCCGAGTCCGACGTCATCCACTCACCTGGTCGAGGTGACTTCAGCCGTTGCCGTCCTGGTACCCACACGATCGCTGGCTAGCGGTTGAGAACTGAGTCCCCTCTGCTTTCAGGTTTTCTCCATCACCGATCCAGGCTTGGATCTCTCTGAACATCAACACTGGTCGCCTGCCAGCAACTTCTTCTTTCAGGCTCCTGAGACTACAACGAGGACTCCCGACATCTTGCCGAACCTCCCGCAGCCGCAGCCTCTGGGCTAGGTAACTCGAGCATTTCGGTGCTCCATCGCAGGTTCGCTTTACAAGTGTCCAGTTCCTTTTTCGTTTAGTCCCACTGATCGGATCACTCCGGAATCAGTAACTTTAGACTTTCTAACCTTTCCCATTCCACTTGCAGTGTAAATGGTTTCGTGCCCTTCGGGCATGTGTGTAAATTGTGCAACCAGAAGTATTTTCATAAGAGTTTTGTAGTGTGCTTAGCTCCCTGACTCATAAAGAGCCAGGGTAGTCTTGTTATAAATAAATATCCTTTATTTTCATAACAACTTGTGTGGTGTCCTTTCACTTGGTGTTCAAGGTGTATACGTGATGGTAAACAGCTGGCTTAACACGCCCTCTAGAGTTTAGCCTAAAGACTGCTCGTATCCACGCTACTAGGATAGCTGGTCTATACGGTTGACTTACAACCAATCATCAATAAGGGTCGTTTGGAATGATACACAGTGATCACTAGAATAGTGAGCACTACATATCAGGCCAACTTCTCACATTGGTGAGCAGCGGTTGGGATTTGAGCTTGCTGTTGTTTTACCACACACGTATCCTAAGAATATCAAAGTGAAAGATCACATAAGTACCCAGGTACATATAACTTAACTTAGAATACTCTGAGTTCTACTGAACCAGCTGTTGTAGTGTAACAGGGCTTAGCACACCCTGACTACAACTCTTAGCAAGGGATCAGTAGGTAAACAAATAGTGTAGGTAGGTGCATCACTTACACCTCACTAGAAGCATGTCGGTCCACGGAGAGTCTGCGGAGACTCCCTTAGTGGTCAGTGACCCTCCACAGGTCATGTCACGATAGGCAGCTCTTAGCTTCAAGGAGATGAGACAGCTGTGTGCCTCCAGGAAGCTAAACCAGGGTTCTAACCCTACCATCGCATTTCTGATAGGTCTCTTAGAGACGTACGATGCAAGGAGGTCCTCTAACACAGGTCCCCCCAATGCTGATGGGAACATGCCTCCCTTAGAGGGAACCCTTGGTGACCCGGACCTCGACCTCCATACAGAGGAGGAAGACGAGGAGGAGTTATCAGGAGACGAGGCAAACAAAGGTCCAGTGGTAGTCAGCAGGCTTACAAGGACCAACTTAAGCAGGCATGAGAATGGAACTGGGGGAGCCCCGGGCCCACGCTCAAGCAGGCCTAACATTGGGAACGGACGAGCTAGGTCTCTCTCCAGAGGCTCTAACAGATCTGTTCGAACACATGTCTCTCAGGCATCTTCTCAGAGAGGAATGACGTCCCCTCAGAGAAGGGAGCATGAAGCGAAGATGAGGGAAGTCAATCTGAGGATCGAGCGGGAAGAACTTGCCCTCGCCAAAGAAAGACTTGCCTTGGCCCGAGAGCAGAAATTAAGTGGGTTAGATCCCACTGGTGGCAGCATTCTCATTAGAGAGAAAGACAGGGGTATAGACGTAGACACTAGACACTTGAGTAAAATAGTGCCCCCCTTTAAGCAAGGGGACGATATCCACAAGTGGATAACTGCGTTGGAGAGGGCCTGCACTGTCCAGTGCGTCCCCCAAAGTCAGTGGGCAGCTATACTGTGGCTCTCCTTTGAAGGTAAAGGGCGAGACAAGCTCCTCACTACTAGAGCTGAGGATGCAAACAACTACCAAGTCCTGAAGAATACACTGATTGATGGGTTTGGCTTAACCACGGAGCAGTACAGGTTGCTGTTCCGGGACACCCAGAAAATTCAGTCTCAGGATTGGACTGACTTTGTCGATTGTGCCACTAAGGCTTTGGAAGGCTGGTTGCTGGGTAGCAAGGTTACTGATTACACAGGATTGTACAATCTTATCATGCGAGAACAGATTTTAAACAACTGTCAGAACCAATTGTTGCATCAGCACCTTGTTGACTCGGATCTGACCTCTCCCCAAGAATTGGGAAAGAAGGCAGACAGATGGGTCAGAACAAGGGTCAAGCAGAACCAGAACCAGAACCAGGGTGGTCAGAAGAAAGCAGACCAAAAGGGTAGTAACAAGAACGAACAAAATGACCAGAAGTCTTCGACAGGTCCCCAACAAACCAAAGAGGGTGGGGGTCAGGCTTCACAGAAGAAGAAGACTCAAGAAGGCCAGTCAAAAAGGTGGTGCCAATACTGTAAAAGTAAGACTCACTGGTTTAGTGAGTGCACCAAGAAAGGAGGGCAAACTCCTGCCACTGCAGCCCCTAAGGCACCTGCACCCCCTAGTACAGTCAGCAGTGGTAGTGCGCCTCCCAAGGCATTAGTTGGGTTAACCTTGGGAACCGAGGGGAGTGACGACTTAGTCAGCACGCTCACTCAGGCCGTCCTTGTCTGTACAGGGGATATGGATATGTCCCCTGGTGCCAGTCCCAATACTTTGGGCAAATACAGACAGACACCTTTGATCAATGGAAAAGTGGCTCAGGCCTACAGGGACACTTGTGCCAGTGTCACTATGGTGACGCCTAACTTTGTGGACCCTGGACAGATCATGCTAGGTACCGATTACCTAGTGACCAATGCCAGCAACGTCACTACCAATCACAGTATGGCAGTTGTTGATTTCTCCTGGGGAGGGGTAAGTGGCCCGAAAAAGGTTGTGGTTAGTTCAGACCTCCCCGTAGAATGTCTGTTGGGCAATGATTTGGAAACGTCACAATGGTCAGAAGTGGAGCAGAGGACTCACATGGAAATGTTAGGCTTGCCAGCACATCTCCTTGCTGTGACCAGGTCACAGGCCAAAAGATGCCCCACTGAACAGGTGCTGGATCCTGGAAGAACGGACCAGATACCTTCCAAGAAAAGGAGCAGTAAGGGTAAGGCTTCGCCTTCCCCCTTGCCCCAGGTCGTGGATCAAGTCTCTGAGGAGGCTGACCTTAAAGAACTGAGGGAAACTGAGCCGAAAGAGCTTGAACCTGGTCAGGTTGAGTTTCTGGGCTCAGGGGGACCCTCCAGGGAAGACCTGGGGAAGGCACAGTTAGACTGCCCCTCCCTTGAACCCCTCAGACAGCAGGCTGCTGCTGAGGCTGCAGGGAACGCCACAGGTACCCACAAAGTGTACTGGGACGATGGACTCCTGTACTCCGAGGCAAGAGACCCCAAACCTGGCGCGACCAGGAGGCTGGTCATCCCCTTGTCTCTGAGAGGCTTCCTTCTTACCTTGGCCCACGAGATTCCCCTTGCAGGTCACTTAGGCCAGAATAAGACTTGGGACAGAATTGTTCCACACTTTCACTGGCCCCACATGTCCGAAGATACGAAGGAGTTTTGCCGCTCCTGTGTCACTTGCCAAGCCAGTGGTAAGTCAGGTGGCACGACAAAGGCCCCCCTCATACCACTACCGTGGTGGGGGTACCCTTTGAACGAGTGGGGATCGACATTGTCGGACCAATGGAACCCCAGACAGCATCAGGGCACAAGTTTATACTGGTGGTGGTGGACCACGCCACCAGGTATCCTGAAGCTATTCCCCTTAGGACCACTACAGCACCTGTGGTGGCACGGGCCCTACTTGGAGTGTTCTCCAGAGTGGGCTTCCCTAAGGAGGTCGTCTCAGACAGAGGTGCAAACTTCATGTCGGGATATCTGACTGCTATGTGGAAGGAGTGTGGTGTCAACTACAAGTTCACCACACCCTATCACCCACAATGCAATGGGCTTGTTGAGAGATTCAACAGGACCCTAAAAGGGATGATTCACGGACTACCTGAAAAGCTTCGGCGGAGATGGGATGTCCTGATACCCTGCCTCTTGTTCGCCTACAGAGAGGTCACGCAGAAGGGGGTTGGCTACAGCCCTTTTGAGCTTCTGTTCGGACATCCTGTAAGGGGACCCCTTTGTTTGGTAAAGGAAGGATGGGAGAGACCTCTCAGAAAGCCGGCATCAAACATTGTGGACTATGTGCTCGGCCTCCGCTCGCGGATGGCGGAGTACATGGCAAAGGCATCTAAAAACCTTGAGGCGAGCCAAGAATTACAGAAAGCTTGGCACGACCAAAAGGCTGTCCTGACTGTGTACCAGCCTGGACAGAAGGTGTGGGTGCTGGAGCCAGTGGCCCCAGCAGCACTCAAAGACAAATGGTCTGGGCCCCACACGATCATTGAGCAAAAGGGAGAGGTCACCTACTTGGTAGACCTGGGAACTCCCCGGAGCCCCCACAGGGTGCTCCATGTAAACAGGCTCAAGGCATATGTCGACAGGGAGGGCATGGGCTTGCTCATGGCCACAGATGAGGGACAGGAGGAGGAGAGTGACCCTCTCCCGGACCTGCTCTCTCAGAACCCTGACGATGGGTCAGTAGATGGTGTTGTCTTTTGCGGCAGCCTCTCTGGACATCAACAAAAGGATTGTAAACAGGTTCTTCAATCCTTTCGACATATGTTCTCTCTGACACCCAGTCAGACCAATTGGTGTACCCATGAGGTCGACACTGGGGACAGTCTGCCCGTAAAGAGTAAAATCTATCGACAGCCTGATCATGTCAGAGACTGCATCAAGACAGAGGTGCAGAAAATGTTGGAGCTGGGAGTCATTGAGCCCTCGGACAGCCCCTGGGCTAGTCCCGTAGTTCTCGTGCCGAAACCTCACACCCAGGGCGGTAAGAAAGAGATGAGGTTTTGCGTGGACTACAGAGGCCTCAATGCAGTCACTAAGACTGACGCCCACCCAATACCAAGAGCAGACGAACTTATAGACCGGTTGGCTTCGGCCAACTACTTAAGTACGTTTGACCTGACAGCTGGGTATTGGCAAATCAGGTTAGCTGAGGAGGCCAAACCCAAAACAGCATTTTCTACCCCGGGTGGGCATTATCAGTTCGTGGTAATGCCCTTTGGTTTGAAAAATGCACCTGCCACCTTCCAAAGGCTGGTGAATCGAGTTCTCACTGGGTTGGACGACTTCTGTGCGGCGTATCTGGACGATATCGCTGTTTTTAGCTCCACCTGGGAGGATCACCTGGTCCACCTGAGGAAAGTGTTAGAGGCCCTGCAAAAGGCAGGCCTCACTATCAAGGCCACTAAGTGCCAGATAGGGCAGACACAGGTTGTATACCTGGGCCACCTTGTAGGTGGAGGCCAGGTTCAGCCATTGGAGAGCAAAATACAGGCCATCCAGGACTGGGCTCCTCCAACCACCCAGACTCAGGTTCGAGCTTTCTTGGGCCTGACTGGTTATTACCGGAAATTCGTCAGAAATTATGGATCCATTGTGACCCCGCTAAACGACCTGACAAGTAAAAAGATGCCAAAAAAAGTTCAGTGGACAGCAAGCTGTCAGAAGGCATTCGATGACCTAAAGCAGGCCATGTGCACAGCACCTACCCTAAAGAGTCCAGACTACTCCAAACCATTCATTGTCCAAACAGACGCTTCGGAGCTGGATGTGGGAGCTGTTCTATCTCAACTGAATTTTGATGGTCATGACCAGCCCATAGCTTTTATTAGCAGGAGGCTGACCCCCAGAGAGAAGAATTGGTCAGCTATTGAGAGGGAGGCCTTTGCTGTGGTTTGTGCCCTGAAGAAGTTGAGGCCATACTTGTTTGGCACTCACTTCAAGATTCAGACCGACCATAAGCCCCTCTTGTGGCTAAATCAAATGAAGGGTGAAAACCCCAAACTACTTAGGTGGTCCATTTCCCTACAGGGGATGGACTTCACAGTGGAGCATAGACCTGGCACTGATCATGGCAATGCAGATGGGCTCTCCAGGTATTTCCACTTAGAGCAAGAAGACTCACCTGGTCAAGGTTAGCTTATTGTCCCAAAGTTTGGGGGGGGGGTCATGTAGGAGAGTAGGGTCTGCAATCCTATGATCACCCAGATTTTTTGCTTTTGCTTCATTGGTTTACGACTTTCCCTGGCTGTGGGCCTGCCAATCAGACCCACAGCCTAGCTGTTCTCTCTCGAAATTAACACACATGTACATTAGGTGCATCCACTAATTGGAACTGGGCCGCCTTGTCAGTCCCTGTCTCAGCATACCACAGGTATCCAGGGCATCGGTGTACCCAGGGCCTACCGGGGGCTGCAGCATGTATTATGCCACCCCTGGATGGCCGCCCAAATCTGACACAACTGGCTGCACGACAGCTGGGGCAAGGTGGTGTAATCACCCGTTGCTGTAGGTGTAGTATTCCTATACCTAACCCTAAAATGGACACATGGATTCCTATCAGTCACTCCTATGGCAGGCCTTTTCAATCCTGAAGGCAGAGTGCAGGGGATCATGTGGGACGGTGCTCTGGCGCGAGCTGAGCCCGTCGACGGCTTGCGGAACCAAGTCCTAATAGCCGTTCCATGGTGACGCGGGCCAACTACTTTAAAATGCATTATAATCCTTGCGGTTATTTGCTAACTTTGGCATCGCATCACCTACACATGTCGAGTAAGGTGTCATACGAATTGGAATACAAACCCCTCGCCAGTTCTGGCGACGGGGTTAGCATTCCCCCCTTTTAGAGGGGCACGACATGGAAGTAACCTTGAACCCCGGTTAAAGTTGACTCAAGCCTCAGCATCACAAAATGGATGCTGCCACCAGACACAAGTCTGACCTCCTGCTGCTGGGAGACCTTCCAGCGAAGGGAGCTTGGACAAAGGGTTTCCTGTCGAGGGCGGTGTTAGCACCATCCCAGACAGGGTTTGTGTATCCCAGGTAGGCAGGGCTGAAAGGAAGGTGATTGCAAGTGGCACCCCGGTGCTCACTGTGCATAGCCCGGCTCAAACCAGTTTCGGGGGCACACCAGCCCCTGAGCTGGGGCGAAGCCGGACAAAGGATAGGGGTGTAACCACCCCCCTCCTGGTCCCACCCATAGGTAGGACCTAGTCACAGGCCAGCCCCTTTTTCCTAGAATAAAGGTGGGAGCGGGTCCCCTTCCCAAATTGGATAATCCGATAATCGGATAATTCTGAATCTTGAACTACTTTCCACGAAAGGAACTCTTGACTATTTCTGAAGACTCTCCCTTCTGGCTAAGGAGTAGCCACCCTGCACCAGCAGGCACCACCTAAGCGCTTGCGGTTTGCTGTAAGTCTCTCCTACGGATCAAGACTGCCCAGCTCGACGAGACCCGGGTTCCCTGCCATCTCTGACCTCTACCTACATCATCAGCTCAGCTGAGATTCGTAGGTGTGACGAGACCTGTGGGACCGGCCATCTTCAGAACCTGCACGACGCTTATCTAGCACGCCCACCGAGGGACCCTCGAGTGAGTGCACCTAGGGTTTGAGAAGCCCTAACCCTGAGCGGCTCCAGCACCGAAGTCTGCCTCCCCAGCATCCACGAGATCTGCGTGGGGGCCCTTCCGCTCCTTGCTGTTCACCGCGTTGTCCGACCACTTGCCGACCGGCTTGTGGCCCTCTTCACGACGCACCACGATTGTTTCATCACTAGTCTGGTTATTCCAGACTGGCTCTTGCTCCCTTTCAACAGAGGAGTACCTCGGACCCTCCTGGTCCACTTCAGACGTCATCTTGACTCCCCCGCGTGGGTTGCCACTGCCAAGATCCGCTGCCCCATTCCTGGGCCCAGCATCATCGACAGCAGACACCTTCGTGGGACAGCTCGCCCTCCATCCTGGTCGCCGCCGCACCTCCTGGTCCGAGGAACAGCCGAGTCCGACGTCATCCACTCACCTGGTCGAGGTGACTTCAGCCGGTGCCGTCCTGGTACCCACACAATCGCTGGCTAGCGGTTGAGAACTGAGTCCCCTCTGCTTTCAGGTTTTCTCCATCACCGATCCAGGCTTGGATCTCTCTGAACATCAACACTGGTCGCCTGCCAGCAACTTCTTCTTTCAGGCTCCTGAGACTACAACGAGGACTCCCGACATCTTGCCGAACCTCCCGCAGCCGCAGCCTCTGGGCTAGGTAACTAGCATTTCGGTGCTCCATCGCAGGTTCGCTTTACAAGTGTCCAGTTCCTTTTTCGTTTAGTCCCACTGATCGGATCACTCCGGAATCAGTAACTTTAGACTTTCTAACCTTTCCCATTCCACTTGCAGTGTAAATGGTTTCGTGCCCTTCGGGCATGTGTGTAAATTGTGCAACCAGAAGTATTTTCATAAGAGTTTTGTAGTGTGCTTAGCTCCCTGACTCATAAAGAGCCAGGGTAGTCTTGTTATAAATAAATATCCTTTATTTTCATAACAACTTGTGTGGTGTCCTTTCACTTGGTGTTCAAGGTGTATACGTGATGGTAAACAGCTGGCTTAACACGCCCTCTAGAGTTTAGCCTAAAGACTGCTCGTATCCACGCTACTAGGATAGCTGGTCTATACGGTTGACTTACAACCAATCATCAATAAGGGTCGTTTGGAATGATACACAGTGATCACTAGAATAGTGAGCACTACATATAGCAGCTGCAGAAAGGCCTAACCCCCAGGTTCTTGAGCCTATTCCCCCAGCTGCAAAACGTCCTCACCGCCAGGATTCTGAGCCCCTCACTTCAGCTGCAGAAAGGCCTCACCCCCAGGTTCCTGAACATCCCCGTGCTGCTGCAGAAAGGCCTCAACCCCAGGTTCCTGAGCCTATCCCTGCAGCAAGGCCTCACCCCCAGGTTCCTGAGCCTTTCCCTGCAGCTACAGAAAAGGCCACACCCCCAGGTTCCTGAGCCTCGCCATGCAGCTACAGAAAAGGTCTCACCCCCAGGTTCCTGAGCCTCTCCCTGCATCTACAGAAAAGTCCTCACCCCCAGGTTCCCGAGCCTCTCTCTGCAGCTACAGAAAGGCCTAACTCCCAGGTTCCTGAGCCTCTCTCTGCAGCTACAGAAAGGCCTCACCCCCAGGTTCCTGAGCCTCTCCCTGCAGCTGCAGAAAGGCCTCACCCCCAGGTTCCTGAGCCTCTCCCTGCAGCTGCAAAAAGGCCTCACCCCCAGGTTCCGGAGCCTCTCCCTGCAGCTGTAGAAAAGCCTGACCCCCAGCTTTCTGAACATCCCCGTGCAGCTGCAGAAAGGCCTCACCCCCAGGTTCCTGAGCCTATCCCTGCAGCTGCAAAAAAGGCCTCACTCTCAGGTTTCTGAGCCTCTATCTGAAGCTGCAGAAAGGCCTAACCCCCAGGTTCCTGAGCCTCTCCCTGTAGCTACAGAAAAGGCCTCACCCCCAGGTTCCTGAACCTCCCCCTGCAGCTGCAGAAAGGCCTCACCCCCAGGTTCCTGAACCTCCCCCTGCAGCTGCAGAAAGGCCTCACCCCCAGGTTCCTGAACCTCCCCCTGCAAAAAGGCCTCACCCCCAGGTTCAATAACCTCTCCCTGCAGCTGCAGAAAGGCCTCACCCCCAGGTTCCTGAGCCTCTCCCTGCAGCTGCTGAGAGGCCTCACCCACAGGTTCCTGAACATACCCGTGCAGCTGCAGAAAGGCCTCACCCCCAGGTTCCTGAGCCTATCCCTGTAGCTGCAAAAAGGCCTCACCCCCAGGTTCCGGAGCCTCTCCCTGCAGCTGTAGAAAGGCCTGACCCCTAGGTTTCTGAACATCCCCGTGCAGCTGCAGAAAGGCCTCACCCCCAGGTTCCTGAGCCTATCCCTGCAGCTGCAAAAAAAGCCTCACCCCCAGATTCCTGAGCCTATCCTTGCAGCTGCAGAAAGGCCTCACCCCCAGGTTCACGATCCTCTCCCTGCAGCTGCAGAAAGGCCTCACCCCCAGGTTCCTGAGCCTATCCGTGCAGCTGCAGAAAGGCCTCACCCCCCGGTTCATGAGCCTCTCACTGCAGCTGCAGAAATGCCTCACCCCCAGGTTCCTGAGCCTATCCCTGTAGCTGCAGAAAGGCCTCAGCCCCAGGTTCGTGAGCCTCTCCCTGCAGCTGCAGAAAGGCCTCATCCCCAGGTTCCTGAACCTCTCACTGCAGCTACAGAAAAGGCCTCACCCCAAGGTTCCTGAGCCTCTCCCTGCAGCTGCAGAAAAGCCTCACTCCCAGGTTCCTGAGCCTCTCCCTGCAGCTGTAGAAAGGCCTGACCCCCAGGTTCCTGACCCTATCCCTGCAGCTGCAAAAAGGCCTCACCCCCAGGTTCCTGAGCCTATCCTTGCAGCTGTAGAAAGGCCTCACCCCCAGGTTCCTGAGCCTATCCCTGCAGCAAGGCCTCACCCCCAGGTTCCGGAGCCTCTCCCTGCAGCTGTAGAAAGGCCTGACCCCTAGGTTTCTGAACATCCCCGTGCAGCTGCAGAAAGGCCTCACCCCCAGGTTCCTGAGCCTATCCCTGCAGCTGCAAAAAAAGCCTCACCCCCAGATTCCTGAGCCTATCCTTGCAGCTGCAGAAAGGCCTCACCCCCAGGTTCACGATCCTCTCCCTGCAGCTGCAGAAAGGCCTCACCCCCAGGTTCCTGAGCCTATCCGTGCAGCTGCAGAAAGGCCTCACCCCCCGGTTCATGAGCCTCTCACTGCAGCTGCAGAAATGCCTCACCCCCAGGTTCCTGAGCCTATCCCTGTAGCTGCAGAAAGGCCTCAGCCCCAGGTTCGTGAGCCTCTCCCTGCAGCTGCAGAAAGGCCTCATCCCCAGGTTCCTGAACCTCTCACTGCAGCTACAGAAAAGGCCTCACCCCAAGGTTCCTGAGCCTCTCCCTGCAGCTGCAGAAAAGCCTCACTCCCAGGTTCCTGAGCCTCTCCCTGCAGCTGTAGAAAGGCCTGACCCCCAGGTTCCTGACCCTATCCCTGCAGCTGCAAAAAGGCCTCACCCCCAGGTTCCTGAGCCTATCCTTGCAGCTGTAGAAAGGCCTCACCCCCAGGATCCTGAGCCTATCCCTGCAGCAAGGCCTCACCCCCAGGTTCCTGAGCCTTTCCCTGCAGCTACAGAAAAGGCCTCACCCCCAGGTTCCTGAGCCTCTCCCTGCAGCTACAGAAAAGGCCTCACCCCATGGATCCTAAACCTCCCCCTGCAGCTGCAGAAAGGCCTCACCCCCAGGTTCCTTAGCCTCTCCCTGCAGCTGCAAAAAGGCCTCACCCCCAGGTTCCTGACCCTATCCCTGCAGCTGCAAAAAGGCCTCACCCCCAGGTTCCTGAGACTATTCCCGCAGCTGTAGAAAGGCCTGACCCCTAGGTTTCTGAACATCCCCGTGCAGCTGCAGAAAGGCCTCACCCCCAGGTTCCTGAGCCTATCCCTGCAGCTGCAAAAAAAGCCTCACCCCCAGATTCCTGAGCCTATCCTTGCAGCTGCAGAAAGGCCTCACCCCCAGGTTCACGATCCTCTCCCTGCAGCTGCAGAAAGGCCTCACCCCCAGGTTCCTGAGCCTATCCGTGCAGCTGCAGAAAGGCCTCACCCCCCGGTTCATGAGCCTCTCACTGCAGCTGCAGAAATGCCTCACCCCCAGGTTCCTGAGCCTATCCCTGTAGCTGCAGAAAGGCCTCAGCCCCAGGTTCGTGAGCCTCTCCCTGCAGCTGCAGAAAGGCCTCATCCCCAGGTTCCTGAACCTCTCACTGCAGCTACAGAAAAGGCCTCACCCCAAGGTTCCTGAGCCTCTCCCTGCAGCTGCAGAAAAGCCTCACTCCCAGGTTCCTGAGCCTCTCCCTGCAGCTGTAGAAAGGCCTGACCCCCAGGTTCCTGACCCTATCCCTGCAGCTGCAAAAAGGCCTCACCCCCAGGTTCCTGAGCCTATCCTTGCAGCTGTAGAAAGGCCTCACCCCCAGGTTCCTGAGCCTATCCCTGCAGCAAGGCCTCACCCCCAGGTTCCTGAGCCTTTCCCTGCAGCTACAGAAAAGGCCTCACCCCCAGGTTCCTGAGCCTCTCCCTGCAGCTACAGAAAAGGCCTCACCCCATGGATCCTAAACCTCCCCCTGCAGCTGCAGAAAGGCCTCACCCCCAGGTTCCTTAGCCTCTCCCTGCAGCTGCAAAAAGGCCTCACCCCCAGGTTCCTGACCCTATCCCTGCAGCTGCAAAAAGGCCTCACCCCCAGGTTCCTGAGACTATTCCCGCAGCTGCAGAAAGGCCTCACTCCCAGGTTCCTGAACATCCCCATACAGCTGCAGAAAGTCCTCACCCCCAGGTTCCTGAGCCTCCCCCTGTAGCTGCAGAAAGGCCTCGCCCCCAGGTTCCTGAGCCTCTCCCTGCAGCTACAGAAAATGCCTCACCCCAGGTTCCTGAGCCTATCCCTGCAGCTGCAGAAAGGCCTCACCCCCAGGTTCCTGAGCCTCTCCCTGCAGAAATGCCTCACCCCCAGGTTTCTGAACATCCCCGTGCAACTGCAGAAAGGCCTAACCCCCAGGTTCTTGAGCCTATTCCCGCAGCTGCAATAAGTCCTCACCGCCAGGTTTCTGAGCCCCTCACTTCAGCTGCAGAAAGGCCTCACCCCCAGGTTCCTGAACATCCCCGTGCAGCTGCAGAAAGGCCTCAACCCCAGGTTCCTGAGCCTATCCCCGCAGCAAGGCCTCACCCCCAGGTTCCTGAGCCTCTCCCTGCAGCTACAGAAAAGGCCACACCCCCAGGTTCCTGAACCTCTCCCTGCAGCTGCAGAAAGGCCTCACCCACAGATTCCTGAATCTCTCCCTGCAGCTACAGAAAAGGCCTCACCCCCAGTTTCCTGAACCTCCCCCTTTAGCTGCAGAAAGGCCTCAACCCCAGGTTCCTGAGCCTCTCCCTGCAGCTGCAAAAAGGCCTCACCCCAGGATCCTGAGCCTCTCCCTGCAGCTGCAGAAAGGCTTCACCCCCAGGTTCCTGAGCCTCTCCCTGCAGCTGCAGAAAGTCTTCACACCCAGGTTCCTGAACATCCCCGTGCAGCTGCAGAAATGCCTCACCACCAGATTCCTGAGCTTCTCCCTGAAGATACAGAAAGACCTCACCACCCCCAGGTTTCTGAGCCTATGCTTGCAGCTGCAGAAAGGTCTCACCCCCAGGTTCCTGAGCCTCTCCCTGCAGCTATAGAAAAGTCCTCACCCCCAGGTTCCTGAGCCTCTCCCTGCAGCTGCAGAAAGGCCTCACCCCCAGGTTCCCGAGCCTCTCCTTGCAGCTACAGAAAAGGCCTCACCCCATGGATCCTGAACCTCCCCCTGCAGCTGCAGAAAGGCCTCACCCCCAGGTTCCTTAGCCTCTCCCTGTAGCTGCAAAAAGGCCTCACCCCCAGGATCCTGAGTCTATCCCTGCAGCTGCAGAAAGCCCTCACCCCCAGGTTCCTGAGCCTATCCCTGCAGCTGCAAAAAGGCCTCACCCCCAGGTTCCTGAGCCTCTCCCTGCAGAAATGCCTCACCCCCAGGTTTCTGAACATTCCCGTGCAGCTGCAGAAAGGCCTAACCCCCAGGTTCCTGAGCCTATCCCTGCAGCTGCAGAAAGGCCTATCCCCCAGGTTCTTGAGCCTATCCCTGCAGCTGCAAAAAGGCCTCACCCCCAGTTTCCTGAGCTTCTCCCTGCAGAAAGGCCTAACCCCCAGGTTCTTGAGCCTATCCCTGCAGCTGCAAAAAGTCCTCACCCCCAGGTTCCTGAGACTCTCCCTGCAGCTGCAGAAAGGCCTCACCCCCAGGTTCCTGAGCCTCTCCCTGCAGCTACAGAAAAGGCCTCACCCCCAGGTTCCTGTGCCTCCCCCTGCAGCTGCAGAAAAGGCCTCTCCCACAGGTTCCTGAACATCCCCGTTCAGCTGCAGAAAGGTCACACCCCCATGTTTCTGAGCATATCCCTGCAGCTGCAAAAAGTCCTCAACCCCAGGTTCCTGAGCCTCTCTCTGCAGCTGCAGAAAGGCCTCACCCCCAGGTTCCTGAACATACCTGTGCAGCTGCAGAAAGGCCTCACCCCCAGGTTCCTGACCCTCCCCCTGCAGCTGCAGAAAGGCCTCACCCCCAGGTTCCTGAGCCTCTCCCTGCAGCTACAGAAAAGGCCTCACCCCCAGGTTCAATAACCTCCCCCTGCAGTTGCAGAGAGGCCTCACCCCCAGGTTCCGGAGCCTCTCCCTGCAGCTGCAGAAAGGTCTAACCCTCAGGTTCCTGAACCGCTCCCTGCAGCTGCAGAAAGGCCTCACCCCCAGGTTCCTGAACCTCTCCCTGCAGCTGCAGAAAGGCTTCACACCCTGGTTCCTGAACCTATCCCTGCAGCTGCAAAAAGGCCTCACCCCCAGGTTCCTGAGCCTCTCCCTGAAGCTGCAGAAAGGCCTCACCCGCAGGTTCCATAACCTCTCCCTGCAGCTGCAGAAATGCCTCACCCCAGGTTCCTGAACCTCTCCCTGCAGCTACAGAAAAGGCCTCACCCCCTGGCTCCTGAGCCTCTCCCTGCAGCTGCAGAAAGGCCTCACCCCCAGGTTCCTGAGCCTCTCCCTGCAGCGGCAGAAAGGCCTCACCCCCAGGTTCCTGAGCCTCTCCCTGCAGCTACAGAAAAGGCCTCACCCCCAGGTTCCTGAACCTCCCCGTGCAGCTGCAGAAAGGCCTCACCCCCAGGTTCCTGAGCCTCTCCCTGCAACTGCAAAAAGGCCTCACTCCCAGGTTCCTGAGCCTATCCGTGCAGCTGCAGAAAGGCCTCACCCCCCGGTTCATGAGCCTCTCACTGCAGCTGTAGAAATGCCTCACCCCCAGGTTCCTGAGCCTATCCCTGTAGCTGCAGAAAGGCCTCAGCCCCAGGTTCGTGAGCCTCTCCCTGCAGCTGCAGAAAGGCCTCATCCCCAGGTTCCTGAACCTCTCACTGCAGCTACAGAAAAGGCCTCACCCCAAGGTTCCTGAGCCTCTCCCTGCAGCTGCAGAAAAGCCTCACTCCCAGGTTCCTGAGCCTCTCCCTGCAGCTGTAGAAAGGCCTGACCCCCAGGTTCCTGACCCTATCCCTGCAGCTGCAAAAAGGCCTCACCCCCAGGTTCCTGAGCCTATCCTTGCAGCTGTAGAAAGGCCTCACCCCCAGGTTCCTGAGCCTATCCCTGCAGCAAGGCCTCACCCCTAGGTTCCGGAGCCTCTCCCTGCAGCTGTAGAAAGGCCTGACCCCTAGGTTTCTGAACATCCCCGTGCAGCTGCAGAAAGGCCTCACCCCCAGGTTCCTGAGCCTATCCCTGCAGCTGCAAAAAAAGCCTCACCCCCAGATTCCTGAGCCTATCCTTGCAGCTGCAGAAAGGCCTCACCCCCAGGTTCACGATCCTCTCCCTGCAGCTGCAGAAAGGCCTCACCCCCAGGTTCCTGAGCCTATCCGTGCAGCTGCAGAAAGGCCTCACCCCCCGGTTCATGAGCCTCTCACTGCAGCTGCAGAAATGCCTCACCCCCAGGTTCCTGAGCCTATCCCTGTAGCTGCAGAAAGGCCTCAGCCCCAGGTTCGTGAGCCTCTCCCTGCAGCTGCAGAAAGGCCTCATCCCCAGGTTCCTGAACCTCTCACTGCAGCTACAGAAAAGGCCTCACCCCAAGGTTCCTGAGCCTCTCCCTGCAGCTGCAGAAAAGCCTCACTCCCAGGTTCCTGAGCCTCTCCCTGCAGCTGTAGAAAGGCCTGACCCCCAGGTTCCTGACCCTATCCCTGCAGCTGCAAAAAGGCCTCACCCCCAGGTTCCTGAGCCTATCCTTGCAGCTGTAGAAAGGCCTCACCCCCAGGATCCTGAGCCTATCCCTGCAGCAAGGCCTCACCCCCAGGTTCCTGAGCCTTTCCCTGCAGCTACAGAAAAGGCCTCACCCCCCAGGTTCCTGAGCCTCTCCCTGCAGCTACAGAAAAGGCCTCACCCCATGGATCCTAAACCTCCCCCTGCAGCTGCAGAAAGGCCTCACCCCCAGGTTCCTTAGCCTCTCCCTGCAGCTGCAAAAAGGCCTCACCCCCAGGTTCCTGACCCTATCCCTGCAGCTGCAAAAAGGCCTCACCCCCAGGTTCCTGAGACTATTCCCGCAGCTGTAGAAAGGCCTGACCCCTAGGTTTCTGAACATCCCCGTGCAGCTGCAGAAAGGCCTCACCCCCAGGTTCCTGAGCCTATCCCTGCAGCTGCAAAAAAAGCCTCACCCCCAGATTCCTGAGCCTATCCTTGCAGCTGCAGAAAGGCCTCACCCCCAGGTTCACGATCCTCTCCCTGCAGCTGCAGAAAGGCCTCACCCCCAGGTTCCTGAGCCTATCCGTGCAGCTGCAGAAAGGCCTCACCCCCCGGTTCATGAGCCTCTCACTGCAGCTGCAGAAATGCCTCACCCCCAGGTTCCTGAGCCTATCCCTGTAGCTGCAGAAAGGCCTCAGCCCCAGGTTCGTGAGCCTCTCCCTGCAGCTGCAGAAAGGCCTCATCCCCAGGTTCCTGAACCTCTCACTGCAGCTACAGAAAAGGCCTCACCCCAAGGTTCCTGAGCCTCTCCCTGCAGCTGCAGAAAAGCCTCACTCCCAGGTTCCTGAGCCTCTCCCTGCAGCTGTAGAAAGGCCTGACCCCCAGGTTCCTGACCCTATCCCTGCAGCTGCAAAAAGGCCTCACCCCCAGGTTCCTGAGCCTATCCTTGCAGCTGTAGAAAGGCCTCACCCCCAGGTTCCTGAGCCTATCCCTGCAGCAAGGCCTCACCCCCAGGTTCCTGAGCCTTTCCCTGCAGCTACAGAAAAGGCCTCACCCCCAGGTTCCTGAGCCTCTCCCTGCAGCTACAGAAAAGGCCTCACCCCATGGATCCTAAACCTCCCCCTGCAGCTGCAGAAAGGCCTCACCCCCAGGTTCCTTAGCCTCTCCCTGCAGCTGCAAAAAGGCCTCACCCCCAGGTTCCTGACCCTATCCCTGCAGCTGCAAAAAGGCCTCACCCCCAGGTTCCTGAGACTATTCCCGCAGCTGCAGAAAGGCCTCACTCCCAGGTTCCTGAACATCCCCATACAGCTGCAGAAAGTCCTCACCCCCAGGTTCCTGAGCCTCCCCCTGTAGCTGCAGAAAGGCCTCGCCCCCAGGTTCCTGAGCCTCTCCCTGCAGCTACAGAAAATGCCTCACCCCAGGTTCCTGAGCCTATCCCTGCAGCTGCAGAAAGGCCTCACCCCCAGGTTCCTGAGCCTCTCCCTGCAGAAATGCCTCACCCCCAGGTTTCTGAACATCCCCGTGCAACTGCAGAAAGGCCTAACCCCCAGGTTCTTGAGCCTATTCCCGCAGCTGCAATAAGTCCTCACCGCCAGGTTTCTGAGCCCCTCACTTCAGCTGCAGAAAGGCCTCACCCCCAGGTTCCTGAACATCCCCGTGCAGCTGCAGAAAGGCCTCAACCCCAGGTTCCTGAGCCTATCCCCGCAGCAAGGCCTCACCCCCAGGTTCCTGAGCCTCTCCCTGCAGCTACAGAAAAGGCCACACCCCCAGGTTCCTGAACCTCTCCCTGCAGCTGCAGAAAGGCCTCACCCACAGATTCCTGAATCTCTCCCTGCAGCTACAGAAAAGGCCTCACCCCCAGTTTCCTGAACCTCCCCCTTTAGCTGCAGAAAGGCCTCAACCCCAGGTTCCTGAGCCTCTCCCTGCAGCTGCAAAAAGGCCTCACCCCAGGATCCTGAGCCTCTCCCTGCAGCTGCAGAAAGGCTTCACCCCCAGGTTCCTGAGCCTCTCCCTGCAGCTGCAGAAAGTCTTCACACCCAGGTTCCTGAACATCCCCGTGCAGCTGCAGAAATGCCTCACCACCAGATTCCTGAGCTTCTCCCTGAAGATACAGAAAGACCTCACCACCCCCAGGTTTCTGAGCCTATGCTTGCAGCTGCAGAAAGGTCTCACCCCCAGGTTCCTGAGCCTCTCCCTGCAGCTATAGAAAAGTCCTCACCCCCAGGTTCCTGAGCCTCTCCCTGCAGCTGCAGAAAGGCCTCACCCCCAGGTTCCCGAGCCTCTCCTTGCAGCTACAGAAAAGGCCTCACCCCATGGATCCTGAACCTCCCCCTGCAGCTGCAGAAAGGCCTCACCCCCAGGTTCCTTAGCCTCTCCCTGTAGCTGCAAAAAGGCCTCACCCCCAGGATCCTGAGTCTATCCCTGCAGCTGCAGAAAGCCCTCACCCCCAGGTTCCTGAGCCTATCCCTGCAGCTGCAAAAAGGCCTCACCCCCAGGTTCCTGAGCCTCTCCCTGCAGAAATGCCTCACCCCCAGGTTTCTGAACATTCCCGTGCAGCTGCAGAAAGGCCTAACCCCCAGGTTCCTGAGCCTATCCCTGCAGCTGCAGAAAGGCCTATCCCCCAGGTTCTTGAGCCTATCCCTGCAGCTGCAAAAAGGCCTCACCCCCAGTTTCCTGAGCTTCTCCCTGCAGAAAGGCCTAACCCCCAGGTTCTTGAGCCTATCCCTGCAGCTGCAAAAAGTCCTCACCCCCAGGTTCCTGAGACTCTCCCTGCAGCTGCAGAAAGGCCTCACCCCCAGGTTCCTGAGCCTCTCCCTGCAGCTGCAGAAAAGGCCTCTCCCACAGGTTCCTGAACATCCCCGTTCAGCTGCAGAAAGGTCACACCCCCATGTTTCTGAGCATATCCCTGCAGCTGCAAAAAGTCCTCAACCCCAGGTTCCTGAGCCTCTCTCTGCAGCTGCAGAAAGGCCTCACCCCCAGGTTCCTGAACATACCTGTGCAGCTGCAGAAAGGCCTCACCCCCAGGTTCCTGACCCTCCCCCTGCAGCTGCAGAAAGGCCTCACCCCCAGTTTCCTGAGCCTCTCCCTGCAGCTACAGAAAAGGCCTCACCCCCAGGTTCAATAACCTCCCCCTGCAGTTGCAGAGAGGCCTCACCCCCAGGTTCCGGAGCCTCTCCCTGCAGCTGCAGAAAGGTCTAACCCTCAGGTTCCTGAACCGCTCCCTGCAGCTGCAGAAAGGCCTCACCCCCAGGTTCCTGAACCTCTCCCTGCAGCTGCAGAAAGGCTTCACACCCTGGTTCCTGAACCTATCCCTGCAGCTGCAAAAAGGCCTCACCCCCAGGTTCCTGAGCCTCTCCCTGAAGCTGCAGAAAGGCCTCACCCGCAGGTTCCATAACCTCTCCCTGCAGCTGCAGAAATGCCTCACCCCAGGTTCCTGAACCTCTCCCTGCAGCTACAGAAAAGGCCTCACCCCCTGGCTCCTGAGCCTCTCCCTGCAGCTGCAGAAAGGCCTCACCCCCAGGTTCCTGAGCCTCTCCCTGCAGCGGCAGAAAGGCCTCACCCCCAGGTTCCTGAGCCTATCCCTGCAGCTACAGAAAAGGCCCCACCCCCAGGTTCCTGAACCTCCCCGTGCAGCTGCAGAAAGGCCTCACCCCCAGGTTCCTGAGCCTCTCCCTGCAACTGCAAAAAGGCCTCACTCCCAGGTTCCTGAGCCTCTCCCTGCAGCTGCAGAAAGGCCTCACCCCCAGGTTCCTGAGCCTCTCCCTGCAGCTGCAGAACGGCCTCACCCCCAGGTTCCTGAACATCCCCGTTCAGTTGCAGAAAGGTCTCACCCCCATGTTTCTGAGCCTATCCCTGCAGCTGCAAAAGGCCTCACCCCCAGGTTCCTGAGCCTCTCCCTGCAGCTGCAGAAAGGCCCCACCCCCAGGTTCCTGAACATACCCGTGCAGCTGCAAAAAGGCCTCACCCCCAGGTTCCTGAGCCTCCCCCTGCAGCTACAGAAAAGGCCTCACCCCCAGGTTCCTGAGCCTCTCCCTGCAGCTGCAGAAAGGCCTCACCCCCAGGTTCCTGAGCCTCTCCCTGCAGCTACAGAAAAGGCTTCACCCCCAGGTTCCTGAGCCTATCCCTGCAGCTGCAAAAAGGCCTCACCCCAGGTTCCTGATCCTCTCCCTGCAGCTGCAGAAATGCCTCACCCCCAGGTTTGTGAACATCCCCGTACAGCTGCAGAAAGGCCTCACCCCCAGGTTCCTGAGCCTATCCCCGCAGCTGCAAAAAGTCCTCACCTCCAGGTTTCTGAGCCCCTCACTTCAGCTGCAGAAAGGCCTCAGCCCCAGGTTCCTGAACATCCCCGTGCAGCTGCAGAAAGGCCTCAACCCCAGGTTCCTGAGCCTATCCCTGCAGCTGCAGAAAGGCCTCACCCCCAGGTTCCTGAACATCCCCGTGCAGCTGCAGAAAGGCCTCAACCCCAGGTTCCTGAGCCTCTCCCTGCAGCTGCAAAAAGGCCTCACCCCAGGATCCTGAGCCTCTCCCTGCAGCTGCAGAAAGGCCTCACCCCCAGGTTCCTGAGCCTTTCCCTGCAGCTACAGAAAAGGCCTCACCCCCAGTTTCCTGAACCTCCCCCTTTAGCTGCAGAAAGGCCTCACCCCCAGGTTCCTGAGCCTATCCCTGCAGCTGCAAAAAGGCCTCACCCCCAGGTTCCTGAGCCTCTCCCTGCAGCTGCAGAAATGCCTCACCACCAGGTTCTCGAACATCCCCGTGCAGCTGCAGAAAGGCCTCAACCCCAGGTTCCTGAGCCTATCCCTGCAGCAAGGCCTCACCGCCAGGTCCCTGAGCCTTTCCCTGCAGCTACAGAAAAGGCCTCACCCTCAGGTTCCTGAGCCTCTCCCTGCAGCTACAGAAAAGGCCTCACCCCCAGGACCCTGAGCCTCTCCCTGCAGCTGCAGAAAGGCCTCACCCCCAGGTCCCTGAACCTCTACCTGCAGCTACAGAAAAGGCCTCACCCCCAGTTTCCTGAACCTCCCCCTTTAGCTGCAGAAAGGCCTCAACCCCAGGTTCCTGAGCCTCTCTCTGCAGCTGCAAAAAGGCCTCACCCCAGGATCCTGAGCCTCTCCCTGCAGCTACAGAAAGGCTTCACCCCCAGGTTCCTGAACATCCCTGTGCAGCTGCAGAAAGGCCTCACCCCTAGCTTCATGAGCCTCTCCCGGCAGCTTCAGAAAGGCCTCACCCCCAGGTTTCTGAGCCCCTCCCAGCAGCAGCAGAAAGGCCTCACCCACAGGTCCCTGAGCCTCTCCCTGCAGCTGCAGAAAGGCCTCACCCCCACGTTCCTGAGCCTCTCCCTGCAGCTACAGAAAATTCCTCACCCCCAGGTTCCTCAACATCCCCGTGCAGCTGCAGAAAGGACTCACCCCCATGTTCCTGAGCCTCTCCCTGCAGCTGCCGAAAGGCCTCACCCCCAGGTTCCTGAGCCTATTCCTGCGGTTGCAGAAAGGACTCACCCCCAGGTTCCTGAGCCTCTCCCTGCAGCTGCAGAAAGGACTCACCCCCAGGGTCCTGAGCCTCTCCCTGCAGCTGCAGAAAGGCCTCATCCCCAGGTTCCTGAGCCTATTCCTGGAGCTGCAGAATGGGCTCACGCCCAGGTTGCTGAGCCTCTCCCTGCAGCTGCAGAAAGGCCTCACCCCCAGGTTCCTGAGCCTCTCCCTGCAGCTGCAGAAAGGTTCTCACCCCGAGATTCCTGAGCCTCTCCCTGCATCCGCAGAAAGGCCTCACCCACAGGTTCCTGAGCATCTCCCTGCAGCTGCAGAAAGGCCTCACCCCCATGTTCCTGAGCCTCTCCCTGCAGATACAGAAAGGCCTAACCCCCAGGTTTCTGAACATCCCCGTGCAGCTGCAGAAAGGCCTCACCCCCAGGTTCCTGAGCCTCTCCCTGCATCCGCAGAAAGTCCTCACCCACAGGTTCCTGAGCCTCTCCCTGCAGCTGCAAAAAGGCCTCTCCCCCACGTTCCTGAGCATCTTCCTGCAGCTACAGAAACTGCCTCACCCCCAGGTTCCTGAACATCCCCGTGCAGCTGCAGAAAGGACTCGCCCCCAGGTTCCTGAGCCAATTCCTGGAGCTGCATAATGGACTCACCCCCAGGTTCCTGAGCCTCTCCCTGCAGCTGCAGAAAGACCTCAACCCCAGGTTCCTGAGCCTCTCCCTGCATCCGCAGAATGGACTCACCCCCAAGTTCCTGAGCCTCTCCCTGCAGCTACAGAAAGACCTCACCCCCAGGTTCCTGTGCCTCTCCCTGCAGCTGCGGAAAGGTCTCACGCCGAGGTTTCTGAGCCTCTCCCTGCAGCTGCAGAAAGGCCTAACCCCCAGGTTCCTGAACATCCCCGTGCAGCTGCAGAAAGGCCTCACCCCTAGTTTCCTGAGCCTATCCCTGCAGCTGCAGAAAGGCCTCACCCCCAGGTTCCTGAACATCTCCCTGCAGCTGCAGAAAGGCCTCACCCCCAGGTTGCTGAGCCTCTCCCTGCAGATACAGAAAAGGCCTCACCCTTAGCTTCATGAGCCTCTCCCTGCAGCGTCAGAAAGGTCTCACCCCCAGGTTTCAGAGCCTCTCCCAGCAGCAGCAGAAAGGCCTCACCCCCAGGTTCCTGAGCCTCTCCCTGCATCTGCAGAAAGGCCTCACCGACAGGTTCCTGAGCCTCTCCCTGCAGCTGCAGAAAGACCTCACCCCCACGTTCCTGAGCATCTTCCTGCAGCTAAAGAAAAGGCCTCACCCCTAAGTTCCTGAACATCCCCATGCAGCTGCAGAAAGGACTCACCCCCAGGTTCCTGAGCCTCTCCCTGCAGCTGCAGAAAGGACTCACCCCCAGGGTCCTGAGCCTCTCCCTGCAGCTGCAGAAAGGCCTCATCCCCAGGTTCCTGAGCCTATTCCTGGAGCTGCAGAATGGACTCACCCCCAGGTTCCTGCGCCTCTCCCTGCAGCTGCAGAAAGGCCTCACCCCCAGGTTCCTGAGCCTCTCCATGCAGCTGCAGAAAGGCCTAACACCCAGGTTTCTGAACATCCCCGTGCAGCTGCAGAAAGGCCTCACCCCCAGGTTCCTGAGCATATCCCTGCAGCTGCTGAAAGGTCTGACCACCAGGGTCCTGAGCCTCTCCCTGCAGCTGCAGAAAGGACTCACCCCCAGGGTCCTGAGCCTATCCCTGCAGCTGCAGAAAGGCCTCACCCCCAGGTTCCTGAACATCTCCCTGCAGCTGCAGAAAGGCCTCACCCCCAGGTTGCTGAGCCTCTCCCTGCAGATACAGAAAAGGCCTCACCCTTAGCTTCATGAGCCTCTCCCTGCAGCGTCAGAAAGGTCTCACCCCCAGGTTTCAGAGCCTCTCCCAGCAGCAGCAGAAAGGCCTCACCCCCAGGTTCCTGAGCCTCTCCCTGCATCTGCAGAAAGGCCTCACCGACAGGTTCCTGAGCCTCTCCCTGCAGCTGCAGAAAGACCTCACCCCCACGTTCCTGAGCATCTTCCTGCAGCTAAAGAAAAGGCCTCACCCCTAAGTTCCTGAACATCCCCATGCAGCTGCAGAAAGGACTCACCCCCAGGTTCCTGAGCCTCTCCCTGCAGCTGCAGAAAGGACTCACCCCCAGGGTCCTGAGCCTCTCCCTGCAGCTGCAGAAAGGCCTCATCCCCAGGTTCCTGAGCCTATTCCTGGAGCTGCAGAATGGACTCACCCCCAGGTTCCTGCGCCTCTCCCTGCAGCTGCAGAAAGGCCTCACCCCCAGGTTCCTGAGCCTCTCCATGCAGCTGCAGAAAGGCCTAACACCCAGGTTTCTGAACATCCCCGTGCAGCTGCAGAAAGGCCTCACCCCCAGGTTCCTGAGCATATCCCTGCAGCTGCTGAAAGGTCTGACCACCAGGGTCCTGAGCCTCTCCCTGCAGCTGCAGAAAGGACTCACCCCCAGGGTCCTGAGCCTCTCCCTGCAGCTGCAGAAAAGGCCTCACCCCCAGGTTCCTGAGTCTCTCCCTGCAGCTGCAGAAAGGCCTCTCCCCCAGGTTTCTGTGCCTCTCCCTGCAGCTGCAGAAAGGCCTCAACCCCAGGTTCCTGAGCCTATCCCTGCAGCAGCAGAAAGGCCTCCCCCCCAGGTTCCTGAGCCTCTCCTTGCAGCTGCAGAAAGGCCTCACACCCAGGTTTCTGTTCCTCCCCCTGCAGCTGCAGAAAAGGCCTCACCCCCCAGGTTCCTGAGCTTCACTCTGCAGCTGCAGAAAGGCCTCACCCCCAGGTTCCTGAGCCTCTCCCTGCAGCTAAAGAAAAGGCCTCACCCGAGGCTCCTGAGCCTGTGCCTGCAGCTGCAGAAAGGCCTCACCCCCAGGTTCCTGAGCCTCTCCCTGCAGCTGCAGAAAGGCCTAACCCCCAGGTTCCTGAACATCCCCGTGCAACTGCAGAAAGGCCTCACCCCTAGGTTCCTGAGCCTATCCCTGCAGCTGCTGAAAGGTCTCACCACCAGGGTCCTGAGCCTCTCCCTGCAGCTGCTGAAAGGCCTCACCCCCAGGTTTCTGAGCCTTTCCCTGCAGCTGCAGAAAAGCCTAACCCCCAGGTTTCTGAACATCCCCGGGCAGCTACAGAAAAACCTCACCCCCCGGTTCCTGAGCATATCCCTGCAGCTATAGAAAAGGCCTCACCCCAAGGTTCGTGAGCCTCTCCATGCAGCTAGTGAAAAGGACTCACCCCCAGGTTCTTGTGCCTCTCCCTGCAGCTGCAGAAAGGCCTCACCCCCAGGTTCCTGAGCGTATTCTTGGAGCTGCAGAATGGACTCACCCCCAGGTTCCTGAGCCTCTCCCTGCAGCTGCAGAAAGGCCTCACCCCCAGGTTCCTGAGCCTCTCCCTGCAGCTGCAGAAAGGCCTCACCCCCAGGTTACTGAGCCTATCCCTGCAGCTATAGAAAAGGCATCACCCCAAGGTTTGTGAGCCTCTCCCTGCAGCTATAGAAAAGGCCTCGCCCCCAGGTTCCTGAGCCTCTCCCTGCAGCTGCAGAAAGGCCTCACCCCCAGGTTCGTAAGCCTCTCCCTGCAGTTGCAGAAAGGCCACACCCCCAGGTTCCTGAGCCTCTCCCTGCAGCTACAGAAAAGGCCTCACCCCCAGGTTTCTGAACCTCCCCCTGCAGCGCAGAATGGCCTCACCCCCAGGTTCCTGAGCCTCTCCCTTCAGCTGCAAAAAGGCCTCACCCCCAGGTTCCTGAGCCTCTCCCTGCAGCTGCAGAAAGGCCTCACCCCCAAGTTCCTGGGCCTCTCCCTCAGTTGCAGAAAGGCCTCACACCCAGGCTCCTGCGCCTCTCCCTGCAGCTGCAGAAAGGCCTCACCACCAGGTTCCTGAGCCTCTTCCTGCAGCTGAGAAAAGGCCTCACCCACAGATTCATGAGCCTCTCCCTGCAGCTGCAGAAAGGCCTCACCCCTAAGTTCCTGAGCCTCTCCCTCCAGCTGCAGACAAGCCTCACACCCAGGCTCCTGAGCCTCTCCCTGCAGCTGCAGGACCTCAGTGAATTGTGGTGTACCAGAAACTCACCTCAGAACCCAGAACCCAGTATCCGGCTAGCATAAGTGTCCCATTCGTTATCCGAGATTTGGCTCGGCGATCCCAATGAAAAGACAACCCAGAACAAGCGACTCAGTATACTCTCAGGAATGGTGGGAATCGGAAATACCTGTTCGTATATTATTCTCACATCAGTCCACAACAAGAATAAACGGAGACACGGTGAAAATAAAAAGAGTTTATTTTTATAGACCACGTGTCCTCAGATGCAGTACTTTGGCTAATACAAGCAGACAAATGATTATAATTAAAACCATCAGCATCGTTACAATACCATAGAATATAAAAGGAGTGATAATGTTATAATGACAGTGGATACTACCACCTTCCCTTTACTAAGAAGCTAATATTATTATTATGCTAATAGAAGGTCTCGTAGGCTTGAATAGGGGACCCCATACCTCAAAGATCAGCTTAGTGAAATCACATCACAGGAGCATCAGGAGTCTTCTCGCAGGAAGGCTCGTCTTCGGTCTGAATACTAAACATGATGCCTGCAATA
The DNA here is from genome assembly GCF_964204655.1 of Triturus cristatus. Lineage (NCBI taxonomy): Eukaryota > Metazoa > Chordata > Amphibia > Caudata > Salamandridae > Triturus > Triturus cristatus. Next base: position 194,399,236 of record NC_140579.1, read on the forward strand.
TTAAAAGCACCAACTTTCAGGTATTCACAGATGCCTGTGTGTTATGGCTAAATAGTGGGTCGATCAACCTAGAGTGGAAAACATGCATTGTCTAACAACCCAGACTGTTTGTTACACCATGTACAGACCAAGGTCGCTGCGCAGAGCTCGGGATGGTAACAACAGATTGCTTTCGTGTGAGGCAAAGCGCGAGTCAGCAGTTTGTTTAAACAATAACATGTAGACGCAGTGTCGTGTGCAAAAGTAGCAAGATGGCTTTCTAACATCTAACGTGGTTATGCTAACTTAACAATCTATGTACGTATTAAGGGAGTCCTTACTACACCTCCAGCTACAGAAAGGCCTCACCCCTAGGTTCCTGAGCCTATTCCTGGAGCTGCAGAATGGACTCACCCCCAGGTTGCTGAGCCTCTCCCTGCAGCTGCAGAAAAGCCTCAACCCCAGGTTCCTGAGCCTCTCCCTGCAGCTGCAGAAAGGCCTCACCCCCAGGTTCCTGAGCCTCTCCCTGCAGCTGCCGAAAGGCCTCACCCCCAGGTTCCTGAGCCTATCCCTGCAGCTGCCGAAAGGCCTCACCCCCAGGTCCCTGACCCTATCCCTGCAGCTGCAAAAAGGTTCTCATCCCCAGGTTCCTGAGCCTTTCCCTGCATCCGCAGGAAGGCCACACCCACAAGTTCCTGAGCCTCTCCCTGTAGCTACAGAAAAGGCCTCACCCCCAGGTTCCTGAACCTCCCCCTGCAGCTGCAGAAAAGCCTCACCCCCAGGTTCCTGAGCCTCTCCCTGCAGCTGAGAAAAGGCCTCACCCACAGATTCATGAGCCTCTCCCTGCAGCTGCAGAAAGGCCTCACCCCTAAGTTCCTGAGCCTCTCCCTCCAGCTGCAGACAAGCCTCACACCCAGGCTCCTGAGCCTCTCCCTGCAGCTGCAGAAAGGCCTCACCACAAGGTTCCTGAACCTCCTCCTCCCGCAGCTGCACAAAGGACTCACTCCCAGGTTCCAGAGCCTCTCCCTGCAGCTACAGAAAAGGCCTCACCCGCAGGTTCCTGAACCTTTCCCTGCAGCTGCAGAAAGGCCTCACCCGAGGTTCCTGAGCCTGTCCCTGCAGCTGCAGAAAGGCCTCACACCCAGGTTCCTGAGCCTCTTCCTGCAGCTGCAGAAAGGCCTCACACCCAGGATTCTGAGCCTCTCCCTGCAGCTGCAGAAAGGCCTAACCCCCAGGTTCCTGAACATCCCCGTGCAGCTGCAGAAAGGCCTCACCCCTAGCTTCATGAGCCTCTCCCTGCAGCTGCAGAAAGGCCTCACCCCCAGGTTTCTGAGCCCCTCCCAGCAGCAGCAGAAAGGTCTCACCCACAGGTTCCTGAGCCTCTCCCTGCAGCTGCAGAAAGGCCTCACCCCCACGTTCCTGAGCCTCTTCCTGCAGCTACAGAAAAGGCCTCACCCCCAGGTTCCTGAACATCCCCGTGCAGCTGCAGAAAGGACTCACCCCCATGTTCCTGAGCCTCTCCCTGCAGCTGCAAAAAGGCCTCAACTCCATGTTCCTGAGCCTCTCCCGGTAGCTGCCGAAAGGCCTCACCTCCAGGTTCCTGAGCCTATCCCTGGAGCTGCAGAATGGACTCTCCCCCAGGTTCCTGAGGCTCTCCCTGCAGCTGCTGAAAGGCCTCAACCCCAGGTTCCTGAGCGAATCCCTGCAGCTGCAGAAAGGACTCACCCCCAGGTTCCTGAGCCTCTCCCTGCAGCTGCAGAAAGCCCTCACCCCCAGGTTCCTGAGCCTCTCACTGCAGCTGCAGAAAGGCCTCACCTCCAGTTTCCTGAGCCTCTCCCTGCAGCTGCAGAAAGGCCTCACCCCCACGTTCCTGAGCCTCTCCCTGCAGCTACAGAAAAGGCCTCAACCCCAGGTTCCTGAACATCCCCGTGCAGCTGCAGAAAGGACTAACCCCCATGTTCCTGAGCCTCTCCCTGCAGCTGCAGAAAGGCCTCAACCCCATGTTCCTGAGCCTCTCCCGGTAGCTGCCGAAAGGCCTCACCTCCAGGTTCCTGAGCCTATCCCTGGAGCTGCAGAATGGACTCACCCCCAGGTTCCTGAGGCTCTCCCTGCAGCTGCACAAAGGCCTCAACCCCAGGTTCCTGAGCGAATCCCTGCAGCTGCAGAAAGGACTCACCCCCAGGTTCCTGAGCCTCTCCCTGCAGCTGCAGAAAGCCCTCACCCCCAGGTTCCTGAGCCTCTCCCTGCAGCTGCAGAAAGGCCTCACCCCCAGTTTCCTGAGCGTATTCCTGGAGCTGCAGAATGGACTCACCCCCAGGTTCCTGAGCCTCTCCCTGCAGCTGCAGAAAGGCCTCAACCCCAGGTTCCAGAGCCTCTCCCTGCAGCTGCAGAAAGGCCTCACCCCCAGGTTCCTGAGCCTCTCCCTGCACCTGCCGAAAGGCCTCAACCCCAGGTTCCAGAGCCTCTCCCTGCAGCTGCAGAAAGGCCTCACACCCAGGCTCCTGAGCCTCTCCCTGCAGCTGCAGAAAGGCCTCACCCCCAGGTTCCTGAGCCTCTCCCTGCAGCTGCAGAAAGGCCTCACCCCCAGTTTCCTGAGCGTATTCCTGGAGCTGCAGAATGGACTCACCCCCAGGTTCCTGAGCCTCTCCCTGCAGCTGCAGAAAGGCCTCAACCCCAGGTTCCAGAGCCTCTCCCTGCAGCTGCAGAAAGGCCTCACCCCCAGGTTCCTGAGCCTCTCCCTGCACCTGCCGAAAGGCCTCAACCTCAGGTTCCAGAGCCTCTCCCTGCAGCTGCAGAAAGGCCTCACACCCAGGCTCCTGAGCCTCTCCCTGCAGCTGCAGAAAGGCCTCACCACAAGGTTCCTGAACCTCCTCCGGCAGCTGCAGAAAGGACTAACTCCCAGGTTCCTGAGCCTCTCCCTGCAGCTACAGAAAAGGCCTCACCCCCAGGTTCCAGAACCTTTCCCTGCAGCTGCAGAAATGCCTCACCCCGAGGTTCCTGAGCCTGTCCCTGCAGCTGCAGAAAGGCCTCACACCCAGGTTCCTGAGCCTCTCCCTGCAGCTGCAGAAAGGCCTAACACCCAGGTTCCTGAACATCCCCGTGCAGCTGCAGAAAGGCCTCACCCCTAGCTTCATGAGCCTCTACCTGCAGCTGCAGAAAGGCCTCAGCCCCAGGTTTCTGAGCCCCTCCCAGCAGCAGCAGAACGGCCTCACCCCCACGTTCCTGAGCCTCTCCCTGCAGCTACAGAAAAGGCCTCACCCCCAGGTTCCTGAACATCCCCGTGCAGCTGCAGAAAGGACTCACCCCCAGGTTCCTGAGCCTCTCCCTGCAGCTGCAGAAAGGACTCACCCCCAGGGTCCTGAGCCTCTCCCTGCAGCAAGGCCTCATCCCCAGGTTCCTGAGCCAATTCCTGGAGCTGCATAATGGACTCACCCCCAGGTTCCTGAGCCTCTCCCTGCATCCGCTGAATGGACTCACCCCCAAGTTCCTGAGCCTCTCCCTGCAGCTGCAGAAAGGCCTCACACCCAGGTTTCTGATCCTCCCCCTGCAGCTGCAGAAAAGGCCTCACCCCCCAGGTTCCTGAGCTTCACCCTGCAGCTGCAGAAAGGCCTCACCCCAGGTTCCTGAGCCTCTCCCTGCAGCTAAAGAAAAGGCCTCATCCGAGGTTCCTGAGCCTGTCCCTGCAGCTGCTGAAAGGCCTCACCCCCAGGTTCCTGAGCCTCTCCCTGCAGCTGCAGAAAGGCCTAACCCCCAGGTTCCTGAACATCCCCGTGCAGCTGCAGAAAGGCCTCACCCCTAGCTTCATGAGCCTCTACCTGCAGCTGCAGAAAGGCCTCAGCCCCAGGTTTCTGAGCCCCTCCCAGCAGCAGCAGAAAGGCCTCATCCACAGGTTCCTGAGGCTCTCCCTGCAGCTGCAGAAAGGATTCACCCCCACGTTCCTGAGCCTCTCCCTGCAGCTACAGAAAAGGCCTCACCCCCAGGTTCCTGAACATCCCCGTGCAGCTGCAGAAAGGACTCACCCCCAGGTTCCTGAGCCTCTCCCTGCAGCTGCAGAAAGGACTCACCCCCAGGGTCCTGAGCCTCTCCCTGCATCTGCAGAAAAGGCCTCACCCCCAGGTTCCTGTGCCTCTCCCTGCAGCTGCAGAAGGGCCTCAACCCCAGGTTCCTGAGCCTATCCCTGCAGCAGCAGAAAGGCCTCCCCCCCAGGTTCCTGAGCATCCCCGTGCAGCTGCAGAAAGGCCTCACCCACAGGTTCCTGAGCCTCTCCCTGCAGCTGCAGAAAGGCCTAACCCCCAGGTTTCTGAACATCCCCGTGCAGCTGCAGAAAGTCCTCACCCCCAGGTTCCTGAGCATATCCCTGCACCTGCTAAAAGCTCTCACCACCAGGGTCCTGAGCCTCTCCCTGTAGATACAGAAAAGGCCTCACCCCCAGCTTCATGAGCCTAATAGAAGGTCTCGTAGGCTTGAATAGGGGACCCCATACCTCAAAGATCAGCTTAGTGAAATCACATCACAGGAGCATCAGGAGTCTTCTCGCAGGAAGGCTCGTCTTCGGTCTGAATACTAAACATGATGTCTGCAATATTAAAAGCACCAACTTTCAGGTATTCGCAGCTGCCTGTGTGTTATGGCTAAATAGTGGGTCGATCAACCTAGAGTGGAAAACATGCATTGTCTAACAACCCAGACTGTTTGTTACACCATGTACAGACCAAGGTCGCTGCGCAGAGCTCGGGATGGTAACAACAGATTGCTTTCGTGTGAGGCAAAGCGCGATTCAGCAGTTTGTTTAAACAATAACATGTAGACGCAGTGTCGTGTGCAAAAGTAGCAAGATGGCTTTCTAACATCTAACGTGGTTATGCTAACTTAACAATGTATGTACGTATTAAGGGAGTCCTTACTACACCTCCAGCTACAGAAAGGCCTCACCCCTAGGTTCCTGAGCCTATTCCTGGAGCTGCAGAATGGACTCACCCCCAGGTTGCTGAGCCTCTCCCTGCAGCAGCAGAAAAGCCTCAACCCCAGGTTCCTGAGCCTCTCCCTGCAGCTGCAGAAAGGCCTCACCCCCAGGTTCCTGAGCCTCTCCCTGCAGCTGCCGAAAGGCCTCACCCCCAGGTTCCTGAGCCTATCCCTGCAGCTGCCGAAAGGCCTCACCCCCAGGTCCCTGACCCTATCCCTGCAGCTGCAAAAAGGTTCTCATCCCCAGGTTCCTGAGCCTTTCCCTGCATCCGCACGAAGGCCACACCCACAAGTTCCTGAGCCTCTCCCTGTAGCTACAGGAAAGGCCTCACCCCCAGGTTCCTGAACCTCCCCCTGCAGCTGCAGAAAAGCCTCACCCCCAGGTTCCTGAGCCTCTCCCTGCAGCTGAGAAAAGGCCTCACCCACAGATTCATGAGCCTCTCCCTGCAGCTACAGAAAGGCCTCACCCCAAGGTTCCTGAACCTCCTCCTCCCGCAGCTGCAGAAAGGACTCACTCCCAGGTTCCAGAGCCTCTCCCTGCAGCTACAGAAAAGGCCTCACCCGCAGGTTCCTGAACCTTTCCCTGCAGCTGCAGAAAGGCCTCACCCGAGGTTCCTGAGCCTGTCCCTGCAGCTGCAGAAAGGCCTCACACCCAGGTTCCTGAGCCTCTTCCTGCAGCTGCAGAAAGGCCTCACACCCAGGATTCTGAGCCTCTCCCTGCAGCTGCAGAAAGGCCTAACCCCCAGGTTCCTGAACATCCCCGTGCAGCTGCAGAAAGGCCTCACCCCTAGCTTTATGAGCCTCTCCCTGCAGCTGCAGAAAGGCCTCACCCCCAGGTTTCTGAGCCCCTCCCAGCAGCAGCAGAAAGGCCTCACCCACAGGTTCCTGAGCCTCTCCCTGCAGCTGCAGAAAGGCCTCACCCCCACGTTCCTGAGCCTCTTCCTGCAGCTACAGAAAAGGCCTCACCCCCAGGTTCCTGAACATCCCCGTGCAGCTGCAGAAAGGACTCACCCCCATGTTCCTGAGCCTCTCCCTGCAGCTGCGGAAAGGCCTCAACCCCATGTTCCTGAGCCTCTCCCGGTAGCTGCCGAAAGGCCTCACCTCCAGGTTCCTGAGCCTATCCCTGGAGCTGCAGAATGGACTCACCCCCAGGTTCCTGAGGTTCTCCCTGCAGCTGCAGAAAGGACTCAACCCCAGGTTCCTGAGCGAATCCCTGCAGCTGCAGAAAGGACTCACCCCCAGGTTCCTGAGCCTCTCCCTGCAGCTGCAGAAAGCCCTCACCCCCAGGTTCCTGAGCCTCTCACTGCAGCTGCAGAAAGGCCTCACCCCCAGTTTCCTGAGCCTCTCCCTGCAGCTGCAGAAAGGCCTCACCCCCACGTTCCTGAGCCTCTTCCTGCAGCTACAGAAAAGGCCTCACCCCCAGGTTCCTGAACATCCCCGTGCAGCTGCAGAAAGGACTCACCCCCATGTTCCTGAGCCTCTCCCTGCAGCTGCGGAAAGGCCTCAACCCCATGTTCCTGAGCCTCTCCCGGTAGCTGCCGAAAGGCCTCACCTCCAGGTTCCTGAGCCTATCCCTGGAGCTGCAGAATGGACTCACCCCCAGGTTCCTGAGGTTCTCCCTGCAGCTGCAGAAAGGACTCAACCCCAGGTTCCTGAGCGAATCCCTGCAGCTGCAGAAAGGACTCACCCCCAGGTTCCTGAGCCTCTCCCTGCAGCTGCAGAAAGCCCTCACCCCCAGGTTCCTGAGCCTCTCACTGCAGCTGCAGAAAGGCCTCACCCCCAGTTTCCTGAGCCTCTCCCTGCAGCTGCAGAAAGGCCTCACCCCCACGTTCCTGAGCCTCTCCCTGCAGCTACAGAAAAGGCCTCAACCCCAGGTTCCTGAACATCCCTGTGCAGCTGCAGAAAGGACTAACCCCCATGTTCTTGAGCCTCTCCCTGCAGCTGCAGAAAGGCCTCAACCCCATGTTCCTGAGCCTCTCCCGGTAGCTGCCGAAAGGCCTCACCTCCAGGTTCCTGAGCCTATCCCTGGAGCTGCAGAAAGGACTCACCCCCAGGTTCCTGAGGCTCTCCCTGCAGCTGCACAAAGGCCTCAACCCCAGGTTCCTGAGCGAATCCCTGCAGCTGCAGAAAGGACTCACCCCCAGGTTCCTGAGCCTCTCCCTGCAGCTGCAGAAAGCCCTCACCCCCAGGTTCCTGAGCCTCTCCCTGCAGCTGCAGAAAGGCCTCACCCCCAGTTTCCTGAGCGTATTCCTGGAGCTGCAGAATGGACTCACCCCCAGGTTCCTGAGCCTCTCCCTGCAGCTGCAGAAAGGCCTCAACCCCAGGTTCCAGAGCCTCTCCCTGCAGCTGCAGAAAGACCTCACCCCCAGGTTCCTGAGCCTCTCCCTGCACCTGCCGAAAGGCCTCAACCCCAGGTTCCAGAGCCTCTCCCTGCAGCTGCAGAAAGGCCTCTCACCCAGGCTCCTGAGCCTCCCCCTGCAGCTGCAGAAAGGCCTCACCACAAGGTTCCTGAACCTCCTCCGGCAGCTGCAGAAAGGAATAACTCCCAGGTTCCTGAGCCTCTCCCTGCAGCTACAGAAAAGGCCTCACCCCCAGGTTCCATAACCTTTCCCTGCAGCTGCAGAAATGCCTCACCCCGAGGTTCCTGAGCCTGTCCCTGCAGCTGCAGAAAGGGCTCACACCCAGGTTCCTGAGCCTCTCCCTGCAGCTGCAGAAAGGCCTCAAAACCCAGTTTTCTGAACCTCTCCCTGCAGCTGCAGAAAGGCCTAACACCCAGGTTCCTGAACATCCCCGTGCAGCTGCAGAAAGGCCTCACCCCTAGCTTCAAGAGCCTCTACCTGCAGCTGCAGAAAGGCCTCAGCCCCAGGTTTCTGAGCCCCTCCCAGCAGCAGCAGAAGGGCCTCATCCACAGGTTCCTGAGGCTCTCCCTGCAGCTGCAGAACGGCCTCACCCCCACGTTCCTGAGCCTCTCCCTGCAGCTACAGAAAAGGCCTCACCCCCAGGTTCCTGAGCATCCCTGTGCAGCTGCAGAAAGGACTCACCCCCAGGTTCCTGAGCCTCTCCCTGCAGCTGCAGAAAGGACTCACCCCCAGGGTCCTGAGCCTCTCCCTGCAGCAAGGCCTCATCCACAGGTTCCTGAGCCAATTCCTGGAGCTGCATAATGGACTCACCCCCAGGTTCCTGAGCATCTCCCTTTATCCGCTGAATGGACTCACCCCCAAGTTCCTGAGCCTCTCCCTGCAGTTGCAGAAAGGCCTCACACCCAGGTTTCTGATCCTCCCCCTGCAGCTGCAGAAAAGGCCTCACCCCCCAGGTTCCTGAGCTTCACCCTGCAGCTGCAGAAAGGCCTCACCCCAGGTTCCTGAGCCTCTCCCTGCAGCTAAAGAAAAGGCCTCATCCGAGGTTCCTGAGCCTGTCCCTGCAGCTGCTGAAAGGCCTCACCCCCAGGTTCCTGAGCCTCTCCCTGCAGCTGCAGAAAGGCCTAACCCCCAGGTTCCTGAACATCCCCGTGCAACTGCAGAAAGGCCTCACCCCTAGGTTCCTGAGCCTATCCCTGCAGCTGCAGAAAGGCCTCACCCCCAGGTTCCTGAACATCTCCCTGCAGCTGCAGAAAGGCCTCACCCCCAGGTTCCTGAGCCTCTCCCTTCAGATACAGAAAAGGCCTCACCCGTAGCTTCATGAGTCTCTCCCTGCAGCTTCAGAAAGGCCTCCCCCCAGGGTTCAGAGCCTCTCCCTGCAGCTGCAGAAAGACCAAACACCCAGCTTCCTGAACATTCCCGTGCAGCTGCAGAAAGGCCTCACCCCTAGCTTCATGAGCCTCTACCTGCAGCTGCAGAAAAGCCTCAGCCCCAGGTTTCTGAGCCCCTCCCAGCAGCAGCAGAAAGGCCTCATCCACAGGTTCCTGAGTCTCTCCCTGCCGCTGCAGAAAGGCCTCACCCCCAGGTTCCTGAACATCCCCGTGCAGCTGCAGAAAGGACTCACCCCCAGGTTCCTGAGCCTCTCCCTGCAGCTGCAGAAAGGACTCACCCCCAGGGTCCTGAACCTCTCCCTGCAGCTGCAGAAAAGGCCTCACCCCCAGGTTCCTGAGTCTCTCCCTGCAGCTGCAGAAAGGCCTCACCCCCAGGTTCCTGTGCCTCTCCCTGCAGCTGCAGAAAGGCCTCAACCCCAGGTTCCTGAGCCTATCCCTGCAGCAGCAGAAAGGCCTCCCCCCCAGGTTCCTGAGCATCCCCGTGCAGCTGCAGAAAGGCTTCACCCACAGGTTCCTGAGCCTCTCCCTGCAGCTGCAGAAAGGCCTAACCCCCATGTTTCTGAACATCCCCGTGCAGCTGCAGAAAGTCCTCACCCCCAGGTTCCTGAGCATATCCCTGCACCTGCTGAAAGGTCTCACCACCAGGGTCCTGAGCCTCTCCCTGTAGATACAGAAAAGGCCTCACCCCCAGCTTCATGAGCCTCTCCCCGCAGCTGCAGAAAGGCCTCAGCCCCAGGTTCCTGAGCAACTCCCTGCAGCAGCAGAAAGGCCTCACCCCCAGGTTCCTGAGCATCTCCGTGCAGCTCCAGAAAGGCCTCACCCCCAGGTTCCTCAGCCTCTCCCTGCAGCTGCAGAAAGGCCTCACACCCAGGTTTCTGAGCCTCTCCCTGCAGCTGCAGAAAGGCATAACCCCCAGGTTCCTGAACATCCCCGTGCAGCTGCAGAAAGGCCTCACCCCCAGGTTCCTGAGCCAATCCCTGCAGCTGCAAAAAAGGCCTCACCCCCAGATTCCTGAGCCTATCCTTGCAGCTGCAGAAAGGTCTCACCCCCATGTTTCTGAGCCTATCCCTGCAGCTGCAAAAGGCCTCACCCACAGGTTCCTGAGCCTCTCCCTGCAGCTGCAGAAAGGCCTCACCCCCAGGTTCCTGAGCCTATCCTTGCAGCTGCAGAAAGGCCTCACCCCCCCATTTCATGAGCCTCTCACTGCAGCTGCAGAAATGCCTCACCCCCAGGTTCCTGAGCCTATCCCTGTAGCTGCAGAAAGGCCTCAGCCCCAGGTTCGTGAGCCTCTCCCTGCAGCTGCTGAAAGGCCTCATCCCCAGGTTCCTGAACCTCTCACTGCAGCTACAGAAAATGCCTCACCCCAAGGTTCCTGAGCCTCTCCCTGCAGCTGCAGAAATGCCTCACCCCCAGGTTTCTGAACATCCCCGTGCAGCTGCAGAAAGGCATCACCCCCAGGTTCCTGAGACTATTCCCGAAGCTGCAGAAAGGCCTCACTCCCAGGTTCCTGATCATCCCCATACAGCTGCAGAAAGTCCTCACCCCCAGGTTCCTGAGCCTCCCCCTGTAGCTGCAGAAAGGCCTCGCCCCCAGGTTCCTGAGCCTCTCCCTGCAGCTACAGAAAATGCCTCGCCCCCAGGTTCCTGAGCCTATCCCTGCAGCTGCAGAAAGGCCTCACCCCCAGGTTCGTGAGCCTCTCCCTGCAGAAATGCCTCACCCCCAGGTTTCTGAACATCCCCGTGCAACTGCAGAAAGGCCTAACCCCCAGGTTCTTGAGCCTATTCCCGCAGCTGCAAAAAGTCCTCACCGCCAGGTTTCTGAGCCCCTCACTTCAGCTGCTGAAAGGCCTCACCCCCAGGTTCCTGAACATCCTCGTGCAGCTGCAGAAAGGCCTCCACCCCAGGTTCCTGAGCCTATCCCTGCAGCAAGGCCTCACCCCCAGGTTCCTGAGCCTCTCCCTGCAGCTACAGAAAAGACCAAACACCCAGCTTCCTGAACATTCCCGTGCAGCTGCAGAAAGGCCTCACCCCTAGCTTCATGACCTCTACCTGCAGCTGCAGAAAGGCCTCAGCCCCAGGTTTCTGAGCCCCTCCCAGCAGCAGCAGAAAGGCCTCATCCACAGGTTCCTGAGTCTCTCCCTGCAGCTGCAGAAAGGCCCCACCCCCAGGTTCCTGAACATCCCCGTGCAGCTGCAAAAAGGACTCACCCCCAGGTTCCTGAGCCTCTCCCTGCAGCTGCAGAAAGGACTCACCCCCAGGGTCCTGAGCCTCTCCCTGCAGCTGCAGAAAAGGCCTCACCCCCAGGTTCCTGAGTCTCTCCCTGCAGCTGCAGAAAGGCCTCACCCCCAGGTTCCTGTGCCTCTCCCTGCAGCTGCAGAAAGGCCTCAACCCCAGGTTCCTGAGCCTATCCCTGCAGCAGCAGAAAGGCCTCCCCACCAGGTTCCTGAGCATCCCCGTGCAGCTGCAGAAAGGCTTCTCCCACAGGTTCCTGAGCCTCTCCCTGCAGCTGCAGAAAGGCCTAACCCCCAGGTTTCTGAACATCCCCGTGCAGCTGCAGAAAGTCCTCACCCCCAGGTTCCTGAGCATATCCCTGCACCTGCTGAAAGGTCTCACCACCAGGGTCCTGAGCCTCTCCCTGTAGATACAGAAAAGGCCTCACCCCCAGCTTCATGAGCCTCTCCCCGCAGCTGCAGAAAGGCCTCAGCCCCAGGTTCCTGAGCAACTCCCTGCAGCAGCAGAAAGGCCTCACCCCCAGGTTCCTGAGCATCTCCGTGCAGCTCCAGAAAGGCCTCACCCCCAGGTTCCTCAGCCTCTCCCTGCAGCTGCAGAAAGGCCTCACACCCAGGTTTCTGAGCCTCTCCCTGCAGCTGCAGAAAGGCATAACCCCCAGGTTCCTGAACATCCCCGTGCAGCTGCAGAAAGGCCTCACCCCCAGGTTCCTGAGCCAATCCCTGCAGCTGCAAAAAAGGCCTCACCCCCAGATTCCTGAGCCTATCCTTGCAGCTGCAGAAAGGTCTCACCCCCATGTTTCTGAGCCTATCCCTGCAGCTGCAAAAGGCCTCACCCACAGGTTCCTGAGCCTCTCCCTGCAGCTGCAGAAAGGCCTCACCCCCAGGTTCCTGAGCCTATCCTTGCAGATGCAGAAAGGCCTCACCCCCCGGTTCATGAGCCTCTCACTGCAGCTGCAGAAATGCCTCACCCCCAGGTTCCTGAGCCTATCCCTGTAGCTGCGGAAAGGCCTCAGCCCCAGGTTCGTGAGCCTCTCCCTGCAGCTGCTGAAAGGCCTCATCCCCAGGTTCCTGAACCTCTCACTGCAGCTACAGAAAATGCCTCACCCCAAGGTTCCTGAGCCTCTCCCTGCAGCTGCAGAAATGCCTCACCCCCAGGTTTCTGAACATCCCCGTGCAGCTGCAGAAAGGCATCACCCCCAGGTTCCTGAGACTATTCCCGAAGCTGCAGAAAGGCCTCACTCCCAGGTTCCTGATCATCCCCATACAGCTGCAGAAAGTCCTCACCCCCAGGTTCCTGAGCCTCCCCCAGTAGCTGCAGAAAGGCCTCGCCCCCAGGTTCCTGAGCCTCTCCCTGCAGCTACAGAAAATGCCTCACCCCCAGGTTCCTGAGCCTATCCCTGCAGCTGCAGAAAGGCCTCACCCCCAGGTTCGTGAGCCTCTCCCTGCAGAAATGCCTCACCCCCAGGTTTCTGAACATCCCCGTGCAACTGCAGAAAGGCCTAACCCCCAGGTTCTTGAGCCTATTCCCGCAGCTGCAAAAAGTCCTCACCGCCAGGTTTCTGAGCCCCTCACTTCAGCTGCTGAAAGGCCTCACCCCCAGGTTCCTGAGCCTCTCCCTGCAGCTACAGAAAAGACCAAACACCCAGCTTCCTGAACATTCCCGTGCAGCTGCAGAAAGGCCTCACCCCTAGCTTCATGAGCCTCTACCTGCAGCTGCAGAAAGGCCTCAGCCCCAGGTTTCTGAGCCCCTCCCAGCAGCAGCAGAAAGGCCTCATCCACAGGTTCCTGAGTCTCTCCCTGCAGCTGCAGAAAGGCCTCACCCCCAGGTTCCTGAACATCCCCGTGCAGCTGCAGAAAGGACTCACCCCCAGGTTCCTGAGCCTCTCCCTGCAGCTGCAGAAAGGACTCACCCCCAGGGTCCTGAGCCTCTCCCTGCAGCTGCAGAAAAGGCCTCACCCCCAGGTTCCTGAGTCTCTCCCTGCAGCTGCAGAAAGGCCTCACCCCAGGTTCCTGTGCCTCTCCCTGCAGCTGCAGAAAGGCCTCAACCCCAGGTTCCTGAGCCTATCCCTGCAGCAGCAGAAAGGCCTCCCCCCCAGGTTCCTGAGCATCCCCGTGCAGCTGCAGAAAGGCTTCACCCACAGGTTCCTGAGCCTCTCCCTGCAGCTGCAGAAAGGCCTAACCCCCAGGTTTCTGAACATCCCCGTGCAGCTGCAGAAAGTCCTCACCCCCAGGTTCCTGAGCATATCCCTGCACCTGCTGAAAGGTCTCACCACCAGGGTCCTGAGCCTCTCCCTGTAGATACAGAAAAGGCCTCACCCCCAGCTTCATGAGCCTCTCCCCGCAGCTGCAGAAAGGCCTCAGCCCCAGGTTCCTGAGCAACTCCCTGCAGCAGCAGAAAGGCCTCACCCCCAGGTTCCTGAGCATCTCCGTGCAGCTCCAGAAAGGCCTCACCCCCAGGTTCCTCAGCCTCTCCCTGCAGCTGCAGAAAGGCCTCACACCCAGGTTTCTGAGCCTCTCCCTGCAGCTGCAGAAAGGCATAACCCCCAGGTTCCTGAACATCCCCGTGCAGCTGCAGAAAGGCCTCACCCCAGGTTCCTGAGCCAATCCCTGCAGCTGCAAAAAAGGCCTCACCCCCAGATTCCTGAGCCTATCCTTGCAGCTGCAGAAAGGTCTCACCCCCATGTTTCTGAGCCTATCCCTGCAGCTGCAAAAGGCCTCACCCACAGGTTCCTGAGCCTCTCCCTGCAGCTGCAGAAAGGCCTCACCCCCAGGTTCCTGAGCCTATCCTTGCAGCTGCAGAAAGGCCTCACCCCCCGGTTCATGAGCCTCTTACTGCAGCTGCAGAAATGCCTCACCCCCAGGTTCCTGAGCCTATCCCTGTAGCTGCGGAAAGGCCTCAGCCCCAGGTTCGTGAGCCTCTCCCTGCAGCTGCTGAAAGGCCTCATCCCCAGTTTCCTGAACCTCTCACTGCAGCTACAGAAAATGCCTCACCCCAAGGTTCCTGAGCCTCTCCCTGCAGCTGCAGAAATGCCTCACCCCCAGGTTTCTGAACATCCCCGTGCAGCTGCAGAAAGGCATCACCCCCAGGTTCCTGAGACTATTCCCGAAGCTGCAGAAAGGCCTCACTCCCAGGTTCCTGATCATCCCCATACAGCTGCAGAAAGTCCTCACCCCCAGGTTCCTGAGCCTCCCCCTGTAGCTGCAGAAAGGCCTCGCCCCCAGGTTCCTGAGCCTCTCCCTGCAGCTACAGAAAATGCCTCACCCCCAGGTTCCTGAGCCTATCCCTGCAGCTGCAGAAAGGCCTCACCCCCAGGTTCGTGAGCCTCTCCCTGCAGAAATGCCTCACCCCCAGGTTTCTGAACATCCCCGTGCAACTGCAGAAAGGCCTAACCCCCAGGTTCTTGAGCCTATTCCCGCAGCTGCAAAAAGTCCTCACCGCCAGGTTTCTGAGCCCCTCACTTCAGCTGCTGAAAGGCCTCACCCCCAGGTTCCTGAACATCCTCGTGCAGCTGCAGAAAGGCCTCAACCCCAGGTTCCTGAGCCTATCCCTGCAGCAAGGCCTCACCCCCAGGTTCCTGAGCCTCTCCCTGCAGCTACAGAAAAGGCCACACCCCCAGGTTCCTGAAACTCTCCCTGCAGCTGCAGAAAGGCCTCACCCACAGATTCCTGAACCTCTCCCTGCAGCTACAGAAAAGGCCTCACCCCCAGTTTCCTGAACCTCCCCCTTTAGCTGCAGAAAGGCCTCAACCCCAGGTTCCTGAGCCTCTCCCTGCAGCTGCAAAAAGGCCTCAGCCCAGGATCCTGAGCCTCTCCCTGCAGCTGCAGAAAGGCTTCACCCCCAGGTTCCTGAGCCTCTCCCTGCAGCTGCAGAAAGTCTTCACACCCAGGTTCCTGAACATCCCCGTGCAGCTGCAGAAATGCCTCACCACCAGATTCCTGAGCTTCTCCCTGAAGCTGCAGAAAGACCTCACCACCCCCAGGTTTCTGAGCCTATGCTTGCAGCTGCAGAAAGGTCTCACCCCCAGGTTCCTGAGCCTCTCCCTGCATCTACAGAAAAGGCCTCACCCCCATGTTCCTGAGCCTCTCCTTGCAGCTATAGAAAAGTCCTCACCCCCAGGTTCCTGAGCCTCTCCCTGCAGCTGCAGAAAGGCCTCACCCCCAGGTTCCTGAGCCTCTCCTTGCAGCTACAGAAAAGGCCTCACCCCATGGATCCTGAACCTCCCCCTGCAGCTGCAGAAAGGCCTCACCCCCAGGTTCCTTAGCCTCTCCCTGCAGCTGCAAAAAGGCCTCACCCCCAGGTTCCTGAGTCTATCCCTGCAGCTGCAGAAAGCCCTCACCCGCAGGTTCCTGAGCCTATCCCTGCAGCTGCAAAAAGGCCTCACCCCCAGGTTCCTGAGCCTCTCCCTGCAGAAATGCCTCACCCCCAGGTTTCTGAACATCCCCGTGCAGCTGCAGAAAGGCCTAACCCCCAGGTTCCTGAGCCTATCCCTGCAGCTGCAGAAAGGCCTCACCCCCAGGTCCCTGAACCTCTACCTGCAGCTACAGAAAAGGCCTCACCCCCAGGTTCCTGAGTCTATCCCTGCAGCTGCAGAAAGCCCTCACCCGCAGGTTCCTGAGCCTATCCCTGCAGCTGCAAAAAGGCCTCACCCCCAGGTTCCTGAGCCTCTCCCTGCAGAAATGCCTCACCCCCAGGTTTCTGAACATCCCCGTGCAGCTGCAGAAAGGCCTAACCCCCAGGTTCCTGAGCCTATCCCTGCAGCTGCAAAAAGGCCTCACCCCCGGTTTCCTGAGCTTCTCCCTGCAGAAAGGCCTAACCCCCAGGTTCTTGAGCCTATCCCTGCAGCTGCAAAAAGTCCTCACCCCCAGGTTCCCGAGCCTCTCCCTGCAGCTGCAGAAAGGCCTCACCCCCAGGTTCCTGAGCCTCTCCCTGCAGCTACAGAAAAGGCCTCACCCCATGGATCCTAAACCTCCCCCTGCAGCGGCAGAAAGGCCTCACCCCCAGGTTCCTTAGCCTCTCCCTGCAGCTGCAAAAAGGCCTCACCCCCAGGTTCCTGAGCCTATCCCTGCAGCTGCAGAAAGGCCTCACCCCCAGGTTCCTGAGCCTATCCCTGCAGCTGCAAAAAGGCCTCACCCCCAGGTTCCTTAGCCTCTCCCTGCAGCTGCAAAAAGGCCTCACCCCCAGGTTCCTGAGCCTATCCCTGCAGCTGCAGAAAGCCCTCATCCCCAGGTTCCTGAGCCTATCCCTGCAGCTGCAAAAAGGCCTCACCCCCAGGTTCCTGAGCTTCTCCCTGCAGAAATGCCTCACCCCCAGGTTTCTGAACATCCCCGTGCAGCTGCAGAAAGGCCTAACCCCCAGGTTCCTGAGCCTCTCCCTGCAGCTACAGAAAAGGCCTCACCCCATGGATCCTAAACCTCCCCCTGCAGCTGCAGAAAGGCCTCACCCCCAGGTTCCTTAGCCTCTCCCTGCAGCTGCAAAAAGGCCTCACCCCCAGGTTCCTGACCCTATCCCTGCAGCTGCAAAAAGGCCTCACCCCCAGGTTCCTGAGACTATTCACGCAGCTGCAGAAAGGCCTCACTCCCAGGTTCCTGAACATCCCCATACAGCTGAAGAAAGTCCTCACCCCCAGGTTCCTGAGCCTCCCCCTGTAGCTGCAGAAAAGCCTCGCCCCCAGGTTCCTGAGCCTCTCCCTGCAGCTACAGAAAATGCCTCACCCCAGGTTCCTGAGCCTATCCCTGCAGCTGCAGAAAGGCCTCACCCCCAGTTCCTGAGCCTCTCCCTGCAGAAATGCCTCACCCCCAGGTTTCTGAACATCCCCGTGCAACTGCAGAAAGGCCTAACCCCCAGGTTCTTGAGCCTATTCCCGCAGCTGCAAAAAGTCCTCACCGCCAGGTTTCTGAGCCCCTCACTTCAGCTGCAGAAAGGCCTCACCCCCTGGTTCCTGAACATCCCCGTGCAGCTGCAGAAAGGCCTCAACCCCAGGTTCCTGAGCCTATCCCTGCAGCAAGGCCTCACCCCCAGGTTCCTGAGCCTCCCCCTGCAGCTACAGAAAAGGCCACACCCCCAGGTTCCTGAACCTCTCCCTGCAGCTGCAGAAAGGTCTCACCCACAGATTCCTGAACCTCTCCCTGCAGCTACAGAAAAGGCCTCACCCCCAGTTTCCTGAACCTCCCCCTTTAGCTGCAGAAAGGCCTCAACCCCAGGTTCCTGAGCCTCTCCCTGCAGCTGCAAAAAGGCCTCACCCCAGGATCCTGAGCCTCTCCCTGCAGCTACAGAAAGGCTTCACCCCCAGGTTCCTGAGCCTCTCCCTGCAGCTGCAGAAAGGCTTCACCCCCAGGTTCCTGAGCCTCTCCCTGCAGCTGCAAAAAGGCCTCACCCCAGGATCCTGAGCCTCTCCCTGCAGCTACAGAAAGGCTTCACCCCCAGGTTCCTGAGCCTCTCCCTGCAGCTGCAGAAAGGCTTCACCCCCAGGTTCCTGAGCCTCTCCCTGCAGCTGCAGAAAGTCTTCACACCCAGGTTCCTGAACATCCCCGTGCAGCTGCAGAAATGCCTCACCACCAGATTCATGAGCTTCTCCCTGAAGCTACAGAAAGACCTCACCACCCCCAGGTTTCTAAGCCTATGCTTGCAGCTGCAGAAAGGTCTCACCCCCAGGTTCCTGAGCCTCTCCCTGCATCTACAGAAAAGGCCTCACCCCCAGGTTCCTGAGCCTCTCCCTGCAGCTATAGAAAAGTCCTCACCCCCAGGTTCCTGAGCCTCTCCCTGCAGCTGCAGAAAGGCCTCACCCCCAGGTTCCTTAGCCTCTCCCTGCAGCTGCAAAAAGGCCTCACCCCCAGGTTCCTGAGTCTATCCCTGCAGCTGCAGAAAGCCCTCACCCCCAGGTTCCTGAGCCTATCCCTGCAGCTGCAAAAAGGCCTCACCCCCAGGTTCCTGAGCCTCTCCCTGCAGAAATGCCTCACCCCCAGGTTTCTGAACATCCCCGTGCAGCTGCAGAAAGGCCTAACCCCCAGGTTCCTGAGCCTATCCCTGCAGCTGCAGAAAGGCCTAACCCCCAGGTTCTTGAGCCTATCCCTGCAGCTGCAAAAAGGCCTCACCCACAGTTTCCTGAGCTTCTCCCTGCAGAAATGCCTCACCCCCAGGTTCCTGAGCCTCTCCCTGCAGCTGCAGAAAGGCCTCACCCCCAGGTTCCTGAGCCTCTCCCTGCAGCTACAGAAAAGGCCTCACCCCATGGATCCTAAACCTCCCCCTGCAGCTGCAGAAAGGCCTCACCCCCAGGTTCCTTAGCCTCTCCCTGCAGCTGCTGAGAGGCCTCACCCACAGGTTCCTGAACATACCCGTGCAGCTGCAGAAAGGCCTCACCCCCAGGTTCCTGAGCCTATCCCTGTAGCTGCAAAAAGGCCTCACCCCCAGGTTCCGGAGCCTCTCCCTGCCGCTGTAGAAAGGCCTGACCCCTAGGTTTCTGAACATCCCCGTGCAGCTGCAGAAAGGCCTCACCCCCAGGTTCCTGAGCCAATCCCTGCAGCTGCAAAAAAGGCCTCACCCCCAGATTCCTGAGCCTATCCTTGCAGCTGCAGAAAGGTCTCACCCCCATGTTTCTGAGCCTATCCCTGCAGCTGCAAAAGGCCTCACCCACAGGTTCCTGAGCCTCTCCCTGCAGCTGCAGAAAGGCCTCACCCCCAGGTTCCTGAGCCTATCCTTGCAGCTGCAGAAAGGCCTCACCCCCCCGGTTCATGAGCCTCTCACTGCAGCTGCAGAAATGCCTCACCCCCAGGTTCCTGAGCCTATCCCTGTAGCTGCAGAAAGGCCTCAGCCCCAGGTTCGTGAGCCTCTCCCTGCAGCTGCAGAAAGGCCTCATCCCCAGGTTCCTGAACCTCTCCCTGCAGCTGCAGAAATGCCTCACCCCCAGGTTTCTGAACATCCCCGTGCAGCTGCAGAAAGGCATCACCCCCAGGTTCCTGAGACTATTCCCGAAGCTGCAGAAAGGCCTCACTCCCATGTTCCTGTACCTCCCCCTGTAGCTGCAGAAAGGCCTCAGCCCCAGGTTCGTGAGCCTCTCCCTGCAGCTGCAGAAAGGCCTCCTCCCCAGGTTCCTGAACCTCTCCCTGCAGCTGCAGAAATGCCTCACCCCCAGGTTTCTGAACATCCCCGTGCAGCTGCAGAAAGGCATCACCCCCAGGTTCCTGAGACTATTCCCGAAGCTGCAGAAAGGCCTCACTCCCAGGTTCCTGTACCTCCCCCTGTAGCTGCAGAAAGGCCTTACCCCCAGGTTCCTGAGCCTCTCCCTGCAGAAATGCCTCACCCCCAGGTTTCTGAACATCCCCGTGCAACTGCAGAAAGGCCTAACCCCCAGGTTCTTGAGCCTATTCCCGCAGCTGCAAAAAGTCCTCACCGCCAGGTTTCTGAGCCCCTCACTTCAGCTGCAGAAAGGCCTCACCCCCAGGTTCCTGAACATCCCCGTGCAGCTGCAGAAAGGCCTCAACCCCAGGTTCCTGAGCCTATCCCTGCAGCAAGGCCTCACCCCCAGGTTCCTGAGCCTCTCCCTGCAGCTACAGAAAAGGCCACACCCCCAGGTTCCTGAACCTCTCCCTGCAGCTGCAGAAAGGCCTCACCCACAGATTCCTGAACCTCCCCCTTTAGCTGCAGAAAGGCCTCAACCCCAGGTTCCTGAGCCTCTCCCTGCAGCTGCAGAATGGCTTCACCCCCAGTTTCCTGAGCCTCTCCCTGCAGCTGCAGAAAGTCTTCACACCCAGGTTCCTGAACATCCCCGTGCAGCTGCAGAAATGCCTCACCACCAGATTCCTGAGCTTCTCCCTGAAGCTACAGAAAGACCTCACCACCCCCAGGTTTCTGAGCCTCTCCCTGCATCTACAGAAAAGGCCTCACCCCCAGGTTCCTGAGCCTCTCCCTGCAGCTATAGAAAAGGCCTCACCCCCAGGTTCCTGAGCCTCTCCCTGCAGCTATAGAAAAGTCCTCACCCCCAGGTTCCTGAGCCTCTCCCTGCAGCTGCAGAAAGGCCTCACCCCCAGGTTCCTGAGCCTCTCCTTGCAGCTACAGAAAAGGCCTCACCCCATGGATCCTGAACCCCCCCCCTGCAGCTGCAGAAAGGCCTCACCCCCAGGTTCCTTAGCCTCTCCCTGCAGCTGCAAAAAGGCCTCCCCCCCAGGTTCCTCAGTCTATCCCTGCAGCTGCAGAAAGCCCTCACCCCCAGGTTCCTGAGCCTATCCCCGCAGCTGCAAAAAGGCCTCACCCCCAGGTTCCTGAGCCTCTCCCTGCATCTACAGAAAAGGCCTCACCCCCAGGTTCCTGAGCCTCTCCCTGCAGCTATAGAAAAGTCCTCACCCCCAGGTTCCTGAGCCTCTCCCTGCAGAAAGGCCTCACCCCCAGGTTCCTGAGCCTCTCCTTGCAGCTACAGAAAAGGCCTCACCCCATGGATCCTGAACCCCCCCCTGCAGCTGCAGAAAGGCCTCACCCCCAGGTTCCTTAGCCTCTCCCTGCAGCTGCAAAAAGGCCTCACCCCCAGGTTCATGAGTCTATCCCTGCAGCTGCAGAAAGCCCTCACCCCCAGGTTCCTGAGCCTATCCCTGCAGCTGAAAAAAGGCCTTACCCCCAGGTTCCTGAGCCTCTCCCTGCAGAAATGCCTCACCCCCAGGTTTCTGAACATCCCCGTGCAGCTGCAGAAAGGCCTAACCCCCAGGTTCCTGAGCCTATCCCTGCAGCTGCAGAAAGGCCTAACCCCCAGGTTCCTGAGCCTATCCCTGCAGCTGCAAAAAGGCCTCACCCCCAGTTTCCTGAGCTTCTCCCTGCAGAAAGGCCTAACCCCCATGTTCTTGAGCCTATCCCTGCAGCTGCAAAAAGTCCTCACCCCCAGGTTCCTGAGCCTCTCCCTGCAGCTGCAGAAAGGCCTCACGCCCAGGTTACTGAGCCTCTCCCTGCAGCTACAGAAAAGGCCTCACCCCATGGATCCTAAACCTCCCCCTGCAGCTGCAGAAAGCCCTCACCCCCAGGTTCCTTAGCCTCTCCCTGCAGCTGCAAAAAGGCCTCACCCCCAGGTTCCTGAGCCTATCCCTGCAGCTGCAGAAAGGCCTCACCCCCAGGTTCCTGAGCCTATCCCTGCAGCTGCAAAAAGCCCTCACCCCCAGGTTCCTTAGCCTCTCCCTGCAGCTGCAAAAAGGCCTCACCCCCAGGTTCCTGACCCTATCCCTGCAGCTGCAAAAAGGCCTCACCCCCAGGTTCCTGAAACTATTCCCGCAGCTGCAGAAAGGCCTCACTCCCAGGTTCCTGAGCCTCCCCCTGTAGCTGCAGAAAGGCCTCACCCCAAGGTTCCTGAGCCTCCCCCTGTAGCTGCAGAAAGGCCTCGCCCCCAGGTTCCTGAGACTCTCCCTGCAGCTACAGATAATGCCTCACCCCAGGTTCCTGAGCCTATCCCTGCAGCTGCAGAAAAGCCTCACCCCCAGGTTCCTGAGCCTCTCCCTGCAGAAATGCCTCACCCCCAGGTTTCTGAACATCCCCGTGCAACTGCAGAAAGGCCTAACCCCCAGGTTCTTGAGCCTATTCCCGCAGCTGAAAAAAGTCCTCAACGCCAGGTTTCTGAGCCCCTCACTTCAGCTGCAGAAAGGCCTCACCCCCAGGTTCCTGAACATCCTCGTGCAGCTGCAGAAAGGCCTCAACCCCAGGTTCCTGAACATCCCCGTGCAGCTGCAGAAAGGCCTCAACCCCAGGTTCCTGAGCCTCTCCCTGCAGCTACAGAAAAGGCCACACCCCCAGGTTCCTGAAAATCTCCCTGCAGCTGCAGAAAGGCCTCACCCACAGATTCCTGAACCTCTCCCTGCAGCTACAGAAAAGGCCTCACCCCCAGTTTCCTGAACCTCCCCCTTTAGCTGCAGAAAGGCCTCAACCCCAGGTTCCTGAGCCTCTCCCTGCAGCTGCAAAAAGGCCTCACCCCAGGATCCTGAGCCTCTCCCTGCAGCTGCAGAAAGGCTTCACCCCCAGGTTCCTGAGCCTCTCCCTGCAGCAGCAGAAAGTCTTCACACCCAGGTTCCTGAACATCCCCGTGCAGCTGCAGAAATGCCTCACCACCAGATTCCTGAGCTTCTCCCTGAAGCTACAGAAAGACCTCACCACCCCCAGGTTTCTGAGCCTATGCTTGCAGCTGCAGAAAGGTCTCACCCCCAGGTTCCTGAGCCTCTCCCTGCATCTACAGAAAAGGCCTCACCCCCAGGTTCCTGAGCCTCTCCCTGCAGCTATAGAAAAGTCCTCACCCCCAGGTTCCTGAGCCTCTTCCTGCAGCTGCAGAAAGGCCTCACCCCCAGGTTCCTGAGCCTCTCCCTGCAGCTCCAGAAAAGGCCTCACCCCATGGATCCTGAACCTCCCCCTGCAGCTGCAGAAAGGCCTCACCCCCAGGTTCCTTAGCCTCTCCCTGCAGCTGCAAAAAGGCCTCACCCCCAGGTTCCTGAGTCTATCCCTGCAGCTGCAGAAAGCCCTCACCCCCAGGTTCCTGAGCCTATCCCTGCAGCTGCAAAAAGGCCTCACCCCCAGGTTCCTGAGCCTCTCCCTGCAGAAATGCCTCACCCCCAGGTTTCTGAACATCCCCGTGCAGCTGCAGAAAGGCCTAACCCCCAGGTTCTTGAGCCTATCCCTGCAGCTGCAAAAAGGCCTCACCCCCAGTTTCCTGAGCTTCTCCCTGCAGAAAGGCCTTACCCCCAGGTTCTTGAGCCTATCCCTGCAGCTGCAAAAAGTCCTCACCCACAGGTTCCTGAGCCTCTCCCTGCAGCTGCAGAAAGGCCTCACCCCCAGGTTCCTGTGCCTCTCCCTGCAGCTACAGAAAAGGCCTCACCCCCAGGTTCCTGAGCCTCTCCCTGCAGAAATGCCTCACCCCCAGGTTTCTGAACATCCCCGTGCAGCTGCAGAAAGGCCTAACCCCCAGGTTCTTGAGCCTATCCCTGCAGCTGCAAAAAGGCCTCACCCCCAGTTTCCTGAGCTTCTCCCTGCAGAAAGGCCTCACCCCCAGGTTCCTGAGCCTCTCCCTGCAGCTACAGAAAAGGCCTCACCCCCAGGTTCCTGTGCCTCCCCCTGCAGCTGCAGAAAAGGCCTCTCCCACAGGTTCCTGAACATCCCCGTTCAGCTGCAGAAAGGTCACACCTCCATGTTTCTGAGCATATCCCTGCAGCTGCAAAAAGTCCTCAACCCCAGGTTCCTGAGCCTCTCCCTGCATCTACAGAAAAGGCCTCACCCCCAGGTTCCTGAGCCTCTCCCTGCAGCTATAGAAAAGTCCTCACCCCCAGGTTCCTGAGCCTCTCCCTGCAGAAAGGCCTCACCCCCAGGTTCCTGAGCCTCTCCTTGCAGCTACAGAAAAGGCCTCACCCCATGGATCCTGAACCCCCCCCCTGCAGCTGCAGAAAGGCCTCACCCCCAGGTTCCTTAGCCTCTCCCTGCAGCTGCAAAAAGGCCTCACCCCCAGGTTCATGAGTCTATCCCTGCAGCTGCAGAAAGCCCTCACCCCCAGGTTCCTGAGCCTATCCCTGCAGCTGAAAAAAGGCCTTACCTCCAGGTTCCTGAGCCTCTCCCTGCAGAAATGCCTCACCCCCAGGTTTCTGAACATCCCCGTGCAGCTGCAGAAAGGCCTAACCCCCAGGTTCCTGAGCCTATCCCTGCAGCTGCAGAAAGGCCTAACCCCCAGGTTCCTGAGCCTATCCCTGCAGCTGCAAAAAGGCCTCACCCCCAGTTTCCTGAGCTTCTCCCTGCAGAAAGGCCTAACCCCCAGGTTCTTGAGCCTATCCCTGCAGCTGCAAAAAGTCCTCACCCCCAGGTTCCTGAGCCTCTCCCTGCAGCTGCAGAAAGGCCTCACGCCCAGGTTCCTGAGCCTCTCCCTGCAGCTACAGAAAAGGCCTCACCCCATGGATCCTAAACCTCCCCCTGCAGCTGCAGAAAGCCCTCACCCCCAGGTTCCTTAGCCTCTCCCTGCAGCTGCAAAAAGGCCTCACCCCCAGGTTCCTGAGCCTATCCCTGCAGCTGCAGAAAGGCCTCACCCCCAGGTTCCTGAGCCTATCCCTGCAGCTGCAAAAAGCCCTCACCCCCAGGTTCCTTAGCCTCTCCCTGCAGCTGCAAAAAGGCCTCACCCCCAGGTTCCTGACCCTATCCCTGCAGCTGCAAAAAGGCCTCACTCCCAGGTTCCTGAGCCTCCCCCTGTAGCTGCAGAAAGGCCTCACCCCAAGGTTCCTGAGCCTCCCCCTGTAGCTGCAGAAAGGCCTTGCCCCCAGGTTCCTGAGACTCTCCCTGCAGCTACAGATAATGCCTCACCCCAGGTTCCTGAGCCTATCCCTGCAGCTGCAGAAAAGCCTCACCCCCAGGTTCCTGAGCCTCTCCCTGCAGAAATGCCTCACCCCCAGGTTTCTGAACATCCCCGTGCAACTGCAGAAAGGCCTAACCCCCAGGTTCTTGAGCCTATTCCCGCAGCTGAAAAAAGTCCTCAACGCCAGGTTTCTGAGCCCCTCACTTCAGCTGCAGAAAGGCCTCACCCCCAGGTTCCTGAACATCCCCGTGCAGCTGCAGAAAGGCCTCAACCCCAGGTTCCTGAGCCTCTCCCTGCAGCTACAGAAAAGGCCACACCCCCAGGTTCCTGAACCTCTCCCTGCAGCTGCAGAAAGGCCTCACCCACAGATTCCTGAACCTCTCCCTGCAGCTACAGAAAAGGCCTCACCCCCAGTTTCCTGAACCTCCCCCTTTAGCTGCAGAAAGGCCTCAACCCCAGGTTCCTGAGCCTCTCCCTGCAGCTGCAAAAAGGCCTCACCCCAGGATCCTGAGCCTCTCCCTGCAGCTGCAGAAAGGCTTCACCCCCAGGTTCCTGAGCCTCTCCCTGCAGCTGCAGAAAGTCTTCACACCCAGGTTCCTGAACATCCCCGTGCAGCTGCAGAAATGCCTCACCACCAGATTCCTGAGCTTCTCCCTGAAGCTACAGAAAGACCTCACCACCCCCAGGTTTCTGAGCCTATGCTTGCAGCTGCAGAAAGGTCTCACCCCCAGGTTCCTGAGCCTCTCCCTGCATCTACAGAAAAGGCCTCACCCCCAGGTTCCTGAGCCTCTCCCTGCAGCTATAGAAAAGTCCTCACCCCCAGGTTCCTGAGCCTCTTCCTGCAGCTGCAGAAAGGCCTCACCCCCAGGTTCCTGAGCCTCTCCCTGCAGCTACAGAAAAGGCCTCACCCCATGGATCCTGAACCTCCCCCTGCAGCTGCAGAAAGGCCTCACCCCCAGGTTCCTTAGCCTCTCCCTGCAGCTGCAAAAAGGCCTCACCCCCAGGTTCCTGAGTCTATCCCTGCAGCTGCAGAAAGCCCTCACCCCCAGGTTCCTGAGCCTATCCCTGCAGCTGCAAAAAGGCCTCACCCCCAGGTTCCTGAGCCTCTCCCTGCAGAAATGCCTCACCCCCAGGTTTCTGAACATCCCCGTGCAGCTGCAGAAAGGCCTAACCCCCAGGTTCTTGAGCCTATCCCTGCAGCTGCAAAAAGGCCTCACCCCCAGTTTCCTGAGCTTCTCCCTGCAGAAAGGCCTTACCCCCAGGTTCTTGAGCCTATCCCTGCAGCTGCAAAAAGTCCTCACCCCCAGGTTCCTGAGCCTCTCCCTGCAGCTGCAGAAAGGCCTCACCCCCAGGTTCCTGTGCCTCTCCCTGCAGCTACAGAAAAGGCCTCACCCCCAGGTTCCTGTGCCTCCCCCTGCAGCTGCAGAAAAGGCCTCTCCCACAGGTTCCTGAACATCCCCGTTCAGCTGCAGAAAGGTCACACCTCCATGTTTCTGAGCATATCCCTGCAGCTGCAAAAAGTCCTCAACCCCAGGTTCCTGAGCCTCTCTCTGCAGCTGCAGAAAGGCCTCACCCCCAGGTTCCTGAACATACCTGTGCAGCTGCAGAAAGGCCTTACCCCCAGGTTCCTGACCCTCCCCCTGCAGCTGCAGAAAGGCCTCACCCCCAGGTTCCTGAGCCTCTCCCTGCAGCTACAGAAAAGGCCTCACCCCCAGGTTCAATAACCTCCCCCTGCAGTTGCAGAAAGGCCTCACCCCCAGGTTCCGGAGCCTCTCCCTGCAGCTGCAGAAAGGTCTAACCCTCAGGTTCCTGAAACGCTCCCTGCAGCTGCAGAAAGGCCTCACCCCCAGGTTCCTGAACCTCTCCCTGCAGCTGCAGAAAGGCTTCACACCCTGGTTCCTGAACCTATCCCTGCAGCTGCAAAAAGGCCTCACCCCCAGGTTCCTGAGCCTCTCCCTGAAGCTGCAGAAAGGCCTCACCCGCAGGTTCCTTAACCTCTCCCTGCAGCTGCAGAAATGCCTCACCCCAGGTTCCTGAAACTCTCCCTGCAGCTACAGAAAAGGCCTCACCCCCTGGCTCCTGAGCCTCTCCCTGCAGCTGCAGAAAGGCCTCACCCCCAGGTTCCTGAGCCTCTCCCTGCAGCGGCAGAAAGGCCTCACCCCCAGGTTCCTGAGCCTCTCCCTGCAGCTACAGAATGGCCTCACCACCCAGGTTCCTGAGCATATCCCTGCAGCTGCAAAAAGGCCTCACCCCAAGGTTCCTGACCCTATCCCTGCAGCTGCAGAAAGGCCTCACCCCCAGGTTCCTGAACATCCCCGTGCAGCTGCAGAAAGGCATCACCCCCAGGTTCCTGAGACTATTCCCGCAGCTGCAGAGAGGCCTCACCCCCAGGTTCCTGAATATACCCGTGCAGCTACAGAAAGGCCTGACCCCCAGGTTCCTGAGCCTCTTCTACAGCTGCAGAAAGACCTCACTCCCAGGTTCCTGAACATCCCCATACTGCTGCTGAAAGTCCTCACCCCCAGGTTCCTGAGCCTCCCCCTCTAGCTGCAGAAAGGCCTCGCCCCCAGGTTCCTGAGCCTCTCCCTGCAGCTACAGAAAATGCCTCACCCCCAGGTTCCTGAGCCTATCCCTGCAGCTGCAGAAAGGCCTCACCCCCAGGTTCCTGAGCCTCCCCCTCTAGCTGCAGAAAGGCCTCGCCCCCAGGTTCCTGAGCATCTCCCTGCAGCTACAGAAAATGCCTCACCCCCAGGTTCCTGAGCCTATCCCTGCAGCTGCAGAAAGGCCTCACCCCCAGGTTCCTTAGCCTCTCCCTGCAGCTGCAAAAAGGCCTCACCCCCAGGTTCCTGAACCTATCCCTGCAGCTGCAGAAACGCCTCACCCCAGGTTCCTGAGCCTATCCCTGCAGCTGCAAAAAGGACTCACCCTCAGGTTCCTGAGCCTCTCCCTGCAGAAATGCCTCACCCCCAGGTTTCTGAACATCCCCGTGCAGCTGCAGAAAGGCCTAACCCCCAAGTTCTTGAACCTATTCCCGCAGCTGCAAAAAGTCCTCACCGCCAGGTTTCTGAGCCCCTCACTTCAGTTGCAGAAAGGCCTCACCCCCAGGTTCCTGAACATCCCCGTGCAGCTGCAAAAAGGCCTCCACCCCAGGTTCCTGAGCCTATCCCTGCAGCTGCAGAAAGGCCTCACCCCCAGGTTCCTGAACCTCCCCCTGCAAAAAGGCCTCACCCCCAGGTTCAATAACCTCTCCCTGCAGCTGCAGAAAGGCCTCACCCACAGGTTCCTGAACATACCCGTGCAGCTGCAGAAAGGCCTCACCCCCAGGTTCCTGAGCCTATCCCTGCAGCTGCAAAAATACCTCACCCCCAGGTTCCGGAGCCTCTCCCTGCAGCTGTAGAAAGGCCTGATCCCCAGGTTTCTGAACATCCCCGTGCAGCTGCAGAAAGGCCTCACCCCTAGGTTCCTGAGCCTATCCCTGCAGCTGCAAAAAAGGCCTCACCCCCAGGTTCCTGAGCCTATCCTTGCAGCTGCAGAAAGGCCTCACCCCCAGGTTCACGAGCCACTCCCTGCAGCTGTAGAAAGGCCTCACCCCCAGGTTCCTGAGCCTATCCTTGCAGCTGTAGAAAGGCCTGACCCCCAGGTTCCTGAACATCCCGTGCAGCTGCAGAAAGGCCTCAACCCCAGGTTCCTGAGCCTATCCCTGCAGCAAGGCCTCACCCCCAGGTTCCTGAGCCTTTCCCTGCAGCTACAGAATGGCCTCACCCCCAGGTTCCTGAGCCTTTCCCTGCAGCTACAGAAAGACCTCACCCCCAGGTTTCTGAGCCTATCCTTGCAGCTGCAGAAAGGTCTCACCCCCAGGTTCCTGAGCCTCTCCCTCCATCTACAGAAAAGGCCTCACCCCCAGGTTCCTGCGCCTCTCCCTGCAGCTACAGAAAAGTCCTCACCCCCAGGTTCCTGAGCCTCTCCCTGCAGCTGCAGAAAGGCCTCACCCCCAGGTTCCTGAGCCTCTCCCTGCAGCTACAGAAAAGGCCTCACCCCATGGATCTTGAACCTCTCCCTGCAGAAATGCCTCACCCCCAGGTTTCTGAACATCCCTGTGCAGCTGCAGAAAGGCCTAACCCCCAAGTTCTTGAACCTATTCCCGCAGCTGCAAAAAGTCCTCACCGCCAGGTTTCTGAGCCCCTCACTTCAGTTGCAGAAAGGCCTCACCCCCAGGTTCCTGGGCCTCTCCCTGCAGCTACAGAAAAGGCCTCACCCCATAGATCCTGAGCCTCTCCCTGCAGCTGCAGAAAGGCCTTACCCCCAGGTTCCTTAGCCTCTCCCTGCAGCTGCAAAAAGGCCTCACCCCCAGTGTAGGAGAGTAGGGTCTGCAATCCTATGATCACCCAGATTTTTTGCTTTTGCTTCATTGGTTTACGACTTTCCCTGGCTGTGGGCCTGCCAATCAGACCCACAGCCTAGCTGTTCTCTCTCGAAATTAACACACATATACATTAGGTGCATCCACTAATTGGAACTGGGCCGCCTTGTCAGTCCCTGTCTCAGCATACCACAGGTATCCAGGGCATCGGTGTACCCAGGGCCTACCGGGGGCTGCAGCATGTATTATGCCACCCCTGGATGGCCGCCCAAATCTGACACAACTGGCTGCACGACAGCTGGGGCAAGGTGGTGTAATCACCCGTTGCTGTAGGTGTAGTATTCCTATACCTAACCCTAAAATGGACACATGGATTCCTATCAGTCACTCCTATGGCAGGCCTTATCAATCCTGAAGGCAGAGTGCAGGGGATCATGTGGGACGGTGCTCTGGCGCGAGCTGAGCCCGTCGACGGCTTGCGGAACCAAGTCCTAATAGCCGTTCCATGGTGACGTGGGCCAACTACTTTAAAATGCATTATAATCCTTGCGGTTATTTGCTAACTTTGGCATCGCATCACCTACACATGTCGAGTAAGGTGTCATACGAATTGGAATACAAACCCCTCGCCAGTTCTGGCGACGGGGTTAGCATTCCCCCCTTTTAGAGGGGCACGACATGGAAGTAACCTTGAACCCCGGTTAAAGTTGACTCAAGCCTCAGCATCACAAAATGGATGCTGCCACCAGACACAAGTCTGACCTCCTGCTGCTGGGAGACCTTCCAGCGAAGGGAGCTTGGACAAAGGGTTTCCTGTCGAGGGCGGTGTTAGCACCATCCCAGACAGGGTTTGTGTATCCCAGGTAGGCAGGGCTGAAAGGAAGGTGATTGCAAGTGGCACCCCGGTGCTCACTGTGCATAGCCCGGCTCAAACCAGTTTCGGGGGCACACCAGCCCCTGAGCTGGGGCGAAGCCGGACAAAGGATAGGGGTGTAACCACCCCCCTCCTGGTCCCACCCATAGGTAGGACCTAGTCACAGGCCAGCCCCTTTTTCCTAGAATAAAGGTGGGAGCGGGTCCCCTTCCCAAATTGGATAATCGGATAATCGGATAATTCTGAATCTTGAACTACTTTCCACGAAAGGAACTCTTGACTATTTCTGAAGACTCTCCCTTGTGGCTAAGGAGTAGCCACCCTGCACCAGCAGGCACCACCTAAGCGCTTGCGGTTTGCTGTAGGTCTCTCCTACGGATCAAGACTGCCCAGCTCGACGAGACCCGGGTTCCCTGCCATCTCTGACCTCTACCTACATCATCAGCTCAGCTGAGATTCGTAGGTGTGACGAGACCTGTGGGACCGGCCATCTTCAGAACCTGCACGACGCTTATCTAGCACGCCCACCGAGGGACCCTCGAGTGAGTGCACCTAGGGTTTGAGAAGCCCTAACCCTGAGCGGCTCCAGCACCGAAGTCTGCCTCCCCAGCATCCACGAGATCTGCGTGGGGGCCCTTCCGCTCCTTGCTGTTCACCGCGTTGTCCGACCACTTGCCGACCGGCTTGTGGCCCTCTTCACGACGCACCACGATTGTTTCATCACTAGTCTGGTTATTCCAGACTGGCTCTTGCTCCCTTTCAACAGAGGAGTACCTCGGACCCTCCTGGTCCACTTCAGACGCCATCTTGACTCCCCCGCGTGGGTTGCCACTGCCAAGATCCGCTGCCCCATTCCTGGGCCCAGCATCATCGACAGCAGACACCTTTGTGGGACAGCTCGCCCTCCATCCTGGTCGCCGCCGCGCCTCCTAGTCCGAGGAACAGCCGAGTCCGACGTCATCCACTCACCTGGTCGAGGTGACTTCAGCCGTTGCCGTCCTGGTACCCACACGATCGCTGGCTAGCGGTTGAGAACTGAGTCCCCTCTGCTTTCAGGTTTTCTCCATCACCGATCCAGGCTTGGATCTCTCTGAACATCAACACTGGTCGCCTGCCAGCAACTTCTTCTTTCAGGCTCCTGAGACTACAACGAGGACTCCCGACATCTTGCCGAACCTCCCGCAGCCGCAGCCTCTGGGCTAGGTAACTCGAGCATTTCGGTGCTCCATCGCAGGTTCGCTTTACAAGTGTCCAGTTCCTTTTTCGTTTAGTCCCACTGATCGGATCACTCCGGAATCAGTAACTTTAGACTTTCTAACCTTTCCCATTCCACTTGCAGTGTAAATGGTTTCGTGCCCTTCGGGCATGTGTGTAAATTGTGCAACCAGAAGTATTTTCATAAGAGTTTTGTAGTGTGCTTAGCTCCCTGACTCATAAAGAGCCAGGGTAGTCTTGTTATAAATAAATATCCTTTATTTTCATAACAACTTGTGTGGTGTCCTTTCACTTGGTGTTCAAGGTGTATACGTGATGGTAAACAGCTGGCTTAACACGCCCTCTAGAGTTTAGCCTAAAGACTGCTCGTATCCACGCTACTAGGATAGCTGGTCTATACGGTTGACTTACAACCAATCATCAATAAGGGTCGTTTGGAATGATACACAGTGATCACTAGAATAGTGAGCACTACATATCAGGCCAACTTCTCACATTGGTGAGCAGCGGTTGGGATTTGAGCTTGCTGTTGTTTTACCACACACGTATCCTAAGAATATCAAAGTGAAAGATCACATAAGTACCCAGGTACATATAACTTAACTTAGAATACTCTGAGTTCTACTGAACCAGCTGTTGTAGTGTAACAGGGCTTAGCACACCCTGACTACAACTCTTAGCAAGGGATCAGTAGGTAAACAAATAGTGTAGGTAGGTGCATCACTTACACCTCACTAGAAGCATGTCGGTCCACGGAGAGTCTGCGGAGACTCCCTTAGTGGTCAGTGACCCTCCACAGGTCATGTCACGATAGGCAGCTCTTAGCTTCAAGGAGATGAGACAGCTGTGTGCCTCCAGGAAGCTAAACCAGGGTTCTAACCCTACCATCGCATTTCTGATAGGTCTCTTAGAGACGTACGATGCAAGGAGGTCCTCTAACACAGGTCCCCCCAATGCTGATGGGAACATGCCTCCCTTAGAGGGAACCCTTGGTGACCCGGACCTCGACCTCCATACAGAGGAGGAAGACGAGGAGGAGTTATCAGGAGACGAGGCAAACAAAGGTCCAGTGGTAGTCAGCAGGCTTACAAGGACCAACTTAAGCAGGCATGAGAATGGAACTGGGGGAGCCCCGGGCCCACGCTCAAGCAGGCCTAACATTGGGAACGGACGAGCTAGGTCTCTCTCCAGAGGCTCTAACAGATCTGTTCGAACACATGTCTCTCAGGCATCTTCTCAGAGAGGAATGACGTCCCCTCAGAGAAGGGAGCATGAAGCGAAGATGAGGGAAGTCAATCTGAGGATCGAGCGGGAAGAACTTGCCCTCGCCAAAGAAAGACTTGCCTTGGCCCGAGAGCAGAAATTAAGTGGGTTAGATCCCACTGGTGGCAGCATTCTCATTAGAGAGAAAGACAGGGGTATAGACACTAGACACCTGAGTAAAATAGTGCCCCCCTTTAAGCAAGGGGACGATATCCACAAGTGGATAACTGCGTTGGAGAGGGCCTGCACTGTCCAGTGCGTCCCCCAAAGTCAGTGGGCAGCTATACTGTGGCTCTCCTTTGAAGGTAAAGGGCGAGACAAGCTCCTCACTACTAGAGCTGAGGATGCAAACAACTACCAAGTCCTGAAGAATACACTGATTGATGGGTTTGGCTTAACCACGGAGCAGTACAGGTTGCTGTTCCGGGACACCCAGAAAATTCAGTCTCAGGATTGGACTGACTTTGTCGATTGTGCCACTAAGGCTTTGGAAGGCTGGTTGCTGGGTAGCAAGGTTACTGATTACACAGGATTGTACAATCTTATCATGCGAGAACAGATTTTAAACAACTGTCAGAACCAATTGTTGCATCAGCACCTTGTTGACTCGGATCTGACCTCTCCCCAAGAATTGGGAAAGAAGGCAGACAGATGGGTCAGAACAAGGGTCAAGCAGAACCAGAACCAGAACCAGGGTGGTCAGAAGAAAGCAGACCAAAAGGGTAGTAACAAGAACGAACAAAATGACCAGAAGTCTTCGACAGGTCCCCAACAAACCAAAGAGGGTGGGGGTCAGGCTTCACAGAAGAAGAAGACTCAAGAAGGCCAGTCAAAAAGGTGGTGCCAATACTGTAAAAGTAAGACTCACTGGTTTAGTGAGTGCACCAAGAAAGGAGGGCAAACTCCTGCCACTGCAGACCCTAAGGCACCTGCACCCCCTAGTACAGTCAGCAGTGGTAGTGCGCCTCCCAAGGCATTAGTTGGGTTAACCTTGGGAACCGAGGGGAGTGACGACTTAGTCAGCACGCTCACTCAGGCCGTCCTTGTCTGTACAGGGGATATGGATATGTCCCCTGGTGCCAGTCCCAATACTTTGGGCAAATACAGACAGACACCTTTGATCAATGGAAAAGTGGCTCAGGCCTACAGGGACACTTGTGCCAGTGTCACTATGGTGACGCCTAACTTTGTGGACCCTGGACAGATCATGCTAGGTACCGATTACCTAGTGACCAATGCCAGCAACGTCACTACCAATCACAGTATGGCAGTTGTTTATTTCTCCTGGGGAGGGGTAAGTGGCCCGAAAAAGGTTGTGGTTAGTTCAGACCTCCCCGTAGAATGTCTGTTGGGCAATGATTTGGAAACGTCACAATGGTCAGAAGTGGAGCAGAGGACTCACATGGAAATGTTAGGCTTGCCAGCACATCTCCTTGCTGTGACCAGGTCACAGGCCAAAAGATGCCCCACTGAACAGGTGCTGGATCCTGGAAGAACGGACCAGATACCTTCCAAGAAAAGGAGCAGTAAGGGTAAGGCTTCGCCTTCCCCCTTGCCCCAGGTCGTGGATCAAGTCTCTGAGGAGGCTGACCTTAAAGAACTGAGGGAAACTGAGCCGAAAGAGCTTGAACCTGGTCAGGTTGAGTTTCTGGGCTCAGGGGGACCCTCCAGGGAAGACCTGGGGAAGGCACAGTTAGACTGCCCCTCCCTTGAACCCCTCAGACAGCAGGCTGCTGCTGAGGCTGCAGGGAACGCCACAGGTACCCACAAAGTGTACTGGGACGATGGACTCCTGTACTCCGAGGCAAGAGACCCCAAACCTGGCGCGACCAGGAGGCTGGTCATCCCCTTGTCTCTGAGAGGCTTCCTTCTTACCTTGGCCCACGAGATTCCCCTTGCAGGTCACTTAGGCCAGAATAAGACTTGGGACAGAATTGTTCCACACTTTCACTGGCCCCACATGTCCGAAGATACGAAGGAGTTTTGCCGCTCCTGTGTCACTTGCCAAGCCAGTGGTAAGTCAGGTGGCACGACAAAGGCCCCCCTCATACCACTACCAGTGGTGGGGGTACCCTTTGAACGAGTGGGGATCGACATTGTCGGACCAATGGAACCCCAGACAGCATCAGGGCACAAGTTTATACTGGTGGTGGTGGACCACGCCACCAGGTATCCTGAAGCTATTCCCCTTAGGACCACTATAGCACCTGTGGTGGCACGGGCCCTACTTGGAGTGTTCTCCAGAGTGGGCTTCCCTAAGGAGGTCGTCTCAGACAGAGGTGCAAACTTCATGTCGGGATATCTGACTGCTATGTGGAAGGAGTGTGGTGTCAACTACAAGTTCACCACACCCTATCACCCACAATGCAATGGGCTTGTTGAGAGATTCAACAGGACCCTAAAAGGGATGATTCACGGACTACCTGAAAAGCTTCGGCGGAGATGGGATGTCCTGATACCCTGCCTCTTGTTCGCCTACAGAGAGGTCCCGCAGAAGGGGGTTGGCTACAGCCCTTTTGAGCTTCTGTTCGGACATCCTGTAAGGGGACCCCTTTGTTTGGTAAAGGAAGGATGAGAGAGACCTCTCAGAAAGCCGGCATCAAACATTGTGGACTATGTGCTCGGCCTCCGCTCGCGGATGGCGGAGTACATGGCAAAGGCATCTAAAAACCTTGAGGCGAGCCAAGAATTACAGAAAGCTTGGCACGACCAAAAGGCTGTCCTGACTGTCTACCAGCCTGGACAGAAGGTGTGGGTGCTGGAGCCAGTGGCCCCAGCAGCACTCAAAGACAAATGGTCTGGGCCCCACACGATCATTGAGCAAAAGGGAGAGGTCACCTACTTGGTAGACCTGGGAACTCCCCGGAGCCCCCACAGGGTGCTCCATGTAAACAGGCTCAAGGCATATGTCGACAGGGAGGGCATGGGCTTGCTCATGGCCACAGATGAGGGACAGGAGGAGGAGAGTGACCCTCTCCCGGACCTGCTCTCTCAGAACCCTGACGATGGGTCAGTAGATGGTGTTGTCTTTTGCGGCAGCCTCTCTGGACATCAACAAAAGGATTGTAAACAGGTTCTTCAATCCTTTCGACATATGTTCTCTCTGACACCCAGTCAGACCAATTGGTGTACCCATGAGGTCGACACTGGGGACAGTCTGCCCGTAAAGAGTAAAATCTATCGACAGCCTGATCATGTCAGAGACTGCATCAAGACAGAGGTGCAGAAAATGTTGGAGCTGGGAGTCATTGAGCCCTCGGACAGCCCCTGGGCTAGTCCCGTAGTTCTCGTGCCGAAACCTCACACCCAGGGCGGTAAGAAAGAGATGAGGTTTTGCGTGGACTACAGAGGCCTCAATGCAGTCACTAAGACTGACGCCCACCCAATACCAAGAGCAGACGAACTTATAGACCGGTTGGCTTCGGCCAACTACTTAAGTACGTTTGACCTGACAGCTGGGTATTGGCAAATCAGGTTAGCTGAGGAGGCCAAACCCAAAACAGCATTTTCTACCCCGGGTGGGCATTATCAGTTCGTGGTAATGCCCTTTGGTTTGAAAAATGCACCTGCCACCTTCCAAAGGCTGGTGAATCGAGTTCTCACTGGGTTGGACGACTTCTGTGCGGCGTATCTGGACGATATCGCTGTTTTTAGCTCCACCTGGGAGGATCACCTGGTCCACCTGAGGAAAGTGTTAGAGGCCCTGCAAAAGGCAGGCCTCACTATCAAGGCCACTAAGTGCCAGATAGGGCAGACACAGGTTGTATACCTGGGCCACCTTGTAGGTGGAGGCCAGGTTCAGCCATTGGAGAGCAAAATACAGGCCATCCAGGACTGGGCTCCTCCAACCACCCAGACTCAGGTTCGAGCTTTCTTGGGCCTGACTGGTTATTACCGGAAATTCGTCAGAAATTATGGATCCATTGTGACCCCGCTAAACGACCTGACAAGTAAAAAGATGCCAAAAAAAGTTCAGTGGACAGCAAGCTGTCAGAAGGCATTCGATGACCTAAAGCAGGCCATGTGCACAGCACCTACCCTAAAGAGTCCAGACTACTCCAAACCATTCATTGTCCAAACAGACGCTTCGGAGCTGGATGTGGGAGCTGTTCTATCTCAACTGAATTTTGATGGTCATGACCAGCCCATAGCTTTTATTAGCAGGAGGCTGACCCCCAGAGAGAAGAATTGGTCAGCTATTGAGAGGGAGGCCTTTGCTGTGGTTTGTGCCCTGAAGAAGTTGAGGCCATACTTGTTTGGCACTCACTTCAAGATTCAGACCGACCATAAGCCCCTCTTGTGGCTAAATCAAATGAAGGGTGAAAACCCCAAACTACTTAGGTGGTCCATTTCCCTACAGGGGATGGACTTCACAGTGGAGCATAGACCTGGCACTGATCATGGCAATGCAGATGGGCTCTCCAGGTATTTCCACTTAGAGCAAGAAGACTCACCTGGTCAAGGTTAGCTTATTGTCCCAAAGTTTGGGGGGGGGGGTCATGTAGGAGAGTAGGGTCTGCAATCCTATGATCACCCAGATTTTTTGCTTTTGCTTCATTGGTTTACGACTTTCCCTGGCTGTGGGCCTGCCAATCAGACCCACAGCCTAGCTGTTCTCTCTCGAAATTAACACACATGTACATTAGGTGCATCCACTAATTGGAACTGGGTCGCCTTGTCAGTCCCTGTCTCAGCATACCACAGGTATCCAGGGCATCGGTGTACCCAGGGCCTACCGGGGGCTGCAGCATGTATTATGCCACCCCTGGATGGCCGCCCAAATCTGACACAACTGGCTGCACGACAGCTGGGGCAAGGTGGTGTAATCACCCGTTGCTGTAGGTGTAGTATTCCTATACCTAACCCTAAAATGGACACATGGATTCCTATCAGTCACTCCTATGGCAGGCCTTTTCAATCCTGAAGGCAGAGTGCAGGGGATCATGTGGGACGGTGCTCTGGCGCGAGCTGAGCCCGTCGACGGCTTGCGGAACCATGTCCTAATAGCCGTTCCATGGTGACGCGGGCCAACTACTTTAAAATGCATTATAATCCTTGCGGTTATTTGCTAACTTTGGCATCGCATCACCTACACATGTCGAGTAAGGTGTCATACGAATTGGAATACAAACCCCTCGCCAGTTCTGGCGACGGGGTTAGCATTCCCCCCTTTTAGAGGGGCACGACATGGAAGTAACCTTGAACCCCGGTTAAAGTTGACTCAAGCCTCAGCATCACAAAATGGATGCTGCCACCAGACACAAGTCTGACCTCCTGCTGCTGGGAGACCTTCCAGCGAAGGGAGCTTGGACAAAGGGTTTCCTGTCGAGGGCGGTGTTAGCACCATCCCAGACAGGGTTTGTGTATCCCAGGTAGGCAGGGCTGAAAGGAAGGTGATTGCAAGTGGCACCCCGGTGCTCACTGTGCATAGCCCGGCTCAAACCAGTTTCGGGGGCACACCAGCCCCTGAGCTGGGGCGAAGCCGGACAAAGGATAGGGGTGTAACCACCCCCCTCCTGGTCCCACCCATAGGTAGGACCTAGTCACAGGCCAGCCCCTTTTTCCTAGAATAAAGGTGGGAGCGGGTCCCCTTCCCAAATTGGATAATCCGATAATCGGATAATTCTGAATCTTGAACTACTTTCCACAAAAGGAACTCTTGACTATTTCTGAAGACTCTCCCTTGTGGCTAAGGAGTAGCCACCCTGCACCAGCAGGCACCACCTAAGCGCTTGCGGTTTGCTGTAAGTCTCTCCTACGGATCAAGACTGCCCAGCTCGACGAGACCCGGGTTCCCTGCCATCTCTGACCTCTACCTACATCATCAGCTCAGCTGAGATTCGTAGGTGTGACGAGACCTGTGGGACCGGCCATCTTCAGAACCTGCACGACGCTTATCTAGCACGCCCACCGAGGGACCCTCGAGTGAGTGCACCTAGGGTTTGAGAAGCCCTAGCCCTGAGCGGCTCCAGCACCGAAGTCTGCCTCCCCAGCATCCACGAGATCTGCGTGGGGGCCCTTCCGCTCCTTGCTGTTCACCGCGTTGTCCGACCACTTGCCGACCGGCTTGTGGCCCTCTTCACGACGCACCACGATTGTTTCATCACTAGTCTGGTTATTCCAGACTGGCTCTTGCTCCCTTTCAACAGAGGAGTACCTCGGACCCTCCTGGTCCACTTCAGACGTCATCTTGACTCCCCCGCGTGGGTTGCCACTGCCAAGATCCGCTGCCCCATTCCTGGGCCCAGCATCATCGACAGCAGACACCTTCGTGGGACAGCTCGCCCTCCATCCTGGTCGCCGCCGCGCCTCCTGGTCCGAGGAACAGCCGAGTCCGACGT
This sequence comes from Triturus cristatus, assembly GCF_964204655.1. Lineage (NCBI taxonomy): Eukaryota > Metazoa > Chordata > Amphibia > Caudata > Salamandridae > Triturus > Triturus cristatus. The sequence continues at coordinate 194,437,494 of NC_140579.1, forward strand.
CATCCACTCACCTGGTCGAGGTGACTTCAGCCGGTGCCGTCCTGGTACCCACACAATCGCTGGCTAGCAGTTGAGAACTGAGTCCCCTCTGCTTTCAGGTTTTCTCCATCACCGATCCAGGCTTGGATCTCTCTGAACATCAACACTGGTCGCCTGCCAGCAACTTCTTCTTTCAGGCTCCTGAGACTACAACGAGGACTCCCGACATCTTGCCGAACCTCCCGCAGCCGCAGCCGCAGCCTCTGGGCTAGGTAACTCTAGCATTTCGGTGCTCCATCGCAGGTTCACTTTACAAGTGTCCAGTTCCTTTTTCGTTTAGTCCCACTGATCGGATCACTCCGGAATCAGTAACTTTAGACTTTCTAACCTTTCCCATTCCACTTGCAGTGTAAATGGTTTCGTGCCCTTCGGGCATGTGTGTAAATTGTGCAACCAGAAGTATTTTCATAAGAGTTTTGTAGTGTGCTTAGCTCCCTGACTCATAAAGAGCCAGGGTAGTCTTGTTATAAATAAATATCCTTTATTTTCATAACAACTTGTGTGGTGTCCTTTCACTTGGTGTTCAAGGGGTATACGTGATGGTAAACAGCTGGCTTAACACGCCCTCTAGAGTTTAGCCTAAAGACTGCTCGTATCCACGCTACTAGGACAGCTGGTCTATACGGTTGACTTACAACCAATCATCAATAAGGGTCGTTTGGAATGATACACAGTGATCACTAGAATAGTGAGCACTACATATCAGGCCAACTTCTCACACCCAGGTTCCTGAGCCTCTCCCTGCAGCTGCAAAAAGGCCTCACCCCCAGGTTCCTGAGCCTATCCCTGCAGCTGCAAAAAGGCCTCACCCCCAGGTTCCTGAGCCTCTCCCTGCAGAAATGCCTCACCCCCAGGTTTCTGAACATCCCCGTGCAGCTGCAGAAAGGCCTAACCCCCAGGTTCTTGAGCCTATTCCCCCAGCTGCAAAACGTCCTCACCGCCAGGATTCTGAGCCCCTCACTTCAGCTGCAGAAAGGCCTCACCCCCAGGTTCCTGAACATCCCCGTGCTGCTGCAGAAAGGCCTCAACCCCAGGTTCCTGAGCCTATCCCTGCAGCAAGGCCTCACCCCCAGGTTCCTGAGCCTTTCCCTGCAGCTACAGAAAAGGCCACACCCCCAGGTTCCTGAGCCTCGCCATGCAGCTACAGAAAAGGTCTCACCCCCAGGTTCCTGAGCCTCTCCCTGCATCTACAGAAAAGTCCTCACCCCCAGGTTCCCGAGCCTCTCTCTGCAGCTACAGAAAGGCCTAACTCCCAGGTTCCTGAGCCTCTCTCTGCAGCTACAGAAAGGCCTCACCCCCAGGTTCCTGAGCCTCTCCCTGCAGCTGCAGAAAGGCCTCACCCCCAGGTTCCTGAGCCTCTCCCTGCAGCTGCAAAAAGGCCTCACCCCCAGGTTCCGGAGCCTCTCCCTGCAGCTGTAGAAAAGCCTGACCCCCAGCTTTCTGAACATCCCCGTGCAGCTGCAGAAAGGCCTCACCCCCAGGTTCCTGAGCCTATCCCTGCAGCTGCAAAAAAGGCCTCACTCTCAGGTTTCTGAGCCTCTATCTGAAGCTGCAGAAAGGCCTAACCCCCAGGTTCCTGAGCCTCTCCCTGTAGCTACAGAAAAGGCCTCACCCCCAGGTTCCTGAACCTCCCCCTGCAGCTGCAGAAAGGCCTCACCCCCAGGTTCCTGAACCTCCCCCTGCAGCTGCAGAAAGGCCTCACCCCCAGGTTCCTGAACCTCCCCCTGCAAAAAGGCCTCACCCCCAGGTTCAATAACCTCTCCCTGCAGCTGCAGAAAGGCCTCACCCACAGATTCCTGAATCTCTCCCTGCAGCTACAGAAAAGGCCTCACCCCCAGTTTCCTGAACCTCCCCCTTTAGCTGCAGAAAGGCCTCAACCCCAGGTTCCTGAGCCTCTCCCTGCAGCTGCAAAAAGGCCTCACCCCAGGATCCTGAGCCTCTCCCTGCAGCTGCAGAAAGGCTTCACCCCCAGGTTCCTGAGCCTCTCCCTGCAGCTGCAGAAAGTCTTCACACCCAGGTTCCTGAACATCCCCGTGCAGCTGCAGAAATGCCTCACCACCAGATTCCTGAGCTTCTCCCTGAAGATACAGAAAGACCTCACCACCCCCAGGTTTCTGAGCCTATGCTTGCAGCTGCAGAGAGGTCTCACCCCCAGGTTCCTGAGCCTCTCCCTGCAGCTATAGAAAAGTCCTCACCCCCAGGTTCCTGAGCCTCTCCCTGCAGCTGCAGAAAGGCCTCACCCCCAGGTTCCCGAGCCTCTCCTTGCAGCTACAGAAAAGGCCTCACCCCATGGATCCTGAACCTCCCCCTGCAGCTGCAGAAAGGCCTCACCCCCAGGTTCCTTAGCCTCTCCCTGTAGCTGCAAAAAAAAAGGCCTCACCCCCAGGATCCTGAGTCTATCCCTGCAGCTGCAGAAAGCCCTCACCCCCAGGTTCCTGAGCCTATCCCTGCAGCTGCAAAAAGGCCTCACCCCCAGGTTCCTGAGCCTCTCCCTGCAGAAATGCCTCACCCCCAGGTTTCTGAACATTCCCGTGCAGCTGCAGAAAGGCCTAACCCCCAGGTTCCTGAGCCTATCCCTGCAGCTGCAGAAAGGCCTATCCCCCAGGTTCTTGAGCCTATCCCTGCAGCTGCAAAAAGGCCTCACCCCCAGTTTCCTGAGCTTCTCCCTGCAGAAAGGCCTAACCCCCAGGTTCTTGAGCCTATCCCTGCAGCTGCAAAAAGTCCTCACCCCCAGGTTCCTGAGACTCTCCCTGCAGCTGCAGAAAGGCCTCACCCCCAGGTTCCTGAGCCTCTCCCTGCAGCTACAGAAAAGGCCTCACCCCCAGGTTCCTGTGCCTCCCCCTGCAGCTGCAGAAAAGGCCTCTCCCACAGGTTCCTGAACATCCCCGTTCAGCTGCAGAAAGGTCACACCCCCATGTTTCTGAGCATATCCCTGCAGCTGCAAAAAGTCCTCAACCCCAGGTTCCTGAGCCTCTCTCTGCAGCTGCAGAAAGGCCTCACCCCCAGGTTCCTGAACATACCTGTGCAGCTGCAGAAAGGCCTCACCCCCAGGTTCCTGACCATCCCCCTGCAGCTGCAGAAAGGCCTCACCCCCAGGTTCCTGAGCCTCTCCCTGCAGCTACAGAAAAGGCCTCACCCCCAGGTTCAATAACCTCCCCCTGCAGTTGCAGAGAGGCCTCACCCCCAGGTTCCGGAGCCTCTCCCTGCAGCTGCAGAAAGGTCTAACCCTCAGGTTCCTGAACCGCTCCCTGCAGCTGCAGAAAGGCCTCACCCCCAGGTTCCTGAACCTCTCCCTGCAGCTGCAGAAAGGCTTCACACCCTGGTTCCTGAACCTATCCCTGCAGCTGCAAAAAGGCCTCACCCCCAGGTTCCTGAGCCTCTCCCTGAAGCTGCAGAAAGGCCTCACCCGCAGGTTCCTTAACCTCTCCCTGCAGCTGCAGAAATGCCTCACCCCAGGTTCCTGAACCTCTCCCTGCAGCTACAGAAAAGGCCTCACCCCCTGGCTCCTGAGCCTCTCCCTGCAGCTGCAGAAAGGCCTCACCCCCAGGTTCCTGAGCCTCTCCCTGCAGCGGCAGAAAGGCCTCACCCCCAGGTTCCTGAGCCTATCCCTGCAGCTACAGAAAAGGCCTCACCCCCAGGTTCCTGAACCTCCCCGTGCAGCTGCAGAAAGGCCTCACCCCCAGGTTCCTGAGCCTCTCCCTGCAACTGCAAAAAGGCCTCACTCCCAGGTTCCTGAGCCTCTCCCTGCAGCTGCAGAAAGGCCTCACCCCCAGGTTCCTGAGCCTCTCCCTGCAGCTGCAGAACGGCCTCACCCCAGGTTCCTAAACATCCCCGTGCAGCTGCAGAAAGCCCTCACCCCCAGGTTCCTGAGCCTCTCCATGCAGCTGCAGAAAGGCCTCACCCCCAGGTTCCTGAACCTCCCCCTGCAGCTGCAGAAAGGCCTCACCCCCAGGTTCCTGAACCTCCCCCTGCAAAAAGGCCTCACCCCCAGGTTCAATAACCTCTCCCTGCAGCTGCAGAAGGCCTCACCCCCAGGTTCCTGAGCCTCTCCCTGCAGCTGCAGAGAGGCCTCACCCACAGGTTCCTGAACATACCCGTGCAGCTGCAGAAAGGCCTCACCCCCAGGTTCCTGAGCCTATCCCTGCAGCAAGGCCTCACCCGCAGGTTCCTGAGCCTTTCCCTGCAGCTACAGAAAAGGCCTCACCCCCAGTTTCCTGAACCTCCCCCTTTAGCTGCAGAAAGGCCTCACCCCCAGGTTCCTGAGCCTATCCCTGCAGCTGCAAAAAGGCCTCACCCCCAGGTTCCTGAGCCTCTCCCTGCAGCTGCAGAAATGCCTCACCACCAGGTTCTCGAACATCCCCGTGCAGCTGCAGAAAGGCCTCAACCCCAGGTTCCTGAGCCTCTCCCTGCAGCAAGGCCTCACCGCCAGGTCCCTGAGCCTTTCCCTGCAGCTACAGAAAAGGCCTCACCCTCAGGTTCCTGAGCCTCTCCTGCAGCTACAGAAAAGGCCTCACCCCCAGGACCCTGAGCCTCTCCCTGCAGCTGCAGAAAGGCCTCACCCCCAGGTCCCTGAACCTCTACCTGCAGCTACAGAAAAGGCCTCACCCCCAGTTTCCTGAACCTCCCCCTTTAGCTGCAGAAAGGCCTCAACCCCAGGTTCCTGAGCCTCTCCCTGCAGCTGCAAAAAGGCCTCACCCCAGGATCCTGAGCCTCTCCCTGCAGCTACAGAAAGGCTTCACCCCCAGGTTCCTGAGCCTCTCCCTGCAGCTACAGAAAGGCCTCACCCCCAGGTTTCTGAGCCTCTCCCTGCATCTACAGAAAAGGCCTCACCCCCAGGTTCCTGAGCCTCTCCCTGCAGCTACAGAAAAGTCCTCACCCCCAGGTTCCAGAGCCTCTCCCTGCAGCTACAGAAAAAGCCTCACCCCATGGATCCTGAACCTCCCGCTGCAGCTGCAGAAAGGCCTCACCCCCAGGTTCCTTACCCTCCTCCTGCAGCTGCTGAAAGGCCTCACACCCAGGTTCCTTAGCCTCTCCCTGCAGCTGAAAAAAGGCTTCACCCCCAGGTTCCTGAGCCTCTCCCTGAGGCTGCAGAAAGGCCTGACCCCCAGGTTCCTGAGTCTCTAACTCCAGCTGCAGAAAGGCCTCACCCCAAGGTTCCTGAGCCTCTTCCTGCAGCTATTGAAAAAACCTCACCCCCAGGTTCCTGGGCCTCTCCCTACAGCTGCAGAAAGGCCTCACCCCCAGGCTCCTGAACATCCCCGTGTAGCTGCAGAAAGGCCTCACCCCCAGGTTCCTGAACATCCCCGTGTAGCTGCAGAAAGGCCTCACCCCCAGGTTCCTGAGCCTCTCCCTGCAGCTGTAGAAAGGACTCACCCCCAGGTTCCTGTGCCTCCCCCTGCAGCTGCAGAAAAGGCCTCTCCCACAGGTACCTGAACCTCCCCCTGCAGCTGCAGAAATGCCTCACCCCCAGGTTCCTGAGCCTCTCCCTGTAGCTGCAGAAAAGGCCTCACCCAAGGATCCTCAGCCTCCCCCCTGCAGCTGCAGAAAGGCCTCAGCCCCCAGGTTCCTGAGCCTATCCCTGCAGCTGCAGAAAGGCCTCACCCCCAGGTTCCTGAGCCTCTCCCTGCAGCTGCAGAAAGGCCTCACCCCAGGTTCCTAAACATCCCCGTGCAGCTGCAGAAAGCCCTCACCCCCAGGTTCCTGAGCCTCTCCATGCAGCTGCAGAAAGGCCTCACCCCCAGGTTCCTGAACATCCCCGTGCAGCTGCAGAAAGGCCTCACCCCCAGGTTCCTGAGCCTCTCCCTGCAGCTGCAAAAAGGCTTACCCCCAGGTTCCGGAGCCTCTCCCTGCAGCTGCAGAAAGGCCTCACCACCAGGTTCCTGAGCCTATCCCTGCAGCTGCAAAAAAGGCCTCACCCTCAGGTTTCTGAGCCTCTATCTGAAGCTGCAGAAAGGCCTCACCCCCAGGTTCCTGAACATCCCCGTGCAGCTGCAGAAATGCCACACCCCCAGGTTCCTGAGCCTCTCCCTGTAGCTGCAGAAAAGGCCTCACCCAAGGATCCTCAGCCTCCCCCCTGCAGCTGCAGAAAGGCCTCACCCCCAGGTTCCTGAGCCTCTATCTGAAGCTGCAGAAAGGCCTCACCCCCAGGTTCCTGAACATCCCCGTGCAGCTGCAGAAAGGCCTCACCCCCAGGTTCCTGAGCCTCTCCCTGCAGCTGCAAAAAGGCTTACCCCCAGGTTCCGGAGCCTCTCCCTGCAGCTGCAGAAAGGCCTCACCACCAGGTTCCTGAGCCTATCCCTGCAGCTGCAAAAAAGGCCTCACCCTCAGGTTTCTGAGCCTCTCCCTGCAGCTGCAGAAAGGCCTCACCCCAGGTTCCTAAACATCCCCGTGCAGCTGCAGAAAGCCCTCACCCCCAGGTTCCTGAGCCTCTCCATGCAGCTGCAGAAAGGCCTCACCCCCAGGTTCCTGAACTCCCCCTGCAGCTGCAGAAAGGCCTCACCCCCAGGTTCCTGAACCTCCCCCTGCAAAAAGGCCTCACCCCCAGGTTCAATAACCTCTCCCTGCAGCTGCAGAAAGGCCTCACCCCCAGGTTCCTGAGCCTCCCCCTGCAGCTGCAGAGAGGCCTCACCCACAGGTTCCTGAACATACCCGTGCAGCTGCAGAAAGGCCTCACCCCCAGGTTCCTGAGCCTATCCCTGCAGCTGCAAAAAGGCCTCACCCCAGGTTCCGGAGCCTCTCCCTGCAGCTGTAGAAAGGTCTGACCCTAAGGTTCCTGCGCCTATCCTTGCAGCTAAAGAATGGCCTCACCACCCAGGTTCCTGAGCCTATCCCTGTAGCTGCAGAAACGCTTCAGCCCCTGGTTCGTGAGCCTCTCCCTGCAGCTGCAGAAAGGCCTCAACCCCAGGTTCCTGAACCTCTGACTGCAGCTACAGAAAAGGCCTCACCCCAAGGTTCCTGAGCCTCTCCCTGCAGCTGCAGAAAAGCCTCACCCCCAGGTTCCTGACCCTATCCCTGCAGCTGCAAAAAGGCCTCACCCCAAGGTTCCTGAGCCTCTCCCTGCAGCTGCAGAAAAGCCTCACCCCCAGGTTCCTGACCCTATCCCTGCAGCTGCAGAAAGGCCTCACCCCCAGGTTCCTGAACATCCCCGTGCAGCTGCAGAAAGGCATCACCCCCAGGTTCCTGAGACTATTCCCGCAGCTTCAGAGAGGCCTCACCCCCAGGTTCCTGAACCTCTCCCTGCAGCTACAGAAAGGCCTGACCCCCAGGTTCCTGAGTCTCTTCTACAGCTGCAGAAAGACCTCACTCCCAGGTTCCTGAACATCCCCATACTGCTGCTGAAAGTCCTCACCCCCAGGTTCCTGAGCCTCCCCCTCTAGCTGCAGAAAGGCCTCGCCCCCAGGTTCCTGAGCCTCTCCCTGCAGCTACAGAAAATGCCTCACCCCCAGGTTCCTGAGCCTATCCCTGCAGCTGCAGAAAGGCCTCACCCCCAGGTTCCTTAGCCTCTCCCTGCAGCTGCAAAAAGGCCTCACCCCCAGGTTCCTGAACCTATCCCTGCAGCTGCAGAAACGCCTCACCCCCAGGTTCCTGAGCCTATCCCTGCAGCTGCAAAAAGGACCCACCCTCAGGTTCCTGAGCCTCTCCCTGCAGAAATACCTCACCCCCAGGTTTCTGAACATCCCCGTGCAGCTGCAGAAAGGCCTAACCCCCAAGTTCTTGAACCTATTCCCGCAGCTGAAAAAAGTCCTCACCGCCAGGTTTCTGAGCCCCTCACTTCAGTTGCAGAAAGGCCTCACCCCCAGGTTCCTGAACATCCCCGTGCAGCTGCAAAAAGGCCTCCACCCCAGGTTCTTGAGCCTATCCCTGCAGCTGCAGAAAGGCCTCACCCCCAGGTTCCTGAACCTCCCCCTGCAAAAAGGTCTCACCCCCAGGTTCAATAACCTCTCCCTGCAGCTGCAGAAAGGCCTCACCCACAGGTTCCTGAACATACCCGTGCAGCTGCAGAAAGGCCTCACCCCCAGGTTCCTGAGCCTATCCCTGCAGCTGCAAAAATTCCTCACCCCCATGTTCCGGAGCCTCTCCCTGCAGCTGTAGAAAGGCCTGATCCCCAGGTTTCTGAACATCCCCGTGCAGCTGCAGAAAGGCCTCACCCCCAGGTTCCTGAGCCTATCCCTGCAGCTGCAAAAAAGGCCTCACCCCCAGGTTCCTGAGCCTATCCTTGCAGCTGCAGAAAGGCCTCACCCCCAGGTTCACGAGCCACTCCCTGCAGCTGTAGAAAGGCCTCACCCCCAGGTTCCTGAGCCTATCCTTGCAGCTGTAGAAAGGCCTGACCCCCAGGTTCCTGAACATCCCGTGCAGCTGCAGAAAGGCCTCAACCCCAGGTTCCTGAGCCTATCCCTGCAGCAAGGCCTCACCCCCAGGTTCCTGAGCCTTTCCCTGCAGCTACAGAAAAGGCCTCACCCCCAGGTTCCTGAGCCTTTCCCTGCAGCTACAGAAAAGCCCCACCCCCAGGTTCCTGAGCCTCCCCCTGCAGCTACAGAAAAGGCCTCACCCCCAGGTTCCTGAGCCTCTCCCTGCAGCTGCAGAAAGGCCTCACCCCCAGGTTCCTTAGCCTCTCCCTGCAGCTGCAAAAAGGCCTCACCCCCAGGTTCCTGAGTCTATCCCTGCAGCTGCAGAAAGCCCTCACCCCCAGGTTCCTGAGCCTATCCCTGCAGCTGCAGAAAGGCCTCACCCCCAGGTTCCTGAGCCTATCCCTGGAGCTGCAGAATGGACTCACCCCCAGGTTCCTGAGGCTCTCCCTGCAGCTGCAGAAAGGCCTCATCCCCAGGTTCCTGAGCCTATCCCTGGAGCTGCAGAATGGACTCACCCCTAGGTTCCTGAGCCTCTCCCGGTAGCTGCCGAAAGGCCTCACCTCCAGGTTCCTGAGCCTATCCCTGGAGCTGCAGAATGGACTCACCCCCAGGTTCCTGAGCCTCTCCCTACAGCTGCAGAAAGGCCTCAACCCCAGGTTCCTGAGCGAATCCCTGCAGCTGGAGAAAGGACTCACCCCCAGGTTCCTGAGCCTCTCCCTGCAGCTGCAGAAAGCCCACACCCCCAGGTTCCTGAGCCTCTCCCTACAGCTGCAGAAAGGCCTCACCCCCAGTTTCCTGAGCGTATTCCTGGAGCTGCAGAATGGACTCACCCCCAGGTTCCTGAGCCTCTCCCTGCAGCTGCAGAAAGGCCTCAACCCCGGCTTCCAGAGCCTCTCCCTGCAGCTGCAGAAAGGCCTCACACCCAGGTTTCTGAGCCTCTCCCTGCACCTGCCGAAAGGCCTCAACCCCAGGTTCCAGAGCCTCTCCCTGCAGCTGCCGAAAGGCCTCACCCCCAGGTTCCTGAGCCAATCCCTGCAGCTGCAAAAAAGGCCTCACCCCCAGATTCCTGAGCCTATCCTTGCAGCTGCAGAAAGGTCTCACCCCCAGGTTCCTGAGCCTCTCCCTCCATCTACAGAAAAGGCCTCACCCCCAGGTTCCTGCGCCTCTCCCTGCAGCTACAGAAAAGTCCTCACCCCCAGGTTCCTGAGCCTCTCCTAGCAGCTGCAGAAAGGCCTCACCCCCAGGTTCCTGAGCCTCTCCCTGCAGCTACAGAAAAGGCCTCACCCCATGGATCTTGAACCTCTCCCTGCAGAAATGCCTCACCCCCAGGTTTCTGAACATCCCCGTGCAGCTGCAGAAAGGCCTAACCCCCAAGTTCTTGAACCTATTCCCGCAGCTGCAAAAAGTCCTCACCGCCAGGTTTCTGAGCCCCTCACTTCAGTTGCAGAAAGGCCTCACCCCCAGGTTCCTGAACATCCCCGTGCAGCTGCAAAAAGGCCTCCACCCCAGGTTCCTGAGCCTATCCCTGCAGCTGCAGAAAGGCCTCACCCCCAGGTTCCTGAACCTCCGCCTGCAAAAAGGCCTCACCCCCAGGTTTAATAACCTCTCCCTGCAGCTGCAGAAAGGCCTCACCCACAGGTTCCTGAACATACCCGTGCAGCTGCAGAAAGGCCTCACCCCCAGGTTCCTGAGCCTCTCCCTGCAGCTGTAGAAAGGCCTGATCCCCAGGTTTCTGAACATCCCCGTGCAGCTGCAGAAAGGCCTCACCCCCAGGTTCCTGAGCCTATCCCTGCAGCTGCAAAAAAGGCCTCACCCCCAGGTTCCTGAGCCTATCCTTGCAGCTGCAGAAAGGCCTCACCCCCAGGTTCACGAGCCTCTCCCTGCAGCTGTAGAAAGGCCTCACCCCCAGGTTTCTGAGCCTAGCCTTGCAGCTGTAGAAAGGCCTGACCCCCTGGTTCCTGAACATCCCGTGCAGCTGCAGAAAGGCCTCAACCCCAGGTTCCTGAGCCTATCCCTGCAGCAAGGCCTCACCCCCAGGTTCCTGAGCCTTTCCCTGCAGCTACAGAAAAGGCCTCACCCCCAGGTTCCTGAGCCTTTCCCTGCAGCTACAGAAAGACCTCACCCCCAGGTTTCTGAGCCTATCCTTGCAGCTGCAGAAAGGTCTCACCCCCAGGTTCCTGAGCCTCTCCCTCCATCTACAGAAAAGGCCTCACCCGCAGATTCCTGCGCCTCTCCCTGCAGCTACAGAAAAGTCCTCACCCCCAGGTTCCTGAGCCTCTAACTGCAGCTGCAGAAAGGCCTCACCCCCAGGTTCCTGAGCCTCTCCCTACAGCTACAGAAAAGGTCTCACCCCATGGATCCTGAACCTCCCCCTGCAGAAATGCCTCACCCCCAGGTTTCTGAACATCCCCGTGCAGCTGCAGAAAGGCCAAACCCCCAGGTTCTTGAGCCTATCCCTGCAGCTGCAAAAAGTCCTCACCCCCAGGTTCCTGAGCCTCTCCCTGCAGCTGCAGAAAGGCCTCACCCCCAGGTTCCTGGGCCTCTCCCTGCAGCTACAGAAAAGGCCTCACCCCATGGATCCTGAGCCTCTCCCTGCAGCTGCAGAAAGGCCTTACCCCCAGGTTCCTTAGCCTCTCCCTGCAGCTGCAAAAAGGCCTCACCCCCAGTGTAGGAGAGTAGGGTCTGCAATCCTATGATCACCCAGATTTTTTGCTTTTGCTTCATTGGTTTACGACTTTCCCTGGCTGTGGGCCTGCCAATCAGACCCACAGCCTAGCTGTTCTCTCTCGAAATTAACACACATATACATTAGGTGCATCCACTAATTGGAACTGGGCCGCCTTGTCAGTCCCTGTCTCAGCATACCACAGGTATCCAGGGCATCGGTGTACCCAGGGCCTACCGGGGGCTGCAGCATGTATTATGCCACCCCTGGATGGCCGCCCAAATCTGACACAACTGGCTGCACGACAGCTGGGGCAAGGTGGTGTAATCACCCGTTGCTGTAGGTGTAGTATTCCTATACCTAACCCTAAAATGGACACATGGATTCCTATCAGTCACTCCTATGGCAGGCCTTATCAATCCTGAAGGCAGAGTGCATTATAATCCTTGCGGTTATTTGCTAACTTTGGCATCGCATCACCTACAAATGTCGAGTAAGGTGTCATACGAATTGGAATACAAACCCCTCGCCAGTTCTGGCGACGGGGTTAGCATTTCCCCCTTTTAGAGGGGCACGACATGGAAGTAACCTTGAACCCCGGTTAAAGTTGACTCAAGCCTCAGCATCACAAAATGGATGCTGCCACCAGACACAAGTCTGACCTCCTGCTGCTGGGAGACCTTCCAGCGAAGGGAGCTTGGACAAAGGGTTTCCTGTCGAGGGCGGTGTTAGCACCATCCCAGACAGGGTTTGTGTATCCCAGGTAGGCCGGGCTGAAAGGAAGGTGATTGCAAGTGGCCCCACGGTGCTCACTGTGCATAGCCCGGCTCAAACCAGTTTCGGGGGCACACCAGCCCCTGAGCTGGGGCGAAGCCGGACAAAGGATAGGGGTGTAACCACCCCCCTCCTGGTCCCACCCATAGGTAGGACCTAGTCACAGGCCAGCCCCTTTTTCCTAGAATAAAGGTTGGAGCGGGTCCTCTTCCCAAATTGGATAATCGGATAATCGGATAATTCTGAATCTTGATCTACTTTCCACGAAAGGAACTCTTGACTATTTCTGAAGACTCTCCCTTGTGGCTAAGGAGTAGCCACCCTGCACCAGCAGGCACCACCTAAGCGCTTGCGGTTTGCTGTAGGTCTCTCCTACGGATCAAGACTGCCCAGCTCGACGAGACCCGGGTTCCCTGCCATCTCTGACCTCTACCTACATCATCAGCTCAGCTGAGATTCGTAGGTGTGACGAGACCTGTGGGACCGGCCATCTTCAGAACCTGCACGACGCTTATCTAGCACGCCCACCGAGGGACCCTCGAGTGAGTGCACCTAGGGTTTGAGAAGCCCTAACCCTGAGCGGCTCCAGCACCGAAGTCTGCCTCCCCAGCATCCACGAGATCTGCGTGGGGGCCCTTCCGCTCCTTGCTGTTCACCGCGTTGTCCGACCACTTGCCGACCGGCTTGTGGCCCTCTTCACGACGCACCACGATTGTTTCATCACTAGTCTGGTTATTCCAGACTGGCTCTTGCTCCCTTTCAACAGAGGAGTACCTCGGACCCTCCTGGTCCACTTCAGACGCCATCTTGACTCCCCCGCGTGGGTTGCCACTGCCAAGATCCGCTGCCCCATTCCTGGGCCCAGCATCATCGACAGCAGACACCTTTGTGGGACAGCTCGCCCTCCATCCTGGTCGCCGCCGCGCCTCCTAGTCCGAGGAACAGCCGAGTCCGACGTCATCCACTCACCTGGTCGAGGTGACTTCAGCCGTTGCCGTCCTGGTACCCACACGATCGCTGGCTAGCGGTTGAGAACTGAGTCCCCTCTGCTTTCAGGTTTTCTCCATCACCGATCCAGGCTTGGATCTCTCTGAACATCAACACTGGTCGCCTGCCAGCAACTTCTTCTTTCAGGCTCCTGAGACTACAACGAGGACTCCCGACATCTTGCCGAACCTCCCGCAGCCGCAGCCTCTGGGCTAGGTAACTCGAGCATTTCGGTGCTCCATCGCAGGTTCGCTTTACAAGTGTCCAGTTCCTTTTTCGTTTAGTCCCACTGATCGGATCACTCCGGAATCAGTAACTTTAGACTTTCTAACCTTTCCCATTCCACTTGCAGTGTAAATGGTTTCGTGCCCTTCGGGCATGTGTGTAAATTGTGCAACCAGAAGTATTTTCATAAGAGTTTTGTAGTGTGCTTAGCTCCCTGACTCATAAAGAGCCAGGGTAGTCTTGTTATAAATAAATATCCTTTATTTTCATAACAACTTGTGTGGTGTCCTTTCACTTGGTGTTCAAGGTGTATACGTGATGGTAAACAGCTGGCTTAACACGCCCTCTAGAGTTTAGCCTAAAGACTGCTCGTATCCACGCTACTAGGATAGCTGGTCTATACGGTTGACTTACAACCAATCATCAATAAGGGTCGTTTGGAATGATACACAGTGATCACTAGAATAGTGAGCACTACATATCAGGCCAACTTCTCACATTGGTGAGCAGCGGTTGGGATTTGAGCTTGCTGTTGTTTTACCACACACGTATCCTAAGAATATCAAAGTGAAAGATCACATAAGTACCCAGGTACATATAACTTAACTTAGAATACTCTGAGTTCTACTGAACCAGCTGTTGTAGTGTAACAGGGCTTAGCACACCCTGACTACAACTCTTAGCAAGGGATCAGTAGGTAAACAAATAGTGTAGGTAGGTGCATCACTTACACCTCACTAGAAGCATGTCGGTCCACGGAGAGTCTGCGGAGACTCCCTTAGTGGTCAGTGACCCTCCACAGGTCATGTCACGATAGGCAGCTCTTAGCTTCAAGGAGATGAGACAGCTGTGTGCCTCCAGGAAGCTAAACCAGGGTTCTAACCCTACCATCGCATTTCTGATAGGTCTCTTAGAGACGTACGATGCAAGGAGGTCCTCTAACACAGGTCCCCCCAATGCTGATGGGAACATGCCTCCCTTAGAGGGAACCCTTGGTGACCCGGACCTCGACCTCCATACAGAGGAGGAAGACGAGGAGGAGTTATCAGGAGACGAGGCAAACAAAGGTCCAGTGGTAGTCAGCAGGCTTACAAGGACCAACTTAAGCAGGCATGAGAATGGAACTGGGGGAGCCCCGGGCCCACGCTCAAGCAGGCCTAACATTGGGAACGGACGAGCTAGGTCTCTCTCCAGAGGCTCTAACAGATCTGTTCGAACACATGTCTCTCAGGCATCTTCTCAGAGAGGAATGACGTCCCCTCAGAGAAGGGAGCATGAAGCGAAGATGAGGGAAGTCAATCTGAGGATCGAGCGGGAAGAACTTGCCCTCGCCAAAGAAAGACTTGCCTTGGCCCGAGAGCAGAAATTAAGTGGGTTAGATCCCACTGGTGGCAGCATTCTCATTAGAGAGAAAGACAGGGGTATAGACACTAGACACCTGAGTAAAATAGTGCCCCCCTTTAAGCAAGGGGACGATATCCACAAGTGGATAACTGCGTTGGAGAGGGCCTGCACTGTCCAGTGCGTCCCCCAAAGTCAGTGGGCAGCTATACTGTGGCTCTCCTTTGAAGGTAAAGGGCGAGACAAGCTCCTCACTACTAGAGCTGAGGATGCAAACAACTACCAAGTCCTGAAGAATACACTGATTGATGGGTTTGGCTTAACCACGGAGCAGTACAGGTTGCTGTTCCGGGACACCCAGAAAATTCAGTCTCAGGATTGGACTGACTTTGTCGATTGTGCCACTAAGGCTTTGGAAGGCTGGTTGCTGGGTAGCAAGGTTACTGATTACACAGGATTGTACAATCTTATCATGCGAGAACAGATTTTAAACAACTGTCAGAACCAATTGTTGCATCAGCACCTTGTTGACTCGGATCTGACCTCTCCCCAAGAATTGGGAAAGAAGGCAGACAGATGGGTCAGAACAAGGGTCAAGCAGAACCAGAACCAGAACCAGGGTGGTCAGAAGAAAGCAGACCAAAAGGGTAGTAACAAGAACGAACAAAATGACCAGAAGTCTTCGACAGGTCCCCAACAAACCAAAGAGGGTGGGGGTCAGGCTTCACAGAAGAAGAAGACTCAAGAAGGCCAGTCAAAAAGGTGGTGCCAATACTGTAAAAGTAAGACTCACTGGTTTAGTGAGTGCACCAAGAAAGGAGGGCAAACTCCTGCCACTGCAGCCCCTAAGGCACCTGCACCCCCTAGTACAGTCAGCAGTGGTAGTGCGCCTCCCAAGGCATTAGTTGGGTTAACCTTGGGAACCGAGGGGAGTGACGACTTAGTCAGCACGCTCACTCAGGCCGTCCTTGTCTGTACAGGGGATATGGATATGTCCCCTGGTGCCAGTCCCAATACTTTGGGCAAATACAGACAGACACCTTTGATCAATGGAAAAGTGGCTCAGGCCTACAGGGACACTTGTGCCAGTGTCACTATGGTGACGCCTAACTTTGTGGACCCTGGACAGATCATGCTAGGTACCGATTACCTAGTGACCAATGCCAGCAACGTCACTACCAATCACAGTATGGCAGTTGTTGATTTCTCCTGGGGAGGGGTAAGTGGCCCGAAAAAGGTTGTGGTTAGTTCAGACCTCCCCGTAGAATGTCTGTTGGGCAATGATTTGGAAACGTCACAATGGTCAGAAGTGGAGCAGAGGACTCACATGGAAATGTTAGGCTTGCCAGCACATCTCCTTGCTGTGACCAGGTCACAGGCCAAAAGATGCCCCACTGAACAGGTGCTGGATCCTGGAAGAACGGACCAGATACCTTCCAAGAAAAGGAGCAGTAAGGGTAAGGCTTCGCCTTCCCCCTTGCCCCAGGTCGTGGATCAAGTCTCTGAGGAGGCTGACCTTAAAGAACTGAGGGAAACTGAGCCGAAAGAGCTTGAACCTGGTCAGGTTGAGTTTCTGGGCTCAGGGGGACCCTCCAGGGAAGACCTGGGGAAGGCACAGTTAGACTGCCCCTCCCTTGAACCCCTCAGACAGCAGGCTGCTGCTGAGGCTGCAGGGAATGCCACAGGTACCCACAAAGTGTACTGGGACGATGGACTCCTGTACTCCGAGGCAAGAGACCCCAAACCTGGCGCGACCAGGAGGCTGGTCATCCCCTTGTCTCTGAGAGGCTTCCTTCTTACCTTGGCCCACGAGATTCCCCTTGCAGGTCACTTAGGCCAGAATAAGACTTGGGACAGAATTGTTCCACACTTTCACTGGCCCCACATGTCCGAAGATACGAAGGAGTTTTGCCGCTCCTGTGTCACTTGCCAAGCCAGTGGTAAGTCAGGTGGCACGACAAAGGCCCCCCTCATACCACTACCGTGGTGGGGGTACCCTTTGAACGAGTGGGGATCGACATTGTCGGACCAATGGAACCCCAGACAGCATCAGGGCACAAGTTTATACTGGTGGTGGTGGACCACGCCACCAGGTATCCTGAAGCTATTCCCCTTAGGACCACTACAGCACCTGTGGTGGCACGGGCCCTACTTGGAGTGTTCTCCAGAGTGGGCTTCCCTAAGGAGGTCGTCTCAGACAGAGGTGCAAACTTCATGTCGGGATATCTGACTGCTATGTGGAAGGAGTGTGGTGTCAACTACAAGTTCACCACACCCTATCACCCACAATGCAATGGGCTTGTTGAGAGATTCAACAGGACCCTAAAAGGGATGATTCACGGACTACCTGAAAAGCTTCGGCGGAGATGGGATGTCCTGATACCCTGCCTCTTGTTCGCCTACAGAGAGGTCACGCAGAAGGGGGTTGGCTACAGCCCTTTTGAGCTTCTGTTCGGACATCCTGTAAGGGGACCCCTTTGTTTGGTAAAGGAAGGATGGGAGAGACCTCTCAGAAAGCCGGCATCAAACATTGTGGACTATGTGCTCGGCCTCCGCTCGCGGATGGCGGAGTACATGGCAAAGGCATCTAAAAACCTTGAGGCGAGCCAAGAATTACAGAAAGCTTGGCACGACCAAAAGGCTGTCCTGACTGTGTACCAGCCTGGACAGAAGGTGTGGGTGCTGGAGCCAGTGGCCCCAGCAGCACTCAAAGACAAATGGTCTGGGCCCCACACGATCATTGAGCAAAAGGGAGAGGTCACCTACTTGGTAGACCTGGGAACTCCCCGGAGCCCCCACAGGGTGCTCCATGTAAACAGGCTCAAGGCATATGTCGACAGGGAGGGCATGGGCTTGCTCATGGCCACAGATGAGGGACAGGAGGAGGAGAGTGACCCTCTCCCGGACCTGCTCTCTCAGAACCCTGACGATGGGTCAGTAGATGGTGTTGTCTTTTGCGGCAGCCTCTCTGGACATCAACAAAAGGATTGTAAACAGGTTCTTCAATCCTTTCGACATATGTTCTCTCTGACACCCAGTCAGACCAATTGGTGTACCCATGAGGTCGACACTGGGGACAGTCTGCCCGTAAAGAGTAAAATCTATCGACAGCCTGATCATGTCAGAGACTGCATCAAGACAGAGGTGCAGAAAATGTTGGAGCTGGGAGTCATTGAGCCCTCGGACAGCCCCTGGGCTAGTCCCGTAGTTCTCGTGCCGAAACCTCACACCCAGGGCGGTAAGAAAGAGATGAGGTTTTGCGTGGACTACAGAGGCCTCAATGCAGTCACTAAGACTGACGCCCACCCAATACCAAGAGCAGACGAATTTATAGACCGGTTGGCTTCGGCCAACTACTTAAGTACGTTTGACCTGACAGCTGGGTATTGGCAAATCAGGTTAGCTGAGGAGGCCAAACCCAAAACAGCATTTTCTACCCCGGGTGGGCATTATCAGTTCGTGGTAATGCCCTTTGGTTTGAAAAATGCACCTGCCACCTTCCAAAGGCTGGTGAATCGAGTTCTCACTGGGTTGGACGACTTCTGTGCGGCGTATCTGGACGATATCGCTGTTTTTAGCTCCACCTGGGAGGATCACCTGGTCCACCTGAGGAAAGTGTTAGAGGCCCTGCAAAAGGCAGGCCTCACTATCAAGGCCACTAAGTGCCAGATAGGGCAGACACAGGTTGTATACCTGGGCCACCTTGTAGGTGGAGGCCAGGTTCAGCCATTGGAGAGCAAAATACAGGCCATCCAGGACTGGGCTCCTCCAACCACCCAGACTCAGGTTCGAGCTTTCTTGGGCCTGACTGGTTATTACCGGAAATTCGTCAGAAATTATGGATCCATTGTGACCCCGCTAAACGACCTGACAAGTAAAAAGAAGCCAAAAAAAGTTCAGTGGACAGCAAGCTGTCAGAAGGCATTCGATGACCTAAAGCAGGCCATGTGCACAGCACCTACCCTAAAGAGTCCAGACTACTCCAAACCATTCATTGTCCAAACAGACGCTTCGGAGCTGGATGTGGGAGCTGTTCTATCTCAACTGAATTTTGATGGTCATGACCAGCCCATAGCTTTTATTAGCAGGAGGCTGACCCCCAGAGAGAAGAATTGGTCAGCTATTGAGAGGGAGGCCTTTGCTGTGGTTTGTGCCCTGAAGAAGTTGAGGCCATACTTGTTTGGCACTCACTTCAAGATTCAGACCGACCATAAGCCCCTCTTGTGGCTAAATCAAATGAAGGGTGAAAACCCCAAACTACTTAGGTGGTCCATTTCCCTACAGGGGATGGACTTCACAGTGGAGCATAGACCTGGCACTGATCATGGCAATGCAGATGGGCTCTCCAGGTATTTCCACTTAGAGCAAGAAGACTCACCTGGTCAAGGTTAGCTTATTGTCCCAAAGTTTGGGGGGGGGTCATGTAGGAGAGTAGGGTCTGCAATCCTATGATCACCCAGATTTTTTGCTTTTGCTTCATTGGTTTACGACTTTCCCTGGCTGTGGGCCTGCCAATCAGACCCACAGCCTAGCTGTTCTCTCTCGAAATTAACACACATGTACATTAGGTGCATCCACTAATTGGAACTGGGCCGCCTTGTCAGTCCCTGTCTCAGCATACCACAGGTATCCAGGGCATCGGTGTACCCAGGGCCTACCGGGGGCTGCAGCATGTATTATGCCACCCCTGGATGGCCGCCCAAATCTGACACAACTGGCTGCACGACAGCTGGGGCAAGGTGGTGTAATCACCCGTTGCTGTAGGTGTAGTATTCCTATACCTAACCCTAAAATGGACACATGGATTCCTATCAGTCACTCCTATGGCAGGCCTTTTCAATCCTGAAGGCAGAGTGCAGGGGATCATGTGGGACGGTGCTCTGGCGCGAGCTGAGCCCGTCGACGGCTTGCGGAACCAAGTCCTAATAGCCGTTCCATGGTGACGCGGGCCAACTACTTTAAAATGCATTATAATCCTTGCGGTTATTTGCTAACTTTGGCATCGCATCACCTACACATGTCGAGTAAGGTGTCATACGAATTGGAATACAAACCCCTCGCCAGTTCTGGCGACGGGGTTAGCATTCCCCCCTTTTAGAGGGGCACGACATGGAAGTAACCTTGAACCCCGGTTAAAGTTGACTCAAGCCTCAGCATCACAAAATGGATGCTGCCACCAGACACAAGTCTGACCTCCTGCTGCTGGGAGACCTTCCAGCGAAGGGAGCTTGGACAAAGGGTTTCCTGTCGAGGGCGGTGTTAGCACCATCCCAGACAGGGTTTGTGTATCCCAGGTAGGCAGGGCTGAAAGGAAGGTGATTGCAAGTGGCACCCCGGTGCTCACTGTGCATAGCCCGGCTCAAACCAGTTTCGGGGGCACACCAGCCCCTGAGCTGGGGCGAAGCCGGACAAAGGATAGGGGTGTAACCACCCCCCTCCTGGTCCCACCCATAGGTAGGACCTAGTCACAGGCCAGCCCCTTTTTCCTAGAATAAAGGTGGGAGCGGGTCCCCTTCCCAAATTGGATAATCCGATAATCGGATAATTCTGAATCTTGAACTACTTTCCACGAAAGGAACTCTTGACTATTTCTGAAGACTCTCCCTTCTGGCTAAGGAGTAGCCACCCTGCACCAGCAGGCACCACCTAAGCGCTTGCGGTTTGCTGTAAGTCTCTCCTACGGATCAAGACTGCCCAGCTCGACGAGACCCGGGTTCCCTGCCATCTCTGACCTCTACCTACATCATCAGCTCAGCTGAGATTCGTAGGTGTGACGAGACCTGTGGGACCGGCCATCTTCAGAACCTGCACGACGCTTATCTAGCACGCCCACCGAGGGACCCTCGAGTGAGTGCACCTAGGGTTTGAGAAGCCCTAACCCTGAGCGGCTCCAGCACCGAAGTCTGCCTCCCCAGCATCCACGAGATCTGCGTGGGGGCCCTTCCGCTCCTTGCTGTTCACCGCGTTGTCCGACCACTTGCCGACCGGCTTGTGGCCCTCTTCACGACGCACCACGATTGTTTCATCACTAGTCTGGTTATTCCAGACTGGCTCTTGCTCCCTTTCAACAGAGGAGTACCTCGGACCCTCCTGGTCCACTTCAGACGTCATCTTGACTCCCCCGCGTGGGTTGCCACTGCCAAGATCCGCTGCCCCATTCCTGGGCCCAGCATCATCGACAGCAGACACCTTCGTGGGACAGCTCGCCCTCCATCCTGGTCGCCGCCGCGCCTCCTGGTCCGAGGAACAGCCGAGTCCGACGTCATCCACTCACCTGGTCGAGGTGACTTCAGCCGGTGCCGTCCTGGTACCCACACAATCGCTGGCTAGCGGTTGAGAACTGAGTCCCCTCTGCTTTCAGGTTTTCTCCATCACCGATCCAGGCTTGGATCTCTCTGAACATCAACACTGGTCGCCTGCCAGCAACTTCTTCTTTCAGGCTCCTGAGACTACAACGAGGACTCCCGACATCTTGCCGAACCTCCCGCAGCCGCAGCCTCTGGGCTAGGTAACTCTAGCATTTCGGTGCTCCATCGCAGGTTCGCTTTACAAGTGTCCAGTTCCTTTTTCGTTTAGTCCCACTGATCGGATCACTCCGGAATCAGTAACTTTAGACTTTCTAACCTTTCCCATTCCACTTGCAGTGTAAATGGTTTCGTGCCCTTCGGGCATGTGTGTAAATTGTGCAACCAGAAGTATTTTCATAAGAGTTTTGTAGTGTGCTTAGCTCCCTGACTCATAAAGAGCCAGGGTAGTCTTGTTATAAATAAATATCCTTTATTTTCATAACAACTTGTGTGGTGTCCTTTCACTTGGTGTTCAAGGGGTATACGTGATGGTAAACAGCTGGCTTAACACGCCCTCTAGAGTTTAGCCTAAAGACTGCTCGTATCCACGCTACTAGGACAGCTGGTCTATACGGTTGACTTACAACCAATCATCAATAAGGGTCGTTTGGAATGATACACAGTGATCACTAGAATAGTGAGCACTACATATCAGGCCAACTTCTCACACCCAGGTTCCTGAGCCTCTCCCTGCAGCTGCAAAAAGGCCTCACCCCCAGGTTCCTGAGCCTATCCCTGCAGCTGCAAAAAGGCCTCACCCCCAGGTTCCTGAGCCTCTCCCTGCAGAAATGCCTCACCCCCAGGTTTCTGAACATCCCCGTGCAGCTGCAGAAAGGCCTAACCCCCAGGTTCTTGAGCCTATTCCCCCAGCTGCAAAACGTCCTCACCGCCAGGATTCTGAGCCCCTCACTTCAGCTGCAGAAAGGCCTCACCCCCAGGTTCCTGAACATCCCCGTGCTGCTGCAGAAAGGCCTCAACCCCAGGTTCCTGAGCCTATCCCTGCAGCAAGGCCTCACCCCCAGGTTCCTGAGCCTTTCCCTGCAGCTACAGAAAAGGCCACACCCCCAGGTTCCTGAGCCTCGCCATGCAGCTACAGAAAAGGTCTCACCCCCAGGTTCCTGAGCCTCTCCCTGCATCTACAGAAAAGTCCTCACCCCCAGGTTCCCGAGCCTCTCTCTGCAGCTACAGAAAGGCCTAACTCCCAGGTTCCTGAGCCTCTCTCTGCAGCTACAGAAAGGCCTCACCCCCAGGTTCCTGAGCCTCTCCCTGCAGCTGCAGAAAGGCCTCACCCCCAGGTTCCTGAGCCTCTCCCTGCAGCTGCAAAAAGGCCTCACCCCCAGGTTCCGGAGCCTCTCCCTGCAGCTGTAGAAAAGCCTGACCCCCAGCTTTCTGAACATCCCCGTGCAGCTGCAGAAAGGCCTCACCCCCAGGTTCCTGAGCCTATCCCTGCAGCTGCAAAAAAGGCCTCACTCTCAGGTTTCTGAGCCTCTATCTGAAGCTGCAGAAAGGCCTAACCCCCAGGTTCCTGAGCCTCTCCCTGTAGCTACAGAAAAGGCCTCACCCCCAGGTTCCTGAACCTCCCCCTGCAGCTGCAGAAAGGCCTCACCCCCAGGTTCCTGAACCTCCCCCTGCAGCTGCAGAAAGGCCTCACCCCCAGGTTCCTGAACCTCCCCCTGCAAAAAGGCCTCACCCCCAGGTTCAATAACCTCTCCCTGCAGCTGCAGAAAGGCCTCACCCCCAGGTTCCTGAGCCTCTCCCTGCAGCTGCTGAGAGGCCTCACCCACAGGTTCCTGAACATACCCGTGCAGCTGCAGAAAGGCCTCACCCCCAGGTTCCTGAGCCTATCCCTGTAGCTGCAAAAAGGCCTCACCCCCAGGTTCCGGAGCCTCTCCCTGCAGCTGTAGAAAGGCCTGACCCCTAGGTTTCTGAACATCCCCGTGCAGCTGCAGAAAGGCCTCACCCCCAGGTTCCTGAGCCTATCCCTGCAGCTGCAAAAAAAGCCTCACCCCCAGATTCCTGAGCCTATCCTTGCAGCTGCAGAAAGGCCTCACCCCCAGGTTCACGATCCTCTCCCTGCAGCTGCAGAAAGGCCTCACCCCCAGGTTCCTGAGCCTATCCGTGCAGCTGCAGAAAGGCCTCACCCCCCGGTTCATGAGCCTCTCACTGCAGCTGCAGAAATGCCTCACCCCCAGGTTCCTGAGCCTATCCCTGTAGCTGCAGAAAGGCCTCAGCCCCAGGTTCGTGAGCCTCTCCCTGCAGCTGCAGAAAGGCCTCATCCCCAGGTTCCTGAACCTCTCACTGCAGCTACAGAAAAGGCCTCACCCCAAGGTTCCTGAGCCTCTCCCTGCAGCTGCAGAAAAGCCTCACTCCCAGGTTCCTGAGCCTCTCCCTGCAGCTGTAGAAAGGCCTGACCCCCAGGTTCCTGACCCTATCCCTGCAGCTGCAAAAAGGCCTCACCCCCAGGTTCCTGAGCCTATCCTTGCAGCTGTAGAAAGGCCTCACCCCCAGGTTCCTGAGCCTATCCCTGCAGCAAGGCCTCACCCCCAGGTTCCTGAGCCTTTCCCTGCAGCTACAGAAAAGGCCTGACCCCTAGGTTTCTGAACATCCCCGTGCAGCTGCAGAAAGGCCTCACCCCCAGGTTCCTGAGCCTCTCACTGCAGCTGCAGAAATGCCTCACCCCCAGGTTCCTGAGCCTATCCCTGTAGCTGCAGAAAGGCCTCAGCCCCAGGTTCGTGAGCCTCTCCCTGCAGCTGCAGAAAGGCCTCATCCCCAGGTTCCTGAACCTCTCACTGCAGCTACAGAAAAGGCCTCACCCCAAGGTTCCTGAGCCTCTCCCTGCAGCTGCAGAAAAGCCTCACTCCCAGGTTCCTGAGCCTCTCCCTGCAGCTGTAGAAAGGCCTGACCCCCAGGTTCCTGACCCTATCCCTACAGCTGCAAAAAGGCCTCACCCCCAGGTTCCTGAGCCTATCCTTGCAGCTGTAGAAAGGCCTCACCCCCAGGTTCCTGAGCCTATCCCTGCAGCAAGGCCTCACCCCCAGGTTCCGGAGCCTCTCCCTGCAGCTGTAGAAAGGCCTGACCCCTAGGTTTCTGAACATCCCCGTGCAGCTGCAGAAAGGCCTCACCCCTAGGTTCCTGAGCCTATCCCTGCAGCTGCAAAAAAAGCCTCACCCCCAGATTCCTGAGCCTATCCTTGCAGCTGCAGAAAGGCCTCACCCCCAGGTTCACGATCCTCTCCCTGCAGCTGCAGAAAGGCCTCACCCCCAGGTTCCTGAGCCTATCCGTGCAGCTGCAGAAAGGCCTCACCCCCCGGTTCATGAGCCTCTCACTGCAGCTGCAGAAATGCCTCACCCCCAGGTTCCTGAGCCTATCCCTGTAGCTGCAGAAAGGCCTCAGCCCCAGGTTCGTGAGCCTCTCCCTGCAGCTGCAGAAAGGCCTCATCCCCAGGTTCCTGAACCTCTCACTGCAGCTACAGAAAAGGCCTCACCCCAAGGTTCCTGAGCCTCTCCCTGCAGCTGCAGAAAAGCCTCACTCCCAGGTTCCTGAGCCTCTCCCTGCAGCTGTAGAAAGGCCTGACCCCCAGGTTCCTGACCCTATCCCTGCAGCTGCAAAAAGGCCTCACCCCCAGGTTCCTGAGCCTATCCTTGCAGCTGTAGAAAGGCCTCACCCCCAGGATCCTGAGCCTATCCCTGCAGCAAGGCCTCACCCCCAGGTTCCTGAGCCTTTCCCTGCAGCTACAGAAAAGGCCTCACCCCCAGGTTCCTGAGCCTCTTCCTGCAGCTACAGAAAAGGCCTCACCCCATGCATCCTAAACCTCCCCCTGCAGCTGCAGAAAGGCCTCACCCCCAGGTTCCTTAGCCTCTCCCTGCAGCTGCAAAAAGGCCTCACCCCCAGGTTCCTGACCCTATCCCTGCAGCTGCAAAAAGGCCTCACCCCCAGGTTCCTGAGACTATTCCCGCAGCTGTAGAAAGGCCTGACCCCTAGGTTTCTGAACATCCCCGTGCAGCTGCAGAAAGGCCTCACCCCCAGGTTCCTGAGCCTATCCCTGCAGCTGCAAAAAAAGCCTCACCCCCAGATTCCTGAGCCTATCCTTGCAGCTGCAGAAAGGCCTCACCCCCAGGTTCACGATCCTCTCCCTGCAGCTGCAGAAAGGCCTCACCCCCAGGTTCCTGAGCCTATCCGTGCAGCTGCAGAAAGGCCTCACCCCCCGGTTCATGAGCCTCTCACTGCAGCTGCAGAAATGCCTCACCCCCAGGTTCCTGAGCCTATCCCTGTAGCTGCAGAAAGGCCTCAGCCCCAGGTTCGTGAGCCTCTCCCTGCAGCTGCAGAAAGGCCTCATCCCCAGGTTCCTGAACCTCTCACTGCAGCTACAGAAAAGGCCTCACCCCAAGGTTCCTGAGCCTCTCCCTGCAGCTGCAGAAAAGCCTCACTCCCAGGTTCCTGAGCCTCTCCCTGCAGCTGTAGAAAGGCCTGACCCCCAGGTTCCTGACCCTATCCCTGCAGCTGCAAAAAGGCCTCACCCCCAGGTTCCTGAGCCTATCCTTGCAGCTGTAGAAAGGCCTCACCCCCAGGTTCCTGAGCCTATCCCTGCAGCAAGGCCTCACCCCCAGGTTCCTGAGCCTTTCCCTGCAGCTACAGAAAAGGCCTCACCCCCAGGTTCCTGAGCCTCTCCCTGCAGCTACAGAAAAGGCCTCACCCCATGGATCCTAAACCTCCCCCTGCAGCTGCAGAAAGGCCTCACCCCCAGGTTCCTTAGCCTCTCCCTGCAGCTGCAAAAAGGCCTCACCCCCAGGTTCCTGACCCTATCCCTGCAGCTGCAAAAAGGCCTCACCCCCAGGTTCCTGAGACTATTCCCGCAGCTGCAGAAAGGCCTCACTCCCAGGTTCCTGAACATCCCCATACAGCTGCAGAAAGTCCTCACCCCCAGGTTCCTGAGCCTCCCCCTGTAGCTGCAGAAAGGCCTCGCCCCCAGGTTCCTGAGCCTCTCCCTGCAGCTACAGAAAATGCCTCACCCCAGGTTCCTGAGCCTATCCCTGCAGCTGCAGAAAGGCCTCACCCCCAGGTTCCTGAGCCTCTCCCTGCAGAAATGCCTCACCCCCAGGTTTCTGAACATCCCCGTGCAACTGCAGAAAGGCCTAACCCCCAGGTTCTTGAGCCTATTCCCGCAGCTGCAATAAGTCCTCACCGCCAGGTTTCTGAGCCCCTCACTTCAGCTGCAGAAAGGCCTCACCCCCAGGTTCCTGAACATCCCCGTGCAGCTGCAGAAAGGCCTCAACCCCAGGTTCCTGAGCCTATCCCCGCAGCAAGGCCTCACCCCCAGGTTCCTGAGCCTCTCCCTGCAGCTACAGAAAAGGCCACACCCCCAGGTTCCTGAACCTCTCCCTGCAGCTGCAGAAAGGCCTCACCCACAGATTCCTGAATCTCTCCCTGCAGCTACAGAAAAGGCCTCACCCCCAGTTTCCTGAACCTCCCCCTTTAGCTGCAGAAAGGCCTCAACCCCAGGTTCCTGAGCCTCTCCCTGCAGCTGCAAAAAGGCCTCACCCCAGGATCCTGAGCCTCTCCCTGCAGCTGCAGAAAGGCTTCACCCCCAGGTTCCTGAGCCTCTCCCTGCAGCTGCAGAAAGTCTTCACACCCAGGTTCCTGAACATCCCCGTGCAGCTGCAGAAATGCCTCACCACCAGATTCCTGAGCTTCTCCCTGAAGATACAGAAAGACCTCACCACCCCCAGGTTTCTGAGCCTATGCTTGCAGCTGCAGAAAGGTCTCACCCCCAGGTTCCTGAGCCTCTCCCTGCAGCTATAGAAAAGTCCTCACCCCCAGGTTCCTGAGCCTCTCCCTGCAGCTGCAGAAAGGCCTCACCCCCAGGTTCCCGAGCCTCTCCTTGCAGCTACAGAAAAGGCCTCACCCCATGGATCCTGAACCTCCCCCTGCAGCTGCAGAAAGGCCTCACCCCCAGGTTCCTTAGCCTCTCCCAGTAGCTGCAAAAAGGCCTCACCCCCAGGATCCTGAGTCTATCCCTGCAGCTGCAGAAAGCCCTCACCCCCAGGTTCCTGAGCCTATCCCTGCAGCTGCAAAAAGGCCTCACCCCCAGGTTCCTGAGCCTCTCCCTGCAGAAATGCCTCACCCCCAGGTTTCTGAACATTCCCGTGCAGCTGCAGAAAGGCCTAACCCCCAGGTTCCTGAGCCTATCCCTGCAGCTGCAGAAAGGCCTATCCCCCAGGTTCTTGAGCCTATCCCTGCAGCTGCAAAAAGGCCTCACCCCCAGTTTCCTGAGCTTCTCCCTGCAGAAAGGCCTAACCCCCAGGTTCTTGAGCCTATCCCTGCAGCTGCAAAAAGTCCTCACCCCCAGGTTCCTGAGACTCTCCCTGCAGCTGCAGAAAGGCCTCACCCCCAGGTTCCTGAGCCTCTCCCTGCAGCTACAGAAAAGGCCTCACCCCCAGGTTCCTGTGCCTCCCCCTGCAGCTGCAGAAAAGGCCTCTCCCACAGGTTCCTGAACATCCCCGTTCAGCTGCAGAAAGGTCACACCCCCATGTTTCTGAGCATATCCCTGCAGCTGCAAAAAGTCCTCAACCCCAGGTTCCTGAGCCTCTCTCTGCAGCTGCAGAAAGGCCTCACCCCCAGGTTCCTGAACATACCTGTGCAGCTGCAGAAAGGCCTCACCCCCAGGTTCCTGACCCTCCCCCTGCAGCTGCAGAAAGGCCTCACCCCCAGGTTCCTGAGCCTCTCCCTGCAGCTACAGAAAAGGCCTCACCCCCAGGTTCAATAACCTCCCCCTGCAGTTGCAGAGAGGCCTCACCCCCAGGTTCCGGAGCCTCTCCCTGCAGCTGCAGAAAGGTCTAACCCTCAGGTTCCTGAACCGCTCCCTGCAGCTGCAGAAAGGCCTCACCCCCAGGTTCCTGAACCTCTCCCTGCAGCTGCAGAAAGGCTTCACACCCTGGTTCCTGAACCTATCCCTGCAGCTGCAAAAAGGCCTCACCCCCAGGTTCCTGAGCCTCTCCCTGATGCTGCAGAAAGGCCTCACCCGCAGGTTCCATAACCTCTCCCTGCAGCTGCAGAAATGCCTCACCCCAGGTTCCTGAACCTCTCCCTGCAGCTACAGAAAAGGCCTCACCCCCTGGCTCCTGAGCCTCTCCCTGCAGCTGCAGAAAGGCCTCACCCCCAGGTTCCTGAGCCTCTCCCTGCAGCGGCAGAAAGGCCTCACCCCCAGGTTCCTGAGCCTATCCCTGCAGCTACAGAAAAGGCCTCACCCCCAGGTTCCTGAACCTCCCCGTGCAGCTGCAGAAAGGCCTCACCCCCAGGTTCCTGAGCCTCTCCCTGCAACTGCAAAAAGGCCTCACTCCCAGGTTCCTGAGCCTCTCCCTGCAGCTGCAGAAAGGCCTCACCCCCAGGTTCCTGAGCCTCTCCCTGCAGCTGCAGAACGGCCTCACCCCCAGGTTCCTGAACATCCCCGTTCAGTTGCAGAAAGGTCTCACCCCCATGTTTCTGAGCCTATCCCTGCAGCTGCAAAAGGCCTCACCCCCAGGTTCCTGAGCCTCTCCCTGCAGCTGCAGAAAGGCCCCACCCCCAGGTTCCTGAACATACCCGTGCAGCTGCAAAAAGGCCTCACCCCCAGGTTCCTGAGCCTCCCCCTGCAGCTACAGAAAAGGCCTCACCCCCAGGTTCCTGAGCCTCTCCCTGCAGCTGCAGAAAGGCCTCACCCCCAGGTTCCTGAGCCTCTCCCTGCAGCTACAGAAAAGGCTTCACCCCCAGGTTCCTGAGCCTATCCCTGCAGCTGCAAAAAGGCCTCACCCCAGGTTCCTGATCCTCTCCCTGCAGCTGCAGAAATGCCTCACCCCCAGGTTTCTGAACATCCCCGTACAGCTGCAGAAAGGCCTCACCCCCAGGTTCCTGAGCCTATCCCCGCAGCTGCAAAAAGTCCTCACCTCCAGGTTTCTGAGCCCCTCACTTCAGCTGCAGAAAGGCCTCAGCCCCAGGTTCCTGAACATCCCCGTGCAGCTGCAGAAAGGCCTCAACCCCAGGTTCCTGAGCCTATCCCTGCAGCTGCAGAAAGGCCTCACCCCCAGGTTCCTGAACATCCCCGTGCAGCTGCAGAAAGGCCTCAACCCCAGGTTCCTGAGCCTCTCCCTGCAGCTGCAAAAAGGCCTCACCCCAGGATCCTGAGCCTCTCCCTGCAGCTGCAGAAAGGCCTCACCCCCAGGTTCCTGAGCCTTTCCCTGCAGCTACAGAAAAGGCCTCACCCCCAGTTTCCTGAACCTCCCCCTTTAGCTGCAGAAAGGCCTCACCCCCAGGTTCCTGAGCCTATCCCTGCAGCTGCAAAAAGGCCTCACCCCCAGGTTCCTGAGCCTCTCCCTGCAGCTGCAGAAATGCCTCACCACCAGGTTCTCGAACATCCCCGTGCAGCTGCAGAAAGGCCTCAACCCCAGGTTCCTGAGCCTATCCCTGCAGCAAGGCCTCACCGCCAGGTCCCTGAGCCTTTCCCTGCAGCTACAGAAAAGGCCTCACCCTCAGGTTCCTGAGCCTCTCCCTGCAGCTACAGAAAAGGCCTCACCCCCAGGACCCTGAGCCTCTCCCTGCAGCTGCAGAAAGGCCTCACCCCCAGGTCCCTGAACCTCTACCTGCAGCTACAGAAAAGGCCTCACCCCCAGTTTCCTGAACCTCCCCCTTTAGCTGCAGAAAGGCCTCAACCCCAGGTTCCTGAGCCTCTCTCTGCAGCTGCAAAAAGGCCTCACCCCAGGATCCTGAGCCTCTCCCTGCAGCTACAGAAAGGCTTCACCCCCAGGTTCCTGAACATCCCTGTGCAGCTGCAGAAAGGCCTCACCCCTAGCTTCATGAGCCTCTCCCGGCAGCTTCAGAAAGGCCTCACCCCCAGGTTTCTGAGCCCCTCCCAGCAGCAGCAGAAAGGCCTCACCCACAGGTCCCTGAGCCTCTCCCTGCAGCTGCAGAAAGGCCTCACCCCCACGTTCCTGAGCCTCTCCCTGCAGCTACAGAAAATTCCTCACCCCCAGGTTCCTCAACATCCCCGTGCAGCTGCAGAAAGGACTCACCCCCATGTTCCTGAGCCTCTCCCTGCAGCTGCCGAAAGGCCTCACCCCCAGGTTCCTGAGCCTTTTCCTGCGGTTGCAGAAAGGACTCACCCCCAGGTTCCTGAGCCTCTCCCTGCAGCTGCAGAAAGGACTCACCCCCAGGGTCCTGAGCCTCTCCCTGCAGCTGCAGAAAGGCCTCATCCCCAGGTTCCTGAGCCTATTCCTGGAGCTGCAGAATGGGCTCACGCCCAGGTTGCTGAGCCTCTCCCTGCAGCTGCAGAAAGGCCTCACCCCCAGGTTCCTGAGCCTCTCCCTGCAGCTGCAGAAAGGTTCTCACCCCGAGATTCCTGAGCCTCTCCCTGCATCCGCAGAAAGGCCTCACCCACAGGTTCCTGAGCATCTCCCTGCAGCTGCAGAAAGGCCTCACCCCCATGTTCCTGAGCCTCTCCCTGCAGATACAGAAAGGCCTAACCCCCAGGTTTCTGAACATCCCCGTGCAGCTGCAGAAAGGCCTCACCCCCAGGTTTCTGAGCCTCTCCCTGCATCCGCAGAAAGTCCTCACCCACAGGTTCCTGAGCCTCTCCCTGCAGCTGCAAAAAGGCCTCTCCCCCACGTTCCTGAGCATCTTCCTGCAGCTACAGAAACTGCCTCACCCCCAGGTTCCTGAACATCCCCGTGCAGCTGCAGAAAGGACTCGCCCCCAGGTTCCTGAGCCAATTCCTGGAGCTGCATAATGGACTCACCCCCAGGTTCCTGAGCCTCTCCCTGCAGCTGCAGAAAGACCTCAACCCCAGGTTCCTGAGCCTCTCCCTGCATCCGCAGAATGGACTCACCCCCAAGTTCCTGAGCCTCTCCCTGCAGCTACAGAAAGACCTCACCCCCAGGTTCCTGTGCCTCTCCCTGCAGCTGCGGAAAGGTCTCACGCCGAGGTTTCTGAGCCTCTCCCTGCAGCTGCAGAAAGGCCTAACCCCCAGGTTCCTGAACATCCCCGTGCAGCTGCAGAAAGGCCTCACCCCTAGTTTCCTGAGCCTATCCCTGCAGCTGCAGAAAGGCCTCACCCCCAGGTTCCTGAACATCTCCCTGCAGCTGCAGAAAGGCCTCACCCCCAGGTTGCTGAGCCTCTCCCTGCAGATACAGAAAAGGCCTCACCCTTAGCTTCATGAGCCTCTCCCTGCAGCGTCAGAAAGGTCTCACCCCCAGGTTTCAGAGCCTCTCCCAGCAGCAGCAGAAAGGCCTCACCCCCAGGTTCCTGAGCCTCTCCCTGCATCTGCAGAAAGGCCTCACCGACAGGTTCCTGAGCCTCTCCCTGCAGCTGCAGAAAGACCTCACCCCCACGTTCCTGAGCATCTTCCTGCAGCTAAAGAAAAGGCCTCACCCCTAAGTTCCTGAACATCCCCATGCAGCTGCAGAAAGGACTCACCCCCAGGTTCCTGAGCCTCTCCCTGCAGCTGCAGAAAGGACTCACCCCCAGGGTCCTGAGCCTCTCCCTGCAGCTGCAGAAAGGCCTCATCCCCAGGTTCCTGAGCCTATTCCTGGAGCTGCAGAATGGACTCACCCCCAGGTTCCTGCGCCTCTCCCTGCAGCTGCAGAAAGGCCTCACCCCCAGGTTCCTGAGCCTCTCCATGCAGCTGCAGAAAGGCCTAACACCCAGGTTTCTGAACATCCCCGTGCAGCTGCAGAAAGGCCTCACCCCCAGGTTCCTGAGCATATCCCTGCAGCTGCTGAAAGGTCTGACCACCAGGGTCCTGAGCCTCTCCCTGCAGCTGCAGAAAGGACTCACCCCCAGGGTCCTGAGCCTATCCCTGCAGCTGCAGAAAGGCCTCACCCCCAGGTTCCTGAACATCTCCCTGCAGCTGCAGAAAGGCCTCACCCCCAGGTTGCTGAGCCTCTCCCTGCAGATACAGAAAAGGCCTCACCCTTAGCTTCATGAGCCTCTCCCTGCAGCGTCAGAAAGGTCTCACCCCCAGGTTTCAGAGCCTCTCCCAGCAGCAGCAGAAAGGCCTCACCCCCAGGTTCCTGAGCCTCTCCCTGCATCTGCAGAAAGGCCTCACCGACAGGTTCCTGAGCCTCTCCCTGCAGCTGCAGAAAGACCTCACCCCCACGTTCCTGAGCATCTTCCTGCAGCTAAAGAAAAGGCCTCACCCCTAAGTTCCTGAACATCCCCATGCAGCTGCAGAAAGGACTCACCCCCAGGTTCCTGAGCCTCTCCCTGCAGCTGCAGAAAGGACTCACTCCCAGGGTCCTGAGCCTCTCCCTGCAGCTGCAGAAAGGCCTCATCCCCAGGTTCCTGAGCCTATTCCTGGAGCTGCAGAATGGACTCACCCCCAGGTTCCTGCGCCTCTCCCTGCAGCTGCAGAAAGGCCTCACCCCCAGGTTCCTGAGCCTCTCCATGCAGCTGCAGAAAGGCCTAACACCCAGGTTTCTGAACATCCCCGTGCAGCTGCAGAAAGGCCTCACCCCCAGGTTCCTGAGCATATCCCTGCAGCTGCTGAAAGGTCTGACCACCAGGGTCCTGAGCCTCTCCCTGCAGCTGCAGAAAGGACTCACCCCCAGGGTCCTGAGCCTCTCCCTGCAGCTGCAGAAAAGGCCTCACCCCCAGGTTCCTGAGTCTCTCCCTGCAGCTGCAGAAAGGCCTCTCCCCCAGGTTTCTGTGCCTCTCCCTGCAGCTGCAGAAAGGCCTCAACCCCAGGTTCCTGAGCCTATCCCTGCAGCAGCAGAAAGGCCTCCCCCCCAGGTTCCTGAGCCTCTCCTTGCAGCTGCAGAAAGGCCTCACACCCAGGTTTCTGTTCCTCCCCCTGCAGCTGCAGAAAAGGCCTCACCCCCCAGGTTCCTGAGCTTCACTCTGCAGCTGCAGAAAGGCCTCACCCCCAGGTTCCTGAGCCTCTCCCTGCAGCTAAAGAAAAGGCCTCACCCGAGGCTCCTGAGCCTGTGCCTGCAGCTGCAGAAAGGCCTCACCCCCAGGTTCCTGAGCCTCTCCCTGCAGCTGCAGAAAGGCCTAACCCCCAGGTTCCTGAACATCCCCGTGCAACTGCAGAAAGGCCTCACCCCTAGGTTCCTGAGCCTATCCCTGCAGCTGCTGAAAGGTCTCACCACCAGGGTCCTGAGCCTCTCCCTGCAGCTGCTGAAAGGCCTCACCCCCAGGTTTCTGAGCCTTTCCCTGCAGCTGCAGAAAAGCCTAACCCCCAGGTTTCTGAACATCCCCGGGCAGCTACAGAAAGACCTCACCCCCCGGTTCCTGAGCATATCCCTGCAGCTATAGAAAAGGCCTCACCCCAAGGTTCGTGAGCCTCTCCATGCAGCTAGTGAAAAGGACTCACCCCCAGGTTCTTGTGCCTCTCCCTGCAGCTGCAGAAAGGCCTCACCCCCAGGTTCCTGAGCGTATTCTTGGAGCTGCAGAATGGACTCACCCCCAGGTTCCTGAGCCTCTCCCTGCAGCTGCAGAAAGGCCTCACCCCCAGGTTCCTGAGCCTCTCCCTGCAGCTGCAGAAAGGCCTCACCCCCAGGTTACTGAGCCTATCCCTGCAGCTATAGAAAAGGCATCACCCCAAGGTTTGTGAGCCTCTCCCTGCAGCTATAGAAAAGGCCTCGCCCCCAGGTTCCTGAGCCTCTCCCTGCAGCTGCAGAAAGGCCTCACCCCCAGGTTCGTAAGCCTCTCCCTGCAGTTGCAGAAAGGCCACACCCCCAGGTTCCTGAGCCTCTCCCTGCAGCTACAGAAAAGGCCTCACCCCCAGGTTTCTGAACCTCCCCCTGCAGCGCAGAATGGCCTCACCCCCAGGTTCCTGAGCCTCTCCCTTCAGCTGCAAAAAGGCCTCACCCCCAGGTTCCTGAGCCTCTCCCTGCAGCTGCAGAAAGGCCTCACCCCCAAGTTCCTGGGCCTCTCCCTCAGTTGCAGAAAGGCCTCACACCCAGGCTCCTGCGCCTCTCCCTGCAGCTGCAGAAAGGCCTCACCACCAGGTTCCTGAACCTCCCCCTGCAGCTGAGAAAGGCCTCACCCCCAGGTTCCTGAGCCTCTCCCAGCAGCTACAGAAAAGGCCTCACCCCCAGGTTCCTGAGTCTCTCCCGGCAGCTGCAGAAAGGCCTCACCCCCAGGTTCCTGTGCCTCTCCCTGCAGCTGCAGAAAGGCCTCAACCCCAGGTTCCTGAGCCTATCCCTGCAGCAGCAGAAAGGCCTCCCCCCCAGGTTCCTGAGCATCCCCGTGCAGCTGCAGAAAGGCCTCACCCCCAGGTTCCTGAGCATATCCCTGCACCTGCTGAAAGGTCTCACCACCAGGGTCCTGAGCCTCTCCCTGTAGATACAGATAAGGCCTCACCCCCAGCTTCATGAGCCTCTCCCCGCAGCTGCAGAAAGGCCTCAGCCCCAGGTTCCTGAGCCACTCCCTGCAGCAGCAGAAAGGCCTCACCCCCAGGTTCCTGAGCATCTCCGTGCAGCTCCAGAAAGGCCTCACCCCCAGGTTCCTGAGCCTCTCCCTGCAGCTGCAGAAAGGCCTCACACCCAGGTTTCTGAGCCTCTCCCTGCAGAAAGGCATAACCCCCAGGTTCCTGAACATCCCCGTGCAGCTGCAGAAAGGCCTCACCCCTAGGTTCATGAGCCTCTCCCGGCAGCTTCAGAAAGGCCTCACCCCCAGGTTTCTAAGCCCCTCCCAGCAGCAGCAGAAAGGCCAAACCCACAGGTCCCTGAGCCACTCCCTGCAGCTGCAGAAAGGCCTCACCCCCACGTTCCTGAGCCTCTCCCTGCAGCTACAGAAAATTACTCACCCCCAGGTTCCTCAACATCCCCGTGCAGCTGCAGAAAGGAATCACCACCATGTTCCTGAGCCTCTCCCTGCAGCTGTAGAAAGACCTCACCCCCAGGTTCCTGAGCCTCTCCCTGCAGCTGCAGAAAGGACTCAGCCCCAGGTTCCTGAGCCTATCCCTGCAGCTGCAAAAAAGGCCTCACCCTCAGGTTCCTGAGCCTCTCCCTCTGTTGCAGGGATTCTGCTTATACACAGAACTATGCGTAGAACCCCAGGACCTCAGTGAATTGTGGTGTACCAGAAACTCACCTCAGAACCCAGAACCCAGTATCCGGCTAGCATAAGTGTCCCATTCGTTATCTGAGATTTGGCTCGGCGATCCCAATGAAAAGACAACCCAGAACAAGCGACTCAGTATACTCTCAGGAATGGTGGGAATCGGAAATACCTGTTCGTATATTATTCTCACATCAGTCCACAACAAGAATAAACGGAGACACGGTGAAAATAAAAAGAGTTTATTTTTATAGACCACGTGTCCTCAGATGCAGTACTTTGGCTAATACAAGCAGACAAATGATTATAATTAAAACCATCAGCATCGTTACAATACCATAGAATATAAAAGGAGTGATCATGTTATAATGACAGTGGATACTACCACCTTCCCTTTACTAAGAAGCTAATATTATTATTGTGCTAATGGAAGGTCTCGTAGGCTTGAATAGGGGACCCCATACCTCAAAGATCAGCTTAGT
This sequence comes from Triturus cristatus, assembly GCF_964204655.1. NCBI lineage: Eukaryota > Metazoa > Chordata > Amphibia > Caudata > Salamandridae > Triturus > Triturus cristatus. The sequence continues at coordinate 194,472,730 of NC_140579.1, forward strand.
GAAATCACATCACAGGAGCATCAGGAGTCTTCTCGCAGGAAGGCTCGTCTTCGGTCTGAATACTTAACATGATGTCTGCAATATTAAAAGCACCAACTTTCAGGTATTCGCAGCTGCCTGTGTGTTATGGCTAAATAGTGGGTCGATCAACCTAGAGTGGAAAACATGCATTGTCTAACAACCCAGACTGTTTGTTACACCATGTACAGACCAAGGTCGCTGCGCAGAGCTTGGGATGGTAACAACAGATTGCTTTCGTGTGAGGCAAAGCGCGAGTCAGCAGTTTGCTTAAACAATAACATGTAGACGCAGTGTCGTGTGCAAAAGTAGCAAGATGGCTTTCTAACATCTAACGTGGTTATGCTAACTTAACAATCTATGTACGTATTAAGGGAGTCCTTACTACATGCCCCCTTGATCGAAGCACTAACCAGTAGGGAAGAAATGAGAGAACGCAGAGTTCAAATTCGACAGAGCAGAACAAGGCGTATGCAAATTGAAATCAAATTTCGTTTTAGAGAAAGTTCGAAAGTCAAAAAAAAAAAAAAAAATGAAAAATGCTGCCTTAGCCAGCAATCCAAAGTCACAGGTAATGTTCAAGACATGGTAGAAAAAAGATAGTGGATGACAGTTCACTCAATCCGTGAACGTGTATGCAGCATACGTAGCAACAGCTTCCAGCAGAAAATCGTTGGCACGGCCACTAAAGGTTTCAGCCATCCAGTTAATCAAAGAAAAGGAACATACATGTTCTTCAATCAGCGGAGCCTCTAGCACCATCAGAGGGCAACCAGCGTGTACTTCCAAATAACTCATCCAAGAAGTCATATGCCGCCCTTGCGATGTCCCAATTACCCAGGATTCCATGCGCCGCACCACAGGCCATAATCCGAACACCAGAACAGGCGAACTCGTGAGACACTAAGGGCCTCATCAGTCGATCATAATCGGGGTCCGGAGACACCGTGTTGGAAAGCACAAATCCAGAGGCCATTCAAAGGGACAATCTAGGCAGTGAAAGACAGGTTGCACGCAGGTGAAGTAGGAATACCGGAAGGATAATCCATATGCCAGGTTCAAAGTCGCCAATGGCAGGACACCATAATATTCAAGCATCCTGTCACGAAGAAGATGCAAACGGGGCAGGTTGTCGTGAGGCACAGAAAGTGCAGCCATTCCGTAGTATGAAAAGTAAAAGTAGCACACCTGCCACCAGCGCCAGAATCAGCGGAACACCTCCAAAGACGCTCGAGAAAATAGAATGAAAAAATGCCGGAATCACACCAAAAATAGTTTGGAAGGAGGTCACGAGGCCTGAGCCTACAAGTTTAAAAAAATGAGGCAGGCCGGTTGTGGACGAGGCATTGAAAATTGTTTGGATCAAAGCTCCAAAATGCAGGGGGACGTCAGTATTCAAAAGCGCCTGTACCTCAGTGCGCGTATTTGCCACGTGAAGGACAAATGTTTCTCGGGAGGAAGTCAATGGCACCTCCTTTTGGGACAATAGAGCTCTTATTCTGCTCATCTTGTTGAACTCTGCTTTCAAGGTCGGAATCGAAGGCCAGATGGAAACATCCAGCCGCCCATGCGGGGGAGGAAATAGAACATTATTGCAGCAGACTACTCTCTGCGATACAGTTACTATGTATGGGATTCCCACTAACATCCCGCAGCAAGCTTCATTATTCAAAATCAAATAACTACCGTTTGCAAGCAGCGTGAAAGATGGTGTAATCACGGGGACTGGGATACCTTTGAGGACGCAGGCCAAATTCGGGGCGTGTACATTGCAAGCACCGTGCAACTGAATGTGCCTACATACTACAGAATGATCAGGTGTCGTGGTACATTCCTCACCTTTCAGATAAACCTCAGTACCGTCTCTAGTACATCTATACGTAAAAGGGAGGGACCAAACCTCATGTATGAAAGCGGTACCCAGCTGTTCATATCTACCCAGGGCATAGTGTTTCATGCATGACGTAAACTTAAAAAGCGCGAAAGGCAGCGTGATCAACCCATGTACTAACCACACGGCTGAATTCAATTCCGCCACAGAGAAAGGTAACGGCTCCAACTTTTCAATGTGTAACAATGAATATGTAGCATCTTTCATGGACATGAACTGCTGCTTTACAGTAAGGTTAAAGGGAAGGAATAATGATGTCGTATTCAGATAGTCCCAGGGGACCTTTCCTGCCTTTAACGTTTGTAAAGTCCATGCAAACTGCATAACAGAACGCAACTGGTTTTGACCATGGTACAATACAGACATATCATCATGTACAATATCAACAATTGAAGAAACAATATTGTCTAATGTATAAATTCTGGAAGAAAGAGTGTTAATGCTGTTATCTATGACGGCTAATACCTTTTCCATATTCGCTTGATCAATAGCCCTCAATCTGGAAGCCGCCTCAATTTGCGACAATTTCCATACTTCGTTGTAAATAGCATACGCCCACCTTTTGGATCTGCCACCCACAGGACCTTTAACAAAATCATTCAAATCTATTTTGTCATGTAATCTAGATAAATGAACTTTGACAGATGCCAAGGTGGAATGTCGCAGCCAGGACTGACATAATTTCCCTACAGAGTAGGTAGTTACTGTATTAGAGGACTCAAACCGAGGATCTACGCGTTGCTGCGTATACCCCGGTTTCAGACCTAGAAAACAACGTTGACAGGTATCGGAACTGCTTTGCCAAATTAACCATCCTTCACTACTAAATTTCGAAATATTGAAAGACGTATTAGAAACCAATGACTGCAAAGCAGGAAGGGACAGATCTGTGTGGTTATCCCAATTTGGGTAAGCGCCCAGATCTGGAACAGAAGGGGAATTTAGTTTTTTAGAAGTGGCCAATCCGAAACAGGTGGTCTGGAAGATGGTTGAATTTAAAAATAACATATGATTTGGTACAAGACAGGCACGATGTAAAGCCTCAGTTCCCTGAACCTGCCACGGTTTGGAACCCCAAACCGATTTAAGATCAACAGTAGCCTTCCACAGATCATAACCTTTGATTGACAACTCATCCATAAAGGACTTAGAATAGAGTAATTTGGTGTGTGTCAGTCTAACCTTCGAGGCAGACTCAGGCAGCACTCTAAAATAAAAGGATGCCGGGTCGGAAACACTGAAATCAGTAAAATAAGTATACTTATCAACTAATGTAGGTGAACTGCCGAAAGAGGGGGTGGGACAGTGTTCCCATTGGGTAAAATTTACAAAATTACGAAAAGTGTTCGCTTTATGCAGGAAGTGATTGCCATAATGCTGAAAACAATACTGTTCTGCATAGTTAGCCGCATTCTCATATAAATCTTCTGCATCAAAAGCGGCATAATATTTCAAATCAGAAAACAGTGCTTCAATGGCATGAACATCCCAATCATCAGAACGAATGTTCTGCTTAACCACATCACCCATAGAAACACGAAATACATTAGGTACATTGATGACCTCTGTAGGACCATGAATTTGGAATTTAACAGCATCCCACGCAATTCCATCCAAAACGGGCCAGGCAGTAATATTCACAAAAGTCTGGTCTCTTCTCATGATGTAGGATGATGAGTGGGGGGCCAAAGTTCCATTGATAAGTCTAATTGTAGATCTTTCTTTAAGATAGTGTCCATTTACCAGACGGAAAAATACTATTACAAATCCAATGGACATAAACAAAAAAATACTTATAAGCACCAGCCAGATATATGTCCAAGGGGGAATCAAAAAATGTCTTTTGAACCAGCTAGCAAAAATAGCAATGTTCGAAGGGGAAGTATGAGGCAATGAGTTAGTGTCAAAGGAGAAACGTGATTGGTCAACCGCCGTAGAGTGTAAAACAGGCGAGTGACCATTTGTAGGATAAGCATACTCAGTCTCTTCGGGCAGACCACCAGTCGGCGGCATTAACAAGGGATCAGTAACTGACTGCATCTCGATGGCAACATCAGACAAGGTGTTAGAAGCAAGAACCAACACTGAATTTCTTTGAATTGTCTGGCAGGAAACGGCTGGAGTAAGACTAAGAAGTATCGGCCACTCGCTGAAGTTTGACATTGTCAATAGAGATGTACCTGTTTTCTCTGAGGTAAAATGACTGTTCTTGTACCCTGCACTCCAAGCACTGGAACTGGTGCACGATAAGAGGGGCCGAACTCCTTCTTGTTCTCCACCTTCTCACGGACCAGGTCTCCAACTCGGGGTAGCCAGCCGACTACCGGAATCTGAACCTCAGCTTCAGACGTGGAGGGCAAGTGTTCCTTCGAAAGAGTGTCTCTGGCTTCTTGTAGGGTCTGCAAAACAGCACAGTGATCATCTACGTCAAAGGGTGCGGTAGACGCCGCCATGTCTAGACCATCAAGGTCTGGGACAAACATTCTGATTCCGAAGAGCATCATGTACGGGGTCCGCCCACCCAGAGACCTTCTAGGGAGATTATTAAGTGCACGTTGGACGTTATACAAATGGGCTAGCCAGTTCCGGCCTGTGCCTAAAACACGTGCTGTCAAAGATTGCTTTAAGTCACGGTTCATTCGCTCCACCACACTATTACCCTCAGGTCGGTAGGGGGATGAAAATTTGACTAGGACCCCCAAATTTCTCATAGCCTCCTTGTAAGCCTTAGAGGCGAACGCAGGGCCCTGATCAGAATGGAAGGTACCACACGCAAAAGTTCCCACAAAGACACGCAAATCCCTGATGACAGTCCGCGAGTCAGCACTCCTTTGTGGCCATCCCCAGAGAAAACGTGTGCACGAATCCACTGCAACCAAGAGATACTTGTATGCAGTATCGGAAGAAAAAGGACCACAGTGATCTAGATAAACACAACCAAATGGTTTATTAGATATGTACAACTGTGTTTGTGGTGGGCGCGCAACAGTGGAAGATTTAATCTGTTGGCAAATGTCACAATCAAGAACATAAGCGCGCGCTTGTTTATATAAACCAAACCACCAGTAACGTTGTTGTAACAGAGATATAGTAGCGGACACGCCGGAGTGGGCTGACGCCAACCCCTCGTGCGCTGCTAGTATCAGAGCTGGTCTGCAGTCCACGTTGGGAATAATTCTGTCACCAACGTCGTTAATCCTCACTAACGGGACGTTATCAGGACTTAAGTGATAAAAATAACGAGAAGGAAAACCCTTCGGGTAATCACTTCCCTTCTCTGTAGCAGCAATAGCTGCCAAGATGTCATCATCAATCTTACTTTTGGATCTTGTAACTGCTGCCACTAAGTATGTAGCCACTGCGGTTTTTGCTGCCTCGTCAGCCAAGCTGTTACCGACAGCATGGACACCAAGTCGTTGGTGACCAAGAGTGTGAATAACATTCACAAGAGGGAGACGGTCTTTAAAGTCTGCCACTCGAACCCAAAGCAGTTTATGCTTAATTGTGCTACCTTTGGTATCTCGATAATCGTTTTGAGACCAGAAGTGTAAGTTGTCATTGTAGGACTGGACACAATAAAAGGAGTCACTTACTATAAGAGTCGTGACTCGGGGATCAGCAAACTCCAGTGCAAGCACCAGAGCCCGAAGCTCCGCCAATTGCGCGGTACAATCACCCAATGACTGCGTATGCACTGCATCAGATTGGAATTCACCATTTACGAATGTACCCACGACAATTGCGCAAGCCGCAGAATAAGCATGCTTTGATCCAATCGCGGGCTGCGCCGAGCCGTCAGTGTATATGACACAATGGTATTCTTCGAGCGGGCGCAAAGACAGAGGAGCAGGATGAACGAATTCATACTGCAAGTACTCCTGAGTCTGTAAAGAGGCGTCAAAGATATAAGTGACATCTGGTGATGTCAGAGTCGTGGCCCATTGTATCCACCGTGGATGCAAAGCTTTAGAATTTGGTACACTTGCTTTAGGCACTGCCTCTAGGGCAGGATACGGTGTTACAACCAGAATCTGTTTTCCATGCGACAGTGCGCGTTCCTTAAGGATCGCCATCTGTGCTGCCGTCAGAACTTTCTCGACCGTGGAAAAACGTAATTCAGCAGAGGTGTACAAGTGTGATTTATACGCAATGGGGACTGTATCGCCCTCATTGAACGTCAAATACGTGAAACCCACGGCGCCTGGTACTATTCTTATTACCAGGTTAGTGCGGTTATCACGTGTCAGCAAATATTGTGAAGCAAGAAGATCAGCCTGTAAAGACTGTAGAATAGCAGAGTGTTCTAGCTGCCAGCTAGACTTCGAAAAAGAAGGTTGTACCAAGGCATAAAGCGGCTTGATACGCTGGGCATAATCAGTAATATACGTACGTCCGAAATTCAGAAAGCCCAGGAGAGATTGTAATTTTTTCAGCGTTGTAGGAGCGCGCAAGCATGCGCACTTCTCCAGAAAGTGGGGAGCTAATCCCTTACCTTCATTGTTGAGCTCGTAGCCCAAAAACAACACTGTATATTCCGCGATGTGAGACTTCGCAAAATTAAATTTGTAGCCATAGTCCGCAAAACTCACAATAATATTGTCGACTCGAGACAGATGTGGCATCAGCTCATCATCCGTGAGATAGATATCGTAAACATAGGAGTATGCGTCGGGGTCTATTCTCTCTAAGAGAGAGACCACGCGAGCGGAAAAGACGCCAGGGCTGTTTTTGTAGCCCATGGCCAATCTCGTAAACTGTTTTTGTTTGCCGCCCGAAGTAAACGCCGTCCACTGGCTACTCAGTGTGGACAGGTTATGGCTAAAAAAGCCATTGGAGATGTCAAGTGTCGTTTTAAATCTCTTACGCATGAGACTGTCGACAAGAGCCGAGCTGTGTGTATTTTGTACCGCGCAGGTCCGGCAATGCGAATTTAGGTGCCGGTAATCCAAAACTAAACGGTACGATCCGTCAGGTTTCATTACAGTGAATAAAGGGTTATTCATAGGGGACACACAAGTTTCAATAACACCCTGATATTCCAATTGTTCAAGGATCGCCGCGACGTGCGGTCTTGCTTCACGACGCATGGGATATTGGGGTTGAGGCTGGGGCATAGACCGCAATGGAATCTCATGGCAGGGGGACAATCGGTCCCATCCCACCTGAGTACGATACACCGCCGGCGCAAGCGCCAGCGCCCACTCCTCAGCGTACACTTCAGCCTGGTCCTTAGGCGCTGTGTGCGCAAAGGACGGGAGGATTACCTCCTCCCCTCTAGGAGCTTCTAAAATGAAAGTTGGGGGCCAATCTGCCTCCGCTAGGAGGATATCATAGGTGGTAGTCAGATTATCCCAAAAAATCCCCTTTATCGTACGTTGTATGTCACCCTCAATTAGTAAGACTATTTCATAAAGTCTGTCAGGGGGAGCCACTCTGGTGTCAGCTGTTTCAACAGTAACCAATATATCAGTTGCTGTCGCCGCCAGAAATGGACGCAGAGCTTGACGGATTATGGTAATTTCCGCTGCGCTGTCCAGTAGCGTCAGCGCCCATGTCCGGTTCCGAAGCTGTGTCCGCACTATCTGAGGCATACCTTGCCGTCAGAGCAGCCACTTTCTTCTTCTGAAACGGGGGTCTTTGTCGTGCAAATTCGTCCTGCTTGCCTTTACCCTCAGTCTGTCGGGGCTGGTCACGTGTTTGTGGAGCACCCCGACCTTTGCCACCGCCTCCGCCACCGGACTGTGAAGCCGATGTTTCCTGTGAAGAACGAGGAGAACGTTGTTCAGAAACCTGAAATCTATCAGGAGACTTAATAGTAGCACGATCACGCAGATCATAAGTGCGTTCACTACCTGACTGAACGGGAGAGGCAGGCCGAGAGCCCTGTTTCTGCTGCTGCTTTCCCTGTTGTTTTGACCGCCAATTCTGTTTCTGAAAGTTTGGACGGTCATCCTTACCAGAGGCTTCCGCCTTACCTTGCTGCTTAATATCGGGAGTTTTGATCACAGGCTTAACTCCTAAAGAGCTACAACCCAAATCTCTGTACGCAGACGAGATTATTTTCGCAAATTCCCGCGGCTTATCCTCATCAGCAACTTTCTTCAGTTCATTACGAACTTGGAACTGCATAGCATCACCCTTAAGGTTACCCATTATCATGGTAGCCACCAGGTCAAACTGTCCGAGGAGCCGCATTCCTAATTCTATCGCAGACTCCGCACCGTGGTTATCTTGAACACGTTTAATAACGGAGGGCAGCATCAACATAGACGGAGTGCCAAAGCACTGCGAGTACGTCGCTGCAAAGACCTTGCCCCAGTTTACACAATCATCAATGTCGGGGACCAAGTCTTTAGTCAAACTAATGGTAAGGATCCTGTGTTTCTCCACAGGAGACGTATTCGGGTATACCGCTTCTATTTGGTCAAACTTTTCAGCAAGCCAAAAAGGGAAATCATCCCTAGTTTGGGGGCGCTTGCCCATAACAGAATTATCCATAACAGGACTAATGACCACCGCGTGATGGTCAGTAGGCTGTCCCGCAACAGCAGGTGCCCCGCCTGCACATTGCGAGACACGTACTGCACTAAAGCCCTATATACTGTAATAAGGGCAGAGTATAGTACACGCAATTCAGCCACCGTCACCGTCAGGTAACGGGGATGAGGCGTAAATCCGGCTAGTACCGGCCAAGTGGCCCCTGCAATCGATAAAGGGCCCATTCTCGGCGGTATAACCACATGGGGAAGGGCGCCATTAAACCAAATAAGATGCTGCCAAGCAGATATTGGTATTTCCTGTGTCCTATACGGTGTATAGTTCGCTGGCACGGCAGTGGCAGTGTAAGAATGAAATGTATTATCGTCCTCACTCACTGCCGGAATCGTCACCCAAGAGTAGAACAACTCATAGGGATGAGCCGCATCGGCTCCTACCACAAAGATGACGTTCATACCAGTGTCCGGCACCCCATACTGCGTCAAATGACGTTTCAGAGCTGCACGGCTATGCGCCGCAATATCTACCGCCATAAGGACAAGCTACACCTGAAGCAATCAGTAGCACAAGGGTTCAATAACCTTTTTAATGATCAAGCTTGAAGAAACCTATATCAACAGAAATAGGTAGGTTTAAATCCGTCAGACTTGTTATCCGGAAACAAGAATGAGGGTGCCGTGGACTAATATAAGCACTACTAAGGCGTTTCAACTCATAGACCAAACGTTAGGTGCGCCATGTTGCAGGGATTCTGCTTATACACAGAACTATGCGTAGAACCCCAGGACCTCAGTGAATTGTGGTGTACCAGAAACTCACCTCAGAACCCAGAACCCAGTATCCGGCTAGCATAAGTGTCCCATTCGTTATCCGAGATTTGGCTCGGCGATCCCAATGAAAAGACAACCCAGAACAAGCGACTCAGTATACTCTCAGGAATGGTGGGAATCGGAAATACCTGTTCGTATATTATTCTCACATCAGTCCACAACAAGAATAAACGGAGACACGGTGAAAATAAAAAGAGTTTATTTTTATAGACCACGTGTCCTCAGATGCAGTACTTTGGCTAATACAAGCAGACAAATGATTATAATTAAAACCATCAGCATCGTTACAATACCATAGAATATAAAAGGAGTGATAATGTTATAATGACAGTGGATACTACCACCTTCCCTTTACTAAGAAGCTAATATTATTATTATGCTAATAGAAGGTCTCGTAGGCTTGAATAGGGGACCCCATACCTCAAAGATCAGCTTAGTGAAATCACATCACAGGAGCATCAGGAGTCTTCTCGCAGGAAGGCTCGTCTTCGGTCTGAATACTAAACATGATGCCTGCAATATTAAAAGCACCAACTTTCAGGTATTCACAGATGCCTGTGTGTTATGGCTAAATAGTGGGTCGATCAACCTAGAGTGGAAAACATGCATTGTCTAACAACCCAGACTGTTTGTTACACCATGTACAGACCAAGGTCGCTGCGCAGAGCTCGGGATGGTAACAACAGATTGCTTTCGTGTGAGGCAAAGCGCGAGTCAGCAGTTTGTTTAAACAATAACATGTAGACGCAGTGTCGTGTGCAAAAGTAGCAAGATGGCTTTCTAACATCTAACGTGGTTATGCTAACTTAACAATGTATGTACGTATTAAGGGAGTCCTTACTACACCTCCAGCTACAGAAAGGCCTCACCCCTAGGTTCCTGAGCCTATTCCTGGAGCTGCAGAATGGACTCACCCCCAGGTTGCTGAGCCTCTCCCTGCAGCTGCAGAAAAGCCTCAACCCCAGGTTCCTGAGCCTCTCCCTGCAGCTGCAGAAAGGCCTCACCCCCAGGTTCCTGAGCCTCTCCCTGCAGCTGCCGAAAGGCCTCACCCCCAGGTTCCTGAGCCTATCCCTGCAGCTGCCGAAAGGCCTCACCCCCAGGTCCCTGACCCTATCCCTGCAGCTGCAAAAAGGTTCTCATCCCCAGGTTCCTGAGCCTTTCCCTGCATCCGCAGGAAGGCCACACCCACAAGTTCCTGAGCCTCTCCCTGTAGCTACAGAAAAGGCCTCACCCCCAGGTTCCTGAACCTCCCCCTGCAGCTGCAGAAAAGCCTCACCCCCAGGTTCCTGAGCCTCTCCCTGCAGCTGAGAAAAGGCCTCACCCACAGATTCATGAGCCTCTCCCTGCAGCTGCAGAAAGGCCTCACCCCTAAGTTCCTGAGCCTCTCCCTCCAGCTGCAGACAAGCCTCACACCCAGGCTCCTGAGCCTCTCCCTGCAGCTGCAGAAAGGCCTCACCACAAGGTTCCTGAACCTCCTCCTCCCGCAGCTGCACAAAGGACTCACTCCCAGGTTCCAGAGCCTCTCCCTGCAGCTACAGAAAAGGCCTCACCCGCAGGTTCCTGAACCTTTCCCTGCAGCTGCAGAAAGGCCTCACCCGAGGTTCCTGAGCCTGTCCCTGCAGCTGCAGAAAGGCCTCACACCCAGGTTCCTGAGCCTCTTCCTGCAGCTGCAGAAAGGCCTCACACCCAGGATTCTGAGCCCCTCCCTGCAGCTGCAGAAAGGCCTAACCCCCAGGTTCCTGAACATCCCCGTGCAGCTGCAGAAAGGCCTCACCTCTAGCTTCATGAGCCTCTCCCTGCAGCTGCAGAAAGGCCTCACCCCCAGGTTTCTGAGCCCCTCCCAGCAGCAGCAGAAAGGTCTCACCCACAGGTTCCTGAGCCTCTCCCTGCAGCTGCAGAAAGGCCTCACCCCCACGTTCCTGAGCCTCTTCCTGCAGCTACAGAAAAGGCCTCACCCCCAGGTTCCTGAACATCCCCGTGCAGCTGCAGAAAGGACTCACCCCCATGTTCCTGAGCCTCTCCCTGCAGCTGCAAAAAGGCCTCAAATCCATGTTCCTGAGCCTCTCCCGGTAGCTGCCGAAAGGCCTCACCTCCAGGTTCCTGAGCCTATCCCTGGAGCTGCAGAATGGACTCACCCCCAGGTTCCTGAGGCTCTCCCTGCAGCTGCAGAAAGGCCTCAACCCCAGGTTCCTGAGCGAATCCCTGCAGCTGCAGAAAGGACTCACCCCCAGGTTCCTGAGCCTCTCCCTGCAGCTGCAGAAAGCCCTCACCCCCAGGTTCCTGAGCCTCTCACTGCAGCTGCAGAAAGGCCTCACCTCCAGTTTCCTGAGCCTCTCCCTGCAGCTGCAGAAAGGCCTCACCCCCACGTTCCTGAGCCTCTCCCTGCAGCTACAGAAAAGGCCTCAACCCCAGGTTCCTGAACATCCCCGTGCAGCTGCAGAAAGGACTAACCCCCATGTTCCTGAGCCTCTCCCTGCAGCTGCAGAAAGGCCTCAACCCCATGTTCCTGAGCCTCTCCCGGTAGCTGCCGAAAGGCCTCACCTCCAGGTTCCTGAGCCTATCCCTGGAGCTGCAGAATGGACTCACCCCCAGGTTCCTGAGGCTCTCCCTGCAGCTGCACAAAGGCCTCAACCCCAGGTTCCTGAGCGAATCCCTGCAGCTGCAGAAAGGACTCACCCCCAGGTTCCTGAGCCTCTCCCTGCAGCTGCAGAAAGCCCTCACCCCCAGGTTCCTGAGCCTCTCCCTGCAGCTGCAGAAAGGCCTCACCCCCAGTTTCCTGAGCGTATTCCTGGAGCTGCAGAATGGACTCACCCCCAGGTTCCTGAGCCTCTCCCTGCAGCTGCAGAAAGGCCTCAACCCCAGGTTCCAGAGCCTCTCCCTGCAGCTGCAGAAAGGCCTCACCCCCAGGTTCCTGAGCCTCTCCCTGCACCTGCCGAAAGGCCTCAACCCCAGGTTCCAGAGCCTCTCCCTGCAGCTGCAGAAAGGCCTCACACCCAGGCTCCTGAGCCTCTCCCTGCAGCTGCAGAAAGGCCTCACCCCCAGGTTCCTGAGCCTCTCCCTGCAGCTGCAGAAAGGCCTCACCCCCAGTTTCCTGAGCGTATTCCTGGAGCTGCAGAATGGACTCACCCCCAGGTTCCTGAGCCTCTCCCTGCAGCTGCAGAAAGGCCTCAACCCCAGGTTCCAGAGCCTCTCCCTGCAGCTGCAGAAAGGCCTCACCCCCAGGTTCCTGAGCCTCTCCCTGCACCTGCCGAAAGGCCTCAACCCCAGGTTCCAGAGCCTCTCCCTGCAGCTGCAGAAAGGCCTCACACCCAGGCTCCTGAGCCTCTCCCTGCAGCTGCAGAAAGGCCTCACCACAAGGTTCCTGAACCTCCTCCGGCAGCTGCAGAAAGGACTAACTCCCAGGTTCCTGAGCCTCTCCCTGCAGCTACAGAAAAGGCCTCACCCCCAGGTTCCAGAACCTTTCCCTGCAGCTGCAGAAATGCCTCACCCCGAGGTTCCTGAGCCTGTCCCTGCAGCTGCAGAAAGGCCTCACACCCAGGTTCCTGAGCCTCTCCCTGCAGCTGCAGAAAGGCCTAACACCCAGGTTCCTGAACATCCCCGTGCAGCTGCAGAAAGGCCTCACCCCTAGCTTCATGAGCCTCTACCTGCAGCTGCAGAAAGGCCTCAGCCCCAGGTTTCTGAGCCCCTCCCAGCAGCAGCAGAACGGCCTCACCCCCACGTTCCTGAGCCTCTCCCTGCAGCTACAGAAAAGGCCTCACCCCCAGGTTCCTGAACATCCCCGTGCAGCTGCAGAAAGGACTCACCCCCAGGTTCCTGAGCCTCTCCCTGCAGCTGCAGAAAGGACTCACCCCCAGGGTCCTGAGCCTCTCCCTGCAGCAAGGCCTCATCCCCAGGTTCCTGAGCCAATTCCTGGAGCTGCATAATGGACTCACCCCCAGGTTCCTGAGCCTCTCCCTGCATCCGCTGAATGGACTCACCCCCAAGTTCCTGAGCCTCTCCCTGCAGCTGCAGAAAGGCCTCACACCCAGGTTTCTGATCCTCCCCCTGCAGCTGCAGAAAAGGCCTCACCCCCCAGGTTCCTGAGCTTCACCCTGCAGCTGCAGAAAGGCCTCACCCCAGGTTCCTGAGCCTCTCCCTGCAGCTAAAGAAAAGGCCTCATCCGAGGTTCCTGAGCCTGTCCCTGCAGCTGCTGAAAGGCCTCACCCCCAGGTTCCTGAGCCTCTCCCTGCAGCTGCAGAAAGGCCTAACCCCCAGGTTCCTGAACATCCCCGTGCAGCTGCAGAAAGGCCTCACCCCTAGCTTCATGAGCCTCTACCTGCAGCTGCAGAAAGGCCTCAGCCCCAGGTTTCTGAGCCCCTCCCAGCAGCAGCAGAAAGGCCTCATCCACAGGTTCCTGAGGCTCTCCCTGCAGCTGCAGAAAGGATTCACCCCCACGTTCCTGAGCCTCTCCCTGCAGCTACAGAAAAGGCCTCACCCCCAGGTTCCTGAACATCCCCGTGCAGCTGCAGAAAGGACTCACCCCCAGGTTCCTGAGCCTCTCCCTGCAGCTGCAGAAAGGACTCACCCCCAGGGTCCTGAGCCTCTCCCTGCATCTGCAGAAAAGGCCTCACCCCCAGGTTCCTGTGCCTCTCCCTGCAGCTGCAGAAGGGCCTCAACCCCAGGTTCCTGAGCCTATCCCTGCAGCAGCAGAAAGGCCTCCCCCCCAGGTTCCTGAGCATCCCCGTGCAGCTGCAGAAAGGCCTCACCCACAGGTTCCTGAGCCTCTCCCTGCAGCTGCAGAAAGGCCTAACCCCCAGGTTTCTGAACATCCCCGTGCAGCTGCAGAAAGTCCTCACCCCCAGGTTCCTGAGCATATCCCTGCACCTGCTAAAAGCTCTCACCACCAGGGTCCTGAGCCTCTCCCTGTAGATACAGAAAAGGCCTCACCCCCAGCTTCATGAGCCTAATAGAAGGTCTCGTAGGCTTGAATAGGGGACCCCATACCTCAAAGATCAGCTTAGTGAAATCACATCACAGGAGCATCAGGAGTCTTCTCGCAGGAAGGCTCGTCTTCGGTCTGAATACTAAACATGATGTCTGCAATATTAAAAGCACCAACTTTCAGGTATTCGCAGCTGCCTGTGTGTTATGGCTAAATAGTGGGTCGATCAACCTAGAGTGGAAAACATGCATTGTCTAACAACCCAGACTGTTTGTTACACCATGTACAGACCAAGGTCGCTGCGCAGAGCTCGGGATGGTAACAACAGATTGCTTTCGTGTGAGGCAAAGCGCGATTCAGCAGTTTGTTTAAACAATAACATGTAGACGCAGTGTCGTGTGCAAAAGTAGCAAGATGGCTTTCTAACATCTAACGTGGTTATGCTAACTTAACAATGTATGTACGTATTAAGGGAGTCCTTACTACACCTCCAGCTACAGAAAGGCCTCACCCCTAGGTTCCTGAGCCTATTCCTGGAGCTGCAGAATGGACTCACCCCCAGGTTGCTGAGCCTCTCCCTGCAGCAGCAGAAAAGCCTCAACCCCAGGTTCCTGAGCCTCTCCCTGCAGCTGCAGAAAGGCCTCACCCCCAGGTTCCTGAGCCTCTCCCTGCAGCTGCCGAAAGGCCTCACCCCCAGGTTCCTGAGCCTATCCCTGCAGCTGCCGAAAGGCCTCACCCCCAGGTCCCTGACCCTATCCCTGCAGCTGCAAAAAGGTTCTCATCCCCAGGTTCCTGAGCCTTTCCCTGCATCCGCACGAAGGCCACACCCACAAGTTCCTGAGCCTCTCCCTGTAGCTACAGGAAAGGCCTCACCCCCAGGTTCCTGAACCTCCCCCTGCAGCTGCAGAAAAGCCTCACCCCCAGGTTCCTGAGCCTCTCCCTGCAGCTGAGAAAAGGCCTCACCCACAGATTCATGAGCCTCTCCCTGCAGCTACAGAAAGGCCTCACCCCAAGGTTCCTGAACCTCCTCCTCCCGCAGCTGCAGAAAGGACTCACTCCCAGGTTCCAGAGCCTCTCCCTGCAGCTACAGAAAAGGCCTCACCCGCAGGTTCCTGAACCTTTCCCTGCAGCTGCAGAAAGGCCTCACCCGAGGTTCCTGAGCCTGTCCCTGCAGCTGCAGAAAGGCCTCACACCCAGGTTCCTGAGCCTCTTCCTGCAGCTGCAGAAAGGCCTCACACCCAGGATTCTGAGCCTCTCCCTGCAGCTGCAGAAAGGCCTAACCCCCAGGTTCCTGAACATCCCCGTGCAGCTGCAGAAAGGCCTCACCCCTAGCTTTATGAGCCTCTCCCTGCAGCTGCAGAAAGGCCTCACCCCCAGGTTTCTGAGCCCCTCCCAGCAGCAGCAGAAAGGCCTCACCCACAGGTTCCTGAGCCTCTCCCTGCAGCTGCAGAAAGGCCTCACCCCCACGTTCCTGAGCCTCTTCCTGCAGCTACAGAAAAGGCCTCACCCCCAGGTTCCTGAACATCCCCGTGCAGCTGCAGAAAGGACTCACCCCCATGTTCCTGAGCCTCTCCCTGCAGCTGCGGAAAGGCCTCAACCCCATGTTCCTGAGCCTCTCCCGGTAGCTGCCGAAAGGCCTCACCTCCAGGTTCCTGAGCCTATCCCTGGAGCTGCAGAATGGACTCACCCCCAGGTTCCTGAGGTTCTCCCTGCAGCTGCAGAAAGGACTCAACCCCAGGTTCCTGAGCAAATCCCTGCAGCTGCAGAAAGGACTCACCCCCAGGTTCCTGAGCCTCTCCCTGCAGCTGCAGAAAGCCCTCACCCCCAGGTTCCTGAGCCTCTCACTGCAGCTGCAGAAAGGCCTCACCCCCAGTTTCCTGAGCCTCTCCCTGCAGCTGCAGAAAGGCCTCACCCCCACGTTCCTGAGCCTCTTCCTGCAGCTACAGAAAAGGCCTCACCCCCAGGTTCCTGAACATCCCCGTGCAGCTGCAGAAAGGACTCACCCCCATGTTCCTGAGCCTCTCCCTGCAGCTGCGGAAAGGCCTCAACCCCATGTTCCTGAGCCTCTCCCGGTAGCTGCCGAAAGGCCTCACCTCCAGGTTCCTGAGCCTATCCCTGGAGCTGCAGAATGGACTCACCCCCAGGTTCCTGAGGTTCTCCCTGCAGCTGCAGAAAGGACTCAACCCCAGGTTCCTGAGCGAATCCCTGCAGCTGCAGAAAGGACTCACCCCCAGGTTCCTGAGCCTCTCCCTGCAGCTGCAGAAAGCCCTCACCCCCAGGTTCCTGAGCCTCTCACTGCAGCTGCAGAAAGGCCTCACCCCCAGTTTCCTGAGCCTCTCCCTGCAGCTGCAGAAAGGCCTCACCCCCACGTTCCTGAGCCTCTCCCTGCAGCTACAGAAAAGGCCTCAACCCCAGGTTCCTGAACATCCCTGTGCAGCTGCAGAAAGGACTAACCCCCATGTTCTTGAGCCTCTCCCTGCAGCTGCAGAAAGGCCTCAACCCCATGTTCCTGAGCCTCTCCCGGTAGCTGCCGAAAGGCCTCACCTCCAGGTTCCTGAGCCTATCCCTGGAGCTGCAGAAAGGACTCACCCCCAGGTTCCTGAGGCTCTCCCTGCAGCTGCACAAAGGCCTCAACCCCAGGTTCCTGAGCGAATCCCTGCAGCTGCAGAAAGGACTCACCCCCAGGTTCCTGAGCCTCTCCCTGCAGCTGCAGAAAGCCCTCACCCCCAGGTTCCTGAGCCTCTCCCTGCAGCTGCAGAAAGGCCTCACCCCCAGTTTCCTGAGCGTATTCCTGGAGCTGCAGAATGGACTCACCCCCAGGTTCCTGAGCCTCTCCCTGCAGCTGCAGAAAGGCCTCAACCCCAGGTTCCAGAGCCTCTCCCTGCAGCTGCAGAAAGACCTCACCCCCAGGTTCCTGAGCCTCTCCCTGCACCTGCCGAAAGGCCTCAACCCCAGGTTCCAGAGCCTCTCCCTGCAGCTGCAGAAAGGCCTCTCACCCAGGCTCCTGAGCCTCCCCCTGCAGCTGCAGAAAGGCCTCACCACAAGGTTCCTGAACCTCCTCCGGCAGCTGCAGAAAGGAATAACTCCCAGGTTCCTGAGCCTCTCCCTGCAGCTACAGAAAAGGCCTCACCCCCAGGTTCCATAACCTTTCCCTGCAGCTGCAGAAATGCCTCACCCCGAGGTTCCTGAGCCTGTCCCTGCAGCTGCAGAAAGGGCTCACACCCAGGTTCCTGAGCCTCTCCCTGCAGCTGCAGAAAGGCCTCAAAACCCAGTTTTCTGAACCTCTCCCTGCAGCTGCAGAAAGGCCTAACACCCAGGTTCCTGAACATCCCCGTGCAGCTGCAGAAAGGCCTCACCCCTAGCTTCAAGAGCCTCTACCTGCAGCTGCAGAAAGGCCTCAGCCCCAGGTTTCTGAGCCCCTCCCAGCAGCAGCAGAAGGGCCTCATCCACAGGTTCCTGAGGCTCTCCCTGCAGCTGCAGAACGGCCTCACCCCCACGTTCCTGAGCCTCTCCCTGCAGCTACAGAAAAGGCCTCACCCCCAGGTTCCTGAGCATCCCTGTGCAGCTGCAGAAAGGACTCACCCCCAGGTTCCTGAGCCTCTCCCTGCAGCTGCAGAAAGGACTCACCCCCAGGGTCCTGAGCCTCTCTCTGCAGCAAGGCCTCATCCACAGGTTCCTGAGCCAATTCCTGGAGCTGCATAATGGACTCACCCCCAGGTTCCTGAGCCTCTCCCTTTATCCGCTGAATGGACTCACCCCCAAGTTCCTGAGCCTCTCCCTGCAGTTGCAGAAAGGCCTCACACCCAGGTTTCTGATCCTCCCCCTGCAGCTGCAGAAAAGGCCTCACCCCCCAGGTTCCTGAGCTTCACCCTGCAGCTGCAGAAAGGCCTCACCCCAGGTTCCTGAGCCTCTCCCTGCAGCTAAAGAAAAGGCCTCATCCGAGGTTCCTGAGCCTGTCCCTGCAGCTGCTGAAAGGCCTCACCCCCAGGTTCCTGAGCCTCTCCCTGCAGCTGCAGAAAGGCCTAACCCCCAGGTTCCTGAACATCCCCGTGCAACTGCAGAAAGGCCTCACCCCTAGGTTCCTGAGCCTATCCCTGCAGCTGCAGAAAGGCCTCACCCCCAGGTTCCTGAACATCTCCCTGCAGCTGCAGAAAGGCCTCACCCCCAGGTTCCTGAGCCTCTCCCTTCAGATACAGAAAAGGCCTCACCCGTAGCTTCATGAGTCTCTCCCTGCAGCTTCAGAAAGGCCTCCCCCCAGGGTTCAGAGCCTCTCCCTGCAGCTGCAGAAAGACCAAACACCCAGCTTCCTGAACATTCCCGTGCAGCTGCAGAAAGGCCTCACCCCTAGCTTCATGAGCCTCTACCTGCAGCTGCAGAAAAGCCTCAGCCCCAGGTTTCTGAGCCCCTCCCAGCAGCAGCAGAAAGGCCTCATCCACAGGTTCCTGAGTCTCTCCCTGCCGCTGCAGAAAGGCCTCACCCCCAGGTTCCTGAACATCCCCGTGCAGCTGCAGAAAGGACTCACCCCCAGGTTCCTGAGCCTCTCCCTGCAGCTGCAGAAAGGACTCACCCCCAGGGTCCTGAACCTCTCCCTGCAGCTGCAGAAAAGGCCTCACCCCCAGGTTCCTGAGTCTCTCCCTGCAGCTGCAGAAAGGCCTCACCCCCAGGTTCCTGTGCCTCTCCCTGCAGCTGCAGAAAGGCCTCAACCCCAGGTTCCTGAGCCTATCCCTGCAGCAGCAGAAAGGCCTCCCCCCCAGGTTCCTGAGCATCCCCGTGCAGCTGCAGAAAGGCTTCACCCACAGGTTCCTGAGCCTCTCCCTGCAGCTGCAGAAAGGCCTAACCCCCATGTTTCTGAACATCCCCGTGCAGCTGCAGAAAGTCCTCACCCCCAGGTTCCTGAGCATATCCCTGCACCTGCTGAAAGGTCTCACCACCAGGGTCCTGAGCCTCTCCCTGTAGATACAGAAAAGGCCTCACCCCCAGCTTCATGAGCCTCTCCCCGCAGCTGCAGAAAGGCCTCAGCCCCAGGTTCCTGAGCAACTCCCTGCAGCAGCAGAAAGGCCTCACCCCCAGGTTCCTGAGCATCTCCGTGCAGCTCCAGAAAGGCCTCACCCCCAGGTTCCTCAGCCTCTCCCTGCAGCTGCAGAAAGGCCTCACACCCAGGTTTCTGAGCCTCTCCCTGCAGCTGCAGAAAGGCATAACCCCCAGGTTCCTGAACATCCCCGTGCAGCTGCAGAAAGGCCTCACCCCCAGGTTCCTGAGCCAATCCCTGCAGCTGCAAAAAAGGCCTCACCCCCAGATTCCTGAGCCTATCCTTGCAGCTGCAGAAAGGTCTCACCCCCATGTTTCTGAGCCTATCCCTGCAGCTGCAAAAGGCCTCACCCACAGGTTCCTGAGCCTCTCCCTGCAGCTGCAGAAAGGCCTCACCCCCAGGTTCCTGAGCCTATCCTTGCAGCTGCAGAAAGGCCTCACCCCCCCATTTCATGAGCCTCTCACTGCAGCTGCAGAAATGCCTCACCCCCAGGTTCCTGAGCCTATCCCTGTAGCTGCAGAAAGGCCTCAGCCCCAGGTTCGTGAGCCTCTCCCTGCAGCTGCTGAAAGGCCTCATCCCCAGGTTCCTGAACCTCTCACTGCAGCTACAGAAAATGCCTCACCCCAAGGTTCCTGAGCCTCTCCCTGCAGCTGCAGGAATGCCTCACCCCCAGGTTTCTGAACATCCCCGTGCAGCTGCAGAAAGGCATCACCCCCAGGTTCCTGAGACTATTCCCGAAGCTGCAGAAAGGCCTCACTCCCAGGTTCCTGATCATCCCCATACAGCTGCAGAAAGTCCTCACCCCCAGGTTCCTGAGCCTCCCCCTGTAGCTGCAGAAAGGCCTCGCCCCCAGGTTCCTGAGCCTCTCCCTGCAGCTACAGAAAATGCCTCGCCCCCAGGTTCCTGAGCCTATCCCTGCAGCTGCAGAAAGGCCTCACCCCCAGGTTCGTGAGCCTCTCCCTGCAGAAATGCCTCACCCCCAGGTTTCTGAACATCCCCGTGCAACTGCAGAAAGGCCTAACCCCCAGGTTCTTGAGCCTATTCCCGCAGCTGCAAAAAGTCCTCACCGCCAGGTTTCTGAGCCCCTCACTTCAGCTGCTGAAAGGCCTCACCCCCAGGTTCCTGAACATCCTCGTGCAGCTGCAGAAAGGCCTCCACCCCAGGTTCCTGAGCCTATCCCTGCAGCAAGGCCTCACCCCCAGGTTCCTGAGCCTCTCCCTGCAGCTACAGAAAAGACCAAACACCCAGCTTCCTGAACATTCCCGTGCAGCTGCAGAAAGGCCTCACCCCTAGCTTCATGACCTCTACCTGCAGCTGCAGAAAGGCCTCAGCCCCAGGTTTCTGAGCCCCTCCCAGCAGCAGCAGAAAGGCCTCATCCACAGGTTCCTGAGTCTCTCCCTGCAGCTGCAGAAAGGCCCCACCCCCAGGTTCCTGAACATCCCCGTGCAGCTGCAAAAAGGACTCACCCCCAGGTTCCTGAGCCTCTCCCTGCAGCTGCAGAAAGGACTCACCCCCAGGGTCCTGAGCCTCTCCCTGCAGCTGCAGAAAAGGCCTCACCCCCAGGTTCCTGAGTCTCTCCCTGCAGCTGCAGAAAGGCCTCACCCCCAGGTTCCTGTGCCTCTCCCTGCAGCTGCAGAAAGGCCTCAACCCCAGGTTCCTGAGCCTATCCCTGCAGCAGCAGAAAGGCCTCCCCACCAGGTTCCTGAGCATCCCCGTGCAGCTGCAGAAAGGCTTCACCCACAGGTTCCTGAGCCTCTCCCTGCAGCTGCAGAAAGGCCTAACCCCCAGGTTTCTGAACATCCCCGTGCAGCTGCAGAAAGTCCTCACCCCCAGGTTCCTGAGCATATCCCTGCACCTGCTGAAAGGTCTCACCACCAGGGTCCTGAGCCTCTCCCTGTAGATACAGAAAAGGCCTCACCCCCAGCTTCATGAGCCTCTCCCCGCAGCTGCAGAAAGGCCTCAGCCCCAGGTTCCTGAGCAACTCCCTGCAGCAGCAGAAAGGCCTCACCCCCAGGTTCCTGAGCATCTCCGTGCAGCTCCAGAAAGGCCTCACCCCCAGGTTCCTCAGCCTCTCCCTGCAGCTGCAGAAAGGCCTCACACCCAGGTTTCTGAGCCTCTCCCTGCAGCTGCAGAAAGGCATAACCCCCAGGTTCCTGAACATCCCCGTGCAGCTGCAGAAAGGCCTCACCCCCAGGTTCCTGAGCCAATCCCTGCAGCTGCAAAAAAGGCCTCACCCCCAGATTCCTGAGCCTATCCTTGCAGCTGCAGAAAGGTCTCACCCCCATGTTTCTGAGCCTATCCCTGCAGCTGCAAAAGGCCTCACCCACAGGTTCCTGAGCCTCTCCCTGCAGCTGCAGAAAGGCCTCACCCCCAGGTTCCTGAGCCTATCCTTGCAGCTGCAGAAAGGCCTCACCCCCCGGTTCATGAGCCTCTCACTGCAGCTGCAGAAATGCCTCACCCCCAGGTTCCTGAGCCTATCCCTGTAGCTGCGGAAAGGCCTCAGCCCCAGGTTCGTGAGCCTCTCCCTGCAGCTGCTGAAAGGCCTCATCCCCAGGTTCCTGAACCTCTCACTGCAGCTACAGAAAATGCCTCACCCCAAGGTTCCTGAGCCTCTCCCTGCAGCTGCAGAAATGCCTCACCCCCAGGTTTCTGAACATCCCCGTGCAGCTGCAGAAAGGCATCACCCCCAGGTTCCTGAGACTATTCCCGAAGCTGCAGAAAGGCCTCACTCCCAGGTTCCTGATCATCCCCATACAGCTGCAGAAAGTCCTCACCCCCAGGTTCCTGAGCCTCCCCCTGTAGCTGCAGAAAGGCCTCGCCCCCAGGTTCCTGAGCCTCTCCCTGCAGCTACAGAAAATGCCTCACCCCCAGGTTCCTGAGCCTATCCCTGCAGCTGCAGAAAGGCCTCACCCCCAGGTTCGTGAGCCTCTCCCTGCAGAAATGCCTCACCCCCAGGTTTCTGAACATCCCCGTGCAACTGCAGAAAGGCCTAACCCCCAGGTTCTTGAGCCTATTCCCGCAGCTGCAAAAAGTCCTCACCGCCAGGTTTCTGAGCCCCTCACTTCAGCTGCTGAAAGGCCTCACCCCCAGGTTCCTGAGCCTCTCCCTGCAGCTACAGAAAAGACCAAACACCCAGCTTCCTGAACATTCCCGTGCAGCTGCAGAAAGGCCTCACCCCTAGCTTCATGAGCCTCTACCTGCAGCTGCAGAAAGGCCTCAGCCCCAGGTTTCTGAGCCCCTCCCAGCAGCAGCAGAAAGGCCTCATCCACAGGTTCCTGAGTCTCTCCCTGCAGCTGCAGAAAGGCCTCACCCCCAGGTTCCTGAACATCCCCGTGCAGCTGCAGAAAGGACTCACCCCCAGGTTCCTGAGCCTCTCCCTGCAGCTGCAGAAAGGACTCACCCCCAGGGTCCTGAGCCTCTCCCTGCAGCTGCAGAAAAGGCCTCACCCCCAGGTTCCTGAGTCTCTCCCTGCAGCTGCAGAAAGGCCTCACCCCCAGGTTCCTGTGCCTCTCCCTGCAGCTGCAGAAAGGCCTCAACCCCAGGTTCCTGAGCCTATCCCTGCAGCAGCAGAAAGGCCTCCCCACCAGGTTCCTGAGCATCCCCGTGCAGCTGCAGAAAGGCTTCACCCACAGGTTCCTGAGCCTCTCCCTGCAGCTGCAGAAAGGCCTAACCCCCAGGTTTCTGAACATCCCCGTGCAGCTGCAGAAAGTCCTCACCCCCAGGTTCCTGAGCATATCCCTGCACCTGCTGAAAGGTCTCACCACCAGGGTCCTGAGCCTCTCCCTGTAGATACAGAAAAGGCCTCACCCCCAGCTTCATGAGCCTCTCCCCGCAGCTGCAGAAAGGCCTCAGCCCCAGGTTCCTGAGCAACTCCCTGCAGCAGCAGAAAGGCCTCACCCCCAGGTTCCTGAGCATCTCCGTGCAGCTCCAGAAAGGCCTCACCCCCAGGTTCCTCAGCCTCTCCCTGCAGCTGCAGAAAGGCCTCACACCCAGGTTTCTGAGCCTCTCCCTGCAGCTGCAGAAAGGCATAACCCCCAGGTTCCTGAACATCCCCGTGCAGCTGCAGAAAGGCCTCACCCCAGGTTCCTGAGCCAATCCCTGCAGCTGCAAAAAAGGCCTCACCCCCAGATTCCTGAGCCTATCCTTGCAGCTGCAGAAAGGTCTCACCCCCATGTTTCTGAGCCTATCCCTGCAGCTGCAAAAGGCCTCACCCACAGGTTCCTGAGCCTCTCCCTGCAGCTGCAGAAAGGCCTCACCCCCAGGTTCCTGAGCCTATCCTTGCAGCTGCAGAAAGGCCTCACCCCCCGGTTCATGAGCCTCTTACTGCAGCTGCAGAAATGCCTCACCCCCAGGTTCCTGAGCCTATCCCTGTAGCTGCGGAAAGGCCTCAGCCCCAGGTTCGTGAGCCTCTCCCTGCAGCTGCTGAAAGGCCTCATCCCCAGTTTCCTGAACCTCTCACTGCAGCTACAGAAAATGCCTCACCCCAAGGTTCCTGAGCCTCTCCCTGCAGCTGCAGAAATGCCTCACCCCCAGGTTTCTGAACATCCCCGTGCAGCTGCAGAAAGGCATCACCCCCAGGTTCCTGAGACTATTCCCGAAGCTGCAGAAAGGCCTCACTCCCAGGTTCCTGATCATCCCCATACAGCTGCAGAAAGTCCTCACCCCCAGGTTCCTGAGCCTCCCCCTGTAGCTGCAGAAAGGCCTCGCCCCCAGGTTCCTGAGCCTCTCCCTGCAGCTACAGAAAATGCCTCACCCCCAGGTTCCTGAGCCTATCCCTGCAGCTGCAGAAAGGCCTCACCCCCAGGTTCGTGAGCCTCTCCCTGCAGAAATGCCTCACCCCCAGGTTTCTGAACATCCCCGTGCAACTGCAGAAAGGCCTAACCCCCAGGTTCTTGAGCCTATTCCCGCAGCTGCAAAAAGTCCTCACCGCCAGGTTTCTGAGCCCCTCACTTCAGCTGCTGAAAGGCCTCACCCCCAGGTTCCTGAACATCCTCGTGCAGCTGCAGAAAGGCCTCAACCCCAGGTTCCTGAGCCTATCCCTGCAGCAAGGCCTCACCCCCAGGTTCCTGAGCCTCTCCCTGCAGCTACAGAAAAGGCCACACCCCCAGGTTCCTGAAACTCTCCCTGCAGCTGCAGAAAGGCCTCACCCACAGATTCCTGAACCTCTCCCTGCAGCTACAGAAAAGGCCTCACCCCCAGTTTCCTGAACCTCCCCCTTTAGCTGCAGAAAGGCCTCAACCCCAGGTTCCTGAGCCTCTCCCTGCAGCTGCAAAAAGGCCTCAGCCCAGGATCCTGAGCCTCTCCCTGCAGCTGCAGAAAGGCTTCACCCCCAGGTTCCTGAGCCTCTCCCTGCAGCTGCAGAAAGTCTTCACACCCAGGTTCCTGAACATCCCCGTGCAGCTGCAGAAATGCCTCACCACCAGATTCCTGAGCTTCTCCCTGAAGCTGCAGAAAGACCTCACCACCCCCAGGTTTCTGAGCCTATGCTTGCAGCTGCAGAAAGGTCTCACCCCCAGGTTCCTGAGCCTCTCCCTGCATCTACAGAAAAGGCCTCACCCCCATGTTCCTGAGCCTCTCCTTGCAGCTATAGAAAAGTCCTCACCCCCAGGTTCCTGAGCCTCTCCCTGCAGCTGCAGAAAGGCCTCACCCCCAGGTTCCTGAGCCTCTCCTTGCAGCTACAGAAAAGGCCTCACCCCATGGATCCTGAACCTCCCCCTGCAGCTGCAGAAAGGCCTCACCCCCAGGTTCCTTAGCCTCTCCCTGCAGCTGCAAAAAGGCCTCACCCCCAGGTTCCTGAGTCTATCCCTGCAGCTGCAGAAAGCCCTCACCCGCAGGTTCCTGAGCCTATCCCTGCAGCTGCAAAAAGGCCTCACCCCCAGGTTCCTGAGCCTCTCCCTGCAGAAATGCCTCACCCCCAGGTTTCTGAACATCCCCGTGCAGCTGCAGAAAGGCCTAACCCCCAGGTTCCTGAGCCTATCCCTGCAGCTGCAGAAAGGCCTAACCCCCAGGTTCTTGAGCCTATCCCTGCAGCTGCAAAAAGGCCTCACCCCCGGTTTCCTGAGCTTCTCCCTGCAGAAAGGCCTAACCCCCAGGTTCTTGAGCCTATCCCTGCAGCTGCAAAAAGTCCTCACCCCCAGGTTCCCGAGCCTCTCCCTGCAGCTGCAGAAAGGCCTCACCCCCAGGTTCCTGAGCCTCTCCCTGCAGCTACAGAAAAGGCCTCACCCCATGGATCCTAAACCTCCCCCTGCAGCTGCAGAAAGGCCTCACCCCCAGGTTCCTTAGCCTCTCCCTGCAGCTGCAAAAAGGCCTCACCCCCAGGTTCCTGAGCCTATCCCTGCAGCTGCAGAAAGGCCTCACCCCCAGGTTCCTGAGCCTATCCCTGCAGCTGCAAAAAGGCCTCACCCCCAGGTTCCTTAGCCTCTCCCTGCAGCTGCAAAAAGGCCTCACCCCCAGGTTCCTGAGCCTATCCCTGCAGCTGCAGAAAGCCCTCATCCCCAGGTTCCTGAGCCTATCCCTGCAGCTGCAAAAAGGCCTCACCCCCAGGTTCCTGAGCTTCTCCCTGCAGAAATGCCTCACCCCCAGGTTTCTGAACATCCCCGTGCAGCTGCAGAAAGGCCTAACCCCCAGGTTCCTGAGCCTCTCCCTGCAGCTACAGAAAAGGCCTCACCCCATGGATCCTAAACCTCCCCCTGCAGCTGCAGAAAGGCCTCACCCCCAGGTTCCTTAGCCTCTCCCTGCAGCTGCAAAAAGGCCTCACCCCCAGGTTCCTGACCCTATCCCTGCAGCTGCAAAAAGGCCTCACCCCCAGGTTCCTGAGACTATTCCCGCAGCTGCAGAAAGGCCTCACTCCCAGGTTCCTGAACATCCCCATACAGCTGAAGAAAGTCCTCACCCCCAGGTTCCTGAGCCTCCCCCTGTAGCTGCAGAAAAGCCTCGCCCCCAGGTTCCTGAGCCTCTCCCTGCAGCTACAGAAAATGCCTCACCCCAGGTTCCTGAGCCTATCCCTGCAGCTGCAGAAAGGCCTCACCCCCAGTTCCTGAGCCTCTCCCTGCAGAAATGCCTCACCCCCAGGTTTCTGAACATCCCCGTGCAACTGCAGAAAGGCCTAACCCCCAGGTTCTTGAGCCTATTCCCGCAGCTGCAAAAAGTCCTCACCGCCAGGTTTCTGAGCCCCTCACTTCAGCTGCAGAAAGGCCTCACCCCCTGGTTCCTGAACATCCCCGTGCAGCTGCAGAAAGGCCTCAACCCCAGGTTCCTGAGCCTATCCCTGCAGCAAGGCCTCACCCCCAGGTTCCTGAGCCTCCCCCTGCAGCTACAGAAAAGGCCACACCCCCAGGTTCCTGAACCTCTCCCTGCAGCTGCAGAAAGGTCTCACCCACAGATTCCTGAACCTCTCCCTGCAGCTACAGAAAAGGCCTCACCCCCAGTTTCCTGAACCTCCCCCTTTAGCTGCAGAAAGGCCTCAACCCCAGGTTCCTGAGCCTCTCCCTGCAGCTGCAAAAAGGCCTCACCCCAGGATCCTGAGCCTCTCCCTGCAGCTACAGAAAGGCTTCACCCCCAGGTTCCTGAGCCTCTCCCTGCAGCTGCAGAAAGGCTTCACCCCCAGGTTCCTGAGCCTCTCCCTGCAGCTGCAAAAAGGCCTCACCCCAGGATCCTGAGCCTCTCCCTGCAGCTACAGAAAGGCTTCACCCCCAGGTTCCTGAGCCTCTCCCTGCAGCTGCAGAAAGGCTTCACCCCCAGGTTCCTGAGCCTCTCCCTGCAGCTGCAGAAAGTCTTCACACCCAGGTTCCTGAACATCCCCGTGCAGCTGCAGAAATGCCTCACCACCAGATTCATGAGCTTCTCCCTGAAGCTACAGAAAGACCTCACCACCCCCAGGTTTCTGAGCCTATGCTTGCAGCTGCAGAAAGGTCTCACCCCCAGGTTCCTGAGCCTCTCCCTGCATCTACAGAAAAGGCCTCACCCCCAGGTTCCTGAGCCTCTCCCTGCAGCTATAGAAAAGTCCTCACCCCCAGGTTCCTGAGCCTCTCCCTGCAGCTGCAGAAAGGCCTCACCCCCAGGTTCCTTAGCCTCTCCCTGCAGCTGCAAAAAGGCCTCACCCCCAGGTTCCTGAGTCTATCCCTGCAGCTGCAGAAAGCCCTCACCCCCAGGTTCCTGAGCCTATCCCTGCAGCTGCAAAAAGGCCTCACCCCCAGGTTCCTGAGCCTCTCCCTGCAGAAATGCCTCACCCCCAGGTTTCTGAACATCCCCGTGCAGCTGCAGAAAGGCCTAACCCCCAGGTTCCTGAGCCTATCCCTGCAGCTGCAGAAAGGCCTAACCCCCAGGTTCTTGAGCCTATCCCTGCAGCTGCAAAAAGGCCTCACCCACAGTTTCCTGAGCTTCTCCCTGCAGAAATGCCTCACCCCCAGGTTCCTGAGCCTCTCCCTGCAGCTGCAGAAAGGCCTCACCCCCAGGTTCCTGAGCCTCTCCCTGCAGCTACAGAAAAGGCCTCACCCCATGGATCCTAAACCTCCCCCTGCAGCTGCAGAAAGGCCTCACCCCCAGGTTCCTTAGCCTCTCCCTGCAGCTGCTGAGAGGCCTCACCCACAGGTTCCTGAACATACCCGTGCAGCTGCAGAAAGGCCTCACCCCCAGGTTCCTGAGCCTATCCCTGTAGCTGCAAAAAGGCCTCACCCCCAGGTTCCGGAGCCTCTCCCTGCCGCTGTAGAAAGGCCTGACCCCTAGGTTTCTGAACATCCCCGTGCAGCTGCAGAAAGGCCTCACCCCCAGGTTCCTGAGCCAATCCCTGCAGCTGCAAAAAAGGCCTCACCCCCAGATTCCTGAGCCTATCCTTGCAGCTGCAGAAAGGTCTCACCCCCATGTTTCTGAGCCTATCCCTGCAGCTGCAAAAGGCCTCACCCACAGGTTCCTGAGCCTCTCCCTGCAGCTGCAGAAAGGCCTCACCCCCAGGTTCCTGAGCCTATCCTTGCAGCTGCAGAAAGGCCTCACCCCCCCGGTTCATGAGCCTCTCACTGCAGCTGCAGAAATGCCTCACCCCCAGGTTCCTGAGCCTATCCCTGTAGCTGCAGAAAGGCCTCAGCCCCAGGTTCGTGAGCCTCTCCCTGCAGCTGCAGAAAGGCCTCATCCCCAGGTTCCTGAACCTCTCCCTGCAGCTGCAGAAATGCCTCACCCCCAGGTTTCTGAACATCCCCGTGCAGCTGCAGAAAGGCATCACCCCCAGGTTCCTGAGACTATTCCCGAAGCTGCAGAAAGGCCTCACTCCCAGGTTCCTGTACCTCCCCCTGTAGCTGCAGAAAGGCCTCAGCCCCAGGTTCGTGAGCCTCTCCCTGCAGCTGCAGAAAGGCCTCCTCCCCAGGTTCCTGAACCTCTCCCTGCAGCTGCAGAAATGCCTCACCCCCAGGTTTCTGAACATCCCCGTGCAGCTGCAGAAAGGCATCACCCCCAGGTTCCTGAGACTATTCCCGAAGCTGCAGAAAGGCCTCACTCCCAGGTTCCTGTACCTCCCCCTGTAGCTGCAGAAAGGCCATACCCCCAGGTTCCTGAGCCTCTCCCTGCAGAAATGCCTCACCCCCAGGTTTCTGAACATCCCCGTGCAACTGCAGAAAGGCCTAACCCCCAGGTTCTTGAGCCTATTCCCGCAGCTGCAAAAAGTCCTCACCGCCAGGTTTCTGAGCCCCTCACTTCAGCTGCAGAAAGGCCTCACCCCCAGGTTCCTGAACATCCCCGTGCAGCTGCAGAAAGGCCTCAACCCCAGGTTCCTGAGCCTATCCCTGCAGCAAGGCCTCACCCCCAGGTTCCTGAGCCTCTCCCTGCAGCTACAGAAAAGGCCACACCCCCAGGTTCCTGAACCTCTCCCTGCAGCTGCAGAAAGGCCTCACCCACAGATTCCTGAACCTCTCCCTGCAGCTACAGAAAAGGCCTCACCCCCAGTTTCCTGAACCTCCCCCTTTAGCTGCAGAAAGGCCTCAACCCCAGGTTCCTGAGCCTCTCCCTGCAGCTGCAGAATGGCTTCACCCCCAGTTTCCTGAGCCTCTCCCTGCAGCTGCAGAAAGTCTTCACACCCAGGTTCCTGAACATCCCCGTGCAGCTGCAGAAATGCCTCACCACCAGATTCCTGAGCTTCTCCCTGAAGCTACAGAAAGACCTCACCACCCCCAGGTTTCTGAGCCTCTCCCTGCATCTACAGAAAAGGCCTCACCCCCAGGTTCCTGAGCCTCTCCCTGCAGCTATAGAAAAGGCCTCACCCCCAGGTTCCTGAGCCTCTCCCTGCAGCTATAGAAAAGTCCTCACCCCCAGGTTCCTGAGCCTCTCCCTGCAGCTGCAGAAAGGCCTCACCCCCAGGTTCCTGAGCCTCTCCTTGCAGCTACAGAAAAGGCCTCACCCCATGGATCCTGAACCCCCCCCCTGCAGCTGCAGAAAGGCCTCACCCCCAGGTTCCTTAGCCTCTCCCTGCAGCTGCAAAAAGGCCTCACCCCCAGGTTCCTGAGTCTATCCCTGCAGCTGCAGAAAGCCCTCACCCCCAGGTTCCTGAGCCTATCCCCGCAGCTGCAAAAAGGCCTCACCCCCAGGTTCCTGAGCCTCTCCCTGCATCTACAGAAAAGGCCTCACCCCCAGGTTCCTGAGCCTCTCCCTGCAGCTATAGAAAAGTCCTCACCCCCAGGTTCCTGAGCCTCTCCCTGCAGAAAGGCCTCACCCCCAGGTTCCTGAGCCTCTCCTTGCAGCTACAGAAAAGGCCTCACCCCATGGATCCTGAACCCCCCCCTGCAGCTGCAGAAAGGCCTCACCCCCAGGTTCCTTAGCCTCTCCCTGCAGCTGCAAAAAGGCCTCACCCCCAGGTTCATGAGTCTATCCCTGCAGCTGCAGAAAGCCCTCACCCCCAGGTTCCTGAGCCTATCCCTGCAGCTGAAAAAAGGCCTTACCCCCAGGTTCCTGAGCCTCTCCCTGCAGAAATGCCTCACCCCCAGGTTTCTGAACATCCCCGTGCAGCTGCAGAAAGGCCTAACCCCCAGGTTCCTGAGCCTATCCCTGCAGCTGCAGAAAGGCCTAACCCCCAGGTTCCTGAGCCTATCCCTGCAGCTGCAAAAAGGCCTCACCCCCAGTTTCCTGAGCTTCTCCCTGCAGAAAGGCCTAACCCCCATGTTCTTGAGCCTATCCCTGCAGCTGCAAAAAGTCCTCACCCCCAGGTTCCTGAGCCTCTCCCTGCAGCTGCAGAAAGGCCTCACGCCCAGGTTCCTGAGCCTCTCCCTGCAGCTACAGAAAAGGCCTCACCCCATGGATCCTAAACCTCCCCCTGCAGCTGCAGAAAGCCCTCACCCCCAGGTTCCTTAGCCTCTCCCTGCAGCTGCAAAAAGGCCTCACCCCCAGGTTCCTGAGCCTATCCCTGCAGCTGCAGAAAGGCCTCACCCCCAGGTTCCTGAGCCTATCCCTGCAGCTGCAAAAAGCCCTCACCCCCAGGTTCCTTAGCCTCTCCCTGCAGCTGCAAAAAGGCCTCACCCCCAGGTTCCTGACCCTATCCCTGCAGCTGCAAAAAGGCCTCACCCCCAGGTTCCTGAAACTATTCCCGCAGCTGCAGAAAGGCCTCACTCCCAGGTTCCTGAGCCTCCCCCTGTAGCTGCAGAAAGGCCTCACCCCAAGGTTCCTGAGCCTCCCCCTGTAGCTGCAGAAAGGCCTCGCCCCCAGGTTCCTGAGACTCTCCCTGCAGCTACAGATAATGCCTCACCCCAGGTTCCTGAGCCTATCCCTGCAGCTGCAGAAAAGCCTCACCCCCAGGTTCCTGAGCCTCTCCCTGCAGAAATGCCTCACCCCCAGGTTTCTGAACATCCCCGTGCAACTGCAGAAAGGCCTAACCCCCAGGTTCTTGAGCCTATTCCCGCAGCTGAAAAAAGTCCTCAACGCCAGGTTTCTGAGCCCCTCACTTCAGCTGCAGAAAGGCCTCACCCCCAGGTTCCTGAACATCCTCGTGCAGCTGCAGAAAGGCCTCAACCCCAGGTTCCTGAACATCCCCGTGCAGCTGCAGAAAGGCCTCAACCCCAGGTTCCTGAGCCTCTCCCTGCAGCTACAGAAAAGGCCACACCCCCAGGTTCCTGAAAATCTCCCTGCAGCTGCAGAAAGGCCTCACCCACAGATTCCTGAACCTCTCCCTGCAGCTACAGAAAAGGCCTCACCCCCAGTTTCCTGAACCTCCCCCTTTAGCTGCAGAAAGGCCTCAACCCCAGGTTCCTGAGCCTCTCCCTGCAGCTGCAAAAAGGCCTCACCCCAGGATCCTGAGCCTCTCCCTGCAGCTGCAGAAAGGCTTCACCCCCAGGTTCCTGAGCCTCTCCCTGCAGCTGCAGAAAGTCTTCACACCCAGGTTCCTGAACATCCCCGTGCAGCTGCAGAAATGCCTCACCACCAGATTCCTGAGCTTCTCCCTGAAGCTACAGAAAGACCTCACCACCCCCAGGTTTCTGAGCCTATGCTTGCAGCTGCAGAAAGGTCTCACCCCCAGGTTCCTGAGCCTCTCCCTGCATCTACAGAAAAGGCCTCACCCCCAGGTTCCTGAGCCTCTCCCTGCAGCTATAGAAAAGTCCTCACCCCCAGGTTCCTGAGCCTCTTCCTGCAGCTGCAGAAAGGCCTCCCCCCCAGGTTCCTGAGCCTCTCCCTGCAGCTACAGAAAAGGCCTCACCCCATGGATCCTGAACCTCCCCCTGCAGCTGCAGAAAGGCCTCACCCCCAGGTTCCTTAGCCTCTCCCTGCAGCTGCAAAAAGGCCTCACCCCCAGGTTCCTGAGTCTATCCCTGCAGCTGCAGAAAGCCCTCACCCCCAGGTTCCTGAGCCTATCCCTGCAGCTGCAAAAGGCCTCACCCCCAGGTTCCTGAGCCTCTCCCTGCAGAAATGCCTCACCCCCAGGTTTCTGAACATCCCCGTGCAGCTGCAGAAAGGCCTAACCCCCAGGTTCTTGAGCCTATCCCTGCAGCTGCAAAAAGGCCTCACCCCCAGTTTCCTGAGCTTCTCCCTGCAGAAAGGCCTTACCCCCAGGTTCTTGAGCCTATCCCTGCAGCTGCAAAAAGTCCTCACCCACAGGTTCCTGAGCCTCTCCCTGCAGCTGCAGAAAGGCCTCACCCCCAGGTTCCTGTGCCTCTCCCTGCAGCTACAGAAAAGGCCTCACCCCCAGGTTCCTGTGCCTCCCCCTGCAGCTGCAGAAAAGGCCTCTCCCACAGGTTCCTGAACATCCCCGTTCAGCTGCAGAAAGGTCACACCTCCATGTTTCTGAGCATATCCCTGCAGCTGCAAAAAGTCCTCAACCCCAGGTTCCTGAGCCTCTCCCTGCATCTACAGAAAAGGCCTCACCCCCAGGTTCCTGAGCCTCTCCCTGCAGCTATAGAAAAGTCCTCACCCCCAGGTTCCTGAGCCTCTCCCTGCAGAAAGGCCTCACCCCCAGGTTCCTGAGCCTCTCCTTGCAGCTACAGAAAAGGCCTCACCCCATGGATCCTGAACCCCCCCCTGCAGCTGCAGAAAGGCCTCACCCCCAGGTTCCTTAGCCTCTCCCTGCAGCTGCAAAAAGGCCTCACCCCCAGGTTCATGAGTCTATCCCTGCAGCTGCAGAAAGCCCTCACCCCCAGGTTCCTGAGCCTATCCCTGCAGCTGAAAAAAGGCCTTACCCCCAGGTTCCTGAGCCTCTCCCTGCAGAAATGCCTCACCCCCAGGTTTCTGAACATCCCCGTGCAGCTGCAGAAAGGCCTAACCCCCAGGTTCCTGAGCCTATCCCTGCAGCTGCAGAAAGGCCTAACCCCCAGGTTCCTGAGCCTATCCCTGCAGCTGCAAAAAGGCCTCACCCCCAGTTTCCTGAGCTTCTCCCTGCAGAAAGGCCTAACCCCCAGGTTCTTGAGCCTATCCCTGCAGCTGCAAAAAGTCCTCACCCCCAGGTTCCTGAGCCTCTCCCTGCAGCTGCAGAAAGGCCTCACGCCCAGGTTCCTGAGCCTCTCCCTGCAGCTACAGAAAAGGCCTCACCCCATGGATCCTAAACCTCCCCCTGCAGCTGCAGAAAGCCCTCACCCCCAGGTTCCTTAGCCTCTCCCTGCAGCTGCAAAAAGGCCTCACCCCCAGGTTCCTGAGCCTATCCCTGCAGCTGCAGAAAGGCCTCACCCCCAGGTTCCTGAGCCTATCCCTGCAGCTGCAAAAAGCCCTCACCCCCAGGTTCCTTAGCCTCTCCCTGCAGCTGCAAAAAGGCCTCACCCCCAGGTTCCTGACCCTATCCCTGCAGCTGCAAAAAGGCCTCACCCCCAGGTTCCTGAAACTATTCCCGCAGCTGCAGAAAGGCCTCACTCCCAGGTTCCTGAGCCTCCCCCTGTAGCTGCAGAAAGGCCTCACCCCAAGGTTCCTGAGCCTCCCCCTGTAGCTGCAGAAAGGCCTCGCCCCCAGGTTCCTAAAACTCTCCCTGCAGCTACAGATAATGCCTCACCCCAGGTTCCTGAGCCTATCCCTGCAGCTGCAGAAAAGCCTCACCCCCAGGTTCCTGAGCCTCTCCCTGCAGAAATGCCTCACCCCCAGGTTTCTGAACATCCCCGTGCAACTGCAGAAAGGCCTAACCCCCAGGTTCTTGAGCCTATTCCCGCCGCTGAAAAAAGTCCTCAACGCCAGGTTTCTGAGCCCCTCACTTCAGCTGCAGAAAGGCCTCACCCCCAGGTTCCTGAACATCCTCGTGCAGCTGCAGAAAGGCCTCAACCCCAGGTTCCTGAACATCCCCGTGCAGCTGCAGAAAGGCCTCAACCCCAGGTTCCTGAGCCTCTCCCTGCAGCTACAGAAAAGGCCACACCCCCAGGTTCCTGAAAATCTCCCTGCAGCTGCAGAAAGGCCTCACCCACAGATTCCTGAACCTCTCCCTGCAGCTACAGAAAAGGCCTCACCCCCAGTTTCCTGAACCTCCCCCTTTAGCTGCAGAAAGGCCTCAACCCCAGGTTCCTGAGCCTCTCCCTGCAGCTGCAAAAAGGCCTCACCCCAGGATCCTGAGCCTCTCCCTGCAGCTGCAGAAAGGCTTCACCCCCAGGTTCCTGAGCCTCTCCCTGCAGCTGCAGAAAGTCTTCACACCCAGGTTCCTGAACATCCCCGTGCAGCTGCAGAAATGCCTCACCACCAGATTCCTGAGCTTCTCCCTGAAGCTACAGAAAGACCTCACCACCCCCAGGTTTCTGAGCCTATGCTTGCAGCTGCAGAAAGGTCTCACCCCCAGGTTCCTGAGCCTCTCCCTGCATCTACAGAAAAGGCCTCACCCCAGGTTCCTGAGCCTCTCCCTGCAGCTATAGAAAAGTCCTCACCCCCAGGTTCCTGAGCCTCTTCCTGCAGCTGCAGAAAGGCCTCACCCCCAGGTTCCTGAGCCTCTCCCTGCAGCTACAGAAAAGGCCTCACCCCATGGATCCTGAACCTCCCCCTGCAGCTGCAGAAAGGCCTCACCCCCAGGTTCCTTAGCCTCTCCCTGCAGCTGCAAAAAGGCCTCACCCCCAGGTTCCTGAGTCTATCCCTGCAGCTGCAGAAAGCCCTCACCCCCAGGTTCCTGAGCCTATCCCTGCAGCTGCAAAAAGGCCTCACCCCCAGGTTCCTGAGCCTCTCCCTGCAGAAATGCCTCACCCCCAGGTTTCTGAACATCCCCGTGCAGCTGCAGAAAGGCCTAACCCCCAGGTTCTTGAGCCTATCCCTGCAGCTGCAAAAAGGCCTCACCCCCAGTTTCCTGAGCTTCTCCCTGCAGAAAGGCCTTACCCCCAGGTTCTTGAGCCTATCCCTGCAGCTGCAAAAAGTCCTCACCCACAGGTTCCTGAGCCTCTCCCTGCAGCTGCAGAAAGGCCTCACCCCCAGGTTCCTGTGCCTCTCCCTGCAGCTACAGAAAAGGCCTCACCCCCAGGTTCCTGTGCCTCCCCCTGCAGCTGCAGAAAAGGCCTCTCCCACAGGTTCCTGAACATCCCCGTTCAGCTGCAGAAAGGTCACACCTCCATGTTTCTGAGCATATCCCTGCAGCTGCAAAAAGTCCTCAACCCCAGGTTCCTGAGCCTCTCCCTGCATCTACAGAAAAGGCCTCACCCCCAGGTTCCTGAGCCTCTCCCTGCAGCTATAGAAAAGTCCTCACCCCCAGGTTCCTGAGCCTCTCCCTGCAGAAAGGCCTCACCCCCAGGTTCCTGAGCCTCTCCTTGCAGCTACAGAAAAGGCCTCACCCCATGGATCCCGAACCCCCCCCTGCAGCTGCAGAAAGGCCTCACCCCCAGGTTCCTTAGCCTCTCCCTGCAGCTGCAAAAAGGCCTCACCCCCAGGTTCATGAGTCTATCCCTGCAGCTGCAGAAAGCCCTCACCCCCAGGTTCCTGAGCCTATCCCTGCAGCTGAAAAAAGGCCTTACCCCCAGGTTCCTGAGCCTCTCCCTGCAGAAATGCCTCACCCCCAGGTTTCTGAACATCCCCGTGCAGCTGCAGAAAGGCCTAA
Source organism: Triturus cristatus (assembly GCF_964204655.1). Classification (NCBI taxonomy): domain Eukaryota; kingdom Metazoa; phylum Chordata; class Amphibia; order Caudata; family Salamandridae; genus Triturus; species Triturus cristatus. The sequence goes on from NC_140579.1 coordinate 194,508,361, forward strand.
CCCCCAGGTTCCTGAGCCTATCCCTGCAGCTGCAGAAAGGCCTAACCCCCAGGTTCCTGAGCCTATCCCTGCAGCTGCAAAAAGGCCTCACCCCCAGTTTCCTGAGCTTCTCCCTGCAGAAAGGCCTAACCCCCAGGTTCTTGAGCCTATCCCTGCAGCTGCAAAAAGTCCTCACCCCCAGGTTCCTGAGCCTCTCCCTGCAGCTGCAGAAAGGCCTCACGCCCAGGTTCCTGAGCCTCTCCCTGCAGCTACAGAAAAGGCCTCACCCCATGGATCCTAAACCTCCCCCTGCAGCTGCAGAAAGCCCTCACCCCCAGGTTCCTTAGCCTCTCCCTGCAGCTGCAAAAAGGCCTCACCCCCAGGTTCCTGAGCCTATCCCTGCAGCTGCAGAAAGGCCTCACCCCCAGGTTCCTGAGCCTATCCCTGCAGCTGCAAAAAGCCCTCACCCCCAGGTTCCTTAGCCTCTCCCTGCAGCTGCAAAAAGGCCTCACCCCCAGGTTCCTGACCCTATCCCTGCAGCTGCAAAAAGGCCTCACTCCCAGGTTCCTGAGCCTCCCCCTGTAGCTGCAGAAAGGCCTCACCCCAAGGTTCCTGAGCCTCCCCCTGTAGCTGCAGAAAGGCCTCGCCCCCAGGTTCCTGAGACTCTCCCTGCAGCTACAGATAATGCCTCACCCCAGGTTCCTGAGCCTATCCCTGCAGCTGCAGAAAAGCCTCACCCCCAGGTTCCTGAGCCTCTCCCTGCAGAAATGCCTCACCCCCAGGTTTCTGAACATCCCCGTGCAACTGCAGAAAGGCCTAACCCCCAGGTTCTTGAGCCTATTCCCGCAGCTGAAAAAAGTCCTCAACGCCAGGTTTCTGAGCCCCTCACTTCAGCTGCAGAAAGGCCTCACCCCCAGGTTCCTGAACATCCCCGTGCAGCTGCAGAAAGGCCTCAACCCCAGGTTCCTGAGCCTCTCCCTGCAGCTACAGAAAAGGCCACACCCCCAGGTTCCTGAACCTCTCCCTGCAGCTGCAGAAAGGCCTCACCCACAGATTCCTGAACCTCTCCCTGCAGCTACAGAAAAGGCCTCACCCCCAGTTTCCTGAACCTCCCCCTTTAGCTGCAGAAAGGCCTCAACCCCAGGTTCCTGAGCCTCTCCCTGCAGCTGCAAAAAGGCCTCACCCCAGGATCCTGAGCCTCTCCCTGCAGCTGCAGAAAGGCTTCACCCCCAGGTTCCTGAGCCTCTCCCTGCAGCTGCAGAAAGTCTTCACACCCAGGTTCCTGAACATCCCCGTGCAGCTGCAGAAATGCCTCACCACCAGATTCCTGAGCTTCTCCCTGAAGCTACAGAAAGACCTCACCACCCCCAGGTTTCTGAGCCTATGCTTGCAGCTGCAGAAAGGTCTCACCCCCAGGTTCCTGAGCCTCTCCCTGCATCTACAGAAAAGCCCTCACCCCCAGGTTCCTGAGCCTCTCCCTGCAGCTATAGAAAAGTCCTCACCCCCAGGTTCCTGAGCCTCTTCCTGCAGCTGCAGAAAGGCCTCACCCCCAGGTTCCTGAGCCTCTCCCTGCAGCTACAGAAAAGGCCTCACCCCATGGATCCTGAACCTCCCCCTGCAGCTGCAGAAAGGCCTCACCCCCAGGTTCCTTACCCTCTCCCTGCAGCTGCAAAAAGGCCTCACCCCCAGGTTCCTGAGTCTATCCCTGCAGCTGCAGAAAGCCCTCACCCCCAGGTTCCTGAGCCTATCCCTGCAGCTGCAAAAAGGCCTCACCCCCAGGTTCCTGAGCCTCTCCCTGCAGAAATGCCTCACCCCCAGGTTTCTGAACATCCCCGTGCAGCTGCAGAAAGGCCTAACCCCCAGGTTCTTGAGCCTATCCCTGCAGCTGCAAAAAGGCCTCACCCCCAGTTTCCTGAGCTTCTCCCTGCAGAAAGGCCTTACCCCCAGGTTCTTGAGCCTATCCCTGCAGCTGCAAAAAGTCCTCACCCCCAGGTTCCTGAGCCTCTCCCTGCAGCTGCAGAAAGGCCTCACCCCCAGGTTCCTGTGCCTCTCCCTGCAGCTACAGAAAAGGCCTCACCCCCAGGTTCCTGTGCCTCCCCCTGCAGCTGCAGAAAAGGCCTCTCCCACAGGTTCCTGAACATCCCCGTTCAGCTGCAGAAAGGTCACACCTCCATGTTTCTGAGCATATCCCTGCAGCTGCAAAAAGTCCTCAACCCCAGGTTCCTGAGCCTCTCTCTGCAGCTGCAGAAAGGCCTCACCCCCAGGTTCCTGAACATACCTGTGCAGCTGCAGAAAGGCCTTACCCCCAGGTTCCTGACCCTCCCCCTGCAGCTGCAGAAAGGCCTCACCCCCAGGTTCCTGAGCCTCTCCCTGCAGCTACAGAAAAGGCCTCACCCCCAGGTTCAATAACCTCCCCCTGCAGTTGCAGAAAGGCCTCACCCCCAGGTTCCGGAGCCTCTCCCTGCAGCTGCAGAAAGGTCTAACCCTCAGGTTCCTGAAACGCTCCCTGCAGCTGCAGAAAGGCCTCACCCCCAGGTTCCTGAACCTCTCCCTGCAGCTGCAGAAAGGCTTCACACCCTGGTTCCTGAACCTATCCCTGCAGCTGCAAAAAGGCCTCACCCCCAGGTTCCTGAGCCTCTCCCTGAAGCTGCAGAAAGGCCTCACCCGCAGGTTCCTTAACCTCTCCCTGCAGCTGCAGAAATGCCTCACCCCAGGTTCCTGAAACTCTCCCTGCAGCTACAGAAAAGGCCTCACCCCCTGGCTCCTGAGCCTCTCCCTGCAGCTGCAGAAAGGCCTCACCCCCAGGTTCCTGAGCCTCTCCCTGCAGCGGCAGAAAGGCCTCACCCCCAGGTTCCTGAGCCTCTCCCTGCAGCTACAGAATGGCCTCACCACCCAGGTTCCTGAGCATATCCCTGCAGCTGCAAAAAGGCCTCACCCCAAGGTTCCTGACCCTATCCCTGCAGCTGCAGAAAGGCCTCACCCCCAGGTTCCTGAACATCCCCGTGCAGCTGCAGAAAGGCATCACCCCCAGGTTCCTGAGACTATTCCCGCAGCTGCAGAGAGGCCTCACCCCCAGGTTCCTGAATATACCCGTGCAGCTACAGAAAGGCCTGACCCCCAGGTTCCTGAGCCTCTTCTACAGCTGCAGAAAGACCTCACTCCCAGGTTCCTGAACATCCCCATACTGCTGCTGAAAGTCCTCACCCCCAGGTTCCTGAGCCTCCCCCTCTAGCTGCAGAAAGGCCTCGCCCCCAGGTTCCTGAGCCTCTCCCTGCAGCTACAGAAAATGCCTCACCCCCAGGTTCCTGAGCCTATCCCTGCAGCTGCAGAAAGGCCTCACCCCCAGGTTCCTGAGCCTCCCCCTCTAGCTGCAGAAAGGCCTCGCCCCCAGGTTCCTGAGCATCTCCCTGCAGCTACAGAAAATGCCTCACCCCCAGGTTCCTGAGCCTATCCCTGCAGCTGCAGAAAGGCCTCACCCCCAGGTTCCTTAGCCTCTCCCTGCAGCTGCAAAAAGGCCTCACCCCCAGGTTCCTGAACCTATCCCTGCAGCTGCAGAAACGCCTCACCCCAGGTTCCTGAGCCTATCCCTGCAGCTGCAAAAAGGACTCACCCTCAGGTTCCTGAGCCTCTCCCTGCAGAAATGCCTCACCCCCAGGTTTCTGAACATCCCCGTGCAGCTGCAGAAAGGCCTAACCCCCAAGTTCTTGAACCTATTCCCGCAGCTGCAAAAAGTCCTCACCGCCAGGTTTCTGAGCCCCTCACTTCAGTTGCAGAAAGGCCTCACCCCCAGGTTCCTGAACATCCCCGTGCAGCTGCAAAAAGGCCTCCACCCCAGGTTCCTGAGCCTATCCCTGCAGCTGCAGAAAGGCCTCACCCCCAGGTTCCTGAACCTCCCCCTGCAAAAAGGCCTCACCCCCAGGTTCAATAACCTCTCCCTGCAGCTGCAGAAAGGCCTCACCCACAGGTTCCTGAACATACCCGTGCAGCTGCAGAAAGGCCTCACCCCCAGGTTCCTGAGCCTATCCCTGCAGCTGCAAAAATACCTCACCCCCAGGTTCCGGAGCCTCTCCCTGCAGCTGTAGAAAGGCCTGATCCCCAGGTTTCTGAACATCCCCGTGCAGCTGCAGAAAGGCCTCACCCCCAGGTTCCTGAGCCTATCCCTGCAGCTGCAAAAAAGACCTCACCCCCAGGTTCCTGAGCCTATCCTTGCAGCTGCAGAAAGGCCTCACCCCCAGGTTCACGAGCCACTCCCTGCAGCTGTAGAAAGGCCTCACCCCCAGGTTCCTGAGCCTATCCTTGCAGCTGTAGAAAGGCCTGACCCCCAGGTTCCTGAACATCCCGTGCAGCTGCAGAAAGGCCTCAACCCCAGGTTCCTGAGCCTATCCCTGCAGCAAGGCCTCACCCCCAGGTTCCTGAGCCTTTCCCTGCAGCTACAGAATGGCCTCACCCCCAGGTTCCTGAGCCTTTCCCTGCAGCTACAGAAAGACCTCACCCCCAGGTTTCTGAGCCTATCCTTGCAGCTGCAGAAAGGTCTCACCCCCAGGTTCCTGAGCCTCTCCCTCCATCTACAGAAAAGGCCTCACCCCCAGGTTCCTGCGCCTCTCCCTGCAGCTACAGAAAAGTCCTCACCCCCAGGTTCCTGAGCCTCTCCCTGCAGCTGCAGAAAGGCCTCACCCCCAGGTTCCTGAGCCTCTCCCTGCAGCTACAGAAAAGGCCTCACCCCATGGATCTTGAACCTCTCCCTGCAGAAATGCCTCACCCCCAGGTTTCTGAACATCCCTGTGCAGCTGCAGAAAGGCCTAACCCCCAAGTTCTTGAACCTATTCCCGCAGCTGCAAAAAGTCCTCACCGCCAGGTTTCTGAGCCCCTCACTTCAGTTGCAGAAAGGCCTCACCCCCAGGTTCCTGGGCCTCTCCCTGCAGCTACAGAAAAGGCCTCACCCCATGGATCCTGAGCCTCTCCCTGCAGCTGCAGAAAGGCCTTACCCCCAGGTTCCTTAGCCTCTCCCTGCAGCTGCAAAAAGGCCTCACCCCCAGTGTAGGAGAGTAGGGTCTGCAATCCTATGATCACCCAGATTTTTTGCTTTTGCTTCATTGGTTTACGACTTTCCCTGGCTGTGGGCCTGCCAATCAGACCCACAGCCTAGCTGTTCTCTCTCGAAATTAACACACATATACATTAGGTGCATCCACTAATTGGAACTGGGCCGCCTTGTCAGTCCCTGTCTCAGCATACCACAGGTATCCAGGGCATCGGTGTACCCAGGGCCTACCGGGGGCTGCAGCATGTATTATGCCACCCCTGGATGGCCGCCCAAATCTGACACAACTGGCTGCACGACAGCTGGGGCAAGGTGGTGTAATCACCCGTTGCTGTAGGTGTAGTATTCCTATACCTAACCCTAAAATGGACACATGGATTCCTATCAGTCACTCCTATGGCAGGCCTTATCAATCCTGAAGGCAGAGTGCAGGGGATCATGTGGGACGGTGCTCTGGCGCGAGCTGAGCCCGTCGACGGCTTGCGGAACCAAGTCCTAATAGCCGTTCCATGGTGACGTGGGCCAACTACTTTAAAATGCATTATAATCCTCGCGGTTATTTGCTAACTTTGGCATCGCATCACCTACACATGTCGAGTAAGGTGTCATACGAATTGGAATACAAACCCCTCGCCAGTTCTGGCGACGGGGTTAGCATTCCCCCCTTTTAGAGGGGCACGACATGGAAGTAACCTTGAACCCCGGTTAAAGTTGACTCAAGCCTCAGCATCACAAAATGGATGCTGCCACCAGACACAAGTCTGACCTCCTGCTGCTGGGAGACCTTCCAGCGAAGGGAGCTTGGACAAAGGGTTTCCTGTCGAGGGCGGTGTTAGCACCATCCCAGACAGGGTTTGTGTATCCCAGGTAGGCAGGGCTGAAAGGAAGGTGATTGCAAGTGGCACCCCGGTGCTCACTGTGCATAGCCCGGCTCAAACCAGTTTCGGGGGCACACCAGCCCCTGAGCTGGGGCGAAGCCGGACAAAGGATAGGGGTGTAACCACCCCCCTCCTGGTCCCACCCATAGGTAGGACCTAGTCACAGGCCAGCCCCTTTTTCCTAGAATAGAGGTGGGAGCGGGTCCCCTTCCCAAATTGGATAATCCGATAATCGGATAATTCTGAATCTTGAACTACTTTCCACGAAAGGAACTCTTGACTATTTCTGAAGACTCTCCCTTGTGGCTAAGGAGTAGCCACCCTGCACCAGCAGGCACCACCTAAGCGCTTGCGGTTTGCTGTAGGTCTCTCCTACGGATCAAGACTGCCCAGCTCGACGAGACCCGGGTTCCCTGCCATCTCTGACCTCTACCTACATCATCAGCTCAGCTGAGATTCGTAGGTGTGACGAGACCTGTGGGACCGGCCATCTTCAGAACCTGCACGACGCTTATCTAGCACGCCCACCGAGGGACCCTCGAGTGAGTGCACCTAGGGTTTGAGAAGCCCTAACCCTGAGCGGCTCCAGCACCGAAGTCTGCCTCCCCAGCATCCACGAGATCTGCGTGGGGGCCCTTCCGCTCCTTGCTGTTCACCGCGTTGTCCGACCACTTGCCGACCGGCTTGTGGCCCTCTTCACGACGCACCACGATTGTTTCATCACTAGTCTGGTTATTCCAGACTGGCTCTTGCTCCCTTTCAACAGAGGAGTACCTCGGACCCTCCTGGTCCACTTCAGACGCCATCTTGACTCCCCCGCGTGGGTTGCCACTGCCAAGATCCGCTGCCCCATTCCTGGGCCCAGCATCATCGACAGCAGACACCTTTGTGGGACAGCTCGCCCTCCATCCTGGTCGCCGCCGCGCCTCCTAGTCCGAGGAACAGCCGAGTCCGACGTCATCCACTCACCTGGTCGAGGTGACTTCAGCCGTTGCCGTCCTGGTACCCACACGATCGCTGGCTAGCGGTTGAGAACTGAGTCCCCTCTGCTTTCAGGTTTTCTCCATCACCGATCCAGGCTTGGATCTCTCTGAACATCAACACTGGTCGCCTGCCAGCAACTTCTTCTTTCAGGCTCCTGAGACTACAACGAGGACTCCCGACATCTTGCCGAACCTCCCGCAGCCGCAGCCTCTGGGCTAGGTAACTCGAGCATTTCGGTGCTCCATCGCAGGTTCGCTTTACAAGTGTCCAGTTCCTTTTTCGTTTAGTCCCACTGATCGGATCACTCCGGAATCAGTAACTTTAGACTTTCTAACCTTTCCCATTCCACTTGCAGTGTAAATGGTTTCGTGCCCTTCGGGCATGTGTGTAAATTGTGCAACCAGAAGTATTTTCATAAGAGTTTTGTAGTGTGCTTAGCTCCCTGACTCATAAAGAGCCAGGGTAGTCTTGTTATAAATAAATATCCTTTATTTTCATAACAACTTGTGTGGTGTCCTTTCACTTGGTGTTCAAGGTGTATACGTGATGGTAAACAGCTGGCTTAACACGCCCTCTAGAGTTTAGCCTAAAGACTGCTCGTATCCACGCTACTAGGATAGCTGGTCTATACGGTTGACTTACAACCAATCATCAATAAGGGTCGTTTGGAATGATACACAGTGATCACTAGAATAGTGAGCACTACATATCAGGCCAACTTCTCACATTGGTGAGCAGCGGTTGGGATTTGAGCTTGCTGTTGTTTTACCACACACGTATCCTAAGAATATCAAAGTGAAAGATCACATAAGTACCCAGGTACATAACTTAACTTAGAATACTCTGAGTTCTACTGAACCAGCTGTTGTAGTGTAACAGGGCTTAGCACACCCTGACTACAACTCTTAGCAAGGGATCAGTAGGTAAACAAATAGTGTAGGTAGGTGCATCACTTACACCTCACTAGAAGCATGTCGGTCCACGGAGAGTCTGCGGAGACTCCCTTAGTGGTCAGTGACCCTCCACAGGTCATGTCACGATAGGCAGCTCTTAGCTTCAAGGAGATGAGACAGCTGTGTGCCTCCAGGAAGCTAAACCAGGGTTCTAACCCTACCATCGCATTTCTGATAGGTCTCTTAGAGACGTACGATGCAAGGAGGTCCTCTAACACAGGTCCCCCCAATGCTGATGGGAACATGCCTCCCTTAGAGGGAACCCTTGGTGACCCGGACCTCGACCTCCATACAGAGGAGGAAGACGAGGAGGAGTTATCAGGAGACGAGGCAAACAAAGGTCCAGTGGTAGTCAGCAGGCTTACAAGGACCAACTTAAGCAGGCATGAGAATGGAACTGGGGGAGCCCCGGGCCCACGCTCAAGCAGGCCTAACATTGGGAACGGACGAGCTAGGTCTCTCTCCAGAGGCTCTAACAGATCTGTTCGAACACATGTCTCTCAGGCATCTTCTCAGAGAGGAATGACGTCCCATCAGAGAAGGGAGCATGAAGCGAAGATGAGGGAAGTCAATCTGAGGATCGAGCGGGAAGAACTTGCCCTCGCCAAAGAAAGACTTGCCTTGGCCCGAGAGCAGAAATTAAGTGGGTTAGATCCCACTGGTGGCAGCATTCTCATTAGAGAGAAAGACAGGGGTATAGACACTAGACACCTGAGTAAAATAGTGCCCCCCTTTAAGCAAGGGGACGATATCCACAAGTGGATAACTGCGTTGGAGAGGGCCTGCACTGTCCAGTGCGTCCCCCAAAGTCAGTGGGCAGCTATACTGTGGCTCTCCTTTGAAGGTAAAGGGCGAGACAAGCTCCTCACTACTAGAGCTGAGGATGCAAACAACTACCAAGTCCTGAAGAATACACTGATTGATGGGTTTGGCTTAACCACGGAGCAGTACAGGTTGCTGTTCCGGGACACCCAGAAAATTCAGTCTCAGGATTGGACTGACTTTGTCGATTGTGCCACTAAGGCTTTGGAAGGCTGGTTGCTGGGTAGCAAGGTTACTGATTACACAGGATTGTACAATCTTATCATGCGAGAACAGATTTTAAACAACTGTCAGAACCAATTGTTGCATCAGCACCTTGTTGACTCGGATCTGACCTCTCCCCAAGAATTGGGAAAGAAGGCAGACAGATGGGTCAGAACAAGGGTCAAGCAGAACCAGAACCAGAACCAGGGTGGTCAGAAGAAAGCAGACCAAAAGGGTAGTAACAAGAACGAACAAAATGACCAGAAGTCTTCGACAGGTCCCCAACAAACCAAAGAGGGTGGGGGTCAGGCTTCACAGAAGAAGAAGACTCAAGAAGGCCAGTCAAAAAGGTGGTGCCAATACTGTAAAAGTAAGACTCACTGGTTTAGTGAGTGCACCAAGAAAGGAGGGCAAACTCCTGCCACTGCAGACCCTAAGGCACCTGCACCCCCTAGTACAGTCAGCAGTGGTAGTGCGCCTCCCAAGGCATTAGTTGGGTTAACCTTGGGAACCGAGGGGAGTGACGACTTAGTCAGCACGCTCACTCAGGCCGTCCTTGTCTGTACAGGGGATATGGATATGTCCCCTGGTGCCAGTCCCAATACTTTGGGCAAATACAGACAGACACCTTTGATCAATGGAAAAGTGGCTCAGGCCTACAGGGACACTTGTGCCAGTGTCACTATGGTGACGCCTAACTTTGTGGACCCTGGACAGATCATGCTAGGTACCGATTACCTAGTGACCAATGCCAGCAACGTCACTACCAATCACAGTATGGCAGTTGTTGATTTCTCCTGGGGAGGGGTAAGTGGCCCGAAAAAGGTTGTGGTTAGTTCAGACCTCCCCGTAGAATGTCTGTTGGGCAATGATTTGGAAACGTCACAATGGTCAGAAGTGGAGCAGAGGACTCACATGGAAATGTTAGGCTTGCCAGCACATCTCCTTGCTGTGACCAGGTCACAGGCCAAAAGATGCCCCACTGAACAGGTGCTGGATCCTGGAAGAACGGACCAGATACCTTCCAAGAAAAGGAGCAGTAAGGGTAAGGCTTCGCCTTCCCCCTTGCCCCAGGTCGTGGATCAAGTCTCTGAGGAGGCTGACCTTAAAGAACTGAGGGAAACTGAGCCGAAAGAGCTTGAACCTGGTCAGGTTGAGTTTCTGGGCTCAGGGGGACCCTCCAGGGAAGACCTGGGGAAGGCACAGTTAGACTGCCCCTCCCTTGAACCCCTCAGACAGCAGGCTGCTGCTGAGGCTGCAGGGAACGCCACAGGTACCCACAAAGTGTACTGGGACGATGGACTCCTGTACTCCGAGGCAAGAGACCCCAAACCTGGCGCGACCAGGAGGCTGGTCATCCCCTTGTCTCTGAGAGGCTTCCTTCTTACCTTGGCCCACGAGATTCCCCTTGCAGGTCACTTAGGCCAGAATAAGACTTGGTACAGAATTGTTCCACACTTTCACTGGCCCCACATGTCCGAAGATACGAAGGAGTTTTGCCGCTCCTGTGTCACTTGCCAAGCCAGTGGTAAGTCAGGTGGCACGACAAAGGCCCCCCTCATACCACTACCAGTGGTGGGGGTACCCTTTGAACGAGTGGGGATCGACATTGTCGGACCAATGGAACCCCAGACAGCATCAGGGCACAAGTTTATACTGGTGGTGGTGGACCACGCCACCAGGTATCCTGAAGCTATTCCCCTTAGGACCACTATAGCACCTGTGGTGGCACGGGCCCTACTTGGAGTGTTCTCCAGAGTGGGCTTCCCTAAGGAGGTCGTCTCAGACAGAGGTGCAAACTTCATGTCGGGATATCTGACTGCTATGTGGAAGGAGTGTGGTGTCAACTACAAGTTCACCACACCCTATCACCCACAATGCAATGGGCTTGTTGAGAGATTCAACAGGACCCTAAAAGGGATGATTCACGGACTACCTGAAAAGCTTCGGCGGAGATGGGATGTCCTGATACCCTGCCTCTTGTTCGCCTACAGAGAGGTCCCGCAGAAGGGGGTTGGCTACAGCCCTTTTGAGCTTCTGTTCGGACATCCTGTAAGGGGACCCCTTTGTTTGGTAAAGGAAGGATGAGAGAGACCTCTCAGAAAGCCGGCATCAAACATTGTGGACTATGTGCTCGGCCTCCGCTCGCGGATGGCGGAGTACATGGCAAAGGCATCTAAAAACCTTGAGGCGAGCCAAGAATTACAGAAAGCTTGGCACGACCAAAAGGCTGTCCTGACTGTCTACCAGCCTGGACAGAAGGTGTGGGTGCTGGAGCCAGTGGCCCCAGCAGCACTCAAAGACAAATGGTCTGGGCCCCACACGATCATTGAGCAAAAGGGAGAGGTCACCTACTTGGTAGACCTGGGAACTCCCCGGAGCCCCCACAGGGTGCTCCATGTAAACAGGCTCAAGGCATATGTCGACAGGGAGGGCATGGGCTTGCTCATGGCCACAGATGAGGGACAGGAGGAGGAGAGTGACCCTCTCCCGGACCTGCTCTCTCAGAACCCTGACGATGGGTCAGTAGATGGTGTTGTCTTTTGCGGCAGCCTCTCTGGACATCAACAAAAGGATTGTAAACAGGTTCTTCAATCCTTTCGACATATGTTCTCTCTGACACCCAGTCAGACCAATTGGTGTACCCATGAGGTCCACACTGGGGACAGTCTGCCCGTAAAGAGTAAAATCTATCGACAGCCTGATCATGTCAGAGACTGCATCAAGATAGAGGTGCAGAAAATGTTGGAGCTGGGAGTCATTGAGCCCTCGGACAGCCCCTGGCCTAGTCCTTGTAGTTCTCGTGCCGAAACCTCACACCCAGGGCGGTAAGAAAGAGATGAGGTTTTGCGTGGACTACAGAGGCCTCAATGCAGTCACTAAGACTGACGCCCACCCAATACCAAGAGCAGACGAACTTATAGACCGGTTGGCTTCGGCCAACTACTTAAGTACGTTTGACCTGACAGCTGGGTATTGGCAAATCAGGTTAGCTGAGGAGGCCAAACCCAAAACAGCATTTTCTACCCCGGGTGGGCATTATCAGTTCGTGGTAATGCCCTTTGGTTTGAAAAATGCACCTGCCACCTTCCAAAGGCTGGTGAATCGAGTTCTCACTGGGTTGGACGACTTCTGTGCGGCGTATCTGGACGATATCGCTGTCTTTAGCTCCACCTGGGAGGATCACCTGGTCCAACTGAGGAAAGTGTTAGAGGCCCTGCAAAAGGCAGGCCTCACTATCAAGGCCACTAAGTGCCAGATAGGGCAGACACAGGTTGTATACCTGGGCCACCTTGTAGGTGGAGGCCAGGTTCAGCCATTGGAGAGCAAAATACAGGCCATCCAGGACTGGGCTCCTCCAACCACCCAGACTCAGGTTCGAGCTTTCTTGGGCCTGACTGGTTATTACCGGAAATTCGTCAGAAATTATGGATCCATTGTGACCCCGCTAAACGACCTGACAAGTAAAAAGATGCCAAAAAAAGTTCAGTGGACAGCAAGCTGTCAGAAGGCATTCGATGACCTAAAGCAGGCCATGTGCACAGCACCTACCCTAAAGAGTCCAGACTACTCCAAACCATTCATTGTCCAAACAGACGCTTCAGAGCTGGGTGTGGGAGCTGTTCTATCTCAACTGAATTTTGATGGTCATGACCAGCCCATAGCTTTTATTAGCAGGAGGCTGACCCCCAGAGAGAAGAATTGGTCAGCTATTGAGAGAGAGGCCTTTGCTGTGGTTTGGGCCCTGAAGAAGTTGAGGCCATACTTGTTTGGCACTCACTTCAAGATTCAGACCGACCATAAGCCCCTCTTGTGGCTAAATCAAATGAAGGGTGAAAACCCCAAACTACTTAGGTGGTCCATTTCCCTACAGGGGATGGACTTCACAGTGGAGCATAGACCTGGCACTGATCATGGCAATGCAGATGGGCTCTCCAGGTATTTCCACTTAGAGCAAGAAGACTCACCTGGTCAAGGTTAGCTTATTGTCCCAAAGTTTGGGGGGGGGGTCATGTAGGAGAGTAGGGTCTGCAATCCTATGATCACCCAGATTTTTTGCTTTTGCTTCATTGGTTTACGACTTTCCCTGGCTGTGGGCCTGCCAATCAGACCCACAGCCTAGCTGTTCTCTCTCGAAATTAACACACATGTACATTAGGTGCATCCACTAATTGGAACTGGGCCGCCTTGTCAGTCCCTGTCTCAGCATACCACAGGTATCCAGGGCATCGGTGTACCCAGGGCCTACCGGGGGCTGCAGCATGTATTATGCCACCCCTGGATGGCCACCCAAATCTGACACAACTGGCTGCACGACAGCTGGGGCAAGGTGGTGTAATCACCCGTTGCTGTAGGTGTAGTATTCCTATACCTAACCCTAAAATGGACACATGGATTCCTATCAGTCACTCCTATGGCAGGCCTTTTCAATCCTGAAGGCAGAGTGCAGGGGATCATGTGGGACGGTGCTCTGGCGCGAGCTGAGCCCGTCGACGGCTTGCGGAACCAAGTCCTGATAGCCGTTCCATGGTGACGCGAGCCAACTACTTTAAAATGCATTATAATCCTTGCGGTTATTTGCTAACTTTGGCATCGCATCACCTACACATGTCGAGTAAGGTGTCATACGAATTGGAATACAAACCCCTCGCCAGTTCTGGCGACGGGGTTAGCATTCCCCCCTTTTAGAGGGGCACGACATGGAAGTAACCTTGAACCCCGGTTAAAGTTGACTCAAGCCTCAGCATCACAAAATGGATGCTGCCACCAGACACAAGTCTGACCTCCTGCTGCTGGGAGACCTTCCAGCGAAGGGAGCTTGGACAAAGGGTTTCCTGTCGAGGGCGGTGTTAGCACCATCCCAGACAGGGTTTGTGTATCCCAGGTAGGCAGGGCTGAAAGGAAGGTGATTGCAAGTGGCACCCCGGTGCTCACTGTGCATAGCCCGGCTCAAACCAGTTTCGGGGGCACACCAGCCCCTGAGCTGGGGCGAAGCCGGACAAAGGATAGGGGTGTAACCACCCCCCTCCTGGTCCCACCCATAGGTAGGACCTAGTCACAGGCCAGCCCCTTTTTCCTAGAATAAAGGTGGGGGCGGGTCCCCTTCCCAAATTGGATAATCGGATAATCGGATAATTCTGAATCTTGAACTACTTTCCACGAAAGGAACTCTTGACTATTTCTGAAGACTCTCCCTTGTGGCTAAGGAGTAGCCACCCTGCACCAGCAGGCACCACCTAAGCGCTTGCGGTTTGCTGTAAGTCTCTCCTACGGATCAAGACTGCACAGCTCGATGAGACCCGGGTTCCCTGCCATCTCTGAAGTCTACCTACATCATTAGCTCAGCTGAGATTCGTAGGTGTGACGAGACCTGTGGGACCGGCCATCTTCAGAACCTGCACGACGCTTATCTAGCACGCCCACCGAGGGACCCTCGAGTGAGTGCACCTAGGGTTTGAGAAGCCCTAACCCTGAGCGGCTCCAGCACCGAAGTCTGCCTCCCCAGCATCCACGAGATCTGCGTGGGGGCCCTTCCGCTCCTTGCTGTTCACCGCGTTGTCCGACCACTTGCCGACCGGCTTGTGGCCCTCTTCACGACGCACCACGATTGTTTCATCACTAGTCTGGTTATTCCAGACTGACTCTTGCTCCCTTTCAACAGAGGAGTACCTCGGACCCTCCTGGTCCACTTCTGACGCCATCTTGACTCCCCCGCGTGGGTTGCCACTGCCAAGATCCGCTGCCCCATTCCTGGGCACAGCAGACACCTTCGTGGGACAGCTCGCCCTCCATCCTGGTCGCCGCCGCGCCTCCTGGTCCGAGGAACAGCCGAGTCCGACGTCATCCACTCACCTGGTCGAGGTGACTTCAGCCGGTGCCGTCCTGGTACCCACACGATCGCTGGCTAGCGGTTGAGTCCCCTCTGCTTTCAGGTTTTCTCCATCACCTATCCAGGCTTGGATCTCTCTGAACATCAACACTGGTCGCCTGCCAGCAACTTCTTCTTTCAGGCTCCTGAGACTACAACGAGGACTCCCGACATCTTGCCGAACCTCCCGCAGCCGCAGCCTCTGGGCTAGGTAACTCGAGCATTTCGGTGCTCCATCGCAGGTTCGCTTTACAAGCGTCCAGTTCCTTTTTCGTTTAGTCCCACTGATCGGATCACTCCGGAATCAGTAACTTTAGACTTTCTAACCTTTCCCATTCCACTTGCAGTGTAAATGGTTTCGTGCCCTTCGGGCATGTGTGTAAATTGTGCAACCAGAAGTATATTCATAAGAGTTTTGTAGTGTGCTTAGCTCCCTGACTCATAAAGAGCCAGGGTAGTCTTGTTATAAATAAATATCCTTTATTTTCATAACAACTTGTGTGGTGTCCTTTCACTTGGTGTTCAAGGGGTATACGTGATGGTAAACAGCTGGCTTAACACGCCCTCTAGAGTTTAGCCTAAAGACTGCTCGTATCCACGCTACTAGGATAGCTGGTCTATACGGTTGACTTACAACCAATCATCAATAAGGGTCGTTTGGAATGATACACAGTGATCACTAGAATAGTGAGCACTACATATCAGGCCAACTTCTCACACCCAGGTTCCTGAGCCTCTCCCTGCAGCTGCAAAAAGGCCTCACCCCCAGGTTCCTGAGCCTATCCCTGCAGCTGCAAAAAGGCCTCACCCCCAGGTTCCTGAGCCTCTCCCTGCAGAACTGCCTCACCCCCAGGTTTCTGAACATCCCCGTGCAGCTGCAGAAAGGCCTAACCCCCAGGTTCTTGAGCCTATTCCCCCAGCTGCAAAACGTCCTCACCGCCAGGTTTCTGAGCCCCTCACTTCAGCTGCAGAAAGGCCTCACCCCTAGGTTCCTGAACATCCCCGTGCTGCTGCAGAAAGGCCTCAACCCCAGGTTCCTGAGCCTATCCCTGCAGCAAGGCCTCACCCCCAGGTTCCTGAGCCTTTCCCTGCAGCTACAGAAAAGGCCTCACCCCCAGGTTCCTGAGCCTCGCCATGCAGCTACAGAAAAGGTCTCACCCCCAGGTTCCTGAGCCTCTCCCTGCATCTACAGAAAAGTCCTCACCCCCAGGTTCCCGAGCCTCTCTCTGCAGCTACAGAAAGGCCTAACTCCCAGGTTCCTGAGCCTCTCTCTGCAGCTACAGAAAGGCCTCACCCCCAGGTTCCTGAGCCTCTCCCTGCAGCTGCAGAAAGGCCTCACCCCCAGGTTCCTGAGCCTCTCCCTGCAGCTGCAAAAAGGCCTCACCCCCAGGTTCCGGAGCCTCTCCCTGCAGCTGTAGAAAGGCCTGACCCCCAGCTTTCTGAACATCCCCGTGCAGCTGCAGAAAGGCCTCACCTCCAGGTTCCTGAGCCTATCCCTGCAGCTGCAAAAAAGGCCTCACTCTCAGGTTTCTGAGCCTCTATCTGAAGCTGCAGAAAGGCCTAACCCCCAGGTTCCTGATCATCCCCATACAGCTGCAGAAAGTCCTCACCCCCAGGTTCCTGAGCCTCCCCCTGTAGCTGCAGAAAGGCCTCGCCCCCAGGTTCCTGAGCCTCTCCCTGCAGCTACAGAAAATGCCTCACCCCAGATTCCTGAGCCTATCCCTGCAGCTGCAGAAAGGCCTCACCCCCAGGTTCCTGAGCCTCTCCCTGCAGAAATGCCTCATCCCCAGGTTTCTGAACATCCCCGTGCAACTGCAGAAAGGCCTAACCCCCAGGTTCTTGAGCGTATTCCCGCAGCTGCAAAAAGTCCTCACCGCCAGGTTTCTGAGCCCCTCACTTCAGCTGCAGAAAGGCCTCACCCCCAGGTTCCTGAACATCCCCGTGCAGCTGCAGAAAGGCCTCAACCCCAGGTTCCTGAGCCTATCCCCGCAGCAAGGCCTCACCCCCAGGTTCCTGAGCCTCTCCCTGCAGCTACAGAAAAGGCCACACCCCCAGGTTCCTGAACCTCTCCCTGCAGCTGCAGAAAGGCCTCACCCACAGATTCCTGAACCTCTCCCTGCAGCTACAGAAAAGGCCTCACCCCCAGTTTCCTGAACCTCCCCCTTTAGCTGCAGAAAGGCCTCAACCCCAGGTTCCTGAGCCTCTCCCTGCAGCTGCAAAAAGGCCTCACCCCAGGATCCTGAGCCTCTCCCTGCAGCTGCAGAAAGTCTTCACCCCCAGGTTCCTGAGCCTCTCCCTGCAGCTGCAGAAAGTCTTCACACCCAGGTTCCTGAACATCCCCGTGCAGCTGCAGAAATGCCTCACCACCAGATTCCTAAGCTTCTCCCTGAAGCTACAGAAAGACCTCACCACCCCCAGGTTTCTGAGCCTATGCTTGCAGCTGCAGAAAGGTCTCACCCCCAGGTTCCTGAGCCTCTCCCTGCATCTACAGAAAAGGCCTCACCCCCAGGTTCCTGAGCCTCTCCCTGCAGCTATAGAAAAGTCCTCACCCCCAGGTTCCTGAGCCTCTCCCTGCAGCTGCAGAAAGGCCTCACCCCCAGGTTCCCGAGCCTCTCCTTGCAGCTACAGAAAAGGCCTCACCCCATGGATCCTGAACCTCCCCCTGCAGCTGCAGAAAGGCCTCACCCCCAGGTTCCTGAGTCTATCCCTGCAGCTGCAGAAAGCCCTCACCCCCAGGTTCCTGAGCCTATCCCTGCAGCTGCAAAAAGGCCTCACCCCCAGGTTCCTGAGCCTCTCCCTGCAGAAATGCCTCACCCCCAGGTTTCTGAACATTCCCGTGCAGCTGCAGAAAGGCCTAACCCCCAGGTTCCTGAGCCTATCCATGCAGCTGCAGAAAGGCCTAACCCCCAGGTTCTTGAGCCTATCCCTGCAGCTGCAAAAAGGCCTCACCCCCAGTTTCCTGAGCTTCTCCCTGCAGAAAGGCCTAACCCCCAGGTTCTTGAGCCTATCTCTGCAGCTGCAAAAAGTCCTCACCCCCAGGTTCCTGAGACTCTCCCTGCAGCTGCAGAAAGGCCTCACCCCCAGGTTCCTGAGCCTCTCCCTGCAGCTACAGAAAAGGCCTCACCCCCAGGTTCCTGTGCCTCCCCCTGCAGCTGCAGAAAAGGCCTCTCCCACAGGTTCCTGAACATCCCCGTTCAGCTGCAGAAAGGTCACACTCCCATGTTTCTGAGCATATCCCTGCAGCTGCAAAAAGTCCTCAACCCCAGGTTCCTGAGCCTCTCTCTGCAGCTGCAGAAAGGCCTCACCCCCAGGTTCCTGAACATACCTGTGCAGCTGCAGAAAGGCCTCACCCCCATGTTCCTGACCCTCCCCCTGCAGCTGCAGAAAGGCCTCACCCCCAGGTTCCTGAGCCTCTCCCTGCAGCTACAGAAAAGGCCTCACCCCCAGGTTCAATAACCTCCCCCTGCAGTTGCAGAAAGGCCTCACCCCCAGGTTCCGGAGCCTCTCCCTGCAGCTGCAGAAAGGTCTAACCCTCAGGTTCCTGAACCGCTCCCTGCAGCTGCAGAAAGGCCTCACCCCCAGGTTCCTGAACCTCTCCCTGCAGCTGCAGAAAGGCTTCACACCCTGGTTCCTGAACCTACCCCTGCAGCTGCAAAAAGGCCTCACCCCCAGGTTCCTGAGCCTCTCCCTGAAGCTGCAGAAAGGCCTCACCCGCAGGTTCCTTAACCTCTCCCTGCAGCTGCAGAAATGCCTCACCCCAGGTTCCTGAAACTCTCCCTGCAGCTACAGAAAAGGCCTCACCCCCTGGCTCCTGAGCCTCTCCCTGCAGCTGCAGAAAGGCCTCACCCCCAGGTTTCTGAGCCTCTCCCTGCAGCGGCAGAAAGGCCTCACCCCCAGGTTCCTGAGCCTATCCCTGCAGCTACAGAAAAGGCCTCACCCCCAGGTTCCTGAACCTCCCCGTGCAGCTGCAGAAAGGCCTCACCCCCAGGTTCCTGAGCCTCTCCCTGCAACTGCAAAAAGGCCTCACTCCCAGGTTCCTGAGCCTCTCCCTGCAGCTGTAGAAAGGCCTCACCCCCAGGTTCCTGAGCCTCTCCCTGCAGCTGCAGAACGGCCTCACCCCCAGGTTCCTGAACATCCCCGTTCAGTTGCAGAAAGGTCTCACCCCCATGTTTCTGAGCCTATCCCTGCAGCTGCAAAAGGCCTCACCCCCAGGTTCCTGAGCCTCTCCCTGCAGCTGCAGAAAGGCCCCACCCCCAGGTTCCTGAACATACCCGTGCAGCTGCAAAAAGGCCTCACCCCCAGGTTCCTGAGCCTCCCCCTGCAGCTACAGAAAAGGCCTCAGCCCCAGGTTCCTGAACCTCTCCCTGCAGCTGCAGAAAGGCCTCACCCCCAGGTTCCTGAGCCTCTCCCTGCAGCTACAGAAAAGGCTTCACCCCCAGGTTCCTGAGCCTATCCCTGCAGCTGCAAAAAGGCCTCACCCCAGGTTCCTGATCCTCTCCCTGCAGCTGCAGAAATGCCTCACCCCCAGGTTTCTGAACATCCCCGTACAGCTGCAGAAAGGCCTCACCCCCAGGTTCCTGAGCCTATCCCCGCAGCTGTAAAAAGTCCTCACCGCCAGGTTTCTGAGCCCCTCACTTCAGCTGCAGAAAGGCCTCAGCCCCAGGTTCCTGAACATCCCCGTGCAGCTGCAGAAAGGCCTCAGCCCCAGGTTCCTGAGCCTATCCCTGCAGCAAGGCCTCACCCGCAGGTTCCTGAGCCTTTCCCTGCAGCTACAGAAAAGGCCTCACCCCCAGTTTCCTGAACCTCCCCCTTTAGCTGCAGAAAGGCCTCACCCCCAGGTTCCTGAGCCTATCCCTGCAGCTGCAAAAAGGCCTCACCCCCAGGTTCCTGAGCCTCTCCCTGCAGCTGCAGAAATGCCTCACCACCAGGTTCTCGAACATCCCCGTGCAGCTGCAGAAAGGCCTCAACCCCAGGTTCCTGAGCCTATCCCTGCAGCAAGGCCTCACCGCCAGGTCCCTGAGCCTTTCCCTGCAGCTACAGAAAAGGCCTCACCCTCAGGTTCCTGAGCCTCTCCCTGCAACTGCAAAAAGGCCTCACTCCCAGGTTCCTGAGCCTCTCCCTGCAGCTGCAGAAAGGCCTCACCCCCAGGTTCCTGAGCCTCTCCCTGCAGCTGCAGAACGGCCTCACCCCCTGGTTCCTGAACATCCCCGTTCAGTTGCAGAAAGGTCTCACCCCCATGTTTCTGAGCCTATCCCTGCAGCTGCAAAAGGCCTCACCCCCAGGTTCCTGAGCCTCTCCCTGCAGCTGCAGAAAGGCCCCACCCCCAGGTTCCTGAACATACCCGTGCAGCTGCAAAAAGGCCTCACCCCCAGGTTCCTGAGCCTCCCCCTGCAGCTACAGAAAAGGCCTCACCCCCAGGTTCCTGAGCCTCTCCCTGCAGCTGCAGAAAGGCCTCACCCCCAGGTTCCTGAGCCTCTCCCTGCAGCTACAGAAAAGGCTTCACCCCCAGGTTCCTGAGCCTATCCCTGCAGCTGCAAAAAGGCCTCACCCCAGGTTCCTGATCCTCTCCCTGCAGCTGCAGAAATGCCTCACCCCCAGGTTTCTGAACATCCCCGTACAGCTGCAGAAAGGCCTCACCCCCAGGTTCCTGAGCCTATCCCCGCAGCTGCAAAAAGTCCTCACCGCCAGGTTTCTGAGCCCCTCACTTCAGCTGCAGAAAGGCCTCAGCCCCAGGTTCCTGAACATCCCCGTGCAGCTGCAGAAAGGCCTCAGCCCCAGGTTCCTGAGCCTATCCCTGCAGCAAGGCCTCACCCGCAGGTTCCTGAGCCTTTCCCTGCAGCTACAGAAAAGGCCTCACCCCCAGTTTCCTGAACCTCCCCCTTTAGCTGCAGAAAGGCCTCACCCCCAGGTTCCTGAGCCTATCCCTGCAGCTGCAAAAAGGCCTCACCCCCAGGTTCCTGAGCCTCTCCCTGCAGCTGCAGAAATGCCTCACCACCAGGTTCTCGAACATCCCCGTGCAGCTGCAGAAAGGC
Organism: Triturus cristatus; assembly: GCF_964204655.1. Taxonomy (NCBI): domain Eukaryota; kingdom Metazoa; phylum Chordata; class Amphibia; order Caudata; family Salamandridae; genus Triturus; species Triturus cristatus. Next base: position 194,529,123 of record NC_140579.1, read on the forward strand.
CTCAACCCCAGGTTCCTGAGCCTATCCCTGCAGCAAGGCCTCACCGCCAGGTCCCTGAGCCTTTCCCTGCAGCTACAGAAAAGGCCTCACCCTCAGGTTCCTGAGCTTCTCCCTCAGGGGCGGCTGGTGACATTTGAAAGAGGTGAGGCGTAATAGTGCCAGGCCGTGCAGTGTGGCGAGCGAGCGTAGCTCTACCCTATGAAGAATTTTTGAAAAAGAAAGGGCTAATAGTGCATTTTCAAGCAGATTTCAGAAAGCAAGAATGTTAATAAACCATTCTACATATTCGCATGTTTCATCTTCTCCATTATCTTTCATTCTTTCCGTCATCACTGTTACTCCTACCCTTAACCCTGCACTTAATCTAACTTGAGCTTAATCATATTTCACATCTCTATTTACTCTTAGTCCTACAGAAACTTCTACTTACTTCTACTTACACAAATTTGCACCTACCCAGTCTTATTTACACCAAATCATACTTCTAATTAGTCCTACACTTCTTACGCCTTTCTTTTCTTGCTTATTCCTCTTCTTACTACTATGCTGATGCTTCACCGCAAATGCATAATCTAATAGCAGTCAAGGCTCGCAAATTATACCAAATGTAAACTGCCCAACTAGATAGGTACCAACTGGATGTAACCCGACTGAGGCAGAAGCCAACCTTCATGCGCGAGGCAGGCACTGCGCATCATAATACTAGAAAAACAATTTTGGTGAACATAATAAACTGTTTTAAAAGAAGCACGCCACTCTTGCTTCCAAAACGGAATGTAAATTAAGTACATCCTGTTTGGGAAGCAAGAGTGATTGTGCTTCTTTTAAAACAGTTTATTATGTTCACCAAATTTGTTTTTCTAGTAATATGATGCGCAGTGGCAGTGCCAAATTTGGTGAACAACATAAACTGTTTTAAAAGAAGCACAATCCGGTTTTGGTAGCAAGAGTGATTTTGCTTCTATTAAAACAGTTTATCAAACAAGGCCAGGCCCAGGGGGGTCAAGTGCTTCTGGAAAGGGCCTGGCGCGTCCTGAGCAAGCAAGAGAGGTATTATTAGCAATGAGTCGTTTTATATGTGACTGTTCTGCCTCTGTTTTTGTCACATTCAATTTGGTATTCACGGTATTTGCTGCTAGAAATCCAAGCTGTAATGTGAAGGGCATGCTAAAATATGACCTAGTGAGGAGGATAATGGGAAATTCTGAATGTGGACGATGTGCACAGAGTGTTAACTGATCACACCCTTCACTGCATAAGGATTTCAGTACGTTTCCACCGTTTTTTTTTGTTTGTTTTTGTAACGTTTAGCGAAATGTTCTAGCATGCGGCGACAAAAAAATCAAAACTTGTTTCAATACCGTCAAAAACTCTGCGCAAAGCCTAGCTTTGAAGTGTGCTCTGCTTTTGAATTAACCCAGAACAAGCGACTCAGTATACTCTCAGGAATGGTGGGAATCGGAAATACCTGTTCGTATATTATTCTCACATCAGTCCACAACAAGAATAAACGGAGACACGGTGAAAATAAAAAGAGTTTATTTTTATAGACCACGTGTCCTCAGATGCAGTACTTTGGCTAATACAAGCAGACAAATGATTATAATTAAAACCATCAGCATCGTTACAATACCATAGAATATAAAAGGAGTGATCATGTTATAATGACAGTGGATACTACCACCTTCCCTTTACTAAGAAGCTAATATTATTATTATGCTAATAGAAGGTCTCGTAGGCTTGAATAGGGGACCCCATACCTCAAAGATCAGCTTAGTGAAATCACATCACAGGAGCATCAGGAGTCTTCTCGCAGGAAGGCTCGTCTTCGGTCTGAATACTAAACATGATGTCTGCAATATTAAAAGCACCAACTTTCAGGTATTCACAGCTGCCTGTGTGTTATGGCTAAATAGTGGGTCGATCAACCTAGAGTGGAAAACATGCATTGTCTAACAACCCAGACTGTTTGTTACACCATGTACAGACCAAGGTCGCTGCGCAGAGCTCGGGATGGTAACAACAGATTGCTTTCGTGTGAGGCAAAGCGCGAGTCAGCAGTTTGTTTAAACAATAACATGTAGACGCAGTGTCGTGTGCAAAAGTAGCAAGATGGCTTTCTAACATCTAACGTGGTTATGCTAACTTAACAATGTATGTACGTATTAAGGGAGTCCTTACTACACCTCCAGCTACAGAAAGGCCTCACCCCTAGGTTCCTGAGCCTATTCCTGGAGCTGCAGAATGGACTCACCCCCAGGTTGCTGAGCCTCTCCCTGCAGCTGCAGAAAAGCCTCAACCCCAGGTTCCTGAGCCTCTCCCTGCAGCTGCAGAAAGGCCTCACCCCCAGGTTCCTGAGCCTCTCCCTGCAGCTGCCGAAAGGCCTCACCCCCAGGTTCCTGAGCCCATCCCTGCAGCTGCCGAAAGGCCTCACCCCCAGGTCCCTGACCCAAACCCTGCAGCTGCAAAAAGGTTCTCATCCCCAGGTTCCTGAGCCTTTCCCTGCATCCGCAGGAAGGCCACACCCACAAGTTCCTGAGCCTCTCCCTGTAGCTACAGAAAAGGCCTCACCCCCAGGTTCCTGAACCTCCCCCTGCAGCTGCAGAAAAGCCTCACCCCCAGGTTCCTGAGCCTCTCCCTGCAGCTGAGAAAAGGCCTCACCCACAGATTCATGAGCCTCTCCCTGCAGCTGCAGAAAGGCCTCACCCCTAAGTTCCTGAGCCTCTCCCTCCAGCTGCAGACAAGCCTCACACCCAGGCTCCTGAGCCTTTCCCTGCAGCTGCAGAAAGGCCTCACCACAAGGTTCCTGAACCTCCTCCTCCCGCAGCTGCAGAAAGGACTCACTCCCAGGTTCCAGAGCCTCTCCCTGCAGCTACAGAAAAGGCCTCACCCGCAGGTTCCTGAACCTTTCCCTGCAGCTGCAGAAAGGCCTCACCCGAGGTTCCTGAGCCTGTCCCTGCAGCTGCAGAAAGGCCTCACACCCAGGTTCCTGAGCCTGTCCCTGCAGCTGCAGAAAGGCCTCACACCCAGGTTCCTGAGCCTCTTCCTGCAGCTGCAGAAAGGCCTCACACCCAGGATTCTGAGCCTCTCCCTGCAGCTGCAGAAAGGCCTAACCCCCAGGTTCCTGAACATCCCCGTGCAGCTGCAGAAAGGCCTCACCCCTAGCTTCATGAGCCTCTCCCTGCAGCTGCAGAAAGGCCTCACCCCCAGGTTTCTGAGCCCCTCCCAGCAGCAGCAGAAAGGTCTCACCCACAGGTTCCTGAGCCTCTCCCTGCAGCTGCAGAAAGGCCTCACCCCCACGTTCCTGAGCCTCTTCCTGCAGCTACAGAAAAGGCCTCACCCCCAGGTTCCTGAACATCCCCGTGCAGCTGCAGAAAGGACTCACCCCCATGTTCCTGAGCCTCTCCCTGCAGCTGCAAAAAGGCCTCAACCCCATGTTCCTGAGCCTCTCCCGGTAGCTGCCGAAAGGCCTCACCTCCAGGTTCCTGAGCCTATCCCTGGAGCTGCAGAATGGACTCACCCCCAGGTTCCTGAGGCTCTCCCTGCAGCTGCAGAAAGGCCTCAACCCCAGGTTCCTGAGCGAATACCTGCAGCTGCAGAAAGGACTCACCCCCAGGTTCCTGAGCCTCTCCCTGCAGCTGCAGAAAGCCCTCACCCCCAGGTTCCTGAGCCTCTCACTGCAGCTGCAGAAAGGCCTCACCCCCAGTTTCCTGAGCCTCTCCCTGCAGCTGCAGAAAGGCCTCACCCCCACGTTCCTGAGCCTCTCCCTGCAGCTACAGAAAAGGCCTCAACCCCAGGTTCCTGAACATCCCCGTGCAGCTGCAGAAAGGACTAACCCCCATGTTCCTGAGCCTCTCCCTGCACCTGCAGAAAGGCCTCAACCCCATGTTCCTGAGCCTCTCCCGGTAGCTGCCGAAAGGCCTCACCTCCAGGTTCCTGAGCCTATCCCTGGAGCTGCAGAATGGACTCACCCCCAGGTTCCTGAGGCTCTCCCTGCAGCTGCACAAAGGCCTCAACCCCAGGTTCCTGAGCGAATCCCTGCAGCTGCAGAAAGGACTCACCCCCAGGTTCCTGAGCCTCTCCCTGCAGCTGCAGAAAGCCCTCACCCCCAGGTTCTTGAGCCTCTCCCTGCAGCTGCCGAAAGGCCTCACCCCCAGTTTCCTGAGCGTATTCCTGGAGCTGCAGAATGGACTCACCCCCAGGTTCCTGAGCCTCTCCCTGCACCTGCCGAAAGGCCTCAACCCCAGGTTCCAGAGCCTCTCCCTGCAGCTGCAGAAAGGCCTCACCACAAGGTTCCTGAACCTCCTCCGGCAGCTGCAGAAAGGACTAACTCCCAGGTTCCTGAGCCTCTCCCTGCAGCTACAGAAAAGGCCTCACCCCCAGGTTCCAGAACCTTTCCCTGCAGCTGCAGAAATGCCTCACCCCGAGGTTCCTGAGCCTGTCCCTGCAGCTGCAGAAATGCCTCACACCCAGGTTCCTGAGCCTCTCCCTGCAGCTGCAGAAAGGCCTCAAAACCCAGTTTTCTGAGCCTCTCCCTGCAGCTGCAGAAAGGCCTAACACCCAGGTTCCTGAACATCCCCGTGCAGCTGCAGAAAGGCCTCACCCCTAGCTTCATGAGCCTCTACCTGCAGCTGCACAAAGGCCTCAGCCCCAGGTTTCTGAGCCCCTCCCAGCAGCAGCAGAAGGGCCTCATCCACAGGTTCCTGAGGCTCTCCCTGCAGCTGCAGAACGGCCTCACCCCCACGTTCCTGAGCCTCTCCCTGCAGCTACAGAAAAGGCCTCACCCCCAGGTTCCTGAACATCCCCGTGCAGCTGCAGAAAGGACTCACCCCCAGGTTCCTGAGCCTCTCCCTGCAGCTGCAGAAAGGACTCACCCCCAGGGTCCTGAGCCTCTCCCTGCAGCAAGGCCTCATCCCCAGGTTCCTGAGCCAATTCCTGGAGCTGCATAATGGACTCACCCCCAGGTTCCTGAGCCTCTCCCTGCATCCGCTGAATGGACTCACCACCAAGTTCCTGAGCCTCTCTCTGCAGCTGCAGAAAGGCCTCACACCCAGGTTTCTGATCCTCCCCCTGCAGCTGCAGAAAAGGCCTCACCTCCCAGGTTCCTGAGCTTCACCCTGCAGCTGCAGAAAGGCCTCACCCCAGGTTCCTGAGCCTCTCCCTGCAGCTAAAGAAAAGGCCTCATCCGAGGTTCCTGAGCCTGTCCCTGCAGCTGCTGAAAGGCCTCACCCCCAGGTTCCTGAGCCTCTCCCTGCAGCTGCAGAAAGGCCTAACCCCCAGGTTCCTGAACATCCCCTTGCAACTGCAGAAAGGCCTCACCCCTAGGTTCCTGAGCCTATCCCTGCAGCTTCAGAAAGGCCTAACACCCAGCTTCCTGAACATCCCCGTGCAGCTGCAGAAAGGCCTCACCCCTAGCTTCATGAGCCTCTACCTGCAGCTGCAGAAAGGCCTCAGCCCCAGGTTTCTGAGCCCCTCCCAGCAGCAGCAGAAAGGCCTCATCCACAGGTTCCTGAGACTCTCCCTGCAGCTGCAGAAAGGATTCACCCCCACGTTCGTGAGCCTCTCCCTGCAGCTACAGAAAAGGCCTCACCCCCAGGTTCCTGAACATCCCCGTGCAGCTGCAGAAAGGACTCACCCCCAGGTTCCTGAGCCTCTCCCTGCAGCTGCAGAAAGGACTCACCCCCAGGGTCCTGAGCCTCTCCCTGCAGCTGCAGAAAAGGCCTCACCCCCAGGTTCCTGTGCCTCTCCCTGCAGCTGCAGAAAGGCCTCAACCCCAGGTTCCTGAGCCTATCCCTGCAGCAGCAGAAAGGCCTCCCCCCCAGGTTCCTGAGCATCCCCGTGCAGCTGCAGAAAGGCCTCACCCACAGGTTCCTGAGCCTCTCCCTGCAGCTGCAGAAAGGCCTAACCCCCAGGTTTCTGAACATCCCCGTGCAGCTGCAGAAAGTCCTCACCCCCAGGTTCCTGAGCATATCCCTGCACCTGCGGAAAGGTCTCACCACCAGGGTCCTGAGCCTCTCCCTGTAGATACAGAAAAGGCCTCACCCCCAGCTTCATGAGCCTCTCCCCGCAGCTGCAGAAAGGCCTCAGCCCCAGGTTCCTGAGCAACTCCCTGCAGCAGCAGAAAGGCCTCACCCCCAGGTTCCTGAGCATCTCCGTGCAGCTCCAGAAAGGCCTCACCCCCAGGTTCCTCAGCCTCTCCCTGCAGCTGCAGAAAGGCCTCACACCCAGGTTTCTGAGCCTCTCCCTGCAGCTGCAGAAAGGCATAACCCCCAGGTTCCTGAACATCCCCGTGCAGCTGCAGAAAGGCCTCACCCCTAGCTTCATGAGCCTCTCCCGGCAGCTTCAGAAAGGCCTCACCCCCAGGTTTCTGAGCCCCTTCCAGCAGCATCAGAAAGGCCTCACCCACAGGTCCCTGAGCCTCTCCCTGCAGCTGCAGAAAGGCCTCACCCCCACGTTCCTGAGCCCCTCCCTGCAGCTACAGAAAATTCCTCACCCCCAGGTTCCTCAACATCCCCGTGCAGCTGCAGAAAGGACTCACCCCCATGTTCCTGAGCCTCTCCCTGCAGCTGCCGAAAGGCCTCACCCCCAGGTTCCTGAGCCTATTCCTGCGGTTGCAGAAAGGACTCACCCCCAGGTTCCTGAGCCTCTCCCTGCAGCTGCAGAAAGGCCTCACCCCCAGGTTCCTGAGCCTCTCCCTCCAGCTACAGAAAGGCCTCACCCCTAGGTTCCTGAGCCTATTCCTGGAGCTGCAGAATGGACTCACCCCCAGGTTGCTGAGCCTCTCCCTGCAGCTGCAGAAAAGCCTCAACCCCAGGTTCCTGAGCCTCTCCCTGCAGCTGCAGAAAGGCCTCACCCCCAGGTTCCTGAGCCTCTCCCTGCAGCTGCCGAAAGGCCTCACCCCCAGGTTCCTGAGCCTATCCCTGCAGCTGCAGAAAGGCCTCACACCCAGGTCCCTGACCCTATCCCTGCAGCTGCAAAAAGGTTCTCATCCCCAGGTTCCTGAGCCTTTCCCTGCATCCGCAGGAAGGCCACACCCCCAGGTTCCTGAGCCTATCCCTGTAGCTACAGAAAAGGCCTCACCCCCAGGTTCCTGAACATCCCCCTGCAGCTGCAGAAAAGCCTCACCCCCAGGTTCCTGAGCCTCTCCCTGCAGCTGAGAAAAGGCCTCACCCACAGATTCATGAGCCTCTCCCTGCAGCTGCAGAAAGGCCTCACCCCCAAGTTCCTGAGCCTCTCCCTCCAGGTGCAGACAAGCCTCACACCCAGGCTCCTGACCCTCTCCCTGCAGCTGCAGAAAGGCCTCACCACAAGGTTCCTGAACCTCCTCCTCCCGCAGCTGCATAAAGGACTCACTCCCAGGTTCCAGAGCCTCTCCCTGCAGCTACAGAAAAGGCCTCACCCGCAGGTTCCTGAACCTTTCCCTGCAGCTGCAGAAAGGCCTCACCCGAGGTTCCTGAGCCTGTCCCTGCAGCTGCAGAAAGGCCTCACACCCAGGTTCCTGAGCCTCTTCCTGCAGCTGCAGAAAGGCCTCACACCCAGGTTTCTGAGCCTCTCCCTGCAGCTGCAGAAAGGCCTAACCCCCAGGTTCCTGAACATCCCCGTGCAGCTGCAGAAAAGCCTCAACCCTAGCTTCATGAGCCTCTCCCTGCAGCTGCAGAAAGGCCTCACCCCCAGGTTTCTGAGCCCCTCCCAGCAGCAGCAGAAAGGCCTCACCCACAGGTTCCTGAGCCTCTCCCTGCAGCTGCAGAAAGGCCTCACCCCCACGTTCCTGAGCCTCTCCCTGCAGCTACAGAAAAGGCCTCACCCCAGGTTCCTGAACATCCGCCGTGCAGCTGCAGAAAGGACTCACCCCCATGTTCCTGAGCCTCTCCCTGCAGATGCAGAAAGGCCTCAGCCCCATGTTCCTGAACCTCCTCCGGCAGCTGCAGAAAGGCCTAACTCCCAGTTTCCTGAGCCTCTCCCTGCAGCTACAGAAAAGGCCTCACCCCCAGGTTCCAGAACCTTTCCCTGCAGCTGCAGAAATGCCTCACCCCGAGGTTTCTGAGCCTGTCCCTGCAGCTGCAGAATGGCCTCATACCCAGGTTCCTGAGCCTCTCCCTGCAGCTGCAGAAAGGCCTCAAAACCCAGTTTTCTGAGCCTCTCCCTGCAGCTGCAGAAAGGCCTAACACCCAGGTTCCTGAACATCCCCGTGCAGCTGCAGAAAGGCCTCACCCCTAGCTTCATGAGCCTCTACCTGCAGCTGCAGAAAGGCCTCAGCCCCAGGTTTCTGAGCCCCTCCCAGCAGCAGCAGAAAGGCCTCATCCACAGGTTCCTGAGGCTCTCCCTGCAGCTGCAGAACGGCCTCGCCCCCACGTTCCTGAGCCTCTCCCTGCAGCTGCAGAAAGGACTCACCCCCAGGTTCCTGAGCCTCTCCCTGCATCAGCAGAATGGACTCATCCCCAAGTTCCTGAGCCTCTCCCTGCAGCTGCAGAAAGGCCTCACACCCAGGTTTCTGATCCTCCCCCTGCAGCTGCAGAAAAGGCCTCACCCCCCAGGTTCCTGAGCTTCACCCTGCAGCTGCAGAAAGGCCTCACCCCAGGTTCCTGAGCCTCTCCCTGCAGCTAAAGAAAAGGCCTCACCTGAGGTTCCTGAGCCTGTCCCTGCAGCTGCTGAAAGGCCTCACCCCCAGGTTCCTGAGCCTCTCCCTGCAGCTGCAGAAAGGCCTAACCCCCAGGTTCCTGAACATCCCCGTGCAACTGCAGAAAGGCCTCACCCCTAGGTTCCTGAGCCTATCCCTGCAGCTGCAGAAAGGCCTCACCCCCAGGTTCCTGAACATCTCCCTGCAGCTGCAGAAAGGCCTCACCCCTAGGTTCCTGAGCCTCTACCTGCAGATACAGAAAAGGCCTCACCCGTAGCTTTATGAGTCTCTCCCTGCAGCTTCAGAAAGGCCTCACCCCCAGGGTTCAGAGCCTCTCCCCCAGGGTTCAGAGCCTCTCCCTGCAGCTGCAGAAAGGCCTAACACCCAGCTTCCTGAACATCTCCGTGCAGCTGCAGAAAGGCCTCACCCCTAGCTTCATGAGCCTCTACCTGCAGCTGCAGAAAGGCCTCAGCCCCAGGTTTCTGAGCCCCTCCCAGCAGCAGCAGAAAGGCCTCATCCACAGGTTCCTGAGGCTCACCCTGCAGCTGCAGAAAGGCCTCACCCCACGTTCCTGAACCTCTCCCTGCAGCTACAGAAAAGGCCTCACCCCCAGGTTCCTGAACATCCCCGTGCAGCTGCAGAAAGGACTCACCCTCAGGTTCCTGAGCCTCTCCCTGCAGCTGCAGAAAGGACTCACCCCCAGGGTGCTGAGCCTCTCCCTGCAGCTGCAGAAAAGGCCTCACCCCCAGGTTCCTGAGTCTCTCCCTGCAGCTGCAGAAAGGCCTCACCCCCAGGTTCCTGTGCCTCTCCCTGCAGCTGCAGAAAGGCCTCAACCCCAGGTTCCTGAGCCTATCCCTGCAGCAGCAGAAAGGCCTCCCCCCCAGGTTCCTGAGCATCCCCGTGCAGCTGCAGAAAGGCCTCACCCCTAGCTTCATGAGCCTCTCCCTGCAGCTGCAGAAAGGCCTCACCCCCACGTTCCTGAGCCTCTTCCTGCAGCTACAGAAAATTCCTCACCCCCAGGTTCCTCAACATCCCCGTGCAGCTGCAGAAAGGACTCACCCCCATGTTCCTGAGCCTCTCCCTGCAGCTGCAGAAAGGACTCACCCCCAGGTTCCTGAGCCTCTCCGTGCAGCTGCAGAAAGGACTCAGCCCCAGGTTCCTGAGCCTCTTCCTCCAGCTACAGAAAGGCCTCACCCCTAGGTTCCTGAGCCTGTTCCTGGAGCTGCAGAATGGACTCACCCCCAGGTTGCTGAGACTCTCCCTGCAGCTGCAGAAAAGCCTCAACCCCAGGTTCCTGAGCCTCTCCCTGCAGCTGCAGAAAGGCCTCACTCCCAGGTTCCTGAGCCTCTCCCTGCAGCTGCCGAAAGGCCTCACCCCCAGGTTCCTGAGCCTATCCCTGCAGCTGCAGAAAGGCCTCACCCCCAGGTCCCTGACCCTATCCCTGCAGCTGCAAAAAGGTTCTCATCCCCAGGTTCCTGAGCCTTTCCCTGCATCCGCAGGAAAGCCACACCCCCAAGTTCCTGAGCCTCTCCCTGTAGCTACAGAAAAGGCCTAACCCCCAGGTTCCTGAACCTCCCCCTGCAGCTGCAGAAAAGCCTCACCCCCAGGTTCCTGAGCCTCTCCCTGCAGCTGAGAAAAGGCCTCACCCACAGATTCATGAGCCTCTCCCTGCAGCTGCAGAAAGGCCTCACCCCCAAGTTCCTGAGCCTCTCCCTCCAGCTGCAGACAAGCCTCACACCCAGGCTCCTGAGCCTCTCCCTGCAGCTGCAGAAAGGCCTCACCACAAGGTTCCTGAACCTCCTCCTCCCTCAGCTGCAGAAAGGACTCTCTCCCAGGTTCCAGAGCCTCTCCCTGCAGCTACAGAAAAGGCCTCACCCGCAGGTTCCAGAACCTTTCCCTGCAGCTGCAGAAAGGCCTCACCCGAGGTTCCTGAGCCTATTCCCGCAGCTGCAGAAAGGCCTCACACCCAGGTTTCTGAGCCTCTCCCTGCAGCTGCAGAAAGGCCTAACCCCCAGGTTCCTGAACATCTCCGTGCAGCTGCAGAAAGTCCTCACCCCCAGGTTCCTGAGCATATCCCTGCACCTGCTGAAAGGTCTCACCACCAGGGTCCTGAGCCTCTCCCTGTAGATACAGAAAAGGCCTCACCCCCAGCTTCATGAGCCTCTCCCCGCAGCTGCAGAAAGGCCTCAGCCCTAGGTTCCTGAGCATATCCCTGCACCTGCTGAAAGGTCTCACCACCAGGGTCCTGAGCCTCTCCCTGTAGATACAGAAAAGGCCTCACCCCAGGTTCATGAGCCTCTCCCCGCAGCTGCAGAAAGGCCTCACCCCTAGGTTCCTGAGCCTCTCCCTGCAGATACAGAAAAGGCCTCACCCGTAGCTTTATGAGTCTCTCCCTGCAGCTTCAGAAAGGCCTCACCCCCAGGGTTCAGAGCCTCTCCCCCAGGGTTCAGAGCCTCTCCCTGCAGCTGCAGAAAGGCCTAACACCCAGCTTCCTGAACATCTCCGTGCAGCTGCAGAAAGGCCTCACCCCTAGCTTCATGAGCCTCTACCTGCAGCTGCAGAAAGGCCTCAGCCCCAGGTTTCTGAGCCCCTCCCAGCAGCAGCAGAAAGGCCTCATCCACAGGTTCCTGAGGCTCACCCTGCAGCTGCAGAAAGGCCTCACCCCCACGTTCCTGAGCCTCTACCTGCAGCTACAGAAAAGGCCTCACCCCCAGGTTCCTGAACATCCCCGTGCAGCTGCAGAAAGGACTCACCCCCAGGTTCCTGAGCCTCTCCCTGCAGCTGCAGAAAGGACTCACCCCCCGGGTCCTGAGCCTCTCCCTGCAGCTGCAGAAAAGGCCTCACCCCCAGGTTCCTGAGTCTCTCCCTGCAGCTGCAGAAAGGCCTCACCCCCAGGTTCCTGTGCCTCTCCCTGCAGCTGCAGAAAGGCCTCAACCCCAGGTTCCTGAGCCTATCCCTGCAGCAGCAGAAAGGCCTCCCCCCCAGGTTCTTGAGCATCCCCGTGCAGCTGCAGAAAGGCCTCACCCACAGGTTCCTGAGCCTCTCCCTGCAGCTGCAGAAAGGCCTAACCCCCAGGTTTCTGAACAACCCCGTGCAGCTGCAAAAAGTCCTCACCCCCAGGTTCCTGAGCATATCCCTGCACCTGCTGAAAGGTCTCACCACCAGGGTCCTGAGCCTCTCCCTGTAGATACAGAAAAGGCCTCACCCCCAGCTTCATGAGCCTCTCCCCGCAGCTGCAGAAAGGCCTCAGCCCTAGGTTCCTGAGTAACTCCCTGCAGCAGCAGAAAGGCCTCACCCCCAGGTTCCTGATCATCTGCATGCAGCTCCAGAAAGGCCTCACCCCCAGGTTCCTCAGCCTCTCCCTGCAGCTGCAGAAAGGCCTCACACCCAGGTTTCTGAGCCTCTCCCTGCAGCTGCAGAAAGGCATATAACCCCCAGGTTCCTGAACATCCCCGTGCAGCTGCAGAAAGGCCTCACCCCTAGCTTCATGAGCCTCTCCCGGCAGCTTCAGAAAGGCCTCACCCCCAGGTTTCTGAGCCCCTCCCAGCAGCAGCAGAAAAGCCTCACCCACAGGTCCCTGAGCCTCTCCCTGCAGCTGCAGAAAGGCCTCACCCCCACGTTCCTGAGCCTCTTCCTGCAGCTACAGAAAATTCCTCACCCCCAGGTTCCTCAACATCCCCGTGCAGCTGCAGAAAGGACTCACCCCCATGTTCCTGAGCCTCTCCCTGCAGCTGCAGAAAGGACTCACCCCCAGGTTCCTGAGCCTCTCCGTGCAGCTGCAGAAAGGACTCAGCCCCAGGTTCCTGAGCCTCTTCCTCCAGCTACAGAAAGGCCTCACCCCTAGGTTCCTGAGCCTGTTCCTGGAGCTGCAGAATGGACTCACCCCCAGGTTGCTGAGACTCTCCCTGCAGCTGCAGAAAAGCCTCAACCCCAGGTTCCTGAGCCTCTCCCTGCAGCTGCAGAAAGGCCTCACTCCCAGGTTCCTGAGCCTCTCCCTGCAGCTGCCGAAAGGCCTCACCCCCAGGTTCCTGAGCCTATCCCTGCAGCTGCAGAAAGGCCTCACCCCCAGGTCCCTGACCCTATCCCTGCAGCTGCAAAAAGGTTCTCATCCCCAGGTTCCTGAGCCTTTCCCTGCATCCGCAGGAAAGCCACACCCCCAAGTTCCTGAGCCTCTCCCTGTAGCTACAGAAAAGGCCTAACCCCCAGGTTCCTGAACCTCCCCCTGCAGCTGCAGAAAAGCCTCACCCCCAGGTTCCTGAGCCTCTCCCTGCAGCTGAGAAAAGGCCTCACCCACAGATTCATGAGCCTCTCCCTGCAGCTGCAGAAAGGCCTCACCCCCAAGTTCCTGAGCCTCTCCCTCCAGCTGCAGACAAGCCTCACACCCAGGCTCCTGAGCCTCTCCCTGCAGCTGCAGAAAGGCCTCACCACAAGGTTCCTGAACCTCCTCCTCCCGCAGCTGCAGAAAGGACTCTCTCCCAGGTTCCAGAGCCTCTCCCTGCAGCTACAGAAAAGGCCTCACCCGCAGGTTCCAGAACCTTTCCCTGCAGCTGCAGAAAGGCCTCACCCGAGGTTCCTGAGCCTATTCCCGCAGCTGCAGAAAGGCCTCACACCCAGGTTTCTGAGCCTCTCCCTGCAGCTGCAGAAAGGCCTAACCCCCAGGTTCCTGAACATCTCCATGCAGCTGCAGAAAGTCCTCACCCCCAGGTTCCTGAGCATATCCCTGCACCTGCTGAAAGGTCTCACCACCAGGGTCCTGAGCCTCTCCCTGTAGATACAGAAAAGGCCTCACCCCCAGCTTCATGAGCCTCTCCCCGCAGCTGCAGAAAGGCCTCAGCCCTAGGTTCCTGAGCATATCCCTGCACCTGCTGAAAGGTCTCACCACCAGGGTCCTGAGCCTCTCCCTGTAGATACAGAAAAGGCCTCACCCCAGGTTCATGAGCCTCTCCCCGCAGCTGCAGAAAGGCCTCACCCCTAGGTTCCTGAGCCTCTCCCTGCAGATACAGAAAAGGCCTCACCCGTAGCTTTATGAGTCTCTCCCTGCAGCTTCAGAAAGGCCTCACCCCCAGGGTTCAGAGCCTCTCCCCCAGGGTTCAGAGCCTCTCCCTGCAGCTGCAGAAAGGCCTAACACCCAGCTTCCTGAACATCTCCGTGCAGCTGCAGAAAGGCCTCACCCCTAGCTTCATGAGCCTCTACCTGCAGCTGCAGAAAGGCCTCAGCCCCAGGTTTCTGAGCCCCTCCCAGCAGCAGCAGAAAGGCCTCATCCACAGGTTCCTGAGGCTCACCCTGCAGCTGCAGAAAGGCCTCACCCCCACGTTCCTGAGCCTCTCCCTGCAGCTACAGAAAAGGCCTCACCCCCAGGTTCCTGAACATCCCCGTGCAGCTGCAGAAAGGACTCACCCCCAGGTTCCTGAGCCTCTCCCTGCAGCTGCAGAAAGGACTCACCCCCAGGGTCCTGAGCCTCTCCCTGCAGCTGCAGAAAAGGCCTCACCCCCAGGTTCCTGAGTCTCTCCCTGCAGCTGCAGAAAGGCCTCACCCCCAGGTTCCTGTGCCTCTCCCTGCAGCTGCAGAAAGGCCTCAACCCCAGGTTCCTGAGCCTATCCCTGCAGCAGCAGAAAGGCCTCCCCCCCAGGTTCTTGAGCATCCCCGTGCAGCTGCAGAAAGGCCTCACCCACAGGTTCCTGAGCCTCTCCCTGCAGCTGCAGAAAGGCCTAACCCCCAGGTTTCTGAACAACCCCGTGCAGCTGCAAAAAGTCCTCACCCCCAGGTTCCTGAGCATATCCCTGCACCTGCTGAAAGGTCTCACCACCAGGGTCCTGAGCCTCTCCCTGTAGATACAGAAAAGGCCTCACCCCCAGCTTCATGAGCCTCTCCCCGCAGCTGCAGAAAGGCCTCAGCCCTAGGTTCCTGAGTAACTCCCTGCAGCAGCAGAAAGGCCTCACCCCCAGGTTCCTGATCATCTGCATGCAGCTCCAGAAAGGCCTCACCCCCAGGTTCCTCAGCCTCTCCCTGCAGCTGCAGAAAGGCCTCACACCCAGGTTTCTGAGCCTCTCCCTGCAGCTGCAGAAAGGCATATAACCCCCAGGTTCCTGAACATCCCCGTGCAGCTGCAGAAAGGCCTCACCCCTAGCTTCATGAGCCTCTCCCGGCAGCTTCAGAAAGGCCTCACCCCCAGGTTTCTGAGCCCCTCCCAGCAGCAGCAGAAAAGCCTCACCCACAGGTCCCTGAGCCTCTCCCTGCAGCTGCAGAAAGGCCTCACCCCCACGTTCCTGAGCCTCTTCCTGCAGCTACAGAAAATTCCTCACCCCCAGGTTCCTCAACATCCCCGTGCAGCTGCAGAAAGGACTCACCCCCATGTTCCTGAGCCTCTCCCTGCAGCTGCAGAAAGGACTCACCCCCAGGTTCCTGAGCCTCTCCGTGCAGCTGCAGAAAGGACTCAGCCCCAGGTTCCTGAGCCTCTTCCTCCAGCTACAGAAAGGCCTCACCCCTAGGTTCCTGAGCCTGTTCCTGGAGCTGCAGAATGGACTCACCCCCAGGTTGCTGAGACTCTCCCTGCAGCTGCAGAAAAGCCTCAACCCCAGGTTCCTGAGCCTCTCCCTGCAGCTGCAGAAAGGCCTCACTCCCAGGTTCCTGAGCCTCTCCCTGCAGCTGCCGAAAGGCCTCACCCCCAGGTTCCTGAGCCTATCCCTGCAGCTGCAGAAAGGCCTCACCCCCAGGTCCCTGACCCTATCCCTGCAGCTGCAAAAAGGTTCTCATCCCCAGGTTCCTGAGCCTTTCCCTGCATCCGCAGGAAAGCCACACCCCCAAGTTCCTGAGCCTCTCCCTGTAGCTACAGAAAAGGCCTAACCCCCAGGTTCCTGAACCTCCCCCTGCAGCTGCAGAAAAGCCTCACCCCCAGGTTCCTGAGCCTCTCCCTGCAGCTGAGAAAAGGCCTCACCCACAGATTCATGAGCCTCTCCCTGCAGCTGCAGAAAGGCCTCACCCCCAAGTTCCTGAGCCTCTCCCTCCAGCTGCAGACAAGCCTCACACCCAGGCTCCTGAGCCTCTCCCTGCAGCTGCAGAAAGGCCTCACCACAAGGTTCCTGAACCTCCTCCTCCCGCAGCTGCAGAAAGGACTCTCTCCCAGGTTCCAGAGCCTCTCCCTGCAGCTACAGAAAAGGCCTCACCCGCAGGTTCCAGAACCTTTCCCTGCAGCTGCAGAAAGGCCTCACCCGAGGTTCCTGAGCCTGTCCCTGCAGCTGCAGAAAGGCCTCACACCCAGGTTCCTGAGCCTATTCCCGCAGCTGCAGAAAGGCCTCACACCCAGGTTTCTGAGCCTCTCCCTGCAGCTGCAGAAAGGCCTAACCCCCAGGTTCCTGAACATCTCCGTGCAGCTGCAGAAAGGCCTCACCCCTAGCTTCATGAGCCTCTCCCTGCAGCTGCAGAAAGGCCTCACCCCCAGGTTTCTGAGCCCCTCCCAGCAGCAGCAGAAAGGCCTCACCCACAGGTTCCTGAGCCTCTCCCTGCAGCTGCAGAAAGGCCTCACCCCCACGTTCCTGAGCCTCTCCCTGCAGCTACAGAAAAGGCCTCACCCCCAGGTTCCTGAACATCTCCGTGCAGCTGCAGAAAGGACTCACCCCCATGTTCCTGAGCCTCTCCCTGCAGCTGCAGAAAGGCCTCAACCCCATGTTCCTGAGCCTCTCCCGGTAGCTGCCGAAAGGCCTCACCTCCAGGTTCCAGAGCCTATCCCTGGAGCTGCAGAATGGACTCACCCCCAGTTTCCTGAGGCTCTCCCTGCAGCTGCAGAAAGGCCTCAAACCCAGGTTCCTGAGCGAATCCCTGCAGCTGCAGAAAGGACTCACCCCCAGGTTCCTGAGCCTCTCCCTGCAGCTGCAGAAAGGCCTCAACCCCATGTTCCTGAGCCTCTCCCGGTAGCTGCCGAAAGGCCTCACCTCCAGGTTCCTGAGCCTATCCCTGGAGCTGCAGAATGGACTCACCCCCAGGTTCCTGAGGCTCTCCCTGCAGCTGCACAAAGGCCTCAACCCCAGGTTCCTGAGCGAATCCCTGCAGCTGCAGAAAGCCCTCACCCCCAGGTTCCTGAGCCTCTCCCTGCAGCTGCAGAAAGGCCTCACCCCCAGTTTCCTGAGCGTATTCCTGGAGCTGCAGAATGGACTCACCCCCAGGTTCCTGAGCCTCTCCCTGCAGCTGCAGAAAGGCCTCAACCCCAGGTTCCTGAGCCTCTCCCTGCACCTGCCGAAAGGCCTCAACCCTAGGTTCCAGAGCCTCTCCCTGCAGCTGCAGAAAGGCCTCACTCCCAGGCTCCTGAGCCTCCCCCTGCAGCTGCAGAAAGGCCTCACCACAAGGTTCCTGAACCTCCTCCGGCAGCTGCAGAAAGGCCTAACTCCCAGGTTCCTGAGCCTCTCCCTGCAGCTGCAGAAAGGCCTCACCCCCACGTTCCTGAGCATCTCCCTGCAGCTACAGAAAAGGCCTCACCCCCAGGTTCCTGAACATCCCCGTGCAGCTGCAGAAACGACTCACCCCCATGTTCCTGAGCCTCTCCCTGCAGCTGCAGAAAGGCCTCAACCCCATGTTCCTGAGCCTCTCCCGGTAGCTGCCGAAAGGCCTCACCTCCAGGTTCCAGAGCCTATCCCTGGAGCTGCAGAATGGACTCACCCCCATGTTCCTGAGGCTCTCCCTGCAGCTGCAGAAAGGCCTCAACCCCAGGTTCCTGAGCGAATCCCTGCAGCTGCAGAAAGGACTCACCCCCAGGTTCCTGAGCCTCTCCCTGCAGCTGCAGAAAGGCGTCAACCCCATGTTCCTGAGCCTCTCCCGGTAGCTGCCGAAAGGCCTCACCTCCAGGTTCCTGAGCCTATCCCTGGAGCTGCAGAATGGACTCACCCCCAGGTTCCTGAGGCTCTCCCTGCAGCTGCACAAAGGCCTCAACCCCAGGTTCCTGAGCGAATCCCTGCAGCTGCAGAAAGCCCTCACCCCCAGGTTCCTGAGCCTCTCCCTGCAGCTGCAGAAAGGCCTCACCCCCAGTTTCCTGAGCGTATTCCTGGAGCTGCAGAATGGACTCACCCCCAGGTTCCTGAGCGTCTCCGTGCAGCTGCAGAAAGGTCTCAACCCCAGGTTCCAGAGCCTCTCCCTGCAGCTGCAGAAAGGCCTCACCCCCAGGTTCCTGAGCCTCTCCCTGCACCTGCCGAAAGGCCTCAACCCCAGGTTCCAGAGCCTCTCCCTGCAGCTGCAGAAAGGCCTCACACCCAGGCTCCTGAGCCTCCCCCTGCAGCTGCAGAAAGGCCTCACCACAAGGTTCCTGAACCTCCTCCGGCAGCTGCAGAAAGGCCTAACTCCCAGGTTCCTGAGCCTCTCCCTGCAGCTACAGAAAAGGCCTCACCCCCAGGTTCCAGAACCTTTCCCTGCAGCTGCAGAAAGGCCTCACCCCGAGGTTCCTGAGCCTGTCCCTGCAGCTGCAGAAAGGCCTCACACCCAGGTTCCTGAGCCTCTCCCTGCAGCTGAGAAAAGGCCTCACCCACAGATTCATGAGCCTCTCCCTGCAGCTGCAGAAAGGCCTCACCCCCAAGTTCCTGAGCCTCTCCCTCCAGCTGCAGACAAGCCTCACACCCAGGCTCCTGAGCCTCTCCCTGCAGCTGCAGAAAGGCCTCACCCCCAGGTTCCTGAACATCCCCGTTCAGTTGCAGAAAGGTCTCACCCCCATGTTTCTGAGCCTATCCCTGCAGCTGCAGAAAGGCCTCACCCACAGGTTCCTGAGCCTCTCCCTGCAGCTGCAGAAAGGCCTCACCCCCACGTTCCTGAGCCTATCCCTGCAGCTGCAGAAAGGCCTCACCCACAGGTTCCTGAGCCTCTCCCTGCAGCTGCAGAAAGGCCTAACCCCCAGGTTCCTGAACATCTCCGTGCAGCTGCAGAAAGGCCTCACCCCTAGCTTCATGAGCCTCTCCCTGCAGCTGCAGAAAGGCCTCACCCCCAGGTTTCTGAGCCCCTCCCAGCAGCAGCAGAAAGGCCTCACCCACAGGTTCCTGAGCCTCTCCCTGCAGCTGCAGAAAGGCCTCACCCCCACATTCCTGAGCCTCTCCCTGCAGCTACAGAAAAGGCCTCACCCCCAGGTTCCTGAACATCCCCGTGCAGCTGCAGAAAGGACTCACCCCCATGTTCCTGAGCCTCTCCCTGCAGCTGCAGAAAGGCCTCAACCCCATGTTCCTGAGCCTCTCCCGGTAGCTGCCGAAAGGCCTCACCTCCAGGTTCCAGAGCCTATCCCTGGAGCTGCAGAATGGACTCACCCCCAGGTTCCTGAGGCTCTCCCTGCAGCTGCAGAAAGGCCTCAAACCCAGGTTCCTGAGCGAATCCCTGCAGCTGCAGAAAGGACTCACCCCCAGGTTCCTGAGCCTCTCCCTGCAGCTGCAGAAAGGCCTCAACCCCATGTTCCTGAGCCTCTCCCGGTAGCTGCCGAAAGCCTCACCTCCAGGTTCCTGAGCCTATCCCTGGAGCTGCAGAATGGACTCACCCCCAGGTTCCTGAGGCTCTCCCTGCAGCTGCACAAAGGCCTCAACCCCAGGTTCCTGAGCGAATCCCTGCAGCTGCAGAAAGCCCTCACCCCCAGGTTCCTGAGCCTCTCCCTGCAGCTGCAGAAAGGCCTCACCCCCAGTTTCCTGAGCGTATTCCTGGAGCTGCAGAATGGACTCACCCCCAGGTTCCTGAGCCTCTCCCTGCAGCTGCAGAAAGGCCTCAACCCCAGGTTCCTGAGCCTCTCCCTGCACCTGCCGAAAGGCCTCAACCCTAGGTTCCAGAGCCTCTCCCTGCAGCTGCAGAAAGGCCTCACACCCAGGCTCCTGAGCCTCCCCCTGCAGCTGCAGAAAGGCCTCACCACAAGGTTCCTGAACCTCCTCCGGCAGCTGCAGAAAGGCCTAACTCCCAGGTTCCTGAGCCTCTCCCTGCAGCTGCAGAAAGGCCTCACCCCCACGTTCCTGAGCCTCCCCCTGCAGCTACAGAAAAGGCCTCACCCCCAGGTTCCTGAACATCCCCGTGCAGCTGCAGAAACGACTCACCCCCATGTTCCTGAGCCTCTCCCTGCAGCTGCAGAAAGGCCTCAACCCCATGTTCCTGAGCCTCTCCCGGTAGCTGCCGAAAGGCCTCACCTCCAGGTTCCAGAGCCTATCCCTGGAGCTGCAGGATGGACTCACCCCCATGTTCCTGAGGCTCTCCCTGCAGCTGCAGAAAGGCCTCAACCCCAGGTTCCTGAGCGAATCCCTGCAGCTGCAGAAAGGACTCACCCCCAGGTTCCTGAGCCTCTCCCTGCAGCTGCAGAAAGGCGTCAACCCCATGTTCCTGAGCCTCTCCCGGTAGCTGCCGAAAGGCCTCACCTCCAGGTTCCTGAGCCTATCCCTGGAGCTGCAGAATGGACTCACCCCCAGGTTCCTGAGGCTCTCCCTGCAGCTGCACAAAGGCCTCAACCCCAGGTTCCTGAGCGAATCCCTGCAGCTGCAGAAAGCCCTCACCCCCAGGTTCCTGAGCCTCTCCCTGCAGCTGCAGAAAGGCCTCACCCCCAGTTTCCTGAGCGTATTCCTGGAGCTGCAGAATGGACTCACCCCCAGGTTCCTGAGCGTCTCCCTGCAGCTGCAGAAAGGCCTCAACCCCAGGTTCCAGAGCCTCTCCCTGCAGCTGCAGAAAGGCCTCACCCCCAGGTTCCTGAGCCTCTCCCTGCACCTGCCGAAAGGCCTCAACCCCAGGTTCCAGAGCCTCTCCCTGCAGCTGCAGAAAGGCCTCACACCCAGGCTCCTGAGCCTCCCCCTGCAGCTGCAGAAAGGCCTCACCACAAGGTTCCTGAACCTCCTCCGGCAGCTGCAGAAAGGCCTAACTCCCAGGTTCCTGAGCCTCTCCCTGCAGCTACAGAAAAGGCCTCAACCCCAGGTTCCAGAACCTTTCCCTGCAGCTGCAGAAAGGCCTCACCCCGAGGTTCCTGAGCCTGTCCCTGCAGCTGCAGAAAGGCCTCACACCCAGGTTCCTGAGCCTCTCCCTGCAGCTGAGAAAAGGCCTCACCCACAGATTCATGAGCCTCTCCCTGCAGCTGCAGAAAGGCCTCACCCCCAAGTTCCTGAGCCTCTCCCTCCAGCTGCAGACAAGCCTCACACCCAGGCTCCTGAGCCTCTCCCTGCAGCTGCAGAAAGGCCTCACCACAAGGATCCTGAACCTCCTCCTCCCGCAGCTGCAGAAAGGACTCTCTCCCAGGTTCCAGAGCCTCTCCCTGCAGCTACAGAAAAGGCCTCACCCGCAGGTTCCAGAACCTTTCCCTGCAGCTGCAGAAAGGCCTCACCCGAGGTTCCTGAGCCTGTCTCTGCAGCTGCAGAAAGGCCTCACACCCAGGTTTCTGAGCCTATTCCCGCAGCTGCAGAAAGGCCTCACACCCAGGTTTCTGAGCCTCTCCCTGCAGCTGCAGAAAGGCCTAACCCCCAGGTTCCTGAACATCTCCGTGCAGCTGCAGAAAGGACTCACCCCCATGTTCCTGAGCCTCTCCTGCAGCTGCAGAAAGGCCTCAACCCCATTTTCCTGAGCCTCTCCCGGTAGCTGCCGAAAGGCCTCACCTCCAGGTTCCAGAGCCTATCCCTGGAGCTGCAGAATGGACTCACCCCCAGGTTCCTGAGGCTCTCCCTGCAGCTGCAGAAAGGCCTCAAACCCAGGTTCCTGAGCGAATCCCTGCAGCTGCAGAAAGGACTCACCCCCAGGTTCCTGAGCCTCTCCCTGCAGCTGCAGAAAGGCCTCAACCCCATGTTCCTGAGCCTCTCCCGGTAGCTGCCGAAAGGCCTCACCTCCAGGTTCCTGAGCCTATCCCTGGAGCTGCAGAATGGACTCACCCCCAGGTTCCTGAGGCTCTCCCTGCAGCTGCACAAAGGCCTCAACCCCAGGTTCCTGAGCGAATCCCTGCAGCTGCAGAAAGCCCTCACCCCCAGGTTCCTGAGCCTCTCCCTGCAGCTGCAGAAAGGCCTCACCCCCAGTTTCCTGAGCGTATTCCTGGAGCTGCAGAATGGACTCACCCCCAGGTTCCTGAGCCTCTCCCTGCAGCTGCAGAAAGGCCTCAACCCCAGGTTCCTGAGCCTCTCCCTGCACCTGCCGAAAGGCCTCAACCCCAGGTTCCAGAGCCTCTCCCTGCAGCTGCAGAAAGGCCTCACACCCAGGCTCCTGAGCCTCCCCCTGCAGCTGCAGAAAGGCCTCACCACAAGGTTCCTGAACCTCCTCCGGCAGCTGCAGAAAGGCCTAACTCCCAGGTTCCTGAGCCTCTCCCTGCAGCTGCAGAAAGGCCTCACCCCCACGTTCCTGAGCCTCTCCCTGCAGCTACAGAAAAGGCCTCACCCCCAGGTTCCTGAACATCCCCGTGCAGCTGCAGAAACAACTCACCCCCATGTTCCTGAGCCTCTCCCGGTAGCTGCCGAAAGGCCTCACCTCCAGGTTCCAGAGCCTATCCCTGGAGCTGCAGAATGGACTCACCCCCAGGTTCCTGAGGCTCTCCCTGCAGCTGCAGAAAGGCCTCAACCCCAGGTTCCTGAGCGAATCCCTGCAGCTGCAGAAAGGACTCACCCCCAGGTTCCTGAGCCTCTCCCTGCAGCTGCAGAAAGGCCTCAACCCCATGTTCCTGAGCCTCTCCCGGTAGCTGCTGAAAGGCCTCACCTCCAGGTTCCTGAGCCTATCCCTGGAGCTGCAGAATGGACTCACCCCCAGGTTCCTGAGGCTCTCCCTGCAGCTGCACAAAGGCCTCAACCCCAGGTTCCTGAGCGAATCCCTGCAGCTGCAGAAAGCCCTCACCCCCAGGTTCCTGAGCCTCTCCCTGCAGCTGCAGAAAGGCCTCACCCCCAGTTTCCTGAGCGTATTCCTGGAGCTGCAGAATGGACTCACCCCCAGGTTCCTGAGCGTCTCCCTGCAGCTGCAGAAAGGCCTCAACCCCAGGTTCCAGAGCCTCTCCCTGCAGCTGCAGAAAGGCCTCACCCCCAGGTTCCTGAGCCTCTCCCTGCACCTACCGAAAGGCCTCAACCCCAGGTTCCAGAGCCTCTCCCTGCAGCTGCAGAAAGGCCTCACACCCAGGCTCCTGAGCCTCCCCCTGCAGCTGCAGAAAGGCCTCACCACAAGGTTCCTGAACCTCCTCCGGCAGCTGCAGAAAGGCCTAACTCCCAGGTTCCCGAGCCTCTCCCTGCAGCTACAGAAAAGGCCTCACCCCCAGGTTCCAGAACCTTTCCCTGCAGCTGCAGAAAGGCCTCACCCCGAGGTTCCTGAGCCTGTCCCTGCAGCTGCAGAAAGGCCTCAACCCCAGGTTCCTGAGCGAATCCCTGCAGCTGCAGAAAGGACTCACCCCCAGGTTCCTGAGCCTCTCCCTGCAGCTGCAGAAAGGCCTCAACCCCATGTTCCTGAGCCTCTCCCGGTAGCTGCTGAAAGGCCTCACCTCCAGGTTCCTGAGCCTATCCCTGGAGCTGCAGAATGGACTCACCCCCAGGTTCCTGAGGCTCTCCCTGCAGCTGCACAAAGGCCTCAACCCCAGGTTCCTGAGCGAATCCCTGCAGCTGCAGAAAGCCCTCACCCCCAGGTTCCTGAGCCTCTCCCTGCAGCTGCAGAAAGGCCTCACCCCCAGTTTCCTGAGCGTATTCCTGGAGCTGCAGAATGGACTCACCCCCAGGTTCCTGAGCGTCTCCCTGCAGCTGCAGAAAGGCCTCAACCCCAGGTTCCAGAGCCTCTCCCTGCAGCTGCAGAAAGGCCTCACCCCCAGGTTCCTGAGCCTCTCCCTGCACCTACCGAAAGGCCTCAACCCCAGGTTCCAGAGCCTCTCCCTGCAGCTGCAGAAAGGCCTCACACCCAGGCTCCTGAGCCTCCCCCTGCAGCTGCAGAAAGGCCTCACCACAAGGTTCCTGAACCTCCTCCGGCAGCTGCAGAAAGGCCTAACTCCCAGGTTCCCGAGCCTCTCCCTGCAGCTACAGAAAAGGCCTCACCCCCAGGTTCCAGAACCTTTCCCTGCAGCTGCAGAAAGGCCTCACCCCGAGGTTCCTGAGCCTGTCCCTGCAGCTGCAGAAAGGCCTCACACCCAGGTTCCTGAGCCTCTCCCAGCAGCTGCAGAAAGGCCTCAAAATCCAGTTTTCTGAGCCTCTCCCTGCAGCTGCAGAAAGGCCTAACACCCAGGTTCCTGAACATCCCCGTGCAGCTGCAGAAAGGCCTCACCCCTAGCTTCATGAGCCTCTACCTGCAGCTGCAGAAAGGCCTCAGCCCCAGGTTTCTGAGCCCCTCCCAGCAGCAGCAGAAAGGCCTCATCCACAGGTTCCTGAGGCTCTCCCTGCAGCTGCAGAACGGCCTCACCCCCACGTTCCTGAGCCTCTCCCTGCAGCTACAGAAAAGGCCTCACCCCCAGGTTCCTGAACATCCCCGTGCAGCTGCAGAAAGGACTCACCCCCAGGTTCCTGAGCCTCTCCCTGCAGCTGCAGAAAGGACTCACCCCCAGGGTCCTGAGCCTCTCCCTACAGCTGCAGAAAGGCCTCATCCCCAGGTTCTTGAACCAATTCCTGGAGCTGCATAATGGACTCACCCCCAGGTTCCTGAGCCTCTCCCTGCATACGCAGATTGGACTCACCCCCAAGTTCCTGAGCCTCACACTGCAGCTGCAGAAAGGCCTCACCCCCAGTTTCCTGAGCCTCTCCCTGCAGCTGCAGAAAGGCCTCACCCCCACGCTCCTGAGCCTCTCCCTGCAGCTGCAGAAAGGCCTCAACCCCATGTTCCTGAGCCTCTCCCGGTAGCTGCCGAAAGGCCTCACCTCCAGGTTCCAGAGCCTATCCCTGGAGCTGCAGAATGGACTCACCCCCAGGTTCCTGAGGCTCTCCCTGCAGCTGCAGAAAGGCCTCAACCCCAGGTTCCTGAGCGAATCCCTGCAGCTGCAGAAAGGACTCACCCCTAGGTTCCTGAGCCTCTCCCTGCAGCTGCAGAAAGGCCTCAACCCCATGTTCCTGAGCCTCTCCCGGTAGCTTCCGAAAGGCCTCACCTCCAGGTTCCTGAGCCTATCCCTGGAGCTGCAGAATGGACTCACCCCCAGGTTCCTGAGGCTCTCCCTGCAGCTGCACAAAGGCCTCAACCCCAGGTTCCTGAGCGAATCCCTGCAGCTGCAGAAAGCCCTCACCCCCAGGTTCCTGAGCCTCTCCCTGCAGCTGCACAAAGGCCTCAACCCCAGGTTCCTGAGCGAATCCCTGCAGCTGCAGAAAGGCTTCACCCCCAGTTTCCTGAGCGTATTCCTGGAGCTGCAGAATGGACTCACCCCCAGGTTCCTGAGCGTCTCCCTGCAGCTGCAGAAAGGCCTCAACCCCAGGTTCCAGAGCTTTTCCCTGCAGCTGCAGAAAGGCCTCACCCCCAGGTTCCTGAGCCTCTCCCTGCACCTACCGAAAGGCCTCAACCCCAGGTTCCAGAGCCTCTCCCTGCAGCTGCAGAAAGGCCTCACACCCAGGCTCCTGAGCCTCCCCCTGCAGCTGCAGAAAGGCCTCACCACAAGGTTCCTGAACCTCCTCCGGCAGCTGCAGAAAGGCCTAACTCCCAGGTTCCCGAGCCTCTCCCTGCAGCTACAGAAAAGGCCTCACCCCCAGGTTCCAGAACCTTTCCCTGCAGCTGCAGAAAGGCCTCACCCCGAGGTTCCTGAGCCTGTCCCTGCAGCTGCAGAAAGGCCTCACACCCAGGTTCCTGAGCCTCTCCCTGCAGCTGCAGAAAGGCCTCAAAATCCAGTTTTCTGAGCCTCTCCCTGCAGCTGCAGAAAGGCCTAACACCCAGGTTCCTGAACATCCCCGTGCAGCTGCAGAAAGGCCTCACCCCTAGCTTCATGAGCCTCTACCTGCAGCTGCAGAAAGGCCTCAGCCCCAGGTTTCTGAGCCCCTCCCAGCAGCAGCAAAAAGGCCTCATCCACAGGTTCCTGAGGCTCTCCCTGCAGCTGCAGAACGGCCTCACCCCCACGTTCCTGAGCCTCTCCCTGCAGCTACAGAAAAGGCCTCACCCCCAGGTTCCTGAACATCCCCGTGCAGCTGCAGAAAGGACTCACCCCCAGGTTCCTGAGCCTCTCCCTGCAGCTGCAGAAAGGACTCACCCCCAGGGTCCTGAGCCTCTCCCTACAGCTGCAGAAAGGCCTCATCCCCAGGTTCTTGAACCAATTCCTGGAGCTGCATAATGGACTCACCCCCAGGTTCCTGAGCCTCTCCCTGCATCCGCAGATTGGACTCACCCCCAAGTTCCTGAGCCTCTCCCTGCATCTGCAGAAAGGCCTCACACCCAGGTTTCTGATCCTCCCCCTGCAGCTGCAGAAAAGGCCTCACCCCCCAGGTTCCTGAGCTTCACCCTGCAGCTGCAGAAAGGCCTCACCCCAGGTTCCTGAGCCTCTCCCTGCAGCTAAAGAAAAGGCCTCACCCGAGGTTCCTGAGCCTGTCCCTGCAGCTGCTGAAAGGCCTCATCCCCAGGTTCCTGAGCCTCTCCCTGCAGCTGCAGAAAGGCCTAACCCCCAGGTTCCTGAACATCCCCGTGCAACTGCAGAAAGGCCTCACCCCTAGGTTCCTGACCCTATCCCTGCAGCTGCAGAAAGGCCTCACCCCCAGGTTCCTGAACATCTCCCTGCAGCTGCAGAAAGGCCTCACCCCCAGGTTCCTGAGCCTCTCCCTGCAGATACAGAAAAGGCCTCACCCGTAGCTTCATGAGTCTCTCCCTGCAGCTTCAGAAAGGCCTCACCCCCAGGTTTCAGAGCCTCTCCCTGCAGCTGCAGAAAGGCCTAACACCCAGGTTCCTGAACATCCCCGTGCAGCTGCAGAAAGGCCTCAGCCCCAGGTTTCTGAGCCCCTCCCAGCAGCAGCAGAAAGGCCTCATCCACAGGTTCCTGAGGCTCTCCCTGCAGCTGCAGAAAGGCCTCACCCCCACGTTCCTGAGCCTCTCCCTGCAGCTACAGAAAAGGCCTCGCCCCCAGGTTCCTGAACATCCCCGTGCAGCTGCAGAAAGGACTCACCCCCAGGGTCCTGAGCCTCTCCCTGCAGCTGCAGAAAGGCCTCATCCCCAGGTTCCTGAGCCACTTCCTGGAGCTGCATAGTGGACTCACCCCCAGGTTCCTGAGCCTCTCCCTGCATCCGCAGAATGGACTCACCCCCAAGTTCCTGAGCCTCTTCCTGCAGCTGCAGAAAGGCCTCACACCCAGGTTTCTGATCCTCCCCCTGCAGCTGCAGAAAAGGCCTCACCCCCCAGGTTCCTGAGCTTCACCCTACAGGTGCAAAAAGGCCTCACCCCAGGTTCCTGAGCCTCTCCCTGCAGCTGCTGAAAGGCCTCACCCCAGGTTCCTGAGCCTCTCCCTGCAGCTAAAGAAAAGGCCTCACCCGAGGTTCCTGAGCCTGTCCCTGCAGCTGCTGAAAGGCCTCACCCCCAGGATCCTGAGCCTCTCCCTGCAGCTGCAGAAAGGCCTAACCCCCAGGTTCCTGAGCCTATCCCTGCAGCTGCAGAAAGGCCTCACCCCCAGGTTCCTGAACATCTCCCTGCAGCTGCAGAAAGGCCTCACCCCCAGGTTCCTGAGCCTCTCCCTGCAGATACAGAAAAGGCCTAACCCCCAGGTTCCTGAGCCTCTCCCTGCAGATACAGAAAACGCCTCACCCGTAGCTTCATGAGTCTCTCCCTGCAGCTTCAGAAAGGCCTCACCCCAGGTTTCAGAGCCTCTCCCTGCAGCTGCAGAAAGGCCTCACCCCGAGGTTCCTGAACATCCCCGTGCAGCTGCAGAAAGGCCTCACCCCCAGGTTCCTGAGCCTATCCCTGCAGCTGCAGAAAATCCTCACCACCTGGTTCCTGAGCATCTCCCTGCATCTGCAGAAAGGCCTCACCCACAGGTTCCTGAGCCTCTCCCTGCAGCTGCAGAAAGGCCTCACCCCCACGTTCCTGAGCATCTCCCTGCAGCTACAGAAAAGGCCTCACCCCCAGGTTCCTGAACATCCCAGTGCAGCTGCAGAAAGGACTCACCCCCAGGTTCCTGAGCCTATCCCTGCAGCTGCAGAAAGGACTCACCCCCAGGTTCCTGGGCCTCTCCCTGCAGCTGCAGAAAGGCCTCACCCCCAGGTTCCTGAGCCTCTCCCTCTAGCTGCCGAAAGGCCTCACACCCAGGTTCCTGAGCCTCTCCCTGCAGCTGCAGAAAGGCCTCACCCCCAGCTTCCTGAGCCTCTCCCTGGACCTGCAGAAAGGCCTCACCCACAGGTTCCTGAGCCTCTCCCTGCAGCTGCAGAAAGGCCTCACCCTCACCTTCCTGGGCCTCTCCCTGCAGCTACAGAAAAGGCCTCACCCCCAGGTTCCCGAGCCTCTCCCTGCAGCTGCAGAAAGGCCTCACCCCAGGTTCCTGAGCGTATTCCCGGAGCTGCAGAATGGTCTCACCCCCAGGTTCCTGAGCCGCTCCCTGCAGCTGCAGAAAGGACTCACGCCCAGGTTCCTGAGCCACTCCCTGCAGCTGCAGAAAGGCCTCAAACCCAGGTTTCTGAGCCTCCCCCTGCAGCTGCAGAAATGGCCTCACCCCCAGGTTCCTGAGCCTATGCCTTCAGCTATAGAAAAGGCCTCACCCCAAGGTTTGTGAGCCTCTCCCTGCAGCTATAGAAAAGGCCTCACCCCCAGGTTCCTGAGCCGGTCCCTGCAGCTGCAGAAAGGCCTCACCCCCAGGTTCCTGAGCCTCTCCCAGCAGCTGCAGAAAGGCCTAACCCCCAGGTTTCTGAACATCCCTAGGCAGCTAAAGAAAGACCTCACCCCCAGGTTCCTGAGCCTATCCCTTCAGCTATAGAAAAGGGCTCACCCCAAGGTTCGTGAGCCTCTCCCTGCAGCTATAGAAAAGGCCTCAACCCCAGGTTCCAGAGCCTTTCCCTGCAGCTGCAGAAAGGCCTCACAACCAGGCTCCTGAGCCTCCCCCTGCAGCTGCAGAAAGGCCTCACCACAAGGTTCCTGAGCCTCCTCCGGCAGCTACAGAAAGGCCTAACTCCCAGGTTCCTGAGCCTCTACCTGCAGCTACAGAAAAGGCCTCACACCCAGGTTCCCGAACCTTTCCCTGCAGCTGCAGAAAGGCCTCACCCTGAGGTTCCTAAGCCTGTCCCTGCAGCTGCAGAAAGGCCTCAGCCCCAGGTTTCTGAGCCCCTCCCTGCAGCTGCAGAAAGGCCTCACCCCCACGTTCCTGAGCCTCTCCCTGCAGCTACAGAAAAGGCCTCACCCCCAGGTTCCTGAACATCCCCGTACAGCTGCAGAAAGGACTCACCCCCAGGTTCCTGAGCCTCTCCCTGCAGCTTCAGAAAGGACTCACCCCCAGGGTCCTGAGCCTCTCCCTGCAGCTGCAGAAAGGCCTCATCCCCAGGTTCCTGAGCCAATTCCTGGAGCTGCATAATGGACTCACCCCCAGGTCCCTGAGCCTCTCCCTGCACCTGCAGAGAGACCTCAACCCCAGGTTCCTGAGCCTCTCCCTATATCCGCAGAATGGACTCACCCCCAAGTTCCTGAGCCTCTCCCTGCAGCTGCAGAAAGGCCTCACACCCAGGTTTCTGTTCCTCCCCCTGCAGCTGCAGAATAGTCCTCACTCGAGGTTCCTGAGCCTGTGCCTGCAGCTGCAGAAAGGCCTCACCCCCAGGTTCCTGAGCCTCTCCCTGCAGCTGCAGGAAGGCCTAACCCTCAGGTTCCTGAACATCCCCGTGCAACTGCAGAAAGGCCTCACCCCTAGGTTCCTGAGCCTATCCCTGCAGCTGCAGAAAGGCCTCACCCCCTGGTTCCTGAGCCTATCCCTGGAGTTGCAGAATGGACTCACCCCCAGGTTCCTGAGCCTCTCCCGGTAGCTGCCGAAAGGCCTCACCTCCAGGTTCCTGAGCGTATCCCTGGAGCTGCAGAATGGACTCACCCCCAGGTTCCTGAGCCTCTCCCTGCAGCTGCAGAAAGGCCTCAACACCAGGTTCCTGAGCGAATCCCTGCAGCTGGAGAAAGGACTCACCCCCAGGTTCCTGAGCCTCTCCCTGCAGCTGCAGAAAGCCCACACCCCCAGGTTCCTGAGCCTCTCCCTGCAGCTGCAGAAAGGCCTCACCCCCAGTTTCCTGAGCGTATTCCTGGAGCTGCAGAATGGACTCACCCCCAGGTTCCTGAGCCTCTCCTTAAAGCTGCAGAAAGGCCTCAACCCCAGGTTCCAGAGCCTCTCCCTGCAGCTGCAGAAAGGCCTCACCCCCAGGTTCCTGAGCCTCTCCCTGCACC
Organism: Triturus cristatus; assembly: GCF_964204655.1. Taxonomy (NCBI): domain Eukaryota; kingdom Metazoa; phylum Chordata; class Amphibia; order Caudata; family Salamandridae; genus Triturus; species Triturus cristatus. The sequence goes on from NC_140579.1 coordinate 194,558,953, forward strand.
TGCCGAAAGGCCTCAACCCCAGGTTCCAGAGCCTCTCCCTGCAGCTGCAGAAAGGCCTCACACCCAGGCTCCTGAGCCTCCCCCTGCAGCTGCAGAAAGGCCTCACCACAAGGTTCCTGAACCTCCTCCGGCAGCTGCAGGAAGGCCTAACTCCCAGGTTCCTGAGCCTCTCCCTAGAGCTACAGAAAAGGCCTCACCCCCAGGTTCCAGAACCTTTCCCTGCAGCTGCAGAAAGGCCTCACCCGAGGTTCCTGAGCCTGTCCCTGCAGCTGCAGAAAGGCCTCACACCCAGGTTCCTGAGCCTCTCCCTGCAGCTGAGAAAAGGCCTCACCCACAGATTCATGAGCCTCTCCCTGCAGCTGCAGAAAGGCCTCACCCCCAAGTTCCTGAGCCTCTCCCTCCAGCTGCAGACAAGCCTCACACCCAGGCTCCTGAGCCTCTCCCTGCTGCTGCAGAAAGGCCTCACCACAAGGTTCCTGAACCTCCTCCTCCCGCAGCTGCAGAAAGGACTCTCTCCCAGGTTCCAGAGCCTCTCCCTGCAGCTACAGAAAAGGCCTCACACCCAGGTTCCTGAGCCTATTCCCGCAGCTGCAGAAAGGCCTCACACCCAGGTTTCTGAGCCTCTCCCTGCAGCTGCAGAAAGGCCTAACCCCCAGGTTCCTGAACATCTCCGTGCAGCTGCAGAAAGGCCTCACCCCTAGCTTCATGAGCCTCTCCCTGCAGCTGCAGAAAGGCCTCACCCCCAGGTTTCTGAGCCCCTCCCAGCAGCAGCAGAAAGGCCTCACCCACAGGTTCCTGAGCCTCCCCCTGCAGCTGCAGAAAGGCCTCACCCCCAGGTTCCTGAGCCTCTCCCTGCACCTGCCGAAAGGCCTCACACACAGGCTCCTGAGCCTCCCCCTGCAGCTGCAGAAAGGCCTCACCACAAGGTTCCTGAACCTCCTCCGGCAGCTGCAGAAAGGCCTAACTCCCAGGTTCCTGAACCTCTCCCTGCAGCTACAGAAAAGGCCTCACCCCCAGGTTCCCGAACCTTTCCCTGCAGCTGCAGAAAGGCCTCACCCCGAGGTTCCTGAGCCTGTCCCTGCAGCTGCAGAAAGGCCTCACACCCAGGTTCCTGAGCCTCTCCCTGCAGCTGCAGAAAGGCCTCCCCCCCAGGTTCCTGAGCATCCCCGTGCAGCTGCACCAAGGCCTCACCCCCAGGTTCCTGAGCATATCCCTGCAGCTGCAGAAAGGTCTCACCACCAGGGTCCTGAGCCTCTCCCTGTAGATACAGAAAAGGCCTCACCCCAGCTTCATGAGCCTCTCCCTGCAGCTGCAGAAAGGCCTCAGCCCCAGGTTCCTGAGCCTCTCCCTGCAGCAGCAGAAAGGCCTCATCCCCAGGTTCCTGAGCATCCCCGTGCAGCTCCAGAAAGGCCTCACCCCCAGGTTCCTGAGCCTCTCCCTGCAGCTGCAGAAAGGCCTCACACCCAGGTTTCTGAGCCTCTCCCTGCAGCTGCAGAAAGTCATAACCCCCAGGTTCCTGAACATCCCCGTGCAGCTGCAGGATGGCCTCACCCCTAGCTTCATGAGCCTCTCCCGTCAGCTTCAGAAAGGCCTCACCCCCAGGTTTCTGAGCCCCTCCCAGCAGCAGCAGAAAGGCCTCACCCACAAGTTCCTGAGCCTCTCCCTGCAGCTGCAGAAAGGCCTCACCCCCACGTTCCTGAGCCTCTCCCTGCAGCTACAGAAAATTCCTCACCCCCAGGTTCCTCAACATCCCCGTGCAGCTGCAGAAAGGACTCACCCCCATGTTCCTGAGCCTCTCCCTGCAGCTGTAGAAAGACCTCACCCCCAGGTTCCTAAGCCTCTCCCTGCAGCTGCCGAAAGGCCTCACCCCAAGGTTCCTGAGCCTATTCCTGCAGCTGCAGAAAGGCCTCACACCCAGGTTCCTGAGCCTCTCCCTGCAGCTGCAGAAAGGCTTCAAAACCCAGTTTTCTGAGCCTCTCCCTGCAGCTGCAGAAAGGCCTCCCCCCCAGGTTCCTGAGCATCCCCGTGCAGCTGCAGAAAGGCCTCACACACAGGTTCCTGAGCCTCTCCCTGCAGCTGCAGAAAGGCCTAACCCCCAGGTTCCTGAGCATATCGCTGCAGCTGCAGAAAGGCCTCACCCCCAGGTTCCTGAGCCTCTCCCTCCAGCTGCAGAAAGGTCTCACCCCTAGGTTCCTGAGCCTATTCCTGGAGCTGCAGAATGGATTCCCCCACAGATCCCTGACCCTATCCCTGCAGCTGCAAAAAGGTTCTCACCCCCAGGATCCTGAGCCTCTCCCTGCATCCGCAGAGAGGCCACACCCCCAAGATCCTGAGCCTCTCCCTGTAGCTACAGAAAAGGCCTCACCCCCAGGTTCCTGAACCTCCCCCTGCAGCTGCAGAAAAGCCTCACCCCCAGGTTCCTGAGCCTCTCCCTGCAGCTGAGAAAAGGCCTCACCCACAGATTCATGAGCCTCTCCCTGCAGCTGCAGAAAGGCCTCACCACCAAGTTCCTGAGCCTCTCCCTGCAGCTGCAGACAAGCCTAACACCCAGGCTCCTGAGCCTCTCCCTGCAGCTGCAGAAAGGCCTCACCACAAGGTTCCTGAACCTCCTCCTCCCGCAGCTGCAGAAAGGACTCACTCCCAGGTTCCTGAGCCTCTCCCTGCAGCTACAGAAAAGACCTCACCCCCAGGTTCCTGAACCTTTCCCTGCAGCTGCAGAAAGGCCTCACCCGAGGTTCCTGAGCCTGTCCCTGCAGCAGCAGAAAGGCCTCCCCCCTGGGTTCCTGAGCATCCCCGTGCAGCTGCAGAAAGGCCTCACCCACAGGTTCCTGAGCCTCTCCCTGGCGCTGCAGCAAGGCCTAACCCCCAGGTTTCTGAACATCCCCGTGCAGCTGCAGAAAGTCCTCACCCCCAGGTTCCTGAGCATATCCCTGCACCTGCTGAAAGGTCTCACCACCAGGGTCCTGAGCCTCTCCCTGTAGATACAGAAAAGGCCTCACCCCCAGCTTCATGAGCCTCTCCCCGCAGCTGCAGAAAGGCCTCAGCCCCAGGTTCCTGAGTAACTCCCTGCAGCAGCAGAAAGGCCTCACCCCCAGGTTCCTGAGCATCTCCGTGCAGATCCAGAAAGGCCTCACCCCCAGGTTCCTCAGCCTCTCCCTGCAGCTGCAGAAAGGCCTCACACCCAGGTTTCTGAGCCTCTCCCTGCAGGTGCAGAAAGGCATAACCCTCAGGTTCCTGAACATCCCTGTGCATCTGCAGAAAGGCCTCACCCCAAGCTTCATGAGCCTCTCCCGGCAGCTTCAGAAAGGCCTCACCCCCAGGTTTCTGAGCCTCTCCCTGCAGCTGCAGGAAGGCCTCACCCCCACGTTCCTGAGCCTCTCCCTGCAGCTACAGAAAATTCCTCACCCCCAGGTTCCTCAACATCCCCGTGCAGCTGCAGAAAGGCCTCCCCCCCAGGTTCCTGAGCATCCCCGTGCAGCTGCAGAAAGGCCTCACACACAGGTTCCTGAGCCTCTCCCTGCAGCTGCAGAAAGGCCTAACCCCCAGGTTTCTGAACATCCCCGTGCAGCTGCAGAAAGGCCTCACCCCCAGGTTCCTGAGCATATCCCTGCAGCTGCAGAAAGGCCTCACCCCCAGGTTCCTGAGCCTCTCCCTCCAGCTGCAGAAAGGTCTCACCCCTAGGTTCCTGAGCCTATTCCTGGAGCTGCAGAATGGACTCACCCACAGATCCCTGACCCTATCCCTGCAGCTGCAAAAAGGTTCTCACCCCCAGGTTCCTGAGCCTCTCCCTGCATCCGCAGAGAGGCCACACCCCCAAGTTCCTGAGCCTCTCCCTGTAGCTACAGAAAAGGCCTCACCCCCAGGTTCCTGAACCTCCCCCTGCAGCTGCAGAAAAGCCTCACCCCCAGGTTCCTGAGCCTCTCCCTGCAGCTGAGAAAAGGCCTCACCCACAGATTCATGAGCCTGTCCCTGCAGCTGCAGAAAGGCCTCACCCCCAAGTTCCTGAGCCTCTCCCTGCAGCTGCAGACAAGCCTAACACCCAGGCTCCTGAGCCTCTCCCTGCAGCTGCAGAAAGGCCTCACCACAAGGTTCCTGAACCTCCTCCTCCCGCAGCTGCAGAAAGGACTCACTCCCAGGTTCCTGAGCCTCTCCCTGCAGCTACAGAAAAGACCTCAGCCCCAGGTTCCTGAACCTTTCCCTGCAGCTGCAGAAAGGCCTCACCCGAGGTTCCTGAGCCTGTCCCTGCAGCTGCAGAGAGGCCTCGCACCCAGGTTCCTGAGCCTCTCCCTGCAGCTGCCGGAAGGCCTCACCCCCAGGTTCCTGTGTCTCTCCCTGCAGCTGCAGAAAGGCCTCAACCCCAGGTTCCTGAGCCTATCCCTGCAGCAGCAGAAAGGCCTCCCCCCCAGGTTCCTGAGCATCCCCGTGCACCTGCAGAAAGGCCTCACCCACAGGTTCCTGAGCCTCTCCCTGGCGCTGCAGAAAGGCCTAACCCCCAGGTTTCTGAACATCCCCGTGCAGCTGCAGAAAGTCCTCACCCCCAGGTTCCTGAGCATATCCCTGCACCTGCTGAAAGGTCTCACCACCAGGGTCCTGAGCCTCTCCCTGTAGATACAGAAAAGGCCTCACCCCCAGCTTCATGAGCCTCTCCCCGCAGCTGCAGAAAGGCCTCAGCCCCAGGTTCCTGAGTAACTCCCTGCAGCAGCAGAAAGGCCTCCCCCCAGGTTCCTGAGCATCTCCGTGCAGCTCCAGAAAGGCCTCACCCCCAGGTTTCTGAGCCTCTCCCTGCAGCTGCAGAAAGGCATAACCCCAAGCTTCATGAGCCTCTCCCGGCAGCTTCAGAAAGGCCTCACCCCCAGGTTTCTGAACCTCTCCCTGCAGCTGCAGAAAAGCCTCACCCCCACGTTCCTGAGCCTCTCCCTGCAGCTACAGAAAATTCCTCACCCCCAGGTTCCTCAACATCCCCGTGCAGCTGCAGAAAGGACTCCCCCCATGTTCCTGAGCCTCTCCCTGCAGCTGCCGAAAGGCCTCACCCCCAGGTTCCTGAGCCTATTCCTGCGGTTGCAGAAAGGACTCACCCCCAGGTTCCTGAGCCTCTCCCTGCAGCTGCAGAAAGGACTCACCCCCAGGTTCCTGAGCCTCTTCATCCAGCTACAGAAAGGCCTCACCCCTAGGTTCCTGAGCCTATTCCTGGAGCTGCAGAATGGACACACCCCCAGGTTGCTGAGACTCTCCCTGCAGCTGCAGAAAAGCCTCAACCCCAGGTTCCTGAGCCTCTCCCTGCAGCTGCAGAAAGGCCTCACCCCCAGGTTCCTGAGCCTCTCCCTGCAGCTGCCGAAAGGCCTAACCCCCAGGTTCCTGAGCCTATCCCTGTAGCTGGAGAAAGGCCTCACCCCCAGGTCCCTGACCCTATCCCTGCAGCTGCAAAAGGCCTCACCCCCAGGTTCCTGAACCTCCCCCTGCAGCTGCAGAAAAGCCTCACCCCCAGGGTTCTGAGCCTCTCCCTGCAGCTGAGAAAAGGCCTCACCCACAGATTCATGAGCCTCTCCCTGCAGCTACAGAAAGGCCTCACCCCTAAGTTCCTGAGCCTCTCCCTCCAGCTGCAGACAAGCCTCACACCCAGGCTCCTGAGCCTCTCCCTGCAGCTGCAGAAAGGCCTCACCACAAGGTTCCTGAACCTCCTCCTCCCGCAGCTGCAGAAAGGACTCACTCCCAGGTTCCAGAGCCTCTCCCTGCAGCTACAGAAAAGGCCTCACCCGCAGGTTCCTGAACCTTTCCATGCAGCTGCAGAAAGGCCTCACCCGAGGTTCCTGAGCCTGTCCCTGCAGCTGCAGAAAGGCCTCACACCCAGGTTCCTGAGCCTCTTCCTGCAGCTGCAGAAAGGCCTCACACCCAGGATTCTGAGCCTCTCCCTGCAGCTGCAGAAAGGCCTAACCCCCAGGTTCCTGAACATCCCCGTGCAGCTGCAGAAAGGCCTCACCCCTAGCTTTATGAGCCTCTCCCTGCAGCTGCAGAAAGGCCTCAGCCCCAGGTTTCTGAGCCCCTCCCAGCAGCAGCAGAAAGGCCTCACCCACAGGTTCCTGAGCCTCTCCCTGCAGCTGCAGAAAGGCCTCACCCCCACGTTCCTGAGCCTCTTCCTGCAGCTACAGAAAAGGTCTCACCCCCAGGTTCCTGAACATCCCCGTGCAGCTGCAGAAAGGACTCACCCCCATGTTCCTGAGCCTCTCCCTGCAGCTGCAGAAAGGCCTCAACCCCATGTTCCTGAGCCTCTCCCGGTAGCTGCCGAAAGGCCTCACCTCCAGGTTCCTGAGCCTATCCCTGGAGCTGCAGAATGGACTCACCCCCAGGTTCCTGAGGCTCTCCCTGCAGCTGCAGAAAGGCCTCAACCCCAGGTTCCTGAGCGAATCCCTGCAGCTGCAGAAAGGACTCACCCCCAGGTTCCTGAGCCTCTCCCTGCAGCTGCAGAAAGCCCTCACCCCCAGGTTCCTGAGCCTCTCACTGCAGCTGCAGAAAGGCCTCACCCCCAGTTTCCTGAGCCTCTCCCTGCAGCTGCAGAAAGGCCTCACCCCCACGTTCCTGAGCCTCTCCCTGCAGCTACAGAAAAGGCCTCAACCCCAGGTTCCTGAACATCCCCGTGCAGCTGCAGAAAGGACTAACCCCCATGTTCCTGAGCCTCTCCCTGCAGCTGCAGAAAGGCCTCAACCCCATGTTCCTGAGCCTCTCCCGGTAGCTGCCGAAAGGCCTCACCTCCAGGTTCCTGAGCCTATCCCTGGAGCTGTAGAATGGACTCACCCCCAGGTTCCTGAGGCTCTCCCTGCAGCTGCACAAAGGCCTCAACCCCAGGTTCCTGAGCGAATCCCTGCAGCTGCAGAAAGGACTCACCCCCAGGTTCCTGAACCTCTCCCTGCAGCTGCAGAAAGCCCTCACCCCCAGGTTCCTGAGCCTCTCCCTGCAGCTGCAGAAAGGCCTCACCCCCAGTTTCCTGAGCGTATTCCTGGAGCTGCAGAATGGACTCACCCCCAGGTTCCTGAGCCTCTCCCTGCAGATGTAGAAAGGCCTGACCCCCAGGTTCCTGACCCTATCTCTGCAGCTGCAAAAAGGCCTCACCCCCAGGTTCCTGGGACTCTCCCTGCAGCTGCAGAAATGCCTCACCCCCAGGTTTCTGAACATCCCCGTGCAGCTGCAGAAAGGCATCACCCCCAGGTTCCTGAGACTATTCCCGAAGCTGCAGAAAGGCCTCACTCCCAGGTTCCTGTACATCCCCATACAGCTGCAGAAAATCCTCACCCCCAGGTTCCTGAGCCCCCCCCTGCAGCTGCAGAAAGGCCTCAACCCCAGGTTCCTGAGCCTCTCCCTGCACCTGCCGAAAGGCCTCAACCCCAGGTTCCAGAGCCTCTCCCTGCAGCTGCAGAAAGGCCTCACACCCAGGCTCCTGAGCCTCCCCCTGCAGCTGCAGAAAGGCCTCACCACAAGGTCCCTGAACCTCCTCCGGCAGCTGCAGAAAGGACTAACTCCCAGGTTCCTGAGCCTCTCCCTGCAGCTACAGAAAAGGCCTCACCCCCAGGTTCCAGAACCATTTCCTGCAGCTGCAGAAATGCCTCACCCCGAGGTTCCTGAGCCTGTCCCTGCAGCTGCAGAAAGGCCTCACACCCAGGTTCCTGAGCCTCTCCCTGCAGCTGCAGAAAGGCCTCAAAACCCAGTTTTCTGAACCTCTCCCTGCAGCTGCAGAAAGGCCTAACACCCAGGTTCCTGAACATCCCCGTGCAGCTGCAGAAAGGCCTCACCCCTAGCTTCATGAGCCTCTACCTGCAGCTGCAGAAAGGCCTCAGCCCCAGGTTTCTGAGCCCCTCCCAGCAGCAGCAGAAGGGCCTCATCCACAGGTTCCTGAGGCTCTCCCTGCAGCTGCAGAACGGCCTCACCCCCAAGTTCCTGAGCCTCTCCCTGCAGCTACAGAAAAGGCCTCACCCCCAGGTTCCTGAACATCCCTGTGCAGCTGCAGAAAGGACTCACCCCCAGGTTCCTGAGCCTCTCCCTGCAGCTGCAGAAAGGACTCACCCCCAGGGTCCTGAGCCTCTCCCTGCAGCAAGGCCTCATCCCCAGGTTCCTGAGCCAATTCCTGGAGCTGCATAATGGACTCACCCCCAGGTTCCTGAGCCTCTCCCTGTATCCGCTGAATGGACTCACCCCCAAGTTCCTGAGCCTCTCCCTGCAGTTGCAGAAAGGCCTCACACCCAGGTTTCTGATCCTCCCCCTGCAGCTGCAGAAAAGGCCTCACCCCCCCAGGTTCCTGAGCTTCACCCTGCAGCTGCAGAAAGGCCTCACCCCAGGTTCCTGAGCCTCTCCCTGCAGCTAAAGAAAAGGCCTCATCCGAGGTTCCTGAGCCTGTCCCTGCAGCTGCTGAAAGGCCTCACCCCCAGGTTCCTGAGCCTCTCCCTGCAGCTGCAGAAAGGCCTAACCCCCAGGTTCCTGAACATCCCCGTGCAACTGCAGAAAGGCCTCACCCCTAGGTTCCTGAGCCTATCCCTGCAGCTGCAGAAAGGCCTCACCCCCAGGTTCCTGAACATCTCCCTGCAGCTGCAGAAAGGCCTCACCCCCAGGTTCCTGAGCCTCTCCCTTCAGATACAGAAAAGGCCTCACCCGTAGCTTCATGAGTCTCTCCCTGCAGCTTCAGAAAGGCCTCACCCCCAGGGTTCAGAGCCTCTCCCTGCAGCTGCAGAAAGACCTAACACCCAGCTTCCTGAACATTCCCGTGCAGCTGCAGAAAGGCCTCACCCCTAGCTTCATGAGCCTCTACCTGCAGCTGCAGAAAGGCCTCAGCCCCAGGTTTCTGAGCCCCTCCCAGCAGCAGCAGAAAGGCCTCATCCACAGGTTCCGGAGTCTCTCCCTGCAGCTGCAGAAAGGCCTCACCCCCAGGTTCCTGAACATCCCCGTGCAGCTGCAGAAAGGACTCACCCCCAGGTTCCTGAGCCTCTCCCTGCAGCTGCAGAAAGGACTCACCCCCAGGGTCCTGAGCCTCTCCCTGCAGCTGCAGAAAAGGCCTCACCCCCAGGTTCCTGAGTCTCTCCCTGCAGCTGCAGAAAGGCCTCACCCCCAGGTTCCTGTGCCTCTCCCTGCAGCTGCAGAAAGGCCTCAACCCCAGGTTCCTGAGCCTATCCCTGCAGCAGCAGAAAGGCCTCCCCCCCAGGTTCCTGAGCATCCCCGTGCAGCTGCAGAAAGGCTTCACCCACAGGTTCCTGAGCCTCTCCCTGCAGCTGCAGAAAGGCCTAACCCCCAGGTTTCTGAACATCCCCGTGCAGCTGCAGAAAGTCCTCACCCCCAGGTTCCTGAGCATATCCCTGCACCTGCGGAAAGGTCTCACCACCAGGGTCCTGAGCCTCTCCCTGTAGATACAGAAAAGGCCTCACCCCCAGCTTCATGAGCCTCTCCCCGCAGCTGCAGAAAGGCCTCAGCCCCAGGTTCCTGAGCAACTCCCTGCAGCAGCAGAAAGGCCTCACCCCCAGGTTCCTGAGCATCTCCGTGCAGCTCCAGAAAGGCCTCACCCCCAGGTTCCTCAGCCTCTCCCTGCAGCTGCAGAAAGGCCTCACACCCAGGTTTCTGAGCCTCTCCCTGCAGCTGCAGAAAGGCATAACCCCCAGGTTCCTGAACATCCCCGTGCAGCTGCAGAAAGGCCTCACCCCTAGCTTCATGAGCCTCTCCCGGCAGCTTCAGAAAGGCCTCACCCCCAGGTTTCTGAGCCCCTTCCAGCAGCATCAGAAAGGCCTCACCCACAGGTCCCTGAGCCTCTCCCTGCAGCTGCAGAAAGGCCTCACCCCCACGTTCCTGAGCCCCTCCCTGCAGCTACAGAAAATTCCTCACCCCCAGGTTCCTCAACATCCCCGTGCAGCTGCAGAAAGGACTCACCCCCATGTTCCTGAGCCTCTCCCTGCAGCTGCCGAAAGGCCTCACCCCCAGGTTCCTGAGCCTATTCCTGCGGTTGCAGAAAGGACTCACCCCCAGGTTCCTGAGCCTCTCCCTGCAGCTGCAGAAAGGCCTCACCCCCAGGTTCCTGAGCCTCTCCCTCCAGCTACAGAAAGGCCTCACCCCTAGGTTCCTGAGCCTATTCCTGGAGCTGCAGAATGGACTCACCCCCAGGTTGCTGAGCCTCTCCCTGCAGCTGCAGAAAAGCCTCAACCCCAGGTTCCTGAGCCTCTCCCTGCAGCTGCAGAAAGGCCTCACCCCCAGGTTCCTGAGCCTCTCCCTGCAGCTGCCGAAAGGCCTCACCCCCAGGTTCCTGAGCCTATCCCTGCAGCTGCAGAAAGGCCTCACACCCAGGTCCCTGACCCTATCCCTGCAGCTGCAAAAAGGTTCTCATCCCCAGGTTCCTGAGCCTTTCCCTGCATCCGCAGGAAGGCCACACCCCCAGGTTCCTGAGCCTATCCCTGTAGCTACAGAAAAGGCCTCACCCCCAGGTTCCTGAACATCCCCCTGCAGCTGCAGAAAAGCCTCACCCCCAGGTTCCTGAGCCTCTCCCTGCAGCTGAGAAAAGGCCTCACCCACAGATTCATGAGCCTCTCCCTGCAGCTGCAGAAAGGCCTCACCCCCAAGTTCCTGAGCCTCTCCCTCCAGGTGCAGACAAGCCTCACACCCAGGCTCCTGACCCTCTCCCTGCAGCTGCAGAAAGGCCTCACCACAAGGTTCCTGAACCTCCTCCTCCCGCAGCTGCATAAAGGACTCACTCCCAGGTTCCAGAGCCTCTCCCTGCAGCTACAGAAAAGGCCTCACCCGCAGGTTCCTGAACCTTTCCCTGCAGCTGCAGAAAGGCCTCACCCGAGGTTCCTGAGCCTGTCCCTGCAGCTGCAGAAAGGCCTCACACCCAGGTTCCTGAGCCTCTTCCTGCAGCTGCAGAAAGGCCTCACACCCAGGTTTCTGAGCCTCTCCCTGCAGCTGCAGAAAGGCCTAACCCCCAGGTTCCTGAACATCCCCGTGCAGCTGCAGAAAAGCCTCAACCCTAGCTTCATGAGCCTCTCCCTGCAGCTGCAGAAAGGCCTCACCCCCAGGTTTCTGAGCCCCTCCCAGCAGCAGCAGAAAGGCCTCACCCACAGGTTCCTGAGCCTCTCCCTGCAGCTGCAGAAAGGCCTCACCCCCACGTTCCTGAGCCTCTCCCTGCAGCTACAGAAAAGGCCTCACCCCAGGTTCCTGAACATCCGCCGTGCAGCTGCAGAAAGGACTCACCCCCATGTTCCTGAGCCTCTCCCTGCAGATGCAGAAAGGCCTCAGCCCCATGTTCCTGAACCTCCTCCGGCAGCTGCAGAAAGGCCTAACTCCCAGTTTCCTGAGCCTCTCCCTGCAGCTACAGAAAAGGCCTCACCCCCAGGTTCCAGAACCTTTCCCTGCAGCTGCAGAAATGCCTCACCCCGAGGTTTCTGAGCCTGTCCCTGCAGCTGCAGAATGGCCTCATACCCAGGTTCCTGAGCCTCTCCCTGCAGCTGCAGAAAGGCCTCAAAACCCAGTTTTCTGAGCCTCTCCCTGCAGCTGCAGAAAGGCCTAACACCCAGGTTCCTGAACATCCCCGTGCAGCTGCAGAAAGGCCTCACCCCTAGCTTCATGAGCCTCTACCTGCAGCTGCAGAAAGGCCTCAGCCCCAGGTTTCTGAGCCCCTCCCAGCAGCAGCAGAAAGGCCTCATCCACAGGTTCCTGAGGCTCTCCCTGCAGCTGCAGAACGGCCTCGCCCCCACGTTCCTGAGCCTCTCCCTGCAGCTGCAGAAAGGACTCACCCCCAGGTTCCTGAGCCTCTCCCTGCATCAGCAGAATGGACTCATCCCCAAGTTCCTGAGCCTCTCCCTGCAGCTGCAGAAAGGCCTCACACCCAGGTTTCTGATCCTCCCCCTGCAGCTGCAGAAAAGGCCTCACCCCCCAGGTTCCTGAGCTTCACCCTGCAGCTGCAGAAAGGCCTCACCCCAGGTTCCTGAGCCTCTCCCTGCAGCTAAAGAAAAGGCCTCACCTGAGGTTCCTGAGCCTGTCCCTGCAGCTGCTGAAAGGCCTCACCCCCAGGTTCCTGAGCCTCTCCCTGCAGCTGCAGAAAGGCCTAACCCCCAGGTTCCTGAACATCCCCGTGCAACTGCAGAAAGGCCTCACCCCTAGGTTCCTGAGCCTATCCCTGCAGCTGCAGAAAGGCCTCACCCCCAGGTTCCTGAACATCTCCCTGCAGCTGCAGAAAGGCCTCACCCCTAGGTTCCTGAGCCTCTACCTGCAGATACAGAAAAGGCCTCACCCGTAGCTTTATGAGTCTCTCCCTGCAGCTTCAGAAAGGCCTCACCCCCAGGGTTCAGAGCCTCTCCCCCAGGGTTCAGAGCCTCTCCCTGCAGCTGCAGAAAGGCCTAACACCCAGCTTCCTGAACATCTCCGTGCAGCTGCAGAAAGGCCTCACCCCTAGCTTCATGAGCCTCTACCTGCAGCTGCAGAAAGGCCTCAGCCCCAGGTTTCTGAGCCCCTCCCAGCAGCAGCAGAAAGGCCTCATCCACAGGTTCCTGAGGCTCACCCTGCAGCTGCAGAAAGGCCTCACCCCACGTTCCTGAACCTCTCCCTGCAGCTACAGAAAAGGCCTCACCCCCAGGTTCCTGAACATCCCCGTGCAGCTGCAGAAAGGACTCACCCTCAGGTTCCTGAGCCTCTCCCTGCAGCTGCAGAAAGGACTCACCCCCAGGGTGCTGAGCCTCTCCCTGCAGCTGCAGAAAAGGCCTCACCCCCAGGTTCCTGAGTCTCTCCCTGCAGCTGCAGAAAGGCCTCACCCCCAGGTTCCTGTGCCTCTCCCTGCAGCTGCAGAAAGGCCTCAACCCCAGGTTCCTGAGCCTATCCCTGCAGCAGCAGAAAGGCCTCCCCCCCAGGTTCCTGAGCATCCCCGTGCAGCTGCAGAAAGGCCTCACCCCTAGCTTCATGAGCCTCTCCCTGCAGCTGCAGAAAGGCCTCACCCCCACGTTCCTGAGCCTCTTCCTGCAGCTACAGAAAATTCCTCACCCCCAGGTTCCTCAACATCCCCGTGCAGCTGCAGAAAGGACTCACCCCCATGTTCCTGAGCCTCTCCCTGCAGCTGCAGAAAGGACTCACCCCCAGGTTCCTGAGCCTCTCCGTGCAGCTGCAGAAAGGACTCAGCCCCAGGTTCCTGAGCCTCTTCCTCCAGCTACAGAAAGGCCTCACCCCTAGGTTCCTGAGCCTGTTCCTGGAGCTGCAGAATGGACTCACCCCCAGGTTGCTGAGACTCTCCCTGCAGCTGCAGAAAAGCCTCAACCCCAGGTTCCTGAGCCTCTCCCTGCAGCTGCAGAAAGGCCTCACTCCCAGGTTCCTGAGCCTCTCCCTGCAGCTGCCGAAAGGCCTCACCCCCAGGTTCCTGAGCCTATCCCTGCAGCTGCAGAAAGGCCTCACCCCCAGGTCCCTGACCCTATCCCTGCAGCTGCAAAAAGGTTCTCATCCCCAGGTTCCTGAGCCTTTCCCTGCATCCGCAGGAAAGCCACACCCCCAAGTTCCTGAGCCTCTCCCTGTAGCTACAGAAAAGGCCTAACCCCCAGGTTCCTGAACCTCCCCCTGCAGCTGCAGAAAAGCCTCACCCCCAGGTTCCTGAGCCTCTCCCTGCAGCTGAGAAAAGGCCTCACCCACAGATTCATGAGCCTCTCCCTGCAGCTGCAGAAAGGCCTCACCCCCAAGTTCCTGAGCCTCTCCCTCCAGCTGCAGACAAGCCTCACACCCAGGCTCCTGAGCCTCTCCCTGCAGCTGCAGAAAGGCCTCACCACAAGGTTCCTGAACCTCCTCCTCCCTCAGCTGCAGAAAGGACTCTCTCCCAGGTTCCAGAGCCTCTCCCTGCAGCTACAGAAAAGGCCTCACCCGCAGGTTCCAGAACCTTTCCCTGCAGCTGCAGAAAGGCCTCACCCGAGGTTCCTGAGCCTATTCCCGCAGCTGCAGAAAGGCCTCACACCCAGGTTTCTGAGCCTCTCCCTGCAGCTGCAGAAAGGCCTAACCCCCAGGTTCCTGAACATCTCCGTGCAGCTGCAGAAAGTCCTCACCCCCAGGTTCCTGAGCATATCCCTGCACCTGCTGAAAGGTCTCACCACCAGGGTCCTGAGCCTCTCCCTGTAGATACAGAAAAGGCCTCACCCCCAGCTTCATGAGCCTCTCCCCGCAGCTGCAGAAAGGCCTCAGCCCTAGGTTCCTGAGCATATCCCTGCACCTGCTGAAAGGTCTCACCACCAGGGTCCTGAGCCTCTCCCTGTAGATACAGAAAAGGCCTCACCCCAGGTTCATGAGCCTCTCCCCGCAGCTGCAGAAAGGCCTCACCCCTAGGTTCCTGAGCCTCTCCCTGCAGATACAGAAAAGGCCTCACCCGTAGCTTTATGAGTCTCTCCCTGCAGCTTCAGAAAGGCCTCACCCCCAGGGTTCAGAGCCTCTCCCCCAGGGTTCAGAGCCTCTCCCTGCAGCTGCAGAAAGGCCTAACACCCAGCTTCCTGAACATCTCCGTGCAGCTGCAGAAAGGCCTCACCCCTAGCTTCATGAGCCTCTACCTGCAGCTGCAGAAAGGCCTCAGCCCCAGGTTTCTGAGCCCCTCCCAGCAGCAGCAGAAAGGCCTCATCCACAGGTTCCTGAGGCTCACCCTGCAGCTGCAGAAAGGCCTCACCCCCACGTTCCTGAGCCTCTACCTGCAGCTACAGAAAAGGCCTCACCCCCAGGTTCCTGAACATCCCCGTGCAGCTGCAGAAAGGACTCACCCCCAGGTTCCTGAGCCTCTCCCTGCAGCTGCAGAAAGGACTCACCCCCAGGGTCCTGAGCCTCTCCCTGTAGATACAGAAAAGGCCTCACCCCCAGCTTCATGAGCCTCTCCCCGCAGCTGCAGAAAGGCCTCAGCCCTAGGTTCCTGAGCATATCCCTGCACCTGCTGAAAGGTCTCACCACCAGGGTCCTGAGCCTCTCCCTGTAGATACAGAAAAGGCCTCACCCCCAGCTTCATGAGCCTCTCCCCGCAGCTGCAGAAAGGCCTCAGCCCTAGGTTCCTGAGTAACTCCCTGCAGCAGCAGAAAGGCCTCACCCCCAGGTTCCTGATCATCTGCATGCAGCTCCAGAAAGGCCTCACCCCCAGGTTCCTCAGCCTCTCCCTGCAGCTGCAGAAAGGCCTCACACCCAGGTTTCTGAGCCTCTCCCTGCAGCTGCAGAAAGGCATATAACCCCCAGGTTCCTGAACATCCCCGTGCAGCTGCAGAAAGGCCTCACCCCTAGCTTCATGAGCCTCTCCCGGCAGCTTCAGAAAGGCCTCACCCCCAGGTTTCTGAGCCCCTCCCAGCAGCAGCAGAAAAGCCTCACCCACAGGTCCCTGAGCCTCTCCCTGCAGCTGCAGAAAGGCCTCACCCCCACGTTCCTGAGCCTCTTCCTGCAGCTACAGAAAATTCCTCACCCCCAGGTTCCTCAACATCCCCGTGCAGCTGCAGAAAGGACTCACCCCCATGTTCCTGAGCCTCTCCCTGCAGCTGCAGAAAGGACTCACCCCCAGGTTCCTGAGCCTCTCCGTGCAGCTGCAGAAAGGACTCAGCCCCAGGTTCCTGAGCCTCTTCCTCCAGCTACAGAAAGGCCTCACCCCTAGGTTCCTGAGCCTGTTCCTGGAGCTGCAGAATGGACTCACCCCCAGGTTGCTGAGACTCTCCCTGCAGCTGCAGAAAAGCCTCAACCCCAGGTTCCTGAGCCTCTCCCTGCAGCTGCAGAAAGGCCTCACTCCCAGGTTCCTGAGCCTCTCCCTGCAGCTGCCGAAAGGCCTCACCCCCAGGTTCCTGAGCCTATCCCTGCAGCTGCAGAAAGGCCTCACCCCCAGGTCCCTGACCCTATCCCTGCAGCTGCAAAAAGGTTCTCATCCCCAGGTTCCTGAGCCTTTCCCTGCATCCGCAGGAAAGCCACACCCCCAAGTTCCTGAGCCTCTCCCTGTAGCTACAGAAAAGGCCTAACCCCCAGGTTCCTGAACCTCCCCCTGCAGCTGCAGAAAAGCCTCACCCCCAGGTTCCTGAGCCTCTCCCTGCAGCTGAGAAAAGGCCTCACCCACAGATTCATGAGCCTCTCCCTGCAGCTGCAGAAAGGCCTCACCCCCAAGTTCCTGAGCCTCTCCCTCCAGCTGCAGACAAGCCTCACACCCAGGCTCCTGAGCCTCTCCCTGCAGCTGCAGAAAGGCCTCACCACAAGGTTCCTGAACCTCCTCCTCCCGCAGCTGCAGAAAGGACTCTCTCCCAGGTTCCAGAGCCTCTCCCTGCAGCTACAGAAAAGGCCTCACCCGCAGGTTCCAGAACCTTTCCCTGCAGCTGCAGAAAGGCCTCACCCGAGGTTCCTGAGCCTATTCCCGCAGCTGCAGAAAGGCCTCACACCCAGGTTTCTGAGCCTCTCCCTGCAGCTGCAGAAAGGCCTAACCCCCAGGTTCCTGAACATCTCCATGCAGCTGCAGAAAGTCCTCACCCCCAGGTTCCTGAGCATATCCCTGCACCTGCTGAAAGGTCTCACCACCAGGGTCCTGAGCCTCTCCCTGTAGATACAGAAAAGGCCTCACCCCCAGCTTCATGAGCCTCTCCCCGCAGCTGCAGAAAGGCCTCAGCCCTAGGTTCCTGAGCATATCCCTGCACCTGCTGAAAGGTCTCACCACCAGGGTCCTGAGCCTCTCCCTGTAGATACAGAAAAGGCCTCACCCCAGGTTCATGAGCCTCTCCCCGCAGCTGCAGAAAGGCCTCACCCCTAGGTTCCTGAGCCTCTCCCTGCAGATACAGAAAAGGCCTCACCCGTAGCTTTATGAGTCTCTCCCTGCAGCTTCAGAAAGGCCTCACCCCCAGGGTTCAGAGCCTCTCCCCCAGGGTTCAGAGCCTCTCCCTGCAGCTGCAGAAAGGCCTAACACCCAGCTTCCTGAACATCTCCGTGCAGCTGCAGAAAGGCCTCACCCCTAGCTTCATGAGCCTCTACCTGCAGCTGCAGAAAGGCCTCAGCCCCAGGTTTCTGAGCCCCTCCCAGCAGCAGCAGAAAGGCCTCATCCACAGGTTCCTGAGGCTCACCCTGCAGCTGCAGAAAGGCCTCACCCCCACGTTCCTGAGCCTCTCCCTGCAGCTACAGAAAAGGCCTCACCCCCAGGTTCCTGAACATCCCCGTGCAGCTGCAGAAAGGACTCACCCCCAGGTTCCTGAGCCTCTCCCTGCAGCTGCAGAAAGGACTCACCCCCAGGGTCCTGAGCCTCTCCCTGCAGCTGCAGAAAAGGCCTCACCCCCAGGTTCCTGAGTCTCTCCCTGCAGCTGCAGAAAGGCCTCACCCCCAGGTTCCTGTGCCTCTCCCTGCAGCTGCAGAAAGGCCTCAACCCCAGGTTCCTGAGCCTATCCCTGCAGCAGCAGAAAGGCCTCCCCCCCAGGTTCTTGAGCATCCCCGTGCAGCTGCAGAAAGGCCTCACCCACAGGTTCCTGAGCCTCTCCCTGCAGCTGCAGAAAGGCCTAACCCCCAGGTTTCTGAACAACCCCGTGCAGCTGCAAAAAGTCCTCACCCCCAGGTTCCTGAGCATATCCCTGCACCTGCTGAAAGGTCTCACCACCAGGGTCCTGAGCCTCTCCCTGTAGATACAGAAAAGGCCTCACCCCCAGCTTCATGAGCCTCTCCCCGCAGCTGCAGAAAGGCCTCAGCCCTAGGTTCCTGAGTAACTCCCTGCAGCAGCAGAAAGGCCTCACCCCCAGGTTCCTGATCATCTGCATGCAGCTCCAGAAAGGCCTCACCCCCAGGTTCCTCAGCCTCTCCCTGCAGCTGCAGAAAGGCCTCACACCCAGGTTTCTGAGCCTCTCCCTGCAGCTGCAGAAAGGCATATAACCCCCAGGTTCCTGAACATCCCCGTGCAGCTGCAGAAAGGCCTCACCCCTAGCTTCATGAGCCTCTCCCGGCAGCTTCAGAAAGGCCTCACCCCCAGGTTTCTGAGCCCCTCCCAGCAGCAGCAGCAGAAAAGCCTCACCCACAGGTCCCTGAGCCTCTCCCTGCAGCTGCAGAAAGGCCTCACCCCCACGTTCCTGAGCCTCTTCCTGCAGCTACAGAAAATTCCTCACCCCCAGGTTCCTCAACATCCCCGTGCAGCTGCAGAAAGGACTCACCCCCATGTTCCTGAGCCTCTCCCTGCAGCTGCAGAAAGGACTCACCCCCAGGTTCCTGAGCCTCTCCGTGCAGCTGCAGAAAGGACTCAGCCCCAGGTTCCTGAGCCTCTTCCTCCAGCTACAGAAAGGCCTCACCCCTAGGTTCCTGAGCCTGTTCCTGGAGCTGCAGAATGGACTCACCCCCAGGTTGCTGAGACTCTCCCTGCAGCTGCAGAAAAGCCTCAACCCCAGGTTCCTGAGCCTCTCCCTGCAGCTGCAGAAAGGCCTCACTCCCAGGTTCCTGAGCCTCTCCCTGCAGCTGCCGAAAGGCCTCACCCCCAGGTTCCTGAGCCTATCCCTGCAGCTGCAGAAAGGCCTCACCCCCAGGTCCCTGACCCTATCCCTGCAGCTGCAAAAAGGTTCTCATCCCCAGGTTCCTGAGCCTTTCCCTGCATCCGCAGGAAAGCCACACCCCCAAGTTCCTGAGCCTCTCCCTGTAGCTACAGAAAAGGCCTAACCCCCAGGTTCCTGAACCTCCCCCTGCAGCTGCAGAAAAGCCTCACCCCCAGGTTCCTGAGCCTCTCCCTGCAGCTGAGAAAAGGCCTCACCCACAGATTCATGAGCCTCTCCCTGCAGCTGCAGAAAGGCCTCACCCCCAAGTTCCTGAGCCTCTCCCTCCAGCTGCAGACAAGCCTCACACCCAGGCTCCTGAGCCTCTCCCTGCAGCTGCAGAAAGGCCTCACCACAAGGTTCCTGAACCTCCTCCTCCCGCAGCTGCAGAAAGGACTCTCTCCCAGGTTCCAGAGCCTCTCCCTGCAGCTACAGAAAAGGCCTCACCCGCAGGTTCCAGAACCTTTCCCTGCAGCTGCAGAAAGGCCTCACCCGAGGTTCCTGAGCCTGTCCCTGCAGCTGCAGAAAGGCCTCACACCCAGGTTCCTGAGCCTATTCCCGCAGCTGCAGAAAGGCCTCACACCCAGGTTTCTGAGCCTCTCCCTGCAGCTGCAGAAAGGCCTAACCCCCAGGTTCCTGAACATCTCCGTGCAGCTGCAGAAAGGCCTCACCCCTAGCTTCATGAGCCTCTCCCTGCAGCTGCAGAAAGGCCTCACCCCCAGGTTTCTGAGCCCCTCCCAGCAGCAGCAGAAAGGCCTCACCCACAGGTTCCTGAGCCTCTCCCTGCAGCTGCAGAAAGGCCTCACCCCCACGTTCCTGAGCCTCTCCCTCCAGCTACAGAAAAGGCCTCACCCCCAGGTTCCTGAACATCTCCGTGCAGCTGCAGAAAGGACTCACCCCCATGTTCCTGAGCCTCTCCCTGCAGCTGCAGAAAGGCCTCAACCCCATGTTCCTGAGCCTCTCCCGGTAGCTGCCGAAAGGCCTCACCTCCAGGTTCCAGAGCCTATCCCTGGAGCTGCAGAATGGACTCACCCCCAGTTTCCTGAGGCTCTCCCTGCAGCTGCAGAAAGGCCTCAAACCCAGGTTCCTGAGCGAATCCCTGCAGCTGCAGAAAGGACTCACCCCCAGGTTCCTGAGCCTCTCCCTGCAGCTGCAGAAAGGCCTCAACCCCATGTTCCTGAGCCTCTCCCGGTAGCTGCCGAAAGGCCTCACCTCCAGGTTCCTGAGCCTATCCCTGGAGCTGCAGAATGGACTCACCCCCAGGTTCCTGAGGCTCTCCCTGCAGCTGCACAAAGGCCTCAACCCCAGGTTCCTGAGCGAATCCCTGCAGCTGCAGAAAGCCCTCACCCCCAGGTTCCTGAGCCTCTCCCTGCAGCTGCAGAAAGGCCTCACCCCCAGTTTCCTGAGCGTATTCCTGGAGCTGCAGAATGGACTCACCCCCAGGTTCCTGAGCCTCTCCCTGCAGCTGCAGAAAGGCCTCAACCCCAGGTTCCTGAGCCTCTCCCTGCACCTGCCGAAAGGCCTCAACCCTAGGTTCCAGAGCCTCTCCCTGCAGCTGCAGAAAGGCCTCACTCCCAGGCTCCTGAGCCTCCCCCTGCAGCTGCAGAAAGGCCTCACCACAAGGTTCCTGAACCTCCTCCGGCAGCTGCAGAAAGGCCTAACTCCCAGGTTCCTGAGCCTCTCCCTGCAGCTGCAGAAAGGCCTCACCCCCACGTTCCTGAGCATCTCCCTGCAGCTACAGAAAAGGCCTCACCCCCAGGTTCCTGAACATCCCCGTGCAGCTGCAGAAACGACTCACCCCCATGTTCCTGAGCCTCTCCCTGCAGCTGCAGAAAGGCCTCAACCCCATGTTCCTGAGCCTCTCCCGGTAGCTGCCGAAAGGCCTCACCTCCAGGTTCCAGAGCCTATCCCTGGAGCTGCAGAATGGACTCACCCCCATGTTCCTGAGGCTCTCCCTGCAGCTGCAGAAAGGCCTCAACCCCAGGTTCCTGAGCGAATCCCTGCAGCTGCAGAAAGGACTCACCCCCAGGTTCCTGAGCCTCTCCCTGCAGCTGCAGAAAGGCGTCAACCCCATGTTCCTGAGCCTCTCCCGGTAGCTGCCGAAAGGCCTCACCTCCAGGTTCCTGAGCCTATCCCTGGAGCTGCAGAATGGACTCACCCCCAGGTTCCTGAGGCTCTCCCTGCAGCTGCACAAAGGCCTCAACCCCAGGTTCCTGAGCGAATCCCTGCAGCTGCAGAAAGCCCTCACCCCCAGGTTCCTGAGCCTCTCCCTGCAGCTGCAGAAAGGCCTCACCCCCAGTTTCCTGAGCGTATTCCTGGAGCTGCAGAATGGACTCACCCCCAGGTTCCTGAGCGTCTCCGTGCAGCTGCAGAAAGGTCTCAACCCCAGGTTCCAGAGCCTCTCCCTGCAGCTGCAGAAAGGCCTCACCCCCAGGTTCCTGAGCCTCTCCCTGCACCTGCCGAAAGGCCTCAACCCCAGGTTCCAGAGCCTCTCCCTGCAGCTGCAGAAAGGCCTCACACCCAGGCTCCTGAGCCTCCCCCTGCAGCTGCAGAAAGGCCTCACCACAAGGTTCCTGAACCTCCTCCGGCAGCTGCAGAAAGGCCTAACTCCCAGGTTCCTGAGCCTCTCCCTGCAGCTACAGAAAAGGCCTCACCCCCAGGTTCCAGAACCTTTCCCTGCAGCTGCAGAAAGGCCTCACCCCGAGGTTCCTGAGCCTGTCCCTGCAGCTGCAGAAAGGCCTCACACCCAGGTTCCTGAGCCTCTCCCTGCAGCTGAGAAAAGGCCTCACCCACAGATTCATGAGCCTCTCCCTGCAGCTGCAGAAAGGCCTCACCCCCAAGTTCCTGAGCCTCTCCCTCCAGCTGCAGACAAGCCTCACACCCAGGCTCCTGAGCCTCTCCCTGCAGCTGCAGAAAGGCCTCACCCCCAGGTTCCTGAACATCCCCGTTCAGTTGCAGAAAGGTCTCACCCCCATGTTTCTGAGCCTATCCCTGCAGCTGCAGAAAGGCCTCACCCACAGGTTCCTGAGCCTCTCCCTGCAGCTGCAGAAAGGCCTCACCCCCACGTTCCTGAGCCTATCCCTGCAGCTGCAGAAAGGCCTCACCCACAGGTTCCTGAGCCTCTCCCTGCAGCTGCAGAAAGGCCTAACCCCCAGGTTCCTGAACATCTCCGTGCAGCTGCAGAAAGGCCTCACCCCTAGCTTCATGAGCCTCTCCCTGCAGCTGCAGAAAGGCCTCACCCCCAGGTTTCTGAGCCCCTCCCAGCAGCAGCAGAAAGGCCTCACCCACAGGTTCCTGAGCCTCTCCCTGCAGCTGCAGAAAGGCCTCACCCCCACATTCCTGAGCCTCTCCCTGCAGCTACAGAAAAGGCCTCACCCCCAGGTTCCTGAACATCCCCGTGCAGCTGCAGAAAGGACTCACCCCCATGTTCCTGAGCCTCTCCCTGCAGCTGCAGAAAGGCCTCAACCCCATGTTCCTGAGCCTCTCCCGGTAGCTGCCGAAAGGCCTCACCTCCAGGTTCCAGAGCCTATCCCTGGAGCTGCAGAATGGACTCACCCCCAGGTTCCTGAGGCTCTCCCTGCAGCTGCAGAAAGGCCTCAAACCCAGGTTCCTGAGCGAATCCCTGCAGCTGCAGAAAGGACTCACCCCCAGGTTCCTGAGCCTCTCCCTGCAGCTGCAGAAAGGCCTCAACCCCATGTTCCTGAGCCTCTCCCGGTAGCTGCCGAAAGCCTCACCTCCAGGTTCCTGAGCCTATCCCTGGAGCTGCAGAATGGACTCACCCCCAGGTTCCTGAGGCTCTCCCTGCAGCTGCACAAAGGCCTCAACCCCAGGTTCCTGAGCGAATCCCTGCAGCTGCAGAAAGCCCTCACCCCCAGGTTCCTGAGCCTCTCCCTGCAGCTGCAGAAAGGCCTCACCCCCAGTTTCCTGAGCGTATTCCTGGAGCTGCAGAATGGACTCACCCCCAGGTTCCTGAGCCTCTCCCTGCAGCTGCAGAAAGGCCTCAACCCCAGGTTCCTGAGCCTCTCCCTGCACCTGCCGAAAGGCCTCAACCCTAGGTTCCAGAGCCTCTCCCTGCAGCTGCAGAAAGGCCTCACACCCAGGCTCCTGAGCCTCCCCCTGCAGCTGCAGAAAGGCCTCACCACAAGGTTCCTGAACCTCCTCCGGCAGCTGCAGAAAGGCCTAACTCCCAGGTTCCTGAGCCTCTCCCTGCAGCTGCAGAAAGGCCTCACCCCCACGTTCCTGAGCCTCTCCCTGCAGCTACAGAAAAGGCCTCACCCCCAGGTTCCTGAACATCCCCGTGCAGCTGCAGAAACGACTCATCCCCATGTTCCTGAGCCTCTCCCTGCAGCTGCAGAAAGGCCTCAACCCCATGTTCCTGAGCCTCTCCCGGTAGCTGCCGAAAGGCCTCACCTCCAGGTTCCAGAGCCTATCCCTGGAGCTGCAGGATGGACTCACCCCCATGTTCCTGAGGCTCTCCCTGCAGCTGCAGAAAGGCCTCAACCCCAGGTTCCTGAGCGAATCCCTGCAGCTGCAGAAAGGACTCACCCCCAGGTTCCTGAGCCTCTCCCTGCAGCTGCAGAAAGGCGTCAACCCCATGTTCCTGAGCCTCTCCCGGTAGCTGCCGAAAGGCCTCACCTCCAGGTTCCTGAGCCTATCCCTGGAGCTGCAGAATGGACTCACCCCCAGGTTCCTGAGGCTCTCCCTGCAGCTGCACAAAGGCCTCAACCCCAGGTTCCTGAGCGAATCCCTGCAGCTGCAGAAAGCCCTCACCCCCAGGTTCCTGAGCCTCTCCCTGCAGCTGCAGAAAGGCCTCACCCCCAGTTTCCTGAGCGTATTCCTGGAGCTGCAGAATGGACTCACCCCCAGGTTCCTGAGCGTCTCCCTGCAGCTGCAGAAAGGCCTCAACCCCAGGTTCCAGAGCCTCTCCCTGCAGCTGCAGAAAGGCCTCACCCCCAGGTTCCTGAGCCTCTCCCTGCACCTGCCGAAAGGCCTCAACCCCAGGTTCCAGAGCCTCTCCCTGCAGCTGCAGAAAGGCCTCACACCCAGGCTCCTGAGCCTCCCCCTGCAGCTGCAGAAAGGCCTCACCACAAGGTTCCTGAACCTCCTCCGGCAGCTGCAGAAAGGCCTAACTCCCAGGTTCCTGAGCCTCTCCCTGCAGCTACAGAAAAGGCCTCACCCCCAGGTTCCAGAACCTTTCCCTGCAGCTGCAGAAAGGCCTCACCCCGAGGTTCCTGAGCCTGTCCCTGCAGCTGCAGAAAGGCCTCACACCCAGGTTCCTGAGCCTCTCCCTGCAGCTGAGAAAAGGCCTCACCCACAGATTCATGAGCCTCTCCCTGCAGCTGCAGAAAGGCCTCACCCCCAAGTTCCTGAGCCTCTCCCTCCAGCTGCAGACAAGCCTCACACCCAGGCTCCTGAGCCTCTCCCTGCAGCTGCAGAAAGGCCTCACCACAAGGTTCCTGAACCTCCTCCTCCCGCAGCTGCAGAAAGGACTCTCTCCCAGGTTCCAGAGCCTCTCCCTGCAGCTACAGAAAAGGCCTCACCCGCAGGTTCCAGAACCTTTCCCTGCAGCTGCAGAAAGGCCTCACCCGAGGTTCCTGAGCCTGTCTCTGCAGCTGCAGAAAGGCCTCACACCCAGGTTTCTGAGCCTATTCCCGCAGCTGCAGAAAGGCCTCACACCCAGGTTTCTGAGCCTCTCCCTGCAGCTGCAGAAAGGCCTAACCCCCAGGTTCCTGAACATCTCCGTGCAGCTGCAGAAAGGACTCACCCCCATGTTCCTGAGCCTCTCCTGCAGCTGCAGAAAGGCCTCAACCCCATTTTCCTGAGCCTCTCCCGGTAGCTGCCGAAAGGCCTCACCTCCAGGTTCCAGAGCCTATCCCTGGAGCTGCAGAATGGACTCACCCCCAGGTTCCTGAGGCTCTCCCTGCAGCTGCAGAAAGGCCTCAAACCCAGGTTCCTGAGCGAATCCCTGCAGCTGCAGAAAGGACTCACCCCCAGGTTCCTGAGCCTCTCCCTGCAGCTGCAGAAAGGCCTCAACCCCATGTTCCTGAGCCTCTCCCGGTAGCTGCCGAAAGGCCTCACCTCCAGGTTCCTGAGCCTATCCCTGGAGCTGCAGAATGGACTCACCCCCAGGTTCCTGAGGCTCTCCCTGCAGCTGCACAAAGGCCTCAACCCCAGGTTCCTGAGCGAATCCCTGCAGCTGCAGAAAGCCCTCACCCCCAGGTTCCTGAGCCTCTCCCTGCAGCTGCAGAAAGGCCTCACCCCCAGTTTCCTGAGCGTATTCCTGGAGCTGCAGAATGGACTCACCCCCAGGTTCCTGAGCCTCTCCCTGCAGCTGCAGAAAGGCCTCAACCCCAGGTTCCTGAGCCTCTCCCTGCACCTGCCGAAAGGCCTCAACCCCAGGTTCCAGAGCCTCTCCCTGCAGCTGCAGAAAGGCCTCACACCCAGGCTCCTGAGCCTCCCCCTGCAGCTGCAGAAAGGCCTCACCACAAGGTTCCTGAACCTCCTCCGGCAGCTGCAGAAAGGCCTAACTCCCAGGTTCCTGAGCCTCTCCCTGCAGCTGCAGAAAGGCCTCACCCCCACGTTCCTGAGCCTCTCCCTGCAGCTACAGAAAAGGCCTCACCCCCAGGTTCCTGAACATCCCCGTGCAGCTGCAGAAACAACTCACCCCCATGTTCCTGAGCCTCTCCCGGTAGCTGCCGAAAGGCCTCACCTCCAGGTTCCAGAGCCTATCCCTGGAGCTGCAGAATGGACTCACCCCCAGGTTCCTGAGGCTCTCCCTGCAGCTGCAGAAAGGCCTCAACCCCAGGTTCCTGAGCGAATCCCTGCAGCTGCAGAAAGGACTCACCCCCAGGTTCCTGAGCCTCTCCCTGCAGCTGCAGAAAGGCCTCAACCCCATGTTCCTGAGCCTCTCCCGGTAGCTGCTGAAAGGCCTCACCTCCAGGTTCCTGAGCCTATCCCTGGAGCTGCAGAATGGACTCACCCCCAGGTTCCTGAGGCTCTCCCTGCAGCTGCACAAAGGCCTCAACCCCAGGTTCCTGAGCGAATCCCTGCAGCTGCAGAAAGCCCTCACCCCCAGGTTCCTGAGCCTCTCCCTGCAGCTGCAGAAAGGCCTCACCCCCAGTTTCCTGAGCGTATTCCTGGAGCTGCAGAATGGACTCACCCCCAGGTTCCTGAGCGTCTCCCTGCAGCTGCAGAAAGGCCTCAACCCCAGGTTCCAGAGCCTCTCCCTGCAGCTGCAGAAAGGCCTCACCCCCAGGTTCCTGAGCCTCTCCCTGCACCTACCGAAAGGCCTCAACCCCAGGTTCCAGAGCCTCTCCCTGCAGCTGCAGAAAGGCCTCACACCCAGGCTCCTGAGCCTCCCCCTGCAGCTGCAGAAAGGCCTCACCACAAGGTTCCTGAACCTCCTCCGGCAGCTGCAGAAAGGCCTAACTCCCAGGTTCCCGAGCCTCTCCCTGCAGCTACAGAAAAGGCCTCACCCCCAGGTTCCAGAACCTTTCCCTGCAGCTGCAGAAAGGCCTCACCCCGAGGTTCCTGAGCCTGTCCCTGCAGCTGCAGAAAGGCCTCAACCCCAGGTTCCTGAGCGAATCCCTGCAGCTGCAGAAAGGACTCACCCCCAGGTTCCTGAGCCTCTCCCTGCAGCTGCAGAAAGGCCTCAACCCCATGTTCCTGAGCCTCTCCCGGTAGCTGCTGAAAGGCCTCACCTCCAGGTTCCTGAGCCTATCCCTGGAGCTGCAGAATGGACTCACCCCCAGGTTCCTGAGGCTCTCCCTGCAGCTGCACAAAGGCCTCAACCCCAGGTTCCTGAGCGAATCCCTGCAGCTGCAGAAAGCCCTCACCCCCAGGTTCCTGAGCCTCTCCCTGCAGCTGCAGAAAGGCCTCACCCCCAGTTTCCTGAGCGTATTCCTGGAGCTGCAGAATGGACTCACCCCCAGGTTCCTGAGCGTCTCCCTGCAGCTGCAGAAAGGCCTCAACCCCAGGTTCCAGAGCCTCTCCCTGCAGCTGCAGAAAGGCCTCACCCCCAGGTTCCTGAGCCTCTCCCTGCACCTACCGAAAGGCCTCAACCCCAGGTTCCAGAGCCTCTCCCTGCAGCTGCAGAAAGGCCTCACACCCAGGCTCCTGAGCCTCCCCCTGCAGCTGCAGAAAGGCCTCACCACAAGGTTCCTGAACCTCCTCCGGCAGCTGCAGAGAGGCCTAACTCCCAGGTTCCCGAGCCTCTCCCTGCAGCTACAGAAAAGGCCTCACCCCCAGGTTCCAGAACCTTTCCCTGCAGCTGCAGAAAGGCCTCACCCCGAGGTTCCTGAGCCTGTCCCTGCAGCTGCAGAAAGGCCTCACACCCAGGTTCCTGAGCCTCTCCCAGCAGCTGCAGAAAGGCCTCAAAATCCAGTTTTCTGAGCCTCTCCCTGCAGCTGCAGAAAGGCCTAACACCCAGGTTCCTGAACATCCCCGTGCAGCTGCAGAAAGGCCTCACCCCTAGCTTCATGAGCCTCTACCTGCAGCTGCAGAAAGGCCTCAGCCCCAGGTTTCTGAGCCCCTCCCAGCAGCAGCAGAAAGGCCTCATCCACAGGTTCCTGAGGCTCTCCCTGCAGCTGCAGAACGGCCTCACCCCCACGTTCCTGAGCCTCTCCCTGCAGCTACAGAAAAGGCCTCACCCCCAGGTTCCTGAACATCCCCGTGCAGCTGCAGAAAGGACTCACCCCCAGGTTCCTGAGCCTCTCCCTGCAGCTGCAGAAAGGACTCACCCCCAGGGTCCTGAGCCTCTCCCTACAGCTGCAGAAAGGCCTCATCCCCAGGTTCTTGAACCAATTCCTGGAGCTGCATAATGGACTCACCCCCAGGTTCCTGAGCCTCTCCCTGCATACGCAGATTGGACTCACCCCCAAGTTCCTGAGCCTCACACTGCAGCTGCAGAAAGGCCTCACCCCCAGTTTCCTGAGCCTCTCCCTGCAGCTGCAGAAAGGCCTCACCCCCACGCTCCTGAGCCTCTCCCTGCAGCTGCAGAAAGGCCTCAACCCCATGTTCCTGAGCCTCTCCCGGTAGCTGCCGAAAGGCCTCACCTCCAGGTTCCAGAGCCTATCCCTGGAGCTGCAGAATGGACTCACCCCCAGGTTCCTGAGGCTCTCCCTGCAGCTGCAGAAAGGCCTCAACCCCAGGTTCCTGAGCGAATCCCTGCAGCTGCAGAAAGGACTCACCCCTAGGTTCCTGAGCCTCTCCCTGCAGCTGCAGAAAGGCCTCAACCCCATGTTCCTGAGCCTCTCCCGGTAGCTTCCGAAAGGCCTCACCTCCAGGTTCCTGAGCCTATCCCTGGAGCTGCAGAATGGACTCACCCCCAGGTTCCTGAGGCTCTCCCTGCAGCTGCACAAAGGCCTCAACCCCAGGTTCCTGAGCGAATCCCTGCAGCTGCAGAAAGCCCTCACCCCCAGGTTCCTGAGCCTCTCCCTGCAGCTGCACAAAGGCCTCAACCCCAGGTTCCTGAGCGAATCCCTGCAGCTGCAGAAAGGCTTCACCCCCAGTTTCCTGAGCGTATTCCTGGAGCTGCAGAATGGACTCACCCCCAGGTTCCTGAGCGTCTCCCTGCAGCTGCAGAAAGGCCTCAACTCCAGGTTCCAGAGCTTCTCCCTGCAGCTGCAGAAAGGCCTCACCCCCAGGTTCCTGAGCCTCTCCCTGCACCTACCGAAAGGCCTCAACCCCAGGTTCCAGAGCCTCTCCCTGCAGCTGCAGAAAGGCCTCACACCCAGGCTCCTGAGCCTCCCCCTGCAGCTGCAGAAAGGCCTCACCACAAGGTTCCTGAACCTCCTCCGGCAGCTGCAGAAAGGCCTAACTCCCAGGTTCCCGAGCCTCTCCCTGCAGCTACAGAAAAGGCCTCACCCCCAGGTTCCAGAACCTTTCCCTGCAGCTGCAGAAAGGCCTCACCCCGAGGTTCCTGAGCCTGTCCCTGCAGCTGCAGAAAGGCCTCACACCCAGGTTCCTGAGCCTCTCCCTGCAGCTGCAGAAAGGCCTCAAAATCCAGTTTTCTGAGCCTCTCCCTGCAGCTGCAGAAAGGCCTAACACCCAGGTTCCTGAACATCCCCGTGCAGCTGCAGAAAGGCCTCACCCCTAGCTTCATGAGCCTCTACCTGCAGCTGCAGAAAGGCCTCAGCCCCAGGTTTCTGAGCCCCTCCCAGCAGCAGCAAAAAGGCCTCATCCACAGGTTCCTGAGGCTCTCCCTGCAGCTGCAGAACGGCCTCACCCCCACGTTCCTGAGCCTCTCCCTGCAGCTACAGAAAAGGCCTCACCCCCAGGTTCCTGAACATCCCCGTGCAGCTGCAGAAAGGACTCACCCCCAGGTTCCTGAGCCTCTCCCTGCAGCTGCAGAAAGGACTCACCCCCAGGGTCCTGAGCCTCTCCCTACAGCTGCAGAAAGGCCTCATCCCCAGGTTCTTGAACCAATTCCTGGAGCTGCATAATGGACTCACCCCCAGGTTCCTGAGCCTCTCCCTGCATCCGCAGATTGGACTCACCCCCAAGTTCCTGAGCCTCTCCCTGCATCTGCAGAAAGGCCTCACACCCAGGTTTCTGATCCTCCCCCTGCAGCTGCAGAAAAGGCCTCACCCCCCAGGTTCCTGAGCTTCACCCTGCAGCTGCAGAAAGGCCTCACCCCAGGTTCCTGAGCCTCTCCCTGCAGCTAAAGAAAAGGCCTCACCCGAGGTTCCTGAGCCTGTCCCTGCAGCTGCTGAAAGGCCTCATCCCCAGGTTCCTGAGCCTCTCCCTGCAGCTGCAGAAAGGCCTAACCCCCAGGTTCCTGAACATCCCCGTGCAACTGCAGAAAGGCCTCACCCCTAGGTTCCTGACCCTATCCCTGCAGCTGCAGAAAGGCCTCACCCCCAGGTTCCTGAACATCTCCCTGCAGCTGCAGAAAGGCCTCACCCCCAGGTTCCTGAGCCTCTCCCTGCAGATACAGAAAAGGCCTCACCCGTAGCTTCATGAGTCTCTCCCTGCAGCTTCAGAAAGGCCTCACCCCCAGGTTTCAGAGCCTCTCCCTGCAGCTGCAGAAAGGCCTAACACCCAGGTTCCTGAACATCCCCGTGCAGCTGCAGAAAGGCCTCAGCCCCAGGTTTCTGAGCCCCTCCCAGCAGCAGCAGAAAGGCCTCATCCACAGGTTCCTGAGGCTCTCCCTGCAGCTGCAGAAAGGCCTCACCCCCACGTTCCTGAGCCTCTCCCTGCAGCTACAGAAAAGGCCTCGCCCCCAGGTTCCTGAACATCCCCGTGCAGCTGCAGAAAGGACTCACCCCCAGGGTCCTGAGCCTCTCCCTGCAGCTGCAGAAAGGCCTCATCCCCAGGTTCCTGAGCCACTTCCTGGAGCTGCATAGTGGACTCACCCCCAGGTTCCTGAGCCTCTCCCTGCATCCGCAGAATGGACTCACCCCCAAGTTCCTGAGCCTCTTCCTGCAGCTGCAGAAAGGCCTCACACCCAGGTTTCTGATCCTCCCCCTGCAGCTGCAGAAAAGGCCTCACCCCCCAGGTTCCTGAGCTTCACCCTACAGGTGCAAAAAGGCCTCACCCCAGGTTCCTGAGCCTCTCCCTGCAGCTGCTGAAAGGCCTCACCCCAGGTTCCTGAGCCTCTCCCTGCAGCTAAAGAAAAGGCCTCACCCGAGGTTCCTGAGCCTGTCCCTGCAGCTGCTGAAAGGCCTCACCCCCAGGATCCTGAGCCTCTCCCTGCAGCTGCAGAAAGGCCTAACCCCCAGGTTCCTGAGCCTATCCCTGCAGCTGCAGAAAGGCCTCACCCCCAGGTTCCTGAACATCTCCCTGCAGCTGCAGAAAGGCCTCACCCCCAGGTTCCTGAGCCTCTCCCTGCAGATACAGAAAAGGCCTAACCCCCAGGTTCCTGAGCCTCTCCCTGCAGATACAGAAAACGCCTCACCCGTAGCTTCATGAGTCTCTCCCTGCAGCTTCAGAAAGGCCTCACCCCAGGTTTCAGAGCCTCTCCCTGCAGCTGCAGAAAGGCCTCACCCCGAGGTTCCTGAACATCCCCGTGCAGCTGCAGAAAGGCCTCACCCCCAGGTTCCTGAGCCTATCCCTGCAGCTGCAGAAAATCCTCACCACCTGGTTCCTGAGCATCTCCCTGCATCTGCAGAAAGGCCTCACCCACAGGTTCCTGAGCCTCTCCCTGCAGCTGCAGAAAGGCCTCACCCCCACGTTCCTGAGCATCTCCCTGCAGCTACAGAAAAGGCCTCACCCCCAGGTTCCTGAACATCCCAGTGCAGCTGCAGAAAGGACTCACCCCCAGGTTCCTGAGCCTATCCCTGCAGCTGCAGAAAGGACTCACCCCCAGGTTCCTGGGCCTCTCCCTGCAGCTGCAGAAAGGCCTCACCCCCAGGTTCCTGAGCCTCTCCCTCTAGCTGCCGAAAGGCCTCACACCCAGGTTCCTGAGCCTCTCCCTGCAGCTGCAGAAAGGCCTCACCCCCAGCTTCCTGAGCCTCTCCCTGGACCTGCAGAAAGGCCTCACCCACAGGTTCCTGAGCCTCTCCCTGCAGCTGCAGAAAGGCCTCACCCTCACCTTCCTGGGCCTCTCCCTGCAGCTACAGAAAAGGCCTCACCCCCAGGTTCCCGAGCCTCTCCCTGCAGCTGCAGAAAGGCCTCACCCCAGGTTCCTGAGCGTATTCCCGGAGCTGCAGAATGGTCTCACCCCCAGGTTCCTGAGCCGCTCCCTGCAGCTGCAGAAAGGACTCACGCCCAGGTTCCTGAGCCACTCCCTGCAGCTGCAGAAAGGCCTCAAACCCAGGTTTCTGAGCCTCCCCCTGCAGCTGCAGAAATGGCCTCACCCCCAGGTTCCTGAGCCTATGCCTTCAGCTATAGAAAAGGCCTCACCCCAAGGTTTGTGAGCCTCTCCCTGCAGCTATAGAAAAGGCCTCACCCCCAGGTTCCTGAGCCGGTCCCTGCAGCTGCAGAAAGGCCTCACCCCCAGGTTCCTGAGCCTCTCCCAGCAGCTGCAGAAAGGCCTAACCCCCAGGTTTCTGAACATCCCTAGGCAGCTAAAGAAAGACCTCACCCCCAGGTTCCTGAGCCTATCCCTTCAGCTATAGAAAAGGGCTCACCCCAAGGTTCGTGAGCCTCTCCCTGCAGCTATAGAAAAGGCCTCAACCCCAGGTTCCAGAGCCTTTCCCTGCAGCTGCAGAAAGGCCTCACAACCAGGCTCCTGAGCCTCCCCCTGCAGCTGCAGAAAGGCCTCACCACAAGGTTTCTGAGCCTCCTCCGGCAGCTACAGAAAGGCCTAACTCCCAGGTTCCTGAGCCTCTACCTGCAGCTACAGAAAAGGCCTCACACCCAGGTTCCCGAACCTTTCCCTGCAGCTGCAGAAAGGCCTCACCCTGAGGTTCCTAAGCCTGTCCCTGCAGCTGCAGAAAGGCCTCAGCCCCAGGTTTCTGAGCCCCTCCCTGCAGCTGCAGAAAGGCCTCACCCCCACGTTCCTGAGCCTCTCCCTGCAGCTACAGAAAAGGCCTCACCCCCAGGTTCCTGAACATCCCCGTACAGCTGCAGAAAGGACTCACCCCCAGGTTCCTGAGCCTCTCCCTGCAGCTTCAGAAAGGACTCACCCCCAGGGTCCTGAGCCTCTCCCTGCAGCTGCAGAAAGGCCTCATCCCCAGGTTCCTGAGCCAATTCCTGGAGCTGCATAATGGACTCACCCCCAGGTCCCTGAGCCTCTCCCTGCACCTGCAGAGAGACCTCAACCCCAGGTTCCTGAGCCTCTCCCTATATCCGCAGAATGGACTCACCCCCAAGTTCCTGAGCCTCTCCCTGCAGCTGCAGAAAGGCCTCACACCCAGGTTTCTGTTCCTCCCCCTGCAGCTGCAGAATAGTCCTCACTCGAGGTTCCTGAGCCTGTGCCTGCAGCTGCAGAAAGGCCTCACCCCCAGGTTCCTGAGCCTCTCCCTGCAGCTGCAGGAAGGCCTAACCCTCAGGTTCCTGAACATCCCCGTGCAACTGCAGAAAGGCCTCACCCCTAGGTTCCTGAGCCTATCCCTGCAGCTGCAGAAAGGCCTCACCCCCTGGTTCCTGAGCCTATCCCTGGAGCTGCAGAATGGACTCACCCCCAGGTTCCTGAGCCTCTCCCGGTAGCTGCCGAAAGGCCTCACCTCCAGGTTCCTGAGCGTATCCCTGGAGCTGCAGAATGGACTCACCCCCAGGTTCCTGAGCCTCTCCCTGCAGCTGCAGAAAGGCCTCAACACCAGGTTCCTGAGCGAATCCCTGCAGCTGGAGAAAGGACTCACCCCCAGGTTCCTGAGCCTCTCCCTGCAGCTGCAGAAAGCCCACACCCCCAGGTTCCTGAGCCTCTCCCTGCAGCTGCAGAAAGGCCTCACCCCCAGTTTCCTGAGCGTATTCCTGGAGCTGCAGAATGGACTCACCCCCAGGTTCCTGAGCCTCTCCTTAAAGCTGCAGAAAGGCCTCAACCCCAGGTTCCAGAGCCTCTCCCTGCAGCTGCAGAAAGGCCTCACCCCCAGGTTCCTGAGCCTCTCCCTGCACCTGCCGAAAGGCCTCAACCCCAGGTTCCAGAGCCTCTCCCTGCAGCTGCAGAAAGGCCTCACACCCAGGCTCCTGAGCCTCCCCCTGCAGCTGCAGAAAGGCCTCACCACAAGGTTCCTGAACCTCCTCCGGCAGCTGCAGGAAGGCCTAACTCCCAGGTTCCTGAGCCTCTCCCTGCAGCTACAGAAAAGGCCTCACCCCCAGGTTCCAGAACCTTTCCCTGCAGCTGCAGAAAGGCCTCACCCGAGGTTCCTGAGCCTGTCCCTGCAGCTGCAGAAAGGCCTCACACCCAGGTTCCTGAGCCTCTCCCTGCAGCTGAGAAAAGGCCTCACCCACAGATTCATGAGCCTCTCCCTGCAGCTGCAGAAAGGCCTCACCCCCAAGTTCCTGAGCCTCTCCCTCCAGCTGCAGACAAGCCTCACACCCAGGCTCCTGAGCCTCTCCCTGCTGCTGCAGAAAGGCCTCACCACAAGGTTCCTGAACCTCCTCCTCCCGCAGCTGCAGAAAGGACTCTCTCCCAGGTTCCAGAGCCTCTCCCTGCAGCTACAGAAAAGGCCTCACACCCAGGTTCCTGAGCCTATTCCCGCAGCTGCAGAAAGGCCTCACACCCAGGTTTCTGAGCCTCTCCCTGCAGCTGCAGAAAGGCCTAACCCCCAGGTTCCTGAACATCTCCGTGCAGCTGCAGAAAGGCCTCACCCCTAGCTTCATGAGCCTCTCCCTGCAGCTGCAGAAAGGCCTCACCCCCAGGTTTCTGAGCCCCTCCCAGCAGCAGCAGAAAGGCCTCACCCACAGGTTCCTGAGCCTCCCCCTGCAGCTGCAGAAAGGCCTCACCCCCAGGTTCCTGAGCCTCTCCCTGCACCTGCCGAAAGGCCTCAACCCCAGGTTCCAGAGCCTCTCCCTGCAGCTGCAGAAAGGCCTCACACACAGGCTCCTGAGCCTCCCCCTGCAGCTGCAGAAAGGCCTCACCACAAGGTTCCTGAACCTCCTCCGGCAGCTGCAGAAAGGCCTAACTCCCAGGTTCCTGAACCTCTCCCTGCAGCTACAGAAAAGGCCTCACCCCCAGGTTCCCGAACCTTTCCCTGCAGCTGCAGAAAGGCCTCACCCCGAGGTTCCTGAGCCTGTCCCTGCAGCTGCAGAAAGGCCTCACACCCAGGTTCCTGAGCCTCTCCCTGCAGCTGCAGAAAGGCCTCCCCCCCAGGTTCCTGAGCATCCCCGTGCAGCTGCACCAAGGCCTCACCCCCAGGTTCCTGAGCATATCCCTGCAGCTGCAGAAAGGTCTCACCACCAGGGTCCTGAGCCTCTCCCTGTAGATACAGAAAAGGCCTCACCCCAGCTTCATGAGCCTCTCCCTGCAGCTGCAGAAAGGCCTCAGCCCCAGGTTCCTGAGCCTCTCCCTGCAGCAGCAGAAAGGCCTCATCCCCAGGTTCCTGAGCATCCCCGTGCAGCTCCAGAAAGGCCTCACCCCCAGGTTCCTGAGCCTCTCCCTGCAGCTGCAGAAAGGCCTCACACCCAGGTTTCTGAGTCTCTCCCTGCAGCTGCAGAAAGTCATAACCCCCAGGTTCCTGAACATCCCCGTGCAGCTGCAGGATGGCCTCACCCCTAGCTTCATGAGCCTCTCCCGTCAGCTTCAGAAAGGCCTCACCCCCAGGTTTCTGAGCCCCTCCCAGCAGCAGCAGAAAGGCCTCACCCACAAGTTCCTGAGCCTCTCCCTGCAGCTGCAGAAAGGCCTCACCCCCACGTTCCTGAGCCTCTCCCTGCAGCTACAGAAAATTCCTCACCCCCAGGTTCCTCAACATCCCCGTGCAGCTGCAGAAAGGACTCACCCCCATGTTCCTGAGCCTCTCCCTGCAGCTGTAGAAAGACCTCACCCCCAGGTTCCTAAGCCTCTCCCTGCAGCTGCCGAAAGGCCTCACCCCAAGGTTCCTGAGCCTATTCCTGCAGCTGCAGAAAGGCCTCACACCCAGGTTCCTGAGCCTCTCCCTGCAGCTGCAGAAAGGCTTCAAAACCCAGTTTTCTGAGCCTCTCCCTGCAGCTGCAGAAAGGCCTCCCCCCCAGGTTCCTGAGCATCCCCGTGCAGCTGCAGAAAGGCCTCACACACAGGTTCCTGAGCCTCTCCCTGCAGCTGCAGAAAGGCCTAACCCCCAGGTTCCTGAGCATATCGCTGCAGCTGCAGAAAGGCCTCACCCCCAGGTTCCTGAGCCTCTCCCTCCAGCTGCAGAAAGGTCTCACCCCTAGGTTCCTGAGCCTATTCCTGGAGCTGCAGAATGGATTCCCCCACAGATCCCTGACCCTATCCCTGCAGCTGCAAAAAGGTTCTCACCCCCAGGATCCTGAGCCTCT
The DNA here is from genome assembly GCF_964204655.1 of Triturus cristatus. Classification (NCBI taxonomy): domain Eukaryota; kingdom Metazoa; phylum Chordata; class Amphibia; order Caudata; family Salamandridae; genus Triturus; species Triturus cristatus. The sequence goes on from NC_140579.1 coordinate 194,594,259, forward strand.
CCCTGCATCCGCAGAGAGGCCACACCCCCAAGATCCTGAGCCTCTCCCTGTAGCTACAGAAAAGGCCTCACCCCCAGGTTCCTGAACCTCCCCCTGCAGCTGCAGAAAAGCCTCACCCCCAGGTTCCTGAGCCTCTCCCTGCAGCTGAGAAAAGGCCTCACCCACAGATTCATGAGCCTCTCCCTGCAGCTGCAGAAAGGCCTCACCACCAAGTTCCTGAGCCTCTCCCTGCAGCTGCAGACAAGCCTAACACCCAGGCTCCTGAGCCTCTCCCTGCAGCTGCAGAAAGGCCTCACCACAAGGTTCCTGAACCTCCTCCTCCCGCAGCTGCAGAAAGGACTCACTCCCAGGTTCCTGAGCCTCTCCCTGCAGCTACAGAAAAGACCTCACCCCCAGGTTCCTGAACCTTTCCCTGCAGCTGCAGAAAGGCCTCACCCGAGGTTCCTGAGCCTGTCCCTGCAGCAGCAGAAAGGCCTCCCCCCTGGGTTCCTGAGCATCCCCGTGCAGCTGCAGAAAGGCCTCACCCACAGGTTCCTGAGCCTCTCCCTGGCGCTGCAGCAAGGCCTAACCCCCAGGTTTCTGAACATCCCCGTGCAGCTGCAGAAAGTCCTCACCCCCAGGTTCCTGAGCATATCCCTGCACCTGCTGAAAGGTCTCACCACCAGGGTCCTGAGCCTCTCCCTGTAGATACAGAAAAGGCCTCACCCCCAGCTTCATGAGCCTCTCCCCGCAGCTGCAGAAAGGCCTCAGCCCCAGGTTCCTGAGTAACTCCCTGCAGCAGCAGAAAGGCCTCACCCCCAGGTTCCTGAGCATCTCCGTGCAGATCCAGAAAGGCCTCACCCCCAGGTTCCTCAGCCTCTCCCTGCAGCTGCAGAAAGGCCTCACACCCAGGTTTCTGAGCCTCTCCCTGCAGGTGCAGAAAGGCATAACCCTCAGGTTCCTGAACATCCCTGTGCATCTGCAGAAAGGCCTCACCCCAAGCTTCATGAGCCTCTCCCGGCAGCTTCAGAAAGGCCTCACCCCCAGGTTTCTGAGCCTCTCCCTGCAGCTGCAGGAAGGCCTCACCCCCACGTTCCTGAGCCTCTCCCTGCAGCTACAGAAAATTCCTCACCCCCAGGTTCCTCAACATCCCCGTGCAGCTGCAGAAAGGCCTCCCCCCCAGGTTCCTGAGCATCCCCGTGCAGCTGCAGAAAGGCCTCACACACAGGTTCCTGAGCCTCTCCCTGCAGCTGCAGAAAGGCCTAACCCCCAGGTTTCTGAACATCCCCGTGCAGCTGCAGAAAGGCCTCACCCCCAGGTTCCTGAGCATATCCCTGCAGCTGCAGAAAGGCCTCACCCCCAGGTTCCTGAGCCTCTCCCTCCAGCTGCAGAAAGGTCTCACCCCTAGGTTCCTGAGCCTATTCCTGGAGCTGCAGAATGGACTCACCCACAGATCCCTGACCCTATCCCTGCAGCTGCAAAAAGGTTCTCACCCCCAGGTTCCTGAGCCTCTCCCTGCATCCGCAGAGAGGCCACACCCCCAAGTTCCTTTGCCTCTCCCTGTAGCTACAGAAAAGGCCTCACCCCCAGGTTCCTGAACCTCCCCCTGCAGCTGCAGAAAAGCCTCACCCCCAGGTTCCTGAGCCTCTCCCTGCAGCTGAGAAAAGGCCTCACCCACAGATTCATGAGCCTGTCCCTGCAGCTGCAGAAAGGCCTCACCCCCAAGTTCCTGAGCCTCTCCCTGCAGCTGCAGACAAGCCTAACACCCAGGCTCCTGAGCCTCTCCCTGCAGCTGCAGAAAGGCCTCACCACAAGGTTCCTGAACCTCCTCCTCCCGCAGCTGCAGAAAGGACTCACTCCCAGGTTCCTGAGCCTCTCCCTGCAGCTACAGAAAAGACCTCAGCCCCAGGTTCCTGAACCTTTCCCTGCAGCTGCAGAAAGGCCTCACCCGAGGTTCCTGAGCCTGTCCCTGCAGCTGCAGAGAGGCCTCGCACCCAGGTTCCTGAGCCTCTCCCTGCAGCTGCCGGAAGGCCTCACCCCCAGGTTCCTGTGTCTCTCCCTGCAGCTGCAGAAAGGCCTCAACCCCAGGTTCCTGAGCCTATCCCTGCAGCAGCAGAAAGGCCTCCCCCCCAGGTTCCTGAGCATCCCCGTGCACCTGCAGAAAGGCCTCACCCACAGGTTCCTGAGCCTCTCCCTGGCGCTGCAGAAAGGCCTAACCCCCAGGTTTCTGAACATCCCCGTGCAGCTGCAGAAAGTCCTCACCCCCAGGTTCCTGAGCATATCCCTGCACCTGCTGAAAGGTCTCACCACCAGGGTCCTGAGCCTCTCCCTGTAGATACAGAAAAGGCCTCACCCCCAGCTTCATGAGCCTCTCCCCGCAGCTGCAGAAAGGCCTCAGCCCCAGGTTCCTGAGTAACTCCCTGCAGCAGCAGAAAGGCCTCCCCCCAGGTTCCTGAGCATCTCCGTGCAGCTCCAGAAAGGCCTCACCCCCAGGTTTCTGAGCCTCTCCCTGCAGCTGCAGAAAGGCATAACCCCAAGCTTCATGAGCCTCTCCCGGCAGCTTCAGAAAGGCCTCACCCCCAGGTTTCTGAACCTCTCCCTGCAGCTGCAGAAAAGCCTCACCCCCACGTTCCTGAGCCTCTCCCTGCAGCTACAGAAAATTCCTCACCCCCAGGTTCCTCAACATCCCCGTGCAGCTGCAGAAAGGACTCCCCCCATGTTCCTGAGCCTCTCCCTGCAGCTGCCGAAAGGCCTCACCCCCAGGTTCCTGAGCCTATTCCTGCGGTTGCAGAAAGGACTCACCCCCAGGTTCCTGAGCCTCTCCCTGCAGCTGCAGAAAGGACTCACCCCCAGGTTCCTGAGCCTCTTCATCCAGCTACAGAAAGGCCTCACCCCTAGGTTCCTGAGCCTATTCCTGGAGCTGCAGAATGGACACACCCCCAGGTTGCTGAGACTCTCCCTGCAGCTGCAGAAAAGCCTCAACCCCAGGTTCCTGAGCCTCTCCCTGCAGCTGCAGAAAGGCCTCACCCCCAGGTTCCTGAGCCTCTCCCTGCAGCTGCCGAAAGGCCTAACCCCCAGGTTCCTGAGCCTATCCCTGCAGCTGGAGAAAGGCCTCACCCCCAGGTCCCTGACCCTATCCCTGCAGCTGCAAAAGGCCTCACCCACAGGTTCCTGAGCCTCTCCCTGCAGCTGCAGAAAGGCCTCACCCCCACGTTCCAGAACCTTTCCCTGCAGCTGCAGAAAGGCCTCACACCCAGGTTCCTGAACATCCCCGTGCAGCTGCAGAAAGGCCTCACCCCTAGCTTCATGAGCCTCTCCCTGCAGCTGCAGAAAGGCCTCACCCCAAGGTTTCTGAGCCCCTCCCAGCAGCAGCAGAAAGGCCTCACCCACAGGTTCCTGAGCCTCTCCCTGCAGCTTCAGAAAGGCCTCACCCCCACGTTCCTGAGCCTCTCCCTGCAGCTGCAGAAAGGCCTCACACCCAGGTTCCTGAGCATCCCCGTGCAGCTGCAGAAAGGACTCACCCCCATGTTCCTGAGCCTCTCCCGGTAGCTGCCGAAAGGCCTCACCCACAGGTTCCTGAGCCTCTCCCTGCAGCTTCAGAAAGGCCTCACCCCCACGTTCCTGAGCCTCTCCCTGCAGCTGCAGAAAGGCCTCACACCCAGGTTCCTGAGCATCCCCGTGCAGCTGCAGAAAGGCCTCAACCCCATGTTCCTGAGCCTCTCCCGGTAGCTGCCGAAAGGCCTCACCTCCAGGTTCCTGAGCCTATCCCTGGAGCTGCAGAATGGACTCACCCCCAGGTTCCTGAGGCTCTCCCTGCAGCTGCAGAAAGGCCTCAACCCCAGGTTCCTGAGCGAATCCCTGCAGCTGCAGAAAGGACTCACCCCCAGGTTCCTGAGCCTCTCCCTGCAGCTGCAGAAAGGCCTCAACCCCATGTTCCTGACCCTCTCCCGGTAGCTGCTGAAAGGCCTCACCTCCAGGTTCCTGAGCCTATCCCTGGAGCTGCAGAATGGACTCACCCCCAGGTTCCTGAGGCTCTCCCTGCAGCTGCACAAAGGCCTCAACCCCAGGTTCCTGAGCGAATCCCTGCAGCTGCAGGAAGCCCTCACCCCCAGGTTCCTGAGCCTCTCCCTGCAGCTGCAGAAAGGCCTCACCCCCAGTTTCCTGAGCGTATTCCTGGAGCTGTAGAATGGACTCACCCCCAGGTTCCTGAGCCTCTCCCTGCAGCTGCAGAAAGGCCTCAACCCCAGGTTCCAGAGCCTCTCCCTGCAGCTGCAGAAAGGCCTCACCCCCAGGTTCCTGAGCCTCTCCCTGCACCTGCCGAAAGGCTTCAACCCCAGGTTCCAGAGCCTCTCCCTGCAGCTGCAGAAAGGCCTCACACCCAGGCTCCTGAGCCTCCCCCTGCAGCTGCAGAAAGGCCTCACCACAAGGTTCCTGAACCTCCTCCGGCAGCTGCAGAAAGGCCTAACTCCCAGGTTTCTGAGCCTCTCCCTGCAGCTACAGAAAAGGCCTCACCCCCAGGTTCCAGAACCTTTCCCTGCAGCTGCAGAAAGGCCTCACCCCGAGGTTCCTGAGCCTGTCCCTGCAGCTGCAGAAAGGCCTCACACCCAGGTTCCTGAGCCTCTCCCTGCAGCTGCAGAAAGGCCTCAAAACCCAGTTTTCTGAGCCTCTCCCTGCAGCTGCAGAAAGGCCTAACACCCAGGTTCCTGAACATCCCCGTGCAGCTGCAGAAAGGCCTCACCCCTAGCTTCATGACCCTCTACCTGCAGCTGCAGAAAGGCCTCAGCCCCAGGTTTCTGAGCCCCTCCCAGCAGCAGCAGAAAGGCCTCAGCCCCACGTTCCTGAGCCTCTCCCTGCGGCTACAGAAAAGGCCTCACCCCCAGGTTCCTGAACATCCCCGTGCAGCTGCAGAAAGGACTCACCCCCAGGTTCCTGAGCCTCTCCCTGCAGCTGCAGCAAGGACTCACCCCCAGGGTCCTGAGCCTCTCCCTGCAGCTGCAGAAAGGCCTCATCCCCAGGTTCCTGAACCAATTCCAGGAGCTGCATAATGGACTCACCCCCAGGTTCCTGAGCCTCTCCCTGCATCCGCAGAATGGACTCACCCCCAAGTTCCTGAGCCTCTCCCTGCATCTGCAGAAAGGCCTCACACCCAGGTTTCTGATCCTCCCCCTGCAGCTGCAGAAAAGGCCTCACCCCCCAGGTTCCTGAGCTTCACCCTGCAGCTGCAGAAAGACCTCACCCCAGGTTCCTGAGCCTCTCCCTGCAGCTAAAGAAAAGGCCTCACCAGAGGTTCCTGAGCCTGTCCCTGCAGCTGCTGAAAGGCCTCACCCCCAGGTTCCTGAGCCTCTCCCTGCAGCTGCAGAAAGGCCTAACCCCCAGGTTCCTGAACATCCCCGTGCAACTGCAGAAAGGCCACACCCCTAGGTTCCTGACCCTATCCCTGCAGCTGCAGAAAGGCCTCACCCCCAAGTTCCTGAACATCTCCCTGCAGCTGCAGAAAGGCCTCACCCCCAGGTTCCTGAGCCTCTCCCTGCAGATACAGAAAGGCCTCACCTCCAGGTTCCTGAGCCTATCCCTGGAGCTGCAGAATGGACTCACCCCCAGGTTCCTGAGGCTCTCCCTGCAGCTGCACAAAGGCCTCAACCCCAGGTTCCTGAGCGAATCCCTGCAGCTGCAGAAAGCCCTCACCCCCAGGTTCCTGAGCCTCTCCCTGCAGCTGCAGAAAGGCCTCACCCCAGTTTCCTGAGCGTATTCCTGGAGCTGCAGAATGGACTCACCCCCAGGTTCCTGAGCCTCTCCCTGCAGCTGCAGAAAGGCCTCAACCCCAGGTTCCTGAACCCTCTCCCTGCACCTGCCGAAAGGCCTCAACCCCAGGTTCCAGAGCCTCTCCCTGCAGCTGCAGAAAGGCCTCACACCCAGGCTCCTGAGCCTCCCCCTGCAGCTGCAGAAAGGCCTCACCACAAGGTTCCTGAACCTCCTCCGGCAGCTGCAGAAAGGCCTAACTCCCAGGTTCCTGAGCCTCTCCCTGCAGCTGCAGAAAGGCCTCACCCCCACGTTCCTGAGCCTCTCCCTGCAGCTACAGAAAAGGCCTCACCCCCAGGTTCCTGAACATCCCCGTGCAGCTGCAGAAACGACTCACCCCCATGTTCCTGAGCCTCTCCCTGCAACTGCAGAAAGGCCTCAACCCCATGTTCCTGAGCCTCTCCCGGTAGCTGCCGAAAGGCCTCACCTCCAGGTTCCAGAGCCTATCTCTGGAGCTGCAGAATGGACTCACCCCCAGGTTCCTGAGGCTCTCCCTGCAGCTGCAGAAAGGCCTCAACCCCAGGTTCCTGAGCGAATCCCTGCAGCTGCAGAAAGGACTCACCCCTAGGTTCCTGAGCCTCTCCCTGCAGCTGCAGAAAGGCCTCAACCCCATGTTCCTGAGCCTCTCCCGGTAGCTGCCGAAAGGCCTCACCTCCAGGTTCCTGAGCCTATCCCTGGAGCTGCAGAATGGACTCACCCCCAGGTTCCTGAGGCTCTCCCTGCAGCTGCACAAAGGCCTCAACCCCAGGTTCCTGAGCGAATCCCTGCAGCTGCAGAAAGCCCTCACCCCCAGGTTCCTGAGCCTCTCCCTGCAGCTGCAGAAAGGCCTCACCCCCAGTTTCCTGAGCGTATTCCTGGAGCTGCAGAATGGACTCACCCCCAGGTTCCTGAGCGTCTCCCTGCAGCTGCAGAAAGGCCTCAACCCCAGGTTCCAGAGCCTCTCCCTGCAGCTGCAGAAAGGCCTCACACACAGGTTCCTGAGCCTCTCCCTGCACCTGCCGAAAGGCCTCAACCCCAGGTTCCAGAGCCTCTCCCTGCAGCTGCAGAAAGGCCTCACACCCAGGCTCCTGAGCCTCCCCCTGCAGCTGCAGAAAGGCCTCACCACAAGGTTCCTGAACCTCCTCCGGCAGCTGCAGAAAGGCCTAACTCCCAGGTTCCTGAGCCTCTCCCTGCAGCTACAGAAAAGGCCTCACCCCCAGGTTCCAGAACCTTTCCCTGCAGCTGCAGAAAGGCCTCACCCCGAGGTTCCTGAGCCTGTCCCTGCAGCTGCAGAAAGGCCTCACACCCAGGTTCCTGAGCCTCTCCCTGCAGCTGAGAAAAGGCCTCACCCACAGATTCATGAGCTTCTCCCTGCAGCTGCAGAAAGGCCTCACCCCCAAGTTCCTGAGCCTCTCCCTCCAGCTGCAGACAAGCCTCACACCCAGGCTCCTGAGCCTCTCCCTGCTGCTGCAGAAAGGCCTCACCACAAGGTTCCTGAACCTCCTCCTCCCGCAGCTGCAGAAAGGACTCTCTCCCAGGTTCCAGAGCCTCTCCCTGCAGCTACAGAAAAGGCCTCACCCGCAGGTTCCAGAACCTTTCCCTGCAGCTGCAGAAAGGCCTCACCCGAGGTTCCTGAGCCTGTCCCTGCAGCTGCAGAAAGGCCTCACACCCAGGTTCCTGAGCCTATTCCCGCAGCTGCAGAAAGGCCTCACACCCAGGTTTCTGAGCCTCTCCCTGCAGCTGCAGAAAGGCCTAAACCCCAGGTTCCTGAACATCTCCGTGCAGCTGCAGAAAGGCCTCACCCCTAGCTTCATGAGCCTCTCCCTGCAGCTGCAGAAAGGCCTCACCCCCAGGTTTCTGAGCCCCTCCCAGCAGCAGCAGAAAGGCCTCACCCACAGGTTCCTGAGCCTCTCCCTGCAGCTGCAGAAAGGCCTAACCCCCACGTTCCTGAGCCTCTCCCTGCAGCTACAGAAAAGGCCTCACCCCCAGGTTCCTGAACATCCCCGTGCAGCTGCAGAAAGGACTCACCCCCAGGTTCCTGAGCCTCTCCCTGCAGCTGCAGAAAGGCCTCAACCCCATGTTCCTGAGCCTCTCCCGGTAGCTGCCGAAAGGCCTCACCTCCAGGTTCCAGAGCCTATCCCTGGAGCTGCAGAATGGACTCACCCCCAGGTTCCTGAGGCTCTCCCTGCAGCTGCAGAAAGGCCTCAAACCCAGGTTCCTGAGCGAATCCCTGCAGCTGCAGAAAGGACTCACCCCCAGGTTCCTGAGCCTCTCCCTGCAGCTGCAGAAAGGCCTCAACCCCATGTTCCTGAGCCTCTCCCGGTAGCTGCCGAAAGGCCTCACCTCCAGGTTCCTGAGCCTATCCCTGGAGCTGCAGAATGGACTCACCCCCAGGTTCCTGAGGCTCTCCCTGCAGCTGCACAAAGGCCTCAACCCCAGGTTCCTGAGCAAATCCCTGCAGCTGCAGAAAGCCCTCACCCCCAGGTTCCTGAGCCTCTCCCTGCAGCTGCAGAAAGGCCTCACCCCCAGTTTCCTGAGCGTATTCCTGGAGCTGCAGAATGGACTCACCCCCAGGTTCCTGAGCCTCTCCCTGCAGCTGCAGAAAGGCCTCAAACCCAGGTTCCTGAGCCTCTCCCTGCACCTGCCGAAAGGCCTCAACCCCAGGTTCCAGAGCCTCTCCCTGCAGCTGCAGAAAGGCCTCACACCCAGGCTCCTGAGCCTCCCCCTGCAGCTGCAGAAAGGCCTCACCACAAGGTTCCTGAACCTCCTCCGGCAGCTGCAGAAAGGCCTAACTCCCAGGTTCCTGAGCCTCTCCCTGCAGCTGCAGAAAGGCCTCATCCCCACGTTCCTGAGCCTCTCCCTGCAGCTACAGAAAAGGCCTCACCCCCAGGTTCCTGAACATCCCCGTGCAGCTGCAGAAACGACTCACCCCCATGTTCCTGAGCCTCTCCCTGCAGCTGCAGAAAGGCCTCAACCCCATGTTCCTGAGCCTCTCCCGGTAGCTGCCGAAAGGCCTCACCTCCAGGTTCCAGAGCCTATCCCTGGAGCTGCAGAATGGACTCACCCCCAGGTTCCTGAGGCTCTCCCTGCAGCTGCAGAAAGGCCTCAACCCCAGGTTCCTGAGCGAATCCCTGCAGCTGCAGAAAGGACTCACCCCCAGGTTCCTGAGCCTCTCCCTGCAGCTGCAGAAAGGCTTCAACCCCATGTTCCTGAGCCTCTCCCGGTAGCTGCCGAAAGGCCTCACCTCCAGGTTCCTGAGCCTATCCCTGGAGCTGCAGAATGGACTCACCCCCAGGTTCCTGAGGCTCTCCCTGCAGCTGCACAAAGGCCTCAACCCCAGGTTCCTGAGCGAATCCCTGCAGCTGCAGAAAGCCCTCACCCCCAGGTTCCTGAGCCTCTCCCTGCAGCTGCAGAAAGGCCTCACCCCCAGTTTCCTGAGCGTATTCCTGGAGCTGCAGAATGGACTCACCCCTAGGTTCCTGAGCGTCTCCCTGCAGCTGCAGAAAGGCCTCAACCCCAGGTTCCAGAGCCTCTCCCTGCAGCTGCAGAAAGGCCTCACCCCCAGGTTCCTGAGCCTCTCCCTGCACCTGCCGAAAGGCCTCAACCCCAGGTTCCAGAGCCTCTCCCTGCAGCTGCAGAAAGGCCTCACACCCAGGCTCCTGAGCCTCCCCCTGCAGCTGCAGAAAGGCCTCACCACAAGGTTCCTGAACCTCCTCCGGCAGCTGCAGAAAGGCCTAACTCCCAGGTTCCTGAGCCTCTCCCTGCAGCTACAGAAAAGGCCTCACCCCCAGGTTCCAGAACCTTTCCCTGCAGCTGCAGAAAGGCCTCACCCCGAGGTTCCTTAGCCTGTCCCTGCAGCTGCAGAAAGGCCTCACACCCAGGTTCCTGAGCCTCTCCCTGCAGCTGCAGAAAGGCCTCAAAATCCAGTTTTCTGAGCCTCTCCCTGCAGCTGCAGAAAGGCCTAACACCCAGGTTCCTGAACATCCCCGTGCAGCTGCAGAAAGGCCTCACCCCTAGCTTCATGAGCCTCTACCTGCAGCTGCAGAAAGGCTCAGCCCCAGGTTTCTGAGCCCCTCCCAGCAGCAGCAGAAAGGCCTCATCCACAGGTTCCTGAGGCTCTCCCTGCAGCTGCAGAACGGCCTCACCCCCACGTTCCTGAGCCTCTCCCTGCAGCTACAGAAAAGGCCTCACCCCCAGGTTCCTGAACATCCCCGTGCAGCTGCAGAAAGGCCTCACCCCTAGCTTCATGAGCCTCTACCTGCAGCTGCAGAAAGGCCTCAGCCCCAGGTTTCTGAGCCCCTCCCAGCAGCAGCAGAAAGGCCTCAGCCCCACGTTCCTGAGCCTCTCCCTGCAGCTACAGAAAAGGCCTCACCCCCAGGTTCCTGAACATCCCCGTGCAGCTGCAGAAAGGACTCACCCCCAGGTTCCTGAGCCTCTCCCTGCAGCTGCAGAAAGGCCTCATCCCCAGGTTCCTGAACCAATTCCAGGAGCTGCATAATGGACTCACCCCCAGGTTCCTGAGCCTCTCCCTGCATCCGCAGAATGGACTCACCCCCAAGTTCCTGAGCCTCTCCCTGCATCTGCAGAAAGGCCTCACACCCAGGTTTCTGTTCCTCCCCCTGCAGCTGCAGAAAAGGCCTCACCCCCCAGGTTCCTGAGCTTCACCCTGCAGCTGCAGAAAGGCCTCACCCCAGGTTCCTGAGCCTCTCCCTGCAGCTAAATAAAAGGCCTCACCCGAGGCTCCTGGGCCTGTCCCTGCAGCTGCTGAAAGGCCTCACCCCCAGGTTCCTGAGCCTCTCCCTGCAGCTGCAGAAGGGCCTAACCCCCAGGTTCCTGAACATCCCCGTGCAACTGCAGAAAGGCCTCACCCCTAGGTTCCTGACCCTATCCCTGCAGTTGCAGAAAGGAAAGGCCTCACCCCCAAGTTCCTGAACATCTCCCTGCAGCTGCAGAAAGGCCTCACCCCCAGGTTCCTGAGCCTCTCCCTGCAGATACAGAAAGGCCTCACCTCCAGGTTCCTGAGCCTATCCCTGGAGCTGCAGAATGGACTCACCCCCAGGTTCCTGAGGCTCTCCCTGCAGCTGCACAAAGGCCTCAACCCCAGGTTCCTGAGCGAATCCCTGCAGCTGCAGAAAGCCCTCACCCCCAGGTTCCTGAGCCTCTCCCTGCAGCTGCAGAAAGGCCTCACCCCCAGTTTCCTGAGCGTATTCCTGGAGCTGCAGAATGGACTCACCCCCAGGTTCCTGAGCCTCTCCCTGCAGCTGCAGAAAGGCCTCAACCCCAGGTTCCTGAGCCTCTCCCTGCACCTGCCGAAAGGCCTCAACCCCAGGTTCCAGAGCCTCTCCCTGCAGCTGCAGAAAGGCCTCACACCCAGGCTCCTGAGCCTCCCCCTGCAGCTGCAGAAAGGCCTCACCACAAGGTTCCTGAACCTCCTCCGGCAGCTGCAGAAAGGCCTGACTCCCAGGTTCCTGAGCCTCTCCCTGCAGCTGCAGAAAGGCCTCACCCCCACGTTCCTGAGCCTCTCCCTGCAGCTACAGAAAAGGCCTCACCCCCAGGTTCCTGAACATCCCCGTGCAGCTGCAGAAACGACTCACCCCCATGTTCCTGAGCCTCTCCCTGCAGCTGCAGAAAGGCCTCAACCCCATGTTCCTGAGCCTCTCCCGGTAGCTGCCGAAAGGCCTCACCTCCAGGTTCCAGAGCCTATCCCTGGAGCTGCAGAATGGATTCACCCCCAGGTTCCTGAGGCTCTCCCTGCAGCTGCAGAAAGGCCTCAACCCCAGGTTCCTGAGCGAATCCCTGCATCTGCAGAAAGGACTCACCCCCAGGTTCCTGAGCCTCTCCCTGCAGCTGCAGAAAGGCCTCAACCCCATGTTCCTGAGCCTCTCCCGGTAGCTGCCGAAAGGCCTCACCTCCAGGTTCCTGAGCCTATCCCTGGAGCTGCAGAATGGACTCACCCCCAGGTTCCTGAGGCTCTCCCTGCAGCTGCATAAAGGCCTCAACCCCAGGTTCCTGAGCGAATCCCTGCAGCTGCAGAAAGCCCTCACCCCCAGGTTCCTGAGCCTCTCCCTGCAGCTGCAGAAAGGCCTCACCCCCAGTTTCCTGAGCGTATTCCTGGAGCTGCAGAATGGACTCACCCCCAGGTTCCTGAGCGTCTCCCTGCAGCTGCAGAAAGGCCTCAACCCCAGGTTCCAGAGCCTCTCCCTGCAGCTGCAGAAAGGCCTCACCCCCAGGTTCCTGAGCCTCTCCCTGCACCTGCCGAAAGGCCTCAACCCCAGGTTCCAGAGCCTCTCCCTGCAGCTGCAGAAAGGCCTCACACCCAGGCTCCTGAGCCTCCCCCTGCAGCTGCAGAAAGGCCTCACCACAAGGTTCCTGAACCTCCTCCGGCAGCTGCAGGAAGGCCTAACTCCCAGGTTCCTGAGCCTCTCCCTGCAGCTACAGAAAAGGCCTCACCCCCAGGTTCCAGAACCTTTCCCTGCAGCTGCAGAAAGGCCTCACCCGAGGTTCCTGAGCCTGTCCCTGCAGCTGCAGAAAGGCCTCACACCCAGGTTCCTGAGCCTCTCCCTGCAGCTGAGAAAAGGCCTCACCCACAGATTCATGAGCCTCTCCCTGCAGCTGCAGAAAGGCCTCACCCCCAAGTTCCTGAGCCTCTCCCTCCAGCTGCAGACAAGCCTCACACCCAGGCTCCTGAGCCTCTCCCTGCTGCTGCAGAAAGGCCTCACCACAAGGTTCCTGAACCTCCTCCTCCCGCAGCTGCAGAAAGGACTCTCTCCCAGGTTCCAGAGCCTCTCCCTGCAGCTACAGAAAAGGCCTCACACCCAGGTTCCTGAGCCTATTCCCGCAGCTGCAGAAAGGCCTCACACCCAGGTTTCTGAGCCTCTCCCTGCAGCTGCAGAAAGGCCTAACCCCCAGGTTCCTGAACATCTCCGTGCAGCTGCAGAAAGGCCTCACCCCTAGCTTCATGAGCCTCTCCCTGCAGCTGCAGAAAGGCCTCACCCCCAGGTTTCTGAGCCCCTCCCAGCAGCAGCAGAAAGGCCTCACCCACAGGTTCCTGAGCCTCTCCCTGCAGCTGCAGAAAGGCCTCACCCCCACGTTCCTGAGCCTCTCCCTGCAGCTACAGAAAAGGCCTCACCCCCAGGTTCCTGAACATCCCCGTGCAGCTGCAGAAAGGACTCACCCCCATGTTCCTGAGCCTCTCCCTGCAGCTGCAGAAAGGCCTCAACCCCATGTTCCTGAGCCTCTCCCGGTAGCTGCCGAAAGGCCTCACCTCCAGGTTCCAGAGCCTATCCCTGGAGCTGCAGAATGGACTCACCCCCAGGTTCCTGAGGCTCTCCCTGCAGCTGCACAAAGGCCTCAACCCCAGGTTCCTGAGCGAATCCCTGCAGCTGCAGAAAGCCCTCACCCCCAGGTTCCTGAGCCTCTCCCTGCAGCTGCAGAAAGGCCTCACCCCCAGTTTCCTGAGCGTATTCCTGGAGCTGCAGAATGGACTCACCCCCAGGTTCCTGAGCCGCTCCCTGCAGCTGCAGAAAGGCCTCAAACCCAGGTTCCTGAGCCTCTCCCTGCACCTGCCGAAAGGCCTCAACCCCAGGTTCCAGAGCCTCTCCCTGCAGCTGCAGAAAGGCCTCACACCCAGGCTCCTGAGCCTCCCCCTGCAGCTGCAGAAAGGCCTCACCACAAGGTTCCTGAACCTCCTCCGGCAGCTGCAGAAAGGCCTAACTCCCAGGTTCCTGAGCCTCTCCCTGCAGCTGCCGAAATGCCTCACCCCCAGGTTCCTGAGCCTATCCCTGCAGCTGCAGAAAGGCCTCACCCCCAGGTCCCTGACCCTATCCCTGCAGCTGCAAAAAGGTTCTCATCCCCAGGTTCCTGAGCCTTTCCCTGTATCCGCAGGAAGGCCACACCCCCAAGTTCCTGAGCCTCTCCCTGTAGCTACAGAAAAGGCCTCACCCCCAGGTTCCTGAACCTCCCCCTGCAGCTGCAGAAAAGCCTCACCCCCAAGTTCCTGAGCCTCTCCCTGCAGCTGAGAAAAGGCCTCACCCACAGAGTCATGAGCCTCTCCCTGCAGCTGCAGAAAGGCCTCACCCCCAAGTTCCTGAGCCTCTCCCTCCAGCTGCAGACAAGCCTCACACCCAGGCTCCTGAGCCTCTCCCTGCAGCTGCAGAAAGGCCTCACCACAAGGTTCCTGAACCTCCTCCTCCAGCAGCTGCAGAAAGGACTCACTCCCAGGTTCCATAGCCTCTCCCTGCAGCTACAGAAAAGGCCTCACCCGCAGGTTCCTGAACCTTTCCCTGCAGCTGCAGAAAGGCCTCACCCGAGGTTCCTGAGCCTGTCCCTGCAGCTGCAGAATGGCCTCACACCCAGGTTTCTGAGCCCCTCCCAGCAGCAGCAGAAAGGCCTCACCCACAGGTTCCTGAGCCTCTCCCTGCAGCTGCAGAAAGGCCTCACCCCCACGTTCCTGAGCTTCACCCTGCAGCTGCAGAAAGGCCTCACCCCCAGGTTCCTGAGCCTCTCCCTGCAGCTAAAGAAAAGGCCTCACCCGAGGTTCCTGAGCCTGTCCCTGCAGCTGCTGAAAGGCCTCACCCCTAGCTTCATGAGTCTCTCCCTGCATCTTCATAAAGGCCTCACCCCCAGGATTCAGAGCCTCTCCCTGCAGCTGCAGAAAGGCCTAACACCCAGGTTCCTGAACATCCCCGTGCAGCTGCAGAAAGGCCTCACCCCTAGCTTCATGAGCCTCTACCTACAACTGCAGAAAGGCCTCAGCCCCAGGTTTCTGAGCCCCTCCCAGCAGCAGCAGAAAGGCCTCATCCACAGTTTCCTGAGGCTCTCCATGCAGCTGCAGAAAGGCCTCACCCCCACGTTCCTGAGCCTCTCCCTGCAGCTACAGAAAAGGCCTCACCCCCAGGTTCCTGAGCCTCTCCCTGCAGCTGCAGAAAGGCCTAACACCCAGGTTCCTGAACATCCCCGTGCAGCTGCAGGAAGGCCTCACCCCTAGCTTCATGAGCCTCTACCTGCAGCTGCAGAAAGGCCTCAGCCCCAGGTTTCTGAGCCCCTCCCAGCAGCAGCAGAAAGGCCTCATCCACAGGTTCCTGAGGCTCTCCCTGCAGCTGCAGAAAGGCCTCACCCCCACGTTCCTGAGCCTCTCCCTGCAGCTACAGAAAAGGCCTCACCCCCAGGTTCCTGAACATCCCCGTGCAGCTGCAGAAAGGACTCACCCCCAGGTTCCTGAGCCTCTCCCTGCAGCTGCAGAAAGGACTCACCCCCAGGGTCCTGAGCCTCTCCCTGCAGGTGCAGAAAGGCCTCATCCCCAGGTTCCTGAGCCACTTCCTGGAGCTGCATAGTGGACTCACCCCCAAGTTCCTGAGCCTCTCCCTGCGTCCGCAGAATGGACTCACCCCCAAGTTCCTGAGCCTCTTCCTGCAGCTGCAGAAAGGCCACACCCCAGGTTCCTGAGCGTATTCCTGCAGCTGCAGAATGGTCTCACCCCCACGTTCCTGAGCCGCTCCCTGCAGCTGCAGAAAGGACTCACGCCCAGGTTCCTGAGCCTCTCCCTGCAGCTGCAGAAAGGCCTCACACCCAGGTTTCTGAGTCTCCCCCTACAGCTGCAGAAATGGCCTCACCCCCAGGTTCCTGAGCCTATCCCTTCAGCTATAGAAAAGGCCTCACCCCAAGGTTCGTGAGCCTCTCCCTGCAGCTATAGAAAAGGCCTCACCCCCAGGTTCCTGAGCCGGTCCCTGCAGCTGCAGAAAGGCCTCACCCCCAGGTTCCTGAGCCTCTCCCAGCAGCTGCAGAAAGGCCTATCCCCCAGGTTTCTGAACATCCCTAGGCAGCTAAAGAAAGACCTCACCCCCAGGTTTCAGAGCCTCTCCCTGCAGCTGCAGAAAGGCCTAACACCCAGGTTCCTGAACATCCCCGTGCAGCTGCAGAAAGGCCTCACCCCTAGCTTCATGAGCCTCTACCTGCAGCTGTAGAAAGGCCTCAGCCCCAGTTTTCTGAGCCCCTCCCAGCAGCAGCAGAAAGGCCTCATCCACAGGTTCCTGAGGCTCTCCCTGCAGCTGCAGAAAGGCCTCATCACAAGGTTCCTGAACCTCCTCCTCCAGCAGCTGCAGAAAGGACTCACTCCCAGGTTCCAGAGCCTCTCTCTGCAGCTACAGAAAAGGCCTCACCCGCAGGTTCCTGAACCTTTCCCTGCAGCTGCAGAAAGGCCTCACACGAGGTTCCTGAGCCTGTCCCTGCAGCTGCAGAATGGCCTCACACCCAGGTTCCTGAGCCTCTTCCTGCAGCTGCAGAAAGGCCTCACACCCAGGTTTCTGAGCCTCTCCCTGCAGCTGCAGAAAGGCCTAACTCCCAGGATCCTGAACATCCCCGTGCAGCTGCAGAAAGGCCTCACCCCTAGCTTCATGAGCCTCTCCCTGCAGCTGCAGAAAGGCCTCACCCCCAGGTTTCTGAGCCCCTCCCAGCAGCAGCAGAAAGGCCTCACCCACAGGTTCCTGAGCCTCTCCCTGCAGCTGCAGAAAGGCCTCACCCCCACGTTCCTGAGCTTCACCCTGCAGCTGCAGAAAGGCCTCACCCCCAGGTTCCTGAGCCTCTCCCTGCAGCTAAAGAAAAGGCCTCACCCGAGGTTCCTGAGCCTGTCCCTGCAGCTGCTGAAAGGCCTCACCCCTAGCTTCATGAGCCTCTCCCTGCAGCTGCAGAAAGGCCTCACCCCCAGTTTCCTGAGCCTCTCCCTGCAGCTGCAGAAAGGCCTCACCCCCACGTTCCTGAGCCTCTCCCTGCAGCTACACAAAAGGCCTCAACCCCAGGTTCCTGAACATCCCCGTGCAGCTGCAGAAAGGACTCAACCCCATGTTCCTGAGCCTCTCCCTGCATCTGCAGAAAGGCCTCAACCCCATGTTCCTGAGCCTCTCCCGGTAGCTGCCGAAAGGCCTCACCTCCAGGTTCCTGAGCCTATCCCTGGAGCTGCAGAATGGACTCACCCCCAGGTTCCTGAGGCTCTCCCTGCAGCTGCACAAAGGCCTCAACCCCAGGTTCCTGAGCGAATCCCTGCAGCTGCAGAAAGGACTCACCCCCAGGTTCCTGAGCCTCTCCCTGCAGCTGCAGAAAGCCCTCACCCCCAGGTTCCTGAGCCACTCCCTGCAGCTGCAGAAAGGCCTCACCCCCAGTTTCCTGAGCGTATTCCTGGAGCTGCAGAATGGACTCACCCCCAGGTTCCTGAGCCTCTCCCTGCAGCTGCAGAAAGGCCTCAACCCCGGCTTCCAGAGCCTCTCCCTGCAGCTGCAGAAAGGCTTCACCCCCAGGTTCCTGAGCCTCTCCCTGCACCTGCCGAAAGGCCTCAACCCCAGGTTCCAGAGCCTCTCCCTGCAGCTGCAGAAAGGCCTCACACCCAGGCTCCTGAGCCTCCCCCTGCAGCTGCAGAAAGGCCTCACCACAAGGTTCCTGAACCTCCTCCGGCAGCTGCAGAAAGGCCTAACTCCCAGGCTCCTGAGCCTCTCCCTGCAGCTACAGAAAAGGCCTCACCCCCAGGTTCCAGAACCTTTCCCTGCAGCTGCAGAAAGGCCTCACCCCGAGGTTCCTGAGCCAGTCCCTGCAGCTGCAGAAAGGCCTCACACCCAGGTTCCTGAGCCTCTCCCTGCAGCTGCAGAAAGGCCTCAAAACCCAGTTTTCTGAGCCTCTCCCTGCAGCTGCAGAAAGGCCTAAAACCCAGGTTCCTGAACATCCCCGTACAGCTGCAGAAAGGCCTCACCCCTAGCTTCATGAGCCTCTACCTGCAGCTGCAGAAAGGCCTCAGCCCGAGGTTTCTGAGCCCCTCCCAGCAGCAGCAGAAAGGCCTCATCCACAGGTTCCTGAGGCTCTCCCTGCAGCTGCAGAACGGCCTCACCCCCACGTTCCTGAGCCTCTCCCTGCAGCTACAGAAAAGGCCTCACCCCCAGGTTCCTGAACATCCCCGTGCAGCTGCAGAAAGGCCTCACACCCAGGTTTCTGATCCTCCCCCTGCAGCTGCAGAAAAGGCCTCACCCCCCAGGTTCCTGAGCTTTACCCTGCGGTTGCAGAAAGGCCTCACCCCAGTTTCCTGAGCCTCTCCCTGCAGCTAAAGAAAAGGCCTCACCCCAGTTTCCTGAGCCTCTCCCTGCAGCTGCTGAAAGGCCTCACCCCCAGGTTCCTGAGCCTCTCCCTGCAGCTGCAGAAAGGCCTAACCCCCAGGTTCCTGAACATCCCCGTGCAACTGCAGAAAGGCCTCACCCCTAGGTTCCTGAGCCTATCCCTGCAGCTGCAGAAAGGCCTCACCCCCAGGTTCCTGAACATCTCCCTGCAGCTGCAGAAAGGCCTCACCCCCAGGTTCCTGAGCCTCTCCCTGCAGATACAGAAAACTCCTCACCCGTAGCTTCATGAGTCTCTCCCTGCATCTTCATAAAGGCCTCACCCCCAGGATTCAGAGCCTCTCCCTGCAGCTGCAGAAAGGCCTAACACCCAGGTTCCTGAACATCCCCGTGCAGCTGCAGAAAGGCCTCACCCCTAGCTTCATGAGCCTCTACCTGCAGCTGCAGAAAGGCCTCAGCCCCAGGTTTCTGAGCCCCTCCCAGCAGCAGCAGAAAGGCCTCATCCACAGTTTCCTGAGGCTCTCCATGCAGCTGCAGAAAGGCCTCACCCCCACGTTCCTGAGCCTCTCCCTGCAGCTACAGAAAAGGCCTCACCCCCAGGTTCCTGAGCCTCTCCCTGCAGCTGCATAAAGGCCTAACACCCAGGTTCCTGAACATCCCCGTGCAGCTGCAGGAAGGCCTCACCCCTAGCTTCATGAGCCTCTACCTGCAGCTGCAGAAAGGCCTCAGCCCCAGGTTTCTGAGCCCCTCCCAGCAGCAGCAGAAAGGCCTCATCCACAGGTTCCTGAGGCTCTCCCTGCAGCTGCAGAAAGGCCTCACCCCCACGTTCCTGAGCCTCTCCCTGCAGCTACAGAAAAGGCCTCACCCCCAGGTTCCTGAACATCCCCGTGCAGCTGCAGAAAGGACTCACCCCCAGGTTCCTGAGCCTCTCCCTGCAGCTGCAGAAAGGACTCACCCCCAGGGTCCTGAGCCTCTCCCTGCAGGTGCAGAAAGGCCTCATCCCCAGGTTCCTGAGCCACTTCCTGGAGCTGCATAGTGGACTCACCTCAAGTTCCTGAGCCTCTCCCTGCGTCCGCAGAATGGACTCACCCCCAAGTTCCTGAGCCTCTTCCTGCAGCTGCAGAAAGGCCACACCCCAGGTTCCTGAGCGTATTCCTGGAGCTGCAGAATGGTCTCACCCCCAGGTTCCTGAGCCGCTCCCTGCAGCTGCAGAAAGGACTCACGCCCAGGTTCCTGAGCCTCTCCCTGCAGCTGCAGAAAGGCCTCACACCCATGTTTTTGAGCCTCCCCGTACAGCTGCAGAAATGGCCTCACCCCCAGGTTCCTGAGCCTATCCCTTCAGCTATAGAAAAGGCCTCACCCCAAGGTTCATGAGCCTCTCCCTGCAGCTATAGAAAAGGCCTCACCCCCAGGTTCCTGAGCCGGTCTCTGCAGCTGCAGAAAGGCCTCACCCCCAGGTTTCTGAACATCCCTAGGCAGCTAAAGAAAGACCTCACCCCCAGGTTCCTGAGCCTATCACTTCAGCTATAGAAAAGGCCTCACCCCAAGGTTCGTGAGCCTCTCCCTGCAGCTATAGAAAAGGCCTCAACCCCAGGTTCCAGAGCCTCTCCCTGCAGCTGCAGAAAGGCCTCACACCCAGGCTCCTGAGCCTCCCCCTGCAGCTGCAGAAAGGCCTCTCCACAAGGTTCCTGAACCTCCTCCGGCAGCTACAGAAAGGCCTGACTCCCAGGTTCCTGAGCCTCTCCCTACAGCTACAGAAAAGGCCTCACCCCCAGGTTCCCGAACCTTTCCCTGCAGCTACAGAAAAGGCCTCACCCCCAGGTTCCTAAGCCTGTCCCTGCAGCTGCAGAAAGGCCTCAGCCCCAGGTTTCTGAGCCCCTCCCTGCAGCTGCAGAAATGCCTCACCCCCAGGTTCCTGAGCCTCTCCCTGCAGCTACAGAAAAGGCCTCACCCCCAGGTTCCTGAACATCCCCGTACAGCTGCAGAAAGGACTCACCCCCAGGTTCCTGAGCCTCTCCCTGCAGCTTCATAAAGGCCTCACCCCCAGGTTTCAGAGCCTCTCCCTGCAGCTGCAGAAAGGCCTAACACCCAGGTTCCTGAACATCCCCGTGCAGCTGCAGAAAGGCCTCACCCCTAGCTTCATGAGCCTCTACCTGCAGCTGCAGAAAGGCCTCAGCCCCAGTTTTCTGAGCCCCTCCCAGCAGCAGCAGAAAGGCCTCATCCACAGGTTCCTGAGGCTCTCCCTGCAGCTGCAGAAAGGCCTCAGCCCCAGGTTTCTGAGCCCCTCCCTGCAGCTGCAGAAATGCCTCACCCCCAGGTTCCTGAGCCGCTCCCTGCAGCTGCAGAAAGGCCTAACACCCAGGTTCCTGAACATCCCCGTGCAGCTGCAGAAAGGCCTCACCCCTAGCTTCATGAGCCTCTACCTGCAGCTGCAGAAAGGCCTCAGCCCCAGGTTTCTGAGCCCCTCCCAGCAGCAGCAGAAAGGCCTCATCCACAGTTTCCTGAGGCTCTCCATGCAGCTGCAGAAAGGCCTCACCCCCACGTTCCTGAGCCTCTCCCTGCAGCTACAGAAAAGGCCTCACCCCCAGGTTCCTGAGCCTCTCCCTGCAGCTGCAGAAAGGCCTAACACCCAGGTTCCTGAACATCCCCGTGCAGCTGCAGGAAGGCCTCACCCCTAGCTTCATGAGCCTCTACCTGCAGCTGCAGAAAGGCCTCAGCCCCAGGTTTCTGAGCCCCTCCCAGCAGCAGCAGAAAGGCCTCATCCACAGGTTCCTGAGGCTCTCCCTGCAGCTGCAGAAAGGCATCACCCCCACGTTCCTGAGCCTCTCCCTGCAGCTACAGAAAATACCTCACCCCCAGGTTCCTGAACCTTTCCCTGCAGCTGCAGAAAGGCCTCACCCGAGGTTCCTGAGCCTGTCCCTGCAGCTGCAGAGAGGCCTCACACCCAGGTTCCTGAGCCTCTCCCTGCAGCTGCAGAAAGGCCTCACCCCCAGGTTCCTGTGCCTCTCCCTGCAGCTGCAGAAAGGCCTCAACCCCAGGTTCCTGAGCCTATCCCTGCAGCAGCAGAAAGGCCTCCCCCCCAGGTTCCTGAGCATCACCGTGCAGCTGCAGAAAGGCCTCACCCACAGGTTCCTGAGCCTCTCCCTGCAGCTGCAGAAAGGCCTAACCCCCAGGTTTCTGAACATCCCCGTGTAGTTGCAGAAAGGCCTCACCCCCAGGTTCCTGAGCATATGCCTGCACCTGCTGAAAGGTCTCACCACCAGGGTCCTGAGCCTCTCCCTGTAGATACAGAAAAGGCCTCACCCCCAGCTTCATGAGCTTCTCCCCGCAGCTGCAGAAAGGCCTCAGCCCCAGGTTCCTGAGCCTCTCCCTGCAGCAGCAGAAAGGCCTCACCCCCAGGTTCCTGAGCATCTCCGTGCAGCTCCAGAAAGGCCTCACCCCCAGGTTCCTCAGCCTCTCCCTGCATCTGCAGAAAGGCCTCACATCCAGGTTTCTGAGCCTCTCCCTGCAGCTGCAGAAAGGCATAACCCCCAGGTTCCTGAACATCCCCGTGCAGCTGCAGAAAGGCCTCACCCCTAGCTTCATGAGCCTCTCCCGGCAGCTTCAGAAAGGCCTCACCCCCAGGTTTCTGAGCCCCTCCAAGAGCAGCAGAAAGGCCTCACCCACAGGTCCCTGAGCCTCTCCCTGCAGCTGCAGAAAGGCCTCCCCCCCACGTTCCTGAGCCTCTCCCTGCAGCTACAGAAAATTCCTCACCCCCAGGTTCCTCAACATCCCCGTGCCGCTGCAGAAAGGACTCACCCCCATGTTCCTGAGCCTCTCCCTGCAGCTGCCGAAAGGCCTCACCCCCAGGTTCCTGAGCCTATTCCTGCGGTTGCAGAAAGGACTCACCCCCATGTTCCTGAGCCTCTCCCTGCAGCTGCAGAAAGGCCTCACCCCCAGGTTCCTGAGCCTCTCCCTCCAGCTACAGAAAGGCCTCACCCCAGGTTCCTGAGCCTATTCCTGGAGCTGCAGAATGGACTCACCCCCAGGTTGCTGAGCCTCTCCCTGCAGCTGCAGAAAAGCCTCAACCCCAGGTTCTTGAGCCTCTCCCTGCAGCTGCAGAAAGGCCTCACCCCCAGGTTCCTGAGCCTCTCCCTGCAGCTGCCGAAATGCCTCACCCCCAGGTTCCTGAGCCTATCCCTGCAGCTGCAGAAAGGCCTCACCCCCAGGTCCCTGACCCTATCCCTGCAGCTGCAAAAAGGTTCTCATCCCCAGGTTCCTGAGCCTTTCCCTGCATCCGCAGGAAGGCCACACCCCCAAGTTCCTGAGCCTCTCCCTGTAGCTACAGAAAAGGCCTCACCCCCAGGTTCCTGAGCCTCTCCCTGTAGATACAGAAAAGGCCTCACCCCCAGCTTCATGAGCCTCTCGCCGCAGCTGCAGAAAGGCCTCAGCCCCAGGTTCCTGAGCCTCTCCCTGCAGCAGCAGAAAGGCCTCACCCCCAGGTTCCTGAGCATCTCCGTGCAGATCCAGAAAGGCCTCACCCCCAGGTTCCTCAGCCTCTCCCTGCATCTGCAGAAAGGCCTCACATCCAGGTTTCTGAGCCTCTCCCTGCAGCTGCAGAAAGGCATAACCCCCAGGTTCCTGAACATCCCCGTGCAGCTGCAGAAAGGCCTCACCCCTAGCTTCATGAGCCTCTCCCGGCAGCTTCAGAAAGGCCTCACCCCCAGGTTTCTGAGCCCCTCCCAGCAGCAGCAGAAAGGCCTCACCCACAGGTCCCTGAGCCTCTCCCTGCAGCTGCAGAAAGGCC
This sequence comes from Triturus cristatus, assembly GCF_964204655.1. NCBI lineage: Eukaryota > Metazoa > Chordata > Amphibia > Caudata > Salamandridae > Triturus > Triturus cristatus. Next base: position 194,616,891 of record NC_140579.1, read on the forward strand.
TCACCCCCACGTTCCTGAGCCTCTCCCTGCAGCTACAGAAAATTCCTCACCCCCAGGTTCCTCAACATCCCCGTGCCGCTGCAGAAAGGACTCACCCCCATGTTCCTGAGCCTCTCCCTGCAGCTGCCGAAAGGCCTCACCCCCAGGTTCCTGAGCCTATTCCTGCGGTTGCAGAAAGGACTCACCCCCATGTTCCTGAGCCTCTCCCTGCAGCTGCAGAAAGGCCTCACCCCCAGGTTCCTGAGCCTCTCCCTCCAGCTACAGAAAGGCCTCACCCCAGGTTCCTGAGCCTATTCCTGGAGCTGCAGAATGGACTCACCCCCAGGTTGCTGAGCCTCTCCCTGCAACTGCAGAAAAGCCTCAACCCCAGGTTCTTGAGCCTCTCCCTGCAGCTGCAGAAAGGCCTCACCCCCAGGTTCCTGAGCCTCTCCCTGCAGCTGCCGAAATGCCTCACCCCCAGGTTCCTGAGCCTATCCCTGCAGCTGCAGAAAGGCCTCACCCCCAGGTCCCTGACCCTATCCCTGCAGCTGCAAAAAGGTTCTCATCCCCAGGTTCCTGAGCCTTTCCCTGCATCCGCAGGAAGGCCACACCCCCAAGTTCCTGAGCCTCTCCCTGTAGCTACAGAAAAGGCCTCACCCCCAGGTTCCTGAACCTCCCCCTGCAGCTGCAGAAAAGCCTCACCCCCAAGTTCCTGAGCCTCTCCCTGCAGCTGAGAAAAGGCCTCACCCACAGATTCATGAGCCTCTCCCTGCAGCTGCAGAAAGGCCTCACCCCCAAGTTCCTGAGCCTCTCCCTCCAGCTGCAGACAAGCCTCACACCCAGGCTCCTGAGCCTCTCCCTGCAGCTGCAGAAAGGCCTCACCACAAGGTTCCTGAACCTCCTCCTCCAGCAGCTGCAGAAAGAACTCACTCCCAGGTTCCAGAGCCTCTCCATGCAGCTACAGAAAAGGCCTCACCCGCAGGTTCCTGAACCTTTCCCTGCAGCTGCAGAAAGGCCTCACCCGAGGTTCCTGAGCCTGTCCCTGCAGCTGCAGAATGGCCTCACACCCAGGTTCCTGAGCCTCTTCCTGCAGCTGCAGAAAGGCCTCACACCCAGGTTTCTGAGCCTCTCCCTGCAGCTGCAGAAAGGCCTAACCCCCAGGTTCCTGAACATCCCCGTGCAGCTGCAGAAAGGCCTCACCCCTAGCTTCATGAGCCTCTCCCTGCAGCTGCAGAAAGGCCTCACCCCCAGGTTTCTGAGCCCCTCCCAGCAGCAGCAGAAAGGCCTCACCCACAGGTTCCTGAGCCTCTCCCTGCAGCTGCAGAAAGGCCTCACCCCCACGTTCCTGAGCCTCTCCCTGCAGCTACAGAAAAGGCCTCACCCCCAGGGTCCTGAACATCCCCGTGCAGCTGCAGAAAGGACTCACCCCCATGTTCTTGAGCATCTCCCTGCAGCTGCAGAAAGGCCTCAACCCCATGTTCCTGAGCCTGTCCCGGTAGCTGCCGAAAGGACTCACCTCCAGGTTCCTGAGCCTATCCCTGGAGCTGCAGAATGGACTCACCCCCAGGTTCCTGAGGCTCTCCCTGCAGCTGCAGAATGGCTTCAACCCCAGGTTCCTGAGCGAATCCCTGCAGCTGCAGAAAGGACTCACCCCCAGGTTCCTGAGCCTCTCCCTGCAGCTGCAGAAAGCCCTCACCCCCAGGTTCCTGAGCCTCTCACTGCAGCTGCAGAAAGGCCTCACCCCCAGTTTCCTGAGCCTCTCCCTCCAGCTGCAGAAAAGCCTCAACCTCAGGTTCTTGAGCCTCTCCCTGCAGCTGCAGAAAGGCCTCACCCCCAGGTTCCTGAGCCTCTCCCTGCAGCTGCCGAAATGCCTCACCCCCAGGTTCCTGAGCCTATCCCTGCAGCTGCAGAAAGGCCTCACCCCCAGGTCCCTGACCCTATCCCTGCAGCTGCAAAAAGGTTCTCATCCCCAGGTTCCTGAGCCTTTCCCTGCATCCGCAGGAAGGCCACACCCCCAAGTTCCTGAGCCTCTCCCTGTAGCTACAGAAAAGGCCTCACCCCCAGGTTCCTGAACCTCCCCCTGCAGCTGCAGAAAAGCCTCACCCCCAAGTTCCTGAGCCTCTCCCTGCAGCTGAGAAAAGGCCTCACCCACAGAGTCATGAGCCTCTCCCTGCAGCTGCAGAAAGGCCTCACCCCCAAGTTCCTGAGCCTCTCCCTCCAGCTGCAGACAAGCCTCACACCCAGGCTCCTGAGCCTCTCCCTGCAGCTGCAGAAAGGCCTCACCACAAGGTTCCTGAACCTCCTCCTCCAGCAGCTGCAGAAAGGACTCACTCCCAGGTTCCAGAGCCTCTCCCTGCAGCTACAGAAAAGGCCTCACCCGCAGGTTCCTGAACCTTTCCCTGCAGCTGCAGAAAGGCCTCACCCGAGGTTCCTGAGCCTGTCCCTGCAGCTGCAGAATGGCCTCACACCCAGGTTTCTGAGCCCCTCCCAGCAGCAGCAGAAAGGCCTCACCCACAGGTTCCTGAGCCTCTCCCTGCAGCTGCAGAAAGGCCTCACCCCCACGTTCCTGAGCTTCACCCTGCAGCTGCAGAAAGGCCTCACCCCCAGGTTCCTGAGCCTCTCCCTGCAGCTAAAGAAAAGGCCTCACCCGAGGTTCCTGAGCCTGTCCCTGCAGCTGCTGAAAGGCCTCACCCCTAGCTTCATGAGTCTCTCCCTGCATCTTCATAAAGGCCTCACCCCCAGGATTCAGAGCCTCTCCCTGCAGCTGCAGAAAGGCCTAACACCCAGGTTCCTGAACATCCCCGTGCAGCTGCAGAAAGGCCTCACCCCTAGCTTCATGAGCCTCTACCTACAGCTGCAGAAAGGCCTCAGCCCCAGGTTTCTGAGCCCCTCCCAGCAGCAGCAGAAAGGCCTCATCCACAGTTTCCTGAGGCTCTCCATGCAGCTGCAGAAAGGCCTCACCCCCACGTTCCTGAGCCTCTCCCTGCAGCTACAGAAAAGGCCTCACCCCCAGGTTCCTGAGCCTCTCCCTGCAGCTGCAGAACGGCCTAACACCCAGGTTCCTGAACCTCCCCGTGCAGCTGCAGGAAGGCCTCACCCCTAGCTTCATGAGCCTCTACCTGCAGCTGCAGAAAGGCCTCAGCCCCAGGTTTCTGAGCCCCTCCCAGCAGCAGCAGAAAGGCCTCATCCACAGGTTCCTGAGGCTCTCCCTGCAGCTGCAGAAAGGCCTCACCCCCACGTTCCTGAGCCTCTCCCTGCAGATACAGAAAAGGCCTCACCCCCAGGTTCCTGAACATCCCCGTACAGCTGCAGAAAGGACTCACCCCCAGGTTCCTGAGCCTCTCCCTGCAGCTGCAGAAAGGACTCACCCCCAGGGTCCTGAGCCTCTCCCTGCAGGTGCAGAAAGGCCTCATCCCCAGGTTCCTGAGCCACTTCCTGGAGCTGCATAGTGGACTCACCCCCAAGTTCCTGAGCCTCTCCCTGCGTCCGCAGAATGGACTCACCCCCAAGTTCCTGAGCCTCTTCCTGCAGCTGCAGAAAGGCCACACCCCAGGTTCCTGAGCGTATTCCTGCAGCTGCAGAATGGTCTCACCCCCACGTTCCTGAGCCGCTCCCTGCAGCTGCAGAAAGGACTCACGCCCAGGTTCCTGAGCCTCTCCCTGCAGCTGCAGAAAGGCCTCACACCCAGGTTTCTGAGTCTCCCCCTACAGCTGCAGAAATGGCCTCACCCCCAGGTTCCTGAGCCTATCCCTTCAGCTATAGAAAAGGCCTCACCCCAAGGTTCGTGAGCCTCTCCCTGCAGCTATAGAAAAGGCCTCACCCCCAGGTTCCTGAGCCGGTCCCTGCAGCTGCAGAAAGGCCTCACCCCCAGGTTCCTGAGCCTCTCCCAGCAGCTGCAGAAAGGCCTATCCCCCAGGTTTCTGAACATCCCTAGGCAGCTAAAGAAAGACCTCACCCCCAGGTTTCAGAGCCTCTCCCTGCAGCTGCAGAAAGGCCTAACACCCAGGTTCCTGAACATCCCCGTGCAGCTGCAGAAAGGCCTCACCCCTAGCTTCATGAGCCTCTACCTGCAGCTGCAGAAAGGCCTCAGCCCCAGTTTTCTGAGCCCCTCCCAGCAGCAGCAGAAAGGCCTCATCCACAGGTTCCTGAGGCTCTCCCTGCAGCTGCAGAAAGGCCTCATCACAAGGTTCCTGAACCTCCTCCTCCAGCAGCTGCAGAAAGGACTCACTCCCAGGTTCCAGAGCCTCTCTTTGCAGCTACAGAAAAGGCATAACCCCCAGGTTCCTGAACATCCCCGTGCAGCTGCAGAAAGGCCTCACCCGAGGTTCCTGAGCCTGTCCCTGCAGCTGCAGAAAGGCCTCACCCCCAGGTTTCTGAGCCCCTCCAAGAGCAGCAGAAAGGCCTCACCCACAGGTCCCTGAGCCTCTCCCTGCAGCTGCAGAAAGGCCTCCCCCCCACGTTCCTGAGCCTCTCCCTGCAGCTACAGAAAATTCCTCACCCCCAGGTTCCTCAACATCCCCGTGCCGCTGCAGAAAGGACTCACCCCCATGTTCCTGAGCCTCTCCCTGCAGCTGCCGAAAGGCCTCACCCCCAGGTTCCTGAGCCTATTCCTGCGGTTGCAGAAAGGACTCACCCCCATGTTCCTGAGCCTCTCCCTGCAGCTGCAGAAAGGCCTCACCCCCAGGTTCCTGAGCCTCTCCCTCCAGCTACAGAAAGGCCTCACCCCAGGTTCCTGAGATAATTCCTGGAGCTGCAGAATGGACTCACCCCCAGGTTGCTGAGCCTCTCCCTGCAGCTGCAGAAAAGCCTCAACCCCAGGTTCTTGAGCCTCTCCCTGCAGCTGCAGAAAGGCCTCACCCCCAGGTTCCTGAGCCTCTCCCTGCAGCTGCCGAAATGCCTCACCCCCAGGTTCCTGAGCCTATCCCTGCAGCTGCAGAAAGGCCTCACCCCCAGGTCCCTGACCCTATCCCTGCAGCTGCAAAAAGGTTCTCATCCCCAGGTTCCTGAGCCTTTCCCTGCATCCGCAGGAAGGCCACACCCCCAAGTTCCTGAGCCTCTCCCTGTAGCTACAGAAAAGGCCTCACCCCCAGGTTCCTGAGCCTCTCCCTGTAGATACAGAAAAGGCCTCACCCCCAGCTTCATGAGCCTCTCGCCGCAGCTGCAGAAAGGCCTCAGCCCCAGGTTCCTGAGCCTCTCCCTGCAGCAGCAGAAAGGCCTCACCCCCAGGTTCCTGAGCATCTCCGTGCAGCTCCAGAAAGGCCTCACCCCCAGGTTCCTCAGCCTCTCCCTGCATCTGCAGAAAGGCCTCACATCCAGGTTTCTGAGCCTCTCCCTGCAGCTGCAGAAAGGCATAACCCCCAGGTTCCTGAACATCCCCGTGCAGCTGCAGAAAGGCCTCACCCCTAGCTTCATGAGCCTCTCCCGGCAGCTTCAGAAAGGCCTCACCCCCAGGTTTCTGAGCCCCTCCCAGCAGCAGCAGAAAGGCCTCACCCACAGGTCCCTGAGCCTCTCCCTGCAGCTGCAGAAAGGCCTCACCCCCACGTTCCTGAGCCTCTCCCTGCAGCTACAGAAAATTCCTCACCCCCAGGTTCCTCAACATCCCCGTGCCGCTGCAGAAAGGACTCACCCCCATGTTCCTGAGCCTCTCCCTGCAGCTGCCGAAAGGCCTCACCCCCAGGTTCCTGAGCCTATTCCTGCGGTTGCAGAAAGGACTCACCCCCATGTTCCTGAGCCTCTCCCTGCAGCTGCAGAAAGGCCTCACCCCCAGGTTCCTGAGCCTCTCCCTCCAGCTACAGAAAGGCCTCACCCCAGGTTCCTGAGCCTATTCCTGGAGCTGCAGAATGGACTCACCCCCAGGTTGCTGAGCCTCTCCCTGCAGCTGCAGAAAAGCCTCAACCCCAGGTTCTTGAGCCTATTCCTGGAGCTGCAGAATGGACTCACCCCCAGGTTCTTGAGCCTCTCCCTGCAGCTGCAGAAAGGCCTCACCCCCAGGTTCCTGAGCCTCTCCCTGCAGCTGCCGAAATGCCTCACCCCCAGGTTCCTGAGCCTATCCCTGCAGCTGCAGAAAGGCCTCACCCCCAGGTCCCTGACCCTATCCCTGCAGCTGCAAAAAGGTTCTCATCCCCAGGTTCCTGAGCCTTTCCCTGCATCCGCAGGAAGGCCACACCCCCAAGTTCCTGAGCCTCTCCCTGTAGCTACAGAAAAGGCCTCACCCCCAGGTTCCTGAACCTCCCCCTGCAGCTGCAGAAAAGCCTCACCCCCAAGTTCCTGAGCCTCTCCCTGCAGCTGAGAAAAGGCCTCACCCACAGATTAATGAGCCTCTCCCTGCAGCTGCAGAAAGGCCTCACCCCCAAGTTCCTGAGCCTCTCCCTCCAGCTGCAGACAAGCCTCACACCCAGGCTCCTGAGCCTCTCCCTGCAGCTGCAGAAAGGCCTCACCACAAGGTTCCTGAACCTCCTTCTCCAGCAGCTGCAGAAAGAACTCACTCCCAGGTTCCAGAGCCTCTCCATGCAGCTACAGAAAAGGCCTCACCCGCAGGTTCCTGAACCTTTCCCTGCAGCTGCAGAAAGGCCTCACCCGAGGTTCCTGAGCCTGTCCCTGCAGCTGCAGAATGGCCTCACACCCAGGTTCCTGAGCCTCTTCCTGCAGCTGCAGAAAGGCCTCACACCCAGGTTTCTGAGCCTCTCCCTGCAGCTGCAGAAAGGCCTAACCCCCAGGTTCCTGAACATCCCCGTGCAGCTGCAGAAAGGCCTCACCCCTAGCTTCATGAGCCTCTCCCTGCAGCTGCAGAAAGGCCTCACCCCCAGGTTTCTGAGCCCCTCCCAGCAGCAGCAGAAAGGCCTCACCCACAGGTTCCTGAGCCTCTCCCTGCAGCTGCAGAAAGGCCTCACCCCCACGTTCCTGAGCCTCTCCCTGCAGCTACAGAAAAGGCCTCACCCCCAGGGTCCTGAACATCCCCGTGCAGCTGCAGAAAGGACTCACCCCCATGTTCTTGAGCATCTCCCTGCAGCTGCAGAAAGGCCTCAACCCCATGTTCCTGAGCCTGTCCCGGTAGCTGCCGAAAGGACTCACCTCCAGGTTCCTGAGCCTATCCCTGGAGCTGCAGAATGGACTCACCCCCAGGTTCCTGAGGCTCTCCCTGCAGCTGCAGAATGGCTTCAACCCCAGGTTCCTGAGCGAATCCCTGCAGCTGCAGAAAGGACTCACCCCCAGGTTCCTGAGCCTCTCCCTGCAGCTGCAGAAAGCCCTCACCCCCAGGTTCCTGAGCCTCTCACTGCAGCTGCAGAAAGGCCTCACCCCCAGTTTCCTGAGCCTCTCCCTCCAGCTGCAGAAAAGCCTCAACCTCAGGTTCTTGAGCCTCTCCCTGCAGCTGCAGAAAGGCCTCACCCCCAGGTTCCTGAGCCTCTCCCTGCAGCTGCCGAAATGCCTCACCCCCAGGTTCCTGAGCCTATCCCTGCAGCTGCAGAAAGGCCTCACCCCCAGGTCCCTGACCCTATCCCTGCAGCTGCAAAAAGGTTCTCATCCCCAGGTTCCTGAGCCTTTCCCTGCATCCGCAGGAAGGCCACACCCCCAAGTTCCTGAGCCTCTCCCTGTAGCTACAGAAAAGGCCTCACCCCCAGGTTCCTGAACCTCCCCCTGCAGCTGCAGAAAAGCCTCACCCCCAAGTTCCTGAGCCTCTCCCTGCAGCTGAGAAAAGGCCTCACCCACAGAGTCATGAGCCTCTCCCTGCAGCTGCAGAAAGGCCTCACCCCCAAGTTCCTGAGCCTCTCCCTCCAGCTGCAGACAAACCTCACACCCAGGCTCCTGAGCCTCTCCCTGCAGCTGCAGAAAGGCCTCACCACAAGGTTCCTGAACCTCCTCCTCCAGCAGCTGCAGAAAGGACTCACTCCCAGGTTCCAGAGCCTCTCCCTGCAGCTACAGAAAAGGCCTCACCCGCAGGTTCCTGAACCTTTCCCTGCAGCTGCAGAAAGGCCTCACCCGAGGTTCCTGAGCCTGTCCCTGCAGCTGCAGAATGGCCTCACACCCAGGTTTCTGAGCCCCTCCCAGCAGCAGCAGAAAGGCCTCACCCACAGGTTCCTGAGCCTCTCCCTGCAGCTGCAGAAAGGCCTCACCCCCACGTTCCTGAGCTTCACCCTGCAGCTGCAGAAAGGCCTCACCCCCAGGTTCCTGAGCCTCTCCCTGCAGCTAAAGAAAAGGCCTCACCCGAGGTTCCTGAGCCTGTCCCTGCAGCTGCTGAAAGGCCTCACCTCTAGCTTCATGAGTCTCTCCCTGCATCTTCATAAAGGCCTCACCCCCAGGATTCAGAGCCTCTCCCTGCAGCTGCAGAAAGGCCTAACACCCAGGTTCCTGAACATCCCCGTGCAGCTGCAGAAAGGCCTCACCCCTAGCTTCATGAGCCTCTACCTACAGCTGCAGAAAGGCCTCAGCCCCAGGTTTCTGAGCCCCTCCCAGCAGCAGCAGAAAGGCCTCATCCACAGGTTCCTGAGGCTCTCCCTGCAGCTGCAGAAAGGCCTCACCCCCACGTTCCTGAGCCTCTCCCTGCAGCTACAGAAAAGGCCTCACCCCCAGGTTCCTGAACATCCCCGTGCAGCTGCAGAAAGGACTCACCCCCAGGTTCCTGAGCCTCTCCCTGCAGCTGCAGAAAGGACTCACCCCCAGGGTCCTGAGCCTCTCCCTGCAGGTGCAGAAAGGCCTCATCCCCAGGTTCCTGAGCCACTTCCTGGAGCTGCATAGTGGACTCACCCCCAAGTTCCTGAGCCTCTCCCTGCGTCCGCAGAATGGACTCACCCCCAAGTACCTGAGCCTCTTCCTCCAGCTGCAGAAAGGCCACACCCCAGGTTCCTGAGCGTATTCCTGCAGCTGCAGAATGGTCTCACCCCCACGTTCCTGAGCCGCTCCCTGCAGCTGCAGAAAGGACTCACGCCCAGGTTCCTGAGCCTCTCCCTGCAGCTGCAGAAAGGCCTCACACCCAGGTTTCTGAGTCTCCCCCTACAGCTGCAGAAATGGCCTCACCCCCAGGTTCCTGAGCCTATCCCTTCAGCTATAGAAAAGGCCTCACCCCAAGGTTCGTGAGCCTCTCCCTGCAGCTATAGAAAAGGCCTCACCCCCAGGTTCCTGAGCCGGTCCCTGCAGCTGCAGAAAGGCCTCACCCCCAGGTTCCTGAGCCTCTCCCAGCAGCTGCAGAAAGGCCTATCCCCCAGGTTTCTGAACATCCCTAGGCAGCTAAAGAAAGACCTCACCCCCAGGTTTCAGAGCCTCTCCCTGCAGCTGCAGAAAGGCCTAACACCCAGGTTCCTGAACATCCCCGTGCAGCTGCAGAAAGGCCTCACCCCTAGCTTCATGAGCCTCTACCTGCAGCTGCAGAAAGGCCTCAGCCCCAGTTTTCTGAGCCCCTCCCAGCAGCAGCAGAAAGGCCTCATCCACAGGTTCCTGAGGCTCTCCCTGCAGCTGCAGAAAGGCCTCATCACAAGGTTCCTGAACCTCCTCCTCCAGCAGCTGCAGAAAGGACTCACTCCCAGGTTCCAGAGCCTCTCTCTGCAGCTACAGAAAAGGCCTCACCCGCAGGTTCCTGAACCTTTCCCTGTAGCTGCAGAAAGGCCTCACCCGAGGTTCCTGAGCCTGTCCCTGCAGCTGCAGAATGGCCTCACACCCAGGTTCCTGAGCCTCTTCCTGCAGCTGCAGAAAGGCCTCACACCCAGGTTTCTGAGCCTCTCCCTGCAGCTGCAGAAAGGCCTAACTCCCAGGTTCCTGAACATCCCCGTGCAGCTGCAGACAGGCCTCACCCCTAGCTTCATGAGCCTCTCCCTGCAGCTGCAGAAAGGCCTCACCCCCAGGTTTCTGAGCCCCTCCCAGCAGCAGCAGAAAGGCCTCACCCACAGGTTCCTGAGCCTCTCCCTGCAGCTGCAGAAAGGCCTCACCCCCACGTTCCTGAGCTTCACCCTGCAGCTGCAGAAAGGCCTCACCCCCAGGTTCCTGAGCCTCTCCCTGCAGCTAAAGAAAAGGCCTCACCCGAGGTTCCTGAGCCTGTCCCTGCAGCTGCTGAAAGGCCTCACCCCTAGCTTCATGAGCCTCTCCCTGCAGCTGCAGAAAGGCCTCACCCCCAGGTTCCTGAGCCTCTCACTGCAGCTGCAGAAAGGCCTCACCCCCAGTTTCCTGAGCCTCTCCCTGCAGCTGCAGAAAGGCCTCACCCCCACGTTCCTGAGCCTCTCCCTGCAGCTACACAAAAGGCCTCAACCCCAGGTTCCTGAACATCCCCGTGCAGCTGCAGAAAGGACTCAACCCCATGTTCCTGAGCCTCTCCCTGCATCTGCAGAAAGGCCTCAACCCCATGTTCCTGAGCCTCTCCCGGTAGCTGCCGAAAGGCCTCACCTCCAGGTTCCTGAGCCTATCCCTGGAGCTGCAGAATGGACTCACCCCCAGGTTCCTGAGGCTCTCCCTGCAGCTGCACAAAGGCCTCAACCCCAGGTTCCTGAGCGAATCCCTGCAGCTGCAGAAAGGACTCACCCCCAGGTTCCTGAGCCTCTCCCTGCAGCTGCAGAAAGCCCTCACCCCCAGGTTCCTGAGCCACTCCCTGCAGCTGCAGAAAGGCCTCACCCCCAGTTTCCTGAGCGTATTCCTGGAGCTGCAGAATGGACTCACCCCCAGGTTCCTGAGCCTCTCCCTGCAGCTGCAGAAAGGCCTCAACCCCGGCTTCCAGAGCCTCTCCCTGCAGCTGCAGAAAGGCTTCACCCCCAGGTTCCTGAGCCTCTCCCTGCACCTGCCGAAAGGCCTCAACCCCAGGTTCCAGAGCCTCTCCCTGCAGCTGCAGAAAGGCCTCACACCCAGGCTCCTGAGCCTCCCCCTGCAGCTGCAGAAAGGCCTCACCACAAGGTTCCTGAACCTCCTCCGGCAGCTGCAGAAAGGCCTAACTCCCAGGTTCCTGAGCCTCTCCCTGCAGCTACAGAAAAGGCCTCACCCCCAGGTTCCAGAACCTTTCCCTGCAGCTGCAGAAAGGCCTCACCCCGAGGTTCCTGAGCCTGTCCCTGCAGCTGCAGAAAGGCCTCACACCCAGGTTCCTGAGCCTCTCCCTGCAGCTGCAGAAAGGCCTCAAAACCCAGTTTTCTGAGCCTCTCCCTGCAGCTGCAGAAAGGCCTAAAACCCAGGTTCCTGAACATCCCCGTACAGCTGCAGAAAGGCCTCACCCCTAGCTTCATGAGCCTCTACCTGCAGCTGCAGAAAGGCCTCAGCCCGAGGTTTCTGAGCCCCTCCCAGCAGCAGCAGAAAGGCCTCATCCACAGGTTCCTGAGGCTCTCCCTGCAGCTGCAGAACGGCCTCACCCCCACGTTCCTGAGCCTCTCCCTGCAGCTACAGAAAAGGCCTCACCCCCAGGTTCCTGAACATCCCCATGCAGCTGCAGAAAGGCCTCACACCCAGGTTTCTGATCCTCCCCCTGCAGCTGCAGAAAAGGCCTCACCCCCCAGGTTCCTGAGCTTTACCCTGCGGTTGCAGAAAGGCCTCACCCCAGTTTCCTGAGCCTCTCCCTGCAGCTAAAGAAAAGGCCTCACCCCAGTTTCCTGAGCCTCTCCCTGCAGCTGCTGAAAGGCCTCACCCCCAGGTTCCTGAGCCTCTCCCTGCAGCTGCAGAAAGGCCTAACCCCCAGGTTCCTGAACATCCCCGTGCAACTGCAGAAAGGCCTCACCCCTAGGTTCCTGAGCCTATCCCTGCAGCTGCAGAAAGGCCTCACCCCCAGGTTCCTGAACATCTCCCTGCAGCTGCAGAAAGGCCTCACCCCCAGGTTCCTGACCCTCTCCCTGCAGATACAGAAAACTCCTCACCCGTAGCTTCATGAGTCTCTCCCTGCATCTTCATAAAGGCCTCACCCCCAGGATTCAGAGCCTCTCCCTGCAGCTGCAGAAAGGCCTAACACCCAGGTTCCTGAACATCCCCGTGCAGCTGCAGAAAGGCCTCACCCCTAGCTTCATGAGCCTCTACCTGCAGCTGCAGAAAGGCCTCAGCCCCAGGTTTCTGAGCCCCTCCCAGCAGCAGCAGAAAGGCCTCATCCACAGTTTCCTGAGGCTCTCCATGCAGCTGCAGAAAGGCCTCACCCCCACGTTCCTGAGCCTCTCCCTGCAGCTACAGAAAAGGCCTCACCCCCAGGTTCCTGAGCCTCTCCCTGCAGCTGCATAAAGGCCTAACACCCAGGTTCCTGAACATCCCCGTGCAGCTGCAGGAAGGCCTCACCCCTAGCTTCATGAGCCTCTACCTGCAGCTGCAGAAAGGCCTCAGCCCCAGGTTTCTGAGCCCCTCCCAGCAGCAGCAGAAAGGCCTCATCCACAGGTTCCTGAGGCTCTCCCTGCAGCTGCAGAAAGGCCTCACCCCCACGTTCCTGAGCCTCTCCCTGCAGCTACAGAAAAGGCCTCACCCCCAGGTTCCTGAACATCCCCGTGCAGCTGCAGAAAGGACTCACCCCCAGGTTCCTGAGCCTCTCCCTGCAGCTGCAGAAAGGACTCACCCCCAGGGTCCTGAGCCTCTCCCTGCAGGTGCAGAAAGGCCTCATCCCCAGGTTCCTGAGCCACTTCCTGGAGCTGCATAGTGGACTCCCCTCAAGTTCCTGAGCCTCTCCCTGTGTCCGCAGAATGGACTCACCCCCAAGTTCCTGAGCCTCTTCCTGCAGCTGCAGAAAGGCCACACCCCAGGTTCCTGAGCGTATTCCTGGAGCTGCAGAATGGTCTCACCCCCAGGTTCCTGAGCCGCTCCCTGCAGCTGCAGAAAGGACTCACGCCCAGGTTCCTGAGCCTCTCCCTGCAGCTGCAGAAAGGCCTCACACCCATGTTTTTGAGCCTCCCCGTACAGCTGCAGAAATGGCCTCACCCCCAGGTTCCTGAGCCTATCCCTTCAGCTATAGAAAAGGCCTCACCCCAAGGTTCGTGAGCCTCTCCCTGCAGCTATAGAAAAGGCCTCACCCCCAGGTTCCTGAGCCGGTCTCTGCAGCTGCAGAAAGGCCTCACCCCCAGGTTTCTGAACATCCCTAGGCAGCTAAAGAAAGACCTCACCCCCAGGTTCCTGAGCCTATCCCTTCAGCTATAGAAAAGGCCTCACCCCAAGGTTCGTGAGCCTCTCCCTGCAGCTATAGAAAAGGCCTCAACCCCAGGTTCCAGAGCCTCTCCCTGCAGCTGCAGAAAGGCCTCACACCCAGGCTCCTGAGCCTCCCCCTGCAGCTGCAGAAAGGCCTCACCACAAGGTTCCTGAACCTCCTCCGGCAGCTACAGAAAGGCCTGACTCCCAGGTTCCTGAGCCTCTCCCTACAGCTACAGAAAAGGCCTCACCCCCAGGTTCCCGAACCTTTCCCTGCAGCTACAGAAAAGGCCTCACCCCCAGGTTCCTAAGCCTGTCCCTGCAGCTGCAGAAAGGCCTCAGCCCCAGGTTTCTGAGCCCCTCCCTGCAGCTGCAGAAATGCCTCACCCCCAGGTTCCTGAGCCTCTCCCTGCAGCTACAGAAAAGGCCTCACCCCCAGGTTCCTGAACATCCCCGTACAGCTGCAGAAAGGACTCACCCCCAGGTTCCTGAGCCTCTCCCTGCAGCTTCATAAAGGCCTCACCCCCAGGTTTCAGAGCCTCTCCCTGCAGCTGCAGAAAGGCCTAACACCCAGGTTCCTGAACATCCCCGTGCAGCTGCAGAAAGGCCTCACCCCTAGCTTCATGAGCCTCTACCTGCAGCTGCAGAAAGGCCTCAGCCCCAGTTTTCTGAGCCCCTCCCAGCAGCAGCAGAAAGGCCTCATCCACAGGTTCCTGAGGCTCTCCCTGCAGCTGCAGAAAGGCCTCAGCCCCAGGTTTCTGAGCCCCTCCCTGCAGCTGCAGAAATGCCTCACCCCCAGGTTCCTGAGCCGCTCCCTGCAGCTGCAGAAAGGCCTAACACCCAGGTTCCTGAACATCCCCGTGCAGCTGCAGAAAGGCCTCACCCCTAGCTTCATGAGCCTCTACCTGCAGCTGCAGAAAGGCCTCAGCCCCAGGTTTCTGAGCCCCTCCCAGCAGCAGCAGAAAGGCCTCATCCACAGTTTCCTGAGGCTCTCCATGCAGCTGCAGAAAGGCCTCACCCCCACGTTCCTGAGCCTCTCCCTGCAGCTACAGAAAAGGCCTCACCCCCAGGTTCCTGAGCCTCTCCCTGCAGCTGCAGAAAGGCCTAACACCCAGGTTCCTGAACATCCCCGTGCAGCTGCAGGAAGGCCTCACCCCTAGCTTCATGAGCCTCTACCTGCAGCTGCAGAAAGGCCTCAGCCCCAGGTTTCTGAGCCCCTCCCAGCAGCAGCAGAAAGGCCTCATCCACAGGTTCCTGAGGCTCTCCCTGCAGCTGCAGAAAGGCATCACCCCCACGTTCCTGAGCCTCTCCCTGCAGCTACAGAAAAGGCCTCACCCCCAGGTTCCTGAACATCCCCAGTTTCCTGAGCCTCTCCCTGCAGCTGCAGAAAGGACTCACCCCCAGGGTCCTGAGCCTCTCCCTGCAGCTGCAGAAAGGCCTCATCCCCAGGTTCCTGAGCCACTTCCTGGAGCTGCATAGTGGACTCACCCCCAAGTTCCTGAGCCTCTCCCTGCGTCCGCAGAATGGACTCACCCCCAAGTTCCTGAGCCTCTTCCTGCAGCTGCAGAAAGGCCACAATCCAGGTTCCTGAGCGTATTCCTGGAGCTGCAGAATGGTCTCACCCCCAGGTTCCTGAGCCGCTCCCTGCAGCTGCAGAAAGGACTCACGCCCAGGTTCCTGAGCCTATCCCTGCAGCTGCAGAAAGGCCTCACACCCAGGTTTCTCAGCCTCCCCCTACAGGTGCAGAAATGGCCTCACCCCCAGGTTCCTGAGCCTATCCCTTCAGCTATAGAAAAGGCCTCACCCCAAGGTTCGTGAGCCTCTCCCTGCAGCTATAGAAAAGGCCTCACCCCCAGGTTCCTGAGCCGGTCCCTGCAGCTGCAGCTGCAGAAAGGCCTCACCCCCCAGGTTCCTGAGCCTCTCCCAGCAGCTGCAGAAAGGCCTAACCCCCAGGTTTCTGAACATCCCTAGGCAGCTAAAGAAAGACCTCACCCCCAGGTTCCTGAGCCTATCCCTTCAGCTATAGAAAAGGCCTCACCCCAAGGTTCGTGAGCCTCTCCCTGCAGCTATAGAAAAGGCCTCAACCCCAGGTTCCAGAGCCTCTCCCTGCAGCTGCAGAAAGGCCTCACACCCAGGCTCCTGAGCCTCCCCCTGCAGCTGCAGAAAGGCCTCACCACAAGGTTCCTGAACCTCCTCCGGCAGCTACAGAAAGGCCTGACTCCCAGGTTCCTGAGCCGCTCCCTGCAGCTTCATAAAGGCCTCACCCCCAGGTTTCAGAGCCTCTCCCTGCAGCTGCAGAAAGGCCTAACACCCAGGTTCCTGAACATCCCCGTGCAGCTGCAGAAAGGCCTCACCCCTAGCTTCATGACCCTCTACCTGCAGCTGCAGAAAGGCCTCAGCCCCAGTTTTCTGAGCCCCTCCCAGCAGCAGCAGAAAGGCCTCATCCACAGGTTCCTGAGGCTCTCCCTGCAGCTGCAGAAAGGCCTCACCCCCACGTTCCTGAGCCTCTCCCTGCAGCTACAGAAAAGGCCTCACCCCCAGGTTCCTGAACATCCCCGTGCAGCTGCAGAAAGGACTCACCCCCTGGTTCCTGAGCCTCTCCCTGCAGCTGCAGAAAGGACTCACCCCCAGGGTCCTGAGCCTCTCCCTGCAGCTGCAAAAAGGCCTCATCCCCAGGTTCCTGAGCCACTTCCTGGAGCTGCATAGTGGACTCACCCCCAAGTTCCTGAGCCTCTCCCTGCGTCCGCAGAATGGACTCACCCCCAAGTTCCTGAGCCTCTTCCTGCAGCTGCAGAAAGGCCTCACCCCAGGTTCCTGAGCGTATTCCTGGAGCTGCAGAATGGTCTCACCCCCAGGTTCCTGAGCCGCTCCCTGCAGCTGCAGAAAGGACTCACGCCCAGGTTCCTGAGCCTCTCCCTGCAGCTGCAGAAAGGACTCACGCCCAGGTTCCTGAGCCTCTCCCTGCAGCTGCAGAAAGGCCTCACACCCAGGTTTCTGAGCCTCCCCCTGCAGCTGCAGAAATGGCCTCACCCCCAGGTTCCTGAGCCTATCCCTTCAGCTATAGAAAAGGCCTCACCCCAAGGTTCGTGAGCCTCTCTCTGCAGATATAGGAAAGGCCTCACCCCCAGGTTCCTGAGCCGGTCCCTGCAGCTGCAGAAAGGCCTCACCCCCAGGTTCCTGAGCCTCTCCCAGCAGCTGCAGAAAGGCCTAACCCCCAGGTTTCTGAACATCCCTAGGCAGCTAAAGAAAGACCTCACCCCCAGGTTCCTGAGCCTATCCCTTCAGCTATATAAAAGGCCTCACCCCAAGGTTCGTGAGCCTCTCCCTGCAGCTATAGAAAAGGCCTCAACCCCAGGTTCCAGAGCCTCTCCCTGCAGCTGCAGAAAGGCCTCACACCCAGGCTCCTGAGCCTCCCTCTGCAGCTGCAGAAAGGCCTCACCACAAGGTTCCTGAACCTCCTCCGGCAGCTACAGAAAGGCCTAACTCCCAGGTTCCTGAGCCTCTCCCTGCAGCTACAGAAAAGGCCTCACCCCCAGGTTCCCGAACCTTTCCCTGCAGCTACAGAAAAGGCCTCACCCCCAGGTTCCTAAGCCTGTCCCTGCAGCTGCAGAAAGGCCTCAGCCCCAGGTTTCTGAGCCCCTCCCTGCAGCTGCAGAAATGCCTCACCCCCAGGTTCCTGAGCCTCTCCCTGCAGCTACAGAAAAGGCCTCACACCCAGGTTCCTGAACATCCCTGTACAGCTGCAGAAAGGACTCACCCCAGGTTCCTGAGCCTCTCCCTGCAGCTTCAGAAAGGACTCACCCCCAGGGTCCTGAGCCTCTCCCTGCAGCTGCAGAAAGGCCTCATCCCCAGGTTCCTGAGCCAATTCCTGGAGCTGCATAATGGACTCACCCCCAGGTTCCTGAGCCTCTCCCTGCAGCTGCAGAAAGACCTCAACCCCAGGTTCCTGAGCCTCTCCCTGCATCCGCAGAATGGACTCAACCCCAAGTTCCTGAGCCTCTACCTGCAGCTGCAGAAAGGCCTCACACCCAGGTTTCTGTTCCTCCCCCTGCAGCTGCAGAAAAGGCCTCACCCCCCAGGTTCCTGAGCTTCACCCTGCAGCTGCAGAAAGGCCTCATCCCCAGGTTCCTGAGCCTCTCCCTACAGCTAAAGAAAAGGCCTCACCCGAGGTTCCTGAGCCTGTGCCTGCAGCTGCAGAAAGGCCTCACCCCCAGGTTCCTGAGCCTCTCCCTGCAGCTGCAGAAAGGCCTAACCCCCAGGTTCCTGAACATCCCCGTGCAACTGCAGAAAGGCCTCACCCCTAGGTTCCTGAGCCTATCCCTGCAGCTGCAGAAAGGCCTCATCCCCAGGTTCCTGAGCCTATCCGTGGAGCTGCAGAATGGACTCACCCCCAGGTTCCTGAGCCTCTCCCGGTAGCTGCCGAAAGGCCTCACCTCCAGGTTCCTGAGCCTATCCCTGGAGCTGCAGAATGGACTCACCCCCAGGTTCCTGAGCCTCTCCCTACAGCTGCAGAAAGGCCTCAACCCCAGGTTCCTGATCGAATCCCTGCAGCTGGAGAAAGGACTCACCCCCTGGTTCCTGAGCCTCTCCCTGCAGCTGCAGAAAGGACTCACCCCCAGGGTCCTGAGCCTCTCCCTGCAGCTGCAGAAAGGACTCACCCCCAGGGTCCTGAGCCTCTCCCTGCAGCTGCAGAAAGGCCTCATCCCCAGGTTCCCGAGCCAATTCCTGGAGCTGCATAATGGACTCACCCCCAGGTTCCTGAGCCTCTCCCTGCATCCGCAGAATGGACTCACCCCCAAGTTCCTGAGCCTCTCCCTGCAGCTGCAGAAAGGCCTCACACCCAGGTTTCTGATCCTCCCCCTGCAGCTGCAGAAAAGGCCTCACCCCCCAGGTTCCTGAGCTTTACCCTGCAGCTGCAGAAAGGCCTCACCCCAGGTTCCTGAGCCTCTCCCTGCAGCTAAAGAAAAGGCCTCACCCGAGGTTCCTGAGCCTGTCCCTGCAGCTGCTGAAAGGCCTCACCCCCAGGTTCCTGAGCCTCTCCCTGCAGCTGCAGAAAGGCTTAACCCCCAGGTTCCTGAACATCCCCGTGCAACTGCAGAAAGGCCTCACCCCAGGTTTCAGAGCCTCTCCCAGCAGCAGCAGAAAGGCCTCACCCCCCAGGTTCCTGAACATCCCCGTGCAACTGCAGAAAGGCCTCACCCCTAGGTTCCTGAGCCTACCCCTGCAGCTGCAGAAAGTCCTCACCCCCAGGTTCCTGAACATCTCCCTGCAGCTGCAGAAAGGCCTCACCCCCAGGTTCCTGAGCCTCTCCCTGCAGATACAGAAAAGGCCTCACCCGTAGCTTCATGAGTCTCTCCCTGCATCTTCATAAAGGCCTCACCCCCAGGTATAAGAGCCTCTCCCTGCAGCTGCAGAAAGGCCTAACACCCAGGTTCCTGAACATCCCCGTGCAGCTGCAGAAAGGCCTCACCCCCAGGTTCCTGAACCTCTTCCTGCAGCTGCAGAAAGGCCTCACCCCAAGTTCCTGAGCGTATTCCTGGAGCTGCAGAATGGTCTCACCCCCAGGTTCCTGAGCCGCTCCCTGCAGCTGCAGAAAGGACTCACGTCCAGGTTCCTGAGCCTCTCCCTGCAGCTGCAGAAAGGCCTCACACCCAGGTTTCTGAGCCTCCCCCTACAGCTGCAGAAATGGCCTCACCCCCAGGTTCCTGAGCCTATCCCTTCAGCTATAGAAAAGGCCTCACCCCAAGGTTCGTGAGCCTCTCCCTGCAGCTATAGAAAAGGCCTCACCTCCAGGTTCCTGAGCCGGTCCCTGCAGCTGCAGAAAGGCCTCACCCCCAGGTTCCTGAGCCTCTCCCAGCAGCTGCAGAATGGACTCACCCCCAGGTTCCTGAGCCTCTCCCGGTAGCTGCCGAAAGGCCTCACCTCCAGGTTCCTGAGCCTATCCCTGGAGCTGCAGAATGGACTCACCCCCAGGTTCCTGAGCCTCTCCCTACAGCTGCAGAAAGGCCTCAACCCCAGGTTCCTGAGCGAATCCCTGCAGCTGGAGAAAGGACTCACCCCCAGGTTCCTGAGCCTCTCCCTGCAGCTGCAGAAAGCCCACACCCCCAGGTTCCTGAGCCTCTCCCTGCAGCTGCAGAAAGGCCTCACCCCCAGTTTCCTGAGCGTATTCCTGGAGCTGCAGAATGGACTCACCCCCAGGTTCCTGAGCCTCTCCTTAAAGCTGCAGGAAGGCCTCAACCCCAGGTTCCAGAGCCTCTCCCTGCAGCTGCAGAAAGGCCTCACCCCCAGGTTCCTGAGCCTCTCCCTGCACCTGCCGAAAGGCCTCAACCCCAGGTTCCAGAGCCTCTCCCTGCAGCTGCAGAAAGGCCTCACACACAGGCTCCTGAGCCTCCCCCTGCAGCTGCAGAAAGGCCTCACCACAAGGTTTCTGAACCTCCTCCGGCAGCTGCAGAAAGGCCTAACTCCAGGTTCCTGAGCCTCTCCCTGCAGCTAAAGAAAAGGCCTCACCCCCAGGTTCCCGAACCTTTCCCTGCAGCTGCAGAAAGGCCTCACCCCGAGGTTCCTGAGCCTGTCCCTGCAGCTGCAGAAAGGCCTCACACCCAGGTTCCTGAGCCTCTCCCTGCAGCTGCAGAAAGGCCTCCTCGCCAGGTTCCTGAGCATCCCCGTGCAGCTGCACAAAGGCCTCACCCCCAGGTTCCTGAGCATATCCCTGCAGCTGCAGAAAGGTCTCACCACCAGGGTCCTGAGCCTCTCCCTGTAGATACAGAAAAGGCCTCACCCCAGCTTCATGAGCCTCTCCCTGCAGCTGCAGAAAGGCCTCAGCCCCAGGTTCCTGAGCCTCTCCCTGCAGCAGCAGAAAGGCCTCATCCCCAGGTTCCTGAGCATCCCCGTGCAGCTCCAGAAAGGCCTCACCCCCAGGTTCCTGAGCCTCTCCCTGCAGCTGCAGAAAGGCCTCACACCCAGGTTTCTGAGCCTCTCCCTGCAGCTGCAGAAAGGCATAACCCCCAGGTTCCTGAACATCCCCGTGCAGCTGCAGAAAGGCCTCACCCCTAGCTTCATTAGCCTCTCGCGGCAGCTTCAGAAAGGCCTCACCCCCAGGTTTCTGAGCCCCTCCCAGCAGCAGCAGAAAGGCCTCACCCCCACGTTCCTGAGCCTCTCCCTGCAGCTACAGAAAATTCCTCATCCCCAGGTTCCTCAACATCCCCGTGCAGCTGCAGAAAGGACTCACCCCCAGGTTCCTGAGCCTCTCCCTGCAGCTGCTGAAAGGCCTCACCCCAAGGTTCCTGAGCCTATTCCTGCAGCTGCAGAAAGGCCTCACACCCAGGTTCCTGAGCCTCTCCCTGCAGCTGCAGAAAGGCCTCAAAACCCAGTTTTCTGAGCCTCTCCCTGCAGCTGCAGAAAGGCCTCCCCCCCAGGTTCCTGAGCATCCCCGTGCAGCTGCAGAAAGGCTTAACCCCCAGGTTCCTGAGCCTCTCCCTGCAGCTGCAGAAAGGCTTAACCCCCAGGTTTCTGAACATCCCCGTGCAGCTGCAGAAAGGCCTCACCCCCAGGTTCCTGAGCATATCCCTGCAGCTGCAGAAAGGCCTCACCCCAGGTTCCTGAGCCTCTCCCTCCAGCTGCAGAAAGGTCTCACCCCTATGTTCCTGAGCCTATTCCTGGAGCTGCAGAATGGACTCACCCCCAGGTTGCTGAGCCTCTCCCTGCAGCTGCATAAAAGCCTCAACCCCAGGTTCCTGAGCCTCTCTCTGCAGCTGCAGAAAGGCCATACCCCCAGGTTCCTGAGCCTATCCCTGCAGCTGCAGAAAGGCCTCACCCACAGGTCCCTGACCCTATCCCTGCAGCTGCAAAAAGGTTCTCACCCCCAGGTTCCTGAGCCTCTCCCTGCATCCGCAGAAAGGCCACACCCCCAAGTTCCTGAGCCTTTCCCTGTAACTACAGAAAAGGCCTCACCCCCAGGTTCCTGAACCTCCCCCTGCAGCTGCAGAAAAGCCTCACCCCCAGGTTCCTGACCCTCTCCCTGCAGCTGAGAAAAGGCCTCACCCACAGATTCATGAGCCTCTCCCTGCAGCTGCAGAAAGGCCTCACCCCCAAGTTCCTGAGCCTCTCCCTGCAGCTGCAGACAAGCCTCACACCCAGGCTCCTGAGCCTCTCCCTGCAGCTGCAGAAAGGCCTCACCACAAGGTTCCTGAACCTCCTCCTCCCGCAGCTGCAGAAAGGACTCACGCCCAGGTTCCTGAGCCTCTCCCTGCAGCTACAGAAAAGACCTCACCCCCAGGTTCCTGAACCTTTCCCTGCAGCTGCAGAAAGGCCTCACCCGAGGTTCCTGAGCCTGTCCCTGCAGCTGCAGAGAGGCCTCACACCCAGGTACCTGAGCCTCTCCCTGCAGCTGCAGAAAGGCCTCACACCAAGGTTTCTGAGCCTCTCCCTGCAGCTGCAGAAAGGCCTAACCCCCAGGTTCCTGAACATCCCCGTGCAGCTGCAGAAAGGCCTCACCCCTAGCTTCCTGAGCCTCTCCCTGCCGCTGCAGAAAGGCCTCACCCCCAGTTTTCTGAGCCCCTCCCAGCAGCAGCAGAAAGGCCTCACCCACAGGTTCCCGAGCCACTCCTTGCAGCTGCAGAAAGGCCTCACCCCCACGTTCCTGAGCCTCTCCCTGCAGCTACAGAAAAGGCCTCACCCCCAGGTTCCTGAACATCCCCGTGCAGCTGCAGAAAGGACTCACCCCCATGTTCCTGAGCCTCTCCCTGCAGCTGCAGAAAGGCCTCAACCCCATGTTCCTGAGCCTCTCCCGGTAGCTGCCGAAAGGCCTCACCTCCAGGTTCCTGAGCCTATCCCCGGAGCTGCAGAATGGACTCACCCCCAGGTTCCTAAGCCTCTCCCTGCAGCTGCAGAAAGGCCTCAACCCCAGGTTCCTGAGCGAATCCCTGCAGCTGCAGAAAGGACTCACCCCCAGGTTCCTGAGCCTCTCCATGCAGCTGTAGAAAGGCCTCACCCCCAGTTTCCTGAGCGTATTCCTGGAGCTGCAGAGTGGACTCACCCCCAGGTTCCTGAGCCTCTGTCTAAAGCTGCAGAAAGGCCTCAACCCCAGGTTCCAGAGCCTCTCCCTGCAGCTGCAGAAAGGCCTCACCCCCAGGTTCCTGAGCCTCTCCCTGCACCTGCCGAAAGGCCTCAACCCCAGGTTCCAGAGCCTCTCCCTGCAGCTGCAGAAAGGCCTCACACACAGGCTCCTGAGCCTCCCCCTGCAGCTGCAGAAAGGCCTCACCACAAGGTTCCTGAACCTCCTCCGGCAGCTGCAGAAAGGCCTAACTCCCAGGTTCCTGAGCCTCTCCCTGCAGCTACAGAAAAGGCCTCACCCCCAGGTTCCCGAACCTTTCCCTGCAGCTGCAGAAAGGCCTCACCCGAGGTTCCTGAGCCTCTCCCTGCAGCTGCAGAAAGGCCTCAAAACCCAGTTTTCTGAGCCTCTCCCTGCAGCTGCAGAATGGTCTCACTCCCAGGTTTCTGAGCCTCCCCCTGCAGAAAAGGCCTCAGCCCCCAGGTTCCTGAATCTCTTCCTGTAGCTGCAGAAAGGCCTCACCCCCAGGTTACTGAGCCTATCCCTGCAGCTATAGAAAAGGCCTCACCCCAAGGTTCGTGAGCCTCTCCCTGCAGCTATAGAAAAGGCCTCGCCCCCAGGTTCCTGAGCCTCTCCCTGCAGCTGCAGAAAGGCCTCAACCCCAAGTTCGTGAGCCTCTCCCTGCAGTTGCAGAAAGGCCACAACCCCAGGTTCCCGAACATCCCAGTATAGCTGCAGAAAGGCCTCACCCCCAGGTTCTTGAGCCCCTCCCTGCAGCTATAGAAAAGGCCTCACCACCAGGTTCCTGAGCCTCTCCCTGCAGCTACAGAAAGGCCTCACCCCCATGTTCCTGAGCCTCTCCCTGCAGCTGCAGAAAGGCCTCACCACCAGGTTCCTGAACCTCCCCCTGCAGCTGAGAAAGACCTCACCCCCAGGTTCCTGAGTCTCTCCCTGCAGCTGCAGAAAGGCCTCACCCTCAGGTTCCTGTGCCTCTCCCTGCAGCTGCAGAAAGGCTTCACCCCCAGGTTCCTGAGCCTATCCCTGCAGCAGCAGAAATTCCTCCCCCCAGGTTCCTGAGCATCCCCGTGCAGCTGCAGAAAGGCCTCACCCCAGGTTCCTGAGCCTCTCCCTGCAGATGCAGAAAGGCCTAACCCCCAGGTTTCTGAACATCCCCGTGCAGCTGCATAAAGGCCTCACCCCCAGGTTCCTGAGCATATCCCTGCAGCTGCTGAAAGGTCTCACCACCAGGGTCCTGAGCCTCTCCCTGTAGATACAGAAATGGCCTCACCCCCAGGTTCTTGTGCCTCTCCCTGCAGCTGCAGAAAGGCCTCACCCCCAGGTTCCTGAGCCTATCCCTGCAGCAGCAGAAAGGCCTCACCCCGAGGTTCCTGAGCCTCTCCCTGCAGCTGCAGAAAGGCCTAACCCCCAGGATTCTGAACATCCCCGTGCAGCTGCAGAAAGGCCTCACCCCCAGGTTCCTGAGCATATCCCTGCAGCTGCTGAAAGGTCTCACCACCAGGGTCCTGAGCGTCTCCCTGCAGCTGCTGAAAGGCCTCACCCCCAGGTTCCTGAGCCTCTCCCTGCAGCTGCAGAAAGGCCTCACCCCCAGGTTCCTGAGCCTCTCCCTGCAGCTGCAGAAAGGCCTCACCCCCAGGTTCCTGAGGGTAATCCTGGAGCTGCAGAATGGACTCACCCCCAGGTTCCTGAGCCTCTCCCTGCAGCTGCAGAACGGCCTCAACCCCAAGGTTCTAGAGCCTCTCCCTGTAGCTGCAGAAAGGCCTCACCCCCAGGTTACTGAGCCTATCGCTGCAGCTATAGAAAAGGCCTCACCCCAAGGTTCGTGAGCCTCTCCCTGCAGCTATAGAAAAGGCCTCGCCCCCAGGTTCCTGAGCCTCTCCCTGCAGCTGCAGAAAGGCCTCACCCCCAGGTTCGTGAGCCTCTCCCTGCAGTTGCAGAAAGGCCACACCCCCGGGTTCCCGAACATCCCAGTATAGCTGCAGAAAGGCCTCACCCCCAGGTTCTTGAGCCCCTCCCTGCAGCTATAGAAAAGGCCTCACCACCAGGTTCCTGAGCCTCTCTCTGCAGCTACAGAAAGGCCTCACCCCCAGGTTCCTGAGCCTCTCCCTGCAGCTGCAGAAAGGCCTCACCACCACGTTCCTGAACCTCCCCCTGCAGCTGAGAAAGACCTCACCCCCAGGTTCCTGAGTCTCTCCCTGCAGCTGCAGAAAGGCCTCACCCTCAGGTTCCTGTGCCTCTCCCTGCAGCTGCAGAAAGGCTTCACCCCCAGGTTCCTGAGCCTATCCCTGCAGCAGCAGAAATTCCTCCCCCCAGGTTCCTGAGCATCCCCGTGCAGCTGCAGAAAGGCCTCACCCCAGGTTCCTGAGCCTCTCCCTGCAGATGCAGAAAGGCCTAACCCCCAGGTTTCTGAACATCTCCGTGCAGCTGCATAAAGGCCTCACCCCCAGGTTCCTGAGCATATCCCTGCAGCTGCTGAAAGGTCTCACCACCAGGGTCCTGAGCCTCTCCCTGTAGATACAGAAAAGGCCTCACCCCCAGGTTCTTGTGCCTCTCCCTGCAGCTGCAGAAAGGCCTCACCCCCAGGTTCCTGAGCCGATCCCTGCAGCAGCAAAAAGGCCTCACCCCGAGGTTCCTGAGCCTCTCCCTGCAGCTGCAGAAAGGCCTAACCCCCAGGATTCTGAACATCCCCATGCAGCTGCAGAAAGGCCTCACCCCCAGGTTCCTGAGCATATCCCTGCAGCTGCTGAAAGGTCTCACCACCAGGGTCCTGAGCGTCTCCCTGCAGCTGCTGAAAGGCCTCACCCCCAGGTTCCTGAGCCTCTCCCTGCAGCTGCAGAAAGGCCTCACCCCCAGGTTCCTGAGCCTCTCCCTGCAGCTGCAGAAAGGCCTCACCCCCAGGTTCCTGAGGGTAATCCTGGAGCTGCAGAATGGACTCACCCCCAGGTTCCTGAGCCTCTCCCTGCAGCTGCAGAACGGCCTCAACCCCAAGGTTCTAGAGCCTTTCCCTGTAGCTGCAGAAAGGCCTCACCCCCAGGTTACTGAGCCTATCGCTGCAGCTATAGAAATGGCCTCACCCCAAGGTTTGTGAGCCTTTCCCTGCAGCTGTAGGAAAGGCCTCGCCCCCAGGTTCCTGAGCCTCTCCCTGCAGCTGCAGAAAGGCCTCACCCCCAGGTTCGTAAGCCTCTCCCTGCAGTTGCAGAAAGGCCACACCCCCAGGTTCCCGAACATCCCCGTGCAGCTGCAGAAAGGCCTCACCCCCAGGTTCCTGAGCCTCTCCCTTCAGCTATAGAAAAGGCCTCACCACCAGGTTCCTGAGCCTCTCCCTGCAGCTGCAGAAAGGCCTCCCCCCCACGTTCCTGAGCCTCTCCCTGCAGCTACAGAAATGGCCTCACCCCCAGGTTCCTGAGCATATCCCTGCAGCTGCTGAAAGGTCTCACCACCAGGGTCCTGAGCGTCTCCCTGCAGCTGCTGAAAGGCCTCACCCCCAGGTTCCTGAGCCTCTCCCTGCAGCTGCAGAAAGGCCTCACCCCCAGGTTCCTGAGCCTCTCCCTCCAGCTGCAGAAAGGCCTCATATCCAGGTTCCTGAGGGTAATCCTGGAGCTGCAGAATGGACTCACCCCCAGGTTCCTGAGCCTCTCCCTGCAGCTGCAGAACGGCCTCAACCCCAAGGTTCTAGAGCCTCTCCCTGTAGCTGCAGAAAGGCCTCACCCCCAGGTTACTGAGCCTATCGCTGCAGCTATAGAAAAGGCCTCACCCCAAGGTTCGTGAGCCTCTCCCTGCAGCTATAGAAAAGGCCTCGCCCCCAGGTTCCTGAGCCTCTCCCTGCAGCTGCAGAAAGGCCTCACCCCCAAGTTCGTGAGCCTCTCCCTGCAGTTGCAGAAAGGCCACACCCCCAGGTACCCGAACATCCCAGTATAGCTGCAGAAAGGCCTCACCCCCAGGTTCTTGAGCCCCTCCCTGCAGCTATAGAAAAGGCCTCACCACCAGGTTCCTGAGCCTCTCCCTGCAGCTACAGAAAGGCCTCACCCCCAGGTTCCTGAGCCTCTCCCTGCAGCTGCAGAAAGGCCTCACCACCAGGTTCCTGAACCTCCCCCTGCAGCTGAGAAAGACCTCACCCCCAGGTTCCTGAGTCTCTCCCTGCAGCTGCAGAAAGGCCTCACCCTCAGGTTCCTGTGCCTCTCCCTGCAGCTGCAGAAAGGCTTCACCCCCAGGTTCCTGAGCCTATCCCTGCAGCAGCAGAAATTCCTCCACCCAGGTTCCTGAGCATCCCCGTGCAGCTGCAGAAAGGCCTCACCCCAGGTTCCTGAGCCTCTCCCTGCAGATGCAGAAAGGCCTAACCCCCAGGTTTCTGAACATCCCTGTGCAGCTGCAAAAAGGCCTCACCCCCAGGTTCCTGAGCATATCCCTGCAGCTGCTGAAAGGTCTCACCACCAGGGTCCTGAGCCTCTCCCTGTAGATACAGAAAAGGCCTCACCCCCAGGTTCTTGTGCCTCTCCCTGCAGCTGCAGAAAGGCCTCACCCCCAGGTTCCTGAGCCTATCCCTGCAGCAGCAGAAAGGCCTCACCCCGAGGTTCCTGAGCCTCTCCCTGCAGCTGCAGAAAGGCCTAACCCCCAGGATTCTGAACATCCCCGTGCAGCTGCAGAAAGGCCTCACCCCCAGGTTCCTGAGCATATCCCTTCAGCTGCTGAAAGGTCTCACCACCAGGGTCCTGAGCGTCTCCCTGCAGCTGCTGAAAGGCCTCACCCCCAGGTTCCTGAGCCTCTCCCTGCAGCTGCAGAAAGGCCTCACCCCCAGGTTCCTGAGCCTCTCCCTGCAGCTGCAGAAAGGCCTCACCCCCAGGTTCCTGAGGGTAATCCTGGAGCTGCAGAATGGACTCACCCCCAGGTTCCTGAGCCTCTCCCCTCAGCTGCAGAACGGCCTCAACCCCAAGGTTGTAGAGCCTCTCCCTGTAGCTGCAGAAAGGCCTCACCCCCAGGTTACTGAGCCTATCGCTGCAGCTATAGAAATGGCCTCACCCCAAGGTTTGTGAGCCTTTCCCTGCAGCTATAGAACAGGCCTCGCCCCCAGGTTCCTGAGCCTCTCCCTGCAGCTGCAGAAAGGCCTCACCCCCAGGTTCATAAGCCTCTCCCTGCAGTTGCAGAAAGGCCACGCCCCCAGGTTCCCGAACATCCCCGTGCAGCTGCAGAAAGAACTCACCCCCAGGTTCCTGAGCCTCTCCCTTCAGCTATAGAAAAGGCCTCACCACCAGGTTCCTGAGCCTCTCCCTGCAGCTGCAGAAAGGCCTCACCCCGACGTTCCTGAGCCTCTCCCTGCAGCTACGGAAATGGCCTCACCCCCAGGTTCCTGAACATCCCCGTGCAGCTGCAGAAAGGACTCACCCCCAGGTTCCTGAGCCTCTCCCTGCAGCTGCAGAAAGGACTCACCCCCAGGGTCCTGAGCCTCTCCCTGCAGCTGCAGAAAGGCCTCATCCCCAGGTTCCTGAGCCACTTCCTGGAGCTGCATAGTGGACTCACCCCCAAGTTCCTGAGCCTCTCCCTGCGTCCGCAGAATGGACTCACCCCCAAGTTCCTGAGCCTCTTCCTGCAGCTGCAGAAAGGCCTCACCCCAGGCTCCTGAGCGTATTCCTGGAGCTGCAGAATGGTCTCACCCCAGGTTCCTGAGCCGCTCCCTGCAGCTGCAGAAAGGCCTCACACCCAGGTTTCTGAGCCTCCCCCTACAGCTGCAGAAATGGCCTCACCCCCAGGTTCCTGAGCCTATCCCTTCAGCTATAGAAAAGGCCTCACCCCAAGGTTCGTGAGCCTCTCCCTGCAGCTATAGAAAAGGCCTCACCCCCAGGTTCCTGAGCCGGTCCCTGCAGCTGCAGAAAGGCCTCACCCCCAGGTTCCTGAGCCTCTCCCAGCAGCTGCAGAAAGGCCTAACCCCCAGGTTTCTGAACATCCCTAGGCAGCTAAAGAAAGATCTCACCCCCAGGTTCCCGAGCCTATCCCTTCAGCTATAGAAAAGGCCTCACCCCAAGGTTCGTGAGCCTCTCCCTGCAGCTATAGAAAAGGCCTCAACCCCAGGTTCCAGAGCCTCTCCCTGCAGCTGCAGAAAGGCCTCACACCCAGGCTCCTGAGCCTCCCCCTGCAGCTACAAAAAGGCCTCACCACAAGGTTCCTGAACCTCCTCCGGCAGCTACAGAAAGGCCTAACTCCCAGGTTCCTGAGCCTCTCCCTGCAGCTACAACAGAAAAGGCCTCACCCCCAGGTTCCCGAACCTTTCCCTGCAGCTACAGAAAAGGCCTCACCCCCAGGTTCCTAAGCCTGTCCCTGCAGCTGCAGAAAGGCCTCAGCCCCAGATTTCTGAGCCCCTCCCTGCAGCTGCAGAAATGCCTCACCCCCAGGTTCCTGAGCCTCTGCCTGCAGCTACAGAAAAGGCCTCACCCCCAGGTTCCTGAACATCCCCGTACAGCTGCAGAAAGGACTCACCCCCAGGTTCCTGAGCCTCTCCCTGCAGCTTCATAAAGGCCTCACCCCCAGGTTTCAGAGCCTCTCCCTGCAGCTGCAGAAAGGCCTAACACCCAGGTTCCTGAACATCCCCGTGCAGCTGCAGAAAGGCCTCACCCCTAGCTTCATGAGCCTCTACCTGCAGCTGCAGAAAGGCCTCAGCCCCAGTTTTCTGAGCCCCTCCCAGCAGCAGCAGAAAGGCCTCATCCATAGGTTCCTGAGGCTCTCCCTGCAGCTGCAGAAAGGCCTCAGCCCCAGGTTTCTGAGCCCCTCCCTGCAGCTGCAGAAATGCCTCACCCCCAGGTTCCTGAGCCGCTCCCTGCAGCTGCAGAAAGGACTCACGCCCAGGTTCCTGAGCCTCTCCCTGCAGCTGCAGAAAGGCCTAACACCCAGGTTCCTGAACATCCCCGTGCAGCTGCAGAAAGGCCTCACCCCTAGCTTCATGAGCCTCTACCTGCTGCTGCAGAGAGGCCTCAGCCCCAGTTTTCTGAGCCTCTCCCTGCGTCTGCAGAATGGACTCACCCCCAAGTTCCTGAGCCTCTTCCTGCAGCTGCAGAAAGGCCTCACCCCAGGCTCCTGAGCGTATTCCTGGAGCTGCAGAATGGTCTCACCCCAGGTTCCTGAGCCGCTCCCTGCAGCTGCAGAAAGGACTCACGCCCAGGTTCCTGAGCCTCTCCCTGCAACTGCAGAAAGGCCTCACACCCAGGTTTCTGAGCCTCCCCCTACAGCTGCAGAAATGGCCTCACCCCCAGGATCCTGAGCCTATCCCTTCAGCTATAGAAAAGGCCTCACCCCAAGGTTCGTGAGCCTCTCCCTGCAGCTATAGAAAAGGCCTCACCCCCAGGTTCCTGAGCCGGTCCCTGCAGCTGCAGAAAGGCCTCACCCCCAAGTTCCTGAGCCTCTCCCAGCAGCTGCAGAAAGGCCTAACCCCTAGGTTTCTGAACATCCCTAGGCAGCTAAAGAAAGACCTCACCCCCAGGTTCCTGAGCCTATCCCTTCAGCTATAGAAAAGGCCTCACCCCAAGGTTCGTGAGCCTCTCCCTGCAGCTATAGGAAAGGCCTCAACCCCAGGTTCCAGAGCCTCTCCCTGCAGCTGCAGAAAGGCCTCACACCCAGGCTCCTGAGCCTCCCCCTGCAGCTGCAAAAAGGCCTCACCACAAGGTTCCTGAACCTCCTCCGGCAGCTGCAGAAAGGCCTAACTCCCAGGTTCCTGAGCCTCTCCCTGCAGCTACAGAAAAGGCCTCACCCCCAGGTTCCCGAACCTTTCCCTGCAGCTACAGAAAAGGCCTCACCCCCAGGTTCCTAAGCCTGTCCCTGCAGCTGCAGAAAGGCCTCAGCCCCAGGTTTCTGAGCCCCTCCCTGCAGCTGCAGAAATGCGCCGCCCCCAGGTTCCTGAGCCTCTCCCTGCAGCTACAGAAAAGGCCTCACCCCCAGGTTCCTGAACATCCCCGTACAGCTGCAGAAAGGACTCACCCCCAGGTTCCTGAGCCTCTCCCTGCAGCTTCATAAAGGCCTCACCCCCAGGTTTCAGAGCCTCTCCCTGCAGCTGCAGAAAGGCCTAACACCCAGGTTCCTGAACATCCCCGTGCAGCTGCAGAAAGGCCTCACCCCTAGCTTCATGAGCCTCTACCTGCAGCTGCAGAAAGGCCTCAGCCCCAGTTTTCTGAGCCCCTCCCAGCAGCAGCAGAAAGGCCTCAATCACAGGTTCCTGAGGCTCTCCCTGCAGCTGCAGAAAGGCCTCACCCCCAGGGTTCTGAGCCCCTCCCTGCAGCTGCAGGAATGCCTCACCCCCAGGTTCCTGAGCCTCTCCCTGCAGCTACAGAAAAGGCCTCACCCCCAGGTTCCTGAACATCCCCGTACAGCTGCAGAAAGGACTCACCCCCAGGTTCCTGAGTCTCTCCCTGCATCTTCATAAAGGCCTCACCCCCAGGTTTCAGAGCCTCTCCCTGCAGCTGCAGAAAGGCCTAACACCCAGGTTCCTGAACATCCCCGTGCAGCTGCAGAAAGGCCTCACCCCTAGCTTCATGAGCCCCTCCCAGCAGCAGCAGAAAGGCCTCATCCACAGGTTTCTGGGGCTCTCCCTGCAGCTGCAGAAAGGCCTCACCCCCACGTTCCTGAGCCTCTCCCTGCAGCTACAGAAAAGGCCTCACCCCCAGGTTCCTGAACATCCCCGTACAGCTGCAGAAAGGACTCACCCCCAGGTTACTGAGTCTCTCCCTGCATCTTCATAAAGGCTTACCCCCAGGTTCCGGAGCCTCTCCCTGCAGCTGCAGAAAGGCCTAACACCCAGGTTCCTGAACATCCCCGTGCAGCTGCAGAAAGGCCTCACCCCTAGCTTCATGAGCCTCTACCTGCAGCTGCAGAAAGGCCTCAGCCCCAGTTTTCTGAGCCCCTCCCAGCAGCAGCAGAAATGCCTCATCCACAGGTTCCTGAGGCTCTCCCTGCAGCTGCAGAAAGGCCTCAGCCCCAGGTTTCTGAGCCCCTCCCTGCAGCTGCAGGAATGCCTCACCCCCAGGTTCCTGAGCCTCTCCCTGCAGCTACAGAAAAGGCCTCACCCCCAGGTTCCTGAACATCCCCGTACAGCTGCAGAAAGGACTCACCCCCAGGTTACTGAGTCTCTCCCTGCATCTTCATAAAGTCCTCACCCCCAGGTTTCAGAGCCTCTCCCTGCAGCTGCAGAAAGGCCTAACACCCAGGTTCCTGAACATCCCCGTGCAGCTGCAGAAAGGCCTCACCCCTAGCTTCATGAGCCTCTACCTGCAGCTGAAGAAAGGCCTCAGCCCCAGCTTTCTGAGCCCCTCCCAGCAGCAGCAGAAAGGCCTCATCCACAGGTTTCTGAGGCTCTCCCTGCAGCTGCAGAAAGGCCTCACCCCCACGTTCCTGAGCATCTCCCTGCAGCTACAGAAAAGGCCTCACCCCCAGGTTCCTGAACATCCCCGTGCAGCTGCAGAAAGGACTCACCCCCTGGTTCCTGAGCCTCTCCCTGCAGCTGCAGAAAGGACTCACCCCCAGGGTCCTGAGCCTCTCCCTGCAGCTGCAAAAAGGCCTCAACCCCAGGTTCCTGAGCCACTTCCTGGAGCTGCATAGTGGACTCACCCCCAAGTTCCTGAGCCTCTCCCTGCGTCCGCAGAATGGACTCACCCCCAAGTTCCTGAGCCTCTTCCTGCAGCTGCAGAAAGGCCTCACCCCTTGTTCCTGAGCGTATTCCTGGAGCTGCAGAATGGTCTCACCCCCAGGTTCCTGAGCCGCTCCCTGCAGCTACAGAAAGGACTCACGCCCAGGTTCCTGATCCTCTCCCTGCAGCTGCAGAAAGGCCTCACACCGAGGTTTCTGAGCCTCCCCCTGCAGCTGCAGAAATGGCCTCACCCCCAGGTTCCTGAGCCTATCCCTTCAGCTATAGAAAAGGCCTCACCCCAAGGTTCGTGAGCATCTCCCTGCAGCTATAGGAAAGGCCTCACCCCCAGGTTCCTGAGCCGGTCCCTGCAGCTGCAGAAAGGCCTCACCCCCAGGTTCCTGAGCCTCTCCCAGCAGCTGCAGAAAGGCCTAACCCCCAGGTTTCTGAACATCCCTAGGCAGCTAAAGAAAGACCTCACCCCCAGGATCCTGAGCCTATCCCTTCAGCTATAGAAAAGGCCTCACCCCAAGGTTCGTGAGCCTCTCCCTGCAGCTATAGAAAAGGCCTCAACCCCAGGTTCCAGAGCCTCTCCCTGCAGCTGCAGAAAGGCCTCACACCCAGGCTCCTGAGCCTCCCCCTGCAGCTGCAGGAAGGCCTCACCACACGGTTCCTGAACCTCCTCCGGCAGCTACAGAAAGGCCTAACTCCCAGGTTCCTGAGCCTCTCCCTGCAGCTACAGAAAAGGCCTCACCCCCAGGTTCCCGAACCTTTCCCTGCAGCTACAGAAAAGGCCTCACCCCCAGGTTCCTAAGCCTGTCCCTGCAGCTGCAGAAAGGCCTCAGCCCCAGGTTTCTGAGCCGCTCCCTGCAGCTGCAGAAATGCCTCACCCCCAGGTTCCTGAGCCTCTCCCTGCAGCTACAGAAAAGGCCTCACACCCAGGTTCCTGAACATCCCCGTACAGCTGCAGAAAGGACTCACCCCCAGGTTCCTGAGCCTCTCCCTGCAGCTTCAGAAAGGACTCACCCCCAGGGTCCTGAGCCTCTCCCTGCAGCTGCAGAAAGGCCTCATCCCCAGGTTCCTGAGCCAATTCCTGGAGCTGCATAATGGACTCACCCCCAGGTTCCTGAGCCTCTCCCTGCAGCTGCAGAAAGACCTTAACCCCAGGTTCCTGAGCCTCTCCCTGCATCCGCAGAATGGACTCACCCCCAAGTTCCTGAGCCTCTCCCTGCAGCTGCAGAAAGGCCTCACACCCAGGTTTCTGTTCCTCCCCCTGCAGCTGCAGAAAAGGCCTCACCCCCCAGGTTCCTGAGCTTCACCCTGCAGCTGCAGAAAGGCCTCACCCCCAGGTTCCTGAGCCTCTCCCTGCAGCTAAAGAAAAGGCCTCACCCGAGGTTCCTGAGCCTGTGCCTGCAGCTGCAGAAAGGCCTCACCCCCAGGTTCCTGAGCCTCTCCCTGCAGCTGCAGAAAGGCCTAACCCCCAGGTTCCTGAACATCCCCGTGCAACTGCAGAAAGGCCTCACCCCTAGGTTCCTGAGCCTATCCCTGCAGCTGCAGAAAGGCCTCATCCCCAGGTTCCTGAGCCTATCCCTGGAGCTGCAGAATGGACTCACCCCCAGGTTCCTGAGCCTCTCCCGGTAGCTGCCGAAAGGCCTCACCTCCAGGTTCCTGAGCCTATCCCTGGAGCTGCAGAATGGACTCACCCCCAGGTTCCTGAGCCTCTCCCTACAGCTGCAGAAAGGCCTCAACCCCAGGTTCCTGAGCGAATCCCTGCAGCTGGAGAAAGAACTCACCCCCAGGTTCCTGAGCCTCTCCCTGCAGCTGCAGAAAGCCCACACCCCCAGGTTCCTGAGCCTCTCCCTGCAGCTGCAGAAAGGCCTCACCCCCAGTTTTCTGAGCGTATTCCTGGAGCTGCAGAATGGACTCACCCCCAGGTTCCTGAGCCTCTCCTTAAAGCTGCAGAAAGGCCTCAACCCCAGGTTTCTGAGCCCCTCCCTGCAGCTGCAGAAATGCCTCACCCCCAGGTTCCTGAGCCTCTCCCTGCAGCTACAGAAAAGGCCTCACCCCCAGGTTCCTGAACATCCCCGTACAGCTGCAGAAAGGACTCACCCCCAGGTTGCAGAGCCTCTCCCTGCAGCTGCAGAAAGGCCTAACACCCAGGTTCCTGAACATCCCCGTGCAGCTGCAGAAAGGCCTCACCCCTAGCTTCATGAGCCTCTACCTGCAGCTGCAGAAAGGCCTCAGCCCCAGTTTTCTGAGCCCCTCCCAGCAGCAGCAGAAAGGCCTCATCCACAGGTTCCTGAGGCTTTCCCTGCAGCTGCAGAAAGGCCTCAGCCCCAGGTTTCTGAGCCCCTCCCTGCAGCTGCAGAAATGCCTCACCCCCAGGTTCCTGAGCCTCTCCCTGCAGCTACAGAAAAGGCCTCACCCCCAGGTTCCTGAACATCCCCGTACAGCTGCAGAAAGGACTCACCCCCAGGTTACTGAGTCTCTCCCTGCATCTTCTTAAAGGCCTCACCCCCAGGTTTCAGAGCCTCTCCCTGCAGCTGCAGAAAGGCCTAACACCCAGGTTCCTGAACATCCCCGTGCAGCTGCAGAAAGGCCTCACCCCTAGCTTCATGAGCCTCTACCTGCAGCTGCAGAAAGGCCTCAGCCCCAGGTTTCTGAGCCCCTCCCAGCAGCAGCAGAAAGGCCTCATCCACAGGATTCTGAGGCTCTCCCTGCAGCTGCAGAAAGGCCTCACCCCCACGTTCCTGAGCCTCTCCCTGCAGCTACAGAAAAGGCCTCACCCCCAGGTTCCTGAACATCCCCGTGCAGCTGCAGAAAGGACTCACCCCCTGGTTCCTGAGCCTCTCCCTGCAGCTGCAGAAAGGACTCACCCCCAGGGTCCTGAGCCTCTCCCTGCAGCTGCAAAAAGGCCTCATCCCCAGGTTCCTGAGCCACTTCCTGGAGCTGCATAGTGGACTCACCCCCAAGTTCCTGAGCCTCTCCCTGCGTCCGCAGAATGGACTCACCCCCAAGTTCCTGAGCCTCTTCCTGCAGCTGCAGAAAGGCCTCACCCCAGGTTCCTGAGCGTATTCCTGGACCTGCAGAATGGTCTCACCCCCAGGTTCCTGAGCCGCTCCCTCCAGCTGCAGAAAGGACTCACGCCCAGGTTCCTGAGCCTCTCCCTGCAGCTGCAGAAAGGCCTCACACCCAGGTTTCTGAGCCTCCCCCTGCAGCTGCAGAAATGGCCTCACCCCCAGGTTCCTGAGCCTATCCCTTCAGCTATAGAAAAGGCCTCACCCCAAGGTTCGTGAGCCTCTCC
Source organism: Triturus cristatus (assembly GCF_964204655.1). Classification (NCBI taxonomy): domain Eukaryota; kingdom Metazoa; phylum Chordata; class Amphibia; order Caudata; family Salamandridae; genus Triturus; species Triturus cristatus. Next base: position 194,651,892 of record NC_140579.1, read on the forward strand.
CTGCAGCTATAGGAAAGGCCTCACCCCCAGGTTCCTGAGCCGGTCCCTGCAGCTGCAGAAAGGCCTCACCCCCAGGTTCCTGAGCCTCTCCCAGCAGCTGCAGAAAGGCCTAACCCCCAGGTTTCTGAACATCCCTAGGCAGCTAAAGAAAGACCTCACCCCCAGGTTCCTGAGCCTATCCCTTCAGCTATAGAAAAGGCCTCACCCCAAGGTTCGTGAGCCTCTCCCTGCAGCTATAGAAAAGGCCTCAACCCCAGGTTCCAGAGCCTCTCCCTGCAGCTGCAGAAAGGCCTCACACCCAGGCTCCTGAGCCTCCCCCTGCAGCTGCAGAAAGGCCTCACCACAACGTTCCTGAACCTCCTCCGGCAGCTACAGAAAGGCCTAACTCCCAGGTTCCTGAGCCTCTCCCTGCAGCTACAGAAAAGGCCTCACCCCCAGGTTCCCGAACCTTTCCCTACAGCTACAGAAAAGGCCTCACCCCCAGGTTCCTAAGCCTGTCCCTGCAGCTGCAGAAAGGCCTCAGCCCCAGGTTTCTGAGCCCCTCCCTGCAGCTGCAGAAATGCCTCACCCCCAGGTTCCTGAGCCTCTCCCTGCAGCTACAGAAAAGGCCTCACACCCAGGTTCCTGAACATCCCCGTACAGCTGCAGAAAGGACTCACCCCCAGGTTCCTGAGCCTCTCCCTGCAGCTTCAGAAAGGACTCACCCCCAGGGTCTGAGCCTCTCCCTGCAGCTGCAGAAAGGCCTCATCCCCAGGTTCCTGAGCCAATTCCTGGAGCTGCATAATGGACTCACCCCCAGGTTCCTGAGCCTCTCCCTGCAGCTGCAGAAAGACCTCAACCCCAGGTTCCTGAACCTCTCCCTGCATCCGCAGAATGGACTCACCCCCAAGTTCCTGAGCCTCTCCCTGCAGCTGCAGAAAGGCCTCACACCCAGGTTTCTGTTCCTCCCCCTGCAGCTGCAGAAAAGGCCTCACCCCCCAGGTTCCTGAGCTTCACCCTGCAGCTGCAGAAAGGCCTCACCCCCAGGTTCCTGAGCCTCTCCCTGCAGCTAAAGAAAAGGCCTCACCCGAGGTTCCGGAGCCTGTGCCTGCAGCTGCAGAAAGGCCTCACCCCCAGGTTCCTGAGCCTCTCCCTGCAGCTGCAGAAAGGCCTAACCCCCAGGTTCCTGAACATCCCCGTGCAACTGCAGTAAGGGCCTCACCCCTAGGTTCCTGAGCCTATCCCTGCTGCTGCAGAAAGGCCTCATCCCCAGGTTCCTGAGCCTATCCCTGGAGCTGCAGAATGGACTCACCCCCAGGTTCCTGAGCCTGTCCCGGTAGCTGCCGAAAGGCCTCACCTCCAGGTTCCTGAGCCTATCCCTGGAGCTGCAGAATGGACTCACCCCCAGGTTCCTGAGCCTCTCCCTACAGCTGCAGAAAGGCCTCAACCCCAGGTTCCTGAGCGAATCCCTGCAGCTGGAGAAAGGACTCACCCCCAGGTTCCTGAGCCTCTCCCTGCAGCTGCAGAAAGCCCACACCCCCAGGTTCCTGAGCCACTCCCTGCAGCTGCAGAAAGGCCTCACCCCCAGTTTCCTGAGCGTATTCCTGGAGCTGCAGAATGGACTCACCCCCAGGTTCCTGAGCCTCTCCTTGAAGCTGCAGAAAGGCCTCAACCCCAGGTTCCAGAGCCTCTCCCTGCAGCTGCAGAAAGGCCTCACCCCCAGGTTCCTGAGCCTCTCCCTGCACCTGCCGAAAGGCCTCAACCCCAGGTTCCAGAGCCTCTCCCTGCAGCTCCAGAAAGGCCTCACACACAGGCTCCTGAGCCTCCCCCTGCAGCTGCAGAAAGGCCTCACCACAAGGTTCCTGAACCTCCTCCGGCAGCTGCAGAAAGGCCTAACTCCCAGGTTCCTGAGCCTCTCCCTGCAGCTACAGAAAAGGCCTCACCCCCAGGTTCCCGAACCTTTCCCTGCAGCTGCAGAAAGGCCTCACCCCGAGGTTCCTGAGCCTGTCCCTGCAGCTGCAGAAAGGCCTCACACCCAGGTTCCCGAGCATCCCCGTGCAGCTTCACAAAGGCCTAACCCCCAGGTTCCTGAGCATATCCCTGCAGCTGCAGAAAGGTCTCACCACCAGGGTCCTGAGCCTCTCCCTGTAGATACAGAAAAGGCCTCACCCCAGCTTCATGAGCCTCTCCCTGCAGCTGCAGAAAGGCCTCAGCCCCAGGTTCCTGAGCCTCTCCCTGCAGCAGCAGAAAGGCCTCATCCCCAGGTTCCTGAGCATCCCCGTGCAGCTCCAGAAAGGCCTCACCCCCAGGTTCCTGAGCCTCTCCCTGCAGCTGCAGAAAGGCCTCACACCCAGGTTTCTGAGCCTCTCCCTGCAGCTGCAGAAAGGCATAACCCCCAGGTTCCTGAACATCCCTGTGCAGCTGCAGAAAGGCCTCACCCCTAGCTTCATGAGCCTCTCCCGGCAGCTTCAGAAAGGCCTCACCCCCAGGTTTCTGAGCCCCTCCCAGCAGCAGCAGAAAGGCCTCACCCCCACGTTCCTGAGCCTCTCCCTGCAGCTACAGAAAATTCCTCACCCCCAGGTTCCTCAACATCCCCGTGCAGCTGCAGAAAGGACTCACCCCCATGTTCCTGAGCCTCTCCCTGCAGCTGTAGAAAGACCTCACCCCCAGGTTCCTGAGCCTCTCCCTGCAGCTGCCGAAAGGCCTCACCCCAAGGTTCCTGAGCCTATTCCTGCAGCTGCAGAAAGGCCTCACACCCAGGTTCCTGAGCCTCTCCCTGCAGCTGCAGAAAGGCCTCACCCCCAGGTTCCTGAGGGTAATCCTGGAGCTGCAGAATGGACTCACCCCCAGGTTCCTGAGCCTCTCCCTGCAGCTGCAGAACGGCCTCAACCCCAAGGTTCTAGAGCCTCTCCCTGTAGGTGCAGAAAGGCCTCACCCCCAGGTTACTGAGCCTATCGCTGCAGCTATAGAAAAGGCCTCACCCCAAGGTTTGTGAGCCTTTCCCTGCAGCTATAGAAAAGGCCTCGCCCCCAGGTTCCTGAGCCTCTCCCTGCAGCTGCAGAAAGGCCTCACCCCCAGGTTCGTAAGCCTCTCCCTGCAGTTGCAGAAAGGCCACACCCCCAGGTTCCCGAACATCCCCGTGCAGCTGCAGAAAGGCCTCATTCCCAGGTTCCTGATCCTCTCCCTTCAGCTATAGAAAAGGCCTCACCACCAGGTTCCTGAGCCTCTCCCTGCAGCGGCAGAAAGGCCTCACCCCCACGTTCCTGAGCCTCTCCCTGCAGCTACAGAAAAGGCCTCACCCCCAGGTTCCTGAACATCCCCGTGCAGCTGCAGAAAGGACTCACCCCCAGGTTCCTGAGCCTCTCCCTGCAGCTGCAGAAAGGACTCACCCCCAGGGTCCTGAGCCTCTCCCTGCAGCTGCAGACAGGCCTCATCCCCAGGTTCCTGAGCCACTTCCTGGAGCTGCATAGTGGACTCACCCCCAAGTTCCTGAGCCTCTCCCTGCGTCCGCAGAATGGACTCACCCCCAAGTTCCTGAGCCTCTTCCTGCAGCTGCAGAAAGGCCTCACCCCAGGTTCCTGAGCGTATTCCTGGAGCTGCAGAATGGTCTCACCCCCAGGTTCCTGAGCCGCTCCCTGCAGCTGCAGAAAGGACTCACGCCCAGGTTCCTGAGCCTCTCCCTGCAGCTGCAGAAAGGCCTCACACCCAGGTTTCTGAGCCTCCCCCTACAGCTGCAGAAATGGCCTCACCCCCAGGTTCCTGAGCCTATCCCTTCAGCTATAGAAAAGGCCTCACCCCAAGGTTTGTGAGCCTCTCCCTGCAGCTATAGAAAAGGCCTCACCCCCAGGTTCCTGAGCCGGTCCCTGCAGCTGCAGAAAGGCCTCACCCCCAGGTTCCTGAGCCTCTCCCAGCAGCTGCAGAAAGGCCTAACCCCCAGGTTTCTGAACATCCCTAGGCAGCTAAAGAAAGACCTCACCCCCAGGTTCCTGAACCTATCCCTTCAGCTATAGAAAAGGCCTCACCCCAAGGTTCGTGAGCCTCTCCCTGCAGCTATAGAAAAGGCCTCAACCCCAGGTTCCAGAGCCTCTCCCTGCAGCTGCAGAAAGGCCTCACACCCAGGCTCCTGAGCCTCCCCCTGCAGCTGCAGAAAGGCCTCACCACAAGGTTCCTGAACCTCCTCCGGCAGCTACAGAAAGGCCTAACTCCCAGGTTCCTGAGCCTCTCCCTGCAGCTACAGAAAAGGCCTCACCCCCAGGTTCCCAAACCTTTCCCTGCAGCTACAGAAAAGGCCTCACCCCCAGGTTCCTAAGCCTGTCCCTGCAGCTGCAGAAAGGCCTCAGCCCCAGGTTTCTGAGCCCCTCCCTGCAGCTGCAGAAATGCCTCACCCCCAGGTTCCTGAGCCTCTCCCTGCAGCTACAGAAAAGGCCTCACCCCCAGGTTCCTGAACATCCCCGTACAGCTGCAGAAAGGACTCACCCCCAGGTTCCTGAGCCTCTCCCTGCAGCTTCATAAAGGCCTCACCCCCAGGTTTCAGAGCCTCTCCCTGCAGCTGCAGAAAGGCCTAACACCCAGGTTCCTGAACATCCCCGTGCAGCTGCAGAAAGGCCTCACCCCTAGCTTCATGAGCCTCTACCTGCAGCTGCAGAAAGGCCTCAGCCCCAGTTTTCTGAGCCCCTCCCAGCAGCAGCAGAAATGCCTCATCCACAGGTTCCTGAGGCTCTCCCTGCAGCTGCAGAAAGGCCTCAGCCCCAGGTTTCTGAGCCCCTCCCTGCAGCTGCAGGAATGCCTCACCCCCAGGTTCCTGAGCCTCTCCCTGCAGCTACAGAAAAGGCCTCACCCCCAGGTTCCTGAACATCCCCGTACAGCTGCAGAAAGGACTCACCCCCAGGTTACTGAGTCTCTCCCTGCATCTTCATAAAGTCCTCACCCCCAGGTTTCAGAGCCTCTCCCTGCAGCTGCAGAAAGGCCTAACACCCAGGTTCCTGAACATCCCCGTGCAGCTGCAGAAAGGCCTCACCCCTAGCTTCATGAGCCTCTACCTGCAGCTGCAGAAAGGCCTCAGCCCCAGGTTTCTGAGCCCCTCCCAGCAGCAGCAGAAAGGCCTCATCCACAGGTTTCTGAGGCTCTCCCTGCAGCTGCAGAAAGGCCTCACCCCCACGTTCCTGAGCCTCTCCCTGCAGCTACAGAAAAGGCCTCACCCCCAGGTTCCTGAACATCCCCGTGCAGCTGCAGAAAGGACTCACCCCCTGGTTCCTGAGCCTCTCCCTGCAGCTGCAGAAAGGACTCACCCCCAGGGTCCTGAGCCTCTCCCTGCAGCTGCAGAAAGGCCTCACCCCAGGTTCCTAAACATCCCCGTGCAGCTGCAGAAAGCCCTCACCCCCAGGTTCCTGAGCCTCTCCATGCAGCTACAGAAAAGGCCTCACCCCCAGGTTCCTGAACATCCCCGTACAGCTGCAGAAAGGACTCACCCCCAGGTTCCTGAGCCTCTCCCTGCAGCTTCATAAAGGCCTCACCCCCAGGTTTCAGAGCCTCTCCCTGCAGCTGCAGAAAGGCCTAACACCCAGGTTCCTGAACATCCCCGTGCAGCTGCAGAAAGGCCTCACCCCTAGCTTCATGAGCCTCTACCTGCAGCTGCAGAAAGGCCTCAGCCCCAGTTTTCTGAGCCCCTCCCAGCAGCAGCAGAAAGGCCTCATCCATAGGTTCCTGAGGCTCTCCCTGCAGCTGCAGAAAGGCCTCAGCCCCAGGTTTCTGAGCCCCTCCCTGCAGCTGCAGAAATGCCTCACCCCCAGGTTCCTGAGCCGCTCCCTGCAGCTGCAGAAAGGACTCACGCCCAGGTTCCTGAGCCTCTCCCTGCAGCTGCAGAAAGGCCTAACACCCAGGTTCCTGAACATCCCCGTGCAGCTGCAGAAAGGCCTCACCCCTAGCTTCATGAGCCTCTACCTGCTGCTGCAGAGAGGCCTCAGCCCCAGTTTTCTGAGCCTCTCCCTGCGTCTGCAGAATGGACTCACCCCCAAGTTCCTGAGCCTCTTCCTGCAGCTGCAGAAAGGCCTCACCCCAGGCTCCTGAGCGTATTCCTGGAGCTGCAGAATGGTCTCACCCCAGGTTCCTGAGCCGCTCCCTGCAGCTGCAGAAAGGACTCACGCCCAGGTTCCTGAGCCTCTCCCTGCAACTGCAGAAAGGCCTCACACCCAGGTTTCTGAGCCTCCCCCTACAGCTGCAGAAATGGCCTCACCCCCAGGATCCTGAGCCTATCCCTTCAGCTATAGAAAAGGCCTCACCCCAAGGTTCGTGAGCCTCTCCCTGCAGCTATAGAAAAGGCCTCACCCCCAGGTTCCTGAGCCGGTCCCTGCAGCTGCAGAAAGGCCTCACCCCCAAGTTCCTGAGCCTCTCCCAGCAGCTGCAGAAAGGCCTAACCCCTAGGTTTCTGAACATCCCTAGGCAGCTAAAGAAAGACCTCACCCCCAGGTTCCTGAGCCTATCCCTTCAGCTATAGAAAAGGCCTCACCCCAAGGTTCGTGAGCCTCTCCCTGCAGCTATAGGAAAGGCCTCAACCCCAGGTTCCAGAGCCTCTCCCTGCAGCTGCAGAAAGGCCTCACACCCAGGCTCCTGAGCCTCCCCCTGCAGCTGCAAAAAGGCCTCACCACAAGGTTCCTGAACCTCCTCCGGCAGCTGCAGAAAGGCCTAACTCCCAGGTTCCTGAGCCTCTCCCTGCAGCTACAGAAAAGGCCTCACCCCCAGGTTCCCGAACCTTTCCCTGCAGCTACAGAAAAGGCCTCACCCCCAGGTTCCTAAGCCTGTCCCTGCAGCTGCAGAAAGGCCTCAGCCCCAGGTTTCTGAGCCCCTCCCTGCAGCTGCAGAAATGCGCCGCCCCCAGGTTCCTGAGCCTCTCCCTGCAGCTACAGAAAAGGCCTCACCCCCAGGTTCCTGAACATCCCCGTACAGCTGCAGAAAGGACTCACCCCCAGGTTCCTGAGCCTCTCCCTGCAGCTTCATAAAGGCCTCACCCCCAGGTTTCAGAGCCTCTCCCTGCAGCTGCAGAAAGGCCTAACACCCAGGTTCCTGAACATCCCCGTGCAGCTGCAGAAAGGCCTCACCCCTAGCTTCATGAGCCTCTACCTGCAGCTGCAGAAAGGCCTCAGCCCCAGTTTTCTGAGCCCCTCCCAGCAGCAGCAGAAAGGCCTCAATCACAGGTTCCTGAGGCTCTCCCTGCAGCTGCAGAAAGGCCTCACCCCCAGGGTTCTGAGCCCCTCCCTGCAGCTGCAGGAATGCCTCACCCCCAGGTTCCTGAGCCTCTCCCTGCAGCTACAGAAAAGGCCTCACCCCCAGGTTCCTGAACATCCCCGTACAGCTGCAGAAAGGACTCACCCCCAGGTTCCTGAGTCTCTCCCTGCATCTTCATAAAGGCCTCACCCCCAGGTTTCAGAGCCTCTCCCTGCAGCTGCAGAAAGGCCTAACACCCAGGTTCCTGAACATCCCCGTGCAGCTGCAGAAAGGCCTCACCCCTAGCTTCATGAGCCCCTCCCAGCAGCAGCAGAAAGGCCTCATCCACAGGTTTCTGGGGCTCTCCCTGCAGCTGCAGAAAGGCCTCACCCCCACGTTCCTGAGCCTCTCCCTGCAGCTACAGAAAAGGCCTCACCCCCAGGTTCCTGAACATCCCCGTACAGCTGCAGAAAGGACTCACCCCCAGGTTACTGAGTCTCTCCCTGCATCTTCATAAAGGCTTACCCCCAGGTTCCGGAGCCTCTCCCTGCAGCTGCAGAAAGGCCTAACACCCAGGTTCCTGAACATCCCCGTGCAGCTGCAGAAAGGCCTCACCCCTAGCTTCATGAGCCTCTACCTGCAGCTGCAGAAAGGCCTCAGCCCCAGTTTTCTGAGCCCCTCCCAGCAGCAGCAGAAATGCCTCATCCACAGGTTCCTGAGGCTCTCCCTGCAGCTGCAGAAAGGCCTCAGCCCCAGGTTTCTGAGCCCCTCCCTGCAGCTGCAGGAATGCCTCACCCCCAGGTTCCTGAGCCTCTCCCTGCAGCTACAGAAAAGGCCTCACCCCCAGGTTCCTGAACATCCCCGTACAGCTGCAGAAAGGACTCACCCCCAGGTTACTGAGTCTCTCCCTGCATCTTCATAAAGTCCTCACCCCCAGGTTTCAGAGCCTCTCCCTGCAGCTGCAGAAAGGCCTAACACCCAGGTTCCTGAACATCCCCGTGCAGCTGCAGAAAGGCCTCACCCCTAGCTTCATGAGCCTCTACCTGCAGCTGAAGAAAGGCCTCAGCCCCAGCTTTCTGAGCCCCTCCCAGCAGCAGCAGAAAGGCCTCATCCACAGGTTTCTGAGGCTCTCCCTGCAGCTGCAGAAAGGCCTCACCCCCACGTTCCTGAGCATCTCCCTGCAGCTACAGAAAAGGCCTCACCCCCAGGTTCCTGAACATCCCCGTGCAGCTGCAGAAAGGACTCACCCCCTGGTTCCTGAGCCTCTCCCTGCAGCTGCAGAAAGGACTCACCCCCAGGGTCCTGAGCCTCTCCCTGCAGCTGCAAAAAGGCCTCAACCCCAGGTTCCTGAGCCACTTCCTGGAGCTGCATAGTGGACTCACCCCCAAGTTCCTGAGCCTCTCCCTGCGTCCGCAGAATGGACTCACCCCCAAGTTCCTGAGCCTCTTCCTGCAGCTGCAGAAAGGCCTCACCCCTTGTTCCTGAGCGTATTCCTGGAGCTGCAGAATGGTCTCACCCCCAGGTTCCTGAGCCGCTCCCTGCAGCTACAGAAAGGACTCACGCCCAGGTTCCTGATCCTCTCCCTGCAGCTGCAGAAAGGCCTCACACCGAGGTTTCTGAGCCTCCCCCTGCAGCTGCAGAAATGGCCTCACCCCCAGGTTCCTGAGCCTATCCCTTCAGCTATAGAAAAGGCCTCACCCCAAGGTTCGTGAGCATCTCCCTGCAGCTATAGGAAAGGCCTCACCCCCAGGTTCCTGAGCCGGTCCCTGCAGCTGCAGAAAGGCCTCACCCCCAGGTTCCTGAGCCTCTCCCAGCAGCTGCAGAAAGGCCTAACCCCCAGGTTTCTGAACATCCCTAGGCAGCTAAAGAAAGACCTCACCCCCAGGATCCTGAGCCTATCCCTTCAGCTATAGAAAAGGCCTCACCCCAAGGTTCGTGAGCCTCTCCCTGCAGCTATAGAAAAGGCCTCAACCCCAGGTTCCAGAGCCTCTCCCTGCAGCTGCAGAAAGGCCTCACACCCAGGCTCCTGAGCCTCCCCCTGCAGCTGCAGGAAGGCCTCACCACACGGTTCCTGAACCTCCTCCGGCAGCTACAGAAAGGCCTAACTCCCAGGTTCCTGAGCCTCTCCCTGCAGCTACAGAAAAGGCCTCACCCCCAGGTTCCCGAACCTTTCCCTGCAGCTACAGAAAAGGCCTCACCCCCAGGTTCCTAAGCCTGTCCCTGCAGCTGCAGAAAGGCCTCAGCCCCAGGTTTCTGAGCCGCTCCCTGCAGCTGCAGAAATGCCTCACCCCCAGGTTCCTGAGCCTCTCCCTGCAGCTACAGAAAAGGCCTCACACCCAGGTTCCTGAACATCCCCGTACAGCTGCAGAAAGGACTCACCCCCAGGTTCCTGAGCCTCTCCCTGCAGCTTCAGAAAGGACTCACCCCCAGGGTCCTGAGCCTCTCCCTGCAGCTGCAGAAAGGCCTCATCCCCAGGTTCCTGAGCCAATTCCTGGAGCTGCATAATGGACTCACCCCCAGGTTCCTGAGCCTCTCCCTGCAGCTGCAGAAAGACCTTAACCCCAGGTTCCTGAGCCTCTCCCTGCATCCGCAGAATGGACTCACCCCCAAGTTCCTGAGCCTCTCCCTGCAGCTGCAGAAAGGCCTCACACCCAGGTTTCTGTTCCTCCCCCTGCAGCTGCAGAAAAGGCCTCACCCCCCAGGTTCCTGAGCTTCACCCTGCAGCTGCAGAAAGGCCTCACCCCCAGGTTCCTGAGCCTCTCCCTGCAGCTAAAGAAAAGGCCTCACCCGAGGTTCCTGAGCCTGTGCCTGCAGCTGCAGAAAGGCCTCACCCCCAGGTTCCTGAGCCTCTCCCTGCAGCTGCAGAAAGGCCTAACCCCCAGGTTCCTGAACATCCCCGTGCAACTGCAGAAAGGCCTCACCCCTAGGTTCCTGAGCCTATCCCTGCAGCTGCAGAAAGGCCTCATCCCCAGGTTCCTGAGCCTATCCCTGGAGCTGCAGAATGGACTCACCCCCAGGTTCCTGAGCCTCTCCCGGTAGCTGCCGAAAGGCCTCACCTCCAGGTTCCTGAGCCTATCCCTGGAGCTGCAGAATGGACTCACCCCCAGGTTCCTGAGCCTCTCCCTACAGCTGCAGAAAGGCCTCAACCCCAGGTTCCTGAGCGAATCCCTGCAGCTGGAGAAAGAACTCACCCCCAGGTTCCTGAGCCTCTCCCTGCAGCTGCAGAAAGCCCACACCCCCAGGTTCCTGAGCCTCTCCCTGCAGCTGCAGAAAGGCCTCACCCCCAGTTTTCTGAGCGTATTCCTGGAGCTGCAGAATGGACTCACCCCCAGGTTCCTGAGCCTCTCCTTAAAGCTGCAGAAAGGCCTCAACCCCAGGTTTCTGAGCCCCTCCCTGCAGCTGCAGAAATGCCTCACCCCCAGGTTCCTGAGCCTCTCCCTGCAGCTACAGAAAAGGCCTCACCCCCAGGTTCCTGAACATCCCCGTACAGCTGCAGAAAGGACTCACCCCCAGGTTGCAGAGCCTCTCCCTGCAGCTGCAGAAAGGCCTAACACCCAGGTTCCTGAACATCCCCGTGCAGCTGCAGAAAGGCCTCACCCCTAGCTTCATGAGCCTCTACCTGCAGCTGCAGAAAGGCCTCAGCCCCAGTTTTCTGAGCCCCTCCCAGCAGCAGCAGAAAGGCCTCATCCACAGGTTCCTGAGGCTTTCCCTGCAGCTGCAGAAAGGCCTCAGCCCCAGGTTTCTGAGCCCCTCCCTGCAGCTGCAGAAATGCCTCACCCCCAGGTTCCTGAGCCTCTCCCTGCAGCTACAGAAAAGGCCTCACCCCCAGGTTCCTGAACATCCCCGTACAGCTGCAGAAAGGACTCACCCCCAGGTTACTGAGTCTCTCCCTGCATCTTCTTAAAGGCCTCACCCCCAGGTTTCAGAGCCTCTCCCTGCAGCTGCAGAAAGGCCTAACACCCAGGTTCCTGAACATCCCCGTGCAGCTGCAGAAAGGCCTCACCCCTAGCTTCATGAGCCTCTACCTGCAGCTGCAGAAAGGCCTCAGCCCCAGGTTTCTGAGCCCCTCCCAGCAACAGCAGAAAGGCCTCATCCACAGGATTCTGAGGCTCTCCCTGCAGCTGCAGAAAGGCCTCACCCCCACGTTCCTGAGCCTCTCCCTGCAGCTACAGAAAAGGCCTCACCCCCAGGTTCCTGAACATCCCCGTGCAGCTGCAGAAAGGACTCACCCCCTGGTTCCTGAGCCTCTCCCTGCAGCTGCAGAAAGGACTCACCCCCAGGGTCCTGAGCCTCTCCCTGCAGCTGCAAAAAGGCCTCATCCCCAGGTTCCTGAGCCACTTCCTGGAGCTGCATAGTGGACTCACCCCCAAGTTCCTGAGCCTCTCCCTGCGTCCGCAGAATGGACTCACCCCCAAGTTCCTGAGCCTCTTCCTGCAGCTGCAGAAAGGCCTCACCCCAGGTTCCTGAGCGTATTCCTGGACCTGCAGAATGGTCTCACCCCCAGGTTCCTGAGCCGCTCCCTCCAGCTGCAGAAAGGACTCACGCCCAGGTTCCTGAGCCTCTCCCTGCAGCTGCAGAAAGGCCTCACACCCAGGTTTCTGAGCCTCCCCCTGCAGCTGCAGAAATGGCCTCACCCCCAGGTTCCTGAGCCTATCCCTTCAGCTATAGAAAAGGCCTCACCCCAAGGTTCGTGAGCCTCTCCCTGCAGCTATAGGAAAGGCCTCACCCCCAGGTTCCTGAGCCGGTCCCTGCAGCTGCAGAAAGGCCTCACCCCCAGGTTCCTGAGCCTCTCCCAGCAGCTGCAGAAAGGCCTAACCCCCAGGTTTCTGAACATCCCTAGGCAGCTAAAGAAAGACCTCACCCCCAGGTTCCTGAGCCTATCCCTTCAGCTATAGAAAAGGCCTCACCCCAAGGTTCGTGAGCCTCTCCCTGCAGCTATAGAAAAGGCCTCAACCCCAGGTTCCAGAGCCTCTCCCTGCAGCTGCAGAAAGGCCTCACACCCAGGCTCCTGAGCCTCCCCCTGCAGCTGCAGAAAGGCCTCACCACAACGTTCCTGAACCTCCTCCGGCAGCTACAGAAAGGCCTAACTCCCAGGTTCCTGAGCCTCTCCCTGCAGCTACAGAAAAGGCCTCACCCCCAGGTTCCCGAACCTTTCCCTACAGCTACAGAAAAGGCCTCACCCCCAGGTTCCTAAGCCTGTCCCTGCAGCTGCAGAAAGGCCTCAGCCCCAGGTTTCTGAGCCCCTCCCTGCAGCTGCAGAAATGCCTCACCCCCAGGTTCCTGAGCCTCTCCCTGCAGCTACAGAAAAGGCCTCACACCCAGGTTCCTGAACATCCCCGTACAGCTGCAGAAAGGACTCACCCCCAGGTTCCTGAGCCTCTCCCTGCAGCTTCAGAAAGGACTCACCCCCAGGGTCTGAGCCTCTCCCTGCAGCTGCAGAAAGGCCTCATCCCCAGGTTCCTGAGCCAATTCCTGGAGCTGCATAATGGACTCACCCCCAGGTTCCTGAGCCTCTCCCTGCAGCTGCAGAAAGACCTCAACCCCAGGTTCCTGAACCTCTCCCTGCATCCGCAGAATGGACTCACCCCCAAGTTCCTGAGCCTCTCCCTGCAGCTGCAGAAAGGCCTCACACCCAGGTTTCTGTTCCTCCCCCTGCAGCTGCAGAAAAGGCCTCACCCCCCAGGTTCCTGAGCTTCACCCTGCAGCTGCAGAAAGGCCTCACCCCCAGGTTCCTGAGCCTCTCCCTGCAGCTAAAGAAAAGGCCTCACCCGAGGTTCCGGAGCCTGTGCCTGCAGCTGCAGAAAGGCCTCACCCCCAGGTTCCTGAGCCTCTCCCTGCAGCTGCAGAAAGGCCTAACCCCCAGGTTCCTGAACATCCCCGTGCAACTGCAGTAAGGGCCTCACCCCTAGGTTCCTGAGCCTATCCCTGCTGCTGCAGAAAGGCCTCATCCCCAGGTTCCTGAGCCTATCCCTGGAGCTGCAGAATGGACTCACCCCCAGGTTCCTGAGCCTGTCCCGGTAGCTGCCGAAAGGCCTCACCTCCAGGTTCCTGAGCCTATCCCTGGAGCTGCAGAATGGACTCACCCCCAGGTTCCTGAGCCTCTCCCTACAGCTGCAGAAAGGCCTCAACCCCAGGTTCCTGAGCGAATCCCTGCAGCTGGAGAAAGGACTCACCCCCAGGTTCCTGAGCCTCTCCCTGCAGCTGCAGAAAGCCCACACCCCCAGGTTCCTGAGCCACTCCCTGCAGCTGCAGAAAGGCCTCACCCCCAGTTTCCTGAGCGTATTCCTGGAGCTGCAGAATGGACTCACCCCCAGGTTCCTGAGCCTCTCCTTGAAGCTGCAGAAAGGCCTCAACCCCAGGTTCCAGAGCCTCTCCCTGCAGCTGCAGAAAGGCCTCACCCCCAGGTTCCTGAGCCTCTCCCTGCACCTGCCGAAAGGCCTCAACCCCAGGTTCCAGAGCCTCTCCCTGCAGCTCCAGAAAGGCCTCACACACAGGCTCCTGAGCCTCCCCCTGCAGCTGCAGAAAGGCCTCACCACAAGGTTCCTGAACCTCCTCCGGCAGCTGCAGAAAGGCCTAACTCCCAGGTTCCTGAGCCTCTCCCTGCAGCTACAGAAAAGGCCTCACCCCCAGGTTCCCGAACCTTTCCCTGCAGCTGCAGAAAGGCCTCACCCCGAGGTTCCTGAGCCTGTCCCTGCAGCTGCAGAAAGGCCTCACACCCAGGTTCCCGAGCATCCCCGTGCAGCTTCACAAAGGCCTAACCCCCAGGTTCCTGAGCATATCCCTGCAGCTGCAGAAAGGTCTCACCACCAGGGTCCTGAGCCTCTCCCTGTAGATACAGAAAAGGCCTCACCCCAGCTTCATGAGCCTCTCCCTGCAGCTGCAGAAAGGCCTCAGCCCCAGGTTCCTGAGCCTCTCCCTGCAGCAGCAGAAAGGCCTCATCCCCAGGTTCCTGAGCATCCCCGTGCAGCTCCAGAAAGGCCTCACCCCCAGGTTCCTGAGCCTCTCCCTGCAGCTGCAGAAAGGCCTCACACCCAGGTTTCTGAGCCTCTCCCTGCAGCTGCAGAAAGGCATAACCCCCAGGTTCCTGAACATCCCTGTGCAGCTGCAGAAAGGCCTCACCCCTAGCTTCATGAGCCTCTCCCGGCAGCTTCAGAAAGGCCTCACCCCCAGGTTTCTGAGCCCCTCCCAGCAGCAGCAGAAAGGCCTCACCCCCACGTTCCTGAGCCTCTCCCTGCAGCTACAGAAAATTCCTCACCCCCAGGTTCCTCAACATCCCCGTGCAGCTGCAGAAAGGACTCACCCCCATGTTCCTGAGCCTCTCCCTGCAGCTGTAGAAAGACCTCACCCCCAGGTTCCTGAGCCTCTCCCTGCAGCTGCCGAAAGGCCTCACCCCAAGGTTCCTGAGCCTATTCCTGCAGCTGCAGAAAGGCCTCACACCCAGGTTCCTGAGCCTCTCCCTGCAGCTGCAGAAAGGCCTCACCCCCAGGTTCCTGAGGGTAATCCTGGAGCTGCAGAATGGACTCACCCCCAGGTTCCTGAGCCTCTCCCTGCAGCTGCAGAACGGCCTCAACCCCAAGGTTCTAGAGCCTCTCCCTGTAGGTGCAGAAAGGCCTCACCCCCAGGTTACTGAGCCTATCGCTGCAGCTATAGAAAAGGCCTCACCCCAAGGTTTGTGAGCCTTTCCCTGCAGCTATAGAAAAGGCCTCGCCCCCAGGTTCCTGAGCCTCTCCCTGCAGCTGCAGAAAGGCCTCACCCCCAGGTTCGTAAGCCTCTCCCTGCAGTTGCAGAAAGGCCACACCCCCAGGTTCCCGAACATCCCCGTGCAGCTGCAGAAAGGCCTCATTCCCAGGTTCCTGATCCTCTCCCTTCAGCTATAGAAAAGGCCTCACCACCAGGTTCCTGAGCCTCTCCCTGCAGCGGCAGAAAGGCCTCACCCCCACGTTCCTGAGCCTCTCCCTGCAGCTACAGAAAAGGCCTCACCCCCAGGTTCCTGAACATCCCCGTGCAGCTGCAGAAAGGACTCACCCCCAGGTTCCTGAGCCTCTCCCTGCAGCTGCAGAAAGGACTCACCCCCAGGGTCCTGAGCCTCTCCCTGCAGCTGCAGACAGGCCTCATCCCCAGGTTCCTGAGCCACTTCCTGGAGCTGCATAGTGGACTCACCCCCAAGTTCCTGAGCCTCTCCCTGCGTCCGCAGAATGGACTCACCCCCAAGTTCCTGAGCCTCTTCCTGCAGCTGCAGAAAGGCCTCACCCCAGGTTCCTGAGCGTATTCCTGGAGCTGCAGAATGGTCTCACCCCCAGGTTCCTGAGCCGCTCCCTGCAGCTGCAGAAAGGACTCACGCCCAGGTTCCTGAGCCTCTCCCTGCAGCTGCAGAAAGGCCTCACACCCAGGTTTCTGAGCCTCCCCCTACAGCTGCAGAAATGGCCTCACCCCCAGGTTCCTGAGCCTATCCCTTCAGCTATAGAAAAGGCCTCACCCCAAGGTTTGTGAGCCTCTCCCTGCAGCTATAGAAAAGGCCTCACCCCCAGGTTCCTGAGCCGGTCCCTGCAGCTGCAGAAAGGCCTCACCCCCAGGTTCCTGAGCCTCTCCCAGCAGCTGCAGAAAGGCCTAACCCCCAGGTTTCTGAACATCCCTAGGCAGCTAAAGAAAGACCTCACCCCCAGGTTCCTGAACCTATCCCTTCAGCTATAGAAAAGGCCTCACCCCAAGGTTCGTGAGCCTCTCCCTGCAGCTATAGAAAAGGCCTCAACCCCAGGTTCCAGAGCCTCTCCCTGCAGCTGCAGAAAGGCCTCACACCCAGGCTCCTGAGCCTCCCCCTGCAGCTGCAGAAAGGCCTCACCACAAGGTTCCTGAACCTCCTCCGGCAGCTACAGAAAGGCCTAACTCCCAGGTTCCTGAGCCTCTCCCTGCAGCTACAGAAAAGGCCTCACCCCCAGGTTCCCAAACCTTTCCCTGCAGCTACAGAAAAGGCCTCACCCCCAGGTTCCTAAGCCTGTCCCTGCAGCTGCAGAAAGGCCTCAGCCCCAGGTTTCTGAGCCCCTCCCTGCAGCTGCAGAAATGCCTCACCCCCAGGTTCCTGAGCCTCTCCCTGCAGCTACAGAAAAGGCCTCACCCCCAGGTTCCTGAACATCCCCGTACAGCTGCAGAAAGGACTCACCCCCAGGTTCCTGAGCCTCTCCCTGCAGCTTCATAAAGGCCTCACCCCCAGGTTTCAGAGCCTCTCCCTGCAGCTGCAGAAAGGCCTAACACCCAGGTTCCTGAACATCCCCGTGCAGCTGCAGAAAGGCCTCACCCCTAGCTTCATGAGCCTCTACCTGCAGCTGCAGAAAGGCCTCAGCCCCAGTTTTCTGAGCCCCTCCCAGCAGCAGCAGAAATGCCTCATCCACAGGTTCCTGAGGCTCTCCCTGCAGCTGCAGAAAGGCCTCAGCCCCAGGTTTCTGAGCCCCTCCCTGCAGCTGCAGGAATGCCTCACCCCCAGGTTCCTGAGCCTCTCCCTGCAGCTACAGAAAAGGCCTCACCCCCAGGTTCCTGAACATCCCCGTACAGCTGCAGAAAGGACTCACCCCCAGGTTACTGAGTCTCTCCCTGCATCTTCATAAAGTCCTCACCCCCAGGTTTCAGAGCCTCTCCCTGCAGCTGCAGAAAGGCCTAACACCCAGGTTCCTGAACATCCCCGTGCAGCTGCAGAAAGGCCTCACCCCTAGCTTCATGAGCCTCTACCTGCAGCTGCAGAAAGGCCTCAGCCCCAGGTTTCTGAGCCCCTCCCAGCAGCAGCAGAAAGGCCTCATCCACAGGTTTCTGAGGCTCTCCCTGCAGCTGCAGAAAGGCCTCACCCCCACGTTCCTGAGCCTCTCCCTGCAGCTACAGAAAAGGCCTCACCCCCAGGTTCCTGAACATCCCCGTGCAGCTGCAGAAAGGACTCACCCCCTGGTTCCTGAGCCTCTCCCTGCAGCTGCAGAAAGAACTCACCCCCAGGGTCCTGAGCCTCTCCCTGCAGCTGCAAAAAGGCCTCAACCCCAGGTTCCTGAGTCACTTCCTGGAGCTGCATAGTGGACTCACCCCCAAGTTCCTGAGCCTCTCCCTGCGTCCGCAGAATGGACCCACCCCCAAGTTCCTGAGCCTCTTCCTGCAGCTGCAGAAAGGCCTCACCCCAGGTTCCTGAGCGTATTCCTGGAGCTGCAGAATGGTCTCACCCCCAGGTTCCTGAGCCGCTCCCTGCAGCTACAGAAAGGACTCACGCCCAGGTTCCTGATCCTCTCCCTGCAGCTGCAGAAAGGCCTCACACCGAGGTTTCTGAGCCTCCCCCTGCAGCTGCAGAAATGGCCTCACCCCCAGGTTCCTGAGCCTATCCCTTCAGCTATAGAAAAGGCCTCACCCCAAGGTTCGTGAGCATCTCCCTGCAGCTATAGGAAAGGCCTCACCCCCAGGTTCCTGAGCCGGTCCCTGCAGCTGCAGAAAGGCCTCACCACCAGGTTCCTGAGCCTCTCCCAGCAGCTGCAGAAAGGCCTAACCCCCAGGTTTCTGAACATCCCTAGGCAGCTAAAGAAAGACCTCACCCCCAGGATCCTGAGCCTATCCCTTCAGCTATAGAAAAGGCCTCACCCCAAGGTTCGTGAGCCTCTCCCTGCAGCTATAGAAAAGGCCTCAACCCCAGGTTCCAGAGCCTCTCCCTGCAGCTGCAGAAAGGCCTCACACCCAGGCTCCTGAGCCTCCCCCTGCAGCTGCAGGAAGGCCTCACCACACGGTTCCTGAACCTCCTCCGGCAGCTACAGAAAGGCCTAACTCCCAGGTTCCTGAGCCTCTCCCTGCAGCTACAGAAAAGGCCTCACCCCCAGGTTCCCGAACCTTTCCCTGCAGCTACAGAAAAGGCCTCACCCCCAGGTTCCTAAGCCTGTCCCTGCAGCTGCAGAAAGGCCTCAGCCCCAGGTTTCTGAGCCGCTCCCTGCAGCTGCAGAAATGCCTCACCCCCAGGTTCCTGAGCCTCTCCCTGCAGCTACAGAAAAGGCCTCACACCCAGGTTCCTGAACATCCCCGTACAGCTGCAGAAAGGACTCACCCCCAGGTTCCTGAGCCTCTCCCTGCAGCTTCAGAAAGGACTCACCCCCAGGGTCCTGAGCCTCTCCCTGCAGCTGCAGAAAGGCCTCATCCCCAGGTTCCTGAGCCAATTCCTGGAGCTGCATAATGGACTCACCCCCAGGTTCCTGAGCCTCTCCCTGCAGCTGCAGAAAGACCTTAACCCCAGGTTCCTGAGCCTCTCCCTGCATCCGCAGAATGGACTCACCCCCAAGTTCCTGAGCCTCTCCCTGCAGCTGCAGAAAGGCCTCACACCCAGGTTTCTGTTCCTCCCCCTGCAGCTGCAGAAAAGGCCTCACCCCCCAGGTTCCTGAGCTTCACCCTGCAGCTACAGAAAGGCCTCACCCCCAGGTTCCTGAGCCTCTCCCTGCAGCTAAAGAAAAGGCCTCACCCGAGGTTCCTGAGCCTGTGCCTGCAGCTGCAGAAAGGCCTCACCCCCAGGTTCCTGAGCCTCTCCCTGCAGCTGCAGAAAGGCCTAACCCCCAGGTTCCTGAACATCCCCGTGCAACTGCAGAAAGGCCTCACCCCTAGGTTCCTGAGCCTATCCCTGCAGCTGCAGAAAGGCCTCATCCCCAGGTTCCTGAGCCTATCCCTGGAGCTGCAGAATGGACTCACCCCCAGGTTCCTGAGCCTCTCCCGGTAGCTGCCGAAAGGCCTCACCTCCAGGTTCCTGAGCCTATCCCTGGAGCTGCAGAATGGACTCACCCCCAGGTTCCTGAGCCTCTCCCTACAGCTGCAGAAAGGCCTCAACCCCAGGTTCCTGAGCGAATCCCTGCAGCTGGAGAAAGGACTCACCCCCAGGTTGTGGAAATATGGATTTTTCTGATCAGTTATGTCCCCTATCTTGGACCCCAACGGTTCCATGTATAAATCACAAGTACATGTATGTTCCCTCCAGTTCCAGTTATGAAGACGCAAATACATGTGCGTCCACCGTTAACATGTCCTCTTTCAGATCCGCCATGAATGGGCCGGATATTCCATTCCTAAGTACGAAAGGCCACCGGCTTTATATGGTTCACTTATGCCATTTTACAGTTCAGGCGAGTAGGCCCTGATTCTGCCATCAAGCTTTTCCTGCCTTCTGCCTCTGAGAGCTCCAGTCTGAGCCTGCATCTGTATCCATGAACTTTGTCCTCATTCTCTGCGTGGCTCACGGTGCCTGACATCAGCTCGCTGCCTGCCAAAAACTGTATTTCACCTTCGAAATTATCTGCTCCGCTCCCTGCCCAATGCATTCCTGTCTAGTAGTTTAAGTAAACAGTCTTCCAGCTACCAAGCAAAGGCCCGGCTTCTCTGTCTTTATGCAAGTAATTCATAGCCCTATTATTATGGAAGACTTTCGCCCTCGCATCTAGTGTAGACACTTAGACGCTTGTACACGCACTAACAGTCAGTATAGTCAGTATGGAATAAGATTCTACTCTAAGAGACCTCTCTTTTGGATAACATAGTTCTTTAAACATAGGATGTTAGATATGATTTGGGATAAGGTTGACTTGACCCTCCAGACATCTGTCGCCACATGTAGAGCTAAATATCAAATCCCCTTCACCCCCTAGTTGCACGTCAATCATACGTCATGCTGCTGCGCGCGCATTTCTGCCAAGTATTTCTGCTGACATTGCGAAATTCCTTCATGGAACCACCCTATTATGACATCACACCTGATGACGTTCTTTAGTCACACCCAGTTACGCCCACTTTTGCTACGCATGTATGTTTTATCTACACTATCAATTGTTACGCCTCTTGCATTTGCTTCAATGTAATGCCTATTGTATAAAAGTGATTACTTATCAATAAAGTATGTACTTCACTTCCTGAACCTCCGTGGTGATGGAACCTGGAGTCACCGATTCGAATCGTCCATTGGAATAAAGCCCATTCCGAACCTCTAATGTCACGGATTTTGCCTCTTATTTTACTGAGCTATATTTATTATTTTTCTGTATCAAATTAAGTCCCGGTAATTAAATTATTTACCACATGAATGGCGCCCGAACAGGGACACTTTCTCATCTCACGCGCCGGCGGTGCGTTGCAGGCCCGGTCTCCTGCCACAGCTGGACGGACAACAACGCGTACCAGCAGGATTTCCTGTATCTCCCTCCGGTCAAGCGGGTGGACTGAGGCTGCGATCAACACCCAGACGAGGCGGTGAGAAGTGCGAAGTATCCCGACCAGAGCCTAGCTGAGAGAGCAAGATCCGAGGTATACAGAGGCCCACCAAGTTCCGAGGTTTCCGATGTCCCGAAGTGTCCGAAGTTTTCGAGTCCAGTCCAGTTCAGTTCAGTTCCGTTCCGAGGCCTTCCGTTCCGAGCTACCCGGTGAGTACCATTACTGGGGAGGCGTTCTGACGTGCACATAGGTTGTGCCGGTCCAGACGGGTTTGGGTACACAAATCCGGTCTGCACTGTTTTAGCAGTGTATCTGTACTGTTTAGCAGTATATCTAGTATATCAAGTATATAAATTCAGAATAAATTCAGTTAATGCCGAGTATTATGTTCAGTGATTAAGTTTCCTTAGAATCGTCATCATCATTGTTGCTCATTTAAATGTTAAATGTTAAACGTGTTAATACGTCCTGCATATTGTGGTGTGAATGACTGTTCATTAATGTGTTTATTGTATTAAGTTTGTTCAAGACCAAGTATCAGATCAGTTCTCAGTATGCCGCTCTTTTCGAAACTAAGACAGATCACAACTAGAAAAGGGGTACTCGAAGAAGCTGTTCCCATTCCTCCTAGGGACACTCCAGGGTACTTCATGTATCATAAACATGGCCTAGACGCCATATTATTTCTTGATCTATGGGTAGACTACACTAAGGAATTACCAGAAAGTCAGAGGTGGCCCGCAGCTGGGACCTGGGATGCAGATTGCATCGTGAAAGTAGAGGAAGAATTATGGAAAAGGAAAGCTAGACAATCACAGAAAGACGCCATTGAATTATGGCGTAAAGAATCGTATAGACGTACAGAAAAAGCACGTAGACAGGAAGAGAAGAGTAAGGAAAATTCAAATAAAGTCCGAGAAAATCTATTAATTGAAGAAGGTACACGAGTGAAATCAGAACAAGTAGACAGACAAAGAAATGCCCTTATGAATGGTATGTATCCCCTTCTGGCCGAGGGATTACCTAAGGCTACTCCGGAGATACCAAAAGACTTGCCACCCCCATTGTTCCCAATAAAAATGCATCCTAAGGGGCATCCTAAAACAGCAGAAGATGTTTTTCTTTCCTCATATTTAGATGAAGCAGCTCCCGAGTATGCTAACCCCGCCCCACATAGATCGTCTGCCGGGGAGGTTCAACGCCAAGACCCTGTATCTGTATCCCTACAGCATCAAACCCTGACACCAGTTCCGGCAAGCACATCTGTTTCCACGTCTGTTCCTACAGCTACTTCTATAGCTGTGTCCACACCTATAGTTGCTGTATCGCGTTCTACGAATCCTTTCACGCCCGATACCCCAGATGGGGCTACCGGAGGTGCTACCAACATTTTTTCTACGCCACCCAGAATAAATAAACTTACTTTTCAAGAAACAGCACATCCACGTACCCCCAAACTCATAAATGCCCGCACGCTTAAGGAACTTCTTGTAGATTGTAGATATGACCCTGTGCCCGGCAAAGAGGACGAAATGATCATGGCATCATTACGTATCAGACGAGCCGCGGTGTATTTGGGGAAGTTACCAGGAATGACTGTGCATCTAGATAATATATATCATTTTGTCCAAACAGGGCGAGATTCTGAAAGTATTAACAGAGCTATGGAATACCAGAAAGTGGAGATACAGGGGGAACTGTTACGTTTCCTCATAAATTGTGTGATCAGAAATCAAGACCGACCGGGGGTAGACCCGGAAGCAATGCAAATTCTTACCAGATGGAGCCAGAATATATCAGAGGGGAGACATGATAGGCAAAAATGTATAATAGCCATGTGCCGAAAGATCCGTAAAGAAATAGAACGCCTACACGAAGAGAGATTAGCGGTAGACCAGTTTGAACAAGATGAGGAGGAGGAAGGATCAGGACTGCCCACAGGACAGTCAGAAACCATAGCCTATGTAGGTAGAGGAAGATCTTGTAATAGTACTAGATGTTTCACTGACCCGATACGTCCGATATGTCCAGATAATAACAGGAATTTCCAAACACCTATAATAAATCTAAGGTCCCCCGAGCATTCGTTCCAAGCCGCTGACAAATTACTCCGAGAACGAAGGGGTTATCATTTACTCGATTCTATGGATGAACAAGAATTAGCCAGGTCAGCCGTTCATTGGGCTGACAGTCCCGGAAAATATGGTGATGATACAGTAGCACACACATTTTTGAACCTCACCCCAGATGAACAGCGTTTAGCTGGGATTTATATGATTCAACAACTTCTTATACTTTATCAAAGTCAACATTCCGACCCTGGTCCGTTACCTGATATATTGACTGAATTACTCACGAATAGATGGAGAGGTTCAGGTACTAAGTCAATTAGAGAAATACTAGAATCAAGAAAGCAGTACATTCTTTTTGTATGCCCAGAACATGTCTCACTGCCCATCAAGGAAAGAACGACGTATTACATGGACAGACAGAATCCCTTACGAGAAGTACACCCAATAAAGGGCGAGGACAATCAGTTTAAACGTGTATATGTATATACGCCCATATCGAAAATAGAATTGTTAGAAATGAAGAAAGTGGTACCCAGTCATGACAAAGACCCAGCGGGTTTTCACCGAGAAATTAAAGACATGTTACTCATGGGAGAGTATACCTATCCCGACATTATGACAATATTAAAGGTATTAATGCCTGCTGGCATTTATGAAAAACTCAAGGAAAAAGAGTGGGAGGTAGGAGACCAAAAGATAGACTGGACAGCATTAGAAAATGAAGAAAGGGCCCGAGGTCCAGGTTCGGGGCTTGGGGATAAAACTAAAGCACTACCAGGTTTACTAGTACAGGTACTGCCACGTTTATTAACCACGAAAAAGGAAGACTGGGGTGCAATCTCAGCCTGTAAACAAAAGCAAGATGAAGACACTAGTGATTTCTATGCCCGATTCGAAAAATGTTTTGGTATAAATAGTGGTATAAAAGCAAGTAGCGAGTCATACCCACATCTGTTTGTGACAAAATTAGTTGAAAATTCCTTGCCCCAGGTGAAGAATAGAGTATTAAAATTCGAGAGTACCTGGCAAGGTAATACCCCATCACAAATGTTACAAATGTTACAGTACCATTACAATAGAATTAGAGAGGAACAAGAACATGAACAGAAACGCATGAAAGACACAAAAATGAAAATGCTAGTCTCCCAGACAGTTCCAGCTGAAGGTCATAAAAGGGGTACGACACAGTCCGGTGATTCAGCAGGACCTGTAAAAGGGACATGCAACTATTGTAAACAACCAGGTCATTACATACACGATTGCCCAGTCTTGAAGCGTAATATCGCCACAGGTAAAACACAAGAAAGACCACGGCCACCTAGACAGGATCAGAATGAACAAGGAGCACTGCAGCATGCACAGTCCATGCCAGCTCCACAACAGTCTATACAGTTTGTGCCAGCTGCACCAGCGCTGCCTGTTGCTGCCACACAAACCACGACACGACAGCTGTACCAGACCGCACAGTATGATTATCCTGATTATCAACGATACGCATGAACCAGCCTGGAGAGGGAAGTTGACTTACCCCTTATCGAGGTCCCTGTAGACCAAGAAGGACCTTATGTACATAGTGAACTATTAGGCCAAGATAGAAAATTTTTACTTGATACAGGGGCAAGTCGAACAACTATAAAACGTAGTGAAGTTCCAGGGGCACCCCTCTCAGGCTCACAGAATATTTCCCTTGGTTTTTCAGGAAAACCTATTGTTAATGAAGTATCACAGCCTCTCCCACTTACGATAGGACCCTTAACCCGAACTACAGATTTATTGCTTACTAAATCATGTCCAGAAAACCTGTTAGGTATAAAAACACTGAAAGCTCTAGGAGCTATAATATGTTGTTCTCCGGAAGGAGTAAGATTGTTTTTACGTGATTTCAAAGGTCACTATGTGTCTCGAGACATGGATCCCCGACTGCAGACTTTACCTACACATTTATGGGCACAAGGCCCTACTGATGTGGGTTGCATGAATATTACACCATATCGGGTTACATTAAAGGCAGGAGTGGTACTACCACGAATGCGACAATACAAGTTACCCCCAGATGCTGTAGTGGCTTTACTGCAAATTATTGACGAGCTCATTGTCCAAGGAGTGGTTGTGGAAACAGACTCCAATGTATGTAATTCCCCGATAATTCCGATTCTTAAACGAACAGATCCAAAGGCTCCGCCAGTATATCGATTGGTTATTGATCTGCGCGAATTGAACAAATGCATTGTGCCACAATTCCCTGTGGTCCCAGATATCTCGTCATTACTGACAGCTATTGATTCTGAAGCAACATTCTTTACTGTAATTGATCTCAAGAATGCCTTTTTCAGCGTCCCAATAGATCCGGAAAGCCAATACTTGTTCGGATTTAGTTTAAATGGACGTAGCTTTAAATTCACACGCGCACCTCAAGGATTTACAGAAAGCCCCAGCATCTATAGCCAAGCACTGAAACGAGAACTTGACAGTATTCACATGCCAGTCAACACTGCCCTGCTTCAATATGTCGATGATCTGCTGATCACCGCTAGAAGCGAACCTGAATGTGAGCAAGCATCACTGACAGTTTTACAATTTCTAGCCGAAAAGGGGCACAAGGTGTCCCCTTCTAAGCTGCAATTCTGTGTCCAGCGAGTTGTTTATCTTGGACACTCGCTGTCCAAGGAGGGAAGGCAGCTTACACCAGATCGCATCCAGCTAATTGCAAATATGCCAATACCCACGACACAAAAGGAGGTGCGGGCTTTCATAGGCCTCACTTCATATTGTAGGCAGTGGATCACTCAGTATGCATTTCTAGCAAAACCACTCATTCAATTGACAACACAGGAGGCAGCCACATCGACTGTCCTCCCTTGGACTCAGGAACATACACACGTTTTTGAAAGTTTAAAGAAAGCTTTATGTCAAGCACCTGTCCTAGCAACACCATGTTACAATAAACAGTTTACACTCTTTGTTACAGAACGCGAAGGTACTGCCTTGTCAGTACTCACACAGAAACAAGCAGGATCACACAAACCATGTGCTTATTTTTCTAGTACATTAGATCCCGTAGCTCAGGCTTTGCCTGCATGCCTAAAATCAGTGGCAGCAACAGCTTTAGCAATCAGACAAAGCGATGCCATAGTGTTAGGACATCCATTGACAGTACACGTACCACATGCAGTAGAGGTTCTTTTGAACCGCACACAAACACAACACTTGACTATAGCACGACTCACCGGTTACGAATTAACATTGTTTCAGCCACATATAGAAATCAGACGTTGTAGTACATTGAATCCTGCCACACTGTTACCTGTAAATGGAACAGATCCACTTGCACATGATTGTATTGAAGTTATCACTATCACGACGAAACCCAGACAAGATTTAACAGACGTTCCATTATCAGATCCAGACCTGACGTTGTATGTAGATGGTTCATGTATGAGAACAGGTACAGGAGAGTTAGTGGCCGCTTATGCAGTCACAACAGACGCTGAAATCATTGAAACAAATTGTATAAATACCTTGTCCGCTCAAGCAGCAGAGCTCATCGCTCTGACACAAGCCTGTATTCAAGCCACAAATAAAAAAGTCAACATATACACTGATTCACGTTATGCATTCGGAGTTGTACATGACTTCGGCGTGCTGTGGCGAGAGAGAGGTTATTTAACTTCTCACGGTGCCCACATTCAGCACGGACCCCTCATTCATGCCTTATTAGATGCAATACATCTACCCACTGCGATATCAATTATGAAATGTAAAGCTCATACGAAAGTTACTGATATCATTTCTCAAGGCAATGATCTAGCTGACAGAACAGCTAAACAGACTGCTCAAACTCAAACATCCGACATGACAAAGACAATAGTCCCGACGCCAACACATTGCATGATGGTTAAGGATCCCGCTCTTGACGTAATTGACATACAGACACATGCTACTCCAGACGAAATAAAGAAATGGACTGAATTAGGAGGGATCCAAACGGATCAAGGATGGATGACCAAGGAAAAATCTGTGTGGTTCCTTCCTGATTCAATGGTCCAAGTCATTATTAACACTGTACATAGTCCAGCGCATCTAGGGGAAAAAGCTATGCTAGACAGCATTCAACACATTTGGTTCAACAAACATTTACGAGCAGCAGCTAAACAAAAGGTCCGTACCTGTATGATCTGTTGTCAGTTTAACCCAGGAAAAAGCATTCCCGTAGAACAGGGTGGATTTCAGCCTCCTGATCACCCTTTTGAAATCCTCCAGATGGATTATATCCAGATGGAACGATGTCGAGGATTCAAATATGTTCTCGTAGTTGTCTGTGCTCTTTCCCGTTGGACAGAGGCATACCCGGTTTCAGATTACACTGCCCCGACTACTGCCAAACAGTTAGTTCGAGAATTCTTCCCACGGTACGGTTTACCACGTGTTGTCTACTCAGATAACGGCCAGCCGTTCTCATCCGAACTAATGAAACACGTTTCACTTTTGTTAGGCTATCAGTGGAAATTCCACTGTGTCCGACACCCCGAGGCAGCAGGTCTCGTGGAAAGACATAATCAAACTCTGAAAATTAGATTGTCCAAAATATGCAGGGAGAAAGGTGTCGACTGGGTAGTAGCGTTACCAGTTGCACTCTTTTACATGAGAATGGTAGCACACTCTCGAACAGGGCTATCCCCTTATGAAGTGATCTTCGGTAGACCACCAAATATGTGGGGGACGCCTATACCACGCAAAATAACTGATATTGACTGTAATATGCTGACAGATTACTTGGCTTCCTTGATGTCTGCACTACAATCTTGTCGTTCACAGGTAGCTGCAGCTTTTCCTGACAACACTGAGGTGAAACCCCATGACGTAATTCCAGGAGACCTGGTCTTAGTGAGGAACTTTGATCGGAAGTCTCAGCTGGACCCTAGGTGGAGGTCGCCTCAGCTCGTGTTATTAACGACGAGGACAGCCGTGAAGATCGAGGGTCGAAAAGGCTGGGTACATTCAAGTCATATCAAGAAATTTCATGGACTACCATCAGATGTAAATACCACACCTCGTGTGTCTTCACCCATTGACTCAAAACTTCCTTTGGTTGAATCAAGTAATCACGAACAATATAAACTGAAACTCAGGTCTAACCAGTCAGGCAATTTGATTGTTTAAGTCCTCTCCAAGGTGAAGCGGTTGAATTTGTCTCTGACATGTATCCCTTAGACCTGAATAGAGAAAAAACCCGAAAAATGTTGAAACGACATGCATACTGTAAATCACTGCGTAGTCATTGCACAGTGACGTTATTAATTTTGTTTTTCTTAAGTCTTTTAATAATTACTGCAAGTATATTGTTGCACATATATTATCCTATTTCTAGATATGTTTATAATGTTACTGCTGAACATTCTTTTAGTGAATTACCTCCGCACGAGTTGTCTTATAGATTTGCGCTGCGCAATAACACGTTTATTAGTATGTTACATCATTCCCATCAGGTTAGCAATGCTACAAATTGTTGGATCTGTGGCCGACTCCCTCCCTATCAGAATTATAAAGGAATTCTACCTCTCTTTCCATACCCATTCACACACAACGGCTCCTGTGGAGCATGGTTTAGTTTAATTAATTCCCAAGATTCGAATTCTGCAGTTTATCAAGACAACTGGGTATGGGGAAATTTGAACTTAGTTTTACTTAAAGTCTGCTACCCTAACAAGGAGGGACTTCCCAAAAGAACAGGAACTGATCTAGAAAATGAAGTGTATGGATTAGGTAATTTTACACTCAATCTTATGATCCTAAATGTCGAATCCGAAGCTACTCCAATTTTGCCCGCTATGTCAATATTCCCAGTAAAAGGTGAATTATGTGTAAGAAAGAATGGTTCCATACATATGGGCCATAGTAGATGCACCACTGTAATAGAATTTAGTGATCAGGGAAAGTCTACATTTAGAGCTTCCCGCCATTCCTATTTCATATGTGGTCAGACGGCATATGTACGTTTGCCTCTAGATTGGGATGGTACCTGCTACATTGGATTCCTTTTGCCACCTGTTTTCCTAGCTCCTCCTGATTATCACAGAAATACTCAGTTAGTACACAATAGAGAAAGAAGAGATCTCCCAATAGTCGATTACACTGAAACAGCATGGGAAAAATACACAGATTTCAATAAAGGTCTCTTTCCCTATATAGGTACCGTTACTAATAGTAAGCTGATACGTAGATTAACTAGAACCCTTGAAGCAGTAGTGAATGAAACTATTTCCGCCTTAGGCAATTTAACAGAAGAGCAGTCTGCTATGCGGATTGTTGTGCTTCAAAATTGTCTTGTCCTTGACGTCATCCTGGCCGATAGGGGCGGAGCTTGTAGGGTCATCGGATCAAGTTGTTGCATTTTCATACCAGAAAATTCGCCATCTGTATATAAAGCCATAACCCGCCTTCATAAGATTGTAAGCCAGATACACCAGAATCCAGGCACCTGGACTTGGTCCGGTTGGTTTTGGAGTGTATTATCTACCTTTGGATGGAAGGTCCTATCCTTCCTAGGTATTGGCCTTCTCATACTATTCAGTTGCTGTCTATGTCTACAATGTGGACCAGCGATCTGTGGTCTGTGTGCCACATCGTGTATTCCACCACCAAGATTTCATTCATCCCGGAAGAAGAAAAAAGAAGAACAAATGATGCTATATGAACAGATCAACGGATTGATGAAGATTGATATCTCTTAACGGGCAAGTAGGGGACAAGGAGGGAATGTGGAAATATGGATTTTTCTGATCAGTTATGTCCCCTATCTTGGACCCCAACGGTTCCATGTATAAATCACAAGTACATGTATGTTCCCTCCAGTTCCAGTTATGAAGACGCAAATACATGTGCGTCCACCGTTAACATGTCCTCTTTCAGATCCGCCATGAATGGGCCGGATATTCCATTCCTAAGTACGAAAGGCCACCGGCTTTATATGGTTCACTTATGCCATTTTACAGTTCAGGCGAGTAGGCCCTGATTCTGCCATCAAGCTTTTCCTGCCTTCTGCCTCTGAGAGCTCCAGTCTGAGCCTGCATCTGTATCCATGAACTTTGTCCTCATTCTCTGCGTGGCTCACGGTGCCTGACATCAGCTCGCTGCCTGCCAAAAACTGTATTTCACCTTCGAAATTATCTGCTCCGCTCCCTGCCCAATGCATTCCTGTCTAGTAGTTTAAGTAAACAGTCTTCCAGCTACCAAGCAAAGGCCCGGCTTCTCTGTCTTTATGCAAGTAATTCATAGCCCTATTATTATGGAAGACTTTCGCCCTCGCATCTAGTGTAGACACTTAGACGCTTGTACACGCACTAACAGTCAGTATAGTCAGTATGAAATAAGATTCTACTCTAAGAGACCTCTCTTTTGGATAACATAGTTCTTTAAACATAGGATGTTAGATATGATTTGGGATAAGGTTGACTTGACCCTCCAGACATCTGTCGCTACATGTAGAGCTAAATATCAAATCCCCTTCACCCCCTAGTTGCACGTCAATCATACGTCATGCTGCTGCGCGCGCATTTCTGCCAAGTATTTCTGCTGACATTGCGAAATTCCTTCATGGAACCACCCTATTATGACATCACACCTGATGACGTTCTTTAGTCACACCCAGTTACGCCCACTTTTGCTACGCATGTATGTTTTATCTACACTATCAATTGTTACGCCTCTTGCATTTGCTTCAATGTAATGCCTATTGTATAAAAGTGATTACTTATCAATAAAGTATGTACTTCACTTCCTGAACCTCCGTGGTGATGGAACCTGGAGTCACCGATTCGAATCGTCCATTGGAATAAAGCCCATTCCGAACCTCTAATGTCACGGATTTTGCCTCTTATTTTACTGAGCTATATTTATTATTTTTCTGTATCAAATTAAGTCCCGGTAATTAAATTATTTACCACAAGGTTCCTGAGCCTCTCCCTGCAGCTGCAGAAAGCCCACACCCCCAGGTTCCTGAGCCTCTCCCTGCAGCTGCAGAAAGGCCTCACCCCCAGTTTTCTGAGCGTATTCCTGGAGCTGCAGAATGGACTCACCCCCAGGTTCCTGAGCCTCTCCTTAAAGCTGCAGAAAGGCCTCAACCCCAGGTTTCTGAGCCCCTCCCTGCAGCTGCAGAAATGCCTCACCCCCAGGTTCCTGAGCCTCTCCCTGCAGCTACAGAAAAGGCCTCACCCCCAGGTTCCTGAACATCCCCGTACAGCTGCAGAAAGGACTCACCCCCAGGTTCCTGAGCCTCTCCCTGCAGCTTCATAAAGGCCTCACCCCCAGGTTGCAGAGCCTCTCCCTGCAGCTGCAGAAAGGCCTAACACCCAGGTTCCTGAACATCCCCGTGCAGCTGCAGAAAGGCCTCACCCCTAGCTTCATGAGCCTCTACCTGCAGCTGCAGAAAGGCCTCAGCCCCAGTTTTCTGAGCCCCTCCCTGCAGCAGCAGAAAGGCCTCATCCACAGGTTCCTGAGGCTTTCCCTGCAGCTGCAGAAAGGCCTCAGCCCCAGGTTTCTGAGCCCCTCCCTGCAGCTGCAGAAATGCCTCACCCCCAGGTTCCTGAGCCTCTCCCTGCAGCTACAGAAAAGGCCTCACCCCCAGGTTCCTGAACATCCCCGTACAGCTGCAGAAAGGACTCACCCCCAGGTTACTGAGTCTCTCCCTGCATCTTCTTAAAGGCCTCACCCCCAGGTTTCAGAGCCTCTCCCTGCAGCTGCAGAAAGGCCTAACACCCAGGTTCCTGAACATCCCCGTGCAGCTGCAGAAAGGCCTCACCCCTAGCTTCATGAGCCTCTACCTGCAGCTGCAGAAAGGCCTCAGCCCCAGGTTTCTGAGCCCCTCCCAGCAGCAGCAGAAAGGCCTCATCCACAGGATTCTGAGGCTCTCCCTGCAGCTGCAGAAAGGCCTCACCCCCACGTTCCTGAGCCTCTCCCTGCAGCTTCAGAAAAGGCCTCACCCCCAGGTTCCTGAACATCCCCGTGCAGCTGCAGAAAGGACTCACCCCCTGGTTCCTGAGCCTCTCCCTGCAGCTGCAGAAAGGACTCACCCCCAGGGTCCTGAGCCTCTCCCTGCAGCTGCAAAAAGGCCTCATCCCCAGGTTCCTGAGCCACTTCCTGGAGCTGCATAGTGGACTCACCCCCAAGTTCCTGAGCCTCTCCCTGCGTCCGCAGAATGGACTCACCCCCAAGTTCCTGAGCCTCTTCCTGCAGCTGCAGAAAGGCCTCACCCCAGGTTCCTGAGCGTATTCCTGGACCTGCAGAATGGTCTCACCCCCAGGTTCCTGAGCCGCTCCCTGCAGCTGCAGAAAGGACTCACGCCCAGGTTCCTGAGCCTCTCCCTGCAGCTGCAGAAAGGCCTCACACCCAGGTTTCTGAGACTCCCCCTGCAGCTGCAGAAATGGCCTCACCCCCAGGTTCCTGAGCCTATCCCTTCAGCTATAGAAAAGGCCTCACCCCAAGGTTCGTGAGCCTCTCCCTGCAGCTATAGGAAAGGCCTCACCCCCAGGTTCCTGAGCCGGTCCCTGCAGCTGCAGAAAGGCCTCACCCCCAGCTTCCTGAGCCTCTCCCAGCAGCTGCAGAAAGGCCTAACCCCCAGGTTTCTGAACATCCCTAGGCAGCTAAAGAAAGACCTCACCCCCAGGTTCCTGAGCCTATCCCTTCAGCTATAGAAAAGGCCTCACCCCAAGGTTCGTGAGCCTCTCCCTGCAGCTATAGAAAAGGCCTCAACCCAAGGTTCCTGAGCCTCTCCCTGCAGCTGCAGAAAGGCCTCACACCCAGGCTCCTGAGCCTCCCCCTGCAGCTGCAGAAAAGGCCTCACCCCCAGGTTCCTGAACATCCCTGTGCAGCTGCAGAAAGGACTCACCCCCAGGTTCCTGAGCCTCTCCCTGCAGCTGCAGAAAGGACTCACCCCCAGGGTCCTGAGCCTCTCCCTGCAGCTGCAGAAAGGCCTCATCCCCAGGTTCCTGAGCCACTTCCTGGAGCTGCATATCCCTGTGCAGCTGCAGAAAGGCCTCACCACAAGGTTCCTGAATCTCCTCCGGCAGCTACAGAAAGGCCTAACTCCCAGGTTCCTGAGCCTCTCCCTGCAGCTACAGAAAGGCCTAACACCCAGGTTCCTGAACATCCCCGTGCAGCTGCAGAAAGGCCTCAGCCCCAGTTTGCTGAGCCCCTCCCAGCAGCAGCAGAAAGGCCTCATCCATAGGTTCCTGAGGCTCTCCCTGCAGCTGCAGAAAGGCCTCAGCCCCAGGTTTCTGAGCCCCTCCCTGCAGCTGCAGAAATGCCTCACCCCCAGGTTCCTGAGCCTCTCCCTGCAGCTACAGAAAAGGCCTCACCCCCAGGTTCCTGAACATCCCCGTACAGCTGCAGAAAGGACTCACCCCCAGGTTACTGAGTCTCTCCCTGCATCTTCATAAAGGCCTCACCCCCAGGTTTCAGAGCCTCTCCCTGCAGCTGCAGAAAGGCCTAACACCCAGGTTCCTGAACATCCCCGTGCAGCTGCAGAAAGGCCTCACCCCTAGCTTCATGAGCCTCTACCTGCAGCTGCAGAAAGGCCTCAGCCCCAGGTTTCTGAGCCCCTCCCAGCAGCAGCAGAAAGGCCTCATCCACAGGTTTCTGAGGCTCTCCCTGCAGCTGCAGAAAGGCCTCACCCCCAAGTTCCTGAGCCTCTCCCTGCAGCTGCAGAAAGGCCTCACCCCCAGGTTCCTGAGGGTAATCCTGGAGCTGCAGAATGGACTCACCCCAAGGTTCCTGAGCCTCTCCCTGCAGCTGCAGAACGGCCTCAACCCCAAGGTTCTAGAGCCTCTCCCTGTAGCTGCAGAAAGGCCTCACCCCCAGGTTACTGAGCCTATCGCTGCAGCTATAGAAAAGGCCTCACCCCAAGGTTTGTGAGCCTTTCCCTGCAGCTATAGAAAAGGCCTCGCCCCCAGGTTCCTGAGCCTCTCCCTGCAGCTGCAGAAAGGCCTCACCCCCAGGTTCGTAAGCCTCTCCCTGCAGTTGCAGAAAGGCCACACCCCCAGGTTCCCGAACATCCCCGTGCAGCTGCAGAAAGGCCTCACCCCCAGGTTCCTGATCCTCTCCCTTCAGCTATAGAAAAGGCCTCACCACCAGGTTCCTGAGCCTCTCCCTGCAGCTGCAGAAAGGCCTCACCCCCACGTTCCTGAGCCTCTCCCTGCAGCTACAGAAAAGGCCTCACCCCCAGGTTCCTGAACATCCCTGTGCAGCTGCAGAAAGGACTCACCCCCAGGTTCCTGAGCCTCTCCCTGCAGCTGCAGAAAGGACTCACCCCCAGGGTCCTGAGCCTCTCCCTGCAGCTGCAGAAAGGCCTCATCCCCAGGTTCCTGAGCCACTTCCTGGAGCTGCATAGTGGACTCACCCCCAAGTTCCTGAGCCTCTACCTGCGTCCGCAGAATGGTCTCACCCCCAAGTTCCTGAGCCTCTTCCTGCAGCTGCAGAAAGGCCTCACCCCAGGTTCCTGAGCGTATTCCTGGAGCTGCAGAATGGTCTCACCCCCAGGTTCCTGAGCCGCTCCCTGCAGCTGCAGAAAGGACTCACGCCCAGGTTCCTGAGCCTCTCCCTGCAGCTGCAGAAAGGCCTCACACCCAGGTTTCTGAGCCTCCCCCTACAGCTGCAGAAATGGCCTCACCCCCAGGTTCCTGAGCCTATCCCTTCAGCTATAGAAAAGGCCTCACCCCAAGGTTCGTGAGCCTCTCCCTGCAGCTATAGAAAAGGCCTCACCCCCAGGTTCCTGAGCCGGTCCCTGCAGCTGCAGAAAGGCCTCACCCCCAGGTTCCTGAGCCTCTCCCAGCAGCTGCAGAAAGGCCTAACCCCCAGGTTTCTGAACATCCCTAGGCAGCTAAAGAAAGACCTCACCCCCAGGTTCCTGAGCCTATCCCTTCAGCTATAGAAAAGGCCTCACCCCAAGGTTCGTGAGCCTCTCCCTGCAGCTATAGAAAAGGCCTCAACCCCAGGTTCCAGAGCCTCTCCCTGCAGCTGCAGAAAGGCCTCACACCCAGGCTCCTGAGCCTCCCCCTGCAGCTGCAGAAAGGCCTCACCACAAGGTTCCTGAACCTCCTCCGGCAGCTACAGAAAGGCCTAACTCCCAGGTTCCTGAGCCTCTCCCTGCAGCTACAGAAAATGCCTCACCCCCAGGTTCCCAAACCTTTCCCTGCAGCTACAGAAAAGGACTCACCCCCAGGTTCCTAAGCCTGTCCCTGCAGCTGCAGAAAGGCCTCACACCCAGGCTCCTGAGCCTCCCCCTGCAGCTGCAGAAAGGCCTCACCACAAGGTTCCTGAACCTCCTCCGGCAGCTACAGAAAGGCCTAACTCCCAGGTTTCTGAGCCCCTCCCTGCAGCTGCAGAAATGCCTCACCCCCAGGTTCCTGAGCCTCTCCCTGCAGCTACAGAAAAGGCCTCACCCCCAGGTTCCTGAACATCCCCGTACAGCTGCAGAAAGGACTCACCCCCAGGTTCCTGAGCCTCTCCCTGCAGCTTCATAAAGGCCTCACCCCCAGGTTTCAGAGCCTCTCCCTGCAGCTGCAGAAAGGCCTATCACCCAGGTTCCTGAACATCCCCGTGCAGCTGCAGAAAGGCCTCAGCCCCAGTTTTCTGAGCCCCTCCCAGCAGCAGCAGAAAGGCCTCATCCATAGGCTCCTGAGGCTCTCCCTGCAGCTGCAGAAAGGCCTCAGCCCCAGGTTTCTGAGCCCCTCCCTGCAGCTGCAGAAATGCCTCACCCCCAGGTTCCTGAGCCTCTCCCTGCAGCTACAGAAAAGGCCTCACCCCCAGGTTCCTGAACATCCCCGTACAGCTGCAGAAAGGACTCACCCCCAGGTTACTGAGTCTCTCCCTGCATCTTCATAAAGGCCTCACCCCCAGGTTTCAGAGCCTCTCCCTGCAGCTGCAGAAAGGCCTAACACCCAGGTTCCTGAACATCCCCGTGCAGCTGCAGAAAGGCCTCACCCCTAGCTTCATGAGCCTCTACCTGCAGCTGCAGAAAGGCCTCAGCCCCAGGTTTCTGAGCCCCTCCCAGCAGCAGCAGAAAGGCCTCATCCACAGGTTTCTGAGGCTCTCCCTGCAGCTGCAGAAAGGCCTCACCCCCACGTTTCTGAGCCTCTCCCTGCAGCTACAGAAAAGGCCTCACCCCCAGGTTCCTGAACATCCCCGTGCAGCTGCAGAAAGGACTCACCCCCTGGTTCCTGAGCCTCTCCCTGCAGCTGCAGAAAGGACTCACCCCCAGGGTCCTGAGCCTCTCCCTGCTGCTGCAAAAAGGCCTCATCCCCAAGTTCCTGAGCCTCTTCCTGCAGCTGCAGAAAGGCCTCACCCCAGGTTCCTGCGCCTCTCCCTGCATCCGCTGAATGGACTCACCCCCAAGTTCCTGAGCCTCTCACTGCAGCTGCAGAAAGGCCTCACCCCCAGGTTCCTGAGGGTAATCCTGGAGCTGCAGAATGGACTCACCCCCAGGTTCCTGAGCCTCTCCCTGCAGCTGCAGAACGGCCTCAACCCCAAGGTTCTAGAGCCTCTCCCTGTATGTGCAGAAAGGCCTCACCCCCAGGTTACTGAGCCTATCGCTGCAGCTATAGAAAAGGCCTCACCCCAAGGTTTGTGAGCCTTTCCCTGCAGCTATAGAAAAGGCCTCGCCCCCAGGTTCCTGAGCCTCTCCCTGCAGCTGCAGAAAGGCCTCACCCCCAGGTTCGTAAGCCTCTCCCTGCAGTTGCAGAAAGGCCACACCCCCAGGTTCCCGAACATCCCCGTGCAGCTGCAGAAAGGCCTCATCCCCAGGTTCCTGATCCTCTCCCTTCAGCTATAGAAAAGGCCTCACCACCAGGTTCCTGAGCCTCTCCCTGCAGCTGCAGAAAGGCCTCACCCCCACGTTCCTGAGCCTCTCCCTGCAGCTACAGAAAAGGCCTCACCCCCAGGTTCCTGAACATCCCCGTGCAGCTGCAGAAAGGACTCACCCCCAGGTTCCTGAGCCTCTCCCTGCAGCTGCAGAAAGGACTCACCCCCAGGGTCCTGAGCCTCTCCCTGCAGCTGCAGAAAGGCCTCATCCCCAGGTTCCTGAGCCACTTCCTGGAGCTGCATAGTGGACTCACCCCCAAGTTCCTGAGCCTCTCCCTGCGTCCGCAGAATGGACTCACCCCCAAGTTCCTGAGCCTCTTCCTGCAGCTGCAGAAAGGCCTCACCCCAGGTTCCTGAGCGTATTCCTGGAGCTGCAGAATGGTCTCACCCCCAGGTTCCTGAGCCGCTCCCTGCAGCTGCAGAAAGGACTCACGCCCAGGTTCCTGAGCCTCTCCCTGCAGCTGCAGAAAGGCCTCACACCCAGGTTTCTGAGCCTCCCCCTACAGCTGCAGAAATGGCCTCACCCCCAGGTTCCTGAGCCTATCCCTTCAGCTATAGAAAAGGCCTCACCCCAAGGTTCGTGAGCCTCTCCCTGCAGCTATAGAAAAGGCCTCACCCCCAGGTTCCTGAGCCGGTCCCTGCAGCTGCAGAAAGGCCTCACCCCCAGGTTCCTGAGCCTCTCCCAGCAGCTGCAGAAAGGCCTAACCCCCAGGTTTCTGAACATCCCTAGGCAGCTAAAGAAAGACCTCACCCCCAGGTTCCTGAGCCTATCCCTTCAGCTATAGAAAAGGCCTCACCCCAAGGTTCGTGAGCCTCTCCCTGCAGCTATAGAAAAGGCCTCAACCCCAGGTTCCAGAGCCTCTCCCTGCAGCTGCAGAAAGGCCTCACCACAAGGTTCCTGAACCTCCTCCGGCAGCTACAGAAAGGCCTAACTCCCAGGTTCCTGAGCCTCTCCCTGCAGCTACAGAAAAGGCCTCGCCCCCAGGTTTCCAAACCTTTCCCTGCAGCTACAGAAAAGGCCTCACCCCCAGGTTCCTAAGCCTGTCCCTGCAGCTGCAGAAAGGCCTCAGCCCCAGGTTTCTGAGCCCCTCCCTGCAGCTGCAGAAATGCCTCACCCCCAGGTTCCTGAGCCTCTCCCTGCAGCTACAGAAAAGGCCTCACCCCCAGGTTCCTGAACATCCCCGTACAGCTGCAGAAAGGACTCACCCCCAGGTTCCTGAGCCTCTCCCTGCAGCTTCATAAAGGCCTCACCCCCAGGTTTCAGAGCCTCTCCCTGCAGCTGCAGAAAGGCCTAACACCCAGGTTCCTGAACATCCCCGTGCAGCTGCAGAAAGGCCTCACCCCTAGCTTCATGAGCCTCTACCTGCAGCTGCAGAAAGGCCTCAGCCCCAGTTTTCTGAGCCCCTCCCAGCAGCAGCAGAAATGCCTCATCCACAGGTTCCTGAGGCTCTCCCTGCAGCTGCAGAAAGGCCTCAGCCCCAGGTTTCTGAGCCCCTCCCTGCAGCTGCAGGAATGCCTCACCCCCAGGTTCCTGAGCCTCTCCCTGCAGCTACAGAAAAGGCCTCACCCCCAGGTTCCTGAACATCCCCGTACAGCTGCAGAAAGGACTCACCCCCAGGTTACTGAGTCTCTCCCTGCATCTTCATAAAGTCCTCACCCCCAGGTTTCAGAGCCTCTCCCTGCAGCTGCAGAAAGGCCTAACACCCAGGTTCCTGAACATCCCCGTGCAGCTGCAGAAAGGCCTCACCCCTAGCTTCATGAGCCTCTACCTGCAGCTGCAGAAAGGCCTCAGCCCCAGGTTTCTGAGCCCCTCCCAGCAGCAGCAGAAAGGCCTCATCCACAGGTTTCTGAGGCTCTCCCTGCAGCTGCAGAAAGGCCTCACCCCCACGTTCCTGAGCCTCTCCCTGCAGCTACAGAAAAGGCCTCACCCCCAGGTTCCTGAACATCCCCGTGCAGCTGCAGAAAGGACTCACCCCCTGGTTCCTGAGCCTCTCCCTGCAGCTGCAGAAAGGACTCACCCCCAGGGTCCTGAGCCTCTCCCTGCAGCTGCAAAAAGGCCTCATCCCCAGGTTCCTGAGCCACTTCCTGGAGCTGCATAGTGGACTCACCCCCAAGTTCCTGAGCCTCTCCCTGCGTCCGCAGAATGGACTCACCCCCAAGTTCCTGAGCCTCTTCCTGCAGCTGCAGAAAGGCCTCATCCCCAGGTTCCTGAGCCACTTCCTGGAGCTGCATAGTGGACTCACCCCCAAGTTCCTGAGCCTCTCCCTGCGTCCGCAGAATGGACTCACCCCCAAGTTCCTGAGCCTCTTCCTGCAGCTGCAGAAAGGCCTCACCCCAGGTTCCTGAGCGTATTCCTGGAGCTGCAGAATGGTCTCACCCCCAGGTTCCTGAGCCGCTCCCTGCAGCTGCAGAAAGGACTCACGCCCAGGTTCCTGAGCCTCTCCCTGCAGCTGCAGAAAGGCCTCACACCCAGGTTTCTGAGCCTCCCCCTACAGCTGCAGAAATGGCCTCACCCCCAGGTTCCTGAGCCTATCCCTTCAGCTATAGAAAAGGCCTCACCCCAAGGTTCGTGAGCCTCTCCCTGCAGCTATAGAAAAGGCCTCACCCCCAGGTTCCTGAGCCGGTCCCTGCAGCTGCAGAAAGGCCTCACCCCCAGGTTCCTGAGCCTCTCCCAGCAGCTGCAGAAAGGCCTAACCCCCAGGTTTCTGAACATCCCTAGGCAGCTAAAGAAAGACCTCACCCCCAGGTTCCTGAGCCTATCCCTTCAGCTATAGAAAAGGCCTCACCCCAAGGTTCGTGAGCCTCTCCCTGCAGCTATAGAAAAGGCCTCAACCCCAGGTTCCAGAGCCTCTCCCTGCAGCTGCAGAAAGGCCTCACCACAAGGTTCCTGAACCTCCTCCGGCAGCTACAGAAAGGCCTAACTCCCAGGTTCCTGAGCCTCTCCCTGCAGCTACAGAAAAGGCCTCGCCCCCAGGTTTCCAAACCTTTCCCTGCAGCTACAGAAAAGGCCTCACCCCCAGGTTCCTAAGCCTGTCCCTGCAGCTGCAGAAAGGCCTCAGCCCCAGGTTTCTGAGCCCCTCCCTGCAGCTGCAGAAATGCCTCACCCCCAGGTTCCTGAGCCTCTCCCTGCAGCTACAGAAAAGGCCTCACCCCCAGGTTCCTGAACATCCCCGTACAGCTGCAGAAAGGACTCACCCCCAGGTTCCTGAGCCTCTCCCTGCAGCTTCATAAAGGCCTCACCCCCAGGTTTCAGAGCCTCTCCCTGCAGCTGCAGAAAGGCCTAACACCCAGGTTCCTGAACATCCCCGTGCAGCTGCAGAAAGGCCTCACCCCTAGCTTCATGAGCCTCTACCTGCAGCTGCAGAAAGGCCTCAGCCCCAGTTTTCTGAGCCCCTCCCAGCAGCAGCAGAAATGCCTCATCCACAGGTTCCTGAGGCTCTCCCTGCAGCTGCAGAAAGGCCTCAGCCCCAGGTTTCTGAGCCCCTCCCTGCAGCTGCAGG
This sequence comes from Triturus cristatus, assembly GCF_964204655.1. Lineage (NCBI taxonomy): Eukaryota > Metazoa > Chordata > Amphibia > Caudata > Salamandridae > Triturus > Triturus cristatus. Next base: position 194,691,688 of record NC_140579.1, read on the forward strand.
AATGCCTCACCCCCAGGTTCCTGAGCCTCTCCCTGCAGCTACAGAAAAGGCCTCACCCCCAGGTTCCTGAACATCCCCGTACAGCTGCAGAAAGGACTCACCCCCAGGTTACTGAGTCTCTCCCTGCATCTTCATAAAGTCCTCACCCCCAGGTTTCAGAGCCTCTCCCTGCAGCTGCAGAAAGGCCTAACACCCAGGTTCCTGAACATCCCCGTGCAGCTGCAGAAAGGCCTCACCCCTAGCTTCATGAGCCTCTACCTGCAGCTGCAGAAAGGCCTCAGCCCCAGGTTTCTGAGCCCCTCCCAGCAGCAGCAGAAAGGCCTCATCCACAGGTTTCTGAGGCTCTCCCTGCAGCTGCAGAAAGGCCTCACCCCCACGTTCCTGAGCCTCTCCCTGCAGCTACAGAAAAGGCCTCACCCCCAGGTTCCTGAACATCCCCGTGCAGCTGCAGAAAGGACTCACCCCCTGGTTCCTGAGCCTCTCCCTGCAGCTGCAGAAAGGACTCACCCCCAGGGTCCTGAGCCTCTCCCTGCAGCTGCAAAAAGGCCTCATCCCCAGGTTCCTGAGCCACTTCCTGGAGCTGCATAGTGGACTCACCCCCAAGTTCCTGAGCCTCTCCCTGCGTCCGCAGAATGGACTCACCCCCAAGTTTCTGAGCCTCTTCCTGCAGCTGCAGAAAGGCCTCACCCCAGGTTCCTGAGCGTATTCCTGGAGCTGCAGAATGGTCTCACCCCCAGGTTCCTGAGCCGCTCCCTGCAGCTGCAGAAAGGACTCACGCCCAGGTTCCTGATCCTCTCCCTGCAGCTGCAGAAAGGCCTCACACCGAGGTTTCTGAGCCTCCCCCTGCAGCTGCAGAAATGGCCTCACCCCCAGGTTCCTGAGCCTATCCCTTCAGCTATAGAAAAGGCCTCACCCCAAGGTGCGTGAGCATCTCCCTGCAGCTATAGGAAAGGCCTCACCCCCAGGTTCCTGAGCCGGTCCCTGCAGCTGCAGAAAGGCCTCACCCCCAGGTTCCTGAGCCTCTCCCAGCAGCTGCAGAAAGGCCTAACCCCCAGGTTTCTGAACATCCCTAGGCAGCTAAAGAAAGACCTCACCCCCAGGATCCTGAGCCTATCCCTTCAGCTATAGAAAAGGCCTCACCCCAAGGTTCGTGAGCCTCTCCCTGCATCTATAGAAAAGGCCTCAACCCCAGGTTCCAGAGCCTCTCCCTGCAGCTGCAGAAAGGCCTCACACCCAGGCTCCTGAGCCTCCCCCTGCAGCTGCAGGAAGGCCTCACCACAAGGTTCCTGAACCTCCTCCGGCAGCTACAGAAAGGCCTAACTCCCAGGTTCCTGAGCCTCTCCCTGCAGCTACAGAAAAGGCCTCACCCCCAGGTTCCCGAACCTTTCCCTGCAGCTACAGAAAAGGCCTCACCCCCAGGTTCCTAAGCCTGTCCCTGCAGCTGCAGAAAGGCCTCAGCCCCAGGTTTCTGAGCCGCTCCCTGCAGCTGCAGAAATGCCTCACCCCCAGGTTCCTGAGCCTCTCCCTGCAGCTACAGAAAAGGCCTCACACCCAGGTTCCTGAACATCCCCGTACAGCTGCAGAAAGGACTCACCCCCAGGTTCCTGAGCCTCTCCCTGCAGCTTCAGAAAGGACTCACCCCCAGGGTCCTGAGCCTCTCCCTGCAGCTGCAGAAAGGCCTCATCCCCAGGTTCCTGAGCCAATTCCTGGAGCTGCATAATGGACTCACCCCCAGGTTCCTGAGCCTCTCCCTGCAGCTGCAGAAAGACCTTAACCCCAGGTTCCTGAGCCTCTCCCTGCATCCGCAGAATGGACTCACCCCCAAGTTCCTGAGCCTCTCCCTGCAGCTGCAGAAAGGCCTCACACCCAGGTTTCTGTTCCTCCCCCTGCAGCTGCAGAAAAGGCCTCACCCCCCAGGTTCCTGAGCTTCACCCTGCAGCTGCAGAAAGGCCTCACCCCCAGGTTCCTGAGCCTCTCCCTGCAGCTAAAGAAAAGGCCTCACCCGAGGTTCCTGAGCCTGTGCCTGCAGCTGCAGAGAGGCCTCACCCCCAGGTTCCTGAGCCTCTCCCTGCAGCTGCAGAAAGCCCACACCCCCAGGTTCCTGAGCCTCTCCCTGCAGCTGCAGAAAGGCCTCACCCCCAGTTTTCTGAGCGTATTCCTGGAGCTGCAGAATGGACTCACCCCCAGGTTCCTGAGCCTCTCCTTAAAGCTGCAGAAAGGCCTCAACCCCAGGTTTCTGAGCCCCTCCCTGCAGCTGCAGAAATGCCTCACCCCCAGGTTCCTCAGCCTCTCCCTGCAGCTACAGAAAAGGCCTCACCCCCAGGTTCCTGAACATCCCCGTACAGCTGCAGAAAGGACTCACCCCCAGGTTCCTGAGCCTCTCCCTGCAGCTTCATAAAGGCCTCACCCCCAGGTTGCAGAGCCTCTCCCTGCAGCTGCAGAAAGGCCTAACACCCAGGTTCCTGAACATCCCCGTGCAGCTGCAGAAAGGCCTCACCCCTAGCTTCATGAGCCTCTACCTGCAGCTACAGAAAGGCCTCAGCCCCAGTTTTCTGAGCCCCTCCCAGCAGCAGCAGAAAGGCCTCATCCACAGGTTCCTGAGGCTTTCCCTGCAGCTGCAGAAAGGCCTCAGCCCCAGGTTTCTGAGCCCCTCCCTGCAGCTGCAGAAATGCCTCACCCCCAGGTTCCTGAGCCTCTCCCTGCAGCTACAGAAAAGGCCTCACCCCCAGGTTCCTGAACATCCCCGTACAGCTGCAGAAAGGACTCACCCCCAGGTTACTGAGTCTCTCCCTGCATCTTCTTAAAGGCCTCACCCCCAGGTTTCAGAGCCTCTCCCTGCAGCTGCAGAAAGGCCTAACACCCAGGTTCCTGAACATCCCCGTGCAGCTGCAGAAAGGCCTCACCCCTAGCTTCATGAGCCTCTACCTGCAGCTGCAGAAAGGCCTCAGCCCCAGGTTTCTGAGCCCCTCCCAGCAGCAGCAGAAAGGCCTCATCCACAGGATTCTGAGGCTCTCCCTGCAGCTGCAGAAAGGCCTCACCCCCACGTTCCTGAGCCTCTCCCTGCAGCTACAGAAAAGGCCTCACCCCCAGGTTCCTGAACATCCCCGTGCAGCTGCAGAAAGGACTCACCCCCAGGGTCCTGAGCCTCTCCCTGCAGATGCAAAAAGGCCTCATCCCCAGGTTCCTGAGCCACTTCCTGGAGCTGCATAGTGGACTCACCCCCAAGTTCCTGAGCCTCTCCCTGCGTCCGCAGAATGGACTCACCCCCAAGTTCCTGAGCCTCTTCCTGCAGCTGCAGAAAGGCCTCACCCCAGGTTCCTGAGCGTATTCCTGGACCTGCAGAATGGTCTCACCCCCAGGTTCCTGAGCCGCTCCCTGCAGCTGCAGAAAGGACTCACGCCCAGGTTCCTGAGCCTCTCCCTGCAGCTGCAGAAAGGCCTCACACCCAGGTTTCTGAGCCTCCCCCTGCAGCTGCAGAAATGGCCTCACCCCCAGGTTCCTGAGCCTATCCCTTCAGCTATAGAAAAGGCCTCACCCCAAGTTCGTGAGCCTCTCCCTGCAGCTATAGGAAAGGCCTCACCCCCAGGTTCCTGAGCCGGTCCCTGCAGCTGCAGAAAGGCCTCACCCCCAGGTTCCTGAGCCTCTCCCAGCAGCTGCAGAAAGGCCTAACCCCCAGGTTTCTGAACATCCCTAGGCAGCTAAAGAAAGACCTCACCCCCAGGTTCCTGAGCCTATCCCTTCAGCTATAGAAAAGGCCTCACCCCAAGGTTCGTGAGCCTCTCCCTGCAGCTATAGAAAAGGCCTCAACCCCAGGTTCCAGAGCCTCTCCCTGCAGCTGCAGAAAGGCCTCACACCCAGGCTCCTGAGCCTCCCCCTGCAGCTGCAGAAAGGCCTCACCACAAGGTTCCTGAACCTCCTCCGGCAGCTACAGAAAAGGCCTCACCCCCAGGTTCCTAAGCCTGTCCCTGCAGCTGCAGAAAGGCCTCAGCCCCAGGTTTCTGAGCCCCTCCCTGCAGCTGCAGAAATGCCTCACCCCCAGGTTCCTGAGCCTCTCCCTGCAGCTACAGAAAAGGCCTCACACCCAGGTTCCTGAACATCCCCGTACAGCTGCAGAAAGGACTCACCCCCAGGTTCCTGAGCCTCTCCCTGCAGCTTCAGAAAGGACTCACCCCCAGGGTCTGAGCCTTTCCCTGCTGCTGCAGAAAGGCCTCATCCCCAGGTTCCTGAGGCAATTCCTGGAGCTGCATAATGGACTCACCCCCAGGTTCCTGAGCCTCTCCCTGCAGCTGCAGAAAGACCTCAACCCCAGGTTCCTGAACCTCTCCCTGCATCCGCAGAATGGACTCACCCCCAAGTTCCTGAGCCTCTCCCTGCAGCTGCAGAAAAGCCTCACACCCAGGTTTCTGTTCCTCCCCCTGCAGCTGCAGAAAAGGCCTCACCCCCCAGGTTCCTGAGCTTCACCCTGCAGCTGCAGAAAGGCCTCACCCCCAGGTTCCTGAGCCTCTCCCTGCAGCTAAAGAAAAGGCCTCACCCGAGGTTCCGGAGCCTGTGCCTGCAGCTGCAGAAAGGCCTCACCCCCAGGTTCCTGAGCCTCTCCCTGCAGCTGCAGAAAGGCCTAACCCCCAGGTTCCTGAACATCCCCGTGCAACTGCAGTAAGGGCCTCACCCCTAGGTTCCTGAGCCTATCCCTGCAGCTGCAGAAATGCCTCATCCCCAGGTTCCTGAGCCTATCCCTGGAGCTGCAGAATGGACTCACCCCCAGGTTCCTGAGCCTCTCCCGGTAGCTGCCGAAAGGCCTCACCTCCAGGTTCCTGAGCCTATCCCTGGAGCTGCAGAATGGACTCACCCCCAGGTTCCTGAGCCTCTCCCTACAGCTGCAGAAAGGCCTCAACCCCAGGTTCCTGAGCGAATCCCTGCAGCTGGAGAAAGGACTCACCCCCAGGTTCCTGAGCCTCTCCCTGCAGCTGCAGAAAGCCCACACCCCCAGGTTCCTGAGCCACTCCCTGCAGCTGCAGAAAGGCCTCACCCCCAGTTTCCTGAGCGTATTCCTGGAGCTGCAGAATGGACTCACCCCCAGGTTCCTGAGCCTCTCCTTGAAGCTGCAGAAAGGCCTCAACCCCAGGTTCCAGAGCCTCTCCCTGCAGCTGCAGAAAGGCCTCACCCCCAGGTTCCTGAGCCTCTCCCTGCACCTGCCGAAAGGCCTCAACCCCAGGTTCCAGAGCCTCTCCCTGCAGCTCCAGAAAGGCCTCACACACAGGCTCCTGAGCCTCCCCCTGCAGCTGCAGAAAGGCCTCACCACAAGGTTCCTGAACCTCCTCCGGCAGCTGCAGAAAGGCCTAACTCCCAGGTTCCTGAGCCTCTCCCTGCAGCTACAGAAAAGGCCTCACCCCCAGGTTCCCGAACCTTTCCCTGCAGCTGCAGAAAGGCCTCACCCCGAGGTTCCTGAGCCTGTCCCTGCAGCTGCTTAAAGGCCTCACACCCAGGTTCCCGAGCATCCCCGTGCAGCTTCACAAAGGCCTAACCCCCAGGTTCCTGAGCATATCCCTGCAGCTGCAGAAAGGTCTCACCACCAGGGTCCTGAGCCTCTCCCTGTAGATACAGAAAAGGCCTCACCCCAGCTTCATGAGCCTCTCCCTGCAGCTGCAGAAAGGCCTCAGCCCCAGGTTCCTGAGCCTCTCCCTGCAGCAGCAGAAAGGCCTCATCCCCAGGTTCCTGAGCATCCCCGTGCAGCTCCAGAAAGGCCTCACCCCCAGGTTCCTGAGCCTCTCCCTGCAGCTGCAGAAAGGCCTCACACCCAGGTTTCTGAGCCTCCCCCTGCAGCTGCAGAAAGGCATAACCCCCAGGTTCCTGAACATCCCTGTGCAGCTGCAGAAAGGCCTCACCCCTAGCTTCATGAGCCTCTCCCGGCAGCTTCAGAAAGGCCTCACCCCCAGGTTTCTGAGCCCCTCCCAGCAGCAGCAGAAAGGCCTCACCCCCACGTTCCTGAGCCTCTCCCTGCAGCTACAGAAAATTCCTCACCCCCAGGTTCCTCAACATCCCCGTGCAGCTGCAGAAAGGACTCACCCCCATGTTCCTGAGCCTCTCCCTGCAGCTGTAGAAAGACCTCACCCCCAGGTTCCTGAGCCTCTCCCTGCAGCTGCCGAAAGGCCTCACCCCAAGGTTCCTGAGCCTATTCCTGCAGCTGCAGAAAGGCCTCACACCCAGGTTCCTGAGCCTCTCCCTGCAGCTGCAGAAAGGCCTCAAAACCCAGTTTTCTGAGCCTCTCCCTGCAGCTGCAGAAAGGCCTCCCCCCCAGGTTCCTGAGCATCCCCGTGCAGCTGCAGAAAGGCCTCACACACAGGTTCCTGAGCCTCTCCCTGCAGCTGCAGAAAGGCTTAACCCCCAGGTTCCTGAGCATATCCCTGCAGCTGCAGAAAGGCCTCACCCCCAGGTTCCTGAGCCTCTCCCTCCAGCTGCAGAAAGGTCTCACCCCTATGTTCCTGAGCCTATTCCTGGAGCTGCAGAATGGACTCACCCCCAGGTTGCTGAGCCTCTCCCTGCAGCTGCATGAAAGCCTCAACCCCAGGTTCCTGAGCCTCTCTCTGCAGCTCCAGAAAGGCCATACCCCCAGGTTCCTGAGCCTATCCCTGCAGCTGCAGAAAGGCCTCACCCACAGGTCCCTGACCCTATCCCTGCAGCTGCAAAAAGGTTCTCACCCCCAGGTTCCTGAGCCTCTCCCTGCATCCGCAGAAAGGCCACACCCCCAAGTTCCTGAGCCTTTCCCTGTAGCTACAGAAAAGGCCTCACCCCCAGGTTCCTGAACCTCCCCCTGCAGCTGCAGAAAAGCCTCACCCCCAGGTTCCTGAGCCTCTCCCTGCAGGTGCAGAAAGGCCTCACCACAAGGTTCCTGAACCTCCTCCTCCCGCAGCTGCAGAAAGGACTCACTCCCAGGTTCCTGAGCCTCTCCCTGCAGCTACAGAAAATACCTCACCCCCAGGTTCCTGAACCTTTCCCTGCAGCTGCAGAAAGGCCTCACCCGAGGTCCCTGAGCCTGTCCCTGCAGCTGCAGAGAGGCCTCACACCCAGGTACCTGAGCCTCTCCCTGCAGCTGCAGAAAGGCCTCACACCAAGGTTTCTGAGCCTCTCCCTGCAGCTGAAGAAAGGCCTAACCCCCAGGTTCCTGAACATCCCCGTGCAGCTGCAGAAAGGCCTCACCCCTAGCTTCATGAGCCTCTCCCTGCCGCTGCAGAAAGGCCTCACCCCCAGTTTTCTGAGCCCCTCCCAGCAGCAGCAGAAAGGCCTCACCCACAGGTTCCCGAGCCACTCCTTGCAGCTGCAGAAAGGCCTCACCCCCACGTTCCTGAGCCTCTCCCTGCAGCTACAGAAAAGGCCTCACCCCCAGGTTCCTGAACATCCCCGTGCAGCTGCAGAAAGGACTCACCCCCATGTTCCTGAGCCTCTCCCTGCAGCTGCAGAAAGGCCTCAACCCCATGTTCCTGAGCCTCTCCCTGTAGCTGCCGAAAGGCCTCACCTCCAGGTTCCTGAGCCTATCCCCGGAGCTGCAGAATGGACTCACCCCCAGGTTCCTGAGCCTCTCCCTGCAGCTGCAGAAAGGCCTCAACCCCAGGTTCCTGAGCGAATCCCTGCAGCTGCAGAAAGGACTCACCCCCAGGTTCCTGAGCCTCTCCATGCAGCTGTAGAAAGGCCTCACCCCCAGTTTCCTGAGCGTATTCCTGGAGCTGCAGAATGGACTCACCCCCAGGTTCCTGAGACTCTCCCTAAAGCTGCAGAAAGGCCTCAACCCTAGGTTCCAGAGCCTCTCCCTGCAGCTGCAGAAAGGCCTCAACCCCAGGTTCCTGAGCCTCTCCCTGCACCTGCAGAAAGGCCTCAACCCCAGGTTCCAGAGCCTCTCCCTGCAGCTGCAGAAAGGCCTCACACACAGGCTCCTGAGCCTCCCCCTACAGCTGCAGAAAGGCCTCACCACAAGGTTCCTGAACCTCCTCCGGCAGCTGCAGAAAGGCCTAACTCCCAGGTTCCTGAGCCTCTCCCTGCAGCTACAGAAAAGGCCTCACCCCCAGGTTCCCGAACCTTTCCCTGCAGCTGCAGAAAGGCCTCACCCGGAGGTTCCTTAGCCTGTCCCTGCAGCTGCAGAAAGGCCTCACACCCAGGTTCCTGAGCCTCTCCCTGCAGCTGCAGAAAGGCCTCAAAACCCAGTTTTCTGAGCCTCTCCCTGCAGCTGCAGAAAGGTCTCACTCCCAGGTTTCTGAGCCTCCCCCTGCAGCTGCAGAAAAGGCCTCAGCCCCCAGGTTCCTGAATCTCCTCCTGTAGCTGCAGAAAGGCCTCACCCCCAGGTTACTGAGCCTATCCCTGCAGCTATAGAAAAGGCCTCACCTCAAGGTTCGTGAGCCTCTCCCTGCAGCTATAGAAAAGGCCTCGCCCCCAGGTTCCTGAGCCTCTCCCTGCAGCTGCAGAAAGGCCTCACCCCCAGGTTCGTGAGTCTCTCCCTGCAGTTGCAGAAAGGCCACACCCCCAGGTTCCCGAACATCCCAGTATAGCTGAAGAAAGGCCTCACCCCCAGGTTCTTGAGCCCCTCCCTGCAGCTATAGAAAAGGCCTCACCACCAGGTTCCTGAGCCTCTCCCTGCAGCTACAGAAAGGCCTCACCCCCAGGTTCCTGAGCCTCTCCCTGCAGCTGCAGAAAGGCCTCACCACCAGGTTCCTGAACCTCCCCCTGCAGCTGAGAAAGACCTCACCCCCAGGTTCCTGAGTCTCTCCCTGCAGCTGCAGAAAGGCCTCACCCTCAGGTTCCTGTGCCTCTCCCTGCAGCTGCAGAAAGGCTTCACCCCCAGGTTCCTGAGCCTATCCCTGCAGCAGCAGAAATTCCTCCCCCCAGGTTCCTGAGCATCCCCGTGCAGCTGCAGAAAGGCCTCACCCCAGGTTCCTGAGCCTCTCCCTGCAGATGCAGAAAGGCCTAACCCCCAGGTTTCTGAACATCCCCGTGCAGCTGCATAAAGGCCTCACCCCCAGGTTCCTGAGCATATCCCTGCAGCTGCTGAAAGGTCTCACCACCAGGGATCTGAGCCTCTCCCTGTAGATACAGAAAAGGCCTCACCCCCAGGTTCTTGTGCCTCTCCCTGCAGCTGCAGAAAGGCCTCACCCCCAGGTTCCTGAGCCTATCCCTGCAGCAGCAGAAAGGCCTCACCCCGAGAATCCTGAGCCTCTCCCTGCAGCTGCAGAAAGGCCTAACCCCCAGGATTCTGAACATCCCCGTGCAGCTGCAGAAAGGCCTCACCCCCAGGTTCCTGAGCATATCCCTGCAGCTGCTGAAAGGTCTCACCACCACGGTCCTGAGCGTCTCCTGCAGCTGCTGAAAGGCCTCACCCCCAGGTTCCTGAGACTCTCCCTGCAGCTGCAGAAAGGCCTCACCCCCAAGTTCCTGAGCCTCTCCCTGCAGCTGCAGAAAGGCCTCACCCCCAGGTTCCTGAGCCTATCGCTGCAGCTATAGAAAAGGCCTCACCCCAAGGTTTGTGAGCCTTTCCCTGCAGCTATAGAAAAGGCCTCGCCCCCAGGTTCCTGAGCCTCTCCCTGCAGCTGCAGAAAGGCCTCACCCCCAGGTTCGTAAGCCTCTCCCTGCAGTTGCAGAAAGGCCACACCACCAGGTTCCCGAACATCCCCGTGCAGCTGCAGAAAGGCCTCACTCCCAGGTTCCTGATCCTCTCCCTTCAGCTATAGAAAAGGCCTCACCACCAGGTTCCTGAGCCTCTCCCTGCAGCTGCAGAAAGGCCTCACCCCCACGTTCCTGAGCCTCTCCCTGCAGCTACAGAAAAGGCCTCACCCCCAGGTTCCTGAACATCCCCGTGCAGCTGCAGAAAGGACTCACCCCCAGGTTCCTGAGCCTCTCCCTGCAGCTGCAGAAAGGACTCACCCCCAGGGTCCTGAGCCTCTCCCTGCAGCTGCAGAAAGGCCTCATCCCCAGGTTCCTGAGCCACTTCCTGGAGCTGCATAGTGGACTCACCCCCAAGTTCCAGAGCCTCTCCCTGCGTCCGCAGAATGGACTCACCCCCAAGTTCCTGAGCCTCTTCCTGCAGCTGCAGAAAGGCCTCACCCCAGGTTCCTGAGCGTATTCCTGGAGCTGCAGAATAGTCTCACCCCCAGGTTCCTGAGCCGCTCCCTGCAGCTGCAGAAAGGACTCACGCCCAGGTTCCTGAGCCTCTCGCTGCAGCTGCAGAAAGGCCTCACACCCAGGTTTCTGAGCCTCCCCCTACAGCTGCAGAAATGGCCTCACCCCCAGGTTCCTGAGCCTATCCCTTCAGCTATAGAAAAGGCCTCACCCCAAGGTTCGTGAGCCTCTCCCTGCAGCTATAGAAAAGGCCTCACCCCCAGGTTCCTGAGCCGGTCCCTGCAGCTGCAGAAAGGCCTCACCCCCAGGTTCCTGAGCCTCTCCCAGCAGCTGCAGAAAGGCCTAACCCCCAGGTTTCTGAACATCCCTAGGCAGCTAAAGAAAGACCTCGACCCCAGGTTCCTGAGCCTATCCCTTCAGCTATAGAAAAGGCCTCACCCCAAGGTTCGTGAGCCTCTCCCTGCAGCTATAGAAAAGGCCTCAACCCCAGGTTCCAGAGCCTCTCCCTGCAGCTGCAGAAAGGCCTCACACCCAGGCTCCTGAGCCTCCCCCTGCAGCTGCAGAAAGGCCTCACCACAAGGTTCCTGAACCTCCTCCGGCAGCTACAGAAAGGCCTAACTCCCAGGTTCCTGAGCCTCTCCCTGCAGCTACAGAAAAGGCCTCACCCCCAGGTTCCCAAACCTTTCCCTGCAGCTATAGAAAAGGCCTCACCCCCAGGTTCCTAAGCCTGTCCCTGCAGCTGCAGAAAGGCCTCAGCCCCAGGTTTCTGAGCCCCTCCCTGCAGCTGCAGAAATGCCTCACCCCCAGGTTCCTGAGCCTCTCCCTGCAGCTACAGAAAAGGCCTCACCCCCAGGTTCCTGAACATCCCCGTACAGCTGCAGAAAGGACTCACCCCCAGGTTCCTGAGCCTCTCCCTGCAGCTTCATAAAGGCCTCACCCCCAGGTTTCAGAGCCTCTCCCTGCAGCTGCTGAAAGGCCTAACACCCAGGTTCCTGAACATCCCTGCAGCTGAAGAAAGGCCTCACCCCTAGCTTCATGAGCCTCTCCCTGCAGCTGCAGAAAGGCCTCAGCCCCAGTTTTCTGAGCCCCTCCCAGCAGCAGCAGAAAGGCCTCATCCACAGGTTCCTGAGGCTCTCCCTGCAGCTGCAGAAAGGCCTCAGCCCCAGGTTTCTGAGCCCCTCCCTGCAGCTGCAGAAATGCCTCACCCCCAGGTTCCTGAGCCTCTCCCTGCAGCTACAGAAAAGGCCTCACCCCCAGGTTCCTGAACATCCCCGTACAGCTGCAGAAAGGACTCACCCCCAGGTTACTGAGTCTCTCCCTGCATCTTCATAAAGGCCTCACCCCCAGGTTTCAGAGCCTCTCCCTGCAGCTGCAGAAAGGGCTCACCCCCAAGTTCCTGAGCCTCTCCCTGCAGCTGCAGAAAGGGCTCACACCCAGGCTCCTGAGCCTCTCCCTGCAGCTGCAGAACGGCCTCACCACAAGGTTCCTGAACCTCCTCCTCCTGCAGCTGCAGAAAGGCCTCACTCCCGGGTTCCTGAGCCTCTCCCTGCAGCTACAGAAAAGGCCTCACCCCCAGGTTCCTGAACCTTTCCCTGCAGCTGCAGAAAGGCCTCACCCCCACGTTCCTGAGCCTCTCCCTGCAGCTACAGAAAAGGCCTCACCCCCAGGTTCCTGAACATCCCCGTGCAGCTGCAGAAAGGACTCACCCCCTGGTTCCTGAGCCTCTCCCTGCAGCTGCAGAAAGGACTCACCCCCAGGGTCCTGAGCCTCTCCCTGCAGCTGCAAAAAGGCCTCATCCCCAGGTTCCTGAGCCACTTCCTGGAGCTGCATAGTGGACTCACCCCCAAGTTCCTGAGCCTCTCCCTGCGTCCGCAGAATGGACTCACCCCCAAGTTCCTGAGCCTCTTCCTGCAGCTGCAGAAAGGCCTCACCCCAGGTTCCTGAGAGTATTCCTGGAGCTGCAGAATGGTCTCACCCCCAGGTTCCTGAGCCTCTCCCTGCAGCTGCAGAAAGACCTAACCCGCAGGTTCCTGAACATCCCTGTGCAGCTGCAGAAAGGCCTCACCCCTAGGTTCCTGAGCCAATCCCTGCAGCTGCAGAAAGGCCTCACCCCGAGGTTCCTGAGCCTGTCCCTGCAGCTGCAGAAAGGCCTCACACCCAGGTTCCTGAGCGTCTCCCTGCAGCTGCAGAGAGGCCTCATCCCCAGGTTTCTGAGCCTCTCCAAGCAGCAGCAGAAAGGCCTCACCCCCAGGTTCCTGAACATCCCCGTGCAGCTGCAGAAAGGCCTCACCCCAGGTTCCTGAGCCTCTCCCTTCAGCTGCCGAAAGGCCTCACCCCCAGGTTCCTGAGCCTCTCCCTGCAGCTGCAGAAAGGCCTCACACCCAGGCTCCTGAGCCTCTCCCTGCAGCTGCAGAAAGGCCTCACCATAAGGTTCCTGAACCTCCTGCAGCTGCAGAAAAGCCTCACTCCCAGGTTCCTGAGCCTCTCCCTGCAGCTACAGAAAAGGCCTCACCCCCAGGTTCCTGAACCTTTCCCTGCAGCTGCAGAAGGGCCTCACCCCGAGGTTCCTGAGCCTCTCCCTGCAGCTGCAGAAAGGCCTCACCCCCAGGTTCCTGAGCCTCTCCCTGCAGCTGCAGAAAGGCCTCACACCCAGGTTTCTGAGCCTTTCCCTGCAGCTGCAGAAAGGCCTAACCCCCAGGTTCCTGAACATCCCCATGCAGCTGCAGAAAGGCCTCACCCCTAGGTTCTTGAGCCTATCCCTGCAGCTGCAGAAAGGCCTCAACCCCAGGTTCCTGGACATCTCCCTGCAGCTGCAGAAAGGCCTCACCCCAGGTTCCTGAGCCACTCCCTGCAGATACAGAAAAGGCCTCACCCTCAGCTTCATGAGCCTCTCCCTGCAGGTTCAGAAAGGCCTCATCCCCAGGTTCCTGAGCCTCTCCCTGCAGCAGCAGAAAGACCTCACCTCCAGGGTTCTGAACATCCCCGTGCAGCTGCAGAAAGGCCTCACACCCAGGTTCCTGAGCCTATCCCTGCAGTTGCATAAAGGCCTCAACCCCTGGTTCCTGAGCCTATCCCTGCAGCTGCAGCAAAGCCTCACCACCTGGTTCCTGAGCCTCTGCGTGCATCTGCAGAAAGGCCTCACCCACAGATTCCTGAGCCTCTCCCTGCAGCAGCACAAAGGCCTCATCCCCAGGCTCCTGAGCATCCCCGTGCAGCTGCAGAAAGGCCTCACACCCAGGTTCCTGAGCCTATCCCTGCAGTTGCATAAAGGCCTCAACCCCTGGTTCCTGAGCCTCTCCCTGCAGCTGCAGAAAGGTCTCACCCCCAGGTTCCTGAGCCTCTCCCTGCAGCTACAGAACGGCCTCACCCCAGGTTCCTGAGCCTATCCCTGCAGCTGCAGAAAGGCCTCACCCCAGGTTCCTGAACCTCTCCCTGCAACTGCAGAAAAGGCCTCACCCTAGGTTCCTGAGTCTCTCCCTGCAGCTGCAGATAGGCCTCACCCCCAAGTTCCTGAGCCTCTCCCTGCAGCTGCAGAAAGGCCTCACACTCAGGCTCCTGAGCCTCTCCCTGCAGCTGCAGAAAGGCCTCACCACCAGGTTCCTGAACCTCCCCCTGCAGCTGCAGAAAGGCCTCACCCCCAGGTTGGTTCCTGAGCCTCTCCCTGCAGCTACAGAAAAGTCCTCACCCCCAGGTTCCTGAACCTCTCCCAGCAGCTGCAGAAACACCTCACCCCCAGGTTCCTGAGCCTCTCCCTGCAGCTGCAGAAAGGCCTCACCTCTAGGTTCCTGAGCCTCTCCCTGCAGCTAAAGAAAGGCCGCACACCCAGGTTTCTGAGCCTCCCCCTGCAGCTGAAGAAAAGGCCTCACCCCCAAGGTTCCTGAACCTATCCCTGCAGCTGCAGATAGGCCTCACCCCCAGGTTACTGAGCCTATCCCCGCATCTATAGAAAAGGCCTCACCCCCAGGTTCGTGAGCCTCTCCCTGCAGCTATAGAAAAGGCCTCAACCCCAGGTTCCTGAGCCTATCCCTGCAGCTGCAGAAAGGCCTCACCCCCAGGTTCCTGAACCTCTCCCTGCAGCTGCAGAAAGGCCTCACCCCCAGGTTCCTGAGCCTCTCCCTGCAGCTGCAAAAAGGCCTCACCAGCAGGTTCCTGAACCTCCCCCTGCAGCTGAGAAACACATCATCCCCAGGTTCCTGAGTGTTGGAAACGGCCCTTTTTGCAGGGTTATCCCCAAACTTTTTTGCTTCTTCCTCCTTTATTTTTTCTGACCTGTGGTTGTTGGCAATAGAACTCTGGGCACTTTACCACTGCTGATCAGTGCTAAAGTGCATATGCTCTCTGTATAAATTGTTATATTGATTGGTTATCCATGATTGGTATATTTGTTTCACCTGTTAGCCCCTAGTAAAGTGCACTGAGCGTGCCAGGGCTGGTGATTCAAATGCTACTAGTGGGCTGCAGCACTGATTGTGCCACCCACAGGAGTAGTGCTAAAATGATGTCTTAGGCCTGCTTGCAGTGCCTATGTGCAGTCCAGGACTGCCATGTCGACCTGGCTAGTGCACCCACTGACCAGGCCTTATCCTTCCCTTTCTGTACATGTCAGGCATCCCTATGGTGGCCCTAGGTACCCCCCTGGGCTGGGTGCAGTGTATCTGAAAGGTAGGGCATGTACTGAGGTGTGTAACATGCCCTGGTAGTGAATTACAGCCATTTTCGTTTTTCACTGCTGAGAGGCTATCTTGCCCATAGGATAGAATGGGGAAGGCTGTTTACATGCTTATCTTCCCATAAGGGCAAGATAGAAAATCCAAGTTTGGTATCTCTGTGTTCAAAATTTAATTATACATCTTTTTAGCAAGATGGTTTTTAAATTCACTGTGTGAGAATAGCACTTTTTAGAAAGTAGCTATTCTCCTGTTTAACCTTCCTGTGTGCCTGTGTGCTGGTTGGCTGACTGGTGTCATGTGATGGGCCAGGTGGCTCCAGGAGCCTGGATGAGTCAGCAGCAGGGTGAATAGGGAGATCTGCTTTAGATGGGTCGGAGGAGTAGTCCCTGGTTTTGAATAGGGCTGCCCCTGCCAGCACAAAGCTGGCTCCACCCCCTGCTGGCCAGGCTGAGGACTCTGCCTCTGCTGACACAAAGAAGGCTCCACCTCCTGCTGAGCGTCTAACGACCCTGCCCCTCACTCTGAAAGGAACCAGGTGCTCCAGGGCAGAGCACACCCAGGAACCGGTTTGAGCAGGGGAATCCCCCCACTGAAACAAAGAGACAAAGACTTGGAGGGGTATAAGAAGAGGACCCCAGACACCTAAACTTTAGATCACTTTGTAACTAAGAAGAAACCTCTGCCAAGGAGAAAGCTGAAAAGGACTGAAGAGGAGATGACTGCCTGCTTGCAATTTTGCTTTGCTGCCAAGGAGAGGGGAAGGACTTTGCTGTGTCCCCTTCTTCTGATTCTGATCTCCAAGGGCCTGAGAAGAGCTGGCTCCCTGTTAAGAAGTCCCAGGAACAAAAGGACTTCACCACCAGCTCCCCTGGAACTCTGCTGAGAGAGTTCTGACCTGCCTTGGAGTGCTTGCCCAGTCTTGGGGCCTCAGGAGGTCGTTTTGCTGTGTTTTGGGAGCTGGGAAGCAGAAGCGTGAAAAGAGTAACTGGTACCCAACGCATCATCCGATTGCGTGTCGCAAGAACGAGAGTGCGTGGAAAATTTCATCGCGGCACCATCGCAACAAGCAGGGTCCCCGCATCGCCGAGTGCGTCGAGCATCGTCCCGAAGCGTGAAGATTCCTGACATTGCGAGGGTCGTCGCAGAACCAGTTTGCGGGCCGCACCACTGCCGGTGCGTGAAAAGTCTCCAGTCATCGTGTGCGTCGACGCAGAGTCCCGTTCCGTGGCGCATCGAGAGTTGCGGCGCCGGAAGTCAACGCTGCGCCGCGCATCGTGCCACATCGAAGCGTGTCGCATCGAACCTGTGCGTGAAGCTTCCCCCTAAGAAACCTACGCAACGAAGGCCAAAGTCATCGCATCCTCCCCTTACAGATCGGAGCCGGCGCATCCATCTCTGCTGCGTGAAGCAGGGCTGCTGCAAAGCCTCCCCAGGATCTCAGGAGTATCGCATCGCCTTTGCAAGCTTCCTTGTAATAGCTTTTGGGAACCTTATCGCAACTACAGGTACTGTTGGGCACGAAAGTGTCGCATTTTGTGCATTGAGAGTCGCATTGTGCAATACACTGACTTTTACATCCTGGAGTACTTTCTGCAAACTCTTGAACTATCTTTAAAGTAACCTTTTTGAATTATATGTTGGTTTGTCTGTAGTATTTGGTCTTGTGAAGTTTTTAGTAAAGATACCTTATTTTTCTAAAACTGGTGTGGAGTAAATCTGTGGTGTTTTCACTGTGTTACTGTGAGTGTTGGTACAAATACTTTACACATTGCCTTTGATAGCCTTGACTGCTCAGGCCAAGCTACCTAGAGGGTGAGCAGGGGTTATCTTAACAGTGTATCCCCCTTTCCCTGACTAGAAGCAAGGGTCCCTACTTGGACAGTGGTACCTACCCTGCCAACTAGAGACCCCCAGATCTCACACTGAGCCTCTCCCTGCAGCTGCAGAAAGGCCTCACCCCAGGTGCCTGAGCCTATCCCTGCAGCTGCAGAAAGGCCTCACCCCCAGCTTCATGAGCCTCTCCCTGCAGCTCCAGAAAGGCCTCACCCACAGGTTCCTGAGCCTCTCCCTGTAGCAGCAGAAATGCCTCACCCCCAGGTTTCAGAGCCTCTCCCTGCAGCTGCAGAAAGGCCTAACACCCAGGTTCCTGAACATCCCCGTGCAGCTGCAGAAAGGCCTCACCCCTAGCTTCATGAGCCTCTACCTGCAGCTGCAGAAAGGCCTCAGCCCCAGGTTTCTGAGCCCCTCCCAGCAGCAGCAGAAAGGCCTCATCCACAGGTTTCTGAGGCTCTCCCTGCAGCTGCAGAAAGGCCTCACCCCCAAGTTCCTGAGCCTCTCCCTGCAGCTGCAGAAAGGCCTCACCCCCAGGTTCCTGAGGGTAATCCTGGAGCTGCAGAATGGACTCACCCCAAGGTTCCTGAGCCTCTCCCTGCAGCTGCAGAACGGCCTCAACCCCAAGGTTCTAGAGCCTCTCCCTGTAGCTGCAGAAAGGCCTCACCCCCAGGTTACTGAGCCTATCGCTGCAGCTATAGAAAAGGCCTCACCCCAAGGTTTGTGAGCCTTTCCCTGCAGCTATAGAAAAGGCCTCGCCCCCAGGTTCCTGAGCCTCTCCCTGCAGCTGCAGAAAGGCCTCACCCCCAGGTTCGTAAGCCTCTCCCTGCAGTTGCAGAAAGGCCACACCCCCAGGTTCCCGAACATCCCCGTGCAGCTGCAGAAAGGCCTCACCCCCAGGTTCCTGATCCTCTCCCTTCAGCTATAGAAAAGGCCTCACCACCAGGTTCCTGAGCCTCTCCCTGCAGCTGCAGAAAGGCCTCACCCCCACGTTCCTGAGCCTCTCCCTGCAGCTACAGAAAAGGCCTCACCCCCAGGTTCCTGAACATCCCTGTGCAGCTGCAGAAAGGACTCACCCCCAGGTTCCTGAGCCTCTCCCTGCAGCTGCAGAAAGGACTCACCCCCTGGTCCTGAGCCTCTCCCTGCAGCTGCAGAAAGGCCTCATCCCCAGGTTCCTGAGCCACTTCCTGGAGCTGCATAGTGGACTCACCCCCAAGTTCCTTAGCCTCTACCTGCGTCCGCAGAATGGACTCACCCCCAAGTTCCTGAGCCTCTTCCTGCAGCTGCAGAAAGGCCTCACCCCAGGTTCCTGAGCGTATTCCTGGAGCTGCAGAATGGTCTCACCCCCAGGTTCCTGAGCCGCTCCCTGCAGCTGCAGAAAGGACTCACGCCCAGGTTCCTGAGCCTCTCCCTGCAGCTGCAGAAAGGCCTCACACCCAGGTTTCTGAGCCTCCCCCTACAGCTGCAGAAATGGCCTCACCCCCAGGTTCCTGAGCCTATCCCTTCAGCTATAGAAAAGGCCTCACCCCAAGGTTCGTGAGCCTCTCCCTGCAGCTATAGAAAAGGCCTCACCCCCAGGTTCCTGAGCCGGTCCCTGCAGCTGCAGAAAGGCCTCACCCCCAGGTTCCTGAGCCTCTCCCAGCAGCTGCAGAAAGGCCTAACCCCCAGGTTTCTGAACATCCCTAGGCAGCTAAAGAAAGACCTCACCCCCAGGTTCCTGAGCCTATCCCTTCAGCTATAGAAAAGGCCTCACCCCAAGGTTCGTGAGCCTCTCCCTGCAGCTATAGAAAAGGCCTCAACCCCAGGTTCCAGAGCCTCTCCCTGCAGCTGCAGAAAGGCCTCACACCCAGGCTCCTGAGCCTCCCCCTGCAGCTGCAGAAAGGCCTCACCACAAGGTTCCTGAACCTCCTCCGGCAGCTACAGAAAGGCCTAACTCCCAGGTTCCTGAGCCTCTCCCTGCAGCTACAGAAAATGCCTCACCCCCAGGTTCCCAAACCTTTCCCTGCAGCTACAGAAAAGGACTCACCCCCAGGTTCCTAAGCCTGTACCTGCAGCTGCAGAAAGGCCTCAGCCCCAGGTTTCTGAGCCCCTCCCTGCAGCTGCAGAAATGCCTCACCCCCAGGTTCCTGAGCCTCTCCCTGCAGCTACAGAAAAGGCCTCACCCCCAGGTTCCTGACCATCCCCGTACAGCTGCAGAAAGGACTCACCCCCAGGTTCCTGAGCCTCTCCCTGCAGCTTCATAAAGGCCTCACCCCCAGGTTTCAGAGCCTCTCCCTGCAGCTGCAGAAAGGCCTAACACCCAGGTTCCTGAACATCCCTGTGCAGCTGCAGAAAGGCCTCAGCCCCAGTTTTCTGAGCCCCTCCCAGCAGCAGCAGAAAGGCCTCATCCATAGGTTCCTGAGGCTCTCCCTGCAGCTGCAGAAAGGCCTCAGCCCCAGGTTTCTGAGCCCCTCCCTGCAGCTGCAGAAATGCCTCACCCCTAGGTTCCTGAGCCTCTCCCTGCAGCTACAGAAAAGGCCTCACCCCCAGGTTCCTGAACATCCCCGTACAGCTGCAGAAAGGACTCACCCCCAGGTTACTGAGTCTCTCCCTGCATCTTCATAAAGGCCTCACCCCCAGGTTTCAAAGCCTCTCCCTGCAGCTGCAGAAAGGCCTAACACCCAGGTTCCTGAACATCCCCGTGCAGCTGCAGAAAGGCCTCACCCCTAGCTTCATGAGCCTCTACCTGCAGCTGCAGAAAGGCCTCAGCCCCAGGTTTCTGAGCCCCTCCCAGCAGCAGCAGAAAGGCCTCATCCACAGGTTTCTGAGGCTCTCCCTGCAGCTGCAGAAAGGCCTCACCCCCACGTTTCTGAGCCTCTCCCTGCAGCTACAGAAAAGGCCTCACCCCCAGGTTCCTGAACATCCCCGTGCAGCTGCAGAAAGGACTCACCCCCTGGTTCCTGAGCCTCTCCCTGCAGCTGCAGAAAGGACTCACCCCCAGGGTCCTGAGCCTCTCCCTGCAGCTGCAAAAAGGCCTCATCCCCAGGTTCCTGAGCCACTTCCTGGAGCTGCATAGTGGACTCACCCCCAAGTTCCTGAGCCTCTCCCTGCGTCCGCAGAATGGACTCACCCCCAAGTTCCTCAGCCTCTTCCTGCAGCTGCAGAAAGGCCTCACCCCAGGTTCCTGAGCCTCTCCCTGCATCCGCTGAATGGACTCACCCCCAAGTTCCTGAGCCTCTCCCTGCAGCTGCAGAAAGGCCTCACCCCCAGGTTCCTGAGGGTAATCCTGGAGCTGCAGAATGGACTCACCCCCAGGTTCCTGAGCCTCTCCCTGCAGCTGCAGAACGGCCTCCCCCAAGGTTCTAGAGCCTCTCCCTGTAGGTGCAGAAAGGCCTCACCCCCAGGTTACTGAGCCTATCGCTGCAGCTATAGAAAAGGCCTCACCCCAAGGTTTGTGAGCCTTTCCCTGCAGCTATAGAAAAGGCCTCGCCCCCAGGTTCCTGAGCCTCTCCCTGCAGCTGCAGAAAGGCCTCACCCCCAGGTTCGTAAGCCTCTCCCTGCAGTTGCAGAAAGGCCACACCCCCAGGTTCCCGAACATCCCCGTGCAGCTGCAGAAAGGCCTCATCCCCAGGTTCCTGATCCTCTCCCTTCAGCTATAGAAAAGGCCTCACCACCAGGTTCCTGAGCCTCTCCCTGCAGCTGCAGAAAGGCCTCACCCCCACGTTCCTGAGCCTCTCCCTGCAGCTACAGAAAAGGCCTCACCCCCAGGTTCCTGAACATCCCCGTGCAGCTGCAGAAAGGACACACCCCCAGGTTCCTGAGCCTCTCCCTGCAGCTGCAGAAAGGACTCACCCCCAGGGTCCTGAGCCTCTCCCTGCAGCTGCAGAAAGGCCTCATCCCCAGGTTCCTGAGCCACTTCCTGGAGCTGCATAGTGGACTCACCCCCAAGTTCCTGAGCCTCTCCCTGCGTCCGCAGAATGGACTCACCCCCAAGTTCCTGAGCCTCTTCCTGCAGCTGCAGAAAGGCCTCACCCCAGGTTCCTGAGCGTATTCCTGGAGCTGCAGAATGGTCTCACCCCCAGGTTCCTGAGCCGCTCCCTGCAGCTGCAGAAAGGACTCACGCCCAGGTTCCTGAGCCTCTCCCTGCAGCTGCAGAAAGGCCTCACACCCAGGTTTCTGAGCCTCCCCTACAGCTGCAGAAATGGCCTCACCCCCAGGTTCCTGAGCCTATCCCTTCAGCTATAGAAAAGGCCTCACCCCAAGGTTCGTGAGCCTCTCCCTGCAGCTATAGAAAAGGCCTCACCCCCAGGTTCCTGAGCCGGTCCCTGCAGCTGCAGAAAGGCCTCACCCCCAGGTTCCTGAGCCTCTCCCAGCAGCTGCAGAAAGGCCTAACCCCCAGGTTTCTGAACATCCCTAGGCAGCTAAAGAAAGACCTCACCCCCAGGTTCCTGAGCCTATCCCTTCAGCTATAGAAAAGGCCTCACCCCAAGGTTCGTGAGCCTCTCCCTGCAGCTATAGAAAAGGCCTCAACCCCAGGTTCCAGAGCCTCTCCCTGCAGCTGCAGAAAGGCCTCACACCCAGGCTCCTGAGCCTCCCCCTGCAGCTGCAGAAAGGCCTCACCACAAGGTTCCTGAACCTCCTCCGGCAGCTACAGAAAGGCCTAACTCCCAGGTTCCTGAGCCTCTCCCTGCAGCTACAGAAAAGGCCTCACCCCCAGGTTCCCAAACCTTTCCCTGCAGCTACAGAAAAGGACTCACCCCCAGGTTCCTAAGCCTGTCCCTGCAGCTGCAGAAAGGCCTCAGCCCCAGGTTTCTGAGCCCCTCCCTGCAGCTGCAGAAATGCCTCACCCCCAGGTTCCTGAGCCTCTCCCTGCAGCTACAGAAAAGGCCTCACCCCCAGGTTCCTGAACATCCCCGTACAGCTGCAGAAAGGACTCACCCCCAGGTTCCTGAGCCTCTCCCTGCAGCTTCATAAAGGCCTCACCCCCAGGTTTCAGAGCCTCTCCCTGCAGCTGCAGAAAGGCCTAACACCCAGGTTCCTGAACATCCCCGTGTAGCTGCAGAAAGGCCTCAGCCCCAATTTTCTGAGCCCCTCCCAGCAGCAGCAGAAAGGTCTCATCCATAGGTTCCTGAGGCTCTCCCTGCAGCTGCAGAAAGGCCTCAGCCCCAGGTTTCTGAGCCCCTCCCTGCAGCTGCAGAAATGCCTCACCCCCAGGTTCCTGAGCCTCTCCCTGCAGCTACAGAAAAGGCCTCACCCCCAGGTTCCTGAACATCCCCGTACAGCTGCAGAAAGGACTCACCCCCAGGTTACTGAGTCTCTCCCTGCATCTTCATAAAGGCCTCACCCCCAGGTATCAGAGCCTCTCCCTGCAGCTGCAGAAAGGCCTAACACCCAGGTTCCTGAACATCCCCGTGCAGCTGCAGAAAGGCCTCACCCCTAGCTTCATGAGCCTCTACCTGCAGCTGCAGAAAGGCCTCAGCCCCAGGTTTCTGAGCCCCTCCCAGCAGCAGCAGAAAGGCCTCATCCACAGGTTTCTGAGGCTCTCCCTGCAGCTGCAGAAAGGCCTCACCCCCACGTTTCTGAGCCTCTCCCTGCAGCTACAGAAAAGGCCTCACCCCCAGGTTCCTGAACATCCCCGTGCAGCTGCAGAAAGGACTCACCCCCTGGTTCCTGAGCCTCTCCCTGCAGCTGCAGAAAGGACTCACCCCCAGGGTCCTGAGCCTCTCCCTGCAGCTGCAAAAAGGCCTCATCCCCAGGTTCCTGAGCCACTTCCTGGAGCTGCATAGTGGACTCACCCCCAAGTTCCTGAGCCTCTCCCTGCGTCCGCAGAATGGACTCACCCCCAAGTTCCTGAGCCTCTTCCTGCAGCTGCAGAAAGGCCTCACCCCAGGTTCCTGAGCCTCTCCCTGCATCCGCTGAATGGACTCACCCCCAAGTTCCTGAGCCTCTCCCTGCAGCTGCAGAAAGGCCTCACCCCCAGGTTCCTGAGGGTAATCCTGGAGCTGCAGAATGGACTCACCCCCAGGTTCCTGAGCCTCTCCCTGCAGCTGCAGAACGGCCTCAACCCCAAGGTTCTAGAGCCTCTCCCTGTAGGTGCAGAAAGGCCTCACCCCCAGGTTACTGAGCCTATCGCTGCAGCTATAGAAAAGGCCTCACCCCAAGGTTTGTGAGCCTTTCCCTGCAGCTATAGAAAAGGCCTCGCCCCCAGGTTCCTGAGCCTCTCCCTGCAGCTGCAGAAAGGCCTCACCCCCAGGTTCGTAAGCCTCTCCCTGCAGTTGCAGAAAGGCCACACCCCCAGGTTCCCGAACATCCCCGTGCAGCTGCAGAAAGGCCTCATCCCCAGGTTCCTGATCCTCTCCCTTCAGCTATAGAAAAGGCCTCACCACCAGGTTCCTGAGCCTCTCCCTGCAGCTGCAGAAAGGCCTCACCCCCACGTTCCTGAGCCTCTCCCTGCAGCTACAGAAAAGGCCTCACCCCCAGGTTCCTGAACATCCCCGTGCAGCTGCAGAAAGGACTCACCCCCAGGTTCCTGAGCCTCTCCCTGCAGCTGCAGAAAGGACTCACCCCCAGGGTCCTGAGCCTCTCCCTGCAGCTGCAGAAAGGCCTCATCCCCAGGTTCCTGAGCCACTTCCTGGAGCTGCATAGTGGACTCACCCCCAAGTTCCTGAGCCTCTCCCTGCGTCCGCAGAATGGACTCACCCCCAAGTTCCTGAGCCTCTTCCTGCAGCTGAAGAAAGGCCTCACCCCAGGTTCCTGAGCGTATTCCTGGAGCTGCAGAATGGTCTCACCCCCAGGTTCCTGAGCCGCTCCCTGCAGCTGCAGAAAGGACTCACGCCCAGGTTCCTGAGCCTCTCCCTGCAGCTGCAGAAAGGCCTCACACCCAGGTTTCTGAGCCTCCCCCTACAGCTGCAGAAATGGCCTCACCCCCAGGTTCCTGAGCCTATCCCTTCAGCTATAGAAAAGGCCTCACCCCAAGGTTCGTGAGCCTCTCCCTGCAGCTATAGAAAAGGCCTCACCCCCAGGTTCCTGAGCCGGTCCCTGCAGCTGCAGAAAGGCCTCACCCCCAGGTTCCTGAGCCTCTCCCAGCAGCTGCAGAAAGGCCTAACCCCCAGGTTTCTGAACATCCCTAGGCAGCTAAAGAAAGACCTCACCCCCAGGTTCCTGAGCCTATCCCTTCAGCAATAGAAAAGGCCTCACCCCAAGGTTCGTGAGCCTCTCCCTGCAGCTATAGAAAAGGCCTCAACCCCAGGTTCCAGAGCCTCTCCCTGCAGCTGCAGAAAGGCCTCACACCCAGGCTCCTGAGCCTCCCCCTGCAGCTGCAGAAAGGCCTCACCACAAGGTTCCTGAACCTCCTCCGGCAGCTACAGAAAGGCCTAACTCCCAGGTTCCTGAGCCTCTCCCTGCAGCTACAGAAAAGGCCTCACCCCCAGGTTCCCAAACCTTTCCCTGCAGCTACAGAAAAGGACTCACACCCAGGTTCCTAAGCCTGTCCCTGCAGCTGCAGAAAGGCCTCAGCCCCAGGATTCTGAGCCCCTCCCTGCAGCTGCAGAAATGCCTCACCCCCAGGTTCCTGAGCCTCTCCCTGCAGCTACAGAAAAGGCCTCACCCCCAGGTTCCTGAACATCCCCGTACAGCTGCAGAAAGGACTCACCCCCAGGTTCCTGAGCCTCTCCCTGCAGCTTCATAAAGGCCTCACCCCCAGGTTTCAGAGCCTCTCCCTGCAGCTGCAGAAAGGCCTAACACCCAGGTTCCTGAACATCCCCGTGCAGCTGCAGAAAGGCCTCACCCCTAGCTTCATGAGCCTCTACCTGCAGCTGCTGAAAGGCCTCAGCCCCAGTTTTCTGAGCCCCTCCCAGCAGCAGCAGAAATGCCTCATCCACAGGTTCCTGAGGCTCTCCCTGCAGCTGCAGAAAGGCCTCAGCCCCAGGTTTCTGAGCCCCTCCCTGCAGCTGCAGGAATGCCTCACCCCCAGGTTCCTGAGCCTCTCCCTGCAGCTACAGAAAAGGCCTCACCCCCAGGTTCCTGAACATCCCCGTACAGCTGCAGAAAGGACTCACCCCCAGGTTACTGAGTCTCTCCCTGCATCTTCATAAAGTCCTCACCCCCAGGTTTCAGAGCCTCTCCCTGCAGCTGCAGAAAGGCCTAACACCCAGGTTCCTGAACATCCCCGTGCAGCTGCAGAAAGGCCTCACCCCTAGCTTCATGAGCCTCTACCTGCAGCCGCAGAAAGGCCTCAGCCCCAGGTTTCTGAGCCCCTCCCAGCAGCAGCAGAAAGGCCTCATCCACAGGTTTCTGAGGCTCTCCCTGCAGCTGCAGAAAGGCCTCACCCCCACGTTCCTGAGCCTCTCCCTGCAGCTACAGAAAAGGCCTCACCCCCAGGTTCCTGAACATCCCCGTGCAGCTGCAGAAAGGACTCACCCCCTGGTTCCTGAGCCTCTCCCTGCAGCTGCAGAAAGGACTCACCCCCAGGGTCCTGAGCCTCTCCCTGCAGCTGCAAAAAGGCCTCATCCCCAGTTTCCTGAGCCACTTCCTGGAGCTGCATAGTGGACTCACCCCCAAGTTCCTGAGCCTCTCCCTGCGTCCGCAGAATGGACTCACCCCCAAGTTCCTGAGCCTCTTCCTGCAGCTGCAGAAAGGCCTCACCCCAGGTTCCTGAGCCTCTCCCTGCATCCGCTGAATGGACTCACCCCCAAGTTCCTGAGCCTCTCCCTGCAGCTGCAGAAAGGCCTCACCCCCAGGTTCCTGAGGGTAATCCTGGAGCTGCAGAATGGACTCACCCCCAGGTTCCTGAGCCTCTCCCTGCAGCTGCAGAACGGCCTCAACCCCAAGGTTCTAGAGCCTCTCCCTGTAGGTGCAGAAAGGCCTCACCCCCAGGTTACTGAGCCTATCGCTGCAGCTATAGAAAAGGCCTCACCCCAAGGTTTGTGAGCCTTTCCCTGCAGCTATAGAAAAGGCCTCGCCCCCAGGTTCCAGAGCCTCTCCCTGCAGCTGCAGAAAGGCCTCACACCCAGGCTCCTGAGCCTCCCCCTGCAGCTGCAGAAAGGCCTCACCACAAGGTTCCTGAACCTCCTCCGGCAGCTACAGAAAGGCCTAACTCCCAGGTTCCTGAGCCACTTCCTGGAGCTGCATAGTGGACTCACCCCCAAGTTCCTGAGCCTCTCCCTGCGTCCGCAGAATGGACTCACCCCCAAGTTCCTGAGCCTCTTCCTGCAGCTGCAGAAAGGCCTCACCCCAGGTTCCTGAGCGTATTCCTGGAGCTGCAGAATGGTCTCACCCCCAGGTTCCTGAGCCGCTCCCTGCAGCTGCAGAAAGGACTCACGCCCAGGTTCCTGATCCTCTCCCTGCAGCTGCAGAAAGGCCTCACACCGAGGTTTCTGAGCCTCCCCCTGCAGCTGCAGAAATGGCCTCACCCCCAGGTTCCTGAGCCTATCCCTGGAGCTGCAGAATGGACTCACCCCCAGGTTCCTGAGCCTGTCCCGGTAGCTGCCGAAAGGCCTCACCTCCAGGTTCCTGAGCCTATCCCTGGAGCTGCAGAATGGACTCACCCCCAGGTTCCTGAGCCTCTCCCTACAGCTGCAGAAAGGCCTCAACCCCAGGTTCCTGAGCGAATCCCTGCAGCTGGAGAAAGGACTCACCCCCAGGTTCCTGAGCCTCTCCCTGCAGCTGCAGAAAGCCCACACCCCCAGGTTCCTGAGCCACTCCCTGCAGCTGCAGAAAGGCCTCACCCCCAGTTTCCTGAGCGTATTCCTGGAGCTGCAGAATGGACTCACCCCCAGGTTCCTGAGCCTCTCCTTGAAGCTGCAGAAAGGCCTCAACCCCAGGTTCCAGAGCCTCTCCCTGCAGCTGCAGAAAGGCCTCACCCCCAGGTTCCTGAGCCTCTCCCTGCACCTGCCGAAAGGCCTCAACCCCAGGTTCCAGAGCCTCTCCCTGCAGCTCCAGAAAGGCCTCACACACAGGCTCCTGAGCCTCCCCCTGCAGCTGCAGAAAGGCCTCACCACAAGGTTCCTGAACCTCCTCCGGCAGCTGCAGAAAGGCCTAACTCCCAGGTTCCTGAGCCTCTCCCTGCAGCTACAGAAAAGGCCTCACCCCCAGGTTCCCGAACCTTTCCCTGCAGCTGCAGAAAGGCCTCACCCCGAGGTTCCTGAGCCTGTCCCTGCAGCTGCAGAAAGGCCTCACACCCAGGTTCCCGAGCATCCCCGTGCAGCTTCACAAAGGCCTAACCCCCAGGTTCCTGAGCATATCCCTGCAGCTGCAGAAAGGTCTCACCACCAGGGTCCTGAGCCTCTCCCTGTAGATACAGAAAAGGCCTCACCCCAGCTTCATGAGCCTCTCCCTGCAGCTGCAGAAAGGCCTCAGCCCCAGGTTCCTGAGCCTCTCCCTGCAGCAGCAGAAAGGCCTCATCCCCAGGTTCCTGAGCATCCCCGTGCAGCTCCAGAAAGGCCTCACCCTCAGGTTCCTGAGCCTCTCCCTGCAGCTGCAGAAAGGCCTCACACCCAGGTTTCTGAGCCTCTCCCTGCAGCTGCAGAAAGGCATAACCCCCAGGTTCCTGAACATCCCTGTGCAGCTGCAGAAAGGCCTCACCCCTAGCTTCATGAGCCTCTCCCGGCAGCTTCAGAAAGGCCTCACCCCCAGGTTTCTGAGCCCCTCCCAGCAGCAGCAGAAAGGCCTCACCCCCACGTTCCTGAGCCTCTCCCTGCAGCTACAGAAAATTCCTCACCCCCAGGTTCCTCAACATCCCCGTGCAGCTGCAGAAAGGACTCACCCCCATGTTCCTGAGCCTCTCCCTGCAGCTGTAGAAAGACCTCACCCCCAGGTTCCTGAGCCTCTCCCTGCAGCTGCCGAAAGGCCTCACCCCAAGGTTCCTGAGCCTATTCCTGCAGCTGCAGAAAGGCCTCACACCCAGGTTCCTGAGCCTCTCCCTGCAGCTGCAGAAAGGCCTCACCCCCAGGTTCCTGAGGGTAATCCTGGAGCTGCAGAATGGATTCACCCCCAGGTTCCTGAGCCTCTCCCTGCAGCTGCAGAACGGCCTCAACCCCAAGGTTCTAGAGCCTCTCCCTGTAGGTGCAGAAAGGCCTCACCCCCAGGTTACTGAGCCTATCGCTGCAGCTATAGAAAAGGCCTCACCCCAAGGTTTGTGAGCCTTTCCCTGCAGCTATAGAAAAGGCCTCGCCCCCAGGTTCCTGAGCCTCTCCCTGCAGCTGCAGAAAGGCCTCACCCCCAGGTTCGTAAGCCTCTCCCTGCAGTTGCAGAAAGGCCACACCCCCAGGTTCCCGAACATCCCCGTGCAGCTGCAGAAAGGCCTCATTCCCAGGTTCCTGATCCTCTCCCTTCAGCTATAGAAAAGGCCTCACCACCAGGTTCCTGAGCCTCTCCCTGCAGCGGCAGAAAGGCCTCACCCCCACGTTCCTGAGCCTCTCCCTGCAGCTACAGAAAAGGCCTCACCCCCAGGTTCCTGAACATCCCCGTGCAGCTGCAGAAAGGACTCACCCCCAGGTTCCTGAGCCTCTCCCTGCAGCTGCAGAAAGGACTCACCCCCAGGGTCCTGAGCCTCTCCCTGCAGCTGCAGACAGGCCTCATCCCCAGGTTCCTGAGCCACTTCCTGGAGCTGCATAGTGGACTCACCCCCAAGTTCCTGAGCCTCTCCCTGCGTCCGCAGAATGGACTCACCCCCAAGTTCCTGAGCCTCTTCCTGCAGCTGCAGAAAGGCCTCACCCCAGGTTCCTGAGCGTATTCCTGGAGCTGCAGAATGGTCTCACCCCCAGGTTCCTGAGCCGCTCCCTGCAGCTGCAGAAAGGACTCACGCCCAGGTTCCTGAGCCTCTCCCTGCAGCTGCAGAAAGGCCTCACACCCAGGTTTCTGAGCCTCCCCCTACAGCTGCAGAAATGGCCTCACCCCCAGGTTCCTGAGCCTATCCCTTCAGCTATAGAAAAGGCCTCACCCCAAGGTTTGTGAGCCTCTCCCTGCAGCTATAGAAAAGGCCTCACCCCCAGGTTCCTGAGCCGGTCCCTGCAGCTGCAGAAAGGCCTCACCCCCAGGTTCCTGAGCCTCTCCCAGCAGCTGCAGAAAGGCCTAACCCCCAGGTTTCTGAACATCCCTAGGCAGCTAAAGAAAGACCTCACCCCCAGGTTCCTGAACCTATCCCTTCAGCTATAGAAAAGGCCTCACCCCAAGGTTCGTGAGCCTCTCCCTGCAGCTATAGAAAAGGCCTCAACCCCAGGTTCCAGAGCCTCTCCCTGCAGCTGCAGAAAGGCCTCACACCCAGGCTCCTGAGCCTCCCCCTGCAGCTGCAGAAAGGCCTCACCACAAGGTTCCTGAACCTCCTCCGGCAGCTACAGAAAGGCCTAACTCCCAGGTTCCTGAGCCTCTCCCTGCAGCTACAGAAAAGGCCTCACCCCCAGGTTCCCAAACCTTTCCCTGCAGCTACAGAAAAGGCCTCACCCCCAGGTTCCTAAGCCTGTCCCTGCAGCTGCAGAAAGGCCTCAGCCCCAGGTTTCTGAGCCCCTCCCTGCAGCTGCAGAAATGCCTCACCCCCAGGTTCCTGAGCCTCTCCCTGCAGCTACAGAAAAGGCCTCACCCCCAGGTTCCTGAACATCCCCGTACAGCTGCAGAAAGGACTCACCCCCAGGTTCCTGAGCCTCTCCCTGCAGCTTCATAAAGGCCTCACCCCCAGGTTTCAGAGCCTCTCCCTGCAGCTGCAGAAAGGCCTAACACCCAGGTTCCTGAACATCCCCGTGCAGCTGCAGAAAGGCCTCACCCCTAGCTTCATGAGCCTCTACCTGCAGCTGCAGAAAGGCCTCAGCCCCAGTTTTCTGAGCCCCTCCCAGCAGCAGCAGAAATGCCTCATCCACAGGTTCCTGAGGCTCTCCCTGCAGCTGCAGAAAGGCCTCAGCCCCAGGTTTCTGAGCCCCTCCCTGCAGCTGCAGGAATGCCTCACCCCCAGGTTCCTGAGCCTCTCCCTGCAGCTACAGAAAAGGCCTCACCCCCAGGTTCCTGAACATCCCCGTACAGCTGCAGAAAGGACTCACCCCCAGGTTACTGAGTCTCTCCCTGCATCTTCATAAAGTCCTCACCCCCAGGTTTCAGAGCCTCTCCCTGCAGCTGCAGAAAGGCCTAACACCCAGGTTCCTGAACATCCCCGTGCAGCTGCAGAAAGGCCTCACCCCTAGCTTCATGAGCCTCTACCTGCAGCTGCAGAAAGGCCTCAGCCCCAGGTTTCTGAGCCCCTCCCAGCAGCAGCAGAAAGGCCTCATCCACAGGTTTCTGAGGCTCTCCCTGCAGCTGCAGAAAGGCCTCACCCCCACGTTCCTGAGCCTCTCCCTGCAGCTACAGAAAAGGCCTCACCCCCAGGTTCCTGAACATCCCCGTGCAGCTGCAGAAAGGACTCACCCCCTGGTTCCTGAGCCTCTCCCTGCAGCTGCAGAAAGGACTCACCCCCAGTGTCCTGAGCCTCTCCCTGCAGCTGCAAAAAGGCCTCAACCCCAGGTTCCTGAGCCACTTCCTGGAGCTGCATAGTGGACTCACCCCCAAGTTCCTGAGCCTCTCCCTGCGTCCGCAGAATGGACCCACCCCCAAGTTCCTGAGCCTCTTCCTGCAGCTGCAGAAAGGCCTCACCCCAGGTTCCTGAGCGTATTCCTGGAGCTGCAGAATGGTCTCACCCCCAGGTTCCTGAGCCGCTCCCTGCAGCTACAGAAAGGACTCACGCCCAGGTTCCTGATCCTCTCCCTGCAGCTGCAGAAAGGCCTCACACCGAGGTTTCTGAGCCTCCCCTGCAGCTGCAGAAATGGCCTCACCCCCAGGTTCCTGAGCCTATCCCTTCAGCTATAGAAAAGGCCTCACCCCAAGGTTCGTGAGCATCTCCCTGCAGCTATAGGAAAGGCCTCACCCCCAGGTTCCTGAGCCGGTCCCTGCAGCTGCAGAAAGGCCTCACCCCCAGGTTCCTGAGCCTCTCCCAGCAGCTGCAGAAAGGCCTAACCCCCAGGTTTCTGAACATCCCTAGGCAGCTAAAGAAAAACCTCACCCCCAGGATCCTGAGCCTATCCCTTCAGCTATAGAAAAGGCCTCACCCCAAGGTTCGTGAGCCTCTCCCTGCAGCTATAGAAAAGGCCTCAACCCCAGGTTCCAGAGCCTCTCCCTGCAGCTGCAGAAAGGCCTCACACCCAGGCTCCTGAGCCTCCCCCTGCAGCTGCAGGAAGGCCTCACCACACGGTTCCTGAACCTCCTCCGGCAGCTACAGAAAGGCCTAACTCCCAGGTTCCTGAGCCTCTCCCTGCAGCTACAGAAAAGGCCTCACCCCCAGGTTCCCGAACCTTTCCCTGCAGCTACAGAAAAGGCCTCACCCCCAGGTTCCTAAGCCTGTCCCTGCAGCTGCAGAAAGGCCTCAGCCCCAGGTTTCTGAGCCGCTCCCTGCAGCTGCAGAAATGCCTCACCCCCAGGTTCCTGAGCCTCTCCCTGCAGCTACAGAAAAGGCCTCACACCCAGGTTCCTGAACATCCCCGTACAGCTGCAGAAAGGACTCACCCCCAGGTTCCTGAGCCTCTCCCTGCAGCTTCAGAAAGGACTCACCCCCAGGGTCCTGAGCCTCTCCCTGCAGCTGCAGAAAGGCCTCATCCCCAGGTTCCTGAGCCAATTCCTGGAGCTGCATAATGGACTCACCCCCAGGTTCCTGAGCCTCTCCCTGCAGCTGCAGAAAGACCTTAACCCCAGGTTCCTGAGCCTCTCCCTGCATCCGCAGAATGGACTCACCCCCAAGTTCCTGAGCCTCTCCCTGCAGCTGCAGAAAGGCCTCAAACCCAGGTTTCTGTTCCTCCCCCTGCAGCTGCAGAAAAGGCCTCACCCCCCAGGTTCCTGAGCTTCACCCTGCAGCTACAGAAAGGCCTCACCCCCAGGTTCCTGAGCCTCTCCCTGCAGCTAAAGAAAAGGCCTCACCCGAGGTTCCTGAGCCTGTGCCTGCAGCTGCAGAAAGGCCTCACCCCCAGGTTCCTGAGCCTCTCCCTGCAGCTGCAGAAAGGCCTAACCCCCAGGTTCCTGAACATCCCCGTGCAACTGCAGAAAGGCCTCACCCCTAGGTTCCTGAGCCTATCCCTGCAGCTGCAGAAAGGCCTCATCCCCAGGTTCCTGAGCCTATCCCTACAGCTGCAGAAAGGCCTCAACCCCAGGTTCCTGAGCGAATCCCTGCAGCTGGAGAAAGGACTCACCCCCAGGTTGTGGAAATATGGATTTTTCTGATCAGTTATGTCCCCTATCTTGGACCCCAACGGTTCCATGTATAAATCACAAGTACATGTATGTTCCCTCCAGTTCCAGTTATGAAGACGCAAATACATGTGCGTCCACCGTTAACATGTCCTCTTTCAGATCCGCCATGAATGGGCCGGATATTCCATTCCTAAGTACGAAAGGCCACCGGCTTTATATGGTTCACTTATGCCATTTTACAGTTCAGGCGAGTAGGCCCTGATTCTGCCATCAAGCTTTTCCTGCCTTCTGCCTCTGACAGCTCCAGTCTGAGCCTGCATCTGTATCCATGAACTTTGTCCTCATTCTCTGCGTGGCTCACGGTGCCTGACATCAGCTCGCTGCCTGCCAAAAACTGTATTTCACCTTCGAAATTATCTGCTCCGCTCCCTGCCCAATGCATTCCTGTCTAGTAGTTTAAGTAAACAGTCTTCCAGCTACCAAGCAAAGGCCCGGCTTCTCTGTCTTTATGCAAGTAATTCATAGCCCTATTATTATGGAAGACTTTCGCCCTCGCATCTAGTGTAGACACTTAGACGCTTGTACACGCACTAACAGTCAGTATAGTCAGTATGGAATAAGATTCTACTCTAAGAGACCTCTCTTTTGGATAACATAGTTCTTTAAACATAGGATGTTAGATATGATTTGGGATAAGGTTGACTTGACCCTCCAGACATCTGTCGCCACATGTAGAGCTAAATATCAAATCCCCTTCACCCCCTAGTTGCACGTCAATCATACGTCATGCTGCTGCGCGCGCATTTCTGCCAAGTATTTCTGCTGACATTGCAAAATTCCTTCATGGAACCACCCTATTATGACATCACACCTGATGACGTTCTTTAGTCACACCCAGTTACGCCCACTTTTGCTACGCATGTATGTTTTATCTACACTATCAATTGTTACGCCTCTTGCATTTGCTTCAATGTAATGCCTATTGTATAAAAGTGATTACTTATCAATAAAGTATGTACTTCACTTCCTGAACCTCCGTGGTGATGGAACCTGGAGTCACCGATTCGAATCGTCCATTGGAATAAAGCCCATTCCGAACCTCTAATGTCACGGATTTTGCCTCTTATTTTACTGAGCTATATTTATTATTTTTCTGTATCAAATTAAGTCCCGGTAATTAAATTATTTACCACATGAATGGCGCCCGAACAGGGACACTTTCTCATCTCACGCGCCGGCGGTGCGTTGCAGGCCCGGTCTCCTGCCACAGCTGGACGGACAACAACGCGTACCAGCAGGATTTCCTGTATCTCCCTCCGGTCAAGCGGGTGGACTGAGGCTGCGATCAACACCCAGACGAGGCGGTGAGAAGTGCGAAGTATCCCGACCAGAGCCTAGCTGAGAGAGCAAGATCCGAGGTATACAGAGGCCCACCAAGTTCCGAGGTTTCCGATGTCCCGAAGTGTCCGAAGTTTTCGAGTCCAGTCCAGTTCAGTTCAGTTCCGTTCCGAGGCCTTCCGTTCCGAGCTACCCGGTGAGTACCATTACTGGGGAGGCGTTCTGACGTGCACATAGGTTGTGCCGGTCCAGACG
This sequence comes from Triturus cristatus, assembly GCF_964204655.1. Lineage (NCBI taxonomy): Eukaryota > Metazoa > Chordata > Amphibia > Caudata > Salamandridae > Triturus > Triturus cristatus. The sequence continues at coordinate 194,725,053 of NC_140579.1, forward strand.
GGTTTGGGTACACAAATCCGGTCTGCACTGTTTTAGCAGTGTATCTGTACTGTTTAGCAGTATATCTAGTATATCAAGTATATAAATTCAGAATAAATTCAGTTAATGCCGAGTATTATGTTCAGTGATTAAGTTTCCTTAGAATCGTCATCATCATTGTTGCTCATTTAAATGTTAAATGTTAAACGTGTTAATACGTCCTGCATATTGTGGTGTGAATGACTGTTCATTAATGTGTTTATTGTATTAAGTTTGTTCAAGACCAAGTATCAGATCAGTTCTCAGTATGCCGCTCTTTTCGAAACTAAGACAGATCACAACTAGAAAAGGGGTACTCGAAGAAGCTGTTCCCATTCCTCCTAGGGACACTCCAGGGTACTTCATGTATCATAAACATGGCCTAGACGCCATATTATTTCTTGATCTATGGGTAGACTACACTAAGGAATTACCAGAAAGTCAGAGGTGGCCCGCAGCTGGGACCTGGGATGCAGATTGCATCGTGAAAGTAGAGGAAGAATTATGGAAAAGGAAAGCTAGACAATCACAGAAAGACGCCATTGAATTATGGCGTAAAGAATCGTATAGACGTACAGAAAAAGCACGTAGACAGGAAGAGAAGAGTAAGGAAAATTCAAATAAAGTCCGAGAAAATCTATTAATTGAAGAAGGTACACGAGTGAAATCAGAACAAGTAGACAGACAAAGAAATGCCCTTATGAATGGTATGTATCCCCTTCTGGCCGAGGGATTACCTAAGGCTACTCCGGAGATACCAAAAGACTTGCCACCCCCATTGTTCCCAATAAAAATGCATCCTAAGGGGCATCCTAAAACAGCAGAAGATGTTTTTCTTTCCTCATATTTAGATGAAGCAGCTCCCGAGTATGCTAACCCCGCCCCACATAGATCGTCTGCCGGGGAGGTTCAACGCCAAGACCCTGTATCTGTATCCCTACAGCATCAAACCCTGACACCAGTTCCGGCAAGCACATCTGTTTCCACGTCTGTTCCTACAGCTACTTCTATAGCTGTGTCCACACCTATAGTTGCTGTATCGCGTTCTACGAATCCTTTCACGCCCGATACCCCAGATGGGGCTACCGGAGGTGCTACCAACATTTTTTCTACGCCACCCAGAATAAATAAACTTACTTTTCAAGAAACAGCACATCCACGTACCCCCAAACTCATAAATGCCCGCACGCTTAAGGAACTTCTTGTAGATTGTAGATATGACCCTGTGCCCGGCAAAGAGGACGAAATGATCATGGCATCATTACGTATCAGACGAGCCGCGGTGTATTTGGGGAAGTTACCAGGAATGACTGTGCATCTAGATAATATATATCATTTTGTCCAAACAGGGCGAGATTCTGAAAGTATTAACAGAGCTATGGAATACCAGAAAGTGGAGATACAGGGGGAACTGTTACGTTTCCTCATAAATTGTGTGATCAGAAATCAAGACCGACCGGGGGTAGACCCGGAAGCAATGCAAATTCTTACCAGATGGAGCCAGAATATATCAGAGGGGAGACATGATAGGCAAAAATGTATAATAGCCATGTGCCGAAAGATCCGTAAAGAAATAGAACGCCTACACGAAGAGAGATTAGCGGTAGACCAGTTTGAACAAGATGAGGAGGAGGAAGGATCAGGACTGCCCACAGGACAGTCAGAAACCATAGCCTATGTAGGTAGAGGAAGATCTTGTAATAGTACTAGATGTTTCACTGACCCGATACGTCCGATATGTCCAGATAATAACAGGAATTTCCAAACACCTATAATAAATCTAAGGTCCCCCGAGCATTCGTTCCAAGCCGCTGACAAATTACTCCGAGAACGAAGGGGTTATCATTTACTCGATTCTATGGATGAACAAGAATTAGCCAGGTCAGCCGTTCATTGGGCTGACAGTCCCGGAAAATATGGTGATGATACAGTAGCACACACATTTTTGAACCTCACCCCAGATGAACAGCGTTTAGCTGGGATTTATATGATTCAACAACTTCTTATACTTTATCAAAGTCAACATTCCGACCCTGGTCCGTTACCTGATATATTGACTGAATTACTCACGAATAGATGGAGAGGTTCAGGTACTAAGTTAATTAGAGAAATACTAGAATCAAGAAAGCAGTACATTCTTTTTGTATGCCCAGAACATGTCTCACTGCCCATCAAGGAAAGAACGACGTATTACATGGACAGACAGAATCCCTTACGAGAAGTACACCCAATAAAGGGCGAGGACAATCAGTTTAAACGTGTATATGTATATACGCCCATATCGAAAATAGAATTGTTAGAAATGAAGAAAGTGGTACCCAGTCATGACAAAGACCCAGCGGGTTTTCACCGAGAAATTAAAGACATGTTACTCATGGGAGAGTATACCTATCCCGACATTATGACAATATTAAAGGTATTAATGCCTGCTGGCATTTATGAAAAACTCAAGGAAAAAGAGTGGGAGGTAGGAGACCAAAAGATAGACTGGACAGCATTAGAAAATGAAGAAAGGGCCCGAGGTCCAGGTTCGGGGCTTGGGGATAAAACTAAAGCACTACCAGGTTTACTAGTACAGGTACTGCCACGTTTATTAACCACGAAAAAGGAAGACTGGGGTGCAATCTCAGCCTGTAAACAAAAGCAAGATGAAGACACTAGTGATTTCTATGCCCGATTCGAAAAATGTTTTGGTATAAATAGTGGTATAAAAGCAAGTAGCGAGTCATACCCACATCTGTTTGTGACAAAATTAGTTGAAAATTCCTTGCCCCAGGTGAAGAATAGAGTATTAAAATTCGAGAGTACCTGGCAAGGTAATACCCCATCACAAATGTTACAAATGTTACAGTACCATTACAATAGAATTAGAGAGGAACAAGAACATGAACAGAAACGCATGAAAGACACAAAAATGAAAATGCTAGTCTCCCAGACAGTTCCAGCTGAAGGTCATAAAAGGGGTACGACACAGTCCGGTGATTCAGCAGGACCTGTAAAAGGGACATGCAACTATTGTAAACAACCAGGTCATTACATACACGATTGCCCAGTCTTGAAGCGTAATATCGCCACAGGTAAAACACAAGAAAGACCACGGCCACCTAGACAGGATCAGAATGAACAAGGAGCACTGCAGCATGCACAGTCCATGCCAGCTCCACAACAGTCTATACAGTTTGTGCCAGCTGCACCAGCGCTGCCTGTTGCTGCCACACAAACCACGACACGACAGCTGTACCAGACCGCACAGTATGATTATCCTGATTATCAACGATACGCATGAACCAGCCTGGAGAGGGAAGTTGACTTACCCCTTATCGAGGTCCCTGTAGACCAAGAAGGACCTTATGTACATAGTGAACTATTAGGCCAAGATAGAAAATTTTTACTTGATACAGGGGCAAGTCGAACAACTATAAAACGTAGTGAAGTTCCAGGGGCACCCCTCTCAGGCTCACAGAATATTTCCCTTGGTTTTTCAGGAAAACCTATTGTTAATGAAGTATCACAGCCTCTCCCACTTACGATAGGACCCTTAACCCGAACTACAGATTTATTGCTTACTAAATCATGTCCAGAAAACCTGTTAGGTATAAAAACACTGAAAGCTCTAGGAGCTATAATATGTTGTTCTCCGGAAGGAGTAAGATTGTTTTTACGTGATTTCAAAGGTCACTATGTGTCTCGAGACATGGATCCCCGACTGCAGACTTTACCTACACATTTATGGGCACAAGGCCCTACTGATGTGGGTTGCATGAATATTACACCATATCGGGTTACATTAAAGGCAGGAGTGGTACTACCACGAATGCGACAATACAAGTTACCCCCAGATGCTGTAGTGGCTTTACTGCAAATTATTGACGAGCTCATTGTCCAAGGAGTGGTTGTGGAAACAGACTCCAATGTATGTAATTCCCCGATAATTCCGATTCTTAAACGAACAGATCCAAAGGCTCCGCCAGTATATCGATTGGTTATTGATCTGCGCGAATTGAACAAATGCATTGTGCCACAATTCCCTGTGGTCCCAGATATCTCGTCATTACTGACAGCTATTGATTCTGAAGCAACATTCTTTACTGTAATTGATCTCAAGAATGCCTTTTTCAGCGTCCCAATAGATCCGGAAAGCCAATACTTGTTCGGATTTAGTTTAAATGGACGTAGCTTTAAATTCACACGCGCACCTCAAGGATTTACAGAAAGCCCCAGCATCTATAGCCAAGCACTGAAACGAGAACTTGACAGTATTCACATGCCAGTCAACACTGCCCTGCTTCAATATGTCGATGATCTGCTGATCACCGCTAGAAGCGAACCTGAATGTGAGCAAGCATCACTGACAGTTTTACAATTTCTAGCCGAAAAGGGGCACAAGGTGTCCCCTTCTAAGCTGCAATTCTGTGTCCAGCGAGTTGTTTATCTTGGACACTCGCTGTCCAAGGAGGGAAGGCAGCTTACACCAGATCGCATCCAGCTAATTGCAAATATGCCAATACCCACGACACAAAAGGAGGTGCGGGCTTTCATAGGCCTCACTTCATATTGTAGGCAGTGGATCCCTCAGTATGCATTTCTAGCAAAACCACTCATTCAATTGACAACACAGGAGGCAGCCACATCGACTGTCCTCCCTTGGACTCAGGAACATACACACGTTTTTGAAAGTTTAAAGAAAGCTTTATGTCAAGCACCTGTCCTAGCAACACCATGTTACAATAAACAGTTTACACTCTTTGTTACAGAACGCGAAGGTACTGCCTTGTCAGTACTCACACAGAAACAAGCAGGATCACACAAACCATGTGCTTATTTTTCTAGTACATTAGATCCCGTAGCTCAGGCTTTGCCTGCATGCCTAAAATCAGTGGCAGCAACAGCTTTAGCAATCAGACAAAGCGATGCCATAGTGTTAGGACATCCATTGACAGTACAAGTACCACATGCAGTAGAGGTTCTTTTGAACCGCACACAAACACAACACTTGACTATAGCACGACTCACCGGTTACGAATTAACATTGTTTCAGCCACATATAGAAATCAGACGTTGTAGTACATTGAATCCTGCCACACTGTTACCTGTAAATGGAACAGATCCACTTGCACATGATTGTATTGAAGTTATCACTATCACGACGAAACCCAGACAAGATTTAACAGACGTTCCATTATCAGATCCAGACCTGACGTTGTATGTAGATGGTTCATGTATGAGAACAGGTACAGGAGAGTTAGTGGCCGCTTATGCAGTCACAACAGACGCTGAAATCATTGAAACAAATTGTATAAATACCTTGTCCGCTCAAGCAGCAGAGCTCATCGCTCTGACACAAGCCTGTATTCAAGCCACAAATAAAAAAGTCAACATATACACTGATTCACGTTATGCATTCGGAGTTGTACATGACTTCGGCGTGCTGTGGCGAGAGAGAGGTTATTTAACTTCTCACGGTGCCCACATTCAGCACGGACCCCTCATTCATGCCTTATTAGATGCAATACATCTACCCACTGCGATATCAATTATGAAATGTAAAGCTCATACGAAAGTTACTGATATCATTTCTCAAGGCAATGATCTAGCTGACAGAACAGCTAAACAGACTGCTCAAACTCAAACATCCGACATGACAAAGACAATAGTCCCGACGCCAACACATTGCATGATGGTTAAGGATCCCGCTCTTGACGTAATTGACATACAGACACATGCTACTCCAGACGAAATAAAGAAATGGACTGAATTAGGAGGGATCCAAACGGATCAAGGATGGATGACCAAGGAAAAATCTGTGTGGTTCCTTCCTGATTCAATGGTCCAAGTCATTATTAACACTGTACATAGTCCAGCGCATCTAGGGGAAAAAGCTATGCTAGACAGCATTCAACACATTTGGTTCAACAAACATTTACGAGCAGCAGCTAAACAAAAGGTCCGTACCTGTATGATCTGTTGTCAGTTTAACCCAGGAAAAAGCATTCCCGTAGAACAGGGTGGATTTCAGCCTCCTGATCACCCTTTTGAAATCCTCCAGATGGATTATATCCAGATGGAACGATGTCGAGGATTCAAATATGTTCTCGTAGTTGTCTGTGCTCTTTCCCGTTGGACAGAGGCATACCCGGTTTCAGATTACACTGCCCCGACTACTGCCAAACAGTTAGTTCGAGAATTCTTCCCACGGTACGGTTTACCACGTGTTGTCTACTCAGATAACGGCCAGCCGTTCTCATCCGAACTAATGAAACACGTTTCACTTTTGTTAGGCTATCAGTGGAAATTCCACTGTGTCCGACACCCCGAGGCAGCAGGTCTCGTGGAAAGACATAATCAAACTCTGAAAATTAGATTGTCCAAAATATGCAGGGAGAAAGGTGTCGACTGGGTAGTAGCGTTACCAGTTGCACTCTTTTACATGAGAATGGTAGCACACTCTCGAACAGGGCTATCCCCTTATGAAGTGATCTTCGGTAGACCACCAAATATGTGGGGGACGCCTATACCACGCAAAATAACTGATATTGACTGTAATATGCTGACAGATTACTTGGCTTCCTTGATGTCTGCACTACAATCTTGTCGTTCACAGGTAGCTGCAGCTTTTCCTGACAACACTGAGGTGAAACCCCATGACGTAATTCCAGGAGACCTGGTCTTAGTGAGGAACTTTGATCGGAAGTCTCAGCTGGACCCTAGGTGGAGGTCGCCTCAGCTCGTGTTATTAACGACGAGGACAGCCGTGAAGATCGAGGGTCGAAAAGGCTGGGTACATTCAAGTCATATCAAGAAATTTCATGGACTACCATCAGATGTAAATACCACACCTCGTGTGTCTTCACCCATTGACTCAAAACTTCCTTTGGTTGAATCAAGTAATCACGAACAATATAAACTGAAACTCAGGTCTAACCAGTCAGGCAATTTGATTGTTTAAGTCCTCTCCAAGGTGAAGCGGTTGAATTTGTCTCTGACATGTATCCCTTAGACCTGAATAGAGAAAAAACCCGAAAAATGTTGAAACGACATGCATACTGTAAATCACTGCGTAGTCATTGCACAGTGACGTTATTAATTTTGTTTTTCTTAAGTCTTTTAATAATTACTGCAAGTATATTGTTGCACATATATTATCCTATTTCTAGATATGTTTATAATGTTACTGCTGAACATTCTTTTAGTGAATTACCTCCGCACGAGTTGTCTTATAGATTTGCGCTGCGCAATAACACGTTTATTAGTATGTTACATCATTCCCATCAGGTTAGCAATGCTACAAATTGTTGGATCTGTGGCCGACTCCCTCCCTATCAGAATTATAAAGGAATTCTACCTCTCTTTCCATACCCATTCACACACAACGGCTCCTGTGGAGCATGGTTTAGTTTAATTAATTCCCAAGATTCGAATTCTGCAGTTTATCAAGACAACTGGGTATGGGGAAATTTGAACTTAGTTTTACTTAAAGTCTGCTACCCTAACAAGGAGGGACTTCCCAAAAGAACAGGAACTGATCTAGAAAATGAAGTGTATGGATTAGGTAATTTTACACTCAATCTTATGATCCTAAATGTCGAATCCGAAGCTACTCCAATTTTGCCCGCTATGTCAATATTCCCAGTAAAAGGTGAATTATGTGTAAGAAAGAATGGTTCCATACATATGGGCCATAGTAGATGCACCACTGTAATAGAATTTAGTGATCAGGGAAAGTCTACATTTAGAGCTTCCCGCCATTCCTATTTCATATGTGGTCAGACGGCATATGTACGTTTGCCTCTAGATTGGGATGGTACCTGCTACATTGGATTCCTTTTGCCACCTGTTTTCCTAGCTCCTCCTGATTATCACAGAAATACTCAGTTAGTACACAATAGAGAAAGAAGAGATCTCCCAATAGTCGATTACACTGAAACAGCATGGGAAAAATACACAGATTTCAATAAAGGTCTCTTTCCCTATATAGGTACCGTTACTAATAGTAAGCTGATACGTAGATTAACTAGAACCCTTGAAGCAGTAGTGAATGAAACTATTTCCGCCTTAGGCAATTTAACAGAAGAGCAGTCTGCTATGCGGATTGTTGTGCTTCAAAATTGTCTTGTCCTTGACGTCATCCTGGCCGATAGGGGCGGAGCTTGTAGGGTCATCGGATCAAGTTGTTGCATTTTCATACCAGAAAATTCGCCATCTGTATATAAAGCCATAACCCGCCTTCATAAGATTGTAAGCCAGATACACCAGAATCCAGGCACCTGGACTTGGTCCGGTTGGTTTTGGAGTGTATTATCTACCTTTGGATGGAAGGTCCTATCCTTCCTAGGTATTGGCCTTCTCATACTATTCAGTTGCTGTCTATGTCTACAATGTGGACCAGCGATCTGTGGTCTGTGTGCCACATCGTGTATTCCACCACCAAGATTTCATTCATCCCGGAAGAAGAAAAAAGAAGAACAAATGATGCTATATGAACAGATCAACGGATTGATGAAGATTGATATCTCTTAACGGGCAAGTAGGGGACAAGGAGGGAATGTGGAAATATGGATTTTTCTGATCAGTTATGTCCCCTATCTTGGACCCCAACGGTTCCATGTATAAATCACAAGTACATGTATGTTCCCTCCAGTTCCAGTTATGAAGACGCAAATACATGTGCGTCCACCGTTAACATGTCCTCTTTCAGATCCGCCATGAATGGGCCGGATATTCCATTCCTAAGTACGAAAGGCCACCGGCTTTATATGGTTCACTTATGCCATTTTACAGTTCAGGCGAGTAGGCCCTGATTCTGCCATCAAGCTTTTCCTGCCTTCTGCCTCTGAGAGCTCCAGTCTGAGCCTGCATCTGTATCCATGAACTTTGTCCTCATTCTCTGCGTGGCTCACGGTGCCTGACATCAGCTCGCTGCCTGCCAAAAACTGTATTTCACCTTCGAAATTATCTGCTCCGCTCCCTGCCCAATGCATTCCTGTCTAGTAGTTTAAGTAAACAGTCTTCCAGCTACCAAGCAAAGGCCCGGCTTCTCTGTCTTTATGCAAGTAATTCATAGCCCTATTATTATGGAAGACTTTCGCCCTCGCATCTAGTGTAGACACTTAGACGCTTGTACACGCACTAACAGTCAGTATAGTCAGTATGAAATAAGATTCTACTCTAAGAGACCTCTCTTTTGGATAACATAGTTCTTTAAACATAGGATGTTAGATATGATTTGGGATAAGGTTGACTTGACCCTCCAGACATCTGTCGCCACATGTAGAGCTAAATATCAAATCCCCTTCACCCCCTAGTTGCACGTCAATCATACGTCATGCTGCTGCGCGCGCATTTCTGCCAAGTATTTCTGCTGACATTGCGAAATTCCTTCATGGAACCACCCTATTATGACATCACACCTGATGACGTTCTTTAGTCACACCCAGTTACGCCCACTTTTGCTACGCATGTATGTTTTATCTACACTATCAATTGTTACGCCTCTTGCATTTGCTTCAATGTAATGCCTATTGTATAAAAGTGATTACTTATCAATAAAGTATGTACTTCACTTCCTGAACCTCCGTGGTGATGGAACCTGGAGTCATCGATTCGAATCGTCCATTGGAATAAAGCCCATTCCGAACCTCTAATGTCACGGATTTTGCCTCTTATTTTACTGAGCTATATTTATTATTTTTCTGTATCAAATTAAGTCCCGGTAATTAAATTATTTACCACAAGGTTCCTGAGCCTCTCCCTGCAGCTGCAGAAAGCCCACACCCCCAGGTTCCTGAGCCTCTCCCTGCAGCTGCAGAAAGGCCTCACCCCCAGTTTTCTGAGCGTATTCCTGGAGCTGCAGAATGGACTCACCCCCAGGTTCCTGAGCCTCTCCTTAAAGCTGCAGAAAGGCCTCAACCCCAGGTTTCTGAGCCCCTCCCTGCAGCTGCAGAAATGCCTCACCCCCAGGTTCCTGAGCCTCTCCCTGCAGCTACAGAAAAGGCCTCACCCCCAGGTTCCTGAACATCCCCGTACAGCTGCAGAAAGGACTCACCCCCAGGTTCCTGAGCCTCTCCCTGCAGCTTCATAAAGGCCTCACCCCCAGGTTGCAGAGCCTCTCCCTGCAGCTGCAGAAAGGCCTAACACCCAGGTTCCTGAACATCCCCGTGCAGCTGCAGAAAGGCCTCACCCCTAGCTTCATGAGCCTCTACCTGCAGCTGCAGAAAGGCCTCAGCCCCAGTTTTCTGAGCCCCTCCCTGCAGCAGCAGAAAGGCCTCATCCACAGGTTCCTGAGGCTTTCCCTGCAGCTGCAGAAAGGCCTCAGCCCCAGGTTTCTGAGCCCCTCCCTGCAGCTGCAGAAATGCCTCACCCCCAGGTTCCTGAGCCTCTCCCTGCAGCTACAGAAAAGGCCTCACCCCCAGGTTCTTGAACATCGTCGTACAGCTGCAGAAAGGACTCACCCCCAGGTTACTGAGTCTCTCCCTGCATCTTCTTAAAGGCCTCACCCCCAGGTTTCAGAGCCTCTCCCTGCAGCTGCAGAAAGGCCTAACACCCAGGTTCCTGAACATCCCCGTGCAGCTGCAGAAAGGCCTCACCCCTAGCTTCATGAGCCTCTACCTGCAGCTGCAGAAAGGCCTCAGCCCCAGGTTTCTGAGCCCCTCCCAGCAGCAGCAGAAAGGCCTCATCCACAGGATTCTGAGGCTCTCCCTGCAGCTGCAGAAAGGCCTCACCCCCACGTTCCTGAGCCTCTCCCTGCAGCTACAGAAAAGGCCTCACCCCCAGGTTCCTGAACATCCCCGTGCAGCTGCAGAAAGGACTCACCCCCTGGTTCCTGAGCCTCTCCCTGCAGCTGCAGAAAGGACTCACCCCCAGGGTCCTGAGCCTCTCCCTGCAGCTGCAAAAAGGCCTCATCCCCAGGTTCCTGAGCCACTTCCTGGAGCTGCATAGTGGACTCACCCCCAAGTTCCTGAGCCTCTCCCTGCGTCCGCAGAATGGACTCACCCCCAAGTTCCTGAGCCTCTTCCTGCAGCTGCAGAAAGGCCTCACCCCAGGTTCCTGAGCGTATTCCTGGACCTGCAGAATGGTCTCACCCCCAGGTTCCTGAGCCGCTCCCTGCAGCTGCAGAAAGGACTCACGCCCAGGTTCCTGAGCCTCTCCCTGCAGCTGCAGAAAGGCCTCACACCCAGGTTTCTGAGCCTCCCCCTGCAGCTGCAGAAATGGCCTCACCCCCAGGTTCCTGAGCCTATCCCTTCAGCTATAGAAAAGGCCTCACCCCAAGGTTCGTGAGCCTCTCCCTGCAGCTATAGGAAAGGCCTCACCCCCAGGTTCCTGAGCCGGTCCCTGCAGCTGCAGAAAGGCCTCACCCCCAGCTTCCTGAGCCTCTCCCAGCAGCTGCAGAAAGGCCTAACCCCCAGGTTTCTGAACATCCCTAGGCAGCTAAAGAAAGACCTCACCCCCAGGTTCCTGAGCCTATCCCTTCAGCTATAGAAAAGGCCTCACCCCAAGGTTCGTGAGCCTCTCCCTGCAGCTATAGAAAAGGCCTCAACCCCAGGTTCCTGAGCCTCTCCCTGCAGCTGCAGAAAGGCCTCACACCCAGGCTCCTGAGCCTCCCCCTGCAGCTGCAGAAAAGGCCTCACCCCCAGGTTCCTGAACATCCCTGTGCAGCTGCAGAAAGGACTCACCCCCAGGTTCCTGAGCCTCTCCCTGCAGCTGCAGAAAGGACTCACCCCCAGGGTCCTGAGCCTCTCCCTGCAGCTGCAGAAAGGCCTCATCCCCAGGTTCCTGAGCCACTTCCTGGAGCTGCATATCCCTGTGCAGCTGCAGAAAGGCCTCACCACAAGGTTCCTGAATCTCCTCCGGCAGCTACAGAAAGGCCTAACTCCCAGGTTCCTGAGCCTCTCCCTGCAGCTACAGAAAGGCCTAACACCCAGGTTCCTGAACATCCCCGTGCAGCTGCAGAAAGGCCTCAGCCCCAGTTTGCTGAGCCCCTCCCAGCAGCAGCAGAAAGGCCTCATCCATAGGTTCCTGAGGCTCTCCCTGCAGCTGCAGAAAGGCCTCAGCCCCAGGTTTCTGAGCCCCTCCCTGCAGCTGCAGAAATGCCTCACCCCCAGGTTCCTGAGCCTCTCCCTGCAGCTACAGAAAAGGCCTCACCCCCAGGTTCCTGAACATCCCCGTACAGCTGCAGAAAGGACTCACCCCCAGGTTACTGAGTCTCTCCCTGCATCTTCATAAAGGCCTCACCCCCAGGTTTCAGAGCCTCTCCCTGCAGCTGCAGAAAGGCCTAACACCCAGGTTCCTGAACATCCCCGTGCAGCTGCAGAAAGGCCTCACCCCTAGCTTCATGAGCCTCTACCTGCAGCTGCAGAAAGGCCTCAGCCCCAGGTTTCTGAGCCCCTCCCAGCAGCAGCAGAAAGGCCTCATCCACAGGTTTCTGAGGCTCTCCCTGCAGCTGCAGAAAGGCCTCACCCCCAAGTTCCTGAGCCTCTCCCTGCAGCTGCAGAAAGGCCTAACCCCTAGGTTCCTGAGGGTAATCCTGGAGCTGCAGAATGGACTCACCCCAAGGTTCCTGAGCCTCTCCCTGCAGCTGCAGAACGGCCTCAACCCCAAGGTTCTAGAGCCTCTCCCTGTAGCTGCAGAAAGGCCTCACCCCCAGGTTACTGAGCCTATCGCTGCAGCTATAGAAAAGGCCTCACCCCAAGGTTTGTGAGCCTTTCCCTGCAGCTATAGAAAAGGCCTCGCCCCCAGGTTCCTGAGCCTCTCCCTGCAGCTGCAGAAAGGCCTCACCCCCAGGTTCGTAAGCCTCTCCCTGCAGTTGCAGAAAGGCCACACCCCCAGGTTCCCAAACATCCCCGTGCAGCTGCAGAAAGGCCTCACCCCCAGGTTCCTGATCCTCTCCCTTCAGCTATAGAAAAGGCCTCACCACCAGGTTCCTGAGCCTCTCCCTGCAGCTGCAGAAAGGCCTCACCCCCACGTTCCTGAGCCTCTCCCTGCAGCTACAGAAAAGGCCTCACCCCCAGGTTCCTGAACATCCCTGTGCAGCTGCAGAAAGGACTCACCCCCAGGTTCCTGAGCCTCTCCCTGCAGCTGCAGAAAGGACTCACCCCCAGGGTCCTGAGCCTCTCCCTGCAGCTGCAGAAAGGCCTCATCCCCAGGTTCCTGAGCCACTTCCTGGAGCTGCATAGTGGACTCACCCCCAAGTTCCTGAGCCTCTACCTGCGTCCGCAGAATGGTCTCACCCCCAAGTTCCTGAGCCTCTTCCTGCAGCTGCAGAAAGGCCTCACCCCAGGTTCCTGAGCGTATTCCTGGAGCTGCAGAATGGTCTCACCCCCAGGTTCCTGAGCCGCTCCCTGCAGCTGCAGAAAGGACTCACGCCCAGGTTCCTGAGCCTCTCCCTGCAGCTGCAGAAAGGCCTCACACCCAGGTTTCTGAGCCTCCCCCTACAGCTGCAGAAATGGCCTCACCCCCAGGTTCCTGAGCCTATCCCTTCAGCTATAGAAAAGGCCTCACCCCAAGGTTCGTGAGCCTCTCCCTGCAGCTATAGAAAAGGCCTCACCCCCAGGTTCCTGAGCCGGTCCCTGCAGCTGCAGAAAGGCCTCACCCCCAGGTTCCTGAGCCTCTCCCAGCAGCTGCAGAAAGGCCTAACCCCCAGGTTTCTGAACATCCCTAGGCAGCTAAAGAAAGACCTCACCCCCAGGTTCCTGAGCCTATCCCTTCAGCTATAGAAAAGGCCTCACCCCAAGGTTCGTGAGCCTCTCCCTGCAGCTATAGAAAAGGCCTCAACCCCAGGTTCCAGAGCCTCTCCCTGCAGCTGCAGAAAGGCCTCACACCCAGGCTCCTGAGCCTCCCCCTGCAGCTGCAGAAAGGCCTCACCACAAGGTTCCTGAACCTCCTCCGGCAGCTACAGAAAGGCCTAACTCCCAGGTTCCTGAGCCTCTCCCTGCAGCTACAGAAAATGCCTCACCCCCAGGTTCCCAAACCTTTCCCTGCAGCTACAGAAAAGGACTCACCCCCAGGTTCCTAAGCCTGTCCCTGCAGCTGCAGAAAGGCCTCAGCCCCAGGTTTCTGAGCCCCTCCCTGCAGCTGCAGAAATGCCTCACCCCCAGGTTCCTGAGCCTCTCCCTGCAGCTACAGAAAAGGCCTCACCCCCAGGTTCCTGAACATCCCCGTACAGCTGCAGAAAGGACTCACCCCCAGGTTCCTGAGCCTCTCCCTGCAGCTTCATAAAGGCCTCACCCCCAGGTTTCAGAGCCTCTCCCTGCAGCTGCAGAAAGGCCTAACACCCAGGTTCCTGAACATCCCCGTGCAGCTGCAGAAAGGCCTCAGCCCCAGTTTTCTGAGCCCCTCCCAGCAGCAGCAGAAAGGCCTCATCCATAGGCTCCTGAGGCTCTCCCTGCAGCTGCAGAAAGGCCTCAGCCCCAGGTTTCTGAGCCCCTCCCTGCAGCTGCAGAAATGCCTCACCCCCAGGTTCCTGAGCCTCTCCCTGCAGCTACAGAAAAGGCCTCACCCCCAGGTTCCTGAACATCCCCGTACAGCTGCAGAAAGGACTCACCCCCAGGTTACTGAGTCTCTCCCTGCATCTTCATAAAGGCCTCACCCCCAGGTTTCAGAGCCTCTCCCTGCAGCTGCAGAAAGGCCTAACACCCAGGTTCCTGAACATCCCCGTGCAGCTGCAGAAAGGCCTCACCCCTAGCTTCATGAGCCTCTACCTGCAGCTGCAGAAAGGCCTCAGCCCCAGGTTTCTGAGCCCCTCCCAGCAGCAGCAGAAAGGCCTCATCCACAGGTTTCTGAGGCTCTCCCTGCAGCTGCAGAAAGGCCTCACCCCCACGTTTCTGAGCCTCTCCCTGCAGCTACAGAAAAGGCCTCACCCCCAGGTTCCTGAACATCCCCGTGCAGCTGCAGAAAGGACTCACCCCCTGGTTCCTGAGCCTCTCCCTGCAGCTGCAGAAAGGACTCACCCCCAGGGTCCTGAGCCTCTCCCTGCAGCTGCAAAAAGGCCTCATCCCCAAGTTCCTGAGCCTCTTCCTGCAGCTGCAGAAAGGCCTCACCCCAGGTTCCTGCGCCTCTCCCTGCATCCGCTGAATGGACTCACCCCCAAGTTCCTGAGCCTCTCACTGCAGCTGCAGAAAGGCCTCACCCCCAGGTTCCTGAGGGTAATCCTGGAGCTGCAGAATGGACTCACCCCCAGGTTCCTGAGCCTCTCCCTGCAGCTGCAGAACGGCCTCAACCCCAAGGTTCTAGAGCCTCTCCCTGTATGTGCAGAAAGGCCTCACCCCCAGGTTACTGAGCCTATCGCTGCAGCTATAGAAAAGGCCTCACCCCAAGGTTTGTGAGCCTTTCCCTGCAGCTATAGAAAAGGCCTCGCCCCCAGGTTCCTGAGCCTCTCCCTGCAGCTGCAGAAAGGCCTCACCCCCAGGTTCGTAAGCCTCTCCCTGCAGTTGCAGAAAGGCCACACCCCCAGGTTCCCGAACATCCCCGTGCAGCTGCAGAAAGGCCTCATCCCCAGGTTTCTGATCCTCTCCCTTCAGCTATAGAAAAGGCCTCACCACCAGGTTCCTGAGCCTCTCCCTGCAGCTGCAGAAAGGCCTCACCCCCACGTTCCTGAGCCTCTCCCTGCAGCTACAGAAAAGGCCTCACCCCCAGGTTCCTGAACATCCCCGTGCAGCTGCAGAAAGGACTCACCCCCAGGTTCCTGAGCCTCTCCCTGCAGCTGCAGAAAGGACTCACCCCCAGGGTCCTGAGCCTCTCCCTGCAGCTGCAGAAAGGCCTCATCCCCAGGTTCCTGAGCCACTTCCTGGAGCTGCATAGTGGACTCACCCCCAAGTTCCTGAGCCTCTCCCTGCGTCCGCAGAATGGACTCACCCCCAAGTTCCTGAGCCTCTTCCTGCAGCTGCAGAAAGGCCTCACCCCAGGTTCCTGAGCGTATTCCTGGAGCTGCAGAATGGTCTCACCCCCAGGTTCCTGAGCCGCTCCCTGCAGCTGCAGAAAGGACTCACGCCCAGGTTCCTGAGCCTCTCCCTGCAGCTGCAGAAAGGCCTCACACCCAGGTTTCTGAGCCTCCCCCTACAGCTGCAGAAATGGCCTCACCCCCAGGTTCCTGAGCCTATCCCTTCAGCTATAGAAAAGGCCTCACCCCAAGGTTCGTGAGCCTCTCCCTGCAGCTATAGAAAAGGCCTCACCCCAGGTTCCTGAGCCGGTCCCTGCAGCTGCAGAAAGGCCTCACCCCCAGGTTCCTGAGCCTCTCCCAGCAGCTGCAGAAAGGCCTAACCCCCAGGTTTCTGAACATCCCTAGGCAGCTAAAGAAAGACCTCACCCCCAGGTTCCTGAGCCTATCCCTTCAGCTATAGAAAAGGCCTCACCCCAAGGTTCGTGAGCCTCTCCCTGCAGCTATAGAAAAGGCCTCAACCCCAGGTTCCAGAGCCTCTCCCTGCAGCTGCAGAAAGGCCTCACCACAAGGTTCCTGAACCTCCTCCGGCAGCTACAGAAAGGCCTAACTCCCAGGTTCCTGAGCCTCTCCCTGCAGCTACAGAAAAGGCCTCGCCCCCAGGTTTCCAAACCTTTCCCTGCAGCTACAGAAAAGGCCTCACCCCCAGGTTCCTAAGCCTGTCCCTGCAGCTGCAGAAAGGCCTCAGCCCCAGGTTTCTGAGCCCCTCCCTGCAGCTGCAGAAATGCCTCACCCCCAGGTTCCTGAGCCTCTCCCTGCAGCTACAGAAAAGGCCTCACCCCCAGGTTCCTGAACATCCCCGTACAGCTGCAGAAAGGACTCACCCCCAGGTTCCTGAGCCTCTCCCTGCAGCTTCATAAAGGCCTCACCCCCAGGTTTCAGAGCCTCTCCCTGCAGCTGCAGAAAGGCCTAACACCCAGGTTCCTGAACATCCCCGTGCAGCTGCAGAAAGGCCTCACCCCTAGCTTCATGAGCCTCTACCTGCAGCTGCAGAAAGGCCTCAGCCCCAGTTTTCTGAGCCCCTCCCAGCAGCAGCAGAAATGCCTCATCCACAGGTTCCTGAGGCTCTCCCTGCAGCTGCAGAAAGGCCTCAGCCCCAGGTTTCTGAGCCCCTCCCTGAAGCTGCAGGAATGCCTCACCCCCAGGTTCCTGAGCCTCTCCCTGCAGCTACAGAAAAGGCCTCACCCCCAGGTTCCTGAACATCCCCGTACAGCTGCAGAAAGGACTCACCCCCAGGTTACTGAGTCTCTCCCTGCATCTTCATAAAGTCCTCACCCCCAGGTTTCAGAGCCTCTCCCTGCAGCTGCAGAAAGGCCTAACACCCAGGTTCCTGAACATCCCCGTGCAGCTGCAGAAAGGCCTCACCCCTAGCTTCATGAGCCTCTACCTGCAGCTGCAGAAAGGCCTCAGCCCCAGGTTTCTGAGCCCCTCCCAGCAGCAGCAGAAAGGCCTCATCCACAGGTTTCTGAGGCTCTCCCTGCAGCTGCAGAAAGGCCTCACCCCCACGTTCCTGAGCCTCTCCCTGCAGCTACAGAAAAGGCCTCACCCCCAGGTTCCTGAACATCCCCGTGCAGCTGCAGAAAGGACTCACCCCCTGGTTCCTGAGCCTCTCCCTGCAGCTGCAGAAAGGACTCACCCCCAGGGTCCTGAGCCTCTCCCTGCAGCTGCAAAAAGGCCTCATCCCCAGGTTCCTGAGCCACTTCCTGGAGCTGCATAGTGGACTCACCCCCAAGTTCCTGAGCCTCTCCCTGCGTCCGCAGAATGGACTCACCCCCAAGTTCCTGAGCCTCTTCCTGCAGCTGCAGAAAGGCCTCATCCCCAGGTTCCTGAGCCACTTCCTGGAGCTGCATAGTGGACTCACCCCCAAGTTCCTGAGCCTCTCCCTGCGTCCGCAGAATGGACTCACCCCCAAGTTCCTGAGCCTCTTCCTGCAGCTGCAGAAAGGCCTCACCCCAGGTTCCTGAGCGTATTCCTGGAGCTGCAGAATGGTCTCACCCCCAGGTTCCTGAGCCGCTCCCTGCAGCTGCAGAAAGGACTCACGCCCAGGTTCCTGAGCCTCTCCCTGCAGCTGGAGAAAGGCCTCACACCCAGGTTTCTGAGCCTCCCCCTACAGCTGCAGAAATGGCCTCACCCCCAGGTTCCTGAGCCTATCCCTTCAGCTATAGAAAAGGCCTCACCCCAAGGTTCGTGAGCCTCTCCCTGCAGCTATAGAAAAGGCCTCACCCCCAGGTTCCTGAGCCGGTCCCTGCAGCTGCAGAAAGGCCTCACCCCCAGGTTCCTGAGCCTCTTCCAGCAGCTGCAGAAAGGCCTAACCCCCAGGTTTCTGAACATCCCTAGGCAGCTAAAGAAAGACCTCACCCCCAGGTTCCTGAGCCTATCCCTTCAGCTATAGAAAAGGCCTCACCCCAAGGTTCGTGAGCCTCTCCCTGCAGCTATAGAAAAGGCCTCAACCCCAGGTTCCAGAGCCTCTCCCTGCAGCTGCAGAAAGGCCTCACCACAAGGTTCCTGAACCTCCTCCGGCAGCTACAGAAAGGCCTAACTCCCAGGTTCCTGAGCCTCTCCCTGCAGCTACAGAAAAGGCCTCGCCCCCAGGTTTCCAAACCTTTCCCTGCAGCTACAGAAAAGGCCTCACCCCCAGGTTCCTAAGCCTGTCCCTGCAGCTGCAGAAAGGCCTCAGCCCCAGGTTTCTGAGCCCCTCCCTGCAGCTGCAGAAATGCCTCACCCCCAGGTTCCTGAGCCTCTCCCTGCAGCTACAGAAAAGGCCTCACCCCCAGGTTCCTGAACATCCCCGTACAGCTGCAGAAAGGACTCACCCCCAGGTTCCTGAGCCTCTCCCTGCAGCTTCATAAAGGCCTCACCCCCAGGTTTCAGAGCCTCTCCCTGCAGCTGCAGAAAGGCCTAACACCCAGGTTCCTGAACATCCCCGTGCAGCTGCAGAAAGGCCTCACCCCTAGCTTCATGAGCCTCTACCTGCAGCTGCAGAAAGGCCTCAGCCCCAGTTTTCTGAGCCCCTCCCAGCAGCAGCAGAAATGCCTCATCCACAGGTTCCTGAGGCTCTCCCTGCAGCTGCAGAAAGGCCTCAGCCCCAGGTTTCTGAGCCCCTCCCTGCAGCTGCAGGAATGCCTCACCCCCAGGTTCCTGAGCCTCTCCCTGCAGCTACAGAAAAGGCCTCACCCCCAGGTTCCTGAACATCCCCGTACAGCTGCAGAAAGGACTCACCCCCAGGTTACTGAGTCTCTCCCTGCATCTTCATAAAGTCCTCACCCCCAGGTTTCAGAGCCTCTCCCTGCAGCTGCAGAAAGGCCTAACACCCAGGTTCCTGAACATCCCCGTGCAGCTGCAGAAAGGCCTCACCCCTAGCTTCATGAGCCTCTACCTGCAGCTGCAGAAAGGCCTCAGCCCCAGGTTTCTGAGCCCCTCCCAGCAGCAGCAGAAAGGCCTCATCCACAGGTTTCTGAGGCTCTCCCTGCAGCTGCAGAAAGGCCTCACCCCCACGTTCCTGAGCCTCTCCCTGCAGCTACAGAAAAGGCCTCACCCCCAGGTTCCTGAACATCCCCGTGCAGCTGCAGAAAGGACTCACCCCCTGGTTCCTGAGCCTCTCCCTGCAGCTGCAGAAAGGACTCACCCCCAGGGTCCTGAGCCTCTCCCTGCAGCTGCAAAAAGGCCTCATCCCCAGGTTCCTGAGCCACTTCCTGGAGCTGCATAGTGGACTCACCCCCAAGTTCCTGAGCCTCTCCCTGCGTCCGCAGAATGGACTCACCCCCAAGTTCCTGAGCCTCTTCCTGGAGCTGCAGAAAGGCCTCACCCCAGGTTCCTGAGCGTATTCCTGGAGCTGCAGAATGGTCTCACCCCCAGGTTCCTGAGCCGCTCCCTGCAGCTGCAGAAAGGACTCACGCCCAGGTTCCTGATCCTCTCCCTGCAGCTGCAGAAAGGCCTCACACCGAGGTTTCTGAGCCTCCCCCTGCAGCTGCAGAAATGGCCTCACCCCCAGGTTCCTGAGCCTATCCCTTCAGCTATAGAAAAGGCCTCACCCCAAGGTTCGTGAGCATCTCCCTGCAGCTATAGGAAAGGCCTCACCCCCAGGTTCCTGAGCCGGTCCCTGCAGCTGCAGAAAGGCCTCACCCCCAGGTTCCTGAGCCTCTCCCAGCAGCTGCAGAAAGGCCTAACCCCCAGGTTTCTGAACATCCCTAGGCAGCTAAAGAAAGACCTCACCCCCAGGATCCTGAGCCTATCCCTTCAGCTATAGAAAAGGCCTCACCCCAAGGTTCGTGAGCCTCTCCCTGCAGCTATAGAAAAGGCCTCAACCCCAGGTTCCAGAGCCTCTCCCTGCAGCTGCAGAAAGGCCTCACACCCAGGCTCCTGAGCCTCCCCCTGCAGCTGCAGGAAGGCCTCACCACAAGGTTCCTGAACCTCCTCCGGCAGCTACAGAAAGGCCTAACTCCCAGGTTCCTGAGCCTCTCCCTGCAGCTACAGAAAAGGCCTCACCCCCAGGTTCCCGAACCTTTCCCTGCAGCTACAGAAAAGGCCTCACCCCCAGGTTCCTAAGCCTGTCCCTGCAGCTGCAGAAAGGCCTCAGCCCCAGGTTTCTGAGCCGCTCCCTGCAGCTGCAGAAATGCCTCACCCCCAGGTTCCTGAGCCTCTCCCTGCAGCTACAGAAAAGGCCTCACACCCAGGTTCCTGAACATCCCCGTACAGCTGCAGAAAGGACTCACCCCCAGGTTCCTGAGCCTCTCCCTGCAGCTTCAGAAAGGACTCACCCCCAGGGTCCTGAGCCTCTCCCTGCAGCTGCAGAAAGGCCTCATCCCCAGGTTCCTGAGCCAATTCCTGGAGCTGCATAATGGACTCACCCCCAGGTTCCTGAGCCTCTCCCTGCAGCTGCAGAAAGACCTTAACCCCAGGTTCCTGAGCCTCTCCCTGCATCCGCAGAATGGACTCACCCCCAAGTTCCTGAGCCTCTCCCTGCAGCTGCAGAAAGGCCTCACACCCAGGTTTCTGTTCCTCCCCCTGCAGCTGCAGAAAAGGCCTCACCCCCCAGGTTCCTGAGCTTCACCCTGCAGCTGCAGAAAGGCCTCACCCCCAGGTTCCTGAGCCTCTCCCTGCAGCTAAAGAAAAGGCCTCACCCGAGGTTCCTGAGCCTGTGCCTGCAGCTGCAGAAAGGCCTCACCCCCAGGTTCCTGAGCCTCTCCCTGCAGCTGCAGAAAGCCCACACCCCCAGGTTCCTGAGCCTCTCCCTGCAGCTGCAGAAAGGCCTCACCCCCAGTTTTCTGAGCGTATTCCTGGAGCTGCAGAATGGACTCACCCCCAGGTTCCTGAGCCTCTCCTTAAAGCTGCAGAAAGGCCTCAACCCCAGGTTTCTGAGCCCCTCCCTGCAGCTGCAGAAATGCCTCACCCCCAGGTTCCTCAGCCTCTCCCTGCAGCTACAGAAAAGGCCTCACCCCCAGGTTCCTGAACATCCCCGTACAGCTGCAGAAAGGACTCACCCCCAGGTTCCTGAGCCTCTCCCTGCAGCTTCATAAAGGCCTCACCCCCAGGTTGCAGAGCCTCTCCCTGCAGCTGCAGAAAGGCCTAACACCCAGGTTCCTGAACATCCCCGTGCAGCTGCAGAAAGGCCTCACCCCTAGCTTCATGAGCCTCTACCTGCAGCTACAGAAAGGCCTCAGCCCCAGTTTTCTGAGCCCCTCCCAGCAGCAGCAGAAAGGCCTCATCCACAGGTTCCTGAGGCTTTCCCTGCAGCTGCAGAAAGGCCTCAGCCCCAGGTTTCTGAGCCCCTCCCTGCAGCTGCAGAAATGCCTCACCCCCAGGTTCCTGAGCCTCTCCCTGCAGCTACAGAAAAGGCCTCACCCCCAGGTTCCTGAACATCCCCGTACAGCTGCAGAAAGGACTCACCCCCAGGTTACTGAGTCTCTCCCTGCATCTTCTTAAAGGCCTCACCCCCAGGTTCCAGAGCCTCTCCCTGCAGCTGCAGAAAGGCCTAACACCCAGGTTCCTGAACATCCCCGTGCAGCTGCAGAAAGGCCTCACCCCTAGCTTCATGAGCCTCTACCTGCAGCTGCAGAAAGGCCTCAGCCCCAGGTTTCTGAGCCCCTCCCAGCAGCAGCAGAAAGGCCTCATCCACAGGATTCTGAGGCTCTCCCTGCAGCTGCAGAAAGGCCTCACCCCCACGTTCCTGAGCCTCTCCCTGCAGCTACAGAAAAGGCCTCACCCCCAGGTTCCTGAACATCCCCGTGCAGCTGCAGAAAGGACTCACCCCCTGGTTCCTGAGCCTCTCCCTGCAGCTGCAGAAAGGACTCACCCCCAGGGTCCTGAGCCTCTCCCTGCAGATGCAAAAAGGCCTCATCCCCAGGTTCCTGAGCCACTTCCTGGAGCTGCATAGTGGACTCACCCCCAAGTTCCTGAGCCTCTCCCTGCGTCCGCAGAATGGACTCACCCCCAAGTTCCTGAGCCTCTTCCTGCAGCTGCAGAAAGGCCTCACCCCAGGTTCCTGAGCGTATTCCTGGACCTGCAGAATGGTCTCACCCCCAGGTTCCTGAGCCGCTCCCTGCAGCTGCAGAAAGGACTCACGCCCAGGTTCCTGAGCCTCTCCCTGCAGCTGCAGAAAGGCCTCACACCGAGGTTTCTGAGCCTCCCCCTGCAGCTGCAGAAATGGCCTCACCCCCAGGTTCCTGAGCCTATCCCTTCAGCTATAGAAAAGGCCTCACCCCAAGTTCGTGAGCCTCTCCCTGCAGCTATAGGAAAGGCCTCACCCCCAGGTTCCTGAGCCGGTCCCTGCAGCTGCAGAAAGGCCTCACCCCCAGGTTCCTGAGCCTCTCCCAGCAGCTGCAGAAAGGCCTAACCCCCAGGTTTCTGAACATCCCTAGGCAGCTAAAGAAAGACCTCACCCCCAGGTTCCTGAGCCTATCCCTTCAGCTATAGAAAAGGCCTCACCCCAAGGTTCGTGAGCCTCTCCCTGCAGCTATAGAAAAGGCCTCAACCCCAGGTTCCAGAGCCTCTCCCTGCAGCTGCAGAAAGGCCTCACACCCAGGCTCCTGAGCCTCCCCCTGCAGCTGCAGAAAGGCCTCACCACAAGGTTCCTGAACCTCCTCCGGCAGCTACAGAAAAGGCCTCACCCCCAGGTTCCTAAGCCTGTCCCTGCAGCTGCAGAAAGGCATCAGCCCCAGGTTTCTGAGCCCCTCCCTGCAGCTGCAGAAATGCCTCACCCCCAGGTTCCTGAGCCTCTCCCTGCAGCTACAGAAAAGGCCTCACACCCAGGTTCCTGAACATCCCCGTACAGCTGCAGAAAGGACTCACCCCCAGGTTCCTGAGCCTCTCCCTGCAGCTTCAGAAAGGACTCACCCCCAGGGTCTGAGCCTTTCCCTGCAGCTGCAGAAAGGCCTCATCCCCAGGTTCCTGAGGCAATTCCTGGAGCTGCATAATGGACTCACCCCCAGGTTCCTGAGCCTCTCCCTGCAGCTGCAGAAAGACCTCAACCCCAGGTTCCTGAACCTCTCCCTGCATCCGCAGAATGGACTCACCCCCAAGTTCCTGAGCCTCTCCCTGCAGCTGCAGAAAGGCCTCACACCCAGGTTTCTGTTCCTCCCCCTGCAGCTGCAGAAAAGGCCTCACCCCCCAGGTTCCTGAGCTTCACCCTGCAGCTGCAGAAAGGCCTCACCCCCAGGTTCCTGAGCCTCTCCCTGCAGCTAAAGAAAAGGCCTCACCCGAGGTTCCGGAGCCTGTGCCTGCAGCTGCAGAAAGGCCTCACCCCCAGGTTCCTGAGCCTCTCCCTGCAGCTGCAGAAAGGCCTAACCCCCAGGTTCCTGAACATCCCCGTGCAACTGCAGTAAGGGCCTCACCCCTAGGTTCCTGAGCCTATCCCTGCAGCTGCAGAAAGGCCTCATCCCCAGGTTCCTGAGCCTATCCCTGGAGCTGCAGAATGGACTCACCCCCAGGTTCCTGAGCCTCTCCCGGTAGCTGCCGAAAGGCCTCACCTCCAGGTTCCTGAGCCTATCCCTGGAGCTGCAGAATGGACTCACCCCCAGGTTCCTGAGCCTCTCCCTACAGCTGCAGAAAGGCCTCAACCCCAGGTTCCTGAGCGAATCCCTGCAGCTGGAGAAAGGACTCACCCCCAGGTTCCTGAGCCTCTCCCTGCAGCTGCAGAAAGCCCACACCCCCAGGTTCCTGAGCCACTCCCTGCAGCTGCAGAAAGGCCTCACCCCCAGTTTCCTGAGCGTATTCCTGGAGCTGCAGAATGGACTCACCCCCAGGTTCCTGAGCCTCTCCTTGAAGCTGCAGAAAGGCCTCAACCCCAGGTTCCAGAGCCTCTCCCTGCAGCTGCAGAAAGGCCTCACCCCCAGGTTCCTGAGCCTCTCCCTGCACCTGCCGAAAGGCCTCAACCCCAGGTTCCAGAGCCTCTCCCTGCAGCTCCAGAAAGGCCTCACACACAGGCTCCTGAGCCTCCCCCTGCAGCTGCAGAAAGGCCTCACCACAAGGTTCCTGAACCTCCTCCGGCAGCTGCAGAAAGGCCTAACTCCCAGGTTCCTGAGCCTCTCCCTGCAGCTACAGAAAAGGCCTCACCCCCAGGTTCCCGAACCTTTCCCTGCAGCTGCAGAAAGGCCTCACCCCGAGGTTCCTGAGCCTGTCCCTGCAGCTGCAGAAAGGCCTCACACCCAGGTTCCCGAGCATCCCCGTGCAGCTTCACAAAGGCCTAACCCCCAGGTTCCTGAGCATATCCCTGCAGCTGCAGAAAGGTCTCACCACCAGGGTCCTGAGCCTCTCCCTGTAGATACAGAAAAGGCCTCACCCCAGCTTCATGAGCCTCTCCCTGCAGCTGCAGAAAGGCCTCAGCCCCAGGTTCCTGAGCCTCTCCCTGCAGCAGCAGAAAGGCCTCATCCCCAGGTTCCTGAGCATCCCCGTGCAGCTCCAGAAAGGCCTCACCCCCAGGTTCCTGAGCCTCTCCCTGCAGCTGCAGAAAGGCCTCACACCCAGGTTTCTGAGCCTCCCCCTGCAGCTGCAGAAAGGCATAACCCCCAGGTTCCTGAACATCCCTGTGCAGCTGCAGAAAGGCCTCACCCCTAGCTTCATGAGCCTCTCCCGGCAGCTTCAGAAAGGCCTCACCCCCAGGTTTCTGAGCCCCTCCCAGCAGCAGCAGAAAGGCCTCACCCCCACGTTCCTGAGCCTCTCCCTGCAGCTACAGAAAATTCCTCACCCCCAGGTTCCTCAACATCCCCGTGCAGCTGCAGAAAGGACTCACCCCCATGTTCCTGAGCCTCTCCCTGCAGCTGTAGAAAGACCTCACCCCCAGGTTCCTGAGCCTCTCCCTGCAGCTGCCGAAAGGCCTCACCCCAAGGTTCCTGAGCCTATTCCTGCAGCTGCAGAAAGGCCTCACACCCAGGTTCCTGAGCCTCTCCCTGCAGCTGCAGAAAGGCCTCAAAACCCAGTTTTCTGAGCCTCTCCCTGCAGCTGCAGAAAGGCCTCCCCCCCAGGTTCCTGAGCATCCCCGTGCAGCTGCAGAAAGGCCTCACACACAGGTTCCTGAGCCTCTCCCTGCAGCTGCAGAAAGGCTTAACCCCCAGGTTCCTGAGCATATCCCTGCAGCTGCAGAAAGGCCTCACCCCCAGGTTCCTGAGCCTCTCCCTCCAGCTGCAGAAAGGTCTCACCCCTATGTTCCTGAGCCTATTCCTGGAGCTGCAGAATGGACTCACCCCCAGGTTGCTGAGCCTCTCCCTGCAGCTGCATGAAAGCCTCAACCCCAGGTTCCTGAGCCTCTCTCTGCAGCTCCAGAAAGGCCATACCCCCAGGTTCCTGAGCCTATCCCTGCAGCTGCAGAAAGGCCTCACCCACAGGTCCCTGACCCTATCCCTGCAGCTGCAAAAAGGTTCTCACCCCCAGGTTCCTGAGCCTCTCCCTGCATCCGCAGAAAGGCCACACCCCCAAGTTCCTGAGCCTTTCCCTGTAGCTACAGAAAAGGCCTCACCCCCAGGTTCCTGAACCTCCCCCTGCAGCTGCAGAAAAGCCTCACCCCCAGGTTCCTGAGCCTCTCCCTGCAGGTGCAGAAAGGCCTCACCACAAGGTTCCTGAACCTCCTCCTCCCGCAGCTGCAGAAAGGACTCACTCCCAGGTTCCTGAGCCTCTCCCTGCAGCTACAGAAAATACCTCACCCCCAGGTTCCTGAACCTTTCCCTGCAGCTGCAGAAAGGCCTCACCCGAGGTCCCTGAGCCTGTCCCTGCAGCTGCAGAGAGGCCTCACACCCAGGTACCTGAGCCTCTCCCTGCAGCTGCAGAAAGGCCTCACACCAAGGTTTCTGAGCCTCTCCCTGCAGCTGAAGAAAGGCCTAACCCCCAGGTTCCTGAACATCCCCGTGCAGCTGCAGAAAGGCCTCACCCCTAGCTTCATGAGCCTCTCCCTGCCGCTGCAGAAAGGCCTCACCCCCAGTTTTCTGAGCCCCTCCCAGCAGCAGCAGAAAGGCCTCACCCACAGGTTCCCGAGCCACTCCTTGCAGCTGCAGAAAGGCCTCACCCCCACGTTCCTGAGCCTCTCCCTGCAGCTACAGAAAAGGCCTCACCCCCAGGTTCCTGAACATCCCCGTGCAGCTGCAGAAAGGACTCACCCCCATGTTCCTGAGCCTCTCCCTGCAGCTGCAGAAAGGCCTCAACCCCATGTTCCTGAGCCTCTCCCTGTAGCTGCCGAAAGGCCTCACCTCCAGGTTCCTGAGCCTATCCCCGGAGCTGCAGAATGGACTCACCCCCAGGTTCCTGAGCCTCTCCCTGCAGCTGCAGAAAGGCCTCAACCCCAGGTTCCTGAGCGAATCCCTGCAGCTGCAGAAAGGACTCACCCCCAGGTTCCTGAGCCTCTCCATGCAGCTGTAGAAAGGCCTCACCCCCAGTTTCCTGAGCGTATTCCTGGAGCTGCAGAATGGACTCACCCCCAGGTTCCTGAGACTCTCCCTAAAGCTGCAGAAAGGCCTCAACCCTAGGTTCCAGAGCCTCTCCCTGCAGCTGCAGAAAGGCCTCAACCCCAGGTTCCTGAGCCTCTCCCTGCACCTGCAGAAAGGCCTCAACCCCAGGTTCCAGAGCCTCTCCCTGCAGCTGCAGAAAGGCCTCACACACAGGCTCCTGAGCCTCCCCCTACAGCTGCAGAAAGGCCTCACCACAAGGTTCCTGAACCTCCTCCGGCAGCTGCAGAAAGGCCTAACTCCCAGGTTCCTGAGCCTCTCCCTGCAGCTACAGAAAAGGCCTCACCCCCAGGTTCCCGAACCTTTCCCTGCAGCTGCAGAAAGGCCTCACCCGGAGGTTCCTTAGCCTGTCCCTGCAGCTGCAGAAAGGCCTCACACCCAGGTTCCTGAGCCTCTCCCTGCAGCTGCAGAAAGGCCTCAAAACCCAGTTTTCTGAGCCTCTCCCTGCAGCTGCAGAAAGGTCTCACTCCCAGGTTTCTGAGCCTCCCCCTGCAGCTGCAGAAAAGGCCTCAGCCCCCAGGTTCCTGAATCTCTTCCTGTAGCTGCAGAAAGGCCTCACCCCCAGGTTACTGAGCCTATCCCTGCAGCTATAGAAAAGGCCTCACCCCCAGGTTCCTGAGCCTCTCCCTGCAGTTGCAGAAAGGCCACACCCCCAGGTTCCCGAACATCCCAGTATAGCTGAAGAAAGGCCTCACCCCCAGGTTCTTGAGCCCCTCCCTGCAGCTATAGAAAAGGCCTCACCACCAGGTTCCTGAGCCTCTCCCTGCAGCTACAGAAAGGCCTCACCCCCAGGTTCCTGAGCCTCTCCCTGCAGCTGCAGAAAGGCCTCACCACCAGGTTCCTGAACCTCCCCCTGCAGCTGAGAAAGACCTCGCCCCCAGGTTCCTGAGTCTCTCCCTGCAGCTGCAGAAAGGCCTCACCCTCAGGTTCCTGTGCCTCTCCCTGCAGCTGCAGAAAGGCTTCACCCCCAGGTTCCTGAGCCTATCCCTGCAGCAGCAGAAATTCCTCCCCCCAGGTTCCTGAGCATCCCCGTGCAGCTGCAGAAAGGCCTCACCCCAGGTTCCTGAGCCTCTCCCTGCAGATGCAGAAAGGCCTAACCCCCAGGTTTCTGAACATCCCCGTGCAGCTGCATAAAGGCCTCACCCCCAGGTTCCTGAGCATATCCCTGCAGCTGCTGAAAGGTCTCACCACCAGGGATCTGAGCCTCTCCCTGTAGATACAGAAAAGGCCTCACCCCCAGGTTCTTGTGCCTCTCCCTGCAGCTGCAGAAAGGCCTCACCCCCAGGTTCCTGAGCCTATCCCTGCAGCAGCAGAAAGGCCTCACCCCGAGAATCCTGAGCCTCTCCCTGCAGCTGCAGAAAGGCCTAACCCCCAGGATTCTGAACATCCCCGTGCAGCTGCAGAAAGGCCTCACCCCCAGGTTCCTGAGCATATCCCTGCAGCTGCTGAAAGGTCTCACCACCACGGTCCTGAGCGTCTCCTGCAGCTGCTGAAAGGCCTCACCCCCAGGTTCCTGAGACTCTCCCTGCAGCTGCAGAAAGGCCTCACCCCCAAGTTCCTGAGCCTCTCCCTGCAGCTGCAGAAAGGCCTCACCCCCAGGTTCCTGAGCCTATCGCTGCAGCTATAGAAAAGGCCTCACCCCAAGGTTTGTGAGCCTTTCCCTGCAGCTATAGAAAAGGCCTCGCCCCCAGGTTCCTGAGCCTCTCCCTGCAGCTGCAGAAAGGCCTCACCCCCAGGTTCGTAAGCCTCTCCCTGCAGTTGCAGAAAGGCCACACCACCAGGTTCCCGAACATCCCCGTGCAGCTGCAGAAAGGCCTCACCCCCAGGTTCCTGATCCTCTCCCTTCAGCTATAGAAAAGGCCTCACCACCAGGTTCCTGAGCCTCTCCCTGCAGCTGCAGAAAGGCCTCACCCCCACGTTCCTGAGCCTCTCCCTGCAGCTACAGAAAAGGCCTCACCCCCAGGTTCCTGAACATCCCCGTGCAGCTGCAGAAAGGACTCACCCCCAGGTTCCTGAGCCTCTCCCTGCAGCTGCAGAAAGGACTCACCCCCAGGGTCCTGAGCCTCTCCCTGCAGCTGCAGAAAGGCCTCATCCCCAGGTTCCTGAGCCACTTCCTGGAGCTGCATAGTGGACTCACCCCCAAGTTCCAGAGCCTCTCCCTGCGTCCGCAGAATGGACTCACCCCCAAGTTCCTGAGCCTCTTCCTGCAGCTGCAGAAAGGCCTCACCCCAGGTTCCTGAGCGTATTCCTGGAGCTGCAGAATAGTCTCACCCCCAGGTTCCTGAGCCGCTCCCTGCAGCTGCAGAAAGGACTCACGCCCAGGTTCCTGAGCCTCTCGCTGCAGCTGCAGAAAGGCCTCACACCCAGGTTTCTGAGCCTCCCCCTACAGCTGCAGAAATGGCCTCACCCCCAGGTTCCTGAGCCTATCCCTTCAGCTATAGAAAAGGCCTCACCCCAAGGTTCGTGAGCCTCTCCCTGCAGCTATAGAAAAGGCCTCACCCCCAGGTTCCTGAGCCGGTCCCTGCAGCTGCAGAAAGGCCTCACCCCCAGGTTCCTGAGCCTCTCCCAGCAGCTGCAGAAAGGCCTAACCCCCAGGTTTCTGAACATCCCTAGGCAGCTAAAGAAAGACCTCGACCCCAGGTTCCTGAGCCTATCCCTTCAGCTATAGAAAAGGCCTCACCCCAAGGTTCGTGAGCCTCTCCCTGCAGCTATAGAAAAGGCCTCAACCCCAGGTTCCAGAGCCTCTCCCTGCAGCTGCAGAAAGGCCTCACACCCAGGCTCCTGAGCCTCCCCCTGCAGCTGCAGAAAGGCCTCACCACAAGGTTCCTGAACCTCCTCCGGCAGCTACAGAAAGGCCTAACTCCCAGGTTCCTGAGCCTCTCCCTGCAGCTACTGAAAAGGCCTCACCCCCAGGTTCCCAAACCTTTCCCTGCAGCTATAGAAAAGGCCTCACCCCCAGGTTCCTAAGCCTGTCCCTGCAGCTGCAGAAAGGCCTCAGCCCCAGGTTTCTGAGCCCCTCCCTGCAGCTGCAGAAATGCCTCACCCCCAGGTTCCTGAGCCTCTCCCTGCAGCTACAGAAAAGGCCTCACCCCCAGGTTCCTGAACATCCCCGTACAGCTGCAGAAAGGACTCACCCCCAGGTTCCTGAGCCTCTCCCTGCAGCTTCATAAAGGCCTCACCCCCAGGTTTCAGAGCCTCTCCCTGCAGCTGCTGAAAGGCCTAACACCCAGGTTCCTGAACATCCCTGCAGCTGAAGAAAGGCCTCACCCCTAGCTTCATGAGCCTCTCCCTGCAGCTGCAGAAAGGCCTCAGCCCCAGTTTTCTGAGCCCCTCCCAGCAGCAGCAGAAAGGCCTCATCCACAGGTTCCTGAGGCTCTCCCTGCAGCTGCAGAAAGGCCTCAGCCCCAGGTTTCTGAGCCCCTCCCTGCAGCTGCAGAAATGCCTCACCCCCAGGTTCCTGAGCCTCTCCCTGCAGCTACAGAAAAGGCCTCACCCCCAGGTTCCTGAACATCCCCGTACAGCTGCAGAAAGGACTCACCCCCAGGTTACTGAGTCTCTCCCTGCATCTTCATAAAGGCCTCACCCCCAGGTTTCAGAGCCTCTCCCTGCAGCTGCAGAAAGGGCTCACCCCCAAGTTCCTGAGCCTCTCCCTGCAGCTGCAGAAAGGGCTCACACCCAGGCTCCTGAGCCTCTCCCTGCAGCTGCAGAACGGCCTCACCACAAGGTTCCTGAACCTCCTCCTCCTGCAGCTGCAGAAAGGCCTCACTCCCGGGTTCCTGAGCCTCTCCCTGCAGCTACAGAAAAGGCCTCACCCCCAGGTTCCTGAACCTTTCCCTGCAGCTGCAGAAAGGCCTCACCCCCACGTTCCTGAGCCTCTCCCTGCAGCTACAGAAAAGGCCTCACCCCCAGGTTCCTGAACATCCCCGTGCAGCTGCAGAAAGGACTCACCCCCTGGTTCCTGAGCCTCTCCCTGCAGCTGCAGAAAGGACTCACCCCCAGGGTCCTGAGCCTCTCCCTGCAGCTGCAAAAAGGCCTCATCCCCAGGTTCCTGAGCCACTTCCTGGAGCTGCATAGTGGACTCACCCCCAAGTTCCTGAGCCTCTCCCTGCGTCCGCAGAATGGACTCACCCCCAAGTTCCTGAGCCTCTTCCTGCAGCTGCAGAAAGGCCTCACCCCAGGTTCCTGAGAGTATTCCTGGAGCTGCAGAATGGTCTCACCCCCAGGTTCCTGAGCCTCTCCCTGCAGCTGCAGAAAGACCTAACCCGCAGGTTCCTGAACATCCCTGTGCAGCTGCAGAAAGGCCTCACCCCTAGGTTCCTGAGCCAATCCCTGCAGCTGCAGAAAGGCCTCACCCCGAGGTTCCTGAGCCTGTCCCTGCAGCTGCAGAAAGGCCTCACACCCAGGTTCCTGAGCGTCTCCCTGCAGCTGCAGAGAGGCCTCATCCCCAGGTTTCTGAGCCTCTCCAAGCAGCAGCAGAAAGGCCTCACCCCCAGGTTCCTGAACATCCCCGTGCAGCTGCAGAAAGGCCTCACCCCAGGTTCCTGAGCCTCTCCCTTCAGCTGCCGAAAGGCCTCACCCCCAGGTTCCTGAGCCTCTCCCTGCAGCTGCAGAAAGGCCTCACACCCAGGCTCCTGAGCCTCTCCCTGCAGCTGCAGAAAGGCCTCACCATAAGGTTCCTGAACCTCCTGCAGCTGCAGAAAAGCCTCACTCCCAGGTTCCTGAGCCTCTCCCTGCAGCTACAGAAAAGGCCTCACCCCCAGGTTCCTGAACCTTTCCCTGCAGCTGCAGAAGGGCCTCACCCCGAGGTTCCTGAGCCTCTCCCTGCAGCTGCAGAAAGGCCTCACCCCCAGGTTCCTGAGCCTCTCCCTGCAGCTGCAGAAAGGCCTCACACCCAGGTTTCTGAGCCTTTCCCTGCAGCTGCAGAAAGGCCTAACCCCCAGGTTCCTGAACATCCCCATGCAGCTGCAGAAAGGCCTCACCCCTAGGTTCTTGAGCCTATCCCTGCAGCTGCAGAAAGGCCTCAACCCCAGGTTCCTGGACATCTCCCTGCAGCTGCAGAAAGGCCTCACCCCAGGTTCCTGAGCCACTCCCTGCAGATACAGAAAAGGCCTCACCCTCAGCTTCATGAGCCTCTCCCTGCAGGTTCAGAAAGGCCTCATCCCCAGGTTCCTGAGCCTCTCCCTGCAGCAGCAGAAAGACCTCACCTCCAGGGTTCTGAACATCCCCGTGCAGCTGCAGAAAGGCCTCACACCCAGGTTCCTGAGCCTATCCCTGCAGTTGCATAAAGGCCTCAACCCCTGGTTCCTGAGCCTATCCCTGCAGCTGCAGCAAAGCCTCACCACCTGGTTCCTGAGCCTCTGCGTGCATCTGCAGAAAGGCCTCACCCACAGGTTCCTGAGCCTCTCCCTGCAGCAGCACAAAGGCCTCATCCCCAGGCTCCTGAGCATCCCCGTGCAGCTGC
This sequence comes from Triturus cristatus, assembly GCF_964204655.1. NCBI lineage: Eukaryota > Metazoa > Chordata > Amphibia > Caudata > Salamandridae > Triturus > Triturus cristatus. The sequence goes on from NC_140579.1 coordinate 194,757,388, forward strand.
AGAAAGGCCTCACACCCAGGTTCCTGAGCCTATCCCTGCAGTTGCATAAAGGCCTCAACCCCTGGTTCCTGAGCCTCTCCCTGCAGCTGCAGAAAGGTCTCACCCCCAGGTTCCTGAGCCTCTCCCTGCAGCTACAGAACGGCCTCACCCCAGGTTCCTGAGCCTATCCCTGCAGCTGCAGAAAGGCCTCACCCCAGGTTCCTGAACCTCTCCCTGCAACTGCAGAAAAGGCCTCACCCTAGGTTCCTGAGTCTCTCCCTGCAGCTGCAGATAGGCCTCACCCCCAAGTTCCTGAGCCTCTCCCTGCAGCTGCAGAAAGGCCTCACACTCAGGCTCCTGAGCCTCTCCCTGCAGCTGCAGAAAGGCCTCACCACCAGGTTCCTGAACCTCCCCCTGCAGCTGCAGAAAGGCCTCACCCCCAGGTTGGTTCCTGAGCCTCTCCCTGCAGCTACAGAAAAGTCCTCACCCCCAGGTTCCTGAACCTCTCCCAGCAGCTGCAGAAACACCTCACCCCCAGGTTCCTGAGCCTCTCCCTGCAGCTGCAGAAAGGCCTCACCTCTAGGTTCCTGAGCCTCTCCCTGCAGCTAAAGAAAGGCCGCACACCCAGGTTTCTGAGCCTCCCCCTGCAGCTGAAGAAAAGGCCTCACCCCCAAGGTTCCTGAACCTATCCCTGCAGCTGCAGATAGGCCTCACCCCCAGGTTACTGAGCCTATCCCCGCATCTATAGAAAAGGCCTCACCCCCAGGTTCGTGAGCCTCTCCCTGCAGCTATAGAAAAGGCCTCAACCCCAGGTTCCTGAGCCTATCCCTGCAGCTGCAGAAAGGCCTCACCCCCAGGTTCCTGAACCTCTCCCTGCAGCTGCAGAAAGGCCTCACCCCCAGGTTCCTGAGCCTCTCCCTGCAGCTGCAAAAAGGCCTCACCAGCAGGTTCCTGAACCTCCCCCTGCAGCTGAGAAACACATCATCCCCAGGTTCCTGAGTGTTGGAAACGGCCCTTTTTGCAGGGTTATCCCCAAACTTTTTTGCTTCTTCCTCCTTTATTTTTTCTGACCTGTGGTTGTTGGCAATAGAACTCTGGGCACTTTACCACTGCTGATCAGTGCTAAAGTGCATATGCTCTCTGTATAAATTGTTATATTGATTGGTTATCCATGATTGGTATATTTGTTTCACCTGTTAGCCCCTAGTAAAGTGCACTGAGCGTGCCAGGGCTGGTGATTCAAATGCTACTAGTGGGCTGCAGCACTGATTGTGCCACCCACAGGAGTAGTGCTAAAATGATGTCTTAGGCCTGCTTGCAGTGCCTATGTGCAGTCCAGGACTGCCATGTCGACCTGGCTAGTGCACCCACTGACCAGGCCTTATCCTTCCCTTTCTGTACATGTCAGGCATCCCTATGGTGGCCCTAGGTACCCCCCTGGGCTGGGTGCAGTGTATCTGAAAGGTAGGGCATGTACTGAGGTGTGTAACATGCCCTGGTAGTGAATTACAGCCATTTTCGTTTTTCACTGCTGAGAGGCTATCTTGCCCATAGGATAGAATGGGGAAGGCTGTTTACATGCTTATCTTCCCATAAGGGCAAGATAGAAAATCCAAGTTTGGTATCTCTGTGTTCAAAATTTAATTATACATCTTTTTAGCAAGATGGTTTTTAAATTCACTGTGTGAGAATAGCACTTTTTAGAAAGTAGCTATTCTCCTGTTTAACCTTCCTGTGTGCCTGTGTGCTGGTTGGCTGACTGGTGTCATGTGATGGGCCAGGTGGCTCCAGGAGCCTGGATGAGTCAGCAGCAGGGTGAATAGGGAGATCTGCTTTAGATGGGTCGGAGGAGTAGTCCCTGGTTTTGAATAGGGCTGCCCCTGCCAGCACAAAGCTGGCTCCACCCCCTGCTGGCCAGGCTGAGGACTCTGCCTCTGCTGACACAAAGAAGGCTCCACCTCCTGCTGAGCGTCTAACGACCCTGCCCCTCACTCTGAAAGGAACCAGGTGCTCCAGGGCAGAGCACACCCAGGAACCGGTTTGAGCAGGGGAATCCCCCCACTGAAACAAAGAGACAAAGACTTGGAGGGGTATAAGAAGAGGACCCCAGACACCTAAACTTTAGATCACTTTGTAACTAAGAAGAAACCTCTGCCAAGGAGAAAGCTGAAAAGGACTGAAGAGGAGATGACTGCCTGCTTGCTATTTTGCTTTGCTGCCAAGGAGAGGGGAAGGACTTTGCTGTGTCCCCTTCTTCTGATTCTGATCTCCAAGGGCCTGAGAAGAGCTGGCTCCCTGTTAAGAAGTCCCAGGAACAAAAGGACTTCACCACCAGCTCCCCTGGAACTCTGCTGAGAGAGTTCTGACCTGCCTTGGAGTGCTTGCCCAGTCTTGGGGCCTCAGGAGGTCGTTTTGCTGTGTTTTGGGAGCTGGGAAGCAGAAGCGTGAAAAGAGTAACTGGTACCCAACGCATCATCCGATTGCGTGTCGCAAGAACGAGAGTGCGTGGAAAATTTCATCGCGGCACCATCGCAACAAGCAGGGTCCCCGCATCGCCGAGTGCGTCGAGCATCGTCCCGAAGCGTGAAGATTCCTGACATTGCGAGGGTCGTCGCAGAACCAGTTTGCGGGCCGCACCACTGCCGGTGCGTGAAAAGTCTCCAGTCATCGTGTGCGTCGACGCAGAGTCCCGTTCCGTGGCGCATCGAGAGTTGCGGCGCCGGAAGTCAACGCTGCGCCGCGCATCGTGCCACATCGAAGCGTGTCGCATCGAACCTGTGCGTGAAGCTTCCCCCTAAGAAACCTACGCAACGAAGGCCAAAGTCATCGCATCCTCCCCTTACAGATCGGAGCCGGCGCATCCATCTCTGCTGCGTGAAGCAGGGCTGCTGCAAAGCCTCCCCAGGATCTCAGGAGTATCGCATCGCCTTTGCAAGCTTCCTTGTTATAGCTTTTGGGAACCTTATCGCAACTACAGGTACTGTTGGGCACGAAAGTGTCGCATTTTGTGCATTGAGAGTCGCATTGTGCAATACACTGACTTTTACATCCTGGAGTACTTTCTGCAAACTCTTGAACTATCTTTAAAGTAACCTTTTTGAATTATATGTTGGTTTGTCTGTAGTATTTGGTCTTGTGAAGTTTTTAGTAAAGATACCTTATTTTTCTAAAACTGGTGTGGAGTAAATCTGTGGTGTTTTCACTGTGTTACTGTGAGTGTTGGTACAAATACTTTACACATTGCCTTTGATAGCCTTGACTGCTCAGGCCAAGCTACCTAGAGGGTGAGCAGGGGTTATCTTAACAGTGTATCCCCCTTTCCCTGACTAGAAGCAAGGGTCCCTACTTGGACAGTGGTACCTACCCTGCCAACTAGAGACCCCCAGATCTCACACTGAGCCTCTCCCTGCAGCTGCAGAAAGGCCTCACCCCAGGTGCCTGAGCCTATCCCTGCAGCTGCAGAAAGGCCTCACCCCCAGCTTCATGAGCCTCTCCCTGCAGCTCCAGAAAGGCCTCACCCACAGGTTCCTGAGCCTCTCCCTGTAGCAGCAGAAATGCCTCACCCCCAGGTTTCAGAGCCTCTCCCTGCAGCTGCAGAAAGGCCTAACACCCAGGTTCCTGAACATCCCCGTGCAGCTGCAGAAAGGCCTCACCCCTAGCTTCATGAGCCTCTACCTGCAGCTGCAGAAAGGCCTCAGCCCCAGGTTTCTGAGCCCCTCCCAGCAGCAGCAGAAAGGCCTCACCACAAGGTTCCTGAACCTCCTCCTCCTGCAGCTGCAGAAAGGCCTCACTCCCGGGTTCCTGAGCCTCTCCCTGCAGCTACAGAAAAGGCCTCACCCCCAGGTTCCTGAACCTTTCCCTGCAGCTGCAGAAAGGCCTCACCCCCACGTTCCTGAGCCTCTCCCTGCAGCTACAGAAAAGGCCTCACCCCCAGGTTCCTGAACATCCCCGTGCAGCTGCAGAAAGGACTCACCCCCTGGTTCCTGAGCCTCTCCCTGCAGCTGCAGAAAGGACTCACCCCCAGGGTCCTGAGCCTCTCCCTGCAGCTGCAAAAAGGCCTCATCCCCAGGTTCCTGAGCCACTTCCTGGAGCTGCATAGTGGACTCACCCCCAAGTTCCTGAGCCTCTCCCTGCGTCCGCAGAATGGACTCACCCCCAAGTTCCTGAGCCTCTTCCTGCAGCTGCAGAAAGGCCTCACCCCAGGTTCCTGAGAGTATTCCTGGAGCTGCAGAATGGTCTCACCCCCAGGTTCCTGAGCCTCTCCCTGCAGCTGCAGAAAGACCTAACCCGCAGGTTCCTGAACATCCCTGTGCAGCTGCAGAAAGGCCTCACCCCTAGGTTCCTGAGCCAATCCCTGCAGCTGCAGAAAGGCCTCACCCCGAGGTTCCTGAGCCTGTCCCTGCAGCTGCAGAAAGGCCTCACACCCAGGTTCCTGAGCGTCTCCCTGCAGCTGCAGAGAGGCCTCATCCCCAGGTTTCTGAGCCTCTCCAAGCAGCAGCAGAAAGGCCTCACCCCCAGGTTCCTGAACATCCCCGTGCAGCTGCAGAAAGGCCTCACCCCAGGTTCCTGAGCCTCTCCCTTCAGCTGCCGAAAGGCCTCACCCCCAGGTTCCTGAGCCTCTCCCTGCAGCTGCAGAAAGGCCTCACACCCAGGCTCCTGAGCCTCTCCCTGCAGCTGCAGAAAGGCCTCACCATAAGGTTCCTGAACCTCCTGCAGCTGCAGAAAAGCCTCACTCCCAGGTTCCTGAGCCTCTCCCTGCAGCTACAGAAAAGGCCTCACCCCCAGGTTCCTGAACCTTTCCCTGCAGCTGCAGAAGGGCCTCACCCCGAGGTTCCTGAGCCTCTCCCTGCAGCTGCAGAAAGGCCTCACCCCCAGGTTCCTGAGCCTCTCCCTGCAGCTGCAGAAAGGCCTCACACCCAGGTTTCTGAGCCTTTCCCTGCAGCTGCAGAAAGGCCTAACCCCCAGGTTCCTGAACATCCCCATGCAGCTGCAGAAAGGCCTCACCCCTAGGTTCTTGAGCCTATCCCTGCAGCTGCAGAAAGGCCTCAACCCCAGGTTCCTGGACATCTCCCTGCAGCTGCAGAAAGGCCTCACCCCAGGTTCCTGAGCCACTCCCTGCAGATACAGAAAAGGCCTCACCCTCAGCTTCATGAGCCTCTCCCTGCAGGTTCAGAAAGGCCTCATCCCCAGGTTCCTGAGCCTCTCCCTGCAGCAGCAGAAAGACCTCACCTCCAGGGTTCTGAACATCCCCGTGCAGCTGCAGAAAGGCCTCACACCCAGGTTCCTGAGCCTATCCCTGCAGTTGCATAAAGGCCTCAACCCCTGGTTCCTGAGCCTATCCCTGCAGCTGCAGCAAAGCCTCACCACCTGGTTCCTGAGCCTCTGCGTGCATCTGCAGAAAGGCCTCACCCACAGGTTCCTGAGCCTCTCCCTGCAGCAGCACAAAGGCCTCATCCCCAGGCTCCTGAGCATCCCCGTGCAGCTGCAGAAAGGCCTCACACCCAGGTTCCTGAGCCTATCCCTGCAGTTGCATAAAGGCCTCAACCCCTGGTTCCTGAGCCTCTCCCTGCAGCTGCAGAAAGGTCTCACCCCCAGGTTCCTGAGCCTCTCCCTGCAGCTACAGAACGGCCTCACCCCAGGTTCCTGAGCCTATCCCTGCAGCTGCAGAAAGGCCTCACCCCAGGTTCCTGAACCTCTCCCTGCAACTGCAGAAAAGGCCTCACCCTAGGTTCCTGAGTCTCTCCCTGCAGCTGCAGATAGGCCTCACCCCCAAGTTCCTGAGCCTCTCCCTGCAGCTGCAGAAAGGCCTCACACTCAGGCTCCTGAGCCTCTCCCTGCAGCTGCAGAAAGGCCTCACCACCAGGTTCCTGAACCTCCCCCTGCAGCTGCAGAAAGGCCTCACCCCCAGGTTGGTTCCTGAGCCTCTCCCTGCAGCTACAGAAAAGTCCTCACCCCCAGGTTCCTGAACCTCTCCCAGCAGCTGCAGAAACACCTCACCCCCAGGTTCCTGAGCCTCTCCCTGCAGCTGCAGAAAGGCCTCACCTCTAGGTTCCTGAGCCTCTCCCTGCAGCTAAAGAAAGGCCGCACACCCAGGTTTCTGAGCCTCCCCCTGCAGCTGAAGAAAAGGCCTCACCCCCAAGGTTCCTGAACCTATCCCTGCAGCTGCAGATAGGCCTCACCCCCAGGTTACTGAGCCTATCCCCGCATCTATAGAAAAGGCCTCACCCCCAGGTTCGTGAGCCTCTCCCTGCAGCTATAGAAAAGGCCTCAACCCCAGGTTCCTGAGCCTATCCCTGCAGCTGCAGAAAGGCCTCACCCCCAGGTTCCTGAACCTCTCCCTGCAGCTGCAGAAAGGCCTCACCCCCAGGTTCCTGAGCCTCTCCCTGCAGCTGCAAAAAGGCCTCACCAGCAGGTTCCTGAACCTCCCCCTGCAGCTGAGAAACACATCATCCCCAGGTTCCTGAGTGTTGGAAACGGCCCTTTTTGCAGGGTTATCCCCAAACTTTTTTGCTTCTTCCTCCTTTATTTTTTCTGACCTGTGGTTGTTGGCAATAGAACTCTGGGCACTTTACCACTGCTGATCAGTGCTAAAGTGCATATGCTCTCTGTATAAATTGTTATATTGATTGGTTATCCATGATTGGTATATTTGTTTCACCTGTTAGCCCCTAGTAAAGTGCACTGAGCGTGCCAGGGCTGGTGATTCAAATGCTACTAGTGGGCTGCAGCACTGATTGTGCCACCCACAGGAGTAGTGCTAAAATGATGTCTTAGGCCTGCTTGCAGTGCCTATGTGCAGTCCAGGACTGCCATGTCGACCTGGCTAGTGCACCCACTGACCAGGCCTTATCCTTCCCTTTCTGTACATGTCAGGCATCCCTATGGTGGCCCTAGGTACCCCCCTGGGCTGGGTGCAGTGTATCTGAAAGGTAGGGCATGTACTGAGGTGTGTAACATGCCCTGGTAGTGAATTACAGCCATTTTCGTTTTTCACTGCTGAGAGGCTATCTTGCCCATAGGATAGAATGGGGAAGGCTGTTTACATGCTTATCTTCCCATAAGGGCAAGATAGAAAATCCAAGTTTGGTATCTCTGTGTTCAAAATTTAATTATACATCTTTTTAGCAAGATGGTTTTTAAATTCACTGTGTGAGAATAGCACTTTTTAGAAAGTAGCTATTCTCCTGTTTAACCTTCCTGTGTGCCTGTGTGCTGGTTGGCTGACTGGTGTCATGTGATGGGCCAGGTGGCTCCAGGAGCCTGGATGAGTCAGCAGCAGGGTGAATAGGGAGATCTGCTTTAGATGGGTCGGAGGAGTAGTCCCTGGTTTTGAATAGGGCTGCCCCTGCCAGCACAAAGCTGGCTCCACCCCCTGCTGGCCAGGCTGAGGACTCTGCCTCTGCTGACACAAAGAAGGCTCCACCTCCTGCTGAGCGTCTAACGACCCTGCCCCTCACTCTGAAAGGAACCAGGTGCTCCAGGGCAGAGCACACCCAGGAACCGGTTTGAGCAGGGGAATCCCCCCACTGAAACAAAGAGACAAAGACTTGGAGGGGTATAAGAAGAGGACCCCAGACACCTAAACTTTAGATCACTTTGTAACTAAGAAGAAACCTCTGCCAAGGAGAAAGCTGAAAAGGACTGAAGAGGAGATGACTGCCTGCTTGCTATTTTGCTTTGCTGCCAAGGAGAGGGGAAGGACTTTGCTGTGTCCCCTTCTTCTGATTCTGATCTCCAAGGGCCTGAGAAGAGCTGGCTCCCTGTTAAGAAGTCCCAGGAACAAAAGGACTTCACCACCAGCTCCCCTGGAACTCTGCTGAGAGAGTTCTGACCTGCCTTGGAGTGCTTGCCCAGTCTTGGGGCCTCAGGAGGTCGTTTTGCTGTGTTTTGGGAGCTGGGAAGCAGAAGCGTGAAAAGAGTAACTGGTACCCAACGCATCATCCGATTGCGTGTCGCAAGAACGAGAGTGCGTGGAAAATTTCATCGCGGCACCATCGCAACAAGCAGGGTCCCCGCATCGCCGAGTGCGTCGAGCATCGTCCCGAAGCGTGAAGATTCCTGACATTGCGAGGGTCGTCGCAGAACCAGTTTGCGGGCCGCACCACTGCCGGTGCGTGAAAAGTCTCCAGTCATCGTGTGCGTCGACGCAGAGTCCCGTTCCGTGGCGCATCGAGAGTTGCGGCGCCGGAAATCAACGCTGCGCCGCGCATCGTGCCACATCGAAGCGTGTCGCATCGAACCTGTGCGTGAAGCTTCCCCCTAAGAAACCTACGCAACGAAGGCCAAAGTCATCGCATCCTCCCCTTACAGATCGGAGCCGGCGCATCCATCTCTGCTGCGTGAAGCAGGGCTGCTGCAAAGCCTCCCCAGGATCTCAGGAGTATCGCATCGCCTTTGCAAGCTTCCTTGTTATAGCTTTTGGGAACCTTATCGCAACTACAGGTACTGTTGGGCACGAAAGTGTCGCATTTTGTGCATTGAGAGTCGCATTGTGCAATACACTGACTTTTACATCCTGGAGTACTTTCTGCAAACTCTTGAACTATCTTTAAAGTAACCTTTTTGAATTATATGTTGGTTTGTCTGTAGTATTTGGTCTTGTGAAGTTTTTAGTAAAGATACCTTATTTTTCTAAAACTGGTGTGGAGTAAATCTGTGGTGTTTTCACTGTGTTACTGTGAGTGTTGGTACAAATACTTTACACATTGCCTTTGATAGCCTTGACTGCTCAGGCCAAGCTACCTAGAGGGTGAGCAGGGGTTATCTTAACAGTGTATCCCCCTTTCCCTGACTAGAAGCAAGGGTCCCTACTTGGACAGTGGTACCTACCCTGCCAACTAGAGACCCCCAGATCTCACACTGAGCCTCTCCCTGCAGCTGCAGAAAGGCCTCACCCCAGGTGCCTGAGCCTATCCCTGCAGCTGCAGAAAGGCCTCACCCCCAGCTTCATGAGCCTCTCCCTGCAGCTCCAGAAAGGCCTCACCCACAGGTTCCTGAGCCTCTCCCTGTAGCAGCAGAAATGCCTCACCCCCAGGTTTCAGAGCCTCTCCCTGCAGCTGCAGAAAGGCCTAACACCCAGGTTCCTGAACATCCCCGTGCAGCTGCAGAAAGGCCTCACCCCTAGCTTCATGAGCCTCTACCTGCAGCTGCAGAAAGGCCTCAGCCCCAGGTTTCTGAGCCCCTCCCAGCAGCAGCAGAAAGGCCTCATCCACAGGTTTCTGAGGCTCTCCCTGCAGCTGCAGAAAGGCCTCACCCCCAAGTTCCTGAGCCTCTCCCTGCAGCTGCAGAAAGGCCTCACCCCCAGGTTCCTGAGGGTAATCCTGGAGCTGCAGAATGGACTCACCCCAAGGTTCCTGAGCCTCTCCCTGCAGCTGCAGAACGGCCTCAACCCCAAGGTTCTAGAGCCTCTCCCTGTAGCTGCAGAAAGGCCTCACCCCCAGGTTACTGAGCCTATCGCTGCAGCTATAGAAAAGGCCTCACCCCAAGGTTTGTGAGCCTTTCCCTGCAGCTATAGAAAAGGCCTCGCCCCCAGGTTCCTGAGCCTCTCCCTGCAGCTGCAGAAAGGCCTCACCCCCAGGTTCGTAAGCCTCTCCCTGCAGTTGCAGAAAGGCCACACCCCCAGGTTCCCGAACATCCCCGTGCAGCTGCAGAAAGGCCTCACCCCCAGGTTCCTGATCCTCTCCCTTCAGCTATAGAAAAGGCCTCACCACCAGGTTCCTGAGCCTCTCCCTGCAGCTGCAGAAAGGCCTCACCCCCACGTTCCTGAGCCTCTCCCTGCAGCTACAGAAAAGGCCTCACCCCCAGGTTCCTGAACATCCCTGTGCAGCTGCAGAAAGGACTCACCCCCAGGTTCCTGAGCCTCTCCCTGCAGCTGCAGAAAGGACTCACCCCCAGGGTCCTGAGCCTCTCCCTGCAGCTGCAGAAAGGCCTCATCCCCAGGTTCCTGAGCCACTTCCTGGAGCTGCATAGTGGACTCACCCCCAAGTTCCTGAGCCTCTACCTGCGTCCGCAGAATGGACTCACCCCCAAGTTCCTGAGCCTCTTCCTGCAGCTGCAGAAAGGCCTCACCCCAGGTTCCTGAGCGTATTCCTGGAGCTGCAGAATGGTCTCACCCCCAGGTTCCTGAGCCGCTCCCTGCAGCTGCAGAAAGGACTCACGCCCAGGTTCCTGAGCCTCTCCCTGCAGCTGCAGAAAGGCCTCACACCCAGGTTTCTGAGCCTCCCCCTACAGCTGCAGAAATGGCCTCACCCCCAGGTTCCTGAGCCTATCCCTTCAGCTATAGAAAAGGCCTCACCCCAAGGTTCGTGAGCCTCTCCCTGCAGCTATAGAAAAGGCCTCACCCCCAGGTTCCTGAGCCGGTCCCTGCAGCTGCAGAAAGGCCTCACCCCCAGGTTCCTGAGCCTCTCCCAGCAGCTGCAGAAAGGCCTAACCCCCAGGTTTCTGAACATCCCTAGGCAGCTAAAGAAAGACCTCACCCCCAGGTTCCTGAGCCTATCCCTTCAGCTATAGAAAAGGCCTCACCCCAAGGTTCGTGAGCCTCTCCCTGCAGCTATAGAAAAGGCCTCAACCCCAGGTTCCAGAGCCTCTCCCTGCAGCTGCAGAAAGGCCTCACACCCAGGCTCCTGAGCCTCCCCCTGCAGCTGCAGAAAGGCCTCACCACAAGGTTCCTGAACCTCCTCCGGCAGCTACAGAAAGGCCTAACTCCCAGGTTCCTGAGCCTCTCCCTGCAGCTACAGAAAATGCCTCACCCCCAGGTTCCCAAACCTTTCCCTGCAGCTACAGAAAAGGACTCACCCCCAGGTTCCTAAGCCTGTACCTGCAGCTGCAGAAAGGCCTCAGCCCCAGGTTTCTGAGCCCCTCCCTGCAGCTGCAGAAATGCCTCACCCCCAGGTTCCTGAGCCTCTCCCTGCAGCTACAGAAAAGGCCTCACCCCCAGGTTCCTGAACATCCCCGTACAGCTGCAGAAAGGACTCACCCCCAGGTTCCTGAGCCTCTCCCTGCAGCTTCATAAAGGCCTCACCCCCAGGTTTCAGAGCCTCTCCCTGCAGCTGCAGAAAGGCCTAACACCCAGGTTCCTGAACATCCCCGTGTAGCTGCAGAAAGGCCTCAGCCCCAGTTTTCTGAGCCCCTCCCAGCAGCAGCAGAAAGGTCTCATCCATAGGTTCCTGAGGCTCTCCCTGCAGCTGCAGAAAGGCCTCAGCCCCAGGTTTCTGAGCCCCTCCCTGCAGCTGCAGAAATGCCTCACCCCCAGGTTCCTGAGCCTCTCCCTGCAGCTACAGAAAAGGCCTCACCCCCAGGTTCCTGAACATCCCCGTACAGCTGCAGAAAGGACTCACCCCCAGGTTACTGAGTCTCTCCCTGCATCTTCATAAAGGCCTCACCCCCAGGTATCAGAGCCTCTCCCTGCAGCTGCAGAAAGGCCTAACACCCAGGTTCCTGAACATCCCCGTGCAGCTGCAGAAAGGCCTCACCCCTAGCTTCATGAGCCTCTACCTGCAGCTGCAGAAAGGCCTCAGCCCCAGGTTTCTGAGCCCCTCCCAGCAGCAGCAGAAAGGCCTCATCCACAGGTTTCTGAGGCTCTCCCTGCAGCTGCAGAAAGGCCTCACCCCCACGTTTCTGAGCCTCTCCCTGCAGCTACAGAAAAGGCCTCACCCCCAGGTTCCTGAACATCCCCGTGCAGCTGCAGAAAGGACTCACCCCCTGGTTCCTGAGCCTCTCCCTGCAGCTGCAGAAAGGACTCACCCCCAGGGTCCTGAGCCTCTCCCTGCAGCTGCAAAAAGGCCTCATCCCCAGGTTCCTGAGCCACTTCCTGGAGCTGCATAGTGGACTCACCCCCAAGTTCCTGAGCCTCTCCCTGCGTCCGCAGAATGGACTCACCCCCAAGTTCCTGAGCCTCTTCCTGCAGCTGCAGAAAGGCCTCACCCCAGGTTCCTGAGCCTCTCCCTGCATCCGCTGAATGGACTCACCCCCAAGTTCCTGAGCCTCTCCCTGCAGCTGCAGAAAGGCCTCACCCCCAGGTTCCTGAGGGTAATCCTGGAGCTGCAGAATGGACTCACCCCCAGGTTCCTGAGCCTCTCCCTGCAGCTGCAGAACGGCCTCAACCCCAAGGTTCTAGAGCCTCTCCCTGTAGGTGCAGAAAGGCCTCACCCCCAGGTTACTGAGCCTATCGCTGCAGCTATAGAAAAGGCCTCACCCCAAGGTTTGTGAGCCTTTCCCTGCAGCTATAGAAAAGGCCTCGCCCCCAGGTTCCTGAGCCTCTCCCTGCAGCTGCAGAAAGGCCTCACCCCCAGGTTCGTAAGCCTCTCCCTGCAGTTGCAGAAAGGCCACACCCCCAGGTTCCCGAACATCCCCGTGCAGCTGCAGAAAGGCCTCATCCCCAGGTTCCTGATCCTCTCCCTTCAGCTATAGAAAAGGCCTCACCACCAGGTTCCTGAGCCTCTCCCTGCAGCTGCAGAAAGGCCTCACCCCCACGTTCCTGAGCCTCTCCCTGCAGCTACAGAAAAGGCCTCACCCCCAGGTTCCTGAACATCCCCGTGCAGCTGCAGAAAGGACTCACCCCCAGGTTCCTGAGCCTCTCCCTGCAGCTGCAGAAAGGACTCACCCCCAGGGTCCTGAGCCTCTCCCTGCAGCTGCAGAAAGGCCTCATCCCCAGGTTCCTGAGCCACTTCCTGGAGCTGCATAGTGGACTCACCCCCAAGTTCCTGAGCCTCTCCCTGCGTCCGCAGAATGGACTCACCCCCAAGTTCCTGAGCCTCTTCCTGCAGCTGAAGAAAGGCCTCACCCCAGGTTCCTGAGCGTATTCCTGGAGCTGCAGAATGGTCTCACCCCCAGGTTCCTGAGCCGCTCCCTGCAGCTGCAGAAAGGACTCACGCCCAGGTTCCTGAGCCTCTCCCTGCAGCTGCAGAAAGGCCTCACACCCAGGTTTCTGAGCCTCCCCCTACAGCTGCAGAAATGGCCTCACCCCCAGGTTCCTGAGCCTATCCCTTCAGCTATAGAAAAGGCCTCACCCCAAGGTTTGTGAGCCTCTCCCTGCAGCTATAGAAAAGGCCTCACCCCCAGGTTCCTGAGCCGGTCCCTGCAGCTGCAGAAAGGCCTCACCCCCAGGTTCCTGAGCCTCTCCCAGCAGCTGCAGAAAGGCCTAACCCCCAGGTTTCTGAACATCCCTAGGCAGCTAAAGAAAGACCTCACCCCCAGGTTCCTGAGCCTATCCCTTCAGCAATAGAAAAGGCCTCACCCCAAGGTTCGTGAGCCTCTCCCTGCAGCTATAGAAAAGGCCTCAACCCCAGGTTCCAGAGCCTCTCCCTGCAGCTGCAGAAAGGCCTCACACCCAGGCTCCTGAGCCTCCCCCTGCAGCTGCAGAAAGGCCTCACCACAAGGTTCCTGAACCTCCTCCGGCAGCTACAGAAAGGCCTAACTCCCAGGTTCCTGAGCCTTTCCCTGCAGCTACAGAAAAGGCCTCACCCCCAGGTTCCCAAACCTTTCCCTGCAGCTACAGAAAAGGCCTCACCCCCAGGTTCCTAAGCCTGTCCCTGCAGCTGCAGAAAGGCCTCAGCCCCAGGATTCTGAGCCCCTCCCTGCAGCTGCAGAAATGCCTCACCCCCAGGTTCCTGAGCCTCTCCCTGCAGCTACAGAAAAGGCCTCACCCCCAGGTTCCTGAACATCCCCGTACAGCTGCAGAAAGGACTCACCCCCAGGTTCCTGAGCCTCTCCCTGCAGCTTCATAAAGGCCTCACCCCCAGGTTTCAGAGCCTCTCCCTGCAGCTGCAGAAAGGCCTAACACCCAGGTTCCTGAACATCCCCGTGCAGCTGCAGAAAGGCCTCACCCCTAGCTTCATGAGCCTCTACCTGCAGCTGCTGAAAGGCCTCAGCCCCAGTTTTCTGAGCCCCTCCCAGCAGCAGCAGAAATGCCTCATCCACAGGTTCCTGAGGCTCTCCCTGCAGCTGCAGAAAGGCCTCAGCCCCAGGTTTCTGAGCCCCTCCCTGCAGCTGCAGGAATGCCTCACCCCCAGGTTCCTGAGCCTCTCCCTGCAGCTACAGAAAAGGCCTCACCCCCAGGTTCCTGAACATCCCCGTACAGCTGCAGAAAGGACTCACCCCCAGGTTACTGAGTCTCTCCCTGCATCTTCATAAAGTCCTCACCCCCAGGTTTCAGAGCCTCTCCCTGCAGCTGCAGAAAGGCCTAACACCCAGGTTCCTGAACATCCCCGTGCAGCTGCAGAAAGGCCTCACCCCTAGCTTCATGAGCCTCTACCTGCAGCCGCAGAAAGGCCTCAGCCCCAGGTTTCTGAGCCCCTCCCAGCAGCAGCAGAAAGGCCTCATCCACAGGTTTCTGAGGCTCTCCCTGCAGCTGCAGAAAGGCCTCACCCCCACGTTCCTGAGCCTCTCCCTGCAGCTACAGAAAAGGCCTCACCCCCAGGTTCCTGAACATCCCCGTGCAGCTGCAGAAAGGACTCACCCCCTGGTTCCTGAGCCTCTCCCTGCAGCTGCAGAAAGGACTCACCCCCAGGGTCCTGAGCCTCTCCCTGCAGCTGCAAAAAGGCCTCATCCCCAGGTTCCTGAGCCACTTCCTGGAGCTGCATAGTGGACTCACCCCCAAGTTCCTGAGCCTCTCCCTGCGTCCGCAGAATGGACTCACCCCCAAGTTCCTGAGCCTCTTCCTGCAGCTGCAGAAAGGCCTCACCCCAGGTTCCTGAGCGTATTCCTGGAGCTGCAGAATGTTCTCACCCCCAGGTTCCTGAGCCGCTCCCTGCAGCTGCAGAAAGGACTCACGCCCAGGTTCCTGATCCTCTCCCTGCAGCTGCAGAAAGGCCTCACACCGAGGTTTCTGAGCCTCCCCCTGCAGCTGCAGAAATGGCCTCACCCCCAGGTTCCTGAGCCTATCCCTTCAGTTATAGAAAAGGCCTCACCCCAAGGTTCGTGAGCATCTCCCTGCAGCTATAGGAAAGGCCTCACCCCCAGGTTCCTGAGCCGGTCCCTGCAGCTGCAGAAAGGCCTCACCCCCAGGTTCCTGAGCCTCTCCCAGCAGCTGCAGAAAGGCCTAACCCCCAGGTTTCTGAACATCCCTAGGCAGCTAAAGAAAGACCTCACCCCCAGGATCCTGAGCCTATCCCTTCAGCTATAGAAAAGGCCTCACCCCAAGGTTCGTGAGCCTCTCCCTGCAGCTATAGAAAAGGCCTCAACCCCAGGTTCCAGAGCCTCTCCCTGCAGCTGCAGAAAGGCCTCACACCCAGGCTCCTGAGCCTCCCCCTGCAGCTGCAGGAAGGCCTCACCACAAGGTTCCTGAACCTCCTCCGGCAGCTACAGAAAGGCCTAACTCCCAGGTTCCTGAGCCTCTCCCTGCAGCTACAGAAAAGGCCTCACCCCCAGGTTCCCAAACCTTTCCCTGCAGCTACAGAAAAGGCCTCACCCCCAGGTTCCTAAGCCTGTCCCTGCAGCTGCAGAAAGGCCTCAGCCCCAGGTTTCTGAGCCGCTCCCTGCAGCTGCAGAAATGCCTCACCCCCAGGTTCCTGAGCCTCTCCCTGCAGCTACAGAAAAGGCCTCACACCCAGGTTCCTGAACATCCCCGTACAGCTGCAGAAAGGACTCACCCCCAGGTTCCTGAGCCTCTCCCTGCAGCTTCAGAAAGGACTCACCCCCAGGGTCCTGAGCCTCTCCCTGCAGCTGCAGAAAGGCCTCATCCCCAGGTTCCTGAGCCAATTCCTGGAGCTGCATAATGGACTCACCCCCAGGTTCCTGAGCCTCTCCCTGCATCCGCAGAATGGACTCACCCCCAAGTTCCTGAGCCTCTCCCTGCAGCTGCAGAAAGGCCTCACACCCAGGTTTCTGTTCCTCCCCCTGCAGCTGCAGAAAAGGCCTCACCCCCCAGGTTCCTGAGCTTCACCCTGCAGCTGCAGAAAGGCCTCACCCCCAGGTTCCTGAGCCTCTCCCTGCAGCTAAAGAAAAGGCCTCACCCGAGGTTCCTGAGCCTGTGCCTGCAGCTGCAGAAAGGCCTCACCCCCAGGTTCCTGAGCCTCTCCCTGCAGCTGCAGAAAGGCCTAACCCCCAGGTTCCTGAACATCCCCGTGCAACTGCAGAAAGGCCTCACCCCTAGGTTCCTGAGCCTATCCCTGCAGCTGCAGAAAGGCCTCATCCCCAGGTTCCTGAGCCTATCCCTGGAGCTGCAGAATGGACTCACCCCCAGGTTCCTGAGCCTCTCCCGGTAGCTGCCGAAAGGCCTCACCTCTAGGTTCCTGAGCCTATCCCTGGAGCTGCAGAATGGACTCACCCCCAGGTTCCTGAGCCTCTCCCTACAGCTGCAGAAAGGCCTCAACCCCAGGTTCCTGAGCGAATCCCTGCAGCTGGAGAAAGGACTCACCCCCAGGTTCCTGAGCCTCTCCCTGCAGCTGCAGAAAGCCCACACCCCCAGGTTCCTGAACATCCCCGTACAGCTGCAGAAAGGACTCACCCCCAGTTTTCTGAGCGTATTCCTGGAGCTGCAGAATGGACTCACCCCCAGGTTCCTGAGCCTCTCCTTAAAGCTGCAGAAAGGCCTCAACCCCAGGTTTCTGAGCCTCTCCCTGCAGCTGCAGAAAGGCCTCACCCCCAGTTTTCTGAGCGTATTCCTGGAGCTGCAGAATGGACTCACCCCCAGGTTCTTGAGCCTCTCCTTAAAGCTGCAGAAAGGCCTCAACCCCAGGTTTCTGAGCCCCTCCCTGCAGCTGCAGAAATGCCTCACCCCCAGGTTCCTGAGCCTCTCCCTGCAGCTACAGAAAAGGCCTCACCCCCAGGTTCCTGAACATCCCCGTACAGCTGCAGAAAGGACTCACCCCCAGGTTCCTGAGCCTCTCCCTGCAGCTTCATAAAGGCCTCACCCCCAGGTTGCAGAGCCTCTCCCTGCAGCTGCAGAAAGGCCTAACACCCAGGTTCCTGAACATCCCCGTGCAGCTGCAGAAAGGCCTCACCCCTAGCTTCATGAGCCTCTACCTGCAGCTGCAGAAAGGCCTCAGCCCCAGTTTTCTGAGCCCCTCCCAGCAGCAGCAGAAAGGCCTCATCCACAGGTTCCTGAGGCTTTCCCTGCAGCTGCAGAAAGGCCTCAGCCCCAGGTTTCTGAGCCCCTCCCTGCAGCTGCAGAAATGCCTCACCCCCAGGTTCCTGAGCCTCTCCCTGCAGCTACAGAAAAGGCCTCACCCCCAGGTTCCTGAACATCCCCGTACAGCTGCAGAAAGGACTCACCCCCAGGTTACTGAGTCTCTCCCTGCATCTTCTTAAAGGCCTCACCCCCAGGTTTCAGAGCCTCTCCCTGCAGCTGCAGAAAGGCCTAACACCCAGGTTCCTGAACATCCCCGTGCAGCTGCAGAAAGGCCTCACCCCTAGCTTCATGAGCCTCTACCTGCAGCTGCAGAAAGGCCTCAGCCCCAGGTTTCTGAGCCCCTCCCAGCAGCAGCAGAAAGGCCTCATCCACAGGATTCTGAGGCTCTCCCTGCAGCTGCAGAAAGGCCTCACCCCCACGTTCCTGAGCCTCTCCCTGCAGCTACAGAAAAGGCCTCACCCCCAGGTTCCTGAACATCCCAGTGCAGCTGCAGAAAGGACTCACCCCCTGGTTCCTGAGCCTCTCCCTGCAGCTGCAGAAAGGACTCACCCCCAGGGTCCTGAGCCTCTCCCTGCAGCAGCAAAAGGCCTCATCCCCAGGTTCCTGAGCCACTTCCTGGAGCTGCATAGTGGACTCACCCCCAAGTTCCTGAGCCTCTCCCTGCGTCCGCAGAATGGACTCACCCCCAAGTTCCTGAGCCTCTTCCTGCAGCTGCAGAAAGGCCTCACCCCAGGTTCCTGAGCGTATTCCTGGACCTGCAGAATGGTCTCACCCCCAGGTTCCTGAGCCGCTCCCTGCAGCTGCAGAAAGGACTCACGCCCAGGTTCCTGAGCCTCTCCCTGCAGCTGCAGAAAGGCCTCACACCGAGGTTTCTGAGCCTCCCCCTGCAGCTGCAGAAATGGCCTCACCCCCAGGTTCCTGAGCCTATCCCTTCAGCTATAGAAAAGGCCTCACCCCAAGGTTCGTGAGCCTCTCCCTGCAGCTATAGGAAAGGCCTCACCCCCAGGTTCCTGAGCCGGTCCCTGCAGCTGCAGAAAGGCCTCACCCCCAGGTTCCTGAGCCTCTCCCAGCAGCTGCAGAAAGGCCTAACCCCCAGGTTTCTGAACATCCCTAGGCAGCTAAAGAAAGACCTCACCCCCAGGTTCCTGAGCCTATCCCTTCAGCTATAGAAAAGGCCTCACCCCAAGGTTCGTGAGCCTCTCCCTGCAGCTATAGAAAAGGCCTCAACCCCAGGTTCCAGAGCCTCTCCCTGCAGCTGCAGAAAGGCCTCACACCCAGGCTCCTGAGCCTCCCCCTGCAGCTGCAGAAAGGCCTCACCACAAGGTTCCTGAACCTCCTCCGGCAGCTACAGAAAGGCCTAACTCCCAGGTTCCTGAGCCTCTCCCTGCAGCTACAGAAAAGGCCTCACCCCCAGGTTCCCGAACCTTTCCCTGCAGCTACAGAAAAGGCCTCACCCCCAGGTTCCTAAGCCTGTCCCTGCAGCTGCAGAAAGGCCTCAGCCCCAGGTTTCTGAGCCCTTCCCTGCAGCTGCAGAAATGCCTCACCCCCAGGTTCCTGAGCCTCTCCCTGCAGCTACAGAAAAGGCCTCACCCCCAGGTTCCTGAACATCCCCGTACAGCTGCAGAAAGGACTCACCCCCAGGTTCCTGAGCCTCTCCCTGCAGCTTCATAAAGGCCTCACCCCCAGGTTTCAGAGCCTCTCCCTGCAGCTGCAGAAAGGCCTAACACCCAGGTTCCTGAACATCCCCGTGTAGCTGCAGAAAGGCCTCAGCCCCAGTTTTCTGAGCCCCTCCCAGCAGCAGCAGAAAGGCCTCATCCATAGGTTCCTGAGGCTCTCCCTGCAGCTGCAGAAAGGCCTCAGCCCCAGGTTTCTGAGCCCCTCCCTGCAGCTGCAGAAATGCCTCACCCCCAGGTTCCTGAGCCTCTCCCTGCAGCTACAGAAAAGGCCTCACCCCCAGGTTCCTGAACATCCCCGTACAGCTGCAGAAAGGACTCACCCCCAGGTTACTGAGTCTCTCCCTGCATCTTCATAAAGGCCTCACCCCCAGGTATCAGAGCCTCTCCCTGCAGCTGCAGAAAGGCCTAACACCCAGGTTCCTGAACATCCCCGTGCAGCTGCAGAAAGGCCTCACCCCTAGCTTCATGAGCCTCTACCTGCAGCTGCAGAAAGGCCTCAGCCCCAGGTTTCTGAGCCCCTCCCAGCAGCAGCAGAAAGGCCTCATCCACAGGTTTCTGAGGCTCTCCCTGCAGCTGCAGAAAGGCCTCACCCCCACGTTTCTGAGCCTCTCCCTGCAGCTACAGAAAAGGCCTCACCCCCAGGTTCCTGAACATCCCCGTGCAGCTGCAGAAAGGACTCACCCCCTGGTTCCTGAGCCTCTCCCTGCAGCTGCAGAATGGACTCACCCCCAGGGTCCTGAGCCTCTCCCTGCAGCTGCAAAAAGGCCTCATCCCCAGGTTCCTGAGCCACTTCCTGGAGCTGCATAGTGGACTCACCCCCAAGTTCCTGAGCCTCTCCCTGCGTCCGCAGAATGGACTCACCCCCAAGTTCCTGAGCCTCTTCCTGCAGCTGCAGAAAGGCCTCACCCCAGGTTCCTGAGCCTCTCCCTGCATCCGCTGAATGGACTCACCCCCAAGTTCCTGAGCCTCTCCCTGCAGCTGCAGAAAGGCCTCACCCCCAGGTTCCTGAGGGTAATCCTGGAGCTGCAGAATGGACTCACCCCCAGGTTCCTGAGCCTCTCCCTGCAGCTGCAGAACGGCCTCAACCCCAAGGTTCTAGAGCCTCTCCCTGTAGGTGCAGAAAGGCCTCACCCCCAGGTTACTGAGCCTATCGCTGCAGCTATAGAAAAGGCCTCACCCCAAGGTTTGTGAGCCTTTCCCTGCAGCTATAGAAAAGGCCTCGCCCCCAGGTTCCTGAGCCTCTCCCTGCAGCTGCAGAAAGGCCTCACCCCCAGGTTCGTAAGCCTCTCCCTGCAGTTGCAGAAAGGCCACACCCCCAGGTTCCCGAACATCCCCGTGCAGCTGCAGAAAGGCCTCATCCCCAGGTTCCTGATCCTCTCCCTTCAGCTATAGAAAAGGCCTCACCACCAGGTTCCTGAGCCTCTCCCTGCAGCTGCAGAAAGGCCTCACCCCCACGTTCCTGAGCCTCTCCCTGCAGCTACAGAAAAGGCCTCACCCCCAGGTTCCTGAACATCCCCGTGCAGCTGCAGAAAGGACTCACCCCCAGGTTCCTGAGCCTCTCCCTGCAGCTGCAGAAAGGACTCACCCCCAGGGTCCTGAGCCTCTCCCTGCAGCTGCAGAAAGGCCTCATCCCCAGGTTCCTGAGCCACTTCCTGGAGCTGCATAGTGGACTCACCCCCAAGTTCCTGAGCCTCTCCCTGCGTCCGCAGAATGGACTCACCCCCAAGTTCCTGAGCCTCTTCCTGCAGCTGAAGAAAGGCCTCACCCCAGGTTCCTGAGCGTATTCCTGGAGCTGCAGAATGGTCTCACCCCCAGGTTCCTGAGCCGCTCCCTGCAGCTGCAGAAAGGACTCACGCCCAGGTTCCTGAGCCTCTCCCTGCAGCTGCAGAAAGGCCTCACACCCAGGTTTCTGAGCCTCCCCCTACAGCTGCAGAAATGGCCTCACCCCCAGGTTCCTGAGCCTATCCCTTCAGCTATAGAAAAGGCCTCACCCCAAGGTTCGTGAGCCTCTCCCTGCAGCTATAGAAAAGGCCTCACCCCCAGGTTCCTGAGCCGGTCCCTGCAGCTGCAGAAAGGCCTCACCCCCAGGTTCCTGAGCCTCTCCCAGCAGCTGCAGAAAGGCCTAACCCCCAGGTTTCTGAACAGCCCTAGGCAGCTAAAGAAAGACCTCACCCCCAGGTTCCTGAGCCTATCCCTTCAGCAATAGAAAAGGCCTCACCCCAAGGTTCGTGAGCCTCTCCCTGCAGCTATAGAAAAGGCCTCAACCCCAGGTTCCAGAGCCTCTCCCTGCAGCTGCAGAAAGGCCTCACACCCAGGCTCCTGAGCCTCCCCCTGCAGCTGCAGAAAGGCCTCACCACAAGGTTCCTGAACCTCCTCCGGCAGCTACAGAAAGGCCTAACTCCCAGGTTCCTGAGCCTCTCCCTGCAGCTACAGAAAAGGCCTCACCCCCAGGTTCCCAAACCTTTCCCTGCAGCTACAGAAAAGGCCTCACCCCCAGGTTCCTAAGCCTGTCCCTGCAGCTGCAGAAAGGCCTCAGCCCCAGGATTCTGAGCCCCTCCCTGCAGCTGCAGAAATGCCTCACCCCCAGGTTCCTGAGCCTCTCCCTGCAGCTACAGAAAAGGCCTCACCCCCAGGTTCCTGAACATCCCCGTACAGCTGCAGAAAGGACTCACCCCCAGGTTCCTGAGCCTCTCCCTGCAGCTTCATAAAGGCCTCACCCCCAGGTTTCAGAGCCTCTCCCTGCAGCTGCAGAAAGGCCTAACACCCAGGTTCCTGAACATCCCCGTGCAGCTGCAGAAAGGCCTCACCCCTAGCTTCATGAGCCTCTACCTGCAGCTGCTGAAAGGCCTCAGCCCCAGTTTTCTGAGCCCCTCCCAGCAGCAGCAGAAATGCCTCATCCACAGGTTCCTGAGGCTCTCCCTGCAGCTGCAGAAAGGCCTCAGCCCCAGGTTTCTGAGCCCCTCCCTGCAGCTGCAGGAATGCCTCACCCCCAGGTTCCTGAGCCTCTCCCTGCAGCTACAGAAAAGGCCTCACCCCCAGGTTCCTGAACATCCCCGTACAGCTGCAGAAAGGACTCACCCCCAGGTTACTGAGTCTCTCCCTGCATCTTCATAAAGTCCTCACCCCCAGGTTTCAGAGCCTCTCCCTGCAGCTGCAGAAAGGCCTAACACCCAGGTTCCTGAACATCCCCGTGCAGCTGCAGAAAGGCCTCACCCCTAGCTTCATGAGCCTCTACCTGCAGCCGCAGAAAGGCCTCAGCCCCAGGTTTCTGAGCCCCTCCCAGCAGCAGCAGAAAGGCCTCATCCACAGGTTTCTGAGGCTCTCCCTGCAGCTGCAGAAAGGCCTCACCCCCACGTTCCTGAGCCTCTCCCTGCAGCTACAGAAAAGGCCTCACCCCCAGGTTCCTGAACATCCCCGTGCAGCTGCAGAAAGGACTCACCCCCTGGTTCCTGAGCCTCTCCCTGCAGCTGCAGAAAGGACTCACCCCCAGGGTCCTGAGCCTCTCCCTGCAGCTGCAAAAAGGCCTCATCCCCAGGTTCCTGAGCCACTTCCTGGAGCTGCATAGTGGACTCACCCCCAAGTTCCTGAGCCTCTCCCTGCGTCCGCAGAATGGACTCACCCCCAAGTTCCTGAGCCTCTTCCTGCAGCTGCAGAAAGGCCTCACCCCAGGTTCCTGAGCGTATTCCTGGAGCTGCAGAATGGTCTCACCCCCAGGTTCCTGAGCCGCTCCCTGCAGCTGCAGAAAGGACTCACGCCCAGGTTCCTGATCCTCTCCCTGCAGCTGCAGAAAGGCCTCACACCGAGGTTTCTGAGCCTCCCCCTGCAGCTGCAGAAATGGCCTCACCCCCAGGTTCCTGAGCCTATCCCTTCAGTTATAGAAAAGGCCTCACCCCAAGGTTCGTGAGCATCTCCCTGCAGCTATAGGAAAGGCCTCACCCCCAGGTTCCTGAGCCGGTCCCTGCAGCTGCAGAAAGGCCTCACCCCCAGGTTCCTGAGCCTCTCCCAGCAGCTGCAGAAAGGCCTAACCCCCAGGTTTCTGAACATCCCTAGGCAGCTAAAGAAAGACCTCACCCCCAGGATCCTGAGCCTATCCCTTCAGCTATAGAAAAGGCCTCACCCCAAGGTTCGTGAGCCTCTCCCTGCAGCTATAGAAAAGGCCTCAACCCCAGGTTCCAGAGCCTCTCCCTGCAGCTGCAGAAAGGCCTCACACCCAGGCTCCTGAGCCTCCCCCTGCAGCTGCAGGAAGGCCTCACCACAAGGTTCCTGAACCTCCTCCGGCAGCTACAGAAAGGCCTAACTCCCAGGTTCCTGAGCCTCTCCCTGCAGCTACAGAAAAGGCCTCACCCCCAGGTTCCCGAACCTTTCCCTGCAGCTACAGAAAAGGCCTCACCCCCAGGTTCCTAAGCCTGTCCCTGCAGCTGCAGAAAGGCCTCAGCCCCAGGTTTCTGAGCCGCTCCCTGCAGCTGCAGAAATGCCTCACCCCCAGGTTCCTGAGCCTCTCCCTGCAGCTACAGAAAAGGCCTCACACCCAGGTTCCTGAACATCCCCGTACAGCTGCAGAAAGGACTCACCCCCAGGTTCCTGAGCCTCTCCCTGCAGCTTCAGAAAGGACTCACCCCCAGGGTCCTGAGCCTCTCCCTGCAGCTGCAGAAAGGCCTCATCCCCAGGTTCCTGAGCCAATTCCTGGAGCTGCATAATGGACTCACCCCCAGGTTCCTGAGCCTCTCCCTGCATCCGCAGAATGGACTCACCCCCAAGTTCCTGAGCCTCTCCCTGCAGCTGCAGAAAGGCCTCACACCCAGGTTTCTGTTCCTCCCCCTGCAGCTGCAGAAAAGGCCTCACCCCCCAGGTTCCTGAGCTTCACCCTGCAGCTGCAGAAAGGCCTCACCCCCAGGTTCCTGAGCCTCTCCCTGCAGCTAAAGAAAAGGCCTCACCCGAGGTTCCTGAGCCTGTGCCTGCAGCTGCAGAAAGGCCTCACCCCCAGGTTCCTGAGCCTCTCCCTGCAGCTGCAGAAAGGCCTAACCCCCAGGTTCCTGAACATCCCCGTGCAACTGCAGAAAGGCCTCACCCCTAGGTTCCTGAGCCTATCCCTGCAGCTGCAGAAAGGCCTCATCCCCAGGTTCCTGAGCCTATCCCTGGAGCTGCAGAATGGACTCACCCCCAGGTTCCTGAGCCTCTCCCGGTAGCTGCCGAAAGGCCTCACCTCTAGGTTCCTGAGCCTATCCCTGGAGCTGCAGAATGGACTCACCCCCAGGTTCCTGAGCCTCTCCCTACAGCTGCAGAAAGGCCTCAACCCCAGGTTCCTGAGCGAATCCCTGCAGCTGGAGAAAGGACTCACCCCCAGGTTCCTGAGCCTCTCCCTGCAGCTGCAGAAAGCCCACACCCCCAGGTTCCTGAACATCCCCGTACAGCTGCAGAAAGGACTCACCCCCAGTTTTCTGAGCGTATTCCTGGAGCTGCAGAATGGACTCACCCCCAGGTTCCTGAGCCTCTCCTTAAAGCTGCAGAAAGGCCTCAACCCCAGGTTTCTGAGCCTCTCCCTGCAGCTGCAGAAAGGCCTCACCCCCAGTTTTCTGAGCGTATTCCTGGAGCTGCAGAATGGACTCACCCCCAGGTTCCTGAGCCTCTCCTTAAAGCTGCAGAAAGGCCTCAACCCCAGGTTTCTGAGCCCCTCCCTGCAGCTGCAGAAATGCCTCACCCCCAGGTTCCTGAGCCTCTCCCTGCAGCTACAGAAAAGGCCTCACCCCCAGGTTCCTGAACATCCCCGTACAGCTGCAGAAAGGACTCACCCCCAGGTTCCTGAGCCTCTCCCTGCAGCTTCATAAAGGCCTCACCCCCAGGTTGCAGAGCCTCTCCCTGCAGCTGCAGAAAGGCCTAACACCCAGGTTCCTGAACATCCCCGTGCAGCTGCAGAAAGGCCTCACCCCTAGCTTCATGAGCCTCTACCTGCAGCTGCAGAAAGGCCTCAGCCCCAGTTTTCTGAGCCCCTCCCAGCAGCAGCAGAAAGGCCTCATCCACAGGTTCCTGAGGCTTTCCCTGCAGCTGCAGAAAGGCCTCAGCCCCAGGTTTCTGAGCCCCTCCCTGCAGCTGCAGAAATGCCTCACCCCCAGGTTCCTGAGCCTCTCCCTGCAGCTACAGAAAAGGCCTCACCCCCAGGTTCCTGAACATCCCCGTACAGCTGCAGAAAGGACTCACCCCCAGGTTACTGAGTCTCTCCCTGCATCTTCTTAAAGGCCTCACCCCCAGGTTTCAGAGCCTCTCCCTGCAGCTGCAGAAAGGCCTAACACCCAGGTTCCTGAACATCCCCGTGCAGCTGCAGAAAGGCCTCACCCCTAGCTTCATGAGCCTCTACCTGCAGCTGCAGAAAGGCCTCAGCCCCAGGTTTCTGAGCCCCTCCCAGCAGCAGCAGAAAGGCCTCATCCACAGGATTCTGAGGCTCTCCCTGCAGCTGCAGAAAGGCCTCACCCCCACGTTCCTGAGCCTCTCCCTGCAGCTACAGAAAAGGCCTCACCCCCAGGTTCCTGAACATCCCAGTGCAGCTGCAGAAAGGACTCACCCCCTGGTTCCTGAGCCTCTCCCTGCAGCTGCAGAAAGGACTCACCCCCAGGGTCCTGAGCCTCTCCCTGCAGCAGCAAAAGGCCTCATCCCCAGGTTCCTGAGCCACTTCCTGGAGCTGCATAGTGGACTCACCCCCAAGTTCCTGAGCCTCTCCCTGCGTCCGCAGAATGGACTCACCCCCAAGTTCCTGAGCCTCTTCCTGCAGCTGCAGAAAGGCCTCACCCCAGGTTCCTGAGCGTATTCCTGGACCTGCAGAATGGTCTCACCCCCAGGTTCCTGAGCCGCTCCCTGCAGCTGCAGAAAGGACTCACGCCCAGGTTCCTGAGCCTCTCCCTGCAGCTGCAGAAAGGCCTCACACCCAGGTTTCTGAGCCTCCCCCTGCAGCTGCAGAAATGGCCTCACCCCCAGGTTCCTGAGCCTATCCCTTCAGCTATAGAAAAGGCCTCACCCCAAGGTTCGTGAGCCTCTCCCTGCAGCTATAGGAAAGGCCTCACCCCCAGGTTCCTGAGCCGGTCCCTGCAGCTGCAGAAAGGCCTCACCCCCAGGTTCCTGAGCCTCTCCCAGCAGCTGCAGAAAGGCCTAACCCCCAGGTTTCTGAACATCCCTAGGCAGCTAAAGAAAGACCTCACCCCCAGGTTCCTGAGCCTATCCCTTCAGCTATAGAAAAGGCCTCACCCAAAGGTTCGTGAGCCTCTCCCTGCAGCTATAGAAAAGGCCTCAACCCCAGGTTCCAGAGCCTCTCCCTGCAGCTGCAGAAAGGCCTCACACCCAGGCTCCTGAGCCTCCCCCTGCAGCTGCAGAAAGGCCTCACCACAAGGTTCCTGAACCTCCTCCGGCAGCTACAGAAAGGCCTAACTCCCAGGTTCCTGAGCCTCTCCCTGCAGCTACAGAAAAGGCCTCACCCCCAGGTTCCCGAACCTTTCCCTGCAGCTACAGAAAAGGCCTCACCCCCAGGTTCCTAAGCCTGTCCCTGCAGCTGCAGAAAGGCCTCAGCCCCAGGTTTCTGAGCCCTTCCCTGCAGCTGCAGAAATGCCTCACCCCCAGGTTCCTGAGCCTCTCCCTGCAGCTACAGAAAAGGCCTCACACCCAGGTTCCTGAACATCCCCGTACAGCTGCAGAAAGGACTCACCCCCAGGTTCCTGAGCCTCTCCCTGCAGCTTCAGAAAGGACTCACCCCCAGGGTCTGAGCCTCTCCCTGCAGCTGCAGAAAGGCCTCATCCCCAGGTTCCTGAGCCAATTCCTGGAGCTGCATAATGGACTCACCCCCAGGTTCCTGAGCCTCTCCCTGCAGCTGCAGAAAGACCTCAACCCCAGGTTCCTGAACCTCTCCCTGCATCCGCAGAATGGACTCACCCCCAAGTTCCTGAGCCTCTCCCTGCAGCTGCAGAAAGGCCTCACACCCAGGTTTCTGTTCCTCCCCCTGCAGCTGCAGAAAAGGCCTCACCCCCCAGGTTCCTGAGCTTCACCCTGCAGCTGCAGAAAGGCCTCACCCCCAGGTTCCTGAGCCTCTCCCTGCAGCTAAAGAAAAGGCCTCACCCGAGGTTCCGGAGCCTGTGCCTGCAGCTGCAGAAAGGCCTCACCCCCAGGTTCCTGAGCCTCTCCCTGCAGCTGCAGAAAGGCCTAACCCCCAGGTTCCTGAACATCCCCGTGCAACTGCAGTAAGGGCCTCACCCCTAGGTTCCTGAGCCTATCCCTGCAGCTGCAGAAAGGCCTCATCCCCAGGTTCCTGAGCCTATCCCTGGAGCTGCAGAATGGACTCACCCCCAGGTTCCTGAGCCTCTCCCGGTAGCTGCCGAAAGGCCTCACCTCCAGGTTCCTGAGCCTATCCCTGGAGCTGCAGAATGGACTCACCCCCAGGTTCCTGAGCCTCTCCCTACAGCTGCAGAAAGGCCTCAACCCCAGGTTCCTGAGCGAATCCCTGCAGCTGGAGAAAGGACTCACCCCCAGGTTCCTGAGCCTCTCCCTGCAGCTGCAGAAAGCCCACACCCCCAGGTTCCTGAGCCACTCCCTGCAGCTGCAGAAACGCCTCACCCCCAGTTTCCTGAGCGTATTCCTGGAGCTGCAGAATGGACTCACCCCCAGGTTCCTGAGCCTCTCCTTGAAGCTGCAGAAAGGCCTCAACCCCAGGTTCCAGAGCCTCTCCCTGCAGCTGCAGAAAGGCCTCACCCCCAGGTTCCTGAGCCTCTCCCTGCACCTGCCGAAAGGCCTCAACCCCAGGTTCCAGAGCCTCTCCCTGCAGCTCCAGAAAGGCCTCACACACAGGCTCCTGAGCCTCCCCCTGCAGCTGCAGAAAGGCCTCACCACAAGGTTCCTGAACCTCCTCCGGCAGCTGCAGAAAGGCCTAACTCCCAGGTTCCTGAGCCTCTCCCTGCAGCTACAGAAAAGGCCTCACCCCCAGGTTCCCGAACCTTTCCCTGCAGCTGCAGAAAGGCCTCACCCCGAGGTTCCTGAGCCTGTCCCTGCAGCTGCAGAAAGGCCTCACACCCAGGTTCCTGAGCCTCTCCCTGCAGCTGCAGAAAGGCCTCCCCCCCAGGTTCCCGAGCATCCCCGTGCAGCTTCACAAAGGCCTAACCCCCAGGTTCCTGAGCATATCCCTGCAGCTGCAGAAAGGTCTCACCACCAGGGTCCTGAGCCTCTCCCTGTAGATACAGAAAAGGCCTCACCCCAGCTTCATGAGCCTCTCCCTGCAGCTGCAGAAAGGCCTCAGCCCCAGGTTTCTGAGCCCCTCCCTGCAGCTGCAGAAATGCCTCACCCCCAGGTTCCTGAGCCTCTCCCTGCAGCTACAGAAAAGGCCTCACCCCCAGGTTCCTGAACATCCCCGTACAGCTGCAGAAAGGACTCACCCCCAGGTTACTGAGTCTATCCCTGCATCTTCTTAAAGGCCTCACCCCCAGGTTTCAGAGCCTCTCCCTGCAGCTGCAGAAAGGCCTAACACCCAGGTTCCTGAACATCCCCGTGCAGCTGCAGAAAGGCCTCACCCCTAGCTTAATGAGCCTCTACCTGCAGCTGCAGAAAGGCCTCAGCCCCAGGTTTCTGAGCCCCTCCCAGCAGCAGCAGAAAGGCCTCATCCACAGGATTCTGAGGCTCTCCCTGCAGCTGCAGAAAGGCCTCACCCCCACGTTCCTGAGCCTCTCCCTGCAGCTACAGAAAAGGCCTCACCCCCAGGTTCCTGAACATCCCAGTGCAGCTGCAGAAAGGACTCACCCCCTGGTTCCTGAGCCTCTCCCTGCAGCTGCAGAAAGGACTCACCCCCAGGGTCCTGAGCCTCTCCCTGCAGCAGCAAAAGGCCTCATCCCCAGGTTCCTGAGCCACTTCCTGGAGCTGCATAGTGGACTCACCCCCAAATTCCTGAGCCTCTCCCTGCGTCCGCAGAATGGACTCACCCCCAAGTTCCTGAGCCTCTTCCTGCAGCTGCAGAAAGGCCTCACCCCAGGTTCCTGAGCGTATTCCTGGACCTGCAGAATGGTCTCACCCCCAGGTTCCTGAGCCGCTCCCTGCAGCTGCAGAAAGGACTCACGCCCAGGTTCCTGAGCCTCTCCCTGCAGCTGCAGAAAGGCCTCACACCCAGGTTTCTGAGCCTCCCCCTGCAGCTGCAGAAATGGCCTCACCCCCAGGTTCCTGAGCCTATCCCTTCAGCTATAGAAAAGGCCTCACCCCAAGGTTCGTGAGCCTCTCCCTGCAGCTATAGGAAAGGCCGCACCCCCAGGTTCCTGAGCCGGTGCCTGCAGCTGCAGAAAGGCCTCACCCCCAGGTTCCTGAGCCTCTCCCAGCAGCTGCAGAAAGGCCTAACCCCCAGGTTTCTGAACATCCCTAGGCAGCTAAAGAAAGACCTCACCCCCAGGTTCCTGAGCCTATCCCTTCAGCTATAGAAAAGGCCTCACCCCAAGGTTCGTGAGCCTCTCCCTGCAGCTATAGAAAAGGCCTCAACCCCAGGTTCCAGAGCCTCTCCCTGCAGCTGCAGAAAGGCCTCACACCCAGGCTCCTGAGCCTCCCCCTGCAGCTGCAGAAAGGCCTCACCACAAGGTTCCTGAACCTCCTCCGGCAGCTACAGAAAGGCCTAACTCCCAGGTTCCTGAGCCTCTCCCTGCAGCTACAGAAAAGGCCTCACCCCCAGGTTCCCGAACCTTTCCCTGCAGCTACAGAAAAGGCCTCACCCCCAGGTTCCTAAGCCTGTCCCTGCAGCTGCAGAAAGGCCTCAGCCCCAGGTTTCTGAGCCCCTCCCTGCAGCTGCAGAAATGCCTCACCCCCAGGTTCCTGAGCCTCTCCCTGCAGCTACAGAAAAGGCCTCACACCCAGGTTCCTGAACATCCCCGTACAGCTGCAGAAAGGACTCACCCCCAGGTTCCTGAGCCTCTCCCTGCAGCTTCAGAAAGGACTCACCCCCAGGGTCTGAGCCTCTCCCTGCAGCTGCAGAAAGGCCTCATCCCCAGGTTCCTGAGCCAATTCCTGGAGCTGCATAATGGACTCACCCCCAGGTTCCTGAGCCTCTCCCTGCAGCTGCAGAAAGACCTCAACCCCAGGTTCCTGAACCTCTCCCTGCATCCGCAGAATGGACTCACCCCCAAGTTCCTGAGCCTCTCCCTGCAGCTGCAGAAAGGCCTCACACCCAGGTTTCTGTTCCTCCCCCTGTAGCTGCAGAAAAGGCCTCACCCCCCAGGTTCCTGAGCTTCACCCTGCAGCTGCAGAAAGGCCTCACCCCCAGGTTCCTGAGCCTCTCCCTGCAGCTAAAGAAAAGGCCTCACCCGAGGTTCCGGAGCCTGTGCCTGCAGCTGCAGAAAGGCCTCACCCCCAGGTTCCTGAGCCTCTCCCTGCAGCTGCAGAAAGGCCTACCCCCCAGGTTCCTGAACATCCCCGTGCAACTGCAGTAAGGGCCTCACCCCTAGGTTCCTGAGCCTATCCCTGCAGCTGCAGAAAGGCCTCATCCCCAGGTTCCTGAGCCTATCCCTGGAGCTGCAGAATGGACTCACCCCCAGGTTCCTGAGCCTCTCCCGGTAGCTGCCGAAAGGCCTCACCTCCAGGTTCCTGAGCCTATCCCTGGAGCTGCAGAATGGACTCACCCCCAGGTTCCTGAGCCTCTCCCTACAGCTGCAGAAAGGCCTCAACCCCAGGTTCCTGAGCGAATCCCTGCAGCTGGAGAAAGGACTCACCCCCAGGTTCCTGAGCCTCTCCCTGCAGCTGCAGAAAGCCCACACCCCCAGGTTCCTGAGCCACTCCCTGCAGCTGCAGAAACGCCTCACCCCCAGTTTCCTGAGCGTATTCCTGGAGCTGCAGAATGGACTCACCCCCAGGTTCCTGAGCCTCTCCTTGAAGCTGCAGAAAGGCCTCAACCCCAGGTTCCAGAGCCTCTCCCTGCAGCTGCAGAAAGGCCTCACCCCCAGGTTCCTGAGCCTCTCCCTGCACCTGCCGAAAGGCCTCAACCCCAGGTTCCAGAGCCTCTCCCTGCAGCTGCAGAAAGGCCTCACCACAAGGTTCCTGAACCTCCTCCGGCAGCTACAGAAAGGCCTAACTCCCAGGTTCCTGAGCCTCTCCCTGCAGCTACAGAAAAGGCCTCACCCCCAGGTTCCCAAACCTTTCCCTGCAGCTACAGAAAAGGCCTCACCCCCAGGTTCCTAAGCCTGTCCCTGCAGCTGCAGAAAGGCCTCAGCCCCAGGATTCTGAGCCCCTCCCTGCAGCTGCAGAAATGCCTCACCCCCAGGTTCCTGAGCCTCTCCCTGCAGCTACAGAAAAGGCCTCACCCCCAGGTTCCTGAACATCCCCGTACAGCTGCAGAAAGGACTCACCCCCAGGTTCCTGAGCCTCTCCCTGCAGCTTCATAAAGGCCTCACCCCCAGGTTTCAGAGCCTCTCCCTGCAGCTGCAGAAAGGCCTAACACCCAGGTTCCTGAACATCCCCGTGCAGCTGCAGAAAGGCCTCACCCCTAGCTTCATGAGCCTCTACCTGCAGCTGCTGAAAGGCCTCAGCCCCAGTTTTCTGAGCCCCTCCCAGCAGCAGCAGAAATGCCTCATCCACAGGTTCCTGAGGCTCTCCCTGCAGCTGCAGAAAGGCCTCAGCCCCAGGTTTCTGAGCCCCTCCCTGCAGCTGCAGGAATGCCTCACCCCCAGGTTCCTGAGCCTCTCCCTGCAGCTACAGAAAAGGCCTCACCCCCAGGTTCCTGAACATCCCCGTACAGCTGCAGAAAGGACTCACCCCCAGGTTACTGAGTCTCTCCCTGCATCTTCATAAAGTCCTCACCCCCAGGTTTCAGAGCCTCTCCCTGCAGCTGCAGAAAGGCCTAACACCCAGGTTCCTGAACATCCCCGTGCAGCTGCAGAAAGGCCTCACCCCTAGCTTCATGAGCCTCTACCTGCAGCCGCAGAAAGGCCTCAGCCCCAGGTTTCTGAGCCCCTCCCAGCAGCAGCAGAAAGGCCTCATCCACAGGTTTCTGAGGCTCTCCCTGCAGCTGCAGAAAGGCCTCACCCCCACGTTCCTGAGCCTCTCCCTGCAGCTACAGAAAAGGCCTCACCCCCAGGTTCCTGAACATCCCCGTGCAGCTGCAGAAAGGACTCACCCCCTGGTTCCTGAGCCTCTCCCTGCAGCTGCAGAAAGGACTCACCCCCAGGGTCCTGAGCCTCTCCCTGCAGCTGCAAAAAGGCCTCATCCCCAGGTTCCTGAGCCACTTCCTGGAGCTGCATAGTGGACTCACCCCCAAGTTCCTGAGCCTCTCCCTGCGTCCGCAGAATGGACTCACCCCCAAGTTCCTGAGCCTCTTCCTGCAGCTGCAGAAAGGCCTCACCCCAGGTTCCTGAGCGTATTCCTGGAGCTGCAGAATGGTCTCACCCCCAGGTTCCTGAGCCGCTCCCTGCAGCTGCAGAAAGGACTCACGCCCAGGTTCCTGATCCTCTCCCTGCAGCTGCAGAAAGGCCTCACACCGAGGTTTCTGAGCCTCCCCCTGCAGCTGCAGAAATGGCCTCACCCCCAGGTTCCTGAGCCTATCCCTTCAGTTATAGAAAAGGCCTCACCCCAAGGTTCGTGAGCATCTCCCTGCAGCTATAGGAAAGGCCTCACCCCCAGGTTCCTGAGCCGGTCCCTGCAGCTGCAGGAAGGCCTCACCCCCAGGTTCCTGAGCCTCTCCCAGCAGCTGCAGAAAGGCCTAACCCCCAGGTTTCTGAACATCCCTAGGCAGCTAAAGAAAGACCTCACCCCCAGGATCCTGAGCCTATCCCTTCAGCTATAGAAAAGGCCTCACCCCAAGGTTCGTGAGCCTCTCCCTGCAGCTATAGAAAAGGCCTCAACCCCAGGTTCCAGAGCCTCTCCCTGCAGCTGCAGAAAGGCCTCACACCCAGGCTCCTGAGCCTCCCCCTGCAGCTGCAGGAAGGCCTCACCACAAGGTTCCTGAACCTCCTCCGGCAGCTACAGAAAGGCCTAACTCCCAGGTTCCTGAGCCTCTCCCTGCAGCTACAGAAAAGGCCTCACCCCCAGGTTCCCGAACCTTTCCCTGCAGCTACAGAAAAGGCCTCACCCCCAGGTTCCTAAGCCTGTCCCTGCAGCTGCAGAAAGGCCTCAGCCCCAGGTTTCTGAGCCGCTCCCTGCAGCTGCAGAAATGCCTCACCCCCAGGTTCCTGAGCCTCTCCCTGCAGCTACAGAAAAGGCCTCACACCCAGGTTCCTGAACATCCCCGTACAGCTGCAGAAAGGACTCACCCCCAGGTTCCTGAGCCTCTCCCTGCAGCTTCAGAAAGGACTCACCCCCAGGGTCCTGAGCCTCTCACTGCAGCTGCAGAAAGGCCTCATCCCCAGGTTCCTGAGCCAATTCCTGGAGCTGCATAATGGACTCACCCCCAGGTTCCTGAGCCTCTCCCTGCATCCGCAGAATGGACTCACCCCCAAGTTCCTGAGCCTCTCCCTGCAGCTGCAGAAAGGCCTCACACCCAGGTTTCTGTTCCTCCCCCTGCAGCTGCAGAAAAGGCCTCACCCCCCAGGTTCCTGAGCTTCACCCTGCAGCTGCAGAAAGGCCTCACCCCCAGGTTCCTGAGCCTCTCCCTGCAGCTAAAGAAAAGGCCTCACCCGATGTTCCTGAGCCTGTGCCTGCAGCTGCAGAAAGGCCTCACCCCCAGGTTCCTGAGCCTCTCCCTGCAGCTGCAGAAAGGCCTAACCCCCAGGTTCCTGAACATCCCCGTGCAACTGCAGAAAGGCCTCACCCCTAGGTTCCTGAGCCTATCCCTGCAGCTGCAGAAAGGCCTCATCCCCAGGTTCCTGAGCCTATCCCTGGAGCTGCAGAATGGACTCACCCCCAGGTTCCTGAGCCTCTCCCGGTAGCTGCCGAAAGGCCTCACCTCTAGGTTCCTGAGCCTATCCCTGGAGCTGCAGAATGGACTCACCCCCAGGTTCCTGAGCCTCTCCCTACAGCTGCAGAAAGGCCTCAACCCCAGGTTCCTGAGCGAATCCCTGCAGCTGGAGAAAGGACTCACCCCCAGGTTCCTGAGCCTCTCCCTGCAGCTGCAGAAAGCCCACACCCCCAGGTTCCTGAACATCCCCGTACAGCTGCAGAAAGGACTCACCCCCAGTTTTCTGAGCGTATTCCTGGAGCTGCAGAATGGACTCACCCCCAGGTTCCTGAGCCTCTCCTTAAAGCTGCAGAAAGGCCTCAACCCCAGGTTTCTGAGCCTCTCCCTGCAGCTGCAGAAAGGCCTCACCCCCAGTTTTCTGAGCGTATTCCTGGAGCTGCAGAATGGACTCACCCCCAGGTTCCTGAGCCTCTCCTTAAAGCTGCAGAAAGGCCTCAACCCCAGGTTTCTGAGCCCCTCCCTGCAGCTGCAGAAATGCCTCACCCCCAGGTTCCTGAGCCTCTCCCTGCAGCTACAGAAAAGGCCTCACCCCCAGGTTCCTGAACATCCCCGTACAGCTGCAGAAAGGACTCACCCCCAGGTTCCTGAGCCTCTCCCTGCAGCTTCATAAAGGCCTCACCCCCAGGTTGCAGAGCCTCTCCCTGCAGCTGCAGAAAGGCCTAACACCCAGGTTCCTGAACATCCCCGTGCAGCTGCAGAAAGGCCTCACCCCTAGCTTCATGAGCCTCTACCTGCAGCTGCAGAAAGGCCTCAGCCCCAGTTTTCTGAGCCCCTCCCAGCAGCAGCAGAAAGGCCTCATCCACAGGTTCCTGAGGCTTTCCCTGCAGCTGCAGAAAGGCCTCAGCCCCAGGTTTCTGAGCCCCTCCCTGCAGCTGCAGAAATGCCTCACCCCCAGGTTCCTGAGCCTCTCCCTGCAGCTACAGAAAAGGCCTCACCCCCAGGTTCCTGAACATCCCCGTACAGCTGCAGAAAGGACTCACCCCCAGGTTACTGAGTCTCTCCCTGCATCTTCTTAAAGGCCTCACCCCCAGGTTTCAGAGCCTCTCCCTGCAGCTGCAGAAAGGCCTAACACCCAGGTTCCTGAACATCCCCGTGCAGCTGCAGAAAGGCCTCACCCCTAGCTTCATGAGCCTCTACCTGCAGCTGCAGAAAGGCCTCAGCCCCAGGTTTCTGAGCCCCTCCCAGCAGCAGCAGAAAGGCCTCATCCACAGGATTCTGAGGCTCTCCCTGCAGCTGCAGAAAGGCCTCACCCCCACGTTCCTGAGCCTCTCCCTGCAGCTACAGAAAAGGCCTCACCCCCAGGTTCCTGAACATCCCAGTGCAGCTGCAGAAAGGACTCACCCCCTGGTTCCTGAGCCTCTCCCTGCAGCTGCAGAAAGGACTCACCCCCAGGGTCCTGAGCCTCTCCCTGCAGCAGCAAAAGGCCTCATCCCCAGGTTCCTGAGCCACTTCCTGGAGCTGCATAGTGGACTCACCCCCAAGTTCCTGAGCCTCTCCCTGCGTCCGCAGAATGGACTCACCCCCAAGTTCCTGAGCCTCTTCCTGCAGCTGCAGAAAGGCCTCACCCCAGGTTCCTGAGCGTATTCCTGGACCTGCAGAATGGTCTCACCCCCAGGTTCCTGAGCCGCTCCCTGCAGCTGCAGAAAGGACTCACGCCCAGGTTCCTGAGCCTCTCCCTGCAGCTGCAGAAAGGCCTCACACCCAGGTTTCTGAGCCTCCCCCTGCAGCTGCAGAAATGGCCTCACCCCCAGGTTCCTGAGCCTATCCCTTCAGCTATAGAAAAGGCCTCACCCCAAGGTTCGTGAGCCTCTCCCTGCAGCTATAGGAAAGGCCTCACCCCCAGGTTCCTGAGCCGGTCCCTGCAGCTGCAGAAAGGCCTCACCCCCAGGTTCCTGAGCCTCTCCCAGCAGCTGCAGAAAGGCCTAACCCCCAGGTTTCTGAACATCCCTAGGCAGCTAAAGAAAGACCTCACCCCCAGGTTCCTGAGCCTATCCCTTCAGCTATAGAAAAGGCCTCACCCCAAGGTTCGTGAGCCTCTCCCTGCAGCTATAGAAAAGGCCTCAACCCCAGGTTCCAGAGCCTCTCCCTGCAGCTGCAGAAAGGCCTCACACCCAGGCTCCTGAGCCTCCCCCTGCAGCTGCAGAAAGGCCTCACCACAAGGTTCCTGAACCTCCTCCGGCAGCTACAGAAAGGCCTAACTCCCAGGTTCCTGAGCCTCTCCCTGCAGCTACAGAAAAGGCCTCACCCCCAGGTTCCCGAACCTTTCCCTGCAGCTACAGAAAAGGCCTCACCCCCAGGTTCCTAAGCCTGTCCCTGCAGCTGCAGAAAGGCCTCAGCCCCAGGTTTCTGAGCCCTTCCCTGCAGCTGCAGAAATGCCTCACCCCCAGGTTCCTGAGCCTCTCCCTGCAGCTACAGAAAAGGCCTCACACCCAGGTTCCTGAACATCCCCGTACAGCTGCAGAAAGGACTCACCCCCAGGTTCCTGAGCCTCTCCCTGCAGCTTCAGAAAGGACTCACCCCCAGGGTCTGAGCCTCTCCCTGCAGCTGCAGAAAGGCCTCATCCCCAGGTTCCTGAGCCAATTCCTGGAGCTGCATAATGGACTCACCCCCAGGTTCCTGAGCCTCTCCCTGCAGCTGCAGAAAGACCTCAACCCCAGGTTCCTGAACCTCTCCCTGCATCCGCAGAATGGACTCACCCCCAAGTTCCTGAGCCTCTCCCTGCAGCTGCAGAAAGGCCTCACACCCAGGTTTCTGTTCCTCCCCCTGCAGCTGCAGAAAAGGCCTCACCCCCCAGGTTCCTGAGCTTCACCCTGCAGCTGCAGAAAGGCCTCACCCCCAGGTTCCTGAGCCTCTCCCTGCAGCTAAAGAAAAGGCCTCACCCGAGGTTCCGGAGCCTGTGCCTGCAGCTGCAGAAAGGCCTCACCCCCAGGTTCCTGAGCCTCTCCCTGCAGCTGCAGAAAGGCCTAACCCCCAGGTTCCTGAACATCCCCGTGCAACTGCAGTAAGGGCCTCACCCCTAGGTTCCTGAGCCTATCCCTGCAGCTGCAGAAAGGCCTCATCCCCAGGTTCCTGAGCCTATCCCTGGAGCTGCAGAATGGACTCACCCCCAGGTTCCTGAGCCTCTCCCGGTAGCTGCCGAAAGGCCTCACCTCCAGGTTCCTGAGCCTATCCCTGGAGCTGCAGAATGGACTCACCCCCAGGTTCCTGAGCCTCTCCCTACAGCTGCAGAAAGGCCTCAACCCCAGGTTCCTGAGCGAATCCCTGCAGCTGGAGAAAGGACTCACCCCCAGGTTCCTGAGCCTCTCCCTGCAGCTGCAGAAAGCCCACACCCCCAGGTTCCTGAGCCACTCCCTGCAGCTGCAGAAAGGCCTCACCCCCAGTTTCCTGAGCGTATTCCTGGAGCTGCAGAATGGACTCACCCCCAGGTTCCTGAGCCTCTCCTTGAAGCTGCAGAAAGGCTTCAACCCCAGGTTCCAGAGCCTCTCCCTGCAGCTGCAGAAAGGCCTCACCCCCAGGTTCCTGAGCCTCTCCCTGCACCTGCCGAAAGGCCTCAACCCCAGGTTCCAGAGCCTCTCCCTGCAGCTCCAGAAAGGCCTCACACACAGGCTCCTGAGCCTCCCCCTGCAGCTGCAGAAAGGCCTCACCACAAGGTTCCTGAACCTCCTCCGGCAGCTGCAGAAAGGCCTAACTCCCAGGTTCCTGAGCCTCTCCCTGCAGCTACAGAAAAGGCCTCACCCCCAGGTTCCCGAACCTTTCCCTGCAGCTGCAGAAAGGCCTCACCCCGAGGTTCCTGAGCCTGTCCCTGCAGCTGCAGAAAGGCCTCACACCCAGGTTCCTGAGCCTCTCCCTGCAGCTGCAGAAAGGCCTCCCCCCCAGGTTCCCGAGCATCCCCGTGCAGCTTCACAAAGGCCTAACCCCCAGGTTCCTGAGCATATCCCTGCAGCTGCAGAAAGGTCTCACCACCAGGGTCCTGAGCCTCTCCCTGTAGATACAGAAAAGGCCTCACCCCAGCTTCATGAGCCTCTCCCTGCAGCTGCAGAAAGGCCTCAGCCCCAGGTTTCTGAGCCCCTCCCTGCAGCTGCAGAAATGCCTCACCCCCAGGTTCCTGAGCCTCTCCCTGCAGCTACAGAAAAGGCCTCACCCCCAGGTTCCTGAACATCCCCATACAGCTGCAGAAAGGACTCACCCCCAGGTTACTGAGTCTATCCCTGCATCTTCTTAAAGGCCTCACCCCCAGGTTTCAGAGCCTCTCCCTGCAGCTGCAGAAAGGCCTAACACCCAGGTTCCTGAACATCCCCGTGCAGCTGCAGAAAGGCCTCACCCCTAGCTTAATGAGCCTCTACCTGCAGCTGCAGAAAGGCCTCAGCCCCAGGTTTCTGAGCCCCTCCCAGCAGCAGCAGAAAGGCCTCATCCACAGGATTCTGAGGCTCTCCCTGCAGCTGCAGAAAGGCCTCACCCCCACGTTCCTGAGCCTCTCCCTGCAGCTACAGAAAAGGCCTCACCCCCAGGTTCCTGAACATCCCAGTGCAGCTGCAGAAAGGACTCACCCCCTGGTTCCTGAGCCTCTCCCTGCAGCTGCAGAAAGGACTCACCCCCAGGGTCCTGAGCCTCTCCCTGCAGCAGCAAAAGGCCTCATCCCCAGGTTCCTGAGCCACTTCCTGGAGCTGCATAGTGGACTCACCCCCAAATTCCTGAGCCTCTCCCTGCGTCCGCAGAATGGACTCACCCCCAAGTTCCTGAGCCTCTTCCTGCAGCTGCAGAAAGGCCTCACCCCAGGTTCCTGAGCATATTCCTGGACCTGCAGAATGGTCTCACCCCCAGGTTCCTGAGCCGCTCCCTGCAGCTGCAGAAAGGACTCACGCCCAGGTTCCTGAGCCTCTCCCTGCAGCTGCAGAAAGGCCTCACACCCAGGTTTCTGAGCCTCCCCCTGCAGCTGCAGAAATGGCCTCACCCCCAGGTTCCTGAGCCTATCCCTTCAGCTATAGAAAAGGCCTCACCCCAAGGTTCGTGAGCCTCTCCCTGCAGCTATAGGAAAGGCCTCACCCCCAGGTTCCTGAGCCGGTGCCTGCAGCTGCAGAAAGGCCTCACCCCCAGGTTCCTGAGCCTCTCCCAGCAGCTGCAGAAAGGCCTAACCCCCAGGTTTCTGAACATCCCTAGGCAGCTAAAGAAAGACCTCACCCCCAGGTTCCTGAGCCTATCCCTTCAGCTATAGAAAAGGCCTCACCCCAAGGTTCGTGAGCCTCTCCCTGCAGCTATAGAAAAGGCCTCAACCCCAGGTTCCAGAGCCTCTCCCTGCAGCTGCAGAAAGGCCTCACACCCAGGCTCCTGAGCCTCCCCCTGCAGCTGCAGAAAGGCCTCACCACAAGGTTCCTGAACCTCCTCCGGCAGCTACAGAAAGGCCTAACTCCCAGGTTCCTGAGCCTCTCCCTGCAGCTACAGAAAAGGCCTCACCCCCAGGTTCCCGAACCTTTCCCTGCAGCTACAGAAAAGGCCTCACCCCCAGGTTCCTAAGCCTGTCCCTGCAGCTGCAGAAAGGCCTCAGCCCCAGGTTTCTGAGCCCCTCCCTGCAGCTGCAGAAATGCCTCACCCCCAGGTTCCTGAGCCTCTCCCTGCAGCTACAGAAAAGGCCTCACACCCAGGTTCCTGAACATCCCCGTACAGCTGCAGAAAGGACTCACCCCCAGGTTCCTGAGCCTCTCCCTGCAGCTTCAGAAAGGACTCACCCCCAGGGTCTGAGCCTCTCCCTGCAGCTGCAGAAAGGCCTCATCCCCAGGTTCCTGAGCCAATTCCTGGAGCTGCATAATGGACTCACCCCCAGGTTCCTGAGCCTCTCCCTGCAGCTGCAGAAAGACCTCAACCCCAGGTTCCTGAACCTCTCCCTGCATCCGCAGAATGGACTCACCCCCAAGTTCCTGAGCCTCTCCCTGCAGCTGCAGAAAGGCCTCACACCCAGGTTTCTGTTCCTCCCCCTGTAGCTGCAGAAAAGGCCTCACCCCCCAGGTTCCTGAGCTTCACCCTGCAGCTGCAGAAAGGCCTCACCCCCAGGTTCCTGAGCCTCTCCCTGCAGCTAAAGAAAAGGCCTCACCCGAGGTTCCGGAGCCTGTGCCTGCAGCTGCAGAAAGGCCTCACCCCCAGGTTCCTGAGCCTCTCCCTGCAGCTGCAGAAAGGCCTAACCCCCAGGTTCCTGAACATCCCCGTGCAACTGCAGTAAGGGCCTCACCCCTAGGTTCCTGAGCCTATCCCTGCAGCTGCAGAAAGGCCTCATCCCCAGGTTCCTGAGCCTATCCCTGGAGCTGCAGAATGGACTCACCCCCAGGTTCCTGAGCCTCTCCCGGTAGCTGCCGAAAGGCCTCACCTCCAGGTTCCTGAGCCTATCCCTGGAGCTGCAGAATGGACTCACCCCCAGGTTCCTGAGCCTCTCCCTACAGCTGCAGAAAGGCCTCAACCCCAGGTTCCTGAGCGAATCCCTGCAGCTGGAGAAAGGACTCACCCCCAGGTTCCTGAGCCTCTCCCTGCAGCTGCAGAAAGGCCTCACCCCCAGTTTCCTGAGCGTATTCCTGGAGCTGCAGAATGGACTCACCCCCAGGTTCCTGAGCCTCTCCTTGAAGCTGCAGAAAGGCCTCAACCCCAGGTTCCAGAGCCTCTCCCTGCAGCTGCAGAAAGGCCTCACCCCCAGGTTCCTGAGCCTCTCCCTGCACCTGCCGAAAGGCCTCAACCCCAGGTTCCAGAGCCTCTCCCTGCAGCTCCAGAAAGGCCTCACACACAGGCTCCTGAGCCTCCCCCTGCAGCTGCAGAAAGGCCTCACCACAAGGTTCCTGAACCTCCTCCGGCAGCTGCAGAAAGGCCTAACTCCCAGGTTCCTGAGCCTCTCCCTGCAGCTACAGAAAAGGCCTCACCCCCAGGTTCCCGAACCTTTCCCTGCAGCTGCAGAAAGGCCTCACCCCGAGGTTCCTGAGCCTGTCCCTGCAGCTGCAGAAAGGCCTCACACCCAGGTTCCTGAGCCTCTCCCTGCAGCTGCAGAAAGGCCTCCCCCCCAGGTTCCCGAGCATCCCCGTGCAGCTTCACAAAGGCCTAACCCCCAGGTTCCTGAGCATATCCCTGCAGCTGCAGAAAGGTCTCACCACCAGGGTCCTGAGCCTCTCCCTGTAGATACAGAAAAGGCCTCACCCCAGCTTCATGAGCCTCTCCCTGCAGCTGCAGAAAGGCCTCAGCCCCAGGTTCCTGAGCCTCTCCCTGCAGCAGCAGAAAGGCCTCATCCCCAGGTTCCTGAGCATCTCCGTGCAGCTCCAGAAAGGCCTCACCCCCAGGTTCCTGAGCCTCTCCCTGCAGCTGCAGAAAGGCCTCACACCCAGGTTTCTGAGCCTCTCCCTGCAGCTGCAGAAAGGCATAACCCCCAGGTTCCTGAACATCCCTGTGCAGCTGCAGAAAGGCCTCACCCCTAGCTTCATGAGCCTCTCCCGGCAGCTTCAGAAAGGCCTCACCCCCAGGTTTCTGAGCCCCTCCCAGCAGCAGCAGAAAGGCCTCATCCCCATGTTCCTGAGCCTCTCCCTGCAGCTACAGAAAATTCCTCACCCCCAGGTTCCTCCACATCCCCGTGCAGCTGCAGAAAGGACTCACCCCCATGTTCCTGAGCCTCTCCCTGCAGCTGTAGAAAGACCTCACCCCCAGGTTCCTGAGCCTCTCCCTGCAGCTGCCGAAAGGCCTCACCCCAAGGTTCCTGAGCCTATTCCTGCAGCTGCAGAAAGGCCTCACACCCAGGTTCCTGAGCCTCTCCCTGCAGCTGCAGAAAGGCCTCAAAACCCAGTTTTCTGAGCCTCTCCCTGCAGCTGCAGAAAGGCCTCCCCCCCAGGTTCCTGAGCATCCCCGTGCAGCTGCAGAAAGGCCTCACACACAGGTTCCTGAGCCTCTCCCTGCAGCTGCAGAAATGCTTAACCCCCAGGTTTCTGAACATCCCCATGCAGCTGCAGAAAGGCCTCACCCCCAGGTTCCTGAGCATATCCCTGCAGCTGCAGAAAGGCCTCACCCCCAGGTTCCTGAGCCTCTCCCTCCAGCTGCAGAAAGGTCTCACCCCTATGTTCCTGAGCCTATTCCTGGAGCTGCAGAATGGACTCACCCCCAGGTTGCTGAGCCTCTCCCTGCAGCTGCATAAAAGCCTCAACCCCAGGTTCCTGAGCCTCTCTCTGCAGCTCCAGAAAGGCCATACCCCCAGGTTCCTGAGCCTATCCCTGCAGCTGCAAAAAGGCCTCACCCACAGGTCCCTGACCCTATCCCTGCAGCTGCAAAAAGGTTCTCACCCCTAGGTTCCTGCGCCTCTCCCTGCATCCGCAGAAAGGCCACACCCCCAAGTTCCTGAGCCTTTCCCTGTAGCTACAGAAAAGGCCTCACCCCCAGGTTCCTGAACCTCCCCCTGCAGCTGCAGAAAAGCCTCACCCCCAGGTTCCTGAGCCTCTCCCTGCAGGTGCAGAAAGGCCTCACCACAAGGTTCCTGAACCTCCTCCTCCCGCAGCTGCAGAAAGGACTCACTCCCAGGTTCCTGAGCCTCTCCCTGCAGCTACAGAAAATACCTCACCCCCAGGTTCCTGAACCTTTCCCTGCAGCTGCAGAAAGGCCTCACCCGAGGTCCCTGAGCCTGTCCCTGCAGCTGCAGAGAGGCCTCACACCCAGGTACCTGAGCCTCTCCCTGCAGCTGCAGAAAGGCCTCACACCAAGGTTTCTGAGCCTCTCCCTGCAGCTGAAGAAAGGCCTAACCCCCAGGTTCCTGAACATCCCCGTGCAGCTGCAGAAAGGCCTCACCCCTAGCTTCATGAGCCTCTCCCTGCCGCTGCAGAAAGGCCTCACCCCCAGTTTTCTGAGCCCCTCCCAGCAGCAGCAGAAAGGCCTCACCCACAGGTTCCCGAGCCACTCCTTGCAGCTGCAGAAAGGCCTCACCCCCACGTTCCTGAGCCTCTCCCTGCAGCTACAGAAAAGGCCTCACCCCCAGGTTCCTGAACATCCCCGTGCAGCTGCAGAAAGGACTCACCCCCATGTTCCTGAGCCTCTCCCTGCAGCTGCAGAAAGGCCTCAACCCCATGTTCCTGAGCCTCTCCCTGTAGCTGCCGAAAGGCCTCACCTCCAGGTTCCTGAGCCTATCCCCGGAGCTGCAGAATGGACTCACCCCCAGGTTCCTGAGCCTCTCCCTGCAGCTGCAGAAAGGCCTCAACCCCAGGTTCCTGAGCGAATCCCTGCAGCTGCAGAAAGGACTCACCCCCAGGTTCCTGAGCCTCTCCATGCAGCTGTAGAAAGGCCTCACCCCCAGTTTCCTGAGCGTATTCCTGGAGCTGCAGAATGGACTCACCCCCAGGTTCCTGAGCCTCTCCCTAAAGCTGCAGAAAGGCCTCAACCCTAGGTTCCAGAGCCTCTCCCTGCAGCTGCAGAAAGGCCTCAACCCGAGGTTCCTGAGCCTCTCCCTGCACCTGCAGAAAGGCCTCAACCCCAGGTTCCAGAGCCTCTCCCTGCAGCTGCAGAAAGGCCTCACACACAGGCTCCTGAGCCTCCCCCTGCAGCTGCAGAAAGGCCTCACCACAAGGTTCCTGAACCTCCTCCGGCAGCTGCAGAAAGGCCTAACTCCCAGGTTCCTGAGCCTCTCCCTGCAGCTACAGAAAAGGCCTCACCCCCAGGTTCCCGAACCTTTCCCTGCAGCTGCAGAAAGGCCTCACCCGGAGGTTCCTTAGCCTGTCCCTGCAGCTGCAGAAAGGCCTCACACCCAGGTTCCTGAGCCTCTCCCTGCAGCTGCAGAAAGGCCTCACCCCCAGGTTACTGAGCCTATCCCTGCAGCTATAGAAAAGGCCTCACCTCAAGGTTCGTGAGCCTCTCCCTGCAGCTATAGAAAAGGCCTCGCCCCCAGGTTCCTGAGCCTCTCCCTGCAGCTGCAGAAAGGCCTCACCCCCAGGTTCGTGAGCCTCTCCCTGCAGTTGCAAAAAGGCCACACCCCCAGGTTCCCGAACATCCCAGTATAGCTGAAGAAAGGCCTCACCCCCAGGTTCTTGAGCCCCTCCCTGCAGCTATAGAAAAGGCCTCACCACCAGGTTCCTGAGCCTCTCCCTGCAGCTACAGAAAGGCCTCACCCCCAGGTTCCTGAGCCTCTCCCTGCAGCTGCAGAAAGGCCTCACCACCAGGTTCCTGAACCTCCCCCTGCAGCTGAGAAAGACCTCACCCCCAGGTTCCTGAGTCTCTCCCTGCAGCTGCAGAAAGGCCTCACCCTCAGGTTCCTGTGCCTCTCCCTGCAGCTGCAGAAAGGCTTCACCCCCAGGTTCCTGAGCCTATCCCTGCAGCAGCAGAAATTCCTCCCCCCAGGTTCCTGAGCATCCCCGTGCAGCTGCAGAAAGGCCTCACCCCAGGTTCCTGAGCTTCTCCCTGCAGATGCAGAAAGGCCTAACCCCCAGGTTTCTGAACATCCCCGTGCAGCTGCATAAAGGCCTCACCCCCAGGTTCCTGAGCATATCCCTGCAGCTGCTGAAAGGTCTCACCACCAGGGATCTGAGCCTCTCCCTGTAGATACAGAAAAGGCCTCACCCCCAGGTTCTTGTGCCTCTCCCTGCAGCTGCAGAAAGGCCTCACCCCCAGGTTCCTGAGCCTATCCCTGCA
Source organism: Triturus cristatus (assembly GCF_964204655.1). NCBI lineage: Eukaryota > Metazoa > Chordata > Amphibia > Caudata > Salamandridae > Triturus > Triturus cristatus. The sequence goes on from NC_140579.1 coordinate 194,801,615, forward strand.
GCAGCAGAAAGGCCTCACCCCGAGAATCCTGAGCCTCTCCCTGCAGCTGCAGAAAGGCCTAACCCCCAGGATTCTGAACATCCCCGTGCAGCTGCAGAAAGGCCTCACCCCCAGGTTCCTGAGCATATCCCTGCAGCTGCTGAAAGGTCTCACCACCACGGTCCTGAGCGTCTCCTGCAGCTGCTGAAAGGCCTCACCCCCAGGTTCCTGAGACTCTCCCTGCAGCTGCAGAAAGGCCTCACCCCCAAGTTCCTGAGCCTCTCCCTGCAGCTGCAGAAAGGCCTCACCCCCATGTTCCTGAGGGTAATCCTGGAGCTGCAGAATGGACTCACCCCCAGGTTCCTGAGCCTCTCCCTGCAGCTGCAGAACGGCCTGAACCCCAAGGTTCTAGAGCCTCTCCCTGTAGCTGCAGAAAGGCCTCACCCCCAGGTTACTGAGCCTATCGCTGCAGCTATAGAAAAGGCCTCACCCCAAGGTTTGTGAGCCTTTCCCTGCAGCTATAGAAAAGGCCTCGCCCCCAGGTTCCTGAGCCTCTCCCTGCAGCTGCAGAAAGGCCTCACCCCCAGGTTCGTAAGCCTCTCCCTGCAGTTGCAGAAAGGCCACACCCCCAGGTTCCCGAACATCCCCGTGCAGCTGCAGAAAGGCCTCACCCCCAGGTTCCTGATCCTCTCCCTTCAGCTATAGAAAAGGCCTCACCACCAGGTTCCTGAGCCTCTCCCTGCAGCTGCAGAAAGGCCTCACCCCCACGTTCCTGAGCCTCTCTCTGCAGCTACAGAAAAGGCCTCACCCCCAGGTTCCTGAACATCCCCGTGCAGCTGCAGAAAGGACTCACCCCCAGGTTCCTGAGCCTCTCCCTGCAGCTGCAGAAAGGACTCACCCCCAGGGTCCTGAGCCTCTCCCTGCAGCTGCAGAAAGGCCTCATCCCCAGGTTCCTGAGCCACTTCCTGGAGCTGCATAGTGGACTCACCCCCAAGTTCCAGAGCCTCTCCCTGCGTCCGCAGAATGGACTCACCCCCAAGTTCCTGAGCCTCTTCCTGCAGCTGCAGAAAGGCCTCACCCCAGGTTCCTGAGCGTATTCCTGGAGCTGCAGAATAGTCTCACCCCCAGGTTCCTGAGCCGCTCCCTGCAGCTGCAGAAAGGACTCACGCCCAGGTTCCTGAGCCTCTCGCTGCAGCTGCAGAAAGGCCTCACACCCAGGTTTCTGAGCCTCCCCCTACAGCTGCAGAAATGGCCTCACCCCCAGGTTCCTGAGCCTATCCCTTCAGCTATATAAAAGGCCTTACCCCAAGGTTCGTGAGCCTCTCCCTGCAGCTATAGAAAAGGCCTCACCCCCAGGTTCCTGAGCCGGTCCCTGCAGCTGCAGAAAGGCCTCACCCCCAGGTTCCTGGGCCTCTCCCAGCAGCTGCAGAAAGGCCTAACCCCCAGGTTTCTGAACATCCCTAGGCAGCTAAAGAAAGACCTCGACCCCAGGTTCCTGAGCCTATCCCTTCAGCTATAGAAAAGGCCTCACCCCAAGGTTCGTGAGCCTCTCCCTGCAGCTATAGAAAAGGCCTCAACCCCAGGTTCCAGAGCCTCTCCCTGCAGCTGCAGAAAGGCCTCACACCCAGGCTCCTGAGCCTCCCCCTGCAGCTGCAGAAAGGCCTCACCACAAGGTTCCTGAACCTCCTCCGGCAGCTACAGAAAGGCCTAACTCCCAGGTTCCTGAGCCTCTCCCTGCAGCTACAGAAAAGGCCTCACCCCCAGGTTCCCAAACCTTTTCCTGCAGCTACAGAAAAGGCCTCACCCCCAGGTTCCTAAGCCTGTCCCTGCAGCTGCAGAAAGGCCTCAGCCCCAGGTTTCTGAGCCCCTCCCTGCAGCTCCAGAAATGCCTCACCCCCAGGTTCCTGAGCCTCTCCCTGCAGCTACAGAAAAGGCCTCACCCCCAGGTTCCTGAACATCCCCGTACAGCTGCAGAAAGGACTCACCCCCAGGTTCCTGAGCCTCTCCCTGCAGCTTCATAAAGGCCTCACCCCCAGGTTTCAGAGCCTCTCCCTGCAGCTGCTGAAAGGCCTAACACCCAGGTTCCTGAACATCCCTGCAGCTGAAGAAAGGCCTAACCCCCAGGTTCCTGAACATCCCCGTGCAGCTGCAGAAAGGCCTCACCCCTAGCTTCATGAGCCTCTACCTGCAGCTGCAGAAAGGCCTCAGCCCCAGTTTTCTGAGCCCCTCCCAGCAGCAGCAGAAAGGCCTCATCCACAGGTTCCTGAGGCTCTCCCTGCAGCTGCAGAAAGGCCTCAGCCCCAGGTTTCTGAGCCCCTCCCTGCAGCTGCAGAAATGCCTCACCCCCAGGTTCCTGAGCCTCTCCCTGCAGCTACAGAAAAGGCCTCACCCCCAGGTTCCTGAACATCCCCGTACAGCTGCAGAAAGGACTCACCCCCAGGTTACTGAGTCTCTCCCTGCATCTTCATAAAGGCCTCACCCCCAGGTTTCAGAGCCTCTCCCTGCAGCTGCAGAAAGGGCTCACCCCTAAGTTCCTGAGCCTCTCCCTGCAGCTGCAGAAAGGGCTCACACCCAGGCTCCTGAGCCTCTCCCTGCAGCTGCAGAACGGCCTCACCACAAGGTTCCTGAACCTCCTCCTCCTGCAGCTGCAGAAAGGCCTCACTCCCGGGTTCCTGAGCCTCTCCCTGCAGCTACAGAAAAGGCCTCACCCCCAGGTTCCTGAACCTTTCCCTGCAGCTGCAGAAAGGCCTCACCCCCACGTTCCTGAGCCTCTCCCTGCAGCTACAGAAAAGGCCTCACCCCCAGGTTCCTGAACATCCCCGTGCAGCTGCAGAAAGGACTCACCCCCTGGTTCCTGAGCCTCTCCCTGCAGCTGCAGAAAGGACTCACCCCCAGGGTCCTGAGCCTCTCCCTGCAGCTGCAAAAAGGCCTCATCCCCAGGTTCCTGAGCCACTTCGTGGAGCTGCATAGTGGACTCACCCCCAAGTTCCTGAGCCTCTCCCTGCGTCCGCAGAATGGACTCACCCCCAAGTTCCTGAGCCTCTTCCTGCAGCTGCAGAAAGGCCTCACCCCAGGTTCCTGAGAGTATTCCTGGAGCTGCAGAATGGTCTCACCCCCAGGTTCCTGAGCCTCTCCCTGCAGCTGCAGAAAGACCTAACCCGCAGGTTCCTGAACATCCCTGTGCAGCTGCAGAAAGGCCTCACCCCTAGGTTCCTGAGCCAATCCCTGCAGCTGCAGAAAGGCCTCACCCCGAGGTTCCTGAGCCTGTCCCTGCAGCTGCAGAAAGGCCTCACACCCAGGTTCCTGAGCGTCTCCCTGCAGCTGCAGAGAGGCCTCATCCCCAGGTTTCTGAGCCTCTCCAAGCAGCAGCAGAAAGGCCTCACCCCCAGGTTCCTGAACATCCCCGTGCAGCTGCAGAAAGGCCTCACCCCAGGTTCCTGAGCCTCTCCCTTCAGCTGCCGAAAGGCCTCACCCCCAGGTTCCTGAGCCTCTCCCTGCAGCTGCAGAAAGGCCTCACACCCAGGCTCCTGAGCCTCTCCCTGCAGCTGCAGAAAGGCCTCACCATAAGGTTCCTGAACCTCCTGCAGCTGCAGAAAAGCCTCACTCCCAGGTTCCTGAGCCTCTCCCTGCAGCTACAGAAAAGGCCTCACCCCCAGGTTCCTGAACCTTTCCCTGCAGCTGCAGAAGGGCCTCACCCCGAGGTTCCTGAGCCTCTCCCTGCAGCTGCAGAAACGCCTCACCCCCAGGTTCCTGAGCCTCTCCCTGCAGCTGCAGAAAGGCCTCACACCCAGGTTTCTGAGCCTTTCCCTGCAGCTGCAGAAAGGCCTAACCCCCAGGTTCCTGAACATCCCCATGCAGCTGCAGAAAGGCCTCACCCCTAGGTTCTTGAGCCTATCCCTGCAGCTGCAGAAAGGCCTCAACCCCAGGTTCCTGGACATCTCCCTGCAGCTGCAGAAAGGCCTCACCCCAGGTTCCTGAGCCACTCCCTGCAGATACAGAAAAGGCCTCACCCTCAGCTTCATGAGCCTCTCCCTGCAGGTTCAGAAAGGCCTCACCCACAGGTTCCTGAGCCTCTCCCTGTAGCAGCAGAAAGACCTCACCTCCAGGGTTCTGAACATCCCCGTGCAGCTGCAGAAAGGCCTCACACCCAGGTTCCTGAGCCTATCCCTGCAGTTGCATAAAGGCCTCAACCCCTGGTTCCTGAGCCTCTCCCTGCAGCTGCAGAAAGGTCTCACCCCCAGGTTCCTGAGCCTCTCCCTGCAGCTACAGAACGGCCTCACCCCAGGTTCCTGAGCCTATCCCTGCAGCTGCAGAAAGGCCTCACCCCAGGTTCCTGAACCTCTCCCTGCAACTGCAGAAAAGGCCTCACCCTAGGTTCCTGAGTCTCTCCCTGCAGCTGCAGATAGGCCTCACCCCCAAGTTCCTGAGCCTCTCCCTGCAGCTGCAGAAAGGCCTCAAACTCAGGCTCCTGAGCCTCTCCCTGCAGCTGCAGAAAGGCCTCACCACCAGGTTCCTGAACCTCCCCCTGCAGCTGCAGAAAGGCCTCACCCCCAGGTTGGTTCCTGAGCCTCTCCCTGCAGCTACAGAAAAGTCCTCACCCCCAGGTTCCTGAACCTCTCCCAGCAGCTGCAGAAACACCTCACCCCCAGGTTCCTGAGCCTCTCCCTGCAGCTGCAGAAAGGCCTCACCTCTAGGTTCCTGAGCCTCTCCCTGCAGCTGAAGAAAGGCCGCACACCCAGGTTTCTGAGCCTCCCCCTGCAGCTGAAGAAAAGGCCTCACCCCCAAGGTTCCTGAACCTATCCCTGCAGCTGCAGATAGGCCTCACCCCCAGGTTACTGAGCCTATCCCCGCATCTATAGAAAAGGCCTCACCCCCAGGTTCGTGAGCCTCTCCCTGCAGCTATAGAAAAGGCCTCAACCCCAGGTTCCTGAGCCTATCCCTGCAGCTGCAGAAAGGCCTCACCCCCAGGTTTCTGAACCTCTCCCTGCAGCTGCAGAAAGGCCTCACCCCCAGGTTCCTGAGCCTCTCCCTGCAGCTGCAAAAAGGCCTCACCAGCAGGTTCCTGAACCTCCCCCTGCAGCTGAGAAACACATCATCCCCAGGTTCCTGAGTGTTGGAAACGGCCCTTTTTGCAGGGTTATCCCCAAACTTTTTTGCTTCTTCCTCCTTTATTTTTTCTGACCTGTGGTTGTTGGCAATAGAACTCTGGGCACTTTACCACTGCTGATCAGTGCTAAAGTGCATATGCTCTCTGTATAAATTGTTATATTGATTGGTTATCCATGATTGGTATATTTGTTTCACCTGTTAGCCCCTAGTAAAGTGCACTGAGAGTGCCAGGGCTGGTGATTCAAATGCTACTAGTGAGCTGCAGCACTGATTGTGCCACCCACAGGAGTAGTGCTAAAATGATGTCTTAGGCCTGCTTGCAGTGCCTATGTGCAGTCCAGGACTGCCATGTCGACCTGGCTAGTGCACCCACTGACCAGGCCGTATCCTTCCCTTTCTGTACATGTCAGGCATCCCTATGGTGGCCCTAGGTACCCCCCTGGGCTGGGTGCAGTGTATCTGAAAGGTAGGGCATGTACTGAGGTGTGTAACATGCCCTGGTAGTGAATTACAGCCATTTTCGTTTTTCACTGCTGAGAGGCTATCTTGCCCATAGGATAGAATGGGGAAGGCTGTTTACATGCTTATCTTCCCATAAGGGCAAGATAGAAAATCCAAGTTTGGTATCTCTGTGTTCAAAATTTAACTATACATCTTTTTAGCAAGATGGTTTTTAAATTCACTGTGTGAGAATAGCACTTTTTAGAAAGTAGCTATTCTCCTGTTTAACCTTCCTGTGTGCCTGTGTGCTGGTTGGCTGACTGGTGTCATGTGATGGGCCAGGTGGCTCCAGGAGCCTGGATGAGTCAGCAGCAGGGTGAATAGGGAGATCTGCTTTAGATGGGTCGGAGGAGTAGTCCCTTGTTTTGAATAGGGCTGCCCCTGCCAGCACAAAGCTGGCTCCACCCCCTGCTGGCCAGGCTGAGGACTCTGCCTCTGCTGACACAAAGAAGGCTCCACCTCCTGCTGAGCGTCTAACGACCCTGCCCCTCACTCTGAAAGGAACCAGGTGCTCCAGGGCAGAGCACACCCAGGAACCGGTTTGAGCAGGGGAATCCCCCCACTGAAACACAGAGACAAAGACTTGGAGGGGTATAAGAAGAGGACCCCAGACACCTAAACTTTAGATCACTTTGTAACTAAGAAGAAACCTCTGCCAAGGAGAAAGCTGAAAAGGACTGAAGAGGAGATGACTGCCTGCTTGCTATTTTGCTTTGCTGCCAAGGAGAGGGGAAGGACTTTGCTGTGTCCCCTTCTTTTGATTCTGATCTCCAAGGGCCTGAGAAGAGCTGGCTCCCTGTTAAGAAGTCCCAGGAACAAAAGGACTTCACCACCAGCTCCCCTGGAACTCTGCTGAGAGAGTTCTGACCTGCCTTGGAGTGCTTGCCCAGTCTTGGGGCCTCAGGAGGTCGTTTTGCTGTGTTTTGGGAGCTGGGAAGCAGAAGCGTGAAAAGAGTAACTGGTACCCAACGCATCATCCGATTGCGTGTCGCAAGAACGAGAGTGCGTGGAAAATTTCATCGCGGCACCATCGCAACAAGCAGGGTCCCCGCATCGCCGAGTGCGTCGAGCATCGTCCCGAAGCGTGAAGATTCCTGACATTGCGAGGGTCGTCGCAGAACCAGTTTGCGGGCCGCACCACTGCCGGTGCGTGAAAAGTCTCCAGTCATCGTGTGCGTCGACGCAGAGTCCCGTTCCGTGGCGCATCGAGAGTTGCGGCGCCGGAAGTCAACGCTGCGCCGCGCATCGTGCCACATCGAAGCGTGTCGCATCGAACCTGTGCGTGAAGCTTCCCCCTAAGAAACCTACGCAACGAAGGCCAAAGTCATCGCATCCTCCCCTTACAGATCGGAGCCGGCGCATCCATCTCTGCTGCGTGAAGCAGGGCTGCTGCAAAGCCTCCCCAGGATCTCAGGAGTATCGCATCGCCTTTGCAAGCTTCCTTGTTATAGCTTTTGGGAACCTTATCGCAACTACAGGTACTGTTGGGCACGAAAGTGTCGCATTTTGTGCATTGAGAGTCGCATTGTGCAATACACTGACTTTTACATCCTGGAGTACTTTCTGCAAACTCTTGAACTATCTTTAAAGTAACCTTTTTGAATTATATGTTGGTTTGTCTGTAGTATTTGGTCTTGTGAAGTTTTTAGTAAAGATACCTTATTTTTCTAAAACTGGTGTGGAGTAAATCTGTGGTGTTTTCACTGTGTTACTGTGAGTGTTGGTACAAATACTTTACACATTGCCTTTGATAGCCTTGACTGCTCAGGCCAAGCTACCTAGAGGGTGAGCAGGGGTTATCTTAACAGTGTATCCCCCTTTCCCTGACTAGAAGCAAGGGTCCCTACTTGGACAGTGGTACCTACCCTGCCAACTAGAGACCCCCAGATCTCACACTGAGCCTCTCCCTGCAGCTGCAGAAAGGCCTCACCCCAGGTGCCTGAGCCTATCCCTGCAGCTGCAGAAAGGCCTCACCCCCAGCTTCATGAGCCTCTCCCTGCAGCTCCAGAAAGGCCTCACCCACAGGTTCCTGAGCCTCTCCCTGTAGCAGCAGAAATGCATCACCCCCAGGTTCCTGAGCATCCCCGTGCAGCTGCAGAAAAGCCTCATCCCCAGGTTCCTGAGCCTCTCCCTGCAGCTGCAAAAATACCTCACCCCCAGATTCATGAGCCTCTCCCTGCAGCTGCAGACAGGCCTCACACCCAGGCTCCTGAGCCTCTCCCTGCAGCTGCAGAACGGCCTCACCACAAGGTTCCTGAACGTCCTCCTCCTGGAGCTGCAGAAAGGCCTCACTCCCGGGTTCCTGAGCCTCTCCCTGCAGCTACAGAAAAGGCCTCACCCCCAGGTTCCTGAACCTTTCCCTGCAGCTGCAGAATGGCCTCACCCCGAGGTTCCTGAGCCTGTCCCTGCAGCTGCAGAAAGGCCTTACCCCCAGGTTCCTGAGCCTCTCCCTGCTGCGGTAGAAAGGCCTCACACCCAGGTTTCTGAGCCTCTCCCTGCAGCTGCAGAAAGACCTAACCCGCAGGTTCCTGAACATCCCTGTGCAGCTGCAGAAAGGCTTCACCCCTAGGTTCCTGAGCCTATCCCTGCAGCTGCAGAAAGGCCTCACCCCGAGGTTCCTGAGCCTGTCCCTGCAGCTGCAGAAAGGCCTCACACCCAGGTTCCTGAGCGTCTCCCTGCAGCTGCAGAGAGGCCTCACCCCCAGGTTTCTGAGCCTCTCCAAGCAGCAGCAGAAAGGCCTCACCCCCAGGTTCCTGAACATCCCCGTGCAGCTTCAGAAAGGCCTCACCCCAGGTTCCTGAGCCTATCCCTGCAGAAGCAGAAAAGCCTCACCACCTGGTTCCTGAGCCTCTCCCTGCATCTTCAGAAAGGCCTCACCCACAGGTTCCTGAGCCTCTCCCTCAAGCTGCATAAAGGCATCACCCCCACATTCCTGAGCCTCTCCCTGCAGCTACAGAAAAGGCCTCAACCCCAGGTTCCTGAACATCCCCGTGCAGCTACAGAAAGGCCTCATCCCCAGGTTCCTGAGCCTATCCCTGCAGCTGCAGAAAGGACTCACCCCCAGGTTCCTGAGCCTCTCCCTGCAGCTGCAGAAAGGCCTCACCCCCAGGTTCCTGAGCCTGTCCCTGCAGCTGCAGAAAGGCCTCACCCCAGGTTCCTGAGCCTCTCCCTTCAGCTGCCGAAAGGCCTCATCCCCAGGTTCCTGAGCCTCTCCCTGCAGCTGCAGAAAGGCCTTACACCCAGGCTCCTGAGCCTCTCCCTGCAGCTGCAGAAAGGCATCACCATAAGGTTCCTGAACCTCCTGCAGCTGCAGAAAGGCCTCACTCCCAGGTTCCTGAGCCTCTCCCTGCAGCTACAGAAAAGGCCTCACCCCCAGGTTCCTGAACCTTTCCCTGCAGCTGCAGAAAAGCCTCACCCCGAGGTTCCTGAGCATCTCCCTGCAGCTGCAGAAAGGCCTCACCCCCCAGGTTCCTGAGCCTCTCCCTGCAGCTGCAGAAAGGCCTCACACCCAGGTTTCTGAGCCTTTCCTGCAGAAATGCCTCACCCCTAGGTTCTTGAGCCTATCCCTGCAGCTGCAGAAAGGCCTCTACCCCAGGTTCCTGGACATCTCCCTGCAGCTGCAGAAAGGCCTCACCCCCAGGTACCTGAGCCTGTCCCTGCAGCAAGGCCTCACCCCAGGTTCCTGAGCCTCTCCCTTCAGCTGCCGAAAGGCCTCACCCCCAGGTTCCTGAGCCTCTCCCTGCAGCTGCAGAAAGGCCTCACCATAAGGTTCCTGAACCTCCTCCTGCAGCTGCAGAAAGGCCTCACTCCCAGGTTCCTGAGCCTCCCCCTGCAGCTGAAGAAAAGGCCTCACCCCCAAGGTTCCTGAACCTATCCCTGCAGCTGCAGATAGGCCTCACCCCCAGGTTACTGAGCCTATCCCTGCATCTATAGAAAAGGCCTCACCCCCAGGTTCGTGAGCCTCTCCCTGCAGGTATAGAAAAGGCCTCAACCCCAGGTTCCTGAGCCTATCCCTGCAGCTGCAGAAAGGCCTCACCCCCAGGTTCCTGAGCCTGTCCCTGCAGCTGCAGAAAGGCCTCACCCCAGGTTCCTGAGCCTCTCCCTTCAGCTGCCGAAAGGCCTCATCCCCAGGTTCCTGAGCCTCTCCCTGCAGCTGCAGAAAGGCCTTACACCCAGGCTCCTGAGCCTCTCCCTGCAGCTGCAGAAAGGCATCACCATAAGGTTCCTGAACCTCCTGCAGCTGCAGAAAGGCCTCACTCCCAGGTTCCTGAGCCTCTCCCTGCAGCTACAGAAAAGGCCTCACCCCCAGGTTCCTGAACCTTTCCCTGCAGCTGCAGAAAAGCCTCACCCCGAGGTTCCTGAGCATCTCCCTGCAGCTGCAGAAAGGCCTCATCCCCCAGGTTCCTGAGCCTCTCCCTGCAGCTGCAGAAAGGCCTCACACCCAGGTTTCTGAGCCTTTCCTGCAGAAATGCCTCACCCCTAGGTTCTTGAGCCTATCCCTGCAGCTGCAGAAAGGCCTCTACCCCAGGTTCCTGGACATCTCCCTGCAGCTGCAGAAAGGCCTCACCCCCAGGTACCTGAGCCTGTCCCTGCAGCAAGGCCTCACCCCAGGTTCCTGAGCCTCTCCCTTCAGCTGCCGAAAGGCCTCACCCCCAGGTTCCTGAGCCTCTCCCTGCAGCTGCAGAAAGGCCTCACCATAAGGTTCCTGAACCTCCTCCTGCAGCTGCAGAAAGGCCTCACTCCCAGGTTCCTGAGCCTCCCCCTGCAGCTGAAGAAAAGGCCTCACCCCCAAGGTTCCTGAACCTATCCCTGCAGCTGCAGATAGGCCTCACCCCCAGGTTACTGAGCCTATCCCTGCATCTATAGAAAAGGCCTCACCCCCAGGTTCGTGAGCCTCTCCCTGCAGGTATAGAAAAGGCCTCAACCCCAGGTTCCTGAGCCTATCCCTGCAGCTGCAGAAAGGCCTCACCCCCAGGTTCCTGAACCTCTCCCTGCAGCTACAGAAAGGACTCACCCCAGGTTACTGAGCCTCTCCCTGCAGCTACAGAAAAGGCCTCACCCCCAAGTTCCTGAACGTCCCCCTGCAGCTGCAGAAAGGCCTCACCCCCAGGTTCCTGAGCCTCTCCCTGCAGCTGCAAAAAGGCCTCACCAGCAGGTTCCTGAACCTCCCCCTGCAGCTGAGAAACACATCACCCCCAGGTTCCTAAGCCTCTCCCTGCAGCTGCAGAAAGGTCTCACCCCCAGGTTCCTGAGCATCCCCTTGCAGCTGCAGAAAGGCCTCACCCCCAGCTTCATGAGCCTCTCCCTGCAGCTCCAGAAAGGCCTCAACCACAGGTTCCTGAGCCTCTCCCTGTAGCAGCAGAAAGGCCTCACCCCCAGGTTCCTGAGCATCCCCGTGCAGCTGCAGAAAAGCCTCACCCCCAGGTTCCTGAGCCTCTCCCTGCAGCTGCAAAAATACCTCACCCCCAGATTCATGAGCCTCTCCCTGCAGCTGGAGAAAGGCCTCACCCCCAACTCCTGAGCCTCTCCCTGCAGCTGCAGACAGGCCTCACCCAGGTCCCTGAGCCTATCCCTGCAGAAGCAGAAAAGCCTCACCCACAGGTTCCTGAGCCTCTCCCTGCAGCTGCATAAAGGCATCACCCCCACGTTCCTGAGCCTCTCCCTGCAGCTACAGAAAAGGCCTCATCCCCAGGTTCCTGAGCCTATCCCTGCAGCTGCAGAAAGGACTCACCCCCAGGTTCCTGAGCCTCTCCCTGCAGCTGCAGAAAGGCCTCACACCGAGGCTCCTGAGCCTCTCCCTCAGCTGCAGAAAGGCCTCACCATAAGGTTCCTGAACCTCCTGCAGCTGCAGAAAGGCCTCACTCCCAGGTTCCTGAGCCTCTCCCTGCAGCTACAGAAAAGGCCTCACCCCCAGGTTCCTGAACCTTTCCCTGCAGCAAGGAATCACCCCGAGGTTCCTGAGCCTCTCCCTGCAGCTGCAGAAAGGCCTCACCCCCAGGTTCCTGAGCCTCTCCCTGCAGCTGCAGAAAGGCCTCACACCCAGGTTTCTGAGCCTTTCCCTGCAGCTGCAGAAAGGCCTAACCCCCAGGTTCCTGAACATCCCCATGCAGCTGCAGAAAGGCCTCACCCCTAGGTTCTTGAGCCTATCCCTGCAGCTGCAGAAAGGCCTCACCCCCAGGTTCCTGGACTTCTCCCTGCAGCTGCAGAAAGGCCTCACCCCCAGGTTCCTGAGCCTCTCCCTTCAGCTGCCGAAAAGCCTCACCCCCAGGTTCCTGAGCCTCTCCCTGCAGCTGCAGAAAGGCCTCACACCCAGGCTCCTGAGCCTCTCCCTGCAGCTGCAGAAAGGCCTCACCATAAGGTTCCTGAACCTCCTCCTGCAGCTGCAGAAAGGCCTCACTCCCAGGTTCCTGAGCCTCTCCCTGCAGCTACAGAAAAGGCCTCACCCCCAGGTTCCTGAACCTTTCCCTGCAGCTGCAGAAAGGCCTCACCCCGAGGTTCCTGAGCCTCTCCCAGCAGCTGCAGAAAGGCCTCACCCCCAGGTTCCTGAGCCTCTCCCTGCAGCTGCAGAAAGGCCTCACACCCAGGTTTCTGAGCCTTTCCCTGCAGCTGCAGAAAGGCTTAACCCCCAGGTTCCTGAACATCCCCATGCAGCTGCAGAAAGGCCTCACCCCTAGGTTCTTGAGCCTATCCCTGCAGCTGCAGAAAGGCCTCACCCCCAGGTTCCTGGACATCTCCCTGCAGCTGCAGAAAGGCCTCACCCCCAGGTTCCTGAGCCTCTCCCTGCAGATACAGAAAAGGCCTCACCCTCAGCTTCATGATCCTCTCCCTGCAGGTTAAGAAAGGCCTCATCCCCAGGTTCCTGAGCCTCTCCCTGCAGCAGCAGAAAGGCCTCACCCCCAGGTTCCTGAACATCCCCGTGCAGCTGCAGAAAGCCCTCACCCTCAGGTTCGTGAGCCTATCCCTGCAGCTGCAGCAAAGCCTCACCACCTGGTTCCTGAGCCTCTGCGTGCATCTGCAGAAAGGCCTCACCCACAGGTTCCTGAGCCTCTCCCTGCAGCAGCACAAAGGCCTCATCCCCAGGCTCCTGAGCATCCCCGTGCAGCTGCAGAAAGGCCTCACACCCAGGTTCCTGAGCCTCTCCCTGCAGCTATAGAAAAGGCCTCACCCCCAGGTTCCTATACCTTTCCCTGCAGCTGCAGAAAGGCCTCACCCCGAGGTTCCTGAGCCTCTCCCTGCAGCTGCAAAAAGGCCTCACCCCCAGGTTCCTGAGCCTCTCCCTGCAGCTGCAGAAAGGCCTCACACCCAGGTTTCTGAGCCTTTCCCTGCAGCTGCAGAAAGGCTTAACACCCAGGTTCCTGAACATCCCCATGCAGCTGCAGAAAGGCCTCACCCCTAGGTTCTTGAGCCTATCCCTGCAGCTGCAGAAAGGCCTCACCCCCAGGTTCCTGGACATCTCCTTGCAGCTGCAGAAAGGCCTCACCCCCAGGTTCTTGAGCCTCTCCCTGCTGATACAGAAAAGGCCTCACCCTCAGCTTCATGATCCTCTCCCTGCAGGTTCAGAAAGGCCTCATCCCCAGGTTCTTGAGCCTCTCCCTGCAGCAGCAGAAAGGCCTCACACCCAGGTTCCTGAACATCCCTGTGCAGCTGCAGAAAGCCCTCACCCTCAGGTTCCTGAGCCTATCCCTGCAGCTGCAGCAAAGCCTCACCACCTGGTTCCTGAGCCTCTGCGTGCATCTGCAGAAAGGCCTCACCCACAGGTTCCTGAGCCTCTCCCTGCAGCAGCACAAAGGCCTCATCCCCAGGCTCCTGAGCATCCCCGTGCAGCTGCAGAAAGGCCTCACACCCAGGTTCCTGAGCCTATCCCTGCAGTTGCATAAGGGCCTCAACCCCTGGTTCCTGAGCCTCTCCCTGCAGCTGCAGAAAGGCCTCACCCCAAGGTTCCTGAGCCTCTCCCTGCAGCTGCAGAAAAGGCCTCACCCTAGGTTCCGGAGTCTCTCCCTGCAGCTGCAGAAAGGCCTCACACTCAGGCTCGTGAGCCTCTCCCTGCAGCTGCAGAAAGGCCTCACCACCAGGTTCCTGAACCTCCCCCTGCAGCTGAAGAAAGGCCTCACCCCCAGGTTGGTTCCTGAGCCTCTCCCTGCAGCTACTGAAAAGTCCTCACCCCCAGGTTCCTGAACCTCTCCCAGCAGCTGCAGAAACACCTCACCTCCAGGTTCCTGAGCCTCTCCCTGCAGCTGCAGAAAGGCCTCACCTCTAGGTTCCTGAGCCTCTCCCTGCAGCTGAAGAAAGGCCGCACACCCAGGTTTCTGAGCCTCCCCCTGCAGCTGAAGAAAAGGCCTCACCCCCAAGGTTCCTGAACCTATCCCTGCAGCTGCATATAGGCCTCACCCCCAGGTTACTGAGCCTATCCCTGCATCTATAGAAAAGGCCTCACCCCCAGGTTTGTGAGCCTCTCCCTGCAGCAGCAGAAAGGCCTCACCCCCAGGTTCCTGAGCATCCCCGTGCAGCTGCAGAAAAGCCTCACCCCCAGGTTCCTGAGCCTCTCCCTGCAGCTGCAAAAATACCTCACCCCCAGATTCATGAGCCTCTCCCTGCAGCTGCAGAAAGGGCTCACCCCCAAGTTCCTGAGCCTCTCCCTGCAGCTGCAGAAAGGGCTCACACCCAGGCTCCTGAGCCTCTCCCTGCAGCTGCAGAACGGCCTCACCACAAGGTTCCTGAACCTCCTCCTCCTGCAGCTGCAGAAAGGCCTCACTCCCGGGTTCCTGAGCCTTTCCCTGCAGCTGCAGAAAGGCCTTACCACCAGGTTCCTGAGCCTCTCCCTGCAGCGGCAGAAAGGCCTCACACCCAGGTTTCTGAGCCTCTCCCTGCAGCTGCAGAAAGACCTAACCCGCAGGTTCCTGAACATCCCTGTGCAGCTGCAGAAAGGCCTCACCCCTAGGTTCCTGAGCCAATCCCTGCAGCTGCAGAAAGGCCTCACCCCGAGGTTCCTGAGCCTGTCCCTGCAGCTGCAGAAAGGCCTCACACCCAGGTTCCTGAGCGTCTCCCTGCAGCTGCAGAGAGGCCTCATCCCCAGGTGTCTGAGCCTCTCCAAGCAGCAGCAGAAAGGCCTCACCCCCAGGTTCCTGAACATCCCCGTGCAGGTGCAGAAAGGCCTCACCCCAGGTTCCTGAGCCTCTCCCTTCAGCTGCCGAAAGGCCTCACCCCCAGGTTCCTGAGCCTCTCCCTGCAGCTGCAGAAAGGCCTCACACCCAGGCTCCTGAGCCTCTCCCTGCAGCTGCAGAAAGGCCTCACCATAAGGTTCCTGAACCTCCTGCAGCTGCAGAAAGGCCTCACTCCCAGGTTCCTGAGCCTCTCCCTGCAGCTACAGAAAAGGCCTCACCCCCAGGTTCCTGAACCTTTCCCTGCAGCTGCAGAAAGGCCTCACCCCGAGGTTCCTGAGCCTCTCCCTGCAGCTGCAGAAAGGCCTCACCCCCAGGTTCCTGAGCCTCTCCCTGCAGCTGCAGAAAGGCCTCACACCCAGGTTTCTGAGCCTTTCCCTGCAGCTGCAGAAAGGCCTAACCTCCAGGTTCCTGAACATCCCCATGCAGCTGCAGAAAGGCCTCATCCCTAGGTTCTTGAGCCTATCCCTGCAGCTGCAGAAAGGCCTCAACCCCAGGTTCCTGGACATCTCCCTGCAGCTGCAGAAAGGCCTCACCCCAGGTTCCTGAGCTTCTCCCTGCAGATACAGAAAAGGCCTCACCCTCAGCTTCATGAGCCTCTCCCTGCAGGTTCAGAAAGGCCTCATCCCCAGGTTCCTGAGCCTCTCCCTGCAGTAGCAGAAAGGCCTCACCTCCAGGTTCCTGAACATCCCCGTGCAGCTGCAGAAAGGCCTCACACCCAGGTTCCTGAGCCTATCCCTGCAGTTGCATAAAGGCCTCAACCCCTGGTTCCTGAGCCTATCCCTGCAGCTGCAGCAAAGCCTCACCACCTGGTTCCTGAGCCTCTGCGTGCATCTGCAGAAAGGCCTCACCCACAGGTTCCTGAGCCTCTCCCTGCAGCAGCACAAAGGCCTCATCCCCAGGCTCCTGAGCATCCCCGTGCAGCTGCAGAAAGGCCTCACACCCAGGTTCCTGAGCCTATCCCTGCAGTTGCATAAAGGCCTCAACCCCTGGTTCCTGAGCCTCTCCCTGCAGCTGCAGAAAGGCCTCACCCCCAGGTTCCTGAGCCTCTCCCTGCAGCTACAGAACGGCCTCACCCCAGGTTCCTGAGCCTATCCCTGCAGCTGCAGAAAGGCCTCACCCCAGGTTCCTGAACCTCTCCCTGCAGCTGCAGAAAAGGCCTCACCCTAGGTTCCTGAGTCTCTCCCTGCAGCTGCAGATAGGCCTCACCCCCAAGTTCCTGAGCCTCTCCCTACAGCTGCAGAAAGGCCTCACACTCAGGCTCCTGAGCCTCTCCCTGCAGCTGCAGAAAGGCCTCACCACCAGGTTCCTGAACCTCCCCCTGCAGCTGCAGAAAGGCCTCACCCCCAGGTTGGTTCCTGAGCCTCTCCCTGCAGCTACAGAAAAGTCCTCACCCCCAGGTTCCTGAACCTCTCCCAGCAGCTGCAGAAACACCTCACCCCCAGGTTCCTGAGCCTCTCCCTGCAGCTGCAGAAAGGCCTCACCTCTAGGTTCCTGAGCCTCTCCCTGCAGCTGAAGAAAGGCCGCACACCCAGGTTTCTGAGCCTCCCCCTGCAGCTGAAGAAAAGGCCTCACCCCCAAGGTTCCTGAACCTATCCCTGCAGCTGCAGATAGGCCTCACCCCCAGGTTACTGAGCCTATCCCTGCATCTATAGAAAAGGCCTCACCCCCAGGTTCGTGAGCCTCTCCCTGCAGCTATAGAAAAGGCCTCAACCCCAGGTTCCTGTGCCTATCCCTGCAGCTGCAGAAAGGCCTCACCCCCAGGTTCCTGAACCTCTCCCTGCAGCTGCAGAAAGGCCTCACCCCCAGGTTCCTGAGCCTCTTCCTGCAGCTGCAAAAAGGCCTCACCAGCAGGTTCCTGAACCTCCCCCTGCAGCTGAGAAACACATCATCCCCAGGTTCCTGAGTGTTGGAAACGGCCCTTTTTGCAGGGTTATCCCCAAACTTTTTTGCTTCTTCCTCCTTTATTTTTTCTGACCTGTGGTTGTTGGCAATAGAACTCTGGGCACTTTACCACTGCTGATCAGTGCTAAAGTGCATATGCTCTCTGTATAAATTGTTATATTGATTGGTTATCCATGATTGGTATATTTGTTTCACCTGTTAGCCCCTAGTAAAGTGCACTGAGCGTGCCAGGGCTGGTGATTCAAATGCTACTAGTGGGCTGCAGCACTGATTGTGCCACCCACAGGAGTAGTGCTAAAATGATGTCTTAGGCCTGCTTGCAGTGCCTATGTGCAGTCCAGGACTGCCATGTCGACCTGGCTAGTGCATCCACTGACCAGGCCTTATCCTTCCCTTTCTGTACATGTCAGGCATCCCTATGGTGGCCCTAGGTACCCCCCTGGGCTGGGTGCAGTGCATCTGAAAGGTAGGGCATGTACTGAGGTGTGTAACATGCCCTGGTAGTGAATTACAGCCATTTTCGTTTTTCACTGCTGAGAGGCTATCTTGCCCATAGGATAGAATGGGGAAGGCTGTTTACATGCTTATCTTCCCATAAGGGCAAGATAGAAAATCCAAGTTTGGTATCTCTGTGTTCAGAATTTAATTATACATCTTTTTAGCAAGATGGTTTTTAAATTCACTGTGTGAGAATAGCACTTTTTAGAAAGTAGCTATTCTCCTGTTTAACCTTCCTGTTTGCCTGTGTGCTGGTTGGCTGACTGGTGTCATGTGATGGGCCAGGTGGCTCCAGGAGCCTGGATGAGTCAGCAGCAGGGTGAATAGGGAGATATGCTTTAGATGGGTGGGAGGAGTAGTCCCTGGTTTTGAATATGGCTGCCCCTGCCAGCACAAAGCTGGCTCCACACCCTGCTGGCCAGGCTGAGGACTCTGCCTCTGCTGACACAAAGAAGGCTCTACCTCCTGCTGAGCGTCTAACGACCCTGCCCCTCACTCTGAAAGGAACCAGGTGCTCCAGGACAGAGCACACCCAGGAACCGGTTTGAGCAGGGGAATCCCCCCACTGAAAAACAGAGACAAAGACTTGGAGGGGTATAAGAAGAGGACCCCAGACACCTACACTTTAGATCACTTTGTAACTAAGAAGAAACCTCTGCCAAGGAGAAAGCTGAAAAGGACTGAAGAGGAGAAGACTGCCTGCTTGCTGTTTTGCTTTGCTGCCAAGGAGAGGGGAAGGACTTTGCTGTGTCCCCTTCTTTTGATTCTGATCTCCAAGGGCCTGAGAAGAGCTGGCTCCCTGTTAAGAAGTCCCAGAAACAAAGGGACTTCACCACCAGCTCCCCTGGAACTCTTCTGAGAGAGTTCTGACCTGCCTTGGAGTGCTTGCCCAGTCTTGGGGCCTCAGGAGGTCGTTTTGCTGTGTTTTGGGATCTGGGAAGCAGAAGCGTGAAAAGAGTAACTGGTACCCAACGCATCATCCGATTGCGTGTCGCAAGAACGAGAGTGCGTGGAAAATGTCATCGCGGCACCATCGCAACACGCAGGGTCCCCGCATCGCCGAGTGCATCGAGCATCGTCCCGAAGCGTGAAGATTCCTGACATTGCGAGGGTCGTCGCAGAACCAGTTTGCGGGCCGCACCACTGCCGGTGCGTGAAAAGTCTCCAGTCATCGTGTGCGTCGACGCAGAGTCCCGTTCCGTGGCGCATCGAGAGTTGCGGCGCCGGAAGTCAACGCTGCGCCGCGCATCGTGCCACATCGAAGCGTGTCGCATCGAACCTGTGCGTGAAGCTTCCCCCTAAGAAACCTACGCAACGAAGGCCAAAGTCATCGCATCCTCCCCTTACAGATCGGAGCCGGCGCATCCACCTCTGCTGCGTTAAGCAGGGCTGCTGCAAAGCCTCCCCAGGATCTCAGGAGTATCGCATCGCCTTTGCAAGCTTCCTTGTTATAGCTTTTGGGAACCTTATCGCAACTACAGGTACTGTTGGGCACGAAAGTGTCGCATTTTGTGCATTGAGAGTCGCATTGTGCAAGACACTGACTTTTACATCCTGGAGTACTTTCTGCAAACTCTTGAACTATCTTTAAAGTAACCTTTTTGAATTATATGTTGGTTTGTCTGTAGTATTTGGTCTTGTGAAGTTTTTAGTAAAGATACCTTATTTTTCTAAAACTGGTGTGGAGTAAATCTGTGGTGTTTTCACTGTGTTACTGTGAGTGTTGGTACAAATACTTTACACATTGCCTTTGATAGCCTAGACTGCTCAGGCCAAGCTACCTAGAGGGTGAGCAGGGGTTATCTTAACAGTGTATCCCCCTTTCCCTGACTAGAAGCAAGGGTCCCTACTTGGACAGTGGTACCTACCCTGCCAACTAGAGACCCCCAGATCTAACACTGAGCCTCTCCCTGCAGCTGCAGAAAGGCCTCACCCCAGGTGCCTGAGCCTATCCCTGCAGCTGCAGAAAGGTCTCACCCCCAGGTTCCGGAGCATCCCCTTGCAGCTGCAGAAAGGCCTCACCCCCAGCTTCATGAGCCTCTCCCTGCAGCTCCAGAAAGGCCTCACCCACAGGTTCCTGAGCCTCTCCCTGTAGCAGCAGAAAGGCCTCACCCCCAGGTTCCTGAGCATCCCCGTGCAGCTGCAGAAAAGCCTCACCCCCAGGTTCCTGAGCCTCTCCCTGCAGCTGCAAAAATACCTCACCCCCAGATTCATGAGCCTCTCCCTGCAGCTGGAGAAAGGCCTCAACCCCAACTCCTGAGCCTCTCCCTGTAGCTGCAGACAGGCCTCACACCCAGGCTCCTAAGCCTCTCCCTGCAGCTGCAGAACGGCCTCACCACAAGGTTCCTGAACGTCCTCCTCCTGGAGCTGCAGAAAGGCCTCACTCCGGGTTCCTGAGCCTCTCCCTGCAGCTACAGAAAAGGCCTCACCCCCACGTTCCTGAACCTTTCCCTGCAGCTGCAGAATGGCCTCACCCCGAGGTTCCTGAGCCTGTCCCTGCAGCTGCAGAAAGGCCTTACCCCCAGGTTCCTGAGCCTCTCCCTGCAGCGGCAGAAAGGCCTCACACCCAGGTTTCTGAGCCTCTCCCTGCAGCTGCAGAAAGACCTAACCCGCAGGTTCCTGAACATCCCTGTGCAGCTGCAGAAAGGCCTCACCCCTAGGTTCCTGAGCCTATCCCTGCAGCTGCAGAAAGGCCTCACCCCGAGGTTCCTGAGCCTGTCCCTGCAGCTGCAGAAAGGCCTCACACCCAGGTTCCTGAGCGTCTCCCTGCAGCTGCAGAGAGGCCTCACCCCCAGGTTTCTGAGCCTCTCCAAGCAGCAGCAGAAAGGCCTCACCCCCAGGTTCCTGAACATCCCCGTGCAGCTGCAGAAAGGCCTCACCCCAGGTTCCTGAGCCTATCCCTGCAGAAGCAGAAAAGCCTCACCACCTGGTTCCTGAGCCTCTCCCTGCATCTGCAGAAAGGCCTCACCCACAGGTTCCTGAGCCTCTCCCTGCAGCTGCATAAAGGCATCACCCCCACATTCCTGAGCCTCTCCCTGCAGCTACAGAAAAGGCCTCAACCCCAGGTTCCTGAACATCCCCGTGCAGCTACAGAAAGGCCTCATCCCCAGGTTCCTGAGCCTATCCCTGCAGCTGCAGAAAGGACTCACCCCCAGGTTCCTGAGCCTCTCCCTGCAGCTGCAGAAAGGCCTCACCCCCAGGTTCATGAGCCTGTCCCTGCAGCTGCAGAAAGGCCTCACCCCAGGTTCCTGAGCCTCTCCCTTCAGCTGCCAAAAGGCCTCATCCCCAGGTTCCTGAGCCTCTCCCTGCAGCTGCAGAAAGGCCTCACACCCAGGCTCCTGAGCCTCTCCCTGCAGCTGCAGAAAGGCCTCACCATAAGGTTCCTGAACCTCCTGCAGCTGCAGAAAGGCCTCACTCCCAGGTTCCTGAGCCTCTCCCTGCAGCTACAGAAAAGGCCTCACCCCCAGGTTCCTGAACCTTTCCCTGCAGCTGCAGAAAAGCCTCACCCCGAGGTTCCTGAGCCTCTCCCTGCAGCTGCAGAAAGGCCTCACCCTCCAGGTTCCTCAGCCTCTCCCTGCAGCTGCAGAAAGGCCTCACACCCAGGTTTCTGAGCCTTTCCCTGCAGCTGCAGAAAGGCCTAACCCCCAGGTTCCTGAACATCCCCATGCAGCTGCAGAAATGCCTCACCCCTAGGTTCTTGAGCCTATCCCTGCAGCTGCAGAAAGGCCTCTACCCCAGGTTCCTGGACATCTCCCTGCAGATGCAGAAAGGCCTCACCCCCAGGTACCTGAGCCTGTCCCTGCAGCAAGGCCTCACCCCAGGTTCCTGAGCCTCTCCCTTCAGCTGCCGAAAGGCCTCACCCCCAGGTTCCTGAGCCTCTCCCTGCAGCTGCAGAAAGGCCTCACACCCAGGCTCCTGAGCCTCTCCCTGCAGCTGCAGAAAAGGCCTCACCATAAGGCTCCTGAACCTCCTACTGCAGCTGCAGAAAGGCCTCACTCCCAGGTTCCTGAGCCTCCCCCTGCAGCTGAAGAAAAGGCCTCACCCCCAAGGTTCCTGAACCTATCCCTGCAGCTGCAGATAGGCCTCACCCCCAGGTTACTGAGCCTATCCCTGCATCTATAGAAAAGGCCTCACCCCCAGGTTCGTGAGCCTCTCCCTGCAGGTATAGAAAAGGCCTCAACCCCAGGTTCCTGAGCCTATCCCTGCAGCTGCAGAAAGGCCTCACCCCTAGGTTCATGAACCTCTCCCTGCAGCTACAGAAAGGACTCACCCCAGGTTACTGAGCCTCTCCCTGCAGCTACAGAAAAGGACTCACCCCAAGTTCCTGAACGTCCCCCTGCAGCTGCAGCTGCAGAAAGGCCTCACCCCCAGGTTCCTGAGCCTCTCCCTGCAGCTGCAAAAAGGCCTCACCAGCAGGTTCCTGAACCTCCCCCTGCAGCTGAGAAACACATCACCCCCAGGTTCCTGAGCCTCTCCCTGCAGCTGCAGAAAGGCCTCACCCCAGGTGCCTGAGCCTATCCCTGCAGCTGCAGAAAGGCCTCACCCCCAGGTTCCTAACCCTCTCCCTGCAGCTGCAGAAAGGTCTCACCCCCAGGTTCCTGAGCATCCCCGTGCAGCTGCAGAAAAGCCTCACCCCCAGGTTCCTGAGCCTCTCCCTGCAGCTGCAAAAATACCTCACCCCCAGATTCATGAGCCTCTCCCTGCAGCTGCAGAAAGGCCTCACCCCCAAGTTCCTGAGCCTCTCCCTGCAGCTGCAGACAGGCCTCACACCCAGGCTCCTGAGCCTCTCCCTGCAGCTGCAGAATGGCCTCACCACAAGGTTCCTGAACCTCCTCCTCCTGCAGCTGCAGAAAGGCCTCACTCCAGGGTTCCTGAACCTCTCCTTGCAGCTACAGAAAAGGCCTCACCCCCAGGTTCCTGAACCTTTCCCTGCAGCTGCAGGATGGCCTCACCCCGAGGTTCCTGAGCCTGCCCTGCAGCTGCAGAAAGGCCTTAACCCCAGGTTCCTGAGCCTCTCCCTGCAGCGGCAGAAAGGCCTCACACCCAGGTTTCTGAGCCTCTCCCTGCAGCTGCAGAAAGACCTAACCCGCAGGTTCCTGAACATCCCTGTGCAGCTGCAGAAAGGCCTCACCCCTAGGTTCCTGAGCCAATCCCTGCAGCTGCAGAAAGGCCTCACCCCGAGGTTCCTGAGCCTGTCCCTGCAGCTGCAGAAAGGCCTCACACCCAGGTTCCTGAGCGTCTCCCTGCAGCTGCAGAGAGGCCTCACCCCCAGGTTTCTGAGCCTCTCCAAGCAGCAGCAGAAAGGCCTCACCCCCAGGTTCCTGAACATCCCCGTGCAGCTGCAGAAAGGCCTCACCCCAGGTCCCTGAGCCTATCCCTGCAGAAGCAGAAAAGCCTCACCACCTGGTTCCTGAGCCTCTCCCTGCATCTGCAGAAAGGCCTCACCCACAGGTTCCTGACCCTCTCCCTGCAGCTACAGAAAAGGCCTCATCCCCAGGTTCCTGAGCCTATCCCTGCAGCTGCAGAAAGGACTCACACCCAGGTTCCTGAGCCTCTCCCTGCAGCTGCAGAAAGGCCTCACCCCCAGGTTCCTGAGCCTGTCCCTGCAGCTACAGAAAGGCCTCACCCCAATTTCCTGGGCCTCTCCCTTCAGCTCCCGAAAGGCCTCACCCCCAGGTTCCTGAGCCTCTCCCTGCTGCTGCAGAAAGGCCTCACACCCAGGCTCCTGAGCCTCTCCCTCAGCTGCAGAAAGGCCTCACCATAAGGTTGCTGAACCTCCTGCAGCTGCAGAAAGGCCTCACTCCCAGGTTCCTGAGCCTCTCCCTGCAGCTACAGAAAAGGCCTCACCCCCAGGTTCCTGAACCTTTCCCTGCAGCAAGGCATCACCCCGAGGTTCCTGAGCCTCTCCCTGCAGCTGCAGAAAGGCCTCACCCCCAGGTTCCTGAGCCTCTCCCTGCAGCTGCAGAAAGGCTTCACACCCAGGTTTATGAGCCTTTCCCTGCAGCTGCAGAAAGGCCTAACCCCCAGGTTCCTGAACATCCCCATGCAGCTACAGAAAGGCCTCACCCCTAGGTTCTTGAGCCTATCCCTGCAGCTGCAGAAAGGCCTCACCCTCAGGTTCCTGGACATCTCCCTGCAGCTGCAGAAAGGCCTCACCCCCAGGTTCCTGAGCCTGTCCCTGCAGCTGCAGAAAGGCCTCACCCCAGTTTACTGAGCCTCTCCCTTCAGCTGCCGAAAAGCCTCACCCCCAGGTTCCTGAGCCTATCCCTGCAGCTGCAGAAAGGCCTCACACCCAGGCTCCTGAGCCTCTCCCTGCAGCTGCAGAAAGGCCACACCATAAGGTTCCTGAACCTCCTCCTGCAGCTGCAGAAAGGTCTCACTCCCAGGTTCCTGAGCCTCTCCCTGCAGCTACAGAAAAGGCCTCACCCCCAGGTTCCTGAACCTTTCCCAGCAGCTGCAGAAAGGCCTCACCCCGAGGTTCCTGAGCCTCTCCCTGCAGCTGCAGAAAGGCCTCACCCCCAGGTTCCTGAGCCTCTCCCTGCAGCTGCAGAAAGGCCTCACACCCAGGTTTCTGAGCCTTTCCCTGCAGCTGCAGAAAGGCCTAACCCCCAGGTTCCTGAACATCCCCATGCAGCTGCAGAAAGGCCTCACCCCGAGGTTCCTGAGCCTCTCCCTGCAGCAGCAGAAAGGCCTCAACCCAGGTTCCTGAGCATCCCCGTGCAGCTGCAGAAAAGCCTCACCCCCAGGTTCCTGAGCCTCTCCCTGCAGCTGCAAAAATACCTCACCCCCAGATTCATTAACCTCTCCCTGCAGCTGCAGAGAGGCCTCACCCCCAAGTTCCTGAGCCTCTCCCTGCAGCTGCAGACAGGCCTCACACCCAGGCTCCTGAGCCTCTCCCTGCAGCTGCAGAACGGCCTCACCACAAGGTTCCTGAACCTCCTCCTCCTGCAGCTGCAGAAAGGCCTCACTCCCGGGTTCCTGAGCCTCTCCCTGCAGCTACAGAAAAGGCCTCACCCCCAGGTTCCTGAACCTTTCACTGCAGCTGCAGAATGGCCTCACCCCGAGGTTCCTGAGCCTGTCCCTGCAGCTGCAGAAAGGCCTGACCCCCAGGTTCCTGAACATCCCCGTGCACCTGCAGAAAGCCCTCACCCTCACGTTCCTGAGCCTATCCCTGCAGCTGCAGCAAAGCCTCACCACCTGGTTCCTGAGCCTCTGCGTGCATCTGCAGAAAGGCCTCACCCACAGGTGCCTGAGCCTCTCCCTGCAGCAGCACAAAGGCCTCACCCCAGGTTCCTGAGCCTATCCCTGCAGCTGCAGAAAAGGCCTCACCCTAGGTTCCTGAGTCTCTCCCTGCAGCTGCAGATAGGCCTCACCCCCAAGTTCCTGAGCCTCTCCCTGCAGCTGCAGAAAGGCCTCACACTCAGGCTCCTGAGCCTCTCCCTGCAGCAATGCCTCACACCCAGGCTCCTGAGCCTCTCCCTGCAGCTGCAGAAAGGCCTCACCATAAGGTTCCTGAACCTCCTCCTGCAGCTGCAGAAAGGCCTCACTCCCAGGTTCCTGAGCCTCTCCCTGCAGCTACAGAAAAGTCCTCACCCCCAGGTTCCTGAACCTCTCCCAGCAGCTGCAGAAACACCTTACCCCCAGGTTCCTGAGCCTCTCTCTGCAGAAAGGCCTCACCTCTAGGTTCCTGAGCCTCTCCCTGCAGCTGAAGAAAGGCCGCACACCCAGGTTTCTGAGCCTCCCCCTGCAGCTGAAGAAAAGGCCTCACCCCCAAGGTTCCTGAACCTATCCCTGCAGCTGCAGATAGGCCTCATCCCCAGGTTACTGAGCCTATCCCTGCATCTATAGAAAAGGCCTCACCCCCAGGTTCGTGAGCCTCTCCCTGCAGCAGCAGAAAGGCCTCACCCCCAGGTTCCTGAGCATCCCCGTGCAGCTGCAGAAAAGCCTCACCCCCAGGTTCCTGAGCCTCTCACTGCAGCTGCAAAAATACCTCACCCCCAGATTCATGAGCCTCTCCCTGCAGCTGCAGAAAGGCCTCACCCCCAAGTTCCTGAGCCTCTCCCTGCAGCTGCAGACAGGCCTCACACCCAGGCTCCTGAGCCTCTCCCTGCAGCTGCAGAATGGCCTCACCACAAGGTTCCTGAACCTCCTCCTCCTGCAGCTGCAGAAAGGCCTCACTCCAGGGTTCCTGAACCTCTCCTTGCAGCTACAGAAAAGGCCTCACCCCCAGGTTCCTGAACCTTTCCCTGCAGCTGCAGGATGGCCTCACCCCGAGGATCCTGAGCCTGTCCCTGCAGCTGCAGAAAGGCCTTAACCCCAGGTTCCTGAGCCTCTCCCTGCAGCGGCAGAAAGGCCTCACACCCAGGTTTCTGAGCCTCTCCCTGCAGCTGCAGAAAGACCTAACCCGCAGGTTCCTGAACATCCCTGTGCAGCTGCAGAAAGGCCTCACCCCTAGGTTCCTGAGCCAATCCCTGCAGCTGCAGAAAGGCCTCACCCGAGGTTCCTGAGCCTGTCCCTGCAGCTGCAGAAAGGCCTCACACCCAGGTTCCTGAGCGTCTCCCTGCAGCTGCAGAGAGGCCTCACCCCCAGGTTTCTGAGCCTCTCCAAGCAGCAGCAGAAAGGCCTCAACCCCAGGTTCCTGAACATCCCCGTGCAGCTGCAGAAAGGCCTCACCCCAGGTCCCTGAGCCTATCCCTGCAGAAGCAGAAAAGCCTCACCACCTGGTTCCTGAGCCTCTCCCTGCATCTGCAGAAAGGCCTCACCCACAGGTTCCTGAGCCTCTCCCTGCAGCTACAGAAAAGGCCTCATCCCCAGGTTCCTGAGCCTATCCCTGCAGCTGCAGAAGGGACTCACACCCAGGTTCCTGAGCCTCTCCCTGCAGCTGCAGAAAGGCCTCACCCCCAGGTTCCTGAGCCTGTCCCTGCAGCTACAGAAAGGCCTCACCCCAAGTTCCTGGGCCTCTCCCTTCAGCTCCCGAAAGGCCTCACCCCCAGGTTCCTGAGCCTCTCCCTGCTGCTGCAGAAAGGCCTCACACCCAGGCTCCTGAGCCTCTCCCTCAGCTGCAGAAAGGCCTCACCATAAGGTTGCTGAACCTCCTGCAGCTGCAGAAAGGCCTCACTCCCAGGTTCCTGAGCCTCTCCCTGCAGCTACAGAAAAGGCCTCACCCCCAGGTTCCTGAACCTTTCCCTGCAGCAAGGCATCACCCCGAGGTTCCTGAGCCTCTCCCTGCAGCTGCAGAAAGGCCTCACCCCCAGGTTCCTGAGCCTCTCCCTGCAGCTGCAGAAAGGCTTCACACCCAGGTTTATGAGCCTTTCCCTGCAGCTGCAGAAAGGCCTAACCCCCAGGTTCCTGAACATCCCCATGCAGCTGCAGAAAGGCCTCACCCCTAGGTTCTTGAGCCTATCCCTGCAGCTGCAGAAAGGCCTCACCCTCAGGTTCCTGGACATCTCCCTGCAGCTGCAGAAAGGCCTCACCCCCAGGTTCCTGAGCCTGTCCCTGCAGCTGCAGAAAGGCCTCACCCCAGGTTACTGAGCCTCTCCCTTCAGCTGCCGAAAAGCCTCACCCCCAGGTTCCTGAGCCTATCCCTGCAGCTGCAGAAAGGCCTCACACCCAGGCTCCTGAGCCTCTCCCTGCAATCGCAGAAAGGCCACACCATAAGGTTCCTGAACCTCCTCCTGCAGCTGCAGAAAGGCCTCACTCCCAGGTTCCTGAGCCTCTCCCTGCAGCTACAGAAAAGGCCTCACCCCCAGGTTCCTGAACCTTTCCCAGCAGCTGCAGAAAGGCCTCACCCCGAGGTTCCTGAGCCTCTCCCTGCAGCTGCAGAAAGGCCTCACCCCCAGGTTCCTGAGCCTCTCCCTGCAGCTGCAGAAAGGCCTCACACCCAGGTTTCTGAGCCTTTCCCTGCAGCTGCAGAAAGGCCTAACCCCCAGGTTCCTGAACATCCCCATGCAGCTGCAGAAAGGCCTCACCCCGAGGTTCCTGAGCCTCTCCCTGCAGCTGCAGAAAGGCCTCACCCTCAGGTTCCTGAGCCTATCCCTGCAGCTGCAGCAAAGCCTCACCACCTGGTTCCTGAGCCTCTGTGTGCATCTGCAGAAAGGCCTCACCCACAGGTTCCTGAGCCTCTCCCTGCAGCAGCACAAAGGCCTCATTCCCAGGCTCCTGAGCATCCCCGTGCAGCAGCAGAAAGGCCTCACACCCAGGTTCCTGAGCCTATCCCTGCAGTTGCATAAAGGCCTCAACCCCTGGTTCCTGAGCTTCTCCCTGCAGCTGCAGAAAGGCCTCATCCCCAGGTTCCTGAGCCTCTCCCTGCAGCTGCAGAAAAGGCCTCACCCTAGGTTCCGGAGTCTCTCCCTGCAGCTGCAGAAAGGCCTCACACTCAGGCTCCTGAGCCTCTCCCTGCAGCTGCAGAAAGGCCTCATCACCAGGTTCCTGAACCTCCCCCTGCAGCTGCAGAAAGGCCTTACCCCCAGGTTGGTTCCTGAGCCTCTCCCTGCAGCTACAGAAAAGTCCTCACCCCCAGGTTCCTGAACCTCTCCCAGCAGCTGCAGCAACACCTCACCCCCAGGTTCCTGAGCCTCTCCCTGCAGCTGCAGAAAGGCCTCACCTCTAGGTTCCTGAGCCTCTCCCTGCAGCTGAAGAAAGGCCGCACACCCAGGTTTCTGAGCCTCCCCCTGCAGCTGAAGAAAAGGCCTCACCCCCAAGGTTCCTGAACCTATCCCTGCAGCTGCAGATAGGCCTCACCCCCAGGTTACTGAGCCTATCCCTGCATCTATAGAAAAGGCCTCACCCCCAGGTTCGTGAGCCTCTCCCTGCAGCAGCAGAAAGGCCTCACCCCCAGGTTCCTGAGCATCCCCGTGCAGCTGCAGAAAAGCCTCACCCCCAGGTTCCTGAGCCTCTCCCTGCAGCTGCAAAAATACCTCACCCCCAGATTCATGAGCCTCTCCCTGCAGCTGCAGAAAGGGCTCACCCCCAAGTTCCTGAGCCTCTCCCTGCAGCTGCAGACAGGCCTCACACCCAGGCTCCTGAGCCTCTCCCTGCAGCTGCAGAACGGCCTCACCACAAGGTTCCTGAACCTCCTCCCTGCAGCTGCAGAAAGGCCTCACTCCCGGGTTCCTGAGCCTCTCCCTGCAGCTACAGAAAAGCCTCACACCCAGGTTTCTGAGCCTCTCCCTGCAGCTGCAGAAAGACCTAACCCGCAGGTTCCTGAACATCCCTGTGCAGCTGCAGAAAGGCGTCACCCCTAGGTTCCTGAGCCAATCCCTGCAGCTGCAGAAAGGCCTCACCCCGAGGTTCCTGAGCCTGTCCCTGCAGCTGCAGAAAGGCCTCACACCCAGGTTCCTGAGCGTCTCCCTGCAGCTGCAGAGAGGCCTCACCCCCAGGTTTCTGAGCCTCTCCAAGCAGCAGCAGAAAGGCCTCACCCCCAGGTTCCTGAACATCCCCGTGCAGCTGCAGAAAGGCCTCACCCCAGGTCCCTGAGCCTATCCCTGCAGAAGCAGAAAAGCCTCACCACCTGGTTCCTGAGCCTCTCCCTGCATCTGCAGAAAGGCCTCACCCACAGGTTCCTGAGCCTCTCCCTGCAGCTACAGAAAAGGCCTCATCCCCAGGTTCCTGAGCCTATCCCTGCAGCTGCAGAAAGGACTCACACCCAGGTTCCTGAGCCTCTCCCTGCAGCTGCAGAAAGGCCTCACCCCCAGGTTCCTGAGCCTGTCCCTGCAGCTACAGAAAGGCCTCACCCCAAGTTCCTGGGCCTCTCCCTTCAGCTCCCGAAAGGCCTCACCCCCAGGTTCCTGAGCCTCTCCCTGCTGCTGCAGAAAGGCCTCACACCCAGGCTCCTGAGCCTCTCCCTCAGCTGCAGAAAGGCCTCACCATAAGGTTGCTGAACCTCCTGCAGCTGCAGAAAGGCCTCACTCCCAGGTTCCTGAGCCTCTCCCTGCAGCTACAGAAAAGGCCTCACCCCCAGGTTCCTGAACCTTTCCCTGCAGCAAGGCATCACCCCGAGGTTCCTGAGCCTCTCCCTGCAGCTGCAGAAAGGCCTCACCCCCAGGTTCCTGAGCCTCTCCCTGCAGCTGCAGAAAGGCTTCACACCCAGGTTTATGAGCCTTTCCCTGCAGCTGCAGAAAGGCCTAACCCCCAGGTTCCTGAACATCCCCATGCAGCTACAGAAAGGCCTCACCCCTAGGTTCTTGAGCCTATCCCTGCAGCTGCAGAAAGGCCTCACCCTCAGGTTCCTGGACATCTCCCTGCAGCTGCAGAAAGGCCTCACCCCCAGGTTCCTGAGCCTGTCCCTGCAGCTGCAGAAAGGCCTCACCCCAGGTTACTGAGCCTCTCCCTTCAGCTGCCGAAAAGCCTCACCCCCAGGTTCCTGAGCCTATCCCTGCAGCTGCAGAAAGGCCTCACACCCAGGCTCCTGAGCCTCTCCCTGCAGCTGCAGAAAGGCCACACCATAAGGTTCCTGAACCTCCTCCTGCAGCTGCAGAAAGGTCTCACTCCCAGGTTCCTGAGCCTCTCCCTGCAGCTACAGAAAAGGCCTCACCCCCAGGTTCCTGAACCTTTCCCAGCAGCTGCAGAAAGGCCTCACCCCGAGGTTCCTGAGCCTCTCCCTGCAGCTGCAGAAAGGCCTCACCCCCAGGTTCCTGAGCCTCTCCCTGCAGCTGCAGAAAGGCCTCACACCCAGGTTTCTGAGCCTTTCCCTGCAGCTGC
Source organism: Triturus cristatus (assembly GCF_964204655.1). Lineage (NCBI taxonomy): Eukaryota > Metazoa > Chordata > Amphibia > Caudata > Salamandridae > Triturus > Triturus cristatus. The sequence continues at coordinate 194,831,464 of NC_140579.1, forward strand.
ACAAAGGCCTAACCCCCAGGTTCCTGAACATCCCCATGCAGCTGCAGAAAGGCCTCACCCCGAGGTTCCTGAGCCTCTCCCTGCAGCAGCAGAAAGGCCTCAACCCAGGTTCCTGAGCATCCCCGTGCAGCTGTAGAAAAGCCTCACCCCCAGGTTCCTGAGCCTCTCCCTGCAGCTGCAAAAATACCTCACCCCCAGATTCATTAACCTCTCCCTGCAGCTGCAGAGAGGCCTCACCCCCAAGTTCCTGAGCCTCTCCCTGCAGCTGCAGACAGGCCTCACACCCAGGCTCCTGAGCCTCTCCCTGCAGCTGCAGAACGGCCTCACCACAAGGTTCCTGAACCTCCTCCTCCTGCAGCTGCAGAAAGGCCTCACTCCCGGGTTCCTGAGCCTCTCCCTGCAGCTACAGAAAAGGCCTCACCCCCAGGTTCCTGAACCTTTCACTGCAGCTGCAGAATGGCCTCACCCCGAGGTTGCTGAGCCTGTCCCTGCAGCTGCAGAAAGGCCTGACCCCCAGGTTCCTGAACATCCCCGTGCACCTGCAGAAAGCCCTCACCCTCACGTTCCTGAGCCTATCCCTGCAGCTGCAGCAAAGCCTCACCACCTGGTTCCTGGGCCTCTGCGTGCATCTGCAGAAAGGCCTCACCCACAGGTGCCTGAGCCTCTCCCTGCAGCAGCACAAAGGCCTCACCCCAGGTTCCTGAGCCTATCCCTGCAGCTGCAGAAAAGGCCTCACCCTAGGTTCCTGAGTTTCTCCCTGCAGCTGCAGATAGGCCTCACCCCCAAGTTCCTGAGCCTCTCCCTGCAGCTGCAGAAAGGCCTCACACCCAGGCTCCTGAGCCTCTCCCTGCAGCTGCAGAAAGGCCTCACCATAAGGTTCCTGAACCTCCTCCTGCAGCTGCAGAAAGGCCTCACACCCAGGCTCCTGAGCCTCTCCCTGCAGCTGCAGAAAGGCCACACCATAAGGTTCCTGAACCTCCTCCTGCAGCTGCAGAAAGGTCTCACTCCCAGGTTCCTGAGCCTCTCCCTGCAGCTACAGAAAAGGCCTCACCCCCAGGTTCCTGAACCTTTCCCAGCAGCTGCAGAAAGGCCTCACCCCGAGGTTCCTGAGCCTCTCCCTGCAGCTGCAGAAAGGCCTCACCCCCAGGTTCCTGAGCCTCTCCCTGCAGCTGCAGAAAGGCCTCACACCCAGGTTTCTGAGCCTTTCCCTGCAGCTGCACAAAGGCCTAACCCCCAGGTTCCTGAACATCCCCATGCAGCTGCAGAAAGGCCTCACCCCGAGGTTCCTGAGCCTCTCCCTGCAGCAGCAGAAAGGCCTCAACCCAGGTTCCTGAGCATCCCCGTGCAGCTGTAGAAAAGCCTCACCCCCAGGTTCCTGAGCCTCTCCCTGCAGCTGCAAAAATACCTCACCCCCAGATTCATTAACCTCTCCCTGCAGCTGCAGAGAGGCCTCACCCCCAAGTTCCTGAGCCTCTCCCTGCAGCTGCAGACAGGCCTCACACCCAGGCTCCTGAGCCTCTCCCTGCAGCTGCAGAACGGCCTCACCACAAGGTTCCTGAACCTCCTCCTCCTGCAGCTGCAGAAAGGCCTCACTCCCGGGTTCCTGAGCCTCTCCCTGCAGCTACAGAAAAGGCCTCACCCCCAGGTTCCTGAACCTTTCACTGCAGCTGCAGAATGGCCTCACCCCGAGGTTGCTGAGCCTGTCCCTGCAGCTGCAGAAAGGCCTGACCCCCAGGTTCCTGAACATCCCCGTGCACCTGCAGAAAGCCCTCACCCTCACGTTCCTGAGCCTATCCCTGCAGCTGCAGCAAAGCCTCACCACCTGGTTCCTGGGCCTCTGCGTGCATCTGCAGAAAGGCCTCACCCACAGGTGCCTGAGCCTCTCCCTGCAGCAGCACAAAGGCCTCACCCCAGGTTCCTGAGCCTATCCCTGCAGCTGCAGAAAAGGCCTCACCCTAGGTTCCTGAGTTTCTCCCTGCAGCTGCAGATAGGCCTCACCCCCAAGTTCCTGAGCCTCTCCCTGCAGCTGCAGAAAGGCCTCACACCCAGGCTCCTGAGCCTCTCCCTGCAGCTGCAGAAAGGCCTCACCATAAGGTTCCTGAACCTCCTCCTGCAGCTGCAGAAAGGCCTCACTCCCAGGTTCCTGAGCCTCTCCCTGCAGCTACAGAAAAGTCCTCACCCCCAGGTTCCTGAACCTCTCCCAGCAGCTGCAGAAACACCTTACCCCCAGGTTCCTGAGCCTCTCTCTGCAGCTGCAGAAAGGCCTCACCTCTAGGTTCCTGAGCCTCTCCCTGCAGCTGAAGAAAGGCCGCACACCCAGGTTTCTGAGCCTCCCCCTGCAGCTGAAGAAAAGGCCTCCCCCCCAAGGTTCCTGAACCTATCCCTGCAGCTGCAGATAGGCCTCATCCCCAGGTTACTGAGCCTATCCCTGCATCTATAGAAAAGGCCTCACCCCCAGGTTCGTGAGCCTCTCCCTGCAGCAGCAGAAAGGCCTCACCCCCAGGTTCCTGAGCATCCCCGTGCAGCTGCAGAAAAGCCTCACCCCCAGGTTCCTGAGCCTCTCACTGCAGCTGCAAAAATACCTCACCCCCAGATTCATGAGCCTCTCCCTGCAGCTGCAGAAATGCCTCACCCCCAAGTTCCTGAGCCTCTCCCTGCAGCTGCAGACAGGCCTCACACCCAGGCTCCTGAGCCTCTCCCTGCAGCTGCAGAATGGCCTCACCACAAGGTTCCTGAACCTCCTCCTCCTGCAGCTGCAGAAAGGCCTCACTCCAGGGTTCCTGAACCTCTCCTTGCAGCTACAGAAAAGGCCTCACCCCCAGGTTCCTGAACCTTTCCCTGCAGCTGCAGGATGGCCTCACCCCGAGGATCCTGAGCCTGTCCCTGCAGCTGCAGAAAGGCCTTAACCCCAGGTTCCTGAGCCTCTCCCTGCAGCGGCAGAAAGGTCTCACACCCAGGTTTCTGAGCCTCTCCCTGCAGCTGCAGAAAGACCTAACCCGCAGGTTCCTGAACATCCCTGTGCAGCTGCAGAAAGGCCTCACCCCTAGGTTCCTGAGCCAATCCCTGCAGCTGCAGAAAGGCCTCACCCGAGGTTCCTGAGCCTGTCCCTGCAGCTGCAGAAAGGCCTCACACCCAGGTTCCTGAGCGTCTCCCTGCAGCTGCAGAGAGGCCTCACCCCCAGGTTTCTGAGCCTCTCCAAGCAGCAGCAGAAAGGCCTCACCCCCAGGTTCCTGAACATCCCCGTGCAGCTGCAGAAAGGCCTCACCCCAGGTCCCTGAGCCTATCCCTGCAGAAGCAGAAAAGCCTCACCACCTGGTTCCTGAGCCTCTCCCTGCATCTGCAGAAAGGCCTCACCCACAGGTTCCTGAGCCTCTCCCTGCAGCTACAGAAAAGGCCTCATCCCCAGGTTCCTGAGCCTATCCCTGCAGCTGCAGAAAGGACTCACACCCAGGTTCCTGAGCCTCTCCCTGCAGCTGCAGAAAGGCCTCACCCCCAGGTTCCTGAGCCTGTCCCTGCAGCTACAGAAAGGCCTCACCCCAAGTTCCTGGGCCTCTCCCTTCAGCTCCCGAAAGGCCTCACCCCCAGGTTCCTGAGCCACTCCCTGCTGCTGCAGAAAGGCCTCACACCCAGGCTCCTGAGCCTCTCCCTCAGCTGCAGAAAGGCCTCACCATAAGGTTGCTGAACCTCCTGCAGCTGCAGAAAGGCCTCACTCCCAGGTTCCTGAGCCTCTCCCTGCAGCTACAGAAAAGGCCTCACCCCCAGGTTCCTGAACCTTTCCCTGCAGCAAGGCATCACCCCGAGGTTCCTGAGCCTCTCCCTGCAGCTGCAGAAAGGCCTCACCCCCAGGTTCCTGAGCCTCTCCCTGCAGCTGCAGAAAGGCTTCACACCCAGGTTTATGAGCCTTTCCCTGCAGCTGCAGAAAGGCCTAACCCCCAGGTTCCTGAACATCCCCATGCAGCTGCAGAAAGGCCTCACCCCTAGGTTCTTGAGCCTATCCCTGCAGCTGCAGAAAGGCCTCACCCTCAGGTTCCTGGACATCTCCCTGCAGCTGCAGAAAGGCCTCACCCCCAGGTTCCTGAGCCTGTCCCTGCAGCTGCAGAAAGGCCTCACCCCAGGTTACTGAGCCTCTCCCTTCAGCTGCCGAAAAGCCTCACCCCCAGGTTCCTGAGCCTATCCCTGCAGCTGCAGAAAGGCCTCACACCCAGGCTCCTGAGCCTCTCCCTGCAGTCGCAGAAAGGCCACACCATAAGGTTCCTGAACCTCCTCCTGCAGCTGCAGAAAGGCCTCACTCCCAGGTTCCTGAGCCTCTCCCTGCAGCTACAGAAAAGGCCTCACCCCCAGGTTCCTGAACCTTTCCCAGCAGCTGCAGAAAGGCCTCACCCCGAGGTTCCTGAGCCTCTCCCTGCAGCTGCAGAAAGGCCTCACCCCCAGGTTCCTGAGCCTCTCCCTGCAGCTGCAGAAAGGCCTCACACCCAGGTTTCTGAGCCTTTCCCTGCAGCTGCAGAAAGGCCTAACCCCCAGGTTCCTGAACATCCCCATGCAGCTGCAGAAAGGCCTCACCCCGAGGTTCCTGAGCCTCTCCCTGCAGCTGCAGAAAGGCCTCACCCTCAGGTTCCTGAGCCTATCCCTGCAGCTGCAGCAAAGCCTCACCACCTGGTTCCTGAGCCTCTGTGTGCATCTGCAGAAAGGCCTCACCCACAGGTTCCTGAGCCTCTCCCTGCAGCAGCACAAAGGCCTCATTCCCAGGCTCCTGAGCATCCCCGTGCAGCAGCAGAAAGGCCTCACACCCAGGTTCCTGAGCCTATCCCTGCAGTTGCATAAAGGCCTCAACCCCTGGTTCCTGAGCCTCTCCCTGCAGCTGCAGAAAGGCCTCATCCCCAGGTTCCTGAGCCTCTCCCTGCAGCTGCAGAAAAGGCCTCACCCTAGGTTCCGGAGTCTCTCCCTGCAGCTGCAGAAAGGCCTCACACTCAGGCTCCTGAGCCTCTCCCTGCAGCTGCAGAAAGGCCTCACCACCAGGTTCCTGAACCTCCCCCTGCAGCTGCAGAAAGGCCTTACCCCCAGGTTGGTTCCTGAGCCTCTCCCTGCAGCTACAGAAAAGTCCTCACCCCCAGGTTCCTGAACCTCTCCCAGCAGCTGCAGCAACACCTCACCCCCAGGTTCCTGAGCCTCTCCCTGCAGCTGCAGAAAGGCCTCACACCCAGGTTTCTGAGCCTTTCCCTGCAGCTGCAGAAAGGCCTAACCCCCAGGTTCCTGAACATCCCCATGCAGCTGCAGAAAGGCCTCACCCCGAGGTTCCTGAGCCTCTCCCTGCAGCAGCAGAAAGGCCTCAATCCAGGTTCCTGAGCATCCCCGTGCAGCTGCAGAAAAGCCTCACCCCCAGGTTCCTGAGCCTCTCCCTGCAGCTGCAAAAATACCTCACCCCCAGATTCATTAACCTCTCCCTGCAGCTGCAGAGAGGCCTCACCCCCAAGTTCCTGAGCCTCTCCCTGCAGCTGCAGACAGGCCTCACACCCAGGCTCCTGAGCCTCTCCCTGCAGCTGCAGAACGGCCTCACCACAAGGTTCCTGAACCTCCTCCTCCTGCAGCTGCAGAAAGGCCTCACTCCCGGGTTCCTGAGCCTCTCCCTGCAGCTACAGAAAAGGCCTCACCCCCAGGTTCCTGAACCTTTCACTGCAGCTGCAGAATGGCCTCACCCCGAGGTTCCTGAGCCTGTCCCTGCAGCTGCAGAAAGGCCTGACCCCCAGGTTCCTGAACATCCCCGTGCACCTGCAGAAAGCCCTCACCCTCACGTTCCTGAGCCTATCCCTGCAGCTGCAGCAAAGCCTCACCACCTGGTTCCTGAGCCTCTGCGTGCATCTGCAGAAAGGCCTCACCCACAGGTGCCTGAGCCTCTCCCTGCAGCAGCACAAAGGCCTCACCCCAGGTTCCTGAGCCTATCCCTGCAGCTGCAGAAAAGGCCTCACCCTAGGTTCCTGAGTCTCTCCATGCAGCTGCAGATAGGCCTCACCCCCAAGTTCCTGAGCCTCTCCCTGCAGCTGCAGAAAGGCCTCACACCCAGGCTCCTGAGCCTCTCCCTGCAGCTGCAGAAAGGCCTCACCATAAGGTTCCTGAACCTCCTCCTGCAGCTGCAGAAAGGCCTCACTCCCAGGTTCCTGAGCCTCTCCCTGCAGCTACAGAAAAGTCCTCACCCCCAGGTTCCTGAACCTCTCCCAGCAGCTGCAGAAACACCTTACCCCCAGGTTCCTGAGCCTCTCTCTGCAGCTGCAGAAAGGCCTCACCTCTAGGTTCCTGAGCCTCTCCCTGCAGCTGAAGAAAGGCCGCACACCCAGGTTTCTGAGCCTCCCCCTGCAGCTGAAGAAAAGGCCTCACCCCCAAGGTTCCTGAACCTATCCCTGCAGCTGCAGAAAGGCCTCATCCCCAGGTTACTGAGCCTATCCCTGCATCTATAGAAAAGGCCTCACCCCCAGGTTCGTGAGCCTCTCCCTGCAGCAGCAGAAAGGCCTCACCCCCAGGTTCCTGAGCATCCCCGTGCAGCTGCAGAAAAGCCTCACCCCCAGGTTCCTGAGCCTCTCACTGCAGCTGCAAAAATACCTCACCCCCAGATTCATGAGCCTCTCCCTGCAGCTGCAGAAAGGCCTCACCCCCAAGTTCCTGAGCCTCTCCCTGCAGCTGCAGAAAGGCCTCACTCCCAGGTTCCTGAGCCTCTCCCTGCAGCTACAGAAAAGTCCTCACCCCCAGGTTCCTGAACCTCTCCCAGCAGCTGCAGAAACACCTTACCCCCAGGTTCCTGAGCCTCTCTCTGCAGCTGCAGAAAGGCCTCACCTCTAGGTTCCTGAGCCTCTCCCTGCAGCTGAAGAAAGGCCGCACACCCAGGTTTCTGAGCCTCCCCCTGCAGCTGAAGAAAAGGCCTCACCCCCAAGGTTCCTGAACCTATCCCTGCAGCTGCAGAAAGGCCTCATCCCCAGGTTACTGAGCCTATCCCTGCATCTATAGAAAAGGCCTCACCCCCAGGTTCGTGAGCCTCTCCCTGCAGCAGCAGAAAGGCCTCACCCCCAGGTTCCTGAGCATCCCCGTGCAGCTGCAGAAAAGCCTCACCCCCAGGTTCCTGAGCCTCTCACTGCAGCTGCAAAAATACCTCACCCCCAGATTCATGAGCCTCTCCCTGCAGCTGCAGAAAGGCCTCACCCCCAAGTTCCTGAGCCTCTCCCTGCAGCTGCAGAATGGCCTCACCACAAGGTTCCTGAACCTCCTCCTCCTGCAGCTGCAGAAAGGCCTCACTCCAGGGTTCCTGAACCTCTCCTTGCAGCTACAGAAAAGGCCTCACCCCCAGGTTCCTGAACCTTTCCCTGCAGCTGCAGGATGGCCTCACCCCGAGGATCCTGAGCCTGTCCCCGCAGCTGCAGAAAGGCCTTAACCCCAGGTTCCTGAGCCTCTCCCTGCAGCGGCAGAAAGGCCTCACACCCAGGTTTCTGAGCCTCTCCCTGCAGCTGCAGAAAGACCTAACCCGCAGGTTCCTGAACATCCCTGTGCAGCTGCAGAAAGGCCTCACCCCTAGGTTCCTGAGCCAATCCCTGCAGCTGCAGAAAGGCCTCACCCGAGGTTCCTGAGCCTGTCCCTGCAGCTGCAGAAAGGCCTCACACCCAGGTTCCTGAGCGTCTCCCTGCAGCTGCAGAGAGGCCTCACCCCCAGGTTTCTGAGCCTCTCCAAGCAGCAGCAGAAAGGCCTCACCCCCAGGTTCCTGAACATCCCCGTGCAGCTGCAGAAAGGCCTCACCCCAGGTCCCTGAGCCTATCCCTGCAGAAGCAGAAAAGCCTCACCACCTGGTTCCTGAGCCTCTCCCTGCATCTGCAGAAAGGCCTCACCCACAGGTTCCTGAGCCTCTCCCTGCAGCTACAGAAAAGGCCTCATCCCCAGGTTCCTGAGCCTATCCCTGCAGCTGCAGAAAGGACTCACACCCAGGTTCCTGAGCCTCTCCCTGCAGCTGCAGAAAGGCCTCACCCCCAGGTTCCTGAGCCTGTCCCTGCAGCTACAGAAAGGCCTCACCCCAAGTTCCTGGGCCTCTCCCTTCAGCTCCCGAAAGGCCTCACCCCCAGGTTCCTGAGCCTCTCCCTGCTGCTGCAGAAAGGCCTCACACCCAGGCTCCTGAGCCTCTCCCTCAGCTGCAGAAAGGCCTCACCATAAGGTTGCTGAACCTCCTGCAGCTGCAGAAAGGCCTCACTCCCAGGTTCCTGAGCCTCTCCCTGCAGCTACAGAAAAGGCCTCACCCCCAGGTTCCTGAACCTTTCCCTGCAGCAAGGCATCACCCCGAGGTTCCTGAGCCTCTCCCTGCAGCTGCAGAAAGGCCTCACCCCCAGGTTCCTGAGCCTCTCCCTGCAGCTGCAGAAAGGCTTCACACCCAGGTTTATGAGCCTTTCCCTGCAGCTGCAGAAAGGCCTAACCCCCAGGTTCCTGAACATCCCCATGCAGCTGCAGAAAGGCCTCACCCCTAGGTTCTTGAGCCTATCCCTGCAGCTGCAGAAAGGCCTCACCCTCAGGTTCCTGGACATCTCCCTGCAGCTGCAGAAAGGCCTCACCCCCAGGTTCCTGAGCCTGTCCCTGCAGCTGCAGAAAGGCCTCACCCCAGGTTACTGAGCCTCTCCCTTCAGCTGCCGAAAAGCCTCACCCCCAGGTTCCTGAGCCTATCCCTGCAGCTGCAGAAAGGCCTCACACCCAGGCTCCTGAGCCTCTCCCTGCAGTCGCAGAAAGGCCACACCATAAGGTTCCTGAACCTCCTCCTGCAGCTGCAGAAAGGCCTCACTCCCAGGTTCCTGAGCCTCTCCCTGCAGCTACAGAAAAGGCCTCACCCCCAGGTTCCTGAACCTTTCCCAGCAGCTGCAGAAAGGCCTCACCCCGAGGTTCCTGAGCCTCTCCCTGCAGCTGCAGAAAGGCCTCACCCCCAGGTTCCTGAGCCTCTCCCTGCAGCTGCAGAAAGGCCTCACACCCAGGTTTCTGAGCCTTTCCCTGCAGCTGCAGAAAGGCCTAACCCCCAGGTTCCTGAACATCCCCATGCAGCTGCAGAAAGGCCTCACCCCGAGGTTCCTGAGCCTCTCCCTGCAGCTGCAGAAAGGCCTCACCCTCAGGTTCCTGAGCCTATCCCTGCAGCTGCAGCAAAGCCTCACCACCTGGTTCCTGAGCCTCTGTGTGCATCTGCAGAAAGGCCTCACCCACAGGTTCCTGAGCCTCTCCCTGCAGCAGCACAAAGGCCTCATTCCCAGGCTCCTGAGCATCCCCGTGCAGCAGCAGAAAGGCCTCACACCCAGGTTCCTGAGCCTATCCCTGCAGTTGCATAAAGGCCTCAACCCCTGGTTCCTGAGCCTCTCCCTGCAGCTGCAGAAAGGCCTCATCCCCAGGTTCCTGAGCCTCTCCCTGCAGCTGCAGAAAAGGCCTCACCCTAGGTTCCGGAGTCTCTCCCTGCAGCTGCAGAAAGGCCTCACACTCAGGCTCCTGAGCCTCTCCCTGCAGCTGCAGAAAGGCCTCACCACCAGGTTCCTGAACCTCCCCCTGCAGCTGCAGAAAGGCCTTACCCCCAGGTTGGTTCCTGAGCCTCTCCCTGCAGCTACAGAAAAGTCCTCACCCCCAGGTTCCTGAACCTCTCCCAGCAGCTGCAGCAACACCTCACCCCCAGGTTCCTGAGCCTCTCCCTGCAGCTGCAGAAAGGCCTCACCTCTAGGTTCCTGAGCCTCTCCCTGCAGCTGAAGAAAGGCCGCACACCCAGGTTTCTGAGCCTCCCCCTGCAGCTGAAGAAAAGGCCTCACCCCCAAGGTTCCTGAACCTATCCCTGCAGCTGCAGATAGGCCTCACCCCCAGGTTACTGAGCCTATCCCTGCATCTATAGAAAAGGCCTCACACCCAGGCTCCTGAGCCTCTCCCTGCAGCTGCAGAACGGCCTCACCACAAGGTTCCTGAACCTCCTCCCCCTGCAGCTGCAGAAAGGCCTCACTCCCGGGTTCCTGAGCCTCTCCCTGCAGCTACAGAAAAGCCTCACACCCAGGTTTCTGAGCCTCTCCCTGCAGCTGCAGAAAGACCTAACCCGCAGGTTCCTGAACATCCCTGTGCAGCTGCAGAAAGGCCTCACCCCTAGGTTCCTGAGCCAATCCCTGCAGCTGCAGAAAGGCCTCACCCCGAGGTTCCTGAGCCTGTCCCTGCAGCTGCAGAAAGGCCTCACACCCAGGTTCCTGAGCGTCTCCCTGCAGCTGCATAGAGGCCTCACCCCCAGGTTTCTGAGCCTCTCCAAGCAGCAGCAGAAAGGCCTCACCCCCAGGTTCCTGAACATCCCCGTGCAGCTGCACAAAGGCCTCACCCCAGATTCCTGAGCCTCTCCCTTCAGCTGCCGAAAGGCCTCACCCCCAGGTTCCTGAGCCTCTCCCTGCAGCTGCAGAAAGGCCTCACACCCAGGCTCCTGAGCCTCTCCCTGCAGCTGCAGAAAGGCCTCACCATAAGGTTCCTGAACCTCCTGCAGCTGCAGAAAGGCCTCACTCCCAGGTTCCTGAGCCTCTCCCTGCAGCTACAGAAAAGGCCTCACCCCCAGGTTCCTGAACCTTTCCCTGCAGCTGCAGAAAGGCCTCACCCCGAGGTTCCTGAGTCTCTCCCTGCAGCTGCAGAAAGGCCTCACCCCCAGGTTCCTGAGCCTCTCCCTGCAGCTGCAGAAAGGCCTCACACCCAGGTTTCTGAGCCTTTCCCTGCAGCTGCAGAAAGGCCTAACCCCCAGGTTCCTGAACATCCCCCATGCAGCTGCAGAAAGGCCTCACCCCTAGGTTCTTGAGCCTATCCCTGCAGCTGCAGAAAGGCCTCACCCCCAGGTTCCTGGACATCTCCCTGCAGCTGCAGAAAGGCCTCACCCCAGGTTCCTGAGCCTCTCCCTGCAGATACAGAAAAGGCCTCACCCCCAGGTTTCTGAACCTTTCCCTGCAGCAAGGCATCACCCCGAGGTTCCTGAGCCTCTCCCTGCAGCTGCAGAAAGGCCTCACCCCCAGGTTCCTGAGCCTCTCCCTGCAGCTGCAGAAAGGCTTCACACCCAGGTTTATGAGCCTTTCCCTGCAGCTGCAGAAAGGCCTAACCCCCAGGTTCCTGAACATCCCCATGCAGCTGCAGAAAGGCCTCACCCCTAGGTTCTTGAGCCTATCCCTGCAGCTGCAGAAAGGCCTCACCCTCAGGTTCCTGGACATCTCCCTGCAGCTGCAGAAAGGCCTCACCCCCAGGTTCCTGAGCCTGTCCCTGCAGCTGCAGAAAGGTCTCACCCCAGGTTACTGAGCCTCTCCCTTCAGCTGCCGAAAAGCCTCACCCCCAGGTTCCTGAGCCTATCCCTGCAGCTGCAGAAAGGCCTCACACCCAGGCTCCTGAGCCTCTCCCTGCAGTCGCAGAAAGGCCACACCATAAGGTTCCTGAACCTCCTCCTGCAGCTGCAGAAAGGCCTCACTCCCAGGTTCCTGAGCCTCTCCCTGCAGCTACAGAAAAGGCCTCACCCCCAGGTTCCTGAACCTTTCCCAGCAGCTGCAGAAAGGCCTCACCCCGAGGTTCCTGAGCCTCTCCCTGCAGCTGCAGAAAGGCCTCACCCCCAGGTTCCTGAGCCTCTCCCTGCAGCTGCAGAAAGGCCTCACACCCAGGTTTCTGAGCCTTTCCCTGCAGCTGCAGAAAGGCCTAACCCCCAGGTTCCTGAACATCCCCATGCAGCTGCAGAAAGGCCTCACCCCGAGGTTCCTGAGCCTCTCCCTGCAGCTGCAGAAAGGCCTCACCCTCAGGTTCCTGAGCCTATCCCTGCAGCTGCAGCAAAGCCTCACCACCTGGTTCCTGAGCCTCTGTGTGCATCTGCAGAAAGGCCTCACCCACAGGTTCCTGAGCCTCTCCCTGCAGCAGCACAAAGGCCTCATTCCCAGGCTCCTGAGCATCCCCGTGCAGCAGCAGAAAGGCCTCACACCCAGGTTCCTGAGCCTATCCCTGCAGTTGCATAAAGGCCTCAACCCCTGGTTCCTGAGCCTCTCCCTGCAGCTGCAGAAAGGCCTCATCCCCAGGTTCCTGAGCCTCTCCCTGCAGCTGCAGAAAAGGCCTCACCCTAGGTTCCGGAGTCTCTCCCTGCAGCTGCAGAAAGGCCTCACACTCAGGCTCCTGAGCCTCTCCCTGCAGCTGCAGAAAGGCCTCACCACCAGGTTCCTGAACCTCCCCCTGCAGCTGCAGAAAGGCCTTACCCCCAGGTTGGTTCCTGAGCCTCTCCCTGCAGCTACAGAAAAGTCCTCACCCCCAGGTTCCTGAACCTCTCCCAGCAGCTGCAGCAACACCTCACCCCCAGGTTCCTGAGCCTCTCCCTGCAGCTGCAGAAAGGCCTCACCTCTAGGTTCCTGAGCCTCTCCCTGCAGCTGAAGAAAGGCCGCACACCCAGGTTTCTGAGCCTCCCCCTGCAGCTGAAGAAAAGGCCTCACCCCCAAGGTTCCTGAACCTATCCCTGCAGCTGCAGATAGGCCTCACCCCCAGGTTACTGAGCCTATCCCTGCATCTATAGAAAAGGCCTCACCCCCAGGTTCGTGAGCCTCTCCCTGCAGCAGCAGAAAGGCCTCACCCCCAGGTTCCTGAGCATCCCCGTGCAGCTGCAGAAAAGCCTCACCCCCAGGTTCCTGAGCCTCTCCCTGCAGCTGCAAAAATACCTCACCCCCAGATTCATGAGCCTCTCCCTGCAGCTGCAGAAAGGGCTCACCCCCAAGTTCCTGAGCCTCTCCCTGCAGCTGCAGACAGGCCTCACACCCAGGCTCCTGAGCCTCTCCCTGCAGCTGCAGAACGGCCTCACCACAAGGTTCCTGAACCTCCTACCCCTGCAGCTACAGAAAGGCCTCACTCCCGGGTTCCTGAGCCTCTCCCTGCAGCTACAGAAAAGCCTCACACCCAGGTTTCTGAGCCTCTCCCTGCAGCTGCAGAAAGACCTAACCCGCAGGTTCCTGAACATCCCTGTGCAGCTGCAGAAAGGCCTCACCCCTAGGTTCCTGAGCCAATCCCTGCAGCTGCAGAAAGGCCTCACCCCGAGGTTCCTGAGCCTGTCCCTGCAGCTGCAGAAAGGCCTCACACCCAGGTTCCTGAGCGTCTCCCTGCAGCTGCATAGAGGCCTCACCCCCAGGTTTCTGAGCCTCTCCAAGCAGCAGCAGAAAGGCCTCACCCCCAGGTTCCTGAACATCCCCGTGCAGCTGCACAAAGGCCTCACCCCAGATTCCTGAGCCTCTCCCTTCAGCTGCCGAAAGGCCTCACCCCCAGGTTCCTGCGCCTCTCCCTGCAGCTGCAGAAAGGCCTCACACCCAGGCTCCTGAGCCTCTCCCTGCAGCTGCAGAAAGGTCTCACCATAAGGTTCCTGAACCTCCTGCAGCTGCAGAAAGGCCTCACTCCCAGGTTCCTGAGCCTCTCCCTGCAGCTACAGAAAAGGCCTCACCCCCAGGTTCCTGAACCTTTCCCTGCAGCTGCAGAAAGGCCTCACCCCGAGGTTCCTGAGTCTCTCCCTGCAGCTGCAGAAAGGCCTCACCCCCAGGTTCCTGAGCCTCTCCCTGCAGCTGCAGAAAGGCCTCACACCCAGGTTTCTGAGCCTTTCCCTGCAGCTGCAGAAAGGCCTAACCCCCAGGTTCCTGAACATCCCCCATGCAGCTGCAGAAAGGCCTCACCCCTAGGTTCTTGAGCCTATCCCTGCAGCTGCAGAAAGGCCTCACCCCCAGGTTCCTGGACATCTCCCTGCAGCTGCAGAAAGGCCTCACCCCAGGTTCCTGAGCCTCTCCCTGCAGATACAGAAAAGGCCTCACCCTCAGCTTCATGAGCCTCTCCCTGCAGGTACAGAAAGGCCTCATCCCCAGGTTCCTGAGCCTCTCCCTGCAGCAGCAGAAAGGCCTCACCTCCAGGTTCCTGAACATCCCCGTGCAGCTGCAGAAAGGCCTCACACCCAGGTTCCTGAGCCTATCCCTGCAGTTGCATAAAGGCCTCAACCCCTGGTTCCTGAGCCTATCCCTGCAGCTGCAGCAAAGCCTCACCACCTGGTTCCTGAGCCTCTGCGTGCATCTGCAGAAAGGCCTCACCCACAGGTTCCTGAGCCTCTCCCTGCAGCAGCACAAAGGCCTCATCCCCAGGCTCCTGAGCATCCCCGTGCAGCTGCAGAAAGGCCTCACCCCAGGTTCCTGAGCCTATCCCTGCAGCTGCAGAAAGGCCTCACCCCAGGTTCCTGAACCTCTCCCTGCAGCTGCAGAAAAGGCCTCACCCTAGGTTCCTGAGTCTCTCCCTGCAGCTGCAGATAGGCCTCACCCCCAAGTTCCTGAGCCTCTCCCTGCAGCTGCAGAAAGGCCTCACCACCAGGTTCCTGAACCTCCCCCTGCAGCTGCAGAAAGGCCTCACCCCCAGGTTGGTTCCTGAGCCTCTCCCTGCAGCTACAGAAAAGTCCTCACCCCCAGGTTCCTGAACCTCTCCCAGCAGCTGCAGAAACACCTCACCCCCAGGTTCCTGAGCCTCTCCCTGCAGCTGCAGAAAGGCCGCACACCCAGGTTTCTGAGCCTCCCCCTGCAGCTGAAGAAAAGGCCTCACCCCCAAGGTTCCTGAACCTATCCCTGCAGCTGCAGATAGGCCTCACCCCCAAGTTCCTGAGCCTCTCCCTGCAGCTGCAGAAAGGCCTCACCACCAGGTTCCTGAACCTCCCCCTGCAGCTGCAGAAAGGCCTCACCCCCAGGTTGGTTCCTGAGCCTCTACCTGCAGCTACAGAAAAGTCCTCACCCCCAGGTTCCTGAACCTCTCCCAGCAGCTGCAGAAACACCTCACCTCTAGGTTCCTGAGCCTCTCCCTGCAGCTGAAGAAAGGCCGCACACCCAGGTTTCTGAGCCTCCCCCTGCAGCTGAAGAAAAGGCCTCACCCCCAAGGTTCCTGAACCTATCCCTGCAGCTGCAGATAGGCCTCACCCCCAGGTTACTGAGCCTATCCCTGCATCTTTAGAAAAGGCCTCACCCCCAGGTTCGTGAGCCTCTCCCTGCAGCAGCAGAAAGGCCTCACCCCCAGGTTCCTGAGCATCCCCGTGCAGCTGCAGAAAAGCCTCACCCCCAGGATCCTGAGCCTCTCCCTGCAGCTGCAAAAATACCTCACCCCCAGATTCATGAGCCTCTCCCTGCAGCTGCAGAAAGGGCTCACCCCCAAGTTCCTGAGCCTCTCCCTGCAGCTGCAGACAGGCCTCACACCCAGGCTCCTGAGCCTCTCCCTGCAGCTGCAGAACGGCCTCACCACAAGGTTCCTGAACCTCCTCCTCCTGCAGCTGCAGAAAGGCCTCACTCCCGGGTTCCTGAGCCTCTCCCTGCAGCTACAGAAAAGGCCTCACCCCCAGGTTCCTGAACCTTTCCCTGCAGCTGCAGAATGGCCTCACCCCGAGGTTCCTGAGCCTGTCCCTGCAGCTGCAGAAAGGCCTTACCACCAGGTTCCTGAGCCTCTCCCTGCAGCAGCAGAAAGGCCTCACACCCAGGTTTCTGAGCCTCTCCCTGCAGCTGCAGAAAGACCTAACCCGCAGGTTCCTGAACATCCCTGTGCAGCTGCAGAAAGGCCTCACCCCTAGGTTCCTGAGCCAATCCCTGCAGCTGCAGAAAGGCCTCACCCCGAGGTTCCTGAGCCTGTCCCTGCAGCTGCAGAAAGGCCTCACACCGAGGTTCCTGAGCGTCTCCCTGCAGCTGCAGAGAGGCCTCACCCCCAGGTTTCTGAGCCTCTCCAAGCAGCAGCAGAAAGGCCTCACCCCCAGGTTCCTGAACATCCCCGTGCAGCTGCAGAAAGGCCTCACCCCAGGTTCCTGAGCCTCTCCCCTAAGCTGCCGAAAGGCCTCACCCCCAGGTTCCTGAGCCTCTCCCTGCAGCTGCAGAAAGGCCTCACACCCAGGCTCCTGAGCCTCTCCCTGCAGCTGCAGAAAGGCCTCACCATAAGGTTCCTGAACCTCCTGCAGCTGCAGAAAGGCCTCACTCCCAGGTTCCTGAGCCTCTCCCTGCAGCTACAGAAAAGGCCTCACCCCCAGGTTCCTGAACCTTTCCCTGCAGCTGCAGAAAGGCCTCACCCCGAGGTTCCTGAGCCTCTCCCTGCAGCTGCAGAAAGGCCTCACCCCCAGGTTCCTGAGCCTCTCCCTGCAGCTGCAGAAAGGCCTCACACCCAGGTTTCTGAGCCTTTCCCTGCAGATACAGAAAAGGCCTCACCCTCAGCTTCATGAGCCTCTCCCTGCAGGTTCAGAAAGGCCTCAACCCCAGGTTCCTGAGCCTCTCCCTGCAGCAGCAGAAAGGCCTCACCTCCAGGTTCCTGAACATCCCCGTGCAGCTGCAGAAAGGCCTCACACCCAGGTTCCTGAGCCTATCCCTGCAGTTGTATAAAGGCCTCAACCCCTGGTTCCTGAGCCTATCCCTGCAGCTGCAGCAAAGCCTCACCACCTGGTTCCTGAGCCTCTGCGTGCATCTGCAGCAAGGCCTCACCCACAGGTTCCTGAGCCTCTCCCTGCAGCAGCACAAAGGCCTCATCCCCAGGCTCCTGAGCATCCCCGTGCAGCTGCAGAAAGGCCTCACCCCAGGTTCCTGAGCCTATCCCTGCAGCTGCAGAAAGGCCTCACCCCAGGTTCCTGAACCTCTCCCTGCAGCTGCAGAAAAGGCCTCACCCTAGGTTCCTGAGTCTCTCCCTGCAGCTGCAGATAGGCCTCACCCCCAAGTTCCTGAGCCTCTCCCTGCAGCTGCAGAAAGGCCTCACACTCAGGCTCCTGAGCCTCTCCCTGCAGCTGCAGAAAGGCCTCACCACCAGGTTCCTGAACCTCCCCCTGCAGCTGCAGAAAGGCCTCACCCCCAGGTTGGTTCCTGAGCTTCTCCCTGCAGCTACAGAAAAGTCCTCACCCCCAGGTTCCTGAACCTCTCCCAGCAGCTGCAGAAACACCTCACCCCCAGGTTCCTGAGCCTCTCCCTGCAGCTGCAGAAAGGCCTCACCTCTAGGTTCCTGAGCCTCTCCCTGCAGCTGAAGAAAGGCCGCACACCCAGGTTTCTGAGCCTCCCCCTGCTGCTGCAGAAAGGCCTCACCCCCAGGTTCCTGAACCTCTCCCTGCAGCTACAGAAAGGACTCACCCCAGGTTACTGAGCCTCTCCCTGCAGCTACAGAAAAGGCCTCACCCCCAAGTTCCTGAACGTCCCCCTGCAGCTGCAGAAAGGCCTCACCCCCAGGTTCCTTAGCCTCTCCCTGCAGCTGCAAAAAGGCCTCACCAGCAGGTTCCTGAACCTCCCCCTGCAGCTGAGAAACACATCACCCCCAGGTTCCTGAGCCTCCCCCTGCAGCTGAAGAAAAGGCCTCACCCCCAAGGTTTCTGAACCCATCCCTGCAGCTGCAGATAGGCCTCACCCCCAGGTTACTGAGCCTATCCCTGCATCTATAGAAAAGGCCTCACCCTCAGGTTCGTGAGCCTCTTCCTGCAGCAGCAGAAAGGCCTCACCCCCAGGTTCCTTAGCATCCCCGTGCAGCTGCAGAAAAGCCTCACCCCCAGGTTCCTGAGCCTCTCCCTGCAGCTGCAAAAATACCTCACCCCCAGATTCATGAGCCTCTCCCTGCAGCTGCAGAAAGGCCTCACCCCCAAGTTCCTGAGCCTCTCCCTGCAGCTGCAGACAGGCCTCACACCCAGGCTCCTGAGCCTCTCCCTGCAGCTGCAGAACGGCCTCACCACAAGGTTCCTGAACCTCCTCCTCCTGCAGCTGCAGAAAGGCCTCACTCCAGGGTTCCTGAACCTCTCCCTGCAGCTACAGAAAAGGCCTCACCCCCAGGTTCCTGAACCTTTCCCTGCAGCTGCAGAATGGCCTCACCCCGAGGTTCCTGAGCCTGTCCCTGCAGCTGCAGAAAGGCCTTACCCCCAGGTTCCTGAGCCTCTACCTGCAGCGGCAGAAAGGCCTCACACCCAGGTTTCTGAGCCTCTTCCTGCAGCTGCAGAAAGACCTAACCCGCAGGTTCCTGAACATCCCTGTGCAGCTGCAGAAAGGCCTCACCCCTAGGTTCCTGAGCCAATCCCTGCAGCTGCAGAAAGGCCTCACCCCGAGGTTCCTGAGCCTGTCCCTGCAGCTGCAGAGAGGCCTAACCCCCAGGTTTGTGAGCCTCTCCAAGCAGCAGCAGAAAGGCCTCACCCCCAGGTTCCTGAACATTCCCGTGCAGCTGCAGAAAGGCCTCACCCCAGGTCCCTGAGCCTATCCCTGCAGAAGCAGAAAAGCCTCACCCACAGGTTCCTGAGCCTCTCCCTGCAGCTGCATAAAGGCATCACCCCCACGTTCCTGAGCCTCTCCCTGCAGCTAGAGAAAAGGCCTCATCCCCAGGTTCCTGAGCCTATCCCTGCAGCTAGAGAAAGGACTCACCCCCAGGTTCCTGAGCCTCTCCCTGCAGCTGCAGAAAGGTCTCACCCCCAGGTTCCTGAGCCTGTCCCTGCAGCTGCAGAAAGGCCTCACCCGAGGTTCCTGGGCCTCTCCCTTCAGCTGCCGAAAGGCCTCACACCCAGGTTCCTGAGCCTCTCCCTGCAGCTGCAGAAAGGCCTCACACCCAGGCTCCTGAGCCTCTCCCTCAGCTGCAGAAAGGCCTCACCATAAGGTTCCTGAACCTCCTGCAGCTGCAGAAAGGCCTCAATCCCAGGTTCCTGAGCCTCTCCCTGCAGCTACAGAAAAGGCCTCACCCCCAGGTTCCTGAATCTTTCCCTGCAGCAAGGCATCACCCCGAGGTTCCTGTGCCTCTCCCTGCAGCTGCAGAAAGGCCTCACCCCCAGGTTCCTGAGCCTCTCCCTGCAGCTGCAGAAAGGCCTCACACCCAGGTTTCTGAGCCTTTCCCTGCAGCTGCAGAAAGGCCTAACCCCCAGGTTCCTGAACATCCCCATGCAGCTGCAGAAAGGCCTCACCCCTAGGTTCTTGAGCCTATCCCTGCAGCTGCAGAATGGCCTCACCCCCAGGTTCCTGGACATCTCCCTGCAGCTGCAGAAAGGCCTCACCCCCAGGTTCCTGAGCCTCTCCCTTCAGCTGCCGAAAAGCCTCACCCCTAGGTTCCTGAGCCTCTCCCTGCAGCTGCAGAAAGGCCTCACACCCAGGCTCCTGAGCCTCTACCTGCAGCTGCAGAAAGGCCTCACCATAAGGTTCCTGAACCTCCTCCTGCAGCTGCAGAAAGGCCTCACTCCCAGGTTCCTGAGCCTCTCCCTGCAGCAGCAGAAAGGCCTCACCTCCAGGTTCCTGAACCTTTCCCTGCAGCTGCAGAAAGCCCTCACCCTCAGGTTCGTGAGCCTATCCCTGCAGCTGCAGCAAAGCCTCACCACCTGGTTCCTGAGCCTCTGCGTGCATCTGCAGGAAGGCCTCACCCACAGGTTCCTGAGCCTCTCCCTGCAGCAGCACAAAGGCCTCACACCCAGGTTCCTGAGCCTCTCCCTGCAGCTACAGAAAAGGCCTCACCCCCAGGTTCCTGAACCTTTCCCTGCAGCTGCAGAAAGGCCTCACCCCGAGGTTCCTGAGCCTCTCCCTGCAGCTGCAGAAAGGCCTCACCCCCAGGTTCCTGAGCCTCTCCCTGCAGCGGCAGAAAGGCCTCACACCCAGGTTTCTGAGCCTCTTCCTGCAGCTGCAGAAAGACCTAACCCGCAGGTTCCTGAACATCCCTGTGCAGCTGCAGAAAGGCCTCACCCCTAGGTTCCTGAGCCAATCCCTGCAGCTGCAGAAAGGCCTCACCCCGAGGTTCCTGAGCCTGTCCCTGCAGCTGCAGAGAGGCCTAACCCCCAGGTTTCTGAGCCTCTCCAAGCAGCATCAGAAAGGCCTCACCCCCAGGTTCCTGAACATTCCCGTGCAGCTGCAGAAAGGCCTCACCCCAGGTCCCTGAGCCTATCCCTGCAGAAGCAGAAAAGCCTCACCCACAGGTTCCTGAGCCTCTCCCTGCAGCTGCATAAAGGCATCACCCCCACGTTCCTGAGCCTCTCCCTGCAGCTAGAGAAAAGGCCTCATCCCCAGGTTCCTGAGCCTATCCCTGCAGCTAGAGAAAGGACTCACCCCCAGGTTCCTGAGCCTCTCGCTGCAGCTGCAGAAAGGTCTCACCCCCAGGTTCCTGAGCCTGTCCCTGCAGCTGCAGAAAGGCCTCACCCCAGGTTCCTGGGCCTCTCCCTTCAGCTGCCGAAAGGCCTCACACCCAGGTTCCTGAGCCTCTCCCTGCAGCTGCAGAAAGGCCTCACACCCAGGCTCCTGAGCCTCTCCCTCAGCTGCAGAAAGGCCTCACCATAAGGTTCCTGAACCTCCTGCAGCTGCAGAAAGGCCTCAATCCCAGGTTCCTGAGCCTCTCCCTGCAGCTACAGAAAAGGCCTCACCCCCCAGGTTCCTGAATCTTTCCCTGCAGCAAGGCATCACCCCGAGGTTCCTGTGCCTCTCCCTGCAGCTGCAGAAAGGCCTCACCCCCAGGTTCCTGAGCCTCTCCCTGCAGCTGCAGAAAGGCCTCACACCCAGGTTTCTGAGCCTTTCCCTGCAGCTGCAGAAAGGCCTAACCCCCAGGTTCCTGAACATCCCCATGCAGCTGCAGAAAGGCCTCACCCCTAGGTTCTTGAGCCTATCCCTGCAGCTGCAGAATGGCCTCACCCCCAGGTTCCTGGACATCTCCCTGCAGCTGCAGAAAGGCCTCACCCCCAGGTTCCTGAGCCTCTCCCTTCAGCTGCCGAAAAGCCTCACCCCTAGGTTCCTGAGCCTCTCCCTGCAGCTGCAGAAAGGCCTCACACCCAGGCTCCTGAGCCTCTACCTGCAGCTGCAGAAAGGCCTCACCATAAGGTTCCTGAACCTCCTCCTGCAGCTGCAGAAAGGCCTCACTCCCAGGTTCCTGAGCCTCTCCCTGCAGCAGCAGAAAGGCCTCACCTCCAGGTTCCTGAACCTTTCCCTGCAGCTCCAGAAAGCCCTCACCCTCAGGTTCGTGAGCCTATCCCTGCAGCTGCAGCAAAGCCTCACCACCTGGTTCCTGAGCCTCTGCGTGCATCTGCAGGAAGGCCTCACCCACAGGTTCCTGAGCCTCTCCCTGCAGCAGCACAAAGGCCTCACACCCAGGTTCCTGAGCCTCTCCCTGCAGCTACAGAAAAGGCCTCACCCCCAGGTTCCTGAACCTTTCCCTGCAGCTGCAGAAAGGCCTCACCCCGAGGTTCCTGAGCCTCTCCCTGCAGCTGCAGAAAGGCCTCACCCCCAGGTTCCTGAGCCTGTCCCTGTAGCTGCAGAAAGGCCTCACACCCAGGTTTCTGAGCCTTTCCCTGCAGCTGCAGAAAGGCTTAACCCCCAGGTTCCTGACCATCCCCATGCAGCTGCAGAAAGGCCTCACCCCTAGGTTCTTGAGCCTATCCCTGCAGCTGCAGAAAGGCCTCACCCCCAGGTTCCTGGACATCTCCCTGCAGCTGCAGAAAGGCCTCACCCCCAGGTTCTTGAGCCTCTCCCTGCAGATACAGAAAAGGCCTCACCCTCAGCTTCATGATCCTCTCCCTGCAGGTTCAGAAAGGCCTCATCCCCAGGTTCCTGAGCCTCTCCCTGCAGCAGCAGAAAGGCCTCACCCCCAGGTTCCTGAACATCCCTGTGCAGCTGCAGAAAGCCCTCACCCTCAGGTTCCTGAGCCTATCCCTGCAGCTGCAGCAAAGCCTCACCACCTGGTTCCTGAGCCTCTGCGTGCATGTGCAGAAAGGCCTCACCCACAGGTTCCTGAGCCTCTCCCTGCAGCAGCACAAAGGCCTCATCCCCAGGCTCCTGAGCATCCCCGTGCAGCTGCAGAAAGGCCTCACACCCAGGTTCCTGAGCCTATCCCTGCAGTTGCATAAGGGCCTCAACCCCTGGTTCCTGAGCCTCTCCCTGCAGCTGCAGAAAGGCCTCACCCCCAGGTTCCTGAGCCTCTCCCTGCAGCTGCAGAAAAGGCCTCACCCTAGGTTCCGGAGTCTCTCCCTGCAGCTGCAGAAAGGCCTCACACTCAGGCTCGTGAGCCTCTCCCTGCAGCTGCAGAAAGGCCTCACCACCAGGTTCCTGAACCTCCCCCTGCAGCTGCAGAAAGGCCTCACCCCCAGGTTGGTTCCTGAGCCTCTCCCTGCAGCTACAGAAACACCTCACCCCCAGGTTCCTGAACCTCTCCCAGCAGCTGCAGAAACACCTCACCTCCAGGTTCCTGAGCCTCTCCCTGCAGCTGCAGAAAGGCCTCACCTCTAGGTTCCTGAGCCTCTCCCTGCAGCTGAAGAAAGGCCGCACACCCAGGTTTCTTAGCCTCCCCCTGCAGCTGAAGAAAAGGCCTCACCCCCAAGGTTCCTGAACCTATCCCTGCAGCTGCAGATAGGCCTCACCCCCAGGTTACTGAGCCTATCCCTGCATCTATAGAAAAGGCCTCACCCCCAGGTTCGTGAGCCTCTCCCTGCAGCAGCAGAAAGGCCTCACCCCCAGGTTCCTGAGCATCCCCGTGCAGCTGCAGAAAAGCCTTACCCCCAGGTTCCTGAGCCTCTCCCTGCAGCTGCAAAAATACCTCACCCCCAGATTCATGAGCCTCTCCCTGCAGCTGCAGAAAGGGCTCACCCCCAAGTTCCTGAGCCTCTCCCTGCAGCTGCAGAAAGGGCTCACACCCAGGCTCCTGAGCCTCTCCCTGCAGCTGCAGAACGGCCTCACCACAAGGTTCCTGAACCTCCTCCTCCTGCAGCTGCAGAAAAACCTCACTCCCGGGTTCCTGAGCCTCTCCCTGCAGCTACAGAAAAGGCCTCACCCCCAGGTTCCTGAACCTTTCCCTGCAGCTGCAGAAAGGCCTTACCACCAGGTTCCTGAGCCTCTCCCTACAGCGGCAGAAAGGCCTTACACCCAGGTTTCTGAGCCTCTCCCTGCAGCTGCAGAAAGACCTAACCCGCAGGTTCCTGAACATCCCTGTGCAGCTGCAGAAAGGCCTCACCCCTAGGTTCCTGATCCAATCCCTGCAGCTGCAGAAAGGCCTCACCCCGAGGTTCCTGAGCCTGTCCCTGCAGCTGCAGAAAGGCCTCACACCCAGGTTCCTGAGCGTCTCCCTGCAGCTGCAGAGAGGCCTCATCCCCAGGTTTCTGAGCCTCTCCAAGCAGCAGCAGAAAGGCCTCACCCCCAGGTTCCCGAACATCCCCGTGCAGCTGCAGAAAGGCCTCACCCCAGGTTCCTGAGCCTCTCCCTTCAGCTGCCGAAAGGCCTCACCCCCAGGTTCCTGAGCCTCTCCCTGCAGCTGCAGAAAGGCCTCACACCCAGGCTCCTGAGCCTCTCCCTGCAGCTGCAGAAAGGCCTCACCATAAGGTTCCTGAACCTCCTGCAGCTGCAGAAAGGCCTCACTCCCAGGTTCCTGAGCCTCTCCCTGCAGCTACAGAAAAGGCCTCACCCCCAGGTTCCTGAACCTTTCCCTGCAGCTGCAGAAAGGCCTCACCCCGAGGTTCCTGAGCCTCTCCCTGCAGCTGCAGAAAGGCCTCACCCCCAGGTTCCTGAGCCTCTCCCTGCAGCTGCAGAAAGGCCTCACACCCAGGTTTCTGAGCCTTTCCCTGCAGCTGCAGAAAGGCCTAACCCCCAGGTTCCTGAACATCCCCATGCAGCTGCAGAAAGGCCTCACCCCTAGGTTCTTGAGCCTATCCCTGCAGCTGCAGAAAGGCCTCAACCCCAGGTTCCTGGACATCTCCCTGCAGCTGCAGAAAGGCCTCACCCCAGGTTCCTGAGCCTCTCCCTGCAGATACAGAAAAGGCCTCACCCTCAGCTTCATGACCCTCTCCCTGCAGGTTCAGAAAGGCCTCATCCCCAGGTTCCTGAGCCTCTCCCTGCAGCAGCAGAAAGGCCTCACCTCCAGGGTTCTGAACATCCCCGTGCAGCTGCAGAAAGGCCTCACACCCAGGTTCCTGAGCCTATCCCTGCAGTTGCATAAAGGCCTCAACCCCTGGTTCCTGAGCCTATCCCTGCTGCTGCAGCAAAGCCTCACCACCTGGTTCCTGAGCCTCTGCGTGCATCTGCAGAAAGGCCTCACCCACAGGTTCCTGAGCCTCTCCCTGCAGCAGCACAAAGGCCTCATCCCCAGGCTCCTGAGCATCCCCGTGCAGCTGCAGAAAGGCCTCACACCCAGGTTCCTGAGCCTATCCCTGCAGTTGCATAAAGGCCTCAACCCCTGGTTCCTGAGCCTCTCCCTGCAGCTGCAGAAAGGTCTCACCCCCAGGTTCCTGAGCCTCTCCCTGCAGCTACAGAACGGCCTCACCCCAGGTTCCTGAGCCTATCCCTGCAGCTGCAGAAAGGCCTCACCCCAGGTTCCTGAACCGCTCCCTGCAGCTGCAGAAAAGGCCTCACCCTAGGTTCCTGAGTCTCTCCCTGCAGCTGCAGATAGGCCTCACCCCCAAGTTCCTGAGCCTCTCCCTGCAGCTGCAGAAAGGCCTCACACTCAGGCTCCTGAGCCTCTCCCTGCAGCTGCAGAAAGGCCTCACCACCAGGTTCCTGAACCTCCCCCTGCAGCTGCAGAAAGGCCTCACCCCCAGGTTGGTTCCTGAGCCTCTCCCTGCAGCTACAGAAAAGTCCTCACCCCCAGGTTCCTGAACCTCTCCCAGCAGCTGCAGAAACACCTCACCCCCAGGTTCCTGAGCCTCTCCCTGCAGCTGCAGAAAGGCCTCACCTCTAGGTTCCTGAGCCTCTCCCTGCAGCTGAAGAAAGGCCGCACACCCAGGTTTCTGAGCCTCCCCCTGCAGCTGAAGAAAAGGCCTCACCCCCAAGGTTCCTGAACCTATCCCTGCAGCTGCAGATAGGCCTCACCCCCAGGTTACTGAGCCTATCCCCGCATCTATAGAAAAGGCCTCATCCCCAGGTTCCTGAGCCTCTCCCTGCAGCAGCAGAAAGGCCTCACCTCCAGGGTTCTGAACATCCCCGTGCAGCTGCAGAAAGGCCTCACACCCAGGTTCCTGAGCCTATCCCTGCAGTTGCATAAAGGCCTCAACCCCTGGTTCCTGAGCCTATCCCTGCTGCTGCAGCAAAGCTTCACCACCTGGTTCCTGAGCCTCTGCGTGCATCTGCAGAAAGGCCTCACCCACAGGTTCCTGAGCCTCTCCCTGCAGCAGCACAAAGGCCTCATCCCCAGGCTCCTGAGCATCCCCGTGCAGCTGCAGAAAGGCCTCACACCCAGGTTCCTGAGCCTATCCCTGCAGTTGCATAAAGGCCTCAACCCCTGGTTCCTGAGCCTCTCCCTGCAGCTGCAGAAAGGTCTCACCCCCAGGTTCCTGAGCCTCTCCCTGCAGCTACAGAACGGCCTCACCCCAGGTTCCTGAGCCTATCCCTGCAGCTGCAGAAAGGCCTCACCCCAGGTTCCTGAACCGCTCCCTGCAGCTGCAGAAAAGGCCTCACCCTAGGTTCCTGAGTCTCTCCCTGCAGCTGCAGATAGGCCTCACCCCCAAGTTCCTGAGCCTCTCCCTGCAGCTGCAGAAAGGCCTCACACTCAGGCTCCTGAGCCTCTCCCTGCAGCTGCAGAAAGGCCTCACCACCAGGTTCCTGAACCTCCCCCTGCAGCTGCAGAAAGGCCTCACCCCCAGGTTGGTTCCTGAGCCTCTCCCTGCAGCTACAGAAAAGTCCTCACCCCCAGGTTCCTGAACCTCTCCCAGCAGCTGCAGAAACACCTCACCCCCAGGTTCCTGAGCCTCTCCCTGCAGCTGCAGAAAGGCCTCACCTCTAGGTTCCTGAGCCTCTCCCTGCAGCTGAAGAAAGGCCGCACACCCAGGTTTCTGAGCCTCCCCCTGCAGCTGAAGAAAAGGCCTCACCCCCAAGGTTCCTGAACCTATCCCTGCAGCTGCAGATAGGCCTCACCCCCAGGTTACTGAGCCTATCCCCGCATCTATAGAAAAGGCCTCACCCCCAGGTTCGTGAGCCTCTCCCTGCAGCTATAGAAAAGGCCTCAACCCCAGGTTCCTAAGCCTATCCCTGCAGCTGCAGAAAGGCCTCACCCCCAGGTTCCTGAACCTCTCCCTGCAGCTGCAGAAAGGCCTCACCCCCAGGTTCCTGAGCCTCTCCCTGCAGCTGCAAAAAGGCCTCACCAGCAGGTTCCTGAACTTCCCCCTGCAGCTGAGAAACACATCATCCCCAGGTTCCTGAGTGTTGGAAACGGCCCTTTTTGCAGGGTTATCCCCAAACTTTTTTGCTTCTTCCTCCTTTATTTTTTCTGACCTGTGGTTGTTGGCAATAGAACTCTGGGCACTTTACCACTGCTGATCAGTGCTAAAGTGCATATGCTCTCTGTATAAATTGTTATATTGATTGGTTATCCATGATTGGTATATTTGTTTCACCTGTTAGCCCCTAGTAAAGTGCACTGAGCGTGCCAGGGCTGGTGATTCAAATGCTACTAGTGGGCTGCAGCTCTGATTGTGCCACCCACAGGAGTAGTGCTAAAATGATGTCTTAGGCCTGCTTGCAGTGCCTATGTGCAGTCCAGGACTGCCATGTCGACCTGGCTAGTGCACCCACTGACCAGGCCTTATCCTTCCCTTTCTGTACATGTCAGGCATCCCTATGGTGGCCCTAGGTACCCCCCTGGGCTGGGTGCAGTGTATCTGAAAGGTAGGGCATGTACTGAGGTGTGTAACATGCCCTGGTAGTGAATTACAGCCATTTTCGTTTTTCACTGCTGAGAGGCTATCTTGCCCATAGGATAGAATGGGGAAGGCTGTTTACATGCTTATCTTCCCATAAGGGCAAGATAGAAAATCCAAGTTTGGTATCTCTGTGTTCAAAATTTAATTATACATCTTTTTAGCAAGATGGTTTTTAAATTCACTGTGTGAGAATAGCACTTTTTAGAAAGTAGCTATTCTCCTGTTTAACCTTCCTGTGTGCCTGTGTGCTGGTTGGCTGACTGGTGTCATGTGATGGGCCAGGTGGCTCCAGGAGCCTGGATGAGTCAGCAGCAGGGTGAATAGGGAGATCTGCTTTAGATGGGTCGGAGGAGTAGTCCCTGGTTTTGAATAGGGCTGCCCCTGCCAGCACAAAGCTGGCTCCACCCCCTGCTGGCCAGGCTGAGGACTCTGCCTCTGCTGACACAAAGAAGGCTCCACCTCCTGCTAAGCGTCTAACGACCCTGCCACTCACTCTGAAAGGAACCAGGTGCTCCAGGGCAGAGCACACCCAGGAACCGGTTTGAGCAGGGGAATCCCCCCACTGAAACACAGAGACAAAGACTTGGAGGGGTATAAGAAGAGGACCCCAGACACCTAAACTTTAGATCACTTTGTAACTAAGAAGAAACCTCTGCCAAGGAGAAAGCTGAAAAGGACTGAAGAGGAGAAGACTGCCTGCTTGCTATTTTGCTTTGCTGCCAAGGAGAGGGGAAGGACTTTGCTGTGTCCCCTTCTTTTGATTCTGATCTCCAAGGGCCTGAGAAGAGCTGGCTCCCTGTTAAGAAGTCCCAGGAACAAAAGGACTTCACCACCAGCTCCCCTGAAACTCTGCTGAGAGAGTTCTGACCTGCCTTGGAGTGCTTGCCCAGTCTTGGGGCCTCAGGAGGTCGTTTTGCTGTGTTTTGGGAGCTGGGAAGCAGAAGCGTGAAAAGAGTAACTGGTACCCAACGCATCATCCGATTGCGTGTCGCAAGAACGAGAGTGCGTGGAAAATTTCATCGCGGCACCATCGCAACACGCAGGGTCCCCGCATCGCCGAGTGCGTCGAGCATCGTCCCGAAGCGTGAAGATTCCTGACATTGCGAGGGTCGTCGCAGAACCAGTTTGCGGGCCGCACCACTGCCGGTGCGTGAAAAGTCTCCAGTCATCGTGTGCGTCGACGCAGAGTCCCGTTCCGTGGCGCATCGAGAGTTGCGGCGCCGGAAGTCAACGCTGCGCCGCCCATCGTGCCACATCGAAGCGTGTCGCATCGAACCTGTGCGTGAAGCTTCCCCCTAAGAAACCTACGCAACGAAGGCCAAAGTCATCGCATCCTCCCCTTACAGATCGGAGCCGGCGCATCCATCTCTGCTGCGTGAAGCAGGGCTGCTGCAAAGCCTCCCCAGGATCTCAGGAGTATCGCATCGCCTTTGCAAGCTTCCTTGTTATAGCTTTTGGGAACCTTATCGCAACTACAGGTACTGTTGGGCACGAAAGTGTCGCATTTTGTGCATTGAGAGTCGCATTGTGCAATACACTGACTTTTACATCCTGGAGTACTTTCTGCAAACTCTTGAACTATCTTTAAAGTAACCTTTTTGAATTATATGTTGGTTTGTCTGTAGTATTTGGTCTTGTGAAGTTTTTAGTAAAGATACCTTATTTTTCTAAAACTGGTGTGGAGTAAATCTGTGGTGTTTTCACTGTGTTACTGTGAGTGTTGGTACAAATACTTTACACATTGCCTTTGATAGCCTTGACTGCTCAGGCCAAGCTACCTAGAGGGTGAGCAGGGGTTATCTTAACAGTGTATCCCCCTTTCCCTGACTAGAAGCAAGGGTCCCTACTTGGACAGTGGTACCTACCCTGCCAACTAGAGACCCCCAGATCTCACACTGAGCCTCTCCCTGCAGCTGCAGAAAGGCCTCACCCCAGGTGCCTGAGCCTATCCCTGCAGCTGCAGAAAGGCCTCACCCCCAGCTTCATGAGCCTCTCCCTGCAGCTCCAGAAAGGCCTCACCCACAGGTTCCTGAGCCTCTCCCTGTAGCAGCAGAAATGCCTCACCCCCAGGTTCCTGAGCATCCCCGTGCAGCTGCAGAAAAGCCTCATCCCCAGGTTCCTGAGCCTCTCCCTGCAGCTGCAAAAATACCTCACCCCCAGATTCATGAGCCTCTCCCTGCAGCTGCAGACAGGCCTCACACCCAGGCTCCTGAGCCTCTCCCTGCAGCTGCAGAACGGCCTCACCACAAGGTTCCTGAACGTCCTCCTCCTGGAGCTGCAGAAAGGCCTCACTCCCGGGTTCCTGAGCCTCTCCCTGCAGCTACAGAAAAGGCCTCACCCCCAGGTTATTGAACCTTTCCCTGCAGCTGCAGAATGGCTTCACCCCGAGGTTCCTGAGCCTGTCCCTGCAGCTGCAGAAAGGCCTTACCCCCAGGTTCCTGAGCCTCTCCCTGCAGCGGTAGAAAGGCCTCACACCCAGGTTTCTGAGCCTCTCCCTGCAGCTGCAGAAAGACCTAACCCGCAGGTTCCTGAACATCCCTGTGCAGCTGCAGAAAGACTTCACCCCTAGGCTCCTGAGCCTATCCCTGCAGCTGCAGAAAGGCCTCACCCCGAGGTTCCTGAGCCTGTCCCTGCAGCTGCAGAAAGGCCTCACACCCAGGTTCCTGAGCGTCTCCCTGCAGCTGCAGAGAGGCCTCACCCCCAGGTTTCTGAACATCCCCGTGCAGCTGCAGAAAGGCCTCACCCCAGGTTCCTGAGCCTATCCCTGCAGAAGCAGAAAAGCCTCACCACCTGGTTCCTGAGCCTCTCCCTGCATCTTCAGAAAGGCCTCACCCACAGGTTCCTGAGCCTCTCCCTGCAGCTGCATAAAGGCATCACCCCCACATTCCTGAGCCTCTCCCTGCAGCTACAGAAAAGGCCTCAACCCCAGGTTCCTGAACATCCCCGTGCAGCTACAGAAAGGCCTCATCCCCAGGTTCCTGAGCCTATCCCTGCAGCTGCAGAAAGGACTCACCCCCAGGTTCCTGAGCCTCTCCCTGCAGCTGCAGAAAGGCCTCACCCCCAGGTTCCTGAGCCTGTCCCTGCAGCTGCAGAAAGGCCTCACCCCAGGTTCCTGAGCCTCTCCCTTCAGCTGCCGAAAGGCCTCATCCCCAGGTTCCTGAGCCTCTCCCTGCAGCTGCAGAAAGGCCTCACACCCAGGCTCCTGAGCCTCTCCCTGCAGCTGCAGAAAGGAATCACCATAAGGTTCCTGAACCTCCTGCAGCTGCAGAAAGGCCTCACTCCCAGGTTCCTGAGCCTCTCCCTGCAGCTACAGAAAAGGCCTCACCCCCAGGTTCCTGAACCTTTCCCTGCAGCTGCAGAAAAGCCTCACCCCGAGGTTCCTGAGCCTCTCCCTGCAGCTGCAGAAAGGCCTCACCCCCCAGGTTCCTGAGCCTCTCCCTGCAGCTGCAGAAAGGCCTCACACCCAGGTTTCTGAGCCTTTCCTGCAGAAATGCCTCACCCCTAGGTTCTTGAGCCTATCCCTGCAGCTGCAGAAAGGCCTCTACCCCAGGTTCCTGGACATCTCCCTGCAGCTGCAGAAAGGCCTCACCCCCAGGTACCTGAGCCTGTCCCTGCAGCAAGGCCTCACCCCAGGTTCCTGAGCCTCTCCCTTCAGCTGCCGAAAGGCCTCACCCCCAGGTTCCTGAGCCTCTCCCTGCAGCTGCAGAAAGGCCTCACCATAAGGTTCCTGAACCTCCTCCTGCAGCTGCAGAAAGGCCTCACTCCCAGGTTCCTGAGCCTCCCCCTGCAGCTGAAGAAAAGGCCTCACCCCCAAGGTTCCTGAACCGATCCCTGCAGCTGCAGATAGGCCTCACCCCCAGGTTACTGAGCCTATCCCTGCATCTATAGAAAAGGCCTCACCCCCAGGTTCGTAAGCCTCTCCCTGCAGGTATGGAAAAGGCCTCAACCCCAGGTTCCTGAGCCTATCCCTGCAGCTGCAGAAAGGCCTCACCCCCAGGTTCCTGAACCTCTCCCTGCAGCTACAGAAAGGACTCACCCCAGGTTACTGAGCCTCTCCCTGCAGCTACAGAAAAGGCCTCACCCCCAAGTTCCTGAACGTCCCCCTGCAGCTGCAGAAAGGCCTCACCCCCAGGTTCCTGAGCCTCTCCCTGCAGCTGCAAAAATACCTCACCCCCAGATTCATGAGCCTCTCCCTGCAGCTGCAGAATGGGCTCACCCCCAAGTTCCTGAGCCTCTCCCTGCAGCTGCAGACAGGCCTCACACCCAGGCTCCTGAGCCTCTCCCTGCAGCTGCAGAACGGCCTCACCACAAGGTTCCTGAACCTCCTCCTCCTGCAGCTGCAGAAAGGCCTCACTCCCGGGTTCCTGAGCCTCTCCCTGCAGCTACAGAAAAGGCCTCACCCCCAGGTTCCTGAGCCTCTCCCTGCAGCTGCAGAAAGGCCTCACACCCAGGCTCCTGAGCCTCTCCCTGCAGCTGCAGAAAGACCTCACCATAAGGTTCCTGAACCTCCTGCAGCTGCAGAAAGGCCTCACTCCCAGGTTCCTGAGCCTCTCCCTGCAGCTACAGAAAAGGCCTCACCCCCAGGTTCCTGAACCTTTCCCTGCAGCTGCAGAAAGGCCTCACCCGAGGTTCCTGAGCCTCTCTCTGCAGCTGCAGAAAGGCCTCACCCCCAGGTTCCTGAGCCTCTC
This sequence comes from Triturus cristatus, assembly GCF_964204655.1. Taxonomy (NCBI): domain Eukaryota; kingdom Metazoa; phylum Chordata; class Amphibia; order Caudata; family Salamandridae; genus Triturus; species Triturus cristatus. Next base: position 194,862,739 of record NC_140579.1, read on the forward strand.
CCTGCAGCTGCAGAAAGGCCTCACACCCAGGTTTCTGAGCCTTTCCCTGCAGATACAGAAAAGGCCTCACCCTCAGCTTCATGAGCCTCTCCCTGCAGGTTCAGAAAGGCCTCAACCCCAGGTTCCTGAGCCTCTCCCTGCAGCAGCAGAAAGGCCTCACCTCCAGGTTCCTGAACATCCCCGTGCAGCTGCAGAAAGGCCTCACACCCAGGTTCCTGAGCCTATCCCTGCAGTTGTATAAAGGCCTCAACCCCTGGTTCCTGAGCCTATCCCTGCAGCTGCAGCAAAGCCTCACCACCTGGTTCCTGAGCCTCTGCGTGCATCTGCAGAAAGGCCTCACCCACAGGTTCCTGAGCCTCTCCCTGCAGCAGCACAAAGGCCTCATCCCCAGGCTCCTGAGCATCCCCATGCAGCTGCAGAAAGGCCTCACCCCAGGTTCCTGAGCCTATCCCTGCAGCTGCAGAAAGGCCTCACCCCAGGTTCCTGAACCTCTCCCTGCAGCTGCAGAAAAGGCCTCACCCTAGGTTCCTGAGTCTCTTCCTGCAGCTGCAGATAGGCCTCACCCCCAAGTTCCTGAGCCTCTCCCTGCAGCTGCAGAAAGGCCTCACACTCAGGCTCCTGAGCCTCTCCCTGCAGCTGCAGAAAGGCCTCACCACCAGGTTCCTGAACCTCCCCCTGCAGCTGCAGAAAGGCCTCACCCCCAGGTTGGTTCCTGAGCTTCTCCCTGCAGCTACAGAAAAGTCCTCACCCCCAGGTTCCTGAACCTCTCCCAGCAGCTGCAGAAACACCTCACCCCCAGGTTCCTGAGCCTCTCCCTGCAGCTGCAGAAAGGCCTCACCTCTAGGTTCCTGAGCCTCTCCCTGCAGCTGAAGAAAGGCCGCACACCCAGGTTTCTGAGCCTCCCCCTGCTGCTGCAGAAAGGCCTCACCCCCAGGTTCCTGAACCTCTCCCTGCAGCTACAGAAAGGACTCTCCCCAGGTTACTGAGCCTCTCCCTGCAGCTACAGAAAAGGCCTCACCCCCAAGTTCCTGAACGTCCCCCTGCAGCTGCAGAAAGGCCTCACCCCCAGGTTCCTTAGCCTCTCCCTGCAGCTGCAAAAAGGCCTCACCAGCAGGTTCCTGAACCTCCCCCTGCAGCTGAGAAACACATCACCCCCAGGTTCCTGAGCCTCTCCCTGCAGCTGCAGAAAGGCCTCACCCCAGGTGCCTGAGCCTATCCCTGCAGCTGCAGAAAGGCCTCACCCCCAGGTTCCTAACCCTCTCCCTGCAGCTGCAGAAAGGTGTCACCCCCAGGTTCCTGAGCATCCCCTTGCAGCTGCAGAAAGGCCTCACCCCCAGCTTCATGAGCCTCTCCCTGCAGCTCCAGAAAGGCCTCACCCACAGGTTCCTGAGCCTCTCCCTGTAGCAGCAGAAAGGCCACACCCCCAGGTTCCTGAGCATCCCTGTGCAGCTGCAGAAAAGCCTCACCCCCAGGTTCCTGAGCCTCTCCCTGCAGCTGCAAAAATACCTCACCCCCAGATTCATGAGCCTCTCCCTGCAGCTGGAGAAAGGCCTCACCCCCAACTCCTGAGCCTCTCCCTGCAGCTGCAGACAGGCCTCACACCCAGGCTCCTGAGCCTCTCCCTGCAGCTGCAGAACGGCCTCACCACAAGGTTCCTGAACGTCCTCCTCCTGGAGCTGCAGAAAGGCCTCACTCCCGGGTTCCTGAGCCTCTCCCTGCAGCTACAGAAAAGGCGTCACCCCCAGGTTCCTGAACCTTTCCCTGCAGCTGCAGAATGGCCTCACCCCGAGGTTCCTGAGCCTGTCCCTGCAGCTGCAGAAAGGCCTTACCCCCAGGTTCCTGAGCCTCTCCCTGCAGCGGCAGAAAGGCCTCACACCCAGGTTTCTGAGCCTCTCCCTGCAGCTGCAGAAAGACCTAACCCGCAGGTTCCTGAACATCCCTGTGCAGCTGCAGAAAGGCCTCACCCCTAGGTTCCTGAGCCTATCCCTGCAGCTGCAGAAAGGCCTCACCCACAGGTTCCTGAGCCTCTCCCTGCAGCTGCATAAAGGCATCACCCCCAGGTTCCTGAGCCTGTCCCTGCAGCTGCAGAAAGGCCTCACCCCAGGTTCCTGAGCCTCTCCCTTCAGCTGCCGAAAGGCCTCACACCCAGGTTCCTGAGCCTCTCCCTGCAGCAATGCCTTACACCCAGGCTCCTGAGCCTCTCCCTGCAGCTGGAGAAAGGCCTCACCATAAGGTTCCTGAGCCTCTCCCTTCAGCTGCCGAAAGGCCTCATCCCCAGTTTCCTGAGCCTCTCCCTGCAGCTGCAGAAAGGCCTCACACCCAGGCTCCTGAGCCTCTCCCTGCAGCTGCAGAAAGGCATCACCATAAGGTTCCTGAACCTCCTGCAGCTGCAGAAAGGCCTCACTCCCAGGTTCCTGAGCCTCTCCCTGCAGCTACAGAAAAGGACTCACCCCCAGGTTCCTGAACCTTTCCCTGCAGCTGCAGAAAAGCCTCACCCCGAGGTTCCTGAGCCTCTCCCTGCAGCTGCAGAAAGGCCTCACCCCCCAGGTTCCTGAGCCTCTCCCTGCAGCTACAGAAAGGCCTAACACCCAGGTTTCTGAGCCTTTCCTGCAGAAATGCCTCACCCCTAGGTTCTTGAGCCTATCCCTGCAGCTGCAGAAAGGCCTCTACCCCAGGTTCCTGGACATCTCCCTGCAGCTGCAGAAAGGCCTCACCCCCAGGTACCTGAGCCTGTCCCTGCAGCAAGGCCTCACCCCCAGGTTCCTGAGCCTCTCCCTGCAGCTGCAGAAAGGCCTCACCATAAGGTTCCTGAACCTCCTCCTGCAGCTGCAGAAAGGCCTCACTCCCAGGTTCCTGAGCCTCCCCCTGCAGCTGAAGAAAAGGCCTCACCCCCAAGGTTCCTGAACCGATCCCTGCAGCTGCAGATAGGCCTCACCCCCAGGTTACTGAGCCTATCCCTGCATCTATAGAAAAGGCCTCACCCCCAGGTTCGTGAGCCTCTCCCTGCAGGTATAGAAAAGGCCTCAACCCCAGGTTCCTGAGCCTATCCCTGCAGCTGCAGAAAGGCCTCACCCCCAGGTTCCTGAACCTCTCCCTGCAGCTGCAGAAAGGCCTCACCCCCAGGTTGGTTCCTGAGCCTCTCCCTGCAGCTACAGAAAGGCCTCACACCCAGGCTCCTGAGCCTCTCCCTGCAGCTGCAGAAAGGCCTCACCATAAGGTTCCTGAACCTCCTGCAGCTGCAGAAAGGCCTCACTCCCAGGTTCCTGAGCCTCTCCCTGCAGCTACAGAAAAGGCCTCACCCCCAGGTTCCTGAACCTTTCCCTGCAGCTGCAGAAAGGCCTCACCCCGAGGTTCCTGAGCCTCTCCCTGCAGCTGCAGAAAGGCCTCACCCCCAGGTTCCTGAGCCTCTCCCTGCAGCTGCAGAAAGGCCTCACACCCAGGTTTCTGAGCCTTTCCCTGCAGATACAGAAAAGGCCTCACCCTCAGCTTCATGAGCCTCTCCCTGCAGGTTCAGAAAGGCCTCAACCCCAGGTTCCTGAGCCTCTCCCTGCAGCAGCAGAAAGGCCTCACCTCCAGGTTCCTGAACATCCCCGTGCAGCTGCAGAAAGGCCTCACACCCAGGTTCCTGAGCCTATCCCTGCAGTTGTATAAAGGCCTCAACCCCTGGTTCCTGAGCCTATCCCTGCAGCTGCAGCAAAGCCTCACCACCTGGTTCCTGAGCCTCTGCGTGCATCTGCAGAAAGGCCTCACCCACAGGTTCCTGAGCCTCTCCCTGCAGCAGCACAAAGGCCTCATCCCCAGGCTCCTGAGCATCCCCGTGCAGCTGCAGAAAGGCCTCACCCCAGGTTCCTGAGCCTATCCCTGCAGCTGCAGAAAGGCCTCACCCCAGGTTCCTGAACCTCTCCCTGCAGCTGCAGAAAAGGCCTCACCCTAGGTTCCTGAGTCTCTCCCTGCAGCTGCAGATAGGCCTCACCCCCAAGTTCCTGAGCCTCTCCCTGCAGCTGCAGAAAGGCCTCACACTCAGGCTCCTGAGCCTCTCCCTGCAGCTGCAGAAAGGCCTCACCACCAGGTTCCTGAACCTCCCCCTGCAGCTGCAGAAAGGCCTCACCCCCAGGTTGGTTCCTGAGCTTCTCCCTGCAGCTACAGAAAAGTCCTCACCCCCAGGGTCCTGAACCTCTCCCAGCAGCTGCAGAAACACCTCACCCCCAGGTTCCTGAGCCTCTCCCTGCAGCTGCAGAAAGGCCTCACCTCTAGGTTCCTGAGCCTCTCCCTGCAGCTGAAGAAAGGCCGCACACCCAGGTTTCTGAGCCTCCCCCTGCTGCTGCAGAAAGGCCTCACCCCCAGGTTCCTGAACCTCTCCCTGCAGCTACAGAAAGGACTCTCCCCAGGTTACTGAGCCTCTCCCTGCAGCTACAGAAAAGGCCTCACCCCCAAGTTCCTGAACGTCCCCCTGCAGCTGCAGAAAGGCCTCACCCCCAGGTTCCTTAGCCTCTCCCTGCAGCTGCAAAAAGGCCTCACCAGCAGGTTCCTGAACCTCCCCCTGCAGCTGAGAAACACATCACCCCCAGGTTCCTGAGCCTCTCCCTGCAGCTGCAGAAAGGCCTCACCCCAGGTGCCTGAGCCTATCCCTGCAGCTGCAGAAAGGCCTCACCCCCAGGTTCCTAACCCTCTCCCTGCAGCTGCAGAAAGGTGTCACCCCCAGGTTCCTGAGCATCCCCTTGCAGCTGCAGAAAGGCCTCACCCCCAGCTTCATGAGCCTCTCCCTGCAGCTCCAGAAAGGCCTCACCCACAGGTTCCTGAGCCTCTCCCTGTAGCAGCAGAAAGGCCACACCCCCAGGTTCCTGAGCATCCCTGTGCAGCTGCAGAAAAGCCTCACCCCCAGGTTCCTGAGCCTCTCCCTGCAGCTGCAAAAATACCTCACCCCCAGATTCATGAGCCTCTCCCTGCAGCTGGAGAAAGGCCTCACCCCCAACTCCTGAGCCTCTCCCTGCAGCTGCAGACAGGCCTCACACCCAGGCTCCTGAGCCTCTCCCTGCAGCTGCAGAACGGCCTCACCACAAGGTTCCTGAACGTCCTCCTCCTGGAGCTGCAGAAAGGCCTCACTCCCGGGTTCCTGAGCCTCTCCCTGCAGCTACAGAAAAGGCCTCACCCCCAGGTTCCTGAACCTTTCCCTGCAGCTGCAGAATGGCCTCACCCCGAGGTTCCTGAGCCTGTCCCTGCAGCTGCAGAAAGGCCTTACCCCCAGGTTCCTGAGCCTCTCCCTGCAGCGGCAGAAAGGCCTCACACCCAGGTTTCTGAGCCTCTCCCTGCAGCTGCAGAAAGACCTAACCCGCAGGTTCCTGAACATCCCTGTGCAGCTGCAGAAAGGCCTCACCCCTAGGTTCCTGAGCCTATCCCTGCAGCTGCAGAAAGGCCTCACCCACAGGTTCCTGAGCCTCTCCCTGCAGCTGCATAAAGGCATCACCCCCAGGTTCCTGAGCCTGTCCCTGCAGCTGCAGAAAGGCCTCACCCCAGGTTCCTGAGCCTCTCCCTTCAGCTGCCGAAAGGCCTCACACCCAGGTTCCTGAGCCTCTCCCTGCAGCAATGCCTTACACCCAGGCTCCTGAGCCTCTCCCTGCAGCTGGAGAAAGGCCTCACCATAAGGTTCCTGAACCTCCTCCTGCAGCTGCAGAAAGGCCTCACTCCCAGGTTCCTGAGCCTCTCCCTGCAGCTACAGAAAAGGCCTCACCCCCGGGTTCCTGAACCTTTCCCTGCAGCTGCAGAAAGGCCTCACCCGAGGTTCCTGAGCCTCTCCCTGCAGCTGCAGAAAGGCCTCACCCCCAGGTTCCTGAGCCTCTCCCTGCAGCTGCAGAAAGGCCTCACACCCAGGTTTCTGAGCCTTTCCCTGCAGCTGCAGAAAGGCCTAACCCCCAGGTTCCTGAACATCCCTATGCAGCTGCAGAAAGGCCTCACCCCTAGGTTCTTGAGCCTATCCCTGCAGCTGCAGAAAGGCCTCACCCCCAGGTTCCTGAGCCTCTCCCTGCAGATACAGAAAAGGCCTCACCCTCAGCTTCATGATCCTCTCCCTGCAGGTTCAGAAAGGCCTCATCCCCAGGTTCCTGAGCCTCTCCCTGCAGCAGCAGAAAGGCCTCACCCCCAGGTTCCTGAACATCCCTGTGCAGCTGCAGAAAGCCCTCACCCTCAGGTTCCTGAGCCTATCCCTGCAGCTGCAGCAAAGCCTCACCACCTGGTTCCTGAGCCTCTGCGTGCATCTGCAGAAAGGCCTCACCCACAGGTTCCTGAGTCTCTCCCTGCAGCTGCAGAAAGGCCTCACCCCCAGGTTCCTGAGCCTCTCCCTGCAGCTACAGAATGGCCTCACCCCAGGTTCCTGAGCCTATCCCTGCAGCTGCAGAAAAGGCCTCACCCTAGGTTCCTGAGTCTCTCCCTGCAGCTGCAGATAGGCCTTACCCCCAAGTTCCTGAGCCTCTCCCTGCAGCTGCAGAAAGGCCTCACACTCAGGCTCCTGAGCCTCTCCCTGCAGCTGCAGAAAGGCCTCACCACCAGGTTCCTGAACCTCCCCCTGCAGCTGCAGAAATGCCTCACCCCCAGGTTGGTTCCTGAGCCTCTCCCTGCAGCTACAGAAAAGTCCTCACCCCCAGGTTCCTGAACCTCTCCCAGCAGCTGCAGAAACACCTCACCCCCAGGTTCCTGAGCCTCTCCCTGCAGCTGCAGAAAGGCCTCACCTCTAGGTTCCTGAGGCTCTCCCTGCAGCTGAAGAAAGGCCGCACACCCAGGTTTCTGAGCCTCCCCCTGCAGCTGAAGAAAAGGCCTCACCCCCAAGGTTTCTGAACCTATCCCTGCAGCTGCAGATAGGCCTCACCCCCAGGTTACTGAGCCTATCCCTGCATCTATAGAAAAGGCCTCACCCTCAGGTTCGTGAGCCTCTCCCTGCAGCAGCAGAAAGGCCTCACCCCCAGGTTCCTTAGCATCCCCGTGCAGCTGCAGAAAAGCCTCACCCCCAGGTTCCTGAGCCTCTCCCTGCAGCTGCAAAAATACCTCACCCCCAGATTCATCAGCCTCTCCCTGCAGCTGCAGAAAGGCCTCACCCCCAAGTTCCTGAGCCTCTCCCTGCAGCTGCAGACAGGCCTCACACCCAGGCTCCTGAGCCTTTCCCTGCAGCTGCAGAAAGGCATCACCACAAGGTTCCTGAACCTCCTCCTCCTGCAGCTGCAGAAAGGCCTCACTCCAGGGTTCCTGAACCTCTCCCTGCAGCTACAGAAAAGGCCTCACCCCCAGGTTCCTGAACCTTTCCCTGCAGCTGCAGAATGGCCTCACCCCGAGGTTCCTGAGCCTGTCCCTGCAGCTGCAGAAAGGCCTTACCCCCAGGTTCCTGAGCCTCTACCTGCAGCGGCAGAAAGGCCTCACACCCAGGTTTCTGAGCCTCTTCCTGCAGCTGCAGAAAGACCTAACCCGCAGGTTCCTGAACATCCCTGTGCAGCTGCAGAAAGGCCTCACCCCTAGGTTCCTGAGCCAATCCCTGCAGCTGCAGAAAGGCCTCACCCGAGGTTCCTGAGCCTGTCCCTGCAGCTGCAGAGAGGCCTAACCCCCAGGTTTCTGAGCCTCTCCAAGCAGCAGCAGAAAGGCCTCACCCCTAGGTTCCTGAACATTCCCGTGCAGCTGCAGAAAGGCCTCACCCCAGGTCCCTGAGCCTATCCCTGCAGAAGCAGAAAAGCCTCACCCACAGGTTCCTGAGCCTCTCCCTGCAGCTGCATAAAGGCATCACCCCCACGTTCCTGAGCCTCTCCCTGCAGCTAGAGAAAGGCCTCATCCCCAGGTTCCTGAGCCTATCCCTGCAGCTAGAGAAAGGACTCACCCCCAGGTTCCTGAGCCTCTCCCTGCAGCTGCAGAAAGGTCTCACCCCCAGGTTCCTGAGCCTGTCCCTGCAGCTGCAGAAAGGCCTCACCCCAGGTTCCTGAGCCTCTCCCTTCAGCTGCCGAAAGGCCTCACACCCAGGTTCCTGAGCCTCTCCCTGCAGCTGCAGAAAGGCCTCACACCCAGGCTCCTGAGCCTCTCCCTCAGCTGCAGAAAGGCCTCACCATAAGGTTCCTGAACCTCCTGCAGCTGCAGAAAGGCCTCACTCCCAGGTTCCTGAGCCTCTCCCTGCAGCTACAGAAAAGGCCTCACCCCCGGGTTCCTGAACCTTTCCCTGCAGCTGCAGAAAGGCCTCACCCGAGGTTCCTGAGCCTCTCCCTGCAGCTGCAGAAAGGCCTCACCCCCAGGTTCCTGAGCCTCTCCCTGCAGCTGCAGAAAGGCCTCACACCCAGGTTTCTGAGCCTTTCCCTGCAGCTGCAGAAAGGCCTAACCCCCAGGTTCCTGAACATCCCTATGCAGCTGCAGAAAGGCCTCACCCCTAGGTTCTTGAGCCTATCCCTGCAGCTGCAGAAAGGCCTCACCCCCAGGTTCCTGAGCCTCTCCCTGCAGATACAGAAAAGGCCTCACCCTCAGCTTCATGATCCTCTCCCTGCAGGTTCAGAAAGGCCTCATCCCCAGGTTCCTGAGCCTCTCCCTGCAGCAGCAGAAAGGCCTCACCCCCAGGTTCCTGAACATCCCTGTGCAGCTGCAGAAAGCCCTCACCCTCAGGTTCCTGAGCCTATCCCTGCAGCTGCAGCAAAGCCTCACCACCTGGTTCCTGAGCCTCTGCGTGCATCTGCAGAAAGGCCTCACCCACAGGTTCCTGAGTCTCTCCCTGCAGCTGCAGAAAGGCCTCACCCCCAGGTTCCTGAGCCTCTCCCTGCAGCTACAGAATGGCCTCACCCCAGGTTCCTGAGCCTATCCCTGCAGCTGCAGAAAAGGCCTCACCCTAGGTTCCTGAGTCTCTCCCTGCAGCTGCAGATAGGCCTTACCCCCAAGTTCCTGAGCCTCTCCCTGCAGCTGCAGAAAGGCCTCACACTCAGGCTCCTGAGCCTCTCCCTGCAGCTGCAGAAAGGCCTCACCACCAGGTTCCTGAACCTCCCCCTGCAGCTGCAGAAATGCCTCACCCCCAGGTTGGTTCCTGAGCCTCTCCCTGCAGCTACAGAAAAGTCCTCACCCCCAGGTTCCTGAACCTCTCCCAGCAGCTGCAGAAACACCTCACCCCCAGGTTCCTGAGCCTCTCCCTGCAGCTGCAGAAAGGCCTCACCTCTAGGTTCCTGAGGCTCTCCCTGCAGCTGAAGAAAGGCCGCACACCCAGGTTTCTGAGCCTCCCCCTGCAGCTGAAGAAAAGGCCTCACCCCCAAGGTTTCTGAACCTATCCCTGCAGCTGCAGATAGGCCTCACCCCCAGGTTACTGAGCCTATCCCTGCATCTATAGAAAAGGCCTCACCCTCAGGTTCGTGAGCCTCTCCCTGCAGCAGCAGAAAGGCCTCACCCCCAGGTTCCTTAGCATCCCCGTGCAGCTGCAGAAAAGCCTCACCCCCAGGTTCCTGAGCCTCTCCCTGCAGCTGCAAAAATACCTCACCCCCAGATTCATCAGCCTCTCCCTGCAGCTGCAGAAAGGCCTCACCCCCAAGTTCCTGAGCCTCTCCCTGCAGCTGCAGACAGGCCTCACACCCAGGCTCCTGAGCCTCTCCCTGCAGCTGCAGAAAGGCATCACCACAAGGTTCCTGAACCTCCTCCTCCTGCAGCTGCAGAAAGGCCTCACTCCAGGGTTCCTGAACCTCTCCCTGCAGCTACAGAAAAGGCCTCACCCCCAGGTTCCTGAACCTTTCCCTGCAGCTGCAGAATGGCCTCACCCCGAGGTTCCTGAGCCTGTCCCTGCAGCTGCAGAAAGGCCTTACCCCCAGGTTCCTGAGCCTCTACCTGCAGCGGCAGAAAGGCCTCACACCCAGGTTTCTGAGCCTCTTCCTACAGCTGCAGAAAGACCTAACCCGCAGGTTCCTGAACATCCCTGTGCAGCTGCAGAAAGGCCTCACCCCTAGGTTCCTGAGCCAATCCCTGCAGCTGCAGAAAGGCCTCACCCGAGGTTCCTGAGCCTGTCCCTGCAGCTGCAGAGAGGCCTAACCCCCAGGTTTCTGAGCCTCTCCAAGCAGCAGCAGAAAGGCCTCACCCCTAGGTTCCTGAACATTCCCGTGCAGCTGCAGAAAGGCCTCACCCCAGGTCCCTGAGCCTATCCCTGCAGAAGCAGAAAAGCCTCACCCACAGGTTCCTGAGCCTCTCCCTGCAGCTGCATAAAGGCATCACCCCCACGTTCCTGAGCCTCTCCCTGCAGCTAGAGAAAAGGCCTCATCCCCAGGTTCCTGAGCCTATCCCTGCAGCTAGAGAAAGGACTCACCCCCAGGTTCCTGAGCCTCTCCCTGCAGCTGCAGAAAGGTCTCACCCCCAGGTTCCTGAGCCTGTCCCTGCAGCTGCAGAAAGGCCTCACCCCAGGTTCCTGGGCCTCTCCCTTCAGCTGCCGAAAGGCCTCACACCCAGGTTCCTGAGCCTCTCCCTGCAGCTGCAGAAAGGCCTCACACCCAGGCTCCTGAGCCTCTCCCTCAGCTGCAGAAAGGCCTCACCATAAGGTTCCTGAACCTCCTGCAGCTGCAGAAAGGCCTCAATCCCAGGTTCCTGAGCCTCTCCCTGCAGCTACAGAAAAGGCCTCACCCCCAGGTTCCTGAATCTTTCCCTGCAGCAAGGCATCACCCCGAGGTTCCTGTGCCTCTCCCTGCAGCTGCAGAAAGGCCTCACTCCCGGGTTCCTGAGCCTCTCCCTGCAGCTACAGAAAAGGCCTCACCCCCAGGTTCCTGAACCTTTCCCTGCAGCTGCAGAAAGGCCTCACCCCCAGGTTCCTGAGCCTCTCTCTGCAGCTGCAGAAAGGCCTCATACCCAGGTTTCTGAGCCTTTCCCTGCAGCTGCAGAAAGGCCTAACCCCCAGGTTCCTGAGCCTCTCCCTGCAGCTGCAGAAAGGCCTCACCCCCAGGTTCCTGAGCCTCTCCCTGCAGCTGCAGAAAGGCCTCACACCCAGGCTCCTGAGCCTCTCCCTGCAGCTGCAGAAAGGCCTCACCATAAGGTTCCTGAACCTCCTGCAGCTGCAGAAAGGCCTCACCCCCAGGTTCCTGAGCCTCTCCCTTCAGCTGCCGAAAAGCCTCACCCCCAGGTTCCTGAGCCTCTCCCTGCAGCTGCAGAAAGGCCTCACACCCAGGCTCCTGAGCCTCTACCTGCAGCTGCAGAAAGGCCTCACCATAAGGTTCCTGAACCTCCTCCTGCAGCTGCAGAAAGGCCTCACTCCCAGGTTCCTGAGCCTCTCCCTGCAGCAGCAGAAAGGCCTCACCCCCAGGTCCCTGAACCTTTCCCTGCAGCTGCAGAAAGCCCTCACCCTCAGGTTCGTGAGCCTATCCCTGCAGCTGCAGCAAAGCCTCACCACCTGGTTCCTGAGCCTCTGCGTGCATCTGCAGCAAAGCCTCACCACCTGGTTCCTGAGCCTCTGCGTGCATCTGCAGGAAGGCCTCACCCACAGGTTCCTGAGCCTCTCCCTGCAGCTACAGAAAAGGCCTCACCCCCAGGTTCCTGAACCTTTCCCTGCAGCTGCAGAAAGGCCTCACCCCGAGGTTCCTGAGCCTCTCCCTGCAGCTGCAGAAAAGCCTCACCCCCAGGTTCCTGAGCCTCTCCCTGTAGCTGCAGAAAGGCCTCACACCCAGGTTTCTGAGCCTTTCCCTGCAGCTGCAGAAAGGCTTAACCCCCAGGTTCCTGAACATCCCCATGCAGCTGCAGAAAGGCCTCACCCCTAGGTTCTTGAGCCTATCCCTGCAGCTGCAGAAAGGCCTCACCCCCAGGTTCCTGGACATCTCCCTACAGCTGCAGAAAGGCCTCACCCCCAGGTTCTTGAGCCTCTCCCTGCAGATACAGAAAAGGCCTCACCCTCAGCTTCATGATCCTCTCCCTGCAGGTTCAGAAAGGCCTCATCCCCAGGTTCCTGAGCCTCTCCCTGCAGCAGCAGAAATGCCTCACCCCCAGGTTCCTGAACATCCCTGTGCAGCTGCAGAAAGCCCTCACCCTCAGGTTCCTGAGCCTATCCCTGCAGCTGCAGCAAAGCCTCACCACCTGGTTCCTGAGCCTCTGCGTGCATGTGCAGAAAGGCCTCACCCACAGGTTCCTGAGCCTCTCCCTGCAGCAGCACAAAGGCCTCATCCCCAGGCTCCTGAGCATCCCCGTGCAGCTGCAGAAAGGCCTCACACCCAGGTTCCTGAGCCTATCCCTGCAGTTGCATAAGGGCCTCAACCCCTGGTTCCTGAGCCTCTCCCTGCAGCTGCAGAAAGGCCTCACCCCCAGGTTCCTGAGCCTCTCCCTGCAGCTGCAGAAAAGGCCTCACCCTAGGTTCCGGAGTCTCTCCCTGCAGCTGCAGAAAGGCTTCACACTCAGGCTCGTGAGCCTCTCCCTGCAGCTGCAGAAAGGCCTCACCACCAGGTTCCTGAACCTCCCCCTGCAGCTGCAGAAAGGCCTCACCCCCAGGTTGGTTCCTGAGCCTCTCCCTGCAGCTACAGAAACACCTCACCCCCAGGTTCCTGAACCTCTCCCAGCAGCTGCAGAAACACCTCACCTCCAGGTTCCTGAGCCTCTCCCTGCAGCTGCAGAAAGGCCTCACCTCTAGATTCCTGAGCCTCTCCCTGCAGCTGAAGAAAGGCCGCACACCCAGGTTTCTTAGCCTCCCCCTGCAGCTGAAGAAAAGGCCTCACCCCCAAGGTTCCTGAACCTATCCCTGCAGCTGCAGATAGGCCTCACCCCCAGGTTACTGAGCCTATCCCTGCATCTATAGAAAAGGCCTCACCCCCAGGTTCGTGAGCCTCTCCCTGCAGCAGCAGAAAGGCCTCACCCCCAGGTTCCTGAGCATCCCCGTGCAGCTGCAGAAAAGCCTCACCCCCAGGTTCCTGAGCCTCTCCCTGCAGCTGCAAAAATACCTCACCCCCAGATTCATGAGCCTCTCCCTGCAGCTGCAGAAAGGGCTCACCCCCAAGTTCCTGAGCCTCTCCCTGCAGCTGCAGAAAGGGCTCACACCCAGGCTCCTGAGCCTCTCCCTGCAGCTGCAGAACGGCCTCACCACAAGGTTCCTGAACCTCCTCCTCCTGCAGCTGCAGAAAAACCTCACTCCCGGGTTCCTGAACCTCTCCCTGCAGCTACAGAAAAGGCCTCACCCCCAGGTTCCTGAACCTTTCCCTGCAGCTGCAGAAAGGCCTTACCACCAGGTTCCTGAGCCTCTCCCTGCAGCGGCAGAAAGGCCTCACACCCAGGTTTCTGAGCCTCTCCCTGCAGCTGCAGAAAGACCTAACCCGCAGGTTCCTGAACATCCCTGTGCAGCTGCAGAAAGGCCTCACCCCTAGGTTCCTGATCCAATCCCTGCAGCTGCAGAAAGGCCTCACCCCGAGGTTCCTGAGCCTGTCCCTGCAGCTGCAGAAAGGCCTCACACCCAGGTTCCTGAGCGTCTCCCTGCAGCTGCAGAGAGGCCTCATCCCCAGGTTTCTGAGCCTCTCCAAGCAGCAGCAGAAAGGCCTCACCCCCAGGTTCCCGAACATCCCCGTGCAGCTGCAGAAAGGCCTCACCCCAGGTTCCTGAGCCTCTCCCTTCAGCTGCCGAAAGGCCTCACCCCCAGGTTCCTGAGCCTCTCCCTGCAGCTGCAGAAAGGCCTCACACCCAGGCTCCTGAGCCTCTCCCTGCAGCTGCAGAAAGGCCTCACCATAAGGTTCCTGAACCTCCTGCAGCTGCAGAAAGGCCTCACTCCCAGGTTCCTGAGCCTCTCCCTGCAGCTACAGAAAAGGCCTCACCCCCAGGTTCCTGAACCTTTCCCTGCAGCTGCAGAAAGGCCTCACCCCGAGGTTCCTGAGCCTCTCCCTGCAGCTGCAGAAAGGCCTCACCCCCAGGTTCCTGAGCCTCTCCCTGCAGCTGCAGAAAGGCCTCACACCCAGGTTTCTGAGCCTTTCCCTGCAGCTGCAGAAAGGCCTAACCCCCAGGTTCCTGAACATCCCCATGCAGCTGCAGAAATGCCTCACCCCTAGGTTCTTGAGCCTATCCCTGCAGCTGCAGAAAGGCCTCAACCCCAGGTTCCTGGACATCTCCCTGCAGCTGCAGAAAGGCCTCACCCCAGGTTCCTGAGCCTCTCCCTGCAGATACAGAAAAGGCCTCACCCTCAGCTTCATGAGCCTCTCCCTGCAGGTTCAGAAAGGCCTCATCCCCAGGTTCCTGAGCCTCTCCCTGCAGCAGCAGAAAGGCCTCACCTCCAGGGTTCTGAACATCCCCGTGCAGCTGCAGAAAGGCCTCACACCCAGGTTCCTGAGCCTATCCCTGCAGTTGCATAAAGGCCTCAACCCCTGGTTCCTGAGCCTATCCCTGCAGCTGCAGCAAAGCCTCACCACCTGGTTCCTGAGCCTCTGCGTGCATCTGCAGAAAGGCCTCACCCACAGGTTCCTGAGCCTCTCCCTGCAGCAGCACAAAGGCCTCATCCCCAGGCTCCTGAGCATCCCCGTGCAGCTGCAGAAAGGCCTCACACCCAGGTTCCTGAGCCTATCCCTGCAGTTGCATAAAGGCCTCAACCACTGGTTCCTGAGCCTCTCCCTGCAGCTGCAGAAAGGTCTCACCCCCAGGTTCCTGAGCCTCTCCTTGCAGCTACAGAACGGCCTCACCCCAGGTTCCTGAGCCTATCCCTTCAGCTGCAGAAAGGCCTCACCCCAGGTTCCTGAACCTCTCCCTGCAGCTGCAGAAAAGGCCTCACCCTAGGTTCCTGAGTCTCTCCCTGCAGCTGCAGATAGGCCTCACCCCCAAGTTCCTGAGCCTCTCCCTGCAGCTGCAGAAAGGCCTCACACTCAGGCTCCTGAGCCTCTCCCTGCAGCTGCAGAAAGGCCTCACCACCAGGTTCCTGAACCTCCCCCTGCAGCTGCAGAAAGGCCTCACCCCCAGGTTGGTTCCTGAGCCTCTCCCTGCAGCTACAGAAAAGTCCTCACCCCCAGGTTCCTGAACCTCTCCCAGCAGCTGCAGAAACACCTCACCCCCAGGTTCCTGAGCCTCTCCCTGCAGCTGCAGAAAGGCCTCACCTCTAGGTTCCTGAGCCTCTCCCTGCAGCTGAAGAAAGGCCGCACACCCAGGTTTCTGAGCCTCCCCCTGCAGCTGAAGAAAAGGCCTCACCCCCAAGGTTCCTGAACCTATCCCTGCAGCTGCAGATAGGCCTCACCCCCAGGTTACTGAGCCTATCCCCGCATCTATAGAAAAGGCCTCACCCCCAGGTTCGTGAGCCTCTCCCTGCAGCTATAGAAAAGGCCTCAACCCCAGGTTCCTGAGCCTATCCCTGCAGCTGCAGAAAGGCCTCACCCCCAGGTTCCTGAACTTCTCCCTGCAGCTGCAGAAAGGCCTCACCCCCAGGTTCCTGAGCCTCTCCCTGCAGCTGCAAAAAGGCCTCACCAGCAGGTTCCTGAACTTCCCCCTGCAGCTGAGAAACACATCATCCCCAGGTTCCTGAGTGTTGGAAACGGCCCTTTTTGCAGGGTTATCACCAAACTTTTTTGCTTCTTCCTCCTTTATTTTTTCTGACCTGTGGTTGTTGGCAATAGAACTCTGGGCACTTTACCACTGCTGATCAGTGCTAAAGTGCATATGCTCTCTGTATAAATTGTTATATTGATTGGTTATCCATGATTGGTATATTTGTTTCACCTGTTAGCCCCTAGTAAAATGCACTGAGCGTGCCAGGGCTGGTGATTCAAATGCTACTAGTGGGCTGCAGCACTGATTGTGCCACCCACAGGAGTAGTGCTAAAATGATGTCTTAGGCCTGCTTGCAGTGCCTATGTGCAGTCCAGGACTGCCATGTCGACCTGGCTAGTGCACCCACTGACCAGGCCTTATCCTTCCCTTTCTGTACATGTCAGGCATCCCTATGGTGGCCCTAGGTACCCCCCTGGGCTGGGTGCAGTGTATCTGAAAGGTAGGGCATGTACTGAGGTGTGTAACATGCCCTGGCAGTGAATTACAGCCATTTTCGTTTTTCACTGCTGAGAGGCTATCTTGCCCATAGGATAGAATGGGGAAGGCTGTTTACATGCTTATCTTCCCATAAGGGCAAGATAGAAAATCCAAGTTTGGTATCTCTGTGTTCAAAATTTAATTATACATCTTTTTAGCAAGATGGTTTTTAAATTCACTGTGTGAGAATAGCACTTTTTAGAAAGTAGCTATTCTCCTGTTTAACCTTCCTGTGTGCCTGTGTGCTGGTTGGCTGACTGGTGTCATGTGATGGGCCAGGTGGCTCCAGGAGCCTGGATGAGTCAGCAGCAGGGTGAATAGGGAGATCTACTTTAGATGGGTCGGAGGAGTAGTCCCTGGTTTTGAATAGGGCTGCCCCTGCCAGCACAAAGCTGGCTCCACCCCCTGCTGGCCAGGCTGAGGACTCTGCCTCTGCTGACACAAAGAAGGCTCCACCTCCTGCTGAGCGTCTAACGACCCTGCCCCTCACTCTGAAAGGAACCAGGTGCTCCAGGGCAGAGCACACCCAGGAACCGGTTTGAGCAGGGGAATCCCCCCACTGAAACACAGAGACAAAGACTTGGAGGGGTTCAAGAAGAGGACCCCAGACACCTAAACTTTAGATCACTTTGTAACTAAGAAGAAACCTCTGCCAAGGAGAAAGCTGAAAAGGACTGAAGAGGAGAAGACTGCCTGCTTGCTATTTTGCTTTGCTGCCAAGGAGAGGGGAAGGACTTTGCTGTGTCCCCTTCTTTTGATTCTGATCTCCAAGGGCCTGAGAAGAGCTGGCTCCCTGTTAAGAAGTCCCAGGAACAAATGGACTTCACCACCAGCTCCCCTGGAACTCTGCTGAGAGAGTTCTGACCTGCCTTGGAGTGCTTGCCCAGTCTTGGGGCCTCAGGAGGTCGTTTTGCTGTGTTTTGGGAGCTGGGAAGCAGAAGCGTGAAAAGAGTAACTGGTACCCAACGCATCATCCGATTGCGTGTCGCAAGAACGAGAGTGCGTGGAAAATTTCATCGCGGCACCATCGCAACACGCAGGGTCCCCGCATCGCCGAGTGCGTCGAGCATCGTCCCGAAGCGTGAAGATTCCTGACATTGCGAGGGTCGTCGCAGAACCAGTTTGCGGGCCGCACCACTGCCGGTGCGTGAAAAGTCTCCAGTCATCGTGTGCGTCGACGCAGAGTCCCGTTCCGTGGCGCATCGAGAGTTGCGGCGCCGGAAGTCAACGCTGCGCCGCGCATCGTGCCACATCGAAGCGTGTCGCATCGAACCTGTGCGTGAAGCTTCCCCCTAAGAAACCTACGCAACGAAGGCCAAAGTCATCGCATCCTCCCCTTACAGATCGGAGCCGGCGCATCCATCTCTGCTGCGTGAAGCAGGGCTGCTGCAAAGCCTCCCCAGGATCTCAGGAGTATCGCATCGCCTTTGCAAGCTTCCTTGTTATAGCTTTTGGGAACCTTATCGCAACTACAGGTACTGTTGGGCACGAAAGTGTCGCATTTTGTGCATTGAGAGTCGCATTGTGCAATACACTGACTTTTACATCCTGGAGTACTTTCTGCAAACTCTTGAACTATCTTTAAAGTAACCTTTTTGAATTATATGTTGGTTTGTCTGTAGTATTTGGTCTTGTGAAGTTTTTAGTAAAGATACCTTATTTTTCTAAAACTGGTGTGGAGTAAATCTGTGGTGTTTTCACTGTGTTACTGTGAGTGTTGGTACAAATACTTTACACATTGCCTTTGATAGCCTTGACTGCTCAGGCCAAGCTACCTAGAGGGTGAGCAGGGGTTATCTTAACAGTGTATCCCCCTTTCCCTGACTAGAAGCAAGGGTCCCTACTTGGACAGTGGTACCTACCCTGCCAACTAGAGACCCCCAGATCTCACACTGAGCCTCTCCCTGCAGCTGCAGAAAGGCCTCACCCCAGGTGCCTGAGCCTATCCCTGCAGCTGCAGAAAGGCCTCACCCCCAGCTTCATGAGCCTCTCCCTGCAGCTCCAGAAAGGCCTCACCCACAGGTTCCTGAGCCTCTCCCTGTAGCAGCAGAAATGCCTCACCCCCAGGTTCCTGAGCATCCCCGTGCAGCTGCAGAAAAGCCTCATCCCCAGGTTCCTGAGCCTCTCCCTGCAGCTGCAAAAATACCTCACCCCCAGATTCATGAGCCTCTCCCTGCAGCTGCAGACAGGCCTCACACCCAGGCTCCTGAGCCTCTCCCTGCAGCTGCAGAACGGCCTCACCACAAGGTTCCTGAACGTCCTCCTCCTGGAGCTGCAGAAAGGCCTCACTCCCGGGTTCCTGAGCCTCTCCCTGCAGCTACAGAAAAGGCCTCACCCCCAGGTTCCTGAACCTTTCCCTGCAGCTGCAGAATGGCCTCACCCCGAGGTTCCTGAGCCTGTCCCTGCAGCTGCAGAAAGGCCTTACCCCCAGGTTCCTGAGCCTCTCCCTGCAGCGGTAGAAAGGCCTCACACCCAGGTTTCTGAGCCTCTCCCTGCAGCTGCAGAAAGACCTAACCCGCAGGTTCCTGAACATCCCTGTGCAGCTGCAGAAAGACTTCACCCCTAGGTTCCTGAGCCTATCCCTGCAGCTGCAGAAAGGCCTCACCCCGAGGTTCCTGAGCCTGTCCCTGCAGCTGCAGAAAGGCCTCACACCCAGGTTCCTGAGCGTCTCCCTGCAGCTGCAGAGAGGCCTCACCCCCAGGTTTCTGAACATCCCCGTGCAGCTGCAGAAAGGCCTCACCCCAGGTTCCTGAGCCTATCCCTGCAGAAGCAGAAAAGCCTCACCACCTGGTTCCTGAGCCTCTCCCTGCATCTTCAGAAAGGCCTCACCCACAGGTTCCTGAGCCTCTCCCTGCAGCTGCATAAAGGCATCACCCCCACATTCCTGAGCCTCTCCCTGCAGCTACAGAAAAGGCCTCAACCCCAGGTTCCTGAACATCCCCGTGCAGCTACAGAAAGGCCTCATCCCCAGGTTCCTGAGCCTATCCCTGCAGCTGCAGAAAGGACTCACCCCCAGGTTCCTGAGCCTCTCCCTGCAGCTGCAGAAAGGCCTCACCCCCAGGTTCCTGAGCCTGTCCCTGCAGCTGCAGAAAGGCCTCACCCCAGGTTCCTGAGCCTCTCCCTTCAGCTGCCGAAAGGCCTCATCCCCAGGTTCCTGAGCCTCTCCCTGCAGCTGCAGAAAGGCCTCACACCCAGGCTCCTGAGCCTCTCCCTGCAGCTGCAGAAAGGCATCACCATAAGGTTCCTGAACCTCCTGCAGCTGCAGAAAGGCCTCACTCCCAGGTTCCTGAGCCTCTCCCTGCAGCTACAGAAAAGGCCTCACCCCCAGGTTCCTGAACCTTTCCCTGCAGCTGCAGAAAAGCCTCACCCCGAGGTTCCTGAGCCTCTCCCTGCAGCTGCAGAAAGGCCTCACCCCCCAGGTTCCTGAGCCTCTCCCTGCAGCTGCAGAAAGGCCTCACACCCAGGTTTCTGAGCCTTTCCTGCAGAAATGCCTCACCCCTAGGTTCTTGAGCCTATCCCTGCAGCTGCAGAAAGGCCTCTACCCCAGGTTCCTGGACATCTCCCTGCAGCTGCAGAAAGGCCTCACCCCCAGGTACCTGAGCCTGTCCCTGCAGCAAGGCCTCACCCCAGGTTCCTGAGCCTCTCCCTTCAGCTGCCGAAAGGCCTCACTCCCAGGTTCCTGAGCCTCTCCCTGCAGCTGCAGAAAGGCCTCACCATAAGGTTCCTGAACCTCCTCCTGCAGCTGCAGAAAGGCCTCACTCCCAGGTTCCTGAGCCTCCCCCTGCAGCTGAAGAAAAGGCCTCACCCCCAAGGTTCCTGAACCGATCCCTGCAGCTGCAGATAGGCCTCACCCCCAGGTTACTGAGCCTATCCCAGCATCTATAGAAAAGGCCTCACCCCCAGGTTCCTGAGCCTCTCCCTGCAGGTATAGAAAAGGCCTCAACCCCAGGTTCCTGAGCCTATCCCTGCAGCTGCAGAAAGGCCTCACCCCCAGGTTCCTGAACCTCTCCCTGCAGCTACAGAAAGGACTCACCCCAGGTTACTGAGCCTCTCCCTGCAGTTACAGAAAAGGCCTCACCCCCAAGTTCCTGAACGTCCCCCTGCAGCTGCAGAAAGGCCTCACCCCCAGGTTCCTGAGCCTCTCCCTGCAGCTGCAAAAAGGCCTCACCAGCAGGTTCCTGAACCTCCCCCTGCAGCTGAGAAACACATCACCCGCAGGTTCCTAAGCCTCTCCCTGCAGCTGCAGAAAGGTCTCACCCCCAGGTTCCTGAGCATCCCCTTGCAGCTGCAGAAAGGCCTCACCCCCAGCTTCATGAGCCTCTCCCTGCAGCTCCAGAAAGGCCTCACCCACAGGGTTCTGAGCCTCTCCCTGTAGCAGCAGAAAGGCCTCACCCCCAGGTTCCTGAGCATCCCCGTGCAGCTGCAGAAAAGCCTCACCCCCAGGTTCCTGAGCCTCTCCCTGCAGCTGCAAAAATACCTCACCCCCAGATTCATGAGCCTCTCCCTGCAGCTGGAGAAAGGCCTCACCCCCAACTCCTGAGCCTCTCCCTGCAGCTGCAGACAGGCCTTACCCAGGTCCCTGAGCCTATCCCTGCAGAAGCAGAAAAGCCTCACCCACAGGTTCCTGAGCCTCTCCCTGCAGCTGCATAAAGGCATCACCCCCACGTTCCTGAGCCTCTCCCTGCAGCTACAGAAAAGGCCTCATCCCCAGGTTCCTGAGCCTATCCCTGCTGCTGCAGAAAGGACTCACCCCCAGGTTCCTGAGCCTCTCCCTGCAGCTGCAGAAAGGCCTCACACCCAGGCTCCTGAGCCTCTCCCTCAGCTGCAGAAAGGCCTCACCATAAGGTTCCTGAACCTCCTGCAGCTGCAGAAAGGCCTCACTCCCAGGTTCCTGAGCCTCTCCCTGCAGCTACAGAAAAGGCCTCACCCCCAGGTTCCTGAACCTTTCCCTGCAGCAAGGCATCACCCCGAGGTTCCTGAGCCTCTTCCTGCAGCTGCAGAAAGGCCTCACCCCCAGGTTCCTGAGCCTCTCCCTGCAGCTGCAGAAAGGCCTCACACCCAGGTTTCTGAGCCTTTCCCTGCAGCTGCAGAAAGGCCTAACCCCCAGGTTCCTGAACATCCCCATGCAGCTGCAGAAAGGCCTCACCCCTAGGTTCTTGAGCCTATCCCTGCAGCTGCAGAAAGGCCTCACCCCCAGGTTCCTGGACATCTCCCTGCAGCTGCAGAAAGGCCTCACCCCCAGGTTCCTGAGCCTCTCCCTTCAGCTGCCGAAAAGCCTCACCCCCAGGTTCCTGAGCCTCTCCCTGCAGCTGCAGAAAGGCCTCACACCCAGGCTCCTGAGCCTCTCCCTGCAGCTGCAGAAAGGCCTCACCATAAGGTTCCTGAACCTCCTCCTGCAGCTGCAGAAAGGCCTCGCTCCCAGGTTCCTGAGCCTCTCCCTGCAGCTACAGAAAAGGCCTCACCCCCAGGTTCCTGAACCTTTCCCTGCAGCTGCAGAAAGGCCTCACCCCGAGGTTCCTGAGCCTCTCCCTGCAGCTGCAGAAAGGCCTCACCCCCAGGTTCCTGAGCCTCTCCCTGCAGCTGCAGAAAGGCCTCACACCCAGGTTTCTGAGCCTTTCCCTGCAGCTGCAGAAAGGCTTAACCCCCAGGTTCCTGAACATCCCCATGCAGCTGCAGAAAGGCCTCACCCCTAGGTTCTTGAGCCTATCCCTGCAGCTGCAGAAAGGCCTCACCCCCAGGTTCCTGGACATCTCCCTGCAGCTGCAGAAAGGCCTCACCCCCAGGTTCCTGAGCCTCTCCCTGCAGATACAGAAAAGGCCTCACCCTCAGCTTCATGATCCTCTCCCTGCAGGTTCAGAAAGGCCTCATCCCCAGGTTCCTGAGCCTCTCCCTGCAGCAGCAGAAAGGCCTCACCCCCAGGTTCCTGAACATCCCCGTGCAGCTGCAGAAAGCCCTCACCCTCAGGTTCGTGAGCCTATCCCTGCAGCTGCAGCAAAGCCTCACCACCCGGTTCCTGAGCCTCTGCGTGCATCTGCAGAAAGGCCTCACCCACAGGTTCCTGAGCCTCTCCCTGCAGCAGCACAAAGGCCTCATCCCCAGGCTCCTGAGCATCCCCGTGCAGCTGCAGAAAGGCCTCACACCCAGGTTCCTGAGCCTCTCCCTGCAGCTATAGAAAAGGCCTCACCCCCAGGTTCCTATACCTTTCCCTGCAGCTGCAGAAAGGCCTCACCCCGAGGTTCCTGAGCCTCTCCCTGCAGCTGCAAAAAGGCCTCACCCCCAGGTTCCTGAGCCTCTCCCTGCAGCTGCAGAAAGGCCTCACACCCAGGTTTCTGAGCCTTTCCCTGCAGCTGCAGAAAGGCTTAACACCCAGGTTCCTGAACATCCCCATGCAGCTGCAGAAAGGCCTCACCCCTAGGTTCTTGAGCCTATCCCTGCAGCTGCAGAAAGGCCTCACCCCCAGGTTCCTGGACATCTCCTTGCAGCTGCAGAAAGGCCTCACCCCCAGGTTCTTGAGCCTCTCCCTGCTGATACAGAAAAGGCCTCACCCTCAGCTTCATGATCCTCTCCCTGCAGGTTCAGAAAGGCCTCATCCCCAGGTTCCTGAGCCTCTCCCTGCAGCAGCAGAAAGGCCTCACACCCAGGTACCTGAACATCCCTGTGCAGCTGCAGAAAGCCCTCACCCTCAGGTTCCTGAGCCTATCCCTGCAGCTGCAGCAAAGCCTCACCACCTGGTTCCTGAGCCTCTGCGTGCATCTGCAGAAAGGCCTCACCCACAGGTTCCTGAGCCTCTCCCTGCAGCAGCACAAAGGCCTCATCCCCAGGCTCCTGAGCATCCCCGTGCAGCTGCAGAAAGGCCTCACACCCAGGTTCCTGAGCCTATCCCTGCAGTTGCATAAGGGCCTCAACCCCTGGTTCCTGAGCCTCTCCCTGCAGCTGCAGAAAGGCCTCACCCCAAGGTTCCTGAGCCTCTCCCTGCAGCTGCAGAAAAGGCCTCACCCGCAGGTTCCGGAGTCTCTCCCTGCAGCTGCAGAAAGGCCTCACACCCAGGTTTCTGAGCCTTTCCCTGCAGCTGCAGAAAGGCCTAAGCTCCAGGTTCCTGAACATCCCCATGCAGCTGCAGAAAGGCCTCACCCCTAGGTTCTTGGAGCCTATCCCTGCAGCTGCAGAAAGGCCTCAACCCCAGGTTCCTGGACATCTCCCTGCAGCTGCAGAAAGGCCTCACCCCAGGTTCCTGAGCTTCTCCCTGCAGATAAAGAAAAGGCCTCACCCTCAGCTTCATGAGCCTCTCCCTGCAGGTTCAGAAAGGCCTCATGCCCAGGTTCCTGAGCCTCTCCCTGCAGTAGCAGAAAGGCCTCACCTCCAGGTTCCTGAACATCCCCGTGCAGCTGCAGAAAGGCCTCACACCCAGGTTCCTGAGCCTATCCCTGCAGTTGCATAAAGGCCTCAACCCCTGGTTCCTGAGCCTATCCCTGCAGCTGCAGCAAAGCCTCACCACCTGGTTCCTGAGCCTCTGCGTGCATCTGCAGAAAGGCCTCACCCACAGGTTCCTGAGCCTCTCCCTGCAGCAGCACAAAGGCCTCATCCCCAGGCTCCTGAGCATCCCCGTGCAGCTGCAGAAAGGCCTCACACCCAGGTTCCTGAGCCTATTCCTGCAGTTGCATAAAGGCCTCAACCCCTGGTTCCTGAGCCTCTCCCTGCAGCTGCAGAAAGGCCTCACCCCCAGGTTCCTGAGCCTCTCCCTGCAGCTACAGAACGGCCTCACCCCAGGTTCCTGAGCCTATCCCTGCAGCTGCAGAAAGGCCTCACCCCAGGTTCCTGAACCTCTCCCTGCAGCTGCAGAAAAGGCCTCATCCTAGGTTCCTGAATCTCTCCCTGCAGCTGCAGATAGGCCTCACCCCCAAGTTCCTGAGCCTCTCCCTGCAGCTGCAGAAAGGCCTCACACTCAGGCTCCTGAGCCTCTCCCTGCAGCTGCAGAAAGGCCTCACCACCAGGTTCCTGAACCTCCCCCTGCAGCTGCAGAAAGGCCTCACCCCCAGGTTGGTTCCTGAGCCTCTCCCTGCAGCTACAGAAAAGTCCTCACCCCCAGGTTCCTGAACCTCTCCCAGCAGCTGCAGAAACACCTCACCCCCAGGTTCCTGAGCCTCTCCCTGCAGCTGCAGAAAGGCCTCACCTCTAGGTTCCTGAGCCTCTCCCTGCAGCTGAAGAAAGGCCGCACACCCAGGTTTCTGAGCCTCCCCCTGCAGCTGAAGAAAAGGCCTCACCCCCAAGGTTCCTGAACCTATCCCTGCAGCTGCAGATAGGCCTCACCCCCAGGTTACTGAGCCTATCCCTGCATCTATAGAAAAGGCCTCACCCCCAGGTTCGTGAGCCTCTCCCTGCAGCTATAGAAAAGGCCTCAACCCCAGGTTCCTGAGCCTATCCCTGCAGCTGCAGAAAGGCCTCACCCCCAGGTTCCTGAACCTCTCCCTGCAGCTGCAGAAAGGCCTCACCCCCAGGTTCCTGAGCCTCTCCCTGCAGCTGCAAAAAGGCCTCACCAGCAGGTTCCTGAACCTCCCCCTGCAGCTGAGAAACACATCATCCCCAGGTTCCTGAGTGTTGGAAACGGCCCTTTTTGCAGGGTTATCCCCAAACTTTTTTGCTTCTTCCTCCTTTATTTTTTCTGACCTGTGGTTGTTGGCAATAGAACTCTGGGCACTTTACCACTGCTGATCAGTGCTAAAGTGCATATGCTCTCTGTATAAATTGTTATATTGATTGGTTATCCATGATTGGTATATTTGTTTCACCTGTTAGCCCCTAGTAAAGTGCACTGAGCGTGCCAGGGCTGGTGATTCAAATGCTACTAGTGGGCTGCAGCACTGATTGTGCCACCCACAGGAGTAGCGCTAAAATGATGTCTTAGGCCTGCTTGCAGTGCCTATGTGCAGTCCAGGACTGCCATGTCGACCTGGCCAGTGCACCCACTGACCAGGCCTTATCCTTCCCTTTCTGTACATGTCAGGCATCCCTATGGTGGCCCTAGGTACCCCCCTGGGCTGGGTGCAGTGCATCTGAAAGGTAGGGCATGTACTGAGGTGTGTAACATGCCCTGGTAGTGAATTACAGCCATTTTCGTTTTTCACTGCTGAGAGGCTATCTTGCCCATAGGATAGAATGGGGAAGGCTGTTTACATGCTTATCTTCCCATAAGGGCAAGATAGAAAATCCAAGTTTGGTATCTCTGTGTTCAGAATTTAATTATACATCTTTTTAGCAAGATGGTTTTTAAATTCACTGTGTGAGAATAGCACTTTTTAGAAAGTAGCTATTCTCCTGTTTAACCTTCCTGTTTGCCTGAGTGCTGGTTGGCTGACTGGTGTCATGTGATGGGCCAGGTGGCTCCAGGAGCCTGGATGAGTCAGCAGCAGGGTGAATAGGGAGATATGCTTTAGATGGGTGGGAGGAGTAGTCCCTGGTTTTGAATAGGGCTGCCCCTGCCAGCACAAAGCTGGCTCCACCCCCTGCTGGCCAGGCTGAGGACTCTGCCTCTGCTGACACAAAGAAGGCTCCACCTCCTGCTGAGCGTCTAACGACCCTGCCCCTCACTCTGAAAGGAACCAGGTGCTCCAGGACAGAGCACACCCAGGAACCGGTTTGAGCAGGGGAATCCCCCCACTGAAACACAGAGACAAAGACTTGGACGGGTATAAGAAGAGGACCCCAGACACCTAAACTTTAGATCACTTTGTAACTAAGAAGAAACCTCTGCCAAGGAGAAAGCTGAAAAGGACTGAAGAGGAGAAGACTGCCTGCTTGCTGTTTTGCTTTGCTGCCAAGGAGAGGGGAAGGACTTTGCTGTGTCCCCTTCTTTTGATTCTGATCTCCAAGGGCCTGAGAAGAGCTGGCTCCCTGTTAAGAAGTCCCAGAAACAAAGGGACTTCACCACCAGCTCCCCTGGAACTCTGCTGAGAGAGTTCTGACCTGCCTTGGAGTGCTTGCCCAGTCTTGGGGCCTCAGGAGGTCGTTTTGCTGTGTTTTGGGATCTGGGAAGCAGAAGCGTGAAAAGTGTAACTGGTACCCAACGCATCATCCGATTGCGTGTCGCAAGAACTAGAGTGCGTGGAAAATGTCATCGCGGCACCATCGCAACACACAGGGTCCCCACATCGCCGAGTGCATCGAGCATCGTCCCGAAGCGTGAAGATTCCTGACATTGCGAGGGTCGTCGCAGAACCAGTTTGCGGGCCGCACCACTGCCGGTGCGTGAAAAGTCTCCAGTCATCGTGTGCGTCGACGCAGAGTCCCGTTCCGTGGCGCATCGAGAGTTGCGGCGCCGGAAGTCAACGCTGCGCCGCGCATCGTGCCACATCGAAGCGTGTCGCATCGAACCTGTGCGTGAAGCTTCCCCGTAAGAAACCTACGCAACGCAGGCCAAAGTCATCGCATCCTCCCCTTACAGATCGGAGCCGGCGCATCCACCTCTGCTGCGTTAAGCAGGGCTGCTGCAAAGCCTCCCCAGGATCTCAGGAGTATCGCATCGCCTTTGCAAGCTTCCTTGTTATAGCTTTTGGGAACCTTATCGCAACTACAGGTACTGTTGGGCACGAAAGTGTCGCATTTTGTGCATTGAGAGTCGCATTGTGCAAGACACTGACTTTTACATCCTGGAGTACTTTCTGCAAACTCTTGAACTATCTTTAAAGTAACCTTTTTGAATTATATGTTGGTTTGTCTGTAGTATTTGGTCTTGTGAAGTTTTTAGTAAAGATACCTTATTTTTCTAAAACTGGTGTGGAGTAAATCTGTGGTGTTTTCACTGTGTTACTGTGAGTGTTGGTACAAATACTTTACGCATTGCCTTTGATAGCCTTGACTGCTCAGGCCAAGCTACCTAGAGGGTGAGCAGGGGTTATCTTAACAGTGTATCCCCCTTTCCCTGACTAGAAGCAAGGGTCCCTACTTGGACAGTGGTACCTACCCTGCCAACTAGAGACCCCCAGATCTCACACTGAGCCTCTCCCTGCAGCTGCAGAAAGGCCTCACCCCAGGTGCCTGAGCCTATCCCTGCAGCTGCAGAAAGGCCTCACCCCCAGGTTCCTAACCCTCTCCCTGCAGCTGCAGAAAGGTCTCACCCCCAGGTTCCGGAGCATCCCCTTGCAGCTGCAGAAAGGCCTCACCCCCAGCTTCATGAGCCTCTTCCTGCAGCTCCAGAAAGGCCTCACCCACAGGTTCCTGAGCCTCTCCCTGTAGCAGCAGAAAGGCCTCACCCCCAGGTTCCTGAGCATCCCCGTGCAGCTGCAGAAAAGCCTCACCCCCAGGTTCCTGAGCCTCTCCCTGCAGCTGCAAAAATACCTCACCCCCAGATTCATGAGCCTCTCCCTGCAGCTGGAGAAAGGCCTCACCCCCAACTCCTGAGCCTCTCCCTGTAGTTGCAGACAGGCCTCACACCCAGGCTCCTGAGCCTCTCCCTGCAGCTGCAGAACGGCCTCACCACAAGGTTCCTGAAAGTCCTCCTCCTGGAGCTGCAGAAAGGCCTCACTCCGGGTTCCTGAGCCTCTCCCTGCAGCTACAGAAAAGGCCTCACCCCCAGGTTCCTGAACCTTTCCCTGCAGCTGCAGAATGGCCTCACCCCGAGGTTCCTGAGCCTGTCCCTGCAGCTGCAGAAAGGCCTTACCCCCAGGTTCCTGAGCCTCTCCCTGCAGCGGCAGAAAGGCCTCACACCCAGGTTTCTGAGCCTCTCCCTGCAGCTGCAGAAAGACCTAACCCGCAGGTTCCTGAACATCCCTGTGCAGCTGCAGAAAGGCCTCACCCCTAGGTTCCTGAGCCTATCCCTGCAGCTGCAGAAAGGCCTCACCCCGAGGTTCCTGAGCCTGTCCCTGCAGCTGCAGAAAGGCCTCACACCCAGGTTCCTGAGCGTCTCCCTGCAGCTGCAGAGAGGCCTCACCCCCAGGTTTCTGAGCCTCTCCAAGCAGCAGCAGAAAGGCCTCACCCCCAGGTTCCTGAACATCCCCGTGCAGCTGCAGAAAGGCCTCACCCCAGGTTCCTGAGCCTATCCCTGCAGAAGCAGAAAAGCCTCACCACCTGGTTTCTGAGCCTCTCCCTGCATCTGCAGAAAGGCCTCACCCACAGGTTCCTGAGCCTCTCCCTGCAGCTGCATAAAGGCATCACCCCCACATTCCTGAGCCTCTCCCTGCAGCTACAGAAAAGGCCTCAACCCCAGGTTCCTGAACATCCCCGTGCAGCTACAGAAAGGCCTCATCCCCAGGTTCCTGAGCCTATCCCTGCAGCTGCAGAAAGGACTCACCCCCAGGTTCCTGAGCCTCTCCCTGCAGCTGCAGAAAGGCCTCACCCCCAGGTTCCTGAGCCTGTCCCTGCAGCTGCAGAAAGGCCTCACCCCAGGTTCCTGAGCCTCTCCCTTCAGCTGCCGAAAGTCCTCCTCCCAGGTTCCTGAGCCTCTCCCTGCAGCTGCAGAAAGGCCTCACACCCAGGCTCCTGAGCCTCTCCCTGCAGCTGCAGAAAGGCCTCACCATAAGGTTCCTGAACCTCCTGCAGCTGCAGAAAGGCCTCACTCCCAGGTTCATGAGCCTCTCCCTGCAGCTACAGAAAAGGCCTCACCCCCAGGTTCCTGAACCTTTCCCTGCAGCTGCAGAAAAGCCTCACCCCGAGGTTCCTGAGCCTCTCCCTGCAGCTGCAGAAAGGCCTCAACCCCCAGGTTCCTCAGCCTCTCCCTGCAGCTGCAGAAAGGCCTCACACCCAGGTTTCTGAGCCTTTCCCTGCAGCTGCAGAAAGGCCTAACCCCCAGGTTCCTGAACATCCCCATGCAGCTGCAGAAATGCCTCACCCCTAGGTTCTTGAGCCTATCCCTGCAGCTGCAGAAAGGCCTCTACCCCAGGTTCCTGGACATCTCCCTGCAGCTGCAGAAAGGCCTCACCCCAGGTTCCTGAGCTTCTCCCTGCAGATAAAGAAAAGGCCTCACCCTCAGCTTCATGAGCCTCTCCCTGCAGGTTCAGAAAGGCCTCATGCCCAGGTTCCTGAGCCTCTCCCTGCAGTAGCAGAAAGGCCTCACCTCCAGGTTCCTGAACATCCCCGTGCAGCTGCAGAAAGGCCTCACACCCAGGTTCCTGAGCCTATCCCTGCAGTTGCATAAAGGCCTCAACCCCTGGTTCCTGAGCCTATCCCTGCAGCTGCAGCAAAGCCTCACCACCTGGTTCCTGAGCCTCTGCGTGCATCTGCAGAAAGGCCTCACCCACAGGTTCCTGAGCCTCTCCCTGCAGCAGCACAAAGGCCTCATCCCCAGGCTCCTGAGCATCCCCGTGCAGCTGCAGAAAGGCCTCACACCCAGGTTCCTGAGCCTATTCCTGCAGTTGCATAAAGGCCTCAACCCCTGGTTCCTGAGCCTCTCCCTGCAGCTGCAGAAAGGCCTCACCCCCAGGTTCCTGAGCCTCTCCCTGCAGCTACAGAACGGCCTCACCCCAGGTTCCTGAGCCTATCCCTGCAGCTGCAGAAAGGCCTCACCCCAGGTTCCTGAACCTCTCCCTGCAGCTGCAGAAAAGGCCTCATCCTAGGTTCCTGAATCTCTCCCTGCAGCTGCAGATAGGCCTCACCCCCAAGTTCCTGAGCCTCTCCCTGCAGCTGCAGAAAGGCCTCACACTCAGGCTCCTGAGCCTCTCCCTGCAGCTGCAGAAAGGCCTCACCACCAGGTTCCTGAACCTCCCCCTGCAGCTGCAGAAAGGCCTCACCCCCAGGTTGGTTCCTGAGCCTCTCCCTGCAGCTACAGAAAAGTCCTCACCCCCAGGTTCCTGAACCTCTCCCAGCAGCTGCAGAAACACCTCACCCCCAGGTTCCTGAGCCTCTCCCTGCAGCTGCAGAAAGGCCTCACCTCTAGGTTCCTGAGCCTCTCCCTGCAGCTGAAGAAAGGCCGCACACCCAGGTTTCTGAGCCTCCCCCTGCAGCTGAAGAAAAGGCCTCACCCCCAAGGTTCCTGAACCTATCCCTGCAGCTGCAGATAGGCCTCACCCCCAGGTTACTGAGCCTATCCCTGCATCTATAGAAAAGGCCTCATCCCCAGGTTCGTGAGCCTCTCCCTGCAGCTATAGAAAAGGCCTCAACCCCAGGTTCCTGAGCCTATCCCTGCAGCTGCAGAAAGGCCTCACCCCCAGGTTCCTGAACCTCTCCCTGCAGCTGCAGAAAGGCCTCACCCCCAGGTTCCTGAGCCTCTCCCTGCAGCTGCAAAAAGGCCTCACCAGCAGGTTCCTGAACCTCCCCCTGCAGCTGAGAAACACATCATCCCCAGGTTCCTGAGTGTTGGAAACGGCCCTTTTTGCAGGGTTATCCCCAAACTTTTTTGCTTCTTCCTCCTTTATTTTTTCTGACCTGTGGTTGTTGGCAATAGAACTCTGGGCACTTTACCACTGCTGATCAGTGCTA
The DNA here is from genome assembly GCF_964204655.1 of Triturus cristatus. Lineage (NCBI taxonomy): Eukaryota > Metazoa > Chordata > Amphibia > Caudata > Salamandridae > Triturus > Triturus cristatus. Next base: position 194,893,084 of record NC_140579.1, read on the forward strand.
AAGTGCATATGCTCTCTGTATAAATTGTTATATTGATTGGTTATCCATGATTGGTATATTTGTTTCACCTGTTAGCCCCTAGTAAAGTGCACTGAGCGTGCCAGGGCTGGTGATTCAAATGCTACTAGTGGGCTGCAGCACTGATTGTGCCACCCACAGGAGTAGCGCTAAAATGATGTCTTAGGCCTGCTTGCAGTGCCTATGTGCAGTCCAGGACTGCCATGTCGACCTGGCCAGTGCACCCACTGACCAGGCCTTATCCTTCCCTTTCTGTACATGTCAGGCATCCCTATGGTGGCCCTAGGTACCCCCCTGGGCTGGGTGCAGTGCATCTGAAAGGTAGGGCATGTACTGAGGTGTGTAACATGCCCTGGTAGTGAATTACAGCCATTTTCGTTTTTCACTGCTGAGAGGCTATCTTGCCCATAGGATAGAATGGGGAAGGCTGTTTACATGCTTATCTTCCCATAAGGGCAAGATAGAAAATCCAAGTTTGGTATCTCTGTGTTCAGAATTTAATTATACATCTTTTTAGCAAGATGGTTTTTAAATTCACTGTGTGAGAATAGCACTTTTTAGAAAGTAGCTATTCTCCTGTTTAACCTTCCTGTTTGCCTGAGTGCTGGTTGGCTGACTGGTGTCATGTGATGGGCCAGGTGGCTCCAGGAGCCTGGATGAGTCAGCAGCAGGGTGAATAGGGAGATATGCTTTAGATGGGTGGGAGGAGTAGTCCCTGGTTTTGAATAGGGCTGCCCCTGCCAGCACAAAGCTGGCTCCACCCCCTGCTGGCCAGGCTGAGGACTCTGCCTCTGCTGACACAAAGAAGGCTCCACCTCCTGCTGAGCGTCTAACGACCCTGCCCCTCACTCTGAAAGGAACCAGGTGCTCCAGGACAGAGCACACCCAGGAACCGGTTTGAGCAGGGGAATCCCCCCACTGAAACACAGAGACAAAGACTTGGACGGGTATAAGAAGAGGACCCCAGACACCTAAACTTTAGATCACTTTGTAACTAAGAAGAAACCTCTGCCAAGGAGAAAGCTGAAAAGGACTGAAGAGGAGAAGACTGCCTGCTTGCTGTTTTGCTTTGCTGCCAAGGAGAGGGGAAGGACTTTGCTGTGTCCCCTTCTTTTGATTCTGATCTCCAAGGGCCTGAGAAGAGCTGGCTCCCTGTTAAGAAGTCCCAGAAACAAAGGGACTTCACCACCAGCTCCCCTGGAACTCTGCTGAGAGAGTTCTGACCTGCCTTGGAGTGCTTGCCCAGTCTTGGGGCCTCAGGAGGTCGTTTTGCTGTGTTTTGGGATCTGGGAAGCAGAAGCGTGAAAAGTGTAACTGGTACCCAACGCATCATCCGATTGCGTGTCGCAAGAACTAGAGTGCGTGGAAAATGTCATCGCGGCACCATCGCAACACACAGGGTCCCCACATCGCCGAGTGCATCGAGCATCGTCCCGAAGCGTGAAGATTCCTGACATTGCGAGGGTCGTCGCAGAACCAGTTTGCGGGCCGCACCACTGCCGGTGCGTGAAAAGTCTCCAGTCATCGTGTGCGTCGACGCAGAGTCCCGTTCCGTGGCGCATCGAGAGTTGCGGCGCCGGAAGTCAACGCTGTGCCGCGCATCGTGCCACATCGAAGCGTGTCGCATCGAACCTGTGCGTGAAGCTTCCCCGTAAGAAACCTACGCAACGCAGGCCAAAGTCATCGCATCCTCCCCTTACAGATCGGAGCCGGCGCATCCACCTCTGCTGCGTTAAGCAGGGCTGCTGCAAAGCCTCCCCAGGATCTCAGGAGTATCGCATCGCCTTTGCAAGCTTCCTTGTTATAGCTTTTGGGAACCTTATCGCAACTACAGGTACTGTTGGGCACGAAAGTGTCGCATTTTGTGCATTGAGAGTCGCATTGTGCAAGACACTGACTTTTACATCCTGGAGTACTTTCTGCAAACTCTTGAACTATCTTTAAAGTAACCTTTTTGAATTATATGTTGGTTTGTCTGTAGTATTTGGTCTTGTGAAGTTTTTAGTAAAGATACCTTATTTTTCTAAAACTGGTGTGGAGTAAATCTGTGGTGTTTTCACTGTGTTACTGTGAGTGTTGGTACAAATACTTTACGCATTGCCTTTGATAGCCTTGACTGCTCAGGCCAAGCTACCTAGAGGGTGAGCAGGGGTTATCTTAACAGTGTATACCCCTTTCCCTGACTAGAAGCAAGGGTCCCTACTTGGACAGTGGTACCTACCCTGCCAACTAGAGACCCCCAGATCTCACACTGAGCCTCTCCCTGCAGCTGCAGAAAGGCCTCACCCCAGGTGCCTGAGCCTATCCCTGCAGCTGCAGAAAGGCCTCACCCCCAGGTTCCTAACCCTCTCCCTGCAGCTGCAGAAAGGTCTCACCCCCAGGTTCCGGAGCATCCCCTTGCAGCTGCAGAAAGGCCTCACCCCCAGCTTCATGAGCCTCTTCCTGCAGCTCCAGAAAGGCCTCACCCACAGGTTCCTGAGCCTCTCCCTGTAGCAGCAGAAAGGCCTCACCCCCAGGTTCCTGAGCATCCCCGTGCAGCTGCAGAAAAGCCTCACCCCCAGGTTCCTGAGCCTCTCCCTGCAGCTGCAAAAATACCTCACCCCCAGATTCATGAGCCTCTCCCTGCAGCTGGAGAAAGGCCTCACCCCCAACTCCTGAGCCTCTCCCTGTAGTTGCAGACAGGCCTCACACCCAGGCTCCTGAGCCTCTCCCTGCAGCTGCAGAACGGCCTCACCACAAGGTTCCTGAAAGTCCTCCTCCTGGAGCTGCAGAAAGGCCTCACTCCGGGTTCCTGAGCCTCTCCCTGCAGCTACAGAAAAGGCCTCACCCCCAGGTTCCTGAACCTTTCCCTGCAGCTGCAGAATGGCCTCACCCCGAGGTTCCTGAGCCTGTCCCTGCAGCTGCAGAAAGGCCTTACCCCCAGGTTCCTGAGCCTCTCCCTGCAGCGGCAGAAAGGCCTCACACCCAGGTTTCTGAGCCTCTCCCTGCAGCTGCAGAAAGACCTAACCCGCAGGTTCCTGAACATCCCTGTGCAGCTGCAGAAAGGCCTCACCCCTAGGTTCCTGAGCCTATCCCTGCAGCTGCAGAAAGGCCTCACCCCGAGGTTCCTGAGCCTGTCCCTGCAGCTGCAGAAAGGCCTCACACCCAGGTTCCTGAGCGTCTCCCTGCAGCTGCAGAGAGGCCTCACCCCCAGGTTTCTGAGCCTCTCCAAGCAGCAGCAGAAAGGCCTCACCCCCAGGTTCCTGAACATCCCCGTGCAGCTGCAGAAAGGCCTCACCCCAGGTTCCTGAGCCTATCCCTGCAGAAGCAGAAAAGCCTCACCACCTGGTTTCTGAGCCTCTCCCTGCATCTGCAGAAAGGCCTCACCCACAAGTTCCTGAGCCTCTCCCTGCAGCTGCATAAAGGCATCACCCCCACATTCCTGAGCCTCTCCCTGCAGCTACAGAAAAGGCCTCAACCCCAGGTTCCTGAACATCCCCGTGCAGCTACAGAAAGGCCTCATCCCCAGGTTCCTGAGCCTATCCCTGCAGCTGCAGAAAGGACTCACCCCCAGGTTCCTGAGCCTCTCCCTGCAGCTGCAGAAAGGCCTCACCCCCAGGTTCCTGAGCCTGTCCCTGCAGCTGCAGAAAGGCCTCACCCCAGGTTCCTGAGCCTCTCCCTTCAGCTGCCGAAAGTCCTCCTCCCCAGGTTCCTGAGCCTCTCCCTGCAGCTGCAGAAAGGCCTCACACCCAGGCTCCTGAGCCTCTCCCTGCAGCTGCAGAAAGGCCTCACCATAAGGTTCCTGAACCTCCTGCAGCTGCAGAAAGGCCTCACTCCCAGGTTCATGAGCCTCTCCCTGCAGCTACAGAAAAGGCCTCACCCCCAGGTTCCTGAACCTTTCCCTGCAGCTGCAGAAAAGCCTCACCCCGAGGTTCCTGAGCCTCTCCCTGCAGCTGCAGAAAGGCCTCAACCCCCAGGTTCCTCAGCCTCTCCCTGCAGCTGCAGAAAGGCCTCACACCCAGGTTTCTGAGCCTTTCCCTGCAGCTGCAGAAAGGCCTAACCCCCAGGTTCCTGAACATCCCCATGCAGCTGCAGAAATGCCTCACCCCTAGGTTCTTGAGCCTATCCCTGCAGCTGCAGAAAGGCCTCTACCCCAGGTTCCTGGACATCTCCCTGCAGCTGCAGAAAGGCCTCACCCCCAGGTACCTGAGCCTGTCCCTGCAGCAAGGCCTCACCCCAGGTTCCTGAGCCTCTCCCTTCAGCTGCCGAAAGGCCTCACCCCCAGGTTCCTGAGCCTCTCCCTGCAGCTGCAGAAAGGCCTCACACCCAGGCTCCTGAGCCTCTCCCTGCAGCTGCAGAAAGGCCTCACCATAAGGCTGCTGAACCTCCTACTGCAGCTGCAGAAAGGCCTCACTCCCAGGTTCCTGAGCCTCCCCCTGCAGCTGAAGAAAAGGCCTCACCCCCAAGGTTCCTGAACCAATCCCTGCAGCTGCAGATAGGCCTCACCCCCAGGTTACTGAGCCTCTCCCTGCAGGTATAGAAAAGGCCTCAACCCCAGGTTCCTGAGCCTATCCCTGCAGCTGCAGAAAGGCCTCACCCCTAGGTTCCTGAACCTCTCCCTTCAGCTACAGAAAGGACTCACCCCAGGTTACTGAGCCTCTCCCTGCAGCTACAGAAAAGGACTCACCCCCAAGTTCCTGAACGTCCCCCTGCAGCTGCAGAAAGGCCTCACCCCCAGGTTCCTGAGCCTCTCCCTGCAGCTGCATAAAGGCATCACCCCCACGTTCCTGAGCCTCTCCCTGCAGCTACAGAAAAGGCCTCAACCCCAGGTTCCTGAACATCCCCGTGCAGCTACAGAAAGGCCTCATCCCCAGGTTCCTGAGCCTATCCCTGCAGCTGCAGAAAGGACTCACCCCCAGGTTCCTGAGCCTCTCCCTGCAGCTGCAGAAAGGCCTCACCCCCAGGTTCCTGAGCCTGTCCCTGCAGCTGCAGAAAGGCCTCACCCCAGGTTCCTGAGCCTCTCCCTTCAGCTGCCGAAAGGCCTCACCCCCAGGTTCCTGAGCCTCTCCCAGCAGCTGCAGAAAGGCCTCACACCCAGGCTCCTGAGCCTCTCCCTGCAGCTGCAGAAAGGCCTCACCATAAGGTTCCTGAACCTCCTGCAGCTGCAGAAAGGCCTCACTCCCAGGTTCCTGAGCCTCTCCCTGCAGCTACAGAAAAGGCCTCACCCCCAGGTTCCTGAACCTTTCCCTGCAGCTGCAGAAAGGCCTCACCCCGAGGTTCCTGAGCCTCTCCCTGCAGCTGCAGAAAGGCCTCACCCCCCAGGTTCCTGAGCCTCTCCCTGCAGCTGCAGAAAGGCCTCACACCCAGGTTTCTGAGCCTTTCCCTGCAGCTGCAGAAAGGCCTAACCCCCAGGTTCCTGAACATCCCCATGCAGCTGCAGAAAGGCCTCACCCCTAGGTTCTTGAGCCTATCCCGGCAGCTGCAGAAAGGCCTCACCCCCAGGTTCCTGGACATCTCCCTGCAGCTGCAGAAAGGCCTCACCCCCAGGTTCCTGAGCCTGTCCCTGCAGCAAGGCCTCACCCCAGGTTCCTGAGCCTCTCCCTTCAGCTGCCAAAAGGCCTCACCCCCAGGTTCCTGAGCCTCTCCCTGCAGCTGCAGAAAGGCCTCACACCCAGGCTCCTGAGCCTCTTCCTGCAGCTGCAGAAAGGCCTCACCATAAGGTTCCTGAACCTCCTCCTGCAGCTGCAGAAAGGCGTCACTCCCAGGTTCCTGAGCCTCTCCCTACAGCTACAGAAAAGGCCTCACCCCCAGGTTCCTGAACCTTTCCCTGCAGCTGCAGAAAGGCCTCACCCCGAGGTTCCTGAGCCTCTCCCTGCAGCTGCAGAAAGGCCTCACCCCAAGGTTCCTGAGCCTTTCCCTGCAGCTGCAGAAAGGCCTAAGCCCCAGGTTCCTGAACATCCCCATGCAGCTGCAGAAAGGCCTCACCCCTAGGTTCTTGAGCCTATCCCTGCAGCTGCAGAAAGGCCTCACCCCCAGGTTCCTGGACATCTCCCTGCAGCTGCAGAAAGGCCTCACCCCAGGATCCTGAGCCTCTCCCTGCAGATACAGAAAAAGCCTCACCCTCAGCTTCATGATCCTCTCCCTGCAGGTTCAGAAAGGCCTCATCCCCAGGTTCCTGAGCCTCTCCCTGCAGCAGCAGAAAGGCCTCACCCCCAGGTTCCTGAACATCCCCGTGCAGCAGCAGAAAGCCCTCACCCTCAGGTTCCTGAGCCTATCCCTGCAGCTGCAGCAAAGCCTCACCACCTGGTTCCTGAGCCTCTGCGTGCATCTGCAGAAAGGCCTCACCCACAGGTTCCTGAGCCTCTCCCTGCAGCAGCACAAAGGCCTCATCCCCAGGCTCCTGAGCATCCCCGTGCAGCTGCAGAAAGGCCTCACACCCAGGTTCCTGAGCCTATCCCTGCAGTTGCATAAAGGCCTCAACCCCTGGTTCCTGAGCCTCTCCCTGCAGCTGCAGAAAGGCCTCACCCCCAGGTTCCTGAGCCTCTCCTTGCAGCTACAGAACGGCCTCACCCCAGGTTCCTGAGCCTATCCCTGCAGCTGCAGAAAAGGCCTCACCCTAGGTTCCTGAGTCTCTCCCTGCAGCTGCAGATAGGCCTCACCCCCAAGTTCCTGAGCCTCCCCCTGCAGCTGAAGAAAAGGCCTCACCCCCAAGGTTTCTGAACCTATCCCTGCAGCTGCAGATAGGCCTCACCCCCAGGTTACTGAGCCTATCCCTGCATCTATAGAAAAGGCCTCACCCCCAAGGTTTCTGAACCTATCCCTGCAGCTGCAGATAGGCCTCACCCCCAGGTTACTGAGCCTATCCCTGCATCTATAGAAAAGGCCTCACCCCCAGGTTCGTGAGCCTCTACCTGCAGCAGCAGAAAGGCCTCACCCCCAGGTTCCTTAGCATCCCCGTGCAGCTGCAGAAAAGCCTCACCCCCAGGTTCCTGATCCTCTCCCTGCAGCTGCAAAAATACCTCACCCCCAGATTCATGAGCCTCTCCCTGCAGCTGCAGAAAGGCCTCACCCCCAAGTTCCTGAGCCTCTCCCTGCAGCTGCAGACAGGCCTCACACCCAGGCTCCTGAGCCTCTCCCTGCAGCTGCAGAACGGCCTCACCACAAGGTTCCTGAACCTCCTCCTCCTGCAGCTGCAGAAAGGCCTCACTCCAGGGTTCCTGAACCTCTCCCTGCAGCTACAGAAAAGGCCTCACCCCCAGGTTCCTGAACCTTTCCCTGCAGCTGCAGAATGGCCTCACCCCGAGGTTCCTGAGCCTGTCCCTGCAGCTGCAGAAAGGCCTTACCCCCAGGTTCCTGAGCCTCTACCTGCAGCGGCAGAAAGGCCTCACACCCAGGTTTCTGAGCCTCTTCCTGCAGCTGCAGAAAGACCTACCCCGTAGGTTCCTGAACATCCCTGTGCAGCTGCAGAAAGGCCTCACCCCTAGGTTCCTGAGCCAATCCCTGCAGCTGCAGAAAGGCCTCACCCCGAGGTTCCTGAGCCTGTCCCTGCAGCTGCAGAGAGGCCTAACCCCCAGGTTTCTGAGCCTCTCCAAGCAGCAGCAGAAAGGCCTCACCCCCAGGTTCCTGAACATTCCCGTGCAGCTGCAGAAAGGCCTCACCCCAGGTCCCTGAGCCTATCCCTGCAGAAGCAGAAAAGCCTCACCCACAGGTTCCTGAGCCTCTCCCTGCAGCTGCATAAAGGCATCACCCCCACGTTCCTGAGCCTCTCCCTGCAGCTAGAGAAAAGGCCTCATCCCCAGGTTCCTGAGCCTATCCCTGCAGCTAGAGAAAGGACTCACCCCCAGGTTCCTGAGCCTCTCCCTGCAGCTGCAGAAAGGTCTCACCCCCAGGTTCCTGAGCCTGTCCCTGCAGCTGCAGAAAGGCCTCACCCCAGGTTCCTGGGCCTCTCCCTTCAGCTGCCGAAAGGCCTCACACCCAGGTTCCTGAGCCTCTCCCTGCAGCTGCAGAAAGGCCTCACACCCAGGCTCCTGAGCCTCTCCCTCAGCTGCAGAAAGGCCTCACCATAAGGTTCCTGAACCTCCTGCAGCTGCAGAAAGGCCTCAATCCCAGGTTCCTGAGCCTCTCCCCGCAGCTACAGAAAAGGCCTCACCCCCAGGTTCCTGAATCTTTCCCTGCAGCAAGGCATCACCCCGAGGTTCCTGTGCCTCTCCCTGCAGCTGCAGAAAGGCCTCATCCCCAGGTTCCTGAGCCTCTCCCTGCAGCTGCAGAAAGGCCTCACACCCAGGTTTCTGAGCCTTTCCCTGCAGCTGCAGAAAGGCCTAACCCCCAGGTTCCTGAACATCCCCATGCAGCTGGAGAAAGGCCTCACCCCTAGGTTCTTGAGCCTATCCCTGCAGCTGCAGAAAGGCCTCACCCCCAGGTTCCTGGACATCTCCCTGCAGCTGCAGAAAGGCCTCACCCCCAGGTTCCTGAGCCTCTCCCTTCAGCTGCCGAAAAGCCTCACCCCCAGGTTCCTGAGCCTCTCCCTGCAGCTGCAGAAAGGCCTCACACCCAGGCTCCTGAGCCTCTCCCTGCAGCTGCAGAAAGGCCTCACCATAAGGTTCCTGAACCTCCTCCTGCAGCTGCAGAAAGGCCTCACTCCCAGGTTCCTGAGCCTCTCCCTGCAGCAGCAGAAAGGCCTCACCCCCAGGTTCCTGAACCTTTCCCTGCAGCTGCAGAAAGCCCTCACCCTCAGGTTCGTGAGCCTATCCCTGCAGCTGCAGCAAAGCCTCACCACCTGGTTCCTGAGCCTCTGCGTGCATCTGCAGGAAGGCCTCACCCACAGGTTCCTGAGCCTCTCCCTGCAGCAGCACAAAGGCCTCACACCCAGGTTCCTGAGCCTCTCCCTGCAGCTACAGAAAAGGCCTCACCCCCAGGTTCCTGAACCTTTCCCTGCAGCTGCAGAAAGGCCTCACCCCGAGGTTCCTGAGCCTCTCCCTGCAGCTGCAGAAAGGCCTCACCCCCAGGTTCCTGAGCCTCTCCCTGTAGCTGCAGAAAGGCCTCACACCCAGGTTTCTGAGCCTTTCCCTGCAGCTGCAGAAAGTCTTAACCCCCAGGTTCCTGAACATCCCCATGCAGCTGCAGAAAGGCCTCACCCCTAGGTTCTTGAGCCTATCCCTGCAGCTGCAGAAAGGCCTCACCCCCAGGTTCCTGGACATCTCCCTGCAGCTGCAGAAAGGCCTCACCCCCAGGTTCTTGAGCCTCTCCCTGCAGATACAGAAAAGGCCTCACCCTCAGCTTCATGATCCTCTCCCTGCAGGTTCAGAAAGGCCTCATCCCCAGGTTCCTGAGCCTCTCCCTGCAGCAGCAAAAAGGCCTCACCCCCAGGTTCCTGAACATCCCTGTGCAGCTGCAGAAAGCCCTCACCCTCAGGTTCCTGAGCCTATACCTGCAGCTGCAGCAAAGCCTCACCACCTGGTTCCTGAGCCTCTGCGTGCATCTGCAGAAAGGCCTCACCCACAGGTTCCTGAGCCTCTCCCTGCAGCAGCACAAAGGCCTCATCCCCAGGCTCCTGAGCATCCCCGTGCAGCTGCAGAAAGGCCTCACACCCAGGTTCCTGAGCCTATCCCTGCAGTTGCATAAGGGCCTCAACCCCTGGTTCCTGAGCCTCTCCCTGCAGCTGCAGAAAGGCCTCACCCCCAGGTTCCTGAGCCTCTCCCTGCAGCTGCAGAAAAGGCCTCACCCTAGGTTCTGGAGTCTCTCCCTGCAGCTGCAGAAAGGCCTCACACTCAGGCTCGTGAGCCTCTCCCTGCAGCTGCAGAAAGGCCTCACCACCAGGTTCCTGAACCTCCCCCTGCAGCTGCAGAAAGGCCTCACCCCCAGGTTGGTTCCTGAGCCTCTCCCTGCAGCTACAGAAACACCTCACCCCCAGGTTCCTGAACCTCTCCCAGCAGCTGCAGAAACACCTCACCTCCAGGTTCCTGAGCCTCTCCCTGCAGCTGCAGAAAGGCCTCACCTCTAGGTTCCTGAGCCTCTCCCTGCAGCTGAAGAAAGGCCGCACACCCAGGTTTCTTAGCCTCCCCCTGCAGCTGAAGAAAAGGCCTCACCCCCAAGGTTCCTGAACCTATCCCTGCAGCTGCAGATAGGCCTCACCCCCAGGTTACTGAGCCTATCCCTGCATCTATAGAAAAGGCCTCACCCCCAGGTTCGTGAGCCTCTCCCTGCAGCAGCAGAAAGGCCTCACCCCCAGGTTCCTGAGCATCCCCGTGCAGCTGCAGAAAAGCCTCACCCCCAGGTTCCTGAGCCTCTCCCTGCAGCTGCAAAAATACCTCACCCCCAGATTCATGAGCCTCTCCCTGCAGCTGCAGAAAGGGCTCACCCCCAAGTTCCTGAGCCTCTCCCTGCAGCTGCAGAAAGGGCTCACACCCAGGCTCCTGAGCCTCTCCCTGCAGCTGCAGAACGGCCTCACCACAAGGTTCCTGAACCTCCTCCTCCTGCAGCTGCAGAAAAACCTCACTCCCGGGTTCCTGAGCCTCTCCCTGCAGCTACAGAAAAGGCCTCACCCCCAGGTTCCTGAACCTTTCCCTGCAGCTGCAGAAAGGCCTTACCACCAGGTTCCTGAGCCTCTCCCTGCAGCGGCAGAAAGGCCTCACACCCAGGTTTCTGAGCCTCTCCCTGCAGCTGCAGAAAGACCTAACCCGAAGGTTCCTGAACATCCCTGTGCAGCTGCAGAAAGGCCTCACCCCTAGGTTCCTGAGCCAATCCCTGCAGCTGCAGAAAGGCCTCACCCCGAGGTTCCTGAGCCTGTCCCTGCAGCTGCAGAAAGGCCTCACACCCAGGTTCCTGAGCGTCTCCCTGCAGCTGCAGAGAGGCCTCATCCCCAGGTTTCTGAGCCTCTCCAAGCAGCAGCAGAAAGGCCTCACCCCCATGTTCCTGAACATCCCCGTGCTACTGCAGAAAGGCCTCACCCCAGGTTCCTGAGCCTCTCTCTTCAGCTGCCGAAAGGCCTCACCCCCAGGTTCCTGAGCCTCTCCCTGCAGCTGCAGAAAGGCCTCACACCCAGGCTCCTGAGCCTCTCCCTGCAGCTGCAGAAAGGCCTCACCATAAGGTTCCTGAACCTCCTGCAGCTGCAGAAAGGCCTCACTCCCAGGTTCCTGAGCCTCTCCCTGCAGCTACAGAAAAGGCCTCACCCCCAGGTTCCTGAACCTTTCCCTGCAGCTGCAGAAAGGCCTCACCCCGAGGTTCCTGAGCCTCTCCCTGCAGCTGCAGAAAGGCCTCACCCCCAGGTTCCTGAGCCTCTCCCTGCAGCTGCAGAAAGGCCTCACACCCAGGTTTCTGAGCCTCTCCCTGCAGCAGCAGAAAGGCCTCACCTCCAGGGTTCTGAACATCCCCGTGCAGCTGCAGAAAGGCCTCACACCCAGGTTCCTGAGCCTATCCCTGCAGTTGCATAAAGGCCTCAACCCCTGGTTCCTGAGCCTATCCCTGCAGCTGCAGCAAAGCCTCACCACCTGGTTCCTGAGCCTCTGCGTGCATCTGCAGAAAGGCCTCACCCACAGGTTCCTGAGCCTCTCCCTGCAGCAGCACAAAGGCCTCATCCCCAGGCTCCTGAGCATCCCCGTGCAGCTGCAGAAAGGCCTCACACCCAGGTTCCTGAGCCTATTCCTGCAGTTGCATAAAGGCCTCAACCCCTGGTTCCTGAGCCTCTCCCTGCAGCTGCAGAAAGGTCTCACCCCCAGGTTCCTGAGCCTCTCCCTGCAGCTACAGAACGGCCTCACCCCAGGTTCCTGAGCCTATCCCTGCAGCTGCAGAAAGGCCTCACCCCAGGTTCCTGAACCTCTCCCTGCAGCTGCAGAAAAGGCCTCACCCTAGGTTCCTGAGTCTCTCCCTGCAGCTGCAGATAGGCCTCACCCCCAAGTTCCTGAGCCTCTCCCTGCAGCTGCAGAAAGGCCTCACACTCAGGCTCCTGAGCCTCTCCCTGCAGCTGCAGAAAGGCCTCACCACCAGGTTCCTGAACCTCCCCCTGCAGCTGCAGAAAGGCCTCACCCCCAGGTTGGTTCCTGAGCCTCTCCCTGCAGCTACTGAAAAGTCCTCACCCCCAGGTTCCTGAACCTCTCCCAGCAGCTGCAGAAACACCTCACCCCCAGGTTCCTGAGCCTCTCCCTGCAGCTGCAGAAAGGCCTCACCTCTAGGTTCCTGAGCCTCTCCCTGCAGCTGAAGAAAGGCCGCACACCCAGGTTTCTGAGCCTCCCCCTGCAGCTGAAGAAAAGGCCTCACCCCCAAGGTTCCTGAACCTATCCCTGCAGCTGCAGATAGGCCTCACCCCCAGGTTACTGAGCCTATCCCCGCATCTATAGAAAAGGCCTCTCACCCCCAGGTTCGTGAGCCTCTCCCTGCAGCTATAGAAAAGGCCTCAACCCCAGGTTCCTGAGCCTATCCCTGCAGCTGCAGAAAGGCCTCACCCCCAGGTTCCTGAACCTCTCCCTGCAGCTGCAGAAAGGCCTCACCCCCAGGTTCCTGAGCCTCTCCCTGCAGCTGCAAAAAGGCCTCACCAGCAGGTTCCTGAACCTCCCCCTGCAGCTGAGAAACACATCATCCCCAGGTTCCTGAGTGTTGGAAACAGCCCTTTTTGCAGGGTTATCCCCAAACTTTTTTGCTTCTTCCTCCTTTATTTTTTCTGACCTGTGGTTGTTGGCAATAGAACTCTGGGCACTTTACCACTGCTGATCAGTGCTAAAGTGCATATGCTCTCTGTATAAATTGTTATATTGATTGGTTATCCATGATTGGTATATTTGTTTCACCTGTTAGCCCCTAGTAAAGTGCACTGAGCGTGCCAGGGCTGGTGATTCAAATGCTACTAGTGGGCTGCAGCACTGATTGTGCCACCCACAGGAGTAGTGCTAAAATGATGTCTTAGGCCTGCTTGCAGTGCCTATGTGCAGTCCAGGACTGCCATGTTGACCTGGCTAGTGCACCCACTGACCAGGCCTTATCCTTCCCTTTCTGTACATGTCAGGCATCCCTATGGTGGCCCTAGGTACCCCCCTGGGCTGGGTGCAGTGTATCTGAAAGGTAGGGCATGTACTGAGGTGTGTAACATGCCCTGGTAGTGAATTACAGCCATTTTCGTTTTTCACTGCTGAGAGGCTATCTTGCCCATAGGATAGAATGGGGAAGGCTGTTTACATGCTTATCTTCCCATAAGGGCAAGATAGAAAATCCAAGTTTGGTATCTCTGTGTTCAAAATTTAATTATACATCTTTTTAGCAAGATGGTTTTTAAATTCACTGTGTGAGAATAGCACTTTTTAGAAAGCAGCTATTCTCCTGTTTAACCTTCCTGTGTGCCTGTGTGCTGGTTGGCTGACTGGTGTCATGTGATGGGCCAGGTGGCTCCAGGAGCCTGGATGAGTCAGCAGCAGGGTGAATAGGGAGATCTGCTTTAGATGGGTCGGAGGAGTAGTCCCTGGTTTTGAATAGGGCTGCCCCTGCCAGCACAAAGCTGGCTCCACCCCCTGCTGGCCAGGCTGAGGACTCTGCCTCTGCTGACACAAAGAAGGCTCCACCTCCTGCTGAGCGTCTAACGACCCTGCCCCTCACTCTGAAAGGAACCAGGTGCTCCAGGGCAGAGCACACCCAGGAACCGGTTTGAGCAGGGGAATCCCCCCACTGAAACACAGAGACAAAGACTTGGAGGGGTATAAGAAGAGGACCCCAGACACCTAAACTTTAGATCACTTTGTAACTAAGAAGAAACCTCTGCCAAGGAGAAAGCTGAAAAGGACTGAAGAGGAGAAGACTGCCTGCTTGCTATTTTGCTTTGCTGCCAAGGAGAGGGGAAGGACTTTGCTGTGTCCCCTTCTTTTGATTCTGATCTCCAAGGGCCTGAGAAGAGCTGGCTCCCTGTTAAGAAGTCCCAGGAACAAAAGGACTTCACCACCAGCTCCCCTGGAACTCTGCTGAGAGAGTTCTGACCTGCCTTGGAGTGCTTGCCCAGTCTTGGGGCCTCAGGAGGTCGTTTTGCTGTGTTTTGGGAGCTGGGAAGCAGAAGCGTGAAAAGAGTAACTGGTACCCAACGCATCATCCGATTGCGTGTCGCAAGAACGAGAGTGCGTGGAAAATTTCATCGCGGCACCATCGCAACACGCAGGGTCCCCGCATCGCCGAGTGCGTCGAGCATCGTCCCGAAGCGTGAAGATTCCTGACATTGCGAGGGTCGTCGCAGAACCAGTTTGCGGGCCGCACCACTGCCGGTGCGTGAAAAGTCTCCAGTCATCGTGTGCGTCGACGCAGAGTCCCGTTCCGTGGCGCATCGAGAGTTGCGGCGCCGGAAGTCAACGCTGCGCCGCGCATCGTGCCACATCGAAGCGTGTCGCATCGAACCTGTGCGTGAAGCTTCCCCCTAAGAAACCTACGCAACGAAGGCCAAAGTCATCGCATCCTCCCCTTACAGATCGGAGCCGGCGCATCCATCTCTGCTGCGTGAAGCAGGGCTGCTGCAAAGCCTCCCCAGGATCTCAGGAGTATCGCATCGCCTTTGCAAGCTTCCTTGTTATAGCTTTTGGGAACCTTATCGCAACTACAGGTACTGTTGGGCACGAAAGTGTCGCATTTTGTGCATTGAGAGTCGCATTGTGCAAGACACTGACTTTTACATCCTGGAGTACTTTCTGCAAACTCTTGAACTATCTTTAAAGTAACCTTTTTGAATTATATGTTGGTTTGTCTGTAGTATTTGGTCTTATAGGCCTCACCCCCAGGTTCCTGAGCCTCTCCCTTCAGCTGCCGAAAAGCCTCACCCCCAGGTTCCTGAGCCTCTCCCTGCAGCTGCAGAAAGGCCTCACACCCAGGCTCCTGAGCCTCTCCCTGCAGCAGCACAAAGGCCTCATCCCCAGGCTCCTGAGCATCCCCGTGCAGCTGCAGAAAGGCCTCACACCCAGGTTCCTGAGCCTCTCCCTGCAGCTATAGAAAAGGCCTCACCCCCAGGTTCCTATACCTTTCCCTGCAGCTGCAGAAAGGCCTCACCCCGAGGTTCCTGAGCCTCTCCCTGCAGCTGCAAAAAGGCCTCACCCCCAGGTTCCTGAGCCTCTCCCTGCAGTGGCAGAAAGGCCTCACACCCAGGTTTCTGAGCCTCTCCCTGCAGCTGCAGAAAGACCTAACCCGCAGGTTCCTGAACATCCCTGTGCAGCTGCAGAAAGGCCTCACCCCTAGGTTCCTGAGCCTATCCCTGCAGCTGCAGAAAGGCCTCACCCCGAGGTTCCTGAGCCTGTCCCTGCAGCTGCAGAAAGGCCTCACACCCAGGTTCCTGAGCGTCTCCCTTCAGCTGCAGAGAGGCCTCACCCCCAGGTTTCTGAGTCTCTCCAAGCAGCAGCAGAAAGGCCTCACCCCCAGGTTCCTGAACATCCCCGTGCAGCTGCAGAAAGGCCTCACCCCAGGTTCCTGAGCCTATCCCTGCAGAAGCAGAAAAGCCTCACCACCTGGTTCCTGAGCCTCTCCCTGCATCTGCAGAAAGGCCTCACCCACAGGTTCCTGAGCCTCTCCCTGCAGCTGCATAAAGGCATCACCCCCACATTCCTGAGCCAATCCCTGCAGCTACAGAAAAGGCCTCAACCCCAGGTTCCTGAACATCCCCGTGGAGCTACAGAAAGGCCTCATCCCCAGGTTCCTGAGCCTATCCCTGCAGCTGCAGAAAGGACTCACCCCAGGTTCCTGAGCCTCTCCCTGCAGCTGCAGAAAGGCCTCACCCCCAGGTTCCTGAGCCTGTCCCTGCAGCTGCAGAAAGGCCTCACCCCAGGTTCCTGAGCCTCTCCCTTCAGCTGCCGAAAGGCCTCATCCCCAGGTTCCTGAGCCTCTCCCTGCAGCTGCAGAAAGGCCTCACACCCAGGCTCCTGAGCCTCTCCCTGCAGCTGCAGAAAGGCCTCACCATAAGGTTCCTGAACCTCCTGCAGCTGCAGAAAGGCCTCACTCCCAGGTTCCTGAACCTTTCCCTGCAGCTGCAGAAAAGCCTCACCCCGAGGTTCCTGAGCCTCTCCCTGCAGCTGCAGAAAGGCCTCACCCCCCAGGTTCCTCAGCCTCTCCCTGCAACTGCAGAAAGGCCTCACACCCAGGTTTCTGAGCCTTTCCCTGCAGCTGCAGAAAGGCCTAACCCCCAGGTTCCTGAACATCCCCATGCAGCTGCAGAAATGCCTCACCCCTAGGTTCTTGAGCCTATCCCTGCAGCTGCAGAAAGGCCTCTACCCCAGGTTCCTGGACATCACCCTGCAGCTGCAGAAAGGCCTCACCCCCAGGTACCTGAGCCTGTCCCTGCAGCAAGGCCTCACCCCAGGTTCTTGAGCCTCTCCCTTCAGCTGCCGAAAGGCCTCACCCCCAGGTTCCTGAGCCTCTCCCAGCAGCTGCAGAAAGGCCTCACACCCAGGCTCCTGAGCCTCTCCCTGCAGCTGCAGAAAGGCCTCACCATAAGGCTCCTGAACCTCCTACTGCAGCTGCAGAAAGTCCTCACTCCCAGGTTCCTGAGCCTCCCCCTGCAGCTGAAGAAAACGCCTCACCCCCAAGGTTCCTGAACCTATCCCTGCAGCTGCAGATAGGCCTCACCCCAGGTTACTGAGCCTATCCCTGCATCTATAGAAAAGGCCTCACCCCCAGGTTCGTGAGCCTCTCCCTGCAGGTATAGAAAAGGCCTCAACCCCAGGTTCCTGAGCCTATCCCTGCAGCTGCAGAAAGGCCTCACCCCTAGGTTCCTGAACCTCTCCCTGCAGCTACAGAAAGGACTCACCCCAGGTTACTGAGCCTCTCCCTGCAGCTACAGAAAAGGACTCACCCCCAAGTTCCTGAACGTCCCCCTGCAGCTGCAGAAAGGCCTCACCCCCAGGTTCCTGAGCCTCTCCCTGCAGCTGCAAAAAGGCCTCACCAGCAGGTTCCTGAACCTCCCCCTGCAGCTGAGAAACACATCACCCCCAGGTTCCTGAGCCTCTCCCTGCAGCTGCAGAAAGGCCTCACCCCAGGTGCCTGAGCCTATCCCTGCAGCTGCAGAAAGGCCTCACCCCCAGGTTCCTAACCCTCTCCCTGCAGCTGCAGAAAGGTCTCACCCCCAGGTTCCTGAGCATCCCCTTGCAGCTGCAGAAAGGCCTCACCCCCAGCTTCATGAGCCTCTCCCTGCAGCTCCAGAAAGGCCTCACCCACAGGGTTCTGAGCCTCTCCCTGTAGCAGCAGAAAGGCCTCACCCCCAGGTTCCTGAGCATCCCCGTGCAGCTGCAGAAAAGCCTCACCCCCAGGTTCCTGAGCCTCTCCCTGCAGCTGCAAAAATACCTCACCCCCAGATTCATGAGCCTCTCCCTGCAGCTGGAGAAAGGCCTCACCCCCAACTCCTGAGCCTCTCCCTGCAGCTGCAGACAGGCCTCACACCCAGGCTCCTGAGCCTCTCCCTGCAGCTGCAGAACGGCCTCACCACAAGGTTCCTGAACGTCCTCCTCCTGGAGCTGCAGAAAGGCCTCACTCCCGGGTTCCTGAGCCTCTCCCTGCAGCTAAAGAAAAGGCCTCACCCCCAGGTTCCTGAACCTTTCCCTGCAGCTGCAGAATGGCCTCACCCCGAGGTTCCTGAGCCTGTCCCTGCAGCTGCAGAAAGGCCTTACCCCCAGGTTCCTGAGCCTCTCCCTGCAGCGGCAGAAAGGCCTCACACCCAGGTTTCTGAGCCTCTCCCTGCAGCTGCAGAAAGACCTAACCCGCAGGTTCCTGAACATCCCTGTGCAGCTGCAGAAAGGCCTCACCCCTAGGTTCCTGAGCCTATCCCTGCAGCTGCAGAAAGGCCTCACGCCGAGGTTCCTGAGCCTGTCCCTGCAGCTGCAGAAAGGCCTCACACCCAGGTTCCTGAGCGTCTCCCTGCAGCTGCAGAGAGGCCTCTCCCCCAGGTTTCTGAGCCTCTCCAAGCAGCAGCAGAAAGGCCTCACCCCCAGGTTCCTGAACATCCCTGTGCAGCTGCAGAAAGGCCTCACCCCAGGTTCCTGAGCCTATCCCTGCAGAAGCAGAAAAGCCTAACCACCTGGTTCCTGAGCCTCTCCCTGCATCTGCAGAAAGGCCTCACCCACAGGTTCCTGAGCCTCTCCCTGCAGCTGCATAAAGGCATCACCCCCACGTTCCTGAGCCTCTCCCTGCAGCTACAGAAAAGGCCTCAACCCCAGGTTCCTGAACATCCCCGTGCAGCTACAGAAAGGCCTCATCTCCAGGTTCCTGAGCCTATCCCTGCAGCTGCAGAAAGGACTCACCCCCAGGTTCCTGAGCCTCTCCCTGCAGCTGCAGAAAGGCCTCACCCCCAGGTTCCTGAGCCTCTCCCAGCAGCTGCAGAAAGGCCTCACACCCAGGCTCCTGAGCCTCTCCCTGCAGCTGCAGAAAGGCCTCACCATAAGGTTCCTGAACCTCCTGCAGCTGCATAAAGGCCTCACTCCCAGGTTCCTGAGCCTCTCCCTGCAGCTACAGAAAAGGCCTCACCCCCAGGTTCCTGAACCTTTCCCTGCAGCTGCAGAAAGGCCTCACCCCGAGGTTCCTGAGCCTCTCCCTGCAGCTGCAGAAAGGCCTCACCCCCCAGGTTCCTGAGCCTCTCCCTGCAGCTGCAGAAAGGCCTCACACCCAGGTTTCTGAGCCTTTCCCTGCAGCTGCAGAAAGGCCTAACCCCCAGATTCCTGAACTTCCCATGCAGCTGCAGAAAGGCCTCACCCCTAGGTTCTTGAGCCTATCCCGGCAGCTGCAGAAAGGCCTCACCCCCAGGTTCCTGGACATCTCCCTGCAGCTGCAGAAAGGCCTCACCCCCAGGTTCCTGAGCCTTCCCTGCAGCAAGGCCTCACCCCAGGTTCCTGAGCCTCTCCCTTCAGCTGCCGAAAGGCCTCACCCCCAGGTTCCTGAGCCTCTCCCTGCAGCTGCAGAAAGGCCTCACATCCAGGCTCCTGAGCCTCTTCCTGCAGCTGCAGAAAGGCCTCACCATAAGGTTCCTGAACCTCCTCCTGCAGCTGCAGAAAGGCGTCACTCCCAGGTTCCTGAGCCTCTCTCTACAGCTACAGAAAAGGCCTCACCCCCAGGTTCCTGAACCTTTCCCTGCAGCTGCAGAAAGGCCTCACCCCGAGGTTCCTGAGCCTCTCCCTGCAGCTGCAGAAAGGCCTCACCACAAGGTTCCTGAGCCTTTCCCTGCAGCTGCAGAAAGGCCTAAGCCCCAGGTTCCTGAACATCCCCATGCAGCTGCAGAAAGGCCTCACCCCTAGGTTCTTGAGCCTATCCCTGCAGCTGCAGAAAGGCCTCACCCCCAGGTTCCTGGACATCTCCCTGCAGCTGCAGAAAGGCCTCACCCCCAGGATCCTGAGCCTCTCCCTGCAGATAAAGAAAAAGCGTCACCCTCAGCTTCATGATTCTCTCCCTGCAGGTTCAGAAAGGCCTCATCCCCAGGTTCCTGAGCCTCTCCCTGCAGCAGCAGAAAGGCCTCACCCCCAGGTTCCTGAACATCCCCGTGCAGCAGCAGAAAGCCCTCACCCTCAGGTTCCTGAGCCTATCCCTGCAGATGCAGCAAAGCCTCACCACCTGGTTCCTGAGCCTCTGCGTGCATCTGCAGAAAGGCCTCACCCACAGGTTCCTGAGCCTCTCCCTGCAGCAGCACAAAGGCCTCATCCCCAGGCTCCTGAGCATCCCCGTGCAGCTGCAGAAAGGCCTCACACCCAGGTTCCTGAGCCTATCCCTGCAGCTGCAGAAAAGGCCTCACCCTAGGTTCCTGAGTCTCTCCCTGCAGCTGCAGATAGGCCTCACCACCAAGTTCCTGAGCCTCTCCCTGCAGCTGCAGACAGGCCTCACACCCAGGCTCCTGAGCCTCTCCCTGCAGCTGCAGAACGGCCTCACCACAAGGTTCCTGAACCTCCTCCTCCTGCAGCTGCAGAAAGGCCTCACTCTAGGGTTCCTGAACCTCTCCCTGCAGCTACAGAAAAGGCCTCACCCCCAGGTTCCTGAACCTTTCCCTGCAGCTGCAGAATGGCCTCACCCCGAGGTTCCTGAGCCTCTCCCTGCAGCTGCAGAAAGGCCTCACCCCCAGGTTCCTGAGCCTCTCCCTGCAGCTGCGGAAAGGCCTCACACCCAGGTTTCTGAGCCTTTCCCTGCAGCTGCAGAAAGGCCTAACCCCCAGGTTCCTGAACATCCCCATGCAGCTGCAGAAAGGCCTCACCCCTAGGTTCTTGAGCCTATCCCTGCAGCTGCAGAAAGGCCTCACCCCCAGGTTCCTGGACATCTCCTGCAGCTGCAGACAGGCCTCACCATAAGGTTCCTGAACCTCCTCCTGCAGCTGCAGAAAGGCCTCACTCCCAGGTTCCTGAGCCTCTCCCTGCAGCAAGGCCTCACCCGCAGGTTCCTGAGCCTCTCCCTGCAGCTGCAGAAAGGCCTCACACCCAGGTTTCTAAGCCTTTCCCTGCAGCTGCAGAAAGGCCTAACCCCCAGGTTCCTGAACATTCCCATGCAGCTGCAGAAAGGCCCCACCCCTAGGTTCTTGAGCCTATCCCTGCAGCTGCAGAAAGGCCTCACCCCCAGGTTCCTGGACATCTCCCTGCAGCTGCAGAAAGGCCTCACCCCCAGGTTCCTGAGCCTCTCCCTGCAGATACAGAAAAGGCCTCACCCTCAGCTTCATGATCCTCTCCCTGCAGGTTCAGAAAGGCCTCATCCCCAGGTTCCTGAGCCTCTCCCTGCAGCAGCAGAAAGGCATCACCCCCAGGTTCCTGAACATCCCAGTGCAGCTGCAGAAAGCCCTCACCCTCAGGTTCCTGAGCCTCTCCCTGCAGCAGCACAAAGGCCTCATCCCCAGGCTCCTGAGCATCCCCGTGCAGCTGCAGAAAGGCCTCACACCCAGGTTCCTGAGCCTATCCCTGCAGCTGCATAAAGGCCTCAACCCCTGGTTCCTGAGCCTCTCCCTGCAGCTGCAGAAAAGGCCTCACCCTAGGTTCCGGAGTCTCTCCCTGCAGCTGCAGAAAGGCTTCACACTCAGGCTCCTGAGCCTCTCCTGCAGCTGCAGAAAGGCCTCACCACAAGGTTCCTGAACCTCCCCCTGCAGCTGCAGAAAGGCCTCACCCCCAGGTTGGTTCCTGAATCTCTCCCTGCAGCTACAGATAAGTCCTCACCCCCAGGTTCCTGAACCTCTCCCAGCAGCTGCAGAAGCACCTCACCCCCAGGTTCCTGAGCCTCTCCCTGCAGCTGCAGAAAGGCCTCACCTCTAGGTTCCTGAGCCTCTCCCTGCAGCTGAAGAAAGGCCGCACACCCAGGTTTCTGAGCCTCCCCCTGCAGCTGAAGAAAAGGCCTGACCCCCAAGGTTCCTGAACCTATCCCTGCAGCTGCAGATAGGCCTCACCCCCAGGTTACTGAGCCTATCCCTGCATCTATAGAAAAGGCCTCACCCCCAGGTTCGTGAGCCTCTCCCTGCAGCAGCAGAAAGGCCGTACCCCCAGGTTCCTGAGCATCCCCGTGCAGCTGCAGAAAAGCCTCACCCCCAGGGTCCTGAGCCTCTCCCTGCAGCTGCAAAAATACCTCACCCCCAGATTCATGAGCCTCTCCCTGCAGCTGCAGAAAGGCCTCACCCCCAAGTTCCTGAGCCTCTCCCTGCAGCTGCAGACAGGCCTCACACCCAGGCTCCTGAGCCTCTCCCTGCAGCTGCAGAACGGCCTCACCACAAGGTTCCTGAACCTCCTCCTCCTGCAGCTGCAGAAAGGCCTCACTCTAGGGTTCCTGAACCTCTCCCTGCAGCTACAGAAAAGGCCTCACCCCCAGGTTCCTGAACCTTTCCCTGCAGCTGCAGAATGGCCTCACCCCGAGGCTCCTAAGCCTGTCCCTGCAGCTGCAGAAAGGCCTTACCCCCAGGTTCCTGAGCCTCTCCCTGCAGCGGCAGAAAGGCCTCACACCCAGGTTTCTGAGCCTCTCCCTGCAGCTGCAGAAAGACCTAACCCGCAGGTTCCTGAACATCCCTGTGCAGCTGCAGAAAGGCCTTACCCCTAGGTTCCTGAGCCAATCCCTGCAGCTGCAGAAAGGCCTCACACCGAGGCTCCTGAGCCTCTCCCTGCAGCTGCAGAAAGGCCTCACCATAAGGTTCCTGAACCTCCGCCTGCAGCTGCAGAAAGGCCTCACTCCCAGGTTCCTGAGCCTCTCCCTGCAGCTACAGAAAAGGCCTCACCCCCAGGTTCCTGAACCTTTCCATGCAGCTGCAGAAAGGCCTCACCCCGAGGTTCCTGAGCCTCTCCCTGCAGCTGCAGAAAGGCCTCACCCCCAGGTTCCTGAGCCTCTCCCTGCAGCTGCAGAAAGGCCTCACACCCAGGTTTCTGAGCCTTTCCCTGCAGCTGCAGAAAGGCCTAACCCCCAGGTTCCTGAACATCCCCATGCAGCTGCAGAAAGGCCTCACCCCTAGGTTCTTGAGCCTATCCCTGCAGCTGCAGAAAGGCCTCACCCCCAGGTTCCTGGACATCTCCCTGCAGCTGCAGAAAGGCCTCACCCCCAGGTTCCTGAGCCTCTCCCTGCAGATACAGAAAAGGCCTCACCCTCAACTTCATGATCCTCTCCCTGCAGGTTCAGAAAGGCCTCATCCCCAGGTTCCTGAGCCTCTCCCTGCAGCAGCAGAAAGGCCTCAACCCAGGTTCCTGAACATCCCCGTGCAGCTGCAGAAAGCCCTCACCCTCAGGTTCCTGAGCCTATCCCTGCAGCTGCAGCAAAGCCTCACCACCTGGTTCCTGTGCCTCTGCGTGCATCTGCAGAAAGGCCTCACCCACAGGTTCCTGAGCCTCTCCCTGCAGCAGCACAAAGGCCTCATCCCCAGGCTCCTGAGCATCCCCGTGCAGCTGCAGAAAGGCCTCACACCCAGGTTCCTGAGCCTATCCCTGCAGTTGCATAAAGGCCTCAACCCCTGGTTCCTGAGCCTCTCCCTGCAGCTGCAGAAATGCCTCACCCCCAGGTTCCTGAGCCTCTCCCTACAGCTGCAGAAAAGGCCTCACCCTAGGTTCCGGAGTCTCTCCCTGCAGCTGCAGAAAGGCTTCACACTCAGGCTCCTGAGTCTCTCCCTGCAGCTGCAAAAAGGCCTCACCACCAGGTTCCTGAGCCTATCCCTGCAGCTGCAGAAAGGACTCACCCCCAGGTTCCTGAGCCTCTCCCTGCAGCTGCAGAAAGGCCTCACCCCCAGGTTCCTGAGCCTGTCCCTGCAGCTGCAGAAAGGCCTCACCCCAGGTTCCTGGGCCTCTCCCTTCAGCTGCCGAAAGGCCTCACCCCCAGGTTCCTGAGCCTCTCCCTGCAGCTGCAGAAAGGCCTCACACCCAGGCTCCTGAGCCTCTCCCTCAGCTGCAGAAAGGCCTCACCATAAGGTTCCTGAACCTCCTGCAGCTGCAGAAAGGCCTCACTCCCAGGTTCCTGAGCCTCTCCCTGCAGCTACAGAAAAGGCCTCACCCCCAGGTTCCTGAACCTTTCCCTGCAGTTGCAGAAAGGCCTCACCCCGAGGTTCCTGAGCCTCTCCCAGCAGCAAGGCCTCACCCCCAGGTTCCTAAGCCTCTCCCTGCAGCTGCAGAAAGGCCTCACACCCAGGTTTCTGAGCCTTTCCCTGCAGCTGCAGAAAGGCCTAACCCCCAGGTTCCTGAACATCCCCATGCAGCTGCAGAAAGGCCTCACCCCTAGGTTCTTGAGCCTATCCCTGCAGCTGCAGAAAGGCCTCACCCCCAGGTTCCTGGACATCTCCCTGCAGCTGCAGAAAGGCCTCACCCCCAGGTTCCTGAGCCTCTCCCTGCAGATACAGAAAAGGCCTCACCCTCAGCTTCATGATCCTCCCCCTGCAGGTTCAGAAAGGCCTCATCCCCAGGTTCCTGAGCCTCTCCCTGCAGCAGCAGAAAGGCCTCACCGCCAGGTTCCTGAACATCCCCGTGCAGCTGCAGAAAGCCCTCACCCTCAGGTTCCTGAGCCTATCCCTGCAGCTGCAGCAAAGCCTCACCACCTGGTTCCTGAGCCTCTGCGTGCATCTGCAGAAAGGCCTCACCCACAGGTTCCTGAGCCTCTCCCTGCAGCAGCACAAAGGCCTCATCCCCAGGCTCCTGATCATCCTCGTGCAGCTGCAGAAAGGCCTCACACCCAGGTTCCTGAGCCTATCCCTGCAGTTGCATAAAGGCCTCAACCCCTGGTTCCTGAGCCTCTCCCTGCAGCTGCAGAAAAGGCCTCACCCTAGGTTCCGGAGTCTCTCTCTGCAGCTGCAGAAAGGCTTCACACTCAGGCTCCTGAGCCTCTCCCTGCAGCTGCAGAAAGGCCTCACTACCAGGTTCCTGAACCTCCCCCTGCAGCTGCAGAAAGGCCTCACCCCCAGGTTGGTTCCTGAGCCTCTCCCTGCAGCTACAGAAAAGTCCTCACCCCCAGGTTCCTGAACCTCTCCCAGCAGCTGCAGAAGCACCTCACCCCCAGGTTCCTGAGCCTTTCCCTGCAGCTGCAGAAAGGCCTCACCTCTAGGTTCCTGAGCCTCTCCCTGCAGCTGAAGAAAGGCCGCACACCCAGGTTTCTGAGCCTCCCCCTGCAGCTGAAGAAAAGGCCTCACCCCCAAGGTTCCTGAACCTATCCCTGCAGCTGCAGATAGGCCTCACCCCCAGGTTACTGAGCCTATCCCTGCATCTATAGAAAAGGCCTCACCCCCAGGTTCGTGAGCCTCTCCCTGCAGCAGCAGAAAGGCCTCACCCCCAGGTTCCTGAGCATCCCCGTGCAGCTGCAGAAAAGCCTCACCCCCAGGTTCCTGAGCCTCTCCCTGCAGCTGCAAAAATACCTCACACCCAGATTCATGAGCCTCTCCCTGCAGCTGCAGAAAGGGCTCACCCCCAAGTTCCTGAGCCTCTCCCTGCAGCTGCAGACAGTTCTCACACCCAGGCTCCTGAGCCTCTCCCTGCAGCTGCAGAACGGCCTCACCACAAGGTTCCTGAACCTCCTCCTCCTGCAGCTGCAGAAAGGCCTCACTCCCGGGTTCCTGAGCCTCTCCCTGCAGCTACAGAAAAGGCCTCACCCCGAGGTTCCTGAGCCTGTCCCTGCAGCTGCAGAAAGGCCTTACCCCCAGGTTCCTGAGCCTCTCCCTGCAGCGGCAGAAAGGTCTCACACCCAGGTTTATGAGCCTCTCCCTGCAGCTGCAGAAAGACCTAACCCGCAGGTTCCTGAACATCCCTGTGCAGCTGCAGAAAGGCCTCACCTCTAGGTTCCTGCGCCAATCCCTGCAGCTGCAGAAAGGCCTCACCCCGAGGTTCCTGAGCCTGTCCCTGCAGCTGCAGAAAGGCCTCACACCCAGGTTCCTGAGCGTCTCCCTGCAGCTGCAGAGAGGCCTCACCCCCAGGTTTCTGAGCCTCTCCAAGCAGCAGCAGAAAGGCCTCACCCCCAGGTTCCTGAACATCCCCATGCAGCTGCAGAAAGGCCTCACCCCAGGTTCCTGAGCCTCTCCCTGCAGCTGCAGAAAGGCCTCACACCCAGGTTTCTGAGCCTTTCCCTGCAGCTGCAGAAAGGCCTAACCCCCAGGTTCCTGAACATCCCCATGCAGCTGCAGAAAGGCCTCACCCCTAGGTTCTTGAGCCTATCCCTGCAGCTGCAGAAAGGCCTCACCTCCAGGTTCCTGGACATCTCCTGCAGCTGCAGAAAGGCCTCACCCCCAGGTTCCTGAGCCTCTCCCTGCAGCTACAGAAAAGGCCTCACCCCCAGGTTCCTGAACCTTTCCCTGCAGTTGCAGAAAGGCCTCACCCCGAGGTTCCTGAGCCTCTCCCTGCAGCTGCAGAAAGGCCTCACCCCCAGGTTCCTGAGCCTCTCCCTGCAGCTGCAGAAAGGCCTCACACCCAGGTTTCTGAGCCTTTCCCTGCAGCTGCAGAAAGGCCGAACCCCGAGGTTCCTGAACATCCCCATGCAGCTGCAGAAAGGCCTCACCCCTAGGTTCTTGAGCCTATCCGTGCAGCTGCAGAAAGGCCTCACCCCCAGGTTCCTGGACATCTCCTGCAGCTGCAGAAAGGCCTCACCCCCAGATTCCTGAGCCTCTCCCTGCAGCTGCAGAAAGGCCTCACACCCAGGCTCCTGAGCCTCTCCCTGCAGCTGCAGAAAGGCCTCACCATAAGGTTCCTGAACCTCCTCCTGCAGCTGCAGAAAGGCCTCACTCCCAGGTTCCTGAGCCTCTCCCTGCAGCTACAGAAAAGGCCTCACCCCCAGGTTCCTGAACCTTTCCATGCAGCTGCAGAAAGGCCTCACCCCGAGGTTCCTGAGCCTCTCCCAGCAGCAAGGCCTCACCCCCAGGTTCCTAAGCCTCTCCCTGCAGCTGCAGAAAGGCCTCACACCCAGGTTTCTGAGCCTTTCCCTGCAGCTGCAGAAAGGCCTAACCCCCAGGTTCCTGAACATCCCCATGCAGCTGCAGAAAGGCCTCACCCCTAGGTTCTTGAGCCTATCCCTGCAGCTGCAGAAAGGCCTCACCCCCAGGTTCCTGGACATCTCCCTGCAGCTGCAGAAAGGCCTCACCCCCAGGTTCCTGAGCGTCTCCCTGCAGGAACCCGGGAGTGAGGCCTTTCTGCAGCTGCAGGAGGAGGAGGTTCAGGAACCTTGTGGTGAGGCCGTTCTGCAGCTGCAGGGAGAGGCTCAGGAGCCTGGGTGTGAGGCCTGTCTGCAGCTGCAGGGAGAGGCTCAGGAACTTGGAGGTGAGCCCTTTCTGCAGCTGCAGGGAGAGGCTCATGAATCTGGGGGTGAGGTATTTTTGCAGCTGCAGGGAGAGGCTCAGGAACCTGGGGGTGAGGCTTTTCTGCAGCTGCACGAGGATGCTCAGGAACCTGGGGGTGAGGCCTTTCTGCTGCTGCAGGGAGAGGCTCACGAACCTGGGGGTGAGGCCTTTTCTATAGATGCAGGGATAGGCTCAGTAACCTGGGGGTGAGGCCTATCTGCAGCTTCAGGGATAGGTTCAAGAACCTTGGGGGTGAGGCCTTTTCTTCAGCTGCAGGGGGAGGCTCAGAAACCTGGGTGTGCGGCCTTTCTTCAGCTGCAGGGAGAGGCTCAGGAACCTAGAGGTGAGGCCTTTCTGCAGCTGCAGGGAGAGGCTCAGGAACCTGGGGGTGAGGTGTTTCTGCAGCTGCTGGGAGAAGTTCAGGAACCTGGGGGTGAGAACTTTTCTGTAGCTGCAGGGAGAGGCTCAGGAACCAACCTGGGGGTGAGGCCTTTCTGCAGCTGCAGGGGGAGGTTCAGGAACCTGGTGGTGAGGCCTTTCTGCAGCTTCAGATAGAGGCTCAGAAACCTGAGGGTGAGGCCTTTTTTGCAGCTGCAGGAATAGGCTCAGGAACCTGGTGGTGAGGCCTTTCTGCAGCTGCAGGGAGAGGCTCCGGAACCTGGGGGTGAGGCCTTTCTGCAGCTGCACGGGGATGTTCAGGAACCTGGGGGTGAGGCCTTTCTGTAGCTGCATGGAGAGGCTCAGGAACCTGGGGGTGAGGGCTTTCTGCAGCTGCACGGGGATGTTTAGGAACCTGGGGTGAGGCCTTTCTGCAGCTGCAGGGAGAGGCTCAGGAACCTGGGGGTGAGGCCTTTCTGCAGCTGCAGGGATAGGCTCAGGAACTTGGGGGCTGAGGCCTTTCTGCAGCTGCAGGGGGGAGGCTGAGGATCCTTGGGTGAGGCCTTTTCTGCAGCTACAGGGAGAGGCTCAGGAACCTGGGGGTGAGGCCTTTCTGCAGCTGCAGGGGGAGGTTCAGGTACCTGTGGGAGAGGCCTTTTCTGCAGCTGCAGGGGGAGGCTCAGGAACCTGGGGGTGAGGCCTTTCTGCAGCTACACGGGGATGTTCAGGAACCTGGGGGTGAGGCCTTTCTGCAGCTACACGGGGATGTTCAGGAGCCTGGGGGTGAGGCCTTTCTGCAGCTGTAGGGAGAGGCCCAAGAACCTGGGGGTGAGGTTTTTTCAATAGCTGCAGGAAGAGGCTCAGGAACCTGGGGGTGAGGCCTTTCTGCAGCTGGAGTTAGAGACTCAGGAACCTGGGGGTCAGGCCTTTCTGCAGCCTCAGGGAGAGGCTCAGGAACCTGGGGGTGAGGCCTTTTTTCAGCTGCAGGGAGAGGCTAAGGAACCTGGGGGTGAGGCCTTTCAGCAGCTGCAGGAGGAGGCTAAGGAACCTGGGGGTGAGGCCTTTCTGCAGCTGCAGGGGGAGGTTCAGGATCCATGGGGTGAGGCCTTTTCTGTAGCTGCAGGGAGAGGCTCGGGAAGCTGGGGGTGAGGACTTTTCTGTAGCTGCAGGGAGAGGCTCAGGAACCTGGGGGTGAGGCCTTTTCTGTAGATGCAGGGAGAGGCCTTTCTGCAGCTGCAAGGATAGGCTCAGAAACCTGGGGGTGAGGCCTTTCTGTAGCTGCAGGGAGAGGCTCAGGAACCTGGGGGTGAAGCCTTTCTGTAGCTGCAGGGAGAGGATGAGGCCTTTTTGCAGCTGCAGGGAGAGGCTCAGGAACCTGGGGTTGAGGCCTTTCTGCAGCTAAAGGGGGAGGTTCAGGAAACTGGGGGTGAGGCCTTTTCTGTAGCTGCAGGTAGAGGTTCAGGGACCTGGGGGTGAGGCCTTTCTGCAGCTGCAGGGAGAGGCTCAGGGTCCTGGGGGTGAGGCCTTTTCTGTAGCTGCAGGGAGAGGCTCAGGAACCTGAGGGTGAGGCCTTTTCTGTAGCTGCAGGGAAAGGCTCAGGGACCTGGCTGTGAGGCCTTGCTGCAGGGATAGGCTCAGGAACCTGGGGTTGAGGCCTTTCTGCAGCTGCACGGGGATGTTCGAGAACCTGGTGGTGAGGCATTTCTGCAGCTGCAGGGAGAGGCTCAGGAACCTGGGGGTGAGGCCTTTTTGCAGCTGCAGGGATAGGCTCAGGAACCTGGGGGTGAGGCCTTTCTGCAGCTAAAGGGGGAGGTTCAGGAAACTGGGGGTGAGGCCTTTTCTGTAGCTGCAGGGAAAGGCTCAGGAAGCTGCGGGTGAGGCCTTGCTGCAGGGATAGGCTCAGGAACCTGGGGGTGAGGCCTTTTTGCAGCTGCACGGGTATGTTCAGGAACCTGGGGGTGGGGCCTTTCTGCAGCTGCAGGGAGAGGCTCAGGAACCTGGGGGTGAGGCCTTTTGCAGCTGCAGGGATAGGCTCAGAAACATGGGGGTGAGACCTTTCTGCAACTGAACGGGGATGTTCAGGAACCTGGGGGTGAGGCGGTTCTGCAGCTGCAGGGAGAGGCTCAGGAACCTGGGGGTGAGGCCTTTCTGCAGCTGCAGGGAGAGGCTCTGGAACCTGGGAGTGAGGCCTTTTTGCAGTTGCAGGGAGAGGCTCAGGAACCTGGGGGTGAGGCCTTTCTGCAGCTGCACGGGGAGGTTCAGGAACCTGGGGGTGAGGCCTTTTCTGAAGCTGCAGGGAGAGGCTCAGGAACCTGGGGGTGAGGCCTTTCTGCCGCTGCAGGGAGAGGCTCAGGAACCTGGGGGTGAGGCCTTTCTGCAGCTGCAGGGAGAGGCTCAGGAGCCAGGGGGTGAGGCCTTTTCTGTAGCTGTAGGGAGAGGTTCAGGAACCTGGGGTGAGGCATTTCTGCAGCTGCAGGGAGAGGTTAAGGAACCTGCGGGTGAGGCCTTTCTGCAGCTTCAGGGAGAGGCTCAGGAACCTGGGGGTGAGGCCTTTTTGCAGCTGCAGGGATAGGTTCAGGAACCAGGGTGTGAAGCCTTTCTGCAGCTGCAGGGAGAGGTTCAGGAACCTGGGGGTGAGGCCTTTCTGCAGCTGCAGGGAGCGGTTCAGGAACCTGAGGGTTAGACCTTTCTGCAGCTGCAGGGAGAGGCTCAGGAACCTGGGGGTGAGGCCTTTCTGCAACTGCAGGGGGAGGTTATTGAACCTGGGGGTGAGGCCTTTTCTGTAGCTGCAGGGAGAGGCTCAGGAACCTGGGGGTGAGGCCTTTCTGCAGCTGCAGGGGGAGGGTCAGGAACCTGGGGGTGAGGCCTTTCATGCAGTTGCAGGGAGAGGCTCAGGAACCTGGGGGTGAGGCCTTTTCTGCGGCTGCAGGGGGAGGCTCAGGAACCTGGGGGTGAGGCCTTTCTGCAGCTGCACAGGTATGTTCAGGAACCTGGGGGTGAGGCCTTTCTGCAGCTGCAGGGAGAGGATCAGGAACCTGGGGGTGAGGCCTTTTTGCAGCTGCAGGGAGAGGCTCAGGAACCTGGGGGTGAGGCCTTTCTGCAGCTGCAGGGAGAGGCTCAGGAACCTGGGGGTGAGGCCTTTTCTGTAGCTGCAGGGGGAGGCTCAGGAACCTGGGGGTGAGGCCTTTTTGCAGCTGCACGGGTATGTTCAGGAACCTGGGGGTGGGGCCTTTCTGCAGCTGCAGGGAGAGGCTCAGGAACCTGGGGGTGAGGCCTTTTGCAGCTGCAGGGATAGGCTCAGAAACATAGGGGTGAGACATTTCTGCAACTGAACGGGGATGTTCAGGAACCTGGGGGTGAGGCCGTTCTGCAGCTGCAGGGAGAGGCTCAGGAACCTGGGGGTGAGGCCTTTCTGCAGCTGCAGGGAGAGGCTCAGGAACCTGGGAGTGAGGCCTTTTTGCAGTTGCAGGGAGAGGCTCAGGAACCTGGGGGTGAGGCCTTTCTGCAGCTGCACGGGGAGGTTCAGGAACCTGGGGGTGAGGCCTTTTCTGTAGCTGCAGGGAGAGGCTCAGGAACATGGGGGTGAGGCCTTTCTGCCGCTGCAGGGAGAGGCTCAGGAACCTGGGGGTGAGGCCTTTCTGCAGCTGCAGGGAGAGGCTCAGGAGCCAGGGGGTGAGGCCTTTTCTGTAGCTGCAGGGAGAGGTTCAGGAACCTGGGGTGAGGCATTTCTGCAGCTGCAGGGAGAGGTTAAGGAACCTGCGGGTGAGGCCTTTCTGCAGCTTCAGGGAGAGGCTCAGGAACCTGGGGTGAGGCCTTTTTGCAGCTGCAGGGATAGGTTCAGGAACCAGGGTGTGAAGCCTTTCTGCAGCTGCAGGGAGAGGTTCAGGAACCTGGGGGTGAGGCCTTTCTGCAGCTGCAGGGAGCGGTTCAGGAACCTGAGGGTTAGACCTTTCTGCAGCTGCAGGGAGAGGCTCAGGAACCTGGGGGTGAGGCCTTTCTGCAACTGCAGGGGGAGGTTATTGAACCTGGGGGTGAGGCCTTTTCTGTAGCTGCAGGGAGAGGCTCAGGAACCTGGGGGTGAGGCCTTTCTGCAGCTGCAGGGGGAGGGTCAGGAACCTAGGGGTGAGGCCTTTTATGCAGTTGCAGGGAGATGCTCAGGAACCTGGGGGTGAGGCCTTTTCTGCGGCTGCAGGGGGAGGCTCAGGAACCTGGGGGTGAGGCCTTTCTGCAGCTGCACAGGTATGTTCAGGAACCTGGGGGTGAGGCCTTTCTGCAGCTGCAGGGAGAGGATCAGGAACCTGGGGGTGAGGCCTTTTTGCAGCTGCAGGGAGAGGCTCAGGAACCTGGGGGTGAGGCCTTTCTGCAGCTGCAGGGAGAGGCTCAGGAACCTGGGGGTGAGGCCTTTTCTGTAGATGCAGGGAGAGGCCTTTCTGCAGCTGCAAGGAAAGGCTCAGAAACCTGGGGGTGAGGCCTTTCTGTAGCTGCAGGGAGAGGCTCAGGAACCTGGGGGTGAAGCCTTTCTGTAGCTGCAGGGAGAGGATGAGGCCTTTTTGCAGCTGCAGGGAGAGGCTCAGGAACCTGGGGTTGAGGCCTTTCTGCAGCTAAAGGGGGAGGTTCAGGAAACTGGGGGTGAGGCCTTTTCTGTAGCTGCAGGTAGAGGTTCAGGGACCTGGGGGTGAGGCCTTTCTGCAGCTGCAGGGAGAGGCTCAGGGTCCTGGGGGTGAGGCCTTTTCTGTAGCTGCAGGGAGAGGCTCAGGAACCTGAGGGTGAGGCCTTTTCTGTAGCTGCAGGGAAAGGCTCAGGGACCTGGCGGTGAGGCCTTGCTGCAGGGATAGGCTCAGGAACCTGGGGTTGAGGCCTTTCTGCAGCTGCACGGGGATGTTCGAGAACCTGGTGGTGAGGCATTTCTGCAGCTGCAGGGAGAGGCTCAGGAACCTGGGGGTGAGGCCTTTTTGCAGCTGCAGGGATAGGCTCAGGAACCTGGGGGTGAGGCCTTTCTGCAGCTAAAGGGGGAGGTTCAGGAAACTGGGGGTGAGGCCTTTTCTGTAGCTGCAGGGAAAGGCTCAGGAAGCTGCGGGTGAGGCCTTGCTGCAGGGATAGGCTCAGGAACCTGGGGGTGAGGCCTTTTTGCAGCTGCACGGGTATGTTCAGGAACCTGGGGGTGGGGCCTTTCTGCAGCTGCAGGGAGAGGCTCAGGAACCTGGGGGTGAGGCCTTTTGCAGCTGCAGGGATAGGCTCAGAAACATGGGGGTGAGACCTTTCTGCAACTGAACGGGGATGTTCAGGAACCTGGGGGTGAGGCGGTTCTGCAGCTGCAGGGAGAGGCTCAGGAACCTGGGGGTGAGGCCTTTCTGCAGCTGCAGGGAGAGGCTCTGGAACCTGGGAGTGAGGCCTTTTTGCAGTTGCAGGGAGAGGCTCAGGAACCTGGGGGTGAGGCCTTTCTGCAGCTGCACGGGGAGGTTCAGGAACCTGGGGGTGAGGCCTTTTCTGTAGCTGCAGGGAGAGGCTCAGGAACCTGGGGGTGAGGCCTTTCTGCCGCTGCAGGGAGAGGCTCAGGAACCTGGGGGTGAGGCCTTTCTGCAGCTGCAGGGAGAGGCTCAGGAGCTAGGGGGTGAGGCCTTTTCTGTAGCTGTAGGGAGAGGTTCAGGAACCTGGGGTGAGGCATTTCTGCAGCTGCAGGGAGAGGTTAAGGAACCTGGGGGTGAGGCCTTTCTGCAGCTGCAGGGAGAGGCTCTGGAACCTGGGAGTGAGGCCTTTTTGCAGTTGCAGGGAGAGGCTCAGGAACCTGGGGGTGAGGCCTTTCTGCAGCTGCACGGGGAGGTTCAGGAACCTGGGGGTGAGGCCTTTTCTGTAGCTGCAGGGAGAGGCTCAGGAACCTGGGGGTGAGGCCTTTCTGCCGCTGCAGGGAGAGGCTCAGGAACCTGGGGGTGAGGCCTTTCTGCAGCTGCAGGGAGAGGCTCAGGAGCCAGGGGGTGAGGCCTTTTCTGTAGCTGTAGGGAGAGGTTCAGGAACCTGGGGTGAGGCATTTCTGCAGCTGCAGGGAGAGGTTAAGGAACCTGCGGGTGAGGCCTTTCTGCAGCTTCAGGGAGAGGCTCAGGAACCTGGGGGTGAGGCCTTTTTGCAGCTGCAGGGATAGGTTCAGGAACCAGGGTGTGAAGCCTTTCTGCAGCTGCAGGGAGAGGTTCAGGAACCTGGGGGTGAGGCCTTTCTGCAGCTGCAGGGAGCGGTTCAGGAACCTGAGGGTTAGACCTTTCTGCAGCTGCAGGGAGAGGCTCAGGAACCTGGGGGTGAGGCCTTTCTGCAACTGCAGGGGGAGGTTATTGAACCTGGGGGTGAGGCCTTTTCTGTAGCTGCAGGGAGAGGCTCAGGAACCTGGGGGTGAGGCCTTTCTGCAGCTGCAGGGGGAGGGTCAGGAACCTGGGGGTGAGGCCTTTTATGCAGTTGCAGGGAGAGGCTCAGGAACCTGGGGGTGAGGCCTTTTCTGCGGCTGCAGGGGGAGGCTCAGGAACCTGGGGGTGAGGCCTTTCTGCAGCTGCACAGGTATGTTCAGGAACCTGGGGGTGAGGCCTTTCTGCAGCTGCAGGGAGAGGATCAGGAACCTGGGGGTGAGGCCTTTTTGCAGCTGCAGGGAGAGGCTCAGGAACCTGGGGGTGAGGCCTTTCTGCAGCTGCAGGGAGAGGCTCAGGAACCTGGGGGTGAGGCCTTTTCTGTAGCTGCAGGGGGAGGCTCAGGAACCTGGGGGTGAGGCCTTTTTGCAGCTGCACGGGTATGTTCAGGAACCTGGGGGTGGGGCCTTTCTGCAGCTGCAGGGAGAGGCTCAGGAACCTGGGGGTGAGGCCTTTTGCAGCTGCAGGGATAGGCTCAGAAACATAGGGGTGAGACATTTCTGCAACTGAACGGGGATGTTCAGGAACCTGGGGGTGAGGCCGTTCTGCAGCTGCAGGGAGAGGCTCAGGAACCTGGGGGTGAGGCCTTTCTGCAGCTGCAGGGAGAGGCTCAGGAACCTGGGAGTGAGGCCTTTTTGCAGTTGCAGGGAGAGGCTCAGGAACCTGGGGGTGAGGCCTTTCTGCAGCTGCACGGGGAGGTTCAGGAACCTGGGGGTGAGGCCTTTTCTGTAGCTGCAGGGAGAGGCTCAGGAACCTGGGGGTGAGGCCTTTCTGCCGCTGCAGGGAGAGGCTCAGGAACCTGGGGGTGAGGCCTTTCTGCAGCTGCAGGGAGAGGCTCAGGAGCCAGGGGGTGAGGCCTTTTCTGTAGCTGCAGGGAGAGGTTCAGGAACCTGGGGTGAGGCATTTCTGCAGCTGCAGGGAGAGGTTAAGGAACCTGCGGGTGAGGCCTTTCTGCAGCTTCAGGGAGAGGCTCAGGAACCTGGGGTGAGGCCTTTTTGCAGCTGCAGGGATAGGTTCAGGAACCAGGGTGTGAAGCCTTTCTGCAGCTGCAGGGAGAGGTTCAGGAACCTGGGGGTGAGGCCTTTCTGCAGCTGCAGGGAGCGGTTCAGGAACCTGAGGGTTAGACCTTTCTGCAGCTGCAGGGAGAGGCTCAGGAACCTGGGGGTGAGGCCTTTCTGCAACTGCAGGGGGAGGTTATTGAACCTGGGGGTGAGGCCTTTTCTGTAGCTGCAGGGAGAGGCTCAGGAACCTGGGGGTGAGGCCTTTCTGCAGCTGCAGGGGGAGGGTCAGGAACCTAGGGGTGAGGCCTTTTATGCAGTTGCAGGGAGATGCTCAGGAACCTGGGGGTGAGGCCTTTTCTGCGGCTGCAGGGGGAGGCTCAGGAACCTGGGGGTGAGGCCTTTCTGCAGCTGCACAGGTATGTTCAGGAACCTGGGGGTGAGGCCTTTCTGCAGCTGCAGGGAGAGGATCAGGAACCTGGGGGTGAGGCCTTTTTGCAGCTGCAGGGAGAGGCTCAGGAACCTGGGGGTGAGGCCTTTCTGCAGCTGCAGGGAGAGGCTCAGGAACCTGGGGGTGAGGCCTTTTCTGTAGCTGCAGGGGGAGGCTCAGGAACCTGGGGGTGAGGCCTTTTTGCAGCTGCACGGGTATGTTCAGGAACCTGGGGGTGGGGCCTTTCTGCAGCTGCAGGGAGAGGCTCAGGAACCTGGGGGTGAGGCCTTTTGCAGCTGCAGGGATAGATTCAGAAACATAGGGGTGAGACCTTTCTGCAACTGAACGGGGATGTTCAGGAACCTGGGGGTGAGGCCGTTCTGCAGCTGCAGGGAGAGGCTCAGGAACCTGGGGGTGAGGCCTTTCTGCAGCTGCAGGGAGAGGCTCAGGAACCTGGGAGTGAGGCCTTTTTGCAGTTGCAGGGAGAGGCTCAGGAACCTGGGGGTGAGGCCTTTCTGCAGCTGCACGGGGAGGTTCAGGAACCTGGGGGTGAGGCCTTTTCTGTAGCTGCAGGGAGAGGCTCAGGAACCTGGGGGTGAGGCCTTTCTGCCGCTGCAGGGAGAGGCTCAGGAACCTGGGGGTGAGGCCTTTCTGCAGCTGCAGGGAGAGGCTCAGGAGCCAGGGGGTTAGGCCTTTTCTGTAGCTGCAGGGAGAGGTTCAGGAACCTGGGGTGAGGCATTTCTGCAGCTGCAGGGAGAGGTTAAGGAACCTGCGGGTGAGGCCTTTCTGCAGTTTCAGGGAGAGGCTCAGGAACCTGGGGGTGAGGCCTTTTTGCAGCTGCTGGGATAGGTTCAGGAACCAGGGTGTGAAGCCTTTCTGCAGCTGCAGGGAGAGGTTCAGGAACCTGGGGGTGAGGCCTTTCTGCAGCTGCAGGGAGCGGTTCAGGAACCTGAGGGTTAGACCTTTCTGCAGCTGCAGGGAGAGGCTTAGGAACCTGGGGGTGAGGCCTTTCTGCAACTGCAGGGAGAGGTTATTGAACCTGGGGGTAAGGCCTTTTCTGTAGCTGCAGGGAGAGGGTCAGGAACCTGGGGGTGAGGCCTTTCTGCAGCTGCAGGGGGAGGGTCAGGATCCTGGGGGTGAGGCCTTTTCTGCAGTTGCAGGGAGAGGCTCAGGAACCTGGGGGTGAGGCCTTTTCAGCGGCTGCAGGGGGAGGCTCAGGAACCTGGGGGTGAGGCCTTTCTGCAGCTGCACAGGTATGTTCAGGAACCTGGGGGTGAGGCCTTTCTGCAGCTGCAGAGAGAGGCTCAGGAACCTGGGGGTGAGGACTTTTTGCAGCTGCAGGGATATGCTCAGAAACATGGGGGTGTGACCTTTCTGCAGCTGAACGGGCATGCTCAGGAACCTGTGGGAGAGGCCTTTTCTGCAGCTGCAGGGGAGGCACAGGAACCTGGGGGTGAGGCCTTTCTACAGCTGCAGGGAGAGGCTCAGGAACCTGGGGGTGAGGCCTTTCTGCAGCTACACGGGGATGATCAGGAACCTGGGGGTGAGGACTTTCTGCAGCTGCAGGGAGAGGCCCAGGAACCTGGGGGTGAGGCCTTTCTGCAGCTGGAGGGAGAGACTCAGGAACCTGGGGGTCAGGCCTTTCTGCAGCGTCAGGGAGAGGCTCAGGAACCTGGGGGTGAGGCCGTTTTGCAGCTGCAGGGAGAAGCTAAGGAACCTGGGGGTGAGGCCTTTCAGCAGCTGCAGGAGGAGGCTAAGGAAACTGGGGGTGAGGCCTTTCTGCAGCTGCAGAGGGAGGTTCAGGATCCATGGGGTGAGGCCTTTTCTGTAGCTGCAGGGAGAGGCTCAGGAACCTGGGTGTGAGGCATTTCTGCAGCTGCAGGGAGAGGCTCAGGAACCTGGGGGTCATGACTTTTCTGTAGCTGCAGGGAGAGGCTCAAGAACCTGGGGGTGAGGCCTTTTCTGTAGATGTAGGGAGAGGCCTTTCTGCAGCTGCAAGGATAGGCTCAGAAACCTGGGGGTGAGGCCTTTCTGTAGCTGCAGGGAGAGGCTCAGGAACCTGGGGGTGAAGCATTTCTGTAGCTGCAGTGAGAGGCTCAGGATCCTGGGGTGAGGCCTTTTTGCAGCTGCAGGGAGAGGCTCAGGAACCTGGGGGTGAGGCATTTCTGCAGCTGCAAAGAGAGGCTCAGGAACCTGGGGGTGAGGCCTTTTTGCAGCTGCAGGGATAGGCTCAGGAACCTGGGGGTGAGGCCTTTCTGCAGCTGCAGGGATAGGCTCAGGAACCTGGGGGTGAGACATTTTCTGTGGCTGCAGGGAGAGGCTCAGGAACCTGGGGGCGAGGCCTTTCTGCAGCTACAGGGGGAGGCTCAGGAACCTGGGGGTGAGGACTTTCTGCAGCTGTACGGGGATGTTCAGGAACCTGGGGGTGAGGTCTTTCTGCAGCTGCAGGGAGAGGCTCAGGAACCTGGGGGTTAGGCCTTTCTGCAGCTGCAGGGGTATGTTCAGGAACCTGGGGGTGAGGCCTTTCTGCAGCTGCGGGTATAGGCTCAGGAACCTGGGGGTGAGGCCTTTCTGCAGCTGCACGGGGATGTTCAGAAACCTTGGGGTGAGGCATTTTCTGTAGCTGCAGGGAAAGGCTCAGGAACCTGGGGGCGAGGCCTTTCTGCAGCTACAGGGGGAGGCTCAGGAACCTGGGGGTGAGGACTTCCTCCAGCTGTACGGGGATATTCAGGAACCTGGGTGTGAGGTCTTTCTGCAGCTGCAGGGAGAGGCTCAGGAACCTGGGGTTGAGGCCTTTCTGCAGCTGCACGGGTATGTTCAGGAACCTGGGGGTGAGGCCTTTCTGCAGCTGCAGGGAGAGGCTCAGGAACCTGGGAGTGAGGCCTTTTTGCAGCTGCAGGGAGAGGCTCAGGGACCTGGGAGTGAGGCCTTTATGCAGCTGCACGGGGATGTTCAGGAACCTGGGGGTGAGGTCATTCTGCAGTTGCAGGGAGAGGCTCAGGAACCTGGGGGTGAGGCCTTTTTGCAGCTGCAGGGATAGGTTCAGGAACCAGGGTGTGAGGCCTTTCTGCAGCTGCAGGGAGAGGTTCAGGAACCTGGGGGTGAGGTCTTTCTGCAGCTGCAGGGATAGGCTCTGGAACCTGGGGGTGAGGCCTTTCTGCAGCTGCAGGGAGAGGTTATTGAACCTGGGGGTGAGGCCTTTCAGCAGGGGGAGGTTCAGGAACCTGGGGGTGAGGCCTTTCTGCAACTGCAGGGGGAGGTTCAGGAACCTGAGGGTGAGGCCTTTTCTGTAGCTGCAGGGAAAGGCTCAGGGACCTGGGGGTGAGGCCTTTCTACAGCTGCAGGGGGAGGGTCAGGAAACTGGGGGTGAGGCCTGTTCGCAGCTGCAGGGATAGGTTCAGGAACCAGGGTGTGAGGCCTTTCTGCAGCTGCAGGGAGAGGTTCAGGAACCTGGGGGTGAGGTCTTTCTGCAGCTGCAGGGATAGGCTGAGGAACCTGGGGGTGGGGCCTTTTCTGTAGCTGCAGGGAGAGGCTCAGGAACCTGGGGGTGAGGCCTTTCTGCAGCTGCAGGGGGAGGGTCAGGAACCTGGGGGTGAGGCCTTTTCTGTAGCTGCAGGGAGAGGCTCAGGAACCTGAGGGTGAGGCCTTTTCTGTAGCTGCAGGGAAAGGCTCAGGGACCTGGGGGTGAGGCCTTGCTGCAGGGATAGGCTCAGGAACCTGGGGTTGAGGCCTTTCTGCAGCTGCACGGGGATGTTCGGGAACCTGGGGTGAGGCATTTCTGCAGCTGCAGGGAGAGGCTCAGGACCTGGGGGTGAGGCCTTTTTGCAGCTGCAGGGATAGGCTCAGGAACCTGGGGGTGAGGCCTTTCTGCAGATGCAGGGATAGGCTCAGGAACCTGGGGGTGAGGCATTTTCTGTAGCTGCAGGCAGAGGCTCAGGAACCTGGGGGCGAGGCATTTCTGCAGCTACAGGGGGAGGCTCAGGAACCATGGGGTGAGGACTTTCTGCAGCTGTACGGGGATGTTCAGGAACCTGGGGGTGAGGTCTTTCTGCAGCTGCAGGGAGAGGCTCAGGAACCTGGGGGTCAGGCCTTTCTGCAGCTGCAGGGGTATGTTCAGGAACCTGGGGGTGAGGCCTTTCTGCAGCTGCGGGAATCGGCTCAGGAGCCTGGGGGTGAGGCCTTTCTGCAGCTGCACGGGGATGTTCAGAAACCTGGGGGTGAGGCATTCCTGCAGCTGCAGGGAGAGGCTCAGGAACCTGGGGGTGAGGCCTTTTTGCAGCTGCAGGGATAGGCTCAGGAACCTGGGGGTGAGGCCTTTCTGCAGCTGCAGGGATAGGCTCAGGAACCTGGGGGTGAGGCATTTTCTGTAGCTGCAGGGAGAGGCTGAGGAACCTGGGGGCGAGGCCTTTCTGCAGCTACAGGGGAGGCTCAGGAACCTGGGGGTGAGGACTTTCTGCAGCTGTACAGGGATATTCAGGAACCTGGGTGTGAGGTCTTTCCGCAGCTGCAGGGAGAGGCTCAGGAACCTGGGGGTCAGGCCTTTCTGCAGCTGCACGGGTATGTTCTGGAACCTGGGGGTGAGGCCTTTCTGCAGCTGCAGGGAGAGGCTCAGGAACCTGGGAGTGAGGCCTTTTTGCAGCTGCAGGGAGAGGCTCAGGGACCTGGGAGTGAGGCCTTTATGCAGCTGCACGGAGATGTTCAGGAACCTGGGGGTGAGGTCATTCTGCAGCTGCAGGCAGAGGCTCAGGAACCTGGCGGTGAGGCCTTTTTGCAGCTGCAGGGATAGGTTCAGGAACTAGAGTGTGAGGTCCTTCTGCAGCTGCAGGGAGAGGTTCAGGAACCTGGGGGTGAGGTCTTTCTGCAGCTGCAGGGAGAGGTTCAGGAACCTGAGGGTTAGACCTTTCTGCAGCTGCAGGGAGAGGCTCAGGAACCTGGGGGTGAGGCCTTTCTGCAGCTGCAGGGAGAGGTTATTGAACCTGGGGGTGAGGCCTTTTCTGTAGCTGCAGGGAGAGGCTCAGGAACCTGGGGGTGAAGCCTTTCTGCAGCTGCAGGGAGAGGCTCAGGAACCTGGGGTTGAGGCCGTTCTGCAGCTAAAGGGGGAGGTTCAGGAAACTGGGGGTGAGGCCTTTTCTCTAGCTGCAGGTAGAGGTTCAGGAATCTGGGGGTGAGGCCTTTCTGCAGCTGCAGGGAGAGGCTCAGGAACCTGGGGATGAGGCCTTTTCTGTAGCTGCAGGGAGAGGTTCAGGATCCTGGGGGTGAGGCCTTTTCTGTAGCTGCAGGGAGAGGCTCAGGAACCTGGGGGTGAAGCCATTCTGCAGCTGCAGGGAGAGGCTCAGCATCCTGGGGTGAGGCCTTTTTGCAGCTGCAGGGAGAGGCTCAGGAACCTGGGGTTGAGGCCGTTCTGCAGCTAAAGGGGGCGGTTCAGGAAACTAGGGGTGAGGCCTTTTCTCTAGCTGCAGGTAGAGATTCAGGAATCTGGGGGTGAGGCCTTTCTGCAGCTGCAGCTGCAGGGAGAGGCTCAGGAACCTGGGGGTGAGGCCTTTTCTGTAGCTGCAGGGAGAGGTTCAGGATCCTGGGGGTGAGGCCTTTTCTGTAGCTGCAGGGAAAGGCTCAGGAACCTGCGGGCGAGGCCTTGCTGCAGGGATAGGCTCAGGAACCTGGGGTTGAGGCCTTTCTGCAGCTGCACGGGGATGTTCAGGAACCTGGGGCTG
The DNA here is from genome assembly GCF_964204655.1 of Triturus cristatus. Classification (NCBI taxonomy): domain Eukaryota; kingdom Metazoa; phylum Chordata; class Amphibia; order Caudata; family Salamandridae; genus Triturus; species Triturus cristatus. The sequence goes on from NC_140579.1 coordinate 194,933,649, forward strand.
AGGCCTTTCTGCAGCTGAAGTGAGGGGCTCAGAAACCTGGCAGTGAGGACTTTTTGCAGCTGCGAGATAGGCTCAGGAACCTGGGGGTGAGGCCTTTCTGCAGCTGTACGGAGATGTTCAGAAACCTGAGGGTGAGGCATTTCTGCAGCTGCAGGGAGAGGATCAGGAACCTGGGGAGAGGCCTTTATGCAGCTGCAGGGAGAGGCTCAGGAACCTGTGGGAGAGGCCTTTTCTGCAGCTGCAGGGTGAGGCACAGGAACCTGGGGTGAGGCCTTTCTACAGCTGCAGGGATAGGCTCAGGAACCTGGGGGTGAGGTCTTTCTGCAGCTACACGGGGATGTTCAGGAACCTGGGGGTGAGGCCTTTCTGCAGCTGCAGGGAGAGGCCCCGGAACCTGGGGGTGAGGTTTTTTCAATAGCTGCAGGAAGAAGCTCAGGAACCTGGGGGTGAGGCCTTTCTGCAGCTGGAGGGAGAGACTCAAGAACATGGGGGTCAGGCCTTTCTGCAGCTTCAGGGAGAGGCTCAGGAACCTGGGGGTGAGGCCTTTTTGCAGCTGCAGGGAGAGGCTAAGGAACGTGAGGGTGAGGCCTTTCAGCAGCTGCAGGAGGAGGCTAAGGAACCTGGGGGTGAGGCCTTTCTGCAGCTGCAGGGGGAGGTTCAGGATCCATGGGGTCAGGCCTTTTCTTTAGCAGCAGGGAGAGGCTCAGGAACCTGGGGGTGAGGTCTTTCTGCAGCTACACGGGGATGTTCAGGAGCCTGGGGGTGAGGCATTTCTGCAGCTGCATGGAGAGGCCCAGGAACCTGGGGGTGAGGTTTTTTCAATAGCTGCAGGAAGAGGCTCAGGAACCTGGGGGTGAGGCCTTTCTGCAGCTGGAGGGAGAGACTCAGGAACCTGGGGGTCAGGCCTTTCTGCAGCCTCAGGGAGAGGCTCAGGAACCTGGGGGCGAGGCGTTTCTGCAGCTGCAGGGAGAGGCTCAGGGACCTGGGGGTGAGGCCTTTTCTGTAGCTGCAGGGAGAGGCTCAGGAACCTGAGGGTGAGGCCTTTTCTGTAGCTGCAGGGAAAGGCTCAGGAACCTGGGGTTGAGGCCTTTCTGCAGCTGCACTGGTATGTTCCGGAACCTGGGGGTGAGGCATTTCTGCAGCTGCAGGGAGAGGCTCAGGAACCTGGGGGTGAGGCCTTTTTGCAGCTGCAGGGATAGGCTCAGAAACCTGGGGGTGAGGCCTTTCTGCAGCTGCAGGGATAGGCTCAGGAACCTGGGGGTGAGGCATTTTCTGTAGCTGCAGGGAGAGGCTCAGGAACCTGGGGGCGAGGCCTTTCTGCAGCTACAGGGGGAGGCTCAGGAACCTGGGGGTGAGGACTTTCTGCAGCTGTACGGGGATGTTCAGGAACCTGGGGGTGAGGTTTTTCTGCAGCTGCAGGGAGAGGCTCAGGAACCTGGGAGTGAGGCCTTTTTGCAGCTGCACGGGGATGTTCAGAAACCTGGGGGTGAGGCATTTCTGCAGCTGCAGGGAGAGGCTCAGGAACCTGGGGGTGACGCCTTTTTGCAGCTGCAGGGATAGGCTCAGGAACCTGCGGGTGAGGCCTTTCTGCAGTTGCAGGGATAGGCTCAGGAACCCGGGGGTGAGGCATTTTTTGTAGCTGCAGGGAGAGGCTCAGGAACCTGGGGGCGAGGCCTTTCTGCAGCTACAGGGGGAGGCTCAGGAACCTGGGGGTGAGGACTTTCTGCAGCTGTACGGGGATATTCAGGAACCTGGGTGTGAGGTCTTTCTGCAGCTGCAGGGAGAGGCTCAGGAACCTGGGGGTCAGGCCTTTCTGCAGCTGCACGGGTATTTTCAGGAACCTGGGGGTGAGGCCTTTCTGCAGCTGCAGAGAGAGGCTCAGGAATCTGGGAGTGAGGCCTTTATGCAGCTGCAGGGAGAGGCTCAGGGACCTGGGAGTGAGGCCTTTATACAGCTGCACGGGGATGTTCAGGAACCTGGGGGTGAGGTCATTCTGCAGCTGCAGGGATAGGTTCAGGAACCAGGGTGTGAGGCCTTTCTGCAGCTGCAGGGAGAGGTTCTGGAACCTGGGGGTGAGGTCTTTCTGTAGCTGCAGGGAGAGGTTCAGGAACCTGGGGGTGAGGCCTTTTTGCAGCTGCAGAGATAGGGTCAGGAACCTGGGGGTCAGGCCTTTCTATATCTGCAGGGAGAGGCTCAGGAACCTGGGAGTGAGGCTTTTCTGCAGCTGCAGGGAGAGGCTCAGGAACCTTGGGGTGAGGCCTTTTCTGTAGCTGCAGTGAGAGGTTCAGGAACCTGGGGATGAGGCCTTTCTGCAGCTGCAGGGAGAGGCTCATGAACCTGGGGCTGAGGCCTTTCTGCAGCTACAGGGATAGGCTCAGGAACCTGGGGGTGAGGCATTTCTGCAGCTGCAGTGAGAGGCTCATGAACCGGGTGGTGAGGCCTTTCTGCAGCTGCAAGGATAGGCTCAGGAACCTGGGGGTGAGGCCTTTCTGCAGCTGCAGGGAGAGGATCGTGAACCTGGGGGTGAGGCCTCTCTGCAGCTGCAAGGATAGGCTCAGGAATCTGGGGGTGAGGCCTTTTTTGCAGCTGCAGGGATAGGCTCAGGAACCTGGGGGTGAGGACTTTCAGCAGCTGCACGGGGATGTTCAGAAACCTAGGGGTCAGGCCTTTCTACAGCTGCAGGGAGAGGCTCCGGAACCTGGGGGTGAGGCCTTTTTGCAGCTACAGGGATAGGCTCAGGAACCTGGGGGTGAGGCCTTTCTGCAGCTGCACGGGTATGTTCAGGAACCTGTGGGTGAGGCCTCTCAGCAGCTGCAGGGAGAGGCTCAGGAACCTGGGGGTGAGGCCTTTCTGCAGCTGCAGGGAGAGGTTATTGAACCTGGGGGTGAGGCCTTTTTGCAGGGGGAGGTTCAGGAACCTGGGGGTGAGGCCTTTCTGCAGCTGCAGGGGGAGGTTCAGGAACCTGGGGGTGAGGCCTTTTCTGTAGCTACAGGGAGAGGCTCAGGAACCTGGGGGTTAGGCCTTTCTGCAGCTTCAGATAGAGGCTCAGAAACCTGAGGGTGAGGCCTTTTTTGCAGCTGCAGGGATAGGCTCAGGAACCTGGGGGTGAGGCCTTTCTGCAGCTGCACGGGGATGTTCAGAAAGCTGGGGGTCAGGCCTTTCTACAGCTGCAGGGAGAGGCTCCGGAACCTGGGGGTGAGGCCTTTTTGCAGCTGCAGGGAGAGGCTCAGGAACCTGGGGGTGAGGCCTTTCTGCAGCTGCAGGGAGAGGCTCAGGAACCTGGGGGTGAGGCCTTTCTGTAGCTGCAGAGAGAGGCTCAGGAACCTGGGAGTTAGGCCTTTCTGTAGCTGCAGAGAGAGGCTCGGGAACCTGGGGGTGAGGACTTTTCTGTAGATGCAGGGAGAGGCTCAGGAACCTGGGGGTGAGACCTTTTCTGTAGCTGCATGGCGAGGCTCAGGAACCTGGGGGTGAGGCCTTTTCTGTAGCTGCAGGGAAAGGCTCAGGAACCTGGGGGTGAGGCCTTGCTGCAGGGATAGGCTCAGGAACCTGGGATTGAGGCCTTTCTGCAGCAGCACGGGGATGTTCAGGAACCTGGGGGTGAGGCCTTTCTGCAGCTGAAGTGAGGGGCTCAGAAACCTGGCGGTGAGGACGTTTTGCAGCTGGGGGAATAGGCTCAAGAACCTGGTGGTTAGGCCTTTCTGCAGCTGCACGGGGATGTTCAGAAACCTGGGGGTGAGGCATTTCTGCAGGGAGAGGCTCAGGAACCTGGGGGTGAGGCCTTTTTGCAGCTGCAGGGATAGGCTCAGGAACCTGGGGGTGAGGCCTTTTTGCAGCTGCAGGGAGAGGCTCAGGAACCTGGGGGTGAGGCCTTTTTGCAGCTGCAGGGAGAGGCTAAGGAACCTGGGGGTAAGGCCTTTCTGCAGCTGCAGGGAGAGGCTCAGGATCCATGGGGTGAGGCCTTTTCTGTAGCTGCAGGGAGAGGCTCAGGAACCTGGGGGTGAGGCCTTTCTGCAGCTGCAGGGAGAGGCTCAGGAACCTGGGGGTGAGGACTTTTTGCAGCTGCAGGGATAGGCTCAAGAACCTGGGGGTTAGGCCTTTCTGCAGCTGCACGGGGATGTTCAGAAACCTGGGGGTGAGGCATTTCTGCAGGGAGAGGCTCAGGAACCTGGGGGTGAGGCCTTTTTGCAGCTGCAGGGATAGGCTCAGGAACCTGGGGGTGAGGCCTTTTTGCAGCTGCAGGGAGAGGCTCAGGAACCTGGGGGTGAGGCCTTTTTGCAGCTGCAGGGAGAGGCTAAGGAACCTGGGGGTAAGGCCTTTCTGCAGCTGCAGGGAGAGGCTCAGGATCCATGGGGTGAGGCCTTTTCTGTAGCTGCAGGGAGAGGCTCAGGAACCTGGGGGTGAGGCCTTTCTGCAGCTGCAGGGAGAGGCTCAGGAACCTGGGGGTGAGGACTTTTTGCAGCTGCAGGGATAGGCTCAAGAACCTGGGGGTTAGGCCTTTCTGCAGCTGCACGGGGATGTTCAGAAACCTGGGGTGAGGCATTTCTGCAGGGGGAGGTTCAGGATCCATGGGGTGAGGCCTTTTCTGTAGCTGCAGGGAGAGGCTCAGGAACCTGGGGGTGAGGCCTTTCTGCAGCTGCAGGGAGAGGCTCAGGAACCTGGGGGTGAGGACTTTTCTGTAGCTGCAGGGAGAGGCGCAGGAACCTGGGGGTGAGGCCTTTTCTGTAGATGGAGGGAGAGGCTCAGGAACCAGGGGGTGAGACCTTTCTGCAGCTGCAAGGATAGGCTCAGAAACCTGGGGGTGAGGTCTTTCTGTAGCTGCAGGGAAAGGCTCAGGAACCTGGGGGTGAGGCCTTTTCTGTAGCTGCAGGGAAAGGCTCAGGAACCTGGGGGTGAGGCCTTGCTGCAGGTATAGGCTCAGGAACCTGGGGTTGAGGCCTTTCTGCAGCTGCACGGGGTGTTCAGGAACCTGGGGGTCAGGCCTTTCTACAGCTACAAGGATAGGCTCAGGAACCTGGGGGTGAGGCCTTTCTACAGCTGCAGGGAGAGGCTCGTGAACCTGGGGGTGAGGCCTTTCTGCAGCTGCACGGGGATGTTCAGAAACCTGGGGATCAGGCATTTCTACAGCTGCAGGGAGAGGCTCCGGAACCTGGGAGTGAGGTCTTTTTGCAGCTGCAGAAGAGGCTCAGGAACCTGGGGGTGAGGCCTTTCTGCAGCTGCACGGGTATGTTCAGGAACCTGTGGGTAAGGCCTTTCTGCAGCGGCAGGGAGAGGTTATTGAACCTGGGGGTGAGGCCTTTTTGCAGGGGGAGGTTCAGGAACCTGGGGGTGAGGCCTTTCTGCAGCTGCAGGGATAGGCTCAGGAACCTGGGGTGGAGGCCTTTTTGCAGCTGCACGGGGATGTTCAGGAACCTGGCGGTAAGGACTTTTTGCAGCTGCGGGAATAGGTTCAAGAACTTGGTGGTTAGGCCTTTCTGCAGCTGCACGGGGATGTTCAGAAACCTGGGGGTGAGGCATTTCTGCAGGGAGAGGCTCAGGAACCTGAGGGTGAGTCCTTTTTGCAGCTGCAGGGATAGGCTCAGGAACCTGGGGGTGAGGCGTTTCTGCAGCTGCAGGGATAGGCTCAGGAACCTGGGGGTGAGGCATTTTCTGTAGCTGCAGGGAGAGGCTCAGGAACCTGGGGGCAAGGCCTTTCTGCAGCTACAGGGGGAGGCTCAGGAACCTGGGGGTCAGGCCTTTCTGTAGCTGCACGGGTATATTCAGGAACCTGGGGGTGAGGCCTCTCTGCAGCTGCGGGAATAGTCTCAGGAACCTGGGGGTGATGCCTTTCTGCAGCTGCACGGGGATGTTCAGGAACCTGGGGGTGAGGCATTCCTGCAGCTGCAGGGAGAGGCTCAGGAACCTGGGGGTGAGTCCTTTTTGCAGCTGCAGGGATAGGGTCAGGAACCTGGGGGTGAGGCTTTTCTGCAGCTGCAGGGAGAGGCTCAGGAACCTTGGGGTGAATCCTTTTCTGTAGCTGCAGTCAGAGGTTCAGGAACCTGGGGGTGAGGCCTTTCTGCAGCTGCAGGGAGAGGCTCACGAACCTGGGGCTGAGGCCTTTCTGCAGCTACAGGGATATGCTCAGGAACCTGGGTGGTGAGGCCATTCTGTAGCTGCAGGGAGAGGCTCACGAACCTGGGGGTGAGGCCTTTCTGCAGCTGCAGGGAGAGGCTCACGAACCAGGGGCTGAGGCCTTTCTGCAGCTACAGGGAGAGGCTCAGGAACCTGGGGGTCAGGCCTTTCTACAGCTGCAGGGAGAGGCTCCGGAACCTGGGGTGAGGCCTTTTTGCAGCTGCAGGGATAGGCTCAGGAACCTGGGGGTGAGGCCTTTCTGCAGCTGCACGGGGATGTTGAGGAACCTGTGGGTGAGGCCTCTCTGCAGCTGCAGGGAGAGGCTCAGGAACCTGGGGGTGAAGCCTTTCTGCAGCTGCAGGGAGAGGTTATTGAACCTGGGGGTGAGGCCTTTTTGCAGGGGGAGGTGCAGGAACCTGGGGGTGAGGCCTTTTCTGTACATGCAGGGAGAGGCTCAGGAACGTGGGGGTGAGGCCTTTCTGCAGCTTCAGATAGACGCTCAGAAACCTGAGGGTGAGGCCTTTTTTGCAGCTGCAGGAATAGGCTCAGGAACCTGGTGGTGAGGCTGTGAGAAGTTGGCCTGGCATATGCTGTTCCTAGTTATAGGGACACCTTGCACCAGTCCAATTCGACTCCTATTGATGATAGGTTTAAGACAACCTTTAAAGAAAGCTATCCTAGTGGTAGCTGTGGAGAGCAGCCTTCAGGCTAAGTCTTGAAGGAGTGTTAAGCTTATTGTTTTACCATAATAACCTCTTGAATAACCAAATGAAAGAGTAGCCCACACAGGTATATATATAAAATATATGTATTTATTCTAGACAGAATCCCACAGTCACTTTATGTGGCTAGTGGCAAAGTTACACTTCAAACAAGCATTTATAAACACAATAAATAGCACAGAAATCAATGGGCCCCAGGGGGGGACCAAACCATATACTAAAATAGTGGTATAAGAACCACGACAATTCTACAGGCAATGCCTAGGGCACTCAGGATCGCTGGCCCCTTAAGAATCCACCCACAGTTAAGAGGAAGGGGACCTACGGGAGGCGTGTGCAGTGCGAGAAGTTGCTATCGGGATCGCAATGTTAACCTATGGAGAATGTCGCGGTTGAATAATTAAGGTTTAAGGACACTTCTAACAACAGTACAAAGTTAAGGCTTGAGACTTAAGGCTTTGGAGAGCCCACCACCACGGAAGTACCGAAGTACCACTGTTACCTGCCCCAGGGAAGCCGGGTGCATATGTCGATTCTGGTGTCGGGTCGCGGGCTGATTTTCTATGGAAAAGGAGTCCAAACTGCTGCTAGCTGGAAGTGTTGTTGAAGTCGTGAAGATTAAAGTTGAAGAAAAGACAAAGATGAACCTGAAAGCAGAGGGGACAGAGTCTGGGTCACAGCACAGTGACCAGGGAGCTCACAGGAAGGAGCTCGTGGATGTCGGGTGCTTCAGGTGTGGAAGGTACAGCTGGGCTCTGCAGTCACGGGCTCCGGGAGGCTTCAAGGAAGGCCAGCTTCTGGAGGGCGACTGTCCCACGTCGGCTGAGGGTCGCTGCGGTGTTAGTGTCCCGATTGGATCCACTAAGCATTGGCAACCGCAACCCACGCAAGATAAACAAAGCAGCTGCTGGTGCAGACCCACGAGGTCTGAGGGTGCTCTCCTTTGCAGGGAGCGTAGAGCAGGCCTGGAGCAACCAGGGGAACTCTTGGAAAAGAAGATTGTCCTCCGTCAGGGCCCACAAGTCGAGAGACAAGGGACCGCGGAAGGCAGCAAAATGGAGTGCGTAAAAGGGCTCCCACGGGCCACCGGAGCGGGCCAGGGAGCTGAGAGTCGGCACAAATGCTGCTTGATGGTTGGCTCAAGAATGGGCCAAAGCACAACTTCCCCACTGGTCGGGGTCGTGTGCTGGATAAGAGGTGGCCGGTGTCTTGGGGTATGCGGGGATCTCGACACCCACGTGGTCCAGGGTGCTCAGACTTGCTGGGCACACTCACAGGACGCTGGGATGCACTGGAGACCCACCTCGAGGTTGCTGGAAGGCGTCGGAGGTCGTGAGAGCAACGAAGTTCCAACCGGGTATCTTGTAGTCTTTTAGGTGCCTGCCAAGCAGGGGGATAACTCCTTTATCCCAAGGGAGATTTCTTCAGTCAGCTGGGCAGCAGCTCGTCGAAGGTCAGTTCTGTGAAGTCCTGTACGAATCTAAGGCTCTAGGGCAAAGTTATTCCCATATATCCCCAAGGTTAGGGGATGGTCCAAAAGAGAGCCTACCAATCAGAGTAGAGGCGGGAAAGGGTGGCTACACCCACTCCCCTTTGTGTGTTTCCCACCTGGGCGAGGGGCAGGACGCCCCTGAACCGGTTCCAGGCGGTGTATGCAGAATTGGGGCTCTGCAGCTGCCTACGTGCAACTCTGAAAGGACATTTGGTGCACCCACCCTGTTCCAATCCACATATCCTGTCTGGGGAGGTGCTGGCACCTCCCTGCCACAGGAGCCCTATTGTCCAGATGGCGAGGCTGGGGTTTTCCCCAGCAACAGCCAGCCAGAGTCGTGTAGGTGGCGAACAGTAGCCATTTTGTGGTACATGTGCACTTTTAAATTGGTGTCCAAATTCTACCGCTTTTCCCATATCACCCTCCTAGCAAGGGGGAATCGTGCCCCCATGCCCATGGCTGGACTGGGGGTATGATTCCTTCATGTTTGACACCAAACACGATATGGTTCTGGGTAGCCATTCCTAAGTTACAGCGATGACGCAATAACTTATAATGCGGTTAAGAGTATATGGTATGGCTACACTACAAACAACCCAGTAACGATTTTACGAAGGTTGCAGAGAGGTCCTTCTCACGTAGGGGTCCCCCCTCACACATACCTCAGCACCCAGCCCTGTAGGATTACCAGGGCCTGCCATAGGGGTGACCTATGAGAGTATATGTGTTGTAATGGTATGGGACATAGGGTACCTACATCCCTGTAAGGGGTGCTAGCACCACCTTACTCAGGCTACAGTAGTGGCCTGGTGGTGTCAGTTTGGGTGGCTGTCCCAGGGTGGCACAATAAGTGCTGCAGCCCTGGTAGGCCTACTGGGGGACCCATGCCCTGGGTACCCAGGGTACCATCTACAAGGGACTGGTAGGGCATGCCCAGCATCCAATTATGTTTGTACCTAGAGTACTCACAACAGTTTTAGGGAGAAAGCAGATAGGCTGGGGTCCTGGATAGCAGGATCCCAGCCAGACTAGTCAAAAACCACTTAAATACCAGGCAAAAAGTTGGGGGCAACCATTAGTCAGATTCCACTCTCCTACATAACCCCCTCCCCCCCCAAACGAAAGGAGATAAGGCAAACCTTGTCCAGATAAGCCTTTATTTCCTGAGTGGCCATATAAGGAAGAACCTGTACTAACATGGTTGCTCCCTGTGTCATGGTCCACTTGGGAAATCCTACCCCAAGGGGTTCTAGAGTTTCTCCAAAGTCTAGGGAAATTACCTGTATTGGTTTTTGGGTCAGAGGTGGGCTGGTGGGGTGTCTGAGTCTGGAAGTGAGACCCTACTTGGGTTGGTCTCAACCTCCTCAGATCACTGGCCACTATGGAAGCCTTTCTGCCCATGACTGTGTCATATCTGGCCCTAAGGGTCAACCTCTGGCTGCCTACAGCTGGGGGTTGGATCCCTTTGGCTGGAATAGTGGAGGGCACTGGAAGGTTTGGGGCAGCTAGGCCCCAGGTTTCCCTGTGCTCAACAACATCCATTTGAGGGGTGCCTATACCTAGGGGTAAGGGGGATCCCTCAGTTTGTAGAGGAATATTCACCTGGCTGAAACTACTCTGCTGGGTGTCCCTAATCTGTTGATGAGGGGGTTCCTCTGGGCAGGGGCCCAATAAGGGTCCACTGACCTCCCTGACCTCTGCAGCCCTGGGCTGACTGAGGCAGGGTAGAGAGGGGCAGGATACCTGCTCCAGACTGGGTACCACCTTGGAAGGATCCCCTGCCATCAGAGAGGTGGGCAGGTCAGGCCTGTCCACTTCTGGGGCAGTTACTTCACAAGGGGCAGGATCAGTTCCCTGAGAAACTTGACCCTTACCTGTAGTCTGGTGGGGGGAGGACTGTTCCTCTTCCCCTATGCTCTCTGTTTGGGTAGAGTGATCCATAGTTTCAGGCTTCACTCTTTCTATTTTCTCCTGGGGTGGAGGTGAGGCCCTCAGGGTCTCATCCACTTTCTCAGGGATTCCTACCATTTACAAATGGGCCTTGTGGTCAACCTCAGCCCAGGCTGAGATTTCTAGATCATTCCCCAGTAGACAATCTACAGGCAAGTTTGGGGACACTGCCACTCTCTTGGGGCCAGTGACCCCTCCCCAGCTGAGATTTATCACTGCCATGGGATGATCTGTCCTGATTCCATCTATGTTGGTCACCTGGTAGCTAAACCCAGGTAAAAGCTGATCTAGGGGCACTAGCCTCTTGGTCACCATGGTGACACTGGCCCCTGTGTCCTTATAGGCCACAGCCTTCTGACCATTAATTATTGGTTCTTGTCTGTACCTGCCCAGAATACTGGGGCTCATGGTAAAGTTGGCAAACCCCATGCCACCATCACAGACCATAGTTGCTTGAGTAGGGGACCTGGATAGGCCAGAGTCCCCCTGAGTTCCCCAAGAAATCCCAACTAAGTTTTTGGGTGCACTCCCACCACCTGGGGGATTACTACTAGTAGCAACAGGAGGTGTTGGAGCTGGTTTTGGAGGAACATTTTCTTTATTGCCATTCTTTGGACAGCCGGGGTCAGTTTTCCAGTGGCCAGGTTGCTTACACACATGGCAATATGGTTTCTTGTTATTAGAGGAAGTATTTTGGGACCCACCCCCAGCACTGGGTTTTTGGGGCCCTTCAGAGGACTTTTCTTGTTTATCATCCCCACCTTTCTCTTTGGGCTTAGTGGAATCCTTCTTCTGGTCACCAACTTGGTTCTTAGGCCTAATCCTGGTTCTGACCCATTTGTCTGCCTTCTTTCCCAATTCTTGGGGAGAGGTCAGATCAGAGTCCACCAGGTGCTGGTGTAAAAGTTGATTTTGACAATTATTAAGAATCTGCTCCCTCATAATGAGATTATACAATCCTTGATAATCATTAACTTTACTGCCATTTAACCAACCTTCCAGTGCCTTGGTTGCACAATCCACAAAGTCTACCCAATCTTGATTCTGTGCTTTCTGGGTGTCTCTGAACTTAAGTCTGTATTGATCAGTGGTTAAGCCAAACCCATCTATTAAAGCAGCTTTCAAGATATAATAGTCATCAGCATCCTCTTCTCTTACAGAGAGGAGCTTGTCTCTTCCTTTATCTGAAAAGGAGAGCCACAGGATTGCTGCCCACTGCTCTACTGGGACCCTCTGTACTCTACAGGCCCTTTCAAGAGCAGATATCCATTTGTGGATATCATCCCCATTCTGATAGGGGGGCACAATCTTGTGGAGGTTCCTATTGTCAGGGACTTTCTCTCTAACTCTAGGGGTTTCATTACTGCCACCAGGGATCTCTAGACCCCACTTTCTTGAAGCTTTCTGAAGCTCCAGGGTTTCCCTGTCCAATGCTAACTGTTCTCTCTTAAGTTCAAGCTTAGCCTGCTCAAATTTGATCAGTCTGCATTTCCTCTCATGAGAGGATTCTCTTCTCTGAGAAGAGGCAGAGGACCCTTTGGATCTCCTAGAATGGTTGGATCCCACTGAGGGGGATCTGTTCCTTCTTGGATCCACCACTCTCCTTTTAAGGGTAGAGGGAGTGCCTCTTGAGCCATCACCTCCATGTTGTGAGTGGTTTGTTTCTTCCAGGTCAGGATTTTCATCCTCTTCCTGTTCCTCATCAGAGTCCACTCTGGGAGTGTCCTCTTCTGAAGGATGCCCACCCACTCTGTCTGTCCCTCTGGACCCTATGGACTCCATAAAGTCTGCTATGAGCAGGATTTCCCTGAGACGTTGTGTGTTGGCACCTTTGTTTGTCTTCAGTTTTCTAAGGGTGCACATTTCCCTGAGCTCTGCAAAGGAGAAATTATCATACTTATCTACTGGGACCCTCTGGGGTCCTTCCATAGCCTTAGTGGCACCTGAAGACATGTTTAGTGTAGTGATGTATCTACCTACACTAAGTGTGGCCTACTGAACCCTCTCTTGAGTTGTAGTCAAGGTGTGCTAAACCCTCTACACACAACTCTAAGTTCAGTAGAACTTATTGTATTCTAGCTTGAATTTATATGTACCTTTGGTACCTTGTGGCTTTCACTTTAGAAATTCAATTTGTTATCTGGTAAAACAATGGCAAGCTTGAATCCAACCGCTGCACACCAATGTGAGAAGTTGGCCTGGCATATGCTGTTCCTAGTTATAGGGACACCTTGCACCAGTCCAATTCGACTCCTATTGATGATAGGTTTAAGACAACCTTTAAAGAAAGCTATCCTAGTGGTAGCTGTGGAGAGCAGCCTTCAGGTTAAGTCTTGAAGGAGTGTTAAGCTTATTGTTTTACCATAATAACCTCTTGAATAACCAAATGAAAGAGTAGCCCACACAGGTATATATATAAAATATATGTATTTATTCTAGACAGAATCCCACAGTCACTTTATGTGGCTAGTGGCAAAGTTACACTTCAAACAAGCATTTATAAACACAATAAATAGCACAGAAATCAATGGGCCCCAGGGGGGGACCAAACCATATACTAAAATAGTGGTATAAGAACCACGACAATTCTACAGGCAATGCCTAGGGCACTCAGGATCGCTGGCCCCTTAAGAATCCACCTACAGTTAAGAGGAAGGGGACCCACGGGAGGCGTGTGCAGTGCGAGAAGTTGCTATCGGGATCGCAATGTTAACCTATGGAGAATGTCGCGGTTGAATAATTAAGGTTTAAGGACACTTCTAACAACAGTACAAAGTTAAGGCTTGAGACTTAAGGCTTTGGAGAGCCCACCACCACGGAAGTACCGAAGTACCACTGTTACCTGCCCCAGGGAAGCCGGGTGCATAGGTCGATTCTGGTGTCGGGTCGCGGGCTGATTTTCTATGGAAAAGGAGTCCAAACTGCTGCTAGCTGGAAGTGTTGTTGAAGTCGTGAAGATTAAAGTTGAAGAAAAGACAAAGATGAACCTGAAAGCAGAGGGGACAGAGTCTGGGTCACAGCACAGTGACCAGGGAGCTCACAGGAAGGAGCTCGTGGATGTCGGGTGCTTCAGGTGTGGAAGGTACAGCTGGGCTCTGCAGTCACGGGCTCCGGGAGGCTTCAAGGAAGGCCAGCTTCTGGAGGGCGACTGTCCCACGTCGGCTGAGGGTCGCTGCGGTGTTAGTGTCCCGATTGGATCCACTAAGCATTGGCAACCGCAACCCACGCAAGATGAACAAAGCAGCTGCTGGTGCAGACCCACGAGGTCTGAGGGTGCTCTCCTTTGCAGGGAGCGTAGAGCAGGCCTGGAGCAACCAGGGGAACTCTTGGAAAAGAAGATTGTCCTCCGTCAGGGCCCACAAGTCGAGAGACAAGGGACCGCGGAAGGCAGCAAAATGGAGTGCGTAAAAGGGCTCCCACGGGCCACCGGAGCGGGCCAGGGAGCTGAGAGTCGGCACAAATGCTGCTTGATGGTTGGCTCAAGAGTGGGCCAAAGCACAACTTCCCCACTGGTCAGGGTCGTGTGCTGGATAAGAGGTGGCCGGTGTCTCGGGGTATGCGGGGATCTCGACACCCACGTGGTCCAGGGTGCTCAGACTTGCTGGGCACACTCACAGGACGCTGGGATGCACTGGAGACCCATCTCGAGGTTGCTGGAAGGCATCAGAGGTCGTGAGAGCAACGAAGTTCCAACCGGGTATCTTGTAGTCTTTTAGGTGCCTGCCAAGCAGGGGGATAACTCCTTTATCCCAAGGGAGATTTCTTCAGTCAGCTGGGCAGCAGCTCGTCGAAGGTCAGTTCTGTGAAGTCCTGTACGAATCTAAGGCTCTAGGGCAAAGTTATTCCCATATATCCCCAAGGTTAGGGGATGGTCCAAAAGAGAGCCTACCAACCAGAGTAGAGGCGGGAAAGGGTGGCTACACCCACTCCCCTTTGTGTGTTTCCCGCCTGGGCGAGGGGCAGGACGCCCCTGAACCGGTTCCAGGCGGTGTATGCAGAATTGGGGCTCTGCAGCTGCCTACGTGCAACTCTGAAAGGACATTTGGTGCACCCACCCTGTTCCAATCCACATATCCTGTCTGGGGAGGTGCTGGCACCTCCCTGCCACAGGAGCCCTATTGTCCAGATGGCGAGGCTGGGGTTTTCCCCAGCAACAGCCAGCCAGAGTCGTGTAGGTGGCGAACAGTAGCCATTTTGTGGTACATGTGCACTTTTAAATTGGTGTCCAAATTCTACCGCTTTTCCCATATCACCCTCCTAGCAAGGGGGAATCGTGCCCCCATGCCCATGGCTGGACTGGGGGTATGATTCCTTCATGTTTGACACCAAACACGATATGGTTCTGGGTAGCCATTCCTAAGTTACAGCGATGACGCAATAACTTATAATGCGGTTAAGAGTATATGGTATGGCTACACTACAAACAACCCAGTAACGATTTTACGAAGGTTGCAGAGAGGTCCTTCTCACGTAGGGGTCCCCCCTCACACATACCTCAGCACCCAGCCCTGTAGGATTACCAGGGCCTGCCATAGGGGTGACCTATGAGAGTATATGTGTTGTAATGGTATGGGACATAGGGTACCTACATCCCTGTAAGGGGTGCTAGCACCACCTTACTCAGGCTACAGTAGTGGCCTGGTGGTGTCAGTTTGGGTGGCTGTCCCAGGGTGGCACAATAAGTGCTGCAGCCCTGGTAGGCCTACTGGGGGACCCATGCCCTGGGTACCTAGGGTACCATCTACAAGGGACTGGTAGGGCATGCCCAGCATCCAATTATGTTTGTACCTAGAGTACTCACAACAGTTTTAGGGAGAAAGCAGATAGGCTGGGGTCCTGGATAGCAGGATCCCAGCCAGACTAGTCAAAAACCACTTAAATACCAGGCAAAAAGTTGGGGGCAACCATTAGTCAGATTCCACTCTCCTACATAACCCCCCCCCCCCCCAAACGAAAGGAGATAAGGCAAACCTTGTCCAGATAAGCCTTTATTTCCTGAGTGGCCATATAAGGAAGAACCTGTACTAACATGGTTGCTCCCTGTGTCATGGTCCACTTGGGAAATCCTACCCCAAGGGGTTCTAGAGTTTCTCCAAAGTCTAGGGAAATTACCTGTATTGGTTTTTGGGTCAGAGGTGGGCTGGTGGGGTGTCTGAGTCTGGAAGTGAGACCCTACTTGGGTTGGTCTCAACCTCCTCAGATCACTGGCCACTATGGAAGCCTTTCTGCCCATGACTGTGTCATATCTGGCCCTAAGGGTCAACCTCTGGCTGCCTACAGCTGGGGGTTGGATCCCTTTGGCTGGAATAGTGGAGGGCACTGGAAGGTTTGGGGCAGCTAGGCCCCAGGTTTCCCTGTGCTCAACAACATCCATTTGAGGGGTGCCTATACCTAGGGGTAAGGGGGATCCCTCAGTTTGTAGAGGAATATTCACCTGGCTGAAACTACTCTGCTGGGTGTCCCTAATCTGTTGATGAGGGGGTTCCTCTGGGCAGGGGCCCAATAAGGGTCCACTGACCTCCCTGACCTCTGCAGCCCTGGGCTGACTGAGGCAGGGTAGAGAGGGGCAGGATACCTGCTCCAGACTGGGTACCACCTTGGAAGGATCCCCTGCCATCAGAGAGGTGGGCAGGTCAGGCCTGTCCACTTCTGGGGCAGTTACTTCACAAGGGGCAGGATCAGTTCCCTGAGAAACTTGACCCTTACCTGTAGTCTGGTGGGGGGAGGACTGTTCCTCTTCCCCTATGCTCTCTGTTTGGGTAGAGTGATCCATAGTTTCAGGCTTCACTCTTTCTATTTTCTCCTGGGGTGGAGGTGAGGCCCTCAGGGTCTCATCCACTTTCTCAGGGATTCCTACCATTTACAAATGGGCCTTGTGGTCAACCTCAGCCCAGGCTGAGATTTCTAGATCATTCCCCAGTAGACAATCTACAGGCAAGTTTGGGGACACTGCCACTCTCTTGGGGCCAGTGACCCCTCCCCAGCTGAGATTTATCACTGCCATGGGATGATCTGTCCTGATTCCATCTATGTTGGTCACCTGGTAGCTAAACCCAGGTAAAAGCTGATCTAGGGGCACTAGCCTCTTGGTCACCATTGTGACACTGGCCCCTGTGTCCTTATAGGCCACAGCCTTCTGACCATTAATTATTGGTTCTTGTCTGTACCTGCCCAGAATACTGGGGCTCATGGTAAAGTTGGCAAACCCCATGCCACCATCACAGACCATAGTTGCTTGAGTAGGGGACCTGGATAGGCCAGAGTCCCCCTGAGTTCCCCAAGAAATCCCAACTAAGTTTTTGGGTGCACTCCCACCACCTGGGGGATTACTACTAGTAGCAACAGGAGGTGTTGGAGCTGGTTTTGGAGGAACATTTTCTTTATTGCCATTCTTTGGACAGCCGGGGTCAGTTTTCCAGTGGCCAGGTTGCTTACACACATGGCAATATGGTTTCTTGTTATTAGAGGAAGTATTTTGGGACCCACCCCCAGCACTGGGTTTTTGGGGCCCTTCAGAGGACTTTTCTTGTTTATCATCCCCACCTTTCTCTTTGGGCTTAGTGGAATCCTTCTTCTGGTCACCAACTTGGTTCTTAGGCCTAATCCTGGTTCTGACCCATTTGTCTGCCTTCTTTCCCAATTCTTGGGGAGAGGTCAGATCAGAGTCCACCAGGTGCTGGTGTAAAAGTTGATTTTGACAATTATTAAGAATCTGCTCCCTCATAATGAGATTATACAATCCTTGATAATCATTAACTTTACTGCCATTTAACCAACCTTCCAGTGCCTTGGTTGCACAATCCACAAAGTCTACCCAATCTTGATTCTGTGCTTTCTGGGTGTCTCTGAACTTAAGTCTGTATTGATCAGTGGTTAAGCCAAACCCATCTATTAAAGCAGCTTTCAAGATATAATAGTCATCAGCATCCTCTTCTCTTACAGAGAGGAGCTTGTCTCTTCCTTTATCTGAAAAGGAGAGCCACAGGATTGCTGCCCACTGCTCTACTGGGACCCTCTGTACTCTACAGGCCCTTTCAAGAGCAGATATCCATTTGTGGATATCATCCCCATTCTGATAGGGGGGCACAATCTTGTGGAGGTTCCTATTGTCAGGGACTTTCTCTCTAACTCTAGGGGTTTCATTACTGCCACCAGGGATCTCTAGACCCCACTTTCTTGAAGCTTTCTGAAGCTCCAGGGTTTCCCTGTCCAATGCTAACTGTTCTCTCTTAAGTTCAAGCTTAGCCTGCTCAAATTTGATCAGTCTGCATTTCCTCTCATGAGAGGATTCTCCTCTCTGAGAAGAGGCAGAGGACCCTTTGGATCTCCTAGAATGGTTGGATCCCACTGAGGGGGATCTGTTCCTTCTTGGATCCACCACTCTCCTTTTAAGGGTAGAGGGAGTGCCTCTTGAGCCATCACCTCCATGTTGTGAGTGGTTTGTTTCTTCCAGGTCAGGATTTTCATCCTCTTCCTGTTCCTCATCAGAGTCCACTCTGGGAGTGTCCTCTTCTGAAGGATGCCCACCCACTCTGTCTGTCCCTCTGGACCCTATGGACTCCATAAAGTCTGCTATGAGCAGGATTTCCCTGAGACGTTGTGTGTTGGCACCTTTGTTTGTCTTCAGTTTTCTAAGGGTGCACATTTCCCTGAGCTCTGCAAAGGAGAAATTATCATACTTATCTACTGGGACCCTCTGGGGTCCTTCCATAGCCTTAGTGGCACCTGAAGACATGTTTAGTGTAGTGATGTATCTACCTACACTAAGTGTGGCCTACTGAACCCTCTCTTGAGTTGTAGTCAAGGTGTGCTAAACCCTCTACACACAACTCTAAGTTCAGTAGAACTTATTGTATTCTAGCTTGAATTTATATGTACCTTTGGTACCTTGTGGCTTTCACTTTAGAAATTCAATTTGTTATCTGGTAAAACAATGGCAAGCTTGAATCCAACCGCTGCACACCAATGTGAGAAGTTGGCCTGGCATATGCTGTTCCTAGTTATAGGGACACCTTGCACCAGTCCAATTCGACTCCTATTGATGATAGGTTTAAGACAACCTTTAAAGAAAGCTATCCTAGTGGTAGCTGTGGAGAGCAGCCTTCAGGCTAAGTCTTGAAGGAGTGTTAAGCTTATTGTTTTACCATAATAACCTCTTGAATAACCAAATGAAAGAGTAGCCCACACAGGTATATATATAAAATATATGTATTTATTCTAGACAGAATCCCACAGTCACTTTATGTGGCTAGTGGCAAAGTTACACTTCAAACAAGCATTTATAAACACAATAAATAGCACAGAAATCAATGGGCCCCAGGGGGGGACCAAACCATATACTAAAATAGTGGTATAAGAACCACGACAATTCTACAGGCAATGCCTAGGGCACTCAGGATCGCTGGCCCCTTAAGAATCCACCTACAGTTAAGAGGAAGGGGACCCACGGGAGGCGTGTGCAGTGCGAGAAGTTGCTATCGGGATCGCAATGTTAACCTATGGAGAATGTCGCGGTTGAATAATTAAGGTTTAAGGACACTTCTAACAACAGTACAAAGTTAAGGCTTGAGACTTAAGGCTTTGGAGAGCCCACCACCACGGAAGTACCGAAGTACCACTGTTACCTGCCCCAGGGAAGCCGGGTGCATAGGTCGATTCTGGTGTCGGGTCGCGGGCTGATTTTCTATGGAAAAGGAGTCCAAACTGCTGCTAGCTGGAAGTGTTGTTGAAGTCGTGAAGATTAAAGTTGAAGAAAAGACAAAGATGAACCTGAAAGCAGAGGGGACAGAGTCTGGGTCACAGCACAGTGACCAGGGAGCTCACAGGAAGGAGCTCGTGGATGTCGGGTGCTTCAGGTGTGGAAGGTACAGCTGGGCTCTGCAGTCACGGGCTCCGGGAGGCTTCAAGGAAGGCCAGCTTCTGGAGGGCGACTGTCCCACGTCGGCTGAGGGTCGCTGCGGTGTTAGTGTCCCGATTGGATCCACTAAGCATTGGCAACCGCAACCCACGCAAGATGAACAAAGCAGCTGCTGGTGCAGACCCACGAGGTCTGAGGGTGCTCTCCTTTGCAGGGATTGTAGAGCAGGCCTGGAGCAACCAGAGAAACTCTTGGAAAAGAAGATTGTCCTCCGTCAGGGCCCACAAGTCGAGAGACAAGGGACCGCGGAAGGCAGCAAAATGGAGTGCGTAAAAGGGCTCCCACGGGCCACCGGAGCGGGCCAGGAAGCTGAGAGTCGGCACAAATGCTGCTTGATGGTTGGCTCAAGAATGGGCCAAAGCACAACTTCCCCACTGGTCGGGGTCGTGTGCTGGACAAGAGGTGGCCGGTGTCTCGGGGTATGCGGGGATCTCGACACCCACGTGGTCCAGGGTGCTCAGACTTGCTGGGCACACTCACAGGACGCTGGGATGCACTGGAGACCCACCTCGAGGTTGCTGGAAGGCGTCGAAGGTCGTGAGAGCAACGAAGTTCCAACCAGGTATCTTGTAGTCTTTTAGGTGCCTGCCAAGCAGGGGGATAACTCCTTTATCCCAAGGGAGATTTCTTCAGTCAGCTGGGCAGCAGCTCGTCGAAGGTCAGTTCTGTGAAGTCCTGTACGAATCTAAGGCTCTAGGGCAAAGTTATTCCCATATATCCCCAAGGTTAGGGGATGGTCCAAAAGAGAGCCTACCAATCAGAGTAGAGGCGGGAAAGGGTGGCTACACCCACTCCCCTTTGTGTGTTTCCCGCCTGGGCGAGGGGCAGGACGCCCCTGAACCGGTTCCAGGCGGTGTATGCAGAATTGGGGCTCTGCAGCACCCTACGTGCAACTCTGAAAGGACATTTGGTGCACCCACCCTGTTCCAATCCACATATCCTGTCTGGGGAGGTGCTGGCACCTCCCTGCCACAGGAGCCCTATTGTCCAGATGGCGAGGCTGGGGTTTTCCCCAGCAACAGCCAGCCAGAGTCGTGTAGGTGGCGAACAGTAGCCATTTTGTGGTACATGTGCACTTTTAAATTGGTGTCCAAATTCTACCGCTTTTCCCATATCACCCTCCTAGCAAGGGGGAATCGTGCCCCCATGCCCATGGCTGGACTGGGGGTATGATTCCTTCATGTTTGACACCAAACACGATATGGTTCTGGGTAGCCATTCCTAAGTTACAGCGATGACGCAATAACTTATAATGCGGTTAAGAGTATATGGTATGGCTACACTACATACAACCCAGTAACGATTTTACGAAGGTTGCAGAGAGGTCCTTCTCACGTAGGGGTCCCCCCTCACACATACCTCAGCACCCAGCCCTGTAGGATTACCAGGGCCTGCCATAGGGGTGACCTATGAGAGTATATGTGTTGTAATGGTATGGGACATAGGGTACCTACATCCCTGTAAGGGGTGCTAGCACCACCTTACTCAGGCTACAGTAGTGGCCTGGTGGTGTCAGTTTGGGTGGCTGTCCCAGGGTGGCACAATAAGTGCTGCAGCCCTGGTAGGCCTACTGGGGGACCCATGCCCTGGGTACCTAGGGTACCATCTACAAGGGACTGGTAGGGCATGCCCAGCATCCAATTATGTTTGTACCTAGAGTACTCACAACAGTTTTAGGGAGAAAGCAGATAGGCTGGGGTCCTGGATAGCAGGATCCCAGCCAGACTAGTCAAAAACCACTTAAATACCAGGCAAAAAGTTGGGGGCAACCATTAGTCAGATTCCACTCTCCTACAGAGGCCTTTCTGCAGCTGCAGGGAGAGGCTCCGGAACCTGGGGGTGAGGCCTTTTTGCAGCTGCAGGGAGAGGCTCAGGAACCTGGGGGTGAGGCCTTTCTGCAGCTGCACGGGGATGTTCAGGAACCTGGGGGTGAGGCCTTTCTGCAGCTGCATGGAGAGGCTCAGGAACCTGGGGGTGAGGGCTTTCTGCAGCTGCACGGGGATGTTTAGGAACCTGGGGTGAGGCCTTTCTGCAGCTGCAGGGAGAGGCTCAGGAACCTGGGGGTGAGGCCTTTCTGCAGCTGCAGGGATAGGCTCAGGAACCTGAGGGCTGAGGCCTTTCTGCAGCTGCAGGGGGGAGGCTGAGGATCCTTGGGTGAGGCCTTTTCTGCAGCTACAGGGAGAGGCTCAGGAACCTGGGGGTGAGGCCTTTCTGCAGCTGCAGGGGGAGGCACAGGAACCTGGGGGTGAGTCCTTTCTACAGCTGCAGGGAGAGGCTCAGGAATAGGCCTGGGCGAAGCACTACGCTACGCTCGCGTAGTTTGCGAAGTTCGCGCTACTTCGCACTACGCGAACTGCACGTAGCACAGTGCGAACATGCGTAGCGTAGTGTTGCGTAGTGCTGCGGTCATTTTTTGCTTGCTCGCGGTCCTCAACGTCAAGTTGGCGACCGCGAGCAAGCAAAATGACATCCTGGCGAGACTTTTTCCTTGTTCGCGATCGCGAGCATGGAAAATAAACCTCCCGGCGAGATTCCCAACGCGAGAAGGTCAGGTTTCTCATTGCGAGGGGTCGCGTATGCTCGCGACCGCTCGCGATGAGAAACTACCAGTTCGCGTTGAGAAAGCTGCAGCTCGAGTAAAAATCTACTCGAGCAGCAGAAAACTACAGCTCGCACTGTGCAAGATGCCATTTTCAATGATTGCACAGTGCCGGTTGCTTGTCCGCACTGTGCAATCATTGAAAACAACATCTTGCACAGTGCGAACATGTTACTTCGCAGTTCGCGAAGTGCTACGCGTAGCTCGCGTAGTGCGAACTTCACTTTGCGTAGCTTCGCGAAGTGCTACTTCGCGAACTACGCCCACCCTTACTCAGGAACCTGGGGGTGAGGCCTTTCTGCAGCTACACGGGGATGTTCAGGAACCTGGGGGTGAGGCCTTTCTGCAGCTACACGGGGATGTTCAGGAGCCTGGGGGTGAGGCCTTTCTGCAGCTGTAGGGAGAGGCCCAGGAACCTGGGGGTGAGGTTTTTTCAATAGCTGCAGGAAGAGGCTCAGGAACCTGGGGGTGAGGCCTTTCTGCAGCTGGAGTTAGAGACTCAGGAACCTGGGGGTCAGGCCTTTCTGCAGCCTCAGGGAGAGGCTCAGGAACCTGGGGGTGAGGCCTTTTTTCAGCTGCAGGGAGAGGCTAAGGAACCTGGGGGTGAGGCCTTTCAGCAGCTGCAGGAGGAGGCTAAGGAACCTGGGGGTGAGGCCTTTCTGCAGCTGCAGGGGGAGGTTCAGGATCCATGGGGTGAGGCCTTTTCTGTAGCTGCAGGGAGAGGCTCGGGAAGCTGGGGGTGAGAACTTTTCTGTAGCTGCAGGGAGAGGCTCAGGAACCTGGGGGTGAGGCCTTTTCTGTAGATGCAGGGAGAGGCCTTTCTGCAGCTGCAAGGATAGGCTCAGAAACCTGGGGGTGAGGCCTTTCTGTAGCTGCAGGGAGAGGCTCAGGAACCTGGGGGTGAAGCCTTTCTGTAGCTGCAGGGAGAGGCTCAGGATCCTGGGGTGAGGCCTTTTTGCAGCTGCAGGGAGAGGCTCAGGAACCTGGGGTTGAGGCCTTTCTGCAGCTAAAGGGGGAGGTTCAGGAAACTGGGGGTGAGGCCTTTTCTGTAGCTGCAGGTAGAGGTTCAGGGACCTGGGGGTGAGGCCTTTCTGCAGCTGCAGGGAGAGGCTCAGGGTCCTGGGGGTGAGGCCTTTTCTGAAGCTGCAGGGAGAGGCTCAGGAACCTGAGGGTGAGGCCTTTTCTGTAGCTGCAGGGAAAGGCTCAGGGACCTGGCGGTGAGGCCTTGCTGCAGGGATAGGCTCAGGAACCTGGGGTTGAGGCCTTTCTGCAGCTGCACGGGGATGTTCGAGAACCTGGTGGTGAGGCATTTCTGCTGCTGCAGGGAGAGGCTCAGGAACCTGGGGGTGAGGCCTTTTTGCAGCTGCAGGGATAGGCTCAGGAACCTAGGGGTGAGGCCTTTCTGCAGCTAAAGGGGGAGGTTCAGGAAACTGGGGGTGAGGCCTTTTCTGTAGCTGCAGGGAAAGGCTCAGGAAGCTGCGGGTGAGGCCTTGCTGCAGGGATAGGCTCAGGAACCTGGGGTTGAGGCCTTTCTGCAGCTGCACGGGGATGTTCAGGAACCTGGGGCTGAGGCCTTTCTGCAGCTGAAGTGAGGGGCTCAGAAACCTGGCGGTGAGGACTTTTTGCAGCTGCGAGGATAGGCTCAGGAACCTGGGGGTGAGGCCTTTCTGCAGCTGTACGGGGATGTTCAGAAACCTGGGGGTGAGGCATTTCTGCAGCTGCAGGGAGAGGATCAGGAACCTGGGGGTGAGGCCTTTTTGCAGCTGCAGGGATAGGCTCAGGAACCTGGGGGTGAAGCCTTTTCTGTAGCTGCAAGGCGAGGCTCAGGAACCTGGGGGTGAGGCCTTTCTGCAGCTGCAGGGAGAGGCTCAGGAACCTGGGGGTGAGGCCTTTTCTGTAGCTGCAAGGGGAGGCTCAGGAACCTGGGGGTGAGGCCTTTTGCAGCTGCAGGGATAGTCTCAGAAACATGGGGGTGAGACCTTTCTGCAACTGAACAGGGATGTTCAGGAACCTGGGGGTGAGGCCGTTCTGCAGCTGCAGGGAGAGGCTCAGGAACCTGGGGGTGAGGCCTTTCTGCAGCTGCAGGGAGAGGCTCAGGAACCTGGGAGAGAGGCCTTTTTGCAGTTGCAGGGAGAGGCTCAGGAACCTGGGGGTGAGGCCTTTCTGCAGCTGCACGGGGAGGTTCAGGAACCTGGGGGTGAGGCCTTTTCTGTAGCTGCAGGGAGAGGCTCAGGAACCTGGGGGTGAGGCCTTTTTGCCGCTGCAGGGAGAGGCTCAGGAACCTGGGGGTGAGGCCTTTCTGCAGTTGCAGGGAGAGGCTCAGGAGCCAGGGGGTGAGGCCTTTTCTGTAGCTGCAGGGAGAGGTTCAGGGACCTGGGGTGAGGCATTTCTGCAGCTGCAGGGAGAGGTTAAGGAACCTGCGGGTGAGGCCTTTCTGCAGCTTCAGGGAGAGGCTCAGGAACCTGGGGGTGAGGCCTTTTTGCAGCTGCAGGGATAGGTTCAGGAACCAGGGTGTGAAGCCTTTCTGCAGCTGCAGGGAGAGGTTCAGGAACCTGGGGGTGAGGCCTTTCTGCAGCTGCAGGGAGCGGTTCAGGAACCTGAGGGTTAGACCTTTCTGCAGCTGCAGGGAGAGGCTCAGGAACCAGGGGGTGAGGCCTTTCTGCAACTGCAGGGGGAGGTTATTGAACCTGGGGGTGAGGCCTTTTCTGTAGCTGCAGGGAGAGGCTCAGGAGCCTGGGGGTGAGGCCTTGCTGCAGGGGGAGGGTCAGGAACCTGGGGGTGAGGCCTTTTCTGCAGTTGCAGGGAGAGGCTCAGGAACCTGGGGGTGAGGCCTTTTCTGCGGCTGCAGGGGGAGGCTCAGGAACCTGGGGGTGAGGCCTTTCTGCAGCTGCACAGGTATGTTCAGGAACCTGGGGGTGAGGCCTTTCTGCAGCTGCAGGGAGAGGATCAGGAACCTGGGGGTGAGGCCTTTTTGCAGCTGCAGGGATAGGCTCAGGAACCTGGGGGTGAAGCCTTTTCTGGAGCTGCAGGGAGAGGCTCAGGAACCTGGGGGTGAGGCCTTTCTGCAGCTGCAGGGAGACGCTCAGGAACCTGGGGGTGAGGCCTTTTCTGTAGCTGCATGGGGAGGCTCAGGAACCTGGGGGTGAGGCCTTTTTGCAGCTGCACGGGTATGTTCAGGAACCTGGGGGTGGGGCCTTTCTGCAGCTGCAGGGAGAGGCTCAGGAACCTGGGGGTGAGGCCTTTTGCAGCTGCAGGGATAGGCTCAGAAACATGGGGGTGAGACCTTTCTGCAACTGAACGGGGATGTTCAGGAACCTGGGGGGGAGGCTGTTCTGCAGCAGCAGGGAGAGGATCAGAAACCTGGGGATGAGGCCTTTCTGCAGCTGGAGGGAGAGACCCAGGAACATGGGGGTCAGGCCTTTCTGCAGCTTCAGGGAGAGGCTCAGGAACCTGGGGGTGAGGCCTTTTTGCAGCTGCAGGGAGAGGCTAAGGAACGTGGGGGTGAGGCCTTTCAGCAGCTGCAGGAGGAGGCTAAGGAACCTGGGGGTGAGGCCTTTCTGCAGCTGCAGGGGGAGGTTCAGGATCCATGGGGTGAGGCCTTTTCTGTAGCAGCAGGGAGAGGCTCAGGAACCTGGGTGTGAGGCATTTCTGCAGCTGCATGGAGAGGCCCAGGAACCTGGGGGTGAGGTTTTTTCAATAGCTGCAGGAAGAGGCTCAGGAACCTGGGGGTGAGGCCTTTCTGCAGCTGGAGGGAGAGACTCGGGAACCTGGGGGTCAGGCCTTTCTGCAGCCTCAGGGAGAGGCTCAGGAACCTGGGGGTGAGGCCTTTTTGCAGCTGCAGGGAGAAGCTAAGGAACCTGGGGGTGAGGCATTTCAGCAGCTGCAGGAGGAGGCTAAGGAACCTGGGGGTGAGGCCTTTCTGCAGCTGCAGGGGGAGGTTCAGGATCCATGGGGTGAGGACTTTTCTGTAGCTGCAGGGAGAGGCTCAGGAACCTGGGGGTGAGGCCTTTTCTGTAGATGCAGGGAGAGGCCTTTCTGCAGCTGAAAGGATAGGCTCAGAAACCTGGGGGTGAGGCCTTTCTGTAGCTGCAGGGAGAGGCTCAGGATCCTGGGGTGAGGCCTTTTTGCAGCTGCAGGGAGAGGCTCAGGAACCTGGGGTTGAGGCCTTTCTGCAGCAAAAGGGGGAGGTTCAGGAAAATGGGGGTGAGGCCTTTTCTGTAGCTGCAGGTAGAGGTTCAGGGACCTGGGGGTGAGGCGTTTCTGCAGCTGCAGGGAGAGGCTCAGGGACCTGGGGGTGAGGCCTTTTCTGTAGCTGCAGGGAGAGGCTCAGGAACCTGAGGGTGAGGCCTTTTCTGTAGCTGCAGGGAAAGGCTCAGGGACCTGGGGGTGAGGTCTTGCTGCAGGGATAGGCTCAGGAACCTGGGGTTGAGGCCTTTCTGCAGCTGCACAGGTATGTTCCGGAACCTGGGGGTGAGGCATTTCTGCAGCTGCAGGGAGAGCCTCAGGAACCTGGGGGTGAGGCCTTTTTGCAGCTGCAGGGATAGGCTCAGAAACCTGGGGGTGAGGCCTTTCTGCAGCTGCAGGGATAGGCTCAGGAACCTGGGGGTGAGGCATTTTCTGTAGCTGCAGGGAGAGGCTCAGGAACCTGGGGGCGAGGCCTTTCTGCAGCTACAGGGGGAGGCTCAGGAACCTGGGGGTGAGGACTTTCTGCAGCTGTACGGGGATGTTCAGGAACCTGGGGGTGAGGTGTTTCTGCAGCTGCAGGGAGAAGCTCAGGAACCTGGGTGTCAGGCCTTTCTGCAGCTGCAGGGGTATGTTCAGGAACCTGGGGGTGAGGCCTTTCTGCAGCTGCACGGGGATGTTCAGAAACCTGGGGGTGAGGCATTTCTGCAGCTGCAGGGAGAGGCTCAGGAACCTGGGGGTGAGGCCTTTGTGCAGCTGCAGGGATAGGCTCAGGAACCAGGAGGTGAGGCCTTTCTGCAGCTGCAGGGATAGGCTGAGGAACCTGGGGGTGAGACATTTTCTGTAGCTGCAGGGAGAGGCTCAGGAACCTGGGGGCGAGGCCTTTCTGCAGCTGCAGGGGAGGCTCAGGAACCTGGGGGTGAGGACTTTCTGCAGCTGTACGGGGATATTCAGGAACCTGGGTGTTAAGTCTTTCTGCAGCTGTAGGGAGAGGCTCAGGAACCTGGGGGTCAGGCCTTTCTGCAGCTGCATGGGTATGTTCAGGAACCTGGGGGTGAGGCCTTTCTGCAGCTGCAGGGAGAGGCTCAGGAACCTGGGAATGAGGCCTTTTTGCAGCTGCAGGGAGAGGCTCAGGGACCTGGCAGTGAGGTCTTTATGCAGCTGCACGGTGATGTTCAGGAACCTGGGGGTGAGGTCATTCTGCAGCTGCAGGGAGAGACTCAGGAACCTGGGGTGAGGCCTTTTTGCAGCTGCAGGGATAGGTTCAGGAACCAGGGTGTGAGCCCCTTTCTGCAGCTGCAGGGAGATGTTCAGGAACCTGGGGGTGAGGCCTGTCTGTAGCTGCATGGAGAGGCTCAGGATCCTCGGGTGAGGCCTTTTTGCAGCTTCTGGGAGAGGCACAGGAACCTGGGGTTGAGGCCTTTCTGCAGCTAAAGGGATAGGTTCAGGAACCAGGGTGTGAGGCCTTTCTGCAGCTGCAGGGAGAGGTTCAGGAACCTGGGGGTGAGATCTTTCTGCAGCTGCAGGGAGAGGTTCAGGAACCTGAGGGTTAGACCTTTCTGCAGCTGCAGGGAGAGGTTATTGAACCTGGGGGTGAGGCGTTTCTGCAGGGGGAGGTTCAGGAACCTGGGGGTGAGGCCTTTCTGCAACTGCAGGGGGAGGTTCAGGAACCTGGGGGTGAGGCCTTTTCTGTAGCTGCAGGGAGAGGCTCAGTAACCTGGGGGTGAGGCCTTTCTGCAGCTGCAGGGGGAGGGTCAGGAACCTGGGGTGAGGCCTTTTCTGTAGCTGCAGGTAGAGGTTCAGGAATCTGGGGGTGAGGCCTTTCTGCAGCTGCACGGGTATGTTCAGGAACCTGGGGGTGAGGCCTTTCTGCAGCTGCAGGGAGAGGTTCAGGAATCTGGGGGTGAGGCCTTTCTGCAGCTGCCGGGAGAGGTTCAGGAACCCGGGGTGAGGCCTTTCTGCAGCTGCAGGGAGAGGTTATTGAACCTGGGGGTGAGCCCTTTCTGCAGGGGGAGGTTCAGGAACCTGGGGGTGAGGCATTTCTGCAACTGCAGGGGGAGGTTCAGGAAACTGGGGGTGAGGCCTTTTCTGTAGCTGCAGGTAGAGGTTCAGGAATCTGGGGTGAGGCCTTTCTGCAGCTGCAGGGAGAGGCTCAGGAACCTGGGGGTGAGGCCTTTCTGCAGCTGCAGGGGGAGGGTCAGGAACCTGGGGGTGAGGCCTTTTCTGTAGCTGCAGGTAGAGGTTCAGGAATCTGGGGGTGAGGCCTTTCTGCAGCTGCAGGGAGAGGCTCAGGAACCTGGGGGTGAGGCCTTTCTGCAGCTGCAGGGATATGCTCAGAAACATGGGGGTGAGACCTTTCTGCAGCTGAACGGGGATGTTCAGGAACCTGGGGTGAGGCCGTTCTGCAGCTGCAGGGAGAGGCTCAGGAACCTGGGGGTGAGGCCTTTCTGCAGCTGCAGGGAGAGGCTCAGGAACCTGGGAGTGAGGCCTTTTTGCAGATGCAGGGAGAGGCTCAGGAACCTGGGGGTGAGGCCTTTCTGCAGCTGCAGGGAGAGGCTCAGGAACCTGGGAGTGAGGCCTTTTTGCAGCTGCAGGGAGAGGCTCAGGAACCTGGGGGTGAGGCCTTTTCTGTAGCTGCAGGGAGAGGCTCAGGAACCTGGGGTGAGGCCTTTCTGCAGCTGCAGGGAGAGGCTCAGGAACCAGGGGGTGAGGCCTTTTCTGTAGCTGCAGGGAGAGGCTCAGGAACCTGGGGTTGAAGCCTTTCTGCAGCTGCAGGGAGAGGCTCAGGATCCTGGGGTGAGGCCTTTTTGCAGCTGCAGGGAGAGGCTCAGGAACCTGGGGTTGAGGCCGTTCTGCAGCTAAAGGGGGAGGTTCAGGAAACTGGGGGTGAGGCCTTTTCTGTAGCTGCAGGTAGAGGTTCAGGAATCTGGGGGTGAGGCCTTTTCTGTAGCTGCAGGGAGAGGTTCAGGAACCTGGGGGTGAGGCCTTTTCTGTAGCTGCAGGGAAAGGCTCAGGAACCTGCGGGTGAGGCCTTGCTGCAGGGATAGTCTCAGGAACCTGGGGTTGAGGCCTTTCTGCAGCTGCACGGGGATGTTCAGGAACCTGGGGCTGAGGCCTTTCTGCAACTGAAGTGAGGGGCTCAGAAACCTGGCGGTGAGGACTTTTTGCAGCTGCGGGGATAGGCTCAGGAACCAGGGGATAGGCCTTTCTGCAGCTGTACGGGGATGTTCAGAAACCTGGGGGTGAGGCATTTCTGCAGCTGCAGGGAGAGGATCAGGAACCTGGGGGTGAGGCTTTTTTCCAGCTGCAGGGATAGGCTCAGGAACCTGGGGGTGAGGCCTTTCTGCAGCTGCATGGATAGGCTCAGGAACCTGGGGGTGAGGCCTTTTCTGTAGCTGCAGGGAGAGGCTCAGGAATCTGGGGTGAGGCCTTTCTGCAGCTGCAGGGAGAGGCTCAGGAACCTGGGGGTGAGGCCTTTTCTGTAGCTGCAGGGGGAGGCTCAGGAACCTGGGGGTGAGGCCTTTCTGCAGCTGCACGGGTATGTTCAGGAACCTGGGGGTGGGGCCTTTCTGCAGCTGCAGGGAGAGGCTCAGGAACCTGGGGGTGAGGCCTTTTGCAGCTGCAGGGATAGGCTCAGAAACATGGGGGTGAGACATTTCTGCAGCTGAACGGGTATGTTCAGGAACCTGGGGGTGAGGCCGTTCTGCAGCTGCAGGGAGAGGCTCAGGAACCTGGGGGTGGGGCCTTCCTGCAGCTGCAGGGAGAGGCTCAGGAACCTGGGAGTGAGGCCTTTTTGCAGCTGCATGGAGAGGCTCAGGAACCTGGGGGTGAGGCCTTTCTGCAGCTGCATGGGGAGGTTCAGGAACCTGGGGGGGGTGAGGCCTTTTCTGTAGCTGCAGGGAGAGGCTCAGGAACCTGGGGGTGAGGCCTTTCTGCAGCTGCAGGGAGAGGCTCAGGAACCTGGGGGTGAGGCCTTTCTGCAGCTGCAGGGAGAAGCTCAGGAACCAGGGGGTGAGGCCTTTTCTGTAGCTGCACGGAGAGGCTCAGGAACCTGGGGGTGAGGCATTTCTGCAGCTGCAGAGAGAGGTTAAGGAACCTGAGGGTGAGGCCTTTCTGCAGCTGCAGGGAGAGGCTCAGGAACCTGGGGATGAGGCCTTTTTGCAGCTGCAGGGATAGGTTCAGGAACCAGGGTGTGAGGCCTTTCTGCAGCTGCAGGGAGAGGTTCAGGAACCTGAGGGTGAGGCCTTTCTGCTGCTGCAGGGAGCGGTTCAGGAACCTGAGGGTTAGACCTTTCTGCAGCTGCAGGGAGAGGCTCAGGAACCTGGGGGTGAGGCCTTTCTGCAGCTGCAGGGAGAGGTTATTGAACCTGGGGGTGAGGCCTTTCTGCAGGGGGAGGTTCAGGAACCTGGGGGTGAGGCCTTTCTGCAACTGCAGGGGGAGGTTCAGGAACCTGGGGGTGAGGCCTTTTCTGTAGCTGCAGGGAGAGGCTCAGGAACCTGGGGGTGAGGCCTTTTCTGTAGCTGCAGGGAGAGGCTCAGGAACCTGGGGCTGAAGCCTTTCTGCAGCTGCAGGGAGAGGCTCAGGATCCTGGGGTGAGGCCTTTTTGCAGCTGCAGGGAGAGGCTCAGGAACCTGGGGTTGAGGCCGTTCTGCAGCTAAAGGGGGAGGTTCAGGAAACTGGGGGTGAGGCCTTTTCTGTAGCTGCAGGTAGAGGTTCAGGAATCTGTGGGTGAGGCCTTTCTGCAGCTGCAGGGAGAGGCTCAGGAACCTGGGGGTGAGGCCTTTTCTGTAGCTGCAGAGAGAGGTCCAGGAACCTGGGGGTGAGGCCTTTTCTGTAGCTGCAGGGAAAGGCTCAGGAACCTGCGGGTGCGGCCTTGCTGCAGGGATAGGCTCAGGAACCTGGGGTTGAGGCCTTTCTGCAGCTGCACGGGGATGTTCAGGAACCTGGGGATGAGGCCTTTCTGCAGCTGAAGTGAGGGGCTCAGAAACCTGGCGGTGAGGACTTTTTGCAGCTGCGGGAATAGGCTCAAGAACCTGGGGGTTAGGCCTTTCTGCAGTTGCACGGGGATGTTCAGAAACCTGGGGGTGAGGCATTTCTGCAGGGAGAGGCTCAGGAACCTGGGGGTGAGGCCTTTCTGCAGCTGCAGGGATAGGCTCAGGAACCTGGGGGTGACGCATTTTCTGTAGCTGCAGGGAGAGGCTCAGGAACCTGGGGTCGAGGCCTTTCTGCAGCTACAGGGGGGGGGCTCAGGAACCTGGGGGTGAGGACTTTCTGCAGCTGTATGGGGATGTACAGGAACCTGGGAGTGAGGCCTTTCTGCAGCTTCGGGAATAGTCTCAGGAACCTGGGGGTGATGCCTTTCTGCAGCTGCACGGGGATGTTCAGAAACCTGGGGGTGAGGCATTTCTGCAGCTGCAGGGAGAGTCCCAGGAACCTGGGGGTGAGGCCTTTTTGCAGCTGCAGAGATAGGGTCAGGAACCTGGGGGTCAGGCCTTTCTACATCTGCAGGGAGAGGCTCAGGAACCTGGGAGTGAGGCGTTTCTGCAGCTGCAGGGAGAGGCTCAGGGACCTGGGGGTGAGGCCTTTTCTGTAGCTGCAGGGAGAGGCTCAGGAACCTGAGGGCGAGGCCTTTTCTGTAGCTGCAGGGAAAGGCTCAGGGACCTGGGGGTGAGGTCTTGCTGCAGGGATAGGCTCAGGAACCTGGGGTTGAGGCCTTTCTGCAGCTGCACGGGTATGTTCCGGAACCTGGGGGTGAGGCATTTCTGCAGCTGCAGGGAGAGCCTCAGGAACCTGGGGGTGAGTCCTTTCTGCAGCTGCAGGGAGAGCCTCAGGAACCTGGGGGTGAGTCCTTTCTGCAGCTGCAGGGAGAGCCTCAGGAACCTGGGAGTGAGGCCTTTTTGCAGCTGCAGGGATAGGCTCAGAAACCTGGGGGTGAGGCCTTTCTACAGCTGCAGGGATAGGCTCAGGAACCTGGGGGTGAGGACTTTCTGCAGCTGTACGGGGATGTTCAGGAACCTGGGGGTGAGGTGTTTCTGCAGCTGCAGGGAGAGGCTCAGGAACCTGGGTGTCAGGCCTTTCTGCAGCTGCAGGGGTATGTTCAGGAACCTGGGGGTGAGGCCTTTCTGCAGCTGCACGGGGATGTTCAGAAACCTGGGGGTGAGGCATTTCTGCAGCTGCAGGGAGAGGCTCAGGAACCTGGGGGTGAGGCCTTTGTGCAGCTGCAGGGATAGGCTCAGGAACCAGGAGGTGAGGCCTTTCTGCAGCTGCAGGGATAGGCTCAGGAACCTGGGGGTGAGGCATTTTCTGTAGCTGCAGGGAGAGGCTCAGGAACCTGGGGGCGAGGCCTTTCTGCAGCTGCAGGGGAGGCTCAGGAACCTGGGGGTGAGGACTTTCTGCAGCTGTACGGGGATATTCAGGAACCTGGGTGTTAAGTCTTTCTGCAGCTGTAGGGAGAGGCTCAGGAACCTGGGGGTCAGGCCTTTCTGCAGCTGCATGGGTATGTTCAGGAACCTGGGGGTGAGGCCTTTCTGCAGCTGCAGGGAGAGGCTCAGGAACCTGGGAATGAGGCCTTTTTGCAGCTGCAGGGAGAGGCTCAGGGACCTGGCAGTGAGGTCTTTATGCAGCTGCACGGTGATGTTCAGGAACCTGGGGGTGAGGTCATTCTGCAGCTGCAGGGAGAGACTCAGGAACCTGGGGGTGAGGCCTTTTTGCAGCTGCAGGGATAGGTTCAGGAACCAGGGTGTGAGCCCCTTTCTGCAGCTGCAGGGAGATGTTCAGGAACCTGGGGGTGAGGCCTGTCTGTAGCTGCAGGGAGAGGCTCAGGATCCTCGGGTGAGGCCTTTTTGCAGCTTCTGGGAGAGGCTCAGGAACCTGGGGTTGAGGCCTTTCTGCAGCTAAAGGGATAGGTTCAGGAACCAGGGTGTGAGGCCTTTCTGCAGCTGCAGGGAGAGGTTCAGGAACCTGGGGGTGAGATCTTTCTGCAGCTGCAGGGAGAGGTTCAGGAACCTGAGGGTTAGACGTTTCTGCAGCTGCAGGGAGAGGTTATTGAACCTGGGGGTGAGGCGTTTCTGCAGGGGGAGGTTCAGGAACCTGGGGGTGAGGCCTTTCTGCAACTGCAGGGGGAGGTTCAGGAACCTGGGGGTGAGGCCTTTTCTGTAGCTGCAGGGAGAGGCTCAGTAACCTGGGGGTGAGGCCTTTCTGCAGCTGCAGGGGGAGGGTCAGGAACCTGGGGGTGAGGCCTTTTCTGTAGCTGCAGGTAGAGGTTCAGGAATCTGGGGGTGAGGCCTTTCTGCAGCTGCACGGGTATGTTCAGGAACCTGGGGGTGAGGCCTTTCTGCAGCTGCAGGGAGAGGTTCAGGAATCTGGGGGTGAGGCCTTTCTGCAGCTGCAGGGAGAGGTTCAGGAACCCGGGGTGAGGCCTTTCTGCAGCTGCAGGGAGAGGTTATTGAACCTGGGGGTGAGCCCTTTCTACAGGGGGAGGTTCAGGAACCTGGGGGTGAGGCATTTCTGCAACTGCAGGGGGAGGTTCAGGAAACTGGGGGTGAGGCCTTTTTTGTAGCTGCAGGTAGAGGTTCAGGAATCTGGGGTGAGACCTTTCTTCAGCTGCAGGGAGAGGCTCAGGAACCTAGGGGTGAGGCCTTTCTGCAGCTGCAGGGGGAGGGTCAGGAACCTGGGGGTGAGGCCTTTTCTGTAGCTGCAGGTAGAGGTTCAGGAATCTGGGGGTGAGGCCTTTCTGCAGCTGCAGGGAGAGGCTCAGGAACCTGGGGGTGAGGCCTTTCTGCAGCTGCAGGGATATGCTCAGAAACATGGGGGTGAGACCTTTCTGCAGCTGAACGGGGATGTTCAGGAACCTGGGGTGAGGCCGTTCTGCAGCTGCAGGGAGAGGCTCAGGAACCTGGGGGTGAGGCCTTTCTGCAGCTGCAGGGAGAGGCTCAGGAACCTGGGAGTGAGGCCTTTTTGCAGCTGCAGGGAGAGGCTCAGGAACCTGGGGGTGAGGCCTTTCTGCAGCTGCACGGGGAGGTTCAGGAACCTGGGGGTGAGGCCTTTTCTGTAGCTGCAGGGAGAGGCTCAGGAACCTGGGGGTGAGGCCTTTCTGCAGCTGCAGGGAGAGGCTCAGGAACCAGGGGGTGAGGCCTTTTCTGTAGCTGCAGGGAGAGGCTCAGGAACCTGGGGGTGAAGCCTTTCTGCAGCTGCAGGGAGAGGCTCAGGATCCTGGGGTGAGGCCTTTTTGCAGCTGCAGGGAGAGGCTCAGGAACCTGGGGTTGAGGCCGTTCTGCAGCTAAAGGGGGAGGTTCAGGAAACTGGGGGTGAGGCCTTTTCTGTAGCTGCAGGTAGAGGTTCAGGAATCTGGGGGTGAGGCCTTTTCTGTAGCTGCAGGGAGAGGTTCAGGAACCTGGGGGTGAGGCCTTTTCTGTAGCTGCAGGGAAAGGCTCAGGAACCTGCGGGTGAGGCCTTGCTGCAGGGATAGGCTCAGGAACCTGGGGTTGAGGCCTTTCTGCAGCTGCACGGGGATGTTCAGGAACCTGGGGCTGAGGCCTTTCTGCAACTGAAGTGAGGGGCTCAGAAACCTGGCGGTGAGGACTTTTTGCAGCTGCGGGGATAGGCTCAGGAACCTGGGGGTGAGGCCTTTCTGCAGCTGTACGGGGATGTTCAGAAACCTGGGGGTGAGGCATTTCTGCAGCTGCAGGGAGAGGATCAGGAACCTGGGGGTGAGGCTTTTTTCCAGCTGCAGGGATAGGCTCAGGAACCTGGGGGTGAGGCCTTTCTGCAGCTGCATGGATAGGCTCAGGAACCTGGGGGTGAGGCCTTTTCTGTAGCTGCAGGGAGAGGCTCAGGAATCTGGGGTGAGGCCTTTCTGCAGCTGCAGGGAGAGGCTCAGGAACCTGGGGGTGAGGCCTTTTCTGTAGCTGCAGGGGGAGGCTCAGGAACCTGGGGGTGAGGCCTTTCTGCAGCTGCACGGGTATGTTCAGGAACCTGGGGGTGGGGCCTTTCTGCAGCTGCAGGGAGAGGCTCAGGAACCTGGGGGTGAGGCCTTTTGCAGCTGCAGGGATAGGCTCAGAAACATGGGGGTGAGACCTTTCTGCAGCTGAACGGGTATGTTCAGGAACCTGGGGGTGAGGCCGTTCTGCAGCTGCAGGGAGAGGCTCAGGAACCTGGGGGTGAGGCCTTCCTGCAGCTGCAGGGAGAGGCTCAGGAACCTGGGAGTGAGGCCTTTTTGGAGCTGCATGGAGAGGCTCAGGAACCTGGGGGTGAGGCCTTTCTGCAGCTGCACGGGGAGGTTATTGAACCTGGGGGTGAGGTATTTCTGCAGGGGGAGGTTCAGGAACCTGGGGGTGAGGCCTTTCTGCAACTGCAGGGGGAGGTTCAGGAACCTGGGGGTGAGGCCTTTTCTGTAGCTGCAGGGAGAGGCTCAGTAACCTGGGGGTGAGGCCTTTCTGCAGCTGCAGGGGGAGGGTCAGGAACCTGGGGGTGAGGCCTTTTCTGTAGCTGCAGGTAGAGGTTCAGGAATCTGGGGGTGAGGCCTTTCTGCAGCTGCACGGGTATGTTCAGGAACCTGGGGGTGAGGCCTTTCTGCAGCTGCAGGGAGAGGTTCAGGAATCTGGGGGTGAGGCCTTTCTGCAGCTGCCGGGAGAGGTTCAGGAACCCGGGGTGAGGCCTTTCTGCAGCTGCAGGGAGAGGTTATTGAAACTGGGGGTGAGCCCTTTCTGCAGGGGGAGGTTCAGGAACCTGGGGGTGAGGCATTTCTGCAACTGCAGGGGGAGGTTCAGGAAACTGGGGGTGAGGCCTTTTCTGTAGCTGCAGGTAGAGGTTCAGGAATCTGGGGTGAGGCCTTTCTGCAGCTGCAGGGAGAGGCTCAGGAACCTGGGGGTGAGACCTTTCTGCAGCTGCAGGGGGAGGGTCAGGAACCTGGGGGTGAGGCCTTTTCTGTAGCTGCAGGTAGAGGTTCAGGAATCTGGGGGTGAGGCCTTTCTGCAGCTGCAGGGAGAGGCTCAGGAACCTGGGGGTGAGGCCTTTCTGCAGCTGCAGGGATATGCTCAGAAACATGGGGGTGAGACCTTTCTGCAGCTGAACGGGGATGTTCAGGAACCTGGGGTGAGGCCGTTCTGCAGCTGCAGGGAGAGGCTCAGGAACCTGGGGGTGAGGCCTTTCTGCAGCTGCAGGGAGAGGCTCAGGAACCTGGGAGTGAGGCCTTTTTGCAGCTGCAGGGAGAGGCTCAGGAACCTGGGGGTGAGGCCTTTCTGCAGCTGCACGGGGAGGTTCAGGAACCTGGGGGTGAGGCCTTTTCTGTAGCTGCAGGGAGAGGCTCAGGAACCTGGGGGTGAGGCCTTTCTGCAGCTGCAGGGAGAGGCTCAGGAACCAGGGGGTGAGGCCTTTTCTGTAGCTGCAGGGAGAGGCTCAGGAACCTGGGGGTGAAGCCTTTCTGCAGCTGCAGGGAGAGGCTCAGGATCCTGGGGCGAGGCCTTTTTGCAGCTGCAGGGAGAGGCTCAGGAACCTGGGGTTGAGGCCGTTCTGCAGCTAAAGGGGGAGGTTCAGGAAACTGGGGGTGAGGCCTTTTCTGTAGCTGCAGGTAGAGGTTCAGGAATCTGGGGGTGAGGCCTTTTCTGTAGCTGCAGGGAGAGGTTCAGGAACCTGGGGGTGAGGCCTTTTCTGTAGCTGCAGGGAAAGGCTCAGGAACCTGCGGGTGAGGCCTTGCTGCAGGGATAGGCTCAGGAACCTGGGGTTGAGGCCTTTCTGCAGCTGCACGGGGATGTTCAGGAACCTGGGGCTGAGGCCTTTCTGCAACTGAAGTGAGGGGCTCAGAAACCTGGCGGTGAGGACTTTTTGCAGCTGCGGGGATAGGCTCAGGAACCTGGGGGTGAGGCCTTTCTGCAGCTGTACGGGGATGTTCAGAAACCTGGGGGTGAGGCATTTCTGCAGCTGCAGGGAGAGGATCAGGAACCTGGGGGTGAGGCTTTTTTCCAGCTGCAGGGATAGGCTCAGGAACCTGGGGGTGAGGCCTTTCTGCAGCTGCATGGATAGGCTCAGGAACCTGGGGGTGAGGCCTTTTCTGTAGCTGCAGGGAGAGGCTCAGGAATCTGGGGTGAGGCCTTTCTGCAGCTGCAGGGAGAGGCTCAGGAACCTGGGGGTGAGGCATTTTCTGTAGCTGCAGGGATAGGCTCAGAAACATGGGGGTGAGACCTTCAGGCAGCTGAACGGGTATGTTCAGGAACCTGGGGGTGAGGCCGTTCTGCAGCTGCAGGGAGAGGCTCAGGAACCTGGGGGTGAGGCCTTCCTGCAGCTGCAGGGAGAGGCTCAGGAACCTGGGAGTGAGGCCTTTTTGCAGCTGCATGGAGAGGCTCAGGAACCTGGGGGTGAGGCCTTTCTGCAGCTGCACGGGGAGGTTCAGGAACCTGGGGGTGAGGCCTTTTCTGTAGCTGCAGGGAGAGGCTCAGGAACCTGGGGGTGAGGCCTTTCTGCAGCTGCAGGGAGAGGCTCAGGAAACTGGGGGTGAGGCCTTTCTGCAGCTGCAGGGAGAAGCTCAGGAACCAGGGGGTGAGACCTTTTCTGTAGCTGCACGGAGAGGCTCAGGAACCTGGGGTGAGGCATTTCTGCAGCTGCAGGGAGAGGTTAAGGAACCTGCGGGTGAGGCCTTTCTGCAGCTTCAGGGAGAGGCTCAGGAACCTGGGGGTGAGGCCTTTTTGCAGCTGCAGGGATAGGTTCAGGAACCAGGGTGTGAGGCCTTTCTGCAGCTGCAGGGAGAGGTTCAGGAACCTGAGGGTGAGTCCTTTCTGCTGCTGCAGGGAGCGGTTCAGGAACCTGAGGGTTAGACCTTTCTGCAGCTGCAGGGAGAGGCTCAGGAACCTGGGGGTGAGGCCTTTCTGCAGCTGCAGGGAGAGGTTATTGAACCTGGGGGTGAGGCCTTTCTGCAGGGGGAGGTTCAGGAACCTGGGGGTGAGGCCTTTCTGCAACTGCTGGGGGAGGTTCAGGAACCTGGGGGTGAGGCCTTTTCTGTAGCTGCAGGGAGAGGCTCAGGAACCTGGGGGTGAAGCCTTTCTGCAGCTGCAGGGAGAGGCTCAGGATCCTGGGGTGAGGCCTTTTTGCAGCTTCAGGGAGAGGCTCAGGAACCTGGGGGTGAGGCCTTTCTGCAACTGCTGGGGGAGGTTCAGGAACCTGGGGGTGAGGCCTTTTCTGTAGCTGCAGGGAGAGGCTCAGGAACCTGGGGGTGAAGCCTTTCTGCAGCTGCAGGGAGAGGCTCAGGATCCTGGGGTGAGGCCTTTTTGCAGCTTCAGGGAGAGGCTCAGGAACCTGGGGTTGAGGCCGTTCTGCAGCTAAAGGGGGAGGTTCAGGAAACTGGGGGTGAGGCCTTTTCTGTAGCTGCAGGTAGAGGTTCAGGAATCTGTGGGTGAGGCCTTTCTGCAGCTGCAGGGAGAGGCTCAGGAACCTGGGGGTGAGGCCTTTTCTGTAGCTGCAGAGAGAGGTCCAGGAACCTGGGGGTGAGGCCTTTTCTGTAGCTGCAGGGAAAGGCTCAGGAACCTGCGGGTGAGGCCTTGCTGCAGGGATAGGCTCAGGAACCTGGGGTTGAGGCCTTTCTGCACCTGCACGGGGATGTTCAGGAACCTGGGGGTGAGGCCTTTCTGCAGCTGAAGTGAGGGGCTCAGAAACCTGGCGGTGAGGACTTTTTGCAGCTGCGGGAATAGGCTCAAGAACCTGGGGGTTAGGCCTTTCTGCAGTTGCACGGGGATGTTCAGAAACCTGGGGGTGAGGCATTTCTGCAGGGAGAGGCTCAGGAACCTGGGGGTGAGGCCTTTCTGCAGCTGCAGGGATAGGCTCAGGAACCTGGGGGTGACGCATTTTCTGTAGCTGCAGGGAGAGGCTCAGGAACCTGGGGGCGAGGCCTTTCTGCAGCTACAGGGGGGGGCTCAGGAACCTGGGGGTGAGGACTTTCTGCAGCTGTATGGGGATGTACAGGAACCTGGGAGTGAGGCCTTTCTGCAGCTTCGGGAATAGTCTCAGGAACCTGGGGGTGATGCCTTTCTGCAGCTGCACGGGGATGTTCAGAAACCTGGGGGTGAGGCATTTCTGCAGCTGCAGGGAGAGTCCCAGGAACCTGGGGGTGAGGCCTTTTTGCAGCTGCAGAGATAGGGTCAGGAACCTGGGGGTCAGGCCTTTCTACATCTGCAGGGAGAGGCTCAGGAACCTGGGAGTGAGGCTTTTCTGCAGCTGCAGGGAGAGGCTCAGGAACCTTGGGGTGAGGCCTTTTCTGTAGCTGCAGTGAGAGGTTCAGGAACCTGGGGATGAGGCCTTTCTGCAGCTGCAGGGAGAGGCTCACGAACCTGGGGGTGAGGCATTTCTGCAGCTGCAGTGAGAGGCTCATGAACCTGGGGGTGAGGCCTTTCTGCAGCTGCAGTGAGAGGATCGTGAACCTGGGGGTGAGGCCTTTCTGCAGCTGCAAGGATAGGCTCAGGAACCTGGGGATGAGGCCTTTCTACAGCTGCAGGGAGAGGCTCCAGAACCTGGGGGTGAGGCCTTTTTGCAGCTACAGGGATAGGCTCAGGAACCTGGGGGTGAGGCCTTTCTGCAGCTGCACGGGTATGTTCAGGAACCTGTGGGTGAGGCCTCTCAGCAGCTGCAGGGAGAGGCTCAGGAACCTGGGGGTGAGGCCTTTCTGCAGCTGCAGGGAGAGGTTATTGAACCTGGGGGTGAGGCCTTTTTGCAGGGGGAGGTTCAGGAACCTGGGGGTGAGGCCTTTCTGCAGCTGCAGGGGGAGGTTCAGGAACCTGGGGGTGAGGCCTTTTCTGTAGCTACAGGGAGAGGCTCAGGAACCTGGGGGTTAGGCCTTTCTGCAGCTTCAGATAGAGGCTCAGAAACCTGAGGGTGAGGCCTTTCTGCAGCTGCAGGGAGAGGCTCCGGAACCTGGGGGTGAGGCCTTTTTGCAGCTGCAGGGAGAGGCTCAGGAACCTGGGGGTGAGGCCTTTCTGCAGCTGCAGGGAGAGGCTCAGGAACCTGGGGGTGAGGCCTTTCTGTAGCTGCAGAGAGAGGCTCAGGAACCTGGGAGTTAGGCCTTTCTGTAGCTGCAGAGAGAGGCTCGGGAACCTGGGGATGAGGACTTTTCTGTAGATGCAGGGAGAGGCTCAGGAACCTGGGGGTGAGACCTTTTCTGTAGCTGCATGGCGAGGCTCAGGAACCTGGGGGTGAGGCCTTTTCTGTAGCTGCAGGGAAAGGCTCAGGAACCTGGGGGTGAGGCCTTGCTGCAGGGATAGGCTCAGGAACCTGGGGTTGAGGCCTTTCTGCAGCAGCACAGGGATGTTCAGGAACCTGGGGGTGAGGCCTTTCTGCAGCTGAAGTGAGGGGCTCAGAAACCTGGCGGTGAGGACGTTTTGCAGCTGGGGGAATAGGCTCAAGAACCTGGGGGTTAGGCCTTTCTGCAGCTGCACGGGGATGTTCAGAAACCTGGGGGTGAGGCATTTCTGCAGGGAGAGGCTCAGGAACCTGGGGGTGAGGCCTTTTTGCAGCTGCAGGGATAGGCTCAGGAACCTGGGGGTGAGGCCTTTTTGCATCTGCAGGGAGAGGCTCAGGAACCTGGGGGTGAGGCGTTTTTGCAGCTGCAGGTTGAGGCTAAGGAACCTGGGGGTAAGGCCTTTCTGCAGCTGCAGGGAGAGGCTCAGGATCCATGGGGTGAGGCCTTTTCTGTAGCTGCAGGGAGAGGCTCAGGAACCTGGGCGTGAGGCCTTTCTGCAGCTGCAGGGAGAGGCTCAGGAACCTGGGGGTGAGGACTTTTTGCAGCTGCAGGGATAGGCTCAAGAACCTGGGGGTTAGGCCTTTCTGCAGCTGCACGGGGATGTTCAGAAACTTGGGGGTGAGGCATTTCTGCAGGGGGAGGTTCAGGATCCATGGGGTGAGGCCTTTTCTGTAGCTGCAGGGAGAGGCTCAGGAACCTGGGGGTGAGGCCTTTCGGCAGCTGCACGGGGAGGTTCAGGAACCTGGGGGTGAGGCCTTTTCTGTAGCTGCAGGGAAAGGCTCAGGAACCTGGGGGTGAGGCCTTGCTGCAGGGATAGGCTCAGGAACCTGGGGTTGAGGCCTTTCTGCAGCAGCACGGGGATGTTCAGGAACCTGGGGGTGAGGCCTTTCTGCAGCTGAAGTGAGGGGCTCAGAAACCTGGCGGTGAGGACGTTTTGCAGCTGGGGGAATAGGCTCAAGAACCTGGGGGTTAGGCCTTTCTGCAGCTGCACGGGGATGTTCAGAAACCTGGGGGTGAGGCCTTTTTGCAGGGGGAGGTTCAGGAACCTGGGGGTGAGGCCTTTCTGCAGCTGCAGGGGGAGGTTCAGGAACCTGGGGGTGAGGCCTTTTCTGTAGCTACAGGGAGAGGCTCAGGAACCTGGGGGTTAGGCCTTTCTGCAGCTTCAGATAGAGGCTCAGAAACCTGAGGGTGAGGCCTTTCTGCAGCTGCAGGGAGAGGCTCCGGAACCTGGGGGTGAGGCCTTTTTGCAGCTGCAGGGAGAGGCTCAGGAACCTGGGGGTGAGGCCTTTCTGCAGCTGCAGGGAGAGGCTCAGGAACCTGGGGGTGAGGCCTTTCTGTAGCTGCAGAGAGAGGCTCAGGAACCTGGGAGTTAGGCCTTTCTGTAGCTGCAGAGAGAGGCTCGGGAACCTGGGGATGAGGACTTTTCTGTAGATGCAGGGAGAGGCTCAGGAACCTGGGGGTGAGACCTTTTCTGTAGCTGCATGGCGAGGCTCAGGAACCTGGGGGTGAGGCCTTTTCTGTAGCTGCAGGGAAAGGCTCAGGAACCTGGGGGTGAGGCCTTGCTGCAGGGATAGGCTCAGGAACCTGGGGTTGAGGCCTTTCTGCAGCAGCACGGGGATGTTCAGGAACCTGGGGGTGAGGCCTTTCTGCAGCTGAAGTGAGGGGCTCAGAAACCTGGCGGTGAGGACGTTTTGCAGCTGGGGGAATAGGCTCAAGAACCTGGGGGTTAGGCCTTTCTGCAGCTGCACGGGGATGTTCAGAAACCTGGGGGTGAGGCATTTCTGCAGGGAGAGGCTCAGGAACCTGGGGGTGAGGCCTTTTTGCAGCTGCAGGGATAGGCTCAGGAACCTGGGGGTGAGGCCTTTTTGCATCTGCAGGGAGAGGCTCAGGAACCTGGGGGTGAGGCGTTTTTGCAGCTGCAGGTTGAGGCTAAGGAACCTGGGGGTAAGGCCTTTCTGCAGCTGCAGGGAGAGGCTCAGGATCCATGGGGTGAGGCCTTTTCTGTAGCTGCAGGGAGAGGCTCAGGAACCTGGGCGTGAGGCCTTTCTGCAGCTGCAGGGAGAGGCTCAGGAACCTGGGGGTGAGGACTTTTTGCAGCTGCAGGGATAGGCTCAAGAACCTGGGGGTTAGGCCTTTCTGCAGCTGCACGGGGATGTTCAGAAACTTGGGGGTGAGGCATTTCTGCAGGGGGAGGTTCAGGATCCATGGGGTGAGGCCTTTTCTGTAGCTGCAGGGAGAGGCTCAGGAACCTGGGGGTGAGGCCTTTCTGCAGCTGCACGGGGAGGTTCAGGAACCTGGGGGTGAGGCCTTTTCTGTAGCTGCAGGGAAAGGCTCAGGAACCTGGGGGTGAGGCCTTGCTGCAGGGATAGGCTCAGGAACCTGGGGTTGAGGCCTTTCTGCAGCAGCACGGGGATGTTCAGGAACCTGGGGGTGAGGCCTTTCTGCAGCTGAAGTGAGGGGCTCAGAAACCTGGCGGTGAGGACGTTTTGCAGCTGGGGGAATAGGCTCAAGAACCTGGGGGTTAGGCCTTTCTGCAGCTGCACGGGGATGTTCAGAAACCTGGGGGTGAGGCATTTCTGCAGGGAGAGGCTCAGGAACCTGGGGGTGAGGCCTTTTTGCAGCTGCAGGGATAGGCTCAGGAACCTGGGGGTGAGGCCTTTTTGCATCTGCAGGGAGAGGCTCAGGAACCTGGGGGTGAGGCGTTTTTGCAGCTGCAGGTTGAGGCTAAGGAACCTGGGGGTAAGGCCTTTCTGCAGCTGCAGGGAGAGGCTCAGGATCCATGGGGTGAGGCCTTTTCTGTAGCTGCAGGGAGAGGCTCAGGAACCTGGGCGTGAGGCCTTTCTGCAGCTGCAGGGAGAGGCTCAGGAACCTGGGGGTGAGGACTTTTTGCAGCTGCAGGGATAGGCTCAAGAACCTGGGGGTTAGGCCTTTCTGCAGCTGCACGGGGATGTTCAGAAACTTGGGGGTGAGGCATTTCTGCAGGGGGAGGTTCAGGATCCATGGGGTGAGGCCTTTTCTGTAGCTGCAGGGAGAGGCTCAGGAACCTGGGGGTGAGGCCTTTCTGCAGCTGCAGGGAGAGGCTCAGGAACCTGGGGGTGAGGACTTTTCTGTAGCTGCAGGGAGAGGCGCAGGAACCTGGGGGTGAGGCCTTTTCTGTAGATGGAGGGAGAGGCTCAGGAACCTGGGGGTGAGACCTTTCTGCAGCTGCAAGAATAGGCTCAGAAACCTGGGGGTGAGGTCTTTCTGTAGCTGCAGGGAAAGGCTCAGGAACCTGGGGGTGAGACTTTTCTGTAGCTGCAGGGAAAGGCTCAGGAACCTGGGGGTGAGGCCTTTCTGCAGCTGCAGGGAGAGGCTCACGAACCTGGGGGTGAGGCATTTCTGCAGCTGCAGTGAGAGGTTCAGGAACCTGGGGATGAGGCCTTTCTGCAGCTGCAGGGAGAGGCTCACGAACCTGGGGGTGAGGCATTTCTGCAGCTGCAGTGAGAGGCTCATGAACCTGGGGGTGAGGCCTTTCTGCAGCTGCAGGGAGAGGATCGTGAACCTGGGGGTGAGGCCTTTCTGCAGCTGCAAGGATAGGCTCAGGAACCTGGGGATGAGGCCTTTCTACAGCTGCAGGGAGAGGCTCCAGAACCTGGGGGTGAGGCCTTTTTGCAGCTACAGGGATAGGCTCAGGAACCTGGGGGTGAGGCCTTTCTGCAGCTGCACGGGTATGTTCAGGAACCTGTGGGTGAGGCCTCTCAGCAGCTGCAGGGAGAGGCTCAGGAACCTGGGGGTGAGGCCTTTCTGCAGCTGCAGGGAGAGGTTATTGAACCTGGGGGTGAGGCCTTTTTGCAGGGGGAGGTTCAGGAACCTGGGGGTGAGGCCTTTCTGCAGCTGCAGGGGGAGGTTCAGGAACCTGGGGGTGAGGCCTTTTCTGTAGCTACAGGGAGAGGCTCAGGAACCTGGGGGTTAGGCCTTTCTGCAGCTTCAGATAGAGGCTCAGAAACCTGAGGGTGAGGCCTTTTTTGCAGCTGCAGGGATAGGCTCAGGAACCTGGGGGTGAGGCCTTTCTGCAGCTGCACGGGGATGTTCAGAAAGCTGGGGGTCAGGCCTTTCTACAGCTGCAGGGAGAGGCTCCGGAACCTGGGGGTGAGGCCTTTTTGCAGCTGCAGGGAGAGGCTCAGGAACCTGGGGGTGAGGCCTTTCTGCAGCTGCAGGGAGAGGCTCAGGAACCTGGGGGTGAGGCCTTTCTGTAGCTGCAGAGAGAGGCTCAGGAACCTGGGAGTTAGGCCTTTCTGTAGCTGCAGAGAGAGGCTCGGGAACCTGGGGATGAGGACTTTTCTGTAGATGCAGGGAGAGGCTCAGGAACCTGGGGGTGAGACCTTTTCTGTAGCTGCATGGCGAGGCTCAGGAACCTGGGGGTGAGGCCTTTTCTGTAGCTGCAGGGAAAGGCTCAGGAACCT
Source organism: Triturus cristatus (assembly GCF_964204655.1). Taxonomy (NCBI): domain Eukaryota; kingdom Metazoa; phylum Chordata; class Amphibia; order Caudata; family Salamandridae; genus Triturus; species Triturus cristatus. The sequence goes on from NC_140579.1 coordinate 194,978,279, forward strand.
GGGGGTGAGGCCTTGCTGCAGGGATAGGCTCAGGAACCTGGGGTTGAGGCCTTTCTGCAGCAGCACGGGGATGTTCAGGAACCTGGGGGTGAGGCCTTTCTGCAGCTGAAGTGAGGGGCTCAGAAACCTGGCGGTGAGGACGTTTTGCAGCTGGGGGAATAGGCTCAAGAACCTGGGGGTTAGGCCTTTCTGCAGCTGCACGGGGATGTTCAGAAACCTGGGGGTGAGGCATTTCTGCAGGGAGAGGCTCAGGAACCTGGGGGTGAGGCCTTTTTGCAGCTGCAGGGATAGGCTCAGGAACCTGGGGGTGAGGCCTTTTTGCATCTGCAGGGAGAGGCTCAGGAACCTGGGGGTGAGGCCTTTTTGCAGCTGCAGGTTGAGGCTAAGGAACCTGGGGGTAAGGCCTTTCTGCAGCTGCAGGGAGATGCTCAGGATCCATGGGGTGAGGCCTTTTCTGTAGCTGCAGGGAGAGGCTCAGGAACCTGGGCGTGAGGCCTTTCTGCAGCAGCAGGGAGAGGCTCAGGAACCTGGGGGTGAGGACTTTTTGCAGCTGCAGGGATAGGCTCAAGAACCTGGGGGTTAGGCCTTTCTGCAGCTGCACGGGGATGTTCAGAAACTTGGGGGTGAGGCATTTCTGCAGGGGGAGGTTCAGGATCCATGGGGTGAGGCCTTTTCTGTAGCTGCAGGGAGAGGCTCAGGAACCTGGGGGTGAGGCCTTTCTGCAGCTGCAGGGAGAGGCTCAGGAACCTGGGGGTGAGGACTTTTCTGTAGCTGCAGGGAGAGGCGCAGGAACCTGGGGGTGAGGCCTTTTCTGTAGATGGAGGGAGAGGCTCAGGAACCTGGGGGTGAGACCTTTCTGCAGCTGCAAGAATAGGCTCAGAAACCTGGGGTGAGGTCTTTCTGTAGCTGCAGGGAAAGGCTCAGGAACCTGGGGGTGAGACTTTTCTGTAGTTGCAGGGAAAGGCTCAGGAACCTGGGGGTGAGGCCTTGCTGCAGGTATAGGCTCAGGAACCTGGGGTTGAGGCCTTTCTGCAGCTGCACGGGATGTTCAGGAACCTGGGGGTCAGGCCTTTCTACAGCTGCAAGGATAGGCTCAGGAACCTGGGGGTGAGGCCTTTCTACAGCTGCAGGGAGAGGCTCGTGAACCTGGGGGTGAGGCCTTTCTGCAGCTGCAAGGATAGGCTCAGGAACCTGGGGTGAGGCCTTTTTTGCAGCTGCAGGGATAGGCTCAGGAACCTGGGGGTGAGGCCTTTCTGCAGCTGCACGGGGATGTTCAGAAACCTGGGGATCAGGCCTTTCTACAGCTGCAGGGAGAGGCTCCGGAACCTGGGGGTGAGGTCTTTTTGCAGCTGCAGGGATAGGCTCAGGAACCTGGGGGTGAGGCCTTTCTGCAGCTGCACGGGTATGTTCAGGAACCTGTGGGTGAGGCCTTTCTGCAGCTGCAGGGAGAGGTTATTGAACCTGGGGGTGAGGCCTTTTTGCAGGGGGAGGTTCAGGAACCTGGGGGTGAGGCCTTTCTGCAGCTGCAGGGATAGGCTCAGGAACCTGGGGTGGAGGCCTTTTTGCAGCTGCACGGGGATGTTCAGGAACCTGGGGGTGAGGCCTTTCTGCAACTGAAGTGAGGGGCTCAGAAACCTGGCGGTGAGGACTTTTTGCAGCTGCAGGAATAGGTTCAAGAACTTGGGGGTTAGGCCTTTCTGCAGCTGCACGGGGATGTTCAGAAACCTGGGGGTGAGGCATTTCTGCAGGGAGAGGCTCAGGAACCTGAGGGTGAGTCCTTTCTGCAGCTACAGGGGGAGGCTCAGGAACCTGGGGGTGAGGACTTTCTGCAGCAGTATGGGGATGTTCAGGAACCTGGGAGTGAGGTCTTTCTGCAGCTGCAGAAGAGGCTCAGGAACCTGGGGTCAGGCCTTTCTGTAGCTGCACGGGTATATTCAGGAACCTGGGGGTGAGGCCTCTCTGCAGCTGCGGGAATAGTCTCAGGAACCTGGGGGTGAGGCCTTTCTGCAGCTGCACGGGGATGTTCAGGAACCTGGGGGTGAGGCATTCCTGCAGCTGCAGGGAGAGGCTCAGGAACCTGGGGGTGAGGCCTTTTTGCAGCTGCAGGGATAGGGTCAGGAACCTGGGGGTGAGTCTTTTCTGCAGCTGCAGGGAGAGGCTCAGGAACCTTGGGGTGAGGCCTTTTCTGTAGCTGCAGTCAGAGGTTCAGGAACCTGGGGGTGAGGCCTTTCTGCAGCTGCAGGGAGAGGCTCACGAACCTGGGGCTGAGGCCTTTCTGCAGCTACAGGGATATGCTCAGGAACCTGGGTGGTGAGGCCATTCTGTAGCTGCAGGGAGAGGCTCAGGAACCTGGGGGCTGAGGCCTTTCTGCAGCTACAGGGATAGGCTCAGGAACCTGGATGGTGAGGCCATTCTTTAGCTGCAAGGATAGGCTCAGGAACCTGGGGGTCAGGCCTTTCTACAGCTGCAGGGAGAGGCTCCGGAACCTGGCGTGAGGCCTTTTTGCAGCTGCAGGGATAGGCTCAGGAAGCTGGGGGTGAGGCCTTTCTGCAGCTGCACGGGTATGTTCAGGAACCTGTGGGTGAGGCCTTTCTGCAGCTGCAGGGAGAGGTTATTGAACCTGGGGGTGAGGCCTTTTTGCAGGGGGAGGTTCAGGAACCTGGGGGTGAGGCCTTTCTGCAGCTGCAGGGGGAGGTTCAGGAACCTGGGGGTGAGGCCTTTTCTGTAAATGCAGGGAGAGGCTCAGGAACCTGGGGGTGAGGCCTTTCTGCAGCTTCAGATAGAGGCTCAGAAACCTGAGGGTGAGGCCTTTTTTGCAGCTGCAGGAATAGGCTCAGGAACCTGGTGGTGAGGCCTTTCTGCAGCTGCAGGGAGAGGCTCCGGAACCTGGGGGTGAGGCCTTTCTGCAGCTGCACGGGGATGTTCAGGAACCTGGGGGTGAGGCCTTTCTGTAGCTGCATGGAGAGGCTCAGGAACCTGGGGGTGAGGGCTTTCTGCAGCTGCACGGGGATGTTTAGGAACCTGGGGTGAGGCCTTTCTGCAGCTGCAGGGAGAGGCTCAGGAACCTGGGGGTGAGGCCTTTCTGCAGCTGCAGGGATAGGCTCAGGAACTTGGGGGCTGAGGCCTTTCTGCAGCTGCAGGGGGGAGACTGAGGATCCTTGGGTGAGGCCTTTTCTGCAGCTACAGGGAGAGGCTCAGGAACCTGGGGGTGAGGCCTTTCTGCAGCTGCAGGGGGAGGTTCAGGTACCTGTGGGAGAGGCCTTTTCTGCAGCTGCAGGGGGAGGCTCAGGAACCTGGGGGTGAGGCCTTTCTGCAGCTACACGGGGATGTTCAGGAACCTGGGGGTGAGGCCTTTCTGCAGCTACACGGGGATGTTCAGGAGCCTGGGGGTGAGGCCTTTCTGCAGCTGTAGGGAGAGGCCCAGGAACCTGGGGGTGAGGTTTTTTCAATAGCTGCAGGAAGAGGCTCAGGAACCTGGGGGTGAGGCCTTTCTGCAGCTGGAGTTAGAGACTCAGGAACCTGGGGGTCAGGCCTTTCTGCAGCCTCAGGGAGAGGCTCAGGAACCTGGGGGTGAGGCCTTTTTTCAGCTGCAGGGAGAGGCTAAGGAACCTGGGGGTGAGGCCTTTCAGCAGCTGCAGGAGGAGGCTAAGGAACCTGGGGGTGAGGCCTTTCTGCAGCTGCAGGGGGAGGTTCAGGATCCATGGGGTGAGGCCTTTTCTGTAGCTGCAGGGAGAGGCTCGGGAAGCTGGGGGTGAGGACTTTTCTGTAGCTGCAGGGAGAGGCTCAGGAACCTGGGGGTGAGGCCTTTTCTGTAGATGCAGGGAGAGGCCTTTCTGCAGCTGCAAGGATAGGCTCAGAAACCTGGGGGTGAGGCCTTTCTGTAGCTGCAGGGAGAGGCTCAGGAACCTGGGGGTGAAGCCTTTCTGTAGCTGCAGGGAGAGGATGAGGCCTTTTTGCAGCTGCAGGGAGAGGCTCAGGAACCTGGGGTTGAGGCCTTTCTGCAGCTAAAGGGGGAGGTTCAGGAAACTGGGGGTGAGGCCTTTTCTGTAGCTGCAGGTAGAGGTTCAGGGACCTGGGGGTGAGGCCTTTCTGCAGCTGCAGGGAGAGGCTCAGGGTCCTGGGGGTGAGGCCTTTTCTGTAGCTGCAGGGAGAGGCTCAGGAACCTGAGGGTGAGGCCTTTTCTGTAGCTGCAGGGAAAGGCTCAGGGACCTGGCAGTGAGGCCTTGCTGCAGGGATAGGCTCAGGAACCTGGGGTTGAGGCCTTTCTGCAGCTGCACGGGGATGTTCGAGAACCTGGTGGTGAGGCATTTCTGCAGCTGCAGGGAGAGGCTCAGGAACCTGGGGGTGAGGCCTTTTTGCAGCTGCAGGGATAGGCTCAGGAACCTGGGGGTGAGGCCTTTCTGCAGCTAAAGGGGGAGGTTCAGGAAACTGGGGGTGAGGCCTTTTCTGTAGCTGCAGGGAAAGGCTCAGGAAGCTGCGGGTGAGGCCTTGCTGCAGGGATAGGCTCAGGAACCTGGGGGTGAGGCCTTTTTGCAGCTGCACGGGTATGTTCAGGAACCTGGGGGTGGGGCCTTTCTGCAGCTGCAGGGAGAGGCTCAGGAACCTGGGGGTGAGGCCTTTTGCAGCTGCAGGGATAGGCTCAGAAACATGGGGGTGAGACCTTTCTGCAACTGAACGGGGATGTTCAGGAACCTGGGGGTGAGACGGTTCTGCAGCTGCAGGGAGATGCTCAGGAACCTGGGGGTGAGGCCTTTCTGCAGCTGCAGGGAGAGGCTCTGGAACCTGGGAGTGAGGCCTTTTTGAAGTTGCAGGGAGAGGCTCAGGAACCTGGGGGTGAGGCCTTTCTGCAGCTGCACGGGGAGGTTCAGGAACCTGGGGGTGAGGCCTTTTCTGTAGCTGCAGGGAGAGGCTCAGGAACCTGGGGGTGAGGCCTTTCTGCCGCTGCAGGGAGAGGCTCAGGAACCTGGGGGTGAGGCCTTTCTGCAGCTGCAGGGAGAGGCTCAGGAGCCAGGGGGTGAGGCCTTTTCTGTAGCTGTAGGGAGAGGTTCAGGAACCTGGGGTGAGGCATTTCTGCAGCTGCAGGGAGAGGTTAAGGAACCTGCTGGTGAGGCCTTTCTGCAGCTTCAGGGAGAGGCTCAGGAACCTGGGGGTGAGGCCTTTTTGCAGCTGCAGGGATAGGTTCAGGAACGAGGGTGTGAAGCCTTTCTGCAGCTGCAGGGAGAGGTTCAGGAACCTGGGGGTGAGGCCTTTCTGCAGCTGCAGGGAGCGGTTCAGGAACCTGAGGGTTAGACCTTTCTGCAGCTGCAGGGAGAGGCTCAGGAACCTGGGGGTGAGGCCTTTCTGCAACTGCAGGGGGAGGTTATTGAACCTGGGGGTGAGGCCTTTTCTGTAGCTGCAGGGAGAGGCTCAGGAACCTGGGGGTGAGGCCTTTCTGCAGCTGCAGGGGGAGGGTCAGGAACCTGGGGGTGAGGCCTTTTATGCAGTTGCAGGGAGAGGCTCAGGAACCTGGGGGTGAGGCCTTTTCTGCGGCTGCAGGGGGAGGCTCAGGAACCTGGGGGTGAGGCCTTTCTGCAGCTGCACAGGTATGTTCAGGAACCTGGGGGTGAGGCCTTTCTGCAGCTGCAGGGAGAGGATCAGGAACCTGGGGGTGAGGCCTTTTGCAGCTGCAGGGATAGGCTCAGAAACATAGGGGTGAGACATTTCTGCAACTGAACGGGGATGTTCAGGAACCTGGGGGTGAGGCCGTTCTGCAGCTGCAGGGAGAGGCTCAGGAACCTGGGGGTGAGGCCTTTCTGCAGCTGCAGGGAGAGGCTCAGGAACCTGGGAGTGAGGCCTTTTTGCAGTTGCAGGGAGAGGCTCAGGAACCTGGGGGTGAGGCCTTTCTGCAGCTGCACGGGGAGGTTCAGGAACCTGGGGGTGAGGCCTTTTCTGTAGCTGCAGGGAGAGGCTCAGGAACATGGGGGTGAGGCCTTTCTGCCGCTGCAGGGAGAGGCTCAGGAACCTGGGGGTGAGGCCTTTCTGCAGCTGCAGGGAGAGGCTCAGGAGCCAGGGGGTGAGGCCTTTTCTGTAGCTGCAGGGAGAGGTTCAGGAACCTGGGGTGAGGCATTTCTGCAGCTGCAGGGAGAGGTTAAGGAACCTGCGGGTGAGGCCTTTCTGCAGCTTCAGGGAGAGGCTCAGGAACCTGGGGTGAGGCCTTTTTGCAGCTGCAGGGATAGGTTCAGGAACCAGGGTGTGAAGCCTTTCTGCAGCTGCAGGGAGAGGTTCAGGAACCTGGGGGTGAGGCCTTTCTGCAGCTGCAGGGAGCGGTTCAGGAACCTGAGGGTTAGACCTTTCTGCAGCTGCAGGGAGAGGCTCAGGAACCTGGGGGTGAGGCCTTTCTGCAACTGCAGGGGGAGGTTATTGAACCTGGGGGTGAGGCCTTTTCTGTAGCTGCAGGGAGAGGCTCAGGAACCTGGGGGTGAGGCCTTTCTGCAGCTGCAGGGGGAGGGTCAGGAACCTAGGGGTGAGGCCTTTTATGCAGTTGCAGGGAGATGCTCAGGAACCTGGGGGTGAGGCCTTTTCTGCGGCTGCAGGGGGAGGCTCAGGAACCTGGGGGTGAGGCCTTTCTGCAGCTGCACAGGTATGTTCAGGAACCTGGGGGTGAGGCCTTTCTGCAGCTGCAGGGAGAGGATCAGGAACCTGGGGGTGAGGCCTTTTTGCAGCTGCAGGGAGAGGCTCAGGAACCTGGGGGTGAGGCCTTTCTGCAGCTGCAGGGAGAGGCTCAGGAACCTGGGGGTGAGGCCTTTTCTGTAGATGCAGGGAGAGGCCTTTCTGCAGCTGCAAGGAAAGGCTCAGAAACCTGGGGGTGAGGCCTTGCTGTAGCTGCAGGGAGAGGCTCAGGAACCTGGGGGTGAAGCGTTTCTGTAGCTGCAGGGAGAGGATGAGGCCTTTTTGCAGCTGCAGGGAGAGGCTCAGGAACCTGGGGTTGAGGCCTTTCTGCAGCTAAAGGGGGAGGTTCAGGAAACTGGGGGTGAGGCCTTTTCTGTAGCTGCAGGTAGAGGTTCAGGGACCTGGGGGTGAGGCCTTTCTGCAGCTGCAGGGAGAGGCTCAGGGTCCTGGGGGTGAGGCCTTTTCTGTAGCTGCAGGGAGAGGCTCAGGAACCTGAGGGTGAGGCCTTTTCTGTAGCTGCAGGGAAAGGCTCAGGGACCTGGCGGTGAGGCCTTGCTGCAGGGATAGGCTCAGGAACCTGGGGTTGAGGCCTTTCTGCAGCTGCACGGGGATGTTCGAGAACCTGGTGGTGAGGCATTTCTGCAGCTGCAGGGAGAGGCTCAGGAACCTGGGGGTGAGGCCTTTTTGCAGCTGCAGGGATAGGCTCAGGATCCATGGGGTGAGGCCTTTTCTGTAGCTGCAGGGAGAGGCTCAGGAACCTGGGGGTGAGGCCTTTCTGCAGCTGCAGGGAGAGGCTCAGGAACCTGGGGGTGAGGACTTTTCTGTAGCTGCAGGGAGAGGCGCAGGAACCTGGGGGTGAGGCCTTTTCTGTAGATGGAGGGAGAGGCTCAGGAACCTGGGGGTGAGACCTTTCTGCAGCTGCAAGAATAGGCTCAGAAACCTGGGGGTGAGGTCTTTCTGTAGCTGCAGGGAAAGGCTCAGGAACCTGGGGGTGAGACTTTTCTGTAGCTGCAGGGAAAGGCTCAGGAACCTGGGGGTGAGGCCTTGCTGCAGGTATAGGCTCAGGAACCTGGGGTTGAGGCCTTTCTGCAGCTGCACGGGATGTTCAGGAACCTGGGGGTCAGGCCTTTCTACAGCTGCAAGGATAGGCTCAGGAACCTGGGGGTGAGGCCTTTCTACAGCTGCAGGGAGAGGCTCGTGAACCTGGGGGTGAGGCCTTTCTGCAGCTGCAAGGATAGGCTCAGGAACCTGGGGTGAGGCCTTTTTTGCAGCTGCAGGGATAGGCTCAGGAACCTGGGGGTGAGGCCTTTCTGCAGCTGCACGGGGATGTTCAGAAACCTGGGGATCAGGCCTTTCTACAGCTGCAGGGAGAGGCTCCGGAACCTGGGGGTGAGGTCTTTTTGCAGCTGCAGGGATAGGGTCAGGAACCTGGGGGTGAGGCCTTTCTGCAGCTGCACGGGTATGTTCAGGAACCTGTGGGTGAGGCCTTTCTGCAGCTGCAGGGAGAGGTTATTGAACCTGGGGGTGAGGCCTTTTTGCAGGGGGAGGTTCAGGAACCTGGGGGTGAGGCCTTTCTGCAGCTGCAGGGATAGGCTCAGGAACCTGGGGTGGAGGCCTTTTTGCAGCTGCACGGGGATGTTCAGGAACCTGGGGGTGAGGCCTTTCTGCAACTGAAGTGAGGGGCTCAGAAACCTGGCGGTGAGGACTTTTTGCAGCTGCAGGAATAGGTTCAAGAACTTGGGGGTTAGGCCTTTCTGCAGCTGCACGGGGATGTTCAGAAACCTGGGGGTGAGGCATTTCTGCAGGGAGAGGCTCAGGAACCTGAGGGTGAGTCCTTTTTGCAGCTGCAGGGATAGGCTCAGGAACCTGGGGGTGAGGCATTTTCTGTAGCTGCAGGGAGAGGCTCAGGAACCTGGGGGCAAGGCCTTTCTGCAGCTACAGGGGGAGGCTCAGGAACCTGGGGGTGAGGACTTTCTGCAGCAGTATGGGGATGTTCAGGAACCTGGGAGTGAGGTCTTTCTGCAGCTGCAGAAGAGGCTCAGGAACCTGGGGTCAGGCCTTTCTGTAGCTGCACGGGTATATTCAGGAACCTGGGGGTGAGGCCTCTCTGCAGCTGCGGGAATAGTCTCAAGAACCTGGGGGTGAGGCCTTTCTGCAGCTGCACGGGGATGTTCAGGAACCTGGGGGTGAGGCATTCCTGCAGCTGCAGGGAGAGGCTCAGGAACCTGGGGGTGAGGCCTTTTTGCAGCTGCAGGGATAGGGTCAGGAACCTGGGGGTGAGTCTTTTCTGCAGCTGCAGGGAGAGGCTCAGGAACCTTGGGGTGAGGCCTTTTCTGTAGCTGCAGTCAGAGGTTCAGGAACCTGGGGGTGAGGCCTTTCTGCAGCTGCAGGGAGAGGCTCACGAACCTGGGGCTGAGGCCTTTCTGCAGCTACAGGGATATGCTCAGGAACCTGGGTGGTGAGGCCATTCTGTAGCTGCAGGGAGAGGCTCAGGAACCTGGGGGCTGAGGCCTTTCTGCAGCTACAGGGATAGGCTCAGGAACCTGGATGGTGAGGCCATTATTTAGCTGCAAGGATAGGCTCAGGAACCTGGGGGTCAGGCCTTTCTACAGCTGCAGGGAGAGGCTCCGGAACCTGGGGTGAGGCCTTTTTGCAGCTGCAGGGATAGGCTCAGGAACCTGGGGGTGAGGCCTTTCTGCAGCTGCACGGGTATGTTCAGGAACCTGTGGGTGAGGCCTTTCTGCAGCTGCAGGGAGAGGTTATTGAACCTGGGGGTGAGGCCTTTTTGCAGGGGGAGGTTCAGGAACCTGGGGGTGAGGCCTTTCTGCAGCTGCAGGGGGAGGTTCAGGAACCTGGGGGTGAGGCCTTTTCTGTAAATGCAGGGAGAGGCTCAGGAACCTGGGGGTGAGGCCTTTCTGCAGCTTCAGATAGAGGCTCAGAAACCTGAGGGTGAGGCCTTTTTTGCAGCTGCAGGAATAGGCTCAGGAACCTGGTGGTGAGGCCTTTCTGCAGCTGCAGGGAGAGGCTCCGGAACCTGGGGGTGAGGCCTTTCTGCAGCTGCACGGGGATGTTCAGGAACCTGGGGGTGAGGCCTTTCTGTAGCTGCATGGAGAGGCTCAGGAACCTGGGGGTGAGGGCTTTCTGCAGCTGCACGGGGATGTTTAGGAACCTGGGGTGAGGCCTTTCTGCAGCTGCAGGGAGAGGCTCAGGAACCTGGGGGTGAGGCCTTTCTGCAGCTGCAGGGATAGGCTCAGGAACTTGGGGGCTGAGGCCTTTCTGCAGCTGCAGGGGGGAGGCTGAGGATCCTTGGGTGAGGCCTTTTCTGCAGCTACAGGGAGAGGCTCAGGAACCTGGGGGTGAGTCCTTTCTGCAGCTGCAGGGGGAGGTTCAGGTACCTGTGGGAGAGGCCTTTTCTGCAGCTGCAGGGGGAGGCTCAGGAACCTGGGGGTGAGGCCTTTCTGCAGCTACACGGGGATGTTCAGGAACCTGGGGGTGAGGCCTTTCTGCAGCTACACGGGGATGTTCAGGAGCCTGGGGGTGAGGCCTTTCTGCAGCTGTAGGGAGAGGCCCAAGAACCTGGGGGTGAGGTTTTTTCAATAGCTGCAGGAAGAGGCTCAGGAACCTGGGGGTGAGGCCTTTCTGCAGCTGGAGTTAGAGACTCAGGAACCTGGGGGTCAGGCCTTTCTGCAGCCTCAGGGAGAGGCTCAGGAACCTGGGGGTGAGGCCTTTTTTCAGCTGCAGGGAGAGGCTAAGGAACCTGGGGGTGAGGCCTTTCAGCAGCTGCAGGAGGAGGCTAAGGAACCTGGGGGTGAGGCCTTTCTGCAGCTGCAGGGGGAGGTTCAGGATCCATGGGGTGAGGCCTTTTCTGTAGCTGCAGGGAGAGGCTCGGGAAGCTGGGGGTGAGGACTTTTCTGTAGCTGCAGGGAGAGGCTCAGGAACCTGGGGGTGAGGCCTTTTCTGTAGATGCAGGGAGAGGCCTTTCTGCAGCTGCAAGGATAGGCTCAGAAACCTGGGGGTGAGGCCTTTCTGTAGCTGCAGGGAGAGGCTCAGGAACCTGGGGGTGAAGCCTTTCTGTAGCTGCAGGGAGAGGATGAGGCCTTTTTGCAGCTGCAGGGAGAGGCTCAGGAACCTGGGGTTGAGGCCTTTCTGCAGCTAAAGGGGGAGGTTCAGGAAACTGGGGGTGAGGCCTTTTCTGTAGCTGCAGGTAGAGGTTCAGGGACCTGGGGGTGAGGCCTTTCTGCAGCTGCAGGGAGAGGCTCAGGGTCCTGGGGGTGAGGCCTTTTCTGTAGCTGCAGGGAGAGGCTCAGGAACCTGAGGGTGAGGCCTTTTCTGTAGCTGCAGGGAAAGGCTCAGGGACCTGGCTGTGAGGCCTTGCTGCAGGGATAGGCTCAGGAACCTGGGGTTGAGGCCTTTCTGCAGCTGCACGGGGATGTTCGAGAACCTGGTGGTGAGGCATTTCTGCAGCTGCAGGGAGAGGCTCAGGAACCTGGGGGTGAGGCCTTTTTGCAGCTGCAGGGATAGGCTCAGGAACCTGGGGGTGAGGCCTTTCTGCAGCTAAAGGGGGAGGTTCAGGAAACTGGGGGTGAGGCCTTTTCTGTAGCTGCAGGGAAAGGCTCAGGAAGCTGCGGGTGAGGCCTTGCTGCAGGGATAGGCTCAGGAGCCTGGGGGTGAGGCCTTTTTGCAGCTGCACGGGTATGTTCAGGAACCTGGGGGTGGGGCCTTTCTGCAGCTGCAGGGAGAGGCTCAGGAACCTGGGGGTGAGGCCTTTTGCAGCTGCAGGGATAGGCTCAGAAACATGGGGGTGAGACCTTTCTGCAACTGAACGGGGATGTTCAGGAACCTGGGGGTGAGGCGGTTCTGCAGCTGCAGGGAGAGGCTCAGGAACCTGGGGGTGAGGCCTTTCTGCAGCTGCAGGGAGAGGCTCTGGAACCTGGGAGTGAGGCCTTTTTGCAGTTGCAGGGAGAGGCTCAGGAACCTGGGGGTGAGGCCTTTCTGCAGCTGCACAGGGAGGTTCAGGAACCTGGGGGTGAGGCCTTTTCTGTAGCTGCAGGGAGAGGCTCAGGAACCTGGGGGTGAGGCCTTTCTGCCGCTGCAGGGAGAGGCTCAGGAACCTGGGGGTGAGGCCTTTCTGCAGCTGCAGGGAGAGGCTCAGGAGCCAGGGGGTGAGGCCTTTTCTGTAGCTGTAGGGAGAGGTTCAGGAACCTGGGGTGAGGCATTTCTGCAGCTGCAGGGAGAGGTTAAGGAACCTGCGGGTGAGGCCTTTCTGCAGCTTCAGGGAGAGGCTCAGGAACCTGGGGGTGAGGCCTTTTTGCAGCTGCAGGGATAGGTTCAGGAACCAGGGTGTGAAGCCTTTCTGCAGCTGCAGGGAGAGGTTCAGGAACCTGGGGGTGAGGCCTTTCTGCAGCTGCAGGGAGCGGTTCAGGAACCTGAGGGTTAGACCTTTCTGCAGCTGCAGGGAGAGGCTCAGGAACCTGGGGGTGAGGCCTTTCTGCAACTGCAGGGGGAGGTTATTGAACCTGGGGGTGAGGCCTTTTCTGTAGCTGCAGGGAGAGGCTCAGGAACCTGGGGGTGAGGCCTTTCTGCAGCTGCAGGGGGAGGGTCAGGAACCTGGGGGTGAGGCCTTTTATGCAGTTGCAGGGAGAGGCTCAGGAACCTGGGGGTGAGGCCTTTTCTGCGGCTGCAGGGGGAGGCTCAGGAACCTGGGGGTGAGGCCTTTCTGCAGCTGCACAGGTATGTTCAGGAACCTGGGGGTGAGGCCTTTCTGCAGCTGCAGGGAGAGGATCAGGAACCTGGGGGTGAGGCCTTTTTGCAGCTGCAGGGAGAGGCTCAGGAACCTGGGGGTGAGGCCTTTCTGCAGCTGCAGGGAGAGGCTCAGGAACCTGGGGGTGAGGCCTTTTCTGTAGCTGCAGGGGGAGGCTCAGGAACCTGGGGGTGAGGCCTTTTTGCAGCTGCACGGGTATGTTCAGGAACCTGGGGGTGGGGCCTTTCTGCAGCTGCAGGGAGAGGCTCAGGAACCTGGGGGTGAGACCTTTTGCAGCTGCAGGGATAGGCTCAGAAACATAGGGGTGAGACATTTCTGCAACTGAACGGGGATGTTCAGGAACCTGGGGGTGAGGCCGTTCTGCAGCTGCAGGGAGAGGCTCAGGAACCTGGGGGTGAGGCCTTTCTGCAGCTGCAGGGAGAGGCTCAGGAACCTGGGAGTGAGGCCTTTTTGCAGTTGCAGGGAGAGGCTCAGGAACCTGGGGGTGAGGCCTTTCTGCAGCTGCACGGGGAGGTTCAGGAACCTGGGGGTGAGGCCTTTTCTGTAGCTGCAGGGAGAGGCTCAGGAACATGGGGGTGAGGCCTTTCTGCCGCTGCAGGGAGAGGCTCAGGAACCTGGGGGTGAGGCCTTTCTGCAGCTGCAGGGAGAGGCTCAGGAGCCAGGGGGTGAGGCCTTTTCTGTAGCTGCAGGGAGAGGTTCAGGAACCTGGGGTGAGGCATTTCTGCAGCTGCAGGGAGAGGTTAAGGAACCTGCGGGTGAGGCCTTTCTGCAGCTTCAGGGAGAGGCTCAGGAACCTGGGGTGAGGCCTTTTTGCAGCTGCAGGGATAGGTTCAGGAACCAGGGTGTGAAGCCTTTCTGCAGCTGCAGGGAGAGGTTCAGGAACCTGGGGGTGAGGCCTTTCTGCAGCTGCAGGGAGCGGTTCAGGAACCTGAGGGTTAGACCTTTCTGCAGCTGCAGGGAGAGGCTCAGGAACCTGGGGGTGAGGCCTTTCTGCAACTGCAGGGGGAGGTTATTGAACCTGGGGGTGAGGCCTTTTCTGTAGCTGCAGGGAGAGGCTCAGGAACCTGGGGGTGAGGCCTTTCTGCAGCTGCAGGGGGAGGGTCAGGAACCTAGGGGTGAGGCCTTTTATGCAGTTGCAGGGAGATGCTCAGGAACCTGGGGGTGAGGCCTTTTCTGCGGCTGCAGGGGGAGGCTCAGGAACCTGGGGGTGAGGCCTTTCTGCAGCTGCACAGGTATGTTCAGGAACCTGGGGGTGAGGCCTTTCTGCAGCTGCAGGGAGAGGATCAGGAACCTGGGGGTGAGGCCTTTTTGCAGCTGCAGGGAGAGGCTCAGGAACCTGGGGGTGAGGCCTTTCTGCAGCTGCAGGGAGAGGCTCAGGAACCTGGGGGTGAGGCCTTTTCTGTAGATGCAGGGAGAGGCCTTTCTGCAGCTGCAAGGAAAGGCTCAGAAACCTGGGGGTGAGGCCTTTCTGTAGCTGCAGGGAGAGGCTCAGGAACCTGGGGGTGAAGCCTTTCTGTAGCTGCAGGGAGAGGATGAGGCCTTTTTGCAGCTGCAGGGAGAGGCTCAGGAACCTGGGGTTGAGGCCTTTCTGCAGCTAAAGGGGGAGGTTCAGGAAACTGGGGGTGAGGCCTTTTCTGTAGCTGCAGGTAGAGGTTCAGGGACCTGGGGGTGAGGCCTTTCTGCAGCTGCAGGGAGAGGCTCAGGGTCCTGGGGGTGAGGCCTTTTCTGTAGCTGCAGGGAGAGGCTCAGGAACCTGAGGGTGAGGCCTTTTCTGTAGCTGCAGGGAAAGGCTCAGGGACCTGGCGGTGAGGCCTTGCTGCAGGGATAGGCTCAGGAACCTGGGGTTGAGGCCTTTCTGCAGCTGCACGGGGATGTTCGAGAACCTGGTGGTGAGGCATTTCTGCAGCTGCAGGGAGAGGCTCAGGAACCTGGGGGTGAGGCCTTTTTGCAGCTGCAGGGATAGGCTCAGGAACCTGGGGGTGAGGCCTTTCTGCAGCTAAAGGGGGAGGTTCAGGAAACTGGGGGTGAGGCCTTTTCTGTAGCTGCAGGGAAAGGCTCAGGAAGCTGCGGGTGAGGCCTTGCTGCAGGGATAGGCTCAGGAACCTGGGGGTGAGGCCTTTTTGCAGCTGCACGGGTATGTTCAGGAACCTGGGGGTGGGGCCTTTCTGCAGCTGCAGGGAGAGGCTCAGGAACCTGGGGGTGAGGCCTTTTGCAGCTGCAGGGATAGGCTCAGAAACATGGGGGTGAGACCTTTCTGCAACTGAACGGGGATGTTCAGGAACCTGGGGGTGAGGCGGTTCTGCAGCTGCAGGGAGAGGCTCAGGAACCTGGGGGTGAGGCCTTTCTGCAGCTGCAGGGAGAGGCTCTGGAACCTGGGAGTGAGGCCTTTTTGCAGTTGCAGGGAGAGGCTCAGGAACCTGGGGGTGAGGCCTTTCTGCAGCTGCACGGGGAGGTTCAGGAACCTGGGGGTGAGGCCTTTTCTGTAGCTGCAGGGAGAGGCTCAGGAACCTGGGGGTGAGGCCTTTTCTGTAGCTGCAGGGAGAGGCTCAGGAACCTGGGGGTGAGACCTTTCTGCAGCTGCAGGGAGAGGCTCAGGAGCCAGGGGGTGAGGCCTTTTCTGTAGCTGTAGGGAGAGGTTCAGGAACCTGGGGTGAGGCATTTCTGCAGCTGCAGGGAGAGGTTAAGGAACCTGCGGGTGAGGCCTTTCTGCAGCTTCAGGGAGAGGCTCAGGAACCTGGGGGTGAGGCCTTTTTGCAGCTGCAGGGATAGGTTCAGGAACCAGGGTGTGAAGCCTTTCTGCAGCTGCAGGGAGAGGTTCAGGAACCTGGGGGTGAGGCCTTTCTGCAGCTGCAGGGAGCGGTTCAGGAACCTGAGGGTTAGACCTTTCTGCAGCTGCAGGGAGAGGCTCAGGAACCTGGGGGTGAGGCCTTTCTGCAACTGCAGGGGGAGGTTATTGAACCTGGGGGTGAGGCCTTTTCTGTAGCTGCAGGGAGAGGCTCAGGAACCTGGGGGTGAGGCCTTTCTGCAGCTGCAGGGGGAGGGTCAGGAACCTGGGGGTGAGGCCTTTTATGCAGTTGCAGGGAGAGGCTCAGGAACCTGGGGGTGAGGCCTTTTCTGCGGCTGCAGGGGGAGGCTCAGGAACCTGGGGGTGAGGCCTTTCTGCAGCTGCACAGGTATGTTCAGGAACCTGGGGGTGAGGCCTTTCTGCAGCTGCAGGGAGAGGATCAGGAACCTGGGGGTGAGGCCTTTTTGCAGCTGCAGGGAGAGGCTCAGGAACCTGGGGGTGAGGCCTTTCTGCAGCTGCAGGGAGAGGCTCAGGAACCTGGGGGTGAGGCCTTTTCTGTAGCTGCAGGGGGAGGCTCAGGAACCTGGGGGTGAGGCCTTTTTGCAGCTGCACGGGTATGTTCAGGAACCTGGGGGTGGGGCCTTTCTGCAGCTGCAGGGAGAGGCTCAGGAACCTGGGGGTGAGGCCTTTTGCAGCTGCAGGGATAGGCTCAGAAACATAGGGGTGAGACATTTCTGCAACTGAACGGGGATGTTCAGGAACCTGGGGGTGAGGCCGTTCTGCAGCTGCAGGGAGAGGCTCAGGAACCTGGGGGTGAGGCCTTTCTGCAGCTGCAGGGAGAGGCTCAGGAACCTGGGAGTGAGGCCTTTTTGCAGTTGCAGGGAGAGGCTCAGGAACCTGGGGGTGAGGCCTTTCTGCAGCTGCACGGGGAGGTTCAGGAACCTGGGGGTGAGGCCTTTTCTGTAGCTGCAGGGAGAGGCTCAGGAACCTGGGGGTGAGGCCTTTCTGCCGCTGCAGGGAGAGGCTCAGGAACCTGGGGGTGAGGCCTTTCTGCAGCTGCAGGGAGAGGCTCAGGAGCCAGGGGGTGAGGCCTTTTCTGTAGCTGCAGGGAGAGGTTCAGGAACCTGGGGTGAGGCATTTCTGCAGCTGCAGGGAGAGGTTAAGGAACCTGCGGGTGAGGCCTTTCTGCAGCTTCAGGGAGAGGCTCAGGAACCTGGGGTGAGGCCTTTTTGCAGCTGCAGGGATAGGTTCAGGAACCAGGGTGTGAAGCCTTTCTGCAGCTGCAGGGAGAGGTTCAGGAACCTGGGGGTGAGGCCTTTCTGCAGCTGCAGGGAGCGGTTCAGGAACCTGAGGGTTAGACCTTTCTGCAGCTGCAGGGAGAGGCTCAGGAACCTGGGGGTGAGGCCTTTCTGCAACTGCAGGGGGAGGTTATTGAACCTGGGGGTGAGGCCTTTTCTGTAGCTGCAGGGAGAGGCTCAGGAACCTGGGGGTGAGGCCTTTCTGCAGCTGCAGGGGGAGGGTCAGGAACCTAGGGGTGAGGCCTTTTATGCAGTTGCAGGGAGATGCTCAGGAACCTGGGGGTGAGGCCTTTTCTGTGGCTGCAGGGGGAGGCTCAGGAACCTGGGGGTGAGGCCTTTCTGCAGCTGCACAGGTATGTTCAGGAACCTGGGGGTGAGGCCTTTCTGCAGCTGCAGGGAGAGGATCAGGAACCTGGGGGTGAGGCCTTTTTGCAGCTGCAGGGAGAGGCTCAGGAACCTGGGGGTGAGGCCTTTCTGCAGCTGCAGGGAGAGGCTCAGGAACCTGGGGGTGAGGCCTTTTCTGTAGCTGCAGGGGGAGGCTCAGGAACCTGGGGGTGAGGCCTTTTTGCAGCTGCACGGGTATGTTCAGGAACCTGGGGGTGGGGCCTTTCTGCAGCTGCAGGGAGAGGCTCAGGAACCTGGGGGTGAGGCCTTTTGCAGCTGCAGGGATAGATTCAGAAACATAGGGGTGAGACCTTTCTGCAACTGAACGGGGATGTTCAGGAACCTGGGGGTGAGGCCGTTCTGCAGCTGCAGGGAGAGGCTCAGGAACCTGGGGGTGAGGCCTTTCTGCAGCTGCAGGGAGAGGCTCAGGAACCTGGGAGTGAGGCCTTTTTGCAGTTGCAGGGAGAGGCTCAGGAACCTGGGGGTGAGGCCTTTCTGCAGCTGCACGGGGAGGTTCAGGAACCTGGGGGTGAGGCCTTTTCTGTAGCTGCAGGGAGAGGCTCAGGAACCTGGGGGTGAGGCCTTTCTGCCGCTGCAGGGAGAGGCTCAGGAACCTGGGGGTGAGGCCTTTCTGCAGCTGCAGGGAGAGGCTCAGGAGCCAGGGGGTTAGGCCTTTTCTGTAGCTGCAGGGAGAGGTTCAGGAACCTGGGGTGAGGCATTTCTGCAGCTGCAGGGAGAGGTTAAGGAACCTGCGGGTGAGGCCTTTCTGCAGTTTCAGGGAGAGGCTCAGGAACCTGGGGGTGAGGCCTTTCTGCAACTGCAGGGGGAGGTTATTGAACCTGGGGGTGAGGCCTTTTCTGTAGCTGCAGGGAGAGGCTCAGGAACCTGGGGGTGAGGCCTTTCTGCAGCTGCAGGGGGAGGGTCAGGAACCTAGGGGTGAGGCCTTTTATGCAGTTGCAGGGAGATGCTCAGGAACCTGGGGGTGAGGCCTTTTCTGCGGCTGCAGGGGGAGGCTCAGGAACCTGGGGGTGAGGCCTTTCTGCAGCTGCACAGGTATGTTCAGGAACCTGGGGGTGAGGCCTTTCTGCAGCTGCAGGGAGAGGATCAGGAACCTGGGGGTGAGGCCTTTTTGCAGCTGCAGGGAGAGGCTCAGGAACCTGGGGGTGAGGCCTTTCTGCAGCTGCAGGGAGAGGCTCAGGAACCTGGGGGTGAGGCCTTTTCTGTAGCTGCAGGGGGAGGCTCAGGAACCTGGGGGTGAGGCCTTTTTGCAGCTGCACGGGTATGTTCAGGAACCTGGGGGTGGGGCCTTTCTGCAGCTGCAGGGAGAGGCTCAGGAACCTGGGGGTGAGGCCTTTTGCAGCTGCAGGGATAGATTCAGAAACATAGGGGTGAGACCTTTCTGCAACTGAACGGGGATGTTCAGGAACCTGGGGGTGAGGCCGTTCTGCAGCTGCAGGGAGAGGCTCAGGAACCTGGGGGTGAGGCCTTTCTGCAGCTGCAGGGAGAGGCTCAGGAACCTGGGAGTGAGGCCTTTTTGCAGTTGCAGGGAGAGGCTCAGGAACCTGGGGGTGAGGCCTTTCTGCAGCTGCACGGGGAGGTTCAGGAACCTGGGGGTGAGGCCTTTTCTGTAGCTGCAGGGAGAGGCTCAGGAACCTGGGGGTGAGGCCTTTCTGCCGCTGCAGGGAGAGGCTCAGGAACCTGGGGGTGAGGCCTTTCTGCAGCTGCAGGGAGAGGCTCAGGAGCCAGGGGGTTAGGCCTTTTCTGTAGCTGCAGGGAGAGGTTCAGGAACCTGGGGTGAGGCATTTCTGCAGCTGCAGGGAGAGGTTAAGGAACCTGCGGGTGAGGCCTTTCTGCAGTTTCAGGGAGAGGCTCAGGAACCTGGGGGTGAGGCCTTTTTGCAGCTGCTGGGATAGGTTCAGGAACCAGGGTGTGAAGCCTTTCTGCAGCTGCAGGGAGAGGTTCAGGAACCTGGGGGTGAGGCCTTTCTGCAGCTGCAGGGAGCGGTTCAGGAACCTGAGGGTTAGACCTTTCTGCAGCTGCAGGGAGAGGCTTAGGAACCTGGGGGTGAGGCCTTTCTGCAACTGCAGGGAGAGGTTATTGAACCTGGGGGTGAGGCCTTTTCTGTAGCTGCAGGGAGAGGCTCAGGAACCTGGGGGTGAGGCCTTTCTGCAGCTGCAGGGGGAGGGTCAGGATCCTGGGGGTGAGGCCTTTTCTGCAGTTGCAGGGAGAGGCTCAGGAACCTGGGGGTGAGGCCTTTTCAGCGGCTGCAGGGGGAGGCTCAGGAACTTGGGGGTGAGGCCTTTCTGCAGCTGCACAGGGATGTTCAGAAACTTGGGGGTGAGGCATTTCTGCAGGGGGAGGTTCAGGATCCATGGGGTGAGGCCTTTTCTGTAGCTGCAGGGAGAGGCTCAGGAACCTGGGGGTGAGGCCTTTCTGCAGCTGCAGGGGTAGGCTCAGGAACCTGGGGGTGAGGCCTTTTTGCAGCTGCTGGGATAGGTTCAGGAAGCAGGGTGTGACGCCTTTCTGCAGCTGCAGGGAGAGGTTCAGGAACCTGGGGGTGAGGCCTTTCTGCAGCTGCAGGGAGCGGTTCAGGAACCTGAGGGTTAGACCTTTCTGCAGCTGCAGGGAGAGGCTTAGGAACCTGGGGGTGAGGCCTTTCTGCAGCTGCAGGGGGAGGGTCAGGAACCTGGGGGTGAGGCCTTTTCTGCAGTTGCAGGGAGAGGCTCAGGAACCTGGGGGTGAGGCCTTTTCAGCGGCTGCAGGGGGAGGCTCAGGAACTTGGGGGTGAGGCCTTTCTGCAGCTGCACAGGTATGTTCAGGAACCTGGGGGTGAGGCCTTTCTGCAGCTGCAGAGAGAGGCTCAGGAACCTGGGGGTGAGGACTTTTTGCAGCTGCAGGGATATGCTCAGAAACATGGGGGTGTGACCTTTCTGCAGCTGAACGGGGATGTTCAGGAACCTGTGGGAGAGGCCTTTTCTGCAGCTGCAGGGGAGGCACAGGAACCTGGGGGTGAGGCCTTTCTACAGCTGCAGGGAGAGGCTCAGGAACCTGGGGGTGAGGCCTTTCTGCAGCTACACGGGGATGATCAGGAACCTGGGGGTGAGGACTTTCTGCAGCTGCAGGGAGAGGCCCAGGAACCTGGGGGTGAGGCCTTTCTGCAGCTGGAGGGAGAGACTCAGGAACCTGGGGGTCAGGCCTTTCTGCAGCGTCAGGGAGAGGCTCAGGAACCTGGGGGTGAGGCCGTTTTGCAGCTGCAGGGAGAAGCTAAGGAACCTGGGGGTGAGGCCTTTCAGCAGCTGCAGGAGGAGGCTAAGGAAACTGGGGGTGAGGCCTTTCTGCAGCTGCAGAGGGAGGTTCAGGATCCATGGGGTGAGGCCTTTTCTGTAGCTGCAGGGAGAGGCTCAGGAACCTGGGTGTGAGGCATTTCTGCAGCTGCAGGGAGAGGCTCAGGAACCTGGGGGTCATGACTTTTCTGTAGCTGCAGGGAGAGGCTCAAGAACCTGGGGGTGAGGCCTTTTCTGTAGATGTAGGGAGAGGCCTTTCTGCAGCTGCAAGGATAGGCTCAGAAACCTGGGGGTGAGGCCTTTCTGTAGCTGCAGGGAGAGGCTCAGGAACCTGGGGGTGAAGCATTTCTGTAGCTGCAGTGAGAGGCTCAGGATCCTGGGGTGAGGCCTTTTTGCAGCTGCAGGGAGAGGCTCAGGAACCTGGGGGTGAGGCATTTCTGCAGCTGCAAAGAGAGGCTCAGGAACCTGGGGGTGAGGCCTTTTTGCAGCTGCAGGGATAGGCTCAGGAACCTGGGGGTGAGGCCTTTCTGCAGCTGCAGGGATAGGCTCAGGAACCTGGGGGTGAGACATTTTCTGTGGCTGCAGGGAGAGGCTCAGGAACCTGGGGGCGAGGCCTTTCTGCAGCTACAGGGGGAGGCTCAGGAACCTGGGGGTGAGGACTTTCTGCAGCTGTACGGGGATGTTCAGGAACCTGGGGGTGAGGTCTTTCTGCAGCTGCAGGGAGAGGCTCAGGAACCTGGGGGTTAGGCCTTTCTGCAGCTGCAGGGGTATGTTCAGGAACCTGGGGGTGAGGCCTTTCTGCAGCTGCGGGTATAGGCTCAGGAACCTGGGGGTGAGGCCTTTCTGCAGCTGCACGGGGATGTTCAGAAACCTTGGGGTGAGGCATTTTCTGTAGCTGCAGGGAAAGGCTCAGGAACCTGGGGGCGAGGCCTTTCTGCAGCTACAGGGGGAGGCTCAGGAACCTGGGGGTGAGGACTTCCTCCAGCTGTACGGGGATATTCAGGAACCTGGGTGTGAGGTCTTTCTGCAGCTGCAGGGAGAGGCTCAGGAACCTGG
Organism: Triturus cristatus; assembly: GCF_964204655.1. Taxonomy (NCBI): domain Eukaryota; kingdom Metazoa; phylum Chordata; class Amphibia; order Caudata; family Salamandridae; genus Triturus; species Triturus cristatus. The sequence goes on from NC_140579.1 coordinate 194,999,495, forward strand.
GGTTGAGGCCTTTCTGCAGCTGCACGGGTATGTTCAGGAACCTGGGGGTGAGGCCTTTCTGCAGCTGCAGGGAGAGGCTCAGGAACCTGGGAGTGAGGCCTTTTTGCAGCTGCAGGGAGAGGCTCAGGGACCTGGGAGTGAGGCCTTTATGCAGCTGCACGGGGATGTTCAGGAACCTGGGGGTGAGGTCATTCTGCAGTTGCAGGGAGAGGCTCAGGAACCTGGGGGTGAGGCCTTTTTGCAGCTGCAGGGATAGGTTCAGGAACCAGGGTGTGAGGCCTTTCTGCAGCTGCAGGGAGAGGTTCAGGAACCTGGGGGTGAGGTCTTTCTGCAGCTGCAGGGATAGGCTCTGGAACCTGGGGGTGAGGCCTTTCTGCAGCTGCAGGGAGAGGTTATTGAACCTGGGGGTGAGGCCTTTCAGCAGGGGGAGGTTCAGGAACCTGGGGGTGAGGCCTTTCTGCAACTGCAGGGGGAGGTTCAGGAACCTGAGGGTGAGGCCTTTTCTGTAGCTGCAGGGAAAGGCTCAGGGACCTGGGGGTGAGGCCTTTCTACAGCTGCAGGGGGAGGGTCAGGAAACTGGGGGTGAGGCCTGTTCGCAGCTGCAGGGATAGGTTCAGGAACCAGGGTGTGAGGCCTTTCTGCAGCTGCAGGGAGAGGTTCAGGAACCTGGGGGTGAGGTCTTTCTGCAGCTGCAGGGATAGGCTGAGGAACCTGGGGGTGGGGCCTTTTCTGTAGCTGCAGGGAGAGGCTCAGGAACCTGGGGGTGAGGCCTTTCTGCAGCTGCAGGGGGAGGGTCAGGAACCTGGGGGTGAGGCCTTTTCTGTAGCTGCAGGGAGAGGCTCAGGAACCTGAGGGTGAGGCCTTTTCTGTAGCTGCAGGGAAAGGCTCAGGGACCTGGGGGTGAGGCCTTGCTGCAGGGATAGGCTCAGGAACCTGGGGTTGAGGCCTTTCTGCAGCTGCACGGGGATGTTCGGGAACCTGGGGTGAGGCATTTCTGCAGCTGCAGGGAGAGGCTCAGGACCTGGGGGTGAGGCCTTTTTGCAGCTGCAGGGATAGGCTCAGGAACCTGGGGGTGAGGCCTTTCTGCAGATGCAGGGATAGGCTCAGGAACCTGGGGGTGAGGCATTTTCTGTAGCTGCAGGCAGAGGCTCAGGAACCTGGGGGCGAGGCCTTTCTGCAGCTACAGGGGGAGGCTCAGGAACCATGGGGTGAGGACTTTCTGCAGCTGTACGGGGATGTTCAGGAACCTGGGGGTGAGGTCTTTCTGCAGCTGCAGGGAGAGGCTCAGGAACCTGGGGGTCAGGCCTTTCTGCAGCTGCAGGGGTATGTTCAGGAACCTGGGGGTGAGGCCTTTCTGCAGCTGCGGGAATCGGCTCAGGAGCCTGGGGGTGAGGCCTTTCTGCAGCTGCACGGGGATGTTCAGAAACCTGGGGGTGAGGCATTCCTGCAGCTGCAGGGAGAGGCTCAGGAACCTGGGGGTGAGGCCTTTTTGCAGCTGCAGGGATAGGCTCAGGAACCTGGGGGTGAGGCCTTTCTGCAGCTGCAGGGATAGGCTCAGGAACCTGGGGGTGAGGCATTTTCTGTAGCTGCAGGGAGAGGCTGAGGAACCTGGGGGCAAGGCCTTTCTGCAGCTACAGGGGAGGCTCAGGAACCTGGGGGTGAGGACTTTCTGCAGCTGTACAGGGATATTCAGGAACCTGGGTGTGAGGTCTTTCCGCAGCTGCAGGGAGAGGCTCAGGAACCTGGGGGTCAGGCCTTTCTGCAGCTGCACGGGTATGTTCTGGAACCTGGGGGTGAGGCCTTTCTGCAGCTGCAGGGAGAGGCTCAGGAACCTGGGGGTGAGGCCTTTCTGCAGCTGCAGGGAGAGGCTCAGGAACCTGGGAGTGAGGCCTTTTTGCAGTTGCAGGGAGAGGCTCAGGAACCTGGGGGTGAGGCCTTTCTGCAGCTGCACGGGGAGGTTCAGGAACCTGGGGGTGAGGCCTTTTCTGTAGCTGCAGGGAGAGGCTCAGGAACCTGGGGGTGAGGCCTTTCTGCCGCTGCAGGGAGAGGCTCAGGAACCTGGGGGTGAGGCCTTTCTGCAGCTGCAGGGAGAGGCTCAGGAGCCAGGGGGTTAGGCCTTTTCTGTAGCTGCAGGGAGAGGTTCAGGAACCTGGGGTGAGGCATTTCTGCAGCTGCAGGGAGAGGTTAAGGAACCTGCGGGTGAGGCCTTTCTGCAGCTGCAGGGGGAGGGTCAGGAAACTGGGGGTGAGGCCTGTTCGCAGCTGCAGGGATAGGTTCAGGAACCAGGGTGTGAGGCCTTTCTGCAGCTGCAGGGAGAGGTTCAGGAACCTGGGGGTGAGGTCTTTCTGCAGCTGCAGGGATAGGCTGAGGAACCTGGGGGTGGGGCCTTTTCTGTAGCTGCAGGGAGAGGCTCAGGAACCTGGGGGTGAGGCCTTTCTGCAGCTGCAGGGGGAGGGTCAGGAACCTGGGGGTGAGGCCTTTTCTGTAGCTGCAGGGAGAGGCTCAGGAACCTGAGGGTGAGGCCTTTTCTGTAGCTGCAGGGAAAGGCTCAGGGACCTGGGGGTGAGGCCTTGCTGCAGGGATAGGCTCAGGAACCTGGGGTTGAGGCCTTTCTGCAGCTGCACGGGGATGTTCGGGAACCTGGGGTGAGGCATTTCTGCAGCTGCAGGGAGAGGCTCAGGACCTGGGGGTGAGGCCTTTTTGCAGCTGCAGGGATAGGCTCAGGAACCTGGGGGTGAGGCCTTTCTGCAGATGCAGGGATAGGCTCAGGAACCTGGGGGTGAGGCATTTTCTGTAGCTGCAGGCAGAGGCTCAGGAACCTGGGGGCGAGGCCTTTCTGCAGCTACAGGGGGAGGCTCAGGAACCATGGGGTGAGGACTTTCTGCAGCTGTACGGGGATGTTCAGGAACCTGGGGGTGAGGTCTTTCTGCAGCTGCAGGGAGAGGCTCAGGAACCTGGGGGTCAGGCCTTTCTGCAGCTGCAGGGGTATGTTCAGGAACCTGGGGGTGAGGCCTTTCTGCAGCTGCGGGAATCGGCTCAGGAGCCTGGGGGTGAGGCCTTTCTGCAGCTGCACGGGGATGTTCAGAAACCTGGGGGTGAGGCATTCCTGCAGCTGCAGGGAGAGGCTCAGGAACCTGGGGGTGAGGCCTTTTTGCAGCTGCAGGGATAGGCTCAGGAACCTGGGGGTGAGGCCTTTCTGCAGCTGCAGGGATAGGCTCAGGAACCTGGGGGTGAGGCATTTTCTGTAGCTGCAGGGAGAGGCTGAGGAACCTGGGGGCGAGGCCTTTCTGCAGCTACAGGGGAGGCTCAGGAACCTGGGGGTGAGGACTTTCTGCAGCTGTACAGGGATATTCAGGAACCTGGGTGTGAGGTCTTTCCGCAGCTGCAGGGAGAGGCTCAGGAACCTGGGGGTCAGGCCTTTCTGCAGCTGCACGGGTATGTTCTGGAACCTGGGGGTGAGGCCTTTCTGCAGCTGCAGGGAGAGGCTCAGGAACCTGGGAGTGAGGCCTTTTTGCAGCTGCAGGGAGAGGCTCAGGGACCTGGGAGTGAGGCCTTTATGCAGCTGCACGGAGATGTTCAGGAACCTGGGGGTGAGGTCATTCTGCAGCTGCAGGCAGAGGCTCAGGAACCTGGCGGTGAGGCCTTTTTGCAGCTGCAGGGATAGGTTCAGGAACCAGAGTGTGAGGTCCTTCTGCAGCTGCAGGGAGAGGTTCAGGAACCTGGGGGTGAGGTCTTTCTGCAGCTGCAGGGAGAGGTTCAGGAACCTGAGGGTTAGACCTTTCTGCAGCTGCAGGGAGAGGCTCAGGAACCTGGGGGTGAGGCCTTTCTGCAGCTGCAGGGAGAGGTTATTGAACCTGGGGGTGAGGCCTTTTCTGTAGCTGCAGGGAGAGGCTCAGGAACCTGGGGGTGAAGCCTTTCTGCAGCTGCAGGGAGAGGCTCAGGAACCTGGGGTTGAGGCCGTTCTGCAGCTAAAGGGGGAGGTTCAGGAAACTGGGGGTGAGGCCTTTTCTCTAGCTGCAGGTAGAGGTTCAGGAATCTGGGGGTGAGGCCTTTCTGCAGCTGCAGGGAGAGGCTCAGGAACCTGGGGATGAGGCCTTTTCTGTAGCTGCAGGGAGAGGTTCAGGATCCTGGGGGTGAGGCCTTTTCTGTAGCTGCAGGGAGAGGCTCAGGAACCTGGGGGTGAAGCCATTCTGCAGCTGCAGGGAGAGGCTCAGCATCCTGGGGTGAGGCCTTTTTGCAGCTGCAGGGAGAGGCTCAGGAACCTGGGGTTGAGGCCGTTCTGCAGCTAAAGGGGGAGGTTCAGGAAACTGGGGGTGAGGCCTTTTCTCTAGCTGCAGGTAGAGATTCAGGAATCTGGGGGTGAGGCCTTTCTGCAGCTGCAGCTGCAGGGAGAGGCTCAGGAACCTGGGGGTGAGGCCTTTTCTGTAGCTGCAGGGAGAGGTTCAGGATCCTGGGGGTGAGGCCTTTTCTGTAGCTGCAGGGAAAGGCTCAGGAACCTGCGGGCGAGGCCTTGCTGCAGGGATAGGCTCAGGAACCTGGGGTTGAGGCCTTTCTGCAGCTGCACGGGGATGTTCAGGAACCTGGGGCTGAGGCCTTTCTGCAGCTGAAGTGAGGGGCTCAGAAACCTGGCAGTGAGGACTTTTTGCAGCTGCGAGATAGGCTCAGGAACCTGGGGGTGAGGCCTTTCTGCAGCTGTACGGAGATGTTCAGAAACCTGAGGGTGAGGCATTTCTGCAGCTGCAGGGAGAGGATCAGGAACCTGGGGAGAGGCCTTTATGCAGCTGCAGGGAGAGGCTCAGGAACCTGTGGGAGAGGCCTTTTCTGCAGCTGCAGGGGGAGGCACAGGAACCTGGGGTGAGGCCTTTCTACAGCTGCAGGGATAGGCTCAGGAACCTGGGGGTGAGGTCTTTCTGCAGCTACACGGGGATGTTCAGGAACCTGGGGGTGAGGCCTTTCTGCAGCTGCAGGGAGAGGCCCCGGAACCTGGGGGTGAGGTTTTTTTCAATAGCTGCAGGAAGAAGCTCAGGAACCTGGGGGTGAGGCCTTTCTGCAGCTGGAGGGAGAGACTCAAGAACATGGGGGTCAGGCCTTTCTGCAGCTTCAGGGAGAGGCTCAGGAACCTGGGGGTGAGGCCTTTTTGCAGCTGCAGGGAGAGGCTAAGGAACGTGGGGGTGAGGCCTTTCAGCAGCTGCAGGAGGAGGCTAAGGAACCTGGGGGTGAGGCCTTTCTGCAGCTGCAGGGGGAGGTTCAGGATCCATGGGGTCAGGCCTTTTCTTTAGCAGCAGGGAGAGGCTCAGGAACCTGGGGGTGAGGTCTTTCTGCAGCTACACGGGGATGTTCAGGAGCCTGGGGGTGAGGCATTTCTGCAGCTGCATGGAGAGGCCCAGGAACCTGGGGGTGAGGTTTTTTCAATAGCTGCAGGAAGAGGCTCAGGAACCTGGGGGTGAGGCCTTTCTGCAGCTGGAGGGAGAGACTCAGGAACCTGGGGGTCAGGCCTTTCTGCAGCCTCAGGGAGAGGCTCAGGAACCTGGGGGCGAGGCGTTTCTGCAGCTGCAGGGAGAGGCTCAGGGACCTGGGGGTGAGGCCTTTTCTGTAGCTGCAGGGAGAGGCTCAGGAACCTGAGGGTGAGGCCTTTTCTGTAGCTGCAGGGAAAGGCTCAGGAACCTGGGGTTGAGGCCTTTCTGCAGCTGCACTGGTATGTTCCGGAACCTGGGGGTGAGGCATTTCTGCAGCTGCAGGGAGAGGCTCAGGAACCTGGGGGTGAGGCCTTTTTGCAGCTGCAGGGATAGGCTCAGAAACCTGGGGGTGAGGCCTTTCTGCAGCTGCAGGGATAGGCTCAGGAACCTGGGGGTGAGGCATTTTCTGTAGCTGCAGGGAGAGGCTCAGGAACCTGGGGGCGAGGCCTTTCTGCAGCTACAGGGGGAGGCTCAGGAACCTGGGGGTGAGGACTTTCTGCAGCTGTACGGGGATGTTCAGGAACCTGGGGGTGAGGTTTTTCTGCAGCTGCAGGGAGAGGCTCAGGAACCTGGGAGTGAGGCCTTTTTTCAGCTGCACGGGGATGTTCAGAAACCTGGGGGTGAGGCCTTTCTGCAGCTGGAGGGAGAGACTCAAGAACATGGGGGTCAGGCCTTTCTGCAGCTTCAGGGAGAGGCTCAGGAACCTGGGGGTGAGGCCTTTTTGCAGCTGCAGGGAGAGGCTAAGGAACGTGGGGGTGAGGCCTTTCAGCAGCTGCAGGAGGAGGCTAAGGAACCTGGGGGTGAGGCCTTTCTGCAGCTGCAGGGGGAGGTTCAGGATCCATGGGGTCAGGCCTTTTCTTTAGCAGCAGGGAGAGGCTCAGGAACCTGGGGGTGAGGTCTTTCTGCAGCTACACGGGGATGTTCAGAAACCTGGGGGTGAGGCCTTTCTGCAGCTGCAGGGATAGGCTCAGGAACCTGGGGGTGAGGCATTTTCTGTAGCTGCAGGGAGAGGCTCAGGAACCTGGGGGCGAGGCCTTTCTGCAGCTACAGGGGGAGGCTCAGGAACCTGGGGGTGAGGTCTTTCTGCAGCTACACGGGGATGTTCAGGAGCCTGGGGGTGAGGCATTTCTGCAGCTGCATGGAGAGGCCCAGGAACCTGGGGGTGAGGTTTTTTCAATAGCTGCAGGAAGAGGCTCAGGAACCTGGGGGTGAGGCCTTTCTGCAGCTGGAGGGAGAGACTCAGGAACCTGGGGGTCAGGCCTTTCTGCAGCCTCAGGGAGAGGCTCAGGAACCTGGGGGCGAGGCGTTTCTGCAGCTGCAGGGAGAGGCTCAGGGACCTGGGGGTGAGGCCTTTTCTGTAGCTGCAGGGAGAGGCTCAGGAACCTGAGGGTGAGGCCTTTTCTGTAGCTGCAGGGAAAGGCTCAGGAACCTGGGGTTGAGGCCTTTCTGCAGCTGCACTGGTATGTTCCGGAACCTGGGGGTGAGGCATTTCTGCAGCTGCAGGGAGAGGCTCAGGAACCTGGGGGTGAGGCCTTTTTGCAGCTGCAGGGATAGGCTCAGAAACCTGGGGGTGAGGCCTTTCTGCAGCTGCAGGGATAGGCTCAGGAACCTGGGGGTGAGGCATTTTCTGTAGCTGCAGGGAGAGGCTCAGGAACCTGGGGGCGAGGCCTTTCTGCAGCTACAGGGGGAGGCTCAGGAACCTGGGGGTGAGGACTTTCTGCAGCTGTACGGGGATGTTCAGGAACCTGGGGGTGAGGTTTTTCTGCAGCTGCAGGGAGAGGCTCAGGAACCTGGGAGTGAGGCCTTTTTTCAGCTGCACGGGGATGTTCAGAAACCTGGGGGTGAGGCATTTCTGCAGCTGCAGGGAGAGGCTCAGGAACCTGGGGGTGACGCCTTTTTGCAGCTGCAGGGATAGGCTCAGGAACCTGCGGGTGAGGCCTTTCTGCAGTTGCAGGGATAGGCTCAGGAACCCGGGGGTGAGGCATTTTTTGTAGCTGCAGGGAGAGGCTCAGGAACCTGGAGGCGAGGCCTTTCTGCAGCTACAGGGGGAGGCTCAGGAACCTGGGGGTGAGGACTTTCTGCAGCTGTACGGGGATATTCAGGAACCTGGGTGTGAGGTCTTTCTGCAGCTGCAGGGAGAGGCTCAGGAACCTGGGGGTCAGGCCTTTCTGCAGCTGCACGGGTATTTTCAGGAACCTGGGGGTGAGGCCTTTCTGCAGCTGCAGAGAGAGGCTCAGGAATCTGGGAGTGAGGCCTTTATGCAGCTGCAGGGAGAGGCTCAGGGACCTGGGAGTGAGGCCTTTATACAGCTGCACGGGGATGTTCAGGAACCTGGGGGTGAGGTCATTCTGCAGCTGCAGGGATAGGTTCAGGAACCAGGGTGTGAGGCCTTTCTGCAGCTGCAGGGAGAGGTTCTGGAACCTGGGGGTGAGGTCTTTCTGTAGCTGCAGGGAGAGGTTCTGGAACCTGAGGGTTAGACCTTTCTGCAGCTGCAGGGAGAGGCTCAGGAACCTGGCGGTGAGGCCTTTCTGCAGCTGCAGGGAGAGGTTATTGAACCTGGGGGTGAGGCCTTTCTGCAGGGGGAGGTTCAGGAACCTGGGGGTGAGGCCTTTCTGCAACTGCAGGGGGAGGTTCAGGAACCTGGGTGTGATGCCTTTTCTGTAGCTGCAAGGAGAGGCTCAGGAACCTGGGGGTGAGGCCTTTCTGCAGCTGCAGGGGGAGGGTCAGGAACCTGGGGGTGAGACCTTTTCTGTAGCTGCAGGGAGAGGCTCAGGAACCTGAAGGTGAGGCCTTTTCTGTAGCTGCAGGGAAAGGCTCAGGGACCTGGGGTGAGGCCTTGCTGCAGGGATAGGCTCAGGAACCTGGGGTTGAGGCCTTTCTGCAGCTGCACGGGGATGTTCAGAAACCTGGGGGTGAGGGATTTCTGCAGCTGTAGGGGGAGGGTCAGGAACCTGGGGGTGAGGCCTTTGTGCAGCTGCAGGGATAGGCTCAGGAACCTGGGGGTGAGGCCTTTCTGCAGCTGCAGGGATAGGCTCAGGAAGGAACCTGGGGGTGAGGCATTTTCTGTAGCTGCAGGGAGAGGCTCAGGAACCTGGGGGCGAGGCCTTTCTGCAGCTGCAGGGGAGGCTCAGGAACCTGGGGGTGAGGACTTTCTGCAGCTGTACGGGGATATTCAGGAACCTGGGTGTGAGGTCTTTCTGCAGCTGTAGGGAGAGGCTCAGGAACCTGGGGGTCAGGCCTTTCTGCACCTGCACGGGTATGTTCAGGAACCTGGGGGTGAGGCCTTTCTGCAGCTGCAGGGAGAGGCTCAGGAACCTGGGAGTGAGGCCTTTTTGCAGCTGCAGGGAGAGGCTCAGGGACCTGGCAGTGAGATCTTTATGCAGCTGCATGGAGATGTTCAGGAACCTGGGGCTGAGGTCATTCTGCAGCTGCAGGGAGAGACTCAGGAACCTGGGGGTGAGGCCTTTTTGCAGCTGCAGGGATAGGTTCAGGAACCAGGGTGTGAGGCCTTTCTGCAGCTGCAGGGAGAGGTTCAGGAACCTGGGGGTGAGGCCTTTCTGTAGCTGCAGGGAGAGGCTCAGGATCCTGGGGTGAGGCCGTTTTGCAGCTTCTGGGAGAGGCTCAGGAACCTGGGGTTGAGGCCTTTCTGCAGCTAAAGGGATAGGTTCAGGAACCAGGGTGTGAGGCCTTTCTGCAGCAGCAGGGAGAGGTTCAGGAACCTGGGGGTGTGATCTTTCTGCAGCTGCAGGGAGAGGTTCAGGAACCTGAGGGTTAGACCTTTCTGCAGCTGCAGGGAGAGGTTATTGAACCTGGGGGTGAGGCTTTTCTGCAGGGGGAGGTTCAGGAACCTGGGGGCGAGGCCTTTCTGCAACTGCAGGGGGAGGTTCAGGAACCTGGGGGTGAGGCCGTTTCTGTAGCTGCAGGGAGAGGCTCAGTAACCTGGGGGTGAGGCCTTTCTGCAGCTGCAGGGAGAGGGTCAGGAACCTGGGGGTGAGGCCTTTTCTGCAGCTGCAGGGAGAGGCTCAGGAACCTGGGGGTGAGGCCTTTTCTGTAGCTGCAGGTAGAGGTTCAGGAATCTGGGGGTGAGGCCTTTCTGCAGCTGCACGGGTATGTTCAGGAACCTGGGGGTGAGGCCTTTCTGCAGCTGCAGGGAGAGGTTCAGTAATCTGGGGGTGAGGCCTTTCTGCAGCTGCAGGGAGAGGTTCAGGAACCCGGGGTGAGGCCTTTCTGCAGCTGCAGGGAGAGGTTCAGGAACCTGAGGGTTAGACCTTTCTGCAGCTGCAGGGAGAGGCTCAGGAACCTGGGGGTGAGGCCTTTTCTGTAGCTGCAGGTAGAGGTTCAGGAATCTGGGGCCGATGCCTTTCTGCAGCTGCACGGGTATGTTCAGAAACCTGGGGGTGAGGCCTTTCTGCAGCTGCAGGGAGAGGTTCAGGAATCTGGGGGTGAGGCCTTTCTGCAGCTGCAGGGAGAGGTTCAGGAACCCGGGGTGAGGCCTTTCTGCAGCTGCAGGGAGAGGTTATTGAACCTGGGGGTGAGCCCTTTCTGCAGGGGGAGGTTCAGGAACCTGGGGGTGAGGCATTTCTGCAACTGCAGGGGGAGGTTCAGGAAACTGGGGGTGAGGCCTTTTCTGTAGCTGCAGGGGGAGGTTCAGGAATCTGGGGGTGAGGCCTTTCTGCAGCTGCAGGGAGAGGCTCAGGAACCTGGGGGTGAGGCTTTTCTGCAGCTGCAGGGGGAGGGTCAGGAACCTGGGGGTGAGGCCTTTTTTGTAGCTGCAGGTAGAGGTTCAGGAATCTGGGGGTGAGGCCTTTCTGCAGCTGCAGGGAGAGGCTCAGGAACCTGGGGTTGAGGCCTTTCTGCAGCTGCAGGGATATGCTCAGAAACATGGGGGTGAGACCTTTCTGCAGCTGAACGGGGATGTTTAGGAACCTGGGGTGAGGCCGTTCTGCAGCTGCAGGGAGAGGCTCAGGAACCTGGGGGTGAGGCCTTTATGCAGCTGCAGGGAGAGGCTCAGGAACCTGGGAGTGAGGCCTTTTTGCAGCTGCAGGGAGAGGCTCAGGAACCTGGGGGTGAGGCCTTTCTGCAGCTGTACGGGGATGTTCAGAAACCTGGGGGTGAGGCATTTCTGCAGCTGCAGGGAGAGGATCAGGAACCTGGAGGTGAGGCTTTTTTCCAGCTGCAGGGATAGGCTCAGGAACCTGGGGGGAGGCCTTTCTGCAGCTGCATGGATAGGCTCAGGAACCTGGGGGTGAGGCCTTTTCTGTAGCTGCAGGGAGAGGCTCAGGAACCTGGGGTGAGTCCTTTCTGCAGCTGCAGGGAGGCTCTGGAACCTGGGGGTGAGGCCTTTTCTGTAGCTGCAGGGGGAGGCTCAGGAACCTGGGGGTGAGGCCTTTTGCAGCTGCAGGGATAGGCTCAGAAACATGGGGGTGAGACCTTTCTGCAGCTGAACAGGTATGTTCAGGAACCTGGGAGTGAGGCCTTTTTGCAGCTGCATGGAGAGGCTCAGGAACCTGGGGGTGGGGCCTTTCTGCAGCTGCACGGGGAGGTTCAGGAACCTGGGGGTGAGGCCTTTTCTGTAGCTGCAGGGAGAGGCTCAGGAACCTGGGGGTGAGGCCTTTCTGCAGCTGCAGGGGTATGTTCAGGAACCTGGGGGTGGGGCCTTTCTGCAGCTGCAGGGAGAGGCTCAGGAACCTGGGGGTGAGGCCTTTTGCAGCTGCAGGGATAGGCTCAGAAACATGGGGGTGAGACCTTTCTGCAGCTGAACGGGTATGTTCAGGAACCTGGGAGTGAGGCCTTTTTGCAGCTGCATGGAGAGGCTCAGGAACCTGGGGGTGAGGCCTTTCTGCAGCTGCACAGGGAGGTTCAGGAACCTGGGGGTGAGGCCTTTTCTGTAGCTGCAGGGAGAGGCTCAGGAACCTGGGGGTGAGGCCTTTCTGCAGCTGCAGGGAGAGGCTCAGGAACCTGGGGGTGAGGCCTTTTTGCAGCTGCAGGGATAGGTTCAGGAACCAGGGTGTGAGGCCTTTCTGCAGCTGCAGGGAGAGGTTCAGGAACCTGGGAGTGAGGCCTTTCTGTAGCTGCAGGGAGAGGCTCAGGATCCTGGGGTGAGGCCTTTTTGCAGCTTCTGGGAGAGGCTCAGGAACCTGGGGTTGAGGCCTTTCTGCAGCTAAAGGGATAGGTTCAGGAACCAGGGTGTGAGGCCTTTCTGCAGCAGCAGGGAGAGGTTCAGGAACCTGGGGGTGAGATCTTTCTGCAGCTGCAGGGAGAGGTTCAGGAACCTGAGGGTTAGACCTTTCTGCAGCTGCAGGGAGAGGTTATTGAACCTGGGGGTGAGGCTTTACTGCAGGGGGAGGTTCAGGAACCTGGGGGCGAGGCCTTTCTGCAACTGCAGGGGGAGGTTCAGGAACCTGGGGGTGAGGCCTTTTCTGTAGCTGCAGGGAGAGGCTCAGTAACCTGGGGGTGAGGCCTTTCTGCAGCTGCAGGGAGAGGGTCAGGAACCTGGGGGTGAGGCCTTTTCTGCAGCTGCAGGGAGAGGCTCAGGAACCTGGGGGTGAGGCCTTTTCTGTAGCTGCAGGTAGAGGTTCAGGAATCTGGGGGTGAGGCCTTTCTGCAGCTGCACGGGTATGTTCAGGAACCTGGGGGTGAGGCCTTTCTGCAGCTGCAGGGAGAGGTTCAGTAATCTGGGGGATGAGGCCTTTCTGCAGCTGCAGGGAGAGGTTCAGGAACCCGGGGTGAGGCCTTTCTGCAGCTGCAGGGAGAGGTTCAGGAACCTGAGGGTTAGACCTTTCTGCAGCTGCAGGGAGAGGCTCAGGAACCTGGGGGTGAGGCCTTTTCTGTAGTTGCAGGTAGAGGTTCAGGAATCTGGGGGTGAGGCCTTTCTGCAGCTGCACGGGTATGTTCAGGAACCTGGGGGTGAGGCCTTTCTGCAGCTGCAGGGAGAGGTTCAGGAATCTGGGGGTGAGGCCTTTCTGCAGCTGCAGGGAGAGGTTCAGGAACCCGGGGTGAGGCCTTTCTGCAGCTGCAGGGAGAGGTTATTGAACCTGGGGGTGAGGCATTTCTGCAACTGCAGGGGGAGGTTCAGGAAACTGGGGGTGAGGCCTTTTCTGTAGCTGCAGGTATCGGTTCAGGAATCTGGGGATGAGGCCTTTCTGCAGCTGCAGGGATTTGCTCAGAAACATGGGGGTGAGACCTTTCTGCAGCTGAACGGGGATGTTCAGGAACCTGGGGTGAGGCCGTTCTGCAGCTGCAGGGAGAGGCTCAGGAACCTGGGGGTGAGGCCTTTCTGCAGCTGCAGGGAGAGGCTCAGGAACCTGGGAGTGAGGCCTTTTTGCAGCTGCAGGGAGAGGCTCAGGAACCTGGGGGTGAGGCCTTCCTGCAGCTGCACGGGGAGGTTCAGGAACCTGGGGGTGAGGCCTTTTCTGTAGCTGCAGGGAGAGGCTCAGGAACCTGGGGGTGAGGCCTTTCTGCAGCTGCAGGGAGAGGCTCAGGAACCTGGGGGTGGAGCCTTTCTGCAGCTGCAGGGAGAGGCTCAGGATCCTGGGGTGAGGCCTTTTTGCAGCTGCAGGGAGAGGCTCAGGAACCTGGGGTTGAGGCCGTTCTGCAGCTAAAGGGGGAGGTTCAGGAAACTGGGGGTGAGGCCTTTTCTGTAGCTGCAGGTAGAGGTTCAGGAATCTGGGGGTGAGGCCTTTTCTGTAGCTGCAGGGAGAGGTTCAGGAACCTGGGGGTGAGGCCTTTTCTGTAGCTGCAGGGAAAGGCTCAGGAACCTGCGGGTGAGGCCTTGCTGCAGGGATAGGCTCAGGAACCTGGGGTTGAGGCCTTTCTGCAGCTGCACGGGGATGTTCATTAACCTGGGGCTGAGGCCTTTCTGCAACTGAAGTGAGGGGCTCAGAAACCTGGCGGTGAGGACTTTTTGCAGCTGCGGGGATAGGCTCAGGAACCTGAGGGTGAGGCCTTTCTGCAGCTGTACGGGGATGTTCAGAAACCTGGGGGTGAGGCATTTCTGCAGCTGCAGGGAGAGGCTCAGGAACCTGGCGGCGAGGCCTTTTCTGTAGCTGCAGGGGGAGGCTCAGGAACCTGGGGGTGAGGCCTTTTGCAGCTGCAGGGATAGGCTCAGAAACATGGGGGTGAGACCTTTCTGCAGCTGAACGGGTATGTTTAGGAACCTGGGAGTGAGGCCTTTTTGCAGCTGCATGGAGAGGCTCAGGAACCTGGGGGTGAGGCCTTTCTGCAGCTGTACGGGGAGGTTCAGGAACCTGGGGGTGAGGCCTTTTCTGTAGCTGTAGGGAGAGGCTCAGGAACCTGGGGGTGAGGCCTTCTCTGTAGCTGCAGGGGGAGGCTCAGGAACCTGGGGGTGAGGCCTTTTGCAGCTGCAGGGATAGGCTCAGAAACATGGGGGTGAGACCTTTCTGCAGCTGAACGGGTATGTTCAGGAACCTGGGAGTGAGGCCTTTTTGCAGCTGCATGGAGAGGCTCAGGAACCTGGGGGTGAGGCCTTTCTGCAGCTGCACGGGGAGGTTCAGGAACCTGGGGGTGAGGCCTTTTCTGTAGCTGCAGGGAGAGGCTCAGGAACCTGGGGGTGAGGCCTTTCTGCAGCTGCAGGGGTATGTTCAGGAACCTGGGGGTGGGGCCTTTCTGCAGCTGCAGAGAGAGGCTCAGGAACCTGGGGGTGAGGCCTTTTGCAGCTGCAGGGATAGGCTCAGAAACATGGGGGTGAGACCTTTCTGCAGCTGAACGGGTATGTTCAGGAACCTGGGAGTGAGGCCTTTTTGCAGCTGCATGGAGAGGCTCAGGAACCTGGGGGTGAGGCCTTTCTGCAGCTGCACGGGGAGGTTCAGGAACCTGGGGGTGAGGCCTTTTCTGTAGCTGCAGGGAGAGGCTCAGGAACCTGGGGGTGAGGCCTTTCTGCAGCTGCAGGGAGAGGCTCAGGAACCTGGGGGTGAGGCCTTTTTGCAGCTGCAGGGATAGGTTCAGGAACCAGGGTGTGAGGCCTTTCTGCAGCTGCAGGGAGAGGTTCAGGAACCTAGGAGTGAGGCCTTTCTGTAGCTGCAGGGAGAGGCTCAGGATCCTGGGGTGAGGCCTTTTTGCAGCTTCTGGGAGAGGCTCAGGAACCTGGGGTTGAGGCCTTTCTGCAGCTAAAGGGATAGGTTCAGGAACCAGGGTGTGAGGCCTTTCTGCAGCAGCAGGGAGAGGTTCAGGAACCTGGGGGTGAGATCTTTCTGCAGCTGCAGGGAGAGGTTCAGGAACCTGAGGGTTAGACCTTTCTGCAGCTGCAGGGAGAGGTTATTGAACCTGGGGGTGAGGCTTTACTGCAGGGATAGGTTCAGGAACCAGGGTGTGAGGCCTTTCTGCAGCTGCAGGGAGAGGTTCAGGAACCTGAGGGTGAGGCCTTTCTGCAGCTGCAGGGAGAGGCTCAGGAACCTGGGGGTGAGGCCTTTCTGCAGCTGCAGGGAGAGGTTATTGAACCTGGGGGTGAGGCCTTTCTGCAGGGGGAGGTTCAGGAACCTGGGGGTGAGGCCTTTCTGCAACTGCTGGGGGAGGTTCAGGAACCTGGGGGTGAGGCCTTTTCTGTAGCTGCAGGGAGAGGCTCAGGAACCTGGGGGTAAGGCCTTTTCTGTAGCTGCAGGGAGAGGCTCAGGAACCTGGGGGTGAAGCCTTTCTGCAGCTGCAGGGAGAGGCTCAGGATCCTGGGGTGAGGCCTTTTTGCAGCTGCAGGGAGAGGCTCAGGAACCTGGGGTTGAGGCCGTTCTGCAGCTAAAGGGGGAGGTTCAGGAAACTGGGGGTGAGGCCTTTTCTGTAGCTGCAGGTAGAGGTTCAGGAATCTGTGGGTGAGGCCTTTCTGCAGCTACAGGGAGAGGCTCAGGAACCTGGGGGTGAGGCCTTTTCTGTAGCTGCAGAGAGAGGTCCAGGAACCTGGGGGTGAGGCCTTTTCTGTAGCTGCAGGGAAAGGCTCAGGAACCTGCGGGTGAGGCCTTGCTGCAGGGATAGGCTCAGGAACCTGGGGTTGAGGCCTTTCTGCACCTGCATGGGGATGTTCAGGAACCTGGGGGTGAGGCCTTTCTGCAGCTGAAGTGAGGGGCTCAGAAACCTGGCGGTGAGGACTTTTTGCAGCTGCGGGAATAGGCTCAAGAACCTGGGGGTTAGGCCTTTCTGCAGTTGCACGGGGATGTTCAGAAACCTGGGGGTGAGGCATTTCTGCAGGGAGAGGCTCAGGAACCTGGGGGTGAGGCCTTTCTGCAGCTGCAGGGATAGGCTCAGGAACCTGGGGGTGACGCATTTTCTGTAGCTGCAGGGAGAGGCTCAGGAACCTGGGGGCGAGGCCTTTCTGCAGCTACAGGGGGGGGCTCAGGAACCTGGGGGTGAGGACTTTCTGCAGCTGTATGGGGATGTACAGGAACCTGGGAGTGAGGCCTTTCTGCAGCTTCGGGAATAGTCTCAGGAACCTGGGGGTGATGCCTTTCTGCAGCTGCACGGGGATGTTCAGAAACCTGGGGGTGAGGCATTTCTGCAGCTGCAGGGAGAGTCCCAGGAACCTGGGGGTGAGGCCTTTTTGCAGCTGCAGATATAGGGTCAGGAACCTGGGGGTCAGGCCTTTCTACATCTGCAGGGAGAGGCTCAGGAACCTGGGAGTGAGGCTTTTCTGCAGCTGCAGGGAGAGGCTCAGGAACCTTGGGGTGAGGCCTTTTCTGTAGCTGCAGTGAGAGGTTCAGGAACCTGGGGATGAGGCCTTTCTGCAGCTGCAGGGAGAGGCTCACGAACCTGGGGGTGAGGCATTTCTGCAGCTGCAGTGAGAGGCTCATGAACCTGGGGGTGAGGCCTTTCTGCAGCTGCAGGGAGAGGATCGTGAACCTGGGGGTGAGGCCTTTCTGCAGCTGCAAGGATAGGCTCAGGAACCTGGGGATGAGGCCTTTCTACAGCTGCAGGGAGAGGCTCCAGAACCTGGGGGTGAGGCCTTTTTGCAGCTACAGGGATAGGCTCAGGAACCTGGGGGTGAGGCCTTTCTGCAGCTGCACGGGTATGTTCAGGAACCTGTGGGTGAGGCCTCTCAGCAGCTGCAGGGAGAGGCTCAGGAACCTGGGGGTGAGGCCTTTCTGCAGCTGCAGGGAGAGGTTATTGAACCTGGGGGTGAGGCCTTTTTGCAGGGGGAGGTTCAGGAACCTGGGGGTGAGGCCTTTCTGCAGCTGCAGGGGGAGGTTCAGGAACCTGGGGGTGAGGCCTTTTCTGTAGCTACAGGGAGAGGCTCAGGAACCTGGGGGTTAGGCCTTTCTGCAGCTTCAGATAGAGGCTCAGAAACCTGAGGGTGAGGCCTTTTTTGCAGCTGCAGGGATAGGCTCAGGAACCTGGGGGTGAGGCCTTTCTGCAGCTGCACGGGGATGTTCAGAAAGCTGGGGGTCAGGCCTTTCTACAGCTGCAGGGAGAGGCTCCGGAACCTGGGGGTGAGGCCTTTTTGCAGCTGCAGGGAGAGGCTCAGGAACCTGGGGGTGATGCCTTTCTGCAGCTGCAGGGAGAGGCTCAGGAACCTGGGGGTGAGGCCTTTCTGTAGCTGCAGAGAGAGGCTCAGGAACCTGGGAGTTAGGCCTTTCTGTAGCTGCAGAGAGAGGCTCGGGAACCTGGGGATGAGGACTTTTCTGTAGATGCAGGGAGAGGCTCAGGAACCTGGGGGTGAGACCTTTTCTGTAGCTGCATGGCGAGGCTCAGGAACCTGGGGGTGAGGCCTTTTCTGTAGCTGCAGGGAAAGGCTCAGGAACCTGGGGGTGAGGCCTTGCTGCAGGGATAGGCTCAGGAACCTGGGGTTGAGGCCTTTCTGCAGCAGCACGGGGATGTTCAGGAACCTGGGGGTGAGGCCTTTCTGCAGCTGAAGTGAGGGGCTCAGAAACCTGGCGGTGAGGACGTTTTGCAGCTGGGGGAATAGGCTCAAGAACCTGGGGGTTAGGCCTTTCTGCAGCTGCACGGGGATGTTCAGAAACCTGGGGGTGAGGCATTTCTGCAGGGAGAGGCTCAGGAACCTGGGGGTGAGGCCTTTTTGCAGCTGCAGGGATAGGCTCAGGAACCTGGGGGTGAGGCCTTTTTGCATCTGCAGGGAGAGGCTCAGGAACCTGGGGGTGAGGCCTTTTTGCAGCTGCAGGGAGAGGCTAAGGAACCTGGGGGTAAGGCCTTTCTGCAGCTGCAGGGAGAGGCTCAGGAACCTGGGGGTGAGGCCTTTCTGCAGCTGCAGGGAGAGGCTCAGGAACCTGGGGGTGAGGACTTTTTGCAGCTGCAGGGATAGGCTCAAGAACCTGGGGGTTAGGCCTTTCTGCAGCTGCACGGGGATGTTCAGAAACTTGGGGGTGAGGCATTTCTGCAGGGGGAGGTTCAGGATCCATGGGGTGAGGCCTTTTCTGTAGCTGCAGGGAGAGGCTCAGGAACCTGGGGGTGAGGCCTTTCTGCAGCTGCAGGGAGAGGCTCAGGAACCTGGGGGTGAGGACTTTTCTGTAGCTGCAGGGAGAGGCGCAGGAACCTGGGGGTGAGGCCTTTTCTGTAGATGGAGGGAGAGGCTCAGGAACCTGGGGGTGAGACCTTTCTGCAGCTGCAAGAATAGGCTCCGAAACCTGGGGGTGAGGTCTTTCTGTAGCTGCAGGGAAAGGCTCAGGAACCTGGGGGTGAGGCCTTTTCTGTAGCTGCAGGGAAAGGCTCAGGAACCTGGGGGTGAGGCCTTGCTGCAGGTATAGGCTCAGGAACCTGGGGTTGAGGCCTTTCTGCAGCTGCACGGGATGTTCAGGAACCTGGGGGTCAGGCCTTTCTACAGCTGCAAGGATAGGCTCAGGAACCTGGGGGTGAGGCCTTTCTGCAGCTGCAAGGATAGGCTCAGGAACCTGGGGTGAGGCCTTTTTTGCAGCTGCAGGGATAGGCTCAGGAACCTGGGGGTGAGGCCTTTCTGCAGCTGCACGGGGATGTTCAGAAACCTGGGGATCAGGCCTTTCTACAGCTGCAGGGAGAGGCTCCGGAACCTGGGGGTGAGGTCTTTTTGCAGCTGCAGGGATAGGCTCAGGAACCTGGGGGTGAGGCCTTTCTGCAGCTGCACGGGTATGTTCAGGAACCTGTGGGTGAGGCCTTTCTGCAGCTGCAGGGAGAGGTTATTGAACCTTGGGGTGAGGCCTTTTTGCAGGGGGAGGTTCAGGAACCTGGGGGTGAGGCCTTTCTGCAGCTGCAGGGATAGGCTCAGGAACCTGGGGTGGAGGCCTTTTTGCAGCTGCACGGGGATGTTCAGGAACCTGGGGGTGAGGCCTTTCTGCAACTGAAGTGAGGGGCTCAGAAACCTGGCGGTGAGGACTTTTTGCAGCTGCAGGAATAGGTTCAAGAACTTGGGGGTTAGGCCGTTCTGCAGCTGCACGGGGATGTTCAGAAACCTGGGGGTGAGGCATTTCTGCAGGGAGAGGCTCAGGAACCTGGGGGTGAGACCTTTCTGCAGCTGCAAGAATAGGCTCAGAAACCTGGGGGTGAGGTCTTTCTGTAGCTGCAGGGAAAGGCTCAGGAACCTGGGGGTGAGGCCTTTTCTGTAGCTGCAGGGAAAGGCTCAGGAACCTGGGGGTGAGGCCTTGCTGCAGGTATAGGCTCAGGAACCTGGGGTTGAGGCCTTTCTGCAGCTGCACGGGATGTTCAGGAACCTGGGGGTCAGGCCTTTCTACAGCTGCAAGGATAGGCTCAGGAACCTGGGGGTGAGGCATTTCTACAGCTGCAGGGAGAGGCTCGTGAACCTGGGGGTGAGGCCTTTCTGCAGCTGCAAGGATAGGCTCAGGAACCTGGGGTGAGGCCTTTTTTGCAGCTGCAGGGATAGGCTCAGGAACCTGGGGGTGAGGCCTTTCTGCAGCTGCACGGGGATGTTCAGAAACCTGGGGATCAGGCCTTTCTACAGCTGCAGGGAGAGGCTCCGGAACCTGGGGGTGAGGTCTTTTTGCAGCTGCAGGGATAGGCTCAGGAACCTGGGGGTGAGGCCTTTCTGCAGCTGCACGGGTATGTTCAGGAACCTGTGGGTGAGGCCTTTCTGCAGCTGCAGGGAGAGGTTATTGAACCTTGGGGTGAGGCCTTTTTGCAGGGGGAGGTTCAGGAACCTGGGGGTGAGGCCTTTCTGCAGCTGCAGGGATAGGCTCAGGAACCTGGGGTGGAGGCCTTTTTGCAGCTGCACGGGGATGTTCAGGAACCTGGGGGTGAGGCCTTTCTGCAACTGAAGTGAGGGGCTCAGAAACCTGGCGGTGAGGACTTTTTGCAGCTGCAGGAATAGGTTCAAGAACTTGGGGGTTAGGCCTTTCTGCAGCTGCACGGGGATGTTCAGAAACCTGGGGGTGAGGCATTTCTGCAGGGAGAGGCTCAGGAACCTGAGGGTGAGTCCTTTTTGCAGCTGCAGGGATAGGCTCAGGAACCTGGGGGTGAGGCATTTTCTGTAGCTGCAGGGAGAGGCTCAGGAACCTGGGGGCAAGGCCTTTCTGCAGCTACAGGGGGAGGCTCAGGAACCTGGGGGTGAGGACTTTCTGCAGCAGTATGGGGATGTTCAGGAACCTGGGAGTGAGGTCTTTCTGCAGCTGCAGAAGAGGCTCAGGAACCTGGGGTCAGGCCTTTCTGTAGCTGCACGGGTATATTCAGGAACCTGGGGGTGAGGCCTCTCTGCAGCTGCGGGAATAGTCTCAGGAACCTGGGGGTGAGGCCTTTCTGCAGCTGCACGGGGATGTTCAGGAACCTGGGGGTGAGGCATTCCTGCAGCTGCAGGGAGAGGCTCAGGAACCTGGGGGTGAGGCCTTTTTGCAGCTGCAGGGATAGGGTCAGGAACCTGGGGGTGAGTCTTTTCTGCAGCTGCAGGGAGAGGCTCAGGAACCTTGGGGTGAGGCCTTTTCTGTAGCTGCAGTCAGAGGTTCAGGAACCTGGGGGTGAGGCCTTTCTGCAGCTGCAGGGAGAGGCTCACGAACCTGGGGCTGAGGCCTTTCTGCAGCTACAGGGATATGCTCAGGAACCTGGGTGGTGAGGCCATTCTGTAGCTGCAGGGAGAGGCTCAGGAACCTGGGGGCTGAGGCCTTTCTGCAGCTACAGGGATAGGCTCAGGAACCTGGATGGTGAGGCCATTCTTTAGCTGCAAGGATAGGCTCAGGAACCTGGGGGTTAGGCCTTTCTACAGCTGCAGGGAGAGGCTCCGGAACCTGGGGTGAGGCCTTTTTGCAGCTGCAGGGATAGGCTCAGGAACCTGGGGGTGAGGCCTTTCTGCAGCTGCACGGGTATGTTCAGGAACCTGTGGGTGAGGCCTTTCTGCAGCTGCAGGGAGAGGTTATTGAACCTGGGGGTGAGGCCTTTTTGCAGGGGGAGGTTCAGGAACCTGGGGGTGAGGCCTTTCTGCAGCTGCAGGGGGAGGTTCAGGAACCTGGGGGTGAGGCCTTTTCTGTAAATGCAGGGAGAGGCTCAGGAACCTGGGGGTGAGGCCTTTCTGCAGCTTCAGATAGAGGCTCAGAAACCTGAGGGTGAGGCCTTTTTTGCAGCTGCAGGAATAGGCTCAGGAACCTGGTGGTGAGGCCTTTCTGCAGCTGCAGGGAGAGGCTCCGGAACCTGGGGGTGAGGCCTTTCTGCAGCTGCACGGGGATGTTCAGGAACCTGGGGGTGAGGCCTTTCTGTAGCTGCATGGAGAGGCTCAGGAACCTGGGGGTGAGGGCTTTCTGCAGCTGCACGGGGATGTTTAGGAACCTGGGGTGAGGCCTTTCTGCAGCTGCAGGGAGAGGCTCAGGAACCTGGGGGTGAGGCCTTTCTGCAGCTGCAGGGATAGGCTCAGGAACTTGGGGGCTGAGGCCTTTCTGCAGCTGCAGGGGGGAGGCTGAGGATCCTTGGGTGAGGCCTTTTCTGCAGCTACAGGGAGAGGCTCAGGAACCTGGGGGTGAGGCCTTTCTGCAGCTGTAGGGGGAGGTTCAGGTACCTGTGGGAGAGGCCTTTTCTGCAGCTGCAGGGGGAGGCTCAGGAACCTGGGGGTGAGGCCTTTCTGCAGCTACACGGGGATGTTCAGGAACCTGGGGGTGAGGCCTTTCTGCAGCTACACGGGGATGTTCAGGAGCCTGGGGGTGAGGCCTTTCTGCAGCTGTAGGGAGAGGCCCAGGAACCTGGGGGTGAGGTTTTTTCAATAGCTGCAGGAAGAGGCTCAGGAACCTGGGGGTGAGGCCTTTCTGCAGCTGGAGTTAGAGACTCAGGAACCTGGGGGTCAGGCCTTTCTGCAGCCTCAGGGAGAGGCTCAGGAACCTGGGGGTGAGGCCTTTTTTCAGCTGCAGGGAGAGGCTAAGGAACCTGGGGGTGAGGCCTTTCAGCAGCTGCAGGAGGAGGCTAAGGAACCTGGGGGTGAGGCCTTTCTGCAGCTGCAGGGGGAGGTTCAGGATCCATGGGGTGAGGCCTTTTCTATAGCTGCAGGGAGAGGCTCGGGAAGCTGGGGGTGAGGACTTTTCTGTAGCTGCAGGGAGAGGCTCAGGAACCTGGGGGTGAGGCCTTTTCTGTAGATGCAGGGAGAGGCCTTTCTGCAGCTGCAAGGATAGGCTCAGAAACCTGGGGGTGAGGCCTTTCTGTAGCTGCAGGGAGAGGCTCAGGAACCTGGGGGTGAAGCCTTTCTGTAGCTGCAGGGAGAGGATGAGGCCTTTTTGCAGCTGCAGGGAGAGGCTCAGGAACCTGGGGTTGAGGCCTTTCTGCAGCTAAAGGGGAAGGTTCAGGAAACTGGGGGTGAGGCCTTTTCTGTAGCTGCAGGTAGAGGTACAGGGACCTGGGGGTGAGGCCTTTCTGCAGCTGCAGGGAGAGGCTCAGGGTCCTGGGGGTGAGGCCTTTTCTGTAGCTGCAGGGAGAGGCTCAGGAACCTGAGGGTGAGGCCTTTTCTGTAGCTGCAGGGAAAGGCTCAGGGACCTGGCGGTGAGGCCTTGCTGCAGGGATAGGCTCAGGAACCTGGGGTTGAGGCCTTTCTGCAGCTGCACGGGGATGTTCGAGAACCTGGTGGTGAGGCATTTCTGCAGCTGCAGGGAGAGGCTCAGGAACCTGGGGGTGAGGCCTTTTTGCAGCTGCAGGGATAGGCTCAGGAACCTGGGGGTGAGGCCTTTCTGCAGCTAAAGGGGGAGGTTCAGGAAACTGGGGGTGAGGCCTTTTCTGTAGCTGCAGGGAAAGGCTCAGGAAGCTGCGGGTGAGGCCTTGCTGCAGGGATAGGCTCAGGAACCTGGGGGTGAGGCCTTTTTGCAGCTGCACGGGTATGTTCAGGAACCTGGGGGTGGGGCCTTTCTGCAGGTGCAGGGAGAGGCTCAGGAACCTGGGGGTGAGGCCTTTTGCAGCTGCAGGGATAGGCTCAGAAACATGGGGGTGAGACCTTTCTGCAACTGAACGGGGATGTTCAGGAACCTGGGGGTGAGGCGGTTCTGCAGCTGCAGGGAGAGGCTCAGGAACCTGGGGGTGAGGCCTTTCTGCAGCTGCAGGGAGAGGCTCTGGAACCTGGGAGTGAGGCCTTTTTGCAGTTGCAGGGAGAGGCTCAGGAACCTGGGGGTGAGGCCTTTCTGCAGCTGCACGGGGAGGTTCAGGAACCTGGGGGTGAGGCCTTTTCTGTAGCTGCAGGGAGAGGCTCAGGAACCTGGGGGTGAGGCCTTTCTGCCGCTGCAGGGAGAGGCTCAGGAACCTGGGGGTGAGGCCTTTCTGCAGCTGCAGGGAGAGGCTCAGGATCCAGGGGGTGAGGCCTTTTCTGTAGCTGCAGGGAGAGGTTCAGGAACCTGGGGTGAGGCATTTCTGCAGCTGCAGGGAGAGGTTAAGGAACCTGCGGGTGAGGCCTTTCTGCAGCTTCAGGGAGAGGCTCAGGAACCTGGGGGTGAGGCCTTTTTGCAGCTGCAGGGATAGGTTCAGGAACCAGGGTGTGAAGCCTTTCTGCAGCTGCAGGGAGAGGTTCAGGAACCTGGGGATGAGGCCTTTCTGCAGCTGCAGGGAGCGGTTCAGGAACCTGAGGGTTAGACCTTTCTGCAGCTGCAGGGAGAGGCTCAGGAACCTGGGGGTGAGGCCTTTCTGCAACTGCAGGGGGAGGTTATTGAACCTGGGGGTGAGGCCTTTTCTGTAGCTGCAGGGAGAGGCTCAGGAACCTGGGGGTGAGGCCTTTCTGCAGCTGCAGGGGGAGGGTCAGGAACCTGGGGGTGAGGCCTTTTATGCAGTTGCAGGGAGAGGCTCAGGAACCTGGGGGTGAGGCCTTTTCTGCGGCTGCAGGGGGAGGCTCAGGAACCTGGGGGTGAGGCCTTTCTGCAGCTGCACAGGTATGTTCAGGAACCTGGGGGTGAGGCCTTTCTGCAGCTGCAGGGAGAGGATCAGGAACCTGGGGGTGAGGCCTTTTTGCAGCTGCAGGGAGAGGCTCAGGAACCTGGGGGTGAGGCCTTTCTGCAGATGCAGGGAGAGGCTCAGGAACCTGGGGGTGAGGCCTTTTCTGTAGCTGCAGGGGGAGGCTCAGGAACCTGGGGGTGAGGCCTTTTTGCAGCTGCACGGGTATGTTCAGGAACCTGGGGGTGGGGCCTTTCTGCAGCTGCAGGGAGAGGCTCAGGAACCTGGGGGTGAGGCCTTTTGCAGCTGCAGGGATAGGCTCAGAAACATAGGGGTGAGACCTTTCTGCAACTGAACGGGGATGTTCAGGAACCTGGGGGTGAGGCCGTTCTGCAGCTGCAGGGAGAGGCTCAGGAACCTGGGAGTGAGGCCTTTTTGTAGTTGCAGGGAGAGGCTCAGGAACCTGGGGGTGAGGCCTTTCTGCAGCTGCACGGGGAGGTTCAGGAACCTGGGGGTGAGGCCTTTTCTGTAGCTGCAGGGAGAGGCTCAGGAACCTGGGGGTGAGGCCTTTCTGCCGCTGCAGGGAGAGGCTCAGGAACCTGGGGGTGAGGCCTTTCTGCAGCTGCAGGGAGAGGCTCAGGAGCCAGGGGGTGAGGCCTTTTCTGTAGCTGCAGGGAGAGGTTCAGGAACCTGGGGTGAGGCATTTCTGCAGCTGCAGGGAGAGGTTAAGGAACCTGCGGGTGAGGCCTTTCTGCAGCTTCAGGGAGAGGCTCAGGAACCTGGGGTGAGGCCTTTTTGCAGCTGCAGGGATAGGTTCAGGAACCAGGGTGTGAAGCCTTTCTGCAGCTGCAGGGAGAGGTTCAGGAACCTGGGCGTGAGGCCTTTCTGCAGCTGCAGGGAGCGGTTCAGGAACCTGAGGGTTAGACCTTTCTGCAGCTGCAGGGAGAGGCTCAGGAACCTGGGGGTGAGGCCTTTCTGCAACTGCAGGGGGAGGTTATTGAACCTGGGGGTGAGGCCTTTTCTGTAGCTGCAGGGAGAGGCTCAGGAACCTGGGGGTGAGGCCTTTCTGCAGCTGCAGGGGGAGGGTCAGGAACCTGGGGGTGAGGCCTTTTATGCAGTTGCAGGGAGATGCTCAGGAACCTGGGGGTGAGGCCTTTTCTGCGGCTGCAGGGGGAGGCTCAGGAACCTGGGGGTGAGGCCTTTCTGCAGCTGCACAGGTATGTTCAGGAACCTGGGGGTGAGGCCTTTCTGCAGCTGCAGGGAGAGGATCAGGAACCTGGGGGTGAGGCCTTTTTGCAGCTGCAAGGAGAGGCTCAGGAACCTGGGGGTGAGGCCTTTCTGCAGCTGCAGGGAGAGGCTCAGGAACCTGGGGGTGAGGCCTTTTCTGTAGCTGCAGGGGGAGGCTCAGGAACCTGGGGGTGAGGCCTTTTTGCAGCTGCACGGGTATGTTCAGGAACCTGGGGGTGGGGCCTTTCTGCAGCTGCAGGGAGAGGCTCAGGAACCTGGGGGTGAGGCCTTTTGCAGCTGCAGGGATAGACTCAGAAACATAGGGGTGAGACCTTTCTGCAACTGAACGGGGATGTTCAGGAACCTGGGGGTGAGGCCGTTCTGCAGCTGCAGGGAGAGGCTCAGGAACCTGGGGGTGAGGCCTTTCTGCAGCTGCAGGGAGAGGCTCAGGAACCTGGGAGTGAGGCCTTTTTGCAGTTGCAGGGAGAGGCTCAGGAACCTGGGGGTGAGGCCTTTCTGCAGCTGCACGGGGAGGTTCAGGAACCTGGGGGTGAGGCCTTTTCTGTAGCTGCAGGGAGAGGCTCAGGAACCTGGGGGTGAGGCCTTTCTGCCGCTGCAGGGAGAGGCTCAGGAACCTGGGGGTGAGGCCTTTCTGCAGCTGCAGGGAGAGGCTCAGGAGCCATGGGGTGAGGCCTTTTCTGTAGCTGCAGGGAGAGGTTCAGGAACCTGGGGTGAGGCATTTCTGCAGCTGCAGGGAGAGGTTAAGGAACCTGCGGGTGAGGCCTTTCTGCAGTTTCAGGGAGAGGCTCAGGAACCTGGGGGTGAGGCCTTTTTGCAGCTGCTGGGATAGGTTCAGGAACCAGGGTGTGACGCCTTTCTGCAGCTGCAGGGAGAGGTTCAGGAACCTGGGGGTGAGGCCTTTCTGCAGCTGCAGGGAGCGGTTCAGGAACCTGAGGGTTAGACCTTTCTGCAGCTGCAGGGAGAGGCTTAGGAACCTGGGGGTGAGGCCTTTCTGCAACTGCAGGGAGAGGTTATTGAACCTGGGGGTGAGGCCTTTTCTGTAGCTGCAGGGAGAGGCTCAGGAACCTGGGGGTGAGGCCTTTCTGCAGCTGCAGGGGGAGGGTCAGGAACCTGGGGGTGAGGCCTTTTCTGCAGTTGCAGGGAGAGGCTCAGGAACCTGGGGGTGAGGCCTTTTCAGCGGCTGCAGGGGGAGGCTCAGGAACTTGGGGGTGAGGCCTTTCTGCAGCTGCACAGGTATGTTCAGGAACCTGGGGGTGAGGCCTTTCTGCAGCTGCAGAGAGAGGCTCAGGAACCTGGGGGTGAGGACTTTTTGCAGCTGCAGGGATATGCTCAGAAACATGGGGGTGTGACCTTTCTGCAGCTGAACGGGGATGTTCAGGAACCTGTGGGAGAGGCCTTTTCTGCAGCTGCAGGGGAGGCACAGGAACCTGGGGGTGAGGCCTTTCTACAGCTGCAGGGAGAGGCTCAGGAACCTGGGGGTGAGGCCTTTCTGCAGCTACACGGGGATGATCAGGAACCTGGGGGTGAGGACTTTCTGCAGCTGCAGGGAGAGGCCCAGGAACCTGGGGGTGAGGCCTTTCTGCAGCTGGAGGGAGAGACTCAGGAACCTGGGGGTCAGGCCTTTCTGCAGCATCAGGGAGAGGCTCAGGAACCTGGGGGTGAGGCCGTTTTGCAGCTGCAGGGAGAAGCTAAGGAACCTGGGGGTGAGGCCTTTCAGCAGCTGCAGGAGGAGGCTAAGGAAACTGGGGGTGAGGCCTTTCTGCAGCTGCAGAGGGAGGTTCAGGATCCATGGGGTGAGGCCTTTTCTGTAGCTGCAGGGAGAGGCTCAGGAACCTGGGTGTGAGGCATTTCTGCAGCTGCAGGGAGAGGCTCAGGAACCTGGGGGTCATGACTTTTCTGTAGCTGCAGGGAGAGGCTCAGGAACCTGGGGGTGAGGCCTTTTCTGTAGATGTAGGGAGAGGCCTTTCTGCAGCTGCAAGGATAGGCTCAGAAACCTGGGGATGAGGCCTTTCTGTAGCTGCAGGGAGAGGCTCAGGAACCTGGGGGTGAAGCCTTTCTGTAGCTGCAAAGAGAGGCTCAGGAACCTGGGGGTGAGGCCTTTTTGCAGCTGCAGGGATAGGCTCAGGAACCTGGGGGTGAGGCCTTTCTGCAGCTGCAGGGATAGGCTCAGGAACCTGGGGGTGAGGCATTTTCTGTGGCTGCAGGGAGAGGCTCAGGAACCTGGGGGCGAGGCCTTTCTGCAGCTACAGGGGGAGGCTCAGGAACCTGGGGGTGAGGACTTTCTGCAGCTGTACGGGGATGTTCAGGAACCTGGGGGTGAGGTCTTTCTGCAGCTGCAGGGAGAGGCTCAGGAACCTGGGGGTTAGGCCTTTCTGCAGCTGCAGGGGTATGTTCAGGAACCTGGGGGTGAGGCCTTTCTGCAGCTGCGGGTATAGGCTCAGGAACCTGGGGGTGAGGCCTTTCTGCAGCTGCACGGGGATGTTCAGAAACCTTGGGGTGAGGCATTTTCTGTAGCTGCAGGGAAAGGCTCAGGAACCTGGGGGCGAGGCCTTTCTGCAGCTACAGGGGGAGGCTCAGGAACGTGGGGGTCATGACTTTTCTGTAGCTGCAGGGAGAGGCTCAGGAACCTGGGGGTGAGGCCTTTTCTGTAGATGTAGGGAGAGGCCTTTCTGCAGCTGCAAGGATAGGCTCAGAAACCTGGGGGTGAGGCCTTTCTGTAGCTGCAGGGAGAGGCTCAGGAACCTGGGGGTGAAGCCTTTCTGTAGCTGCAGTGAGAGGCTCAGGATCCTGGGGTGAGGCCTTTTTGCAGCTGCAGGGAGAGGCTCAGGAACCTGGGGGTGAGGCATTTCTGCAGCTGCAAAGAGAGGCTCAGGAACCTGGGGGTGAGGCCTTTTTGCAGCTGCAGGGATAGGCTCAGGAACCTGGGGGTGAGGCCTTTCTGCAGCTGCAGGGATAGGCTCAGGAACCTGGGGGTGAGGCATTTTTTGTGGCTGCAGGGAGAGGCTCAGGAACCTGGGGGCGAGGCCTTTCTGCAGCTACAGGGGGAGGCTCAGGAACCTGGGGGTGAGGACTTTCTGCAGCTGTACGGGGATGTTCAGGAACCTGGGGGTGAGGTCTTTCTGCAGCTGCAGGGAGAGGGTCAGGAACCTGGGGGTTAGGCCTTTCTGCAGCTGCAGGGGTATGTTCAGGAACCTGGGGGTGAGGCCTTTCTGCAGCTGCGGGTATAGGCTCAGGAACCTGGGGGTGAGGCCTTTCTGCAGCTGCACGGGGATGTTCAGAAACCTTGGGGTGAGGCATTTTCTGTAGCTGCAGGGAAAGGCTCAGGAACCTGGGGGCGAGGCCTTTCTGCAGCTACAGGGGGAGGCTCAGGAACGTGGGGGTGAGGACTTCCTCCAGCTGTACGGGGATATTCAGGAACCTGGGTGTGAGGTCTTTCTGCAGCTGCAGGGAGAGGCTCAGGAACCTGGGGTTGAGGCCTTTCTGCAGCTGCACGGGTATGTTCAGGAACCTGGGGGTGAGGCCTTTCTGCAGCTGCAGGGAGAGGCTCAGGAACCTGGGAGTGAGGCCTTTTTGCAGCTGCAGGGAGAGGCTCAGGGACCTGGGAGTGAGGCCTTTATGCAGCTGCACGGGGATGTTCAGGAACCTGGGGGTGAGGTCATTCTGCAGTTGCAGGGAGAGGCTCAGGAACCTGGGGGTGAGGCCTTTTTGCAGCTGCATGGATAGGTTCAGGAACCAGGGTGTGAGGCCTTTCTGCAGCTGCAGGGAGAGGTTCAGGAACCTGGGGGTGAGGTCTTTCTGCAGCTGCAGGGATAGGCTCTGGAACCTGGGGGTGAGGCCTTTCTGCAGCTGCAGGGAGAGGTTATTGAACCTGGGGGTGAGGCCTTTCAGCAGGGGGAGGTTCAGGAACCTGGGGGTGAGGCCTTTCTGCAACTGCAGGGGGAGGTTCAGGAACCTGAGGGTGAGGCCTTTTCTGTAGCTGCAGGGAAAGGCTCAGGGACCTGGGGGTGAGGCCTTTCTACAGCTGCAGGGGGAGGGTCAGGAAACTGGGGGTGAGGCCTGTTTGCAGCTGCAGGGATACGTTCAGGAACCAGGGTGTGAGGCCTTTCTGCAGCTGCAGGGAGAGGTTCAGGAACCTGGGGGTGAGGTCTTTCTGCAGCTGCAGGGATAGGCTGAGGAACCTGGGGGTGGGGCCTTTTCTGTAGCTGCAGGGAGAGGCTCAGGAACCTGGGGGTGAGGCCTTTCTGCAGCTGCAGGGGGAGGGTCAGGAACCTGGGGGTGAGGCCTTTTCTGTAGCTGCAGGGAGAGGCTCAGGAACCTGAGGGTGAGGCCTTTTCTGTAGCTGCAGGGAAAGGCTCAGGGACCTGGGGGTGAGGCCTTGCTGCAGGGATAGGCTCAGGAACCTGGGGTTGAGGCCTTTCTGCAGCTGCACGGGGATGTTCGGGAACCTGGGGTGAGGCATTTCTGCAGCTGCAGGGAGAGGCTCAGGACCTGGGGGGGAGGCCTTTTTGCAGCTGCAGGGATAGGCTCAGGAACCTGGGGGTGAGGCCTTTCTGCAGATGCAGGGATAGGCTCAGGAACCTGGGGGTGAGACATTTTCTGTAGCTGCAGGCAGAGGCTCAGGAACGTGGGGGCGAGGCCTTTCTGCAGCTACAGGGGGAGGCTCAGGAACCTGGGGGTGAGGACTTTCTGCAGCTGTACGGGGATGTTCAGGAACCTGGGGGTGAGGCCTTTCTGCAGCTGCGGGAATCGGCTCAGGAGCCTGGGGGTGAGGCCTTTCTGCAGCTGCACGGGGATGTTCAGAAACCTGGGGGTGAGGCATTTCTGCAGCTGCAGGGAGAGGCTCAGGAACCTGGGGGTGAGGCCTTTCTGCAGCTGCAGGGGTATGTTCAGGAACCTGGGGGTGAGGCCTTTCTGCAGCTGCGTGTATAGGCTCAGGAACCTGGGGGTGAGGCCTTTCTGCAGCTGCACGGGGATGTTCAGAAACCTTGGGGTGAGGCATTTTCTGTAGCTGCAGGGAAAGGCTCAGGAACCTGGGGGCGAGGCCTTTCTGCAGCTACAGGGGGAGGCTCAGGAACCTGGGGGTGAGGACTTCCTCCAGCTGTACGGGGATATTCAGGAACCTGGGTGTGAGGTCTTTCTGCAGCTGCAGGGAGAGGCTCAGGAACCTGGGGTTGAGGCCTTTCTGCAGCTGCACGGGTATGTTCAGGAACCTGGGGGTGAGGCCTTTCTGCAGCTGCAGGGAGAGGCTCAGGAACCTGGGAGTGAGGCCTTTTTGCAGCTGCAGGGAGAGGCTCAGGGACCTGGGAGTGAGGCCTTTCTGCAGCTAAAGGGATAGGTTCAGGAACCAGGGTGTGAGGCCTTTCTGCAGCATCAGGGAGAGGTTCAGGAACCTGGGGGTGTGATCTTTCTGCAGCTGCAGGGAGAGGTTCAGGAACCTGAGGGTTAGACCTTTCTGCAGCTGCAGGGAGAGGTTATTGAACCTGGGGGTGAGGCTTTTCTGCAGGGGGAGGTTCAGGAACCTGGGGGCGAGGCCTTTCTGCAACTGCAGGGGGAGGTTCAGGAACCTGGGGGTGAGGCCGTTTCTGTAGCTGCAGGGAGAGGCTCAGTAACCTGGGAGTGAGGCCTTTTTGCAGTTGCAGGGAGAGGCTCAGGAACCTGGGGGTGAGGCCTTTCTGCAGCTGCACGGGGAGGTTCAGGAACCTGGGGGTGAGGCCTTTTCTGTAGCTGCAGGGAGAGGCTCAGGAACCTGGGGGTGAGGCCTTTCTGCCGCTGCAGGGAGAGGCTCAGGAACCTGGGGGTGAGGCCTTTCTGCAGCTGCAGGGAGAGGCTCAGGATCCAGGGGGTGAGGCCTTTTCTGTAGCTGCAGGGAGAGGTTCAGGAACCTGGGGTGAGGCATTTCTGCAGCTGCAGGGAGAGGTTAAGGAACCTGCGGGTGAGGCCTTTCTGCAGCTTCAGGGAGAGGCTCAGGAACCTGGGAGTGAGGCCTTTTTGCAGCTGCAGGGATAGGTTCAGGAACCAGGGTGTGAAGCCTTTCTGCAGCTGCAGGGAGAGGTTCAGGAACCTGGGGGTGAGGCCTTTCTGCAGCTGCAGGGAGCGGTTCAGGAACCTGAGGGTTAGACCTTTCTGCAGCTGCAGGGAGAGGCTCAGGAACCTGGGGGTGAGGCCTTTCTGCAACTGCAGGGGGAGGTTATTGAACCTGGGGGTGAGGCCTTTTCTGTAGCTGCAGGGAGAGGCTCAGGAACCTGGGGGTGAGGCCTTTCTGCAGCTGCAGGGGGAGGGTCAGGAACCTGGGGGTGAGGCCTTTTATGCAGTTGCAGGGAGAGGCTCAGGAACCTGGGGGTGAGGCCTTTTCTGCGGCTGCAGGGGGAGGCTCAGGAACCTGGGGGTGAGGCCTTTCTGCAGCTGCACAGGTATGTTCAGGAACCTGGGGGTGAGGCCTTTCTGCAGCTGCAGGGAGAGGATCAGGAACCTGGGGGTGAGGCCTTTTTGCAGCTGCAGGGAGAGGCTCAGGAACCTGGGGGTGAGGCCTTTCTGCAGCTGCAGGGAGAGGCTCAGGAACCTGGGGGTGAGGCCTTTTCTGTAGCTGCAGGGGGAGGCTCAGGAACCTGGGGGTGAGGCCTTTTTGCAGCTGCACGGGTATGTTCAGGAACCTGGGGGTGGGGCCTTTCTGCAGCTGCAGGGAGAGGCTCAGGAACCTGGGGGTGAGGCCTTTTGCAGCTGCAGGGATAGGCTCAGAAACATAGGGGTGAGACCTTTCTGCAACTGAACGGGGATGTTCAGGAACCTGGGGGTGAGGCCGTTCTGCAGCTGCAGGGAGAGGCTCAGGAACCTGGGAGTGAGGCCTTTTTGCAGTTGCAGGGAGAGGCTCAGGAACCTGGGGGTGAGGCCTTTCTGCAGCTGCACGGGGAGGTTCAGGAACCTGGGGGTGAGGCCTTTTCTGTAGCTGCAGGGAGAGGCTCAGGAACCTGGGGGTGAGGCCTTTCTGCCGCTGCAGGGAGAGGCTCAGGAACCTGGGGGTGAGGCCTTTCTGCAGCTGCAGGGAGAGGCTCAGGAGCCAGGGGGTGAGGCCTTTTCTGTAGCTGCAGGGAGAGGTTCAGGAACCTGGGGTGAGGCATTTCTGCAGCTGCAGGGAGAGGTTAAGGAACCTGCGGGTGAGGCCTTTCTGCAGCTTCAGGGAGAGGCTCAGGAACCTGGGGTGAGGCCTTTTTGCAGCTGCAGGGATAGGTTCAGGAACCAGGGTGTGAAGCCTTTCTGCAGCTGCAGGGAGAGGTTCAGGAACCTGGGGGTGAGGCCTTTCTGCAGCTGCAGGGAGCGGTTCAGGAACCTGAGGGTTAGACCTTTCTGCAGCTGCAGGGAGAGGCTCAGGAACCTGGGGGTGAGGCCTTTCTGCAACTGCAGGGGGAGGTTATTGAACCTGGGGGTGAGGCCTTTTCTGTAGCTGCAGGGAGAGGCTCAGGAACCTGGGGGTGAGGCCTTTCTGCAGCTGCAGGGGGAGGGTCAGGAACCTGGGGGTGAGGCCTTTTATGCAGTTGCAGGGAGATGCTCAGGAACCTGGGGGTGAGGCCTTTTCTGCGGCTGCAGGGGGAGGCTCAGGAACCTGGGGGTGAGGCCTTTCTGCAGCTGCACAGGTATGTTCAGGAACCTGGGGGTGAGGCCTTTCTGCAGCTGCAGGGAGAGGATCAGGAACCTGGGGGTGAGGCCTTTTTGCAGCTGCAGGGAGAGGCTCAGGAACCTGGGGATGAGGCCTTTCTGCAGCTGCAGGGAGAGGCTCAGGAACCTGGGGGTGAGGCCTTTTCTGTAGCTGCAGGGGGAGGCTCAGGAACCTGGGGGTGAGGCCTTTTTGCAGCTGCACGGGTATGTTCAGGAACCTGGGGGTGGGGCCTTTCTGCAGCTGCAGGGAGAGGCTCAGGAACCTGGGGGTGAGGCCTTTTGCAGCTGCAGGGATAGACTCAGAAACATAGGGGTGAGACCTTTCTGCAACTGAACGGGGATGTTCAGGAACCTGGGGGTGAGGCCGTTCTGCAGCTGCAGGGAGAGGCTCAGGAACCTGGGGGTGAGGCCTTTCTGCAGCTGCAGGGAGAGGCTCAGGAACCTGGGAGTGAGGCCTTTTTGCAGTTGCAGGGAGAGGCTCAGGAACCTGGGGGTGAGGCCTTTCTGCAGCTGCACGGGGAGGTTCAGGAACCTGGGGGTGAGGCCTTTTCTGTAGCTGCAGGGAGAGGCTCAGGAACCTGGGGGTGAGGCCTTTCTGCCGCTGCAGGGAGAGGCTCAGGAACCTGGGGGTGAGGCCTTTCTGCAGCTGCAGGGAGAGGCTCAGGAGCCATGGGGTGAGGCCTTTTCTGTAGCTGCAGGGAGAGGTTCAGGAACCTGGGGTGAGGCATTTCTGCAGCTGCAGGGAGAGGTTAAGGAACCTGCGGGTGAGGCCTTTCTGCAGTTTCAGGGAGAGGCTCAGGAACCTGGGGGTGAGGCCTTTTTGCAGCTGCTGGGATAGGTTCAGGAACCAGGGTGTGAAGCCTTTCTGCAGCTGCAGGGAGAGGTTCAGGAACCTGGGGGTGAGGCCTTTCTGCAGCTGCAGGGAGCGGTTCAGGAACCTGAGGGTTAGACCTTTCTGCAGCTGCAGGGAGAGGCTTAGGAACCTGGGGGTGAGGCCTTTCTGCAACTGCAGGGAGAGGTTATTGAACCTGGGGGTGAGGCCTTTTCTGTAGCTGCAGGGAGAGGCTCAGGAACCTGGGGGTGAGGCCTTTCTGCAGCTGCAGGGGGAGGGTCAGGAACCTGGGGGTGAGGCCTTTTCTGCAGTTGCAGGGAGAGGCTCAGGAACCTGGGGGTGAGGCCTTTTCAGCGGCTGCAGGGGGAGGCTCAGGAACTTTAGGGTGAGGCCTTTCTGCAGCTGCACAGGTATGTTCAGGAACCTAGGGGTGAGGCCTTTCTGCAGCTGCAGAGACAGGCTCAGGAACCTGGGGGTGAGGACTTTTTGAAGCTGTAGGGATATGCTCAGAAACATGGGGGTGTGACCTTTCTGCAGCTGAACGGGGATGTTCAGGAACCTGTGGGAGAGGCCTTTTCTGCAGCTGCAGGGGAGGCACAGGAACCTGGGGGTGAGGCCTTTCAACAGCTGCAGGGAGAGGCTCAGGAACCTGGGGGTGAGGCCTTTCTGCAGCTACACGGGGATGATCAGGAACCTGGGGGTGAGGACTTTCTGCAGCTGCAGGGAGAGGCCCAGGAACCTGGGGGTGAGGCCTTTCTGCAGCTGGAGGGAGAGACTCAGGAACCTGGGGGTCAGGCCTTTCTGCAGCGTCAGGGAGAGGCTCAGGAACCTGGGGGTGAGGCCGTTTTGCAGCTGCAGGGAGAAGCTAAGGAACCTGGGGGTGAGGCCTTTCAGCAGCTGCAGGAGGAGGCTAAGGAAACTGGGGGTGAGGCCTTTCTGCAGCTGCAGAGGGAGGTTCAGGATCCATGGGGTGAGGCCTTTTCTGTAGCTGCAGGGAGAGGCTCAGGAACCTGGGTGTGAGGCATTTCTGCAGCTGCAGGGAGAGGCTCAGGAACCTGGGGGTCATGACTTTTCTGTAGCTGCAGGGAGAGGCTCAGGAACCTGGGGGTGAGGCCTTTTCTGTAGATGTAGGGAGAGGCCTTTCTGCAGCTGCAAGGATAGGCTCAGAAACCTGGGGGTGAGGCCTTTCTGTAGCTGCAGGGAGAGGCTCAGGAACCTGGGGGTGAAGCCTTTCTGTAGCTGCAGTGAGAGGCTCAGGATCCTGGGGTGAGGCCTTTTTGCAGCTGCAGGGAGAGGCTCAGGAACCTGGGGGTGAGGCATTTCTGCAGCTGCAAAGAGAGGCTCAGGAACCTGGGGGTGAGGCCTTTTTGCAGCTGCAGGGATAGGCTCAGGAACCTGGGGGTGAGGCCTTTCTGCAGCTGCAGGGATAGGCTCAGGAACCTGGGGGTGAGGCATTTTCTGTGGCTGCAGGGAGAGGCTCAGGAACCTGGGGGCGAGGCCTTTCTGCAGCTACAGGGGGAGGCTCAGGAACCTGGGGGTGAGGACTTTCTGCAGCTGTACGGGGATGTTCAGGAACCTGGGGGTGAGGTCTTTCTGCAGCTGCAGGGAGAGGCACAGGAACCTGGGGGTTAGGCCTTTCTGCAGCTGCAGGGGTATGTTCAGGAACCTGGGGGTGAGGCCTTTCTGCAGCTGCGGGTATAGGCTCAGGAACCTGGGGGTGAGGCCTTTCTGCAGCTGCACGGGGATGTTCAGAAACCTTGGGGTGAGGCATTTTCTGTAGCTGCAGGGAAAGGCTCAGGAACCTGGGGGCGAGGCCTTTCTGCAGCTACAGGGGGAGGCTCAGGAACGTGGGGGTCATGACTTTTCTGTAGCTGCAGGGAGAGGCTCAGGAACCTGGGGGTGAGGCCTTTTCTGTAGATGTAGGGAGAGGCCTTTCTGCAGCTGCAAGGATAGGCTCAGAAACCTGGGGGTGAGGCCTTTCTGTAGCTGCAGGGAGAGGCTCAGGAACCTGAGGGTGAAGCCTTTCTGTAGCTGCAGTGAGAGGCTCAGGATCCTGGGGTGAGGCCTTTTTGCAGCTGCAGGGAGAGGCTCAGGAACCTGGGGGTGAGGCATTTCTGCAGCTGCAAAGAGAGGCTCAGGAACCTGGGGGTGAGGCCTTTTTGCAGCTGCAGGGATAGGCTCAGGAACCTGGGGGTGAGGCCTTTCTGCAGCTGCAGGGATAGGCTCAGGAACCTGGGGGTGAGGCATTTTCTGTGGCTGCAGGGAGAGGCTCAGGAACCTGGGGGCGAGGCCTTTCTGCAGCTACAGGGGGAAGCTCAGGAACCTGGGGGTGAGGACTTTCTGCAGCTGTACGGGGATGTTCAGGAACCTGGGGGTGAGGTCTTTCTGCAGCTGCAGGGAGAGGCTCAGGAACCTGGGGGTTAGGCCTTTCTGCAGCTGCAGGGGTATGTTCAGGAACCTGGGGGTGAGGCCTTTCTGCAGCTGCGGGTATAGGCTCAGGAACCTGGGGGTGAGGCCTTTCTGCAGCTGCACGGGGATGTTCAGAAACCTTGGGGTGAGGCATTTTCTGTAGCTGCAGGGAAAGGCTCAGGAACCTGGGGGCGAGGCCTTTCTGCAGCTACAGGGGGAGGCTCAGGAACGTGGGGGTGAGGACTTCCTCCAGCTGTACGGGGATATTCAGGAACCTGGGTGTGAGGTCTTTCTGCAGCTGCAGGGAGAGGCTCAGGAACCTGGGGTTGAGGCCTTTCTGCAGCTGCACGGGTATGTTCAGGAACCTGGGGGTGAGGCCTTTCTGCAGCTGCAGGGAGAGGCTCAGGAACCTGGGAGTGAGGCCTTTTTGCAGCTGCAGGGAGAGGCTCAGGGACCTGGGAGTGAGGCCTTTATGCAGCTGCACGGGGATGTTCAGGAACCTGGGGGTGAGGTCATTCTGCAGTTGCAGGGAGAGGCTCAGGAACCTGGGGGTGAGGCCTTTTTGCAGCTGCAGGGATAGGTTCAGGAACCAGGGTGTGAGGCCTTTCTGCAGCTGCAGGGAGAGGTTCAGGAACCTGGGGGTGAGGTCTTTCTGCAGCTGCAGGGATAGGCTCTGGAACCTGGGGGTGAGGCCTTTCTGCAGCTGCAGGGAGAGGTTATTGAACCTGGGGGTGAGGCCTTTCAGCAGGGGGAGGTTCAGGAACCTGGGGGTGAGGCCTTTCTGCAACTGCAGGGGGAGGTTCAGGAACCTGAGGGTGAGGCCTTTTCTGTAGCTGCAGGGAAAGGCTCAGGGACCTGGGGGTGAGGCCTTTCTACAGCTGCAGGGGGAGGGTCAGGAAACTGGGGGTGAGGCCTGTTTGCAGCTGCAGGGATACGTTCAGGAACCAGGGTGTGAGGCCTTTCTGCAGCTGCAGGGAGAGGTTCAGGAACCTGGGGGTGAGGTCTTTCTGCAGCTGCAGGGATAGGCTGAGGAACCTGGGGGTGGGGCCTTTTCTGTAGCTGCAGGGAGAGGCTCAGGAACCTGGGGGTGAGGCCTTTCTGCAGCTGCAGGGGGAGGGTCAGGAACCTGGGGGTGAGGCCTTTTCTGTAGCTGCAGGGAGAGGCTCAGGAACCTGAGGGTGAGGCCTTTTCTGTAGCTGCAGGGAAAGGCTCAGGGACCTGGGGGTGAGGCCTTGCTGCAGGGATAGGCTCAGGAACCTGGGGTTGAGGCCTTTCTGCAGCTGCACGGGGATGTTCGGGAACCTGGGGTGAGGCATTTCTGCAGCTGCAGGGAGAGGCTCAGGACCTGGGGGGGAGGCCTTTTTGCAGCTGCAGGGATAGGCTCAGGAACCTGGGGGTGAGGCCTTTCTGCAGATGCAGGGATAGGCTCAGGAACCTGGGGGTGAGACATTTTCTGTAGCTGCAGGCAGAGGCTCAGGAACCGGGGGGCGGGGCCTTTCTGCAGCTACAGGGGGAGGCTCAGGAACCTGGGGGTGAGGACTTTCTGCAGCTGTACGGGGATGTTCAGGAACCTGGGGGTGAGGTCTTTCTGCAGCTGCAGGGAGAGGCTCAGGAACCTGGGGGTCAGGCCTTTCTGCAGCTGCAGGGGTATGTTCAGGAACCTGGGGGTGAGGCCTTTCTGCAGCTGCGGGAATCGGCTCAGGAGCCTGGGGGTGAGGCCTTTCTGCAGCTGCACGGGGATGTTCAGAAACCTGGGGGTGAGGCATTTCTGCAGCTGCAGGGAGAGGCTCAGGAACCTGGGGGTGAGGCCTTTCTGCAGCTGCAGGGGTATGTTCAGGAACCTGGGGGTGAGGCCTTTCTGCAGCTGCGTGTATAGGCTCAGGAACCTGGGGGTCAGGCCTTTCTGCAGCTGCAGGGGTATGTTCAGGAACCTGGGGGTGAGGCCTTTCTGCAGCTGCGGGAATCGGCTCAGGAGCCTGGGGGTGAGGCCTTTCTGCAGCTGCACGGGGATGTTCAGAAACCTGGGGGTGAGGCATTTCTGCAGCTGCAGGGAGAGGCTCAGGAACCTGGGGGTGAGGCCTTTTTGCAGCTGCAGGGATAGGCTCAGGAACCTGGGGGTGAGGCCTTTCTGCAGCTGCAGGGATAGGCTCAGGAACCTGGGGGTGAGGCATTTTCTGTAGCTGCAGGGAGAGGCTGAGGAACCTGGGGGCGAGGCCTTTCTGCAGCTACAGGGGAGGCTCAGGAACCTGGGGGTGAGGACGTTCTGCAGCTGTACAGGGATATTCAGGAACCTGGGTGTGAGGTCTTTCCGCAGCTGCAGGGAGAGGCTCAGGAACCTGGGGGTCAGGCCTTTCTGCAGCTGCACGGGTATATTCTGGAACCTGGGGGTGAGGCCTTTCTGCAGCTGCAGGGAGAGGCTCAGGAACCTGGGAGTGAGGCCTTTTTGCAGCTGCAGGGAGAGGCTCAGGGACCTGGGAGTGAGGCCTTTATGCAGCTGCACGGAGATGTTCAGGAACCTGGGGGTGAGGTCATTCTGCAGCTGCAGGCAGAGGCTCAGGAACCTGGCGGTGAGGCCTTTTTGCAGCTGCAGGGATAGGTTCAGGAACCAGGGTGTGAGGTCCTTCTGCAGCTGCAGGGAGAGGTTCAGGAACCTGGGGGTGAGGTCTTTCTGCAGCTGCAGGGAGAGGTTCAGGAACCTGAGGGTTAGACCTTTCTGCAGCTGCAGGGAGAGGCTCAGGAACCTGGGGGTGAGGCCTTTCTGCAGCTGCAGGGAGAGGTTATTGAACCTGGGGGTGAGGCCTTTTCTGTAGCTGCAGGGAGAGGCTCAGGAACCTGGGGGTGAAGCCTTTCTGCAGCTGCAGGGAGAGGCTCAGGAACCTGGGGTTGAGGCCGTTCTGCAGCTAAAGGGGGAGGTTCAGGAAACTGGGGGTGAGGCCTTTTCTCTAGCTGCAGGTAGAGGTTCAGGAATCTGGGGGTGAGGCCTTTCTGCAGCTGCAGGGAGAGGCTCAGGAACCTGGGGATGAGGCCTTTTCTGTAGCTGCAGGGAGAGGTTCAGGATCCTGGGGGTGAGGCCTTTTCTGTAGCTGCAGGGAGAGGCTCAGGAACCTGGGGGTGAAGCCATTCTGCAGCTGCAGGGAGAGGCTCAGCATCCTGGGGTGAGGCCTTTTTGCAGCTGCAGGGAGAGGCTCAGGAACCTGGGGTTGAGGCCGTTCTGCAGCTAAAGGGGGAGGTTCAGGAAACTGGGGGTGAGGCCTTTTCTCTAGCTGCAGGTAGAGATTCAGGAATCTGGGGGTGAGGCCTTTCTGCAGCTGCTGCTGCAGGGAGAGGCTCAGGAACCTGGGGGTGAGGCCTTTTCTGTAGCTGCAGGGAGAGGTTCAGGATCCTGGGGGTGAGGCCTTTTCTGTAGCTGCAGGGAAAGGCTCAGGAACCTGCGGGTGAGGCCTTGCTGCAGGGATAGGCTCAGGAACCTGGGGTTGAGGCCTTTCTGCAGCTGCACGGGGATGTTCAGGAACCTGGGGCTGAGGCCTTTCTGCAGCTGAAGTGAGGGGCTCAGAAACCTGGCAGTGAGGACTTTTTGCAGCTGCGAGATAGGCTCAGGAACCTGGGGGTGAGGCCTTTCTGCAGCTGTACGGAGATGTTCAGAAACCTGAGGGTGAGGCATTTCTGCAGCTGCAGGGAGAGGATCAGGAACCTGGGGAGAGGCCTTTATGCAGCTGCAGGGAGAGGCTCAGGAACCTGTGGGAGAGGCCTTTTCTGCAGCTGCAGGGGGAGGCACAGGAACCTGGGGTGAGGCCTTTCTACAGCTGCAGGGATAGGCTCAGGAACCTGGGGGTGAGGTCTTTCTGCAGCTACACGGGGATGTTCAGGAACCTGGGGGTGAGGCCTTTCTGCAGCTGCAGGGAGAGGCCCCGGAACCTGGGGGTGAGGTTTTTTCAATAGCTGCAGGAAGAGGCTCAGGAACCTGGGGGTGAGGCCTTTCTGCAGCTGGAGGGAGAGACTCAGGAACATGGGGGTCAGGCCTTTCTGCAGCTTCAGGGAGAGGCTCAGGAACCTGGGGGTGAGGCCTTTTTGCAGCTGCAGGGAGAGGCTAAGGAACGTGGGGGTGAGGCCTTTCAGCAGCTGCAGGAGGAGGCTAAGGAACCTGGGGGTGAGGCCTTTCTGCAGCTGCAGGGGGAGGTTCAGGATCCATGGGGTCAGGCCTTTTCTGTAGCAGCAGGGAGAGGCTCAGGAACCTGGGGGTGAGGTCTTTCTGCAGCTACACGGGGATGTTCAGGAGCCTGGGGGTGAGGCATTTCTGCAGCTGCATGGAGAGGCCCAGGAACCTGGGGGTGAGGTTTTTTCAATAGCTGCAGGAAGAGGCTCAGGAACCTGGGGGTGAGGCCTTTCTGCAGCTGGAGGGAGAGACTCAGGAACCTGGGGGTCAGGCCTTTATGCAGCCTCAGGGAGAGGCTCAGGAACCTGGGGGCGAGGCGTTTCTGCAGCTGCAGGGAGAGGCTCAGGGACCTGGGGGTGAGGCCTTTTCTGTAGCTGCAGGGAGAGGCTCAGGAACCTGAGGGTGAGGCCTTTTCTGTAGCTGCAGGGAAAGGCTCAGGAACCTGGGGTTGAGGCCTTTCTGCAGCTGCACTGGTATGTTCCGGAACCTGGGGGTGAGGCATTTCTGCAGCTGCAGGGAGAGGCTCAGGAACCTGGGGGTGAGGCCTTTTTGCAGCTGCAGGGATAGGCTCAGAAACCTGGGGGTGAGGCCTTTCTGCAGCTGCAGGGATAGGCTCAGGAACCTGGGGGTGAGGCATTTTCTGTAGCTGCAGGGAGAGGCTCAGGAACCTGGGGGCGAGGCCTTTCTGCAGCTACAGGGGGAGGCTCAGGAACCTGGGGGTGAGGACTTTCTGCAGCTGTACGGGGATGTTCAGGAACCTGGGGGTGAGGTTTTTCTGCAGCTGCAGGGAGAGGCTCAGGAACCTGGGAGTGAGGCCTTTTTGCAGCTGCACGGGGATGTTCAGAAACCTGGGGGTGAGGCATTTCTGCAGCTGCAGGGAGAGGCTCAGGAACCTGGGGGTGACGCCTTTTTGCAGCTGCAGGGATAGGCTCAGGAACCTGCGGGTGAGGCCTTTCTGCAGTTGCAGGGATAGGCTCAGGAACCCGGGGGTGAGGCATTTTTTGTAGCTGCAGGGAGAGGCTCAGGAACCTGGGGGCGAGGCCCTTCTGCAGCTACAGGGGGAGGCTCAGGAACCTGGGGGTGAGGACTTTCTGCAGCTGTACGGGGATATTCAGGAACCTGGGTGTGAGGTCTTTCTGCAGCTGCAGGGAGAGGCTCAGGAACCTGGGGGTCAGGCCTTTCTGCAGCTGCACGGGTATTTTCAGGAACCTGGGGGTGAGGCCTTTCTGCAGCTGCAGAGAGAGGCTCAGGAACCTGGGAGTGAGGCCTTTATGCAGCTGCAGGGAGAGGCTCAGGGACCTGGGAGTGAGGCCTTTATACAGCTGCACGGGGATGTTCAGGAACCTGGGGGTGAGGTCATTCTGCAGCTGCAGGGATAGGTTCAGGAACCAGGGTGTGAGGCCTTTCTGCAGCTGCAGGGAGAGGTTCTGGAACCTGGGGGTGAGGTCTTTCTGTAGCTGCAGGGAGAGGTTCAGGAACCTGAGGGTTAGACCTTTCTGCAGCTGCAGGGAGAGGCTCAGGAACCTGGGGGTGAGGCCTTTCTGCAGCTGCAGGGAGAGGTTATTGAACCTGGGGGTGAGGCCTTTCTGCAGGGGGAGGTTCAGGAACCTGGGGGTGAGGCCTTTCTGCACCTGCAGGGGGAGGTTCAGGAACCTGGGTGTGAGGCCTTTTCTGTAGCTGCAAGGAGAGGCTCAGGAACCTGGGGGTGAGGCCTTTCTGCAGCTGCAGGGGGAGGGTCAGGAACCTGGGGGTGAGACCTTTTCTGTAGCTGCAGGGAGAGGCTCAGGAACCTGAAGGTGAGGCCTTTTCTGTAGCTGCAGGGAAAGGCTCAGGGACCTGGGGTGAGGCCTTGCTGCAGGGATAGGCTCAGGAACCTGGGGTTGAGGCCTTTCTGCAGCTGCACGGGGATGTTCAGAAACCTGGGGGTGAGGCATTTCTGCAGCTGTAGGGAGAGGCTCAGGAACCTGGGGGTGAGGCCTTTGTGCAGCTGCAGGGATAGGCTCAGGAACCTGGGGGTGAGGCCTTTCTGCAGCTGCAGGGATAGGCTCAGGAAGGAACCTGGGGGTGAGGCATTTTCTGTAGCTGCAGGGAGAGGCTCAGGAACCTGGGGGCGAGGCCTTTCTGCAGCTGCAGGGGAGGCTCAGGAACCTGGGGGTGAGGACTTTCTGCAGCTGTACGGGGATATTCAGGAACCTGGGTGTGAGGTCTTTCTGCAGCTGTAGGGAGAGGCTCAGGAACCTGGGGGTCAGGGCTTTCTGCACCTGCACGGGTATGTTCAGGAACCTGGGGGTGAGGCCTTTCTGCAGCTGCAGGGAGAGGCTCAGGAACCTGGGAGTGAGGCCTTTTTGCAGCTGCAGGGAGAGGCTCAGGGACCTGGCAGTGAGATCTTTATGCAGCTGCATGGAGATGTTCAGGAACCTGGGGCTGAGGTCATTCTGCAGCTGCAGGGAGAGACTCAGGAACCTGGGGGTGAGGCCTTTTTGCAGCTGCAGGGATAGGTTCAGGAACCAGGGTGTGAGGCCTTTCTGCAGCTGCAGGGAGAGGTTCAGGAACCTGGGGGTGAGGCCTTTCTGTAGCTGCAGGGAGAGGCTCAGGATCCTGGGGTGAGGCCGTTTTGCAGCTTCTGGGAGAGGCTCAGGAACCTGGGGTTGAGGCCTTTCTGCAGCTAAAGGGATAGGTTCAGGAACCAGGGTGTGAGGCCTTTCTGCAGCA
Source organism: Triturus cristatus (assembly GCF_964204655.1). Taxonomy (NCBI): domain Eukaryota; kingdom Metazoa; phylum Chordata; class Amphibia; order Caudata; family Salamandridae; genus Triturus; species Triturus cristatus. Next base: position 195,042,207 of record NC_140579.1, read on the forward strand.
TCAGGGAGAGGTTCAGGAACCTGGGGGTGTGATCTTTCTGCAGCTGCAGGGAGAGGTTCAGGAACCTGAGGGTTAGACCTTTCTGCAGCTGCAGGGAGAGGTTATTGAACCTGGGGGTGAGGCTTTTCTGCAGGGGGAGGTTCAGGAACCTGGGGGCGAGGCCTTTCTGCAACTGCAGGGGGAGGTTCAGGAACCTGGGGGTGAGGCCGTTTCTGTAGCTGCAGGGAGAGGCTCAGTAACCTGGGGGTGAGGCCTTTCTGCAGCTGCAGGGAGAGGGTCAGGAACCTGGGGGTGAGGCCTTTTCTGCAGCTGCAGGGAGAGGCTCAGGAACCTGGGGGTGAGGCCTTTTCTGTAGCTGCAGGTAGAGGTTCAGGAATCTGGGGGTGAGGCCTTTCTGCAGCTGCACGGGTATGTTCAGGAACCTGGGGGTGAGGCCTTTCTGCAGCTGCAGGGAGAGGTTCAGTAATCTGGGGGTGAGGCCTTTCTGCAGCTGCAGGGAGAGGTTCAGGAACCCGGGGTGAGGCCTTTCTGCAGCTGCAGGGAGAGGTTCAGGAACCTGAGGGTTAGACCTTTCTGCAGCTGCAGGGAGAGGCTCAGGAACCTGGGGGTGAGGCCTTTTCTGTAGCTGCAGGTAGAGGTTCAGGAATCTGGGGGTGAGGCCTTTCTGCAGCTGCACGGGTATGTTCAGGAACCTGGGGGTGAGGCCTTTCTGCAGCTGCAGGGAGAGGTTCAGGAATCTGGGGGTGAGGCCTTTCTGCAGCTGCAGGGAGAGGTTCAGGAACCCGGGGTGAGGCCTTTCTGCAGCTGCAGGGAGAGGTTATTGAACCTGGGGGTGAGTCCTTTCTGCAGGGGGAGGTTCAGGAACCTGGGGGTGAGGCATTTCTGCAACTGCAGGGGGAGGTTCAGGAAACTGGGGGTGAGGCCTTTTCTGTAGCTGCAGGGGGAGGTTCAGGAATCTGGGGGTGAGGCCTTTCTGCAGCTGCAGGGAGAGGCTCAGGAACCTGGGGGTGAGGCTTTTCTGCAGCTGCAGGGGGAGGGTCAGGAACCTGGGGGTGAGGCCTTTTTTGTAGCTGCAGGTAGAGGTTCAGGAATCTGGGGGTGAGGCCTTTCTGCAGCTGCAGGGAGAGGCTCAGGAACCTGGGGTTGAGGCCTTTCTGCAGCTGCAGGGATATGCTCAGAAACATGGGGGTGAGACCTTTCTGCAGCTGAACGGGGATGTTTAGGAACCTGGGGTGAGGCCGTTCTGCAGCTGCAGGGAGAGGCTCAGGAACCTGGGGGTGAGGCCTTTATGCAGCTGCAGGGAGAGGCTCAGGAACCTGGGAGTGAGGCCTTTTTGCAGCTGCAGGGAGAGGCTCAGGAACCTGGGGGTGAGGCCTTTCTGCAGCTGTACGGGGATGTTCAGAAACCTGGGGGTGAGGCATTTCTGCAGCTGCAGGGAGAGGATCAGGAACCTGGAGGTGAGGCTTTTTTCCAGCTGCAGGGATAGGCTCAGGAACCTGGGGGGAGGCCTTTCTGCAGCTGCATGGATAGGCTCAGGAACCTGGGGGTGAGGCCTTTTCTGTAGCTGCAGGGAGAGGCTCAGGAACCTGGGGTGAGTCCTTTCTGCAGCTGCAGGGAGGCTCTGGAACCTGGGGGTGAGGCCTTTTCTGTAGCTGCAGGGGGAGGCTCAGGAACCTGGGGGTGAGGCCTTTTGCAGCTGCAGGGATAGGCTCAGAAACATGGGGGTGAGACCTTTCTGCAGCTGAACAGGTATGTTCAGGAACCTGGGAGTGAGGCCTTTTTGCAGCTGCATGGAGAGGCTCAGGAACCTGGGGGTGGGGCCTTTCTGCAGCTGCACGGGGAGGTTCAGGAACCTGGGGGTGAGGCCTTTTCTGTAGCTGCAGGGAGAGGCTCAGGAACCTGGGGGTGAGGCCTTTCTGCAGCTGCAGGGGTATGTTCAGGAACCTGGGGGTGGGGCCTTTCTGCAGCTGCAGGGAGAGGCTCAGGAACCTGGGGGTGAGGCCTTTTGCAGCTGCAGGGATAGGCTCAGAAACATGGGGGTGAGACCTTTCTGCAGCTGAACGGGTATGTTCAGGAACCTGGGAGTGAGGCCTTTTTGCAGCTGCATGGAGAGGCTCAGGAACCTGGGGGTGAGGCCTTTCTGCAGCTGCACAGGGAGGTTCAGGAACCTGGGGGTGAGGCCTTTTCTGTAGCTGCAGGGAGAGGCTCAGGAACCTGGGGGTGAGGCCTTTCTGCAGCTGCAGGGAGAGGCTCAGGAACCTGGGGGTGAGGCCTTTTTGCAGCTGCAGGGATAGGTTCAGGAACCAGGGTGTGAGGCCTTTCTGCAGCTGCAGGGAGAGGTTCAGGAACCTGGGAGTGAGGCCTTTCTGTAGCTGCAGGGAGAGGCTCAGGATCCTGGGGTGAGGCCTTTTTGCAGCTTCTGGGAGAGGCTCAGGAACCTGGGGTTGAGGCCTTTCTGCAGCTAAAGGGATAGGTTCAGGAACCAGGGTGTGAGGCCTTTCTGCAGCAGCAGGGAGAGGTTCAGGAACCTGGGGGTGAGATCTTTCTGCAGCTGCAGGGAGAGGTTCAGGAACCTGAGGGTTAGACCTTTCTGCAGCTGCAGGGAGAGGTTATTGAACCTGGGGGTGAGGCTTTACTGCAGGGGGAGGTTCAGGAACCTGGGGGCGAGGCCTTTCTGCAACTGCAGGGGGAGGTTCAGGAACCTGGGGGTGAGGCCTTTTCTGTAGCTGCAGGGAGAGGCTCAGTAACCTGGGGGTGAGGCCTTTCTGCAGCTGCAGGGAGAGGGTCAGGAACCTGGGGGTGAGGCCTTTTCTGCAGCTGCAGGGAGAGGCTCAGGAACCTGGGGGTGAGGCCTTTTCTGTAGCTGCAGGTAGAGGTTCAGGAATCTGGGGGTGAGGCCTTTCTGCAGCTGCACGGGTATGTTCAGGAACCTGGGGGTGAGGCCTTTCTGCAGCTGCAGGGAGAGGTTCAGTAATCTGGGGGATGAGGCCTTTCTGCAGCTGCAGGGAGAGGTTCAGGACCCCGGGGTGAGGCCTTTCTGCAGCTGCAGGGAGAGGTTCAGGAACCTGAGGGTTAGACCTTTCTGCAGCTGCAGGGAGAGGCTCAGGAACCTGGGGGTGAGGCCTTTTCTGTAGTTGCAGGTAGAGGTTCAGGAATCTGGGGGTGAGGCCTTTCTGCAGCTGCACGGGTATGTTCAGGAACCTGGGGGTGAGGCCTTTCTGCAGCTGCAGGGAGAGGTTCAGGAATCTGGGGGTGAGGCCTTTCTGCAGCTGCAGGGAGAGGTTCAGGAACCCGGGGTGAGGCCTTTCTGCAGCTGCAGGGAGAGGTTATTGAACCTGGGGGTGAGGCATTTCTGCAACTGCAGGGGGAGGTTCAGGAAACTGGGGGTGAGGCCTTTTCTGTAGCTGCAGGTAGAGGTTCAGGAATCTGGGGGTGAGGCCTTTTCTGTAGCTGCAGGGAGAGGTTCAGGAACCTGGGGGTGAGGCCTTTTCTGTAGCTGCAGGGAAAGGCTCAGGAAACTGCGGGTGAGGCCTTGCTGCAGGGATAGGCTCAGCAACCTGGGGTTGAGGCCTTTCTGCAGCTGCACGGGGATGTTCATTAACCTGGGGCTGAGGCCTTTCTGCAACTGAAGTGAGGGGCTCAGAAACCTGGCGGTGAGGACTTTTTGCAGCTGCGGGGATAGGCTCAGGAACCTGAGGGTGAGGCCTTTCTGCAGCTGTACGGGGATGTTCAGAAACCTGGGGGTGAGGCATTTCTGCAGCTGCAGGGAGAGGCTCAGGAACCTGGCGGCGAGGCCTTTTCTGTAGCTGCAGGGGGAGGCTCAGGAACCTGGGGGTGAGGCCTTTTGCAGCTGCAGGGATAGGCTCAGAAACATGGGGGTGAGACCTTTCTGCAGCTGAACGGGTATGTTTAGGAAGCTGGGAGTGAGGCCTTTTTGCAGCTGCATGGAGAGGCTCAGGAACCTGGGGGTGAGGCCTTTCTGCAGCTGCACGGGGAGGTTCAGGAACCTGGGGGTGAGGCCTTTTCTGTAGCTGTAGGGAGAGGCTCAGGAACCTGGGGGTGAGGCCTTTTCTGTAGCTGCAGGGGGAGGCTCAGGAACCTGGGGGTGAGGCCTTTTGCAGCTGCAGGGATAGGCTCAGAAACATGGGGGTGAGACCTTTCTGCAGCTGAACGGGTATGTTCAGGAACCTGGGAGTGAGGCCTTTTTGCAGCTGCATGGAGAGGCTCAGGTACCAGGGGGTGAGGCATTTCTGCAGCTGCACGGGGAGGTTCAGGAACCTGGGGGTGAGGCCTTTTCTGTAGCTGCAGGGAGAGGCTCAGGAACCTGGGGGTGAGGCCTTTCTGCAGCTGCAGGGGTATGTTCAGGAACCTGGGGGTGGGGCCTTTCTGCAGCTGCAGGGAGAGGTTCAGGAACCTGGGGGTGAGGCCTTTTGCAGCTGCAGGGATAGGCTCAGAAACATGGGGGTGAGACCTTTCTGCAGCTGAACGGGTATGTTCAGGAACCTGGGAGTGAGGCCTTTTTGCAGCTGCATGGAGAGGCTCAGGAACCTGGGGGTGAGGCCTTTCTGCAGCTGCACGGGGAGGTTCAGGAACCTGGGGGTGAGGCCTTTTCTGTAGCTGCAGGGAGAGGCTCAGGAACCTGGGGGTGAGGCCTTTCTGCAGCTGCAGGGAGAGGCTCAGGAACCTGGGGGTGAGGCCTTTTTGCAGCAGCAGGGATAGGTTCAGGAACCAGGGTGTGAGGCCTTTCTGCAGCTGCAGGGAGAGGTTCAGGAACCTGGGAGTGAGGCCTTTCTGTAGCTGCAGGGAGAGGCTCAGGATCCTGGGGTGAGGCCTTTTTGCAGCTTCTGGGAGAGGCTCAGGAACCTGGGGTTGAGGCCTTTCTGCAGCTAAAGGGATAGGTTCAGGAACCAGGGTGTGAGGCCTTTCTGCAGCAGCAGGGAGAGGTTCAGGAACCTGGGGGTGAGATCTTTCTGCAGCTGCAGGGAGAGGTTCAGGAACCTGAGGGTTAGACCTTTCTGCAGCTGCAGGGAGAGGTTATTGAACCTGGGGGTGAGGCTTTACTGCAGGGGGAGGTTCAGGAACCTGGGGGCGAGGCCTTTCTGCAACTGCAGGGGGAGGTTCAGGAACCTGGGGGTGAGGCCTTTTCTGTAGCTGCAGGGAGAGGCTCAGTAACCTGGGGGTGAGGCCTTTCTGCAGCTGCAGGGAGAGGGTCAGGAACCTGGGGGTGAGGCCTTTTCTGCAGCTGCAGGGAGAGGCTCAGGAACCTGGGGGTGAGGCCTTTTCTGTAGCTGCAGGTAGAGGTTCAGGAATCTGGGGGTGAGGCCTTTCTGCAGCTGCACGGGTATGTTCAGGAACCTGGGGGTGAGGCCTTTCTGCAGCTGCAGGGAGAGGTTCAGTAATCTGGGGGTGAGGCCTTTCTGCAGCTGCAGGGAGAGGTTCAGGAACCCGGGGTGAGGCCTTTCTGCAGCTGCAGGGAGAGGTTCAGGAACCTGAGGGTTAGACCTTTCTGCAGCTGCAGGGAGAGGCTCAGGAACCTGGGGGTGTGGCCTTTTCTGTAGCTGCAGGGAGAGGCTCAGGAACCTGGGGGTGAGGCCTTGCTGCAGGGATAGGCTCAGGAACCTGGGGTTGAGGCCTTTCTGCAGCTGCAGGGAGAGGTTCAGTAATCTGGGGGTGAGGCCTTTCTGCAGCTGCAGGGAGAGGTTCAGGAACCCGGGGTGAGGCCTTTCTGCAGCTGCAGGGAGAGGTTCAGGAACCTGAGGGTTAGACCTTTCTGCAGCTGCAGGGAGAGGCTCAGGAATCTGGGGGTGAGGCCTTTCTGCAGCTGCACGGGTATGTTCAGGAACCTGGGGGTGAGGCCTTTCTGCAGCTGCAGGGAGAGGTTCAGGAATCTGGGGGTGAGGCCTTTCTGCAGCTGCAGGGAGAGGTTCAGGAACCCGGGGTGAGGCCTTTCTGCAGCTGCAGGGAGAGGTTATTGAACCTGGGGGTGAGGCATTTCTGCAACTGCAGGGGGAGGTTCAGGAAACTGGGGGTGAGGCCTTTTCTGTAGCTGCAGGTAGAGGTTCAGGAATCTGGGGATGAGGCCTTTCTGCAGCTGCAGGGATATGCTCAGAAACATGGGGGTGAGACCTTTCTGCAGCTGAACGGGGATGTTCAGGAACCTGGGGTGAGGCCGTTCTGCAGCTGCAGGGAGAGGCTCAGGAACCTGGGGGTGAGGCCTTTCTGCAGCTGCAGGGAGAGGCTCAGGAACCTGGGAGTGAGGCCTTTTTGCAGCTGCAGGGAGAGGCTCAGGAACCTGGGGGTGAGGCCTTTCTGCAGCTGCACGGGGAGGTTCAGGAACCTGGGGGTGAGGCCTTTTCTGTAGCTGCAATGAGAGGCTCAGGAACCTGGGGGTGAGGCCTTCCTGCAGCTGCAGGGAGAGGCTCAGGAACCTGGGGGTGAAGCCTTTCTGCAGCTGCAGGGAGAGGCTCAGGATCCTGGGGTGAGGCCTTTTTGCAGCTGCAGGGAGAGGCTCAGGAACCTGGGGTTGAGGCCGTTCTGCAGCTAAAGGGGGAGGTTCAGGAAACTGGGGGTGAGGCCTTTTCTGTAGCTGCAGGTAGAGGTTCAGGAATCTGGGGGTGAGGCCTTTTCTGTAGCTGCAGGGAGAGGTTCAGGAACCTGGGGGTGAGGCCTTTTCTGTAGCTGCAGGGAAAGGCTCAGGAACCTGCGGGTGAGGCCTTGCTGCAGGGATAGGCTCAGGAACCTGGGGTTGAGGCCTTTCTGCAGCTGCACGGGGATGTTCATTAACCTGGGGCTGAGGCCTTTCTGCAACTGAAGTGAGGGGCTCAGAAACCTGGCGGTGAGGACTTTTTGCAGCTGCGGGGATAGGCTCAGGAACCTGAGGGTGAGGCCTTTCTGCAGCTGTACGGGGATGTTCAGAAACCTGGGGGTGAGGCATTTCTGCAGCTGCAGGGAGAGGCTCAGGAACCTGGGGGTCAGGCCTTTCTGCAGCTGCACGGGTATGTTCTGGAACCTGGGGGTGAGGCCTTTCTGCAGCTGCAGGGAGAGGCTCAGGAACCTGGGAGTGAGGCCTTTTTGCAGCTGCAGGGAGAGGCTCAGGGACCTGGGAGTGAGGCCTTTATGCAGCTGCACGGGGATGTTCAGGAACCTGGGGGTGAGGTCATTCGGCAGCTGCAGGAAGAGGCTCAGGAACCTGGGGGTGAGGCCTTTTTGCAGCTGCAGGGAGAGGCTCAGGAACCTGGGGGTGAGGCCTTTCTGCAGCTGCAGGGAGAGGTTATTGAACCTGGGGGTGAGGCCTTTTCTGTAGCTGCAGGGAGAGGCTCAGGAACCTGGGGGTGAAGCCTTTCTGCAGCTGCAGGGAGAGGCTCAGGAACCTGGGGTTGAGGCCGTTCTGCAGCTAAAGGGGGGGGTTCAGGAAACTGGGGGTGAGGCCTTTTCTCTAGCTGCAGGTAGAGGTTCAGGAATCTGGGGGTGAGGCCTTTCTGCAGCTGCAGGGAGAGGCTCAGGAACCTGGGGGTGAGGCCTTTTCTGTAGCTGCAGGGAGAGGTTCAGGATCCTGGGGGTGAGGCCTTTTCTGTAGCTGCAGGGAGAGGCTCAGGAACCTGGGGGTGAAGCCTTTCTGCAGCTGCAGGGAGAGGCTCAGGAACCTGGGGTTGAGGCCGTTCTGCAGCTAAAGGGGGAGGTTCAGGAAACTGGGGGTGAGGCCTTTTCTCTAGCTGCAGGTAGAGATTCAGGAATCTGGGGGTGAGGCCTTTCTGCAGCTGCAGCTGCAGGGAGAAGCTCAGGAACCTGGGGGTGAGGCCTTTTCTGTAGCTGCAGGGAGAGGTTCAGGATCCTGGGGGTGAGGCCTTTTCTGTAGCTGCAGGGAAAGGCTCAGGAACCTGCGGGTGAGGCCTTGCTGCAGTGATAGGCTCAGGAACCTGGGGTTGAGGCCTTTCTGCAGCTGCACGGGGATGTTCAGGAACCTGGGGCTGAGGCCTTTCTGCAGCTGAAGTGAGGGGCTCAGAAACCTGGCGGTGAGGACTTTTTGCAGCTGCGGGATAGGCTCAGGAACCTGGGGGTGAGGCCTTTATGCAGCTGTACGGGGATGTTCAGAAACCTGAGGGTGAGGCATTTCTGTAGCTGCAGGGAGAGGATCAGGAACCTGGGGGTGAGGCCTTTTTGCAGCTGCAGGGAGAGGCTCAGGAACCTGGGGGTGAGGCCTTTCTGCAGCTGCAGCGAGAGGCTCAGGAGCCTGAGGGTGAGGCCTTTTCTGTAGCTGCAGGGGGAGGCTCAGGAACCTGGGGGTGAGGCCTTTTTGCAGCTGCACAGGTATGTTCAGGAACCTAAGGGTTGGGCCTTTCTGCAGCTGCAGGGAGAGGCGCAGGAACCTGGGGGTGAGGCCTTTTGCAGCTGCAGGGATAGGCTCAGGAACCTGGGGGTGAGGCCTTTCTGCAGCTGCACGGGGATGTTCAGAAAGCTGGGGGTCAGGCCTTTCTACAGCTGCAGGGAGAGGCTCCGGAACCTGGGGGTGAGGCCTTTTTGCAGCTGCAGGGAGAGGCTCAGGAACCTGGGGGTGAGGCCTTTCTGCAGCTGCAGGGAGAGGCTCAGGAACCTGGGGGTGAGGCCTTTCTGTAGCTGCAGAGAGAGGCTCAGGAACCTGGGAGTTATGCCTTTCTGTAGCTGCAGAGAGAGGCTCGGGAACCTGGGGATGAGGACTTTTCTGTAGATGCAGGGAGAGGCTCAGGAACCTGGGGGTGAGACCTTTTCTGTAGCTGCATGGCGAGGCTCAGGAACCTGGGGGTGAGGCCTTTTCTGTAGCTGCAGGGAAAGGCTCAGGAACCTGGGGGTGAGGCCTTGCTGCAGGGATAGGCTCAGGAACCTGGGGTTGAGGCCTTTCTGCAGCAGCACGGGGATGTTCAGGAACCTGGGGGTGAGGCCTTTCTGCAGCTGAAGTGAGGGGCTCAGAAACCTGGCGGTGAGGACGTTTTGCAGCTGGGGGAATAGGCTCAAGAACCTGGGGGTTAGGCCTTTCTGCAGCTGCACGGGGATGTTCAGAAACCTGGGGGTGAGGCATTTCTGCAGGGAGAGGCTCAGGAACCTGGGGGTGAGGCCTTTTTGCAGCTGCAGGGATAGGCTCAGGAACCTGGGGGTGAGGCCTTTTTGCATCTGCAGGGAGAGGCTCAGGAACCTGGGGGTGAGGCCTTTATGCAGCTGCAGGGAGAGGCTAAGGAACCTGGGGGTAAGGCCTTTCTGCAGCTGCAGGGAGAGGCTCAGGATCCATGGGGTGAGGCCTTTTCTGTAGCTGCAGGGAGAGGCTCAGGAACCTGGGGGTGAGGCCTTTCTGCAGCTGCAGGGAGAGGCTCAGGAACCTGGGGGTGAGGACTTTTTGCAGCTGCAGGGATAGGCTCAAGAACCTGGGGGTTAGGCCTTTCTGCAGCTGCACGGGGATGTTCAGAAACTTGGGGGTGAGGCATTTCTGCAGGGGGAGGTTCAGGATCCATGGGGTGAGGCCTTTTCTGTAGCTGCAGGGAGAGGCTCAGGAACCTGGGGGTGAGGCCTTTCTGCAGCTGCAGGGAGAGGCTCAGGAACCTGGGGGTGAGGACTTTTCTGTAGCTGCAGGGAGAGGCGCAGGAACCTGGGGGTGAGGCCTTTTCTGTAGATGGAGGGAGAGGCTCAGGAACCTGGGGGTGAGACCTTTCTGCAGCTGCAAGAATAGGCTCAGAAACCTGGGGGTGAGGTCTTTCTGTAGCTGCAGGGAAAGGCTCAGGAACCTGGGGGTGAGGCCTTTTCTGTAGCTGCAGGGAAAGGCTCAGGAACCTGGGGGTGAGGCCTTGCTGCAGGTATAGGCTCAGGAACCTGGGGTTGAGGCCTTTCTGCAGCTGCACGGGATGTTCAGGAACCTGGGGGTCAGGCCTTTCTACAGCTGCAAGGATAGGCTCAGGAACCTGGGGGTGAGGCCTTTCTACAGCTGCAGGGAGAGGCTCGTGAACCTGGGGGTGAGGCCTTTCTGCAGCTGCAAGGATAGGCTCAGGAACCTGGGGTGAGGCCTTTTTTGCAGCTGCAGGGATAGGCTCAGGAACCTGGGGGTGAGGCCTTTCTGCAGCTGCACGGGGATGTTCAGAAACCTGGGGATCAGGCCTTTCTACAGCTGCAGGGAGAGGCTCCGGAACCTGGGGGTGAGGTCTTTTTGCAGCTGCAGGGATAGGCTCAGGAACCTGGGGGTGAGGCCTTTCTGCAGCTGCACGGGTATGTTCAGGAACCTGTGGGTGAGGCCTTTCTGCAGCTGCAGGGAGAGGTTATTGAACCTTGGGGTGAGGCCTTTTTGCAGGGGGAGGTTCAGGAACCTGGGGGTGAGGCCTTTCTGCAGCTGCAGGGATAGGCTCAGGAACCTGGGGTGGAGGCCTTTTTGCAGCTGCACGGGGATGTTCAGGAACCTGGGGGTGAGGCCTTTCTGCAACTGAAGTGAGGGGCTCAGAAACCTGGCGGTGAGGACTTTTTGCAGCTGCAGGAATAGGTTCAAGAACTTGGGGGTTAGGCCTTTCTGCAGCTGCACGGGGATGTTCAGAAACCTGGGGGTGAGGCATTTCTGCAGGGAGAGGCTCAGGAACCTGAGGGTGAATCCTTTTTGCAGCTGCAGGGATAGGCTCAGGAACCTGGGGGTGAGGCATTTTCTGTAGCTGCAGGGAGAGGCTCAGGAACCTGGGGGCAAGGCCTTTCTGCAGCTACAGGGGGAGGCTCAGGAACCTGGGGGTGAGGACTTTCTGCAGCAGTATGGGGATGTTCAGGAACCTGGGAGTGAGGTCTTTCTGCAGCTGCAGAAGAGGCTCAGGAACCTGGGGTCAGGCCTTTCTGTAGCTGCACGGGTATATTCAGGAACCTGGGGGTGAGGCCTCTCTGCAGCTGCGGGAATAGTCTCAGGAACCTGGGGGTGAGGCCTTTCTGCAGCTGCACGGGGATGTTCAGGAACCTGGGGGTGAGGCATTCCTGCAGCTGCAGGGAGAGGCTCAGGAACCTGGGGGTGAGGCCTTTTTGCAGCTGCAGGGATAGGGTCAGGAACCTGGGGGTGAGTCTTTTCTGCAGCTGCAGGGAGAGGCTCAGGAACCTTGGGGTGAGGCCTTTTCTGTAGCTGCAGTCAGAGGTTCAGGAACCTGGGGGTGAGGCCTTTCTGCAGCTGCAGGGAGAGGCTCACGAACCTGGGGCTGAGGCCTTTCTGCAGCTACAGGGATATGCTCAGGAACCTGGGTGGTGAGGCCATTCTGTAGCTGCAGGGAGAGGCTCAGGAACCTGGGGGCTGAGGCCTTTCTGCAGCTACAGGGATAGGCTCAGGAACCTGGATGGTGAGGCCATTCTTTAGCTGCAAGGATAGGCTCAGGAACCTGGGGGTCAGGCCTTTCTACAGCTGCAGGGAGAGGCTCCGGAACCTGGGGTGAGGCCTTTTTGCAGCTGCAGGGATAGGCTCAGGAACCTGGGGGTGAGGCCTTTCTGCAGCTGCACGGGTATGTTCAGGAACCTGTGGGTGAGGCCTTTCTGCAGCTGCAGGGAGAGGTTATTGAACCTGGGGGTGAGGCCTTTTTGCAGGGGGAGGTTCAGGAACCTGGGGGTGAGGCCTTTCTGCAGCTGCAGGGGGAGGTTCAGGAACCTGGGGGTGAGGCCTTTTCTGTAAATGCAGGGAGAGGCTCAGGAACCTGGGGGTGAGGCCTTTCTGCAGCTTCAGATAGAGGCTCAGAAACCTGAGGGTGAGGCCTTTTTTGCAGCTGCAGGAATAGGCTCAGGAACCTGGTGGTGAGGCCTTTCTGCAGCTGCAGGGAGAGGCTCCGGAACCTGGGGGTGAGGCCTTTCTGCAGCTGCACGGGGATGTTCAGGAACCTGGGGGTGAGGCCTTTCTGTAGCTGCATGGAGAGGCTCAGGAACCTGGGGTGAGGGCTTTCTGCAGCTGCACGGGGATGTTTAGGAACCTGGGGTGAGGCCTTTCTGCAGCTGCAGGGAGAGGCTCAGGAACCTGGGGGTGAGGCCTTTCTGCAGCTGCAGGGATAGGCTCAGGAACTTGGGGGCTGAGGCCTTTCTGCAGCTGCAGGGGGGAGGCTGAGGATCCTTGGGTGAGGCCTTTTCTGCAGCTACAGGGAGAGGCTCAGGAACCTGGGGGTGAGGCCTTTCTGCAGCTGCAGGGGGAGGTTCAGGTACCTGTGGGAGAGGCCTTTTCTGCAGCTGCAGGGGGAGGCTCAGGAACCTGGGGGTGAGGCCTTTCTGCAGCTACACGGGGATGTTCAGGAACCTGGGGGTGAGGCCTTTCTGCAGCTACACGGGGATGTTCAGGAGCCTGGGGGTGAGGCCTTTCTGCAGCTGTAGGGAGAGGCCCAGGAACCTGGGGGTGAGGTTTTTTCAATAGCTGCAGGAAGAGGCTCAGGAACCTGGGGGTGAGGCCTTTCTGCAGCTGGAGTTAGAGACTCAGGAACCTGGGGGTCAGGCCTTTCTGCAGCCTCAGGGAGAGGCTCAGGAACCTGGGAGTGAGGCCTTTTTTCAGCTGCAGGGAGAGGCTAAGGAACCTGGGGGTGAGGCCTTTCAGCAGCTGCAGGAGGAGGCTAAGGAACCTGGGGGTGAGGCCTTTCTGCAGCTGCAGGGGGAGGTTCAGGATCCATGGGGTGAGGCCTTTTCTGTAGCTGCAGGGAGAGGCTCGGGAAGCTGGGGGTGAGGACTTTTCTGTAGCTGCAGGGAGAGGCTCAGGAACCTGGGGGTGAGGCCTTTTCTGTAGATGCAGGGAGAGGCCTTTCTGCAGCTGCAAGGATAGGCTCAGAAACCTGGGGGTGAGGCCTTTCTGTAGCTGCAGGGAGAGGCTCGTGAACCTGGGGGTGAGGCCTTTCTGCAGCTGCAAGGATAGGCTCAGGAACCTGGGGTGAGGCCTTTTTTGCAGCTGCAGGGATAGGCTCAGGAACCTGGGGGTGAGGCCTTTCTGCAGCTGCACGGGGATGTTCAGAAACCTGGGGATCAGGCCTTTCTACAGCTGCAGGGAGAGGCTCCGGAACCTGGGGGTGAGGTCTTTTTGCAGCTGCAGGGATAGGCTCAGGAACCTGGGGGTGAGGCCTTTCTGCAGCTGCACGGGTATGTTCAGGAACCTGTGGGTGAGGCCTTTCTGCAGCTGCAGGGAGAGGTTATTGAACCTTGGGGTGAGGCCTTTTTGCAGGGGGAGGTTCAGGAACCTGGGGGTGAGGCCTTTCTGCAGCTGCAGGGATAGGCTCAGGAACCTGGGGTGGAGGCCTTTTTGCAGCTGCACGGGGATGTTCAGGAACCTGGGGGTGAGGCCTTTCTGCAACTGAAGTGAGGGGCTCAGAAACCTGGCGGTGAGGACTTTTTGCAGCTGCAGGAATAGGTTCAAGAACTTGGGGGTTAGGCCTTTCTGCAGCTGCACGGGGATGTTCAGAAACCTGGGGGTGAGGCATTTCTGCAGGGAGAGGCTCAGGAACCTGAGGGTGAATCCTTTTTGCAGCTGCAGGGATAGGCTCAGGAACCTGGGGGTGAGGCATTTTCTGTAGCTGCAGGGAGAGGCTCAGGAACCTGGGGGCAAGGCCTTTCTGCAGCTACAGGGGGAGGCTCAGGAACCTGGGGGTGAGGACTTTCTGCAGCAGTATGGGGATGTTCAGGAACCTGGGAGTGAGGTCTTTCTGCAGCTGCAGAAGAGGCTCAGGAACCTGGGGTCAGGCCTTTCTGTAGCTGCACGGGTATATTCAGGAACCTGGGGGTGAGGCCTCTCTGCAGCTGCGGGAATAGTCTCAGGAACCTGGGGGTGAGGCCTTTCTGCAGCTGCACGGGGATGTTCAGGAACCTGGGGGTGAGGCATTCCTGCAGCTGCAGGGAGAGGCTCAGGAACCTGGGGGTGAGGCCTTTTTGCAGCTGCAGGGATAGGGTCAGGAACCTGGGGGTGAGTCTTTTCTGCAGCTGCAGGGAGAGGCTCAGGAACCTTGGGGTGAGGCCTTTTCTGTAGCTGCAGTCAGAGGTTCAGGAACCTGGGGGTGAGGCCTTTCTGCAGCTGCAGGGAGAGGCTCACGAACCTGGGGCTGAGGCCTTTCTGCAGCTACAGGGATATGCTCAGGAACCTGGGTGGTGAGGCCATTCTGTAGCTGCAGGGAGAGGCTCAGGAACCTGGGGGCTGAGGCCTTTCTGCAGCTACAGGGATAGGCTCAGGAACCTGGATGGTGAGGCCATTCTTTAGCTGCAAGGATAGGCTCAGGAACCTGGGGGTCAGGCCTTTCTACAGCTGCAGGGAGAGGCTCCGGAACCTGGGGTGAGGCCTTTTTGCAGCTGCAGGGATAGGCTCAGGAACCTGGGGGTGAGGCCTTTCTGCAGCTGCACGGGTATGTTCAGGAACCTGTGGGTGAGGCCTTTCTGCAGCTGCAGGGAGAGGTTATTGAACCTGGGGGTGAGGCCTTTTTGCAGGGGGAGGTTCAGGAACCTGGGGGTGAGGCCTTTCTGCAGCTGCAGGGGGAGGTTCAGGAACCTGGGGGTGAGGCCTTTTCTGTAAATGCAGGGAGAGGCTCAGGAACCTGGGGGTGAAGCCTTTCTGCAGCTTCAGATAGAGGCTCAGAAACCTGAGGGTGAGGCCTTTTTTGCAGCTGCAGGAATAGGCTCAGGAACCTGGTGGTGAGGCCTTTCTGCAGCTGCAGGGAGAGGCTCCGGAACCTGGGGGTGAGGCCTTTCTGCAGCTGCACGGGGATGTTCAGGAACCTGGGGGTGAGGCCTTTCTGTAGCTGCATGGAGAGGCTCAGGAACCTGGGGGTGAGGGCTTTCTGCAGCTGCACGGGGATGTTTAGGAACCTGGGGTGAGGCCTTTCTGCAGCTGCAGGGAGAGGCTCAGGAACCTGGGGGTGAGGCCTTTCTGCAGCTGCAGGGATAGGCTCAGGAACTTGGGGGCTGAGGCCTTTCTGCAGCTGCAGGGGGGAGGCTGAGGATCCTTGGGTGAGGCCTTTTCTGCAGCTACAGGGAGAGGCTCAGGAACCTGGGGGTGAGGCCTTTCTGCAGCTGCAGGGGGAGGTTCAGGTACCTGTGGGAGAGGCCTTTTCTGCAGCTGCAGGGGGAGGCTCAGGAACCTGGGGGTGAGGCCTTTCTGCAGCTACACGGGGATGTTCAGGAACCTGGGGGTGAGGCCTTTCTGCAGCTACACGGGGATGTTCAGGAGCCTGGGGGTGAGGCCTTTCTGCAGCTGTAGGGAGAGGCCCAGGAACCTGGGGTTGAGGTTTTTTCAATAGCTGCAGGAAGAGGCTCAGGAACCTGGGGGTGAGGCCTTTCTGCAGCTGGAGTTAGAGACTCAGGAACCTGGGGGTCAGGCCTTTCTGCAGCCTCAGGGAGAGGCTCAGGAACCTGGGGGTGAGGCCTTTTTTCAGCTGCAGGGAGAGGCTAAGGAACCTGGGGGTGAGGCCTTTCAGCAGCTGCAGGAGGAGGCTAAGGAACCTGGGGGTGAGGCCTTTCTGCAGCTGCAGGGGGAGGTTCAGGATCCATGGGGTGAGGCCTTTTCTGTAGCTGCAGGGAGAGGCTCGGGAAGCTGGGGGTGAGGACTTTTCTGTAGCTGCAGGGAGAGGCTCAGGAACCTGGGGGTGAGGCCTTTTCTGTAGATGCAGGGAGAGGCCTTTCTGCAGCTGCAAGGATAGGCTCAGAAACCTGGGGGTGAGGCCTTTCTGTAGCTGCAGGGAGAGGCTCAGGAACCTGGGGGTGAAGCCTTTCTGTAGCTGCAGGGAGAGGATGAGGCCTTTTTGCAGCTGCAGGGAGAGGCTCAGGAACCTGGGGTTGAGGCCTTTCTGCAGCTAAAGGGGAAGGTTCAGGAAACTGGGGGTGAGGCCTTTTCTGTAGCTGCAGGTAGAGGTTCAGGGACCTGGGGGTGAGGCCTTTCTGCAGCTGCAGGGAGAGGCTCAGGGTCCTGGGGGTGAGGCCTTTTCTGTAGCTGCAGGGAGAGGCTCAGGAACCTGAGGGTGAGGCCTTTTCTGTAGCTGCAGGGAAAGGCTCAGGGACCTGGCGGTGAGGCCTTGCTGCAGGGATAGGCTCAGGAACCTGGGGTTGAGGCCTTTCTGCAGCTGCACGGGGATGTTCGAGAACCTGGTGGTGAGGCATTTCTGCAGCTGCAGGGAGAGGCTCAGGAACCTGGGGGTGAGGCCTTTTTGCAGCTGCAGGGATAGGCTCAGGAACCTGGGGGTGAGGCCTTTCTGCAGCTAAAGGGGGAGGTTCAGGAAACTGGGGGTGAGGCCTTTTCTGTAGCTGCAGGGAAAGGCTCAGGAAGCTGCGGGTGAGGCCTTGCTGCAGGGATAGGCTCAGGAACCTGGGGGTGAGGCCTTTTTGCAGCTGCACGGGTATGTTCAGGAACCTGGGGGTGGGGCCTTTCTGCAGGTGCAGGGAGAGGCTCAGGAACCTGGGGGTGAGGCCTTTTGCAGCTGCAGGGATAGGCTCAGAAACATGGGGGTGAGACCTTTCTGCAACTGAACGGGGATGTTCAGGAATCTGGGGGTGAGGCGGTTCTGCAGCTGCAGGGAGAGGCTCAGGAATCTGGGGGTGAGGCCTTTCTGCAGCTGCAGGGAGAGGCTCTGGAACCTGGGAGTGAGGCCTTTTTGCAGTTGCAGGGAGAGGCTCAGGAACCTGGGGGTGAGGCCTTTCTGCAGCTGCACGGGGAGGTTCAGGAACCTGGGGGTGAGGCCTTTTCTGTAGCTGCAGGGAGAGGCTCAGGAACCTGGGGGTGAGGCCTTTCTGCCGCTGCAGGGAGAGGCTCAGGAACCTGGGGGTGAGGCCTTTCTGCAGCTGCAGGGAGAGGCTCAGGATCCAGGGGGTGAGGCCTTTCTGCAGCTAAAGGGGGAGGTTCAGGAAACTGGGGGTGAGGCCTTTTCTGTAGCTGCAGGGAAAGGCTCAGGAAGCTGCGGGTGAGGCCTTGCTGCAGGGATAGGCTCAGGAACCTGGGGGTGAGGCCTTTTTGCAGCTGCACGGGTATGTTCAGGAACCTGGGGGTGGGGCCTTTCTGCAGGTGCAGGGAGAGGCTCAGGAACCTGGGGGTGAGGCCTTTTGCAGCTGCAGGGATAGGCTCAGAAACATGGGGGTGAGACCTTTCTGCAACTGAACGGGGATGTTCAGGAACCTGGGGGTGAGGCGGTTCTGCAGCTGCAGGGAGAGGCTCAGGAATCTGGGGGTGAGGCCTTTCTGCAGCTGCAGGGAGAGGCTCTGGAACCTGGGAGTGAGGCCTTTTTGCAGTTGCAGGGAGAGGCTCAGGAACCTGGGGGTGAGGCCTTTCTGCAGCTGCACGGGGAGGTTCAGGAACCTGGGGGTGAGGCCTTTTCTGTAGCTGCAGGGAGAGGCTCAGGAACCTGGGGGTGAGGCCTTTCTGCCGCTGCAGGGAGAGGCTCAGGAACCTGGGGGTGAGGCCTTTCTGCAGCTGCAGGGAGAGGC
Organism: Triturus cristatus; assembly: GCF_964204655.1. Lineage (NCBI taxonomy): Eukaryota > Metazoa > Chordata > Amphibia > Caudata > Salamandridae > Triturus > Triturus cristatus. The sequence goes on from NC_140579.1 coordinate 195,059,595, forward strand.
TCAGGATCCAGGGGGTGAGGCCTTTTCTGTAGCTGCAGGGAGAGGTTCAGGAACCTGGGGTGAGGCATTTCTGCAGCTGCAGGGAGAGGTTAAGGAACCTGCGGGTGAGGCCTTTCTGCAGCTTCAGGGAGAGGCTCAGGAACCTGGGGGTGAGGCCTTTTTGCAGCTGCAGGGATAGGTTCAGGAACCAGGGTGTGAAGCCTTTCTGCAGCTGCAGGGAGAGGTTCAGGAACCTGGGGGTGAGGCCTTTCTGCAGCTGCAGGGAGCGGTTCAGGAACCTGAGGGTTAGACCTTTCTGCAGCTGCAGGGAGAGGCTCAGGAACCTGGGGGTGAGGCCTTTCTGCAACTGCAGGGGGAGGTTATTGAACCTGGGGGTGAGGCCTTTTCTGTAGCTGCAGGGAGAGGCTCAGGAACCTGGGGGTGAGGCCTTTCTGCAGCTGCAGGGGGAGGGTCAGGAACCTGGGGGTGAGGCCTTTTATGCAGTTGCAGGGAGAGGCTCAGGAACCTGGGGGTGAGGCCTTTTCTGCGGCTGCAGTGGGAGGCTCAGGAACCTGGGGGTGAGGCCTTTCTGCAGCTGCACAGGTATGTTCAGGAACCTGGGGGTGAGGCCTTTCTGCAGCGGCAGGGAGAGGATCAGGAACCTGGGGGTGAGGCCTTTTTGCAGCTGCAGGGAGAGGCTCAGGAACCTGGGGGTGAGGCCTTTCTGCAGCTGCAGGGAGAGGCTCAGGAACCTGGGGGTGAGGCCTTTTCTGTAGCTGCAGGGGGAGGCTCAGGAACCTGGGGGTGAGGCCTTTTTGCAGCTGCACGGGTATGTTCAGGAACCTGGGGGTGGGGCCTTTCTGCAGCTGCAGGGAGAGGCTCAGGAACCTGGGGGTGAGGCCTTTTGCAGCTGCAGGGATAGGCTCAGAAACATAGGGGTGAGACCTTTCTGCAACTGAACGGGGATGTTCAGGAACCTGGGGGTGAGGCCGTTCTGCAGCTGCAGGGAGAGGCTCAGGAACCTGGGAGTGAGGCCTTTTTGCAGTTGCAGGGAGAGGCTCAGGAACCTGGGGGTGAGGCCTTTCTGCAGCTGCACGGGGAGGTTCAGGAACCTGGGGGTGAGGCCTTTTCTGTAGCTGCAGGGAGAGGCTCAGGAACCTGGGGGTGAGGCCTTTCTGCCGCTGCAGGGAGAGGCTCAGGAACCTGGGGGTGAGGCCTTTCTGCAGCTGCAGGGAGAGGCTCAGGAGCCAGGGGGTGAGGCCTTTTCTGTAGCTGCAGGGAGAGGTTCAGGAACCTGGGGTGAGGCATTTCTGCAGCTGCAGGGAGAGGTTAAGGAACCTGCGGGTGAGGCCTTTCTGCAGCTTCAGGGAGAGGCTCAGGAACCTGGGGTGAGGCCTTTTTGCAGCTGCAGGGATAGGTTCAGGAACCAGGGTGTGAAGCCTTTCTGCAGCTGCAGGGGGAGGTTCAGGAACCTGGGGGTGAGGCCTTTCTGCAGCTGCAGGGAGCGGTTCAGGAACCTGAGGGTTAGACCTTTCTGCAGCTGCAGGGAGAGGCTCAGGAACCTGGGGGTGAGGCCTTTCTGCAACTGCAGGGGGAGGTTATTGAACCTGGGGGTGAGGCCTTTTCTGTAGCTGCAGGGAGAGGCTCAGGAACCTGGGGGTGAGGCCTTTCTGCAGCTGCAGGGGGAGGGTCAGGAACCTGGGGGTGAGGCCTTTTATGCAGTTGCAGGGAGATGCTCAGGAACCTGGGGGTGAGGCCTTTTCAGCGGCTGCAGGGGGAGGCTCAGGAACCTGGGGGTGAGGCCTTTCTGCAGCTGCACAGGTATGTTCAGGAACCTGGGGGTGAGGCCTTTCTGCAGCTGCAGGGAGAGGATCAGGAACCTGGGGGTGAGGCCTTTTCTGCAGCTGCAGGGAGAGGCTCAGGAACCTGGGGGTGAGGCCTTTTCTGTAGCTGCAGGTAGAGGTTCAGGAATCTGGGGGTGAGGCCTTTCTGCAGCTGCACGGGTATGTTCAGGAACCTGGGGGTGAGGCCTTTCTGCAGCTGCAGGGAGAGGTTCAGTAATCTGGGGGTGAGGCCTTTCTGCAGCTGCAGGGAGAGGTTCAGGAACCCGGGGTGAGGCCTTTCTGCAGCTGCAGGGAGAGGTTCAGGAACCTGAGGGTTAGACCTTTCTGCAGCTGCAGGGAGAGGCTCAGGAACCTGGGGGTGTGGCCTTTTCTGTAGCTGCAGGGAGAGGCTCAGGAACCTGGGGGTGAGGCCTTGCTGCAGGGATAGGCTCAGGAACCTGGGGTTGAGGCCTTTCTGCAGCTGCAGGGAGAGGTTCAGTAATCTGGGGGTGAGGCCTTTCTGCAGCTGCAGGGAGAGGTTCAGGAACCCGGGGTGAGGCCTTTCTGCAGCTGCAGGGAGAGGTTCAGGAACCTGAGGGTTAGACCTTTCTGCAGCTGCAGGGAGAGGCTCAGGAATCTGGGGGTGAGGCCTTTCTGCAGCTGCACGGGTATGTTCAGGAACCTGGGGGTGAGGCCTTTCTGCAGCTGCAGGGAGAGGTTCAGGAATCTGGGGGTGAGGCCTTTCTGCAGCTGCAGGGAGAGGTTCAGGAACCCGGGGTGAGGCCTTTCTGCAGCTGCAGGGAGAGGTTATTGAACCTGGGGGTGAGGCATTTCTGCAACTGCAGGGGGAGGTTCAGGAAACTGGGGGTGAGGCCTTTTCTGTAGCTGCAGGTAGAGGTTCAGGAATCTGGGGATGAGGCCTTTCTGCAGCTGCAGGGATATGCTCAGAAACATGGGGGTGAGACCTTTCTGCAGCTGAACGGGGATGTTCAGGAACCTGGGGTGAGGCCGTTCTGCAGCTGCAGGGAGAGGCTCAGGAACCTGGGGGTGAGGCCTTTCTGCAGCTGCAGGGAGAGGCTCAGGAACCTGGGAGTGAGGCCTTTTTGCAGCTGCAGGGAGAGGCTCAGGAACCTGGGGGTGAGGCCTTTCTGCAGCTGCACGGGGAGGTTCAGGAACCTGGGGGTGAGGCCTTTTCTGTAGCTGCAATGAGAGGCTCAGGAACCTGGGGGTGAGGCCTTCCTGCAGCTGCAGGGAGCGGCTCAGGAACCTGGGGGTGAAGCCTTTCTGCAGCTGCAGGGAGAGGCTCAGGATCCTGGGGTGAGGCCTTTTTGCAGCTGCAGGGAGAGGCTCAGGAACCTGGGGTTGAGGCCGTTCTGCAGCTAAAGGGGGAGGTTCAGGAAACTGGGGGTGAGGCCTTTTCTGTAGCTGCAGGTAGAGGTTCAGGAATCTGGGGGTGAGGCCTTTTCTGTAGCTGCAGGGAGAGGTTCAGGAACCTGGGGGTGAGGCCTTTTCTGTAGCTGCAGGGAAAGGCTCAGGAACCTGCGGGTGAGGCCTTGCTGCAGGGATAGGCTCAGGAACCTGGGGTTGAGGCCTTTCTGCAGCTGCACGGGGATGTTCATTAACCTGGGGCTGAGGCCTTTCTGCAACTGAAGTGAGGGGCTCAGAAACCTGGCGGTGAGGACTTTTTGCAGCTGCGGGGATAGGCTCAGGAACCTGAGGGTGAGGCCTTTCTGCAGCTGTACGGGGATGTTCAGAAACCTGGGGGTGAGGCATTTCTGCAGCTGCAGGGAGAGGCTCAGGAACCTGGGGGTCAGGCCTTTCTGCAGCTGCACGGGTATGTTCTGGAACCTGGGGGTGAGGCCTTTCTGCAGCTGCAGGGAGAGGCTCAGGAACCTGGGAGTGAGGCCTTTTTGCAGCTGCAGGGAGAGGCTCAGGGACCTGGGAGTGAGGCCTTTATGCAGCTGCACGGGGATGTTCAGGAACCTGGGGGTGAGGTCATTCGGCAGCTGCAGGAAGAGGCTCAGGAACCTGGGGGTGAGGCCTTTTTGCAGCTGCAGGGAGAGGCTCAGGAACCTGGGGGTGAGGCCTTTCTGCAGCTGCAGGGAGAGGTTATTGAACCTGGGGGTGAGGCCTTTTCTGTAGCTGCAGGGAGAGGCTCAGGAACCTGGGGGTGAAGCCTTTCTGCAGCTGCAGGGAGAGGCTCAGGAACCTGGGGTTGAGGCCGTTCTGCAGCTAAAGGGGGGGGTTCAGGAAACTGGGGGTGAGGCCTTTTCTCTAGCTGCAGGTAGAGGTTCAGGAATCTGGGGGTGAGGCCTTTCTGCAGCTGCAGGGAGAGGCTCAGGAACCTGGGGGTGAGGCCTTTTCTGTAGCTGCAGGGAGAGGTTCAGGATCCTGGGGGTGAGGCCTTTTCTGTAGCTGCAGGGAGAGGCTCAGGAACCTGGGGGTGAAGCCTTTCTGCAGCTGCAGGGAGAGGCTCAGGAACCTGGGGTTGAGGCCGTTCTGCAGCTAAAGGGGGAGGTTCAGGAAACTGGGGGTGAGGCCTTTTCTCTAGCTGCAGGTAGAGATTCAGGAATCTGGGGGGGAGGCCTTTCTGCAGCTGCAGCTGCAGGGAGAAGCTCAGGAACCTGGGGGTGAGGCCTTTTCTGTAGCTGCAGGGAGAGGTTCAGGATCCTGGGGGTGAGGCCTTTTCTGTAGCTGCAGGGAAAGGCTCAGGAACCTGCGGGTGAGGCCTTGCTGCAGTGATAGGCTCAGGAACCTGGGGTTGAGGCCTTTCTGCAGCTGCACGGGGATGTTCAGGAACCTGGGGCTGAGGCCTTTCTGCAGCTGAAGTGAGGGGCTCAGAAACCTGGCGGTGAGGACTTTTTGCAGCTGCGGGATAGGCTCAGGAACCTGGGGGTGAGGCCTTTATGCAGCTGTACGGGGATGTTCAGAAACCTGAGGGTGAGGCATTTCTGTAGCTGCAGGGAGAGGATCAGGAACCTGGGGGTGAGGCCTTTTTGCAGCTGCAGGGAGAGGCTCAGGAACCTGGGGGTGAGGCCTTTCTGCAGCTGCAGCGAGAGGCTCAGGAGCCTGAGGGTGAGGCCTTTTCTGTAGCTGCAGGGGGAGGCTCAGGAACCTGGGGGTGAGGCCTTTTTGCAGCTGCACAGGTATGTTCAGGAACCTAAGGGTTGGGCCTTTCTGCAGCTGCAGGGAGAGGCGCAGGAACCTGGGGGTGAGGCCTTTTGCAGCTGCAGGGATAGGCTCAGGAACCTGGGGGTGAGGCCTTTCTGCAGCTGCACGGGGATGTTCAGAAAGCTGGGGGTCAGGCCTTTCTACAGCTGCAGGGAGAGGCTCCGGAACCTGGGGGTGAGGCCTTTTTGCAGCTGCAGGGAGAGGCTCAGGAACCTGGGGGTGAGGCCTTTCTGCAGCTGCAGGGAGAGGCTCAGGAACCTGGGGGTGAGGCCTTTCTGTAGCTGCAGAGAGAGGCTCAGGAACCTGGGAGTTAGGCCTTTCTGTAGCTGCAGAGAGAGGCTCGGGAACCTGGGGATGAGGACTTTTCTGTAGATGCAGGGAGAGGCTCAGGAACCTGGGGGTGAGACCTTTTCTGTAGCTGCATGGCGAGGCTCAGGAACCTGGGGGTGAGGCCTTTTCTGTAGCTGCAGGGAAAGGCTCAGGAACCTGGGGGTGAGGCCTTGCTGCAGGGATAGGCTCAGGAACCTGGGGTTGAGGCCTTTCTGCAGCAGCACGGGGATGTTCAGGAACCTGGGGGTGAGGCCTTTCTGCAGCTGAAGTGAGGGGCTCAGAAACCTGGCGGTGAGGACGTTTTGCAGCTGGGGGAATAGGCTCAAGAACCTGGGGGTTAGGCCTTTCTGCAGCTGCACGGGGATGTTCAGAAACCTGGGGGTGAGGCATTTCTGCAGGGAGAGGCTCAGGAACCTGGGGGTGAGGCCTTTTTGCAGCTGCAGGGATAGGCTCAGGAACCTGGGGGTGAGGCCTTTTTGCATCTGCAGGGAGAGGCTCAGGAACCTGGGGGTGAGGCCTTTATGCAGCTGCAGGGAGAGGCTAAGGAACCTGGGGGTAAGGCCTTTCTGCAGCTGCAGGGAGAGGCTCAGGATCCATGGGGTGAGGCCTTTTCTGTAGCTGCAGGGAGAGGCTCAGGAACCTGGGGGTGAGGCCTTTCTGCAGCTGCAGGGAGAGGCTCAGGAACCTGGGGGTGAGGACTTTTTGCAGCTGCAGGGATAGGCTCAAGAACCTGGGGGTTAGGCCTTTCTGCAGCTGCACGGGGATGTTCAGAAACTTGGGGGTGAGGCATTTCTGCAGGGGGAGGTTCAGGATCCATGGGGTGAGGCCTTTTCTGTAGCTGCAGGGAGAGGCTCAGGAACCTGGGGGTGAGGCCTTTCTGCAGCTGCAGGGAGAGGCTCAGGAACCTGGGGGTGAGGACTTTTCTGTAGCTGCAGGGAGAGGCGCAGGAACCTGGGGGTGAGGCCTTTTCTGTAGATGGAGGGAGAGGCTCAGGAACCTGGGGGTGAGACCTTTCTGCAGCTGCAAGAATAGGCTCAGAAACCTGGGGGTGAGGTCTTTCTGTAGCTGCAGGGAAAGGCTCAGGAACCTGGGGGTGAGGCCTTTTCTGTAGCTGCAGGGAAAGGCTCAGGAACCTGGGGGTGAGGCCTTGCTGCAGGTATAGGCTCAGGAACCTGGGGTTGAGGCCTTTCTGCAGCTGCACGGGATGTTCAGGAACCTGGGGGTCAGGCCTTTCTACAGCTGCAAGGATAGGCTCAGGAACCTGGGGGTGAGGCCTTTCTACAGCTGCAGGGAGAGGCTCGTGAACCTGGGGGTGAGGCCTTTCTGCAGCTGCAAGGATAGGCTCAGGAACCTGGGGTGAGGCCTTTTTTGCAGCTGCAGGGATAGGCTCAGGAACCTGGGGGTGAGGCCTTTCTGCAGCTGCACGGGGATGTTCAGAAACCTGGGGATCAGGCCTTTCTACAGCTGCAGGGAGAGGCTCCGGAACCTGGGGGTGAGGTCTTTTTGCAGCTGCAGGGATAGGCTCAGGAACCTGGGGGTGAGGCCTTTCTGCAGCTGCACGGGTATGTTCAGGAACCTGTGGGTGAGGCCTTTCTGCAGCTGCAGGGAGAGGTTATTGAACCTTGGGGTGAGGCCTTTTTGCAGGGGGAGGTTCAGGAACCTGGGGGTGAGGCCTTTCTGCAGCTGCAGGGATAGGCTCAGGAACCTGGGGTGGAGGCCTTTTTGCAGCTGCACGGGGATGTTCAGGAACCTGGGGGTGAGGCCTTTCTGCAACTGAAGTGAGGGGCTCAGAAACCTGGCGGTGAGGACTTTTTGCAGCTGCAGGAATAGGTTCAAGAACTTGGGGGTTAGGCCTTTCTGCAGCTGCACGGGGATGTTCAGAAACCTGGGGGTGAGGCATTTCTGCAGGGAGAGGCTCAGGAACCTGAGGGTGAATCCTTTTTGCAGCTGCAGGGATAGGCTCAGGAACCTGGGGGTGAGGCATTTTCTGTAGCTGCAGGGAGAGGCTCAGGAACCTGGGGGCAAGGCCTTTCTGCAGCTACAGGGGGAGGCTCAGGAACCTGGGGGTGAGGACTTTCTGCAGCAGTATGGGGATGTTCAGGAACCTGGGAGTGAGGTCTTTCTGCAGCTGCAGAAGAGGCTCAGGAACCTGGGGTCAGGCCTTTCTGTAGCTGCACGGGTATATTCAGGAACCTGGGGGTGAGGCCTCTCTGCAGCTGCGGGAATAGTCTCAGGAACCTGGGGGTGAGGCCTTTCTGCAGCTGCACGGGGATGTTCAGGAACCTGGGGGTGAGGCATTCCTGCAGCTGCAGGGAGAGGCTCAGGAACCTGGGGGTGAGGCCTTTTTGCAGCTGCAGGGATAGGGTCAGGAACCTGGGGGTGAGTCTTTTCTGCAGCTGCAGGGAGAGGCTCAGGAACCTTGGGGTGAGGCCTTTTCTGTAGCTGCAGTCAGAGGTTCAGGAACCTGGGGGTGAGGCCTTTCTGCAGCTGCAGGGAGAGGCTCACGAACCTGGGGCTGAGGCCTTTCTGCAGCTACAGGGATATGCTCAGGAACCTGGGTGGTGAGGCCATTCTGTAGCTGCAGGGAGAGGCTCAGGAACCTGGGGGCTGAGGCCTTTCTGCAGCTACAGGGATAGGCTCAGGAACCTGGATGGTGAGGCCATTCTTTAGCTGCAAGGATAGGCTCAGGAACCTGGGGGTCAGGCCTTTCTACAGCTGCAGGGAGAGGCTCCGGAACCTGGGGTGAGGCCTTTTTGCAGCTGCAGGGATAGGCTCAGGAACCTGGGGGTGAGGCCTTTCTGCAGCTGCACGGGTATGTTCAGGAACCTGTGGGTGAGGCCTTTCTGCAGCTGCAGGGAGAGGTTATTGAACCTGGGGGTGAGGCCTTTTTGCAGGGGGAGGTTCAGGAACCTGGGGGTGAGGCCTTTCTGCAGCTGCAGGGGGAGGTTCAGGAACCTGGGGGTGAGGCCTTTTCTGTAAATGCAGGGAGAGGCTCAGGAACCTGGGGGTGAGGCCTTTCTGCAGCTTCAGATAGAGGCTCAGAAACCTGAGGGTGAGGCCTTTTTTGCAGCTGCAGGAATAGGCTCAGGAACCTGGTGGTGAGGCCTTTCTGCAGCTGCAGGGAGAGGCTCCGGAACCTGGGGGTGAGGCCTTTCTGCAGCTGCACGGGGATGTTCAGGAACCTGGGGGTGAGGCCTTTCTGTAGCTGCATGGAGAGGCTCAGGAACCTGGGGTGAGGGCTTTCTGCAGCTGCACGGGGATGTTTAGGAACCTGGGGTGAGGCCTTTCTGCAGCTGCAGGGAGAGGCTCAGGAACCTGGGGGTGAGGCCTTTCTGCAGCTGCAGGGATAGGCTCAGGAACTTGGGGGCTGAGGCCTTTCTGCAGCTGCAGGGGGGAGGCTGAGGATCCTTGGGTGAGGCCTTTTCTGCAGCTACAGGGAGAGGCTCAGGAACCTGGGGGTGAGGCCTTTCTGCAGCTGCAGGGGGAGGTTCAGGTACCTGTGGGAGAGGCCTTTTCTGCAGCTGCAGGGGGAGGCTCAGGAACCTGGGGGTGAGGCCTTTCTGCAGCTACACGGGGATGTTCAGGAACCTGGGGGTGAGGCCTTTCTGCAGCTACACGGGGATGTTCAGGAGCCTGGGGGTGAGGCCTTTCTGCAGCTGTAGGGAGAGGCCCAGGAACCTGGGGGTGAGGTTTTTTCAATAGCTGCAGGAAGAGGCTCAGGAACCTGGGGGTGAGGCCTTTCTGCAGCTGGAGTTAGAGACTCAGGAACCTGGGGGTCAGGCCTTTCTGCAGCCTCAGGGAGAGGCTCAGGAACCTGGGAGTGAGGCCTTTTTTCAGCTGCAGGGAGAGGCTAAGGAACCTGGGGGTGAGGCCTTTCAGCAGCTGCAGGAGGAGGCTAAGGAACCTGGGGGTGAGGCCTTTCTGCAGCTGCAGGGGGAGGTTCAGGATCCATGGGGTGAGGCCTTTTCTGTAGCTGCAGGGAGAGGCTCGGGAAGCTGGGGGTGAGGACTTTTCTGTAGCTGCAGGGAGAGGCTCAGGAACCTGGGGGTGAGGCCTTTTCTGGAGATGCAGGGAGAGGCCTTTCTGCAGCTGCAAGGATAGGCTCAGAAACCTGGGGGTGAGGCCTTTCTGTAGCTGCAGGGAGAGGCTCGTGAACCTGGGGGTGAGGCCTTTCTGCAGCTGCAAGGATAGGCTCAGGAACCTGGGGTGAGGCCTTTTTTGCAGCTGCAGGGATAGGCTCAGGAACCTGGGGGTGAGGCCTTTCTGCAGCTGCACGGGGATGTTCAGAAACCTGGGGATCAGGCCTTTCTACAGCTGCAGGGAGAGGCTCCGGAACCTGGGGGTGAGGTCTTTTTGCAGCTGCAGGGATAGGCTCAGGAACCTGGGGGTGAGGCCTTTCTGCAGCTGCACGGGTATGTTCAGGAACCTGTGGGTGAGGCCTTTCTGCAGCTGCAGGGAGAGGTTATTGAACCTTGGGGTGAGGCCTTTTTGCAGGGGGAGGTTCAGGAACCTGGGGGTGAGGCCTTTCTGCAGCTGCAGGGATAGGCTCAGGAACCTGGGGTGGAGGCCTTTTTGCAGCTGCACGGGGATGTTCAGGAACCTGGGGGTGAGGCCTTTCTGCAACTGAAGTGAGGGGCTCAGAAACCTGGCGGTGAGGACTTTTTGCAGCTGCAGGAATAGGTTCAAGAACTTGGGGGTTAGGCCTTTCTGCAGCTGCACGGGGATGTTCAGAAACCTGGGGGTGAGGCATTTCTGCAGGGAGAGGCTCAGGAACCTGAGGGTGAATCCTTTTTGCAGCTGCAGGGATAGGCTCAGGAACCTGGGGGTGAGGCATTTTCTGTAGCTGCAGGGAGAGGCTCAGGAACCTGGGGGCAAGGCCTTTCTGCAGCTACAGGGGGAGGCTCAGGAACCTGGGGGTGAGGACTTTCTGCAGCAGTATGGGGATGTTCAGGAACCTGGGAGTGAGGTCTTTCTGCAGCTGCAGAAGAGGCTCAGGAACCTGGGGTCAGGCCTTTCTGTAGCTGCACGGGTATATTCAGGAACCTGGGGGTGAGGCCTCTCTGCAGCTGCGGGAATAGTCTCAGGAACCTGGGGGTGAGGCCTTTCTGCAGCTGCACGGGGATGTTCAGGAACCTGGGGGTGAGGCATTCCTGCAGCTGCAGGGAGAGGCTCAGGAACCTGGGGGTGAGGCCTTTTTGCAGCTGCAGGGATAGGGTCAGGAACCTGGGGGTGAGTCTTTTCTGCAGCTGCAGGGAGAGGCTCAGGAACCTTGGGGTGAGGCCTTTTCTGTAGCTGCAGTCAGAGGTTCAGGAACCTGGGGGTGAGGCCTTTCTGCAGCTGCAGGGAGAGGCTCACGAACCTGGGGCTGAGGCCTTTCTGCAGCTACAGGGATATGCTCAGGAACCTGGGTGGTGAGGCCATTCTGTAGCTGCAGGGAGAGGCTCAGGAACCTGGGGGCTGAGGCCTTTCTGCAGCTACAGGGATAGGCTCAGGAACCTGGATGGTGAGGCCATTCTTTAGCTGCAAGGATAGGCTCAGGAACCTGGGGGTCAGGCCTTTCTACAGCTGCAGGGAGAGGCTCCGGAACCTGGGGTGAGGCCTTTTTGCAGCTGCAGGGATAGGCTCAGGAACCTGGGGGTGAGGCCTTTCTGCAGCTGCACGGGTATGTTCAGGAACCTGTGGGTGAGGCCTTTCTGCAGCTGCAGGGAGAGGTTATTGAACCTGGGGGTGAGGCCTTTTTGCAGGGGGAGGTTCAGGAACCTGGGGGTGAGGCCTTTCTGCAGCTGCAGGGGGAGGTTCAGGAACCTGGGGGTGAGGCCTTTTCTGTAAATGCAGGGAGAGGCTCAGGAACCTGGGGGTGAAGCCTTTCTGCAGCTTCAGATAGAGGCTCAGAAACCTGAGGGTGAGGCCTTTTTTGCAGCTGCAGGAATAGGCTCAGGAACCTGGTGGTGAGGCCTTTCTGCAGCTGCAGGGAGAGGCTCCGGAACCTGGGGGTGAGGCCTTTCTGCAGCTGCACGGGGATGTTCAGGAACCTGGGGGTGAGGCCTTTCTGTAGCTGCATGGAGAGGCTCAGGAACCTGGGGGTGAGGGCTTTCTGCAGCTGCACGGGGATGTTTAGGAACCTGGGGTGAGGCCTTTCTGCAGCTGCAGGGAGAGGCTCAGGAACCTGGGGGTGAGGCCTTTCTGCAGCTGCAGGGATAGGCTCAGGAACTTGGGGGCTGAGGCCTTTCTGCAGCTGCAGGGGGGAGGCTGAGGATCCTTGGGTGAGGCCTTTTCTGCAGCTACAGGGAGAGGCTCAGGAACCTGGGGGTGAGGCCTTTCTGCAGCTGCAGGGGGAGGTTCAGGTACCTGTGGGAGAGGCCTTTTCTGCAGCTGCAGGGGGAGGCTCAGGAACCTGGGGGTGAGGCCTTTCTGCAGCTACACGGGGATGTTCAGGAACCTGGGGGTGAGGCCTTTCTGCAGCTACACGGGGATGTTCAGGAGCCTGGGGGTGAGGCCTTTCTGCAGCTGTAGGGAGAGGCCCAGGAACCTGGGGGTGAGGTTTTTTCAATAGCTGCAGGAAGAGGCTCAGGAACCTGGGGGTGAGGCCTTTCTGCAGCTGGAGTTAGAGACTCAGGAACCTGGGGGTCAGGCCTTTCTGCAGCCTCAGGGAGAGGCTCAGGAACCTGGGGGTGAGGCCTTTTTTCAGCTGCAGGGAGAGGCTAAGGAACCTGGGGGTGAGGCCTTTCAGCAGCTGCAGGAGGAGGCTAAGGAACCTGGGGGTGAGGCCTTTCTGCAGCTGCAGGGGGAGGTTCAGGATCCATGGGGTGAGGCCTTTTCTGTAGCTGCAGGGAGAGGCTCGGGAAGCTGGGGGTGAGGACTTTTCTATAGCTGCAGGGAGAGGCTCAGGAACCTGGGGGTGAGGCCTTTTCTGTAGATGCAGGGAGAGGCCTTTCTGCAGCTGCAAGGATAGGCTCAGAAACCTGGGGGTGAGGCCTTTCTGTAGCTGCAGGGAGAGGCTCAGGAACCTGGGGGTGAAGCCTTTCTGTAACTGCAGGGAGAGGATGAGGCCTTTTTGCAGCTGCAGGGAGAGGCTCAGGAACCTGGGGTTGAGGCCTTTCTGCAGCTAAAGGGGAAGGTTCAGGAAACTGGGGGTGAGGCCTTTTCTGTAGCTGCAGGTAGAGGTTCAGGGACCTGGGGGTGAGGCCTTTCTGCAGCTGCAGGGAGAGGCTCAGGGTCCTAGGGGTTAGGCCTTTTCTGTAGCTGCAGGGAGAGGCTCAGGAACCTGAGGGTGAGGCCTTTTCTGTAGCTGCAGGGAAAGGCTCAGGGACCTGGCGGTGAGGCCTTGCTGCAGGGATAGGCTCAGGAACCTGGGGTTGAGGCCTTTCTGCAGCTGCACGGGGATGTTCGAGAACCTGGTGGTGAGGCATTTCTGCAGCTGCAGGGAGAGGCTCAGGAACCTGGGGGTGAGGCCTTTTTGCAGCTGCAGGGATAGGCTCAGGAACCTGGGGGTGAGGCCTTTCTGCAGCTAAAGGGGGAGGTTCAGGAAACTGGGGGTGAGGCCTTTTCTGTAGCTGCAGGGAAAGGCTCAGGAAGCTGCGGGTGAGGCCTTGCTGCAGGGATAGGCTCAGGAACCTGGGGGTGAGGCCTTTTTGCAGCTGCACGGGTATGTTCAGGAACCTGGGGGTGGGGCCTTTCTGCAGGTGCAGGGAGAGGCTCAGGAACCTGGGGGTGAGGCCTTTTGCAGCTGCAGGGATAGGCTCAGAAACATGGGGGTGAGACCTTTCTGCAACTGAACGGGGATGTTCAGGAATCTGGGGGTGAGGCGGTTCTGCAGCTGCAGGGAGAGGCTCAGGAATCTGGGGGTGAGGCCTTTCTGCAGCTGCAGGGAGAGGCTCTGGAACCTGGGAGTGAGGCCTTTTTGCAGTTGCAGGGAGAGGCTCAGGAACCTGGGGGTGAGGCCTTTCTGCAGCTGCACGGGGAGGTTCAGGAACCTGGGGGTGAGGCCTTTTCTGTAGCTGCAGGGAGAGGCTCAGGAACCTGGGGGTGAGGCCTTTCTGCCGCTGCAGGGAGAGGCTCAGGAACCTGGGGGTGAGGCCTTTCTGCAGCTGCAGGGAGAGGCTCAGGATCCAGGGGGTGAGGCCTTTCTGCAGCTAAAGGGGGAGGTTCAGGAAACTGGGGGTGAGGCCTTTTCTGTAGCTGCAGGGAAAGGCTCAGGAAGCTGCGGGTGAGGCCTTGCTGCAGGGATAGGCTCAGGAACCTGGGGGTGAGGCCTTTTTGCAGCTGCACGGGTATGTTCAGGAACCTGGGGGTGGGGCCTTTCTGCAGGTGCAGGGAGAGGCTCAGGAACCTGGGGGTGAGGCCTTTTGCAGCTGCAGGGATAGGCTCAGAAACATGGGGGTGAGACCTTTCTGCAACTGAACGGGGATGTTCAGGAACCTGGGGGTGAGGCGGTTCTGCAGCTGCAGGGAGAGGCTCAGGAATCTGGGGGTGAGGCCTTTCTGCAGCTGCAGGGAGAGGCTCTGGAACCTGGGAGTGAGGCCTTTTTGCAGTTGCAGGGAGAGGCTCAGGAACCTGGGGGTGAGGCCTTTCTGCAGCTGCACGGGGAGGTTCAGGAACCTGGGGGTGAGGCCTTTTCTGTAGCTGCAGGGAGAGGCTCAGGAACCTGGGGGTGAGGCCTTTCTGCCGCTGCAGGGAGAGGCTCAGGAACCTGGGGGTGAGGCCTTTCTGCAGCTGCAGGGAGAGGCTCAGGATCCAGGGGGTGAGGCCTTTTCTGTAGCTGCAGGGAGAGGTTCAGGAACCTGGGGTGAGGCATTTCTGCAGCTGCAGGGAGAGGTTAAGGAACCTGCGGGTGAGGCCTTTCTGCAGCTTCAGGGAGAGGCTCAGGAACCTGGGGGTGAGGCCTTTTTGCAGCTGCAGGGATAGGTTCAGGAACCAGGGTGTGAAGCCTTTCTGCAGCTGCAGGGAGAGGTTCAGGAACCTGGGGGTGAGGCCTTTCTGCAGCTGCAGGGAGCGGTTCAGGAACCTGAGGGTTAGACCTTTCTGCAGCTGCAGGGAGAGGCTCAGGAACCTGGGGGTGAGGCCTTTCTGCAACTGCAGGGGGAGGTTATTGAACCTGGGGGTGAGGCCTTTTCTGTAGCTGCAGGGAGAGGCTCAGGAACCTGGGGGTGAGGCCTTTCTGCAGCTGCAGGGGGAGGGTCAGGAACCTGGGGGTGAGGCCTTTTATGCAGTTGCAGGGAGAGGCTCAGGAACCTGGGGGTGAGGCCTTTTCTGCGGCTGCAGTGGGAGGCTCAGGAACCTGGGGGTGAGGCCTTTCTGCAGCTGCACAGGTATGTTCAGGAACCTGGGGGTGAGGCCTTTCTGCAGCGGCAGGGAGAGGATCAGGAACCTGGGGGTGAGGCCTTTTTGCAGCTGCAGGGAGAGGCTCAGGAACCTGGGGGTGAGGCCTTTCTGCAGCTGCAGGGAGAGGCTCAGGAACCTGGGGGTGAGGCCTTTTCTGTAGCTGCAGGGGGAGGCTCAGGAACCTGGGGGTGAGGCCTTTTTGCAGCTGCACGGGTATGTTCAGGAACCTGGGGGTGGGGCCTTTCTGCAGCTGCAGGGAGAGGCTCAGGAACCTGGGGGTGAGGCCTTTTGCAGCTGCAGGGATAGGCTCAGAAACATAGGGGTGAGACCTTTCTGCAACTGAACGGGGATGTTCAGGAACCTGGGGGTGAGGCCGTTCTGCAGCTGCAGGGAGAGGCTCAGGAACCTGGGAGTGAGGCCTTTTTGCAGTTGCAGGGAGAGGCTCAGGAACCTGGGGGTGAGGCCTTTCTGCAGCTGCACGGGGAGGTTCAGGAACCTGGGGGTGAGGCCTTTTCTGTAGCTGCAGGGAGAGGCTCAGGAACCTGGGGGTGAGGCCTTTCTGCCGCTGCAGGGAGAGGCTCAGGAACCTGGGGGTGAGGCCTTTCTGCAGCTGCAGGGAGAGGCTCAGGAGCCAGGGGGTGAGGCCTTTTCTGTAGCTGCAGGGAGAGGTTCAGGAACCTGGGGTGAGGCATTTCTGCAGCTGCAGGGAGAGGTTAAGGAACCTGCGGGTGAGGCCTTTCTGCAGCTTCAGGGAGAGGCTCAGGAACCTGGGGGTGAGGCCTTTTTGCAGCTGCAGGGATAGGTTCAGGAACCAGGGTGTGAAGCC
This sequence comes from Triturus cristatus, assembly GCF_964204655.1. Lineage (NCBI taxonomy): Eukaryota > Metazoa > Chordata > Amphibia > Caudata > Salamandridae > Triturus > Triturus cristatus. The sequence continues at coordinate 195,075,045 of NC_140579.1, forward strand.
TTTCTGCAGCTGCAGGGAGAGGTTCAGGAACCTGGGGGTGAGGCCTTTCTGCAGCTGCAGGGAGCGGTTCAGGAACCTGAGGGTTAGACCTTTCTGCAGCTGCAGGGAGAGGCTCCGGAACCTGGGGTGAGGCCTTTCTGCAACTGCAGGGGGAGGTTATTGAACCTGGGGGTGAGGCCTTTTCTGTAGCTGCAGGGAGAGGCTCAGGAACCTGGGGGTGAGGCCTTTCTGCAGCTGCAGGGGGAGGGTCAGGAACCTGGGGGTGAGGCCTTTTATGCAGTTGCAGGGAGATGCTCAGGAACCTGGGGGTGAGGCCTTTTCAGCGGCTGCAGGGGGAGGCTCAGGAACCTGGGGGTGAGGCCTTTCTGCAGCTGCACAGGTATGTTCAGGAACCTGGGGGTGAGGCCTTTCTGCAGCTGCAGGGAGAGGATCAGGAACCTGGGGGTGAGGCCTTTTTGCAGCTGCAGGGAGAGGCTCAGGAACCTGGGGGTGAGGCCTTTCTGCAGCTGCAGGGAGAGGCTCAGGAACCTGGGGGTGAGGCCTTTTCTGTAGCTGCAGGGGGAGGCTCAGGAACCTGGGGGTGAGGCCTTTTTGCAGCTGCACGGGTATGTTCAGGAACCTGGGGGTGGGGCCTTTCTGCAGCTGCAGGGAGAGGCTCAGGAACCTGGGGGTGAGGCCTTTTGCAGCTGCAGGGATAGACTCAGAAACATAGGGGTGAGACCTTTCTGCAACTGAACGGGGATGTTCAGGAACCTGGGGGTGAGGCCGTTCTGCAGCTGCAGGGAGAGGCTCAGGAACCTGGGGGTGAGGCCTTTCTGCAGCTGCAGGGAGAGGCTCAGGAACCTGGGAGTGAGGCCTTTTTGCAGTTGCAGGGAGAGGCTCAGGAACCTGGGGGTGAGGCCTTTCTGCAGCTGCACGGGGAGGTTCAGGAACCTGGGGGTGAGGCCTTTTCTGTAGCTGCAGGGAGAGGCTCAGGAACCTGGGGGTGAGGCCTTTCTGCCGCTGCAGGGAGAGGCTCAGGAACCTGGGGGTGAGGCCTTTCTGCAGCTGCAGGGAGAGGCTCAGGAGCCAGGGGGTGAGGCCTTTTCTGTAGCTGCAGGGAGAGGTTCAGGAACCTGGGGTGAGGCATTTCTGCAGCTGCAGGGAGAGGTTAAGGAACCTGCGTGTGAGGCCTTTCTGCAGTTTCAGGGAGAGGCTCAGGAACCTGGGGGTGAGGCCTTTTTGCAGCTGCTGGGATAGGTTCAGGAACCAGGGTGTGAAGCCTTTCTGCAGCTGCAGGGAGAGGTTCAGGAACCTGGGGGTGAGGCCTTTCTGCAGCTGCAGGGAGCGGTTCAGGAACCTGAGGGTTAGACCTTTCTGCAGCTGCAGGGAGAGGCTTAGGAACCTGGGGGTGAGGCCTTTCTGCAACTGCAGGGAGAGGTTATTGAACCTGGGGGTGAGGCCTTTTCTGTAGCTGCAGGGAGAGGCTCAGGAACCTGGGGGTGAGGCCTTTCTGCAGCTGCAGGGGGAGGGTCAGGAACCTGGGGGTGAGGCCTTTTCTGCAGTTGCAGGGAGAGGCTCAGGAACCTGGGGGTGAGGCCTTTTCAGCGGCTGCAGGGGGAGGCTCAGGAACCTGGGGGTGAGGCCTTTCTGCAGCTGCACAGGTATGTTCAGGAACCTGGGGGTGAGGCCTTTCTGCAGCTGCAGAGAGAGGCTCAGGAACCTGGGGGTGAGGACTTTTTGCAGCTGCAGGGATATGCTCAGAAACATGGGGGTGTGACCTTTCTGCAGCTGAACGGGGATGTTCAGGAACCTGTGGGAGAGGCCTTTTCTGCAGCTGCAGGGGAGGCACAGGAACCTGGGGGTGAGGCCTTTCTACAGCTGCAGGGAGAGGCTCAGGAACCTGGGGGTGAGGCCTTTCTGCAGCTACACGGGGATGATCAGGAACCTGGGGTGAGGACTTTCTGCAGCTGCAGGGAGAGGCCCAGGAACCTGGGGGTGAGGCCTTTCTGCAGCTGGAGGGAGAGACTCAGGAACCTGGGGGTCAGGCCTTTCTGCAGCGTCAGGGAGAGGCTCAGGAACCTGGGGGTGAGGCCGTTTTGCAGCTGCAGGGAGAAGCTAAGGAACCTGGGGGTGAGGCCTTTCAGCAGCTGCAGGAGGAGGCTAAGGAAACTGGGGGTGAGGCCTTTCTGCAGCTGCAGAGGGAGGTTCAGGATCCATGGGGTGAGGCCTTTTCTGTAGCTGCAGGGAGAGGCTCAGGAACCTGGGGGTCATGACTTTTCTGTAGCTGCAGGGAGAGGCTCAGGAACCTGGGGGTGAGGCCTTTTCTGTAGATGTAGGGAGAGGCCTTTCTGCAGCTGCAAGGATAGGCTCAGAAACCTGGGGGTGAGGCCTTTCTGTAGCTGCAGGGAGAGGCTCAGGAACCTGGGGGTGAAGCCTTTCTGTCGCTGCAGTGAGAGGCTCAGGATCCTGGGGTGAGGCCTTTTTGCAGCTGCAGGGAGAGGCTCAGGAACCTGGGGGTGAGGCATTTCTGCAGCTGCAAAGAGAGGCTCAGGAACCTGGGGGTGAGGCCTTTTTGCAGCTGCAGGGATAGGCTCAGGAACCTGGGGGTGAGGCCTTTCTGCAGCTGCAGGGATAGGCTCAGGAACCTGGGGGTGAGGCATTTTCTGTGGCTGCAGGGAGAGGCTCAGGAACCTGGGGGCGAGGCCTTTCTGCAGCTACAGGGGGAGGCTCAGGAACCTGGGGGTGAGGACTTTCTGCAGCTGTACGGGGATGTTCAGGAACCTGGGGGTGAGGTCTTTCTGCAGCTGCAGGGAGAGGCTCAGGAACCTGGGGGTTAGGCCTTTCTGCAGCTGCAGGGGTATGTTCAGGAACCTGGGGGTGAGGCCTTTCTGCAGCTGCGGGTATAGGCTCAGGAACCTGGGGGTGAGGCCTTTCTGCAGCTGCACGGGGATGTTCAGAAACCTTGGGGTGAGGCCTTTCTGTAGCTGCAGGGAGAGGCTCAGGAACCTGGGGGTGAAGCCTTTCTGTAGCTGCAGTGAGAGGCTCAGGATCCTGGGGTGAGGCCTTTTTGCAGCTGCAGGGAGAGGTTCAGGAACCTGAGGGTTAGACCTTTCTGCAGCTGCAGGGAGAGGCTCAGGAACCTGGGTGTGAGGTCTTTCTGCAGCTGCAGGGAGAGGCTCAGGAACCTGGGGTTGAGGCCTTTCTGCAGCTGCACGGGTATGTTCAGGAACCTGGGGGTGAGGCCTTTCTGCAGCTGCAGGGAGAGGCTCAGGAACCTGGGAGTGAGGCCTTTTTGCAGCTGCAGGGAGAGGCTCAGGGACCTGGGAGTGAGGCCTTTATGCAGCTGCACGGGGATGTTCAGGAACCTGGGGGTGAGGCCTTTCTGCAGCTGCAGGGAGAGGTTCAGAAACCTGGGGGTGAGGTCTTTCTGCAGCTGCAGGGATAGGCTCTGGAACCTGGGGGTGAGGCCTTTCTGCAGCTGCAGGGAGAGGTTATTGAACCTGGGGGTGAGGCCTTTCAGCAGGGGGAGGTTCAGGAACCTGGGGGTGAGGCCTTTCTGCAACTGCAGGGGGAGGTTCAGGAACCTGAGGGTGAGGCCTTTTCTGTAGCTGCAGGGAAAGGCTCAGGGACCTGGGGGTGAGGCCTTTCTACAGCTGCAGGGGGAGGGTCAGGAAACTGGGGGTGAGGCCTGTTTGCAGCTGCAGGGATACGTTCAGGAACCAGGGTGTGAGGCCTTTCTGCAGCTGCAGGGAGAGGTTCAGGAACCTGGGGGTGAGGTCTTTCTGCAGCTGCAGGGATAGGCTGAGGAACCTGGGGGTGGGGCCTTTTCTGTAGCTGCAGGGAGAGGCTCAGGAACCTGGGGGTGAGGCCTTTCTGCAGCTGCAGGGGGAGGGTCAGGAACCTGGGGGTGAGGCCTTTTCTGTAGCTGCAGGGAGAGGCTCAGGAACCTGAGGGTGAGGCCTTTTCTGTAGCTGCAGGGAACGGCTCAGGGACCTGGGGGTGAGGCCTTGCTGCAGGGATAGGCTCAGGAACCTGGGGTTGAGGCCTTTCTGCAGCTGCACGGGGATGTTCGGGAACCTGGGGTGAGGCATTTCTGCAGCTGCAGGGAGAGGCTCAGGAACCTGGGGGTGAGGCCTTTCTGCAGATGCAGGGATAGGCTCAGGAACCTGGGGGTGAGGCATTTTCTGTAGCTGCAGGCAGAGGCTCAGGAACCTGGGGGCGAGGCCTTTCTGCAGCTACAGGGGGAGGCTCAGGAACCTGGGGGTGAGGACTTTCTGCAGCTGTACGGGGATGTTCAGGAACCTGGGGGTGAGGTCTTTCTGCAGCTGCAGGGAGAGGCTCAGGAACCTGGGGGTCAGGCCTTTCTGCAGCTGCAGGGGTATGTTCAGGAACCTGGGGGTGAGGCCTTTCTGCAGCTGCGGGAATCGGCTCATGAGCCTGGGGGTGAGGCCTTTCTGCAGCTGCACGGGGATGTTCAGAAACCTGGGGGTGAGGCATTTCTGCAGCTGCAGGGAGAGGCTCAGGAACCTGGGGGTGAGGCCTTTCTGCAGCTGCAGGGGTATGTTCAGGAACCTGGGGGTGAGGCCTTTCTGCAGCTGCGGGTATAGGCTCAGGAACCTGGGGGTGAGGCCTTTCTGCAGCTGCACGGGGATGTTCAGAAACCTTGGGGTGAGGCATTTTCTGTAGCTGCAGGGAAAGGCTCAGGAACCTGGGGGCGAGGCCTTTCTGCAGCTACAGGGGGAGGCTCAGGAACCTGGGGGTGAGGACTTCCTCCAGCTGTACGGGGATATTCAGGAACCTGGGTGTGAGGTCTTTCTGCAGCTGCAGGGAGAGGCTCAGGAACCTGGGGTTGAGGCCTTTCTGCAGCTGCACGGGTATGTTCAGGAACCTGGGGGTGAGGCCTTTCTGCAGCTGCAGGGAGAGGCTCAGGAACCTGGGAGTGAGGCCTTTTTGCAGCTGCAGGGAGAGGCTCAGGGACCTGGGAGTGAGGCCTTTATGCAGCTGCACGGGGATGTTCAGGAACCTGGGGGTGAGGTCATTCTGCAGTTGCAGGGAGAGGCTCAGGAACCTGGGGGTGAGGCCTTTTTGCAGCTGCAGGGATAGGTTCAGGAACCAGGGTGTGAGGCCTTTCTGCAGCTGCAGGGAGAGATTCAGGAACCTGGGGGTGAGGTCTTTCTGCAGCTGCAGGGATAGGCTCTGGAACCTGGGGGTGAGGCCTTTCTGCAGCTGCAGGGAGAGGTTATTGAACCTGGGGGTGAGGCCTTTCAGCAGGGGGAGGTTCAGGAACCTGGGGGTGAGGCCTTTCTGCAACTGCAGGGGGAGGTTCAGGAACCTGAGGGTGAGGCCTTTTCTGTAGCTGCAGGGAAAGGCTCAGGGACCTGGGGGTGAGGCCTTTCTACAGCTGCAGGGGGAGGGTCAGGAAACTGGGGGTGAGGCCTGTTTGTAGCTGCAGGGATAGGTTCAGGAACCAGGGTGTGAGGCCTTTCTGCAGCTGCAGGGAGAGGTTCAGGAACCTGGGGGTGAGGTCTTTCTGCAGCTGCAGGGATAGGCTGAGGAACCTGGGGGTGGGGCCTTTTCTGTAGCTGCAGGGAGAGGCTCAGGAACCTGGGGGTGAGGCCTTTCTGCAGCTGCAGGGGGAGGGTCAGGAACCTGGGGGTGAGGCCTTTTCTGTAGCTGCAGGGAGAGGCTCAGGAACCTGAGGGTGAGGCCTTTTCTGTAGCTGCAGGGAAAGGCTCAGGGACCTGGGGGTGAGGCCTTGCTGCAGGGATAGGCTCAGGAACCTGGGGTTGAGGCCTTTCTGCAGCTGCACGGGGATGTTCGGGAACCTGGGGTGAGGCATTTCTGCAGCTGCAGGGAGAGGCTCAGGACCTGGGGGTGAGGCCTTTTTGCAGCTGCAGGGATAGGCTCAGGAACCTGGGGGTGAGGCCTTTCTGCAGATGCAGGGATAGGCTCAGGAACCTGGGGGTGAGGCATTTTCTGTAGCTGCAGGCAGAGGCTCAGGAACCTGGGGGCGAGGCCTTTCTGCAGCTACAGGGGGAGGCTCAGGAACCTGGGGGTGAGGACTTTCTGCAGCTGTACGGGGATGTTCAGGAACCTGGGGGTGAGGTCTTTCTGCAGCTGCAGGGAGAGGCTCAGGAACCTGGGGGTGAGGCCTTTTTGCAGCTGCAGGGATAGGCTCAGGAACCTGGGGGTGAGGCCTTTCTGCAGCTGCAGGGATAGGCTCAGGAACCTGGGGGTGAGGCATTTTCTGTAGCTGCAGGGAGAGGCTGAGGAACCTGGGGGCGAGACCTTTCTGCAGCTACAGGGGAGGCTCAGGAAACTGGGGGTGAGGACTTTCTGCAGCTGTACAGGGATATTCAGGAACCTGGGTGTGAGGTCTTTCCGCAGCTGCAGGGAGAGGCTCAGGAACCTGGGGGTCAGGCCTTTCTGCAGCTGCACGGGTATGTTCTGGAACCTGGGGGTGAGGCCTTCTGCAGCTGCAGGGAGAGGCTCAGGAACCTGGGAGTGAGGCCTTTTTGCAGCTGCAGGGAGAGGCTCAGGGACCTGGGAGTGAGGCCTTTATGCAGCTGCACGGAGATGTTCAGGAACCTGGGGGTGAGGTCATTCTGCAGCTGCAGGCAGAGGCTCAGGAACCTGGCAGTGAGGCCTTTTTGCAGCTGCAGGGATAGGTTCAGGAACCAGGGTGTGAGGTCCTTCTGCAGCTGCAGGGAGAGGTTCAGGAACCTGGGGGTGAGGTCTTTCTGCAGCTGCAGGGAGAGGTTCAGGAACCTGAGGGTTAGACCTTTCTGCAGCTGCAGGGAGAGGCTCAGGAACCTGGGGGTGAGGCCTTTCTGCAGCTGCAGGGAGAGGTTATTGAACCTGGGGGTGAGGCCTTTTCTGTAGCTGCAGGGAGAGGCTCAGGAACCTGGGGGTGAAGCCTTTCTGCAGCTGCAGGGAGAGGCTCAGGAACCTGGGGTTGAGGCCGTTCTGCAGCTAAAGGGGGAGGTTCAGGAAACTGGGGGTGAGGCCTTTTCTCTAGCTGCAGGTAGAGGTTCAGGAATCTGGGGGTGAGGCCTTTCTGCAGCTGCAGGGAGAGGCTCAGGAACCTGGGGATGAGGCCTTTTCTGTAGCTGCAGGGAGAGGTTCAGGATCCTGGGGGTGAGGCCTTTTCTGTAGCTGCAGGGAGAGGCTCAGGAACCTGGGGGTGAAGCCATTCTGCAGCTGCAGGGAGAGGCTCAGCATCCTGGGGTGAGGCCTTTTTGCAGCTGCAGGGAGAGGCTCAGGAACCTGGGGTTGAGGCCGTTCTGCAGCTAAAGGGGGAGGTTCAGGAAACTGGGGGTGAGGCCTTTTCTCTAGCTGCAGGTAGAGATTCAGGAATCTGGGGGTGAGGCCTTTCTGCAGCTGCAGCTGCAGGGAGAGGCTCAGGAACCTGGGGGTGAGGCCTTTTCTGTAGCTGCAGGGAGAGGTTCAGGATCCTGGGGGTGAGGCCTTTTCTGTAGCTGCAGGGAAAGGCTCAGGAACCTGCGGGTGAGGCCTTGCTGCAGGGATAGGCTCAGGAACCTGGGGTTGAGGCCTTTCTGCAGCTGCACGGGGATGGTCAGGAACCTGGGGCTGAGGCCTTTCTGCAGCTGAAGTGAGGGGCTCAGAAACCTGGCAGTGAGGACTTTTTGCAGCTGCGAGATAGGCTCAGGAACCTGGGGGTGAGGCCTTTCTGCAGCTGTACGGAGATGTTCAGAAACCTGAGGGTGAGGCATTTCTGCAGCTGCAGGGAGAGGATCAGGAACCTGGGGAGAGGCCTTTATGCAGCTGCAGGGAGAGGCTCAGGAACCTGTGGGAGAGGCCTTTTCTGCAGCTGCAGGGGGAGGCACAGGAACCTGGGGTGAGGCCTTTCTACAGCTGCAGGGATAGGCTCAGGAACCTGGGGGTAAGGTCTTTCTGCAGCTACACGGGGATGTTCAGGAACCTGGGGGTGAGGCCTTTCTGCAGCTGCAGGGAGAGGCCCCGGAACCTGGGGGTGAGGTTTTTTCAATAGCTGCAGGAAGAGGCTCAGGAACCTGGGGGTGAGGCCTTTCTGCAGCTGGAGGGAGAGACTCAGGAACATGGGGGTCAGGCCTTTCTGCAGCTTCAGGGAGAGGCTCAGGAACCTGGGGGTGAGGCCTTTTTGCAGCTGCAGGGAGAGGCTAAGGAACGTGGGGGTGAGGCCTTTCAGCAGCTGCAGGAGGAGGCTAAGGAACCTGGGGGTGAGGCCTTTCTGCAGCTGCAGGGGGAGGTTCAGGATCCATGGGGTCAGGCCTTTTCTGCAGCTGCATGGAGAGGCCCAGGAACCTGGGGGTGAGGTTTTTTCAATAGCTGCAGGAAGAGGCTCAGGAACCTGGGGGTGAGGCCTTTCTGCAGCTGGAGGGAGAGACTCAGGAACCTGGGGGTCAGGCCTTTCTGCAGCCTCAGGGAGAGGCTCAGGAACCTGGGGGCGAGGCGTTTCTGCAGCTGCAGGGAGAGGCTCAGGGACCTGGGGGTGAGGCCTTTTCTGTAGCTGCAGGGAGAGGCTCAGGAACCTGAGGGTGAGGCCTTTTCTGTAGCTGCAGGGAAAGGCTCAGGAACCTGGGGTTGAGGCCTTTCTGCAGCTGCACTGGTATGTTCTGGAACCTGGGGGTGAGGCATTTCTGCAGCTGCAGGGAGAGGCTCAGGAACCTGGGGGTGAGGCCTTTTTGCAGCTGCAGGGATAGGCTCAGAAACCTGGGGGTGAGGCCTTTCTGCAGCTGCAGGGATAGGCTCAGGAACCTGGGGGTGAGGCATTTTCTGTAGCTGCAGGGAGAGGCTCAGGAACCTGGGGGCGAGGCCTTTCTGCAGCTACAGGGGGAGGCTCAGGAACCTGGGGGTGAGGACTTTCTGCAGCTGTACGGGGATGTTCAGGAACCTGGGGGTGAGGTTTTTCTGCAGCTGCAGGGAGAGGCTCAGGAACCTGGGAGTGAGGCCTTTTTGCAGCTGCACGGGGATGTTCAGAAACCTGGGGGTGAGGCATTTCTGCAGCTGCAGGGAGAGGCTCAGGAACCTGGGGGTGACGCCTTTTTGCAGCTGCAGGGATAGGCTCAGGAACCTGCGGGTGAGGCCTTTCTGCAGTTGCAGGGATAGGCTCAGGAACCCGGGGGTGAGGCATTTTTTGTAGCTGCAGGGAGAGGCTCAGGAACCTGGGGGCGAGGCCTTTCTGCAGCTACAGGGGGAGGCTCAGGAACCTGGGGGTGAGGACTTTCTGCAGCTGTACGGGGATATTCAGGAACCTGGGTGTGAGGTCTTTTTGCAGCTGCAGGGAGAGGCTCAGGAACCTGGGGGTCAGGCCTTTCTGCAGCTGCACGGGTATTTTCAGGAACCTGGGGGTGAGGCCTTTCTGCAGCTGCAGAGAGAGGCTCAGGAACCTGGGAGTGAGGCCTTTATGCAGCTGCAGGGAGAGGCTCAGGGACCTGGGAGTGAGGCCTTTATACAGCTGCACGGGGATGTTCAGGAACCTGGGGGTGAGGTCATTCTGCAGCTGCAGGGATAGGTTCAGGAACCAGGGTGTGAGGCCTTTCTGCAGCTGCAGGGAGAGGTTCTGGAACCTGTGGGTGAGGTCTTTCTGTAGCTGCAGGGAGAGGTTCAGGAACCTGAGGGTTAGACCTTTCTGCAGCTGCAGGGAGAGGCTCAGGAACCTGGGGGTGAGGCCTTTCTGCAGCTGCAGGGAGAGGTTATTGAACCTGGGGGTGAGGCCTTTCTGCAGGGGGAGGTTCAGGAACCTGGGGGTGAGGCCTTTCTGCAACTGCAGGGGGAGGTTCAGGAACCTGGGTGTGAGGCCTTTTCTGTAGCTGCAAGGAGAGGCTCAGGAACCTGGGGGTGAGGCCTTTCTGCAGCTGCAGGGGGAGGGTCAGGAACCTGGGGGTGAGACCTTTTCTGTAGCTGCAGGGAGAGGCTCAGGAACCTGAAGGTGAGGCCTTTTCTGTAGCTGCAGGGAAAGGCTCAGGGACCTGGGGTGAGGCCTTGCTGCAGGGATAGGCTCAGGAACCTGGGGTTGAGGCCTTTCTGCAGCTGCACGGGGATGTTCAGAAACCTGGGGGTGAGGCATTTCTGCAGCTGTAGGGAGAGGCTCAGGAACCTGGGGGTGAGGCCTTTGTGCAGCTGCAGGGATAGGCTCAGGAACCTGGGGGTGAGGCTTTTCTGCAGCTGCAGGGATAGGCTCAGGAAGGAACCTGGGGGTGAGGCATTTTCTGTAGCTGCAGGGAGAGGCTCAGGAACCTGGGGGCGAGGCCTTTCTGCAGCTGCAGGGGAGGCTCAGGAACTTGGGGGTGAGGACTTTCTGCAGCTGTACGGGGATATTCAGGAACCTGGGTGTGAGGTCTTTCTGCAGCTGTAGGGAGAGGCTCAGGAACCTGGGGGTCAGGCCTTTCTGCACCTGCACGGGTATGTTCAGGAACCTGGGGGTGAGGCCTTTCTGCAGCTGCAGGGAGAGGCTCAGGAACCTGGGAGTGAGGCCTTTTTGCAGCTGCAGGGAGAGGCTCAGGGACCTGGCAGTGAGATCTTTATGCAGCTGCATGGAGATGTTCAGGAACCTGGGGCTGAGGTCATTCTGCAGCTGCAGGGAGAGACTCAGGAACCTGGGGGTGAGGCCTTTTTGCAGCTGCAGGGATAGGTTCAGGAACCAGGGTGTGAGGCCTTTCTGCAGCTGCAGGGAGAGGTTCAGGAACCTGGGGGTGAGGCCTTTCTGTAGCTGCAGGGAGAGGCTCAGGATCCTGGGGTGAGGCCGTTTTGCAGCTTCTGGGAGAGGCTCAGGAACCTGGGGTTGAGGCCTTTCTGCAGCTAAAGGGATAGGTTCAGGAACCAGGGTGTGAGGCCTTTCTGCAGCATCAGGGAGAGGTTCAGGAACCTGGGGGTGTGATCTTTCTGCAGCTGCAGGGAGAGGTTCAGGAACCTGAGGGTTAGACCTTTCTGCAGCTGCAGGGAGAGGTTATTGAACCTGGGGGTGAGGCTTTTCTGCAGGGGGAGGTTCAGGAACCTGGGGGCGAGGCCTTTCTGCAACTGCAGGGGGAGGTTCAGGAACCTGGGGGTGAGGCCGTTTCTGTAGCTGCAGGGAGAGGCTCAGTAACCTGGGGGTGAGGCCTTTCTGCAGCTGCAGGGAGAGGGTCAGGAACCTGGGGGTGAGGCCTTTTCTGCAGCTGCAGGGAGAGGCTCAGGAACCTGGGGGTGAGGCCTTTTCTGTAGCTGCAGGTAGAGGTTCAGGAATCTGGGGGTGAGGCCTTTCTGCAGCTGCACGGGTATGTTCAGGAACCTGGGGGTGAGGCCTTTCTGCAGCTGCAGGGAGAGGTTCAGTAATCTGGGGGTGAGGCCTTTCTGCAGCTGCAGGGAGAGGTTCAGGAACCCGGGGTGAGGCCTTTCTGCAGCTGCAGGGAGAGGTTCAGGAACCTGAGGGTTAGACCTTTCTGCAGCTGCAGGGAGAGGCTCAGGAACCTGGGGGTGAGGCCTTTTCTGTAGCTGCAGGTAGAGGTTCAGGAATCTGGGGGTGAGGCCTTTCTGCAGCTGCACGGGTATGTTCAGGAACCTGGGGGTGAGGCCTTTCTGCAGCTGCAGGGAGAGGTTCAGGAATCTGGGGGTGAGGCCTTTCTGCAGCTGCAGGGAGAGGTTCAGGAACCCGGGGTGAGGCCTTTCTGCAGCTGCAGGGAGAGGTTATTGAACCTGGGGGTGAGCCCTTTCTGCAGGGGGAGGTTCAGGAACCTGGGGGTGAGGCATTTCTGCAACTGCAGGGGGAGGTTCAGGAAACTGGGGGTGAGGCCTTTTCTGTAGCTGCAGGGGGAGGTTCAGGAATCTGGGGGTGAGGCCTTTCTGCAGCTGCAGGGAGAGGCTCAGGAACCTGGGGGTGAGGCTTTTCTGCAGCTGCAGGGGGAGGGTCAGGAACCTGGGGGTGAGGCCTTTTTTGTAGCTGCAGGTAGAGGTTCAGGAATCTGGGGGTGAGGCCTTTCTGCAGCTGCAGGGAGAGGCTCAGGAACCTGGGGTTGAGGCCTTTCTGCAGCTGCAGGGATATGCTCAGAAACATGGGGGTGAGACCTTTCTGCAGCTGAACGGGGATGTTTAGGAACCTGGGGTGAGGCCGTTCTGCAGCTGCAGGGAGAGGCTCAGGAACCTGGGGGTGAGGCCTTTATGCAGCTGCAGGGAGAGGCTCAGGAACCTGGGAGTGAGGCCTTTTTGCAGCTGCAGGGAGAGGCTCAGGAACCTGGGGGTGAGGCCTTTCTGCAGCTGTACGGGGATGTTCAGAAACCTGGGGGTGAGGCATTTCTGCAGCTGCAGGGAGAGGATCAGGAACCTGGAGGTGAGGCTTTTTTCCAGCTGCAGGGATAGGCTCAGGAACCTGGGGGGAGGCCTTTCTGCAGCTGCATGGATAGGCTCAGGAACCTGGGGGTGAAGCCTTTTCTGTAGCTGCAGGGAGAGGCTCAGGAACCTGGGGTGAGTCCTTTCTGCAGCTGCAGGGAGGCTCTGGAACCTGGGGGTGAGGCCTTTTCTGTAGCTGCAGGGGGAGGCTCAGGAACCTGGGGGTGAGGCCTTTTGCAGCTGCAGGGATAGGCTCAGAAACATGGGGGTGAGACCTTTCTGCAGCTGAACAGGTATGTTCAGGAACCTGGGAGTGAGGCCTTTTTGCAGCTGCATGGAGAGGCTCAGGAACCTGGGGGTGGGGCCTTTCTGCAGCTGCACGGGGAGGTTCAGGAACCTGGGGGTGAGGCCTTTTCTGTAGCTGCAGGGAGAGGCTCAGGAACCTGGGGGTGAGGCCTTTCTGCAGCTGCAGGGGTATGTTCAGGAACCTGGGGGTGGGGCCTTTCTGCAGCTGCAGGGAGAGGCTCAGGAACCTGGGGGTGAGGCCTTTTGCAGCTGCAGGGATAGGCTCAGAAACATGGGGGTGAGACCTTTCTGCAGCTGAACGGGTATGTTCAGGAACCTGGGAGTGAGGCCTTTTTGCAGCTGCATGGAGAGGCTCAGGAACCTGGGGGTGAGGCCTTTCTGCAGCTGCACAGGGAGGTTCAGGAACCTGGGGGTGAGGCCTTTTCTGTAGCTGCAGGGAGAGGCTCAGGAACCTGGGGGTGAGGCCTTTCTGCAGCTGCAGGGAGAGGCTCAGGAACCTGGGGGTGAGGCCTTTTTGCAGCTGCAGGGATAGGTTCAGGAACCAGGGTGTGAGGCCTTTCTGCAGCTGCAGGGAGAGGTTCAGGAACCTGGGAGTGAGGCCTTTCTGTAGCTGCCGGGAGAGGCTCAGGATCCTGGGGTGAGGCCTTTTTGCAGCTTCTGGGAGAGGCTCAGGAACCTGGGGTTGAGGCCTTTCTGCAGCTAAAGGGATAGGTTCAGGAACCAGGGTGTGAGGCCTTTCTGCAGCAGCAGGGAGAGGTTCAGGAACCTGGGGGTGAGATCTTTCTGCAGCTGCAGGGAGAGGTTCAGGAACCTGAGGGTTAGACCTTTCTGCAGCTGCAGGGAGAGGTTATTGAACCTGGGGGTGAGGCTTTACTGCAGGGGGAGGTTCAGGAACCTGGGGGCGAGGCCTTTCTGCAACTGCAGGGGGAGGTTCAGGAACCTGGGGGTGAGGCCTTTTCTGTAGCTGCAGGGAGAGGCTCAGTAACCTGGGGGTGAGGCCTTTCTGCAGCTGCAGGGAGAGGGTCAGGAACCTGGGGGTGAGGCCTTTTCTGCAGCTGCAGGGAGAGGCTCAGGAACCTGGGGGTGAGGCCTTTTCTGTAGCTGCAGGTAGAGGTTCAGGAATCTGGGGGTGAGGCCTTTCTGCAGCTGCACGGGTATGTTCAGGAACCTGGGGGTGAGGCCTTTCTGCAGCTGCAGGGAGAGGTTCAGTAATCTGGGGGATGAGGCCTTTCTGCAGCTGCAGGGAGAGGTTCAGGAACCCGGGGTGAGGCCTTTCTGCAGCTGCAGGGAGAGGTTCAGGAACCTGAGGGTTAGACCTTTCTGCAGCTGCAGGGAGAGGCTCAGGAACCTGGGGGTGAGGCCTTTTCTGTAGTTGCAGGTAGAGGTTCAGGAATCTGGGGGTGAGGCCTTTCTGCAGCTGCACGGGTATGTTCAGGAACCTGGGGGTGAGGCCTTTCTGCAGCTGCAGGGAGAGGTTCAGGAATCTGGGGGTGAGGCCTTTCTGCAGCTGCAGGGAGAGGTTCAGGAACCCGGGGTGAGGCCTTTCTGCAGCTGCAGGGAGAGGTTATTGAACCTGGGGGTGAGGCATTTCTGCAACTGCAGGGGGAGGTTCAGGAAACTGGGGGTGAGGCCTTTTCTGTAGCTGCAGGTAGAGGTTCAGGAATCTGGGGATGAGGCCTTTCTGCAGCTGCAGGGATTTGCTCAGAAACATGGGGGTGAGACCTTTCTGCAGCTGAACGGGGATGTTCAGGAACCTGGGGTGAGGCCGTTCTGCAGCTGCAGGGAGAGGCTCAGGAACCTGGGGGTGAGGCCTTTCTGCAGCTGCAGGGAGAGGCTCAGGAACCTGGGAGTGAGGCCTTTTTGCAGCTGCAGGGAGAGGCTCAGGAACTTGGGGGTGAGGCCTTTCTGCAGCTGCACGGGGAGGTTCAGGAACCTGGGGGTGAGGCCTTTTCTGTAGCTGCAGGGAGAGGCTCAGGAACCTGGGCGTGAGGCCTTTCTGCAGCTGCAGGGAGAGGCTCAGGAACCTGGGGGTGAAGCCTTTCTGCAGCTGCAGGGAGAGGCTCAGGATCCTGGGGTGAGGCCTTTTTGCAGCTGCAGGGAGAGGCTCAGGAACCTGGGGTTGAGGCCGTTCTGCAGCTAAAGGGGGAGGTTCAGGAAACTGGGGGTGAGGCCTTTTCTGTAGCTGCAGGTAGAGGTTCAGGAATCTGGGGGTGAGGCCTTTTCTGTAGCTGCAGGGGTATGTTCAGGAACCTGGGGGTGGGGCCTTTCTGCAGCTGCAGGGAGAGGCTCAGGAACCTGGGGGTGAGGCCTTTTGCAGCTGCAGGGATAGGCTCAGAAACATGGGGGTGAGACCTTTCTGCAGCTGAACGGGTATGTTCAGGAACCTGGGAGTGAGGCCTTTTTGCAGCTGCATGGAGAGGCTCAGGAACCTGGGGGTGAGGCCTTTCTGCAGCTGCACAGGGAGGTTCAGGAACCTGGGGGTGAGGCCTTTTCTGTAGCTGCAGGGAGAGGCTCAGGAACCTGGGGGTGAGGCCTTTCTGCAGCTGCAGGGAGAGGCTCAGGAACCTGGGGGTGAGGCCTTTTTGCAGCTGCAGGGATAGGTTCAGGAACCAGGGTGTGAGGCCTTTCTGCAGCTGCAGGGAGAGGTTCAGGAACCTGGGAGTGAGGCCTTTCTGTAGCTGCAGGGAGAGGCTCAGGATCCTGGGGTGAGGCCTTTTTGCAGCTTCTGGGAGAGGCTCAGGAACCTGGGGTTGAGGCCTTTCTGCAGCTAAAGGGATAGGTTCAGGAACCAGGGTGTGAGGCCTTTCTGCAGCAGCAGGGAGAGGTTCAGGAACCTGGGGGTGAGATCTTTCTGCAGCTGCAGGGAGAGGTTCAGGAACCTGAGGGTTAGACCTTTCTGCAGCTGCAGGGAGAGGTTATTGAACCTGGGGGTGAGGCTTTACTGCAGGGGGAGGTTCAGGAACCTGGGGGCGAGGCCTTTCTGCAACTGCAGGGGGAGGTTCAGGAACCTGGGGGTGAGGCCTTTTCTGTAGCTGCAGGGAGAGGCTCAGTAACCTGGGGGTGAGGCCTTTCTGCAGCTGCAGGTAGAGGGTCAGGAACCTGGGGGTGAGGCCTTTTCTGCAGCTGCAGGGAGAGGCTCAGGAACCTGGGGGTGAGGCCTTTTCTGTAGCTGCAGGTAGAGGTTCAGGAATCTGGGGGTGAGGCCTTTCTGCAGCTGCACGGGTATGTTCAGGAACCTGGGGGTGAGGCCTTTCTGCAGCTGCAGGGAGAGGTTCAGTAATCTGGGGGATGAGGCCTTTCTGCAGCTGCAGGGAGAGGTTCAGGAACCCGGGGTGAGGCCTTTCTGCAGCTGCAGGGAGAGGTTCAGGAACCTGAGGGTTAGACCTTTCTGCAGCTGCAGGGAGAGGCTCAGGAACCTGGGGGTGAGGCCTTTTCTGTAGTTGCAGGTAGAGGTTCAGGAATCTGGGGGTGAGGCCTTTCTGCAGCTGCACGGGTATGTTCAGGAACCTGGGGGTGAGGCCTTTCTGCAGCTGCAGGGAGAGGTTCAGGAATCTGGGGGTGAGGCCTTTCTGCAGCTGCAGGGAGAGGTTCAGGAACCCGGGGTGAGGCCTTTCTGCAGCTGCAGGGAGAGGTTATTGAACCTGGGGGTGAGGCATTTCTGCAACTGCAGGGGGAGGTTCAGGAAACTGGGGGTGAGGCCTTTTCTGTAGCTGCAGGTAGAGGTTCAGGAATCTGGGGATGAGGCCTTCTGCAGCTGCAGGGATTTGCTCAGAAACATGGGGGTGAGACCTTTCTGCAGCTGAACGGGGATGTTCAGGAACCTGGGGTGAGGCCGTTCTGCAGCTGCAGGGAGAGGCTCAGGAACCTGGGGGTGAGGCCTTTCTGCAGCTGCAGGGAGAGGCTCAGGAACCTGGGAGTGAGGCCTTTTTGCAGCTGCAGGGAGAGGCTCAGGAACCTGGGGGTGAGGCCTTTCTGCAGCTGCACGGGGAGGTTCAGGAACCTGGGGGTGAGGCCTTTTCTGTAGCTGCAGGGAGAGGCTCAGGAACCTGGGGGTGAGGCCTTTCTGCAGCTGCAGGGAGAGGCTCAGGAACCTGGGGGTGAAGCCTTTCTGCAGCTGCAGGGAGAGGCTCAGGATCCTGGGGTGAGGCCTTTTTGCAGCTACAGGGAGAGGCTCAGGAACCTGGGGTTGAGGCCGTTCTGCAGCTAAAGGGGGAGGTTCAGGAAACTGGGGGTGAGGCCTTTTCTGTAGCTGCAGGTAGAGGTTCAGGAATCTGGGGGTGAGGCCTTTTCTGTAGCTGCAGGGAGAGGTTCAGGAACCTGGGGGTGAGGCCTTTTCTGTAGCTGCAGGGAAAGGCTCAGGAACCTGCGGGTGAGGCCTTGCTGCAGGGATAGGCTCAGGAACCTGGGGTTGAGGCCTTTCTGCAGCTGCACGGGGATGTTCATTAACCTGGGGCTGAGGCCTTTCTGCAACTGAAGTGAGGGGCTCAGAAACCTGGCGGTGAGGACTTTTTGCAGCTGCGGGGATAGGCTCAGGAACCTGAGGGTGAGGCCTTTCTGCAGCTGTACGGGGATGTTCAGAAACCTGGGGGTGAGGCATTTCTGCAGCTGCAGGGAGAGGCTCAGGAACCTGGCGGCGAGGCCTTTTCTGCAGCTGCAGGGATAGGCTCAGAAACATGGGGGTGAGACCTTTCTGCAGCTGAACGGGTATGTTTAGGAACCTGGGAGTGAGGCCTTTTTGCAGCTGCATGGAGAGGCTCAGGAACCTGGGGGTGAGGCCTTTCTGCAGCTGCACGGAGAGGTTCAGGAACCTGGGGGTGAGGCCTTTTCTGTAGCTGTAGGGAGAGGCTCAGGAACCTGGGGGTGAGGCCTTTTCTGTAGCTGCAGGGGGAGGCTCAGGAACCTGGGGGTGAGGCCTTTTGCAGCTGCAGGGATAGGCTCAGAAACATGGGGGTGAGACCTTTCTGCAGCTGAACGGGTATGTTCAGGAACCTGGGAGTGAGGCCTTTTTGCAGCTGCATGGGTATGTTCAGGAACCTGGGGGTGGGGCCTTTCTGCAGCTGCAGGGAGAGGCTCAGGAACCTGGGGGTGAGGCCTTTTGCAGCTGCAGGGGTATGTTCAGGAACCTGGGGGTGGGGCCTTTCTGCAGCTGCAGGGAGAGGCTCAGGAACCTGGGGGTGAGGCCTTTTGCAGCTGCAGGGATAGGCTCAGAAACATGGGGGTGAGACCTTTCTGCAGCTGAACGGGTATGTTCAGGAACCTGGGAGTGAGGCCTTTTTGCAGCTGCATGGAGAGGCTCAGGAACCTGGGGGTGAGGCCTTTCTGCAGCTGCACGGGGAGGTTCAGGAACCTGGGGGTGAGGCCTTTTCTGTAGCTGCAGGGAGAGGCTCAGGAACCTGGGGGTGAGGCCTTTCTGCAGCTGCAGGGAGAGGCTCAGGAACCTGGGGGTGAGGCCTTTTTGCAGCAGCAGGGATAGGTTCAGGAACCAGGGTGTGAGGCCTTTCTGCAGCTGCAGGGAGAGGTTCAGGAACCTGGGAGTGAGGCCTTTCTGTAGCTGCAGGGAGAGGCTCAGGATCCTGGGGTGAGGCCTTTTTGCAGCTTCTGGGAGAGGCTCAGGAACCTGGGGTTGAGGCCTTTCTGCAGCTAAAGGGATAGGTTCAGGAAGCAGGGTGTGAGGCCTTTCTGCAGCAGCAGGGAGAGGTTCAGGAACCTGGGGGTGAGATCTTTCTGCAGCTGCAGGGAGAGGTTCAGGAACCTGAGGGTTAGACCTTTCTGCAGCTGCAGGGAGAGGTTATTGAACCTGGGGGTGAGGCTTTACTGCAGGGGGAGGTTCAGGAACCTGGGGGCGAGGCCTTTCTGCAACTGCAGGGGGAGGTTCAGGAACCTGGGGGTGAGGCCTTTTCTGTAGCTGCAGGGAGAGGCTCAGTAACCTGGGGGTGAGGCCTTTCTGCAGCTGCAGGGAGAGGGTCAGGAACCTGGGGGTGAGGCCTTTTCTGCAGCTGCAGGGAGAGGCTCAGGAACCTGGGGGTGAGGCCTTTTCTGTAGCTGCAGGTAGAGGTTCAGGAATCTGGGGGTGAGGCCTTTCTGCAGCTGCACGGGTATGTTCAGGAACCTGGGGGTGAGGCCTTTCTGCAGCTGCAGGGAGAGGTTCAGTAATCTGGGGGTGAGGCCTTTCTGCAGCTGCAGGGAGAGGTTCAGGAACCCGGGGTGAGGCCTTTCTGCAGCTGCAGGGAGAGGTTCAGGAACCTGAGGGTTAGACCTTTCTGCAGCTGCAGGGAGAGGCTCAGGAACCTGGGGGTGAGGCCTTTTCTGTAGCTGCAGGTAGAGGTTCAGGAATCTGGGGGTGAGGCCTTTCTGCAGCTGCACGGGTATGTTCAGGAACCTGGGGGTGAGGCCTTTCTGCAGCTGCAGGGAGAGGTTCAGGAATCTGGGGGTGAGGCCTTTCTGCAGCTGCAGGGAGAGGTTCAGGAACCCGGGGTGAGGCCTTTCTGCAGCTGCAGGGAGAGGTTATTGAACCTGGGGGTGAGGCATTTCTGCAACTGCAGGGGGAGGTTCAGGAAACTGGGGGTGAGGCCTTTTCTGTAGCTGCAGGTAGAGGTTCAGGAATCTGGGGATGAGGCCTTTCTGCAGCTGCAGGGATATGCTCAGAAACATGGGGGTGAGACCTTTCTGCAGCTGAACGGGGATGTTCAGGAACCTGGGGTGAGGCCGTTCTGCAGCTGCAGGGAGAGGCTCAGGAACCTGGGGGTGAGGCCTTTCTGCAGCTGCAGGGAGAGGCTCAGGAACCTGGGAGTGAGGCCTTTTTGCAGCTGCAGGGAGAGGCTCAGGAACCTGGGGGTGAGGCCTTTCTGCAGCTGCACGGGGAGGTTCAGGAACCTGGGGGTGAGGCCTTTTCTGTAGCTGCAATGAGAGGCTCAGGAACCTGGGGGTGAGGCCTTTCTGCAGCTGCAGGGAGAGGCTCAGGAACCTGGGGGTGAAGCCTTTCTGCAGCTGCAGGGAGAGGCTCAGGATCCTGGGGTGAGGCCTTTTTGCAGCTGCAGGGAGAGGCTCAGGAACCTGGGGTTGAGGTCGTTCTGCAGCTAAAGGGGGAGGTTCAGGAAACTGGGGGTGAGGCCTTTTCTGTAGCTGCAGGTAGAGGTTCAGGAATCTGGGGGTAAGGCCTTTTCTGTAGCTGCAGGGAGAGGTTCAGGAACCTGGGGGTGAGGCCTTTTCTGTAGCTGCAGGGAAAGGCTCAGGAACCTGCGGGTGAGGCCTTGCTGCAGGGATAGGCTCAGGAACCTGGGGTTGAGGCCTTTCTGCAGCTGCACGGGGATGTTCATTAACCTGGGGCTGAGGCCTTTCTGCAACTGAAGTGAGGGGCTCAGAAACCTGGCGGTGAGGACTTTTTGCAGCTGCGGGGATAGGCTCAGGAACCTGAGGGTGAGGCCTTTCTGCAGCTGTACAGGGATGTTCAGAAACCTGGGGGTGAGGCATTTCTGCAGCTGCAGGGAGAGGCTCAGGAACCTGGGGGTCAGGCCTTTCTGCAGCTGCACGGGTATGTTCTGGAACCTGGGGGTGAGGCCTTTCTGCAGCTGCAGGGAGAGGCTCAGGAACCTGGGAGTGAGGCCTTTTTGCTGCTGCAGGGAGAGGCTCAGGGACCTGGGAGTGAGGCCTTTATGCAGCTGCACGGGGATGTTCAGGAACCTGGGGGTGAGGTCATTCGGCATCTGCAGGAAGAGGCTCAGGAACCTGGGGGTGAGGCCTTTTTGCAGCTGCAGGGATAGGTTCAGGAACCAGGGTGTGAGGTCCTTCTGCAGCTGCAGGGAGAGGTTCAGGAACCAGGGTGTGAGGCCTTTCTGCAGCTGCAGGGAGATGTTCAGGAACCTGAGGGTTAGACCTTTCTGCAGCTGCAGGGAGAGGCTCAGGAACCTGGGGGTGAGGCCTTTCTGCAGCTGCAGGGAGAGGTTATTGAACCTGGGGGTGAGGCCTTTTCTGTAGCTGCAGGGAGATGCTCAGGAACCTGGGGGTGAAGCCTTTCTGCAGCTGCAGGGAGAGGCTCAGGAACCTGGGGTTGAGGCCGTTCTGCAGCTAAAGGGGGGGGGTTCAGGAAACTGGGGGTGAGGCCTTTTCTCTAGCTGCAGGTAGAGGTTCAGGAATCTGGGGGTGAGGCCTTTCTGCAGCTGCAGGGAGAGGCTCAGGAACCTGGGGGTGAGGCCTTTTCTGTAGCTGCAGGGAGAGGTTCAGGATCCTGGGGGTGAGGCCTTTTCTGTAGCTGCAGGGAGAGGCTCAGGAACCTGGGGGTGAAGCCTTTCTGCAGCTGCAGGGAGAGGCTCAGGAACCTGGGCTTGAGGCCGTTCTGCAGCTAAAGGGGGAGGTTCAGGAATCTGGGGGTGAGGCCTTTCTGCAGCTGCAGCTGCAGGGAGAAGCTCAGGAACCTGGGGGTGAGGCCTTTTCTGTAGCTGCAGGGAGAGGTTCAGGATCCTGGGGGTGAGGCCTTTTCTGTAGCTGCAGGGAAAGGCTCAGGAACCTGCGGGTGAGGCCTTGCTGCAGGGATAGGCTCAGGAACCTGGGGTTGAGGCCTTTCTGCAACTGAACGGGGATGTTCAGGAACCTGGAGGTAAGGCCGTTCTGCAGCTGCAGGGAGAGGCTCAGGAACCTGGGGGTGAGGCCTTTCTACAGCTGCAGGGAGAGGCTCAGGAACCTGGGGGTGAGGCCTTTTGCAGCTGCAGGGATAGGCTCAGAAACATGGGAGTGAGGCCTTTTTGCAGCTGCAGGGAGAGGCTCAGGAACCTGGGGGTGTGGCCTTTCTGCAGCTGCACGGGGAGGTTCAGGAACCTGGGGGTGAGGCCTTTTCTGTAGCTGCAGGGAGAGGCTCAGGAACCTGGGGGCGAGGCCTTTCTGCAGCTGCAGGGAGAGGCTCAGGAACCTGGGGGTGAGGCCTTTCTGCAGCTGCAGGGAGAGGCTCAGGAACCAGGGGGTGAGGCCTTTTCTGTAGCTGCCGGGAGAGGCTCAGGAACCTGGGGGTGAGGTATTTCTGCAGCTGCAGGGAGAGGTTAAGGAACCTGCGGGTGAGGACTTTCTGCAGCTTCAGGGAGAGGCTCAGGAACCTGGGGGTGAGGCCTTTTTGAAGCTGCAGGGATAGGTTCAGGAACCAGGGTGTGAGGCCTTTCTGCAGCTGCAGGGAGAGGTTCAGGAACCTGGGGATGAGGCCCTTCTGCAGCTGCAGGGAGCGGTTCAGAAACCTGAGGGTTAGACCTTTCTGCAGCTGCAGGAAGAGGCTCAGGAACCTGGGGGTGAGGCCTTTCTGCAGCTGCAGGGGGAGGTTATTGAACCTGGGGGTGAGGCCTTTCTGCAGGGGGAGGTTCAGGAACCTGGGGGTGAGGCCTTTCTGCAACTGCAGGGGGAGGTTCAGGAACCTGGGGGTGAGGCCTCTTCTGTAGCTGCAGGGAGAGGCTCAGGAACCTGGGGGTGAGGCCTTTCTGCAGCTGCAGGGGGAGGGTCAGGAACCTGGGGTTGAGGTTTTTTCTGCAGTTGCAGGGAGAGGGTCAGGAACCTGGGGGTGAGGCCTTTTCTGCAGCTGCAGGGGGAAGCACAGGAACCTGGGGTGAGGCCTTTCTACAGCTGCAGGGATAGGCTCAGGAACCTGGGGGTGAGGCCTTTCTGCAGCTACACGGGGATGTTCAGGAACCTGGGGGTGAGGCCTTTCTGCAGCTGCAGGGAGAGGCCCCGGAACCTGGGGGTGAGGTTTTTTCAATAGCTGCAGGAAGAGGCTCAGAAACCTGGGGGTGAGGCCTTTCTGCAGCTGGAGGGAGAGACTCAGGAACATGGGGGTCAGGCCTTTCTGCAGCTTCAGGGAGAGGCTCAGGAACCTGGGGGTGAGGCCTTTTTGCAGCTGCAGGGAGAGGCTAAGGAACGTGGGGGTGAGGCCTTTCAGCAGCTGCAGGAGGAGGCTAAGGAACCTGGGGGTGAGGCCTTTCTGCAGCTGCAGGGGGAGGTTCAGGATCCATGGGGTGAGGCCTTTTCTGTAGCAGCAGGGAGAAGCTCAGGAACCTGGGTGTGAGGCATTTCTGCAGCTGCATGGAGAGGCCCAGGAACCTGGGGGTGAGGTTTTTTCAATAGCTGCAGGAAGAGGCTCAGGAACCTGGGGGTGAGGCCTTTCTGCAGCTGGAGGGAGAGACTCAGGAACCTGGGGGTCAGGCCTTTCTGCAGCCTCAGGGAGAGGCTCAGGAACCTGGGGGTGAGGCCTTTTTGCAGCTGCAGGGAGAGGCTAAGGAACCTGGGCGTGAGGCATTTCAGCAGCTGCAGGAGGAGGCTAAGGAACCTGGGGGTGAGGCCTTTCTGCAGCTTCAGGGAGAGGTTCAGGATCCATGGGGTGAGGACTTTTCTGTAGCTGCAGGGAGAGGCTCAGGAACCTGGGGGTGAGGCCTTTTCTGTAGATGCAGGGAGAGGCCTTTCTGCAGCTGAAAGGATAGGCTCAGAAACCTGGGGGTGAGGCCTTTCTGCAGCTGCAGGGAGAGGCTCAGGAACCTGAGGGTAAAGCCTTTCTGTAGCTGCAGGGAGAGGCTCAGGATCCTGGGGTGAGGCCTTTTTGCAGCTGCAGGGAGAGGCTCAGGAATCTGGGGTTGAGGCCTTTCTGCAGCAAAAGGGGGAGGTTCAGGAAAATGGGGGTGAGGCTTTTTCTGTAGCTGGAGGTAGAGGTTCAGGGACCTGGGGGTGAGGCGTTCCTGCAGCTGCAGGGAGAGGCTCAGGGACCTGGGGGTGAGGCCTTTTCTGTAGCTGCAGGGAGAGGCTCAGGAACCTGAGGGTGAGGCCTTTTCTGTAGCTGCAGGGAAAGGCTCAGGGACCTGGGGGTGAGGTCTTGCTGCAGGGATAGGCTCAGGAACCTGGGGTTGAGGCCTTTCTGCAGCTGCACAGGTATGTTCCGGAACCTGGGGGTGAGGCATTTCTGCAGCTGCAGGGAGAGCCTCAGGAACCTGGGGGTGAGGCCTTTTTGCAGCTGCAGGGATAGGCTCAGAAACCTGGGGGTGAGGCCTTTCTGCAGCTGCAGGGATAGGCTCAGGAACCTGGGGGTGAGGCATTTTCTGTAGCTGCAGGGAGAAGCTCAGGAACCTGGGGGTGAGGCCTTTCTGTAGCTGCAGGGAGAGGCTCAGGATCCTGGGGTGAGGCCTTTTTGCAGCTGCAGGGAGAGGCTCAGGAATCTGGGGTTGAGGCCTTTCTGCAGCAAAAGGGGGAGGTTCAGGAAAATGGGGGTGAGGCCTTTTCTGTAGCTGGAGGTAGAGGTTCAGGGACCTGGGGGTGAGGCGTTCCTGCAGCTGCAGGGAGAGGCTCAGGGACCTGGGGGTGAGGCCTTTTCTGTAGCTGCAGGGAGAGGCTCAGGAACCTGAGGGTGAGGCCTTTTCTGTAGCTGCAGGGAAAGGCTCAGGGACCTGGGGGTGAGGTCTTGCTGCAGGGATAGGCTCAGGAACCTGGGGTTGAGGCCTTTCTGCAGCTGCACGGGTATGTTCCGGAACCTGGGGGTGAGGCATTTCTGCAGCTGCAGGGAGAGCCTCAGGAACCTGGGGGTGAGGCCTTTTTGCAGCTGCAGGGATAGGCTCAGAAACCTGGGGGTGAGGCCTTTCTGCAGCTGCAGGGATAGGCTCAGGAACCTGGGGGTGAGGCATTTTCTGTAGCTGCAGGGAGAGGCTCAGGAACCTGGGGGCGAGGCCTTTCTGCAGCTACAGGGGGAGGCTCAGGAACCTGGGGGTGAGGACTTTCTGCAGCTGTACGGGGATGTTCAGGAACCTGGGGGTGAGGTCTTTCTGCAGCTGCAGGGAGAGGCTCAGGAACCTGGGAGTGAGGCCTTTTTGCAGCTGCATGGAGAGGCTCCGGAACCTGGGGTTCAGGCCTTTCTGCAGCTGCAGGGGTATGTTCAGGAACCTGGGGGTGAGGCCTTTCTGCAGCTGCGGGAATAGGCTCAGGAACCTGGGGGTGAGGCCTTTCTGCAGCTGCACGGGTATGTTCAGAAACCTGGGGGTGAGGCATTTCTGCAGCTGCAGGGAGAGGCTCAGGAACCTGGGGGTGACGCCTTTTTGCAGCTGCAGGGATAGGCTCAGGAACCTGCGGGTGAGGCCTTTCTGCAGCTGCAGGGATAGGCTCAGGAACCCGGGGGTGAGGCATTTTCTGTAGCTCCAGGGAGAGGCCCAGGAACCTGGGGGCGAGGCCTTTCTGCAGCTACAGGGGGATGCTCAGGAACCTGGGGGTGACGCCTTTTTGCAGCTGCAGGGATAGGCTCAGGAACCTGCGGGTGAGGCCTTTCTGCAGCTGCAGGGATAGGCTCAGGAACCCGGGGGTGAGGCATTTTCTGTAGCTCCAGGTAGAGGCCCAGGAACCTGGGGGCGAGGCCTTTCTGCAGCTACAGGGGGAGGCTCAGGAACCTGGGGGTGAGGACTTTCTGCAGCTGTACGGGGATATTCAGGAACCTGGGTGTGAGGTCTTTCTGCAGCTGCAGGGAGAGGCTCAGGAACCTGGGGGTCAGGCCTTTCTGCAGCTGCACGGGTATGTTCAGGAACCTGGGGGTGAGGCCTTTCTGCAGCTGCAGGGAGAGGCTCAGGAACCTGGGAGTGAGGCCTTTATGCAGCTGCAGGGAGAGGCTCAGGGACCTGGGAGTGAGGCCTTTATGCAGCTGCACGGGGATGTTCAGGAACCTGGGGGTGAGGTCATTCTGCAGCTGCAGGGAGAGGCTCAGGAACCTGGGGGTGAGGCCTTTTTGCAGCTGCAGGGATAGGTTCAGGAACCAGGGTGTGAGGCCTTTCTGCAGCTGCAGGGAGAGGTTCAGGAACCTGGGGGTGAGGTCTTTCTGTAGCTGCAGGGAGAGGTTCAGGAACCTGAGGGTTAGACCTTTCTGCAGCTGCAGGGAGAGGCTCAGGAACCTGGGGGTGAGGCCTTTCTAGAGCTGCAGGGAGAGGTTATTGAACCTGGGGGTGAGGCCTTTCTGCAGGGGGAGGTTCAGGAACCTGGGGATGAGGCCTTTCTGCAACTGCAGGGGGAGGTTCAGGAACCTGGGGGTGAGGCCTTTTCTGTAGCTGCAGGGAGAGGCTCAGGAACCTGGGGGTGAGGCCTCTCTGCAGCTGCAGGGGGAGGGTCAGGAACCTGGGGGTGAGACCTTTTCTGTAGCTGCAGGGAGAGGCTCAGGAACCTGAAGGTGAGGCCTTTTCTGTAGCTGCAGGGAAAGGCTCAGGGACCTGGGGTGAGGCCTTGCTGCAGGGATAGGCTCAGGAACCTGGGGTTGAGGCCTTTCTGCAGCTGCACGGGGATGTTCAGAAACCTGGGGGTGAGGCATTTCTGCAGCTGTAGGGAGAGGCTCAGGAACCTGGGGGTGAGGCCTTTGTGCAGCTGCAGGGATAGGCTCAGGAACCTGGGGGTGAGGCCTTTCTGCAGCTGCAGGGAGAGGCTCAGGAACCTGGGAGTGAGGCCTTTTTGCAGCTGCAGGGAGAGGCTCAGGGACCTGGCAGTGAGATCTTTATGCAGCTGCATGGGGATGTTCAGGAACCTGGGGGTGAGGTCATTCTGCAGCTGCAGTGAGAGACTCAGGAACCTGGGGGTGAGGCCTTTTTGCAGCTGCAGGGATAGGTTCAGGAACCAGGGTGTGAGGCCTTTCTGCAGCTGCAGGGAGAGGTTCAGGAACCTGGGGGTGAGGCCTTTCTGTAGCTGCAGGGAGAGGCTCAGGATCCTGGGGTGAGGCCTTTTTGCAGCTTCTGGGAGAGGCTCAGGAACCTGGGGGTGTGGCCTTTCTGCAGCTGCACGGGGAGGTTCAGGAACCTGGGGGTGAGGCCTTTTCTGTAGCTGCAGGGAGAGGCTCAGGAACCTGGGGGCGAGGCCTTTCTGCAGCTGCAGGGAGAGGCTCAGGAACCTGGGGGTGAGGCCTTTCTGCAGCTGCAGGGAGAGGCTCAGGAACCAGGGGGTGAGGCCTTTTCTGTAGCTGCCGGGAGAGGCTCAGGAACCTGGGGGTGAGGTATTTCTGCAGCTGCAGGGAGAGGTTAAGGAACCTGCGGGTGAGGACTTTCTGCAGCTTCAGGGAGAGGCTCAGGAACCTGGGGGTGAGGCCTTTTTGAAGCTGCAGGGATAGGTTCAGGAACCAGGGTGTGAGGCCTTTCTGCAGCTGCAGGGAGAGGTTCAGGAACCTGGGGATGAGGCCCTTCTGCAGCTGCAGGGAGCGGTTCAGGAACCTGAGGGTTAGACCTTTCTGCAGCTGCAGGGAGAGGCTCAGGAACCTGGGGGTGAGGCCTTTCTGCAGCTGCAGGGGGAGGTTATTGAACCTGGGGGTGAGGCCTTTCTGCAGGGGGAGGTTCAGGAACCTGGGGGTGAGGCCTTTCTGCAACTGCAGGGGGAGGTTCAGGAACCTGGGGGTGAGGCCTCTTCTGTAGCTGCAGGGAGAGGCTCAGGAACCTGGGGGTGAGGCCTTTCTGCAGCTGCAGGGGGAGGGTCAGGAACCTGGGGTTGAGGTTTTTTCTGCAGTTGCAGGGAGAGGGTCAGGAACCTGGGGGTGAGGCCTTTTCTGCAGCTGCAGGGGGAAGCACAGGAACCTGGGGTGAGGCCTTTCTACAGCTGCAGGGATAGGCTCAGGAACCTGGGGGTGAGGCCTTTCTGCAGCTACACGGGGATGTTCAGGAACCTGGGGGTGAGGCCTTTCTGCAGCTGCAGGGAGAGGCCCCGGAACCTGGGGGTGAGGTTTTTTCAATAGCTGCAGGAAGAGGCTCAGAAACCTGGGGGTGAGGCCTTTCTGCAGCTGGAGGGAGAGACTCAGGAACATGGGGGTCAGGCCTTTCTGCAGCTTCAGGGAGAGGCTCAGGAACCTGGGGGTGAGGCCTTTTTGCAGCTGCAGGGAGAGGCTAAGGAACGTGGGGGTGAGGCCTTTCAGCAGCTGCAGGAGGAGGCTAAGGAACCTGGGGGTGAGGCCTTTCTGCAGCTGCAGGGGGAGGTTCAGGATCCATGGGGTGAGGCCTTTTCTGTAGCAGCAGGGAGAAGCTCAGGAACCTGGGTGTGAGGCATTTCTGCAGCTGCATGGAGAGGCCCAGGAACCTGGGGGTGAGGTTTTTTCAATAGCTGCAGGAAGAGGCTCAGGAACCTGGGGGTGAGGCCTTTCTGCAGCTGGAGGGAGAGACTCAGGAACCTGGGGGTCAGGCCTTTCTGCAGCCTCAGGGAGAGGCTCAGGAACCTGGGGGTGAGGCCTTTTTGCAGCTGCAGGGAGAGGCTAAGGAACCTGGGCGTGAGGCATTTCAGCAGCTGCAGGAGGAGGCTAAGGAACCTGGGGGTGAGGCCTTTCTGCAGCTTCAGGGAGAGGTTCAGGATCCATGGGGTGAGGACTTTTCTGTAGCTGCAGGGAGAGGCTCAGGAACCTGGGGGTGAGGCCTTTTCTGTAGATGCAGGGAGAGGCCTTTCTGCAGCTGAAAGGATAGGCTCAGAAACCTGGGGGTGAGGCCTTTCTGCAGCTGCAGGGAGAGGCTCAGGAACCTGAGGGTAAAGCCTTTCTGTAGCTGCAGGGAGAGGCTCAGGATCCTGGGGTGAGGCCTTTTTGCAGCTGCAGGGAGAGGCTCAGGAATCTGGGGTTGAGGCCTTTCTGCAGCAAAAGGGGGAGGTTCAGGAAAATGGGGGTGAGGCTTTTTCTGTAGCTGGAGGTAGAGGTTCAGGGACCTGGGGGTGAGGCGTTCCTGCAGCTGCAGGGAGAGGCTCAGGGACCTGGGGGTGAGGCCTTTTCTGTAGCTGCAGGGAGAGGCTCAGGAACCTGAGGGTGAGGCCTTTTCTGTAGCTGCAGGGAAAGGCTCAGGGACCTGGGGGTGAGGTCTTGCTGCAGGGATAGGCTCAGGAACCTGGGGTTGAGGCCTTTCTGCAGCTGCACAGGTATGTTCCGGAACCTGGGGGTGAGGCATTTCTGCAGCTGCAGGGAGAGCCTCAGGAACCTGGGGGTGAGGCCTTTTTGCAGCTGCAGGGATAGGCTCAGAAACCTGGGGGTGAGGCCTTTCTGCAGCTGCAGGGATAGGCTCAGGAACCTGGGGTGAGGCATTTTCTGTAGCTGCAGGGAGAAGCTCAGGAACCTGGGGGTGAGGCCTTTCTGTAGCTGCAGGGAGAGGCTCAGGATCCTGGGGTGAGGCCTTTTTGCAGCTGCAGGGAGAGGCTCAGGAATCTGGGGTTGAGGCCTTTCTGCAGCAAAAGGGGGAGGTTCAGGAAAATGGGGGTGAGGCCTTTTCTGTAGCTGGAGGTAGAGGTTCAGGGACCTGGGGGTGAGGCGTTCCTGCAGCTGCAGGGAGAGGCTCAGGGACCTGGGGGTGAGGCCTTTTCTGTAGCTGCAGGGAGAGGCTCAGGAACCTGAGGGTGAGGCCTTTTCTGTAGCTGCAGGGAAAGGCTCAGGGACCTGGGGGTGAGGTCTTGCTGCAGGGATAGGCTCAGGAACCTGGGGTTGAGGCCTTTCTGCAGCTGCACGGGTATGTTCCGGAACCTGGGGGTGAGGCATTTCTGCAGCTGCAGGGAGAGCCTCAGGAACCTGGGGGTGAGGCCTTTTTGCAGCTGCAGGGATAGGCTCAGAAACCTGGGGGTGAGGCCTTTCTGCAGCTGCAGGGATAGGCTCAGGAACCTGGGGGTGAGGCATTTTCTGTAGCTGCAGGGAGAGGCTCAGGAACCTGGGGGCGAGGCCTTTCTGCAGCTACAGGGGGAGGCTCAGGAACCTGGGGGTGAGGACTTTCTGCAGCTGCAGGGAGCGGTTCAGGAACCTGAGGGTTAGACCTTTCTGCAGCTGCAGGGAGAGGCTCAGGAACCTGGGGGTGAGGCCTTTCTGCAGCTGCAGGGAGAGGCTCAGGAACCTGGGAGTGAGGCCTTTTTGCAGCTGCAGGGAGAGGCTCAGGGACCTGGGAGTGAGGCCTTTATGCAGCTGCACGGGGATGTTCAGGAACCTGGGGGTGAGGTCATTCTGCAGCTGCAGGAAGAGGCTCAGGAACCTGGGGGTGAGGCCTTTTTGCAGCTGCAGGGATAGGTTCAGGAACCAGGGTGTGAGGTCCTTCTGCAGCTGCAGGGAGAGGTTCAGGAACCAGGGTGTGAGGCCTTTCTGCAGCTGCAGGGAGAGGTTCAGGAACCTGAGGGTTAGACCTTTCTGCAGCTGCAGGGAGAGGCTCAGGAACCTGGGGGTGAGGCCTTTCTGCAGCTGCAGGGAGAGGTTATTGAACCTGGGGGTGAGGCCTTTTCTGTAGCTGCAGGGAGAGGCTCAGGAACCTGGGGGTGAAGCCTTTCTGCAGCTGCAGGGAGAGGCTCAGGAACCTGGGGTTGAGGCCGTTCTGCAGCTAAAGGGGGGGGGTTCAGGAAACTGGGGGTGAGGCCTTTTCTCTAGCTGCAGGTAGAGGTTCAGGAATCTGGGGGTGAGGCCTTTCTGCAGCTGCAGGGAGAGGCTCATGAACCTGGGGGTGAGGCCTTTTTTGTAGCTGCAGGGAGAGGTTCAGGATCCTGGGGGTGAGACCTTTTCTGTAGCTGCAGGGAGAGGCTCAGGAACCTGAAGGTGAGGCCTTTTCTGTAGCTGCAGGGAAAGGCTCAGGGACCTGGGGTGAGGCCTTGCTGCAGGGATAGGCTCAGGAACCTGGGGTTGAGGCCTTTCTGCAGCTGCACGGGGATGTTCAGAAACCTGGGGGTGAGGCATTTCTGCAGCTGTAGGGAGAGGCTCAGGAACCTGGGGGTGAGGCCTTTGTGCAGCTGCAGGGATAGGCTCAGAAACCTGCGGGTGAGGCCTTTCTGCAGCTGCAGGGATAGGCTCAGGAACCTGGGGGTGAGGCATTTTCTGTAGCTGCAGGGAGAGGCTCAGGAACCTTGGGGCGAGGCCTTTCTGCAGCTGCAGGGGAGGCTCAGGAACCTGGGGGTGAGGACTTCCTGCAGCTGTACGGGGATATTCAGGAACCTGGGTGTGAGGTCTTTCTGCAGCTGTAGGGAGAGGCTCATGAACCTGGGGGTCAGGCCTTTCTGCAGCTGCACGGGTATGTTCAGGAACCTGGGGGTGAGGCCTTTCTGCAGCTGCAGGGAGAGGCTCAGGAACCTGGGAGTGAGGCCTTTTTGCAGCTGCAGGGAGAGGCTCAGGGACCTGGCAGTGATATCTTTATGCAGCTGCATGGGGATGTTCAGGAACCTGGGGGTGAGGTCATTCTGCAGCTGCAGGGAGAGACTCAGGAACCTGGGGGTGAGGCCTTTTTGCAGCTGCAGGGATAGGTTCAGGAACCAGGGTGTGAGGCCTTTCTGCAGCTGCAGGGAGAGGTTCAGGAACCTGGGGGTGAGGCCTTTCTGTAGCTGCAGGGAGAGGCTCAGGATCCTGGAGTGAGGCCTTTTTGTAGCTTCTGGGAGAGGCTCAGGAACCTGGGGTTGAGGCCTTTCTGCAGCTAAAGGGATAGGTTCAGGAACCAGGGTGTGAGGCCTTTCTGCAGCAGCAGGGAGAGGTTCAGGAACCTGGGGGTGAGATCTTTCTGCAGCTGCAGGGAGAGGTTCAGGAACCTGAGGGTTAGACCTTTCTGCAGCTGCAGGGAGAGGTTATTGAACCTGGGGGTGAGGCTTTTCTGCAGGGGGAGGTTCAGGAACCTGGGGGCGAGTCCTTTCTGCAACTGCAGGGGGAGGTTCAGGAACCTGGGGGTGAGGCCTTTTCTGTAGCTGCAGGGAGAGGCTCAGTAACCTGGGGGTGAGGCCTTTCTGCAGCTGCAGGGAGAGGGTCAGGAACCTGGGGGTGAGGCCTTTTCTGCAGCTGCAGGGAGAGGCTCAGGAACCTGGGGGTGAGGCCTTTTCTGTAGCTGCAGGTAGAGGTTCAGGAATCTGGGGGTGAGGCCTTTCTGCAGCTGCACGGGTATGTTCAGAAACCTGGGGGTGAGGCATTTCTGCAGCTGTAGGGAGAGGCTCAGGAACCTGGGGGTGAGGCCTTTGTGCAGCTGCAGGGATAGGCTCAGGAACCTGCGGGTGAGGCCTTTCTGCAGCTGCAGGGATAGGCTCAGGAACCTGGGGGCGAGGCCTTTCTGCAGCTGCAGGGATAGGCTCAGGAACCTGGGGGTGAGGCATTTTCTGTAGCTGCAGGGAGAGGCTCAGGAACCTGGGGGCGAGGCCTTTCTGCAGCTGCAGGGGAGGCTCAGGAACCTGGGGGTGAGGACTTTCTGCAGCTGTACGGGGATATTCAGGAACCTGGGTGTGAGGTCTTTCTGCAGCTGTAGGGAGAGGCTCAGGAACCTGGGGGTCAGGCCTTTCTGCAGCTGCACGGGTATGTTCAGGAACCTGGGGGTGAGGCCTTTCTGCAGCTGCAGGGAGAGGCTCAGGAACCTGGGAGTGAGGCCTTTTTGCAGCTGCAGGGAGAGGCTCAGGGACCTGGCAGTGAGATCTTTATGCAGCTGCATGGGGATGTTCAGGAACCTGGGGGTGAGGTCATTCTGCAGCTGCAGGGAGAGACTCAGGAACCTGGGGGTGAGGCCTTTTTGCAGCTGCAGGGATAGGTTCAGGAACCAGGGTGTGAGGCCTTTCTGCAGCTGCAGGGAGAGGTTCAGGAACCTGGGGGTGAGGCCTTTCTGTAGCTGCAGGGAGAGGCTCAGGATCCTGGAGTGAGGCCTTTTTGTAGCTTCTGGGAGAGGCTCAGGAACCTGGGGTTGAGGCCTTTCTGCAGCTAAAGGGATAGGTTCAGGAACCAGGGTGTGAGGCCTTTCTGCAGCAGCAGGGAGAGGTTCAGGAACCTGGGGGTGAGATCTTTCTGCAGCTGCAGGGAGAGGTTCAGGAACCTGAGGGTTAGACCTTTCTGCAGCTGCAGGGAGAGGTTATTGAACCTGGGGGTGAGGCTTTTCTGCAGGGGGAGGTTCAGGAACCTGGGGGCGAGGCCTTTTTGCAACTGCAGGGGGAGGTTCAGGAACCTGGGGGTGAGGCCTTTTCTGTAGCTGCAGGGAGAGGCTCAGTAACCTGGGGGTGAGGCCTTTCTGCAGCTGCAGGGAGAGAGTCAGGAACCTGGGGGTGAGGCCTTTTCTGCAGCTGCAGGGAGAGGCTCAGGAACCTGGGGGTGAGGCCTTTTCTGTAGCTGCAGGTAGAGGTTCAGGAACCTGAGGGTTAGACCTTTCTGCAGCTGCAGGGAGAGGTTATTGAACCTGGGGGTGAGGCTTTTCTGCAGGGGGAGGTTCAGGAACCTGGGGGCGAGGCCTTTCTGCAACTGCAGGGGGAGGTTCAGGAACCTGGGGGTGAGGCCTTTTCTGTAGCTGCAGGGAGAGGCTCAGTAACCTGGGGGTGAGGCCTTTCTGCAGCTGCAGGGAGAGGGTCAGGAACCTGGGGGTGAGGCCTTTTCTGCAGCTGCAGGGAGAGGCTCAGGAACCTGGGGGTGAGGCCTTTTCTGTAGCTGCAGGTAGAGGTTCAGGAACCAGGGTGTGAGGCCTTTCTGCAGCTGCAGGGAGAGGTTCAGGAACCTGAGGGTTAGACCTTTCTGCAGCTGCAGGGAGAGGCTCAGGAACCTGGGGGTGAGGCCTTTCTGCAGCTGCAGGGAGAGGTTATTGAACCTGGGGGTGAGGCCTTTTCTGTAGCTGCAGGGAGAGGCTCAGGAACCTGGGGGTGAAGCCTTTCTGCAGCTGCAGGGAGAGGCTCAGGAACCTGGGGTTGAGGCCGTTCTGCAGCTAAAGGGGGGGGTTCAGGAAACTGGGGATGAGGCCTTTTCTCTAGCTGCAGGTAGAGGTTCAGGAATCTGGGGGTGAGGCCTTTCTGCAGCTGCAGGGAGAGGCTCAGGAACCTGGGGGTGAGGCCTTTTTTGTAGCTGCAGGGAGAGGTTCAGGATCCTGGGGGTGAGACCTTTTCTGTAGCTGCAGGGAGAGGCTCAGGAACCTGAAGGTGAGGCCTTTTCTGTAGCTGCAGGGAAAGGCTCAGGGACCTGGGGTGAGGTCTTGCTGCAGGGATAGGCTCAGGAACCTGGGGTTGAGGCCTTTCTGCAGCTGCACGGGGATGTTCAGAAACCTGGGGGTAAGGCATTTCTGCAGCTGTAGGGAGAGGCTCAGGAACCTGGGGGTGAGGCCTTTGTGCAGCTGCAGGGATAGGCTCAGGAACCTGCGGGTGAGGCCTTTCTGCAGCTGCAGGGATAGGCTCAGGAACCTGGGGGTGAGGCATTTTCTGTAGCTGCAGGGAGAGGCTCAGGAACCTGGGGGCGAGGCCTTTCTGCAGCTGCAGGAGAGGCTCAGGAACCTGGGGGCGAGGCCTTTCTGCAGCTGCAGGGGAGGCTCAGGAACCTGGGGGTGAGGACTTTCTGCAGCTGTACGGGGATATTCAGGAACCTGGGTGTGAGGTCTTTCTGCAGCTGTAGGGAGAGGCTCAGGAACCTGGGGGTCAGGCCTTTCTGCAGCTGCACGGGTATGTTCAGGAACCTGGGGGTGAGGCCTTTCTGCAGCTGCAGGGAGAGGCTCAGGAACCTGGGAGTGAGGCCTTTTTGCAGCTGCAGGGAGAGGCTCAGGGACCTGGCAGTGAGATCTTTATGCAGCTGCATGGGGATGTTCAGGAACCTGGGGGTGAGGTCATTCTGCAGCTGCAGGGAGAGACTCAGGAACCTGGGGGTGAGGCCTTTTTGCAGCTGCAGGGATAGGTTCAGGAACCAGGGTGTGAGGCCTTTCTGCAGCTGCAGGGAGAGGTTCAGGAACCTGGGGGTGAGGCCTTTCTGTAGCTGCAGGGAGAGGCTCAGGATCCTGGAGTGAGGCCTTTTTGTAGCTTCTGGGAGAGGCTCAGGAACCTGGGGTTGAGGCCTTTCTGCAGCTAAAGGGATAGGTTCAGGAACCAGGGTGTGAGGCCTTTCTGCAGCAGCAGGGAGAGGTTCAGGAACCTGGGGGTGAGATCTTTCTGCAGCTGCAGGGAGAGGTTCAGGAACCTGAGGGTTAGACCTTTCTGCAGCTGCAGGGAGAGGTTATTGAACCTGGGGGTGAGGCTTTTCTGCAGGGGGAGGTTCAGGAACCTGGGGGCGAGGCCTTTCTGCAACTGCAGGGGGAGGTTCAGGAACCTGGGGGTGAGGCCTTTTCTGTAGCTGCAGGGAGAGGCTCAGTATCCTGGGGGTGAGGCCTTTCTGCAACTGCAGGGAGAGGGTCAGGAACCTGGGGGGGAGGCCTTTTCTGCAGCTGCAGGGAGAGGCTCAGGAACCTGGGGGTGAGGCCTTTTCTGTAGCTGCAGGTAGAGGTTCAGGAATCTGGGGGTGAGGCCTTTCTACAGCTGCACGGGTATGTTCAGGAACCTGGGGGTGAGGCCTTTCTGCAGCTGCAGGGAGAGGTTCAGTAATCTGGGGGTGAGGCCTTTCTGCAGCTGCAGGGAGAGGTTCAGGAACCCGGGGTGAGGCCTTTCTGCAGCTGCAGGGAGAGGTTCAGGAACCTGAGGGTTAGACCTTTCTGCAGCTGCAGGGAGAGGCTCAGGAACCTGGGGTGAGGCCTTTTCTGTAGCTGCAGGTAGAGGTTCAGGAATCTGGGGGTGAGGCCTTTCTGCAGCTGCACGGGTAAGTTCAGGAACCCGGGGTGAGGCCTTTCTGCAGCTGCAGGGAGAGGCTCAGGATCCTGGGGGTGAGGCCTTTCTGCAGCTGCACGGGGAGGTTCAGAAACCTGGGGGTGAGGCATTTCTGCAGCTGCAGGGAGAGGCTCAGGAACCTGGGGGTCAGGCCTTTCTGCAGCTGCACGGGTATGTTCTGGAACCTGGGGGTGAGGCCTTTCTGCAGCTGCAGGGAGAGGCTCAGGAACCTGGGAGTGAGGCCTTTTTGCAGCTGCAGGGAGAGGCTCAGGGACCTGGGAGTGAGGCCTTTATGCAGCTGCACGGGGATGTTCAGGAACCTGGGGGTGAGGTGATTCTGCAGCTGCAGGAAGAGGCTCAGGAACCTGGGAGTGAGGCCTTTTTGCAGCTGCAGGGAGAGGCTCAGGGACCTGGCAGTGAGATCTTCATGCAGCTGCATGGGGATGTTCAGGAACCTGGGGGTGAGGTCATTCTGCAGCTGCAGGGAGAGACTCAGGAACCTGGGGGTGAGGCCTTTTTGCAGCTGCAGGGATAGATTCAGGAACCAGGGTGTGAGGCCTTTCTGCAGCTGCAGGGAGAGGTTCAGGAACCTGGGGGTGAGGCCTTTCTGTAGCTGCAGGGAGAGGCTCAGGATCCTGGAGTGAGGCCTTTTTGTAGCTTCTGGGAGAGGCTCAGGAACCTGGGGTTGAGGCCTTTCTGCAGCTAAAGGGATAGGTTCAGGAACCAGGGTGTGAGGCCTTTCTGCAGCAGCAGGGAGAGGTTCAGGAACCTGGGGGTGAGATCTTTCTGCAGCTGCAGGGAGAGGTTCAGGAACCTGAGGGTTAGACCTTTCTGCAGCTGCAGGGAGAGGTTATTGAACCTGGGGGTGAGGCTTTTCTGCAGGGGGAGGTTCAGGAACCTGGGGGCGAGGCCTTTCTGCAACTGCAGGGGGAGGTTCAGGAACCTGGGGGTGAGGCCTTTTCTGTAGCTGCAGGGAGAGGCTCAGTATCCTGGGGGTGAGGCCTTTCTGCAGCTGCAGGGAGAGGGTCAGGAACCTGGGGGGGGAGGCCTTTTCTGCAGCTGCAGGGAGAGGCTCAGGAACCTGGGGGTGAGGCCTTTTCTGTAGCTGCAGGTAGAGGTTCAGGAATCTGGGGGTGAGGCCTTTCTACAGCTGCACGGGTATGTTCAGGAACCTGGGGGTGAGGCCTTTCTGCAGCTGCAGGGAGAGGTTCAGTAATCTGGGGGTGAGGCCTTTCTGCAGCTGCAGGGAGAGGTTCAGGAACCCGGGGTGAGGCCTTTCTGCAGCTGCAGGGAGAGGTTCAGGAACCTGAGGGTTAGACCTTTCTGCAGCTGCAGGGAGAGGCTCAGGAACCTGGGGTGAGGCCTTTTCTGTAGCTGCAGGTAGAGGTTCAGGAATCTGGGGGTGAGGCCTTTCTGCAGCTGCACGGGTAAGTTCAGGAACCCGGGGTGAGGCCTTTCTGCAGCTGCAGGGAGAGGCTCAGGATCCTGGGGGTGAGGCCTTTCTGCAGCTGCAGGGAGAGGCTCAGGAACCTGGGGGTCAGGCCTTTCTGCAGCTGCACGGGTATGTTCTGGAACCTGGGGGTGAGGCCTTTCTGCAGCTGCAGGGAGAGGCTCAGGAACCTGGGAGTGAGGCCTTTTTGCAGCTGCAGGGAGAGGCTCAGGGACCTGGGAGTGAGGCCTTTATGCAGCTGCACGGGGATGTTCAGGAACCTGGGGGTGAGGTGATTCTGCAGCTGCAGGAAGAGGCTCAGGAACCTGGGGGTGAGGCCTTTTTGCAGCTGCAGGGATAGGTTCAGGAACCAGGGTGTGAGGTCCTTCTGCAGCTGCAGGGAGAGGTTCAGGAACCAGGGTGTGAGGCCTTTCTGCAGCTGCAGGGAGAGGTTCAGGAACCTGAGGGTTAGACCTTTCTGCAGCTGCAGGGAGAGGCTCAGGAACCTGGGGGTGAGGCCTTTCTGCAGCTGCAGGGAGAGGTTATTGAACCTGGGGGTGAGGCCTTTTCTGTAGCTGCAGGGAGAGACTCAGGAACCTGGGGGTGAAGCCTTTCTGCAGCTGCAGGGAGAGGCTCAGGAACCTGGGGTTGAGGCCGTTCTGCAGCTAAAGGGGGGGGGGTTCAGGAAACTGGGGGTGAGGCCTTTTCTTTAGCTGCAGGTAGAGGTTCAGGAATCTGGGGGTGAGGCCTTTCTGCAGCTGCAGGGAGAGGCTCAGGAACCTGGGGGTGAGGCCTTTTTTGTAGCTGCAGGGAGAGGTTCAGGATCCTGGGGGTGAGGCCTTTTCTGTAGCTGCAGGGAGAGGCTCAGGAACCTGGGGGTGAAGCCTTTCTGCAGCTGCTGGGAGAGGCTCAGGAACCTGGGGTTGAGGCCGTTCTGCAGCTAAAGGGGGAGGTTCAGGAAACTGGGGGTGAGGCCTTTTCTCTAGCTGCAGGTAGAGATTCAGGAATCTGGGGGTGAGGCCTTTCTGCAGCTGCAGCTGCAGGGAGAGGCTCAGGAACCTGGGGGTGAGGCCTTTTCTGTAGCTGCAGGGAGAGGTTCAGGATCCTGGGGGTGAGGCCTTTTCTGTAGCTGCAGGGAAAGGCTCAGGAACCTGCGGGTGAGGCCTTGCTGCAGGGATAGGCTCAGGAACCTGGGGTTGAGGCCTTTCTGCAGCTGCACGGGGATGTTCAGGAACCTGGGGCTGAGGCCTTTCTGCAGCTGAAGTGAGGGGCTCAGAAACCTGGCAGTGAGGACTTTTTGCAGCTGCGGGATAGGCTCAGGAACCTGGGGGTGAGGCCTTTCTGCAGCTGTACGGGGATGTTCAGAAACCTGAGGGTGAGGCATTTCTGCAGCTGCAGGGAGAGGATCAGGAACCTGGGGGTGAGGCCTTTTTGCAGCTGCAGGGAGAGGCTCAGGAACCTGGGGGTGAGGCCTTTCTGCAGCTGCAGGGAGAGGCTCAGGAGCCTGGGGGTGAGGCCTTTTCTGTAGCTGCAGGGGGAGGCTCAGGAACCTGGGGGTGAGGCCTTTTTGCAGCTGCACAGGTATGTTCAGGAACCTAAGGGTTGGGCCTTTCTGCAGCTGCAGGGAGAGGCTCAGGAACCTGGGGGTGAGGCCTTTTGCAGCTGCAGGGATAGGCTCAGAAACATGGGGGTGAGACCTTTCTGCAACTGAACGGGGATGTTCAGGAACCTGGAGGTAAGGCCGTTCTGCAGCTGCAGGGAGAGGCTCAGGAACCTGGGGGTGAGGCCTTTCTACAGCTGCAGGGAGAGTCTCAGGAACCTGGGGGTGAGGCCTTTTGCAGCTGCAGGGATAGGCTCAGAAACATGGGCGTGAGGCCTTTTTGCAGCTGCAGGGAGAGGCTCAGGAACCTGGGCGTGTGGCCTTTCTGCTGCTGCACGGGGAGGTTCAGGAAGCTGGGGGTGAGGCCTTTTCCGTAGCTGCAGGGAGAGGCTCAGGAACCTGGGGGCGAGGCCTTTCTGCAGCTGCAGGGAGAGGCTCAGGAACCTGGGGGTGAGGCCTTTCTGCAGCTGCAGGGAGAGGCTCAGGAACCAGGGGGTGAGGCCTTTTCTGTAGCTGCCGGGAGAGGCTCAGGAACCTGGGGGTGAGGTATTTCTGCAGCTGCAGGGAGAGGTTAAGGAACCTGCGGGTGAGGACTTTCTGCAGCTTCAGGGAGAGGCTCAGGAACCTGGGGGTGAGGCCTTTTTGAAGCTGCAGGGATAGGTTCAGGAACCAGGGTGTGAGGCCTTCCTGCAGCTGCAGGGAGAGGTTCAGGAACCTGGGGATGAGGCCCTTCTGCAGCTGCAGGGAGCGGTTCAGGAACCTGAGGGTTAGACCTTTCTGCAGCTGCAGGGAGAGGCTCAGGAACCTGGGGGTGAGGCCTTTCTGCAGCTGCAGGGGGAGGTTATTGAACCTGGGGGTGAGGCCTTTCTGCAGGGGGAGGTTCAGGAACCTGGGGGTGAGGCCTTTCTGCAACTGCAGGGGGAGGTTCAGGAACCTGGGGTTGAGGTTTTTTCTGCAGTTGCAGGGAGAGGGTCAGGAACCTGGGGGTGAGGCCTTTTCTGCAGCTGCAGGGGGAGACACAGGAACCTGGGGTGAGGCCTTTCTACAGCTGCAGGGATAGGCTCAGGAACCTGGGGGTGAGGCCTTTCTGCAGCTACACGGGGATGTTCAGGAACCTGGGGGTGAGGCCTTTCTGCAGCGGCAGGGAGAGGCCCCGGAACCTGGGGGTGAGGTTTTTTCAATAGCTGCAGGAAGAGGCTCAGAAACCTGGGGGTGAGGCCTTTCTGCAGCTGGAGGGAGAGACTCAGGAACATGGGGGTGAGGCCTATTTGCAGCTGCAGGGATAGGCTCAGAAACCTGGGGGTGAGGCCTTTCTGCAGCTGCAGGGATAGGCTCAGGAACCTGGGGGTGAGGCATTTTCTGTAGCTGCAGGGAGAGGCTCAGGAACCTGGGGGCGAGGCCTTTCTGCAGCTACAGGGGGAGGCTCAGGAACCTGGGGGTGAGGACTTTCTGCAGCTGTACGGGGATGTTCAGGAACCTGGGGGTGAGGTCTTTCTGCAGCTGCAGGGAGAGGCTCAGGAACCTGGGAGTGAGGCCTTTTTGCAGCTGCATGGAGAGGCTCCGGAACCTGGGGTTCAGGCCTTTCTGCAGCTGCACGGGTATGTTCAGAAACCTGGGGGTGAGGCCTTTCTGCAGCTGCAGGGAGAGGCTCAGGAACCTGGGGGTGACGCCTTTTTGCAGCTGCAGGGATAGGCTCAGGAACCTGCGGGTGAGGCCTTTCTGCAGCTGCAGGGATAGGCTCAGGAACCCGGGGGTGAGGCATTTTCTGTAGCTCCAGGGAGAGGCCCAGGAACCTGGGGGCGAGGCCTTTCTGCAGCTACAGGGGGAGGCTCAGGAACCTGGGGGTGAGGACTTTCTGCAGCTGTACGGGGATATTCAGGAACCTGGGTGTGAGGTATTTCTGCAGCTGCAGGGAGAGGCTCAGGAACCTGGGGGTCAGGCCTTTCTGCAGCTGCACGGGTATGTTCAGGAACCTGGGGGTGAGGCCTTTCTGCAGCTGCAGGGAGAGGCTCAGGAACCTGGGAGTGAGGCCTTTATGCAGCTGCAGGGAGAGGCTCAGGGACCTGGGAGTGAGGCCTTTATGCAGCTGCACGGGGATGTTCAGGAACCTGGGGGTGAGGTCATTCTGCAGCTGCAGGGAGAGGCTCAGGAACCTGGGGGTGAGGCCTTTTTGCAGCTGCAGGGATAGGTTCAGGAACCAGGGTGTGAGGCCTTTCTGCAGCTGCAGGGAGAGGCTCAGGAACCTGTGGGTGAGGTCTTTCTGTAGCTGCAGGGAGAGGTTCAGGAACCTGAGGGTTAGACCTTTCTGCAGCTGCAGGGAGAGGCTCAGGAACCTGGGTGTGAGGCCTTTCTACAGCTGCAGGGAGAGGTTATTGAACCTCGGGGTGAGGCCTTTCTGCAGGGGGAGGTTCAGGAACCTGGGGATGAGGCCTTTCTGCAACTGCAGGGGGAGGTTCAGGAACCTGGGGGTGAGGCCTTTTCTGTAGCTGCAGGGAGAGGCTCAGGAACCTGGGGGTGAGGCCTCTCTGCAGCTGCAGGGGGAGGGTCAGGAACCTGGGGGTGAGACCTTTTCTGTAGCTGCAGGGAGAGGCTCAGGAACCTGAAGGTGAGGCCTTTTCTGTAGCTGCAGGGAAAGGCTCAGGGACCTGGGGTGAGGCCTTGCTGCAGGGATAGGCTCAGGAACCTGGGATTGAGGCCTTTCTGCAGCTGCACGGGGATGTTCAGAAACCTGGGGGTGAGGCATTTCTGCAGCTGTAGGGAGAGGCTCAGGAACCTGGGGGTGAGGCCTTTGTGCAGCTGCAGGGATAGGCTCAGGAACCTGGGGGAGAGGCCTTTCTGCAGCTGCAGGGATAGGCTCAGGAACCTGGGGGTGAGGCATTTTCTGTAGCTGCAGGGAGAGGCTCAGGAACATGGGGGCGAGGCCTTTCTGCAGCTGCAGGGGAGGCTCAGGAACCTGGGGGTAAGGACTTTCTGCAGCTGTACGGGGATATTCAGGAACCTGGGTGTGAGGTCTTTTTGCAGCTGTAGGGAGAGGCTCAGGAACCTGGGGGTCAGGCCTTTCTGCAGCTGCACGGGTATGTTCAGGAACCTGGGGGTGAGGCCTTTCTGCAGCTGCAGGGAGAGGCTCAGGAACCTGGGAGTGAGGCCTTTTTGCAGCTGCAGGGAGAGGCTCAGGGACCTGGCAGTGAGATCTTTATGCAGCTGCATGGGGATGTTCAGGAACCTGGGGGTGAGGTCATTCTGCAGCTGCAGGGAGAGACTCAGGAACCTGGGGGTGAGGCCTTTTTGCAGCTGCAGGGATGGGTTCAGGAACCAGGGTGTGAGGCCTTTCTGCAGCTGCAGGGAGAGGTTCAGGAACCTGGGGGTGAGGCCTTTCTGTAGCTGCAGGGAGAGGCTCAGGATCCTGGGGTGAGGCCTTTTTGCAGCTTCTGGGAGAGGCTCAGGAACCTGGGGTTGAGGCCTTTCTGCAGCTAAAGGGATAGGTTCAGGAACCAGGGTGTGAGGCCTTTCTGCAGCAGCAGGGAGAGGTTCAGGAACCTGGGGGTGAGATCTTTCTGCAGCTGCAGGGAGAGGTTCAGGAACCTGAGGGTTAGACCTTTCTGCAGCTGCAGGGAGAGGTTATTGAACCTGGGGGTGAGGCTTTTCTGCAGGGGGAGGTTCAGGAACCTGGGGGCGAGGCCTTTCTGCAACTGCAGGGGGAGGTTCAGGAACCTGGGGGTGAGGCCTTTTCTGTAGCTGCAGGGAGAGGCTCAGTAACCTGGGGGTGAGGCCTTTCTGCAGCTGCAGGGAGAGGGTCAGGAACCTGGGGGTGAGGCCTTTTCTGCAGCTGCAGGGAGAGGCTCAGGAACCTGGGGGTGAGGCCTTTTCTGTAGCTGCAGGTAGAGGTTCAGGAATCTGGGGGTGAGGCCTTTCTGCAGCTGCACGGGTATGTTCAGGAACCTGGGGGTGAGGCCTTTCTGCAGCTGCAGGGAGAGGTTCAGTAATCTGGGGGTGAGGCCTTTCTGCAGCTGCAGGGAGAGGTTCAGGAACCCGGGGTGAGGCCTTTCTGCAGCTGCAGGGACAGGTTCAGGAACCTGAGGGTTAGACCTTTCTGCAGCTGCAGGGAGAGGCTCAGGAACCTGGGGGTGAGGCCTTTTCTGTAGCTGCAGGTAGAGGTTCAGGAATCTGGGGGTGAGGCCTTTCTGCAGCTGCACGGGTATGTTCAGGAACCTGGGGGTGAGGCCTTTCTGCAGCTGCAGGGAGAGGTTCAGGAATCTGGGGGTGAGGCCTTTCTGCAGCTGCAGGGAGAGATTCAGGAACCCGGGGTGAGGCCTTTCTGCAGCTGCAGGGAGAGGTTATTGAACCTGGGGGTGAGCCCTTTCTGCAGGGGGAGGTTCAGGAACCTGGGGGTGAGGCATTTCTGCAACTGCAGGGGGAGGTTCAGGAAACTGGGGGTGAGGCCTTTTCTGTAGCTGCAGGTAGAGGTTCAGGAATCAGGGGGTGAGGCCTTTCTGCAGCTGCAGGGATAGGCTCAGGAACCCGGGGGTGAGGCATTTTCTGTAGCTCCAGGGAGAGGCCCAGGAACCTGGGGGCGAGGCCTTTCTGCAGCTACAGGGGGAGGCTCAGGAACCTGGGGGTGAGGACTTTCTGCAGCTGTACGGGGATATTCAGGAACCTGGGTGTGAGGTATTTCTGCAGCTGCAGGGAGAGGCTCAGGAACCTGGGGGTCAGGCCTTTCTGCAGCTGCACGGGTATGTTCAGGAACCTGGGGGTGAGGCCTTTCTGCAGCTGCAGGGAGAGGCTCAGGAACCTGGGAGTGAGGCCTTTATGCAGCTGCAGGGAGAGGCTCAGGGACCTGGGAGTGAGGCCTTTATGCAGCTGCACGGGGATGTTCAGGAACCTGGGGGTGAGGTCATTCTGCAGCTGCAGGGAGAGGCTCAGGAACCTGGGGGTGAGGCCTTTTTGCAGCTGCAGGGATAGGTTCAGGAAGCAGGGTGTGAGGCCTTTCTGCAGCTGCAGGGAGAGGCTCAGGAACCTGTGGGTGAGGTCTTTCTGTAGCTGCAGGGAGAGGTTCAGGAACCTGAGGGTTAGACCTTTCTGCAGCTGCAGGGAGAGGCTCAGGAACCTGGGTGTGAGGCCTTTCTACAGCTGCAGGGAGAGGTTATTGAACCTCGGGGTGAGGCCTTTCTGCAGGGGGAGGTTCAGGAACCTGGGGATGAGGCCTTTCTGCAACTGCAGGGGGAGGTTCAGGAACCTGGGGGTGAGGCCTTTTCTGTAGCTGCAGGGAGAGGCTCAGGAACCTGGGGGTGAGGCCTCTCTGCAGCTGCAGGGGGAGGGTCAGGAACCTGGGGGTGAGACCTTTTCTGTAGCTGCAGGGAGAGGCTCAGGAACCTGAAGGTGAGGCCTTTTCTGTAGCTGCAGGGAAAGGCTCAGGGACCTGGGGTGAGGCCTTGCTGCAGGGATAGGCTCAGGAACCTGGGATTGAGGCCTTTCTGCAGCTGCACGGGGATGTTCAGAAACCTGGGGGTGAGGCATTTCTGCAGCTGTAGGGAGAGGCTCAGGAACCTGGGGGTGAGGCCTTTGTGCAGCTGCAGGGATAGGCTCAGGAACCTGGGGGTGAGGCCTTTCTGCAGCTGCAGGGATAGGCTCAGGAACCTGGGGGTGAGGCATTTTCTGTAGCTGCAGGGAGAGGCTCAGGAACCTGGGGGCGAGGCCTTTCTGCAGCTGCAGGGGAGGCTCAGGAACCTGGGGGTGAGGACTTTCTGCAGCTGTACGGGGATATTCAGGAACCTGGGTGTGAGGTATTTTTGCAGCTGTAGGGAGAGGCTCAGGAACCTGGGGGTCAGGCCTTTCTGCAGCTGCACGGGTATGTTCAGGAACCTGGGGGTGAGGCCTTTCTGCAGCTGCAGGGAGAGGCTCAGGAACCTGGGAGTGAGGCCTTTTTGCAGCTGCAGGGAGAGGCTCAGGGACCTGGCAGTGAGATCTTTATGCAGCTGCATGGGGATGTTCAGGAACCTGGGGGTGAGGTCATTCTGCAGCTGCAGGGAGAGACTCAGGAACCTGGGGGTGAGGCCTTTTTGCAGCTGCAGGGATAGGTTCAGGAAC
Source organism: Triturus cristatus (assembly GCF_964204655.1). Classification (NCBI taxonomy): domain Eukaryota; kingdom Metazoa; phylum Chordata; class Amphibia; order Caudata; family Salamandridae; genus Triturus; species Triturus cristatus. The sequence goes on from NC_140579.1 coordinate 195,119,201, forward strand.
CAGGGTGTGAGGCCTTTCTGCAGCTGCAGGGAGAGGTTCAGGAACCTGGGGGTGAGGCCTTTCTGTAGCTGCAGGGAGAGGCTCAGGATCCTGGGGTGAGGCCTTTTTGCAGCTTCTGGGAGAGGCTCAGGAACCTGGGGTTGAGGCCTTTCTGCAGCTAAAGGGATAGGTTCAGGAACCAGGGTGTGAGGCCTTTCTGCAGCAGCAGGGAGAGGTTCAGGAACCTGGGGGTGAGATCTTTCTGCAGCTGCAGGGAGAGGTTCAGGAACCTGAGGGTTAGACCTTTCTGCAGCTGCAGGGAGAGGTTATTGAACCTGGGGGTGAGGCTTTTCTGCAGGGGGAGGTTCAGGAACCTGGGGGCGAGGCCTTTCTGCAACTGCAGGGGGAGGTTCAGGAACCTGGGGGTGAGGCCTTTTCTGTAGCTGCAGGGAGAGGCTCAGTAACCTGGGGGTGAGGCCTTTCTGCAGCTGCAGGGAGAGGGTCAGGAACCTGGGGGTGAGGCCTTTTCTGCAGCTGCAGGGAGAGGCTCAGGAACCTGGGGGTGAGGCCTTTTCTGTAGCTGCAGGTAGAGGTTCAGGAATCTGGGGGTGAGGCCTTTCTGCAGCTGCACGGGTATGTTCAGGAACCTGGGGGTGAGGCCTTTCTGCAGCTGCAGGGAGAGGTTCAGTAATCTGGGGGTGAGGCCTTTCTGCAGCTGCAGGGAGAGGTTCAGGAACCCGGGGTGAGGCCTTTCTGCAGCTGCAGGGACAGGTTCAGGAACCTGAGGGTTAGACCTTTCTGCAGCTGCAGGGAGAGGCTCAGGAACCTGGGGGTGAGGCCTTTTCTGTAGCTGCAGGTAGAGGTTCAGGAATCTGGGGGTGAGGCCTTTCTGCAGCTGCACGGGTATGTTCAGGAACCTGGGGGTGAGGCCTTTCTGCAGCTGCAGGGAGAGGTTCAGGAATCTGGGGGTGAGGCCTTTCTGCAGCTGCAGGGAGAGATTCAGGAACCCGGGGTGAGGCCTTTCTGCAGCTGCAGGGAGAGGTTATTGAACCTGGGGGTGAGCCCTTTCTGCAGGGGGAGGTTCAGGAACCTGGGGGTGAGGCATTTCTGCAACTGCAGGGGGAGGTTCAGGAAACTGGGGGTGAGGCCTTTTCTGTAGCTGCAGGTAGAGGTTCAGGAATCAGGGGGTGAGGCCTTTCTGCAGCTGCAGGGAGAGGCTCAGGAACCTGGGGGTGAGGCCTTTCTGCAGCTGCAGGGGGAGGGTCAGGAACCTGGGGGTGAGGCCTTTTCTGTTGCTGCAGGTAGAGGTTCAGGAATCTGGGGGTGAGGCCTTTCTGCAGCTGCAGGGAGAGGCTCAGGAACCTGGGGGTGAGGCCTTTCTGCAGCTGCAGGGATATGCTCAGAAACATGGGGGTGAGACCTTTCTGCAGCTGAACGGGGATGTTCAGGAACCTGGGGTGAGGCCGTTCTGCAGCTGCAGGGAGAGGCTCAGGAACCTGGGGGTGAGGCCTTTCTGCAGCTGCAGGGAGAGGCTCAGGAACCTGGGAGTGAGGCCTTTTTGCAGCTGCAGGGAGAGGCTCAGGAACCTGGGGGTGAGGCCTTTCTGCAGCTGCACGGGGAGGTTCAGGAACCTGGGGGTGAGGCCTTTTCTGTAGCTGCAGGGAGAGGCTCAGGAACCTGGGGGTGAGGCCTTTCTGCAGCTGCAGGGAGAGGCTCAGGAACCTGGGGGTGAAGCCTTTCTGCAGCTGCAGGGAGAGGCTCAGGATCCTGGGGTGAGGCCTTTTTGCAGCTGCAGGGAGAGGCTCAGGAACCTGGGGTTGAGGCCGTTCTGCAGCTAAAGGGGGAGGTTCAGGAAACTGGGGGTGAGGCCTTTTCTGTAGCTGCAGGTAGAGGTTCAGGAATCTGGGGGTGAGGCCTTTTCTGTAGCTGCAGGGAGAGGTTCAGGAACCTGGGGGTGAGGCCTTTTCTGTAGCTGCAGGGAAAGGCTCAGGAACCTGCGGGTGAGGCCTTGCTGCAGGGATAGGCTCAGGAACCTGGGGTTGAGGCCTTTCTGCAGCTGCACGGGGATGTTCATTAACCTGGGGCTGAGGCCTTTCTGCAACTGAAGTGAGGGGCTCAGAAACCTAGCGGTGAGGACTTTTTGCAGCTGCGGGGATAGGCTCAGGAACCTGGGGGTGAGGGTTTTCTGCAGCTGTACGGGGATGTTCAGAAACCTGGGGGTGAGGCATTTCTGCAGCTGCAGGGAGAGGCTCTGGAACCTGGGGGTGAGGCCTTTTCTGTAGCTGCAGGGCGAGGCTCAGGAACCTGGGGGTGAGGCCTTTCTGCAGCTGCACGGGTATGTTCAGGAACCTGGGGGTGGGGCCTTTCTGCAGCTGCAGGGAGAGGCTCAGGAACCTGGGGGTGAGGCCTTTTGCAGCTGCAGGGATAGGCTCAGAAACATGGGGGTGAGACCTTTCTGCAGCTGAACGGGTATGTTTAGGAACCTGGGGGTGAGGCCGTTCTGCAGCTGCAGGGAGAGGCTCAGGAACCTGGGGTGAGGCCTTCCTGCAGCTGCAGGGAGAGGCTCAGGAACCTGGGAGTGAGGCCTTTTTGCAGCTGCATGGAGAGGCTCAGGAACCTGGGGGTGAGGCCTTTCTGCAGCTGCACGGGGAGGTTCAGGAACCTGGGGGTGAGGCCTTTTCTGTAGCTGCAGGGAGAGGCTCAGGAACCTGGGGGTGAGGCCTTTCTGCAGCTGCAGGGAGAGGCTCAGGAACCTGGGGGTGAGGCCTTTCTGCAGCTGCAGGGAGAAGCTCAGGAACCAGGGGGTGAGGCCTTTTCTGTAGCTGCACGGAGAGGCTCAGGAACCTGGGGGTGAGGCATTTTTGCAGCTGCAGGGAGAGGTTAAGGAACCTGAGGGTGAGGCCTTTCTGCAGCTGCAGGGAGAGGCTCAGGAACCTGGGGATGAGGCCTTTTTGCAGCTGCAGGGATAGGTTCAGGAACCAGGGTGTGAGGCCTTTCTGCATATGCAGGGAGAGGGTTCAGGAACCTGAGGGTGAGGCCTTTCTGCAGCTGCAGGGAGCGGTTCAGGAACCTGAGGGTTAGACCTTTCTGCAGCTGCAGGGAGAGGCTCAGGAACCTGGGGGTGAGGCCTTTCTGCAGCTGCAGGGAGAGGTTATTGAACCTGGGGGTGAGGCCTTTCTGCAGGGGGAGGTTCAGGAACCTGGGGGTGAGGCCTTTCTGCAACTGCAGGGGGAGGTTCAGGAACCTGGGGGTGAGGCCTTTTCTGTAGCTGCAGGGAGAGGCTCAGGAACCTGGAGGTGAGGCCTTTTCTGTAGCTGCAGGGAGAGGCTCAGGAACCTGGGGGTGAAGCCTTTCTGCAGCTGCAGGGAGAGGCTCAGGATCCTGGGGTGAGGCCTTTTTGCAGCTGCAGGGAGAGGCTCAGGAACCTGGGGTTGAGGCCGTTCTGCAGCTAAAGGGGGAGGTTCAGGAAACTGGGGGTGGGGCCTTTTCTGTAGCTGCAGGTAGAGGTTCAGGAATCTGTGGGTGAGGCCTTTCTGCAGCTGCAGGGAGAGGCTCAGGAACCTGGGGGTGAGGCCTTTTCTGTAGCTGCAGGGAGAGGTCCAGGAACCTGAGGGTAAGGCCTTTTCTGTAGCTGCAGGGAAAGGCTCAGGAACCTGCGGGTGAGGCCTTGCGGGAGGGATAGGCTCAGGAACCTGGGGTTGAGGCCTTTCTGCAGCTGCACGGAGATGTTCAGGAACCTGGGGCTGAGGCCTTTCTGCAGCTGAAGTAAGGGGCTCAGAAACCTGGCGGTGAGGTCTTTTTGCAGCTGCGGGGATAGGCTCAGGAACCTGGGGGTGAGGCCTTTCTGCAGCTGTCCGGGGATGTTCAGAAACCTGGAGGTGAGGCATTTCTGCAGCTGCAGGGATAGGCTCAGGAACCTGGGGGTGAGGCCTTTTCTGTTGCTGCAGGGAGAGGCTCAGGAACCTGGGGGTGAGGCCTTTCTGCAGCTGCAGGGAGAGGCTCAAGAACCTGGGGGTGAGGCCTTTCCTGTAGCTGCAGGGGGAGGCTCAGGAACCTGGGGGTGAGGCCTTTCTGCAGCTGCATGGGTATGTTCAGGAACCTGGGGGTGGGGCCTTTCTGCAGCTGCAGGGAGAGGCTCAGGAACCTGGGGGTGAGGCCGTTCTGCAGCTGCAGGGAGAGGCTCAGGAACCTGGGGGTGAGGCTTTTCTGCAGCTGCAGGGAGAGGCTCAGGAACCTGGGAGTGAGGCCTTTTTGCAGCTGCATGGAGATGCTCAGGAACCTGGGGGTGAGGCCTTTCTGCAGCTGCACGGGGAGGTTCAGGAACCTGGGGGTGAGGCCTTTTCTGCAGCTGCAGGGAGAGGATCAGGAACCTGGTGGCGAGGCCTTTCTGCAGCTGCAGGGAGAGGCTCAGGAACCAGGGGTTGAGGCCTTTTCTGTAGCTGCAGGAAGAGGCTCAGGAACCTGGGGGTGAGGCATTTCTGCACCTGCAGGGAAAGGTTAAGGAACCTGAGGGTGAGGCCTTTCTGCAGCTGCAGGGAGAGGCTCAGGAACCTGGGGGTGAGGCCTTTTTGCAGCTGCAGGGATAGGTTCAGGAACCAGGGTGTGAGGCCTTTCTGCAGCTGCAGGGAGAGGTTCAGGAACCTGGGGGTGAGGCCTTTCTGCAGCTGCAGGGAGCGGTTCAGGAACCTGAGGGTTAGACCTTTCTGCAGCTGCAGGGAGAGGCTCAGGAACCTGGGGGTGAGGCCTTTCTGCAGCTGCAGGGAGAGGTTATTGAACCTGGGGGTGAGGCCTTTCTGCAGGGGGAGGTTCAGGAACCTGGGGGTGAAGCCTTTCTGCAACTGCAGGGGGAGGTTCAGGAACCTGGGGGTGAGGCCTTTTCTGTAGCTGCAGGGAGAGGCTCAGGAACTTGGGGGTAAGGCCTTTCTGCAGCTGCAGGGGGAGGGTCAGGAACCTGGGGGTGAGGCCTTTTCTGCAGCTGCAGGGAGAGGCTCGGGAACCTGGGGGTGAGGCCTTTTCTGCGGCTGCAGGGGGAGGCTCAGGAACCTGGGGGTGAGGCCTTTCTGCAGCTGCACGGGTATGTTCAGGAACCTGGGGGTGAAGCCTTTCTGCAGCTGCAGGGAGAGGCTCAGGAACCTGGGGGTGAGGACTTTTTGCAGCTGCAGGGATATGCTCAGAAACATGGGGGTGAGACCTTTCTGCAGCTGAACGGGGATGTTCAGGAACCTGGGGGTGAGGCCGTTCTGCAGCTGCAGGGAGAGGCTCAGGAACCTGGGGGTGAGGCCTTTCTGCAGCTGCAGGGAGAGGCTCAGGAACCTGGGAGTGAGGCCTTTTTGCAGCTGCAGGGAGAGGCTCAGGAACCTGGGGGTTAGGCCTCTCTGCAGCTGCACGGGGAGGTTCAGGAACCTGGGGGTGAGGCCTTTTCTGTAGCTGCAGGGAGAGGCTCAGGAACCTGGGGGTGAGGCCTTTCTGCAGCTGCAGGGAGAGGCTCAGGAACCAGGGGTTGAGGCCTTTTCTGTAGCTGCAGGGAGAGGCTCAGGAACCTGGGGGTGAGGCATTTCTGCACCTGCAGGGAAAGGTTAAGGAACCTGAGGGTGAGGCCTTTCTGCAGCTGCAGGGAGAGGCTCAGGAACCTGGGGGTGAGGCCTTTTTGCAGCTGCAGGGATAGGTTCAGGAACCAGGGTGTGAGGCCTTTCTGCAGCTGCAGGGAGAGGTTCAGGAACCTGGGGGTGAGGCCTTTCTGCAGCTGCAGGGAGCGGTTCAGGAACCTGAGGGTTAGACCTTTCTGCAGCTGCAGGGAGAGGCTCAGGAACCTGGGGGTGAGGCCTTTCTGCAGCTGCAGGGAGAGGTTATTGAACCTGGGGGTGAGGCCTTTCTGCAGGGGGAGGTTCAGGAACCTGGGGGTGAAGCCTTTCTGCAACTGCAGGGGGAGGTTCAGGAACCTGGTGGTGAGGCCTTTTCTGTAGCTGCAGGGAGAGGCTCAGGAACTTGGGGGTAAGGCCTTTCTGCAGCTGCAGGGGGAGGGTCAGGAACCTGGGGGTGAGGCCTTTTCTGCAGCTGCAGGGAGAGGCTCAGGAACCTGGGGGTGAGGCCTTTTCTGCGGCTGCAGGGGGAGGCTCAGGAACCTGGGGGTGAGGCCTTTCTGCAGCTGCACGGGTATGTTCAGGAACCTGGGGGTGAAGCCTTTCTGCAGCTGCAGGGAGAGGCTCAGGAACCTGGGGGTGAGGACTTTTTGCAGCTGCAGGGATATGCTCAGAAACATGGGGGTTTGACCTTTCTGCAGCTGAACGGGGATGTTCAGGAACCTGGGGGTGAGGCCGTTCTGCAGCTGCAGGGAGAGGCTCAGGAACCTGGGGGTGAGGCCTTTCTGCAGCTGCAGGGAGAGGCTCAGGAACCTGGGAGTGAGGCCTTTTTGCAGCTGCAGGGAGAGGCTCAGGAACCTGGGGGTGAGGCCTTTCTGCAGCTGCACGGGGAGGTTCAGGAACCTGGGGGTGAGGCCTTTTCTGTAGCTGCAGGTAAACGCTCAGGAACCTGGGGGTGAGGCCTTTCTGCAACTGCAGGGGGAGGTTCAGGAACCTGGGGATGAGGCCTTTTCTGTAGCTGCAGGGAGAGGCTCAGGAACCTGGTGGTGAGGCCTTTTCTGTAGCTGCAGGGAGAGGCTCAGGAACCTGGGGGTGAAGCCTTTCTGCAGCTGCAGGGAGAGGCTCAGGATCCTGGGGTGAGGCCTTTTTGCAGCTGCAGGGAGAGGCTCAGGAATCTGTGGATGAGGCCTTTCTGCAGCTGCAGGGAGAGGCTCAGGAACCTGGGGTGAGGCCTTTTCTGTAGCTGCAGGGAGAGGTCCAGGAACCTGGGGGTAAGGCCTTTTCTGTAGCTGCAGGGAAAGGCTCAGGAACCTGCGGGTGAGGCCTTGCTGCAGGGATAGGCTCAGGAACCTGGGGTTGAGGCCTTTCTGCAGCTGCACGGAGATGTTCAGGAACCTGGGGCTGAGGCCTTTATGCAGCTGAAGTAAGGGGCTCAGAAACCTGGCGGTGAGGTCTTTTTGCAGCTGCGGGGATAGGCTCAGGAACCTGGGGGTGAGGCCTTTCTGCAGCTGTCCGGGGATGTTCAGAAACCTGGAGGTGAGGCATTTCTGCAGCTGCAGGGAGAGGATCAGGAACCTGGGGGTGAGGCCTTTTTGGAGCTGCAGGGATAGGCTCAGGAACCTGGGGGTGAGGCCTTTCTGCAGCTGCAGGGATAGGCTCAGGAACCTGGGGGTGAGGCCTTTTCTGTTGCTGCAGGGAGAGGCTCAGGAACCTGGGGGTGAGGCCTTTCTGCAGCTGCAGGGAGAGGCTCAAGAACCTGGGGGTGAGGCCTTTCCTGTAGCTGCAGGGGGAGGCTCAGGAACCTGGGGGTGAGGCCTTTCTGCAGCTGCATGGGTATGTTCAGGAACCTGGGGGTGGGGCCTTTCTGCAGCTGCAGGGAGAGGCTCAGGAACCTGGGGGTGAGGCCGTTCTGCAGCTGCAGGGAGAGGCTCAGGAACCTGGGGGTGAGGCCTTTTTGCAGCTGCAGGGAGAGGCTCAGGAACCTGGGAGTGAGGCCTTTTTGCAGCTGCATGGAGATGCTCAGGAACCTGGGGGTGAGGCCTTTCTGCAGCTGGAGGGAGAGACTCAGGAACATGGGGGTCAGGCCTTTCTGCAGCTTCAGGGAGAGGCTCAGGAACCTGGGGGTGAGTCCTTTTTGCACCTGCAGGGAGAGGCTAAGGCACGTGGGGGTGAGGCCTTTCAGCAGCTGCAGGAGGAGGCTAAGGAACCTGGGGGCGAGGCCTTTCTGCAGCTGCAGGGGGAGGTTCAGGATCCATGGGGTGAGGCCTTTTCTGTAGCAGCAGGGAGAGGCTCAGGAACCTGGGTGTGAGGCATTTCTGCAGCTGCATGGAGAGGCCCAGGAACCTGGGGGTGAGGTTTTTTCAATAGCTGCAGGAAGAGGCTCAGGAACCTGGGGGTGAGGCCTTTCTGCAGCTGGAGGGAGAGACTCAGGAACCTGGGGGTCAGGCCTTTCTGCAGCCTCAGGGAGAGGCTCAGGAACCTGGGGGTGAGGCCTTTTTGCAGCTGCAGGGAGAGGCTAAGGAACCTGGGGGTGAGGCCTTTCTGCAGCTGCAGGGGGAGGTTCAGGATCCATGGGGTGAGGACTTTTCTGTAGCTGCAGGGAGAGGCTCAGGAACCTGGGGGTGAGGCCTTTTCTGTAGATGCAGGGAGAGGCCTTTCTGCAGCTGAAAGGATAGGCTCAGAAACCTGGGGGTGAGGCCTTTCTGTAGCTGCAGGGAGAGGCTCAGGAACCTGGGGGTGAAGCCTTTCTGTAGCTGCAGGGAGAGGCTCAGGATCCTGGGGTGAGGCCTTTTTGCAGCTGCAGGGTAGGCTCAGGAACTTGGGGTTGAGGCCTTTCTGCAGCAAAAGGGGGAGGTTCAGGAAAATGGGGGTGAGGCCTTTTCTGTAGCTGCAGGTAGAGGTTCAGGGACCTGGGGGTGAGGCGTTTCTGCAGCTGCAGGGAGAGGCTCAGGGACCTGGGGGTGAGGCCTTTTCTGTAGCTGCAGGGAGAGGCTCAGGAACCTGAGGGTGAAGCCTTTTCTGTAGCTGCAGGGAAAGGCTCAGGGACCTGGGGGTGAGGTCTTGCTGCAGGGATAGGCTCAGGAACCTGGGGTTGAGGCCTTTCTGCAGCTGCACGGGTATGTTCCGGAACCTGGGGGTGAGGCATTTCTGCAGCTGCAGGGAGAGCCTCAGGAACCTGGGGGTGAGGCCTATTTGCAGCTGCAGGGATAGGCTCAGAAACCTGGGGGTGAGGCCTTTCTGCAGCTGCAGGGACAGGCTCAGGAACCTGGGGGTGAGGCATTTTCTGTAGCTGCAGGGAGAGGCTCAGGAACCTGGAGGCGAGGCCTTTCTGCAGCTACAGGGGGAGGCTCAGGAACCTGGGGGTGAGGACTTTCTGCAGCTGTACGGGGATGTTCAGGAACCTGGGGGTGAGGTCTTTCTGCAGCTGCAGGGAGAGGCTCAGGAACCTGGGAGTGAGGCCTTTTTGCAGCTGCATGGAGAGGCTCCGGAACCTGGGGTTCAGGCCTTTCTGCAGCTGCACGGGTATGTTCAGAAACCTGGGGGTGAGGCATTTCTGCAGCTGCAGGGAGAGGCTCAGGAACCTGGGGGTGACGCCTTTTTGCAGCTGCAGGGATAGGCTCAGGAACCTGCGGGTGAGGCCTTTCTGCAGCTGCAGGGATAGGCTCAGGAACCCGGGGGTGAGGCATTTTCTGTAGCTCCAGGGAGAGGCCCAGGAACCTGGGGGCGAGGCCTTTCTGCAGCTACAGGGGGAGGCTCAGGAACCTGGGGGTGAGGACTTTCTGCAGCTGTACGGGGATATTCAGGAACCTGGGTGTGAGGTATTTCTGCAGCTGCAGGGAGAGGCTCAGGAACCTGGGGGTCAGGCCTTTCTGCAGCTGCACGGGTATGTTCAGGAACCTGGGGGTGAGGCCTTTCTGCAGCTGCAGGGAGAGGCTCAGGAACCTGGGAGTGAGGCCTTTATGCAGCTGCAGGGAGAGGCTCAGGGACCTGGGAGTGAGGCCTTTATGCAGCTGCACGGGGATGTTCAGGAACCTGGGGGTGAGGTCATTCTGCAGCTGCAGGGAGAGGCTCAGGAACCTGGGGGTGAGGCCTTTTTGCAGCTGCAGGGATAGGTTCAGGAACCAGGGTGTGAGGCCTTTCTGCAGCTGCAGGGAGAGGCTCAGGAACCTGTGGGTGAGGTCTTTCTGTAGCTGCAGGGAGAGGTTCAGGAACCTGAGGGTTAGACCTTTCTGCAGCTGCAGGGAGAGGCTCAGGAACCTGGGTGTGAGGCCTTTCTACAGCTGCAGGGAGAGGTTATTGAACCTCGGGGTGAGGCCTTTCTGCAGGGGGAGGTTCAGGAACCTGGGGATGAGGCCTTTCTGCAACTGCAGGGGGAGGTTCAGGAACCTGGGGGTGAGGCCTTTTCTGTAGCTGCAGGGAGAGGCTCAGGAACCTGGGGGTGAGGCCTCTCTGCAGCTGCAGGGGGAGGGTCAGGAACCTGGGGGTGAGACCTTTTCTGTAGCTGCAGGGAGAGGCTCAGGAACCTGAAGGTGAGGCCTTTTCTGTAGCTGCAGGGAAAGGCTCAGGGACCTGGGGTGAGGCCTTGCTGCAGGGATAGGCTCAGGAACCTGGGATTGAGGCCTTTCTGCAGCTGCACGGGGATGTTCAGAAACCTGGGGGTGAGGCATTTCTGCAGCTGTAGGGAGAGGCTCAGGAACCTGGGGGTGAGGCCTTTGTGCAGCTGCAGGGATAGGCTCAGGAACCTGGGGGTGAGGCCTTTCTGCAGCTGCAGGGATAGGCTCAGGAACCTGGGGGTGAGGCATTTTCTGTAGCTGCAGGGAGAGGCTCAGGAACCTGGGGGCGAGGCCTTTCTGCAGCTGCAGGGGAGGCTCAGGAACCTGGGGGTGAGGACTTTCTGCAGCTGTACGGGGATATTCAGGAACCTGGGTGTGAGGTCTTTTTGCAGCTGTAGGGAGAGGCTCAGGAACCTGGGGGTCAGGCCTTTCTGCAGCTGCACGGGTATGTTCAGGAACCTGGGGGTGAGGCCTTTCTGCAGCTGCAGGGAGAGGCTCAGGAACCTGGGAGTGAGGCCTTTTTGCAGCTGCAGGGAGAGGCTCAGGGACCTGGCAGTGAGATCTTTATGCAGCTGCATGGGGATGTTCAGGAACCTGGGGGTGAGGTCATTCTGCAGCTGCAGGGAGAGACTCAGGAACCTGGGGGTGAGGCCTTTTTGCAGCTGCAGGGATAGGTTCAGGAACCAGGGTGTGAGGCCTTTCTGCAGCTGCAGGGAGAGGTTCAGGAACCTGGGGGTGAGGCCTTTCTGTAGCTGCAGGGAGAGGCTCAGGATCCTGGGGTGAGGCCTTTTTGCAGCTTCTGGGAGAGGCTCAGGAACCTGGGGTTGAGGCCTTTCTGCAGCTAAAGGGATAGGTTCAGGAACCAGGGTGTGAGGCCTTTCTGCAGCAGCAGGGAGAGGTTCAGGAACCTGGGGGTGAGATCTTTCTGCAGCTGCAGGGAGAGGTTCAGGAACCTGAGGGTTAGACCTTTCTGCAGCTGCAGGGAGAGGTTATTGAACCTGGGGGTGAGGCTTTTCTGCAGGGGGAGGTTCAGGAACCTGGGGGCGAGGCCTTTCTGCAACTGCAGGGGGAGGTTCAGGAACCTGGGGGTGAGGCCTTTTCTGTAGCTGCAGGGAGAGGCTCAGTAACCTGGGGGTGAGGCCTTTCTGCAGCTGCAGGGAGAGGGTCAGGAACCTGGGGGTGAGGCCTTTTCTGCAGCTGCAGGGAGAGGCTCAGGAACCTGGGGGTGAGGCCTTTTCTGTAGCTGCAGGTAGAGGTTCAGGAATCTGGGGGTGAGGCCTTTCTGCAGCTGCACGGGTATGTTCAGGAACCTGGGGGTGAGGCCTTTCTGCAGCTGCAGGGAGAGGTTCAGTAATCTGGGGGTGAGGCCTTTCTGCAGCTCCAGGGAGAGGTTCAGGAACCCGGGGTGAGGCCTTTCTGCAGCTGCAGGGACAGGTTCAGGAACCTGAGGGTTAGACCTTTCTGCAGCTGCAGGGAGAGGCTCAGGAACCTGGGGGTGAGGCCTTTTCTGTAGCTGCAGGTAGAGGTTCAGGAATCTGGGGGTGAGGCCTTTCTGCAGCTGCACGGGTATGTTCAGGAACCTGGGGGTGAGGCCTTTCTGCAGCTGCAGGGAGAGGTTCAGGAATCTGGGGGTGAGGCCTTTCTGCAGCTGCAGGGAGAGATTCAGGAACCCGGGGTGAGGCCTTTCTGCAGCTGCAGGGAGAGGTTATTGAACCTGGGGGTGAGCCCTTTCTGCAGGGGGAGGTTCAGGAACCTGGGGGTGAGGCATTTCTGCAACTGCAGGGGGAGGTTCAGGAAACTGGGGGTGAGGCCTTTTCTGTAGCTGCAGGTAGAGGTTCAGGAATCAGGGGGTGAGGCCTTTCTGCAGCTGCAGGGAGAGGCTCAGGAACCTGGGGGTGAGGCCTTTCTGCAGCTGCAGGGGGAGGGTCAGGAACCTGGGGGTGAGGCCTTTTCTGTAGCTGCAGGTAGAGGTTCAGGAATCTGGGGGTGAGGCCTTTCTGCAGCTGCAGGGAGAGGCTCAGGAACCTGGGGGTGAGGCCTTTCTGCAGCTGCAGGGATATGCTCAGAAACATGGGGGTGAGACCTTTCTGCAGCTGAACGGGGATGTTCAGGAACCTGGGGTGAGGCCGTTCTGCAGCTGCAGGGAGAGGCTCAGGAACCTGGGGGTGAGGCCTTTCTGCAGCTGCAGGGAGAGGCTCAGGAACCTGGGAGTGAGGCCTTTTTGCAGCTGCAGGGAGAGGCTCAGGAACCTGGGGGTGAGGCCTTTCTGCAGCTGCACGGGGAGGTTCAGGAACCTGGGGGTGAGGCCTTTTCTGTAGCTGCAGGGAGAGGCTCAAGAACCTGGGGGTGAGGCCTTTCTGCAGCTGCAGGGAGAGGCTCAGGAACCTGGGGGTGAAGCCTTTCTGCAGCTGCAGGGAGAGGCTCAGGATCCTGGGGTGAGGCCTTTTTGCAGCTGCAGGGAGAGGCTCAGGAACCTGGGGTTGAGGCCGTTCTGCAGCTAAAGGGGGAGGTTCAGGAAACTGGGGGTGAGGCTTTTTCTGTAGCTGCAGGTAGAGGTTCAGGAATCTGGGGGTGAGGCCTTTTCTGTAGCTGCAGGGAGAGGTTCAGGAACCTGGGGGTGAGGCCTTTTCTGTAGCTGCAGGGAAAGGCTCAGGAACCTGCGGGTGAGGCCTTGCTGCAGGGATAGGCTCAGGAACCTGGGGTTGAGGCCTTTCTGCAGCTGCACGGGGATGTTCATTAACCTGGGGCTGAGGCCTTTCTGCAACTGAAGTGAGGGGCTCAGAAACCTAGCGGTGAGGACTTTTTGCAGCTGCGGGGATAGGCTCAGGAAACTGGGGGTGAGGGTTTTCTGCAGCTGTACGGGGATGTTCAGAAACCTGGGGGTGAGGCATTTCTGCAGCTGCAGGGAGAGGATCAGGAACCTGGGGGTGAGGCTTTTTTCCAGCTGCAGGGATAGGCTCAGGAACCTGGGGGTGAGGCCTTTCTGCAGCTGCATGGATAGGCTCAGGAACCTGGGGGTGAGGCCTTTTCTGTAGCTGCAGGGAGAGGCTCAGGAACCTGGGGTGAGGCCTTTCTGCAGCTGCAGGGAGAGGCTCTGGAACCTGGGGGTGAGGCCTTTTCTGTAGCTGCAGGGCGAGGCTCAGGAACCTGGGGGTGAGGCCTTTCTGCAGCTGCACGGGTATGTTCAGGAACCTGGGGGTGGGGCCTTTCTGCAGCTGCAGGGAGAGGCTCAGGAACCTGGGGGTGAGGCCTTTTGCAGCTGCAGGGATAGGCTCAGAAACATGGGGGTGAGACCTTTCTGCAGCTGAACGGGTATGTTTAGGAACCTGGGGGTGAGGCCGTTCTGCAGCTGCAGGGAGAGGCTCAGGAACCTGGGGGTGAGGCCTTCCTGCAGCTGCAGGGAGAGGCTCAGGAACCTGGGAGTGAGGCCTTTTTGCAGCTGCATGGAGAGGCTCAGGAACCTGGGGGTGAGGCCTTTCTGCAGCTGCACGGGGAGGTTCAGGAACCTGGGGGTGAGGCCTTTTCTGTAGCTGCAGGGAGAGGCTCAGGAACCTGGGGGTGAGGCCTTTCTGCAGCTGCAGGGAGAGGCTCAGGAACCTGGGGGTGAGGCCTTTCTGCAGCTGCAGGGAGAAGCTCAGGAACCAGGGGGTGAGGCCTTTTCTGTAGCTGCACGGAGAGGCTCAGTAACCTGGGGGTGAGGCATTTCTGCAGCTGCAGGGAGAGGTTAAGGAACCTGAGGGTGAGGCCTTTCTGCAGCTGCAGGGAGAGGCTCAGGAACCTGGGGATGAGGCCTTGTTGCAGCTGCAGGAATAGCTTCAGGAACCAGGGTGTGAGGCCTTTCTGCAGCTGCAGGGAGAGGGTTCAGGAACCTGAGGGTGAGGCCTTTCTGCAGCTGCAGGGAGCGGTTCAGGAACCTGAGGGTTAGACCTTTCTGCAGCTGCAGGGAGAGGCTCAGGAACCTGGGGGTGAGGCCTTTCTGCAGCTGCAGGGAGAGGTTATTGAACCTGGGGGTGAGGCCTTTCTGCAGGGGGAGGTTCAGGAACCTGGGGGTGAGGCCTTTCTGCAACTGCAGGGGGAGGTTCAGGAACCTGGGGGTGAGGCCTTTTCTGTAGCTCCAGGGAGAGGCTCAGGAACTTGGGGGTAAGGCCTTTCTGCAGCTGCAGGGGGAGGGTCAGGAACCTGGGGGTGAGGCCTTTTCTGCAGCTGCAGGGAGAGGCTCAGGAACCTGGGGGTGAGGCCTTTTCTGTAGCTGCAGGGAGAGGCTCAGGAACCTGGAGGTGAGGCCTTTTCTGTAGCTGCAGGGAGAGGCTCAGGAACCTGGGGGTGAAGCCTTTCTGCAGCTGCAGGGAGAGGCTCAGGATCCTGGGGTGAGGCCTTTTTGCAGCTGCAGGGAGAGGCTCAGGAACCTGGGGTTGAGGCCGTTCTGCAGCTAAAGGGGGAGGTTCAGGAAACTGGGGGTGGGGCCTTTTCTGTAGCTGCAGGTAGAGGTTCAGGAATCTGTGGGTGAGGCCTTTCTGCAGCTGCAGGGAGAGGCTCAGGAACCTGGGGGTGAGGCCTTTTCTGTAGCTGCAGGGAGAGGTCCAGGAACCTGAGGGTAAGGCCTTTTCTGTAGCTGCAGGGAAAGGCTCAGGAACCTGCGGGTGAGGCCTTGCTGCAGGGATAGGCTCAGGAACCTGGGGTTGAGGCCTTTCTGCAGCTGCACGGAGATGTTCAGGAACCTGGGGCTGAGGCCTTTCTGCAGCTGAAGTAAGGGGCTCAGAAACCTGGCGGTGAGGTCTTTTTGCATCTGCGGGGATAGGCTCAGGAACCTGGGGGTGAGGCCTTTCTGCAGCTGTCCGGGGATGTTCAGAAACCTGGAGGTGAGGCATTTCTGCAGCTGCAGGGATAGGCTCAGGAACCTGGGGGTGAGGCCTTTTCTGTTGCTGCAGGGAGAGGCTCAGGAACCTGGGGGTGAGGCCTTTCTGCAGCTGCAGGGAGAGGCTCAAGAACCTGGGGGTGAGGCCTTTCCTGTAGCTGCAGGGGGAGGCTCAGGAACCTGGGGGTGAGGCCTTTCTGCAGCTGCATGGGTATGTTCAGGAACCTGGGGGTGGGGCCTTTCTGCAGCTGCAGGGAGAGGCTCAGGAACCTGGGGGTGAGGCCGTTCTGCAGCTGCAGGGAGAGGCTCAGGAACCTGGGGGTGAGGCCTTTCTGCAGCTGCAGGGAGAGGCTCAGGAACCTGGGAGTGAGGCCTTTTTGCAGCTGCATGGAGAGGCTCAGGAACCTGGTGGCGAGGCCTTTCTGCAGCTGCAGGGAGAGGCTCAGGAACCAGGGGTTGAGGCCTTTTCTGTAGCTGCAGGGAGAGGCTCAGGAACCTGGGGGTGAGGCATTTCTGCACCTGCAGGGAAAGGTTAAGGAACCTGAGGGTGAGGCCTTTCTGCAGCTGCAGGGAGAGGCTCAGGAACCTGGGGGTGAGGCCTTTTTGCAGCTGCAGGGATAGGTTCAGGAACCAGGGTGTGAGGCCTTTCTGCAGCTGCAGGGAGAGGTTCAGGAACCTGGGGGTGAGGCCTTTCTGCAGCTGCAGGGAGCGGTTCAGGAACCTGAGGGTTAGACCTTTCTGCAGCTGCAGGGAGAGGCTCAGGAACCTGGGGGTGAGGCCTTTCTGCAGCTGCAGGGAGAGGTTATTGAACCTGGGGGTGAGGCCTTTCTGCAGGGGGAGGTTCAGGAACCTGGGGGTGAAGCCTTTCTGCAACTGCAGGGGGAGGTTCAGGAACCTGGGGGTGACGCCTTTTCTGTAGCTGCAGGGAGAGGCTCAGGAACTTGGGGGTAAGGCCTTTCTGCAGCTGCAGGGGGAGGGTCAGGAACCTGGGGGTGAGGCCTTTTCTGCAGCTGCAGGGAGAGGCTCAGGAACCTGGGGGTGAGGCCTTTTCTGCGGCTGCAGGGGGAGGCTCAGGAACCTGGGGGTGAGGCCTTTCTGCAGCTGCACGGGTATGTTCAGGAACCTGGGGGTGAGGCCTTTCTGCAGCTGCAGGGAGAGGCTCAGGAACCTGGGGGTGAGGACTTTTTGCAGCTGCAGGGATATGCTCAGAAACATGGGGGTGAGACCTTTCTGCAGCTGAACGGGGATGTTCAGGAACCTGGGGGTGAGGCCGTTCTGCAGCTGCAGAGAGAGGCTCAGGAACCTGGGGGTGAGGCCTTTCTGCAGCTGCAGGGAGAGGCTCAGGAACCTGGGAGTGAGGCCTTTTTGCAGCTGCAGGGAGAGGCTCAGGAACCTGGGGGTGAGGCCTTTCTGCAGCTGCACGGGGAGGTTCAGGAACCTGGGGGTGAGGCCTTTTCTGTAGCTGCAGGGAAACGCTCAGGAACCTGGGGGTGAGGCCTTCCTGCAACTGCAGGGGGAGGTTCAGGAACCTGGGGGTGAGGCCTTTTCTGTAGCTGCAGGGAGAGGCTCAGGAACCTGGGGGTGAGGCCGTTTCTTTAGCTGCAGGGAGAGGCTCAGGAACCTGGGGGTGAAGCCTTTCTGCAGCTGCAGGGAGAGGCTCAGGATCCTGGGGTGAGGCCTTTTTGCAGCTGCAGGGAGAGGCTCAGGAATCTGTGGATGAGGCCTTTCTGCAGCTGCAGGGAGAGGCTCAGGAACCTGGGGTGAGGCCTTTTCTGTAGCTGCAGGGAGAGGTCCAGGAACCTGGGGGTAAGGCCTTTTCTGTAGCTGCAGGGAAAGGCTCAGGAACCTGCGGGTGAGGCGTTGCTGCAGGGATAGGCTCAGGAACCTGGGGTTGAGGCCTTTCTGCAGCTGCACGGAGATGTTCAGGAACCTGGGGCTGAGGCCTTTCTGCAGCTGAAGTAAGGGGCTCAGAAACCTGGCGGTGAGGTCTTTTTGCAGCTGCGGGGATAGGCTCAGGAACCTGGGGGTGAGGCCTTTCTGCAGCTGTCCGGGGATGTTCAGAAACCTGGAGGTGAGGCATTTCTGCAGCTGCAGGGAGAGGATCAGGAACCTGGGGGTGAGGCCTTTTTGGAGCTGCAGGGATAGGCTCAGGAACCTGGGGGTGAGGCCTTTCTGCAGCTGCAGGGATAGGCTCAGGAACCTGGGGGTGAGGCCTTTTCTGTTGCTGCAGGGAGAGGCTCAGGAACCTGGGGGTGAGGCCTTTCTGCAGCTGCAGGGAGAGGCTCAAGAACCTGGGGGTGAGGCCTTTCCTGTAGCTGCAGGGGGAGGCTCAGGAACCTGGGGGTGAGGCCTTTCTGCAGCTGCATGGGTATGTTCAGGAACCTGGGGGTGGGGCCTTTCTGCAGCTGCAGGGAGAGGCTCAGGAACCTGGGGGTGAGGCCGTTCTGCAGCTGCAGGGAGAGGCTCAGGAACCTGGGGGTGAGGCCTTTCTGCAGCTGCAGGGAGAGGCTCAGGAACCTGGGAGTGAGGCCTTTTTGCAGCTGCATGGAGATGCTCAGGAACCTGGGGGTGAGGCCTTTCTGCAGCTGCACGGGGAGGTTCAGGAACCTGGGGGTGAGGCCTTTTCTGTAGCTGCAGGGAGAGGCTCAGGAACCTGGTGGTGAGGCCTTTTTGCAGCTGCAGGGAGAGGCTCAGGAACCAGGGGTTGAGGCCTTTTCTGTAGCTGCAGGGAGAGGCTCAGGAACCTGGGGGTGAGGCATTTCTGCACCTGCAGGGAAAGGTTAAGGAACCTGAGGGTGAGGCCTTTCTGCAGCTGCAGGGAGAGGCTCAGGAACCTGGGGGTGAGGCCTTTTTGCAGCTGCAGGGATAGGTTCAGGAACCAGGGTGTTGGGCCTTTCTGCAGCTGCAGGGAGAGGTTCAGGAACCTGGGGGTGAGGCCTTTCTGCAGCTGCAGGGAGCGGTTGAGGAACCTGAGGGTTAGACCTTTCTGCAGCTGCAGGGAGAGGCTCAGGAACCTGGGGGTGAGGCCTTTCTGCAGCTGCAGGGAGAGGTTATTGAACCTGGGGGTGAGGCCTTTCTGCAGGGGGAGGTTCAGGAACCTGGGGGTGAAGCCTTTCTGCAACTGCAGGGGGAGGTTCAGGAACCTGGGGGTGAGGCCTTTTCTGTAGCTCCAGGGAGAGGCTCAGGAACTTGGGGGTAAGGCCTTTCTGCAGCTGCAGGGGGAGGGTCAGGAACCTGGGGGTGAGGCCTTTTCTGCAGCTGCAGGGAGAGGCTCAGGAACCTGGGGGTGAGGCCTTTTCTGTGGCTGCAGGGGGAGGCTCAGGAACCTGGGGGTGAGGCCTTTCTGCAGCTGCACGGGTATGTTCAGGAACCTGGGGGTGAGGCCTTTCTGCAGCTGCAGGGAGAGGCTCAGGAACCTGGGGGTGAGGACTTTTTGCAGCTGCAGGGATATGCTCAGAAACATGGGGGTGAGACCTTTCTGCAGCTGAACGGGGATGTTCAGGAATCTGGGGGTGAGGCCGTTCTGCAGCTGCAGGGAGAGGCTCAGGAACCTGGGGGTGAGGCCTTTCTGCAGATGCAGGGAGAGGCTCAGGAACCTGGGAGTGAGGCCTTTTTGCAGCTGCAGGGAGAGGCTCAGGAACCTGGGGGTGAGGCCTTTCTGCAGCTGCACGGGGAGGTTCAGGAACCTGGGGGTGAGGCCTTTTCTGTAGCTGCAGGGAGACGCTCAGGAACCTGGGGGTGAGGCCTCTCTGCAGCTGCAGGGAGAGGCTCAGGAACCTGGGGGTGAGGCCTTTCTGCAGCTGCACGGGTATGTTCAGGAACCTGGGGGTGAGGCCTTTCTGCAGCTGCAGGGAGAGGCTCAGGAACCTGGGGGTGAGGACTTTTTGCAGCTGCAGGGATATGCTCAGAAACATGGGGGTGAGACCTTTCTGCAGCTGAACGGGGATGTTCAGGAACCTGGGGGTGAGGCCGTTCTGCAGCTGCAGGGAGAGGCTCAGGAACCTGGGGGTGAGGCCTTTCTGCAGCTGCAGGGAGAGGCTCAGGAACCTGGGAGTGAGGCCTTTTTGCAGCTGCAGGGAGAGGCTCAGGAACCTGGGGGTGAGGCCGTTCTGCAGCTGCAGGGAGAGGCTCAGGAACCTGGGGGTGAGGCCTTTCTGCAGCTGCAGGAAGAGGCTCAGGAACCTGGGAGTGAGGCCTTTTTGCAGGTGCAGAGAGAGGCTCAGGAACCTGGGGGTGAGGCCTTTCTGCAGCTGCACAGGGAGGTTCAGGAACCTGGGGGTGAGGCCTTTTCTGTAGCTGCAGGGGGAGGCTCAGGAACCTGGGGGTGAGGCCTTTCTGCAGCTGCAGGGGGAGGCTCAGGAACCTGGGGGTGAGGCCTTTCTGCAGCTGCAGGGAGAGGCTCAGGAACCAGGGGGTGAGGCCTTTTCTGTAGCTGCAGGGAGAGGCTCAGGGACCTGGGGGTGAGGCATTCCTGCAGCTACAGGTAGAGGTTAAGGAGCCTGAGGGTGAGGCCTTTCTGCAGCTGCAGGGAGAGGCTCAGGAACCTGGGGTGAGGCCTTTCTGCAGCTGCATAGAGAGGCTCAGTAACTTGGGGGTGAGGCCTTTCAGTTGCTGCAGGGGGAGGTTCAGGAACCTGGGGGTGAGGCCTTTCTGCAGCTGCATGGGAGGCTCAGGAATCTGGGGGTGAGGCCTTTCTGCAGCGGCAGGGGGAGGGTCAGGAACCTCGGGGTGAGGCCTTTTCCGCAGCTGCAGGGAGAGGCTCAGGAACCTGGGAGTGAGGCGTTCCTGCAGCTGCAGGGGGAGGCTCAGGAACCTGGGGGAGAGGCCTTTCTGCAGCTGCAGGGGGAGGGTCAGGAACCTGGGGGTGAGGCCTTTTCCGCAGCTGCAGGGAGAGGCTCAGGAACCTGGGAGTGAGGCTTTTCTGCAGCTGCAGGGGGAGGCTCAGGTACCTGGGGGTGAGGCCTTTCTGCAGCTGCAGGGGGAGGTTCAGGAACCTGGGGGTGAGGCCTTTTCCGCAGCTGCAGGGGGAGGTTCAGGAACCTGGGGGTGAGGCCTTTCTGCAGGGGGAGGTTCAGGAACCTGGGGGTGAGGCCTTTCTGCAGCTGCAGGGGGAGGTTCTGGAATCTGGGGGTGAGGCCTTTTATGTAGCTGCAGGGAGAGGCGCATGAACCTGGGGGTGAGGCCTTTCTGCAGCTGCAGCGGGAGGTTGAGGAACCAGGGGGTGAGGCCTTTTCTGCAGCTGCAGGTAGAGGCTCAGGAACCTGGGGGTGAGGCCTTTTCTGCAGCTGCAGGGAGAGGCTCAGTTACCTGGGGGGTGAGGCCTTTACTGCAGCTGCAGGGGGAGGATCAGGAACCTGGGGGGTGAGGCCTTTTCTGCAGCTGCAGGGGGAGGCCTCAGGAACCTGGGGGTGAGGCCTTTCTGCAGCTGCTGGGACTCAGGAACCTGGGGTGAGGCCTTTCTGCAACTGCAGAGAGAAGCTCAGGAACCTGGGGGTGAGGACTTTCTGCAGCGGCAGGGAGATGCTCAGGAACCTGGGGGTGAGTGTAGGAGAGTTGGATCTGCTTTACATTGGTACCCCCACTTTTTTCTGGTGTTTCACTGTTTTTTGACCTTAGTCTGGCTGTGGCCCTGCTAATCAGGACCACAGCCTAGCTGCTTCCTCTTTAAAATGGTTTCCATGTACATTAGGTACGTATCTAATTGGATTCCGGAGTGCCTTATATACCTAGTATATGGTATTCTATGTGCCTAGGGCATAGGTATCTCAGAGGCCTACCAGGAGCTGAAGCATGTATTATGCCACCCCTGGGAAGCACTCCAAAATGGCACCACAGGTCTGCTACTGCAGCCTGGGTAAGCCCTTACCGTGGTATAGGCTACCTATATCACTACCATATACAGACACATATAAACCTATAAGCCACTCCTATGGCAGGCCTTAACAATCCTGAGGGCAGAGTGCTTGGTTTTATGTGAGAGAGTGCCTAAGTATGAGCTGAGCCCCTCTGCAGCTTTCGGAAATAGTTCCTTATGGCTGTTCTGTGATGCAGCCATACCACATACTCTTAAGAGCACTACAGCCTCGCGGTAAATGCTAACTTTGGGATGGCCGCATCAAAACATGTCATGTTTGGTGTCAAACGCTTTGGAATACTACCTCCCTGCCAGTTCTGTTGGCGGGGGTAGCATTCCACCCTTCTAGAGGGAGAGACATGTTCACACTGGCTAAACCCGGTAGGACTTTCCTGAGCCCTGGCATCACAAAATGGATGCCTCTGCCACAGACACGGGTCTGGCCTCCTGCTGCTGACCGAAACTCAGCAGTGGAGGCCTAGACAATAGGTTTCCTATCGAAGGGAGGTGTAACCACCTCCCCAGACAGGCAGATGTGTGTTGGGGCTGGGCGGGAGCACTCTCTGGTGCTTTGAAGTCCTGCACTGGGGGCACAGTTCAAACCGGTTGCAGGGGCTACCTGCCCCTGCTCTGGCGCAAAACTGGACAAAGGAAATGGGTGTAACCACCCCTCTTTCCTGGCCCACCCATAGGTGGGGCCTTAGAGTTAGTCCATCCCCTAAACTTACTATAAGTATAGGAATCCAGTCCCTAGGACTTTAGATTACCCTGGACGAAACTCTGCAACGTACATCCTGGACCTTCGACGTTCTAGCCTGACTAGAAGACTGAAGAAATCTCCCTTGGGGTCAAGGAGGGACTTCCTTGCTTGGCAGGCACCAAAGAAGCAACTGACCAGTCTGCAATGCTGAAGCTCCCGCCGGACGCTGAAGTCTTTGCATCATCTGAGGTGGATTTCCAGACTTCCCCAAGGCTACCCTGAGTCCACAGCAAAGCTAAGGCCCGTGTGTGTGAAGTTGGCCTGGCATATGCTGGTCACTAGTTATAGTGGCCACCTTGCACCAGTCCAATTTGACTCTTGGTAGATAGGTTTAAAGACAACCTTTTAAAGAAAGATATCCTAGTGGTAGCTGTGGAGAGCAGCCTTCAGGCTAAGTCTCTGAGGAATGTAAAGCAGCTTGTTTTACCTTATAATCTCTTGAATTACCAAATGAAAAGACACCACACATATATTTATATATATACCTATGTATTTATTTCTAAATATACTCTACTAATCTCTTTATGAGATTAGAGCCAGGTAAACGTTCAAAAGATCAACCGTTCTCAATAAATTAAGCATAAATATGGCTGTAGCCCTAGGGGCGTACCAGACCATATACTAAAATAATGAGTTAACAAACTCGACTTGCAAAATGAAGAGGCCTAGGGCCTTGGGAATCGCTGGGGCTTCACTTCTGCAGTGTTAGCAGGTAAGTAATCAGCCCACAGGAGACGCGTGCAGTGTCTAAACACACACGCGGGTTTTCAATGTGTTTCAATGGCAAATGTCACGGTTTGTATTTTACAGTTCTAGGGCACTTCGCAAAAGTCAACAGGCAAGCAACTTACAGGGTAAGTATTTCGAGAGCCAACACACACTTGGGCACCGGAGTGCACGAGTTACCTCACCCAGGGAAGCCGGGTGCATAGGTGTCCTTTGGTGTCGGGTCGCGATGCTGTTTTCAATGGAGAGCCTTGAAGGAACCTGGGGGTGAGGCCTTTCTGCAGCTGCAGGGAGAGGTTATTGAACCTGGGGGTGAGGCCTTTCTGCAGGGGGAGGTTCAGGAACCTGGGGGTGAAGCCTTTCTGCAACTGCAGGGGGAGGTTCAGGAACCTGGGGGTGACGCCTTTTCTGTAGCTGCAGGGAGAGGCTCAGGAACTTGGGGGTAAGGCCTTTCTGCAGTTGCAGGGGGAGGGTCAGGAACCTGGGGGTGAGGCCTTTTCTGCAGCTGCAGGGAGAGGCTCAGGAACCTGGGGGTGAGGCCTTTTCTGCGGCTGCAGGGGGAGGCTCAGGAACCTGGGGGTGAGGCCTTTCTGCAGCTGCATAGAGAGGCTCAGTAACTTGGGGGTGAGGCCTTTCAGTTGCTGCAGGGGGAGGTTCAGGAACCTGGGGGTGAGGCCTTTCTGCAGCTGCATGGGAGGCTCAGGAATCTGGGGGTGAGGCCTTTCTGCAGCGGCAGGGGGAGGGTCAGGAACCTCGGGGTGAGGCCTTTTCCGCAGCTGCAGGGAGAGGCTCAGGAACCTGGGAGTGAGGCGTTCCTGCAGCTGCAGGGATAGGCTCAGAAACATGGGGGTGAGACCTTTCTGCAGCTGAACGGGTATGTTTAGGAACCTGGGGGTGAGGCCGTTCTGCAGCTGCAGGGAGAGGCTCAGGAACCTGGGGGTGAGGCCTTCCTGCAGCTGCAGGGAGAGGCTCAGGAACCTGGGAGTGAGGCCTTTTTGCAGCTGCATGGAGAGGCTCAGGAACCTGGGGGTGAGGCCTTTCTGCAGCTGCACGGGGAGGTTCAGGAACCTGGGGGTGAGGCCTTTTCTGTAGCTGCAGGGAGAGGCTCAGGAACCTGGGGGTGAGGCCGTTCTGCAGCTGCAGGGAGAGGCTCAGGAACCTGGGGGTGAGGCCTTTCTGCAGCTGCAGGGAGAAGCTCAGGAACCAGGGGGTGAGGCCTTTTCTGTAGCTGCACGGAGAGGCTCAGTAACCTGGGGGTGAGGCATTTCTGCAGCTGCAGGGAGAGGTTAAGGAACCTGAGGGTGAGGCCTTTCTGCAGCTGCAGGGAGAGGCTCAGGAACCTGGGGATGAGGCCTTTTTGCAGCTGCAGGGATAGGTTCAGGAACCAGGGTGTGAGGCCTTTCTGCAGCTGCAGGGAGAGGGTTCAGGAACCTGAGGGTGAGGCCTTTCTGCAGCTGCAGGGAGTGGTTCAGGAACCTGAGGGTTAGACCTTTCTGCAGCTGCAGGGAGAGGCTCAGGAACCTGGGGGTGAGGCCTTTCTGCAGCTGCAGGGAGAGGTTATTGAACCTGGGGGTGAGGCCTTTCTGCAGGGGGAGGTTCAGGAACCTGGGGGTGAGGCCTTTCTGCAACTGCAGGGGGAGGTTCAGGAACCTGGGGGTGAGGCCTTTTCTGTAGCTGCAGGGAGAGGCTCAGGAACCTGGAGGTGAGGCCTTTTCTGTAGCTGCAGGGAGAGGCTCAGGAACCTGGGGGTGAAGCCTTTCTGCAGCTGCAGGGAGAGGCTCAGGATCCTGGGGTGAGGCCTTTTTGCAGCTGCAGGGAGAGGCTCAGGAACCTGGGGTTGAGGCCGTTCTGCAGCTAAAGGGGGAGGTTCAGGAAACTGGGGGTGGGGCCTTTTCTGTAGCTGCAGGTAGAGGTTCAGGAATCTGTGGGTGAGGCCTTTCTGCAGCTGCAGGGAGAGGCTCAGGAACCTGGGGGTGAGGCCTTTTCTGTAGCTGCAGGGAGAGGTCCAGGAACCTGAGGGTAAGGCCTTTTCTGTAGCTGCAGGGAAAGGCTCAGGAACCTGCGGGTGAGGCCTTGCTGCAGGGATAGGCTCAGGAACCTGGGGTTGAGGCCTTTCTGCAGCTGCACGGAGATGTTCAGGAACCTGGGGCTGAGGCCTTTCTGCAGCTGAAGTAAGGGGCTCAGAAACCTGGCGGTGAGGTCTTTTTGCAGCTGCGGGGATAGGCTCAGGAACCTGGGGGTGAGGCCTTTCTGCAGCTGTCCGGGGATGTTCAGAAACCTGGAGGTGAGGCATTTCTGCAGCTGCAGGGATAGGCTCAGGAACCTGGGGGTGAGGCCTTTTCTGTTGCTGCAGGGAGAGGCTCAGGAACCTGGGGGTGAGGCCTTTCTGCAGCTGCAGGGAGAGGCTCAAGAACCTGGGGGTGAGGCCTTTCCTGTAGCTGCAGGGGGAGGCTCAGGAACCTGGGGGTGAGGCCTTTCTGCAGCTGCATGGGTATGTTCAGGAACCTGGGGGTGGGGCCTTTCTGCAGCTGCAGGGAGAGGCTCAGGAACCTGGGGGTGAGGCCGTTCTGCAGCTGCAGGGAGAGGCTCAGGAACCTGGGGGTGAGGCCTTTCTGCAGCTGCAGGGAGAGGCTCAGGAACCTGGGAGTGAGGCCTTTTTGCAGCTGCATGGAGATGCTCAGGAACCTGGGGGTGAGGCCTTTCTGCCGCTGCACGGGGAGGTTCAGGAACCTGGGGGTGAGGCCTTTTCTGTAGCTGCAGGGAGAGGCTCAGGAACCTGGTGGCGAGGCCTTTCTGCAGCTGCAGGGAGAGGCTCAGGAACCAGGGGTTGAGGCCTTTTCTGTAGCTGCAGGGAGAGGCTCAGGAACCTGGGGGTGAGGCATTTCTGCACCTGCAGGGAAAGGTTAAGGAACCTGAGGGTGAGGCCTTTCTGCAGCTGCAGGGAGAGGCTCAGGAACCTGGGGGTGAGGCCTTTTTGCAGCTGCAGGGATAGGTTCAGGAACCAGGGTGTGAGGCCTTTCTGCAGCTGCAGGGAGAGGTTCAGGAACCTGGGGGTGAGGCCTTTCTGCAGCTGCAGGGAGCGGTTCAGGAACCTGAGGGTTAGACCTTTCTGCAGCTGCAGGGAGAGGCTCAGGAACCTGGGGGTGAGGCCTTTCTGCAGCTGCAGGGAGAGGTTATTGAACCTGGGGGTGAGGCCTTTCTGCAGGGGGAGGTTCAGGAACCTGGGGGTGAAGCCTTTCTGCAACTGCAGGGGGAGGTTCAGGAACCTGGGGGTGACGCCTTTTCTGTAGCTGCAGGGAGAGGCTCAGGAACTTGGGGGTAAGGCCTTTCTGCAGCTGCAGGGGGAGGGTCAGGAACCTGGGGGTGAGGCCTTTTCTGCAGCTGCAGGGAGAGGCTCAGGAACCTGGGGGTGAGGCCTTTTCTGCGGCTGCAGGGGGAGGCTCAGGAACCTGGGGGTGAGGCCTTTCTGCAGCTGCACGGGTATGTTCAGGAACCTGGGGGTGAGGCCTTTCTGCAGCTGCAGGGAGAGGCTCAGGAACCTGGGGGTGAGGACTTTTTGCAGCTGCAGGGATATGCTCAGAAACATGGGGGTGAGACCTTTCTGCAGCTGAACGGGGATGTTCAGGAACCTGGGGGTGAGGCCGTTCTGCAGCTGCAGGGAGAGGCTCAGGAACCTGGGGGTGAGGCCTTTCTGCAGCTGCAGGGAGAGGCTCAGGAACCTGGGAGTGAGGCCTTTTTGCAGCTGCAGGGAGAGGCTCAGGAACCTGGGGGTGAGGCCTTTCTGCAGCTGCACGGGGAGGTTCAGGAACCTGGGGGTGAGGCCTTTTCTGTAGCTGCAGGGAAACGCTCAGGAACCTGGGGGTGAGGCCTTTCTGCAACTGCAGGGGGAGGTTCAGGAACCTGGGGGTGAGGCCTTTTCTGTAGCTGCAGGGAGAGGCTCAGGAACCTGGGGGTGAGGCCTTTTCTGTAGCTGCAGGGAGAGGCTCAGGAACCTGGGGGTGAAGCCTTTCTGCAGCTGCAGGGAGAGGCTCAGGATCCTGGGGTGAGGCCTTTTTGCAGCTGCAGGGAGAGGCTCAGGAATCTGTGGATGAGGCCTTTCTGCAGCTGCAGGGAGAGGCTCAGGAACCTGGGGTGAGGCCTTTTCTGTAGCTGCAGGGAGAGGTCCAGGAACCTGGGGGTAAGGCCTTTTCTGTAGCTGCAGGGAAAGGCTCAGGAACCTGCGGGTGAGGCGTTGCTGCAGGGATAGGCTCAGGAACCTGGGGTTGAGGCCTTTCTGCAGCTGCACGGAGATGTTCAGGAACCTGGGGCTGAGGCCTTTCTGCAGCTGAAGTAAGGGGCTCAGAAACCTGGCGGTGAGGTCTTTTTGCAGCTGCGGGGATAGGCCCAGGAACCTGGGGGTGAGGCCTTTCTGCAGGTGTCCGGGGATGTTCAGAAACCTGGAGGTGAGGCATTTCTGCAGCTGCAGGGAGAGGATCAGGAACCTGGGGGTGAGGCCTTTTTGGAGCTGCAGGGATAGGCTCAGGAACCTGGGGGTGAGGCCTTTCTGCAGCTGCAGGGATAGGCTCAGGAACCTGGGGGTGAGGCCTTTTCTGTTGCTGCAGGGAGAGGCTCAGGAACCTGGGGGTGAGGCCTTTCTGCAGCTGCAGGGAGAGGCTCAAGAACCTGGGGGTGAGGCCTTTCCTGTAGCTGCAGGGGGAGGCTCAGGAACCTGGGGGTGAGGCCTTTCTGCAGCTGCATGGGTATGTTCAGGAACCTGGGGGTGGGGCCTTTCTGCAGCTGCAGGGAGAGGCTCAGGAACCTGGGGGTGAGGCCGTTCTGCAGCTGCAGGGAGAGGCTCAGGAACCTGGGGGTGAGGCCTTTCTGCAGCTGCAGGGAGAGGCTCAGGAACCTGGGAGTGAGGCCTTTTTGCAGCTGCATGGAGATGCTCAGGAACCTGGGGGTGAGGCCTTTCTGCAGCTGCACGGGGAGGTTCAGGAACCTGGGGGTGAGGCCTTTTCTGTAGCTGCAGGGAGAGGCTCAGGAACCTGGTGGTGAGGCCTTTTTGCAGCTGCAAGGAGAGGCTCAGGAACCAGGGGTTGAGGCCTTTTCTGTAGCTGCAGGGAGAGGCTCAGGAACCTGGGGGTGAGGCATTTCTGCACCTGCAGGGAAAGGTTAAGGAACCTGAGGGTGAGGCCTTTCTGCAGCTGCAGGGAGAGGCTCAGGAACCTGGGGGTGAGGCCTTTTTGCAGCTGCAGGGATAGGTTCAGGAACCAGGGTGTTGGGCCTTTCTGCAGCTGCAGGGAGAGGTTCAGGAACCTGGGGGTGAGGCCTTTCTGCAGCTGCAGGGAGCGGTTGAGGAACCTGAGGGTTAGACCTTTCTGCAGCTGCAGGGAGAGGCTCAGGAACCTGGGGGTGAGGCCTTTCTGCAGCTGCAGGGAGAGGTTATTGAACCTGGGGGTGAGGCCTTTCTGCAGGGGGAGGTTCAGGAACCTGGGGGTGAAGCCTTTCTGCAACTGCAGGGGGAGGTTCAGGAACCTGGGGGTGAGGCCTTTTCTGTAGCTCCAGGGAGAGGCTCAGGAACTTGGGGGTAAGGCCTTTCTGCAGCTGCAGGGGGAGGGTCAGGAACCTGGGGGTGAGGCCTTTTCTGCAGCTGCAGGGAGAGGCTCAGGAACCTGGGGGTGAGGCCTTTTCTGTGGCTGCAGGGGGAGGCTCAGGAACCTGGGGGTGAGGCCTTTCTGCAGCTGCACGGGTATGTTCAGGAACCTGGGGGTGAGGCCTTTCTGCAGCTGCAGGGAGAGGCTCAGGAACCTGGGGGTGAGGACTTTTTGCAGCTGCAGGGATATGCTCAGAAACATGGGGGTGAGACCTTTCTGCAGCTGAACGGGGATGTTCAGGAATCTGGGGGTGAGGCCGTTCTGCAGCTGCAGGGAGAGGCTCAGGAACCTGGGGGTGAGGCCTTTCTGCAGCTGCAGGGAGAGGCTCAGGAACCTGGGAGTGAGGCCTTTTTGCAGCTGCAGGGAGAGGCTCAGGAACCTGGGGGTGAGGCCTTTCTGCAGCTGCACGGGGAGGTTCAGGAACCTGGGGGTGAGGCCTTTTCTGTAGCTGCAGGGAGACGCTCAGGAACCTGGGGGTGAGGCCTCTCTGCAGCTGCAGGGAGAGGCTCAGGAACCTGGGGGTGAGGCCTTTCTGCAGCTGCACGGGTATGTTCAGGAACCTGGGGGTGAGGCCTTTCTGCAGCTGCAGGGAGAGGCTCAGGAACCTGGGGGTGAGGACTTTTTGCAGCTGCAGGGATATGCTCAGAAACATGGGGGTGAGACCTTTCTGCAGCTGAACGGGGATGTTCAGGAACCTGGGGGTGAGGCCGTTCTGCAGCTGCAGGGAGAGGCTCAGGAACCTGGGGGTGAGGCCTTTCTGCAGCTGCAGGGAGAGGCTCAGGAACCTGGGAGTGAGGCCTTTTTGCAGCTGCAGGGAGAGGCTCAGGAACCTGGGGGTGAGGCCGTTCTGCAGCTGCAGGGAGAGGCTCAGGAACCTGGGGGTGAGGCCTTTCTGCAGCTGCAGGAAGAGGCTCAGGAACCTGGGAGTGAGGCCTTTTTGCAGGTGCAGAGAGAGGCTCAGGAACCTGGGGGTGAGGCCTTTCTGCAGCTGCACAGGGAGGTTCAGGAACCTGGGGGTGAGGCCTTTTCTGTAGCTGCAGGGGGAGGCTCAGGAACCTGGGGGTGAGGCCTTTCTGCAGCTGCAGGGGGAGGCTCAGGAACCTGGGGGTGAGGCCTTTCTGCAGCTGCAGGGAGAGGTTCAGGAACCAGGGGGTGAGGCCTTTTCTGTAGCTGCAGGGAGAGGCTCAGGGACCTGGGGGTGAGGCATTCCTGCAGCTACAGGTAGAGGTTAAGGAGCCTGAGGGTGAGGCCTTTCTGCAGCTGCAGGGAGAGGCTCAGGAACCTGGGGTGAGGCCTTTCTGCAGCTGCATAGAGAGGCTCAGTAACTTGGGGGTGAGGCCTTTCAGTTGCTGCAGGGGGAGGTTCAGGAACCTGGGGGTGAGGCCTTTCTGCAGCTGCATGGGAGGCTCAGGAATCTGGGGGTGAGGCCTTTCTGCAGCGGCAGGGGGAGGGTCAGGAACCTCGGGGTGAGGCCTTTTCCGCAGCTGCAGGGAGAGGCTCAGGAACCTGGGAGTGAGGCGTTCCTGCAGCTGCAGGGGGAGGCTCAGGAACCTGGGGGAGAGGCCTTTCTGCAGCTGCAGGGGGAGGGTCAGGAACCTGGGGGTGAGGCCTTTTCCGCAGCTGCAGGGAGAGGCTCAGGAACCTGGGAGTGAGGCTTTTCTGCAGCTGCAGGGGGAGGCTCAGGTACCTGGGGGTGAGGCCTTTCTGCAGCTGCAGGGGGAGGTTCAGGAACCTGGGGGTGAGGCCTTTTCCGCAGCTGGAGGGGGAGGTTCAGGAACCTGGGGGTGAGGCCTTTCTGCAGGGGGAGGTTCAGGAACCTGGGGGTGAGGCCTTTCTGCAGCTGCAGGGGGAGGTTCTGGAATCTGGGCGTGAGGCCTTTTATGTAGCTGCAGGGAGAGGCGCATGAACCTGGGGGTGAGGCCTTTCTGCAGCTGCAGCGGGAGGTTGAGGAACCAGGGGGTGAGGCCTTTTCTGCAGCTGCAGGTAGAGGCTCAGGAACCTGGGGGTGAGGCCTTTTCTGCAGCTGCAGGGAGAGGCTCAGTTACCTGGGGGGTGAGGCCTTTACTGCAGCTGCAGGGGGAGGATCAGGAACCTGGGGGGTGAGGCCTTTTCTGCAGCTGCAGGGGGAGGCCTCAGGAACCTGGGGGTGAGGCCTTTCTGCAGCTGCTGGGACTCAGGAACCTGGGGTGAGGCCTTTCTGCAACTGCAGAGAGAAGCTCAGGAACCTGGGGGTGAGGACTTTCTGCAGCGGCAGGGAGATGCTCAGGAACCTGGGGGTGAGTGTAGGAGAGTTGGATCTGCTTTACATTGGTACCCCAACTTTTTTCTGGTGTTTCACTGTTTTTTGACCTTAGTCTGGCTGTGGCCCTGCTAATCAGGACCACAGCCTAGCTGCTTCCTCTTTAAAATGGCTTCCATGTACATTAGGTACGTATCTAATTGGATTCCGGAGTGCCTTATATACCTAGTATATGGTATTCTATGTGCCTAGGGCATAGGTATCTCAGAGGCCTACCAGGAGCTGAAGCATGTATTATGCCACCCCTGGGAAGCACTCCAAAATGGCACCACAGGTCTGCTACTGCAGCCTGGGTAAGCCCTTACCGTGGTATAGGCTACCTATATCACTACCATATACAGACACATATAAACCTATAAGCCACTCCTATGGCAGGCCTTAACAATCCTGAGGGCAGAGTGCTTGGTTTTATGTGAGAGAGTGCCTAAGTATGAGCTGAGCCCCTCTGCAGCTTTCGGAAATAGTTCCTTATGGCTGTTCTGTGATGCAGCCATACCACATACTCTTAAGAGCACTACAGC
Source organism: Triturus cristatus (assembly GCF_964204655.1). NCBI lineage: Eukaryota > Metazoa > Chordata > Amphibia > Caudata > Salamandridae > Triturus > Triturus cristatus. Next base: position 195,149,960 of record NC_140579.1, read on the forward strand.
CTCGCGGTAAATGCTAACTTTGGGATGGCCGCATCAAAACATGTCGTGTTTGGTGTCAAACGCTTTGGAATACTACCTCCCTGCCAGTTCTGTTGGCGGGGGTAGCATTCCACCCTTCTAGAGGGAGAGACATGTTCACACTGGCTAAACCCGGTAGGACTTTCCTGAGCCCTGGCATCACAAAATGGATGCCTCTGCCACAGACACGGGTCTGGCCTCCTGCTGCTGACCGAAACTCAGCAGGGGAGGCCTAGACAATAGGTTTCCTATCGAAGGGAGGTGTAACCACCTCCCCAGACAGGCAGATGTGTGTTGGGGCTGGGCGGGAGCACTCTCTGGTGCTTTGAAGTCCTGCACTGGGGGCACAGTTCAAACCGGTTGCAGGGGCTACCTGCCCCTGCTCTGGCGCAAAACTGGACAAAGGAAATGGGTGTAACCACCCCTCTTTCCTGGCCCACCCATAGGTGGGGCCTTAGAGTTAGTCCATCCCCTAAACTTACTATAAGTATAGGAATCCAGTCCCTAGGACTTTAGATTACCCTGGACGAAACTCTGCAACGTACATCCTGGACCTTCGACGTTCTAGCCTGACTAGAAGACTGAAGAAATCTCCCTTGGGGTCAAGGAGGGACTTCCTTGCTTGGCAGGCACCAAAGAAGCAACTGACCAGTCTGCAATGCTGAAGCTCCCGCCGGACGCTGAAGTCTTTGCATCATCTGAGGTGGATTTCCAGACTTCCTCAAGGCTACCCTGAGTCCACAGCAAAGCTAAGGCCCGTGTGTGTGAAGTTGGCCTGGCATATGCTGGTCACTAGTTATAGTGGCCACCTTGCACCAGTCCAATTTGACTCTTGGTAGATAGGTTTAAAGACAACCTTTTAAAGAAAGATATCCTAGTGGTAGCTGTGGAGAGCAGCCTTCAGGCTAAGTCTCTGAGGAATGTAAAGCAGCTTGTTTTACCTTATAATCTCTTGAATTACCAAATGAAAAGACACCACACATATATTTATATATATACCTATGTATTTATTTCTAAATAAACTCTACTAATCTCTTTATGAGATTAGAGCCAGGTAAACGTTCAAAAGATCAACCGTTCTCAATAAATTAAGCATAAATATGGCTGTAGCCCTAGGGGCGTACCAGACCATATACTAAAATAATGAGTTAACAAACTCGACTTGCAAAATGAAGAGGCCTAGGGCCTTGGGAATCGCTGGGGCTTCACTTCTGCAGTGTTAGCAGGTAAGTAATCAGCCCACAGGAGACGCGTGCAGTGTCTAAACACACACGCGGGTTTTCAATGTGTTTCAATGGCAAATGTCACGGTTTGTATTTTACAGTTCTAGGGCACTTCGCAAAAGTCAACAGGCAAGCAACTTACAGGGTAAGTATTTCGAGAGCCAACACACACTTGGGCACCGGAGTGCACGAGTTACCTCACCCAGGGAAGCCGGGTGCATAGGTGTCCTTTGGTGTCGGGTCGCGATGCTGTTTTCAATGGAGAGCCTTGAAGACTTGCTGCTTGTGACGACTGGAGAGGTGTCCGTTCGAATCCGACGATGGATTGAAGTTGCAGAAGACCTAGAAATTGAGGGGACAGAGTTCAGAGTCACTTGCCAGTGACCGGTGGCCAGCAAGATGGATGACCACAGCTGTCGCGTCTCTTCAGGTCGATGATGGTGTTTTGTCTCTTCGCTCACGAGGACCAGGAGGGATCGAAGATGACCAGCAGCTGGCTTTGGAGGTTCCCACGACGTCTGCAGCTGATGACGGTGTCGGCACCTGGATTGGAGCCAACAAGCCTTGGCAACTGCAAGTCTCGTGTAGAGTGAAGATTGGCAATGGTGCAGACCAGCAAGGTCTGAATGACTTACCCAGCGAAGGTAAGTGAGGCAGGCCCAGAGCAACCAGGTGAGCCATTGAAGTCGATGTGGAAGTCTTAAGGTGAGTTACTAGCCAACGGGCAAGCAACCGCGAAGACTCCTTTGCAGGAAAAGTTTAACAACAGCCCACGGTCACTCGGGACGGGGTAGGCCGCTGAATTTCGGTACTAGACCTGCTAGGGACTTGGACAACAAGTGGTCCAAAGCACAACTTCGTTGGACGTAGATTAGGGCTTGCACTCGAAATCAGTGCAAGGTTCCCTGGTATTGCTGTTCCTCGTCACTCGTGGGGTCCAGACGCCACAGCTTCGCTGGGGACTCAAAATGGGCGTCGAGAGGTCAGGAAATCTGCTTCAGGGGACGCAGGGACTTCGGGCTCCGGCGGGAGCGGTAAAGTTTGCAACCGTTGTTGAAGAGTTTTGGTGCCTGCCAAGCAGGGGAGTCACTCCTTGACTCCAAGGGAGATTCTTCAGTCTTCAAGAGATAGTGGAACGTCGAAGGGCCAGGATTCTTCTTAGTAGAGCGTCGTCCAGGTGTAATCTAAATTGCATTGGCAATGTTTGGTATCTTATAGTGAAAAGATGGGAGGGACTAGCTCTATGACCACTCCTCTAGGAGGGTCAGGGTAGTGGGTGGTTACACCCACTTCCCTTTGTCCAGTTTCGCGCCAGAGCAGGGGCAGGTAGCCCCTGAACCGGTTTGAGCTGGCATATGCACAGAGGAGCCTACTGCTCCCCCAGTGCAGGACTTCAAAGCACTCTAAGAGTGCACCTACCCAGCTCCAATACACTAAATCCTGTCTGGGAGGTGGTGACACCTCTCTGTGACAGGAAACCCTTTGTTGGGCTCCCTCCACTGCGAGTTTCGGTCGGCAGCAGGAGGGCAGCCCGGTGTCTGTGCTGGTGGCATCCATTTTGTGATGTCAGGGCTCTAGATGATTTCTACTGTGTAGTACAGTGGGTACATGTCGTCCCCTCTAGAAGGGTGGCATCCTACTTCCACACCAGTTACTGGTGTGGGGGTAGGATTCCAAGTAGTTTGACACCAAACACAACATGTTTTGATGCAGTCATTCCAAAGTTAGCATTTACCGCGAGGTTATAATGCACTTAGAGTATATGGTTTAACCGCATCCACAAACAGCAGCAGAGAATAGACTCTGCCAACTGCAGAGGGGTCCTGCTCAAGCAGAAGCACCCCCTCACATAGTAAACCAAGCACCCTGCCCTTGGGATTGATAGGGCCTACCATAGGGGTGACTGATAGGTTTTTATGTGTGTGTATGGTGAGATATAGGAACCTATACCTCAGTGAGGAGTGCTAACACTACCTCACACAGGCTGCTGTAGCAGGCCTGTGGTGTCAGATTGTGAATGCTTCCCAGGGGTGGCATAATACATGCTGCAGCCCCTGGTAGGCCTGTGAAGTACCAATGCCCTACGTACCTAAGGTACCATATACTAGGGGCTCATAAGGCACCACAGTATCCAATCACTAGTGCATCTAATATGCACACCAATCATTTAAGGGAGTAAGCAGATAGGCTGGGGTCCTGGATAGCAGGATCCCAGCCAGACTAGTCAAAAACCATTCAAACACCAGGAAAAAAGTGGGGGCAACCATATAGTCAGATTCCTCCTTCCTACACCGTGGCTATCGTGGGTAATGTGGAACCATGACCCCTGGACTCCGTGAACTTTTGCAGCCTTACTATCTTCCTTGTCCTCCTTGAAGTTGTTCTTTGGGCTCCTAGTAGCCCCAGCCATGAGCACCTCCTGCACTGAAGATTGTTGGCCTCCACTCCACGAGTGACCCGTGGGCCAGATTCAAGTACGACTGCTCAAGGCTCCTTCGCGAACACTAGCCCGTTGGCTAGCAGGTCCCCACAAAGGCAACTCCTTTTCTACTTGGGCTTTCCTGATTGCTCCAGATGTGCCCTGACTTACCTTCGCTGGGTGAGTCCCTCGGACCTTGCTGGTCTGCACCGCAGTCCTTTCTCTAAATTCCAATGACTTGCCGGGGCCAAGGCTTGTTGGGTCTAATCGGGTCGCCGATACCGCAGCACTCGACAGACTTTGTGGGACAGCTTGAATCCAGCTTGTGGACTTCGTCGACGCCTCCTGGACCTCGTGGCTGGAGAGTCAAGACACCCATCAACTCACCTGAAGCACCCGACATCTGTGGGCATTGGTCCATCCTGCCCTCGGTCACTGGCTAGTGACCCAGACTCTGTCCCCTCTGCTTTCAGGTTCCTTCCATCCTAGATCCAGGCTTTGATCTCTTCAGACACTTCTCCTCTTCACGGCAGTAGCAGTTCTTTGCAGGCTTCCATTGAAATCGACGACGCGACCCGACACCAAAATACACCTATGCACCCGGCTTCCCTGGGTGAGATAACTCGAGTACTGCGGTGCTCACATGGGTGCTAGCCGTAGAAGTTCTTAAGTCCAAAAGGGTTTGGTCCAGACTCGGTTAGAAGTGTCCCTAATCTTTAAATTTCCATCCGTGACATTGCCCATAGAAGATAACTGGAACCCGTGGTTGTGTTTACACACTGCATACAATCCCCGTGGGTCCCCTGTGTCACTACCTTGGGTGGTTCCTTGGGGTCCCAGCGATTCTACAGGTTATAGGCCTAGTGTGTATTCCAGTCATGGTTCTTATACCACTTTTTTGGTACATGGTTTGGTACGCCCCTAGGGCCCAAACGTATATTTGTGCTATTACTGATGCTTGCTCACTTGTAAACGAAGTACTTCGAACTCCAGTCTCATAAAGAGACTAGAGGGGTGTGTTTTATCTTAAATACATATATTTTGAATATATACCTGGTGTGGTTGTCCTTTCATTTGATTATTCAAGAGATTATAGACTGGTAAAACAAGCTGCTTTGCATTCCTTCAAGACTTAGCCTGAAGGCTGCTCTCCATAGCTACCACTAGGATAGATTTCAATAAAGGCTGTCTTTAACCTATCACCATAAGGGGTTGTTTGGACTGATACAAGGTGCCCACTAGAACGAGTGGACAGCATATATCAGGCCACCTACTCACATTGGTGTGCAGCGTGTGGGATTCCAGCATGCTATTGTTTTACCAAATAATCTCAATTGAATTGATCAACTGAAAACCACTAAAGGTGTGTGTTAAGGGATAGCACACCCTTTCTACAACTCAAGAGAGTATAGTAGGCCACACTAGTGTAGGTAGTGCAATACACCACACCACATTAGTAATGTCTAACCAGCCAGGAACCAGTGGGTCCCTACCAGGAACCACTGAGCTCCTGCCCTATAAATATGAGGATCTCACCTTTGCTCAGCTTAGAGCCTTATGTTCCATTAGGAAGCTGAAGACAGGCAAAAGTCCATCCACCCAGCATCGCATAACGATACTGAAACTGGATGATATCACAGGACCTAGTGGGCCTGATGAGGTAGACAGTGTGGGTGGGACAGCAGGTGAGGGTGGGCCTAGGGGTAATACTTCCCCTGTTCCTACCTCTAATGCTGACCAGACTGGTGACAATGACCAGACTCTGGTGAACACAGACCTCCAGGAGGATGAGGGATAAAAAGTAGATTTCCCGTATATAAGGAGTATCGGACCTATATTATGTTAGCATGATGCATCTATACGTACACTCCCTGTTTGATATATATGCTTTTGCTTGGAGGAAGCTTATTTATTTCATTCCTGTATATCTATTGCTATAAGAGTAGGCCGAGAGCCATACAGACGCCATCTTCTGATCATATGCTCGAGCACGGCCGTGATCACGTGTTGATCACGTGCAGTTGTCAGGCCCCAGTTCATTTGAGTTACTGGTAGCAGCTGAAGGTAGGCGGTTTACTCGACTGTTCTAAGACTCAAGGTAGCATCTGGCTTTGGGAGTGATAAGCGCATTCCTGGAGGCGCCGTGTCTACACTCCCAGGCACCAAGACGAAAGGGAGTCACCCCTCCTGACCTCATCAGTAATAGATAGTCAAGCCTTTGTACTGGTCTGATGTATACCATATATGGTCCTTCCTTGGAGCTCGAGGGCCAACTGGTGTTTTATAACCTCATGTTTGAATATGAGCCAGCAGTCTTCTCGGCGCACCTGATGGGTGAGGTTCGGAGACGCTCCTCTATAGAGTATTTTGTTTTAATAAACAATTCAACCTTCTTCACTGCCAACTGACTGATTATTTGGTAATGGTATTGGGACTATTGGTGGGTATAGTCCTTTAGTTCGATTCTATGGTACTTCAGTTGGCGACTCTGGTGGCACTCCGTGACTGGGCCGTCCTTCCCGTAAACGGGTGGTAAGGACAAGGGATAATTCTAGTCGAGCGGGTGGACGGAAAAAGGATCCTTTTGAAATTTAGCCATTTTTGGCATGAACTTGCTCTCATGATCAGAGTGTCCTCAGCTGCTAGTGACCCTTCACCGGGGTCCTACGGGCATAACCCAGGAGCTGACCGTGTTGGTCCTCAGGAGTTGGCAGTGGAGAACACGCAATTGCGCCTGTGTGCACCAGGTGAGTGGAATTGTTTTAATGTTCTTGGCATGCACTGTTGAGCAGTGCTTTTGAAGCAGTTAATTGTGTAAGTATTTGGTGGTCAGTGTACCACGGAGAATCTTGGGGGTCTGACGGGGCAGCATGATGGTGGCTGCACGTGTAGATGCTCCACCGACCTTTTTGTGAATAATAGAGACGTCGATCGGACGCCTGGTGTGGCATGTGTGGTGCGCGCCCAGCTGGACTGCTCTCGGAAAAGCCTGTGGCTGTACCTGGGTAGCCTTGGGAACACATCTGAAGCGGTGCTAATGAAGCGGGCTTAGTCAGAATAGTCCCAAGAGTGAACCAGGAAGGCTGCTGGATGGTCTGTAGGTCGGTCTGTGGTTATACCTGTCTGACAGTCTCTTGGTAGTCTTTGGACTGCTTGATCTTGGTATCTGTTGGTCTTAGAATCTGAATTTGAGTGATTCTCCACGAACAGGAGTCAACGGGCTTAGCAAATTGAGTTGTTTCGGATGTTGTTGCCGCCCTAATGATACCCGCTTGGCAGAATGTCAACCTGCCCCGCCTGAGGGCAGCCCAAGTTATGATATGCATGTAAAACATGGTATTACACCCCTCTTGTTGAATACACTATGGCATAAATATACTAAAGATAATGTGGAATTACAATGGCCCTTAACCGGGTCTTTTGATGAGAAAAAAATAAATTGGTTGCAGGATCGATTATTTTCTAAACGTAGTCGACAGGCAATGTTTGACTCCCTAAGCCTGTGGCAGAAGGAAGCAAAGCGTAAACGTATGCGGGAGGAGAAAGTATGTAGGATGAAAGGAAATCAGACGATTACACAGAAAGCTATAGCTTATGATAAAGCACAAACTGAACTGGGGATTGATTGTATGGACAGACAATTTAGAATGCGAATGGATAAGACCTATGTGGCTAGGACTGAAGCGGAAGATGAGATAGAGGATTTATTGGACACTCGTCCACCTCCACCTTATGCTCCACAGCGTATATATCCCGTGGTTCCCCCAACTCTAGTACAGGTCCCTTCAGCTTCCTCCCCTGTTGTTTCCTCATCCCTTGCCTCTCCGGGAACGTCCTCTGTTTTGTCTCCCTCAGTGTCTGAGACGGCTACTGTATGGCCTGTTACCCTGCCGTCTTCCGTTATGTCCACAGCTGCTTTGTCTCCCCCACCTCTGTGTGGGCTTCCCTTTCTGCGAGCACGACCCCATCTCCAGCTGTTTCGACTCCATTTTGTGCTCCAGGGGATTTCGACGCACGGAAGTTGTTTACCAGTTCGGCTGTAGGACAGAATGAGAAACAGATGATTGAGGATCAGTCATCCCAGTGGATGCGACAGCCTATTTACACTATAACTGATATATGGAGCACGCTTCGAGACTATGAGCCTGTTATGCAGCAACATGCCTTGAAACACATGGCTGCACGTATTATTACTCTCTGGGAACAGTGTTTTACAAGAGGGATGGCCCCCCAAGTGATGTATGACATCCGGGACAGAGCTCATAAGTCCGAACTTAGCCCAGAAGAAGTGTATAGCAATGTGGAGGCTTTATTAAATTATCGAGAATGGATGCATCAAAAGTGTCGCTCGTGAGACACTCAGCATCCTATGCAAGAAGTTCATCCTATCTTTCATCCTGAAATAACGGAACTAAAAGATGACCACGGTGTGGTGACAAGACCTCATGTAGAGGCTCGAGTGCAGGAGCAATGGGTTTACACCCCCTGGAAGAGGAGTGAAGTCCTCTTGCGAAAATCACAATTACCTGTCCCCTGTAAGATTCCCACGGCTTATTATAAAGAACTCACAGAAGCGGCCTCTTCGGCCGTTATGACTTTAGCTGACATAGAGCTATTTTTCGCATTATTAGTTCCTGTTGACGCATGGCGTCAGGTGCATGATCAGGACCATGCTCAAGAATTAGGCGGAACATGGGAACAGATAAAAGAATGGGACAAGGATCGTAAGCCCGGAAATAAGCCGAATATTGAATTATTGGCTTTACCTGGCCGTATTATCACTTACATGCATTCCTTAATTCCACCTCGTAAGGTGGATTGGGACAAATTGACTGCATGTAAACAGAAGAAAGATGAAAGTGTTTCTGATTTCTTCACGAGATTTGAGGGCGTATTCATTGATTTTAGTGGACAGGATTTATCGTTGGAAGGCGGTATACGATTATTTGTTAATCGTTTTGTGACCAATTTGTTGCCAGAAGTCAATGCACGGTTACAAGCCACTGAAAGTACCTGGACCACTTCCACGCCCTCGGTAATATTGAGTATGGCCCAATATTACGAACACAGAGAAAATGAGAGTAAGGATAGGACGGAAAAGAAAACGAGGGATCTTAAAACACGGGTGTTGATGCAACAAGTTGTTCAAGGATGAGGCAGAGAGAGAGGCGGTAGAGGGTTCGTTCCGAGGGGGGTGGGAACTGGAAGAGGCAGAGGGCCGGCTGTTGTTTTGGGAATAAATCAGTGTGCTTATTGTAAGGAGGAAGGGCATTGGCGATCTCGGTGTCCGTTGTTGACAAACCAGAACGGGGCTATGAGAGGTAGAGGAAGAGGTTGGGGAAGTGTGGATCGCAGTGACAGGAGACGAGAAGAGGCGACGCAAGTTGGACAAGAAAATAATTATTTTGATAATCCAAGAGGTAGGCAGTTTTATAATGAGGAGTGTGCAATGGATGCGATCGAAGGGTATGCCAATACATAGGACAGCCATGGACAGAGTGAGGGCCAGGTATCAGTACCCGTTGATCAGCAAGGACCTTATGTAGAGGCGCATTTGATGGGGACATCTGAAAAGTTTTTAGTTGATACGGGTGCAATGAATAGTTCTATTTCTCGTTCCCTGGTCCCAGGGGCTGCTCTGTCCGGGCACAATAATGTTTCGGTAGGATTCTCGGGAATTCCGGTGGTGAGCCCCATCTCCAAATCTATTCCTTTTACAATTGGTCCTGTTACGATAAACTCCCCATTTCTTTTGACTTCCCTTTGTGGCGAAAATTTATTGGGCTTGGATTTGTTGAAGAAATTACATGCTAAGATTCATTGTTCACCTGATGGTGTTTACTTGACTATTATTTCCCTTGGGAAACATACTTTGCAGTTCTTCACTAAAAATGACCCCTCCCTCATGAGCTTGCCGCTATTCCAGCGACATTGTGGGCCACTAGTGACACAGATGTAGCATTATTAAAGATTCCGCCCGTTTCTATTACTTTGAAGCAAAATGCTCGGCTTCCTCGTATACCTCAGTACAAAATTTCTCCGGCTGGCGAGAAGGCTTTGCTCTCCATCATACAAGATTTGGTAAAAAGGGGTGTGGTGGAAGAGACAGCTGCTAATGTGTGCAACAGCCCCATTTTGCCTATCTTAAAAAAGGCCCCTGTTGGAAGCGATCCAGACTATGCTGATACCTATCGTTTTGTGATTGATTTGCGCGAAATTAATAAAATAGTGGTGCCCCAATACCCTGTGGTTTCAGACATCACTACTATTCTCACTATGATTCCTCCTACTACTAAATATTTCTCTGTGATTGATTTAAAAAATGCTTTCTTTAGCATTCCGATTCATTCTGATAGCCGCCTAATTTTTCCCTCCTTACTAAACCTCTTCTGTACTTAACCACTAAAGACGTGCATGAACCTTTACCCTGGACTGGTGCTTGTCAAGATGCTTTTGACTCTTTGAAATCTGCGCTTTGTTCTGCACCTGTTCTTGGCACTCCTGACTACCGCAAACCTTTTGTGCTTTACGTACACGAGGTGGACGGTTGCTCGCTTTCAGTGTTAACACAAGGATTTGGTGGTAAGCAGAGACCTTGTGCTTATTTCTCGGTGGTGTTGGATAACGTCGCCAGAGCACTCCCTAGCTGTTTAAGAGCTACTGCTGCGGTTGCGGTGGCTATTCGACAGTCGGAAGGGCTCGTTCTGAACACTGACCTCACAGTGATGGTACCGCACGCTGTGGATACAATATTGAACAGAACAAAGACCCAGCACCTTACAAGTGCACATCTTACCGGATACGAATTGACTTTGTTTGCTCCACACATTACGATTAAACGATGTGCCATTCTGAACCCTGCCACGTTACTACCCCTCCCTTCGAATGAAAAGAACAATGATGTTCATGATTGTATATTTCGGACTGAGGAAGAAACGAAGGGACGAGTAGACCTGACTGACACTCCTCTATCTGACCCTCAAGGGGAGTTGTACGTGGATGGCTCTTGTTTTAAGTTACCAGATGGCACGACAACTGCTGCATATGCGATAACTACTCTTCACACTATAGTTGAGGTTTCTCGAGGACCCTATCAGTCTGCACAGGCAGCTGAATTAGTGGTATTGTTTCGGGCCTGTGAGTTAAGTGAAGGACTGAGAGTAAATATTTAAACCGACAGCCAGTACGCCTTTGGCGTGGCTCATAGTTTTGGCCGACTTTGGGCAGAAAGAGGTTTTCATACTTCTCATGGTCAGCGAATACAGCATGGGCCCTTGATTTTGCAATTACTGACAGCATTGACGTTACCAGAAATAGTGGCTGTAGTCAAATGTAGTGCACACAAGGCAGTGGTTGATGCAGTAGGGGAGGGTAATGCTTTTGCCGATCAAGTAGCTAAGGAAACTGCAAAATCCAAATTGGCCTCAATGTTTGTGACTAGCTCTGCTAGGTGGGTAGCTGAAACAGAGATGTTTGATAATACCATGGAGAGTGTCCGAGAAATACAGAAAGAAGCTACCCCTATTGAACTGGCTCACTGGAAAGAGCAAATTGGGAGATTAGATGCAGACGGTTGTTGGATTGATCTGACAGAAAAGCAGCGGTGGCTGTTGCCTAATGCATTAGTGAATGCGGCGATGACAATATTTCTAGGACCGCTGCTCATTTGGTACAATATTGCATGGTTTGCTTTCGACATAATCGATTGTATGACATAATTTCGAAAGACAAAAATTCGACCTACAAAAATATCGCAACAAAAATATCGTGGTCAAGAATATCGACATCCTATCTACAACATGGTAAGTACAAAAATATCGATAATTTAATATCGATGTCAAAAATATCGTAATTCAAAAATATCGTTTTTTTTTTAGTTTAAAAATATATGTAAAATAAACCAAATAATACTTATAAATCAAAGAAACATAATTAAATATATTGTATAATATGTAAAATTTATAACAAATATATATAATTAAATGAAACTTTAATTAAACATATATATAATATATAATATATACACTTACTTAATAATTACTTTTAATAATAATTTCTGTAACATATAAATTATTAAATATTTATTTAAATTACCAATACATCTATACACATAAAACAATAACATTAATAAATATTAAATAATTACATATAGCAAATAATAATCATTAATTTTAATTTGAATTTTTTTTATTATTAATTATATATTACAATAGCTAAAATATTACAAAACATATTTAATATCAGACACAATAAAACTACTAGTCCAACTTCAACAAAAACAACAGTAAGGAAAATGTTGGATAGCGTAGGGGTAAAAATATCTATTCCAACTCCCGAGAGTGCAACAGTAGGGAAAACATTGGATAGCGTAAGAGTAAAAATTACTATTCCAACTCCAAAGAGTGCAACAGTAGGGAAAGCGTTGGATAGCGTAGGGGTAAAAATTACTATTCCAACTCCAGAGAGTGCAATAGTAGGGAAAGTGTTGGATAGCGTAATGGTAAAAATTACTATTCCCACTCCAGAGAGTGCAATAGTAGGGAAAGTGTTGGATAGCGTAAGGGTAAAAATTACTATTCCCACTCCAGACAGTGCAACAGTAGGGAAAACGTTGGATAGCGTAGGGGTACAAATAACTATTCCAACTCCAAAGAGTGCAACAGTAGGGAAAACGTTGGATAGCGTAGGGGTAAAAATTACTATTCCAACTCCAGAGAGTGCAATAGTAGGGAAACTGTTGGATAGCGTAAGCATAAAATTTACTATTCCCACTCCAGAGAGTGCAATAGTAGGGAAAGTGTTGGATAGCGTAAGGGTAAAATTTACTATTCCCACTCCAGAGAGTGCAACAGTATAGAAAACGTTGGATAGCGTAGGGGTAAAAATAACTATTCCAACTCCAAAGAGTGCAACAGTAGGGAAAACATTGGATAGCGTAGGGGTAAAAATTACTATTCCAACTCCAGAGAGTGCAATAGTAGGGAAAGTGTTGGATAGCGTAAGGGTAAAAATTACTATTCCAACTCCAGAGAGTGCAATAGTAGGGAAAGTGTTGGATAGCGTAAGGGTAAAAATTACTATTCCAACTCCAGACAGTGCAACAGTAGGGAAAACGTTGGATAGCGTAGGGGTACAAATAACTATTCCAACTCCAAAGAGTGCAACAGTAGGGAAAACGTTGGATAGCGTAGGGGTAAAAATTACTATTCCAACTCCAGAGAGTGCAATAGTAGGGAAAGTGTTGGATAGCGTAAGCATAAAATTTACTATTCCCACTCCAGAGAGTGCAATAGTAGGGAAAGTGTTGGATAGCGTAAGGGTAAAATTTACTATTCCCACTCCAGAGAGTGCAACAGTATAGAAAACGTTGGATAGCGTAGGGGTAAAAATAACTATTCCAACTCCAAAGAGTGCAACAGTAGGGAAAACATTGGATAGCGTAGGGGTAAAAATTACTATTCCAACTCCAGAGAGTGCAATAGTAGGGAAAGTGTTGGATAGCGTAAGGGTAAAATTTACTATTCCCACTCCAGAGAATGCAATAGTAGGGAAAGTGTTGGATAGCGTAAGGGTAAAAATTACTATTCCAACTCCAGAGAGTGCAATAGTAGGGAAAGTGTTGGATAGCGTAAGGGTAAAATGCACTATTCCCACTCCAGACAGTGCAACAGTAGAGAAAAGGTTGGATAGCGTAGGGGTAAAAATTACTATTCCCACTCCAGATAGTAAAACAGTTGGGAAACCACTAGATAGCATAGTGATTCTATTAACATGATAACCAATTCAATAATTTCTTATAAAAAAATTGCATGTTAACAATGTTTTTTAAAAAAAAATATTATTAAATACCAATTATGTAAAATAAATATTTAAATAAATAAATTTAAATTACATCCCACACTATTCCCCCTTTAACACACAACACACTACACATAAAAATTCACATAATTAATTTAATTATCAATTAATCACTTAATAAAATTAAATCACCAATTAATTACTAATTAACAATTAATTAACTATAACAATAAAGAAATATTATTAATAAACTAATTATAATTTATATAATTAACCAAATAATAAAGTAATTTTACAATTAATAATTAATTAAAAATTAATTATTCTATTAATCAAATTAATTACCAATTATTAATTGATTACCAATTAATTAATCATAAATACCAATGAAACAATACATATTAATTCATTAATTATAATTACATTACTTCCCACCCTATTCCCCTATAAACCCACAACCCACTACACATAAAAATTCACATAATTAATTTAATTATCAATTAATCACTTAATAAAATTAAATCACCAATTAATTACTAATTAACAATTAAGTAATTAACAATAACAATAAATAAATATTAATAATAAACTAATTATTATGTATATAATTAACCAATTAATAAAATAATTGTACAATTAATAATTAATTAACAATTAATTAATCAATTAATTACCAATTATTAATTAATTACCAATTAATTATTCATAAATACCAATTAAACAATACATATTAATTCATTAATTATAATTAAATTACTTCCCACCCTATTCCCCTATAAACCCACAACCCGCTCTGATACTAAAACGCTAAATTAAATGTAAAATAATTATAAATCTCTAAACATTTATTTTTAAATGTATTAAAATACATTACAATAATCTTTAACATACAAATAAAATACATATTAAATGACATTACACTAAATAAATATCGATATTATTGACATCGAAATTTTTACTTACGATATTACTTACATCGATATTAATTACTTCGATATTATTAACTTCGATATTACTTACCTTGGGATCGATATTCTGTCCATCGATATTCTTGACTTCGATATTCTGTACCTACGATATTAAAAACACGATATTATTGTAGTTCGAAATTTAAAACTCGATATTTTGGCTAAACACCGACATAATCCAGGGGGCAGGGAGCCTGTTCTGAGTGGGAACTTTGCACCACCATCTTTGCCTTTTGAAGTGCTTCAAATGGATTATATCCAGCTGGAGCGCGTTAACAATTTGAAGTATGTCCTGGTCGTGGTATGCGCTTTCAGTAAATGGGTGGAAGAAAACACTGCTTTGGCAACGGCAAAGGCGTTGGTAAAGGAGTATTTCCCTCGCTACGGATTGCCTCGTGTGATTTGGAGTGACAACGGAAGTCATTTTAATGCAGAACTCATTACACATATTTGTAATGGACTACAGATTAAACAGAAATTCCATGCGGCTCGACACCCCCAGTCCGCTGGGTTGGTTGAGAAGTATAATGGGATATTAAAGCTCAAATTAGCAAAAATTCAAGAAAGTACTGGATTAAGGTGGCCAGAAGCTCTGCCGCTGGCATTAATGTCAATACGAGTTACCCCACATTCTCGTTCTGGTTTGTCTCCATATGAGGTCATTTTCGGGCACCCTGCTAATGTTTGCGGCGTCCCGAGACCCAGAACGTTCCGTGATATAGGGTACCCTATGCTGACAGACTATTTGTATGCTTTGACTAAAGATCTTTGTTTCATTCATCAACAGGTTTCAGCAGTTTTGCAGCCCCTGCCGGAGGGTCCTGGACATCGCTTGGAACCAGGACAGTGGGTTCTGGTCCGTAACTATCAGCGCAAATCCAGCTTGGATCCTCATTGGTCTGAACCCTTTCAAGTCTTGTTGGCCACGCGGACTGCGGTAAAAGTGAACGGCAAGAGACACTGGATTCATGTGTCACATCTGAAAAAATTATCCCTCCCGCTTCCAAATGATCAGCGAATCCAGGATGGGGTTCTGACTCAGGAAAGTGAGCGAGTTCCTCGATTCAACCCTTTTTCTGACGCCCAGGTAATTGGAGAAGGGCAAGGAGAAGGTGCACCGGGCTCAGAAGGGGCTCTGTCGTCAGCACGATTGATCGCCCCAGATTCTGTTGTTCCTACAGCTAACCCAGTGGCTCGCAGTACCCCTGTTGCACCGGATTCGTCATCCTCTGTTTTATTCTCTGATCAAGAAGTGCCTGGCCATACTCGATACAATCTGTGGCCCAGAAAGCAACGCGGTACACCAGGTGAACATATTAGGATATAGGGAGAGACTTGAGTGATAGGGTACAGACTTGTGCTCTGAATGTCTATTAGATACGCATCTGGTGTACTGAGCGAGACACTGGACTGAACGCGCGGAGAGCCTTGAACATTTGTTTGCTCTGTTCAGAAAGAAAGACTGAATTTCCTGTTCGAAGCGGCCCAGGTTGTGTTTTCTTTAAAGGTTGTGTGAGAACATAACCCCAACGTGAGGAGTTTGTTTTGGATTAACTGTGATGAACGATAGGAGCCTGCCTGTGAGGCTCTAAACCGACACAGGAAAGAAGTACCCTCTGACAGGTTGGACTGCATTGCCCTAGTTTATTGTTGGACTTTTAGTTAGCATGTATCCCTTTGCTCGTTTTGTTCCTGAAGAGGAACGCCCTTTTGTACCACGCTATTTCCCTACAAATATGCCTGTTTTTTCTAGTTGGACCAATCGTGTTAAAGTTGCATTTATAACTGCTATAGCAATTTTGCTAATTATATTACTGGGAGTATTCATATATTTGGAATTTCGTCACCCTATGCATACTATTTTAGGAACAACTACCCCACCTCCGGAACATGTGTTTCATACTTTAGCCCCTAATAAGGAAAGACATCGTCAGACCTAAGTGAAAAACGCATTCCTTGAAATGCTTCACCAAGCACACAGTGCCACCAACACTACAAATTGTTGGGTTTGTGGTCTTTTACCATCTATTATGCACAAGCACGATGTATTTATATCCCTACCTTTGTCTCATCTGGGAAGTTGCGAGGCTTGGTTCAAATTGCTTTCTATGATGTATATGCATTACGTTGTTCATTTGAGTTACTGGTAGCAGCTGAAGGTAGGCTGTTTACTCGACTGTTCTAAGACTCAAGGTCGCATCTGGCTTTGGGGTGATAAGCGCATTCCTGGAGGCGCCGTGTCTACACTCCCAGGCACCAAGACGAAAGGGAGTCACCCCTCCTGACCTCATCAGTAATAGATAGTCAAGCCTTTGTACTGGTCTGATGTGTACCATATATGGTCCTTCCTTGGAGCTCGAGGGCCAACTGGTGTTTTTCCTTTTTTACAGTGATTATATGTGTTGAACAGAAAAGTATATAACCTCATGTTTGAATACGAGCCAGCAGTCTTCTCGGCGCACCTGATGGGTGAGGTTCGGAGAGGCTCCTCTATAGAGTATTTTGTTTTAATAAACGATTGAACCTTCTTCACTGCCAACTGACTGATTATTTGGTAATGGTATTGGGACTATTGGTAGGTATAGTTCTTTAGTTCGATTCTATGGTATTTCAATGAGGATGAGGAGGATTACAATAATGCCACTTCCTTTATTCCTCCTGGTAGGCCTGACAATAGGGCTAGAAGGGATAGATCTCTGTCAAGGGGATCTATCCAGTCTAACTCCTCTATAGGAACCTCTGTTTCTTCTAACAGAGGGAGGGAAACCTCCCAGGAGAGGAGAGAGAGACTGCTGAAGTATGAGCAAGACAAGTTCAACCTCAGAAAGCAGCAGATGGCCTTAGATAGGGAAGCCCTAGAGCTCTACAGAGCTAGTAAAAAGTAGAGTCCCTTGGTGGCAGCAATTTCCCTAGAGATAGGGAGAGGTCTTATGACCATAGAAACCTAAGTAAGATTGTCCCTCCCTACCAGAGTGGGGATGACATCCACAAATGGATAACTGCCTTGGAGAGGGCCTGTAAAGTACAGATGGTCCCTCAAGGTCAGTGGGGCAGCAATCCTATGGCTCTCCTTTGCAGACAAAGGTAGAAACAAGCTCCTCAATGTAAGAGAAGAGGATGCTGATGACTACAAAGTCTTGAAAAGTGCACTGATAGATGGGTTTGGCCTAACCACTGAACAATACAGATTAAAGTTCAGAGACACCCAAAAGGCACAAAATCAGGACTGGGTTGACTTTTTTGGCTATGCTGCTAAGGCTCTGGAAGGTTGGTTATTGGGCAGTAAAGTGTGTGACTTCAAAGGATTGTACAATCTGATAATGAGGGAGCAGATTCTTAATAACTGTCAACATCAGCTGTTGCACCAGTACCTGGTAGACTCTGATCTGACCTCTCCCCAAGAATTGGGAAAGAAGGCAGGGTGAGGCAGAAGGTACAGATCCAAGGTGGTGACCCAAAGAAGCAAAATTCCAAAAACTCTGACAAGGGTGGGGACGAGGGTAAAGACCAGAAGTCTTCTCAAGGGCCCCAAATATCTTCTTTGGATAGGGATTCACAGGCTAACAAAGGGAAAGACCAAAAGAAACCTTGGTGCAAAATCTGTAAACAGAAAACTCACTGGACTAGTGACTGCACCAAGGCCAAAGAAAATACTCCAGCCCCCACCAATGCCCCTAAGGCACCTGCTCGCCCTAGTGCAGTTACAATTGGTGGTGGGAATACACAGAATAAGGGTATAGTAGGGTTGACCCTGGGTTCTGAGATGGACTCTGGCCTAGTCAGAGTACCAACTCAGGCTGTGCTTGTCAGTGATGGGGGCATGGATATGTCCTCCTTTGTGAGCCCCAGTAACATGGGCAAATACAGAATGCAGCGTTTTATTAATGGAGTAGAAGCTTGGGCATTCAGGGACACAGGAGCAAGTGTCACAATGGTGACAAAAGATATTGTGGCTCCCGAGCAGATTATACTTGGTGAAATGTACCAAGTGACCAATGCTAGCAATGCCAGAACAGACCATTCTCTGGCAGTTGGTAACTTCTCCTGGGAAGGGGTAACTGGTCTTAAGAAGGTTGTGGTAGGTGCAGACCTACCAGTACAGTGCTTGCTTGGCAATGATCTAGAAACTTCAACTTGGGCCGAAGTGGAGCTCAGGACACATGCAGAAATGTTAGGGATTCCTGCACATGTCTTTACTGTGACTAGGTGACAGGCAAAAATGTCTAACACCTGACAGGCCCTGGATTCTGAAATAATGGACCAGGTGCCTCACAAGAGGAGGAGCAAAAGGTTTAAGGCAGAGCCTTTCCACCTGTCTCAGGGTACTGATCAGTCTCCTCAGGGAGATGATCTTGAGCCTGAAGAATGAACTGTCCCAGAGGAGTTTGAACCTGACCAGGTTGAGTTCTAGGGGACAGGGGGCCCTTCCATGTCTGATCTGAGCCAGGAGCAGAAAACCTGCCCCTCTCTTGGGAATGGGGACAGAATTGTTCCTCACTTTCACTGGCCCCACATGTCTGAAGACACTAAGGTGATTTGTCGCTCCTGTATAACCTGCCAAGCCAGTGGCAGAGCAGGTGGCACTACAAAGGCCCCGCTGATACCACTACCTGTGGTGGGGGTGCCCTTTGAAAGGGTAGGGATTGACATTGTTGGTCCCATGGATCCCAAACAGAATCTGGGCATAGATTTATACTGGTGATGGTGGATCATGTCACCAGGTACCCAGAGGCAATTCCCCTGAGGACCACTACGGCACCTTTAGTGGCAAGAGCTCTCTTGAGTGTGTTCTCAAGAGTAGGCTTTCCTAAGGAGGTAGTATCTGACAGAGTTGCATACTTTATGTCAAGTTACTTAACTGCTATGTGGAAGGAGTGTGGAGTGAATTACAAATTCACCACACCCTATCACCCACAATGCAATGGTTTAGTTGAGAGATTCAACAAAACCTTAAAGGGCATGATCAAAGGACTCCCAGAGAAGCTTAGGCGAAAATGGGACCTGCTCTTGCCCTGCCTTTTATTTGCATATAGGGAGGTGCCTCAGAAGGGGGTTGGCTACAGCCCATTTGAACTTCTGTTTAGTCACCCTGTCAGGGGTCCATTGTGTTTGGTGAAGGAAGGATGGGAGTTACCTCTCAAGCGCCCAAAGCAAGACATAGTGGACTATGTACTTAGTCTCTGCTCCAGGATGGCTGAGTTCATGAAAAAGGCAAACAAAAACCTTGAGGCTAGCCAGTATAGGATCTGCTTCACATGGGTACCCCCACTTTTTGCTGGTGTTTCACTGTTTTTCGACCTTAGTCTGGCTGTGGCCCTGCTAATCAGGACCACAGCCTAGCTGCTTCCTCCCTAAAATGGTTTCCATGTACCTTAGGTACATATCTAATTGGATTCTGGAGTGCATTATAAGCCACTAGTATATGGTATACTATGGGGCCTTAGAGTTAGTCCATCCCCTAAACTTAGTATAAGTATAGGAATCCAGTCCCTAGGACTTTATATTAACCTGGACGAACCTCTGCAACATATATCCTGGACCTTTGACTTTCTTTCATGACTAGAAGATGGAAGAAATCGCCCTTGGGTCAAGGAGTGACTCCCCTGCTTGGCAGGCACCAAAGAAGCAACTGACCAGTCTGCTATTTTGAAGCTCCCGCCGGATGCTGAAGTCTCTGCATCCCCAGAGGTGGATTTGCAGACTTCACCGAGGCTACCCTGAGTCCACAGCAAAGCTGAGGCCCGTAGCTATCGTAGGTGACGTGGAACCATGACTCCTGGACACCATGAACTTTTCCAGCAACACTACCTTTCTGGTCATCCTCGAAGTTGTGCTTTGGGCTCTGAGTAGCCCCAGCGCTGAGCACCTCCTGCACTGAAGATTGTTGGCCTCCACTCCACGAGTGACCCGTGGGCCAGCTTCAAGTGCAAACGCTTGAGGCTCCTTCGCTATCAAATCACTAGCCCGTTGGCTAGCAGGTCCCCACGAAGGTGTCTCCTTTTCTGATTGGGCTTACCTGGTTGCTCCAGACGTGCCCTGACTTACCCTCTCTGGGTGAGTTCCTCAGACCTTGCTGGTCTGCACCGCAGTCTTTTCGCTGCATTCCTCTGACTTGCCGTTGCTAAGGCTTGTTGGGTTCTTTTGGTCGCTGACACAGCAGCACTCGAATATGGCTCGTGGACTTCGTCGACGCCTCCTGGACCTCATGGCTGAAGAGTCAAGACACCCCTCAACTCACCTGAAGCACCCGACATCTGTGGGCATTGGTCCATCCTGCCCTAGATCACTGGCAAGTGACCCAGACTCTGTACCCACTGCTTTCAGGTTCCTTACATCCTAGATCCAGGCTTGGATCTCTCCGGACACTTCTCCTCTTCACGGCAGCAGCAGTTCTTTGCAGGCTTCCATTGAAATCGACGACGCTACCGACACCAAAATACACCTATGCACCAGGCTTCCCTGGGTGAGGTAACTCGAGTACTCCGGTGCTCTCATGGGTGCTAGCCCTAGAACTTCTTAAGTCCAAAAGGGTTTGGTCCAGACTTGATTAGAAGTCTCCCTAATCTTTAAAATTCCAACCGTGACATTGCCCATAGAAGATAATAGGAACCCGCGGTTGTGTTTCCACACTGCACACAGCTCCCGTGGGTCCCCTGTGTCACTACCTTGGGTGGTTCCTTGGGGTCCCAGCGATTCTAGAGGCAATAGGCCTAGTGCCTATCTCAGTCGTGGTTCTTATACCACTTTTTTAGTATATGGTTTGGCGCGTCCCTAGTGCCCAAACGTGTATTTGTGCTTTTACTGATGCTTTATCACTTGTAACTTTAGTACTTCGAACTCCAGTCTCATAAAGAGACTAGAGGGGTGTGTTTAACCTTAAATATATACATTTTGAATATATACCTGGTGTGGTTGTCTTTTCATTTGATCATTCAAGAGATTATAGACTGGTAAAACAAGCTGCTTTACATTCCTCCAAGACTTAGCCTGAAGGATGCTCTCCATAGCTACCACTAGGATAGCTTTCAATAAAGGTTGTCTTTGACCTATCACCATAAGGGGTTGTTTGGACTGATACAAGGTGCCCACTAGAACTAGTGGACAGCATATATCAGGCCACCTTCTCACATTGGTGTGCAGCGTGTGCGTTTCCAGCTTGCTATTGTTTTACAAGATAATCTCAATTGAATTGATCAACTGAAAACCACTAAAGGTATCTGAGGTACATATAACATCAAGTTTAGCTACAGTAAGTTCTACTGAACTTAGAGTTGTGTGTTAAGGGATAGCACACCCTTTCTACAACTCAAGAGAGTTTAGTAGGCCACACAAGTGTAGGTAGTGCAATACACCACACCACATTAGTAATGTCTAACCAGCCAGGAACCACTGAGTGCCTAACTGGAACAAGTGAGCTCCTTCCCTATAAATATAAGGATCTCTCCTTTGCTAGACTTAGGGCCTTATGTACCATTAGGAAGCTGAAGACAGGCAAAAGTCCATCCACCCAGCATCTCATACAGATACTGAAACTGGATGATATCACAAGTCCTAGTGGGCCTGTAGCTGGAGACAGTGTGGGTGGGGCAGCACCTGAGGGTGGGTCCAGGGGTGGAAAATCCCCTGACCCTAACTCTAATGCTGATCAGACTGGTGACATTGACCAGACTCTGGTGAACACAGACCATCAGGATGAGGATTATGACAAAAATGCCACTTCCTTCATTCCTCCTGGTAGGCCTGAACACAGGGCTAGAAGGGATAGATCTCTGTCAAGGGGATCTATTCATTCTAACTCCTCTATTGGAACCTCTGTTTCTTCTCACAGAGGGAGGGAAACCTCCCAGGAGAGGAGAGAAAGACTGCTGAAGTATGAGCAAGACCAGTTCAACCTCAGAAAGCAGCAGATGGCATTAGATAGGGAAGCCCTGGAGCAGGGCCGGACTGGGAACTGAAAGCAGCCCTGGCAAAATTTGCCAGACCAGCCCCCGTCAGCACAGTAGCGAGCGAGCGTAGCGAGCGAGGCCGACTGGCACTAGGGAGGTTTGGGGGGGTTCTCCCCCCAACAAAACTTTGGAAAACAACCACCAAAATGGTGGATTTTACAGCACATTTTTCATTACATATTCAATTGTATCAACTTTCAAACCACAGTAAATAGTAGATGATGACCTTCAAGAGCACCAGGTTACCCACCCAGTCATATGTACCCATAGACATTCTTTCAGAGAGCACCAAAAATAAGCACAAGTAGTAAATCAGAGAGAAGTAAAAGTGAGACCAGCCCCTACATGGTGTGTAGCGAGCAAGCACAGTGAGCAACCACTACTAGGGGGAATTTGGGGGGGTTGAACTTGTCCCCCCCCAAAAAATTTGGGAGACAGAAAAGGCCAAAAGAAAAAGCATTTTTCAACACATTTTTCATTATATATTAGACTGTATTAACTTTTAAAGCATAGTAAATGATTACCTTAAGGAGCACCAAGATACATAGTCATAAATCACAGACACTCCTACAGAGAACACTAAAAAAGGAAATGTCGATCACGAAACATGAATTTAAATATAACCAATTTATTCTTCATATAAAATAGCATAAAGACATTTAAAAACGCACTTAACTTCAAAAATTGTGCAAAGGTTCAGAGTAAAAAGTGTATAAGACAATGTGCAAACATTAAATGATTTGTATATCCTGAGTTTTGTAAACAGTGCTAAAATAAAGCATCTTATGTAAAGTGCAACACTGCACAACATTATGATTGCGTGCATATTGACATTGTAAACAGTTAACATGACCTGCCTCTAGTGGCAAATCCTTAATATAAAACACTGTAAAAACATAATAACGTACTTCTTCTCAAACAAGTGATATATTCAATTGCACTTTGCATTAATTTGTGTCAAGAGGATGTTTCCCACATGAGATGTGGGAGCAAGTCCCCAAGCAACCACCCATGGGTTTTGATGTAGAGCCCTACCTACTAAAAAAGGTAGACCTAGATTTAAGATAAAAGCTGACACCTTCTTGAGGTTTTCCAAGAATGCATGTATGCTCTAAAGTACAGCAGAAATACAGTTCAGTAAACATTTAACAGTTTTCCTAAGCATAGGATTTTGTAGTGGATGTATGTTACTTGTCGTTTCAGTGCAAAACCTATGCTAAACGTAATGCTCACAGCCTTTCACTACGGTACAAAGGTGTGTGCGTGGTGCAAAGCAGACTCAAAGAGAGCCAACGCAAGGAGGTCAACTCTGGTTATTGCACTGCGATGTTTAATATTTATAAATGTCCCTCGAAATGTTGACGGTAACGTGCAAAAGTCAAATGCTTTTCATGTCCAGAGTGCAACCGTCAAAGAAAATATTTTTTTTAAGTGCTCAGCTAAGAAACGTGGTTACTTAAGCTCACATTTTAAAGTGTTAACATGCCTTGCATCAATTTGCTTTTGGAGGCAAAAAGATCAATGATTTTCTCATTGCTAATTCGCATTAAGGCATCTTTTTCCACAGACATAAGCATAAAGGCTTCCAAACGTGACTGAGAGAGAGAATTACGCAGCCTATTCAAGATGTACTTGAGCTTCGAAAAATATCTTTCACAAGCCACCTGAGAGGAGGAAAGAGTCAATGCCAACTTATAGGCATTAAAGAGAGAAGAGTAGGCTTTACTGTACAGGTTATAACGCAATAATAAACTATAGCAGCAAGCAATACAGTCCTTGCAAGTCTTACAATTATACTTTTTTTGCCCAACATTAGCGTACTGTATCATCTCATCCTCAAAGTTGAGATAATGGGTGTCTAAGTCTTGCTCATCTTCAGCTTCTTGGATGATACTGTACTCTTCCTCAATACTGAGTTTTAGTCTGCTCCACTTAGATGCAAAATCAAGCAACTCATGCTGCAGTTTTTCAACAGATGCTTCCAGATCAAATCTAGTTAACAAGCCACTTAGTCGTTGAAGAGCATTTTGGGAAAAGTTCTGGACGATGTCTGTAAAGTTTCTGGGGTCCAGGCATGCCAAATCTGCAAACAACTGGCCATGAGTTGTGAATCGACTTTGCAGGCTGGTGACTACTTTGTCCATTGCAGCATTATAAACTTCTATCCTGTATTTATCAGTAGCTGACCTGATGGGTTCATCAGTGGCAGTTTCGCCAGGCATCATCTTCTTCCTGCGTACTCGAACCTCTGGGAAGTCAACTTGAATCAAAATTTCGCTATCACACTGAACCAATTTTTCTTTTACCCCATTGATGAATGTATTTGTAGCATCTATTATGCTGCTGAAATCCCGACCTTGTTGCTGTAGGGAGTCAATGGTTTTAGTCACCATTCGATATTCCTGCAGTACATCAAGACCTTGTGTTTGCAAGTACAGAGAGAAAGGAGTGGTATTTTGAAAAATAAACAGATACATCTGTGCAGTCAAAATGGTGTCAAATGTAACTAGTGACTTTAGAAATGAAATGGCTTTGTATCTAATCTCATCATTGAAGTTATCTGATGTGGGTATCTCTTCCATAGTTTGAAGAACCTCAATGTACACAGATTTGTTTGGGTCATTGTATAGACCAAAGATTTTTTTGAGTGCTACATCTTTGGCCCACCATCTTGTTTCTCCAATTATAGAGATGGACCGAAACCGTGCTTCAATACTTTTGTCTCGCCACACGTTCATTCGAAGGTATGAATATCTGAGAAATACGGCACAAGAATTTAACAGCCCAAACAGTGATACTGCAGATACAGAGGTTTTAGTGACGTCAGTTATAACAAGGTTAAGTACATGCGCGTAGAACCACACATGAATCTGATCAGATGCTTTTTTACTCAGCCATGCTGTGAACCCATTATACTCTCCTTGAATATTGGAGCGCTAATGTTCATGGATTCAAGTGCAGTGCAAACTAGCTCACACAATGCCTTTACAACATCGGTCACATATCTGACTATAGAGCACTGGTCTACAACATTTATGTCCTGTGTTGTATCCAGCTGTACTGAGAACATCTCGGCGTCCCTGATTTCTTCAGCAATACCCTCTTTTATTAATGAGGAAATAATATCTATGAGAGAGTTTACTGTTGTTTTTGAAATCAGGGTAACCAAATTGCCACGCCCTTTACCACTCTTTGCAACCTCATGATGTTTTTTACTCTTTTTAATGACATCCTCAAGATGGCTTTTCAATAATGGATCAAATTTTTTAAGATACTGAAGAAGTTCCAAAAAATTTCCATGATCCAATGTTTCATCTTCTAAGGTGTAGCTAGCTTCTGTAGTTGCTCGATAGCTCAGGCCTCTTTTGCCAATCAGTTTTATTGTTTCCACTACTCTTTCTAAAATGGCACGTTTTCGCTTGACTTCCTCTTGTTTTGCAGTTGTGTGCTTTTTAAAAAGATGGCTACATATATCTATGTTTCTTGATCGCATCATGAAGGATTCCGAAGTACTGTGATGAAGGATGTTGTCTTCGTGCTCATCGATTCTTTGATACATATGCCTTTCATCAGAACAGCCATCAATGAAAGCACTTCTATCTGTCTGTCTGCTAAAAGCTAGACATACCACACAGAAAAAGGCTTCGGTTTTGTGTGAATAAGTCAACCACTGCCTTGGTTTCCCATTTTTTTGCCGATATAATCTTTTAGCATTCCAACGTAGATCATCAGGTTGACAGGGATGAAACCTAAAAAACGCATTCAGTTCAGTTCAGTAGACTTTATTCGGGTAGCTTAATACCCATAAAAGCACAACATCTTAACGAAAAAAAAAAAACGCATTCAAATTTTCAGATGTTGGTCTCAAAAACCATTGGTCCTCCTCTGGATCAATCAAAGTCACATCAGCATATGCTGATTTCTCAACTATGGGGTCTTCTTGACACTTGTCTTTGGAATCTTCCCCACTTTCTATTTCAATTTCACCTTCTAAACACTTGGGAGCTGCCTCCTTTACTGTGGAATCACTACTCATTTCAGTCCTCTGGCCTTCAGCAGTTTGTTCAACAGCTTCACTTCTGAAGCTGGTAGACGTGATGTCACCTTCTAAAGAAATCAAATCTTTTTTGGGAGTAAAAATATCAGTCACTTTTTTGTAGTGGCTTGCTTCTTTCTCTTGCATTTTTTTTCTTCTTTTCACGTTCTTTCTCAGCTCCTCCTTTCTTGTGCACTTTCTTCTTTCCAAAAGCTGCATGAGTTAAAGTCACATCAGCACATGATGATTTCTCAACTACAGGGCCCTCTTCTTGACCCTTTTCTTCGGAATCTACATCACTTTCTAATTCAATGTAATCGTCTATATGCTTGGGAGCGTCCTGAGTTACAGTGCCTTCACTGCTTATTTCAGTTCTTTGGCCTTCAGCAGTTTGTTCAGCACCTTCAGTACTGTGGCTGGTGGACGTGCTGCCGCCTTCGAAAGAAATCAAAGCTTTTTTGGGAGTAAAAGTATCAGTCACTTTGTGGTAGCGGCTTGCTTCTTTCTCTTGCATTTTTTTCTTTTTTTCACGTTCTTTCTCAGCTCCTCCTTTCTTGTGCACTTTCCTCATTCCAAAAGCTGCATGAGTTAAAGTCACATCAGCACATGCTGATTTCTCAACTATAGGGTCGTCTTGACACTTCTCTTTGGAATCTACATCACTTTCTAATTCAATGTAATCGTCTATATGCTTGGGAGCGTCCTGAGTTACAGTGCCTTCACTGCTTATTTCAGTTCTTTGGCCTTCAGCAGTTTGTTCAGCACCTTCAGTACTGAAGCTGGTGGCCGTGCTGCCGCCTTCGAAAGAAATCAAATCTTTTTTGGGAGTAAAAATATCCGTCACTTTTTGGTAGTGGCTTGCTTCTTTCTCTTGCATTTTTTTCTTGCTTTCACGTTCTTTCTGAGCTCCTCCTTTCTTGTGTGATTTTCTCTTCCCAGCACCTTTGAAAATCCAAAATGATAGTCAAGAGGGTTTTCAAAGCTGATGCAAACTGATAACAAATTTGAAACAAGACATCCCACATCTAATGCATGGGGCTTGGTTATATGGTATACAGAAACTGTTGAGACGTGTGCCTAGAGCATCCTTCGCACAATTTAATTTCCTAAACAGGGAATCCCACAGATTCAGGCAGCTATAACGTGGTAAATAGAGGATCACCCATTCTCTTGCAGACACATGTTATGAATTTCAAACATGTAAATAATTCCAACTCAAGAAATCTCAATAATTGGCTCCTTTTCAGTCATGTACGTTTTCATTGGGAAGTATTATCATTAACACTAAAATTATTTTTTGGGGTATCAGCATTAATAATGATGTCAGTGCCTTCTGTTTGGTTCTTTCTATCAGTCTATCTGCACATGCCTGGCGTCCACAAAAGTATCAACATAGCCTGAAATTATTTTTCTGAGTGCTTCTCAGAATTTGTTGAGAGACTGCACATGGTCGTGTGAGATCGCATGGGAGTGGTGGTGTCCAAGACAGAGTAAGAGGCCTCTCTCCAGTGCTGTTGTAAGAAATAGCATATTAAAGTTTCGGATCATGTGTCACGAATAGACTGCACAATGTTGAGTGATCATAACTCTTCAAGAGAGAGTGTTTCTTAGGACAGACTCAGAGAAACTGTACAGAAAATAAAATCTCAACAGAAGGAGAAACTGCTTCATTGAACAGAGTCAGACTGAGGCATGGTGTAAAACAGAATAAGATCACAACTGAAGAATAGAGTCCACTCCCTAGGACATGCTCAGAGATAGCTCAGTACAGAGTGAAATTACAACCTGCAGATTACTTCCTGGGTAGGTGTAAAAGAGATTGAAATTGCATACATTGCTGCCCAGGACTCTTTAAGGGACAGTACTGTGATGATCACAACACCCTTCGGGCCACTCTTGATTTTTCAACAAAAAGTGCAATGCGTTTTAGGCTTTTTTTTTTTTTTAAGACCGTTTCAACGTCAACTTTACAGAATAAAAACAACATTCTGATTTTTTTATTTTGTACGTTGTCACACATTAAGCACTGACATGTGATGTCACACATGAGCACACAGGCCACTGAGCCCAGAAAGTGTGGAATTGTCACACATAAGCACCTAGGCACTGACCCAGGCCTGGTGGTCACACCAGGCCAGTAAGCATGCAAACGTCACACATGAGCCTCCAGTTCACGGAGGCCAGAAACTATGGAAATAGCACACATAAGCACCCAGGCCAGAAAGCAGGAAAACGTCACACATAAGCACCAAGGCTGCCAGAAGGCATGGAAATGTCTCAAATGGCACCCTGGCTAGAAAGCATGAAAAATTAACACAAAGGCCCTGGCCTTGACATGACACGTGTGACAGTTGAGACCCGGAGGTATCATAGCGCTTTACATGAGGAATATCACTTGAGTGGGTGGTACAATAACTGTTGCAATCCCACTAGCAGCATTTAATGTACAGTCCCTGGGTATATGCAGAACCACATTTCTAGGGACTTACAAGTAAATTAAATTTGCCAATTCGGTGTCAGCCAATTTGACCATGTTTGAAAGGAAAGAGAGCAAGCACTTTAGTACTGGTTAGCGGACGGTGGTAAGGTGCACTGAGCCCTAAGAGCCAACAAAAATGGCCTTTTTTGATGTAATAAAGCAGATCAAACCGGATTTTAATTTTGAGGAATCTGAGGCCAACAAGGACTTATCTAACCATGTCTCAGCAGTCAGAGTGAACAAAATGTATCTAAAAAACATTTTACATGTGCTAATGCCGCTGGGACTTTTTCTGTAGCTTCTCATTTTCCACCCAGCTGTTTCAACGCCTACAACGTGCACATCCGTAATTCACATGCAAACAGTGAACGGTCATTGGGGTGTGGGCGACATGCCGGAAGATATCGACTGGCTTCACAAGCTGTACCACACCCTGATCATGGAGAAGATCTCAGCTACAGTAAACCACCATCCGCAACAGTTTGAGAAGCAGTGGGGCCCCTGCTTGAATTTTCTCACAAATGCATTTTGAGAACTCTCTTGCCCGAAATATCTACGAGTGCTGCACCTCACAGACCTGGGTTACTGTGCAATGGTGTACATGGACCTGCTCCTAAAGGGCAAAATGGATCATTTATCAAGCTTATGAGTGAACAGGACGTCTTTCTTGTTATCTCCTCCTACTTTCTCCCCCCAAATTTCCATTATTCCCCCTTTCCTTTCCCTCTTCTCCAGCATTTTCTAGCTTTAATGGTGTCACTGGGGATTTCGACATATGACACTGGCCTTGTAACCATAACATACAATTATCTCCTTTATCAGTACAATTTAGTGATCTTGTGCCGTGGAGGGGGGGAGGGGGGAGTCACAGTGGTGGGCATTTAGTGTGGTATGGTAAATCTGGTCCCATTCTCAACAGATCAGTATTACAATTATTCAGAGATAGCAACGAGATTGTTGAGCAGGCAATGCAATGCAAACTGTAATGGGAATGTTTTGAAAAGTTAGGTAGAAACTATAATGCGGAAGGCCGGTGTTATTTCTACGAGACTGCGTGTTTTCTGCTACTGTACGGTACCTGTGCCAATCAATGCCTCTTAAGTGATGAATGTGATCTGGCCTCAGGCTCTCCTCCTTACTGCAGCATGATGTTCTATTAATATCATTTTGTAGTGGCAGGCCAAATGGAGTAAGTGTAAAATTGCAATAGATTTCGCGTATTTGTGTGATTACATATTTAATTGCCGGCCTCAGCGAGGTAGCAGTACTTGTGAGATAAAGAAAACAGCGCGGAAATAGAAGCCACTGTTTCGGGGGAGGTCGCAGATTATCTTGTTGAATCAATGTGCTGCTTCAGAATGTACAACCGCATAAAAAGCTGCACTGTATAGAAGTGCGCGACCCCGGCTACTTGGAGAAGTGTCCAATAGCAATTGGTTTCATCATGACAAAGAAGTAATACCTTTCCTGGAAAGGTATTACTTCTTTGCTCCCCTTCAACACTGAGGCGACCAATTTTGGCTTTAACTTGCTGGTATAGTCACGCCCTGCCCCCCCCAAACCTCCCTCACTGCACCCACCAGCACGTCGCCGCCTCCCTGAGTGTGTGTCTGTTTATGTGCGCCAGGGTCAGGAGGGAGAGTGTTGTTTGGCACATGGCTGCCAAGTGCTAACTCGCTAGCCAAGCGGAACTGATTGGGGCTGTTTTGGTTTCCTCACACAGCAAAAGATCAGGCCCTAGCAGCAGGAGGCGACTTTCAAAAGAGGCACTAGCACTGAACACGCAAGTGCGCATTTTACCAGCGCAAACTCCTTTCTTGTGAAATCAGCCTGAAATCCAGAAAATTAAACAAAATATAGGTCATGATTCATGATCCAACTGAGCCGGCGCTTAGGGAACGCACCGAGGGCGACCTTCAACAGATGGAACTGATCAAGGGTACAAAGGCCCATTAGAGGTCAAAAGTTACATTGAAGAAGATGATAGCAGCGCTAAGCCCTTTACTCTATAACCTGCACCATAAGATGTTAAATTACAATCCTATATCAGAATCGCGAATGATCCTGGAGCCCATAAGACACTTTTTGTAGGCTAGCTTCAAATTCTGTTTGCATTAGTTGGTGAAAACTTTATTAATAAGAACGTGCACGAGGGGCACACTTTGGAGTGCTTTAATAAAATGCTGCTCTCCCGAAAGATGTGATTTGTCTAGTACTGTTTTTATGTAATGTATCCCCATAATGGTAGTGAGAGGAGAATGTTGCTGCAAGGGTGTGGCCCTAAAATAAACAGCATCTTAAAAGAAAAGCAGCTGCCACCTTGGACTTGCCTATGTCTGTGTTTCAATGCAATGCCCTCTTCTATGTTGAGGTCACTCGCCGATATTGTCGATGCGATGCTGAAATTACTGAGATAAGTAAAGGCATGTAAATATTGTGCGCAGCTCATTATCTTGTCGTTGTGTGCCTTGAATACGAAGCACACTTCCTACAGCGAATACAAAATCAGGCACCGTGTTAGCAGCCGGATAAGGGCGCTGTCTCTCAGCACACTACATTGGTTATTTAGCGTGAATACTGACTGCACAATCACAATGACATCTAGATACAAGAAAAATCCATGTGCACCACGCAATAATTTGACACCGAATTGAAACATCTAACCTAATTCAGGAAACAATGCGGACTACATTACAACAACAACAACCACCACCCTGATGTAAGGATTGAACGCGGCCCGACCAGGCTGACTGCCACGTGTTGGCAGTATGTTCTGTTAAACTCGGTAATCCACATTGCTCGGACTCCGTCCCAAAAATCAGACTTCATGTTCAGGACAAAGTCTTTGTCCTGAACATGAGCTAAAAAAGGCCCCTCACGTTAGCCTAAGCGGGGCAAGTGCCAGAGCCCAGTGGCAACACCAAGCAGTGGCCAGTGGAAAACAAAAAAAAAGGTCTCAGTCATGTTAAAAAAATTAAAATAAAAACATTAGAAAGCCCTGTTGTCTGCTCCAAATATATTTTTCCGCACAAGCCCCAAGTTGGGGCTTGTGCTGAAAAATATATTTGAAGCAGACTTGCTGACCCCAACCTTCGCCCCAGTTACAGCCCCCCAAGAGTCAAGCAGCACAACAGCGCCACCAAAGGGAGCACAGTCACACGTATCCACAGTGATGCACTAGCATAGCCAGACTCTCACAGGCACAGGCAGGCACAGGCAGGCCAGGCAGGCAGCCACCCACCCACCACCATCTCGCTCCGGCAGCTGTGGACTCTGCCGGTGGAAGGAGGAACCAAAGGGTTGCCTGCAAAAGGGAGGTGTAGGTAGCAGGCCCGGCTCCAGGAATTTTTGTTTGGGTGGGCCAAAGGTACATTCGGGTGGGCCACTGCTGGCCTGATTTATCGCTTATATATCTAGCCAGGCCTGCTTCTGGGCCCTCCTTTTATCTCTCCTTAGTCTTACAAGGTACAGTAAAACACACTCTTTACCAAGTCTCTTTCTAAATGTTATCACTCTCAAAAAGTGCTTTTCTTCCATGTAATGTCCCTTTGATGGGAAGAGGAGGTTTCTAAGGTGGGAGTATCTAGCAAGTGACTCTACTCGGGCTCCCTCTGTGCGAGCCTTCAGGGAGAAACCCTCTCCATTACTACCTCCACCTGACCCATGACTGTGCAGCGCACTCCCTTACAGACTTGATTATCCAATTTTCTACCACCCCTCTCCATTACACCGTATCTCACAGCTGACCTTGGGACCCAGCCCCATATCAGCCACCATCCAGCTCCACTTTTATTATTCCCAGTAAAAAACAAAAGTAAAATCACCTTCAAACTTGAAACATTGAATATAGCAGTAAATGTAATCAGCATGCATGTTAAAGTATGCTCCACAGTTGTACTAATCACCTGACTGTTAATTAAATAAACACAAACAGAAAGGCCATGACAGGGCCGGCTTTAGTGCTGGTACAAAAGTCTTTTTAACCTCTTTTTTTACCTCTTTCTCTGTAGATAACTTACCAACCACCCTCCAACAGTGCTCTTCATCTCTCTGTAGCCACTCCCCCTCATGGCCTCCTCCTCAGACACCCTAACTGCCACCCTCCACCAGTGCCCCTCATCTCTCTGTAGCTCCCACACCCCATGACCTCCTCCCCAGATTCCCTCACTGCCACCCTCCACCTGCTCCCCTCATCGCTCCGTAGTTCCCCCCACCCCATGACCACCTCCTCAGCTTCCCTCACTGCCATCCTCCACTAGTGCCCCTCATTTCTCTGTAGCCCCCCACCCCATGACCTCCTCCTCAGATTCCCTCACTGCTCCCTCCACCAGCGCCCCTCATCTGTCTGTAGTTCCCCCCACGCCCCACCCCATGACCTCCTCCTCGGATTTCCTCACTGACACCCTCCACCAGTGCCCCTCATCTCTCTGTAGTTTCCCCTCCACCCCGTGACCTCCTCCTCGGATTCCCTCACTGCTCCCTCCACCAGCGCCCCTCATCTCTCTGTATTTCCCCCCCCCACCCCGTGACCACCTCTTCGGATTCCCTCACTGCCACCCTCCACCAGTGCCCCTCATCTCTCTGTAGTTCCCCTCCAGCCTGTGACCCACCTCCTCCTCAGATTCCCTCACTGCCACCCTCCACTAGTGCCCCTCTTCTCTCTGTAGTTCCCCCTGCCCCATGACATCCTCCTCGGCTTCCCTCACTGCCACCCTCCATTAGTGCCCCTCCTCTCTCTGTAATTCCCCCCCCACCCCGTGACCTCCTCCTCTGACTCCCTCACTGCCACCCGCACCCTTCATCTCTCCGTAGCTCCCCCCGCCCCATGACCTCTTCCTGGTATTCCCTCACTGCCACCCTCCACCAGTGCCCCTCATCTCTCTGTAGTTCCCCTCCAGCCTGTGACCCACCTCCTCCTCAGATTCCCTCACTGCCACCCTCCACTAGTGCCCCTCATCTCTCTGTAGTTCCCCCTGCCCCATGACATCCTCCTCGGCTTCCGTCACTGCCACCCTCCATTAGTGCCCTTCAGCTCTCTGTAGTTCCCCCCCACCCCGTGACCTCCTCCTCTGACTCCCTCACTGCCACCCGCACCCTTCATCTCTCCGTAGCTCCCCCCTACCCCATGACCTCTTCCTGGTATTTCCTCACTGCCACCCTCCACTAGTGCCCCTCATATCTCCGTTGCCCCTCTCTCATATCCATTCCATTCGTTGTATTGCGCTACTCATATGAGTGTAGGGTAGGGTGTCACAGTACTTTACATAACAGCACACATTATACAGAGACAATAAATCGGTTTACGCGAAATGTCACATAAGCTAAGGAGGATTACAAGGTGTAGAAATCAATTCATCCATTCTGGTGGGCAATATATTTTACGGGGGTTTGGTCAGGAGAAGCACAAAATCAGGATTTAAAGAGTACTCCAGTGGTCAGGGTTGGCTTTACTGATAAAAATGTATAACTGCCCAAACTCTTTTTAGTAACATTAGAATAATGAAAGAATGGAGAAGTTCTAACTACATCACAACACAAAAAAGCGAAGTTTGCATGCAGTTCTTTGATGACCGTTCATAGGGCACTGTCTTATGTTATGATAGTAACTTCTGAACTGCAAGTAACACAAGGATATCTATGACAGAGGTAGTAATCCACTGAGTTATTCCCATAAAATTCAGTTTATCTGCATTTAAGAACTACCAACAGACAAATGGTTGCTCTGCAGCAGCCAGCAGGATCGTAAATCACAAGTTAACAGTTTTTATTGTTGTTGTACATCGGTGGCAGATTCACTGCGAGGGCCAAGGAGGCTCATGTTTGGGTGGGCCTGGCGCACCCTCAAGAACCAGGCCCGGTAGGTAGTGGTACTGCTATCATAGCTGGACTCTTGCTCGCAGGCACAGGCAGGCCTGGCAGCCTGAGCCAGCCACCACCACCACCTCGCTCCGGCACCAGTCGGCACCGCCACTGTGTCGTCCGCCACCCTGGCCCCTGCTCACGAACAGCAAGGAAGCCTGCTCAGTGCTCTAAATGCCAGACTCTAAATCCACCACAATCCAGACTCAGGGGCCGCCCAGGGCACTAGTGCGCTGATCAGAACCGGCCGGGCCGGGGGAAAGGCCTATACCCTTTGTTTAATCCTGGCCCCTCGGCCCGGCCCACAGAAATGCCATGTTTGCTGATAATAAATAATTGGCTAAAGACACACTGACTCACCTCTGCGTGCGGCGGGCGACGACGGATGTACAGTCGATACTAGTGAGGGAGGGACAGGCAGAGGCTAGAATTAGAAATAAATTATGGGGTGCCCGTGCCTCGTTCCCTGTCTTCTTAGTGGCTCAGCTGTTGTTGTTCTGGAATGCTCCGTCTCCTCGGTCGGGGTCACGACTCACGCACACTTTTTATTGTTGGAACCCCAATGCGCATGTCACCACAAGGTGGGTGAACTGAAACCGCGCACACGTGTGGGCTAGCGCCGGCGGAGATTTCTGCGACTGCGCGCGAGCGCGACCCGACGACCCACCCCCCATTATTAATGCAGGTGATAATAATAAATAATTGCAGGCGAAGGCGGCTGCGCTGCCCAGGCAGTGTAGAATCCAGTCCAGAGCCTGAGAGTGTGAACAGTGATGAATCTGATATGTGATCGATATAATTGTGCTTTTTCTGTCCAGTACCAACACGGAGTGAGGAGAGACACAGAGAGAGTAGTGAGTGTTTTATCCAATTTATTTTCTTACAAACGCCATCGTCACGTCGGACCAAAAAATCGGCCCCAGCAATGAAACCGGACCCCTACCAAAAAACCGGCCCCCACCCCTGGCAGCCTACCGTGGGATTGCCCGGTGCCCGGCATTGCCAGTCCGGGCCTGCCCTGGAGCTCTACAGAGCTAGTAAAAAGGAGGGACTAGAGTCCCTTGGTGGCAGCAATTTCCCTAGAGATAGGGAGAGGTCTTATGAAAATAGAAACCTTAGTAAGATTGTCCCTCCCTACCAGAGTGGTGATGACATCCACAAATGGATAAGTGCCTTGGAGTGGGCCTGTAAAGTACAGAAGGTCCCTCAAGGTCCGTGGGCAGCAATCTTATGGCTCTCCTTTGCAGACAAAGGTAGAGACAAGCTCCTCATTGTAAGAGAAGAGGATGCTGATGACTACAAAGTCTTGAAAAGTGCTCTAATAGATGGGTTTGGCCTAACCAGTGAACAATACTGGTTAAAGTTCAGAGACACCCAAAAAGCACAAAATCAGGACTGGGTTGACTTTGTTGACTGTGCTGCTAAGGCTCTGGAAGGTTGGTTATTGGGCAGTCAAGTGTGTGACTTCAAAGGATTGTATAATCTGATAATGAGGGAGCAGATTCTTAATAACTGTCAAAATCAGCTGTAGCACCAGTACCTGGTAGACTCTGATCTGACCTCTCACCAAGAATTGGGAAAGAAGGCAGACAAATGGGTCAGAACCAGGGTGAGGCAGAAAGTACAGAACCAAGGCGGTGACCCTAAGAAGCAAAACTCTGATAAGGGTGGGGACAAGGGTAAAGACCAGAAGTCTTCACAAGGGCCCCAAAAATCTTCTTCAGGGGGGGATTCACAGGCTAACAAAGGGAAAGGCCAAAAGAAGCCCTGGTGCAAAATCTTTAAGCAGAAAACTCACTGGACTAGTGACTGCACCAAGGCTAAATAAAATACTCCAACCACCACCAATGCCCCTAAGGCACCTGTTCCCCCAAGTACAGTTACCATTGGT
This sequence comes from Triturus cristatus, assembly GCF_964204655.1. Lineage (NCBI taxonomy): Eukaryota > Metazoa > Chordata > Amphibia > Caudata > Salamandridae > Triturus > Triturus cristatus. The sequence continues at coordinate 195,186,597 of NC_140579.1, forward strand.
GGTGGGAATACACAGAATAAGGGTGTAGCAGGGTTGACCCTGGCTTCTGAGATGGACTCTGGCCTAGTCAGTGTACCAACTCAGGCTGTGCATCTCAGTGATGGGGGCATGGATATGTCCCCCTTTGTGAGCCCCAGTAACATGGGCAAATACAGACAGCAGCCTTTGATTAATGGAGTAGAAGCTTGGGCATTCAGGGACACAGGAACAAGTGTCACAATGGTGAAAAAAGATCTTGTGGATCCTGGGCAGATTATACTTGGTGAAATGTACCAAGAGACCAATGCTAGCAATGTCAGAGCAGACCATTCTCTGGCAGTTGTTAACTTTTCCTGGGGAGGGGTAACTGGCCTTAAGAAGGTTGTGGTAAGTGCGGACCTACCAGTACAGTGCTTGCTTGGCAATGATCTGGAAACTTCAGCTTGGGCTTAAGTGAAGCTCGGGACACATGCAGACACATGCAGAAATGTTAGGGATCCCTGCACATGCCTTTGCCTTTGCTGTGACCAGGTCACATGCAAAAATGTCAAAAGCTGGACAGGCCCTGGATTCTGGAATAATGGACCAGGTACCTCACAAGAGGAGGAGCAGTAGGGTTAAGGCAGAGCCTTCCCACCTGTCTCAGGATACTGATTAGTCTCCTCAGGGAGATGATCTTGAGCCTGCAGAAGGAACAGTCCCTGAAGAGCTTGAACCTGACCAGGTTGAGTTCTTGGGGACAGGGGGCCCTTCCAGGTCTGATCTGAGCCAGGAGCAGAAAACCTGCCCCTCTCTTCAAACCCTCAGACAGCAAGCTGCTGGTGAGGCTGCTAGGAATACTAGTGGCACCCATAAAGTTTATTGGGATGATGGACTCCTATACTCAGAGAGTAGAGACCCCAAGCCTGGTATATCCAGGAGGTTGGTTATATCTCTGAAGTTTAGGGGTTTCCTATTGACACTAGCCCATGATATTCCCCTAGCAGGACACTTAGGCCAGAACAAGACTTGGGACAGAATTGTTCCTCACTTTCACTGGCCACACATGTCTGAAGACACAAAGGAGTTTTGTCGCTCCTGTGTAACCTGCCAAGCCAGTGGCAAAGCAGGTGGCACTACAAAGGCCCCCCTGATACCACTACCTGTGGTGGGGGTTCCCTTTGAGAGGGTTGGGATTGACATTGTTGGTCCCATGGATCCTCAAACAGCATCTGGGCACAGATTTATACTGGTGGTAGTGCATCATGCCACCAGGTATCCAGAAGCTATTCCCCTAAGGACCACTACAGCACATGTAGTGGCAAGAGCTCTCTTGAGTGTGTTCTCAGGAGTAGGTTTTCCAAAGGAGGTAGTATCTGACAGAGGTGCAAACCTTATGTCAAGTTACTTAACTGCAATGTGGAAGGAGTGTGGAGTGAATTCAAAATTCACCACACCCTATCACCCACAATGCAATGGTTTAGTTGAAAGGTTCAACAAAACCTTAAAGGGCATGATCAAAGGACTCCTAGAGAAGCTTAGGCGAAAATGGGACCTGCTCTTGCCCTGCCTTTTATTTGCATACAGGGAGGTGCCTCAGAAGGGGGTTGGCTACAGCCCATTTGAACTTCTGTTTGGTCACCCTGTCAGGAGTCCATTGTGTTTGGTGAAGGAAGGATGGGAGTTACCTCTCAAGCCCCCAAAGCAGACATAGTGGACTATGTACTTGGTCTCCGCTCCCGGATGGCTGAGTACATGAAAAAGGCAAACAAAAACCTTGAGGCTAGCCAGGAACTGCAAAAGCCTGGCATGACCAAAAGGCTGTACTGACTGTTTATCAGCCAGGACAGAAAGTGTGGGTCTTGGAGCCTATGGCCCCAGCAGCTCTCCAGGACATGTGGAGTGGACCCCACACTATAGTTGAACAAAAAGGGGAGGTTACCTATTTGGTAGACCTTGGAACCCCTAGGAGTCCCCATAGGGTTCTCCATGTCAACAAGCTAAAGCCATATGTGGACAGGGCTGACATGGGCTTGCTCATTGCAAATGATGAGGGACAGGAGGAAGAGAGTGACCCACTCCCTGACCTCCTCTCACAGAACCCTGATGATGGGTCAGTTGATGGTGTAGCCTTGGCAGGCAGCCTCACTGCCCAGCAGCAAACTGATTGTAGACAGGTTCTCAATCAGTTCAGACACATGTTCTCGCTGACTCCAAGTCAGACTACCTGGGGCACTCATGAAGTGGACACTGGGGACAGTCTGCCTATTAAAAGTAAGATTTATAGGCAACCTGACCATGTCAGGGACTGTATCAGGACAGAAGTCCAGAAAATGATGAATTTGGGTGTGATTGAACCCTCAGATAGCCCTTGGGCTAGTACAGTGGTCCTTGTGCCAACACCTCACACCAGTGGTGGAAAAAGAGAGATGAGGTTTTGTGTGGACTACAGGGGTCTCAATGCAGTCACTAGGACTGATGCCCATCCAATACCAAGGGCAGATGAGCTTATAGATACTTTGGCCTCAGCCAAGTACCTTAGCACATTTGACTTAACAGCTGGCTACTGGCAGATCAGACTAGCTGATGATGCAAAGCCAAAGACGGCACTATCAATTTGTGGTAATGCCCTTTGGTTTGAAGAATGCACCTGCCACTTTCCAAAGGTTGGTGAATACAGTTCTCACAGGCCTGGAAGCCTTTAGTGCAGCATATCTAGATGATATCGCTGTTCTTTAGCTCCACCTGGGAAGATCACCTGGTCCACCTAAGGAATGTTTTGGAGGCCCTGCAAAAAGCAGGCCTAACTATCAAGGCTACTAAGTGCCAGATAGGGCAGAGTCAGGTTGTGTACCTGGGTCACCTTGTAGGTGGAGGCCAGGTTCAACCATTGCAGAGCAAGATCCAGAACATAATGGAATGGACTGCTCCAACCACCCAGACTCAGGTGAGAGCCTTCTTAGGCCTGACTGGGTACTATAGGAGATTTGTCAAAGGGTATGGATCAATAGTGACACCCTTGAATGACTTAACTTCTAAGAAAATGGCCAAAATGTTTCAGTGGACAGCTAGCTGTCAAAAGGCATTTGATTACCTGAAGCAGGCCATGTGTACTGCTCCCATTCTGCAGAGTCCTGACTACTCCACAACGTTAATTGTTCAAACTGATGCATCTGAATTGGGGGTTGGGGCTGTACTGTCACAATTGAATGAAGAAGGTCAGGATCAGCCAATAGCTTTCATAAGCAGAAGGCTGAGCCCTAGAGAGAAACGTTGGTCAGCTATTGAGAGGGAGGCCTTTGCTATGGTTTGGGCTCTGAAGAAGTTGAGGCCATACTTGTTTGGTACTCACTTCCTTGTTCAGACAGACCATAAGCCCCTCTTATGGCTAAAACAAATGAAGGGTGAAAACCCCAAACTGCTTAGGTGGTCCATTTCCCTACAGGGGATGGACTTTACAGTGGAACATAGACCTGGGAGTAACCATGCCAATGCAGATGGACTCTCTTGGTATTTCCACTTAAAACAAGAAGACTCAACTGGGTAAGGTTAGTTTAATGTCCCTGCATTTGGGGTGGGGGGTGGGGGGGGTTGTGTAGGAGAGTAGGATCTGCTTTACATGGGTACCCCCACTTTTTGCTGGTGTCTCACTGTTTTTCGACCTTAGTCTGGCTGTGGCCCTGCTAATCAGGACCACAGCCTAGCTGCTTCCTCTCTAAAATGGTTTCCATGTACATTAGGTACATATCTAATTGGATTCTGGAGTGCCTTATAAGCCCCTAGTATATGGTATACTAAGTACCTAGGGCATAGGTACCTCAGAGGCCTACCAGGGGCTGCAGCATGTATTATGCCACCCCTGAGAAGCACTCCAAAATGACACCACAGGCCTGCTACTGCAGCCTGGGTAAGCGTGTGCTTGCACCCCTTACTGTGGTATAGGCTACCTATATCACTACCTCATACAGGCACATATAAACCTATAAGCCACTCCTATAGCAGGCCTTGACAATCCTGAAGGCAGAGTGCTTGGTTTTATGTGAGAGGGTGCCCAAGCATGAGCTGAGCCCCTCTGCAGCATTCGGAAATACTTCCTTATGGCTGTGATACAGCCCTACCATATACTCTGAAGTGCATTATAACCTCGCGGTAAATGCTAACTTTGGAATGACTGCATCAAAACATGTTGTGTTTGGTGTCAAACGCTTTGGAATACTACCCCCACCCCCCGCCAGTCCTGGCGGCGGGGGTAGCATTCCACCCTTCTAGGGGGAGGGACATGTTCACACTGGCTAAACCCGGTAAAACTTTCCAAAGCCCTGGCATCACAAAATGGATGCCACTGCCACAGACACGGGTCTGGCCTCCTGCTGCTGGGGGAAACACCAGCAGCGGAGGCCTGGACAATACGTTTCCTGTCACAGGGAGGTGTAACCACCTCCCCAGACAGGCAGATGTGTATTGGGGCAGGGTGGGTGCATTCAGAGAATGCTTTTGAGACACTGCCTGGGGCACACAAGGTGTCCCTGTGCATAGCCCTGTTCAAACCGGTTGCAGGGGCACTCAGCCCCTGCTCTGGCATGAAACTGGACAAAGGGGAAGGGGTTTAACCACCCCCACCCCAGGTCCACCCATAGGTGGGTCCTTAGAGGTAGTCCATCCCCTAATCTTAGTATAAGTATAGGAATCCAGTTCCTAGGACTTTAGATTACCCTGGACGAACCTCTGCAACATATATCCTGGACCTTCGACTTTCTATCACGACTAGAAGACGGAAGAATTCTCCCTTGGGGTCAAGGAGTGACTCCCCTGCTTGGCAGGCACCAAAGAAGCAACTGACCGGTCTGCAATTCTGAAGCTAACGCTGGACGCCGAATTCTCTGCATCCCCAGAGGTGGATTTCCAGACTTCGCCGAGGCTACCCTGAGTCCACAGCAAAGCTGAGGCCCATGGCTATCGTGGGTGATGAGGAACCATGACCTCTGGACACCATGAACTTTTGCAGCAGCACTACGTTCCTGGTCATCCTCGAAGTTGTGCTTTGGGCTCCCAGTAGCCCCAGCCTTGAGCACCTCCTGAACTGAAGATTGTTGTCCTCCACTCCACGAGTGACCCGTGGGCCAGCTTCAAGTGCGACCACTCGAGGTTCCTTCGCGATCACTAGCCCGTTGGCTAGCAGGTTCCCACGAAGGCAACTCCTTTTCTAATTGGACGTTCCTGGTTGCTCCAGTCGTGCCCCAACTTACCCTTGCTGGGTGAGACCCTCAGACCTTGCTGGTCTGCAGCGCAGTCCTTTCTCTGCATTCCTGTGACTTGCCGTTGCCAAGGCTTGTTGGGTCCTTTCTGGTCGCCGACACCGCAGCGTTTGACAGACTTCGTGGGACAGCTCGAATCCAGCTCGTGGACTTCGTCGATGCCTCCTGGACCTCATGGCTGAAGAGTCAAGACACCCATCAACTCACCTGAAGCACCCAACATCTTTGGGTATTGGTCCATCCTGCCCTAGGTCACTGGCAAGTAACCCAGACTCTGTCCCCTCTGCTTTCAGGTTCCTTACATCCTAGATCCAGGCTTGGATCTCTCCGGACACTTCTCCTCTTCACGGCAGCAGCAGTTCTTTGCAGGCTTCCATTGAAATCGACAACGCGACCCGACACCAAAAGACACCTATGCACCCGGCTTCCATGGGTGAGGTAACTCGAGTATTCCGGTGCTCTCGTGGGCTCTAGACCTAGAACTTCTTAAGTCCAAAAGGGTTTCGTCCTGACTCGATTAGAAGTGTCCCTAATCTTTAAAATTCCAACCGCGACATTGCCCATAGAAGATAATAGGAACCCGTGGTTGTGTTTCTACACTGCATACAGCTCCCGTGGGTCCTCTGTGTCACGACCTTGGGTGGTTCCTTGGAGTCCCAGCGATTCTAGAGGCAATAGGCCTAGTGCCTATTTCAGCCGTGGTTCTTATACCATTTTTTTAGTATATGGTTTGGTGCTCCCCTAGGGCCCAAACGTGTATTTGTGCTTTTACTGATGCTTGATCACTTGTAACTTTAGTACTTCGAGCACCAGTCTCATAAAGAGACTAGAGGGGCGTGTTTAACCTTAAATACATATATTTTGAGTATATACCTGGTGTGGTTGTCTTTTCATTTGATCATTCAAGAGATTATAGACTGGTAAAACAAGCTGCTTTACATTCCTTCAAGACTTAGCCTGAAGGCTGCTCTCCATAGCTACCACTAGGATAGCTTTCAATAAAGGTTGATGTTAGACCTGGCACCATTGGCATGAGTCTCCCTTCCATTTTTTTCGCTGTGCCTCCCCTGTTTTTCTGGTGATAGATGCTCTGGGCGCTGCGCCACTGCCATTCAGTGCCGCAGCACGTATGCTCCCTGTATAAAGATGACATATGAATTGGTGTATCCCTGATTGGCTTATTTGGTCTACCTGTTAGTCCCTAGTAATGTGGCCTGTGTGTGCCCAGGGCTGGTAAACCAAATGCTGCTGGTGGGCCTGCAGTGCTGATTTGCGCCACCCGCAGAAACAGTCTGTAAAGTGTGTCTCAGACCTGCCACTGCAGTGTCTGTGTGCAGTCTAGAACTGCCATCTTGGCTGTGATGTGCACCCACTTCCCAGCCCCTGAACCTTCCCTTGGCATCATGTAAGCCACCCCTATGGTAGGGTGCAGTGTATGTGTAAGGTAGGACATGCTCGGATGTGTGTAGCATGTCCTGGTAGTGAATTACACCCAATTTCGTTTTTCACTACTGTAAGGCTACCAGTTCTCCATAGGCCAGAATGGGAGGTTTGGCTATTACATTCTATAGTCCTAACTGACCCATAGAACATGGTAGAAAAACTAATTTAGTATGCCTGAGCTCAGAATATTAAAATACATCTTTTGGTGAAGTTTATTTTTATATTCTGTGTTTGAAAATACCACTTTTAGAAAGTAGGTATTTTCTTGCATATGCCTTCCAGTGTGCTCTGCTGTTATGTGTATTGGCTGTCTGGTTTTGGAGGGACAGGGCAGGCTGAGTCAGACCTGGGTTGAATAGAGAGATCTGCCTTGGAGTGAGGGGAGGGGTAGCTCTTGCACTTGAATAGGGCTGTGCCTGGCAAGGTGAATGCTGGCTCCACCTCCCACTGTGCGTCTGAGGGCAGACCCCCTCTTTCTGAAAGGAAGGATGCAGTCTGGTAAACAAAGTGCTCCAGGGCTGGGCAGAATTGGTTCTGGCTGGGTTCAGTGACTTGTAGCTTCTGAGAACAAAGACTTTTGGGGTATAAATATCTGTGCTGAAACCTCTACAATTTGTATTTCCCTTGGATCTCAAGACCAACCTCTGTCCGTGGAACTGAAGGAAGCTGCAGGAGAGGACTGTCCTGGTGTTGTGTGCTGTTCCCTGGATTGGCCTGCAGTAGTTTTCATTGGACTGGAAATAAGAGGGAAAAGGAGCTGTATGAGAACTTTTTAATCTTGAACATGCAATCACCCAAGGGCTAGAGAGAGAACTAGCCTCCTGACTGAAGTCTCAGGACCAGTAGACTTCATTTCGTCGCTAAGGCCTGTTAGCGAGCCACCGCAGCCGAGGAGCGTCAAGAAAATCATCGCACTGCTGCCGCCGAGGGCTCGCTGGCCTGAACATCGCCCCGCACGTTTGCGGGCCTAAAAGTTATCGCTACAGCCGCGGAGTGTCAGGAAAATCATAGCATCGCTGCCGCTGAGGGCTCGCTGGCCTGATCATCGCCCCGCACGTTTGCGGGCCTAAAAATTATCGCTACAGCCGCGGAGCGTCAGGAAAATCATCGCATGACTGCCGCTGGGGGCTCGTTGGCCTGATCATCGCCCCGCACGTTTGCGGGCCTAAAAATTATCGCTACAGCCGCAGAGCATCAGGAAAATCGTCGCATCGCTGCCGCTGAGGGCTCGCTGGCCTGATCATCGCCCCACCCGGTTGCGGGCCCCGAAATTGTCACTAACACCCGTTAGTGAGCGGCCGCGACCAAAACCATGAGGAAAAACATCGCTAACCCGCCGTAGCGGCATTTTTATGGATTATTGTCAACATCACCCCAGAACTGTGAGTAAAAGGGTCGCAGAGACTATTGCCCTGAACTGAACTTTGCATTCCCCATTTGAACTATTTTTGCAGCATCCAGAGAGAATTCTTTTTATACAGTATTGTGGTTTTCTCGTTATTTGGTCTTGTGATAAGCCTATATATAAAGATAACTATTTTTAATGACTACCTATGTTGTGTCCCTTTGTAGTGTTCCTCACTGTATTACTGTGTATGGTCATAGACGCTTAACACACTGCCTCTGAGATTAGCCTAACTACTCGTGCTACGTTACCACAGGGTGGAGCAGGGGTTGTCAAAGGGGTGCAGCCCTTCACTCTGACTTAGAAAGAAGGGTCCCTGCTTGGGCAGTGGCCATCCACTGGCAACCAGAGACCCCCATTTCTAACAGTTGTCTTTAACCTATCACCATAAGGGGTTGTTTGGACTGATACAAGGTGCCCACTAGAACTAGTGGACAGCATAAATCAGGCCACCTTCTCACATTGGTGTGCAGCGTGTGGGATTCCAGCTTGCTATTGTTTTACCAGATAATCTCAATTGAATTGATCAACTGAAAACCACTAAAGGTACCTGAGGAACATATAATATCAAGTTTAGCTACAGTAAGTTCTACTGAACTTAGAGTTGTGTGTTAAGGGATAGCACACCCTTTCTACAATTCAAGAGAGTTTAGAAGGCCACACGAGTCTAGGTAGTGCAATACACCACACCACATTAGTAATGTCTAACCAGCCAGGAACCAGTGAGTCCCTACCTGGAACCAGTGAGCTCCTTTCCTATAAATATGAGGATCTCTCCTTTGCTCAGCTTAGGGCCTTATGTACCATTAGGCAGCTGAAAACAGGCAAAAGTCCATCCACCCAGCATCTCATAAAGATACTGAAACTGGATGATATCACAAGTCCTAGTGGGCCGATAGATGGAGACAGTGTGGGTGGGGTAGCACCCGAGAGTGGGTCCAGGGGTGGAAACTCCCCTCACTCCAACTCTAATGCTGACCAGACTGGTGACAATGACCAGACTCTGGTGAACAGAGACCATCAGGATGAGGATGAGGATGATGACAATAATGCCACTTCCTTCATTCCTCCTGGTAGGCCTGAACACAGGGCTAGAAGGGATAGATCTCTGTCAAGGGGATCTATTCAGTCTAACTCCTCTATTGGAACCTCTGTTTCTTCTCACAGAGGGGGGGGGGAACCTCCCAGGAGAGGAGGGAGAGACTGCTGAAGTATGAGCAAGACAAGTTCAACCTTAGAAAGCAGCAGATGACCTTAGATAGGGAAGCCCTGGAGCTCTACAGAGCTAGTAAAAAGGAGGGACTAGAGTCCCTTGGTGGCAGCAATTTCCCTAGAGATAGGGAGAGGTCTTATGACCGTAGAAACCTAAGTAAGATTGTCCCTATCTACCAGAGTGGGGATGACATCCACAAATGGATAACTGCCTTGGAGAGGGCCTGTAAAGTACAGAAGGTCCCTCAAGGTCAGTGGGCAGCAATCGTATGGCTCTCCTTTGCAGACAAAGGTAGAGACAAGCTCCTCACTGTAAGAAAAGAGGATGCTGATGACTACAAAGTCTTGAAAAGTGCTCTAATAGATGGGTTTCGCCTAACCACTGAACAATACAGGTTAAAGTTCAGAGACAACCATAAAGCACAAAATCAGGACTGGGTTGACTTTGTTGACTGTGCTGCTAAGGCTCTGGAAGGTTGGTTATTGGGCAGTAAAGTGTGACTTCAAAGGATTGTATAATCTGATAATGAGGGAGCAGATTCTTAATAACTGACAAAATCAGCTGTTGCACCAGTACCTGCTAGACTCTCATCTGACCTCTCCCCAAGAATTGGGAAAGAAGGCAGACAAATGGGTCAGAACCACCGTGAGGCAGAAAGTACAGAACCAAGGTGGTGACCATAAGAAGCAAGATTCCAAAAACTCTGATAAGTGTGGGGACAAGGGTAAAGACCAGAAGTATTCACAAGGGCCCCAAAAACCTTCTTCAGCGGGGAATTCACAGGCTAACAAAGGGAAAGGCCAAAAGAAGCCCTGGTGCAAAATCTGTAAGCAGAAAACTCACTGGACTAGTGACTGCACCAAGGCTAAAGAAAATACTCAAACCACCACCAATGCCCCTAAGGCACCTGTTCCCCCTAGTACAGTTACAATTGGTGGTGGGAATACACAGAATAAGGGTGTAGTAGGGTTGACCCTGGGTTCTGAGATGGACTCTGGCCTAGTCAGAGTACCAACTCAGGCTGTGCTTGTCAGTGATGGGGGCATGGATATGTCCCCCTTTGTGAGCCCCAGTAACGTGGGCAAATGCAGACAGCAGCCTTTGATTAATGGAGTAGAAGCTTGGGCATTCAGGGACACAGGATCAAATGTGTCACAATGGTAACAAAAGATCTTGTGGATCCTGGGCAGATTATACTTGGTAAAATGTACCAAGTGACCAATGCTAGCAATGTCAGACCAGACCATTCTCTGGCAGTTGTTAACTTCTCCTGGGAAGGGGTAACTGGCCTTAAGAAGGTTGTGGTAAGTGCGGACCTACCAGTACAGTGCTTGCTTGGCAATGATCTGGAATCTTCAGCTTGGGCTGAAGTGGAGCTCAGGACACATTCAGAAATGTTAGGGATACCTGCATATGTCTTTGCTGTGACCAGGTCACATGCAAAAATGTCAAAAGCTGGACAGGCCCTGGATTCTGGAATAATGGACCAGGTGCCTCACAAGAGGAGGAACAGTAGGGTTAAGGCAGAGCCTTCCCACCTGTCTCAGGATACTGATCAGTCTCCTCAGGGAGATGATCTTGAGCCTGCAGAAGGAACTGTCCCAGAGGAGCTTGAACCTGACCAGGTTGAGTTCTTGATTACAGGGGGCCCTTCCAGGTCTGATCTGAGCCAGGAGCAGAAAACCTGCCCCTCTCTTGAAACTCTCTGACAGCAAACTGCTGATGAGGCTGCTGGGAATGCTAGTGGCACCCATAAAGTTTATTGGGATGATGGACTCCTATACTCCGAGAGTAGAGACCCCAAGCCTGGTGCATCCAGGAGGTTGGTTATACCTCTGAAGTTTAGGGTTTTCCTATTGACACTAGCCCATGATAATACCCTGGCAGGACACTTAGGCCAGAACAAGACTTGAGACAGAATTGTTCCTCCCTTTCATTGGCCACACATGTCTGAAGACACAAAGGAGCTTTGTCGCTCCTGTGTAACCTGCCAAGCCAGTGGCAAAGCAGGTGGCACTACAAAGGCCCCCCTGATACCACTACCTGTGGTGGGGGTTCCCTTTGAGAGGGTTGGGATCGACATTGTTGGTCCCATGGATCCTCAAACAGCATCTGGACACAGATTTATACTGGTGGTAGTGGATCATGCCACCAGGTATCCAGAAGCTATTCCCTAAGGACCACTACAGCACCTGTAGTGGCAAGGGCTCTCTTGAGTGTGTTCTCAAGAGTAGGTTTTCCAAAGGAGGTAGTATCTGACAGAGGTACACACTTAATGTCAAGTTACTTAACTGCAATGTGGAAGGAGTGTGGAGTGAATTACAAATCCACCACACCCTATCACCCACAATGCAATGGTTTAGTTGAGAGATTCAACAAAACCTTAAAGGGCATGATCAAAGGTCTCCCAGAGAAGCTTAGGCGAAAATGGGACCTGCTCTTGCCCTGCCTTTTATTTGCATACAGGGAGGTGCCTCAGAAGGGGTTTGGCTACAGTCCCTTTGAACTTCTGTTTGGTCACCCTGTCATGGGTCCATTGTGTTTGGTGAAGGAAGGATGGGAGTTACCTCTCAAGCCCCCAAAGCAAGACATAGTGGACTATGTACTTGGTCTCCGCTCCCGGATGGCTGAGTACATAAAAAAGGTAAACAAAAACCTTGAGGCTAGCCAGGAACTGCATAAAGCCTGGCATGACCAAAAGGCTGTACTGACTGTTTATCAGCCAGGACAGAAAGTGTGGGTGTTGGAGCCTGTGGCCCCAGCAGCTCTCCAGGACAAGTGGAGTGGACCCCACACTATTGTTGAACAGAAAGGGGAGGTTACCTACTTGGTAGACCTTGGAACCCCTAGGAGTCCCCATAGGGTTCTCCATGTCTACAGGCTAAGGCCATATGTGGACAGGGCTGACATGGGCTTGCTCATGGCAACTGATGAGGGAAAGGAGGAAGAGAGTGACCCACTCCCTGACCTCCTCTCACAGAACCCTGATGATGGGTGAGTAGATGGGATAGCCTTGGCAGGCAGCCACTCTGCCCAGCAGCAAACTGATTGCAGACAGGTTCTCAATCAGTTCAGACACACGTTTTCACTGACTCCAAGTCAGACTACCTGGTGCACTCATGAAGTGGACACTGGGGACAGTCTTATAGGCAACCTGACCATGTCAGGGACTGTATCAGGACAGGAGACCAGAAAATGTTGGAGTTGGGTGTGATTGAACCCTCAGATAGCCCTTGGGCTAGTCAAGTGGTCCTTGTGCCAAAACCTCACACCAGTGGTGGGAAAAGTGGTGGGAAAAGGGAATGAGGTTTCGTGTGGACTACAGGGGTCTCAATGCAGTCACTAGGGCTGATGCCCATCCAATATCCAAGGGCAGATGAGCTTATAGATACTTTGGCCTCAGCCAAGTACCTTAGCACATTTGACTTGACAGCTGGCTACTGGCAGATCAGACTAGCTGATGATGCAAAGCCAAAGACAGCATTTTCTACCCCTAGTGGACACTATCAAGTTGTGGTAATGCCCTTTGGTTTGAAGAATGCACCTGCCACTTTCCAAAGGTTGGTGAATACAGTTCTCACAGGCCTGGAAGAAGCCTTTAGTGCAGCATATCTAGATGATATTGCTGTCTTTAGCTCCACCTGGGAGGATCATCTGGTCCACCTAAAGAATGTTTTGGAGGCCACCCTGCAAAAGGCAGGCCTAACTATCAAGGCTACTAAGTGCCAGATAGGGCAGAGTCAGGTTGTGTACCTGGGTCACCTTGTAGGTGGAGGCCAGGTTCAACCATTGCAGAGCAAGATCCAGAACATACTGGAATGGACTGCTCCAACCACACAGACTCAGGTGAGAGCCTTCTTAGGCCTGACTGGGTACTATAGGAGATTTGTCAAAGGGTATGGATCAATAGTGACACCCTTGAATGACTTAACTTCTAAGAAAATGCCCAAAAAGCTTCAGTGGACAGCTAGCTGTCAAAAGGCATTTGATGACCTGAAGCAGGCCATGTGTATTGCTCCCATTCCACAGAGGTCCTGACTACTTCATAAAGTTAATTGTTCAAACGGATGCATCTGAATTGGGAGTTGGGGCTGTACTGTCACAATTGAATGAAGGTCAGGATCAGCCAGTAGCTTTCATAAGCAGAAGGCTGACCCCTAGAGAGAAACGTTGGTCAGCCATTGCTGTGGTTTGGGCTCTGAAGAAGTTGAGGCCATACTTGTTTGGTGCTCACTTCCTTGTTCAGACATACCATAAGCCCCTCTTATGGCTAAAACAAATGAAGGGTGAAAACCCCAAACTGCTTAGGTGGTCCATTTCCCCACAGGGGATGGACTTTACAGTGGAACATAGACCTGGGAGTAACCATGCCAATGCAGATGGACACTCTTGGTATTTCCACTTAGAACATGAAGACTCAACTGGTCAAGGTTAGTTTAATGTCCCTGCGTTTGGGGGGGTGTTGTGTACGAGAGTAGGATCTGCTTCACATGGGTACCCTCACGTTTTGCTGGTGTTTCACTGTTTTTCGACCTTAGTCTGGCTGTGGCCCTGCTAATCAGGACCACAGCCTAGCTGCTTCCTCTCTAAAATTGTTTCAATGTACATTAGGTACATATCTAATTGGATTCTGGAGTGCCTTATAAGCCCCTAGTATATGGTATACTATGTACCGAGGGCATAGGTACCTCAGAGGCCTACCAGGGGCTGCAGCATGTATTATGCCACCCCTCGGAAGCACTCCAAAATGACACCACAGGTCTGCTACTGCAGCCTGGGTAAGGGTGTACTTGCACCCCTTACTGTGGTATAGGCTACCTATATCACTACCTTATACAGACACATATAAACCTATAAGCCACTCCTATAGCAGCCCTTGACAATCCTGAAGGCAGAGTGCTTGGTTTTATGTGAGAGGGTGCCCAAGCATGAGCTGAGCCCCTCTGCAGCATTCAGAAATACTTCCTTATGGCTGTTCTGTGATACAGCCATACCATATACTCCTAAGTGCATTATAACCTCGCGGTAAATGCTAAGTTTGGAATGGCTGCATCAAAACATGTCGTGTTTGGTGTCAAACGCTTTGGAATACTACCCCCCCCCCCCGCCAGTCCTGGCAGCGGGGGTAGCATTCCACCCTTCTAGAGAGAGAGACATGTTCACACTGGCTAAACCCGGTTAAAACTTTCCAAAGCACTGGCATCACAAAATGGATGCCACTGCCACAGACACGGGTCTGGCCTCCTGCTGCTGGGGAAAACTCCGGCAGGGGAGGCCTGGACAATAGGTTTCCTGTCACAGGGAGGTGTAACCACCTCCCCAGACAGGCAGATGTGTATTGGGGCAGGGTGGGTGCATTCAGAGAATGCTTTTGAGACACTGCCTGGGGCACACAAGGTGTCCATGTGCATAGCCCATATAATATGTCACGTGTTTTACATTTCAAGGCAGCTCTACGCATTACATGGCAAAGAACGAACATACATATTATTGCCTTGTGTGGGATATCGATTATCATATGTAAATGGATTTCTGAATCGAAGTACAGGTTCACTGATCAGTTTAGCTGCTGCATTCGGTCAGCAGAGAAAAAAGATGATTATTTGACACTCAGCCCATGCTCTGGCGCGAAACTGGACAAAGGGGAAGGGGTGTAACCACCCCCACCCCAGGTCCACCCATAGGTGGGGCCTTAGAGTTAGTCCATCCCCTAAACTTAGTATAAGCATAGGAATCCGGTCCCTAGGACTTTAGATTACCCTGGACGAACCTCTGCAACATATATCCTGGACCTTCGACTTTCTATCACGACTAGAAGAGGGAAGAAATCTCCCTTGGGGTCAAGGAGAGACTCCCCTGCTTGGTAGGCACCAAGGAAGCAACTGACCGGTCTGAAATTCTGAAGCTCCCACCGGACACCAAAGTCTCTGCATCCCCAGAGGTGGATTTCCAGACTTCCCCGAGGCTTCCCTGAGTCCACAGCAAAGCTGAGGCCCGTGGCTATCGTGAGTGACGTGGAACCGTGACCCCTGGACACCGTGAACTTTTGCAGCAACACTACCTTCCTGGTCATCCTCGAAGTTGTGCTTTGGGCTCCGAGTAGCCCCGGCATTGAGCACCTCCTGCACCGAAGACTGCTGGCCTCTACTCCACGAGTGACCCGTGGGCCAGCTTCAAGTGCGACCGCTCGAGGCTCCTTCGCGATCACTAGCCCGTTGGCTAGCAGGTCCCCACGAAGGCAACTCCTTTTCTAATTGGGCGTTCATGGTTGCTCCAGATGTGCCCCGACTTACCCTTGCTGGGTGAGTCCCTCAGACCTTGCTGGTCTGCACGGCAGTCCTTTCTCTGCATTCCTGAGACTTGCCGTTGCCAAGGCTTGTTGGGTCCTTTCTGGTCGCCGACACCGCAGCACTCGACAGACTTCGTAGTACAGCTCAAATCTGGCTCATGGACTTCGTCAATGCCTCCTGGACCTCGTGGCTAAAGAGTCAAGACACCCATCAACTTACCTGAAGCACCTGACATCTGTGGGAATTGGTCCATCCTGCCCTAGGTCACTGGCAAGTGACCCAGACTCTGTCCCCTCTGGTTTCAGGTTCCTTACATCCTAGATCCAGGCTTGCATCTCTCCAGACACTTCTCCTCTTCACGGCAGCAGCAGTTCTTTGCAGGCTTCCATTGAAATCGACGACGCGACCCGACACCAAAAGACACCTATGCACGCGGCTTCCCTGGGTGAGGTAACTTGAGTACTCTGGTGCTCTCGTGGGTGCTAGCCCTAGAACTTCTTAAGTCCTATGGAGAGCAGCCTTCAGGCTAAGTCTTGAAGGAATGTAAAGCAGCTTGTTTTACAAGTCTATAATCTCTTGAATGATCACTGTGAGAAGGTAACCTGATATATGCTGTCCACTAGTTCTAGTGGGCACCTTGTATCAGTCCAAACAACCCCTTATGGAATGGTTAAAGACAACCTTATGTGAAAGCTATCCTAGTGGTAGCTATGGAGAGCAGCCTTCAGGCTAAGTCTTGAAGGAATGTAAAGCAGCTTGTTTTACCAGTCTATAATCTCTTGAATGATCAAATGAAAAGACAACCACATGAGGTATATATTTATATATAAAGAATAAACAAACAAAAAAGAATATCTATTTAAGATAAAACACACTCCTCTAGTCTCTTTATGAGACTGGAGTTTGAAGTACTTAGTTTACAAGTGGGTAAGCATTAGTAAAAGCACAAATACACGTTTGGGCCCTAGGGGCGTACCAAACCATATACCAAAAAAGTGGTATAAGAACCACGACTGGAATAGGCACTAGGCCTATTGCCTCTAGAATCGCTGGGAACCCAAAGAACCACCCAAGGTAGTGACACAGGGGACCCATGGGAACTGTATGCAGTGTGAAAACACAACCGCGGGTTCCTATTATCTTCTACGGGAAATGTCGCGGTTGGAAATTTTAAGATTAGGGACACTTCTAATCGAGCCTGGACCAAACCCTTTTGGACTTAAGAAGTTCTAGGTCTAGCACCCACGTGAGCACCGGAGTACTCGAGTTACCTCACCCAGGAAAGCCGGGTGTATAGGTGTCTTTTGGTGTCGGGTCTGGTCGTCGATTTCAATGGAAGCCTGCAAAGAACTGCTGCTGCCATGAAGAGGAGAAGTGTCTGAAGAGATCCAAGGCTGGATCTAGGATGTAAGGAACCTGAAAGCAGAGGGGACAGAGTCTGGGTCACTTGTCAGTGACCTAGGGCAGGATGGACCAATGCCCACAGATGTCGGGTGCTTTAGGTAAGTTTATCGGTGTCTTGACTCTTCAGTCACGAAGTCCAGGAGGCTTCGACGAAATCCACGAGCTGGATTCAAGCTGCCCACGAAGTCTGTCGACCAGAAAGGACCCAACAAGCCTTGGCAACAGCAAGTCACTGGAATTTAGAGAAAGGACTGCGGTGCAGACCAGCAAGGTCTGAGGGACTCACCCAGTGAGGGTAAGTCGGGGCACGTCTGGAGCAACCAGGTAAGCCCAATCAGAAAAGGAGTCGACTTCATGGGGACCTGCTAGCCAATGGGCTAGTGATCGCGAAGGAGCCTCGAGCGATCACACTTGAAGCTGGCCCACGGGTCACTCGTGGAGTGGAGGCCAACAATCTTCGGTGCAGGAGATGCTCAAGGCTCGGGCTACTCGGAGCCTAAAGCACAACTTCATGGAGGACCAGGAAGATAGTGTTGCTGTGTCCAGGGGTCACGGTTCCACGTCACCCACGATAGCCACGGGTCTCGGCTTTGCTGTGGACTCAGGGTAACCTCGGGGAAGTCTGGAAATCCACCTCTGGGGATGCAGAGACTTCGGGGGCCGGCAGGAGCTTCAGAATTGCAGACCGGTCAGTTGCTTTTTTGGTGCCTGCCAAGCAGGGGAGGCACTCCTTGACCCGAAGGGAGATCTCTTCAGTCTTCTAGTCAGGATAGAACGTCGAAGGTCCAGGATGTAAATCGCAGATTTTCATCCAGGGTAATCTAAAGTCCTAGGGACTGGATTCCTATACTTATACTAAGTTTAGGGGATGGACTAACTCTAAGGCCCCACCTATGGGTGGGCCAGGAAAGAGGGGTGGTTACACCCATTTCCTTTGTCCAGTTTCGCGCCAGAGCAGGGGCAGGTAGCCCCTGCAACCGGTTTGAACTGGAGTATGCACAGGGACACCAAGTGTGCCCCCAGTGCAGGACTTACAAAGCACCAGAGAGTGCTCCCGCCCATCCCCAAAACACATCAGCCTGTCTGGGGAGGTGGGGACATATCCCCTCGACAGGAAACCTATTGTCCCAGCCTCCCCTGCCGGAGTTTCGGTCAGCAGCAGGAGGCCAGACCCGTGTCTGTGGCAGAGGCATCCATTTTGTGATGCCAGGGCTCAGGAAAGTCCTACCGGGTTTAGCCAGTGTGAACATGTCTCTCCCTCTAGAAGGGTGGAATGCTACCCCTGCCGCCAGAATTGGCAGGTGGGTAGTATTCCAAAGTGTTTGACACCAAACACGACATGTTTTGATGCAGCCATCCCAAAGTTAGCATTTACCACAAGGTTATAATGCACTTAAGAGTATATGGTATGGCTGTATCATAGAACAGGAGTATATAACAAAGGAGGGAGAAAGATTCAGTCGAAAGAGATTCAATCGAAAAGAAGGGGGAGAAATAGAGAAAGGAATAATTCAGAGCAAAAGAATTTCCTATTTGGAAAAAGACCCATCACTCACCAACCTGGTTGGTGACATGCTTCATCATCTGGGTCCCACCCTGACCGCCGAATGCCGTCAGGGTGTGCTTCGACGCCTGGAATTCCAGCGGAGCGGGTTTTCGTGTATATGGGTGAGGGAAAACGTGAGTGAGGAAAAATAAAAGTGATATTTTAAAGTGTCAGCTGTGATCTTCCTAATAATTTAATATGAAGTCACTTGGCACAATTAAAAACTGTGAATAGAGATCGTAATTGGTATTAATGGCCAGTGATATCAGTGTTGGTATGTGTGTGTGGTCAACATGTTTCAACCTTTCTAGTAATTCTTAGGTTTTCGTCAGGACCAGGAATTTATTTGAGGAACGGGAGGTCTGCACTCGCTAAGGTGCACCCACACCCTGAACCTCTGTGTACTCCACCTTTATTAGAGAGTAGTTTGTTGTGCCTTCAAGCCTTTCTTGAAGGATGATTCAGATGTTAAAAAGGCTACTTCGGGGTCCCACAGTTACCGGATGCTGTGGGGCCCCGAAGTAGGTGTGTAAACGGGCGTACTGGTGAGAGAACCAATGGTTCAGAGCCCACGCTCCCCACGGGAACCATGAGGCTTTATATTTAGCTTTTTTAACATCCGAATAATCCTTCAAGAACGGCTCACGTTTTCACTCACCCATATACACGAAAACCTGCTCCGCTGGAATTCCAGGCGTCGAAGCACACCCTGACGGCATTCGGCGGTCAGGGTGGGACCCAGATGATGAAGCATGTCACCAACCAGGTTGGTGAGTGATGGGTCTTTTTCCAAATAGGAAATTCTTTTGCTCTGAATTATTCCTTTCTCTATCTCTCCCCCTTCTTTTCGATTGAATCTTTTTCGACTGAATCTTTCTCCCTCCTTTGTTATATACTCATATCCAGACCGGGGGTTCGGGATCCTCATTACCCTCACTCTCTCTATTGTTTTTCTGATGTATCATAGAACAGCCATAAGGAAGTATTTCCGAAAGCTGCAGAGGGGCTCAGCTCATGCTTGGGCACCCTCTCACACAAAACCAAACACTCTGCCTCCAGGATGTCAAGGCCTGCCATAGGAATGGCTTATAGGTTTATATGTGTCTGTATAAGGTAGTGATATAGGTAGCCTATACCCCAATAAGGGGTGCAAGCACACCCTTACCCAGGCTGCAGTAGCAGACCTGTGGTGCCATTTTGGAGTGCTTCCCAGGGGTGGCATAATACATGCTTCAGCCCCTGGTAGGCCTCTGAGGTACCTATGCCCTAGGTACATTGTATACCATATACTAGGGGCTTATAAGGCACTCCAGAATCCAATTAGATATGTACCTAATGTACATGGAAACTATTTTAGAGAGGAAGCAGCTAGGCTGTGGTCCTGATTAGCAGGGCCACAGCCAGACTAAGGTAAAAAAAACAGTGAAACACCAGCAAAAAGTGGGGGTACCCATGTGCAGCAGATCCTACTCTCCTACACTTGGGGTGAGGCCTTTCTGCAGCTGCAGGGGGAGGTTTAGGAACCTGGGGGTGAGGCCTTTTTGCAGCTGCAGGGGGAGGTTCAGGAACCTGGGGGTGAGGCCTTTCTGCTGCAGCTGCAGGGGGAGGTTCAGGAACCTGGGGGTGAGGCCTTTCTGCATCTGCAGGGGGGGGGGGGTTCAGGAACCTGGGGGTGAGGCCTTTCTGCATCTGCAGGGGGGGTTCAGGAACCTGGGGGTGAGGCCTTTCTGCAGCTGCAGGGGAGGTTCAGGAACCTGGGGTTGAGGCCTTTTCTGTAGCTGCAGGGAGAGGCTCAGGACCCTGGGGGTGAGTCCTTTCTGCATCTGCAGGGGGAGGTTCAGGAACCTGGGGGTGAGGCCTTTCTGCAGCTGCAGGGGAGGTTCAGAAACCTGGGGTTGAGGCCTTTTCTGTAGCTGCAGGGAGAGGCCCAGGAACCTGGGGGTGAGGCCTTTCTGCAGCTGCAGGGAGAGGCTCAGGAACCTGGGGGTGAGGCCTTTTCTGTAGCTGCAGGGAGAGGCTCAGGAACCTGGGGTTGAGGCCTTTCGGCAGGTGCAGGGAGAGGCTCAGGAACCTGGGGGTGAGGCCTTTCTGCCGCTGCAGGGGAGGTTCAGGAACCTGGGGTTGAGGCCTTTTCTGTAGCTGCAGGGGAGGTTCAGGAACCTGGGGTTGAGGCCTTTTCTGTAGCTGCAGGGAGAGGCTCGGGAACCTGGGGGTGAGGCCTTTCTGCATCTGTAGGGGGAGGTTCAGGAACCTGGGGGTGAGGCCTTTCTGCAACAGCAGGGGAGGTTCAGGAACCTGGGTTTGAGGCTTTTTCTGTAGCTGCAGGGGGAGGTTCAGGAACCTGGGGGTGAGGCCTTTCTGCAGCAGCAGGGGAGGTTCAGGAACCTGGGGTTGAGGCCGTTTCTGTAGCTACAGGGAGAGGTTCAGGGACCTGGGGGTGAGGCCTTTTCTGTATCTGCAGGAGGAGGTTCAGGAACCTGGGGTTGAGGTCTTTTCTACAGCCGCTGGGGCAGGTGGAGAGTGCTGGGCAGTAACAGTGTCTCCTTACTGCCCCAAGGAGCTGGGTGCTGCTGCTTGTAATGTTTAGCCGAGACCTCCTTCCTCGCACCCCCCGTCCAGTGGTGTCTGTGAAGGAGCCAAAAAACGTTCCTGCAGGGCAGTGGCCTTCAGACGTTATAATGTCAAGCCCCCGTTGAGTTAAGAAAAGC
Organism: Triturus cristatus; assembly: GCF_964204655.1. Classification (NCBI taxonomy): domain Eukaryota; kingdom Metazoa; phylum Chordata; class Amphibia; order Caudata; family Salamandridae; genus Triturus; species Triturus cristatus. The sequence continues at coordinate 195,207,819 of NC_140579.1, forward strand.
ACGCATCTGGCCACCAGTGGTCATTTACTGCTGAAATGTTTAATGGTGAACGTTATGTGCTGGTGGTGCAGCACTTTACACCTCAAGGAGTGTGTGGGGATAAATTAAAGCTGACCAGACATTACTTTATGTGGTGCATGCCCCCTAGCCTCTCAACATTAAATGTAAAGTTTGCCCACCAATGTATACAGCACAAACAGCAGCAGTGCAAGAGTCCTTCACACACACTGAAGAGGTAAGCACACCTGGGTGCAGCGCAAGCTACACCAAGAAGAGTAAAGCCTGGGGTGCATCTGCAGAGACTGCCCCTCAAACTCAGGGCATATAGGGCATATAGGGCAGAGGAAGCTGCACTGCAAGCTTCCCCCATAGATAAATCTGGCACATCACAGGCAGCAGCAATGAAAGATTCCCTCACAGATAGAACAGGTACAGAGAGGGTAGCAGAAAGCCAATCGTGAGGCTAGGGCCTACTGTGACGGCAGGGACCTGCACTGTCACCTTAATGCTGGATGCTGGGAAAACCCTCAGCCTACAGTCATAGGTTATCTGCAGTCACTCAGGGGTCCTACGCGACCCTCGCATTACCTCAGCCAGCCCTCACAAACCATCATCCGTCCAAAATAGACCCTAGGATAACCAGAATCTAGGCCTCAGCCACTCTTCGAGGCCCTCTGCCAGCCATGAGATGACATTAAGCATCCCTCAGGCAGTTCTTAGGAACCAACATGCAACCATCAGACACCCTTAGCTGTCCCTCACTCACCCTCAGACAGTACTCAAGCCACTTCAATTGAGCTCGGTTTGTAATCTCCTAATTTGCCTGGACTTTTCTACAGATATCTACACTCTACTATTAGTCCATTATCACATTCTATTCTTTACTAGTCCTCGGAGAGTCCCTAAGCTAACTTAAAGTTACCTTACCCAACACTCAGAGACCATTTGCTGTCCCTCAAATTACCTGAGCCGGCCTTCACTTGGCCCAGCCCATTAAAAAGAAAAAAGAAAAGCAAAAGCCTCATTCTGTAGGGGCACACGTGTGTTGGCATGTACACATCTGCAACTACAAATATGACGCAGGTGCCAGAGATGTAATAACAAAAAGGTCACCTGCATAATTTTTTCAGAGGGTAAATTAAAAAAAAGAAATATAAATTTTACGAAAGCACTTTAATTAAAGGAGGAGGAGCTGGGAGTAATTTTCTACCTGGCCAATGCCCCACCCCACTTAAAAAAAAAGGTTAAAAAAAAAATGCGGTGGTCATGGGGGCAACAGAAGAGCATGTGGGCGAGGAAGGGGCAAAGTAGCACACGAAGTGAGGGCAAAAGAGTGGTAGGTGTAGAGGAAAACAAGTGAGAAAGCTACAGAGAGCTTGGGAGAGAAACAGGGGGAGAAGCACACGAGAGAGAGCTTACAACGCACGGAAGACAGCAACAAGGATTCCATGGCGGTGGGTATTTGGCAGGTGAGACGCACATGACAGAGGCAGCTGGAAAACACTTGCACTCTCATGGGGTGGCTAAGCAAAAAGAAACACGCACTGGCAAAGCCAATAGGTCTCATCTAGCTAATACAAATGTTTCGCTATTGGCTTTACCGATGTTTGTCTGTAATTTATTGTTTAAAAAACAGATTTCAAATTATTGGAAGAAAAACATACACATATCTTATGGTATCTCAAACTAGTGACCGAATTTAACATTTTCTCTCTTTAATGGCGTAGTTTATTTTTCAAATATGTTTCACTCAGGAAACTCTAAACAGAAAAAAAGAATAAGGAAGTGTCTGAATGTAAACAGTAGTGCTTGCCAAGGTTTAATTTACTTTCCACAGGATTCAGCCATTTGGTCTTCTGCAGTAGCCCAGGCAGCAGATTTATGGGCCACCATGAGAAGTGTCATGCTATGTACACCTTCTTCCTCAGATGCCAGCTGAGTGAGTGAATGTACCAAATCGTTTGCTTTGATACAATATGTGGCATACAGGATACAAGCAAAAACAACCATGAATGTGTCCTCTTCAGCCATACCCTAGCAAAAATAACACAGTTGCAGAGTTGTGAGTGCTGCGTAGTAATACAGCAGGGAGTATTTGAGAGGGGGAATCAGTGCAATAGGGAGAGAGCTAGAAAACACATTTTATCTCATGCAGTGCTACATAATACAGTAAAGTGTGGTGCCCTAAAAGTGAGCAGTGAAAGAATACCAGTCAGCCAATCAAATGGATTGCAAAGATGCTTTGCTCCAGTGGAGGGACAGACATAAGAAGAGGAAAGCAGTTCATCAAGTAAGAGGCATGCAATTGAGAGTAACAATTAGGCCAATGCGTAGGCTTTAAGAACACACTTTGTTCATTTTCAAATAGACAGCTTGCTCTGCCTGGTCGGCGAGGCCTAGAAAGTAGTTCCACGAAAGTGAGCAATGGGAGGATAGAAGCCAGTCAGTATGAGAGATGGCGAAGAGACTATGCTCCAGAGGAGAGACATACTCAAGATGGACAAGCTGGCACAAGTAAAGTATTAAATATAAAGCAATCAAATGAGAGCGACAAAAAAGTCAACCAATGGTAAGCAATCAAAAGTCGGTTCTTGGTAAGCCTGTGATAGGTCTTTTGCGAGCAGACAGCTTGTCCTGTTTGTTAGGCAGGACCTACGCAGTCATAGAATGTAAATAAAGAGAGGACATGTGCAGCCTTGCTCTTTTCTTTCATGAATAACGCTTTGCTTCAAGTATGGAGCACAGCCTTCAGTGGCCCAGCATGAGCAGCTGTGCCCACCTTACTGGGTTTTTGCTGTATGGCTCGCAGCACCTCATATATGCAGAGCCACCAAGCCGACCCCAGAATATCACTGCTGTAGGAGCTGGTTAGGGTCTTGGGTTCAGATACCAATATAACACAATAGTTATTACAATTAATGAAGAGGAATGTCCAGCCATCTGCATTTCTTTGGAAATTAACATGTCTTTAATATCACTGTGCAAAAATATATCAGTGAACACAGACCCCTAAAGAGCTATGATCCAGAAATATGTGCCATTTGTTTTCTATGGGCTAAACTGCAACTAAATATAGGACTATGGGTTTGGGTTTCTGTCAACTTCTCAGTAGACTTAGGACTTTAGGGTAACTACTGGTTTGTTGCTAACAAGTCTCCCGTAGTCGAGGGTTCAAATAAAAAAAGTGCTAGCACAGCAGTCCCAGTGTCTCTTTTGTTCAAAGTGCCATCTTAAGTTAACATCCTGAAAAAAGACTAGTAATTTCTCCAGCATGAACCGTGCAAAGCCAATGAGGGGCCAGCAGTTTTTCACGATCAGTCTGTCACTAGGTAATATTTACCAATGATCCACCAGTGTCCCAACACCTCTTTGGCTCAGAGAAAGAAGGTGGGGCTTCCGGGTGTACTTCAGGGTCCATTTGTTCAAATCTGCCTGGTAGATTCCTTTATCTTGTGCCCTGGGGATACTGGATTTTTACACATCACAAAGATTCTGTAAATAAATTAATATAACATGTTAAAAAAGGGGCTACTGAGAGTAAAACTATTTCAGTGTTGCAGCGGTCTGGAGGTCCTTATAGGTCATGTAAAAAATAAGGTCTTCTTAGAAAAGTTATCAGCCAAATATCTATCACTTTTAAAAAAAGTTATTAAAACTTTTCATGTGTGGATCCCTAGGAGATTCTAACTTCTTTTTAGGACGTGTTGTAGGCAGTGGTGGAAACAGGTTTTAGTGCCCAAGAAGACAAAAGACTCATCGGGAGCACCAGTCACGATAATTTCTCTATTTTGATAAATTGAGCAAATATATGTATGCTATATGTTTGAATGCCAAGATGACAATACTGGGCCATATTACATGTTACTCTCTATTTTTTTGCGGTAAAGTTTTATTTTGGTGGTGTTAGATTAAAAAAGATGTATTCTTTAAAAACGCAGTCAACAATGGCCATCGATGGGATTAGATAGTGTAGGTTTTGTTTTGCTTTTCCTGAAGAAATTTTTGATACAACAATGGACAATGGAGATGGCTAGTGGATTTATGCTATTCTGTGGTTGCAGTATTTACCGCATAATTATCTGTTTACTATATTTACTCCATAATATGCCACAAAATATGAATAATTTGTTGATTTCACAAAAACGTTGTTTCTATTTCAAAGGATGAGAATAATACTGACAGAGAATGTACCAACTAATTTACATTTTATGTTGAATAGTTTGGATAAACTTGCCACATAATTTGGCCTTTCATTGGTGCATAGTCCTTGTAGCCTGACTTCGGTTGTTGGCTGTCATTATCCAAATATTTATGTATGTATATAAAATAATGACTTTTTCAAAGAAGAGGTTGGGCACTCACGGGGTCAATTTCAAAAGATTTATTGCTCCTGCAAACAGACCAGTTTCGGCAAAGCTGCCTTTTTTTAATGTTTGCTTTGTTTGGAAAAAACATCCCATCGGCAATGATGTTTAAATGCACACAATTAAGCTCCCATTGGAGAATGAAGAGTGGACATAGAGGAAGGACTAAGCGCTCCAAGTTGAATCTTTGGTTGTCGGGTGCCATCTTTACATGTCACTAGTTTAATCCCAACCAAATATACCTATTCATGGTGAGACTGTGGATATGAGTTTATCTTTTTTAAAATTTGCATCTGAATACGAATACCGCCATTTGGTTGGGATTTATATATATATTACCTACTGGCGGTCGCCAGTAGGTAGTTATAGTTAGGACCACGTTTCCATAGGAAAACCTCAACATTCTATTTTGAATAACTTTGGCGCCGGTCGACGAATCCTCGCGAATTTCTCAAAATAGGTGGGGCGCTACGCTCCGCTCCTACCCTGAAAGTCTCGGGGGGATTCGTCAAGCGGGGGCTGAGATAAAAGGGGGGTCCCAAAACGCGTTTTTCCCATGCATTTTTCCATAGGACCTTTAGAACGAGCTACAGCCCGAACGGCTGAACAGAATTACTTGAAATTTGGCAGAGAGGTAGTCCTCAGGTCAAGGAAGTGCCTTTTGTAGGTTTGGTGTAAATCTGTTCAGTAGATTCTGAGAAAATAGCCTTTAAATCAATATATATATCTGAGCCCGCTTACGGTACGCTTACCGTACGCTTACGGTAAGCGTACGGCGGCGTGCGCGAGCGCGATTCTGATTGGCTCTTAGATCTTAGTAAACATTCGAATCGGCCGAAACCAGGAAGCGGCGGCCGCCATTTTGTGTATTTCACTCTGAAAAAAAAGAGTGAAAACAAGGAAAGGGGGCAATGAGGAGAGTTACAGACCCCCTAACATTTGTAAGGGGGTCAAAGAAGGACAGAAAAGTACAAAAAAAACATTTATTGATTTTAAAAAAAATCACGGGGTACGCGTACGGTAAGCTTACGGTAAGCGTACGGTAAAAAAAAATAAAAAAAAAATAAATGAAAAGCAGATTTAAGAGTTTAGATATTAGGGAGCTCTAAAAAGAGCTGTTGTGTTTATGAAGTCATTTTTTTAGTGGTACCTACAAGTAAGTACCGATGCAGAGTCTAAGGTTCAAGAGGAAGACTCTGTTCCCTTCATCATTGAAGTGCACACCATCTCCTCTATAAATGTCTTGCATGTCATAACGCAAGTTGTTGTGGTAAATGGCACCCATACCATAGTCACGGAGGAAAGCAGAAACAGATTTGTTGACGTGCTTTCTTGCTTTGTCAATCTGTGGACAGAAATGATTGGACCAGTTCCATTTTTGCCTTTGGCATATGTTGGAAAACACAAAGGCAGTTTTAGGGAAAAGTGTAAACAGTTGTGCAAAGGTGTCCTTCATAAGCATTTCCAGACCTACCCCAGTCAAAGTGCCTAGGTCATTGCCACCACAGTGCACTATTATGAGGTCAGGGTGTTGGATTTGAATGAAGGATTTCACCAATGGCATCAATTGGTGCCACTTTAACCCTCTCTGACCAATCCATTTAATGTCTACATTTGGCAAATCAAGGTCTCTCACCATATCTGTTTTCTCTGCAAACTTTTCACTCCAGAAGACATAGCTGTGCCCTACAATCCACACTGTGAACATCTTCAAAGGAGAACTGGATGCACTCAGGAGGTGTCTTTCAGTAGAATGGCAATAAGAAAAGAAAGACAGTTTGGAAATGGAGGCATACATATTTTTTTAAAACAAAAAGAACTGATTGGCTGTTTCATACCATTCTAGAATAAAAACTAGGCTGTATGTGAAAATTAATAGAAGCATGTTTTGTATTGGTACAAAAAAATGTGTAACCAAAGAACAGTACTATGGATTTGCTGTAAGGTTTGAAAAGTCAAGCACTCTTGCTCTGTGGAATTGAAACATTGTGTGTCGAACTTCTGACCTAACTGCACACAGCAGTGTTCCATGAGCTGTTGCTATGGTAGCAGGCAGAAGTCAAGTTGGGGGAAGGGTACTAGGCAGAAGTCAAGTTGGGGGCAGGGTACTTTTGGAAAAGGGTTGGTTTTCAACCAATAGAAATGTGTGAATACATGTGAAAAAAAGGGGGAAGCACTGAGATTTGAAACTTACATGTATATGTGTGGAAAAATAGAGGGAAAGTTTGCCATTATCTGGTTCTGCTGAGAGGAGAGAGGTGAACAGAACAGAGATCCTGGCTCTGATAATCTGCTGTTTGAGTGTCACATTTCTTTCACAACTAACTAATTTTAAAGGTGAGTTTACAGTTTGAGAGGGGATGTATGTGGTAACTTAAGAAATGAATAATAGAAATGGGAATTGTTTTTGTTGTAGTTACACATGGTGGTTTCATAATGTGTCAGTGTGTAAAAGTGATTTACACTTGCCCCGAAAAAAAAAAAGAGCAGTAAGTGTGCTTTCAAATTGGCAAAGAAATTTCGTTTTGGCACTAATGTGAAAACATGACTCTGTGTGCATAGAAGAATTATAGGCAGAGATTTATTGCGTCTTGCTCTGGTGATTTCACAGTTGCATTAGATGGAAAGGGGGAGCGAATTATTGGGGGAAGAAGCAGAGGCTTAGCACACACCCATGTCCTTGCCGTGTATAGTCATGCACAGTATTTACAAGCCAGTGGGGTTTTCAGGTTTAAGTCTGTAATGCAAATACATTCAGCATCACTAAGGCTGGTTGCCCTTGGTGGAGTGTAGGCAGTCACAGAGAATGCACATGGTGGTGGTCTGAAAAAAAAACAGCTTGGACACGTGCAATTAAATAAATCAAAAATAGTGGTTTCATAATGTGTCAGTCTGTAAAAGTGATTTCAAATTGTAAAAAGATATTTTCACTTGGCCCGAAAAAAAAAGAGCAGTAAGTGTGCTTTCAAATTGGCAAAGAAATTTCGTTTTGGCACTAATGTGAAAACATGACTCTGTGTGCATAGAAGAATTATAGGCAGAGATTTATTGCGTCTTGCTCTGGTGATTTCACAGTTGCATTAGATGGAAAGGGGGAGCGAATTATTGGGGGAAGAAGCAGAGGCTTAGCACACACCCATGTCCTTGCCGTGTATAGTCATGCACAGTATTTACAAGGCAGTGGGGTTTTCAGGTTTAAGTCTGTAATGCAAATACATTCAGCATCACTAAGGCTGGTTGCCCTTGCTGGAGTGTAGGCAGTCACAGAGAATGCACATGGTGGTGGTCTGAAAAAAAAGCAGCTTGGACACGTGCAATTAAATAAATCAAAAATAGTGGTTTCATAATGTGTCAGTCTGTAAAAGTGATTTCAAATTGTAAAAAGAGATTTTCACTTGGCCCGAAAAAAAAAGAGCAGTAAGTGTGCTTTCAAATTGGCAAAGAAATTTCGTTTTGGCACTAATGTGAAAACATGACTCTGTGTGCATAGAAGAATTATAGGCAGAGATTTATTGCGTCTTGCTCTGGTGATTTCACAGTTGCATTAGATGGAAAGGGGGAGCGAATTTTTGGGGGAAGAAGCAGAGGCTTAGCACACACCCATGTCCTTGCCGTGTATAGTCATGCACAGTATTTACAAGCCAGTGGGGTTTTCAGGTTTAAGTCTGTAATGCAAATACATTCAGCATCACTAAGGCTGGTTGCCCTTGGTGGAGTGTAGGCAGTCACAGAGAATGCACATGGTGGTGGTCTGAAAAAAAAACAGCTTGGACACGTGCAATTAAATAAATCAAAAATAGTGGTTTCATAATGTGTCAGTCTGTAAAAGTGATTTCAAATTGTAAAAAGAGATTTTCACTTGGCCCGAAAAAAAAAAGAGCAGTAAGTGTGCTTTCAAATTGGCAAAGAAATTTCGTTGTGGGACTAATGTGAAAACATGACTCTGTGTGCATAGAAGAATTATAGGCAGAGATTTATTGCGTCTTGCTCTGGTGATTTCACAGTTGCATTAGATGGAAAGGGGGAGCGAATTATTGGGGGAAGAAGCAGAGGCTTAGCACACACCCATGTCCTTGCCGTGTATAGTCATGCACAGTATTTACAAGCCAGTGGGGTTTTCAGGTTTAAGTCTGTAATGCAAATACATTCAGCATCACTAAGGCTGGTTGCCCTTGCTGGAGTGTAGGCAGTCACAGAGAATGCACATGGTGGTGGTCTGAAAAAAAAACAGCTTGGACACGTGCAATTAAATAAATCAAAAATAGTGGTTTCATAATGTGTCAGTCTGTAAAAGTGATTTCAAATTGTAAAAAGAGATTTTCACTTGGCCCGAAAAAAAAAGAGCAGTAAGTGTGCTTTGAAATTGGCAAAGAAATTTCGTTTTGGCACTAATGTGAAAACATGACTCTGTGTGCATAGAAGAATTATAGGCAGAGATTTATTGCGTCTTGCTCTGGTGATTTCACAGTTGCATTAGATGGAAAGGGGGAGCCATTTTTTGGTGCAGAAGCAGATTCTTAGCACACACCCAGCCCGCTGTAAAATGATGAATGCAATTAATAGTGAAATGCAATTTATTCTGAAAACAGCAAAAATAAGGCAAAAATATTTTTTGGTAAAAAATGTAAATATGTGTACTGTATTATTAAATGGTTTAAAAATATTAATACTTTTTTCTTTATTTTCAGATCGATATAGAAAATTTTCGGAAACTACAACCATTTTAAAAACTATTTTTAAAAAAAACAAATGAATAAATATTTTTTTGAGTGAGTATGGTAAGTCAATAATAAAAATTGTAGTCTCTCAAGGACTTTATAATGTGATAAATGATTTTTAGTGTTTTTTTTTAAAAAATAAAAAAAAGGTACGCTTCCCGTACGCGTACGGTAAAAAAAAAAAAAAAAAAGTTTTTAAAAACAAGTAAAAAAAAGATGGAAGATAAGGTTGGCTCTTAAAAGAACCGTTGTGTTCATGCAGGGACAGAGGAAAGGAAGCATGGGAAAATCATTCAAAGCTACAAATGTGCTGATCTATTTTGTTGTTTACTAGGGAAACACTGGTCTCCCTATGACAAATTAGACCTTTACAAAATGTGCAATGAATATCAACCTTCCGAAATCGAAGGTTCATTTCCAGAGGGCCAGCAAAAGGAGATTCTCCCCCCACAGATGAAGGGCTCACCTGACCTGCAGAAGAAGGAGTAAGCCCTGCAGGTGATGGTCCAGGCTGAGCTGCTGTGGATGTACTGGCTCGTCTTTCTGAAGAGTTACCTCCAAAAAGATGACCATGTGTCCTTCTGTGTACATCCTGGAGGTGTCTCTTCATGGTGTGATTCCCAAAGGAATACTTCCTGTTAGGATTACCTCTAGAAAGTACACGCTGACACAGCTTGCAAGTAACTAAGGGTGCATTCACCTTTTGCTGGCCTTCTGGAAAAGTAAAATAATCCCAAACATAAGAAGGCTTTACTTTCCTCGCTCTCTGCCTCAAGACAGTGCTGCTGGTGCTAGCCTCACTCTCAGAAGAGCTCTGCTGTTCTGCCATCGTATCCCAAAGACAAACCAGCTCCTTCTCCCAAGGGATCACAAGCAGAAATGAGGGTAATGGGTGTGGTGTAGGAGAGTTCTAGAACTGAAAGTACTTTCAACCAATCAAAAGTTGTGTTTCATGATCACATGACCTACCGTACGCTTACGGTACGCTTACGGTGCGCTTACGGTGCGCTTACGGCAAAAAGTACGCATGCGCGTAAAAAAGACACGCGCTTGCGCGCATGCGCATAACAGTCACTCCCCGGCACTTCCGCGTAACGTGCGCGTGTGGCGTAAGCGCGCACGCGACCCACGCGCAGTACGCGCGGCTACGCAAAGTACGTAACTATACGCAAGCAGCGTAGATAGATTACGGGCGTTGCGTAAACCGTACGCTTACCGTGAGCTTACGGTACGCGTACTATAAAAAAAAAAAAAAAAAAAAAAAAAAAAATGGAAATAAATTTTACATGTTTATTTTAAAAAATTTATATAAAATAAATATTTAATGATTTTAAAAATTTAAGCATAGTCTTTATAAAAGGTAAGAAAATTAAATTAAAAATATGTTTGAAAAAAATGAAGAATAAAAAAAAAAATAGCATTTAAAAAACCTTGCAAATTCACTGAAAAAACCATGGGTTTCACACACGTTATAGTTAGGAATTAGCATTTAAAAAACCTTAGAAATTCACTGAAAAAACCATAGGTTTCACACACGTTATAGTTAGGAATTAGCATTTAAAAAACCTTAGAAATTCAGTGAAAAAACCATAGGTTTCACACATGTTATAGTTAGCTGGACATTTTACTCGTAAAAAACCAATGAAATTGCCCCGTTATAGTTAGTTCAGCTAACTATAACTCGCGCGCCCGCAATGCACTGCTGATGACGTCACATATTACATCACTCATGACATGGTCAGTGACATCACTCATGACATCACTGATGACATCTCAAATGACATCACTGATGACATCACTGATGACATCATCCTTGTGATAGAGTGGCAGACCTCCTCTCACCTTAATATAAGCTTTGATACACACATTCAAAAATAGAGACTAAAATTTTCAAAACAATGGACATACCAATACCAGTTACAACAACCTCTTCAGTAATTCTAAGATCAACATACACATCCACTCATTCACCAACAGTCCTATACAGTCACTCATACATGTACTCACTCATCATATGTACTCATACACCTATACATCCTGTTACATAATGCCACTCATCCATAGAGTTACTCACACACATAGTCACTCATGCTAGTAAAGAATCAAACATACATTCACCTGCATATACAGTTATACACACACCACCACACTTACTTCTACGGAAACTTACACATACTTAGTCTTTTAAACAATCACTTATAGAAACACATACTTATTCATACAGGAACTCTTTCAATCTCTCCCTCTCACATATACTCACATATATACACCAATAGTCACATATACTAGTTTAAAACATATGTAGTTACTCATAAAGACACTATTGAGACAGTCATTCACTCACTAACACACCAATACACACACGCATCCACCCATGCAGTCCTGCACACATGCTCTGTTCAACACATACAAACAGTGAGTCACTCATTCATGCACCTATGCACTACGTCATACCCCCCACCGAACCATGCAGACACTCAGACTAATACTCAAAAAAAACAACTAATAACCTATATAGACACCCATGTAGCTACTCACCAACCCATGCAGCCACTTATACACAAAGTGAAAAAATGATACAGATATTTACATATTTAAATATTACTCACTAAGCCATGTATTCACTATGATACACTTAATCAGTCAGTTACACAATCAATTTTTCAAAAAGAAATCATCCATTTAGACAGTAATATACCCATTTATTCTTCTATCAACCTTGAGATATACATATATAAAACATATTTAATTATCAGAAAAACACACATTCACTGGATGATGTCATCAGTGATGTCATCAGTGATGTCATTTGAGATGTCATCAGTGATGTCATGAGTGATGTCACTGACCATGTCATGAGTGATGTAATATGTGACGTCATCAGCAGTGCATTGCGGGCGCGCGAGTTATAGTTAGCTGAACTAACTATAACGGGGCAATTTCATTGGTTTTTTACGAGTAAAATGTCCAGCTAACTATAACATGTGTGAAACCTATGGTTTTTTCACTGAATATATATATATATATATATATTATCTACTGGCGGTCGCCAGTAGATAGTTATAGTTAGGACCACGTTTCCATAGGAAATCCGCAACATTCTATTTTGAATAACTTTGGCGCCGGTCGATGAATCCTCGCGAATTTCTCAAAATAGGTGGGGCGCTACGCTCCGCTCCTACCCTGAAAGTCTCGGGGGGATTCGTCAAGCGGGGGCTGAGATAAAAGGGGGGTCCCAAAACGCGTTTTTCCCATGCATTTTTCCATAGGACCTTTAGACAGAGCTACAGCCCGAACGGCTGAACAGAATTACTAGAAATTTGGCAGAGAGGTAGTCCCTAGGTCAAGGAAGTGCCTTTTGTAGGTTTGGTGTAAATCTGTTCAGTAGATCCTGAGAAAATAGCATTTAAAAGCATATATATATGTGGGCGGAGCCTAACCACACATCTCATCCTGAGATCTGATTGGCTGTCAGCACTTCATCCAAGAAGTGTTGGCAGCCATCTTGGGACCAATATACATGATAGCACCTCATTAAAAAGCATTGCAGTTAATAGAAGGTTTTAAGACTTTAGTTACATTATAAATCATTTGTTGATGGTACCATACTCATTTTAGGAATTGTGGTATGTTCTAAGGTGATTTCACCATGTGAAAAAGCCTTCTGCTGGGATATCATGATTGAGAGAAAAATATTTTCTCATGCTTTTACCACAGAGGTTTGGAAGGTGATCTATAGGCTAAACTGAGAGCTTATTTTCTGTAAATTCACATTATCTTTCTCAGTCATGTGAGAATGAAGTCTGACATTCTCAGTAAAACATGTACATCCAACAAGGGCAGAGACTGTCAGTTGATTCCTTTGTGTTCTACTGCAGCTTCCCAGAGTGTTCCAAAGAACTACTAGAGCGCTAACAGTCCTACTTATGATAAACGTATGGCACACCTGAAGCCATCTTGCTTGGATTAAAGTGGTAACTCTTAAAACATTTAATTTAAAAAGGAACAAAATGAGGGGGTTCATTTTTCAATAAAAAGTATGATTAGTGCTGCAGAAAGAAAAATTAGGGCACATTTTGAGTGACTTCTCAAATCCTCTTCTATTTCATTAAAAAATTCTGACATGCAGACTGAAACATGCACTTTCAATACCAGCAGCAGTTTTCCCTGGTGAGCAGTAGCTTTACTACAGTGATCTAATGAGCAAAAAGAATGCTAACATTCTGAATTTATGGCAAATGTGTGACACATCTGAATGCCTTCTTGATGGAATCAAAGTAAAAAACTGAAAGTATTTCCTACTGAGGAGACTGCAGTAAATGAGGAAATTAGGAAACTTCATAACAAATAAGTCTCCCAAGATGGCCACCAGAGACAAAAGAGCCCAAATGTAGCCCAAATATCACCCAGATGTAGCCCAAGTATAGCCCAATGACAGAATGTCCCAGAATGTTCTTAAAAACAACTAGAGCGCTTACTGTCTTCATTATGACAAAAGTATGGCACACCTGAAGCCATCTTGATTGGAATAAACTGGTAACACTTAAAACATTTAATTTAAAAAGGAACACAATGAGGAGGTTCATTTTGCCATAGAAATTATGATTAATGCTGAAGAAAGAAAATGAGGGCACATTTTGAGTGACTTCTCAAATCCTCTTCTATTTCATTAAAAAAATTCTGACATGCAGACTGAAACATGCACTTTTAATACCAGGAGCAGACTTCCATGGTGCAGTAGTTTTACTACAATGATCTAATGAGCAACTAGAGTGCTAACATTCAGAATTTATGGCAAATGTGTGACATATCTGAATACCTTCATGATGGAATCAAAGTAAAAAACTGAAAGCATTTCCTACTGAGGAGACTGCAGTACATGAGGAAATTAGGAAACTTCATAACAAATAAATCTCCCAAGATGGCCACCGGAGACAAAAGAGCCCAAATGTAGCCCAAAATCACCCAGATGTAGCCCAAATATAGCCCAATGACAGAAGTGTGCAAAACACTTATTATTTTGTGTTTTTGCAGTGTTATATAGTGCAGACTTGTCAGGTATTGGAGTGCTTTACATGAGCATTGGTTACATCACACAAGAACACATTCATTTTGGTTGTAGACATGGGGAAACTAAGTGATTTGACCAGAATACAGAATGTCGAGCTGAAGCAGAAACTTCAACCTGGTTCCCCAGTTGCAAAGTCTGCAGTTCTGGAAGTAACACCACATCATCTCCCCTAAGTGCAACATTTAATCAAGTGGTCAACTGGATAAAAAAACATAAAGATAACAAATAATTTAAAAGTGCTTTGTCGCTATTTGAAAACTCAGAAAATATGTCCTTATTTTAGCCTTTTAGAGCACTAACCATAATTTTGATGCCAATAAGACCCTCTCATATATGTAATTTCTAAAGGAAATGCTCTAGGTATTACAGTTTTGATTACATCAAGATGATGTCAGGCGTTCCACACTTTTGTGATAAATATAGAATGTTAGCAATCTAGTTGTTCATTAGGATACTGTTGAGAGGCAGAGGCCAGGGGCACGGACTCTGAAAATTGAAGGCAGGTAGGAGGGTGCAAAGGCAACAATTTAACCACACTGAGCAGGCAGGAAGGGCCGTGGAAGCACAACAGACTATGGAGGGCAGTGGAAAGGGGGGCAGGGGCAACAAACCAATAATACAGGACTTGCAAGAGAGGCTGTTGGAGGCAAGATCTATTACGGGTCAAGGAAGCTAGGGGCGGTCCCCAGATCCCCGGGAGCCACCACAGAACTGAGCAGGAGAGTGAGTCAGGGACAAAAGGGGCACCTTAATTTGAGCCGGGGTGCCTAGGAACGCTTGCTCCAAAAATGAAGAAAACAGACATATGAGACATGGAATTGGAGGCAGAATACAATGGCAGTTTAATGAGAAGATGCAACTTCAAAGAAACCGCAGAATAGAGACATAAAGTACAAAATACAGAATCCAGATAATCATACAGCTGTCATGATATTCTCTGTATCTCAATTAATGTACTGACAGAGAGAGAGAGAAAACACATCTATAAATGCATCATGAGAAACAAGTTACACCAAGGAAAATGTTACCTAGGAACACTCACGTTTACTCTTAGAGCAAGCATTCCTGCAATTACAATACAAAATCTTTTAAATGCTAAAGTAAAGAGAACAATGGTTAAACATAACATGACATTTCATATAGGTAAAATAGAATAAGATACTTCAAGCAAAGCAGAGCAAGACATTTTAAGCAAAGGAAGACAAGAGCTCCCAGCTCTTGGGGAAAACCTGCACTGCCTGTTAACCTACATACAGACGGCGAGGTAGTCCGTCGATATCTGTGGGTGCTCCCTTTTTATATCATTTTGTGGGCTCCTTTGCACGCTACATCTACCTACGTATGCTACCCAAAAGCTTCGTCTGCAGATTTTACCAGACATTTCGTCATTTACCCACTTAATGCTGACAATGGACTGGGTGAAAAGGTCAGTCTCTCAGGCCAATCGCTTATCGTAAGTTCCATAGAGCAAGCAGAAAATAATGGGTATTGTACGGGAATTCAATATATTCATGTATAAAATCTCCTCAGTTCTCCTAACCTGACGCTCTGCGGTTGCCACTTCCTTAAAAGCGGGAAACCTGCCCAGGAAGCAAGTACCAGTCCAGGATGCAGCCTACTGTATGTCGACAGCTTCAGGGGGATGTTGAACTTTGATACCGAGCACGGAGCACTCGGGTAGGGTGGGGGCTACTGGTTTGGAGCAGAAGGCCTCGCAGACCTGCCTTCAGACTGCTATACACTAAAATTGCAGAGCTATGGTCAATTTAACAAAGAGGCCTACATATTGAACAGAAGGACCTACACAGGGGTTTTATACTGGCTGAGTGGTAAGGATGTCTCAGGATAATTATATAGCAACACAGGACCCGCTGGTCAATTTAATACGGCCTACAAATGCAGCTGGCAGGGCAAGGACAAGGGTCTCATACTTCAGGTGTGGACAGAACGGGCCAGGGGCCCCCTGTGATACAAAATCTACCCTCCTTCAAGCCTGTGGCAATGTAATAGACCATTGTGGGCAGAAGGAAGAGGCAATGGTAGTACAACCATACATGCCAACAGACCCGATTCAGCCAGGAAACGTCCAATGTTTTTAAGCTCAAATGGGCTTTATTTGATCTGTCTCCTGTCTACAATATCCTCTTTTTCAATGTAACTCAAAGGGGAAAATCAATACCCCAGTTTTTTTTCAAAATCTCCCTCTTACCAAGTTCAAAATGTTCGCAAGTATGGTACATTGGATCATGGAAGGAAATGGGATAGGGACATGGACTTGGATAACAGAGGACAGGAGGGACATGGAGAGGTGCACCAAACTGACCCTGCAGGGCAGGCATCAGGGTTTGCAGCAGCACAATACACCACACGGGAGTGCAGCACAACAATCCATAGAAAGCAAGAGGGAGGGGACAGGACTATGCACATGGACAACAGAGAACAGAGGGGCAAGAGGCAATGGTAGCTAGCTGACCATAATGGACAGACAGGAGAGAAAGCTGCAGCATAACAGACCATAAAGGGCAGGAGGGACGGATCAGGGGCATTACAATGGAACAGACAAGCCAGGAGGGAGGGAGTAGGGCTGGGGGCAAGGGGGCAGGGCAGGAGCAGCAAGATAGCCATGGAGGTCAGGCAGGATGGGCACTAGAAGCAAGACACACCATGAAGAGCAACAGTGAGACTGTGATGGCATACACACAGACCATGGAGGGAAGGTGGGAGGGGGTCAGGGGCAGCTAACTGACCACACAGGGAAGGTGGGAGGGGCCATGGCAGCACAGAAGACCATGCATGGCAAGTGGGAGGGTTAGTGGCAGCACAATGGCTATGATGGGCAAGAAAGAGGGTGGAGGGGCATGCACAAAGGACGATGGAGGATAGAAGGGAGGGTCAGGACCTGTGCACAGACAAGAAAGTTCAGGGGAAGGGACCTCACAACAGACCACACGGGGCAGGCAGGAGGAGCAGCTGCAGCACAACAGACCAGGGAGGGCAGAAGGATGTGGCAGTACAATGGACCATGTAGGACAGGAGGAAGAGGATAGGGGCATGGCATGTGGACAGGCAGGGTGGAGGTGACAGGGACAGGTTACAGTCATCTGACAATGCTAGGCAGGTGGGAGGGGAGTGCCAGCTCAACAGAACACTCAGAGTAGATAGGAGTGGCAGGTCCATGGGACATGGTGGGCAAAAAGGATGGAGCAGGGGCATGCACAAAGACATCGGAGGGCAGGGGGAAGGAGAATAGGGGCAGCAAGCTAAGCACAGAGTTTAAGCAGGAGGTCAATGATGGGACATAGAATTGGGCAATGGAGGGCAGGAGGAGTGGACTGGTGCATCATACTGAGGGCAGTGGCAGCACATCAGACCATGCATGGCAGGAGGGAGGAGGCTAGTCCATGGATTCACACAACAGAGGATAGGGAGGAAGGGGATGGGGCAGCAAGCTAACTGTTCAGAGAAGGCGGGTATTAGGAACTTTATTGTTTTTAAAACATTGTGTCTGTGCGAACTACTTAAAATATGAACAAGTATGCAGCATAATCTCACTTTTATTCAGGAAGAAGAGGACGTTTGTGACTGTGACTCCGGGCTCACTTGGCAGAAACACCCCCTGACCCTCCACCCCCTATCGCAAAATGTAATGCCCGTGAAAAGGGTAGGTGAACACAGTGTTATATAGAACATAGTCCTGAGAGCACGATTGAAAATGAAAACTAGATATAGTGTATGGTATAAACTATGCACCAAAAAGTGTGATATAAGATGAACCAGGCGTGAAATATAATATGCAATACATTGTGCGCAATGACAGATTCATTGGAGTGCGCGAGATAGCACAGGCACTAGCGCGTGCTATGCGATATGCGCCTTGGAGTGTAATATGCACAGGGCAGTGTTGTGTAACCTAACTAGTCTCTAAAGTTGTAATATAAAATATGTGCTGGGGAGTGTAAGGTTGCATATGCACTGTGAGAAAGATATGGATCCCAGATTGTAATATGTATGGCATAGCGCTGTGCTTTATAACATAGGCTCTGTGGCGCTTACTGGAGGTACCTAGTGGTATAGTTTGACCCTAGGGACCCTTAGGATTCAAGGGGACTTAATCTCTCAACTTAGAACAGCCACAGGGCGCGTTTACACAGTGGTGAAGGGAGGGGACGGGGCCTGAGGTGACATGTGCAAACACGCACTATGGCACGTTTTAAATTGGGGATATAATTTCCCTTCAATACTGAGGGCCCCTGGGGGCTAACTAGCCCACCAAGTGCTTCCAGTAAGCGCCACTGAGCTGCATTGCAGAGAGGTGGTCCAGGCCGTGCCACTTTTTACACCTCTCTGCAACGCAGCTCTGTGGCACTTACTGGAGGTACCTAGTGGGCTAGTTGGACCCCAGGGACCCTCAGGATTCAAATGAACTTAATCTCCCAACTAAAAACGGACACAGGGCGTGTTTACACAGTGGTGAAGGGAGGGGACGGGGCCTGAGTTAACGTGTGCAAAAACGCCCTGTGGCCTGTTTTAAGAGGTAGTTTTAATCCCCATGCCCTCTTATATACTAGGGGCTTACAGAGGAGGTCATGCTAATCACAGGGGGACCCCAACGCATAATGTTCCCTAGTGTATGTAGGTGTTTTCACTGTATTCTAAGTGTCTTTTAACATAGCACTGGCTCTAGGACTGGTTAGTCAGGCTCAGTTACCACCAGTATCCGTCTGAAAAAGTTGAGGGTACAGGATGATTTTGCAACAAGGCTTGTTTCTGCTCTTCTTTTTGTTCTTTCTGCACGTTATCCTTCTTCCTGCACTTATCTTCGTATTTGAGGACTTCTGTTGCTTCTTTCTGCACTTCTTTTGTTTCTTTTTGTGCATTTTTCTTCTTTCTTCACATGTCCTATCTCTGTAGGCATAGTTAGAAATTAGCATTTAAAAAACCTTTGAAATTCACAGAAAAAACCATAGGTTTCAGGCACGTTATAGTTAGGAATTAGCATTTAAAAAACCTCAGAAATTCACTGAAAAAACCATAGGTTTCAGGGGTGTTATAGTTAGCTGGACTTTTCACTTGTACAAAACCATTGAAATTCCCCCGTTATAGTTAGTTCAGCTAACTATAACTCGGGCGCCCACAATGCACTGCTGATGACGTCACATATTACATCACTCATGACATGGTCAGTGACATCACTCATGACATCACTGATGACATCTCAAATGACATCACTGATGACATCACTGATGACATCATCCTTGTGATAGAGTGGCAGACCTCCTCTCACCCTAATATAACCTTTGATACACACATTCAAAAATAGAGACTAAAATTTTCAAAACAATGGACATACCAATACCAGTTACAACAACCTCTTCAGTAATTCTAAGATCCACATACACATCCACTCATTCACCAACAGTCCTATACAGTCACTCATACATGTACTCACTCATCATATGTACTCATACACCTATACATCCTGTTACACAATGCCACTCATCCATAGAGTTACTCACACACATAGTCACTCATGCTAATAAAGAATCAAACATACATTTACTTGCATATACAGTTATACACACACCACCATACTTACTTCTACGGAAACTTACACATACTTAGTCTTTTAAACAATCACTTATAGAAACACATACTTATTCATACAGGAACTCTTTCAATCTCTCACTCTCACATATACTCACATATATACACCAATAGTCACATATACTAGTTTAAAACATATGTAGTTACTCATAAAGACACTACTGAGACAGTCATTCACTCACTAACACACCCATACACACACTCATCCACCCATACAGTCCTGCACACATGCTGTGTTCAACACATACAAACAGTGAGTCACTCATTCATGCACCTATGCACTACGTAATACCCCCCACCGAACCATGCAGACACTCAGACTGATACTCAAAAAAACAACTAATAACCTATATAGACACCCATGTAGCTACTCACCAACCCATGCAGCCACTTATACACAAAGTGAGAGACTGATACAGATATTTACATATTTAAACATTACTCACTAAGCCATGTATTCACTATGATACACTTAATCAGTCAGTTACACAATCAATTTTTCAAAAACAAATCATCCATTTAGACACTTATATACCCATTTATTCTTCCATCGACCTTGAGATATACATATATAAAACATATTTAATTTTCAGAAAAACACACATTCACTGGATGATGTCATCAGTGATGTCATCAGTGATGTCATTTGAGATGTCATCAGTGATGTCATGAGTGATGTCACTGACCATGTCATGAGTGATGTAATATGTGACGTCATCAGCAGTGCATAGCGGGCGCGCAAGTTATAGTTAGGTGAACTAACTATAACGGGGGAATTTCAATGGTTTTGTACAAGTGAAAACGCCCCTGAAACCTATGGTTTTTTCAGTGAATTTCTAAGGTTTTTTAAATGCTAATTCCTAACTATAACGTGCCTGAAACCTATGTTTTTTTCAGTGAAAATATATATATATTGGTGAACTGCTGAGGGCAAAAAGGAACTGCAGTAGCACTGGAGCCTTTAACAAGGAAAGTGCAGAGATGATTGAGAGATTTAAACTCCGTGGTTACCCTACTTGGGTACTTAAGAAAGCCATGAGTAGAGTAGAACGGGTGGATAGGCAAGAGACATTGAGAGAAGACTCTACTAGTGTGGAAGAAACCAGTACAACTGAGACTAGAGTGATCCTTACCTACAACGCAGAATCTGACAGCATCAGACATATACTCTCCAAAAACTGGAATACCCTCAGAAACGACAACAGCATAGGTCACACGTTTAAGAACAGACCCAACATCACTTATAGGCGAGGTAGAAATTTGAGGGACATTTTGGTACGCAATGACATCACCCCAATACCTGAGAGAGGGATTCAGAACCTTGTGGGATTTTTTCCTTGCGGTCATTGCAAAGCGTGTTCTGCCAGCACCTGTCGCAAAGAATACAAACAAGGCTCTAACCGCAGAGAAATAACCCAATTCCTCACATGCAGTACTACATTTGCGATATACGCCATTGAATGTCCCTGCAACCTATACTATATAGGAAGCACTACCCTTATGGCCAAGAAAAGGATATTAGAACATAAGCGGGCAATCAATAACAAAGACCCGAAATATCCTGTAGCACGCCATTTCCAAGAGAGACACTATTCAGATTCCTCACTTCTTAAGTACTTTATTTTAGAACAAGTACTTAATGATCACAGAGGAGGTAACAGAACATTAAAACTCAGACAGAGGGAGTCCAGGTATATCATAGATCTACAGACCAAGGCTCCGGGGGGAATGAACCAAGATGAGGAACTGTCGATCCATTTGAAAAAAGAATAATCTATCACTGTAATAGTAGGACTGTTTCACTCCTGATGAGATCTGATCTGGAGTTTTGTAGTCCCTGTCTCTATAACAATGTTTTTCCTTCCATGTTTTTCTACATCCTCTATCTTAACTCTGTTGCTTGGTTAACATTAATAGATTCTTCCATTTCTATGTTTTACCTTAGTCATACAGTGTGTTGTAATTTTACAATTCTGTATTTTAATCCTTGCATTTTATGGTTTTTTTCACAGGAGAGAAGGAAGGTACCTACCCACTTCACAGGCTACCTAACCTTTTCTTCAATGCCACTCTTGCACTATCACGACGATATTGGGCACTATATTGCGACTGGATACTTCTAAGATGGGCACCTATCAACAACAGGATAAGTGAATTTTGGGCTATATCACGTATTACGAACATTATATACCCCCTCTCCTTTTTGTGAACTACTTTCCGGAGCTATGTTTCTTAGATTTATTGATTCATTATGGGCATTATGCCGAGACCTGTAATTGAACATACTCCCAGTATTTTGCCTATTAGAGGGTTTATACTTGTATGAGCACTATGCTTAGATGCTTACTAACTTGACATTTTGTCAGTTTTTAGCCCAGCCTGTACATCTCACACACTCACACACAGCTTTGGCATATGCACTAGCTAGGCTGGATAATATACAGTGAGGTCTTTTGCATCAGCCATGTACTAGCCGAGACACTCACATTAGACCACACGGTTAGTTGCTATTAATATAGACACACTACAGAAACATCGTATTATACACAATTCTGGAGTGGTTTTATTTTACTTCCACTTACACTATAATATGTCGATGTTTTGACATTCCTTGTCACTCTGATTCCTTACAGATCGCATTGAGACATTTACTTTTTGTATATATCGAACTTTATTGACAAACTGTCTTGTGTCTACATCAGAACTATAAAGCCTAGTAATGTTTTCATTTTTTGCAATTGCATTACATTGATCTTAGCGGCAACACTATGTTGGTCTGAGTATGTATTTTCGCTTGGGTCATACTTATCACTTGATTCAGTTATTTGCATTATGTATTCATTCTATGACCTGTGCAACATGGCGGCCGTTTTCATTTACACAGTCCTGTTTCTATTTTGCACTTTCCGGAGTGACGTACCTGTTGTATATAGTCGCACTGTGTGCTCTAATGCACGGTTTTCATGTGAGCAAGGCTGCGGATGCAGTCGAAACGCGTCATGGAATAAACCTGGTCCACATCACTCGTTGGTTGTGCTGTTGACTTGCCTGAGAGCGCACTGAATTTTTGATATATTGGATATTATTGCCAGTTGCTTCGCTGGCGTGTACGCCACTTTCCACGGGGCGAGCTGTCCAGAAGGAGCATATGTACTTGGATATATATATATATATATATATATACACATATATATTATCTACTGGCGGTCGCCAGTAGATAGTTATAGTTAGGACCTATTTTCCATAGGAAATCCGCAACATTCTATTCCCAATAAGTCTGGCGCCGATTGACGAATCTTCGCGAAATGCTCCAAACTTTTGGCCAGCTCCGCTGCGCTCCTACCTTGAAAGTTATGTGGTGATTCGTCAAGCGGGGGCCAAGAAAAAAGGGGAGTCCCAAAACACGTTTTCCCCATGCAATTTCCTATAGGATCTGTTGTCGCCTGAACCGCTGAACGGAATGACACCAAATTTGGCAAAGAGGTAGTCCTCAGTTCAGACTCGTGCCTTTTGCATAAATGGTGTGAATCTGTTCAGTAGTTCCTGAGAAAATTAGGGTAAAAAAGTTAGTGATATCTATGACCGGGGAGGATCCGCGGACCCTACCTGCACCGTAAGCGCACCCTCCCCGAACCAAGCGCGCACCCTCCCGATCGCGCGCTGAATGCTAATTGGCTGTCGAGTGTCTCTCTACAATTTGAAACCAGGAACTGTTGGCGGCCATTTTCTGCCTCGGTAGAAGCGAGGCTGAAGAAGCAAGGGGAATAAGTGTGTAAAACATATAAAGGGGGCAGAGTGGAAATACTCTGACCCTCTAGAGGTGCTTAGGGGGTCCCAGAAGGACCCCCTTTTTTTTTTTTTTTTAAACGGCGAAATACGCGCACTGTGCGCGCATCCTAACGCGTTGGGTGCACGGATTCTCACGCGTTGGGTGCGCGGATCCACGGCAATGTTTTTTGATAAAAGACAAGAAATCATTGGTTGTATGACTACTTTCTACACTGAAAGGTAGGGTGTATATTTCTGTTTTTTAAAGGTATGATTCTTATTGGCTAACAAAAACAGATTGTAAGGAATATTATATATGATAAGCTGATATGTTGATAAGTCAAGCACACTTCCTGTCTTGTTTAGTAAGATTGTGTGCTGAACTTGTGACCTGTGAGCTCAGTGCAGTGTTCCATGACCTGTTTCTATGGTAACAGGCAGAAGGCAGATTGGGGGAAGGGTTGAAATGTATTTCAGTTGGAAAGGGTTGAAATGTTTAACCAATAGAAATGTGTGTTTGCTTTTGAGTTTATGTGTGAAGGATTGTGATTTGATGTTTACATGTATATGTGTGGAAAATGAAAGGGAAACTTTTCCATTCTTTGTTTTTGCTGAGAGGTGAACAGTGCAGAGATTCTGTAAAAGAAAATATGGTGAGTGATTGATATACTTCTTAATCTACAAAAGAACTTGAAAGACGAGTTATTTAATTGTGAGGGGATGTATGTAGACTATTTTGATTTTAATCAGACTAATGTATTTCTCCTGCTAAAGTGTAGGGAGTACTTTTTTTTATCTACAATGTGTGTGCATGTAGAAACCATTCTGTGATAAGCATTTGTGTTTTTCATGTGTTTGTAGACAGATAACTGTGCTGTTTTTATATTTTGGTAGAATTAGAAACCAGTCATTGTTTATGAATTTGTGAAATGAGTTATGTTATGTTTCTATACTAAAATGTAGTACTACTTCTAGATGAAGAAATTTGTTTTCGTTTAGTGCAAGGGATAGTGTTGTTTGTCTAGAATCACACAGTGAGTCTGTGTGCATTTGGGAACCACTGTGAGAGAAGCATTTGGTAACATTGTGTATTTGCTGACAGATAACTGTTTTAACTTGTCATGTTGTGAAGTTTTAGTAGCATTAGAAGACAGTTATGGCTTATGATTTGATTAAATGAGTCAGGCTTTGACAGAAAAGTGCAGTCCTGAAATATATAGATTGTGCGCAGTTCCCTTACCACTTGCACTGTAGTGAATGAGTTTTGGTAAACTCCTAAGGATAGTGGTGCTTGTCTAGAATCACACTGTGAGTCTGTGTGCATTTGGGAACCACTGTGAGAGAAGCGTTTGGTAACATCGTGTATTTGCTGACAGATAACTTTTTTAAAACCTGTCATGTTGTGAAGTTTCAGTAGCATTAAAATCCAGTCTTTGCTTATGTGTTGATTAAATGAGTCATGCTTTGACACTGATGTGCTGTACTTAAATATGTAGATTGTGTTCAGTACCATTAACTCTTCAAGACTAGTGAATGGGTTTTGGTAAACTCCTAGGATAGTGTTGATTGTCTAAAAGCACACTGTGAGTCTGTGCGCATTTGGGTAAGGATTGTGAGAGAAGCATTTGGTAACATTGTGTATTTGCTGACAGATAACTGTTTTAAAACCGGTAATGTTGTCAAGTTTTAGTAGCATTAGAAGCCAGTCTTTGCTTATGCGTTGATTAAATGAGTCATGCTTTGACACTGATGTGCTGTACTTAAATATGTAGATTGTGTGCAGTACCATTAACTCTTCCAGACTAGTGAATGAGTTTTGGTAAACTCCTAGGATAGTGTTGCTTGTCTAAAATCACACTGTGAGTCTGTGCGCATTTGGGTAAGGATTGTGAGAGAAGCATTTGGTAACATTGTGTATTTGCTGAGAGATAACTGTTTTAAAACCGGTAATGTTGTCAAGTTTTAGTAGCATTAGAAGCCAGTCTTTGCTTATGCTTTGATTAAATTAGTGAGGCTTTGACACAAAAGTGAAGTTCTGAAATATGAAGATTGTGTGCAGTTCCCTTACCACTTCTACAGTAGTGAATGATTTTTGGTAAACTCCTAGGTATAGTGGTTGTTGTCTAGAATCACACTGTGAGTCTGTGTGCATTTGGGAACCACTGTGAGAGAAGTGTTTGGTAACATCGTGTATTTGCTGACAGATAACTGTTTTAAAACATGTCATGTTGTCAAGTTTAAGTAGCATTAGAAGACAGTTATGGCTTATGCGTTAATTAAATGAGTCATGCTTTGACACTGATGTGGTGTACTTAAATATGTAGATTGTGTGCAGTACCATTAACTCTTCAAGACTAGTGAATGAGTTTTGGTAAACTCCTAGGATAGTGTTGCTTGTCTAAAATCACACTGTGAGTCTGTGTGCATTTGGGTAAGGATTGTGAGAGAAGCATTTGGTAACATCGTGTATTTGCTGACAGATAACTGTTTTAAAACCGGTCATGTTGTCAAGTTTTAGTAGCATTAGAAGCCAGTCTTTGCTTATGCTTTGATTATATGAGTCAGGCTTTGACATAAAAGTGCAGTCCTGAAATATGAAGATTGTGTGCAGTTCCCTTACCTCTTCCACAGTAGTGAATGATTTTTGGTAAACTCCTAGGTATAGTGGTTGTTGTCTAGAATCACACTGTGAGTCTGTGTGCATTTGGGAACCACTGTGAGAGAAGCATTTGGTAACATCGTGTATTTGCTGACAGATAACTAATTTAAAACCTCTCATGTTGTCAAGTTTTAGTAGCATTAGAAGCTAGTCTTTGGTTATGCATTGATAAAATGAGTCAGGGTTTGACACTAAGGTGCAGTACCATGTACTATTCTGTTCACTGTGGCAGAACTGAACATTTTAAAGTTTTACCTAAGCACTGTCCTAGAAGTAGTCTGATTATTTAGTCAGTTTCTAAGTACCAAATAGATTGCTTCAAATGTCTATGCAGTATGCGTGTAGTGTTCTAACATACTATACACTTGTCTTTTACACCTTCAATTCCCTAGTCAGTATCCATACACTTCCAGGAAACATCCTGTCACTTCCTTTGCAGTCCTCTAGAGACCCATTCAACAGCATGTACTAATCCATTCACTGTGCCAAAACCCAAACACTTATAAATTCACCAAGACACTCTCTTTCCAGTACTCTAATGATTCAGTCACTGCCTAAGTATTCATGCACTGAGCCAGGTCTTAGCACATGGACTTCTTCAAACCCCTATCCACTATACATGCAGTCCTCTAACCACCTACACACTTGTCTTTCACACCTTTAATTCCCCAGTCAGTATCCGTTCACTTCCAGCAAACACCCTCTCACTGCCGTTGCACTCCTCTAGTGACCCATTCAGCATCATGTACTAATTCATTCACTGCGCCAAACCCTAATAAATTCACCCAGGCACTCTCCTTGCGGTACTCTAATCATTCAGTCAGTACCCAAGTACTCATCCAGTGACCCAGGCCTTAGTATATGGACTGCTTCAAACCCTTATCCACTATGCATGCAGTCCTCTAAACACGTACACAATTGTCTTTCACACCTTCAATTCCCTAGTCAGTATCCATACACTTCCAGGAAATACCCTGTTACTCCCTCTGCAGTCCTCTAGTGACCCATTCAGCACCATGTACTAATCCATTCACTGTGCTAAAAGCCAAACACTTATAAATTCACCAAGATACTATCTTTGCAGTACTCTAATCATTCAGTCAGTGCCTAAGTATTCATACACTGAGCCAGGCCTTAGCACATGGACTGCTTCAAACCCCTATGCACTGTGCATGCAGTCTTCTAACAACCTACACACATGTCTTTCACACCTTCAATTCCCCAGTCAGTATCCGTTCACTTCCAGCAAACACCCTGTCACTGCCTTTGCACTCCTCTAGTGACCCATTCAGTACCAAGTACTAATCCATTCCCTGTGCGAAAAGCCTAGCACTAATAAATTCACCTAGGCACTCTCCTTGCTGTACTCTAATCATTCAGTCAGTACCCA
Organism: Triturus cristatus; assembly: GCF_964204655.1. Lineage (NCBI taxonomy): Eukaryota > Metazoa > Chordata > Amphibia > Caudata > Salamandridae > Triturus > Triturus cristatus. The sequence goes on from NC_140579.1 coordinate 195,235,393, forward strand.
AGTCATGCAGTGAGCCAGGCCTTAGCACATGGACTGCTTTAAATGCCTATGCAGTATGGATGCAGTCCTCTAATAACCTACACAGTTGTGTTTCACACCTTTTATTCCCTAGTTAGTATTCATACTCTTCTAGCAAACACTCTGTCACTCACCCAGTGTGTCTCCTTATAGTACTGTAATCATTTAGTCAGTTAGCATGTAGTCTTTTAGTGAGGTAGGCTTTAGGGCATGAACTGCTTCAAAGTAGTATGCACTATGCATGTAGTGTTTTAACGATCGTCACACTTGTGGTTCAGGGCTATAGTTTCTTAGTCAGTTTTTATATAAAATGTGTTTGTACAGTAATGGAATAGTATAAATTTGAAAGTTATTAATACACATTTATTTCTGATTCTTTTTTACAGATACAGAACAGGAGTGTTTCTCATCTGTTTGCACTCTTCTCGTGCAAGATTGTTTGGATGAAGGGTCCTCAGGTGTTTCATCATACTTGCTGTGCCGCACAAGTAATTTTTGTTAGGATCCCCTCGTAACAGAACTCTTTGGCAAATCTTGCGAGTGATGAAGGTGGCATTGGTCTTTGTTTGCCCCTTGGGAAAAGTAAAAAAACTTCCTCACCACTGAAGAAAAACGTTGTGGGCGTGGTGCCTTCTGCGGCAACATTTACAGTTTTTGTAAGTTAAACTTATAAAAGTTTGTTAGCATTTTATATATCTGTGATTTGTTTCTTGTGGTATTTTGTTGAGAATACCATGTTGTTGTTTTTTTAACAATCTTTCTGATTTTCCAGGTCTGTCGTCGACATCCATGGTCCCCACAGGAGTGTTTCACCTTGTTGTTTTGTATTATTGTTGTTACATTTTGTTTATTAGTTTATTGTTCATATATATATTAATAAAAATATAAAGTTTGAAAATAGTTTATCGTTTATATATTTATTATTGTAAAAAATAAAGTTTGAAAATAGTTTATCGTTTATATATTTATTATTGTAAAAAATAAAGTTTGAAAAAAAAATGAATAACGTTTTTGGTTGTTCTCTTAACTGCTGTGTGACTCTTTCTTGTTCTTATTACTGTTATTTGATGAAGTCCACCATGGTGTTAAATTTTGGGGCACTTATCGCTGGAATACTGGTGATATCTGCAGTTTGCACCAACTTCTGAATAGTGTGTTAGATTTATCTCAACTTTACTTCCGTTAAAGTGCTGATAATGAAATGGAGAGTAGCCGTTCCCGTGCAAAATGACACGAGGTGCACCTTTCCGATTCATTCTAAATACTAAAATCCTGTATTGAATTGCACTGAGGTATTGGCTGCACTTACAGTGTACACACAAAATCTATTAAGAAATCTCATTGTATTTATATTGATTGGGAATAGTGCGTCAGGTGCTGGATCTTGACGAGATACACTGCTCAGTTCGTATATTGTTCTGCACACGAAAAAAATCACATCACAACTTTCACACCAATTGCAATGCGAAACAAATTCCGGCGATAAGACACGTTAGCACCAGGGATTTTACACCTGCTTTCTGCTGGTGTTAAGCAGGACAACTACCTGCACCATGAAAGGGAACACAGCCAAGAGCCACACCAGAACACCCACAGGTGCCATAGAGTCAATGAGCATGATACAGGGATACCCATGAGGGCAAGAAGACTCATCTCAACAACTCCAGGACCGCCAATGCCCCCCAAACCCACATAGTAAGTGTGTCCCTGTGGTCATTGTCTTAGCATGATAGGCACGAGCCCTGCAACATCACAGTGTGCTGTCACCTCAGCGTTGGCAGTGAGCCTGCATATGTAGCTACGTACGCATCCTCTTGCATGCACAACTGGCGTGTGCTGGTCTGGGGTTCACAGGTCAGTGCAGGGGTGTGCCTATCCAGCAAGGGGAACGGGGTGTCTCGGACATGTCCGTGTACAGGAAGTGCGGTAAGTGTGTCTCTGTGTTCTGGTGTGACCTGCTACAAGAGCCACAGCAGTCAATGTTGTAAAGTGGCATGCACCACCTCCAAACGGCACTGTGATGTTGTAGTTGGAATGTAGCAGGACATGCGCAAATAGGCATTACAATGGTGTGCCGTACAAGTGCACGAGATACAAAAGTATGGGGGCTCGTGGGAGGGAGGAGCAGCCGTTTGGCAACATAACACACAGTGAACTCGACCATGTGCCAGATGCTGGGCATCTCATCCATGATGACCACGGTCGCAGACATCCCACAACACCAACGACTGGCCTTTGTACACATCCTGTATGAATGCAGCGTGGTTTTCACTTCTATGCTCGTTCAGTGGTGTGATGTTGGCGGGTTGTGTGACTTGTGCTCCTTGTTGGTGTGTTTCATTTTGGCCATTGTAAGTCTATATGTGTGTTTTTTTTTGTTGTTTTTTTTTTTTCCAAAACCTTTATTGATCATGAAGAAATATCACACAGCTGTACGCCTACATCCTGAATGAACAGGCCGGCAGCGACAACATGCAGTATAAGAATCAAGAAGCGCAGGTTGAAAAGCATCAACTGGGTTACACAGCATGTCGCCTACAACCCAGACGGGCCGGCCGCGTAGTATTGGAATTTGAGCTGTTTAAGTATGCAGTAGTAAGCAGTCATATCAGAAGGAGGTATTCGAGCATGAGGTACATGAGGTTTCTTTCAACTTTAGTAACCAACCAAAAAGTGCAATATGAACTGTGCCCTCCCAGAAGATATCCTCCATACACAGTATGAGGCAGATAAGGTAGTGCGGCGCAGTGCTGTGAGGGCAATACATCCCACTATGGAGTGCAGTCAGTAACCGGAGTAGTGACGCCCTACGCCCCAAAGACCCATCTAGTGATCTGGGAGGATATGGCAATGACCCAAGTAGAAAACGTGATATGATGCTACTTCCTGTAATGCCGTGCATTCTATGCCGTCGTGGGGTGGACTCCACCCTACCCCGGTCCCGGGGGGACGATAGGCCCGTAGCTCTCCTCACCCGTGTAGCCTGTGGATGGTGTGCGATCCCACGGGATGTGTGTAGCCCTGCCGGATGTACCAAGAACGCATGCATATTATGTATGGGAAGCAAAAGGAGTGAGGAAGGGGAGGGGATCAATCAGTTTCAGTTGCTAGTGGAATAGGTGCTGGAGCTAGCGTGGTGGACCGGCCATCCACTGCTGTGTCATTATTCGCGTCAGTCGTGGAGGCGTCTGGGACCTGTGCCCGTAGGAGATACGCAGTAAGGGGACCCCAAAGGTCCCTGGGGCGTGATTTGTGAGGCAAAAGGTCCGAATAACTGTGCAGTTGTTCCTGCCAAGTTGTCATCGTATCCAGCCAAGTTTTGAATTTAGGCGCTCGCCCTCGCCCCCATCTGCATGCGACGTGGCGCCTTGCCAGCAGAAGTCCCAGCGCAAAAAAATTCCGGTGTGTCTTAACAGCAGGGTTGGAGTGGCCCAGCAGGGCAATCTTAGGACAAGGCGCAATGCTTACCCCAATCATTTCAGAGAGAGCCGAAAATACCGCCACCCAATAGGCGGCCACGGCCTGGCACGACCATGCCAGGTGCATGAAGTCCGCTCCTGGCCTCCTGCACCGTAGGCAGCGATCAATGTCCCGGAGTCCGAAGCGGTGCAATTTGGCAGGGGTAAAGTAGAGGCGATGCAGAAATTTAAAGTGAACCAGTCGAAGGCGGGCATTACCTGTCACCGCATTGGTATGAGAGCAACTCTCTTCCCACCGAGCATCCGACAGTGGTTCCCCCAGATCATTGTCCCAGTCAGTGCGTGCTCGGAGAGGGGGGGGGACGGAGCCGCCTGCGCATGGTTATATAACATGGAGACCACATGTGTCGGGGTTCCCTTCTGCAGCAGAGCATGTAGAGGCGCCACGGTATCCGGCTCATCCGGAAAGTCAGGCGTGACCGCCTTGATATTTTGCCGGAGCCGAATGTAAAGAAAGGTATCCATAACCGAAGGAGTAGTTTCCCCAAAGAAGTGTGTCGCCGTACAAAAACTCCCCTGGTGGTATAGATCCCCCCAAGTGTGAATCGCAAGCTTTGTGAGCATTTTACAGCCTATCTCCTCACGGGTAACACTCAATCTGGGATCATGTGCCAGAGCCATGCGAGGAGAGTATAGGAATTTCACTTCCATATGTTCCGCCAATCGTTTCCACGCACTGACAGTGCAGTCGACCGCGGTGGGGTCCCGATGTTCTATTCGGGCTGTCGTGTATAAATATCCGGAAGGTTGCTCAGGCCTCATATATCCATCTTCAACTGCCAGGTGCGCCATAAAGGGAGGGGGGTGGAACCAATAGGCAGCGAAGTGACCCTGTGCGCAGTCATACATGCCTGTGGCTCACAAGGAGCCTCGGTGCATATGCCAGTTCAAACCGGTCCTGGGGCACACCAGTCCCGGGCCTGGGGCGAGCTGGACAAAGGATTGGGGGTGTAACCACCCCCCTTCCTGGTCCCACCCATAGGGAGGTACCTAGCAGGTAGTCCGGCCCCTAGAATCCGAATAAAGGTAGGAGCTGTGTCCTAAGACTTCAGACATCCTGGAATCAACTTAAAACTAAGAAGAAGACGGGAACTTCGACGCTCTGCTGCACAGAGGACTGAAGCCAATCTCCCCTGTGGTCAGGGAGTGACCACCTTGCTAACGCAAGCACCATCCAGCGAATCAACGTCTGCTTTGCCGCCGCCTCCCGCCGGAGCCCGAGCCCAGAGACTGACAAGACCTGGACCTCCAGACCTCTCACCGCCCGATCCACAGTCCCTGCAAAGAGGAGACCCGTGGAGGCACCGAGACACGTGGAGCCAGCCATCTTGAAACGACTACGACAAGCTGACCAGTGCAACAACCGAGGCTCCCTCCAAGTTGTGCTTTGGGTCCTGAGAAGCCCAACCCTCGAGCAGCATCTGCACCAAAGGTGAGCCCTCCAGCATCTCCACGATCTGCGTGGGGCCCTTCTGCATTTTGCCACTCGACGCGCCTAACCGGTTGCTGGCCCGCTGGCTAGTGGCCATCTTGGCGACGAAATCTACGACAAACACCGCTGGTCTGGTTGCTCCAGACTGGCCCTTGCTCCCCTCCAAAGGAGCAGTTCCTCTGACCTTGCTGGTCAGAACCATCAGCTTAAACTCCTTGCCTACAACAATTGCTTTTGCCAAGGCTTGTTTGCTTCGATCAAGTCGCCGACACCGCCGACAGCGAGAGCCTGCGTGGGACAGCTCGTGACTCGACTCCTGGACGTCGTCGACCTTCAGGGACCACGTGGCTGCAGAGTCAAGCTACACCTTCCTTCCTGTTTGCACCCGACATCGCCTGGTACCCACCTGGTGCCACGCTGGTCACTGGCTAGTGACTGTGAACACTGTCCCCTCTGCTTACAGGTCTTCAACATCTCCGATCCACTCTTGGATCCACTGCATCTCTTCCCGACCGACCGCCTGCAGCACTTTTGTCTACAGGCCCCACGGAACAGATAGAAGAAACCCGACGCACTTCGAGGCCTATGCACCCGCTTCCTGTGGGTGAGGTAAAGCTGGCACACCTGTGCCCAAGTGTAGTATTACATCTCTAGTGCCTGTGTTCCAAATCTTAAGTTCCTAGGTCATCCGGAAGATTCCTTTTGCAGTAACTTTGTACTTTTTACGCACCCATTGAAACCTATGGGAGCACGCGTGTGACTATTTGCTCTGCACACGCCACCCGTGGACCTCCTGGTCACTAACTGACGTTAGCTCCTTGTAGGCCCAGCGATTCTAGAGGCCCTAGGCCTTTTCCCTTTTCTGTTCGTGGTACTTATACCACTATTTTAGTATATGGTTCGAGTGGCCACCAGGGCCTATCCATATAAAGTGCAACTTCTGTGTATTCTGTGATAATCTTGTTTGACGATTTGTGCTCCTGTGCTCATAAAGAGACTAGGGGTTACTTTGAGAAATAAATACATATATATTTTGAATATATATCTGTGTGGTGTCCTTTCATTGGTATAAAAGGGGGTTACTATTGGTAAAACAGCTTGCTTAACACGCATCACGAGTTTAGCCTCAAAGACTGCTTAGCCTACGCTACCACTAGGGCAGCTAGTCCGAAAAGGTTGACTTACAACCACACCATAAGGGTTGCTTGGCATGGTACAAGGTGGTCACTAGAACTAGTGAACAGCATATACCAGGCCAACTTCTCACAGTTGGGTACATCAAACCCCCCTTGGTGATAGGGCAACATAAGGGTCCGCAGCCCAAGTCGAGCCTGCTTCCCCCCCCAGATAAGTCGTGACAACTGGGAGTTGAGGGCACGGAAGAAGTATGCGCCAGGGCTGTATGGTATATTTGTAAAAAGGTACAACAATTTGGGAAGGACCGCCATCTTAATCAGCGAGATCCGACCCGCCATTGACAGCGGGAGACGGATCCACTGAGTGACATTGTCCGTGAGTTTGTCTATAACAGTCCCGTAATTGGCTCTAATCAGGGCTTCCCGATTTCTGGTCACTTGAATGCCCAGGTATTTTATCTCATCTGGTTCCCACACCAAGGGGTAATCTAGAGGGAACTGCATGGTCTTGTCAGTCAAGGGGAACAGGGCCGATTTTGTCCAGTTTATTTGAATCCCCGAAATGGCTCCGAATTTAGTGACCTCACGCAGCAGAGGGTTCAGGTGTCCACGCGGTTTATGCACATAAGGAGTCATGTCATCCGCATATAGTGCAATGAGTAGTTGGCGCTCTGGATAGATGAGAGATCGGTGTTTGTGATGCTGCCGAAGTTTGGCCGCCAAGGGCTCTATGGCAATCGCGAACAGAACCGGGGAGAGAGGACACCCCTGCCGGGTACCTCTGTGGATCGCAAAGGGGGGGGAGCGGGCACCATTGAGCAGAACCGTTGCTCGAGGCTGGCGGTACAACAGCCGGATCCAATCCAGGAAATTGAATGGCATGCCCATCTGTTCCAGCAAGGCCAGAAGGTAATCCCACTCAAGGGAATCAAACGCCTTAGTGGCGTCGAGAAAGACCGCGGCAGCCTCACTCGCAGGGTCAATATCCTGTATCACCGCCTGTAGCGTGCGCAGGTTGTGGGAAGTCGCACGATTGGGAACAAACCCGGCCTGGTCGGGGAGGAGGAGGAGTTCCATCAGGAGGTTAAGACGCGTCGCTAGGACCTTCGCTAATATTTTAACATCCGTATTTAGCAGTGAAAGGGGCCTGTACGAGTCGCAATGTTCCGGCGGTTTACCAGGTTTTAACAGAGATGTTATGAGGGCTTCTCGCATCGTGGCCGGCAGGGAACCCTCCTCTAACGCTGAGTAGTACACCTGCTGTAGAATGGGGGCCAGTACATGCTTGAAGGCTTTGTAAAAGTCAATCGGTAACCCGTCTGATCCCGGCGCCTTGCCTGACTTCATGGACATTATTGCGTCCGTTATTTCATCTAGTTCCAGTTCATGATGAAGGAACTTCTGCTGGGATGGGCCCAACCATGCAAGCGTAGTGTCGTCGAGGTACTCATGCAATGCAATCGGTGTAGTCCTGTGGGATGTGAAAAGTTTAGTGTAGTGGTCTGTAAGGACTCTGAGTTGGTCAGCAAGATCCCGCTGCGGGGTGCCGTGCTCATCTAGCAAGGAAGTAACGTAGTTACGGTACCTAGGGGGGCGAACTGCGGAGGCCAATGCCCTGCCAGGCCTGTCACCCTCGCCATACCCCCAAGAGACAAAGGGTCTCCCCAGAAACTTGCATTCTTTGGCTGCAGCTCCCGTGTATTCATTTAGCTTCTCTCGAATCTGCGCCGCAGTGCTAGGCCCCCGCCTGTTCCGCTCCATGTCGCGTTCTAACTTACGGAGTTCACCCTCCAGCCTGCGCAAATCTCCGCGCAGAAACTTAAGGACACCTCCCCCCTTAGCTATGCACCAGCCTCTCACGGTGACTTTAAACGCCTCCCAGACTGTAGTGAGGCTGGATACGGAATCTATATTACGCTCAAAAAAGTCTTTTATGTCTTGCTCTAGTTCCGCCTGAAACACTGTGTAGGAGAGTAGGGTCTGCTTTCTATGTTCACCCCCACTTTTTGCTTTTGCTTTACTGGTTTTCGACTTAGATGTGGCTGTGGGCCTGCTAATCAGACCCACAGCCCAGCTGTTCTCTCTCTAAATTAATACTATGTACTTTAGGTGCATAACCCAATTGGATAGGATCACCTTATTGGCCCCTGTACAGTGTACCCTAGGTACCCAGGGCATAGGTGTACCCTAGGCCTACCAGGGGCTGCAGCATGTATTGTGCCACCCCTGGCCTGGCCTTCCATTTTGACACAACTGGCTGATCACTCAGCTGGGGCAAGGTCGTGTAATCACCCCTTGCTTAGGTGTAGTATTCCTATACCTAACTTACATATAGACACATGTGTACCTATCAGTCACTCCTATGGCAGGCCTTGACAATCCTGGAGGCAGAGTGCATGGTAACATGTGAGATGGTGCTCTAGCATGAGCTGAGCCTGTCTGCAGCTTTCGGAACCTTGTCCTTATAGCTGTTCTATGATATAGCCTACCATATACTCTTAAAGTGCCTTATAATCTTAGACGGTTATGGTAACTATGGTTTGGCTTTATCAAAACATGTCGTGTAAGGTGTCTAACACTAGGGAATAATACCCCCATGCCATTTCTGGACATGAGAATATTATCCCCCCCTTCTAGAGGGAAAGACATGTTAAAATCATACTTCAACTGTTAGCCTCTGACCAAAGCCTCAGCATCACAAAATGGATGCTGCTGCCACGACACAAGTCTGACCTCCTGCAGCTGGGAGTGATCCCAGCCAGGGAGGCCTGGACAATAGGTTTCCTGCTTGGGGAGGTGCTAGCACCTCCCCAGACAGCCTTTAGTGTATTGGGGCAGGGTGGGCTGAAAGGAATGAGACATGCCTGGGGCACACAAGGTGTTCCTTGCATAGTCCAGTTCAAACCGGCGCTGGGGCACTCCAGCCCCAGCTCTGGCGCGAAACTGGACAAAGGGAAGTGGGTGTAACCACCCCCTCCCAGGTCCCACCCATAAGGCGTGACCTAGCAGGTATCCCAGCCCCCCAGATTAGTATAAGAGTGGGAGTTGGGCCTCAAGACTTTAGATTATCCTGAACCTGCAAAACTGAACAGAAACTCTGGACCTTCGACATTCGACGAAAGAAGAAGACTGAAGAATCTCCCTTGTAGCCAAGGAGTGGCTACCCTGTGCAAACAGGCACCATCAAGAGACTACCCTTTGCTTTGCGACCGTTCTACGAGGAACCGACTGCAGAGCCCGACCAGAGCCTTGACTTCCAGACTTCTCTGACCCTCATCCACATCTGCAGCAGAGCTGAGATCCGTGGAGGCGACGAGCGACGTGGGACCGGCTACCTGGGAAAAGTGGCTAGTAACTTACAGCGCAGCTTCTGAGGTACCCTCGAAGTTGTGCACCGGAGATTGAGAAGCCCCAACCCCAAGCACCATCTGCACCGAAGATCAGCCCCCCACACTCCACGAGTCCTGCGTGGGGCCCTTCAGCATTTTCCTGCTTGCCGCGTCTGTCCGGTTGCTTGCCCGCTGGCTAGTGGCCTCTGTGACGATGCACCCTGAAATCTTCTGCGCTGGTTTGGCTCCTCCAGACTGGCTCCCGCTTCTCTGCAAAGAAGAAGCACCCCAGACCTTCCTGGTCTGCACCAGAAGCAAGTCCTTTGTTCTTCGTGGGTTCCGCTTGCCAAGGCTTGGTGAGTCCTAGTCCAACTTCGACGCCGCCGACAGCAAGAGCCTTCGTGGGACAGCTCGCCTCCTGGTCCTGGTCGTCCTCGACGCTTCCTGGTCCTCCTGGCTGCAGCGACAAGCTTCACCTTCACCTGCAACTCTTCACGACATCGCCTGGTTCCTTCCTGGTTCCACGTGGTCACTGGCTAGTGACCTTGACTCTGTCCCTTCTGCTTGCAGGTTTCTTCTCTTCTTGATCCCAGCCTTGGGATCCACCGGACACTCTTCACTGACTGCCTGTCAGCATCTTTCTTCAGGCATCCATAGGAGTCGACGACGAAAACGACGCATCTTCACCCCTATGCACCCGCAGCCTGTGGGCTAGGTAACTTGGGTACTCCGGTGCTCATCAGGATAGTGACTATCCTAGTGTCTAGTTTTCCAGTCTCAACTTCCTAGCTACTCCGGAAGTGTCCTAAATCTATCTATTTCTAAACTGTAACATTGCTATTGACTTTTACGCATTACGCGTGAGTGTTTCCACTCTGCACACGAATCCCGTGGGCCTCCCACTTCCTAACTAACGCTAGTGTAGTGTAGCCCCAGCGATTCCCTAGGCCTAGGCCTATTCTATTTCCGTGACAGTGGTTCTTATACCACTTACTTAGTATATGGTTTGCGTGGCCCCTAGGGCCTAACTGTATTACTTACCTGTGTGACTTACTGTATGCATTAATAAGACTGTGTTGTACTTACCTCTAATCTCATAAAGAGTGCTGAGAGTTTGCTTAGAATAAATACACTTTATTTTATATATATATCTGTTGTGGTGTCCTTTCATTTGGTATTCAAGGGATTATATATGGTATCACAGCTGGCTTCACATGCCATTCAGAGTTTAGCCTGCTCTTGTCCATGCTACCACTAGGATAGCTGGTCTATAAGGTTGACTTTACAACCAATCACCATAAGGGTATTTGGACTGATATAAGGTGTACACTATAACTAGTGACATCATACATCAGGCCAACTTCTCACATTGGTGAGCAGCGGTTGGGATCTGAGCTTGCTGTTGTAATACCATTGTAATCTTGAGATACTAAATTGAAAGATCACACAGATATTGTCTAGGTACATATAACATAGATTATTATACTTAAGTCCTACTGGACTTTGTAGTTGTAGGTTGAAGGGAATAACACACCCTGACTACAACTACTAGAAAGGTTTAGTAGATACAACTAGTGTAGGTAGGTGCACACACCACACCCTCACTAGATCATGTCTCTGAGAGTAGATCAAGTAGATGCTCTCTCAGGAGGATCAGGTCTGCAAAAGACCCCCTCTAGATATGATACCTTAACATTCCAGGAGATGAGACAGTTGTGTACCTCCAGAGGAATAAAACAGGGTGCAAACCCTACCCTCCTTCAGTTAAAACAACTCCTAGAGGAGTATGATGCTCAGAGGGCATCTCAGGAAGGTGCCCTAGGCACAGAGGAGGGTCTACCCACCACAGAAGAGTCAGATGGGGCTTCAGATGGGGAGGTAGACAGCCAGAGCCACGTAAGGAGACTTAGCCAGGCTAACTTAAGTTTACATGGGAGTTTGCATGGGATCCCCCCATACAGACCCACAAGTAGACATTCACAGAGAAGCAGGAGGGACAGATCCCCTTCAAGGGAATCCATCCATTCCCATGTCTCTAACATCTCTAATGCTTCCTCTCACAGGGGAATGACTTCACCTGAGAGAAAGGAGCATGCAGCCAGAATGAGGGAGGCTAATCTGAGGATTCAGAGGGAAGAACTTGCCCTTGCCAAAGAGAAGCTTGCTCTGGCTAGAGAACAAAAGTTAAGTGGGTTAGAACCCACTGGTGGCAGCAACATTCCTAGAGATAGAGACAGGCACTATGATAATAGAAACCTGAGCAAGATTGTCCCTCCCTACAAGTGTGGGGATGACATCCACAAATGGATAACTGCTTTGGAGAGAGCTTGCAAAGTACAGCAGGTACCCCAAAGTCAGTGGGCAGCTATCTTGTGGCTCTCCTTCTCTGAGAAAGGAAGAGACAAGCTCCTCACAGTTAGTGATGAGGATGCAGATAATTACACTGTCCTGAAGAGTGCTCTGATTGATGGGTTTGGCCTAACCACTGAACAATACAGGTTGTTGTTCAGGGATACCCAGAAGACACAGACTCAGGACTGGACTGACTTTGTAGATTGTGCCACTAAGGCTCTGGAAGGCTGGCTAATGGGAAGTAAGGTTAAGGACTATACAGGATTGTATAATTTGATCATGAGAGAACAAATACTTAACAACTGTCAAAACCAGCTATTGCATCAACACCTGATTGATTCTGATCTGACTTCTCCCCAAGAATTGGGAAAGAAGGCAGATAGATGGGTCAGGACTAGAGTTAAGCAGAAAAACCAGAACCAGGGCGGTGATCAGAAAAAGGCAGACCAGAAGGGTAATGAGCAGAAACAAAAAGACCAGAAGTCTTCACCAGGCCCCCAAAAGGCTCAGGGGGAGGGTGGTTCCAAAAAGGATAAGAAGAAAGAAGGCCAAAAGAAACCATGGTGCAACTATTGTAAGTCCAACTCACATTGGTTTAGTGAGTGCACCAAAAAGGATAAGCCCCCAGCCACCATTGCCCCTAAGGCAACTGTACCCCCTAGTTCAGCTGTAAGTGGTGGTTCCCAGCAAAAGGGTGTAGTAGGGTTAACCCTGGGAACTGAGGAGGATTCTGGCCTAGTCAGAGTACCTACTCAGGCTGTCCTGATCTGTGATGGGGACTTAGCTTTGTCCTCTACTGTAGGCCCCAGTAACCTGGGCAAGTACAGACAGACACCTTTTATCAACCAAAGAATGGCTCAGGCCTACAGGGACACTGGAGCTAGTGTCACAATGGTGACACCTGCTTTTGTGGACCCTGGACAGATCATACTAGGTGAGAATTACCTAGTGACCAACGCTAGCAATGCCACTACCTCCCATAGTGTGGCTATTGTTAACTTCTCCTGGGGAGGGGTAACTGGCCTCAAGAAAGTTGTTGTTAGTTCAGACCTTCCTGTAGAGTGTTTACTGGGCAATGATCTTGAAACTTCAGTTTGGTCTGAAGTGGAGTATAGGACCCATGCAGAAATGCTGGGGATAGATGCACATGTCCTTGCTGTGACCAGGTCACAGGCCAAAAAGTGCAACACTGAACAAGTGCTGGATCCTGAAACTATGGACCAGTCACAACCCAAGAGAAAGAGCAGTAGGGTTAAGGCTGTGCCTTCCCCCCTGCCTCAGGTGGTGGATCAGCCCTCCCAGGAGGATGATTCTGAGAGCCCTGAAGGAACTGTCCTAGAAGAACTTGAACCTGATCAGGTTGAGTTTCTTGGGACAGGGGGACCTTCCAGGGCAGATCTGAGGCAGGCTCAATTAGACTGCCCCTCTCTTGAACCCCTCAGACAGCTGGCTGCTGCTGAGGCTGCAGGGAATGCTCAAGGTACCCATAGAGTGTATTGGGATGAAGGGCTACTGTACTCAGAGGCTAGAGACCCCAAGCCTGGTGCATCCAGGAGGTTGGTCATACCACTGAAGTTCAGAGGCTTCCTTCTAACCTTGGCCCATGATATTCCCCTTGCAGGACATTTAGGCCAGAACAAGACTTGGGACAGGCTTGTCCCTCACTTTCACTGGCCCCATATGTCAGAAGATACTAAGGAGTTTTGTCGCTCCTGTGTCACCTGCCAAGCCAGTGGCAAATCAGGTGGCACCACAAAGGCCCCCCTCATACCACTACCTGTGGTGGGGGTCCCCTTTGAAAGAGTGGGCATAGATATTGTAGGACCAATGGACCCACAAACAGCATCTGGGCACAGATTCATACTGGTGATAGTGGACCATGCCACCAGGTACCCAGAAGCAATTCCCCTGAGGACCACAACAGCTCCTGTTGTGGCAAGGGCCCTGCTTGGAGTATTCTCCAGAGTGAGCTTTCCAAAGGAGGTCATTTCTGACAGAGGTGCCAACTTTATGTCAGGATACTTGACTGCAATGTGGAAGGAGTGTGGTGTTAACTATAAGTTCACCACACCCTATCACCCACAGTGCAATGGGCTTGTTGAGAGATTCAACAAGACCCTAAAGGGAATGATAAAAGGATTGCCAGACAAGCTTAGGCGAAGATGGGACATCCTTTTACCCTGCCTTCTGTTTGCTTACAGAGAGGTCCCACAAAAGGGGGTTGGCTACAGCCCTTTTGAGCTTTTGTTTGGGCATCCTGTAAGAGGACCCCTGTGTTTGGTGAAGGAAGGATGGGAGAGACCTCTCAGACAACCCAAACTAGACATAGTGGATTATGTACTTGGTCTCCGCTCCAGGATGGCAGAGTATATGAAGAAGGCTTCTAAAAACCTTGAGGCAAGCCAAGAACTCCAAAAAGCTTGGCATGACCAAAAGGCTGTACTGACTGGTTACCAGCCAGGACAGAAAGTGTGGGTGTTGGAGCCAGTGGCCCCAGCAGCACTCCAAGACAAATGGTCTGGACCCCACACTATTGTTGAGAAAAAGGGAGAAGTCACCTACTTGGTGGACCTTGGGACTCCCAGAAGCCCCCACAGGGTGCTTCATGTCAACAGATTGAAGGCATATGTTGACAGGGCAGACATGGGGCTACTCATGGCTACAGATGAGGGGCAGGAGGAAGAGAGTGACCCTCTCCCAGACCTGTTGACTCAGAACCCTGATGATGGCTCAGTTGATGGTGTGGTCTTTTCTGACAGCCTCACTGTCCATCAGCAACAGGACTGCAGACAAGTTCTGCAGGCCTACAGACATATGTTCTCTCTGACCCCAAGTCAGACAAACTGGTGCACCCATGAGGTGGACACTGGTGACAGTCTGCCTGTGAAGAGTAAAATCTACAGGCAACCTGACCATGTCAGGGACTGCATAAAAGTTGAGGTACAAAAGATGTTGGAGCTGGGAGTCATTGAACCTTCAGAGAGCCCTTGGGCTAGTCCTGTAGTCCTTGTGCTAAAACCTCACACCCAAGATGGTAAGAGAGAGATGAGGTTTTGCGTGGATTACAGAGGTCTCAATGCTGTCACTAGGACAGATGCCCACCCAATACCTAGGGCAGATGAGCTCATTGACAGACTGGCAGCTGCTAAGTTTTTGAGCACATTTGACCTAACAGCAGGCTACTGGCAAATCAGACTAGCTGAGAGTGCAAAGGCCAAAACTGCTTTCTCGACCCCAGGAGGACATTATCAATTTGTGGTAATGCCCTTTGGTTTGAAGAATGCACCTGCCACTTTCCAAAGGCTGGTGAATCAAGTCCTTACTGGGTTGGATGATTATTGTGCAGCTTATCTTGATGATATTGCTGTCTTTAGCTCCACCTGGGAGGATCACCTGGTCCACCTGAGGAATGTTTTAGAGGCCCTGCAAAAGGCAGGCCTCACTATCAAGGCCACTAAGTGCCAGATAGGGCAGAGCAAGGTTGTATACCTGGGCCACCTAGTTGGTGGGGGTCAGGTTCAACCACTGGAGAGCAAGATCCAGACCATAAAGGACTGGGCTCCTCCAACTACCCAGACTCAGGTCAGAGCTTTCTTGGGCCTGACTGGGTACTACAGAAAGTTTGTTAAGAACTATGGGTCCATAGTGACACCACTTAATGACTTGACCTCCAAGAAGATGCCAAAGAAAGTTCAGTGGACAGTAAGCTGTCAAAAAGCATTTGATGACCTGAAGCAGGCCATGTGCAGTGCACCTATTCTGAAAAGTCCAGACTACTCCAAAGAGTTCATTGTCCAGACAGATGCTTCTGAGTTAGGTGTGGGAGCTGTTCTTTCACAACTGAATGTAGATGGTCAAGACCAGCCCATTGCTTTTATAAGTAGAAGGCTGACCCCTAGAGAGAAACGTTGGTCAGCTATTGAGAGGGAGGCCTTTGCTGTGGTTTGGGCCCTGAAGAAGCTGAGGCCATACTTGTTTGGCACTCACTTCAAGATTCAGACCGACCATAAGCCCCTCTTGTGGCTAAATCAGATGAAGGGTGAAAATCCCAAACTTCTTAGGTGGTCCATTTCCCTACAGGGGATGGACTTCACAGTGGAACATAGACCTGGGACTGACCATGCCAATGCAGATGGACTCTCCAGATATTTCCACTTAGAACATGAAGACTCAACTGGTCAAGGTTAGTTTAATGTCCCTAAGTTTGGGGGGGGGGGTTGTGTAGGAGAGTAGGGTCTGCTTTCTATGTTCACCCCCACTTTTTGCTTTTGCTTTACTGGTTTTCGACTTAGATGTGGCTGTGGGCCTGCTAATCAGACCCACAGCCCAGCTGTTCTCTCTCTAAATTAATACTATGTACTTTAGGTGCATAACCCAATTGGATAGGATCACCTTATTGGCCCCTGTACAGTGTACCCTAGGTACCCAGGGCATAGGTGTACCCTAGGCCTACCAGGGGCTGCAGCATGTATTGTGCCACCCCTGGCCTGGCCTTCCATTTTGACACAACTGGCTGATCACTCAGCTGGGGCAAGGTCGTGTAATCACCCCTTGCTTAGGTGTAGTATTCCTATACCTAACTTACATATAGACACATGTGTACCTATCAGTCACTCCTATGGCAGGCCTTGACAATCCTGGAGGCAGAGTGCATGGTAACATGTGAGATGGTGCTCTAGCATGAGCTGAGCCTGTCTGCAGCTTTCGGAACCTTGTCCTTATAGCTGTTCTATGATATAGCCTACCATATACTCTTAAAGTGCCTTATAATCTTAGACGGTTATGGTAACTATGGTTTGGCTTTATCAAAACATGTCGTGTAAGGTGTCTAACACTAGGGAATAATACCCCCATGCCATTTCTGGACATGAGAATATTATCCCCCCCTTCTAGAGGGAAAGACATGTTAAAATCATACTTCAACTGTTAGCCTCTGACCAAAGCCTCAGCATCACAAAATGGATGCTGCTGCCACGACACAAGTCTGACCTCCTGCAGCTGGGAGTGATCCCAGCCAGGGAGGCCTGGACAATAGGTTTCCTGCTTGGGGAGGTGCTAGCACCTCCCCAGACAGCCTTTAGTGTATTGGGGCAGGGTGGGCTGAAAGGAATGAGACATGCCTGGGGCACACAAGGTGTTCCTTGCATAGTCCAGTTCAAACCGGCGCTGGGGCACTCCAGCCCCAGCTCTGGCGCGAAACTGGACAAAGGGAAGTGGGTGTAACCACCCCCTCCCAGGTCCCACCCATAAGGCGTGACCTAGCAGGTATCCCAGCCCCCCAGATTAGTATAAGAGTGGGAGTTGGGCCTCAAGACTTTAGATTATCCTGAACCTGCAAAACTGAACAGAAACTCTGGACCTTCGACATTCGACGAAAGAAGAAGACTGAAGAATCTCCCTTGTAGCCAAGGAGTGGCTACCCTGTGCAAACAGGCACCATCAAGAGACTACCCTTTGCTTTGCGACCGTTCTACGAGGAACCGACTGCAGAGCCCGACCAGAGCCTTGACTTCCAGACTTCTCCGACCCTCATCCACATCTGCAGCAGAGCTGAGATCCGTGGAGGCGACGAGCGACGTGGGACCGGCTACCTGGGAAAAGTGGCTAGTAACTTACAGCGCAGCTTCTGAGGTACCCTCGAAGTTGTGCACCGGGGATTGAGAAGCCCCAACCCCAAGCACCATCTGCACCGAAGATCAGCCCCCCACACTCCACGAGTCCTGCGTGGGGCCCTTCAGCATTTTCCTGCTTGCCGCGTCTGTCCGGTTGCTTGCCCGCTGGCTAGTGGCCTCTGTGACGATGCACCCTGAAATCTTCTGCGCTGGTTTGGCTCCTCCAGACTGGCTCCCGCTTCTCTGCAAAGAAGAAGCACCCCAGACCTTCCTGGTCTGCACCAGAAGCAAGTCCTTTGTTCTTCGTGGGTTCCGCTTGCCAAGGCTTGGTGAGTCCTAGTCCAACTTCGACGCCGCCGACAGCAAGAGCCTTCGTGGGACAGCTCGCCTCCTGGTCCTGGTCGTCCTCGACGCTTCCTGGTCCTCCTGGCTGCAGCGACAAGCTTCACCTTCACCTGCAACTCTTCACGACATCGCCTGGTTCCTTCCTGGTTCCACGTGGTCACTGGCTAGTGACCTTGACTCTGTCCCTTCTGCTTGCAGGTTTCTTCTCTTCTTGATCCCAGCCTTGGGATCCACCGGACACTCTTCACTGACTGCCTGTCAGCATCTTTCTTCAGGCATCCATAGGAGTCGACGACGAAAACGACGCATCTTCACCCCTATGCACCCGCAGCCTGTGGGCTAGGTAACTTGGGTACTCCGGTGCTCATCAGGATAGTGACTATCCTAGTGTCTAGTTTTCCAGTCTCAACTTCCTAGCTACTCCGGAAGTGTCCTAAATCTATCTATTTCTAAACTGTAACATTGCTATTGACCTTTACGCATTACGCGTGAGTGTTTCCACTCTGCACACGAATCCCGTGGGCCTCCCACTTCCTAACTAACGCTAGTGTAGTGTAGCCTCAGCGATTCCCTAGGCCTAGGCCTATTCTATTTCCGTGACAGTGGTTCTTATACCACTTACTTAGTATATGGTTTGCGTGGCCCCTAGGGCCTAACTGTATTACTTACCTGTGTGACTTACTGTATGCATTAATAAGACTGTGTTGTACTTACCTCTAATCTCATAAAGAGTGCTGAGGGTTTGCTTAGAATAAATACACTTTATTTTATATATATATCTGTTGTGGTGTCCTTTCATTTGGTATTCAAGGGATTATATATGGTATCACAGCTGGCTTCACATGCCATTCAGAGTTTAGCCTAAGACTGCTCTTGTCCATGCTACCACTAGGATAGCTGGTCTATAAGGTTGACTTTACAACCAATCACCATAAGGGTATTTGGACTGATATAAGGTGTACACTATAACTAGTGACATCATACATCAGGCCAACTTCTCACACACTGAATCTGTGAGGTGCGCAGGATTTAGGCGCCAACTCAGGTACGGGGATACCTCAAGGGGAATACGTAGGGAAAGCAGGACTGGAGAGTGGTCAGAGAATGTGCGAGCAAGATGAAGCGCTCCGCCCATCCATGGAGAGAGGCCCGCCGACAGGAATACGTAATCAATACGTGCCCAAGTGGAATGTACTGCGGAGTAGTGGGTGCCCTGCCCGAGCGAGGGGTGTTAGTGCCTCCATGTATCGACTAAGTGGTGCTCGTCCACTATGTTTAACAACGCGCGCTGTGTGTGTGTGTAATGCGACGCCTGCGAGTGTGATCTGTCTATCTCAGGTTTGAGTGCAGTGTTGAAATCCCCCCCCAGTAGGATGTGGGATATACCTAGGGTCTGAATCTTACCCCACATAGTGAGGAGCGCGGACGGGTCATCCGTATTGGGGCCATAGTAACAAGCAAACAGTATTGTATGTGAGTGCAATGTTCCCCAAGCCATGCAGTATCTCCCACCAGAGTCCACTTCGGTTCCCGCCAGTGTAAATCCCATCCTGCGTCTCACTAGAATGGTCACTCCTCTTACGTACCTCGAGTAAGACGAGAACACCCTACTAGTAGCCCACCATGGTGCAAATGAGGGGGCTCCCCCCGGTTTTAAGTGCGTCTCCTGGAGCATGGCTACGGACACCCCCTGCCTAGACAGGTAACTCAGGACCTGCCTCTTCTTTCTCGGGTTGTTTAACCCGCGTACGTTCCAGGAGATCAACTGAAAGTTCAACGCAGGGCGCGTGTCAGCTAAGTCCCCCATTCACCCGGATACAGGTATATGTGGCATGTACTCATAGCTTGTAATTGCACGTAGCACTCAGTATCACATTCCAAACTAAAGCCCCAGTTAACTACCCCACCCACCCGGCTTCTCGCACCTTTTACTGAGGAGTCAATAAACCCAGATGAAAGTCGGAGTATCCGCCCACCCACACCGGCAACCCCAACTGGCCGGGTACACATTTCCCACCCATCCCCTCCCCCCCATCAAACCCAATTCAACAAACAGAAAAAATACAGTAACCACCCCTGCCTTGATGAGGAAAGGGGTGTATTGGGGTGCGCCCATTGGGGGATCGAACTCTAGGGGCGCCAGACCTGCCAACCACCTCCCTACTTACACCCACAAGAACCCAGACATACACCAGGCCCTCAGTGTGGGACGGAGGTGGGCGACCGGGCACATAATATAACAGCGACCAATTCAAGTGTCATTTTCTCGAAAAAAGAGAGGTACCTCACCAGGAGTGACGTTGGCCCATTCGGGCAAGTTCAGCCACGGCAGCAAAGTGAGTCAGGGGGGCATCACCCCGACCCGTTCAGTCCTGCTGTTCCATCGGTGAGGGCGATCGAGAGTGCCGCGGCTCCGCGCCCTCTTTGGCTGAGTCCCTCCTATGCCGCTTGAGGAAGTCCTCCACCTGTTGCGGCTGCTGGAAAAACAGTTGTTTGCCTTGGTGCGAGATTTTCAGTTTCGCAGGGTATAGCATTGCATATGGAATCTCCCGGGCCTGCAGTTTCTTTTTAACCCCAGCAAATTTCCGACGGGCTTCCTGCACAGATGCAGTGAAATCGGGGAAGAAGGACAGCGTAGTGTTGCAGTATCTCACTGTTCCCATCTCCCGCGAGCGTCTGAGCACCACATCCCGGTCCCGATAATTAAGGAAGCGCGCAATGATGGGCCGCGGTTGGGCGCCAGGGGGGGGGCGGGCAGCGAGGGATCTGTGGGCTCTCTCCACGATGAAGTGTGGGGAGAAGGACTCCCTTCCGAACAGTTCAGCCACTAGGTTCTCAATGAAGACCTCCATTTTCCCGGTGTTGGTGGTCTCCGCAAGGCCAAGGATGCGGACGTTGTTGCGACGGGACCTCGCTTCTAGGTCCTCATTCTTGTCTGCTATTATTTTGAGAAGCCGGTCCATTTGGGTTACATGTCGGTCTGTAGATGTGGCGCCGTCTTCCAGTGTGGAGATCCTGTCCTCAGTCTCTTTTATTGCTCCAGTTTGGCAACCACGCTATCCAACCTAGTATTGATGGTGTCAATCTTGGAATCTATGGTCGACAGGCTTTGTTTCAACCCCAGCAGGAGAGATTTCCAGTCCTCGTCCGGAGGGCCGGCGGCGGAGGGACCGCTCCCAGGCTCAGGTGCCGTCGCGGGGGTTTTCTTGGTGTCAAACGGTAACTTGGACTGCCGAGCGTAGTTGCGCCCCATGACGCCAGGAAGACGATCCTGCCCAGCTCACCCGTAGATAGTTCGGGCGAGGAGAGGGGCCGCACCACCTCGACCGATGAGGGTTCCGCCCGGGTCCAGCGACAGCCGCGTGGGTAGATAGGGCCGATGCAGCTCCCAGACTCCCCTCGAGGAATGCGGAACCGAGGGAGGCGGCCCCGCCGGCCGACCCAGGGGCACTCCGCACGTGGCTAGTCAATCAGGGAGGGCGGGGGTGACTCCACAGCCAGTAGGCCAGCCTCGGCTCAACTGTACACTGCCCCCTCAGAGGACGGGAGGGCGATCCAGACGAGGCAGTAGCCCCAGGTCACAGTAGGCCGCAGCGAGCGCCCGCAGGGCAACGGGGGGATGTCCGGGGCGCGATCCGCCCGAACCAGGCGGCCCCCCAGAGAGGCCCACAGCAGCAGGTCCAGGTAAGTCCCGGCTCTCGGCGTGGTCGGCAGCCGGCAGGCCGGGGTCCCGGGCGCAGGCCTCAACTGGCGGCGCAAGGCCGGACGAAGGTCTCTGCATGCACCTCGTCCCCGGAGGCGCAAGCCTCCACCTCTCCGCAGCCCTCACCGCCGCGGCGGGGGCAGCAGTAGATGTTCCGGCGTCACGGTCCGCCCCGCCCGTCAGCGGGGTATCGTGCGTTGTGCAGGCCGCAAAGCCCCGGCCTCTCCCAGTGTGTCCCCGCAGCCAGGTGCCAGGCCTCAGGCAAGCGTCTCCCCGCCCGGGGAAGCTATAGTGGATAGGACGGCACTCAAGCCTGCTGCAGTAGATCGAGGTGTGGCCAGTCCGTCGGCGAGATCGGTAGCCTGCAAGCCCGCGTCCCCGGCGCAGGCCCCAACAGGTGGGGGACGATCGGGCGAAAGGCCCCCCAGAGCGTCCCGACCTCAGAGGCGTCCCCGCCTACCTCTCGCAGACTTCTCCGCCCAAGCTGGGACAGCTGCTGGTCGTCCGGCGCTGCGTTCCGCCTCGCGGGCCGGAATCCTCTAGCGTCGCGCAGGCCTCACAGCACCGGGCTCTCGCAAAGAGCGTCCCCCACAAGGTGCAGGCCGCAGACGAGCACGCCCCTCCGCCCGGGGGAACAACAGCGGATATCTCGGCACTCCGGCAGGCTCTGCAGTCGTGTTGGGCACCGGGGCGTCGCGCAGGGCACGGCGGAAACAGCCGTGAGGGTGAGGCAAAGGATAGCGCGGTCAGGATACTGGAAAGGGTGGTGAAAGTGCCCGGTCCGGCGGGAGCCTCACTCTTGTGCGGCCATCTTGGTTTGGCGCCCTCTAGCGCCCCCCTAGTCTATATGTGTGTTGTACTTAATTGTGCATGTGTGCCATTCTGCCCATCTTCCACCCTCCCCCCACTCCCTGCTTCTTCCTCTTCCTAGTGCTGTTGTGTCTATAATTTTGTTGCTGCACACATAAATACATGTAAAGAATAAATTAGAATAGTTTCTTGATTCTTTTAGGTTTCAAAACTTCTCTATTGGTTTCTTTTTAATTTTCCATATGAACCATTTTTTTAACATTCAACAACACATAGAAGTCAGAAGTGCAACGTATTCTATCAACACACTTTCTAGAACATTCTACAACACGTGCAGGTTAAAAGTTCATCAATTTTTTAAAACTTAACGATATTTTTTTGTAACATTTTATTGAACATTTAACGACACGTGCAGGTTAAAAGTTCACAATTGTTTTAAGTTCGAACAGTGCCTTCCAAATGCAAGTAGCAGGTGTGGTTGAGCTGAGCAAATTTTATCCTATGATATGTACTCCACGTTGAAACTGTTGAAATTGAAAAAGCAAAAGCGTTTGGATTTCTTATACATAACAGGAACGTAAGGGCACGAAAACACACAGTCACTGTTGGACTTCTTGAGCTGATGTCAACCCACCTGGGACTTTCATTTTGCTTGTACCACAAGAGTCAGCAAACACCCACTGTGGATTTCAATTGCCTGAGACTGCAAATACCAGGAGCACTAGCGGGCGGAAGAACGCACCCTGTCCGCCTGACTCCTTAAAAAATACAGGCGTTCTCAACTAAGTTTGCTGTTCGTCTTGTTTTAGCGTGGGCTTGTGATCAAGAATAGTAATTAGAAACGCGTAAAGCCAGCTTATTTTGGATGCCAGCTCTGAACACCAGTGCTCTGTGGTCCTCCCTGCAATGAGTGCTTTCCCGAGGGGCGCTCCCACATGGGCCAACCTTCCTTTGTGATATATATCTATCTATATATATATATATATATATATATATTACCTACTGGCGGTCGCCAGTAGGTAGTTATAGTTAGGACCACGTTTCCATAGGAAAACCTCAACATTCTATTTTGAATAACTTTGGCGCCGGTCGACGAATCCTCGCGAATTTCTCAAAATAGGTGGGGCGCTACGCTCCGCTCCTACCCTGAAAGTCTCGGGGGGATTCGTCAAGCGGGGGCTGAGATAAAAGGGGGGTCCCAAAACGCGTTTTTCCCATGCATTTTTCCATAGGACCTTTAGAACGAGCTACAGCCCGAACGGCTGAACAGAATTACTTGAAATTTGGCAGAGAGGTAGTCCTCAGGTCAAGGAAGTGCCTTTTGTAGGTTTGGTGTAAATCTGTTCAGTAGATTCTGAGAAAATAGCCTTTAAATCAATATATATATCTGAGCCCGCTTACGGTACGCTTACCGTACGCTTACGGTAAGCGTACGGCGGCGTGCGCGAGCGCGATTCTGATTGGCTCTTAGATCTTAGTAAACATTCGAATCGGCCGAAACCAGGAAGCGGCGGCCGCCATTTTGTGTATTTCACTCTGAAAAAAAAGAGTGAAAACAAGGAAAGGGGGCAATGAGGAGAGTTACAGACCCCCTAACATTTGTAAGGGGGTCAAAGAAGGACAGAAAAGTACAAAAAAAACATTTATTGATTTTAAAAAAAATCACGGGGTACGCGTACGGTAAGCTTACGGTAAGCGTACGGTAAAAAAAAATAAAAAAAAAATAAATGAAAAGCAGATTTAAGAGTTTAGATATTAGGGAGCTCTAAAAAGAGCTGTTGTGTTTATGAAGTCATTTTTTTAGTGGTACCTACAAGTAAGTACCGATGCAGAGTCTAAGGTTCAAGAGGAAGACTCTGTTCCCTTCATCATTGAAGTGCACACCATCTCCTCTATAAATGTCTTGCATGTCATAACGCAAGTTGTTGTGGTAAATGGCACCCATACCATAGTCACGGAGGAAAGCAGAAACAGATTTGTTGACGTGCTTTCTTGCTTTGTCAATCTGTGGACAGAAATGATTGGACCAGTTCCATTTTTGCCTTTGGCATATGTTGGAAAACACAAAGGCAGTTTTAGGGAAAAGTGTAAACAGTTGTGCAAAGGTGTCCTTCATAAGCATTTCCAGACCTACCCCAGTCAAAGTGCCTAGGTCATTGCCACCACAGTGCACTATTATGAGGTCAGGGTGTTGGATTTGAATGAAGGATTTCACCAATGGCATCAATTGGTGCCACTTTAACCCTCTCTGACCAATCCATTTAATGTCTACATTTGGCAAAGCAAGGTCTCTCACCATATCTGTTTTCTCTGCAAACTTTTCACTCCAGAAGACATAGCTGTGCCCTACAATCCACACTGTGAACATCTTCAAAGGAGAACTGGATGCACTCAGGAGGTGTCTTTCAGTAGAATGGCAATAAGAAAAGAAAGACAGTTTGGAAATGGAGGCATACATATTTTTTTAAAACAAAAAGAACTGATTGGCTGTTTCATACCATTCTAGAATAAAAACTAGGCTGTATGTGAAAATTAATAGAAGCATGTTTTGTATTGGTACAAAAAAATGTGTAACCAAAGAACAGTACTATGGATTTGCTGTAAGGTTTGAAAAGTCAAGCACTCTTGCTCTGTGGAATTGAAACATTGTGTGTCGAACTTCTGACCTAACTGCACACAGCAGTGTTCCATGAGCTGTTGCTATGGTAGCAGGCAGAAGTCAAGTTGGGGGAAGGGTACTAGGCAGAAGTCAAGTTGGGGGCAGGGTACTTTTGGAAAAGGGTTGGTTTTCAACCAATAGAAATGTGTGAATACATGTGAAAAAAAGGGGGAAGCACTGAGATTTGAAACTTACATGTATATGTGTGGAAAAATAGAGGGAAAGTTTGCCATTATCTGGTTCTGCTGAGAGGAGAGAGGTGAACAGAACAGAGATCCTGGCTCTGATAATCTGCTGTTTGAGTGTCACATTTCTTTCACAACTAACTAATTTTAAAGGTGAGTTTACAGTTTGAGAGGGGATGTATGTGGTAACTTAAGAAATGAATAATAGAAATGGGAATTGTTTTTGTTGTAGTTACACATGGTGGTTTCATAATGTGTCAGTGTGTAAAAGTGATTTACACTTGCCCCGAAAAAAAAAAAGAGCAGTAAGTGTGCTTTCAAATTGGCAAAGAAATTTCGTTTTGGCACTAATGTGAAAACATGACTCTGTGTGCATAGAAGAATTATAGGCAGAGATTTATTGCGTCTTGCTCTGGTGATTTCACAGTTGCATTAGATGGAAAGGGGGAGCGAATTATTGGGGGAAGAAGCAGAGGCTTAGCACACACCCATGTCCTTGCCGTGTATAGTCATGCACAGTATTTACAAGCCAGTGGGGTTTTCAGGTTTAAGTCTGTAATGCAAATACATTCAGCATCACTAAGGCTGGTTGCCCTTGGTGGAGTGTAGGCAGTCACAGAGAATGCACATGGTGGTGGTCTGAAAAAAAAACAGCTTGGACACGTGCAATTAAATAAATCAAAAATAGTGGTTTCATAATGTGTCAGTCTGTAAAAGTGATTTCAAATTGTAAAAAGATATTTTCACTTGGCCCGAAAAAAAAAGAGCAGTAAGTGTGCTTTCAAATTGGCAAAGAAATTTCGTTTTGGCACTAATGTGAAAACATGACTCTGTGTGCATAGAAGAATTATAGGCAGAGATTTATTGCGTCTTGCTCTGGTGATTTCACAGTTGCATTAGATGGAAAGGGGGAGCGAATTATTGGGGGAAGAAGCAGAGGCTTAGCACACACCCATGTCCTTGCCGTGTATAGTCATGCACAGTATTTACAAGGCAGTGGGGTTTTCAGGTTTAAGTCTGTAATGCAAATACATTCAGCATCACTAAGGCTGGTTGCCCTTGCTGGAGTGTAGGCAGTCACAGAGAATGCACATGGTGGTGGTCTGAAAAAAAAGCAGCTTGGACACGTGCAATTAAATAAATCAAAAATAGTGGTTTCATAATGTGTCAGTCTGTAAAAGTGATTTCAAATTGTAAAAAGAGATTTTCACTTGGCCCGAAAAAAAAAGAGCAGTAAGTGTGCTTTCAAATTGGCAAAGAAATTTCGTTTTGGCACTAATGTGAAAACATGACTCTGTGTGCATAGAAGAATTATAGGCAGAGATTTATTGCGTCTTGCTCTGGTGATTTCACAGTTGCATTAGATGGAAAGGGGGAGCGAATTTTTGGGGGAAGAAGCAGAGGCTTAGCACACACCCATGTCCTTGCCGTGTATAGTCATGCACAGTATTTACAAGCCAGTGGGGTTTTCAGGTTTAAGTCTGTAATGCAAATACATTCAGCATCACTAAGGCTGGTTGCCCTTGGTGGAGTGTAGGCAGTCACAGAGAATGCACATGGTGGTGGTCTGAAAAAAAAACAGCTTGGACACGTGCAATTAAATAAATCAAAAATAGTGGTTTCATAATGTGTCAGTCTGTAAAAGTGATTTCAAATTGTAAAAAGAGATTTTCACTTGGCCCGAAAAAAAAAAGAGCAGTAAGTGTGCTTTCAAATTGGCAAAGAAATTTCGTTGTGGGACTAATGTGAAAACATGACTCTGTGTGCATAGAAGAATTATAGGCAGAGATTTATTGCGTCTTGCTCTGGTGATTTCACAGTTGCATTAGATGGAAAGGGGGAGCCATTTTTTGGTGCAGAAGCAGATTCTTAGCACACACCCAGCCCGCTGTAAAATGATGAATGCAATTAATAGTGAAATGCAATTTATTCTGAAAACAGCAAAAATAAGGCAAAAATATTTTTTGGTAAAAAATGTAAATATGTGTACTGTATTATTAAATGGTTTAAAAATATTAATACTTTTTTCTTTATTTTCAGATCGATATAGAAAATTTTCGGAAACTACAACCATTTTAAAAACTATTTTTAAAAAAAACAAATGAATAAATATTTTTTTGAGTGAGTATGGTAAGTCAATAATAAAAATTGTAGTCTCTCAAGGACTTTATAATGTGATAAATGATTTTTAGTGTTTTTTTTTAAAAAATAAAAAAAAGGTACGCTTACCGTACGCGTACGGTAAAAAAAAAAAAAAAAAAGTTTTTAAAAACAAGTAAAAAAAAGATGGAAGATAAGGTTGGCTCTTAAAAGAACCGTTGTGTTCATGCAGGGACAGAGGAAAGGAAGCATGGGAAAATCATTCAAAGCTACAAATGTGCTGATCTATTTTGTTGTTTACTAGGGAAACACTGGTCTCCCTATGACAAATTAGACCTTTACAAAATGTGCAATGAATATCAACCTTCCGAAATCGAAGGTTCATTTCCAGAGGGCCAGCAAAAGGAGATTCTCCCCCCACAGATGAAGGGCTCACCTGACCTGCAGAAGAAGGAGTAAGCCCTGCAGGTGATGGTCCAGGCTGAGCTGCTGTGGATGTACTGGCTCGTCTTTCTGAAGAGTTACCTCCAAAAAGATGACCATGTGTCCTTCTGTGTACATCCTGGAGGTGTCTCTTCATGGTGTGATTCCCAAAGGAATACTTCCTGTTAGGATTACCTCTAGAAAGTACACGCTGACACAGCTTGCAAGTAACTAAGGGTGCATTCACCTTTTGCTGGCCTTCTGGAAAAGTAAAATAATCCCAAACATAAGAAGGCTTTACTTTCCTCGCTCTCTGCCTCAAGACAGTGCTGCTGGTGCTAGCCTCACTCTCAGAAGAGCTCTGCTGTTCTGCCATCGTATCCCAAAGACAAACCAGCTCCTTCTCCCAAGGGATCACAAGCAGAAATGAGGGTAATGGGTGTGGTGTAGGAGAGTTCTAGAACTGAAAGTACTTTCAACCAATCAAAAGTTGTGTTTCATGATCACATGACCTACCGTACGCTTACGGTACGCTTACGGTGCGCTTACGGTGCGCTTACGGCAAAAAGTACGCATGCGCGTAAAAAAGACACGCGCTTGCGCGCATGCGCATAACAGTCACTCCCCGGCACTTCCGCGTAACGTGCGCGTGTGGCGTAAGCGCGCACGCGACCCACGCGCAGTACGCGCGGCTACGCAAAGTACGTAACTATACGCAAGCAGCGTAGATAGATTACGGGCGTTGCGTAAACCGTACGCTTACCGTGAGCTTACGGTACGCGTACTATAAAAAAAAAAAAAAAAAAAAAAAAAAAACTGGAAATAAATTTTACATGTTTATTTTAAAAAATTTATATAAAATAAATATTTAATGATTTTAAAAATTTAAGCATAGTCTTTATAAAAGGTAAGAAAATTAAATTAAAAATATGTTTGAAAAAAATGAAGAATAAAAAAAAAAAATAGCATTTAAAAAACCTTGCAAATTCACTGAAAAAACCATGGGTTTCACACACGTTATAGTTAGGAATTAGCATTTAAAAAACCTTAGAAATTCACTGAAAAAACCATAGGTTTCACACACGTTATAGTTAGGAATTAGCATTTAAAAAACCTTAGAAATTCAGTGAAAAAACCATAGGTTTCACACATGTTATAGTTAGCTGGACATTTTACTCGTAAAAAACCAATGAAATTGCCCCGTTATAGTTAGTTCAGCTAACTATAACTCGCGCGCCCGCAATGCACTGCTGATGACGTCACATATTACATCACTCATGACATGGTCAGTGACATCACTCATGACATCACTGATGACATCTCAAATGACATCACTGATGACATCACTGATGACATCATCCTTGTGATAGAGTGGCAGACCTCCTCTCACCTTAATATAAGCTTTGATACACACATTCAAAAATAGAGACTAAAATTTTCAAAACAATGGACATACCAATACCAGTTACAACAACCTCTTCAGTAATTCTAAGATCAACATACACATCCACTCATTCACCAACAGTCCTATACAGTCACTCATACATGTACTCACTCATCATATGTACTCATACACCTATACATCCTGTTACATAATGCCACTCATCCATAGAGTTACTCACACACATAGTCACTCATGCTAGTAAAGAATCAAACATACATTCACCTGCATATACAGTTATACACACACCACCACACTTACTTCTACGGAAACTTACACATACTTAGTCTTTTAAACAATCACTTATAGAAACACATACTTATTCATACAGGAACTCTTTCAATCTCTCCCTCTCACATATACTCACATATATACACCAATAGTCACATATACTAGTTTAAAACATATGTAGTTACTCATAAAGACACTATTGAGACAGTCATTCACTCACTAACACACCAATACACACACGCATCCACCCATGCAGTCCTGCACACATGCTCTGTTCAACACATACAAACAGTGAGTCACTCATTCATGCACCTATGCACTACGTCATACCCCCCACCGAACCATGCAGACACTCAGACTAATACTCAAAAAAACCAACTAATAACCTATATAGACACCCATGTAGCTACTCACCAACCCATGCAGCCACTTATACACAAAGTGAAAAAATGATACAGATATTTACATATTTAAATATTACTCACTAAGCCATGTATTCACTATGATACACTTAATCAGTCAGTTACACAATCAATTTTTCAAAAAGAAATCATCCATTTAGACAGTAATATACCCATTTATTCTTCTATCAACCTTGAGATATACATATATAAAACATATTTAATTATCAGAAAAACACACATTCACTGGATGATGTCATCAGTGATGTCATCAGTGATGTCATTTGAGATGTCATCAGTGATGTCATGAGTGATGTCACTGACCATGTCATGAGTGATGTAATATGTGACGTCATCAGCAGTGCATTGCGGGCGCGCGAGTTATAGTTAGCTGAACTAACTATAACGGGGCAATTTCATTGGTTTTTTACGAGTAAAATGTCCAGCTAACTATAACATGTGTGAAACCTATGGTTTTTTCACTGAATTTCTAAGGTTTTTTAAATGCTAATTCCTAACTATAACGTGTGTGAAACCTATGGTTTTTTCAGTGAATATATATATATATATATATATATCCAAGCAAAACTCCGAGCACGGAGCCCCAGACCCTGCAGGGCGGCCTCACATCAATGGGCACGGAGCAGCCCATCCAATAACACTCCATTAACAAAACACCGTGAGGCCCAATACCAGAGTTGAAGCATTTAATTCGTAGGCACAGCAGCGCAATGTAATCTCTCTCTCCTTCCTTACGCGTTTCGGCTTCTGCCTTGATCACAGGTGGAGACAGTGAACTGTAACGTTTGTTAATGCGCGCTTTAAATTTGAAAAGTCACGTGACAACTAATAAAGAATACAGTTCCCATGATGCAGTTCGTTGGCAAATGTAATACATGGAACGTAGATACCTCCATATGCTTTCATGATAAAAGTTCGTTTACATTACCACATCAGTTGTCATAGTGGGTTTATTCATTCATGTTGTCCAGTGATGAGTTTATCATGGCAGGTGCTCTTATATCAAAAGGGGGCCTTACGACAATGCCTGTCCTCCGGCACGATTAGAGCAGGAAATCATCCTGCCCCAAATCCCTTCCTGCGCCGTCACAACTTCGCCAAATTAGCTTTTCCTCATGTGGGCTTGCGACGGTGAGTGGGTCAGACTCCGAAATTAAATCCAAGCAAAACTCCGAGCACGGAGCCCCAGACCCTGCAGGGCGGCCTCACATCAATGGGCACGGAGCAGCCCATCCAATAACACTCCATTAACAAAACACCGTGAGGCCCAATACCAGAGTTGAAGCATTTAATTCGTAGGCACAGCAGCGCAATGTAATCTCTCTCTCCTTCCTTACGCGTTTCGGCTTCTGCCTTGATCACAGGTGGAGACAATGAACTGTAACGTTTGTTAATGCGCGCTTTAAATTTGAAAAGTCACGTGACAACTAATAAAGAATACAGTTCCCATGATGCAGTTCGTTGGCAAATGTAATACATGGAACGTAGATACCTCCATATGCTTTCATGATAAAAGTTCGTTTACATTACCACATCAGTTGTCATAGTGGGTTTATTCATTCATGTTGTCCAGTGATGAGTTTATCATGGCAGGTGCTCTTATATCAAAAGGGGGCCTTACGACAATGCCTGTCCTCCGGCACGATTAGAGCAGGAAATCATCCTGCCCCAAATCCCTTCCTGCGCCGTCACAACTTCGCCAAATTAGCTTTTCCTCATGTGGGCTTGCGACGGTGAGTGGGTCAGACTCCGAAATTAAATCCAAGCAAAACTCCGAGCACGGAGCCCCAGACCCTGCAGGGCGGCCTCACATCAATGGGCACGGAGCAGCCCATCCAATAACACTCCATTAACAAAACACCGTGAGGCCCAATACCAGAGTTGAAGCATTTAATTCGTAGGCACAGCAGCGCAATGTAATCTCTCTCTCCTTCCTTACGCGTTTCGGCTTCTGCCTTGATCACAGGTGGAGACAGTGAACTGTAACGTTTGTTAATGCGCGCTTTAAATTTGAAAAGTCACGTGACAACTAATAAAGAATACAGTTCCCATGATGCAGTTCGTTGGCAAATGTAATACATGGAACGTAGATACCTCCATATGCTTTCATGATAAAAGTTCGTTTACATTACCACATCAGTTGTCATAGTGGGTTTATTCATTCATGTTGTCCAGTGATGAGTTTATCATGGCAGGTGCTCTTATATCAAAAGGGGGCCTTACGACAATGCCTGTCCTCCGGCACGAGCACCTGCCATGATATGGAGGTATCTACGTTCCATGTATTACATTTGCCAACGAACTGCATCATGGGAACTGTATTCTTTATTAGTTGTCACGTGACTTTTCAAATTTAAAGCGCGCATTAACAAACGTTACAGTTCACTGTCTCCACCTGTGATCAAGGCAGAAGCCGAAACGCGTAAGGAAGGAGAGAGAGATTACATTGCGCTGCTGTGCCTACGAATTAAATGCTTCAACTCTGGTATTGGGCCTCACGGTGTTTTGTTAATGGAGTGTTATTGGATGGGCTGCTCCGTGCCCATTGATGTGAGGCCGCCCTGCAGGGTCTGGGGCTCCGTGCTCGGAGTTTTGCTTGGATTTAATTTCGGAGTCTGACCCACTCACCGTCGCAAGCCCACATGAGGAAAAGCTAATTTGGCGAAGTTGTGACGGCGCAGGAAGGGATTTGGGGCAGGATGATTTCCTGCTCTAATCGTGCCGGAGGACAGGCATTGTCGTAAGGCCCCCTTTTGATATAAGAGCACCTGCCATGATAAACTCATCACTGGACAACATGAATGAATAAACCCACTATGACAACTGATGTGGTAATGTAAACGAACTTTTATCATGAAAGCATATGGAGGTATCTACGTTCCATGTATTACATTTGCCAACGAACTGCATCATGGGAACTGTATTCTTTATTAGTTGTCACGTGACTTTTCAAATTTAAAGCGCGCATTAACAAACGTTACAGTTCACTGTCTCCACCTGTGATCAAGGCAGAAGCCGAAACGCGTAAGGAAGGAGAGAGAGATTACATTGCGCTGCTGTGCCTACGAATTAAATGCTTCAACTCTGGTATTGGGCCTCACGGTGTTTTGTTAATGGAATATATATATATATATATATATATATTCAGTGAAAAAACCATAGGTTTCACACATGTTATAGTTAGCTGGACATTTTACTCGTAAAAAACCAATGAAATTGCCCCGTTATAGTTAGTTCAGCTAACTATAACTCGCGCGCCCGCAATGCACTGCTGATGACGTCACATATTACATCACTCATGACATGGTCAGTGACATCACTCATGACATCACTGATGACATCTCAAATGACATCACTGATGACATCACTGATGACATCATCCAGTGAATGTGTGTTTTTCTGAAAATTAAATATGTTTTATATATGTGTATCTCAAGGTCGATGGAAGAATAAATGGGTATATAAGTGTCTAAATGGATGATTTGTTTTTGAAAAATTGATTGTGTTACTGACTGATTAAGTGTATCTCTCACTTTGTGTATAAGTGGCTGCATGGGTTGGTGAGTAGCTACATGGGTGTCTATATAGGTTATTAGTTGTTTTTTTGAGTATCAGTCTGAGTGTCTGTATGGTACGGTGGGGGGTATTACGTAGTGCATAGATGCATGAATGAGTGACTCACTGTTTGTATGTGTTGAAGACAGCATGTGTGCAGGACTGTATGTGTGGATGAGTGTGTGTATGGGTGTGTTATTGAGTGAATGACTGTCTCAATAGTGTCTTCAGGAGTAACTACATATGTTTTTAACTAGTATATGTGACTATTGGTGTATATATGTGAGTATATGTGAGAGGGAGAGATTGAAAGAGTTCCTGTATGAATAAGTATGTGTTTCTATAAGTGATTGTTTAAAAGACTAAGTATGTGTAAGTTTCCGTAGAAGTAAGTATGGTGGTGTGTGTATTACTGTATATGCAAGTAAATGTATGTTTTATTCTTTATTAGCATGAGTGACTATGTGTGTGAGTAACTCTATGGATGAGTGGCATTGTGTAACAGGATGTATAGATGTATGAGTACATATGATGAGTGAGTACATGTATGAGTGACTGTATAGGACTGTTGGTGAATGAGTGGATGTGTATGTGGATCTTAGAATTACTGAAGAGGTTGTTGTAACTGGTATTGGTATGTCCATTGTTTTGAAATTTTTAGTCTCTATTTTTGAATGTGTGTATCAAAGCTTATATTAAGGTGAGAGGAGGTCTGCCACTCTATCACAAGGATGATGTCATCAGTGATGTCATCAGTGATGTCATTTGAGATGTCATCAGTGATGTCATGAGTGATGTCACTGACCATGTCATGAGTGATGTAATATGTGACGTCATCAGCAGTGCATTGCGGGCGCGCGAGTTATAGTTAGCTGAACTAACTATAACGGGGCAATTTCATTGGTTTTTTACGAGTAAAATGTCCAGCTAACTATAACATGTGTGAAACCTATGGTTTTTTCACTGAATTTCTAAGGTTTTTTAAATGCTAATTCCTAACTATAACGTGTGTGAAACCTATGGTTTTTTCAGTGAATTTCTAAGGTTTTTTAAATGCTAATTCCTAACTATAACGTGTGTGAAACCCATGGTTTTTTCAGTGAATTTGCAAGGTTTTTTAAATGCTAATTCCTAACTATAACGTGTGTGAAACCCATGGTTTTTTCAGTGAATTTGCAAGGTTTTTTAAATGCTATTTTTTTCTTTTATTCTTCATTTTTTTCAAACATATTTTTAATTTAATTTTCTTATCTTTTATAAAGACTATGCTTAAATTTTTAAAATCCTTAAATATTTTTTTTATATATATTTTTTAAAATAAACATGTAAAATGTATTTCCAGATTTTTTTTTTTTTTTTTTTTATAGTACGCGTACCGTAAGCTCACGGTAAGCGTACGGTTTACGCAACGTCCGTAATCTATCTACGCTGCTTGCGCATAGTTACGTACTTTGCGTAGCCGCGCGTACTGCGCGTGGGACGCGTGCGCGCTTACGCAACACGCGCACGTTACGCGGAAGTGCCGGGAAATGACTGTTATGCGCATGCGCGCGAGCGCGTGTCTTTTTTACGCGCATGCGTACTTTTGCCGGAAGCGTACCGTAAGCGTACGGTAGGTCATGTGATCTTGAAACACAACTTTTGATTGGTTGAAACTACTTTCAGTTCTAGAACTCTCCTACACCACACCCATTCCCCTCATTTCTGCTTGTGATCCCTTGGGAGAAGGAGCTGGTTTGTCTTTGGGATACGATGGCAGAACAGCAGAGCTCTTCTGAGAGTGAGGCTAGCACCAGCAGCACTGTCTTGAGGCAGAGAGCGAGGAAAGTAAAGCCTTCTTACGTTTGGGAGTATTTTACTTTTCCAGAAGGCCAGCAAAAGGTGAATGCACCCTTAGTTACTTGCAAGCTGTGTAAGCGTGTACTTTCTAGAGGTAATCCTAACAGGAAGTATTCCTTTGGGAATCACACCATGAAGAGACACCTCCAGGAAGTACACAGAAGGACACATGGTCATCTTTTTGGAGGTAACTCTTCAGAAAGACGAGCCAGTACATCCACAGCAGCTCAGCCTGGACCATCATCTGCAGGGCAGACTCCTTCTTCTGCAGGTCAGGTGAGCCCTTCATCTGTGGGGGGAGAATCTCCTTTTGCTGGCCCTCTGGAAATTAACCCTCGGTTTGCGAGGGTTGAAGTACGGTGCGCCACTTGTCACGATCTAATTACTTATAGGGAGACCAGTGTTTCCCTGGTGAACAGTAAAATAGATCAGCACACTTGTCGTACCGTCTAATATTCCCAATCTTTCTTTCCTCTGTCCCTGCATGAACACAACGGTTCTTTTAAGAGCCAACCTTATCTTTCATCTTTTTTTTTCTTTTTTTTTAAAAACTTTTTTTTTTTTTTTTACCGTACGCGTACGGTAAGCGTACCTTTTTTTTATTTTTTAAAAAAAAACACTAAAAATCATTTATCTCATTACAAAGTCCTTGAGAGACTACAATTTTTATTTTTAACTTACCATACTCACTCAAAAAAATATTTATTCATTTGTTTTTTTTAAAAATAGTTTTTAAAATGGTTGTAGTTTCCGAAAATTTTCTATATCGATCTGAAAATAAAGAAAAAAGTATTAATATTTTTTATCCATTTTATAATACAATACACATATTTACATTTTTTACAAAAAAATATTTTTGCCTTATTTTTGCTGTTTTCAGAATATATTGCATTTCACTATTAATTGTGAAAGCAATTGCATTCATCATTTTACAGCGGGCAAAAAAAATTAACAATCACAAAGATTGTATTAAAAAAGCCCAGAATGTCTTCTCACTTAAACTTATCATTACAGAAATGCATATTATTCTAAAAAAATATCATCTAAAAACAATACTTTTTTCTTTAAAATACCGTCTGATATGTTTGTTTCAGAAGTATAATCACAATATTATATCTCAAATAACTCCAAAATACATCTGATTTTATTTCCTTTAGGCCAAATAGTATTTTTTTTTTTTTCCTGGAATAAATTTCCAAGGGAAAACCATTAAAATTCTAAAGTTTAATCTGTCCAGATCTCACCAATTCTCTGTAACATTTTGGTTCACAAAAATTTTTTGAATAATTTATTTAGTCCACAATAGAATTGCTTACTTTTCCACATGGCCAAATAGTAATTTTTTAAATCATTTTTGAAAAAATTTCCAATGGCAGTCCAATAGCATTCCAAAATTTAAAATGTGCAGAAGTTACCGATTATCTCTAAATTATTGGTTTTTCAAAATTGCATTAAAAATTAAAAAAGTCCACATTACAATTGGTTATCTTTCCTTTAGGCCAAATGATAATTTTAAAAATCTTTTTTCTACAAAATTGCAATGGTAATCCAGTAAAATGGTAAAATTATTTTGTCCAGATCTTGCCAAATCTCTCTAAAATTTAGGTTTCAGGAAGATTAGATAGGAATTTGCTAAATCAAAAGGCAAACGTTGTTTGAAAATCAATTGGGAATCATTACACAGTGTCCAGCCTTTTTCACATTTTAGATAAACTGTGTAATGTCCAGAAGTAACAGTAGGTCCATCATGGAAAATTATTGCAACAGTTACAAAAGTTTTTCCTGAAATTGATAATTGCTGTCCTGTAAACTTCTTTATTAAAGTATCCAATTTTGATCCATCAGCTCTACATCGTTGCATCATTAAAATTACATACTGTCCGTATTCCCTTAAAATTAATGTTGATAACATGTCAGAATTACACTCACCAAATTTCATGCTATGATTAGCATCTTTAACTAATTTTGCAAAAGTGACTGTTTTACTCTCTGGCAATGTCAAATAAATAAACCTTTCATTATCAACAATAGAGCCACATATATTATAACAATTATCACAACTATGTTCCCATTTATAAGAGAGACCAAAAAAAATGTCAATGGGAACTCCTTCTTCTTCCACTACCTGAAGAAAATACATCAAAAATTCGTGTGCATCTTGCTGTTCATTTTGAGAAAACTGTGTTCGTCCTGAACATACATCTAAAAGTTTTCTAATATCAGTAGCACTTTCTATTTGAGTTTTATCTTTACTCAGCTTTTGAAAAAGGAGACTGAGCTCTGAACAGAATCTTTTTCCCTGATTTACTATTATCTGCTCTTGCAAACTTTCCAGATAAAATGCAACATTCAGCACTACATTAGCGTAGCAGTTGACACCAGAGCTATTTTCAAAATGACATCCTACAACCTGTTCTTCATTTTCATTATTCTTTTTGCTTGCAATTACATCACTCCTCTTTTTTTTCCTCTTCTCTACATCCTCATTACAGATATTCTCATTTCTCCTTTTACGAGAAACTACACGTTTCTCCAACACA
The DNA here is from genome assembly GCF_964204655.1 of Triturus cristatus. Lineage (NCBI taxonomy): Eukaryota > Metazoa > Chordata > Amphibia > Caudata > Salamandridae > Triturus > Triturus cristatus. The sequence continues at coordinate 195,273,004 of NC_140579.1, forward strand.
GGATACTGACCTAAATGAGGAGCATAGCTTCTTCTTAATCTATTATACTCCTTTACACAGTTTGTATCAGCACTAACTTTTGAGTCATCAAAGTCTATCATGAATAAACCTGATAATGTTTTGACTCGTGACAAAGCTACATATGCCATACCTTCTTTGAACACAGTTGAACCAATGTTCACAAATGCACAATCTACAGTCAATCCTTGAGACTTGTGGATAGTTACAGCATATGCTAGTGAAAACGGAAACGGCTTCCTACGTACATATAAGTCTTTCACAAGCATGAAACGAACTGAACAACGACAAATGTCTTTAACTTCCTCTATCTGATCAAATTTTATCTGTAAACATTCAATTCCTTCTTTTTTCTGATAATTAATAAAACCCACAACTCTTCCCATCGCTCCATTCACTAAGCCTTTCTCAACATCCAAATTTCTCCTTAAAAACACTCTACAGTTCATGCAAACATAAAGATTTTTTTCTAATCCTGCTGTTTTGGAGATGTTCTTCTCTAGTGAGTCCAATTTATTTTTCAGTTTGCCTGTTACTGTGACTGTAATTCTTCCATCCTCAATTTTGTCCACTGCTTCCAATTTCCTGATGTCTTCCTTTTCCAATTTCAAAAGCTCCTCATTAAATATTGAGCATTCACGTAGAGTTGGCATTAAGCAGATGACACTTTTGTTTTCTGCAATATTCTTGTATATTTTCTCTGCAACTATTTCTTCCTTTGGAAATAAATTATGTAGCAGCCGACTCTGTAATGCTTTTTTCCCAACATCTGTGAGTAGTCCAATCCTGATATCTTTCAGAATACTTCCATATTCTTCATCGTTTGCTTGCCTCATATTAGTTGTAAGTTCCTTGTACTCAAAGAAGGACCAAATATTTGTATTTCCAATGCTTCCCAATGACTTCTTTGTGTCTTCATGTGTCACAGTATTAAACACTGGTTGTCCTTTAACTGGAGTAAGTTGCAAAAGATCCCCAAAAACTATGACGTGTTTTCCACCAAATAACACGTCATAGTCTGTCTTCAAAATTTGCTGCATTCTTAAATGCACAAAGGCAAGCATTAAGTTTGATACCATGCTCACCTCATCAATAATGAGAACTTGCATCTTCTTCAATACTCGTGAAACTTCCAAGGATGCTTCTCCAGTTAGCTTGTTGAATTGTATTTTGTTCTCATGCTCCACTGGTAACATTAGCAAACGATGTAAGGTGATTCCTTTTATGTTATATGCTGCTAACCCAGTTGGAGCAGTAACCACACAAGACAAAGTAGAATCCGTTTTTTGCTTTAGGTAGCTTCTGATGACTTTAATTAGGAAACTTTTTCCAGTGCCAGCTTGTCCGCTTACATACATCCTGATTGGATGAAATGATGTGCATGAGCACTCTTTTTTGATATGTAGAAATCCGTGATCAATTTTGTTTTTGATCTCTTCATAAATTTGTTGCTGCTCTTGATTCAGTTGTCTTTCCAAATTTTCTAAGTCTATAAATTCTTCTTGAGCTTGATTCATAGCCGTTTCCACTTCATTCATGGCTATTGATGCTTCATTTTCAACGATTGGTTGTCCTAGGGGATCTTGACTGTGTGTTCCTGAACTTTGTCTGTCCTGAGAACTGTCTCTAGCTATTTCTGCTGCAATTGTAGTTTCCTGTTCAATTTCTTCATTTAACATTTGCAGATAAGTTGAGAATGTACTGCATTGTATGCTGTCTTTGCAAGCATTAAAAGAATCTTCATAGCTCTGGAATTCTCCCAGTAGTTCATCCTCTGTACGCCATGGTTTAAACAACTGTAAAAGAGCCAAGTAGTAAAATTCTTTCTTGTCGGTAGTGTCGCAACTCAGCTTCCGGTGATTTATCAAACTTCCTTTGGTTTGCTTCACCAAACATCCTTCTTCACCAACAACTTTATATTTTCCACTGTTGATGTCTTCTGCAGCTTTCCGTGAATAAATGTAGTTCTGTAACACTTCATAGAGACACATGTTCTCCAGATGATGACTTCTCTTGGGATAATATGTGTCCAACATGTTTGTTTTCAATATGTCTGTACTTTCTGGGTCATTCTCAGCCAAATATTCAATTTCTCCAACAGATTTCAGTACCCGATTTCTCATTGCTGCAAGGCCTAAACTTGCCCAAATTATTCTTCTTGACTTCGAGTAGAGACTTGCAGAAGATAACCTATCTGAACATTCGTAGGATCCAATTTCTCGATGCGATAACATCTTCAAACTGAAACTGTACAGCTTCTTACTGACAGTCTTCTCGTGAGAAATCTCTTCCCACATTTCCTTCAATTCTGTTTTTTCTGATTTCGTAATGTAAGACGTTACATATCGAGCAACAGCAATGGAATTGTCAGCAACATACTGTATATCCATGTTAGCGTTCCACATGGATAAAATGACTGGGTTGTAGTCATTTATATTTTTTGATTCTTCTTTTCTTTTAAGGTTGTAGGTATTCTTAGGTGATTTTCTTGTGATAGTATGTCTCACAGCTGACATAAAACTGTTGACTCTTCCATTTGTAAGAACAGGTCTAGGAAATCCAAATCGACATTTAGTGTAGTATTTTTCTTTGCTCTTGTATTTCCGTCGACAGTATTTTCCACACCGATGACTTTGGAAACGTAGAACTTGCTCCTTTAACTTGTTCTCTTCTGTGCTTTTAGGTATAGCACATGTTGCATATTCTTCAATGTAAGATAACACTGCTTCATCAGTATCTGTTCCAAACTTTGGGGCATCCTTGATCCACAGCAGCATATGAATATGAGGAGCACCTCTTGCCTGGTACTCTTTTCTCCAAAAGAAATCCACTACTTCTCCAAGGGGTGGATTTTTTTTATTGCAGATGAAGGACATCATAGCCTCAAATCTATGATTGAAATATCTGCAAACATTAACCGGATCCAATGAGCACAGTTCTCCTGCTGTCTTGTATTCGATGTTTTTAATGTTTGAATTGGCCTCTCGTAGAAAATCCAGTAAATCATCCCAAGCGTACTCGGCACAGCTTAGGGTAAGGAACCATGTTGGTGTTCCTAAATTGCGTAACATGCATTTTAGTTCACCATGGCGTCGGTACCAATATTCATTTGTCCCACGCTGACAAGCCATCAGATTGATCAGTTGTGTTTCCAAATGATCATCTCGGTGCTGCACTTTCTCCATAAAATCCTTAGCAGACACATTTTGTAAATGTACTCCACTTTTTAAAATGTGATTTACTGCATAAGACAGTGCAGACAAGTCGCTTTCAAATAAAAGATGGAACAAATAAGGAATACTTTGTCGAAATCTGGGATCTTCAGCATATAGTCTTGTAGTTCGATACTCTGAAGCTGGAATCTGTTCTGGACGTTCATCGTATCGTCCTCCTTTTCCTTTAGGAAACAGCTGGGGAAAACATCGAGCTTCCAAGCTCTCCTCCCATACACTCACGGGATTTCCTTTTGCTTTCTTCATCTGAAAGAGATCAATATTGTCTCCCATAACTTCTTTCGAATGGAGAGGATGTATGCTAAAATGTTCATAAATTTCTTCTTCCTTTGACTTGTCCACTTTTTCAATTTGTCCAGTTGGTGTTTCTGTGTCTCCTTGTAAATCTTCTTCTTCTTCTTCTTCTTCTTCTATATAAATTGATTCATACCATTTGTTATTTTTTTTCAAATACAAATTTGCTCTTTGTACTTTCCGCACATCTACCAGCTCCTGCCAAATCTTCTTATTCTTTGTAGGTACACCATTAACCAGAATAATTAATGGTTCAGTTTCCAAAGTATCCGCATCAATAGTTTCCATATTTTTTTTCAAATCCAAGGGCAAATACACCACTCTACCTTTTAAACCTCTCAGTAAATCTGAAGGAGGTAATTTACCAGTTTTGGGCTCCATACGTACTATGGTCTGGAACGGATGAACACATTGAATGAGTATAGACTCATATGTATTTAATTCAGAAAGTTCAGCAGGAATAGCATCCAATTCTAAATTATTATGTACAGCTCTGGTCGGCATTCTATTTTCCTCTAACTTGTTGTAGCAGTATTTACAAATACGCTGATCTTCACCCAATTCAAAACAATTTTCAAGAAATATATATGTGGCAAAATCCATCCACTTATAATTATCTTCATTTTCACTCTTTCTGTAGAGATCAACATTCCTAGTTTGTTTTCTATAATGAGTTCTGCGGCAACAAATACAAGTAACATTTGGTCTTTCATTAGAGATTATTGCAAATTTTGTTATGTGATCATTAAATGTCTTACTTACACAAGGTTCTATATTCTCTTCCACTTCTGCCTCATTTACTGTGTCCTTCTCTGCACTGTTTTGTTCAGGACCAAAGTAACAAAACTGAATTTCATCAACAACCTTCTCTACATCTGATACCGTTCCTCGGAACAGAGCCCTATTCAATTCATTTAACTTTATTGCTGGACTTTTGGCAAAATACAACCGTCTCACAAACTTTCTCATTTCAGTATGATGAACAGCCAGCATCCTAAAATGATGGAAAACACTATTGCACACTTTTCTAGATAGACAAGCAAGAGAATGACCCTGCAAACCAGTATTCTCTCTCACTCTGCATGGATCCAGACTTTGAAGCACCTTAATCTTTTGTTTTACACTTTTTTTACTATATTCTCTTAGAAACTCTCGAAATCTGTCAATAGATTCCTGACGCACAGTGCAAATACTACTACAATTCCAAGTGTACACTGGGGCTTTAGGACGTCTCCCCATTGCCTCATCTGCCATCACTTGTACCTCATCTCTTGGAACCATTATCTCCTTCTCCATTATGCAACCATTTTTTACTTCGTATGAACGACCTCTGGTGTCAACTGCATGCAGCAAACTATTACTTTGAAAATAGCTCTCTTCATTAAAAAAGGTTCACTACTTGAACTATGCATCCACTTTCCTAAAAAAACTTTACAAAAGTTTGTTCTGTTCACTACTCTTTTGCTTTTGCTTTGTGATTTCAGTACATTAACCATTTTATCTAATGTACGCATCCTATTCAAAATTAAAATGAATAGTTTCCTTTTTAATTCTAATGCCTTTGCTGCAATGGCTTCAATTTCTTTTTTTCTCTTGTAATATTTTGCCTTTTGCTTATATTTCTTTATATCCTTTATCAAATTGGACATAACTCTTCTCTGAAACATTTTTCTACGTATCTCTTTAAATGCTGTTTTTCTGTTTATGTTAAACTTTTCAATTGCAGAAGGTATATTTGCATTAACTAAATTCTCAATTTTTTGCTGTTCTCTATTTTTTGTTACATTTTTCCGAGAACAGACATTTTGTACATTTTTCTTTGTTTTGAATATTTTGTTTAGAAATTGTTTTTTTTGCTTACCAGAAGATTTTTTCTTTTTCCCAACATCAGCATCTTCTACTAACTTTGGTCCTCCAGTTGTCTTCAAATATAGTTTTTTTTTTAGCGTTTTTTGAACTCGAGATTTTGTAGGCATCTTAAATTTTGTTCACTGTTCTTCAGCAATACCTGAAAAAAACTAAAAAAAAAATCCGTTATTGTATTTAAATATATTACTAAATTTCTTTTCACAATAGTCCCAAAACGAAATTTCTTTGCCAATTTGAATTCACACAAACTGCTCTTTTTTTTGGGCAAGTGAAAATCTCTTTTACAAACTGTCACATTATGAAACCACTTTTCAGATTTTTTAAAAAGCCCATGTCCACAGTGCTACACTCCACCAAGGGCAACCAGCCTTAGTGATGCTGAATGTATTTGCATTACAGACTTAAACCTGAAAACCCCACTGGCTTGTACATACTGTGCATGACTATACACGGCAAGGACATGGGTGTGTGCTAAGCCTCTGCTTCTTCCCCAAAAAATTCGCTCCCCCTTTCCATCTAATGCAACTGTGAAATCACCAGAGCAAGACGCAATAAATCTCTGTCTATAATTCTTCTATGCACACAGAGTCATGTTTTCACATTAGTGCCAAAACGAAATTTCTTTGCCAATTTCAAAGCACACTTACTGCTCTTTTATTTTTTCAGGGGCAAGTGAAAATCTCTTTTTACAATTTGAAATCACTTTTACAGACTGACACATTATGAATCCACTATTTTTGCTTTATTTAATTGCACGTGTCCAAGCTGTTTTTTTTTCAGACCACCACCATGTGCATTCTCTGTGACTGCCTACACTCCACCAAGGGCAACCAGCCTTAGTGATGCTGAATGTATTTGCATTACAGACTTAAACCTGAAAACCCCACTGGCTTGTACATACTGTGCATGACTATACACGGCAAGGACATGGGTGTGTGCTAAGCCTCTGCTTCTTCCCCCAAAAATTCGCTCCCCCTTTCCATCTAATGCAACTGTGAAATCACCAGAGCAAGACGCAATAAATCTCTGTCTATAATTCTTCTATGCACACAGAGTCATGTTTTCACATTAGTGCCAAAACGAAATTTCTTTGCCAATTTCAAAGCACACTTACTGCTCTTTTATTTTTTCAGGGGCAAATGTAAATCACTTTTACACACTGACACATTATGAAACCACCATGTGTAACTACAACAAAAACAATTCCCATTTCTATTATTCATTTCTTAAGTTACCACATACATACCCTCTCAAACTGTAAACTCACCTTTAAAATTAGTTAGTTCTGAAAGAAATGTGACACTCAAACAGCAGATTATCAGAGCCAGGATCTCTGTTGTGTTCACCTGTCTCCTCTCAGCAGAACCAGATAATGGCAAACTTTCCCTCTATTTTTCCACACATATACATGTAAGTTTCAAATCTCAGTGCTTCCCCCTTTTTTTTAAATGTAATCACACATTTCTATTGGTTGAAAACCAACCCTTTTCCAAAAGTACCCTGCCCCCAACTTGACTTCTGCCTAGTACCCTTCCCCCAACTTGACTTCTGCCTGCTACCATAGCAACAGCTCATGGAACACTGCTGTGTTCAGTTAGGTCAGAAGTTCGACACACAATGTTTCAATTCCACAGAGCAAGAGTGCTTGACTTTTCAAACCTAACAGCAAATCCATAGTACTGTTCTTTGGTTACACATTTTTTTGTACCAATACAAAACATGCTTGTATTAATTTTCACATACAGCCTAGTTTTTTTTCTAGAATGGTATGAAACAGCCAATCAGTTCTTTTTGTTTTGTAAAAAATATGTATGCCTCCATTTCCAAACTGTCTTTCTTTTCATATTGCCATTCTACTGAAAGACACCTCCTGAGTGCATCCAGTTCTCCTTTGAAGATGTTCACAGTGTGGATTGTAGGGCACAGCTATGTCTTCTGGAGTGAAAAGTTTGCAGAGAAAACAGATATGGTGAGAGACCTTGCTTTGCCAAATGTAGACATTAAATGGATTGGTCAGAGAGGGTTAAAGTGGCACCAATTGATGCCATTGGTGAAATCCTTCATTCAAATCCAACACCCTGACCTCATAATAGTGCACTGTGGTGGCAATGACCTAGGCACTTTGACTGGGGTAGGTCTGGAAATGCTTATGAAGGACACCTTTGCACAACTGTTTACACTTTTCCCTAAAACTGCCTTTGTGTTTTCCAACATATGCCAAAGGCAAAAATGGAACTGGTCCAATCATTTCTGTCCGCAGATTGACAAAGCAAGAAAGCACGTCAACAAATCTGTTTCTGCTTTCCTCCGTGACTATGGTATGGGTGCCATTTACCACAACAACTTGCGTTATGACATGCAAGACATTTATAGAGGAGATGGTGTGCACTTCAATGATGAAGGGAACAGAGTCTTCCTCTTGAACCTTAGACTCTGCATCGGTACTTACTTGTAGGTACCACTAAAAAAATGACTTCATAAACACAACAGCTCTTTTTAGAGCTCCCTAATTTCTAAACTCTTAAATCTGCTTTTCATTTATTTATTTTTATTTTTTTTACCGTACGCTTACCGTAAGCTTACCGTACGCGTACCCCGTGATTTTTTTTAAAATCAATAAATGTTTTTATTGTACTTTTCTGTCCTTCTTTGACCCCCTTACAAATGTTAGGGGGTCTGTAACTCTCCTCATTGCCCCCTTTCCTTGTTTTCACTCTTTTTTTTCAGAGTGAAATACACAAAATGGCGGCCGCCGCTTCCTGGTTTCGGCCGATTCGAATGTTTACTAAGATCTAAGAGCCAATCAGAATCGCGCTCGCGCACGCCACCGTACGCTTACCGTAAGCGTACGGTAAGCGTACCGTAAGCGGGCTCAGATATATATATTGATTTAAAGGCTATTTTCTCAGAATCTACTGAACAGATTTACACCAAACCTACAAAAGGCACTTCCTTGACCTAGGGACTACCGCTCTGCCAAATTTTGAGTAATTCTGTTCAGCCATTCGGGCTGTAGCTCGTTCTAAAGGTCCTATGGAAAAATGCATGGGAAAAACGCGTTTTGGGACCCCCCTTTTATCTCAGCCCCCGCTTGATGAATCCCCCCGAGACTTTCAGGGTAGGAGCGGAGCATAGCGCCCCACCTATTTTGAGAAATTCGCGAGGATTCGTCGACCGGCGCCAAAGTTATTCAAAATAGAATGTTGAGGTTTTCCTATGGAAACGTGGTCCTAACTATAACTACCTACTGGCGACCGCCAGTAGGTAATATATATATATATATATATATATATATATATATATATATATACTCCTCGTTTCGCTGTTTTCTGTTGAAAAGAAGACGAGTATGGACCCAAATCCGTGCTGCAATAGGTTTATTAGTTACACACCACCAGTTAGTCCGCCATGACGCGTTTCGGCCGTCCCTCGGCCTTGATCACATGACACGCTACAGACTGTGAAAGTTATTTTTAAAGTGCCAGTGCTTCAATTGTGCATGATAGACATAGACAAAATACTTTAAAGATACAGCGAGCCTCGTATAAATACATGTGTGGTTTACAATAATACCTGAGATGTTTAAATTAGAAATCATTCGTGGTTGTAATTGTACTGCCCTCATGGTACCAATGAATTAGTGATCCACGCCCGCTATATACAAAAATAGTCATCAGTAAATGCATAAATGCTAACTCTAGTCAATAAGTATATCCAATGTGTGTGTCTTAAGCTAATCATGTGCAAAATAGCAAAGCCAAAATAAATTTTTCTTATTATTACATAAAAAATTTGTTATTGTCATTATTATGGTAAACGAGAAGGAGGAAAAGAATAAATAGAGTGAGATTATGTGTTTGAATTTTTAAAAATTTATATTATAAAATATATATATAATATAATAAAGTGCAGTGCAGCCAAGATGTATTTAGTATAAATACAATATACTTGCTTGGCTAAAGAAATGTGAAAACTATATAAAATTCTTGGCAAATGTAGTAGGAGATAAAGACAAAGATAAAACTATGTGTGTGGGGTAAAAACGGTTTGGAGGGGAGAAATGCGAGCTATAGTTCAATGGTTTAGGAGGTGATCATATTTGGTGTCCAGATACCTCCTAGGCTGTGTAATGGAGGATAGTTAAAATAAATTAATAAATATTACATATAAATACATTTAATAAATATAATACACATTTTAAACAATTTCTAAGAAAACGTTCAATATAGATCTGTGCATATAAATATAAAAATCTGTAAAATATGAATTATATAAATATTCTAAAATCCAACTTCCTGGTTATTACTCCAACACACCTCTCCTGTCCATTCCTGAATTTACCCTCTCTTGTTGGTGTATCATGTATCAAGTTGTTCTGTTATATTCTCGCAAGGAGTACAGATCAGTCTATTCTCAGTGATAATGAGCAGTGCCTCAATTAGTCCTTGTAAATAAATATATGTGTAATCTCGAGTATTGTGGGGAATCACCAAGTAAAATTACTATCAAATATAATAGAATATAATATAGATTATAAATTAAATTAAGAATCTCTTTGTAATATACCTGTTGACATATTAAATACTTATCTAAAATGACGGGGACCCCAATTAATAGAAAAGGATTTCCCCGTTTAGTAAGTAGATGTCAAAACACCCCAATCGGTATAAATTACTTGGCGGACCTTTTAAAACTCGATAAAATGACACATATACAATACAATACTAAAAGATGATAAAATGATAATATCATATATATGTGTGCAAATCCTCAGTCGTGTTGAGTCCTCTAGGGTATTAAGAATCAAATTTTAGAATGTATCTGGTTTCCAATCGTCTTAATTTACCCTCACGGTCACCACCTCTTTTATGTACTGGAACTGAATCTAGGGCATAATATTTAAGGTCTTTCAAATTGCTGTCATGGATTTCTTTGAAGTGTCTCGCAACTGGGTATGTAACATCGTTATTAGTAATGGCCCTCATGTGTTGTAGGATTCTTTTGTGCACTGCTAGTTTGGTGCTTCCTATGTACTTTAGATTGCAACTGCATTCCAACACGTACACTGCAAATTCAGTCTTGCAGGTAAGATGTTGTTTAATAGGATGTATGTTATTGTCAAATGCAGTGCAATAGGAGCTAGTATTGATACCTTGTTGGCAAGCTTTTTCAGGTGGTGCACTTAAAGAAACCTTTCCTAGCCGTTAACCACGTTGTTTTCCCTTGGTCTTCTGGGCTACTTTTTACTAATGCATTGCCCATGCTGGCAGTCTTCCTGAATGTTATAGAGGGATTGTTTGTTGTGAGCTTCCCTATGATAGGATCATCCTTAATTAATGGCCAATTGCGTCTGACGATGGTGCGAATTTGTTTATCCTGTTTAGAAAACCCCAGAATTAGTCTGATAGGGTCAACTGCATTTTTCTTGTTATCAGACTTGTTCCTATATTGTAGGAGGTCTGTCCTAGCTTTCTGTTTGGATTTCATGATAGCTGCTTCAATTACCTTACTTTTGTATCCCCGTGCCAGGAACCGATTGCGACACTCTCCTTGTATTTTATCTACTTCTTCCTCTTCGCTGCATATGCGGCGTATACGTAGCATTTCCCCATATGGGATGCTATTAATGAGGTGTGTCGGATGTGCACTAGTTGCATGGAGAAGCGTGTTGCCCGCAGTTGGCTTCCTAAATAGGGTAGTGGTTAATTTATTATTGACTATTTTGATTTGGACATCCAAAAAGGTAACCTGTGCACTGCTTATATCATGAGTAAATTTAAGATTGACATTATTTATATTGAGGAGTTCTATGATTTCTAATGCGCTCTTTTCACTGCCTCTCCATATAATGAATAAGTCATCTATAAATCTCAACCAACTTACAATGTGAGTCTTAAATGTTAACTCATGCTGCCTCATGAGGACCAGCTCCTCCCACCAACCCATAAATAAACAGGCATAGCTGGGGGAAAAGCTGGCCCCCATGGCTACTCCCTGAGTCTGTTGATACATTTGATTGTTGAAGGAAAAGAGATTATTATTGAGACAAAATGTTAACATGTTATAGAGCATCTTGTTGTGTTGTTCAAATTGAATAGCTCTTTTGGATAAGAAGTGTTCTACTGCTCTGAGACCATCTATATTTTTGATGCAAGTATAAAGAGACGTTACATACAGAGCAATGAGTAAATAATTCTCATCCCATGTTATATCTCTGACCTTTCTCAAAAAGTCGGCAGTGTCTTGCACATATGACTTCAATTCTTACACATGGTCTTGTAAAAAGTAATCAATGTATCTAGACGCATTTTCTAGGGGTCCATTGCAGGCAGCAATGATGGGTCTACCCGGTGGCCTCGTAATATTTGTATATATCTTGGGTACAAAATACATGACTGGTGTGGTTGGGTGATCTTTTTTTAAAAACTTGTATTCGTCCCAATTAATCATGCCCACACTTTTCCATGCCAGTAATAAAGAGAAAAATTGTTCTTGCATCTGCTTGTATTTTAAGATGGTACATTTTCGATAACATTCCCCATCCATAAGTTGATTACGTGCTTCCTCTAAATATTGTTCCAAAGGCCACAACACTATATTCCCACCCTTATCTGCATTTCTAATGACAACCTTATTGTTCTCATTAAGTTTCTTAATTAATGCAAAATAACTTCTTTCTTGATGGGTGTATTTTACTTTTGACTTATTTAATGAATAGTTAAGACTTTTGATCTGTGCCACCAATTGCTCACTGAAAATGTCTAAAGAGTCACGTAGCATCACTGGTACAAATTTGGACTTCATCTTGAACGGAGTGCTCGGTTTCACGCCTTTTACTGTCAGTCTATCCAACCTTGGATCCTGATTGTCTGCAATAGTTTGTGCCGTCATGTTGCTGGTTGTTTGAGATTGTTCCATTTGTAGATCTTGCATATCTTGCAATAAACCTGCATCCGATACCATTAAGTTCCATAGTTCTTTCTCTTTGTCTTTGTCACTGTTCATGCCCTCAATAGGGTTGGTTTGATCCCTATTGGCCTTTGATAAATGATATTTAGCTAATTTCAATTTTCTAATGAAACAATAAATGTCCGCCCTAGTTTGCACATAATCAACATTGGATTCCGGGCAGTATGATAGGCCTAATGATAATAACTGCTGTTCCGCTCTGGTTAGATTGACATTGGCCAGGTCAATGATAGTATTTTCTACAGTAGCATTGGGGGCCGTGGTGTTAGTCATGGCCATATTGGTTGCATTTATCTGCGATTGCCTCGTCCTCGCCCCCTCCTCTTGTTTTCTCCTACTTCTTTGGGCCTTTCTTCTCCCCCTTCTCCTCTGGGTACTCCTGCTGCCACAGGTCCCTTGTTTCGGGGTCGCAATGTGTCTCTCCGGCTCCTTTTTAAAATGTCCAATTCTTCCCCCGGGGTCAGTCTTAGTACCCCTTGTTCTCTTCTTCTTTGCCTATTTTCCGTATCCGATTCACTATCCACCGTGGAGCTTAATTCTGACCCAGATTCCGAACCCTTTTCTTGTTGATTCAGATCTTTACCAGCAGCTCCTTGCATCCGTCGGCTCGCTGTGGCTGTTCTCAGCGTGTCGTATCTCCTAGCAAAAGTGAATATTTGGCCATTTGCGTAGTCGTCTCGATCACGTTTGAACTTGTATGTTTTCCTCGCTTTGATCTTCTCTTCTTCTTTGCCGAGTCGATTGACCATTTCATCATGCAATTTAGCTCTGCTCTGTGGGTCCCCTTGCTGTTGAATTTCACTTTCTAATGTCTCTATTTTGGTTTGAAGTTCCGCTCTATCAATTTCAGCATATTTAACTAATATGCCCACCAAGCGTCGTGACGATTCTAAGTTGCATTGGGCCCACTCTGTCATCATTAATGGGTTTGGTGTCTCGTAACTGGGGGCAATCATGATGCGGAGACCCCTCGGGATTCTCCCCACATCAAGGTACCTCTGCAGAGATCTTGCTTCCCACCATTTCGATTGTTCCTGTTTTTTGAGTTTCTCCAGTATATGATAGTTGTCTTTAAGTCCTTTACTTTTGCCATTACTCTCTCCTTCCGTTACTTTGTTGGTATTAGGGCTTGCAGCTGGGTCGTCCGAAAACATTTCCTCCGCCGCCATTTCCCTATTTTTTAACGTGTCGGCCGACATATTTGGCGGGTGTTACTACAATATATATCTATGAGTCCAAATGTTCATATACCTAGCCTCTGTGTTGGGCTGCTTAGTTATATGGTTTGGTGCACACCTCCTCCCCTGTTCGCAATTGTCTCCACGTACCTGACAGCGATACCTCCGGATAAAGGAATAGCTTCCAATCCCGCCTTCACTCCTCCGAGTAATCCACGAGTTGAGTGCCACTCCTCCTCCTGTGTTGCCTGTCAGGTAATATCCGTAAATTAGAAGTTGCTCAGGGGGCTTCGGTTACTCCTTTGCGGGAAATATAGTTCAGTGCCCTCGGGGTCCCCGCTGACTCCAACTAACGAGCCCGCGTAGTGGTCAGCTTCGTTCCCGGTCGGGCGGTAGACTGCCGTTCCGAAGCCTGCTTGATGAGGAAGGGGTCCATATATTGGAGGCAGACACTCCATGCAATATTTAAACTCCTCGTTTCGCTGTTTTCTGTTGAAAAGAAGACGAGTATGGACCCAAATAAACATATATATATATTCACTGAAAAAACCATAGGTTTCAGGGGTGTAATAGTTAGCTGGGCTTTTCACTTGTACAAAACCATTGAAATTCCCCCGTTATAGTTAGTTCAGCTAACTATAACTCGCGCGCCCGCAATGCACTGCTGATGACGTCACATATTACATCACTCATGACATGGTCAGTGACATCACTCATGACATCACTGATGACATCTCAAATGACATCACTGATGACATCACTGATGACATCATCCAGTGAATGTGTGTTTTTCTGAAAATTAAATATGTTTTATATATGTATATCTCAAGGTCGATGGAAGAATAAATGGGTATATAAGTGTCTAAATGGATGATTTGTTTTTGAAAAATTGATTGTGTGACTGACTGATTAAGTGTATCATAGTGAATACATGGCTTAGTGAGTAATGTTTAAATATGTAAATATCTGTATCAGTCTCTCACTTAGTGTATAAGTGGCTGCATGGGTTGGTGAGTAGCTACATGGGTGTCTATATAGGTTATTAGTTGGTTTTTTGAGTATCAGTCTGAGTGTCTGCATGGTTCGGTGGGGGGTATTACGTAGTGCATAGGTGCATGAATGAGTGACTCACTGTTTGTATGTGTTGAACACAGCATGTGTGCAGGACTGTATGGGTGGATGAGTGTGTGTATGGGTGTGTTAGTGAGTGAATGACTGTCTCAATAGTGTCTTTATGAGTAACTACATATGTTTTAAACTAGTATATGTGACTATTGGTGTATATAGGTGAGTATATGTGAGAGTGAGAGATTGAAAGAGTTCCTGTATGAATAAGTATGTGTTTCTATAAGTGATTGTTTAAAAGACTAAGTATGTGTAAGTTTCCGTAGAAGTAAGTGTGGTGGTGTGTGTATAACTGTATATGCAAGTAAATGTATGTTTGATTCTTTATTAGCATGAGTGACCATGTGTGTGAGTAACTCTATGGATGAGTGGCATTGTGTAACAGGATGTATAGGTGTATGAGTACATATGATGAGTGAGTACATGTATGAGTGACTGTATAGGACTGTTGGTGAATGAGTGGATGTGTATGTGGATCTTAGAATTACTGAAGAGGTTGTTGTAACTGGTATTGGTATGTCCATTGTTTTGAAAATTTTAGTCTCTATTTTTGAATGTGTGTATCAAAGGTTATATTAGGGTGAGAGGAGGTCTGCCACTCTATCACAAGGATGATGTCATCAGTGATGTCATCAGTGATGT
Source organism: Triturus cristatus (assembly GCF_964204655.1). NCBI lineage: Eukaryota > Metazoa > Chordata > Amphibia > Caudata > Salamandridae > Triturus > Triturus cristatus. The sequence goes on from NC_140579.1 coordinate 195,288,332, forward strand.
CATTTGAGATGTCATCAGTGATGTCATGAGTGATGTCACTGACCATGTCATGAGTGATGTAATATGTGACGTCATCAGCAGTGCATTGCGGGCGCGCGAGTTATAGTTAGCTGAACTAACTATAACGGGGGAATTTCAATGGTTTTGTACAAGTGAAAAGTCCAGCTAACTATAACACCCCTGAAACCTATGGTTTTTTCAGTGAATTTCTGAGGTTTTTTAAATGCTAATTCCTAACTATAACGTGCCTGAAACCTATGGTTTTTTCTGTGAATTTCAAAGGTTTTTTAAATGCTAATTTCTAACTATGCCTACAGAGATAGGACATGTGAAGAAAGAAGAAAAAATGCACAGAAAGAAACAAAAGAAGTGCAGAAAGAAGCAACAGAAGTCCTCAAAGACGAAGAAAAGTGCAGGAAGAAGGATAACGTGCAGAAAGAACAAAAAGAAGAGCAGAAAGAAGCCTTGTTGCAAAATCATCCTGTACCCTCAACTTTTTCAGACTGATACTGGTGGTAACTGAGTCTGACTAACCAGTCCTAGAGCCAGTGCTATGTTAAAAGACACTTAGAATACAGTGAAAACACCTACATACACTAGGGAACATTATGCGTTGGGGTCCCCCTGTGATTAGCATGACCTCCTCTGTAAGCCCCTAGTATATAATAGGGCATTAGGATTAAAACTACCTCTTAAAACAGGCCACAGGGCGTTTTTGCACACGTTAACTCAGGCCCCATCCCCTCCCTTCACCACTGTGTAAACACGCCCTGTGTCCGTTTTTAGTTGGGAGATTAAGTTCATTTGAATCCTGAGGGTCCCTAGGGTCCAACTAGCCCACTAGGAACCTCCAGTAAGTGCCACAGAGCTGCGTTGCAGAGAGGTGTAAAAAGTGGCACGGCCTGGACCACCTCTCTGCAATGCAGCTCAGTGGCGCTTACTGGAAGCACTTGGTGGGCTAGTTAGCCCCCAGGGGCCCTCAGTTTTGAAGGGAAATTATATCCCCAATTTAAAATGTGCCAGAGTGCGTGATTGCACACGTCACCTCAGGCCCCGTCCCCTCCCTTCACCACTGTGTAAACGCGCCCTGCGGCTGTTCTAAGTTGAGAGATTAAGGCCCCTTGAATCCTAAGGGTCCCTAGGGTCAAACGAGACCACTAGGTACCTCCAGTAAGCGCCACAGAGCTGCGTTGCAAAGAGGTGTAAAAAGGGGCTTGGCCTCAGAACACCTGTCTGCAGCGCAGCAGCTCCCTGGCGCATACAGGAGATGCCTGTTGGGGGCGCGTTTGCAGAGTGCTGCACGGAGGGGGCAAGGCCTCCGGCACGATGCCAGTCTTTTATTTATTTTAATTTTTTAAGAAGGGGGCTGTGTGGTTCCCCTTATTATTCTAATTTATGACCCCATCCCCCAGGGCCTGTCTCCTAATTATATTTTTTTGACCCCAATCCCCAGGGCCGGCCACTGTTTTTTATTATTTAAAAAAAAAATATATTTATAGACACACCTAGGACATGCTGGACAAACTGTACGTACCATGACGATTTGCGTGATATTCATTAAAAGGCGACTATGCAGACAATGAATCCACGTGGAATGTATTTACACCACTAGTGAAGCTCTGACATGTCTGATGCCCTACCGTGCCTAATCCCGGTAGACACCCTTGTCGTTTATTTATACAAACATGGGTAGCTATTGACGGGCACATTTAATACACATGCACACCAAGCCATTCAAAGGGGATTCGACAAAAATTCGACCAAAACTATGCAAGAAACCCCCCTCACGGTTAATAAAACACACATCCACTGCCGGATGAGTAATACTTTTTATTTTACTCTCTGGAAAGGGGACGAGCATCACTTGAGAGTCACAGCGCGCTCCTGACAGAGCCCAATGCTGTGTTACACCCACCATTGCCTGCCGAGTGCCACACACCTCTGTGTTGTATTCCACTAGCTAGTGCATATGCTATGACACTCTCTAGCCCATGTGCACTGTAACACCACCCCGTGAATATGTCATGCCACACTTGTCTTCGCACGGGTTATATTGCCCCATCTAACGTGCCTTCCTCGATGCCTATGTTATAACGCACAGTGCTATGCCATACATATTACAATCTGGGATCCATATCTTTGTCACAGTGCATATGCAACGTTACACTCCCCAGCACATATTTTATATTACAACTTTAGAGACTAGTTAGGTTACACAACACTGCCCTGTGCATATTACACTCCAAGGCGCATATCGCATAGCACGCGCTAGTGCCTGTGCTATCTCGCGCTCTCCAATGAATCTGTCATTGCGCACAATGTATTGCATATTATATTTCACGCCCGGTTCATCTTATATCACACTTTTTGGTGCATAGTTTATACCATACACTATATCTAGTTTTCATTTTCAATCGTGCTCTCAGGACTATGTTCTATATAACACTGTGTTCACCTACCCTTTTCACGGGCATTACATTTTGCGATGGGGGTGGAGGGTCAGGGGGTGTTTCTGCCAAGTGAGCTCGGAGTCACAGTCACAAACGTTCACTTCTTCCTGAATAAAAGTGAGATTATGCTGCATACTTGTTCATATTTTAAGTAGTTCACACAGACACAATGTTTTAAAAACAATAAAGTTCCTAATACCCGCCTTCTCTGAACAGTTAGCTTGCTGCCCCATCCCCCTCCTCCCTATCCTCTGTTGTGTGAATCCATGGACTAGCCTCCTCCCTCCTGGCATGCATGGTCTGATGTGCTGCCACTGCCCTCAATTTAGTATGATGTACCAGTCCACTCCTCCTGCCCTCCATTGCCCAATTCTATGCCCCATCATTGACCTCCTGCTTAAACTCTGTGCTTAGCTTGCTGCCCCTATTCTCCTTCCCCCTGCCCTCCGATGTCTTTGTGCATGCCCCTGCTCCATCCTTTTTGCCCACCATGTTCCATGGACCTGCCACTCCTATCTACTCCGAGTGTTCTGTTGAGCTGCCACTCCCCTCCCACCTGCCTAGCATTGTCAGATGACTGTAACCTGTCCCTGCCACCTCTACCCTGCCTGTCCACATGCCATGCCCCTATCCTCTTCCTCCTGTCCTACATGGTCCATTGTACTGCCACACCCTTCTGCCCTCCCTGGTCTGTTGTGCTGCAACTGCTCCTCCTGCCTGGCCCGTGTGGTCTGTTGTGAGGCCCCTTCCCCGGAACTTTCTTGTCTGTGCACAGGACCTGACCCTCCCTTCTATCCTCCATCGTCCTTTGTGCATGCCCCTGCACCCTCCTTCTTGCCCATCATAGCCATTGTGCTGCCACTAACCCTCCCACTTGCCATGCATGGTCTTCTGTGCTGCCATGGCCCCTCCCACCTTCCCTGTGTGGTCAGTTAGCTGCCCCTGACCCCCTCCCACCTTCCCTCCATGGTCTGTGTGTATGCCATCACAGTCTCACTGTTGCTCTTCATGGTGTGTCTTGCTTCTAGTGCCCATCCTGCCTGACCTCCATGGCTATCTTGCTGCTCCTGCCCTGCCCCCTTGCCCCCAGCCCTCTGTTTACATGTGCAGACCCCTACTCCCTCCCTCCTGGCTTGTCTGTTCCATTGTAATGCCCCTGATCCATCCCTCCTGCCCTTTATGGTCTGTTATGCTGCAGCTTTCTCTCCTGTCTGTCCATTATGGTCAGCTAGCTACCATTGCCTCTTGCCCCTCTGTTCTCTGTTGTCCATGTGCATGGTCCTGTCCCCTCCCTCTTGCTTTCTATGGATTGTTGTGCTGCACTCCCGTCCTGCATGCCCTGTGTGGTGTATTGTGCTGCTGCAAACCCTGATGCCTGCCCTGCAGGGTCAGTTTGGTGCACCTCTCCATGTCCCTCCTGTCCTCTGTTATCCAAGTCCATGTCCCTACCCCATTTCCTTCCATGATCCAATGTACCATACTTGCGAACATTTTGAACTTGGTAAGAGGGAGATTTTGAAAAAAAACTGGGGTATTGATTTTCCCCTTTGAGTTACATTGAAAAAGAGGAGATTGTAGACAGGAGACAGATCAAATAAAGCCCATTTGAGCTTAAAAAACATTGGACGTTTCCTGGCTGAATCGGGTCTGTTGGCATGTATGGTTGTACTATCATTGCCTCTTCCTTCTGCCCACAATGGTCTATTACATTGCCACAGCCTCTCTTGCAAGTCCTGTATTGTTGGTTTGTTGCCCCTGACCCCCTTTCCACTGCCCTCCATAGTCTGTTGTGCTTCCACGGCCCTTTCTGCCTGCTCAGTGTGGTTAAATTGTTGCCTTTGCACCCTCCTACCTGCCTTCAATTTTCAGAGTCCGTGCCCCTGGCCTCTGCCTCTCAACAGTATCCTAATGAACAACTAGATTGCTAATATTCTATATTTATTACAAAAGTGTGGAACGCCTGACATCATCTTGATGTAATCAAGACTGTAATACCTAGAGCATTTCCTTTAGAAATTACATATATGAGAGGGTCTTATTGGCATCAAAATTATGGTTAGTGCTCTAAAATACTAAAATAAGGACATATTTTCTGAGTTTTCAAATAGCGACAAAGCACTTTTAAATTATTTGTTATCTTTATGTTTTTTTATCCAGTTGACCACTTGATTAAATGTTGCACTTAGGGGAGAGGATGTGGTGTTACTTCCAGAACTGCAGACTTTGCAACTGGGGAACCAGGTTGAAGTTTCTGCTTCAGCTCGACATTATGTGATTCTGGTCAAATCACTTAGTCTCCCCATGTCTACAACCAAAATGAATTTGTTCTTGTGTGATGTAACCAATGCTCATGTAAAGCACTCCAATACCTGACAAGTCTGCACTATATAACACTGCAAAAACACAAAATAATAAGTGTTTTGCACACTTCTGTCATTGGGCTATATTTGGGCTACATCTGGGTGATTTTGGGCTACATTTGGGCTCTTTTGTCTCCGGTGGCCATCTTGGGAGATTTATTTGTTATGAAGTTTCCTAATTTCCTCATGTACTGCAGTCTCCTCAGTAGGAAATGCTTTCAGTTTTTTACTTTGATTCCATCATGAAGGTATTCAGATATGTCACACATTTGCCATAAATTCTGAATGTTAGCACTCTAGTTGCTCATTAGATCACTGTAGTAAAACTACTGTTCACCATGGAAGTCTGCTCCTGGTATTAAAAGTGCATGTTTCAGTCTGCATGTCAGAATTTTTTTATGAAATAGAAGAGGATTTGAGAAGTCACTCAAAATGTGCCCTCATTTTCTTTCTTCAGCATTAATCATAATTTCTATGGCTAAATGAACCCCCTCATTGTGTTCCTTTTTAAATTAAATGTTTTAAGTGTTACCAGTTTATTCCAATCAAGATGGCTTCAGGTGTGCCATGCTTTTGTCATAATGAAGACAGTAAGCGCTCTAGTTGTTTTTAAGAACATTCTGGGACATTCTGTCATTGGGCTATACTTGGGCTACATCTGGGTGATATGTGGGCTGCATTTGGGCTCTTTTGTCTCTGGTGGCCATCTTGGGAGACTTATTTGTTATGAAGTTTCCTAATTTCCTCATTTACTGCAGTCTCCTCAGTAGAAAATACTTTCAGTTTTTTACTTTGATTCCATCAAGAAGGCATTCAGATGTGTCGCACATTTGCCATAAATTCAGAATGTTAGCACTCTTTTTGCTCATTAGATCACTGTAGTAAAGCTACTGCTCACCAGGGAAAACTGCTGCTGGTATTGAAAGTGCATGTTTCAGTCTGCATGTCAGAATTTTTTAATGAAATAGAAGAGGATTTGAGAAGTCACTCAAAATGTGCCCTAATTTTTCTTTCTGCAGCACTAATCATACTTTTTATGGAAAAATGAACCCCCTCATTTTGTTCCTTTTTAAATTAAATGTTTTAAGAGTTACCACTTTAATCCAAGCAAGATGGCTTCAGGTGTGCCATACGTTTATCATAAGTAGGACTGTTAGCGCTCTAGTAGTTCTTTGGAACACTCTGGGAAGCTGCAGTAGAACACAAAGGAATCAACTGACAGTCTCTGCCCTTGTTGGATGTACATGTTTTACTGAGAATGTCAGACTTCATTCTCACATGACTGAGAAAGATAATGTGAATTTACAGAAAATAAGCTCTCAGTTTAGCTTATAGATCACCTTCCGAACCTCTGTGGTAAAAGCATGAGAAAATATTTTTCTCTCAATCATGATATCCCAGCAGAAGGCTTTTTCACATGGTGAAATCACCTTAGAACATACCACAATTCCTAAAATGAGTATGGTACCATCAACAAATGATTTATAATGTAACTAAAGTCTTAAAACCTTCTATTAACTGCAATGCTTTTTAATGAGGTGCTATCATGTATATTGGTCCCAAGATGGCTGCCAACACTTCTTGGATGAAGTGCTGACAGCCAATCAGATCTCAGGATGAGATGTGTGGTTAGGCTCCGCCCACATATATATATGCTTTTAAATGCTATTTTCTCAGGAAATACTGAACAGATTTACACCAGACCTGCAAAAGGCACTTCCTTGGCCTTATGGCTACCTCTCTGCCAAATTTCACGTAATTCTGTTCAGCCGTTCGGGCTGTAGCTGCGACTAAAGGTCCTATGGAAAAATGCATGGGGAAAACGCATTTTGGGACCCCCCCTTTTTCTCGGCCCCCGCTTGACGAATCACCCCGAGACTTTCAGGGTAGGAGCTGAACGGAGCACCCCATTAGTTTTGAAAATTTCGCGAGGATTCGTCAACCGGCGCCAAAGTTATTCAAAATAGAATTTTGAGATTTCCTATGGAAACTAGGTTGTAACTATAACTATCTACTGGCGACCGCCAGTAGATAATATATATATATAATGGTATACACACACCCATGATATATATCTATCATTCACTTCATGAGTAGTTTAAGTTTCTGTTGCTATCCTTTGTCTTGGCAAGCTGACACCCTAGGTTTCAGAATACACTGCCTTCATAGGAGCTGCGAGCCTCGTTCATATACCCCCTGTTACTTTAAAACACAAGAGATGATATACTGAATGACATAGAAACAACAACTTTCTGAGTTAAACCAATATCGGAAATAGTTTTTCCAAAGAACATAAGCAACTGCGTGTTCAGATATCTCCGCCGTTTCTCAACACGGCTTCGGCTCTCTTTTGGACCTTTTTTGCACTGTGTATTTGCCGGTTCGAAACCCGGCTTCGGCTCTCAGTGCTCCACCCAATGATACTTAGTGTACTCTTGTTTTACCCTGGTTTTGCGGTGGTTCGCATTACTCATTGGAGCTTGTCTTGGCCATTTTTCAACATGGCTGATTGCCCCCACTCTCCAATGCCACCCTCACTCAGATTCACCACACACTCTATGCATTGGACTCCCAGCTGAGTATGCCAAGCTGCGCTCCTCCCCTGAGCAGGACACTCACGTCGTTCCTCTCACGAGCATGGCAAGCAAATTGTTTTAAGTGTATAGCACTCACCCTGTAAGCCCTTGGAGTTAATGGAGTCTTTGTGCGTGTGCACCCTTACCCTACGCGAACTGCAAGCTGTTCTTAGTCGTCGGCGTGCGAGACTGGATAAGGAATATCCGGCACAGCCTGAGTCTTTGGATCCTCCTTTACGGGCGTGTGGCGCCGGAACCGGCGTCACCACGCCGGAACTAGCGTCGAGACGCCTCACGCGCACCGCATTGCCTGCCGGAAAGTGTAGTTTCTTCCCTACAGGAATGTACGCGCCGCGCTGACAACGTTCCTCACCGGTGTTCGTAACAGTACATCCCTCCCGAGAGGGACGTTGTCAGGGTTTGGGCTTATTGGGATGCAAGGAATTAAACCTTTTTATCAGCCTCGGAGCGTGCACGGCCGTTGCAGGTTCCCAGGAGTTTTCCTCCGGTCCATATCCTTTCCACGAAATCAGATACCACATCTTTCTCCCTCTTCTCTTTGAGTCCACCCCTGCTTGCACTTCATATTCCTGTTCGTGGTCAATCAAGACCGGCGTTGGTGGTTTCTTTACTGGGGTATATGCAGGTTTTACCAAAGAGACGTGAAAGACTGGATGGATCTTCATGTGTTTCGGTAAAGCGAGTTTGACCGCTACAGGGTTCACCACCTTGATGATTTTGTATGGACCGATGTATCGGGGGTTGAAGATACTATAACGCCGAAAGCGTATGTTCCTGGTTGAAAGCCACACAACGTCCCCTTCTTGGTATAGTGGTTCAGGCCTTCGATGTTTGTCTGCCTGCCTTTTATATGTGGTTTTTGCCTTCTGCACGTTCATCCGAGTTGTTTTCAATATTTTCTGTATTCTTTTTATCCGTACTTGTACTTCTGGTACCTTCTGGGCTTCCCTAGGTAGGAGGAAGGGTAGAAACCTGGGATGAAAGCCGTAAGTGACAAAAAACGGGGCTAATTTGGTGGTGCTATGTTGAGCACTATTGTATGCTATCTCAGCGAGCTACAACCACTCTACCCATGCCTCGGTGTTGCTTTGAACGTAGGATTTCAGGTATTGTTTCAAGGTTTGGTTTAGTCTCTCGGTCTGACCGTCGGTCTGTGGATGGAAACTAGTCGACATGTTCGTGGTGATTTGTAGTGCGGAACACCATACCCTCCTAAACTGTGCCTGAATTGGGTGCCTATGTCGGTTACAATCACCTTGGGAAGGCCATGTAAACGCACAACATGCGTAAGCAATAGTTTGGCTACCTGTCCAGACGTTGGAAGGTGAGAGCACGCAAGGAAGTGGCCCATTTTCGTCAAACTATCGATCACCACCAAGATAGCTGTGCACCCTTTGTCCTTAGGCAATCCTACGACGAAGTCCATGGATATTTGTTCCCACGGAGTGGCAGGGGTTGGTAGAGGTCGGAGCAACCCATAGGGTTTTCCTCGTTCAGGTTTGGTTTGCATACAGATATGACATTGACGTATCAGTAATTGCACGTCATCTTTTACCGTAGGCCACCAGAACTGTCTTAATACTCTTTCTTTGTTTTTTTCTACTCCGTAATGACCAGCAGTGGGAGAGGAATGACAGCAGTGTAGCACTTCCTGTTGCAATTTCGGGGTAGGTACGAATAGTTTGTTTTCTTTCATTGGTAGGCCTTCTCTGTTTTTCCACTCATCATTGTTTTGCAGCCATTTCTGCCATCTGGGTTTCTTCATTTCTACAGCTACCTTGTCAAGGAATTGCTCCGATTGTACCACGCATACCGCCTGCAAAGGATGAATGATGGAACGAGAGATCTGTTCTGAGGGTGCTGGGGTGTTTTCTTGTCGTGTGAGGGCATCGGCTTTTTTGTTTGCGCTTCCTGGTCTATAAGTGAGTATGAACAGGAATTCTTCAAAAAAGAGCATCCATCTCAATTGTCGTGGTGAGAGGAGGCGCGCAGATGTCATGTATTGCAAATTTCTATGATCGGTATAGACCGTGGTCGTGTGTTTGGCCCCCATTAAGTAGTGTCGCCACTCCTTGAATGCGTCTCGGATTGCTAATAGCTCCTTCTCCGCGATGGTATAATTAAGTTCAGAGCCACTTAACTTCCTCGACATGAAAGCTATGGGATGTAAAAGACCGTTCTGGGTGTCTCTTTGGGAGAGAACTGCGCCCAGCGCCACTTCTGAGGCATCTGCCTCTACAAGGTAAGGTCTTTCCGGATCAGGGTGGGCAAGTACGGGAGCCGTTGTAAATGCCTCCTTCAGCTGGACGAACGCCTGATGTGCCTCAGGAGTCCACTTGAATTGGACCTTCTTTCGGAGTAGTCTGGTTATCGGGGCCAGTATTTCGGAAAACTGATTGATAAACCTTCTATAAAAGTTTGCGAACCCCAGGAAGGATTGAACGTCCCCTACCGTGGTCGGGATAGGCCAGTTTCGTACAGCTGTGATCTTTCTTTCTGCCATGGTTTGTCCTTGTGCTGACAGCATAACCCCCCAAAATTTTACCTCATTAACATGAAACTCACATTTACTGAGTTTACAGTATAAATTGTTACTTCATAGGGCTGCTAACACGCTTCCTACATGTAGTATGTGGTGGTGCACGTCTGACGAGTAGATCAGTATATCGTCTATATAGACTATTGCAAACCTATCTAGATATTCCCTTAGTACCTCATTTAAAAAATATTGAAACGCTGCAGGCGCGTTGCAAAGCCCGAAGGGCATTACTAGATACTCAAACAATCCATATTGAGTGCGAAAGGCAGTCTTCCATTCGTCACCCTGCCTCATGCAGACCAGGTGATAAGCACCCCTGAGATCCAGTTTGGTGAAAATCACCGCCTTTTTCACTTGGTCTAACAGAACCGATATCAAGGGAAGCGGATAGCTGTTTTTTACGGTTACTTTGTTCAAGGCACGAAAGTCTATGCAGGTCCTCAACTCGCCGTTAGCTATAGGAATGAAAAAAAGGGGCGAGGAAGCAGGGGATTTGGACGGTCTGATAAACCCGTTTGCCTGGTATTTCTCTAGGTACCCCCTCAGATGTTCATTTTCCTTTTCCGATAAGGCATAGATCCTACCACAAGGCACCAGGGCCCCGGGAACCGAGTCGATCTGACAATCGTAGGGGCGATGAGGAGGGAGTTGGTCAGCCTGTTTTTCGTTAAACACGTCTCTGTATTCCCTATATATATCAGGCAATGCTATATCTTTCTCTGCAGCAGTAGCTATCGTATGCCCCTTAGGCTGATTTTGCCCTTGAGGCACCGAACAAGAAGAACAGGTTTCTTTACAGAACTGGGACGTAAACTTCAGGCTGCGGTTCTTCCAATCAATGACAGGGTTGTGTTTGGTTAACCACGGTAACCCCAGTATCACCCCATACAAAGGTGTTTTGATGATATTGAAAGCCAACACCTCTCTATGGGCTTCCCCACACCCGACCTCGAGGTATGAGGTTCTAAAACAGATGGGACCTGAGACTAGATTTCGGCCGTCTACCGTCAGGACTGTTTCCAAACGGTCTTTTGCCACTTGCGATATGCCTAATTTCTGCACTAGGTTTTCATCAATAAAGACACCTGTAGCGCCTGAATCTAGAAGGGCTGTTACGTCTACCGGAACCCCTTTCAGGTGTAATTGCAGGTGAACATAAACATTTTCATTTTTGCCTATCACTGAAGGTATTTCATAACGGCCCTTGGCATTACCTCCCCCAATCCCTGGCCCCGCTAGTTTTCCGTCTTTTGTACTGTCACAGGGGTAGCCGTGACGTATCCACCTTCCTTATATTTGGGCTTGGCCATGCACTCCTTCACATAATGCCCTTTCTTGCCACAGTACATGCACAGGCCTTGTTTTCTCCGCGTCTCTCTCTCCTCCTGGGTGAGGGCAGCTCTCACCGTTCCGAATTCCATCGGTTCCGTACCCGAACTGGGTAGTCCCGTCTGTGAGCATGGTTTATCATACCTTTGAAAGGGCCGATCAAACCTCTTTCTTTCTCCCCGTCTTTCAGAGAGACGATGGTCTGGGTGTCTAGACAGATTACAAAGGTCGGTACACGACCGCGGTTGGGGATCGATCTGGGCAATCACGTCCTTTAGCTCATCTCTGAATCCATGATGAAAGACGGCAGCCTGTTTTTCTTCGGGCAAATCGGTTTCTGCCACTAACCTCTGAAACGTGTTTACATACACTAGTAAATCTCGGTTTCCTTGCTTTAAGTCCAACAACTCCCTGTCCACTGAATAGGAGTGGGCACGGTGGTCGAAGACGCGTTCGAACTCCTCCCTGAACCCATCCCAGTCATACAACAAGGGATCATCTTTCCTTACGAAGGGGACGGCCCATTGCGCTGCGTCTCCTGCCAAATAAGAAATCAAAAAGGCTACTCTAGCCTGGTTAGTGCTAAACACCTTCGGACGGCAAGTAAAGTGTAACTGTAGTTGTGTAAGAAACACCTGTACCTTCTTTTCGTCCCCCTGAAATCGTTCTGGCGCGGCTAAAGGAATGGGGGTTGGTATTTCCACCGTAAAAGGGGCGTTTTGAACTGAAGAAGCACCCCCTGCCCAAGTAACCCCACCTGCGGTTCTGCTCCCTCCGGCGTCAAAGGGATTTTGTTGTAGCCTCTCTACCCGATCCTGCAGCGCTGCTGTCTCTACTCGGGAGGCTGCTACCTCTGCTTGAACTATCTGCAGTGCAGCAAGAACGTCTTCTAACGTGGCCATTATGTCCCGAACCAACTGGGAAATAACGATATCAGGCCGGATATTCTGTCAGCTCTGATAGCTTCACGGGGAGTCCACTGGATACTTCAGAGTTGGTTCGTTACATAAAGGGTTCCACCTCTTGATCGTCTCAATTCCGCCTGCTATTATAGCACAGAAGGTTGATCGGATCAAGTGAGGGAAGGAAAGGATGGGGACAGCAGGGAGGGAGACCTGTAAACAGAAACACACAGATTATACACTGTACCTACTCGATTACTGACTACCATACATGAACTCTAGATAAGTCACTACTTGTGTCTCTCATACCTGTAAAGGAAAATAACACTGACTCTCATTCACTTCATGAGTAGTTTATGTTTCTGTTGCTATCCTTTGTCTTGGCAAGCTGACACCCTAGGTTTCAGAATACACTGCCTTCATAGGAGCTGCGAGCCTCGTTCATATACCCCCTGTTACTTTAAAACACAAGAGATGATAAACTGAATGACATAGAAACAACAACTTTCTGAGTTAAACCAATATCGGAAATAGTTTTTCCAAAGAACATAAGCAACTGCGTGTTCAGATATCTCCGCCGTTTCTCAACACGGCTTCGGCTCTCTTTTGGACCTTTTTTGCACTGTGTATTTGCCAGTTCGAAACCCGGCTTCGGCTCTCAGTGCTCCACCCAATGATACTTAGTGTACTCTTGTTTTACCCTGGTTTTGCGGTAGTTCGAATTACTCATTGGAGCTTGTCTTGGCCATTTCTCAACATGGCTGATTGCCCCCACTCCCCAATGCCACCCTCACTCAGATTCACCACACACTCCCAGCTGAGTATACCAAGCTGCGCTCCTCCCCTGAGCAGGACACTCACGTCGTTCCTCTCACGAGCGTGGCAAGCAAATTGTTTTAAGTGTATAGCACTCACCCTGTAAGCCCTTGGAGTTAATGGAGTCTTGGTGCGTGTGCACCCTTACCCTACGCGAACTGCAAGCTGTTCTTAGTCGTCGGCCCTCGAGACGGAAAAAGGAATATCCAGCACCGCCTGAGTCTTCGGATCCTCCTTTACGGGCATGTGGCACCGGAACCGGCGTCACCACGCCGGAACTAGCGTCGTGACGCCTCACGCGCGCCACATTGCCTGCCGGGAAGTGTAGTTTCTCCCCTGCAGGAATGTACGCGCCGCGCTGACAACGTTCCTCACCCGCATTCGTAACATCGCCAGGAGATTTTTAAACTTTCACATTTTTTCACGACCCTACCACCCCACGCACTTCACATAATCACTATCACGGATAAAAGTGCTCCCTCGTCTACATAGGTCGTAGCACGCCCCGTCCCGTAGAGGGTCGGGAAGACCCCAATGATGAAGCATGACTCTGAATCAGGTTTCAGTGTGTGAGGGGTATTTTACAATTTCTAAAGGACTGCCCTTCCAATATAAAAGAGAAGGTGCTTGATTTTTCCACACCATCCTTTTTTGTTTAGATCCCTTTTTTTTTATTAGAACCATTAAGTAACTAATATATCTAGTAAAAGAACGGTAGAATCTTTGTGTTGTAAAGGAGTTGGACAAGAGCCAATCTCTAACGAGCTGGAGAGCTTCATTTGAAAATATTTGCAGAAGTGAATCAAGGGTCAAACCACATTTCCTGATATTCCCTATCCCGGCACAGTGTGCACTGGATAAGAAATGATCCAAGAAGTCATAAAGTTGGACGAAAGCTCCTAGAGGAAACAGGCTATGGCGGCACGGCACCGTGAATCCAGAGACGCTTTAAAGAATGGTCAAAGTGTGCAAATGCCCAGGGCCCTCACCTTCCAAGGGGGCCCCTAGAAAACTGAACATTCTTTTTGACCTCTGTCTACTATGTCAATTTCACTATATAAACCATTCTCCTCTCTCTGTCTGCCTGTACCTCTTACTCTCTTTCTCTCTACCCATTGTCACCTTAAGGATTTTTATAGTCCAGGACAAGACATATTTCAATGATTTTGTGTGACTCCGTTTTTAAAAGTTTTATGCACAATTTGGTGTGGTTTGGGATTATGTGTGCTTACAATAACAGATAATGCACAATAAATGTCCATGTTGTTCCAAACCGGCCTCAAACATGTTTTGCTGGAGGCCCCCTGAAACCATTCAGGTGACATTGTGTGAATCAATGGGCTGTTCCTGAGTCCAGAAGGAACAAGGGCAACCAAGGCTACCATAATGTGACACAAAGAGGAGTGGTAATCCTGCTATGAAAGAGCACAGCACACATGCCTCTTGCCAGGTATACCTAAGAGTGCAGTCTCGATAACCTCTCCCAAAGAGGAACAGGAAAAAGACTGTCTCTCCTTACTCAGTAGCGGGTTACTCCCTATGAAGATAAAAGAAAGAGCAACGCTGCCTATTTTTTCTGTAGCATTGGCACCTGGGTGATGTTATTTCAGAGACCACATGATGAAAAAGTCCCAGAGGGAACTCAAACTAGTGACAAAAGGTCTCAGGCTGATACAGCTCAGATAGAACACTTTGGACTGTTACCCTTTCAGGGCATTATGCGTCTGTTCCTCTAGCCTTCCAACATTTGTTGATTGCCATGTGTATGTGAACCACCATTACGACGAGGCCAGAAGGCCGGGTCTGGTTGCTCATTTGACCAATGTGTCCTGTGTTCAACCTCATGGTTTCAGGTTTAAATCCCAGGGGGTCCACTCAGCCTTCCACCCATCTGAGGTTGATAAAATCAGTACCATTTAGTTGAGTCACAATAAGCATCTGTTATTCAGCGCCAAGATGCGTATGGGTGAATGTGCGCTTTACAAATAAACGTTATCAGCGCCAGGATGCCCCTTTGCTGGGGTAGCTGCGCGCTCTACAAGCTCTATAACATAACATAATGTTTGTTATGTTCAAAATCCACCAGACTCTGGTGGCCTGTGAATCTAAACATTTGGCAGGGGTTGGGGCCATCAGTTGCTCCAGCGTGGAGTGCAAAATCCTTCCCTCTATCACAGACCAAAGATCTCACATACACACATTATCCATACATTCGCTGGTGGGGCCCATAACACCAACATTCACTCACCATTAGTCCGTGTGGGAGGCGATTATCTTCCAAACGCTGGTATGAGAAGGAAATACTACTTTTACCCTAATGAGTGACAAATCTACACCACCTACTGTTGCTCATTAGGCCTTATATTCCATCTTTGGTATTCCTCCCATAATCTTGGCGGTGGATCTGCTAGTTGCTGTTTAAATGATTATCTAATTCTCTTTTCCCTTCGCATTAATACATTTTCATAAATAAACAAACCAACTAATTTCTGTAATGAAACAAATCAATTCTTTATCTAATTAATGCAAATAAATTCATTCGTTGTTCAAGCAGCTGACCATCATATTTACCTATTCTGGCTAATTATCGTCTTCTAAGTCAAATCCAGTAGTCTCGTCAATCTATGCCCGTCAAATTTGAAAGTTCAGTTCATCAGGATATTGGGCATTCGATCAGTCTGTCAAAGATTCAAGGAAACAGCTGTCCTGCAGTGTCACCGTCCTCTCCGTCAGCATAACATCAGGAAATTGGAAAACGACCTTATTACCTCTCTATTCTACCATAATTTATAGTAAAACCAATGTTAAAAGTATCAAAGTTTGGGCATCCGAGTTCGCTGATTGGACAATCAGGGATCATCCTTTCGGTTTCTCACTAAAGTGTCTTTTGGGTTATGACCCTTGTCAGTTCTGGTTCACACAACAGTCTTTGTTCAAAATATTTGGCTGATGTCCCAGGCTGTCCTTGGAGGGTACATGTTCATCTGGGGTCAGGTCCAGGCCACAGTTGCTAGCGGTGACGCATGCGCACTTCACCCAGAAACTTGTGCAATGGAGCCGGTTTCATCGGATACAGGAGTCAGCCATTTTGTGGCCACTCGAACGGTCAACTTAAGCAAAGAAACACAAAAACGTAATTAATACTTAGAAAAGGCTAATTAAATGTTATTCCCTCGCTAATACCCATATGTGTGTGTATTTACCTAGCAAAAGCAACACTCAATGCGGTTTATACTTACTAAATAAAGCACAAATCACAATTACATCACAAAAGCGACATATATCATGCAATATTCTAATTGTCTATCATTAATATGGGTACAGAATTTAGTTCATATATTAATTAGGCCATGCAAGTGCAAATCCCACGTGTAATTCATACATTGGTAAGGTTGGTAAGTATTTTCCACATCACTCCAAACCATTAGTTCGATTATAATTAATTAATTAATCTAATTAATAAAACAACATGCAAAATGGGGTGGGTATACAACATTTTGCATTACCCGCTCCAGCAATCCCCCCTTTGGTGATTTTATCACCATACCACCCAAAAATGTTTTTCTGCCTTACGGAATCTTTAGAATGTTTTCTTGCTCTTAATCATAATTCAGTTTCACCCATTTCTTCTCTTTTTGCTGTTTTATACATACTCTTCTTCCATTCTTCCAATGTAATCTCTTCCAAATCTCTATCTTGATCCTTGTCCTTTCTTTTTAATTTTTCACTTTTTATTCTTTTCTTATTTTTACAGCACATACAACCTAATCTAATTACTAATAATATGAAAATTACACATGTTAATGGAAACAATATTTTGCCTATAAATGTACTACCAAGCTTTACTAAGAAATTTTTAATAGCAGCTATTTTCTTTCCAATCTTTTCCCAAACACCTTCAACCTCCAGTGATGCAATTTCATCATGCAATTCAGTAATATTCCTAATATAAATTTTCAGATCTTTGCTTTCGTCAGGAATGTAAGTACAACAATGTTGAACTTTCAGCATTCCAAAGACCCCACCCTCTTTTGCCAATAATATATCAAGGGCAAGTCGATTTTGCATTACCATAGCACGCATGGCAACCATTTCAGTGTTTACCAATAAAAATCCTCCAGCGGAGCTTGTTGACAAGCGATCCACTACTGTTGATAATTTTTTAATTTTGTTTGCATTCAGAGTTATTCCCACTGCTGGTATCAATGCCTCGAAAATATCACCTACAATTTCTGCCCAAGATTCTCTCTTACTCCTCGCTAAATGATTACTTAAACTATGTACACCATCTTCTCCTCTATCCATATGAAATTTTTTCGGAAAGACCAGGCCTACGTAACATGTGCCATACCAATGGTCTGGCAAACGATAATATGCCCTGTTCCCACAAATAAAATATAATCCAGGAAAGACTGGATCTTTACCACCTTTAAATCCCCATCCACCCATGAGTCGGTATGTATCATGGCACTCACTATTACCTAGAAAATAATTATCATACACAGTTTGATTCCTTCAAATGCAAAATTTCCCTTTCTGAGGCCAATGTAAAGCTATAGTTGGACTAGCTTCTCCTTTCAAAAGTTTTTCTTTGTCTATATCCCAGACTGTTTTCTCCACTTTCTCTTCTGCTGCCTTTCTTTGCATTTTCAATCTTCTTTCTTCAACCATGTCTAAGAATGTCTTTTCCTCCTTCTACAGACTGCATGTCAAATTGTTTCCAAAAATATACTCTAATGTTAGTTCTTTAGTTTCTAAGAAAAATTCACATAATACCCTAGCAGGTTTTACTTTGTTTAATTTCTTATAAGAAGGCACTTGCGCAAAAATGTTATCTACATCTGAAAAATAATATTCTAATTTCCCTGTCTGATAAAATAAACTAGCTATCACACTACATGTTATTCCATACGTTGCCAGGAGGTGATGATAAGTCACTCCTTCAGAAACAGATGCAGGTAACTGCATACATACGTAGCAATCCCGTACATCAATTGTCTTTACATATTCATACAATAATTTTGAAAACACGTTATTAGAAAAATCTGTTATTGACCTGTCTTTATGCAAATAATTATTATCTATTCTAGTTGGAACTACCTTTGGAATTTTCCCTATATTAGTTTTGTTTTCACTATGTCCTTCTAATGTATCTATAGTGACCTTAAAAGAAATGACAAGAGAAAGGATGCTCCATAAAAGCATTCATAATCCTGTACAACAACAACACATTTTACACCATCTTTTCATGAATGTACAGCTACCTTTGCTACTATCTATGTTAGCCATCTTTGTTAAAATGGACCGTGTCGTTTGACTTAGCCTCTTTCACTTCACAACTAGTTTCCTAACCTAAGGTTCTAACACCTATTTGGTTCTACCAGTCTCTATCTTTTGATTCAATATCTTGTTTTCTTCATCAATATTTTTCTTGATTTATTCAGTTTGGCATCTCATCATTCTTCACTTTCCTCTCGTCATCCAAATACAGACTTTCCTGAACTTCCGTTTCTTCTTCTCCAATGTCGGACAAGAGAACTCTCAGGATTTCCGATTCTACTTCGTCCTCAACCACTTTCAGTACAGCCTCCTCTGGATTTCCTTGACTATCTGCCTCTTCTCCCTTTTCAGGCAGAGCCACGTACGTCCATTCCGGTGACTTATACTTCTGGTTAGGTTTCCTTGTTCTTTTACTCTCTTTATCCTCAGTTATTTCGTCTTCTTTTGATTTTTCTTGACTTGTCACTTCATTCACCTGTTCAGCTCATGGTGAATTCACTCGTGTCAGTCGATATCTCAGTTTCCTTATTTTATTGGGCCAAACATCATCTCTCGCAACTCTTTTTACTTTACTCCCTTTGTCATTCTTTTCATTCCTCCAAGCTCTCTTTCTTAGAACTCGACCTTCAGGTATTTCATTTTCACTCTCTTCAGACTCTGTCTCAACTTGCTTTGTCTTTTCAATGACTTATTCTTCCACCACTTGTTTTGTTTTCCCTACTTCTGTCCCTCCTCGGATCTCCGACACGCAATCTTCCTGCTGGCTACTTGTCCCTTCACCTAACTGGATGTTGCAGTTCCCTACACCTCCTCGGGGGTCTTCCGCAGAAATCTGTCCCTCTCTCTCTGTACCTGTCCCTTGTTCACTTAAATTTGTTATTTCAGGTGAAATTTCTCTCAGTCTCTCATCTGGTACTTCCTTTTCACGAATTTCTCTTATTGTATCTTCAGCACTCTTTCCTTTTTTCTTTCTGTGTTCTTTTTTAGAACCCTGCGCTTCTTGCTTGTTTCCAGAATCGCTGGATTCAGAAATCTGCAATCTTCTTCTCAGAGAGCTACTTCTGGGGACCAAAGCTGTACTTGGTTCTGTTTACCCCCTTTCAGAGTTTTCTCGTGTCTTTGACCCTTCGTCATCTGACTCAGTACTTGATTCTGATTCATCAAAATATTATTTTCCTGTGCTGTCCACCGGATTCGGAATTCTCAATGTATGACTTGCATGGATCCAGTTTTTCAGTCCAGCACACTTCACAGCTGTTGACGTGGTCAGAATGACTTGTCGTGGTTTTCCCCACCTTGGAACCAAACAATTTCTTCTTCTGTGGACCTTTATCCTTACCCAGTCACTTGGGCTCAGATCATGGGCTGGCTTCTTTTCAAGTGTGGTGGCATCTGCTCCAACCTGATGAAACACAGAATGAACTGCGTCAGCCAGGCCTTTAGAGTATTCCAACACCATGTCATCAGTTATAGTCATCAGCTTGTTAACTGGTATAAACACATGCCTCATAGCACGTCCCATGATTATTTCATGAGGACTCAATCCTGTATTTCTGTCTGGAATTGACCTAATTGTCATGAGTACCAGAGGCAAGACATCAGGCCATTTCATACCTGTGGCCAAACACATTTTCCCTATTCTATTTTTGATAGTACCATTCATCTGTTCAACCACACCAGAAGCCTCTGGCCGGTAGGCACAATGTAGTTTTTGTTGTACATTCAATGCTTCACAAATTCATCCTACAATCTCATTATGGAAATGTCCTCCTCGGTCTGACTCAATTGTCACTGGGAACCCGAACCTAGGGATGAACTCTCTCAGCAGTAGCTTGGCTACTGTTAACCCATCATTTATTCTTGTTGGGAATGTTTCCACCCACCTAGAGAATAGGCAGACCACAACCAAAACATACCTCAGTCTGTTACAGGGAGGCATCTCAATGAAATCTACTTGCATTCTGGTGAAACGCCCTCCTTCCCGACCTATTGTTCCCAGACTCACTACTGTCTTTCTTCCAGGATTGTATTGCTGACATATTAAGCACCTTTGACAAAGACTTTCTGCTACAAGTCTGAATTTTGCTTTGTACCAGGTCTGCTTAAATGACCTGATCATGGCATCTCTCCCTATATGTCCCTGGCCATGATACATCTGTGCCATGGTAGACATCATGCTATCAGGCATAACTGGTCTTCCATCTCGATAGACCCACACATGATCCTTTTCCCTTGGGGCACATCCTGCTTTTACCCACTGTCTCATTTCCTCATCTCCTGCCTCTTCTTGCAACTGCCTTACCTCTTCCCAAGTCCCTACAATGTTAGTAAACATCAATGAGCAAGAAGACATTTCTCTTTCCTTAGCCCGATTGACCGAATTCTGATTTCGTGCACAATACTGTGCCATGTCATTGGCGTACCTGTTCCCGGTGGCGATATAATCACCACCTTGACTATGAGCAGCACACTTTACAACAGCCAATTGTCTAGGCAGTTGTATCGCCTCAAGCAACTTTCCAACCACTTCTGCATTCTTAATAGGAGTTCCACTCGAGGTCAGGAAACCTCTTTGTAGCCATAATTGGCCAAAGTCATGGACCACTCCAAAGCCATACTGGCTGTCAGTTATCACAGTCACTCTCACACTCTTCCCAATGTTGCATGCTCTAGTCAAAGCCACAAGTTCTGCTACTTGGGCTGATTTCACTCCTTTCAGATATGATGCTTCTATTACTGCTGCGACTGTGCATACTGCATACGCTGCACTCAGCACTCCTTCATCTGTTCTCAAACATGACCCATCAACGAACATCACAAAATCACTTTCTGGCAAAGGTACATCTTTTATATCTGGTTGTGGTTTTGTCCAAAAATCAAGTACATACAAACAATCATGATCTACTTTATCTCTTACTTCCACAATCTCAGCATCAGGCAACAAAGTTGCAGGATTCACATTCAAGCATCTTGCAAGACTCACATTAGTTGCACCCAATATGACCTTCTCATATTTAGTCAGCCGACTGTGTGTCATATACTGAGTATGACTCCTTGTCAACAGAATCGCTACATCATGAGGTACAAACACTTTCAATGGATATCCCATCACAATTCCTTCACTTTGCTCCAAACTTCGACATGTTGCAGCCACCGCTTTCAAACATCCAGGTAAAGCTACAGCTACTGGATCAAGCATCGATGAAAAATATGCAATTGGTCTTCTCAGTTTTCCATGCTTCTGGATCAACACGGAAAGTGCACATCCATTTCTCTCACTGCAATACAACTCAAATTGTTTCTCATAGTCAGGCATACCCAATGCAGGTGCTTCACACAAACCATCTCTCAATTTTCTGAATGCTGCCAATTCCTCCTTGTTTAATTCAATGGGATCTCTCACATCACTTCTCGTTAATCGCACCAAAGGTTTTGCGATCAAGGAAAAGTTGCTTATCCACTGACGACAGTATCCAAACATTCACAAAAACATCCTCACTTCTCTCTGAGTCATGGGAGCTCTCATTCCTTTTATTATTCTGATTCTGTCTATGGTTATTTTCCTTAGTCCTTTCTCAATGTTATGTCCCAAATACTGCACTTCCTTCTTGCAAAACTGTAGTTTCGCTGGCGACACTTTAAGTCCTCCATCTGCCAAATGATTCAGCAAGGCTATCGTGTCTACCTCACAAGCTTCACGTGTTTTTGACGCCACCAAAAGGTCGTCAATGTATTGGACTAATACAGAGCTTTCAGGCATTTCTAGACTCTCCAAAGACTTCTTTAATAGCTAATTGAATATTGAGGGGCTTTCTGTATACCCCTTTGGGATTCGGCACCATGCCAAAATACGCTCACCAAAACGAAATGCGAAAATTTGCTGACTGTCATGGTGCAATGGGATGGAAAAGAAAGCATGACACAGATCAATCACTGTATACCATTCTGCATCATGGGGAATCTGATATAAAATCACTGATGGATTTGGTACAAGGGCACAACATGATACCATCATTTTATTCATCTTTCTCAGATCTTGCACTATCCTGAATTTCCCATTAGGCTTTTTCAGTCCCATTATCGGTGAATTACATGGACTACTCATTATTTCTCTCAAAATTCCTTGCCTGATCATTTTCTCTATTACAGGAGTTACACCGTCAATTATTTCAGGTATCAACTTGTATTGCGGAACATTTGGATATGTTACTTCTTCCTTTACGGTTATTTTGATTGGATCTACATTTCTCATTAGCCCTACATCTTCTGCAGTGAAATCCCAAACTTCTGCTTTTACAGATTGTCTCAATTCTTTAGGTAATTCATCAGGGTTGAATACAGCATATGTTTCAGTAACTTCCTTTTCTCTGTTAGCAATGGTCATCTTGTACAATACATCATCATCTGGTGTTTCAAAAGCTATTCCATCCGGAGTACAGAATATAGTGCAATTCATTTTGCACAACAGGTCCCTACCTAATAAATTCACAGGACTGGTGTCACACACCACAAAGCGGTGCATTTCTGAAAATTTTCCTATGCTAACTTTCACTGGGTCTGTAAGATATGTTTTAATCTGTCTGTTGGACAGACCAACTACTTGGATCGTTTCATCCGAGAGAGGAAGATTCTTAACATCAGCTGATCTAACAGTTGATCGAGTAGCACCAGTATCCACTAGGAAAGTAATATTTTCATCGTTAACCTTCCCATCTACAAAAGGTCCTGTCTGGTCTACTTCTAGAGTTGCGCCAAGTACGCACTCTCCTTCCTCCCTTCGGCACCGTCAATAGCTCTCTTCTGGGTCATTTTCATCACGTTGCAGCCAATACTGCGAGACAGCGCTAGCGCGTGGCGGCTTATTTACCTGTTCTTCATTGTAGAATCCCGATTCACTACTATACTTCTGTGTGTTTCTGCTCTGTGGAAAAGGCAGTTTTGGCACCTGATTCTGTGGGGGAACAACTTGCTGCTGTTGCTGCAGTTGACCACTCACCTCATGCTGCACCTGTGGGTTCAATGAGGGATTTTCATTGTTAGTACTTGGGGGGAAACTTACACTCGGATTTCCAATGCCCTATCCTGCCGCAATTATGACACGAAAATTTCTTTTTAGTTTCTTCAATATTCCCTTTATACTTCCCAGTATTAAATTTCGGCTTTGACCCTGCTTGTTCCACTAATTGTGCTTCTTGTCTCTCCGCTACCTTTACCTGTGCCCACATTGCCTTCTCTTTTAGCTTCCTCTGTTTTGCTTCAATTTCATCACTGAAGTATTTAGCATGTCTCAATACCTCATCTATTTTCTTGTTTTGCCAATCTACCGTATGCTGTTTAATCATCTCACCAATTTCTGGACGTAAACCATATACAAATCTGTATACAAAATGACTCAAATCCTTTTCACTCAGATTCTCATCTCCGCTAAACTACTTAAAAGCTAGTATTAGCCTCTCGTAATATGCATGTACTGACTCTTTACTTTCCTGGTGTGTTTGATCAATTTTTACCCAATCTGTCTCTTTAGGAGACACTTTATTTTTCAAAAATACCATAACCTGCTCATATTTCTTCATTACCTCGGGGTCTGGAGCTCCTGTTTTAGGATCCCTAGGATATTCCTTGGTTGGCCAATTAATCATTAATTTGCACTCTGTCCATAGATCTGCTGGTACGATTATGTCAAACAGACTATTCAAATCAATCCATAATACTTTAGACAATTTCACAAATCTGTCTACCTGCCTGTACCACTCGACGGGCTTTTCACGTAGTCGAGGGAAATCATTCGTAAAAGACAAAATATCCTGTCTCGTCCATGGGACATGTACATATCCTCCTCCTGGAATCTCTCTCATAGGGCATTCTGTCACTACCTTCTCCTTTTCTCTTACAGGAAAGGCCCAAAATGTCTTATCTGAGGCATCATCGCGTTTTCTATACCACCTTATTCTCCATTTATCCACGTCTCCCCATTTTCTTAGCAAAATGATTATGTCCTTAATTTGACCTATTCAGCCTGTGGTGTTCATATTCTCAATGTCCTTTTCAGTGAAATCTAATCGATATGGTTTCTGTAAGGCTTTTACTTTTTCAATATCAATGCCCATCTCATTTGCTACTTCTTCTAACCTTTCATGTAAGTTTTTTGCTCTCCAGGTCACACTCTTGCACAAAAATAATAATTCTTCATCCTGATACGTTTTCAATTTTTCTGTTGGGATAGTCCCTACTATTAATTCTTCTAATAGCATTCGTAACTTGGCCACATCAATTGATTGGGATTCTTTGTCTTTTCTCTGCAAACTTCTAAACCATTCACTTAACTCTTCTGTTGATGGTCCTACTGGTTTTTCTACACTTCCTTGTCCAAAATCTTGTTGTGTTTCTGACACTGTCTCTATCATTGTCATACGTCTCTCTGCACAATTCTGATCTACAAATGGATTATTTGTAAAATTCGGTTCCATTACACTCATAGTCTGCCTCCATGGATTCTCATTCTGGCTCACTCTTGGTTGTTCTACTGGTTTATTACTTCTGTAAGGGACTGTCAAACAATGCTCACTGTCCTTCTGTTTGTCAAAAATAGGCATTACTGGACCTATCGTTACTGGAACAGTTACCGCTTCTAGATTCTTAGTCAATTCTCTTATTTTCTCAGTTAATTCCAGGGTTGTTTTCGCTAATTCTGCAGAATTTTCTCCATCTGTTTTTTCTTCCGACCTCTTTTCTACTTCCCTAGTAGCACTGTTTTTACTCAAACTTAGGGATTCTGGTTCCGATTTTATAATTCGCATGGTTTCTCTCATTGGGGCACTTGGAGTTAATATTTCTGGTTCTGGTCGATACGGTGGTGGATTTTTATAGAACATATCATCAAGAACATCATCCTCGGACTCATTCATTCCATACCCTCTCGACTCCACATTATGCCTCTTTTCTACACACTTTCGTCCTTCATTCTCTCCAACAGTTCTTACAGGGAACACACCCTCAGTCATACTCGCATCCCGCCATCTTTTCATTCGATCACTATGCGTTTCATGTCCGTATGGTCTTCCAAACAGGTATTTATATCCTCTACCAATTCTTTGTCTCTCTCGTTCATGCATTTCGTCTTCCCATTCCGTCAAAGCCTCAAACTGCGTCGGTCTAGGTCTTGGTTCTAAATTCATAATTTTTTCTCTCAAATGTCTCAAAACAGCCAAATTAAATGAACCATGCTCTGGAAAAGCTAATACTCCGTCGTCATTTTATATCTCACCCAGTTATCTAACCAAATACAAGTATGATACCCATATTTCGCAATCATATAAGATGCAGGGGTTTTCGGTGGAGGAAGTAACTGTCCTTCCCTAGTCTTTACTGGTTTGTCCATCTTAAACCACTTCTTGATTTTTCCTAACCATGTTTTTCTCTCTTTTTCTGGTGGATCGTAATACATTTTCTTGCCTTTCGCATATCGGTAGTCTCTCTTTACAACTGTACCGCTAGTCTATCCAATCACAGCGCGACTCACACTAACGCACCAATTCAGAGCGTCCACGTCACTGTCACAATCCTCAAATCACAGCGCGACTCACACTAACGCACCAATAAGGAGCATCTACGTCACCCTGTATTTCTCCACTCCAAGCGTGGCGTACATTAACGCACCAATCCGGGGCGTTTCACAGTTCTGACCGACTGTCCAATCCCAGCGCGGTCGTTCTGACATCAGCAGCCACTGCAGCAGCTCTTGCTCCTGCTTCTGTCTACCCCTCCTTTACAAATCTGCTCAGTAAATTTTTGTTTCAATTTATTCACTTCTGTTAGTAACAACATAGAAACATCTCCATTGTCCACTTCGCTAACCAAAGAACAGCAAAAAGACCTTTCTCACGAGAATTCAGTCTTTCCCGAGAGCATCGCTTACCTCTGCCCTACTACGGAATCATTACTTCCGTTGATAAAGTAGCACATCCCTCTACTTCACCCTTCTAACAAGCATTAGCTAATTGTTTCTTTAGTATTTAAGACACATAGTTAGAGACCCAATGCTCCTGAGAAATAAACCTAGAGTTTCGCAATCAACCCGAATGCTTTTACATTCACACTCGTTCATACAAGAAAATGTAGTACATTCACACAGAATCCTGTCTTTCCCGAGAACAGCGAATAGTCTGTTCTACTATAGAATTATGACATACGTTAACAAAGCAGCGCTTACCTCTCATTTGTCCTTCTTATAAGCTCAGAGAGTACCTATTACCTTTCCAGTGATAAGCATTATCGGAATGCCAGTTGGATCCCTGGTACCTAATACCAGAACTTCACAGGTAACCTTCGCTATCATACACTCTTCTCTCACACTATAAATGTCTCTGATGGCAACACACGACGATGCTACCGAATCGAACCCAGACAATGCGTCGTGCAACTTCAATTGTCACACATTTCCCGTGTGTACCTACAGGGCAACAACAATTCCGTCTTTCCCGAGAGCAGCGCTTACCTCTGCCCTACTACGGAACTTTTACAAACTTCCAACTTCCTACATCCCAGAAGTCGTGCATACAACATATAACTCAACGTAACTCAACATAGAGGTGCCGATTCCGATCCGTTAAAAAAATTTACCCTCCGACTCGTATTCGTATATTGTTACGTATGAATCGTACAAGTACCGTACAAACTGCGAAGTACGATTCGTACGTGAAAAATACATACGAATTGCGTCGGGAAAATGGTCCGAGAGGGAGCCGTAAAATTTTATGTCCGAATAGCGTCGGGAAAAGTGTCCGATAGGGAGCCGGACATTTTTACGTGCAAATCGTAAAACAGAAGTCCGAGCGCGCTAGTACGATCCGTACCGCCCGTCCGAATACACAACCGCATGTAAAAGGCCCCGTACGGAGCGAACGTTGTAGCCTACATGTACACGGGTAAACTTGTGCCCGAATATGAGTCGTACAGCCCCCCTCACCCCGCACATGTCAGCACCGTACCCCCGTATGTCAGCACCGTACCCCCCCTCCACACCGTACCCCAACACCGTAGCCCAGCCCGCACCTGTACGCGCCGCACCCAACACCGTAGCACAGCCCCACACCTGTACGCGCTGCACCCCAACACCGTAGCACAGCCCCGCACCTGTACGCACTGTACCCCAACACCCTAGCACAGCCCCGCACCTGTATGCACCGTACCCCAACACCGTAGCACAGCCCGCACCTGTACGCGCCGCACCCCAACACCGTAGCACAGCCCGCACCTGTACGTGCCGCACCCCAACACCGTAGCACAGCCCCGCACCTGTACGCACCGTACCCCAACACCCTAGCACAGCCCGCACCTGTACGCACCGTACCCCAACACCGTAGCACAGCCCGCACCTGTACGCACCGTACCCCAACACCGTAGCACAGCCCGCACCTGTACGCGCCGCACCCCAACACCGTAGCACAGCCCCGCACCTGTACGCACCGTACCCCAACACCGTAGCACAGCCCGCACCTGTACGCACCGTACCCCAACACCGTAGCACAGCCCGCACCTGTACGCGCCGCACCCCAACACCGTATCACAGCCCCGCACCTGTACGCGCCGCACCCCAACACCGTACCCCAGCACCCTCACCCAGCATCGCATATGTACGGACCGTACCGACGCGAAAAAGACTCGTACAGAACCAGGACACAGTAAAACAGCACAAGGAGGGTCAATTCGACTCGCACAACACCACAAAACACGTCAACATGACAAAATACATCTCTATGACTGACCTGCCACATCCAAACTGCCAAACAGAGGACCAAATCACAACCACCTCTTATAACACACCCACCATAAATTCAAACACAGCCACACCCAAAAATTGGACCAATAAAAAGGGCCCACACACACAACCCATGAGCCATTGCAACAGACCCACTGCTCACAGACACCACAGACAAACAACTGCACCTTACTCGCACCTTACTCACACCTAAACTACACCTTCAGTTACACACCTTCACACAACCTCCTTCACAAACACCCCCTCTTCACCTTCACACACACACCCTCATATTCACACCCACACACCCACAACCATCCACACCCCACACCATGCCCACTGACAAGAATCCAAAGTTCACTACGGCGGAGCTGGAGCTCCTTGTCAACTAAGTCATCAGAGTCGAGCCACAGCTGTTTGGAACATTGGTCAGACAGACCAGCATAGCCCAAAAAACCAGCCTGTGGCAGAGGATCGTCGATAAGGTGAATGCAGTTGCGCCCATCCGAAGGACCAGGCATGAATGCCAAGCCAGGTGGTACGATCTGCGCAGGGCAGTCAAGAGGAAGATGAATGAGGAATAGGCCCAGAGTA
This sequence comes from Triturus cristatus, assembly GCF_964204655.1. Classification (NCBI taxonomy): domain Eukaryota; kingdom Metazoa; phylum Chordata; class Amphibia; order Caudata; family Salamandridae; genus Triturus; species Triturus cristatus. Next base: position 195,316,959 of record NC_140579.1, read on the forward strand.
ACATCACTGGAGGCGGGCTGCCCTGCAGACCCGTACATTACAATCCCTGGGAGGAGAAGGTGATGGCCACGCTTCCGCCGGTGGGAGTACACGGAGTCGAAGGAGTCGCAGAGCCTGGTGAGTACACAAACAACTCATGTAACCTTGGGGGAATGGCATCCACACCCCAACTACAACAAATGCACGCACCTACCCCCAAGCCCTCACCGCCAACAACCACACCCTAAAAACCACGCTCATGCCACTAACGTCTCCATGCCCCATTCACAAATAAAGGCAATGCCATGTCCCAGGTCACACCAACCACAAACCCAAGACTGGATGTCTGGGATGCTGGGAGGGTGGGGCTCACACAACACATTGTGCAACTCAGAACCAGACACCAATGCCCACAGCTCATATGGCCTAGGTACATACCCATGCACCATGCCCAATGCACAGGGACTGGCAAAGTAATGACAAGGTAGCTGACACTAGGCCCTGCTGTAGGCAGCACAAGGCCCTCCTGTGACCACTGTACACTCAAACAACAACTCCACAAGCTCAAATACCCAGAACAGGAACTCACACACACTGTCAAGCCAGCATGCACCATGAGGGGACAGACACATCACCTGGGAGACCCAATGACAAATCACACTACACACAACAACAGGCCTGGTCACACACCCCCCTCACACAAGCACACACCCCCGGGGCAGGCAACAGATTTACCCACTCTCACAATTGACATGTGACACAACAAGACCAATCCATAGCCAAATAAGCATCCCAGCAAAAAAACTACTGGCAAACACTCAGGAACACATACCAATCTGTCCCCCGCAACATACCCATCCCCAACTGGACATGTAGAGGAATGCTAGGCACATCCAACCACCTGGAGGAACTGTGACTACTTGAATATGTATGAAATATGGATGTGGCATGAAACAGCATTAACATTGTCTCTCTCTCACACACAGGGCAACGTCATCGACCTCCCCCCAACAATGGGGGGGGAACAATCATAGTCCCAGGCTCAGCGTGAAGATGACCCCACCGACAGCGACGACTCTCACCACTCCGTGGATGACCCCGAACAACCTGGCCCCTCTGGTGCCCAAGCCCCTGCAGCACCTGTGTCAGGTACATCTGTGACAGCCACGACCCCCATTCCTGCCACATCCCAGGAGACACCCAGGAGCCCTGCTCGCACCGAACACAGCCAGTCTCACCAGGAGGAACAAGGTTCTCCGGGCACCCAGGAGGAGGCAGACGACCACGCTAATGCCATCACTCAGGGGTCCCGTAGACCCGATGTGCCCACAACGGCAGGCCCGGCTCGTGTGGGCAGGGGTGGTGGGAGTGGAGGCAGGCGGAGGCGAGAACCTGACCATCCAGTTGAGGGAACCGGTATAGCACACATACGCCACATCCTGGACACATTCCGGCGTGACACCAGGGGCATCAGCCAGGTAGTGGCGACCCTCAACAAGATTAAGAACCTGCAGGCCGAGCAACATGCCAGTCAACAACAACACCAAGGACGGATGGAGGCAAGACTGGCTGAGCTCCTGGCGGTGCAAACGGACATGAGCCGTTCACTCCGTCGGATTGCCGACAACATGGGCAACCCTCCCTGTGACACCAGGTGAAGACCAGCACCAGCCAAAGGGAGGGAGGAGGAGAAGGAGGATTCCTCCGATGGAGCATCACAGACATCGTCAAGGCCTGCATCTGAGGGTCCCCGGAGGAAGGTGGGTCGTCCACGGAAAAGACCGTGAGAGTCAGCGGACAATCCACATCTCCCAGGTCACCTGGCCTGGCACCTGGCCCTCTGGCACAACAGCACGACCTTACCCAATGACATTCTCGGCCACATGGACTTGCTGGTCACAGTCTGACCAATGATGACCAACACTGTGGTCTGGACTCTGATGACTCCAACTGACAAGGATGCCATCTCCCCCTGTGAACTTTGGATTCTATGCACCCGGTAGAGCACCTTACTTCATCCACCAAAAGACTTACCCCACCAAAAATAAATACTTAAGTTTGTCATGAGATGTTGCTGTCATTTGGCATTATTCACCAACATATGTGTGTGTAAATGTCAAACTATGCCTGAGTGTTGAACTAATTCCACACATCCATACCCTGGGACCGGAGTCTGGTACAGGACACACATGGGTCACAATGTATCATTCAATGCAGACATGGAGCACAATATTCACCTGTGATGGCCTCAAGCTGCTGAGGGGGTGCTAGGGAAACTGTGAGGACACACCGATTTGGAAGAGTAACATTAAGGCGTAGAGGTCATGCCTCATTTGGAGGTTCCCGGGGAGGGAGTCCCAGGTATGTGTACCCAGGTGGGAGAACTATGTCCTGCATGCAGGAGTACGGTGGATCAGAAGAATGGTGGCCAGGTCAAGGTTGGATGCACGGAGATGGCACTATGGGGTCTCGGATGACAGTGGTACAAGGTTGGTTTTGGGTCAGGGTTGTGGCCTGCCTCCTGAGTGTGGGTGAGGAGTCTGAAGGTCATCCTGCAGCACACAGTGATCCATTGCAGCTATCTCTGCTGGACGGTGATCTGGCTGGGGCGCGGGATGTTGACGCTGAGGTGTGCAGATGCAGCCTGGATGTGGACAAGTGTCCCTGGATTTTGGATGTGGCTGCTCCGTAGAGGGCAGGGCAGTATTTGACATGGATGTTGTCGTGGACCTGGGGGATGGTCCGTCTTACCTTGGAGTGGATCCATCTGGGGATCATGTGCATAATGCTGAGGGTGTTGCAGTGTGAGGTACAGATGCTGGTGATTACCATGGCAAATTAGAGCAAGCAATCCATGATGCACAACATCTTGTGTGCGTGGACACTGGGTGCCTGTGCGGGGCCTCTGTGGGTGGGACACAAGCAGTTGAGCCAGCTGTAAGGGGACAATCCTCAGATGTTGATCTCAGTCCTGTACAAGTCCAGCCTCAGGTGGCTGCTGTTCTGCCATTCATCTATGGATCCCATGCAATCTTGAATATTGGAACTGGAAATGTCTGCGTCCTTGGTGAGGGTGTGGAGCGCCTGGTTGTCAATGGCATACGAGTTGATGATGAGGGCGTGTGCGCAAGTGATGGTGGATAGGGGGGTCCTGGACACATTGTAGATTGACACGCTGAAAGATGATACCTGTGCCATGTGCCTCACGACGAAAGCATACTACATGCAGAAGCCTTGAGTTCCACTCCCATGGCCTTGCAGGGGTACAGATCCGATGGGGAGTAGGAGGGACATGACCTGGTGGGTGTGACAGGTCCTGGAAGGCGTGGCAGCGCTGTGTAGGCAGTCGGAGTTGCACACTCTTCATGCAAAGGTGTTGTGTGTGTGCTCAGTGCATGCCTGAGAGCAGGCGGGAGATGTGTGGATGGACCTAGCTTGGAGGGTGGCTGCAACATCACACTGTGTGTGATGTGGGTCATGCAAGGACATGAGGGTCGTGCAATGTGCACGTTGCATGTGCAGACGGTCCAGCCTTTGGTACCGCGTGGCCGCAACTGTGGCACAGACAAGCCGAAGACAGCCAAATTAATGTGTTGAGGGAGGAAGGGAGGAGCACCTTTGATGTGTGTGTGTATTGCCAAATCTGGGAACTACGTGTGCCCTTGCTGCAGTGGCTGCAACAGCAGGCGGCATGTCCTGGGAATTATGCCACAATATCCACACAAAGACTAGGATGTCAGAAAGGACTACTGCAACAGGTGTATGTCAAGGAAGGAGTAACCGGTTTGCAATGGCACACCCAGAGACAAAGGATGCACAATCACCAAAGATGATTGACACCGGATCATGAAACTGAAGGCCAAGCTGCGCACAGGAAACACACCCCAGAAGGTGTTGACGGCCCGTGGGGGGGACTAACATGTCACAACACATACACGACCATGGACATCATGCACAATAGAGAATCAAATACATGAAGAACAGCATGCAGGTTGCTAATCTACACATAGACTCATTTGCACAATCCTTGACAACCATGCCAGAGATGCCGCATGCACAGTGGCAAGAGACCTGCATTGACAGAGATGAGGCACCTTGGAGGCTGAGGAACACCTTTATTACTCAGGCTCACACCTATGCAAAAGCATCAACATTAACAGACTCACAGGTCTATTGGATTAACATGTGGGACCTACACCGGACACCCCCTTTGCACCACAGATGCTGAAAATCCATTGTACTGTCACACAAGTGAAGGGGTTGAGCCAAACAGCCCCTGCTGCACACGGAGAGGCTGCAATTCCCCATTGAGCATCATATGGGGATGTCCCGCAATATGTCCACCCGTAGCCTCCCGTATGTTTCAGAAGGAAGTTGTACACACATTGATGCCTTCATCACAAACCACAATCCCATAACAGATGATTGTCACGAAGTGTGACTATCAGTTCATGTGAGTCATGCCACATATCATGTGCCCCATGGTGAGACGACATGTATGCATAGTAACATAACCTGCACAGGAGCAGTGCCCACACATTACAAACAACTACCACACCCAAAAAGCCTTGCTGCCATCCTTACCCAAAGGAGACTTTTCACCATGTCCGTGCATGTAACGCTGATTCAGCACACGTTGCATTACTCATGAGGAATAGCATGAGCACAACGATGCCACGAGCAGACAGCATGCACAAATACCTGGGGATGAGAGACACAGAAGAAGTCAGGAAAAACATAGTCATCCGCATGCATGGTCATGTACTCTACATGAATAAGGTTGACACTGTGCCAGTTGTCAATTGAGTGTGTCAGCTAAAATGTGTGGAATGACATCAGCACTCGAGTGACACATCAGCACACACCTCAAAGTCACTTAGCATACAGTCAGCTGGACACACACATTGCAACACATGCCACACAAGGCTCAAAGCGTGCACACTCAGACCCAGGGACTCACCATTATGAGAAGAAGTTGCGTATGAGCTGACTCCGGATGTCCTCCTCCTCCTCCTCCTCACTTCCCTCGTGACCAAGGCCGTCATCCTCCACGGGTGGAAGTTCCTGCTCATCGGGATCCAGGATGAGTGGCACAGCTTTCTCCACTGCGATGTTGTGCAGCATGCAGCACACGAGGAAGATTTTGCAGACCTTCACCGGTGCATATGGGAGGGACCCGCCGGTCTTGTGGAGGCACCGGAATCGGCTCTTCAGGAGGCCAAACGTCCTCTCAATCACTCGCCTGGTCTGCCCATGGGCGTTGTTGAAACAGTGATCTGCAGCTGTTCTCGGGTTGCGGAGAGGCGTCACCAGCCATGGCATGTTGGGATAGCCAGAGTCCCCTACATGGAAACATCATGTAAATAAGTGGATCAGGAGATGCCGTCACATACTAAGATAACGCTGAATACTGGACAAACAGAGTCTACACACAAACAAGACATGCTCGGCTGCAGCATCATTTCTGGCACCCTGCTATGCCTCATGATGTAGGCATCGTGTGCTGACCCTGGAAAGCGTGCACAGACATGGGAAATCACCATGTTAGCAAGACACACCACAAGGGCATTAATGGAGTGGTAATGTTTACGGTTACGGAAGGCTACCTCCTGTGCCTGTGGTGGTACCAAAGCCACATGTGTCCCATCAATGGACCCAATTACATGGGGCATCCCTCCCAGGGCATAGAACTCACCCTTGATACCTGTCAACTGCTCACGAGTTGGAAAATGGATGAATTCATCCAGGTGCTCCAACATGGCTTCCAAAACATCATGCAGGACACGGCTGAACATGGTCTGAGACATGCCACCCACATCAGTAATGGTCAATTGAAACGTACCGGTGGCAAATAAATGTAGGGCTGCCATCACCTTCATCTTGGGGGTCAGCGCGGTCGGATAACTGTGTCGCGGTTGGAGGTGTGGTGCCAGCCTGTTTGTCAGGTCCACAATTAACCGTTGGGGGAATCGGTAGCGGCGTATGCAGTCACGTTCCCTCATGGCAGCCAAGTCTGGCATTGGTCGGGGGAGAGGCGGTGCCCTGCAGAAAATTGGAAGGAATAACGAAGATTGAGTACATTACTACACCAATGTCAATGAACTGATCACATGTTCAACAGCTAATACACATATGCCACATACAGAGTCTGGTCTGTGCAATACATCCTGTACATGTATGCCAGCCAGGTGCTACTCCTACCAAGAGCCAGCTACAAACATGGATTGTCAAGGTCTACATGACATGCCATGAAAGAAGCTGTGGGCCAGTGTGAGTGAACAGCCAGACACATTACAGGAGTGACATACATCCACATATGTGCATTTGAAGGATGTCATCTCATACAGACAGCTGCCGGCAAGCTAGACGCACAGGTCACATGTAATGGAAAAAGGACAGACCACACACCTTGCCATGAAGGGGTACATGTCAAATATGATCACACAGACATTGAGACTACGCAGATATGTCCTAAGCTCGCAAGTCCCTGTTAGATGCATACAGACAAAGGTCACGTGTTATTCCACATGTGTCCTAGTGTGCGTAATAGTGTGACATGGGCATCTACACACAGACACATGTTGGATGCAGCTACAGCAGATGCCGTTGACGGAACACCAACAGCAAGATCATGGGAACACATGACACACACATGACATAGTCACATCGTGGCACGCTGGTAGTGAGATGTCAGGTGTCATCATCCGTGTACCTGGCATCAGGGGACATTTGCGGGTGTTGGGGACTGTGCCATCCAAGTGATGCAGTGCTTGACAAGTTTGAAATACATGCACACATGTAAAAGGTGTGAAGGGGAAGTGTGCCACATGGTGCCCCATCACACATGACATGTGTACACAGGTCATCACACAACTATTGGGTTAAAACATGAGGAGACATGTGCCAGCTCACTGCCTGACACACCTAGGCCCTACACATGATGCACTGCACTGACAATGACTTGATGTCAATCCTTGTGCGAGTCATACACCTCCATTCCTTTCCTGTGCACCTCCTATCACCAGTGTAAGCTGTGAAACGCACCGTACACACGCTCTGAGGGCGTGTGTACGGTCGTATCACAATATGGGGCTAGGGTAGGAGTTCGCGTGTGTGCAAGGACCGTACACACGTACGTGTACACACTGGTCCTATCCCCATGGTAGTGTTGGCGTAGGCGTACGCCATAGAGATAGGGCTCGTACCCGCGTATGTACGGCCCGTAGCACTATGGCGTACGCCTACGGCAACACTACCATAGTGCTACAGGCCCTACACACGCGGGTACGGCCCGTAGCACTAGGGTAGTGTTGCCGTAGGCGTACGCTATAGTGATACGGACCGTACATACGTGGGTACGGCCCGTATCTCTATGGTGTACGCCTACGGCAACACTACCCTAGTGCTACGGGCCCTACACACGTGGGTACGGCCCGTAGCACTGGGGTAGTGTTGGCGTAGGCGTACGCCATAGAGATACGGCTCATACCCGCGTATGTATGGCCCGTAGCACTATGGCGTACGCCTATGGCAACACTACTCTAGTGCTACGGGCCAACACACGCGGGTATGGCCCGTAGCACTAGGGTAGTGTTGCCGTAGGCGTACGCCATAGTGATACGGGCCGTACATACGCGGGTACGACCCGTATCTCTATGGCGTACGCCTACAGCAACATTACCATAGTGCTACGGGCCCTACACACGTGGGTACGGCCCGTAGCACTAGGGTAGTGTTGGTGTAGGCGTACGCCATAGAGATACGGGCCGTACATACGCGGGTACGAGCCCTATCTCTATGGCGTACGCCTACAGCAACACTACCGAAGTGATACAGGCCCTACACACGTGGGTACGGACCGTATCACTGGAGTAGTGGTGCCCTAGGGGTACGTGTGGAACGCACCGTACCTGTGTGTGGATAGTGAAATTACATAGGGGACACATGAGGGACAAGTATAAGGGCCTAAATGCATGCTGGTTGACATGGAGACCGAGTTTACAGTTCAAATTTTTGCATCAGGTGGCCAGCAAAAGTCGGTTGGAGACAATATACTATGTTGCAAAGTGGTTGTTGACTTGACATCATGCTCAAATTTTGAACCATGCAAAGGCCCTCACTGGGGTAGGTTTAAAGGGATTGGAGGAAACGTAGGATGCAAATGAGATTGACCAATCACTCTGTACTCCTGTAAATGAAACAGCCCAGCAAGGGAGATATAAGGCAGCCAGGACCCATGAGAGAGAACTTGCCTGCACAACCTTTCATTTCACACCACTGCTGCTGCTCGTGATTCCTCTAGCACCATGTCCAGGTCTGTGGAGAGGGCCCAGCCATTCACCCAAGAGGAGAATGAGGCGTTGCTGGACGTCATTCTCCCACAGTATCCCTGCCTATATGGGAGACCAGGGGAGCAGGTGAGTGCTGACTCCACTAGCTGTGACTGTGCCTCTTTTTTGTGTCTGTCACTTCTGGCATTGTGTCCAGGTGTGACAGACATGCAATGTTGTTCATGGAGGGTCCCAGGGGGGGAATGCCTTATGTCTCCCATGCAGAGCCTGATGTGGTTCATATCTGCACTCCTCACTTGCATTGTGCTTACTGTGACAATCACTGCATGGTGCATGCCACATTCAGCCTAGCTAATCCCCTTGGGAATGTTGTTTCCACAGTCCTGATGTGATTCTGTGGTCCCCCCAGTGTGACAGGTGACTGTACCCACAGATGTGTGTGAGTTGAGTGTACCTGTGGTGATAGTGTCCAAATGATGTGTACGGCCCCTGGACATTGGTGTGTGTGTAAGTCCCCTGTCATGTGGGTGAGTATCTATGTGGAGTGTGGCACCCCAGCTGCATGGAGGATGCATATGCCCTACCCATCTGATGTGAGCAGGGACCCGTGCTGTGTGTCTGATGTGCTGAGCTAGGCCCACACCTGTGACTCCCCCCAGTCAAGTGGCCCATGTGCAGAGTGACGTTTGTACCCGCAGTTGCCAATGGCAGGTGATTGTCCTGTGCCTGTGTGTGTCTGTGTACTCCGCTGAGGTTGCGACAGTGGCCTGGGGCATGTGACTGCTTTGAGGTGCTGTCCATTATCCTGGTGTTGCTTGTGATGCACAGTGTGAGCCATGATCATTGATTCTGTCGCACCCCTCATGCCACCTGTGTACTTTAAATGCCACGTAGTGCATTTGGCCTTCCCCAGAGGATAATGTCCCTATGACAAAGGTGCAATGACTTTGCTGCATACTATGCCCTGTTCAAACATGCCCAATTGTTCTAATGTGTGTCTCTGTGACATGGAGCAGGTGTATTGATGTTGTCTCACTTTGTCATCCTCACAGGTAGCCACCTACGCCAAGGGGGAGATTTGGAAGCGGGCCGTCAGGGCCGTGAGGTCGGTGGGGGGTCGTAGCTGTCGCCTGGCTCAGGTGAGGAAACGCTGGCAGGATATCCGGTGCTGGACCAGGAGGATTGCCCGGGTCCTGCTGGAGGACTCACCTCCACGCAAACACGGCGGGCGCCGGCGCCTGACCCACCAAATGAAGCGTGTCCTGGCGGTGGTCTTCCCTGACATGGATAGGCGGCTACAGGGGAAGCAGCAGCAGGAAGGGGGTAGGTACATGTGTGTTTGTTGTGTGTCACCAGCTTTTGGAAGTGCTCAGTCGTCTGGATACACTGCCAGGGTGTATATGTGCAGTGCATATCCTGTTCCCCAAAGTCAACCGGTCCTGTTCTTTCTCCCTTCCCCTCCTTGACATGTGTTCCCTGGTCTGTGTGTAGTCACTCTTGCACAAGGTAATCTAGGCTGGCAGTTAATCCAAGTGCCCAATGCTTGCAGCATCATGTGTGGGGGTAGTCTGTGACATGTGTTGGGACCTTGCCTGTGCCCTGTCCAGTTCAGTCATTTGGGGGTCCATGATTGTTGGCACTGATGCAGAGTCTCAACATAGGAGTGTGAGGCTTAAAATGAACTGCCTTGCAGCATGCATGACCGATGTTGTGGCCTCAGACAAGATGTGCATGAGGGGGAGATATGCATAGTGCGGGGACGGTTGCTCCTGTTGCAGTCAGATCTATCCAGGACCATGGAGCAGTGTGGCCACTACAGTCCCCTGAGACACCTTTTCCTAGGAATCATGTGTGTCATCCAACACTGTGGACATTCTCTGTGTCTTCAGCATAGGTTGACCTCTGTGGCATTGTACCCTGGCCTCATTTGTATTTACGTAAAGTGTGCTACATGTGTACACTGTACAGGGTGACCCAATGTGGCTTGTGCATCCTCACACTGGCCAGTGACAGTGTGTCTGTGTACAACTATCTGATGATGATTGTTTGTCAATAATATGTGTGGTCAGCCCCACGAGGGGTAGTTAGAGTGCAATTAGGCTTTAATGGAGCCCATTAATGTGATCCCTGATTAAGAGGTGTAAGTCCTTCCTCTGTCTCAATCACATTGTGTCAGGTAGGGGGGGGTTTGTGCGGGCAAGGTCTACATGTCCAAAGCATATGTCTCTTTGCCAGGTCTGGCCTGTGTCTGATGATAGTCGGAACAGACACTCAACAAGCATTGACCCAGTCATGTTGTGTAGGGTTTAATGCTTGTTCTTTGCAGCATGTGTCAAAAGTTAAAAGACATGGTTCCTGCTCATCCATTTTTGGCAACGGTGTGTGGTCCAGATGCTGTGCTCGACTGTCCCCAGACACTAGCTTCTCTGTATAATTCGATATCAAGTTCTTTGCTGTTGTGTCATGCGCTCTATTGTTTCAAAGTGGCATGGTGGCTCAACCAACTGTGTAGTGCATGGCCTACATATGTGCGTAGTATTGTAGATGTTACTCATGATGCTTTTCATGCTATGCACTGTGACCTATGTAGTTTGGACTCATGTGTCATATGTATACAGGTGTCTGATTATTTCCTGTCTCTTCACCTTGCCCACAGCATCGTCGGGGGACACCGAGGGTGACACCGGCACGGACGTGGAGGAGGGATCCAGCACCGGTGCCACCAGTGCTGGGGAGTCTGGCGCAGCAAGTGGCACGGAGGGCGAGGGGAGTCAGGCGTAGGACCTGTCCAGTCCCAACACCGACTATGACGCTGACGGGTCCGAGGCTGAGCTCCCAGAGGGGGCGAAGGCTGCTCCCACAGCTGAAAGCAGCAGTACATCTCTCGCCGCCCCCTCCATTCCCATCACCGCCCTCCCACTTGCTCGGGTCCCTTCTGTCCGTGCTAGGCGACCACATGTCTCCTTCGTGCCAGGCACCGCACCCCCTGCCCCTGTCTCCCCTGCTGCCGTCAATGCCGAGTCTGTGGACATCCTGCGGCAGTTGCAGGTTGGTCAGACATCGCTGCTTAATGTCCTCCATGGCCACACCAGACTGCTGACACAGATGGTGTCGTACATGGAGGGCATGTCATCAGCGATGTCTGACCAACGGATGTTGCTGAGGTCCATGGACTCATCACTGACGGCAGCAGTGGGTCTCCTGCAGTGCTCTGTCCCCCCCCTACCCCTGCCCCATCCACACTTCCCACTTGCTTGCCTGTCCCAAGCACACCCAGACATCCCCATGCACGCACCCCACCAGACACAGGCAGCACACCAACAGGGAAGGCCAAGCGCACTCCTCCAGTCACGCACACACAGGGGGAAGTATGCACACCCACTGGGTCGGGGGGCAAACGGCAGCCACGCAGTCACAGTGGGAGTCCGCAGTCCTCACGACCCACTTCCTCCAAAACCACTCCCCTTAGCTCCCCTGCCCAACAGTCGGACAAAGAGTCCTTCATGGCCAGTCTGTCCCTCAGCCCCAGTGTGACACCACCCCGCAAGCGGTCGAGGAAGTCCCCAGGCAGGGGAGTTGAGTCCCCCCCCCTGTCCACACCCTCCCCCACTAGCGCTGCAACCCATCCCTCCGACCCCCCCCCCCCTCCTTGGGGCCTGTGGTTCTTTCGGGTGCAGGGGAGACGCTGGCAGACCTTGCAACCGTGTGCAGCGCCATCCTAACCACCACCTTTGGCGCTGCCCCACCCCCTGTGGTGGAGTCGTCCGTCCCTGCACCCACAACACCTACCCTTGCCCCTCCTGTCCCTGCGGTGCCTGGTCCTTCCCCCCCACATGATGCCCCCCCCCTGTGGATGGAAAGGAACTGTGAACTGTGCAGGCAAACTAGGGGAGACGCGTCCCAATGTGTCTCCCCCCCGGAATTCGCATATGGACTGGCCTATGGGCCTTGTATATAGTGTGCATTTCAAATCCAATTTTTGTTTTTATGCTGAATAAAGCATTTTGTTTTTCATTTGCACACAAATGCTTTTCTGGTATTGCTGTTGGTGCTGCTGCTCCCTGAGTTGGGGTGGTGATAATGTGTTAGGTGTCTGGGAAATGTTGTAGTGTGCTGCTCGTGGGGAGGACCCTGGTATCTGCGTGCCATCACAAGGTCTCTGCAAATAATCTTTGGTCATGTAAGCTCTTACTGTATGATGACATTGTCCCAAGGAGTGTTCCTTCCTCTGTGGCACCTGACTTCTTCCCTGCAGGGTGTTTCCCAATTGTTGTGCTGACCTGTGTCTACAGTTCCTTGCTGTGTGAGGGATCCCTTGAACTTTGCCCATGCCTGCTCAGCAATGTCTCCGCCTGCATCGTCTGTGCCATCCTTGGTAGTCACTGTACTTGTGTATGGAGTATGTTGCCATGGCTTAATGTGGACATGGTCCCTTTTCCGCACTATGCATGTGTGTACTCCCAGCCTAGCACACATGTGTTACTTGTTCTGCAGGGTATTTGGGCACCTGACTGACAATTGTGGGCATTGTATCTGTGGGTACTCCACCCTTTTCCTTCCATGGGAGGCAACAACTTGTTGGCTGCCCCAGCACCTGTACATTCCTATCAGTCCTGGAATGTGGGTGACAGTGTGTGTTCCCTTAGGCTCTCTTAGTTTAGTGGGGTTTCACATGAGGATACAGTCTTGTTGCATGATCTCAGTGTGTGTATTGTGCTGCCACCGCCAGGGGTGGGTATGCATGTGTAATTTGTCATCACACCCACATGTGGTGTGTCAAGCAGTGGGGGAAGGGCATCCATCCTCATGGGAGTGGGACACTGCTGTCAGTGATGTGTTGTCATGGCACTATCAACATAGTCGCACATTGTGGATGCCTTCATGCACCCATGGAGTTTTGCTAATGGGAGGATGATGTACACACCCCCATGTCTCTGTCCACTGCTGGTAGGCCTCTGCACCCACCCCTCATTTGTCTGGGCACTGCTGGGAGTGATAGGCACCCACCCCTCATATGTCTGGGCACTGCTGGGAGTGATAGGCACCCACCCCTCATATGTCTGGGCACTGCTGGGGGTCCTCTGCACCCACCCCTCATATGTCTGGGCACTGCTGGGGGTCCTCTGCACCCACCCCTCATATGTCTGGGCACTGCTGGGAGTGATAGGCACCCACCCCTCATATGTCTGGGCACTGCTGGGAGTGATAGGCACCCACCCCTCATATGTCTGGGAACTGCTGGGAGTGATAGGCACCCACCCCTCATATGTCATGGCACTGCTGGGTGTCCTCTGCACCCACCCCTCATATGTCTGGGCACTGCTGGGAGTGATAGGCACCCACCCCTCATATGTCTGGGCACTGCTGGGAGTGATAGGCACCCACCCCTCATATGTCTGGGCACTGCTGGGGGTCCTCTGCACCCACCCCTCATATGTCTGGGCACTGCTGGGAGTGATGGGCACAACCCCTCATATGTCTGGGCACTGCTGGGAGTGATAGGCACCCACCCCTCATTTGTCTGGGCACTGCTGGGGGTCCTCTGCACCCACCCCTCATATGTCTGGGCACTGCTGGGAGTGATAGGCACCCACCCCTCATATGTCAGGGCACTGCTGGGAGTGATGGGCACACACCCCTATGTCTCTGTCCACTGATCTGGATCGTAGCACGACACCCACCCACCCGCCCACCCGCCCACACGCTCTGAAGCCCTGGGTACGGGCCGTACCACCATTGTTGGGGTGACGTAGGGGTACGGCCCGTACCCAGGCCTGAAGAGCATGGGTACGGGTCGCACCACGCGTACCCCTATGTCACCCCAACAATGGTGGTACGGCCCGTACCCAGGCCTGAAGAGCGTGGGTACGGGCCATACCACCATTGTTGGGGTGCCGTAGGGGTACGGCCCGTACCCAGGCCTACAGAACGTGGGTACGGGCCGTACCACCATTGTTGGGGTGACGTAGGGGTAGGCGTGGTACGACCTGTACCCATGCTCTTAAGGCGTGGGTACGGTGCGTACCACAATTGTTGTGGTGACGGGACGCGTCCACGTCCACTTCCGTTGTGGCGGGACGCAGGCCTTGGTGGACACGCTCCCCCCCCCAGTGACCAGTCCCTGGAGGTACGGTATGTACAGGGCATGAGTACATTTTGCCTTGGGTGGGGGTTGTTTCCTGCCCCTACCCCCCACCTTTGCCCCTGGGTGTTGTTCTGACCTTCTGCGGCGTCTGCGTCGGTTCCTGTGCACCAGGTCGTGGGCTATGAGGGCCGGGATGACACGTAGGATGGGGTCCATGGCTGTCCGTCGCGTACAGGTGCTCCTTCCTCGCGTCGTCCTCAATTTCCCGGCAGTTTTTGGCTCCCGTAAAAAATGCTACGTGCGGAGTGACGTAGGCACGAATCGTACTTGCTGGTTCGTAAAACGCTGCCTGACTCCGTCCGGACATCACGTACGCGGTGTCCCGGGTCGGAATTGTGGGTATATTTTAGCCGGTCGGTGTTTTGTACGAATCGTACGGAAATGGTATTTCTGTACGAATCGTACTTGCGGGTTTGTAAGGTGGTTTTCCCGGGTACGAGTCGGACGGAGAAAACGCTCCGATGACGGTTCGTACCCGGGTTTTACAGGATTGGAATCGGCACCAGAGTGTTAGTACATAAATCAATACCAATCAATAACCAACATCAATAAGCAATGTACAAGCAATAATCACTAAACCAAAACAATAACAAACCATCATTCTGCTACCAGAAAAACTGCTCCAGCGTGGAGTGCAAAATCCTTCCCTCTATCACAGACCAAAGATCTCACATACACACATTATCCATACATTCGTTGGTGGGGCCCATAACACCAACATTCACTCACCATTAGTCCGTGTGGGAGGCAATTATCTTCCAAACGCTGGTATGAGAAGGAAATACCACTTTTACCCTAATGAGTGACAAATCTATACCAACTACTGTTGCTCATTAGACCTTATATTCCATCTTTGGTATTCCTCCCATAATCTTGGCAGTGGATCTGCTAGTTGCTGTTTAGATGATTATCTAATTCTCTTTTCCCTTCGCATTAATACATTTTCATAAATAAACAAACCAACTCATTTCTGCAATGAAACAAATCAATTATTTATGTAATTAATGCAAATAAATTCATTAGTTGTTCAAGCAGCTGACCATCATATTTACCTATTCTGGCTAATTATCATCTTCTAAGTCAAATCCAGTAGTCTCGTCTATCTATGCCCGTCAAATTTGAAAGTTCAGTTCATCAGGATATCGGGCATTCGATCAGTCTGTCAAAGATTCAGGGAAACAGCTGTCCTGCAGTGTCACCGTCCTCTCCGTCAGCATAACATCAGGAAATTGGAAAGCGACCTTATTACCTCTCTATTCTACCATAATTTATAGTAAAACCAATGTTAAAAGTATCAAAGTTTGGGCATCCGAGTTCGCTGATTGGACAATCAGGGATCATCCTTTCGGTTTCTCACGAAAGTGTCTTTTGGGTTATGACCCTTGTCAGTTTCGGTTCACACAACAGTCTTTGTTCAAAATATTTGGCTGATGTCCCAGGCAGTACTTGGAGGGTACATGTTCATCTGGGGTCAGGTCCAGGCCAAAGTTGCTAGCGGTGACGCATGCGCACTTCACCCAGAAACTTGTGCAATGGAGCCGGTTTCATCGGATACAGGAGTCAGCCATTTTGTGGCCACTCGAAATGGTCAACTTAAGCAAAGAAACACAAAAACGTAATTAATACATAGAAAAGGCTAATTAAATGTTATTCCCTCGCTAATACCCATATGTGTGTGTATTTATCTAGCAAAAGCAACACTCAGTGCGGTTTATACTTACTAAATAAAGCACAAATCACAATTACATCACAAAAGCGACACATATCGTGCAATATTCTAATTGCCTATCATTAATATGCGTACAGAATTTAGTTCATATATTAATTAGGCCATGCAAGTGCAAATCCCACGTGTAATTCATATATTTGTAAGATTGGTAAGTATTTTCCACATCACTCCAAACCATTAGTTCGATTATAATAATTAATTAATCTAATTAATATAACAACATGCAAAATGGGGTGGGTATACAAAATTTTGCATTACCCGCTCCAGCACAGTCAAATGTCAATATTCCTGGCTTACAGAAAAGTTGGTGTCTCCGATTGAGCTGGGATATTTTACCATGTACGGCTCCCCTGCCCACGCTTACCTTCAGTCATAGGCACTGGCCTCTGGGGGCACCTCTTGATTTACCTATAGGCAGCCGCAGCCCGTGCAGGTAAGAGTGGTGGCGCGATGGGGCTGTGTTGGGGGAGGGGGGGGGGTTCGACAGACGACCACGAGGGAAAATTAAATAAATAATTAATTTTCCCATGTCGTCATCTGTCGAAATACCCCCACCCCACCCAGCCCCACTGCTCTTACCTGCAGGGGCTGCGGCTGCCTATAGCCACCACGTTTTGTCCCTAATAGAATGGTAAAATGCATCTGAAGTCCTGATTACAACCACCATGGGCAAAGCAATGTGCAACTGATCTGGGACACTGTTCCCTTGGTGTCTGAATATAAGTTTGCTGTACTGCTCTTTTTCATGAAGCACGCCGACTTTTGTTGAGTATACAAAACCTGCGCCCCCTTTAAACTGTACATGGTGAGCCAGAGTGCATTTCTTTTTACCTTTTAATGTGACTTTTCTCTTGTAGCTCTCTTCTGGACATTCCAAGACAAGATTTCCCTTATTAAAGAAGCCTTTCCTAGAACCTGAAGATCTTGGGGGCATTTCTCTCATTATAATAGTGTCCAGGTCAACGGATGTTTGAGTGCTGTCTTTGAGTGGTTTGGACGCCATGGGCTGAAGTGCAACGCCGACAAGTCGGAGCTGCTCTTCTTTGGCTGTACATCTGAACCCAATTGGAAAACCTGGTGGCCGAAAGATATGTCTCCTCCCACTAGCTCGTCTGTGAAAGCCAAAAATTTGGGAGTGGTGATTGACAACAAGCTATCTTTCGGACCACATATTTCATCTCTTACTGGGAAATGTTTCGGCATCCTGCGGATGCTTCGCAAATTTCTCCCTCTAGTCTCTATCCAGCACAGAAAAATTATTGTCCAGGCACTGATCTGCTCCAGGCTGGATTATGCAAACATTCTGTTTCTGGGACTTCCCAAATATTTGGTCAGGCGTCTGCAAATCGCCCAGAATTCTGCAGCCCGAGCCATTTTTGGTCTTCCAAGGAAAGTCAGAGCCACGGATCTTCTTGCCACATTGCATTGGCTCCCAGTTGCAAAAAGGATTCTATTTAAAACTCTGACCACGACTTTCAAGGCCTTGCATGGCATAGGCCCCAAATATATCTCCAAACAACTGTCTTGGTATACCCCTCCCAGATCTCTTAGATCCTCGTCCTTATCAAAGATGAGTGTTCCCACTATCAAACGAGCAAGAGCAGGAGGACGGTCTTTTCGTCACTTAGCCCCTCATGCCTGGAATGATCTTCCAATCTCTCTAAGACAGACTTCTAGTCTTCTGTCTTTCCGCAAGGCTCTTAAGACTTTGCTCTTCCCGTAATCTTGTTGCTGTTTCTGTGTTTGTATGCCCTTTTGGTGTTATGTTTTTCCCCATCTTCGGTTGGGAGTCTTCGTTAAAGCGCCGGGATACTCCAGTGGAGTGGCCGTGCGCTATAGAAGTGTACAAATAACATAACATAACATAACATAAGTTTGTCCTTTCCAGCAAGGGGGCCGAGAAACACAAGTCTGCACTGCTGTGGTCCCGCTTCTTCTCACACAATCGTCTCTGCATGCATCAGGTAGGCTGTCACTCTGCGCAGACATCTTTGGGCTGGGAGGGCTCAATCTTTTGGCGTCTCACCCGCCTCAATCCCTCCCAGCCTCATCATGAGGTTGTCTTATTTACTTTGGCGGAGGGCCGGGCGCTGAGGGTCGGGGCTGGAGAGGCTCTCGTCCTATTTTGGCAGATACATCACAAACTGTGCAGAGTTGAGCCTCTGGGGATGGGTCAATTACCTATGCGGTGCCTCAAGTTCGAGTTCTCCCGCGTTATATTATTTAATTTTTATATGCATCCACTGGGAACCAGGAGTCTGGAGACTGCATCTCCCTCCAGCAGTCGATCAATGACATGTAATCGGGTTGTGGAGACACAGAGGGAGAAAGGTCCGTGCCCTCTTAAAACAGACTCTATCTGTAACCGAGTTCCTCTTCTTTTGTTCTTCTTTTACTTCCCTTTCGATTCAGTATCGACTTTCTTCTCCCTCTACACCAGATATTCACCTTACTTTGGTCCCTGCTCCTCATTGCCTAGGCTTCCCTCTCAGCACTAAGCTTTATTTGGTTGTTGGTGTGTGTAAACGAGGTTGGTCGTCTCATCGTCAACTGGGATTGCTTCACGAAATAAATACTATTATTTCTGCTTCTGCGCTTCATATTGCTCTCTGAGGTTGTGTCATATGCAGGGTGGATGGGGTCAGTGTAAGTTTCGTGGCTCTTCCTGGTTCTACTCTTGCACCCCTGAGATTAGCTTTTTAGCAGCTGTGCAGAGGGTGGTGATGCCTGCCATTTTGGTCCCTGGACCCGTAATAGTATTTATTTGCACATTCTTTCCCAGTTGAAGGTAGCATGTGTTACTCTTATTTTATTTATTTGTATTTCATTTGTTGCTTTTGTGAAGCATTTGGGCTAGCAAAGAATGCCGAAGAACCCCTGTTAAACACAGGGTGGGTAGGAAAGAAACAGGAAAGGACTACATATCAGACATAAAACATTATAACAATTCTGGGCCAGCGCTTACTGTGAAAGGTGTGTCTTTCTGGAATTTGTTGTGTTATGGGTCAAGACGAAGAGGCAAAGGAAGTGGATTCTAGAGGTAGGCTCCTTGCTTAAAATACACAGCCTATCAGGGAACATACGGGCGTATTTTTTTATATTCTGTGAATCATTTATCAGCTCTTCTTACTTTTCTATAAATGGTTATAAGCTTATGAAATTAAAATGGCAATCGAAGCAGCAGGTTGTCACGCACACTCGTGATGTCTTCATTTCTTGAAATATTGCTGTCATTGCAAGTTGAGCACTGGTCAGCAGGCCTTTATTCATTCTACAAGATCATGTTCAGTGACACAAAATAGAAACACAAATAAAATAAATTCTACACTGTTTTCTGTGCACCGCCAGTGCAGAAAGGGTCTGTGCACTTCTTTTTGGCATTCTGTGAGCATACATTAAATATAAATATCTCCACGTTAATGCATGTTCTGGTAAAAACAGAGCTTAGGAACACAAGACAGTAATTGCTTCCCTATGTTTCTGAGATTTTCTGTCTGAAAAACATGCATTAACTCGAAGATTTTCCAAGTAATGTGTGCACTCAAGACACCAAAAAGAAGAGCACAGAAAACTTCTGCACTGGCACGGCACAGAAAGCGGTATCATGGTACTGCCTCAGATCTTCTCAGGTTGAGAATGAACTTAGCATCAAAGGGTTGTACTCTTTAGAATCTCCTCAATGCTTTTGTAAGGAGGCCTCTGTACACTACATTGCAGCAGTCCATGTGTCACAGAGCCACAGTACTGACGAGGGCAGTCACGGGTCTGCAGTAGAGGGAGAGTCACACAGGGGTCACTGGTCACAGCAGATATTCATGGTCATGCTGATAACTTGTGTAGTAAAGGTCATTCAAAGTCCACCATAACCCTGCAATTTCCATGATCCAAAAATATCTTTCAAACTATGAAAACACTGACCGGTATTTACCAGTTTTGACTTATTGTACCACATGTATTTATTTGGAAGCCAATCAACACTTAGTGGTCTTTGGTTGAAAAATGACTGATGGTATAGGCTAATCATGATTTTGTTATTCCCTCTGAAATGTGGGAATTCCATGCACCCAGCACCTGCTGGCAATGTGAGGTTGTTTTTGCACCCCTGTCCCATTGGCCAAGGGCCATACCCTGGCCAAGAGTCCGTAAAAGCGGGGGGCGTGGCTAGCAGCCGGCGAGGATGGCGGCCGCCTAAGTGAGCTCTGAGCCCCGCATGCCTGATTGACTGATCCTGTGCCATCCAAGACTCCTAATCGCGGTGCAACGGAAGCGCAAAGCCCTATAACGGACCCGCGGGTGGTCCCGCCCCAGCTGGCGCCGTAGAACTTGACCCGGGACTCCCCGAGAGATCGTCCGAGGCGGCGGCGCCGAGGGCCCGGGGGGCGGAGGCGCGGACCGGGGAAAAGAGCGGAGTGCAGCAACACTGGTGCGGTCCCGGGACTGGCGGGTGCCGGAGAAGTGCAGAGGAGACCGGGTGGTGGAGGGCGCGACGGCCGCCTGGACAGCAACGGCGATGGTGGAGGGAGCGCTGAGCGGCCTGGACTCCTAACTGAGCCCCCGGCTTTTGGGCCTATGCGGTGAGACCTTCCCCTGGCCTGCCCTGAGGAGCCGCCCACATCGCTGGCACTCCGATGCCCGTCTGCTTGCTGGGGGACTCATTGGGTGCCTGGAGGTATGGGGGAGATGGGCGGTGGAGTGCGCGACGGCCGCCTAGAAAGTAACGGCGACGGAGGAGGAAGCGCCGAGCGGCCTGCGCTCCTAATTGAGGCCCCGGCTTCTGGGCCTATGCAGTGGGGCCTTCCCCCCGGCCTGCCCTGAGGCGCCGCCTGCGCCGCTGGTGCTCCGGTGCCCCGCTGCTCCCTGGGGGACTGTCTGTGAGGGGTGAAGAGCGCCAGGAGGCCCCAGAACAGTGGAGGAACTCAGCACCGGGGACGGTGGGGAGCTGACCTGTGCCGAGCCGGCGATCCCGGCTGGGGGTGTCTGTGGACGCCAAGTATTGGAGCCGGGGACTCGTTGACGGCATGGGAGAAGACCACGGAGGAGAAACCGGCAACTGAAGGGTGAGAGCCGGCCAGCCTGCGATCTTCGTTGAGACCCGGCGGTGGGGCCTGCGGGTGAGGACTGCCCCTGATCTGCCCTGGGTTGTTGCAGAACCGCAAGGCGCGGCTGGAAATGTGTGCCTCACTGGACAGGAGAGAAAGAAGGGAGTGAGCCTCAGCCATATCCATAATATTGAAGGTACTCACAGAAGTGGTCTGAGGCGCAGAGGGAGAGCTGCGGCGCACCGGGGGCGTTGCGGGGACCAAGGTGATCGGCCGCTGGCGAGAGGCGCGGGCTGTAAGTGTGGCAGGATGATTGGTGGGCCTGGAGTGACGATGCGCCTGATGGTCTAGAGCCCTGGGACCAAGGTGGACTGTGCGCAGCCTCCCCTGAACACCGGTCGGAGAGCGACGCGGCGAGGGTTCACCCGAGTGCCCCGAAGCCGAGGGCCAGCGGACTTGCTACGGCCTACCGGCAGTACATTTGGAGCTTGAGGGCCCAGAATTAGTGAGTGGGAGACTACTCGGTGCAGAGCTGGTCACTGGATCGTTCCTGGCAGGGGAGGCCCGTTCCAATGGCGACGGGAGGCAGAGGGACCAAAGCACATGCACAGAAACAACTGGCTAAGTTCGCCTGGTCCAAAGCAGGCGACGTGACTGAACCACTGCCAATGGAGAAGGACCCGTCGCAGACCAGCCCCAAGAAGGGGCCGGAGCCGACACTGCATGATGTTATGGCGGCGATAAATGGAATGCGTGCCTCATTGGACTCGGCAACAGTAGAGGTTTCCTTGATCAGGGCGGATCTTAGGAAGATGGATGAGAAGGTCCAAGAACTAAAGACAGTGACCGGCGCTTTACAAATGGACACATCAGAACTGCAAGCTCAAATGGTCGATATGCAACAGAAGCAGGACCGAATGGCTAGGCAGCTTGATGACTATGAAGGTCGCGCGCGTCGCAACAACGTGCGGATCTTGGGGGTCCCGGAGCGGGAGGAGGGGCCGGCGGCGGACCTCTATGTGGAGGAACTAATCACTCAGAAACTTAAACCTAAAGCCCTGTCCAGCTACTTCTCAATTGAAAGAGCGCACAGGGTACCCGGGGGCAGGCCCAAGCCTGGGGCTCCTCCGCGACCGATTATTGCCAGAGTATTCAACTTTAGAGATAGAGACAGTATCCTGCAGGCGGCCAGGGCCCCTCCCCCACTGAAAGTTGGCAACAGTGAAGTGGCCTTTTTCCCGGATTTCACCACCAAGGTACAAGCCCAACGACGCAGCTTTCAGGCAGTAAAACGGGAACGGGAAATCAAGTACGCGATGCTGTTCCCGGCAAAACTGAGGGTGGAATCGGGCGGGACCACCTGGTTCTTTGAGTCCCCGGAGGAGACATGGGACTGGATGGAGGGTAAGGCCAGAACTAACAACCAGAAACGAGATCGCACTGGCAAATCACAACGACCGACTGGGGGCCGCCCGAAACCGTCGGTGCCCGGGCCTCTGGAGGTGGGGGGCCAGCTGATGGACCCTTAGCGACTACTCCAGGAGAGATATGAATGGGGAGGCTCCCTGTCACACCCGCAAGCGAGATGGGGAAGGTAACCGGTGGAACAATACCCATTACGAGACACGATGTGGAGATATAGATGCTAGGGGTGAGGGGCGGGGCCCTATGAAAGGGGACTAACCAGAAACTTGATAGTTATCATTCATGGATGGCAAAGCATACCTATTGTGATATGATCATGTGGGCTGGAACTGCTGACCCCGCGAATTTTTCGCAACCTAGGCAGGGAGAGAGGCACTCTGCCATGTTGGGGAGTGGGTAGTTTTAAATCAACGGGCAGGGGGGCAGGGAGGGGGGAGGGCAGGGGGGGAGGGAACCAGGAGGGAGTTTGCAAGGTTTTGGTTTTATTGATTTGCAAAGGGAAATGTTTCTGAGCATGGACTGCTTTGGCCATAAGAATTGGCCATTGTACAGTACTGATTTGATAGACCCCGGCATTAGCGGGGGGGACATACCTACAAGCAGACAGCCACTGTGGTTGGAGGGCTATGGCGGGCCTGACCAAACAGGGGTTAGGGCTGCCGTCAGTCTACTGCAAAGAGTTGATAATGAGCGCAGAAGTACAGCAGCACCGAGACACCAGATACCATTCAGGTCGCACACACAACTGTCAATCCGCCACATATTGCTTTACCACCTTTACGATGATTGGGGGTGACAGGGATGTGTCGCTTTCCGTTCTTACCTGGAATGTCAATGGGATGGGGGACAAAATAAAGCGAGGGATAGTCCACCAATATCTAAAGCGCCAATCTCCAGACGTAGTGTTACTACAAGAGACACACCTAGTTGGGAGTAAAAGCAAAGCTCTCACGCGCTGGGGATATAAACTTCTAGTACATGCAGACTACACCACAGGTTCCCGAGGAACAGGTATTCTAGTCAGGAAAAATTTAGCCCTGATCGTACACCGGACATGGACTGACCCTCGGGGTAGGTTTGCTGTTGTGGAGGCTCAATGGGAGGGGAGAGCAATGAATATAATTTCGATATACCTTCCACCGACTCTGGGTAAAGACGCCCTAGCGGACTTGGGTAGGATACTAACTGACCTCCCTACAGGCACCCTGATCCTGGGCGGGGATTACAACCTCACAATCGACGACACCACGGACAGACACCCAGGGGTTAAACCAAACGGGCACATGCTAGAATTTACAACGGCTATGGGCCTCATAGATATCGGACGCGAAACGCACCTAGCCACACCGCAGTATACTTATTATTCAAATGCACACAAGAGCTCATCCCGTATTGACTACTTCCTGACCTATGCGGCCACACTAGGGGGTTTCTCGCAATCTCGAGTACTCCCGAGAGGGATTTCCGATCATTCCCCGGTATGGATCGAATACACACATTGGGAACGACAGCCCCGAACCACGATTATAATGGACCCATGGTTGTTAAAAATACCTGATCTCAAGGAGGACCTGTGCACCAATACCAAAAACTACTTTGACGAAAACGTGGGGTTGGTAGATTCGGCCCTTACTATCTGGGTGGCATTTAAGGTGGTATTGAAGGGGCGGGCCTTGGCATTAAAGACTGGTTATATTCGTAACAAACGCAAAGTGCTACTCCAGCTGGAGGCTGAGCTTCAATATTGGGAAGCTGAATATGCTGCCAGTCCGATGGATGATACAGTACACCGCCTCACGCTTAAGCGAGAGGAATACAAACTGAAGGTGAGGGAGAATATGATGACTAAACACCTAAATATGCAGCATAGACTATATGAGCTGGGAGATAAGGCGGTAAAGACATTAGCGTGGCTAGAGAAAAGGGTTCAAGGGGAAAGGTGGGTGCAGAGACTAGCCTTGCCCAGCGGCGAGACGGTTACACACCCCAAGGACATAGCAGAAGCGTTCGTAGAGTACTTTGTGAAAGTGTACTCTCCGTCTACCACATACAACACAGAAGACGCCCGCCAGCTCCTCGCTGACAGCGACCTGCCCACCCTTTCTGAACAAGAAAGACACACCCTCTAGAGTGACCTCTCTGATGAGGAAATCCAGAAAGCCATTGCCCAAATTCGCTCGGGCAAGGCGTTTAGACCTAATGGCACCCCTATCGAGTTTCTAAAAGTGACGAGCTCTCAGATAGCCCCACACCTTCGGGCCATGTACAACGAAAGCTATGAAACAGGTCGACTCCCGCCGGATCAACGTCTAGCTACTATAGTAGTAGTTCGTAAACCCGGAAAGCCCAGGGATAAATGTGGGTCGTATAGACCAATTTCCCTGATCAGTGTAGAAGCTAAGATATTGGCGAAAGTACTAGCCGCAAGGTTGGTCACGGTCATCTCTTCCCTGGTACACCCGGACCAATCAGGCTTTATGCCAGGTAGGAATACGACGTTGAACATTCGTCTCCAGAACGTATTGGCTCGAAAGAACTACCTAGAGGAGGATGCGGTGATCCTATCACTAGATGCCTCCATGGCTTTTGACTCCATAGAATGGCCATATCTATTTGCGGTACTAGCGTGTTTTGGATTTGGTCCTAAGTTTTTAAAGTGGGTGCAATTACTCTATGAGGATATATGGGGTCAAATATGGGTTAATAATCATACATCCCAGGCCTTCCAGCTGCGAAGGGGTACCCGGCAGGGCTGCCCATTGTCGCCACTAATATTCTCCCTTATGCTCGAACCACTGGCGGCATGGATACGGCGGGATGTAATGGTAAGGGGGTTGAAATGGACACTGGACCAGGAGGATAAAATATCACTGTACGCAGATGATATCCTACTCTATCTTGCCTCCCCCTATCGGTCCATCCGGGCAGTTTTGGATATATTCACCAACTTTGGGAAGTACTCCGGATATGCCATTAACTGGACCAAATCTATACTGTATATGCTCCATGGGCAGGTCCCTCCCCTGCCGGCCGATTGCAAGCTGGAGGTGGCCGGAGATGGGTTTCATTATCTGGGGGTGTATGTCACGGCAAGTCCAGTCCTGTTTTACAGCCACAATCTGGCCCCCCCACTGGCCCGGCTGAGATCCGATGTCGAACACTGGCGGTCCCTGCCACTCTCCCTGGTAGGCCGAGCCGCCCTCTTTAAGATGCTTGCTCTCCCGCGATTCTTATACATCCTTCATAACTGCCCGAACCGAGTTCCAGATGCCTATTTTACAGCGGTAGAGGGCGAGGTTCGTACGTTACTGTGGAATGGCGGGGGCCCCTGGATATCGCTGAAATGATACGATGGAGGCATAGCCTTGCCGGACCTGAAACTATATTACTGGGCCTCGCAGTTGGTGGTGGTAAATCACTGGGTGTATCGACCCGGCGTTCGTGCTAGATAAATATCAAACAGGTCGGGCAGGATATCTGGGAGCACTTTACTCCAAAGGCAAAAAGTATACGTTTATATGCCCCATGTCTCATACAATTGACATTTGGCGCCGAGCAAATTCTCAACTGGGGTGGGCAAATACCCTCACAAAGGCGACACCACTATGGCAGACCCAAAGACATGGTACCCTATGTTTTCAGCCGGGGTTTGACAAATGGGACCTGATTGGCATCTCAAAGATCGGAGACTTGATACAAAAAGGTTCCATCCTTAGCTTTGAGGAACTGAAGGGAACTTACCACATGGCGCAAGGTGAACTATTTCGCTACCTTCAGATTCGACATGCCCTCCAGATGGCATTTACTAACCTGCATGACATTCCAGACTCGTCGCCTCTAGAGGACAGACTATTAGACGGGCAATTACACTCGAGGGCCATCTCCCTGACGTATAAAAAGCTGTGCAATAGCCTCCCCGACACATTCGAGATGCTTCGGGAGAAGTGGCAACAGGACGTAGGACCTATTGAGGAGGAGAACTGGAGGGAGGCACTGATGTCTCCTAAGAGGGCGGCGATCACCTTCCGATACCGACTGATCCAACTAAGGGTCCTACATAGGTCCTATATGACGGGGGTCGTCCTTGCACGCAAAGGGGCTAGGGAAGATCCACTCTGTATTAGGGGATGCCAGCAGGAGGCCACTTTCTATCATACGGTATGGGAATGCCCTGCAATCAAATCGTTATGGGAGGGGGCCACGACTAAGCTTCAAACCGCACTGGGGAAAAGGCTGGCCCTCACGCCTCAGATGGGCCTACTTAACATATGGGAGGCTACGGACCTCACGGAGATCGAGCAACAGATGGTAACGCTGGGCTTCACCTTGGTCAAACGAGAAATAGCACGCCACTGGGGGGCTGCAGATGCACCATCCCTACGAGTATGGGTACAGGAGTTAGACAGATGCATGATAGCCGAAAAGGAAGTGTTCATTATTCGAGGATGCCCCAAGAAGTGGGAAAAGAAATGGAAAGCATGGAATAGGTACAGAGGGACCTTATGTACATCCCCAATGGTGGATTTGACATTACGACGGAAAGAACTCAGAGAAGTGTTAAAATTGTGAATGTAATTCATTGTATGTTGATTAGAAAAAGTGTTCTATGGTGCTGCTGGCACAAGCGTAACTCTGTCTGTGCAATTGACAAAATCAATAAAATGTTATTTAAAAAAAAAAAAAAAAGTGTCCGTAAAAGCATGGCTGAAGACTGTCGCCTGTGGGCTCTAGTGGTTGTGGGAGTGGCCTCAGGGCTTAAGGTTGCGTCCCCACTGGGCTCAACTAAATGTCTGCTCAGTGGTTATTGGAGAATGGTACAAGGCATTGGGGGTGACAAACAGTCTGTGCATAGATCTCACTTGGCGTGATCATAGTCATTGCACAGTGAGTACTCGGGTGAGGAGGCTGCAATCAGGAGATGACTTGAAGCAACCCCCAGTATCCGAAGGGGCCTTGTATTGGGTTCAAGGTCTGGCCAAAAACCAGGCCCGGTTGCCAGGTACTGGGGAAGGAAAGAGTGACCACATGCAGGACCCGCAGGGAATGACTAAGGTCTATACCTGACAACTGTGATTTAAGCAATAAGTCAGAACTTGGACTTATGGCACCAAGACAGGTAAACTTAAAAGCCATACTAACTGCAGAAGCAGTAACATCATTTACCTTATACTCTGCCCATGTGGTCTGGGTTATGTAGGCGAGACAGGCAGAGAGTTCAGACTGAGACTTTCTGAACACAAATCAGCCATCAGGACTAGGAGGACACAAGCACCTATGGTAGGACATTTTCTAGATGCGCAACAAAGTGAAAATGATCTTAAATGGCTCATCCTAGAGAAAGTGGCACCCAAAAGGGGCAAAGATATGGACAAAACCAGGAAAGATAGGGAAAGCTTTTGAACTTTTCTTTGCGACACAGTCCGTAGAGGACTCAATGAAGAAATAACATGGATAGTGACATAACTTGCCACTACATAAGGATAGTTATCAGCCTCATTTATCTGTTATTACTTCAATAACTGCATTATGGCAATACCAACTTCCCTATACTAAATACTATATATAATACAAGTCTTTTCATCTTATGACTATTTTGTGAACTATTTGCAATCTGTTGCAAACCCTTCCCGGGGTTTTGCTCCCCTTCTCTATATTGTGAAAGAGGATAAATACTTCTCTGCTTAGCACTAACATGGATATTGCCTTTACTCTTCAATATGCTTAGTTGCATTTCACAAATAACATCGGTAATTATTGGAATATATTTCTCTACAAATATTACCACAAGCATGCTCAATAACCATCCATACATATTTTGATTTTTTAGCGCTTATAGTTGTTTCATGCCCACCATGTTATTATCCTCTGTCCTTGATAAACAAACACTTTTCTCTGCTTGTGTTCGATCTAAGCAGATTCTAATGGTATATAGTCAACATAGTGTTGGTTTAAATGTTTATCATCCCAATTAGCTCTATCTCACGTTATGAGAGCCGTCGGGTTCGTCAAACCATAGAACCTATTATGCCATATCTTAATACTTCAATATGGCGCCGTTTTCTCGTGTCATTTTTTATCCTTTCCATTGTGTATTCAGATGTACTTTTAAGTCGTGAGCATTTCTTGCACCACTTTAAATATAACATCAGATCTAAATTCCGTAGTTTTTCCCTTGGTTATCGGCATATGGTGCAATATAAACTAGCTTTGTTGCAAACTCATGTATTCATCTTACTTTCCTGTAACTCACACGATTATACATTAAACACAATGTCAGTATAGTTCTATATCCTTACAGGATTCTATGAGATACAGGACACGATAAATTCATCTCTCTTTTAGGGCTCTATGTAACCCACTGACATATTCCAACATGGCGGCGACTGGAGGTTACGAATCTACCTTGTCTGTGCTTCCTACTAATTTGTTTTCCTCTCGCAAGTCTTTTTTCATCCAATTGTCGTACAACGTTCGATTTAAAACCTAACCCTGGATCAGCGTAATTCGTTGTCGTCAAATATTTACTCGCTGCAATACGGAGAATATGATGGAAATTGACCCTCAGAGGTAAGAACGCTGCTAGCTTTTAGTTACTTTAGTTCTTATTTATGGCCCAGATTTTAAATTTTGTTGACTCGCTTTATATTCTATTTTCTTGCCCGCATTAGCAAAGGTTTTTTTTTACCAATACTGATGCTCTTTTAAATAATACCTCGCTATGCTTCTTTTCTTTTGCGGCACTTACTGCAATAAGGTATGCTACATCGTGCACTATCGAACCTCACTCAGTGCCCCAATTCAGTGTAGCGCTGTCTCTTTCTTCTCATTATCATTCCTACATAACACTTGCTTAGATGTTTTTACGCATTTGTGCTAGAGTCAACACTCGGTTTATGTAGGCCAAACCCCTTGTAGTCCTTTGCGGCTGATTTTTCTGCTAAAATCCTGCTATCCTATAGAGATCTCTATGTGAGCACTAGTGTCATTGCTGTGTATTGGATTAAATAGTACAAATATCCCTTTTGCCTCCTTTATAGTTTTGGTCCTAATTTAAATTCCTTCTGGCTACGGGTTTACCGCATTACTGCCTGCCAGCACTATAAAGATAGCCCTGCACACATAATAATCTTTAGCCAGACCTCCCTAAGAGAAAACCCCTCAATGAGAGACTCTCCTTGTATGGTCTCTGCTTTATAAATATATCAATCGTGGCTCCAGTTTCTGCCTCCTTTGTCAGACAATAATAAGTGGATATCACTAACATGTAAGCTAATATCACTATTTACGTTTTTTATCCCTCTATTCCAGATAGGAGGTTATCTGAGGATATACACAAAATTAAGAGACTCATTACTCTTGGGCAGCCACCTTGATGTAGACACACTTTGCCCCCTACTTATATGTGCCTGTGGGATTGGATTTAGTATATGAGTACATGCCACGTCAATAGGGTAAGGAGTTCATCTTGCTTTGCCCATTTAACCTGAGTGACTAGAATGAGTTGTTTCTTATCATCATCATCAAAGTCTTTATTTCGGCCACAAAGGCCATAAAAGTACAAATTACAATTAATAAAACAGATACAATTCTAAAAAAAAAAAAAAAAACCCTGTGAGTTATAATAACATACAGTTCATCATTATACAATAAATACATTAAATAGAAGTACAACATGATAAAAACAAAGTTAAATCAAAGAAATTATACAAAGAATACAATAAAGTATGTGGAATACGTTTAAACTTATTGCTTAGTTACAGAAGATTCTGCGTTTGATCCACATACCATTTAAAAAACAGGAAACTGCGAAGACAATCGGGGGGGGTGGGTATCATATTTCAATACTCTTATGGCGTTTTCACAGTCTCTGAATCCCAGGTTTTTGCAGATGGGTTTTACCCATCGATTACGTAACCGATGGTACACTGGGCAAAAGAAAAAAACATGTTTTTCATTTTCCATTCGATAACCACAGGCAGGGCAGTCGGTTTTTTTATTCAGCTCCCATTTGGAGGTAAAAGACCTGAGCGGTAAGCTGCCTATTCTCAGCTGGAAATACAACTTCCTAGCAACAGCTGGGAAGATCAGATCAAAAAATTCCTCCCTCCTGTAGTCATCTTTAATTTGGAGAAACTGAGCAGTCAGTCTGCCAACACCAGAATTCACATGAAGGCTCATAAGATTATAGTGCCTATACTGGTCTACCAGGTTTGCCCTTGAGAGTACCATACATGAATCCTCCGGGGAACCCCATAATTCAGAAAGACCAATCTTGTCACAAGTATCCCTGATATGGGTTAACCAGGGAATTTTCTTATTTTTAATTAGGGGTCAAACCCCCTTAAATTCTTCCCGAAAAGAGCCCAATTCCGGGGTAGACCAAAGTCTCTTCCAATATGTCACAGGCCGCAACGCCACCTCCTCCTCCACAGGTAGCAACCATAGGTTGTTTCTTATCAGTATGTCTATTCTTTCCAACTTCAGAGACGTATCTAGTTTTTGGCCAACCTCAAATCTGTTGCCCTGGACTTACCTGCAGAAAAGACGAATTACATATACAATCTATATAGTTACTTCGCTAATCGAAGATAGCATGTTTCTTATTATTAGCATTTTAGAAATGATCCACTTTGGGGACCTATTGTATCTGGTTCACTTATGATCTACTTTCAGATCTTTTTGCATAATTGATCTTATAGGCAGCTAACTTGGATTAGCTAAGGTGAAAGTGTGGGTCTTTCTTTCTACACCTTTCTTTACTTCCTTGAATTATCACTCTTAGTTGCACTATTAGTCAACCTACAGTCGGGTGAACACGAGATCCACTTTCATAATTTGAAGTCACAAAACTTTTTGCAAACTAATTACTTCCTGCCTTGTCTTTATCTTAAATATATGCATTTGAATATTTACAGATGACCCCCCAGCCCTTTTTTTATATTGGGTTCTGAGATTCTTCTCCCTCTATACTTGGTCCTGAGGAAGGTGGCTTTCCACCGGAATGCGTGTAGACCATTTATCAAGCTTCTATCCCTGAGGAGCCGTCCTTGAAGACAGAGTGTCATCAGAAACAGTTTCTTTCTGTCTTTTCTTCAAATCTCAGTGTTTGGACCCCCAACAGGATTGAATCTCATGTTGTTTTTATGATTATGAGGATGATTGATGAATGCATGAAGTAGTGTGTATGATGTATATTTTTTTGTTTTTGTAGTTGTGGGGTCATCACAACTAAATGTCCATTCATTTTGGATTATATGTTTTTGATGTTTCTCTTTCTGTATAATTTGTAGATGTCATTCATTTGTACACAAAAACATTGTTCTTCTAATTGATTCAAATAACATACTAATAAGAAATGTGTTATTAGAAACATAATTTTAAAGTTAAAAAATACACAAAAAGAAAAAATATTTTGTCATAATAAAAACTACAAATGAGTTTAAAATACATTTTTTCTGTATCTTTTTTATGATTTCATAAATACAGATCATGCATTGGCAGGATAGAGCCTGAATAAGTCTTGTCTAAAGAAATATAGGTCTAGATAGAGGTTTCCTATTTGATTCTCTTTCCTTTCCCCCCCTTCTCTATGACCTCTAATTACTTGTAGGGGGGCCTCTTTTTCCTCAGATTTTTCACTCGGTTTTCACCACAGGTCTTGATACCACTTAGAGTAATTTGTGACTTAACTCCCCTTATTTTGTGTGATCCCGTCTCACATTTTGACTTTATGCAGTCTTTTAATATAGTATACTCTATATAGGCTTTTAGGATTCCATCCATCCCTGTTCTCTACTTACTTTCTGTCTTTAGTCAATCGGGATGGTTTTAAAACCTTTGGCTTTACGGATGAACTTTTCTCTACACTCATTGGGCAAATATCAGGAACTAATGGAGATAGTAGAAACAAAATAAGTGACAATAGTGAATGGATGACACTTCAGAATTTAAAGAAAAAGGCAAAGAGAATGGAATCCCATGCCCATTTCATGCTGGAATATCTTAAGGCAGGCACAATACCATCCGGCATGAGGGTTAGAAACATTCCGGCCCTGTTTGTGGAGGTACGCCAATTCCTGGAGCGGTGGTCGCAGATTGCGAACCGCTGTTCCAGGAATTGGATGATACTGATCATTGAAACAGTCAAGGAAATGATACAGATTCTCAACCAAGAGATCTCAGAACTAGAAGACAAACTCAAAAAATATACCAGTGTAGAAGAGGCTAAAGATAAACTACACAGCATTAATCTAGAACTTTTAGAGTTTGAAGAATATCGGATAAAGAAAAAACAGATACATTGAAAAAAGATATTCGCTGGTTTACTCAAGAGAAGGTTTACCCTTACCTACAAAGCTCGTACTATCAGGCAGATCATTTTGACAACGGGTCATACAATTCGCGTACCCATAGAAGACAGAAAACACTGACCTCAGACACCAATTCGTCAGACTCTGAATATGAAGGTCTCAGTAATAGTGAGGGCACACCTCACAATCATAGACAACACAGAGGCCAATCCTATATTCAGCATCCACAAGTACAATCGCCTTTTTTACAGGCAGGGAGGGGCAGGGGACGAGTAAGATTCCAGAGACAAGAAAGGAATTACTACCCTCAGACGGAGCCAGAACATCCACAACCGTATATGAGAACACGGAATCACCAATACTGGAAGTCATAGGAACAAACAATCTCAAACATGATAATATTCCAATCTTTAATTTGTCTAGTCACTCACTTTCCTCTGCGGAAATTGATATCTTGAGCAGAGGTCTATCTTTTGCCCCTAACACACAGCCAGACATTTTTAAACTCAAAAAAGATCTCTTCTCCTTTTTTCGCAAAATTCGGTTAAAAAGATGTATGTCTCGTTTTTAACTCATTAGAAGAAGAAGAGATTAATTATTCCGGATGTAAGCCTCCGTCCAAATTTACCCCTTCTTTGGATATGGTAGGATCTTTGAAAAATCCGTTCTTAGAGAAATTGAAAGAATCACCAAATATGTCCCTAGGACAACCCCTAACCTGACAGCCCCTGAGAGGAAGGCCCTTAATAACTTACAGAATAACACATGCATTACCATCAAACCTTGCGATAAAGCAGGTGGGATAGTTATTATGGACAGCAACACCTACAATGAAAAAATAAAAGCTTTATTGCAAGTACCAGAACACTATACCAGTACTCAGAGATCAGCTTTAGCAAATCTAAACACACTAATTAAAACCAGTACCAGCAAAGCTTTCAATGATGGATACTGTTAGACCTATCAGCCCTAGGGTGGTCTTTCCCTGTGTTTTTCGCCCTTGCCTCATTTTTTTTTTCCAGCCTCATTTAGTTGGCCTTAGGTCTCCGAGCGCCTTCCCATTGCTAATCAATGCTAAGGTGCAGGTGCTCTTTTCTCCCACCATGGCTGCCACAGGCCCCTGCTACTGCAGAGTGGTCTTTTTAGTAGCACACTAGTCGCCAGGAGCTGGCTGGGACTCTACAACATTGTTGCCACACCAGCCGCCTTTTTCTCCCATAGTTAGAGTAGGGAAGCTTCTGGAACCTTCTAGAACAAGGGCGGGGTCTGTTTTTGCCGCCTTAGAGAGTGGTCACCGGACCTGGGCATACATAAGGGGAGGAGGTAAACTTTTTAGTCAGTTGGGGCGACGCTGACCTGGGGGAACCTACGCAGGAGACTTAGGCGGTAGGGCCTAGTCAGGGACCTATACCACTGGGAGTGACAGGGCTGAGGTGCTGCCTTCCAAGCTGTGTGAGGAACACTGGACTAGCCCACTGATCTGGCCCGGCAGGAGGGGAACCCAGGGACGACCTGCAGTGACTGACTAACCTGCCTTCAGCCACCAACTCAACCCCCCCCCCCCCCCTCAAGAAACCAGCTACTAAGGGTGCAGGAACCAGCAAGCGCCGAGAAGACCCTATAATTTTCCACAGGACTACTGGGGGATCAACCAGGTATTGGCGCTGTGTCCCCCGTGTGCTCCCTGACTCCACATGGGACCCCCTATACTGATTTGCCACCGGCGTGTGTGACCTGCCCTGCCTGGCCTGCCCTGCTAATCTGAGGCGCTGCGGGCAAACTCGCCGCAGCCCGGCTCCGCCATCATCTCCAGGGCCCCGAGGGGTTCAGGGCCCTGCCATCGCCGTCATCTTCGGGGCGCCCCCCCGACGTGGGCCCAGTGGCTGGTGGTCCCTCGCGACGGCCCTTGGGAAGGAGAGGGCAGCTGGGATCAAGAGCAGGCCGCGTTAGGCCCTGAGGCCGTTGCCCCGCATCACGTGACGGGGGCGTCCTCCTGGACACCGCCCCCGCCACTTGCCTATTGGGTCTTGAGGCCGCACCCCCGCAGGCCGCGCTGCCGTTGGCGGCTGCGGGCGCGCCTCTACTGAAGCCACTTCAACCGGGCCCCAGGAGCCAGCGGAGGGCCCGGGACTGGCCCCTCGTCAGCGTGGGGCTCACCGGCCGCCCCCAGACCTGCCGGAGGCCCCACGACACTCTGCTCACCTCCGGGCCTGCCTCGAAGCCTCCTCTCAGCCCGGGCATCGCCGGGAAGCTCACACTGCTGGCTGGAGGGGCTCCAAGGAGAGCGAGCCCCCCCGCCCTGCCTGAAACCGCCGCAAGGCCCCCGAGGAGGCCGAAGGAACAGGTAACCCCCGGGAGGAGGGCGGAAGGCCAGAGGGAGGTCCTGAGCCTGCCCCTAAGACTATCGTTGGGCCCTGTTGGCCCCCACTTGCCCCAGGAACAGGGAATAACCCGGTCCAAGACCCTGTTGACTCCTACCCTATGAAGGGCTGATCGTTTACCAGATGTGCAGGATATTTGCTAATGCTACCCAGGCTGCGTGGGAGGGGTATTCCTGCCTGACAGAAAGTCTAAGCCTTGCCTAATGAAATGAGGGTTGATTGCCTTAAATGCCATGTTTATTCTTGATGAAACGCTCTGATGAAATGCCTTGTTTATTCTTGATGAAACGCTCTGATGAAATGCCTTGTTTATTCTTGATGAAACGCTCTGATGAAATGCCATGTTCATTCTTGATGAAACGCTCTGATGAAATGCCATGTTTATCCTTGATGAAATGCTCGGATGAAATAGAGAAACCGTGATTATTGATTACCCTGACTCTGATCTAGATAAAAGCTATTTGATTTTTACTCAAACTCATTGGTGTGGTGTCAGTCATTGCGTGCGTTTCCTGTCCCAGTGGATGTGTGTGCTGTATGGTCACTTTACACCTAAGCTTTCGGGTGCCTGCCCGCTCGCGCCAAGCTACCCCCTGGGGAACTGGTGACCCCAGTTCCTACATTGGTGGCAGTGGTGGGATAAGGACCTGTGGCTATACAGCACCCTCCAGTGGGACGGTGGGCGCCGCAATTGGACGCCTATTGTGTATGCGAGCTGCATCAATTGACCCCCCGCTGACTAAGTTGAGTGTGCGGAGTCCTGTTTGAACCCGATACTGTTGCCTACATCCTAGTGTCTTTCCCTTTGATATCTGGGTCCCCACCTGTCAAAATGGAGTTCGAGCTAGCCAACCTTGAAGAGTATACAGTGGTGCAGCTGAGGGAATTCTGTCAGGGGATGGGGGTGCCTGTTGGGCAGAGAGCCAAAAGAGAGGAGCTCCGTCCAGCCTTGAGGGCATGGGTAAGGGCCCACCCAGAGGGGAGAGGGGATGGGGGACAGGAGGGGCAGGGCGCACCGCAGGAGGCGGGCGCACAGGAAGAGCTAGACCTACTGAGTATTGATGTTACTAAAAACTTGCTACCAGGGAGACGTTCCGGGGCAGGCAGTAGTGTAGGGTCTAGGAGGAGTGCGTCGCCGGAAGAATATGAGGATAGGA
The DNA here is from genome assembly GCF_964204655.1 of Triturus cristatus. Classification (NCBI taxonomy): domain Eukaryota; kingdom Metazoa; phylum Chordata; class Amphibia; order Caudata; family Salamandridae; genus Triturus; species Triturus cristatus. Next base: position 195,353,415 of record NC_140579.1, read on the forward strand.
GGGAGGAGAGGCAATTGAGGTGGGAGCTTGCCAAGCTGGACCACGAGAGGGAGAGAGAAAGGGAAGGTAGGAGATTTGCAATGGAGGAGAAGAAGCTGGCGCACGAGCTTCAACTTAAGAGTTGGAGCTGCGAGCATTGCAGTTAGGCACACCAGGGAATGCTAATGGTGGCAGCGTATCAAAGGCTCTACATGAGCCTAAGTTTTATCTACCCAAAGATGTGATCGCGAGTTACACTGGGGGGGATGACATCGCCAAGTGGTTGGAGGCGTATGAGGTGGCCTTGACAGCCCATGGGGTGCCTGAAAGCTACTGGGGAGGTGGCCTGTACCGATACATACCTCCCAATGTCAGGGACACCCTCCTGTACCTAGAGAAGGCGGACCAATTCAGATATAACCCTATGAAGGAGGCGCTACTTAAAAAGTTTGGCCTCAACCCAGAACGGTATCGCCAGAAGTTCCGTGGCAGCCATAAGCTGTCCACGCAAAATTGGGTAGATTGTTTTGACTATGCCCGTAAGGCTCTGGATGGTTGGGTGCGTGGCAGCAAGGTGCATGATTATGAGGGCCTGTACAACCTATTTTTGAGAGAGCACCTCTTGGATAAATGTTTTCCGGAGCTGCGCCAACATCTGGTGGACCGCAAGCTGACTAATCCCCGTGAACTTGCGGAGGAGGTGGATATTTGGGTTAGCACCCAGGTGTCTCACAAGGGCCCCGGGGGAGATGGCCCGAAAGGCGGACAGGATTTCCCCCAGAAGAGAGAGGGGGGAGATAAAAAGAGGGAGCTCTCACGAGGCCCACAAACTAGCCAGTTTGGGAGAGGAGTAGGTACCCCACCTCAGTCCAGTTCCCCAAAGCCCACTTACCCTGACAAGAGTCAGCAGCCAAGAACTGTCCGTTGCTATGAATGTGGGCAAGTTGGACACTACAAGGGCGATCCTCAGTGTCGCAAGAGACCCCCAGCCCCCACAGGAGGTAAGAGCCCCGGGTGGCTAGTGTAGCACTTTGGATGGAGCTGCCCCTAGATAGGGAAAGGGAGTGGACAGGCCTGACCTTGGTTTCACTCGGGGACAGAGAGATGATCCCAGTGACGTCCTTACCATCCAACACTGCTAAGTACCAGCAGAGGGTGAAGGTTAACGGGGAGGTGGTGGAGGCTCTGAGGGATACAGGTGCCAGCATGACCACCGTAGTGAGGCGGCTGGTGTCCCCGGAGCAGGTGATCCCTGATGTGTTCCATCCGGCTGTATTGGCTGACGGCAGTGTGAGTCAATATCCTGTGGCTCGACTTCCCTTTGAGTGGGGAGGAGTTAAAGGCCCGTTGAGAGTTGCTGTGATCCCTGCCTTGCCTGTGGAGTGTTTACTAGGAAACGATCTAGAACATACCGCCTGGAAGGAAGTGGAGTTTAGAGCCCACACTGAGATTCTGGGGTTACCAGGATGGACTGGCGTGGTCACGAGGTCCATGGCTGCCCGGCAAGGAACTCAACACGGGTTGGAGCCTGAGACAACGGCCCAACCCAATGCTGGTCACGAAGAGGAGAACGTTGTGAAGGACACACCCCGTGTGATGGATGGGGAGCCCGCGGAGGTACCCCCATAGGTGGATGTTGTTCCTGTGGGGGACTTGCCGACCCTTGCCGAGTGGCATGTGGAAGGAGGGCCTACCCGGGAGGAATTCTGTCGGGCACAGAGAGAGTGCCCCACGCTTGACGGCATGGGGCGGCAGGCCGAAGCCCAAGCGACCAACCAAGAGACCGGCAGTTATCATGTGTACTGGGAGGATGGCCTCCTTTATAGTGAGCCTGAGGTTCCGGTGCATGGATCCTCGAGGGCCTTAGTGATCCCCCAATGCTACCGGGCCTTCTTATTGGAATTGGCGCATGAAATACCCTTAGCTGGACACCAGGGTCAGGACAAAACCTTTGCGCGGTTGGACCCGCATTTTTATTGGCCCAGGATGAGAGTTGGCTCTGACATTGGTTGGTAGATTCGGCCCTTACTATCTGGGTGGCATTTAAGGTGGTATTGAAGGGGCGGGCCTTGGCATTAAAGACTGGTTATATTCGTAACAAACGCAAAGTGCTACTCCAGCTGGAGGCTGAGCTTCAATATTGGGAAGCTGAATATGCTGCCAGTCCGATGGATGATACAGTACACCGCCTCACGCTTAAGCGAGAGGAATACAAACTGAAGGTGAGGGAGAATATGATGACTAAACACCTAAATATGCAGCATAGACTATATGAGCTGGGAGATAAGGCGGTAAAGACATTAGCGTGGCTAGAGAAAAGGGTTCAAGGGGAAAGGTGGGTGCAGAGACTAGCCTTGCCCAGCGGCGAGACGGTTACACACCCCAAGGACATAGCAGAAGCGTTCGTAGAGTACTTAGTGTACTCTCCGTCTACCACATACAACACAGAAGACGCCCGCCAGCTCCTCGCTGACAGCGACCTGCCCACCCTTTCTGAACAAGAAAGACACACCCTCTAGAGTGACCTCTCTGATGAGGAAATCCAGAAAGCCATTGCCCAAATTCGCTCGGGCAAGGCGTTTAGACCTAATGGCACCCCTATCGAGTTTCTAAAAGTGACGAGCTCTCAGATAGCCCCACACCTTCGGGCCATGTACAACGAAAGCTATGAAACAGGTCGACTCCCGCCGGATCAACGTCTAGCTACTATAGTAGTAGTTCGTAAACCCGGAAAGCCCAGGGATAAATGTGGGTCGTATAGACCAATTTCCCTGATCAGTGTAGAAGCTAAGATATTGGCGAAAGTACTAGCCGCAAGGTTGGTCACGGTCATCTCTTCCCTGGTACACCCGGACCAATCAGGCTTTATGCCAGGTAGGAATACGACGTTGAACATTCGTCTCCAGAACGTATTGGCTCGAAAGAACTACCTAGAGGAGGATGCGGTGATCCTATCACTAGATGCCTCCATGGCTTTTGACTCCATAGAATGGCCATATCTATTTGCGGTACTAGCGTGTTTTGGATTTGGTCCTAAGTTTTTAAAGTGGGTGCAATTACTCTATGAGGATATATGGGGTCAAATATGGGTTAATAATCATACATCCCAGGCCTTCCAGCTGCGAAGGGGTACCCGGCAGGGCTGCCCATTGTCGCCACTAATATTCTCCCTTATGCTCGAACCACTGGCGGCATGGATACGGCGGGATGTAATGGTAAGGGGGTTGAAATGGACACTGGACCAGGAGGATAAAATATCACTGTACGCAGATGATATCCTACTCTATCTTGCCTCCCCCTATCGGTCCATCCGGGCAGTTTTGGATATATTCACCAACTTTGGGAAGTACTCCGGATATGCCATTAACTGGACCAAATCTATACTGTATATGCTCCATGGGCAGGTCCCTCCCCTGCCGGCCGATTGCAAGCTGGAGGTGGCCGGAGATGGGTTTCATTATCTGGGGGTGTATGTCACGGCAAGTCCAGTCCTGTTTTACAGCCACAATCTGGCCCCCCCACTGGCCTGGCTGAGATCCGATGTCGAACACTGGCGGTCCCTGCCACTCTCCCTGGTAGGCCGAGCCGCCCTCTTTAAGATGCTTGCTCTCCCGCGATTCTTATACATCCTTCATAACTGCCCGAACCGAGTTCCAGATGCCTATTTTACAGCGGTAGAGGGCGAGGTTCGTACGTTACTGTGGAATGGCGGGGGCCCCTGGATATCGCTGAAATGATACGATGGAGGCATAGCCTTGCCGGACCTGAAACTATATTACTGGGCCTCGCAGTTGGTGGTGGTAAATCACTGGGTGTATCGACCCGGCGTTCGTGCTAGATAAATATCAAACAGGTCGGGCAGGATATCTGGGAGCACTTTACTCCAAAGGCAAAAAGTATACGTTTATATGCCCCATGTCTCATACAATTGACATTTGGCGCCGAGCAAATTCTCAACTGGGGTGGGCAAATACCCTCACAAAGGCGACACCACTATGGCAGACCCAAAGACATGGTACCCTATGTTTTCAGCCGGGGTTTGACAAATGGGACCTGATTGGCATCTCAAAGATCGGAGACTTGATACAAAAAGGTTCCATCCTTAGCTTTGAGGAACTGAAGGGAACTTACCACATGGCGCAAGGTGAACTATTTCGCTACCTTCAGATTCGACATGCCCTCCAGATGGCATTTACTAACCTGCATGACATTCCAGACTCGTCGCCTCTAGAGGACAGACTATTAGACGGGCAATTACACTCGAGGGCCATCTCCCTGACGTATAAAAAGCTGTGCAATAGCCTCCCCGACACATTCGAGATGCTTCGGGAGAAGTGGCAACAGGACGTAGGACCTATTGAGGAGGAGAACTGGAGGGAGGCACTGATGTCTCCTAAGAGGGCGGCGATCACCTTCCGATACCGACTGATCCAACTAAGGGTCCTACATAGGTCCTATATGACGGGGGTCGTCCTTGCACGCAAAGGGGCTAGGGAAGATCCACTCTGTATTAGGGGATGCCAGCAGGAGGCCACTTTCTATCATACGGTATGGGAATGCCCTGCAATCAAATCGTTATGGGAGGGGGCCACGACTAAGCTTCAAACCGCACTGGGGAAAAGGCTGGCCCTCACGCCTCAGATGGGCCTACTTAACATATGGGAGGCTACGGACCTCACGGAGATCGAGCAACAGATGGTAACGCTGGGCTTCACCTTGGTCAAACGAGAAATAGCACGCCACTGGGGGGCTGCAGATGCACCATCCCTACGAGTATGGGTACAGGAGTTAGACAGATGCATGATAGCCGAAAAGGAAGTGTTCATTATTCGAGGATGCCCCAAGAAGTGGGAAAAGAAATGGAAAGCATGGAATAGGTACAGAGGGACCTTATGTACATCCCCAATGGTGGATTTGACATTACGACGGAAAGAACTCAGAGAAGTGTTAAAATTGTGAATGTAATTCATTGTATGTTGATTAGAAAAAGTGTTCTATGGTGCTGCTGGCACAAGCGTAACTCTGTCTGTGCAATTGACAAAATCAATAAAATGTTATTTAAAAAAAAAAAAAAGTGTCCGTAAAAGCATGGCTGAAGACTGTCGCCTGTGGGCTCTAGTGGTTGTGGGAGTGGCCTCAGGGCTTAAGGTTGCGTCCCCACTGGGCTCAACTAAATGTCTGCTCAGTGGTTATTGGAGAATGGTACAAGGCATTGGGGGTGACAAACAGTCTGTGCATAGATCTCACTTGGCGTGATCATAGTCATTGCACAGTGAGTACTCGGGTGAGGAGGCTGCAATCAGGAGATGACTTGAAGCAACCCCCAGTATCCGAAGGGGCCTTGTATTGGGTTCAAGGTCTGGCCAAAAACCAGGCCCGGTTGCCAGGTACTGGGGAAGGAAAGAGTGACCACATGCAGGACCCGCAGGGAATGACTAAGGTCTATACCTGACAACTGTGATTTAAGCAATAAGTCAGAACTTGGACTTATGGCACCAAGACAGGTAAACTTAAAAGCCATACTAACTGCAGAAGCAGTAACATCATTTACCTTATACTCTGCCCATGTGGTCTGGGTTATGTAGGCGAGACAGGCAGAGAGTTCAGACTGAGACTTTCTGAACACAAATCAGCCATCAGGACTAGGAGGACACAAGCACCTATGGTAGGACATTTTCTAGATGCGCAACAAAGTGAAAATTATCTTAAATGGCTCATCCTAGAGAAAGTGGCACCCAAAAGGGGCAAAGATATGGACAAAACCAGGAAAGATAGGGAAAGCTTTTGAACTTTTCTTTGCGACACAGTCCGTAGAGGACTCAATGAAGAAATAACATGGATAGTGACATAACTTGCCACTACATAAGGATAGTTATCAGCCTCATTTATCTGTTATTACTTCAATAACTGCATTATGGCAATACCAACTTCCCTATACTAAATACTATATATAATACAAGTCTTTTCATCTTATGACTATTTTGTGAACTATTTGCAATCTGTTGCAAACCCTTCCCGGGGTTTTGCTCCCCTTCTCTATATTGTGAAAGAGGATAAATACTTCTCTGCTTAGCACTAACATGGATATTGCCTTTACTCTTCAATATGCTTAGTTGCATTTCACAAATAACATCGGTAATTATTGGAATATATTTCTCTACAAATATTACCACAAGCATGCTCAATAACCATCCATACATATTTTGATTTTTTAGCGCTTATAGTTGTTTCATGCCCACCATGTTATTATCCTCTGTCCTTGATAAACAAACACTTTTCTCTGCTTGTGTTCGATCTAAGCAGATTCTAATGGTATATAGTCAACATAGTGTTGGTTTAAATGTTTATCATCCCAATTAGCTCTATCTCACGTTATGAGAGCCGTCGGGTTCGTCAAACCATAGAACCTATTATGCCATATCTTAATACTTCAATATGGCGCCGTTTTCTCGTGTCATTTTTTATCCTTTCCATTGTGTATTCAGATGTACTTTTAAGTCGTGAGCATTTCTTGCACCACTTTAAATATAACATCAGATCTAAATTCCGTAGTTTTTCCCTTGGTTATCGGCATATGGTGCAATATAAACTAGCTTTGTTGCAAACTCATGTATTCATCTTACTTTCCTGTAACTCACACGATTATACATTAAACACAATGTCAGTATAGTTCTATATCCTTACAGGATTCTATGAGATACAGGACACGATAAATTCATCTCTTTTAGGGCTCTATGTAACCCACTGACATATTCCAACATGGCGGCGACTGGAGGTTACGAATCTACCTTGTCTGTGCTTCCTACTAATTTGTTTTCCTCTCGCAAGTCTTTTTTCATCCAATTGTCGTACAACGTTCGATTTAAAACCTAACCCTGGATCAGCGTAATTCGTTGTCGTCAAATATTTACTCGCTGCAATACGGAGAATATGATGGAAATTGACCCTCAGAGGTAAGAACGCTGCTAGCTTTTAGTTACTTTAGTTCTTATTTATGGCCCAGATTTTAAATTTTGTTGACTCGCTTTATATTCTATTTTCTTGCCCGCATTAGCAAAGGTTTTTTTTTACCAATACTGATGCTCTTTTAAATAATACCTCGCTATGCTTCTTTTCTTTTGCGGCACTTACTGCAATAAGGTATGCTACATCGTGCACTATCGAACCTCACTCAGTGCCCCAATTCAGTGTAGCGCTGTCTCTTTCTTCTCATTATCATTCCTACATAACACTTGCTTAGATGTTTTTACGCATTTGTGCTAGAGTCAACACTCGGTTTATGTAGGCCAAACCCCTTGTAGTCCTTTGCGGCTGATTTTTCTGCTAAAATCCTGCTATCCTATAGAGATCTCTATGTGAGCACTAGTGTCATTGCTGTGTATTGGATTAAATAGTACAAATATCCCTTTTGCCTCCTTTATAGTTTTGGTCCTAATTTAAATTCCTTCTGGCTACGGGTTTACCGCATTACTGCCTGCCAGCACTATAAAGATAGCCCTGCACACATAATAATCTTTAGCCAGACCTCCCTAAGAGAAAACCCCTCAATGAGAGACTCTCCTTGTATGGTCTCTGCTTTATAAATATATCAATCGTGGCTCCAGTTTCTGCCTCCTTTGTCAGACAATAATAAGTGGATATCACTAACATGTAAGCTAATATCACTATTTACGTTTTTTATCCCTCTATTCCAGATAGGAGGTTATCTGAGGATATACACAAAATTAAGAGACTCATTACTCTTGGGCAGCCACCTTGATGTAGACACACTTTGCCCCCTACTTATATGTGCCTGTGGGATTGGATTTAGTATATGAGTACATGCCACGTCAATAGGGTAAGGAGTTCATCTTGCTTTGCCCATTTAACCTGAGTGACTAGAATGAGTTGTTTCTTATCATCATCATCAAAGTCTTTATTTCGGCCACAAAGGCCATAAAAGTACAAATTACAATTAATAAAACAGATACAATTCTAAAAAAAAAAAAAAAAAAACCCTGTGAGTTATAATAACATACAGTTCATCATTATACAATAAATACATTAAATAGAAGTACAACATGATAAAAACAAAGTTAAATCAAAGAAATTATACAAAGAATACAATAAAGTATGTGGAATACGTTTAAACTTATTGCTTAGTTACAGAAGATTCTGCGTTTGATCCACATACCATTTAAAAAACAGGAAACTGCGAAGACAATCGGGGGGGGTGGGTATCATATTTCAATACTCTTATGGCGTTTTCACAGTCTCTGAATCCCAGGTTTTTGCAGATGGGTTTTACCCATCGATTACGTAACCGATGGTACACTGGGCAAAAGAAAAAAACATGTTTTTCATTTTCCATTCGATAACCACAGGCAGGGCAGTCGGTATTTTTATTCAGCTCCCATTTGGAGGTAAAAGACCTGAGCGGTAAGCTGCCTATTCTCAGCTGGAAATACAACTTCCTAGCAACAGCTGGGAAGATCAGATCAAAAAATTCCTCCCTCCTGTAGTCATCTTTAATTTGGAGAAACTGAGCAGTCAGTCTGCCAACACCAGAATTCACATGAAGGCTCATAAGATTATAGTGCCTATACTGGTCTACCAGGTTTGCCCTTGAGAGTACCATACATGAATCCTCCGGGGAACCCCATAATTCAGAAAGACCAATCTTGTCACAAGTATCCCTGATATGGGTTAACCAGGGAATTTTCTTATTTTTAATTAGGGGTCAAACCCCCTTAAATTCTTCCCGAAAAGAGCCCAATTCCGGGGTAGACCAAAGTCTCTTCCAATATGTCACAGGCCGCAACGCCACCTCCTCCTCCACAGGTAGCAACCATAGGTTGTTTCTTATCAGTATGTCTATTCTTTCCAACTTCAGAGACGTATCTAGTTTTTGGCCAACCTCAAATCTGTTGCCCTGGACTTACCTGCAGAAAAGACGAATTACATATACAATCTATATAGTTACTTCGCTAATCGAAGATAGCATGTTTCTTATTATTAGCATTTTAGAAATGATCCACTTTGGGGACCTATTGTATCTGGTTCACTTATGATCTACTTTCAGATCTTTTTGCATAATTGATCTTATAGGCAGCTAACTTGGATTAGCTAAGGTGAAAGTGTGGGTCTTTCTTTCTACACCTTTCTTTACTTCCTTGAATTATCACTCTTAGTTGCACTATTAGTCAACCTACAGTCGGGTGAACACGAGATCCACTTTCATAATTTGAAGTCACAAAACTTTTTGCAAACTAATTACTTCCTGCCTTGTCTTTATCTTAAATATATGCATTTGAATATTTACAGATGACCCCCCAGCCCTTTTTTTATATTGGGTTCTGAGATTCTTCTCCCTCTATACTTGGTCCTGAGGAAGGTGGCTTTCCACCGGAATGCGTGTAGACCATTTATCAAGCTTCTATCCCTGAGGAGCCGTCCTTGAAGACAGAGTGTCATCAGAAACAGTTTCTTTCTGTCTTTTCTTCAAATCTCAGTGTTTGGACCCCCAACAGGATTGAATCTCATGTTGTTTTTATGATTATGAGGATGATTGATGAATGCATGAAGTAGTGTGTATGATGTATATTTTTTTGTTTTTGTAGTTGTGGGGTCATCACAACTAAATGTCCATTCATTTTGGATTATATGTTTTTGATGTTTCTCTTTCTGTATAATTTGTAGATGTCATTCATTTGTACACAAAAACATTGTTCTTCTAATTGATTCAAATAACATACTAATAAGAAATGTGTTATTAGAAACATAATTTTAAAGTTAAAAAATACACAAAAAGAAAAAATATTTTGTCATAATAAAAACTACAAATGAGTTTAAAATACATTTTTTCTGTATCTTTTTTATGATTTCATAAATACAGATCATGCATTGGCAGGATAGAGCCTGAATAAGTCTTGTCTAAAGAAATATAGGTCTAGATAGAGGTTTCCTATTTGATTCTCTTTCCTTTCCCCCCCTTCTCTATGACCTCTAATTACTTGTAGGGGGGCCTCTTTTTCCTCAGATTTTTCACTCGGTTTTCACCACAGGTCTTGATACCACTTAGAGTAATTTGTGACTTAACTCCCCTTATTTTGTGTGATCCCGTCTCACATTTTGACTTTATGCAGTCTTTTAATATAGTATACTCTATATAGGCTTTTAGGATTCCATCCATCCCTGTTCTCTACTTACTTTCTGTCTTTAGTCAATCGGGATGGTTTTAAAACCTTTGGCTTTACGGATGAACTTTTCTCTACACTCATTGGGCAAATATCAGGAACTAATGGAGATAGTAGAAACAAAATAAGTGACAATAGTGAATGGATGACACTTCAGAATTTAAAGAAAAAGGCAAAGAGAATGGAATCCCATGCCCATTTCATGCTGGAATATCTTAAGGCAGGCACAATACCATCCGGCATGAGGGTTAGAAACATTCCGGCCCTGTTTGTGGAGGTACGCCAATTCCTGGAGCGGTGGTCGCAGATTGCGAACCGCTGTTCCAGGAATTGGATGATACTGATCATTGAAACAGTCAAGGAAATGATACAGATTCTCAACCAAGAGATCTCAGAACTAGAAGACAAACTCAAAAAATATACCAGTGTAGAAGAGGCTAAAGATAAACTACACAGCATTAATCTAGAACTTTTAGAGTTTGAAGAATATCGGATAAAGAAAAAACAGATACATTGAAAAAAGATATTCGCTGGTTTACTCAAGAGAAGGTTTACCCTTACCTACAAAGCTCGTACTATCAGGCAGATCATTTTGACAACGGGTCATACAATTCACGTACCCATAGAAGACAGAAAACACTGACCTCAGACACCAATTCGTCAGACTCTGAATATGAAGGTCTCAGTAATAGTGAGGGCACACCTCACAATCATAGACAACACAGAGGCCAATCCTATATTCAGCATCCACAAGTACAATCGCCTTTTTTACAGGCAGGGAGGGGCAGGGGACGAGTAAGATTCCAGAGACAAGAAAGGAATTACTACCCTCAGACGGAGCCAGAACATCCACAACCGTATATGAGAACACGGAATCACCAATACTGGAAGTCATAGGAACAAACAATCTCAAACATGATAATATTCCAATCTTTAATTTGTCTAGTCACTCACTTTCCTCTGCGGAAATTGATATCTTGAGCAGAGGTCTATCTTTTGCCCCTAACACACAGCCAGACATTTTTAAACTCAAAAAAGATCTCTTCTCCTTTTTTCGCAAAATTCGGTTAAAAAGATGTATGTCTCGTTTTTAACTCATTAGAAGAAGAAGAGATTAATTATTCCGGATGTAAGCCTCCGTCCAAATTTACCCCTTCTTTGGATATGGTAGGATCTTTGAAAACTCCGTTCTTAGAGAAATTGAAAGAATCACCAAATATGTCCCTAGGACAACCCCTAACCTGACAGCCCCTGAGAGGAAGGCCCTTAATAACTTACAGAATAACACATGCATTACCATCAAACCTTGCGATAAAGCAGGTGGGATAGTTATTATGGACAGCAACACCTACAATGAAAAAATAAAAGCTTTATTGCAAGTACCAGAACACTATACCAGTACTCAGAGATCAGCTTTAGCAAATCTAAACACACTAATTAAAACCAGTACCAGCAAAGCTTTCAATGATGGATACTGTTAGACCTATCAGCCCTAGGGTGGTCTTTCCCTGTGTTTTTCGCCCTTGCCTCATTTTTTTTTTCCAGCCTCATTTAGTTGGCCTTAGGTCTCCGAGCGCCTTCCCATTGCTAATCAATGCTAAGGTGCAGGTGCTCTTTTCTCCCACCATGGCTGCCACAGGCCCCTGCTACTGCAGGGTGGTCTTTTTAGTAGCACACTAGTCGCCAGGAGCTGGCTGGGACTCTACAACATTGTTGCCACACCAGCCGCCTTTTTCTCCCATAGTTAGAGTAGGGAAGCTTCTGGAACCTTCTAGAACAAGGGCGGGGTCTGTTTTTGCCGCCTTAGAGAGTGGTCACCGGACCTGGGCATACATAAGGGGAGGAGGTAAACTTTTTAGTCAGTTGGGGCGACGCTGACCTGGGGGAACCTACGCAGGAGACTTAGGCGGTAGGGCCTAGTCAGGGACCTATACCACTGGGAGTGACAGGGCTGAGGTGCTGCCTTCCAAGCTGTGTGAGGAACACTGGACTAGCCCACTGATCTGGCCCGGCAGGAGGGGAACCCAGGGACGACCTGCAGTGACTGACTAACCTGCCTTCAGCCACCAACTCAACCCCCCCCCCCCCCTCAAGAAACCAGCTACTAAGGGTGCAGGAACCAGCAAGCGCCGAGAAGACCCTATAATTTCCCACAGGACTACTGGGGGATCAACCAGGTATTGGCGCTGTGTCCCCCGTGTGCTCCCTGACTCCACATGGGACCCCCTATACTGATTTGCCACCGGCGTGTGTGACCTGCCCTGCCTGGCCTGCCCTGCTAATCTGAGGCGCTGCGGGCAAACTCGCCGCAGCCCGGCTCCGCCATCATCTCCAGGGCCCCGAGGGGTTCAGGGCCCTGCCATCGCCGTCATCTTCGGGGCGCCCCCCCGACGTGGGCCCAGTGGCTGGTGGTCCCTCGCGACGGCCCTCGGGAAGGAGAGGGCAGCTGGGATCAAGAGCAGGCCGCGTTAGGCCCTGAGGCCGTTGCCCCGCATCACGTGACGGGGGCGTCCTCCTGGACACCGCCCCCGCCACTTGCCTATTGGGTCTTGAGGCCGCACCCCCGCAGGCCGCGCTGCCGTTGGCGGCTGCGGGCGCGCCTCTACTGAAGCCACTTCAACCGGGCCCCAGGAGCCAGCGGAGGGCCCGGGACTGGCCCCTCGTCAGCGTGGGGCTCACCGGCCGCCCCCAGACCTGCCGGAGGCCCCACGACACTCTGCTCACCTCCGGGCCTGCCTCGAAGCCTCCTCTCAGCCCGGGCATCGCCGGGAAGCTCACACTGCTGGCTGGAGGGGCTCCAAGGAGAGCGAGCCCCCCCGCCCTGCCTGAAACCGCCGCAAGGCCCCCGAGGAGGCCGAAGGAACAGGTAACCCCCGGGAGGAGGGCGGAAGGCCAGAGGGAGGTCCTGAGCCTGCCCCTCCCCCGGGGAAGACTATCGTTGGGCCCTGTTGGCCCCCACTTGCCCCAGGAACAGGGAATAACCCGGTCCAAGACCCTGTTGACTCCTACCCTATGAAGGGCTGATCGTTTACCAGATGTGCAGGATATTTGCTAATGCTACCCAGGCTGCGTGGGAGGGGTATTCCTGCCTGACAGAAAGTCTAAGCCTTGCCTAATGAAATGAGGGTTGATTGCCTTAAATGCCATGTTTATTCTTGATGAAACGCTCTGATGAAATGCCTTGTTTATTCTTGATGAAACGCTCTGATGAAATGCCATGTTCATTCTTGATGAAACGCTCTGATGAAATGCCATGTTTATCCTTGATGAAATGCTCGGATGAAATAGAGAAACCGTGATTATTGATTACCCTGACTCTGATCTAGATAAAAGCTATTTGATTTTTACTCAAACTCATTGGTGTGGTGTCAGTCATTGCGTGCGTTTCCTGTCCCAGTGGATGTGTGTGCTGTATGGTCACTTTACACCTAAGCTTTCGGGTGCCTGCCCGCTCGCGCCAAGCTACCCCCTGGGGAACTGGTGACCCCAGTTCCTACATTGGTGGCAGTGGTGGGATAAGGACCTGTGGCTATACAGCACCCTCCAGTGGGACGGTGGGCGCCGCAATTGGACGCCTATTGTGTATGCGAGCTGCATCAATTGACCCCCCGCTGACTAAGTTGAGTGTGCGGAGTCCTGTTTGAACCCGATACTGTTGCCTACATCCTAGTGTCTTTCCCTTTGATATCTGGGTCCCCACCTGTCAAAATGGAGTTCGAGCTAGCCAACCTTGAAGAGTATACAGTGGTGCAGCTGAGGGAATTCTGTCAGGGGATGGGGGTGCCTGTTGGGCAGAGAGCCAAAAGAGAGGAGCTCCGTCCAGCCTTGAGGGCATGGGTAAGGGCCCACCCAGAGGGGAGAGGGGATGGGGGACAGGAGGGGCAGGGCGCACCGCAGGAGGCGGGCGCACAGGAAGAGCTAGACCTACTGAGTATTGATGTTACTAAAAACTTGCTACCAGGGAGACGTTCCGGGGCAGGCAGTAGTGTAGGGTCTAGGAGGAGTGCGTCGCCGGAAGAATATGAGGATAGGAGGGAGGAGAGGCAATTGAGGTGGGAGCTTGCCAAGCTGGACCACGAGAGGGAGAGAGAAAGGGAAGGTAGGAGATTTGCAATGGAGGAGAAGAAGCTGGCGCACGAGCTTCAACTTAAGAGTTGGAGCTGCGAGCATTGCAGTTAGGCACACCAGGGAATGCTAATGGTGGCAGCGTATCAAAGGCTCTACATGAGCCTAAGTTTTATCTACCCAAAGATGTGATCGCGAGTTACACTGGGGGGGATGACATCGCCAAGTGGTTGGAGGCGTATGAGGTGGCCTTGACAGCCCATGGGGTGCCTGAAAGCTACTGGGGAGGTGGCCTGTACCGATACATACCTCCCAATGTCAGGGACACCCTCCTGTACCTAGAGAAGGCGGACCAATTCAGATATAACCCTATGAAGGAGGCGCTACTTAAAAAGTTTGGCCTCAACCCAGAACGGTATCGCCAGAAGTTCCGTGGCAGCCATAAGCTGTCCACGCAAAATTGGGTAGATTGTTTTGACTATGCCCGTAAGGCTCTGGATGGTTGGGTGCGTGGCAGCAAGGTGCATGATTATGAGGGCCTGTACAACCTATTTTTGAGAGAGCACCTCTTGGATAAATGTTTTCCGGAGCTGCGCCAACATCTGGTGGACCGCAAGCTGACTAATCCCCGTGAACTTGCGGAGGAGGTGGATATTTGGGTTAGCACCCAGGTGTCTCACAAGGGCCCCGGGGGAGATGGCCCGAAAGGCGGACAGGATTTCCCCCAGAAGAGAGAGGGGGGAGATAAAAAGAGGGAGCTCTCACGAGGCCCACAAACTAGCCAGTTTGGGAGAGGAGTAGGTACCCCACCTCAGTCCAGTTCCCCAAAGCCCACTTACCCTGACAAGAGTCAGCAGCCAAGAACTGTCCGTTGCTATGAATGTGGGCAAGTTGGACACTACAAGGGCGATCCTCAGTGTCGCAAGAGACCCCCAGCCCCCACAGGAGGTAAGAGCCCCGGGTGGCTAGTGTAGCACTTTGGATGGAGCTGCCCCTAGATAGGGAAAGGGAGTGGACAGGCCTGACCTTGGTTTCACTCGGGGACAGAGAGATGATCCCAGTGACGTCCTTACCATCCAACACTGCTAAGTACCAGCAGAGGGTGAAGGTTAACGGGGAGGTGGTGGAGGCTCTGAGGGATACAGGTGCCAGCATGACCACCGTAGTGAGGCGGCTGGTGTCCCCGGAGCAGGTGATCCCTGATGTGTTCCATCCGGCTGTATTGGCTGACGGCAGTGTGAGTCAATATCCTGTGGCTCGACTTCCCTTTGAATGGGGAGGAGTTAAAGGCCCGTTGAGAGTTGCTGTGATCCCTGCCTTGCCTGTGGAGTGTTTACTAGGAAACGATCTAGAACATACCGCCTGGAAGGAAGTGGAGTTTAGAGCCCACACTGAGATTCTGGGGTTACCAGGATGGACTGGCGTGGTCACGAGGTCCATGGCTGCCCGGCAAGGAACTCAACACGGGTTGGAGCCTGAGACAACGGCCCAACCCAATGCTGGTCACGAAGAGGAGAACGTTGTGAAGGACACACCCCGTGTGATGGATGGGGAGCCCGCGGAGGTACCCCCCTAGGTGGATGTTGTTCCTGTGGGGGACTTGCCGACCCTTGCCGAGTGGCATGTGGAAGGAGGGCCTACCCGGGAGGAATTCTGTCGGGCACAGAGAGAGTGCCCCACGCTTGACGGCATGGGGCGGCAGGCCGAAGCCCAAGCGACCAACCAAGAGACCGGCAGTTATCATGTGTACTGGGAGGATGGCCTCCTTTATAGTGAGCCTGAGGTTCCGGTGCATGGATCCTCGAGGGCCTTAGTGATCCCCCAATGCTACCGGGCCTTCTTATTGGAATTGGCGCATGAAATACCCTTAGCTGGACACCAGGGTCAGGACAAAACCTTTGCGCGGTTGGACCCGCATTTTTATTGGCCCAGGATGAGAGTTGGCTCTGACATCTGCTGCAAGACTTGCCAGGCGAGTGGCAAGACTGGGACTAAGGTGAAGGTCCCTTTGGAACCGCTCCCGGTGGTCGGGACCCCTTTTGAGCGGGTCGGAATTGACATTGTGGGGCCATTGAACCCTCCGACCTCTGCGGGACACCGGTTCATTTTGGTGTTAGTGGACCACGCCACTCGGTACCCGGCGGCTATTCCTCTGAGGACCATCACTGCACCTGTGGTGGCGCAGGCCCTGATGGGGATTTTTACTCGAGTAGGATTCCCCAAGGTCGTGGTGTCAGATAGGGGCACAAACTTCATGTCGGTCTACATGCAGGCCATGTGGAAGGAGTGTGGGGTGACCTATCGGTTCTCCACTCCTTACCACCCCCAGACTAATAGGCTCGTAGAGCGCTTTAATAAGACTCTGAAGGGGATCATCCGGAGCCTGCCAGAGGACTTGAGGCGGAAGTGGGACGTCCTCCTCCCGTGCCTGCTGTTTTCGTACCGTGAGGTGCCGCAGAAGGGAGTCGGGTTCAGCCCTTTTGAGCTGCTCTATGGCCACCCCGTTAAGGGGCCCCTCAGCCTGGTGAAGGAGGAGTGTGAGAAGACTTTGAAGAAGCTTCCCCGTGATGTCGTCAGCTAAATGCTGGCATTCCGCAGCCAGATGGCCAAGCTGTGGAAGGAAGCCTCAGACAACCTGGAGGCTAGCCAAGCCGTCATGAAGGAGTGGGATGACCGCAACACTCGAACGGGGGAGTTAGACGCTGGACAGAAGGTGTAGGTCATGGAGCCTGGGGAGCTTAGTGCCCTCCAGGACCAGTGGACTGGTCCGTACGAGATTGTGGAGCGACGAGGGCAGACTACCTATGTCGTTGATTTGAAGACCCCCCGACAGCCCCATCGGGTGCTCCACGTCAACCGCCTGAAGCCACACCATGAGCGATCTGAGCTTGCTCTCCTCATGGTGACAGAAGGGAGCGAGGAGGAAGAGAGTGAGCCTCTTCCTGACCTTCTGGCGGCCCAGGAGAAGGATGGTTCGGTGGAGGAAGTGGTCCTCTCCCCATCCTTGACCCCCGAGCAACAGAGGGACTGCCCCCAAGTGTTGGAGCAGTACGCCTCGTTGTTCTCCCGCACGCCTGGAATCACCCATCTGTGTACCCACGATGTGGACACAGGGGACAGCCCACCTGTAAAAACCAAGTCTTATCAGCTGTCCGATAGAGTCAAGAACCGCATCCAGGGTGAGGTGGCCAAAATGCTGGAGCTGGGGGTGATCGAACCTTCCAGCAGCTCGTGGGCTAGTCTGGTAGTGTTGGTGCCGAAAGCGGCCCCACCGGGTACCACACCAGAACTTCGGTTCTGTGTGGATTATCGGGGATTGAACGCTGTCACCAAAACAGACGCTCACCCGATCCCACGGGCAGATGAGTTGGTTGATCGTCTGGGAGCAGCCCCGTACCTCAGCACCATCGACATAACATCAGGGTACTGGCTGATTGCCATGGCCGATGGAGCAAAGGAGAAAACCGCGTTCTCCACCCCCGAGGGCCACTTTCAATTTAGGGTGATGCCCTTCGGGCTCAAGAATGCTCCGGCCACTTTCCAGCGGTTGGTGAACCAGGTGCTGTCTGGCTGGAGTCCTTCTCAGCGGCGTACCTGGATGACATAGCTGTCTTCAGTAGCACCTGGGAGGACCATCTGCAGCACCTCCAGGAGGTGCTACAGGCTCTGCAACGTGCCGGCCTGACCATCAAGGCTTGCAAGTGCCAGATTGGACAGGGATCTGTCATCTACCTGGGACACCTGGTGGGCGGGGGTATGGTGCAACCCCTTCAGGCCAAGATTGAGACCTTCGTGGCCTGGGAGCCCCCCAAAACCCAAACTGAGGTCCGAGCTTTCCTCGGAGTCACTGGATATTACCGCCGGTTTGTCAAGGGGTATGGTACCATCGTAGCCCCCTTGACTGAGTTGACGTCCAAGAAGCAGCCACGAAAAGTGATCTGGACGGCTGCTTGCCAAGAGGCATTCGAGACCCTGAAGCACGCGATGTGCACCGCTCCGGTGCTGGCAACACCTGACTTCACGAAGGAATTCATCGTGCAGACGGACGCCTCTGAGCACGGCATAGGCGCTGTGCTGTCGCAACTGAACAACGATGGCCAAGACCAACCTGTGGCCTTTATCTCTAGAAGACTCCTCCCTCGGGAACAACGGTGGAGTACCATCGAGCGAGAAGCCTTCGCTGTGGTCTGGGCTCTGAAGAAGTTGAGGCCATACCTTTTTGGCTCTCACTTCCTGATTCAGACGGACCACCGACCCCCTTCGCTGGCTCATGCAGATGAGAGGCGAAAATCCCAAGTTACTTAGGTGGTCCATTTCCCTACAGGGGATGGACTTTCGGGTGGAACATCGGCCTGGAGTTGACCACGCCAATGCTGACGGTCTCTCCAGATTTTTCCGCCTTAGTGATGAGAACTCTGTAGAGGTTGGGTAGCTCTCCCCACTTTTGGCTGGGAGGGACGCGTGTTAGACCTGTCAGCCCTAGGGTTGTCTTTCCCTGTGTTTTTCGCCCTTGCCTCATTTTTTTTCCCACCCTCTTTTAGTTGGCCTTAGGTCTCCATTGCTAATCAATGCTAAGGTGCAGGTGCTCTCTTCTCCAAACATGGCTGCCACAGGCCCCTGCTACTGCAGAGTGGTCTTTTTAGTAGCACCCTAGTCGCCAGGAACTGGTTGGGACCCTACAACATTGTTGCCACACCAGCCGCCTTTTTCTCCCATAGTTAGAGTAGGGAAGCTCCTGGAACCTTCTAAAACAAGGGCGGGGTCTGTTTTTGCCGCCTTAGAGAGTGGTCACCTGACCTGGGCATACATAAGGGAAGGAGGGAAACTTTTTAGTCAGTTGGGGCGACGCTGACCTGGGGGAACCTACCCAGGAGACTTTGGCGGTAGGGCCTAGTCAGGGACCTATACCACTGGGAGTGACAGGGCTGAGGTGCTGCCTTCCAAGCTGTGTGAGGAACACTGGACTAGCCCACTGATCTGGCCCGGCGGGAGGGGAACCCAGGGACGACCTGCAGTGACTGACTAACCTTCAGCCACCAACTCAACCCCCCTCCTCAAGAAACCAGCTACTAAGGGCGCAGGAACCAGCAAGCCCCAAGAAGACCCTATAATTTTCCACAGGACTACTGGGGGGTCAACCAGGTTTTGGCGCTGTGTCACCCCTGCACTCCCTGACTCCACCTGGGACCCCCTGTACTGATTTGCCACCGGCGTGTGTGGCCTGTCCTGCCTGGCCTGCCCTGCTAATCTGAGGCGCTGCGGGCAAACTCACCGCCGCAGCCCGATGCCGCCGTCATCTCCAGGGCCCCGAGGGGTTCAGGGCCCTGCCATCGCCATCATCTCTGGGGCGCCCCACCCGACGTGGGCCCAGTGGCTGGCGATGGCCGTTGCCCCGCATCACGTGACGGGGGCTTCCTCCTGGACTCCGCCCCCACCGCTTGCCTATTGGGTCTTGAGGCCGCGCCCCCACTGTCGTTGGCGGCTGCGGGCGCGCCTCTACTGAAGCCACTTCAACCGACCCCCGGGCCCCAGGAGCCAGCGGAGGGCCCGGGACCGGCCCCTCGACAGCGCGGGGATCACCGGCCGCCCCCAGACCCGCCGGAGGCCCCACGACGCTCTGCTCACCTCTGGGCCTGCCTCGAAGCCTCCTCTCAGCCCAGGCATCGCCGGGAAGCTCACACTGCTGGCGGGAGGGGCTCCAAGGAGAGCGAGCCCCCCCTCCTGCCTGAAACCGCCGCAAGGGCCCCGAGGAGGCCGAAGGAACAGGTAACCCCCGGGGAGGAGGGCGGAAGGCCAGAGGGAGGCCCTGAGCCCGCCCCTCCCCCGGGGAAGACTATCATTCGGCCCTGTTGGCCCCCACTTGCCCCAGGAACGGGGAATAACCCGGTCCAAGGCCCTGTTGACTCCTGCCCTATGAAGGGCTGATCGTTTACCAGATGTGCAGGATATTGTTGGCCTAGGGACATACTGTTTGCTAATGCTACCCAGGCTGCGTGGGAGGGGTATTCTTGCCTGACAGAAAGTCTAAGCCTTGCCTAATGAAATGAGGGTTAATTGCCTTCAATGCCATGTTTATTCTTGATGAAACGCTCTGATGAAATGCCTTGTTTATCCTTGATGAAATGCTCGGATGAAATAGAGAAACCGTGATTATTGATTACCCTGACTCTGATCTAGATAAAAGCGATTTGATTTTTACTCAAACTCACTGGTGTGGTGTCAGTCATTGCGTGCGTTTCCTGTCCCAGTGGATGTGTGTGCTGTATGGTCACTTTACACCTAAGCTTTCGGGTGCCTGCCCGCTCGCGCCAAGCTACCCCCTGTGGATCTGGTGACCCCAGTTCCTACAGATACATTTGCCAAAAAGAATTTGACTTTCTTAACAAAACCCAAACGGTGACACCTGTCCTGTATGGAGTCCCTAAGAATCACAAAAACACCACAGATCCACCAATGAGACCGATTGTCTCATCCATTAACTCTTGCACTGAACCGCTCTCACAATATGTCGATTCATTCCTATGTCCTCTCACCAAACTCTATGCTTCCTATATTAAAGATACCGGACACATGATATCGACCATAGAACATTTTCCCTTTAATAGTGAAACACAATATCTTGTCACTCTAGACATAGAATCACTATATACGAACATCCCACAAGACCAAGCAGTAGAGCCAGTGACAACCTTATTAGCAAGAACTCCGGGTGAAAGACCTAATGAGTTCATCCTTGAATGCCTGGATATAGTGCTACATAACAACTACTTTGAATTTAATGACAATCTTTTCCATCAAATCAAAGGTACCAGTATGGGCACTTCTTGCGCTCCGAGTGTAGCGAATATCTACATGGGAGAGTTCGAACTCAAACACATTTTCAATGAGGTAGCCCCGTTCTATGAGAATGTACTAGTCTGGCATAGGTTCATAGATTATATTTTCTTCATCTGGTCAGGAGAAGAACTAGACCTTTTGCAATTTATTGAGTGGCTTAACCTTAGTAACAAGAATCTAAAGTTTACTGCCAAATACTCCTCAGACAAGGTAGAGTTTCTAGACATTTGGATTGAAAAAGGAAGAGGTAATATTGAAGTTAGTCTTTATAGGAAACCTACGGCCAAAAATACGATTTTACACCATGGGAGCTTCCAACCCAGTTGCCAAAAAGACTCGATTCCCTTTGGGGAATTTTTGAGAATACGGCGCAACTGTACCAACTTACAAGAGATCACTCTCCATGCTGAGGAACTTCAGAAGAGACTGCTTCTGAGAGGCTATCCTAGACGGTTTGTCCGACAATCCATGAAGCACGCTAAATATTACAACAGAGATGCGCTCATTGCTGGCAGTAACAAACACCCACTGGAGAGAATAGTTTGTTTAGTTAACCATTCTAGTCTCAATAACAAAATCCAACAAGTGCTACGTAAGAATTGGAAAATTCTTAATGTCAACGAAGCTGAAGAATCTTTGATTAAACCTATTGTGGCTTTTAGGAGGAACCCTAATTTAACAGACAATCTGGTACACAGTAGACCGTCACCACGAAAAAAGGAGGACCAAATGACAATGAATGGACTCCCTCCTATTATAGGCAATCACAGATGTGGTAACTGCCATGCTTGTTCCTCAGCCATAACTACCCAGACTTGGACTTATGGCACCAAGACAGGTAAACTTAAAAGCCATACTAACTGCAGAAGCAGTAACATCATTTACCTTATACTCTGCCCATGTGGTCTGGGTTATGTAGGTGAGACAGGCAGAGAGTTCAGACTGAGACTTTCTGAACACAAATCAGCCATCCGGACTAGGAGGGCACAAGCACCTATGATAGGACATTTTCTATATGCGCAACATAGTGAAAATGATCTTAAATGGCTCATCCTAGAGAAAGTGGCACCCAAAAGGGGCAAAGATATGGACAAAACCAGGAAAGATAGGGAAAGCTTTTGAACTTTTCTTTGCGACACAGTCCGTAGAGGACTCAATGAAGAAATAACATGGATAGTAACATAACTTGCCACTACATAAGGATAGTTATCAGCCTCATTTATCTGTTATTACTTCAATAACTGCATTATGGCAATACCAACTTCCCTATACTAAATATTATATATAATACAAGTCTTTTCATCTTATGACTATTTTGTGAACTATTTGCAATCTGTTGCAAACCCTTCCCGGGGTTTTGCTCCCCTACTCTATATTGTGAAAGAGGATATATACTTCTCTGCTTAGCACTAACATGGATGTTGGCTTTACTTATCAATATGCTTAGTTGCATTTCACAAATAACATCGGTAATTATTGGAATATATTTCTCTACAAAAATTACCACAAGCATGCTCAATAACCATCCATACATATTTTTATTTTTGAGCGCTTATAGTTGTTTCATGCCCACCATGTTATTATCCTCTGTCCTTGATAAACAAACACTTTTCTCTGCTTGTGCTCTATCTAAGCAGATTCTCATGGTATATAGTCAACATAGTGTTGGTTTAAATGTTTATCATCCTAATTAGCTCTATCTCACGTTATGAGAGCCGTCGGGTTCGTCAAACCATAGAACCTATTATGCCATATCTTAATACTTCAATATGGCGCCGTTTTCTCGTGTCATTTTTGATCCTTTCCATTGTGTATCTAGATGTTCTCCCTTTTAAGTCGTGAGCATTTCTTGCACCACTTTAAATATCTAAATTCCATAGTTTGTCCCTTGGTTATCGGCATATGGTGCAATATAAACTAGCTTTGTTGCAAACTCATGTATTCATCTTACTTTCCTGTAACTCACGCGATTATACATTAAACACAATGTCAGTATAGTACTATATCCTTACAGGATTCTATGAGATACAGGACACGATAAATTCATCTCTCTTTTAGGGCTCTCCGTAACCCAATGACATATTCCAACATGGCGGCGATTGGAGGTTACGAATCTACCTTGTCTGTGCTTCCTACTAATTTGTTTTCCTCTCGCGAGTCTTTTTTCATCCAATTGTCGTACAACGTTCGATTTAAAACCTAACCCTGGATCAGCGCAATTCGTTGTCGTCAAATATTTACTCGCTGCGATACGGAGAATATGATGGAAATCGACCCTCAAAGGTAAGAACGCTGCTAGCTTTTAGTTACTTTAGTTCTTATTTATGGCCCAGATTTTAAATTTTATTGACTCGCTTTATATTCTATTTTCTTGCCCGCATTAGCAAAGGTTTTTTTTTTTTTTACCACTACTGATGCTCTTTTAAATAATACCTCGCTATGCTTCTTTTCTTTTGCGGCACTTACTGCATACATGCCAACATTTCAGAAGAGCAAAGTGGGAGATTCTTTAAAAAAAATCGGGAGAATGGGGCCTTCAATCGGGTTACTGTCATGTATGGATGGGCCTTGGAAGTGTGCTGCTGCAGGATCGGACATTTGAAACGCAAATGCACGTTTTTGTCTTACCTTTCAGAAGCATGGAGCCAATGGCAGAGAGAGGGTGATGCAAGTGTTCTGCACTCACTGGCCTGGCAAGTTGCTGGCAGTGCATATACCAACCCCCCCCCCCCCCCCCCCCCCACACACACACACACACCTGTGTGGCAGCCCAGGCACACACACAGCCACCCCGAGTACTTCACAAGTCTTTAAAAGACCATTCGCTTGTTAATGGGGCTTTGTTGATTTTTCACCCCTTCTAGAGCCCCCCATCGCCACTCTGACTATTGATGGAAGAATTAGCACGTTACACAATACCAAGCCCGGTCTGCTGAAACCCCGAGGAATCGGGTTTTTGCTTGCAGGAATCGGGAGGCGGGAGACTTGCCTTGCAATCGGTAGTCTCCCGCCTGAATCGGGAGGGTTGGCATGTATGTTAGTGCACGATGTAGCATACCTTATTGCACTATCGAACCTCACTCAGTGCCCCAATTCAGTATAGCGCTGTCTCTTTCTTCTCATTATCATTCCTACATAACACTTGCTTAGATGTTTTTACGCATTTGTGCTAGTGTCAACACTCGGTTTATGTAGGCCAAACCCCTTGTAGTCCTTTGCGGCTGATTTTTCTGCTAAAATCCTGCTATCCTATAGAGATCTCTATGTGAGCACTAGTGTCATTGCAGTGTATTGGATTAAATAGTACAAATATCCCTTTTGCCTCCTTTATAGTTTTGGTCCTAATTTAAATTCCTTCTGGCTACGGGTTTACCGCATTACGGCCTGCCAGCACTATAAAGATAGCCCTGCACACATAATAATCTTTAGCCAGACCTCCCTAAGAGGAAACCCCTCAATGAGAGACTCTCCTTGTATGGTCTCTGCTTTATAAATATATCAATCGTGGCTCCAGTTTGTGCCTCCTTTGTCAGACAATAATAAGTGGATATCACTAACATGTAAGCTAATATCACTATTTGCTTTTTTTATCCCTCTATTCCAGATAGGTTATCTGAGGATATGCACAAAATTAAGAGACTCATTACTCTTGGGCAGCCACCTTGATGTAGACCCACTTTGCCCCCTACTTATATGTGCCTGTGGGATTGGATTTAGTATATGAGTACATGCCACGTCAATAGGGTAAGGAATTCATCTTGCTTTGCCCATTTAACCTGACCGTGACTAGAATAAGTTGTTTCTTATCAGTATGTCTATTCTTTCCATCTTCAGAGACGTATCTTATAGGCAGCTAACTTGGATTAGCTAAGGTGAAGGTGTGGGTCTTTCTTTCGGTTCAGTGACTAAATATCGAGGGACATAATATAGAATGCCCAATATCGACGCCAAAATATAGAAGGACAGAATATCGACTCCCTATCTACAAACAGGTAAGTACTAAAATATTGATTTCAAAATATAGAGGTGCCGATTCCGATCCTGTAAAACCCGGGTACAAATGGTCGTAAGGAGCGTTTTCTCAGTCCGACTCGTACCCGGGAAAAACACCTTACAAACTCGCAAGGACGATTCGCACAGAAATACCATTTCTGTACGAGTCGTACAAAAGACCGACCGGCAAAAAAATACATACAAATCTGAATCTGGACGGCGCATACGCGACGTCCGGATGGTCAGGCAGCGTTTTACGGACCAGCAAGTACGATTCGTGCCTACGTCACTCCGCACGTAGCATTTTTTACGGGAGCCAAAAACTGCCGGGAAATTGAGGACGACGCGAAGGAGCACCGGTACATGACGGACAGCGATGGACCCCAACCAACGCGTCATCCCGGCCCTCATAGCCTACGACCTCGTGTTCAGAAACTGACGCAGACGCCGCAGAAGGTCAGAACAACCCCCAGGGGAAAAGGGGGGGGGGGCAAGGGGCAGGAAACATAACCCACACCCCACAAAAAACAAATATATCCTGCACATTAATTACCCCCATGGTCTGGTCACTTCGGGGGGCGTGTCCACCAATCCCACGTCCCGCCACAACGGAAGTGGACGTGGACGCGTACCCATCACCACCACAATGGTGGTATGGGACGTACCCACGCCCCTCAGAGCGTGGGTACGGTCCGTACCACCATTGTATTGGTGATGTAGGGGTACGCGTGTACGGACCCAGAGCGTGGGTACGGTCCGTACACGCGTACCCCTACATCACCACTACAATAGTGGTACGGACCGTACCCACGCTCCCCAGAGCATGGGTACGTGCCGTACCATGCGTACCCCTATGTCACCGCCACAATGGTGGTACGGCCCGTACCCACGCCCCCTCCCAGCAGTGGACAGAGACATGGGGGTGGGTGCAGAGGAATACCAGCAGTGGACACAGACATGGGGGTGGGTGCAGAGGAATACCAGCAGTGGACAGGGACATGTGAGGGGTGGGTGCCCATCACTCCCAGCAGTGGACAGACATGGGGGTGGGTGCAGAGGAATACCAGCAGTGGACACAGACATGGGGGTGGGTGCAGAGGAATACCAGCAGTGGACAGGGACATGTGAGGGGTGGGTGCCCATCACTCCCAGCAGTGGACAGAGACATGGGGGTGGGTGCAGAGTAATACCAGCAGTGAACACAGACATGGGGGGTGGGTGCAGAGGAATACCAGCAGTGGACACAGACATGGGGGTGGGTGCAGAGGAATACCAGCAGTGGACAGGGACATGTGAGGGGTGGGTGCCCATCACTCCCAGCAGTGGACAGAGACATGGGGGTGGGTGAAGAGGACTTCCAGCAGTGGACAGAGACATGGAGGTGGGTGCAGAGGACTCCCAGCAGTGGACAGAGACATGGAGGTGGGTGCAGAGGACTCCCAGCAGTGGACAGAGCCATGGGGGTGGGTGCAGAGGAATCCCAGCAGTGGACAGGGACATGTGAGGGGTGGGTGCCCATCACTCCCAGCAGTGGACAGAGACATGGGGGTGGGTGCAGAGGACTCTCAGCAGTGGACAGAGACATGGGGGTGGGTACAGAGGAATACCAGCAGTGGACACATACATGGGGGTGGGTGCAGAGGACTCCCAGCAGTGGACAGAGACATGGGGGTGGGTGCATATCCACTCCAGCAGTGGACAGAGACATGGGGGTGGGTGCAGAGGAAACCAGCAGTGGACAGAGACATGGGGGTGGGTGCAGAGGAATCCCAGCAGTGGACAGGAACATGTGAGGGGTGGGTGCCCATCACTCCCAGCAGTGGACAGAGACATGGGGGTGGGTGCAGAGGACTCCCAGCAGTGGACCGAGACATGGGGGTGGGTGCAGAGGAATACCAGCAGTGGACAGGGACATGTGAGGGGTGGGTGCCCATCACTGCCAGCAGTGAACAGAGACATGGGGGTGGGTGCAGAGGACTCCCAGCAGTGGACAGAGACATGTGGGTGCAGAGGACTCCCAGCAGTGGACAGAGACATGTGGGTGCAGAGGACTCCCAGCAGTGGACAGAGACATGGGGGTGGGTGCAGAGGAATACCAGCAGTGGACAGAGACATGGGGGTGGGTGCAGAGGACTCCCAGCAGTGGACTGAGACATGGGGGTGGGTGCATATCAACTCCAGCAGTGGACAGAGACATGGGGGTGGGTGCAGAGGACTCCCAGCAGTGGACTGAGACATGGGGGTGGGTGCAGAGGACTCCCAGCAGTGGACAGAGACATGGGGGTGGGTGCAGAGGACTCCCAGCAGTGGACAGAGACATGGGGGTGGGTGCAGAGGAATCCCAGCAGTGGACAGGGACATGAGGGGTGGGTGCCCATCACTCCCAGCAGTGGACAGAGACATGGGGTGGGTGCAGAGGAATACCAGCAGTGGACACAGACATGGGGGTGGGTGCAGAGCAATACCAGCAGTGGACACAGACATGGGGGTGGGTGCAGAGGAATACCAGCAGTGGACAGGGACATGTGAGGGGTGGGTGCCCATCACTCCCAGCAGTGGGCAGAGACATGGGGGTGGGTGCATAGGACTCCCAGCAGTGGACCGAGACATGGGGGTGGGTGCAGAGGAATACCAGCAGTGGACAGGGACATGTGAGGGGTGGGTGCCCATCACTCCCAGCAGTGGACAAATACATGGGGGTGGGTGCAGAGGACTCCCAGCAGTGGACAGAGACATGGGGGTGGGTGCAGAGGAATACCAGCAGTGGACACAGACATGGGGGTGGGTGCAGAGGACTCCCAGCAGTGGACAGAGACATGGGGGTGGGTGCAGAGGAATCCCAGCAGTGGACAGGGACATGTGAGGGGTGGGTGCCCATCACTCCCAGCAGTGGACAAATACATGGGGGTGGGTGCAGAGGACTCCCAGCAGTGGACAGAGACATGGGGGTGGGTGCAGAGGAATACCAGCAGTGGACACAGACATGGGGGTGGGTGCAGAGGACTCCCAGCAGTGGACAGAGACATGCGGGTGGGTGCATATCAACTCCAGCAGTGGACAGAGACATGGGGGTGGGTGCAGAGGACTCCCAGCAGTGGACTGAGACATGGGGATGGGTGCAGAGGACTCCCAGCAGTGGACAGAGACATGGGGGTGGGTGCAGAGGAATCCCAGCAGTGGACAGGGACATGTGAGGTGTGGGTGCCCATCACTCCCAGCAGTGGACACAGACATGGGGGTGGGTGCAGAGGAATACCAGCAGTGGACACAGACATGGGGGTGGGTGCAGAGGAATACCAGCAGTGGACACAGACATGGGGGTGGGTGCAGAGGAATACTAGCAGTGGACAGGGACATGTGAGGGATGGGTGCCCATCACTCCCAGCAGTGGATAGAGACATGGGGGTGGGTGCAGAGGAATACCAGCAGTGGACACAGACATGGGGGTGGGTGCAGAGGAATACCAGCAGTGGACACAGACATGGGGGTGGGTGCAGAGGAATACCAGCAGTGGACACAGACATGGGGGTGGGTGCAGAGGAATACCAGCAGTGGACAGGGACATGTGAGGGGTGG
Organism: Triturus cristatus; assembly: GCF_964204655.1. Classification (NCBI taxonomy): domain Eukaryota; kingdom Metazoa; phylum Chordata; class Amphibia; order Caudata; family Salamandridae; genus Triturus; species Triturus cristatus. The sequence goes on from NC_140579.1 coordinate 195,382,040, forward strand.
GTGCCCATCACTCCCAGCAGTGGACAGAGACATGGGGGTGGGTGCAGAGGAATACCAGCAGTGGACACAGACATGGGGTGGGTGCAGAGGAATACCAGCAGTGGACACAGACATGGGGGTGGGTGCAGAGGAATACCAGCAGTGGACACAGACATGGGGGTGGGTGCAGAAGAATACCAGCAGTGGACAGGGACATGTGAGGGGTGGGTGCCCATCACTCCCAGCAGTGGAAAGAGACATGGGGGTGGGTGCAGAGGACTCCCAGCAGTGGAAAGAGACATGGGGGTGGGTGCAGAGGACTCCCAGCAGTGGACAGAGACATGGGGGTGGGTGCAGAGGAATCCCAGGAGTGGACAGGGACATGTGAGGGGTGGGTGCCCATCACTCCCAGCTGTGGACAAAGACATGGGGGTGGGTGCAGAGGACTCCCAGCAGTGGACAGAGACCTGGGGTGGGTGCAGAGGACTCCCAGCAGTGGACAGACATGGGGGTGGGTGCATATCAACTCCAGCAGTGGACAGAGACATGGGGGTGGGTGCAGAGGAATACCAGCAGTGGACGGGGACATGTGAGGGGTGGGTGGCCATCACTCCCAGCAGTGGACAGAGACATGGGGGTGGGTGCAGAGGAATACCAGCAGTGGACACAGACATTGGGGTGGGTGCAGAGGAATACCAGCAGTGGACGGGGACATGTGAGGGGTGGGTGGCCATCACTCCCAGCAGTGGACAGAGACATGGGGGTGGGTGCAGAGGAATACCAGCAGTGTACACAGACATGGGGGTGGGTGCAGAGGAATACCAGCAGTGGACACAGACATGGGGGTGGGTGCAGAGGAATCCCAGCAGTGGACAGGGACATGTGAGGGGTGGGTGCCCATCACTCCCAGCAGTGGACAGAGACATGGGGGTGGGTGCAGAGGACTCCCAGCAGTGGACAGAGACATGGGGAGGTATACATCATTATCAGATGACCACAACTCCATGGGTGTATGTACGTATCCCTAACTTTGGACAATGATGATAGTGCCATAACAACACATCACTGACAGCAGTGTCCCACTCCCAGGAGGATGGATGTCTTTCCCCCACTGCATGACACACCACATGTGGGTGTGAGGACAAATAACACATGCATACCCACCCCTGGCAGATGCAGCACAATACACACACTGAGATCACGCCACAAGACTGTATAGTCATGTCACTGCCTAATAAACTAAGAGAGCCAAAGAGAACACACACTGTCACGCACATCCCAGGACTGATAGGAATGTTCAGGTGCTGGGCCAGCCACCAAGATGTTGTCTGTCATGGAAGGAATAGGGTGGAGTTCCCACAGATACAATGGCCACAATTGTGAGTCAGGTGTTCAAATACCCAGCAGATCAAGTACCATATGTGTAGTAGGCTGGGATTACACACATGCATTGTGCGGAAAAGGGACATTGCTGAGCAGGCATGGCCAGAGTTGAAGGGATCTGTTGGAAACGGCCCTTTTTGCAGGGTTATCCCCAAACTTTTTGCTTCTTCCTCCTTTATTTTTTCTGATCCATGGTTGTTGGCAATAGGACTCTGGGCACTTTACCACTGCTGATCAGTGCTAAAGTGCATATGCTCTCTGTATAAATTGTTATATTGTTGTCCATGATTGGCATATTTGTTTCATCTGTTAGCCCCTAGTAAAGTGCACTGCGTGTGCCAGGGCTGGTGATTCAAATGCTACTAGTGGGCTGCAGCACTGATTGTGCCACCCACAGGAGTAGCCCTAAAATGATGTCTTAGGCCTGCTTGCAGTGCCTATGTGCAGTCCAGGACTGCCATGTCGACCTGGCCAGTGCACCCACTGACCAGGCCTTATCCTTCCCTTTCTGTACATGTCAGGCATCCCTATGGTGGCCCTAGGTACCCCCCTGGGCTGGGTGCAGTGTATCTGAAAGGTAGGCATGTACTGAGGTGTGTAACATGCCCTGGTAGTAAATTACAGCCATTTTTGTTTTTCACTGCTGAGAGGCTATCTTGCCCATAGGATAGAATGGGGGAGGCTGTTTACATGCCTATCTTCCCATAAGGGCAAGATAGAAAATCCAAGTTTGGTATCTTTGTGTTCAGAATTTAATTATACATCTTTTTAGCAAGATGGTTTTTAAATTCACTGTGTGAGAATAGCACTTTTTAGAAAGTAGCTATTCTCCTGTTTAACCTTCCTGTGTGCCTGTGTGCTGGTTGGCTGACGGGTGTCATGTGATGGGCTAGGTGGCTCCAGGAGCCTGGATGAGTCAGCAGCAGGGTGAATAGGGAGATCTGCTTTAGATGGGTGGGAGGAGTAGTCCCTGGGTTTGAATAGGGCTGCCCCTGCTAGCACAATGCTGGCTCCACCCCCTGCTGGCCAGGCTGAGGACTCTGCCTCTGCTGGCACAAAGAAGGCTCCACCTCCTGCTGAGCGTCTAACGACCCTGCCCCTCACTCTGAAAGGAACCAGGTGCTCCAGAGCAGAGCACACCCAGGAACCGGTTTGAGCAGGGGAATCCCCCCCCACTGGAACCAAGAGAGACAAAGACTTGGAGGGGTATAAGAAGAGGACCCCAGACACCTAAACTTTAGATCACTTTGGAACTAAGAAGAAACCTCTGCCATGGAGAAAGCTGAAAAGAACTGAAGAGGAGAAGACTGCCTGCTTGCTGTTTTGCTTTGCTGCCAAGGAGAGGGGAAGGACTTTGCTGTGTCCCCTTCTTTTGATTCTGATCTCCAAGGGCCTGAGAAGACCTGGCTCCCTGTTAAGAAGTCCCAGGAACAAAAGGACTTCACCACCAGCTCCCCTGGAACTCTGCTGTGGGAGTTCTGACCTGCCTTGGAGTGCTTGCCCAGTCTTGGGGCCTCAGGAGGGCGTTTTGCTGTGTTTGGGAGCTGGGAAGCAGAAGCGTGAAAAAGAGTAACTGGTACCCAACGCATCATCCGATTGCGTGTCGCAAGAACGAGAGTGCGAGGAGAATTTCATCGCGGCGTCATCGCAGCACCCGGAGTCCCCGCATCCCCAAGTGCGTCGAGCATCGTCCCGGTGCGAGAAGATTCCTGACGCTGCGAGGGTCGTCGCAGAACCAGTTTGCGGGCCGCACCACTGCCGGTGTGTGAAAGTATCCAGTCGCTGCGTGTGTCGACGCAGAGTCCCGTCCCGTGACGCATCGAGGGTTGCGGCGCCCGAAGTCAACGCTGCGCCGCGCACCGCGACGCACCGAAGATCGTCGCATCGTACCTGTGCGTGAAGCTTCCCCCTAAGAAACCTACGCAACGAAAGCCAAAGTCATCGCATCCTCCCCCTACAGATCGGAGCCGGCGCATCCACCTCTGCTGAGTGAAGCAGGGCTGCTGCAAAGCCTCCCCAGGATCTCAGGAGTATCGCATCGCCTTTGCCATCTTCCTTGTTATAGCTTTTGGGAACCTTATCGCAACTACAGGTACAGTTGGGCATGAGAGTGTCGCATTTTGTGCATTGAGAGTCGCATTGTGCAGGACACTGATTTTTACATCCTGGAGTACTTTCTGCAAACTCTTGAACTATCTTTAAAGTAATCTTTTTAATTGTATGTTGGTTTGTGTGTAGTATTTGGTCTTGTGAAGCTTTTAGTAAAGATACCTTATTTTTCTAAAACTGGTGTGGAGTAAATCTGTGGTGTTTTCACTGTGTTACTGTGAGTGTTGGTACAAATACTTTACACATTGCCTTTGATAGCCTAGACTGCTCAGGCCAAGCTACCTAGAGGGTGAGCAGGGGTTATCTTAACAGTGTATCCCCCTTTCCCTGACAAGAAGCAAGGGTCCCTACTTGGACAGTGGTACCTACCCTGCCAACTAGAGACCCCCAGATCTAACAGGATCCATCACCAACAAAGGAAATGTAGACACAGGGCTACAGAACAATTGTGCAACCCTCTGCAGGGGAGATGTCAGGTGTCACAGAGGAAGGAACACTCCTAGGGACAATGTCTCCAAACACAAAGAGCAGACACAGCCAAAGATTCTTTGCAGAGACCTTGTGAGGGCACGCAGTTACCAGGTTCCACCCCATGAGATGCAGACTAGAACATTTCCATGAAACATAACACATTCCCACAACCCCAACTCCTGGAGCCTCAGCATCAACATCAATACATGAAATGCAAGACTTTTCAAAACTGAAAACAAAATGCTTTATTCAGCATGAAAAAATAAGATGTAGTGAAGAACACTATGTACAAAGGCCAATGGCCAGTCCAGATATGAAGTCCTTGGGGGGGACACATGGCCAGGCGTCTCCCCTAGCTTGCCTGCACATACTAAACCTCTGGTTCAGCGACTGGGGGGGGGCATCATGTGGGGAAGGACCAGGCACCGCAGGGACAGGAGGGGGAAGGGTAGGTGTGGTGGGTGCAGGGACGGACGACTCCACCACAGAGGGTGGGGCAGCGCCAAAGGGGGAGGTGAGCTCGGTGCTGCACACTTCTGCCAGTTCTTCAAGCGTCTCCCATGCACCCAGAGAAACAACAGGTCCCAAGGGGGGGGTGGGGTCGGAGGGATGGGTTGCAGCGCTACTGGGGGAGGTGATGGACAGGCTGGGGGACTTAACTCCCCTACCCGTGGAGTGCCTTGACCGTTTCCGGCCAGGTGAACTAGTGGGGCTGAGGCCAAGCCCAGCAAAGTAGGCATCCTTCTCCGAATCTGGGGCAGGGGAGCCAAGGGGAGTGAAATCGGAGGGACTGGGGAGTGAGTCATGTGGACGAGGACTGTGGCTGCGTGCCTGCCTGTGTGCCCCAGACCCAGTGGGTGTGCTTGCTTCCCCCTGAGTGTGCGTGTCAGGAGGTGTGTGCTTGCCCTTACGTGGTAGTGTGCTGCTTGTGTCTGGTGGGGTGCGTGTGTGTGGATGTCTTGGTGTGCTTGGGACAGGCATGGGTGTGGGACTTGTGGCAGGGGTAGGGGGGAGGCAGCGCTGCAGGTGACTCACCACTGCCGTCAGTGACGAGTCCAGGGACCTCAGCAACATCCGTTGGTCAGACATCGCTGATGACATGCCCTCCATGTACGACACCATCTGGGTCAGCAGTCTGGTGTGGCCATGGAGGACAGTCAGGATCGATGTCTGCCCAACTTGCAACTGCCGCTGAATGTCCACAGACTCTGCAGCAGGGGGGAAAGGGGCAGGGGGTGCGGTGCCTGACACGAAGGAGACACGGTGTGGCCTAGCACGGACAGAAGGGACCCGAGCAAGTGGGAGGGCGGTGATGGGAATGGAGGGGGCGGCGAGAGATGTACTGCTGCTTTCAGCTGTGGGAGCAGCCTCCGCCCCCTCTTGGAGCTCAGCCTCGGACCCGTCTGCCTCGTAGTCAGTGTTGGTACTGGGCAGGTCCTCCGCCTCACTCCCCTGCCCTCCGTGCCACTAGATTCCACCGACTCCTCAGCAGTGGTGGCACCACTGCTCGATCCCTCCTCCACGTCCGTGCCGGTGTCTCCCTCGGTGTCCTCCGATGATGCTGTGGGCAAGGTGAAGACAGGAAAAAATCAGTCACCTGTATACATCTGACACATGAGTCCCAACAAAATAGGCAACAGTGCATATCAAGAAAGGCATCATGAGTAACATCTAGAATACTCCCCACATATGTAAGCCCTGCACTCCCCAGTTGGTTGACCCACCATGCCACTTGGAAACAATTAAAATTAGGACACAACAGCAAATAACTTGAAATCACAAGATCATGAGAAGCTAGTGTCTGGGATCAGTTGAGCACAGCAAGACTATGAAGGCATGCCACCTCTTGTTCACTGTGAACCAAACAGTATTGTCGCACCCAAGACCAAATACCACATGCCAATGCAGAAGGTGTCCCCACACTCAGAGACCTGTGAGTACTTTTGACACCCCAAAGAAATACATTGTGACTCCTGGAGAATCACAACCCTTTACACAATGGACATGTCTAGACATGTGTCTGTATAGCAGAAGTCACACAAGGAGGTGCACACCAAACTACATGTACACAGTCATTGTCTGAGCTGCCAGACTCATTCAAATCAGCCACTGTTAGGCAGAAATGGCGTATCAGTAAGTACATGGCACCACGGTGGTCTGGATGACTTGACACTCGTAAGTTGGTATCGGCAACAACCAAGGACTAACCCAAATGCTACCACACTGTGGGAACATGTATATGTATGAACTCCAAACAAGTTTTGTTCAAACTGTGCGTTACTTTAAAAGGTGCCAGCGTGTCCCTGGAAAATGTAAAGGTGGTGTCTTGTGCACTTCCTTGGGAGACATCTGTCATGCAGGCACATCATTGTCCTTCACAACAAAACAACAAGGTCAAGCATTTGAAACATTGAGACATGTTGACAGGTGTAGTGAGTGCCAATGGACATTTTCTCTGAGTAACAACTTGAATAATGTCATTTGTCACATGGCTATCCGTCACCTGATCACACAGTTGGCTACACATATTACCTACTGACTGTCATCTGGAGTGGCACACATGTCCACACCCAGGACAATGCATAAGCTAATGGGCCTGCAATTGTTTAGCAAAAAAGCCTAGCTGTACTGTGGGTTCCCCCTCATGGCAAGCCAGAATGTACCCACAGATGTCAGCACACAAAGTCACAACTGTGTAGCATCTGAACCACACACAGGTGCCAAAAATGTACAAGCAGGATACATGATTGTCAAAAACTGACACAGGCTACGAAGCACAAACATTAAGCACTGGCCAACATCACGGGGGCACTGCACGATGACTTTCTGTACTGCGAATCATCACACACAAGTCAGAACTGGCAATGAAACATCAGGGTTGAACATGTACGCCCCTCCCGCACACACCCACCCATACCTGAGTCAATGTGACTGATACCGATCAAGAAGTGACACCTCTTATTCAGGGTTACAATAACTGTGCTTGAAAACTAGCTTCATTAACACGACATCACCTTGTAGGGCTGCCAAAACATATTGGTCACAAACAAACATCAACAGATTGTTGTGAATAGCCACACAGGCACTGCCCAGTGTGAGTATGCACAAGCAAACTGGTGTATCCCTGTCCAGTGGACAAATGTATCACACATGTGAAAAATACTACCTAGGCCAGGGAACAATGCCACAGAGGCAGAGCCATGCTGAACCCACAGTGAATGTGCACAGTGTTGGATGACACACATGAGTAGGAGGGCAGGCTGTGTCAGGGGACTGTAGTGGGCACACTGCTCCATGGTCCTGGAATGAGCTGACTGTTACAGGAGCAACCGTCCCGGCACTATGCATATATCCCACTCATGCACATCATGTCTGAGGCCACAACATTGGTAATGCATGCTGCAAGTCTGTTCATTTGAACCCTCACACGCCTATGTTGAGACTCGGCATCAGTGTCACCAATTATGCACCCCCAAATGACTGGACAGGGCACAGCCAGACCACCCCCACATATGATGCTGAAAGCAGTGTGCACCTTGATAAACTGGCAGCCTAGATGACCATGTGCAATAGTAATAACACACAGACCAGGTAACACATGTCAAGGAGGGGAAGGGAGAAATGAACAGCACAGGTTGACTTGGGGGAACAGGATATGCACTGCACATATATAGCCTGGCAGTGTATCCAGGCGACTGAGCAGCTACAAAAGCTGGCGACACACAACAAACACACATGTACCTACCCCCTTCCTGCTGCTGTAACTCCTGTATCCGCCTATCCAGGTCAGGGAAGACCACCGCCAGGACACGCTTCATCTGGTGGGTCAGGCACTGGCGCCTGCCATGCTTGCGAGGAGCCTCCTCCTTCAGCATGACCCGGGCGATCCTCCGGGTCCAGCACCGGATGTCCTGCCATCTCTTCCTCACTTGTGGCAGGCGCCGACTGCGACCCTCCACCGATTGCACGGCCTTGACGGCATCCTTCCAGATCTTCCCCTTGTGGTAGGCGGTTACCTGTGTGGTGACAAAGTGGGACAACATCACTACACCTGCACCATGTCACAGAGACACACATTTGAACATCTTTGATTTGTTGAACAGGGCATAGTATGCTGGCAAGTAATAGCACCTTAGTCATAGAGACTTTTTCCACTGGGGACGCACCAATGCACTACATGGCATAGTAAGTACACAGGTGGCATGAGGGGTGCGAAACAATCCCTGATCATGGCACACACTGTGCATCCCAAGCAACACAAGGCTGATGGACAGCACCGCAAAGCAATCACATACCCCAGGCCACTGACGAAACCTCAGCAGAGTACACAGACATACACAGGCACACATCAATCACCTGCCATTGGCAACAGCGGATGCAAACCTCACTCTGCACATGTGCCACTTGCCAGGGGGGGGTCACAGGTGTGGGGCTAGCTCAGCAAGTCAGACACACAGCACGGCTTACTTCTCACATCAGATGGATTGAGCAGTTGCCTCCTCCATGCAACTGTGGTGCAACACTCCACATAGACACTCACCCACATGACAAGAAACATTCACACACATCAATGTCCAGGGGGCGTACACATCATTTGGACACTCTCACCACTCTCACCACAGCTCCACTCAACTCTCACACACATCTGTGGGTGCAGTCACCTGTCACACCGGGGTGACCACTGAATCACCGCAGGCCAATAGAACAAGAATGTCCAAGAGGATTAGGCTGGCTGATTGTGCCATGCACTATGCAGTGCATGTCACAGTAAGCACAATGCAAGTGAGGAGTGCACACATGAACTACATCAAGCCCTGCATGAGAGACATAAGCCATCCACCCCCGCCTGGGACCCACTCCAACCAACATTGCATGTCTGTCACACCTGGACACAATGCCAGAAGTGACAGACACAAAAAAGGTGCACAGGCAAAGGTAGTGGAGTCAGCACTCACCTGCTCCCCTGGTCGACCATACAGCATGGGGTACCGTGGGAGGATCACATCCAGCAGGGCCTCGTTCTCCTCCTGGGTGAAAGGCTGGGTCTCTCCACAGTCCTTGACATGGTGCCAGAGGGAGACAATACAGCAGCAGTGGTATCGACTGACATGTTGTGCAGGCAAGTGCCCTCCCACGGGTTCTGCCTGCCTTATATCTGCCTTGCTGGCCTATTTCATTTACAGGAGTACAGAGTGATTGGTCAGACTCATTTGCATTCTACTTTTCCTCCAATCCCTTTAAACATACACCAGTGACAGCCTTAGGATCTTTCGAATTTGCAGCATCATGTCAAGTCAACAACCACTTAGCAACAATGTATAACGTGGCCAACTGCTTTTTCCAGACCACATGATGTTAAATTTTGAACTTGAAACTCTGTATCCATGACAACCAGCATGCATTTAGGCCCTAATACTTGTCCCTCATGTGTCCCCATTGTAATTTTTAAATCCCCACACACGTACGGCGCGTTTCACACGTACCCCTAGAGCACCATCACTACAGTGATACGGGCCGTACTCACGCGTGTACGGGCCGTACACGCGTGAGTACGTGCCGTATCACTAGGGCCTACGGTACCCCAAATATAGTGATAGGCACGTACTCACGCGTGTACGGGCCGTACACGCGTGAGTACGTGCCTATCACTAGGGCCTACGGTACCCCCAACTATAGTGATAGGCATGTACTCATGCGTGTACGGGCCGTACACGCGTTAGTATGTGCCTTATCACTAGGGCCTACGGTACCCCAACTATAGTCCTAGGCACGTACTCGCACGTGTACGGCACGTACTCATGTGAGTACGTGCCTATCACTAGGGCCTACGGTACCCCCAACTATAGTGATAGGCACGTACTCACGCATGTACGGCCCGCACACGCGTGAGTACGTTCCGTATCACTAGGGCCTACGGTACCCCAACTATAGTGATAGGCACGTACTCGCACGTGTACGGCACATACTCACGCGTGAGTATGGCCCGTACACACGCCCTCAGAGCGTGTGTACTGCGTTTCACAGCTTACACTGGTGATAGGAGGCGCACACGAAAGGAATGGAGGTGTGAGACTCGCACAAGACTGGACATCAAGTCATTGTCAGTGCAGTCCTTCATGTGCAGGGCCTAGGTGTGTCAGGCAGTGATGTGGCACATGTCTCATCATGTTGTGGCACAATAGATGTGTGATGAGCTGTTTACACATGTCATGTGTGATGGGGCACTACGTGGCACACTTCCCCTTCACACTTTGCACATGTGTGCATGTAGGACACACGTGTCAAGCACTCATCACTGGTATGGCACAGTCACCAACTCCCACAACTGTCCCCTGATGCCAGCTACATGGATAATTACACCTGACATGTGACTACCAGCGTGCCACGATGTGACTATGTCATGTGTGTGTCATGTGTTCCCATGAGCTTGCCGTTGGTGTTCCGTCAACTCCATCTGCTGTTGCAGCATCCAACATGTGTCTGTGTGCATATGTGCATGGCACACATATACGCACACCATGCCACATGTGGACTCACACGTTAAATGTGTCATGATGGTTCGAAGATGACTTCCTGACATGAGGCAATATCTGCGTTGTCTCAATGTCTGTGTCATCCGTTTTTGACATGTACCCCTTCATGGAAATGTGTGTTATCTGTCCTTTTTCAGATGACATGTGACCTGTGCGTCTAGACTCCCGCCAGCTGTCTGTATGAGATAACATCCTTCAAATGCTGATATGTGGATGTCGTCACTCATGTAATGTGTCTGGCTGGTCACTTACACTGGCCCACAGCTATTTTAATGGCATGTCACGTCAACATTGCCAGGCAACTATTGTGGCTGGCTCTTCGTAGGAGTATCACCTGGCTGGCCTACGTGTCCTGGATGTATTGCACAGACCAGAATCTGTATTAAGCAGATGTGTATTAGCTGTTGAACATGTGCTCACCTCAGTGACATTGGTGTGGTAATGTACTCACTCTTCGTTATTCCTTCCAAATCTCTGCAGGGCACCGCCTCTCCCCAGAAGAATGCCAGACCTGGATGCCATGCGTGAACATGACTGCATACGCAGATACCGCTTCTCGCAAGAGTTGATAGAGGACTTGACCCGCCGGCTTGAACCACACCTCCAACCACAACACAGGTATCCTACAGCTCTGACCCCCAAGATGAAGGTGATGGCAGCCCTACATTTTTTTGCCACCGGTACGTTTCAATTGACCATAGCTGATGTCGGTGGCATGTCCCAGACAATGTTCAGCCGTGTCCTGCATGATGTTTTAGAAGCCATGTTGGTGCACCTGGATGAATTCATCCATTTTCCCACTCGTGAGCAGTTGACAGGTGTCAAGGGTGAGTTCTATGCCCTCGGAGGGATGCCTCACGTAATTGGGGCCATTAATGGGACACATGTGGCTTTGGTACCACCACAGGCACAGGAGGTAGCCTTTCAGAACCGCAAACATTATCACTCTATCAATGCCCTTGTGGTGTGTCTTGCTAACATGCTGATTTCCCATGTCTGTGCCCGTTTTCCAGGGTCCGCACACGATGCCTACATCATGAGGCGTAGCAGGGTGCCAGAAATGATGCTGCACGCGGAACGAGCATGTCTTGTTGGTGGGTATACTCTGTTAGTCCTGTGTTTTGCGCTATCTTTGTATCTTACGCCATTTCCTGACCCACTTCTTCACATGATGTTTCCATGTAGGGGACTCTAGCTATCCCAACATGCCATGGCTGATGACGCCTCTCCGCAACCCCAGAACAGCCGCAGAACACCGGTACAACGACACCCATGGGCAGACGAGGCTTGTGATTGAGAGGACGTGTGGACTCCTGAAGAGCAGATTCCGGTGCCTCCACAAGACCGGCGGCGCCCTCCCATATGCCCCGGTGAAGGTCTGCAAAATCTTCATTGTGTGCTGCATGCTGCACAACATGGCAGTGGAGAAGGCCGTGCCACTCATCCTTGATCCGGATGAGCAGGAGCATCCACCCATGGAGGATGAAGGGCTTGGGCACGGGGCAAGTGAGGATGAGGATAAGGATGAGGACATCCGGAGTCAGCTTATCCGCAACTTCTTCTCATAATGGTGAGTCCCTGTGTCTGAGTGTGCACGCTTTGAGCCTTGTGTGGCATGTGTTGCAATGTGTGTGTCCAGCTGACTGTGTGCGAAGTGACTTGGAGGTGTGTTCTGATGTGTCATTCAAGTGATGATGTCATTCCACACATTTTAGCTGGGACACTAAATTTTTTAAGAGCATGGTGACAACATCATTCCTGTAAAGTACATGTACATGTCTGCGGATTACTAGCTCTTCGCTGACTTGTTGTGTGTCTGTCCTCCCCAGGTTCTTGCGGCTGTCGTCTGCTCATGTCATCATTGCCCTCCTGCTATTCCTCATGAGTATTGCAACGTGTGCTGGATCACAGTTACATGCACAGACATGGTGAAAAGTCATTTTGGGTAAGGAGTGCAGCAAGGCATTTTGTGGGTGGTACGTGTTTGTGATATGTGGGGACTGCTCCTGTGCATGTTGTGTTACCATGCATACATGTCGACTCACCATGGGGCACATGACGTGTTGCATGGCTCCCATGAATTGATAGTCACCCTTCCTGACAGCCAACTGTTTTGGTTTGTGGATTCTGATGAAGGCATCAATGTGTGTATAACGTCCCTCAGGAACATACGGGATGCTAATGGTGGACATAGTGTGGGACATCCCCATATGAGGCTCAATGGGGAATTGCAGACTCTCCGTGTGCAGCAAGGGGTGTTAGGCTCAACCCCTTCACTTGTGTGCCAGCTCAGTAGGGTTTACCACATCTGTGTGTTGAAGGGGGTGTCCAGTGTAGGTCACACATGGTCAGCCAAATGACCTGTGAGTCTGTTCCAATTGATGCATTTCCCTTAGTGTGTGGCTGAGTAATAAAGGTGTCCGTCACACTCCAAGGTGCCTCATCTCTGTCAATGCAGGTCTCTTGCCACTTTGCATGCGGCATATCTGGCATAGTTGTGGAAGATTATCCATAGGAGTCCATGTGTAGTTTAGCAACATGCATGCAGTTGCTCATGGATTAGGCTCCCTATTGGGCATGAAGTACATGGTCGTGTATGTTTTTTGGCATGTTGGTCCACACAATGGGCCATCAACAGCTGCTGAGGGTGTGTCTCCTGTGCGTAGGTCGGCCTCAGTTTCCTGATCCGGTGTCATGCTTCTTTGGTGATTGTGCATGCATTGTCTCTGGGTGTGCCATGTGACACTGGACACTCCTTACTTTACACACGCGCCTGCTGCAGCAAGGGCCCACAGAGTATCCAGATTTGGCAACACACACGCCTCCAAGATGCTCCTCACTTACTCCCTCCACCCATTCATTTGGCTGTCCTCAGCTTGTCTATGCCACTGTTGCCGCCACGCGGTGCCAAAGGCTGGACCATCAGCACATGCAAGGTGCACATTGCACCACCATCCTGTCCTTGCATAACCCACATCATACTACAGTCTGATGTGGCAGCCACACTCCGAGCTATGTCCATCCGCACATCTAACGCCTGCTGTCAGACATACCCTGGGCACACACACGACACCTTTGCATGCTGAGTGTGCAACTCCAACTGCCTACACTGCACTGCCCCGCCTTCCAGGCCCTGTCACACCAACCAGGTCACGTCCATAATACTCCCCACCGGCTCTGTAGCCCAGCAAGGGCATGGGAGGGGGACTCAAGGCTTCAGCATATAGTATGGTGTAATCGTCTGGGACATGGCACAGGTATCATCTCTCAGCATGTCAATCTACAGAGTGTCCAGGACCCCCCTCTCCACCATCACATGCGCACAGCACCTCATCATCAGCTCGTATGCCATTGACAGCCAGGTGCTCCTCACCCTGAACAAAGACAGACATTGGCAGTTCCACCATTCAAGTATGCATGAGATCCATTGATGAATGGCTGAACACAAGCCACCTGAGGCTGGGCTTGTACAGGACTGAGGTGATCATCTGAGGATTGTCCCCTTCCAGCTGGGTCAAGTGCTTGTGTCTCACCCGCAAGAGCCCTGCACAAGCACCCAGTGGCCACACACACAAGATGGTGTGCCTCATGTTTGGCTCGCTCACATTTGCCATGCTAGTCCACAGCATCTGTACCTCATGCTGCAACGCCCTCTGCATTATGCACATGATCCACAGATAGATCCACTCCAAGAAAAGACAGACCATCCCCCAGGTCCATGACAACAGCCGTGTCAAATACTGCCCTGCCCTCTACGGAGCAAGTACATCCAAACTCCCAGGAACCTTGTCCACATCCAGGGTGCATCTGCACACCTCAGCTTCAACACCCTGCACCCCAGCCACCTCACCGTCCACCATAGATAGCTGCAATGGATCACTGTCTGCTGCAGGATGACCTCCACACTCCCCACCCACACTCAGGAGGCAGTCCACAACCCCGACCCCAAACCAACCTTGTCCGTCTGTCATCCTAGATCCCGTTGGGCCATCTCCGTGCATCCAACCTTGCCCTGGCCACCGTTCTTCACATCCACCGTACTCCAGCATACGGGACATTGTTCTCCCACCTGGCCACACATACCTGGGACTCCCTCCCCGGGAACCTTCACATGAGCCATGACCTCTACGCCTTGATGATAATCTCCCAAATAGGTCTGTCCGCACAGTTTAGCAAGCCCCCCCTCAGCAGCCAGAGGCCATCACAGGTGAGTGTTGTGCTCCATGCGTGCATTGAATGATATCTTGTGACCCATGTGTGTCCTCTAACAGACTCTGATCCCAGGGTATGGATGGCTGGAGTTAGTTCAACACTCAGGCATAGTTTGACATTTCCACACACATATGTTGTTGAATAATGCAAAATGACAGGAACGTCTCATGACCAAAGTAATATATTTATTTGCGGTGGGGTACGTGTTTTGGTAGATGGAATTAGGTGCTCTACCGGGGGAATAGAATCCAAAGTTCACAGGGGGAGATGGTATCCTTGGCATTGGAAGTCATCAGAGTCCAGGGCACAGTGTTGGTCATCATTGGTCAGACTGTGACCAGCAAGTCCATGTGGCAGAGAATGTCATTGGATGAGGTGCTGCTGTTGCGCCAGAGGGCCAGGTGCCAGGCCAGGTGACCTGGGAGATGTGGATGGTCCGCTGACTCTCACGGTCTTTTCCGTGGACGACCCACCTTCCTCCGGGGACCCTCAGATGCAGGCCTTGACGATGTTTGGGTCGCTCCGTCAGACGAACCCTCCTCCTCCTCCCTCCCTGTGTCTGGTGCTGGTCTACGCCTGGTGGCACAGGGAGGGTTGCCCATGCTTTGGGCGATCTGAGGGAGGGATTGGCTCATGTCCCTGTGCACCGCCACGAGCTCAGCCAGTCTTGCCTCCATCCGTCCTTGGTGTTGTTGATGACTGGCATGATGCTCGACCTGCAGGTTCTTAATCTCATCGAGGGTCCCCTGCATCTCTGAGAGTCTCGACACGACCTGGTTGATGCCTCTGGTGTCACACTGGTATGTTTCCAGGATGTTGCGTATGTGTGACATACCGGTGTCTTGAGCTGGCTGGTCAGGCTCGCGCCTCCGCCTGCCTCCACTCCCACCACCCCTGCCCACTTGAGCCTGGCCTGCCCTTGTGGGCACATCGGGTCTACGGGATCCCTGAGGGATGGCATTTGCAGGGTTGCCTGCCTCCTCCTGGGTGCCCGGAGAACCTTGTCCCTCCTGGTCAGACTAGCTCTGTTGCTCAGTGCGAGCAGGGCTCCTGGGTGTGTCCTGGAATGTGGCAGGAATGGGGGTGGTGGTTGGCACAGATGTACCTGACGCAGGTGCTGCAGGGGCTTGGGCACCAGAGGGTCCAGGTTGGTCGGGGTCATCCACGGAGTGGTGAGGGTCGTCGCTGCCGGTGGGATCATCTTCACGCGGAGCCTGGGACTGTGATTCTTCCCCCCCCCCCGTGTTGGGGGAGATCGACGACATTGCCCTGTGTGTGAGAGAGAGACAATGTTAATGGTGTTTCATGCGACATCTATGTTTTATACATATTCAAGTTGACACAGTTCCTCCAGGTAGTTGGATGTGCCTAGCATTCCTCTCAATGTCCACTTGGGGATGGGGATGTTGCGGGGGACAGATTGGGATGTTCTCCTGAGTGTTTGACCTGTAGATTGTTGGCTATGATGCTTAGTTGGCCACGCTTAGGTCTTGTTGTGTCACATGTCCATTGTGGGAGTGTGTAAATCCGTTGCCTGCCCCGGGGGTGTGTGCTTGTGTTAGGGGGGGGTGACCGGGCGTGCTGTTGTGTGTAGTGTGAGTTGTCATTGGGTCTCCCAGGTGATGTGTCTGTCCCCTCATGGTGCATGCTGGCATGACAGTGAGTGTGAGTTCCTGTGCTAGATACCTGTGCTTGTGGAGTTGGTGTTTGAGTGTACAGTGGTTCCAGGAGGGCCTTGTGCTGCATACAGCAGGGCCAGGTGTCAGCTACCTTTTCAGTACTTTGCCAGTCCCTGTGCATTGGGTATGTACCTATGCCATATGGGCTGAGGGCATTGGTGTCTGCGTCTCATTTTCACAATGTGTTGTGTGGGGCCCACCCTCCCCGCCTCCCGGACATCCAGTCTTGTGTTTGTGGTTGTTGTAGCCTTGGACATGGCCTTGCCTGGATTTGTGAAGGGTGCATGGAGACGTTAGTGGCATGAGCGTGGTTTTTGAGTGTGGTTGTGTGCGGTGAGTGCTTGGGGGAAGTTGCGTGCATTTGGTGTATATGTGGGGTGGACCCCATTGCCCCCATGTTACGTAAGTTGTTTGTGTACTCACCAGGCTCTGCGACTCCTTCGACTCCGTGTACTCCCACCGGCGGTAGCAGGGCCATCACCTTCTCCTCCCAGGGATGGTAGTGTACGGGTCTGCGGGGCGGCCCACCTCCAGTGATGTTACTCTGGGCATATTCTTCGTTCATTTTCCTCTTGACCGCCCTGCGCAGATCGTACCACCTGGCTTGGCATTCATGCCTGGTCCTTCGGATGGGCGCAACAGCATTCACCTTATCGACGATCCTCTGCCACATGGCAGATTTTTCAGCTATGCTGGTCTGTCTGACCAATGTTCCAAACAGCTGTGGCTCGACTCTGATGACTTCGTTGACAAGGAGGTCCAGCTCCGCCGTTGTGAACTTTGGATTCTTGTCTGTGGGCATGGTGTGGGGTGTGGATGTGGGTGTGGATGGTTGTGGGTGTGTGGGTGTGAATGTGATGGTGAGTGTGTGAATATGGAGAGGGGGATGTTTGTGAAGGAGGTTGTGTGAAGGTGTGTGAGTGAAGGTGTAGTGAAGGTATAAGTAATGTAGAGTTGTTTCTCTGTGGGGTCTGGCAGCAGTGGGTCTGTTGCAAAGGCTCATGGGTTGTGTGTGGGGGCCCTTTTTATTGGTCAATTTTTGGGTGTGGCTGTGTTTGAATTTTGGTGGGTGTGTTATAAGAGGTGGTTGTGATTTGGTCCTCTGTTTGCCTGTTTGGATGTGCCAGGTCAGTCATTGAGATGTATTTTGTCATGGAGACGTGTTTTGTGGTGTTGTGCGAGTCGAATTTATCCTCCTTGTGCTGTTTTACAGTGTCCTGGTTCTGTAAGAGTCTTTATCGCTTAGGTACGGTCCGTACATACGTGATGGTGGGTGAGGGTGCTGGGGTACGGTGTTGGAGTGCGGCGTGTACATGCGGTGGGGGTACGGTGCGTACACGTGTGGGCCTGGGGTACGGCGCGTACATGTGGAGGTACGGCGTGTACATGGGGGGGAAGGCGCGTACATGGGGTGTACGTCGCGTACATGGGGGGGTAAGGCGCGTACATGGGGGGGTAAGGCGCGTACATGGGGGGGGGGTACGGCACGTACATGCGGGGGTATGGCGCGTACATGGGGGGGGTACGGCGCGTACATGGGGGTACGGTGCATACAGTTGCGGGGCTGGGGTACAGTGCGGACAGGGGGGTACGGCGCGTACATGGGGGTACGGCGCGTGCATGCGGGTGTACAGCGCGTACATGCGGAGGTACGGCGCGTACATAGGGGGGGTACGGCGCGTACATGGGGGGGTACGGCGCGTACAGTTGCGGGGCTGGGGTACAGTGCGGACATGGTGGTGTACGGTGCTGACATATTTGGGGGTGGGAGGGCTGTACGGCTCGTACACGGGCATAAGTTTACCCGTGTACATGTGTGCTACTGCGTTGGCTACGTACGGGCCATTTTACGTGCGATTGTGTATTCGGACGGACGGTCGGGATCGTACTTGCGCGCTCGGACTTGTGTTTTACGATTTGCACGTAAAAATGTCCGGCTCACTCTCGTACACTTTTCCCAACGATATTCGGACGTAAAAACTTTCCGACGCACTCTCGTACACTTTTCCCGACGCTATTCGTAGTCATTTTTCACGTACGAATCGTACTTGGCCATTTGTACGGTACTTGTACGACTCGTACGTAAAAAAATACGGATACGCGTCGTACGCAAATTATTTTTAACGGACCGGAATCGGCACCAGAATGTTAAGATATAGTTAGATAAAATATCGAATTTTTTAAATGTATTAAAAATAGTATACAACTAATTAAATATTAAAAACAATTAAATAAAACATACCTAATATAATATAAAAAAACGTAAAATGTAAACATAATAAAAGTCATGTACAAAAAGTAGAGCTTTTGTTGGATAGTGAGAGCGTAAAAATTACTATTCCCACTCCAGTGAGTGCAACAGAAGGGAAAGCGTTGGATAGCGTAGGAGTAAAAATTACTATTCCCACTCCAGTGAGTGCAACAGTAGGGAAAGCGTTGGATAGCGTAGAGGTAAAAATTACTATTCCCACTCCAGAGAGTGCAACAGTAGGGAAAGCGTTGGATAGCGGGAATGGAAAAATGACTATTCCCACTCCAGTGAGTGCAACAGAAGGGAAAGCGTTGGATAGCGTAGGAGTAAAAATTACTATTCCCACTCCAGTGAGTGCAACAGTAGGGAAAACGTTGGATAGCGTAGGGGTAAAAATTGCTATTCCCACTCCAAAGAGTGCAACAGTAGGGAAAGCATTGGATAGCGGGAGAGTTAAAATTACTATTCCCACTCCAGAGAGTGCAACAGTAGGGAAATCGTTGGATAGCGGGAAGGGAAAAATTACTATTCCCACTCCAGTGACTCCAACAGTAGGGAAAGCATTGGATAGCGTAGGGGTAAAAATTACTATTCCCACTCCAGAGAGTGCAACAGTACAGAAAGCATTGGATAGCAGGAAGAGAAAAATTACTATCCCCACTCCAATGAGTGCAACTGTGGTAAATAATTTAATTACCGGGACTTAATTTGATACAGAAACATAATAAAAATAGCTCAGTAAATAAGAGGCAGAATCCGTGGTATTAGAGGTTCGGAATGGGCTTTATTCCAATGGATGATTCGAATCGGTTGCTCCAAGTTCCATCACCACGAAGGTTCAGGAAGTGAAGTACATACATTATTGATAATTAATCACTTTTATACAATAGGCATTACAGTGAAGCAAATGCGAGAGGCGTAACAATTGATAGCAAAGATAACATTTCACATGCGTAGCTGAAGGAGGCGTAATTGGGAGTAACAAGGAAACGTCATTGGTTGTGATGTCACATATGGGTGGACCTATGAAATAATTTCGCAATGTCAGCAGAAATACTTGGCAGAGATGCGCGCACAGCAGCATGACGTGTGATTGACGTGCAACTAGGGGGTGAAGGGGACTTGACATTTAACTCTACATGTGGCGACAGAAGTCTGGAGGGTCAAGTCAACCTAATCCCAAATCATATCTAACATCCTATGTTTAAAGAACTATGTTATCCAGAAGAGAGGTCTCTTAGAGTAGAATCTTATTCTATACTGACTATACTGACTGTTAGTGCGTGTACAAGCGTCTAAGTGTCTACACTAGATGCGAGAACAGGAATCTTCCATAGTAACAGGGCTCTGAATTACTTGCATGAAGACAGAGAAACCGGGCCTGTGCTCGGTAGCAAAAAGAATGTTTACTGAAACTACTAGACAGGAATGCATTGGGCAGGGATCGGAGCAGATAATTTCGAAGGTGAAATACAGTTTCTTGGCAGGCAACAGGCTGATGTCAGGCTTCGTGAGCCGCGCAGGGAATGAGACAAAGTTCATGGTCACAGATGCAGGCTCAGACTGGAGCTTCAGAGGCAGAAAGCAAGAAAAGCTTGATGACAGAATCAGGGCCTATTCGCCTGGACTGTAAAATGGCATAAGTGAACCATATAAAGCCGGTGGCCTTTCATACTTAGGAGTGGAATATCCGGCTTATTCATGGCGGCTCTGACAGAGGACATGTTGACGGTGGACGCATATGTATTTGCGTCTTCATAACTGGAACTGGAGGGAGCATACATGTACTTGTGATTCATACATGAAACCGTTGGGGTCCAAGATAGGGGACATAACTGATCATAAAAATCCATATTTCCACATTCCCTCCTTGTCCCCTACTTGCCCGTCAAGAGATATCAATCTTCATCAATCCATTGATCTGTTCATATAGCATCATTTGTTCTTCTTTTTTCTTCTGGGACGAATGAAATCTTGGTGATGGGACACACGATGTGGCACACAGACCACAAATCGCTGGTCCACATTGTAGGCATAGACAGCAACTGAATAGTATGAGAAAGCCAATACCTAGGAAGGATAGGACCTTCCATCCAAAGGTAGATAATACACTCCAAAACCAACCGGACCAAGTCCAGGTGCCTGGATTCTGGTGTATCTGGCTTACAATCTTATGAAGGCGAGTTATGGCTTTATATACAGATGGCGAATTTTCTGGTATGAAAATGCAACAACTTGATCCGATGACCCTACAAGCTCCGCCCCTATCGGCCAGGATGACGTCAAGGACAAGACGATTTTGAAGCACAACAATCCGCATAACAGACTGCTCTTCTGTTAAATTGCCTAAGGCGGAAATAGTTTCATTCACTACTGCTTCAAGGGTTCTAGTTAATCTACGTATCAGCTTACTGTTAGTAACGGTACCAATATAGGGAAAGAGACCTTTATTGAAATCTGTGTATTTTTCCCATGCTGTTTCAGTGTAATCAACAATTGGGAGATCTCTCCTTTCTCTATTGTGTACTAAATGAATATTTCTGTGATAATCGGGAGGAGCTCGGAAAACAGGTGGCAAAAGAAATCCAATGTAGCAGGTACCATCCCAATCTAGAGGCAAACGTACATATGCCGTCTGACCACATATAAAATAGGAATGGCGGGAAGCTCTAAATGTCGACTTGCCTTGATCACTGAATTCTATTACAGTGGTGCATCTACTATGGCCCATATGTATGGAACCATTCTTTCTTACACATAATTCACCTTTTACTGGAAATACTGACATGGCGGGCAAAATTGGAGTAGCTTCGGATTCGACATTTAGGATCATAAGATTAAGCGTAAAATTACCTAATCCATATACTTCATTTTCTAGATCAGTTCCTGTTCTCTTGGGAAGTCCCTCCTTGTTAGGGTAGCAGACTTTAAGTAAAACTAAGTTCAAATTTCCCCATACCCAGTTGTCTTGATAAACTGCAGAATTTGAATCTAGGGAATTAATTAAACTAAACCATGCTCCACAGGAGCCGTTGTGTGTGAATGGGTATGGAAAAAGAGGTAGAATTCCTTTATAATTCTGATAGGGAGGCAGTCGGCCACATATCCAACAATTTGTAGCATTGCTAACCTGATGGGAATGATGTAACATACTAATAAAAGTGTTATTGCGCAGCGCAAATCTATACGATAATTCATGCGGGGGTAGGTCACTAAAAGAATGTTCAGCAGTAACATTATAAACATGTCTAGAAATAGGATAATATATGTGCAACAATATACTTGCAGTAATTATTAAAAGACTTAGGAAAAACAAAATTAATAACGTCACTGTGCAATGACTACGCAGTGATTTACAGTATGCATGTCGTTTCAACATTTTTCGGGTGTTTTCTCTATTCAGATCTAAGGGATACATGTCAGGGACAAATTCAACCGCTTCACCTTGGAGAGGACTTAAACAATCAAATTTCCCGACCGGTTAGATCTGAGTTTTAATTTATATTGTTCGTGACTACTGGTTTCAACAAAAGGAAGTTTTGAGTCAATGGGTGAAGACACACAAGGTGTGGTGTTTACGTCCGATGGTAGTCCATGAAATTTCTTGATATGACTTGAATGTATCCAGCCTTTTCTGCCCTCGATCTTCACGGCTGTCCTTGTGGTGAGCAAGACCAATTGCGGTGACTTCCACCTAGGATCCAGCTGAGTCTTTCGATCAAAGTTCCTCACTAAAACGAGATCCCCTGGAATTACGTCATGGGGTTTCACCTCAGTGTTGTCGGGAAAGGCTGCAGCTACCTGTGAACGACAAGATTGTAGTGCAGACATCAAGGAAGCCAAATAATCTGTCAGCATATTACAGTCAATATCAGTTATTTTACGTGGTATAGGCGTCCCCCACATATTTGGTGGTCTGCCAAAGATCACCTCATACGGGGATAGCCCTGTTCGAGAGTGTGCTACCATTCTCATGTAAAAGAGTGCAACTGGTAAGGCTACTACCCAGTCGACACCTTTCTCTCTGCATATTTTGGACAATCTGATTTTCAGGATCTGATTATGTCTTTCTACGAGACCTGCTGCCTCGGGGTGTCGGACACAGTGGAATTTCCACTGATAGCCTAACAAAAGTGAAACGTGTTTCATTAGTTCGGATGAGAACGGCTGGCCGTTATCTGAGTAGACAGCACGTGGTAAACCGTATCGTGGGAAGAATTCTCGAACTAACTGTTTGGCAGTAGTCGGGGCAGTGTAATCTGAGACCGGGTATGCCTCTGTCCAACGGGAAAGAGCACAGACAACTACGAGAACATATTTGAATCCTCGACATCATTCCATCTGGATATAATCCATCTGGAGGACTTCAAAAGGGTGATCAGGAGACTGAAATCCACCCTGTTCTACGGGAACGCTTTTTCCTGGGTTGAACTGACAACAGATCATACAGGTACGAACTTTTTGCTTGGCTGCTGCTCGTAAATGTTTATTGAACCAAATGTGTTGGATGCTGTCTAGCATAGCTTTTTCTCCTAGATGCGCTGGACTATGTATAGTGTTAATAATAACTTGGACCATTGAATCAGGAAGGAACCACACAGATTTTTCCTTCGTCATCCATCCTTGGTCCGTTTGAATCCCTCCTAATTCAGTCCATTTCTTTATTTCGTCTGGAGTAGCATGTGTCTGTATGTCAATTACGTCAAGAGCGGGATCTTTAATCGTCATACAATGTGTTGGCGTCTGGACTATTGTCTTTGTCATGTCGGATGTTTGAGTTTGAGCCGTCTGTTTAGCTGTTCTGTCAGCTAGATCATTGCCTTGAGAAATGATATCAGTAACTTTCATATGAGCTTTACATTTCATAATTGATATTGCAGTGGGTAGATGTATTGCATCTAATAAGGCATGAATGAGGGGTCCGTGCTGAATGTGGGCACCGTGAGAAGTTAAATAACCTCTCTCTCGCCACAGCACGCCGAAGTCATGTACAACTCCGAATGCATAACGTGAATCAGTGTATATGTTGACTCTTTTATTTGTGGCTTGAATACAGGCTTGTGTCATAGCGACGAGCTCTGCGGCTTGAGCTGACAAGGTGTTTATGCAATTTGTTTCAATGATTTCAGTGTCTGTTGTGACTGCGTAAGCGGCCACTAACTCTCCTGTACTTGTTCTCATACATGAACCATCTACATACAACGTCAGGTCTGGGTCTGACAATGGGACATCTGTCAAGTCTTGTCTGGGTTTCGTCGTGATTGTAATAACGTCAATGCAGTCATGCGCTAGTGGGTCTGTTCCAATTACGGGTAAAAGTGTGGCAGGATTCAATGTGTTACAACGTCTGATTTCTATATGTGGTTGGAACAATGTTAATTCATACCCTGTAAGTCGCGCTATAGTTAAATGTTGTGTTTGCGTTCGATTCAAAAGAACCTCTACTGCATGCGGTACTTGTACTGTCAATGGATGTCCTAACACTATGGCATCGCTTTGTCTGATTGCTAAAGCTGTCGCTGCCACCGATTTCAGGCACGCAGGCAAAGCCTGAGCTACGGGATCTAATGTACTAGAAAAATAAGCACACGGTTTGTGTGATCCTGCTTGTTCCTGTGTGAGTACTGACAAGGCAGTACCTTCGCGTTCTGTAACAAAAAGTGTAAACTGTTTATTGTAACATGGTGTTGCTAAAACCGGTGCTTGACATAAAGCTTTCTTTAAGCTTTCAAAAGCTTGTGTATGTTCCTGGGTCCAAGGGAGAACAGTCGATGTGGCTGCCTCCTGTGTTGTCAACTGAATGAGTGGTTTTGCTAGAAATGCATACTGAGGAATCCACTGCCTACAATATGAAGTGAGGCCTATAAAAGCCCGCACCTCCTTTTGTGTCTTGGGTATTGGCATGTTAGCTATTAACTGAATGCGGTCGGGTGTAAGCTGCCTCCCCTCCTTGGACAGCGAGTGTCCAAGATAAACAACTCGCTGGACACAGAATTGCAGCTTAGAAGGGGACACCTTGTGCCCCTTTTCTGCTAGAAATTGTAAAACTGTCAGTGATGCTTTCTCACATTCAGGTTCTCTTCTAGCGGTGATCAGCAGATCATCGACATATTGAAGCAGGGCAGTGTTCACTGGCATGTGGATACTGTCGAGTTCTCGTTTCAGTGCTTGGCTATAGATGCTGGGGCTTTCTGTAAATCCTTGAGGTGCGCGTGAGAATTTAAAGCTACGTCCATTTAAACTAAATCCGAACAAGTATTGGCTTTCCGGATCTATAGGGACGCTGAAAAAGGCATTCTTGAGATCAATTACAGTAAAGAATGTTGCTTCAGAATCAATAGCTGTCAGTAATGACGAGATATCTGGGACCACAGGGAATTGTGGCACAATGCACTTGTTTAATTCGCGCAGATCAATAACCAATCGATATACTGGCGGGGCCTTCGGATCTGTTCGTTTAAGAATCGGAATTATCGGTGAATTACATACATTGGAGTCTGTTTCCACAACCACTCCTTGGGCAATGAGCTCGTCAATGATTTGTAGTAAAGCCACTACAGCATCTGGTGGTAACTTGTATTGTCGCATTCGTGGTAGTACCACTCCTGCCTTTAGTGTAACTCGATATGGTGTAATATTCATGCAACCAACATCAGTAGGGCCTTGTGCCCATAGATGTGTAGGTAAAGTCTGTAGTCGGGGATCCATGTCTCGAGACACATAGTGACCTTTAAAATCACGTAAAAACAATCTTACTCCTTCCGGAGAACAACATATTATAGCTCCTAGAGCTTTCAGTGTTTTTATACCTAACAAGTTTTCTGGACATGATTTAGTAAGCAATAAATCTGTAGTTCTGGTCAAGGGTCCTATCGTAAGTGGAAGAGGCTGTGATACTTCATTAACAATAGGTTTTCCTGAAAAACCAAGGGAAATATTCTGTGAGCCTGAGAGGGGTGCCCCTGGAACTTCACTACGTTTTATGGTTGTTCGACTTGCCCCTGTATCGAGTAAAACTTTTCTATCCTGACCTAATAATTCACTATGTACATAAGGTCCTTCTTGGTCTACAGGGACCTCGATAAGGGGTAAGTCAACTTCCCTCTCTAGGCTGTTTCATGCATATCGTTGATAATCAGGATAGTCGTACTGTGCGGTCTGGTACAGCTGTTGTGTCGTGGTTTGTGTGGCAGCAACAGGCAACGCTGGTGCAGCTGGCACAAACTGTATAGACTGTTGTGGAGCTGGCATGGACTGTGCATGCTGCGGGGCTCCTTGTTCATTCTGATCCTGTCTAAGTGGCCGTGGTCTTTCTTTTGTAATACCTGTGGCGATATTACGCTTCAGGACTGGACAATCGTGTATATAATGACCTTGTTGTTTACAATAGTTGCATGTCCCTTTTACAGGTCCTGCTGAATCACCGGAATGTGTCGTACCCTTTTTATGTCCTTCAGCTGGAACTGTCTGGGAGACTAGCATTTTCATTTTCGTGTCTTTCATGCGTCTTTGTTCATGATCTTGTTCCTCTCTAATTCTATTGTGATGATACTGTAACATTTGTAACATTTGTGATGGGGTGTTACCTTGCCAGGTACTCTCGAATTTTAATACTCTATTCTTCACTTGGGGCAAGGAATTTTCAACTAATTTTGTCACAAACAGATGTGGGTATGATTCGCTACTTGCTTTTATGCCACTATTTATACCAAAACATTTTTCAAATCGAGCATAAAAATCACTAGTGTCTTCATCTTGCTTTTGTTTACAGGCTGAAATTGCACCCCAGTCTTCCTTTTTCGTAGTTAATAAACGTGGCAGTACCTGTACTAGTAAACCTGGTAGTGCTTTAGTTTTGTCCCCAAGCCCCGAACCTGGACCTCGGGCCTTTTCTTCATTTTCTAATGCTGTCCAGTCTATCTTTTGGTCTCCCACCTCCCACTCTTTTTCCTTGAGTTTTTCATAAATGCCAGCAGGCATCAATACCTTTAATATTGTCATAATGTCGGGATAGGTATACTCTCCCATGAGTAACATGTCTTTAATTTCTCGGTGGAAACCCGCTGGGTCTTTGTCATGACTGGGTACCACTTTCTTCATTTCTAACAATTCTATTTTCGATATGGGCGTATATACAAATACACGTTTAAACTGATTGTCCTCGCCCTTTATTGGGTGTACTTCTCGTAAGGGATTCTGTCTGTCCATGTAATACATTGGTCTTTCCTTGATGGGCAGTGAGACATGTTCTGGACATACAAAAAGAATGTACTGCTTTCTTGATTCTAGTATTTCTTTAATTAGCTTAGTACCTGAACCTCTCCATCTATTCGTGAGTAATTCAGTCAATATATCAGGTAAGGGACCAGGATCTGAATGTTGGCTTTTATATAGTATAAGAAGTTGTTGAATCATATAAATCCCAGCTAAACGCTGTTCATCTGGGGTGAGATTCAAAAATGTGTGTGCTACTGTATCATCATCATACTTTCCGGGACTGTCAATCCAATGAACGGCTGACCTGGCTAATTCTTGTTCATCCATAGAATCGAGAAAATGATAACCCCTTCGTTCTCGCAGTAATTTGTCAGCGGCTTGGAACGAATGCTCGGGGGACCTTATATTTATTATAGGTGTTTGGAAATTCCTGTTATTATCTGGACATATCGGACGTATCGGGTCAGTAAAACATCTAGTACTATTACAAGATCTTCCTCTACCTACATAGGCTATGGTTTCTGACTGTCCTGTGGACAGTCCTGATCCTTCCTCCTCGCTTTGTTCGAACTGGTCTACCGCTAATCTCTCTTCGTGTAGGCGTTCTATTTCTTTACGGATCTTTCGGCACATGGCTATTATACAGTTTTGCTTATCATGTCTCCCTTCTGATATATTCTGGCTCCATCTGGTAAGAGTTTGCATTGCTTCCGGGTCTACCCCCGGTCGGTCTTGATTTCTGATCACACAATTTATAAGGAAACGTAACAGTTCCCCTTGTATCTCCACTTTCTGGTATTCCATAGCTCTGTTAATACATTCAGAATCTCGCCCTGTTTGGACAAAATGGTATATATTATCTAGATGCATAGTCATTCCTGGTAACTTCCCTAAATACACCGCGGCTCGTCTGATACGTAATGATGCCATGATCATTTCGTCCTCTTTGCCGGGCACAGGGTCATATCTACAATCTATAAGAAGTTCCTTAAGCGTGCGGGCATTTATGAGTTTGGGGGTACGTGGATGTGCTGATTCTTGAAAGGTAAGTTTATTTATTCTGGGTGGCGTAGAAAAGATATTGGTAGCACCTCCCGTAGCCCCGTCTGGGGTATCGGGCGTGAAAGGATTCGTTGAACGCGATACAGCAACTATAGGTGTGGGCTCAGCTATAGAAGTAGCTGTAGGAACAGATGTGGAAACAGATGTGCTTGCCGGAACTTGTGTCGGGATTTGGTGCTGTAGAGATACAGATACAGGATCTTGGCGTTGAACCTCCCCGGCCGACGGTCTATGTGGGGCGGGGTTAGCATACTCGGGAGCTGCGTCATCTAAATATGAGGAAAGAAAAACATCTTCTGCGGTTCTAGGATGCCCCTTGGGATGTACTTTTATTGGAAATAATGGGGGTGGCAAGTCTTTTGGTATCCCCGCAGTAGCCTTAGGTAATCCTTCGGCCAGAAGGGGATACATACCCTTCATAAGGGCATTTCTTTGTCTGTCTACTTGTTCTGATTTCACCCGTGTACCTTCTTCAATTAATAGATTTTCTCGGATTTCATTTGAATTCTCTTTACTCTTCTCTTCCTGTCTACGTGCCTTTTCTGTACGTCTATACGATTCTTTACGCCATAATTCAATGGCGTCTTTCTGTGATTGTCTAGCCTTCTTTTTCCATAATTCTTCCTCTACTTTCACGATGCACTCTGCATCCCAGGTCCCAGCTGCGGGCCACCTCTGACTTTCTGGTAATTCCTTAGTGTAGTCTACCCATAAATCAAGAAATAATATAGCGTCTCAGCCGTGTTTATGATACATGAAGTACCCTGGAGTGTCCCTAGGAGGAATAGGAACAGCTTCTTCGAGTACCCCTTTTCTAGTTGTGATCTGTCTTAATTTCGAAAAGAGCGGCATATTGAGAACTGATCTGATACTTGATCTTGAACAAACTTAATACAATAAACACGATAATGAACAGTCATTCATACCACAATATGCAGAACGTATTAACACATTTAACATTTAACATTTAAATGAGCAAAACCATGATGAACCACTAAACATAATACTCGGCATTATCTGGATTATTCTGAACTTATATACTTGATATACTAGATATACTGCTCAACAGTACAGATACACTGCTGAAACAGTGCAGACCGGATTTGTGTACCCAAACCCGTCTGGACCGGCACAACTTATGTGCACGCCAGAACGCCTCCCCAGTAATGGTACTCACCGGGTAGCTCGGAACGGAAGGCCTCGGAACGGAACTGAACTGAACTGGACCGGACTGGACTCGACAACTTCGGACACTTCTGAGCTTCGGAAACCTGGTGGGCCTCTGTATACCTCGGATCTTGCTCTCTCAGCTAGGCTCTGGTCGGGATACTTCGCACTTCTCACCGCCTCGTCTGGGTGTTGATCGCAGCCTCAGTCGCCCCCGCTTGACCGGAGGGAGATACAGGAAATCCTGCTGGTACGCGTTGTTGTCCGTCCAGCTGTGGCAGGAGACCGGGCCTGCAACGCACCGCCGGCGCGTGAGATGAGAAAGTGTCCCTGTTCGGGCGCCATTCATGTGGTAAATAATTTAATTACCGGGACTTAATTTGATACAGAAACATAATAAAAATAGCTCAGTAAATAAGAGGCAGAATCCGTGGTATTAGAGGTTCGGAATGGGCTTTATTCCAATGGATGATTCGAATCGGTTGCTCCAAGTTCCATCACCACGAAGGTTCAGGAAGTGAAGTACATACATTATTGATAATTAATCACTTTTATACAATAGGCATTACAGTGAAGCAAATGCGAGAGGCGTAACAATTGATAGCAAAGATAACATTTCACATGCGTAGCTGAAGGAGGCGTAATTGGGAGTAACAAGGAAACGTCATTGGTTGTGATGTCACATATGGGTGGACCTATGAAATAATTTCGCAATGTCAGCAGAAATACTTGGCAGAGATGCGCGCACAGCAGCATGACGTGTGATTGACGTGCAACTAGGGGGTGAAGGGGACTTGACATTTAACTCTACATGTGGCGACAGAAGTCTGGAGGGTCAAGTCAACCTAATCCCAAATCATATCTAACATCCTATGTTTAAAGAACTATGTTATCCAGAAGAGAGGTCTCTTAGAGTAGAATCTTATTCTATACTGACTATACTGACTGTTAGTGCGTGTACAAGCGTCTAAGTGTCTACACTAGATGCGAGAACAGGAATCTTCCATAGTAACAGGGCTCTGAATTACTTGCATGAAGACAGAGAAACCGGGCCTGTGCTCGGTAGCAAAAAGAATGTTTACTGAAACTACTAGACAGGAATGCATTGGGCAGGGATCGGAGCAGATAATTTCGAAGGTGAAATACAGTTTCTTGGCAGGCAACAGGCTGATGTCAGGCTTCGTGAGCCGCGCAGGGAATGAGACAAAGTTCATGGTCACAGATGCAGGCTCAGACTGGAGCTTCAGAGGCAGAAAGCAAGAAAAGCTTGATGACAGAATCAGGGCCTATTCGCCTGGACTGTAAAATGGCATAAGTGAACCATATAAAGCCGGTGGCCTTTCATACTTAGGAGTGGAATATCCGGCTAATTCATGGCGGCTCTGAAAGAGGACATGTTGACGGTGGACGCACATGTGTTTGCGTCTTCATAACTGGAACTGGAGGGAGCATACATGTACTTGTGATTCATACATGAAACCGTTGGGGTCCAAGATAGGGGACATAACTGATCATAAAAATCCATATTTCCACACAACAGTAGGGAAAGCGTTGGATAGCGTAGGGGTAAAAATTACTATTCCCACTCCAGTGAGTGCAACAGTTGGGAAAGCGTTGGATAGCGGGAGGATAAAATTTACTATTCCCACTCCAGAGAGTGCAACAGTAGGGAAAGCGTTGGATAGCGGGAAGGGAAAAATGACTATTCCCACTCCAGTGAGTGCAACAGTAGGGAAAGCGTTGGATAGCGTAGGGGTACAAATTACTATTCCCACTCCAGTGAATGCAACAGTAGGGAAAACGCTGGATAGTGTAGGGGTAAAAATTACTATTCCCACTCCAAAGAGTGTAACAGTAGGGAAAGTGTTGGATAGCAGGAGGGTAAAAATTACTATTCCCACTCCAGTGAGTGCAACAGTAGGGAAAGAGTTGGATAGCAGGAGGGTAAAAATTACTATTCCCACTCCAGTGAGTGCAACAGTAGGGAAAGAGTTGGATAGCGGGAGGGTAAAAAAATACTATTCCCACTCCTGAGAGTGCAAAAGTAGGCAAAGTAATGATTTAATTTTTAAATAAGATTACATTAATTATCAATACCAATAAAAAGTTAATTGAAAATAATTACCAATTAATAACAATTAATTACCATTTAAAAAAATATATTGATGATTAATACAAATTAATTACAAATTAATTACCAATTAATAATTAATTATCAATACACATAAATAAAAAAAAATAATATTTACTTTATTACAAGTAATTTACTTCCCACCCAATTCCCCTATAAACCCACAACCTACTCCCAATAATAAAAAATACAATTAACATTATCAATTAATCAATTAATAAAAATAATTTTGCAATTAATTAGCAATTCATACAAATTATTTACCCAATACAAATTAATTACCAATTAATAATTATCAATACACATAAATAAAAAAATAAATATTTACTTTATTACAATTAAATTACTTCCCACCCAATTCCCCTACAAACCCACAGCCCGCTCCTAATAATAAAAAATACAATTAACATAATTATCAATTATTCAATTAATATAAATTAATTAACAATTAATAAAAATGAATTACCAATTAATAATTTTTTATCAAAACATATAAATATAATTAATATTTAATTAACCATAATTAAATTACTCCCCACCCTATTCCCCTATAAACCCACAACCCGCTACGGAATAAAATTACGCAAAAATTAAATTACATAACATTCATTAGTTTAAATAAATTAAACGTACATTACAAAAATAATACATCAATTTAACACATATACTACCATACATAACACTAAAAAAAATTCGATATTAAAGATATCTGTTTTTAAATTCGATATTATGGTAATCTATATTTTAAAATTCGAAATTATGGAATTCTATATTTTTAAATTCTAGATTATGGAAATCGATATTTCGTACCCCAATTTCGATATTCTGACCTATCTATATTTTGATAATTCGATATTCTGTCCACTCTATATTTTGAATTCGATATTCTGGGCAGTCGATATTTCTGAATCGATATTTAGGGTGTTCACCCTTTCTTTCAACCTTTCTTTACTTCCTTGAATTATCACTCTTAGTTGCACTATTTGACAACCTACAGTTGTGTGAACACGGGATCCACTTTTACAATTTGAAGTCACAAAACTTTTTGCAAACTTATTACTTCCTGCCTTGTCTTTATCTTAAATATATGCATTTGAATTTTTACAGATGACCCCCAGCCCTTTTTATATTGGGTACTGAGATTCTTCTCCCTCTATACTTGGTCCTGAGGAAGGTGGCTTTCCACCGAAACGCGCGTAGACCATTTAACAAGCTTCTATCCCTGAGGAGCCGTCCTTGAAGACAGAGTGTCATCAGAAACAGTTTCTTTCTGTCTTTTCTTCAAATCTCAGTGTTGGGACCCCCCACAGGTTTGAACCTCATATTGTTTTTATGATTATGAGGATGATTGATGAATGCATGAAGTAGTGTGTATGATGTCTATTTTTTTGTTTTTGTAGTTGTTGGGTCATCACAACTAAATGTCCATTCATTTTGGATTATATGTTTTTGATGTTTATCTTTCTG
The DNA here is from genome assembly GCF_964204655.1 of Triturus cristatus. Lineage (NCBI taxonomy): Eukaryota > Metazoa > Chordata > Amphibia > Caudata > Salamandridae > Triturus > Triturus cristatus. The sequence continues at coordinate 195,414,701 of NC_140579.1, forward strand.
TATAATTTGTAGATGTCATTCATTTGTACACAAAAACATTGTTCTTCTAATTGATTCAAATAACATACTAATGAGAAATGTGTTATTAGAAACATAATTTTAAAGTTAAAAAATACACAAAAAGAAAAAATATTTTGTCATAATAAAAACTACAAATGAGTTTTTAAAATAAGTACATTTTTTCTGTATCTTTTTTATGATTTCATAAATACAGATCATGCATTGGCAGGATAGAACCTGAATAGGTCTTGTCTAAAGAAATATAGGTCTAGATAGAGGTTTCCTATTTGATAAGTCAGAACCATGACATCATTTCAAATGCAGCTTTATGTGGAATGCGTTTTTAAAGCGTACTAACCAACTACAATGTTTTTTTCAGTGAATAAATGAAGATATAACTGAAACATAATACAAGTAATCCATTATGTCTTGGTTTTATGTTTGCTTTGATTTATAATGGTGAAAAAGAGAAATAGAAATGCAGTAACTTTAATACTGTAGTATACTACATGATTGTCTATAATTATTATTATTAATCATAATTTAATTGTCTACCTTATTAGGGTGCCGATTCCGATCCTGTAAAACCAGGGTACGAACCGTCGTACGGAGCGTTTTCTCCGTCCGACTCGTACCCGGGAAAAGCACCTTACAAACCGGCAAGTACGATTCGTACAGAAATACCATTTCCGTACGATTCGTACAAAACACCGACCGGCTAAAATATACCCACAATTCCGATCCGGGACACCGCGTACGTGACGTCCGGACGGAGTCAGGCAGCGTTTTACGAACCAGCAAGTACGATTCGTGCCTACGTCACTCCGCACGTAGCATTTTTTACGGAGCCAAAAACTGCTGGGAAATTGAGGACGACGCGAGGAAGGAGCACCTGTACGCGACGCACAGCCATGGACCCCATCCTACGTGTCATCCCGGCCCTTATAGCCTACGACCTGGTGCACAGGAACCGACGCAGATGCCGCAGAAGGTCAGAACAACACCCAGGGGCAAAGGTGGGGGGCAGGAAACATAACCCCCACCCAAGGCAAAATGTACACATGACCTGTACATACCGTACCCTCAGGGACTGGTCACTGGGGGGAAGGGGGGGGGGGCGTGTCCACCAAGGCCTGCGTCCCGCCACAACGGAAGTGGACGTGGACGCGTCCCGTCACCACAACAATTGTGGTACGCACCGTGCCCACGCCTTAAGAGCGTGGGTACGGGTCATACTACGCCTACCCCTACGTCACCCCAACAATGGTGGTACGGCCCGTACCCACGTTCTGTAGGCCTGGGTACGGGCCGTACCCCTACGGCACCCCAACAATGGTGGTACGGCCCGTACCCACACTCTTCAGGCCTGGGTACAGGCTGTACCACCATTGTTGGGGTGACGTAGGGGTACGCGTGGTGCGACCCGTACCCACGCTCTTCAGGCGTGGGTACAGGCCGTACCCCTACGTCACCCCAACAATGGTGGTACGGCCCGGACCCTGGCCTGAAGAGCGTGGGTACGGTTCGCACCACGCGTACCCCTACGTCACACCAACAATGGTGGTACGGGCCGTACCCACGCTCTTCAGGCCTGGGTACGGGCCGTACCACCATTGTTGGGGTGACGTAGGGGTACGTGTGGTGCGACCCGTACCCATGCTCCTTAGGCCTGGGTACGGGCCGTACCCCTACGTCACCCCAACAATGGTGGTACGGCCCGTACCCAGGGCTTCAGAGCGTGTGGGCGGGTTGGTGGGTGTCGTGCTACGATCCACATCAGGGGACAGACATAAGGGTGTGTGCCCATCACTCCCAGCAGTGCCCAGACATATGAGGGGTGGGTGCCTATCACTCCCAGCAGTGCCCAGACATATGAGGGGTGGGTGCAGAGGACCCCCAGCAGTGCTCAGACATATGAGGGGTGGGTGCCTATCACTCCCAGCAGTGCCCAGACATATGAGTGGTGTGTGCCCATCACTCCCAGCAGTGCCCAGACATATGAGGGGTGGGTGCAGAGGACCCCCAGCAGTGCCCAGACATATGAGGGGTGGGTGCCTATCACTCCCAGCAGTGCCCAGACATATGAGGGGTGGGTGCAGAGGACCCCCAGCAGTGCCCAGACATATGAGGGGTGGGTGCCTATCACTCCCAGCACTGCCCAGACATATGAGGGGTGGGTGCAGAGGACCCCCAGCAGTGCCCAGACATATGAGGGGTGGGTGCCTATCACTCCCAGCAGTGCCCAGACATATGAGGGGTGGGTGCAGAGGACCCCCAGCAGTGCCCAGACATATGAGGGGTGGGTGCCTATCACTCCCAGCACTGCCCAGACATATGAGGGGTGGGTGCCTATCACTCCCAGCAGTGCCCAGACATATGAGGGGTGGGTGCCTATCACTCCCAGCAGTGCCCAGACATATGAGGTGTGGGTGCAGAGGACCCTCAGCAGTGCCCAGACATATGAGGGGTGGGTGCAGAGGACCCCCAGCAGTGCCCAGACATAGGCACCCACCCCTCATATGTCTGGGCACTGCTGGGGGTCCTCTGCACCCACCCCTCATATGTCTGGGCACTGCTGAGGGTCCTCTGCACCCACACCTCATATCACCCCCAGCAGTGCCCAGACATATGAGGGGTGGGTGCCTATCACTCCCAGCAGTGCCCAGACATATGAGGGGTGGGTGCCTATCACTCCCAGCAGTGCCCAGACAAATGAGGGGTGGGTGCAGAGGCCTCCCAGCAATGGACAGAGACATGGGGGTGTGTACATCATCCTCCCATTAGCAAAACTCCATGGGTACATGAAGGCATCCACAATGTGCGACTATGTTGATAGTGCCATGACAACACATCACTGACAACAGTGTCCCACTCCCATGAGGATGGATGTCCTTCCCCCACTGCATGACACACCACATGTGGGTGTGATGACAAATTACACATGCATACCCACCCCTGGCGGAGGCAGCACAATACACACACTGAGATCATGCAACAAGACTGTATCCTCATGTGAAACCCCACTAAACTAAGAGAGCCTAAGGGAACACACACTGTCACCCACATTCCAGGACTGATAGGAATGTACAGGTGCTGGGGCAGCCAACAAGTTGTTGCCTCCCATGGAAGGAAAAGGGTGGAGTACCCACAGATACAATGCCCACAATTGTCAGTCAGGTGCCCAAATACCCTGCAGAACAAGTAACACGTGTGCTAGGCTGGGAGTACACACATGCATAGTGCGGAAAAGGGACCATGTCCACATTAAGCCATGGCAACATACTCCATACACAAGTACAGTGACTACCAAGGATGGCACAGACGATGCAGGCGGAGACATTGCTGAGCAGGCATGGGCAAAGTTGAAGGGATCCCTCACACAGCAAGGAACTGTAGACACAGGTCAGCACAACAATTGGGAAACACCCTGCAGGGAAGAAGTCAGGTGCCACAGAGGAAGGAACACTCCTTGGGACAATGTCACCATACAGTAAGAGCTAACATGACCAAAGATTATTTGCAGAGACCTTGTGATGGCACGCAGATACCAGGGTCCTCCCCATGAGCAGCACACTACAACATTTCCCAGACACCTAACACATTATCACCACCCCAACTCAGGGAGCAGCAGCACCAACAGCAATACCAGAAAAGCATTCGTGTGCAAATTAAAAACAAAATGCTTTATTCAGCATAAAAAAAAATTGGATTTGAAATGTACACTATATACAAGGCCCATAGGCCAGTTCATATGCGAAATCCGGGAGGGGGGGGGGGGGGGACACATTGGGACGCGTCTCCCCTAGCTTGCCTGCACAGTTCACAGTTCCTTTCCATCCACAGGGGGGGGCATCATGTGGGGGGGAAGGACCAGGCACCGCAGGGACAGGAGGGGCAAGGGTAGGTGTTGTGGGTTCAGGGACGGACGACTCCACCACAGGGGGGGGGGCAGCGCCAAAGGTGGTGGTTAGGATGGCACTGCACACGGTTGCAAGGTCTGCCAGCGTCTCCCCTGCACCCGAAGGAACCACAGGCCCCAAGGAGGGGGGGGTCGGAGGGATGGGTTGCAGCGCTAGTGGGGGAGGGTGTGGACAGGGGGGGGACTCAACTCCCCTGCCTGGGGACTTCCTGGACCGCTTGCGGGGTGGTGTCACACTGGGGCTGAGGGACAGACTGGCCATGAAGGACTCGTTGTCCGACTGTTGGGCAGGGGAGCTAAGGGGAGTGGTTTTGGAGGAAGTGGGTCGTGAGGACTACGGACTCCCACTGTGGCTGCGTGGCTGCCGTTTGCCCCCCGACCCAGTGGGTGTGCCTACTTCCCCCTGTGTGTGCGTGACTGGAGGAGTGCGCTTGGCCTTCCCTGTTAGTGTGCTGCCTGTGTCTGGTGGGGTGCGTGCATGGGGATGTCTGGGTGTGCTTGGGACAGGCATGGGAGTGGGAAGTGTGGATGGGACAGGGGTAGGGGGGGACGGAGCGCTGCAGGAGACCCACTGCTGCCGTCAGTGACGAGTCCATGGACCTCAGCAACATCCGTTGGTCAGACATCGCTGATGACATGCCCTCCATGTACGACACCATCTGTGTCAGAAGTCTGGTGTGGCCATAGAGGACATTAAGCAGCGATGTCTGACCAACCTGCAACAGCCGCAGGATGTCCACAGACTCGGCATTGACTGCAGCAGGGGAGACAGGGGCAGGGGGTGCGGTGCCTGGCACGAAGGAGACATGTGGTCGCCTAGCACGGACAGAAGGGACCTGAGCAAGTGGGAGGGCGGTGATGGGAATGGAGGGGGCGGCGAGAGATGTACTGCTGCTTTCAGCTGTGGGAGCAGCCTCCGCCCCCTCTGGGAGCTCAGCCTCGGACCCGTCAGCGTCCTAGTCGGTGTTGGGACTGGACAGGTCCTCCGCCTGACTCCCCTCGCCCTCCGTGCCACTTGCTGCACCAGACTCCCCAGCACTGGTGGCACCGGTGCTGGATCCCTCCTCCACGTCCGTGTCGGTGTCACCCTCGGTGTACCCCGACGATGCTGTGGGCAAGGTGAAGAGACAGGAAATAATCAGACACCTGTGTACATATGACACATGAGTCCAAACTACATAGGTCACAGTGCATAGCATGAAAAGCATCATGAGCAACATCTACAATGTTATGCACATATGTAGGCCATGCACTACACAGTTGGTTGAGCCACCATGCCACTTTGAAACAATGGAGAGCATGACACAACAGCAAAGAACTTGTTATCGAATTATACAGAGAAGCTAGTGTCTGGGGACAGTCGAGCACAGCATCTGGACCACACACCGTTGCCAAAAATGGATGAGCAGGAACCATGTCTTTTAACTTTTGACACATGCTGCAAAGCACAAACATTAAACCCTGCACAACATGACTGGGTCAATACTTGTTGAGTGTCTGTTCCGACTATCATCACACACAGGCCAGACCTGGCAAGGAGACATATGCTTTGGACATGTAGGCCTTGCCCGCACAACCCCCCCCCCTACCTGAGACAATGTGATAGAGACAGAGGAAGGACTTACACCTCTTAATCGGGGATCACATTAATGGGCTGCATTAAAGCCTAATTGCACTCTAACTACCCCTTGTGGGGCTGATCACACATATTATTGACAAACAACCATCATCAGATAGTTGTACACAGACACACGGGCACTGGCCAGTGTGAGGATGCACAAGCCACATTGGGTCACCCTGTACAGTGTACACATGTAGCACACTTTACGTAAATACAAATGAGGCCAGGGTACAATGCCACAGAGGCCAACCTATGCTGAAAACACAGAGAATGTCCACAGTGTTGGATGACACACGTGATTCCTAGGAAAAGGTGTCTCAGGGGACTGTAGTGGCCACACTGCTCCATGGTCCTGGATAGATCTGACTGCAACAGGAGCAACCGTCCCCGCACTATGTATATCTCCCCCTCATGCACATCTTGTCTGAGGCCACAACATCGGTCATGCATGCTGCAAGGCAGTTCATTTTAAGCCTCACACTCCTATGTTGAGACTCTGCATCAGTGCCAACAATCATGGACCCCCAAATGACTGAACTGGACAGGGCACAGGCAAGGTCCCAACACATGTCACAGACCACCCCCACACATGATGCAGCAAGCATTGGGCACTTGGATTAACTGCCAGCCTAGATTACCTTGTGCAAGAGTGACTACACACAGACCAATTGATTCAAATAACATACTAATGAGAAATGTGTTATTAGAAACATAGGTGCCAATTCGGATCCTGGAGAAACCGGGTACGAACCGTCGGTCGGAGCGTTTTCCCCGTCCGACTCGTACCCGGGAAATAAACATTACAAACATGGAAGTACGATTCCCACGGAAACACCATTTCCGTACGAATCGTAACAAACACCGAGCGACGAAAAAATACATACCAATGTGATCCGGGAATGCTGCGACGTGACGTTGGGACGCATGCAGGCTGCGGTTCACGAACCAGGAAGTACGATCCGCACCGACGTCACCCCGCACGGATGATATTTTCTGGCTGGCAAAAACTGCCGGGAAACCAGGACGACGCGCACAAGGAGCACCTGTACGCGACGGACAGCCATGGACCCGAACCTACGTGTCATCCCAGCCCTCATAGCAGTCCACCTGCTCTACAGGCACCGCCGCAGAAGGTCAGAATAACACCCAGGGGCAAAGGGGGGGGCAGGGGCAGGACACATAACCCCCACACAAATCACACATGCCCTGGACATACCTGACCTGCAGGACCTGGTCACCTCGAGGGGGTGGGGGCGTGTCCAGCAACGCAAGCGTCTGCCACAACGGAAGTCGATGTTGACGCGAACCGGCAACACAACAATACCGGTATGTACCGTACCCACGCCTTAAGAGCGTGGGTACGGGCCGTACCACGCCCACCACTACGTCACCCAGACAATGGCGGTACGGCCCGTACCCACGTTCGAATGGCCTGGGTACGGATCGTACCAGCATTGTTGGGGGTACGCGTGGTACGACCCGTACCAACGCTCTGAGGGCCTGGGTACGGTGCAGAGCCCCAATGGGTGTGGTAGGGGTACGCACCGTACCCAGGCCTTCAGAGCGTGGGTACGGGTCGTACCACGCGTACCCCCGCATCACCCCAACAATGCTGGTACGGCCCGTACCCAGGCCAATCGAACGTGGGTACGGGCCGTACCGCCATTGTCGGGGTGACGTAGTGGTGGGCGTGGTACAGCCCGTACCCACGCTCTTAAGGCCTGGGGACGGTACGTACCCAGCCCTGCAAACCGTGGGTACAGGAATGTACGGAGCGTACCCCCACCCGTGTATGAATGGAGCGTACCCCCACCCCACCAGTGTATGTACGGACCGTACCCCCACCCCACCAGTGTATGTATGGAGCGCACCCACACCCGTGTATGAATGGAGCGTACCCCCACCCCACCAGTGTATGTACGGAGCGTACCCACACCCGTGTATGAATGGAGCGTACCCCTACCCACCAGTGTATGTATGCACCGTACCCCCACCCGTGTATGAATGGAGCGTACCCACACCCCACCAGTGTATGTACGGAGCGTACCCCCACCCGTGTATGAATGGAGCATACCCCCACCCCACCAGTGTATGTACAGACCGTACCCCCACCCCACCAGTGTATGTACGGAGCGCACCCACACCCGTGTATGAATGGAGCGTACCCCCACCCCACCAGTGTATGAATGGAGCGTACCCACACCCGTGTATGAATGGAGCGTACCCCCACCCGTGTATGAATGGAGCGTACCCCCACCCCACCAGTGTATGTACGGACCGTACCCCCACCCCACCAGTGTATGTACGGACCGTACCCCCACCCGTGTATGCATGCAGCGTACCAACTCCCCACCCGTGTATGTACGGACCGTACCCCCACCCCACCAGTGTATCTACGGATCGTACCCCCACCCGTGTATGAATGGAGCGTACCCCCACCCGTGTATGAATGGAGCGTACCCCCACCCCACCAGTGTATGTACGGACCGAATCCCCACCCCACCAGTGTATGTACGAACCGTACCCCCACCCGTGTATGCATGCAGCGTACCAACTCCCCACCCGTGTATGTACGGACCGTACCCCCACCCGTGTATGAATGGAGCGTACCCCCACCAGTGTATGTATGGACCGTACCCCCACCCCACCAGTGTATGTACGGACCGTACCCCCACCCGTGTATGAATGGAGCGTACCCCCATCCCACCAGTGTATGTACGGACCGTACCCCCACCCGTGTATGAATGGAGCGTACCCACACCCGTGTATGTCCCGACCGTACATGCCCAGACATAGGAGGGGTGTGTGCAGAGTCCTCCCAGCAGTGCCCAGACACAGGAGGGGTGTGTGCAGAGTCCTCCCAGCAGTGCCCAGACATAGGATGGGTGTGTGCTTATCACTCCCAGCAGTGCCCAGACATAGGAGGGGTGTGTGCCTATCACTCCCAGCAGTGCCCAGACATAGGAGGGGTGTGTGCCTATCACTCCCAGCAGTGCCCAGACACAGGAGGGGTGTGTGCAGAGTCTTCCCAGCAGTGCCCAGACGCAGGAGGGGTGTGTGCAGAGTCCCCCCCCCAGCTGTGCCCATGGAAAGAAAGGGGTTGTGTACACACAGATACAATGGCCACAATTGTCAGTCAGGTGCTCAAAGACCCAGCAGAACACGAAACACGTGTGTGGGAGGCTGGGAGTACACACATGCAAAGTGCGGAAAAGGGAACATGTACACATGAAGTCCTGTCAATATACTCCACTCACAAGTACAGTGACCCCCAAGGATGACACAAATGATGCAGGTGGAGACCTTGGCCAGCATGCATGGCCAAAGTTGAAGGGGTCCGTCACACACCCAGCAAATGTAGAAACAGCACTGCACAAATGTCTTCACAGCACCCTGCAGGGAAGATGTCAGGGTCCACAGAGGAAGGAACACACCTTGGGACAATGTCACCATGCAGTAACAGCTTACATGACCAAAGTTTGATAGCAAATACCATGTGATGGCACACAGATAACAGGGTCCACCCCACGAACAGCACACTACAACACATCCCAGACACCTAACACATTAACGCCACCCCAAATCATGGAGCAGCCCCATCAACCGCAATGCCAGAAAAGCAGTAGTGTGCCAAGGAAAATAAAATAGCTTTATTCAGCAATGTCCCAAAATGATTTGTACGAAGAGTTCAAAATGCACAAGGCACATAGGGCAGTCCATTGTTCCAATCCAGGTGGGGGACTGTTGGACCTGGCATCTTTGGCGCGGTTACCCCTGACTTTTTTGCCTCTACCCCCTGTATTTTTTATGCTGGATTTCGTTTTTGCTGGTTTACATGCTTTGGGCACTTTGCCACTGCTGATCAGTGTCAAAGTGCAAGTGCTCCCTTGGTAAATTGTTATATTGATTGGTTATCCATGATTGGTATATTTGTTTCACCTTTCAGCCCCTAGTAAAGTGCACTGCGTGTGCCAGGGCTGGTGATTCAAATGCTACTAGTGGGCTGCAGCACTGATTGTGCCACCCACAGGAGTTGCGCTAAAATGATGTCTTAGGCCTGCTTGCAGTGCCTATGTGCAGTCCAGGACTGCCATGTTGACCTGGCCAGTGCACCCACTGACCAGGCCTTATCCTTCCCTTTCTGTACATGTCAGGCATCCCTATGGTGGCCCTAGGTACCCCCCTGGGCTGGGTGCAGTGTATCTGAAAGGTAGGGCATGTACTGAGGTGTGTAACATGCCCTGGTAGTGAATTACAGCCATTTTCGTTTTTCACTGCTGAGAGGCCATCTTGCCCATAGGATAGAATGGGGGAGGCTGTTTACATGCCTATCTTCCCATAAGGGCAAGATAGAAAATCCAAGTTTGGTATCTTTGTGTTCAGAATTTAATTATACATCTTTTTAGCAAGATGGTCTTTAAATTCACTGTGTGAGAATAGCACTTTTTAGAAAGTAGCTATTCTCCTGTTTAACCTTCCTGTGTGCTGGTTGGCTGACTGGAGTCATGTGATGGGCTAGGTGGCTCCAGGAGCCTGGATGAGTCAGCAGCAGGGTGAATAGGGAGATCTGCTTTAGATGGGTGGGAGGAGTAGTCCCTGGGTTTGAATAGGGCTGCCCCTGCCAGCACAAAGCTGGCTCCACCCCCTGCTGGCCAGGCTGAGGACTCTGCCTCTGCTGGCACAAAGAAGGCTCCACCTCCTGCTGAGCGTCTAACGACCCTGCCCCTCACTCTGAAAGGAACCAGGTGCTCCAGAGCAGAGCACACCCAGGAACCGGTTTGAGCAGGGGAATCCCCCCACTGGAACAAAGAGACAAAGACTTGGAGGGGTATAAGAAGAGGACCCCAGACACCTAAACTTTAGATCACTTTGGAACTAAAAAGAAACCTCTGCCAAGGAGAAAGCTGAAAAGGACTGAAGAGGAGAAGACTGCCTGCTTGCTGTTTTGCTTTGCTGCCAAGGAGAGGGGAAGGACTTTGCTGTGTCCCCTTCTTTTGATTCTGATCTCCAAGGGCCTGAGAAGAGCTGGCTCCCTGTTAAGAAGTCCCAGGAACAAAAGGACTTCACCACCAGCTCCCCTGGAACTCTGCTGAAGGAGTTCTGACCTGCCTTGGAGTGCTTGCCCAGTCTTGGAGCCTCAGGAGGTCGTTTTTGCTGTGTTTGGGAGCTGGGAAGCAGAAGCGTGAAAAAGAGTAACTGGTACCCAACGCATCATCCGATTGCGTGTCGCAAGAACGAGTGTGCGAGGAGAATATCATCGCGGCGTCATCGCAGCACCCGGAGTCCCCGCATCGCCGAGTGCGTCAAGCATCGTCCCGGTGCGAGAAGATTCCTGGCGCTGCGAGGGTCGTCGCAGAACCAGTTTGCGGGCCGCACCACTGCTGGTGCGTGAAAGTATCCAGTCGCTGCGTGCGTCGACGCAGAGTCCCGTTCCGTGGCGCATCGAGAGTTGCGGCGCCGGAAGTCAACGCTGCGCCGCGCCATCGTGCCACATCGAAGAGTGTCGCATCAAACCTGTGTGTGAAGCTTCCCCCTAAGAAACCTACGCAACGAAAGCCAAAGTAATCGCATCCTCCCCCCTACAGATCGGAGCCGGCACATCCACCTCTGCTGCATGAAGCAGGGCTGCTGCAAAGCCTCCCCAGGATCTCAGGAGTATCGCATCGCCTTTGCCATCTTCCTTGTTATAGCTTTTGGGAACCTTATCGCAACTACAGGTACTGTTAGGCACGAAAGTGTCGCATTTTGTGCATTGAGAGTCGCATTGTGCAAGACACTGACTTTTACATCCTGGAGTACTTTCTGCAAACTCTTGAACTATCTTTAAAGTAACCTTTTTGAATTATATGTTGGTTTGTCTGTAGTATTTGGTCTTGTGAAGCTTTTAGTAAAGATACCTTATTTTTCTAAAACTGGTGTGGAGTAAATCTGTGGTGTTTTCACTGTGTTACTGTGAGTGTTGGTACAAATACTTTACACATTGCCTTTGATAGCCCAGACTGCTCAGGCCAAGCTAACTAGAGGGTGAGCAGGGGTTATCTTAACAGTGTATCCCCCTTTCCCTGACTAGAAGCAAGGGTCCCTACTTGGACAGTGGTACCTACCCTGCCAACTAGAGACTCCCAGATCTAACATTGGTGGTCAGCGGTGAGGATTGAACATGTATTTGTACTTGACCCACAGTAATTGGTGCACATCACTAGGAGTGCAGACCAATAGACAACCACATACTGTGTTTTTCTATTTTTGAGTAACTCTTCAAGAGCATCATGTCTCAGGTGGCAACAAGTGAGAGGGCAGAATTGGAGTTTTCCATTGCGGATTTATATTCATACAAAGTTGAGGAGCTCAAACAATTCTGCAAAGACCTTGGTTGCCCTGTGAAAAGCAGAGCTAGAAAAGATGTTCTACAAAGAATCTTGAAGGCCTGGTGGGAGGCCCAAGAGGAAGGTGGTGCAAATGAAGAGGATGGTTTTGTTCCCCAAGATCTGCCTGTGGGCAGAGCAGTCTCAAGGGCTGGCAGCTCCCATTCCAGTAGGGGGCTCACTCCAGAGGAGTTGGAGGAGAATGAAAGGGTGAGAAACCATGAAATGGAAATGATGAAAATGAAAATGAAGCAATTGGAAGTAGAGAAGGACAAGGCGGCGAAGGAGAGCAAGAATGCCCGTGCCTTGGAAGAGAAGAAATTGCTTCTGGCTCATGAAGTGAGCATGAGAGAACTGGACATCAAGGCCAAGCAGGTGGAGTCCGGTTCGAATGGTGGCAGCGCACAGCCAGTGCAGGGGGGTAAAGTAGATATCCCCAAGGATTTAGTACAGAATTACAATAGGAGTGAAGATATCTATGCCTGGTTTACATCGTATGAAATAGCATTGAGAATGAATGGTGTGCCTTAACAGCATTGGGGGGCGGGCCTGTGGAAACATTTTGAGGCTTCTGGGAGGAGTGCTCTAGAGCCCTTAGAATTAGCAGGTGCCATGACCTATCCCAATATGAAGGAGGCCCTATGTCTCAGGTATGGACTTACTCCAGAGCAGTATAGACTGCAGTTTAGGAACTCCAAGAAGAAAGAGTCTGAGACTTGGATGGAGTGTGTGAATCTGTACTCGCGGGCACTGGAAGGTTGGATGAAGGGCAGCAAGGTAACTGATTATAAGGGGTTGTTACATTTAATTAGTTGGGAGAGCTTGAGTAGTCTATGTGTTCCAGAGCTGCGCCAGCATCTTTTAGACAGCAAGCTGACGGACCCCATTGAGCTTGCTAAGGATGCGGACTGCTGGACCAGTACCAGGGTCCACAGAGGAATTGTGGGTACCATTGCCAAAGGTGGGCAGGGTCCCCAGCAGAAGAGTGGGGGGGACAAGGGTAACCAAAAGGAGTTCTCACAAGGGCCCCAAAACAGTTCCCAGGGTAACCAGTCCCAGCCCCCCAAGTCAAAACCCAAACCAACCTGGCCCCCTAAGGGCAGGTCGGATAACAAGGGTCCCATTAGGTGTTATCACTGTCAGGAATTGGGTCACAAGTCTCCTGTGTGTCCCAAGAAATCCCAGGCACCCTCTGGTGCTCCAACACCGGGTATAGCTAGTGTAGCTTTTGGTGGGGATTTAATTTCTAGCGATTTGGAGGGATTAGCAGTTATGTCCCTTGTCTCTCTAGGAGACACAGAGATGGTCCAGGAAACCCCTGTCCCTGATAACACTAAGAAGTACAGGCAGTGGGTGACCATCAATGGGAAGAGGGTGGAGGCTCTCAGGGACACTGGAGCCAGTGTGACCATGGTCAGGTGTCAGTGGGTCCCTGAGGAGCTAATCATTCCCGATGTACTTCACCCTGTAGTGTCAGCTGACAACTCTGTGCGCCTTTGCAAGGTAGCACATGTTCCCTTTGAGTGGGGGGGGGTCTCAGGTCCTCTCAGAGTTGTTGTGAGTCCATCCATGCCAGTAGACTGTCTGCTAGGTAATGACCTGGAGAGTTCCCCATGGAAGGAGGTGGAACGCCAGGCTCATTTGGAGATGTTGGGTTTGCCTGAGTGGGTCTGTGTGACCACCCGGTCCATGGCAGCCAGACAGGGTTGTGAAGCAGACCTGGAGCCTGAAACAGTGGCCCAGGTCCCTGCCAGAAAGAGGAAGGGCAAGGGGCGTGGTGCGTCCACCCCCACTGTTCCCACGGTCCAGGAAGGAGCAGAACCTGCGGGGGATGCCCTGGAGCCTACAGGGGAACAGGTAGCTGAGCTGGGAGACATACCTGAGCTGACCCATTGGCAGCAAGAGGGTGGTCCCTCCAGAGAGGAGTTCTGCCGAGCGCAGAAGGCATGTCCTACTCTTGAAGGTCTGCGGCACCAGGCTGCAGACCAGGCAGCAGGTGCTGATCTGAAGAACTTCTTTCTCTACTGGGAGAATGACTTGTTGTACAGTGAGCCTAGGTTTGCTGAGCCCAGTGGATCACGTACCCTGGTGGTACCCGCAGGGTTCAGAGACTTCCTACTGGGTCTGGCTCACGACGTGCCTCTTGCAGGACCTCTCGGGCAGGACAAGACCCGACAAAGGCTTGCCACCCACTTTTACTGGCCCGGGATGAAGACGGACGTCGCTTCCTTTTGTAAATCATGCCAGACTTGCCAGGCAAGTGGCAAGGCTGGAGGAAAATGCAAAGGCCCTCTCCAGCCTTTTCCGGTAGTGAGCACCCCTTTCGAGCGGGTGGGGATAGATATTGTGGGGCCACTGGACCCCAGGACAGCCTTAGGCAACAGGTTCATCCTGGTCCTGGTGGATCATGCCACCCGGTACCCGGAGGCTATCCCTCTCAGGACAACCACAGCCCCGGTGGTGGGCCGTGCGTTGAAGGGGATCTTTTCCCGTGTGGGTTTCCCCAAAGAGGTGGTATCTGACCGGGGTACCAACTTCATCTCCAGGTATATGAAGTCTCTGTGGGAGGAGTGTGGGGTAACTTATAAGTTCACCACTCCTTACCACCCTCAAGGAAATGGGTTGGTTGAAAGGTTCAACCGGACCCTGAAAGGCATGATCATGGGGCTGACAGAGCCCATGAGACGGAAGTGGGACGTCTTTTCGCCATGCCTATTATTTGCCTACAGGGAGGTACCACAAAAATCTCTAGGGTTCAGTCCCTTTGAGCTTTTGTACGGGCACCCTGTTAGAGGACCTCTCAGTCTGGTGAAGGAGGGTTGGGAGAAATCCCCTGGGAAAACCCCCCAGGATGTGTTCAGCTATGTGCTGGCCATCCGCAACCAGACACAGCGCTTCCGGGCCCTCACTCAGGAGAACCTGGAAGCCAGCCAGGATGAGATGAAGAGGTGGTATGACCAGCATACCACTCTGGTGGAATTTCAACCTGGGCAGATGGTGTGGGTGATGGCGCCAGTGGAGCCTTGCGCGCTCCAAGACAAGTGGACTGGGCCATATGAGGTGGTGGAGCGCAAGAGTGAAGTGACCTACCTGGTCAACTTGCGGTCTCCCAGGAACCCCATGAGGGTCCTACACGTGAACCGCCTCAAACCCCATTTTGAGAGGTCTGAAATCACAATGCTACTTGCTACAGATGCAGGGATGGAGGAGGATAGCGATCCTCTTCCTGACCTCCTGGAAGCTAAGGAGCAAGATGGGTCAGTGGATGGAGTGGTCCTCTCGCCCACCCTGACCCCAGAACAGCAGAGGGACTGTCGCCATGTGCTGGGTCAGTTTGCATCTCTGTTCTCCCTGACCCCCGGTATCACCAACTGGTGTGTCCATGACGTGGACACGGGAGATAGCATGCCTGTGAAACAGAAGTTTTACCGGGTGGCTGACAAGGTCAGGGCCAGCATCAAGAAGGAGGTTTCTAAGATGTTGGAACTAGGGGTAATTGAGCCCTCCAGCAGCCCCTGGGCTAGCCCAGTGGTACTTGTACCGAAAGCTGCTGCGCCAGGTGCCACTCCAGAACTTAGGTTTTGTGTGGACTACCGTGGGCTCCATGCGGTCACGAAGACTGACGCACACCCCATCCCCAGAGCTGATGAGCTCGTGGATCGGTTGGGAGCTGCCAACTACCTCAGTACGTTTGATTTAACTTCTGGGTACTGGCAGATTGCCTTAACTGATGGGGCCAAGGAGAGGTCTGCGTTTTCAACGCCAGAGGGGCACTTCCAGTTCCATGTCATGCCCTTTGGGTTGAAGAACGCCCCTGCCACATTCCAGAGACTGGTCAACCAGGTATTGTCCGGGCTGGAGCAATTCAGCGCCGCATATCTGGACGACATTGCTGTGTTCAGCTCCACTTGGGAAGAACACTTGCAACACCTCTGCGCAGTGTTGAAGGCTCTGCACAATGCAGGCCTCACTATCAAGGCCAGTAAGTGCCAGATAGGGCAGGGTTCGGTGGTGTAGTTGGGACACCAAGTAGGAAGCGGCCAGGTTGCGCCCCTACAAGCCAAGATAGATACCATCCGGGCCTGGGAACCCCCCAAGACCCAGACAGCGGTGAGAGCCTTCTTAGGACTCACCGGGTACTTTCGCCGTTTTGTCAAGGGGTATGGCACCATTGTTGCTCCCTTGACAGAACTAACTTCCAAGAAGTTACCGAAGAAAGTGATTTGGACCAGTGCCTGCCAAGAAGCTTTTGATGCCCTCAAGGAGGCCATGTGTACAGCACCTGTACTCAAGGCGCCTGACTTCTCCAAGGAATTCATAGTGCAGACAGACGCTTCTGAGCATGGAGTGGGAGCGGTGCTCTCACAACTAAATGATGAGGACTTGGACCAACCTGTAGCTTTCATTAGTAGGAGGCTACTTCCCAGGGAACAGAGGTGGAGTGCGATTGAAAGGGAAGCTTTTGCTGTGGTCTGGGTGCTGAAGAAGCTGAGACCCTACTTGTTTGGGACTCACTTCCGGGTTCAGACGGACCACAGGCCCCTCAGATGGTTGATGCAGATGAGGGGTGAGAATCCTAAGCTGTTGAGGTGGTCCATTTCCCTACAGGGGATGGACTTTACGGTGGAACACCGCCCCGGTACAGAACACGCCAACGCTGATGGTCTGTCCAGGTTTTTCTGCCTTAGCGATGAGAACTCCCAAGAGGGTGGGTAGTTCTCCCCACTTTCAGCTGGAGGGGACACGTGTTGGACCTGGCATCTTTGGCGTGGTTACCCCTGACTTTTTTGCCTCTACCTCCTGTATTTTTGATGCTATGCTGGTTTAGATGCTTTTAGCACTTTGCCACTGCTGATCAGTGTCAAAGTGCAAGTGCTCCCTTGGTAAATTGTTATATTGATTGGTTATCCATGATTGGTATATTTGTTTCACCTGTCCGCCCCTAGTAAAGTGCACTGAGTGTGCCAGGGCTGGTGATTCAAATGCTACTAGTGGGCTGCAGCACTAATTGTGCCACCCACAGGAGTAGCGCTAAAAGGATGTCTTAGGCCTGCTTGCAGTGCCTATGTGCAGTCCAGGACTGCCATGTCGACCTGGCCAGTGCACCCACTGACCAGGCCTTATCCTTCCCTTTCTGTACATGTCAGGCATCCCTATGGTGGCCCTAGGTACCCCCCTGGGCTGGGTGCAGTGTATCTGAAAGGTAGGGAATGTACTGAGGTGTGTAACATGCCCTGGTAGTGAATTACAGCCATTTTCGTTTTTCACTGCTGAGAGGCTTTCTTGCCCATAGGATAGAATGGGGAAGGCTGTTTACATGCCTATCTTCCCATAAGGGCAAGATAGAAAATCCAAGTTTGGTATCTTTGTGTTCAGAATTTAATTATACATCTTTTTAGCAAGATGGTCTTTAAATTCACTGTGTGAGAATAGCACTTTTTAGAAAGTAGCTATTCTCCTGTTTAACCTTCCTGTGTGCTGGTTGGCTGACTGGAGTCATGTGATGGGCTAGGTGGCTCCAGGAGCCTGGATGAGTCAGCAGCAGGGTGAATAGGGAGATCTGCTTTAGATGGGTGGGAGGAGTAGTCCCTGGGTTTGAATAGTGCGAGGAGAATTTCATCGCGACGTCATCGCAGCACCCGGAGTCCCCGCATCGCCGAGTGCGTCGAGCATCGTCCCGGTGCGAGAAGATTCCTGACGCTGCGAGGGTCGTCGCAGAACCAGTTTGCGGGCCGCACCACTGCCGGTGCGTGAAAGTATCCAGTCGCTGCGTGCGTCGACGCAGAGTCCCGTTCCGTGGCGCATCGAGAGTTGCGGCGCCGGAAGTCAACGCTGCGCCGCGCATCGTGCCACATCGAAGAGTGTCGCATCAAACCTGTGCGTGAAGCTTCCCCCTAAGAAACCTACGCAACGAAAGCCAAAGTCATTGCATCCTCCCCCTACAGATCGGAGCCGGCGCATCCAACTCTGCTGCGTGAAGCAGGGCTGCTGCAAAGCCTCCCCAGGATCTCAGGAGTATCGCATCGCCTTTGCCATCTTCCTTTTTATAGCTTTTGGGAACCTTATCGCAACTACAGGTACTGTTGGGCACGAAAGTGTCGCATTTTGTGCATTGAGAGTCGCATTGTGCAGGACACTGACTTTTACATCCTGGAGTACTTTCTGCAAACTCTTGAACTATCTTTAAAGTAACCTTTTTGAATTATATGTTGGTTTGTCTGTAGTATTTGGTCTTGTGAAGCTTTTAGTAAAGATACCTTATTTTTCTAACACTGGTGTGGAGTAAATCTGTGGTGTTTTCACTATGTTACTGTGAGTGTTGGTACAAATACTTTACACATTGCCTTTGATAGCCTAGACTGCTCAGGCCAAGCTACCTAAAGGGTGAGCAGGGGTTATCTTAACAGTGTATCCCCTTTCCCTGACTAGAAGCAAGGGTCCCTACTTGGACAGTGGTACCTACCCTGCCAACTAGAGACTCCCAGAGCTAACAGGGACACATTGGGATGCGTGTCCCCTAGCTTGCCTGCACAGTTCAGACCACCTTGTCATCCACAGGGGGGGGGCATCATGTGGGGGGGAAGGACCAGGCACCGCAGGGACAGGAGGGGTAAGGGTAGGTGTTGTGGGTGCAGGGACGGACGACTCCAACACAGGGGGTGGGGCAGCGCCAAAGGTGGATTCGAGCACGGCGCTGCACACTACTGCCAGGTCACCCAGCGCCTCCCCTGCACCCGAAGGAACCACAAGCCCCAAGGAGGGGGGGGGGGCGCAGGGATGGGTCGCAGTGCTACCGGGGGAGGTTGTGGACAGGGGGGGGACTCTACTCCCCTGCCGGTGTCCTGCCTCCACCGCTTGCGGGGTGGTGCCACACAGGGGCTGATGGACACACGGGGCAGGACTGACCCTGTGTCCGACTCTTGGCCAGGAGAGCTGAGGGGAGTGGATTTGGAGGGTGGTGGTCGTGAGGAATGTGGACTCCCACTCTGGCTGCGTGTCTTCCGTTTCCCCCCCGACCCAGTGGGTGTGCCTACTTCACCCTGTGTGTGCGTGCCAGGAGGTGTGCGCTTTGCCTTCCCTTGTGGTGTGGTGCCTGTGTCTGGTGGTGTGCATGCATGGCTACGTCTGGGTGTGCTTTGGACAGGCATGGGAGTGGGAAGTGTGGATGCTGCAGGGGTAGGGGGGGGACGTAGCGCTGCAGGAGACCCAATGCTGCAGTCAGTGTCGAGTCTATGGACCTCAGATAGTTGCGTTGGTCAGACTGCGCAGCTGAAATGCCCTCCATGTATGCCTCCCATCTGGTTGAGCACTTGGCTGTGGCCATGGAGGACATTAAGCATCGCAGTCTGACCAACCTGCAATTGCCGCAGGATGTCCACAGACTCGGCATTGGTGGCAGCAGTGGAGACAGGGGCAAGGGGTGCGGTGCCTGGCAAGAAGGAGACACGTGGTGACCGAGCACGGCGGGAAGGGACACGAGCAAGTGGGAGGCCGGTGATCGGAATGGAGGGGGCGGGTAGTGATGGAGTGCTGCTGTCAGCTGTGGGAGCAGCCTCCGCCCCCTCGGAGTGCTCAGCCTCGGACCCGTCTGCATCATAGTTGGTGGTGGTTTGACTGGACAGGTCCTCCGCTGCACTCCCGTCGGCCTCCGTGCCACTCGATGTGCCAGACAACTCTGCACTGCTGGCACTGGTGCTCGCTCCCTCCTCACGGTCCGTGCCAGTGTCTCCCTCGTAGTCCCCCGACGATGCTGTGGGCAAGGTGAAGAGACAGGAGAAATCAGACACCTGTATACATATGTCACATGAGTCAACTCTACATAGGTCACAGTGCATAGCCTGAAAAGCTACAAGAGTAACATCTACAATACATGGTACCTATGTAGTCCCTGCAACACACAGTTTGTTGACCCCCCATGCCACTGTTAAAATATGGAGAGCATGACACAATAGCAAATAACTTGATTTCAAATTGGACAGAGGAGCCAGGCTCTGGGGACAATCTAGCACAGCATCAGCGACACACAGCGTAGCCAAGAAAGGGATGAGCAGTAACCATGTCAAGCAACTCTTGGGACATGCTGCAAAGGTAATACTGAAAAACATGGCCAACATGACTGGGGCACTGCACCTTGTGTTTGTCCACACAAACATCACACACTGGCCAGACCGAGCAAGGAGACTTCAGGTTTGGACATGTAGGCCTTGCCCGCACCAACCCCCCCCACCTGAGACAATGTGATTGAGACAGAGGAAGTACTTACACCTCTTAGTCTGGGATGAAAACACATGGCCTGCAATTAATCCTGATTGCACACAAACTACCCCTGGTGCGCCTGTCCACATATATCACTGACAAACAACCATCATCAGATAGTTGTATCAAGACACACAGTCCCCTGTGAGTATGCACCAGCTAATTTAGGTCACCCTGTACAGTGGACACATGTAGCACAGTATACGTGAATACAAATGAGGCCATGGTACTATGCCACAGGGCCCAAACGATGCTGAAGACACAGAGAATGTCCACATTGTCTGATGACACACATGATACCTAGGAAAAGTTGCCCCGGGGACTGTAGTGGCCACACCACTTCATGGCCCTGGATGGATATGACTGGAACACAAGCCACCATCCCTGCACTATGCACATCTCACGCTCAAGCACATCATGTCAGAGGGCACAACATTCGACATGCAGGCAGTAAGGCAGTACACATGAAACACACACTCCCATGTCGGGACTCAGCATCAGTGCCAACTAACATGGACCCCACAATGACAGAACTGGCCAGGGCACAGGCAACGTGCAAAAACTTGTTACACACCACCCCCACACATGATGCTGCAAGCATTGGGCACTTGGAGTAACTGCCAGCCTAGATGACCTTGTGCAAGAGTGACTACACACAGACCAGGGAACACATGGCAAGGAGGGTAAGGGAGGAAGAACAGTACCGCTTTACTTTGTGGAACAGGATATGCACTGCACATTTAAACCTTGGCAGTGTATCCATGCAACTGCGCACTTCCAAGAGCTGGTCACACACAACAAACACACATGTACCTACCCCCTTCCTGCTGCTGCTTCTCCAGTAAGCGCCTGTCCAAGTCGGGGAAGACCACCGCCAGCACACGCTTCTGGATGTGGGTCAGACGCCGGCGCCCACGGTTTTTCTGGCTCACAGGTGAGTTCCCCAGCAGGACCCGTGTGATCCTCGGCGTCAAGCACCGGATGTCCTGCCAGCGTTTCCTCACCTGGGCTAGGCGCCGCTTCCGACCCTCTGTCCTCCTCACGGCACTGACTGCTTGCTTCCAGATCTCCCCCTTGGCACAGACGCCTACCTGTGAGGATGCAAAAGTGACAATACATCAATCCACCTTATCAATGATACAGAGACACACATTTTACAAATTATGCATGTTTGAACTGGCCATAGTATGCAGCCAACTCATTGCACCTTTGCCATAGTGACATCATCCTCCTGGGAATGGGCGAATGCAGTAGGTGCCATAGAAAGTACACAGGTGGCATGAGGGGTGCAACACAATCAATGATGCAGGCGCACACTGTGCATCCCAAGCTACAACAGGAATCTGAACAGTACCCTTAAGCAGTCACATGCCCCAGCCCACTTACGCTACCTCAGCAGAGTACACAGACACACACAGGCACAGAACTATCACCTGGCATAGGCAACTGCCGCTACAAACCTCACTCTGCACATGTGCCACTAGACTGGGGGTGTCACAGATGTGGGGCTGTCTCAGCACGGCAGACATCCAGCACAGCTCCCTGCTCACATCAGATGGCCAGGGTGTATCCATCCCACATGCAGCTGGGGTGCAACACTCCACATATGCACACACCCACATGACAGGGGACTCACACACCAATGTCCAGGGTACGACCACATAATTTGCACACTCTCACCACAGGTACACTGAACAGACACACTTCAGTGGGTCCTGGCACCTATCACCCTGGGGGGAGCACAGACTCACATCAGGACTGTAGAAACAACATTTCCAGGAGGATGAGGCAGTCCGAAAGCGGCATGCACCATGCAGTGATCGTCACAGTAAGGACCATGCTAGTGCGTTGTGCACACAGGAACTACAGCATGCTCTGCATGGGAGACATGAGCCCTTCCCCCCCCCCCCCCCCCCCCCCTGGGACCCACTATGAAGAACCCTGCATGTCTGTCACACCTGGACACAATGCCAGAAGTCACAGTCACTAAAAGGGGCACAGTTTAAGCTGGTGGAGTCTGCACTCACCTGCTCCCCTGGTCGACCATACAGCATGGTGTGCTGTGGGAGGATCACATCCACCAACGCCATATTCTCCTCCATGGTGAATGGCTGGGCCCTCTCCACAGACCTGGACATGGTGCCAGAGGAATCACAAGCAGCTGCATGTGTTGTTGAATGCAAGGATGTGCAGGCAAGTGCTCTCTCAAGGGACCTGGCTGCCTTATATCTTCCTTGCTGGCCTGTTTCATTTACAGGAGTACAGAGTGATTGGCTCAGTCACATTTGCATCCTACGTGTCGTCCAATCATTTTAAAACTACCCCAGTGACAGGCTTTGCATGGTCTTAAAATTGAGCATGATGTAATGTCAACAACCACATTGCAACAAAGTAAATTGTCTCCAACCGACTTCTGCTGGCCACATGATGCAAAATTCAAACCTGAAACTCGGTCTCCATGACAACCAGCATGCATTTAGGCCCCTATACTTGTCCCCTATGGCAATCCTATGTCACAACACAGGTACGGT
This sequence comes from Triturus cristatus, assembly GCF_964204655.1. NCBI lineage: Eukaryota > Metazoa > Chordata > Amphibia > Caudata > Salamandridae > Triturus > Triturus cristatus. The sequence continues at coordinate 195,437,393 of NC_140579.1, forward strand.
GCGTCCCACAGCCCTAGGGCACCCCAAATGCATTGCAACGGACCGTACACGCGTGTGTACGGTCCCTATCACTATGGGGGTGCTGGCGTATGCGTACGCCTTAGTAGTCCGGACCGTACACACGCGTGTGTACGGTCCCTATCACAATGGTGGTGCTGGCGTATGCGTACGCCATAGTGATAGGGACCGTACACACGCGTGTGTACGGTCCGGACTACTATGGCGTACACGTACGCGAGCACCCCCATAGTGATAGGGACCGTACACACACGTGTGTACGGTCCGGACTACTAAGGCGTACGCATACGCCAGCACCACCATAGTGATACGGACCGTACACGCGTGTGTACGGTCCGGACTACTATGGCATACATGTACGCGAGCACCCCCATAGTGATGGGGACCGTACACACGTGTGTGTCCGGACTACTAAGGCGTACGCATACGCCAGCACCACCATAGTGATACGGACCGTACACGCGTGTGTACGGTCTGGACTACTATGGCGTACACGTACGCGAGCACCCCCATAGTGATAGGGACCGTACACACGCGTGTGTACGGTCCCTATCACTATGGGAGTGCTGGCGTACGTGTATGCCTTAGTAGTCCGGACCGTACACACGCGTGTGTACGGTCCGGACTACTAAGGCGTACGCATACGCCAGCACCACCATAGTGATACGGACCATACACGCGTGTGTATGGTCTGGACTACTACGGCGTACACGTACGCGAGCACCCCCATAGTGATAGGGACCGTACACACGCGTGTGTACGGTCCGGACTACTAAGGCGTACGCATACGCTAGCACCACCATAGTGATACGGACCGTACACGCGTGTGTACGGTCTGGACTACTATGGCGTACACGTACGCGAGCACCCCCATAGTGATAGGGACCGTACACATGCGTGTGTACGGTCCCTATCACTATGGGAGTGCTCGCGTACGTGTACGCCTTAGTAGTCCGGACCGTACACACGCGTGTGTACGGTCCGTATCACTATGGCGTACGCATATGCCAGCACCACCATAGTGATAGGGACCCCACACACGCCCTTGGAGCGTATGTACGGTGGGATTCACACCTGACAGTGGTGACAGGCGGCACACAGGAATGAATTGAGCTGTCATACATGGCCAAGGCTAGACATCAAGGCATCGTCTGTGCAGTACTACATGTGTCGGGCACAGGTGGGTCAGGCTGTGATGTGGGACCATACTCCTGAGGTGTGAAGCTAATTACAGTATGATGGGCTCTGTACACATGTCACGTGTGATGGTGCCCTATGTGCCACACATCCCCTTCACTCCTTTGACATGTGTGCATGTAGTACAGACTTGGTGGGCCATGCGTCACTGGCATGGCACAGTCACCGACACCCGCAAATGTCCCCTGATGCCAGGTACATGGAATGTTACCCCTGACAAGTGAATGCCCGCGTTGCACGCTGTAGCTATGTCATGTGTGTGTCATGTGTTCCCATAGGTTTGCTGTAGGTGTTTGGTCAAATGCATCTGCTGTTGCTGCAACCAACATGTGTCTGTGTGTAGATGGGCATGGCACACTGTTACGCACACCAGCACACATGTGTAATCCGACGTAAGGTGTGTATGTATGCATCGACACGGAGTTTCAAAACAAGGACATATCTGCATACTCTCAATGTATGTGTGATCAGTCTTGACATGTAATCCTTCATGGCAAGGTGTGTGGTCTGTCCTTTTTCTATTACATGTGACCTGTGCCTCTAGTGTTCCGCAACCTGTCTTTACAATAAACATCCTTCCTCTGCACATATTTGGATGTCTGTAACTCCTGTAATGCGTCTGCCTGCTCACTTACACTGGCCCACAGCTAGTTTCATGGCATGGCATAATGAGGTTGAGAATCAACGTTTGGAGCTGGCTCTTGGTAGGCGTGTCACATGCCTGGCAAACGTGTCCAGGGCATATTGCAGAGACCTGACTCTGTATGTAGCATATGTGTATTGCCTGTTGAGCATGTGCTCTGTACATTGACATTGGTGGTGTACTGTACTCACTCTTCGTTGTCCCTTCTAATTCACTGCAGGGCTCCGCCTCTCCCTCGAGCAATTCCGGACTTGGCTGACATGCGGGAAAATGACTGTATACGCCGCTACCGCTTCCCCCAACGTTTGATTGTGGACTTGACGACACGGCTGGCAGCACACCTCCAACCGCTACACAGGTATCCTGGTGCACTGACACCCAAGATGAAGGTGATGGCAGCCCTACATTTCTTTGCCACGGGTACCTTTCAACATACCATGTTAAGCCGTGTTCTGCATGATTTTTTAGAGGCCATGTTGGAGCACCTTGATGAGTTCATTAAATTCCCAACTCCTGAGCAGTTGACAGCTGTCAAGCGTGAGTTCTATGCCCTGGGAGGGATGCCCCATGTCATTGGGTCCATAGATGGAACACATGTGGCTTTGGTACCACCACAGGCACAGGAGGTAGCCTTCCGTAACCGCAAGCATTACCACTCGGTGTGTCTTGCCAACATGGTGATTTCACATGTCTGTGCTCGTTTCCCAGGATCCGCACACGATGCGTACATCATGAGGCGTAGCAGGGTGCCTGAAATGATGCTGCAGATGCGCAACGAACAAGCATGTATTGTTGGTGGGTATACTCTGGCAGTCCTGTATTTAACGTCATCTTCCTGTCTTACTGCTTCTCCTGACCCACTGTTGTCCATGATGTTTCCATGTAGGGGACGCTGGCTATCCAAACATGCCATGGCTGATCACGCCTCTCCGCAACCCCAGCACGGCTGCCGATTGGCCTCCTGAAGAGCCGATTCCGTTGCCTCCACAAGACTGGTGGCGCACTCCCATATGCACCGGTGAAGGTCTGCAAGATATTCCTCGTGTGCTGCATGCTGCACAACATGGCAGTGGAGAAAGCTGTGCCACTCATCCTGGATCCAGATGAGCAGGACCAGCCACCCGTGGAGGATGAAGGGCTTTGGCACGATGCAAGTGATGTGGAGGAGGAGGAGGCAGTAGAGGACATGCGGAGTCGGCTCATACGCGACTTCTTTGCTTAGTGGTGAGTTCCAGTGTCTGAGTGTGCACGCATTTGGCTGTGTGTGGCATGTGTTGCAATGTGTGTGTCCATCTGCATGTCTTCCAAGTGAGTCAGAGTTGTGTTTGGATGTCACTCGAGTGATGGTGCAATAGAAGAATGTTTTTCCAGAGTCATCATTGTCACCTCGCATGTTGACAACCTAATACGTGTCGAGTACATGCACATGCATGCGGATGTGCTTCTTTTGGCTGACTTCTGGTGTGTCTCCCATCCACAGGTACTTGCGCATGCTGTCTGATGGTGGCATTGTTGTGCTCCTGCTATTCCTCATGAACACAGCAACATGTGCTGAATCAGCGTTACATGCACGGACAAGTTCGAAAATCTCCTTCGGGTAAGGGATGCAGCACGGCTTTTTGGGAGTGGTATTTGTTTTGAATGTGTGTGCACTGCTCCTGTTCATGTTTGGATACTTCACATACATGTAGATTCACCATGGGGCACATGACCTGGAGCAGAATTCACCTGAATTGATGGTCAGACTTGGTGACAGTCATCTGTAATGGGATTGTGATGGAGCCATCAATGTGTGTAACACTGGCCTCGGAAACATACGGGTTGCACCGGGTTGACACGGTGTGTGAATTCCCCATTAGGGGCTCAATGGTGTATAGCAGGCTCTCCGTGAGCAGCAGGGGGTGTTTAGCTGTAATCCGTCACTTGTGTGCCAGTGCCATGGATTTCCAGCATCTGTGGGGGTAAGGGGGGTGCCAGTGTTGGTCCCACGTGTTCATCCACATGACCTGTGTATGTGTTGACAGTTGCATTAGCATTCCGACACACATGAGTAATAAAGGTGTCCCTCTGCCTCCAAGGTGCCTCATCTCTGTCAATGGTGGTCTGTTGCCACTGTGCATGCGGCATGTCTGGCATTGTTCTCAGAGATGGTGCATATGAGTCTATGTGTAGAGTAGCAAGATGCAAGCTGTTTGTCAGGGATTAGATTCTGTATTGTGCATGATGTCCATGGCTGTGTAGGTTTTGTGGCATGTCAGTCTCCACGACGGCCACTGTGCCGCATGTGAATCCATTGTGTGTGTGTGTGCCATGTTGAACCAGACATTCCTTCCTTGACATACACCTTTTGCATGGTTCCTTCCTGAGATCCTTGTCTTTGTGTGCTACTTGTGGCATTGTTTCCTTGACATGGCGCATGCTGCTTCAGGCCCTGCTGCAAGGGCACCCAGTGTCCACGCAAACGAGCTGGTGTTCATCATGGATTGCTTGCTGACATGTGCTATGCTGATCAGCAGCATCTGTGCCTCATGCGGCAGCACACTCTGCATTATGCACAAGATCCCCAGTTCCATCCACCTCAAGGCAAGAGGGAGACCATCCCCCAGGTCAACTATGACATCCGTGTCTACTCCTACCCTGCACTCTACGGACATGTGCGTTAGAAATCTCATGATACTTGTCCACATCCAGGGTTCATCTGCACAGCTCTGCTACTACATCCGGCGACCAGGCCACATCAACGTCCAACAGAGATGGGGGGAGTGGATCACTGCCAGCTGCAGGATGACCTTCTCAATCCACGCACACACTCAGGATGCAGCCCGCAACCACAACACAACCTTGTGGCACTGTGATCCAACACCCAATTGTGCCATCTCCATGCATCCAACCTTGGCTGGCCCACCATTCTCCACATCCACCTGACTCAAGCATGCAGGACATGGTTCTGCCACGTGTCTACACATACCTGGGACTCCCACCCCAGGACACTCCACATGATCCCTGACCTCTGCGCATAACTGTTGCTCTTCTAATAGGTCTGTAGGCACAGTTGTGCGGGCACCCCCTCAGCTGGTTGGGCCCATCACGGGTGAGTATGGTGCTCCATGTCTGTCTTGGATGGTACGTTCTGACCCATGTGTGTCCTGTACCAGACTCAGACCCCAGGGTATGGATGTTTGGAGTTAATTCAGAAATCATGCATGGTTTGACTTTACAACACACACATGTAGTGGAATAATGCAAAATGACGGCATCATCTTGTGATTGTGATGAATTTGATTAGTGCTGGGGTACGTGTTTGGGGGGGTGACAAGAGTTGCTTGGCGGGAGTGTAGAATCCAAAGTTCACAGGGGGAGTTGGTGTCCTTGCCATTGACAGTCATCAGAGTCTGTGCCACAGTCTTTGTCAACATTGGTCAGACAGTGACCAGCAAGGCCATGTGGCAGAGAATGTCCTTTGCTGCTGTGCTGCTGTTGGGCCAGAGGGCCAGGTGCCAGGCCAGGTGACCTGGGAGATGGTGATGTTCCGCTGACTCTCACGGTCTTTTTCGTGGACGACCCACCTTCCTGCGGGGACCCTCAGACGCCTGCCTTGACGATGCAAGGGACGCTCCATCAGATGTATCCTCCTCCTTCTCCTCCCTCCCTGTGTCTGGTGCTGCTCTACGCCTGGTGGCACAGGGAGGGTTTGCCAGGCTTTGGGCGATCTGATGGAGGGATTGGCTCACATCCCTGTGCACCGCCAAGAGCTCTGCAAGTCTTGCCTCCATCCTGGCATGATGCTCAACCTGCAGGGCCTTCATCTCATTGAGGGTCCCCACTACCTGGGCGATGCCTCTGAAGTCACGCCGGTATGCGTCCAGGATGGTTCTGACGTGTGCCATAGCCGGGTCCTGAGCCAACTGGGCAGGTTCGCGCCTCCGCCGTCCTCCACTCCCACCACCCCTGCCCACTTGCGCCTGGCCTGCCGTTGTGGGCACATCGGGTCTCCGGGACCCCTGAGGGATGGCATTTGCGGTGTCGCCTGCCTCCTCCTGGGTGCCCGGAGAACCTTGTCCCTCGTGGACCGACTGGCTGTGTGGTTGTGTGCGGGCAGGGCTCCTGGGTGTCTCCTGGGATGTGGCAGGAATGGGGGTGGTGGTTGTCACAGTTGTACCTGACGCAGGTGCTGCAGGTGGTTGGACACCAGAGGGGCCAGGTTGGTCTGGGTCATCCACGGAGTGGTGAGTCGTCGCTGCCGGTGGTGTCCTCTTCACGCAGAGCCTGGTCCTGTGAGTCTTCCCCCCCCAGTGTTGGGGGGAGATCGATGACGTTGACCTGTGTGTGAGAGAGACAGTGTTAATTGTGTTACATGCGACATCCATGTTTCATTCATTTTTGATTTGGCACAGTTCCTCTGGGTGGTTGGATTTGGCTAGCATTCCTCACACAGTGCACTTGTGCATGGGTATGTCCCTTGGCCACAGCTTTCGACACTTTACCTATGTGTGACACAATCTTAGTTGATGCATATTTTGGGAACGCAGTCAGCAGTGTAGTGAGCGGGCGTAGCAAGCCATGCAGAGCCGCCTTACGTGTTGCACTGTACGTGGCCAAATGGTGTTTATTCCATGCTATTTGAGATTGCAGGTAGGTAACTTAACAATTTGTGACAGGGTTCTGACGAACACAGTGGGTAGGTATACTGGGTGTAAGGTTCTGTTTGTGCCTGCAGCACGGATGTACTCGTGCACAGATTGACACATGGCCTAGTGTTTATCAAAGGTTGAAGGGGGGGTTAAGGCACTGCCAAACCTTGTCTACATGCACACAGTCCACCTGCTGACGAGCGGACATGGCCACACCACCCAAGGGTGATTTGGTCTCCCTCTGTCTCCCTTTCTCCCTCCCTCTGTCAGCCTCCTCCCACTGTCCGTCTCCCTCTATCTCCCTTTCTCCCTCCCTCTGTCCGCCTCCTCCCTCTGTCCGTCTCCCTTTCTCCCTCCCTCTGTCAGCCTCCTCCCTCTGTCCGTCTCCCTTTCTCCCTCCCTCTATCAGCCTCCTCCCTCTGTCCGTCTCCCTTTCTCCCTCCCTCTATCGGCCTCCTCCCTCTGTCCATCTCCCTTTCTCCCTCCTTCTGTCAGCCTCCTCCCACTGTCCGTCTCCCTCTATCTCCCTTTCTCCCTCCCTCTGTCAGCCTCCTCCCTCTGTCGGTCTCCCTTTCTCCCTCCCTCTATCAGCCTCCTCCCTCTGTCCGTCTCCCTTTCTCCCTCCCTCTGTCAGCCTCCTCCCTCTGTCCGTCTCCCTTTCTCCCTCCCTCTATCAGCCTCCTCCCTCTGTCTGTCTCCCTTTCTCCCTCCCTCTATCAGCCTCCTCCCTCTGTCCGTCTCCCTTTCTCCCTCCCTCTGTCAGCCTCCTCCCACTGTCCGTCTCCCTCTATCTCCCTTTCTCCCTCCCTCTGTCAGCCTCCTCCCTCTGTCCGTCTCCCTTTCTCCCTCCCTCTATCAGCCTCCTCCCTCTGTCCGTCTCCCTTTCTCCCTCCCTCTGTCAGCCTCCTCCCTCTGTCTGTCTCCCTTTCTCCCTCCCTCTGGCAGCCTCCTCCCTCCCTCTGTCTGTCTCCCTGTGTCCACCTCTGTCTCTGTCCCTCTCTCTGCCCCTCTCCCTCCCTCTGTGTGTCACCCTCTGTCACCTCAGCCCAGCTTCCTGGGCACACACAGTTTGCAGGTCTTGCAAAGGCCATTGGCTTGTTCATGTGCGTTTGTTTCTTCTCTGCCGGCACCCATTGGGCGTAGTGTCTGAGTCTGCGCTGCTGCTGTGGCGGTGTGTGCTGACACTCTTTCAGTGTGCTGCGTCTTCATTGGCTGCTGTTATGTGCAAATTGTGCCTTCATACCCATGTCGTCCTGCAACGCGGCCACCATTAGCAGGCAAAACAGTACTGTGTGGGGACACACTGTTGGTATGGCTGTGCCCTAAGCCGTATGGGCTGCGGGCATTATTGTGTGCTTCAGAGTTGCTCTATGTTAGTTGTGAGGCCCACCCTCCCTGCATCAGGGACATCCTGTCTTGTGGTGGTGTTTTGTGTGGCCTGTGACTTGGCATGGCTTTGCTTGGGGCATGGGGCATGGAGGCGCTAGTGGCATGTGTGTGATTTTGGAGTGTGGTTGTGTCCGGTGCTGGCTTTGGGGGGGTTGCGTGCATGATTGGTATTTGGGTTGTATATGGCGTTCCCCCCATGTGAGGTGAGTTGTTTGTGTACTCACCAGGCTCTCGGACTCCTTCTAGTCCGTCTACTACCAACGGCGGCAGCGTGGCCATCACCTTCTCCTCCCAGGGATGGTAGTGTACCGGTTTGCGGAGCGGCCCTCCTCCAGGGCCTGGTTGTGCTCGTCCGTCATTTTGCGGCGGACCGTCCTCCGCAGATCGTACCACCTGGCTTGGCACTCATGCCTGGTCCTTCTGGTGGCCCCAACAGCATTCACGGAATTGACTATCCTCTCCCACATGGCAGTTTTTTCTGATATGGTGGTCCGTCTGACCAATGTTCCAAAGAGCTGTGGCTCGACTCTGATGATTTCGTCGACCAGGGACTCCAGCTCGTCCTTTGTGAACTTTGGATTCTTGTTGGTGGGCATGGTGTGGGGTGTGGGTGTGGATGGTTGTGGGGGTGGGGGTGTGGATGGGTGTGGGTGTGGATGGTTGTGGGTGTGCAGGTGTGTGTGTGAATGTGATGAGGGTGTGTTTGTGATGGTGGTTGTGTGAAGGAGTGCAAGTGTAAGATGTATTGATGGTTGAAGTATGGTGCAGTGCTTTGTCTCTGGGGTCTGGCAGCAGTGGATCTGTTGCAAAGGATCATGGTTTGTGTGTGTTGGGCCTTATTATTGGTCCATTTGTGGGTGTGGATGTGTTTGAACTTTGGGTGGGTGTGTTATAAGGAGTGGTAGTGGTTTGGGCCTCTGTTTCTCTGTTTGTCAGTTGCAGGTCAGTGTATAGGATGTATTTGGCCTTGTTGGATATGTTTTGTGGTGTTGTGTGCCTCGGATTGACTCTCCGTGTTTTTTTTGTTTGTCCTGGTTCAGTAGGAGTGTTTTTAGCGTCTGTATGGTGCGTACATGGGCCATGTTGTTGTACAGTGCTGTCCTTTGCTATGGCTTAGTACGACTCGTACATGCCCGATGTTGGGTGAGGGTGCTGGTGTGTGGGCCTGGGGTAGGGTGCGTACGAACACGGGCAGGGTGTTGGTCCGCACCGTCCATCGGTGGTGGTGTTTCGCACCGTACATACAGGGGGGGGCTGGGTGTAGGGTCCGTACATACACGGGTGTGGAGTTGGTACGCTCCATGCATACACGGGTGGGGTTACGGTCCGTACATACACGGGTGGGGTGGGGTTACGGTCCGTACATACACGGGTGGGGTGGGGGTACGGTCCGTACATACACGGGTGGGGTGGGGGTACGGTCCGTACATACACGGGTGGGGTGGGGGTACGGTCCGTACATACACTGGTGGGGTGGGGGTACGGTCCGTACATACACTGGTGGGGTGGGGGTACGGTCCGTACATACACGGCTGGGGTGGGGGTACGGTCCGTACATACACGGGTGGGGAGTTGGTACGCTGCATGCATACACGGGTGGGGGTACGGTCCGTACATACACTGGTGGGGTGGGTGTACGGTCCGTACATACACTGGTGGGGTGAGGGTACGGTCCGTACATACACTGGTGGGGTGAGGGTACGGTCCGTACATACACGGGTGGGGAGTTGGTACGCTGCATGCATACACGGGTGGGGGTACGGTCCGTACATACATTGGTGGGGTGGGGGTACGGTCCGTACATACACTGGTGGGGTGGGGGTATGGTCCGTACATACACGGCTGGGATGGGGGTATGGTCCATACATACACTGGTGGGGTGGGGGTACGGTCCATACATACACGGGTGGGGAGTTGGTACGCTGCATGCATACACGGGTGGGGGTACGGTCCGTACATACACTGGTGGGGTGGGGGTACGGTCCGTACATACACGGCTGGGGTGGGGGTACGGTCCATACACTGGTGGGGTGGGGGTACGGTCCGTACATACACGGGTGGGGAGTTGGTACGCTCCATGCATACATGGGTGGGGGTACGTTCCATGCATACACTGGTGGGGGTTCGGCGCGTACATCCGCGGCCGGGGGGCTTTTTGCGCGTACATGCGGGGTCTGTGGTGGGGTGTTCGGCGCATATGCGGGCACGTGTCTCCATGGTTGCTATGGGAGTTCGGTCCGTACGGTGTTTTTTCCATACAGTTGTGAAATCAAAAGGACGGGAGTGATCGTACTTGCGCGGTCGGACTTCATTTTTCCGATTCGTACGGTAAATCGTCCGGGGATGTGTCGGACACAATTTCCGACCCGAGGACGTGTGGGGAACTTTTCCGGATGTGATTCGTATGGAGTTTTTCCCATGCGAATCGTACTTGGCAGTTTGTACGCTTCTTGTACGATTCGGACGGAAAAAAGTCAAGATTCAATTCGGACGGGGGAAATTTTTCCAGGATCCGAATCGGCACCATAATTTTAAAGTTAAAAAATACACAAAAAGAAAAAATATTTTGTCATAATAAAAACTACAAATGAGTTTAAAATAAGTAAATGTATTCTGTATCTTTTTTATGATTTCATAAATACAGATCATGCATTGGCAGGATAGAACCTGAATAGGTCTTGTCTAAAGAAATATAGGTCTAGATAGAGGTTTCCTATTTGATAAGTCAGAACCATGACATCATTTCAAATGCAGCTTTATGTGGAATGCGTTTTTAAAGCGTACTAACCAACTACAATGTTTTTTTCAGTGAATAAATGAAGATATAACTGAAACATAATACAAGTAATCCATTATGTCTTGGTTTTATGTTTGCTTTGATTTATAATGGTGAAAAAGAGAAATAGAAATGCAGTAACTTTAATACTGTATTATACTACATGATTGTCTATAATTATTAATTATTATTAATCATAATTTAATTAATTTAATTGTCTACCTTATTAGGGTGCCGATTCCGATCCTGTAAAACCCGGGTACGAACCGTAGTACGGAGCGTTTTCTCCGTCCGACTCGTACCCGGGAAAAGCACCTTACAAACCGGCAAGTACAATTCGTACAGAAATACCATTTCCGTACGATTCGTACAAAATACCGACCGGCTAAAATATACCCACAATTCCGATCCGGGACACCGCGTACGTGACGTCCGGACGGAGTCAGGCAGCGTTTTACGAACCAGCAAGTACGATTCGTGCCTACGTCACTCCGCACGTAGCATTTTTTACGGGAGCCAAAAACTGCCGGGAAATTGAGGACGACGCGAGGAAGGAGCACCTGTACGCGACGCACAGCCATGGACCCCATCCTACGTGTCATCCCGGCCCTCATAGCCTACGACCTGGTGCACAGGAACCGACGCAGATGCCGCAGAAGGTCAGAACAACACCCAGGGGCAAAGGTGGGGGGCAGGGGCAGGAAACATATCCCCCACCCAAGGCAAAATGTACACATGACCTGTACATACCGTACCTCCAGGGACTGGTCACTGGGGGGGGGGGGGGGCGTGTCCACCAAGGCCTGCGTCCCGCCACAACGGAAGTGGACGTGGACGCGTCCCGTCACCACAACAATTGTGGTACGCACCGTGCCCACGCCTTAAGAGCGTGGGTACAGGTCGTACCACGCCTACCCCTACGTCACCCCAACAATGGTGGTACGGCCCGTACCCACGTTCTGTAGGCCTGGGTACGGGCCGTACCCCTACGGCACCCCACAATGGTGGTACGGCCCGTACCCACGCTTTCAGGCCTGGGTACGGGCCGTACCACCATTGTTGGGGTGACGTAGGGGTACGCGTGGTGCGACCCGTACCCACGCTCTTCAGGCCTGGGTATGGGCCGTATCCCTACGTCACCCCAACAATGGTGGTACGGCCCGTACCCAGGCCTGAAGAGCGTGGGTACGGTTCGCACCACGCGTACCCCTACATCACACCAACAATGGTGGTACGGGCCGTACCCACGCTCTTCAGGCCTGGGTACGGGCCGTACCACCATTGTTGGGGTGACGTAGGGGTACGCGTGGTGCGACCCGTACCCACGCTCTTCAGGCCTGGGTACGGGCCGTACCCCTACGTCACCCCAACGATGGTGGTACGGCCCGTACCCAGGGCTTCAGAGCGTGTGGGCGGGTTGGTGGGTGTCGTGCTACGATCCACATCAGGGGACAGAGACATAGGGGTGTGTGCCCATCACTCCCAGCAGTGCCCAGACATATGAGGGGTGGGTGCCTATCACTTCCAGCAGTGCCCAGACATATGAGGGGTGGGTGCAGAGGACCCCCAGCAGTGCCCAGACATATGAGGGGTAGGTGCCTATCACTCCCAGCAGTGCCCAGACATATGAGGGGTGTGTGCCAATCACTCCCAGCAGTGCCCAGACATATGAGGGGTGGGTGCCTATCACTCCCAGCAGTGCCCAGACATATGAGGGGTGGGTGCCTATCACTCCCAGCAGTGCCCAGACATATAAGGGGTGGGTGCAGGCAGAGGACCCCCAGCAGTGCCCAGACATATGAGGGGTGGGTGCCTATCACTCCCAGCAGTGCCCAGACATATGAGGGGTGGGTGCAGAGGACCCCCAGCAGTGCCCAGACATATGAGGGGTGGGTGCAGAGGACCCCCAGCAGTGCCCAGACATATGAGGGGTAGGTGCCTATCACTCCCAGCAGTGCCCAGACATATGAGGGGTGTGTGCCCATCACTCCCAGCAGTGCCCAGACATATGAGGGGTGGGTGCCTATCACTCCCAGCAGTGCCCAGACATATGAGGGGTGGGTGCCTATCACTCCCAGCAGTGCCCAGACATATGAGGGGTGGGTGCCTATCACTCCCAGCAGTGCCCAGACATATGAGGGGTGTGTGCAGAGGACCCCCAGCAGTGCCCAGACATATAAGGGGTGGGTGCAGGCAGAGGACCCCCAGCAGTGCCCAGACATATGAGGGGTGGGTGCCTATGACTCCCAGCAGTGCCCAGACATATGAGGGGTGGGTGCAGAGGACCCCCAGCAGTGCCCAGACATATGAGGGGTGGGTGCAGAGGAGCCCCAGCAGTGCCCAGACATATGAGAGGTGGGTGCCTATCACTCCCAGCAGTGCCCAGACAAATGAGGGGTGGGTGCAGAGGCCTCCCAGCAGTGGACAGAGACATGGGGGTGTGTACATCATCCTCCCATTAGCAAAACTCCATGGGTGCATGAAGGCATCCACAATGTGCGACTATGTTGATAGTGCCATGACAACACATCACTGACAGCAGTGTCCCACTCCCATGAGGATGGATGTCCTTCCCCCACTGCATGACACACCACATGTGGGTGTGATGGCAAATTACACATGCATACCCACCCCTGGCGGTGGCAGCACAATACACACACTGAGATCATGCAACAAGACTGTATCCTTATGTGAAACCCCACTAAACTAAGAGAGCCTAAGGGAACACACACTGTCACCCACATTCCAGGACTGATAGGATTGTACAGGTGCTGGGGCAGCCAACAAGTTGTTGCCTCCCATGGTAGGAAAAGGGTGGAGTACCCACAGATACAATGCCCACAATTGTCAGTCAGGTGCCCAAATACCCTGCAGAACAAGTAACACATGTGTGCTAGGCTGGGAGTACACACATGCATAGTGCGGAAAAGGGACCATGTCCACATTAAGCCATGGCAACATACTCAATACACAAGTACAGTGACTACCAAGGATGGCACAGACGATGCAGGCGGAGACATTGCTGAGTAGGCATGGGCAAAGTTGAAGGGATCCCTCACACAGCAAGGAACTGTAGACACAGGTCAGCACAACAATTGGGAAACACCCTGCAGGGAAGAAGTCAGGTGCCACAGAGGAAGGAACACTCCTTGGGACAATGTCATCATACAGTAAGAGCTTACATGACCAAAGATTATTTGCAGAGACCTTGTGATGGCATGCAGATACCAGGGTCCTCCCCATGAGCAGCACACTACAACATTTCCCAGACACCTAACACATTATCACCACCCCAACTCAGGGAGCAGCAGCACCAACAGCAATTCCAGAAAAGCATTTGTGTGCAAATGAAAAACAAAATGCTTTATTCAGCATAAAAAAAATTGGATTTGAAATGTACACTATATACAAGGCCCATAGGCCTGTCCATATGCGAAATCCAGGGGGGGGGGGGACACATTGGGACGCGTCTCCCCTAGCTTGCCTGCACAGTTCAGTTCCTTTCCATCCACGGGGGGGGACATCATGTGGGGGGGAAGGACCAGGCACCGCAGGGACAGGAGGAGCAAGGGTAGATGTTGTGGGTTCAGGGACGGACGACTCCAGCACAGGGGGTGGGGCAGCGCCAAAGGTGGTGGTTAGGATGGCGCTGCACACGGTTGCAAGGTCTGCCAGCGTCTCCCCTGCACCCGAAGGAACCACAGGCCCTAAGGAGGAGGGGGGGTCGGAGGGATGGGTTGCAGCGCTAGTGGGGGAGGGTGTGGACAGGGGGGGACTCCACTCCCCTGCCTGGGGACTTCCTCGACCGCTTGCGGGGTGGTGTCACACTGGGGCTGAGGGACAGACTGGCCATGAAGGACTCTTTGTCCGACTGTTGGGCAGGGGAGCTAAGGGGAGTGGTTTTGGAGGAAGTGGGTTGTGAGGACTGCGGACTCCCACTGTGACTGCGTGGCTGCCGTTTGCCCCCCGACCCAGTGGGTGTGCCTACTTCCCCCTGTGTGTGCGTGACTGGAGGAGTGCGCTTGGCCTTCCCTGTTAGTGTGCTGCCTGTGTCTGGTGGGGTGCGTGCATGGGGATGTCTGGGTGTGCTTGGGACAGGCATGGGAGTGGGAAGTGTGGATGGGGCAGGGGTAGGGGGGGGACGGAGCGCTGCAGGAGACCCACTGCTGCCGTCAGTGACGAGTCCATGGACCTCAGCAACATCCGTTGGTCAGACATCGCTGATGACATTCCCTCCATGTACGACACCATCTGTGTCAGCAGTCTGGTGTGGTCATAGAGGACATTAAGCAGCGATGTCTGACCAACCTGCAACTGCCGCAGGTTGTCCACAGACTCGGCATTGACGGCAGCAGGGGAGAAAGGGGCAGGGGGTGCGGTGCCTGGCACGAAGGAGACATGTGGTCGCCTAGCACGGACAGAAGGGACCCGAGCAAGTGGGAGGGCGGTGATGGGAATGGAGGGGGCGGCGAGAGATGTACTGCTGCTTTCAGCTGTGGGAGCAGCCTCCGCCCCCTCTGGGAGCTCAGCCTCGGACCCGTCAGCGTCATAGTCGGTGTTGGGACTGGACAGGTCCTCCTCCTGACTCCCCTCGCCCTCCGTGCCACTTGCTGCGCCAGACTCCCCAGCACTGGTGGCACCGGTGCTGAATCCCTCCTCCACGTCCGTGTCGGTGTCACCCTCGGTGCACCCCGACGATGCTGTGGACAAGGTGAAGAGACAGGAAATAATCAGACACCTGTGTACATATGACACATGAGTCCAAACTACATAGGTCACAGTACATAGCATGAAAAGCATCATGAGTAACATCTACAATACTACGCACATATGTAGGCCATGCACTACACAGTTGGTTGAGCCACCATGCCACTTTGAAACAATGGAGAGCATGACACAACAGCAAAGAACTTGATATCGAATTATACAGAGAAGCTAGTGTCTGGGGACAGTCGAGCACAGCATCTGGACCACACACCGTTGCCAAAAATGGATGAGCAGGAACCATGTCTTTTAACTTTTGACACATGCTGCAAAGCACAAACATTAAACCCTGCACAACATGACTGGGTCAATACTTGTTGAGTGTCTGTTCCGACTATCATCACACACAGGCCAAATCTGGCAAGGAAACATATGCTTTGGACATGTAGGCCTTGCCCGCATAAACCCCCCCCTACATGAGACAATGTGATTGAGACAGAGGAAGGACTTACACCTCTTAATCGGGGATCACATTAATGGGCTCCATTAAAGCCTAATTGCACTCTAACTACCCCTTGGTGGGGCTGACCACACATATTATTGACAAACAACCATCATCAGATAGTTGTACACAGACACACAGGCACTGGCCAGTGTGAGGATGCACAAGCCACATTGGGTCACCCTGTACAGTGTACACATGTAGCACACTTTACGTAAATACAAATGAGGCCAGGGTACAATGCCACAGAGGCCAACCTATGCTGAAGACACAGAGAATGTCCACAGTGTTGGATGACACACATGATTCCTAGGAAAAGGTGTCTCAGGGGACTGTAGTGGCCACACTGCTCCATGGTCCTGGATAGATCTGACAGCAACAGGAGCAACCGTCCCCGCACTATGCATATCTCTCCCTCATGCACATCTTGTCTGAGGCCACAACATCGGTCATGCATGCTGCAAGGCAGTTCATTTTAAGCCTCACACTCCTATGTTGAGACTCTGCGTCAGTGCCAACAATCATGGACCCCCAAATGACTGAACTGGACAGGGCACATGCAAGGGCCGTGTTTGCATGGAGGTTAGTCCTCCAGCAGGACCCGGGCGATCCTCCTGGTCCAGCACCGGATATCCTGCCAGCGTTTCCTCACCTGGGCCAGGCGCCGACTGCGACCCTCCACCGACCTCACGGCCCTGACGGCCCGCTTCCAAATCTCTCCCTTGGCGTAGGTGGCTACCTGTGAGGATGACAAAGTGAGACAACATCAATACACCTGCTCCATGTCACAGAGACACACATTAGAACAATTGGGCTTGTTTGAACAGGGCATAGTATGCAGCAAACTCATTGCACCTTTGTCATAGGGACATTATCCTCTGGGGAAGGCCAAATGCACTACGTGGCATTTAAAGTACACAGGTGGCATGAGGGGTGCGACAGAATCAATGATCATGGCTCACACTGTGCATCACAAGCAACACCAGGATAATGGCAGCACCTCAAAGCAGTCACATGCCCCAGGCCACTGACGCAACCTCAGCGGAGTACACAGACACACACAGGCACAGGACAATCACCTGCCATTGGCAACTGCGGGTACAAATATCACTCTGCACATGTGCCACTTGAATGGGGGGAGTCACAGGTGTGGGCCTAGCTCAGCACGTCAGACACACAGCACGGGTCCCTGCTCACATCAGATGGGTAGGGCATATGCATCCTCCATGCAGCTGGGGTGCAACACTCCACATAGACACTCACCCACATGACAGGGGACTTACACACACACCAATGTCCAGGGGCCGTACACATCATTTGGACACTATCACCACAGGTACACTCAACTCACACACATCTGTGGGTACAGTCACCTGTCACACTGGGGGGACCACAGAATCACATCAGGACTATGGAAACAACATTCCCAAGGGGATTAGCTAGGCTGAATGTGGCATGCACCATGCAGTGATTGTCACAGTAAGCACAATGCAAGTGAGGAGTGCAGATATGAACCACATCAGGCTCTGCATGGGAGACATAAGGCATTTCCCCTCCCTGGAACCCTCCATGAACAACATTGCATGTCTGTCACACCTGGACACAATGCCAGAAGTGACAGACACAAAAAAGGGGCACAGTCACAGCTAGTGGAGTCAGCACTCACCTGCTCCCCCATATAGGCAGGGGTACTGTGGGAGGATGACGTCCAGCAACGCCTCATTCTCCTCTTGGGTGAATGGCTGGGCCCTCTCCACAGACCTGGACATGGTGCCAGAGGAATCACGAGCAGCAGCAGTGGTGTGGAATGAAAGGTTGTGCAGGCAAGTGCTCTCTCATGGGTCCTGGCTGCCTTATATCTCCCTTGCTGGGCTGTTTCATTTACAGGAGTACAGAGTGATTGGTCAATCTCATTTGCATCCTATGTTTCCTCCAATCCCTTTAAACCTACCCCAGTGAGGGCCTTTGCATGGTTCAAAATTTAAGCATGATGTCAAGTCAACAACCACTTTGCAACATAGTATATTGTCTCCAACCGACTTTTGCTGGCCACCTGATGCAAAAATTTGAACTGGAAACTCGGTCTCCATGACAACCAGCATGCATTTAGGCCCTTATACTTGTCCCTCATGTGTCCCCTATGTAATTTCACTATCCACACACAGGTACATTGCGTTCCACACGTACCCCTAGGGCACCACTACTCCAGTGATACGGTCCGTAACCGCGTGTGTAGGGCCCGTATCACTTCGGTAGTGTTGCCGTAGGCGTACACCATAGAGATAGGGCTCGTACCCGCGTATGTACGGCCCGTATCTCTATGGCGTACGCCTACGCCAACACTACCCTAGTGCTACGGGCCGTACCCGCGTGTGTAGGGCCCGTAGCACTATGGTAGTGTTGCCGTAGGCGTACGCCATAGATATATGGGCCGTACCCACGTATGTACGGCCCGTATCACTATGGCGTACGCCTACGGCAACACTACCCTAGTGCTACGGGCCGTACCCGCGTGTGTAGGGCCCGTAGTACTAGGGTAGTGTTGCCGTAGGCGTACGCCATAGTGCTACGGGCTGTACATACACAGGTACGAGCCGTATCTCTATGGCGTACGCCTACGGCAACACTACCCTAGTGCTACAGGCCGTACCTGCGTGTGTAGGGCCCGTACCACTATGGTAGTGTTGCCGTAGGCGTATGTCATAGTGCTAAGGGCTGTACATACGCGGGTACGAGTCCTATCTCTATGGCGTACGCCTATGCCAACACTACCATGGGGATAGGACCAGTGTGTACACGTACGTGTGTACGGTCCTGGCACACACACGTACTCCTACCCAAACCCCATATTGTGATACGACCGTACACACGCCCTCAGAGCGTGTGTACGGTGCGTTTCACAACTTACACTGGTGATAGGAGGCACACAGGAAAGGAATTGAGGTGTGTGACTCGCACAAGGATGGACATCAAGTCATTGTCAGTGCAGTGCATCATGTGTAGGGCCTAGGTGTGTCAGGCAGTGAGCTGGCACATGTCTCCTCATGTTTTAACCCAATAGTTGTGTGATAACCTGTGTACACGTCATGTGTGATGGGGCACCATGTGGCGCACTTCCCCTTCACACCTTTTACATGTGTTCATGTATTTCAAACTTGTCAAGCACTGCATCACTTGGATGGCACAGTCCCCAACACCCGCAAATGTCCCCTGATGTCAGGTACACGGATGATGACACCTGACATCTCACTACCAGCGTGCCACGATGTGACTATGTCATGTGTGTGTCATGTGTTCCCATGATCTTGCTGTTGGTGTTCCGTCAACGGCATCTGCTGTAGCTGCATCCAACATGTGTCTGTGTGTAGATGCCCATGTCACACTATTACGCACACCAGGACACATGTGGAATAACACGTGACGTGTGTCTGTATGCATCTAACAGGGACTTGCGAGCTTAGGACATATCTGCGTAGTCTCAATGTCTGTGTGATCCTATTTGACATGTACCCCTTCATGGCAAGGTGTGTGGTCTGTCCTTTTTCCATTACATGTGACTTGTGCGTCTAGCTTGCCGGCAGCTGTCTGTATGAGATGACATCCTTCAAATGCACATATGTGGATGTATGTCACTCCTGTAATGTGTCTGGCTGTTCACTCACACTGGCCCACAGCTACTTTCATGGCATGTCATGTAGACCTTGACAATCCATGTTTGTAGCTGGCTCTTGGTAGGAGTAGCACCTGGCTGACATACGTGTGCAGGATGTATTGCACAGACCAGAATCTGTATGTGGCATATGTGTATTAGCTGTTGAACATGTGCTGAGTTCAATGACATTGGTGTAGTAATGTACTCAATCTTCGTTATTCCTTCCAATTTTCTGCAGGGCACCGCCTCTCCCCCGACCAATGCCAGACTTGACTGCCATGAGGGAACGTGACTGCATACGCCGTTACCGATTCCCCCAACGGTTAATTGTTGACCTGACAAACAGGCTGGCACCACACCTTCAACCGCGACACAGTTATCTGACTGCGCTGACCCCCAAGATGAAGGTGATGGCAGCCCTACATTTCTTTGCCACCGGTACGTTTCAATTGACCATTGCTGATGTGGGTGGCATGTCTCAGACCATGTTCAGCCGTGTCCTGCATGATGTTTTGGAAACCATGTTGGAGCACCTGGATGAAGTCATCCATTTTCCAACTCGTGAGCAGTTAACAGGTATCAAGGGTGAGTTCTATGCCCTGGGAGGGATGCCCCATGTAATTGGGTCCATTGATGGGACACATGTGGCTTTGGTACCACCACAGGCACAGGAGGTAGCCTTCCGTAACCGTAAACATTACCACTCCATTAATGCCCTTGTGGTGTGTCTTGCTAACATGGTGATTTCCCATGTCTGTGCACGTTTTCCAGGGTCAGCACACGATGCCTACATCATGAGGCATAGCAGGGTGCCAGAAATGATGCTGCAGCTGCACAACGAACGAGCATGTCTTGTTGGTGAGTAGACTCTGTTTGTCCAGTATTCAGCGTTATCTTAGTATGTGACGGCATCTCCTGATCCACTTCTTTGCATGATGTTTCCATGTAGGGGACTCTGGCTATCCCAACATGCCATGGCTGGTGACGCCTCTCCGCAACCCGAGAACAGCTGCAGATCACCGTTTCAACAACGCCCATGGGCAGACCAGGCGAGTGATTGAGAGGACGTTTAGCCTCCTGAAGAGCCGATTCCGGTGCCTCCACAAGACCGGCGGGTCCCTCCCATATGCACCGGTGAAGGTCTGCAAAATCTTCCTCGTGTGCTGCATGCTGCACAACATGGCAGTGGAGAAAGCTGTGCCACTCATCCTGGATCCCGATGAGCAGGAACATCCACCCGAGGAGGATGACGGCCTTGGTCACGAGGCAAGTGAGGAGGAAGAGGAGGACATCCGGAGTCAGCTCATACGCAACTTCTTCTCATAATGGTGAGTCCCTGGGTCTGAGTGTGCACGCTTTGAGCCTTGTGTGGCATGTGTTGCAATGTGTGTGTCTAGCTGACTGTAAGCGAAGTGACTTTGAGGTGTGTGCTGATGTGTCACTCGAGTGCTGATGTCATTCCACACATTTTAGCTGACACACTCAATTGACAACTGGCATGGTGTCAACCTTATTCATGTAGAGTACATGACCATGCATGCGGATGACTATGTTTTTCCTGACTTCTTGTGTGTCTCTCATCCCCAGGTATTTGCACATGCTGTCTGCTCGTGGCATCGTTGTGCTCCTGCTATTCCTCATGAGTAATGCAACGTGTGCTGAATCAGCGTTACATGCACGGACATGGTGAAAAGTCTCCTTTGGGTAAGGATTGCAGCAAGGCTTTTTGGGTGTGGTAGTTGTTTGTAATGTGTGGGCACTGCTCCTGTGCAGGTTATGTTACTATGCATACATGTCGACTCACCATGGGGCACATGATATGTGGCATGACTTACATGAATTGATAGTCACACTTCGTGACAGTCATCTGTTATGGGATTGTGGTTTGTGATGAAGGCATCAATGTGTGTACAACTTCCCTCTGAAACATACGGGAGGCTACGGGTGGACATATTGTGGGACATCCCCATATGATGCTCAATGGGGAATTGCAGCCTCTCCGTGTGCAGCAGGGGCTGTTTGGCTCAACCCCTTCACTTGTGTGCCAGTACAATGGATTTTCAGCATCTGTGGTGCAAAGGGGGTGTCCGGTGTAGGTCCCACATGTTAATCCAATAGACCTGTGAGTCTGTTAATGTTGATGCTTTTGCATAGGTGTGAGCCTGAGTAATAAAGGTGTTCCTCAGCCTCCAAGGTGCCTCATCTCTGTCAATGCAGGTCTCTTGCCACTGTGCATGCGGCATCTCTGGCATGGTTGTCAAGGATTGTGCATATGAGTCTATGTGTAGATTAGCAACCTGCATTCTGTTCTTCATGTATTTGATTCTCTATTGTGCATGATGTCCATGGCTGTGTATGTGTTGTGACATGTTAGTCCCCCCCACGGGCCGTCAACAACTTCTGGGGTGTGTTTCCTGTGCGCAGCTCGGCCTTCAGTTTCATGATCCGGTGTCAGTCATCTTTGGTGATTGTGCATCCTTTGTCTCTGGGTGTGGCATTGCAAACCGGTTACTTCTTCCTTGACATACACCTGTTGCAGTAGTCCTTTCTGACATCCTAGTCTTTGTGTGGATATTGTGGCATAATTCCCAGGACATGCCGCCTGCTGTTGCAGCCACTGCAGCAAGGGCACACGTAGTTTCCAGATTTGGCAACACACACACATCAAAGGTGCTCCTCCCTTCCTCCCTCAACACATTAATTTGTCTGTCTTCGGCTTGTCTGTGCCACAGTTGCGGCCACGCGGTACCAAAGGCTGGACCGTCTGCACATGCAACGTGCACATTGCACGACCCTGTTGTCCTTGCATGACCCACATCACACTACAGTGTGATGTTGCAGCCACCCTCCAAGCAAGGTCCATCCACACATCTCCCGCCTGCTCTCAGGCACGCACTGAGCGCACACACAACACCTTTGCATGATGAGTGTGCAACTCCGACTGCCTACACAGCGCTGCCACGCCTTCCAGGACCGGTCACACCCACCAGGTCATGTCCCTCCTACTCCCCACCGGATCTGTACCCCTGCAAGGCCATGGGAGTGCTCCAGGCTTCTGCATGTAGTATGCTTTCGTCGTGAGGCACATGGCACAGGTATCATCTTTCAGCGTGTCAATCTACAATGTGTCCAGGACCCCTCTATCCACCATCACATGCGCATACGCCCTCATCATCAACTCGTATGCCATTGACAGCCAGGCGCTCCTCACCCTCACCAAGGACGCAGACATTTCCAGTTCCAATTTTCAAGATTGCATGGGATCCATTGATGAATGGCAGAACAGCAGCCACCTGAGGCTGGACTTGTACAGGACTGAGGTCAACATCTGAGGATTGTCCCCTTACAGCTGGCTCAACTGCTTGTGTCCCACCCACAGAGGCCCCGCACAGGCACCCAGTGTCCACGCACACAAGATGTTGTGCATCATGGATTGCTTGCTCTAATTTGCCATGGTAATCACCAGCATCTGTACCTCACACTGCAACACCCTAAGCATTATACACATGATCCCCAGATAGATCCACTCCAAGGTAAGACGGACCATCCCCCAGGTCCACGACAACATCCATGTCAAATACTGCCCTGCCCTCTACGGAGCAGCTACATCCCAAATCCAGGGACACTTGTCCACATCCAGGCTGCATCTGCACACCTCAGCGTCAACATCCCGCGCCCCAGCCACATCACCGTCCAGCAGAGATAGCTGAAATGGATCACTGTGTGCTGCAGGATGACCTTCAGACTCCTCACCCACACTCAGGAGGCAGGCCACAACCCTGACCCAAAACCAACCTTGTACCACTGTCATCCGAGACCCCGTAGTGCCATCTCCGTGCATCCAACCTTGACCTGGCCACCATTCTTCTGATCCAACGTACTCCTGCATGCAGGACATAGTTCTCCCACCTGGGTACACATACCTGGGACTCCCTCCCCGGGAACCTCCAAATGAGGCGTGACCTCTACGCCTTAATGTTACTCTTCCAAATAGGTGTGTCCTCACAGTTTCCCTAGCACCCCCTCAGCAGCTTGAGGCCATCACAGGTGAATATTGTGCTCCATGTCTGCATTGAATGATACATTGTGACCCATGTGTGTCCTGTACCAGACTCCGTTCCCAGGGTATGGATGTGTGGAGTTAGTTCAACACCCAGGCATAGTTTGACATTTACACACACATATGTTGGTGAATAATGCCAAATGACAGCAACATCTCATGACAAACTTAAGTATTTATTTTTGGTGGGGTAAGTCTTTTGGTGGATGAAGTAAGGTGCTCTACCGGGTGCATAGAATCCAAAGTTCACAGGGGGAGATGGCATCCTTGTCAGTTGGAGTCATCAGAGTCCAGACCACAGTGTTGGTCATCATTGGTCAGACTGTGACCAGCAAGTCCATGTGGCAGAGAATGTCATTGGGTGAGGTGGTACTGTTGCGCCAGAGGGCCAGGTGCCAGGCCAGGTGACCTGGGAGATGTGGATGGTCCGCTGACTCTCACGGTCTTTTCCGTGGACGACCCACCTTCCTCCGGGGACCCTCAGATGCAGGCCTTGACGATGTCTGTGATGCTCCGTCGGAGGAATCCTCCTCCCTCCCTGTGGCTGGTGCTGGTCTTCGCCTGGTGTCACAGTGAGGGTTGCCCATGTTGTCGGCAATCCGACGGAGTGAACGGCTCATGTCCGTTTGCACCGCCAGGAGCTCAGCCAGTCTTGCCTCCATCCGAATTTGTGGTGGGTGTGTTATAAGAGGTGGTTGTGATTTGGTCCTCTGTTTGGCAGTTTGGATGTGGCAGGTCAGTCATAGAGATGTATTTTGTCATGTTGACGTGTTTTGTGGTGTTGTGCGAGTCAAATTGACCCTCCTTGTGCTGTTTTACTGTGTCCTGGTTCTGTACGAGTCTTTTTCGCGTAGGTACGGTCCGTACATACGCGATGCTGGGTGAGGGTGCTGGGGTACGGTGTTGGGGTGCGGCACGTACAGGTGTGGGCTGTGCTACGTGTTGGGGTATGGTGCTTACAGGTGCGGGCTGTGCTAGGGTGTTTGGGTACGGTGCGTACAGGTGCTGGGCTGTGCTACGGTGTTGGGGTGCAGCGCGTACAGGTGCAGGCTGTGCTACGGTGTTGGGGTACGGTGCGTACAGGTGCGGGCTGTGCTATGGTGTTGGGGTACGGTGCGTACAGGTGTGGGCTGTGCTAGGGTGTTGGGGTATGGTGCGTACAGGTGCGGGGCTGTGCTACGGTGTTGGGGTGCTTTTTATGAACAAGGGTACCCCAATATACGAACCTGGGGTGGTACAATGTGGAGAGAGACACAATGGTTCTAAATGGCCTAGAAAGGTCCAGAATAGAAAAACCTTGAAATGGGTAAGAATTTTAATAAAGGTTTTTAGAACTTGATTTATGAAAGAGAGCGATAATTAATATAGAACAGGGACAAGAAGGTCAAGAAATGACAGATATTTATTATACAAAAAAGTAAATTCAAGTGCTCACATATTCAGTGACAATAAGCGTGACATAAAAAGTGAAGGTGGACTTTAAAAGAAGACATCGCATTGACAACAAGTGTTGAACCACTTTCTTTTTTAACTTAATATGAAGGGTTCATACGACGTTTCGAACTCAGTTAGTTGAGTTCATCTTCAGGACAATAGTGAGCAGCTAGAATCTAGAAAGCAAAAATGTAAAGTATAAGTAAACCATAATCTAGTCCCTTAGAGAAGCATCACAATCACTTAAAAATTATCCTACATATTGCTCTCCATAGAGTGATGCAGTGTATAGAAATTAAAGCAAAAACTGATTTTAGAAAAAAGCATTCAATTTGTGTAGTAAATAAATATACATTTAGCACAATATTCATCAGTGAAAAATTAATTAGATTCAAAATTCTGACGTAATTCCTTATCATAGTTAATGGAAAGGGAGGAATATAATCACAAAAGATCACAGCGCAAAGCAGCACCCGAGCAGGACTCGCTCTACCCTACCTGGAGGCACGCATTCATTGCATCGTTTACACCTTTATTAAAATTCTTACCCATTTCAAGGTTTTTCTATTCTGGACCTTTCTAGGCCATTTAGAACCATTGTGTCTCTCTCCACGGTGTTGGGGTGCGGCACGTACAGGTGCAGGCTGTGCTACGGTGTTGGGGTGCGGCGCGTACATGTGCGGGCTGTGCTACGTGTTAGGGTACGGTGCGTACAGGTGCGGGGCTGTGCTAGGGTGTTGGGGTACGGTGCGTACAGGTGCGGGGCTGTGCTACGGTGTTGGGGTACGGTGCGGAGGGGGGGTACGGTGCTGACATAAGGGGGTACGGTGCTGACATGTGCGGGGTGAGGGGGGCTGTACGACTTATATTCGGGCACAAGTTTACCCGTGTACATGTAGGCTACAGCGTTCGCGCCGTATGGGGCCTTTTACATGCGGTTGTGTATTCGGACTAGCGATACGGATCGTACTAGCGCGCTCGGACTTCTGTTTTACGATTTGCACGTAAAAATGTCCGGCTCCCTATCGGACACTTTTCCCGACGCTATTTGGACGTAAAATTTTACGGCTCCCTCTCGGACCATTTTCCCGACGCAATTCGTATGTATTTTTCACGTACGAATCGTACTTCGCAGTTTGTACGGTACTTGTACGATTCGTACGTAACAATATACGAATACGAGTCGGACGGTAAATTTTTTTTAACGGATCGGAATCGGCACCTTAATCTTTATATGTGTCCCCTGGCGGATATCATCGAGCAGCATGGCTTTGACATCCTATCATATGCTGATGGTACTCAGACCATTGTCACCCTGTCCCAGAATATGGCTATGGCTGCTGCCTCTCTGTGAGGACCTGTCTGTCTGAGGTGGCCCTCTGGATGGACCTCAATTGCCTGAAATTAAATGCTGGCAAACAGAGGTCCTGATCTTGGGAGTCAGACGTCCATCTGGACTCCTGACTGGTCGCCGCCATCACTTGGTTCCCTTCTAAGCCAACGCCTGTGCTGAAGAACTTGGGCATTCTATCTGATGCAAATTTGAATTAAAGAGCCAGATCACGGCCTTAGCGGGCACGTGTTTCGGAATATTGAAATCGCTAAAAAAGATCATTGGACTTCTACCTGAGGCAGCGGGGAAAGCAGTTATCCAAGCCGCTATCATTTCTCGGTTGGCCCACTGTAATGTTTTGTATCTGGGAGTCTCCCATCCACGGCTGAGGGGATACCAACATGTTCAAAACTAAGGGTGGGCGGAATTTGCGAAATTGACTTTCGCAAATTATCGGGAAATTGCTCAAAATCTCCACGAGCACGCGGAACTTTCACGAAGATGCGGAAATTGCTTTTCCTGCCTGTTCGCGATATGTTTTTGCATGCTCGCGGGGAAATATATCTCCAACTTGCCCATGCGGTCGCTAATGGGCGCAGCCTTCTTGCTTGCGATGCTTATTTCCTGTTCCGGGTCGAATGACGTGTTCGCGATCGTAAACTCTCGCGGGATAGCGCGACCGGCTACCAACAATCCAACATCTAGTGGCGCATGCGAACGGATAGGAAAACTCGTCGGCGAACGCAGGGACCCGGTAAGTCGCGCACGAGAACGCATTTTTAAAGCGCGAACAAGAAAAATACTTCCGTTTCGCGGCAGATTGCGAAAGTTTTTTACATTTTCGCGCTCTCCGCAGAACGCGAAAATGTCAAAATATGGCAAATTCCGCGAGCGGAACGAAATTTACCGCCCAGGCCTATTCAAAACTCTGCTGCTCGCCTGCTGCTGAATGTTCCTAGACGAGCGTCTTTGGGCGTGACCCTGCACAAATTGTATTGGCTTGCGGTGGAGAAGTTGGCATCCTTCAAGGCCCTGTGTTATTTCTACAGGGCCTACAACCAAGCTGGAGCAAACTATCTTCACCTCTTTAGCAAACCTTATCTTCCATCTCGGTGTCTGAGATCTGCAGGATCCTCCTTGGCAGAGGTCCCCGTTTTCAAGAAGGCTCGCATTGGGGGCAGTTCCTTCAGGGTTCATGCCTCTAAGCTATGGAACTCCCGCCCTTTGGATCTTCGACAGCGTAAGACAGAGCTCTCCTTTCTCACAATTCTTAAAACTTGTTTTTTAGGTAGTTCTGCCTCCCTCTGTTAGCTCTGTTCACTCTGGTAGCTTTGACTTGGTTAGCAATGAGACGCTTCTACTGAAGCAACCATGTGCTTTATAAATTGCTTCATTATTATTATTTAATAAACAGAATAGAAAGTAATGCTCATTTATTACATCGTTTGCCATGATCTGCTAACACCAGCAGATTTTTCTGTGAATTCTTCTTTCACCCGCATACGTGGTTGGTGAATCGTTTACTTATCATGCTACATGATAGATAGATAGATTACACATTTAGGTGCTTGTATTTAACAAATGCAGTAGCATAAAAACCCATATTTCGCAAGGAATGATGATCTATGGGAAATAGTTCAAACTTCTATGTGAAATATGGCTTTCCTCATCATAATGACATCCCCTACTAACCTCTAGATAGCTTTAAAATTGTCATGGTCACAACTGTTAAATGGCAATCTTAGGGTTCTGGTGATAGTTACAAACTAGTCATCCTTCAGCCTTGTAGTTTATATTATCATCATAACACCCCAACTAGAACATTGGACATTATTATTAGGTTACTTGGTATATATTCTCTTTTGGGGGCAGGGATGGGGTGGAATGTAATTATTTAATGCAAATTATGATAACACAGCAGAGGATAACTAAAGAATTCACTTTAAGAGAAGAACTTGAAAGCATCTAAGTGTTTTTGATTATTGCTCATACATTCACATACTTAGAAATTAGAGAGTTTGGTGTTGTTTTGTGCAATAGTCAACTAAAAGTGGGCCGTTGACTGCACTAAGTATTTATGGTTTACTTCTATTTTATGAAGAGGATGCTCCTCGTGTGGAGAACAGCGAGTCATTCAGGCACTCTTTTTATATTTTAATTACTGTTGAACAGGAAATGAAACTGGGGACTCGTTTTCAAAGCTTCCCTTTGGTTGAAGTTTGTAGTTACCATAAATGATGTCATTGTAGATATGAAGTACATCATTAACAGGTATGATATCAGTCCTGTGGATTTTGAGTATTTATTCTTTTTGCACGGCAGTGGTAACTGTCAGGGCAGACTAGAACAGAGCGCTGTTACTAAAACAAAGACACGGTCACTGTCTAGCACTCCTGTCCAGTGCTATACGAACACTTATGATATTACACTGCCCACTAGCGGTAGCATTGGAAAACATGCCTGCGTTCAGATATTCTGCTGTCGGCACCCATTCATAGGTAAGATGAGGTGTTGTATCACTGATGTTTATCTTCTTAGTGATAACCAAAGGAAATGATGGACGGAGTGTTGAACATTGCAAGCACTCACCCCCGGTCAACTGATCTGGGTTTAATCCATCACCGTTCTTTAGCCCACTCTGCCACCCCAGTTCAGACATGGCCATATGCAAATCAGTCTGACCCTGTGCCTCATGGGAACAGCCCAGCCCGAACTGCCAAGCCATGTCTTCCCTGGACCGAAAACAAGCTTCCTAGGACCGGTTTCTGGCATTTCAGCCGTCTTCAGCCAGGCTTGCTTGAATCCAGTGGCAAAGTGAGCAAGGGACTCACGTCTGAGCATACGCTGCCAACTTTTTTTTTTTTTTTTTTGCAAAAACAATTTTTATTGCACTACTCAATCACAATTGACATACACAATGTAAATCAGGTCAATGGCCGCCATCGGCAAATAGTGCTATGTCCAAGTTCAATCCGGGCCACTTCCAACTACCAATGCACTGTCCCCAAACCTTCCCCAAAATGAACTCACCCCCCCCTCCCACATGTCAGTGTGCCGAGACGCCCGATACCAGGATAAACCTCTTTCAGAGGTAGCTGTGGTAGGAGCCACGAACCCCCCCCCCCCCCCCCCACCACCACAATCAGGCCCCCAGCAGAAAGGAAAAGGAAAGGGAAAGCCCCTGGCCCCCATGATCAAATCAGCTAGCCTCTCCTCACCCCTAGGTTCCTGCCGGGTGTTCCAGTGCCTCAGGGTCCCCCTCCTCCTCTAGTCCCCACCCCTGGAGGTCTACCACTAGCGCTTCCCATGCCCGGGCCAAGGCCAGAGCCTTGTCATCACTTCCCCGAAGCGCAAGCTGCAGCCGGAGCGTGCCCTCGCTACTCGCCACTTGGTAAAGGTCGTTCTCCACCTCGTGAAGCTGGGACCCTTCTTTGACTTCCAGTGGAGGGTAATTTCTCTTTTGGCCACCACCAGCCCCAGATCGCAAAACTTGCTCGTGGTTTTCGTGCGCGGCGTGTGTGGGAACCATAGCAACAAACAAACTCTCATCTCCACCCGCAGGTCCCGCCCCGTCACTTGGGCCAGGCAGCCGACAACCCCCTCCCAGTAGCAGCTTAAAGCATCACAGGACCAAAACATGTGCTTAAAGTCAGCCCCCTCCTCCCCACAACGAGGGCATTGCGGTGTGGGCCCCCCAAAGTACTGAAACAATTTAGCTGGCGTCAGGTATTCCCTATGCAGGGTGAAATACTGCACCAGCTGAAACCGGGCATTACGCGTACTGTTCCATGCCCGTCTCTGCAACTTAGGCCACGTCAGCTCCGGGATAGGTTTCCCGATATCGGTCTCCCACTTATCCTTCAATGCAGTCAAAGGAGCCAGATGTTCCGTGGCCATTCTCTGATAGAGGCAGGTAATGGCCTTGAGTGTGCCCGCCGCCATGACCACATACTGACAGCCAGCCGCCGTCCGCGGTTCCGAGAGCCCCGCGTTCCAGTGCTTCTGCAACGCCGCCACCAAGGCCGATACCCTGCCAACTTATGGCGAACAAAGCAAAAACCAAAGGAAATGATGGACGGAGTGTTTAACATTGCAAGCACTCACCCCCAGTCAACTGATCTGGGTTTAATCCATCACCGTTTTTTAGCCTACTCTTCCACCCCAGTTCAGACATGGCCATATGCAAATCAGTCTGACCCTGTGCCTCATGGGAACAGCCCAGCCCGAACTGCCAAGCCATGTCTTCCCTGGATCGAAAACAAGCTTCCTAGGACCGGTTTCTGGCATTTCAGCCGTCTTCAGCCAGGCTTGCTTGAATCCAGTGGCAAAGTGAGCAAGGGACTCACGTCTGAGCATACCCTGCCAACTTATGGCGAACACAGCAAAAACCAAAGGAAATGATGGAGGGAGTGTTGAACATTGCAAGCACTCACCCCCAGTCAACTGATCTGGGTTTAATCCATCACCGTTCTTTAGCCCACTCTGCCACCCCAGTTCAGACATGGCCATATGCAAATCAGTCTGACCCTGTGCCTCATGGGAACAGTCCAGCCCGAACTGCCAAGCCATGTCTTCCCTGGACCGAAAACAAGCTTCCTACGACCGGTTTCTGGCTTTTCAGCCGTCTTTAGCCAGGCTTGCTTGAATCCAGTGGCAAAGTGAGCAAGGGACTCACGTCTGAGCATACCCTGCCAACTTATGGCGAACAAAGCAAAAACCAAAGGAAATGATGGACGGAGTGTTGAACATTGCAAGCACTCACCCACAGTCAACTGATCAATCAGTCTGACCCTGTGCCTCATGGGAACAGTCCAGCCCGAACTGCCAGAAACCGGTCCTAGGAAGCTTGTTTCCGGTCCAGGGAAGACATGGCTTGGCAGTTCGGGCTGGACTGTTCCCATGAGGCACAGGGTCAGACTGATTGATCAGTTGACTGTGGGTGAGTGCTTGCAATGTTCAACACTCCGTCCATCATTTCCTTTGGTTTTTACTCTCTTCTTAGTGATGCAATATGCACTCTAGCAGGCCCTGGAATGAGGAAGGGGACGGGATTCAAGAATTCCACCCGTAAATCATTTTGTTTTGCTCAATGTGATGCCTTAAGTATGGCGGGTATGCCAAGACGTGGGTCCCATGCTGCAGGACTCAAGCTAAATTTTAATGACGAGGCCTCAGTAGGGCAAAATTAGTTTAAGGTTGTTTGAGTTCTGATTCAGAGGGGCCCTGACCAAGCAATTCAGCTGGATTGTTACTGATGGAGCAAGACCAAAGCTGATTTGCATTTGGGTTGTTTCTGTCTGAGGTGGCATAGTGACAAAAAACCGAGTAATTACCATTGACTGAGATTCATTCACACATTCCACCCATCACATTTTTGTTTTCCTCACATATAAGAACAATATTGGTTGTACCTTTTGTGGTTCACTCACTGCACCATCACAGAGATATTCTCGAATGTCGCTCAATGTGGTCATATAATACAATGTAATAAAGTGAAATACAAATGCAGAAGAAATAACTTTAAGTTTGAGGGGTCGTTATCTTGTTTTGCAAGATGTGCCCGTGTGATTTACATGACATATCTTACCATGGCATGGCTCGTGCTTGATTTTTTTAGACCAAGACAGACCTCAGACTTGGCTCTAGCTGAGTTATTTCTATTGTTTCATGGATTGTCTTCCTCTATCTTATATGCATGCAGTGATTAGTTGTTCTGCACATTTAGTACATTTTGGTGGTTGCTTCAGAGCACAGCTGTACTAGACCAATTGTAAAAGATGCTATGTAGATAGAACTTGTGTGAAAGGTTACTCGGCAGTAGTGCAAGTTTCTTCTCCCAGCATGACACAGTGCAAAAACATGCGTGGGACTAGTGCAGGGAAGAATACTCCAGTCACATTGTCTCGGGAGAATGCCAACATCATTCCACCATTTTGTGTGCTTGAAGGTCGTTATGCACATAGTTAAAATTTTGACCTCAACGCCAAAGTGATTTCACAAATTTTCTGAAGTATTACCAGTTTGTGGTGTGTCAGTGTACTTATCTTTGTGGCAGTGGTAAATTTGTAAAATAAAAAGTGCCGGGGCTCTCCTCAGGTGATGCAGCGCTAACAGGAGAAATGTGCTGGTGCAAACTAACTCCTGACTAGAGCCTCAGCATTTATTCTGGAGAGGACTTGGCCTAATTGCTAGAGCTGCCGATTTCGGAGCTGGGGAACTGAGTTCGAGTCTCATTCTCAGAGAAATCTATTGTGCACATAGAGGATAACTGCCCAAATAGTGGTTGGCCTGTGCCGAGTACCTGCTGATGTGTGGCGCGCTGAAGTGTGCTCTCCAAGTGTCTGACTGCAGGCCTCCTGTTCTCCCGGAGATCTCAGAGGCATCAAAGGCCCACCTCAGCTACTGAAATCCAACTGCTAGCGTGGTGTGAGTATGGAACTAAGACTTGTATCTGGAGACTGGATTGTGTAGTGCGGAGCCCAAGAAATCTTGCCCGCATCGAAGACTTGTGGTTCCTGTACTCCAGGGCCCTTGACACTCATAAGCGCCTAGTGGTGATAAATGGATTTACTGGTTGCGGGACGCGCTTGGCTCACTTCATCGATTGTGATGCATCTCTCTCGTGCGACACGCCGACTGCATGCTCATTGCATGTCGTGTTCGATTAACAGGGTGTGACCTTCGGAGGTGGAGGTGCACCCATAGTAGTGCAGTATTCTACCTCATGTGGCTCTTCTGAACTTGTGCGTGTGACCGGACTGGTCTGGTGCAACCGTATCATCGTGAATCAGACATTGTTCCTCATTTCCTAGGAAGTAAGGAATTGCACTCTTCACTGTGTGTAATCAGATTTGCCTGGTGCAACCCATCTCAATGTGCACCGGTCACTGTGCCTCAATTCCACAGAGGTATGGAATTGCAACTCTTCATGTTTGAAATCTAAAGTGGCTGGTGCGACTCATGCTAATGCGCACCAGACGCTGAACCCGGATTGTCTGCGCACAGCCCTGATCTTCGTGTACCTTTTGGAAGGCCTCATCCCAATGAGCGGCTCCCTTGTGTTACTCCCTATTCATTGGTTGTTCCCTTTTTGACCCTCATAACAGTGGACCAACTGCCCTCTCCACACCTGAACTGTCCCAAAGACATCTTGGCACCAGGTAGTAGCTTGAGAGATTGACTGGGTTAAGGGGACACTTCTGAGACAGTTCGGAAACAGGTCAAGCGACTGCATGACTCCTTGGTGTTTTCATACCTATGGGTGAACTTCGAGTGGCTGCTGAACTCCCCTTGTTTACGTCTACCTCCTAATTAAAACTGCTACATATTCCCACCTGGTTTCCAAGGACTCAGACTAAGTGTGATTTCGTCTGTGTGCGGCCTAGTGTCCGGGCGGCGGTGCTGGTTATCTTCCATCCGGTGGTATAGGACCATCGAGGTGAACTAGAGGGTGGAAGAAGGCTGGGGCCACCGAGTCTGCAGGGTGTGATCCTTTGACCTACTTGGTACCAGTGGCACCTCATTAGGGTGCTGAGTGCGTACATGTGTATAAGATCATGCCGTACAGAGTGCCTGATACCTGTTGTGCCGTGTTAGCAGTGCGGAGTGAGTGTGAGTGACCGCCTGTGATTCACAAGACTGCCCGGCGATGCCACGCTATACGTTGATTTTATGCCAAAAGCACAATGCATTTGACATTGAGTTTACCTGCGTGGATCCGGCCCGCGGTGCTGCTAAAAAGTGTTCTTTTTTCATGTATGTACATATTTTTTATATCATGCCCCACATAAGGGTGCTCTCTCTCTATGGGGGCGGGGGGGGGGGCGATTTAGATTAGGAATTGTCCTCAGTGTGCATACTATTGATATCATAACAATGCGAGTGGGCCTAGTACTGTAGTAATATTTCCAAATGTGTCTTATACCCAACAGTATATGATGTTCATGTTACAATGATTGAATATGTGTGTTGAATATAAACATTTTTGCATACATTCTGTGTGAAACCTCCTTTGTGACGCGCAGTGTTTTCATTGCAAGGGACTGCTGTGCCTTTGTTGTACACATTGCCTTTGATATTAGCCTGACTGCTCAGTGCCAAGCTACCCAAGGGTGAGCACGGGTTGTACAGTGAGTGTAATCAGCTGCCCTTGACGGGAGCAGTAGGTTCTGCCTGGCTGAGGGCATCCCTTTAGCCAACCAGACACTGCCGGTTCCAACAAGGAAAAACTTAAAGCATAAAAAGTTTTGTGCTCTGAAAAGTATGTTTGTTACATGAAAGTTAGCATTAGTCCTTTACACAGTATAGGATGTTTTGTGGTTTGGTTTATATTTATTCAGAAGCTGTGGAGGTATTTGCTGGACTTGAAAGAGTTAAATGATATATATGTTTTGAGCGTTAATTTGCGGACAATCCGAATGCCTAAATTTGAAGGGAGTTTATAGACTCAAATATAAAATATCAACAAGCCCAATTAGGTGAGGGAACATTTTCTACCTTCACAAAACAAGACCGACAGACCATTGGACGGTTCAGGAATCCAGATTATCTACATGATTGCGATTGTAGGCTGCCAGGTACTAAAGTCTGAAAAGGAGGGTCCTCTGCCCAGGGTCAATGTAGGGGTTCTTAGAAGGACAGGTACATATGCCCAAAATAAAAAAAGCATTATTTTGTTCTGGGGCTCACAGATTTATATATTTTATTTCTATACAGCATATCTACTGCATGGATATTATCTATACATATATATATACATACTGTTAGAACTGGGAATCTCAGGTTGGCACAGGTAGTTACTTGTGTCAAGCAGGGATCCTTTATTCTAGTCAGGATAAGGGGGTACACTCGAACAATAACCCCTGCTCACCCTCTAGGTAGCTTGGCGCGAGCAGACAAGGCGTTATCTCAGGCGTAATGGTTGAGCATTTGTGAACACACACACAGTAAGTCAGCGACAACCCCACAAATGGACTTCACACTGGGATATATGCAAGAATAGTATTTTATATAGAGATATAGGATTATCACAAGAGCAGATAGCTGTTAAATGGCCCACAATACTTGGTAGCAAAAGAGTTCTTTACTTTAGCGTAATGTTGCGGTTCCATGCGCGTCGTTCCCTTCAGTCCGCTTCAGACGCGTTAAACAGAGGCTCGGGGACCGGGTCTTGCACGCACTGTAGGCGCTCCAGGCAGGAGCGTACACCCTACGGTGCGATCTGGCACAGTACCTTTGTCTTGGGGGAGTTCGTCACGAAGGTTGCGCGGGCATCAGGCGCGGTGTCCGGTGCGGTGTCTTCCTGGGTGTTGTGTACTACGGTACGTTGGACCTTGGGTGTGCAGGCTCAGGGGACGGTGCGTAGGCACGGCACTTCACAGCTCGTCGCGGTGTTCGCGCCGTACCGTGAGATCGGTAATCTTGGGTCGAAGCGCTGGATACAACAACAGTACGCTCCGCACAGGGGAGACATACACGACCACCACACGCGCCGCAGCTTTCCCAAAAGCAGGGGAAAGGAGCGTACGCTGGCGGTACAGTTCGTAGGGGGGGTAAAAGCAAGTACGGATCTCAGTCCTTCCGTTACGGTGCGAGCTACGGCTCGTAGGGGCCAGATAGTCGCGTTGCTCAGGCCGGATGAAACCTTCCTTTGCGGTGCGAGCTACGGCTCGTAGAGGGGCCTCAGTCACTTTGTTGGGGCCGGACAGCGGGTACAAGCTTCAGGGGGGTACGCTTCGATCGGGAAGCGCACACAGCAGTTCTCTTCAAGATTACAGGGAAAACGGTCCGATTTCCAGCGCTCTCTCATGGCGGTGAAGTCCACTGGTCCTGGGACTTCGTTCAGGGGGCAAGCTCGTTCACAAGCCCTTGGAGATCTTTAGCACAAGTCAAATAAAAGTTCCGTTGGTCTTTTCCTCTTCTTCAGCAGCAAGGCAACCACTGCAGGCCAATCCTCCAGGTCAGGGACAGTACTCCTCCATGCAGCTTTCCCGGTTCCTCCTCGTCGGACAGAGGTTTCTTCTTGGCAGGACAGGATCTAGTTTCTTAGAAACAGGGCTCCTACATTTATACCACAAATCCTTTGTTCTCCCAGGCCAGAGGGGCCCTTGCCTAGTTCAGTCCAGGTCTGGAGCACTTTGTTGATGCGATGCCGGCTTCTTCTTTCAGGGTGCAGGACAGAGCCATCAGACGTTCCACAGGGGGCGGAGCCGGCATTGTGGTGGCAGAGCACAGCCCTATTCAGAGTCCAGGTGTACTCCTCCCACCCATCTATAGGTCAATCTTTCTATTCACCACCAGGCTACCTAGCCCTGCCCATCTGGGTTTCCCCAGCCCTGTCACTCACACAAGCCAGACAGCAGATACACATCACGCAGAGGCGGGCTGAAATGGTTAGGCAAGCAAATGCCAACTTTCTAAAAGTGGCATTTGCAAACGCAGAATATTAAAATAAACCTCGCTAAAAGATGCACCTTATTATTCTGAGTTCAGGCATACTAAACTCGATTTTCTACCACGTTCCCTGGGTCTGTTAGGATCATAGGATGTAACAATCTTAACAGCCCATTCTGGCCTATGAGAACAAGGTAGCCTTACAATAGTGAAAAACGAAAATGGCTGTAAGTCACTATTAGGACATGACACACACATCAGGGCTTGTACTACCTTATGCTACAATGCTACAATGCACCCTGCCCTTGGGCCTACCATAGGGGTGACTAACATGAAGTT
Organism: Triturus cristatus; assembly: GCF_964204655.1. Lineage (NCBI taxonomy): Eukaryota > Metazoa > Chordata > Amphibia > Caudata > Salamandridae > Triturus > Triturus cristatus. The sequence continues at coordinate 195,474,463 of NC_140579.1, forward strand.
AAGGGAAGGTTTAGGGACTGTCAAGTGGGTGCACTTGCCAGTCAGCCTGTCAGTACCAGACTGCACGCAGGTTCTGCAATGGCAGACCTAGACACATTTTACCAGGCCGCTTCTGTGGGTGGCACAACCAGTGCTGCAAGCCCACCAGCGGCATTTGTATTTACACACCCTGGCACTCCTGGTGCACTTTACTGGGGTCTGATAGTGAACCAAATAGGCCAATCATGGAATCCAACCAACATATACATTTTACCTAGGGAGCACTTGCACTGTGGCACTGGTTGGCAGTGGCACAGTGCTCTGAGCGGCCAACACCATAAAAACACATGAGGCACAGCGACAAAAAGTGGAAGGGAGTCTCACGCCAAGGTGCCAGGTCTAACACATACACATATTAGAACTCTAAAAAGATAGCATGTGTTTGTGTATGCGTCACACATGTATAGGGCACATTTGCCAATACTTTGATTGCTAGCATGCTCTCTATTTGATTTAATTTGGCTGAAAAGAGCTATTTACAGCCTTATAATTATTGATGACTCATACTGGATGTAGGTGGTTCTCAGAACAGAACAAATTCGCCCAGACCTTTTTCTGTAGTGCTTTTGCAGTCGTGCCTGCCACATACCTCCACATGCATGGGTGGACAATAAGCTTGAAATGCCATTAGTTCTCAAAGCAGAGGTGGCGGAGTCTCTGAAAGCAGTCCCGCACTGAGTGCGCCTTCCGACTGTGCAGGAGCACGGTCTACACTAAGCAGAAGGCATAGGACTCTCTCTGTGAGTGGAGGTCCAGCGGGTCCCTCATCCTGCGCTGCTAGCTGAAGGTTGCGTGCACATACAGGTAAGAATATTGGAGACTGTACAGTGGGAGCCACCTGGTACATCAGGGAAGGGATCATTGTATTTAGATGAGGACTGGTTGGAGAAAGGTCATGTGGTTATTTAGCCCCAGCCACACAGGTGGTTTTCATGCAATGTGAGACACGGGGGCAGAAGCCACCCCTGGGGGACTTGCCATTTCAATTGCAGAAGGTTGTTTAATACAAGGGATTAGGGGCCTGAGGTACTACAAAAGGCTGTTGCAAATTGCATACTGACATTTTGTGAATGGAATCGGATTTTGTGAACTGACCTATGTACTATTTGGTCGGTTCACAAAAACACCATTTACAGGGGATCGTAAAATCAACATGCCTAAATCATATTCATTAGTCAGGTTGTAATTTGTAATCCCCTTGGACTGGCTGCAAGGGTTAGCAGACCACCATCCCTGTGGTTGCATTCCCAAATGAGAAACTTTTTTTAAAAGCAGCCCAAGTGCCTTAAAGGAGCCAGAGCTGCTTAAAACAACAACAAAATTCCCTTTTGTGAAATCCAATGCCCAAATTCCCTTTGCGAATCAGTTACCAACTTCCTTCAGTAGAAGGTCAGACCGTGTCTAAGCATGGTGTTTTGGGGATGTTCTCATTGCAATTTGCTGCTTTTAAATTAGAAATTGATTTGTCAGTTTAACATTTTTGAATCTTTGAAATGTGTAAAATTTGAATTGCACTTACCGCTGCTCTTTAGTTTGTGGCTTCATGAGGGGGAAGCTGCGCTTCACAGGAAGGGAGGAGAAAGGAGCCTTCCGGTCAGACAACTAGAGACGCCCTTTTTGTGGTTGTGCGTGCTCTAGTGGCAGTGGTGGCTGGTGACATTTGAAAGTGGTGAGGTGTAAAATCATTGTTGTACTGCACTGCGGCGAGCGAGCGTAGCGAGTGAACCCGAACAACCTTGGGGGGAGGGGAGGGGGGGGGTTGGGAGGATTATACGGTACCCCAAAAAAAAATTTGAAATAAGAGTGGACAAATGGTGCATTTTCAAGCAAATTTGAGAAAGCAGGCAGTTTAATAAAGCAAAAGGATTGAATTATTTATCGTTTAAGAAATTGCAAATATTTATGAGCTATAGAGGTGATGGAGATACGTCACTCTGGAATTATCTAGTGTTACCATTTTACAAAGTGTGCATGAAGATTGCAATAAAAAAAGTGAAACCCTGGCCAAAAAATAAATAAATTGCTGTATGCCTTTAGGTATCAGGACGAAGGTATCGGAGTGCTTTACATGAGCACTAGTTGCATTACAGCGGGACACTTCATTTGTTAGGCACTGGGAGATTGAGTGATTTACCCAGAATCACATGATGTTTGAGCCTCCGCCAGACTCAAAGCCGGCCTCTCAGGCTTAGGGACAAATGGTGGCCTTTGGCCTAATTAGGAATCGAATCCTAGTAATTCTGTTTCTAAATATAGGCTTGAAGCTTCCTTGAACTGGGCCTCCAGTATGCATGCGTGTCTTTATGGATGCCCTTTGCCACGAACTACCACATATACAAAACCACAAACTTTTTTCACGTGTAGATCTAGAAATATAGACGACTGGTGGTATGGCATATTCATCCGTTAACACAGACAGGTTTCAGTCTCTGTGTTTTAGGAACTTTATGATACCGTATACAATGGCATGCTGTCTGCTTAAAGAAAGGTACATTCTATACTAAAAATACGTGTGGCTGAAAGAGCCATATAGGAGAGAGGTAGCCTTATATGTTCTTTGTTAAACCTTTAAAAGTAGTAGGGTGACTCCGTAACAGCACAAGCCTTATCACTGCTAGAACAACTTTCCCAATTCCTTACATAGCTTTCTCTGTCTCTATCCATTGCCTTGCCACCAAATATCTCTTTCTGTGTCCTCCTCTTCCTGTTTTTAGGTCTTGCTGAGACAGCAAAAGCTGTCTCTTTGAGACATTTTGTAAGTGGGTTTTCATAAGTGCTACCCACATGGTTTGGCAGGCCTAAAGCTTGAGTGCACGATGGCGTGCACGTGCACAGCTGCTCCTTGCATTCCCCCCTCCCTTCTCACCCAGCCCTTTGATGCTTTGCTTGCATCACCCTTCTCCTCCTCTTTTTCTCACTTGTATTCAGGCTCCTCACATTCCCCCCTCCCTTCTCGTTCTCACTTGTATTCAGGCTCCTCACATTCCCCCCTCCCTTCTCGCCCAGCCCTTCTTGTTCACACTGTAGCCTGTGCCTGTAACTGGAGACTTTCATGTACATGTCAGTCAGCTGGCTCCAGTCTGCCTCAGCAGAGCCATGTGGACGGACGGAGAGGGAGGGTTGTGCTGCAGGCTGCCTCGGAGCAGAGGGCACTGCTGTCTGTGCCTTTCCTGCTCCTCACAGCTGCCTGGGCCCAGGACTGGATATTGTCTCCGCATAGATTGGCAGGTTCTTTCTATTATGTGTAATGGCAGGCACGGTGCCCTTTCACGAGCACTGCGATGGTTTGATTTAATTCTCCTGTCTCCAACACCCCCCACCCCACTCTTTCTGCTCTCCTCCTCCCTCCCAGAGAGGAAGGGTTGTGCTGAGTCACTGGCTGCAGCCTGCATCAGAGCAGGGGGCACCGCTGTCTCTGCCTTTTCTGGTCCTCGCCAGAATTGTCCCTTATATACCTGTATTGGTTGTCACTGGTTGAAGGAGTGAGAGGTGGTAAAGTAATTTGCTTCCGTGGGTTGCTGCACACAAGGCTAGTGCACTCTGATAAACCATGAAGGAAGATGTGCTTGATGCACGAGACGAAGGTAATGCCACCATCCTACCTCTGCTGGACGACTTTACAGCATTTAGGATGATTGAAGACAAATACTGCTTGGTCGTCTCATTACGTATGCTGCCATAAGCATTTGGAAGCTCCTGCCTGGTAGGTATGAACCTACCTTCTGTAAACTGTGCACTTGACTGTGTACAGAAGGAAAGGGGAAACAGTTTCCTGAAGCTTTCTTTCCATTCTGTGGGACCCAAAGACTGCAAACGCTTGAAGTGGGATGTAGCTATGTAGCTTTGTTTCCAGGTTCATGCCTCTTTCATCCACCACCTTTATCTCATTCGTGTTGGTTCTTTTTTATCACAGCTTTCACCTTCCTTCTTCCCCTTTGGTGTTTTTCTCTCTGAGTCAAAGTCTAATGTGGAAATATAAGGGCTAGTCCCCAAAAATGAGTGCCAACTACTGACTCATATTAGGCACTGATAACACGCCGTAGATATACCTAAAATAAGCCAGGCCTGTTGTCAGTGCTTCTTAGCAGTATCAAATAAATAAACAACAACAATTGTGTTGTGAATACTTACGATGAATGATATGTTTCAATTCTGAAAATGCAAGGCTGTGAGTTCAACTTCACTAAGGTCTGTGTAAGGGGGTAGTGTTCTTAGGAGTGTCTCAATCACTCCCTTTCTTAGCACTTTGCTCTTCAAACTCATACTCGGTTCGACCCTTACATAATCCAAAAATTATTAATCTAAATTTACATAATTCTAAAATCCTCATCTACAAATCCCACATGTCATCTCTTGCTTCTTCAGCAATGTCTTTCCTAGGTCTGGGTGAAATTTAAATTACATGGGTGTCATTTGCATAATTTTGAGAAATTCGGGTTATGCTTGCTATAAGAAATTCCCCAAATTACATACGCCATTACATCACTTTATGTACTTATGATCCATTCGCTGTAAAGATGTACATCAAAATGAGCCAGTCATTGTAAAAAAATGTCTATGAACAACAGAACACGGGCAGCTTTTGTTCGCCATGCTTTATTTAAATGAATCCGCATTTAAAAAAATGACGCAATCATTTCATATTAAAATATAGCGGAAAACTGCAGATTTGCATTTTGCATTTGCTCGTAATTTTGCTGAAATTGTGTGTAATTATGTGTAAGGAAGTCACTCACATTCCGCACACCCCACATATGCTTCCTTACATCTCCTCCACTTAAGCCACACTCACCACACAGACCACTCGCTCATCTGTAAAGACTGAATTTTATTTTCGTTTTGCACGGTGATTGTTTCAATAGTGGTGTACCTCCTTCACACTCTTTCTCATTGCTTCACATTTACAATTGGCACTTAGGTGGTCTTTGCATTGTGCACTCTACAGGGAGGCTAAGGATCAGATGTACACCTTTATAACCCAGTGACGGGCTTTGTGAGAATCCCACACTACCTTCGGCCCCGGCTTCAGAGCTCTTATTCGAGCCCGTCATAATCACCTTCCCTCAGCTCGAATTCACCCAGACACCTTCAGGCGGATCAACCTGATCTTTTACCGTCCATTCTTAGTTCAGGGGATAAATAAATAAATCCCATCATAAGCATACTGCTGATGGTGGGTGCGATCCATCAAGTTCTCAACTCATGTCCACTAACAGCGGTATTGTTATCATGAGATTCATCCACTAATTGATTGAGAACCTTACTTTCCAAATACTCACATGGACGTCAATTATCTGTGTTGCTTATACTTCTTATTAGGAGAATATGAGAACTGATGGCCTGAGGAGTATCTCTGACAGTTCAGAGATCTCCTCAGTTTTGAAGGTTGGTGCAGCTTGCTGCTTGAGGTAGAGGGCCGTTCAGAGGCAAGCACCAGGCACTATGGGGGGATTCTGGCTTGGGCCTCCACTCCCGCATGCTATCAGACGTTGGATTCCAGACGCTGTTCCATCTCTACCGGTGGGGAGTACGACTTGAGTACCTACGTGGCATCCGTGTTATCTGATTGTTGTCTGTTTACCTCTATAAAATTGTCACATTTCTCCATATTTTTAGGTCTCGCTGAGACAGCAAAAGCTGTCTCTTTGAGACATTTTGTAAGTGGGCTTTCAAAAGTGCTACCCACATGGTTTTGCTGGCCTAGGGCTTGAGTGCACGATGGCGTGCACGTGCACAGCTGCTCTTCTGCTCCTTGCATTCCCCCCTCCCTTCTCACCCAGCCCTTTGATGCTCTGCTCGATTACTTTCACTTTAGCCGCTTTGACCCTTGCATTCCCCCCTCCCTTCTCACCCAGCCCTTTGATGCTCTGCTCGATTACTTTCACTTTCGCCGCTTTGATGTTTGATCGCAAACGCGATCACTTCCGCTTGGCATAACCTGTATTTGTTCTCTTTGTCCTCACATATGCTCTTCCCTCTATGTTTTTCTCTCTGGTCTCACATGTGCTATTCCCTCTATATTTTCACTCTGCCCTCACATGTGCTTTTCCCTCTCCATTTTTCTCTTTCCTCACACATGCTATTCCCTCTGTATTTGTCTCTCTTCCCTCACGTGTACTCTTCCCTCTGCATTTTTTCTCTATGCTCTCACATGTGCTCTTCGCTCTGTATTTTTTTCTCTGCCCTCGCATGTGTTCTTCTCTCTATATTTTTCTCTCTGCTCTCACATGCTCTCTTCCCTCTATGTTTTTATCTCCGGTCTAACATGCGCCCAACCCTCTGTATTTTTCGCTTTGCTCTCACATGAGCTCTTCCCTCTCTATTTTTCTCTCCTCCCTCACGTGGACTCTTCCCTCTGTATTTTTCTCTCTGCCCTCACGTGCTTTTCCCTCTGTATTATTCTCTCTGCCCTCACATACTCTTCCCTGTATGTTTTCCTCTTTGCCCTCAAGTGCACTCTTCCCTCTGATCACATGCATACACAACTATGCACACATACAAATACACACATGCATTTACACACACATATGGACATATACAAACACACACAGACATGAATTAACATATGCATATACATGCACACCAACACACTGCTGCATTACTCACTGCTGCATGCTGCACGACACTGCTGCACGCAGCACACTGCTGCATGCCGCTGCACGCCACAGTGCTGCATGCCTCACACTGCTACACGAAACACTGCTGCACGCTGCACACTGCTGCACGCCGCTGCACGTCACAGTGCTGCATGCCTCACACTGCTACACGAAACACTGCTGCACACCGCACACTGCTGCACGCCGCACACTGCTGCACGCCGCACACTGCTGCACGCCACACACTGCTTTTATGCAAGTTTATGCTACTGACATTGTAAATGACAATGCCTTTTATTTGTTTTAAAACGAAAACATAAATAAAAGGCATTGTAATTTTACAATGCCAATAGCTCAAACTCTTATAAATGCGAGACCTATTGCATTGCAAATGCTTGTTTGTGTTTGGCACAGAACGACAGCCGATTGAGTAGGAAACTCACGTACCGGTACAAATTACTCCAGAAAGATCTTTATTTGTGCTAAATTGACCTTTTGTTAATGATATACTGAGGTGGTAATGTTCAATGAAGCTTGCATGTGTGGCCTCTCATAATCTTGTTTTGCCGCTGCACGTTCATTTAAAGCAGTGTGCTCGAGCGGCCCCTGTGACTGTGCGCACGTAACTTTAAATCGAGCACTAATGTCAATTTAAATAAATCAAAGCCATTATACAGCCAAAAAATGATGAAATGTGGGAATTTAAACTCCACACCGCCCTCTGCTAAACCCTGTCAGGAAAGTGTCCCAATCACTGCGCCAAACCAAAGCACACATACACAGTAAAACCTACTGTGCTTCCTTTAATAGCCTTCAACAGTTTAAGAGATTTAGGAAGGTAAATGTATGACCCTGGCACTGTCGGGAATCCCGCGGCCCTTCACCACAGCGAGATGCACGAGTCTCAGGCCATTAATCATTTGATGGGCCAGTGTGGGCACATTTGGTCATGTTAAGCGGGTTTTGTACTACATTTTAAATGTAACACACATGGACAGTGGTGCAGGAACAATTTTCTAAGTGGGGGTGCTAGTCTTCGGCGAAACCATACAAATATCATAGGAGTTAGCAAACCGGGGTATCTGAATAAGTGAGAATGGCATGGTATCGTATGAAGCCTTTAGAACACGCTGAAACAAATCCGCACGTCCTCAGTCACAGTCAGTCGCATGATCACAAGTACAGACGCATGTACAAAAACATACACATACTCACTTTCGAACTCGTAATGCCCCAAGCCCACCCACACCTAGAAGCATATAGTCCATACTGTAGAAAAAGATAATTGTTGCATACACGTGCGCTGACAGCCAAACACACAGCTAGCTCAGCTCACACATTCGCCTAACCTCCCAACAGACATCGCCATACCAATGGCAGGCTCGAACACGCAGCTAACATCTGCTCAAATACCGCTCATTGCCGCTGATGAAAATGCAGAGTTTACCTTCCCCTATGTCACAGCTGGGGTGGTGGCCTCGGCTCCCCTCTTCCGCAAAAGTTAGTGGCTGCGTTGCTCCAAACTCAGGTGGGCGTATAAGCTGAGCAGGGGGAGACTTCGACCGAATTGGCTTTATTTAAAAAAAAAATAAAAAAACACCACCAGCAGCTTGTAGCGCACTAAAGCATCCCGGGTTAATGGTGGGACACCCGGGATAACAGGGATGCAAATTTCAGTTATGCGGAATAAATTACGGCGCAAAGGAGCAGGGAAGGGTAGCTCGCTTGTTTTTGGGGTTGGTGCTGCGTTGCCATGCACACACACACTCAAGCAAGTGCACACACACCGCACCACCCAGTACTCTGGTACACTCAACAACGCAGGCAAAACAAGCTTCCCCACTGGGGTACTGCGGGAAGGTCCTAGGTGAGGGGAGACATGCCGGACATATTTTCCACATTGGAAAACCTAGCGTGTGTCTGTGGGGTGGTGTGGGGGGCTTCGAAATTGGCAATTTCCCTTTTCAAGCCACTATCGCTGCTAAACAAGCATTTACAATGCAACGGTCTCGGCATTGTTAAAGTTAGAGCTATTGGCATTGCTCATGACAATGCCGTTTCTTTAAATGTTTTAAAAACAAAAACATAAATAAAAATAATGTCATGAGCAATGCCAATAGGTCTAACTTTACCAATGCCGAGACCATTGCATTGTAAATGCTTGTTGTCCTTCCGTGGCTGCTGATGCCGCGCGCGCCACAACAGAGCTCGTGCCTGCCTGGGCCGAAGGAAAAATGTCATCCGATTTTCCCACCCCCCCCACCCCGTCCTTGCCGTGAATGGGGCTTTGTTTCTCTGTCTCGAGCCCACACTGGAATGGCTGGTAGGGCACCTCAAAGGGCAAATTAACACGCCTGCATCCTCGATTGTATCTGTCTGGCCCAGTGGGCGAAGGAAAGATGTGGGGGAGGGAATACGTACGTGTGAATCACAGCCCCTTAAACACACTACAATGGAGAACGGTGGAATCATTCACCCGTCCTTAACGAGAATGTCAACAGAGAGAACAGAAGCAAACAAGACAAAACTGAAGAGGAGAACAGCATGTGACCGTGGACCAGGAGGAGAAATCACAACACTGGACGGAGGGCTTTACAAGGCGTCTCCAGCAGGGAGAATTGGGTGGGGGGGGGAGAGAGAGAGAAATAAAGGCTTTGTAGAACTTAACTCCGCCCTTCCTCCTCAGAGAAAAACGATCGACAAACAGTGAATCTCGGCGGTAAGAATACATTGATAAGTGTCCTGGATTGCGCATCCACATGCCTTAAGATAAATATACCGTCATGGTACGTGCACGTGACGTTAAGTATATCAAACCTATACCTGTCGGTGTACACTTTGCCAACACTTTGGTCGCCGACATCTTTGCTGTGAATGTGACAGTTTTCCTCTGCATCCTGCCACCACTGGGTGGGTCCAAGAAAGCCTCACCTTCCCTGCTTATAACAACACTGGCCCTGTGTGTACATGCTGCCGGGAATCGCCCTGAACACCACCGCCTTTCTCCGAGGCGAAGCAGAAATGCCTCGGAGAAAGGCAGCGGCGTTTCCGGATCCGGGGGCGTGTTTTTCTCTTCTCTCCTCTTGCCATTGGCTGGAGGAGAAAATGAGAAAAGTTGAAAAAAACACGCCCCCGAATCCGAAAAGGACGGGGCCTGTTCGGAGTGACGAAGCTCTTCTCCAATGGCTGGCCAGCATTCAAGAGGCCAGCCAATGGAGAAGAGGGGAGAAGAGGGGCGGGTGCAAGCCCCTCTTCTCCAAAACATAAAATCTCCGACTTCCGGTTGTGAGAAGTTGGCCTGGTATATGATGCTCACTAGTTAAAGTGATCACCTTGTACCATGCCAAGCAACCCTTATGGTGTGGTTGTAAGTCAACCTTTTCGGACTAGCTGCCCTAGTGGTAGCGTAGGCTAAGCAGTCTTTGAGGCTAAACTCGTGAAGCGTGTTAAGCCAGCTGTTTTACCAAATGTAACCCCCTTTTATACCAATGAAAGGACACCACACAGATATATATTCAAAATATATATGTATTTATTTCTCAAAGTAACCCCTAGTCTCTTTATGAGCACAGGAGCACAAATCGTCAAGCAAGATTACAGTAGAATACACAGAAGTTGCACTTTATATGGATAGGCCCTGGTGGCCGCTCAAACCATATACTAAAATAGTGGTATAAGTACCACGAACAGAAAAGGGAAAAGGCCTAGGGCCTCTAGAATCGCTGGGCCTACAAGGAGCTAACTTCAGTTAGTGACCAGGAGGTCCACGGGTGGCGTGTGCAGAGCAAATAGTCACACGCGTGCTCCCATAGGTTTCAATGGGTGCGTAAAAAGTACAAAGTTACTGCAAAAAGGATCTTCCGGATGGACTAGGAACTCAAGATTGGAAACACAGACACTAGAGATGATACTCTACACTTGGGCACCGGAGTGCCAACTTTACCTCACCCACAGGAAGCGGGTGCATAGGTGTCGAAGTGCGTCGGGTTTCTTCTATCTGTTCCGTGGAGCCTGAAGACAAAGATGCTGCAGGCGGTCGGTCCGGGAGAGATGCGGTGGATCCAAGAGTGGATCGGTGTTGTAGAAGACCTGTAAGCAGAGGGGACAGTGTTCACAGTCACTAGCCAGTGACCAGCGTGGCACCAGGTGGGTACCAGGCAATGTCGGGTGCAAACGGGAAGAAAGGTGTAGCTTGTCTCTGCAGCCACGTGGTCCCTGGAGGTCGACGACGTCCAGGAGTCGGTTCACGAGCTGTCCCACGCAGGCTCTCGCTGTCGGCGGTGTCGGCGACTTGATCGAAGCAAACAAGCCTTGGCAAAAGCAATTGTTGTGGAGAACAAGATAAGCTGATTGTTCTGACCAGCAAGGTCAGAGGGACTGCTCCTTTGGAGGGGAGCAAGGGCCAGTCTGGAGCAACCAGACCAGCGGTGTAGTTCTTGAAGTTCGTCGCCAAGATGGCCACTAGCCAGCGGGCCAGCAACTGGTTAGGCGCGTCGAGTGGCAAAATGCAGAAGGGCCCCACGCAGATCGTGGAGATGCTGGAGGGCTCACCTTTGGTGCAGATGCTGCTCGAGGGTTGGGCTTCTCAGATCCCAAAGCACAACTTGGAGGGAGCCTCGGTTGTTGCACTTGCAGCTTGTCGTGGTCGTTTCAAGATGGCTGGCTCCACGTGTCTCGTTGCCTCCACGGGTCTCCTCTTTTCAGGGACTGTGGATCGGGCGGTGAGAGGTCTGGAGGTCCAGGTCTTGTCAGTCTCTGGGCTCGGGCTCCGGCGGGAGGCGGCGGCAAAGCAGACGTTGATTCGCTGGATGGTGCTTGCGTTAGCAAGGTGGTCACTCCCTGACCACAGGGGAGATTTCCTTCAGTCTTCTGTGCAGCAGAATGTCGAAGTTCCCGTCTTCTTCTTAGTTTCAAGTTGATTCCAGGATGTCTGAAGTCTTAGGACACAGCTCCTACCTTTAAGCGGATTCTAGGGGCCGGACTACCTGCTAGGTCCCTCCCTAAGGGTGGGACCAGGAAGGGGGTGGTTACACCCCCAATCCTTTGTCCAGCTCGCCCCAGGCCCGGGACTGGTGTGCCCCAGGACCGGTTTGAACTGGCATATGCACCGAGGCTCCTTGTGAGCCACAGGCATGTCTGGTTTCTATTCAAGCCCTACCTGACCAATACACAAAATCCTGTCTGGGGTGGTGCATGCACCTCCCCTGGCAGGAAACCCTTTGTCCACACCTCCCAAGCTGGAAGGACTCCCAGCAGCAGGAGGGCAGACTTGTGTCTGTGGTGGCAGCATCCATTTTGTGGAGCTGAGGCTATGTCTGATTTTACCCGGGTTTCAGGTACTGTGCATGTCGTGTCCCTCTAGAAGGGTGGAATGCTAACCCCGTCGCCAGAATTGGCGAGGGGTTAGTATTCCAATTCGTATGACACCTTACTCGACATGTTTTGATAAAGCCAAACCAAAGATAGCATTTAACCGCGAGGTTCATAATGCACTAAAGAGTATATGGTATGACGATATCTGGAAACAGTAGAAGGAAGTTGTTCCGACCACTGCAGACAGGCTCAGCTCATGCCAGAGCACCATCTCACATGGAACTAAGCACTCTGCCTTCAGGATTGTTAAGGCCTGCCATAGGAGTGACTTATAGGTTAACATGTGTCCCATTTAAGGTTAGGTATAGGTATACTACACCTAAGTAAGAGGTGGTTACACCAACTTACCCCAGCTGAGTGATCAGCCAGTTGTGTCAAATTGTTAGGCCAAGCCTGGGGTGGCATAATACATGCTTCAGCCCCTGGCAGGCCTTGGGTACACCAATGCCCTGGGTACCTAGTGTACACTGGTACAGGGGCTGACAGGGTGATCCACTTCCAATTGGTTATGCACCTAGGGTGCATAGTGTTAATTTAGTAGAGAGAACAGCAGGCTGGGGGTCTGATTGGCAGGCCCACAGCCTCAATATGTCAAAAACCAGTGAAGCAAAAAGCAAAAATTTGGGGTGACCATAGGATAGCAGACCCTACTCTCCTACACAACCCCCCCCCCCAAACGCAGGGACATTAAACTAGCCTTGACCAGTCTCGTCTTCATGTCCTAAGTGGAAGTACCTGGAGAGACCATCTGCATTCCCATGGTCAGTACCTGGCCGGTGCTCCACTGTAAAGTCCATCCCCTGTAGGGAAATGGACCACCTAAGCAGTTTGGGGTTTTCACCCTTCATCTGATTTAGCCACAAGAGGGGCTTATGGTCGGTCTGAATCTTGAAGTGAGTGCCAAACAAGTATGGCCTCAGCTTCTTCAGGGCCCACACCACAGCAAAGGCCTCCCTCTCAATAGCTGACCAATTCTTCTCTCTGGGGGTCAACCTTCTGCTAATAAAAGCAATGGGTTGGTCTTGACCATCTACATTAAGTTGTGACAGCACAGCTCCCACAGCCAACTCAGAAGCATCTGTTTGGACAATAAACTCTTTGGAGTAGTCAGGACTTTTCAGGATAGGTGCAGAGCACATGGCCTCCTTCAGGTCATCAAATGCCTTTTGACAGCTTACTGTCCACTGAACCTTTTTGGGCATCTTCTTGGATGTCCGATCATTAAGAGGAGTCACAATGGACCCATAGTTCTTAACAAACTTCCTGTAGTACCCAGTCAAGCCCAAGAAAGCTCGAACTTGAGTCTGGGTGGTTGGAGGAGACCAGTCCTTGATGGATTGTATCTTACTCTCCAGTGGTTGAACTTGGCCTCCACCTACAAGGTGGCCCAAATATACAACCTTACTCTGCCCTATCTGGCACTTAGTAGCCTTGATAGTGAGGCCTGCCCTTTGCAGAGCCTCAAGAGCCTTCTTCAGGTGGATCAGGTGATCCTCCCAGGTGGAGCTAAAGACAGCAATGTCATCAAGATATGCTGCGCAAAAGTCATCCAACCCAGTAAGGACTTGGTTCACCAGCCTTTGGAAGGTGGCAGGTGCATTCTTCAGACCAAAGGGCATCACCACAAACTGGTAGTGCCCACCTGGGGTTGAGAATGCTGTTTTGGCCTTAGACTCCTCAGCTAATCTGATTTGCCAATAGCCAGCTGTCAAGTCAAATGGGCTCAAAAACTTAGCAGAAGCTAGTTTGTCTATGAGCTCATCTGCCCTTGGAATAGGGTGTGCATCTGTCCTGGTGACAGCATTGAGACCCCTGTAGTCCACACAGAACCTCATCTCTCTCTTGCCATCTTTGGTGTGAGGTTTGGGGACCAGAACCACTGGGCTAGCCCAGGGGCTCTCTGAGGGTTCAATGACACCTAATTCCAGCATTTTATGTACCTCAGCCTTTATACAGTCCCTGACGTGGTCAGGTTGTCTGTAAAGCTTGTTCTTTACAGGCAGACTGTCACCAGTGTCCACCACATGGGTACACCAGTCAGTTTGGCTAGGTATTAGGGAAAACAGATGTTGAAATGATTGTAGAACTTGTCTACATTCAGTCTGCTGATGGGCAGTGAGGTTGCCTCCAAGGGTCACTCCTTCAACTGAGCCATCTTCAGGGTTCTGAGACAACAGGTCTGGGAGAGGGTCACTCTCTTCCTCCTGTCCCTCATCTGTAGCCATGAGCAAGCCCATGTCTGCCCTGTCAACATATGCTTTTAACCTGTTAACATGGAGTACCCTGTGGGGACTCCTGGGAGTTCCTAGGTCCACCAAGTAGGTAACCTCTCCCTTCTTTTCCAGGATTGTATGGGGTCCAGACCATTTGTCTTGGAGTGCTGCTGGGGCCACTGGCTCCAACACCCATACCTTCTGTCCTGGCTGAAACTCAACCAAGACAGCCTTTTGGTCATGCCAAGCTTTCTGTAAGGCCTGGCTTGCCTCAAGGTTTTTGGATGCCTTCTCCATATACTCAGCCATCCTGGAGCGGAGACCAAGTACATAGTCCACTATGTCTTGCTTAGGCTTTTTGAGAGGTAACTCCCATCCTTCCTTCACCAAACACAGTGGGCCTCTTACAGGGTGCCCAAACAACAATTCAAAGGGGCTGTAGCCAACTCCTTTTTGTGGGACCTCTCTGTAAGCAAACAGAAGGCAGGGTAGAAGGATGTCCCATCTTCGCCTGAGCTTTTCAGGTAATCCTTTGATCATACCCTTTAGGGTCTTGTTGAATCTCTCAACAAGCCCATTGCATTGTGGGTGATAAGGGGTGGTGAACTTGTAGTTGACACCACATTCCTTCCACATAGCTGTCAAGTATCCTGACATGAAGTTGGTACCTCTGTCAGAAACTACCTCCTTAGGAAACCCCACTCTGGAGAATACTCCCAGCAGGGCCCTGGCCACAACAGGTGCTGTAGTGGTCCTAAGGGGAATTGCCTCTGGATACCTGGTGGCATGATCCACTACCACCAGTATAAATCTGTGCCCAGATGCAGTGGGAGGATCCATGGGACCCACTATATCTATTCCCACTCTTTCAAAGGGGACCCCCACCACAGGTAGTGGTATTAGGGGGGCCTTTGTTGTGCCACCTGATTTGCCACTGGCTTGGCAGGTCACACAGGAGCGACAAAACTCCTTTGTATCTTCATTCATGTGAGGCCAGTGAAAGTGAGGGACAAGCCTGTCCCAAGTCTTGTTCTGGCCTAAGTGTCCTGCTAAAGGAATATCATGGGCCAAGGTAAGAAGGAAGCCCCTAAATTGCAGAGGTATAACCAACCTCCTGGTAGCACCAGGCTTGGGGTCTCTAGCCTCTGAATAAAGGAGCCCTTCATCCCAATACACTTTATGGGTACCTTGAGCATTCCCAGCAGCCTCAGCAGCAGCCAGCTGTCTGAGGGGTTCAAGAGAGGGACAGGATAACTGAGCCTGCCTCAAGTCAGCCCTTGAAGGTCCCCCTGTCCCCAGAAACTCAACCTGATCAGGTTCAAGCTCTTCAGGGACAGTTCCTTCAGGGTCCTCTAGATCAGCTTCCTGGGAAGGCTGATCATCACTCTGAGGCAGGGGGGGGGAGGCACAGCCTTGACCCTCCTGTTCTTCTTCTTGGTAGGTGCTTGGTCCATTGTTCCAGGATCCAAGACCTGAGGTTCAGTGAGGCACTTTTTGGCCTGTGACCTGGTCACAGCAAGGACATGTGATGATATACCTAACATCTCTGCATGAGTCCTGTACTCCACTTCTGACCATAGAGAACTCTCTAGGTCATTGCCCAACAAGCATTCTACTGGGAGGTCTGCACTAACCACAACCCTTTTGAGGCCAGTTACCCCTCCCCATGAGAAGTTAACAACTGCCACACTATGTGAAGTAGTGGCATTGCTGGCATTGGTCACCAGGTAATTCTCACCTGGTATGTACTGTCCAGGGTCCACAAAGCATGGTGTCACCATAGTGACACTGGCACATGTGTCCCTGTAGGCTTGAGCCACTTTTTCATTAATTAAAGGAGTCTGTCTGTACTTGCCCAGGTTACTGGGGCTCACAGTCAGGGATAAGTCAATGTCCCCATCACAGATCAAGACTGCCTGTGTCAGGGTTCTGTCTAAGTCAGAATCTCCTTCAGTTCCCATAGTGATTCCCACTACACCCTTTGTCTGGTGACCAACACTGCTAACAGTAGTACTGGGAGCAGGTGCCTTAGGGGCAACAGTGTTGGGGGCTCCACCCTTCTTACAATCACTAGTCCAGTGAGTTGTATTCTTGCAATGATTGCACCAGGGTTTCTTTTGACCTTCTTTCTTCTTTCCCTTAGTTTGTTGTTGGGACCCACCCTCCTTAGCAGTAGTTTGGGGCCCTGTTGAAGACTTCTGGTCTTTAGATTTCTGATCTCCACCCTTTTGGTCTGTTTTCTTCTGATCACCCCCTTGGCCCTGGTTCTGGTTCTTTTGCTTAACCCTGGTTCTGACCCATTTGTCTGCCTTCTTTCCCAATTCTTGGGGAGAGGTCAGATCAGAGTCAACCAAGTGTTGATGCAGTTGCTGGTTTTGACAGTTATTTAAAATCTGTTCTCTCATCATCAAATTGTACAATCCTGTATAATCAGATACCTTACTTCCCAGCAACCAACCCTCCAAAGCCTTAGTGGCACATTCAATGTATTCAGACCAGTCCTGAGTCTGTGTCTTCTGGGTGTCTCTGAACATTTACCTGTACTGTTCAGTTGTTAAGCCTAACCCATCAACTAGGACACTCTTCAGGGCTCTGTAATTTCTGACATCCTCCTCCCTAACAGTGAGGAGTCTGTCTCTGCCTCTTCCTTCAAAGGAGAGCCAGAGGATTGCTGCCCACTGGTCTTCAGGAACCTGCTGCACTTTGCAGGCTCTCTCAAGAGCAGTCATCCATTTGTGGATGTCATCCCCACTTTTGTAGGGGGGCACAACCTTCGACAGGTTCCTATTATCAAAGACCCTATCTTTGTCCTTAGGGACAATGCTGCCACCAGTGGGTATAGACCCACTCTCTCTAGGTTGCCTAGCCTTACTCCGTTTCTCTTCCATCAGGGCTACTTCTAGCTCCTGCTTCCTGATCCTCAGCTGGGCTTCCTGCATTCTGGCCTCATGTTCCCTCCTCTGAGGGGTGGTCATCCTTTTCCTGGAGTGATCTTGAGAGCCTCTAGAGGCATGAGAAGCATTAGAGTCACCTGAGCGATTCCTTTGCCTCCCAAGCCCCTGGTTAAGTCCACTGGGGAGATCCAATGGGATGATCCCATTGTCAGTCCCCAATAGCCTTAGTTTAGCTGGGCCAAGTATAACACTTGGCACTGGGCTAGTTCTCCCTTCATCCTCACTACTTTCTGTATCCTCACCACTTTCCTCCTCTGTAGTATGATTCTCATCTAAGGGATGGCTATTGGAAAGGGGTACTTCAGTAGCAACTTCAGAAGGGGGGCCTCCTGTTCCTGTCCCTAAGGGGGCTAACTGGGAAGCTTTCTCGAGCTCTTTCTGATTTTCATCATTCTGTAAGAGTTCTCTGAGCTCAGCAGAGGTAGGGTTCTTGGGCTGTTTAAGGCCTCTAAGAGTTGCCAAATGCCTGAGCTCATTCTGATTTAGGGTAGCAAAGATGGATGGTGCCCTCTTGGGGTCACTCTCAACAGAGATGGGTGCATTGGACCCCTCTGCCCCAGCCATTGCTCTTAAGTGTGGGTGGATGTGTTGCAATCTACCTACACTTGGGTTTACCTATCTAGTAGTTGTAGTCAGGGTGTGCTACTCCCTTTGCTCTACAACAACTAAGTTCAGTAGAACTTATGTATATCTAATCTTGTTTTATATGTACCTACAGGTACCTATGTGATCTTTCAATTGGTAACCAAGAGATTACAATGGTAAAACACAGCAAGCTCAAATCCAACCGCTGCTCACCAATGTGAGAAGTTGGCCTGGTATATGATGCTCACTAGTTAAAGTGATCTCCTTGTACCATGCCAAGCAACCCTTATGGTGTGGTTGTAAGTCAACCTTTTCGGACTAGCTGCCCTAGTGGTAGCGTAGGCTAAGCAGTCTTTGAGGCTAAACTCGTGAAGCGTGTTAAGCCAGCTGTTTTACCAAATGCAACCCCCTTTTATACCAATGAAAGGACACCACACAGATATATATTCAAAATATATATGTATTTATTTCTCAAAGTAACCCCTAGTCTCTTTATGAGCACAGGAGCACAAATCGTCAAGCAAGATTACAGTAGAATACACAGAAGTTGCACTTTATATGGATAGGCCCTGGTGGCCGCTCAAACCATATACTAAAATAGTGGTATAAGTACCACGAACAGAAAAGGGAAAAGGCCTAGGGCCTCTAGAATCGCTGGGCCTACAAGGAGCTAACTTCAGTTAGTGACCAGGAGGTCCACGGGTGGCGTGTACAGAGCAAATAGTCACACGCGTGCTCCCATAGGTTTCAATGGGTGCGTAAAAAGTACAAAGTTACTGCAAAAAGGATCTTCCGGATGGACTAGGAACTCAAGATTGGAAACACAGACACTAGAGATGATACTCTACACTTGGGCACCGGAGTGCCAACTTTACCTCACCCACAGGAAGCGGGTGCATAGGTGTCGAAGTGCGTCGGGTTTCTTCTATCTGTTCCGTGGAGCCTGAAGACAAAGATGCTGCAGGCGGTCGGTCCGGGAGAGATGCGGTGGATCCAAGAGTGGATCGGTGTTGTAGAAGACCTGTAAGCAGAGGGGACAGTGTTCACAGTCACTAGCCAGTGACCAGCGTGGCACCAGGTGGGTACCAGGCAATGTCGGGTGCAAACAGGAAGAAAGGTGTAGCTTGTCTCTGCAGCCACGTGGTCCCTGGAGGTCGACGACGTCCAGGAGTCGGTTCACGAGCTGTCCCACGCAGGCTCTCGCTGTCGGCGGTGTCGGCGACTTGATCGAAGCAAACAAGCCTTGGCAAAAGCAATTGTTGTGGAGAACAAGATAAGCTGATTGTTCTGACCAGCAAGGTCAGAGGGACTGCTCCTTTGGAGGGGAGCAAGGGCCAGTCTGGAGCAACCAGACCAGCGGTGTAGTTCTTGAAGTTCGTCGCCAAGATGGCCACTAGCCAGCGGGCCAGCAACCGGTTAGGCGCGTCGAGTGGCAAAATGCAGAAGGGCCCCACGCAGATCGTGGAGATGCTGGAGGGCTCACCTTTGGTGCAGATGCTGCTCGAGGGTTGGGCTTCTCAGATCCCAAAGCACAACTTGGAGGGAGCCTCGGTTGTTGCACTTGCAGCTTGTCGTGGTCGTTTCAAGATGGCTGGCTCCACGTGTCTCGTTGCCTCCACGGGTCTCCTCTTTTCAGGGACTGTGGATCGGGCGGTGAGAGGTCTGGAGGTCCAGGTCTTGTCAGTCTCTGGGCTCGGGCTCCGGCGGGAGGCGGCGGCAAAGCAGACGTTGATTCGCTGGATGGTGCTTGCGTTAGCAAGGTGGTCACTCCCTGACCACAGGGGAGATTTCCTTCAGTCTTCTGTGCAGCAGAATGTCGAAGTTCCCGTCTTCTTCTTAGTTTCAAGTTGATTCCAGGATGTCTGAAGTCTTAGGACACAGCTCCTACCTTTAAGCGGATTCTAGGGGCCGGACTACCTGCTAGGTCCCTCCCTAAGGGTGGGACCAGGAAGGGGGTGGTTACACCCCCAATCCTTTGTCCAGCTCGCCCCAGGCCCGGGACTGGTGTGCCCCAGGACCGGTTTGAACTGGCATATGCACCGAGGCTCCTTGTGAGCCACAGGCATGTCTGGTTTCTATTCAAGCCCTACCTGACCAATACACAAAATCCTGTCTGGGGTGGTGCATGCACCTCCCCTGGCAGGAAACCCTTTGTCCACACCTCCCAAGCTGGAAGGACTCCCAGCAGCAGGAGGGCAGACTTGTGTCTGTGGTGGCAGCATCCATTTTGTGGAGCTGAGGCTATGTCTGATTTTACCCGGGTTTCAGGTACTGTACATGTCGTGTCCCTCTAGAAGGGTGGAATGCTAACCCCGTCGCCAGAATTGGCGAGGGGTTAGTATTCCAATTCGTATGACACCTTACTCGACATGTTTTGATAAAGCCAAACCAAAGATAGCATTTAACCGCGAGGTTCATAATGCACTAAAGAGTATATGGTATGACGATATCTGGAAACAGTAGAAGGAAGTTGTTCCGACCACTGCAGACAGGCTCAGCTCATGCCAGAGCACCATCTCACATGGAACTAAGCACTCTGCCTTCAGGATTGTTAAGGCCTGCCATAGGAGTGACTTATAGGTTAACATGTGTCCCATTTAAGGTTAGGTATAGGTATACTACACCTAAGTAAGAGGTGGTTACACCAACTTACCCCAGCTGAGTGATCAGCCAGTTGTGTCAAATTGTTAGGCCAAGCCTGGGGTGGCATAATACATGCTTCAGCCCCTGGCAGGCCTTGGGTACACCAATACCCTGGGTACCTAGTGTACACTGGTACAGGGGCTGACAGGGTGATCCACTTCCAATTGGTTATGCACCTAGGGTGCATAGTGTTAATTTAGTAGAGAGAACAGCAGGCTGGGGGTCTGATTGGCAGGCCCACAGCCTCAATATGTCAAAAACCAGTGAAGCAAAAAGCAAAAATTTGGGGTGACCATAGGATAGCAGACCCTACTCTCCTACACAACCCCCCCCCCCCAAACGCAGGGACATTAAACTAGCCTTGACCAGTCTCGTCTTCATGTCCTAAGTGGAAGTACCTGGAGAGACCATCTGCATTCCCATGGTCAGTACCTGGCCGGTGCTCCACTGTAAAGTCCATCCCCTGTAGGGAAATGGACCACCTAAGCAGTTTGGGGTTTTCACCCTTCATCTGATTTAGCCACAAGAGGGGCTTATGGTCGGTCTGAATCTTGAAGTGAGTGCCAAACAAGTATGGCCTCAGCTTCTTCAGGGCCCACACCACAGCAAAGGCCTCCCTCTCAATAGCTGACCAATTCTTCTCTCTGGGGGTCAACCTTCTGCTAATAAAAGCAATGGGTTGGTCTTGACCATCTACATTAAGTTGTGACAGCACAGCTCCCACAGCCAACTCAGAAGCATCTGTTTGGACAATAAACTCTTTGGAGTAGTCAGGACTTTTCAGGATAGGTGCAGAGCACATGGCCTCCTTCAGGTCATCAAATGCCTTTTGACAGCTTACTGTCCACTGAACCTTTTTGGGCATCTTCTTGGATGTCCGATCATTAAGAGGAGTCACAATGGACCCATAGTTCTTAACAAACTTCCTGTAGTACCCAGTCAAGCCCAAGAAAGCTCGAACTTGAGTCTGGGTGGTTGGAGGAGACCAGTCCTTGATGGATTGTATCTTACTCTCCAGTGGTTGAACTTGGCCTCCACCTACAAGGTGGCCCAAATATACAACCTTACTCTGCCCTATCTGGCACTTAGTAGCCTTGATAGTGAGGCCTGCCCTTTGCAGAGCCTCAAGAGCCTTCTTCAGGTGGATCAGGTGATCCTCCCAGGTGGAGCTAAAGACAGCAATGTCATCAAGATATGCTGCGCAAAAGTCATCCAACCCAGTAAGGACTTGGTTCACCAGCCTTTGGAAGGTGGCAGGTGCATTCTTCAGACCAAAGGGCATCACCACAAACTGGTAGTGCCCACCTGGGGTTGAGAATGCTGTTTTGGCCTTAGACTCCTCAGCTAATCTGATTTGCCAATAGCCAGCTGTCAAGTCAAATGGGCTCAAAAACTTAGCAGAAGCTAGTTTGTCTATGAGCTCATCTGCCCTTGGAATAGGGTGTGCATCTGTCCTGGTGACAGCATTGAGACCCCTGTAGTCCACACAGAACCTCATCTCTCTCTTGCCATCTTTGGTGTGAGGTTTGGGGACCAGAACCACTGGGCTAGCCCAGGGGCTCTCTGAGGGTTCAATGACACCTAATTCCAGCATTTTATGTACCTCAGCCTTTATACAGTCCCTGACGTGGTCAGGTTGTCTGTAAAGCTTGTTCTTTACAGGCAGACTGTCACCAGTGTCCACCACATGGGTACACCAGTCAGTTTGGCTAGGTATTAGGGAAAACAGATGTTGAAATGATTGTAGAACTTGTCTACATTCAGTCTGCTGATGGGCAGTGAGGTTGCCTCCAAGGGTCACTCCTTCAACTGAGCCATCTTCAGGGTTCTGAGACAACAGGTCTGGGAGAGGGTCACTCTCTTCCTCCTGTCCCTCATCTGTAGCCATGAGCAAGCCCATGTCTGCCCTGTCAACATATGCTTTTAACCTGTTAACATGGAGTACCCTGTGGGGACTCCTGGGAGTTCCTAGGTCCACCAAGTAGGTAACCTCTCCCTTCTTTTCCAGGATTGTATGGGGTCCAGATAATTTGTCTTGGAGTGCTGCTGGGGCCACTGGCTCCAACACCCATACCTTCTGTCCTGGCTGAAACTCAACCAAGACAGCCTTTTGGTCATGCCAAGCTTTCTGTAAGGCCTGGCTTGCCTCAAGGTTTTTGGATGCCTTCTCCATATACTCAGCCATCCTGGAGCGGAGACCAAGTACATAGTCCACTATGTCTTGCTTAGGCTTTTTGAGAGGTAACTCCCATCCTTCCTTCACCAAACACAGTGGGCCTCTTACAGGGTGCCCAAACAACAATTCAAAGGGGCTGTAGCCAACTCCTTTTTGTGGGACCTCTCTGTAAGCAAACAGAAGGCAGGGTAGAAGGATGTCCCATCTTCGCCTGAGCTTTTCAGGTAATCCTTTGATCATACCCTTTAGGGTCTTGTTGAATCTCTCAACAAGCCCATTGCATTGTGGGTGATAAGGGGTGGTGAACTTGTAGTTGACACCACATTCCTTCCACATAGCTGTCAAGTATCCTGACATGAAGTTGGTACCTCTGTCAGAAACTACCTCCTTAGGAAACCCCACTCTGGAGAATACTCCCAGCAGGGCCCTGGCCACAACAGGTGCTGTAGTGGTCCTAAGGGGAATTGCCTCTGGATACCTGGTGGCATGATCCACTACCACCAGTATAAATCTGTGCCCAGATGCAGTGGGAGGATCCATGGGACCCACTATATCTATTCCCACTCTTTCAAAGGGGACCCCCACCACAGGTAGTGGTATTAGGGGGGCCTTTGTTGTGCCACCTGATTTGCCACTGGCTTGGCAGGTCACACAGGAGCGACAAAACTCCTTTGTATCTTCATTCATGTGAGGCCAGTGAAAGTGAGGGACAAGCCTGTCCCAAGTCTTGTTCTGGCCTAAGTGTCCTGCTAAAGGAATATCATGGGCCAAGGTAAGAAGGAAGCCCCTAAATTGCAGAGGTATAACCAACCTCCTGGTAGCACCAGGCTTGGGGTCTCTAGCCTCTGAATAAAGGAGCCCTTCATCCCAATACACTTTATGGGTACCTTGAGCATTCCCAGCAGCCTCAGCAGCAGCCAGCTGTCTGAGGGGTTCAAGAGAGGGACAGGATAACTGAGCCTGCCTCAAGTCAGCCCTTGAAGGTCCCCCTGTCCCCAGAAACTCAACCTGATCAGGTTCAAGCTCTTCAGGGACAGTTCCTTCAGGGTCCTCTAGATCAGCTTCCTGGGAAGGCTGATCATCACTCTGAGGCAGGGGGGGGAGGCACAGCCTTGACCCTCCTGTTCTTCTTCTTGGTAGGTGCTTGGTCCATTGTTCCAGGATCCAAGACCTGAGGTTCAGTGAGGCACTTTTTGGCCTGTGACCTGGTCACAGCAAGGACATGTGATGATATACCTAACATCTCTGCATGAGTCCTGTACTCCACTTCTGACCATAGAGAACTCTCTAGGTCATTGCCCAACAAGCATTCTACTGGGAGGTCTGCACTAACCACAACCCTTTTGAGGCCAGTTACCCCTCCCCATGAGAAGTTAACAACTGCCACACTATGTGAAGTAGTGGCATTGCTGGCATTGGTCACCAGGTAATTCTCACCTGGTATGTACTGTCCAGGGTCCACAAAGCATGGTGTCACCATAGTGACACTGGCACATGTGTCCCTGTAGGCTTGAGCCACTTTTTCATTAATTAAAGGAGTCTGTCTGTACTTGCCCAGGTTACTGGGGCTCACAGTCAGGGATAAGTCAATGTCCCCATCACAGATCAAGACTGCCTGTGTCAGGGTTCTGTCTAAGTCAGAATCTCCTTCAGTTCCCATAGTGATTCCCACTACACCCTTTGTCTGGTGACCAACACTGCTAACAGTAGTACTGGGAGCAGGTGCCTTAGGGGCAACAGTGTTGGGGGCTCCACCCTTCTTACAATCACTAGTCCAGTGAGTTGTATTCTTGCAATGATTGCACCAGGGTTTCTTTTGACCTTCTTTCTTCTTTCCCTTAGTTTGTTGTTGGGACCCACCCTCCTTAGCAGTAGTTTGGGGCCCCGTTGAAGACTTCTGGTCTTTAGATTTCTGATCTCCACCCTTTTGGTCTGTTTTCTTCTGATCACCCCCTTGGCCCTGGTTCTGGTTCTTTTGCTTAACCCTGGTTCTGACCCATTTGTCTGCCTTCTTTCCCAATTCTTGGGGAGAGGTCAGATCAGAGTCAACCAAGTGTTGATGCAGTTGCTGGTTTTGACAGTTATTTAAAATCTGTTCTCTCATCATCAAATTGTACAATCCTGTATAATCAGATACCTTACTTCCCAGCAACCAACCCTCCAAAGCCTTAGTGGCACATTCAATGTATTCAGACCAGTCCTGAGTCTGTGTCTTCTGGGTGTCTCTGAACATTAACCTGTACTGTTCAGTTGTTAAGCCTAACCCATCAACTAGGACACTCTTCAGGGCTCTGTAATTTCTGACATCCTCCTCCCTAACAGTGAGGAGTCTGTCTCTGCCTCTTCCTTCAAAGGAGAGCCAGAGGATTGCTGCCCACTGGTCTTCAGGAACCTGCTGCACTTTGCAGGCTCTCCCAAGAGCAGTCATCCATTTGTGGATGTCATCCCCACTTTTGTAGGGGGGCACAACCTTCGACAGGTTCCTATTATCAAAGACCCTATCTTTGTCCTTAGGGACAATGCTGCCACCAGTGGGTATAGACCCACTCTCTCTAGGTTGCCTAGCCTTACTCCGTTTCTCTTCCATCAGGGCTACTTCTAGCTCCTGCTTCCTGATCCTCAGCTGGGCTTCCTGCATTCTGGCCTCATGTTCCCTCCTCTGAGGGGTGGTCATCCTTTTCCTGGAGTGATCTTGAGAGCCTCTAGAGGCATGAGAAGCATTAGAGTCACCTGAGCGATTCCTTTGCCTCCCAAGCCCCTGGTTAAGTCCACTGGGGAGATCCAATGGGATGATCCCATTGTCAGTCCCCAATAGCCTTAGTTTAGCTGGGCCAAGTATAACACTTGGCACTGGGCTAGTTCTCCCTTCATCCTCACTACTTTCTGTATCCTCACCACTTTCCTCCTCTGTAGTATGATTCTCATCTAAGGGATGGCTATTGGAAAGGGGTACTTCAGTAGCAACTTCAGAAGGGGGGCCTCCTGTTCCTGTCCCTAAGGGGGCTAACTGGGAAGCTTTCTCGAGCTCTTTCTGATTTTCATCATTCTGTAAGAGTTCTCTGAGCTCAGCAGAGGTAGGGTTCTTGGGCTGTTTAAGGCCTCTAAGAGTTGCCAAATGCCTGAGCTCATTCTGATTTAGGGTAGCAAAGATGGATGGTGCCCTCTTGGGGTCACTCTCAACAGAGATGGGTGCATTGGACCCCTCTGCCCCAGCCATTGCTCTTAAGTGTGGGTGGATGTGTTGCAATCTACCTACACTTGGGTTTACCTACTAAACCTATCTAGTAGTTGTAGTCAGGGTGTGCTACTCCCTTTGCTCTACAACAACTAAGTTCAGTAGAACTTATGTATATCTAATCTTGTTTTATATGTACCTACAGGTACCTATGTGATCTTTCAATTGGTAACCAAGAGATTACAATGGTAAAACACAGCAAGCTCAAATCCAACCGCTGCTCACCAATGTGAGAAGTTGGCCTGGTATATGATGCTCACTAGTTAAAGTGATCACCTTGTACCATGCCAAGCAACCCTTATGGTGTGGTTGTAAGTCAACCTTTTCGGACTAGCTGCCCTAGTGGTAGCGTAGGCTAAGCAGTCTTTGAGGCTAAACTCGTGAAGCGTGTTAAGCCAGCTGTTTTACCAAATGCAACCCCCTTTTATACCAATGAAAGGACACCACACAGATATATATTCAAAATATATATGTATTTATTTCTCAAAGTAACCCCTAGTCTCTTTATGAGCACAGGAGCACAAATCGTCAAGCAAGATTACAGTAGAATACACAGAAGTTGCACTTTATATGGATAGGCCCTGGTGGCCGCTCAAACCATATACTAAAATAGTGGTATAAGTACCACGAACAGAAAAGGGAAAAGGCCTAGGGCCTCTAGAATCGCTGGGCCTACAAGGAGCTAACTTCAGTTAGTGACCAGGAGGTCCACGGGTGGCGTGTGCAGAGCAAATAGTCACACGCGTGCTCCCATAGGTTTCAATGGGTGCGTAAAAAGTACAAAGTTACTGCAAAAAGGATCTTCCGGATGGACTAGGAACTCAAGATTGGAAACACAGACACTAGAGATGATACTCTACACTTGGGCACCGGAGTGCCAACTTTACCTCACCCACAGGAAGCGGGTGCATAGGTGTCGAAGTGCGTCGGGTTTCTTCTATCTGTTCCGTGGAGCCTGAAGACAAAGATGCTGCAGGCGGTCGGTCCGGGAGAGATGCGGTGGATCCAAGAGTGGATCGGTGTTGTAGAAGACCTGTAAGCAGAGGGGACAGTGTTCACAGTCACTAGCCAGTGACCAGCGTGGCACCAGGTGGGTACCAGGCAATGTCGGGTGCAAACAGGAAGAAAGGTGTAGCTTGTCTCTGCAGCCACGTGGTCCCTGGAGGTCGACGACGTCCAGGAGTCGGTTCACGAGCTGTCCCACGCAGGCTCTCGCTGTCGGCGGTATCGGCGACTTGATCGAAGCAAACAAGCCTTGGCAAAAGCAATTGTTGTGGAGAACAAGATAAGCTGATTGTTCTGACCAGCAAGGTCAGAGGGACTGCTCCTTTGGAGGGGAGCAAGGGCCAGTCTGGAGCAACCAGACCAGCGGTGTAGTTCTTGAAGTTCGTCGCCAAGATGGCCACTAGCCAGCGGGCCAGCAACCGGTTAGGCGCGTCGAGTGGCAAAATGCAGAAGGGCCCCACGCAGATCGTGGAGATGCTGGAGGGCTCACCTTTGGTGCAGATGCTGCTCGAGGGTTGGGCTTCTCAGATCCCAAAGCACAACTTGGAGGGAGCCTCGGTTGTTGCACTTGCAGCTTGTCGTGGTCGTTTCAAGATGGCTGGCTCCACGTGTCTCTGGCTCCACGTGTCTCGTTGCCTCCACGGGTCTCCTCTTTTCAGGGACTGTGGATCGGGCGGTGAGAGGTCTGGAGGTCCAGGTCTTGTCAGTCTCTGGGCTCGGGCTCCGGCGGTAGGCGGCGGCAAAGCAGACGTTGATTCGCTGGATGGTGCTTGCGTTAGCAAGGTGGTCACTCCCTGACCACAGGGGAGATTTCCTTCAGTCTTCTGTGCAGCAGAATGTCGAAGTTCCCGTCTTCTTCTTAGTTTCAAGTTGATTCCAGGATGTCTGAAGTCTTAGGACACAGCTCCTACCTTTAAGCGGATTCTAGGGGCCGGACTACCTGCTAGGTCCCTCCCTAAGGGTGGGACCAGGAAGGGGGTGGTTACACCCCCAATCCTTTGTCCAGCTCGCCCCAGGCCCGGGACTGGTGTGCCCCAGGACCGGTTTGAACTGGCATATGCACCGAGGCTCCTTGTGAGCCACAGGCATGTCTGGTTTCTATTCAAGCCCTACCTGACCAATACACAAAATCCTGTCTGGGGTGGTGCATGCACCTCCCCTGGCAGGAAACCCTTTGTCCACACCTCCCAAGCTGGAAGGACTCCCAGCAGCAGGAGGGCAGACTTGTGTCTGTGGTGGCAGCATCCATTTTGTGGAGCTGAGGCTATGTCTGATTTTACCCGGGTTTCAGGTACTGTGCATGTCGTGTCCCTCTAGAAGGGTGGAATGCTAACCCCGTCGCCAGAATTGGCGAGGGGTTAGTATTCCAATTCGTATGACACCTTACTCGACATGTTTTGATAAAGCCAAACCAAAGATAGCATTTAACCGCGAGGTTCATAATGCACTAAAGAGTATATGGTATGACGATATCTGGAAACAGTAGAAGGAAGTTGTTCCGACCACTGCAGACAGGCTCAGCTCATGCCAGAGCACCATCTCACATGGAACCAAGCACTCTGCCTTCAGGATTGTTAAGGCCTGCCATAGGAGTGACTTATAGGTTAACATGTGTCCCATTTAAGGTTAGGTATAGGTATACTACACCTAAGTAAGAGGTGGTTACACCAACTTACCCCAGCTGAGTGATCAGCCAGTTGTGTCAAATTGTTAGGCCAAGCCTGGGGTGGCATAATACATGCTTCAGCCCCTGGCAGGCCTTGGGTACACCAATGCCCTGGGTACCTAGTGTACACTGGTACAGGGGCTGACAGGGTGATCCACTTCCAATTGGTTATGCACCTAGGGTGCATAGTGTTAATTTAGTAGAGAGAACAGCAGGCTGGGGGTCTGATTGGCAGGCCCACAGCCTCAATATGTCAAAAACCAGTGAAGCAAAAAGCAAAAATTTGGGGTGACCATAGGATAGCAGACCCTGCTCTCCTACACCGGTTCTGCCTTCGGCAGACCGGACGGTCCTCGACCTAAAAAGGAATGTGTCCTGGAACCCTTGGAAAGCTGTAAAACTATCAAATGAAACTTACTCCGTCCTTCTGGATGGATCCGACTCCCGACACCCACCGTCCTGCTCCTGCGCCTGCGCCATTTCCTACAGCTCGCCTCGTCATCAGAAGAAAAGGCAGCCTCCCTCCCTCCCCTCCGCCAATCACAACCTGCAATGGCAGCGTTGTGATTGGTGAGGCGAAGGGGAGGGCGCCCGAGCCGCGCCATTTTCTCCTGCATAGAGAAAAAGGGAGAGTGGGCAGTCGTGCTTGAGGGCAGGGGGGGAGTGGCTTATCCACTGTTGTGGGTACTGACTGACTGGTCGGCTCCAGGGGCCGACCAAACAGTCAGGACCCACAACAGTGGGTAAGCCACTCCTCCCCTGCCCTCAAGCGTGACCGCCCACCCTCCCGCCCCCAACCAGGCCCATCTGCTTTCTCGCAGTGCAAGAAGCAGAAACATAAAATGGCAGTTTTTACCATTTTATGTTTCTGCTTCTCGCGCTGCGAGAAAGCAGTGAGGCGACACCCAAACGCCCCTATGGAGGAGCCGCCACTGTCTAGTGGTCACCGAGGCTCATGCTCAAAAGCAGACACGCTGCGTGGACGCGACAATAGACGGTCAGTCCGTGTCTTAGAGCGGCGGTGCTTGGATCTGCACATTGCACTTTACTGCTTTTAAATTAGAAATTGGTTTGTCAGTTTTAAATTTTGTAATCATTTAAATGTGTAAAATTTTAATTGTACTTACTGCTGCTTTTTATTTTGGGCTTCGTGAAGGGGAAGTTGCGCTTCACAGGAAGGAAGGAGAAAGGAGACTTCCGGTCGGAAAACTAGAGATGCCCTTTTTGTGGTTGTGCGTGCTCTAGTGGTCGCCGGGGCTCATGCTCAAAAGCAGACACGCTGCGTGGACGCGACAATAGACGGTCAGTCCGTGTCTTAGAGCGGCGGTGTTTGGATCTGCACATTGCACTTTACTGCTTTTAAATTAGAAATTGGTTTGTCAGTTTTAAATTTTGTAATCATTTAAATGTGTAAAATTTGAATTGTACTTACCACTGCTCTTTATTTTGGGCTTTGTGAAGGGGAAGTTGCACTTCACAGGAAGGTAGGAGAAGGGAGCCTTCTGGTCAGACAAATAGAGATGCCATTTTTAGGTCTTGCCTGAGCCAGCGCGCATGCCTTGCTCTGCGAGAATTCTAGTAAGGACTTCTAACTTGGACCACACGCTCGTGCATGTGTTTTTTTATTTGCTCACACACTTTTGGCCTTTGCGTGCGACTTTCTAAGAAAGACAGCACGCAATTGGCCATAGGCGGGTTCTCTCTCCCCTGGCCTAGGGAGCTCGGGAGCGAGCAGCAGCATCATCTGTTTCCAATTATCACGCCCACGTCTCACTGTCGCATTAATTGGAAACAGATGGCGGTCGCGCTGGCCCTGGTTCACTTTTGCTCCAAACGCCGTGCCTTCACTTTCGCCGCGAACCTTGCACGCGCGGCCTCGCTTGTTATTTCCTTTTGCTGAGGCTTGTTTCATTTTGGCATAACAGTCCAGCTGTGTCCCTTTTGTGCTTCCCTTCTACATCCGCTCCATTGTCTCGTGCTATTCTCTCTTTGCCCCTCACCCCTTTCAGTGTTGTGGTCAGCCTCGTTTGCCTCCCTCGCTTTTCGCCTGTGATTGCCTTTCTTCCTGATCAAACTGCTCTCTCCCTGCCCAGCCGTCTTTTTTTGCCTCTCACCTGTGTGACTTGCTGCGTGGCCTCTGCGCACTTCAGTTTCCCTGGCATCGCCTTCCTCTGCTAGGCTCAGTCACTGTTTCCTTGCCCCCCCCAATTGGTTTCTCGCTTTATTGCCCTCCTGCTTATATTTGGCTGAATATCGCTGTCTCCCCACATAGCCCTCTTTACCAGCCTTCTGTGTATTGCTGCCTGCCCTACACTCCCGTGCCTATGCGTTCGGCATCTCTTATTTGTTTTTAATTTAATATTTACTTCCTGCATCCAAACAGGCATGCTTTCACCCCGGTACTGCTGCAAGCTTCTCATTTTTCCAGTACTTTGCAGTGTGGTGCATTGAATATACGCACAGTTTACTGTACAGTTTCTGTCAGCAGAGCATATAACTTTAAGAACAACCGAGCCAAGAAAATCGAAAATATGTGTTGCGGGGAAAGGATTCTTGAAAATAATAATTTCAATAGACTTTTAAGTGTGCTCACAGCACAGTTTGTTTCGCACAGACATCACTAAGCAATACTTGTTATGCTCAGAAAATTCAGGTAAGGAAACGAACTAGCGTTTTACTATCATTCTACAGCTGGCTACATTGCTAAACACGAGCGCAGTGTGTATATTTGACAGCATACCCTTAATTAAGCAGTGCGTGTGTGGTGTGATACCGTGTGACTGAGAGTCGATTAAAAGTATGTAACACGTGGTGCTGTCCAGTCAGACAAGGCGTTTCGCAGTGGCGGGCACCCACTGAGGACTTGCCTGTTATTGCAGGAGGTGAAGGCAGCCTATTCCTTTCCCCACCTCTGTCATCCTCAGTTAGCCCCTGGCCTTCAGCCTTTCTTCTTTTAAGCACCTGTCACTTTCCTGCCTCCTACTAGTCACCCTGCTGTCTGGCTCCTAAACAGACTGCCTACAAAGACTTTTGTGCGGAGCATTGTTAGGTCGAGCCTGGGCACCGCATGCGCTGCTCTGCGAGGCATGCTGTATTCAGTTGGGGATTTAAAGCTCCGCCCACTCTCTACCCATATTTTTAATTGGCTTGTGTCATTGTCCACTGTAAACTGTGGCTGTTCATTGGTCAATAGGCTTAGTAGTCCCGCCTTGTCTCATTTTGTAACCTTCCATGGTGACACCCCCTGTTACATGTGTTGTTACTCGGTAGACTTTAATCACAGCGTCCGAGCACTATTTTTTCAAATAGATTTGTCCTGCCTGCTGTTGCAGGCAGGACATGCTCTCTCCTAAAGCTTAAAAAAAAAACCATTATATATAGCACAGGCTCTGACATTTGCAATTCAATAGGTCTTGCATTCGCGAGATTTTAAACTATTGGCATTGTAAATGACAGTGCTTTTTATCTGTTTTAAAAACAACACATAAATAAAAGGCATTGTCATTTACAATGCCAATAGCTCAAACTCTCGTAAATGCGAGACCTATTGCATTGCAAATGCTTGTTGTGCGTGCTGTAGTGGTCGCCGGGGTTCATGTTCAAAAGCAGAGAAGCTTCGTGGACGTGCAGTGGACGCGTGTCGCGGGCACGCCACTGGTGTGCCAAAGTTAAGCCTGTCTGCGCCCATTTCCGTCCCGGAAGTGGCCAGCCCCAGCTACGCTGCC
This sequence comes from Triturus cristatus, assembly GCF_964204655.1. Lineage (NCBI taxonomy): Eukaryota > Metazoa > Chordata > Amphibia > Caudata > Salamandridae > Triturus > Triturus cristatus. Next base: position 195,506,673 of record NC_140579.1, read on the forward strand.
CGCGAGCACTCGGTTGGTAATATCTGCATTAGATACAGTAGAGCTGCACTGCTGGGTCTTGCGCTGACCACCAAATGCCAAACATAGCCTAGGGTCCCTTTGTGGGAGTTAAATATCAGTTGCCCAGACTGTGACTTTCATCACACGTGTGGCAGTGGAAAACATAGGGGCACTCTGTAAGAAAGATGTTATCCCAGTGCATGCTGCATTGATGAATGCACGCTCAATGTAAAAACACGCCAACAATATCTACGAAGCTAGCCTTGATTTCCTATGTATAACAGAAACCTCCCTATCAGACGAATTGAACCCCATCATTGCCAATGCCATACCTAAGGGCTTCAAAATCTATAAAAAAAGATTGGCAAGGGGGAAGGGGAGGTGGACTAGCGGTCATCCTCAGAGAAGAATGGGGTTTCCAAGACTTAGAGGTTGATGACTTGCTGGACGCAGAAGCCATGGGTTTTTGTATTTCCCGATCACACCAACACTCAGTAGCCAGAGTTCTAACCTGTAGACCACCAGCTCCAGCTGGCTCTTTCCTGAAATCACTTGATAAAGCCATCACACATTTAGCCCTAAGATATGCGCACTTCATGGTCTTAGGAGATTTTAACCTACATCTAGACAAACCAAACAATTCTGAAGCCTTGGTTTTGACAGAAATAACAAACCTTCTCAATTTAAATCTATATGTGGTGAAACCAACACATCTAGGAGGTCACACACATGACCAAGATTGCTCCAATGTGGTAATACAGATGGAGGATTCACAGCCACTGTCTTGGTCGGATCACCATTTAAGCAGTTTTTCCTGATACCGTCAGTGAAACAGGATCATCCCAGAGTGGTCTGACCCGTAATGGGAAAGCTTTTAATAAAATAGATTCTCTGGAATTTTTGAATGTCCTAAAACAACACATCCAGATTTATCAGGCATATTGAATGAGGATGTCACGAAATATGATAACTGGATTAGAAATGCTGCAGAACTGGTTCCTGTTTTTCAGAGTAGAGTACACAGAAATACGCCTTCCAGTACATGGGTCTAGGTCGCCCTCAAAATAGACAAAATACGCTGCAAGGCACTAGAACGTAAATGGAGGAAGGATCATAACTAAGCTGGCAAAGAGACCTTGAAACTAGAACAAAAGGTATACTACTTGTCTGTGACTAAAGCTAAATAAGCTTACTTTGAGTAGCGCATAAGAAAGGCAGGAAACAGATCAAAATAGATTTCCTCTATAGTAGAGTTTTTTTTACCCCATCATCTTGCGCTTATTCTCAGGCAGCCTCCGTCAACTGGTGTGAAAAGCTGGCAAGCTCTTTCACTAACAAGATTTCAAGTATTCAAGCCACCCTAGTAGTAGGTCAGCTACCAGAGGTCGACTCCGATATTATACAGCATACTTGGGGGCAGATACTATCAATCTGGTGGCAAACTGGATTCTTAATACCTCCATAAGGACAGCTGCAGTCTCTAGTGCATAGAAGCAGGCGATGATCCTTCCCACCTATAAAAATGCCAGCTGTGGATCCTGCTAGCCTGGCTAACTATAGGCCTATCTCCTTGCTACCAGCCTTATCTAAAATTCTAGAGGAGCTGGTGACTATACAACTGTCAAACTTCTTGGAAGGAAATAAGTTACTTCACCCAAGTCAATCAGGCTTTAGAGTCTGCTATATCACACAAACCGTACTGGTTGAGGTATCAGAATATATAAAAGGAACCCTAGATGGGGGGGGGGGGGGAGTGGCTGTATTTATCATGCTGGACTTATCGTCGGCCATTGGTACGGTACCCCATACGCTGTTGACCGTCTCAAGGCCATTGGAGTGTCAGGGCTTGTGTTGGACTGGCTAATGTCTCATTTTTAGCAGATAAAAGCCAGCAAGTTTGGATTGCTCTCTGCTTGGCCTGTCCACGAGAAGTGGATGCAGGTGTCCCCCAGGGCTTGGCTTTGAGTCCAGCGTTCTTCAATGTATATCTTAGTACCCTGGCATTTCTAGCAGAACTGGGAGCTAAAGTGATATCCTATGCGGATGACACGCAACTGCTTTTCTTCTGGAAAAAAGGATCTGAGCTGAAGGGCACACACCTTAAAACCTGCCTAACCGCAGTCTTCCACTGGCTAGCCTTAGCTCAACTCAAATGTAATGAGGAAAAAACTGAAATCCTCTTCTTTGGAACATTCCCACCAAACGTCTGGCTAACTTTTTTGACCAGACGATGCTCCCCGCCTTACCCCATAGAGACTCCTTAAAAAACCTGGGAATAACTTTCGACCATAGACTATCATTTTGTCCTCAACTCAAAAGGTTGGTAGGTATATGCTTCAGGATTGTGAGGTCCATCAAGAAATATTTGCTCCTGTTATCCTTCTCAGCGAAGAAAACAGTAATTTAGACATTAATAACATTTAGAATAGACTATGGCAATGCACTATATTTGGGCATACCGGAGTACATACTGGACAAACCGCCTCATGCTTTACGCGCCAAGAAGGCTTCACATCAGTTCACATTTGCGAAAACTCGACTAGTTGCCCATCAGAGAAATTAAAGGCTCTGACACTGGTACACGATGCTGTGTATCAGACAGGACCTGATTACCTTAGAGCTAGATATGGCTTCTACAACCCTACTAGACTTTTACGATCTACCAACAAATTCCTGGCAGCGATCACAAAGTTTCAGCGTCAGAGATCAGGTGGTGCATCATTAACATTTCTGATTGTGTCAGAATGGGATAAGCTCCCTGTGAGATCTGGGGGTCTCTAGTTGGCAGGGTAGGTACCACTGTCCAAGTAGGGACCCTTGCTTCTAGTCAGGGAAAGGGGGATACACTAAGATAACCCCTGCTCACCCTCTAGGTAGCTTGGCCTGAGCAGTCTAGGCTATCAAAGGCAATGTGTAAAGTATTTGTACCAACACTCACAGTAACACAGTGAAAACACCACAGATTTACTCCACACCAGTTTTAGAAAAATAAGGTATCTTTACTAAAAACTTCACAAGACCAAATACTACAGACAAACCAACATATAATTCAAAAAGGTTACTTTAAAGATAGTTCAAGAGTTTGCAGAAAGTACTCCAGGATGTAAAAGTCAGTGTCTTGCACAATGCGACTCTCAATGCACAAAATGCGACACTTTCGTGCCTAACAGTACCTGTAGTTGCGATAAGGTTCCCAAAAGCTATAACAAGGAAGATGGCAAAGGCGATGCGATACTCCTGAGATCCTGGGGAGGCTTTGCAGCAGCCCTGCTTCACGCAGCAGAGGTGGATGCGCCGGCTCCGATCTGTAGGGGGAGGATGCGATGACTTTGACTTTCGTTGCGTAGGTTTCTTAGGGGGAAGCTTCACGCACAGGTTCGACGCGACACTCTTCGATGTGGCACGATGCGCGGCGCAGCGTTGACTTCCGGCGCCGCAACTCTCGATGCGCCACGGAACGGGACTCTGCGTCGACGCACACGATGACTGGAGACTTTCACGCACCGGCAGTGGTGCGGCTCGCAAACTGGTTCTGCGACGACCCTCGCAATGTCAGGAATCTTCACGTTTTGGGACGATGCTCGACGCACTCGGCGATGCGGGGACCCTGCGTGTTGCGATGGTGCCGCGATGAAATTTTCCTCGCACTCTCGTTCTTGCGACACGCAATCGGATGATGCGTTGGGTACCAGTTACTCTTTTTCACGCTTCTGCTTCCCAGCTCCCAAAACAAAGCAAAACGACCTCCTGAGGCCCCAAGACTGGGCAAGCACTCCAAGGCAGGTCAGAACTCCCTCAGCAGAGTTCCAGGGGAGCTGGTGGTGAAGTCCTTTTGTTCCTGGGACTTCTTAACAGGGAGCCAGCTCTTCTCAGGCCCTTGGAGATCAGAATCAAAAGAAGGGGACACAGCAAAGTCCTTCCCCTCTCCTTGGCAGCAAAGCAAAACAAAACAGCAAGCAGGCAGTCTTCTCCTCTTCAGTCCTTTTCAGCTTTCTCCTTGGCAGAGGTTTCTTCTTAGTTCCAAAGTGATCTAAAGTTTAGGTGTCTGGGGTCCTCTTCTTATACCCCTCCAAGTCTTTGTCTCTCTTTGTTCCAGTGGGGGGATTCCCCTGCTCAAACCGGTTCCTGGGTGTGCTCTGCTCTGGAGCACCTGGTTCCTTTCAGAGTGAGGGGCAGGGTCGTTAGACGCTCCGCAGGAGGTGGAGCCTTCTTTGTGCCAGCAGAGGCAGAGTCCTCAGCCTGGCCAGCAGGGGGTGGAGCCAGCATTGTGCTGGCAGGGGCAGCCCTATTCAAACCCAGGGACTACTCCTCCCACCCATCTAAAGCAGATCTCCCTATTCACCCTGCTGCTGACTCATCCAGGCTCCTGGAGCCACCTAGCCCATCACATGACACCAGTCAGCCAACCAGCACACAGGCACACAGGAAGGTTAAACAGGAGAATAGCTACTTTCTAAAAAGTGCTATTCTCACACAGTGAATTTAAAGACCATCTTGCTAAAAAGATGTATAATTAAATTCTGAACACAAAGATACCAAACTTGGATTTTCTATCTTGCCCTTATGGGAAGATAGGCATGTAAACAGCCTCCCCCATTCTATCCTATGGGCAAGTTAGCCTCTCAGCAGTGAAAAACGAAAATGGCTGTAATTCACTACCAGGGCATGTTACACACCTCAGTACATGCCCTACCTTTCAGATGCACTGCACCCAGCCCAGGGGGGTACCTAGGGCCACCATAGGGATGCCTGACATGTACAGAAAGGGAAGGATAAGGCCTGGTCAGTGGTTGCACTGGCCAGGTCGACATGGCAGTCCTGGACTGCACATAGGCACTTCAAGCAGGCCTAAGACATAATTTTAGCGCTACTCCTGTGGGTGGCACAATCAGTGCTGCAGCCCACTAGTAGCATTTGAATCACCAGCCCTGGCACACGCAGTGCACTTTACTAGGGGCTAACAGGTGAAACAAATATACCAATCATGGATAACCAATCAATATAACAATTTATACAGAGAGCATATGCACTTTAGCACTGATCAGCAGTGGTAAAGTGCCCAGAGTCCTATTGCCAACAACCACGGGTCAGAAAAAATAAAGGAGGAAGAAGCAAAAAGTTTGGGGATAACCCTGCAAAAAGGGCCGTTTCCAACACAACCCCCTTCCAGCCTAAAGCCAGGGTAGACCAAGCGATTCCTCGATAGGATTCCCTGCTTAGGGCGATAGAACACGGAAACTGGCCCAAACAGCAGGACACTATTCCTGTTCTACGCCTTCCTGAACCCGGTTGGATCTCTCCATCCATACTCTCAGGGTCCACCAAGCCAACCCATGTGGAACCCTTCTCTTCACCTGTGGACACCACCTGTGCAGCATCTAGCCTTAACTTGCTCACAGGTGTGTCCCAACAGACAGACAGCAGGCCACAGTGACCACTGACAGTGGTCAGGGATGAGACCCAGGCCTTATTCCTCTCAGGGCCCTCAAACCCCTGTGGCGTCAGAAGGAGGGGGGCAGTAGCCCCAGGTGCTCGGCACCCTTCGTCCACTTCCTTTCCTGTCAGGTCGGGTCTGACAACCTGGCACTGACCCACCAGCCCCGGGCCTGTATCCGGCGGCTGGACAGGAGGCTGGGATGGGCCGTCCCATACCCGTTCCTCCTCTTCCTTGGGGCTCTGTACCCTCCCACCTGGAGCGGTACCCCCTTCTAGAATAGTCAGGGCACCTGTGGCAGGTGTCCTGCACCACTCGCCCACCAGTTCAGGGGTTCTATCCTGCCACTGAGATCCCAGGTCAGGGGGGACACCCCGGACCTGGCCCTCCAACCTAGGGTCTACACCCTCCAGGTGAACCGGGGACAGAGGCGAGGACTCCCTCCCTCTGCACCCCCTTCCAGAATTCTGCACCCTCCCACTCGGAGTGGTACACCTCAAAGACAAACTGGTAGAGACACTGCTTACAGATGTCCCTCCCTCCAGTTCAGGACCTCTCTCCAGCAACTGGTCTCCCAACCTAGGGTCTAAACCCTCAGGTGGCACCGGGGTCAGAGGCGAGGACTCTCTCCCTCTGCACCCCCTTCCAGAGTGCTGCACCCTCCCCACTGGAGTGGTACCCCTGGAAGCCAAACTGGTCAGGACACAGCTTACAAGTGTCCTTCCCCCCAGGTCAGGCAGATCCTGAACCTGGCCTCCCAACCCAGGGACTAAACCCGGTGGTTGCACACCTGCCTGGCATGCCAGGACTTTTGGGGACTCACACAGTATCTCCCCGAGGGTGACACATGACTCATGTGTCTCGTGACAGTCTGCCTGGTGCAGAGCTCCCGGCCCCTGACCACCTGACAGTGCACGAAGATCCCCCAGGACAGAAGTGGTGTCACCATGGTCACTCCTAGGGGACTCAGCCCTTCTGGCTGGTCCCTGACCCACTGGTTCTCCCACTGGGGAACACATCCCCCTCTCACCCCTCAGTCTGGACTTCTGCACCCTCCCAACTGGAGCGGTGCCGCCAAACACCAGAACCACTGGAGCTCTGTTTACAGAGGCTCCAGGTTCTCCTGACACTAGGAGATCCTCCTCAAATGGCCTACTAGCACTGTCTAGGCCCCCAACCTGGTATTCCCTTACGGAACCCACCAGGCCCTGAGACTGGGTTTCGGGCACCTTGGGACCCACAGTCCCACACTCACCCCTTCTCCACTGAGACAGGACATGAGCCCCTACACCCCTCCCACTACATTGGGACCTAACTGGGCTACACTGAACCTCTTCCACCTCACAGGTCTGGAAGATATCTGGGCCACTACTTTTGGGATCACTCCCCAATGCCTCTTCAGACCCTCTGGCATGCAACCAGAGGTCTGCCTCCAACGCAAGCTCCCTGGAACCAGAGAACTCACTCTCCACCGGGTGTTGGCATAGCTCTGGAAAACAGGGACTTAAAATATGCTCTCCAACAAATGAATCACACAGCCCCCCACAGTTGTTAACCAAGCTACCGTTTGCCTCACCCTCCAGTGCCTCACACAAGTACCCCACACCACTCTCCTGAGATTGGCAAGACAGTACCTGACTGTCTCTGTCACACAACTCACACTCTTCTGGGCGGTCTTCACACTCACACACCAAGGTTTCTACCATGGGGGAACCCCTCTCCCTGTACCTCTCATCTAGGGTCAGTAGAGTGTCCCTCCCACCACTAGGAATATGGTCCCCTGTGCCAGTTCCCCAATCCTCTTCAGGGCCACTGCACTCCACTGGAACTACATCATAAACCTGAACCCCCTGGTGTATGTCAACCCCCTCCTTCAAGTCAGGTGCCACATCTCTGGGTGTTTGTACCTTTCTCTCAGCACTAGAAACTACAATCTTGCTGCCACCATCTGAGCTGGACTCCACCTCCAACTCAGCAAAGCTCACTTCTTGAGCTACCCATTTTTCTTCTTCAGCTGAGACACTCATGGCCTCAAGCCTCTCGAGCTCCAAATCAAGCTCCCTCATCCTCAACTCATGAGCCAGAAGCAATTTCTTTTCTTCCAAGGCACGGGCATTCTTGCTCTCCTCCGCCGCCTTTTCTACTTCCAATTGCTTCATTTTTATTTTCATTATTTCCAATTCATGGTTTCTCACCCTGTGATTCTCCTCCAACTCCTCTGGAGTGAGCCCCCTACTGGAATGGGAGCTGCCAGCCCTTGAGACTGGTCTGCCCACGGGCAGATCTTGGGGAACAAAACCATTCTCTTCATCTGCATCACCTTCCTCTTGGGCCTCCCACCAGGCCTTCAAGACTCCTTGTAGCACATCCTTTCTAGATCCGCTTTTCACAGGACAACCAAGGTCTTTGCAGAATTGCTTGAGCTCCTCAACTTTGTACGAATACAGATCCTCACTGGAAAATACTCCAATTCTGCACTCTCACTTGTTGCCACCTGAGACATGATGCTCTTGAAGAGTTACTCAAAAATAGAATTAAAAAAAATACTGTATGTGGTTGCGTATTGGTCTGCACTTAAACTAGTGATGTACACCAATTACTGTGGGTCAAGTACAAATACAAGTTCAATCCTCACCGCTGACCACCAATGTTAGATCTGGGGGTCTCTAGTTGGCAGGGTAGGTACCACTGTCCAAGTAGGGACCCTTGCTTCTAGTCAGGGAAAGGGGGATACACTGTTAAGATAACCCCTGCTCACCCTCTAGGTAGCTTGGCCTGAGCAGTCTAGGCTATCAAAGGCAATGTGTAAATTATTTGTGCCAACACTCACAGTAACACAGTGAAAACACCACAGATTTACTCCACACCAGTTTTAGAAAAATAAGGTATCTTTACTAAAAACTTCACAAGACCAAATACTACAGACAAACCAACATATAATTCAAAAAGGTTACTTTAAAGATAGTTCAAGAGTTTGCAGAAAGTACTCCAGGATGTAAAAGTCAGTGTCTTGCACAATGCGACTCTCAATGCACAAAATGCGACACTTTCGTGCCCAACAGTACCTGTAGTTGCGATAAGGTTCCCAAAAGCTATAACAAGGAAGCTTGCAAAGGCGATGCGATACTCCTGAGATCCTGGGGAGGCTTTGCAGCAGCCCTGCTTCACGCAGCAGAGGTGGATGCGCCGGCTCCGATCTGTAGGGGAGGATGCGATGACTTTGGCTTTCGTTGCGTAGGTTTCTTAGGGGGAAGCTTCACGCACAGGTTCGACGCGACACTCTTCGATGTGGCACGATGCGCGGCGCAGCGTTGACTTCCGGCGCCGCAACTCTCGATGCGCCACGGAACGGGACTCTGCGTCGACGCACACGATGACTGGAGACTTTCACGCACCGGCAGTGGTGCGGCTCGCAAACTGGTTCTGCGACGACCCTCGCAATGTCAGGAATCTTCACGCTTCGGGACGATGCTCGACGCACTCGGCGATGCGGGGACCCTGCGTGTTGCGATGGTGCCGCGATGAAATTTTCCTCGCACTCTCGTTCTTGCGACACGCAATCGGATGATGCGTTGGGTACCAGTTACTCTTTTTCACGCTTCTGCTTCCCAGCTCCCAAAACACAGCAAAACGACCTCCTGAGGCCCCAAGACTGGGCAAGCCCTCCAAGGCAGGTCAGAACTCCCTCAGCAGAGTTCCAGGGGAGCTGGTGGTGAAGTCCTTTTGTTCCTAGGACTTCTTAACAGGGAGCCAGCCCTTCTCAGGCCCTTGGAGATCAGAATCAAAAGAAGGGGACACAGCAAAGTCCTTCCCCCTCTCCTTGGCAGCAAAGCAAAACAGCAAGCAGGCAGTCTTCTCCTCTTCAGTCCTTTTCAGCTTTCTCCTTGGCAGAGGTTTCTTCTTAGTTCCAAAGTGATCTAAAGTTTAGGTGTCTGGGGTCCTCTTCTTATACCCCTCCAAGTCTTTGTCTCTCTTTGTTCCAGTGGGGGGATTCCCCTGCTCAAACCGGTTCCTGGGTGTGCTCTGCTCTGGAGCACCTGGTTCCTTTCAGAGTGAGGGGCAGGGTCGTTAGACGCTCAGCAGGAGGTGGAGCCTTCTTTGTGCCAGCAGAGGCAGAGTCCTCAGCCTGGCCAGCAGGGGGTGGAGCCAGCTTTGTGCTGGCAGGGGCAGCCCTATTCAAACCCAGGGACTACTCCTCCCACCCATCTAAAGCAGATCTCCCTATTCACCCTGCTGCTGACTCATCCAGGCTCCTGGAGCCACCTAGCCCATCACATGACTCTAGTCAGCCAACCAGCACACAGGAAGGTTAAACAGGAGAATAGCTACTTTCTAAAAAGTGCTATTCTCACACAGTGAATTTAAAGACCATCTTGCTAAAAAGATGTATAATTAAATTCTGAACACAAAGATACCAAACTTGGATTTTCTATCTTGCCCTTATGGGAAGATAGGCATGTAAACAGCCTCCCCCATTCTATCCTATGGGCAAGATAGCCTCTCAGCAGTGAAAAACGAAAATGGCTGTAATTCACTACCAGGGCATGTTACACACCTCAGTACATGCCCTACCTTTCAGATGCACTGCACCCAGCCCAGGGGGGTACCTAGGGCCACCATCGGGATGCCTGACATGTACAGAAAGGGAAGGATAAGGCCTGGTCAGTGGTTGCACTGGTCAGGTCGACATGGCAGTCCTGGACTGCACATAGGCACTTCAAGCAGGCCTAAGACATCATTTTAGCGCTACTCCTGTGGGTGGCACAATCAGTGCTGCAGCCCACTAGTAGCATTTGAATCACCAGCCCTGGCACACTCAGTGCACTTTACTAGGGGCTAACAGGTGAAACAAATATACCAATCATGGATAACCAATCAATATAACAATTTATACAGAGAGCATATGCACTTTAGCACTGATCAGCAGTGGTAAAGTGCCCAGAGTCCTATTGCCAACAACCACGGGTCAGAAAAAATAAAGGAGGAAGAAGCAAAAAGTTTGGGGATAACCCTGCAAAAAGGGCCGTTTCCAACACTCCTGTTGGAGCTACACTCCATGAGTAATGAGTGTTGGTTAAGAAGAAACTGAAAACCTGGTTCTTTGAGCCAGTCTAATTCTCTCCCTGCAGACCACGCTACGTCTGCACTGGGACAGTCCTGGGAGTAGCTGTGCACAATATAAATAGCCTATCTTATCATATCATTTGAGGAGTTAACTGGTCAATGGTTTGTGACTGGAATTGTAGTTGCAAACAATTGATACACTAGTGACTCACATATTCTTAGAAGCACCCCTTTCAATTTGCGGTTTGGTATAGGTTGCAAAACATATTTTCCGAGTTGGAAAAACTTGCCCAACTCGTAAAAGGAGTTTTGTACATAACAAATAGGATTTTGTACTCACAAACTCAGCAATTTGTACATCTGACCCTATTTCTATACTTTTTTCTATTTTGATTTATAATGCGTGTGGATACCCAAATGTGTATGCAGAAAGACAGTTCTGGATAATGGCACAAATTGGAGGAAGGGGAACTCAGCAGTCTGATTGGTCTGTGTCCTCTGAGCATATTAGAACTGTATGTAGGGCCGTGGGTAGAAGACATGGGTAAGGCTCCAGGTTTCTAAATGTTGTGCATGATGCTTGGGGGTGGGGAAGAATCCGCCTATATTAAAAGGTAGAACTTTGCAGGTGGAGAGTTATACATTATTCAGATAAGGAATGCTTTACCAGGCTGGGGTAATTTTGTTCAGATGTGATAACTTCTCAATTGCTCCCTATAGCAAGGAACCATTTGATATATCTGGCCCATGCTTCCGTCCTATAGGGGGCGATTGAGAAGTTATCAGATCTGACCATCATGCAGGTGGGGCCCACCGGCACTTATTTTTGGGGACCAGCACTAATCTTTCCTCTTCAGACGTCAACCCAGAGCGAATAAGAAATACACAGAAGGCAAAGGAAGAGAAATACGGATAAACAATGACAATGAAAGAAAGCTGGGATGAAAGGGAACCTTAAGAGTGAGATAAAGTGGCAGGGGTGTCTGGTGGTGGATAAAAGAGGCACGAGGTGGAATCTGGGAAATGCTGCTTGGTGTTAAGCACCCTGAAATTTGATAATACCGAACAACTTTTGGCCCTGCAGTTATCCTTTTAAAAATAATCACTGCCATCTACATAGTGCACATTATCTTTTATCCTCTGTGAGGGGTCATATTGCCAAGGTCTTTCATTTGTCGTCCTGGATGCTTGAATTGTAACCTCTTGGGCTGAAAGGGCCTCCCTCAGAAAGCGCTTGAGCGCTTGGGCCCCTCGGCTTCCAAAACAGCCATCCTCGCCTCCGACCCTCACCTTGGCTTTGTTTCAAGATATTTTTTTTCTGCCAAAGCATCGATTTGAAATCCAGAAAGCCCAGGCACAGAACCTTCCTCCAGGATGACGCCGGAAAAATAAAACACATGAGAGAGGGAGAGACGACAGCGTCGGATTTAATTACCTCCTCTGGCATCATTTTCGGCCAAATTAAGAAAAGAAAAATCAGGACTGGATGAGCTGCTCACATCTGACATGAGAAACATTGAACTTTTTGTTGCCATGGTTTGATTTTAGTAGGGTGTAGGCATAAACGTGGTGTAAAGACCGTATTTAGAGTCGTGAGCTGAGCTCTCAGACACACAGGAGGAGCGCAGCTCCAAGAACAACGAATGTTGCACATTAGGCACAATATAAGGGGCACATTTCATGCCTCATGTGGACGTTGTTCAAAGGTGGCACTGAATGTCACTTGAGGTGCCCAGTTCAAAAGCTGCATTGAAGTTACATAATGGACATGTACACATTTCAAATGGCCTCTAAATGCCACAATGGAAGCACAGCTAAAAGAGCACATTGAATGTCTCTTGATCACATTTCAAAGGGCAATTTTGATGCCACATGATGGGCACAGATAAAAGAGTGCACTCAGTGTCACATTGTGGGCTTAGTTCAACAGGATTACAATAACCCCTTAGCAGAAACGTGGCGCCAACCCAATCTAAGGCTCCGTAAGCACCTGTTGATTAACCTCACCCACTGATGCGGCAGCCAATCACTGGCATGCTTTTCGTGTACGATTTATTAGAATATTAGAGGATTTGTGAAGCATCAAATTGCTGTATAGCTGTTTCAGAGCGCAAAAAGGTTGTTCTGGAATCAGAGGGAGACATGGGTGGCAAGTATAAGGGCATTTTCACAGGAAACAATTGGGATGAGTAGACAGAATTACTTGCCCGTGTTAGACCTGTCAGACTTTGGGTGGTCTTTCCCAAAACATTTGCCTTCTTCCTCCATTTTTGCTGATCTGGATTTTGTTGGCCATAGGACTCTGTGCACTTTAACACTACTAACCAGTGTTAAAGTATCTGTGCTCTCTCCTTTAAGCATGGTACCCAATTGGCACATTTAATTTAATTGTAAGTCCCTAGTGAGGTGGTCACACATGTACACAGGAGCTGTAAATTAAATTTGTACTAGTGGACCTGCAGTACTTATCGTGCCTCCCCACTTAATCATGTTTTAACCCCTTCGCTGCGGCGGGAATTCCGCCGCAGCACTGGGGGGTGCGGGGGGGCAGCACGGTGGCGCTGTGCTCATGACGGAGCCACTCCGTCATGAGCCACGGTTGAGCTGTGCTCATGACGGAGTGGTTCCGTCATGACTCTGCCCAGTTGCATTGTCCCCCCGCACAGGCGGGGAAACAGCGCCGCGTGGGCGGAGCGGCCGCCAACGGTCGCGGCATGACGGAACCGCTCAGTCATGAGCTCACGGCAACCGTGGCTCATGACGGAGCGGTTCCATCATGAGCGGGGAAGGGGTTAAACATGTCTCAGGCCTGCCATGGTAGCCTGTGTGTACAGTTTTAAACTGCTATTGCGACCTAGCAAAATAAAACTTCTGCCAGGCCTAAACTTTCCTTTTTAATACATATAAGTGACTCCTAGGGTAGACCCTATACAGCCAAGAGGGCAGGGTGCAGTGTCTTTAAAAAGGTGAATATTTACTTTTAAGTCCTGGTGGTGAAAAACTACTACATTCGTTTTTCGCCACCGTGAGACCTACCTTTCCCATAGGATAACATTGTGTTGGCTTATAACACCTAATATGTGCTAACTTTGATTGGGAACAGGTAAACATTTCATGGCTGGTGTGCAAGAAATTGTAATTAAAAATCCATGCATCTCAAGAAGTTGGTTCTGGTGGTGGTGGGGTCGATGGTGAGTGAGAGGATGAGTTGAGTGTTGTGTGCGTAGGAAATTATGTTGAGACTGTGGGATCTGATGATGTAGGCCAGCAGGGTCATATATGCGTTGAAGAGCGTAGGGCTGAGGGATAAGCTCTGGGGACACTGCAGGTGATCTCCTTGGCTTCGAAGGTGAAAGGTGGGAGGTGGATCCTCTGGGTTCTTCTGGTGAGGAAGGAGGTGATCCATCTGAGCACATCCCGTTGGATACCGATGTGGTGGAGTCTTTTGATCAGCATGTAGTGGGGTATGGTGTCAAAGGCTGCCGTGAGGTTGAAGAGGATCAGAGCTGCTGTTTCTCCTCAGTCAAGCAGGGTTCAGATATCATTGGTGGCTGCAATCAGGATGGTTTCAGTGCTGTGATTGCTGCAGAAGCCGGATTAGGAGGCATCAAGTAGCTGGTTCTGTTCCAGGTGTGTCATGAGCTGCTTGTTGATCTTTTTCAGTACCTTTGCTAGGAATGGGAGCGGGGAGATTGGCCGGTAGTTTTCAACTTTGCTGGGGTTGGCAGAAAGTTGTTTGAATAGTGGTCTGACTTCAGCGTGTTTCCAGGCATCAGGGAATGTTGCAGTTGTGATAGAGGTGTTGAGCAGGGTGGTGAGTTCCTGACGATCCTTTGGTTTCAGAGGTTGAAGATGTGGTGTGGGCATGGGTCTGTGGGAGCTCCCGAGTGGACAGATTTCATGGTGGAGGTGGTGTCCTGAGTGTAGAGGAGGTCCAGGTGGTCAGTCTGTGGTGCGTGTCAGTTGCGGTGGTGGCGTATGTGTTGAGGAAGTCCATAGGTGTGGGTTCGATTTTCTGTATATGGTTGCGATCTTGTCGTGGAAGAAGTCAGCCAGATTGTTGCACAGTTCCTGTGAGGGTGTGATGTTTTCGCTGCCAGTCGGGTTGGAGAATTCCTTAATGACGTTCAAGAGTTCCTTGGTGTTGTCAGCGCTGGTTTCGATGCATGCAGCTAGGGCTGTCTTCTTTGTTACACATTGCCTCTAAGTTAAGCCCAACTGCTTTTGTGCCAAGTTACCAGAGAGTTAAGCACAAGTTAATTTGGGGTTTGCTTGTGTTTCACCCTGGCAGAGATTGTGGTTCCTGCTTGAGTAGGTTTTTAACCCCTCAACCAGTAACACAATTTCCAACAACCCCCTTTGGGAGTGTGGGCCAGGAGAGTTTCAGGGTTCTTCTGGGCCTCCTAAGATCTTACTGGCTTCCAGCAAGGAGAGGCAGAAGGTATTCCAGAAACTGAAGCCCAAGATGTGCAGAGGACTTCTCCATACTGATTGTACCTTGATTTGCATAATTACTGCAGGTGCAGACTTGAGGTGCCTGTGAGATAGAGAAGAAGTTAAGTGCTAGGTCATGAAGTGCTTTGTGAGTCAGGCATATAGGTCCTGATTTTATATTTGACAGACGGTACCCTCCATCAGTATAGTGATGGACATTACCTTCGCCATCCTGACAGACAATCAACTGTCAAATTTAGAGTTGACCGACAGCCCAGCGTTAATCTCTGTACCTTGAAGGGAACGGCCGTCATGCTGGTTGCCTTCAAGGTACAAAAAGCTTGATGTATGGCTGCCATCAGCTTTGACAGCTGCCCAACAAAACTTTGAAAGAATTTTGTTTTTCAAAAACAAAAAATAACTCCCACACCCTGGGAGTTTCCTCCGAAAATTCAGGGGTAATCATCGTTTTTTTCTGTCCCTCACACCTGATTTTTCCTACCAGTGATGGACATAAGAAAAAGCACATTACATTGCTCGCCCTAAATAGCAGATTATAAGCATTATATGGTGAATCAAAAAATTAAAGGCCTAAAGAGGAATCTCGAGAGATACACCCATGAATGGGCCTTCCCCTATGTAGATGATAAATATTACCAACAGGGAAATAAAGTGGCACCACAGCTTAGTCACCGGGGGAGGGGAGGTAGACAACCACAGAGAAGGACTCCCCTGAATTTGACTTTTGAGAACACCTCTAGTGAAGAGGAAGAGAGTACCCAACCATCTAATCAGGGCGGAGTTAGGTTTGATTCACAGTACAAATCCAACGAAGACCTGGGGGCTTTGTTTCGCTCTTTTTTAGGACACACCAAAAGGGGCAACAGAGGGGGTGGACAAAGGGGCAGAGGCAGGGCACGACAAGTTCACAATCAAGGCCAGCAATGGCCCATGTTCTCCCCTCGGATTACTCTCAGTCAGGGCAGGACCCCAACTTGAGTAGCATAGTGATGAATTTGTCTGACTATGCATTAACTACTGGTGAACTACGTGTTCTTAACAAAGGGCTAGGATATGTCCCTACCCCACGACATGATGCTTTTAAATGTAGGACTGAATTTTTTGAGACCATGAGAAAAATCAAACTTACATTTTTTTTTGCAAATAAAGAATTAGAACCACAGTCGCTTTTTGCAACAAACTTACGACGTCCTTCCCAGTTCTGTCCTCTGGGCTCAACTATGGGTCCAGAAGTTACGGTGTTTGAACAAAAGATGTTGGAGGAGATCTCTAAATTGGAACAACCTGACCAGCAGGGGCGCCCTTTCAATAACATGAGCCGTGAAGATTGGGAGGTTTTGAAGACCCTCCAGAACAATGCTGAAATCACTATAAAGAGCGCAGATAAGGGCGGGGCCATAGTGGTGATGAACACCTCAGATTACGATCATGAGGTGCGAAGACTGCTAGGTGAGCGGAAAAATTACCATCCCCTCCCTAGAGGTCCTGTTCGTGAATTACAAGAGGTGATTACGAAGATGGTGGCGGAAGCTAGGAGTAAGAACTGGATTACGAGTAAGGAGGCAGAGTTTTTAGTTAACAACAAGACGAGAACCCCAGCCTTCTATATACTCCCGAAGGTACATAAAGTACAACGGCCGCCCCCTGGGCGCCCGATAGTCTCGGGAATTTCCTCTATTCTAGAGCCACTTTCTCAATTTGCGGACTTTTTCTTAAGAGAATTTGTCCTGAGACAACAATCATATGTCCAGGACACGACAGAAATCTTGAATTTTCTTAATGAGCTGGAGTTTGATTCATCGCAGCAGTTCTTGCTCACTATCGACGTTGAGTCACTTTATACCAGTATCCCCCAGGAGGCCACGCTGGTGGCAGCAGCGAAGGCCCTGGGGGATCAGGATTGGTTTTATGACACGCCCCAATCATTTGTGCTCCAATGTATTGAGCTCGCCCTTACACGTAACTATTTTGGTTATAAGGATGACCTGTATTTACAGGTGTCCGGTACATCGATGGGCGCAACTTTTGCGCCCAGTCTGGCATGCATTTATGTAGGCCAGTTTGAGGAACACTTTCTGTATCATACATCGAACCCCTTCCAGAGACATATTTGCCTCTGGAAGAGGTATATTGACGATGTGTTGTGCATTTGGAAAGGGAATAAGAACATCCTCCTGGAATTTTTGAATTGGCTCAATAGTCTCGACCCGTGTCTAAAATTCATTTGGACATTCAGCAATGAATGTGCGGTATATTTAGATCTTGACATTAAGATACAGGGTAATGCCTTGAACACAATGGTTCATCAAAAGGGGTCAGATAGGAATTCACTCCTACACTATCATTCATATCATCCGAGAGCCTTATGTGACAACTTGCCGGTAGGCCAATTTTTTAGATATCGACGCAATTGCTCCACTGTGGAGACTTTTGCTCAACAAGCAGATGAGCTCTCTAGCAAGTTGACACAAAGAGCATACCCCAAAAAAATCATTAATAGAGCGTGTAAAAGAGCACGTAATACACCACGGGAGGCGCTCTTAGAAAGGAATAAAAGAGAGACAAGTGATTGCCTTACGGTGATTATGACTTTTGACCCTTTGGCCTCTAAGATTAGGCAACTGATGAGAAAACACTGGTCATTGCTGTCCACTGCAGACTTCAAAATGCCACAACCTAGATTTGCATTTAGGCGTGCAACGAATTTAAAGGACAAGCTAGTGCACACGCGGCCACAAGTTAAACAAAGATCTTCATCAATGCCGGCTGGACATTACTCCTGTGGTGGGTGTTCAGTTTGTAAGCTGACGGAGAAGACAAACTGTGTTAATCTTAACAGTGGTAAAAAATGGCATGTGAACACATTTTCAAATTGTAATACAACAAATGTGATTTATAGACTTACCTGTCAGTGTGGGCTACAGTACATAGGTCTAACTACCAGAAAAATAAAGATACGGATTCAAGAGCATTGGAGTACCATCAAAGCCGGCAAACTCACCACACGCCTGGTACAACACTTTTGTGAATCCAAACATGATCTGCAAGCCTTGAAATGGGTTGTCCTGGAGAGGGTGTTAGCTAGCAATGATAGTATAGACAAAGTGCTGGCAACCAGAGAAGCTTGTTGGATTTTTACTGAGAAGGCGGATCTAATAGGCCTGAATGATCATATTGAGGGGAATAAAGTTAGCAGATAGTAACATCACACCATTGATCCCATGGGGTATATGTATGACCTGACGGGAGATGTTTAAAGAAATGACTACGAGAAGCGCAGCAGTGTAAGATGGAAATTGCTAAATACCCACTTCAAATGAGTGTAGATATTGTGGGAAATAAATGATTGATGTCCGTCGAGTATTTGTAGGAACTCGGTGTCTATTGTGAAGGGAGAGTCCCTTGTAAAAAAAGACACAAACTTATCCAGTTCCAAATTATCAGTTTACACGGTTTTGAGAAACATGTATGTGAATCCTGTGTACTCCCTTTAAATTGTTTTGTTGTGTTGGATTATTAAACAACTGAACATCTGAATTAGAGCATCTAGTGAGCGATAGTGGCCGTTCCAAGATGGCCGCTGCTGTCGTTGTAGATTGATGTTTGTCGAGTATTTGCAGGAATTCAGTGCCTATTGTGAAGGGAGAGTCCCTTGTAATAATGACACAAACTGATCCAGTTCCAAATTATCTGTTTACACGGGTTTGAGGAACATGTATGTGAATCCTGTGTACTCCCTTTAAATTGTTTTGTTGTGCTGGATTATTAAACAACTGAATATCTGACTTAGAGCTTCTCGTGAGCGATAGTGGCTGTTTCAAGATGGCCGCCGCTGTCGTTGTAGATTCGAGTCATTCCCAACACTGGCCCCTTAACACGTGAAGCGGATGTAGGGGGTGTGGCACAGAGAGATAACATTAGAGGCTGTGAAACGGATTTGAATTGAGGCGGTGACGAGATACGGATTGCTCCGATACTGGTTGCGGTGAGATTTCTTAAACTCCGGTACAAAGGTTGCGAAACCGTGGGGGCATTATGGTGTGCCGGGCATTATCAAGTGTAATTGCGGTGAATCTTTGCGCTGCCGTAATGAGTCCAAGTCGGGTCCATGTTGAGCAACCCTGTGCTGATTAAAATGGATATGTGACCAAAACACTGCCGCTGTTTGAATATAGCGGGTCTTTTGAGACATGTAAAACAAGATTTGAGGATATGTAGTGAGTACATGCTTGTGGAAATTACTAATTAGAATATGCATTGGTACTTGATGAGAAGTTGCAAACCTCTTTTCCACAGGTGGAACACGCGCTAGTTTCAGCGCACTTCCGAAAATCGGGGAAAAGAATATTTAATACAACCCCTGTTGGCATTGTGAAAGCTGGTATGAGTGCCCTCGGCCTTTACATGGTAAATACACTCATTGGAATGAATATTTGGTGTAGACTTGATTAAAAGCATAAATGGTTGGTCCATATTTTTATTGAAGATTGAATAGAAAATTGCCATTCTATTTCTCTTCTTTCCTGCTTTTTTATGTAGCCCTTCTGCAACACAAAAGTGTATGTCCAGTGAGGCGAGTGATTGAAAACCTATGCCCTGATGAAATTGCCACAATAAGGATTAATGGCAATGAAACATGTTGGCCTTCCTTATAAAGGTTAGCGACATATAGTGCTTTTATTTTGAGTGAACTCACTGGTTTTGAATAAAGAGGGTGACCTATAGTGAGTTTTCAACTCAATTTTAATATTGCTCGGAACACTTGTTCTCTGCAATACACTGGGTTTTTCTTTCTCTCTTTCTGTTTATGGGGACAGCAAAGTCTCTGTTCGAATTCCTTTTTCTTTGTCTGCTCACCCTTCCTTCACTGGACCCTAGTTTCCTTATCTTTGTGAGTTGGCAACCAATGATGATAAAACGTGGGCATACCAGCGAGAACCAGCTGGCAGCCTTCCTGGTGTTGCGTACGTGAGGTGCCTTCTCACTATTCACTTTTCACTTCTCACATCTATTTCTCTGATTACTTTTGTGAGTTGTGGTGATCTACTTTGTGTAAAAAATATTGTTAGGTAATGAAGGGCAGTGTTGCAGGTCGTTTTAACTGAAATTTAAGAGGCCCAGGACCTCACTAATTTTGATGTGTTGTCAGAGGTTGGGAAATAGATATTCCCAATAGTAGTAGAGGTCCTTGAATTTAAAAGTGATTCCTCTTGATGCCAAGCCATTATTGGTGTTGATATTCCCTGGACCGGAAACAAGCATCCTGGGACCGGTTTCTGGCTAATCAGCCGTCATCAGCCAGGCTAGCTTGAATCCAGTGGCAAAGTGAGCAAGGGACCCACGTCTGGGCATACCCTGCCAACTTAGGGCGAACAAAGCAAAATCAAAGGGGATGATGGACGGAGTGTTGAACATTGCCAGCACTCACCCCCAGTAAACTGATCTGGGCTTAATCTATCATCATTCTTTAGCTCACTCCGCCACCCCAGTTCAGACATGGCCATATGCAAATCAGTCTGACCCTGTGCCTCATGGCAACAGTCCAGCCCGAACTGCCAAGCCATGTCTTCCCTGGACCGGAAACAAGCATCCTGGGACCGGTTTCTGGCTAATCAGCCGTCATAAGCCAGGCTAGCTTGAATCCAGTGGCAAAGTGAGCAAGGGACCCATGTCTGGGCATACCCTACCAACTTAGGGCGAACAAAGCAAAACCAAAGGGGATGATGGACGGAGTGTTGAACATTGCAAGCACTCACCCACAGTCAACTGATCTGGGTTTAATCCATCATAATTCTTTAGCTCACTCCGCCACCCCAGTTCAGACATGGCCATATGCCATGTCTGAACGCGCTGACCGTGTGAAAAGAAGCTCTGACCGTGTGAAAAGAAGCCTGCCCTCTGCCAAAAGTGATCGTATAATTCATTTTGCTGGAACAGCCATGTTTTTACTTTTTTCCTAAAAACAAAGAGCTCTAAGATGGACCGGAGTTCTTTGTGGAGTTTATTCCAGGTCTTTGGGCCAAGGAAGGAGAATGATCTTCCGCCTGTTGTTACCCGGCAGATTTTAGGAATCCTGGCTAGACCGCTGTGTGAAGAACACAGTTCTCTGAGGGGCCATATGCACATATCCTCCTCCTCAGATAAACCTCCCCCTTCCCATTGAGCGCTTTATGTACCAGGACCAGAGTCTTGAAAAGAATCCTCTTTTTGACTGGCAACCAGTGTAGTGCCTTCAACTGAGGGGTCTTGTTGTTCTAGGAGCCAAATTAAGGATTAATCTAGGTGCCGCATTTTGTACCACTTTTAAATGACTAAGCACGTAGTCTTGAAGGCCCAAGTAGAGAGCATATCCATAATGAAGCCTTGTGGTGATCAGAGCTCGAACCACCGTTTTCCTCATCTCCAATGACAAAAAAGAGAAACATTTATTTAGGGAGCGCAGGATCCCAAAACAGGAGCCCACCAATGACTGGATATGTGGTTGGAAAGAATTCCCATATTTTGTCCTACCTTTTGTTGTGCTCCCAGGGACAGAATGCCATGTGGCCACCCTGTTCTCCATATTTCGGGGGAGATGTCCCCGAAGAACAGAATCTCAGTTTTATCGGGGTTACATTTAAGTTGGTGGACTGATAACCAATTGTAAATAATAAATAACCAATAAAAAAAGATTTAAAAGAAAATAAATGACTCCTGTGTAGCATTTTCTCTATCTGGTTGGTAGAAGAGTTCTTGGAGAGGGTGGACGACTTAACTTAACTTGTGGAGACAAATCTTTTGAGATAGGGATACTCTTTAGATGTCCATTTATATATGCCAGGGTAATGCATCCAGTATTGAGTATGCACTCAGCAGTCTGTGAGTTATTAATGAACATGCATCTATCTGGTAAGCAAGCTGTGAGTGACAATACCAGGCCATGAGACATCTGAAGAGTGTGGCAAATGCCAGAAAAGAGTCAAATTTCACTAGGTTAGTGCAGGAGTGGAGGACTGATTCAAACTACCTAATACCGTATCCTCTACACCCATCTAATCTTTGAGACGGTAGAAAGGGTATAATTGCTCATCATGTGAAACGCCACAAAAATGTTGAACAAGACCAGTGAAAAGGCAAGTCCAAGACCCCTATTTGGAAGCAGTCCATCTTGAATGTTCATCGTGGTAATTTAGGTGTCCCTGAGAGGATGAAATCTGGATTGATAGTTGCTGAGGAGTAGGTTTATTTTTAGGCAGGAGTGGACTGTGGATTCAACGATCTTTGTAAAGTGCTGGAGACTAGCAATAGTTATGTTATGTTATAAATTTATACAGTGCACGAATACCAAACAGTGTCTTGGCACTAGCAAACCAAGTAGAAGCGAGCAGCCGGGTCCTAATGGCTTTCCTGAACAATGTCAAGGAGGGAAGATTTCTGATGGTAAAAGGGAGGGAGTTCCAGAGTCTTGTAGCTCCCACCACAAAGCTTCTACCACCCCAGTTTGATTTTAAAAAATATCTGGGAAAGTATCACTTTTGCCCCTTGTGATCTAAGGCATCTGTTTGGAGAGTACCAGTAGAGTGACCATTTCAAGAACTGAGGACCGGTCCTGTGTAGTGCCTTTATGTGATACACAGGGTTTTTAACTTGATATGACTTTTGCTTGGCAGCCAATGCAGACTCTGGAGGTGTTTTCCCACGGACTGAAATTTGGGAATCCCCAGGAGGAGCCTTGCAGCCGCATTTTGGATCATCTGGAGCCTACGTAATTGCTTCATGGGTATACCAAGATATAACCCATTACAATATTCCAGTTTGGAAAGGACTAAGGATGTAACTACAGATTTCCTACTTTCTGTAGGAATCAGAGGTAGGATTTTCTTGATCGATTTAAGAATGAAGAAACTTAATGATGAAACTGTCTTGACTTGGGCTTCAAAGTCCAGTCTCTGATCTATCATCACACCCAGATTTTCTGCTTTGGGGACTGGGATTGATGCTGTTCCCAGGTCATCTGGCCACCAAATATGAGACCAGGAGGGGGAATAGTTACCGAACAGAATCCCCTCGTTTTTCCCAGAATTTAGCTTAGGGCAGGGCAAACTCATCCATGAGCTGACTGCTGTCATACAGTCCCTAAAACTTTTTACTGGTGGTTGGGTATTTTTACTGATGGATACCACAATTTGTGTGTCATCCGCGTAGTATGTTAGTGCCATCCCAAAAGATCTGAATAATTCCAGCTCATAAACATATACATTGAAGAGTGTAGGACTCAAAGAGGAAGTTCTACACCTTATGACTTGTTCTGGGCATGCGTCACAAGATTTCAATCTCAGCATTGTCTCAACTTCACAGAGACCAGCCCTTCATTAATAAAATAATTGACAAAGTGTTTGATGAGGAGTATGAAGGAAAGGAGGCCAGACCAGCCACTGCAGAACTGCACATATTGTTTGCCATTTAGGTGTTTGTGAATTTAATGATCTTTGTCAGTTCCGTTGCAGAAACAGGGATGAACTCATCAAGTGGGATTTGACATTTCCCTGAAGCCAGATGTTGTAGATGGATCAGTCACCAAAACATAGGATCTGATCTTATTGACTTTGAATCTAGAGTAGAGTATTATTTTGTCGCACAATTGCTGGCAGAAGAGTGGATATGTTTTGGTGCAAATGTGGTATGCTACTTCAAAGAAAATGTTGAAAAGCCAGTTGAAGCAGTTGTTATCGTCTGGGATCTGAGCCTGGAAGATATAATTTTTAGGCCTTCCATTGGATTGAGCACATTGTGTGCTCTGTCACACATTGTGTGCTCTGTCATTCAGCTTTTTTTCTCCAGAACAGTGGCTAAAGATTTAGTTCCCAGAGGATATCCATGACTCATTTATTGCCCATCATGCTCTGGGTCCGTTTGATTTCTCTCTCTACCCCCTCTATAATGTGGGCTGCAAAGCAGTTGGAGGGCAGCTTGAAGGCCTATACCTCATCGAGGAAGACATTGATGGTGCTTTAAAATATGGGCACTTCTGGAGCTGCCAACTTCTTTCAGTTGGCACCAAGTTCTCCCTCCTGACAGAACTGGATGATGGTGTGATTGTATCTGGAGATCTGTTCATAGACTGAGTTTATGAGGCAACTGAGGCCTTCTTCATGCTTAGGTCATTCTGCTATGTTGAGAGAAGCCCAGCCTGTTCATTTCTAGGGCAAAAGTTCTAGATTATCAAACTAGATATTCTAGTTGAATAGTGTGAGCACATATTAAGAGAGAGTAACTAACCATCTCTGATGGATCACAACCCACCCACAGTGAGGACACTGCTACACTGGAGAACGAGAAATGTATAAAAAAAAAGGAAGCATGCCTTCTCTGTCTATGTATCCAGAATCTCGAGCAGCATCCCTCCAACCATCAAAACTGCCCACACCCTCTTCCAATTTCGAAAAGAAAAGAAGACTCACTCCCCTCTTCAAAGAACATTCTATCTCAACTCCTTAAAAATCTCAGATACATTACAGCTGAGTTTAGAATCACTCCTGACAACTCTGTTAATGATCTTGAATTGGAAAACTTCCACAGGCCTGTACAGAACTCTGTTGTATCTGGTTAGGTTGGTGCTTTATAAAAACCCACATACGTACATACATACATGGTAATAGGAGGTGTTTGGGTGGATCAAGGAGACCAGTGGGCAATGAGATGAGCAATTTGGGGGACAGATTAGTTAGTGGACACCAAGGAGGAGGTACGGCCTTTGATGACGTGATAACTGGGATAATTATGAACATTAGGTTGACTCCTGTTGCTCTTTGATGGAGATAGCATTGTTATGAATCATCTTGCCTGTGTCATGGTTATTGCAAAGGCTTTCTCAAGGACAAAGATCAAGACCAACAGTTGGGATAGTCAGTCATTATATCATGGGTGTTGAAGATGTCCTCTGTCGCTAACCAGAAAATGAGCAAGGGAAAGAAAAGAGTGGATGGGTGGCGATTAGGCCTGGATAAAATGTGCATGATTTTCTTTGCTGAAATCATCCCAAATGCCTAGAAAATTTAGCAAAATTAGATGTTAATACGGACACTGGCAGTTTCGGAATTTTGTGATACCTTTTGCAGGAAATGCAGTCCTTGTGGTGAGTTTTAGAACAAAGACGCATTTAATGCTAAAAAAAAATTTAAATATATATATATATATATATATTTAGTAAAAGCATGTTTTGGTTTGCTTTTTGGCAGAACGCTAGATATTGATCCAAAAAGGGAGCTTTTTGCAATTTGGTGTAAATCCATTCACCAGTTTTCAAGCAATTAAGGCCCAAAACCAATGTATATTTCATGCCACAGAGGATCTGCGGAGCTAACAGATCTGGAGACCAATCTCGAGACGACATCGGTTTGGTTGCCACCATATCAGCAACAATGTGGTGGCAACCATCTTAGAACTTGGGATTGAGTTCCGAGTCCTAGGAAAAAGGATAAAAATAAATTTGGTGGGGCAGGGTAGGGATACCCTACCACCCCAGCTAGGCCTTATAGATTCTGGCAGATTCGAGTGGATTGACAAATCCTCAGAAAAATGTAAAACAAAAGATGAAGGCCAAGGCCAAGGGGTCGGCATAATATATTATGGGGTGGGAGGCTGCGCAGCCACCCTCCCCGAGCTTCTACGAGGCCCTGGGGACTCCAACCCTCAGTTTAGATGTAATAATAAGGGGAGGGGGGCAAGTGGCCAACCCCATCCTCCCTTGGCCGAATATGAAATAAAGGGGAGCGAGGCATACAGCCCCTCTCCACGAGCCCGATGCCCTGGGGCAGATTTTCTTAAAAGAGGAGAGGGGTGTGCAGTCCCACTCCCAAAACCCTTTTCAGGCCAGGAGTCCCCTTTCCCCACAGCAGAATTTATTTGAAAAAGTGAGGAGAGTCACGCACCACTACCCTGAACCGATAGCCCTGGGGACCCCATCCTCAGGGTTCGATACTTAGTGTCCCAGGGAGCCCACCCCCAGGACACAGTGCTTCCCAGCCCGGAGGAGGACACAACTTTGCTCCTGCCCAGCAGGGGCAATAATAAAATGTACCTAGTATGATGCTGGCTGGGGAGTAGGCTGGTGCCCGGATTTGTGGGTGTCCCTGGCGGGTACCGGAGACCCCACCATTTTTTTTTTAAAGGGACAGCTCATGCTATGGGAGCCTGCTGGGGCTGTGGTGGCTCTGGGGCTCCTCCTGTGGCTGAGGTGGCAGGGTGAGCAAATAATCTATGGGTTTAACCCAGATGTGTGACTGGGGGTGAATGGTTGACATTGTTCAGCATTCCAGCCATCATCTTTTTGTGTTGCTGTGCTCTCCCTGTGGCCCCAAACAGAATTTAAAATGTGAGTGTCCAGAGTGGGCATCTGGACACCCACAAAAATATATAAACAACAATAAAAAAAATTATAATAAATGAGTGGAGGAGGTGCTCATTTATTATTCACTGCTTCATGAAAAAGCATCCTATATTGCTCTGTGAGGCCTTTTCTTTACATTTGTATGACCTTGGTGGTACCCCTAGAACAGGGAGGGACATTACCAATCCTTTTTTAATGTTGTGGGGGGGGGGGGGCTGCAGGGAGTGCAGCAGCCCTCTAGCAACATTAAAAAAGTAAGTTTTCTAGGTCATTAAATCCATGACCCCAGGATAGCTTACCATACTTTTTTAAAACACTCCTGGATAAGGCCCTGTGCTCTTCAGCTGGAGTGCAGAGTCGCCTTGTGGTTGGTTCTGTGGCTGCATTTTGTAGCCTGAAAAATATTTTAAAAGACTATTTAAACTTTATGAAAATATTTTTAAGACCATCACTTTTATTAATCATATAAAAATGTGTACTTTATAAATATTGATATGGTGACCCTCCTAATAAAGCCAATAGGCACAATTTTATGTTTATTATGTGTTGTGGCCTGTTGACAATGTCATATGCTCTGCCTTACTTGAAATGACCCCACTTATAATCAGCCAAAGTTGCCTCCGGTGGTTTGAACTCCAGGCTCTGTGCCACCCCCACCCACTGCTAATGGCTCCACCTCCCCACTGCTTATGGCTTGTGCTCACTAGGGGGGCACAAGCGGGGGTGGCCATCCCATGTTGCATCGCAAGGGCAGACCCTGCAGCTAGCCTCACACTGTGCACGGCGAATGGCTGTGTGCAACGTGGGGTTGGGGTTACGTATGGTAATAACATTTTACTTTACATTTAAAAAAAAAATAGAAATCCACTGATAAAAGCAAATGTGAAAGTGACGTTATAGTTAGGTATGTTAATAATATTTTACTTTGCATAAAAAAAAAGCTTTGAAATATACAACTCGCACCCCCTTGCCATGCACTGCTAATTACCTCCCATATTACATCACTCATGAAATGTTCTAAAATATTATTGGTAACATGACTGCAACATCTGAAATTACATCATCGAAGGCCACTCTATGCATAGCAGGAGGCCAAAGTTCTCATTACTTTAAGTCTTGAGTTACAATTACTTGAGATAAATGTAGCTGGTGAATTTCAGTGGTTTTATTAATTTAAAATGGTGTATTTTAATTGACATTTTCAACTAACTATAACGTTCATTTAACCTTTGCTTTTTCTTCAGTGAATATATATATATAACACATTTGTAACATTGATATACTACTTGTTCATTGCTTAATTTGAGCCGGTGGGGGCACCCAGCACTCAATGTTGGGGACTGCTGCTTATTTTCCCTCTTCAGGAATTTCCCAAGAGCAAGAGAGGGAAAACACACAAAGTCGAAAGAAGGAGGCAGAGAAAGACGGAAACCATCACGAAGGAAGAAACCAGGAACCCACCTGATTGAGATAAGGGGCAGAGAGTGTCTGGCAGTGAATCAAAGTGGCCTGGGTTGGATTCAAGACTATGCAGACTTGGTATTTGGCACACTACAGTTTAATTGCGCCTGCTGCTGGCTTCTAAGTGGCTTTAGGCACTGGCACACTTTCTTTTCCAAATTAAGCACTGCTTGTGGTGGTCCAATTAAAAAATATCTGCCTTCACTCTTAATTTTATATAACACTAATCCACAGACTTCAAATACTGGGAGCAGCTGTAGCTGTCATCCAGCAAAATGGGCCCATTGCATGCACCTAGGGAGGATATAACCTGAGTAAGCTCCTCCCAGATTCAAAGGTGTTACCTGCAGCTAACACAGGTCTCTCTGCAGCATATGCATTAACCTATCTAAGAGGAGCAGAGGGGACAGGCTAGGCAAAAGGGAGGCAATAGAGATGATGTGCTGTAACTGGAAGCAAGGGAGCGGGAGGTGGGGCACCAACAGAAGGCGTGAAGGTGAAAGTTTCAAACAGAAGGTGAGAGACAGGAAGAAAGAATATGATTTTGAGGGGGAGTGGGGAAGAATATACTGACATTTTAAAAAATGCTGAAGACCTTGCTGTATCCTTCAATAGCAATTATACACATAGTGTTCCTTAACCCCTTCGATGCGCATGACGGAGCGGGTCCGTCATGCGCATCGGTTGCGTTGTGCGTATGACGGAACCGCTCCATCATGGCCCCGCCCGCGCAATAGAACCTTCAGCACAGCGCGGTAATCCGCGCCGCGCTGAAGGGGTTAAAAATTCAGATATCAAGCACGATAAATATAGACTGAAATCAGAGCTATATTACACATGTCCAGCCGGAAAGTAATTTTAATAATGCGAACAATTGGACAACCGTAGTTGAGAACATCAATCTAGTGGAACACAGTCCTGTATCCTCTCTGGAACATGACAAATAGAAAACATACACAAGGACATTTCAGGCAAGACCGGTATAGTTTGTCAAATTGCAAATTCTGCCAAGCTTAGCAAATACAGTCAGTGCACTTGTTTTACACAGTGGATTAATGCGCTAAGCTGTCTAACATGGGTTACTCGTCGATTCTCAGCGAGGACGCTGCGTGTTATCGTGCATTGTAACGATACGCAGATGCGGTCTCCGGATTCTATTAAATAATTTCTCCGAAATTGTGTTATTTACAGAAAACTGATCAACCACACCCCAGCACATCCCAGTCATTGGATCTCCCTTGTAGCGGACGATAGAAGTTGGCTCCCTCACTTGTTGAGGTTTTAGGAGACAAGGGTACCCCGATATGTGAACCTGGGGTGATAATGAAGAGTTAAGAACAATGGTTCAAGGATGGCCCAAAAGGGTCCAATAGAAAAGGTGACCCAGGCAGGGTCACTTGTTTTTTAAGATAAGTGAAATCAATTCCGTAGGGAGCAGGAGACAAAGTACGTAAAGGGTCATGTAGGTCAAAAGATAGCAGGTATTTATTTAAACAAAGTCAATTTTAGAATGCTCACAAAATAAGAAAAGCGTGGTGTGAAATAGTGATAGTAGTTTTAAAAAGACATCGCATTGACAACAATATAGTAGTTGAATTCCATAATTGATCTTAACAAGTTATAAAGAATTCATGTTGTGGGGTGGTCGACGGCGTTTCGAACCCAATTATTGGGGTTCATCTTCAGGACAGTGGTGAGCATGTATTTTGAAGTTAAACTGCCCGTAAAGTTCCTAGAGTCTCCAAAGTGGGAGGCAGGGGCTTCAAAGGTTAATTATTTGAAAACAAGCAGCTTGGCAGTACATAGATCCGCCTGGAGAATGTAATTTTCTTTAGAGGGGCGACAGGGCAGTGAATGGGAGCCTGAGGCCGAGCAGTCAGAGACGTCCTGCAGCTGTTGGGGCTGGCTGATGATGGTTCATCAGCCAGCCCCAACAGCTGCAGGACGTCTCTGACTGCTCGGCCTCAGGCTCCCATTCACTGCCCTGTCGCCCCTCTAAAGAAAATTACATTCTCCAGGCGGATCTATGTACTGCCAAGCTGCTTGTTTTCAAATAATTAACCTTTGAAGCCCCTGCCTCCCACTTTGGAGACTCTAGGAACTTTACGGGCAGTTTAACTTCAAAATACATGCTCACCACTGTCCTGAAGATGAACCCCAATAATTGGGTTCGAAACGCCGTCGACCACCCCACAACATGAATTCTTTATAACTTGTTAAGATCAATTATGGAATTCAACTACTATATTGTTGTCAATGCGATGTCTTTTTAAAACTACTATCACTATTTCACACCACGCTTTTCTTATTTTGTGAGCATTCTAAAATTGACTTTGTTTAAATAAATACCTGCTATCTTTTGACCTACATGACCCTTTACGTACTTTGTCTCCTGCTCCCTACGGAATTGATTTCACTTATCTTAAAAAACAAGTGACCCTGCCTGGGTCACCTTTTCTATTGGACCCTTTTGGGCCATCCTTGAACCATTGTTCTTAACTCTTCTCCCTCACTTGTTGAGGCAATTTCTAAATCGTATCAGGCATGTACTTATCAATGTCCTGAAGATGAGCCTATTATCGTGTCGAAAGGATCGAAACGTCGTCGACCCATGTTAGACAGCTTTGCGCATTAATCCACTGTGTAAAACAAGTGCACTGACTGTCTATACTAAGCTTGGTAGAATTTGCAATTTGACAAGCTATACCTGTCTTGCCTGAAATGTCCTTGTGTATGTTTTGTATTTGTCATGTTCCAGAGAGGATACAGGACTGTGTCCCACTAGATTGATGTTCTCAACTACGGTTGTCCTATTGTTCGCATTATTAAAATTACTGTCCGGCTGGACATGTGTAACATAGCTCTGATTTCAGTCTATATTTATCGTGCTTGATATCTGAATTTTTAAGGACCACTGTTTATGTTTATAATTGATATCCAAGGTCTTTAATTACCTTGGGGGTTCCCTTGTTATTTTTGACAATGTATCCTTGAATAGCTGCATCTCCATATAAGACCTCTTGATTAGTATAATTGGTGCCCTCGGCTGAAATTGCGCTTAACAAATGCCAAAATTAACATAAGAATAAAGGAGTTATCTTGAGCTTAAAGAATTGATAGAGAGTGAAGAGAAAAGGAGTGCAAGATTGAGCTGGATGGAGTAAAGGAACTTAGATACTGGAAGCACCCCTAAAAAACCCATGCTGGAGTTCAGAAGGTGAATGAGCAATGCAGATGCCTTTAAATTGTTTTATCTTGTCACACTTGATGTGTATTCAAAGACAAAGATCAAATGTTAGGCTCTGTCTTCTGACACAATTCTGCTTACTCGTTTAACATAGACAATGTTGTTTACTTTTCTTTTTCTGATTACAAAGTTGAAGGACCTTGAAAGTGAACTGTCTGACAATGGTGCTTAGGTACAGGGAGTAGGAAAGGAAAGGCTGTAGGGACCGGGTGTCAGTTTTTTTTTTAAACAAACAACATTTAAATACTGGTAATTGAACTGTTCAAATAATTTAAAATATATCAAGAGTTAAGAAAGCACAAATTAAGCATATATTTTTCTAATTCTGAAGTATGATGTAAACCAAGATTTTAATTGATTCAAAACAAATCAAGACATTTTACTTTGTGATCTGCAAATGATAAATATGTGCTGAAACCTGACTTCCACACATTATTTATGCATGATATAGCTTTAGCAATAAAACTGCATGTTGTGGCCATTTCCATGGAGAATATGATGTCTGTAAATGACAGTGTGCAACCTCGCCATTCTTCAGTAATGTATTGCAACTGTGTGCTCCAGAATTCACCACAAGCTACAGATCACTCTCTACCACCCTCCTGCTTACTGGGTGTGGCTCGTTTGCTACACTTGCTCTTTGTGTGATGTTTGATGTTGCACAATCCCTGTGGCTTCAGTGGTGTAACATTAATGGCAGCACCGCCACTTGGGAAATTGTTGGAAGATGAAGGAAGTGGCGAGAGACAAGGGAATTTGCAGGTGAAGGGGGCAGAGGAGGGTACTGAGAAGATAGGCTACATAGCCTTGTGGACTAGTGAAGAGGCGCCAGGGACGTAACACAGGCCCCCGCAACCCCCAAGGTGTGGGCTGACCCCAAAACTCCACCGGGCCCACTCAGCAGAGTACACCAGCTGGAGAGCTCCTGATTGTGTCTGGAGGGGGCCTCTCTACGTACTTTGCAGGGGGTTCCCCTCAAGTTTTGGTATGCCATCAGGAGGCGCTCTGATAGGTAGGATAGACTGGCTTGAAGGTGCGTGGGAGGAGGAGAGTGGGGAGTTGGAAGAAGAAACAAGCATTTTCAATGCTATAGGTCTCGCATTAGTGAATGTTAGAGCAATTGGTGTTGCAAATGTTAATGTTTTCTGTTTATTTTTGTTAAAAAATATACTACCAGTAGCATAAGTAATAAATGAAAAGGAATGAAGCAATGGAAGGGTGCACTAACATAACCTGTTACTAGGTGTTCTTGTGGAGTTGTAAAGGCACCTTTATTGGCTTTATAAGTTACTGCACCCTTAATGTAATTATAAAGAGAAAGATTGCATTAAGGCTGCAATACCTCATGTGGCAAATAGAGGTCCCTTTATAACTCCACAGAGACAATTAGTCATCACTCCATTTAGATACTTTTACAACAAACCTATGCCTAAATACCTTTGTTTTAAGAGTTGCAAATAGCAAATATGGAACTGTTGTAATAAATACAGCGTAATGTATTCCTTTTGACACAAGTAATAGCAGGGTTTGATGGTTTAGGGGAGTAATGCGTCCAGCGTAGGGGCCTGTGTTTGACCTTAAGGTCACAGGTTCAAATCCCAGCGTGTTGACTGAGCCTTTTAATCTCCTGACGTCGATACAATAAGTACTGTTGGGTAATATTAAATCTGTTTTATTTAGGCTAATATGCCCACTGGTGAATATAAATTTTATTAATACAGATTGTAAAAAAACTGCTGCTAAGATTAGGAATTTAATTTGTTGGTCTCTTGCTGCGCGAGAAGTGTTACGCACTGCAATGCAGGCGCGAGACCTAAAATCCCCACACATCAAAACTAATAAACATACATGGCTGCATTTCTGTGGAATTCTTTTTTCAGGTAGCACTTTCTTATGTGTAATAAGATCACCTGGCACTCTGTCATGGACAGCGTTATCATGCAGGATCTGCAATGGAGTTGGGTAATGCTGGCGTCTATATTAAGTGTGTGATGTGTGATAAATATACATTATTAACCCGAGGGATTTCCAGCACTCAATATTATCACACATACCTCTACCAGGCATGCTATTATCCTATGCAGGGCACTATCGTGCATAATATCACTGCAGGGCTCAACAGTTCACACTATCATTACTGGCTCTACTCTTTCATGCACAACAGTTCCACGCAGGGATCTATGGGCGACAATGTTATCCTACACATGGCTATATCATGTGCAATATCACCATATACTCAGGGCAATAGTGATACAGAGGGTTCTGTCAGGCACAATGTTGTCTTAAAGGGCTACATCGTGCGCGATATTAGTATAGCTTTAGGGCTTTTCATGCACAGGGATATATATTATGGGTCTGTGGTGCAAAGTGTAATATACAGGGCACCAAATACACAACCTGAACAGAAACTGGGCTCTACCATGCAGAATGTTATCCTGAAGAGCACCACCGGGCACCACACAGTTTTACCATACAGGACTCCACCAGGCACCAAGGCACAGTGTTAACACATAGGACTCCACCGGGCACAGTGTTATCATAAAGGACTCCACTGGGCACTGAGGCACAGTGCTATCATTGAGGACTCCACCAGGAACTGAGGCAAGGTATTCTTACACAGGACTCCACCAGGCACCTGGGCACAGTGTTACCAAACAGGACTCCACCAGACACAGTATTATAACACAGGACGCCACCGGGCAATGAGGCAGTGTTATCATACAGGACCCAGTCAGGCACTGAGGCACAGTATTATCACACAGGACTCCACAAGGCACTGGGGCACAGTATTATCACAAATGTCCCCACCAGGCTCGGCACAGCATTGTCATCATAGAGGACTTATCCAGGCACAGTGTTATCGCACAGGACTCCACCGGGCAGTGAGGCACAGTGCTATCATACAGGACTCCTCCCAGGCACAGTGTTTTATCCGTACAAAACGGAAATACAAGGTTCCACCATGCGAAGCAATTCGAAACAGGGTCTACCATGTGAAGATATTGGTAGACGTGGTCCAGTCCAGTAAACTGTTTTCATGCCTGACTCCATCAGGCGCAGTGTTATCATACAGCACCCAGGATTCCACCAGACACAGTGTGAGTTACATGGGTCTGCCGTGCCGTGCAAAATACGACCACACAGGGTTGGGTTCCGTCGGATACGGTATTGTGCTACAATGTATTACCACGCAAATTATGACCACACAGGGTTAAAAATATGACCACAGCGGGTTCAGTCGGACACAGTATAGTGTCACGTGGCTTTATCGTGTAATATATATGATCACAGCGGGTTGAGTCGAGTACAGTAGTAGTATGATACATGGCTTTACCATGCAAAATATGACACCACAAGGTTCAGTCAGGCCCAGCCCTGTACTAACTACATGTCTCTACCATGAAAAAAACTTGAGCAAAGAGAGTTCAGTCAGACCCAACAATATTGTACAGGGCTCTATGAAACTTTATTATATGAAATGCAGCACCGCGTACGCTGTTATTACATGGGGCTCTATCGAGCAAAGCCCAGCAGTGCAAACACATATTATACGGTGATCTCTCGGAAACGCTTTTATCATGTAAAAGGGCTTTATTATTAAACACGACTCTACTGTAAATGGTGCTTCCTACTGTGCAGCATGTCTCTAGAATTGTGATTTTCGATGCACCATTGAGTTACTGAATACAAATAGATAGTGCGTTATTATACTGCAAAATATACTTCACGCGCATACGTGTGGTAAGAGACCTGCAGCTCATTGTATTTAACACTATTCCGATTTATAGCGCTAACCAGGCGCTTTTTGATGACTGAACACGTTTTTGAAGTTGAGTGTGTTGTCCTTGCACTTGGCGCTGAACGTCACACACATAGTTATAATTTAATTATTCAGATTAGCAATAGTACACTCTCCATTCTCAAACGGGGATTTTCGTGCACTTTATTATCTTCGGAGCCACGTTTGTAAGGCACTTCACCACCATAGACGGGTGTTAATCGGGCGCCGTGTCATCTCTAAAGGCAGGTTTAGCAGTCACTTTAATATCAATAAATACGGTTTATAGGGCACTGTCTGATGATTAAACGGGGCTGGGGTTTATGGACAGTATTTTTTTGTTTAAAGTGGTCTCTGCTATGCACTTTATTACCATTAAACATGTGTTTCGGGTCCTTCATAATCAATAAATGTCCTTCGCTCGGGCGCTTAGTGCACATACAACACGTGTGTGCCGGGCTCTGCTTATCAATAAACTGGCACGCACTGGGCACTATCCGCCCGGCAGAAAGCTGTGTAATGGCGTCATTTCATTTCCCCAAAACACGTGAAGTAAACTCCGTTTTTTTTATCAAACAGCTGGGCATCGGTGTGCAGTTTCAGCAAATATGGCAGGCCCGTGCCCCGTATTAGAATTAAATTCATGGTTAGTGGACAATTTATCAGCAAACAGGTGTTAACCGAAACGTTGTGCGATCACCCGAAAGGGCTGGGACATGTCACGAAGTGTCGGCCGTTTGACGGCACTTTAATGTGGGTACCCGTTGTAGTGTCCCAGCATGGACACGTTCTAGTGTTCCAGCATGTATGTATTCCACTGTACACCCACCCACCACAGACGTCACTGGGTCAGGTGACGCTGTTAATAAAAAGGCCGAGCGCACGTGCTCGTGGCCATTAACCCAGTACCCCAACCATGTGTCTGCGTCTGTTATTCACCTAGCATGAGGGCCTAGGGCCCAACATTACACTGGCGACGAGGCGGGTACTCTACCCCGCGTGTGCAGCCTCGCTCTGCGCACCGAAAAAAAAAACAGGGAGGGAGAGAGGATTGCCCCCAGTGAGGACATCCCCCCCGTGAGAAGGCGCGACGCGCCGAGAAGCCTGCAGGGCGAGCAGAGCCCGCAGCGTGTCCGGTGATGACCGGGAGCCCACCCCGCACCTACAGAGCCAGCAGCGCCGGAGAGAGCGGCGATCACCATGCGGAGCCCACCTGCGGAAAGAAAGAGGCCCACCGGAGGATGGGAGGAGCGGTGCGGCGCGAGGGAGAAGCCTAAACGGAAGACAGCGGGTGCCCACCCCGCTCCTCCATCCCCGCGGCCAAGCGTAGCCAGCCGGGAGAGTGGTGAGGTCTGCGGTAGCCAACCCCGCATCCGGCCGTGGAGAGGAGGTCCGTACGAGTGAAGCGGACAGGAGCCTACCCGCCGCGATAGCGAAAACAGTAGTGGCACCAGCAGCCCCCCCCCCCCCCCACCCCCCCGCGGTCCGTGAAGTTAAGAGACCGGCTGCGGGGGCGGGACAGGTCCAGGTCAAAGGCGCATCGAAGCGCGAGGGCAAAATAGGCGCGAGGCGCCCCCCCCAAGAAGCGGACGCGACGAGCGAAGGTCCACGCCCCTACCGGCACACGCGCGAGGAAGTTAATCTCTGCCACTGTCCTGCAAAAGCTACGGCTTAAACACCGGAGGCGGAGCCCACCCGCGAAGGAGCAGCGAGACAAATGGAGCCAGCGGGTGCCTACCCCGCATAGGGACAAGCATGTCGACACCCCCCCCCCCGCCCCGCCGCGCGAGGACTGCAGGAAGCTGCCGCAGGCAGGGAGGGCGATTCGAGGATAAGGGATGGCCGCTGCCGGCCACGAAGACGTGCCCCCACCTCACAGGACCCCCAGCGGCATTCAAGAATGAAGGTACGCGGCCAGCGCCGCAAAAATAAACTTAAACGGTGTGCGCGATGCCACATTCCCCACAAAAGTCCCGAAGGTGTCGGGAAAACCCAGCGTGACCTCAGAGCAGTTTTTCCCCAATCCGCACACCAGAGGGATGCCTGACGTTCAGGGCAGCTCCCTGTCAATGCATGTGCCCTCCTGCCTCCAAAAGAAATAAATACATGTAAAAAGACTTACCTGCTGGTGTCCTGCACTCCACTAGTCTGCCTGGCTCCAGCTCTCCTACACAGCCCGGTGAACCCTGAAAAGGAAAGTGAACAGGGAAGAAAGTTCTGGCAGCAAAGAGGGCTGCTGCTGAATGGAAGTGGAAAGCAACACTGCCATCTAGTGGCCGGTTCCAGCAACTGCAATGGAAGGAATGCAAACAGCATGGTGAAAGTCTGCAAACAAGGGGAAGACATGGAGGAAGACGACAGTGTGCCAGAGGGACGCAGTGCCATCCCACAGCGACAAGGAAAAGGGAAAAGGTGTCAAGCCTCATCCACCCCAGCGAGGACTGCGCTGTCGCCGCATCAAGTGGAGCGAACCCTCAAACGAACTAAAGGACTCAGCGCAGATGTACCCCGGACGCGGAAGGTACACTGCAGCGCCTACAGGAGAAGTGCCACTGAAGAGGATGAGCGCAGCAAGTATCCGACACTGGTGGGCAAGGATGCAGAGGCACACCCAGTGGCGCCAAGAAGCCACCACATCACCAGAACACGGCGCAAGAAGCAACGCGACACTGAAGATGTACCGCGACGGTACGAAGAGAAGAGTGCACCAGCGCCTGACAATTCAGCGAACACAGGTAGTCACACGACGTGGCGCACCTCGTGAACACAGGTAGTCACACGACGTGACGCACCTCGTGAAGCCGACCAGCCAAATGGTCGCACCACAAAGGCCAAGCCGACCAGCCACATGGTCGCACCACAAAGCCAACCCGCCAGGGGTTGCACAAGGAGGTGACCGACGCACGGGTCAGCGAATCTACGACCAGCCAAATGGTCGCACCGCAAAGCCAACCCGCCAGGGGTTGCACAAGGAGGTGACCGACGCACGGGTCAGTGAGTCTACGAAACAAAGGTCTGACGGAAGACCGAAGGTATCCTGCCAGTGATCGGCAGCGCGGACCGTCCAGTGGTCCAAGAAGCTCAAGAAGATCGAAGAGGACCAAGAGTATGGCCCCACGAACTTTAACAACCAAAGTAACTGGTGAAACGGAGAAGAACGACGAGGACCAAGAGTATGGGCCCCGAACTTCAACAACCAAAGTAAGTGGTGTAAAGGAGAAGACGAAGAGAAGGTCACGACCCTAACTCGGAAT
The DNA here is from genome assembly GCF_964204655.1 of Triturus cristatus. NCBI lineage: Eukaryota > Metazoa > Chordata > Amphibia > Caudata > Salamandridae > Triturus > Triturus cristatus. Next base: position 195,544,734 of record NC_140579.1, read on the forward strand.
GCTAAGGAGATGGAGAGAGTGCCCTCGGACGAGGGCAAGACCAGGGGGAACACGTGCAGAGTGCGCGCGCTGCATGGAGAAGCCTGGCCAGACCAAGTGAGAACAGAAATGGTCCAGAGTGGGTCGTGAACCAAAGGGATGAAGATATCGGAGTGGCACGTTTGCCACTACAAGAAAAGAAGGAAGATGACATCGGAGTGGCACGTCTGCCACTAAAAGAAAAGGGGAAAGGAAGAGATCTGAGTGGCACGGTTGCGACTGCAACAAAAGAAGAAGTCAGAGTGACATGACACCCTCACGGAGAAAGGAATCGAGGAAAGAGAGAAGGGTGTGGCAAGACTACTCACACCTCAAGGACAAGGAAGGTGACAAGCGGCAGAACACAGTGCGCAAGTCCTGAAGAACACCCGTGGTACGGTGAGAAGACCATCTGTTTGACGATGCTTTCAGCACACCTGGGATCTGCAGAGGTGAGCATGCCGGACCATTCGGAACACCCACCTTTGGGGTTACACGGACACTGGACAACGCCAGCCGTGGTGACTCAGGGGCAAAGGCCTCAGGGATGCCAGTGAGAGAGAGTATCCCCGCGACGAGAGATGGTCATCAGCCGCCCTTCAGCAAAGGTCCCAGGAGGATGAAGACATCGCGTGCAAAAGGACAGGAGCCAACAGCTACCCTCCAGGTCTGACTGCGGAATCTGAGGTGAGACTTGTCGTCTCCTCCGCACCCACACTTATCGGCATGGGAGTAACACGATACAGGACACTCAACCCAGGACAGATCTGATGAAGAGAGCCTCAGGGATATCCCGTGGCAGGGGAACACCTGCGAGAGAGGCATCATGGTGAGAGGGGTGTCTTGCAACCAATCCGTCTTTTACAAAACAGAACACACGCCACAGATAAGGAAAAGGACAGGACTGAAAGATGAACGGCAACATCGAGCGGTGAACCACAAGAACTCAACTGCGTTTGTCGCCATAGAAATAAAGTGTAGGAAAGACTGCGAGGACAACTTCAAGGCAGAGTCGTCAACAGACTAGATCCATCGAGCACCCATGACTGGTGCCACAGTGAACTGGTGATCGTCCGCGACAGGAAGAACATCGTCCGCGACAGGAAGAACATCGTCTGCGACTCCAAGCAGCTGAAGCGTGAGCGATTCTGCAGAAGTTTGGTCACTGTATTACAACTGTGTATATCCTTCTTTCTCCCCCAGGTTGAACTTTGACTTTAGATTTTTGTTATTAAAAAATTGGGAGGGGTGTAGTGTCCCAGCATGGACACGTTCTAGTGTTCCAGCATGTATGTATTCTACTGTACACCCACCCACCACAGACGTCACTGGGTCAGGTGACGCTGTTAATAAAAAGGCCGAGCGCACGTGCTCGTGGCCATTAACCCACTACCCCAACCATGTGTCTGCGTCTGTGTAATATTTGACATCAGGTTCAACACGTAGTAAAGTTGAAGAAAGTCACTTTTATTTCTCATAAGAAGATCCTATCCAGCAACATGTCATTAGATCCAAACAGCTTACTCGCAGCTCTCCAACTGCCTCCACCCACCTTCTTAGAACATCAGTATGTCATACTTGACAACGCAACCACTATGACATGCATAGCAACCAATACAGAAATAGAAATGCAAAGTGCCACATAGAAATGGAAATGCAAGATGCCACACATCTCCCCTCCTTACAAACGGAAAACACAAAAAACTACATACAAGAAAACAAAATACATATCTATACATAATCCTTTAAATACTTTGGCTGAGAAGAAAGTCTCACAGAACGTCGTAAGACCACCCCCGGATTCTTCAAGCTCTTCGTCAAAGCATCCTTATCCAAAGTACTGTGAAACTCACTCCCAATCACTTTGCCATGACCATCTTTTAGAACCACCACCCTGTTCAAATTCCAAACCCGATGATCTTGAGTTTTGATTGCATTCCTAAAAACTTTGATAACAGTCATGGGGTTAAAATATTTCAGATTTGCATTCCCACCTTGACCAGGTTTCTTAACCGCCACTAAATCACCAACTTTTACCTTCACACACTTAACCCGTTTCCTACTGTCAAAGTTTTCCTTCCTTTTACAGACTTCAACATCCTCCTTTGCCTTCAATTCATCCTCATCACACACATCCACTCTACCCTTCCTCACACTATACTTATTTACCCAACTGGGCTCCAAATAAGTGTTAGGAATTCTCCTTCGAAACAAAAAAAATGGAGTTTTACCTGTGGTTGAATGAGGAGTTCTCCTATATTCTTCAACTTTCTTAAGAACTTCACCCCTCCAATCCAAAGTTAAAGCTTTAGCAAGTGAGATGGTTTCCTTCAACACTCTATTAAACCTTTCCACCATCCCATTTGACTCTGGATGATACAGAGCACATTTCTTATGCAAAATACCACAAGAATTAAAAAATTCCTCCATTTCTTTTGATACAAATTGTACCCCATTGTCCGATAAAATCGATTTTGGTAAACCCTCTCTAGCAAACAAGAGTTTCAAACACCGTATGACATTAGCAGAGTCAACATTAGTTAAAAAAAAAACCTCAGGCCAACGAGAGTACATATCAATAATGACTAAAAGATACACCTGAGACCCAGACATGTTAATGGGTCCTAAAATATCTAACGAAATATCATCCCATGGGGACTTGGGTCGAGATCTAATAACCATGGGCTGCACCCTAGGTACCTTTGATTTCTCACTAACATTACACAACACACAATCCCGTATTTGCCTCTCAATGAACTTGTCCATGCCTGGCCACCAATACGATGAACGCAGCCTTTCCTTAGTCTTCGTAATACCAGGATGACTAACATGACCCAAACTTACCAACTCCTTTCTAAGTTTCTCTGGAGGAACCAATCTCATGCCCCTGAATACCAGCCCATCCTCCACAGATAGCTCATCCCTCACATACCAAAAGGGTTTAGACCCATCCGAGCCACTTTTCACACTCAGCCAGTTGGTCTGAATCAAATTCATCACCTCTTTAAGAGTATCATCTCTTGCAACCTCATCAACCCACTTCTCTTGAGAAATATGACTACATTCAACCACACAGACCACATCATCACAATCATCACAATCACTATCATCACAACACCCCTCAGACCCCAATCTCGAAAACACATCCGCAACAACATTATCCACACCAGGAATATATTTGATTGAAAAAGAGTATTCCTGAAGACCAATGATCCATTTCGTTATTCTGCTCGAGATTAAGTCCAAGCCTTTGTTCTCAAAAATTTCCACTAAAGGCTTATGGTCTGTTCTAACTTCAAAACTTACACCCCACAGAAATTTCTTCAGTTTCTTAATTGCCCAAGAAATTGCCAACGCCTCCCGCTCAACAACCGAATACCTGGTTTCAGGATCCTTTAAACCACGTGACAGAAACAGGATGGTCTTCATACCATCAGGACTCATTTGTTGCAACACAGCACCAAGCCCTTTGTCACTCGCATCAGTTGTCAAAATAGGCTTCAAATTAGTGTCAAAACTCTGTAAGAACGGCGCGATCGCTATCCTCTCCTTAATCCTCACAAATTCCTCCTGACAATCTCTAGACCACACAAAGTTGGTCCCTTTCTTGAGAAGCAGTCTCATGTTAGAAGTTAATTCAGAGAATTTTGCATAATACTCTATCATGCCAAGAAAACTCATAAGTTCATCCTTCGAGCCAGGAGCCGACAACTTCCGAATAGAACTAACTAAATCCTCCTTGGGTTTGATACCACTGCCAGAAATGTTATGTCCAAGATAATTCAATGAGTCTGTTCTAAACTTACATTTTTCAATCTTTATCGTCAAATTCCCATCACTCAACCTTAAAAGAATATCCCTTAACCGTGAATCATGTTGCTCCAAATCATCACCAAAAACAAGAATATCATCTTGATAGATGCACACTCCCTCAACGCCTTTAAGTAAACCTTCCATTACCCTTTGAAAAACTGAGGCCGCAGAGACCAATCCAAAAGGCATCCTTATGAAACGAAACGTTCCAAAAAGCGTTATGAACGCCGTTAAATCTCTGCAAGAAGGTTCAAGTTCAACCTGGTGGTATGCTGACGTTAGATCGATCGTACTAAAAATCTTAGCCTTCCCCAATAACGAGAGTAACTCACCGATGTTAGGTAAAGGATATTTGTCAACAACCACATTCTTATTCAGTTGGCGCAAGTCAATACATAAACGCAAATCTCCATTGGCCTTCCTTGCTGCAACCACCGGAGAAAGCCATTCAGTTCCTTCCACCTCCTCAATGATACCATCTCTCTTCAACTTCTCCAATTCCTTCATCATCTCATCCTTGACAGACAAAGGTACGCCCCTGACTTTGCAGGACAGCGGTATCGAATTATTCTTTAGTTTGATCCTATGTTGATACCCTTTCAAACATCCTAAACCCTCACTAAATACCTTTGGAAACTCCATCTTCAACATCCTGGTAAAATCACAATCACTAGATTTACTGACCACACACACTTGGTCTTTTAACAAAATTTGAGGCACAGCATTAGGATCTAAGTAAACACCCAGTTCACCCTGATGAAACCAACTTATCAAACTGTCACCTTTTTTCGACACATACACCTTCCCAGATATCATCCTGCCTCTAAATTCAATCATACCCCAGAAATAACCATGTAACTTAATAATTTCACCTCCATAAGCCACTGGAGATATGTCAGGCTTCAACAACTTCACCTTTTGTTCCAACTTATTCCAATAAAATTCATTTGACACAATCGTAATCTTAGCACCGGAGTCAAACAAAACACGAGTGGGGATGCCATCAACTAGAATTTCATCATACGGACAAGTCCTCTTATTGGTAGAGCAACTTATTTGCGAAATGATTTCCACATTCAACCTCCTCATAGCCTTTTGGTGAACATTCACCCTCACAAACCTCAATACTCTTAACCCTAGGGACAGGTCTAGTTTTACAAACCGACGGGTAATGTCCCTTTTTCTTGCATTTACTGCAGATATTATTCAAAGCAGGGCATTTTCGATCATTCGCTAGATGACCTGATCTATCACACCTATAACATTTAAATGAGGAAGTAAAACTAGATGTTGCACCTTTGTTATTAACAAATTTTCCCTTATCCTCTGTTTTATATGAATCCTTCTTTTCATTCACACTTTGTACTTTGTACTTTGGGATCAGTAGTCTTGTCCTTGTTAATAATAGCCACACACTTCAGTGAGTGTTCAATTCTTTTTGCCACAGCTATGACCTCATCCAAATTGGGCTCATCTCTAAGCCAAAGTTCCTCTCGCACTTTGTCCATATTACAGCCCAACATAAATTGGTCACGCAAGTGCTCATCAACTAGACCCTCAAATCTGCAAGAAGAAGCTAATTTCCTCAAATCAGTTAAATAACTTTCCACAGTTTCATCTTCACGTTGCATTCTTTTCCCAAAATGATACCTCTCTAAAATAGTACTAACTTTGGGTAAGTAATGTTTATCTAATTTACATATACAAATTTCATACTCATTAAGCCCTCGTGCCTCTGTAGTAGAGAGTTCAGGTAGGTGATCAAACACGTCTTGCCCTTCAGACCCCAAACAATGAAGCAACAATGAGGTTTTCCTTTCAGCACCTAAAGATGCACCACACACCCTCGCATATCTTTCAAACACCTTTTTCCATTTCTTCCATTTTATAGGGGGTTCACCAGGAGATGCTAAAAAAAATGGGGCAGCAGTGACGTTCTGCATTGTTTAAATCTAAACCTGAAATTTCAAACTGTAATTACGTTACTTATTTTAACATAGATAATTACTATCTTTTTTTAAAAAAAAACTCAAGCAACACACTTATAATTGAACAGAACTCTTGAAACCTCTTGAAGCCATACATAAAACTTCACATTGTTTAAAAATTGTGCCCAAACAACAGCAAACACGAGCACAAAACTGTTGAACTAAATCTGTTTGAAAAGGAACAAATAAATTCAAATGAGCTTTCACTGAGCTTTCACACACGAATAAGCGTGTGCATCGCTGAAGAAACCCACAAACATCAATAGTATATGACGATGAGTGAGCAGTATCAATTAGTGAGCAGGATCAATTAACCTTTCACAAACGAATAAGCGTGTGCATAGCTGAAGAAACACACAAAGATCAAGAAGTACTCGAAGAAGAAGATGGGCGAGCAGTACTACAACTCGTGACGAACACTGAGTTACCGGATCATTAGTACTTTACCACAGCTGAACAGGAGATTCCAGTGTAGATACTTTCTGTGGTGTCACAACTCTTCTTGACAAGCCATAAGCCAAATTACGTCAGCCGCGGCTAACAACGCACTCTCTGAATAAACTTTACGAACGATTGCACGTCGTAGCTAAGCAACCGCAAACAACAATCTGACTCACTTAAGCCGAATCAGAGAAGGATCTGCGTCGTAGCTAAGCAACGATCTGACATCCAACTTAGTAGTCACGCACAGCGACGTAACGCTGAAGCATGCGCAGCGCGTTCCCAAGACCTTTGTTGTCAAGCATCAACGTAACTGAGAACTGGAACGTCGCGTGAAGTGTGAGTTCCTTGCTTGTTTGTTTTTAAACAGTAACTTTGATTTTACCTTGAAGAACCGCTTTCCTGTAAAACATTCACACACGATGAGTAAAAGCATTTAGTATTCAAGTAGCGATGTAAAGTTCCAATAGTGCACTTGAATTAGCAGCACACACCGAAAGCCACATATCCCATCCGTGCTGTGTGTCGAAAACTGCTAGTTAGTGAACTCTTGAGTGGCACACCAAAGACACGGAGAAGCGAGATGAAAATTATCAGCACACTCCGAAAACACAAAATGCAGAATTGTTAAACTCCTCGGAAAGCAAACACCGAAGTCATCACGCAACCATTACGGACTTACACTCACAACTCCCTTAGTGAAACAGCTGCCGTTTTCCTTCAATGATGACACAGCTTGAAACTTCCTTGAGAAAACAGCTGCCGCTAAATCCTTTGATGAAATAGGTGCCGCTTTGCTTTACAGATGACGCTTTGCTTTTCAGATGACGCGTGTTAGGATCTTCTTCTTTTTTCCAAAAGCTGCCGACTACGCCAGTGTAATATTTGACATCAGGTTCAACACGTAGTAAAGTTGAAGAAAGTCACTTTTATTTCTCATAAGAAGATCCTATCCAGCAACATGTCATTAGATCCAAACAGCTTACTCGCAGCTCTCCAACTGCCTCCACCCACCTTCTTAGAACATCAGTATGTCATACTTGACAACGCAACCACTATGACATGCATAGCAACCAATACAGAAATAGAAATGCAAAGTGCCACATAGAAATGGAAATGCAAGATGCCACAGTCTGTTATTCACCTAGCATGAGGGCCTAGGGCCCAACATTACACCCGTCACATGACTGTGCATGAATGAACATGGCTCCTTTACAGCCATGACTCTGACGTGAATCCACACTCCAGGCCTTACAAACATGCAAGCGCGAGGCACTTCAACATTACAGAGCAGGCTGGCAGGCGTCTCTTCGTTCTTGTGCACGAGTGTAACAGGCACTATATTATCTTCACACTACCACGTATGAGGCGCCTCGCCTTTGAACCTCACTTTTTTGTCTCGGGCACCTCGTAAAATGTGTGCTTCACATCACCATTACCACAGGTGTGCATAAGGCACCCCATTAACCATAGCACACGTGTTCAGCAGGCACTTCATCACCATTAAACGAGTGAGATCTGTCGCTTGGGTATCATTCAACATGTGTGTATCACTTTGTCACCATTAAATGTGTGTGCATCGGGCACTTCATGCTATTAAACAAACGTGTATTACGCCCTTCATTAAGAGAGCACGCGTGGACACATCGCTATGAGCGTGTGTGCATCCGGCCCTTCGTCATAAGCAAGTGTGAACCAGGCCCTTCCCAACAGGCGCTTCAGAACCATTAAGCAAGTGTGTTGAAGCACTACACTACAATGTAACATGTCTATCGAGCGCTTCATCGTCATGTAACAGGCATGTATCATGCACTTCATTGCCAATAAATGTGTGTATAATTCACTTCTTCACAATTAATGGTGTGTACATGAGATTTCGTCACTAATAAGCATGAGTGTTCGTGTGCATAGCAGGCACCACCTCATCGCCATTAACCACAAGTGTATCAGCATTTCATCATCCTTGTGTGTGTGTACCATGCGTTTCATCTCCGCGTAGCAGGCATTTTATGATCGTTAATCATGCGTATATCAGGCACACATTACCGTCACACTTATGTCTGTCAGGTACTTCATCGCCATTGAACATGTGAATCAGGCATTTCATCATCCTTGGCATGTGTGTACCATGCATTTTATCTCTGTGTGTCAGACATTTTTTCATCGTTGACCATGTGTATATCAGGCACGTCATCAGCGTCACACATGTTTGTCAGGCCCTTCTGCACCATTGAACGTGTGCATCATGCGCTTCATCAACCTTCGCATGCGGGTGCCATGTGCTTTTCTATCGCTATTAAATATATGTGCATCAGGCATTTACCATGCACTTCATCTCTGTGTGTCAGGCATTTTATCATCACTGACCATGCGTATATCAGGCACGACATTACATTTACACATATGTTTGCCAGGCACTTCGTCGCCTTCGAACATGTGCATCAGGCATTTCATCATCCTTGCATATGTGCACCATGCGCTTCATGTCTGTGTGTCAGGCATTTCATCATCACTGACCAGGCACGACATTAGCGTCACACGTATGTTTATCAGGCACTTCTTCACCAGTGACCGTGTGCATCAGTCCCTTCGACCCCGTTACTCTCCGGTGTATTATTAAACAGGTACTCATCGCACACCTCCTTATCAGTGAACAAGGCTCGCCCGTGCACTTTATTCTAATTAAAGGTCTCTTTCTGCCAGGCTCTCGGTGTGCACTTTATTAGCATTAAACAGCGGGATTTGCCCGGCTCTATTACTCGATTAGGCAGGCGCCGGTGTGCACTTTACCGTCTCCATCAAATAGGGATTTGTCATGCACATTGACGCCTGTTCAGACCTTTATTTACCATGTACTATTTACACGCCCCACACATTTGCCAGAAAAGATATAGAACAAATTAAAGACGCGAGCAAACACCCAAACATTTACATAAGAGACAAATACTTGAAGAAATCAACCGACAGAAGAAATAGGTATGCCACAAACTAAATCTCAACAAGCATTTGCAATGCAATAGGTCTCGCATTTGCAAGAGTTTGAGCTATTGGCATTGTAAATGACAATGCCTTTTATTTATGTGTTGTTTTTGAAAACAGAAAATAATAGGCATTGTTATTTACAATGCCAATGGCTCCAACTTTGGCAAATGCGAGATCTATTGCATTGCAAATGCTTGGGGGTGCGGTGCTTTGCAGTGGTTAATTTGTAATAAAAAATAAGTGCTGTGGCTCACGTCAGGAGGCAGCTTACACCAGTCTATTTTTCCTGTTAGCTCTGGCCTAGCACAGAACCAACAAAACTACAAGTGGGAGGGGATGTGGCGCAGTGGCCAGAGCTACCGAGCTCGGGACCCAGGTTCGATTCTTGGCGTTGGCTCAACATCCTGTGATTCTGGGTGAATCACTTAATCTCCCCGTGCCTGAGGACAAATGAATGTGTCCTTAACTGGTGCTCAAGCACTGGTGTTGATGAGTAAGTGCCGGTGCTGAGCCCCGGAACCCCCCCCCCCCCCCCCGGCTCAAATTAAGCGCTGGTGCTTTGACTCAGGACCTCTTTCCTTCTGCCAAATATGTCTTTGAGCCCTGTCCAACAGCAGTGTAACGTGAAATAATTAGGGGACCCTGCTGAATGTGGCGAGGAGAACCCCATATCGCATAGATATTCATGGATCTTTGACTGCTGGGGCTGCAGAGGTCTGCAATAAGTCCTTTGCCTCGCCCATTACAAGCACACAACACTGTATTTTCACTTGAAAAAGCACTGGCAAACCCAATAGTTCTCTGTTTAATGTGCTAAACTAATGCTGCATTAAAACATTAGTGCAAGACGCACAAGGGAGCCAGCAGATACAGAAGGTTATAGCTGTAAAATAGTCCCACTTGAAGATCAATGGAAGGACTCAAGTAGAGGCAGAAGGATATATCTAAAGAGGCAATACCATTAGGTGAGAGATGGATAGGCCACGGGGCCGAGGCAGGAGTTGATTGACAAAGACTCTAGCCAGTGGCTGAAACTGTTTGGTTGAAGAAAGTCAGTGATTGGAGGAGCGGACCCAACGCCTCCTCTATATATACAGAAACCGATGTACTGTCAAAACGACACATCAGTCAAGGCCTCGTGCAGGAAAGATGGCGACAGAATGAGCCGAATACAGTAGAACACAATTACACTGCCTCAGTCCTCACTACTGGGACATATTGGGGGGCGGGGGGGGGGGCGCTACAGCCACAATGGTGACTCTCCTCCCTGAATGGGTGAGGGGGGCAGCATTACTCCAGGACTTCCTGCTCCTTTTGTGGTGACGATACAAGGAAAAGAGGGCGTGGTTCGGCAAATTTGTAAAGCCACTGCCAGCCCTCTTTCTTTTGGGCCCTATTAAGCGGGACTTATTCTAAATAATCTTTTTAGTGTTACAGGGCTGTTCAAACTCAATAATGGCCACAGCCCCAGCAAGAATAGAAAGACAGGTATGGCACAGTATCCTCTGAAGTGCCACGCAATCGGGGATGCTGGCAGGACGCCAGTCTCTGCCTGGACAGCCGAGGGACCTGAACAACCCTAAGACTGGCCTGGGACCAGGTCAGAGAAGAAGTGCACTCTGACCCGGGAGGAACGAGTGTCCTATGAGGTGGTGCAAAGGAAGAACCTGAGGCGCTGACGTGAACTGCTTCACCTGGAAGTAAATGAGTTACTATAAACAGTTAATGTAATCAGCCTGTGTTAAAATCCGGCAAGCGTATTGACGGAGGGCATGCGGCCTAGCGACAAGTGCTCCAGCGCCGGCCTTCACTCCGCATCCTGTGATTCTGGGCAAATCACTTAAACTGCCTATGTCCTCCTGTAAAGCGCTGCAATGATCTCGGTTCAAGTTCGCGCTATAAAAAAGCACAAAAAATAATCAATTGCCGTGGGGTCACACCATATTATACTGTTGGTAATAAAACCTGCGGTCTATCCAATGTCCCCTCTGTAGAATAAAGTTGTGTTTTTAATTTACGAGGAATTAAAGCAACAAAACCGCTATTTAATGCAGACCACATTTCTTTTTACATTGCACGCACTTTTTACACATTACACACACACAACGTGTAGCAAGGAATGAAGAACAAAATGCATTTGAGTCTGGGAAGGGTTGTAAATGCTGCACATATCAAGGGGTGGGGGCAATTAAAAGAACAGCCTGCCCTGGGTACCATTACAGTGAACTGCACCCTGGGCCCCGCCCCTTCCCATTAGCTAGTTGCAGGCGAGAAGGCACCTCCTGCTGTGACACCCCATTTCCCATGGCGGGGAAACGTGAAGTCAGCGGCCCAGACGCGGCTTTGGTCTTGGAAAAGCACTCAGCAGGGAAAGGTTTGATTGATGCAGGAAGGGAGGTCCCTTTGAAGCTGCGGTGTGTCCGCTCGTAAAGGACAAAGTGGCGACAGGCCCCGCCCCCTCACGTTTGGACAGAATGTCACATCCAGTCAAAGATAAGCAGCGCCCGCCCCACGTGGCCGCGACCGTCTGCGGGAGGGCTCTATCACGTGAGAACCATCGCTCTCGAAGCTAAATTACAAATCCATGGGAAATGAGAAAGGGGGGGAGGCAGCTGGAAGCGGTGGGTGGATGAGAAGAGTGGGGCGTCCAGTGCTATTTAAAACGCTGCATTTATTTATGACCAGACTTGAGCGCGACGCTCGCGCCGCGCTCCTTCCAAGACAGCGCTGCCGAAGCACGGGGGAATGTTTCTCTTCAGCCTGGGGGGAGGGGGGGTCATCCGTGGTCTGGTCAGCCTGGCACAGACGTGAACTCCGCTCTAGTGCAATTTAAAATGCTGCATTTATTTATGACCAGACTTGAGCGCGAGCCACTCGCCTTCCAGTGCTGCAAAATGCACCAGCTTGAGTACAACGTGTTTTTTTTTATGAGGGAAGACGGGTGACGCTTGTTCTGAGGCTTGCACTATAGTAAGGCCACTATACAAGTGCCTATATCAAAGTGACAATTGTGAGCAGCCGTCTTCCAAAACGTGCTCACGCTGCAATTGGGAATAGAGATCGGTGACCCATGAACTCTCTGCTTTGTTTTGGATGAGTATACAAAGGAGAGAGATCGAATTTCTGCCAACACTACGATGTGTTTCTTGTCCATGGTGATTTGTTTGCTTTTTGTAAACATTATGGAGGAAGAAAAAGCAAAGTGACCAGACTTGAGCGCGACGCTCGCGCCGTGCACCTTCCAAGACAGCGCTGCCGAAGCACGGGGGAATGTTTCTCTTCAGCCTGGGGAGAGGGGGTTCATCCGTGGTCTGGTCAGCCTGGCACAGACGTGGACTCCGCTCTAGTGCTATTTAAAACGCTGCATTTATTTATGACCAGACTTGAGCGCGAGCCACTCGCCTTCCAGTGCTGCTAAATGCACCAGCTTGAGTACGACGTGTTTTTTTTTATGAGGGAAGACGGGTGACATCCTTTGTGCTTGAATGCATGACGCATGCATGGACTTGGGTTCCGTTCTAAAATTAGCTGCATCTATAAATTGTCATGCTTGGATTTATTTAGGCCAAACACTACGACTTCACCTAGCTAGCCTAGCACACTAACAACAAGCATGGGCCGCACGCGCGTCGCGCTTAAAGTTAAAAAAAACACAAAAAAAAGACCAGCCTGGCGGAGCGTGGCGCGAGCTTGGGGGCGGGGGAGCGGACCCTTTGAAGTGCTCCCAAAAAGCGGATTGCAACGGCGGCACGATGCGCGTGATTGTGCGCGTGCTAGCCATGCAATCCACTTTTTGGGAGCACTTTTAAAAGCCCCTTACAATAGTCTCGACTAGCGATCGCTTACGCGATAGCAAGGCGAGACCTAAAAAGAAACCAGCCAAAAAAAAAACAGATGCAAACTTCAAAACAAGCTTAAAAGACACACTCACAAAACAGAGCGCACCTTTGTGGTCCGTTAGCCAGCGGTTCTGGATTGGTTGCTTCCCTGTGAAATGGATCCAAAAACAGAAGAAGCCTGCGAGTGCTGCGCGCGCGCGCGCGCCACAGGGAGACATGTGGTTTCAATTATCGCGCCCGTGCCTGCGCACGATAATTGAAACCACATGACGGCCTGGTGCGTGTACTAGACACCAATGGGCCATGGGCGGAGCAACGCGCCCGCCTTTCGCCAATTGCGTGGTGTCTTAAATTAAAACACGAAGGGAAAGGTCAATCGCTTAACACAAAAGAAAAGGCACACGCACGAGCATGTACAATTTCTAGGTACATTTTCAAACCCCCTACAAAAGGTCTTGCGCTGCGCGAGCAGGTCTACACACTGCAACGCTAAGCACAAGACCTAAAAAGAAGGAGATTGGAGGGGAGACAGGGAGAGGTAGAAGGAAAATGAAAAGATGGGACCGAAAGAGGGAGATGGAAGAAAAGAGAGGACAGTCGCGGAGATTGTGAACGAGGCAGCTTGAGGCAGAGATTATGAGATGAAGCGAGAGAGTGGGGAGAGAGCAGAGGAGGAAGAGAGGGGAAGCTGATAAGGAGAGATTTTTTTCGGTTACCAGGGAACGGCTCTGATTTGGTAACTAGCAGCCCCCATCCCTCAGTATGTGTTTTTTGTTCGTCTTGCTTCCTGTGTTGGTCTCAGTCTCGACAACAGTGCTGTCTATATAGAGCCTTGTCTGTCCATCATCGCCTATCTCTCAGAGCCGCCTATGTCTTAGATAAATGCTCTGCGTATTTTAAGTGATTGATTTTGTAATTCTCTGAACAAGTCGTTGTTCCCATCGCGCCTCGTACACTTGATGCGGAACTGTCTCACGTCGGAACTATTGATGTTCATCAGGCCGTATATGTCGGTAGTGATTATCGATCGCACTCTTTCTAGCTGTGCCTGTTTGCATTTACCGTCTGTTTCTGCTGTAGTCTCTGTAAGAGTGTTATCCATGATCCGTCTACCATCGGCCTCGACTCCGTCTGTTTTAAGGTGTTCTGTGCACGCGCTTAGGTCAGCCGCGTTCTTCTGTATGCATTCAATGCATGCATTAATCTATACTATATATCCAGGGGTATGGAACGAGTCGTGCTCCCGTGGTGGCTCTTGTTGACGTGTCAGCGCTATGCCATCAGTTAACTACGTAAACAAGCTATCAAGCTCCTCAGTGTTGTACAAAGCTCCCATTTTGTTATTTCTTTTTTAATCCGAAATATGGGTTAATATTTTGCTATCCGGAGCTGTTTAAGCACTCTTCATAGTCTAATTAAAATGGAAATACCGTGCTCAGTAAATAATGGGTTAACTTGATCTGTTCGTGGTTTCAAGACCTTTCACCGAGAATTTACCAGCCTGACACCATGCAAGGCGATTCCATAAAGGTTGGTGCGGAGATAACAGAGCAGTTGTGCGAGAGACAGAGCTATCGATGTCAGTCATCCTACAGTACTATGTGGAGTACGGCTAGCTCCCCAGGCCCGATGTCTGCTTACTGTCTGTTCTTGTGCTGTCCTGCCTTTGCTCGAAGCGTTATGCTGTTACATGACTGAAAATGTTAATAAAAACCTATATATATATTTTTAAAACCCTATGTTAGCTATAGAGCAGAGCCGAGTCATTCGTAGGTTCAGAATGCTATGTGCGTTGTAGCACCGAGCTGAGTCATACGTGGGTCCAGAACTTTAGGCGACAGGTAGGACCGAACAGTGTGATTTTTAAGCCCCTGAATACTAGGTGAATTGTAGGGCCAAGACCGGGTGTGTCACTGACCCAGAATACTTGTTGATCTATAGACCAGAGCAGCATTGGTCACAATCCTAAAATGCTAGATAAACTACAAAAGAGGGCTGAGCTGGTTTTAGGCCTAGACTGCTAGGTTAGCTGTAGTTGGTCATAGGTCTAGGATACTAGGTGAGCAGTAGGACAGAGTTCTGTTGGTCTCAGGCCTAAAATACCAAATAATCTATAAAAAGAGCTGACAGAACAAAGGCTACTGAAGATCCCTTCAGTAGCCTTTGTTCGAACATTTCGTATTTATAAGATTGTCTTTTGACTGCATGGGAGAATATTATAACTTGTCCTGAAGAACGTGGTCTTTTATCTTCATAGCTCCACCGAAACGCGTCGACGCAATTATAGGAGGGAGAGTATAGATTGTTTGGACTCCTAGTTTCCGAATTACTCGAATGTTGACACAATCAACTAGGAAAATAGTGGATCATGATCATATGTCTCCCTACTCTTGCTGATAAGAGAACAAAAGTTTTTCTCACCGAGTCTCCCTTTGTTGTGCACTATTGTATATGTATTGTTGTTTATGTACATTTACCACATTGTGAATTTTTTAAAGATTTTTTTAACTGTTTTTCTTCTGTATACTATGAATTTTTATGTGATCCCATATGACTAATCAGTTTTAACAATAAAAACATATTGAATTTTTCATATTGAGCTTGCTTTGGGGATGATTTCTGGTGCCTTGTCCTTGTGATTGACTGTACAAAGTTGTGAATGTGTTGATGAACTCTGCTGTTCCAAAAGGGGAATTGTTTCTTTGACTTTCGTTTAAATATCTGCACCATTATTTATAAAAGTCGAAAATAAAAGTAGATATGGGTCATGGTAACGTGGTTGAAGTTGATTTCAGTCATATTAGTAGGAAGTGACAATATGTTAAGCCACCTGGTGTGTGTTACTTGACCGTTTGTAAATGGAAGTTGTTATATCTTTTCTTTAATTCTAGGGATCACCTTTCCTCTAGAAACTCCAGATTTTGTAGATATGTGAACCAAAACGCAGCTGTATACCAATTTGCCCAAGAAAACACAATTTTGATTAAGTAAGAGGCAGAATTAAAGCTCTGGAATGTTGCTATTGGCTAGAAAACGTAGGCATGGGGACCTTCACTGAGAGTTAATTTTTAGCATCCGGCTATAGACTGTTGCAAGAGCGATGTGATCAATACAGGTTCAATGCATTTCACGGATCGTTACATTGTGCCATTGACTCTACATAATGGCTTTGGTGGTGTGGCAAAGTAGTTATTTATTTCACACAACCAGCACAGATCAGTCAATTGCAGAAGCAAATTCTCCTGTCCTTGCTCGGGTTACACACCAGAGGTTCGCAGACCAGTTAACTTCAAGCCCTATCCCCTCCCACAGTAGGTAACTATGTTTCAAAACACTGCAGAGGTTTTCATCCAATAAAAGCCAGACTGGATGGTTTTGCCAGTGCTTGTTATATTAAAGGAATAGTACCTTATTATGTACTCACATTTTAAAAAGTTAAGTAGATCAGAAAGTTGCTATGCATGCTTTGTCACACAGTACTTATGCCCTCATTTACAAGAGGCCTGCGCAGCCAGAGCTTCAGTTGTTATGAAGAGCCGGCAGTGCAGGCCTCTCAATCATATCTGCCACCCTGCATGGCTATGTATAGCCTCAGAGATAAGGAGTGAGGCAAGGCAGCGCAAAGCGATACCTTGCTTTGCTATATGTCAAGGAGGCGTTCCATGGGCGCCGCTTTGGGTGCTCCCACTCAACACACATGGATTTTGACCCTGCCCCAGATTTAGAACATCATGTAAACTTGGGGCAGCGCCAAAAACGTACACCTCCCCAGAGCAGGCTTAAAGAAGAAATGTTTACATTTCTCCTCATTTTTTGCTCTTTCCAAGTCTGCTGCATTCTGCTGCACACATAGACCAAGGAAAACGCCTCTTGTGATTGTTTTTGTGCAGGAAGGTGCTCCTTCCTGCACAAAACAATCATACAAACAACACAGACACCCTTGCACCGTGGTACAAGGGTGCCTGCATTGGCGTTCTGCTGATGGACAGGAATACACCATATAGTGTAAATACGGTGCATTCCTGCCCTTTCGAATTGGTGTAGGGCAGCGCCACAAAATGACTTGTGGCGCTGCCCTATGCCAATTCTTTGTAAATTAGACTCTTAGTATTTCGGGAATGTTTTGCAAATATTTGTTGACCTTCCCAAACATGCATGCAGAGTGCACTAGTTATGCACTGATGACTATGGGCCTGATTTATAATTTGGCGGGAGTAAATTACTCCATCATCCTAATGGAGGGGCCACCGGACAAATTTCAAAATGTCTGCCGGTCAAGCTGACATTTCTAGCAGTGGCAGAAATCACCATCACAGTGAGCCGTGTGGCAAAATTGTCCATGAAGCGTTTCGGCCGATATAAAACAGCCTTGATCACATAGTCGTGCTGCAATTTTTCACAATTGGTTATCCCCTTACTCCAGTGATTAGCAAACTGTAAATAGTGACAATAGACTGCGGATTATACCAGACTCACTCCTATATCTTAATTAAGGCCCCCTGTTTTCCGTTTTTACTGATTTTTAAAGATAAATACAGACAGAAAACCATTTATTTTCCTGTCTATATTTATTTTTAAATGTTGTTTTTGAGTAATTCTGAATGCTGTTAATCATGACTGCAAGACCAAAAACTGTGCAGATTAACAGGCAAGGGGATTACAAAAATAAAGGAATTTTAGTAAAGAGCCTTAAAGGGCAGTAGAATTGCACAACCTTGATACTAAAATGTGCATGTTTTCTTATAAGTGCATATTTTATCATCTGAGTGTGTATATATATCATTGAAACCTGTCAAGTGTTCAGGCATGAGTGTACATTAACCGGTTAAATAAACGCAGAAATATACACATTTCAGCTTCATTTTTTCACAAAACCTAAAATAAATATGGATAAATACAGGTAAAATTAGCAAAAAGAAATATGGATAAATACAGGTAAAATTAGCAAAAAATAAATATGGATAAATACCGATGGAAATGACAAAATATAAATACCATAAAACCGGGAGCCCTAATCTTAATTGAAACATAGTGCATTTTTGTAATGCTACTTTGTCAGTATCATGAAGAACAATCCAGGATATACATCATATTATCCATAAGCATAATACTTTTAAATATTGATATCATCTTAGCCCTAATTTACTTCTTCATTCAATCTTCTGCTTAGTGCACGGTATTTGAAAATTCTTCAGCGCATCCTTGAGATATACTCTTAAATGATATTTCATTATCTACAGTCAACGTTGCCCAGCAGTGCGTATATAAAGTGCACAGTGCCTCCAAAGTTCCTTACTGAATTAAAGTGCTCTAAATACGGAAGCGTTCTAGCAGCATATAGCATTCATCATCTTAGCATTGATTAACCTAATTTTTGCATTCTTTGTTACAATCTCAATTCAGCACAAAATGACCCATACATAAAGGCAGAAAGTGTATTCATGTCACAAAGTGACTTGTGCATATTGAACTGTAGATACATGATTATATAACTGTATAAATACATAAATATATATAAATACATATATGACGACCAGAAGCCAAAAACCTATAAATCCTCTTTTGATTTCATCAGTAACATTATATAATGCAGCATCAAGAGTGAATTTAGACTTGTGTCATAAAAAATGGTGTCCTTTCTTTCACATGGCGAAATGAACTCATATTAATGTCCCTATTGTTCCCCTATCAACAAAATCTTTGTTCTCACAGGAAATGATATCGGTTGAGTCCATTCAGTATTTAAGAATCCATTTCTTGTATAAACTTGGACTCAAGCTGCCTCAGCACTTTTTCCCTATTGCCCCCTCTTCTTAGAACCGGTACTGTCCCTACCAAAAAATATTTGAGTTCATTTCAATTGTACCAGCTTGAAGCGGTATGCTATTGGATATGTTGGATCGGAATTTACATTGGCCCTAAGATGTTGTAGGATCCTAGTGTACATTTGCAGCTTTGTGCTGCCCACATATTGTAGGCCGCACGAGCATTCGAGTATATACACAGCAAATTCTGTTCTACATGTCAAATGACGCCTAGCATCCCTTAATTTGTCACTGAATGCCGTCTTGTAGCGGGACATATTCACACCGAATGTACAGGCACGACATGATCTACATTTAAAAAAAACATGTTTTGGGGATAGTCAGTTGGAATTGTTTGTTACTTCAGGGCTACTACTGACCAAAGAAATCCTCATAGATGGAGCACGTCTCAATGTTACAGTGGCTTTTTTGGGGAGGACTTGACCTAATGTAATATCCGTGAGAACTAGGGGCTATTGCTTATTAACAATAGATCTAATCTGTCTCTCTTGTCGACTGAAAGTGGTGATGAGTAGGGGTGGGCGGAATTTGCGAAATTTGCTTTCGCAAACCATCGCGAAAATGTTGAAAATCTCCGCAAACACGCCGGAAATATCGCAAAGACGCAGAAGTTTTTTTCCCGCCTGTTCGCGGTATTTTTTGCGTGATCGCGGCTCGCCAACTTACCCATGCGTTTGCTCACGGGTGCGGCCATCTTGTTTTCACTTGTCCTGCCCTCCCACGATGCTTACTTCCTGTTTCGGGTCGCGCAATGCATGCTCGCGCCCGTTCGCGGTAGATATTTCCTGTTCGCGAACGCTTTTACTTGTTCGCATTGCTTTTTGCTTGCGCGGGGAGAAAATATAGCGCAAACTTGCGCACGTGGTTGCAATCTTGTTTTTCACTCTATTGCATGGTTCTGGGGCCTGATTTTCAATCCTCCCTGCATCTTTTCAATCCTTTGTTTGAAGCCGCTTTTTTTTAATCTTTTTTATTTATTATTTATCTAACTATTTTCCTGCTTCTATATCTTTAGTTTTTGTCTACTTTTTTTTAGTTTTTTAGCTACTTTTTCACTCTTTCTTTTGCCTGCTATTTATTTCCTTTACTTACTTTTTTAATTTTATTACCTTTTCTTTCCCGTCCCTTCCCAGAACCATGTCAAAGGGTAGGGCTCATCGCAGCCAGAGCCGCAACCGCCTTCCTTGTGGAAGGCGGCGCCCACAAGGGGTGCAGGCACGGGCCTTATTTGGGGAGGTGTAGTTGGCTGCACTAATTTTCTTTGTGCAGCACCACCTCCCCTCAACCCTGGCAGCAGGTGGCAGGCCTGGGTCTGGGTACGGCCTCTGGGAGCGTCGACAGTGGTTGGGGAAGGTGCGCCGGGCAGTGTTGCGCTGCTCTGGGGTCTGGCGCACCCTGGCGCAGTTGCCGCACCGGTGGTCCGACATCCTGGACCATGAGCAGGACCTGCTGGACCTGCTAGGAGTGGAGGTCCCGGGTCTTAGTGAGTAACTATTTAATTATTACTACTTTGTGTCTGTTCTTCTGCTCTGTGTAATATTGCGAATATCTTTTTTTTCTTCCAACCAGCTAGAATGTTGCTGCTTACATTCCAGGTTAATTACGTTTAAAAGTCTTCTGTGATTGTTATGACACAGGTGCTCCTCTGCGCTACTACTAATCTTACTTGTTTGCAACTTTGCGTTTGCTTAGCGTGATTCTGTAAGAGTTTATTTTAGAGAAATTAAGTTACGTAATGCTGCAGTGACTCTAGTCCTTACTTTGTCCTGTCACTAAGAGATCGGGGCGGATTGATACTTAGGTTTAGGTACTTTGTATGAGTTTGTAATTTTTTAGTGGTATGCATGATGCCCCCTCAGTTACGTCACGTGCTGCTAGTACGCCAGTCTTTATTAGAACCTTTTCTAGTTTGCTCAATGAGTGGTGGTAATTGGCTTAGCACTAGCAGAACATCAGCATCAATCAATCAACCCAAAATTTGGTGTATACAAAAAATGTAGTCAAGTGTCCTCCATTTGACCATATGCATTGTTGAGGACTAAAAGAAGTGGAAATACATACTTAATGTACAATTGGTATGCCTGGAATAGGGGGGCTAGGTCGGGTGGTACGTCGTACTTAGGCTTAGTTGTAACTTAGTATTCTGGAATCAGAATGGAAGACTGGATTACTGTTGATAAATAGTAACTTAAGTAGTCGATCCGCGAATGCCCCGATACTACTTGTTGACCAGATGAGATCGGCCAATTTAGTTACTGCAATTGTTGTTTACATAAGTGTTTTTTGACCGTTCTTTAAAAATATTGTATTTGTTTGACACCATCCATCAATGTTTGTCTCTTTCATATATCTTTCCTGTTCATCTGCACCCAGGGGCAGACAGACAGGGAGTGGGGGTTCGGCAGGACAACAGTCCGAACAGCACCAGGAAGACACCAATGAGGGCTCCTCTGCTGGCCCCAGTAAGTCTTCTTGTTTTTAATAATATTTCTTATTCCATAACTTTTACTGCACCATATTTTTCACGAACTATTGTTTCAGTTTCCCAATGCTATTTTTTACCAACAATTAGCCTTCGATCTGTACGGTTTCAAAAATCTTGTTATCCATGCCTCTGCTATGATGACTCTCTGTACTACTACTACTATCAGTCTGTCTGTACTGTAGTAGCTAAGCTTGCCCAGTTGGCCAGTGCCACTATTGATTTGAAAGGTTGTAAATAAAACTCAGATTCACCAGTAGCTCTAGCCATTGAGTCCAGTCCTTTGGGTCGTCCTCTTGTACTACTTCTAGTCTTATTGATCTTGAGTCTTTGTTAATCTTGATGCTTTGACAATTCACAGCAACAAATGCCCAACCATATTTATTACTATTTTGATATGATAGCCTATAGTACATACTACTACTATTGTAGGGATCTTGCACATACAGACCTTTGCACAAGAAAATAGGATGTTGGTGATGGTAGGTTGGACCTTCCTCACACACCTCAATCAGAAATTCAGAACCCACCACAATCCCCTGCCCGACTATAGTACTGTCTTGTCATAACTATTAGGTCTCCAAACCCTCCCCCCAAGATACCCAACAAGTAGAAAACCCAGAACATAACACACCCAACCTCTCAGTCGTGGAAGCAATGCACATGCACACCCTTCCTTTAATTTGCTCACTCGTGTAAGTCCACACCAAATACCACCAAGTCTATGTAAGTTCAAAATGTTTATTTTGAATTGAGAAGTTCTGTACATTGTTCTATTATATAATGCAGCACCAACCGGAAAATCAATAACATTAAAACAATAAACATTGTTACACTTACTTACAGTTGGGAATTAAATCATGATAACTGAACAGTGGTGGAAGGCAGCACCACCATCCCCTAGGAATTTAGTTTATATAAATTTATAAATGAAGATCTCTGAGTGAAGGGACCCCTCACCTTAGAAGAACCTAGTACTGGTAGTTGTTGCATCATTCATAAGCTCTGCAAAGCTAGAATGACCCTAGGGGGGACCATATATAACTATTAGTGTCTACTCTACTACTACCTGATTTGTACTAGTGATGTATGTTATATACTATTAACTCATTTTTCAATCTTGCTACTGACCAATAGGGGTAGGTGTATATGACGCCTAATAAATGTGTAATGTTTTCTAGGCGCACTACCGACCACCATTGCCGGAGCCAGCGAAGGCGACGCGGAGGGAGAGGATGCGACAGTTGCTGTCGATACTGACGATGGAGCGGTAGGGGGAGTGCCAGCACCAGTGCCGGGCGGTGGTAAGTTAGATTCATAATCCTTAACTATTGTTGACAGTACACTCACTGCAAGGGTGTACTGTATGTATACTGTACTGTTGAGACTTAGGGCCCCATTAGGATGGAGGGCGGATTGCCCCCCGCCGGGCCGGCGGTAGTCACCGCCGACCCCGCAGGGGCAAACCTCCCGCCATCCCTGTAGAAAAGAGTCAGACCCCCCACATGTCGACCAGGCGGAAAAGGGTTCAATATGGTGGTGGTGTCTCTCTGAACATGCCGCCAGCCATATAATCTGCCTTTTGGAATGCCTTTGCTTGGCGGCATTGCCAGCCGCCACGGAAAGGCATGCAGAGTATGCTTGGGGGCCCCCATGGAGGGTACCTATGCTCTGGTACCCCCCTGCCTTTCAAAGCAAAACGTGACAGGCTCCGCGCGGGGCCTGTCATGTTGTGCTTGGAAAAGCACAACATGTATTTTTAGCATTGCTTTCGGCACCGCCCACCAGAATGTGAAAAAAACAGGATGCGCCCGCCACTGTGGCGGGCGCATCCTCATAATTGTCCCCACGGGACCCCCACCCTTTTTAGTGTGAGGATCCGATGTCCTAAGTAAGTATGAGTTGTTGTGAACGTTTGAAGAGTGAACTAGACTAGACACCCTTTAATTGGCATAGGGGCGGGAGTATTGAGTAACCAATGGCCTCATCTATCTGATTTCAACTCCGCTTTGAAAGTTTTATGGAGAAGAGCACCTGGTGCACTGTTCAACTAAAAAGTGAAAGACGGGTGGAAGGAAGAAGGACGGGCGAGATTTAAAATGTTATGTACTGTGCTTTATAGTGCTACTCTACCATGCCACTATGTGTATAATTAACTTGTCTTACTGTTTTTCTAAGAGTATATTTTACAATTGTCTTGTTTTTTTCTTTTTGATACACAGCTACTCCTTCCAAAGTCAATCGGAAGGAGTTGGCCGCCAAGGCACGGCGCCGGAAGCTGGAGGCAATCCAGCAGGAATATCGGCTGCTGGTGGTCTTGGCAGAGGAGAAGGAGGAGACTGCAGCAGCACTTGAAGCCTCCTCCAGTGACCCGGGCCCCAGCCACCACCCTCCAGTGGTACGGCGCCACCATCTGGCGGCTGCCCGTCGCCACTGCAATGCCATCTCTGGTGCCCCCCCACTGTGGCTGCAACTGCCGCGCCGTCAGACGTCGCGTCGCCCGTCTAGAGGAGCAGATGCGTGTCCTCCTGCAATCCCGCCCCACACCTTAGTCCCTGTCTTCTGCCCCTTTTTCAATTCTTGTTTGGGTGGGTGGGAACTGGTTTGGGCATTGGGTTTTTGCTTTTTGGACTAGTATTTTCTGGACTTTCTTACGGACATTGGTTGGAGTTAGGGAGGGGGTGGGTCAGCTTTTGTGGGTTTTTAGTTTATTTTTGTTATGGTCAATTAAATATATGTTTCTACTTTACATGCAATGTTGTTAATGTTTTGTAGGTGGGGTTACTGTTTTACATCACACTGTTTCCTTGCTAGTGCAGGCCCGCCCATAGCCAGTGTTTGATTTAAATAATTGGCTGACTTTGTAAGACACAAACAGATAGATGCGACACTCCTCACTGATTGACTTGTCCTTCTAGTACTTTCAGTCTCTCCTCTAGTCTATGCATTCTTTATCTGGACTCAAAGGGGTGTGTGAAATTGAATTCATTGAAAACATGTCCATTATTAATTTTGCCTCCCCCAAACTTCTCTTACCCTTGCTTGATGTTTAACTTAGGCACAGCAATGGCTGCATGGTGAAGATGGTTTCCTTTTTCTAACATGCCATGATTGGGGTGGTGGTGGTAGTATAGTAGTAGTAGTAGACACTGGCAGGGCAACAGCATTTGCAAAAAAAGAAAATGAGACAGTCAATCGCCTTTGAGAGACTGTTCGAGGAGTAGTAGAATGAAGTACAGTACAGAACTTACCGAGCAACAATAATATGCTAAAATATTTTACAACAAAACATAATGGTGGTTGGGATAGCCTACTAGACAGAGTTACAAACTATAGTTGTCTCGAGTCACTTGACTAGGCCTACAGCCTAACAGTTAGTGCTGTGTATGAGGAATGACAACAAATCCAATCAATGCCGGCAATTAATGCTGAGGTATATGTTCCTTTGTTAAATAAAATCACCTCTAAAATATACTACTCATGGGTGGGCAAGCAGAAGAAGAACATCGCTCTGCCTTGAAATTGAAGTACTGTTGCTTTCGCCACATCCGCCCCAGCAAGCGTGTGATTAAGTATTGGTGTACATTTAATTTAGTCACACCTCGACAATAAGTCAAACAGCCCGGGGGAAGAGGGTTAGGGTTTGTTGAATGGATGGGAAGGGGGTTTGATAGTGAAAAACAGTATGCATGGACAAACAAACGACAATCTTTGAAGACTACCATATCCATATGTTAAGGGAGAAAAAGGAAATGCATGCATGATGATGAGAGACCCGGATTACATACACTTCTTGTTCTGTTGTTCCGGCCTTAATACTTTTACAGATAGCAAATAGAAATTTTAAATATTGGTAGGGAAGAATCGTAAACTGAGAGCAAACCTAATGATGATAATAACAACAACAAGAACACACTGTTGTAAACATTGTAGACAAAAACATGAATCAAATTATTTAAAAGAAGATGAAAGTTGATACTGTTACTGTGTTATCCTGGTCAAAAATGTGGACTGGATTTGCATCTCGGCATTCCTCTTGGTCCTCTCGTCCATCAATCTTGGGTGTCGCCACTCGCCACTGCCCGGCTGGAAAAAAAATGTTTATTTATTGGTAAGGTAAGTGTGCATTGTAATGTTTTCCCAAGTATAGGGCAAGGCCCGGCCTGTAATTGTAGATGGAAAAACAAAGGGGATATTGAGAAACAAAGTTGAAACAAATGCACAAGTTATGGTGTAGTGCAACAAGAACACTTTCCGAGGTGGCATGTATGCATCATCTCTACTCTAGTCTGTTTCCAGCATTGACCTTCAACAATAACAGGAGTGAGCAGGCCCACAGTGACAGGCCTGAAGGCACGTTGCTTAGCAGTAGCACATCCTACGTTTAGAGTACTTTTTTTTTAAAAGAGTTGGACAAAGGCAAAGCACATTATCCATTCCAAATATAGCATTTTACAGTTTAAGTTAGTAAATCAATGCACCGCAGTCATCCCACCGCTACACTCGACTCCACTTATACACAGACATTTAGGTCTGCTGTGGTTGTTGTTGACGTGTTTACCTTTAGGCTTTAAAGTTTTATGCCACTCATGAAATGTCCTCCTGACTTGTTATTATTCCATCAATCATCTCCGATACTTGTACTGACTGACTGTGAAGATTGGCCTGCAGTAGAAGTAAAATGCTGTTATTACACAACAAGAGTAGAAATATTATTGACTTCAGTCACTCTTTATTGTGTACAGTAAGACTACTAGTACACTTCGACTTCACTTCGTGCACAACAAACAAACAACGAAAACACAAACACCAATCACTCAGAATCAGGTGTCCAATGCATGCCATTAATGTCATTACCTGTTCCTTCTCATCTTAAGTTAACGGGCCGTCTTTTTTGCCATCATCATCATGGACGGTGCTGTTGTCAATCATACTCAGTGCACAGATTGAGTCCTCTTCCTGTACTGAATTAAAAGCAATGTATCAAGCTGCAGGAGAAGTACACATTTCGTATTTGCAAGAAGGGGAAAATTCACCTTGAGTTAAGTTTAGTGTGTACTGTAGAAAGATGATTAGTGCACAATGACATAACTTCATGCACAACAAACACAACAAAATCACTCAGTCTGCGACTCTGCGTCCAATGCATGGCATCAATCATTACCTGTTCCATCTCATTTTCAGTCAATGGGCAGTCTCTCTCGGCTCTGAAAGGAGGATAGCTATAGTAGTCATCTGATTCATGCTCCACTTCTTTTGGCGGGACTAGGAAAGTTTTAATTTTTTCTTCTATTTCCCATCATCCAATCATCATTCATGAGGGCAATGGATTTGGGCGGGAGATTCAGTATGATGGAGTGGAGGAGCTGGATTCGGAGGACTGTACTGTCAAATTGCAGACACCTGAATCTTGTATATTAAATAAGAAGAGTAGAAGACGGTGGTAATGGATTTGTTGTGATTCACAAGTTTGTAACCGGAACGACAGACACACAAATAAAGGGGGAAAAAAGGGAGGAAGACAGTAAGTGCAAGCCTAATTGTAAGGGAAGTATAGCTCGTCCTCAAACTCTGGGGGTTCAGCCAGTAGTAGGTAATCATGTGACACACTACTACAGTCACCTGAGCCGCTGTCCTCATCTTCCTCCATTGCTTCATGTATTGTGTAATTTGGTGGTATGAAGTGCTGATTCATTTTGATCATTGTTAACCTCTCCATGTTTTTGGGCGAAAGACTGGTCCTTCTCAATGTTACAATGGAACCAGCAGTACTGAAAACACGTTCGGAAGAGACACTTGCGACAGGGCAAGCCAGATAGCTTATCGCCAGCCTGCTGAGCAGTGGCCATTCAGACCTTTTCCTATACCAATACTGCATTGGGTCTTGATCAATGTACACCTCTGTTGGATCGTCCAGATAGGCCCGGACCATCCGCTCAATGTTCAGGGGTGCTGCTGGTAAGCTTTCGGGCTCTATTCTCTATGCATCAGCACTGTGCTTATTAATGCCTAACTGTACATACCAATCGTCTAACGATTCTACTGGGCCTAATGATCCAGTTATTGTTGCTGTTGTCGATAGTGATGGTGAGTGTTGTGATCCAAACGCACTGCCCTCAGCCGACGAAGTTGCACTTGATCCTGCATGCCCTGCTGCAGTACTTCTTGTGGGTTGATCTTGCGGGCTTTTAATTAGCAGCCGTTCGTTTTCCAACTTACTGGCTGCCTCAGCTATCCAAGTTTTGTAGCGGGCAACATCAATCTCTGAAAAAGCAAAGAATGTCTTCAGTCCAAATTTTGCACGTGGATCCAGAATTGTAGCACAAATGTAATGTTCTTGTGACAAAATTTTATTTTCTATCCTTGTATTTTCAGCTAAGTGACGGGCTAAGCTCTCCACCAAGTCATAGGCTTCCCTTTTGTCCTCTATACCTTTGTATGATTCAGACACCTTCTTCAGCTGATGCTCTAGCATTTGCAATAATGGGATAGCTTGGCCCATTGTACAGTCCTCCTTGCTGACTTCACGTGTGAAGACCTCAAAAGGACGAAGCATCTCAGTCAGGCATTTAATTAGGCTCCATTGCTCCATCTCAAGGTTCATGCCTTTAACAGTAGCATCCCCTCTTTTCCAGACATATTCATGGAGTGGCCTGTACTGCTCAAACAGACGATCAAGCATGTAATACGTTGAGTTCCAACGTGTTGCCACCTCCTGGATGAGTGCTTTGACTGGCATCCTATATTCACGTTGGATGATCCTCAGCTACTTCCGAGCTTTAAAAGAATGGCTGAAATGAGTGCATATTCTTCGGCAGATGGCCAGTAAGTTGCTGACTATGGGTTCTTTTTTCAGAAAGTCTTAAACTATAATGTTTATGCAGTGCGCCAAACACGGAACCCTGAAATAGGAACCAAGATCCATGGCCTTAAGTACATTACTGCCATTGTCTGTGGCAACAAAACCAATACTAAGCCCTCTTGGGCGCAGCCATTCAAAAACCTTGCTGCGAAACTCTTGTAAAATGTTTACAGCCGTATGAGATTTCTCCATGGCAAACATGGCTACAGTTGCATGTTTCCGAGTACCTTTAAAAATCGCAGCTGTGTCAACAGCACCTCGTGCAGATAGCTCATCTCTAAACCCCACAAAAGAGACCCAGTGTGCAGTGATGCACATGTAATCTGTGGCTTGGCAACTGGTCCACATGTCTGTTGTCAGGTGGATATTGAGAACAGCACTCTGCTGCAAAGCTTGTCCAACCAATTCCAGCACATCATGATGTAGTGCCGGAACAGCAATTCTTGCGAAATAGGACCGGCTGGGAACCCTCCATTTAGGGCAGATGGCTGACACAAATTCAAGGAAATACACCCCTTCCATAAATGAAAAAGGGAGAAGGTCCAGCGCTAACATTTTAGCCAGCTTCGTATTGTACAACCGTGCCATTGGGTGGTTGCGTTGGAACTGCCCCTCCAACCTAAGCATGCTCTCAATGGTAGGCTGGATTACTTTCCTTTGTGGTGCTGTTGTTTTCATTAACCCACTTAGGCTCAACGACACAGTTTGTCTCATTGCGGTACTCGGTCGCCTTGGTGTCTCAGCCTGACTCTGAGTATGGCTCTTACTGCGGTGCCACTCAGATGTTACTGAGGAGGATGTGGGCGGTACCACTACACTACTGGGGACAGGGCTAGAAATGCCTCCATCTTCCTCACTTTCCACCGCAATAATATCGCTCCCTTATTCTTCCTGACCAACTTCGATGGGTTGTGTTTTTCTACTTTCTTTTAACTGAAGTAGGTGATTCTCCCACACGATAGTGTGGTGTATTCTGAGATGACTTGCTTCGCCTCCGTTACCATAGTTTGTACCAAGCTTACCCCGCCGAACACCTAGTCGACAAATTGAGCATATACCAACGTTCCCCTCCTTGGTGCTAACAGAAAAGAAGTCCCAAACTGGGGAGGAGAACTTTCTGGCACTGCTGGATGTGCCACTTTCAATACCAGATGAACTGGAGGGTGTGCTTGGAATGTGACCCTGTGCAGCTACACTGTGACTTTTACTACCACTACCTACTGAGATGGTTGAGCTGGATGTAGGTCCCTGCCGGGCCTTGGAAAATATGGCAGCTGGAGGTAGTGGAGGTGTAACCTGTGTTGGTGATATCCGTGCTACATCCCTCTCAGTAGCAGCCTTTCTGGATAGGGTGAGAATGTTGGTCTCCAATCCCTTTGGTGCGGGAGTGATGTGCGTGATGACTGGCTCGTCTTCATCAACATCACCCCCCTCTTCTACATCTACCTCCATAACTCTATGTTTTTCTGGGACCTTCCTTTTCAGAAGTATTGTCTTGTGGCGTGCATCACTCTCAGACTGAGCTGGTGGATGCCAAGTGGCATCACGATCATCAGAAGCGGGACTTGAAGAAGAAGATGATGGACTAAGCCTCCTTTTCCTTGCTGGTGGTCTGGAAGACAATAGATCTTCTGAAACAGTGGTTTGCTCCACTTTGTCTGCAGGAAGCTCGATTTCCTGAAATGTCCCTACGTCAGGAGCAACAACTACTATGGTGGGCTGTTGTGGCGGCTGCTGCTGTTCTTGTTGCGGCTGCTGCTGTTCTTGTTGCGGCCGCTGCTGTTCTTGTTGCGGCTGCTGCTGTTCTTGTTGCGGCGGCTGCTGTTCTTGTTGCGGATGCACACTTATCTGCTGAGTTTCCGCCTGCGTTGATTGTGTACTACTTTGCAATAATGACATTTCAACATTGCTGCTCGTTAGTAGACTGGCTACCTCTGCGACACTAGAGCCCTTGGGCCTAGGTTGGTGGGGTTGGACCGCTGGTGCTGAGGTGCTGCTCCCAGCTTGGTTCCCGGACAACGCTGCTGCAGGCGTAACTTTTTTGGTGCCAAAAAAAACATTGGCCGGCACACCAGTCGTGGTTAATGGCACTTCCTTTTTCTGTTCCTTCTTCTCACCGGCAACTTTCTTGGTACTGGACCTGGTACCTTTCTTTGGGGCCATCTTCTTCAGATGTCAGGCAGGATGCAGATGCACAACAAGTTCTGGTCACACGTGGACGTGATGCGCAGCAGGACTTCTGTCTGGCTGGCAGTACAACGGGTAGCAGGGTGATGCTGATGACACCTCCTCCTCTGGCTTTTTGTGCACCTAAAAGCAAATAAGCCAGGAGAAGAACATCAGTGAAATGTTGCATTTGTTGTTGTGGTTCAGTTACTTACTACTGTACTAGTGCAAACAAAAGATATAGTCTAGCCATTTATGACTTTTTTTCAACAAGGGCTATGTTATACTACTGTGTACAGTCACACACTACACTCTCAGGAAGGATAGGAAAGTTAATAAGAACCACCAAAATAAAAATGTAATGGAAGTGGGGTGGACCCTATTTGCCATTAAATTATTTGAGCATCTCAGCATCCATGGAGCTGCTGCTGGCAAAGGGGGTGGATGGATGGAAGCAGTAAGCCAATAGGAAAACCATGTAGGCCTATATGGCAAAAGCAGGACACTAAAAAAGGCCACCAGCCACATGGACACTCACAAATCACAAACAACCAGGGGGCCTGGGAAACACCAGGAGCTGACAAAAGGCCTATAAAAGCCAGGTAAACGGTGCATGCTAAAGCACACTGCTCTGCCTTTTTAATGCAACAAAATGCAAATACGAACATTCACAGGCCCCAAAAAGGTCTGCAGGGTGCATGCATTGCACACCAACACACACCAGACACACACAACAAAAGCATGTCTTTAAGACAACCAACGTCAGAAAGCCCACCCCAAAAAAACACACTTGCCAACACAATACAATGCCATCAATGCCCTAAATGATGTCTAAATTCAACAGACCACACAGAAAACACTTGATTAATAAAGCTGTGGCTACCTGCTCTGATCCTACTGGATGAAAGCAGGCCTGTTGGCAGACAAGGCCAGGCAAGCTTGCAGGCCTAGGCTTCAAAATGGCCACCAGCCACATGGCCAGGCCCAACAACATCAGAAAGCCCACGCCAAAAAAACACACTTCCCCAACTCAATCCAATGCCATCCATGCCCTAAATGATGTCTAAATTCAACAGACCACACAGAACACAAATGACTTGATTAATAAAGCTGTGGCTACCTGCTCTGATTCTACTGGATGAAAGCAGGCCTGTTGGCAGACAAGGCCAGGCAAGCTTGCAGGCCTAGGCTTCAAAATGGCCACCAGCCACATGGCCAGGCCCAACAACATCAGAAAGCCCACTCCAAAAAAACACACTTCCCCAACTCAATCCAATGCCATCCATGCCCTAAATGATGTCTAAATTCAACAGACCACACAGAACACAAATGACTTGATTAATAAAGCTGTGGCTACCTGCTCTGATTCTACTGGATGAAAGCAGGCCTGTTGGCAGACAAGGCCAGGCAAGCTTGCAGGCCTAGGCTTCAAAATGGCCACCAGCCACATGGCCAGGCCCAACAACATCAGAAAGCCCACCCCAAAAAAAACACATTTCCCCAACTCAATCCAATGCCATCCATGCCCTAAATGATGTCTAAATTCAACAGACCACACAGAAAACACTTGATTAATAAAGCTGTGGCTACCTGCTCTGATCCTACTGGATGAAAGCAGGCCTGTTGGCAGACAAGGCCAGGCAAGCTTGCAGGCCTAGGCTTCAAAATGGCCACCAGCCACATGGCCAGGCCCAACAACATCAGAAAGTCCACCCCAAAAAAACAAATTTCCCAACTCAATCCAATGCCATCCATGCCCTAAATGATGTCTAAATTCAACAGACCACACAGAAAACACTTGATTAATAAAGCTGTGGCTACCTGCTCTGATCCTACTGGATGAAAGCAGGCCTGTTGGCAGACAAGGCCAGGCAAGCTTGCAGGCCTAGGCTTCAAAATGGCCACCAGCCACATGGCCAGACCCAACAACATCAGAAAGCCCACCCCAAAAAAACACATTTCCCCAACTCAATCCAATGCCACCCATGCCCTAAATGATGTCTAAATTCAACAGACCACACAGAAAACACTTGATTAATAAAGCTGTGGCTATCTGCTCTGATACTACTGGATGAAAGCAGGCCTGTTGGCAGACAAGGCCAGGCAAGCTTGCAGGCCTATGCTTCAAAATGGCCACCAGCCACATGGCCAGGCCCAACAACATCAGAAAGTCCACTCCAAAAAAACACACTTCCCCAACTCAATCCAATGCCATCCATGCCCTAAATGATGTCTAAATTCAACAGACCACACAGAACACAAATGACTTGATTAATAAAGCTGTGGCTACCTGCTCTGATTCTACTGGATGAAAGCAGGCCTGTTGGCAGACAAGGCCAGGCAAGCTTGCAGGCCTAGGCTTCAAAATGGCCACCAGCCACATGGCCAGGCCCAACAACATCAGAAAGCCCACCCCAAAAAAACACATTTCCCCAACTCAATCCAATGCCATCCATGCCCTAAATGATGTCTAAATTCAACAGACCACACAGAAAACACTTGATTAATAAAGCTGTGGCTACCTGCTCTGATCCTACTGGATGAAAGCAGGCCTGTTGGCAGACAAGGCCAGGCAAGCTTGCAGGCCTAGGCTTCAAAATGGCCACCAGCCACATGGCCAGGCCCAACAACATCAGAAAGTCCACCCCAAAAAAACAAATTTCCCAACTCAATCCAATGCCATCCATGCCCTAAATGATGTCTAAATTCAACAGACCACACAGAAAACACTTGATTAATAAAGCTGTGGCTACCTGCTCTGATCCTACTGGATGAAAGCAGGCCTGTTGGCAGACAAGGCCAGGCAAGCTTGCAGGCCTAGGCTTCAAAATGGCCACCAGCCACATGGCCAGACCCAACAACATCAGAAAGCCCACCCCAAAAAAACACATTTCCCCAACTCAATCCAATGCCACCCATGCCCTAAATGATGTCTAAATTCAACAGACCACACAGAAAACACTTGATTAATAAAGCTGTGGCTATCTGCTCTGATACTACTGGATGAAAGCAGGCCTGTTGGCAGACAAGGCCAGGCAAGCTTGCAGGCCTATGCTTCAAAATGGCCACCAGCCACATGGCCAGGCCCAACAACATCAGAAAGTCCACCCCAAAAAAACACATTTCCCAACTCAATCCAATGCTATCCATGCCCTAAATGATGTCTAAATTCAACAGACCACACAGAAAACACTTGATTAATAAAGCTGTGGCTACCTGCTCTGATCTTACTGGATGAAAGCAGGCCTGTTGGCAGACAAGGCCAGGCAAGCTTGCAGGCCTAGGCTTCAAATTGGCCACCAGCCACATGGCCAGGCCCAACAACATCAGAAAGCCCACTCCAAAAAAACACACTTTCCCAACTCAATCCAATGCCATCCATGCCCTAAATGATGTCTAAATTCAACAGACCACACAGAACACAAATGACTTGATTAATAAAGCTGTGGCTACCTGCTCTGATTCTACTGGATGAAAGCAGGCCTGTTGGCAGACAAGGCCAGGCAAGCTTGCAGGCCTAGGCTTCAAAATGGCCACCAGCCACATGGCCAGGCCCAACAACATCAGAAAGCCCACCCCAAAAAAACACACTTCCCCAACTCAATCCAATGCCATCCATGCCCTAAATTATGTCTAAATTCAACAGACCACACAGAAAACAAAACACTTGATTAATAAAGTTGTGGCTACCTGCTCTGATCCCACTGGATGAAAGCAGGCCTGTTGGCAGACAAGGCCAGGCAAGCTTGCAGGCCTAGGCTTCAAAATGGCCACCAGCCACATGGCCAGGTCCAACAACATCAGAAAGTCCAGCCCAAAAAAACACATTTCCCAACTCAATCCAATGCCATCCATGCCGTAAATGATGTCTTAATTCAACAGACCACACAGAAAACACTTGATTAATAAAGATGTGGCTACCTGTTCTGATCCTACTGGATGAAAGCAGGCCTGTTGGCAGACAAGGCCAGGCAAGCTTGCAGGCCTAGGCTTCAAAATGGCCACCAGCCACATGGCCAGGCCCAACAACATCAGAAAGCCCACCCCAAAAAAACACATTTCCCAACTAAATCCAATGCCATCCAGGCCCTAAATGATGCTTGAAAATGAAATACATTCAAAAAACACCAAAGGAACAGTTGCTTCATCATGCACACGCATGAGGCCATGACTAGCTCGGGCCTACTACTGACTACTACTACCCACAACATTTAAAAAAAAAAGGAATGATGATAGTTACCAAAAATAAATTGTAGTTACAACAACTGCAATGCCCACAATCAAACAGACACAACAACCACTTACTTGTAAAATATCCAATTAAAAAATCCTCAAATCCAATTGCAATGATGCAGCAGACAAAAAGAGTGATCTTTCCAGCTCAAAATCCAAAGGCAGAATGAGCAGGAGATGGACAAAGCACTGGGAGGAGCCTGCTGGACAGGAACAGGAAGTTGGAGATTCTGTGTCACTTCCTCCCTCTCCCCACCTTTTAAAAAAGGACTCCTTGCACAAAAAAGGACAGCCAAATGTCAATCTGAGGAGTTGTTTTCATCCAAAATCATCATTTGCAGAAGGTTTCATGCATCTAGAGCTGATATTCTTCTCCAAAGTGAAAATTTTACATGTTCGAGTTCTCGAGCTTCACATTACTTCCGCCGGATGTCGATGGTGTGTCCAAAATGACTTGATCGCGTTCTCTCGCTCCCTGTCGCGTTGGATATGACGTGTTCGGGTTCTCTTTCGCCTTTTCGCGTTCGATATGACGTGCCCGCATCCTCACGCTCTTACACGAGGTGGCGAATGACGTGCTCGACATCTCAATCTTCTCATACTCTCGCGGTGCATGATCGCGAGAAGAAAGACGTGATCGCGCGACAAATGAAGTGATTGCGCGACAAATGACGTTAATGTGGGCGCGAAGTGTGGCGAGACAGCGCAAAATGGCTACCAACAATCCAACATCTCGTGGAGAACGCGACCAGGTCGGGAAAACTTGTCGGCGAACACGGGGATTCAGGTAAGGCGATCGCCCGCACGCGAGAATGTATTTTTTTACAGCGTAAGATGCGGATTGCAGAAATGTTTACATTTTTGTGCTTTCCGCGGCACGCGAAAATGCCAAATTATCGCAATTTCCGCAAGCGGAACGGAATTGTGGCCCAGACCTAGTGATGAGCTTGGTATCATTGACCTCATTATCAATTATAGAACTAGAACTAGAAATTCAGCGAAAAAAACAAAGGTTAAAGTAGTGTTATAGTTAGGTGAAATTAAAAGATTTGTTTTTGTTAAAAAAAAAAACGTACAAATGCAATGAAAAAAACTAAAGATTAAACTAACGTTATAGTTAGGTGAATATGTCACAAAAACACAGAAACACAGAAATTCCCAAGTTATAGTTAGCATAGCTGCCAAGATCCTAGGGGAGGTAAATACAGAAGAGTGAGACCAAACCGCCTCCACAAGATGAAACCTCTTCCTCAAATCTCACTTATATCGTAATCATTGGACTTAATGTGTATTCAGTGGCGGTGCGTCCATTGGGGGCGTTGGGGCATTGCCCCCCTGCCCGCGCCCGCAGCTCCGCGGCGTTTTTGAACTTAAGTAAAGTCTTAGTTTATTTAATTTCAGCGGCTCCGAGGGAAAACTGACAATCATGACTGTCAGTCAGCATGACGTTGGACCGCCCACCCCCTTCGGAGTCTGAAGGGAGTCGGCGGTCTGGCGTCATGTTGACTGACAGGCATTGTCAGGGGCAGGCAGCAGCACAAGCACAAGTGCGCATGAGTGGGTAAGGTAGGCAAATCTTTGCGCCGTGCCCAGTCATGCGCATTGGTGCCTGCTCAGGCTGGCGCATGCCCATTAGGAGAGCGAACCTCGCTCGCGGGCGAAGCGTAACACTGCCCTGGCCTGCTCTAAGTCAATCCTGGCGCTGCTCCAGCACCAGGATTGGCTGAGAGGGGTTTGCTACTTCCCAGCAGTGATGCGGCTGTTCCACTGTTGGCGCCAGAACGGACCCGAGGCGGCGTGGACCTGGTCAGGTAGGATTGATTTTATTTTAAAACTCCCCCCCGGCCCCCACCCCCTCTTCTCCCCCCGCGAGCCGCGACTGCTGGAGGTTTCCTTTAACAGAGCGTACACAGTTGCCACACACAAAAATACAGAAACATCTTGGAAATAGCTATACTATTGGGAATGTAAGATTAAGTAAAATATGTGAAATATAAGCGGGTACTAAATTGCTGCCATGAATTTTTTTACGATGACTTTTCGGACATCGGTCAGTGTTTCTGCCAGTAAAATTACGGACATAAATACCCGGTTTAAAAATGTCCCTTTTTAATTGCTTCTGGCTCTGAGACATGGAGGGACCCGGCCTCCTTCAAGATCTACCTCAGACAGTCTGAATAATGGGGTAATTGCGCCCAGGATAGGAGACATTCGACAGGGGAGGGAAGAAGTCACGACTTCCTTTGTTTCTG
Organism: Triturus cristatus; assembly: GCF_964204655.1. Lineage (NCBI taxonomy): Eukaryota > Metazoa > Chordata > Amphibia > Caudata > Salamandridae > Triturus > Triturus cristatus. Next base: position 195,581,635 of record NC_140579.1, read on the forward strand.
ATTAAACTAATTATTTTCCACATTTCCTAATCGCTAAGTACTCCACTGTGTGACATACAATGTAATGTGTGGTAAAGGTGTTGTTCTGGGTGAAATTCCTGGTTGAGGAGCTGTGGGAAGGGCATGTGAGAGGGGTTGATTGGCACAGAGCACACCTTCACAAAGCTGGCAGCAGAAGTCACCCCAAGAAAATAGGAAGCTTCCAGCATCTGATGAAAGAGCCCGACCTCCTTTCATCTCAGAATAATTTAAATACAGAGTAAACGGCTTGAGGCTCAAAGAGGCCTCTCTGAACAGCAAAGCCCACCCCACGACGCCCTCTACTGAACACTTTCACCTATCTGGTCTCTGGAGGTTGTACAGAGGCGCTGGGCACGTAGAAAATGTAAGTTAAAACCACGATCATTTATATATCGACGGAGATTAGAAATAAAAAGAATCGAAAATACACACACTCTCTATTACAGTTCACTATTAGAATCACGCTTGGTCTTGTCAACATAGTGAAAGTTTATATTTGACATTTTTTTTGCATGGCACAGTCTTGACAATTGACTGGGCTTCTAGGCGCTGTTCAGAGGCTGGCCAGTTTGAGCCGTTTGTGTGTTGTGGATCATTCCAGAAGAAAGTGCAGAAGGTGTTGGGGAGTAGGAAGGAAAGAGGAGGGAAGGAAATAATAAAAGCGATGACGAGAGCACGAAAAAAACTGGAGAGAGTTTGCGGGTCCTGAAACTAGAGCATCATGAAGAAACATTCTAGTTTTTGTTAAGTTTGTGATTGGACGTTCCACTTGACACGCCAAAGGAAGCACGTATTTCATGAAAACACACTGTTCATGTCAAACACAGACTTAATGTGTGTTTCCATTTCCCAGTAATTTGCATTGAAGTTTACAGATCTCTTTCAGTTTGGGAAACAATGCATCATCAAAGATGGGAAAAGGGAAGAGGTCAAAATCAATTTGTTTTCTACAGTAGTTGATTCCGTGTTGTATTCGTTTTGACATTTCTTAGCTATGAAGCAAATGTTAGCTTTGAAAAGCCATTATCTCCAGCTCTTTCCTCTGCTTTACGGCCATCCCCCTGACCTGTCGCTTTGGTTGTCTGCCTCAGCTCAGCATGCAGTAGCATTTGGCAAGTGAGTGGGCACTGTTTGCAGCTCAGTTTGACTGTATAATTCAATAGTGCTCATGTTGTAGGCTTCACTATGGCACATTTCATTACCTATTCCTCTGTCAAAGTACAGTAGCGCCATGCTTATTTATGTACAGGAAGAAGGGCAAACACAATCTTGATGAGAAACTGCTGCAGCGGCATTATGCAGAACTCTGTCTGCGATTGTGTCACTATACCTATGCGTACCTGTTTGTGCAGTATGATATGTGAGTGTATGCCAACGTACCACTCACCCTGCAAGTGCTTATTTGTCCTTGGTGCAGTGTGTCATTTGTGATTGTGCTGGACTCTTCCGTCGCATTTAAGTGCCCTTGGTGCAATGTGCTGTGCGTGAGCGCGTGGTGCTGTGCTTGTATGTGTGTGCCTGAAGCTGGGCTGTCGCACCCTGGGCCTGGCTCTCCCAGGCAGGCCTCTCCACCACAGGCGGCATAGGAAGCCATTGAACCCCATTGAACCCTGAAGAGTACACCGTCTGGCCGCGCCACCCCTGGGTGCACAAGCCCGTCTGCAGCTCTGTACACGTCCAATAAATAAGGCGGATTAATATGTGCGGAGGTGCTGCTGTCAAAGCGGGCAGCCTTTCAGATGGCGCTTCCCAATGTCCAATGTCAGGCAACAGGGAACATTTACTGCGCGTAATCTCGTCAAGAAGATTAATGCAGATTGAAAGGCGCAGCGTTGCGTACTCCGAGCCATGCACTGCCTGAGAATGCAGGCGTCCTGGGGTCGTCCCAACCGAGATCACTGTCTGCATTGCATTGCATTTAAAAGGTATTATTAACAGCGCATTGTGGTGAATGAGGTGAGGTCATATTGTAGACAGTTACTGTAGTGTTCATTGTGGGAAAGACTTTGCCGCATCTCCCCGCTGAAGTCATCGCATGAGTCCCAGAGAAGCTCCTTCAGACAGCCAGCGCCTCGAATATTTGTTTATTTACGTACTTAATGCAGGGATCGCCAGGGCTCTCAAAGCCGAGTTAAGTGATATTCTTTGTAGCCTCGCTACCAGTTATAGAACAAACATGTATGCACTTATAGAGGTATGGTGCCCACTTTATACAGCCTAAAAAGTTAGCATAACAAATAGCAGAAGACAAATAAACAGCACTGTCACTCTTAACATTGCTGCATTCAGATAGATGCCTTAATGAAACCAGGGAGATTGGGAAAGAGGGTGCGTTCAAAGCATACATTTCTGCTTGGCGTAGTTTATAATCGTGGGGGTTTCACCAAGTTAGCTGAGTGGGTTGAGCAAGTGGCTACAGACAGTTCCAACACCAGAAGTGTTCCGTTCACAGACCCTTGGTGCTTGTTTACAGTCAGAGATGCAGCTCTGCTGTTCGGGTTTGCTCACAGATAAAAAGTGGCTTTGACCCCAGTCTCCCGAGCACTCCCGCCAAGCGGCACCACTGCCAAGACCAGGGCTGTGACAAGGTGTACGGCAAGTCTTTGCACCTTAAGGGGTATGCGGACAAACAAACCTTTATTTTTCTGTTATGTTCCTTGTTTTATCTGCACTGGATATGAAAAATGTCCTGTGCGCCATGTGGCTTTTTAACTGTAATTATGGCGGCCGCACCTTTCGCAACGCTTGATGTTTAACGTTCATTCTTGTTTTGTTGGCACTAGATATGGAAAATGTCCTGTGCGCGATGTTTTACTTTAGTTCTAGTGTCACACGCGCTTTATTTGTTAATATGGCGGTCGTGCAAGGGGGAGTGAGTTGCTGGCTACTCTACTTTCTATTACCTTCTGTGTGGGGACAAAGCTTGACTTACTGATCACAATGGCTTTGCTTTTCCTTTGTCACTTTATTTTGCACTTTTTATAAAGAGAGAAACAGAGAGAGCTGGAGCTAAGCAGAGCTAGAATGAGAGAGTGTGGCAGAAAGAGAGAGGGGTATAACGGGAATGTTGAGCTAGAGAGAGAAAAAGAGGGACATAGGAAGTAAGACAGATATAGGTATGAGCATACTTACACAGTTATCTCTACTATAATTAGACAGTGAAACAGACCACCACTGAATGTTGGAATGTAAAATCTTGTCCCGCTTTGGGGTAACTTAAAACTTTGTCTGCTACAGGAATTTTTAAATATGAGAGAATGTTAATTTGCTTTAGCAAGTCATGCATTGCAGACTGCACTTAACCCACATGAAATGACACGTGGGAGACCTGCTTTGGCAGTGAATTGGATCTGGAATTTCTGAGTTTGAGTTGCATGTTCAATATTTATGTGTCACTTTTATAGTTATTTAGACTGTGTTTCTGTTTTATACTGTTTCTGCCTACATATTGAGCCACAGTTTTGGTTGATTTTGATTGCAGTGGCAGTTTAGTTGGTGATTCACAATTACAATCATGGGTAAAACATGGCTTGTTTAACATAGATGAGATGTACTTGCAAATTGTTGGATTGCGTATTGCATTTCAGGTTTTCAATTTGACCAATCTTTTGACTTCTTACCAACGAAATATGAGTGTCTTCCTGGTCGAGGACCACACTGCTTTTTCTCTTATCTCTCTAGTAGCAAGATCCAGCTGGACTATGGGGTGAAAGAAAGCTTGAATAAGCAGCTACCTATGTTATTTGACATCTCTTTATTAATGTATTAACTGCACTTTCACAATTGCTTTATTAACCTTTCTGCTTTCTTAAATTTGCTTGAAAATGCACCATTTGTCCACTCTTTTTTCAAAACCCCCTTAGGTTGTTGGGGCTAGCTCGCTCCGCTCGCTCGCTGCGGTGCAGTATGCCAATAATTTTACGCCTCACCACTTTCAAATGTCACCAGCCGCCACTGTGTGTATTGTGACATTTCAGGATATTATTGTATCAAAATTATTACCCAGTCGTCCCAACTCTTCCACATTCTAATTCTTTTTCTTGAGGAGCTAGCAAGATCCAACCTATGAATCCGTCTCACTGAAGCAACCCAATCTAATATTACTGGGGGTTGAGAGGAAATCCATTTTAAACAAATTTCCCTCCTTGCAAGAAGGATTAACAGAAACAGATGGGAGACCTGTGAATTACGTGTAAACAACAAGAGAGGAAGGGCTAACAACACGACTACTCCCCTCAGGGATAGACTGGGAAACAACAAAGTCAGTGTAATGTAAACAGAGCACTGTATATCAAAAGAGCATGGGTCCACAGGTTCAAAACAAACACTTATATTGTTGAGAAAGACGTAGACCTCTACAGGCTATACCCATTGTACATAGCCTATTATGTATAAGTAAATAAAGCCCTCACTCACCAACCTGGTGGTGACATGCTTCATCATCGGGCTCCACTGGGTATGACCGAATGTCATCCCAGTGTGCTACGACGCCAGGTTACTGCGGAGCGGGGTTCAGGTGAGGTGACAGTTAATTTAAAATTGCCAATTAAGTCAAAAAGTAAATTTTATTCGTTTTGCTAATTGGGAAAGTTAAAAAAGGGGAGTGAAGGTCAAAAAATAAAAGACCTGTTTCACTCCTTGGCGGTCAACATGTTTCTGCCCCAATGTGTGTTCCACAGGCTTTCATCAGGACCAGAGTGGGAGTGCGGAGTCACGGAGGTATGCACGCGCTAAGGTGCACCCTTCCGATGACTACTGAGTGAAAAATATTTACAGTGAGAAAAATCCGCCAAAAAAAGGTACAATGGTGGAGAGAAACGAGTTTATTCTGTTGTTGGGTAGACAAACAAACAAAAGACAAAACATAGAAGAGTTGTAAGTGTTTGGTAGTCAACTCGTAATTGCATTTCAGTGCTCAAATGAGAAAGTGCCATTAACGTCTACCTCAGGTGCAGAAATAGTGAGAGTAGTGCACCTAGGTTTTATCCTTCTGTCGGTGTAGGATAAGTTCGGATGCTACCTATCCTTGATAACGTGTCTAGAATATAGCGGGACACATGTGGAACTCAGAATTCTGTGTGAGACTCATAGGATGCATATGGGCTGAGGCACGACGAAACTGCCCCTGTGTAAGTCACCTGGGACTTAACATGCAGGAGTAGGTTAGGGAAATCTTACTTAGAGGCAATCCGTTTGAGGCCTCAGGGATCCCGGGAAGGGGGTGGGAGCAATATGGCACACCCTACAGACATAAGAAACGAAAAGAAACAATGGAAGAATCACGACCTCAGGTATGGAGGCTGTAGGTCCGTTTACCGTAAAATGCAGGGAAGGGGGATAATGGAGATTACTCACGCCCTCGCTGCTCGGCACCCGTTTGAAGCCTAGAGCGCCTCTGTTCACCGGGTCCAGGATGACAAGTCATCCTGGTCCAGGAGGTCTCGTATAAAAGGTGATTTCGTTAACAATCAGTGTGGCAGAGGGAAAAGGGAGAACTCATGGGATTGGCCAGACTAGACCCAGCTCTCCTGTGATAGGTTGATGTCATAGCCAATCGGCCAATGAAAATCAGTGAATCATCCTCTGCGGTGGACCGACGCGTGGGAGGAAAGTAAAAACTTTATTCAGCATGGTGTCAGGCTCGCAACTCGTGTGAGTGTAAAGTCACGAGCCAGAAGGAACCATGGTAACTATGACGCTAAGTCAAAGCGTTAAAGTTAGGAAATGCAGAAGCTAAATAAAAGTCTCAATTCTGCTATGTCAGTTGAACGAGACTGTCCATGAAAGCGAACGGGCACGCATGGTTCAGCTAGGAGATTCAAAGAATGAAGAATGTGTGTAACGAAGGCAATGATCATGTATAAAGATGGAAAGAGTCAAACCATCTAAATCGCCAGAACATATAAGGATGCATAATGTATGCAGGGATACCGGTCTCTATATAGCAAGGACACGGGAAAGTAAGGATGGCGGATGGTTAATCCATCTATGTATGCAGGAGGTTATAGTATAGTAGTCCAGGGTATATTATCATTCAGGCCGTGAATGTTGGTTCCCAAACGATAAACCCATCTTTGTTCCCTTTCAAAAAGTATTTTAGGAATGTTTTTGCCTGCTGTGATCTCCTCTATGACCGTCCATTTTGCATCATTTGCTGTATGGTTGACAGATAGGAAATGCTCACTCAGTTTGGTAGTGACCCGTCTGCACCTAATGTTACTCCGGTGTTCACATATCCGGAGTTTGACTTTTCTTGTGGTCATGCCTACGTAGCGTAGGCCACAAGGACAGGTAATGAGATAAATAACGTTGGGCGTGTTACAGTTAGTGTGCCCTCTTTGAGTCCATACCCGTCCGGGTTCAAGATTCAAAGTGTTAGTATGTGAAGTCAAATGACATATGCTGCAGTCAGAGCAGGGGAACTGTCCAGTGATTTTAGGTAAACCCCATGCTTCGGTGATTGATCTTTGGGACGTGTCTGATTGTGCGATGGGGCGTGTATGTACAAGACTATTGCGCAGACTAGGAGCTCGTTTAAAGGAAAAAAGAGGTTTTTCCCATCTGCGGTTGTTACTGTTGATAATACCCCAATGTTTTGAAATGGCTTTCTTCATTTTGTCGGATAGGGTGCTGTAGGTGGTTACACATGTTAGCGGTATGGGAGCAACCTCTTTAGCATAGTCCAGCAACAGCACTTCCCTAGGTTGGTGTCTAGCACGTTTGTAACTTCTAGACAGCAGGGCAAGAGGGTACCCTCTGGCTGATAGTTTAGTGGTCAGATCTTGGGATTGGTTTTTAAAGTCACTCAGGGAAGTGCAATTCCGTCGGAGACGGAGGAATTGCCCGTAGGGCAGATTCTCCCTCAATGGACGAGGGTGGAAGCTCGTGAAATCAAGAAGATTGTTCCTCGAAGTAGGTTTATAGTGTGTCTTAGTGTGAAGTGCACCATGTTTCTTTGTAATTACAACATCAAGGAATACAACTTCAGAACGGTCATAGGTGTGAGTGAATCTCAAATTTGGATCCAAGGTGTTCAGCCAGATGAAAAAGGTGTGGAGGGCGTTGATATCGCCTTGCCAAATTAAAAGCACATCATCTATGTACCGTCTCCATAGGCCTATGGAGGATCTGTGCGGATTGGTGTCTGGGAGGATGAACTTTTGTTCGAAATCATAAACGTACAATATAAGTGTTTGTTTTGAACCTGTGGACCCATGCTCTTTTGATATACAGTGCTCTGTTTACATTACACTGACTTTGTTGTTTCCCAGACCTGTGAATTAGACAGATTGTAGTTAGTACTCTCCTCTGGGAAGACTCCAAAAATAACCAAAATCAGGCCTCCCTTGATCTCTTGCCCCAAGACCTCCGAGACAGTCTCACCTATACTTTGCAAGAAGCCCTGGATAGGAGAACGCTGCCAGAACATGTGCATGTCATCCGCATCATCGAAGGCGCACCTCAAACAAACCTTCCGTTGTTCACCTCCCCGTTTAGAAAGTTTCTTCGGGATCCAATATGCCCTATGGAGTGTGAACATATGATTTCTCTTAAGATGGGTGGCTTTAACCACATTCCATAAAGTACGCATCTATACTTGCCATAGGTACATTACCTTGGTCGAAGGCAGGTCTCTTCTCCAGGACTCCTCCATGGGTACTAATGGTAGCTCCCCCTTGACCAAAAGCCAAGACCATTTGGAGACCTCTTTACGTTGATAGAGGGGGCCTCGTAGAATCTGTTCGTGTTCTTCATTTACTTCTCCCTCTATATCTAACTTAGCAGCCCAGCTAGGTAGTTGATAAAACTTAAATCTTGAAAGTCTTTGATGTGTGATATTGTAAAGCACATCCCATGGAAGAAGTTTATTCTCTTGAAGCAGTTGACCCCAATTAAAAATACCCTCTTCCAATAAAGGGGTTGGTATACTATCTTTTAGGCAGGCGGGAGTGCCTGGGGAGTTCCAAATAGGGGCCGCTGCACTATAATATGGGATCTTCAGGATCTTCCTAGTATGATACCAAATTTCGCAAGCAGATCTTAAAACCTTAAGTTTGATTTTTTTAAAGTATTTTGGGTGCCCAAACTTAAACAAACAGCCATCACCGCTCTGTGAAATATTTTTGGACATTGCTAGAAGTAGGGGAGGGAAACAAGAAGAGTTGAACAAGAGGGACCTTACATTCTTTAATCGAAAGGCATAACAATAAAAATGGAAGTCAGGACTATCTATACCCCCTTCTAACTTTGCACATCGCAACTTCCTCCACGCAATCCTCACCCCCTTGTTGGACCAGAAAAAACTATTTATAAGCCCTCGCAGATCTTTCAAAGAAGAGTGATCAAAGGATAAAGGGATCGTATCGAAAATTAAAGTGAATTTCGGCAGGATTTACATTTTGATCAAATTTGAGTGGCCCCAAATAGACAATGGAAGACTGCTCCAAGATCTTAATAATACAGCCGCCTCTTTCCATTTAAGTCAAGATTTATTTGGGTTAATTTAGTAATATTCTGTGTAATTTGGGTGCCTAAGTATTGGATTTGCTGTGTAACTGTAGGATTACTTGGTAGTGTGTTCCATGACATAATTTCTGTCTCTTGGGCATTAATTAGGTTACCTGAGGCCCTCCCAAACTTCAACAGGATGTTCTCCAGGCAGGGCAAGATGGCAGGGGAATCCCTGGAGAAAACCATCAAATCGTCCACATATAGCGCAACCTTTTTTTCCCATCCCTCCCATCCAAACGAGGTAAATATATTACTAGCCCTAATAGTACAGGCCAAGGGTTCTATGTATAAATTGAACAATAGGGGGAAAAGGGGGCACCCCTGTCTCGTCCCCCACTCTAACTTAATTGATTTAGAGAGGTTACCATTAACAATAAGTCTGGCAGTGGGGCTTTTATAGATGTTATTAATTGCTCTGACAAATTGTTCTCCCAGTCCAAGCTTTCAGGTCATGGGTCATATAAGTTAAAAAAGGGCAGTTCACCCTGTCAAATGCCTTCGCTGTATCAAATGTGAAGATCATGAGGGGTAAGTTATTAGTGGAGGCTATGTCAGTTGCCCCAATCAAATCATGCGTTAGGTCATGAAGTTGATGGCCCCTAATGAGTACCTACCATATTACTTTTCTACCTAATTGTGTATGGCCTGTGTCCAGCTAATGGGTGTAAGTGTTTACAAAACGCATGTGCTCCTAATGCCTCATATGTGTGTAGAGGTATTGGACATGTTATAAATCTTTGTATGGAAGAGTAACTCTGTGTGCAGGTGTTCAGCATGTTCCAGACAAGTTTTTGGTTTTGCAGAAAAAGTTTCCAACAGGAAAAAGATTTTTGCATAGTAGATACTAAGGGCCCCATTACGATATTGGGCGGAGTTTCCTCAGCCTGAGATTGTCTTGGTCATGGGATCGACCGACACTCGGTCGGCGGTCCCGATCGACTAACTAGGATGCTACCGAACACTGTTCGGTCGCATTCCTATACTTTACAATCGGAGCCTGTATTCCGGCCGCAAACCAGCCAGAATGCATGCTCTGATTGTAAAATACTATATGCAGTTCATCCCTGCACCAAGGGGTGCAGGGATCAACGTGGTGCCAAAGTTGTGGGATCTAAGGGGCACAACGTCCCCATACATTTTTTATTTAAGAAAAACAGTTTCCCTACATTTTTTATGAACAGGGAATTGAGAATTGCTTTAACTGAAGAGTAATGCAGGGACTCTCCTGTGCTATGAAACTGAAGGAAGAGCAGACAACTAAAGAAGCCTTCTTGAGAGGGTGTCTGCTACTTGATTAAAAATGTGAATGTGAGCAACTGTTTAATCTGCAAATTCCCCCAACTTCGACCACTGGTCCTCTTCCTCCTCGTCATTTCTATATCACCGGAGGTTAAGGCCTGCCCTTTTCCTCCTCATTCTGTATAGCCACTGAAATGATAAGGCAAGTTTTTCTCTTCCTCGATGTTATCTTTTATTAGAGGTAAACAACGTTTACCACAAAACTTTTTCCCCGCGTTTTAATTCCGCATACCATTACTCTGCAAATCGGAACAACGACTTGCGGAGGGGGGGGGGAAGGTGTTGGATTTAAAATCCAACACCTTTCCTAATGTCCGCACAGACTGGAGTTGGAATAGTAAATTAGACTATTCCAGCATCCAGCGCCCCCCCTCCGTAAGTCGTTGTTACGACTTGCAGGGTACTGGTATGCGGAATTACAACGCGGTCGTTGTAACGACCGCATTGTAATTCCCTGCAGGGAAAAAGACTGCGGGATAACGAGGCATATTCTTTATTAGAATGTAAAGGTCTGTTTCTCTCCTCCAGTCAAGTTGTCCGTTACTTGGAAATACTCCCAGAGGATGTCCAGCACAGTGGCATGTACATGGGGCCGTTGTACCATCATTGGAAGCTCGCCTATCCAGAGATCTGTTGTTTAGTTCCTTAAAAGGGCCAGTCATTTTGCTTCATCCATACAGAGATGTGAAACTCCATCTTGTAGACCCCTTCGGGTACCTGAGATTACTTCAAGAAGGTAACGAGCTGGAGACCTGGTTGCTGGCAGAATTCTGAACCCAGTGTGCCGCTGTTGGACGTGGCCCTTGTTGCAGGGTCATCCCTGAACATTTTGCCTTCCTCCTATATTTTTTCTGACCTGTTGTTGGCTGTTTTATGACTCTGGGCACTTTACCACTGCTGATCAGTGCTAAAGTGCATATGCTCTCCCTATTGTAAATTAATGTATGAATTTGTGATTCCATGATAGGTTGGTTTGGTTTACCTGTCAGACCCTAGTACAGTGCACCAGGAGTGCCCAGGGCTTGTAATCCAAATACTGCTGGTAGGCTTGCAGCACTGGTTGTGCCACCCACAGAAGCAGCCTGTAAACATGTGTCTAAGGTCTGCCATTGCAGAGCCAGCGTGCAGTCTGGTACTGTCATGCTGACTGGGCAAGTGCACCCACTTCCCAGTCCCTAAACCTTCCCTTTTCTTCATATCAGACACCCCTATGGTAGGCCCAAGGGCAGGGTGCATTGTAAGGATAAGGTAGGACATGCCCTGGTGTGTGTGGCATGTTCTAATAGTGAATTACAGCCATTTTCGTTTTTCACTATTGCAAGGCTATCTGTTCTACGTAGGCCAGAATGGGCAGTTTAGTTATTACATCTTATAATCCTAACTGATTCAGAGAACATGGTAGAATTTAGTATGCCTGAACTCAGGATGATAAAATACATCTTTTAGTAAAGTTGGTTTTAACATTCTGGGTTTGAAAATGGCACTTTTAGAAAAAGGCATTTTCTTGTCTAAACCATTCAAACCTGCCTCTGCTAGGCTGTGTGTATTCCTTTGTCTGGAGTTTGAGTGACAGGGCTGGGGAATTCCAGGAGACAGGGTGAGGTGTCCCAGTGGTGAATAGAGAGATCTGCATCCAGATGGGTGGGAGGAGTTGCACCTGGGATCTGAGTAGGGCTGTGCCTGCCTTCCACAATGCTGGCTCCACCTCCTGGGGAGCGGCTGATGTCTCTGCCCTGCACAGTGAATGAAGAGAAGGAATCCTGTCAACAAAGTGCTCCAGTGCTGTACTTGCCTTCCACAATGCTGGCTCCACCTCCTGTGGGGCGTCTAATGTTTCTGCCCTGCACTGTGAAAGGGAAGGAGAAGTCTGGTAAACAGAGTGATCAGGAACTGGTTTGGACTGGGCAAAGGCCCCTCTGCCTTCAGAGGAAAAATGATTCCTGGGTATAAATATTGGGACCCTGATCCCAAGAATTTAGATCACTTTGGGAAAACAAGAAGAACCTCTGCTGAGGGAGGAACCAGAAGAAGCTGAGGAGGAAACTATCCCTGAACCTAGGGGATTGGCCTGCAGTGGTTGCCTTACTGCCAAAGAGAGGAGAAAGGAACTTTGTGTGTACTTTTGCTCAACTTGTGAAGGATCTCTAAGGGCTTGGAAAAGAGCTTGCCTCCTGCTGAAGTCTCAGGAACAACAGACTTCACCCCCCAGCTCCCCAAAGTTCTTTGGAAGTGCCTGCTGCTGTTGTTGGGCCTTCTGAGGGACTGCGTGTCGCAAGGAGCTGGAAGCGCGACTCAAGAAGGAGAAGCGTGCCGCCGTCGGAGCTGTTGTCGTCGCATCTCGTAAAGTGTGTCGCCGCTGCAGCATCGCATCGAGCGGAAGCGTCTTGCATCATCCAGGAAGTGTCTCGCAACGCCGAAGAAGCGTGTCGCCATCGCAGCCATCGTAGCTGACGCATTGCACCGCATCAAGGGAAGAGTCTTGCATCGAGGAAGAAGCGTGTCGCCATCGCAGTCATCGTAGTTGTCGCATTGCACCGCATCAAGAAAAGCGCCTCGTATCCACGGAGAAGCGTGCCGCCGTCGGAGCTGCCGTCGTCGCATCGCGTAAAGGGGTGTCGCCGCTGCAACATCGCATCGAGCTGAAGCGTCTCGCAAACGTCGGAGAAGAGTGTTGCTGCCAAGGCCGCTGTCGTCGCATCGCGTAAAGTGTGTCGCCGCTGCGACTGAAGCATCGAGTCGAGTCTTCTCGCAACATCGGAGAAGCGTGCCGCATCTGGAAGATCTTCACGTCTTTATTTCTTTGCACCAAAAACTTCATCGCATCAACATTGTTGCAACACTTTCGTTGCCCTGCGTGTCGCATCTAAAAGGTACATTGACTTAAAGTGTCGCATTTAAGAACTTAAGAGAACTAAGCAAAATTCAACTATCTAAAGTAACAGTATTGTGTGTTTTTGTCATTTAATGGTCTTGTGGTAAATCTATATAAAGAATACTTATTTTTGATATAAAACCTGTGTGGTGTCTGGTAGAAATGGGATTTCTGGTTGGCTAGGGCTTGCGCCAAAGTCAGGCAGAAACCACCACTCTAGTCAGGGCTGGGGAGTTACACGCCAAAGATAACCCCTGCTCACCCCCTTGGTAGCTTGGCACGAGCAGTCAGGCTTATCCCGGAGGCGATGTGTAAAGCGTTTGCGCGCGCACCCAGCCACAACACCCAAGGCCCACCACAAAGGAAACTCCACACAAGGTATTATATAAAAATAGCCTTTGTATTACCAAAACACATTAGATAAAACCACACACTTTACAATGTGCCAACAGGCACGGGCAGAGTTTACAAGGGATTATATGTACAGGGGACAGGGCCACATGGACCACTGTCAGGAATTAGCACTTTGTAGAAATTAGCACTTAGAACATAGGAATAATGCTTTAGAACATAGCACATACAATCACTGTAGCACTAAATAACATATATAGCACACGACCAGTAACTACTGCTAACAGGTAAGTACCACCTACGCAACCCTAACCACCTTAGGAGAATATCGCGCGGGGAACCAGGACCTTACTAGCACCACCTGTACTAGGAGAAAACAACCACCTAAGTATTACAATACCTGTAGGGGTAAACGCACATTACACATGATGCATCACATTCAGAGGTGTAAGGAAGGAAAACACGTGATGCATAAAATACATTCAGCTGTGTAAAACAAGGCACATGACGCATAAAAACACATTCAGAGGTGCAGGAAAGGACCAATAGCGCAAAACTCACATTAGCCACCACTTGTGGCAGTCCCTAGGCCAACTGGCCTTGTCGGGCTAGGACGCCCTGTGTCCAGCAGAGTCAGGGCAAGACTGCGCACGCAGTCAGGGCAAAGCGCAAAGGGCCCCAACCTAAACGTTGCAGCTGCCCACTAAGTGCTGGGCAGCTGTGGAAGGAGTGTGAGCACCACTGTGCCTGTACACCAACTATGGCCGTTGTTGGAGCCTCGGGGCTCTAAACAAATATTCACCCACTGGAGCGCACTGGCTCCCGAAGCTAATATGTGCCAATTAGAGGGAAGAAGAAAGGGAAGAACTTGTCCCCCACGGGGGAGCGTACTCGCGCTCTGTGCCAACAATACTGTGCACGTGGGGGCCCTCTAGGCTCTTTACAAAGAATGCCCGGCGTGGGAGTCCTTCTGGACTCTATAAAACAATGTGCCCCGTTGGAGCCTCGCTGGGCTCTGAGGAACCAATGCCCCCTTAACGTTGGAGCGCACTCGCGCTCGGAAACCACCAATGCGGTACGCGTTGGAGCCTCGCAGGCTCTAAACAATAATGCCCCCCAAAGCAATGTGGGAGCCGCATGGGCTCCTTAACAAATCTTGGCCCCGTATGCTGGAGCGGCCCGCTGTCAGTTACGGGGCCGCTCTGGTATCACTACGAGAGCCCCCCACTCACCGGGTTCCAAGGGAGGACTCCAGGCTCCTCGTAGCGCGGAGGGGCAGGCACCGACAATGTGCCTCGCGCCCCCTCCGCACCAGCTCCGGCCGCACTCCTCCCGTCAGGATTCAGCGCGGGGTGGGCTCCCGCCTGGATGCCTCGGCACTTCCCCTGGGCTGCAACCGCGCGGGGCTCCCTCAGCTCACGGGAGCCCCGGTCACCTCCACGTTGTTCTGCTTCTCTCGGGGAAGCACGGGGTAGGCTCCCGTCGGCTTCCTGTGTTAGGCCACGCCCCTGTCCCTTCCGAGGCTGCCTGACTTCCTGGTTCGTCGCGTTCGTGGCTCGGGCCGGCGGCGGTGAAGCGGGGACAAACGAGGGGAAGGCTCCCTCTTACTTGAGGTGAATAAACGGGGTGGGCACCCGATAATTAAATAAGCGGGGTGGGCACCCGCCAATGACCACGGCAATGCGGGGTGGGCACCCGCTTCAAATCTCAGCACCCAGAGGGGGAATCCCTACGCCGGGGATTCCATCAGTTAGGCAAACAGTTCGGTGCGGCAGAGGCGTCACCGAAGCGCTCTCTAAGCGCTGGGGTCCAAATAAAGCGCTCCTAGCGCTATATGCAAAATAAAAGCGCTTCCAGGCGCTTAGGGGATAAGGCAAGTCCAGCAAAGTCTAGGAAGGTAGGCAGGGGGACAAGGCTGGGCCAGGGGCCAGCTCACTGGGCCCTCCAGGCAGGAAGGCAGTCCTAAGTGGCGGTTCCTCCTGGCCGCCAGCAGCAGCAGCCCCCCTCAGATAGGATCCTGGAAGAGAACAGATTCTGTGGGGACGCAGCCCCATTTTTATACACCTTTTCCCTTTGTTCTGGGTTCAAGGTGAGGGGAAAAACCAGTCGCAGCTGGTTGGGGAGCACCCTTGATGTGCTCAGCCCCTCACTCTATTCACTGGCAGGGCTAGGGTCATCAGTCGCACCACAGGGGGCGGAGCCAGCATTGTGTGGGGAAAGCCCTGCCCTATTCAGGTCCAAGGTGCACTCCTCCCCAGCCATCAGCATGCTAATCTCACACTCACCACTGGAGCAGACCCAACCAGACTCCTGGAGCCAGGCTCACCAGCCAGCTCCAGCCAATCACACGCCAGACACACTTTACACTAATATGCCAACTCCTAGAAGTGGCACTTCCGCACATGACATAATCACGCATTATATATCATTGCGAAGCATTCGATCACACGAGTCCGCACATACCAAACTCGAGCCTGCACACCCCACGCATCAGGAACTACCAGGGACACATACATTCCCCATGCATTCCTATGGGAGGGCAGTCCTATCTCACCACATGCACTCAGAGGGCGCACGCACTTTACTCTGGGACACAGGGAAAGTGCGCAGAAACCAAAAATCACTACCACCAGGTCACCAATAAAAGCAAAAAGTCCAGGGGTGAACCTGCCAGAAGGGCCAAGTCCAACAGTGTTCATTTGTAGTGTTGTCACTTGGTTACTGTATGTGTTCACAAATGCTTTACACACTGCCTCTGAGATAATTTGTTACAAGTGCATACCTGTGCCAACTAGGGACCCCCAAGTCTAACATTGGTGGTCAGCTGTGAGTATTCTGGACTTGAATTTGTGACTCATGTACAGTGATTGGTGAACACTACTTATTGAGTGCAGACCATAACGCAACCAATACTTGGTAGATTTCTTTTTGGGACTTTCTATTTTTGTGAACCGCCAAGCTTAACCATGGTGGAGAAAGCAGCATCCATAGTCTCTGTTGATAATGAGTTGGAATGGGAAGAAGCGAAATTAGAAAGCTACAAGGTACAACAGCTGAAATTCTTTTGCAAAAACAAGGCAGAGTTCTACAAGGCGCTGAGGGCCTGGGTAGAAGCAAGGAATGCCACTGATGATGATAATGCAGAGGAGCAGCTGGAAGGGCCAGAGGGTCCAAGAGGAAGGAGAACCCCTTCCCCTGCCGGTAGCAGTGTTTCTGTTAAAAGTCTATCTCCTGAGGAGCTGGCAGATAGAAGAGAGTGTAGGATGCACGAAATGGAGCTGACCAAGCTCAAGTTAAAAGGGCAGTTAGAATTGGAATGACAAATTAGAAAGTTAGCCCTAGAGGAAAAGAAAATGGAAATGGAGCATGAGTTGACTATGAGGAAGCTTGACTTAGAGCTCGAGAAGCTTGAGGCCATGAGTGTCTCAGCACAGCAACAAGAAATGTGTGTAGCTCAGAGAGTGAGCTTTGCTGAGTGGGAGGAGGAATCCAGCTCAGATGGTGGCAGCAATATTGAATTTTCTAGTGCTGAGAGAGTAGTACACACACCCAGAGATGTGGCGCCTGACTTGAAGGAGGGGGTTAATTTACACCAGGAGGTTCAAGGATATGAGGTAGCTCCAGTGGTGCGCAGTGTTCTTGAGGTGAATTGGGAAACTGGCACAGGGGTTCATAGTCCTAGTGGTGGGAGGGATTCCCCCATGGTTGAGATCCTGGTGTGTGAGTGTGAAGACCACCCAGAAGAGTGTGGGTTGAGTGACAGAGACAGTCAGATACTGTCTTGCCAATCTCAAGAGAGTGGTGTGGAGTACGTGTGCGAGGCACTGAATGGTCAGGTAAAGGATAGTTTGGTAAACCCTTGCAGGGGACTGTGTAATCCAATTGTGGGAGAGCATATTGTAAGTCCCTGTTTTCCAGAGCTATGCCAACACCTGTTGGAGAGTGAGTTCTCTGACCGCAGCGAGCTCACATTGGAGGCAGACCTTTTGGTGGAGTCCAGAGGGTCTGGAAAGGCATTGGGGAGTGATCCCAAGATGAGTGGTTCAGGTATCTTCAAACCCAGTGTGGTGGAAGTGGCTCAGAGTAGCTCTACTAGGTCCTGTAGTAGTGAGAGGAGTGTAGGGCCTCACGTCCTGTCTTTAAGGGGAAGGAGTGAGAATGGGTTATGTCCCGGTAGTGCCCAACCTCAGTCTCAGAGCTTGGATGGTTCTTTAAGGGAACACCAGGTGGGGAGCCTAGTCTGTCCTGAGGGGCTGCCCATTGTGCGGGATCCCCTAGTGTCTGGTGAACGGGGAGTGTCTGTAAGCAGGCCTCCCTCAGTTCCGGTGTCTGGCAGTACCGCTCCAGTTGGGAGGGTGCAGAAGTCCTGATTGAGGGGTGAGAGGGGGAAAGAGTCCCCAGTGGAAGAACCAGTGGGTCAGGGGCCAGCCAGAAGGGCTGCGTCACCAGTGAATGACCATGGTGACACCACTTCTGTCCTGGGGGATCTTCGCGCACTGTCAGATGGACAGGGGTCGGGAGATCTGCGCCAGGCAGACTGTCACACGACACATGAGTTATGTGTCACCCTCAGGAGGGGGAAGTCCTGGTGCCCCAGGCGAGCGTTCAACCGCATGGGTTGGTCCCAGGGTTGGGAAGCCAGGTTCAGGTGTCGTCTGACCTGGAGGGTGGGACAACTGTATCAGTGTCCTGACCCATGTTGCTTCTACGGGTACCACTCCAGTTGGGAGTGTGCAGTACTCTGGAAGGGGGTGCAAAGGGAGGGAGTCCTCACCTCTGTCCCCGGTGCAGCCTGAGGGTTTAGACCCTAGTTTGGAGAGCCAGGTTCAGGTGTTGTCTGACCTGGAGGGAGGGACATCTGTAATCAGTGTCCCTACCAGTCTGTCTTCTTAGTGTACCACTCCAGGTGGGAGGGTACAGCCATCTGGAAGGGGGTGCAGAGGGAGGGGGTCCTCGCCTCTGACCCCGGCTTAACTGAAGGGTTTAGACCCTAGGTTGGAGGGCCAGGTTCAGGGTGTCCCCCCTGACCTGGATGCCCAGTTGCAGGATAGAACCCCTGAACTGGTGGGCGATTTGCGCAGGACACCTGCCACAGGTGCCCTGGCAATTCTGGAAGGGGGTACCACTCCAAGTGGGAGGGTACAGAGCCCCAAGGAGGAGGAGCGTGCCGCCGTCGGAGCTGTTGTCGTCGCATCTCGTAAAGTGTGTCGCCGCTGCAGCATCGCATCGAGCGGAAGCATCTCGCATCATCCAGGAAGTGTCTAACAACGCCGAAGAAGCGTGTCGCCATCGCAGCCATCGTAGCTGACGCATTGCACCTCATCAAGAAAAGCACCTCGCATCCACGGAGAAGCGTGCCGCCGTCGGAGCTGCTGTCGTCGCATCGCGTAAAGGGGTGTCGCCGCTGCAACATCGCATCGAGCGGAAGCGTCTCGCAAACGTCGGAGAAGAGTGTCGCTGCTAAGGCCGCTGTCGTCACACCACGTAAAGTGTGTCGCCGCTGCAGCTGAAGCATCGAGTCGAGTCTTCTCGCAACATCGGAGATGCGTGCCGCATCTGGAAGATCTTCAAGTCTTTATTTCTTTGCACCAAAAACTTGTCGCATCTAAAAGGTACATTGACTTAAAGTGTTGCATTTAAGAACTTAAGAGAATTAAGCAAAATTCTACTATCTAAAGTAACAGTATTGTGTGTTTTTGTCGTTTAATGGTCTTGTGGTAAATCTATATAAAGAATACTTATTTTTGATATAAAACCTGTGTGGTGTCCATTTGTAGTGTTGTCACTTGGTTACTGTATGTGTTCACAAATGCTTTACACACTGCCTCTGAGATAAGCCTGTCTGCTACCAAGCTACCAAGGGGGTGAGCAGGGGTTATTTTAGGAGTGTACTCCCTTACCCTGACTAGAGGAGGAGGTCCCTATTTGTCACAAGTGCATACCTGTGCCAACTATAGACCCCCAAGTCTAACACCCGCCATGCAGACAAAGCAGGCAGATGGAAGGGTAAAAAAATCAGGCACTAGACAAAGTGAAACGCAGCCCGAGGGTTAGAATGTTCTCCATTGAGGACCACATCTTATCTTTTGGATACACACGTGTAGGAGCAAAAAACACTGACCCCAAGGGTAGTCCAGAGAAAAGAGAGTTTTGGGAAGGACACAAGTGCTGACATCACCAGTAAGTGTATGTCACACTGGTGTGGACACTGGTGTGGCCCCATGAGAAGGAAATCTGATAGATACACATTGGCAAGCCTCCCCCTCCACTGGGGCGATGGGCAGTTCTGTACCTTCAAGAAACTCAAGGAACAGGCCTCGTGGTTGGGGAGATGGAAACAACTGAGAAAGTATGGATGCACAGAGCTAATATGACATTAACGAACAATTGATATAGCGTGGTGAAGAAAAATGGAGGGCAGGCTAGTACTTAATTTGTGAAGGAAATAAATAAATAAAACAAAAAAAGTGCATAGGCACGTTTTTAGATCAAGCCTGGGCAGCGCATGCGCTGCGAGCCATGCTGTATTGGAGTATGTACTTGAAGCCCCGCCCTCTATGCCCATATTTGTCATAGGCTTGTGTCATTGTCCTTCATAAATGCTGGCTTCTGATTCGTTCTTAGTACCACCTTGTCTTCATTTGTAACCTCCCATGAGGACTGGCTCTTTTACTTTGGTTGTTACAAGGTACGTCTTCTTTAGTGTGTAAGCACAATTTTCTTTAATGAGTTTCTTTCACTGCAGGAGGGCAGGATTGTCTCTCATGCTCAGTTGTGACCACTGTATTGTTTAACTCGTAGCAGGGGCCAAGGGAGACAGAAGGGGGCAACTCAGCGATGCCTTTAAGGAGGTCAAAGGAGCGTGATATAAATTCTGCTAGTTCTGGCATGTTTATTTTCTAAATGAACATCTATGTTAAACATGAATATGCTTTAGGTTTGCTCCTCCACTCACTTTCTAAAAACCATGACTTCAACAAAAGCCTCTTACCCTATTTTCTCAATTGGTTCCTCTGTGACATGGATGCAAAAAAAAAGAAACTCTTTGGCTGCAAATGTCTCTTTGAACACACTCTCCTGCATGCGCAAACCCGATCGGATGGGATTGGAGTGCTTTACTCAGCAGTTCTCCAGTTCCAAAGTGGCAGCTCGCTGCGCTTTGCTCCTCTGCTCAGATTACTTGTAAAGGGTGTGGTTTCACCCGCAACTTGACGTTGCTCTCGCTCATTTGCTTTTCTTACCCTGCCCACCACATAGCTCTGTCTAACGTTTGCTTACCTATGCCCTCCGTGCCTCTTCCCTCACCGAAACCATCATGTTTGCTTCCCCACACCCGCACCCTCAGTTTTGCTTCCCCACACCCTACCGGTCTGTGTTCCTTCTGCTACCTTTTGTTTGCATCCCGCCCCACACGCAGACACTTTTAAACAAGCATTTGGAATGCAATAGGTCTTGCATTTGATAGAGTTTAAGCTATTGGCATTGTAGATGACAATGCCTTTTATTTATGTTTTAAAAACCAAAACATAATTAAAAGGCATTGTCACTTACAATGCCAATAGCTCAAACTCGCATAAATGTGAGACCTATTGCATTGCAGATGCTTGTTTTTCCTTCTCAAGAGTCGTCCACTGGTTCAGACGAACACCGGGGCTGCATAGTCTTGACTCCACCTCATGCCTCTTTCTTCCCTCACCCTGCACTTCCTGTGTGTATATTTTTCCTGAATATGGCATATTAGTCCGCATGCGTTTACAACACATGCCATTACAACGCAGTCATTACAACGACCGTGTTGTTACATCGCATACCTTTATAACGCAAGTTGGAACAACGACTTGCTGTAGGGGGCGCTGAATTTTGGAATAGTATAATTTACTATTCCAACTCCAGTCTGTGCAACAGTAGGGAAGGTGTTAGATTTTAAATCCAACACCTTCTGCCCCCTAACGCAAGTCGCTATTCCGACTTGCGTTGTAAAGGTATGCGATGTAACAATGCGGTCATTGTAACAACTGTGTTGGAATGGCATGCGTTGTCTCGCATGCATGGTAAACGCTGTTTACCATTGTTCTTGCTTTCAGATTTCTTTATGTATTTATTACCGTTTTCCTGTCTTCTCTTCCACCTCCTTCCCCCTTTTCTTCCTCTCTCTGGCTCATAGTCAAAGTGTGATGATGAAAAATAAAGTTCCGTTCCCCAATATGAGTGCCGGTGACGCCCACCAGCAACCACCGGCACAAATTAAGCACTGCCCGGGCAACGGCGAAAGAGTACAGGATCTGCTCTTGACAAAAGATGGGACATAATGAACTGGAGACAACAAACTGCTGTAGACTTTCATTACCTCCAATCTAGGCCTCTTGTCTCCGACTCCATCACCTCCTTGTACCTCACTGGCACATCACCCGTTCACCGCCCCTGCACACCATGTGCATTTAAAGTGAATAATACAGAGGTTGGCTCAGCCCCGCGGAAGGAAGGCACACAATGTAATAAGAGTGTTTAAATGGTCCTCCCCTACATTGTATTTGTTTTTAGGTCTCTGTCTGATGTGAGCAGCGCATGCGCTGCACTCGGCATCCGAGAGCTTCTTGGGATCAATACACATTCCGAAGCTCTCAGAGGCGGAGTTGAAGCCCCGCCCATCTTTTTAATTGGCTAGCGTGAGCTTGCATGCAAAACGCTGGCTTTTGGTTGTAAAGGAGGCTTCTAAGTCCCTCCTTGTTGCCGCATTGTCTCCTTTTGGCCACGCCCCCCGGGATTTGATCTTTTACCAGCGACGTGACACTCTCCCCTTTATTACTTCCTACACACTTTTAGGTCTCGCTGAGCCCAGCGCATGCGCTGGCTCGAAGAGACATTTTATATGTGGGCTTCAAAAAGTGCTACCAGGCCAGCCTAGAGGTACAGTGCATGTGCGCGGGCGCGCGCGCCACGCTTACTTTCACTTTCGCGGCTGCACGGCCGCTTTGATCGCGATCACGATCACTTTCACTGCGCAGACCCAGCCTCCTCTGCCGGCACACTCACAACTGGCAACATTACGAGGGAGTACGTGCCACGTTACTTCAGTTAATTTTACTAGCTGCTCCTTCTCCCTTTTTAATTTCCTGACCAATTTGCCTTTAGTTTGACTCTTCAACTACACCTATTAAGCACCATTGGTAAACTTTAAGGATTTCATTTTAGATAAACATATTTCAATAATTACTAGGGATAAAATCCATCTTTACTCAATTTAAGTTACTCCTATCCCCTATAGAGTGCCGCCTCCATCAAATTTCGTATTCACTTGTAATCTTGTGCACTCGCAGCAAATGTGATGCCCTGGTGGCACAGCAGAGATGGTATGACGTCACCCGAGCCCAGCTGGGGGTGCCCCTTCCATTACATTCTTAATAAAGGTAAACACATGTACAGAGTGGTATGCAGCTTCATAGCAAGAAAGGTATGACAACGGACTGGCTTACATTCAGTAGGACAAATATGAACCTTTTTAAGTCCGAATAAAATCACTGCCTGCCAAGCAGACAGTATTAGAAGTTTCGTAAATTAAATGAGACTTTGGGAGAGAAAGATGAAAGCTCTAAACGTTCCAAAAGCGCTTGAACTTTAATATCCCTAAGGGAATGGAA
The DNA here is from genome assembly GCF_964204655.1 of Triturus cristatus. Lineage (NCBI taxonomy): Eukaryota > Metazoa > Chordata > Amphibia > Caudata > Salamandridae > Triturus > Triturus cristatus. The sequence goes on from NC_140579.1 coordinate 195,604,327, forward strand.
AGCTGTACCGGAAAACACACACTTATGAAGTGAAAGAGCAAGCATGCCTGCTGGAATCAATCTCAAAGTGTCACTTCACAATAATTATATTATAGAAAATGTCAACCAAAAAACAGATTATGATCAAAAAGCATACACTGGTACAGTTTGCAGAAATCTGCTGAAACCACCGGATGCCGTTAATTTGAAAACAGGCCATCATGCTGTGAGCACATCTGATCCAGCCGACACCTTTCCCTTTAATGATCACTGTTTAGAGTTGTCAAAGCCAGTGGGTTCAATTTAACTACACAGGGATTACCAGATAGTCAGTGCATCATTGCAGTGAATGAAAGAGGCTAGAACAGGAAACAAGTGTCTTTGCGGATACTGTGCTGGAGTACACAAACAGCTGCATGAATACTTACGATTTGTCTCTTCTGCAAACTCGCCTTTGTGGACTCACTTGCCGTCTGCGAGGGGACAGAGACTTTCCTCTTCTGTCTTTGATTGGGGACTGGGCACTTGAGGACTTCAGTATCTGGAGACATTTTGTATGTGGGCTCCAAAAAGTGCTACCAGGCCAGCCTAGAGCTACAGTGCATGTGCGCGGGCGCGCGCACCGCGCTTACTTTCACTTTCGCACGGCCGCTTTGATCGCGATCGCGATCACTTTCACTTTCGTGGCCGCATGGCCGCTTTGCTGCGCAGACCCAGCCTCATCTGCCGGCACACCCACAACTGGCAACATTACTTTTCTACAGCGCTTCGAAGCCTGAACTGGTCTAGCGCTTGAAATCAAGTAAGCAGAGATTCACAATGTTATTTTACATCGCAAATCACGCAGTGTTGGGCAAGGTGACACCCCTACACGTAGTTATGAATTACAGTCTCGCTTGTGTGCAGCCGGCCCAGGTACAAACAGTGTTCACGTGGGTTGTGAATGAACCCGCGATGGTGTGAGACTCCGGGGCAAACCCTGGGAAGCCCAAGGTCTCTTCAGCCCGATGTGTCCGTCTCTCGTCGCCCCTCCCCTCCCTCACGTCTCCTTCCTCCTTCCAGTTCTCACACTCTGCTTTCCTCCCTCCCTCACCTCACGCCTCCTTCCACCTTCCAGATCTCACACTCTGCTTTCCTCCCTCCCTATCTCACTTCCTGCACACAAACCTTTCCTGGCTGGGGACCAAATCTAAGAGACTTGAGTGAGATAACTAACTTAGGAACACAAGACAAAAAAACAAGCACTTTCCCAGCACTTGAAGCTGTGTGCGTGCACTACCCAGAGACGCGAGGCACGTCCAGCATTCACCGGTCTGAGGCTCGTGCACGGAACTAGCGGTCGCAAAGCCTGGGGTGCACAAGATCACACCTCAGATCTGTGGTGCACGTCTGCCACTCACCAGGCTCACGGAGTTAGCAGCAGGTGATATGGATTCAGCGAAACCTGTCGCCGGGGGACACACGGTGGCCACAGGCAATGGTGAATGCTCCCCGAATGTCATTTCCTGATGCCATATTTGTTTTTAAAATCATCTCACGGGCAGAAGCATGCACATCTGTCACTAACAAACCATCCCCTGCACCAGAGATTAATGCAGTGTGTCTGCACGTCTCGGGGGCAGGGAACCTACACACTTATCACTAACAAACCATCCCCTGCACCAGGGTTTAATGCAGCATGACTGCACGTCTGAGGGACAGGGACCCTGCACACCTATCACTAACACACCACCCCCGCACCAGGGACTAATGCAGCCTCTCCTAATAGAGTCCGGCGGGGGACCCTCTACGTACCTTGCAGGGGGGCCCCCTCAATTATAGTTACGCCACAATGGGAGAAAGGTCAACAAGAGCACTCTTTTTTCAGTGGGAGCACACAAGTGAATGGGTCTGTAGCACTTCTGAAAGTTCATTCACTGTTGATCACATAAGGTCGCTGTGATGTAGTTTTACTCCTGCTTATATTACCGCCACAAGCATTCGGTAATAAGATTTCTGCACAATTTTCTCATGAATCCAGGTCACCTGAATAAACTCGTCCAACTGGTATGGCTGTGCCTTTCTGGTCCTAGCAATCTTGAGCAGGTGAGGGGTTTGTTGAGCTTTCAGAATATTTCCTAGTAGATTAAACAAATCAGGATTCCTTGCAGCGTCCAACTTTACTACCAAAGCACAAGTACTCATTTTCTCTGCCTATTTAAAGAAAAAGCAAAGAAGAAATTGCTTAAAGGATGCTGTGCTATTACATTATGAAGAACAAGCATTTGCAATGCAATAGGTCTCGCATTTACGTGAGTTTAAGTTATTGGCATTGTAAATAATGCCTTTTTTTTTTTTAAACGGAAACAAAAATAAAAGACATTGTCATTTGCAATGTCAATAGCTCAAACGCACGTAAATGCGAGACCTATTGCATTGCAAATGCTTGTTTTCTTTGCATTCGTAACAAGATTTTCATGGCGCATGACCTGATTATCACCGTGACTATCACTATGGGATCGATACTATCACAGTTCCTTGAATAGCGTCTTCTATCATACTTTCCTGTCTTTCGGCGGGGTACGAGGTATTATGGATACAATCTCGTTGGTTCCAGAAGGAGGCACTCAGGATAGTTTCGCTTTGATTTGCTTTCGAAGTTATGGACACAATCGCTATGGGTTGGCATCTCCTGTCTCTTTGGTGGAGTACCGTGAGGCATGGGAACAATACATTAGTTTTAATATCGGGGTGGCATGAGTTGGTACCGTCGCCTCAGTTTAATATGTGGGTGCCATGGATATTATACATTTGACTTATTATTGGGCTAATAGCGACACTATAGCTTGTCCTCTTTGGATGGTGGGGGTTGTACCGTAGGCTGGGGTCTTTGGGCACGGATGTAGCGGGCATTTGCAAGGTCCCTGGGCACGCCATACAGACCCGGGAGAGCCGCTGGTGGCTCCCGCGCATGCCACTCTGGCGGGATACATTGCGTTCTCGTGCATTCTTTCTGCCGCCCGTGGGGGAGGAAGCCACGGCTACCGCAGTTAGACACCGACAGCTGTCCCCCTCTCCAACACCAAATAAGGGCATGTGTGCCGCAGGATTAAAACATTGATATTTTCCAAAGGGTTCTGATCACATAAACCCCAGATGGGGCTCACGGACTCCTGGAACACCCACATTTCGTGGACGCCAAAACCCCACTTCACCAGCCCATGGGAGTTGGAAGGAGAAGCCACCCGTGAAGCGCCCTCTCTTCACGGATCAGACCAAAAAATGCACGTCTTTCTGGCCTAATCACCAGATTTCGGGGTGTCCCAGGTATACGAGCACATGTCCCCGAGGGGCAGTGGCCAGACCCTGCACTCATCAATACTAATCCGGGATATTCCACGTATTTCTCGAGGGAGGACACTTTAACGCCCCGTATTTACTCGTTAAGTCTTCTACTGAACATAGCGTATCTCTGCGCAGCTCTTTCTGCAGAGGGTATCTCTTGGGGTGCCTGAGACACGGGGATGTTCTCCGCAGCCAGGAGGAGTTCACGCCCCACTCACTCCTAGGCGAGACTGTGGGTCTCAGACCTCTTCAGTCTCCAACCGACCCCTGCTTTACAGTAACCCGGCGAGGCGGGAAACAGGCAACTCTTGCACATAGAGGAAGAACTGCATTATGGTGGTGTGGGGGTTCATCTCTCGGAGGGTTTCCTCGTTCTGGGGGAGCACGTGAAATGTTGCTGCTGCTCTCATATTCTGTCTCACGCCTTTTCTGCTGCCCTATCCGCCTCGGGAGTCAGAGTAGAGGACACAGTTTGAAGTGACCCCCAAAACCGACCTGGGCGGTCTTCAGTATTACTTCACAAGTCACCCCAAATTCTGACCTGTGATTCGCAGTGTCACTGCACCCAAGTGACAACCGACCCTCGCCGCCCAGGGTGTCAGCAGAATTACTGCTTCGACTAATACTCCAGTTTTATTGTTACATCACAGGCGCTTCCCTTTCGCCTAAGAAATACCCTGCTGAGGGATGTCCGTTCGACGTGCAGCAACAGCCCCCACCCCGCTAGCCGAGGTGTGCTCCTCGCAGTAACCGCGATCTCGGAAACACGAGCACAGTTGCCAAAGGTCGTGCAAAACCAGAAATGCTTGAAACATTTAACATCCGCTTGAAATCCACCAAGCGCAGTCCTTTACCGAAAAGGTTTCGCCCCAGAATAAAGGCTCGTGCCCCGATGAAGCGCCCACACCAATAGTGCCAATATCGGCAACCGTTATCACAGCACACATCAGTACATAATCATAATAAAACACATGACACTGAATGTAAGTGGAGAAATATTGCTGCAGGTTTATTAGCATAATAAATATGCAAACACGGTGGGTTATCTTACGGGCGATCCCAGGGCAGGCCAGCCCCATGCCGCCTGCCCGTCTGATAAGCCTAGAGTCACCATGGCAACGCCAATTGGTGTATACCAAATGTTGGGAGGGTCCCCCCCTCCCATCCGTGGACCTCCAGTCCACATGCTTCACACGCCCCCCCGTGATGGGTGGGCGGAGCATACATGGCAGCCCCCGGTTGCTCAGACCCACAACCGCCTGTCGGTTAGCGGGGCGCCGTAGGTCTTCCAGTGGACACGCTAAAAGATCCCTGGGTATCCTGGCTTAGCACCACACGGTGCTGCTGCATGCTATACCCCTTGGTATGTGCAGACCCTGGATCGCCCTGTAACTCCTCCTGCAACACAAAGTGAAAATTGTTAGAAAAAACCTCCCCCCCCCTTTGTCCCTCCGGATGCCGGGTAAGCGGATGGGCGGGCAAGGCGAACGAGCGGACAAGAGGGCGAGGAGGGGGCGGGGACAGAATATGTACCCCCCTTAGCTCCTCCCCGCCGGAAGCAGCTACCTGTCTGGGGTCTCCCTAGGTCAAGCCCAGGGACACGACCTCCCACCCCTGTGCCTTCCTGTGGCACTAAGGCGGCCGCCCTCAAAGGGGCGGGCCGCTGCGCAACCCCCCCCCGGGCAGCCTTACATAGTGCCAATATCGGCAACCGTTATCACAGCACACATCAGTACATAATCATAATAAAACACATGACACTGAATGTAAGTGGAGAAATATTGCTGCAGGTTTATTAGCATAATAAATATGCAAACACGGTGGGTTATCTTACGGGCGATCCCAGGGCAGGCCAGCCCCATGCCGCCTGCCCGTCTGATAAGCCTAGAGTCACCATGGCAACGCCAATTGGTGTATACCAAATGTTGGGAGGGTCCCCCCCTCCCATCCGTGGACCTCCAGTCCACATGCTTCACACGCCCCCCCGTGATGGGTGGGCGGAGCATACATGGCAGCCCCCGGTTGCTCAGACCCACAACCGCCTGTCGGTTAGCGGGGCGCCGTAGGTCTTCCAGTGGACACGCTAAAAGATCCCTGGGTATCCTGGCTTAGCACCACACGGTGCTGCTGCATGCTATACCCCTTGGTATGTGCAGACCCTGGATCGCCCTGTAACTCCTCCACAGCCTTGGGAGTGGCCACCGTCACTACCAGGGCCCCCCCACCAAGACCCCTATTATTAGCAACCCGCAGCTGTCAGTGCTTCCCCTAGATCCAGTAAAAACAACTCCATGCCTAAATCCGAGAGGTGAACCCCATCGCCTTTGAGACATCCCGTTGATTTGGCATGCAGAAGGCCATGCCTGATGAAACCAAAGCCTCTTTGCTCAGTGAACTTGCGCATAGCGCTGTTAACCTTTCTTCTAGATACCTCGATGGCGTCGCCTGAGCGAGCACCATGCCAAATCGTGCGTGGTGTCATCTCAGACCACCACAGTTCACACGGCCCCAACAACACGCTCAACTTGCAGAAAGTATCCCTCATGTCTTGTAGTAGAGCTCTCCTTCCTAGTGATGTGAGGTCATTCCCCCCCAGGTGAACCACCAAGAGGTTGGGCGGGAGCCACCCTCCCCGGAGTCTCTGCTTCACTTTCCGTAACAGGTCGCACCAGCGCAAGCCTGGGAAACCCAACCACGTGATGTCCGTGTTGGCAAAGCCATTCTGCCACTCTCTTGCCGCCGCCCAATGTGCCAGTCTTGCAATAATTGAGTGACCAATTACCCACACCTTCATACCTAATAAAGAGAAAATTGGTTTTGAGTATATGTTTATTAAGCGAAAAACATAAGCAAAATCAGCACATCTACAGTCAAGGTATACGTCAATCAGGAAACCAGCGAAGGAGGGGAGGCCTAATAAGATTGTAGGTCACGACTAGACAGCCCAACCAATGTGACCCACAGCCCCCCCCGGCCACCCCTAGGGCCGGATGTACCGCTTGAAGCAATGCGATTGCCAGCGCCCCACCATCATAATACCTTCTGCGGGCATTCCTGCCAGGAACGCTGTGGTGGCCGCACCTATGCGGAACGAGTGGCTGCTGAATATTTTGCCCCTAACCTCATGGCCAGACAGCCTAAGGCAGGCCTTGAGGATGTGGTCCACTTGAAATCTAGTGACCGGGAGGCCATCCTGATGCACTAGCAGGTAACCCGCCCCACGCGGGCGAAGCAGCAAGTAGGTTCTGACCCAAGCTACCGGGCAATATCTCTCATCCCCCAAGCCATGTAGCACCACTACCCGCCCTCGCCCTAGCTGGTCAGTTTTGGACTGTCTAATGACTATTTTCAAGCACCCCGGCTCTAGTTCTACGTCCTTTACGTTCAGAGCCACCCCCGAGGAGTCAGATTTTGAGCGGGCCACTAGTTCCCCTATCCTGAAGGCACCAAAGAAGGCTAGGGAAAAACAGGCCGAGAACAGTGTAGCTTCGTACCCTGAGTGGGTGGCCCTATCCATACAGTCCAACATTCCTTGTAGCAGTGAGAAAGTAATGGGGGACCTGGGATCAGGGGATCGCGGAACCAGTTTGGCCCACCCTCGCAAGGCTGCCTTGATCACAAAAGCCTTGGTGGGATCAGCCTGACCCCTCAGTCTGGCGTGGTGGCTGATGGCAGCGAGGTGACCCGATATCCAGGAATGAGTTTTGCCCTCCCCTCTGGCCCACAGCAAGAATTGTTGGACTCTAAGTTCCAGGGCCACCTGATCCTCCTCCCAGCCCCCTGTAATTGCACAAAAAAGGGTGACACAGCTCCCGTAGCGCTTCGCAGTTCTGGGGGCTAAGGACCGTTCTCCCAGCTCCCTCATCCGTGGTCCCACTTCAGCAGCCGCCACAAGTGCGGCGGGAAAGGGGTCCCCTCTTGACGTGCGCTCGGCCAGGCCTCCCGGAAGCGGTGCCACTGGAAACGAGACAAAGAGTCAGCGGCAACATTAGAAATCCCTTGAATGTGCCTGGCCCTGCACTCTACGTTGTTAAATAGGCAGGCCCTGACAAGCTCTCGCAGTAGACACAGGACTAGGGGGCAGCTGGCAGACTGGGAGTTGATGGCCTGCACCACCGCCAGGTTGTCTGACCAGAAAAGCACCCGTTTGGCGGCCAGAGCCCTGGGCCAGAGATGAAAAGCAACCACAATTGGGAAGAGTTCCAGGACGGTGATCTTGGACGTGACCTTTTTCTTGTGCCAGGCGTTAGGCCACCTCTCTGCGCACCACTCCTTGTCCAAAATCACTCCGAACCCTTCCCGGCCAGACGCATCAGAAAAGAGGGCCAGCTCCCGGCTGTTGGCCCAGGGGTCGCGCCAGATGACAGCCCCATTAAAGTTGACTAGGAAGTCTGCCCACATGATTAGGTCTTCACGCATCCCCTTGTTCAGTTTAACCATGTGGTGCTTCCTGCTCACCGAGGCCGTAGCTCTAGCTATCCTTCGCGCAAATGCCCTGCCCGCGGGGATGACTCTGGCAGCAAAGTTTAGCTTCCCCAGAAGGCTCTGAATGGCAGCCAAGGAAACCTTCTCCCTCCCTACCACTTGGCTAATCTGATCTCTCAGGTCCCGCACCTTGTCGGCTGGCAGCCTGGCCTCCCCCGCCACTGTGTCCAGCTCGATCCCTAAGAAAGAGAGAACCTGAGCCGGGCCCTCCGTTTTCCTAGGGGCTAAGGGAACGCCAAGATGATGCATCAGGACCTGAAAATCAACAAGGGCTGCCCTACATTCCTGAGTGCCATCCCTCCCGATGAATAGGAAGTCATCTAAGTAATGGGAAACCCCAGAAACGCTGTAAGTGTGCTGGAAGGCCCATTGAAGGAAAGAGCTGAAGGCCTCGAAGAAGGCACAGGAAACCGCGCACCCCATGGGCATGCACTTGTCAAAGTAGTACATGCCGTCCACCTTGAAACCCAGCAGGTGTTGGCTGCTGGGGTGCACTGGTAGTAACCGAAAGGCCGACTCAATGTCGGCCTTCGCCAACCAAGCTCCTTTGCCAGCCCTCCTTACCAGGTCAAGTGCGACATCCAATGTACAATAAGACACCGAGCATGACCCCTCCTGAAGGCCGTGGTTTACTGAGCTCCCCTCTGGGTAAGACAAGTGGTGAATCAGTCTGAAAGACCCTGGTTCTTTTTTAGGGACCAAGCCAAGGGGGGAGACTACAAAGTTGTCTAACGGGGGCTCCCTGAAAGGACCCGCCACCCGTCCCAGCCTCAGTTCCTTCTGAACTTTTTCCTTTAAGACCTGTGGGAGGACCCTGGCAGATCTGAGGTTCTCCGCATCGCGGCCGGACAGGGGACCTACATAAGGGATGGTGAAGCCCAGCGAGAAGCCTTCAAGCAGGAGCGCACTGTCAGCGGAGAGGGGGTACAGTCTGAGTAACTCTAGCATGCGGTCCAGAATGACCGGGGAAGGACCCTTGCTGGCCAGGAGCGCAGGAGTGCAGGCGACTAGATCGGTGGGAGAGTGGTGGAGGGGTGAGGCCGCAGCTGGGGAAAGGAGTGGGGGCGACTCAAGCAGATGGTTTGGCGGAGTCAGCAGGCTTCTTGTCCTGTTTGGTTTGGCACGAGGAAGCGGGGTGACGCCCCCCGCACTTGCTGCATGAGTGCTGGAAACGGCACTTGACCCCCCAAGAGCAAGCGCCGGCATTGAAAAGGTTGCAAGTCCCAGGCGAGACCCGCTTGGCCCCCCCTCCCCTGCCACCTCCTCTACGCCCCCCCCGAAAGGACTGCCTCGCGTGCTTAGCATTGAACTGGGAGCTCCCTGGCTGTCCGCCCCCTCCTCCTGACCCTTTGGGAAGCGAGGCAGGACTCTTGGATCCCCGAGACCCCATGTGGTCCATCCACAGCTGTACCTCTTTCTGGTCCCATTCCATCTCTGGGCAAATGGCCATCTTCTTTCTGAACTCCATGTCATAATTGAGCCACCCTTCCCCGCCCCACTTCTGCGCCTCTGTGTGAATTAGCCTCTGGTACAGTACCAATGCCTGGCCCTGTTCAGGAAATTTTTCAAGTATAACCGATTGAAGAATGGAAAAGGCGGCTAGCCAGTTATCTATTGTTTTATCCGGCCACTGCTGGAACCTGACCTTCTTATCGTCCTCCTTCCCCCCAAGCCTACGCGCGTCTTGCCCATGCTGGCCCAGCAGAAGTAGTGAAAAGATGTCTAAAAACTCACGCCTCCAGATGAATTCTTTTACTGCTAAGGGGACCTCCCAGATCAGCGAGCTATGGCCAGACAGGAGCGGGGCATGAGTAAACTCCTTCTTAGCTGGGACCTGCAGTGGTGAGCGTGGTACTGTAGCGCTAGCTAGTTGTGTGGACGCGCTGCCCCCCGGGGCGGGGGGGGGGGCGGTGATATCAATGGCGGCAGCAGACTGCCCGGTTAGCGGCTCACCTCCTGCTGGTTGACGCTGCTCACCCCCTGCCGGGAGGGGCCCCGGAGCCGGGGGGCCAGCGGGAGCCGCCTTCTCCTGCCTGGCGGACATGACAGGCCCTGCCACCGCTGCCGGTTCTGCACTTCTGGGCAAGGAAATAGGCGGTGTGCACGGCACCGTGGACAGCTCGGGGGCCTGACGACATGTCCCTTGTGGTGCCCAAACAGTGGCTGCAGCGGAAGGGTTCCCTCCCGCACTGTCAGCAGTCGGCCGCCCCGCAGCTGAGGCTGCCCGCGAGAAACCCGCCCTGACCTCTTCCATGAAATTTTTAAGGGTCTCATTGAGGTTGGCGAGATCCTCCCTGGATGCAAAGTTAGTGGCATGAGAGCTCAAACTACTCGGTGGTGGTGGGCCAGCCGGGGACGGCGGGGGCGGAAGCCCGGAAGAGCCCTTGACGGCGGGCACAGAGCGGACCCTGTGTGCAGTTCCTTCAGCCGGGAAGTCTCTAACTGTGGCCCTGCGGATTCGTTTGGGGCGGGGAGGTCCCGCCTCCTCGTTCGACTCTTGTCCCGTCGTGTGACCCCCAGAGATGACCCCAGAGTCATCAGGGCAGCTGGCCTTGAGGAGGTCTGCAGCCCAGGCCAGTCCTTTGGATTTGGCCATCTCAATAATTGCTGCTAACTGTGCGTCTTGCGAATTGCCCAGCTGGGTCTCATCGACCTGGGACGGCGTCGAGAAGAGCGCTGGGGTGCCCTCACTATCCATCTCGGACTGGGTCCTAACTCTCGCGGAAGCGAACGCACCTCCTTCAGCTCAGAGCGTATTGCTGTCCCAGATTTCACCCCTTTTCCGGCAGCAAGCGTGATCGTCTGATACACCTAAACCTTCGCACGAACCTTCGCACGATCGAAGTAAAGACGGGCGACACGACGGAGCACGACGGACCGCAGCAAGGCGAACGAGCGGACAAGAGGGCGAGGAGGGGGCGGGGACAGAATATGTACCCCCCTTAGCTCCTCCCCGCCGGAAGCAGCTACCTGTCTGGGGTCTCCCTAGGTCAAGCCCAGGGACACGACCTCCCACCCCTGTGCCTTCCTGTGGCACTAAGGCGGCCGCCCTCAAAGGGGCGGGCCGCTGCGCAACCCCCCCCCGGGCAGCCTTACATACACACTGTTAAATATTCCCTTGCTGCACCACTGCCCCTGTGTGATTACTGTCCTTAGCCACGATCCCGGGGAGGCCTGGCTCACAAAGCCTGTTTGAAAGAAATATGCAGATTGCACTGAAGGCCAGCTCGGGTCCACACCACTGAGGCTACCTTTGGGTTCGTTTTATTGTAGAGAAGGAAGAAAATTGGGTTTTTTTAATAAAAAAACAAAAACATAAATGGTCATCTGAGCGGTAAGCGGCCACCCCAAGGCCATCCAAAGGTGCTCCCATCAAGTCCACCCTGACCCTAACCTGTTGGCTCCCAGCACACATGAGCAGTGGCTTCTACCCTTTCATCTTGAGGTCCCCTCCTCCAGCCCCTAAGAGTAGTTACCCTTTCACAAAGAGGCATCCTCCTCCCAGACTTAGGTGCCCCCCTCCAGCCCACTTTGAGGTGTTCACAATGAGGTGCTCCTCCTCCTAAAGAGTGTCCCCCACTGAAGAGGACCAACAAGGCCGAAACCAGTCTGGGGACCCGGTCTGGTAGTTCAGAATGAACTGTTTCTGTTGGAGCAGGATCAAGTCTAATTTGCACATTCCTGGTCCTTGTATGGAGCGGTATAGAGGGGAACAATTATGGACTACAATGAGATCTGAACAATTACCAGTGGCTGATGCTAATTCATTTATGTGATGAAGCTCAACATGGTCAAAATTGGTAGCTTGTGTTCATGTACAGCGGGTATGTAAGTCTGAAATGCTGGCCATTTTCTTCAATAGCAAAAATCGATTAACTAGAATGTGGCTCCAAGTAATTACCTGTGGCTGATATTAATTGGAGAATATTACCTATGATTTTTTTCTAAGCGAGACACCATAGGAGTGACAAATATAGCCAGATATGAGCCATTTCCTCACTGTGCCATAAGACTTAAAATGCACCTCACGGATGAGACCCAACAAGGCGGAAACATGTCTGCGGATGCATGTGTCTTCCTAATTAGGTTATGTGAACATTGTTCCATGAGACTCAAGCACCACCTCATATTGACTCCCAACAAGATGGAAACTTGTTGCTTATTTGCATACCACATGACTGAAGCTGTACCTCACTCATGAGTCCCAAAAAGGTGAAACTGCTCAGGAGTTGCCTGTGTTCTCCTCGGGAGAGGACCTAACCTGGTGGCTAGGGCTGGGCTGTTGCTATTGGAGTAGAACCATGCCTGGTTCACCTACGGCTACTTCTTGTCTCCAGAGGCATAGTGAGCAAAACAAATGAACATGGAATGGCCGTACAGAAATTACCAGTGGCTGAGATTAATTCAAGCATTCCACCCATAGTTTGATTAATTTCGCCAGTCACTACACCAACCTTCCCATCTATTGAATCATGCAAAATGCTCCTGTATTTGACTAATTTCGAGATTTCTCTATGAAGCTAGTGGTCAGCGCATGTTTGAAAACAGATCAATGGCTGACAATTGTTTTTTCCCAACAGAATAGTCTGAGCCCCTTGTCTGTGCACCATTTCTCCTCCCTTCAGTGCATGGTAGGTATGAGCCTCCTGTTGCTCGCCCGTGTGTCTTTGCCTATTTGCATATAAACATGCATACATATATATGCATATACATAAATATATATATGTATCTATATGTATTTATTTATGTTTAAACATATATGCACATATGCATATGTATGTATTTATATATATGCGTATGTATGCATGTATTTATAACTGCATTTATATAAATATGATAATGTATGGAAGAGCTGTGGTGCAGCGGCCAGGGTAACTGACTCCAGAACCCAGGGGTTCAAGGTTCGATACCCGGCCCCAGTGGCAGATTAGCCCAGCACCATGTGACTCTGGGCAATAGCTTGCTTAATCTTCCCGACGTCCCCCAGCGCCTAGAGACCCTTATGGGTGATCGTTCGCGCTTTACAAATGTGGATTATTATTATTATTACATATAAATATATACATCTATAAATGCATATATATATTCACTGAAAAAACCATGGGTTTCACACACGTTATAGTTAGGAATTAGCATTTAAAAAACCTTGCAAATTCACTGAAAAAACCATGGGTTTCACACACGTTATAGTTAGGAATTAGCATTTAAAAAACCTTAGAAATTCACTGAAAAAACCATAGGTTTCACACACGTTATAGTTAGGAATTAGCATTTAAAAAACCTTAGAAATTCAGTGAAAAAACCATAGGTTTCACACATGTTATAGTTAGCTGGACATTTTACTCGTAAAAAACCAATGAAATTGCCCCGTTATAGTTAGTTCAGCTAACTATAACTCGCGCGCCCGCAATGCACTGCTGATGACGTCACATATTACATCACTCATGACATGGTCAGTGACATCACTCATGACATCACTGATGACATCTCAAATGACATCACTGATGACATCACTGATGACATCATCCAGTGAATGTGTGTTTTTCTGAAAATTAAATATGTTTTATATATGTGTATCTCAAGGTCGATGGAAGAATAAATGGGTATATAAGTGTCTAAATGGATGATTTGTTTTTGAAAAATTGATTGTGTTACTGACTGATTAAGTGTATCTCTCACTTTGTGTATAAGTGGCTGCATGGGTTGGTGAGTAGCTACATGGGTGTCTATATAGGTTATTAGTTGTTTTTTTGAGTATCAGTCTGAGTGTCTGTATGGTACGGTGGGGGGTATTACGTAGTGCATAGATGCATGAATGAGTGACTCACTGTTTGTATGTGTTGAAGACAGCATGTGTGCAGGACTGTATGTGTGGATGAGTGTGTGTATGGGTGTGTTATTGAGTGAATGACTGTCTCAATAGTGTCTTCAGGAGTAACTACATATGTTTTTAACTAGTATATGTGACTATTGGTGTATATATGTGAGTATATGTGAGAGGGAGAGATTGAAAGAGTTCCTGTATGAATAAGTATGTGTTTCTATAAGTGATTGTTTAAAAGACTAAGTATGTGTAAGTTTCCGTAGAAGTAAGTATGGTGGTGTGTGTATTACTGTATATGCAAGTAAATGTATGTTTTATTCTTTATTAGCATGAGTGACTATGTGTGTGAGTAACTCTATGGATGAGTGGCATTGTGTAACAGGATGTATAGATGTATGAGTACATATGATGAGTGAGTACATGTATGAGTGACTGTATAGGACTGTTGGTGAATGAGTGGATGTGTATGTGGATCTTAGAATTACTGAAGAGGTTGTTGTAACTGGTATTGGTATGTCCATTGTTTTGAAATTTTTAGTCTCTATTTTTGAATGTGTGTATCAAAGCTTATATTAAGGTGAGAGGAGGTCTGCCACTCTATCACAAGGATGATGTCATCAGTGATGTCATCAGTGATGTCATTTGAGATGTCATCAGTGATGTCATGAGTGATGTCACTGACCATGTCATGAGTGATGTAATATGTGACGTCATCAGCAGTGCATTGCGGGCGCGCGAGTTATAGTTAGCTGAACTAACTATAACGGGGCAATTTCATTGGTTTTTTACGAGTAAAATGTCCAGCTAACTATAACATGTGTGAAACCTATGGTTTTTTCACTGAATTTCTAAGGTTTTTTAAATGCTAATTCCTAACTATAACGTGTGTGAAACCTATGGTTTTTTCAGTGAATTTCTAAGGTTTTTTAAATGCTAATTCCTAACTATAACGTGTGTGAAACCCATGGTTTTTTCAGTGAATTTGCAAGGTTTTTTAAATGCTAATTCCTAACTATAACGTGTGTGAAACCCATGGTTTTTTCAGTGAATTTGCAAGGTTTTTTAAATGCTATTTTTTTCTTTTATTCTTCATTTTTTTCAAACATATTTTTAATTTAATTTTCTTATCTTTTATAAAGACTATGCTTAAATTTTTAAAATCCTTAAATATTTTTTTTATATATATTTTTTAAAATAAACATGTAAAATGTATTTCCAGATTTTTTTTTTTTTTTTTTTTTTTTTTTTTTATAGTACGCGTACCGTAAGCTCACGGTAAGCGTACGGTTTACGCAACGTCCGTAATCTATCTACGCTGCTTGCGCATAGTTACGTACTTTGCGTAGCCGCGCGTACTGCGCGTGGGACGCGTGCGCGCTTACGCAACACGCGCACGTTACGCGGAAGTGCCGGGAAATGACTGTTATGCGCATGCGCGCGAGCGCGTGTCTTTTTTACGCGCATGCGTACTTTTGCCGTAAGCATACCGTAAGCGTACGGTAGGTCATGGGATCTTGAAACACAACTTTTGATTGGTTGAAACTACTTTCAGTTCTAGAACTCTCCTACACCACACCCATTCCCCTCATTTCTGCTTGTGATCCCTTGGGAGAAGGAGCTGGTTTGTCTTTGGGATACGATGGCAGAACAGCAGAGCTCTTCTGAGAGTGAGGCTAGCACCAGCAGCACTGTCTTGAGGCAGAGAGCGAGGAAAGTAAAGCCTTCTTACGTTTGGGAGTATTTTACTTTTCCAGAAGGCCAGCAAAAGGTGAATGCACCCTTAGTTACTTGCAAGCTGTGTAAGCGTGTACTTTCTAGAGGTAATCCTAACAGGAAGTATTCCTTTGGGAATCACACCATGAAGAGACACCTCCAGGAAGTACACAGAAGGACACATGGTCATCTTTTTGGAGGTAACTCTTCAGAAAGACGAGCCAGTACATCCACAGCAGCTCAGCCTGGACCATCATCTGCAGGGCAGACTCCTTCTTCTGCAGGTCAGGTGAGCCCTTCATCTGTGGGGGGAGAATCTCCTTTTGCTGGCCCTCTGGAAATTAACCCTCGGTTTGCGAGGGTTGAAGTACGGTGCGCCACTTGTCACGATCTAATTACTTATAGGGAGACCAGTGTTTCCCTGGTGAACAGTAAAATAGATCAGCACACTTGTCGTACCGTCTAATATTCCCAATCTTTCTTTCCTCTGTCCCTGCATGAACACAACGGTTCTTTTAAGAGCCAACCTTATCTTTCATCTTTTTTTTTCTTTTTTTTTAAAAACTTTTTTTTTTTTTTTTACCGTACACGTACGGTAAGCGTACCTTTTTTTTATTTTTTTAAAAAAAACACTAAAAATCATTTATCTCATTACAAAGTCCTTGAGAGACTACAATTTTTATTTTTAACTTACCATACTCACTCAAAAAAATATTTATTCATTTGTTTTTTTAAAAAATAGTTTTTAAAATGGTTGTAGTTTCCGAAAATTTTCTATATCGATCTGAAAATAAAGAAAAAAGTATTAATATTTTTTATCCATTTTATAATACAATACACATATTTACATTTTTTACAAAAAAATATTTTTGCCTTATTTTTGCTGTTTTCAGAATATATTGCATTTCACTATTAATTGTGAAAGCAATTGCATTCATCATTTTACAGCGGGCAAAAAAAATTAACAATCACAAAGATTGTATTAAAAAAGCCCAGAATGTCTTCTCACTTAAACTTATCATTACAGAAATGCATATTATTCTAAAAAAATATCATCTAAAAACAATACTTTTTTCTTTAAAATACCGTCTGATATGTTTGTTTCAGAAGTATAATCACAATATTATATCTCAAATAACTCCAAAATACATCTGATTTTATTTCCTTTAGGCCAAATAGTATTTTTTTTTTTTCCTGGAATAAATTTCCAAGGGAAAACCATTAAAATTCTAAAGTTTAATCTGTCCAGATCTCACCAATTCTCTGTAACATTTTGGTTCACGAAAATTTTTTGAATAATTTATTTAGTCCACAATAGAATTGCTTACTTTTCCACATGGCCAAATAGTAATTTTTTAAATCATTTTTGAAAAAATTTCCAATGGCAGTCCAATAGCATTCCAAAATTTAAAATGTGCAGAAGTTACCGATTATCTCTAAATTATTGGTTTTTCAAAATTGCATTAAAAATTAAAAAAGTCCACATTACAATTGGTTATCTTTCCTTTAGGCCAAATGATAATTTTAAAAATCTTTTTTCTACAAAATTGCAATGGTAATCCAGTAAAATGGTAAAATTATTTTGTCCAGATCTTGCCAAATCTCTCTAAAATTTAGGTTTCAGGAAGATTAGATAGGAATTTGCTAAATCAAAAGGCAAACGTTGTTTGAAAATCAATTGGGAATCATTACACAGTGTCCAGCCTTTTTCACATTTTAGATAAACTGTGTAATGTCCAGAAGTAACAGTAGGTCCATCATGGAAAATTATTGCAACAGTTACAAAAGTTTTTCCTGAAATTGATAATTGCTGTCCTGTAAACTTCTTTATTAAAGTATCCAATTTTGATCCATCAGCTCTACATCGTTGCATCATTAAAATTACATACTGTCCGTATTCCCTTAAAATTAATGTTGATAACATGTCAGAATTACACTCACCACATTTCATGCTATGATTAGCATCTTTAACTAATTTTGCAAAAGTGACTGTTTTACTCTCTGGCAATGTCAAATAAATAAACCTTTCATTATCAACAATAGAGCCACATATATTATAACAATTATCACAACTATGTTCCCATTTATAAGAGAGACCAAAAAAAATGTCAATGGGAACTCCTTCTTCTTCCACTACCTGAAGAAAATACATCAAAAATTCGTGTGCATCTTGCTGTTCATTTTGAGAAAACTGTGTTCGTCCTGAACATACATCTAAAAGTTTTCTAATATCAGTAGCACTTTCTATTTGAGTTTTATCTTTACTCAGCTTTTGAAAAAGGAGACTGAGCTCTGAACAGAATCTTTTTCCCTGATTTACTATTATCTGCTCTTGCAAACTTTCCAGATAAAATGCAACATTCAGCACTACATTAGCGTAGCAGTTGACACCAGAGCTATTTTCAAAATGACATCCTACAACCTGTTCTTCATTTTCCTTATTCTTTTTGCTTGCAATTACATCACTCCTCTTTTTTTTCCTCTTCTCTACATCCTCATTACAGATATTCTCATTTCTCCTTTTACGAGAAACTACACGTTTCTCCAACACAGGATACTGACCTAAATGAGGAGCATAGCTTCTTCTTAATCTATTATACTCCTTTACACAGTTTGTATCAGCACTAACTTTTGAGTCATCAAAGTCTATCATGAATAAACCTGATAATGTTTTGACTCGTGACAAAGCTACATATGCCATACCTTCTTTGAACACAGTTGAACCAATGTTCACAAATGCACAATCTACAGTCAATCCTTGAGACTTGTGGATAGTTACAGCATATGCCTGTGAAAACGGAAACTGCTTCCTACGTACATATAAGTCTTTCACAAGCATGAAACGAACTGAACAACGACAAATGTCTTTAACTTCCTCTATCTGATCAAATTTTATCTGTAAACATTCAATTCCTTCTTTTTTCTGATAATTAATAAAACCCACAACTCTTCCCATCGCTCCATTCACTAAGCCTTTCTCAACATCCAAATTTCTCCTTAAAAACACTCTACAGTTCATGCAAACATAAAGATTTTTTTCTAATCCTGCTGTTTTGGAGATGTTCTTCTCTAGTGAGTCCAATTTATTTTTCAGTTTGCCTGTTACTGTGACTGTAATTCTTCCATCCTCAATTTTGTCCACTGCTTCCAATTTCCTGATGTCTTCCTTTTCCAATTTCAAAAGCTCCTCATTAAATATTGAGCATTCACGTAGAGTTGGCATTAAGCAGATGACACTTTTGTTTTCTGCAATATTCTTGTATATTTTCTCTGCAACTATTTCTTCCTTTGGAAATAAATTATGTAGCAGCCGACTCTGTAATGCTTTTTTCCCAACATCTGTGAGTAGTCCAATCCTGATATCTTTCAGAATACTTCCATATTCTTCATCGTTTGCTTGCCTCATATTAGTTGTAAGTTCCTTGTACTCAAAGAAGGACCAAATATTTGTATTTCCAATGCTTCCCAATGACTTCTTTGTGTCTTCATGTGTCACAGTATTAAACACTGGTTGTCCTTTAACTGGAGTAAGTTGCAAAAGATCCCCAAAAACTATGACGTGTTTTCCACCAAATAACACGTCATAGTCTGTCTTCAAAATTTGCTGCATTCTTAAATGCACAAAGGCAAGCATTAAGTTTGATACCATGCTCACCTCATCAATAATGAGAACTTGCATCTTCTTCAATACTCGTGAAACTTCCAAGGATGCTTCTCCAGTTAGCTTGTTGAATTGTATTTTGTTCTCATGCTCGACTGGTAACATTAGCAAACGATGTAAGGTGATTCCTTTTATGTTATATGCTGCTAACCCAGTTGGAGCAGTAACCACACAAGACAAAGTAGAATCCGTTTTTTGCTTTAGGTAGCTTCTGATGACTTTAATTAGGAAACTTTTTCCAGTGCCAGCTTGTCCGCTTACATACATCCTGATTGGATGAAATGATGTGCATGAGCACTCTTTTTTGATATGTAGAAATCCGTGATCAATTTTGTTTTTGATCTCTTCATAAATTTGTTGCTGCTCTTGATTCAGTTGTCTTTCCAAATTTTCTAAGTCTATAAATTCTTCTTGAGCTTGATTCATAGCCGTTTCCACTTCATTCATGGCTATTGATGCTTCATTTTCAACGATTGGTTGTCCTAGGGGATCTTGACTGTGTGTTCCTGAACTTTGGCTGTCCTGAGAACTGTCTCTAGCTATTTCTGCTGCAATTGTAGTTTCCTGTTCAATTTCTTCATTTAACATTTGCAGATAAGTTGAGAATGTACTGCATTGTATGCTGTCTTTGCAAGCATTAAAAGAATCTTCATAGCTCTGGAATTCTCCCAGTAGTTCATCCTCTGTACGCCATGGTTTAAACAACTGTAAAAGAGCCAAGTAGTAAAATTCTTTCTTGTCGGTAGTGTCGCAACTCAGCTTCCGGTGATTTATCAAACTTCCTTTGGTTTGCTTCACCAAACATCCTTCTTCACCAACAACTTTATATTTTCCACTGTTGATGTCTTCTGCAGCTTTCCGTGAATAAATGTAGTTCTGTAACACTTCATAGAGACACATGTTCTCCAGATGATGACTTCTCTTGGGATAATATGTGTCCAACATGTTTGTTTTCAATATGTCTGTACTTTCTGGGTCATTCTCAGCCAAATATTCAATTTCTCCAACAGATTTCAGTACCCGATTTCTCATTGCTGCAAGGCCTAAACTTGCCCAAATTATTCTTCTTGACTTCGAGTAGAGACTTGCAGAAGATAACCTATCTGAACATTCGTAGGATCCAATTTCTCGATGCGATAACATCTTCAAACTGAAACTGTACAGCTTCTTACTGACAGTCTTCTCGTGAGAAATCTCTTCCCACATTTCCTTCAATTCAGTTTTTTCTGATTTCGTAATGTAAGACGTTACATATCGAGCAACAGCAATGGAATTGTCAGCAACATACTGTATATCCATGTTAGCGTTCCACATGGATAAAATGACTGGGTTGTAGTCATTTATATTTTTTGATTCTTCTTTTCTTTTAAGGTTGTAGGTATTCTTAGGTGATTTTCTTGTGATAGTATGTCTCACAGCTGACATAAAACTGTTGACTCTTCCATTTGTAAGAACAGGTCTAGGAAATCCAAATCGACATTTAGTGTAGTATTTTTCTTTGCTCTTGTATTTCCGTCGACAGTATTTTCCACACCGATGACTTTGGAAACGTAGAACTTGCTCCTTTAACTTGTTCTCTTCTGTGCTTTTAGGTATAGCACATGTTGCATATTCTTCAATGTAAGATAACACTGCTTCATCAGTATCTGTTCCAAACTTTGGGGCATCCTTGATCCACAGCAGCATATGAATATGAGGAGCACCTCTTGCCTGGTACTCTTTTCTCCAAAAGAAATCCACTACTTCTCCAAGGGGTGGATTTTTTTTATTGCAGATGAAGGACATCATAGCCTCAAATCTATGATTGAAATATCTGCAAACATTAACCGGATCCAATGAGCACAGTTCTCCTGCTGTCTTGTATTCGATGTTTTTAATGTTTGAATTGGCCTCTCGTAGAAAATCCAGTAAATCATCCCAAGCGTACTCGGCACAGCTTAGGGTAAGGAACCATGTTGGTGTTCCTAAATTGCGTAACATGCATTTTAGTTCACCATGGCGTCGGTACCAATATTCATTTGTCCCACGCTGACAAGCCATCAGATTGATCAGTTGTGTTTCCAAATGATCATCTCGGTGCTGCACTTTCTCCATAAAATCCTTAGCAGACACATTTTGTAAATGTACTCCACTTTTTAAAATGTGATTTACTGCATAAGACAGTGCAGACAAGTCGCTTTCAAATAAAAGATGGAACAAATAAGGAATACTTTGTCGAAATCTGGGATCTTCAGCATATAGTCTTGTAGTTCGATACTCTGAAGCTGGAATCTGTTCTGGACGTTCATCGTATCGTCCTCCTTTTCCTTTAGGAAACAGCTGGGGAAAACATCGAGCTTCCAAGCTCTCCTCCCATACACTCACGGGATTTCCTTTTGCTTTCTTCATCTGAAAGAGATCAATATTGTCTCCCATAACTTCTTTCGAATGGAGAGGATGTATGCTAAAATGTTCATAAATTTCTTCTTCCTTTGACTTGTCCACTTTTTCAATTTGTCCAGTTGGTGTTTCTGTGTCTCCTTGTAAATCTTCTTCTTCTTCTTCTTCTTCTTCTATATAAATTGATTCATACCATTTGTTATTTTTTTTCAAATACAAATTTGCTCTTTGTACTTTCCGCACATCTACCAGCTCCTGCCAAATCTTCTTATTCTTTGTAGGTACACCATTAACCAGAATAATTAATGGTTCAGTTTCCAAAGTATCCGCATCAATAGTTTCCATATTTTTTTTCAAATCCAAGGGCAAATACACCACTCTACCTTTTAAACCTCTCAGTAAATCTGAAGGAGGTAATTTACCAGTTTTGGGCTCCATACGTACTATGGTCTGGAACGGATGAACACATTGAATGAGTATAGACTCATATGTATTTAATTCAGAAAGTTCAGCAGGAATAGCATCCAATTCTAAATTATTATGTACAGCTCTGGTCGGCATTCTATTTTCCTCTAACTTGTTGTAGCAGTATTTACAAATACGCTGATCTTCACCCAATTCAAAACAATTTTCAAGAAATATATATGTGGCAAAATCCATCCACTTATAATTATCTTCATTTTCACTCTTTCTGTAGAGATCAACATTCCTAGTTTGTTTTCTATAATGAGTTCTGCGGCAACAAATACAAGTAACATTTGGTCTTTCATTAGAGATTATTGCAAATTTTGTTATGTGATCATTAAATGTCTTACTTACACAAGGTTCTACATTCTCTTCCACTTCTGCCTCATTTACTGTGTCCTTCTCTGCACTGTTTTGTTCAGGACCAAAGTAACAAAACTGAATTTCATCAACAACCTTCTCTACATCTGATACCGTTCCTCGGAACAGAGCCCTATTCAATTCATTTAACTTTATTGCTGGACTTTTGGCAAAATACAACCGTCTCACAAACTTTCTCATTTCAGTATGATGAACAGCCAGCATCCTAAAATGATGGAAAACACTATTGCACACTTTTCTAGATAGACAAGCAAGAGAATGACCCTGCAAACCAGTATTCTCTCTCACTCTGCATGGATCCAGACTTTGAAGCACCTTAATCTTTTGTTTTACACTTTTTTTACTATATTCTCTTAGAAACTCTCGAAATCTGTCAATAGATTCCTGACGCACAGTGCAAATACTACTACAATTCCAAGTGTACACTGGGGCTTTAGGACGTCTCCCCATTGCCTCATCTGCCATCACTTGTACCTCATCTCTTGGAACCATTATCTCCTTCTCCATTATGCAACCATTTTTTACTTCGTATGAACGACCTCTGGTGTCAACTGCATGCAGCAAACTATTACTTTGAAAATAGCTCTCTTCATTAAAAAAAGGTTCACTACTTGAACTATGCATCCACTTTCCTAAAAAAACTTTACAAAAGTTTGTTCTGTTCACTACTCTTTTGCTTTTGCTTTGTGATTTCAGTACATTAACCATTTTATCTAATGTACGCATCCTATTCATAATTAAAATGAATAGTTTCCTTTTTAATTCTAATGCCTTTGCTGCAATGGCTTCAATTTCTTTTTTTCTCTTGTAATATTTTGCCTTTTGCTTATATTTCTTTATATCCTTTATCAAATTGGACATAACTCTTCTCTGAAACATTTTTCTACGTATCTCTTTAAATGCTGTTTTTCTGTTTATGTTAAACTTTTCAATTGCAGAAGGTATATTTGCATTAACTAAATTCTCAATTTTTTGCTGTTCTCTATTTTTTGTTACATTTTTCCGAGAACAGACATTTTGTACATTTTTCTTTGTTTTGAATATTTTGTTTAGAAATTGTTTTTTTTGCTTACCAGAAGATTTTTTCTTTTTCCCAACATCAGCATCTTCTACTAACTTTGGTCCTCCAGTGTCTTCAAATATAGTTTTTTTTTTAGCGTTTTTTGAACTCGAGATTTTGTAGGCATCTTAAATTTTGTTCACTGTTCTTCAGCAATACCTGAAAAAAACTAAAAAAAAAATCCGTTATTGTATTTAAATATATTACTAAATTTCTTTTCACAATAGTCACAAAACGAAATTTCTTTGCCAATTTGAATTCACACAAACTGCTCTTTTTTTTGGGCAAGTGAAAATCTCTTTTACAAACTGTCACATTATGAAACCACTTTTCAGATTTTTTAAAAAGCCCATGTCCACAGTGCTACACTCCACCAAGGGCAACCAGCCTTAGTGATGCTGAATGTATTTGCATTACAGACTTAAACCTGAAAACCCCACTGGCTTGTACATACTGTGCATGACTATACACGGCAAGGACATGGGTGTGTGCTAAGCCTCTGCTTCTTCCCCAAAAAATTCGCTCCCCCTTTCCATCTAATGCAACTGTGAAATCACCAGAGCAAGACGCAATAAATCTCTGTCTATAATTCTTCTATGCACACAGAGTCATGTTTTCACATTAGTGCCAAAACGAAATTTCTTTGCCAATTTCAAAGCACACTTACTGCTCTTTTATTTTTTCAGGGGCAAGTGAAAATCTCTTTTTACAATTTGAAATCACTTTTACAGACTGACACATTATGAATCCACTATTTTTGCTTTATTTAATTGCACGTGTCCAAGCTGTTTTTTTTTCAGACCACCACCATGTGCATTCTCTGTGACTGCCTACACTCCACCAAGGGCAACCAGCCTTAGTGATGCTGAATGTATTTGCATTACAGACTTAAACCTGAAAACCCCACTGGCTTGTACATACTGTGCATGACTATACACGGCAAGGACATGGGTGTGTGCTAAGCCTCTGCTTCTTCCCCCAAAAATTCGCTCCCCCTTTCCATCTAATGCAACTGTGAAATCACCAGAGCAAGACGCAATAAATCTCTGTCTATAATTCTTCTATGCACACAGAGTCATGTTTTCACATTAGTGCCAAAACGAAATTTCTTTGCCAATTTCAAAGCACACTTACTGCTCTTTTATTTTTTCAGGGGCAAGTGAAAATCTCTTTTTACAATTTGAAATCATTTTTACAGACTGACACATTATGAATCCACTATTTTTGCTTTATTTAATTGCACGTGTCCAAGCTGTTTTTTTTTCAGACCACCACCATGTGCATTCTCTGTGACTGCCTACACTCCACCAAGGGCAACCAGCCTTAGTGATGCTGAATGTATTTGCATTACAGACTTAAACCTGAAAACCCCACTGGCTTGTACATACTGTGCATGACTATACACGGCAAGGACATGGGTGTGTGCTAAGCCTCTGCTTCTTCCCCCAAAAATTCGCTCCCCCTTTCCATCTAATGCAACTGTGAAATCACCAGAGCAAGACGCAATAAATCTCTGTCTATAATTCTTCTATGCACACAGAGTCATGTTTTCACATTAGTGCCAAAACGAAATTTCTTTGCCAATTTCAAAGCACACTTACTGCTCTTTTATTTTTTCAGGGGCAAGTGAAAATCTCTTTTTACAATTTGAAATCACTTTTACAGACTGACACATTATGAAACCACTATTTTTGCTTTATTTAATTGCACGTGTCCAAGCTGTTTTTTTTTCAGACCACCACCATGTGCATTCTCTGTGACTGCCTACACTCCACCAAGGGCAACCAGCCTTAGTGATGCTGAATGTATTTGCATTACAGACTTAAACCTGAAAACCCCACTGGCTTGTACATACTGTGCATGACTATACACGGCAAGGACATGGGTGTGTGCTAAGCCTCTGCTTCTTCCCCCAAAAATTCGCTCCCCCTTTCCATCTAATGCAACTGTGAAATCACCAGAGCAAGACGCAATAAATCTCTGTCTATAATTCTTCTATGCACACAGAGTCATGTTTTCACATTAGTGCCGAAACGAAATTTCTTTGCCAATTTCAAAGCACACTTACTGCTCTTTTATTTTTTCAGGGGCAAGTGAAAATCTCTTTTTACAATTTGAAATCACTTTTACAGACTGACACATTATGAAACCACTATTTTTGCTTTATTTAATTGCACGTGTCCAAGCTGTTTTTTTTTCAGACCACCACCATGTGCATTCTCTGTGACTGCCTACACTCCACCAAGGGCAACCAGCCTTAGTGATGCTGAATGTATTTGCATTACAGACTTAAACCTGAAAACCCCACTGGCTTGTACATACTGTGCATGACTATACACGGCAAGGACATGGGTGTGTGCTAAGCCTCTGCTTCTTCCCCCAAAAATTCGCTCCCCCTTTCCATCTAATGCAACTGTGAAATCACCAGAGCAAGACGCAATAAATCTCTGTCTATAATTCTTCTATGCACACAGAGTCATGTTTTCACATTAGTGCCAAAACGAAATTTCTTTGCCAATTTCAAAGCACACTTACTGCTCTTTTATTTTTTCAGGGGCAAGTGAAAATCTCTTTTTACAATTTGAAATCACTTTTACAGACTGACACATTATGAAACCACTATTTTTGCTTTATTTAATTGCACGTGTCCAAGCTGTTTTTTTTTTCAGACCACCACCATGTGCATTCTCTGTGACTGCCTACACTCCACCAAGGGCAACCAGCCTTAGTGATGCTGAATGTATTTGCATTACAGACTTAAACCTGAAAACCCCACTGGCTTGTACATACTGTGCATGACTATACACGGCAAGGACATGGGTGTGTGCTAAGCCTCTGCTTCTTCCCCCAAAAATTCGCTCCCCCTTTCCATCTAATGCAACTGTGAAATCACCAGAGCAAGACGCAATAAATCTCTGTCTATAATTCTTCTATGCACACAGAGTCATGTTTTCACATTAGTGCCAAAACGAAATTTCTTTGCCAATTTCAAAGCACACTTACTGCTCTTTTATTTTTTCAGGGGCAAGTGAAAATCTCTTTTTACAATTTGAAATCACTTTTACAGACTGACACATTATGAATCCACTATTTTTGCTTTATTTAATTGCACGTGTCCAAGCTGTTTTTTTTTCAGACCACCACCATGTGCATTCTCTGTGACTGCCTACACTCCACCAAGGGCAACCAGCCTTAGTGATGCTGAATGTATTTGCATTACAGACTTAAACCTGAAAACCCCACTGGCTTGTACATACTGTGCATGACTATACACGGCAAGGACATGGGTGTGTGCTAAGCCTCTGCTTCTTCCCCCAAAAATTCGCTCCCCCTTTCCATCTAATGCAACTGTGAAATCACCAGAGCAAGACGCAATAAATCTCTGTCTATAATTCTTCTATGCACACAGAGTCATGTTTTCACATTAGTGCCAAAACGAAATTTCTTTGCCAATTTCAAAGCACACTTACTGCTCTTTTATTTTTTCAGGGGCAAGTGAAAATCTCTTTTTACAATTTGAAATCACTTTTACAGACTGACACATTATGAATCCACTATTTTTGCTTTATTTAATTGCACGTGTCCAAGCTGTTTTTTTTTCAGACCACCACCATGTGCATTCTCTGTGACTGCCTACACTCCACCAAGGGCAACCAGCCTTAGTGATGCTGAATGTATTTGCATTACAGACTTAAACCTGAAAACCCCACTGGCTTGTACATACTGTGCATGACTATACACGGCAAGGACATGGGTGTGTGCTAAGCCTCTGCTTCTTCCCCCAAAAATTCGCTCCCCCTTTCCATCTAATGCAACTGTGAAATCACCAGAGCAAGACGCAATAAATCTCTGTCTATAATTCTTCTATGCACACAGAGTCATGTTTTCACATTAGTGCCAAAACGAAATTTCTTTGCCAATTTCAAAGCACACTTACTGCTCTTTTATTTTTTCAGGGGCAAATGTAAATCACTTTTACACACTGACACATTATGAAACCACCATGTGTAACTACAACAAAAACAATTCCCATTTCTATTATTCATTTCTTAAGTTACCACATACATACCCTCTCAAACTGTAAACTCACCTTTAAAATTAGTTAGTTCTGAAAGAAATGTGACACTCAAACAGCAGATTATCAGAGCCAGGATCTCTGTTGTGTTCACCTGTCTCCTCTCAGCAGAACCAGATAATGGCAAACTTTCCCTCTATTTTTCCACACATATACATGTAAGTTTCAAATCTCAGTGCTTCCCCCTTTTTTTTAAATGTAATCACACATTTCTATTGGTTGAAAACCAACCCTTTTCCAAAAGTACCCTGCCCCCAACTTGACTTCTGCCTAGTACCCTTCCCCCAACTTGACTTCTGCCTGCTACCATAGCAACAGCTCATGGAACACTGCTGTGTTCAGTTAGGTCAGAAGTTCGACACACAATGTTTCAATTCCACAGAGCAAGAGTGCTTGACTTTTCAAACCTAACAGCAAATCCATAGTACTGTTCTTTGGTTACACATTTTTTTGTACCAATACAAAACATGCTTGTATTAATTTTCACATACAGCCTAGTTTTTTTTCTAGAATGGTATGAAACAGCCAATCAGTTCTTTTTGTTTTGTAAAAAATATGTATGCCTCCATTTCCAAACTGTCTTTCTTTTCATATTGCCATTCTACTGAAAGACACCTCCTGAGTGCATCCAGTTCTCCTTTGAAGATGTTCACAGTGTGGATTGTAGGGCACAGCTATGTCTTCTGGAGTGAAAAGTTTGCAGAGAAAACAGATATGGTGAGAGACCTTGCTTTGCCAAATGTAGACATTAAATGGATTGGTCAGAGAGGGTTAAAGTGGCACCAATTGATGCCATTGGTGAAATCCTTCATTCAAATCCAACACCCTGACCTCATAATAGTGCACTGTGGTGGCAATGACCTAGGCACTTTGACTGGGGTAGGTCTGGAAATGCTTATGAAGGACACCTTTGCACAACTGTTTACACTTTTCCCTAAAACTGCCTTTGTGTTTTCCAACATATGCCAAAGGCAAAAATGGAACTGGTCCAATCATTTCTGTCCGCAGATTGACAAAGCAAGAAAGCACGTCAACAAATCTGTTTCTGCTTTCCTCCGTGACTATGGTATGGGTGCCATTTACCACAACAACTTGCGTTATGACATGCAAGACATTTATAGAGGAGATGGTGTGCACTTCAATGATGAAGGGAACAGAGTCTTCCTCTTGAACCTTAGACTCTGCATCGGTACTTACTTGTAGGTACCACTAAAAAAATGACTTCATAAACACAACAGCTCTTTTTAGAGCTCCCTAATTTCTAAACTCTTAAATCTGCTTTTCATTTATTTATTTTTATTTTTTTTACCGTAGGCTTACCGTAAGCTTACCGTACGCGTACCCCGTGATTTTTTTTAAAATCAATAAATGTTTTTATTGTACTTTTCTGTCCTTCTTTGACCCCCTTACAAATGTTAGGGGGTCTGTAACTCTCCTCATTGCCCCCTTTCCTTGTTTTCACTCTTTTTTTTCAGAGTGAAATACACAAAATGGCGGCCGCCGCTTCCTGGTTTCGGCCGATTCGAATGTTTACTAAGATCTAAGAGCCAATCAGAATCGCGCTCGCGCACGCCACCGTACGCTTACCGTAAGCGTACGGTAAGCGTACCGTAAGAGGGCTCAGATATATATATTGATTTAAAGGCTATTTTCTCAGAATCTACTGAACAGATTTACACCAAACCTACAAAAGGCACTTCCTTGACCTAGGGACTACCTCTCTGCCAAAATTTTGAGTAATTCTGTTCAGCCATTCGGGCTGTAGCTCGTTCTAAAGGTCCTATGGAAAAATGCATGGGAAAAACGCGTTTTGGGACCCCCCTTTTATCTCAGCCCCCGCTTGATGAATCCCCCCGAGACTTTCAGGGTAGGAGCGGAGCATAGCGCCCCACCTATTTTGAGAAATTCGCGAGGATTCGTCGACCGGCGCCAAAGTTATTCAAAATAGAATGTTGAGGTTTTCCTATGGAAACGTGGTCCTAACTATAACTACCTACTGGCGACCGCCAGTAGGTAATATGGACATACTTATATATATTTATGGTATTATGCATATATAAACATTTCTATATATAAATATATACAAATATATGCAAATATATGTTTATACATATTTATATACATGTTTGCATTTATATGTATATATGCACACACTGAAAAAAACATAGGTTTCAGGGACGTTATAGTTAGCTGGACATTTCACTCGTACAAAACCAGAGAAATTCCACCGTTAAAGTTACTTCAGCTAACTATAACTCGCGCACCCGCAATGCACTGCTCATGACATCACATATTACATCATTCATGACATGGTCAGTGACATCACTGATGACATCACTGGTGACATCTCAAATTACATCACTGATGCCATCACTGATGACATCATCCCGTGACTGTGTATTTCTGTAATTTTTAAATATGTTTTATATATATTCCTAGGTGTATTGAAGAATGAGTGGGTGTATAAGTGTCTGGATGGACGATTTAGTAGGTGGGTGACTGACTGTATAAGTGAGTGATTAAATGTGTCTTACTGAATGCATGGGTTAGTGACTAAACTGTGTGAATGTCTGTATCAGTCTGTCTGTTGTTGTGCAAGCTGCTGCATGGGTTGGTCAGTAGCTATATGAGTGTCTATATAGGTTATTGATTGGTTGCCTTGGACACTGAGTGTGTGTGTAGGTGTGTGGGAGGTGTGTGACTCTGTGCATAGATGTGTGAGTGGTTCATTCACTGGGTGTATGGGTTCAACAGTGCATGTGGAAACACCTTTATGGGTGTGTGAGTGTGTGTATTGGTGTGTTGGTGACTGAATGGATCTCAGTGGTACATGTCCAAGTAACTACATATGTAAAAGGCAGTGTATGTGAGAATTGAAGTATATAAAGGACTCTACATGATAGTTGATGATTTTGAGACTGGTTGTGTAGATTAGTGTGTACTTGTATCACTGATTATAAAATAGAGTAAGTATGTGTTAGTATCTGTATGAATAAGTGAGGTTGTGTGTGTATAATTGCATAGGTGAGTAAATGGGAATGTGATGCGTCCAACCCACTTCTAGATCCCCCGCACATCCTGGACAAACTTGCAAGTTGCAGCATTGAGTCAGTGGAAACAGCTATGCAGTAAATAAAATCTGGCTCTTCCACCGACACTGTGCCTCCTAAATTTTTTCCAAATATCGCACCGGTAGTAACGGAAATTCTGACTAACCTATTTAATAAATCACTATCAGAAGTAGGGGTGGGCGGAATTTGCGAAATTAACTTGCGAAAATGCTAAAAATCTCCGCAAACACGCCGGAAATATCGCGAAGACGTGGAAGTTTTTTTCCCGTCTGTTCGCGGTATTTTTGGCGTGACCGCGGGTCGCCAACTTACCCATGCGGTTGCTCACGGGCGCGGCCATCTTGTTTTCACTTGTCCTGCCCTCTCGCGATGCTTACTTCCTGTTCCGGGTCGCGCAATGCATGTTCGAGCCCGTTCGCGGTAGATATTTCCTGTTCGCGACCGCTTTTACTTGATCGCGTTGCTTTTTGCTTGTTCGGGAAGAAAATATCGCGCAAACTTGTGCACGTGGTCGCAATGGGCGCAGCCATCTTGTTTTTCACTCTATTGCATGGTTCTGGGGCCTGATTTTCAATCCTCTCCAAATCTTTTCAATCCTTTGTTTCAACCCACTTTTTTTTGATCTTTCTTATTTATTATTTCTCTTACTATTTTCCAGCTTCTATATTTTTGGTTTTTGTCTCCTTTTTTTTGTTTTTTAGCTACTTTTTCTCTTTCTATTGCCTGCTATTATTTATTTCCTTTACTTCTTTAATTTTATTACCTTTTCTTACCCCAGAACCATGTCTAAGGGTAGGGCTGGTCGCCGTCGCAGCCAGAGCCGCGACAGCCTTCCTTGCGGAAGGCGGCGCCCACAAGGGGTGCAGGCACGGGCCTTATTTGGGGAGGTGGAGTTGGCTGCACTAATTTCCTTTGTGCAGCGCCACCTCCCCTCAAACCTGGCAGCAGGTGGCAGGTCTGGGTCCGGGTACGGCCTCCGGGAGCGTCGGCAGCGGTGGGGAAAGGTGCGCCGGGCAGTGTCGCGCTTCTCTGGGGTCCGGCGCACCCAGGCGCAGCTGACGCACCGGTGGTCCGACATCCTGGACCGTGAGCAGGACCTGCTGGACCTGCTAGGAGTGGAGGTCCCGGGGCTTGGTGAGTACCTATTTAATTATTACTACTTTGTGTCTGTTCTTCTGCTCTGTGTTATATATTGCGAATATCTTTTTTTTCTTCCAACCAGCTAGAATGTTGCTGCTTACATTCCAGGTTAATTACGTTTAAAAGTCTTCTGTGATTTTTTATGCCACAGGTGCTCTTCTGTGCTACTACTAATCTTACTTGTTTGCAACTTTGCGTTTGCGCTCGCTTAGCGTGATTCTGTACGAGTTTATTTTAGAGAAATTAAGTTACGTAATGCTACAGTGACTCTAGTCCACTCCTTACTTTGTTCTGTGCCTAATAGATAGGGGCGGATTGATACTTAGGTTTAGGTACTTTGTAAGTATGAGTTTCTAATTTGCTAGTGGTATGCGTGATGCCCCCCCAGTTACGTGACGTGTTGCTAGTACGGCAGTCTTTATTAGAACCTTTTCTAGTTTGTTCAATGAGTGGTGGTAATTGGCTTAGCACTAGCAGAACATCAGCATCAATCAATCAACCCAAAATTTGGTGCATACAAAAAATGTAGTCATGTGTCCTCCATTTGACCATATGCATTGTTGAGGAATAAAAGAAGTGGAAATGCATACTTAATGTACAATTGGCATGCCTGGAATAGGTGGGCTAGGTTGGGTGGTACGTCGTACTTAGGCTTAGTTGTAACTTAGTATTCTGGAATCAGAATGGAAGACTGGTTTACTGTTGATAAATAGTAACTTAAGTAGTCGATCCTCGAATCCCCCAATACTACTTGTTGACCAGATGAGATCGGTCAATTTAGTTATTGCAATTGTTGTTTACATAAGTGTTTTTTGACCATTGTTGAAAAATATTGTATTTGTTTGACACCATCCATCAATGTTTGTCTCTTTCTTATATCTTTCCTGTTCATCTGCACCCAGGGGCAGACAGACAGGGAGTGGGGGTTCGGCAGGACAACAGTCCGAACAGCACCAGGAGGACACCAATGAGGGCTCCTCTGCTGGCCCCAGTAAGTCTTCTTGTTTTTAATAATATTTCTTATTCCATAACTTTTACTGCACCATATTTTTCCCGAACTATTGTTTCAGTTTCCAAATGCTATTTTTTTACCAACAATTATCCTTCGATCTGTACGGTTTCAAAAATCTTATCCCTGCCTCTGCTATGATGACTCTCAGTACTACTACTACTAATACTATCAGTCTGTCTGTACTGTAGTAGCTAGTCTTGCCCAGTTGGCCAGTGCCACTCTTTATGTGAAAGGTTGTAATATAAAACTCATATTCACCAGTAGCTCTAGCCATTGAGTCCAATCCTTTGGGTCGTCGTCTTGTACTACTTCTAGTCTTATTGATCTTGAGTCTTTGTTAATCTTGAGGCTTTGAAAATTCACAGCAACAAAAGCCCAACCAGAATTATTACTATTTTGATATGATAGCCTATAGGACATACTACTACTGTTGTAGGGATCTTGCACATACACAGACCTTTGCACAAGAAAATAGGATGTTGGTGATGGTAGGTTGGACCTTCCTCACACACCTTAATCAAAAATTCAGCACCCACCACAATTCCACTGCTCGACTATAATACTGTCTTGTCATAACTATTAGGTCTCCGAACCCTCACCCCAAGATACCCAACAAGTAGACAACCCAGAACATAACACACCCAACCTCTCAGTCGTGGAAGCAATGCACATGCACACCCTTACTTTAATTTGCTCACTTGTGTAAGTTAGTCCACACCAAATACCACCAAGTCTATGTAAGTTCAAAATGTTTATTTTGAATTGAGAAGCTCTGTACATTGTTTTATTATAAAATGCAGCACCAACCGGAAAATCAATAACATTAAAACAATAAACATTGTTACACTTATACAGTTGGGAATTAAATCATGATAACTGAACAGTGGTGGAAGGCAGCACCACCATCCCCTAGGAATTTAGTTTATATAAATTTATAAATGAAGATGTGAGTGAAGGGACCCCTCACCTTAGGAGAACCTAGTACTGGTAGTTGTTGCATAATTCAGAAGCTCTGCAAAGCTCTAGTTCCTAGAAGGGATTCTTCCGTCTGTAATGCGAAAAATGAAATGGTGTGCGTTAGTATATTGCAACTTGCAAGCATTTCTCAGCCGTGCCAAAAAGTGTAGCATTTATGGATAAGCAATATGGACTAACAGTACACCAGTACTTCCTAAAAAAGTGGCTTGTTAATGTTTTTGCTGACCGCTTGTACGCAGCGCGTAGACTAGACAGTAGCAGTGTGAGGCAGGTCATGTGGGCTCAAAGGTGTCTTATACAAGAAGCTGCAAGGTAACGTCACATGTGCAAAAATAAAAGACACAAAGGTAAAATGGTAGCATGGCTCGGGCTAATTAAGCAAAGGCTACAATGACCATATATAACTATTAGTGTCTACTCTACTACTACCTGATATGTACTAGTGATGTATGTTAGTATTAACTCATTTTTCAACCTTGCTACTGATCAATAGGGGGGAGGTGTATATGACACCTAATAAATATGTAATGTTTTCTAGGCGCACTACCGACCACCATTGCCGGGGCCAGCGAAGGCGACGCGGAGGGCGAGGATGCGGCAGTTGCTGCAGATAGCAACGGAGCGGTAGGGGGAGTGGCAGCACCAGTGACGCGCGGTGGTAAGTTAGATTCATAATCCTTAACTATTGTTGAACTTGACAGTACACTCACTGCAAGGGTGTACTGTATGTATATGTATACTGTACTGTTGAGACTTAGGGCCCCACTAGGATGGCGAGCGTATTGCCCCCGCCGTGCCGGCGGTATTCACCGCCGACACCACAGGGGCAAACCTCCCGCCATCCCTTTAGAAAAGAGTCAGACCTCCCATATGTCGACCAGGCGGAAAAGGGTTCAATATGGCGGTGGTGTCTCTCTGAACACACCGCCAGCCATATAATCTGCATTTTGGAATGCCTTTGCATGGCGGCATTTCCGTCCGCCACGGAAAGGCATGCAGACATTGCAGAGTATGCTTGGGGGCCCCCATGGAGTGTACCTACCTATGCTATGGTACCCCCCCTGCCTTTCAAAGCAAAACGTGACAGGCTCCGTGCGTGGCCCATCATGTTGTGCTTGGAAAAGCAGAACAACATGTATTTTTAGCATTGCTTTCGGCACCGCCAACCAGAATGTAAAAAAAACAGGATGCGCCCGCCACTGTGCCGGGCGCATCATCCTAATTAATTGTCCCCACGGGACCCCCACCCTTTTTAGCATGGCGTTTGTCCGCCCGCCATCCGATGTCGTAAGTAAGTATGAGTTGTTGGGGACGTTTGAAGAGTGAACTAGAAGACTAGAATCCCTTTAATTTGCATCGGAGCGGGAGTATTGAGTAACCAATGGCCTCATCTATCTGATTTCAACTCCGCTTTGAAAGTTTTATGGAGAAGAGCACCTGGTGCACTGTTCAACTAAAAAGTGAAAGACGGGTGGAAGTAAGAAGGACGGGCGAGATTTAAAATGTTATGTACTACTGTGCTTTATAGTGCTACTCTACCATGCCACTATGTGTATAAATAATTAACTTGTCTTACTGTTTTTCTAAGAGTATATTTTACAATTGTCTTGTTTTTTACTTTTTGATACACAGCTACTCCTAAACTAAACCGCAAGGAGTTGGCCGCCAAGGCACGGCGCCGGAAGCTGGAGGCAATCCAGCGGGAATACCGGTGGTTGGTGATCTTAGCCGAGGAGGAGGAGGAGACTGCGGCAGCAATTCAAGCATCCTCCAGTGCCCCGGGCCCCAGCCACCGCCCTCCAGCTGTACGGCACCACCGTCTGGCGGCTGCCTGCCGCCACCGTACTAGTGCCATCTCCGGTGCCCCCCCCCACTGTGGCTGCAACTGCCACGCCCTCCGACGCCGCGTCGCCCGTCTAGAGCACCAGATGCATGTCCTCCTTGAGTCCCGCCCCACACCTTAGTCCCTGTCATTAAGTTCTGCCCTTTTTTTAATTCTTGTTTGGGTGGGTGGGAACTTGTTTGGGCGTTGGGTTTGGGATTTTTTCTTTACGGACTTTTTCTCCTATGGACAATTGGACATTGGTTGGGGTTAGGGAGGGGGGTGGGTCAGCTTTTGTGGGTTTAGTTTATTTTTGTTAGGGTAAATTAAATATATTTTTCTATGTTACATGCAATGTTGTTAATGTTTTGTAGGTGAGGTAACTGTTTTACATCACACTATTTCCTTGCTGGTGCATGGCCGCCCATAGCCTGTGTTTGATTTAAATATTTGGCTGACTGTGTAAGACACAAACAGATAGATGCGACACACCTCACTGATTGACTTGTCCTTCTAGTACTTTCAGTCTGTCCTCTAGTCTATGCATTCTTTATCTGGACTGGTGTGTGAAAATGAAATCATTGACAACATGTCCATTATTAATTCTGCCTCCCCCAAACTTCTCTCTTACCTGTGCTTGATGTTTATGTCCAACTGTGGCACAGCAATGGCTGCATGGTGAAGATGGTTTCCTTTTTCTAACATGCCATGATTGGTGTGGTGGTGGTGGTAGTATAGTAGTAGTAGTAGACACTGGCAGGGCGGCAGCATTTGCAAAAAAAGAAAAGGAGACAGTCAATCGCCTTTGAGAGACTGTTAGAGGAGTAGTAGAATGAAGTACAGTACAGAAGTTACCGAGCAACAATAACATGCTCAAATATTAGACAACAAAACATAATGGTGGTTGGGATAGCCTACTAGACAGAGTTACAAACTATAGTTGTGTCGAGTCACTTGACTAGGCCTACAGCCTAACAGTTAGTGCTGTATATCAATGCCGGCAATTCATGCTGAGGTATATGTTCCTTTGTTAAATAAAATAACCTAAAATATCCTACTCATGGGTGGGCAAGCAGAAGAAGATCAACGCTCTGCCTTGAAATTGAAGTACTGTTGCTTTCGCCACATCCGCCCCAGCAAGTGTGTGATTAAGTATTGGTGTACATTTAATTTAGTCACACCTCGACAATAAGTCACACAGCCCGGGGGAAGAGGGTTAGGGTTTGTTGAATGGATGGGAAGGGGGTTTTTGGGAAAGGTTTGACATAGAAAAACCGTAAACATGGACAAACAAACGACAATCGTTGAAGACTACCATATCCATATGTTAAGGGAGAAAAAGGAAATGCATGCATGATGATGAGAGACCCGGATTGCATACACTTCTAGTTCTTGTTCTGTTGTTCCGGCCTTAATACTTTTACAGATAGCAAATAGAAATTTTAAATATTGGTAGGGAAGAATCGTAAACAGAGAGCAAACCTAATGATGATAATCACAACTCCAAGAACACACTGTTGTAAAGATTGTATACAAAATATTAATCAAACTATTTAAAAGAAGATAAAAGTGGATACTGTTACTGTGTTATCCTGGTAAAAAATGTGGACTGGATTTGCATCTCGGCATTCCTCTTGGTCCTCCTCTCGTCCATCAATCTTGGGTGTGTCGCCTCGCCACTCGCCACTGCCCGGCTGGAAACAAAAATGTCGATTTATTGGTAAGGTAAGTGTGCATTGTAATGTTTTCCAAAGTATAGGGCAAGGCCCGGCCTGTAATTGTAGCTGGAAAACCAAAGGGGATATTGAGAAACAAAGTTGAAACAAATGCACAAGTTATGGTGTAGTGCAACAAGAACACTTTCCGAGGTGGCATGTATGTCTCATCTCTTCCAGCATTGACCTTCAACATTAACAGGAGAGAGCAGGCCCACAGTGCTTAGCAGTAGCACATCCTACGTTAAGACTTTAGAGCAGGGGCGGTGGGTGAGATTTTAAAGTG
Source organism: Triturus cristatus (assembly GCF_964204655.1). Taxonomy (NCBI): domain Eukaryota; kingdom Metazoa; phylum Chordata; class Amphibia; order Caudata; family Salamandridae; genus Triturus; species Triturus cristatus. The sequence continues at coordinate 195,641,697 of NC_140579.1, forward strand.
GTGGGGCGCAAACGAATTAGCATACAGCACCGTAGCGAGTGAGCGCAGCGAGCGAGCCCGAACCCCTAAAGGGGGGTTTGGTGGGGTTAACCCCCCAAGAAAATTTTGAAAAAAAAGAAGAAAAATCGTGCATTTTCAAGCAAATTTGAGAAAGCAGGAAGGTTAATAAAGCAATTGTGAAAGTGCAGTTATTACATTAATAGATGGCATAACATAGGTAGCTGCTTATTCAGTATTACCACAGAGCTTCATACATTCTGTCCTATTATGCTCAGGTGCTGAATTCAGACTATAAGACTCATGGAAATCTCAGCTCTAAGAGTAGAAGAAGTTGCACAGCAGTGTAATAGTTGCCAGGCTCGTTCCGCAGGAGCGTCAGGAACTTGAAGAAAAGTCCACAGTCTTCCCCTACGGCCTTCCGACTCTATTAGACTCTAGAGTAACGAATGGCACGCAAGGGAAAAACAGGGAAACAAAACAAGGAAAGGCGGGGGAAGAAAAACAGTCTTACAACATACTGAATATTAGACTCTAGAGTAACGAATGGCAAGCAAGGGGAAAACAGGGAAACAAAACAAGGAAAGGCGGGGGAAGAAAAACAGTCTTACAATATACTGAATATAAAAGAGGCAGAGCAATGCGCTGTTACCGTGATTCTGGTTGAGCTGAGCTTTGTACACACACTTCACATAGGTCCACACAAGTACCCCAAATATAAATGGTATAAAGGTTTTCGCAATTTGCCAAGGGGAAAGGTTTGATAGGCAACACAAGCAACGAATCGTTCACCCTGCGGGAGACAGGTCCGGCCAATGAACAAAGGTGAGCAAATCTGTGTAGTCTCCAAATAGAACAAACACTACAAAACTTTTAAAAACAGAGATAACAATGCATTTCTTACCTCAATCAGAATTTTTTGTATTCAACAAACAAGTAGCAGCATTCACTTTTTGTAAATGAAATCCGCACGTCTGTCTTTCAGTGTAGCAAACTTGTCAATTACTTTCATGTTGAAGTCCGGTATCTTTTGGACTAGCTTGCTCTCTACAGATAGCATCGCCAAAGCATTTAGTCTTTCCTCTAGCATGGTGTTCCTGAGGAATGTCTTTATGCGCTTTAAGGCTGAAAAACATCATTCAGCTTCTACTGTTGTCATTGGAGTCGTAATCACAATTTTTAGTAAAGTCACTGTCTCTGTAAGTGAGTTTTCCATATGCAGTTTATGAATTAAACTCAGCAAAGTCAAGGCGCTTCTGGCCTTCCGGTACACAGGCATTCCGTAGAGTACAGTTAACTCAGTTCTCAGCTGCTCTTTTTTGAGCATAGGATATGCTTCCACAGCCTGATTCAGAGCACGCTCAGGGAAGGATTCATCATATTGTGCAAACTCTTTACTTTGCAATAAAGTTGCACTCACCAAATGTTTTGTGAATGAAAAACGTTCTTTTGCCTGCACAATTACAATGTCACATATCTCCTTTCCAATTCGAACCAGAGAGGTGATGTTTTGTCTGCGGTTTGCAAAAATAGAATGCTCCGGCAGTTTGCTCTCTAAATCTTCATCCCCATCTCTCACTTTCATAATCTGTTGTACAAATGCAGATGTATTGTCTTTCACAGAGACAGTATCTAGGTCTTTTCTTTGCAACTGATCGTATAACACATCAACAGGAATCATTATGTCATGAAATAAAAACAGTAAGAACTGAAACTCTTTGTCTTGTAGTGTTCTAATAAAGCCATGGGCTTCACTCTGACTTGTGTGATCAAAGTCTGCTCTGGATGCTATGGCGACAAAACATTTCTCAAGGCCCTCCCTCTGTTCAAAGATTAAGTTGACTGTACGAATGTGAAAGTTCCAACGAGTTGAGGATCCCCTTGGTACGCTTTTGTCCACAATCTCATGAAGGGCTTCTGTTCTTTTGGGGGAACGTGTGAAGAATGCTGCTATGCCTCCGATATCCTGAAAGAAAACTCGTGTCTCTCTGATCTTTGATACCGCCTGTTGCATAATAAGATTGAGTTGGTGGGCGTAACAGTGCACAAAATGAGCATTAGGGTACACATCTTGAAGTCGTTTCTGTACTCCACTAAGGCTTCCACTCATTACGGACGTACCATCATAGCTTTGTGCGATAAGTTTTTGTTTTTGAGGCAGGTCCGGGAAAATTAAGTCCAGTTGACACAGTATTGCTTCAGTGATGGTTGCTGCACTAGAGTCACTTAAATGCGTGAAGCCATAAAATCTTTCCACAACGTTTCTGTCACTGTCAAGGTACCGAAACACTAACACGGACTGTGTTTGAGTGGACACATCAGTGGTGTCATCAGCCTGAATAGCCACAAAGTCTGTGTTTCGCAACTCTTGCACAATATGGCTTCTTATAATTTCGAGCATACAGTCAAGGAGTTCATTTTGTATTGTATTAGAGGTGCCCTTAAAGACTGTAGCATGTGCTAAATGTCTTTCCAAATCCTGGTCTATGGTTGACATTAAATCCACTAGGCCTCGGAAGATCCCAGGTTTTGAGGAAGTTTCTGATTCGTCATGGCCTCGCAATGCCAGTTCGAAAGCACCACAGAAACGAATGCAATCAATGATCTTGGATAGATTTTGTCTGTTCTTATCAACAGCTTCATTGTGTTTTTGAATGGATTTGCGATACGCATCATTTATCTGCTGCTCAATTGGTGCGTCTTCCCCCAACATTCCCTGTCTTGTCAGGTTTTCCAGATGATTTCTTGTGAGCGCATGCTTCTTTATTTTTTCAGCGATGTGCTTCAGGTCGACCATTCCTTGCCGTGTCCAAGAAAAGTCACCGCCAAACAGCAAGCAGGGGAAGCAGAACAGAAAATTTCTTATAGGGCACCCTGTAAGCCAATCAGCTTTTGTGTACCAGGCATTTGAGAATGTACGTTTTGACATTTTTCCTCTGTCCTGGGTAGTTTGCTGTAGGTTTATTTCAGGCTGATGAGGTCCTAATTGTTTTATCTGTAGTTTTTGTTCAAGTGGCCGTGACTGGAATGACTTTGTAATCAGCTCTTGTACTGTATTCATGATGGTGTGTTGCTGGCCTTACCAATATATATATATATTAAAGAAACCTGTCAATAATCAAAGTACAACGTATAAGGTGCAGTGCAATAATATCAAATTTCAGTATAAATACATTATACATATATCTTGTGCATTATCCTAATACATCTCAAATGACTGCTAAAAATAGAGCCGTACTGCCTCCTGCCTCTCTGTGCCATAGTGGTTGCTGGAGGCACTGAAAGACACTGCTTGAGGGCCTTGAGAGTGACCATGTAAAAAAATATATAGCATCAGTTTCCTTACCTTTAACACTGGTGTTTGCTGGGTTGTAGCCGGGGTCGGGTGAGAGAGCAGCAAAGGATTTTGGGGTCCTCTTGTTGTTTGCTGAAAAATTGCCCCAAAATGCGGTAATGTTTCAGGTTGTCAGGTGCTGAAAATGAAAAGATAACTATTTATTTTTGAAACAGTAGGGTAATGAAACAAAGACTGTGGGGAAAAAACATAACACTCCAATTTTTTCCTTGCAGGTTGCATCCAGCTCTTAGATGACAGTTAATAGCTCTCTGTTGTATGTTAGGATTTTAACTTAGAAACTGCAAGTAACAAAAGGATCTCTCTGACAAAAGCAGTGCCTCACTGACCTATTTACATCATATGCATTTTGTGATCTGCATCAGGTACATATGTTCTTTGCAGCAGGCACATTAAGCTTCTGCGCTGCCGGCTGCCGCCTGCTGCTAGTTCACTACTGGGACCACAAACATAGTCTGGCAGACTGCCAACGCTCCTACATATATAGGCCAACAACTGATGTTTCTATTTTTTGTTTTATATAGCGAGACATCGGGCATCAGAGCGCTTTACATGCAGTAGGCAGTCTTGCATGGGGTTGTATGCAGAAAGTGTGTAGTGCGAGCGGGTCCTGATTAGGTTGCAAGTGATGCACGAAAAGGACACGGAGCACGCGCAGTTCAGCAAGATCTGTCGGCGCTTCTGCATGGCAAAACACTTTCATCTTGTTAATCAACAAAAACACTCTCAATGAGCATCACAAAACTTTTATAAAATGCAGAAATTAGAGTGAACCCTACCTGAAGGTCTCATAGCACTTTGCTAGAGCACTGTTATATGACAAATGGTCATATACGTTGTCTACAACCCACGTGCCTCATGTTACCAGGTAACTAGCATACCAGACACTGACTTCTGGGTGGTGAAAACACTTTGGGCCCATTAGTCAATTAAACTATTCAGAATAGTTCCCTCACTGAGAGACAAGAAGGGCCCAATCAGATCCCTGCCCTTTGCCCTGCCTGTGCATGACACACATCTTCGTAGGTCACTCTGTCATCCCAGGTCCAATCTTAGTGGTGGGCCAGCCATTGAAAGCTCATTCCAGATGCCTGTCTCTAGTTCATCCCGAGGTCTCTTGGACCCTCATGCCCAAAGGGAGATGAGCTTTCATGTGGCATCTGCCTGGCTCCACATTCAAGAAATGACAACAAAGCACAAACCTTTGATGTTAAATAGGTGAGAGAAAAAGCTACCCATCTAGTAGCTTAATTGCACAATGGAAAAACAGAACATCTGAGCTCAATCCTGGCTTCCCCGCTGGAACAAACTGTTTGATCCTAGGCAAATATTTTATTTCACCAAGCCTCATTTTTCTTGATTATCACATATGAGATTACTTTCAAATGTGTGAGTTGAAGAAGTGTGTTGTACAAAAACATTATGTTTGATTGAAACAATTATAATCTTTCTCCATGTATAATAAAAATGTAGGTCAGTGAGGCCACACACTAGTTACACATGACAATTGATTTGCTTCTGATTTCACAAATGGCACTGTCATAAGAGCGGGGGAGGGATAAATATTTCTAAGTTTGTTTTTTAAAACTATCACTTTAATAAATACCTCGTGTTGCAGTGATATAATCTGAAGTTCCAAGGTAAATCGCTTCTAAGTGTTAAAGAAAAACACTTTTTAAAAATTTGAAGCAGCTTTATCAGATTTTTGCATGATGTTCGCTGCCTGATTTACTTGACAACTATTTTCGTGGCTGATCCGATTGTCATTCTCAGGCCAAGACCCGACTAGGACATTATTAGGTGGTGCTCAACTTCCACCCCATACACCCCTACTGAAACTCATCTCCCATTCAGTACAGCATAAACAAGTCATAAACAGGTCACCCCAAGGTTTCACCAGCCAGTGAATGATGGTATATTTCTCTGGAGTTCTGAGTTTAGATCAAGCATAATCGTGCAGGAGAACACACACTGTAGGGTGAATAATTCTTGAAGCCAGTGGTCATGTGATCTGATCTGATGTTGAGTACTTGAGCTGCAGTCTTGTTGGCTTCGAGCTGTAATACTACGGTACAGCAAACAGTTGTGCAATTAACATAAAACTACAAGGACATGGGGCATGTAAAAACGCAACAAGTTTTGAAACTATATTTCTATTTTCATTTCATCTATTCATCAGTGATCCTTCAAACTGCAAGTTTTTCATAGAAATATACAGGTTACAAAACTTCATGTTCGATTTTTTTGCTGGGGATACTTTCAAATTGAACTCAGTTAGGGATGCCTCCGTTTTTCTGAGACAATTAGTAGATATAAATGTTTTCACGTTATGAGTGAGTTTCTGAAAGAACCAGTTGCCGGTACTTAAAAACGACCTTGGATGAATCCCTTGTGTACATTTCAAATGTCCCAATTTTCCCTCAATTTGTGTTTAAAGTAATTTAGGATTGTTTAGGCAGCTCTGTCCTATTCTTGAAATGATTTTCCCCTGGATTTGATGTTTTAAGTTTAGATTTTAAATAGCAGACAATTCCATCTTTTTGAGAGTCTCGCTTTTATTGCCAGCCTTAAATTACAAATTCAGGCCATGCAGATGAAATGCTGGCCAAATGGCACCCTAACTAGAGGTAAGTGCTCTTGTCGAACGCTATCTAGCCAGCTTAGCCGATTCCACCTTCTCATGCCCTTCCAACCATGGAGGGCAATTCACCAAAATCCCAGAGGTAGCGACAATGACAGGATTTGCCCTTTGACCATCCCCCGTTTCATGAAAGGAAGTGACATCATGCGAACTTTCACCTAACATCATCCGAGTAAGTAATGCCACATGACATTCCACTCTGATGACACCATGAGAAGGGACATCGATCATTGCAGTTACAAATCATGCAATAAGTGCAAGGCTGCTAAAGAAGTTAGAGACTGTCTTTATAATCTCCCTCTTACCTGCTTCCCTCTCATCCAGCTGTTTCTTTCTCAACCACCTGCCTCTTTATCAAAGCACCCACATCTTCCCCTCAGCCCTCTCTCAATTTGTTCCACTTCTGTTTCTGTTCTCTCTCTCTCCTCTCTTGCAGCTCTCTGTCATCTACACCTCACCTGTCAATCATCCCTACCTCTCTCAGCTATTTGTAACTAAGCTGCTATATCTTTATCAGCCCGCACTCTCACTTGTCTCCCTCTTTCTAAGGTATTGCATCAGTGTCTTTGTTCCCCTATCTCATACTATCTCTTAACAAAGTCTTTACCACCTGCTCTCCTCTTTCACCCCTTCTCTGAATTGCCTTTTTCACCTGTCTCTCTCACTTGACTCCTTATAACTTATTCCACCTTTCTCACGCCTCTCACCCATCTCTTTCCCTTTCTTGCCTCTCTCTCTATATCATCTACCTTGCACCAGTCCCTTTACCCACCTCTCTTTCATTTGCCTATTACCCCCTATCGCCTCTCTAGATTATCCCCCCTCAGTGATAATTCTATGAATCATTTTTCACCTGTATATTACCCCCCCACGCATTAGTTTCTATTCTCATTCTCTCTCTCTCTCTCTCTCTCTCTCTCTCTCTCTCTCTCTCTCTCACACACACCTGTACCATCTCTTTCTCTCGGAGCTCCCTCACACCAGTCTTTCTTTATCACCTTTCTTACACCCGTCTCCTACTCTTCGTCTCTTTAAATTGCCTCCTACTCACCCTGTGCCCTCTCTGCAGTATTTTTCCAGTCTGTCTCTTTTTTAGGCTTATTCTCACACCTGTCTGCTGTCTATATCTCTATAGCGACTTTCTCATTATAAGCACATTAACAAAGGCAGCAGTTAGGCATTTCAGAAGCAACAACGTTTAAATTAGGGGTACAGTTCTCTCAGAAGTAAATCCATAGGTGATAAGACACCGTCACTCACCTCTTTCTTTGTTTGGGTTGTGTTCCTGAACGGCTGCTGCAATCACTGGTCACTGACGCAGCGACGTGATACTCGGCTATAATTGAATTCAGAACAGCGCGAGTCACATATGACTTGACTGCACGCGCCAGACTGGCGCGAGCAGCAGGCGAGGCAGCGCTGCGAGCACCTGATTGTAGCTAAACCATCAGCTTTCTCCCATAACAAACTGAAACTCCTGGCCTTCGGCAGCAGGATGTTCCGCTACCACGAGGCGAGTGAATGAACCGTTACCAGGCTGAAGTGCTGAACCGGATCCAACGACACTGCAGCGCCGCGCGCCGCAAATGGCCAATCACTGCATGACTACATTAAGTCAGAGACAGTGATTGGCCATTGTGCAGGGCAGCTGAGCCACCCACGCTCGGCATCCAATATGGATTGCCTCTGCTGTGCTGCGCGGTGACCGGCCAATCCTGGCGCTGCATGCAGCGCCAGGATTGGCTTGGAGGGCACACTAACTGCTCGCCCTGTCGCCCTTTTGCTGCCAGGGGCTGCCGCCAGCATAAACCTGCGCCCCCCCCCGTACTAGCTAATGGGGCCCTGGCCCTGGGGACTTTCATGCGCATGCTCGGGCAAGTTGCTGCCCGAAGCATACATGCGGGAAAACAACTAACTAGAAGCCCGCCCCCCCTGCGCACTCCCGTGCTAAGGTTTTACATTTATTTTAATTATTTTACGGCAGCCGCGGGTCCAAGCACACCCCAATGGACGCACCGCGGCTGCTTTAGAGTACTTTTTTTTTTTTTTTCTTTTTTTAAAGAGTTGGACAAAGGCAAAGCACATTATCAATTCCAAACATAGCATTTTACAGTTTAAGTTAGTAAATCAATGCACCGCAGTCATCCCACCGCTACACTCTATTTCACTTCTACAGACATTTGGGTCTGCTGTGGTTGTTGTTGACGTGTTTACCTTTAGGCTTTTAAGTTTATGCCACTCATGAAATGTCCTTCTGACTTCATCATCATCTCCGATACTTTTACTGACTGACTGTGAAGATCGGCCTCCAGTAGAAGTAAAATTGTTATTACACAACAAGAGTAGAAATATTATTGACTTGAGTCAGTCTTTAGTGTGTACAGAAAGATAGATTACTAGTACACTTTGACTTCACTTTGTGCACAACAAACAAACAACGAAAACACAAAGACCAATCGCTCAGAGTCAGGTCTCCAATGCATGCCATTGTCATTACCTGTTCCTTCTCAACTTAAGTTAACGGGCCGTCTATTTCGCCATCATCATTATGGGCGGTGCTGTTGTGTCATCATACTCATTGCGCAGATATAGTGAGTCCCCTTCCTGTATTGAATTAAAAGCAATTTCTTATTTGCAAGAAGAGGAAAATTGAATTCACCTTGAGTTAAGTTTAGTGTGTTCTGTAGAAAGTTGATTAGTGGCAGTGCACAATTACATAAATTCATGCACAACAAACACAACAAAATCATTCAGTCTGCGACTCTGCGTCCAATGCATGGCATCAATCATTACCTGTTCCATCTTATTTTCAGTTAATGGCCAGTCTCTCTCGCCTCTTAAAAGGAGGATAGCTATAGTAGTCATCTGATTCATGCTCCACTTCTTTTGGCAGGACTAGGAAAGTTTGATTTTTTTCTTGTAGTATTTTACCATCATCCAATCATCATTCATGAGGGCAAGGGATTTGGGTGGGAGATTCAGTATGATGGAGCGGAGGAGCTGGATTCGGAGGATTGTACTGTCAAATTGCAGACACCTGAAAATTGTATATTAAATAAGAAGAGTAGAAGACGGTGGTAATGGATTTGTTGTGATTCACAAGTTTGTAACCGGAACGACAGACACACAAATAACGGTGGGAAAATAGGGAGGAAGACAGTAAGTGCAAGCCTAATTGTCAGGGAAGTATAGCTCGTCCTCAAACTCTGGGGGGTCAGCCAGTAGTAGGTAATCATCATGTGACACACTACTTCCGTCACCTGAGCCGCTGTCCTCATCTTCCTCCATTGCTTCATGTATTGTGTAATTCGGTGGTATGAAGTGCTAATTCATTTTGATCATTGTTAACCTCTCCATATTTTTGGGCGAGAGACTGGTCCTTCTCAATGTTACAATGGAACCAGCAGCACTGAAAACACGTTCGGAAGAGACGCTTGCAACAGGGCAAGCCAGATAGCTTATCACCAGCCTGCTGAGCTGTGGTCATTCAGACCTTTTCCTATACCAATACTGCAATGGGTTTTGATCAATGTACACCTCTGTTGGGTCGTCCAGATAGGCCTGGACCATCCGCTCAATGATCAGGGTTGCCGCTGGTAAGCTTTCGTGCTGTTTTTTCTGTGCATCAGCACCGTGCTTATTAATGCCTACCTTTACATACCAATCGTGTAATGATTGTACTCGGCCTAATGATCTAGTTATTGTTTCTGTGGTCGATAGTGATGGTGAGTGTTGTGATCCAAACGCACTGCCCTCAGCCGACGAAGTTGCACTTGATCCTGCATGGCCTGCTTCAGTACTTCTTGTGGGTTGATCTAGCGGGCTTTTAATTAGCAGCCGTTCGTTTTCCAACTTACTGGCTGCTTCAGCTATACAACTTTTGTAGCGGGCAACATCAATCTCGGAAAAAGCAAAGAATGTCTTCAGTCCAAATTTTGCACGTGGATCCAGAATTGTGGCACAAATGTAATGTTCTTGTGACAAAATTTTATTTTGTATCCTTACATTTTCAGCTAAGCGCCGGGATAAGCTCTCCACCAAGTCATGGGCTTGCCTTTTGTCCTCTACACCTTTGTATGATTCAGACACATTATTCAGCTGATGCTCTAGCATTTGCATTAATGGGATAGCTTGGCCCATTGTACAGTCCTCCTTGCTGACTTCACGTGTGAAGACCTCAAAAGGACACAGCATCTCAGTCAGGCATTTAATGAGGCTCCATTGATCCATCTCAAGGTTCATGCCTTTAACAGTAGCATCCCCGCTTCTGTTCAAGACATATTCATGGAGTGACCTGTACTGCTCATACAGACGATCAAGCACGTAATACGTTGAGTTCCAACGTGTTGCCACCTCCTGGATGAGTGCCTTGACTGGCATCCTATGTTCACGTTGGATGATCCTCAGCTGCTTACGAGCTTTAAAAGAATGGCTGAAATGAGTGCATATTCTTCGGCAGATGGCCAGTAAGTTGCTGACTATGGGTTCTTTTTTCAGAAAGTCTTGAACTATAATGTTTATGCAGTGCGCCAAACACGGAACCCTGAAATAGGAACCAAGTTCCTTGGCCTTAAGTACATTACTGCCATTGTCTGTGGCAACAAAACCAATACCAAGCCCTCTTGGCCGCAGCCATTCCAAAACCTTGCTGCGAAACTTGTGTAAAATGTTTTCAGCCATATGAGATTTCTCCATGGCGAACATGGCTACAGTTGCATGTTTCTGAGTACCTTCAAAAATCGCAGCTGTGTCAACAGCACCTCGTGCAGATAGCTTATCTCTAACCCCCACAAAAGAGATCCAGTGTGCAGTGATGCACATGTAATCTGTGGCTTGGCAACTGGTCCACATGTCTGTTGTCAGGTGGATATTGTGCACAGAACTCTGCTGCAAAGCTTGTCCAACCAATTCCAGCACATCATGATGTAGTGCCGGAACAGCAATTCTTGCGAAATAGGACCGGCTGGGAACCTTCCATTTAGGGCAGATGGCAGACACAAATTTAAGGAAACGCACCCCTTCCACAAATGAAAAAGGAAGACGGTCAAGCGCTAACATTTTAGCCAGCTTCGCATTGTACAATCGCGCCGTTGGGTGGTTGCGTTGGAACTGCCCGTCCAACCTAAACATGCTCTCAATGGTAGGCTGGATTACTTTCCTTTGTGGTGCTGTTTTCATTAACCCACTAAGGCTCAACGACACAGATTGTCTCATTGCGGTACTCGGTTGCCTTGGTGTCTCACTCTCAGCCTGACTCAGAGTATGGCTATTACTGCGGTGCCACTCTGATGTTACTGAGGAGGATGTGGGCGTTCCCACTGCACTACTGGGGACAGGGCTAGAAATGCCTCCTTCTTCTTCACCTGCCACCGCAATAATATCGCTCCCTGATTCATCCTGACCAACTTTATTGGGTTGAGTTTTTCTACTTTCTTTTAACTCAAGTAGGTGATCCTCCCACACGATAGTGTGGTGTATTCTGAGATGACTTGCTTGTCCTCCGGTACCATAGTTTGTACCAAGCTTACCACGCCGAACACCTTGCCGACAAATTGAGCATATAGCAACGTTCTCCTCCTTGGCGCTAACAGAAAAGAAGTCCCAAACTGGGGAGGACAACTTTCTGGCACTGCTGGATGTGCCACTTTCAACACCAGATGAACTGTAGAGTGTGCTTGAAATGCGACCCTGTGCACCTAGACTGTGACTTTTACTACCACTACCTACTGAGATGGTTGAGCTGGATGTAGGTCCCTGCCGGGCCTTGGAAAATATGGCAGCTGGAGGTAGTGATGGTGTAACCTGTGTTGGTGATATCCGTGCTACATCCCACTCAGTAGCAGCCTTTCTGGATAGGGTGAGAATGTTGGTCTCCAATCCCTTTGGGGCGGGAGTAATGTGCGTGATGACTGGCTCGTCTTGATCAACATCATCATCACCCCCCTCTTCTACATCTACCTCCATAACTCTAAGTTTTTCTGGGACCTTCCTTTTCAGAAGCATTGTCTTGTGGCGTATATCACTCTCAGACTGAGCTGGTGGGAGCCAAGTGGCATCACGATCATCAGAAGCGGGGCTTGAAAAAGAAGATGATGGACTAAGCCTCCTTTTCCGTGCTGGTGGTCTGGAAGACAATAGATCTTCTGAAACAGTGGTTTGACTTTGCTCCACTTTGTCTGCAGGAAGCTCGATTTCCTGAAATGCCCCTACGTCAGGAGCAACAACTACTATGGTGGGCTGTTTCGGCCGCTGCTGTTCTTGTTGCGGCCGCTGCAGTTCTTGTTGCGGCTGCTGCTGTTCTTGTTGCGGCTGCTGCTGTTCTTGTTGCGGCCGCTGCTGTTCTTGTTGTGGCTGCTGCTGTTCTTGTTGCGGCCGCTGCTGTTATTGTTGCGGCTGCTGCTGTTCTTGTTGCGGCTGCTGCTGTTCTTGTTGGGGCTGCTCCTGTTCTTGTTGCGGCTGCACACTGATCTGCTGAGTTTGCGCCTGCGTTGAACTTGATTGTGTACTACTTTGCGGTAATGACATTTCTTCAACATCGCTGCACGTTAGTAGACTGGCTACCTCTGCGACACTAAAGCCCTTGGGCCTAGGTTGGTGGGGTTGGACCGCTGTGCTGCTCCCAGCTTGGTTCCCGGACAACGCTGCTGCAGGCGTAACGTTTTTGGTGCCAAAAAAAACATTGGCCGGCACACCACCAGTCGTGGTTAATGGCACTTCCTTTTTCTGTTCCTTCTGCTCACCGGCAACTTTCTTGGTACTGGACCTGGTACCTTTCTTTGGGGCCATCTTCTTCAGATGTCAGGCAGGATGCAGATGCACAACAAGTTCTGGTCACACGTGGACGTGATGCACAGCAGGATTTCTGTCTGGCTGGCAGTACAACGGGTAGCCGGGTGATGCTGATGACACCTCCTCCTCTGTCTTTTGTGCACCTAAAAGCAAATAAGCCAGGAGAAGAACATCAGTGAAATGTTGCATTTGTTGTTGTGGTTCAGTTACTTAGTACTGTACTAGTGCAAACAAAAGATAGTCTAGCCATTTATGACTTTTTTTTAACTAGGGCTATGTTATACTACTGTGTACAGTTACACACTACAATCTCAGGAAGGATAGGAAAGTTAATAATACCACCAAAATAAAAATGTAATAGAAGTGGGGTGGACCCTATTTGCCATTAAATTATTTGAGCATCTCAGCATCCATGGAGCTGCTGCTGGCAAAGGGGGTGGATGGATGGAAGCAGTAAGCCAAATAGCCAATAGGAAAACCATGCAGGCCTATGGCAAAAGCAGGACACTAATAACTCCCAGTCCAAACACAAAAAAAGGCCACCACCCACATGGACACTCACAAATCACAAACAAGCCGGGGGCCTGGGAAACACCAGGAGCTGACAAAAGGCCTATAAAAGCCAGGTAAAGGATGCATGCTAAAGCACACTGCTCTGCCTTTTTAATGCAACAAAATGGAAATACGAACATTCAAAGGCCCCAAAAAGGTCTACAGGGTGCATGCATTGCACACCAACACACCAGACACATACAACAAAAGCATGTCTTTAAGACAACCAACATCAGAAAGGCCACCCCAAAAAAACACACTTCCCCAACTCAATCCAATGCCATCCATGCCCTAAATGATGTCTAAAAATTCAACAGACCAGACAGAAAACACTTGATTAATAAAGCTGTGGCTACCTGCTCTGATCCTAGTGGATGAAAAAGCAGGCCGTTTGGCAGACAAGGCCAGGCAAGCTTGCAGGCCTAGGCTTCAAAATGGCCACCAGCCACATGGCCAGGCCCAACAACATCAGAAAGCCCACCCCAAAAAAACACACTTCCCCAACTCAATCCAATGCCATCCATGCCCTAAATGATGTCTAAATTCAACAGACCACACAGAAAACACTTGATTAATAAAGCTGTGGCTACCTGCTCTGATCCTAGTGGATGAAAAAGCAGGCCTGTTGGCAGACAAGGCCAGGCAAGCTTGCAGGCCTAGGCTTCAAAATGCCACCAGCCACATGGCCAGGCCCAACAACATCAGAAAGGCCACCCCAAAAAAACACACTTCCCCAACTCAATCCAATGCCATCCATGCCCTAAATGATGTCTAAATTCAACAGACCACACAGAAAACACTTGATTAATAAAGCTGTGGCTAACTGGCTACCTGCTCTGATCCTAGTGGATGAAAGCAGGCCTGTTGGGAGACAAGGCCAGGCAAGCTTGCAGGCCTAGGCTTCAAAATGGCCACCAGCCACATGGCCAGGCCCAACAACATCAGAAAGCCACCCCAAAAAAACACACTTCCCCAACTCAATCCAATGCCATCCATGCCCTAAATGATGCTTGAAGATGAAATACATTCAAAAAACACCAAAGGAACAGTTGCTTCATCATGCACACACCCATGAGGCCATGCCCATGACTAGCTCGGGCCTAATACTGACTACTACTACCCACAACATTTTTAAAAAAAGGAATGATGATAGTTAGCAAAAATAAATTGTAGTTACAACAACTGCAATGCCCACAATCAAACAGACACAACAACCACTTACTTGTAAAATATCCTATTCAAAAAATCCTCAAATCCAATTGCAATGATGCAGCAGACAAAAAGAGTGATCTTTCCAGCTCAAAATCCAAAGGCAGAATGAGCAGGAGATGGACAAAGCACTGGGAGGAGCCTGCTGGACAGGAACAGGAAGTTGGAGATTCTGTGTCACTTCCTCCCTCTCCCCACCTTTTTAAAAAAGGACTCCTTGCACAAAAAAGGACAGCCAAATGTCAATCTGAGGAGTTGTTTTCATCCAAAATCATAATTTGCAGAAGGTTTCATGCTGCTAGAGCTGATATTCTTCTTCAAATAGAAAATTTTACATGTTCGAGTTCTCGAGCTTCACATTACTTCCGCCGGATGTCGATGGCGTGTTGAAAATGACATGATCGCGTTCTCTCGCTCCCTGTCTCGTTGGATATGACGTGTTCGGGGTCTCTTTCTCCTTTTCGCGTTTGATTAGACGTGCCCACGTCCTCACGCTCTCGCTTGCGGTGTAGAATGACGTGTTCGAGATCTCAATCTTCTCATACTTGCGCGGTGCATGATTGCGAGAAGAATGACGTGATCGCGCGACAAATGACGTGATCACGCGACAATGCGAGCGTGAACTTTTGCGAGACAGCGCAAAATGGCTACCAACAATCCAATATCTCGTGGAGAACGCGACTGGGTCGGGAAAACTTGTCAGCGAACGCGGGGATTCAGGTAAGGCGATCGCGCGCGCGCGAGAATGTATTTTTTTTACAGCGCGAGCAAGAAACAATTTATCGCTAAGCTGCAGAATGCAGAAATTTTGACACTTTCGCGCTTTCCGCGGAACGCGAAAATGCCAAATTATCGCAATTTCCACGAACGGAACGGAATTTTGGCCCAGGCCTAATCAGAAGCAGAATTTCCGAATCTATGGAAAGCTGCCAGGGTTAGGCCTATCCTAAAAAAAACACAGCTAATCCTAAACTTTGTCTGAATTATCAGCCTATCTCGCTGCTTCCCTATTTCGGGAAAAGTTTGGACTCATTAGTAAACCAACAGCTTGTCACCTATTTAGAAAACCATGGGCTACTGGATCCCTCACAGTTGGGTTTCAGCACGGCCCATAGCACAGAGACAGCATTGGTGGAGGTAACTGACAACATTAGATTAGCTCTGGATAGGGGTAAGTCAACAATTTTTGTTTTGCTTGACCTCTCCGGGGACTTTGACACCATCTCCCATAGTACCTTAGTACATCGGCTCTGGAAGATTGGTGTCAGGGGGAACGCCTTAAAATGGTTTCAAAGCTATCTAACTGACCGTGTTACAACGGTCCAGGTGGGAAACACTGTCTCATTTAGCAGGCTGCTCAAGATGGGAGTGCCACCGGGCTCTATTCTGAGTCCTATTCTTTTTAATCTGTACATGACTCCACTGGCCGGGGTGATCAGATCATATGGTTTTAATGTCGTGTCATATGCTGACGACAGGCAGATCTTGGTCACCCTTGGCCCAAATCCATCAGAAACTAAACAGCGTTTTAAAAAATGTATGTCCCACATTGACAGGTGGATGAGCTCAAATCATCTCCAACTAAATGGAGGTAAGTCTGAGATCATGCTCTTTGGCAAAGCCAGTGAGCATTGGTCTCACGACTGGTGGCCCCTGAACCTTGGCTCCTGTCCAATACCCAAACCTACTGTGCGAAATTTAGGCTTCCACATGGACAGTCAGTTGTCAATGAAAAATCAGATCAGCCGTATAGTTGGCTCTTGTTTGGGAGTGATGCGTAATCTTCGGAAGGTTTTCAAATGGATCCCTACGGAGGCCAGGAAACCACTAGTACAGGGCCTGATAATAAATCGCATGGATTATGGAAATGCCCTGCTGTCCTCGATAAACGAAAGTTATTTGACTAAACTCCAAATCCTGCAGAACACGGCGGCGAGATTGGTTTTGAACCTTCCGCCTAGATCCCCGTCTGCCCCCTGTCTGAGGTCTCTACATTGGCTTCCTGATAGAAAGAGAGTCCAGTTTAAGACCCTCTGTCTGACTCATAAAAACATGTCCGGAAAAGGCCCTGGTTATTGGTCCAAATAACTACGATGGTACCAGCCCGGCAGGTTGCTCAGATCAAGAAATGAGTCCCTCCTAACGCCCCTCAGAATTCGCACAGCAAGATATGGAGGAAGGTTTTTTCCTATCTCGCCCCTGCGTCCTGGAATAAACTCCCTCTCAACCTACGCACCATTTCAGATCATAACTGTTTTAGAAAAAAATTGAAACCTTGGCTATTTGACAACTAAGCAAGTATCTTATCAGAGCCGTCTGCAAGCGCCATGAGACTTCCGAGTGATATGTGCGCCATACAAATGTCCCTGATTTGATTTGATTTGATAGATTCTTTGCATGACTAACTAGGTGTGTGAGTAACTGTATAGATGAGTGGCGGTGTGTGACTGTCTGTATAGGTGTATAAGTGCATATGACAGTGTTGAATTTATGAGTGACTGCATGTATGAGTGATTGTATGGATGAATGAGTAGATGTGTGTGTAGACCTAGCAATCAGTGAGTGTGTATGTAGTAACTGGTATTGGTGTGTTAACGATTTTGAAAATGGTTGTCTATTTTACAGTGGGTGTATTAACGTTTATATTAAAATGTGAGGAGATGCATACGTTTTTCACGTGGATGATGTCATCAGTGATGTCATCAGTGATGTCATTTGAGATGTCATCAGTGATGTCATCTGTGATATCACTGACCATGTCATGAATGATGTAATATGTGATGCCATGAGCAGTGCATTGTGGGTGCGCGAGTTATAGTTAGCTGAAGTAACTAGAACGGTGGAATTTCTCTGGTTTTGTAAAGAGTGAAATGTCCAGCTAACTATAATTTTCAGTGAATTTCTAAGGTTTTTTAAATGCTAATTTCTAACTATAACGTCTGTAAAACCAATGGTTTTTTCAGTGAATTTCAAAGGTTTTTTGTAGGAGAGTAGGGTCTGCTATCCTATGGTCACACCAAATTTTTGCTTTTTGCTTCACTGGTTTTTGACATATTGAGGCTGTGGGCCTGCCAATCAGACCCCCAGCCTGCTGTTCTCTCTACTAAATTTACACTATGCACCCTAGGTGCATAACCAATTGGAAGTGGATCACCCTGTCAGCCCCTGTACCAGTGTACACTAGGTACCCAGGGCATTGGTGTACCCAAGGCCTGCCAGGGGCTTAAGCATGTATTATGCCACCCCAGGCTTGGCCTAACAATCTGACACAACTGGCTGATCACTCAGCTGGGGTAAGTTGGTGTAATCACCTCTTACTTAGGTGTAGTATACCTATACCTAACCTTAAATGGGACACATGTTAATCTATAAGTCACTCCTATGGCAGGCCTTAACAATCCTGAAGGCAGAGTGCTTGGTTCCATGTGAGATGGTGCTCTGGCATGAGCTGAGCCTGTCTGCAGTGGTCGGAACAACTTCCTTCTACTGTTTCCAGATATCGTCATACCATATACACTTTAGTGCATTATGAACCTCGCGGTTAAATGCTATCTTTGGTTTGGCTTTATCAAAACATGTCGAGTAAGGTGTCATACGAATTGGAATACTAACCCCTCGCCAATTCTGGCGACGGGGTTAGCATTCCACCCTTCTAGAGGGACACGACATGTACAGTACCTGAAACCCGGGTAAAATCAGACATAGCCTCAGCTCCACAAAATGGATGCTGCCACCACAGACACAAGTCTGCCCTCCTGCTGCTGGGAGTCCTTCCAGCTTGGGAGGTGTGGACAAAGGGTTTCCTGCCAGGGGAGGTGCATGCACCACCCCAGACAGGATTTTGTGTATTGGTCAGGTAGGGCTTGAAAGAAACCAGACATGCCTGTGGCTCACAAGGAGCCTCGGTGCATATGCCAGTTCAAACCAGTCCTGGGGCACACCAGTCCCGGGCCTGGGGCGAGCTGGACAAAGGATTGGGGGTGTAACCACCCCCCTTCCTGGTCCCACCCATAGGGAGGGACCTAGCAGGTAGTCCGGCCCCTAGAATCCGCTTAAAGGTAGGAGCTGTGTCCTAAGACTTCAGACATCCTGGAATCAACTTGAAACTAAGAAGAAGACGGGAACTTCGACATTCTGCTGCACAGAATACTGAAGGAAATCTCCCCTGTGGTCAGGGAGTGACCACCTTGCTAACGCAAGCACCATCCAGCGAATCAACGTCTGCTTTGCCGCCGCCTCCCGCCGGAGCCCGAGCCCAGAGACTGACAAGACCTGGACCTCCAGACCTCTCACCGCCCGATCCACAGTCCCTGAAAAGAGGAGACCCGTGGAGGCACCGAGACACGTGGAGCCAGCCATCTTGGAACGACGACGACAAGCTGCAAGCGCAACAACCGAGGCTCCCTCCAAGTTGTGCTTTGGGATCTGAGAAGCCCAACCCTCGAGCAGCATCTGCACCAAAGGTGAGCCCTCCAGCATCTCCACGATCTGCGTGGGGCCCTTCTGCATTTTGCCACTCGACGCGCCTAACCAGTTGCTGGCCCGCTGGCTAGTGGCCATCTTGGTGACGAACTTCAAGAAATACACCACTGGTCTGGTTGCTCCAGACTGGCCCTTGCTCCCCTCCAAAGGAGCAGTCCCTCTGACCTTGCTGGTCAGAACAATCAGCTTATCTTGTTCTCCACAACAATTGCTTTTTCCAAGGCTTGTTTGCTTCGATCAAGTCGCCGACACCGCCGACAGCGAGAGCCTGCATGGGACAGCTCGTGAACCGACTCCTGGGCGTCGTCGACCTCCAGGGACCACGTGGCTGCAGAGACAAGCTACACCTTTCTTCCTGTTTGCACCCGACATTGCCTGGTACCCACCTGGCGCCACGCTGGTCACTGGCTAGTGACTGTGAACACTGTCCCCTCTGCTTACAGGTCTTCAACATCTCCGATCCACTCTTGGATCCACCGCATCTCTCCCGGACCGACCGCCTGCAGCATCTTTGTCTTCAGGCTCCACGGAACAGATAGAAGAAACCCGACGCACTTCGAGGCCTATGCACCCGCTTCCTGTGGGTGAGGTAAAGCTGGCACTCCTGTGCCCAAGTGTAGTATTACATCTCTAGTGCCTGTGTTCCAAATCTTGAGTTCCTAGTCCATCCGGAAGATCCTTTTTGCAGTAACTTTGTACTTTTTACGCACCCATTGAAACCTATGGGAGCACGCGTGTGACTATTTGCTCTGCACACGCCACCCGTGGACCTCCTGGTCACTAACTGAAGTTAGCTCCTTTTAGGCCCAGCGATTCTAGAGGCCCTAGGCCTTTTCCCTTTTCTGTTCGTGGTACTTATACCACTATTTTAGTATATGGTTCGAGCGGCCACCAGGGCCTATCCATATAAAGTGCAACTTCTGTGTATTCTACTGTAATCTTGTTTGACGATTTGTGCTCCTGTGCTCATAAAGAGACTAGGGGTTACTTTGAGAAATAAATACATATATATTTTGAATATATATCTGTGTGGTGTCCTTTCATTGGTATAAAAGGGGGTTGCATTTGGTAAAACAGCTGGCTTAACACGCTTCACGAGTTTAGCCTCAAAGACTGCTTAGCCTACGCTACCACTAGGGCAGCTAGTCCGAAAAGGTTGACTTACAACCACACCATAAGGGTTGCTTGGCATGGTACAAGGTGATCACTTTAACTAGTGAGCATCATATACCAGGCCAACTTCTCACATTGGTGAGCAGCGGTTGGATTTGAGCTTGCTGTGTTTTACCATTGTAATCTCTTGGTTACCAATTGAAAGATCACATAGGTACCTGTAGGTACATATAAAACAAGATTAGATATACATAAGTTCTACTGAACTTAGTTGTTGTAGAGCAAAGGGAGTAGCACACCCTGACTACAACTACTAGATAGGTTTAGTAGGTAAACCCAAGTGTAGGTAGATTGCAACACATCCACCCACACTTAAGAGCAATGGCTGGGGCAGAGGGGTCCACTGTACCCATCTCTGTTGAGAGTGACCCCCAGAGGGCACCATCCATCTTTGCTACCCTTAACCAGAATGAGCTCAGGCATTTGGCAACTCTTAGAGGCCTTAAACAGCCCAAGAACCCTACCTCTGCTGAGCTCAGAGAACTCTTGCAAAATGATGAAAATCAGAGAGAGCTCAAGAAAGCTTCCCAGTTAGCCCCCTTAGGGACAGGAACAGGAGGCCCCCCTTCTGAAGATGCTACAGAAGTACCCCTTTCCAATAGCCATCCCTTAGATGAGAATCATACTACAGAGGAGGAAAGTGGTGAGGATACAGAAAGTAGTGAGGATGAAGGGAGAAATAGCCCAGTGCCAAGTGTTATACTTGGCCCAGCTAAACTAAGGCTATTGGGGACTGACAGTGGGATCATCCCATTGGATCTCCCCAGTGGACTTAACCAGGGGCTTGGGAGGCAAAGGAATCGCTCAGGTGACTCTAAAGCTTCTCATGCCTCTAGAGGCTCTCAAGGTCACTCCAAGAAAAGGATGACCACCCCTCAGAGGAGGGAACATGAGGCCAGAATGCAGGAAGCCCAGCTGAGGATCAGGAAGCAGGAGCTAGAAGTAGCCCTGATGGAAGAAAAACTGAGTAAGGCTAGGCAACCTAGAGAGAGTGGGTCTATACCCACTGGTGGCAGCATTGTCCCTAAGGACAAAGATAGGGTCTTTGATAATAGGAACCTGTCTAAGGTTGTGCCCCCCTACAAAAGTGGGGATGATATCCACAAATGGATAACTGCTCTTGAGAGAGCCTGCAAAGTACAGCAGGTTCCTGAAGACCAGTGGGCAGCAATCCTCTGGCTCTCCTTTGAAGGAAGAGGCAGAGACAGACTCCTCACTGTTAGGGAGGAGGATGTCAGAAACTACAGAGTCCTGAAGAGTGTTCTAGTTGATGGGTTAGGCTTAACCACTGAACAGTACAGGTTAATGTTCAGAGACACCCAAAAGACACAGACTCAGGACTGGTCTGAATACATTGAATGTGCCACTAAGGCTTTGGAGGGTTGGTTGCTGGGAAGTAAGGTATCTGATTTTACAGGATTGTATAATTTGATGATGAGAGAACAGATTTTAAATAACTGTCAAAACCAGCAACTGCATCAACACTTGGTTGACTCTGATCTGACCTCTCCCCAAGAATTGGGAAAGAAGGCAGACAAATGGGTCAGAACCAGGGTTAAGCAAAAGAACCAGAACCAGGGCCAAGGGGGTGATCAGAAGAAAACAGACCAAAAGGGTGGAGATCAGAAATCTAAAGACCAGAAGTCTTCAACAGGGCCCCAAACTACTGCTAAGGAGGGTGGGTCCCAACAACAATCCAAGGGAAAGAAGAAAGAAGGTCAAAAGAAACCCTGGTGCAATCATTGCAAGAATACAACTCACTGGACTAGTGATTGTAAGAAGGGTGGAGCCCCCAACACTGTTGCCCCTAAGGCACCTGCTCCCAGTACTACTGTTAGCAGTGTTGGTCCCCAGACAAAGGGTGTAGTGGGAATCACTATGGGAACTGAAGGAGATTCTGACTTAGACAGAACCCTGACACAGGCAGTCTTGATCTGTGATGGGGACATTGATTTGTCCCTGACTGTGAGCCCCAGTAACCTGGGCAAGTACAGACAGACTCCTTTAATTAATGAAAAAGTGGCTCAAGCCTACAGGGACACATGTGCCAGTGTCACTATGGTGACACCAGGCTTTGTGGACCCTGGACAGTACATACCAGGTGAGAATTACCTGGTGACCAATGCCAGCAATGCCACTACTTCACATAGTGTGGCAGTTGTTAACTTCTCATGGGGAGGGGTAACTGGCCTCAAAAGGGTTGTGGTTAATGCAGACCTCCCAGTAGAATGTTTGTTGGGCAATGACCTAGAGAGTTCTCTATGGTCAGAAGTGGAGTACAGGACTCATGCAGAGATGTTAGGTATATCATCACATGTCCTTGCTGTGACCAGGTCACAGGCCAAAAAGTGCCTCACTGAACCTCAGGTCTTGGATCCTGGAACAATGGACCAAGCACCTACCAAGAAGAAGAACAGGAGGGTCAAGGCTGTGCCTTCCCCCCTGCCTCAGAGTGATGATCAGCCTTCCCAGGAAGCTGATCTAGAGGACCCTGAAGGAACTGTCCCTGAAGAGCTTGAACCTGATCAGGTTGAGTTTCTGGGGACAGGGGGACCTTCAAGGGCTGACTTGAGGCAGGCTCAGTTATCCTGTCCCTCTCTTGAACCCCTCAGACAGCTGGCTGCTGCTGAGGCTGCTGGGAATGCTCAAGGTACCCAAAAAGTGTATTGGGATGAAGGGCTCCTTTATTCAGAGGCTAGAGACCCCAAGCCTGGTGCTACCAGGAGGTTGGTTATACCTCTGCAATTTAGGGGCTTCCTTCTTACCTTGGCCCATGATATTCCTTTAGCAGGACACTTAGGCCAGAACAAGACTTGGGACAGGCTTGTCCCTCACTTTCACTGGCCTCATATGAATGAAGATACAAAGGAGTTTTGTCGCTCCTGTGTGACCTGCCAAGCCAGTGGCAAATCAGGTGGCACAACAAAGGCCCCCCTAATACCACTACCTGTGGTGGGGGTCCCCTTTGAAAGAGTGGGAATAGATATAGTGGGTCCCATGGATCCTCCCACTGCATCTGGGCACAGATTTATACTGGTGGTAGTGAATCATGCCACCAGGTATCCAGAGGCAATTCCCCTTAGGACCACTACAGCTCCTGTTGTGGCCAGGGCCCTGCTGGGAGTATTCTCCAGAGTGGGGTTTCCTAAGGAGGTAGTTTCTGACAGAGGTACCAACTTCATGTCAGGATACTTGACAGCTATGTGGAAGGAATGTGGTGTCAACTACAAGTTCACCACTCCTTATCACCCACAATGCAATGGGCTTGTTGAGAGATTCAACAAGACCCTAAAGGGTATGATCAAAGGATTACCTGAAAAGCTCAGGCGAAGATGGGACATCCTTCTACCCTGCCTTCTGTTTGCTTACAGAGAGGTCCCACAAAAAGGAGTTGGCTACAGCCCCTTTGAATTGTTGTTTGGGCACCCTGTAAGAGGCCCACTGTGTTTAATGAAGGAAGGATGGGAGTTACCTCTCAAAAAGCCTAAGCAAGACATAGTGGACTATGTACTTGGTCTCCGCTCCAGGATGGCTGAGTATATGGAGAAGGCATCCAAAAACCTTGAGGCAAGCCAGGCCTTACAGAAAGCTTGGCATGACCAAAAGGCTTTCTTGGTTGAGTTTCAGCCAGGACAGAAGGTATGGGTGTTGGAGCCAGTGGCCCCAGCAGCACTCCAAGACAAATGGTCTGGACCCCATACAATCCTGGAAAAGAAGGGAGAGGTCACCTACTTGGTGGACCTAGGAACTCCCAGGAGTCCCCACAGGGTACTCCATGTAAACAGGTTAAAAGCATATGTTGACAGGGCAGACATGGGCTTGCTCATGGCTACAGATGAGGGACAGGAGGAAGAGAGTGACCCTCTCCCAGACCTGTTGTCTCAGAACCCTGAAGATGGCTCAGTTGAAGGAGTGACCCTTGGAGGCAACCTCACTGCCCATCAGCAGACTGAATGTAGACAGGTTCTACAATCATTTTCACATATGTTTTCCTTGATACCTAGTCAAACTGACTGGTGTACCCATGTGGTGGACACTGGTGACAGTCTGCCTGTAAAGAACAAGCTTTACAGACAACCTGACCACGTCAGGGATTGTTTAAAGGCTGAGGTACATAAAATGCTGGAATTAGGTGTCATTGAACCCTCAGAGAGCCCCTGGGCTAGCCCAGTGGTTCTGGTCCCCAAACCTCACACCAAAGATGGCAAGAGAGAGATGAGGTTCTGTGTGGATTACAGAGGACTCAATGCTGTCACCAGGACAGATGCACACCCTATTCCAAGGGCAGATGAGCTCATAGACAAATTAGCTTCTGCAAAGTTTTTGAGCACATTTGACTTGACAGCTGGCTATTGGCAAATCAGATTAGCTGAGGAGTCTAAGGCCAAAAAAGCATTCTCAACCCCAGGTGGGCACTACCAATTTGTGGTGATGCCCTTTGGTCTGAAGAATGCACCTGCCACCTTCCAAAGGCTGGTGAACCAAGTCCTTACTGGGTTGGATGACTTTTGCGCAGCATATCTTGATGACATTGCTGTCTTTAGCTCCACCTGGGAGGATCACCTGATCCACCTGAAGAAGGCTCTTGAGGCTCTGCAAAGGGCAGGCCTCACTATCAAGGCCACTAAGTGCCAGATAGGGCAGAGTAAGGTTGTATATTTGGGCCACCTTGTAGGTGGAGGCCAAGTTCAACCACTGGAGAGTAAGATACAATCCATCAAGGACTGGTCCCCTCCAACCACCCAGACTCAAGTTCGAGCTTTCTTGGGCTTGACTGGGTACTACAGGAAGTTTGTTAAGAACTATGGGTCCATTGTGACTCCTCTTAATGATCTGACATCCAAGAAGATGCCCAAAAAGGTTCAGTGGACAGTAAGCTGTCAAAAGGCATTTGATGACCTGAAGGAGGCCATGTGCTCTGCACCTATCCTGAAAAGTCCTGACTACTCCAAAGAGTTTATTGTCCAAACAGATGCTTCTGAGTTGGGTGTGGGAGCTGTGCTGTCACAACTTAATGTAGATGGTCAAGACCAACCCATTGCTTTTATTAGCAGAAGGTTGACCCCCAGAGAGAAGAATTGGTCAGCTATTGAGAGGGAGGCCTTTGCTGTGGTGTGGGCCCTGAAGAAGCTGAGGCCATACGTGTTTGGCACTCACTTCAAGATTCAGACCGACCATAAGCCCCTCTTATGGCTAAATCAGATGAAGGGTGAAAACCCCAAACTGCTTAGGTGGTCCATTTCCCTACAGGGGATGGACTTTACAGTGGAGCACCGGCCAGGTACTGACCATGGGAATGCAGATGGTCTCTCCAGGTACTTCCACTTAGGACATGAAGACGAGACTGGTCAAGGCTAGTTTAATGTCCCTGCGTTTGGGGGGGGGGGGGTTGTGTAGGAGAGTAGGGTCTGCTATCCTATGGTCACCCCAAATTTTTGCTTTTTGCTTCACTGGTTTTTGACATATTGAGGCTGTGGGCCTGCCAATCAGACCCCCAGCCTGCTGTTCTCTCTACTAAATTTACACTATGCACCCTAGGTGCATAACCAATTGGAAGTGGATCACCCTGTCAGCCCCTGTACCAGTGTACACTAGGTACCCAGGGCATTGGTGTACCCAAGGCCTGCCAGGGGCTGAAGCATGTATTATGCCACCCCAGGCTTGGCCTAACAATCTGACACAATTGGCTGATCACTCAGCTGGAGTAAGTTGGTGTAATCACCTCTTACTTAGGTGTAGTATACCTATACCTAACCTTAAATGGGACACATGTTAACCTATAAGTCACTCCTATGGCAGGCCTTAACAATCCTGAAGGCAGAGTGCTTGGTTCCATGTGAGATGGTGCTCTGGCATGAGCTGAGCCTGTCTGCAGTGGTCGGAACAACTTCATTCTACTGTTTCCAGATATCGTCATACCATATACTCTTTAGTGCATTATGAACCTCGCGGTTAAATGCTATCTTTGGTTTGGCTTTATCAAAACATGTCGAGTAAGGTGTCATACGAATTGGAATACTAACCCCTCGCCAATTCTGGCGACGGGGTTAGCATTCCACCCTTCTAGAGGGACACGACATGTACAGTACCTGAAACCCGGGTAAAATCAGACATAGCCTCAGCTCCACAAAATGGATGCTGCCACCACAGACACAAGTCTGCCCTCCTGCTGCTGGGAGTCCTTCCAGCTTGGGAGGTGTGGACAAAGGGTTTCCTGCCAGGGGAGGTGCATGCACCACCCCAGACAGGATTTTGTGTATTGGTCAGGTAGGGCTTGAAAGAAACCAGACATGCCTGTGGCTCACAAGGAGCCTCGGTGCATATGCCAGTTCAAACCGGTCCTGGGGCACACCAGTCCCGGGCCTGGGGCGAGCTGGACAAAGGATTGGGGGTGTAACCACCCCCCTTCCTGGTCCCACCCATAGGGAGGAACCTAGCAGGTAGTCCGGCCCCTAGAATCCGCTTAAAGGTAGGAGCTGTGTCCTAAGACTTCAGACATCCTGGAATCAACTTGAAACTAAGAAGAAGACGGGAACTTCGACATTCTGCTGCACAGAAGACTGAAGGAAATCTCCCCTGTGGTCAGGGAGTGACCACCTTGCTAACGCAAGCACGATCCAGCGAATCAACGTCTGCTTAGCCGCCGCCTCCCGCCGGAGCCCGAGCCCAGAGACTGACAAGACCTGGACCTCCAGACCTCTCACCGCCCGATCCACAGTCCCTGAAAAGAGGAGACCCGTGGAGGCACCGAGACACGTGGAGCCAGCCATCTTGGAACGACGACGACAAGCTGCAAGCGCGACAACCGAGGCTCCCTCCAAGTTGTGCTTTGGGATCTGAGAAGCCCAACCCTCGAGCAGCATCTGCACCAAAGGTGAGCCCTCCAGCATCTCCACGATCTGCGTGGGGCCCTTCTGCATTTTGCCACTCGACGCGCCTAACCGGTTGCTGGCCCGCTGGCTAGTGGCCATCTTGGCGACGAACTTCAAGAAATACACCGCCGGTCTGGATGCTCCAGACTGGCCCTTGCTCCCCTCCAAAGGAGCAGTCCCTCTGACCTTGCTGGTCAGAACAATCAGCTTATCTTGTTCTCCACAACAATTGCTTTTGCCTAGGCTTGTTTGCTTCGATCAAGTCGCCGACACCGCCGACAGCGAGAGCCTGCATGGGACAGCTCGTGAACCGACTCCTGGGCGTCGTCGACCTCCAGGGACCACGTGGCTGCAGAGACAAGCTACACCTTTCTTCCTGTTTGCACCCGACATTGCCTGGTACCCACCTGGTGCCACGCTGGTCACTGGCTAGTGACTGTGAACACTGTCCCCTCTGCTTACAGGTCTTCAACATCTCCGATCCACTCTTGGATCCACCGCATCTCTCCCGGACCGACCGCCTGCAGCATCTTTGTCTTCAGGCTCCACGGAACAGATAGAAGAAACCCGACGCACTTCGAGGCCTATGCACCCGCTTCCTGTGGGTGAGGTAAAGCTGGCACTCCTGTGCCCAAGTATAGTATTACATCTCTAGTGCCTGTGTTCCAAATCTTGAGTTCCTAGTCCATCCGGAAGATCCTTTTTGCAGTAACTTTGTACTTTTTACGCACCCATTGAAACCTATGGGAGCACGCGTGTGACTATTTGCTCTGCACACGCCACCCGTGGACCTCCTGGTCACTAACTGAAGTTAGCTCCTTGTAGGCCCAGCGATTCTAGAGGCCCTAGGCCTTTTCCCTTTTCTGTTCGTGGTACTTATACCACTATTTTAGTATATGGTTCGAGCGGCCACCAGGGCCTATCCATATAAAGTGCAACTTCTGTGTATTCTACTGTAATCTTGTTTGACGATTTGTGCTCCTGTGCTCATAAAGAGACTAGGGGTTACTTTGAGAAATAAATACATATATATTTTTAATATATATCTGTGTGGTGTCCTTTCATTGGTATAAAAGGGGGTTGCATTTGGTAAAACAGCTGGCTTAACACGCTTCACGAGTTTAGCCTCAAAGACTGCTTAGCCTACGCTACCACTAGGGCAGCTAGTCCGAAAAGGTTGACTTACAACCACACCATAAGGGTTGCTTGGCATGGTAGAAGGTGATCACTTTAACTAGTGAGCATCATATACCAGGCCAACTTCTCACATTTTTTAAATGCTAATTTCTAACTACAATGTCCCTGAAACGTATATTGTTCTTAAAAAGACGTGCATACTTTTTGTAGTCAAAAACTACCTGTAACAGAAGTCTGATATAAGTTATAATTTAACAATGTTTAAAATTTAATTAGCACTAATTAAAATGTAAGTGTAGAAATTTGTGACGCAGCAGCTATGATACCTGACTTCAAACAGCGTTCACAGTTCGATTCCCGGCTCTGGCGGCATGTTAGCCCACCACTATGTCACTGTGGGCAATACCTTGCTTAATCTTCCTGACGCCCCGTACGCCGGGACACCTCTCTGGAGGTAGCTGTACACCTTACAAATCCTGGCATTTTATTTAAAACCATAGTGATGACAAATATTAGCACATATTTTATTTTTCTTCTATTTTGAACTATATTTTTTTTATGTCTTCTATTTAGAATTATGCTAATTAATAGATGTTTTTAGTCACGAAAAAGGAAATAACACGGTTTGCCGGATAACAAATTTTAATCTCTCCAACATTATACATATACGCGTGAGGATCGAAATCGAAACCTTTACAGCTTCACATTTTGTAACTTTTCCCAACACGTGCACAAGTTAAGCAGTGAAAACGTGAGCACATGTCAACTGTAAAACGTGACATCTAAATGGGCGGAGCTGCATGTTCCTTCCATAGACTACTGAATAACCAAAAGTATATAAACCATACACGTTGCTCGATTAGTTTCGTTTTTGCGAGTTATTTACGCATGTCCATTCTGTGATGCAGGTTCCATTTTCTAGCGTTGGATTCTTCTTTTGCGACAACAAAAGATATTACGGAGTTGTAAGTTGTTTGATTATGGCATAGTAGATACTTATAATACGTAGCAATTTGTGAATATTTAAAGATTTGTATTTACAAAAAAGTGTTATTGGTTGTTTTTGCCATTTATATGTAACGTCAGCAGCTTGTATTCAGAAACAGACAGAATAGAAGATACACTGTTCCTTTACTGGCTCATTTGAGCACATATAGTGTGATTTTCTATATTATAATAGTGACACTATACTTGACCACAGACGTGTTGGTGACCAGTGTGTGCCAAAACTCAAGATTTATATGTAACGTCAGCAGCTTCGCGTTCTAACTTTGTTTCCCCCCTGGGACAATATAGTGTGAGTATGTATATTCTAATATTCACAGTCACTTTGATCTCAGAGGACTTCATGACCAGTCGGCACGAGGAGAAAAGATTTCGAAGTCCCGGAGAAAAGAAGCTTTGAACATATTCACAGATGGAAAATATTTAGTTATTCTCCTTCTCCTTATAGAATATATTGGAATAGTAGTGTATATTATACTAATCCTATATATTCTTAAAGGAGTACCTGATCTCTCAGCGGAGCAGTCAGCGACCTCTAAGCACTACGACAAAATTTTCTCACGTTCTGCAGAATAGAAATTGTAAAAATGTTGTCTTTTTTGTAGGGACCCTTATTCTTCTTCTCCTGTGGAATACTATAAACTCACCCTGTATATTCATATACTGTGTGTTTATAGTACTTCAAAGGTGTTGGAGATCTATCTGTGCGACAAATTTACAATACATACTATAGTTATTTCCGTAGATAACTTAGTACCTCACAGTTTGTTACACGGCTAATGTTTCATAAAAAAGTAGTTGCAAAAAAAATATTCTATACATAGTGTGTCATGTAATGTTTTGATGAGGCGTACATTTCTATGTAATATCACGTCATTGTGTTTAACAGTTTTTTACTGGTGATTGTTGTTGTGACCTCAAATGATGTTGTACGGGAGTGTTTCTTGTAGCACTTCTTTTCTACTTTATCTAAAAGTAACTGATGCCCTTATATATTAACAAGAATATGGGGCAACACTTTTACAAACTGTAGCCGACAAAAAAAGGGAGGGTGTGGCCATGCTTAAGGGATATTTTATGAATTGCGTTTTTATTTGTCACCCCTCTGATATATACAGCTTCACTTTCCTAAGAAAGTATATTAATGTTTGCTTAATAAAAACTAGACTGTCCGTGATAAAAGTGAACACCGCATTATAAGTAAACATTACTGCGCATTATATTCACCATACAGACTGCTTAAACTAAGACCACATTGTTCCTACTATACCCTATTATGCAATTCTTCTTTTTTTTTTCGCACCACACATTCACACTACCGTTCTGTGCACTGTTACACAGCCTACAGAACATTGCCGCAATACCGCACATTCACACTACCTGTGTGTGCACCCTACACTGCTGGCCGCAATACGGCGCATTGTTTTCCCAACGGGATTTCCAGAGCCTACGCAACCTTGCTGCAATACCGCACACTGTTGTTCTGCGGACGTAATTTCCACGGACTACGCAACATTCAAACTCCCTGCCTCTGCACAGTACAGACTGCTTAAACTAAGACCACAGTGTTCCTACTATACCCTCTTATACAATTATTCTCTTTTTTTCCACCCTACGCCTTTCAACTCAAACAAAAAATGGCTGCCAACACTTCCTAGTTTCAACAGTTCGCAGCCAATCAGCCGCACGCTCGTGCTCGTAATGCCTCAGCCAATCAAATGTCAGAATTCTCAAATATCGAAATCTGTAAATTTTGATACTTCTCGAAAACTAATGAACTGATTTACCCCATTTCAACAAAAGCGTGCTTTCTGGACCAAGACCTTTCTATCTGCCAAATTTGGCATTAATTCCGTTCAGCAGTTTGACCTGTAGCCTTGTCTAAAGTTTCCTATGGAAATTGCATTGAGAAAAAACGTTTTGGGACACCCCTTTTTTCCCAGCCCACCTTGACGAACCACCCCCAAACTTTCAATATAGGAGCTGATCGAAAAAGAGAAACTTTTTGGAAAATTTCGTAAGGATTTGTCAAACGACGCCAAAGTTATTAGCAAATAAAAAAATGCTTTTCCTATGGAAACATGGTTATACCTATACCTTATCGACCACCAGTAGATAATATATATATATATATATATATATATATATATATATATATATATATATATATATATATATATTACCTACTGGCGGTCGCCAGTAGGTAGTTATAGTTAGGACCACGTTTCCATAGGAAAACCTCAACATTCTATTTTGAATAACTTTGGCGCCGGTCGACGAATCCTCGCGAATTTCTCAAAATAGGTGGGGCGCTACGCTCCGCTCCTACCCTGAAAGTCTCGGGGGGATCCGTCAAGCGGGGGCTGAGATAAAAGGGGGGTCCCAAAACGCGTTTTTCCCATGCATTTTTCCATAGGACCTTTAGAACGAGCTACAGCCCGAACGGCTGAACAGAATTACTCAAAATTTGGCAGAGAGGTAGTCCCTAGGTCAAGGAAGTGCCTTTTGTAGGTCTGGTGTAAATCTGTTCAGTATTTCCGGAGAAAATAGCATTTAAAAGCATATATATATATATATGCGCGCAGGGTGCGCGCACCGTGCGAGCACCGTGCGAGCACCCTAACGTGCGCGAGCGTAATTCTGATTGGTGGTTACATGTTAGTCAACGTTCGAATCGGTCGAAATCAGGAAGTGTCGGCCGCCATTTTGTTTGTTTTCAGTGCGAGAGTGAAAAAGGAAGGTGGCGAACGTGAAAAGGGGGCAGGGTAGAGAGTTCCTGACCCCCTAGCCTTTGTCAGGGGGTCCCTGAAGGACCCCGAAGGCAAAAAAATTTTTTTTTTTTTTTTAAAAATCGCGGGGGTGCGCGCACAGTGCGCGCACCCTGAAAAACACAAAAAAAAAATTTTTTTTTTTGCAAAAAAAAAAAAATAATTCGCAGGGTGAAAACCAAAAAAAAAAATAATAATAATTTTTAATACATAGTTTATTGTAAAATAAATATATAAAAAATAATACATAAATAAATTAGCATTTAAAAAACCGTACAAATTCACTGAAAAAACCATAGGTTTCACACACGTTATAGTTAGGAATTAGCATTTAAAAAACCTTGCTAATTCACTGAAAAAACCATAGGTTTCACACATGTTATAGTTAGCTGGACATTTTACTGATAAAAAACCAATGAAATTCCCCCGTTATAGTTACTGTAGGCAACTATAACTCACGCGACCGTAATCCTCTGCTGATGACATATGTGTCTTTATGAAAAAAAAATATTTGTAATATATGTATAGCTAAAATTTAATGGAAGAAGACATGGGCAAATAAGTGTCTAAATACAGTATTAGCATCAGCAGAGGATTGCAGTCGCGTGAGTTATAGTTGCCTACAGTAACTATAACGGGGGAATTTCATTGGTTTTTTATCAGTAAAATGTCCAGCTAACTGTAACATGTGTGAAACCTATGGTTTTTTCAGTGAATATATATATATATATATACTGAGAGCGCACGATATTTGGAACTGTGTGGATATATATATATATATACATATATATATATCAAAATCCAAGTTGCCCAATGCGAGACGCCACACAAGTAGAAGTTTCTCCTTTCATTTATTGAGGGAGCAGGAGTCAACGTGTTCATTCCCCCAACACAGATTGCCATACCGGTTTCGGGCAACACGCCCTTGCTCACTGGCCATGCGCGTCATTTACAGCTGATTGAACTTGACCTTTAATATCCCGTCTTTGTAGTTTCATTGGTAAGTTGCCTTCTGGGTAAGGTAGTTTGTTATTTCCACAGTGGGTGCTGTTAAACTGCGTGCATGTATATCATTCCCCTTGGTGGGTTGCATGGAGGAACAAAACAACGCTGTCATGCATTAAAAGTCCCGCAATAGTGGAACTGCCACTTCCACATGGCCCCAGGGGTCCGGAGCCGTGGTCCGCTATTATCGAGGCAGAGCGTCTCAGCGGCTAGGCACGCCGCTTGCAAATTCCAAAATCCAAGTTGCCCAATGCGAGACGCCACACAAGTAGAAGTTTCTCCTTTCATTTATTGAGGGAGGAGGAGTCAACGTGTTCATTCCCCCAACACAGATTGCCATACCGGTTTCGGGCAACACGCCCTTGCTCACTGGCCATGCGCGTTGTTTACAGCTGATTGAACTTGACCTTTAATATCCCGTCTTTGTAGTTTCATTGGTAAGTTGCCTTCTGGGTAAGGTAGTTCGTTATTTCCACAGTGGGTGCTGTTAAACTGCGTGCATGTATATCATTCCCCTTGGTGGGTTGCATGGAGGAACAAAACAACGCCGTCATGCATTAAAAGTCTCGCAATAGTGGAACTGCCACTTCCACATGGCCCCAGGGGTCCAGAGCCATGGTCTGCTATTATCGCGGCAGAGCGTCTCAGCAGCTAGGCACGCCGCTTGCAAATTCCAAAATCCAAGTTGCCCAATGCGAGACGCCACACAAGTAGAAGTTTCTCCTTATATTTATTGAGGGAGCAGGAGTCAACGTGTTCATTCCACCAACACAGATAGCCATACCGGTTTCGGGCAACACGCCCTTGCTCACTGGCCATGCGCGACGTTTACAGCTGATTGAACTTGACCTTTAATATCCCGTCTTTGTAGTTTCATTGGTAAGTTGCCTTCTGGGTAAGGTAGTTCGTTATTTCCACAGTGGGTGCTGTTAAACTGCGTGCATGTATATCATTCCCCTTGGTGGGTTGCATGGAGGAACAAAACAACGCCGTTATGCATTAAAAGTCCTGCAATAGTGGAACTGCCACTTCCACATGGCTCCAGGGGTCCGGAGCCGTGGTCCGCTATTATCGCGGCAGAGCGTCTCAGCGGCTAGGCACGCCGCTTGCAAATTCCAAAATCCAAGTTGCTCAATGCGAGACGCCACACAAGTAGAAGTTTCTCCTTTCATTTATTGAGGGAGCAGGAGTCAACGTGTTCATTCCCCCAACACAGATTGCCATACCGGTTTCAGGCAACACGCCCTTGCTCACTGCCCATGCGCGTCACTTACAGCTGATTGAACTTGACCTTTAATATCCCGTCTTTGTAGTTTCATTGGTAAGTTGCCTTCTGGGTAAGGTAGTTCGTTATTTCCACAGTGGATGCTGTTAAACTGCGTGCATGTATATCATTCCCCTTGGTGGGTTGCATGGAGGAACAAAAACAACGCCGTCATGCATTAAAAGTCCCGCAATAGTGGAACTGCCACTTCCACATGGCCCCAGGGGTCCGGAGCCATGGTCTGCTATTATCGCGGCAGAGCGTCTCAGCGGCTAGGCACGCCGCTTGCAAATTCCAAAATCCAAGTTGCCCAATGCGAGACGCCACACAAGTAGAAGTTTCTCCTTTCATTTATTGAGGGAGCAGGAGTCAACGTGTTCATTCCCCCAACACAGATTGCCATACCTGTTTCGGGCAACACGCCCTTGCTCACTGGCCATGTGCGTCGTTTACAGCTGATTGAACTTGACCTTTAATATCCCGTCTTTGTAGTTTCATTGGTAAGTTGCCTTCTGGGTAAGGTAGTTCGTTATTTCCACAGTGGGTGCTGTTAAACTGCGTGCATGTATATCATTCCCCTTGGTCGGTTGCATGGAGGAACAAAACAACGCCGTCATGCATTAAAAGTCCTGCAATAGTGGAACTGAAACTTCCACATGGCTCCAGGGGTCCGGAGCCGTGGTCCGCTATTATCGCGCCAGAGCGTCTCAGCGGCTAGGCACGCCGCTTGCAAATTCCAAAATCCAAGTTGCTCAATGCGAGACGCCACACAAGTAGAAGTTTCTCCTTTCATTTATTGAGGGAGCAAGAGTCAACGTGTTCATTCCCCCTACACAGATTGCCATACCGGTTTCAGGCAACACGCCCTTGCTCACTGCCCATGCGCGTCGTTTACAGCTGATTGAACTTGACCTTTAATATCCCGTCTTTGTAGTTTCATTGGTAAGTTGCCTTCTGGGTAAGGTACTTCGTTATTTCCACAGTGGATGCTGTTAAACTGCGTGCATGTATATCATTCCCCTTGGTGGGTTGCATGGAGGAACAAAACAACGCCGTCATGCATTAAAAGTCCCGCAATAGTGGAACTGCCACTTCCACATGGCTCCAGGGGTCCGGAGCCGTGGT
Source organism: Triturus cristatus (assembly GCF_964204655.1). Taxonomy (NCBI): domain Eukaryota; kingdom Metazoa; phylum Chordata; class Amphibia; order Caudata; family Salamandridae; genus Triturus; species Triturus cristatus. The sequence continues at coordinate 195,677,071 of NC_140579.1, forward strand.
CCGCTATTATCGCGGCAGAGCGTCTCAGCGGCTAGGCACGCCGCTTGCAAATTCCAAAATCCAAGTTGCCCAATGCGAGACGCCACACAAGTAGAAGTTTCTCCTTTCATTTATTGAGGGAGCAGGAGTCAACGTGTTCATTCCCCCAGCACAGATTGCCATAGCGGTTTCGGGCAACACGCCCTTGCTCACTGGCCATGCGCGTTGTTTGCAGCTGATTGAACTTGACCTTTAATATCCCGTCTTTGTAGTTTCATTGGTAAGTTGCCTTCTGGGTAAGGTAGTTCGTTATTTCCACAGTGGGTGCTGTTAAACTGCGTGCATGTATATCATTCCCCTTGGTGGGTTGCATGGAGGAACAAAACAACGCCGTCATGCATTAAAAGTCCTGCAATAGGGGAACTGCCACTTCCACATGGCTCCAGGGGTCCGGAGCCGTGGTCCGCTATTATCGCGGCAGAGCGTCGCAGCGGCTAGGCACGCCGCTTGAAAATTCCAAAATCCAAGTTGCTCAATGCGAGACGCCACACAAGTAGAAGTTTCTCCTTTCATTTATTGAGGGAGCAGGAGTCAACGTGTTCATTCCCCCTACACAGATTGCCATACTGGTTTCAGGCAACACCCCCTTGCTCACTGGCCATGCGCGTCGTTTACAGCTGATTGAACTTGACCTTTAATATCCCGTCTTTGTAGTTTCATTGGTAAGTTGCCTTCTGGGTAAGGTAGTTTGTTATTTCCACAGTGGATGCTGTTAAACTGCGTGCATGTATATCATTCCCCTTGGTGGGTTGCATGGAGGAACAAAACAACGCCGTCATGCATTAAAAGTCCCGCAATAGAGGGGAGGAGCCTAGCGCGCAACCAAGATGGCCGCGTAGGCTTGTGGCTCCCGAGGGCCTCCGCAACCTCCCACGTCTATCCTGTCATAATCCTGGTTTTCTAGACGGGCTTTTGTCTATGATCTTGCGCTAAGGTGCCACTCGTTTTCCAAATCGAAATCGGACTCCGGGAACCGGACTGGTGGCGATCTGAAGTTTGCGGCCTTCTCCGGCCTTGGTCCCGAACTCGAGTTGGTGAGGTGCCCCGGTGCGAAGTGAACAACAGCGGCATGTCAGTCTGGGCCTGCCCCGGACCCCGTGCTTTCACTTTCGGTTTCGAGTTGATCTGCGGAAACTGACGTCGGGACTTCGGGTAAGCAGCGCCGAGGACGGAGTGCATGGCCTGCTTCTCGAACTGTAAACGGGCCTATTTCAGTTGGTGGCCCGGATCTCCTGCATTGGTCGCCTGGCCTTCCTCCGGGTGCTGGAGGGTGCTGACCTTGGTGGTCGCTGATGATGGCGGCGAGAGTGGACGGCGACAAGCTGAAACCCAAGTCTACCCGGAGGGGAGCTTATACCCAGGCCAACAACATGGACCGCTATGCGCAGCCAAAGGGATCCCCTAGTGGATCACATAAATCGCCTGAGCGGCCCAAGGAGGCCTCGGGCGCATCGTCCGAATTGACTCTGCTGGATGTCATGGGGGCCATTGAGGAGATGAAGGCGACTGTGAACCAGCAATTTGATACCCTGGCTAATAAATTGGACTCGGTGTTGATTGATGTGAATTTGGTCAGAGCGGACCTGTCCAAAACAAATGACCGGGCCGACTCATTGACTCAAGCGGCGTCGAGCCTAACTGTGGATGTGGCCGCTTTGCAGACGGAGGTGCGGAGGTTGCGGCTCGCCAGTGACCTGACTGATCATCGCCTTGAGGATTCCGAAAGCAGGGCCAGGCGGAATAATGTCCGTATTATTGGGGTGCCCGAACGATCGGAGGAGTCTGCTGCGGATCTTTTTGTGGAGGATCTAGAGGTGACTCATCTAGCATCCAAGGGACTGAGCAAGTTCTTCGCTGTGGAACGGGCCCACAGGATTCCAGGTGGTGCGCCCAAGGTGGGTGCTCCCCCGCGGCCTATCATTGCCCGACTTTTTAATTTTCGGGATAGAGATGCTATCCTTCAGGCATCGAGGGTGGCTGGGCCATTAAAGTTTGAGAACTCTAATGTTAGCTTTTACCCAGACTTCACGCAAGCGGTTCAAAAGCAACGGTTGGGATTTTTGGCCATCAAACGGCGCTTGAGGGACATGGAGCTGAAATATGCGATGCCATTCCCGGCTAGGCTGCGGGTTGAGTTAGAGGGTCGCTCGCATTTCTTTGACCGGCCGGAGGCGGTTGGAGAGTGGCTGGATGCCATACCTAGGGGTCGAGGTCGGGAAGGTCGGATGGCGGAGAGCAGAGAGTGCTCGACGGAGTAGGAATAGAACTGGGATCCTGGCTATGGACCGGACTGGTAACGTTTTGCACCTGTGGCTGCACTGGACTCCAGTTTGTAACACTTTGCCCTTTGGTATTTGGAGGTTGCAGGGGGCTTGCTGGGGCCCTTTCCTCCTTCTGGGGTTTTTCTTGTCTTCTTTGTAGTGAGTTTCATATTGGGGCGACAGGCACACTGCACGTTGGGGGGGCTGTTTGGGCTCACGCAGGGGTGCAGGGAGGGGGGAGTTTTGTTGGGGTTGATGGGGTGGGGTTGGGGTTTGTTTGTTTGCATCACAAGGCGGGGTAATGTTTTCTGTTGTGTTATTATGATTGTGCTCTCCGGGAGGGGGATATTTTGTGCTGGGAGGGATGGGGGGTAAGGGGTTGAGACTTCTTTCATGGAATGTGAATGGGCTGGGGGACAGGATAAAGCGGGGGGTGGTCCTGCAGTTCTTGAAACGTATTTCGCCTGACATTGTGTTTCTGCAGGAGACGCACCTCATAGGGAACTCTTTCCATGCCATGAACAGGCGAGGATATCGCATTCTGGCCCATTCTGGTTTCACCTCTGGCTCGAGGGGAGTGGGCATTTTAGTTAGGACCTCTCTCCCGTTGGAGGTGGATGAGGTGCTCCACGACGACAGAGGGCGCTACACTGCGCTGGTGGGGAGATGGGAGGGTAAGTTGATTTCGCTGGTTACTGTCTACGTGCCGCCGGGCCTGCAGACGGCCACCTTTGCTGATTTGGGGCGCCTGCTACTTGGGCTTCCGGGGGGGGTTTTGGTCTTGGGGGGGGATTTTAATGCAGTGGTTTCCGGAGTTGAAGATCGACATCCCCCCTAGGGACCTCCCTCGGGCCCAGAACTGGCTGGGGGGCTTTCTGGATACCCTGGGACTGATAGATTGTTGGCGGTTGAAACACCCTGGACAAGCACAATATACCTTCCACTCCGGGGCCCACGGTAGTCTTTCGAGGCTTGACTATATGCTAGTGCCTGCGGCCCAAGCTGGGATGATTGGGGAGGTGCGACACTTGGCCCGCGGTATATCTGATCACTCCCCTCTTTTGCTACACTTAGATATCGCCATGGGGGCGGTGGGGAGGGTGGCGCCGATCAACCCCTGGTACCTACGAAACCCCACGATCCGTGCAGACCTGGTTAGGTCCCTGGAACACTATTTTAACGACAACGTGGGGTCGGTGTCTTCCGCCGTCTCCCTTTGGGAGGCCTTTAAGACGGTGCTCCGGGGCCAGGCCCTGTCTCTCATCTCCCATACCAAAAAATGCGAGGCGAAAGAGGTGGTTCGACTAGAAAATGAGATCACCGAGTTAGAGATCGATTTGGAGCAAGGTGTTACGGATTACAGACTGCATGTGCTGGGGCTTAAACAGGCCGACTACAAGGCGCTGGTTACTGAATCTGCTAAGAGTATGAGCAGGGAGCAACAGGGGCGTTTGTACGATATGGGTGATAAGGCGGGGAAGTTGATTGCCTGGTTGGATAAGAAGGAGAGAGCGAGTCGAGTGGTGCCGGTTGTTGAGAGGGTGGATGGTGTGTGTGTGACGGACCCCGGTGATATTGTTGATTGCTTTGCGGAGTATTTTCACGGGGTTTACTCTCCGGTCTCTGAGCGATCGGAGGAAGACTCTCGCCTGCTGCTTAAAGACATTGCTTTGCCATCTCTATCTGATGAGGATAAATTATTGATGGACGCGGCCCCGTCGCCGGATGAGATTGCTTTGGCCATTCGCTCTATTGCTTCTGGCAAGGCCATGGGTCCTAATGGCCTTCCCATCGAATTATATAAGTTGCGCCCAGATAAGATTGCGCCGTATCTCCGGGACATGTTCCTTGAGGCACAGGCGGCGGGCTCCCTCCCCCCTGACCAACGTCTTGCTACTATTGTTGTTATCCATAAGGAAGGGAAGCCGCGGGATCGGTGTAATTCTTACAGGCCTATCTCTTTGTTGAACGCGGAGCCCAAAATCCTTGCCAAGGTACTGGCCAATCGCCTGATCCGGGTCGTGGGCGACCTGATTCATCAGGATCAATCCGGTTTTATACCCCATCGCAATACCGCTTTGAACCTGCGGCGACTGCATGGCGTCCTCGCTAGAGCGCCATTCATGCGTGAGCCGGCCATTTTGGCGTCCCTGGACGCTACCAAGGCGTTTGACACCTTGGAATGGCCGTATATTTGGGCAGCATTGGCGAAGTTTGGGTTCGGCCCGGGGTTCATCGGTTGGGTGAAATTGCTTTATGATAACCCACTGGCACAGGTGGTGGTCAACGGACGGGTGTCGGCTCCTTTTGCTTTGGGTAGGGGCACGCGACAGGGATGTCCGTTGTCGCCTCTTCTCTTTGCGCTTTGTTTGGAGCCCCTTGCGGAGTGGCTGCGGTGGCACCCTTCGATGCGTGGCCTTAGATGGACGCCGGAGTACGAGGATCGTGTCTCCCTATATGCGGACGATATCCTCTTGTATCTTGCATCTCCGCGCAAATCGCTCATTGTATTGGTGGATGTGTTGAGCTCCTTTGGTCGCAACTCCGGATTGGTCATTAACTGGGCTAAGTCTTGTGTGTACGTTATCTCCGGGGAGGCCTACCCCCGTCCGCGGGGGTGCCCTATCCAGGTTGCTCAGTCGGGGTTTAAGTATTTGGGAATCTTTATAACCCTAGACCCGGTGGCCCGGTATGAGTGGAATCTTCTCCCCCCCTTCAGCGCCTAAGGGCGGATGTGGCGGGTTGGCGGCGGCTGCCGCTCTCGCCGCTCGGCCGGGCGGCGTTGTTCAAAATGATGTCGCTGCCACGCTTTTTGTACGCCCTACAGAACACTGCGGACGTAGTGCCGGCCCGCTATTTTCGGGAGGTGGAGTGTCTTCAGCGTCGATTGTTTTGGGATGGGCCGCCGCGGATCGCTCTTGCCAAACTAACCCTACCGTGGTACGATGGGGGGGTCGCTCTCTCTGATATTAAACGATATTATTGGGTCTCCCAGTTGGCTGCTGTCAATCACGGGATGTATGGGCCTGCTTTGAACCCGGCTTTTGAGATGGACAAATTGTTATTGCCAAGCGGGGATTATAATCGAGCACTATACTCGGGGTCCCTTGATGCGCGATTGACAGGCCCGACGCGGGTCGCGGTGCAGGTGTGGCATGCAGCCAATGCGGTGATGGGGTGGAGGGATCGCTTGACTCGGGCAACGCCATTGTACGCTTCCCGGCGTTTGGGTTATCTGTGTACTACGAAAGGCTTTGAGAAATGGGATATGATTGGTATCAGCAAGGTAGGGGATCTCTGGACGAAAGGGAAATTTAAGACGTTCGACATGCTGAAAACCGAATATCAGTTGAACGATAGGGAATACTTTCGGTACGCTCAGGTTCATCACGCCTTGTGTTCCGTATTCCCGGACGTTGCGGCTATTCCGGAGTCCTCCCCGTTGGAAGATAGAGTATTGGACGGCTATGTGCCGGACAGCACCATTTCGCTGATTTATAAGAAGCTTATCAATGATCGAATGGGTTTGCTGACCTCATTGCGGGAGACATGGATTGCCGACGGTTTGGAACTTGACGACGAGGATTGGGTGTCAGCGGTGGCCTCCCCGAAAGAGGTGGCTATCCCGGCCCGCTTGCGTTTCGTCCAGCTTAAGATACTTCATAGAGTGTACGTCACGGGGCCTGGTTTGATGCGTATGGGGTATTCGGTGGATGGTCTGTGTAAGCGAGGCTGTGGACTACTGGGGACTTTCCTCCATATCCTGTGGGAGTGTCCGGAGGTGACTCGGTTTTGGTGTAGAGTGCATGCGGTGTTAGAAGAAGTCACGCATGTTGCCTTGTTGCCGGAGGCACGGAGATGTTTGCTGAATGTCTGGGAGCCGACTGATTACAATGTGATGCAGACGCAGTGGGTGACTCTGGGCTATATGGTAGCGAAGCGTGACATTGCACAACTGTGGGGCTCCCAGAGGCCACCAACGGTCTCAGCGTGGAAGGAACACATGGACTGGTGTATGTTCAGAGAGAAAACGGTGTATGTGGTGAGAGGCAAGCTTGGGAAGTGGATTAAGGTGTGGGGTCCCTGGAACTCCTATCGTGGAGGTATTTGCGCCCCGCCCCAGACGCGAGAGATGGATGCTGCTCTGTCTCCCTAGCCCGCGCATTCCTCTATGCTCCTGCGACATGTGCATTTGGTTTCTTCTGCCTGCCCCCCCCCCCCTCTTTCTCCCTGGGTTTGTTTACGCCTTCGATACGGGGAGCACATGTTACTACTATTGACCTCCTCTGCCTTGTGTGTGTGATGTTTTTCGTTTTCTTTAAAAATATGAAACCTTTCTTTGCTTGTCTATGGACTGCGGCTGCGGCTGGCTGAGTTGATTAGCACTCCAGTAGCTCTCTTATCGCTTCACCGATGTGGTTGTTAAGATGTGTCTATGCTTATAGTGTGCATTAGCAGCCGGCCTGTTGGTTGTAGGCCCATACTTTTATGTCTCTGAAACTGTAATAAAGGTTTTTCAAAAAAAAAAAAAAAAAAAAAGTCCCGCAATAGTGGAACTGCCACTTCCACATGGCCCCAGGGGTCCGGAGCCGTGGTCCGCTATTATCGCGGCAGAGCGTCTCAGCGGCTAGGCACGCCGCTTGCAAATTCCAAAATCCAAGTTGCCCAATGCGAGACGCCACACAAGTAGAAGTTTCTCCTTTCATTTATTGAGGGAGCAGGAGTCAACGTGTTCATTCCCCCAACACAGATTGCCATACCGGTTTCGGGCAACACGCCCTTGCTCACTGGCCATGCGCGTTGTTTACAGCTGATTGAACATGACCTTTAATATCCCGTCTTTGTAGTTTCATTGGTAAGTTGCCTTCTGGGTAAGGTAGTTCGTTATTTCCACAGTGGGTGCTGTTAAACTGCGTGCATGTATATCATTTCCCTTGGTGGGTTGCATGGAGGAACAAAACAACGCCGTCATGCATTAAAAGTCCCGCAATAGTGGAACTGCCACTTCCACGTGGCCCCCGGGGTCCGGAGCCGTGGTCCGCTATTATCGCGGCAGAGCGTCTCAGCGGCTAGGCACGCCGCTTGCAAATTCCAAAATCCAAGTTGCCCAATGTGAGACGCCACACAAGTAAAAGTTTCTCCTTTCATTTATTGAGGGAGCAGGAGTCAACCTGTTCATTTCCCCAACACAGTTTGCCATACCGGTTTCGGGCAACACGACCTTGCTCACTGGCCATGCGCGTCGTTTACAGCCGATTGAACTTGACCTTTAATATCCCGTCTTTGTAGTTTCATTGGTAAGTTGCCTTCTGGGTAAGGTAGTTCGTTATTTCCACAGTGGGTGCTGTTAAACATCGTGCATGTATATCATTCCCCTTGGTGGGTTGCATGGAGGAACAAAACAACGCCGTCATGCATTAAAAGTCCCGCAATAGTGGAACTGCCACTTCCACATGGCCCCAGAGGCCCGGAACCGTGGTCCGCTATTATCGCGGCAGAGCGTCTCAGCGGCTAGGCACGCCGCTTGCAAATTCCAAAATCCAAGTTGGCCAATGCGAGACGCCACACAAGTAGTAGTTTCTCCTTTCATTTATTGAGGGAGCAGGAGTCAACGTGTTCATTCCCCCAACACAGATTGCCATACCGGTTTCGGGCAACACGCCCTTGCTCACTGGCCATGCGCGATTTACAGCTGATTGAACTTGACCTTTAATATCCAGTCTTTGTAGTTTCATTGGTAAGTTGCCTTCTGGGTAAGGTAGTTCGTTATTTCCACAGTGGGTGCTGTTAAACTGCGTGCATGTATATCATTCCCCTTGGTGGGTTGCATGGAGGAACAAAACAACGCCGTCATGCATTAAAAGTCCCGCAATAGTGGAACTGCCACTTCCACATGGCCCCCGGGGTCCGGAGCCGTGGTCCGTTATTATCGCGGCAGAGCGTCTCAGTGGCTAGGCACCCCGCTTGCAAATTCCAAAATCCAAGTTGCCCAATGTGAGACGCCACACAAGTAGAAGTTTCTCCTTTCATTTATTGAGGGAGCAGGAGTCAACCTGTTCATTTCCCCAACACAGTTTGCCATACCGGTTTCGGGCAACACGCCCTTGCTCACTGGCCATGCGCGTCGTTTACAGCTGATTGAACTTGACCTTTAATATCCCGTCTTTGTAGTTTCATTGGTAAGTTGCCTTCTGGTTAAGGTAGTTCGTTATTTCCACAGTGGGTGCTGTTAAACATCGTGCATGTATATCATTCCCCTTGGTGGGTTGCATGGAGGAACAAAACAACGCCGTCATGCATTAAAAGTCCCGCAATAGTGGAACTGCCACTTCCACATGGCCCCAGAGGCCCGGAACCGTGGTCCGCTATTATCGCGGCAGAGCGTCTCAGCGGCTAGGCACGCCGCTTGCAAATTCCAAAATCCAAGTTGGCCAATGCGAGACGCCACACAAGTAGTAGTTTCTCCTTTCATTTATTGAGGGAGCAGGAGTCAACGTGTTCATTCCCCCAACACAGATTGCCATACCGGTTTCGGGCAACACGCCCTTTCTCACTGGCCATGCGCGTCGTTTACAGCTGATTGAACTTGACCTTTAATATCCCGTCTTTGTAGTTTCATTGGTAAGTTGCCTTCTGGGTAAGGTAGTTCGTTATTTCCACAGTGGGTGCTGTTAAACTGCGTGCATGTATATCATTCCCCTTGGTGGGTTGCATGGAGGAACAAAACAACGCCGTCATGCATTAAAAGTCCCGCAATAGTGGAACTGCCACTTCCACATGGCCCCAGGGTTCCAGAGCCGTGGTCAGCTGTAAACGACGCGCATGGCCAGTGCGCAAGGGCGTGTTGCCCGAAACCGGTATGGCAATCTGTGTTGGGGGAATGAATACGTTGACTCCTGCTCCCTCAATAAATGAAAGGAGAAACTTCTACTTGTGTGGCGTCTCACATTGGGCAACTTGGATTTTGGAATTTGCAAGCGGCGTGCCTAGCCGCTGAGACGCTTTGCCGCGATAATAGCGGACCACGGCTCCGAACCCCTGGGGCCATGTGGAAGTGGCAGTTCCACTATTGCGGGACTTTTAATGCATGACGGCGTTGTTTTGTTCCTCCATGCAACCCACCAAGGGAAATGATATACATGCACGCAGTTTAACAGCACCCACTGTGGAAATAACAAACTACCTTACCAAGAAGGCAACTTACCAATGAAACTACAAAGACGGGATATCAAAGGTCAAGTTCAATTAGCTGTAAACGACGCGCATGGCCAGTGAGCAAGGGCGTGTTGCCCGAAACCGGTATGGCAATCTGTGTTGGGGGAATGAACACGTTGACTCCTGCTCCCTCAATAAATGAAAGGTGAAACTTCTACTTGTGTGGCGTCTCGCATTGGGCAACTTGGATTTTGGATTTTCAAGCGGCGTGCCTAGCCGCTGAGACGCTCTGCCGCGATAATAGCGGACCACGGCTCCGGACCCCTGGGGCCATGTGGAAGTGGCAGTTCCACTATTGCAGGACTTTTAATGCATGACGGCGTTGTTTTGTTCCTCCATGCAACCCACCAAGGGGAATGATATACATGCACGCAGTTTAACAGCACCCACTGTGGAAATAACAAACTACCTTACCCAGAAGGCAACTTACCAATGAAACTACAAAGACGGGATATTAAAGGTCAAGTGCAATCAGCTGTAAACGACGCGCATGGCCAGTGAGCAAGGGCGTGTTGCCCGAAACCGGTATGGCAATCTGTGTTGGGGGAATGAAATGTTGACTCCTGCTCCCTCAATAAATGAAAGGAGAAACTTCTACTTATGTGGCGTCTCGCATTGGGCAACTTGGATTTTGGAATTTACAAGTGGCGTGCCTAGCCGCTGAGACGCTCTGCCGCGATAATAGCAGACCACGGCTCCAGACCCCTGGGGCCATGTGGAAGTGGCAGTTCCACTATTGCGGGACTTTTAATGCATGACGGCGTTGTTTTGTTCCTCCATGCAACCCACCAAGGGGAATGATATACATGCACGCAGTTTAACAGCACCCACTGTGGAAATAACGAACTACCTTACCCAGAAGGCAACTTACCAATGAAACTACAAAGACGGGATATTAAAGGTCAAGTTCAATCAGCTGTAAACGACGCGAATGGCCAGTGAGCAAGGGCGTGTTGCTCGAAACCGGTATGGCAATCTGTGTTGGGGGAATGAACACTTTAACTCCTGCTCTCTCAATAAATGAAAGGAGAAACTTCTACTTGTGTGGCGTCTCGCATTGGGCAACTTGGATTTTGGAATTTGCAAGCGGCGTGCTTAGCCGCTGAGACGCTCTGCCGTGATAATAGCGGACCACGGCTCCAGACCCCTGTGGCCATGTGGAACTGGCAGTTCCACTATTGCGGGACTTTTAATGCATGACGGCGTTGTTTTGTTCCTCCATGCAACCCACCAAGGGGAATGATATACATGCACGCAGTTTAACAGCACCCACTGTGGAAATAACGAACTACCTTACCCAGAAGGCAACTTACCAATGAAACTACAAAGACGGGATATTAAAGGTCAAGTTCAATCAGCTGTAAACGACGCGAATGGCCAGTGAGCAAGGGCGTGTTGCTCGAAACCAGTATTGCAATCTGTGTTGGGGGAATGAACACTTTAACTCCTGCTCTCTCAATAAATGAAAGGAGAAACTTCTACTTGTGTGGCGTCTCGCATTGGGCAACTTGGATTTTGGAATTTGCAAGCGGCGTGCCTAGCCGCTGAGACGCTCTGCCGGGATAATAGCGGACCACGGCTCCAGACCCCTGTGGCCATGTGGAACTGGCAGTTCCACTATTGCGGGACTTTTAATGCATGACGGCGTTGTTTTGTTCCTCCATGCAACCCACCAAGGGAATGATATACATGCACGCAGTTTAACAGCACCCACTGTGGAAATAACGAACTTCCTTACCCAGAAGGCAACTTACCAATGAAACTACAAATACGGGATATTAAAGGTCAAGTTCAATCAGCTGTAAACGACGCGTATGGCCAGTGAGCAAGGGCGTGTTGCCCGAAACCGGTATGGCAATCTGTGTTGGGGGAATGAACACGTTGACTCCTGCTCCCTCAATAAATGAAAGGAGAAACTTCTACTTGTGTAGCATCTCGCATTGGGCAACTTGGATTTTGGAATTTGCAAGCGGCGTGCCTAGCCGCTGAGACGCTCTGCCGCGATAATAGCGGACCACGGCTCCGGACCCCTGGGACCATGTGGAAGTGGCAGTTCCACTATTGCGGGACTTTTAATGCATGACGGCGTTGTTTTGTTCCTCCATGCAACCCACCAAGGGGAATGATATACATGCACGCAGTTTAACAGCACCCACTGTAGAAATAATGGAGTACCTTACCCAGAAGGCAACTTACCAATGAAACTACAAAGACGGGATATTAAAGGTCAAGTTCAATCAGCTGTAAATGACGCGCATGGCCAGTGAGCAAGGGCGTGTTGCCCGAAACCGGTATGGCAATCTGTGTTGGGGGAATGAACACGTTGACTCCTGCTCCCTCAATAAATGAAAGGAGAAACTTCTACTTGTGTGGCGTCTCGCATTGGGCAACTTGGATTTTGGAATTTGCAAGCGGCGTGCCTAGCCGCTGAGACGCTCTGCCGCGATAATAGCGGACCACGGCTCCAGACCCCTGGGGCCATGTGGAAGTGGCAGTTCCACTATTGCGGGACTTTTAATGCATGACGGCGTTGTTTTGTTCCTCCATGCAACCCACCAAGGGGAATGATATACATGCACGCAGTTTAACAGCACCCACTGTGGAAATAACGAACTACCTTATCCAGAAGGCAACTTACCAATGAAACTACAAAGATGGGATATTAAAGGTCAAGTTCAATCAGCTGTAAACGACGCGCATGGCCAGTGAGCAAGGGGGTGTTGCCCGAAACCGGTATGGCAATCTGTGTTGGGGGAATGAACACGTTGACTCCTGCTCCCTCAATAAATGAAAGGAGAAACTTCTACCTGTGTGGCGTCTCGCATTGGGCAACTTGGATTTGGGAATTTGCAAGCGGCGTGCCTAGCCACTGAGACGCTCTGCCGCGATAATAGCGGACCACGGCTGCGGACACCTGGGGCCATGTGGAAGTGGCAGTTCCACTATTGCGGGACTTTTAATGCATGACGGCGTTGTTTTGTTCCTCCATGCAACCCACCAAGGGGAATGATATACATGCGCGCAGTTTAACAGCACCCACTGTGGAAATAACGAACTACCTTACCCAGAAGGCAATTTACCAATGAAACTACAAAGACGGGATATTAAAGGTCAAGTTCAATCAGCTGTAAACGACGCGTATGGCCATCGAGCAAGGGCGTGTTGCCCGAAACCGGTATGGCAATCTGTGTTGGGGGAATGAACACGTTGACTCCTGCTCCCTCAATAAATGAAAGGAGAAACTTCTACTTGTGTAGCGTCTCGCATTGGGCAACTTGGATTTTGGAATTTGCAAGCGGCGTGCCGAGCCGCTGAGATGCTCTGTCGCGATAATAGCGGACCACGGCTCCGGACCCCTGGGGCCATGTGGAAGTGGCAGTTCCACTATTGCGGGACTTTTAATGCATGACGGCGTTGTTTTGTTTCTCCATGCAACCCACCAAGGGTAATAATATACATGCACGCAGTTTAACAGCACCCACTGTGGAAATAACGAACTACCTTACCCAGAAGGCAACTTACCAATGAAACTACAAAGACTGGATATTAAAGGTCAAGTTCAATCAGCTGTAAACGACGCGTAAGGCCAGTGAGCAAGGGCGTGTTGCCCGAAACTGGTATGGCAATCTGTGTTGGGGGAATGAACACGTTGACTCCTGCCCCCTCAATAAATGAAAGGAGAAACTTCTACTTGTGTGGCGTCTCGCATTGGGCAACTTGGATTTTGGAATTTGCATGCGGCGTGCCTAGCCGCTGAGACGCTCTGCCGCGATAATAGCGGACCACGGCTGCGGACCCCTGGGGCCTTGTGGAAGTGGCAGTTCCACTATTGCGGGACTTTTAATGCATGACGGCGTTGTTTTGTTCCTCCATGCAACCCACCAAGGGTAATGATATACATGCACGCAGTTTAACAGCACCCACTGTGGAAATAACGAACTACCTTACCCAGTAGGCAACTTACCAATGAAACTACAAAGACTGGATATTAAAGGTCAAGTTCAATCAGCTGTAAACGACGCGTATGGCCAGTGAGCAAGGGCGTGTTGCCCGAAACCGGTATGGCAATCTGTGTTGGGGGAATGAACACGTTGACTCCTGCCCCTCAATAAATGAAAGGAGAAACTTCTACTTGTGTAGCGTCTCGCATTGGGCAACTTGGATTTTGGAATTTGCAAGCGGCGTGCCTAGCCGCTGAGATGCTCTGCCGCGATAATAGCGGACCACGGCTCCGGACCCCTGGGGCCATGTGGAAGTGGCAGTTCCACTATTGCGGGACTTTTAATGCATGACGGCGTTGTTTTGGTCCTCCATGCAACCCACCAAGGGGAATGATATACATGCACGCAGTTTAACAGCACCCACTGTGGAAATAACGAACTACCTTACCCACAAGGCAACTTACCAATGAAACTACAAAGACGGGATATTAAAGGTCAAGTTCAATCAGCTGTAAACGACGCGCATGGCCAGTAAGCAAGGGCGTGTTGCCCGAAAGCGGTATGGCAATCTGTGTTGGTCAAATGAACACGTTGATTCCTGCTCCCTCAATAAATGAAAGGAGAAACTTCTACTTGTGTGGCGTCTCGCGTTGGGCAACTTGGATTTTGGAATTTGCAAGCGGCGTGCCTAGCCGCTGAGACGCTCTGCCGCGATAATAGCGGACCACGGCTCCGGACCCCTGGGGCCATGTGGAAGTGGCAGTTCCACTATTGCGGGACTTTTAATGCATGACGGCGTTGTTTTGTTCCTCCATGCAACCCACCAAGGGGAATGATATACATGCACGAAGTTAAAGAGCACCCAATTTGGAAATAACGAACTACCTTACCCAGAAGGCAACTTACCAATGAAACTACAAAGACGGGATATTAAAGGTAAAGTTCAATCAGCTGTAAACGACGCGCATGGCCAGTGAGCAAGGGCGTGTTGCCCGAAACCGGTATGGCAATCTGTGTTGGGGGAATGAACATGTTGACTCCTGCTCCCTCAATAAATGAAAGGAGAAACTTCTACTTGTGTGGCGTCTCGCATTGGGCAACTTGGATTTTGGAATTTGCAAGCGGCGTGCCTAGCCGCTGAGATGCTCTGCCGCGATAATAGCGGACCACGGCTCCGGACCCCTGCGACCATGTGGAAGTGGCAGTTCCACTATTGCGGGATTTTTAATGCATGACGGCGTTGTTTTGTTCCTCCATGCAACCCACAAAGGGGAATGATATACATGCACGCAGTTTAACAGCACCCACTGTGGAAATAACGAACTACCTTACCTAGAAGGCAACTTACCAATAAAACTACAAAGACGGGATATTAAAGATCAAGTTCAATCAGCTGTAAACAACGCGCATGGCCAGTGAGCAAGGGCGTGTTGCCCGAAACCGGTATGGCAATCTGTGTTGGGGGAATGAACACGTTGATTCCTGCTCCCTCAATAAATGAAAGGAGAAACTTCTACTTGTGTGGCGTCTCGCATTGGGCAACTTGGATTTTGGAATTTGCAAGTGGCGTGCATAGCCGCTGAGACGCTCTGTCGCGATAATAGCGGACCACGGCTCCGGACCCCTGGGGCCATGTGGAAGTGGCAGTTCCACTATTGCGGGACTTTTAATGCATGACGGCGTTGTTTTGTTTCTCCATGCAACCCACCAAGGGTAATAATATACATGCACGCAGTTTAACAGCACCCACTGTGGAAATAACGAACTACCTTACCCAGAAGGCAACTTACCAATGAAACTACAAAGACTGGATATTAAAGGTCAAGTTCAATCAGCTGTAAACGACGCGTAAGGCCAGTGAGCAAGGGCGTGTTGCCCGAAACTGGTATGGCAATCTGTGTTGGGGGAATGAACACGTTGACTCCTGCCCCCTCAATAAATGAAAGGAGAAACTTCTACTTGTGTGGCGTCTCGCATTGGGCAACTTGGATTTTGGAATTTGCATGCGGCGTGCCTAGCCGCTGAGACGCTCTGCCGCGATAATAGCGGACCACGGCTGCGGACCCCTGGGGCCTTGTGGAAGTGGCAGTTCCACTATTGCGGGACTTTTAATGCATGACGGCGTTGTTTTGTTCCTCCATGCAGCCCACCAAGGGTAATGATATACATGCACGCAGTTTAACAGCACCCACTGTGGAAATAACGAACTACCTTACCCAGTAGGCAACTTACCAATGAAACTACAAAGACTGGATATTAAAGGTCAAGTTCAATCAGCTGTAAACGACGCGTATGGCCAGTGAGCAAGGGCGTGTTGCCCGAAACCGGTATGGCAATCTGTGTTGGGGGAATGAACACGTTGACTCCTGCCCCTCAATAAATGAAAGGAGAAACTTCTACTTGTGTAGCGTCTCGCATTGGGCAACTTGGATTTTGGAATTTGCAAGCAGCGTGCCTAGCCGCTGAGATGCTCTGCCGCGATAATAGCGGACCACGGCTCCGGACCCCTGGGGCCATGTGGAAGTGGCAGTTCCACTATTGCGGGACTTTTAATGCATGACGGCGTTGTTTTGGTCCTCCATGCAACCCACCAAGGGGAATGATATACATGCACGCAGTTTAACAGCACCCACTGTGGAAATAACGAACTACCTTACCCACAAGGCAACTTACCAATGAAACTACAAAGACGGGATATTAAAGGTCAAGTTCAATCAGCTGTAAACGACGCGCATGGCCAGTAAGCAAGGGCGTGTTGCCCGAAAGCGGTATGGCAATCTGTGTTGGTCAAATGAACACGTTGATTCCTGCTCCCTCAATAAATGAAAGGAGAAACTTCTACTTGTGTGGCGTCTCGCGTTGGGCAACTTGGATTTTGGAATTTGCAAGCGGCGTGCCTAGCCGCTGAGACGCTCTGCCGCGATAATAGCGGACCACGGCTCCGGACCCCTGGGGCCATGTGGAAGTGGCAGTTCCACTATTGCGGGACTTTTAATGCATGACGGCGTTGTTTTGTTCCTCCATGCAACCCACCAAGGGGAATGATATACATGCACGAAGTTAAAGAGCACCCAATTTGGAAATAACGAACTACCTTACCCAGAAGGCAACTTACCAATGAAACTACAAAGACGGGATATTAAAGGTAAAGTTCAATCAGCTGTAAACGACGCGCATGGCCAGTGAGCAAGGGCGTGTTGCCCGAAACCGGTATGGCAATCTGTGTTGGGGGAATGAACATGTTGACTCCTGCTCCCTCAATAAATGAAAGGAGAAACTTCTACTTGTGTGGCGTCTCGCATTGGGCAACTTGGATTTTGGAATTTGCAAGCGGCGTGCCTAGCCGCTGAGATGCTCTGCCGCGATAATAGCGGACCACGGCTCCGGACCCCTGCGACCATGTGGAAGTGGCAGTTCCACTATTGCGGGATTTTTAATGCATGACGGCGTTGTTTTGTTCCTCCATGCAACCCACAAAGGGGAATGATATACATGCACGCAGTTTAACAGCACCCACTGTGGAAATAACGAACTACCTTACCTAGAAGGCAACTTACCAATAAAACTACAAAGACGGGATATTAAAGATCAAGTTCAATCAGCTGTAAACAACGCGCATGGCCAGTGAGCAAGGGCGTGTTGCCCGAAACCGGTATGGCAATCTGTGTTGGGGGAATGAACACGTTGATTCCTGCTCCCTCAATAAATGAAAGGAGAAACTTCTACTTGTGTGGCGTCTCGCATTGGGCAACTTGGATTTTGGAATTTGCAAGTGGCGTGCATAGCCGCTGAGACGCTCTGCCGCGATAATAGCGGACCACGGCTCCGGACCCCTGGGGCCATGTGGAAGGGGCAGTTCCACGATTGCGGACTTTTAATGCATGACGGCGTTGTTTTGTTCCTCCATGCAACCCACCAAGGGGAATGATATACATGCACACAGTTTAACAGCACCCACTGTGGAAATAACGAACTACCTTACCCAGAAGGCAACTTACCAATTTAACTACAAAGACGGGATATTAAAGGTCAAGTTCAATCAGCTGTAAACGACGCGCATGGCCAGTGAGCAAGGGCGTGTTGCCCGAAACCGGTATGGCAATATGTGTTGGGGGAATGAACACGTTGACTCCTGCTCCCTCAATAAATGAAAGGAGAAACTTCTACTTGTGTGGCGTCTCGCATTGGGCAACTTGGATTTTGGAATTTGCAAGCGGCGAGCCTAGCCGCTGAGACGCTCTGCCGCGATAATAGCGGACCATGGCTCCCGACCCCTGGGGCCATGTGGAAGTGGCAGTTCCACTATTGCGGGACTTTTAATGCATGACGGCGTTGTTTTGTTCCTCCATGCAACCCACCAAGGGGAATGATATACATGCAAGCAGTTTAACAGCACCCACTGTGGAAATAACAAACTACCTTACCCAGAAGGCAACTCACCAATGAAAGTACAAAGACGGGATATTAAAAGTCAAGCTCAATCAGCTGTAAACGACGCGCATGGCCATTGAGCAAGGGCGTGTTGCCCGAAACCGGTATGGCAATCTGTGTTGGGGGAATGAACACGTTGACTCCTGCTCCCTCAATAAATGAAAGGAGAAACTTCTACTTGTGTGGCGTCTCGCATTGGGCTGCTCCCTCAATAAATGAAAGGAGAAACTTCTACTTGTGTGGCATCTCGCATTGGGAACTTGGATTTTGGAATTTGCAAGCGGCGTGCCTAGCCGCTGAGACGCTTTGCCGCGATAATAGCGGACCACGGCTCCGAAACCCTGGGGCCATGTGGAAGTGGCAGTTCCACTATTGCGGGACTTTTAATGCATGTGTTGGGGGAATGAACACGTTGACTCCTGCTCCCTCAATAAATGAAAGGAGAAACTTCTACTTGTGTGGCGTCTCGCATTGGGCAACTTGGATTTTGGAATTTGCAAGCGGCGTGCCTAGCCGCTGAGACGCTCTGCCGCGATAATAGCGGACCTCGGCTCCGGACCCCTGGGGCCATGTGGAAGTGGCAGTTCCACTATTGCGGGACTTTTAATGCATGTGTTGGGGGAATGAACACGTTGACTCCTGCTCCCTCAATAAATGAAAGGAGAAACTTCTACTTGTGTGGCGTCTCGCATTGGGCAACTTGGATTTTGGAATTTGCAAGCGGCGTGCCTAGCCGCTGAGACGCTCTGCCGCGATAATAGCGGACCTCGGCTCCGGACCCCTGGGGCCATGTGGAAGTGGCAGTTCCACTATTGCGGGACTTTTAATGCATGACGGCGTTGTTTTGTTCCTCCATGCAACCCACCAAGGGGAATGATATACATGCACGCAGTTTAACAGCACCCACTGTGGAAATAACGAACTACCTTACCCAGAAGGCAACTTACCAATGAAACTACAAAGACGGGATATTAAAAGTCAAGTTCAATCAGCTGGAAACGACGCGCATGGCCAGTGAGCAAGGGCGTGTTGCCCGAAACCGGTATGGCAATCTGTGTTGGGTGAATGAACACGTTCACTCCTGCTCCCTCAATAAATGAAAGGAGAAAGTTCTACTTGTGTGGCGTCTCGCATTGGGCAACTTGGATTTTGGAATTTGCAAGTGGCGTGCCTAGCCGCTGAGGCGCTCTGCCGCGATAATAGCGGACCACGGCTCCGGACCCCTGGGGCCATGTGGAAGTGGCAGTTCCACTATTGTGGGACTTTTATTGCATGACGGCGTTGTTTTGTTCTTCCATGCAACCCACCAAGGGGAATGATATACATGCAGGCAGTTTAACAGCACCCACTGTGGAAATAACGGACTACCTTACCCAGAAGGCAACTTACCAATGAAACTACAAAGACAGGATATTAAAGGTCAAGTTCAATCAGCTGTAAACGACGCGCATGGCCAGTGAGCAAGGGCGTGTTGCCCGAAACCGGTATGGCAATCTGTGTTGGGGGAATGAACACGTTGACTCCTGCTCCCTCAATAAATGAAAGGAGAAACTTCTACTTGTGTGGCGTCTCGCATTGGGCAACTTGGATTTTGGAATTTGCAAGCGGCGTGCCTAGCCGCTGAGACGCTCTGCCGCGATAATAGCGGACCACGGCTCCGGACCCCTGGGGCCATGTGGAAGTGGCAGTTCCACTATTGCGGGACTTTTAATGCATGACGGCGTTGTTTTGTTCCTCCATGCAACCCACCAAGGGTAATGATATACATGCACGCAGTTTAACAGCACCCACTGTGGAAATAACGAACTACCTTACCCAGAAGGCAACTTACCAATGAAACTACAAAGACGGGATATTAAAGGTCAAGTTTAATCAGCTGTAAACGATGCGCATGGCCAGTGAGCAAGGGCGTGTTGCCCGAAACCGGTAAGGCAATCTGTGTTGGGGGAATGAACACGTTGACTCCTGCTCCCTCAATAAATGAAAGGAGAAACTTCTACTTGTGTGGCGTCTCGCATTGGGCAACTTGGATTTGGGAATTTGCAAGCGGCGTGCCTAGCCGCTGAGACGCTCTGCCGCGATAATAGTGGACCACGGCTGCGGACCCCTGGGGCCATGTGGAAGTGGCAGTTCCACTATTGCGGGACTTTTAATGCATGACGGCGTTGTTTTGTTCCTCCATGCAACCCACCAAGGGGAATGATATACATGCACGCAGTTTAACAGCACCCACTGTGGAAATAACGAACTACCTTACCCAGAAGGCAATTTACCAATGAAACTACAAAGACGGGATATTAAAGGTCAAGTTCAATCAGCTGTAAACGACGCGCATGGCCAGTGAGCAAGGGCGTGTTGCCCGAAACCGGTATGGCAATCTGTGTTGGGGGAATGAACACGTTGACTCCTGTTCCCTCAATAAATGAAAGGAGAAACTTCTACTTGTGTAGCGTCTCGCATTGGGCAACTTGGATTTTGGAATTTACAAGCGGCGTGCCTAGCCGCTGAGATGCTCTGCCGCGATAATAGCGGACCACGGCTCCGGACCCCTGGGGCCATGTGGAAGTGGCAGTTCCACTATTGCGGGACTTTTAAAGCATGACGGCGTTGTTTTGTTCCTCCATGCAACCCACCAATGGTAATGATATACATGCACGCAGTTTAACAGCACCCACTGTGGAAATAACGAACTACCTTACCCAGAAGGCAACTTACCAATGAAACTACAAAGACGGGATATTAAAGGTCAAGTTCAATCAGCTGTAAATGACGCGTATGGCCAGTGAGCAAGGGCGTGTTGCCCGAAACCGGTATGGCAATCTGTGTTGGGGGAATGAACACGTTGACTCCTGCCCCCTCAATAAATGAAAGGAGAAACTTCTACTTGTGTAGCATCTCGCATTGGGCAACTTGGATTTTGGAATTTGCAAGCGGCGTGCCTAGCCGCTGAGATGCTCTGCCGCGATAATAGCGGACCACGGCTCCGGACCCCTGGGGCCATGTGGAAGTGGCAGTTCCACTATTGCGGGACTTTTAATGCATGACGGCGTTGTTTTGTTCCTCCATGCAACCCACCAAGGGGAATGATATACATGCACGCAGTTTAACAGCACCCACTGTGGAAATAACGAACTACCTTACCCACAAGGCAACTTACCAATGAAACTACAAAGACGGGATATTAAAGGTCAAGTTCAATCAGCTGTAAACGACGCGCATGGCCAGTAAGCAAGGGCGTGTTGCCCGAAACCGGTATGGCAATCTGTGTTGGGGGAATGAACACGTTGATTCCTGCTCCCTCAATAAATGAAAGGAGAAACTTCTACTTGTGTGGCGTCTCGCATTGGGCAACTTGGATTTTGGAATTTGCAAGCGGCGTGCCTAGCCGCTGAGACGCTTTGCCGCGATAATAGCGGACCACGGCTCCGAAACCCTGGGGCCATGTGGAAGTGGCAGTTCCACTATTGCGGGACTTTTAATGCATGACGGCGTTGTTTTGTTCCTCCATGCAACCCACCAAGGGGAATGATATACATGCACGCAGTTTAACAGCACCCACTGTGGAAATAACGAACTACCTTACCCAGAAGGCAACTTAGCAATGAAACTACAAAGACGGGATATCAAAGGTCAAGTTCAATCAGCTGTAAACGACGCGCATGGCCAGTGAGCAATGGCGTGTTCCCTGAAACCGGTATGGCAATCTGTGTTGGGGGAATGAACACGTTGACTCCTGCTCCCTCAATAAATGAAAGGAGAAACTTCTACTTGTGTGGCGTCTCGCATTGGGCAACTTAGATTTTGGATTTTCAAGCGGCGTGCCTAGCCTCTGAGATGCTCTGCCGCGATAATAGCGGACCACGGCTCCGGACCCCTGGGGCCATGTGGAAGTGTCAGTTCCACTATTGCGGGACTTTTAATGCATGACGGCGTTGTTTTGTTCCTCCATGCAACCCACCAAGGGTAATGATATACATGCACGCAGTTTAACAGCACCCACTGTGGAAATAACGAACTACCTTACCCAGTAGGCAACTTACCAATGAAACTACAAAGACTGGATATTAAAGGTCAAGTTCAATCAGCTGTAAACGACGCGTATGGCCAGTGAGCAAGGGCGTGTTGCCCGAAACCGGTATGGCAATCTGTGTTGGGGGAATGAACACGTTGACTCCTGCCCCTCAATAAATGAAAGGAGAAACTTCTACTTGTGTAGCGTCTCGCATTGGGCAACTTGGATTTTGGAATTTGCAAGCGGCGTGCCTAGCCGCTGAGATGCTCTGCCGCGATAATAGCGGACCACGGCTCCGGACCCCTGGGGCCATGTGGAAGTGGCAGTTCCACTATTGCGGGACTTTTAATGCATGACGGCGTTGTTTTGGTCCTCCATGCAACCCACCAAGGGGAATGATATACATGCACGCAGTTTAACAGCACCCACTGTGGAAATAACGAACTACCTTACCCACAAGGCAACTTACCAATGAAACTACAAAGACGGGATATTAAAGGTCAAGTTCAATCAGCTGTAAACGACGCGCATGGCCAGTAAGCAAGGGCGTGTTGCCCGAAAGCGGTATGGCAATCTGTGTTGGTCAAATGAACACGTTGATTCCTGCTCCCTCAATAAATGAAAGGAGAAACTTCTACTTGTGTGGCGTCTCGCGTTGGGCAACTTGGATTTTGGAATTTGCAAGCGGCGTGCCTAGCCGCTGAGACGCTCTGCCGCGATAATAGCGGACCACGGCTCCGGACCCCTGGGGCCATGTGGAAGTGGCAGTTCCACTATTGCGGGACTTTTAATGCATGACGGCGTTGTTTTGTTCCTCCATGCAACCCACCAAGGGGAATGATATACATGCACGAAGTTAAAGAGCACCCAATTTGGAAATAACGAACTACCTTACCCAGAAGGCAACTTACCAATGAAACTACAAAGACGGGATATTAAAGGTAAAGTTCAATCAGCTGTAAACGACGCGCATGGCCAGTGAGCAAGGGCGTGTTGCCCGAAACCGGTATGGCAATCTGTGTTGGGGGAATGAACATGTTGACTCCTGCTCCCTCAATAAATGAAAGGAGAAACTTCTACTTGTGTGGCGTCTCGCATTGGGCAACTTGGATTTTGGAATTTGCAAGCGGCGTGCCTAGCCGCTGAGATGCTCTGCCGCGATAATAGCGGACCACGGCTCCGGACCCCTGCGACCATGTGGAAGTGGCAGTTCCACTATTGCGGGATTTTTAATGCATGACGGCGTTGTTTTGTTCCTCCATGCAACCCACAAAGGGGAATGATATACATGCACGCAGTTTAACAGCACCCACTGTGGAAATAACGAACTACCTTACCTAGAAGGCAACTTACCAATAAAACTACAAAGACGGGATATTAAAGATCAAGTTCAATCAGCTGTAAACAACGCGCATGGCCAGTGAGCAAGGGCGTGTTGCCCGAAACCGGTATGGCAATCTGTGTTGGGGGAATGAACACGTTGATTCCTGCTCCCTCAATAAATGAAAGGAGAAACTTCTACTTGTGTGGCGTCTCGCATTGGGCAACTTGGATTTTGGAATTTGCAAGTGGCGTGCATAGCCGCTGAGACGCTCTGTCGCGATAATAGCGGACCACGGCTCCGGACCCCTGGGGCCATGTGGAAGTGGCAGTTCCACTATTGCGGGACTTTTAATGCATGACGGCGTTGTTTTGTTTCTCCATGCAACCCACCAAGGGTAATAATATACATGCACGCAGTTTAACAGCACCCACTGTGGAAATAACGAACTACCTTACCCAGAAGGCAACTTACCAATGAAACTACAAAGACTGGATATTAAAGGTCAAGTTCAATCAGCTGTAAACGACGCGTAAGGCCAGTGAGCAAGGGCGTGTTGCCCGAAACTGGTATGGCAATCTGTGTTGGGGGAATGAACACGTTGACTCCTGCCCCCTCAATAAATGAAAGGAGAAACTTCTACTTGTGTGGCGTCTCGCATTGGGCAACTTGGATTTTGGAATTTGCATGCGGCGTGCCTAGCCGCTGAGACGCTCTGCCGCGATAATAGCGGACCACGGCTGCGGACCCCTGGGGCCTTGTGGAAGTGGCAGTTCCACTATTGCGGGACTTTTAATGCATGACGGCGTTGTTTTGTTCCTCCATGCAGCCCACCAAGGGTAATGATATACATGCACGCAGTTTAACAGCACCCACTGTGGAAATAACGAACTACCTTACCCAGTAGGCAACTTACCAATGAAACTACAAAGACTGGATATTAAAGGTCAAGTTCAATCAGCTGTAAACGACGCGTATGGCCAGTGAGCAAGGGCGTGTTGCCCGAAACCGGTATGGCAATCTGTGTTGGGGGAATGAACACGTTGACTCCTGCCCCTCAATAAATGAAAGGAGAAACTTCTACTTGTGTAGCGTCTCGCATTGGGCAACTTGGATTTTGGAATTTGCAAGCAGCGTGCCTAGCCGCTGAGATGCTCTGCCGCGATAATAGCGGACCACGGCTCCGGACCCCTGGGGCCATGTGGAAGTGGCAGTTCCACTATTGCGGGACTTTTAATGCATGACGGCGTTGTTTTGGTCCTCCATGCAACCCACCAAGGGGAATGATATACATGCACGCAGTTTAACAGCACCCACTGTGGAAATAACGAACTACCTTACCCACAAGGCAACTTACCAATGAAACTACAAAGACGGGATATTAAAGGTCAAGTTCAATCAGCTGTAAACGACGCGCATGGCCAGTAAGCAAGGGCGTGTTGCCCGAAAGCGGTATGGCAATCTGTGTTGGTCAAATGAACACGTTGATTCCTGCTCCCTCAATAAATGAAAGGAGAAACTTCTACTTGTGTGGCGTCTCGCGTTGGGCAACTTGGATTTTGGAATTTGCAAGCGGCGTGCCTAGCCGCTGAGACGCTCTGCCGCGATAATAGCGGACCACGGCTCCGGACCCCTGGGGCCATGTGGAAGTGGCAGTTCCACTATTGCGGGACTTTTAATGCATGACGGCGTTGTTTTGTTCCTCCATGCAACCCACCAAGGGGAATGATATACATGCACGAAGTTAAAGAGCACCCAATTTGGAAATAACGAACTACCTTACCCAGAAGGCAACTTACCAATGAAACTACAAAGACGGGATATTAAAGGTAAAGTTCAATCAGCTGTAAACGACGCGCATGGCCAGTGAGCAAGGGCGTGTTGCCCGAAACCGGTATGGCAATCTGTGTTGGGGGAATGAACATGTTGACTCCTGCTCCCTCAATAAATGAAAGGAGAAACTTCTACTTGTGTGGCGTCTCGCATTGGGCAACTTGGATTTTGGAATTTGCAAGCGGCGTGCCTAGCCGCTGAGATGCTCTGCCGCGATAATAGCGGACCACGGCTCCGGACCCCTGCGACCATGTGGAAGTGGCAGTTCCACTATTGCGGGATTTTTAATGCATGACGGCGTTGTTTTGTTCCTCCATGCAACCCACAAAGGGGAATGATATACATGCACGCAGTTTAACAGCACCCACTGTGGAAATAACGAACTACCTTACCTAGAAGGCAACTTACCAATAAAACTACAAAGACGGGATATTAAAGATCAAGTTCAATCAGCTGTAAACAACGCGCATGGCCAGTGAGCAAGGGCGTGTTGCCCGAAACCGGTATGGCAATCTGTGTTGGGGGAATGAACACGTTGATTCCTGCTCCCTCAATAAATGAAAGGAGAAACTTCTACTTGTGTGGCGTCTCGCATTGGGCAACTTGGATTTTGGAATTTGCAAGTGGCGTGCATAGCCGCTGAGACGCTCTGCCGCGATAATAGCGGACCACGGCTCCGGACCCCTGGGGCCATGTGGAAGGGGCAGTTCCACGATTGCGGACTTTTAATGCATGACGGCGTTGTTTTGTTCCTCCATGCAACCCACCAAGGGGAATGATATACATGCACACAGTTTAACAGCACCCACTGTGGAAATAACGAACTACCTTACCCAGAAGGCAACTTACCAATTTAACTACAAAGACGGGATATTAAAGGTCAAGTTCAATCAGCTGTAAACGACGCGCATGGCCAGTGAGCAAGGGCGTGTTGCCCGAAACCGGTATGGCAATATGTGTTGGGGGAATGAACACGTTGACTCCTGCTCCCTCAATAAATGAAAGGAGAAACTTCTACTTGTGTGGCGTCTCGCATTGGGCAACTTGGATTTTGGAACTTGCAAGCGGCGAGCCTAGCCGCTGAGACGCTCTGCCGCGATAATAGCGGACCATGGCTCCCGACCCCTGGGGCCATGTGGAAGTGGCAGTTCCACTATTGCGGGACTTTTAATGCATGACGGCGTTGTTTTGTTCCTCCATGCAACCCACCAAGGGGAATGATATACATGCAAGCAGTTTAACAGCACCCACTGTGGAAATAACAAACTACCTTACCCAGAAGGCAACTCACCAATGAAAGTACAAAGACGGGATATTAAAAGTCAAGCTCAATCAGCTGTAAACGACGCGCATGGCCATTGAGCAAGGGCGTGTTGCCCGAAACCGGTATGGCAATCTGTGTTGGGGGAATGAACACGTTGACTCCTGCTCCCTCAATAAATGAAAGGAGAAACTTCTACTTGTGTGGCGTCTCGCATTGGGCTGCTCCCTCAATAAATGAAAGGAGAAACTTCTACTTGTGTGGCATCTCGCATTGGGAACTTGGATTTTGGAATTTGCAAGCGGCGTGCCTAGCCGCTGAGACGCTTTGCCGCGATAATAGCGGACCACGGCTCCGAAACCCTGGGGCCATGTGGAAGTGGCAGTTCCACTATTGCGGGACTTTTAATGCATGTGTTGGGGGAATGAACACGTTGACTCCTGCTCCCTCAATAAATGAAAGGAGAAACTTCTACTTGTGTGGCGTCTCGCATTGGGCAACTTGGATTTTGGAATTTGCAAGCGGCGTGCCTAGCCGCTGAGACGCTCTGCCGCGATAATAGCGGACCTCGGCTCCGGACCCCTGGGGCCATGTGGAAGTGGCAGTTCCACTATTGCGGGACTTTTAATGCATGTGTTGGGGGAATGAACACGTTGACTCCTGCTCCCTCAATAAATGAAAGGAGAAACTTCTACTTGTGTGGCGTCTCGCATTGGGCAACTTGGATTTTGGAATTTGCAAGCGGCGTGCCTAGCCGCTGAGACGCTCTGCCGCGATAATAGCGGACCTCGGCTCCGGACCCCTGGGGCCATGTGGAAGTGGCAGTTCCACTATTGCGGGACTTTTAATGCATGACGGCGTTGTTTTGTTCCTCCATGCAACCCACCAAGGGGAATGATATACATGCACGCAGTTTAACAGCACCCACTGTGGAAATAACGAACTACCTTACCCAGAAGGCAACTTACCAATGAAACTACAAAGACGGGATATTAAAAGTCAAGTTCAATCAGCTGGAAACGACGCGCATGGCCAGTGAGCAAGGGCGTGTTGCCCGAAACCGGTATGGCAATCTGTGTTGGGTGAATGAACACGTTCACTCCTGCTCCCTCAATAAATGAAAGGAGAAAGTTCTACTTGTGTGGCGTCTCGCATTGGGCAACTTGGATTTTGGAATTTGCAAGTGGCGTGCCTAGCCGCTGAGGCGCTCTGCCGCGATAATAGCGGACCACGGCTCCGGACCCCTGGGGCCATGTGGAAGTGGCAGTTCCACTATTGTGGGACTTTTATTGCATGACGGCGTTGTTTTGTTCTTCCATGCAACCCACCAAGGGGAATGATATACATGCAGGCAGTTTAACAGCACCCACTGTGGAAATAACGGACTACCTTACCCAGAAGGCAACTTACCAATGAAACTACAAAGACAGGATATTAAAGGTCAAGTTCAATCAGCTGTAAACGACGCGCATGGCCAGTGAGCAAGGGCGTGTTGCCCGAAACCGGTATGGCAATCTGTGTTGGGGGAATGAACACGTTGACTCCTGCTCCCTCAATAAATGAAAGGAGAAACTTCTACTTGTGTGGCGTCTCGCATTGGGCAACTTGGATTTTGGAATTTGCAAGCGGCGTGCCTAGCCGCTGAGACGCTCTGCCGCGATAATAGCGGACCACGGCTCCGGACCCCTGGGGCCATGTGGAAGTGGCAGTTCCACTATTGCGGGACTTTTAATGCATGACGGCGTTGTTTTGTTCCTCCATGCAACCCACCAAGGGTAATGATATACATGCACGCAGTTTAACAGCACCCACTGTGGAAATAACGAACTACCTTACCCAGAAGGCAACTTACCAATGAAACTACAAAGACGGGATATTAAAGGTCAAGTTTAATCAGCTGTAAACGATGCGCATGGCCAGTGAGCAAGGGCGTGTTGCCCGAAACCGGTAAGGCAATCTGTGTTGGGGGAATGAACACGTTGACTCCTGCTCCCTCAATAAATGAAAGGAGAAACTTCTACTTGTGTGGCGTCTCGCATTGGGCAACTTGGATTTGGGAATTTGCAAGCGGCGTGCCTAGCCGCTGAGACGCTCTGCCGCGATAATAGTGGACCACGGCTGCGGACCCCTGGGGCCATGTGGAAGTGGCAGTTCCACTATTGCGGGACTTTTAATGCATGACGGCGTTGTTTTGTTCCTCCATGCAACCCACCAAGGGGAATGATATACATGCACGCAGTTTAACAGCACCCACTGTGGAAATAACGAACTACCTTACCCAGAAGGCAATTTACCAATGAAACTACAAAGACGGGATATTAAAGGTCAAGTTCAATCAGCTGTAAACGACGCGCATGGCCAGTGAGCAAGGGCGTGTTGCCCGAAACCGGTATGGCAATCTGTGTTGGGGGAATGAACACGTTGACTCCTGTTCCCTCAATAAATGAAAGGAGAAACTTCTACTTGTGTAGCGTCTCGCATTGGGCAACTTGGATTTTGGAATTTACAAGCGGCGTGCCTAGCCGCTGAGATGCTCTGCCGCGATAATAGCGGACCACGGCTCCGGACCCCTGGGGCCATGTGGAAGTGGCAGTTCCACTATTGCGGGACTTTTAAAGCATGACGGCGTTGTTTTGTTCCTCCATGCAACCCACCAATGGTAATGATATACATGCACGCAGTTTAACAGCACCCACTGTGGAAATAACGAACTACCTTACCCAGAAGGCAACTTACCAATGAAACTACAAAGACGGGATATTAAAGGTCAAGTTCAATCAGCTGTAAATGACGCGTATGGCCAGTGAGCAAGGGCGTGTTGCCCGAAACCGGTATGGCAATCTGTGTTGGGGGAATGAACACGTTGACTCCTGCCCCCTCAATAAATGAAAGGAGAAACTTCTACTTGTGTAGCATCTCGCATTGGGCAACTTGGATTTTGGAATTTGCAAGCGGCGTGCCTAGCCGCTGAGATGCTCTGCCGCGATAATAGCGGACCACGGCTCCGGACCCCTGGGGCCATGTGGAAGTGGCAGTTCCACTATTGCGGGACTTTTAATGCATGACGGCGTTGTTTTGTTCCTCCATGCAACCCACCAAGGGGAATGATATACATGCACGCAGTTTAACAGCACCCACTGTGGAAATAACGAACTACCTTACCCACAAGGCAACTTACCAATGAAACTACAAAGACGGGATATTAAAGGTCAAGTTCAATCAGCTGTAAACGACGCGCATGGCCAGTAAGCAAGGGCGTGTTGCCCGAAACCGGTATGGCAATCTGTGTTGGGGGAATGAACACGTTGATTCCTGCTCCCTCAATAAATGAAAGGAGAAACTTCTACTTGTGTGGCGTCTCGCATTGGGCAACTTGGATTTTGGAATTTGCAAGCGGCGTGCCTAGCCGCTGAGACGCTTTGCCGCGATAATAGCGGACCACGGCTCCGAAACCCTGGGGCCATGTGGAAGTGGCAGTTCCACTATTGCGGGACTTTTAATGCATGACGGCGTTGTTTTGTTCCTCCATGCAACCCACCAAGGGGAATGATATACATGCACGCAGTTTAACAGCACCCACTGTGGAAATAACGAACTACCTTACCCAGAAGGCAACTTAGCAATGAAACTACAAAGACGGGATATCAAAGGTCAAGTTCAATCAGCTGTAAACGACGCGCATGGCCAGTGAGCAATGGCGTGTTCCCTGAAACCGGTATGGCAATCTGTGTTGGGGGAATGAACACGTTGACTCCTGCTCCCTCAATAAATGAAAGGAGAAACTTCTACTTGTGTGGCGTCTCGCATTGGGCAACTTAGATTTTGGATTTTCAAGCGGCGTGCCTAGCCTCTGAGATGCTCTGCCGCGATAATAGCGGACCACGGCTCCGGACCCCTGGGGCCATGTGGAAGTGTCAGTTCCACTATTGCGGGACTTTTAATGCATGACGGCGTTGTTTTGTTACTCCATGCAACCCACCAAGGGGAATGATATACATGCACGCAGTTTAACAGCACCCACTGTGGAAATAACGAACTACCTTACCCAGAAGGCAACTTACCAATGAAACTACAAAGACGGGATATTAAAGGTCAAGTTCATTCAGCTGTAAACGATGGCATGGCCAGTGAGCAAGGGCGTGTTGCCCGAAACCGGTATGGCAATCTGTGTTGGGGGAATGAACACGTTGACTCCTGCTCCCTCAATAAATGAAAGGAGAAACTTCTACTTGTGTAGCATCTCGCATTGGGCAACTTGGATTTTGGAATTTGCAAGCGGCGTGCCTAGCCGCTGAGACGCTCTGCCGCGATAATAGCGGACCACGGCTCCGGACCCCTGGGGCCATGTGGAAGTGGCAGTTCCACTATTGCGGGACTTTTAATGCATGACGGCGTTGTTTTGTTCCTTCATGCAACCCACCAAGGGGAATGATATACATGCACGCAGTTTAACAGCACCCACTGTGGAAATAACGGACTACCTTACCCAGAAGGCAACTTACCAATGAAACTACAAAGACGGGATATTAAAGGTCAAGTTCAATCAGCTGTAAACGACGCGCATGGCCAGTGAGCAAGGGCGTGTTGCCCGAAACTGGTATGGCAATCTGTGTTGGGGGAATGAACACGTTGACTCCTGCTCCCTCAATAAATGAAAGGAGAAACTTCTACTTGTGTAGCATCTCGCATTGGGCAACTTGGATTTTGGAATTTGCAAGCGGCGTGCCTAGCCGCTGAGACGCTCTGCCCCGATAATTTTGGACCACGGCTGCGGACCCCTGGGGCCATGTGGAAGTGGCAGTTCCACTATTGCGGGACTTTTAATGCATGACGGCGTTGTTTTGTTCCTCCATGCAACCCACCAAGGGGAATGATATACATGCACGCAGTTTAACAGCACCCACTGTGGAAATAACGAACTACCTTACCCAGAAGGCAACTTACCAATGAAACTACAAAGACGGGATATTAAAGGTCAAGTTCAATCAGCTGTAAACGACGCGTATGGCCAGTGAGCAAGGGCGTGTTGCCCGAAACCGGTATGGCAATCTGTGTTGGGGGAATGAACACGTTGACTCCTGCCCCCTCAATAAATGAAAGGAGAAACTTCTACTTGTGTAGCGTCTCGCATTGGGCAACTTGGATTTTGGAATTTGCAAGCGGCGTGCCTAGCCGCTGAGATGCTCTGCCGCGATAATAGCGGACCACGGCTCCGGACCCCTGGGGCCATGTGGAAGGGGCAGTTCCACTATTGCGGGACTTTTAATGCATGACGGCGTTGTTTTGGTCCTCCATGCAACCCACCAAGGGGAATGATATACATGCACGCAGTTTAACAGCACCCACTGTGGAAATAACGAACTACCTTACCCACAAGGCAACTTACCAATGAAACTACAAAGACGGGATATTAAAGGTCAAGTTCAATCAGCTGTAAACGACGCGCATGGCTAGTAAGCAAGGGCGTGTTGCCCGAAACCGGTATGGCAATCTGTGTTGGGGGAATGAACACGTTGATTCCTGCTCCCTCAATAAATGAAAGGAGAAACTTCTACTTGTGTGGCGTCTCGCATTGGGCAACTTGGATTTTGGAATTTGCAAGCGGCGTGCCTAGCCGCTGAGACGCTTTGCCGCGATAATAGCGGACCACGGCTCCGGACCCCTGGGGCCATGTGGAAGTGGCAGTTCCACTATTGCGGGACTTTTAATGCATGACGGCGTTGTTTTGTTCCTCCATGCAACCCACCAAGGGGAATGATATACATACACGAAGTTTAAGAGCACCCAATTTGGAAATAACGAACTACCTTACCCAGAAGGCAACTTACCAATGAAACTACAAAGACGGGATATTAAAGGTAAAGTTCAATCAGCTGTAAACGACGCGCATGGCCAGTGAGCAAGGGCGTGTTGCCCGAAACCGGTATGGCAATCTGTGTTGGGGGAATGACCACGTTGACTCCTGCTCCCTCAATAAATGAAAGGAGAAACTTCTACTTGTGTGGTGTCTCGCATTGGGCAACTTGGATTTTGGAATTTGCAAGCGGCGTGCCTAGCCGCTGAGATGCTCTGCCGCGATAATAGCGGACCACGGCTCCGGACCCCTGGGACCATGTGGAAGTGGCAGTTCCACTAATGCAGGATTTTTAATGCATCACGGCGTTGTTTTGTTCCTCCATGCAACCCACCAAGGGGAATGATATACATGCACGCAGTTTAACAGCACCCACTGTGGAAATAACGAACTACCTTACCTAGAAGGCAACTTACCAATAAAACTACAAAGACAGGATATTAAAGATCAAGTTCAATCAGCTGTAAACAACGCGCATGGCCAGTGAGCAAGGGCGTGTTGCCCGAAACCGGTATGGCAATCTGTGTTGGGGGAATGAACACGTTGATTCCTGCTCCCTCAATAAATGAAAGGAGAAACTTCTACTTGTGTGGCGTCTCGCATTGGGCAACTTGGATTTTGGAATTTGCAAGCGGCGTGCCTAGCCGCTGAGACGCTCTGCCGCGATAAAAGCGGACCACGGCTGCGGACCCCTGGGGCCATGTGGAAGTGGCAGTTCCACTATTGCGGTACTTTTAATGCATGACGGCGTTGTTTTGTTCCTCCATGCAACCCACCAAGGGGAATGATATACATGCACGCAGTTTAACAGCACCCACTGTGGAAATAACGAACTACCTTACCCACAAGGCAACTTACCAATGAAACTACAAAGACGGGATATTAAAGGTCAAGTTCAATCAGCTGTAAACGACGCGCATGGCCAGTAAGCAAGGGCGTGTTGCCCGAAACCGGTATGGCAATCTGTGTTGGGGGAATGAACACGTTGATTCCTGCTCCCTCAATAAATGAAAGGAGAAACTTCTACTTGTGTGGCGTCTCGCATTGGGCAACTTGGATTTTGGAATTTGCAAGCGGCGTGCCTAGCCGCTGAGACGCTCTGCCGCGATAATAGCGGACCACGGCTCCGGACCCCTGGGGCCATGTGGAAGTGGCAGTTCCACTATTGCGGGACTTTTAATGCATGACGGCGTTGTTTTGTTCCTCCATGCAACCCACCAAGGGGAATGATATACATGCACGAAGTTTAAGAGCACCCAATTTGGAAATAACGAACTACCTTACCCAGAAGGCAACTTACCAATGAAACTACAAAGACGGGATATTAAAGGTAAAGTTCAATCAGCTGTAAACGACGCACATGGCCAGTGAGCAAGGGCGTGTTGCCCGAAACCGGTATGGCAATCTGTGTTGGGGGAATGAACACGATGAGTCCTGCTCCCTCAATAAATGAAAGGAGAAACTTCTACTTGTGTGGTGTCTCGCATTGGGCAACTTGGATTTTGGAATTTGCAAGCGACGTGCCTAGCCGCTGAGATGCTCTGCCGCGATAATAGCGGACCACGGCTCCGGACCCCTGGGGCCATGTGGAAGTGGCAGTTCCACTATTGCGGGACATTTAATGCATGACGGCGTTGTTTTGTTACTCCATGCAACCCACCAAGGGGAATGATATACATGCACGCAGTTTAACAGCACCCACTGTGGAAATAACGAACTACCTTACCCAGAAGGCAACTTACCAATGAAACTACAAAGACGGGATATTAAAGGTCAAGTTCATTCAGCTGTAAACGATGCGCATGGCCAGTGAGCAAGGGCGTGTTGCCCGAAACCGGTATGGCAATCTGTGTTGGGGGAATGAACACGTTGACTCCTGCTCCCTCAATAAATGAAAGGAGAAACTTCTACTTGTGTAGCATCTCGCATTGGGCAACTTGGATTTTGGAATTTGCAAGCGGCGTGCCTAGCCGCTGAGACGCTCTGCCGCGATAATAGCGGACCACGGCTCCGGACCCCTGGGGCCATGTGGAAGTGGCAGTTCCACTATTGCGGGACTTTTAATGCATGACGGCGTTGTTTTGTTCCTTCATGCAACCCACCAAGGGGAATGATATACATGCACGCAGTTTAACAGCACCCACTGTGGAAATAACGGACTACCTTACCCAGAAGGCAACTTACCAATGAAACTACAAAGACGGGATATTAAAGGTCAAGTTCAATCAGCTGTAAACGACGCGCATGGCCAGTGAGCAAGGGCGTGTTGCCCGAAACCGGTATGGCAATCTGTGTTGGGGGAATGAACACGTTGACTCCTGCTCCCTCAATAAATGAAAGGAGAAACTTCTACTTGTGTAGCATCTCGCATTGGGCAACTTGGATTTTGGAATTTGCAAGCGGCGTGCCTAGCCGCTGAGACGCTCTGCCGCGATAATTTTGGACCACGGCTGCGGACCCCTGGGGCCATGTGGAAGTGGCAGTTCCACTATTGCGGGACTTTTAATGCATGACGGCGTTGTTTTGTTCCTCCATGCAACCCACCAAGGGGAATGATATACATGCACGCAGTTTAACAGCACCCACTGTGGAAATAACGAACTACCTTACCCACAAGGCAATTTACCAATGAAACTACAAAGACGGCATATTAAAGGTCAAGTTCAATCAGCTGTAAACGACGCGTATGGCCAGTGAGCAAGGGCGTGTTGCCCGAAACCGGTATGGCAATCTGTGTTTGGGGAATGAACACGTTGACTCCTGGTCCCTCAATAAATGAAAGGAGAAACTTCTACTTGTGTAGCGTCTCGCATTGGGCAACTTGGATTTTGGAATTTGCAAGCGGCGTGCCTAGCCGCTGAGATGCTCTGCCGCGATAATAGCGGACCACGGCTCCGGACCCCTGGGGCCATGTGGAAGTGGCAGTTCCACTATTGCGGGACTTTTAATGCATGACGGCGTTGTTTTGTTCCTCCATGCAACCCACCAAGGGTAATGATATACATGCACGCAGTTTAACAGCACCCACTGTGGAAATAACGAACTACCTTACCCAGAAGGCAACTTACCAATGAAACTACAAAGACGGGATATTAAAGGTCAAGTTCAATCAGCTGTAAACGACGCGTATGGCCAGTGAGCAAGGGCGTGTTGCCCGAAACCGGTATGGCAATCTGTGTTGGGGGAATGAACACGTTGACTCCTGCCCCCTCAATAAATGAAAGGAGAAACTTCTACTTGTGTGGTGTCTCGAATTGGGCAACTTGGATTTTGGAATTTGCAAGCGGCGTGCCTAGCCGCTGAGATGCTCTGCCGCGATAATAGCGGACCACTGCTCCGGACCCCTGGGACCATGTGGAAATGGCAGTTCCACTATTGCGGGATTTTTAATGCATGACGGCGTTGTTTTGTTCCTCCATGCAACCCACCAAGGGGAATGATATACATGCACGCAGTTTAACAGCACCCACTGTGGAAATAACGAACTACCTTACCTAGAAGGCAACTTACCAATAAAACTACAAAGACAGGATATTAAAGATCAAGTTCAATCAGCTGTAAACAACGCGCATGGCCAGTGAGCAAGGGCATGTTGCCCGAAACCGGTATGGCAATCTGTGTTGGGGGAATGAACACGTTGATTCCTGCTCCCTCAATAAATGAAAGGAGAAACTTCTACTTGTGTGGCGTCTCGCATTGGGCAACTTGGATTTTGGAATTTGCAAGCGGCGTGCCTAGCCGCTGAGACGCTCTGCCGCGATAATAGCGGACCACGGCTGCGGACCCCTGGGGCCATGTGGAAGTGGCAGTTCCACTATTGCGGGACTTTTAATGCATGACGGCGTTGTTTTGTTCCTCCATGCAACCCACCAAG
Source organism: Triturus cristatus (assembly GCF_964204655.1). Classification (NCBI taxonomy): domain Eukaryota; kingdom Metazoa; phylum Chordata; class Amphibia; order Caudata; family Salamandridae; genus Triturus; species Triturus cristatus. The sequence continues at coordinate 195,713,113 of NC_140579.1, forward strand.
GGGAATGATATACATGCACGCAGTTTAACAGCACCCACTGTGGAAATAACAAACTACCTTACCCACAAGGCAACTTACCAATGAAACTACAAAGACGGGATATTAAAGGTCAAGTTCAATCAGCTGTAAACGACGCGCATGGCCAGTAAGCAAGGGCGTGTTGCCCGAAACCGGTATGGCAATCTGTGTTGGGGGAATGAACACGATGAGTCCTGCTCCCTCAATAAATGAAAGGAGAAACTTCTACTTGTGTGGTGTCTCGCATTGGGCAACTTGGATTTTGGAATTTGCAAGCGACGTGCCTAGCCGCTGAGATGCTCTGCCGCGATAATAGCGGACCACGGCTCCGGACCCCTGGGACCATGTGGAAGTGGCAGTTCCACTATTGCGGGATTTTTATTGCATGACGGCGTTGTTTTGTTCCTCCATGCAACCCACCAAGGGGAATGATATACATGCACGCAGTTTAACAGCACCCACTGTGGAAATAACGAACTACCTTACCTAGAAGGCAACTTACCAATAAAACTACAAAGACGGGATATTAAAGATCAAGTTCAATCAGCTGTAAACAACGCGCATGGCCAGTGAGCAAGGGCGTGTTGCCCGAAACCGGTATGGCAATCTGTGTTGGGGGAATGAACACGTTGATTCCTGCTCCCTCAGTAAATGAAAGGAGAAACTTCTACTTGTGTGGCGTCTCGCATTGGGCAACTTGGATTTTGGAATTTGCAAGCGGCGTGCATAGCCGCTGAGACGCTCTGCCGCGATAATAGCGGACCACGGCTCCGGACCCCTGCTGCCATGTGGAAGGGGCAGTTCCACTATTGCGGACTTTTAATACATGACGGCGTTGTTTTGTTCCTCCATGCAACCCACCAAGGGGAATGATATACATGCACACAGTTTAACAGCACCCACTGTGGAAATAACGAACTACCTTACCCAGAAGGCAACTTACCAATCAAACTACAAAGACGGGATATTAAAGGTCAAGTTCAATCAGCTGTAAACGACGCGCATGGCCAGTGAGCAAGGGCGTGTTGCCCGAAACCGGTATGGCAATCTGTGTTGGGGGAATGAGCACGTTGACTCCTGCTCCCTCAATAAATGAAAGGAGAAACTTCTACTTGTGTGGCGTCTCGCATTGGGCAACTTGGATTTTGGAATTTGCAAGCGGCGTGCCTAGCCGCTGAGACGCTCTGCCGCGATAATAGCGGACCACGGCTCCGGACCCCTGGGGCCATGTGGAAGTGGCAGTTCCACTATTGCGGGATTTTTAATGCATGACGGCGTTGTTTTGTTCCTCCATGCAACCCACCAAGGGGAATGATATACATGCACGCAGTTTAACAGCACCCACTGTGGAAATAACGAACTACCTTACCTAGAAGGCAACTTACCAATAAAACTACAAAGACAGGATATCAAAGATCAAGTTCAATCAGCTGTAAACAACGCGCATGGCCAGTGAGCAAGGGCGTGTTGCCCGAAACCGGTATGGCAATCTGTGTTGGGGGAATGAACACGTTGATTCCTGCTCCCTCAATAAATGAAAGGAGAAACTTCTACTTGTGTGGCGTCTCGCATTGGGCAACTTGGATTTTGGAATTTGCAAGCGGCGTGCCTAGCCGCTGAGACGCTCTGCCGCGATAATAGCGGACCACGGCTGCGGACCCCTGGGGCCATGTGGAAGTGGCAGTTCCACTATTGCGGGACTTTTAATGCATGACGGCGTTGTTTTGTTCCTCCATGCAACCCACCAAGGGGAATGATATACATGCACGCAGTTTAACAGCACCCACTGTGGAAATAACGAACTACCTTACCCACAAGGCAACTTACCAATGAAACTACAAAGACGGGATATTAAAGGTCAAGTTCAATCAGCTGTAAACGACGCGCATGGCCAGTAAGCAAGGGCGTGTTGCCCGAAACCGGTATGGCAATCTGTGTTGGGGGAATGAACACGTTGATTCCTGCTCCCTCAATAAATGAAAGGAGAAACTTCTACTTGTGTGGCGTCTCGCATTGGGCAACTTGGATTTTGGAATTTGCAAGCGGCGTGCCTAGCCTCTGAGACGCTCTGCCTCGATAATAGCGGACCACGGCTCCGGACCCCTGGGGCCATGTGGAAGTGGCAGTTCCACTATTGCGGGACTTTTAATGCATGACGGCGTTGTTTTGTTCCTCCATGCAACCCACCAAGGGGAATGATATACATGCACGAAGTTTAAGAGCACCCAATTTGGAAATAACGAACTACCTTACCCAGAAGGCAACTTACCAATGAAACTACAAAGACGGGATATTAAAGGTAAAGTTCAATCAGCTGTAAACGACGCGCATGGCCAGTGAGCAAGGGCGTGTTGCCCGAAACCGGTATGGCAATCTGTGTTGGGGGAATGAACACGATGAGTCCTGCTCCCTCAATAAATGAAAGGAGAAACTTCTACTTGTGTGGTGTCTCGCATTGGGCAACTTGGATTTTGGAATTTGCAAGCGACGTGCCTAGCCGCTGAGATGCTCTGCCGCGATAATAGCGGACCACGGCTCCGGACCCCTGGGACCATGTGGAAGTGGCAGTTCCACTATTGCGGGATTTTTATTGCATGACGGCGTTGTTTTGTTCCTCCATGCAACCCACCAAGGGGAATGATATACATGCATGCAGTTTAACAGCACCCACTGTGGAAATAACGAACTACCTTACCTAGAAGGCAACTTACCAATAAAACTACAAAGACGGGATATTAACCCCTTCAGTGCCCATGACGAGCTGGACTCGTCATGGGCCGCGGTGGCGCTGTGCCCATGACGAGTCCAGCTCGTCATAGACCCCGCCCGCTAATGCAACGGCCGGCACTGGGCGGGGAAAGGGGCGGGCACTGAAGGGGTTAAAGATCAAGTTCAATCAGCTGTAAACAACGCGCATGGCCAGTGAGCAAGGGCGTGTTGCCCGAAACCGGTATGGCAATCTGTGTTGGGGGAATGAACACGTTGATTCCTGCTCCCTCAATAAATGAAAGGAGAAACTTCTACTTGTGTGGCGTCTCGCATTGGGCAACTTGGATTTTGGAATTTGCAAGCGGCGTGCATAGCCGCTGAGACGCTCTGCCGCGATAATAGCGGACCACGGCTCCGGACCCCTGGTGCCATGTGGAAGGGGCAGTTCCACTATTGCGGACTTTTAATACATGACGGCGTTGTTTTGTTCCTCCATGCAACCCACCAAGGGGAATGATATACATGCACACAGTTTAACAGCACCCACTGTGGAAATAACAAACTACCTTACCCAGAAGGCAACTTACCAATGAAACTACAAAGACGGGATATTAAAGGTCAAGTTCAATCAGCTGTAAACGACGCGCATGGCCAGTGAGCAAGGGCGTGTTGCCCGAAACCGGTATGGCAATCTGTGTTGGGGGAATGAACACGTTGACTCCTGCTCCCTCAATAAATGAAAGGAGAAACTTCTACTTGTGTGGCGCCTCGCATTGGGCAACTTGGATTTTGGAATTTGCAAGCGGCGTGCCTAGCCGCTGAGACACTCTGCCGCTATAATAGCGGACCATGGCTCCGGACATCGGGGGCCATGTGGAAGTGGCAGTTCCACTATTGCGGGACTTTTAATGCATGACGGCGTTGTTTTGTTCCTCCATGCAACCCACCAAGGGGAATGATATACATGCACGAAGTTTAAGAGCACCCAATTTGGAAATAACGAACTACCTTACCCAGAAGGCAACTTACCAATGAAACTACAAAGACAGGATATTAAAGGTAAAGTTCAATCAGCTGTAAACGACGCGCATGGCCAGTGAGCAAGGGCGTGTTGCCCGAAACCGGTATGGCAATCTGTGTTGGGGGAATGAACACGTTGACTCCTGCTCCCTCAATAAATGAAAGGAGAAACTTCTACTTGTGTGGCGTCTCGCATTGGGCAACTTGGATTTTGGAATTTGCAAGCGGCGTGCCTAGCCGCTGAGATGCTCTGCCGCGATAATAGCGGACCACGGCTCCGGACCCCTGGGACCATGTGGAAGTGGCAGTTCCACTATTGCAGGATTTTTAATGCATGACGGCGTTGTTTTGTTCCTCCATGCAACCCACCAAGGGGAATGATATACATGCACGCAGTTTAACAGCACCCACTGTGGAAATAACGAACTACCTTACCTAGAAGGCAACTTACCAATAAAACTACAAAGACGGGATATTAAAGATCAAGTTCAATCAGCTGTAAACAACGCGCATGGCCAGTGAGCAAGGACGTGTTGCCCGAAACCGGTATGGCAATCTGTGTTGGGGGAATGAACACGTTGATTCCTGCTCCCTCAATAAATGAAAGGAGAAACTTCTACTTGTGTGGCGTCTCGCATTGGGCAACTTGGATTTTGGAATTTGCAAGCGGCGTGCATAGCCGCTGAGACGCTCTGCCGCGATAATAGCGGACCACGGCTCCGGACCCCTGGGGCCATGTGGAAGGGGCAGTTCCACGATTGCGGACTTTTAATGCATGACGGCGTTGTTTTGTTCCTCCATGCAACCCACCAAGGGGAATGATATACATGCACACAGTTTACCAGCACCCACTGTGGAAATAACGAACTACCTTACCCAGAAGGCAACTTACCAATGAAACTACAAAGACGGGATATTAAAGGTCAAGTTCAATCAGCTGTAAATGACACGCATATCCAGTGAGCAAGGGCGTGTTGCCCGAAACCGGTATGGCAATCTGTGTTGGGTGAATGAACACGTTGACTCCTGCTCCCTCAATAAATGAAAGGAGAAACTTCTACTTGTGTGGCGTCTCGCATTGGGCAACTTGGATTCTGAATTTGCAAGCGGCGAGCCTAGCCGCTGAGACGCTCTGCCGCGATAATAGCGGACCACGGCTCCCGACCCCTGGGGCCATGTGGAAGTGGCAGTTCCACTATTGCGGGACTTTTAATGCATGACGGCGTTGTTTTGTTCCTCCATGCAACCCACCAAGGGGAATGATATACATGCACGCAGTTTAACAGCACCCACTGTGGAAATAACGAACTACCTTACCCAGAAGGCAACTCACCAATGAAAGTACAAAGACGGGATATTAAAAGTCAAGCTCAATCAGCTGTAAACGACGCGCATGGCCATTGAGCAAGGGCGTGTTGCCCGAAACCGGTATGGCAATCTGTGTTGGGGGAATGAACACGTTGATTCCTGCTCCCTCAATAAATGAAAGGAGAAACTTCTACTTGTGTGGCGTCTCGCATTGGGCAACTTGGATTTTGGAATTTGCAAGCGGCGTGCCTAGCCGCTGAGACGCTCTGCCACAATAATAGCGGACCACGGCTCCGGACCCCTGGGGCCATGTGGAAGTGGCAGTTCCACTATTGCGGGACTTTTAATGCATGACGGCGTTGTTTTGTTCCTCCATGCAACCCACCAAGGGGAATGACATACATGCACGCAGTTTAACAGCACCCAATTTGGAAATAACGAACTACCTTACCCAGAAGGCAACTTACCAATGAAACTACAAAGACGGGATATTAAAGGTAAAGTTCCATCACCTGTAAACGACGCGCATGGCCAGTGAGCAAGGGCGTGTTGCCCGAAACCGGTATGGCAATCTGTGTTGGGGGAATGAACACGTTGACTCCTGCTCCCTCAATAAATGAAAGGAGAAACTTCTACTTGTGTGGCGTCTCGCATTGGGCAACTTGGATTTTGGAATTTGCAAGCGGCGTGCCTAGCCGCTGAGACGCTTTGCCGCGATAATAGCGGACCACGGCTCTGAAACCCTGGGGCCATGTGGAAGTGGCAGTTCCACTATTGCGGGACTTTTAATGCATGACGGCGTTGTTTTGTTCCTCCATGCAACCCACCAAGGGGAATGATATACATGCACGCAGTTTAACAGCACCCACTGTGGAAATAACGAACTACCTTACCCAGAAGGCAACTTAGCAATGAAACTACAAAGACGGGATATTAAAGGTCAAGTTCAATCAGCTGTAAACGACGCGCATGGCCAGTAAGCAAGGGCGTGTTGCCCGAAACCGGTATGGCAATCTGTGTTGGGTGAATGAACACGTTGATTCCTGCTCCCTCAATAAATGAAAGGAGAAACTTCTACTTGTGTGGCGTCTCGCATTGGGCAACTTGGATTTTGGAATTTGCAAGCGGCGTGCCGAGCCGCTGAGACGCTCTGCCGCGATAATAGCGGACCACGGCTCCGGACCCCTGGGGCCATGTGGAAGTGGCAGTTCCACTATTGCGGGACTTTTAATGCATGACGGCGTTGTTTTGTTCCTCCATGCAACCCACCAAGGGGAATGATATACATGCACGAAGTTTAAGAGCACCCAATTTGGAAATAACGAACTACCTTACCCAGAAGGCAACTTACCAATGAAACTACAAAGACGGGATATTGAAAGGTAAAGTTCAATCAGCTGTAAACGACGCGCATGGCCAGTGAGCAAGGGCGTGTTGCCCGAAACCGGTATGGCAATCTGTGTTGGGGGAATGAACACGTTGACTCCTGCTCCCTCAATAAATGAAAGGAGAAACTTCTGCTTGTGTGGCGTCTCGCATTGGGCAACTTGGATTTTGGAATTTGCAAGCGGCGTGCCTAGCCGCTGAGACGCTCTGCCGCGATAATAGCGGATCATTTCTCCGGACCCCCGGGGCCATGTGGAAGTGCATGACGGCGTTGTTTTGTTCCTCCATGCAACCCACCAAGGGGAATGATATACATGCACGCAGTTTAACAGCACCCAATTTGGAAATAACGAACTACCTTACCCAGAAGGCAACTTACCAATGAAACTACAAAGACGGGATGTTAAAGGTAAAGTTCCATCAGCTGTAAACAACGCGCATGGCCAGTGAGCAAGGGTGTGTTGCCCGAAACCGGTATGGCAATCTGTGTTGGGTGAATGAACACGTTGATTCCTGCTCCCTCAATAAATGAAAGGAGAAACTTCTACTTGTGTGGCGTCTCGCATTGGGCAACTTGGATTTTGGAATTTGCAAGCGGCGTGCCTAGCCGCTGAGATGCTCTGCCGCGATAATAGCGGACCACGGCTCCGGACCCCTAGGACCATGTGGAAGTGGCAGTTCCACTATTGCGGGATTTTTATTGCATGACGGCGTTGTTTTGTTCCTCCATGCAACCCACCAAGGGGACTGATATACATGCACGCAGTTTAACAGCACCCACTGTGGAAATAACGAACTACCTTACCTAGAAGGCAACTTACCAATAAAACTACAAAGACGGGATATTAAAGGTCAAGTTCAATCAGCTGTAAACGACGCACGTGGCCAGTGAGCAAGGGCGTGTTGCCCAAAACCGGTATGGCAATCTGTGTTGGGGGAATGAACACGTTGACTTCTGCTCCCTCAATAAATGAAAGGAGAAACTTCTACTTGTGTGGCGTCTCGCATTGGGCAACTTGGATTTTGGAATTTGCAAGCGGCGTGCCTAGCCGCTGAGACGCTCTGCCGCGATAATAGCGGACCACGGCTCCGGACCCCTGGGGCCATGTGGAAGTGGCAGTTCCACTATTGCGGGACTTTTAATGCATGACGGCGTTGTTTTGTTCCTCCATGCAACCCACCAAGGGGAATGATATACATGCACACAGTTTAACAGCCCCCACTGTGGAAATAACGAACTACCTTACCCAGAAGGCAACTTACCAATGAAACTACAAAGACGGGATTTTAAAGGTCAAGTTCAATCAGCTGTAAACGACGCGCATGGCCAGTGAGCAAGGGCGTGTTGCCCGAAACCGGTATGGCAATCTGTGTTGGGGGAATGAACACGTTGATTCCTGCTCCCTCAATAAATGAAAGGAGAAACTTCTACTTGTGTGGCGTCTCGCATTGGGCAACTTGGATTTTGGAATTTGCAAGCGGCGTGCCTAGCCGCTGAGACGCTCTGCCGCGATAATAGCGGACCGCGGCTCCGGACCCCTGGGGCCATGTGGAAGTGGCAGTTCCACTATTGCGGGACTTTTAATGCATGACGGCGTTGTTTTGTTCCTCCATGCAACCCACCAAGGGGAATGACATACATGCACGCAGTTTAACATCACCCAATTTGGAAATAACGAACTACCTTTCCCAGAAGGCAACTTACCAATGAAACTACAAAGACGGGATATTAAAGGTAAAGTTCCATCACCTGTAAACGACGCGCATGGCCAGTGAGCAAGGGCCTGTTGCCCGAAACCGGTATGGCAATCTGTGTTGGGGGAATGAACACGTTGACTCCTGCTCCCTCAATAAATGAAAGGAGAAACTTCTACTTGTGTGGCGTCTCGCATTGGGCAACTTGGATTTTGGAATTTGCAAGCGGCGTGCCTAGCCGCTGAGACGCTTTGCCGCGATAATAGCGGACCACGGCTCCGAAACCCTGGGGCCATGTGGAAGTGGCAGTTCCACTATTGCGGGACTTTTAATGCATGACGGCGTTGTTTTGTTCCTCCATACAACCCACCAAGGGGAATGATATACATGCACGCAGTTTAACAGCACCCACTGTGGAAATAACGAACTACCTTACCCAGAAGGCAACTTACCAATGAAACTACAAAGACGGGATATCAAAGGTCAAGTTCAATCAGCTGTAAACGACGCGCATGGCCAGTGAGCAAGGGCGTGTTCCCCGAAACCGGTATGGCAATCTGTGTTGGGGGAATGAACACGTTGACTCCTGCTCCCTCAATAAATGAAAGGAGAAACTTCTACTTGTGTGGCGTCTCGCATTGGGCAACTTAGATTTTGGATTTTCAAGCGGCGTGCCTAGCCTCTGAGATGCTCTGCCGCGATAATAGCGGACCACGGCTCCGGACCCCTGGGGCCATGTGGAAGTGGCAGTTCCACTATTGCGGGACTTTTAATGCATGACGGCGTTGTTTTGTTACTCCATGCAACCCACCAAGGGGAATGATATACATGCACGCAGTTTAACAGCACCCACTGTGGAAATAACGAACTACCTTACCCAGAAGGCAACTTACCAATGAAACTACAAAGACGGGATATTAAAGGTCAAGTTCATTCAGCTGTAAATGATGCGCATGGCCAGTGAGCAAGGGCGTGTTGCCCGAAACCGGTATGGCAATCTGTGTTGGGGGAATGAACACGTTGACTCCTGCTCCCTCAATAAATGAAAGGAGAAACTTCTACTTGTGTAGCATCTCGCATTGGGCAACTTGGATTTTGGAATTTGCAAGCGGCGTGCCTAGCCGCTGAGACGCTCTGCCGCGATAATATCGGACCACGGCTCCGGACCCCTGGGGCCATGTGGAAGTGGCAGTTCCACTATTGCGGGACTTTTAATGCATGACGGCGTTGTTTTGTTCCTTCATGCAACCCAGCAAGGGGAATGATATACATGCACGCAGTTTAACAGCACCCACTGTGGAAATAACGGACTACCTTACCCAGAAGGCAACTTACCAATGAAACTATAAAGACGGGATATTAAAGGTCGAGTTCAATCAGCTGTAAACGACGCGCATGGCCAGTGAGCAAGGGCGTGTTGCCCGAAACCGGTATGGCAATCTGTGTTGGGGGAATGAACACGTTGACTCCTGCTCCCTCAATAAATGAAAGGAGAAACTTCTACTTGTGTAGCATCTCGCATTGGGCAACTTGGATTTTGGAATTTGCAAGCGGCGTGCCTAGCCGCTGAGACGCTCTGCCGCGATAATTTTGGACCACGGCTGCGGACCCCTGGGGCCATGCGGAAGTGGCAGTTCCACTATTGCGGGACTTTTAATGCATGACGGCGTTGTTTTGTTCCTCCATGCAACCCACCAAGGGGAATGATATACATGCACGCAGTTTAACAGCACCCACTGTGGAAATAACGAACTACCTTACCCAGAAGGCAATTTACCAATGAAACTACAAAGACGGGATATTAAAGGTCAAGTTCAATCAGCTGTAAACGACGCGTATGGCCAGTGAGCAAGGGCGTGTTGCCCGAAACCGGTATGGCAATCTGTGTTTGGGGAATGAACACGTTGACTCCTGGTCCCTCAATAAATGAAAGGAGAAACTTCTACTTGTGTAGCGTCTCGCATTGGGCAACTTGGATTTTGGAATTTGCAAGCGGCGTGCCTAGCCGCTGAGATGCTCTGCCGCGATAATAGCGGACCACGGCTCCGGACCCCTGGGGCCATGTGGAAGTGGCAGTTCCACTATTGCGGGACTTTTAATGCATGACGGCGTTGTTTTGTTCCTCCATGCAACCCACCAAGGGTAATGATATACATGCACGCAGTTTAACAGCACCCACTGTGGAAATAACGAACTACCTTACCCAGAAGGCAACTTACCAATGAAACTACAAAGACGGGATATTAAAGGTCAAGTTCAATCAGCTGTAAACTTCGCGTATGGCCAGTGAGCAAGGGCGTGTTGCCCGAAACCGGTATGGCAATCTGTGTTGGGGGAATGAACACGTTGACTCCTGCCCCCTCAATAAATGAAAGGAGAAACTTCTACTTGTGTAGCGTTTCGCATTGGGCAACTTGGATTTTGGAATTTGCAAGCGGCGTGCCTAGCCGCTGAGATGCTCTGCCGCGATAATAGCGGACCACGGCTCCGGACCCCTGGGGCCATGTGGAAGTGGCAGTTCCACTATTGCGGGACTTTTAATGCATGACGGCGTTGTTTTGGTCCTCCATGCAACCCACCAAGGGGAATGATATACATGCACGCAGTTTAACAGCACCCACTGTGGAAATAACGAACTACCTTACCCACAAGGCAACTTACCAATGAAACTACAAAGACGGGATATTAAAGGTCAAGTTCAATCAGCTGTAAACGACGCGCATGGCCAGTAAGCAAGGGCGTGTTGCCCGAAACCGGTATGGCAATCTGTGTTGGGGGAATGAACACGTTGATTCCTGCTCCCTCAATAAATGAAAGGAGAAACTTCTACTTGTGTGGCGTCTCGCATTGGGCAACTTGGATTTTGGAATTTGCAAGCGGCGTGCCTAGCCGCTGAGACGCTCTGCCGCGATAATAGCGGACCACGGCTCCGGACCCCTGGGGCAATGTGGAAGTGGCAGTTCCACTATTGCGGGACTTTTAATGCATGACGGCGTTGTTTTGTTCCTCCATGCAACCCACCAAGGGGAATGATATACATGCACGAAGTTTAAGAGCACCCAATTTGGAAATAACAAACTACCTTACCCAGAAGGCAACTTAGCAATGAAACTACAAAGACGGGATATTAAAGGTAAAGTTCAATCAGCTGTAAACGACGCGCATGGCCAGTGAGCAAGGGCGTGTTGCCCGAAACCGGTATGGCAATCTGTGTTGGGGGAATGACCACGTTGACTCCTGCTCCCTCAATAAATGAAAGGAGAAACTTCTACTTGTGTGGTGTCTCGCATTGGGCAACTTGGATTTTGGAATTTGCAAGCGGCGTGCCTAGCCGGTGAGATGCTCTGCCGCGATAATAGCGGACCACGGCTCCGGACCCCTGGGACCATGTGGAAGTGGCAGTTCCACTATTGCGGGATTTTTAATGCATGACGGCGTTGTTTTGTTCCTCCATGCAACCCACCAAGGGGAATGATATACATGCACGCAGTTTAACAGCACCCACTGTGGAAATAACGAACTACCTTACCTAGAAGGCAACTTACCAATAAAACTACAAAGACAGGATATTAAAGATCAAGTTCAATCAGCTGTAAACAACGCGCATGGCCAGTGAGCAAGGGCGTGTTGCCCGAAACCGGTATGGCAATCTGTGTTGGGGGAATGAACACGTTAATTCCTGCTCCCTCAATAAATGAAAGGAGAAACTTCTACTTGTGTGGCGTCTCGCATTGGGCAACTGGGATTTTGGAATTTGCAAGCGGCGTGCCTAGCCGCTGAGACGCTCTGCCGCGATAATGGCGGACCACGGCTGCGGACCCCTGGGGCCATGTGGAAGTGGCAGTTCCACTATTGCGGGACTTTTAATGCATGACGGTGTTGTTTTGTTCCTCCATGCAACCCACCAAGGGGAATGATATACATGCACGCAGTTTAACAGCACCCACTATGGAAATAACAAACTACCTTACCCAGAAGGCAATTTACCAATGAAACTACAAAGACGGGATATTAAAGGTCAAGTTCAATCAGCTGTAAACAACGCGCATGGCCAGTGAGCAAGGGCGTGTTGCCCGAAACCGGTATGGCAATCTGTGTTGGGGGAATGAACACGTTGACTCCTGGTCCCTCAATAAATGAAAGGAGAAACTTCTACTTGTGTAGCGTCTCGCATTGGGCAACTTGGATTTTGGAATTTGCAAGCGGCGTGCCTAGCCGCTGAGATGCTCTGCCGCGATAATAGCGGACCACGGCTCCGGACCCCTGGGGCCATGTGGAAGTGGCAGTTCCACTATTGCGGGACTTTTAATGCATGACGGCGTTGTTTTGTTCCTCCATGCAACCCACCAAGGGTAATGATATACATGCACGCAGTTTAACAGCACCCACTGTGGAAATAACGAACTACCTTACCCAGAAGGCAACTTACCAATGAAACTACAAAGACGGGATATTAAAGGTCAAGTTCAATCAGCTGTAAACGACGCGTATGGCCAGTGAGCAAGGGCGTGTTGCCCGAAACCGGTATGGCAATCTGTGTTGGGGGAATGAACACGTTGACTCCTGCCCCCTCAATAAATGAAAGGAGAAACTTCTACTTGTGTAGCGTCTCGCATTGGGCAACTTGGATTTTGGAATTTGCAAGCGGCGTGCCTAGCCGCTGAGATGCTCTGCCGCGATAATAGCGGACAACGGCTCCGGACCCCAGGGGCCATGTGGAAGTGGCAGTTCCACTATTGCGGGACTTTTAATGCATGACGGCGTTGTTTTGGTCCTCCATGCAACCCACCAAGGGGAATGATATACCTGCACGCAGTTTAACAGCACCCACTGTGGAAATAACAAACTACCTTACCCACAAGGCAACTTACCAATGAAACTACAAAGACGGGATATTAAAGGTCAAGTTCAATCAGCTGTAAACGACGCGCATGGCCAGTAAGCAAGGGCGTGTTGCCCGAAACCGGTATGGCAATCTGTGTTGGGGGAATGAACACGTTGATTCCTGCTCCCTCAATAAATGAAAGGAGAAACTTCTACTTGTGTGGCGTCTCGCATTGGGCAACTTGGATTTTGGAATTTGCAAGCGGCGTGCCTAGCCGCTGAGACGCTCTGCCGCGATAATAGCGGACCACGGCTCCGGACCCCTGGGGCCATGTGGAAGTGGCAGTTCCACTATTGCGGGACTTTTAATGCATGACGGCGTTGTTTTGTTCCTCCATGCAACCCACCAAGGGGAATGATATACATGCACGAAGTTTAAGAGCACCCAATTTGGAAATAACGAACTACCTTACCCAGAAGGCAACTTACCAATGAAACTACAAAGACGGGATATTGAAAGGTAAAGTTCAATCAGCTGTAAACGACGCGCATGGCCAGTGAGCAAGGGCGTGTTGCCCGAAACCGGTATGGCAATCTGTGTTGGGGGAATGAACACGATGAGTCCTGCTCCCTCAATAAATGAAAGGAGAAACTTCTACTTGTGTGGTGTCTCGCATTGGGCAACTTGGATTTTGGAATTTGCAAGCGGCGTGCCTAGCCGCTGAGATGCTCTGCCGCGATAATAGCGGACCACGGCTCCGGACACCTGGGACCATGTGGAAGTGGCAGTTCCACTATTGCGGGATTTTTATTGCATGACGGCGTTGTTTTGTTCCTCCATGCAACCCACCAAGGGGAATGATATACATGCACGCAGTTTAACAGCACCCACTGTGGAAATAACGAACTACCTTACCTAGAAGGCAACTTACCAATAAAACTACAAAGACGGGATATTAAAGGTCAAGTTCAATCAGCTGTAAACGACGCACATGGCCAGTGAGCAAGGGCGTGTTGCCCGAAACCGGTATGGCAATCTGTGTTGGGGGAATGAACACGTTGACTTCTGCTCCCTCAATAAATGAAAGGAGAAACTTCTACTTGTGTGGCGTCTCGCATTGGGCAACTTGGATTTTGGAATTTGCAAGCGGCGTGCCTAGCCGCTGAGACGCTCTGCCGCGATAATAGCGGACCACGGCTCCGGACCCCTGGGGCCATGTGGAAGTGGCAGTTCCACTATTGCGGGACTTTTAATGCATGACGGCGTTGTTTTGTTCCTCCATGCAACCCACCAAGGGGAATGATATACATGCACACAGTTTAACAGCCCCCGCTGTGGAAATAACGAACTATCTTACCCAGAAGGCAACTTACCAATGAAACTACAAAGACGGGATTTTAAAGGTCAAGTTCAATCAGCTGTAAACGACGCGCATGGCCAGTGAGCAAGGGCGTGTTGCCCGAAACCGGTATGGCAATCTCTGTTGGGGGAATGAACACGTTGACTCCTGCTCCCTCAATAAATGAAAGGAGAAACTTCTACTTGTGTGGCGTCTCGCATTGGGCAACTTGGATTTTGGAATTTGCAAGCGGCGTGCCTAGCCGCTGAGACACTCTGCCGCTATAATAGCGGACCATGGCTCCGGACATCGGGGGCCATGTGGAAGTGGCAGTTCCACTATTGCGGGAGTTTTAATGCATGACGGCGTTGTTTTGTTCCTCCATGCAACCCACCAAGGGGAATGATATACATGCACGCAGTTTAACAGCACCCACTGTGGAAATAACGAACTACCTTACCTAGAAGGCAACTTACCAATAAAACTACAAAGACGGGATATTAAAGATCAAGTTCAATCAGCTGTAAACAACGCTCATGGCCAGTGAGCAAGGACGTGTTGCCCGAAACCGGTATGGCAATCTGTGTTGGGGGAATGAACACGTTGATTCCTGCTCCCTCAATAAATGAAAGGAGAAACTTCTACTTGTGTGGCGTCTCGCATTGGGCAACTTGGATTTTGGAATTTGCAAGCGGCATGCATAGCCGCTGAGACGCTCTGCCGCGATAATAGCGGACCACGGCTCCGGACCCCTGGGGCCATGTGGAAGGGGCAGTTCCACGATTGCAGACTTTTAATGCATGACGGCGTTGTTTTGTTCCTCCATGCAACCCACCAAGGGGAATGATATACATGCACACAGTTTAACAGCACCCACTGTGGAAATAACGAACTACCTTACCCAGAAGGCAACTTACCAATGAAACTACAAAGACGGGATATTAAAGGTCAAGTTCAATCAGCTGTAAACAACGCGCATGGCCAGTGAGCAAGGGCGTGTTGCCCGAAACCGGTATGGCAATCTGTGTTGGGGGAATGAACACGTTAATTCCTGCTCCCTCAATAAATGAAAGGAGAAACTTCTACTTGTGTGGCGTCTCGCATTGGGCAACTGGGATTTTGGAATTTGCAAGCGGCGTGCCTAGCCGCTGAGACGCTCTGCCGCGATAATGGCGGACCACGGCTGCGGACCCCTGGGGCCATGTGGAAGTGGCAGTTCCACTATTGCGGGACTTTTAATGCATGACGGTGTTGTTTTGTTCCTCCATGCAACCCACCAAGGGGAATGATATACATGCACGCAGTTTAACAGCACCCACTATGGAAATAACAAACTACCTTACCCAGAAGGCAATTTACCAATGAAACTACAAAGACGGGATATTAAAGGTCAAGTTCAATCAGCTGTAAACAACGCGCATGGCCAGTGAGCAAGGGCGTGTTGCCCGAAACCGGTATGGCAATCTGTGTTGGGGGAATGAACACGTTGACTCCTGGTCCCTCAATAAATGAAAGGAGAAACTTCTACTTGTGTAGCGTCTCGCATTGGGCAACTTGGATTTTGGAATTTGCAAGCGGCGTGCCTAGCCGCTGAGATGCTCTGCCGCGATAATAGCGGACCACGGCTCCGGACCCCTGGGGCCATGTGGAAGTGGCAGTTCCACTATTGCGGGACTTTTAATGCATGACGGCGTTGTTTTGTTCCTCCATGCAACCCACCAAGGGTAATGATATACATGCACGCAGTTTAACAGCACCCACTGTGGAAATAACGAACTACCTTACCCAGAAGGCAACTTACCAATGAAACTACAAAGACGGGATATTAAAGGTCAAGTTCAATCAGCTGTAAACGACGCGTATGGCCAGTGAGCAAGGGCGTGTTGCCCGAAACCGGTATGGCAATCTGTGTTGGGGGAATGAACACGTTGACTCCTGCCCCCTCAATAAATGAAAGGAGAAACTTCTACTTGTGTAGCGTCTCGCATTGGGCAACTTGGATTTTGGAATTTGCAAGCGGCGTGCCTAGCCGCTGAGATGCTCTGCCGCGATAATAGCGGACAACGGCTCCGGACCCCAGGGGCCATGTGGAAGTGGCAGTTCCACTATTGCGGGACTTTTAATGCATGACGGCGTTGTTTTGGTCCTCCATGCAACCCACCAAGGGGAATGATATACCTGCACGCAGTTTAACAGCACCCACTGTGGAAATAACAAACTACCTTACCCACAAGGCAACTTACCAATGAAACTACAAAGACGGGATATTAAAGGTCAAGTTCAATCAGCTGTAAACGACGCGCATGGCCAGTAAGCAAGGGCGTGTTGCCCGAAACCGGTATGGCAATCTGTGTTGGGGGAATGAACACGTTGATTCCTGCTCCCTCAATAAATGAAAGGAGAAACTTCTACTTGTGTGGCGTCTCGCATTGGGCAACTTGGATTTTGGAATTTGCAAGCGGCGTGCCTAGCCGCTGAGACGCTCTGCCGCGATAATAGCGGACCACGGCTCCGGACCCCTGGGGCCATGTGGAAGTGGCAGTTCCACTATTGCGGGACTTTTAATGCATGACGGCGTTGTTTTGTTCCTCCATGCAACCCACCAAGGGGAATGATATACATGCACGAAGTTTAAGAGCACCCAATTTGGAAATAACGAACTACCTTACCCAGAAGGCAACTTACCAATGAAACTACAAAGACGGGATATTGAAAGGTAAAGTTCAATCAGCTGTAAACGACGCGCATGGCCAGTGAGCAAGGGCGTGTTGCCCGAAACCGGTATGGCAATCTGTGTTGGGGGAATGAACACGATGAGTCCTGCTCCCTCAATAAATGAAAGGAGAAACTTCTACTTGTGTGGTGTCTCGCATTGGGCAACTTGGATTTTGGAATTTGCAAGCGGCGTGCCTAGCCGCTGAGATGCTCTGCCGCGATAATAGCGGACCACGGCTCCGGACACCTGGGACCATGTGGAAGTGGCAGTTCCACTATTGCGGGATTTTTATTGCATGACGGCGTTGTTTTGTTCCTCCATGCAACCCACCAAGGGGAATGATATACATGCACGCAGTTTAACAGCACCCACTGTGGAAATAACGAACTACCTTACCTAGAAGGCAACTTACCAATAAAACTACAAAGACGGGATATTAAAGGTCAAGTTCAATCAGCTGTAAACGACGCACATGGCCAGTGAGCAAGGGCGTGTTGCCCGAAACCGGTATGGCAATCTGTGTTGGGGGAATGAACACGTTGACTTCTGCTCCCTCAATAAATGAAAGGAGAAACTTCTACTTGTGTGGCGTCTCGCATTGGGCAACTTGGATTTTGGAATTTGCAAGCGGCGTGCCTAGCCGCTGAGACGCTCTGCCGCGATAATAGCGGACCACGGCTCCGGACCCCTGGGGCCATGTGGAAGTGGCAGTTCCACTATTGCGGGACTTTTAATGCATGACGGCGTTGTTTTGTTCCTCCATGCAACCCACCAAGGGGAATGATATACATGCACACAGTTTAACAGCCCCCGCTGTGGAAATAACGAACTACCTTACCCAGAAGGCAACTTACCAATGAAACTACAAAGACGGGATTTTAAAGGTCAAGTTCAATCAGCTGTAAACGACGCGCATGGCCAGTGAGCAAGGGCGTGTTGCCCGAAACCGGTATGGCAATCTCTGTTGGGGGAATGAACACGTTGACTCCTGCTCCCTCAATAAATGAAAGGAGAAACTTCTACTTGTGTGGCGTCTCGCATTGGGCAACTTGGATTTTGGAATTTGCAAGCGGCGTGCCTAGCCGCTGAGACACTCTGCCGCTATAATAGCGGACCATGGCTCCGGACATCGGGGGCCATGTGGAAGTGGCAGTTCCACTATTGCGGGAGTTTTAATGCATGACGGCGTTGTTTTGTTCCTCCATGCAACCCACCAAGGGGAATGATATACATGCACGCAGTTTAACAGCACCCACTGTGGAAATAACGAACTACCTTACCTAGAAGGCAACTTACCAATAAAACTACAAAGACGGGATATTAAAGATCAAGTTCAATCAGCTGTAAACAACGCTCATGGCCAGTGAGCAAGGACGTGTTGCCCGAAACCGGTATGGCAATCTGTGTTGGGGGAATGAACACGTTGATTCCTGCTCCCTCAATAAATGAAAGGAGAAACTTCTACTTGTGTGGCGTCTCGCATTGGGCAACTTGGATTTTGGAATTTGCAAGCGGCATGCATAGCCGCTGAGACGCTCTGCCGCGATAATAGCGGACCACGGCTCCGGACCCCTGGGGCCATGTGGAAGGGGCAGTTCCACGATTGCAGACTTTTAATGCATGACGGCGTTGTTTTGTTCCTCCATGCAACCCACCAAGGGGAATGATATACATGCACACAGTTTAACAGCACCCACTGTGGAAATAACGAACTACCTTACCCAGAAGGCAACTTACCAATGAAACTACAAAGACGGGATATTAAAGGTCAAGTTCAATCAGCTGTAAACGACGCGCATGGCCAGTGAGCAAGGGCGTGTTGCCCGAAACCGGTATGGCAATCTGTGTTGGGTGAATGAACACGTTGACTCCTGCTCCCTCAATAAATGAAAGGAGAAACTTCTACTTGTGTGGCGTCTCGCATTGGGCAACTTGGATTCTGGAATTTGCAAGCGGCGAGCCTAGCCGCTGAGACGCTCTGCCGCGATAATAGCGGACCACGGCTCCCGACCCCTGGGGCCATGTGGAAGTGGCAGTTCCACTATTGCGGGACTTTTAATGCATGACGGCATTGTTTTGGTCCTCCATGCAACCCACCAAGGGGAATGATATACATGCACGCAGTTTAACAGCACCCACTGTGGAAATAACGAACTACCTTACCCACAAGGCAACTTACCAATGAAACTACAAAGACGGGATATTAAAGGTCAAGTTCAATCAGCTGTAAACGACGCGCATGGCCAGTAAGCAAGGGCGTGTTGCCCGAAACCGGTATGGCAATCTGTGTTGGGGGAATGAACACGTTGATTCCTGCTCCCTCAATAAATGAAAGGAGAAACTTCTACTTGTGTGGCGTCTCGCATTGGGCAACTTGGATTTTGGAATTTGCAAGCGGCGTGCCTAGCCGCTGAGACGCTCTGCCGCGATAATAGCGGACCACGGCTCCGGACCCCTGGGGCCATGTGGAAGTGGCAGTTCCACTATTGCGGGACTTTTAATGCATGACGGCGTTGTTTTGTTCCTCCATGCAACCCACCAAGGGGAATGACATACATATACGCCGTTTAACAGCACCCAATTTGGAAATAACGAACTACCTTACCCAGAAGGCAACTTACCAATGAAACTACAAAGACGGGATATTAAAGGTAAAGTTCCATCAGCTGTAAACGACGCGCATGGCCAGTGAGCAAGGGCGTGTTGCCCGAAACCGGTATGGCAATCTGTGTTGGGGGAATGAACACGTTGACTCCTGCTCCCTCAATAAATGAAAGGAGAAACTTCTACTTGTGTGGCGTCTCGCATTGGGCAACTTGGATTTTGGAATATGCAAGCGGCGTGCCTAGCCGCTGAGACGCTTTGCCGCGATAATAGTGGACCACGGCTCCGAAACCCTGGGGCCATGTGGAAGTGGCAGTTCCACTATTGCGGGACTTTTAATGCATGACGGCGTTGTTTTGTTCCTCCATGCAACCCACCAAGGGGAATGATATACATGCACGCAGTTTAACAGCACCCACTGTGGAAATAACAAACTACCTTACCCAGAAGGCAACTTAGCAATGAAACTACAAAGACGGGATATCAAAGGTCAAGTTCAATCAGCTGTAAACGACGCTCATGGCCAGTGAGCAAGGGCGTGTTCCCCGAAACCGGTATGGCAATCTGTGTTGGGGGAATGAACACGTTGACTCCTGCTCCCTCAATAAATGAAAGGAGAAACTTCTACTTGTGTGGCGTCTCGCATTGGGCAACTTAGATTTTGGATTTTCAAGCGGCGTGCCTAGCCTCTGAGATGCTCTGCCGCGATAATAGCGGACCACGGCTCCGGACCCCTGGGGCCATGTGGAAGTGGCAGTTCCACTATTGCGGGACTTTTAATGCATGACGGCGTTGTTTTGTTACTCCATGCAACCCACCAAGGGGAATGATATACATGCACGCAGTTTAACAGCACCCACTGTGGAAATAACGAACTACCTTACCCAGAAGGCAACTTACCAATGAAACTACAAAGACGGGATATTAAAGGTCAAGTTCATTCAGCTGTAAACGATGCGCATGGCCAGTGAGCAAGGGCGTGTTGCCCGAAACCGGTATGGCAATCTGTGTTGGGGGAATGAACACTTTGACTCCTGCTCCCTCAATAAATGAAAGGAGAAACTTCTACTTGTGTAGCATCTCGCATTGGGCAACTTGGATTTTGGAATTTGCAAGCGGCGTGCCTAGCCGCTGAGACGCTCTGCCGCGATAATAGCGGACCACGGCTCCGGACCCCTGGGGCCATGTGGAAGGGGCAGTTCCACTATTGCGGGACTTTTAATGCATGACGGCGTTGTTTTGTTCCTTCATGCAACCCACCAAGGGGAATGATATACAAGCACGCAGTTTAACAGCACCCACTGTGGAAATAACGGACTACCTTACCCAGAAGGCAACTTACCAATGAAACTACAAAGACGGGATATTAAAGGTCAAGTTCAATCAGCTGTAAACGACGCGCATGGCCAGTGAGCAAGGGCATGTTGCCCGAAACCGGTATGGCAATCTGTGTTGGGGGAATGAACACGTTGACTCCTGCTCCCTCAATAAATGAAAGGAGAAACTTCTACTTGTGTAGCATCTCGCATTGGGCAACTTGGATTTTGGAATTTGCAAGCGGCGTGCCTAGCCGCTGAGACGCTCTGCCGCGATAATTTTGGACCACGGCTGTGGACCCCTGGGGCCATGCGGAAGTGGCAGTTCCACTATTGCGGGACTTTTAATGCATGACGGCGTTGTTTTGTTCCTCCATGCAACCCACCAAGGGGAATGATATACATGCACGCAGTTTAACAGCACCCACTGTGGAAATAACGAACTACCTTACCCAGAAGGCAATTTACCAATGAAACTACAAAGACGGGATATTAAAGGTCAAGTTCAATCAGCTGTAAACGACGCGTATGGCCAGTGAGCAAGGGCGTGTTGCCCGAAACCGGTATGGCAATCTGTGTTTGGGGAATGAACACGTTGACTCCTGGTCCCTCAATAAATGAAAGGAGAAACTTCTACTTGTGTAGCGTCTCGCATTGGGCAACTTGGATTTTGGAATTTGCAAGCGGCGTGCCTAGCCGCTGAGATGCTCTGCCGCGATAATAGCGGACCACGGCTCCGGACCCCTGGGGCCATGTGGAAGTGGCAGTTCCACTATTGCGGGACTTTTAATGCATGACGGCGTTGTTTTGTTCCTCCATGCAACCCACCAAGGGTAATGATATACATGCACGCAGTTTAACAGCACCCACTGTGGAAATAACGAACTACCTTACCCAGAAGGCAACTTTCCAATGAAACTACAAAGACGGGATATTAAAGGTCAAGTTCAATCAGCTGTAAACGACGCGTATGGCCAGTGAGCAAGGGCGTGTTGCCCGAAACCGGTATGGCAATCTGTGTTGGGGGAATGAACACGTTGACTCCTGCCCCCTCAATAAATGAAAGGAGAAACTTCTACTTGTGTAGCGTCTCGCATTGGGCAACTTGGATTTTGGAATTTGCAAGCGGCTTGCCTAGCCGCTGAGATGCTCTGCCGCGATAATAGCGGACCACGGCTCCGGACCCCTGGGGCCATGTGGAAGTGGCAGTTCCACTATTGCGGGACTTTTAATGCATGACGGCGTTGTTTTGTTCCTCCATGCAACCCACCAAGGGGAATGATATACATGCACGAAGTTTAAGAGCACCCAATTTGGAAATAACAAACTACCTTACCCAGAAGGCAACTTACCAATGAAACTACAAAGACGGGATATTAAAGGTAAAGTTCAATCAGCTGTAAACGACGCGCATGGCCAGTGAGCAAGGGCGTGTTGCCCGAAACCGGTATGGCAATCTGTGTTGGGGGAATGACCACGTTGACTCCTGCTCCCTCAATAAATGCAAGGAGAAACTTCTACTTGTGTGGTGTCTCGCATTGGGCAACTTGGATTTTGGAATTTGCAAGCGGCGTGCCTAGCCGCTGAGATGCTCTGCCGCGATAATAGCGGACCACGGCTCCGGACCCCTGGGACCATGTGGAAGTGGAAGTTCCACTATTGCGGGATTTTTAATGCATGACGGCGTTGTTTTGTTCCTCCATGCAACCCACCAAGGGGAATGATATACATGCACGCAGTTTAACAGCACCCACTGTGGAAATAACGAACTACCTTACCTAGAAGGCAACTTACCAATAAAACTACAAAGACAGGATATTAAAGATCAAGTTCAATCAGCTGTAAACAACGCGCATGGCCAGTGAGCAAGGGCGTGTTGCCCGAAACCGGTATGGCAATCTGTGTTGGGGGAATGAACACGTTGATTCCTGCTCCCTCAATAAATGAAAGGAGAAACTTCTACTTGTGTGGCGTCTCGCATTGGGCAACTTGGATTTTGGAATTTGCAAGCGGCGTGCATAGCCGCTGAGACGCTCTGCCGCGATAATAGCGGACCACGGCTGCGGACCCCTGGGGCCATGTGGAAGTGGCAGTTCCACTATTGCGGGACTTTTAATGCATGACGGCGTTGTTTTGTTCCTCCATGCAACCCACCAAGGGGAATGATATACATGCACGCAGTTTAACAGCACCCACTGTGGAAATAACAAACTACCTTACCCAGAAGGCAATTTACCAATGAAACTACAAAGACGGGATATTAAAGGTCAAGTTCAATCAGCTGTAAACGACGCGTATGGCCAGTGAGCAAGGGCGTGTTGCCCGAAACCGGTATGGCAATCTGTGTTGGGGGAATGAACACGTTGACTCCTGGTCCCTCAATAAATGAAAGGAGAAACTTCTACTTGTGTAGCGTCTCGCATTGGGCAACTTGGATTTTGGAATTTGCAAGCGGCGTGCCTAGCCGCTGAGATGCTCTGCCGCGATAATAGCGGACCACGGCTCCGGACCCCTGGGGCCATGTGGAAGTGGCAGTTCCACTATTGCGGGACTTTTAATGCATGACGGCGTTGTTTTGTTCCTCCATGCAACCCACCAAGGGTAATGATATACATGCACGCAGTTTAACAGCACCCACTGTGGAAATAACGAACTACCTTACCCAGAAGGCAACTTACCAATGAAACTACAAAGACGGGATATTAAAGGTCAAGTTCAATCAGCTGTAAACGACGCGTATGGCCAGTGAGCAAGGGCGTGTTGCCCGAAACCGGTATGGCAATCTGTGTTGGGGGAATGAACATGTTGACTCCTGCCCCCTCAATAAATGAAAGGAGAAACTTCTACTTGTGTAGCGTCTCGCATTGGGCAACTTGGATTTTGGAATTTGCAAGTGGCGTGCCTAGCCGCTGAGATGCTCTGCCGCGATAATAGCGGACAACGGCTCCGGACCCCTGGGGCCATGTGGAAGTGGCAGTTCCACTATTGCGGGACTTTTAATGCATGACGGCGTTGTTTTGGTCCTCCATGCAACCCACCAAGGGGAATGATATACATGCACGCAGTTTAACAGCACCCACTGTGGAAATAACGAACTACCTTACCCACAAGGCAACTTACCAATGAAACTACAAAGACGGGATATTAAAGGTCAAGTTCAATCAGCTGTAAACGATGCGCATGGCCAGTAAGCAAGGGCGTGTTGCCCGAAACCGGTATGGCAATCTGTGTTGGGGGAATGAACACGTTGATTCCTGCTCCCTCAATAAATGAAAGGAGAAACTTCTACTTGTGTGGCGTCTCGCATTGGGCAACTTGGATTTTGGAATTTGCAAGCGGCGTGCCTAGCCGCTGAGACGCTCTGCCGCGATAATAGCGGACCACGGCTCCGGACCCCTGGGGCCATGTGGAAGTGGCAGTTCCACTATTGCGGGACTTTTAATGCATGACGGCGTTGTTTTGTTCCTCCATGCAACCCACCAAGGGGAATGATATACATGCACGAAGTTTAAGAGCACCCAATTTGGAAATAACGAACTACCTTACCCAGAAGGCAACTTACCAATGAAACTACAAAGACGGGATATTGAAAGGTAAAGTTCAATCAGCTGTAAACGACGCGCATGGCCAGTGAGCAAGGGCGTGTTGCCCGAAACCGGTATGGCAATCTGTGTTGGGGGAATGAACACGATGAGTCCTGCTCCCTCAATAAATGAAAGGAGAAACTTCTACTTGTGTGGTGTCTCGCATTGGGCAACTTGGATTTTGGAATTTGCAAGCGGCGTGCCTAGCCGCTGAGATGCTCTGCCGCGATAATAGCGGACCACGGCTCCGGACCCCTGGGACCATGTGGAAGTGGCAGTTCCACTATTGCAGGATTTTTATTGCATGACGGCGTTGTTTTGTTCCTCCATGCAACCCACCAAGGGGAATGATATACATGCACGCAGTTTAACAGCACCCACTGTGGAAATAACAAACTACCTTACCTAGAAGGCAACTTACCAATAAAACTACAAAGACGGGATATTAAAGATCAAGTTCAATCAGCTGTAAACAACGCGCATGGCCAGTGAGCAAGGGCGTGTTGCCCGAAACCGGTATGGCAATCTGTGTTGGGGGAATGAACACGTTGATTCCTGCTCCCTCAATAAATGAAAGGAGAAACTTCTACTTGTGTGGCGTCTCGCATTGGGCAACTTGGATTTTGGAATTTGCAAGCGGCGTGCATAGCCGCTGAGACGCTCTGCCGCGATAATAGCGGACCACGGCTCCGGACCCCTGGTGCCATGTGGAAGGGGCAGTTCCACTATTGCGGACTTTTAATACATGACGGCGTTGTTTTGTTCCTCCATGCAACCCACCAAGGGGAATGATATACATGCACACAGTTTAACAGCACCCACTGTGGAAATAACGAACTACCTTACCCAGAAGGCAACTTACCAATGAAACTACAAAGACGGGATATTAAAGGTCAAGTTCAATCAGCTGTAAACGACGCGCATGGCCAGTGAGCAAGGGCGTGTTGCCCGAAACCGGTATGGCAATCTGTGTTGGGGGAATGAGCATGTTGACTCCTGCTCCCTCAATAAATGAAAGGAGAAACTTCTACTTGTGTGGCGTCTCACATTGGGCAACTTAGATTTTGGAATTTGCAAGCGGCGTGCCTAGCCGCTGAGACGCTCTGCCGCGATAATAGCGGACCACGGCTCCGGACCCCTGGGGCCATGTGGAAGTGGCAGTTCCACTATTGCGGGACTTTTAATGCATGACGGCGTTGTTTTGTTCCTCCATGCAACCCACCAAGGGGAATGATATACATGCACACAGTTTAACAGCACCCACTGTGGAAATAACGAACTACCTTACCCAGAAGGCAACTTACCAATGAAACTACAAAGACGGGATATTAAAGGTCAAGTTCAATCAGCTGTAAACGACGCGCATGGCCAGTGAGCAAGGGCGTGTTGCCCGAAACCGGTATGGCAATCTGTGTTGGGGGAATGAACACGTTGACTCCTGCTCCCTCAATAAATGAAAGGAGAAACTTCTACTTGTGTGGCGTCTCGCATTGGGCAACTTGGATTTTGGAATTTGCAAGCGGCGTGCCTAGCCGCTGAGACACTCTGCCGCTATAATAGCGGACCATGGCTCCGGACATCGGTTGCCATGTGGAAGTGGCAGTTCCACTATTGCGGGAGTTTTAATGCATGACGGCGTTGTTTTGTTCCTCCATGCAACCCACCAAGGGGAATGATATACATGCACGAAGTTTAAGAGCACCCAATTTGGAAATAACGAACTACCTTACCGAGAAGGCAACTTACCAATGAAACTACAAAGACAGGATATTAAAGGTAAAGTTCAATCAGCTGTAAACGACGCGCATGGCCAGTGAGCAAGGGCGTGTTGCCCGAAACCGGTATGGCAATCTGTGTTGGGGGAATGAACACGTTGACTCCTGCTCCCTCAATAAATGAAAGGAGAAACTTCTACTTGTGTGGCGTCTCGCATTGGGCAACTTGGATTCTGGAATTTGCAAGCGGCGAGCCTAGCCGCTGAGACGCTCTGCCGCGATAATAGCGGACCACGGCTCCCGACCCCTGGGGCCATGTGGAAGTGGCAGTTCCACTATTGCGGGACTTTTAATGCATGACGGCATTGTTTTGGTCCTCCATGCAACCCACCAAGGGGAATGATATACATGCACGCAGTTTAACAGCACCCATTGTGGAAATAACGAACTACCTTACCCACAAGGCAACTTACCAATGAAACTACAAAGACGGGATATTAAAGGTCAAGTTCAATCAGCTGTAAACGACGCGCATGGCCAGTAAGCAAGGGCGTGTTGCCCGAAACCGGTATGGCAATCTGTGTTGGGGGAATGAACACGTTGATTCCTGCTCCCTCAATAAATGAAAGGAGAAACTTCTACTTGTGTGGCGTCTCGCATTGGGCAACTTGGATTTTGGAATTTGCAAGCGGCGTGCCTAGCCGCTGAGACGCTCTGCCGCGATAATAGCGGACCACGGCTCCGGACCCCTGGGGCCATGCGGAAGTGGCAGTTCCACTATTGCGGGACTTTTAATGCATGACGGCGTTGTTTTGTTCCTCCATGCAACCCACCAAGGGGAATGATATACATGCACGCAGTTTAACAGCACCCACTGTGGAAATAACGAACTACCTTACCCAGAAGGCAATTTACCAATGAAACTACAAAGACGGGATATTAAAGGTCAAGTTCAATCAGCTGTAAACGACGCGTATGGCCAGTGAGCAAGGGCGTGTTGCCCGAAACCGGTATGGCAATCTGTGTTTGGGGAATGAACACGTTGACTCCTGGTCCCTCAATAAATGAAAGGAGAAACTTCTACTTGTGTAGCGTCTCGCATTGGGCAACTTGGATTTTGGAATTTGCAAGCGGCGTGCCTAGCCGCTGAGATGCTCTGCCGCGATAATAGCGGACCACGGCTCCGGACCCCTGGGGCCATGTGGAAGTGGCAGTTCCACTATTGCGGGACTTTTAATGCATGACGGCGTTGTTTTGTTCCTCCATGCAACCCACCAAGGGTAATGATATACATGCACGCAGTTTAACAGCACCCACTGTGGAAATAACGAACTACCTTACCCAGAAGGCAACTTACCAATGAAACTACAAAGACGGGATATTAAAGGTCAAGTTCAATCAGCTGTAAACGACGCGTATGGCCAGTGAGCAAGGGCGTGTTGCCCGAAACCGGTATGGCAATCTGTGTTGGGGGAATGAACACGTTGACTCCTGCCCCCTCAATAAATGAAAGGAGAAACTTCTACTTGTGTAGCGTCTCGCATTGGGCAACTTGGATTTTGGAATTTGCAAGCGGCGTGCCTAGCCGCTGAGATGCTCTGCTGCGATAATAGCGGACCACGGCTCCGGACCCCTGGGGCCATGTGGAAGTGGCAGTTCCACTATTGCGGGACTTTTCATGCATGACGGCGTTGTTTTGGTCCTCCATGCAACCCACCAAGGGGAATGATATACATGCACGCAGTTTAACAGCACCCACTGTGGAAATAACGAACTACCTTACCCACAAGGCAACTTACCAATGAAACTACAAAGACGGGATATTAAAGGTCAAGTTCAATCAGCTGTAAACGACGCGCATGGCCAGTAAGCAAGGGCGTGTTGCCCGAAACCGGTATGGCAATCTGTGTTGGGGGAATGAACACGTTGATTCCTGCTCCCTCAATAAATGAAAGGAGAAACTTCTACTTGTGTGGCGTCTCGCATTGGGCAACTTGGATTTTGGAATTTGCAAGCGGCGTGCCTAGCCGCTGAGACGCTCTGCCGCGATAATAGCGGACCACGGCTCCGGACCCCTGGGGCCATGTGGAAGTGGCAGTTCCACTCTTGCGGGACTTTTAATGCATGACGGCGTTGTTTTGTTCCTCCATGCAACCCACCAAGGGGAATGATATACATGCACGAAGTTTAAGAGCACCCACTGTGGAAATAACGAACTACCTTACCTAGAAGGCAACTTACCAATAAAACTACAAAGACAGGATATTAAAGATCAAGTTCAATCAGCTGTAAACAACGCGCATGGCCAGTGAGCAAGGGCGTGTTGCCCGAAACCGGTATGGCAATCTGTGTTGGGGGAATGAACACGTTGACTCCTGGTCCCTCAATAAATGAAAGGAGAAACTTCTACTTGTGTAGCGTCTCGCATTGGGCAACTTGGATTTTGGAATTTGCAAGCGGCGTGCCTAGCCGCTGAGATGCTCTGCCGCGATAATAGCGGACCACGGCTCCGGACCCATGGGGCCATGTGGAAGTGGCAGTTCCACTATTGCGGGACTTTTAATGCATGACGGCGTTGTTTTGTTCCTCCATGCAACCCACCAAGGGTAATGATATACATGCACGCAGTTTAACAGCACCCACTGTGGAAATAACGAACTACCTTACCCAGAAGGCAACTTACCAATGAAACTACAAAGACGGGATATTAAAGGTCAAGTTCAATCAGCTGTAAACGACGCGTATGGCCAGTGAGCAAGGGCGTGTTGCCCGAAACCGGTATGGCAATCTGTGTTGGGGGAATGAACACGTTGATTCCTGCTCCCTCAATAAATGAAAGGAGAAACTTCTACTTGTGTGGCGTCTCGCATTGGGCAACTTGGATTTTGGAATTTGCAAGCGGCGTGCCTAGCCGCTGAGACGCTCTGCCGCGATAATAGCGGACCACGGCTCCGGACCCCTGGGGCCATGTGGAAGTGGCAGTTCCACTATTGCGGGACTTTTAATGCATGACGGCGTTGTTTTGTTCCTCCATGCAACCCACCAAGGGGAATGATATACATGCACGAAGTTTAAGAGCACCCAATTTGGAAATAACGAACTACCTTACCCAGAAGGCAACTTACCAATGAAACTACAAAGACGGGATATTGAAAGGTAAAGTTCAATCAGCTGTAAACGACGCGCATGGCCAGTGAGCAAGGGCGTGTTGCCCGAAACCGGTATGGCAATCTGTGTTGGGGGAATGAACACGATGAGTCCTGCTCCCTCAATAAATGAAAGGAGAAACTTCTACTTGTGTGGCGTCTCGCATTGGGCAACTTGGATTTTGGAATTTGCAAGCGGAGTGCCTAGCCGCTGAGACGCTCTGCCGCGATAATAGCGGACCACGGCTCCGGACCCCTGGGGCTATGTGGAAGTGGCAGTTCCACTATTGCGGGACCTTTAATGCATGACGGCATTGTTTTGTTCCTCCATGCAACCCACCAAGGGGAATGATATACATGCACACAGTTTAACAGCCCCCACTGTGGAAATAACGAACTACCTTACCCAGAAGGCAACTTACCAATGAAACTACAAAGACGGGATTTTAAAGGTCAAGTTCAATCAGCTGTAAACGACGCGCATGGCCAGTGAGCAAGGGCGTGTTGCCCGAAACCGGTATGGCAATCTGTGTTGGGGGAATGAACACGTTGACTCCTGCTCCCTCAATAAATGAAAGGAGAAACTTCTACTTGTGTGGCGTCTCGCATTGGGCAACTTGGATTTTGGAATTTGCAAGCGGCGTGCCTAGCCGCTGAGACACTCTGCCGCTATAATAGCGGACCATGGCTCCAGACATCGGTTGCCATGTGGAAGTGGCAGTTCCACTATTGCGGGAGTTTTAATGCATGACGGCGTTGTTTTGTTCCTCCATGCAACCCACCAAGGGGAATGATATACATGCACAAAGTTTAAGAGCACCCAATTTGGAAATAACGAACTACCTTACCGAGAAGGCAACTTACCAATGAAACTACAAAGACAGGATATTAAAGGTAAAGTTCAATCAGCTGTAAACGACGCGCATGGCCAGTGAGCAAGGGCGTGTTGCCCGAAACCGGTATGGCAATCTGTGTTGGGGGAATGAACACGTTGACTCCTGCTCCCTCAATAAATGAAAGGAGAAACTTCTACTTGTGTGGCGTCTCGCATTGGGCAACTTGGATTCTGGAATTTGCAAGCGGCGAGCCTAGCCGCTGAGACGCTCTGCCGCGATAATAGCGGACCACGGCTCCCGACCCCTGGGGCCATGTGGAAGTGGCAGTTCCACTATTGCGGGACTTTTAATGCATGACGGCATTGTTTTGGTCCTCCATGCAACCCACCAAGGGGAATGATATACATGCACGCAGTTTAACAGCACCCATTGTGGAAATAACGAACTACCTTACCCACAAGGCAACTTACCAATGAAACTACAAAGACGGGATATTAAAGGTCAAGTTCAATCAGCTGTAAACGACGCGCATGGCCAGTAAGCAAGGGCGTGTTGCCCGAAACCGGTATGGCAATCTGTGTTGGGGGAATGAACACGTTGAGTCCTGCTCCCTCAATAAATGAAAGGAGAAACTTCTACTTGTGTGGCGTCTCGCATTGGGCAACTTGGATTTTGGAATTTGCAAGCGGCGTGCCTAGCCGCTGAGACGCTCTGCCGCGATAATAGCGGACCACGGCTCCGGACCCCTGGGGCCATGCGGAAGTGGCAGTTCCACTATTGCGGGACTTTTAATGCATGACGGCGTTGTTTTGTTCCTCCATGCAACCCACCAAGAGGAATGATATACATGCACGCAGTTTAACAGCACCCACTGTGGAAATAACGAACTACCTTACCCAGAAGGCAATTTACCAATGAAACTACAAAGACGGGATATTAAAGGTCAAGTTCAATCAGCTGTAAACGACGCGTATGGCCAGTGAGCAAGGGCGTGTTGCCCGAAACCGGTATGGCAATCTGTGTTTGGGGAATGAACACGTTGACTCCTGGTCCCTCAATAAATGAAAGGAGAAACTTCTACTTGTGTAGCGTCTCGCATTGGGCAACTTGGATTTTGGAATTTGCAAGCGGCGTGCCTAGCCGCTGAGATGCTCTGCCGCGATAATAGCGGACCACGGCTCCGGACCCCTGGGGCCATGTGGAAGTGGCAGTTCCACTATTGCGGGACTTTTAATGCATGACGGCGTTGTTTTGTTCCTCCATGCAACCCACCAAGGGTAATGATATACATGCACGCAGTTTAACAGCACCCACTGTGGAAATAACGAACTACCTTACCCAGAAGGCAACTTACCAATGAAACTACAAAGACGGGATATTAAAGGTCAAGTTCAATCAGCTGTAAACGACACGTATGGCCAGTGAGCAAGGGCGTGTTGCCCGAAACCGGTATGGCAATCTGTGTTGGGGGAATGAACACGTTGACTCCTGCCCCCTCAATAAATGAAAGGAGAAACTTCTACTTGTGTAGCGTCTCGCATTGGGCAACTTGGATTTTGGAATTTGCAAGCGGCGTGCCTAGCCGCTGAGATGCTCTGCTGCGATAATAGCGGACCACGGCTCCGGACCCCTGGGGCCATGTGGAAGTGGCAGTTCCACTATTGCGGGACTTTTCATGCATGACGGCGTTGTTTTGGTCCTCCATGCAACCCACCAAGGGGAATGATATACATGCACGCAGTTTAACAGCACCCACTGTGGAAATAACGAACTACCTTACCCACAAGGCAACTTACCAATGAAACTACAAAGACGGGATATTAAAGGTCAAGTTCAATCAGCTGTAAACGACGCGCATGGCCAGTAAGCAAGGGCGTGTTGCCCGAAACCGGTATGGCAATCTGTGTTGGGGGAATGAACACGTTGATTCCTGCTCCCTCAATAAATGAAAGGAGAAACTTCTACTTGTGTGGCGTCTCGCATTGGGCAACTTGGATTTTGGAATGTGCAAGCGGCGTGCCTAGCCGCTGAGACGCTCTGCCGCGATAATAGCGGACCACGGCTCCGGACCCCTGGGGCCATGTGGAAGTGGCAGTTCCACTCTTGCGGGACTTTTAATGCATGACGGCGTTGTTTTGTTCCTCCATGCAACCCACCAAGGGGAATGATATACATGCACGAAGTTTAAGAGCACCCACTGTGGAAATAACGAACTACCTTACCCAGAAGGCAACTTACCAATGAAACTACAAAGACGGGATATTAAAGGTCAAGTTCAATCAGCTGTAAACGACGCGTATGGCCAGTGAGCAAGGGCGTGTTGCCCGAAACCGGTATGGCAATCTGTGTTGGGGGAATGAACACGTTGATTCCTGCTCCCTCAATAAATGAAAGGAGAAACTTCTACTTGTGTGGCGTCTCGCATTGGGCAACTTGGATTTTGGAATTTGCAAGCGGCGTGCCTAGCCGCTGAGACGCTCTGCCGCGATAATAGCGGACCACGGCTCCGGACCCCTGGGGCCATGTGGAAGTGGCAGTTCCACTATTGCGGGACTTTTAATGCATGACGGCGTTGTTTTGTTCCTCCATGCAACCCACCAAGGGGAATGATATACATGCACGAAGTTTAAGAGCACCCAATTTGGAAATAACGAACTACCTTACCCAGAAGGCAACTTACCAATGAAACTACAAAGACGGGATATTGAAAGGTAAAGTTCAATCAGCTGTAAACGACGCGCATGGCCAGTGAGCAAGGGCGTGTTGCCCCAAACCGGTATGGCAATCTGTGTTGGGGGAATGAACACGATGAGTCCTGCTCCCTCAATAAATGAAAGGAGAAACTTCTACTTGTGTGGTGTCTCGCATTGGGCAACTTGGATTTTGGAATTTGCAAGCGGCGTGCCTAGCCGCTGAGATGCTCTGCCGCGATAATAGCGGACCACGGCTCCGGACCCCTGGGACCATGTGGAAGTGGCAGTTCCACTATTGCGGGATTTTTATTGCATGACGGCGTTGTTTTGTTCCTCCATGCAACCCACCAAGGGGAATGATATACATGCACGCAGTTTAACAGCACCCACTGTGGAAATAACGAACTACCTTACCTAGTAGGCAACTTACCAATAAAACTACAAAGACGGGATATTAAAGATCAAGTTCAATCAGCTGTAAACAACGCGCATGGCCAGTGAGCAAGGGCGTGTTGCCCGAAACCGGTATGGCAATCTGTGTTGGGGGAATGAACAAGTTGATTCCTGCTCCCTCAATAAATGAAAGGAGAAACTTCTACTTGTGTGGCGTCTCGCATTGGGCAACTTGGATTTTGGAATTTGCAAGCGGCGTGCATAGCCGCTGAGACGCTCTGCCGCGATAATAGCGGACCACGGCTCCGGACCCCTGGTGCCATGTGGAAGGGGCAGTTCCACTATTGCGGACTTTTAATACATGACGGCGTTGTTTTGTTCCTCCATGCAACCCACCAAGGGGAATGATATACATGCACACAGTTTAACAGCACCCACTGTGGAAATAACGAACTACCTTACCCAGAAGGCAACTTACCAATGAAACTACAAAGACGGGATATTAAAGGTCAAGTTCAATCAGCTGTAAACGACGCGCATGGCCAGTGAGCAAGGGCATGTTGCCCGAAACCGGTATGGCAATCTGTGTTGGGGGAATGAGCACGTTGACTCCTGCTCCCTCAATAAATGAAAGGAGAAACTTCTACTTGTGTGGCGTCTCGCATTGGGCAACTTAGATTTTGGAATTTGCAAGCGGCGTGCCTAGCCGCTGAGACGCTCTGCCGCGATAATAGCGGACCACGGCTCCGGACCCCTGGGGCCATGTGGAAGTGGCAGTTCCACTATTGCGGGATTTTTATTGCATGACGTTGTTGTTTTGTTCCTCCATGCAACCCACCAAGGGGAATGATATACATGCACACAGTTTAACAGCACCCACTGTGGAAATAACGAACTACCTTACCCAGAAGGCAACATACCAATGAAACTACAAAGACGGGATATTGAAAGGTAAAGTTCAATCAGCTGTAAACGACGCGCATGGCCAGTGAGCAAGGGCGTGTTGCCCGAAACCGGTATGGCAATCTGTGTTGGGGGAATGAACACGATGAGTCCTGCTCCCTCAATAAATGAAAGGAGAAACTTCTACTTGTGTGGTGTCTCGCATTGGGCAACTTGGATTTTGGAATTTGCAAGCGGCGTGCCTAGCCGCTGAGATGCTCTGCCGCGATAATAGCGGACCACGGCTCCGGACCCCTGGGACCATGTGGAAGTGGCCGTTCCACTATTGCGGGATTTTTATTGCATGACGGTGTTGTTTTGTTCCTCCATGCAACCCACCAAGGGGAATGATATACATGCACGCAGTTTAACAGCACCCACTGTGGAAATAACGAACTACCTTACCTAGAAGGCAACTTACCAATAAAACTACAAAGACGGGATATTAAAGATCAAGTTCAATCAGCTGTAAACAACGCGCATGGCCAGTGAGCAAGGGCGTGTTGCCCGAAACCGGTATGGCAATCTGTGTTGGGGGAATGAACACGTTGATTCCTGCTCCCTCAATAAATGAAAGGAGAAACTTCTACTTGTGTGGCGTCTCGCATTGGGCAACTTGGATTTTGGAATTTGCAAGCGGCGTGCCTAGCCGCTGAGACGCTCTGCCGCGATAATAGCGGACCACGGCTCCGGACCCCTGGTGCCATGTGGAAGGGGCAGTTCC
Organism: Triturus cristatus; assembly: GCF_964204655.1. NCBI lineage: Eukaryota > Metazoa > Chordata > Amphibia > Caudata > Salamandridae > Triturus > Triturus cristatus. Next base: position 195,748,082 of record NC_140579.1, read on the forward strand.
ACTATTGCGGACTTTTAATACAAGACGGCGTTGTTTTGTTCCTCCATGCAACCCACCAAGGGGAATGATATACATGCACACAGTTTAACAGCACCCACTGTGGAAATAACGAACTACCTTACCCAGAAGGCAACTTACCAATGAAACTACAAAGACGGGATATTAAAGGTCAAGTTCAATCAGCTGTAAACGACGCGCATGGCCAGTGAGCAAGGGCGTGTTGCCCGAAACCGGTATGGCAATCTGTGTTGGGGGAATGAGCACGTTGACTCCTGCTCCCTCAATAAATGAAAGGAGAAACTTCTACTTGTGTGGCGTCTCGCATTGGGCAACTTAGATTTTGGAATTTGCAAGCGGCGTGCCTAGCCGCTGAGACGCTCTGCCGCGATAATAGCGGACCACGGCTCCGGACCCCTGGGGCCATGTGGAAGTGGCAGTTCCACTATTGCGGGACTTTTAATGCATGACGGCGTTGTTTTGTTCCTCCATGCAACCCACCAAGGGGAATGATATACATGCACACAGTTTAACAGCACCCACTGTGGAAATAACGAACTACCTTACCCAGAAGGCAACTTACCAATGAAACTACAAAGACGGGATATTAAAGGTCAAGTTCAATCAGCTGTAAACGACGCACATGGCCAGTGAGCAAGGGCGTGTTGCCCGAAACCGGTATGGCAATCTGTGTTGGGGGAATGAACACGTTGACTTCTGCTCCCTCAATAAATGAAAGGAGAAACTTCTACTTGTGTGGCGTCTCGCATTGGGCAACTTGGATTTTGGAATTTGCAAGCGGAGTGCCTAGCCGCTGAGACGCTCTGCCGCGATAATAGCGGACCACGGCTCCGGACCCCAGGGGCCATGTGGAAGTGGCAGTTCCACTATTGCGGGACCTTTAATGCATGACGGCATTGTTTTGTTCCTCCATGCAACCCACCAAGGGGAATGATATACATGCACACAGTTTAACAGCCCCCACTGTGGAAATAACGAACTACCTTACCCAGAAGGCAACTTACCAATGAAACTACAAAGACGGGATTTTAAAGGTCAAGTTCAATCAGCTGTAAACAACGCGCATTGCCAGTGAGCAAGGGCGTGTTGCCCGAAACCGGTATGGCAATCTGTGTTGGGGGAATGAACACGTTGACTCCTGCTCCCTCAATAAATGAAAGGAGAAACTTCTACTTGTGTGGCGTCTCGCATTGGGCAACTTGGATTTTGGAATTTGCAAGCGGCGTGCCTAGCCGCTGAGACACTCTGCCGCTATAATAGCGGACCATGGCTCCGGACATCGGGGGCCATGTGGAAGTGGCAGTTCCACTATTGCGGGAGTTTTAATGCATGACGGCGTTGTTTTGTTCCTCCATGCAACCCACCAAGGGGAATGATATACATGCACGAAGTTTAAGAGCACCCAATTTGGAAATAACGAACTACCTTACCGAGAAGGCAACTTACCAATGAAACTACAAAGACAGGATATTAAAGGTAAAGTTCAATCAGCTGTAAACGACGCGCATGGCCAGTGAGCAAGGGCGTGTTGCCCGAAACCGGTATGGCAATCTGTGTTGGGGGAATGAACACGTTGACTCCTGCTCCCTCAATAAATGAAAGGAGAAACTTCTACTTGTGTGGCGTCTCGCATTGGGCAACTTAGATTCTGGAATTTGCAAGCGGCGAGCCTAGCCGCTGAGACGCTCTGCCGCGATAATAGCAGACCACGGCTCCCGACCCCTGGGGCCATGTGGAAGTGGCAGTTCCACTATTGCGGGACTTTTAATGCATGACGGCATTGTTTTGGTCCTCCATGCAACCCACCAAGGGGAATGATATACATGCACGCAGTTTAACAGCACCCACTGTGGAAATAACGAACTACCTTACCCACAAGGCAACTTACCAATGAAACTACAAAGACGGGATATTAAAGGTCAAGTTCAATCAGCTGTAAACGACGCGCATGGCCAGTAAGCAAGGGCGTGTTGCCCGAAACCGGTATGGCAATCTGTGTTGGGGGAATGAACACGTTGATTCCTGCTCCCTCAATAAATGAAAGGAGAAACTTCTACTTGTGTGGCGTCTCGCATTGGGCAACTTGGATTTTGGAATTTGCAAGCGGCGTGCCTAGCCGCTGAGACGCTCTGCCGCGATAATAGCGGACCACGGCTCCGGACCCCTGGGGCCATGTGGAAGTGGCAGTTCCACTATTGCGGGACTTTTAATGCATGACGGCGTTGTTTTGTTCCTCCATGCAACCCACCAAGGGGAATGACATACATATACGCAGTTTAACAGCACCCAATTTGGAAATAACGAACTACCTTACCCAGAAGGCAACTTACCAATGAAACTACAAAGACGGGATATTAAAGGTAAAGTTCCATCAGCTGTAAACGACGCGCATGTCCAGTGAGCAAGGGCGTGTTGCCCGAAACCGGTATGGCAATCTGTGTTGGGGGAATGAACACGTTGACTCCTGCTCCCTCAATAAATGAAAGGAGAAACTTCTACTTGTGTGGCGTCTCGCATTGGGCAACTTGGATTTTGGAATTTGCAAGCGGCGTGCCTAGCCGCTGAGACGCTTTGCCGCGATAATAGCGGACCACGGCTCCGAAACCCTGGGGCCATGTGGAAGTGGCAGTTCCACTATTGCGGGACTTTTAATTCATGACGGCGTTGTTTTGTTCCTCCATGCAACCCACCAAGGGGAATGATATACATGCACACAGTTTAACAGCACCCACTGTGGAAATAACGAACTACCTTACCCAGAAGGCAACTTAGCAATGAAACTACAAAGACGGGATATCAAAGGTCAAGTTCAATCAGCTGTAAACGACGCGCATGGCCAGTGAGCAAGGGCGTGTTCCCCGAAACCGGTATGGCAATCTGTGTTGGGGGAATGAACACGTTGACTCCTGCTCCCTCAATAAATGAAAGGAGAAACTTCTACTTGTGTGGCGTCTCGCATTGGGCAACTTAGATTTTGGATTTTCAAGCGGCGTGCCTAGCCTCTGAGATGCTCTGCCGCGATAATAGCGGACCACGGCTCCGGACCCCTGGGGCCATGTGGAAGTGGCAGTTCCACTATTGCGGGACTTTTAATGCATGACGGCGTTGTTTTGTTACTCCATGCAACCCACCAAGGGGAATGATATACATGCACGCAGTTTAACAGCACCCACTGTGGAAATAACGAACTACCTTACCCAGAAGGCAACTTACCAATGAAACTACAAAGACGGGATATTAAAGGTCAAGTTCATTCAGCTGTAAACGATGCGCATGGCCAGTGAGCAAGGGCGTGTTGCCCGAAACCGGTATGGCAATCTGTGTTGGGGGAATGAACACGTTGACTCCTGCTCCCTCAATAAATGAAAGGAGAAACTTCTACTTGTGTAGCATCTCGCATTGGGCAACTTGGATTTTGGAATTTGCAAGCGGCGTGCCTAGCCGCTGAGACGCTCTGCCGCGATAATAGCGGACCACGGCTCCGGACCCCTGGGGCCATGTGGAAGTGGCAGTTCCACTATTGCGGGACTTTTAATGCATGACGGCGTTGTTTTGTTCCTTCATGCAACCCACCAAGGGGAATGATATACATGCACGCAGTTTAACAGCACCCACTGTGGAAATAACGGACTACCTTACCCAGAAGGCAACTTACCAATGAAACTACAAAGACGGGATATTAAAGGTCAAGTTCAATCAGCTGTAAACGACGCACATGGCCAGTGAGCAAGGGCGTGTTGCCCGAAACCGGTATGGCAATCTGTGTTGGGGGAATGAACACGTTGACTCCTGCTCCCTCAATAAATGAAAGGAGAAACTTCTACTTGTGTAGCATCTCGCATTGGGCAACTTGGATTTTGGAATTTGCAAGCGGCGTGCCTAGCCGCTGAGACGCTCTGCCGCGATAATTTTGGACCACGGCTGCGGACCCCTGGGGCCATGCGGAAGTGGCAGTTCCACTATTGCGGGACTTTTAATGCATGACGGCGTTGTTTTGTTCCTCCATGCAACCCACCAAGGGGAATGATATACATGCACGCAGTTTAACAGCACCCACTGTGGAAATAACGAACTACCTTACCCAGAAGGCAATTTACCAATGAAACTACAAAGACGGGATATTAAAGGTCAAGTTCAATCAGCTGTAAACGACGCGTATGGCCAGTGAGCAAGGGCGTGTTGCCCGAAACCGGTATGGCAATCTGTGTTTGGGGAATGAACACGTTGACTCCTGGTCCCTCAATAAATGAAAGGAGAAACTTCTACTTGTGTAGCGTCTCGCATTGGGCAACTTGGATTTTGGAATTTGCAAGCGGCGTGCCTAGCCGCTGAGATGCTCTGCGGCGATAATAGCGGACCACGGCTCCGGACCCCTGGGGCCATGTGGAAGTGGCAGTTCCACTATTGCGGGACTTTTAATGCATGACGGCGTTGTTTTGTTCCTCCATGCAACCCACCAAGGGTAATGATATACATGCACGCAGTTTAACAGCACCCACTGTGGAAATAACGAACTACCTTACCCAGAAGGCAACTTACCAATGAAACTACAAAGACGGGATATTAAAGGTCAAGTTCAATCAGCTGTAAACGACGCGTATGGCCAGTGAGCAAGGGCGTGTTGCCCGAAACCGGTATGGCAATCTGTGTTGGGGGAATGAACACGTTGACTCCTGCCCCCTCAATAAATGAAAGGAGAAACTTCTACTTGTGTAGCGTCTCGCATTGGGCAACTTGGATTTTGGAATTTGCAAGCGGCGTGCCTAGCCGCTGAGATGCTCTGCCGCGATAATAGCGGACCACGGCTCCGGACCCCTGGGGCCATGTGGAAGTGGCAGTTCCACTATTGCGGGACTTTTAATACATGACGGCGTTGTTTTGGTCCTCCATGCAACCCACCAAGGGGAATGATATACATGCACGCAGTTTAACAGCACCCACTGTGGAAATAACGAACTACCTTACCCAGAAGGCAATTTACCAATGAAACTACAAAGACGGGATATTAAAGGTCAAGTTCAATCAGCTGTAAACGACGCGTATGGCCAGTGAGCAAGGGCGTGTTGCCCGAAACCGGTATGGCAATCTGTGTTTGGGGAATGAACACGTTGACTCCTGGTCCCTCAATAAATGAAAGGAGAAACTTCTACTTGTGTAGCGTCTCGCATTGGGCAACTTGGATTTTGGAATTTGCAAGCGGCGTGCCTAGCCGCTGAGATGCTCTGCCGCGATAATAGCGGACCACGGCTCCGGACCCCTGGGGCCATGTGGAAGTGGCAGTTCCACTATTGCGGGACTTTTAATGCATGACGGCGTTGTTTTGTTCCTCCATGCAACCCACCAAGGGTAATGATATACATGCACGCAGTTTAACAGCACCCACTGTGGAAATAACGAACTACCTTACCCAGAAGGCAACTTACCAATGAAACTACAAAGACGGGATATTAAAGGTCAAGTTCAATCAGCTGTAAACGACGCGTATGGCCAGTGAGCAAGGGCGTGTTGCCCGAAACCGGTATGGCAATCTGTGTTGGGGGAATGAACACGTTGACTCCTGCCCCCTCAATAAATGAAAGGAGAAACTTCTACTTGTGTAGCGTCTCGCATTGGGCAACTTGGATTTTGGAATTTGCAAGCGGCGTGCCTAGCCGCTGAGATGCTCTGCCGCGATAATAGCGGACCACGGCTCCGGACCCCTGGGGCCATGTGGAAGTGGCAGTTCCACTATTGCGGGACTTTTAATGCATGACGGCGTTGTTTTGGTCCTCCATGCAACCCACCAAGGGGAATGATATACATGCACGCAGTTTAACAGCACCCACTGTGGAAATAACGAACTACCTTACCCACAAGGCAACTTACCAATGAAACTACAAAGACGGGATATTAAAGGTCAAGTTCAATCAGCTGTAAACGACGCGCATGGCCAGAAAGCAAGGGCGTGTTGCCCGAAACCGGTATGGCAATCTGTGTTGGGGGAATGAACACGTTGATTCCTGCTCCCTCAATAAATGAAAGGAGAAACTTCTACTTGTGTGGCGTCTCGCATTGGGCAACTTGGATTTTGGAATTTGCAAGCGGCGTGCCTAGCCGCTGGGACGCTCTGCCGCGATAATAGCGGACCACGGCTCCGGACCCCTGGGGCCATGTGGAAGTGGCAGTTCCACTCTTGCGGGACTTTTAATGCATGACGGCGTTGTTTTGTTCCTCCATGCAACCCACCAAGGGGAATGATATACATGCACGAAGTTTAAGAGCACCCACTGTGGAAATAACGAACTACCTTACCTAGAAGGCAACTTACCAATAAAACTACAAAGACAGGATATTAAAGATCAAGTTCAATCAGCTGTAAACAACGCGCATGGCCAGTGAGCAAGGGCGTGTTGCCCGAAACCGGTATGGCAATCTGTGTTGGGGGAATGAACACGTTGATTCCTGCTCCCGCAATAAATGAAAGGAGAAACTTCTACTTGTGTGGCGTCTCGCATTGGGCAACTTGGATTTTGGAATTTGCAAGCGGCGTGCCTAGCCGCTGAGACGCTCTGCCGCGATAATAGCGGACCACGGCTGCGGACCCCTGGGGCCATGTGGAAGTGGCAGTTCCACTATTGCGGGACTTTTAATGCATGGCGGCGTTGTTTTGTTCCTCCATGCAACCCACCAAGGGGAATGATATACATGCACGCAGTTTAACAGCACCCACTGTGGAAATAACAAACTACCTTACCCAGAAGGCAATTTACCAATGAAACTACAAAGACGGGATATTAAAGGTCAAGTTCAATCAGCTGTAAACGACGCGTATGGCCAGTGAGCAAGGGCGTGTTGCCCGAAACCGGTATGGCAATCTGTGTTGGGGGAATGAACACGTTGACTCCTGGTCCCTCAATAAATGAAAGGAGAAACTTCTACTTGTGTAGCGTCTCGCATTGGGCAACTTGGATTTTGGAATTTGCAAGCGGCGTGCCTAGCCGCTGAGATGCTCTGCCGCGATAATAGTGGACCACGGCTCCGGACCCCTGGGGCCATGTGGAAGTGGCAGTTCCACTATTGCGGGACTTTTAATGCATGACGGCGTTGTTTTGTTCCTCCATGCAACCCACCAAGGGTAATGATATACATGCACGCAGTTTAACAGCACCCACTGTGGAAATAACGAACTACCTTACCCAGAAGGCAACTTACCAATGAAACTACAAAGACGGGATATTAAAGGTCAAGTTCAATCAGCTGTAAACGACGCGTATGGCCAGTGAGCAAGGGCGTGTTGCCCGAAACCGGTATGGCAATCTGTGTTGGGGGAATGAACACGTTGACTCCTGCCCCCTCAATAAATGAAAGGAGAAACTTCTACTTGTGTAGCGTCTCGCATTGGGCAACTTGGATTTTGGAATTTGCAAGCGGCGTGCCTAGCCGCTGATATGCTCTGCCGCGATAATAGCGGACAACGGCTCCGGACCCCTGGGGCCATGTGGAAGTGGCAGTTCCACTATTGCGGGACTTTTAATGCATGACGGCGTTGTTTTGGTCCTCCATGCAACCCACCAAGGGGAATGATATACATGCACGCAGTTTAACAGCACCCACTGTGGAAATAACGAACTACCTTACCCACAAGGCAACTTACCAATGAAACTACAAAGACGGGATATTAAAGGTCAAGTTCAATCAGCTGTAAACTACGCGCATGGCCAGTAAGCAAGGGCGTGTTGCCCGAAACCGGTATGGCAATCTGTGTTGGGGGAATGAACACGTTGATTCCTGCTCCCTCAATAAATGAAAGGAGAAACTTCTACTTGTGTGGCGTCTCGCATTGGGCAACTTGGATTTTGGAATTTGCAAGCGGCGTGCCTAGCCGCTGAGACGCTCTGCCGCGATAATAGCGGACCACGGCTCCGGACCCCTGGGGCCATGTGGAAGTGGCAGTTCCACTATTGCGGGACTTTTAATGCATGACGGCGTTGTTTTGTTCCTCCATGCAACCCACCAAGGGGAATGATATACATGCACGAAGTTTAAGAGCACCCAATTTGGAAATAACGAACTACCTTACCCAGAAGGCAACTTACCAATGAAACTACAAAGATGGGATATTGAAAGGTAAAGTTCAATCAGCTGTAAACGACGCGCATGGCCAGTGAGCAAGGGCGTGTTGCCCGAAACCGGTATGGCAATCTGTGTTGGGGGAATGAACACGATGAGTCCTGCTCCCTCAATAAATGAAAGGAGAAACTTCTACTTGTGTGGTGTCTCGCATTGGGCAACTTGGATTTTGGAATTTGCAAGCGGCGTGCCTAGCCGCTGAGATGCTCTGCCGCGATAATAGCGGACCACGGCTCCGGACCCCTGGGACCAAGTGGAAGTGGCAGTTCCACTATTGCGGGATTTTTATTGCATGACGGCGTTGTTTTGTTCCTCCATGCAACCCACCAAGGGGAATGATATACATGCACGCAGTTTAACAGCACCCACTGTGGAAATAACGAACTACCTTACCTAGTAGGCAACTTACCAATAAAACTACAAAGACGGGATATTAAAGATCAAGTTCAATCAGCTGTAAACAACGCGCATGGCCAGTGAGCAAGGGCGTGTTGCCCGAAACCGGTATGGCAATCTGTGTTGGGGGAATGAACACGTTGATTCCTGCTCCCTCAATAAATGAAAGGAGAAACTTCTACTTGTGTGGCGTCTCGCATTGGGCAACTTGGATTTTGGAATTTGCAAGCGGCGTGCATAGCCGCTGAGACGCTCTGCCGCGATAATAGCGGACCACGGCTCCGGACCCCTGGTGCCATGTGGAAGGGGCAGTTCCACTATTGCGGACTTTTAATACATGACGGCGTTGTTTTGTTCCTCCATGCAACCCACCAAGGGGAATGATATACATGCACACAGTTTAACAGCACCCACTGTGGAAATAATGAACTACCTTACCCAGAAGGCAACTTACCAATGAAACTACAAAGACGGGATATTAAAGGTCAAGTTCAATCAGCTGTAAACGACGCGCATGGCCAGTGAGCAAGGGCGTGTTGCCCGTAACCGGTATGGCAATCTGTGTTGGGGGAATGAGCACGTTGACTCCTGCTCCCTCAATAAATGAAAGGAGAAACTTCTACTTGTGTGGCGTCTCGCATTGGGCAACTTAGATTTTGGAATTTGCAAGCGGCGTGCCAATCCGCTGAGACGCTCTGCCGCGATAATAGCGGACCACGGCTCCGGACCCCTGGGGCCATGTGGAAGTGGCAGTTCCACTATTGCGGGACTTTTAATGCATGACGGCGTTGTTTTGTTCCTCCATGCAACCCACCAAGGGGAATGATATACATGCACACAGTTTAACAGCACCCACTGTGGAAATAACGAACTACCTTACCCAGAAGGCAACTTACCAATGAAACTACAAAGACGGGATATTAAAGGTCAAGTTCAATCAGCTGTAAACGACGCACATGGCCAGTGAGCAAGGGCGTGTTGCCCGAAACCGGTATGGCAATCTGTGTTGGGGGAATGAACACGTTGACTTCTGCTCCCTCAATAAATGAAAGGAGAAACTTCTACTTGTGTGGCGTCTCGCATTGGGCAACTTGGATTTTGGAATTTGCAAGCGGCGTGCCTAGCCGCTGAGACACTCTGCCGCTATAATAGCGGACCATGGCTCCGGACATCGGGGGCCATGTGGAAGTGGCAGTTCCACTATTGCGGGAGTTTTAATGCATGACGGCGTTGTTTTGTTCCTCCATGCAACCCACCAAGGGGAATGATATACATGCACGAAGTTTAAGAGCACCCAATTTGGAAATAACGAACTACCTTACCGAGAAGGCAACTTACCAATGAAACTACAAAGACAGGATATTAAAGGTAAAGTTCAATCAGCTGTAAACGACGCGCATGGCCAGTGAGCAAGGGCGTGTTGCCCGAAACCGGTATGGCAATCTGTGTTGGGGGAATGAACACGTTGACTCCTGCTCCCTCAATAAATGAAAGGAGAAACTTCTACTTGTGTGGCATCTCGCATTGGGCAACTTGGATTCTGGAATTTGCAAGCGGCGAGCCTAGCCGCTGAGACGCTCTGCCGCGATAATAGCAGACCACGGCTCCCGACCCCTGGGGCCATGTGGAAGTGGCAGTTCCACTATTGCGGGACTTTTAATGCATGACGGCATTGTTTTGGTCCTCCATGCAACCCACCAAGGGGAATGATATACATGCACGCAGTTTAACAGCACCCACTGTGGAAATAACGAACTACCTTACCCACAAGGCAACTTACCAATGAAACTACAAAGACGGGATATTAAAGGTCAAGTTCAATCAGCTGTAAACGACGCGCATGGCCAGTAAGCAAGGGCGTGTTGCCCGAAACCGGTATGGCAATCTGTGTTGGGGGAATGAACACGTTGATTCCTGCTCCCTCAATAAATGAAAGGAGAAACTTCTACTTGTGTGGCGTCTCGCATTGGGCAACTTGGATTTTGGAATTTGCAAGCGGCGTGCCTAGCCGCTGAGACGCTCTGCCGCGATAATAGCGGACCACGGCTCCGGACCCCTGGGGCCATGTGGAAGTGGCAGTTCCACTATTGCGGGACTTTTAATGCATGACGGCGTTGTTTTGTTCCTCCATGCAACCCACCAAGGGGAATGACATACATATACGCAGTTTAACAGCACCCAATTTGGAAATAACGAACTACCTTACCCAGAAGGCAACTTACCAATGAAACTACAAAGACGGGATATTAAAGGTAAAGTTCCATCAGCTGTAAACGACGCGCATGGCCAGTGAGCAAGGGCGTGTTGCCCGAAACCGGTATGGCAATCTGTGTTGGGGGAATGAACACGTTGACTCCTGCTCCCTCAATAAATGAAAGGAGAAACTTCTACTTGTGTGGCGTCTCGCATTGGGCAACTTGGATTTTGGAATTTGCAAGCGGCGTGCCTAGCCGCTGAGACGCTTTGCCGCGATAATAGCGGACCACGGCTCCGAAACCCTGGGGCCATGTGGAAGTGGCAGTTCCACTATTGCGGGACTTTTAATTCATGACGGCGTTGTTTTGTTCCTCCATGCAACCCACCAAGGGGAATGATATACATGCACACAGTTTAACAGCACCCACTGTGGAAATAACGAACTACCTTACCCAGAAGGCAACTTAGCAATGAAACTACAAAGACGGGATATCAAAGGTCAAGTTCAATCAGCTGTAAACGACGCGCATGGCCAGTGAGCAAGGGCGTGTTCCCCGAAACCGGTATGGCAATCTGTGTTGGGGGAATGAACACGTTGACTCCTGCTCCCTCAATAAATGAAAGGAGAAACTTCTACTTGTGTGGCGTCTCGCATTGGGCAACTTAGATTTTGGATTTTCAAGCGGCGTGCCTAGCCTCTGAGATGCTCTGCCGCGATAATAGCGGACCACGGCTCCGGACCCCTGGGGCCATGTGGAAGTGGCAGTTCCACTATTGCGGGACTTTTAATGCATGACGGCGTTGTTTTGTTTCTCCATGCAACCCACCAAGGGGAATGATATACATGCACGCAGTTTAACAGCACCCACTGTGGAAATAACGAACTACCTTACCCAGAAGGCAACTTACCAATGAAACTACAAAGACGGGATATTAAAGGTCAAGTTCATTCAGCTGTAAACGATGCGCATGGCCAGTGAGCAAGGGCGTGTTGCCCGAAACCGGTATGGCAATCTGTGTTGGGGGAATGAACACGTTGACTCCTGCTCCCTCAATAAATGAAAGGAGAAACTTCTACTTGTGTAGCATCTCGCATTGGGCAACTTGGATTTTGGAATTTGCAAGCGGCGTGCCTAGCCGCTGAGACGCTCTGCCGCGATAATAGCGGACCACGGCTCCGGACCCCTGGGGCCATGTGGAAGTGGCAGTTCCACTATTGCGGGACTTTTAATGCATGACGGCGTTGTTTTGTTCCTTCATGCAACCCACCAAGGGGAATGATATACATGCACGCAGTTTAACAGCACCCACTGTGGAAATAACGGACTACCTTACCCAGAAGGCAACTTACCAATGAAACTACAAAGACGGGATATTAAAGGTCAAGTTCAATCAGCTGTAAACGACGCGCATGGCCAGTGAGCAAGGGCGTGTTGCCCGAAACCGGTATGGCAATCTGTGTTGGGGGAATGAACACGTTGACTCCTGCTCCCTCAATAAATGAAAGGAGAAACTTCTACTTGTGTAGCATCTCGCATTGGGCAACTTGGATTTTGGAATTTGCAAGCGGCGTGCCTAGCCGCTGAGACGCTCTGCCGCGATAATTTTGGACCACGGCTGCGGACCCCTGGGGCCATGCGGAAGTGGCAGTTCCACTATTGCGGGACTTTTAATGCATGACGGCGTTGTTTTGTTCCTCCATGCAACCCACCAAGGGGAATGATATACATGCACGCAGTTTAACAGCACCCACTGTGGAAATAACAAACTACCTTACCCAGAAGGCAATTTACCAATGAAACTACAAAGACGGGATATTAAAGGTCAAGTTCAATCAGCTGTAAACGACGCGTATGGCCAGTGAGCAAGGGCGTGTTGCCCGAAACCGGTATGGCAATCTGTGTTTGGGGAATGAACACGTTGACTCCTGGTCCCTCAATAAATGAAAGGAGAAACTTCTACTTGTGTAGCGTCTCGCATTGGGCAACTTGGATTTTGGAATTTGCAAGCGGCGTGCCTAGCCGCTGAGATGCTCTGCGGCGATAATAGCGGACCACGGCTCCGGACCCCTGGGGCCATGTGGAAGTGGCAGTTCCACTATTGCGGGACTTTTAATGCATGACGGCGTTGTTTTGTTCCTCCAAGCAACCCACCAAGGGTAATGATATACATGCACGCAGTTTAACAGCACCCACTGTGGAAATAACGAACTACCTTACCCAGAAGGCAACTTACCAATGAAACTACAAAGACGGGATATTAAAGGTCAAGTTCAATCAGCTGTAAACGACGCGTATGGCCAGTGAGCAAGGGCGTGTTGCCCGAAACCGGTATGGCAATCTGTGTTGGGGGAATGAACACGTTGACTCCTGCCCCCTCAATAAATGAAAGGAGAAACTTCTACTTGTGTAGCGTCTCGCATTGGGCAACTTGGATTTTGGAATTTGCAAGCGGCGTGCCTAGCCGCTGAGATGCTCTGCCGCGATAATAGCGGACCACGGCTCCGGACCCCTGGGGCCATGTGGAAGTGGCAGTTCCACTATTGCGGGACTTTAAATACATGACGGCGTTGTTTTGGTCCTCCATGCAACCCACCAAGGGGAATGATATACATGCACGCAGTTTAACAGCACCCACTGTGGAAATAACGAACTACCTTACCCAGAAGGCAATTTACCAATGAAACTACAAAGACGGGATATTAAAGGTCAAGTTCAATCAGCTGTAAACGACGCGTATGGCCAGTGAGCAAGGGCGTGTTGCCCGAAACCGGTATGGCAATCTGTGTTTGGGGAATGAACACGTTGACTCCTGGTCCCTCAATAAATGAAAGGAGAAACTTCTACTTGTGTAGCGTCTCGCATTGGGCAACTTGGATTTTGGAATTTGCAAGCGGCGTGCCTAGCCGCTGAGATGCTCTGCCGCGATAATAGCGGACCACGGCTCCGGACCCCTGGGGCCATGTGGAAGTGGCAGTTCCACTATTGCGGGACTTTTAATGCATGACGGCGTTGTTTTGTTCCTCCATGCAACCCACCAAGGGTAATGATATACATGCACGCAGTTTAACAGCACCCACTGTGGAAATAACGAACTACCTTACCCAGAAGGCAACTTACCAATGAAACTACAAAGACGGGATATTAAAGGTCAAGTTCAATCAGCTGTAAACGACGCGTATGGCCAGTGAGCAAGGGCGTGTTGCCCGAAACCGGTATGGCAATCTGTGTTGGGGGAATGAACACGTTGACTCCTGCCCCCTCAATAAATGAAAGGAGAAACTTCTACTTGTGTAGCGTCTCGCATTGGGCAACTTGGATTTTGGAATTTGCAAGCGGCGTGCCTAGCCGCTGAGATGCTCTGCCGCGATAATAGCGGACCACGGCTCCGGACCCCTGGGGCCATGTGGAAGTGGCAGTTCCACTATTGCGGGACTTTTAATGCATGACGGCGTTGTTTTGGTCCTCCATGCAACCCACCAAGGGGAATGATATACATGCACGCAGTTTAACAGCACCCACTGTGGAAATAACGAACTACCTTACCCACAAGGCAACTTACCAATGAAACTACAAAGACGGGATATTAAAGGTCAAGTTCAATCAGCTGTAAACGACGCGCATGGCCAGTAAGCAAGGGCGTGTTGCCCGAAACCGGTATGGCAATCTGTGTTGGGGGAATGAACACGTTGATTCCTGCTCCCTCAATAAATGAAAGGAGAAACTTCTACTTGTGTGGCGTCTCGCATTGGGCAACTTGGATTTTGGAATTTGCAAGCGGCGTGCCTAGCCGCTGAGACGCTCTGCCGCGATAATAGCGGACCACGGCTCCGGACCCCTGGGGCCATGTGGAAGTGGCAGTTCCACTCTTGCGGGACTTTTAATGCATGACGGCGTTGTTTTGTTCCTCCATGCAACCCACCAAGGGGAATGATATACATGCACGAAGTTTAAGAGCACCCACTGTGGAAATAACGAACTACCTTACCTAGAAGGCAACTTACCAATAAAACTACAAAGACAGGATATTAAAGATCAAGTTCAATCAGCTGTAAACAACGCGCATGGCCAGTGAGCAAGGGCGTGTTGCCCGAAACCGGTATGGCAATCTGTGTTGGGGGAATGAACACGTTGATTCCTGCTCCCGCAATAAATGAAAGGAGAAACTTCTACTTGTGTGGCGTCTCGCATTGGGCAACTTGGATTTTGGAATTTGCAAGCGGCGTGCCTAGCCGCTGAGACGCTCTGCCGCGATAATTTTGGACCACGGCTGCGGACCCCTGGGGCCATGCGGAAGTGGCAGTTCCACTATTGCGGGACTTTTAATGCATGACGGCGTTGTTTTGTTCCTCCATGCAACCCACCAAGGGGAATGATATACATGCACGCAGTTTAACAGCACCCACTGTGGAAATAACAAACTACCTTACCCAGAAGGCAATTTACCAATGAAACTACAAAGACGGGATATTAAAGGTCAAGTTCAATCAGCTGTAAACGACGCGTATGGCCAGTGAGCAAGGGCGTGTTGCCCGAAACCGGTATGGCAATCTGTGTTTGGGGAATGAACACGTTGACTCCTGGTCCCTCAATAAATGAAAGGAGAAACTTCTACTTGTGTAGCGTCTCGCATTGGGCAACTTGGATTTTGGAATTTGCAAGCGGCGTGCCTAGCCGCTGAGATGCTCTGCGGCGATAATAGCGGACCACGGCTCCGGACCCCTGGGGCCATGTGGAAGTGGCAGTTCCACTATTGCGGGACTTTTAATGCATGACGGCGTTGTTTTGTTCCTCCAAGCAACCCACCAAGGGTAATGATATACATGCACGCAGTTTAACAGCACCCACTGTGGAAATAACGAACTACCTTACCCAGAAGGCAACTTACCAATGAAACTACAAAGACGGGATATTAAAGGTCAAGTTCAATCAGCTGTAAACGACGCGTATGGCCAGTGAGCAAGGGCGTGTTGCCCGAAACCGGTATGGCAATCTGTGTTGGGGGAATGAACACGTTGACTCCTGCCCCCTCAATAAATGAAAGGAGAAACTTCTACTTGTGTAGCGTCTCGCATTGGGCAACTTGGATTTTGGAATTTGCAAGCGGCGTGCCTAGCCGCTGAGATGCTCTGCCGCGATAATAGCGGACCACGGCTCCGGACCCCTGGGGCCATGTGGAAGTGGCAGTTCCACTATTGCGGGACTTTAAATACATGACGGCGTTGTTTTGGTCCTCCATGCAACCCACCAAGGGGAATGATATACATGCACGCAGTTTAACAGCACCCACTGTGGAAATAACGAACTACCTTACCCAGAAGGCAATTTACCAATGAAACTACAAAGACGGGATATTAAAGGTCAAGTTCAATCAGCTGTAAACGACGCGTATGGCCAGTGAGCAAGGGCGTGTTGCCCGAAACCGGTATGGCAATCTGTGTTTGGGGAATGAACACGTTGACTCCTGGTCCCTCAATAAATGAAAGGAGAAACTTCTACTTGTGTAGCGTCTCGCATTGGGCAACTTGGATTTTGGAATTTGCAAGCGGCGTGCCTAGCCGCTGAGATGCTCTGCCGCGATAATAGCGGACCACGGCTCCGGACCCCTGGGGCCATGTGGAAGTGGCAGTTCCACTATTGCGGGACTTTTAATGCATGACGGCGTTGTTTTGTTCCTCCATGCAACCCACCAAGGGTAATGATATACATGCACGCAGTTTAACAGCACCCACTGTGGAAATAACGAACTACCTTACCCAGAAGGCAACTTACCAATGAAACTACAAAGACGGGATATTAAAGGTCAAGTTCAATCAGCTGTAAACGACGCGTATGGCCAGTGAGCAAGGGCGTGTTGCCCGAAACCGGTATGGCAATCTGTGTTGGGGGAATGAACACGTTGACTCCTGCCCCCTCAATAAATGAAAGGAGAAACTTCTACTTGTGTAGCGTCTCGCATTGGGCAACTTGGATTTTGGAATTTGCAAGCGGCGTGCCTAGCCGCTGAGATGCTCTGCCGCGATAATAGCGGACCACGGCTCCGGACCCCTGGGGCCATGTGGAAGTGGCAGTTCCACTATTGCGGGACTTTTAATGCATGACGGCGTTGTTTTGGTCCTCCATGCAACCCACCAAGGGGAATGATATACATGCACGCAGTTTAACAGCACCCACTGTGGAAATAACGAACTACCTTACCCACAAGGCAACTTACCAATGAAACTACAAAGACGGGATATTAAAGGTCAAGTTCAATCAGCTGTAAACGACGCGCATGGCCAGTAAGCAAGGGCGTGTTGCCCGAAACCGGTATGGCAATCTGTGTTGGGGGAATGAACACGTTGATTCCTGCTCCCTCAATAAATGAAAGGAGAAACTTCTACTTGTGTGGCGTCTCGCATTGGGCAACTTGGATTTTGGAATTTGCAAGCGGCGTGCCTAGCCGCTGAGACGCTCTGCCGCGATAATAGCGGACCACGGCTCCGGACCCCTGGGGCCATGTGGAAGTGGCAGTTCCACTCTTGCGGGACTTTTAATGCATGACGGCGTTGTTTTGTTCCTCCATGCAACCCACCAAGGGGAATGATATACATGCACGAAGTTTAAGAGCACCCGCTGTGGAAATAACGAACTACCTTACCTAGAAGGCAACTTACCAATAAAACTACAAAGACAGGATATTAAAGATCAAGTTCAATCAGCTGTAAACAACGCGCATGGCCAGTGAGCAAGGGCGTGTTGCCCGAAACCGGTATGGCAATCTGTGTTGGGGGAATGAACACGTTGATTCCTGCTCCCGCAATAAATGAAAGGAGAAACTTCTACTTGTGTGGCGTCTCGCATTGGGCAACTTGGATTTTGGAATTTGCAAGCGGCGTGCCTAGCCGCTGAGACGCTCTGCCGCGATAATAGCGGACCACGGCTGCGGACCCCTGGGGCCATGTGGAAGTGGCAGTTCCACTATTGCGGGACTTTTAATGCATGGCGGCGTTGTTTTGTTCCTCCATGCAACCCACCAAGGGGAATGATATACATGCACGCAGTTTAACAGCACCCACTGTGGAAATAACAAACTACCTTACCCAGAAGGCAATTTACCAATGAAACTACAAAGACGGGATATTAAAGGTCAAGTTCAATCAGCTGTAAACGACGCGTATGGCCAGTGAGCAAGGGCGTGTTGCCCGAAACCGGTATGGCAATCTGTGTTGGGGGAATGAACACGTTGACTCCTGGTCCCTCAATAAATGAAAGGAGAAACTTCTACTTGTGTAGCGTCTCGCATTGGGCAACTTGGATTTTGGAATTTGCAAGCGGCGTGCCTAGCCGCTGAGATGCTCTGCCGCGATAATAGTGGACCACGGCTCCGGACCCCTGGGGCCATGTGGAAGTGGCAGTTCCACTATTGCGGGACTTTTAATGCATGACGGCGTTGTTTTGTTCCTCCATGCAACCCACCAAGGGTAATGATATACATGCACGCAGTTTAACAGCACCCACTGTGGAAATAACGAACTACCTTACCCAGAAGGCAACTTACCAATGAAACTACAAAGACGGGATATTAAAGGTCAAGTTCAATCAGCTGTAAACGACGCGTATGGCCAGTGAGCAAGGGCGTGTTGCCCGAAACCGGTATGGCAATCTGTATTGGGGGAATGAACACGTTGACTCCTGCCCCCTCAATAAATGAAAGGAGAAACTTCTACTTGTGTAGCGTCTCGCATTGGGCAACTTGGATTTTGGAATTTGCAAGCGGCGTGCCTAGCCGCTGATATGCTCTGCCGCGATAATAGCGGACAACGGCTCCGGACCCCTGGGGCCATGTGGAAGTGGCAGTTCCACTATTGCGGGACTTTTAATGCATGACGGCGTTGTTTTGGTCCTCCATGCAACCCACCAAGGGGAATGATATACATGCACGCAGTTTAACAGCACCCACTGTGGAAATAACGAACTACCTTACCCACAAGGCAACTTACCAATGAAACTACAAAGACGGGATATTAAAGGTCAAGTTCAATCAGCTGTAAACTACGCGCATGGCCAGTAAGCAAGGGCGTGTTGCCCGAAACCGGTATGGCAATCTGTGTTGGGGGAATGAACACGTTGATTCCTGCTCCCTCAATAAATGAAAGGAGAAACTTCTACTTGTGTGGCGTCTCGCATTGGGCAACTTGGATTTTGGAATTTGCAAGCGGCGTGCCTAGCCGCTGAGACGCTCTGCCGCGATAATAGCGGACCACGGCTCCGGACCCCTGGGGCCATGTGGAAGTGGCAGTTCCACTATTGCGGGACTTTTAATGCATGACGGCGTTGTTTTGTTCCTCCATGCAACCCACCAAGGGGAATGATATACATGCACGAAGTTTAAGAGCACCCAATTTGGAAATAACGAACTACCTTACCCAGAAGGCAACTTACCAATGAAACTACAAAGATGGGATATTGAAAGGTAAAGTTCAATCAGCTGTAAACGACGCGCATGGCCAGTGAGCAAGGGCGTGTTGCCCGAAACCGGTATGGCAATCTGTGTTGGGGGAATGAACACGATGAGTCCTGCTCCCTCAATAAATGAAAGGAGAAACTTCTACTTGTGTGGTGTCTCGCATTGGGCAACTTGGATTTTGGAATTTGCAAGCGGCGTGCCTAGCCGCTGAGATGCTCTGCCGCGATAATAGCGGACCACGGCTCCGGACCCCTGGGACCATGTGGAAGTGGCAGTTCCACTATTGCGGGATTTTTATTGCATGACGGCGTTGTTTTGTTCCTCCATGCAACCCACCAAGGGGAATGATATACATGCACGCAGTTTAACAGCACCCACTGTGGAAATAACGAACTACCTTACCTAGTAGGCAACTTACCAATAAAACTACAAAGACGGGATATTAAAGATCAAGTTCAATCAGCTGTAAACAACGCGCATGGCCAGTGAGCAAGGGTGTGTTGCCCGAAACCGGTATGGCAATCTGTGTTGGGGGAATGAACACGTTGATTCCTGCTCCCTCAATAAATGAAAGGAGAAACTTCTACTTGTGTGGCGTCTCGCATTGGGCAACTTGGATTTTGGAATTTGCAAGCGGCGTGCATAGCCGCTGAGACGCTCTGCCGCGATAATAGCGGACCACGGCTCCGGACCCCTGGTGCCATGTGGAAGGGGCAGTTCCACTATTGCGGACTTTTAATACATGACGGCGTTGTTTTGTTCCTCCATGCAACCCACCAAGGGGAATGATATACATGCACACAGTTTAACAGCACCCACTGTGGAAATAACGAACTACCTTACCCAGAAGGCAACTTACCAATGAAACTACAAAGACGGGATATTAAAGGTCAAGTTCAATCAGCTGTAAACGACGCGCATGGCCAGTGAGCAAGGGCGTGTTGCCCGAAACCGGTATGGCAATCTGTGTTGGGGGAATGAGCACGTTGACTCCTGCTCCCTCAATAAATGAAAGGAGAAACTTCTACTTGTGTGGCGTCTCGCATTGGGCAACTTAGATTTTGGAATTTGCAAGCGGCGTGCCTAGCCGCTGAGACGCTCTGCCGCGATAATAGCGGACCACGGCTCCGGACCCCTGGGGCCATGTGGAAGTGGCAGTTCCACTATTGCGGGACTTTTAATGCATGACGGCGTTGTTTTGTTCCTCCATGCAACCCACCAAGGGGAATGATATACATGCACACAGTTTAACAGCACCCACTGTGGAAATAACGAACTACCTTACCCAGAAGGCAACTTACCAATGAAACTACAAAGACGGGATATTAAAGGTCAAGTTCAATCAGCTGTAAACGACGCACATGGCCAGTGAGCAAGGGCGTGTTGCCCGAAACCGGTATGGCAATCTGTGTTGGGAGAATGAACACGTTGACTTCTGCTCCCTCAATAAATGAAAGGAGAAACTTCTACTTGTGTGGCGTCTCGCATTGGGCAACTTGGATTTTGGAATTTACAAGCGGAGTGCCTAGCCGCTGAGACGCTCTGCCGCGATAATAGCGGACCACGGCTCCGGACCCCTGGGGCCATGTGGAAGTGGCAGTTCCACTATTGCGGGACCTTTAATGTATGACGGCATTGTTTTGTTCCTCCATGCAACCCACCAAGGGGAATGATATACATGCACACAGTTTAACAGCCCCCACTGTGGAAATAACGAACTACCTTACCCAGAAGGCAACTTACCAATGAAACTACAAAGACGGGATTTTAAAGGTCAAGTTCAATCAGCTGTAAACGACGCACATGGCCAGTGAGCAAGGGCGTGTTGCCCGAAACCGGTATGGCAATCTGTGTTGGGGGAATGAACACGTTGACTCCTGCTCCCTCAATAAATGAAAGGAGAAACTTCTACTTGTGTGGCGTCTCGCATTGGGCAACTTGGATTTTGGAATTTGCAAGCGGCGTGCCTAGCCGCTGAGACACTCTGCCGCTATAATAGCGGACCATGGCTCCGGACATCGGGGGCCATGTGGAAGTGGCAGTTCCACTATTGCGGGAGTTTTAATGCATGACGGCGTTGTTTTGTTCCTCCATGCAACCCACCAAGGGGAATGATATACATGCACGAAGTTTAAGAGCACCCAATTTGGAAATAACGAACTACCTTACCCAGAAGGCAACTTACCAATGAAACTACAAAGACAGGATATTAAAGGTAAAGTTCAATCAGCTGTAAACGATGCGCATGGCCAGTGAGCAAGGGCGTGTTGCCCGAAACCGGTATGGCAATCTGTGTTGGGGGAATGAACACGTTGACTCCTGCTCCCTCAATAAATGAAAGGAGAAACTTCTACTTGTGTGGCGTCTCGCATTGGGCAACTTGGATTTTGGAATTTGCAAGCGGCGTGCATAGCCGCTGAGACGCTCTGCCGCGATAATAGCGGACCACGGCTCCGGACCCCTGGGGCCATGTGGAAGGGGCAGTTCCACGATTGCGGACTTTTAATGCATGACGGCGTTGTTTTGTTCCTCCATGCAACCCACCAAGGGGAATGATATACATGCACACAGTTTAACAGCACCCACTGTGGAAATAACGAACTACCTTACCCAGAAAGCAACTTACCAATGAAACTACAAAGACGGGATATTAAAGGTCAAGTTCAATCAGCTGTAAACGACGTGCATGGCCAGTGAGCAAGGGCGTGTTGCCCGAAACCGGTATGGCAATCTGTGTTGGGTGAATGAACACGTTGACTACTGCTCCCTCAATAAATGAAAGGAGAAACTTCTACTTGTGTGGCGTCTCGCATTGGGCAACTTGGATTCTGGAATTTGCAAGCGGCGAGCCTAGCCGCTGAGACGCTCTGCCGCGATAATAGCGGACCACGGCTCCCAACCGCTGGGGCCATGTGGAAGTGGCAGTTCCACTATTGTGGGACTTTTAATGCATGACGGCGTTGTTTTGTTCCTCCATGCAACCCACCAAGGGGAATGATATACATGCACGCAGTTTAACAGCACCCACTGTGGAAATAACGAACTACCTTACCCAGAAGGCAACTCACCAATGAAAGTACAAAGACGGGATATTAAAAGTCAAGCTCAATCAGCTGTAAACGACGCGCATGGCCAGTGAGCAAGGGCGTGTTGCCCGAAACCGGTATGGCAATCTGTGTTGGGGGAATGAACACGTTGATTCCTGCTCCCTCAATAAATGAAAGGAGAAACTTCTACTTGTGTGGCGTCTCGCATTGGGCAACTTGGATTTTGGAATTTGCAAGCGGCGTGCCTAGCCGCTGAGACGCTCTGCCGCAATAATAGCGGACCACGGCTCCGGACCCCTGGGGCCATGTGGAAGTGGCAGTTCCACTATTGCGGGACTTTTAATGCATGACGGCATTGTTTTGGTCCTCCATGCAACCCACCAAGGGGAATGATATACATGCACGCAGTTTAACAGCACCCACTGTGGAAGTAACGAACTACCTTACCCACAAGGCAACTTACCAATGAAACTACAAAGACGGGATATTAAAGGTCAAGTTCAATCAGCTGTAAACGACGCGCATGGCCAGTAAGCAAGGGCGTGTTGCCCGAAACCGGTATGGCAATCTGTGTTGGGGGAATGAACACGTTGATTCCTGCTCCCTCAATAAATGAAAGGAGAAACTTCTACTTGTGTGGCGTCTCGCATTGGGCAACTTGGATTTTGGAATTTGCAAGCGGCGTGCCTAGCCGCTGAGACGCTCTGCCGCGATAATAGTGGACCATGGCTCCGGACCCCTGGGGCCATGTGGAAGTGGCAGTTCCACTATTGCGGGACTTTTAATGCATGACTGCGTTGTTTTGTTCCTCCATGCAACCCACCAAGGGGAATGACATACATGCACGCAGTTTAACAGCACCCAATTTGGAAATAACGAACTACCTTACCCAGAAGGCAACTTACCAATGAAACTACAAAGACGGGATATTAAAGGTAAAGTTCCATCAGCTGTAAACGACGCGCATGGCCAGTGAGCAAGGGCGTGTTGCCCGAAACCGGTATGGCAATCTGTGTTGGGGGAAT
Source organism: Triturus cristatus (assembly GCF_964204655.1). Taxonomy (NCBI): domain Eukaryota; kingdom Metazoa; phylum Chordata; class Amphibia; order Caudata; family Salamandridae; genus Triturus; species Triturus cristatus. The sequence goes on from NC_140579.1 coordinate 195,771,321, forward strand.
GAACACGTTGACTCCTGCTCCCTCAATAAATGAAAGGAGAAACTTCTACTTGTGTGGCGTCTCGCATTGGGCAAATTGGATTTTGGAATTTGCAAGCGGCGTGCCTAGCCGCTGAGATGCTCTGCCGCGATAATAGCGGACCACGGCTCCGGACCCCTGGGACCATGTGGAAGTGGCAGTTCCACTATTGCGGGACTTTTAATGCATGACGGCGTTGTTTTGTTCCTCCATGCAACCCACCAAGGGGAATGATATACATGCACGCAGTTTAAAAGCACCCACTGTGGAAATAACGAACTACCTTACCTAGAAGGCAACTTACCAATAAAACTACAAAGACGGGATATTAAAGGTCAAGTTCAATCAGCTGTAAACAACGCGCATGGCCAGTGAGCAAGGGCGTGTTGCCCGAAACCGGTATGGCAATCTGTGTTGGGGGAATGAACACGTTGATTCCTGCTCCCTCAATAAATGAAAGGAGAAACTTCTACTTGTGTGGCGTCTCGCATTGGGCAACTTGGATTTTGGAATTTGCAAGCGGCGTGCCTAGCCGCTGAGACGCTCTGCCGCGATAATAGCGGACCACGGCTCCGGACCCCTGGGGCCATGTGGAAGGGGCAGTTCCACGATTGCGGACTTTTAATGCATGACGGCGTTGTTTTGTTCCTCCATGCAACCCACCAACTGGAATGATATACATGCACGCAGTTTAACAGCACCCACTGTGGAAATAACGAACTACCTTACCCAGAAGGCAACTTACCAATGAAACTACAAAGACGGGATATTAAAGGTCAAGTTCATTCAGCTGTAAACGACGCACATGGCCAGTGAGCAAGGGCGTGTTGCCCGAAACCGGTATGGCAATCTGTGTTGGGGGAATGAACACGTTGACTTCTGCTCCCTCAATAAATGAAAGGAGAAACTTCTACTTGTGTGGCGTCTCGCATTGGGCAACTTGGATTTTGGAATTTGCAAGCGGCGTGCCTAGCCGCTGGGACGCTCTGCCGCAATATTAGCGGACTACGGCTCCGGACCCCTGGGGCCATGTGGAAGTGGCAGTTCCACTATTGCGGGACTTTTAATGCATGACGGCGTTGTTTTGTTCCTCCATGCAACCCACCAAGGGGAATGATATACATGCATACAGTTTAACAGCACCCACTGTGGAAATAACAAACTACCTTACCCAGAAGGCAACTTACCAATGAAACTACAAAGACGGGATATTAAAGGTCAAGTTCAATCAGCTGTAAACGACGCGCATGGCCAGTGAGGAAAAGCGTGTTGCCCGAAACCGGTATGGCAATCTGTGTTGGGGGAATGAACACGTTGACTCCTGCTCCCTCAATAAATGAAAGGAGAAACTTCTACTTGTGTGGCGTCTCGCATTGGGCAACTTGGATTTTGGAATTTGCAAGCGGCGTGCCTAGCCGCTGAGACGCTCTGCCGCGATAATAGCGGACCACGGCTCCGGACCCCTGGGGCCATGTGGAAGTGGCAGTTCCACTATTGCGGGACTTTTAATGCATGACGGCGTTGTTTTGTTCCTCCATGCAACCCACCAAGGGGAATGATATACATGCACACAGTTTAACAGCACCCACTGTGGAAATAACGAACTACCTTACCCAGAAGGCAACTTACCAATGAAACTACAAAGACGGGATATTAAAAGTCAAGTTCAATCAGCTGTAAACGACGCGCATGGCCAGTGAGCAAGGGCGTGTTGCCCGAAACCGGTATGGCAATCTGTGTTGGGGGAATGAACACGTTGACTCCTGCTCCCTCAATAAATGAAAGGAGAAACTTCTACTTGTGTGGCGTCTCGCATTGGGCAACTTGGATTTTGCAATTTGCAAGCGGCGTGCCTCGCCGCTGAGACACTCTGCCGCGATAATAGCGGACCATGGCTCCGGACCTCTGGGGCCATGTGGAAGTGGCAGTTCCACTATTGCGGGACTTTTAATGCATGACGGCGTTGTTTTGTTCCTCCATGCAACCCACCAAGAGGAATGATATACATGCACGCAGTTTAACAGCACCCAATTTGGAAATAACGAACTACCTTACCCAGAAGGCAACTTACCAATGAAACTACAAAGACGGGATATTAAAGGTAAAGTTCAATCAGCTGTAAACGTCGCGCATGGCCAGTGAGCAAGGGCGTGTTGCCCGAAACCGGTATGGCAATCTGTGTTGGGGGAATGAACACGTTGACTCCTGAGTGCAAGATGATTAAGTTTTTAGTCGGGTTTAGGAAAGAGAAACGTTTTTAGCTGCTTCCTGAAGGATAGGTAATTAGTTATTAATGTGAGGTTCACTGGCAGATTGTTCCAACTGTTGGCCGCCAGGTGGGAGAAGGCTCGCCCTCCCATCTTTGCGGTTTTAACGCGTGTGGTTCTGGCTCTAGCAGTAGTTTGGGAGCGTAGATTTCTGGATGGGATATAGAGTGTGACTTTGTTTTTTAGGATGCACGGGCCTGTATTATGTAGTATTTTATATGTTATGCAAAGTAGCTTAAAAATAGCTCTTTGTCTAATCGGCAGCCAGTGTAGATCTCTCATGCAGCTCTTGGCTGAGTCATATTTTCTTTTGTTACATATTGCCTTGGCTGCGGCATTTTGTACGGTTTGTAGTTTAGAGAAAAGATAGTCACTCATTCCAACAAACAGAGAGTTTCCGTAGTCCAACCTGCTCATTAGTAGAGATTGGACCAGGATCTTTCTGCAGTCCAATGGTATCCAAGAAAAGACTCTTCTCAGCATTTTCAGTAATGCAAAGCCTCGAAATAACGAACTACCTTACCCAGAAGGCAACTTACCAATGAAACTACAAAGACGGGATATTAAAGGTCAAGTTCAATCAGCTGTAAACGACGCGCATGGCCAGTGAGCAAGGGCATGTTGCCCGAAACCGGTATGGCAATCTGTGTTGGGGGAATGAACACGTTGACTTCTGCTCCCTCAATAAATGAAAGGAGAAACTTCTACTTGTGTGGCGTCTCGCATTGGGCAACTTGGATTTTGGAATTTGCAAGCGGCGTGCCTAGCCGCTGAGACGCTCTGCCGCGATAATAGTGGACCACGGCTCCGGACCCCTGAGGCCAAGTGGAAGTGGCAGTTCCACTATTGCGGGACTTTTAATGCATGACGGCGTTGTTTTGTTCCTCCATGCAACCCACCAAGGGGAATGATATACATGCACGCAGTTTAACAGCACCCACTGTGAAAATAACGAACTACCTTACCCAGAAGGCAACTTACCAATGAAACTACAAAGACGGGATATTAAAGGTCAAGTTCATTCAGCTGTAAACGACGCGCATGGCCAGTGAGCAAGGGCGTGTTGCCCGAAACCGGTATGGCAATCTGTGTTGGGGGAATGAACACGTTGACTCCTGCTCCCTCAATAAATGAAAGGAGAAACTTCTACTTGTGTGGCGTCTCGCATTGGGCAACTTGGATTTTGGAATTTGCAAGCGGCGTGCCTAGCCGCTGAGACGCTCTGCCGCGATAATAGCGGACCATGGCTCCGGACCCCTGGGGCCATGCGGAAGTGGTAGTTCCACTATTGCGGGACTTTTAATGCATGACGGCGTTGTTTTGTTCCTCCATGCAACCCACCAAGGGGAATGATATACATGCACGCAGTTTAACAGCACCCACTGTGGAAATAACGGACTACCTTACCCAGAAGGCAACTTACCAATGAAACTACAAAGACGGGATATTAGAGGTCAAGTTCAATCAGCTGTAAACGACGAGCATGGCCAGTGAGCAAGGGCGTGTTGCCCGAAACCGGTATGGCAATCTGTGTTGGGGGAATGAACACGTTGACTCCTGCTCCCTCAATAAATGAAAGGAGAAACTTCTACTTGTGTGGCGTCTCGCATTGGGCAACTTGGATTTTGGAATTTGCAAGCGGCGTGCCTAGCCGCTGACACGCTCTGCCGCGATAATAGCGGACCACGGCTCCGGACCCCTGGGGCCATGTGGAAGTGGCACTTCCACTATTGCGGGACTTTTAATGCATGACGGCGTAGTTTTGTTCCTCCATGCAACCCACCAAGGGGAATGATATACATGCACGCAGTTTAACAGCACCCACTGTGGAAATAACGAACTACCTTACCTAGAAGGCAACTTACCAATGAAACTACAAAGACGGGATATTAAAGGTCAAGTTCAATCAGCTATAAACGACGCGCATGCCAGTGAGCAAGGGCGTGTTGCCCGAAACCGGTATGGCAATCTGTGTTGGGGGAATGAACACGTTGACTCCTGCTCCCTCAAAAAATGAAAGGAGAAACTTCTACTTGTGTAGCATCTCGCATTGGGCAACTTGGATTTTGGAATTTTCAAGCGGCGTGCCTAGCCGCTGAGATGCTCTGCCGCGATAATAGCGGACCACGGCTCCGGACCCCTGGGGCCATGTGGAAGTGGCAGTTCCACTATTGCGGGACTTTTAATGCATGACGGCGTTGTTTTGTTCCTCCATGCAACCCACCAAGGGGAATGATATACATGCACGCAGTTTAACAGCACCCACTGTGGAAATAACGGACTACCTTACCCAGAAGGCAACTTACCAATGAAACTACAAAGACGGGATATTAAAGGTCAAGTTCAATCAGCTGTAAACGACGCGCATGGCCAGTGAGCAAGGGCGTGTTGCCCGAAACCGGTATGGCAATCTGTGTTGGGGGAATGAACACTTTGACTCCTGCTCCCTCAATAAATGAAAGGAGAAACTTCTACTTGTGTGGCGTCTCGCATTGGCCAACTTGGATTTTGGAATTTGCAAGCGGCGTGCCTAGCCGCTGAGACGCTCTGCCGCGATAATAGCAGACCACGGCTCCGGACCCCTGGGGCCATGTGGAAGTGGCAGTTCCACTATTGCGGGACTTTTAATGCATGACGGCGTTGTTTTGTTCCTCCATGCAACCCACCAAGGGGAATGATATACATGCACGCAGTTTAACAGCACCCAATGTGGAAATAACGAACTACCTTACCCAGAAGGCAACTTACCAATGAAACTACAAAGACGGGATATTAAAGGTCAAGTTCATTCAGCTGTAAACGACGCACATGGCCAGTGAGCAAGGGCGTGTTGCCCGAAACCGGTATGGCAATCTGTGTTGGGGGAATGAACACGTTGACTTCTGCTCCCTCAATAAATGAAAGGAGAAACTTCTACTTGTGTGGCGTCTCGCATTGGGCAACTTGGATTTTGGAATTTGCAAGCGGCGTGCCTAGCCGCTGGGACGCTCTGCCGCAATAATAGCGGACTACGGCTCCGGACCCCTGGGGCCATGTGGAAGTGGCAGTTCCACTATTGCGGGACTTTTAATGCATGACGGCGTTGTTTTGTTCCTCCATGCAACCCACCAAGGGGAATGATATACATGCATACAGTTTAACAGCACCCACTGTGGAAATAACAAACTACCTTACCCAGAAGGCAACTTACCAATGAAACTACAAAGACGGGATATTAAAGGTCAAGTTCAATCAGCTGTAAACGACGCGCATGGCCAGTGAGGAAAAGCGTGTTGCCCGAAACCGGTATGGCAATCTGTGTTGGGGGAATGAACACGTTGACTCCTGCTCCCTCAATAAATGAAAGGAGAAACTTCTACTTGTGTGTCGTCTCGCATTGGGCAACTTGGATTTTGGAATTTGCAAGCGGCGTGCCTAGCCGCTGAGACGCTCTGCCGCGATAATAGCGGACCACGGCTCCGGACCCCTGGGGCCATGTGGAAGTGGCAGTTCCACTATTGCGGGACTTTTAATGCATGACGGCGTTGTTTTGTTCCTCCATGCAACCCACCAAGGGGAATGATATACATGCACACAGTTTAACAGCACCCACTGTGGAAATAACGAACTACCTTACCCAGAAGGCAACTTACCAATGAAACTACAAAGACGGGATATTAAAAGTCAAGTTCAATCAGCTGTAAACGACGCGCATGGCCAGTGAGCAAGGGCGTGTTGCCCGAAACCGGTATGGCAATCTGTGTTGGGGGAATGAACACGTTGACTCCTGCTCCCTCAATAAATGAAAGGAGAAACTTCTACTTGTGTGGCGTCTCGCATTGGGCAACTTGGATTTTGCAATTTGCAAGCGGCGTGCCTCGCCGCTGAGACACTCTGCCGCTATAATAGCGGACCATGGCTCCGGACCTCTGGGGCCATGTGGAAGTGGCAGTTCCACTATTGCGGGAGTTTTAATGCATGACGGCATTGTTTTGTTCCTCCATGCAACCCACCAAGGGAAATGATATACATGCACGCAGTTTAACAGCACCCACTGTGGAAATAACGAACTACCTTACCCAGAAGGCAACTTACCATTGAAACTACAAAGACGGGATATTAAAGGTCAAGTTCAATCAGCTGTAAACGACGCGCATGGCCAGTGAGCAAGGGCGTGTTGCCCGAAACCGGTATGGCAATCTGTGTTGGGGGAATGAACACGTTGACTCCTGCTCCCTCAATAAATGAAAGGAGAAACTTCTGCTTGTGTGGCGTCTCGCATTGGGCAACTTGGATTTTGGAATTTGCAAGCGGCGTGCCTAGCCGCTGAGACGCTCTGCCGCGATAATAGCGGATCATTTCTCCGGACCCCTGGGGCCATGTGGAAGTGCATGACGGCGTTGTTTTGTTCCTCCATGCAACCCACCAAGGGGAATGATATACATGCACGCAGTTTAACAGCACCCAATTTGGAAATAACGAACTACCTTACCCAGAAGGCAACTTACCAATGAAACTACAAAGACGGGATGTTAAAGGTAAAGTTCCATCAGCTGTAAACAACGCGCATGGCCAGTGAGCAAGGGTGTGTTGCCCGAAACCGGTATGGCAATCTGTGTTGGGGGAATGAACACGTTGATTCCTGCTCCCTCAATAAATGAAAGGAGAAACTTCTACTTGTGTGGCGTCTCGCATTGGGCAACTTGGATTTTGGAATTTGCAAGCGGCGTGCCTAGCCGCTGAGACGCTCTGCCGCGATAATAGCGGACCACGGCTCCGGACCCCTGGGGCCATGTGGAATGGGCAGTTCCACGATTGCGGACTTTTAATGCATGACGGCGTTGTTTTGTTCCTCCATGCAACCCACCAACTGGAATGATATACATGCACGCAGTTTAACAGCACCCACTGTGGAAATAACGAACTACCTTACCCAGAAGGCAACTTACCAATGAAACTACAAAGACGGGATATTAAAGGTCAAGTTCAATCAGCTGTAAACGACGCGCATGGCCAGTGAGCAAGGGCGTGTTGCCCGAAACCGGTATGGCAATCTGTGTTGGGGGAATGAACACGTTGACTTCTGTTCCCTCAATAAATGAAAGGAGAAACTTCTACTTGTGTGGCGTCTCGCATTGGGCAACTTGGATTTTGGAATTTGCAAGCGGCGTGCCTAGCCGCTGAGACGCTCTGCCGCGATAATAGCGGACCACGGCTCCGGACCCCTGGGGCCATGTGGAAGGGGCAGTTCCACGATTGCGGACTTTTAATGCATGACGGCGTTGTTTTGTTCCTCCATGCAACCCACCAACTGGAATGATATACATGCACGCAGTTTAACAGCACCCACTGTGGAAATAACGAACTACCTTACCCAGAAGGCAACTTACCAATGAAACTACAAAGACGGGATATTAAAGGTCAAGTTCAATCAGCTGTAAACGACGCGCATGGCCAGTGAGCAAGGGCGTGTTGCCCGAAACCGGTATGGCAATCTGTGTTGGGGGAATGAACACGTTGACTTCTGCTCCCTCAATAAATGAAAGGAGTAACTTCTACTTGTGTGGCGTCTCGCATTGGGCAACTTGGATTTTGGAATTTGCAAGCGGCGTGCCTAGCCGCTGAGATGCTCTGCCGCGATAATAGCGGACCACGGCTCCGGACCCCTGGGACCATGTGGAAGTGGCAGTTCCACTATTGCGGGACTTTTAATGCATGACGGCGTTGTTTTGTTCCTCCATGCAACCCACCAAGGGGAATGATATACATGCACGCAGTTTAACAGCACCCACTGTGGAAATAACGAACTACCTTACCTAGAAGGCAACTTACCAATAAAACTACACAGACGGGATATTAAAGGTCAAGTTCAATCAGCTGTAAACAACGCGCATGGCCAGTGAGCAAGGGCGTGTTGCCCGAAACCGGTATGGCAATCTGTGTTGGGGGAATGAACACGTTGATTCCTGCTCCCTCAATAAATGAAAGGAGAAACTTCTACTTGTGTGGCGGCTCGCATTGGGCAACTTGGATTTTGGAATTTGCAAGCGGCGTGCCTAGCCGCTGAGACGCTCTGCCGCGATAATAGCGGACCACGGCTCCGGACCCCTGGGGCCATGTGGAAGTGGCAGTTCCACTATTGCGGGACTTTTAATGCATGACGGCGTTGTTTTGTTCCTCCATGCAACCCACCAAGGGGAATGATATACATGCACGCAGTTTAACAGCACCCAATTTGGAAATAACGAACTACCTTACCCAGAAGGCAACTTACCAATGAAACTACAAAGACGGGATATTAAAGGTAAAGTTCAATCAGCTGTAAACGACACGCATGCCCAGTGAGCAAGGGCGTGTTGCCCGAAACCGGTATGGCAATCTGTGTTGGGGGAATGAACACGTTGACTCCTGCTCCCTCAATAAATGAAAGGAGAAACTTCTACTTGTGTGGCGTCTCGCATTGGGCAACTTGGATTTTGGAGTTTGCAAGCGGCGTGCCTAGCCGCTGGATGCTCTGCCGCGATAATAGCGGACCACGGCTCCGGACCCCTGGGACCATGTGGAAGTGGCAGTTCCACTATTGCGGGACTTTTAATGCATGACGGCGTTGTTTTGTTCCTCCATGCAACCCACCAAGGGGAATGATATACATGCACGCAGTTTAACAGCACCCACTGTGGAAATAACGAACTACCTTACCTAGAAGGCAACTTACCAATAAAACTACAAAGACGGGATATTAAAGGTCAAGTTCAATCAGCTGTAAACGACGCGCATGGCCAGTGAGCAAGGGCGTGTTGCCCGAAACCGGTATGGCAATCTGTGTTGGGGGAATGAACACGTTGATTCCTGCTCCCTCAATAAATGAAAGGAGAAACTTCTACTTGTGTGGCGGTTCGCATTGGGCAACTTGGATTTTGGAATTTGCAAGCGGCGTGCCTAGCCGCTGAGACCCTCTGCCGCGATAATAGCGGACCACGGCTCCGGACCCCTGGGGCCATGTGGAAGTGGCAGTTCCACTATTGCGGGAGTTTTAATGCATGACGGCATTGTTTTGTTCCTCCATGCAACCCACCAAGGGAAATGATATACATGCACGCAGTTTAACAGCACCCACTGTGGAAATAACGAACTACCTTACCCAGAAGGCAACTTACCATTGAAACTACAAAGACGGGATATTAAAGGTCAAGTTCAATCAGCTGTAAACGACGCGCATGGCCAGTGAGCAAGGGCGTGTTGCCCGAAACCGGTATGGCAATCTGTGTTGGGGGAATGAACACGTTGACTCCTGCTCCCTCAATAAATGAAAGGAGAAACTTCTGCTTGTGTGGCGTCTCGCATTGGGCAACTTGGATTTTGGAATTTGCAAGCGGCGTGCCTAGCCGCTGAGACGCTCTGCCGCGATAATAGCGGATCATTTCTCCGGACCCCTGGGGCCATGTGGAAGTGCATGACGGCGTTGTTTTGTTCCTCCATGCAACCCACCAAGGGGAATGATATACATGCACGCAGTTTAACAGCACCCAATTTGGAAATAACGAACTACCTTACCCAGAAGGCAACTTACCAATGAAACTACAAAGACGGGATGTTAAAGGTAAAGTTCCATCAGCTGTAAACAACGCGCATGGCCAGTGAGCAAGGGTGTGTTGCCCGAAACCGGTATGGCAATCTGTGTTGGGGGAATGAACACGTTGATTCCTGCTCCCTCAATAAATGAAAGGAGAAACTTCTACTTGTGTGGCGTCTCGCATTGGGCAACTTGGATTTTGGAATTTGCAAGCGGCGTGCCTAGCCGCTGAGACGCTCTGCCGCGATAATAGCGGACCACGGCTCCGGACCCCTGGGGCCATGTGGAATGGGCAGTTCCACGATTGCGGACTTTTAATGCATGACGGCGTTGTTTTGTTCCTCCATGCAACCCACCAACTGGAATGATATACATGCACGCAGTTTAACAGCACCCACTGTGGAAATAACGAACTACCTTACCCAGAAGGCAACTTACCAATGAAACTACAAAGACGGGATATTAAAGGTCAAGTTCAATCAGCTGTAAACGACGCGCATGGCCAGTGAGCAAGGGCGTGTTGCCCGAAACCGGTATGGCAATCTGTGTTGGGGGAATGAACACGTTGACTTCTGTTCCCTCAATAAATGAAAGGAGAAACTTCTACTTGTGTGGCGTCTCGCATTGGGCAACTTGGATTTTGGAATTTGCAAGCGGCGTGCCTAGCCGCTGAGACGCTCTGCCGCGATAATAGCGGACCACGGCTCCGGACCCCTGGGGCCATGTGGAAGGGGCAGTTCCACGATTGCGGACTTTTAATGCATGACGGCGTTGTTTTGTTCCTCCATGCAACCCACCAACTGGAATGATATACATGCACGCAGTTTAACAGCACCCACTGTGGAAATAACGAACTACCTTACCCAGAAGGCAACTTACCAATGAAACTACAAAGACGGGATATTAAAGGTCAAGTTCAATCAGCTGTAAACGACGCGCATGGCCAGTGAGCAAGGGCGTGTTGCCCGAAACCGGTATGGCAATCTGTGTTGGGGGAATGAACACGTTGACTTCTGCTCCCTCAATAAATGAAAGGAGTAACTTCTACTTGTGTGGCGTCTCGCATTGGGCAACTTGGATTTTGGAATTTGCAAGCGGCGTGCCTAGCCGCTGAGATGCTCTGCCGCGATAATAGCGGACCACGGCTCCGGACCCCTGGGACCATGTGGAAGTGGCAGTTCCACTATTGCGGGACTTTTAATGCATGACTGCGTTGTTTTGTTCCTCTATGCAACCCACCAAGGGGAATGATATACATGCACGCAGTTTAACAGCACCCACTGTGGAAATAACGAACTACCTTACCTAGAAGGCAACTTACCAATAAAACTACACAGACGGGATATTAAAGGTCAAGTTCAATCAGCTGTAAACAACGCGCATGGCCAGTGAGCAAGGGCGTGTTGCCCGAAACCGGTATGGCAATCTGTGTTGGGGGAATGAACACGTTGATTCCTGCTCCCTCAATAAATGAAAGGAGAAACTTCTACTTGTGTGGCGGCTCGCATTGGGCAACTTGGATTTTGGAATTTGCAAGCGGCGTGCCTAGCCGCTGAGACGCTCTGCCGCGATAATAGCGGACCACGGCTCCGGACCCCTGGGGCCATGTGGAAGTGGCAGTTCCACTATTGCGGGACTTTTAATGCATGACGGCGTTGTTTTGTTCCTCCATGCAACCCACCAAGGGGAATGATATACATGCACGCAGTTTAACAGCACCCAATTTGGAAATAACGAACTACCTTACCCAGAAGGCAACTTACCAATGAAACTACAAAGACGGGATATTAAAGGTAAAGTTCAATCAGCTGTAAACGACACGCATGCCCAGTGAGCAAGGGCGTGTTGCCCGAAACCGGTATGGCAATCTGTGTTGGGGGAATGAACACGTTGACTCCTGCTCCCTCAATAAATGAAAGGAGAAACTTCTACTTGTGTGGCGTCTCGCATTGGGCAACTTGGATTTTGGAGTTTGCAAGCGGCGTGCCTAGCCGCTGGATGCTCTGCCGCGATAATAGCGGACCACGGCTCCGGACCCCTGGGACCATGTGGAAGTGGCAGTTCCACTATTGCGGGACTTTTAATGCATGACGGCGTTGTTTTGTTCCTCCATGCAACCCACCAAGGGGAATGATATACATGCACGCAGTTTAACAGCACCCACTGTGGAAATAACGAACTACCTTACCTAGAAGGCAACTTACCAATAAAACTACAAAGACGGGATATTAAAGGTCAAGTTCAATCAGCTGTAAACGACGCGCATGGCCAGTGAGCAAGGGCGTGTTGCCCGAAACCGGTATGGCAATCTGTGTTGGGGGAATGAACACGTTGATTCCTGCTCCCTCAATAAATGAAAGGAGAAACTTCTACTTGTGTGGCGGTTCGCATTGGGCAACTTGGATTTTGGAATTTGCAAGCGGCGTGCCTAGCCGCTGAGACCCTCTGCCGCGATAATAGCGGACCACGGCTCCGGACCCCTGGGGCCATGTGGAAGTGGCAGTTCCACTATTGCGGGACTTTTAATGCATGACGGCGTTGTTTTGTTCCTCCATGCAACCCACCAAGGGGAATGATATACATGCACGCAGTTTAACAGCACCCAATTTGGAAATAACGAACTACCTTACCCAGAAGGCAACTTACCAATGAAACTACAAAGACGGGATATTAAAGGTAAAGTTCAATCAGCTGTAAACGTCGCGCATGGCCAGTGATCAAGGGCGTGTTGCCCGAGACCGGTATGGCAATCTGTGTTGGGGGAATGAACACGTTGACTCCTGCTCCCTCAATAAATGAAAGGAGAAACTTCTACTTGTGTGGCGTCTTGCATTGGGCAACTTGGATTTTGGAGTTTGCAAGCGGCGTGCCTAGCCGCTGAGATGCTCTGCCGCGATAATAGTGGACCACGGCTTCGGACCCCTGGGACCATGTGGAAGTGGTGGTTCCACTATTGCGGGACTTTTAATGCATGACGGCGTTGTTTTGTTCCTCCATGCAACCCACCAAGGGGAATGATATACATGCACGCAGTTTAACAGCACCCACTGTGGAAATAACAAACTACCTTACCTAGAAGGCAACTTACCAATAAAACTACAAAGACGGGATATTAAAGGTCAAGTTCAATCAGCTGTAAACAACGCGCATGGCCAGTGAGCAAGGGCGTGTTGCCCGAAACCGGTATGGCAATCTGTGTTGGGGGAATGAACACGTTGATTCCTGCTCCCTCAATAAATGAAAGGAGAAACTTCTACTTGTGTGGCGTCTCGCATTGGGCAACTTGGATTTTGGAATTTGCACGCGGCGTGCCTAGCCGCTGAGACGCTCTGCCGCGATAATAGCGGACCACGGCTCCGGACCCCTGGGGCCATGTGGAAGGGGCAGTTCCACGATTGCAGACTTTTAATGCATGACGGCGTTGTTTTGTTCCTCCATGCAACCCACCAACTGGAATGATATACATGCACGCAGTTTAACAGCACCCACTGTGGAAATGTTATGTTATGTTATGTTAGGGGGTACTTGTAAAGCGCAAACAATCATCCCAGATGGGATATCACGGCGCTATAGTTGCAGAATAAGGTGAGTAGGTAGTGAGGGGAGAGTGCAAGATGATTAAGTTTTTAGTCGGGTTTAGGAAAGAGAAACGTTTTTAGCTGCTTCCTGAAGGATAGGTAATTAGTTATTAATGTGAGGTTCACTGGCAGATTGTTCCAACTGTTGGCCGCCAGGTGGGAGAAGGCTCGCCCTCCCATCTTTGCGGTTTTAACGCGTGTGGTTCTGGCTCTAGCAGTAGTTTGGGAGCGTAGATTTCTGGATGGGATATAGAGTGTGACTTTGTTTTTTAGGATGCACGGGCCTGTATTATGTAGTATTTTATATGTTATGCAAAGTAGCTTAAAAATAGCTCTTTGTCTAATCGGCAGCCAGTGTAGATCTCTCATGCAGCTCTTGGCTGAGTCATATTTTCTTTTGTTACATATTGCCTTGGCTGCGGCATTTTGTACGGTTTGTAGTTTAGAGAAAAGATAGTCACTCATTCCAACAAACAGAGAGTTTCCGTAGTCCAACCTGCTCATTAGTAGAGATTGGACCAGGATCTTTCTGCAGTCCAATGGTATCCAAGAAAAGACTCTTCTCAGCATTTTCAGTAATGCAAAGCCTCGAAATAACGAACTACCTTACCCAGAAGGCAACTTACCAATGAAACTACAAAGACGGGATATTAAAGGTCAAGTTCAATCAGCTGTAAACGACGCGCATGGCCAGTGAGCAAGGGCGTGTTGCCCGAAACCGGTATGGCAATCTGTGTTGGGGGAATGAACACGTTGACTTCTGCTCCCTCAATAAATGAAAGGAGAAACTTCTACTTGTGTGGCGTCTCGCATTGGGCAACTTGGATTTTGGAATTTGCAAGCGGCGTGCCTAGCCGCTGAGACGCTCTGCCGCGATAATAGTGGACCACGGCTCCGGACCCCTGAGGCCAAGTGGAAGTGGCAGTTCCACTATTGCGGGACTTTTAATGCATGACGGCGTTGTTTTGTTCCTCCATGCAACCCACCAAGGGGAATGATATACATGCACGCAGTTTAACAGCACCCACTGTGAAAATAACGAACTACCTTACCCAGAAGGCAACTTACCAATGAAACTACAAAGACGGGATATTAAAGGTCAAGTTCATTCAGCTGTAAACGACGCGCATGGCCAGTGAGCAAGGGCGTGTTGCCCGAAACCGGTATGGCAATCTGTGTTGGGGGAATGAACACGTTGACTCCTGCTCCCTCAATAAATGAAAGGAGAAACTTCTACTTGTGTGGCGTCTCGCATTGGGCAACTTGGATTTTGGAATTTGCAAGCGGCGTGCCTAGCCGCTGAGACGCTCTGCCGCGATAATAGCGGACCATGGCTCCGGACCCCTGGGGCCATGCGGAAGTGGTAGTTCCACTATTGCGGGACTTTTAATGCATGACGGCGTTGTTTTGTTCCTCCATGCAACCCACCAAGGGGAATGATATACATGCACGCAGTTTAACAGCACCCACTGTGGAAATAACGGACTACCTTACCCAGAAGGCAACTTACCAATGAAACTACAAAGACGGGATATTAGAGGTCAAGTTCAATCAGCTGTAAACGACGCGCATGGCCAGTGAGCAAGGGCGTGTTGCCCGAAACCGGTATGGCAATCTGTGTTGGGGGAATGAACACGTTGACTCCTGCTCCCTCAATAAATGAAAGGAGAAACTTCTACTTGTGTGGCGTCTCGCATTGGGCAACTTGGATTTTGGAATTTGCAAGCGGCGTGCCTAGCCGCTGAGACGCTCAGCCGCGATAATAGCGGACCATGGCTCCGGACCCCTGGGGCCATGTGGAAGTGGTAGTTCCACTATTGCGGGACTTTTAAAGCATGACGGCGTTGTTTTGTTCCTCCATGCAACCCACCAAGGGGAATGATATACATGCACGCAGTTTAACAGCACCCACTGTGGAAATAACGGACTACCTTACCTAGAAGGCAACTTACCAATGAAACTACAAAGACGGGATATTAAAGGTCAAGTTCAATCAGCTGTAAACGACGCGCATGGCCAGTGAGCAAGGGCGTGTTGCCCGAAACCGGTATGGCAATCTTTGTTGGGGGAATGAACACGTTGACTCCTGCTCCCTCAATAAATGAAAGGAGAAACTTCTACTTGTGTGGCGTCTCGCATTGGGCAACTTGGATTTTGGAATTTGCAAGCGGCGTGCCTAGCCGCTGACACGCTCTGCCGCGATAATAGCGGACCACGGCTCCGGACCCCTGGGGCCATGTGGAAGTGGCACTTCCACTATTGCGGGACTTTTAATGCATGACGGCGTAGTTTTGTTCCTCCATGCAACCCACCAAGGGGAATGATATACATGCACGCAGTTTAACAGCACCCACTGTGGAAATAACGAACTACCTTACCTAGAAGGCAACTTACCAATGAAACTACAAAGACGGGATATTAAAGGTCAAGTTCAATCAGCTATAAACGACGCGCATGCCAGTGAGCAAGGGCGTGTTGCCCGAAACCGGTATGGCAATCTGTGTTGGGGGAATGAACACGTTGACTCCTGCTCCCTCAAAAAATGAAAGGAGAAACTTCTACTTGTGTAGCATCTCGCATTGGGCAACTTGGATTTTGGAATTTTCAAGCGGCGTGCCTAGCCGCTGAGATGCTCTGCCGCGATAATAGCGGACCACGGCTCCGGACCCCTGGGGCCATGTGGAAGTGGCTGTTCCACTATTGCGGGACTTTTAATGCATGACGGCGTTGTTTTGTTCCTCCATGCAACCCACCAAGGGGAATGATATACATGCACGCAGTTTAACAGTACACACTGTGGAAATAACGGACTACCTTACCCAGAAGGCAACTTACCAATGAAACTACAAAGACGGGATATTAAAGGTCAAGTTCAATCAGCTGTAAACGACGCGCATGGCCAGTGAGCAAGGGCGTGTTGCCCGAAACCGGTGTGGAAATATGGATTTTTCTGGTCAGTTATGTCCCCTATCTTGGACCCCAACGGTTCTATGTGCATGTTACAAGTACATGTATGTTTCCTCCAGTTCCAGTTATGAAGACGCAAATACATGTGCGTCCACCGTCAACATGTCCTCTGTCAGATCCGCCATGAATAGGCCGGATATTCCATTCCTAAATATGAAAGGCCACCGGCTTTATATGGCTCAGTTACTCCATTTTGCAGTCCAGGCAAGTAGGCCCTGATTCTGTCATCAAACTCTTCTTGCCTTCTGCCTCTGAAAGCTCCAGTCTGAGCCTGCATCTGTGACCATGAACTTTGTCTCATTCTCTGCGCGGCTCACGAAGCCTGACATCAGCCTATTCTCTGCCAAGAACTGTATTTCACCTTCGAATTATCTGCTTCCCCCTCAGCCGATGCATTCCTGCCTAGTAGTTTAAGTAAACATTCTTCCAGTTACCGAGCAAAAGGCCCGGCTTCTCTGTCCTCATGCAAGTAATTCATAGTCCTGTTACCATGGAATATTTCTACCCCCCCGCATTTAGTGTAGACACTTAGACGCTTGTACACGCACGCACAGTCAGTATAGAATAGATTCTGTCCGAGAGTCCTTCTTTCGTGGATAACATAGTTCTTTAAACATAGGATGTTAGATATGATTTGGGATTAGGTTGACTTGACCCCCCAGACTTCTTGTCTCCACATGTAGAGCTAAATGTCAAGTCCCCTTCACCCCCTAGTCGCACGTCAATTACACGTCATGCTGCTGCGCGCGCATCTATGCCAAGTATTATCTTATAGATCCACCTATATGTGACATCATAACCAATTATGTTCCTTTTTACTCCTTATTACACCCATTTTTGGTTACGCAGATAAATCGTCATTTTCCTTATCAATTGTTACGCCTACTGCATTCGCTTCATTGTAATGTATGTACTATAAAAGTTACTTCTTGTCAATAAAGTATGTACTTCACTTCCTGAACCCCCGTGGTGATGGAACTTGGAGCAACCGATTATAATCGATCACTGGAATAAAGCCCATTCCGAACCTCTAATACCACGGATTCTGCCTCTCATTTTACTGAGCTATTTTATTATGTTTCTGTATCAAATTAAGTCCCGGTAAAGGAATTTTATTTACCACATGAATGGCGCCCGAACAGGGACACTTTCTCATCTCACGCGCCGGCGGTGAGTTGCAGGCCCGGTCTCCTGCCACAGCTGGACGGACAATAACGCGTACCAGCAGGATTTCCTGTATCTCCCTCCGGTCAAGCGGGGGCGACTGAGGCTGCGATCAACACCCAGACGAGGCGGTGAGAAGTGCGAAGTATCCCGACCAGAGCCTAGCTGAGAGAGCAAGATCCGAGGTATACAGAGGCCCACCAGTTTCCGAAGTCCCAAGTCGAGTCCAGTTTCCGACGAGTCGAGTCCAGTCCAGTCCGGTCCAAGTCCAGTATCCGAGGCCTTCCGTTTCCGAAGCTACCCGGTGAGTACCATTACTGGGGAGGCATTTCTGACGTGCACATAGGTTGTGCCGGTCAAGACGGGTTTGGGTACACAAATCCGGTCTGCACTGTTTTAGCAGTGTATCTGTACTGTTTAGCAGTATATCAAGTATTCCGAAGTATCTAGTTATTGTCAAGAATTATGCTTGGTGATTAGTTATGCAGACGATCATCATTGTTGTTTCAGTTAAAGGTTTAATGTTAAATGTTAAATGTTTTAAGTACGTTCTGCATATTGTGGTATGAATGACTGTTCATTATCGTGTTTATTGTATTAAGTCTGTTCAAAATCAAGTATCAGGTCAGTTGGTCAAAATCAAGTATAAGGTCAGTTCTCAATATGCCGTTCTTTTCGAAACTAAGACAGATCACTACAAGAAAAGGGGTACTCGAAGAAGCCGTTCCTATTCCTCCTAGGGACACTCCAGGGTACTTCATGTATCATAAACATGGCTTAGACGCTATATTATTTCTTGATTTATGGGTAGATTACACCAAGGAATTACCAGAAAGTCAGAGGTGGCCCACAGCGGGAACCTGGGATGCAGAGTGCATCATGAAAATCGAGGAAGAGTTATGGAAAAGGAAGGTCAGACAGTCACAGAAAGACGCCGTTGAGTTATGGCGTAAAGAATCTCATAGACGCACAGAAAAAGCACGTAGACAGGAAGAAAAGAATAAAGAGAGTTCAAATAAAGTTCGAGAGAATCCATTAATTGAGGAAGGTATCCGAGTGAAATCAGAACAAGTAGATAGGCAAAGAAATGCCCTTATGAATGGTATGTATCCCCTTCTGGCCGAAGGATTACCTAAGGCTACTCCAGAGATACCGAAAGACTTGCCACCTCCATTATTCCCAATAAAGGTACATCCTAAGGGGCATCCTAGAACCGCAGAAGATGTTTTTCTTTCTTCATATTTAGACGACGCAGCTCCCGAGTATGCTAATTCCGCCCCACATAGACCGCATACCAGGGAGATCCAACGCCAAGATCCAGTACCCGTATCCCTACAGCAACAAATCGAGTCACAAGTTCCGGCAAGCACATCTGTTTCTGCATCCGCTCCTACAGCTACTTCTATAGCTGTGTCCACACCTGTAGTTGCTGTGTCACGTTCGACGAATCCTTTCACACCCGACACCCCAGATGGGGCCACGGGAGGTGCTACCAATATTTTTTCTACGCCACCCAGAATGAATAAACTTACTTTTCAAGAGTCAGCACATTCACGTACCCCCAAACTCATAAATGCCCGTACGCTTAAGGAACTTCTTATAGATTGCAGATATGACCCTGTGCCCGGCAAAGAGGACGAAATGACCCTGGCATCATTGCGTATCAGACGAGCCGCAGTGTATTTAGGGAAGTTACCAGGAATGACTGCGCATCTAGATAAAATATACCATTTTGTCCAAACA
The DNA here is from genome assembly GCF_964204655.1 of Triturus cristatus. Classification (NCBI taxonomy): domain Eukaryota; kingdom Metazoa; phylum Chordata; class Amphibia; order Caudata; family Salamandridae; genus Triturus; species Triturus cristatus. The sequence goes on from NC_140579.1 coordinate 195,790,610, forward strand.
GGGCGAGATCCAGAATGTATTAACAGAGCTATGGAATACCAGAAAGTGGAGATACAGGGGGAACTGTTACGTTTCCTCATAAATTGTGTGATCAGAAATCAAGACCGACCGGGGGTAGACCCGGAAGCAATGCAAATTCTTACCAGATGGAGCCAGAATATATCAGAAGGTAGACATGATAAGAAAAATTGTATAATAGCCATGTGCCGAAAGATCCGTAAAGAAATAGAACGCCTACACGAAGAAAGATTAGAGGTAGACGAGTTCGAACAAAGCGAGGAAGAAGGGTCAGGACTGCCCGCGAGACAGTCGGACACCATAGCCTATGTAGGTAGAGGAAGATCTTGTAATAGTAATAGATGTCTTACTGACTCGATACGTCCGATATGTCCAGATAATAACAGGAATTTCCAAATACCTATAATTAATATAAGGTCTAACGAGCATTCGTTCCAAACCGCCGACAAACTACTCCGAGAACGAAGGGGTTATCATTTTCTCGATTCTATGGATGAACAAGATTTAGCCAGGGCAGCTGTCCATTGGGTGGACAGTCCCGGAAAATATAGTGATGATACAGTAGCACGCACATTTTTGAATCTCACCCCAGATGAACAGAGGTTAGCTGGGATTTATATGATTCAACAACTCATTATACTATATCGGAGTCAGCATTCGGACCCTGGTCCCTTACCTGACATATTGACTGAATTGCTTATGAATAAATGGAGAGGTTCAGGTACTAAATTAATTAAAGAAATTCTAGAATCAAGAAAGCAGTATATTCTTTTTGTATGTTCAGACCGTGTCTCATTACCCGTCAAGGAAAGAACCACGTATTACATGGATAGACAGAATCCCTTACGAGAAGTGCACCCAATAAAGGGCGAGGACAACGAGTTCAAGCGCGTATTTGTATATACGCCCATATCGAAAATAGAATTGTTACAAATGAAGAAAGTGGTACCCAGTCATGACAAAGATCCAGCGGGGTTTCACTGAGAAATTAAAGACATGTTACTCATGGGAGAGTATACCTATCCCGACATTATGACAATATTAAAGGTATTGATGCCTGCTGGTATTTATGAGAAAACTCAGGGAAAAAGAGTGGGAGGTAGGAGACCAAAAGATAGAATGGTCAGTGTTAGAAGCGGAAGAAAAGGCCCGAACTGCAGGAGCAGGACTTGGGGATAAAACTAAAGCACTACCAGGTTTATTAGTACAGGTACTGCCACGTTTATTAACTACGAAAAAGGAAGATTGGGGTACAATTTCAGCCTGTAAACAGAAGCAAGATGAAGACACTAGTGATTACTATGCCCGATTTGAAAAATGTTTTGGTATAAATAGTGGCATAAAAGCAAGTAGCGAATCATACCCACATCTGTTTGTAACAAAATTAGTGGAAAATGCCCTGCCCCCAGTAAAGAATAGAGTATTAAAATTCGAGAGTACCTGGCAAGGTAACACTCCATCACAAATGTTACAAATGTTACAGTACCATCACAATAGAATTAGAGAGGAACAAGAACATGAACACAGACGCATGAAAGACACGAAAATGAAAATGCTAGTTTCCCAGACAGTTCCAGCTGAAGGACATAAAAAGGGTATGACACATTCCGATTCAGCAGGACCTGTAAAAGGGACATGCAATTATTGTAAAAAGCCAGGTCATTACGTACACGACTGTCCAGTTTTAAAACATAATATCGTCATAGGTAAAACACAAGAAAGATCACGGCCACTCAGACAAGATCAGAATGAACAAGGAGCTCTGCAGCATGCCCAGGCCATGCCAGCCGCACAACAGCCAATACAGTTTGTGCCAGCTGCACCACCGTTGCCTGTTGCTGCCACACAGACAACAACACGACAAATGTATCAGACCGCACAGTATAAATATCCTGAGTATCAGCGTTACGCATGAACTAGCCTAGAGAGGGAAGTTGACTTACCCCTTATTGAAATACCTGTAGATCAAGAAGGACCTTATGTACATAGTGAATTATTAGGCCAAGATAGAAAATTTTTACTCGATACAGGGGCAAGTCGAACAACTATAAAACGTAGTGAAGTTCCAGGGGCACCCCTCTCAGGCTCTCAGAATATTTCCCTTGGTTTTTCAGGAAAACCTATTGTTAATGAAGTATCACAGCCTCTTCCACTTACGATAGGACCTCTGACCCGAACTACAGATTTATTGCTTACTAAATCATGTCCAGAAAACTTGTTAGGAATAAAAACATTGAAAGCTCTAGGAGCCATAATATGTTGTTCTCCGGAAGGAGTAAGGTTGTTTTTACGTGATTTTAAAGGTCACTATGTGTCTAGAGACATGGATCCCCGACTGCAGACTTTACCTACACATCTATGGGCACAAGGCCCTACTGATGTTGGATGTATGAATATTACACCATATCGAGTCACATTAAAGGCAGGAGTGGTGCTACCACGAATGCGACAATACAAGTTACCACCAGATGCTGTAGTGGCTTTACTACAAATCATTGACGAGCTCATTGCCCAAGGAGTAGTTGTGGAAACAGACTCCAATGTATGTAATTCACCGATAATTCCGATTCTTAAACGAACAGATCCAAAGGCCCCGCCAGTATATCGATTGGTTATTGATCTGCGCGAATTAAACAAGTGCATTGTGCCGCAATTTCCTGTGGTCCCAGATATCTCGTCATTACTGACAGCTATTGATTCCGAAGCGACATTCTTTACTGTAATCGATCTCAAGAATGCCTTTTTCAGCGTCCCAATAGATCCGGAAAGCCAATATTTGTTCGGATTTAGTTTAAATGGACGTAGCTTTAAATTCTCACGCGCACCTCAAGGATTTACAGAAAGCCCCAGCATCTATAGCCAAGCACTGAAACGAGAACTAGATAGTATCCACATGCCAGTTAACACTGCTCTGCTCCAATACGTCGATGATCTGCTGATCACCGCAAGAAGCGAACCGGAATGTGAAAAAGCATCACTGACAGTTTTAAAATTTCTAGCCGAAAAGGGGCACAAGGTGTCCCCTTCTAAGCTGCAATTCTGTGTCCAGCGAGTTGTTTATCTTGGACACTCGCTGTCCAAGGAGGGAAGGCAGCTTACACCGGACCTCATTCAGTTAATAGCTAACATGCCAATACCCAAGACACAAAAGGAGGTGCGGGCTTTCATAGGTCTCACTTCATATTGCAGGCAGTGGATCCCTCAGTACGCATTTCTAGCAAAACCACTCATTCAGTTAACCACACAGGAGGCAGCCACATTGACTGTTCTCCCTTGGACTCAGGAACATACACAAGCTTTTGAAAGCCTAAAGAAAGCTTTATGTCAAGCACCTGTCTTAGCAACCCCATGTTACAGAAAACAGTTTACACTCTTTGTTACAGAACGCGAAGGCACTGCCTTGTCAGTACTCACACAGGAACAAGCAGGAGCACACAAACCATGTGCTTACTTTTCTAGTACATTAGATCCCGTAGCTCAGGCTTTGCCTGCGTGCCTGAAATCAGTAGCAGCGACAGCTTTAGCAATCAGACAAAGCGATGCCATAGTGTTAGGACATCCATTGACAGTTCAAGTACCACACGCAGTAGAGGTTCTTGTAAATAGAACGCAAACACAACACTTGACTATAGCGCGACTTACAGGGTACGAACTTACATTGTTTCAGCCACATATAGAAATCAGACGCTGTAACACATTGAATCCTGCCACACTTTTGCCAGTAACCGGAACAGACCCACTAGCTCATGACTGTATTGAAGTTATTACAATAACGACAAAACCCAGACAAGACTTAACCGATGTCCCATTGTCAGATCCAGACCTGACATTGTATGTAGATGGTTCATGTATGAGAATAAGTACAGGAGAGTTAGTGGCTGCTTACAGATACTAAAGTCATTGAAACTAATCGTATAAATACTTTGTCAGCTCAAGCCGCAGAGCTCATCGCTCTGACACAAGCCTGTATTCAAGCCACAAATAAAAAAGTCAACATATATACTGATTCACGTTATGCATTCGGAGTTGTACATGACTTCGGCGTGCTGTGGCGAGAGAGAGGTTATTTAACTTCCCACGGTGCCCACATTCAGCACGGACCCCTCATTCATGCCTTATTAGATGCAATACATCGACCCACTGCAATATCAATTATGAAATGTAAGGCTCATACGAAGGTTACTGATATCATTTCCCAAGGCAATGATCTAGCCGACAGAACAGCTAAACAGACTGCTCAAACTCAAACCCCCGACATGATAAAGACAATAGTCCCGACACCGACACATTGTATGACAGTTAAAGATCCCACTCTTGACGTAATTGACATACAGACACATGCTACACCAGACGAAATAAAGAAATGGACTGAATTAGGAGGGATCCAAACGGACCAAGGATGGATGATGAAGGAAAAGTCTGTGTGGTTCCTTCCTGATTCAATGGTCCAAGTTATAATTAACACTACACATAGTCCAGCACATCTCGGAGAAAAAGCTATGCTAGACAGCATTCAACACATTTGGTTCAATAAACATTTGCGAGCAGCAGCCAAACAAAAGGTCCGTACCTGTATGATCTGTTGTCAGTTTAACCCAGGAAAAAGCGTTCCCGTAGAACAGGGTGGATTTCATCCTCCTGATCACCCTTTTGAAGTGCTCCAGATGGATTATATCCAGATGGAACGATGTCGAGGATTCAAATATGTTCTCGTAGTTGTCTGCGCTCTGTCCCGTTGGACGGAGGCATACCCGGTTTCAGATTACACTGCCCCGACTACTGCCAAACAGTTGGTTCGAGAATTCTTCCCACGATACGGTTTACCACGTGTTGTCTACTCAGATAACGGCCAGCCGTTCTCATCCGAATTAATGAAACATGTTTCACTTCTGTTAGGATATCAGTGGAAATTCCACTGTGTCCGACACCCCGAGGCAGCAGGTCTCGTAGAAAGACATAATCAGATACTGAAAATCAGATTGTCCAAAATATGCAGAGAGAAAGGTGTCGACTGGATAGTAGCGTTACCAGTTGCACTCTTTTACATGAGAATGGTAGCACACTCTCGAACAGGGCTATCCCCGTATGAGGTGATCTTTGGCAGACCACCAAATATGTGGGGGACGCCTATACCACGCAAAATAACTGATGTTGACTGTAATATGCTGACAGATTACTTGGCTTCCTTGATGTCTGCACTACAATCTTGTCGTTCACAGGTAGCTGCAGCCTTTCCCGACAACACTGAGGTGAAACCCCATGACGTAGTTCCGGGTGATCTCGTATTTGTGAGAAATTTCGACCGAAAGACTCAGCTGGAGCCCAGGTGGAAGACACCCAAGTTGGTTCTGCTCACTACAAGGACAGCCGTGAAGATCGAAGGCAGGAAAGGCTGGATACATTCAAGTCATATCAAGAAATTTCATGGACTATCCTCGGATATAGACATTGTGCCCTGCACTCCCTCACAGACTGATTCAAAACTTCCTTTGGTTGAAAAGACTAAAACCGAACTCTATAAAGTAAAATTGAGGCCTAGAACGTCAGACAATTTGATTGTTTAAGTCCTCTCCAAGGTGAAGCGGTTGAATTTGTCTCTGACATGTATCCTCTAGACCTGAATCATGGACAGCCGCGAAAAATGATGAAACGACAGGCGTATTGTAAATCACTGCGTAGCCATTGCATAGTGACATTAATAATCTTGTTTTCCTTAAGTCTTTTAATAATTACTGCAAGTATATTGTTGCACATATATTACCCTATTGCCAGAAACGTTTACAATGTTACCGCAGAACATTCTTTTAGTGACCTACCGCCGCATGAATTGTCTTATAGACTTGCGCTGCGCAATAACACTTTCATTAGTATGTTACATCATTCCCATCAGACTAGTAATGCCACCAATTGTTGGGTGTGTGGTCGGCTCCCTCCCTATCAGAATTATGAAGGAGTCCTGCCATTCTTTCCACACCCGTTTACACATAATGGATCCTGTGGAGCATGGTTTAGTTTAATCAATTCCATAGACTCAGACACAGCAGTTTACCAAGATCATTGGGTATGGGGAAACCTGAACCTAGTTTTACTCAAGGTCTGCTACCCTGACAAGGAGGGTCGCCCCAAAAGAACAGGAACTGATCTAGAAAATGAAGTATATGGATTAGGTAATTTTACACCTAATCTCATGATTCTAAATGTCGTATCCGAAGTTGAACTAGTCTTACCCACCATGTCAGTATTCCCAGCAAAGGGTGAATTGTGTGTAAGAAAGGTTGGTTCCATACATATGGGCCATAGTAAATGCACTACTATAGTAGAATTCAGTGATCAAGGCAAATCTTCATTTAGAGCTTATCGCCACTCCTACTTTATATGTGGTCAGACTGCATATATGCGTCTACCTCTAGATTGGGATGGTACCTGCTACATTGCATTCCTTTTGCCACCTGTTTTCCTAGCTCCTCCTGATTATTACAGAAATATTCATTTAGTACACAACAGAGAGCGGAGAGATCTCCCAATTGTCGATTACACTGAAACAGCATGGGAAAAATACACAGATTTCAATAAAGGCATCTTTCCTTATATAGGTACTGTTACTAATAGTAAACTGATACGTAGATTAACTAGAACCCTTGAAGCAGTAGTGAATGAAACTATTTCCGCCCTAGGCAATTTAACAGAAGAGCAGTCTGCTATGCGGATTGTTGTGCTTCAAAATCGTCTTGTCCTTGACGTCATCCTGGCTGATAGGGGCGGAGCTTGTAGGGTCATCGGATCAAGCTGCTGCGTATTCATACCAGAAAATTCGCCATCAGTATATAAAGCCATAACTCGCCTTCATAAGATTGTAAACCAGATACACCAGAACCCAGGCACTTGGACTTGGTCCAGTTGGTTTTGGAGTGTGATATCAGCCTGGGGATGGAGAGTTCTATCCTTCCTAGGTATTGGCCTTCTCATACTATTCAGTTGCTGTCTATGCCTACAATGTGGACCAGCGATCTGTGGTCTATGTGCCACATCGTGCATTCCACATCAAGATTTTCATTCAAGATCCCGGAAGAAGAAGAAAGAAGAACAAATGATGCTATATGAACAGATCAATGGATTAATGAAGATTGATATCTCTTGACGGGCAAGTAGGGGACAAGGAGGGAATGTGGAAATATGGATTTTTCTGGTCAGTTATGTCCCCTATCTTGGACCCCAACGGTTCTATGTGCATGTTACAAGTACATGTATGTTTCCTCCAGTTCCAGTTATGAAGACGCAAATACATGTGCGTCCACCGTCAACATGTCCTCTGTCAGATCCGCCATGAATAGGCCGGATATTCCATTCCTAAATATGAAAGGCCACCGGCTTTATATGGCTCAGTTACTCCATTTTGCAGTCCAGGCAAGTAGGCCCTGATTCTGTCATCAAACTCTTCTTGCCTTCTGCCTCTGAAAGCTCCAGTCTGAGCCTGCATCTGTGACCATGAACTTTGTCTCATTCTCTGCGCGGCTCACGAAGCCTGACATCAGCCTATTCTCTGCCAAGAACTGTATTTCACCTTCGAATTATCTGCTTCCCCCTCAGCCGATGCATTCCTGCCTAGTAGTTTAAGTAAACATTCTTCCAGTTACCGAGCAAAAGGCCCGGCTTCTCTGTCCTCATGCAAGTAATTCATAGTCCTGTTACCATGGAATATTTCTACCCCCCCGCATTTAGTGTAGACACTTAGACGCTTGTACACGCACGCACAGTCAGTATAGAATAGATTCTGTCCGAGAGTCCTTCTTTCGTGGATAACATAGTTCTTTAAACATAGGATGTTAGATATGATTTGGGATTAGGTTGACTTTACCCCCCAGACTTCTTGTCTCCACATGTAGAGCTAAATGTCAAGTCCCCTTCACCCCCTAGTCGCACGTCAATTACACGTCATGCTGCTGCGCGCGCATCTATGCCAAGTATTATCTTATAGATCCACCTATATGTGACATCATAACCAATTATGTTCCTTTTTACTCCTTATTACACCCATTTTTGGTTACGCAGATAAATCGTCATTTTCCTTATCAATTGTTACGCCTACTGCATTCGCTTCATTGTAATGTATGTACTATAAAAGTTACTTCTTGTCAATAAAGTATGTACTTCACTTCCTGAACCCCCGTGGTGATGGAACTTGGAGCAACCGATTATAATCGATCACTGGAATAAAGCCCATTCCGAACCTCTAATACCACGGATTCTGCCTCTCATTTTACTGAGCTATTTTATTATGTTTCTGTATCAAATTAAGTCCCGGTAAAGGAATTTTATTTACCACACCGGTATGGCAATCTGTGTTGGGGGAATGAACACTTTGACTCCTGCTCCCTCAATAAATGAAAGGAGAAACTTCTACTTGTGTGGCGTCTCGCATTGGCCAACTTGGATTTTGGAATTTGCAAGCGGCGTGCCTAGCCGCTGAGACGCTCTGCCGCGATAATAGCAGACCACGGCTCCGGACCCCTGGGGCCATGTGGAAGTGGCAGTTCCACTATTGCGGGACTTTTAATGCATGACGGCGTTGTTTTGTTCCTCCATGCAACCCACCAAGGGGAATGATATACATGCACGCAGTTTAACAGCACCCAATGTGGAAATAACAAACTACCTTACCCAGAAGGCAACTTACCAATGAAACTACAAAGATGGGATATTAAAGGTCAAGTTCAATCAGCTGTAAACGACGCGCATGGCCAGTGAGCAAGGGCGTGTTGCCCGAAACCGGTATGGCAATCTGTGTTGGGGAATGAACACGTTGACTCCTGCTCCCTCAATAAATGAAAGGAGAAACTTCTACTTGTGTGGCGTCTCGCATTGGGCAACTTGGATTTTGGAATTTGCAAGCGGCGTGCCTAGCCGCTGAGACGCTCTGCCGCGATAATAGCGGACCACGGCTCCGGACCTCTGGGGCCATGTGGAAGTGGCAGTTCCACTATTGCGGGACTTTTAATGCATGACGGCGTTGTTTTGTTCCTCCATGCAACCCACCAAGGGGAATGATATACATGCACGCAGTTTAACAGCACCCACTGTGGAAATAACAAACTACCTTACCCAGAAGGCAACTTACCAATGAAACTACAAAGACGGGATATTAAAGGTCAAGTTCAATCAGCTGTAAACAACGCGTATGGCCAGTGAGCAAGGGCTTGTTGCCCGAAACCGGTATGGCAATCTGTGTTGGGGGAATGAACACGTTGACTCCTGCTCCCTCAATAAATGAAAGGAGAAACTTCTACTTGTGTAGCGTCTCGCATTGGGCAACTTGGATTTTGGAATTTGCAAGCGGCGTGCCTAGCCGCTGAGATGCTCTGCCGCGCGATAATAGCGGACCACGGCTCCGGAACCCTGGGGCCATGTGGAAGTGGCAGTTCCACTATTGCGGGACTTTTACTGCATGACGGCATTGTTTTGTTCCTCCATGCAACCAACCAAGGGTAATGATATACATGCACGCAGTTTAACAGCACCCACTGTGGAAATAACGAACTACCTTACCCAGAAGGCAACTTACCAATGAAACTACAAAGACGGGATATTAAAGGTCAAGTTCAATCAGCTGTAAACGACGCGCATGGCCAGTAAGCAAGGGCGTGTTGCCCGAAACCGGTATGGCAATCTGTGTTGGGGGAATGAACACGTTGATTCCTGCTCCCTCAATAAATGAAAGGAGAAACTTCTACTTGTGTGGCGTCTCGCATTGGGCAACTTGGATTTTGGAATTTGCAAGCGGCGTGCCTAGCCGCTGAGACGCTCTGCCGCGATAATAGCGGACCACGGCTCCGGACCCCTGGGGCCATGTGGAAGTGGCAGTTCCACTATTGCGGGACTTTTAATGCATGACGGCGTTGTTTTGTTCCTCCATGCAACCCACCAAGGGGAATGACATATATGCACGCAGTTTAACAGCACCCAATTTGGAAATAACGAACTACCTTACCTAGAAGGCAACTTACCAATAAAACTACAAAGACGGGATATTAAAGGTCAAGTTCAATCAGCTGTAAACGACGCGCATGGCCAGTGAGCAAGGGCGTGTTGCCCGAAACCGGTATGGCAATCTGTGTTGGGGGAATGAACACGTTGACTCCTGCTCCCTCAATAAATGAAAGGAGAAACTTCTACTTGTGTGGCGTCTCGCATTGGGCAACTTGGATTTTGGAATTTGCAAGCGGCGTGCCTAGCCGCTGAGATGCTCTGCCGCGATAATAGCGGACCACGGCTCCGGACCCCTGGGACCATGTGGAAGTGGCAGTTCCACTATTGCGGGACTTTTAATGCATGACGGCGTTGTTTTGTTCCTCCATGCAACCCACCAAGGGGAATGATATACATGCACGCAGTTTAACAGCACCCACTGTGGAAATAACAAACTACCTTACCTAGAAGGCAACTTACCAATAAAACTACAAAGACGGGATATTAAAGGTCAAGTTCAATCAGCTGTAAACAACGCGCATGGCCAGTGAGCAAGGGCGTGTTGCCCGAAACCGGTATGGCAATCTGTGTTGGGGGAATGAACACGTTGATTCCTGCTCCCTCAATAAATGAAAGGAGAAACTTCTACTTGTGTGGCGTCTCGCATTGGGCAACTTGGATTTTGGAATTTGCAAGCGGCGTGCCTAGCCGCTGAGACGCTCTGCCGCGATAATAGCGGACCACGGCTCCGGACCCCTGGGGCCATGTGGAAGGGGCAGTTCCACGATTGCGGACTTTTAATGCATGACGGCGTTGTTTTGTTCTTCCATGCAACCCACCAACTGGAATGATATACATGCACGCAGTTTAACAGCACCCACTGTGCAAATAACAAACTACCTTACCCAGAACGCAACTTACCAATGAAACTACACAGACGGGATATTAAAGGTCAAGTTCAATCAGCTGTAAACGACGCACATGGCCAGTGAGCAAGGGCGTGTTGCCCGAAACCGGTATGGCAACCTGTGTTGGGGGAATGAACACGTTGACTTCTGCTCCCTCAATAAATGAAAGGAGAAACTTCTACTTGTGTGGCATCTCGCATTGGGCAACTTGGATTTTGGAATTTGCAAGCGGCGTGCCTAGCCGCTGAGACGCTCTGCCGCGATAATAGCAGACCACGGCTCCGGACCCCTGGGGCCATGTGGAAGTGGCAGTTCCACTATTGCGGGACTTTTAATGCATGACGGCGTTGTTTTGTTCCTCCATGCAACCCACCAAGGGGAATGATATACATGCACGCAGTTTAACAGCACCCACTGTGGAAATAACAAACTACCTTACCCAGAAGGAAACTTACCAATGAAACTACAAAGACGAGCTATTAAAGGTCAAGTTCAATCAGCTGTAAACGACGCGCATGGCCAGTGAGGAAAAGCGTGTTGCCCGAAACCGGTATGGCAATCTGTGTTGGGGGAATGAACACGTTGACTCCTGCTCCCTCAATAAATGAAAGGAGAAACTTCTACTTGTGTGGCGTCTCGCATAGGGCAACTTGGATTTTGGAATTTGCAAGCGGCGTGCCTAGCCGCTGAGACGCTCTGCCGCGATAATAGCGGACCACGGCTCCGGATCCCTGGGGCCATGTGGAAGTGTCAGTTCCACTATTGCGGGACTTTTAATGCATGACGGCGTTGTTTTGTTCCTCCATGCAACCCACCAAGGGGAATGATATACATGCACACAGTTTAACAGCACCCACTGTGGAAATAACGAACTACCTTACCCAGAAGGCAACTTACCAATGAAATTACAAAGACGGGATATTAAAGGTCAAGTTCAATCAGCTGTAAACGACGCGCATGGCCAGTGAGCAAGGGCGTGTTGCCCGAAACCGGTATGGCAATCTGTGTTGGGGGAATGAACACTTTGACTCCTGCTCCCTCAATAAATGAAAGGAGAAACTTCTACTTGTGTGGCATCTCGCATTGGGCAACTTGGATTTTGGAATTTGCAAGCGGCGTGCCTAGCCGCTGAGATGCTCTGCCGCGATAATAGCGGACCACGGTTTCGGACCCCTGGGGCCATGTGGAAGTGGCAGTTCCACTATTGCGGGACTTTTAATGCATGACGGCGTTGTTTTGTTCCTCCATGCAACCCACCAAGGGGAATGATATACATGCACGCAGTTTAACAGCACTCACTGTGGAAATAACGAACTACCTTACCCAGAAGGCAACTTACCAATGAAAGTACAAAGACGGGATATTAAAAGTCAAGTTCAATCAGCTGTAAACGACGCGCATGGCCAGTGAGCAAGGGCGTGTTGCCCGAAACCAGTATGGCAATCTGTGTTGGGGGAATGAACACGTTGACTCCTGCTCCTTCAATAAATGAAAGGAGAAACTTCTACTTGTGTGGCGTCTCGCATTGGGCAACTTGGATTTTGGAATTTGCAAGCGGCGTGCCTAGCCGCTGAGACACTCTGCCGCTATAATAGCGGACCATGGCTCCGGACCTCTGGGGCCATGTGGAAGTGGCAGTTCCACTATTGCGGGAGTTTTAATGCATGACGGCGTTGTTTTGTTCCTCCATGCAACCCACCAAGGGAAATGATATACATGCACGCAGTTTAACAGCACCCACTGTGGAAATAACGAACTACCTTACCCAGAAGGCAACTTACCAATGAAACTACAAAGACGGGATATTAAAGGTCAAGTTCAATCAGCTGTAAACGACGCGCATGGCCAGTGAGCAAGGGCGTGTTGCCCGAAACCAGTATGGCAATCTGTGTTGGGGGAATGAACACGTTGACTCCTGCTCCCTCAATAAATGAAAGGAGAAACTTCTACTTGTGTGGCGTCTCGCATTGGGCAACTTGGATTTTGGAATTTGCAAGCGGCGTGCCTAGCCGCTGAGATGCTCTGCCGCGATAATAGCGGACCACGGCTCCGGACCCCTGGGACCATGTGGAAGTGGCAGTTCCACTATTGCGGGACTTTTAATGCTTGACGGCGTTGTTTTGTTCCTCCATGCAACCCACCAAGGGGAATGATATACATGCACGCAGTTTAACAGTACCCACTGTGGAAATAACGAACTACCTTACCTAGAAGGCAACTTACCAATAAAACTACAAAGACGAGATATTAAAGGTCAAGTTCAATCAGCTGTAAACAACGCGCATGGCCAGTGAGCAAGGGCGTGTTGCCCGAAACCGGTATGGCAATCTGTGTTGGGGGAATGAACACGTTGACTTCTGCTCCCTCAATAAATGAAAGGAGAAACTTCTACTTGTGTGGCGTCTCGCATTGGGCAACTTGGATTTTGGAATTTGCAAGCGGCGTGCCTAGCCGCTGAGATGCTCTGCCGCGCGATAATAGCGGACCACGGCTCCGGAACCCTGGGGCCATGTGGAAGTGGCATTTCCACTATTGCGGGACTTTTAATGCATGACGGCATTGTTTTGTTCCTCCATGCAACCCACCAAGGGTAATGATATACATGCACGCAGTTTAACAGCACCCACTGTGGAAATAACGAACTACCTTACCCAGAAGGAAACTTACCAATGAAACTACAAAGACGGGCTATTAAAGGTCAAGTTCAATCAGCTGTAAACGACGCGCATGGCCAGTGAGGAAAAGCGTGTTGCCCGAAACCGGTATGGCAATCTGTGTTGGGGGAATGAACACGTTGACTCCTGCTCCCTCAATAAATGAAAGGAGAAACTTCTACTTGTGTGGCGTCTCGCATAGGGCAACTTGGATTTTGGAATTTGCAAGCGGCGTGCCTAGCCGCTGAGACGCTCTGCCGCGATAATAGCGGACCACGGCTCCGGACCCCTGGGGCCATGTGGAAGTGGCAGTTCCACTATTGCGGGACTTTTAATGCATGACGGCGTTGTTTTGTTCCTCCATGCAACCCACCAAGGGGAATGATATACATGCACGCAGTTTAACAGCACCCACTGTGGAAATAACGAACTACCTTACCCAGAAGGCAACTTACCAATGAAAGTACAAAGACGGGATATTAAAAGTCAAGTTCAATCAGCTGTAAACGACGCGCATGGCCAGTGAGCAAGGGCGTGTTGCCCGAAACCGGTATGGCAATCTGTGTTGGGGGAATGAACACGTTGACTCCTGCTCCTTCAATAAATGAAAGGAGAAACTTCTACTTGTGTGGCGTCTCGCATTGGGCAACTTGGATTTTGGAATTTGCAAGCGGCGTGCCTAGCCGCTGAGACACTCTGCCGCTATAATAGCGGACCATGGCTCCGGACCTCTGGGGCCATGTGGAAGTGGCAGTTCCACTATTGCGGGAGTTTTAATGCATGACGGCGTTGTTTTGTTCCTCCATGCAACCCACCAAGGGAAATGATATACATGCACGCAGTTTAACAGCACCCAATTTGGAAATAACGAACTACCTTACCCAGAAGGCATCTTACCAATGAAACTACAAAGACGGGATATTAAAGGTAAAGTTCAATCAGCTGTAAACGACGCGCATGGCCAGTGAGCAAGGGCGTGTTGCCCGAAACCGGTATGGCAATCTGTGTTGGGGGAATGAACACGTTGACTCCTGCTCCCTCAATAAATGAAAGGAGAAACTTCTACTTGTGTGGCGTCTCGCATTGGGCAACTTGGATTTTGGAGTTTGCAAGCGGCGTGCCTAGCCGCTGAGATGCTCTGCCGCGATAATAGCGGACCACGGCTCCGGACCCCTGAGACCATGTGGAAGTGGCAGTTCCACTATTGCGGGACTTTTAATGCATGACGGCGTTGTTTTGTTCCTCCATGCAACCCACCAAGGGGAATGATATACATGCACGCAGTTTAACAGCACCCACTGTGGAAATAACGAACTACCTTACCTAGAAGGCAACTTACCAATAAAACTACAAAGACGGGATATTAAAGGTCAAGTTCAATCAGCTGTAAACAACGCGCATGGCCAGTGAGCAAGGGCGTGTTGCCCGAAACCGGTATGGCAATCTGTGTTGGGGGAATGAACACGTTGATTCCTGCTCCCTCAATAAATGAAAGGAGAAACTTCTACTTGTGTGGCGTCTCGCATTGGGCAACTTGGATTTTGGAATTTGCAAGCGGCGTGCCTAGCCGCTGAGACGCTCTGCCGCGATAATAGCGGACCACGGCTCCGGACCCCTGGGGCCATATGGAAGGGGCAGTTCCACGATTGCGGACTTTTAATGCATGACGGCGTTGTTTTGTTCCTCCATGCAACCCACCAACTGGAATGATATACATGCACGCAGTTTAACAGCACCCACTGTGGAAATAACGAACTACCTTACCCAGAAGGCAACTTACCAATGAAACTACAAAGACGGGATATTAAAGGTCAAGTTCAATCAGCTGTAAACGACGCGCATGGCCAGTGAGCAAGGGCGTGTTGCCCGAAACCGGTATGGCAATCTGTGTTGGGGGAATGAACACGTTGACTCCTGCTCCCTCAATAAATGAAAGGAGAAACTTCTACTTGTGTGGCGTCTTGCATTGGGCAACTTCGATTTTGGAATTTGCAAGCGGCGTGCCTAGCCGCTGAGATGCTCTGCCGCGATAATAGCGGACCACGGCTCCGGACCCCTGGGACCATGTGGAAGTGGCAGTTCCACTATTGCGGGACTTTTAATGCATGACGGCGTTGTTTTGTTCCTCCATGCAACCCACCAAGGGGAATGATATACATGCACGCAGTTTAACAGCACCCACTGTGGAAATAACGGACTACCTTACCTAGAAGGCAACTTACCAATGAAACTACAAAGACGGGATATTAAAGGTCAAGTTCAATCAGCTGTAAACAACGCGCATGGCCAGTGAGCAAGGGCGTGTTGCCCGAAACCGGTATGGCAATCTTTGTTGGGGGAATGAACACGTTGACTCCTGCTCCCTCAATAAATGAAAGGAGAAACTTCTACTTGTGTGGCGTCTCGCATTGGGCAACTTGGATTTTGGAATTTGCAAGCGGCGTGCCTAGCCGCTGACACGCTCTGCTGCGATAATAGCGGACCACGGCTCCGGACCCCTGGGGCCATGTGGAAGTGGCAGTTCCACTATTGCGGGACTTTTAATGCATGACGGCGTTGTTTTGTTCCTCCATGCAACCCACCAAGGGGAATGATATACATGCACGCAGTTTAACAGCACCCACTGTGGAAATAACGAACTACCTTACCCAGAAGGCAACTTACCAATGAAACTACAAAGACGGGATATTAAAGGTCAAGTTCAATCAGCTATAAACGACGCGCATGCCAGTGAGCAAGGGCGTGTTGCCCGAAACCGGTATGGCAATCTGTGTTGGGGGAATGAACACGTTGACTCCTGCTCCCTCAAAAAATGAAAGGAGAAACTTCTACTTGTGTAGCATCTCGCATTGGGCAACTTGGATTTTGGAATTTTCAAGCGGCGTGCCTAGCCGCTGAGATGCTCTGCCGCGATAATAGCGGACCACGGCTCCGGACCCCTGGGGCCATGTGGAAGTGGCAGTTCCACTATTGCGGGACTTTTAATGCATGACGGCGTTGTTTTGTTCCTCCATGCAACCCACCAAGGGGAATGATATACATGCACGCAGTTTAACAGCACCCACTGTGGAAATAACGGACTACCTTACCCAGAAGGCAACTTACCAATGAAACTACAAAGACGGGATATTAAAGGTCAAGTTCAATCAGCTGTAAACGACGCGCATGGCCAGTGAGCAAGGGCGTGTTGCCCGAAACCGGTATGGCAATCTGTGTTGGGGGAATGAACACTTTGACTCCTGCTCCCTCAATAAATGAAAGGAGAAACTTCTACTTGTGTGGCGTCTCGCATTGGGCAACTTGGATTTTGGAATTTGCAAGCGGCGTGCTTAGCCGCTGAGACGCTCTGCCGCGATAATAGCGGACCACGGCTCCGGACCCCTGGGGCCATGTGGAAGTGGCAGTTCCACTATTGCGGGACTTTTAATGCATGACGGCGTTGTTTTGTTCCTCCATGCAACCCACCAAGGGGAATGATATACATGCACGCAGTTTAACAGCACCCACTGTGGAAATAACAAACTACCTTACCCAGAAGGCAACTTACCAATGAAACTACAAAGATGGGATATTAAAGGTCAAGTTCAATTAGCTGTAAACGACGCGCATGGCCACTGAGCAAGGGCGTGTTGCCCGAAACCGGTATGGCAATCTGTGTTGGGGAATGAACACGTTGACTCCTGCTCCCTCAATAAATGAAAGGAGAAACTTCTACTTGTGTGGCGTCTCGCATTGGGCAACTTGGATTTTGGAATTTGCAAGCGGCGTGCCTAGCCGCTGAGACGCTCTGCCGCGATAATAGCGGACCACGGCTCCGGACCCCTGGGGCCATGTGGAAGTGGCAGTTCCACTATTGCGGGACTTTTAATGCATGACGGCGTTGTTTTGTTCCTCCATGCAACCCACCAAGGGGAATGATATACATGCACGCAGTTTAACAGCACCCACTGTGGAAATAACAAACTACCTTACCCAGAAGGCAACTTACCAATGAAACTACAAAGACGGGATATTAAAGGTCAAGTTCAATCAGCTGTAAACAACGCGTATGGCCAGTGAGCAAGGGCTTGTTGCCCGAAACCGGTATGGCAATCTGTGTTGGGGAAATGAACACGTTGACTCCTGCTCCCTCAATAAATGAAAGGAGAAACTTCTACTTGTGTAGCGTCTCGCATTGGGCAACTTGGATTTTGGAATTTGCAAGCGGCGTGCCTAGCCGCTGAGATGCTCTGCCGCGCGATAATAGCGGACCACGGCTCCGGAACCCTGGGGCCATGTGGAAGTGGCATTTCCACTATTGCGGGACTTTTAATGCATGACGGCATTGTTTTGTTCCTCCATGCAACCCACCAAGGGTAATGATGTACATGCACGCAGTTTAACAGCACCCACTGTGGAAATAACGAACTACCTTACCCAGAAGGCAACTTACCAATGAAACTACAAAGACGGGATATTAAAGGTCAAGTTCAATCAGCTGTAAACAACGCGTATGGCGAGTGAGCAAGGGCGTGTTGCCCGAAACCGGTATGGCAATCTGTGTTGGGGGAATGAACACGTTGACTCCTGCTCCCTCAATAAATGAAAGGAGAAACTTCTACTTGTGTAGCGTCTCGCATTGGGCAACTTGGATTTTGGAATTTGCAAGCGGCGTGCGTAGCCGCTGAGATGCTCTGCCGCGATAATAGCGGACCACGGCTCCGGACCCCTGGGGCCATGTGGAAGTGCAAGTTCCACTATTGCGGGACTTTTAATGCATGACGGCATTGTTTTGGTCCTCCATGCAACCCACCAAGGGGAATGATATACATGCACGCAGTTTAACTGCACCCACTGTGGAAATAACGAACTACCATACCCACAAGGCAACTTACCAATGAAACTACAAAGACGGGATATTAAAGGTCAAGTTCAATCAGCTGTAAACGACGCGCATGGCCAGTAAGCAAGGGCGTGTTGCCCGAAACCGGTATGGCAATCTGTGTTGGGGGAATGAACACGTTGATTCCTGCTCCCTCAATAAATGAAAGGAGAAACTTCTACTTGTGTGGCGTCTCGCATTGGGCAACTTGGATTTTGGAATTTGCAAGCGGCGTGCCTCGCCGCTGAGACGCTCTGCCGCGATAATAGCGGACCACGGCTCCGGACCCCTGGGGCCATGTGGAAGTGGCAGTTCCACTATTGCGGGACTTTTAATGCATGACGGCGTTGTTTTGTTCCTCCATGCAACCCACCAAGGGGAATGACATATATGCACGCAGTTTAACAGCACCCAATTTGGAAATAACGAACTACCTTACCTAGAAGGCAACTTACCAATAAAACTACAAAGACGGGATATTAAAGGTCAAGTTCAATCAGCTGTAAACGACGCGCATGGCCAGTGAGCAAGGGCGTGTTGCCCGAAACCGGTATGGCAATCTGTGTTGGGGGAATGAACACGTTGACTCCTGCTCCCTCAATAAATGAAAGGAGAAACTTCTACTTGTGTGGCGTCTCGCATTGGGCAACTTGGATTTTGGAATTTGCAAGCGGCGTGCCTAGCCGCTGAGATGCTCTGCCGCGATAATAGCGGACCACGGCTCCGGACCCCTGGGACCATGTGGAAGTGGCAGTTCCACTATTGCGGGACTTTTAATGCATGACGGCGTTGTTTTGTTCCTCCATGCAACCCACCAAGGGGAATGATATACATGCACGCAGTTTAACAGCACCCACTGTGGAAATAACGAACTACCTTACCTAGAAGGCAACTTACCAATAAAACTACAAAGACGGGATATTAAAGGTCAAGTTCAATCAGCTGTAAACAACGCGCATGGCCAGTGAGCAAGGGCGTGTTGCCCGAAACCGGTATGGCAATCTGTGTTGGGTGAATGAACACGTTGATTCCTGCTCCCTCAATAAATGAAAGGAGAAACTTCTACTTGTGTGGCGTCTCGCACTGGGCAACTTGGATTTTGGAATTTGCAAGCGGCGTGCCTAGCCGCTGAGACGCTCTGCCGCGATAATAGCGGACCACGGCTCCGGACCCCTGGGGCCATGTGGAAGGGGCAGTTCCACGATTGCGGACTTTTAATGCATGACGGCGTTGTTTTGTTCCTCCATGCAACCCACCAACTGGAATGATATACATGCACGCAGTTTAACAGCACCCACTGTGCAAATAACGAACTACCTTACCCAGAACGCAACTTACCAATGAAACTACACAGACGGGATATTAAAGGTCAAGTTCAATCAGCTGTAAACGACGCACATGGCCAGTGAGCAAGGGCGTGTTGCCCGAAACCGGTATGGCAATCTGTGTTGGGGGAATGAACACGTTGACTTCTGCTCCCTCAATAAATGAAAGGAGAAACTTCTACTTGTGTGGCGTCTCGCATTGGGCAACTTGGATTTTGGAATTTGCAAGCGGCGTGCCTAGCCGCTGAGACGCTCTGCCGCGATAATAGCAGACCACGGCTCCGGACCCCTGGGGCCATGTGGAAGTGGCAGTTCCACTATTGCGGGACTTTTAATGCATGACGGCGTTGTTTTGTTCCTCCATGCAACCCACCAAGGGGAATGATATACATGCACGCAGTTTAACAGCACCCACTGTGGAAATAACGAACTACCTTACCTAGAAGGCAACTTACCAATAAAACTACAAAGACGGGATATTAAAGGTCAAGTTCAATCAGCTGTAAACAACGCGCATGGCCAGTGAGCAAGGGCGTGTTGCCCGAAACCGGTATGGCAATCTGTGTTGGGGGAATGAACACGTTGATTCCTGCTCCCTCAATAAATGAAAGGAGAAACTTCTACTTGTGTGGCGGCTCGCATTGGGCAACTTGGATTTTGGAATTTGCAAGCGGCGTGCCTAGCCGCTGAGATGCTCTGCCGCGATAATAGCGGACCACGGCTCCGGACCCCTGGGGCCATGTGGAAGTGGCAGTTCCACTATTGCGGGACTTTTAATGCATGACGGCGTTGTTTTGTTCCTCCATGCAACCCACCAAGGGGAATGATATACATGCACGCAGTTTAACAGCACCCAATTTGGAAATAACGAACTACCTTACCCAGAAGGCATCTTACCAATGAAACTACAAAGACGGGATATTAAAGGTAAAGTTCAATCAGCTGTAAACGACGCGCATGGCCAGTGAGCAAGGGCGTGTTGCCCGAAACCGGTATGGCAATCTGTGTTGGGGGAATGAACACGTTGACTCCTGCTCCCTCAATAAATGAAAGGAGAAACTTCTACTTGTGTGGCGTCTCGCATTGGGCAACTTGGATTTTGGAGTTTGCAAGCGGCGTGCCTAGCCGCTGAGATGCTCTGCCGCGATAATAGCGGACCACGGCTCCGGACCCCTGAGACCATGTGGAAGTGGCAGTTCCACTATTGCGGGACTTTTAATGCATGACGGCGTTGTTTTGTTCCTCCATGCAACCCACCAAGGGGAATGATATACATGCACGCAGTTTAACAGCACCCACTGTGGAAATAACGAACTACCTTACCTAGAAGGCAACTTACCAATAAAACTACAAAGACGGGATATTAAAGGTCAAGTTCAATCAGCTGTAAACAACGCGCATGGCCAGTGAGCAAGGGCGTGTTGCCCGAAACCGGTATGGCAATCTGTGTTGGGGGAATGAACACGTTGATTCCTGCTCCCTCAATAAATGAAAGGAGAAACTTCTACTTGTGTGGCGTCTTGCATTGGGCAACTTGGATTTTGGAATTTGCAAGCGGCGTGCCTAGCCGCTGAGATGCTCTGCCGCGATAATAGCGGACCACGGCTCCGGACCCCTGGGACCATGTGGAAGTGGCAGTTCCACTATTGCGGGACTTTTAATGCATGACGGCGTTGTTTTGTTCCTCCATGCAACCCACCAAGGGGAATGATATACATGCACGCAGTTTAACAGCACCCACTGTGGAAATAACGGACTACCTTACCTAGAAGGCAACTTACCAATGAAACTACAAAGACGGGATATTAAAGGTCAAGTTCAATCAGCTGTAAACGACGCGCATGGCCAGTGAGCAAGGGCGTGTTGCCCGAAACCGGTATGGCAATCTTTGTTGGGGGAATGAACACGTTGACTCCTGCTCCCTCAATAAATGAAAGGAGAAACTTCTACTTGTGTGGCGTCTCGCATTGGGCAACTTGGATTTTGGAATTTGCAAGCGGCGTGCCTAGCCGCTGACACGCTCTGCCGCGATAATAGCGGACCACGGCTCCGGACCCCTGGGGCCATGTGGAAGTGGCACTTCCACTATTGCGGGACTTTTAATGCATGACGGCGTAGTTTTGTTCCTCCATGCAACCCACCAAGGGGAATGATATACATGCACGCAGTTTAACAGCACCCACTGTGGAAATAACGAACTACCTTACCCAGAAGGCAACTTACCAATGAAACTACAAAGACGGGATATTAAAGGTCAAGTTCAATCAGCTATTAACGACGCGCATGCCAGTGAGCAAGGGCGTGTTGCCCGAAACCGGTATGGCAATCTGTGTTGGGGGAATGAACACGTTGACTCCTGCTCCCTCAAAAAATGAAAAGGAGAAACTTCTACTTGTGTAGCATCTCGCATTGGGCAACTTGGATTTTGGAATTTTCAAGCGGCGTGCCTAGCCGCTGAGATGCTCTGCCGCGATAATAGCGGACCACGGCTCCGGACCCCTGGGGCCATGTGGAAGTGGCAGTTCCACTATTGCGGGAGTTTTAATGCATGACGGCGTTGTTTTGTTCCTCCATGCAACCCACCAAGGGGAATGATATACATGCACGCAGTTTAACAGCACCCACTGTGGAAATAACGGACTACCTTACCCAGAAGGCAACTTACCAATGAAACTACAAAGACGGGATATTAAAGGTCAAGTTCAATCAGCTGTAAACGACGCGCATGGCCAGTGAGCAAGGGCGTGTTGCCCGAAACCGGTATGGCAATCTGTGTTGGGGGAATGAACACTTTGACTCCTGCTCCCTCAATAAATGAAAGGAGAAACTTCTACTTGTGTGGCGTCTCGCATTGGGCAACTTGGATTTTGGAATTTGCAAGCGGCGTGCCTAGCCGCTGAGACGCTCTGCCGCGATAATAGCGGACCACGGCTCCGGACCCCTGGGGCCATGTGGAAGTGGCAGTTCCACTATTGCGGGACTTTTAATGCATGACGGCGTTGTTTTGTTCCTCCATGCAACCCACCAAGGGGAATGATATACATGCACGCAGTTTAACAGCACCCACTGTGGAAATAACAAACTACCTTACCCAGAAGGCAACTTACCAATGAAACTACAAAGATGGGATATTAAAGGTCAAGTTCAATCAGCTGTAAACGACGCGCATGGCCAGTGAGCAAGGGCGTGTTGCCCGAAACCGGTATGGCAATCTGTGTTGGGGAATGAACACGTTGACTCCTGCTCCCTCAATAAATGAAAGGAGAAACTTCTACTTGTGTGGCGTCTCGCATTGGGCAACTTGGATTTTGGAATTTGCAAGTGGCGTGCCTAGCCGCTGAGACGCTCTGCCGCGATAATAGCGGACCACGGCTCCGGACCCCTGGGGCCATGTGGAAGTGGCAGTTCCACTATTGCGGGACTTTTAATGCATGACGGCGTTGTTTTGTTCCTCCATGCAACCCACCAAGGGGAATGATATACATGCACGCAGTTTAACAGCACCCACTGTGGAAATAACAAACTACCTTACCCAGAAGGCAACTTACCAATGAAACTACAAAGACGGGATATTAAAGGTCAAGTTCAATCAGCTGTAAACAACGCGTATGGCCAGTGAGCAAGGGCTTGTTGCCCGAAACCGGTATGGCAATCTGTGTTGGGGGAATGAACACGTTGACTCCTGCTCCCTCAATAAATGAAAGGAGAAACTTCTACTTGTGTAGCGTCTCGCATTCGGCAACTTGGATTTTGGAATTTGCAAGCGGCGTGCCTAGCCGCTGAGATGCTCTGCCGCGCGATAATAGCGGACCACGGCTCCGGAACCCTGGGGCCATGTGGAAGTGGCATTTCCACTATTGCGGGACTTTTAATGCATGACGGCATTGTTTTGTTCCTCCATGCAACCCACCAAGGGTAATGATATACATGCACGCAGTTTAACAGCACCCACTGTGGAAATAACGAACTACCTTACCCAGAAGGCAACTTACCAATGAAACTACAAAGATGGGATATTAAAGGTCAAGTTCAATCAGCTGTAAACAACGCGTATGGCGAGTGAGCAAGGGCGTGTTGCCCGAAACCGGTATGGCAATCTGTGTTGGGGGAATGAACACGTTGACTCCTGCTCCCTCAATAAATGAAAGGAGAAACTTCTACTTGTGTAGCGTCTCGCATTGGGCAACTTGGATTTTGGAATTTGCAAGCGGCGTGCCTAGCCGCTGAGATGCTCTGCCGCGATAATAGCGGACCACGGCTCCGGACCCCTGGGGCCATGTGGAAGTGGCAGTTCCACTATTGCGGGACTTTTAATGCATGACGGCATTGTTTTGGTCCTCTATGCAACCCACCAAGGGGAATGATATACATGCACGCAGTTTAACAGCACCCACTGTGGAAATAACGAACTACCTTACCCACAAGGCAACTTACCAATGAAACTACAAAGACGGGATATTAAAGGTCAAGTTCAATCAGCTGTAAACGACGCGCATGGCCAGTAAGCAAGGGCGTGTTGCCCGAAACCGGTATGGCAATCTGTGTTGGGGGAATGAACACGTTGATTCCTGCTCCCTCAATAAATGAAAGGAGAAACTTCTACTTGTGTGGCGTCTCGCATTGGGCAACTTGGATTTTGGAATTTGCAAGCGGCGTGCCTAGCCGCTGAGACGCTCTGCGGCGATAATAGCGGACCACGGCTCCGGACCCCTGGGGCCATGTGGAAGTGGCAGTTCCACTATTGCGGGACTTTTAATGCATGACGGCGTTGTTTTGCTCCTCCATGCAACCCACCAAGGGGAATGACATATATGCACGCAGTTTAACAGCACCCAATTTGGAAATAACGAACTACCTTACCTAGAAGGCAACTTACCAATAAAACTACAAAGACGGGATATTAAAGGTCAAGTTCAATCAGCTGTAAACGACGCGCATGGCCAGTGAGCAAGGGCGTGTTGCCCGAAACCGGTATGGCAATCTGTGTTGGGGGAATGAACACGTTGACTCCTGCTCCCTCAATAAATGAAAGGAGAAACTTCTACTTGTGTGGCGTCTCTTATTGGGCAACTTGGATTTTGGAATTTGCAAGCGGCGTGCCTAGCCGCTGAGATGCTCTGCCGCCATAATAGCGGACCACGGCTCCGGACCCCTGGGACCATGTGGAAGTGGCAGTTCCACTATTGCGGGACTTTTAATGCATGACGGCGTTGTTTTGTTCCTCCATGCAACCCACCAAGGGGAATGATATACATGCACGCAGTTTAACAGCACCCACTGTGGAAATAACGAACTACCTTACCTAGAAGGCAACTTACCAATAAAACTACAAAGACGGGATCTTAAAGGTCAAGTTCAATCAGCTGTAAACAACGCGCATGGCCAGTGAGCAAGGGCGTGTTGCCCGAAACCGGTATGGCAATCTGTGTTGGGGGAATGAACACGTTGATTCCTGCTCCCTCAATAAATGAAAGGAGAAACTTCTACTTGTGTGGCGTCTCGCATTGGGCAACTTGGATTTTGGAATTTGCAAGCGGCGTGCCTAGCCGCTGAGACGCTCTGCCGCGATAATAGCGGACCACGGCTCCGGACCCCTGGGGCCATGTGGAAGGGGCAGTTCCACGATTGCGGACTTTTAATGCATGACGGCGTTGTTTTGTTCCTCCATGCAACCCACCAACTGGAATGGTATACATGCACGCAGTTTAACAGCACCCACTGTGCAAATAACGAACTACCTTACCCAGAACGCACCTTACCAATGAAACTACACAGACGGGATATTAAAGGTCAAGTTCAATCAGCTGTAAACGACGCACATGGCCAGTGAGCAAGGGCATGTTGCCCGAAACCGGTATGGCAATCTGTGTTGGGGGAATGAACACGTTGACTTTTGCTCCCTCAATAAATGAAAGGAGAAACTTCTACTTGTGTGGCGTCTCGCATTGGGCAACTTGGATTTTGGAATTTGCAAGCGGCGTGCCTAGCCGCTGAGACGCTCTGCCGCGATAATAGCAGACCACGGCTCCGGACCCCTGGGGCCATGTGGAAGTGGCAGTTCCACTATTGCGGGACTTTTAATGCATGACGGCGTTGTTTTGTTCCTCCATGCAACCCACCAAGGGGAATGATATACATGCACACAGTTTAACAGCACCCACTGTGGAAATAACGAACTACCTTACCCAGAAGGAAACTTACCAATGAAACTACAAAGACGGGCTATTAAAGGTCAAGTTCAATCAGCTGTAAACGGCGCGCATGGCCAGTGAGGAAAAGCGTGTTGCCCGAAACCGGTATGGCAATCTGTGTTGGGGGAATGAACACGTTGACTCCTGCTCCCTCAATAAATGAAAGGAGAAACTTCTACTTGTGTGGCGTCTCGCATAGGGCAACTTGGATTTTGGAATTTGCAAGCGGCGTGCCTAGCCGCTGAGACGCTCTGCCGCGATAATAGCGGACGACGGCTCCGGACCCCTGGGGCCATGTGGAAGTGGCAGTTCCACTATTGCGGGACTTTTAATGCATGACGGCGCTGTTTTGTTCCTCCATGCAACCCACCAAGGGGAATGATATACATGCACACAGTTTAACAGCACCCACTGTGGAAATAATGAACTACCTTACCCAGAAGGCAACTTACCAATGAAACTACAAAGACGGGATATTAAAGGTCAAGTTCAATCAGCTGTAAACGACGCGCATGGCCAGTGAGCAAGGGCGTGTTGCCCGAAACCGGTATGGCAATCTGTGTTGGGGGAATGAACACTTTGACTCCTGCTCCCTCAATAAATGAAAGGAGAAACTTCTACTTGTGTGGCGTCTCGCATTGGGCAACTTGGATTTTGGAATTTGCAAGCGGCGTGCCTAGCCGCTGAGATGCCCTGCCGCGATAATAGCGGACCACGGTTTCGGACCCCTGGGGCCATGTGGAAGTGGCAGTTCCACTATTGCGGGACTTTTAATGCATGACGGCGTTGTTTTGTTCCTCCATGCAACCCACCAAGGGGAATGATATACATGCACGCAGTTTAACAGCACCCACTGTGGAAATAACGAACTACCTTACCCAGAAGGCAACTTACCAATGAAAGTACAAAGACGGGATATTAAAAGTCAAGTTCAATCAGCTGTAAACGACGTGCATGGCCAGTGAGCAAGGGCGTGTTGCCCGAAACCGGTATGGGAATCTGTGTTGGGGGAATGAACACGTTGACTCCTGCTCCTTCAATAAATGAAAGGAGAAACTTCTACTTGTGTGGCGTCTCGCATTGGGCAACTTGGATTTTGAAATTTGCAAGCGGCGTGCCTAGCCGCTGAGACACTCTGCCGCTATAATAGCGGACCATGGCTCCGGATCTCTGGGGCCATGTGGAAGTGGCAGTTCCACTATTGCGGGAGTTTTAATGCATGACGGCGTTGTTTTGTTCCTCCATGCAACCCACCAAGGGAAATGATATACATGCACGCAGTTTAACAGCACCCACTGTGGAAATAACGAACTACCTTACCCAGAAGGCAACTTACCAATGAAACTACAAACACGGGATATTAAAGGTCAAGTTCAATCAGCTGTAAACGACGCGCATGGCCAGTGAGCAAGGGCGTGTTGCCCGAAACCAGTATGGCAATCTGTGTTGGGGGAATGAACACGTTGACTCCTGCTCCCTCAATAAATGAAAGGAGAAACTTCTACTTGTGTGGCGTCTCGCATTGGGCAACTTGGATTTTGGAATTTGCAAGCGGCGTGCCTAGCCGCTGAGACGCTCTGCCGCGATAATAGCGGACCATGGCTCCGGACCCCTGGGGCCATGTGGAAGTGGTAGTTCCACTATTGCGGGACTTTTAATGCATGACGGCGTTGTTTTGTTCCTCCATGCAACCCACCAAGGGGAATGATATACATGCACGCAGTTTAACAGCACCCAATTTGGAAATAACGAACTACCTTACCCAGAAGGCAACTTACCAATGAAACTACAAAGACGGGATATTAAAGGTAAAGTTCCATCAGCTGTAAACGACGCGCATGGCCAGTGAGCAAGGGCGTGTTGCCCGAAACCGGTATGGCAATCTGTGTTGGCGGAATGAACACGTTGACTCCTGCTCCCTCAATAAATGAAAGGAGAAACTTCTACTTGTGTAGCGTCTCGCATTGGGCAACTTGGATTTTGGAATTTGCAAGCGGCGTGCCTAGCCGCTGAGATGCTCTGCCGCGCGATAATAGCGGACCACGGCTCCGGAACCCTGGGGCCATGTGGAAGTGGCATTTCCACTATTGTGGGACTTTTAATGCATGACGGCATTGTTTTGTTCCTCCATGCAACCCACCAAGGGTAATGATATACATGCACGCAGTTTAACAGCACCCACTGTGGAAATAACGAACTACCTTACCCAGAAGGTAACTTACCAATGAAACTACAAAGACGGGATATTAAAGGTCAAGTTCAATCAGCTGTAAACAACGCGTATGGCGAGTGAGCAAGGGCGTGTTGCCCGAAACCGGTATGGCAATCTGTGTTGGGGGAATGAACACGTTGATTCCTGCTCCCTCAATAAATGAAAGGAGAAACTTCTACTTGTGTGGCGGCTCGCATTGGGCAACTTGGATTTTGGAATTTGCAAGCGGCGTGCCTAGCCGCTGAGACGCTCTGCCGCGATAATAGCGGACCACAGCTCCGGACCCCTGGGGCTATGTGGAAGTGGCAGTTCCACTATTGCGGGACTTTTAATGCATGACGGCGTTGTTTTGTTCCTCCATGCAACCCACCAAGGGGAATGATATACATGCACGCAGTTTAACAGCACCCAATTTGGAAATAACGAACTACCTTACCCAGAAGGCATCTTACCAATGAAACTACAAAGACTGGATATTAAAGGTAAAGTTCAATCAGCTGTAAACGACGCGCATGGCCAGTGAGCAAGGGCGTGTTGCCCGAAACCGGTATGGCAATCTGTGTTGGGGGAATGAACACGTTGACTCCTGCTCCCTCAATAAATGAAAGGAGAAACTTCTACTTGTGTGGCGTCTCGCATTGGGCAACTTGGATTTTGGAATTTGCAAGCGGCGTGCCTAGCCGCTGAGACGCTCTGCCGCGATAATAGCGGACCACGGCTCCGGACCCCTGGGGCCATGTGGAAGGGGCAGTTCCACGATTGCGGTCTTTTAATGCATGACGGCGTTGTTTTGTTCCTCCATGCAACCCACCAACTGGAATGATATACATGCACGCAGTTTAACAGCACCCACTGTGCAAATAACGAACTACCTTACCCAGAACGCAACTTACCAATGAAACTACACAGACGGGATATTAAAGGTCAAGTTCAATCAGCTGTAAACGACGCACATGGCCAGTGAGCAAGGGCGTGTTGCCCGAAACCGGTATGGCAATCTGTGTTGGGGGAATGAACACGTTGACTTCTGCTCCCTCAATAAATGAAAGGAGAAACTTCTACTTGTGTGGCGTCTCGCATTGGGCAACTTGGATTTTGGAATTTGCAAGCGGCGTGCCTAGCCGCTGAGACGCTCTGCCGCGATAATAGCAGACCACGGCTCCGGACCCCTGGGGCCATGTGGAAGTGGCAGTTCCACTATTGCGGGACTTTTAATGCATGACGGCGTTGTTTTGTTCCTCCATGCAACCCACCAAGGGGAATGATATACATGCACGCAGTTTAACAGCACCCACTGTGGAAATAACGAACTACCTTACCTAGAAGGCAACTTACCAATAAAACTACAAAGACGGGATATTAAAGGTCAAGTTCAATCAGCTGTAAACAACGCGCATGGCCAGTGAGCAAGGGCGTGTTGCCCGAAACCGGTATGGCAATCTGTGTTGGGGGAATGAACACGTTGATTCCTGCTCCCTCAATAAATGAAAGGAGAAACTTCTACTTGTGTGGCGGCTCGCATTGGGCAACTTGGATTTTGGAATTTGCAAGCGGCGTGCCTAGCCGCTGAGACGCTCTGCCGCGATAATAGCGGACCACGGCTCCGGACCCCTGGGGCCATGTGGAAGTGGCAGTTCCACTATTGCGGGACTTTTAATGCATGACGGCATTGTTTTGTTCCTCCATGCAACCCACCAAGGGGAATGATATACATGCACGCAGTTTAACAGCACCCAATTTGGAAATAACGAACAACCTTACCCAGAAGGCATCTTACCAATGAAACTACAAAGACGGGATATTAAAGGTAAAGTTCAATCAGCTGTAAACGACGCGCATGGCCAGTGAGCAAGGGCGTGTTGCCCGAAACCGGTATGGCAATCTGTGTTGGGGGAATGAACACGTTGACTCCTGCTCCCTCAATAAATGAAAGGAGAAACTTCTACTTGTGTGGCGTCTCGCATTGGGCAACTTGGATTTTGGAGTTTGCAAGCGGTGTGCCTAGCCGCTGAGATGCTCTGCCGCGATAATAGCGGACCACGGCTCCGGACCCCTGAGACCATGTGGAAGTGGCAGTTCCACTATTGCGGGACTTTTAATGCATGACGGCGTTGTTTTGTTCCTCCATGCAACCCACCAAGGGGAATGATATACATGCACGCAGTTTAACAGCACCCACTGTGGAAATAACGAACTACCTTACCTAGAAGGCAACTTACCAATAAAACTACAAAGACTGGATATTAAAGGTCAAGTTCAATCAGCTGTAAACAATGCGCATGGCCAGTGAGCAAGGGCGTGTTGCCCGAAACCGGTATGGCAATCTGTGTTGGGGGAATGAACACGTTGATTCCTGCTCCCTCAATAAATGAAAGGAGAAACTTCTACTTGTGTGGCGTCTCGCATTGGGCAACTTGGATTTTTGGAATTTGCAAGCGGCGTGCCTAGCCGCTGAGACGCTCTGCTGCGATAATAGTGGACCACGGCTCCGGACCCCTGGGGCCATGTGGAAGGGGCAGTTCCACGATTGCGGACTTTTAATGCATGACGGCGTTGTTTTGTTCCTCCATGCAACCCACCAACTGGAATGATATACATGCACGCAGTTTAACAGCACCGACTGTGGAAATAACGAACTACCTTACCCAGAAGGCAACTTACCAATGAAACTACAAAGACGGGATATTAAAGGTCAAGTTCAATCAGCTGTAAACGACGCGCATGGCCAGTGAGCAAGGGCGTGTTGCCCGAAACCGGTATGGCAATCTGTGTTGGGGGAATGAACACGTTGACTCCTGCTCCCTCAATAAATGAAAGGAGAAACTTCTACTTGTGTGGCGTCTTGCATTGGGCAACTTGGATTTTGGAATTTGCAAGCGGCGTGCCTAGCCGCTGACACGCTCTGCCGCGATAATAGCGGACCACGGCTCCGGACCCCTGGGGCCATGTGGAAGTGGCACTTCCACTATTGCGGGACTTTTAATGCATGACGGCGTAGTTTTGTTCCTCCATGCAACCCACCAAGGGGAATGATATACATGCACGCAGTTTAACAGCACCCACTGTGGAAATAACGAACTACCTTACCCAGAAGGCAACTTACCAATGAAACTACAAAGACGGGATATTAAAGGTCAAGTTCAATCAGCTATAAACGACGCGCATGCCAGTGAGCAAGGGCGTGTTGCCCGAAACCGGTATGGCAATCTGTGTTGGGGGAATGAACACGTTGACTCCTGCTCCCTCAAAAAATGAAAGGAGAAACTTCTACTTGTGTAGCATCTCGCATTGGGCAACTTGGATTTTGGAATTTGCAAGCGGCGTGCCTAGCCGCTGAGACGCTCTGCCGCGATAATAGCGGACCACGGCTCCGGACCCCTGGGGCCATGTGGAAGTGGCAGTTCCACTATTGCGGGACTTTTAATGCATGACGGCGTTGTTTTGTTCCCCCATGCAACCCACCAAGGGGAATGATATACATGCACGCAGTTTAACAGCACCCACTGTGGAAATAACAAACTACCTTACCCAGAAGGCAACTTACCAATGAAACTACAAAGATGGGATATTAAAGGTCAAGTTCAATCAGCTGTAAACGACGCGCATGGCCAGTGAGCAAGGGCGTGTTGCCCGAAACCGGTATGGCAATCTGTGTTGGGGAATGAACACGTTGACTCCTGCTCCCTCAATAAATGAAAGGAGAAACTTCTACTTGTGTGGCGTCTCGCATTGGGCAACTTGGATTTTGGAATTTGCAAGCGGCGTGCCTAGCCGCTGAGACGCTCTGCCGCGATAATAGCGGACCACAGCTCCGGACCCCTGGGGCCATGTGGAAGTGGCAGTTCCACTATTGCGGGACTTTTAATGCATGACGGCGTTGTTTTGTTCCTCCATGCAACCCACCAAGGGGAATGATATACATGCACGCAGTTTAACAGCACCCACTGTGGAAATAACAAACTACCTTACCCAGAAGGCAACTTACCAATGAAACTACAAAGACGGGATATTAAAGGTCAAGTTCGATCAGCTGTAAACAACGCGTATGGCCAGTGAGCAAGGGCTTGTTGCCCGAAACCGGTATGGCAATCTGTGTTGGGGGAATGAACACGTTGACTCCTGCTCCCTCAATAAATGAAAGGAGAAACTTCTACTTGTGTAGCGTCTCGCATTGGGCAACTTGGATTTTGGAATTTGCAAGCGGCGTGCCTAGCCGCTGAGATGCTCTGCCGCGCGATAATAGCGGACCACGGCTCCGGAACCCTGGGGCCATGTGGAAGTGGCATTTCCACTATTGCGGGACTTTTAATGCATGACGGCATTGTTTTGTTCCTCCATGCAACCCACCAAGGGTAATGATATACATGCACGCAGTTTAACAGCACCCACTGTGGAAATAACGAACTACCTTACCCAGAAGGCAACTTACCAATGAAACTACAAAGACGGGATATTAAAGGTCAAGTTCAATCAGCTGTAAACAACGCGTATGGCGAGTGAGCAAGGGCGTGTTGCCCGAAACCGGTATGGCAATCTGTGTTGGGGGAATGAACACGTTGACTCCTGCTCCCTCAATAAATGAAAGGAGAAACTTCTACTTGTGTAGCGTCTCGCATTGGGCAACTTGGATTTTGGAATTTGCAAGCGGCGTGCCTAGCCGCTGAGATGCTCTGCCGCGATAATAGCGGACCACGGCTCCGGACCCCTGGGGCCATGTGGAAGTGGCAGTTCCACTATTGCGGGACTTTTAATGCATGACGGCATTGTTTTGGTCCTCTATGCAACCCACCAAGGGGAATGATATACATGCACGCAGTTTAACAGCACCCACTGTGGAAATAACGAACTACCTTACCCACAAGGCAACTTACCAATGAAACTACAAAGACGGGATATTAAAGGTCAAGTTCAATCAGCTGTAAACGACGCGCATGGCCAGTAAGCAAGGGCGTGTTGCCCGAAACCGGTATGGCAATCTGTGTTGGGGGAATGAACACGTTGACTCCTGCTCCCTCAATAAATGAAAGGAGAAACTTCTACTTGTGTGGCGTCTTGCATTGGGCAACTTGGATTTTGGAATTTGCAAGCGGCGTGCCTAGCCGCTGACACGCTCTGCCGCGATAATAGCGGACCACGGCTCCGGACCCCTGGGGCCATGTGGAAGTGGCACTTCCACTATTGCGGGACTTTTAATG
The DNA here is from genome assembly GCF_964204655.1 of Triturus cristatus. Lineage (NCBI taxonomy): Eukaryota > Metazoa > Chordata > Amphibia > Caudata > Salamandridae > Triturus > Triturus cristatus. The sequence goes on from NC_140579.1 coordinate 195,823,937, forward strand.
CATGACGGCGTAGTTTTGTTCCTCCATGCAACCCACCAAGGGGAATGATATACATGCACGCAGTTTAACAGCACCCACTGTGGAAATAACGAACTACCTTACCCAGAAGGCAACTTACCAATGAAACTACAAAGACGGGATATTAAAGGTCAAGTTCAATCAGCTATAAACGACGCGCATGCCAGTGAGCAAGGGCGTGTTGCCCGAAACCGGTATGGCAATCTGTGTTGGGGGAATGAACACGTTGACTCCTGCTCCCTCAAAAAATGAAAGGAGAAACTTCTACTTGTGTAGCATCTCGCATTGGGCAACTTGGATTTTGGAATTTGCAAGCGGCGTGCCTAGCCGCTGAGACGCTCTGCCGCGATAATAGCGGACCACGGCTCCGGACCCCTGGGGCCATGTGGAAGTGGCAGTTCCACTATTGCGGGACTTTTAATGCATGACGGCGTTGTTTTGTTCCCCCATGCAACCCACCAAGGGGAATGATATACATGCACGCAGTTTAACAGCACCCACTGTGGAAATAACAAACTACCTTACCCAGAAGGCAACTTACCAATGAAACTACAAAGATGGGATATTAAAGGTCAAGTTCAATCAGCTGTAAACGACGCGCATGGCCAGTGAGCAAGGGCGTGTTGCCCGAAACCGGTATGGCAATCTGTGTTGGGGAATGAACACGTTGACTCCTGCTCCCTCAATAAATGAAAGGAGAAACTTCTACTTGTGTGGCGTCTCGCATTGGGCAACTTGGATTTTGGAATTTGCAAGCGGCGTGCCTAGCCGCTGAGACGCTCTGCCGCGATAATAGCGGACCACGGCTCCGGACCCCTGGGGCCATGTGGAAGTGGCAGTTCCACTATTGCGGGACTTTTAATGCATGACGGCGTTGTTTTGTTCCTCCATGCAACCCACCAAGGGGAATGATATACATGCACGCAGTTTAACAGCACCCACTGTGGAAATAACAAACTACCTTACCCAGAAGGCAACTTACCAATGAAACTACAAAGACGGGATATTAAAGGTCAAGTTCGATCAGCTGTAAACAACGCGTATGGCCAGTGAGCAAGGGCTTGTTGCCCGAAACCGGTATGGCAATCTGTGTTGGGGGAATGAACACGTTGACTCCTGCTCCCTCAATAAATGAAAGGAGAAACTTCTACTTGTGTAGCGTCTCGCATTGGGCAACTTGGATTTTGGAATTTGCAAGCGGCGTGCCTAGCCGCTGAGATGCTCTGCCGCGCGATAATAGCGGACCACGGCTCCGGAACCCTGGGGCCATGTGGAAGTGGCATTTCCACTATTGCGGGACTTTTAATGCATGACGGCATTGTTTTGTTCCTCCATGCAACCCACCAAGGGTAATGATATACATGCACGCAGTTTAACAGCACCCACTGTGGAAATAACGAACTACCTTACCCAGAAGGCAACTTACCAATGAAACTACAAAGACGGGATATTAAAGGTCAAGTTCAATCAGCTGTAAACAACGCGTATGGCGAGTGAGCAAGGGCGTGTTGCCCGAAACCGGTATGGCAATCTGTGTTGGGGGAATGAACACGTTGACTCCTGCTCCCTCAATAAATGAAAGGAGAAACTTCTACTTGTGTAGCGTCTCGCATTGGGCAACTTGGATTTTGGAATTTGCAAGCGGCGTGCCTAGCCGCTGAGATGCTCTGCCGCGATAATAGCGGACCACGGCTCCGGACCCCTGGGGCCATGTGGAAGTGGCAGTTCCACTATTGCGGGACTTTTAATGCATGACGGCATTGTTTTGGTCCTCTATGCAACCCACCAAGGGGAATGATATACATGCACGCAGTTTAACAGCACCCACTGTGGAAATAACGAACTACCTTACCCACAAGGCAACTTACCAATGAAACTACAAAGACGGGATATTAAAGGTCAAGTTCAATCAGCTGTAAACGACGCGCATGGCCAGTAAGCAAGGGCGTGTTGCCCGAAACCGGTATGGCAATCTGTGTTGGGGGAATGAACACGTTGACTCCTGCTCCCTCAATAAATGAAAGGAGAAACTTCTACTTGTGTAGCGTCTCGCATTGGGCAACTTGGATTTTGGAATTTGCAAGCGGCGTGCCTAGCCGCTGAGATGCTCTGCCGCGCGATAATAGCGGACCACGGCTCCGGACCCCTGGGGCCATGTGGAAGTGGCACTTCCACTATTGCGGGACTTTTAATGCATGACGGCGTAGTTTTGTTCCTCCATGCAACCCACCAAGGGGAATGATATACATGCACGCAGTTTAACAGCACCCACTGTGGAAATAACGAACTACCTTACCCAGAAGGCAACTTACCAATGAAACTACAAAGACGGGATATTAAAGGTCAAGTTCAATCAGCTATAAACGACGCGCATGCCAGTGAGCAAGGGCGTGTTGCCCGAAACCGGTATGGCAATCTGTGTTGGGGGAATGAACACGTTGACTCCTGCTCCCTCAAAAAATGAAAGGAGAAACTTCTACTTGTGTAGCATCTCGCATTGGGCAACTTGGATTTTGGAATTTGCAAGCGGCGTGCCTAGCCGCTGAGACGCTCTGCCGCGATAATAGCGGACCACGGCTCCGGACCCCTGGGGCCATGTGGAAGTGGCAGTTCCACTATTGCGGGACTTTTAATGCATGACGGCGTTGTTTTGTTCCCCCATGCAACCCACCAAGGGGAATGATATACATGCACGCAGTTTAACAGCACCCACTGTGGAAATAACAAACTACCTTACCCAGAAGGCAACTTACCAATGAAACTACAAAGATGGGATATTAAAGGTCAAGTTCAATCAGCTGTAAACGACGCGCATGGCCAGTGAGCAAGGGCGTGTTGCCCGAAACCGGTATGGCAATCTGTGTTGGGGAATGAACACGTTGACTCCTGCTCCCTCAATAAATGAAAGGAGAAACTTCTACTTGTGTGGCGTCTCGCATTGGGCAACTTGGATTTTGGAATTTGCAAGCGGCGTGCCTAGCCGCTGAGACGCTCTGCCGCGATAATAGCGGACCACGGCTCCGGACCCCTGGGGCCATGTGGAAGTGGCAGTTCCACTATTGCGGGACTTTTAATGCATGACGGCGTTGTTTTGTTCCTCCATGCAACCCACCAAGGGGAATGATATACATGCACGCAGTTTAACAGCACCCACTGTGGAAATAACAAACTACCTTACCCAGAAGGCAACTTACCAATGAAACTACAAAGACGGGATATTAAAGGTCAAGTTCGATCAGCTGTAAACAACGCGTATGGCCAGTGAGCAAGGGCTTGTTGCCCGAAACCGGTATGGCAATCTGTGTTGGGGGAATGAACACGTTGACTCCTGCTCCCTCAATAAATGAAAGGAGAAACTTCTACTTGTGTAGCGTCTCGCATTGGGCAACTTGGATTTTGGAATTTGCAAGCGGCGTGCCTAGCCGCTGAGATGCTCTGCCGCGCGATAATAGCGGACCACGGCTCCGGAACCCTGGGGCCATGTGGAAGTGGCATTTCCACTATTGCGGGACTTTTAATGCATGACGGCATTGTTTTGTTCCTCCATGCAACCCACCAAGGGTAATGATATACATGCACGCAGTTTAACAGCACCCACTGTGGAAATAACGAACTACCTTACCCAGAAGGCAACTTACCAATGAAACTACAAAGACGGGATATTAAAGGTCAAGTTCAATCAGCTGTAAACAACGCGTATGGCGAGTGAGCAAGGGCGTGTTGCCCGAAACCGGTATGGCAATCTGTGTTGGGGGAATGAACACGTTGACTCCTGCTCCCTCAATAAATGAAAGGAGAAACTTCTACTTGTGTAGCGTCTCGCATTGGGCAACTTGGATTTTGGAATTTGCAAGCGGCGTGCCTAGCCGCTGAGATGCTCTGCCGCGATAATAGCGGACCACGGCTCCGGACCCCTGGGGCCATGTGGAAGTGGCAGTTCCACTATTGCGGGACTTTTAATGCATGACGGCATTGTTTTGGTCCTCTATGCAACCCACCAAGGGGAATGATATACATGCACGCAGTTTAACAGCACCCACTGTGGAAATAACGAACTACCTTACCCACAAGGCAACTTACCAATGAAACTACAAAGACGGGATATTAAAGGTCAAGTTCAATCAGCTGTAAACGACGCGCATGGCCAGTAAGCAAGGGCGTGTTGCCCGAAACCGGTATGGCAATCTGTGTTGGGGGAATGAACACGTTGACTCCTGCTCCCTCAATAAATGAAAGGAGAAACTTCTACTTGTGTAGCGTCTCGCATTGGGCAACTTGGATTTTGGAATTTGCAAGCGGCGTGCCTAGCCGCTGAGATGCTCTGCCGCGCGATAATAGCGGACCACGGCTCCGGAACCCTGGGGCCATGTGGAAGTGGCATTTCCACTATTGCGGGACTTTTAATGCATGACGGCATTGTTTTGTTCCTCCATGCAACCCACCAAGGGTAATGATATACATGCACGCAGTTTAACAGCACCCACTGTGGAAATAACGAACTACCTTACCCAGAAGGCAACTTACCAATGAAACTACAAAGACGGGATATTAAAGGTCAAGTTCAATCAGCTGTAAACAACGCGTATGGCGAGTGAGCAAGGGCGTGTTGCCCGAAACCGGTATGGCAATCTGTGTTGGGGGAATGAACACGTTGACTCCTGCTCCCTCAATAAATGAAAGGAGAAACTTCTACTTGTGTAGCGTCTCGCATTGTTCAACTTGGATTTTGGAATTTGCAAGCGGCGTGCCTAGCCGCTGAGATGCTCTGCCGCGATAATAGCGGACCACGGCTCCGGACCCCTGGGGCCATGTGGAAGTGGCAGTTCCACTATTGCGGGACTTTTAATGCATGACGGCATTGTTTTGGTCCTCTATGCAACCCACCAAGGGGAATGATATACATGCACGCAGTTTAACAGCACCCACTGTGGAAATAACGAACTACCTTACCCACAAGGCGACTTACCAATGAAACTACAAAGACGGGATATTAAAGGTCAAGTTCAATCAGCTGTAAACGACGCGCATGGCCAGTAAGCAAGGGCGTGTTGCCCGAAACCGGTATGGCAATCTGTGTTGGGGGAATGAACACGTTGATTCCTGCTCCCTCAATAAATGAAAGGAGAAACTTCTACTTGTGTGGCGTGTCGCATTGGGCAACTTGGATTTTGGAATTTGCAAGCGGCGTGCCTAGCCGCTGAGACGCTCTGCCGCGATAATAGCGGACCACGGCTCCGGACCCCTGGGGCCATGTGGAAGTGGCAGTTCCACTATTGCGGGACTTTTAATGCATGACGGCGTTGTTTTGTTCCTCCATGCAACCCACCAAGGGGAATGACATATATGCACGCAGTTTAACAGCACCCAATTTGGAAATAACGAACTACCTTACCTAGAAGGCAACTTACCAATAAAACTACAAAGACGGGATATTAAAGGTCAAGTTCAATCAGCTGTAAACGACGCGCATGGCCAGTGAGCAAGGGCGTGTTGCCCGAAACCGGTATGGCAATCTGTGTTGGGGGAATGAACACGTTGACTCCTGCTCCCTCAATAAATGAAAGGAGAAACTTCTACTTGTGTGGCGTCTCTTATTGGGCAACTTGGATTTTGGAATTTGCAAGCGGCGTGCCTAGCCGCTGAGATGCTCTGCCGCGATAATAGCGGACCACGGCTCCGGACCCCTGGGACCATGTGGAAGTGGCAGTTCCACTATTGCGGGACTTTTAATGCATGACGGCGTTGTTTTGTTCCTCCATGCAACCCACCAAGGGGAATGATATACATGCACGCAGTTTAACAGCACCCACTGTGGAAATAACGAACTACCTTACCTAGAAGGCAACTTACCAATAAAACTACAAAGACGGGATATTAAAGGTCAAGTTCAATCAGCTGTAAACAACGCGCATGGCCAGTGAGCAAGGGCGTGTTGCCCGAAACCGGTATGGCAATCTGTGTTGGGGGAATGAACACGTTGATTCCTGCTCCCTCAATAAATGAAAGGAGAAACTTCTACTTGTGTGGCGTCTCGCATTGGGCAACTTGGATTTTGGAATTTGCAAGCGGCGTGCCTAGCCGCTGAGACGCTCTGCCGCGATAAAAGCGGACCACGGCTCCGGACCCCTGGGGCCATGTGGAAGGGGCAGTTCCACGATTGCGGACTTTTAATGCATGACGGCGTTGTTTTGTTCCTCCATGCAACCCACCAACTGGAATGGTATACATGCACGCAGTTTAACAGCACCCACTGTGCAAATAACGAACTACCTTACCCAGAACGCACCTTACCAATGAAACTACACAGACGGGATATTAAAGGTCAAGTTCAATCAGCTGTAAACGACGCACATGGCCAGTGAGCAAGGGCGTGTTGCCCGAAACCGGTATGGCAATCTGTGTTGGGGGAATGAACACGTTGATTCCTGCTCCCTCAATAAATGAAAGGAGAAACTTCTACTTGTGTGGGGTCTCGCATTGGGCAACTTGGATTTTGGAATTTGCAAGCGGCGTGCCTAGCCGCTGAGACGCTCTGCCGCGATAATAGCAGACCACGGCTCCGGACCCCTGGGGCCATGTGGAAGTGGCAGTTCCACTATTGCGGGACTTTTAATGCATGACGGCGTTGTTTTGTTCCTCCATGCAACCCACCAAGGGGAATGATATACATGCACGCAGTTTAACAGCACCCACTGTGGAAATAACGAACTACCTTACCCAGAAGGAAACTTACCAATGAAACTACAAAGACGGGCTATTAAAGGTCAAGTTCAATCAGCTGTAAACGACGCGCATGGCCAGTGAGGAAAAGCGTGTTGCCCGAAACCGGTATGGCAATCTGTGTTGGGGGAATGAACACGTTGACTCCTGCTCCCTCAATAAATGAAAGGAGAAACTTCTACTTGTGTGGCGTCTCGCATAGGGCAACTTGGATTTTGGAATTTGCAAGCGGCGTGCCTAGCCGCTGAGATGCCCTGCCGCGATAATAGCGGACCACGGTTTCGGACCCCTGGGGCCATGTGGAAGTGGCAGTTCCACTATTGCGAGACTTTTAATGCATGACGGCGTTGTTTTGTTCCTCCATGCAACCCACCAAGGGGAATGATATACATGCACGCAGTTTAACAGCACCCACTGTGGAAATAACGAACTACCTTACCCAGAAGGCAACTTACCAATGAAAGTACAAAGACGGGATATTAAAAGTCAAGTTCAATCAGCTGTAAACGACGTGCATGGCCAGTGAGCAAGGGCGTGTTGCCCGAAACCGGTATGGCAATCTGTGTTGGGGGAATGAACACGTTGACTCCTGCTCCTTCAATAAATGAAAGGAGAAACTTCTACTTGTGTGGCGTCTCGCATTGGGCAACTTGGATTTTGGAATTTGCAAGCGGCGTGCCTAGCCGCTGAGACACTCTGCCGCTATAATAGCGGACCATGGCTCCGGACCTCTGGGGCCATGTGGAAGTGGCAGTTCCACTATTGCGGGAGTTTTAATGCATGACGGCGTTGTTTTGTTCCTCCATGCAACCCACCAAGGGAAATGATATACATGCACGCAGTTTAACAGCACCCACTGTGGAAATAACGAACTACCTTACCCAGAAGGCAACTTACCAATGAAACTACAAACACGGGATATTAAAGGTCAAGTTCAATCAGCTGTAAACGACGCGCATGGCCAGTGAGCAAGGGCGTGTTGCCCGAAACCAGTATGGCAATCTGTGTTGGGGGAATGAACACGTTGACTCCTGCTCCCTCAATAAATGAAAGGAGAAACTTCTACTTGTGTGGCGTCTCGCAATGGGCAACTTGGATTTTGGAATTTGCAAGCGGCGTGCCTAGCCGCTGAGACGCTCTGCCGCGATAATAGCGGACCATGGCTCCGGACCCCTGGGGCCATGTGGAAGTGGTAGTTCCACTATTGCGGGACTTTTAATGCATGACGGCGTTGTTTTGTTCCTCCATGCAACCCACCAAGGGGAATGATATACATGCACGCAGTTTAACAGCACCCAATTTGGAAATAACGAACTACCTTACCCAGAAGGCAACTTACCAATGAAACTACAAAGACGGGATATTAAAGGTAAAGTTCCATCAGCTGTAAACGACGCGCATGGCCAGTGAGCAAGGGCGTGTTGCCCGAAACCGGTATGGCAATCTGTGTTGGCGGAATGAACACGTTGACTCCTGCTCCCTCAATAAATGAAAGGAGAAACTTCTACTTGTGTAGCGTCTCGCATTGGGCAACTTGGATTTTGGAATTTGCAAGCGGCGTGCCTAGCCGCTGAGATGCTCTGCCGCGCGATAATAGCGGACCACGGCTCCGGAACCCTGGGGCCATGTGGAAGTGGCATTTCCACTATTGCGGGACTTTTAATGCATGACGGCATTGTTTTGTTCCTCCATGCAACCCACCAAGGGTAATGATATACATGCACGCAGTTTAACAGCACCCACTGTGGAAATAACGAACTACCTTACCCAGAAGGCAACTTACCAATGAAACTACAAAGACGGGATATTAAAGGTCAAGTTCAATCAGCTGTAAACAACGCGTATGGCGAGTGAGCAAGGGCGTGTTGCCCGAAACCGGTATGGCAATCTGTGTTGGGGGAATGAACACGTTGACTCCTGCTCCCTCAATAAATGAAAGGAGAAACTTCTACTTGTGTAGCGTCTCGCATTGGGCAACTTGGATTTTGGAATTTGCAAGCGGCGTGCCTAGCCGCTGAGATGCTCTGCCGCGATAATAGCGGACCACGGCTCCGGACCCCTGGGGCCATGTGGAAGTGGCAGTTCCACTATTGCGGGACTTTTAATGCATGACGGCATTGTTTTGGTCCTCCATGCAACCCACCAAGGGGAATGATATACATGCACGCAGTTTAACAGCACCCACTGTGGAAATAACGAACTACCTTACCCACAAGGCAACTTACCAATGAAACTACAAAGACGGGATATTAAAGGTCAAGTTCAATCAGCTGTAAACGACGCGCATGGCCAGTAAGCGAGGGCGTGTTGCCCGAAACCGGTATGGCAATCTGTGTTGGGGGAATGAACACGTTGATTCCTGCTCCCTCAATAAATGAAAGGAGAAACTTCTACTTGTGTGGCGTCTCGCATTGGGCAACTTGGATTTTGGAATTTGCAAGCGGCGTGCCTAGCCGCTGAGACGCTCTGCCGCGATAATAGCGGACCACGGCTCCGGACCCCTGGGGCCATGTGGAAGTGGCAGTTCCACTATTGCGGGACTTTTAATGCATGACGGCGTTGTTTTGTTCCTCCATGCAACCCACCAAGGGGAATGACATATATGCACGCAGTTTAACAGCACCCAATTTGGAAATAACGAACTACCTTACCTAGAAGGCAACTTACCAATAAAACTACAAAGACGGGATATTAAAGGTCAAGTTCAATCAGCTGTAAACGACGCGCATGGCCAGTGAGCAAGGGCGTGTTGCCCGAAACCGGTATGGCAATCTGTGTTGGGGGAATGAACACGTTGACTCCTGCTCCCTCAATAAATGAAAGGAGAAACTTCTACTTGTGTGGCGTCTCGCATTGGGCAACTTGGATTTTGGAATTTGCAAGCGGCGTGCCTAGCCGCTGAGATGCTCTGCCGCGATAATAGCGGACCACGGCTCCGGACCCCTGGGACCATGTGGAAGTGGCAGTTCCACTATTGCGGGACTTTTAATGCATGACGGCGTTGTTTTGTTCCTCCATGCAACCCACCAAGGGGAATGATATACATGCACGCAGTTTAACAGCACCCACTGTGGAAATAACGAACTACCTTACCTAGAAGGCAACTTACCAATAAAACTACAAAGACGGGATATTAAAGGTCAAGTTCAATCAGCTGTAAACAACGCGCATGGCCAGTGAGCAAGGGCGTGTTGCCCGAAACCGGTATGGCAATCTGTGTTGGGGGAATGAACACGTTGATTCCTGCTCCCTCAATAAATGAAAGGAGAAACTTCTACTTGTGTGGCGTCTCGCATTGGGCAACTTGGATTTTGGAATTTGCAAGCGGCGTGCCTAGCCGCTGAGACGCTCTGCCGCGATAATAGCGGACCACGGCTCCGGACCCCTGGGGCCATGTGGAAGGGGCAGTTCCACGATTGCGGACTTTTAATGCATGACGGCGTTGTTTTGTTCCTCCATGCAACCCACCAACTGGAATGATATACATGCACGCAGTTTAACAGCACCCACTGTGCAAATAACGAACTACCTTACCCAGAACGCAACTTACCAATGAAACTACACAGACGGGATATTAAAGGTCAAGTTCAATCAGCTGTAAACGACGCACATGGCCAGTGAGCAAGGGCGTGTTGCCCGAAACCGGTATGGCAATCTGTGTTGGGGGAATGAACACGTTGACTTCTGCTCCCTCAATAAATGAAAGGAGAAACTTCTACTTGTGTGGCGTCTCGCATTGGGCAACTTGGATTTTGGAATTTGCAAGCGGCGTGCCTAGCCGCTGAGACGCTCTGCCGCGATAATAGCAGACCACGGCTCCGGACCCCTGGGGCCATGTGGAAGTGGCAGTTCCACTATTGCGGGACTTTTAATGCATGACGGCGTTGTTTTGTTCCTCCATGCAACCCACCAAGGGGAATGATATACATGCACGCAGTTTAACAGCACCCACTGTGGAAATAACGAACTACCTTACCCCGAAGGAAACTTACCAATGAAACTACAAAGACGGGCTATTAAAGGTCAAGTTCAATCAGCTGTAAACGACGCGCATGGCCAGTGAGGAAAAGCGTGTTGCCCGAAACCGGTATGGCAATCTGTGTTGGGGGAATGAACACGTTGACTCCTGCTCCCTCAATAAATGAAAGGAGAAACTTCTACTTGTGTGGCGTCTCGCATAGGGCAACTTGGATTTTGGAATTTGCAAGCGGCGTGCCTAGCCGCTGAGACGCTCTGCCGCGATAATAGCGGACCACGGCTCCGGACCCCTGGGGCCATGTGGAAGTGGCAGTTCCACTATTGCGGGACTTTTAATGCATGACGGCGTTGTTTTGTTCCTCCATGCAACCCACCAAGGGGAATGATATACATGCACACAGTTTAACAGCACCCACTGTGGAAATAACGAACTACCTTACCCAGAAGGCAACTTACCAATGAAACTACAAAGACGGGATATTAAAGGTCAAGTTCAATCAGCTGTAAACGACGCGCATGGCCAGTGAGCAAGGGCGTGTTGCCCGAAACCGGTATGGCAATCTGTGTTGGGGGAATGAACACTTTGACTCCTGCTCCCTCAATAAATGAAAGGAGAAACTTCTACTTGTGTGGCGTCTCGCATTGGGCAACTTGGATTTTGGAATTTGCAAGCGGCGTGCCTAGCCGCTGAGATGCCCTGCCGCGATAATAGCGGACCACGGTTTCGGACCCCTGGGGCCATGTGGAAGTGGCAGTTCCACTATTGCGGGACTTTTAATGCATGACGGCGTTGTTTTGTTCCTCCATGCAACCCACCAAGGGGAATGATATACATGCACGCAGTTTAACAGCACCCACTGTGGAAATAACGAACTACCTTACCCAGAAGGCAACTTACCAATGAAAGTACAAAGACGGGATATTAAAAGTCAATTTCAATCAGCTGTAAACGACGTGCATGGCCAGTGAGCAAGGGCGTGTTGCCCGAAACCGGTATGGCAATCTGTGTTGGGGGAATGAACACGTTGACTCCTGCTCCTTCAATAAATGAAAGGAGAAACTTCTACTTGTGTGGCGTCTCGCATTGGGCAACTTGGATTTTGGAATTTGCAAGCGGCGTGCCTAGCCGCTGAGACACTCTGCCGCTATAATAGCGGACCATGGCTCCGGACCTCTGGGGCCATGTGGAAGTGGCAGTTCCACTATTGCGGGAGTTTTAATGCATGACGGCGTTGTTTTGTTCCTCCATGCAACCCACCAAGGGAAATGATATACATGCACGCAGTTTAACAGCACCCACTGTGGAAATAACGAACTACCTTACTCAGAAGGCAACTTACCAATGAAACTACAAACACGGGATATTAAAGGTCAAGTTCAATCAGCTGTAAACGACGCGCATTGCCAGTGAGCAAGGGCGTGTTGCCCGAAACCAGTATGGCAATCTGTGTTGGGGGAATGAACACGTTGACTCCTGCTCCCTCAATAAATGAAAGGAGAAACTTCTACTTGTGTGGCGTCTCGCATTGGGCAACTTGGATTTTGGAATTTGCAAGCGGCGTGCCTAGCCGCTGAGACGCTCTGCAGCGATAATAGCGGACCATGGCTCCGGACCCCTGGGGCCATGTGGAAGTGGTAGTTCCACTATTGCAGGACTTTTAATGCATGACGGCGTTGTTTTGTTCCTCCATGCAACCCACCAAGGGGAATGATATACATGCACGCAGTTTAACAGCACCCAATTTGGAAATAACGAACTACCTTACCCAGAAGGCAACTTACCAATGAAACTACAAAGACGGGATATTAAAGGTAAAGTTCCATCAGCTGTAAACGACGCGCATGGCCAGTGAGCAAGGGCGTGTTGCCCGAAACCGGTATGGCAATCTGTGTTGGCGGAATGAACACGTTGACTCCTGCTCCCTCAATAAATGAAAGGAGAAACTTCTACTTGTGTGGCGTCTCGCATTGGGCAACTTGGATTTTGGAATTTGCAAGCGGCGTGCCTAGCCGCTGAGATGCTCTGCCGTGATAATAGCGGACCACGGCTCCGGACCCCTGGGACCATGTGGAAGTGGCAGTTCCACTATTGCGGGACTTTTAATGCATGACGGCGTTGTTTTGTTCCTCCATGCAACCCACCAAGGGGAATGATATACATGCACGCAGTTTAACAGTACCCACTGTGGAAATAACGAACTACCTTACCTAGAATGCAACTTACCAATAAAACTACAAAGACGGGATATTAAAGGTCAAGTTCAATCAGCTGTAAACAACGCGCATGGCCAGTGAGCAAGGGCGTGTTGCCCGAAACCGGTATGGCAATCTGTGTTGGGGGAATGAACACGTTGACTCCTGCTCCCTCAATAAATGAAAGGAGAAACTTCTACTTGTGTGGCGTCTCGCATTGGGCAACTTGGATTTTGCAATTTGCAAGCGGCGTGCCTAGCCGCAGAGACACTCTGCCGCTATAATAGCGGACCATGGCTCCGGACCTCTGGGGCCATGTGGAAGTGGCAGTTCCACTATTGCGGGAGTTTTAATGCACGACGGCATTGTTTTGTTCCTCCATGCAACCCACCAAGGGAAATGATATACATGCACGCAGTTTAACAGCACCCACTGTGGAAATAACGAACTACCTTACCCAGAAGGCAACTTACCATTGAAACTACAAAGACGGGATATTAAAGGTCAAGTTCAATCAGCTGTAAACGACGCGCATGGCCAGTGAGCGAGGGCGTGTTGCCCGAAACCGGTATGGCAATCTGTGTTGGGGGAATGAACACGTTGACTCCTGCTCCCTCAATAAATGAAAAGAGAAACTTCTACTTGTGTGGCGTCTCGCATTGGGCAACTTGGATTTTGGAATTTGCAGGCGGCGTGCCTAGCCGCTGAGACGCTCTGCCGCGATAATAGCGGACCATGGCTCCGGACCCCTGGGGCCATGTGGAAGTGCATGACGGCGTTGTTTTGTTCCTCCATGCAACCCACCAAGGGAAATGATATACATGCACGCAGTTTAACAGCACCCAATTTGGAAATAACGAACTACCTTACCCAGAAGGCAACTTACCAATGAAACTACAAAGACGGGATGTTAAAGGTAAAGTTCCATCAGCTGTAAACGACGCGCATGGCCAGTGAGCAAGGGCGTGTTGCCCGAAACCGGTATGGCAATCTGTGTTGGGGGAATGAACACGTTGACTCCTGCTCCCTCAATAAATGAAAGGAGAAACTTCTACTTGTGTGGCGTCTCGCATTGGGCAACTTGGATTTTGGAATTTGCAAGCGGCGTGCCTAGCCGCTGAGACACTCTGCCGCTATAATAGCGGACCATGGCTCCGGACCTCTGGGGCCATGTGGAAGTGGCAGTTCCACTATTGCGGGAGTTTTAATGCATGACGGCGTTGTTTTCTTCCTCCATGCAACCCACCAAGGGAAATGATATACATGCACGCAGTTTAACAGCACCCACTGTGGAAATAACGAACTACCTTACTCAGAAGGCAACTTACCAATGAAACTACAAACACGGGATATTAAAGGTCAAGTTCAATCAGCTGTAAACGACGCGCATGGCCAGTGAGCAAGGGCGTGTTGCCCGAAACCAGTATGGCAATCTGTGTTGGGGGAATGAACACGTTGACTCCTGCTCCCTCAATAAATGAAAGGAGAAACTTCTACTTGTGTGGCGTCTCGCATTGGGCAACTTGGATTTTGGAATTTGCAAGCGGCGTGCCTAGCCGCTGAGACGCTCTGCCGCGATAATAGCGGACCATGGCTCCGGACCCCTGGGGCCATGTGGAAGTGGTAGTTCCACTATTGCGGGACTTTTAATGCATGACGGCGTTGTTTTGTTCCTCCATGCAACCCACCAAGGGGAATGATATACATGCACGCAGTTTAACAGCACCCAATTTGGAAATAACGAACTACTTACCCAGAAGGCAACTTACCAATGAAACTACAAAGACGGGATATTAAAGGTAAAGTTCCATCAGCTGTAAACGACGCGCATGGCCAGTGAGCAAGGGCGTGTTGCCCGAAACCGGTATGGCAATCTGTGTTGGCGGAATGAACACGTTGACTCCTGCTCCCCCAATAAATGAAAGGAGAAACTTCTACTTGTGTGGCGTCTCGCATTGGGCAACTTGGATTTTGGAATTTGCAAGCGGCGTGCCTAGCCGCTGAGATGCTCTGCCGTGATAATAGCGGACCACGGCTCCGGACCCCTGGGACCATGTGGAAGTGGCAGTTCCACTATTGCGGGACTTTTAATGCATGACGGCGTTGTTTTGTTCCTCCATGCAACCCACCAAGGGGAATGATATACATGCACGCAGTTTAACAGTACCCACTGTGGAAATAACGAACTACCTTACCTAGAAGGCAACTTACCAATAAAACTACAAAGACGGGATATTAAAGGTCAAGTTCAATCAGCTGTAAACAACGCGCATGGCCAGTGAGCAAGGGCGTGTTGCCCGAAACCGGTATGGCAATCTGTGTTGGGGGAATGAACACGTTGACTCCTGCTCCCTCAATAAATGAAAGGAGAAACTTCTACTTGTGTGGCGTCTCGCATTGGGCAACTTGGATTTTGCAATTTGCAAGCGGCGTGCCTAGCCGCTGAGACACTCTGCCGCTATAATAGCGGACCATGGCTCCGGACCTCTGGGGCCATGTGGAAGTGGCAGTTCCACTATTGCGGGAGTTTTAATGCACAACGGCATTGTTTTGTTCCTCCATGCAACCCACCAAGGGAAATGATATACATGCACGCAGTTTAACAGCACCCACTGTGGAAATAACGAACTACCTTACCCAGAAGGCAACTTACCATTGAAACTACAAAGACGGGATATTAAAGGTCAAGTTCAATCAGCTGTAAACGACGCGCATGGCCAGTGAGCGAGGGCGTGTTGCCCGAAACCGGTATGGCAATCTGTGTTGGGGGAATGAACACGTTGACTCCTGCTCCCTCAATAAATGAAAAGAGAAACTTCTACTTGTGTGGCGTCTCGCATTGGGCAACTTGGATTTTGGAATTTGCAAGCGGCGTGCCTAGCCGCTGAGACGCTCTGCCGCGATAATAGCGGACCATGGCTCCGGACCCCTGGGGCCATGTGGAAGTGCATGACGGCGTTGTTTTGTTCCTCCATGCAACCCACCAAGGGAAATGATATACATGCACGCAGTTTAACAGCACCCAATTTGGAAATAACGAACTACCTTACCCAGAAGGCAACTTACCAATGAAACTACAAAGACGGGATGTTAAAGGTAAAGTTCCATCAGCTGTAAACGACGCGCATGGCCAGTGAGCAAGGGCGTGTTGCCCGAAACCGGTATGGCAATCTGTGTTGGGGGAATGAACACGTTGACTCCTGCTCCCTCAATAAATGAAAGGAGAAACTTCTACTTGTGTGGCGTCTCGCATTGGGCAACTTGGATTTTGGAATTTGCAAGCGGCGTGCCTAGCCGCTGAGATGCTCTCCCGCGATAATAGCGGACCACGGCTCCAGACCCCTGGGACCATGTGGAAGTGGCAATTCCACTATTGCGGGACTTTTAATGCATGACGGCGTTGTTTTGTTCCTCCATGCAACCCACCAAGGGGAATGATATACATGCACGCAGTTTAACAGCACCCACTGTGGAAGTAACGAACTACCTTACCTAGAAGGCAACTTACCAATAAAACTACAAAGACGGGATATTAAAGGTCAAGTTCAATCAGCTGTAAACAACGCGCATGGCCAGTGAGCAAGGGCGTGTTGCCCGAAACCGGTATGGCAATCTGTGTTGGGGGAATGAACACGGTGATTCCTGCTCCCTCAATAAATGAAAGGAGAAACTTCTACTTGTGTGGTGGCTCGCATTGGGCAACTTGGATTTTGGAATTTGCAAGCGGCGTGCCTAGCCGCTGAGACGCTCTGCCGCGATAATAGCGGACCACGGCTCCGGACCCCTGGGGCCATGTGGAAGTGGCAGTTCCACTATTGCGGGACTTTTAATGCATGACGGCGTTGTTTTGTTCCTCCATGCAACCCACCAAGGGGAATGATATACATGCACGCAGTTTAACAGCACCCAATTTGGAAATAACGAACTACCTTACCCAGAAGGCAACTTACCAATGAAACTACAAAGACGGGATATTAAAGGTCAAGTTCAATCAGCTGTAAACGACGCGCATGGCCAGTGAGCAAGGGCGTGTTGCCCGAAACCAGTATGGCAATCTGTGTTGGGGGAATGAACACGTTGACTCCTGCTCCCTCAATAAATGAAAGGAGAAACTTCTACTTGTGTGGCGTCTCGCATTGGGCAACTTGGATTTTGGAATTTGCAAGCGGCGTGCCTAGCCGCTGAGACGCTCTGCCGCGATAATAGCGGACCATGGCTCCGGACCCCTTGGGCCATGTGGAAGTGGTAGTTCCACTATTGCGGGACTTTTAATGCATGACGGCGTTGTTTTGTTCCTCCATGTAACCCACCAAGGGGAATGATATACATGCACGCAGTTTAACAGCACCCAATTTGGAAATAACGAACTACCTTACCCAGAAGGCAACTTACCAATGAAACTACAAAGACGGGATATTAAAGGTAAAGTTCCATCAGCTGTAAACGACGCGCATGGCCAGTGAGCAAGGGCGTGTTGCCCGAAACCGGTATGGCAATCTGTGTTGGCGGAATGAACACGTTGACTCCTGCTCCCTCAATAAATGAAAGGAGAAACTTCTACTTGTGTAGCGTCTCGCATTGGGCAACTTGGATTTTGGAATTTGCAAGCGGCGTGCCTAGCCGCTGAGATGCTCTGCCGCGCGATAATAGCGGACCACGGCTCCGGAACCCTGGGGCCATGTGGAAGTGGCATTTCCACTATTGCGGGACTTTTAATGCATGACGGCATTGTTTTGTTCCTCCATGCAACCCACCAAGGGTAATGATATACATGCACGCAGTTTAACAGCACCCACTGTGGAAATAACGAACTACCTTACCCAGAAGGCAACTTACCAATGAAACTACAAAGACGGGATATTAAAGGTCAAGTTCAATCAGCTGTAAACAACGCGTATGGCGAGTGAGCAAGGGCGTGTTGCCCGAAACCGGTATGGCAATCTGTGTTGGGGGAATGAACACGTTGACTCCTGCTCCCTCAATAAATGAAAGGAGAAACTTCTACTTGTGTAGCGTCTCGCATTGGGCAACTTGGATTTTGGAATTTGCAAGCGGCGTGCCTAGCCGCTGAGATGCTCTGCCGCGATAATAGCGGACCACGGCTCCGGACCCCTGGGGCCATGTGGAAGTGGCAGTTCCACTATTGCGGGACTTTTAATGCATGACGGCGTTGTTTTGTTCCTCCATGCAACCCACCAAGGGGAATGATATACATGCACGCAGTTTAACAGCACCCACTGTGGAAATAACGAACTACCTTACCTAGAAGGCAACTTACCAATAAAACTTCAAAGACGGGATATTAAAGGTCAAGTTCAATCAGCTGTAAACAACGCGCATGGCCAGTGAGCAAGGGCGTGTTGCCCGAAACCGGTATGGCAATCTGTGTTGGGGGAATGAACACGTTGATTCCTGCTCCCTCAATAAATGAAAGGAGAAACTTCTACTTGTGTGGCGTCTCGCATTGGGCAACTTGGATTTTGGAATTTGCAAGCGGCGTGCCTAGCCGCTGAGACGCTCTGCCGCGATAATAGCGGACCACGGCTCCGGACCCCTGGGGCCATGTGGAAGTGGCAGTTCCACTATTGCGGGACTTTTAATGCATGACGGCGTTGTTTTGTTCCTCCATGCAACCCACCAAGGGGAATGATATACATGCACGCAGTTTAACAGCACCCACTGTGGAAATAACGAACTACCTTACCCAGAAGGAAACTTACCAATGAAACTACAAAGACGGGCTATTAAAGGTCAAGTTCAATCAGCTGGAAACGACGCGCATGGCCAGTGAGGAAAAGCGTGTTGCCCGAAACCGGTATGGCAATCTGTGTTGGGGGAATGAACACGTTGACTCCTGCTCCCTCAATAAATGAAAGGAGAAACTTCTACTTGTGTGGCGTCTCGCATAGGGCAACTTGGATTTTGGAATTTGCAAGCGGCGTGCCTAGCCGCTGAGACGCTCTGCCGCGATAATAGCGGACCACGGCTCCGGACCCCTGGGGCCATGTGGAAGTGGCAGTTCCACTATTGCGGGACTTTTAATGCATGACGGCGTTGTTTTGTTCCTCCATGCAACCCACCAAGGGGAATGATATACATGCACACAGTTTAACAGCACCCACTGTGGAAATAATGAACTACCTTACCCAGAAGGCAACTTACCAATGAAACTACAAAGACGGGATATTAAAGGTCAAGTTCAATCAGCTGTAAACGACGCGCATGGCCAGTGAGCAAGGGCGTGTTGCCCGAAACCGGTATGGCAATCTGTGTTGGGGGAATGAACACTTTGACTCCTGCTCCCTCAATAAATGAAAGGAGAAACTTCTACTTGTGTGGCGTCTCGCATTGGGCAACTTGGATTTTGGAATTTGCAAGCGGCGTGCCTAGCCGCTGAGATGCCCTGCCGCGATAATAGCGGACCACGGTTTCGGACCCCTGGGGCCATGTGGAAGTGGCAGTTCCACTATTGCGGGACTTTTAATGCATGACGGCGTTGTTTTGTTCCTCCATGCAACCCACCAAGGGGAATGATATACATGCACGCAGTTTAACAGCACCCACTGTGGAAATAACGAACTACCTTACCCAGAAGGCAACTTACCAATGAAAGTACAAAGACGGGATATTAAAAGTCAATTTCAATCAGCTGTAAACGACGTGCATGGCCAGTGAGCAAGGGCGTGTTGCCTGAAACCGGTATGGCAATCTGTGTTGGGGGAATGAACACGTTGACTCCTGCTCCTTCAATAAATGAAAGGAGAAACTTCTACTTGTGTGGCGTCTCGCATTGGGCAACTTGGATTTTGGAATTTGCAAGCGGCGTGCCTAGCCGCTGAGACACTCTGCCGCTATAATAGCGGACCATGGCTCCGGACCTCTGGGGCCATGTGGAAGTGGCAGTTCCACTATTGCGGGAGTTTTAATGCATGACGGCGTTGTTTTGTTCCTCCATGCAACCCACCAAGGGAAATGATATACATGTACGCAGTTTAACAGCACCCACTGTGGAAATAACGAACTACCTTACTCAGAAGGCAACTTACCAATGAAACTACAAACACGGGATATTAAAGGTCAAGTTCAATCAGCTGTAAACGACGCGCATGGCCAGTGAGCAAGGGCGTGTTGCCCGAAACCAGTATGGCAATCTGTGTTGGGGGAATGAACACGTTGACTCCTGCTCCCTCAATAAATGAAAGGAGAAACTTCTACTTGTGTGGCGTCTCGCATTGGGCAACTTGGATTTTGGAATTTGCAAGCGGCGTGCCTAGCCGCTGAGACGCTCTGCCGCGATAATAGCGGACCATGGCTCCGGACCCCTGGGGCCATGTGGAAGTGGTAGTTCCACTATTGCGGGACTTTTAATGCATGACGGCGTTGTTTTGTTCCTCCATGCAACCCACCAAGGGGAATGAAATACATGCACGCAGTTTAACAGCACCCAATTTGGAAATAACGAACTACCTTACCCAGAAGGCAACTTACCAATGAAACTACAAAGACGGGATATTAAAGGTAAAGTTCCATCAGCTGTAAACGACGCGCATGGCCAGTGAGCAAGGGCGTGTTGCCCGAAACCGGTATGGCAATCTGTGTTGGCGGAATGAACACGTTGACTCCTGCTCCCTCAATAAATGAAAGGAGAAACTTCTACTTGTGTGGCGTCTCGCATTGGGCAACTTGGATTTTGGAATTTGCAAGCGGCGTGCCTAGCCGCTGAGATGCTCTCCCGCGATAATAGCGGACCACGGCTCCAGACCCCTGGGACCATGTGGAAGTGGCAATTCCACTATTGCGGGACTTTTAATGCATGACGGCGTTGTTTTGTTCCTCCATGCAACCCACCAAGGGGAATGATATACATGCACACAGTTTAACAGCACCCACTGTGGAAATAACGAACTACCTTACCTAGAAGGCAACTTACCAATAAAACTACAAAGACGGGATATTAAAGGTCACGTGCAATCAGCTGTAAACAACGCGCATGGCCAGTGAGCAAGGGCGTGTTGCCCGAAACCGATATGGCAATCTGTGTTGGGGGAATGAACACGTTGATTCCTGCTCCCTCAATAAATGAAAGGAGAAACTTCTACTTGTGTGGCGGCTCGCATTGGGCAACTTGGATTTTGGAATTTGCAAGCGGCGTGCCTAGCCGCTGAGACGCTCTGCCGCGATAATAGCGGACCACGGCTCCGGACCCCTGGGGCCATGTGGAAGTGGCAGTTCCACTATTGCGGGACTTTTAATGCATGACGGCATTGTTTTGTTCCTCCATGCAACCCACCAAGGGGAATGATATACATGCACGCAGTTTAACAGCACCCAATTTGGAAATAACGAACTACCTTACCCAGAAGGCAACTTACCAATGAAACTACAAAGACGGGATATTAAAGGTAAAGTTCAATCAGCTGTAAACGACGCGCATGGCCAGTGAGCAAGGGCGTGTTGCCCGAAACCGGTATGGCAATCTGTGTTGGGGGAATGAACACGTTGACTCCTGCTCCCTCAATAAATGAAAGGAGAAACTTCTACTTGTGTGGCGTCTCGCATTGGGCAACTTGGATTTTGGAGTTTGCAAGCGGCGTGCCTAGCCGCTGAGATGCTCTGCCGCGATAATAGCGGACCACGGCTCCGGACCCCTGGGACCATGTGGAAGTGGCAGTTCCACTATTGCGGGACTTTTAATGCATGACGGCGTTGTTTTGTTCATCCATGCAACCCACCAAGGGGAATGATATACATGCACGCAGTTTAACAGCACCCACTGTGGAAATAACGAACTACCTTACCTAGAAGGCAACTTACCAATAAAACTACAAAGACGGGATATTAAAGGTCAAGTTCAATCAGCTGTACACAACGCGCATGGCCAGTGAGCAAGGGCGTGTTGCCCGAAACCGGTATGGCAATCTGTGTTGGGGGAATGAACACGTTGATTCCTGCTCTCTCAATAAATGAAAGGAGAAACTTCTACTTGTGTGGCGTCTCGCATTGGGCAACTTGGATTTTTGAATTTGCAAGCGGCGTGCCTAGCCGCTGAGACGCTCTGCCGCGATAATAGCGGACCACGGCTCCGGACCCCTTGGGCCATGTGGAAGGGGCAGTTCCACGATTGCGGACTTTTAATGCATGACGGCGTTGTTTTGTTCCTCCATGCAACCCACCAACTGGAATGATATACATGCACGCAGTTTAACAGCACCCACTGTGGAAATAACGAACTACCTTACCCAGAAGGCAACTTACCAATGAAACTACAAAGACGGGATATTAAAGGTCAAGTTCAATCAGCTGTAAACGACGCGCATGGCCAGTGAGCAAGGGCGTGTTGCCCGAAACCGGTATGGCAATCTGTGTTGGGGGAATGAACACGTTGACTTCTGCTCCCTCAATAAATGAAAGGAGAAACTTCTACTTGTGTGGCGTCTCGCATTGGGCAACTTGGATTTTGGAATTTGCAAGCGGCGTGCCTAGCCGCTGAGACGCTCTGCCGCGATAATAGCGGACCACGGCTCCGGACCCCTGGGGCCATGTGGAAGGGGCAATTCCACGATTGCGGACTTTTAATGCATGACGGCGTTGTTTTGTTCCTCCATGCAACCCACCAACTGGAATGATATACATGCACGCAGTTTAACAGCACCCACTGTGGAAATAACGAACTACCTTACCCAGAAGGCAACTTACCAATGAAACTACAAAGACGGGATATTAAAGGTCAAGTTCAATCAGCTGTAAACGACGCGCATGGCCAGTGAGCAAGGGCGTGTTGCCCGAAACCGGTATGGCAATCTGTGTTGGGGGAATGAACACGTTGACTTCTGCTCCCTCAATAAATGAAAGGAGAAACTTCTACTTGTGTGGCGTCTCGCATTGGGCAACTTGGATTTTGGAATTTGCAAGCGGCGTGCCTAGCCGCTGAGATGCTCTGCCGCGATAATAGCGGACCACGGCTCCGGACCCCTGGGACCATGTGGAAGTGGCAGTTCCACTATTGCGGGACTTTTAATGCATGATGGCGTTGTTTTGTTCCTCCATGCAACCCACCAAGGGGAATGATATACATGCACGCAGTTTAACAGCACCCACTGTGGAAATAACGAACTACCTTACCTAGAAGGCAACTTACCAATAAAACTACAAAGACGGGATATTAAAGGTCAAGTTCAATCAGCTGTAAACAACGCGCATGGCCAGTGAGCAAGGGCGTGTTGCCCGAAACCGGTATGGCAATCTGTGTTGGGGGAATGAACACGTTGATTCCTGCTCCCTCAATAAATGAAAGGAGAAACTTCTACTTGTGTGGCGTCTCGCATTGGGCAACTTGGATTTTGGAATTTGCAAGCGGCGTGCCTAGCCGCTGAGACGCTCTGCCGCGATAATAGCGGACCACGGCTCCGGACCCCTGGGGCCATGTGGAAGTGGCAGTTCCACTATTGCGGGACTTTTAATGCATGACGGCGTTGTTTTGTTCCTCCATGCAACCCACCAAGGGGAATGACATATATGCACGCAGTTTAACAGCACCCAATTTGGAAATAACGAACTACCTTACCTAGAAGGCAACTTACCAATAAAACTACAAAGACGGGATATTAAAAGTTAAGTTCAATCAGCTGTAAACGACGCGCATGGCCAGTGAGCAAGGGCGTGTTGCCCGAAACCGGTATGGCAATCTGTGTTGGGGGAATGAACACGTTGACTCCTGCTCCCTCAATAAATGAAAGGAGAAACTTCTACTTGTGTGGCGTCTCGCATTGGGCAACTTGGATTTTGGAATTTGCAAGCGGCGTGCCTAGCCGCTGAGATGCTCTGCCGCGATAATAGCGGACCACGGCTCCGGACCCCTGGGACCATGTGGAAGTGGCAGTTCCACTATTGCGGGACTTTTAATGCATGACGGCGTTGTTTTGTTCCTCCATGCAACCCACCAAGGGGAATGATATACATGCACGCAGTTTAACAGCACCCACTGTGGAAATAACGAACTACCTTACCTAGAAGGCAACTTACCAATAAAACTACAAAGACGGGATATTAAAGGTCAAGTTCAATCAGCTGTAAACAACGCGCATGGCCAGTGAGCAAGGGCGTGTTGCCCGAAACCGGTATGGCAATCTGTGTTGGGGGAATGAACACGTTGATTCCTGCTCCCTCAATAAATGAAAGGAGAAACTTCTACTTGTGTGGCGTCTCGCATTGGGCAACTTGGATTTTGGAATTTGCAAGCGGCGTGCCTAGCCGCTGAGACGCTCTGCCGCGATAATAGCGGACCACGGCTCCGGACCCCTGGGGCCATGTGGAAGGGGCAGTTCCACGATTGCGGACTTTTAATGCATGACGGCGTTGTTTTGTTCCTCCATGCAACCCACCAACTTGAATGATATACATGCACGCAGTTTAACAGCACCCACTGTGCAAATAACGAACTACCTTACCCAGAACGCAACTTACCAATGAAACTACACAGACGGGATATTAAAGGTCAAGTTCAATCAGCTGTAAACGACGCACATGGCCAGTGAGCAAGGGCGTGTTGCCCGAAACCGGTATGGCAATCTGTGTTGGGGGAATGAACACGTTGACTTCTGCTCCCTCAATAAATGAAAGGAGAAACTTCTACTTGTGTGGCGTCTCGCATTGGGCAACTTGGATTTTGGAATTTGCAAGCGGCGTGCCTAGCCGCTGAGACGCTCTGCCGCGATAATAGCAGACCACGGCTCCGGACCCCTGGGGCCATGTGGAAGTGGCAGTTCCACTATTGCGGGACTTTTAATGCATGACGGCGTTGTTTTGTTCCTCCATGCAACCCACCAAGGGGAATGATATACATGCACACAGTTTAACAGCACCCACTGTGGAAATAACGAACTACCTTACCTAGAAGGCAACTTACCAATAAAACTACAAAGACGGGATATTAAAGGTCAAGTTCAATCAGCTGTAAACAACGCGCATGGCCAGTGAGCAAGGGCGTGTTGCCCGAAACCGGTATGGCAATCTGTGTTGGGGGAATGAACACGTTGATTCCTGCTCCCTCAATAAATGAAAGGAGAAACTTCTACTTGTGTGGCGGCTCGCATTGGGCAACTTGGATTTTGGAATTTGCAAGCGGCGTGCCTAGCCGCTGAGACGCTCTGCCGCGATAATAGCGGACCACGGCTCCGGACCCCTGGGGCCATGTGGAAGTGGCAGTTCCACTATTGCGGGACTTTTAATGCATGACGGCGTTGTTTTGTTCCTCCATGCAACCCACCAAGGGGAATGATATACATGCACGCAGTTTAACAGCACCCAATTTGGAAATAACGAACTACCTTACCCAGAAGGCATCTTACCAATGAAACTACAAAGACGGGATATTAAAGGTAAAGTTCAATCAGCTGTAAACGACGCGCATGGCCAGTGAGCAAGGGCGTGTTGCCCGAAACCGGTATGGCAATCTGTGTTGGGGGAATGAACACGTTGACTCCTGCTCCCTCAATAAATGAAAGGAGAAACTTCTACTTGTGTGGCGTCTCGCATTGGGCAACTTGGATTTTGGAATTTGCAAGCGGCGTGCCTAGCCGCTGAGATGCTCTCCCGCGATAATAGCGGACCATGGCTCCGGACCCCTGGGGCCATGTGGAAGTGCATGACGGCGTTGTTTTGTTCCTCCATGCAACCCACCAAGGGAAATGATATACATGCACGCAGTTTAACAGCACCCAATTTGGAAATAACGAACTACCTTACCCAGAAGGCAACTTACCAATGAAACTACAAAGACGGGATGTTAAAGGTAAAGTTCCATCAGCTGTAAACGACGCGCATGGCCAGTGAGCAAGGGCGTGTTGCCCGAAACCGGTATGGCAATCTGTGTTGGGGGAATGAACACGTTGACTCCTGCTCCCTCAATAAATGAAAGGAGAAACTTCTACTTGTGTGGCGTCTCGCATTGGGCAACTTGGATTTTGGAATTTGCAAGCGGCGTGCCTAGCCGCTGAGACACTCTGCCGCTATAATAGCGGACCATGGCTCCGGACCTCTTGGGCCATGTGGAAGTGGCAGTTCCACTATTGCGGGAGTTTTAATGCATGACGGCGTTGTTTTCTTCCTCCATGCAACCCACCAAGGGAAATGATATACATGCACGCAGTTTAACAGCACCCACTGTGGAAATAACGAACTACCTTACTCAGAAGGCAACTTACCAATGAAACTACAAACACGGGATATTAAAGGTCAAGTTCAATCAGCTGTAAACGACGCGCATGGCCAGTGAGCAAGGGCGTGTTGCCCGAAACCAGTATGGCAATCTGTGTTGGGGGAATGAACACGTTGACTCCTGCTCCCTCAATAAATGAAAGGAGAAACTTCTACTTGTGTGGCGTCTCGCATTGGGCAACTTGGATTTTGGAATTTGCAAGCGGCGTGCCTAGCCGCTGAGACGCTCTGCCGCGATAATAGCGGACCATGGCTCCGGACCCCTGGGGCCATGTGGAAGTGGTAGTTCCACTATTGCGGGACTTTTAATGCATGACGGCGTTGTTTTGTTCCTCCATGCAACCCACCAAGGGGAATGATATACATGCACGCAGTTTAACAGCACCCAATTTGGAAATAACGAACTACTTACCCAGAAGGCAACTTACCAATGAAACTACAAAGACGGGATATTAAAGGTAAAGTTCCATCAGCTGTAAACGACGCGCATGGCCAGTGAGCAAGGGCGTGTTGCCCGAAACCGGTATGGCAATCTGTGTTGGCGGAATGAACACGTTGACTCCTGCTCCCCCAATAAATGAAAGGAGAAACTTCTACTTGTGTGGCGTCTCGCATTGGGCAACTTGGATTTTGGAATTTGCAAGCGGCGTGCCTAGCCGCTGAGATGCTCTGCCGTGATAATAGCGGACCACGGCTCCGGACCCCTGGGACCATGTGGAAGTGGCAGTTCCACTATTGCGGGACTTTTAATGCATGACGGCGTTGTTTTGTTCCTCCATGCAACCCACCAAGGGGAATGATATACATGCACGCAGTTTAACAGTACCCACTGTGGAAATAACGAACTACCTTACCTAGAAGGCAACTTACCAATAAAACTACAAAGACGGGATATTAAAGGTCAAGTTCAATCAGCTGTAAACAACGCGCATGGCCAGTGAGCAAGGGCGTGTTGCCCGAAACCGGTATGGCAATCTGTGTTGGGGGAATGAACACGTTGACTCCTGCTCCCTCAATAAATGAAAGGAGAAACTTCTACTTGTGTGGCGTCTCGCATTGGGCAACTTGGATTTTGCAATTTGCAAGCGGCGTGCCTAGCCGCTGAGACACTCTGCCGCTATAATAGCGGACCATGGCTCCGGACCTCTGGGGCCATGTGGAAGTGGCAGTTCCACTATTGCGGGAGTTTTAATGCACAACGGCATTGTTTTGTTCCTCCATGCAACCCACCAAGGGAAATGATATACATGCACGCAGTTTAACAGCACCCACTGTGGAAATAACGAACTACCTTACCCAGAAGGCAACTTACCATTGAAACTACAAAGACGGGATATTAAAGGTCAAGTTCAATCAGCTGTAAACGACGCGCATGGCCAGTGAGCGAGGGCGTGTTGCCCGAAACCGGTATGGCAATCTGTGTTGGGGGAATGAACACGTTGACTCCTGCTCCCTCAATAAATGAAAAGAGAAACTTCTACTTGTGTGGCGTCTCGCATTGGGCAACTTGGATTTTGGAATTTGCAAGCGGCGTGCCTAGCCGCTGAGACGCTCTGCCGCGATAATAGCGGACCATGGCTCCGGACCCCTGGGGCCATGTGGAAGTGCATGACGGCGTTGTTTTGTTCCTCCATGCAACCCACCAAGGGAAATGATATACATGCACGCAGTTTAACAGCACCCAATTTGGAAATAACGAACTACCTTACCCAGAAGGCAACTTACCAATGAAACTACAAAGACGGGATGTTAAAGGTAAAGTTCCATCAGCTGTAAACGACGCGCATGGCCAGTGAGCAAGGGCGTGTTGCCCGAAACCGGTATGGCAATCTGTGTTGGGGGAATGAACACGTTGACTCCTGCTCCCTCAATAAATGAAAGGAGAAACTTCTACTTGTGTGGCGTCTCGCATTGGGCAACTTGGATTTTGGAATTTGCAAGCGGCGTGCCTAGCCGCTGAGATGCTCTCCCGCGATAATAGCGGACCACGGCTCCAGACCCCTGGGACCATGTGGAAGTGGCAATTCCACTATTGCGGGACTTTTAATGCATGACGGCGTTGTTTTGTTCCTCTATGCAACCCACCAAGGGGAATGATATACATGCACGCAGTTTAACAGCACCCACTGTGGAAGTAACGAACTACCTTACCTAGAAGGCAACTTACCAATAAAACTACAAAGACGGGATATTAAAGGTCAAGTTCAATCAGCTGTAAACAACGCGCATGGCCAGTGAGCAAGGGCGTGTTGCCCGAAACCGGTATGGCAATCTGTGTTGGGGGAATGAACACGGTGATTCCTGCTCCCTCAATAAATGAAAGGAGAAACTTCTACTTGTGTGGTGGCTCGCATTGGGCAACTTGGATTTTGGAATTTGCAAGCGGCGTGCCTAGCCGCTGAGACGCTCTGCCGCGATAATAGCGGACCACGGCTCCGGACCCCTGGGGCCATGTGGAAGTGGCAGTTCCACTATTGCGGGACTTTTAATGCATGACGGCGTTGTTTTGTTCCTCCATGCAACCCACCAAGGGGAATGATATACATGCACGCAGTTTAACAGCACCCAATTTGGAAATAACGAACTACCTTACCCAGAAGGCAACTTACCAATGAAACTACAAAGACGGGATATTAAAGGTCAAGTTCAATCAGCTGTAAACGACGCGCATGGCCAGTGAGCAAGGGCGTGTTGCCCGAAACCAGTATGGCAATCTGTGTTGGGGGAATGAACACGTTGACTCCTGCTCCCTCAATAAATGAAAGGAGAAACTTCTACTTGTGTGGCGTCTCGCATTGGGCAACTTGGATTTTGGAATTTGCAAGCGGCGTGCCTAGCCGCTGAGATGCTCTGCCGCGCGATAATAGCGGACCACGGCTCCGGAACCCTGGGGCCATGTGGAAGTGGCATTTCCACTATTGCGGGACTTTTAATGCATGACGGCATTGTTTTGTTCCTCCATGCAACCCACCAAGGGTAATGATATACATGCACGCAGTTTAACAGCACCCACTGTGGAAATAACGAACTACCTTACCCAGAAGGCAACTTACCAATGAAACTACAAAGACGGGATATTAAAGGTCAAGTTCAATCAGCTGTAAACAACGCGTATGGCGAGTGAGCAAGGGCGTGTTGCCCGAAACCGGTATGGCAATCTGTGTTGGGGGAATGAACACGTTGACTCCTGCTCCCTCAATAAATGAAAGGAGAAACTTCTACTTGTGTAGCGTCTCGCATTGGGCAACTTGGATTTTGGAATTTGCAAGCGGCGTGCCTAGCCGCTGAGATGCTCTGCCGCGATAATAGCGGACCACGGCTCCGGACCCCTGGGGCCATGTGGAAGTGGCAGTTCCACTATTGCGGGACTTTTAATGCATGACGGCGTTGTTTTGTTCCTCCATGCAACCCACCAAGGGGAATGATATACATGCACGCAGTTTAACAGCACCCACTGTGGAAATAACGAACTACCTTACCTAGAAGGCAACTTACCAATAAAACTTCAAAGACGGGATATTAAAGGTCAAGTTCAATCAGCTGTAAACAACGCGCATGGCCAGTGAGCAAGGGCGTGTTGCCCGAAACCGGTATGGCAATCTGTGTTGGGGGAATGAACACGTTGATTCCTGCTCCCTCAATAAATGAAAGGAGAAACTTCTACTTGTGTGGCGTCTCGCATTGGGCAACTTGGATTTTGGAATTTGCAAGCGGCGTGCCTAGCCGCTGAGACGCTCTGCCGCGATAATAGCGGACCACGGCTCCGGACCCCTGGGGCCATGTGGAAGTGGCAGTTCCACTATTGCGGGACTTTTAATGCATGACGGCGTTGTTTTGTTCCTCCATGCAACCCACCAAGGGGAATGATATACATGCACGCAGTTTAACAGCACCCACTGTGGAAATAACGAACTACCTTACCCAGAAGGAAACTTACCAATGAAAC
The DNA here is from genome assembly GCF_964204655.1 of Triturus cristatus. NCBI lineage: Eukaryota > Metazoa > Chordata > Amphibia > Caudata > Salamandridae > Triturus > Triturus cristatus. The sequence goes on from NC_140579.1 coordinate 195,854,007, forward strand.
TACAAAGACGGGCTATTAAAGGTCAAGTTCAATCAGCTGGAAACGACGCGCATGGCCAGTGAGGAAAAGCGTGTTGCCCGAAACCGGTATGGCAATCTGTGTTGGGGGAATGAACACGTTGACTCCTGCTCCCTCAATAAATGAAAGGAGAAACTTCTACTTGTGTGGCGTCTCGCATAGGGCAACTTGGATTTTGGAATTTGCAAGCGGCGTGCCTAGCCGCTGAGACGCTCTGCCGCGATAATAGCGGACCACGGCTCCGGACCCCTGGGGCCATGTGGAAGTGGCAGTTCCACTATTGCGGGACTTTTAATGCATGACGGCGTTGTTTTGTTCCTCCATGCAACCCACCAAGGGGAATGATATACATGCACACAGTTTAACAGCACCCACTGTGGAAATAATGAACTACCTTACCCAGAAGGCAACTTACCAATGAAACTACAAAGACGGGATATTAAAGGTCAAGTTCAATCAGCTGTAAACGACGCGCATGGCCAGTGAGCAAGGGCGTGTTGCCCGAAACCGGTATGGCAATCTGTGTTGGGGGAATGAACACTTTGACTCCTGCTCCCTCAATAAATGAAAGGAGAAACTTCTACTTGTGTGGCGTCTCGCATTGGGCAACTTGGATTTTGGAATTTGCAAGCGGCGTGCCTAGCCGCTGAGATGCCCTGCCGCGATAATAGCGGACCACGGTTTCGGACCCCTGGGGCCATGTGGAAGTGGCAGTTCCACTATTGCGGGACTTTTAATGCATGACGGCGTTGTTTTGTTCCTCCATGCAACCCACCAAGGGGAATGATATACATGCACGCAGTTTAACAGCACCCACTGTGGAAATAACGAACTACCTTACCCAGAAGGCAACTTACCAATGAAAGTACAAAGACGGGATATTAAAAGTCAATTTCAATCAGCTGTAAACGACGTGCATGGCCAGTGAGCAAGGGCGTGTTGCCTGAAACCGGTATGGCAATCTGTGTTGGGGGAATGAACACGTTGACTCCTGCTCCTTCAATAAATGAAAGGAGAAACTTCTACTTGTGTGGCGTCTCGCATTGGGCAACTTGGATTTTGGAATTTGCAAGCGGCGTGCCTAGCCGCTGAGACACTCTGCCGCTATAATAGCGGACCATGGCTCCGGACCTCTGGGGCCATGTGGAAGTGGCAGTTCCACTATTGCGGGAGTTTTAATGCATGACGGCGTTGTTTTGTTCCTCCATGCAACCCACCAAGGGAAATGATATACATGTACGCAGTTTAACAGCACCCACTGTGGAAATAACGAACTACCTTACTCAGAAGGCAACTTACCAATGAAACTACAAACACGGGATATTAAAGGTCAAGTTCAATCAGCTGTAAACGACGCGCATGGCCAGTGAGCAAGGGCGTGTTGCCCGAAACCAGTATGGCAATCTGTGTTGGGGGAATGAACACGTTGACTCCTGCTCCCTCAATAAATGAAAGGAGAAACTTCTACTTGTGTGGCGTCTCGCATTGGGCAACTTGGATTTTGGAATTTGCAAGCGGCGTGCCTAGCCGCTGAGACGCTCTGCCGCGATAATAGCGGACCATGGCTCCGGACCCCTGGGGCCATGTGGAAGTGGTAGTTCCACTATTGCGGGACTTTTAATGCATGACGGCGTTGTTTTGTTCCTCCATGCAACCCACCAAGGGGAATGAAATACATGCACGCAGTTTAACAGCACCCAATTTGGAAATAACGAACTACCTTACCCAGAAGGCAACTTACCAATGAAACTACAAAGACGGGATATTAAAGGTAAAGTTCCATCAGCTGTAAACGACGCGCATGGCCAGTGAGCAAGGGCGTGTTGCCCGAAACCGGTATGGCAATCTGTGTTGGCGGAATGAACACGTTGACTCCTGCTCCCTCAATAAATGAAAGGAGAAACTTCTACTTGTGTGGCGTCTCCCATTGGGCAACTTGGATTTTGGAATTTGCAAGCGGCGTGCCTAGCCGCTGAGATGCTCTCCCGCGATAATAGCGGACCACGGCTCCAGACCCCTGGGACCATGTGGAAGTGGCAATTCCACTATTGCGGGACTTTTAATGCATGACGGCGTTGTTTTGTTCCTCCATGCAACCCACCAAGGGGAATGATATACATGCACACAGTTTAACAGCACCCACTGTGGAAATAACGAACTACCTTACCTAGAAGGCAACTTACCAATAAAACTACAAAGACGGGATATTAAAGGTCACGTGCAATCAGCTGTAAACAACGCGCATGGCCAGTGAGCAAGGGCGTGTTGCCCGAAACCGATATGGCAATCTGTGTTGGGGGAATGAACACGTTGATTCCTGCTCCCTCAATAAATGAAAGGAGAAACTTCTACTTGTGTGGCGGCTCGCATTGGGCAACTTGGATTTTGGAATTTGCAAGCGGCGTGCCTAGCCGCTGAGACGCTCTGCCGCGATAATAGCGGACCACGGCTCCGGACCCCTGGGGCCATGTGGAAGTGGCAGTTCCACTATTGCGGGACTTTTAATGCATGACGGCATTGTTTTGTTCCTCCATGCAACCCACCAAGGGGAATGATATACATGCACGCAGTTTAACAGCACCCAATTTGGAAATAACGAACTACCTTACCCAGAAGGCAACTTACCAATGAAACTACAAAGACGGGATATTAAAGGTAAAGTTCAATCAGCTGTAAACGACGCGCATGGCCAGTGAGCAAGGGCGTGTTGCCCGAAACCGGTATGGCAATCTGTGTTGGGGGAATGAACACGTTGACTCCTGCTCCCTCAATAAATGAAAGGAGAAACTTCTACTTGTGTGGCGTCTCGCATTGGGCAACTTGGATTTTGGAGTTTGCAAGCGGCGTGCCTAGCCGCTGAGATGCTCTGCCGCGATAATAGCGGACCACGGCTCCGGACCCCTGGGACCATGTGGAAGTGGCAGTTCCACTATTGCGGGACTTTTAATGCATGACGGCGTTGTTTTGTTCATCCATGCAACCCACCAAGGGGAATGATATACATGCACGCAGTTTAACAGCACCCACTGTGGAAATAACGAACTACCTTACCTAGAAGGCAACTTACCAATAAAACTACAAAGACGGGATATTAAAGGTCAAGTTCAATCAGCTGTACACAACGCGCATGGCCAGTGAGCAAGGGCGTGTTGCCCGAAACCGGTATGGCAATCTGTGTTGGGGGAATGAACACGTTGATTCCTGCTCTCTCAATAAATGAAAGGAGAAACTTCTACTTGTGTGGCGTCTCGCATTGGGCAACTTGGATTTTTGAATTTGCAAGCGGCGTGCCTAGCCGCTGAGACGCTCTGCCGCGATAATAGCGGACCACGGCTCCGGACCCCTTGGGCCATGTGGAAGGGGCAGTTCCACGATTGCGGACTTTTAATGCATGACGGCGTTGTTTTGTTCCTCCATGCAATCCACCAACTGGAATGATATACATGCACGCAGTTTAACAGCACCCACTGTGGAAATAACGAACTACCTTACCCAGAAGGCAACTTACCAATGAAACTACAAAGACGGGATATTAAAGGTCAAGTTCAATCAGCTGTAAACGACGCGCATGGCCAGTGAGCAAGGGCGTGTTGCCCGAAACCGGTATGGCAATCTGTGTTGGGGGAATGAACACGTTGACTTCTGCTCCCTCAATAAATGAAAGGAGAAACTTCTACTTGTGTGGCGTCTCGCATTGGGCAACTTGGATTTTGGAATTTGCAAGCGGCGTGCCTAGCCGCTGAGACGCTCTGCCGCGATAATAGCGGACCACGGCTCCGGACCCCTGGGGCCATGTGGAAGGGGCAATTCCACGATTGCGGACTTTTAATGCATGACGGCGTTGTTTTGTTCCTCCATGCAACCCACCAACTGGAATGATATACATGCACGCAGTTTAACAGCACCCACTGTGGAAATAACGAACTACCTTACCCAGAAGGCAACTTACCAATGAAACTACAAAGACGGGATATTAAAGGTCAAGTTCAATCAGCTGTAAACGACGCGCATGGCCAGTGAGCAAGGGCGTGTTGCCCGAAACCGGTATGGCAATCTGTGTTGGGGGAATGAACACGTTGACTTCTGCTCCCTCAATAAATGAAAGGAGAAACTTCTACTTGTGTGGCGTCTCGCATTGGGCAACTTGGATTTTGGAATTTGCAAGCGGCGTGCCTAGCCGCTGAGATGCTCTGCCGCGATAATAGCGGACCACGGCTCCGGACCCCTGGGACCATGTGGAAGTGGCAGTTCCACTATTGCGGGACTTTTAATGCATGATGGCGTTGTTTTGTTCCTCCATGCAACCCACCAAGGGGAATGATATACATGCACGCAGTTTAACAGCACCCACTGTGGAAATAACGAACTACCTTACCTAGAAGGCAACTTACCAATAAAACTACAAAGACGGGATATTAAAGGTCAAGTTCAATCAGCTGTAAACAACGCGCATGGCCAGTGAGCAAGGGCGTGTTGCCCGAAACCGGTATGGCAATCTGTGTTGGGGGAATGAACACGTTGATTCCTGCTCCCTCAATAAATGAAAGGAGAAACTTCTACTTGTGTGGCGTCTCGCATTGGGCAACTTGGATTTTGGAATTTGCAAGCGGCGTGCCTAGCCGCTGAGACGCTCTGCCGCGATAATAGCGGACCACGGCTCCGGACCCCTGGGGCCATGTGGAAGTGGCAGTTCCACTATTGCGGGACTTTTAATGCATGACGGCGTTGTTTTGTTCCTCCATGCAACCCACCAAGGGGAATGACATATATGCACGCAGTTTAACAGCACCCAATTTGGAAATAACGAACTACCTTACCTAGAAGGCAACTTACCAATAAAACTACAAAGACGGGATATTAAAAGTTAAGTTCAATCAGCTGTAAACGACGCGCATGGCCAGTGAGCAAGGGCGTGTTGCCCGAAACCGGTATGGCAATCTGTGTTGGGGGAATGAACACGTTGACTCCTGCTCCCTCAATAAATGAAAGGAGAAACTTCTACTTGTGTGGCGTCTCGCATTGGGCAACTTGGATTTTGGAATTTGCAAGCGGCGTGCCTAGCCGCTGAGATGCTCTGCCGCGATAATAGCGGACCACGGCTCCGGACCCCTGGGACCATGTGGAAGTGGCAGTTCCACTATTGCGGGACTTTTAATGCATGACGGCGTTGTTTTGTTCCTCCATGCAACCCACCAAGGGGAATGATATACATGCACGCAGTTTAACAGCACCCACTGTGGAAATAACGAACTACCTTACCTAGAAGGCAACTTACCAATAAAACTACAAAGACGGGATATTAAAGGTCAAGTTCAATCAGCTGTAAACAACGCGCATGGCCAGTGAGCAAGGGCGTGTTGCCCGAAACCGGTATGGCAATCTGTGTTGGGGGAATGAACACGTTGATTCCTGCTCCCTCAATAAATGAAAGGAGAAACTTCTACTTGTGTGGCGTCTCGCATTGGGCAACTTGGATTTTGGAATTTGCAAGCGGCGTGCCTAGCCGCTGAGACGCTCTGCCGCGATAATAGCGGACCACGGCTCCGGACCCCTGGGGCCATGTGGAAGGGGCAGTTCCACGATTGCGGACTTTTAATGCATGACGGCGTTGTTTTGTTCCTCCATGCAACCCACCAACTTGAATGATATACATGCACGCAGTTTAACAGCACCCACTGTGCAAATAACGAACTACCTTACCCAGAACGCAACTTACCAATGAAACTACACAGACGGGATATTAAAGGTCAAGTTCAATCAGCTGTAAACGACGCACATGGCCAGTGAGCAAGGGCGTGTTGCCCGAAACCGGTATGGCAATCTGTGTTGGGGGAATGAACACGTTGACTTCTGCTCCCTCAATAAATGAAAGGAGAAACTTCTACTTGTGTGGCGTCTCGCATTGGGCAACTTGGATTTTGGAATTTGCAAGCGGCGTGCCTAGCCGCTGAGACGCTCTGCCGCGATAATAGCAGACCACGGCTCCGGACCCCTGGGGCCATGTGGAAGTGGCAGTTCCACTATTGCGGGACTTTTAATGCATGACGGCGTTGTTTTGTTCCTCCATGCAACCCACCAAGGGGAATGATATACATGCACACAGTTTAACAGCACCCACTGTGGAAATAACGAACTACCTTACCTAGAAGGCAACTTACCAATAAAACTACAAAGACGGGATATTAAAGGTCAAGTTCAATCAGCTGTAAACAACGCGCATGGCCAGTGAGCAAGGGCGTGTTGCCCGAAACCGGTATGGCAATCTGTGTTGGGGGAATGAACACGTTGATTCCTGCTCCCTCAATAAATGAAAGGAGAAACTTCTACTTGTGTGGCGGCTCGCATTGGGCAACTTGGATTTTGGAATTTGCAAGCGGCGTGCCTAGCCGCTGAGACGCTCTGCCGCGATAATAGCGGACCACGGCTCCGGACCCCTGGGGCCATGTGGAAGTGGCAGTTCCACTATTGCGGGACTTTTAATGCATGACGGCGTTGTTTTGTTCCTCCATGCAACCCACCAAGGGGAATGATATACATGCACGCAGTTTAACAGCACCCAATTTGGAAATAACGAACTACCTTACCCAGAAGGCATCTTACCAATGAAACTACAAAGACGGGATATTAAAGGTAAAGTTCAATCAGCTGTAAACGACGCGCATGGCCAGTGAGCAAGGGCGTGTTGCCCGAAACCGGTATGGCAATCTGTGTTGGGGGAATGAACACGTTGACTCCTGCTCCCTCAATAAATGAAAGGAGAAACTTCTACTTGTGTGGCGTCTCGCATTGGGCAACTTGGATTTTGGAATTTGCAAGCGGCGTGCCTAGCCGCTGAGATGCTCTCCCGCGATAATAGCGGACCACGGCTCCAGACCCCTGGGACCATGTGGAAGTGGCAATTCCACTATTGCGGGACTTTTAATGCATGACGGCGTTGTTTTGTTCCTCCATGCAACCCACCAAGGGGAATGATATACATGCACGCAGTTTAACAGCACCCACTGTGGAAATAACGAACTACCTTACCTAGAAGGCAACTTACCAATAAAACTACAAAGACGGGATATTAAAGGTCAAGTTCAATCAGCTGTAAACAACGCGCATGGCCAGTGAGCAAGGGCGTGTTGCCCGAAACCGGTATGGCAATCTGTGTTGGGGGAATGAACACGTTGATTCCTGCTCCCTCAATAAATGAAAGGAGAAACTTCTACTTGTGTGGCGGCTCGCATTGGGCAACTTGGATTTTGGAATTTGCAAGCGGCGTGCCTAGCCGCTGAGACGCTCTGCCGCGATAATAGCGGACCACGGCTCCGGACCCCTGGGGCCATGTGGAAGTGGCAGTTCCACTATTGCGGGACTTTTAATGCATGACGGCGTTGTTTCGTTCCTCCATGCAACCCACCAAGGGGAATGATATACATGCACGCAGTTTAACAGCACCCACTGTGGAAATAATGAACTACCTTACCCAGAAGGCAACTTACCAATGAAACTACAAAGACGGGATATTAAAGGTAAAGTTCAATCAGCTGTAAACGACGCGCATGGCCAGTGAGCAAGGGCGTGTTGCCCGAAACCGGTATGGCAATCTGTGTTGGGGGAATGAACACGTTGACTCCTGCTCCCTCAATAAATGAAAGGAGAAACTTCTACTTGTGTGGCGTCTCGCATTGGGCAACTTGGATTTTGGAATTTGCAAGCGGCGTGCCTAGCCGCTGAGACGCTCTGCCGCGATAATAGCGGACCACGGCTCCGGACCCCTGGGGCCATGTGGAAGTGGCAGTTCCACTATTGCGGGACTTTTAATGCATGACGGCGTTGTTTTGTTCCTCCATGCAACCCACCAAGGGGAATGATATACATGCACGCAGTTTAACAGCACCCACTGTGGAAATAACAAACTACCTTACCCAGAAGGCAACTTACCAATGAAACTACAAAGACGGGATATTAAAGGTCAAGTTCAATCAGCTGTAAACAACGCGTATGGCCAGTGAGCAAGGGCTTGTTGCCCGAAACCGGTATGGCAATCTGTGTTGGGGGAATGAACACGTTGACTCCTGCTCCCTCAATAAATCAAAGGAGAAACTTCTACTTGTGTAGCGTCTCGCATTGGGCAACTTGGATTTTGGAATTTGCAAGCGGCGTGCCTAGCCGCTGAGATGCTCTGCCGCGCGATAATAGCGGACCACGGCTCCGGAACCCTGGGGCCATGTGGAAGTGGCATTTCCACTATTGCGGGACTTTTAATGCATGACGGCATTGTTTTGTTCCTCCATGCAACCCACCAAGGGTAATGATATACATGCACGCAGTTTAACAGCACCCACTGTGGAAATAACGAACTACCTTACCCAGAAGGCAACTTACCAATGAAACTACAAAGACGGGATATTAAAGGTCAAGTTCAATCAGCTGTAAACAACGCGTATGGCGAGTGAGCAAGGGCGTGTTGCCCGAAACCGGTATGGCAATCTGTGTTGGGGGAATGAACACGTTGACTCCTGCTCCCTCAATAAATGAAAGGAGAAACTTCTACTTGTGTAGCGTCTCGCATTGGGCAACTTGGATTTTGGAATTTGCAAGCGGCGTGCCTAGCCGCTGAGATGCTCTGCCGTGATAATAGCGGACCACGGCTCCGGACCCCTGGGGCCATGTGGAAGTGGCAGTTCCACTATTGTGGGACTTTTAATGCATGACGGCATTGTTTTGGTCCTCTATGCAACCCACCAAGGGGAATGATATACATGCACGCAGTTTAACAGCACCCACTGTGGAAATAACGAACTACCTTACCCACAAGGCAACTTACCAATGAAACTACAAAGACGGGATATTAAAGGTCAAGTTCAATCAGCTGTAAACGACGCGCATGGCCAGTAAGCAAGGGCGTGTTGCCCGAAACCGGTATGGCAATCTGTGTTGGGGGAATGAACACGTTGATTCCTGCTCCCTCAATAAATGAAAGGAGAAACTTCTACTTGTGTGGCGTCTCGCATTGGGCAACTTGGATTTTGGAATTTGCAAGCGGCGTGCCTAGCCGCTGAGACGCTCTGCCGCGATAATAGCGGACCACGGCTCCGGACCCCTGGGGCCATGTGGAAGTGGCAGTTCCACTATTGCGGGACTTTTAATGCATGACGGCGTTGTTTTGTTCCTCCATGCAACCCACCAAGGGGAATGACATATATGCACGCAGTTTAACAGCACCCAATTTGGAAATAACGAACTACCTTACCTAGAAGGCAACTTACCAATAAAACTACAAAGACGGGATATTAAAGGTCAAGTTCAATCAGCTGTAAACGACGCGCATGGCCAGTGAGCAAGGGCGTGTTGCCCGAAACCGGCATGGCAATCTGTGTTGGGGGAATGAACACGTTGACTCCTGCTCCCTCAATAAATGAAAGGAGAAACTTCTACTTGTGTGGCGTCTCGCATTGGGCAACTTGGATTTTGGAATTTGCAAGCGGCGTGCCTAGCCGCTGAGATGCTCTGCCGCGATAATAGCGGACCACGGCTCCGGACCCCTGGGACCATGTGGGAGTGGCAGTTCCACTATTGCGGGACTTTTAATGCATGACGGCGTTGTTTTGTTCCTCCATGCAACCCACCAAGGGGAATGATATACATGCACGCAGTTTAACAGCACCCACTGTGGAAATAACGAACTACCTTACCTAGAAGGCAACTTACCAATAAAACTACAAAGATGGGATATTAAAGGTCAAGTTCAATCAGCTGTAAACAACGCGCATGGCCAGTGAGCAAGGGCGTGTTGCCCGAAACCGGTATGGCAATCTGTGTTGGGGGAATGAACACGTTGATTCCTGCTCCCTCAATAAATGAAAGGAGAAACTTCTACTTGTGTGGCGTCTCGCATAGGGCAACTTGGATTTTGGAATTTGCAAGCGGCGTGCCTAGCCGCTGAGACGCTCTGCCGCGATAATAGCGGACCACGGCTCCGGACCCCTGGGGCCATGTGGAAGTGGCAGTTCCACTATTGCGGGACTTTTAATGCATGACGGCGTTGTTTTGTTCCTCCATGCAACCCACCAAGGGGAATGATATACATGCACACAGTTTAACAGCACCCACTGTGGAAATAACGAACTACCTTACCCAGAAGGCAACTTACCAATGAAACTACAAAGACGGGATATTAAAGGTCAAGTTCAATCAGCTGTAAACGACGCGCATGGCCAGTGAGCAAGGGCGTGTTGCCCGAAACCGGTATGGCAATCTGTGTTGGGGGAATGAACACTTTGACTCCTGCTCCCTCAATAAATGAAAGGAGAAACTTCTACTTGTGTGGCGTCTCGCATTGGGCAACTTGGATTTTGGAATTTGCAAGCGGCGTGCCTAGCCGCTGAGATGCCCTGCCGCGATAATAGCGGACCACGGTTTCGGACCCCTGGGGCCATGTGGAAGTGGCAGTTCCACTATTGCGGGACTTTTAATGCATGACGGCGTTGTTTTGTTCCTCCATGCAACCCACCAAGGGGAATGATATACATGCACGTAGTTTAACAGCACCCACTGTGGAAATAACGAACTACCTTACCCAGAAGGCAACTTACCAATGAAAGTACAAAGACGGGATATTAAAAGTCAATTTCAATCAGCTGTAAACGACGTGCATGGCCAGTGAGCAAGGGCGTGTTGCCCGAAACCGGTATGGCAATCTGTGTTGGGGGAATGAACACGTTGACTCCTGCTCCTTCAATAAATGAAAGGAGAAACTTCTACTTGTGTGGCGTCTCGCATTGGGCAACTTGGATTTTGGAATTTGCAAGCGGCGTGCCTAGCCGCTGAGACACTCTGCCGCTATAATAGCGGACCATGGCTCCGGACCTCTGGGGCCATGTGGAAGTGGCAGTTCCACTATTGCGGGAGTTTTAATGCATGACGGCGTTGTTTTGTTCCTCCATGCAACCCACCAAGAGAAATGATATACATGCACGCAGTTTAACAGCACCCACTGTGGAAATAACGAACTACCTTACTCAGAAGGCAACTTACCAATGAAACTACAAACACGGGATATTAAAGGTCAAGTTCAATCAGCTGTAAACGACGCGCATGGCCAGTGAGCAAGGGCGTGTTGCCCGAAACCAGTATGGCAATCTGTGTTGGGGGAATGAACACGTTGACTCCTGCTCCCTCAATAAATGAAAGGAGAAACTTCTACTTGTGTGGCGTCTCGCATTGGGCAACTTGGATTTTGGAATTTGCAAGCGGCGTGCCTAGCCGCTGAGACGCTCTGCCGCGATAATAGCGGACCATGGCTCCGGACCCCTGGGGCCATGTGGAAGTGGTAGTTCCACTATTGCGGGACTTTTAATGCATGACGGCGTTGTTTTGTTCCTCCATGCAACCCACCAAGGGGAATGATATACATGCACGCAGTTTAACAGCACCCAATTTGGAAATAACGAACTACCTTACCCAGAAGGCAACTTACCAATGAAACTACAAAGACGGGATATTAAAGGTAAAGTTCCATCAGCTGTAAACGACGCGCATGGCCAGTGAGCAAGGGCGTGTTGCCCGAAACCGGTATGGCAATCTGTGTTGGCGGAATGAACACGTTGACTCCTGCTCCCTCAATAAATGAAAGGAGAAACTTCTACTTGTGTGGCGTCTCGCATTGGGCAACTTGGATTTTGGAATTTGCAAGCGGCGTGCCTAGCCGCTGAGATGCTCTGCCGTGATAATAGCGGACCACGGCTCCGGACCCCTGGGACCATGTGGAAGTGGCAGTTCCAATATTGCGGGACTTTTAATGCATGACGGCGTTGTTTTGTTCCTCCATGCAACCCACCAAGGGGAATGATATACATGCACGCAGTTTAACAGTACCCACTGTGGAAATAACGAACTACCTTACCTAGAAGGCAACTTACCAATAAAACTACAAAGACGGGATATTAAAGGTCAAGTTCAATCAGCTGTAAACAACGCGCATGGCCAGTGAGCAAGGGCGTGTTGCACGAAACCGGTATGGCAATCTGTGTTGGGGGAATGAACACGTTGACTCCTGCTCCCTCAATAAATGAAAGGAGAAACTTCTACTTGTGTGGCGTCTCGCATTGGGCAACTTGGATTTTGCAATTTGCAAGCGGCGTGCCTAGCCGCTGAGACACTCTGCCGCTATAATAGCGGACCATGGCTCCGGACCTCTGGGGCCATGTGGAAGTGGCAGTTCCACTATTGCGGGAGTTTTAATGCACGACGGCATTGTTTTGTTCCTCCATGCAACCCACCAAGGGAAATGATATACATGCACGCAGTTTAACAGCACCCACTGTGGAAATAACGAACTACCTTACCCAGAAGGCAACTTACCATTGAAACTACAAAGACGGGATATTAAAGGTCAAGTTCAATCAGCTGTAAACGACGCGCATGGCCAGTGAGCGAGGGCGTGTTGCCCGAAACCGGTATGGCAATCTGTGTTGGGGGAATGAACACGTTGACTCCTGCTCCCTCAATAAATGAAAAGAGAAACTTCTATTTGTGTGGCGTCTCGCATTGGGCAACTTGGATTTTGGAATTTGCAAGCGGCGTGCCTAGCCGCTGAGACGCTCTGCCGCGATAATAGCGGACCATGGCTCCGGACCCCTGGGGCCATGTGGAAGTGCATGACGGCGTTGTTTTGTTCCTCCATGCAACCCACCAAGGGAAATGATATACATGCACGCAGTTTAACAGCACCCAATTTGGAAATAACGAACTACCTTACCCAGAAGGCAACTTACCAATGAAACTACAAAGACGGGATGTTAAAGGTAAAGTTCCATCAGCTGTAAACGACGCGCATGGCCAGTGAGCAAGGGCGTGTTGCCCGAAACCGGTATGGCAATCTGTGTTGGGGGAATGAACACGTTGACTCCTGCTCCCTCAATAAATGAAAGGAGAAACTTCTACTTGTGTGGCGTCTCGCATTGGGCAACTTGGATTTTGGAATTTGCAAGCGGCGTGCCTAGCCGCTGAGATGCTCTCCCGCGATAATAGCGGACCACGGCTCCAGACCCCTGGGACCATGTGGAAGTGGCAATTCCACTATTGCGGGACTTTTAATGCATGACGGCGTTGTTTTGTTCCTCCATACAACCCACCAAGGGGAATGATATACATGCACGCAGTTTAACAGCACCCACTGTGGAAATAACGAACTACCTTACCTAGTAGGCAACTTACCAATAAAACTACAAAGACGGGATATTAAAGGTCAAGTTCAATCAGCTGTAAACAACGCGCATGGCCAGTGAGCAAGGGCGTGTTGCCCGAAACCGGTATGGCAATCTGTGTTGGGGGAATGAACACGTTGATTCCTGCTCCCTCAATAAATGAAAGGAGAAACTTCTACTTGTGTGGCGGCTCGCATTGGGCAACTTGGATTTTGGAATTTGCAAGCGGCGTGCCTAGCCGCTGAGACGCTCTGCCGCGATAATAGCGGACCACGGCTCCGGACCCCTGGGGCCATGTGGAAGTGGCAGTTCCACTATTGCGGGACTTTTAATGCATGACGGCGTTGTTTTGTTCCTCCATGCAACCCACCAAGGGGAATGATATACATGCACGCAGTTTAACAGCACCCAATTTGGAAATAACGAACTACCTTACCCAGATGGCAACTTACCAATGAAACTACAAAGACGGGATATTAAAGGTAAAGTTCAATCAGCTGTAAACGACGCGCATGGCCAGTGAGCAAGGGCGTGTTGCCCGAAACCGGTATGGCAATCTGTGTTGGGGGAATGAACACGTTGACTCCTGCTCCCTCAATAAATGAAAGGAGAAACTTCTACTTGTGTGGCGTCTCGCATTGGGCAACTTGGATTTTGGAGTTTGCAAGCGGCGTGCCTAGCCGCTGAGATGCTCTGCCGCGATAATAGCGGACCACGGCTCCGGACCCCTGGGACCATGTGGAAGTGGCAGTTCCACTATTGCGGGACTTTTAATGCATGACGGCGTTGTTTTGTTCCTCCATGCAACCCACCAAGGGGAATGATATACATGCACGCAGTTTAACAGCACCCACTGTGGAAATAACGAACTACCTTACCTAGAAGGCAACTTACCAATAAAACTACAAAGACGGGATATTAAAGGTCAAGTTCAATCAGCTGTACACAACGCGCATGGCCAGTGAGCAAGGGCGTGTTGCCCGAAACCGGTATGGCAATCTGTGTTGGGGGAATGAACACGTTGATTCCTGCTCTCTCAATAAATGAAAGGAGAAACTTCTACTTTTGTGGCGTCTCGCATTGGGCAACTTGGATTTTTGAATTTGCAAGCGGCGTGCCTAGCCGCTGAGACGCTCTGCCGCGATAATAGCGGACCACGGCTCCGGACCCCTTGGGCCATGTGGAAGGGGCAGTTCCACGATTGCGGACTTTTAATGCATGACGGCGTTGTTTTGTTCCTCCATGCAACCCACCAACTGGAATGATATACATGCACGCAGTTTAACAGCACCCACTGTGGAAATAACGAACTACCTTACCCAGAAGGCAACTTACCAATGAAACTACAAAGACGGGATATTAAAGGTCAAGTTCAATCAGCTGTAAACGACGCGCATGGCCAGTGAGCAAGGGCGTGTTGCCCGAAACCGGTATGGCAATCTGTGTTGGGGGAATGAACACGTTGACTTCTGCTCCCTCAATAAATGAAAGGAGAAACTTCTACTTGTGTGGCGTCTCGCATTGGGCAACTTGGATTTTGGAATTTGCAAGCGGCGTGCCTAGCCGCTGAGACGCTCTGCCGTGATATTAGCGGACCACGGCTCCGGACCCCTGGGGCCATGTGGAAGGGGCAATTCCACGATTGCGGACTTTTAATGCATGACGGCGTTGTTTTGTTCCTCCATGCAACCCACCAACTGGAATGATATACATGCACGCAGTTTAACAGCACCCACTGTGGAAATAACGAACTACCTTACCCAGAAGGCAACTTACCAATGAAACTACAAAGACGGGATATTAAAGGTCAAGTTCAATCAGCTGTAAACGACGCGCATGGCCAGTGAGCAAGGGCGTGTTGCCCGAAACCGGTATGGCAATCTGTGTTGGGGGAATGAACACGTTGACTTCTGCTCCCTCAATAAATGAAAGGAGAAACTTCTACTTGTGTGGCGTCTCGCATTGGGCAACTTGGATTTTGGAATTTGCAAGCGGCGTGCCTAGCCGCTGAGATGCTCTGCCGCGATAATAGCGGACCACGGCTCCGGACCCCTGGGACCATGTGGAAGTGGCAGTTCCACTATTGCGGGACTTTTAATGCATGACGGCGTTGTTTTGTTCCTCCATGCAACCCACCAAGGGGAATGATATACATGCACGCAGTTTAACAGCACCCACTGTGGAAATAACGAACTACCTTACCTAGAAGGCAACTTACCAATAAAACTACAAAGACGGGATATTAAAGGTCAAGTTCAATCAGCTGTAAACAACGCGCATGGCCAGTGAGCAAGGGCGTGTTGCCCGAAACCGGTATGGCAATCTGTGTTGGGGGAATGAACACGTTGATTCCTGCTCCCTCAATAAATGAAAGGAGAAACTTCTACTTGTGTGGCGTCTCGCATTGGGCAACTTGGATTTTGGAATTTGCAAGCGGCGTGCCTAGCCGCTGAGACGCTCTGCCGCGATAATAGCGGACCACGGCTCCGGACCCCTGGGGCCATGTGGAAGTGGCAGTCCCACTATTGCGGGACTTTTAATGCATGACGGCGTTGTTTTGTTCCTCCATGCAACCCACCAAGGGGAATGACATATATGCACGCAGTTTAACAGCACCCAATTTGGAAATAACGAACTACCTTACCTAGAAGGCAACTTACCAATAAAACTACAAAGACGGGATATTAAAGGTCAAGTTCAATCAGCTGTAAACGACGCGCATGGCCAGTGAGCAAGGGCGTGTTGCCCGAAACCGGTATGGCAATCTGTGTTGGGGGAATGAACACGTTGACTCCTGCTCCCTCAATAAATGAAAGGAGAAACTTCTACTTGTGTGGCGTCTCGCATTGGGCAACTTGGATTTTGGAATTTGCAAGCGGCGTGCCTAGCCGCTGAGATGCTCTGCCGCGATAATAGCGAACCACGGCTCCGGACCCCTGGGACCATGTGGAAGTGGCAGTTCCACTATTGCGGGACTTTTAATGCATGACGGCGTTGTTTTGTTCCTCCATGCAACCCACCAAGGGGAATGATATACATGCACGCAGTTTAACAGCACCCACTGTGGAAATAACGAACTACCTTACCTAGAAGGCAACTTACCAATAAAACTACAAAGACGGGATATTAAAGGTCAAGTTCAATCAGCTGTAAACAACGCGCATGGCCAGTGAGCAAGGGCGTGTTGCCCGAAACCGGTATGGCAATCTGTGTTGGGGGAATGAACACGTTGATTCCTGCTCCCTCAATAAATGAAAGGAGAAACTTCTACTTGTGTGGCGTCTCGCATTGGGCAACTTGGATTTTGGAATTTGCAAGCGGCGTGCCTAGCCGCTGAGACGCTCTGCCGCGATAATAGCGGACCACGGCTCCGGACCCCTGGGGCCATGTGGAAGGGGCAGTTCCACGATTGCGGACTTTTAATGCATGACGGCGTTGTTTTGTTCCTCCATGCAACCCACCAACTTGAATGATATACATGCACGCAGTTTAACAGCACCCACTGTGCAAATAACGAACTACCTTACCCAGAACGCAACTTACCAATGAAACTACACAGACGGGATATTAAAGGTCAAGTTCAATCAGCTGTAAACGACGCACATGGCCAGTGAGCAAGGGTGTGTTGCCCGAAACCGGTATGGCAATCTGTGTTGGGGGAATGAACACGTTGACTTCTGCTCCCTCAATAAATGAAAGGAGAAACTTCTACTTGTGTGGCGTCTCGCATTGGGCAACTTGGATTTTGGAATTTGCAAGCGGCGTGCCTAGCCGCTGAGACGCTCTGCCGCGATAATAGCAGACCACGGCTCCGGACCCCTGGGGCCATGTGGAAGTGGCAGTTCCACTATTGCGGGACTTTTAATGCATGACGGCGTTGTTTTGTTCCTCCATGCAACCCACCAAGGGGAATGATATACATGCACACAGTTTAACAGCACCCACTGTGGAAATAACAAACTACCTTACCTAGAAGGCAACTTACCAATAAAACTACAAAGACGGGATATTAAAGGTCAAGTTCAATCAGCTGTAAACAACGCGCATGGCCAGTGAGCAAGGGCGTGTTGCCCGAAACCGGTATGGCAATCTGTGTTGGGGGAATGAACACGTTGATTCCTGCTCCCTCAATAAATGAAAGGAGAAACTTCTACTTGTGTGGCGGCTCGCATTGGGCAACTTGGATTTTGGAATTTGCAAGCGGCGTGCCTAGCCGCTGAGACGCTCTGCCGCGATAATAGCGGACCACGGCTCCGGACCCCTGGGGCCATGTGGAAGTGGCAGTTCCACTATTGCGGGACTTTTAATGCATGACGGCGTTGTTTTGTTCCTCCATGCAACCCACCAAGGGGAATGATATACATGCACGCAGTTTAACAGCACCCAATTTGGAAATAACGAACTACCTTACCCAGAAGGCATCTTACCAATGAAACTACAAAGACGGGATATTAAAGGTAAAGTTCAATCAGCTGTAAACGACGCGCATGGCCAGTGAGCAAGGGCGTGTTGCCCGAAACCGGTATGGCAATCTGTGTTGGGGGAATGAACACGTTGACTCCTGCTCCCTCAATAAATGAAAGGAGAAACTTCTACTTGTGTGGCGTCTCGCATTGGGCAACTTGGATTTTGGAGTTTGCAAGCGGCGTGCCTAGCCGCTGAGATGCTCTGCCGCGATAATAGCGGACCACGGCTCCGGACCCCTGAGACCATGTGGAAGTGGCAGTTCCACTATTGCGGGACTTTTAATGCATGACGGCGTTGTTTTGTTCCTCCATGCAACCCACCAAGGGGAATGATATACATGCACGCAGTTTAACAGCACCCACTGTGGAAATAACGAACTACCTTACCTAGAAGGCAACTTACCAATAAAACTACAAAGACGGGATATTAAAGGTCAAGTTCAATCAGCTGTAAACAACGCGCATGGCCAGTGAGCAAGGGCGTGTTGCCCGAAACCGGTATGGCAATCTGTGTTGGGGGAATGAACACGTTGATTCCTGCTCCCTCAATAAATGAAAGGAGAAACTTCTACTTGTGTGGCGTCTCGCATTGGGCAACTTGGATTTTTGGAATTTGCAAGCGGCGTGCCTAGCCGCTGAGACGCTCTGCCGCGATAATAGCGGACAACGGCTCCGGACCCCTGGGGCCATGTGGAAGGGGCAGTTCCACGATTGCGGACTTTTAATGCATGACGGCGTTGTTTTGTTCCTCCATGCAACCCACCAACTGGAATGATATACATGCACGCAGTTTAACAGCACCCACTGTGGAAATAATGAACTACCTTACCCAGAAGGCAACTTACCAATGAAACTACAAAGACGGGATATTAAAGGTCAAGTTCAATCAGCTGTAAACGACGCGCATGGCCAGTGAGCAAGGGCGTGTTGCCCGAAACCGGTATGGCAATCTGTGTTGGGGAATGAACACGTTGACTCCTGCTCCCTCAATAAATGAAAGGAGAAACTTCTACTTGTGTGGCGTCTCGCATTGGGCAACTTGGATTTTGGAATTTGCAAGCGGCGTGCCTAGCCGCTGAGACGCTCTGCCGCGATAATAGCGGACCACGGCTCCGGACCCCTGGGGCCATGTGGAAGTGGCAGTTCCACTATTGCGGGACTTTTAATGCATGACGGCGTTGTTTTGTTCCACCATGCAACCCACCAAGGGGAATGATATACATGCACGCAGTTTAACAGCACCCACTGTGGAAATAACAAACTACCTTACCCAGAAGGCAACTTACCAATGAAACTACAAAGACGGGATATTAAAGGTCAAGTTCAATCAGCTGTAAACAACGCGTATGGCCAGTGAGCAAGGGCTTGTTGCCCGAAACCGGTATGGCAATCTGTGTTGGGGGAATGAACACGTTGACTCCTGCTCCCTCAATAAATGAAAGGAGAAACGTCTACTTGTGTAGCGTCTCGCATTGGGCAACTTGGATTTTGGAATTTGCAAGCGGCGTGCCTAGCCGCTGAGATGCTCTGCCGCGCGATAATAGCGGACCACGGCTCCGGAACCCTGGGGCCATGTGGAAGTGGCATTTCCACTATTGCGGGACTTTTAATGCATGACGGCATTGTTTTGTTCCTCCATGCAACCCACCAAGGGTAATGATATACATGCACGCAGTTTAACAGCACCCACTGTGGAAATAACGAACTACCTTACCCAGAAGGCAACTTACCAATGAAACTACAAAGACGGGATATTAAAGGTCAAGTTCAATCAGCTGTAAACAACGCGTATGGCGAGTGAGCAAGGGCGTGTTGCCCGAAACCGGTATGGCAATCTGTGTTGGGGGAATGAACACGTTGACTCCTGCTCCCTCAATAAATGAAAGGAGAAACTTCTACTTGTGTAGCGTCTCGCATTGGGCAACTTGGATTTTGGAATTTGCAAGCGGCGTGCCTAGCCGCTGAGATGCTCTGCCGCGATAATAGCGGACCACGGCTCCGGACCCCTGGGGCCATGTGGAAGTGGCAGTTCCACTATTGTGGGACTTTTAATGCATGACGGCATTGTTTTGGTCCTCTATGCAACCCACCAAGGGGAATGATATACATGCACGCAGTTTAACAGCACCCACTGTGGAAATAACGAACTACCTTACCCACAAGGCAACTTACCAATGAAACTACAAAGACGGGATATTAAAGGTCAAGTTCAATCAGCTGTAAACGACGCGCATGGCCAGTAAGCAAGGGCGTGTTGCCCGAAACCGGTATGGCAATCTGTGTTGGGGGAATGAACACGTTGATTCCTGCTCCCTCAATAAATGAAAGGAGAAACTTCTACTTGTGTGGCGTCTCGCATTGGGCAACTTGGATTTTGGAATTTGCAAGCGGCGTGCCTAGCCGCTGAGATGCTCTGCCGCGATAATAGCGGACCACGGCTCCGGACCCCTGGGACCATGTGGGAGTGGCAGTTCCACTATTGCGGGACTTTTAATGCATGACGGCGTTGTTTTGTTCCTCCATGCAACCCACCAAGGGGAATGACATATATGCACGCAGTTTAACAGCACCCAATTTGGAAATAACGAACTACCTTACCTAGAAGGCAACTTACCAATAAAACTACAAAGACGGGATATTAAAGGTCAAGTTCAATCAGCTGTAAACGACGCGCATGGCCAGTGAGCAAGGGCGTGTTGCCCGAAACCGGCATGGCAATCTGTGTTGGGGGAATGAACACGTTGACTCCTGCTCCCTCAATAAATGAAAGGAGAATCTTCTACTTGTGTGGCGTCTCGCATTGGGCAACTTGGATTTTGGAATTTGCAAGCGGCGTGCCTAGCCGCTGAGATGCTCTGCCGCGATAATAGCGGACCACGGCTCCGGACCCCTGGGACCATGTGGGAGTGGCAGTTCCACTATTGCGGGACTTTTAATGCATGACGGCGTTGTTTTGTTCCTCCATGCAACCCACCAAGGGGAATGATATACATGCACGCAGTTTAACAGCACCCACTGTGGAAATAACGAACTACCTTACCTAGAAGGCAACTTACCAATAAAACTACAAAGACGGGATATTAAAGGTCAAGTTCAATCAGCTGTAAACAACGCGCATGGCCAGTGAGCAAGGGCGTGTTGCCCGAAACCGGTATGGCAATCTGTGTTGGGGGAATGAACACGTTGACTTCTGCTCCCTCAATAAATGAAAGGAGAAACTTCTACTTGTGTGGCGTCTCGCATTGGGCAACTTGGATTTTGGAATTTGCAAGCGGCGTGCCTAGCCGCTGAGACGCTCTGCCGCGATAATAGCAGACCACGGCTCCGGACCCCTGGGGCCATGTGGAAGTGGCAGTTCCACTATTGCGGGACTTTTAATGCATGACGGCGTTGTTTTGTTCCTCCATGCAACCCACCAAGGGGAATGATATACATGCACGCAGTTTAACAGCACCCACTGTGGAAATAACGAACTACCTTACCCAGAAGGAAACTTACCAATGAAACTACAAAGACGGGCTATTAAAGGTCAAGTTCAATCAGCTGTAAACGGCGCGCATGGCCAGTGAGGAAAAGCGTGTTGCCCGAAACCGGTATGGCAATCTGTGTTGGGGGAATGAACACGTTGACTCCTGCTCCCTCAATAAATGAAAGGAGAAACTTCTACTTGTGTGGCGTCTCGCATAGGGCAACTTGAATTTTGGAATTTGCAAGCGGCGTGCCTAGCCACTGAGACGCTCTGCCGCGATAATAGCGGACCACGGCTCCGGACCCCTGGGGCCATGTGGAAGTGGCAGTTCCACTATTGCGGGACTTTTAATGCATGACGGCGTTGTTTTGTTCCTCCATGCAACCCACCAAGGGGAATGATATACATGCACACAGTTTAACAGCACCCACTGTGGAAATAATGAACTACCTTACCCAGAAGGCAACTTACCAATGAAACTACAAAGACGGGATATTAAAGGTCAAGTTCAATCAGCTGTAAACGACGCGCATGGCCAGTGAGCAAGGGCGTGTTGCCCGAAACCGGTATGGCAATCTGTGTTGGGGGAATGAACACTTTGACTCCTGCTCCCTCAATAAATGAAAGGAGAAACTTCTACTTGTGTGGCGTCTCGCATTGGGCAACTTGGATTTTGGAATTTGCAAGCGGCGTGCCTAGCCGCTGAGATGCCCTGCCGCGATAATAGCGGACCACGGTTTCGGACCCCTGGGGCCATGTGGAAGTGGCAGTTCCACTATTGCGGGACTTTTAATGCATGACGGCGTTGTTTTGTTCCTCCATGCAACCCACCAAGGGGAATGATATACATGCACGCAGTTTAACAGCACCCACTGTGGAAATAACGAACTACCTTACCCAGAAGGCAACTTACCAATGAAAGTACAAAGACGGGATATTAAAAGTCAAGTTCAATCAGCTGTAAACGACGTGCATGGCCAGTGAGCAAGGGCGTGTTGCCCGAAACCGGTATGGCAATCTGTGTTGGGGGAATGAACACGTTGACTCCTGCTCCTTCAATAAATGAAAGGAGAAACTTCTACTTGTGTGGCGTCTCGCATTGGGCAACTTGGATTTTGGAATTTGCAAGCGGCGTGCCTAGCCGCTGAGACACTCTGCCGCTATAATAGCGGACCATGGCTCCGGACCTCTGGGGCCATGTGGAAGTGGCAGTTCCACTATTGCGGGAGTTTTAATGCATGACGGCGTTGTTTTGTTCCTCCATGCAACCCACCAAGGGAAATGATATACATGCACGCAGTTTAACAGCACCCACTGTGGAAATAACGAACTACCTTACCCAGAAGGCAACTTACCAATGAAACTACAAACACGGGATATTAAAGGTCAAGTTCAATCAGCTGTAAACGACGCGCATGGCCAGTGAGCAAGGGCGTGTTGCCCGAAACCAGTATGGCAATCTGTGTTGGGGGAATGAACACGTTGACTCCTGCTCCCTCAATAAATGAAAGGAGAAACTTCTACTTGTGTGGCGTCTCGCATTGGGCAACTTGGATTTTGGAATTTGCAAGCGGCGTGCCTAGCCGCTGAGACGCTCTGCCGCGATAATAGCGGACCATGGCTCCGGACCCCTGGGGCCATGTGGAAGTGGTAGTTCCACTATTGCGGGACTTTTAATGCATGACGGCGTTGTTTTGTTCCTCCATGCAACCCACCAAGGGGAATGATATACATGCACGCAGTTTAACAGCACCCAATTTGGAAATAACGAACTACCTTACCCAGAAGGCAACTTACCAATGAAACTACAAAGACGGGATATTAAAGGTAAAGTTCCATCAGCTGTAAACGACGCGCATGGCCAGTAAGCAAGGGCGTGTTGCCCGAAACCGGTATGGCAATCTGTGTTGGCGGAATGAACACGTTGACTCCTGCTCCCTCAATAAATGAAAGGAGAAACTTCTACTTGTGTAGCGTCTCGCATTGGGCAACTTGGATTTTGGAATTTGCAAGCGGCGTGCCTAGCCGCTGAGATGCTCTGCCGCGCGATAATAGCGGACCACGGCTCCGGAACCCTGGGGCCATGTGGAAGTGGCATTTCCACTATTGCGGGACTTTTAATGCATGACGGCATTGTTTTGTTCCTCCATGCAACCCACCAAGGGTAATGATATACATGCAGGCAGTTTAACAGCACCCACTGTGGAAATAACGAACTACCTTACCCAGAAGGCAACTTACCAATGAAACTACAAAGACGGGATATTAAAGGTCAAGTTCAATCAGCTGTAAACAACGCGTATGGCGAGTGAGCAAGGGCGTGTTGCCCGAAACCGGTATGGCAATCTGTGTTGGGGGAATGAACACGTTGACTCCTGCTCCCTCAATAAATGAAAGGAGAAACTTCTACTTGTGTAGCGTCTCGCATTGGGCAACTTGGATTTTGGAATTTGCAAGCGGCGTGCCTAGCCGCTGAGATGCTCTGCCGCGATAATAGCGGACCACGGCTCCGGACCCCTGGGGCCATGTGGAAGTGGCAGTTCCACTATTGCGGGACTTTTAATGCATGACGGCATTGTTTTGGTCCTCCATGCAACCCACCAAGGGGAATGATATACATGCACGCAGTTTAACAGCACCCACTGTGGAAATAACGAACTACTTTACCCACAAGGCAACTTACCAATGAAACTACAAAGACGGGATATTAAAGGTCAAGTTCAATCAGCTGTAAACGACGCGCATGGCCAGTAAGCAAGGGCGTGTTGCCCGAAACCGGTATGGCAATCTGTGTTGGGGGAATGAACACGTTGATTCCTGCTCCCTCAATAAATGAAAGGAGAAACTTCTACTTGTGTGGCGTCTCGCATTGGGCAACTTGGATTTTGGAATTTGCAAGCGGCGTGCCTAGCCGCTGAGACGCTCTGCCGCGATAATAGCGGACCACGGCTCCGGACCCCTGGGGCCATGTGGAAGTGGCAGTTCCACTATTGCGGGACTTTTAATGCATGACGGCGTTGTTTTGTTCCTCCATGCAACTCACCAAGGGGAATGACATATATGCACGCAGTTTAACAGCACCCAATTTGGAAATAACGAACTACCTTACCTAGAAGGCAACTTACCAATAAAACTACAAAGACGGGATATTAAAGGTCAAGTTCAATCAGCTGTAAACGACGCGCATGGCCAGTGAGCAAGGGCGTGTTGCCCGAAACCGGTATGGCAATCTGTGTTGGGGGAATGAACACGTTGACTCCTGCTCCCTCAATAAATGAAAGGAGAAACTTCTACTTGTGTGGCGTCTCGCATTGGGCAACTTGGATTTTGGAATTTGCAAGCGGCGTGCCTAGCCGCTGAGATGCTCTGCCGCGATAATAGCGGACCACGGCTCCGGACCCCTGGGACCATGTGGAAGTGGCAGTTCCACTATTGCGGGACTTTTAATGCATGACGGCGTTGTTTTGTTCCTCCATGCAACCCACCAAGGGGAATAATATACATGCACGCAGTTTAACAGCACCCACTGTGGAAATAACGAACTACCTTACCTAGAAGGCAACTTACCAATAAAACTACAAAGACGGGATATTAAAGGTCAAGTTCAATCAGCTGTAAACAACGCGCATGGCCAGTGAGCAAGGGCGTGTTGCCCGAAACCGGTATGGCAATCTGTGTTGGGGGAATGAACACGTTGATTCCTGCTCCCTCAATAAATGAAAGGAGAAACTTCTACTTCTGTGGCGTCTCGCATTGGGCAACTTGGATTTTGGAATTTGCAAGCGGCGTGCCTAGCCGCTGAGACGCTCTGCCGCGATAATAGCGGACCACGGCTCCGGACCCCTGGGGCCATGTGGATGGGGCAGTTCCACGATTGCGGACTTTTAATGCATGACGGCGTTGTTTTGTTCCTCCATGCAACCCATCAACTGGAATGATATACATGCACGCAGTTTAACAGCACCCACTGTGCAAATAACGAACTACCTTACCCAGAACGCAACTTACCAATGAAACTACTGTGGAAATATGGATTTTTCTGGTCAGTTATGTCCCCTATCTTGGACCCCAACAGTTCTATGTACATATCACAAGTACATGTATGTTCCCTCCAGTTCCAGTTATGAAGACGCAAATACATATGCGTCCACCGTCAACATGTCCTCTGTCAGATCCGCCATGAACAGGCCGGATATTCCATTCCTAAATATGAAAGGCCACCGGCTTTATATGGTTCACTTATGCCATTTTACAGTCCAGGCAAGTAGGCCCTGATTCTGTCATCAAAACTCTTCTTGCCTTCTGCCTCTGAAAGCTCCAGTCTGAGCCTGCATCTGTGACCATGAACTTTGTCTCATTCTCTGCGCGGCTCACGAAGCCTGACATCAGCCTATTCTCTGCCAAGAACTGTATTTCACCTTCGAATTATCTGCTTCCCCCTCAGCCGATGCATTCCTGCCTAGTAGCTTAAGTAAACATTCTTCCAGTCACCGAGCAAAAGGCCCGGCTTCTCTGTCCTCATGCAAGTAATTCATAGCCGTGTTACCATGGAATATTCCTACCCCCTCGCATTCAGTGTAGACACTTAGACGCTTGTACACGCACGCACAGTCAGTATAGAATAGATTCTGTCCGAGAGTCCTTCTTTCTTGGATAACATAGTTCTTTAAACATAGGATGTTAGATATGATTTGGGATTAGGTTGACTTGACCCCCCAGACTTCTTGTCTCCACATGTAGAGCTAAATGTCAAGTCCCCTTCACCCCCTAGTTACACGTCAATTACACGTCATACTGCTGCGCGCGCATCTATGCCAAGTATTATCTTATAGATCCACCTATGTATGACATCATAACCAATTATGTTCCTTTTTACTCTTTATTACACCCATTTCTGGTTACGCAGACAAATTGTCATTTTCCTTATCAATTGTTACGCCTACTGCATTCGCTTCATTGTAATGTATGCACTATAAAAGTTACTTCTTGTCAATAAAGTATGTACTTCACTTCCTGAACCTCCGGGGTGATGGAACTTGAAGCATCCGATTATAATCGATTATTGGAATAAAGCCCATTCCGAAACTCTAATATCACGGATTCTGCCTCTCATTTTACTGAGCTATTTTATAATGTTTCTGTATCAAATTCAGTCCCGGTAAAGGAATTTTATTTACCACATGATGGCGCCCGAATAGGGACACTTTCTCATCTCACGCGCCGGCGGTGAGTTGCAGGCCCGGTCTCCTGCCACAGCTGGACGGACAATAACGCGTACCAGCAGGATTTCCTGTATCTCCCTCCGGTCAAGCGGGGGCGACTGAGACTGCGATCAACACCCAGACGAGGCGGTGAGAAGTGCGAAGTATCCCGACCAGAGCCTAGCTGAGAGAGCAAGATCCGAGGTACACAGAGACCCACCAGTCCGAAGTCAAGCCCAGTTTCCGACGAGTCGAGTCGAGTCCAGTCCGGTTCAAGTTCAAGTTACTGAGGCCTTCCGTTTCCGAAGCTACCCGGTGAGTACCATTACTGGGGAGGCATTTCTGACGTGCACATAGGTTGTGCCGGTCAAGACGGGTTTGGGTACACAAATCCGGTCTGCACTGTTTTAGCAGTGTATCTGTACTGTTTAGCAGTATATCAAGTATTCCGAAGTATCCAGTTATTGTCAAGAATTAAGCTTGGTGATTAGTTATGCAGACGATCATCATTGTTGTTTCAGTTAAAGGCTTAATGTTAAATGTTTAATGTGTTTAAAACGTCCTGTATAGTGTGGTATGAATGACTGTTCATTATTGTGCTTTTGTATTAAGTCTGTTCAAATTCAAGTATCAGGTCAGTTGGTCAAAATCAAGTATAAGGTCAGTTCTCAATATGCCGCTCTTCTCGAAATTAAGACAGATCACTACTAGAAAAGGGGTTCTCGAAGAAGCCGTTCCTATTCCTCCTAGGGACACTCCAGGGCACTTTATGTATCACAAACATGGCTTAGACGCTATATTATTTCTTGATTTATGGGTAGACTATACCAAGGGATTACCAGAAAGTCAGAGGTGGCCCACAGCGGGGACCTGGGATGCAGAGTGCATCATGAAAGTCGAGGAAGAGTTATGGAAAAGGAAAGTCAGACAGTCACAGAAAGACGCCGTTGAGTTATGGCGTAAAGAATCTCATAGACGTACAGAAAAAGCACGTAGACAGGAAGAAAGGAATAAAGAAAGTTCAAATAAAGTTCAAGGAAATCTATTAATTGAGGAAGGTAGCCGAGTGAAATCAGAACAAGTAGACAGACAAAGAAATGCCCTTATGAATGGTATGTATCCCCTTCTGGCCGAAGGAGTACCTAAGGCTACTCCAGAGATACCGAAAGACTTGCCACCCCCATTATTCCCAATCAAGGTACATCCTAAGGGGCATCCTAGAACCGCAGAAGATGTTTTTCTTTCCTCATATTTAGATGACGCAGCTCCCGAGTATGCTAATTCTGCCCCACATAGGCCGCATACCAGGGAGGTCCTACGCCAAGATCCAGTACCCGTATCCCTACAGCAACAAATCGAGTCACAAGTTCCGGCAAGCACATCTGTTTCTGTATCTGTTCCTACAGCTACTTCTATAGCTGTGTCCACACCTATAGTTGCTGTGTCACGTTCAACGAATCCTTTCACACCCGACGCCCCAGATGGGGCCACGGGAGGTGCTACTAATATCTTTTCTACGCCACCCAGAATAAATAAACTTACTTTTCAAGAGTCAGCGCATTCACGTACACCCAAATTCGTAAGTGCTCGTGCACTTAAAGAGCTTCTCGTAGATTGTAGATATGACCCGGTGCCCGGTATAGAGGACGAAATGACCCTGGCCTCATTGCGTATCAGACGAGCCGCAGTGTATTTAGCGAAGTTACCAGGAATGACTGCGCATCTAGACGAAATATATCATTTTGTCCGAACAGGACGAGATCCAGAATGTATTAACAGAGCTATGGAGTACCAGAAAGTAGAGATACAGGGGGAACTGTTACGTTTCCTCATAAACTGTGTGATCAGAAATGTAGACCGACCGGGGGTAGACCCGGAAGCAATGCAAATTCTTACCAGATGGAGTCAGAACATATCAGAAGGGAGACATGACAAGCAAAATTGTATAATAGCCATGTGCCGAAAGATCCGTAAAGAAATAGAACGCCTACACGAAGAGAGATTAGAGGTAGACGAGTTCGAACAAAGCGAGGAAGAAGGGTCAGGACTGCCCGCAGGACAGTCGGACACCATAGCCTATGTAGGTAGAGGAAGATCTTGTAATAGGAATCAGACTAGATGTCATACTGACTCAATACGTCCGATATGTCCAGATAATAACAGGAATCTCCAAATACCTATAATCAATATAAGGTCTAACGAGCATTCGTTCCAAACCGCCGACAGACTACTCCGAGAACGAAGGGGTTATCATTTTCTCGATTCTATGGACGAACAAGATTTAGCTAGGGCAGCTGTCCATTGGGTGGACAGTCCCGGAAAATATAGTGATGATACAGTAGTACGCACATTTTTGAATCTTACCCCAGATGAACAGAGGTTAGCTGGGATTTATATGATTCAACAACTCATTATACTATATCGGAGTCAGCATTCGGACCCTGGTCCCTTACCTGACATATTGACTGAATTACTTATGAATAAATGGAGAGGTCCAGGTACTAAATTAATTAAAGAAATTCTAGAATCAAGAAAGCAGTATATTGTTTTTGTATGCTCAGAGCATGTTTCATTGCCCGTCAAGGAAAGAACCACGTATCACATGGATAGACAGAATCCGTTACGAGAAGTACACCCAATCAAAGGCGAGGACAACGAGTTTAAGCGCGTATTTGTATATACGCCCATATCAAAAATAGAATTGTTACAAATGAAGAAAGTGGTACCCAGTCATGACAAAGATCCAGCGGGTTTCCACCGAGAAATGAAAGACATGTTACTCATGGGAGAGTATACCTATCCCGACATTATGACAATATTAAAGGTATTGATGCCTGCTGGCATTTATGAAAAACTCAAGGAAAAAGAGTGGGAGGTAGGTGACCAAAAGATAGAATGGTCAGTGTTAGAAGCGGAAGAAAAGGCCCGAACTGCAGGAGCAGGACTTGGGGATAAAACTAAAGCATTACCAGGTTTATTAGTACAGGTACTGCCACGTCTATTAACTACGAAAAAGGAAGATTGGGGAACGATTTCAGCCTGTAAGCAGAAGCAAGATGAAGACACTAGTGATTACTATGCCCGATTTGAAAAATGTTTTGGTATAAATAGTGGCATAAAAGCAAGTAGCGAATCATACCCGCATCTGTTTGTAACAAAGTTAGTGGAAAATGCCCTGCCCCCAGTAAAGAATAGAGTATTAAAATTCGAAAGTACCTGGCAAGGTAACACTCCATCACAAATGTTACAAATGTTACAGTACCATCACAATAGAATTAGAGAAGAACAAGAACATGAACACAGACGCATGAAAGACACGAAAATGAAAATGCTAGTTTCCCAGACTGTTCCAGCTGAAGGACATAAAAAGGGTATGACACATTCCGATTCAGCAGGACCTGTAAAAGGGACATGCAATTATTGTAAAAAGCCAGGTCATTACGTACACGATTGTCCAGTTTTAAAACATAATATCGCCATAGGTAAAACACAAGAAAGATCACGGCCACTCAGACAAGATCAGAATGAACAAGGAGCTATGCAGCATGCCCAGGCCATGCCAGCCGCACAACAGCCAATACAGTTTGTGCCAGCTGCACCACCGTTGCCTGTTGCTGCCACACAGACAACAACACGACAAATGTATCAGACCGCACAGTATGAATATCCTGAGTATCAGCGTTACGCATGAACAAGCCTAGAGAGGGAAGTTGACTTACCCCTTATTGAAATCCCAGTAGACCAAGAAGGACCTTATGTACATAGTGAATTATTAGGCCAAGATAGAAAATTTCTACTCGATACAGGGGCAAGTCGAACGACCATAAAACGTAGTGAAGTTCCAGGGGCACCCCTCTCAGGCTCACAGAATATTTCCCTTGGTTTTTCAGGAAAACCTATTGTTAATGAAGTGTCACAACCTCTGCCACTTACGATAGGACCTCTGACCCGAACTACAGATTTATTGCTTACTAAATCATGTCCAGAAAATCTGTTAGGAATTAAAACCCTGAAAGCTCTAGGAGCCATAATATGTTGTTCTCCGGAAGGTGTAAGGTTGTTTTTGCGTGATTTTAAAGGTCACTATGTGTCTAGAGACATGGATCCCCGACTGCAGATTTTACCTACACGTCTATGGGCACAAAGCCCTACTGATGTTGGATGCATGAATATTACACCATATAGAGTCACATTAAAGGCAGGAGTGGTGCTACCACGAATGCGACAATACAAGTTACCACCAGATGCTGTAGTGGCTTTACTACAAATCATTGACGAGCTCATTACCCAAGGAGTAGTTGTAGAAACAGACTCCAATGTATGTAATTCCCCGATAATTCCGATTCTTAAACGAACAGATCCAAAGGCCCCGCCAGTATATCGATTGGTTATTGATCTGCGCGAATTAAACAAGTGCATTGTGCCACAATTTCCTGTGGTCCCAGATATCTCGTCATTACTGACAGCCATTGATTCCGAAGCAACATTCTTTACTGTAATTGATCTCAAGAATGCCTTTTTCAGCGTCCCAATAGATCCGGAAAGCCAATATTTGTTCGGATTTAGTTTAAATGGACGTAGCTTTAAATTCTCACGCGCACCTCAAGGATTTACAGAAAGCCTCAGCATCTATAGCCAAGCACTGAAAAGAGAACTAGACAGTATCCACATGCCAGTTAACACTGCTCTGCTTCAATATGTCGATGATCTGCTGATCACCGCAAGAAGCGAACCAGAATGTGAAAAAGCATCACTGACAGTTTTAAAATTTCTAGCCGAAAAGGGGCACAAGGTGTCCCCTTCTAAGCTGCAATTCTGTGTCCAGCGAGTTGTTTATCTTGGACACTCGCTGTCCAAGGAGGGAAGGCAGCTTACACCAGATCGCATCCAGCTAATTGCTAATATGCCAATACCCAAGACACAAAAGGAGGTACGAGCTTTCATAGGCCTCACTTCATATTGTAGGCAGTGGATCCCTCAGTATGCATTTCTAGCAAAACCACTCATTCAGTTAACCACACAGGAGGCAGCCACATCGACTGTTCTCCCTTGGACTCAAGAACATACACAAGCTTTTGAAAGCCTAAAGAAAGCTTTATGCCAAGCACCTGTTTTAGCAACACCATGTTACAGAAAACAGTTTACACTCTTTGTTACAGAACGCGAAGGTACTGCCTTGTCAGTACTCACACAGGAACAAGCAGGAGCACACAAACCATGTGCTTATTTTTCTAGTACATTAGATCCCGTAGCTCAGGCTTTGCCTGCATGCCTAAAATCAGTAGCAGCGACAGCTTTAGCAATCAGACAAAGCGATGCCATAGTGTTAGGACATCCATTGACAGTTCAAGTACCACACGCAGTAGAGGTTCTTGTAAATAGAACACAAACACAACACTTGACTATAGCGCGACTTACAGGATACGAACTTACATTGTTTCAGCCACATATAGAAATCAGACGCTGTAACACATTGAATCCTGCCACACTTTTGCCAGTAACCGGAACAGACCCACTAGCCCATGACTGTATTGAAGTTATTACTGTAACGACAAAACCCAGACAAGACTTGACCGATGTTCCATTGTCCGAGCCAGACCTGACGTTGTATGTAGATGGTTCATGTATGAGAACAAGTACAGGAGAGTTAGTGGCCGCTTACGCAGTCACAACAGATACTGAAGTCATTGAAACTAATCGTATAAATACTTTGTCAGCTCAAGCCGCAGAGCTCACCGCTCTGACACAAGCCTGTATTCAAGCCACAAGTAAAAAGGTCAACATATACACTGATTCACGTTATGCATTCGGAGTTGTACATGACTTCGGCGTGCTGTGGCGAGAGAGAGGTTATTTAACTTCCCACGGTGCCCACATTCAGCACGGACCCCTCATTCATGCCTTATTAGATGCAATACATCTACCTACTGCAATCTCAATTATGAAATGTAAAGCTCATACGAAAGTTACTGATATCATTTCTCAAGGCAATGATCTAGCCGACAGAACAGCTAAACAGACTGCTCAAACTCAAACCCCCGACATGACAAAAACAATAGTCCCGACACCGACACATTGTATGACAGTTAAAGATCCTACTCTTGACGTGATTGACATACAGACACATGCTACACCAGACGAAATAAAGACATGGACTGAATTAGGAGGGATCCAAACAGACCAAGGATGGATGATGAAGGAAAAGTCTGTATGGTTCCTTCCTGATTCAATGGTCCAAGTTATAATTAACACTATACATAGTCCGGCACATCTAGGAGAAAAAGCTATGCTAGACAGCATTCAACACATTTGGTTTAATAAACATTTACGAGCAGCAGCCAAACAAAAGGTCCGTACCTGTATGATCTGTTGCCAGTTTAACCCAGGAAAAAGCGTTCCCGTAGAACAGGGTGGATTTCATCCTCCTAATCACCCTTTTGAAGTCCTACAGATGGATTACATCCAGATGGAACGATGTCGAGGATTCAAATATGTTCTCGTAGTTGTCTGCGCTCTGTCCCGTTGGACAGAGGCGTACCCGGTTTCAGATTACACTGCCCCGACTACTGCCAAACAGTTGGTTCGAGAATTCTTCCCACGATACGGTTTACCACGTGTTGTTCACTCAGATAACGGCCAGCCGTTCTCATCCGAATTAATGAAACACGTTTCACTTCTGTTAGGTTATCAGTGGAAATTCCACTGTGTCCGACACCCCGAAGCAGCAGGTCTCGTAGAAAGACATAACCAGATACTGAAAATCAGAATGTCCAAAATATGCAGAGAAAAAGGTGTCGACTGGGTAGTAGCGTTACCCGTTGCACTCTTTTACATGAGAATGGTAGCACACTCACGAACAGGGCTATCCCCGTATGAGGTGATCTTCGGTAGACCACCAAATATGTGGGGGACGCCTATACCACGAAAAATAACTGATGTTGACTGTAATATGCTGACAGATTACTTGGCTTCCTTGATGTCTGCACTACAATCTTGTCGTTCACAGGTAGCTGCAGCCTTTCCTGACAACACTGAGGTGAAACCCCATGACGTAGTTCCGGGGGATCTCGTCTTTGTGAGGAATTTCGACCGAAAGACTCAGCTGGAGCCCAGGTGGAAAGCACCCAAGTTGGTCCTGCTGACCACAAGGACAGCCGTGAAGATCGAGGGCCGCAAGGGCTGGATTCATTCAAGTCATATCAAGAAATTTCATGGACTATCCTCGGATATAGACATTGTGCCCTGCACTACCTCACAGACTGATTCAAAACTTCCTTTGGTTGAAAAAACTGAAACTGAACCTTACAAACTAAAGCTTAGGCCCAACAAGTCGAGCAATTTGATTGTTTAAGTCCTCTCCAAGGTGAAGCGGTTGAATTGTCTCTGACATGTATCCCTTGGACCTGAGTAGAGAAAATACCCGGAAAATGTTGAAACGACAGGCGTATTGTAAATCACTGCGTAGCCACTGCATAATGACATTATTAATTTTGTTTTTATTGAGTCTTTTAATAATTGTTACAAGTATGTTGTTGCACATATATTACCCTATTTCTAGACATGTTTATAATGTTGCTGCTGAACATTCTTTTAGTGACTTACCTCCACATGAATTGTCTTATAGACTTGCGCTGCGCAATAACACTTTCATTAGTATGTTACATCATTCCCATCAGACTAGTAATGCTACTAATTGTTGGGTGTGTGGTCGGCTCCCTCCCTATCAGAATTATGAAGGAGTCCTGCCATTCTTTCCACACCCATTTACACACAATGGCTCCTGTGGAGCATGGTTTAGTTTAATCAATTCCATAGACTCAGACACAGCAGTTTACCAAGATCATTGGGTATGGGGAAACCTGAACCTAGTTTTACTCAAGGTCTGCTACCCTGACAAGGAGGGTCGCCCCAAAAGAACAGGAACTGATCTAGAAAATGAAGTATATGGATTAGGTAATTTTACACCTAATCTCATGATTCTAAATGTCGTATCCGAAATTGAACTAGTCTTACCCACCATGTCAGTATTCCCAGCGAAGGGTGAATTATGTGTAAGAAAAGTTGGTTCCATACATATGGGCCATAGTAAATGCACCACTACAGTAGAATTCAGTGATCAAGGCAAATCTTCATTTAGAGCTTCTCGACATTCCTACTTTGTATGTGGTCAGACTACATATATGCGTTTACCTCTAGATTGGGATGGTACCTGCTACATTGCATTCCTTTTGCCACCTGTTTTCCTAGCTCCTCCTGATTATTACAGAAATATTCATTTAGTACACAACAGAGAGCGGAGAGATCTCCCAATTGTCGATTATACTGAGACGGCATGGGACAAGTATGTAGATTTCAATAAAGGCATCTTTCCCTATATAGGTACAGTTACCAATAGTAAGCTGATACGTAGATTAACTAGAACCCTTGAAGCAGTAGTGAATGAGACTATTTCCGCCTTAGGCAATTTAACAGAAGAGCAGTCTGCTATACGGATTGTTGTGCTTCAAAATCGTCTTGTCCTTGACGTCATCCTGGCTGATAGGGGCGGAGCTTGTAGGGTCATCGGATCAAGCTGCTGCGTATTCATACCAGAAAATTCGCCATCTGTATATAAAGCTATAACTCGCCTTCATAAGATTGTAAGCCAGATACACCAGAACCCAGGCACTTGGACTTGGTCCAGTTGGTTTTGGAATGTGATATCAGCCTGGGGATGGAGAGTTTTATCCTTCCTAGGTATTGGCCTTCTCATACTATTCAGTTGCTGTCTATGTCTACAATGTGGACCAGCGATCTGTGGTCTGTGTACCACATCGTGTATTCCACCACCAAGATTTCATTCGTCACGGAAGAAGAAAGAAGAACAAATGATGCTATATGAACAGATCAATGGATTAATGAAGATTGATATCTCTTGAAGGGCAAGTAGGGGACAAGGAGGGAATGTGGAAATATGGATTTTTCTGGTCAGTTATGTCCCCTATCTTGGACCCCAACAGTTCTATGTACATATCACAAGTACATGTATGTTCCCTCCAGTTCCAGTTATGAAGACGCAAATACATATGCGTCCACCGTCAACATGTCCTCTGTCAGATCCGCCATGAACAGGCCGGATATTCCATTCCTAAATATGAAAGGCCACCGGCTTTATATGGTTCACTTATGCCATTTTACAGTCCAGGCAAGTAGGCCCTGATTCTGTCATCAAAACTCTTCTTGCCTTCTGCCTCTGAAAGCTCCAGTCTGAGCCTGCATCTGTGACCATGAACTTTGTCTCATTCTCTGCGCGGCTCACGAAGCCTGACATCAGCCTATTCTCTGCCAAGAACTGTATTTCACCTTCGAATTATCTGCTTCCCCCTCAGCCGATGCATTCCTGCCTAGTAGCTTAAGTAAACATTCTTCCAGTCACCGAGCAAAAGGCCCGGCTTCTCTGTCCTCATGCAAGTAATTCATAGCCCTGTTACCATGGAATATTCCTACCCCCTCGCATTCAGTGTAGACACTTAGACGCTTGTACACGCACGCACAGTCAGTATAGAATAGATTCTGTCCGAGAGTCCTTCTTTCTTGGATAACATAGTTCTTTAAACATAGGATGTTAGATATGATTTGGGATTAGGTTGACTTGACCCCCCAGACTTCTTGTCTCCACATGTAGAGCTAAATGTCAAGTCCCCTTCACCCCCTAGTTACACGTCAATTACACGTCATACTGCTGCGCGCGCATCTATGCCAAGTATTATCTTATAGATCCACCTATGTATGACATCATAACCAATTATGTTCCTTTTTACTCTTTATTACACCCATTTCTGGTTACGCAGACAAATTGTCATTTTCCTTATCAATTGTTACGCCTACTGCATTCGCTTCATTGTAATGTATGCACTATAAAAGCTACTTCTTGTCAATAAAGTATGTACTTCACTTCCTGAACCTCCGGGGTGATGGAACTTGAAGCATCCGATTATAATCGATTATTGGAATAAAGCCCATTCCGAAACTCTAATATCACGGATTCTGCCTCTCATTTTACTGAGCTATTTTATAATGTTTCTGTATCAAATTCAGTCCCGGTAAAGGAATTTTATTTACCACACTACACAGACGGGATATTAAAGGTCAAGTTCAATCAGCTGTAAACGACGCACATGGCCAGTGAGCAAGGGCGTGTTGCCCGAAACCGGTATGGCAATCTGTGTTGGGGGAATGAACACGTTGACTTCTGCTCCCTCAATAAATGAAAGGAGAAACTTCTACTTGTGTGGCGTCTCGCATTGGGCAACTTGGATTTTGGAATTTGCAAGCGGCGTGCATAGCCGCTGAGACGCTCTGCCGCGATAATAGCAGACCACGGCTCCGGACCCCTGGGGCCATGTGGAAGTGGCAGTTCCACTATTGCGGGACTTTTAATGCATGACGGCGTTGTTTTGTTCCTCCATGCAACCCACCAAGGGGAATGATATACATGCACGCAGTTTAACAGCACCCACTGTGGAAATAACGAACTACCTTACCCAGAAGGAAACTTACCAATGAAACTACAAAGACGGGCTATTAAAGGTCAAGTTCAATCAGCTGTAAACGACGCGCATGGCCAGTGAGGAAAAGCGTGTTGCCCGAAACCGGTATGGCAATCTGTGTTGGGGGAATGAACACGTTGACTCCTGCTCCCTCAATAAATGAAAGGAGAAACTTCTACTTGTGTGGCGTCTCGCATAGGGCAACTTGGATTTTGGAATTTGCAAGCGGCGTGCCTAGCCGCTGAGACGCTCTGCCGCGATAATAGCGGACCACGGCTCCGGACCCCTGTGGCCATGTGGAAGTGGCAGTTCCACTATTGCGGGACTTTTAATGCATGACGGCGTTGTTTTGTTCCTCCATGCAACCCACCAAGGGGAATGATATACATGCACACAGTTTAACAGCACCCACTGTGGAAATAACGAACTACCTTACCCAGAAGGCAACTTACCAATGAAACTACAAAGACGGGATATTAAAGGTCAAGTTCAATCAGCTGTAAACGACGCGCATGGCCAGTGAGCAAGGGCGTGTTGCCCGAAACCGGTATGGCAATCTGTGTTGGGGGAATGAACACTTTGACTCCTGCTCCCTCAATAAATGAAAGGAGAAACTTCTACTTGTGTGGCGTCTCGCATTGGGCAACTTGGATTTTGGAATTTGCAAGCGGCGTGCCTAGCCGCTGAGATGCCCTGCCGCGATAATAGCGGACCACGGTTTCGGACCCCTGGGGCCATGTGGAAGTGGCAGTTCCACTATTGCGGGACTTTTAATGCATGACGGCGTTGTTTTGTTCCTCCATGCAACCCACCAAGGGGAATGATATACATGCACGCAGTTTAAAAGCACCCACTGTGGAAATAACGAACTACCTTACCCAGAAGGCAACTTACCAATGAAAGTACAAAGACGGGATATTAAAAGTCAAGTTCAATCAGCTGTAAACGACGTGCATGGCCAGTGAGCAAGGGCGTGTTGCCCGAAACCGGTATGGCAATCTGTGTTGGGGGAATGAACACGTTGACTCCTGCTCCTTCAATAAATGAAAGGAGAAACTTCTACTTGTGTGGCGTCTCGCATTGGGCAACTTGGATTTTGGAATTTGCAAGCGGCGTGCCTAGCCGCTGAGACACTCTGCCGCTATAATAGCGGATCATGGCTCCGGACCTCTGGGGCCATGTGGAAGTGGCAGTTCCACTATTGCGGGAGTTTTAATGCATGACGGCGTTGTTTTGTTCCTCCATGCAACCCACCAAGGGAAATGATATACATGCACGCAGTTTAACAGCACCCACTGTGGAAATAACGAACTACCTTACTCAGAAGGCAACTTACCAATGAAACTACAAACACGGGATATTAAAGGTCAAGTTCAATCAGCTGTAAACGACGCGCATGGCCAGTGAGCAAGGGCGTGTTGCCCGAAACCAGTATGGCAATCTGTGTTGGGGGAATGAACACGTTGACTCCTGCTCCCTCAATAAATGAAAGGAGAAACTTCTACTTGTGTGGCGTTTTGCATTGGGCAACTTGGATTTTGGAATTTGCAAGCGGCGTGCCTAGCCGCTGAGACGCTCTGCCGCGATAATAGCGGACCATGGCTCCGGACCCCTGGGGCCATGTGGAAGTGGTAGTTCCACTATTGCGGGACTTTTAATGCATGACGGCGTTGTTTTGTTCCTCCATGCAACCCACCAAGGGGAATGATATACATGCACGCAGTTTAACAGCACCCAATTTGGAAATAACGAACTACCTTACCCAGAAGGCAACTTACCAATGAAACTACAAAGACGGGATATTAAAGGTAAAGTTCCATCAGCTGTAAACGACGCGCATGGCCAGTGAGCAAGGGCGTGTTGCCAGAAACCGGTATGGCAATCTGTGTTGGCGGAATGAACACGTTGACTCCTGCTCCCTCAATAAATGAAAGGAGAAACTTCTACTTGTGTAGCGTCTCGCATTGGGCAACTTGGATTTTGGAATTTGCAAGCGGCGTGCCTAGCCGCTGAGATGCTCTGCCGCGCGATAATAGCGGACCACGGCTCCGGAACCCTGGGGCCATGTGGAAGTGGCATTTCCACTATTGCGGGACTTTTAATGCATGACGGCATTGTTTTGTTCCTCCATGCAACCCACCAAGGGTAATGATATACATGCACGCAGTTTAACAGCACCCACTGTGGAAATAACAAACTACCTTACCCAGAAGGCAACTTACCAATGAAACTACAAAGACGGGATATTAAAGGTCAAGTTCAATCAGCTGTAAACAACGCGTATGGCGAGTGAGCAAGGGCGTGTTGCCCGAAACAGGTATGGCAATCTGTGTTGGGGGAATGAACACTTTGACTCCTGCTCCCTCAATAAATGAAAGGAGAAACTTCTACTTGTGTGGCGTCTCGCATTGGGCAACTTGGATTTTGGAATTTGCAAGCGGCGTGCCTAGCCGCTGAGATGCCCTGCCGCGATAATAGCGGACCACGGTTTCGGACCCCTGGGGCCATGTGGAAGTGGCAGTTCCACTATTGCGGGACTTTTAATGCATGACGGCGTTGTTTTGTTCCTCCATGCAACCCACCAAGGGGAATGATATACATGCACGCAGTTTAAAAGCACCCACTGTGGAAATAACGAACTACCTTACCCAGAAGGCAACTTACCAATGAAAGTACAAAGACGGGATATTAAAAGTCAAGTTCAATCAGCTGTAAACGACGTGCATGGCCAGTGAGCAAGGGCGTGTTGCCCGAAACCGGTATGGCAATCTGTGTTGGGGGAATGAACACGTTGACTCCTGCTCCTTCAATAAATGAAAGGAGAAACTTCTACTTGTGTGGCGTCTCGCATTGGGCAACTTGGATTTTGGAATTTGCAAGCGGCGTGCCTAGCCGCTGAGACACTCTGCCGCTATAATAGCGGACCATGGCTCCGGACCTCTGGGGCCATGTGGAAGTGGCAGTTCCACTATTGCGGGAGTTTTAATGCATGACGGCGTTGTTTTGTTCCTCCATGCAACCCACCAAGGGAAATGATATACATGCACGCAGTTTAACAGCACCCACTGTGGAAATAACGAACTACCTTACCCAGAAGGCAACTTACCAATGAAACTACAAACACGGGATATTAAAGGTCAAGTTCAATCAGCTGTAAACGACGCGCATGGCCAGTGAGCAAGGGCGTGTTGCCCGAAACCAGTATGGCAATCTATGTTGGGGGAATGAACACGTTGACTCCTGCTCCCTCAATAAATGAAAGGAGAAACTTCTACTTGTGTGGCGTTTTGCATTGGGCAACTTGGATTTTGGAATTTGCAAGCGGCGTGCCTAGCCGCTGAGACGCTCTGCCGCGATAATAGCGGACCATGGCTCCGGACCCCTGGGGCCATGTGGAAGTGGTAGTTCCACTATTGCGGGACTTTTAATGCATGACGGCGTTGTTTTGTTCCTCCATGCAACCCACCAAGGGGAATGATATACATGCACGCAGTTTAACAGCACCCAATTTGGAAATAACAAACTACCTTACCCAGAAGGCAACTTACCAATGAAACTACAAAGACGGGATATTAAAGGTAAAGTTCCATCAGCTGTAAACGATGCGCATGGCCAGTGAGCAAGGGCGTGTTGCCCGAAACCGGTATGGCAATCTGTGTTGGCGGAATGAACACGTTGACTCCTGCTCCCTCAATAAATGAAAGGAGAAACTTCTACTTGTGTAGCGTCTCGCATTGGGCAACTTGGATTTTGGAATTTGCAAGCGCCGTGCCTAGCCGCTGAGATGCTCTGCCGCGCGATAATAGCGGACCACGGCTCCGGAACCCTGGGGCCATGTGGAAGTGGCATTTCCACTATTGCGGGACTTTTAATGCATGACGGCATTGTTTTGTTCCTCCATGCAACCCACCAAGGGTAATGATATACATGCACGCAGTTTAACAGCACCCACTGTGGAAATAACAAACTACCTTACCCAGAAGGCAACTTACCAATGAAACTACAAAGACGGGATATTAAAGGTCAAGTTCAATCAGCTGTAAACAACGCGTATGGCGAGTGAGCAAGGGCGTGTTGCCCGAAACCGGTATGGCAATCTGTGTTGGGGGAATGAACACGTTGACTCCTGCTCCCTCAATAAATGAAAGGAGAAACTTCTACTTGTGTAGCGTCTCGCATTGGACAACTTGGATTTTGGAATTTGCAAGCGGCGTGCCTAGCCGCTGAGATGCTCTGCCGCGATAATAGCGGACCACGGCTCCGGACCCCTGGGGCCATGTGGAAGTGGCAGTTCCACTATTGCGGGACTTTTAATGCATGACGGCATTGTTTTGGTCCTCCATGCAACCCACCAAGGGGAATGATATACATGCACGCAGTTTAACAGCACCCACTGTGGAAATAACGAACTACCTTACCCACAAGGCAACTTACCAATGAAACTACAAAGACGGGATATTAAAGGTCAAGTTCAATCAGCTGTAAACGACGCGCATGGCCAGTAAGCAAGGGCGTGTTGCCCGAAACCGGTATGGCAATCTGTGTTGGGGGAATGAACACGTTGATTCCTGCTCCCTCAATAAATGAAAGGAGAAACTTCTACTTGTGTGGCGTCTCGCATTGGGCAACTTGGATTTTGGAATTTGCAAGCGGCGTGCCTAGCCGCTGAGACGCTCTGCCGCGATAATAGCGGACCACGGCTCCGGACCCCTGGGGCCATGTGGAAGTGGCAGTTCCACTATTGCGGGACTTTTAATGCATGACGGCGTTGTTTTGTTCCTCCATGCAACCCACCAAGGGGAATGACATATATGCACGCAGTTTAACAGCACCCAATTTGGAAATAACGAACTACCTTACCTAGAAGGCAACTTACCAATAAAACTACAAAGACGGGATATTAAAGGTCAAGTTCAATCAGCTGTAAACGACGCGCATGGCCAGTGAGCAAGGGCGTGTTGCCCGAAACCGGTATGGCAATCTGTGTTGGGGGAATGAACACGTTGACTCCTGCTCCCTCAATAAATGAAAGGAGAAACTTCTACTTGTGTGGCGTCTCGCATTGGGCAACTTGGATTTTGGAATTTGCAAGCGGCGTGCCTAGCCGCTGAGATGCTCTGCCGCGATAATAGCGGACCACGGCTCCGGACCCCTGGGACCATGTGGAAGTGACAGTTCCACTATTGCGGGACTTTTAATGCATGACGGCGTTGTTTTGTTCCTCCATGCAACCCACCAAGGGGAATGATATACATGCACGCAGTTTAACAGCACCCACTGTGGAAATAACGAACTACCTTACCTAGAAGGCAACTTACCAATAAAACTACAAAGACGGGATATTAAAGGTCAAGTTCAATCAGCTGTAAACAACGCGCATGGCCAGTGAGCAAGGGCGTGTTGCCCGAAACCGGTATGGCAATCTGTGTTGGCGGAATGAACACGTTGATTCCTGCTCCCTCAATAAATGAAAGGAGAAACTTCTACTTGTGTGGCGTCTCGCATTGGGCAACTTGGATTTTGGAATTTGCAAGCGGCGTGCCTAGCCGCTGAGACGCTCTGCCGCGATAATAGCGGACCACGACTCCGGACCCCTGGGGCCATGTGGAAGGGGCAGTTCCACGATTGCGGACTTTTAATGCATGACGGCGTTGTTTTGTTCCTCCATGCAACCCACCAACTGGAATGATATACATGCACGCAGTTTAACAGCACCCACTGTGCAAATAACGAACTACCTTACCCAGAACGCAACTTACCAATGAAACTACACAGACGGGATATTAAAGGTCAAGTTCAATCAGCTGTAAACGACGCACATGGCCAGTGAGCAAGGGCGTGTTGCCCGAAACCGGTATGGCAATCTGTGTTGGGGGAATGAACACGTTGACTTCTGCTCCCTCAATAAATGAAAGGAGAAACTTCTACTTGTGTGGCGTCTCGCATTGGGCAACTTGGATTTTGGAATTTGCAAGCGGCGTGCCTAGCCGCTGAGACGCTCTGCCGCGATAATAGCGGACCACGGCTCCGGACCCCTGGGGCCATGTGGAAGTGGCAGTTCCACTATTGCGGGACTTTTAATGCATGACGGCGTTGTTTTGTTCCTCCATGCAACCCACCAAGGGGAATGATATACATGCACACAGTTTAACAGCACCCACTGTGGAAATAACGAACTACCTTACCCAGAAGGCAACTTACCAATGAAACTACAAAGACGGGATATTAAAGGTCAAGTTCAATCAGCTGTAAACGACGCGCATGGCCAGTGAGCAAGGGCGTGTTGCCCAAAACCGGTATGGCAATCTGTGTTGGGGCAATGAACACTTTGACTCCTGCTACCTCAATAAATGAAAGGAGAAACTTCTACTTGTGTGGCGTCTCGCATTGGGCAACTTGGATTTTGGAATTTGCAAGCGGCGTGCCTAGCCGCTGAGATGCCCTGCCGCGATAATAGCGGACCACTGTTTCGGACCCCTGGGGCCATGTGGAAGTGGCAGTTCCACTATTGCGGGACTTTTAATGCATGACGGCGTTGTTTTGTTCCTCCATGCAACCCACCAAGGGGAATGATATACATGCACGCAGTTTAACAGCACCCACTGTGGAAATAACGAACTACCTTACCCAGAAGGCAACTTACCAATGAAAGTACAAAGACGGGATATTAAAAGTCAA
Source organism: Triturus cristatus (assembly GCF_964204655.1). Lineage (NCBI taxonomy): Eukaryota > Metazoa > Chordata > Amphibia > Caudata > Salamandridae > Triturus > Triturus cristatus. Next base: position 195,897,561 of record NC_140579.1, read on the forward strand.
GTTCAATCAGCTGTAAACGACGTGCATGGCCAGTGAGCAAGGGCGTGTTGCCCGAAACCGGTATGGCAATCTGTGTTGGGGGAATGAACACGTTGACTCCTGCTCCTTCAATAAATGAAAGGAGAAACTTCTACTTGTGTGGCGTCTCGCATTGGGCAACTTGGATTTTGGAATTTGCAAGCGGCGTGCCTAGCCGCTGAGACACTCTGCCGCTATAATAGCGGACCATGGCTCCGGACCTCTGGGGCCATGTGGAAGTGGCAGTTCCACTATTGCGGGAGTTTTAATGCATGACGGCGTTGTTTTGTTCCTCCATGCAACCCACCAAGGGAAATGATATACATGCACGCAGTTTAACAGCACCCACTGTGGAAATAACGAACTACCTTACCCAGAAGGCAACTTACCAATGAAACTACAAACACGGGATATTAAAGGTCAAGTTCAATCAGCTGTAAACGACGCGCATGGCCAGTGAGCAAGGGCGTGTTGCCCGAAACCGGTATGGCAATCTGTGTTGGCGGAATGAACACGTTGACTCCTGCTCCCTCAATAAATGAAAGGAGAAACTTCTACTTGTGTAGCGTCTCGCATTGGGCAACTTGGATTTTGGAATTTGCAAGCGGCGTGCCTAGCCGCTGAGATGCTCTGCCGCGCGATAATAGCGGACCACGGCTCCGGAACCCTGGGGCCATGTGGAAGTGGCATTTCCACTATTGCGGGACTTTTAATGCATGACGGCATTGTTTTGTTCCTCCATGCAACCCACCAAGGGTAATGATATACATGCACGCAGTTTAACAGCACCCACTGTGGAAATAACAAACTACCTTACCCAGAAGGCAACTTACCAATGAAACTACAAAGACGGGATATTAAAGGTCAAGTTCAATCAGCTGTAAACAACGCGTATGGCGAGTGAGCAAGGGCGTGTTGCCCGAAACCGGTATGGCAATCTGTGTTGGGGGAATGAACACGTTGACTCCTGCTCCCTCAATAAATGAAAGGAGAAACTTCTACTTGTGTAGCGTCTCGCATTGGACAACTTGGATTTTGGAATTTGCAAGCGGCGTGCCTAGCCGCTGAGATGCTCTGCCGCGATAATAGCGGACCACGGCTCCGGACCCCTGGGGCCATGTGGAAGTGGCAGTTCCACTATTGCGGGACTTTTAATGCATGACGGCATTGTTTTGGTCCTCCATGCAACCCACCAAGGGGAATGATATACATGCACGCAGTTTAACAGCACCCACTGTGGAAATAACGAACTACCTTACCCACAAGGCAACTTACCAATGAAACTACAAAGACGGGATATTAAAGGTCAAGTTCAATCAGCTGTAAACGACGCGCATGGCCAGTAAGCAAGGGCGTGTTGCCCGAAACCGGTATGGCAATCTGTGTTGGGGGAATGAACACGTTGATTCCTGCTCCCTCAATAAATGAAAGGAGAAACTTCTACTTGTGTGGCGTCTCGCATTGGGCAACTTGGATTTTGGAATTTGCAAGCGGCGTGCCTAGCCGCTGAGACGCTCTGCCGCGATAATAGCGGACCACGGCTCCGGACCCCTGGGGCCATGTGGAAGTGGCAGTTCCACTATTGCGGGACTTTTAATGCATGACGGCGTTGTTTTGTTCCTCCATGCAACCCACCAAGGGGAATGACATATATGCACGCAGTTTAACAGCACCCAATTTGGAAATAACGAACTACCTTACCTAGAAGGCAACTTACCAATAAAACTACAAAGACGGGATATTAAAGGTCAAGTTCAATCAGCTGTAAACAACGCGTATGGCGAGTGAGCAAGGGCGTGTTGCCCGAAACCGGTATGGCAATCTGTGTTGGCGGAATGAACACGTTGACTCCTGCTCCCTCAATAAATGAAAGGAGAAACTTCTACTTGTGTGGCGTCTCGCATTGGGCAACTTGGATTTTGGAATTTGCAAGCGGCGTGCCTAGCCGCTGAGATGCTCTGCCGCGATAATAGCGGACCACGGATCCGGACCCCTGGGACCATGTGGAAGTGGCAGTTCCACTATTGCGGGACTTTTAATGCATGACGGCGTTGTTTTGTTCCTCCATGCAACCCACCAAGGGGAATGATATACATGCACGCAGTTTAACAGTACCCACTGTGGAAATAACGAACTACCTTACCTAGAAGGCAACTTACCAATAAAACTACAAAGACGGGATATTAAAGGTCAAGTTCAATCAGCTGTAAACAACGCGCATGGCCAGTGAGCAAGGGCGTGTTGCCCGAAACCGGTATGGCAATCTGTGTTGGGGGAATGAACACGTTGACTCCTGCTCCCTCAATAAATGAAAGGAGAAACTTCTACTTGTGTGGCGTCTCGCATTGGGCAACTTGGATTTTGCAATTTGCAAGCGGCGTGCCTAGCCGCTGAGACACTCTGCCGCTATAATAGCGGACCATGGCTCCGGACCTCTGGGGCCATGTGGAAGTGGCAGTTCCACTATTGCGGGAGTTTTAATGCACGACGGCATTGTTTTGTTCCTCCATGCAACCCACCAAGGGAAATGATATACATGCACGCAGTTTAACAGCACCCACTGTGGAAATAACGAACTACCTTACCCAGAAGGCAACTTACCATTGAAACTACAAAGACGGGATATTAAAGGTCAAGTTCAATCAGCTGTAAACGACGCGCATGGCCAGTGAGCGAGGGCGTGTTGCCCGAAACCGGTATGGCAATCTGTGTTGGGGGAATGAACACGTTGACTCCTGCTCCCTCAATAAATGAAAGGAGAAACTTCTACTTGTGTGGCGTCTCGCATTGGGCAACTTGGATTTTGGAATTTGCAAGCGGCGTGCCTAGCCGCTGAGACGCTCTGCCGCGATAATAGCGGACCATGGCTCCGGACCCCTGGGGCCATGTGGAAGTGCATGACGGCGTTGTTTTGTTCCTCCATGCAACCCACCAAGGGGAATGATATTCATGCACGCAGTTTAACAGTACCCACTGTGGAAATAACGAACTACCTTACCTAGAAGGCAACTTACCAATAAAACTACAAAGACGGGATATTAAAGGTCAAGTTCAATCAGCTGTAAACAACGCGCATGGCCAGTGAGCAAGGGCGTGTTGCCCGAAACCGGTATGGCAATCTGTGTTGGGGGAATGAACACGTTGACTCCTGCTCCCTCAATAAATGAAAGGAGAAACTTCTACTTGTGTGGCGTCTCGCATTGGGCAACTTGGATTTTGCAATTTGCAAGCGGCGTGCCTAGCCGCTGAGACACTCTGCCGCTATAATAGCGGACCATGGCTCCGGACCTCTGGGGCCATGTGGAAGTGGCAGTTCCACTATTGCGGGAGTTTTAATGCACGACGGCATTGTTTTGTTCCTCCATGCAACCCACCAAGGGAAATGATATACATGCACGCAGTTTAACAGCACCCACTGTGGAAATAACGAACTACCTTACCCAGAAGGCAACTTACCATTGAAACTACAAAGACGGGATATTAAAGGTCAAGTTCAATCAGCTGTAAACGACGCGCATGGCCAGTGAGCGAGGGCGTGTTGCCCGAAACCGGTATGGCAATCTGTGTTGGGGGAATGAACACGTTGACTCCTGCTCCCTCAATAAATGAATGGAGAAACTTCTACTTGTGTGGCGTCTCGCATTGGGCAACTTGGATTTTGGAATTTGCAAGCGGCGTGCCTAGCCGCTGAGACGCTCTGCCGCGATAATAGCGGACCATGGCTCCGGACCCCTGGGGCCATGTGGAAGTGCATGACGGCGTTGTTTTGTTCCTCCATGCAACCCACCAAGGGGAATGATATTCATGCACGCAGTTTAACAGCACCCAATTTGGAAATAACGAACTACCTTACCTAGAAGGCAACTTACCAATAAAACTACAAAGACGGGATATTAAAGGTCAAGTTCAATCAGCTGTAAACAACGCGCATGGCCAGTGAGCAAGGGCGTGTTGCCCGAAACCGGTATGGCAATCTGTGTTGGGGGAATGAACACGTTGACTCCTGCTCCCTCAATAAATGAAAGGAGAAACTTCTACTTGTGTGGCGTCTCGCATTGGGCAACTTGGATTTTGCAATTTGCAAGCGGCGTGCCTAGCCGCTGAGACACTCTGCCGCTATAATAGCGGACCATGGCTCCGGACCTCTGGGGCCATGTGGAAGTGGCAGTTCCACTATTGCGGGAGTTTTAATGCACGACGGCATTGTTTTGTTCCTCCATGCAACCCACCAAGGGAAATGATATACATGCACGCAGTTTAACAGCACCCACTGTGGAAATAACGAACTACCTTACCCAGAAGGCAACTTACCATTGAAACTACAAAGACGGGATATTAAAGGTCAAGTTCAATCAGCTGTAAACGACGCGCATGGCCAGTGAGCGAGGGCGTGTTGCCCGAAACCGGTATGGCAATCTGTGTTGGGGGAATGAACACGTTGACTCCTGCTCCCTCAATAAATGAAAGGAGAAACTTCTACTTGTGTGGCGTCTCGCATTGGGCAACTTGGATTTTGGAATTTGCAAGCGGCGTGCCTAGCCGCTGAGACGCTCTGCCGCGATAATAGCGGACCATGGCTCCGGACCCCTGGGGCCATGTGGAAGTGCATGACGGCGTTGTTTTGTTCCTCCATGCAACCCACCAAGGGGAATGATATTCATGCACGCAGTTTAACAGCACCCAATTTGGAAATAACGAACTACCTTACCCAGAAGGCAACTTACCAATGAAACTACAAAGACGGGATGTGAAAGGTAAAGTTCCATCAGCTGTAAACGACGCGCATGGCCAGTGAGCAAGGGCGTGTTGCCCGAAACCGGTATGGCAATCTGTGTTGGGGGAATGAACACGTTGACTCCTGCTCCCTCAATAAATGAAAGGAGAAACTTCTACTTGTGTGGCGTCTCGCATTGGGCAACTTGGATTTTGGAATTTGCAAGCGGCGTGCCTAGCCGCTGAGATGCTCTCCCGCGATAATAGCGGACCACGGCTCCAGACCCCTGGGACCATGTGGAAGTGGCAATTCCACTATTGCGGGACTTTTAATGCATGACGGCGTTGTTTTGTTCCTCCATGCAACCCACCAAGGGGAATGATATACATGCACGCAGTTTAACAGCACCCACTGTGGAAATAACGAACTACCTTACCTAGAAGGCAACTTACCAATAAAACTACAAAGACGGGATATTAAAGGTCAAGTTCAATCAGCTGTAAACAACGCGCATGGCCAGTGAGCAAGGGCGTGTTGCCCGAAACCGGTATGGCAATCTGTGTTGGGGGAATGAACACGTTGATTCCTGCTCCCTCAATAAATGAAAGGAGAAACTTCTACTTGTGTGGCGGCTCGCATTGGGCAACTTGGATTTTGGAATTTGCAAGCGGCGTGCCTAGCCGCTGAGACGCTCTGCCGCGATAATAGCGGACCACGGCTCCGGACCCCTGGGGCCATGTGGAAGTGGCAGTTCCACTATTGCGGGACTTTTAATGCATGACGGCGTTGTTTTGTTCCTCCATGCAACCCACCAAGGGGAATGATATACATGCACGCAGTTTAACAGCACCCAATTTGGAAATAACGAACTACCTTACCCAGAAGGCAACTTACCAATGAAACTACAAAGACGGGATATTAAAGGTAAAGTTCAATCAGCTGTAAACGACGCGCATGGCCAGTGAGCAAGGGCGTGTTGCCCGAAACCGGTATGGCAATCTGTGTTGGGGGAATGAACACGTTGACTCCTGCTCCCTCAATAAATGAAAGGAGAAACTTCTACTTGTGTGGCGTCTCGCATTGGGCAACTTGGATTTTGGAGTTTGCAAGCGGCGTGCCTAGCCGCTGAGATGCTCTGCCGCGATAATAGCGGACCACGGCTCCGGACCCCTGGGACCATGTGGAAGTGGCAGTTCCACTATTGCGGGACTTTTAATGCATGACGGCGTTGTTTTGTTCCTCCATGCAACCCACCAAGGGGAATGATATACATGCACGCAGTTTAACAGCACCCACTGTGGAAATAACGAACTACCTTACCTAGAAGGCAACTTACCAATAAAACTACAAAGACGGGATATTAAAGGTCAAGTTCAATCAGCTGTACACAACGCGCATGGCCAGTGAGCAAGGGCGTGTTGCCCGAAACCGGTATGGCAATCTGTGTTGGGGGAATGAACACGTTGATTCCTGCTCCCTCAATAAATGAAAGGAGAAACTTCTACTTGTGTGGCGTCTCGCATTGGGCAACTTGGATTTTGGAATTTGCAAGCGGCGTGCCTAGCCGCTGAGACGCTCTGCCGCGATAATAGCGGACCACGGCTCCGGACCCCTGGGGCCATGTGGAAGGGGCAGTTCCACGATTGCGGACTTTTAATGCATGACGGCGTTGTTTTGTTCCTCCATGCAACCCACCAACTGGAATGATATACATGCACGCAGTTTAACAGCACCCACTGTGGAAATAACGAACTACCTTACCCAGAAGGCAACTTACCAATGAAACTACAAAGACGGGATATTAAAGGTCAAGTTCAATCAGCTGTAAACGACGCGCATGGCCAGTGAGCAAGGGCGTGTTGCCCGAAACCGGTATGGCAATCTGTGTTGGGGGAATGAACACGTTGACTTCTGCTCCCTCAATAAATGAAAGGAGAAACTTCTACTTGTGTGGCGTCTCGCATTGGGCAACTTGGATTTTGGAATTTGCAAGCGGCGTGCCTAGCCGCTGAGACGCTCTGCCGCGATAATAGCGGACCACGGCTCCGGACCCCTGGGGCCATGTGGAAGTGGCAGTTCCACGATTGCGGACTTTTAATGCATGACGGCGTTGTTTTGTTCCTCCATGCAACCCACCAAGGGGAATGATATACATGCACGCAGTTTAACAGCACCCACTGTGGAAATAACGAACTACCTTACCTAGAAGGCAACTTACCAATAAAACTACAAAGACGGGATATTAAAGGTCAAGTTCAATCAGCTGTAAACAACGCGCATGGCCAGTGAGCAAGGGCGTGTTGCCCGAAACCGGTATGGCATCTGTGTTGGGGAAATGAACACGTTGATTCCTGCTCCCTCAATAAATGAAAGGAGAAACTTCTACTTGTGTGGCGGCTCGCATTGGGCAACTTGGATTTTGGAATTTGCAAGCGGCGTGCCTAGCCGCTGAGACGCTCTGCCGCGATAATTGCGGACCACGGCTCCGGACCCCTGGGGCCATGTGGAAGTGGCAGTTCCACTATTGCGGGACTTTTAATGCATGACGGCGTTGTTTTGTTCCTCCATGCAACCCACCAAGGGGAATGATATACATGCACGCAGTTTAACAGCACCCAATTTGGAAATAACGAACTACCTTACCCAGAAGGCAACTTACCAATGAAACTACAAAGACGGGATATTAAAGGTAAAGTTCAATCAGCTGTAAACGACGCGCATGGCCAGTGAGCAAGGGCCTGTTGCCCGAAACCGGTATGGCAATCTGTGTTGGGGGAATGAACACGTTGACTCCTGCTCCCTCAATAAATGAAAGGAGAAACTTCTACTTGTGTGGCATCTCGCATTGGGCAACTTGGATTTTGGAGTTTGCAAGCGGCGTGCCTAGCCGCTGAGATGCTCTGCCACGATAATAGCGGACCACGGCTCCGGACCCCTGGGACCATGTGGAAGTGGCAGTTCCACTATTGCGGGACTTTTAATGCATGACGGCGTTGTTTTGTTCCTCCATGCAACCCACCAAGGGGAATGATATACATGCACGCAGTTTAACAGCACCCACTGGGGAAATAACGAACTACCTTACCTAGAAGGCAACTTACCAATAAAACTACAAAGACGGGATATTAAAGGTCAAGTTCAATCAGCTGTAAACAACGCGCATGGCCAGTGAGCAAGGGCGTGTTGCCCGAAACCGGTATGGCAATCTGTGTTGGGGGAATGAACACGTTGATTCCTGCTCCCTCAATAAATGAAAGGAGAAACTTCTACTTGTGTGGCGTCTCGCATTGGGCAACTTGGATTTTGGAATTTGCAAGCGGCGTGCCTAGCCGCTGAGACGCTCTGCCGCGATAATAGCGGACCACGGCTCCGGACCCCTGGGGCCATGTGGAAGGGGCAGTTCCACGATTGCGGACTTTTAATGCATGACGGCGTTGTTTTGTTCCTCCATGCAACCCACCAACTGGAATGATATACATGCACGCAGTTTAACAGCACCCACTGTGGAAATAACGAACTACCTTACCCAGAAGGCAACTTACCAATGAAACTACAAAGACGGGATATTAAAGGTCAAGTTCAATCAGCTGTAAATGACGCGCATGGCCAGTGAGCAAGGGCGTGTTGCCCGAAACCGGTATGGCAATCTGTGTTGGGGGAATGAACACGTTGACTTCTGCTCCCTCAATAAATGAAAGGAGAAACTTCTACTTGTGTGGCGTCTCGCATTGGGCAACTTGGATTTTGGAATTTGCAAGCGGCGTGCCTAGCCGCTGAGACGCTCTGCCGCGATAATAGCGGACCACGGCTCCGGACCCCTGGGGCCATGTGGAAGGGGCAGTTCCACGATTGCGGACTTTTAATGCATGACGGCGTTGTTTTGTTCCTCCATGCAACCCACCAACTGGAATGATATACATGCACGCAGTTTAACAGCACCCACTGTGGAAATAACGAACTACCTTACCCAGAAGGCAACTTACCAATGAAACTACAAAGACGGGATATTAAAGGTCAAGTTCAATCAGCTGTAAACGACGCGCATGGCCAGTGAGCAAGGGCGTGTTGCCCGAAACCGGTATGGCAATCTGTGTTGGGGGAATGAACACGTTGACTTCTGCTCCCTCAATAAATGAAAGGAGAAACTTCTACTTGTGTGGCGTCTCGCATTGGGCAACTTGGATTTTGGAATTTGCAAGCGGCGTGCCTAGCAGCTGAGATGCTCTGCCGCGATAATAGCGGACCACGGCTCCGGACCCCTGGGGCCATGTGGAAGTGGCAGTTCCACTATTGCGGGACTTTTAATGCATGACGGCGTTGTTTTGTTCCTCCATGCAACCCACCAAGGGGAATGATATACATGCACGCAGTTTAACAGCACCCACTGTGGAAATAACGAACTACCTTACCTAGAAGGCAACTTACCAATAAAACTACAAAGACAGGATATTAAAGGTCAAGTTCAATCAGCTGTAAACAACGCGCATGGCCAGTGAGCAAGGGCGTGTTGCCCGAAACCGGTATGGCAATCTGTGTTGGGGGAATGAACACGTTGATTCCTGCTCCCTCAATAAATGAAAGGAGAAACTTCTACTTGTGTGGCGGCTCGCATTGGGCAACTTGGATTTTGGAACTTGCAAGCGGCGTGCCTAGCCGCTGAGACGCTCTGCCGCGATAATTGCGGACCACGGCTCCGGACCCCTGGGGCCATGTGGAAGTGGCAGTTCCACTATTGCGGGACTTTTAATGCATGACGGCGTTGTTTTGTTCCTCCATGCAACCCACCAAGGGGAATGATATACATGCACGCAGTTTAACAGCACCCAATTTGGAAATAACGAACTACCTTACCCAGAAGGCAACTTACCAATGAAACTACAAAGACGGGATATTAAAGGTAAAGTTCAATCAGCTGTAAACGACGCGCATGGCCAGTGAGCAAGGGCCTGTTGCCCGAAACCGGTATGGCAATCTGTGTTGGGGGAATGAACACGTTGACTCCTGCTCCCTCAATAAATGAAAGGAGAAACTTCTACTTGTGTGGCATCTCGCATTGGGCAACTTGGATTTTGGAGTTTGCAAGCGGCGTGCCTAGCCGCTGAGATGCTCTGCCACGATAATAGCGGACCACGGCTCCGGACCCCTGGGACCATGTGGAAGTGGCAGTTCCACTATTGCGGGACTTTTAATGCATGACGGCGTTGTTTTGTTCCTCCATGCAACCCACCAAGGGGAATGATATACATGCACGCAGTTTAACAGCACCCACTGTGGAAATAACGAACTACCTTACCTAGAAGGAAACTTACCAATAAAACTACAAAGACGGGATATTAAAGGTCAAGTTCAATCAGCTGTAAACAACGCGCATGGCCAGTGAGCAAGGGCGTGTTGCCCGAAACCGGTATGGCAATCTGTGTTGGGGGAATGAACACGTTGATTCCTGCTCCCTCAATAAATGAAAGGAGAAACTTCTACTTGTGTGGCGTCTCGCATTGGGCAACTTGGATTTTGGAATTTGCAAGCGGCGTGCCTAGCCGCTGAGACGCTCTGCCGCGATAATAGCGGACCACGGCTCCGGACCCCTGGGGCCATGTGGAAGGGGCAGTTCCACGATTGCGGACTTTTAATGCATGACGGTGTTGTTTTGTTCCTCCATGCAACCCACCAACTGGAATGATATACATGCACGCAGTTTAACAGCACCCACTGTGGAAATAACGAACTACCTTACCCAGAAGGCAACTTACCAATGAAACTACAAAGACGGGATATTAAAGGTCAAGTTCAATCAGCTGTAAACGACGCGCATGGCCAGTGAGCAAGGGCGTGTTGCCCGAAACCGGTATGGCAATCTGTGTTGGGGGAATGAACACGTTGACTTCTGCTCCCTCAATAAATGAAAGGAGAAACTTCTACTTGTGTGGCGTCTCGCATTGGGCAACTTGGATTTTGGAATTTGCAAGCGGCGTGCCTAGCCGCTGAGACGCTCTGCCGCAATAATAGCAGACCACGGCTCCGGACCCCTGGGGCCATGTGGAAGTGGCAGTTCCACTATTGCGGGACTTTTAATGCATGACGGCGTTGTTTTGTTCCTCCATGCAACCCACCAAGGGGAATGATATACATGCACACAGTTTAACAGCACCCACTGTGGAAATAACGAACTACCTTACCCAGAAGGCAACTTACCAATGAAACTACAAAGACGGGATATTAAAGGTCAAGTTCAATCAGCTGTAAACAACGCGCATGGCCAGTGAGGAAAAGCGTGTTGCCCGAAACCTGTATGGCAATCTGTGTTGGGGGAATGAACACGTTGACTCCTGCTCCCTCAATAAATGAAAGGAGAAACTTCTACTTGTGTGGCGTCTCGCATTGGGCAACTTGGATTTTGGAATTTGCAAGCGGCGTGCCTAGCTGCTGAGACGCTCTGCCGCGATAATAGTGGACCACGGCTCCGGACCCCTGAGGCCATGTGGAAGTGGCAGTTCCACTATTGCGGGACTTTTAATGCATGGCGGCGTTGTTTTGTTCCTCCATGCAACCCACCAAGGGGAATGATATACATGCACGCAGTTTAACAGCACCCACTGTGAAAATAACAAACTATCTTACCCAGAAGGCAACTTACCAATGAAACTACAAAGACGGGATATTAGAGGTCAAGTTCAATCAGCTGTAAACGACGCGCATGGCCAGTGAGCAAGGGCGTGTTGCCCGAAACCGGTATGGCAATCTGTGTTGGGAGAATGAACACGTTGACTCCTGCTCCCTCAATAAATGAAAGGAAAAACTTCTACTTGTGTGGCGTCTCGCATTGGGCAACTTGGATTTTGGAATTTGCAAGCGGCTTGCCTAGCCGCTGAGACGCTCTGCCGCGATAATAGCGGACCATGGCTCCGGACCCCTGGGGCCATGTGGAAGTGGTAGTTCCACTATTGCGGGACTTTTAATGCATGACGGCGTTGTTTTGTTCCTCCATGCAACCCACCAAGGGGAATGATATACATGCACGCAGTTTAACAGCACCCACTGTGGAAATAATGGACTACCTTACCTAGAAGGCAACTTACCAATGAAACTACAAAGACGGGATATTAAAGGTCAAGTTCAATCAGCTGTAAACAACGCGCATGGCCAGTGAGCAAGGGCGTGTTGCCCGAAACCGGTATGGCAATCTGTGTTGGGGGAATGAACACGTTGACTCCTGCTCCCTCAATAAATGAAAGGAGAAACTTCTACTTGTGTGGCGTCTCGCATTGGGCAACTTGGATTATGGAATTTGCAAGCGGCATGCCTAGCCGCTGACACGCTCTGCCGCGATAATAGCGGACTACGGCTCCGGACCCTTGGGGCCATGTGGAAGTGGCACTTCCACTATTGCGGGACTTTTAATGCATGACGGCGTTGTTTTGTTCCTCCATGCAACCCACCAACTGGAATGATATACATGCACGCAGTTTAACAGCACCCACTGTGGAAATAACGAACTACCTTACCCAGAAGGCAACTTACCAATGAAACTACAAAGACGGGATATTAAAGGTCAAGTTCAATCAGCTGTAAACGACGCGCATGGCCAGTGAGCAAGGGCGTGTTGCCCGAAACCGGTATGGCAATCTGTGTTGGGGGAATGAACACGTTGACTTCTGCTCCCTCAATAAATGAAAGGAGAAACTTCTACTTGTGTGGCGTCTCGCATTGGGCAACTTGGATTTTGGAATTTGCAAGCGGCGTGCCTAGCAGCTGAGATGCTCTGCCGCGATAATAGCGGACCACGGCTCCGGACCCCTGGGGCCATGTGGAAGTGGCAGTTCCACTATTGCGGGACTTTTAATGCATGACGGCGTTGTTTTGTTCCTCCATGCAACCCACCAAGGGGAATGATATACATGCACGCAGTTTAACAGCACCCACTGTGGAAATAACGAACTACCTTACCTAGAAGGCAACTTACCAATAAAACTACAAAGACAGGATATTAAAGGTCAAGTTCAATCAGCTGTAAACAACGCGCATGGCCAGTGAGCAAGGGCGTGTTGCCCGAAACCGGTATGGCAATCTGTGTTGGGGGAATGAACACGTTGATTCCTGCTCCCTCAATAAATGAAAGGAGAAACTTCTACTTGTGTGGCGGCTCGCATTGGGCAACTTGGATTTTGGAACTTGCAAGCGGCGTGCCTAGCCGCTGAGACGCTCTGCCGCGATAATTGCGGACCACGGCTCCGGACCCCTGGGGCCATGTGGAAGTGGCAGTTCCACTATTGCGGGACTTTTAATGCATGACGGCGTTGTTTTGTTCCTCCATGCAACCCACCAAGGGGAATGATATACATGCACGCAGTTTAACAGCACCCAATTTGGAAATAACGAACTACCTTACCCAGAAGGCAACTTACCAATGAAACTACAAAGACGGGATATTAAAGGTAAAGTTCAATCAGCTGTAAACGACGCGCATGGCCAGTGAGCAAGGGCCTGTTGCCCGAAACCGGTATGGCAATCTGTGTTGGGGGAATGAACACGTTGACTCCTGCTCCCTCAATAAATGAAAGGAGAAACTTCTACTTGTGTGGCATCTCGCATTGGGCAACTTGGATTTTGGAGTTTGCAAGCGGCGTGCCTAGCCGCTGAGATGCTCTGCCACGATAATAGCGGACCACGGCTCCGGACCCCTGGGACCATGTGGAAGTGGCAGTTCCACTATTGCGGGACTTTTAATGCATGACGGCGTTGTTTTGTTCCTCCATGCAACCCACCAAGGGGAATGATATACATGCACGCAGTTTAACAGCACCCACTGTGGAAATAACGAACTACCTTACCTAGAAGGAAACTTACCAATAAAACTACAAAGACGGGATATTAAAGGTCAAGTTCAATCAGCTGTAAACAACGCGCATGGCCAGTGAGCAAGGGCGTGTTGCCCGAAACCGGTATGGCAATCTGTGTTGGGGGAATGAACACGTTGATTCCTGCTCCCTCAATAAATGAAAGGAGAAACTTCTACTTGTGTGGCGTCTCGCATTGGGCAACTTGGATTTTGGAATTTGCAAGCGGCGTGCCTAGCCGCTGAGACGCTCTGCCGCGATAATAGCGGACCACGGCTCCGGACCCCTGGGGCCATGTGGAAGGGGCAGTTCCACGATTGCGGACTTTTAATGCATGACGGTGTTGTTTTGTTCCTCCATGCAACCCACCAACTGGAATGATATACATGCACGCAGTTTAACAGCACCCACTGTGGAAATAACGAACTACCTTACCCAGAAGGCAACTTACCAATGAAACTACAAAGACGGGATATTAAAGGTCAAGTTCAATCAGCTGTAAACGACGCGCATGGCCAGTGAGCAAGGGCGTGTTGCCCGAAACCGGTATGGCAATCTGTGTTGGGGGAATGAACACGTTGACTTCTGCTCCCTCAATAAATGAAAGGAGAAACTTCTACTTGTGTGGCGTCTCGCATTGGGCAACTTGGATTTTGGAATTTGCAAGCGGCGTGCCTAGCCGCTGAGACGCTCTGCCGCAATAATAGCAGACCACGGCTCCGGACCCCTGGGGCCATGTGGAAGTGGCAGTTCCACTATTGCGGGACTTTTAATGCATGACGGCGTTGTTTTGTTCCTCCATGCAACCCACCAAGGGGAATGATATACATGCACACAGTTTAACAGCACCCACTGTGGAAATAACGAACTACCTTACCCAGAAGGCAACTTACCAATGAAACTACAAAGACGGGATATTAAAGGTCAAGTTCAATCAGCTGTAAACAACGCGCATGGCCAGTGAGGAAAAGCGTGTTGCCCGAAACCTGTATGGCAATCTGTGTTGGGGGAATGAACACGTTGACTCCTGCTCCCTCAATAAATGAAAGGAGAAACTTCTACTTGTGTGGCGTCTCGCATTGGGCAACTTGGATTTTGGAATTTGCAAGCGGCGTGCCTAGCTGCTGAGACGCTCTGCCGCGATAATAGTGGACCACGGCTCCGGACCCCTGAGGCCATGTGGAAGTGGCAGTTCCACTATTGCGGGACTTTTAATGCATGGCGGCGTTGTTTTGTTCCTCCATGCAACCCACCAAGGGGAATGATATACATGCACGCAGTTTAACAGCACCCACTGTGAAAATAACAAACTATCTTACCCAGAAGGCAACTTACCAATGAAACTACAAAGACGGGATATTAGAGGTCAAGTTCAATCAGCTGTAAACGACGCGCATGGCCAGTGAGCAAGGGCGTGTTGCCCGAAACCGGTATGGCAATCTGTGTTGGGAGAATGAACACGTTGACTCCTGCTCCCTCAATAAATGAAAGGAAAAACTTCTACTTGTGTGGCGTCTCGCATTGGGCAACTTGGATTTTGGAATTTGCAAGCGGCTTGCCTAGCCGCTGAGACGCTCTGCCGCGATAATAGCGGACCATGGCTCCGGACCCCTGGGGCCATGTGGAAGTGGTAGTTCCACTATTGCGGGACTTTTAATGCATGACGGCGTTGTTTTGTTCCTCCATGCAACCCACCAAGGGGAATGATATACATGCACGCAGTTTAACAGCACCCACTGTGGAAATAATGGACTACCTTACCTAGAAGGCAACTTACCAATGAAACTACAAAGACGGGATATTAAAGGTCAAGTTCAATCAGCTGTAAACAACGCGCATGGCCAGTGAGCAAGGGCGTGTTGCCCGAAACCGGTATGGCAATCTGTGTTGGGGGAATGAACACGTTGACTCCTGCTCCCTCAATAAATGAAAGGAGAAACTTCTACTTGTGTGGCGTCTCGCATTGGGCAACTTGGATTATGGAATTTGCAAGCGGCATGCCTAGCCGCTGACACGCTCTGCCGCGATAATAGCGGACTACGGCTCCGGACCCTTGGGGCCATGTGGAAGTGGCACTTCCACTATTGCGGGACTTTTAATGCATGACGGCGTTGTTTTGTTCCTCCATGCAACCCACCAAGGGGAATGATATACATGCACGCAGTTTAACAGCACCCACTGTGGAAATAACGAACTACCTTACCCAGAAGGCAACTTACCAATGAAACTACAAAGACGGGATATTAAAGGTCAAGTTCAATCAGCTATAAACGACGCGCATGCCAGTGAGCAAGGGCGTGTTGCCCGAAACCGGTATGGCAATCTGTGTTGGGGGAATGAACACGTTGACTCCTGCTCCCTCAAAAAATGAAAGGAGAAACTTCTACTTGTGTAGCATCTCGCATTGGGCAACTTGGATTTTGGAATTTTCAAGCGGCGTGCCTAGCCGCTGAGATGCTCTGCCGCGATAATAGCAGACCACGGCTCCGGACCCCTAGGGCCATGTGGAAGTGGCAGTTCCACTATTGCGGGACTTTTAATGCATGACGGCGTTGTTTTGTTCCTCCATGCAACCCACCAAGGGGAATGATAAACATGCACGCAGTTTAACAGCACCCACTGTGGACATAACAAACTACCTTACCCACAAGGCAACTTACCAATGAAACTACAAAGACGGGATATTAAAGGTAAAGTTCAATCAGCTGTAAACGACGCGCATGGCCAGTGAGCAAGGGCGTGTTGCCCGAAACCGGTATGGCAATCTGTGTTGGGGGAATGAACACGTTGACTCCTGCTCCCTCAATAAATGAAAGGAGAAACTTCTACTTGTGTGGCGTCTCGCATTGGGCAACTTGGATTTTGCAAGCGGCGTGCCTAGCCGCTGAGACGCTCTGCCGCGATAATAGCGGACCACGACTCCGGACCCCTGGGGCCATGTGGAAGTGGGAGTTCCACTATTGCGGGACTTTTAATGCATGACGCCGTTGTTTTGTTCCTCCATGCAACCCACCAAGGGGAATGATATACATGCACGCAGTTTAACAGCACCCACTGTGGAAATAACGGACTACCTTACCCAGAAGGCAACTTACCAATGAAACTACAAAGACGGGATATTAAATGTCAAGTTCAATCAGCTGTAAACGACGCGCATGGCCAGTGAGCAAGGGCGTGTTGCCCGAAACCGGTATGGCAATCTGTGTTGGGGGAATGAACACTTTGACTCCTGCTCCCTCAATAAATGAAAGGAGAAACTTCTACTTGTGTGGCGTCTCGCATTGGGCAACTTGGATTTTGGAATTTGCAAGCGGCGTGCCTAGCCGCTGAGACGCTCTGCCGCGATAATAGCAGACCACGGCTCCGGACCCCTGGGGCCATGTGGAAGTGGCAGTTCCACTATTGCGGGACTTTTAATGCATGACGCCGTTGTTTTGTTCCTCCATGCAACCCACCAAGGGGAATGATATACATGCACGCAGTTTAACAGCACCCAATTTGGAAATAACGAACTACCTTACCCAGAAGGCAACTTACCAATGAAACTACAAAGACGGGATATTAAAGGTAAAGTTCAATCAGCTGTAAACGACGCGCATGGCCAGTGAGCAAGGGCGTGTTGCCCGAAACCGGTATGGCAATCTGTGTTGGGGAAATGAACACGTTGACTCCTGCTCCCTCAATAAATGAAAGGAGAAACTTCTACTTGTGTGGCGTCTCGCATTGGGCAACTTGGATTTTGGAGTTTGCAAGCGGCGTGCCTAGCCGCTGAGATGCTCTGCCACGATAATAGCGGACCACGGCTCCGGACCCCTGGGACCATGTGGAAGTGGCAGTTCCACTATTGCGGGACTTTTAATGCATGACGGCATTGTTTTGTTCCTCCATGCAACCCACCAAGGGGAATGATATACATGCACGCAGTTTAACAGCACCCACTGTGGAAATAACGAACTACCTTACCTAGAAGGCAACTTACCAATAAAACTACAAAGACGGGATATTAAAGGTCAAGTTCAATCAGCTGTAACCAACGCGCATGGCCAGTGAGCAAGGGCGTGTTGCCCGAAACCGGTATGGCAATCTGTGTTGGGGGAATGAACACGTTGATTCCTGCTCCCTCAATAAATGAAAGGAGAAACTTCTACTTGTGTGGCGTCTCGCATTGGGCAACTTGGATTTTGGAATTTGCAAGCGGCGTGCCTAGCCGCTGAGACGCTCTGCCGCGATAATAGCGGACCACGGCTCCGGACCCCTGGGGCCATGTGGAAGGGGCAGTTCCACGATTGCGGACTTTTAATGCATGATGGCGTTGTTTTGTTCCTCCATGCAACCCACCAACTGGAATGATATACATGCACGCAGTTTAACAGCACCCACTGTGGAAATAACGAACTACCTTACCCAGAAGGCAACTTACCAATGAAACTACAAAGACGGGATATTAAAGGTCAAGTTCAATCAGCTGTAAACGACGCGCATGGCCAGTGAGGAAAAGCGTGTTGCCCGAAACCGGTATGGCAATCTGTGTTGGGGGAATGAACACGGTGACTCCTGCTTCCTCAATAAATGAAAGGAGAAACTTCTACTTGTGTGGCGTCTCGCATTGGGCAACTTGGATTTTGGAATTTGCAAGCGGCGTGCCTAGCCACTGAGACGCTCTGCCGCGATAATAGTGGACCACGGCTCCGGACCCCTGAGGCCATGTGGAAGTGGCAGTTCCACTATTGCGGGACTTTTAATGCATGACGGCGTTGTTTTGTTCCTCCATGCAACCCACCAAGGGGAATGATATACATGCACGCAGTTTAACAGCACCCACTGTGAAAATAACGAACTACCTTACCCAGAAGGCAACTTACCAATGAAACTACAAAGACGGGATATTAAAGGTCAAGTTCATTCAGCTGTAAACGACGCGCATGGCCAGTGAGCAAGGGCGTGTTGCCCGAAACCGGTATGGCAATCTGTGTTGGGGGAATGAACACGTTGACTCCTGCTCCCTCAATAAATGAAAGGAGAAACTTCTACTTGTGTGGCGTCTCGCATTGGGCAACTTGGATTTTGGAATTTGCAAGCGGCGTGCCTAGCCGCTGAGACGCTCTGCCGCGATAATAGCGGACCATGGCTCCGGACCCCTGGGGCCATGCGGAAGTGGTAGTTCCACTATTGCGGGACTTTTAATGCATGACGGCGTTGTTTTGTTCCTCCATGCAACCCACCAAGGGGAATGATATACATGCACGCAGTTTAACAGCACCCACTGTGGAAATAACGGACTACCTTACCCAGAAGGCAACTTACCAATGAAACTACAAAGACGGGATATTAGAGGTCAAGTTCAATCAGCTGTAAACGACGCGCATGGCCAGTGAGCAAGGGCGTGTTGCCCGAAACCGGTATGGCAATCTGTGTTGGGGGAATGAACACGTTGACTCCTGCTCCCTCAATAAATGAAAGGAGAAACTTCTACTTGTGTGGCGTCTCGCATTGGGCAACTTGGATTTTGGAATTTGCAAGCGGCGTGCCTAGCCGCTGAGACGCTCTGCCGCGATAATAGCGGACCATGGCTCCGGACCCCTGGGGCCATGTGGAAGTGGTAGTTCCACTATTGCGGGACTTTTAATGCATGACGGCGTTGTTTTGTTCCTCCATGCAACCCACCAAGGGGAATGATATACATGCACGCAGTTTAACAGCACCCACTGTGGAAATAAAGGACTACCTTACCTAGAAGGCAACTTACCAATGAAACTACAAAGACGGGATATTAAAGGTCAAGTTCAATCAGCTGTAAACGACGCGCATGGCCAGTGAGCAAGGGCGTGTTGCCCGAAACCGGTATGGCAATCTGTGTTGGGGGAATGAACACGTTGACTCCTGCTCCCTCAATAAATGAAAGGAGAAACTTCTACTTGTGCAGGATATTAAAAGTCAAGTTCATTCAGCTGTAAACGACGCGCATGGCCAGTGAGCAAGGGCGTGTTGCCCGAAACCGGTATGGCAATCTGTGTTGGGGGAATGAACACGTTGACTCCTGCTCCCTCAATAAATGAAAGGAGAAACTTCTACTTGTGTGGCGTCTCGCATTGGGCAACTTGGATTTTGGAATTTGCAAGCGGCGTGCCTAGCCGTTGAGACACTCTGCCGCTATAATAGCGGACCATGGCTCCGGACCTCTGGGGCCATGTGGAAGTGGCAGTTCCACTATTGCGGGAGTTTTAATGCATGACGGCGTTGTTTTGTTCCTCCATGCAACCCACCAAGGGGAATGATATACATGCACGCAGTTTAACAGCACCCACTGTGGAAATAACGAACTACCTTACCCAGAAGGCAACTTACCAATGAAACTACAAAGACGGGATATCAAAGGTCAAGTTCAATCAGCTGTAAACGACGCGCATGGCCAGTGTGCAAGGGCGTGTTGCCCGCAACCGGTATGGCAATCTGTGTTGGGGGAATGAACACGTTGACTCCTGCTCCCTCAATAAATGAAAGGAGAAACTTCTACTTGTGTGGCGTCTCGCATTGGGCAACTTGGATTTTGGAATTTGCAAGCGGCGTGCCTAGCCGCTGAGACGCTCTGCCGCGATAATAGCGGACCATGGCTCCGGACCCCTGGGGCCATGCGGAAGTGGTAGTTCCACTATTGCGGGACTTTTAATGCATGACGGCGTTGTTTTGTTCCTCCATGCAACCCACCAAGGGGAATGATATACATGCACGCAGTTTAACAGCACCCACTGTGGAAATAACGGACTACCTTACCCAGAAGGCAACTTACCAATGAAACTACAAAGACGGGATATTAGAGGTCAAGTTCAATCAGCTGTAAACGACGCGCATGGCCAGTGAGCAAGGGCGTGTTGCCCGAAACCGGTATGGCAATCTGTGTTGGGGGAATGAACACGTTGACTCCTGCTCCCTCAATAAATGAAAGGAGAAACTTCTACTTGTGTGGCGTCTCGCATTGGGCAACTTGGATTTTGGAATTTGCAAGCGGCGTGCCTAGCCGCTGAGACGCTCTGCCGCGATAATAGCGGACCATGGCTCCGGACCCCTGGGGCCATGTGGAAGTGGTAGTTCCACTATTGCGGGACTTTTAATGCATGACGGCGTTGTTTTGTTCCTCCATGCAACCCACCAAGGGGAATGATATACATGCACGCAGTTTAACAGCATCCACTGTGGAAATAACGGACTACCTTACCTAGAAGGCAACTTACCAATGAAACTACAAAGACGGGATATTAAAGGTCAAGTTCAATCAGCTGTAAACGACACGCATGGCCAGTGAGCAAGGGCGTGTTGCCCGAAACCGGTATGGCAATCTGTGTTGGGGGAATGAACACGTTGACTCCTGCTCCCTCAATAAATGAAAGGAGAAACTTCTACTTGTGCAGGATATTAAAGGTCAAGTTCATTCAGCTGTAAACGACGCGCATGGCCAGTGAGCAAGGGCGTGTTGCCCGAAACCGGTATGGCAATCTGTGTTGGGGGAATGAACACGTTGACTCCTGCTCCCTCAATAAATGAAAGGAGAAACTTCTACTTGTGTGGCGTCTCGCATTGGGCAACTTGGATTTTGGAATTTGCAAGCGGCGTGCCTAGCCGTTGAGACACTCTGCCGCTATAATAGCGGACCATGGCTCCGGACCTCTGGGGCCATGTGGAAGTGGCAGTTCCACTATTGCGGGAGTTTTAATGCATGACGGCGTTGTTTTGTTCCTCCATGCAACCCACCAAGGGGAATGATATACATGCACGCAGTTTGACAGCACCCACTGTGGAAATAACAAACTACCTTACCCAGAAGGCAACTTACCAATGAAACTAGAAAGACGGGATATTAAAGGTCAAGTTCAATAAGCTGTAAACGACGCGCATGGCCAGTGAGCAAGGGCGTGTTGCCCGAAACCGGTATGGCAATCTGTGTTGGGGGAATGAACACGTTGACTCCTGCTCCCTCAATAAATGAAAGGAGAAACTTCTACTTGTGTGGCGTCTCGCATTGGGCAACTTGGATTTTGGAATTTGCAAGCGGCGTGCCTAGCAGTTGAGACGCTCTGCCGCGATAATAGCGGACCACGGCTCCGGACCCCTGGGGCCATGTGGAAGTGGCAGTTCCACTATTGCGGGACTTTTAATGCATGACGGCGTTGTTTTGTTCCTCCATGCAACCCACGAAGGGGAATGATATACATGCACGCAGTTTAACAGCACCCACTGTGGAAATAACGAACTACCTTACCCAGAAGGCAACTTACCAATGAAACTACAAAGACGGGATATCAAAGGTCAAGTTCAATCAGCTGTAAACGACGCGCATGGCCAGTGAGCAAGGGCGTGTTGCCCGCAACCGGTATGGCAATCTGTGTTGGGGGAATGAACACGTTGACTCCTGCTCCCTCAATAAATGAAAGGAGAAACTTCTACTTGTGTGGCGTCTCGCATTGGGCAACTTGGATTTTGGATTTTCAAGCGGCGTGCCTAGCCTCTGAGACGCTCTGCCGCGATAATAGCGGACCACGGCTCCAGACCCCTGGGGCCATGTGGAAGTGGCAGTTACACTATTGCGGGACTTTTAATGCATGACGGCGTTGTTTTGTTCCTCCATGCAACCCACCGAGGGAAATGATATACATGCACGCAGTTTAACAGCACCCACTGTGGAAATAACGAACTACCTTACCCAGAAGGCAACTTACCAATGAAACTACAAAGACGGGATATTAAAGGTCAAGTTCATTCAGCTGTAAAAGACGCGCATGGCCAGTGAGCAAGGGCGTGTTGCCCGAAACCGGTATGGCAATCTGTGTTGGGGGAATGAACACGTTGACTCCTGCTCCCTCAATAAATGAAAGGAGAAACTTCTACTTGTGTGGCGTCTCGTATTGGGCAACTTGGATATTGGAATTTGCAAGCGGCGTGCCTAGCCGTTGAGACACTCTGCCGCTATAATAGCGGACCATGGCTCCGGACCTCTGGGGCCATGTGGAAGTGGCAGTTCCACCATTGCGGGACTTTTAATGCATGACGGCGTTGTTTTGTTCCTCCATGCAACCCACCAAGGGGAATGATATACATGCACGCAGTTTGACAGCACCCACTGTGGAAATAACGAGCTACCTTACCCAGAAGGCAACTTACCAATGAAACTAGAAAGACGGGATATTAAAGGTCAAGTTCAATAAGCTGTAAACGACGCGCATGGCCAGTGAGCAAGGGCGTGTTGCCCGAAACCGGTATGGCAATCTGTGTTGGGGGAATGAACACGTTGACTCCTGCTCCCTCAATAAATGAAAGGAGAAACTTCTACTTGTGTGGCGTCTCGCATTGGGCAACTTGGATTTTGCAAGCTGCGTGCCTAGCCGCTGAGACGCTCTGCCGCGATAATAGCGGACCACGACTCCGGACCCCTGGGGCCATGTGGAAGTGGGAGTTCCACAATTGCGGGAGTTTTAATGCATGACGGCGTTGTTTTGTTCTTCCATGCAACCCACCAAGGGGAATGATATACATGCACACAGTTTAACAGCACCCACTGTGGAAATAACAAACTACCTTACCCAGAAGGCAACTTACCAATGAAACTACAAAGACGGGATATTAAAGGTCAAGTTCAATCAGCTGTAAACAACGCGCATGGCCAGTGAGCAAGGGCGTGTTGCCCGAAACCGGTATGGCAATCTGTGTTGGGGGAATGAACACGTTGACTCCTGCTCCCTCAATAAATGAAAGGAGAAACTTCTACTTGTGTGGCGTCTCGCATTGGGCAACTTGGATTTTGGAATTTGCAAGCGGCGTGCCTAGCCGCTGAGACGCTCTGCCGCGATAATAGCGGACCACGGCTCCGGACCCCTGGGGCCATGTGGAAGTGCCAGTTCCACTATTGCGGGACTTTTAATGCATGACGGCGTTGTTTTGTTCCTCCATGCAACCCACCAAGGGGAATGATATACATGCACGCAGTTTAACAGCACCCACTGTGGAAATACCGAACTACCTTACCCAGAAGGCAACTTACCAATGAAACTACAAAGACGGGATATTAAAGGTCAAGTTCAATCAGCTGTAAACGACGCGTATGGCCAGTGAGCAAGGGCGTGTTGCCCGAAACCGGTATGGCAATCTGTGTTGGGGGAATGAACACGTTGACTCCTGCTCCCTCAATAAATGAAAGGAGAAACTTCTACTTGTGTGGCGTCTCGTATTGGGCAACTTGGATTTTGCAAGCGGCGTGCCTAGCCGCTGAGACGCTCTGCCGCGATAATAGCGGACCACGACTCCGGACCCCTGGGGCCATGTGGAAGTGGGAGTTCCACTATTGCGGGACTTTTAATGCATGACGGCGTTGTTTTGTTCCTCCATGCAACCCACCAAGGGGAATGATATACATGCACACAGTTTAACAGCACCCACTGTGGAAATAACAAACTACCTTACCCAGAAGGCAACTTACCAATGAAACTACAAAGACGGGATATTAAAGGTCAAGTTCAATCAGCTGTAAACAACGCGCATGGCCAGTGAGCAAGGGCGTGTTGCCCGAAACCAGTATGGCAATCTGTGTTGGGGGAATGAACACGTTGACTCCTGCTCCCTCAATAAATGAAAGGAGAAAGTTCTACTTGTGTGGCGTCTCGCATTGGGCAACTTGGATTTTGGAATTTGCAAGTGGTGTGCCTAGCCGCTGAGGCGCTCTGCCGCGATAATAGCGGACCACGGCTCCGGACCCCTGGGGCCATGTGGAAGTGGCAGTTCCACTATTGCGGGACTTTTAATGCATGAGGGCGTTGTTTTGTTCTTCCATGCAACCCACCAAGGGGAATGATATACATGCACGCAGTTTAACAGCACCCACTGTGGAAATAACAAACTACCTTACCCAGAAGGCAACTTACCAATGAAACTACAAAGACGGGATATTAAAGGTCAAGTTCAATCAGCTGTAAACGACGCGCATGGCCAGTGAGCAAGGGCGTGTTGCCCGAAACCGGTATGGCAATCTGTGTTGGGGGAATGAACACGTTGACTCCTGCTCCCTCAATAAATGAAAGGAGAAACTTCTACTTGTGTAGCATCTCGCATTGGGCAACTTGGATTTTGGAATTTGCAAGCGCCGTGCCTAGCCGCTGAGACGCTCTGCCGCGATAATAGCGGACCACGGCTCCGGACCCCTGGGGCCATGTGGAAGTGGCAGTTCCACTATTGCGGGACTTTTAATGCATGACCTCGTTGTTTTGTTCCTCCATGCAACCCACCAAGGGGAATGATATACATGCATGCAGTTTAACAGCACCCACTGTGGAAATAACGAACTACCTTACCCAGAAGGCAACTTACCAATGAAACTACAAAGACGGGATATCAAAGGTCAAGTTCAATCAGCTGTAAACGACGCGCATGGCCAGTGAGCAAGGGCGTGTTGCCCGAAACCGGTATGGCAATCTGTGTTGGGGGAATGAACAGGTTGACTCCTGCTCCCTCAATAAATGAAAGGAGAAACTTCTACTTGTGTGGCGTCTCGCATTGGGCAACTTGGATTTTGGATTTTCAAGCGGCGTGCCTAGCCTCTGAGACGCTCTGCCGCGATAATAGCGGACCACGGCTCCGGACCCCTGGGGCCATGTGGAAGTGGCAGTTCCACTATTGCGGGACTTTTAATGCATGACGGCGTTGTTTTGTTCCTCCATGCAACCCACCAAGGGGAATGATATACATGCACGCAGTTTAACAGCACCCACTGTGGAAATAACGAACTACCTTACCCAGAAGGCAACTTACCAATGAAACTACAAAGACGGGATATTAAAGGTCAAGTTCATTCAGCTGTAAACGACGCGCATGGCCAGTGAGCAAGGGCGTGTTGCCCAAAACCGGTATGGCAATCTGTGTTGGGGGAATGAACACGTTGACTCCTGCTCCCTCAATAAATGAAAGGAGAAACTTCTACTTGTGTGGCGTCTCGCATTGGGCAACTTGGATTTTGGAATTTGCAAGCGGCGTGCCTAGCCGTTGAGACACTCTGCCGCTATAATAGCGGACCATGGCTCCGGACCTCTGGGGCCATGTGGAAGTGGCAGTTCCACTATTGCGGGAGTTTTAATGCATGACGGCGTTGTTTTGTTCCTCCATGCAACCCACCAAGGGGAATGATATACATGCACGCAGTTTGACAGCACCCACTGTGGAAATAACGAACTACCTTACCCAGAAGGCAACTTACCAATGAAACTAGAAAGACGGGATATTAAAGGTCAAGTTCAATAAGCTGTAAACGACGCACATGGCCAGTGAGCAAGGGCGTGTTGCCCGAAACCGGTATGGCAATCTGTGTTGGGGGAATGAACACGTTGACTCCTGCTCCCTCAATAAATGAAAGGAGAAACTTCTACTTGTGTGGCGTCTCGCATTGGGCAACTTGGATTTTGGAATTTACAAGCGGCGTGCCTAGCCGCTGAGACGCTTTGCCGCGATAATAGCGGACCATGGCTCCGAACCCCTGGGGCCATGTGGAAGTGGCAGTTCCACTATTGCGGGACTTTTAATGCATGACGGCGTTGTTTTGTTCCTCCATGCAACCCACCAAGGGGAATGATATACATGCACGCAGTTTAACAGCACCCACTGTGGAAATAACTAACTACCTTACCCAGAAGGCAACTTACCAATGAAACTACAAAGACGGGATATCAAAGGTCAAGTTCAATCAGCTGTAAACGACGCGCATGGCCAGTGAGCAAGGGTGTGTTGCCCGCAACCGGTATGGCAATCTGTGTTGGGGGAATGAACACGTTGACTCCTGCTCCCTCAATAAATGAAAGGAGAAACTTCTACTTGTGTGGCGTCTCGCATTGGGCAACTTGGATTTTGAATTTTCAAGCGGCGTGCCTAGCCTCTGAGACGCTCTGCCGCGATAATAGCGGACCACGGCTCCGGACCCCTGGGGCCATGTGGAAGTGGCAGTTCCACTATTGCGGGACTTTTAATGCATGACGGCGTTGTTTTGTTCCTCCATGCAACCCACCAAGGGGAATGATATACATGCACGCAGTTTAACAGCACCCACTGTGGAAATAACGAACTACCTTACCCAGAAGGCAACTTACCAATGAAACTACAAAGACGGGATATTAAAGGTCAAGTTCATTCAGCTGTAAACGACGCGCATGGCCAGTGAGCAAGGGCGTGTTGCCCGAAACTGGTATGGCAATCTGTGTTGGGGGAATGAACACGTTGACTCCTGCTCCCTCAATAAATGAAAGGAGAAACTTCTACTTGTGTGGCGTCTCGCATTGGGCAACTTGGATATTGGAATTTGCAAGCGGCGTGCCTAGCCGTTGAGACACTCTGCCGCTATAATAGCGGACCATGGCTCCGGACCTCTGGGGCCATGTGGAAGTGGCAGCTCCACTATTGCGGGAGTTTTAATGCATGACGGCGTTGTTTTGTTCCTCCATGCAACCCACCAAGGGGAATGATATACATGCACGCAGTTTGACAGCACCCACTGTGGAAATAACGAACTACCTTACCCAGAAGGCAACTTACCAATGAAACTAGAAAGACGGGATATTAAAGGTCAAGTTCAATAAGCTGTAAACGACGCGCATGGCCAGTGAGCAAGGGCGTGTTGCCCGAAACCGGTATGGCAATCTGTGTTGGGGGAATGAACACGTTGACTCCTGCTCCCTCAATAAATGAAAGGAGAAACTTCTACTTGTGTGGCGTCTCGCATTGGGCAACTTGGATTTTGCAAGCGGCGTGCATAGCCGCTGAGACGCTCTGCCGCGATAATAGCGGACCACGACTCCGGACCCCTGGGGCCATGTGGAAGTGGGAGTTCCACAATTGCGGGAGTTTTAATGCATGACGGCGTCGTTTTGTTCCTCCATGCAACCCACCAAGGGGAATGATATACATGCACACTGTTTAACAGCACCCACTGTGGAAATAACAAACTACCTTACCCAGAAGGCAACTTACCAATGAAACTAGAAAGACGGGATATTAAAGGTCAAGTTCAATCAGCTGTAAACAACGCGCATGGCCAGTGAGCAAGGGCGTGTTGCCCGAAACCGGTATGGCAATCTGTGTTGGGGGAATGAACACGTTGACTCCTGCTCCCTCAATAAATGAAAGGAGAAACTTCTACTTGTGTGGCGTCTCGCATTGGGCAACTTGGATTTTGGAATTTGCAAGCGGCGTGCCTAGCCGCTGAGACGCTCTGCCGCGATAATAGCAGACCACGGCTCCGGACCCCTGGGGCCATGTGGAAGTGGCAGTTCCACTATTGCGGGACTTTTAATGCATGACGGCGTTGTTTTGTTTCTCCCTGCAACCCACCAAGGGGAATGATATACATGCACGCAGTTTAACAGCACCCACTGTGGAAATACCGAACTACCTTACCCAGAAGGCAACTTACCAATGAAAATACAAAGACGGGATATTAAAGGTCAAGTTCAATCAGCTGTAAACGACGCGTATGGCCAGTGAGCAAGGGCGTGTTGCCCGAAACCGGTATGGCAATCTGTGTTGGGGGAATGAACACGTTGACTCCTGCTCCCTCAATAAATGAAAGGAGAAACTTCTACTTGTGTGGCGTCTCGCATTGGGCAACTTGGATTTTGGAATTTGCAAGCGGCGTGCCTAGCCGCTGAGACGCTTTGCCGCGATAATAGCGGACCATGGCTCCGAACCCCTGGGGCCATGTGGAAGTGGCAGTTCCACTATTGCGGGACTTTTAATGCATGACGGCGTTGTTTTGTTCCTCCATGCAACCCACCAGGGGAATGATATACATGCACGCAGTTTAACAGCACCCACTGTGGAAATAACTAACTACCTTACCCAGAAGGCAACTTACCAAAGAAACTACAAAGACGGGATATCAAAGGTCAAGTTCAATCAGCTGTAAACAACGCGCATGGCCAGTGAGCAAGGGCGTGATGCCCGAAACCGGTATGGCAATCTGTGTTGGGGAAATGAACACGTTGACTCCCGCTCCCTCAATAAATGAAAGGAGAAACTTCTACTTGTGTGGCGTCTCGCATTGGGCAACTTGGATTTTGGATTTTCAAGCCGCGTGCCTAGCCTCTGAGACGCTCTGCCGCGATAATAGCGGACCACGGCTCCGGACCCCTGGGGCCATGTGGAAGTGGCAGTTCCACTATTGCGGGACTTTTAATGCATGACGGCGTTGTTTTGTTCCTCCATGCAACCCACGAAGGGGAATGATATACATGCACGCAGTTTAACAGCACCCACTGTGGAAATAACGAACTACCTTACCCAGAAGGCAACTTACCAATGAAACTACAAAGACGGGATATTAAAGGTCAAGTTCATTCAGCTGTAAACGACGCGCATGGCCAGTGAGCAAGGGCGTGTTGCCCGAAACCGGTATGGCAATCTGTGTTGGGGGAATGAACACGTTGACTCCTGCTCCCTCAATAAATGAAAGGAGAAAGTTCTACTTGTGTGGCGTCTCGCATTGGGCAACTTGGATTTTGGAATTTGCAAGTGGCGTGCCTAGCCGCTGAGGCGCTCTGCCGCGATAATAGCGGACCACGGCTCCGGACCTCTGGGGCCATGTGGAAGTGGCAGTTCCACTATTGCGGGACTTTTAATGCATGACGGCGTTGTTTTGTTCTTCCATGCAACCCACGAAGGGGAATGATATACATGCACGCAGTTTAACAGCACCCACTGTGGAAATAATGAACTACCTTACCCAGAAGGCAACTTACCAATGAAACTACAAAGACAGGATATTAAAGGTCAAGTTCAATCAGCTGTAAACGACGCGCATGGCCAGTGAGCAAGGGCGTGTTGCCCGAAACCGGTATGGCAATCTGTGTTGGGGGAATGAACACGTTGACTCCTGCTCCCTCAATAAATGAAAGGAGAAACTTCTACTTGTGTAGCATCTCGCATTGGGCAACTTGGATTTTGGAATTTGCAAGCGGCGTGCCTAGCCGCTGAGACGCTCTGCCGCGATAATAGCGGACCACGGCTCCGGACCCCTGGGGCCATGTGGAAGTGGCAGTTCCACTATTGCGGGACTTTTAATGCAAGACCTCGTTGTTTTGTTCCTCCATGCAACCCACCAAGGGGAATGATATACATGCACGCAGTTTAACAGCACCCACTGTGGAAATAACGAACTACCTTACCCAGAAGGCAACTTACCAATGAAACTACAAAGACGGGATATCAAAGGTCAAGTTCAATCAGCTGTAAACGACGCGCATGGCCAGTGAGCAAGGGCGTGTTGCCCGAAACCGGTATGGCAATCTGTGTTGGGGGAATGAACACGTTGACTCCTGCTCCCTCAATAAATGAAAGGAGAAACTTCTACTTGTGTGGCGTCTCGCATTGGGCAACTTGGATTTTGGATTTTCAAGCGGCGTGCCTAGCCTCTGAGACGCTCTGCCGCGATAATAGCGGACCACGGCTCCGGACCCCTGGGGCCATGTGGAAGTGGCAGTTCCACTATTGCGGGACTTTTATTGCATGACGGCGTTGTTTTGTTCCTCCATGCAACCCACCAAGGGGAATGATATACATGCACACAGTTTAACAGCACCCACTGTGGAAATAACAAACTACCTTACCCAGAAGGCAACTTACCAATGAAACTACAAAGACGGGATATTAAAGGTCAAGTTCATTCAGCTGTAAAAGACGCGCAGGGCCAGTGAGCAAGGGCGTGTTGCCCGAAACCGGTATGGCAATCTGTGTTGGGGGAATGAACACGTTGACTCCTGCTCCCTCAAT
This sequence comes from Triturus cristatus, assembly GCF_964204655.1. NCBI lineage: Eukaryota > Metazoa > Chordata > Amphibia > Caudata > Salamandridae > Triturus > Triturus cristatus. The sequence continues at coordinate 195,927,915 of NC_140579.1, forward strand.
AAATGAAAGGAGAAACTTCTACTTGTGTGGCGTCTCGCATTGGGCAACTTGGATATTGGAATTTGCAAGCGGCGTGCCTAGCCGTTGAGACACTCTGCCGCTATAATAGCGGACCATGGCTCCGGACCTCTGGGGCCATGTGGAAGTGGCAGTTCCACTATTGCGGGAGTTTTAATGCATGACGGCGTTGTTTTGTTCCTCCATGCAACCCACCAAGGGGAATGATATACATGCACGCAGTTTGACAGCACCCACTGTGGAAATAACGAACTACCTTACCCAGAAGGCAACTTACCAATGAAACTAGAAAGACGGGATATTAAAGGTCAAGTTCAATAAGCTGTAAACGACGCGCATGGCCAGTGAGCAAGGGCGTGTTGCCCGAAACCGGTATGGCAATCTGTGTTGGGGGAATGAACACGTTGACTCCTGCTCCCTCAATAAATGAAAGGAGAAACTTCTACTTGTGTGGCGTCTCGCATTGGGCAACCTGGATTTTGCAAGCGGCGTGCCTAGCCGCTGAGACGCTCTGCCGCGATAATAGCGGACCACGACTCCGGACCCCTGGGGCCATGTGGAAGTGGGAGTTCCACAATTGCGGGAGTTTTAATGCATGACGGCGTTGTTTTTTTCCTCCATGCAACCCACCAAGGGGAATGATATACATGCACACAGTTTAACAGCACCCACTGTGGAAATAACAAACTACCTTACCCAGAAGGCAACTTACCAATGAAACTACAAAGACGGGATATTAAAGGTCAAGTTCAATCAGCTGTAAACAACGCGCATGGCCAGTGAGCAAGGGCGTGTTGCCCGAAACTGGTATGGCAATCTGTGTTGGGGGAATGAACACGTTGACTCCTGCTCCCTCAATAAATGAAAGGAGAAACTTCTACTTGTGTGGCGTCTCGCATTGGGCAACTTGGATTTTGGAATTTGCAAGCGGCGTGCCTAGCCGCTGAGACGCTCTGCCGCGATAATAGCGGATCACGGCTCCGGACCCCTGGGGCCATGTGGAAGTGGCAGTTCCACTATTGCGGGACTTTTAATGCATGACGGCGTTGTTTTGTTCCTCCATGCAACCCACCAAGGGGAATGATATACATGCACGCAGTTTAACAGCACCCACTGTGGAAATACCGAACTACCTTACCCAGAAGGCAACTTACCAATGAAACTACAAAGACGGGATATTAAAGGTCAAGTTCAATCAGCTGTAAACGACGCGTATGGCCAGTGAGCAAGGGCGTGTTGCCCGAAACCGGTATGGCAATCTGTGTTGGGGGAATGAACACGTTGACTCCTGCTCCCTCAATAAATGAAAGGAGAAACTTCTACTTGTGTGGCGTCTCGCATTGGGCAACTTGGATTTTGGAATTTGCAAGCGGCGTGCCTAGCCGCTGAGATGCTTTGCCGCGATAATAGCGGACCATGGCTCCGAACCCCTGGGGCCATGTGGAAGTGGCAGTTCCACTATTGCGGGACTTTTAATGCATGACGGCGTTGTTTTGTTCCTCCATGCAACCCACCAAGGGGAATGATATACATGCACGCAGTTTAACAGCACCCACTGTGGAAATAACTAACTACCTTACCCAGAAGGCAACTTACCAAAGAAACTACAAAGACGGGATATCAAAGGTCAAGTTCAATCAGCTGTAAACAACGAGCATGGCCAGTGAGCAAGGGCGTGTTGCCCGAAACCGGTATGGCAATCTGTGTTGGGGAAATGAACACGTTGACTCCTGCTCCCTCAATAAATGAAAGGAGAAACTTCTACTTGTCTGAAGTCTCGCATTGGACAACTTGGATTTTGGATTTTCAAGCGGCGTGCCTAGCCTCTGAGACGCTCTGCCGCGATAATAGCGGACCACGGCTCCGGACCCCTGGGGCCATGTGGAAGTGGCAGTTCCACTATTGCGGGACTTTTAATGCATGACGGCGTTGTTTTGTTCCTCCATGCAACCCACGAAGGGGAATGATATACATGCACGCAGTTTAACAGCACCCACTGTGGAAATAACGAACTACCTTACCCAGAAGGCAACTTACCAAAGAAACTACAAAGACGGGATATTAAAGGTCAAGTTCATTCAGCTGTAAACGACGCGCATGGCCAGTGAGCAAGGGCGTGTTGCCCGAAACCGGTATGGCAATCTGTGTTGGGGGAATGAACACGTTGACTCCTGCTCCCTCAATAAATGAAAGGAGAAACTTCTACTTGTGTGGCGTCTCGCATTGGGCAACTTGGATTTTGGAATTTGCAAGCGGCGTGCCTAGCCGCTGAGACGCTCTGCCGCGATAATAGCGGACCACGGCTCCGGACCCCTGGGGCCATGTGGAAGTGGCAGTTCCACTATTGCGGGACTTTTAATGCATGACGGCGTTGTTTTGTTCCTCCATGCAACCCACCAAGGGGAATGATATACATGCACGCAGTTTAACAGCACCCACTGTGGAAATACTGAACTACCTTACCCAGAAGGCAACTTACCAATGAAACTACAAAGACGGGATATTAAAGGTCAAGTTCAATCAGCTGTAAACGACGCGTATGGCCAGTGAGCAAGGGCGTGTTGCCCGAAACCGGTATGGCAATCTGTGTTGGGGGAATGAACACGTTGACTCCTGCTCCCTCAATAAATGAAAGGAGAAACTTCTACTTGTGTAGTGTCTCGCATTGGGCAACTTGGATTTTGGAATTTGCAAGCGGCATGCCTAGCCGCTGAGATGCTCTGCCGCGATAATAGCGGACCACGGCTCCGGACCCCTGGGGCCATGTGGAAGTGGCAGTTCCACTATTGCGGGACTTTTAATGCATGACGGCGTTGTTTTGTTCCTCCATGCAACCCACCAAGGGGAATGATATACATGCACGCAGTTTAACAGCACCCACGGTGGAAATAACAAACTACCTTACCCACAAGGCAACTTACCAATGAAACTACAAAGACGGGATATTAAAGGTAAAGTTCAATCAGCTGTAAACGACGCGCATGGCCAGTGAGCAAGGGCGTGTTGCCCGAAACCGGTATTGCAATCTGTGTTGGGGGAATGAACACGTTGACTCCTGCTCCCTCAATAAATGAAAGGAGAAACTTCTACTTGTGTGGCGTCTCGCATTGGGCAACTTGGATTTTGCAAGCGGCGTGCCTAGCCGCTGAGACGCTCTGCCGCGATAATAGCGGACCACGACTCCGGACCCCTGGGGCCATGTGGAAGTGGGAGTTCCACAATTGCGGGAGTTTTAATGCATGACGGCGTTGTTTTGTTCCTCCATGCAACCCACCAAGGGGAATGATATACATACACACAGTTTAACAGCACCCACTGTGGAAATAACAAACTACCTTACCCAGAAGGCAACTTACCAATGAAACTACAAAGACGGAATATTAAAGGTCAAGTTCAATCAGCTGTAAACAACGCGCATGGCCAGTGAGCAAGGGCGTGTTGCCCGAAACCAGTATGGCAAGCTGTGTTGGGGGAATGAACACGTTGACTCCTGCTCCCTCCATAAATGAAAGGAGAAACTTCTACTTGTGTGGCGTCTCGCATTGGGCAACTTGGATTTTGGAATTTGCAAGCAGCGTGCCTAGCCTCTGAGACGCTCTGCCGCGATAAGAGCGGACCATGGCTCCGGACCTCTGGGGCCATGTGGAAGTGGCAGTTCCACTATTGCGGGAGTTTTAATGCATGACGGCGTTGTTTTGTTCCTCCATGCAACCCACCAAGGGGAATGATATACATGCACGCAGTTTAACAGCACCCACTGTGGAAATAACGAACAACCTTACCCAGAAGGGAACTTACCAATGAAACTACAAAGATGGGATATTAAAGGTCAAGTTCAATCAGCTGTAAACGACGCGCATGGCCAGTGAGCAAGGGCGTGTTGCCCGAAACTGGTATGGCAATATGTGTTGGGGGAATGAACACGTTGACTCTTGCTCCCTCAATAAATGAAAGGAGAAACTTCTACTTGTGTGGCGTCTCGCATTGGGCAATTTGGATTTTGGAATTTGCAAGCGGCGTGCCTAGCCGCTGAGACGCTCTGCCGCGATAATAGCGGACCACGGCTCCGGACCCCTGGGGCCATGTGGAAGTGGCAGTTCCACTATTGCGGGACTTTTAATGCATGACGGCGTTGTTTTGTTCCTCCATGCAACCCACCAAGGGGAATGATATACATGCACGCAGTTTAACAGCACCCACTGTGGAAATAACGAACTACCTTACCCAGAAGGCAACTTACCAATGAAACTACAAAGACGGGATATTAAAGGTCAAGTTCAATAAGCTGTAAACGACGCGCATGGCCAGTGAGCAAGGGCGTGTTGCCCGAAACCGGTATGGCAATCTGTGTTGGGGGAATGAACACGTTGACTCCTGCTCCCTCAATAAATGAAAGGAGAAACTTCTACTTGTGTGGCGTCTCGCATTGGGCAACTTGGATTTTGGAATTTGCAAGCGGCGTGCCTAGCCGCTGAGACGCTTTGCCGCGATAATAGCGGACCACGGCTCCGAACCCCTGGGGCCATGTGGAAGTGGCAGTTCCACTATTGCGGGACTTTTAATGCATGACGGCGTTGTTTTGTTCCTCCATGCAACCCACCAAGGGGAATGATATACATGCACGCAGTTTAACAGCACCCACTGTGGAAATAACGAACTACCTTACCCAGAAGGCAACTTACCAATGAAACTACAAAGACGGGATATCAAAGGTCAAGTTCAATCAGCTGTAAACGACGCGCATGGCCAGTGAGCAAGGGCGTGTTGCCCGAAACCGGTATGGCAATCTGTGTTGGGGGAATGAACACGTTGACTCCTGCTCCCTCAATAAATGAAAGGAGACACTTCTACTTGTGTGGCGTCTCGCATTGGGCAACTTGGATTTTGGATTTTCAAGCGGCGTGCCTAGCCTCTGAGACGCTCTGCCGCGATAATAGCGGACCACGGCTCCGGACCCCTGGGGCCATGTGGAAGTGGCAGTTCCACTATTGCGGGACTTTTAATGCATGACGGCGTTGTTTTGTTCCTCCATGCAACCCACCAAGGGGAATGATATACATGCACGCAGTTTAACAGCACCCACTGTGGAAATAACGAACTACCTTACCCAGAGGGCAACTTACCAATGAAACTACAAAGACGGGATATTAAAGGTCAAGTTCATTCAGCTGTATACGACGCGCATGGCCAGTAAGCAAGGGCGTGTTGCCCGAAACCGGTATGGCAATCTGTGTTGGGGGAAAGAACACGTTGACTCCTGCTCCCTCAATAAATGAAAGGAGAAACTTCTACTTGTGTGGCGTCTCGCATTGGGCAACTTGGATTTTGGAATTTGCAAGCGGCGTGCCTAGCCGCTGAGACGCTTTGCCGCGATAATAGCGGACCACGGCTCCGAACCCCTGGGGCCATGTGGAAGTGGCAGTTCCACTATTGCGGGACTGTTAATGCATGACGGCGTTGTTTTGTTCCTCCATGCAACCCACCAAGGGGAATGATATACATGCACGCAGTTTAACAGCACCCACTGTGGAAATAACGAACTACCTTACCCAGAAGGCAACTTACCAATGAAAGTACAAAGACGGGATATTAAAAGTCAAGTTCAATCAGCTGTAAACGACGCGCATGGCCAGTGAGCAAGGGCGTGTTGCCCGAAACCGGTATGGGAATCTGTGTTGGGGGAATGAACACGTTGACTCCTGCTCCCTCAATAAATGAAAGGAGAAACTTCTACTTGTGTGGCGTCTCGCATTGGGCAACCTGGATTTTGGAATTTGCAAGCGGCGTGCCTAGCCGTTGAGACACTCTGCCGCTATAATAGCGGACCATGGCTCCGGACCTCTGGGGCCATGTGGAAGTGGCAGTTCCACTATTGCGGGAGTTTTAATGCATGACGGCGTTGTTTTGTTCCTCCATGCAACCCACCAAGGGGAATGATATACATGCACGCAGTTTCACAGCACCCACTGTGGAAATAACGAACTACCTTACCCAGAAGGCAACTTACCAATGAAACTAGAAAGACGGGATATTAAAGGTCAAGTTCAATAAGCTGTAAACGACGCGCATGGCCAGTGAGCAAGGGCGTGTTGCCCGAAACCGGTATGGCAATCTGTGTTGGGGGAATGAACACGTTGACTCCTGCTCCCTCAATAAATGAAAGGAGAAAGTTCTACTTGTGTGGCGTATCGCATTGGGCAACTTGGATTTTGGAATTTGCAAGTGGCGTGCCTAGCCGCTGAGGCGCTCTGCCGCGATAATAGCGGACCACGGCTGCGGACCCCTAGGGCCATGTGGAAGTGGCAGTTTCACTATTGCGGGACTTTTAATGCATGACGGCGTTGTTTTGTTCCTCCATGCAACCCACCAAGGGGAATGATATACATGCACGCAGTTTAACAGCACCCACTGTGGAAATAACGAACTACCTTACCCAGAAGGCAACTTACCAATGAAACTACAAAGACGGGATATCAAAGGTCAAGTTCAATCAGCTGTAAACAACGCGCATGGCCAGTGAGCAAGGGCGTGTTGCCCGAAACCGGTATGGCAATCTGTGTTGGGGGAATGAACACGTTGACTCCTGCTCCCTCAATAAATGAAAGGAGAAACTTCTACTTGTGTGGCGTCTCGCATTGGGCAACTTGGATTTTGGATTTTCAAGCGGCGTGCCTAGCCTCTGAGACGCTCTGCCGCGATCATAGCGGACCACGGCTCCGGACCCCTGGGGCCATGTGGAAGTGGCAGTTCCACTATTGCGGGACTTTTAATGCATGACGGCGTTGTTTTGTTCCTCCATGCAACCCACCAAGGGGAATGATATACATGCACGCAGTTTAACAGCACCCACTGTGGAAATAACAAACTACCTTACCCACAAGGCAACTTACCAATGAAACTACAAAGACGGGATATTAAAGGTAAAGTTCAATCAGCTGTAAACGACGCGCATGGCCAGTGAGCAAGGGCGTGTTGCCCGAAACCGGTATGGCAATCTGTGTTGGGGGAATGAACACGTTGACTCCTGCTCCCTCAATAAATGAAAGGAGAAACTTCTACTTGTGTGGCGTCTCGCATTGGGCAACTTGGATTTTGCAAGCGGCGTGCCTAGCCGCTGAGACGCTCTGCCGCGATAATAGCGGACCACGACTCCGGACCCCTGGGGCCATGTGGAAGTGGGAGTTCCACAATTGCGGGAGTTTTAATGCATGACGGCGTTGTTTTGTTCCTCCATGCAACCCACCAAGGGGAATGATATACATGCACACAGTTTAACAGCACCCACTGTGGAAATAACAAACTACCTTACCCAGAAGGCAACTTACCAATGAAACTACAAAGACGGGATATTAAAGGTCAAGTTCAATCAGCTGTAAACAACGCGCATGGCCAGTGAGCAAGGGCGTGTTGCCCGAAACCGGTATGGCAAGCTGTGTTGGGGGAATGAACACGTTGACTCCTGCTCCCTCAATAAATGAAAGGAGAAACTTCTACTTGTGTGGCGTCTCGCATTGGGCAACTTGGATTTTGGAATTTGCAAGCGGCGTGCCTAGCCGCTGAGACGCTCTGCCGCGATAATAGCGGACCACGGCTCCGGACCCCTGGGGCCATGTGGAAGTGGCAGTTCCACTATTGCGGGACTTTTAATGCATGACGGCGTTGTTTTGTTCCTCCATGCAACCCACCAAGGGGAATGATATACATGCACGCAGTTTAACAGCACCCACTGTGAAAATAACGAACTACCTTACCCAGAAGGCAACTTACCAATAAAACTACAAAGACGGGATATTAAAGGTCAAGTTCAATAAGCTGTAAACGACGGGCATGGCCAGTGAGCAAGGGCGTGTTGCCCGAAACCGGTATGGCAATCTGTGTTGGGGTAATGAACACGTTGACTCCTGCTCCCTCAATAAATGAAAGGAGAAACTTCTACTTGTGTGGCGTCTCGCATTGGGCAACTTGGATTTTGGAATTTGCAAGCGGCGTGCCTAGCCGCTGAGACGCTTTGCCGCGATAATAGCGGACCACGGCTCCGAACCCCTGGGGCCATGTGGAAGTGGCAGTTCCACTATTGCGGGACTTTTAATGTATGACGGCGTTGTTTTGTTCCTCCATGCAACCCACCAAGGGGAATGATATACATGCACGCAGTTTAACAGCACCCACTGTGGAAATAACGAACTACCTTACCCAGAAGGCAACTTACCAATGAAACTACAAAGACGGGATATCAAAGGTCAAGTTCAATCAGCTGTAAACGACGCGCATGGCCAGTGAGCAAGGGCGTGTTGCCCGAAACCGGTATGGCAATCTGTGTTGGGGGAATGAACACGTTGACTCCTGCTCCCTCAATAAATGAAAGGAGAAACTTCTACTTGTGTGGCGTCTCGCATTGGGCAACTTGGATTTTGGAATTTGCAAGCGGCGTGCCTAGCCGCTGAGACGCTTTGCCGCGATAATAGCGGACCACGGCTCCGAACCCCTGGGGCCATGTGGAAGTGGCAGTTCCACTATTGCGGGACTGTTAATGCATGACGGCGTTGTTTTGTTCCTCCATGCAACCCACCAAGGGGAATGATATACATGCACGCAGTTTAACAGCACCCACTGTGGAAATAACGAACTACCTTACCCAGAAGGCAACTTACCAATGAAACTACAAAGACGGGATATTAAATGTCAAGTTCAATCAGCTGTAAACGACGCGAATGGCCAGTGAGCAAGGGCGTGTTGCCCGAAACCGGTATGGCAATCTGTGTTGGGGGAATGACCACGTTGACTCCTGCTCCCTCAATAAATGAAAGGAGAAACTTCTACTTGTGTAGCATCTCGCATTGGGCAACTTGGATTTTGGAATTTGCAAGCGGCGTGCCTAGCCGCTGAGACGCTCTGCCGCGATAATAGCGGACCACGGCTCCGGACCCCTGGGGCCATGTGGAAGTGGCAGTTCCACTATTGCGGGACTTTTAATGCATGACGGCGTTGTTTTGTTCCTCCATGCAACCCACCAAGGGGAATGATATACATGCACGCAGTTTAACAGCACCCACTGTGGAAATAACGGACTACCTTACCCAGAAGGCAACTTACCAATGAAACTACAAAGACGGGATATTAAAGGTCAAGTTCAATCAGCTGTAAACGACGCGCATGGCCAGTGAGCAAGGGCGTGTTGCCCGAAACCGGTATGGCAATCTGTGTTGGGGGAATGAACACGTTGACTCCTGCTCCCTCAATAAATGAAAGGAGAAACTTCTACTTGTGTGGCGTCTCGCATTGGGCAACTTGGATTTTGGAATTTGCAAGTGGCGTGCCTAGCCGCTGAGGCGCTCTGCCGCGATAATAGTGGACCACGGCTCCGAACCCCTGGGGCCATGTGGAAGTGGCAGTTCCACTATTGCGGGACTTTTAATGCATGACGGCGTTGTTTTGTTCTTCCATGCAACCCACCAAGGGGAATGATATACATGCACGCAGTTTAACAGCACCCACTGTGGAAATAACAAACTACCTTACCCAGAAGGCAACTTACCAATGAAACTACAAAGACGGGATATTAAAGGTCAAGTTCAATCATCTGTAAACGACGCGCATGGCCAGTGAGCAAGGGCGTGTTGCCCGAAACCGGTATGGCAATCTGTGTTGGGGGAATGAACACGTTGACTCCTGCTCCCTCAATAAATGAAAGGAGAAACTTCTACTTGTGTAGCATCTCACATTGGGCAACTTGGATTTTGGAATTTGCAAGCGGCGTGCCTAGCCGCTGAGACGCTCTGCCGCGATAATAGCGGACCACGGCTCCGGACCCCTGGGGCCATGTGGAAGTGGCAGTTCCACTATTGCGGGACTTTTAATGCATGACGGCGTTGTTTTGTTCCTCCATGCAACCCACCAAGGGGAATGATATACATGCACGCAGTTTAACAGCACCCACTGTGGAAATAACGAACTACCTTACCCAGAAGGTAACTTACCAATGAAACTACAAAGACGGGATATTAAAGGTCAAGTTCATTCAGCTGTAAACGACGCGCATGGCCAGTGAGCAAGGGCGTGTTGCCCGAAACCGGTATGGCAATCTGTGTTGGGGGAATGAACACGTTGACTCCTGCTCCCTCATTAAATGAAAGGAGAAACTTCTACTTGTGTGGCGTCTCGCATTGGGCAACTTGGATTTTGGAATTTGCAAGCGGCGTGCCTAGCCGTTGAGACACTCTGCCGCTATAATAGCGGACCATGGCTCCGGACCTCTGGGGCCATGTGGAAGTGGCAGTTCCACTATTGCGGGAGTTTTAATGCATGACGGCGTTGTTTTGTTCCTCCATGCAACCCACCAAGGGGAATGATATACATGCACGCAGTTTAACAGCACCCACTGTGGAAATAACGAACTACCTTACCCAGAAGGCAACTTACCAATGAAACTAGAAAGACGGGATATTAAAGGTCAAGTTCAATAAGCTGTAAACGACGCGCATGGCCAGTGAGCAAGGGCGTATTGCCCGAAACCGGTATGGCAATCTGTGTTGGGGGAATGAACACGTTGACTCCTGCTCCCTCAATAAATGAAAGGAGAAACTTCTACTTGTGTGGCATCTCGCATTGGGCAACTTGGATTTTGGAATTTGCAAGCGGCGTGCCTAGCCGCTGAGACGCTTTGCCGCGATAATAGCGGATCATGGCTCCGAACCCCTGGGGCCATGTGGAAGTGGCAGTTCCACTATTGCGGGACTTTTAATGCATGACGGCGTTGTTTTGTTCCTCCATGCAACCCACCTAGGGGAATGATATACATGCACGCAGTTTAACAGCACCCACTGTGGAAATAACGAACTACCTTACCCAGAAGGCAACTTACCAATGAAACTACAAAGACGGGATATCAAAGGTTAAGTTCAATCAGCTGTAAACGACGCGCATGGCCAGTGAGCAAGGGCGTGTTGCCCGAAACCGGTATGGCAATCTGTGTTGGGGAAATGAACACGTTGACTCCTGCTCCCTCAATAAATGAAAGGAGAAACTTCTACTTGTGTGGCGTCTCGCATTGGGCAACTTGGATTTTGGATTTTGGATTTTCAAGCGGCGTGCCTAGCCTCTGAGACGCTCTGCCGCGATAATAGCGGACCACGGCTCCGGACCCCTGGGGCCATGTGGAAGTGGCAGTTCCACTATTGCGGGACTTTTAATGCATGACGGCGTTGTTTTGTTCCTCCATGCAACCCACGAAGGGGAATGATATACATGCACGCAGTTTAACAGCACCCACTGTGGAAATAACGAACTACCTTACCCAGAAGGCAACTTACCAATGAAACTACAAAGACGGGATATTAAAGGTCAAGTTCATTCAGCTGTAAACGACGCGCATGGCCAGTGAGCAAGGGCGTGTTGCCCGAAACCGGTATGGCAATCTGTGTTGGGGGAATGAACACGTTGACTCCTGCTCCCTCAATAAATGAAAGGAGAAAGTTCTACTTGTTTGGCGTCTCGCATTGGGCAACTTGGATTTTGGAATTTGCAAGTGGCGTGCCTAGCCGCTGAGGCGCTCTGCCGCGATAATAGCGGACCACGGCTCCGGACCCCTGGGGCCATGTGGAAGTGGCAGTTCCACTATTGCGGGACTTTTAATGCATGACAGCGTTGTTTTGTTCTTCCATGCAACCCACCAAGGGGAATGATATACATGCACGCAGTTTAACAGCACCCACTGTGGAAATAACGAACTACCTTACCCAGAAGGCAACTTACCAATGAAACTACAAAGACGGGATATTAAAGGTCAAGTTCAATCAGCTGTAAACGACGCGCATGGCCAGTGAGCAAGGGCGTTTTGCCCAAAACCGGTATGGCAATCTGTGTTGGGGGAATGAACACGTTGACTCCTGCTTCCTCAATAAATGAAAGGAGAAACTTCTACTTGTGTGGCGTCTCGCATTGGGCAACTTGGATTTTGGAATTTGCAAGCGGCGTGCCTAGCCGCTGAGACGCTCTGCCGCGATAATAGCAGACCACGGCTCCGGACCCCTGGGGCCATGTGGAAGTGGCAGTTCCACTATTGCAGGACTTTTAATGCATGACGGCGTTGTTTTGTTCTTCCATGCAACCCACCAAGGGGAATGATATACATGCACGCAGTTTAACAGCACCCACTGTGGAAATAACGAACTACCTTACCCAGAAGGCAACTTACCAATGAAACTACAAAGACGGGATATTAAAGGTCAAGTTCAATCAGCTGTAAACGACGCGTATGGCCAGTGAGCAAGGGCGTGTTGCCCGAAACCGGTATGGCAATCTGTGTTGGGGGAATGAACACGTTGACTCCTGCTCCCTCAATAAATTAAAGGAGAAACTTCTACTTGTGTAGTATCTCGCATTGGGCAACTTGGATTTTGGAATTTGCAAGCGGCGTGCCTAGCCGCTGAGATGCTCTGCCGCGATAATAGCGGACCACGGCTCCGGACCCCTGGGGCCATGTGGAAGTGGCAGTTCCACTATTGCGGGACTTTTAATGCATGACGGCGTTGTTTTGTTCCTCCATGCAACCCACCAAGGGGAATGATATACATGCACGCAGTTTAACAGCACCCACTGTGGAAATAACGAACTACCTTACCCAGAAGGCAACTTACCAATGAAACTACAAAGACGGGATATCAAAGGTCAAGTTCAATCAGCTGTAAACGACGCGCATGGCCAGTGAGCAAGGGCGTGTTGCCCGAAACCGGTATGGCAATCTGTGTTGGGGGAATGAACACGTTGACTCCTGCTCCCTCAATAAATGAAAGGAGAAACTTCTACTTGTGTGGCGTCTCGCATTGGGCAACTTGGATTTTGGATTTTCAAGCGGCGTGCCTAGCCTCTGAGACGCTCTGCCGCGATAATAGCGGACCACGGCTCCGGACCCCTGGGGCCATGTGGAAGTGGCAGTTCCACTATTGCGGGACTTTTAATGCATGACGGCGTTGTTTTGTTCCTCCATGCAACCCACCAAGGGGAATGATATACATGCACGCAGTTTAACAGCACCCACTGTGGAAATAACGAACTACCTTACCCAGAGGGCAACTTACCAATGAAACTACAAAGACGGGATATTAAAGGTCAAGTTCATTCAGCTGTAAACGACGCGCATGGCCAGTAAGCAAGGGCGTGTTGCCCGAAACCGGTATGGCAATCTGTGTTGGGGGAAAGAACACGTTGACTCCTGCTCCCTCAATAAATGAAAGGAGAAACTTCTACTTGTGTGGCGTCTCGCATTGGGCAACTTGGATTTTGGAATTTGCAAGCGGCGTGCCCAGCCGTTGAGACACTCTGCTGCTATAATAGCGGACCATGGCTCCGGACCTCTGGGGCCATGTGGAAGTGGCAGTTCCACTATTGCGGGAGTTTTAATGCATGACGGCGTTGTTTTGTTCCTCCATGCAACCCACCAAGGGGAATGATATACATGCACGCAGTTTCACAGCACCCACTGTGGAAATAACGAACTACCTTACCCAGAAGGCAACTTACCAATGAAACTAGAAAGACGGGATATTAAAGGTCAAGTTCAATAAGCTGTAAACGACGCGCATGGCCAGTGAGCAAGGGCGTGTTGCCCGAAACCGGTATGGCAATCTGTGTTGGGGGAATGAACACGTTGACTCCTGCTCCCTCAATAAATGAAAGGAGAAACTTTTACTTGTGTGGCGTCTCGCATTGGGCAACTTGGATTTTGGATTTTCAAGCGGCGTGCCTAGCCTCTGAGACGCTCTGCCGCGATAATAGCGGACCACGGCTCCGGACCCCTGGGGCCATGTGGAAGTGGCAGTTCCACTATTGCGGGACTTTTAATGCATGACGGCGTTGTTTTGTTCCTCCATGCAACCCACCAAGGGGAATGATATACATGCACGCAGTTTAACAGCACCCACTGTGGAAATAACGAACTACCTTACCCAGAAGGCAACTTACCAATGAAACTACAAAGACGGGATATTAAAGGTCAAGTTCATTCAGCTGTAAACGACGCGCATGGCCAGTGAGCAAGGGCGTGTTGCCCGAAACCGGTATGGCAATCTGTGTTGGGGGAATGAACACGTTGACTCTTGCTCCCTCAATAAATGAAAGGAGAAAGTTCTACTTGTGTGGCGTCTCGCATTGGGCAACTTGGATTTTGGAATTTGCAAGTGGCGTGCCTAGCCGCTGAGGCGCTCTGCCGCGATAATAGCGGACCACGGCTCCGTACCCCTGGGACCATGTGGAAGTGGCAGTTCCACTATTGCGGGACTTTTAATGCATGACGGCGTTGTTTTGTTCTTCCATGCAACCCACCAAGGGGAATGATATACATGCACGCAGTTTAACAGCACCCACTGTGGAAATAACGAACTACCTTACCTAGAAGGCAACTTACCAATGAAACTACAAAGACGGGATATTAAAGGTCAAGTTCAATCAGCTGTAAACGACGCGAATGGCCAGTGAGCAAGGGCGTGTTGCCCGAAACCGGTATGGCAATCTGTGTTGGGGGAATGAACACGTTGACTCCTGCTCCCTCAATAAATGAAAGGAGAAACTTCTACTTGTGTAGCATCTCGCATTGGGCAACTTGGATTTTGGAATTTGCAAGCGGCGTGCCTAGCCGCTGAGACGCTCTGCCGCGATAATAGCGGACCACGGCTCCGGACCCCTGGGGCCATGTGGAAGTGGCAGTTCCACTATTGCGGGACTTTTAATGCATGACGGCGTTGTTTTGTTCCTCCATGCAACCCACCAAGGGGAATGATATACATGCACGCAGTTTAACAGCACCCACTGTGGAAATAACGGACTACCTTACCCAGAAGGCAACTTACCAATGAAACTACAAAGACAGGGTATTAAAGGTCAAGTTCAATCAGCTGTAAACGACGCGCATGGCCAGTGAGCAAGGGCGTGTTGCCCGAAACCGGTATGGCAATCTGTGTTGGGGGAATGAACACGTTGACTCCTGCTCCCTCAATAAATGAAAGGAGAAAGTTCTACTTGTGTGGCGTCTCGCATTGGGCAACTTGGATTTTGGAATTTGCAAGTGGCGTGCCTAGCCGCTGAGGCGCTCTGCCGCGATAATAGCGGA
Source organism: Triturus cristatus (assembly GCF_964204655.1). Lineage (NCBI taxonomy): Eukaryota > Metazoa > Chordata > Amphibia > Caudata > Salamandridae > Triturus > Triturus cristatus. The sequence goes on from NC_140579.1 coordinate 195,943,036, forward strand.
CCACGGCTCCGGACCCCTGGGGCCATGTGGAAGTGGCAGTTCCACTATTGCGGGACTTTTAATGCATGACGGCGTTGTTTTGTTCTTCTATGCAACCCACCAAGGGGAATGATATACATGCACGCAGTTTAACAGCACCCACTGTGGAAATAACGAACTACCTTACCCAGAAGGCAACTTACCAATGAAACTACAAAGACGGGATATTGAAGGTCAAGTTCAATCAGCTGTAAACGACGCGCATGGCCAGTGAGCAAGGGCGTGTTGCCCGAAACCGGTATGGCAATCTGTGTTGGGGGAATGAACACGTTGACTCCTGCTCCCTCAATAAATGAAAGGAGAAACTTCTACTTGTGTGGCGTCTCGCATTGGGCAACTTGGATTTTGGAATTTGCAAGCAGCGTGCCTAGCCGCTGAGACGCTCTGCCGCGATAATAGCGGACCACGGCTCCAGACCCCTGGGGCCATGTGGAAGTGGCAGTTCCACTATTGCGGGACTTTTAATGCATGACGGCGTTGTTTTGTTCCTCCATGCAACCCACCAAGGGGAATGATATACATGCACGCAGTTTAACAGCACCCACTGTGGAAATAACGAACTACCTTACCCAGAAGTCAACTTACCAATGAAACTACAAAGACGGGATATTAAAGGTCAAGTTCAATCAGCTGTAAACGACGCGTATGGCCAGTGAGCAATGGCGTGTTGCCCGAAACCGGTATGGCAATCTGTGTTGGGGGAATGAACACGTTGACTCCTGCTCCCTCAATAAATGAAAGGAGAAACTTCTACTTGTGTAGTGTCTCGCATTGGGCAACTTGGATTTTGGAATTTGCAAGCGGCGTGCCTAGCCGCTGAGATGCTCTGCCGCGATAATAGCGGACCACGGCTCCGGACCCCTGGGGCCATGTGGAAGTGGCAGTTCCACTATTGCGGGACTTTTAATGCATGACGGCGTTGTTTTGTTCCTCCATGCAACCCACCAAGGGGAATGATAAACATGCACGCAGTTTAACAGCACCCACTGTGGAAATAACAAACTACCTTACCCACAAGGCAACTTACCAATGAAACTACAAAGACGGGATATTAAAGGTAAAGTTCAATCAGCTGTAAACGACGCGCATGGCCAGTGAGCAAGGGCGTGTTGCCCGAAACCGGTATGGCAATCTGTGTTGGGGGAATGAACACGTTGACTCCTGCTCCCTCAATAAATGAAAGGAGAAACTTCTACTTGTGTGGCGTCTCGCATTGGGCAACTTGGATTTTGCAAGCGGCGTGCCTAGCCGCTGAGACGCTCTGCCGCGATAATAGCGGACCACGACTCCGGACCCCTGGGGCCATGTGGAAGTGGGAGTTCCACTATTGCGGGACTTTTAATGGATGACGGCGTTGTTTTGTTCCTCCATGCAACCCACCAAGGGGAATGATATACATGCACGCAGTTTAACAGCACCCACTGTGGAAATAACGAACTACCTTACCCAGAAGGCAACTTACCAATGAAACTACAAAGACGGGATATCAAAGGTCAAGTTCAATCAGCTGTAAACGACGCGCATGGCCAGTGAGCAAGGGCGTGTTGCCCGAAACCGGTATGGCAATCTGTGTTGGGGGAATGAACACGTTGACTCCTGCTCCCTCAATAAATGAAAGGAGAAACTTCTACGTGTGTAGCATCTCGCATTGGGCAACTTGGATTTTGGAATTTGCAAGCGGCGTGCCTAGCCGCTGAGACGCTCTGCCGCGATAATAGCGGACCACGGCTCCGGACCCCTGGGGCCATGTGGAAGTGGCAGTTCCACTATTGCGGGACTTTTAATGCATGACGGCGTTGTTTTGTTCCTCCATGCAACCCACCAAGGGGAATGATATACATGCACGCAGTTTAACAGCACCCACTGTGGAAATAACGAACTACCTTACCCAGAAGGCAACTTACCAATGAAACTACAAAGACGGGATATCAAAGGTCAAGTTCAATCAGCTGTAAACGACGCGCATGGCCAGTGAGCAAGGGCGTGTTGCCCGAAACCGGTATGGCAATCTGTGTTGGGGGAATGAACACGTTGACTCCTGCTCCCTCAATAAATGAAAGGAGAAACTTCTACTTGTGTGGCGTCTCGCATTGGGCAACTTGGATTTTGGAATTTGCAAGCGGCGTGCCTAGCCGTTGAGACACTCTGCCGCTATAATAGCGGACCATGGCTCCGGACCTCTGGGGCCATGTGGAAGTGGCAGTTCCACTATTGCGGGAGTTTTAATGCATGACGGCGTTGTTTTGTTCCTCCATGCAACCCACCAAGGGGAATGATATACATGCACGCAGTTTAACAGCACCCACTGTGGAAATAACAAACTACCTTACCCAGAAGGCAACTTACCAATGAAACTAGAAAGATGGGATATTAAAGGTCAAGTTCAATAAGCTGTAAACGACGCGCATGGCCAGTGAGCAAGGGCGTGTTGCCCGAAACCGGTATGGCAATCTGTGTTGGGGGAATGAACACGTTGACTCCTGCTCCCTCAATAAATGAAAGGAGAAACTTCTACTTGTGTGGCGTCTCGCATTGGGCAACTTGGATTTTGGAATTTGCAAGCGGCGTGCCTAGCCGCTGAGACGCTTTGCCGCGATAATAGCAGACCATGGCTCCGAACCCCTGGGGCCATGTGGAAGTGGCAGTTCCACTATTGCGGGACTTTTAATGCATGACGGCGTTGTTTTGTTCCTCCATGCAACCCACCAAGGGGAATGATATACATGCACGCAGTTTAACAGCACCCACTGTGGAAATAACTAACTACCTTACCCAGAAGGCAACTTACCAATGAAACTACAAAGACGGGATATCAAAGGTCAAGTTCAATCAGCTGTAAACGACGCGCATGGCCAGTGAGCAAGGGCGTGTTGCCCGAAACCGGTATGGCAATCTGTGTTGGGGAAATGAACACGTTGACTCCTGCTCCCTCAATAAATGAAAGGAGAAACTTCTACTTGTGTGGCGTCTCGCATTGGGCAACTTGGATTTTGGATTTTCAAGTGGCGTGCCTAGCCTCTGAGACGCTCTGCCGCGATAATAGCGGACCACGGCTCCGGACCCCTGGGGCCATGTGGAAGTGGCAGTTCCACTATTGCGGGACTTTTAATGCATGACGGCGTTGTTTTGTTCCTCCATGCAACCCACGAAGGGGAATGATATACATGCACGCAGTTTAACAGCACCCACTGTGGAAATAACGAACTACCTTACCCAGAAGGCAACTTACCAATGAAACTACAAAGACGGGATATTAAAGGTCAAGTTCATTCAGCTGTAAACGACGCGCATGGCCAGTGAGCAAGGGCGTGTTGCCCGAAACCGGTATGGCAATCTGTGTTGGGGGAATGAACACGTTGACTCCTGCTCCCTCAATAAATGAAAAGAGAAAGTTCTACTTGTGTGGCGTCTCGCATTGGGCAACTTGGATTTTGGAATTTGCAAGTGGCGTGCCTAGCCGCTGAGGCGCTCTGCCGCGATAATAGCGGACCACGGCTCCGGACCCCTGGGGCCATGTGGAAGTGGCAGTTCCACTATTGCGGGACTTTTAATGCATGACGGCGTTGTTTTGTTCTTCTATGCAACCCACCAAGGGGAATGATATACATGCACGCAGTTTAACAGCACCCACTGTGGAAATAACGAACTACCTTACCCAGAAGGCAACTTACCAATGAAACTACAAAGACGGGATATTAAAGGTCAAGTTCAATCAGCTGTAAACGACGCGCATGGCCAGTGAGCAAGGGCGTGTTGCCCGAAACCGGTATGGCAATCTGTGTTGGGGGAATGAACACGTTGACTCCTGCTCCCTCAATAAATGAAAGGAGAAACTTCTACTTGTGTGGCGTCTCGCATTGGGCAACTTGGATTTTGGAATTTGCAAGCAGCGTGCCTAGCCGCTGAGACGCTCTGCCGCGATAATAGCGGACCACGGCTCCAGACCCCTGGGGCCATGTGGAAGTGGCAGTTCCACTATTGCGGGACTTTTAATGCATGACGGCGTTGTTTTGTTCCTCCATGCAACCCACCAAGGGGAATGATATACATGCACGCAGTTTAACAGCACCCACTGTGGAAATAACGAACTACCTTACCCAGAAGTCAACTTACCAATGAAACTACAAAGACGGGATATTAAAGGTCAAGTTCAATCAGCTGTAAACGACGCGTATGGCCAGTGAGCAAGGGCGTGTTGCCCGAAACCGGTATGGCAATCTGTGTTGGGGGAATGAACACGTTGACTCCTGCTCCCTCAATAAATGAAAGGAGAAACTTCTACTTGTGTGGCGTCTCGCATTGGGCAACTTGGATTTTGGAATTTGCAAGCGGCGTGCCTAGCCGCTGAGACGCTCTGCAGCGATAATAGCGGACCACGGCTCCGGACCCCTGGGGCCATGTGGAAGTGGCAGTTCCACTATTGCGGGACTTTTAATGCATGACGGCGTTGTTTTGTTCCTCCATGCAACCCACCAAGGGGAATGATATACATGCACGCAGTTTAACAGCACCCACTGTGGAAATAACGAACTACCTTACCCAGAAGGCAACTTACCAATAAAACTACAAAGACGGGATATTAAAGGTCAAGTTCAATAAGCTGTAAACGACGGGCATGGCCAGTGAGCAAGGGCGTGTTGCCCGAAACCGGTATGGCAATCTGTGTTGGGGTAATGAACACGTTGACTCCTGCTCCCTCAATAAATGAAAGGAGAAACTTCTACTTGTGTGGCGTCTCGCATTGGGCAACTTGGATTTTGGAATTTGCAAGCGGCGTGCCTAGCCGCTGAGACGCTTTGCCGCGATAATAGCGGACCACGGCTCCGAACCCCTGGGGCCATGTGGAAGTGGCAGTTCCACTATTGCAGGACTTTTAATGCATGACGGCGTTGTTTTGTTCCTCCATGCAACCCACCAAGGGGAATGATATACATGCACGCAGTTTAACAGCACCCACTGTGGAAATAACGAACTACCTTACCCAGAAGGCAACTTACCAATGAAACTACAAAGACGGGATATCAAAGGTCAAGTTCAATCAGCTGTAAACGACGCGCATGGCCAGTGAGCAAGGGCGTGTTGCCCGAAACCGGTATGGCAATCTGTGTTGGGGGAATGAACACGTTGACTCCTGCTCCCTCAATAAATGAAAGGAGAAACTTCTACTTGTGTGGCGTCTCGCATTGGGCAACTTGGATTTTGGAATTTGCAAGCGGCGTGCCTAGCCGCTGAGACGCTTTGCCGCGATAATAGCGGACCACGGCTCCGAACCCCTGGGGCCATGTGGAAGTGGCAGTTCCACTATTGCGGGACTGTTAATGCATGACGGCGTTGTTTTGTTCCTCCATGCAACCCACCAAGGGGAATGATATACATGCACGCAGTTTAACAGCACCCACTGTGGAAATAACGAACTACCTTACCCAGAAGGCAACTTACCAATGAAACTACAAAGACGGGATATTAAATGTCAAGTTCAATCAGCTGTAAACGACGCGAATGGCCAGTGAGCAAGGCCGTGTTGCCCGAAACCGGTATGGCAATCTGTGTTGGGGGAATGACCACGTTGACTCCTGCTCCCTCAATAAATGAAAGGAGAAACTTCTACTTGTGTAGCATCTCGCATTGGGCAACTTGGATTTTGGAATTTGCAAGCGGCGTGCCTAGCCGCTGAGACGCTCTGCCGCGATAATAGCGGACCACGGCTCCGGACCCCTGGGGCCATGTGGAAGTGGCAGTTCCACTATTGCGGGACTTTTAATGCATGACGGCGTTGTTTTGTTCCTCCATGCAACCCACCAAGGGGAATGATATACATGCACGCAGTTTAACAGCACCCACTGTGGAAATAACGGACTACCTTACCCAGAAGGCAACTTACCAATGAAACTACAAAGACGGGATATTAAAGGTCAAGTTCAATCAGCTGTAAACGACGCGCATGGCCAGTGAGCAAGGGCGTGTTGCCCGAAACCGGTATGGCAATCTGTGTTGGGGGAATGAACACGTTGACTCCTGCTCCCTCAATAAATGAAAGGAGAAACTTCTACTTGTGTGGCGTCTCGCATTGGGCAACTTGGATTTTGGAATTTGCAAGTGGCGTGCCTAGCCGCTGAGGCGCTCTGCCGCGATAATAGTGGACCACGGCTCCGAACCCCTGGGGCCATGTGGAAGTGGCAGTTCCACTATTGCGGGACTTTTAATGCATGACGGCGTTGTTTTGTTCTTCCATGCAACCCACCAAGGGGAATGATATACATGCACGCAGTTTAACAGCACCCACTGTGGAAATAACAAACTACCTTACCCAGAAGGCAACTTACCAATGAAACTACAAAGACGGGATATTAAAGGTCAAGTTCAATCATCTGTAAACGACGCGCATGGCCAGTGAGCAAGGGCGTGTTGCCCGAAACCGGTATGGCAATCTGTGTTGGGGGAATGAACACGTTGACTCCTGCTCCCTCAATAAATGAAAGGAGAAACTTCTACTTGTGTAGCATCTCACATTGGGCAACTTGGATTTTGGAATTTGCAAGCGGCGTGCCTAGCCGCTGAGACGCTCTGCCGCGATAATAGCGGACCACGGCTCCGGACCCCTGGGGCCATGTGGAAGTGGCAGTTCCACTATTGCGGGACTTTTAATGCATGACGGCGTTGTTTTGTTCCTCCATGCAACCCACCAAGGGGAATGATATACATGCACGCAGTTTAACAGCACCCACTGTGGAAATAACGAACTACCTTACCCAGAAGGCAACTTACCAATGAAACTACAAAGACGGGATATCAAAGGTCAAGTTCAATCAGCTGTAAACGACGCGCATGGCCAGTGAGCAAGGGCGTGTTGCCCGAAACCGGTATGGCAATCTGTGTTGGGGGAATGAACACGTTGACTCCTGCTACCTCAAAAAATGAAAGGAGAAACTTCTACTTGTGTGGCGTCTCGCATTGGGCAACTTGGATTTTGGATTTTCAAGCGGCGTGCCTAGCCTCTGAGACGCTCTGCCGCGATAATAGCGGACCACGGCTCCGGACCCCTGGGGCCATGTGGAAGTGGCAGTTCCACTATTGCGGGACTTTTAATGCATGACGGCGTTGTTTTGTTCCTCCATGCAACCCACCAAGGGGAATGATATACATGCACGCAGTTTAACAGCACCCACTGTGGAAATAACGAACTACCTTACCCAGAAGGCAACTTACCAATGAAACTACAAAGACGGGATATTAAAGGTCAAGTTCATTCAGCTGTAAACGACGCGCATGGCCAGTGAGCAAGGGCGTGTTGCCCGAAACCGGTATGGCAATCTGTGTTGGGGGAATGAACACGTTGACTCCTGCTCCCTCATTAAATGAAAGGAGAAACTTCTACTTGTGTGGCGTCTCGCATTGGGCAACTTGGATTTTGGAATTTGCAAGCGGCGTGCCTAGCCGTTGAGACACTCTGCCGCTATAATAGCGGACCATGGCTCCGGACCTCTGGGGCCATGTGGAAGTGGCAGTTCCACTATTGCGGGAGTTTTAATGCATGACGGCGTTGTTTTGTTCCTCCATGCAACCCACCAAGGGGAATGATATACATGCACGCAGTTTAACAACACCCACTGTGGAAATAACGAACTACCTTACCCAGAAGGCAACTTACCAATGAAACTAGAAAGACGGGATATTAAAGGTCAAGTTCAATAAGCTGTAAACGACGCGCATGGCCAGTGAGCAAGGGCGTATTGCCCGAAACCGGTATGGCAATCTGTGTTGGGGGAATGAACACGTTGACTCCTGCTCCCTCATAAATGAAAGGAGAAACTTCTACTTGTGTGGCATCTCGCATTGGGCAACTTGGATTTTGGAATTTGCAAGCGGCGTGCCTAGCCGCTGAGACGCTTTGCCGCGATAATAGCGGATCATGGCTCCGAACCCCTGGGGCCATGTGGAAGTGGCAGTTCCACTATTGCGGGACTTTTAATGCATGACGGCGTTGTTTTGTTCCTCCATGCAACCCACCAAGGGGAATGATATACATGCACGCAGTTTAACAGCACCCACTGTGGAAATAACGAACTACCTTACCCAGAAGGCAACTTACCAATGAAACTACAAAGACGGGATATCAAAGGTTAAGTTCAATCAGCTGTAAACGACGCGCATGGCCAGTGAGCAAGGGCGTGTTGCCCGAAACCGGTATGGCAATCTGTGTTGGGGAAATGAACACGTTGACTCCTGCTCCCTCAATAAATGAAAGGAGAAACTTCTACTTGTGTGGCGTCTCGCATTGGGCAACTTGGATTTTGGATTTTGGATTTTCAAGCGGCGTGCCTAGCCTCTGAGACGCTCTGCCGCGATAATAGCGGACCACGGCTCCGGACCCCTGGGGCCATGTGGAAGTGGCAGTTCCACTATTGCGGGACTTTTAATGCATGACGGCGTTGTTTTGTTCCTCCATGCAACCCACGAAGGGGAATGATATACATGCACGCAGTTTAACAGCACCCACTGTGGAAATAACGAACTACCTTACCCAGAAGGCAACTTACCAATGAAACTACAAAGACGGGATATTAAAGGTCAAGTTCATTCAGCTGTAAACGACGCGCATGGCCAGTGAGCAAGGGCGTGTTGCCCGAAACCGGTATGGCAATCTGTGTTGGGGGAATGAACACGTTGACTCCTGCTCCCTCAATAAATGAAAGGAGAAAGTTCTACTTGTTTGGCGTCTCGCATTGGGCAACTTGGATTTTGGAATTTGCAAGTGGCGTGCCTAGCCGCTGAGGCGCTCTGCCGCGATAATAGCGGACCACGGCTCCGGACCCCTGGGGCCATGTGGAAGTGGCAGTTCCACTATTGCGGGACTTTTAATGCATGACAGCGTTGTTTTGTTCTTCCATGCAACCCACCAAGGGGAATGATATACATGCACGCAGTTTAACAGCACCCACTGTGGAAATAACGAACTACCTTACCCAGAAGGCAACTTACCAATGAAACTACAAAGACGGGATATTAAAGGTCAAGTTCAATCAGCTGTAAACGACGCGCATGGCCAGTGAGCAAGGGCGTTTTGCCCAAAACCGGTATGGCAATCTGTGTTGGGGGAATGAACACGTTGACTCCTGCTTCCTCAATAAATGAAAGGAGAAACTTCTACTTGTGTGGCGTCTCGCATTGGGCAACTTGGATTTTGGAATTTGCAAGCGGCGTGCCTAGCCGCTGAGACGCTCTGCCGCGATAATAGCAGACCACGGCTCCGGACCCCTGGGGCCATGTGGAAGTGGCAGTTCCACTATTGCAGGACTTTTAATGCATGACGGCGTTGTTTTGTTCTTCCATGCAACCCACCAAGGGGAATGATATACATGCACGCAGTTTAACAGCACCCACTGTGGAAATAACGAACTACCTTACCCAGAAGGCAACTTACCAATGAAACTACAAAGACGGGATATTAAAGGTCAAGTTCAATCAGCTGTAAACGACGCGTATGGCCAGTGAGCAAGGGCGTGTTGCCCGAAACCGGTATGGCAATCTGTGTTGGGGGAATGAACACGTTGACTCCTGCTCCCTCAATAAATTAAAGGAGAAACTTCTACTTGTGTAGTATCTCGCATTGGGCAACTTGGATTTTGGAATTTGCAAGCGGCGTGCCTAGCCGCTGAGATGCTCTGCCGCGATAATAGCGGACCACGGCTCCGGACCCCTGGGGCCATGTGGAAGTGGCAGTTCCACTATTGCGGGACTTTTAATGCATGACGGCGTTGTTTTGTTCCTCCATGCAACCCACCAAGGGGAATGATATACATGCACGCAGTTTAACAGCACCCACTGTGGAAATAACGAACTACCTTACCCAGAAGGCAACTTACCAATGAAACTACAAAGACGGGATATCAAAGGTCAAGTTCAATCAGCTGTAAACGACGCGCATGGCCAGTGAGCAAGGGCGTGTTGCCCAAAACCGGTATGGCAATCTGTGTTGGGGGAATGAACACGTTGACTCCTGCTCCCTCAATAAATGAAAGGAGAAACTTCTACTTGTGTGGCGTCTCGCATTGGGCAACTTGGATTTTGGATTTTCAAGCGGCGTGCCTAGCCTCTGAGACGCTCTGCCGCGATAATAGCGGACCACGGCTCCGGACCCCTGGGGCCATGTGGAAGTGGCAGTTCCACTATTGCGGGACTTTTAATGCATGACGGCGTTGTTTTGTTCCTCCATGCAACCCACCAAGGGGAATGATATACATGCACGCAGTTTAACAGCACCCACTGTGGAAATAACGAACTACCTTACCCAGAGGGCAACTTACCAATGAAACTACAAAGACGGGATATTAAAGGTCAAGTTCATTCAGCTGTAAACGACGCGCATGGCCAGTAAGCAAGGGCGTGTTGCCCGAAACCGGTATGGCAATCTGTGTTGGGGGAAAGAACACGTTGACTCCTGCTCCCTCAATAAATGAAAGGAGAAACTTCTACTTGTGTGGCGTCTCGCATTGGGCAACTTGGATTTTGGAATTTGCAAGCGGCGTGCCCAGCCGTTGAGACACTCTGCTGCTATAATAGCGGACCATGGCTCCGGACCTCTGGGGCCATGTGGAAGTGGCAGTTCCACTATTGCGGGAGTTTTAATGCATGACGGCGTTGTTTTGTTCCTCCATGCAACCCACCAAGGGGAATGATATACATGCACGCAGTTTCACAGCACCCACTGTGGAAATAACGAACTACCTTACCCAGAAGGCAACTTACCAATGAAACTAGAAAGACGGGATATTAAAGGTCAAGTTCAATAAGCTGTAAACGACGCGCATGGCCAGTGAGCAAGGGCGTGTTGCCCGAAACCGGTATGGCAATCTGTGTTGGGGGAATGAACACGTTGACTCCTGCTCCCTCAATAAATGAAAGGAGAAACTTTTACTTGTGTGGCGTCTCGCATTGGGCAACTTGGATTTTGGATTTTCAAGCGGCGTGCCTAGCCTCTGAGACGCTCTGCCGCGATAATAGCGGACCACGGCTCCGGACCCCTGGGGCCATGTGGAAGTGGCAGTTCCACTATTGCGGGACTTTTAATGCATGACGGCGTTGTTTTGTTCCTCCATGCAACCCACCAAGGGGAATGATATACATGCACGCAGTTTAACAGCACCCACTGTGGAAATAACGAACTACCTTACCCAGAAGGCAACTTACCAATGAAACTACAAAGACGGGATATTAAAGGTCAAGTTCATTCAGCTGTAAACGACGCGCATGGCCAGTGAGCAAGGGCGTGTTGCCCGAAACCGGTATGGCAATCTGTGTTGGGGGAATGAACACGTTGACTCTTGCTCCCTCAATAAATGAAAGGAGAAAGTTCTACTTGTGTGGCGTCTCGCATTGGGCAACTTGGATTTTGGAATTTGCAAGTGGCGTGCCTAGCCGCTGAGGCGCTCTGCCGCGATAATAGCGGACCACGGCTCCGTACCCCTGGGACCATGTGGAAGTGGCAGTTCCACTATTGCGGGACTTTTAATGCATGACGGCGTTGTTTTGTTCTTCCATGCAACCCACCAAGGGGAATGATATACATGCACGCAGTTTAACAGCACCCACTGTGGAAATAACGAACTACCTTACCTAGAAGGCAACTTACCAATGAAACTACAAAGACGGGATATTAAAGGTCAAGTTCAATCAGCTGTAAACGACGCGAATGGCCAGTGAGCAAGGGCGTGTTGCCCGAAACCGGTATGGCAATCTGTGTTGGGGGAATGAACACGTTGACTCCTGCTCCCTCAATAAATGAAAGGAGAAACTTCTACTTGTGTAGCATCTCGCATTGGGCAACTTGGATTTTGGAATTTGCAAGCGGCGTGCCTAGCCGCTGAGACGCTCTGCCGCGATAATAGCGGACCACGGCTCCGGACCCCTGGGGCCATGTGGAAGTGGCAGTTCCACTATTGCGGGACTTTTAATGCATGACGGCGTTGTTTTGTTCCTCCATGCAACCCACCAAGGGGAATGATATACATGCACGCAGTTTAACAGCACCCACTGTGGAAATAACGGACTACCTTACCCAGAAGGCAACTTACCAATGAAACTACAAAGACAGGGTATTAAAGGTCAAGTTCAATCAGCTGTAAACGACGCGCATGGCCAGTGAGCAAGGGCGTGTTGCCCGAAACCGGTATGGCAATCTGTGTTGGGGGAATGAACACGTTGACTCCTGCTCCCTCAATAAATGAAAGGAGAAAGTTCTACTTGTGTGGCGTCTCGCATTGGGCAACTTGGATTTTGGAATTTGCAAGTGGCGTGCCTAGCCGCTGAGGCGCTCTGCCGCGATAATAGCGGACCACGGCTCCGGACCCCTGGGGCCATGTGGAAGTGGCAGTTCCACTATTGCGGGACTTTTAATGCATGACGGCGTTGTTTTGTTCTTCCATGCAACCCACCAAGGGGAATGATATACATGCACGCAGTTTAACAGCACCCACTGTGGAAATAACGAACTACCTTACCCAGAAGGCAACTTACCAATGAAACTACAAAGACGGGATATCAAAGGTCAAGTTCAATCAGCTGTAAACGACGCGCATGGCCAGTGAGCAAGGGCGTGTTGCCCGAAACCGGTATGGCAATCTGTGTTGGGGGAATGAACACGTTGACTCCTGCTCCCTCAATAAATGAAAGGAGAAACTTCTACGTGTGTAGCATCTCGCATTGGGCAACTTGGATTTTGGAATTTGCAAGCGGCGTGCCTAGCCGCTGAGACGCTCTGCCGCGATAATAGCGGACCACGGCTCCGGACCCCTGGGGCCATGTGGAAGTGGCAGTTCCACTATTGCGGGACTTTTAATGCATGACGGCGTTGTTTTGTTCCTCCATGCAACCCACCAAGGGGAATGATATACATGCACGCAGTTTAACAGCACCCACTGTGGAAATAACGAACTACCTTACCCAGAAGGCAACTTACCAATGAAACTACAAAGACGGGATATCAAAGGTCAAGTTCAATCAGCTGTAAACGACGCGCATGGCCAGTGAGCAAGGGCGTGTTGCCCGAAACCGGTATGGCAATCTGTGTTGGGGGAATGAACACGTTGACTCCTGCTCCCTCAATAAATGAAAGGAGAAACTTCTACTTGTGTGGCGTCTCGCATTGGGCAACTTGGATTTTGGAATTTGCAAGCGGCGTGCCTAGCCGTTGAGACACTCTGCCGCTATAATAGCGGACCATGGCTCCGGACCTCTGGGGCCATGTGGAAGTGGCAGTTCCACTATTGCGGGAGTTTTAATGCATGACGGCGTTGTTTTGTTCCTCCATGCAACCCACCAAGGGGAATGATATACATGCACGCAGTTTAACAGCACCCACTGTGGAAATAACAAACTACCTTACCCAGAAGGCAACTTACCAATGAAACTAGAAAGATGGGATATTAAAGGTCAAGTTCAATAAGCTGTAAACGACGCGCATGGCCAGTGAGCAAGGGCGTGTTGCCCGAAACCGGTATGGCAATCTGTGTTGGGGGAATGAACACGTTGACTCCTGCTCCCTCAATAAATGAAAGGAGAAACTTCTACTTGTGTGGCGTCTCGCATTGGGCAACTTGGATTTTGGAATTTGCAAGCGGCGTGCCTAGCCGCTGAGACGCTTTGCCGCGATAATAGCAGACCATGGCTCCGAACCCCTGGGGCCATGTGGAAGTGGCAGTTCCACTATTGCGGGACTTTTAATGCATGACGGCGTTGTTTTGTTCCTCCATGCAACCCACCAAGGGGAATGATATACATGCACGCAGTTTAACAGCACCCACTGTGGAAATAACTAACTACCTTACCCAGAAGGCAACTTACCAATGAAACTACAAAGACGGGATATCAAAGGTCAAGTTCAATCAGCTGTAAACGACGCGCATGGCCAGTGAGCAAGGGCGTGTTGCCCGAAACCGGTATGGCAATCTGTGTTGGGGAAATGAACACGTTGACTCCTGCTCCCTCAATAAATGAAAGGAGAAACTTCTACTTGTGTGGCGTCTCGCATTGGGCAACTTGGATTTTGGATTTTCAAGCGGCGTGCCTAGCCTCTGAGACGCTCTGCCGCGATAATAGCGGACCACGGCTCCGGACCCCTGGGGCCATGTGGAAGTGGCAGTTCCACTATTGCGGGACTTTTAATGCATGACGGCGTTGTTTTGTTCCTCCATGCAACCCACGAAGGGGAATGATATACATGCACGCAGTTTAACAGCACCCACTGTGGAAATAACGAACTACCTTACCCAGAAGGCAACTTACCAATGAAACTACAAAGACGGGATATTAAAGGTCAAGTTCATTCAGCTGTAAACGACGCGCATGGCCAGTGAGCAAGGGCGTGTTGCCCGAAACCGGTATGGCAATCTGTGTTGGGGGAATGAACACGTTGACTCCTGCTCCCTCAATAAATGAAAGGAGAAAGTTCTACTTGTGTGGCGTCTCGCATTGGGCAACTTGGATTTTGGAATTTGCAAGTGGCGTGCCTAGCCGCTGAGGCGCTCTGCCGCGATAATAGCGGACCACAGCTCCGGACCCCTGGGGCCATGTGGAAGTGGCAGTTCCACTATTGCGGGACTTTTAATGCATGACGGCGTTGTTTTGTTCTTCTATGCAACCCACCAAGGGGAATGATATACATGCACGCAGTTTAACAGCACCCACTGTGGAAATAACGAACTACCTTACCCAGAAGGCAACTTACCAATGAAACTACAAAGACGGGATATTAAAGGTCAAGTTCAATCAGCTGTAAACGACGCGCATGGCCAGTGAGCAAGGGCGTGTTGCCCGAAACCGGTATGGCAATCTGTGTTGGGGGAATGAACACGTTGACTCCTGCTCCCTCAATAAATGAAAGGAGAAACTTCTACTTGTGTGGCGTCTCGCATTGGGCAACTTGGATTTTGGAATTTGCAAGCAGCGTGCCTAGCCGCTGAGACGCTCTGCCGCGATAATAGCGGACCACGGCTCCAGACCCCTGGGGCCATGTGGAAGTGGCAGTTCCACTATTGCGGGACTTTTAATGCATGACGGCGTTGTTTTGTTCCTCCATGCAACCCACCAAGGGGAATGATATACATGCACGCAGTTTAACAGCACCCACTGTGGAAATAACGAACTACCTTACCCAGAAGTCAACTTACCAATGAAACTACAAAGACGGGATATTAAAGGTCAAGTTCAATCAGCTGTAAACGACGCGTATGGCCAGTGAGCAAGGGCGTGTTGCCCGAAACCGGTATGGCAATCTGTGTTGGGGGAATGAACACGTTGACTCCTGCTCCCTCAATAAATGAAAGGAGAAACTTCTACTTGTGTAGTGTCTCGCATTGGGCAACTTGGATTTTGGAATTTGCAAGCGGCGTGCCTAGCCGCTGAGATGCTCTGCCGCGATAATAGCGGACCACGGCTCCGGACCCCTGGGGCCATGTGGAAGTGGCAGTTCCACTATTGTGGGACTTTTAATGCATGACGACGTTGTTTTGTTCCTCCATGCAACCCACCAAGGGGAATTATAAACATGCACGCAGTTTAACAGCACCCACTGTGGACATAACAAACTACCTTACCCACAAGGCAACTTACCAATGAAACTACAAAGACGGGATATTAAAGGTAAAGTTCAATCAGTTGTAAACGACGCGCATGGCCAGTGAGCAAGGGCGTGTTGCCCGAAACCGGTATGGCAATCTGTGTTGGGGGAATGAACACGTTGACTCCTGCTCCCTCAATAAATGAAAGGAGAAACTTCTACTTGTGTGGCGTCTCGCATTGGGCAACTTGGATTTTGCAAGCGGCGTGCCTAGCCGCTGAGACGCTCTGCCGCGATAATAGCGGACCACGACTCCGGACCCCTGGGGCCATGTGGAAGTGGGAGTTCCACTATTGCGGGACTTTTAATGGATGACGGCGTTGTTTTGTTCCTCCATGCAACCCACCAAGGGGAATGATATACATGCACACAGTTTAACAGCACCCACTGTGGAAATAACAAACTACCTTACCCAGAAGGCAACTTACCAATGAAACTACAAAGACGGGATATTAAAGGTCAAGTTCAATCAGCTGTAAACAACGCGCATGGCCAGTGAGCAAGGGCGTATTGCCCGAAACCGGTATGGCAAGCTGTGTTGGGGGAATGAACACGTTGACTCCTGCTCCCTCCATAAATGAAAGGAGAAACTTCTACTTGTGTGGCGTCTCGCATTGGGCAACTTGGATTTTGGAATTTGCAAGCAGCGTGCCTAGCCTCTGAGACGCTCTGCCGCGATAATAGCGGACCATGGCTCCGGACCTCTGGGGCCATGTGGAAGTGGCAGTTCCACTATTGCGGGAGTTTTAATGCATGACGGCGTTGTTTTGTTCCTTCATGCAACCCACCAAGGGGAATGATATACATGCACGCAGTTTAACAGCACCCACTGTGGAAATAACGAACTACCTTACCCAGAAGGGAACTTACCAATGAAACTACAAAGATGGCATATTAAAGGTCAAGTTCAATCAGCTGTAAATGACGCGCATGGCCAGTGAGTAAGGGCGTGTTGCCCGAAACCGGTATGGCAATCTGTGTTGGGGGAATGAACACGTTGACTCCTGCTCCCTCAATAAATGAAAGGAGAAACTTCTACTTGTGTGGCGTCTCGCATTGGGCAACTTGGATTTTGGAATTTGCAAGCGGCGTGCCTAGCCGCTGAGACGCTCTGCCGCGATAATAGCGGACCACGGCTCCTGACCCCTGGGGCCATGTGGAAGTGGCAGTTCCACTATTGCGGGACTTTTAATGCATGACGGCGTTGTTTTGTTCCTCCATGCAACCCACAAAGGGGAATGATATACATGCACGCAGTTTAACAGCACCCACTGTGGAAATAACTAACTACCTTACCCAGAAGGCAACTTACCAATGAAACTACAAAGACGGGATATCAAAGGTCAAGTTCAATCAGCTGTAAACGACGCACATGGCCAGTGAGCAAGGGCGTGTTGCCCGAAACCGGTATGGCAATCTGTGTTGGGCAAATGAACACGTTGACTCCTGCTCCCTCAATAAATGAAAGGAGAAACTTCTACTTGTGTGGCGTCTCGCATTGGGCAACTTGGATTTTGGATTTTCAAGTGGCATGCCTAGCCTCTGAGACGCTCTGCCGCGATAATAGCGGACCACGGCTCCGGACCCCTGGGGCCATGTGGAAGTGGCAGTTCCACTATTGCGGGACTTTTAATGCATGACGGCGTTGTTTTGTTCCTCCATGCAACCCACCAAGGGGAATGATATACATGCACGCAGTTTAACAGCACCCACTGTGGAAATAACGAACTACCTTACCCAGAAGGCAACTTACCAATGAAACTACAAAGACGGGATATTAAAGGTCAAGTTCAATCAGCTGTAAACGACGCATATGGCCAGTGAGCAAGGGCGTGTTGCCCGAAACCGTTATGGCAATCTGTGTTGGGGGAATGAACACGTTGACTCCTGCTCCCTCAATAAATGAAAGGAGAAACTTCTACTTGTGTAGCGTCTCGCATTGGGCAACTTGGATTTTGGAATTTGCAAGCGGCGTGCCTAGCCGCTGAGATGCTCTGCCGCGATAATAGCGGACCACGGCTCCGGACCCCTGGGGCCATGTGGAAGTGGCAGTTCCACTATTGCGGGACTTTTAATGCATGACGGCGTTGTTTTGTTCCTCCATGCAACCCACCAAGGGGAATGATATACATGCACGCAATTTAACAGCACCCACTGTGGAAATAACAAACTACCTTACCCACAAGGCAACTTACCAATGAAACTACAAAGACGGGATATTAAAGGTCAAGTTCAATCAGCTGTAAACGACGCGCATGGCCAGTGAGCAAGGGCGTGTTGCCCGAAACCGGTATGGCAATCTGTGTTGGGGGAATGAACACGTTGACTCCTGCTCCCTCAATAAATGAAAGGAGAAAGTTCTACTTGTGTGGCGTCTCGCATTGGGCAACTTGGATTTTGGAATTTGCAAGTGGCGTGCCTAGCCGCTGAGGCGCTCTGCCGCGATAATAGCGGACCACGGCTCCGGACCCCTGGGGCCATGTGGAAGTGGCAGTTCCACTATTGCGGGACTTTTAATGCATGACGGCGTTGTTTTGTTCTTCCATGCAACCCACCAAGGGGAATGATATACATGCACGCAGTTTAACAGCACCCACTGTGGAAATAACAAACTACCTTACCCAGAAGGCAACTTACCAATGAAACTACAAAGACGGGATATTAAAGGTCAAGTTCAATCAGCTGTAAACGACGCGCATGGCCAGTGAGCAAGGGTGTGTTGCCCGAAACCGGTATGGCAATCTGTGTTGGGGGAATGAACACGTTGACTCCTGCTCCCTCAATAAATGAAAGGAGAAACTTCTACTTGTGTAGCATCTCGCATTGGGCAACTTGGATTTTGGAATTTGCAAGCGGCGTGCCTAGCCGCTGAGACGCTCTGCCGCGATAATAGCGGACCACGGCTCCGGACCCCTGGGGCCATGTGGAAGTGGCAGTTCCACTATTGCGGGACTTTTAATGCATGACGGCGTTGTTTTGTTCCTCCATGCAACCCACCAAGGGGAATGATATACATGCACGCAGTTTAACAGCACCCACTGTGGAAATAATGAACTACCTTACCCAGAAGGCAACTTACCAATGAAACTACAAAGACGGGATATCAAAGGTCAAGTTCAATCAGCTGTAAACGACGCGCATGGCCAGTGAGAAAGGGCGGGTTGCCCGAAACCGGTATGGCAATCTGTGTTGGGGGAATGAACACGTTGACTCCTGCTCCCTCAATAAATGAAAGGAGAAACTTCTACTTGTGTGGCGTCTCGCATTGGGCAACTTGGATTTTGGATTTTCAAGCGGCGTGCCTAGCCTCTGAGACGCTCTGCCGCAATAATAGCGGACCACGGCTCCGGACCCCTGGGGCCATGTGGAAGTGGCAGTTCCACTATTGCGGGACTTTTAATGCATGACGGCGTTGTTTTGTTCCTCCATGCAACCCACCAAGGGGAATGATATACATGCACGCAGTTTAACAGCACCCACTGTGGAAATAACGAACTACCTTACCCAGAAGGCAACTTACCAATGAAACTACAAAGACGGGATATTAAAGGTCAAGATCATTCAGCTGTAAACGACGCGCATGGCCAGTGAGCAAGGGCGTGTTGCCCGAAACCGGTATGGCAATCTGTGTTGGGGGAATGAACACATTGACTCCTGCTCCCTCAATAAATGAAAGGAGAAACTTCTACTTGTGTGGCATCTCGCATTGGGCAACTTGGATTTTGGAATTTGCAAGCGGCGTGCCTAGCCGTTGAGACACTCTGCCGCTATAATAGCGGACCATGGCTCCGGACCTCTGGGGCCATGTGGAAGTGGCAGTTCCACTATTGCGGGAGTTTTAATGCATGACGGCGTTGTTTTGTTCCTCCATGAAACCCACCAAGGGGAATGATATACATGCACGCAGTTTAACAGCACCCACTGTGGAAATAACGAACTACCTTACCCAGAAGGCAACTTACCAATGAAACTAGAAAGACGGGATATTAAAGGTCAAGTTCAATAAGCTGTAAACCACGCGCATGGCCAGTGAGCAAGGGCGTGTTGCCCGAAACCGGTATGGCAATCTGTGTTGGGAGAATGAACACGTTGACTCCTGCTCCCTCAATAAATGAAAGGAGAAACTTCTACTTGTGTAGTGTCTCGCATTGGGCAACTTGGATTTTGGAATTTGCAAGCAGCGTGCCTAGCCGCTGAGACGCTCTGCCGCGATAATAGCGGACCACGGCTCCGGACCCCTGGGGCCATGTGGAAGTGGCAGTTCCACTATTGCGGGACTTTTAATGCATGACGGCGTTGTTTTGTTCCTCCATGCAACCCACCAAGGGGAATGATATACATGCACACAGTTTAACAGCACCCACTGTGGAAATAACAAACTACCTTACCCAGAAGGCAACTTACCAATGAAACTACAAAGACGGGATATTAAAGGTCAAGTTCAATCAGCTGTAAACGACGCGTATGGCCAGTGAGCAAGGGCGTGTTGCCCGAAACCGGTATGGCAATCTGTGTTGGGGGAATGAACACGTTGACTCCTGCTCCCTCAATAAATGAAAGGAGAAACTTCTACTTGTGTAGTGTCTCGCATTGGGCAACTTGGATTTTGGAATTTGCAAGCGGCGTGCCTAGCCGCTGAGATGCTCTGCCGCGATAATAGCGGACCACGGCTCCGGACCCCTGGGGCCATGTGGAAGTGGCAGTTCCACTATTGTGGGACTTTTAATGCATGACGACGTTGTTTTGTTCCTCCATGCAACCCACCAAGGGGAATGATAAACATGCACGCAGTTTAACAGCACCCACTGTGGACATAACAAACTACCTTACCCACAAGGCAACTTACCAATGAAACTACAAAGACGGGATATTAAAGGTAAAGTTCAATCAGTTGTAAACGACGCGCATGGCCAGTGAGCAAGGGCGTGTTGCCCGAAACCGGTATGGCAATCTGTGTTGGGGGAATGAACACGTTGACTCCTGCTCCCTCAATAAATGAAAGGAGAAACTTCTACTTGTGTGGCGTCTCGCATTGGGCAACTTGGATTTTGCAAGCGGCGTGCCTAGCCGCTGAGACGCTCTGCCGCGATAATAGCGGACCACGACTCCGGACCCCTGGGGCCATGTGGAAGTGGGAGTTCCACTATTGCGGGACTTTTAATGGATGACGGCGTTGTTTTGTTCCTCCATGCAACCCACCAAGGGGAATGATATACATGCACACAGTTTAACAGCACCCACTGTGGAAATAACAAACTACCTTACCCAGAAGGCAACTTACCAATGAAACTACAAAGACGGGATATTAAAGGTCAAGTTCAATCAGCTGTAAACAACGCGCATGGCCAGTGAGCAAGGGCGTATTGCCCGAAACCGGTATGGCAAGCTGTGTTGGGGGAATGAACACGTTGACTCCTGCTCCCTCCATAAATGAAAGGAGAAACTTCTACTTGTGTGGCGTCTCGCATTGGGCAACTTGGATTTTGGAATTTGCAAGCAGCGTGCCTAGCCTCTGAGACGCTCTGCCGCGATAATAGCGGACCATGGCTCCGGACCTCTGGGGCCATGTGGAAGTGGCAGTTCCACTATTGCGGGAGTTTTAATGCATGACGGCGTTGTTTTGTTCCTTCATGCAACCCACCAAGGGGAATGATATACATGCACGCAGTTTAACAGCACCCACTGTGGAAATAACGAACTACCTTACCCAGAAGGGAACTTACCAATGAAACTACAAAGATGGCATATTAAAGGTCAAGTTCAATCAGCTGTAAATGACGCGCATGGCCAGTGAGTAAGGGCGTGTTGCCCGAAACCGGTATGGCAATCTGTGTTGGGGGAATGAACACGTTGACTCCTGCTCCCTCAATAAATGAAAGGAGAAACTTCTACTTGTGTGGCGTCTCGCATTGGGCAACTTGGATTTTGGAATTTGCAAGCGGCGTGCCTAGCCGCTGAGACGCTCTGCCGCGATAATAGCGGACCACGGCTCCTGACCCCTGGGGCCATGTGGAAGTGGCAGTTCCACTATTGCGGGACTTTTAATGCATGACGGCGTTGTTTTGTTCCTCCATGCAACCCACAAAGGGGAATGATATACATGCACGCAGTTTAACAGCACCCACTGTGGAAATAACTAACTACCTTACCCAGAAGGCAACTTACCAATGAAACTACAAAGACGGGATATCAAAGGTCAAGTTCAATCAGCTGTAAACGACGCACATGGCCAGTGAGCAAGGGCGTGTTGCCCGAAACCGGTATGGCAATCTGTGTTGGGCAAATGAACACGTTGACTCCTGCTCCCTCAATAAATGAAAGGAGAAACTTCTACTTGTGTGGCGTCTCGCATTGGGCAACTTGGATTTTGGATTTTCAAGTGGCATGCCTAGCCTCTGAGACGCTCTGCCGCGATAATAGCGGACCACGGCTCCGGACCCCTGGGGCCATGTGGAAGTGGCAGTTCCACTATTGCGGGACTTTTAATGCATGACGGCGTTGTTTTGTTCCTCCATGCAACCCACCAAGGGGAATGATATACATGCACGCAGTTTAACAGCACCCACTGTGGAAATAACGAACTACCTTACCCAGAAGGCAACTTACCAATGAAACTACAAAGACGGGATATTAAAGGTCAAGTTCAATCAGCTGTAAACGACGCATATGGCCAGTGAGCAAGGGCGTGTTGCCCGAAACCGTTATGGCAATCTGTGTTGGGGGAATGAACACGTTGACTCCTGCTCCCTCAATAAATGAAAGGAGAAACTTCTACTTGTGTAGCGTCTCGCATTGGGCAACTTGGATTTTGGAATTTGCAAGCGGCGTGCCTAGCCGCTGAGATGCTCTGCCGCGATAATAGCGGACCACGGCTCCGGACCCCTGGGGCCATGTGGAAGTGGCAGTTCCACTATTGCGGGACTTTTAATGCATGACGGCGTTGTTTTGTTCCTCCATGCAACCCACCAAGGGGAATGATATACATGCACGCAATTTAACAGCACCCACTGTGGAAATAACAAACTACCTTACCCACAAGGCAACTTACCAATGAAACTACAAAGACGGGATATTAAAGGTCAAGTTCAATCAGCTGTAAACGACGCGCATGGCCAGTGAGCAAGGGCGTGTTGCCCGAAACCGGTATGGCAATCTGTGTTGGGGGAATGAACACGTTGACTCCTGCTCCCTCAATAAATGAAAGGAGAAAGTTCTACTTGTGTGGCGTCTCGCATTGGGCAACTTGGATTTTGGAATTTGCAAGTGGCGTGCCTAGCCGCTGAGGCGCTCTGCCGCGATAATAGCGGACCACGGCTCCGGACCCCTGGGGCCATGTGGAAGTGGCAGTTCCACTATTGCGGGACTTTTAATGCATGACGGCGTTGTTTTGTTCTTCCATGCAACCCACCAAGGGGAATGATATACATGCACGCAGTTTAACAGCACCCACTGTGGAAATAACAAACTACCTTACCCAGAAGGCAACTTACCAATGAAACTACAAAGACGGGATATTAAAGGTCAAGTTCAATCAGCTGTAAACGACGCGCATGGCCAGTGAGCAAGGGTGTGTTGCCCGAAACCGGTATGGCAATCTGTGTTGGGGGAATGAACACGTTGACTCCTGCTCCCTCAATAAATGAAAGGAGAAACTTCTACTTGTGTAGCATCTCGCATTGGGCAACTTGGATTTTGGAATTTGCAAGCGGCGTGCCTAGCCGCTGAGACGCTCTGCCGCGATAATAGCGGACCACGGCTCCGGACCCCTGGGGCCATGTGGAAGTGGCAGTTCCACTATTGCGGGACTTTTAATGCATGACGGCGTTGTTTTGTTCCTCCATGCAACCCACCAAGGGGAATGATATACATGCACGCAGTTTAACAGCACCCACTGTGGAAATAATGAACTACCTTACCCAGAAGGCAACTTACCAATGAAACTACAAAGACGGGATATCAAAGGTCAAGTTCAATCAGCTGTAAACGACGCGCATGGCCAGTGAGAAAGGGCGGGTTGCCCGAAACCGGTATGGCAATCTGTGTTGGGGGAATGAACACGTTGACTCCTGCTCCCTCAATAAATGAAAGGAGAAACTTCTACTTGTGTGGCGTCTCGCATTGGGCAACTTGGATTTTGGATTTTCAAGCGGCGTGCCTAGCCTCTGAGACGCTCTGCCGCAATAATAGCGGACCACGGCTCCGGACCCCTGGGGCCATGTGGAAGTGGCAGTTCCACTATTGCGGGACTTTTAATGCATGACGGCGTTGTTTTGTTCCTCCATGCAACCCACCAAGGGGAATGATATACATGCACGCAGTTTAACAGCACCCACTGTGGAAATAACGAACTACCTTACCCAGAAGGCAACTTACCAATGAAACTACAAAGACGGGATATTAAAGGTCAAGATCATTCAGCTGTAAACGACGCGCATGGCCAGTGAGCAAGGGCGTGTTGCCCGAAACC
Source organism: Triturus cristatus (assembly GCF_964204655.1). Classification (NCBI taxonomy): domain Eukaryota; kingdom Metazoa; phylum Chordata; class Amphibia; order Caudata; family Salamandridae; genus Triturus; species Triturus cristatus. Next base: position 195,967,155 of record NC_140579.1, read on the forward strand.
GGTATGGCAATCTGTGTTGGGGGAATGAACACATTGACTCCTGCTCCCTCAATAAATGAAAGGAGAAACTTCTACTTGTGTGGCATCTCGCATTGGGCAACTTGGATTTTGGAATTTGCAAGCGGCGTGCCTAGCCGTTGAGACACTCTGCCGCTATAATAGCGGACCATGGCTCCGGACCTCTGGGGCCATGTGGAAGTGGCAGTTCCACTATTGCGGGAGTTTTAATGCATGACGGCGTTGTTTTGTTCCTCCATGAAACCCACCAAGGGGAATGATATACATGCACGCAGTTTAACAGCACCCACTGTGGAAATAACGAACTACCTTACCCAGAAGGCAACTTACCAATGAAACTAGAAAGACGGGATATTAAAGGTCAAGTTCAATAAGCTGTAAACCACGCGCATGGCCAGTGAGCAAGGGCGTGTTGCCCGAAACCGGTATGGCAATCTGTGTTGGGAGAATGAACACGTTGACTCCTGCTCCCTCAATAAATGAAAGGAGAAACTTCTACTTGTGTAGTGTCTCGCATTGGGCAACTTGGATTTTGGAATTTGCAAGCAGCGTGCCTAGCCGCTGAGACGCTCTGCCGCGATAATAGCGGACCACGGCTCCGGACCCCTGGGGCCATGTGGAAGTGGCAGTTCCACTATTGCGGGACTTTTAATGCATGACGGCGTTGTTTTGTTCCTCCATGCAACCCACCAAGGGGAATGATATACATGCACACAGTTTAACAGCACCCACTGTGGAAATAACAAACTACCTTACCCAGAAGGCAACTTACCAATGAAACTACAAAGACGGGATATTAAAGGTCAAGTTCAATCAGCTGTAAACAACGCGCATGGCCAGTGAGCAAGGGCGTGTTGCCCGAAACCGGTATGGCAAGCTGTGTTGGGGGAATGAACACGTTGACTCCTGCTCCCTCCATAAATGAAAGGAGAAACTTCTACTTGTGTGGCGTCTCGCATTGGGCAACTTGGATTTTGGAATTTGCAAGCAGCGTGCCTAGCCTCTGAGACGCTCTGCCGCGATAATAGCGGACCATGGCTCCGGACCTCTGGGGCCATGTGGAAGTGGCAGTTCCACTATTGCGGGAGTTTTAATGTATGACGGCGTTGTTTTGTTCCTTCATGCAACCCACCAAGGGGAATGATATACATGCACGCAGTTTAACAGCACCCACTGTGGAAATAACGAACTACCTTACCCAGAAGGGAACTTACCAATGAAACTACAAAGATGGCATATTAAAGGTCAAGTTCAATCAGCTGTAAACGACGCGCATGGCCGGTGAGTAAGGGCGTGTTGCCCGAAACCGGTATGGCAATCTGTGTTGGGGGAATGAACACGTTGACTCCTGCTCCCTCAATAAATGAAAGGAGAAACTTCTACTTGTGTGGCGTCTCGCATTGGGCAACTTGGATTTGGAATTTGCAAGCGGCGTGCCTAGCCGCTGAGACGCTCTGCCGCGATAATAGCGGACCACGGCTCCTGACCCCTGGGGCCATGTGGAAGTGGCAGTTCCACTATTGCGGGACTTTTAATGCATGACGGCGTTGTTTTGTTCCTCCATGCAACCCACAAAGGGGAATGATATACATGCACGCAGTTTAACAGCACCCACTGTGGAAATAACTAACTACCTTACCCAGAAGGCAACTTACCAATGAAACTACAAAGACGGGATATCAAAGGTCAAGTTCAATCAGCTGTAAACGACGCACATGGCCAGTGAGCAAGGGCGTGTTGCCCGAAACCGGTATGGCAATCTGTGTTGGGCAAATGAACACGTTGACTCCTGCTCCCTCAATAAATGAAAGGAGAAACTTCTACTTGTGTGGCGTCTCGCATTGGGCAACTTGGATTTTGGATTTTCAAGTGGCATGCCTAGCCTCTGAGACGCTCTGCCGCGATAATAGCGGACCACGGCTCCGGACCCCTGGGGCCATGTGGAAGTGGCAGTTCCACTATTGCGGGACTTTTAATGCATGACGGCGTTGTTTTGTTCCTCCATGCAACCCACCAAGGGGAATGATATACATGCACGCAGTTTAACAGCACCCACTGTGGAAATAACGAACTACCTTACCCAGAAGGCAACTTACCAATGAAACTACAAAGACGGGATATTAAAGGTCAAGTTCAATCAGCTGTAAACGACGCATATGGCCAGTGAGCAAGGGCGTGTTGCCCGAAACCGTTATGGCAATCTGTGTTGGGGGAATTAACACGTTGACTCCTGCTCCCTCAATAAATGAAAGGAGAAACTTCTACTTGTGTAGCGTCTCGCATTGGGCAACTTGGATTTTGGAATTTGCAAGCGGCGTGCCTAGCCGCTGAGATGCTCTGCCGCGATAATAGCGGACCACGGCTCCGGACCCCTGGGGCCATGTGGAAGTGGCAGTTCCACTATTGCGGGACTTTTAATGCATGACGGCGTTGTTTTGTTCCTCCATGCAACCCACCAAGGGGAATGATATACATGCACGCAGTTTAACAGCACCCACTGTGGAAATAACAAACTACCTTACCCACAAGGCAACTTACCAATGAAACTACAAAGACGGGATATTAAAGGTCAAGTTCAATCAGCTGTAAACGACGCGCATGGCCAGTGAGCAAGGGCGTGTTGCCCGAAACCGGTATGGCAATCTGTGTTGGGGGAATGAACACGTTGACTCCTGCTCCCTCAATAAATGAAAGGAGAAAGTTCTACTTGTGTGGCGTCTCGCATTGGGCAACTTGGATTTTGGAATTTGCAAGTGGCGTGCCTAGCCGCTGAGGCGCTCTGCCGCGATAATAGCGGACCACGGCTCCGGACCCCTGGGGCCATGTGGAAGTGGCAGTTCCACTATTGCGGGACTTTTAATGCATGACAGCGTTGTTTTGTTCTTCCATGCAACCCACCAAGGGGAATGATATACATGCACGCAGTTTAACAGCACCCACTGTGGAAATAACAAACTACCTTACCCAGAAGGCAACTTACCAATGAAACTACAAAGACGGGATATTAAAGGTCAAGTTCAATCAGCTGTAAACGACGCGCATGGCCAGTGAGCAAGGGTGTGTTGCCCGAAACCGGTATGGCAATCTGTGTTGGGGGAATGAACACGTTGACTCCTGCTCCCTCAATAAATGAAAGGAGAAACTTCTACTTGTGTAGCATCTCGCATTGGGCAACTTGGATTTTGGAATTTGCAAGCGGCGTGCCTAGCCGCTGAGACGCTCTGCCGCGATAATAGCGGACCACGGCTCCGGACCCCTGGGGCCATGTGGAAGTGGCAGTTCCACTATTGCGGGACTTTTAATGCATGACGGCGTTGTTTTGTTCCTCCATGCAACCCACCAAGGGGAATGATATACATGCACGCAGTTTAACAGCACCCACTGTGGAAATAACGAACTACCTTACCCAGAAGGCAACTTACCAATGAAACTACAAAGACGGGATATCAAAGGTCAAGTTTAATCAGCTGTAAACGACGCGCATGGCCAGTGAGAAAGGGCGGGTTGCCCGAAACCGGTATGGCAATCTGTGTTGGGGGAATGAACACGTTGACTCCTGCTCCCTCAATAAATGAAAGGAGAAACTTCTACTTGTGTGGCGTCTCGCATTGGGCAACTTGGATTTTGGATTTTCAAGCGGCGTGCCTAGCCTCTGAGACGCTCTGCCGCGATAATAGCGGACCACGGCTCCGGACCCCTGGGGCCATGTGGAAGTGGCAGTTCCACTATTGCGGGACTTTTAATGCATGACGGCGTTGTTTTGTTCCTCCATGCAACCCACCAAGGGGAATGATATACATGCACGCAGTTTAACAGCACCCACTGTGGAAATAACGAACTACCTTACCCAGAAGGCAACTTACCAATGAAACTACAAAGACGGGATATTAAAGGTCAAGATCATTCAGCTGTAAACGACGCGCATGGCCAGTGAGCAAGGGCGTGTTGCCCGAAACCGGTATGGCAATCTGTGTTGGGGGAATGAACACATTGACTCCTGCTCCCTCAATAAATGAAAGGAGAAACTTCTACTTGTGTGGCATCTCGCATTGGGCAACTTGGATTTTGGAATTTGCAAGCGGCGTGCCTAGCCGTTGAGACACTCTGCCGCTATAATAGCGGACCATGGCTCCGGACCTCTGGGGCCATGTGGAAGTGGCAGTTCCACTATTGCGGGAGTTTTAATGCATGACGGCGTTGTTTTGTTCCTCCATGCAACCCACCAAGGGGAATGATATACATGCACGCAGTTTAACAGCACCCACTGTGGAAATAACGAACTACCTTACCCAGAAGGCAACTTACCAATGAAACTAGAAAGACGGGATATTAAAGGTCAAGTTCAATAAGCTGTAAACCACGCGCATGGCCAGTGAGCAAGGGCGTGTTGCCCGAAACCGGTATGGCAATCTGTGTTGGGAGAATGAACACGTTGACTCCTGCTCCCTCAATAAATGAAAGGAGAAACTTCTACTTGTGTGGCGTCTCGCATTGGGCAACTTGGATTTTGCAAGCGGCGTGCCTAGCCGCTGAGACGCTCTGCCGCGATAATAGCGGACCACGACTCCGGACCCCTGGGGCCATGTGGAAGTGGGAGTTCCACTATTGCGGGACTTTTAATGGATGACGGCGTTGTTTTGTTCCTCCATGCAACCCACCAAGGGGAATGATATACATGCACACAGTTTAACAGCACCCACTGTGGAAATAACAAACTACCTTACCCAGAAGGCAACTTACCAATGAAACTACAAAGACGGGATATTAAAGGTCAAGTTCAATCAGCTGTAAACAACGCGCATGGCCAGTGAGCAAGGGCGTGTTGCCCGAAACCGGTATGGCAAGCTGTGTTGGGGGAATGAACACGTTGACTCCTGCTCCCTCCATAAATGAAAGGAGAAACTTCTACTTGTGTGGCGTCTCGCATTGGGCAACTTGGATTTTGGAATTTGCAAGCGGCGTGCCTAGCCGCTGAGATGCTCTGCCGCGATAATAGCGGACCACGGCTCCGGACCCCTGGGGCCATGTGGAAGTGGCAGTTCCACTATTGCGGGACTTTTAATGCATGACGGCGTTGTTTTGTTCCTCCATGCAACCCACCAAGGGGAATGATATACATGCACGCAGTTTAACAGCACCCACTGTGGAAATAACAAACTACCTTACCCACAAGGCAACTTACCAATGAAACTACAAAGACGGGATATTAAAGGTCAAGTTCAATCAGCTGTAAACGACGCGCATGGCCAGTGAGCAAGGGCGTGTTGCCCGAAACCGGTATGGCAATCTGTGTTGGGGGAATGAACACGTTGACTCCTGCTCCCTCAATAAATGAAAGGAGAAAGTTCTACTTGTGTGGCGTCTCGCATTGGGCAACTTGGATTTTGGAATTTGCAAGTGGCGTGCCTAGCCGCTGAGGCGCTCTGCCGCGATAATAGCGGACCACGGCTCCGGACCCCTGGGGCCATGTGGAAGTGGCAGTTCCACTATTGCGGGACTTTTAATGCATGACGGCGTTGTTTTGTTCTTCCATGCAACCCACCAAGGGGAATGATATACATGCACGCAGTTTAACAGCACCCACTGTGGAAATAACAAACTACCTTACCCAGAAGGCAACTTACCAATGAAACTACAAAGACGGGATATTAAAGGTCAAGTTCAATCAGCAGTAAACGACGCGCATGGCCAGTGAGCAAGGGTGTGTTGCCCGAAACCGGTATGGCAATCTGTGTTGGGGGAATGAACACGTTGACTCCTGCTCCCTCAATAAATGAAAGGAGAAACTTCTACTTGTGTAGCATCTCGCATTGGGCAACTTGGATTTTGGAATTTGCAAGCGGCGTGCCTAGCCGCTGAGACGCTCTGCCGCGATAATAGCGGACCACGGCTCTGGACCCCTGGGGCCATGTGGAAGTGGCAGTTCCACTATTGCGGGACTTTTAATGCATGACGGCGTTGTTTTGTTCCTCCATGCAACCCACCAAGGGGAATGATATACATGCACGCAGTTTAACAGCACCCACTGTGGAAATAACGAACTACCTTACCCAGAAGGCAACTTACCAATGAAACTACAAAGACGGGATATCAAAGGTCAAGTTCAATCAGCTGTAAACGACGCGCATGGCCAGTGAGAAAGGGCGGGTTGCCCGAAACCGGTATGGCAATCTGTGTTGGGGGAATGAACACGTTGACTCCTGCTCCCTCAATAAATGAAAGGAGAAACTTCTACTTGTGTGGCGTCTCGCATTGGGCAACTTGGATTTTGGATTTTCAAGCGGCGTGCCTAGCCTCTGAGACGCTCTGCCGCGATAATAGCGGACCACGGCTCCGGACCCCTGGGGCCATGTGGAAGTGGCAGTTCCACTATTGCGGGACTTTTAATGCATGACGGCGTTGTTTTGTTCCTCCATGCAACCCACCAAGGGGAATGATATACATGCACGCAGTTTAACAGCACCCACTGTGGAAATAACGAACTACCTTACCCAGAAGGCAACTTACCAATGAAACTACAAAGACGGGATATTAAAGGTCAAGATCATTCAGCTGTAAACGACGCGCATGGCCAGTGAGCAAGGGCGTGTTGCCCGAAACCGGTATGGCAATCTGTGTTGGGGGAATGAACACATTGACTCCTGCTCCCTCAATAAATGAAAGGAGAAACTTCTACTTGTGTGGCATCTCGCATTGGGCAACTTGGATTTTGGAATTTGCAAGCGGCGTGCCTAGCCGTTGAGACACTCTGCCGCTATAATAGCGGACCATGGCTCCGGACCTCTGGGGCCATGTGGAAGTGGCAGTTCCACTATTGCGGGAGTTTTAATGCATGACGGCGTTGTTTTGTTCCTCCATGCAACCCACCAAGGGGAATGATATACATGCACGCAGTTTAACAGCACCCACTGTGGAAATAACGAACTACCTTACCCAGAAGGCAACTTACCAATGAAACTAGAAAGACGGGATATTAAAGGTCAAGTTCAATAAGCTGTAAACCACGCGCATGGCCAGTGAGCAAGGGCGTGTTGCCCGAAACCGGTATGGCAATCTGTGTTGGGAGAATGAACACGTTGACTCCTGCTCCCTCAATAAAGGAAAGCAGAAACTTCTACTTGTGTGGCGTCTCGCATTGGGCAACTTGGATTTTGGAATTTGCAAGCGGCGTGCCTAGCCGCTGAGACGCTTTGCCGCGATAATAGCGGACCATGGCTCCGACCCCCAGGGGCCATGTGGAAGTGGCAGTTCCACTATTGCGGGACTTTTAATGCATGACGGCGTTGTTTTGTTCCTCCATGCAACCCACCAAGGGAAATGATATTCATGCATGCAGTTTAACAGCACCCACTGTGGAAATAACTAACTACCTTACCCAGAAGGCAACTTACCAATGAAACTACAAAGACGGGATATCAAAGGTCAAGTTCAATCAGCTGTAAACGACGCGCATGGCCAGTGAGCAAGGGCGTGTTGCCCGAAACCGGTATGGCAATCTGTGTTGGGGAAATGAACACGTTGACTCCTGCTCCCTCAATAAATGAAAGGAGAAACTTCTACTTGTGTGGCGTCTCGCATTGGGCAACTTGGATTTTGGATTTTCAAGCGGCGTGCCTAGCCTCTGAGACGCTCTGCCGCGATAATAGCGGACCACGGCTCCGGACCCCTGGGGCCATGTGGAAGTGGCAGTTCCACTATTGCGGGACTTTTAATGCATGACGGCGTTGTTTTGTTCCTCCATGCAACCCAAGAAGGGGAATGATATACATGCACGCAGTTTAACAGCACCCACTGTGGAAATAACGAACTACCTTACCCAGAAGGCAACTTACCAATGAAACTTCAAAGACGGGATATTAAAGGTCAAGTTCATTCAGCTGTAAACGACGCGCATGGCCAGTGACCAAGAGCGTGTTGCCCGAAACCGGTATGGCAATCTGTGTTGGGGGAATGAACACGTTGACTCCTGCTCCCTCAATAAATGAAAGGAGAAAGTTCTACTTGTGTGGCGTCTCGCATTGGGCAACTTGGATTTTGGAATTTGCAAGTGGCGTGCCTAGCCGCTGAGGCGCTCTGCCGCGATAATAGCGGACCACGGCTCCGGACCCCTGGGGCCATGTGGAAGTGGCAGTTCCACTATTGCGGGACTTTTAATGCATGACGGCGTTGTTTTGTTCTTCCATGCAACCCACCAAGGGGAATGATATACATGCACGCAGTTTAACAGCACCCACTGTGGAAATAACGAACTACCTTACCCAGAAGGCAACTTACCAATGAAACTACAAAGATGGGATATTAAAGGTCAAGTTCAATCAGCTGTAAACGACGCGCATGGCCAGTGAGCAAGGGCGTGCTGCCCGAAACCGGTATGGCAATCTGTGTTGGGGGAATGAACACGTTGACTCCTGCTCCCTCAATAAATGAAAGGAGAAACTTCTACTTGTGTGGCGTCTCGCATTGGGCAACTTGGATTTTGGAATTTGCAAGCGGCGTGCCTAGCCGCTGAGACGCTCTGCCGCGATAATAGCGGACCACGGCTCCGGACCCCTGGGGCCATGTGGAAGTGGCAGTTCCACTATTGCGGGACTTTTAATGCATGACGGCGTTGTTTTGTTCCTCCATGCAACCCACCAAGGGGAATGATATACATGCACGCAGTTTAACAGCACCCACTGTGGAAATAACGAACTACCTTACCCAGAAGGCAACTTACCAATGAAACTACAAAGACGGGATATTAAAGGTCAAGTTCATTCAGCTGTAAACGACGCATATGGCCAGTGAGCAAGGGCGTGTTGCCCGAAACCGGTATGGCAATCTGTGTTGGGGGAATGAACACGTTGACTCCTGCTCCCTCAATAAATGAAAGGAGAAACTTCTACTTGTGTAGTGTCTCGCATTGGGCAACTTGGATTTTGGAATTTGCAAGCGGCGTGCCTAGCCGCTGAGATGCTCTGCCGCGATAATAGCGGACCACGGCTCCGGACCCCTGGGGCCATGTGGAAGTGGCAGTTCCACTATTGCGGGACTTTTAATGCATGACGGCGTTGTTTTGTTCCTCCATGCAACCCACCAAGGGGAATGATATACTTGCACGCAGTTTAACAGCACCCACTGTGGAAATAACAAACTACCTTACCCACAAGGCAACTTACCAATGAAACTACAAAGACGGGATATTAAAGGTCAAGTTCAATCAGCTGTAAACGACGCGCATGGCCAGTGAGCAAGGGCGTGTTGCCCGAAACCGGTATGGCAATCTGTGTTGGGGGAATGAACACGTTGACTCCTGCTCCCTCAATAAATGAAAGGAGAAAGTTCTACTTGTGTGGCGTCTCGCATTGGGCAACTTAGATTTTGGAATTTGCAAGTGGCGTGCCTAGCCGCTGAGGCGCTCTGCCGCGATAATAGCGGACCACGGCTCCGGACCCCTGGGGCCATGTGGAAGTGGCAGTTCCACTATTGCGGGACTTTTAATGCATGACGGCGTTGTTTTGTTCTTCCATGCAACCCACCAAGGGGAATGATATACATGCACGCAGTTTAACAGCACCCACTGTGGAAATAACAAACTACCTTACCCAGAAGGCAACTTACCAATGAAACTACAAAGACGGGATATTAAAGGTCAAGTTCAATCAGCTGTAAACGACGCGCATGGCCAGTGAGCAAGGGCGTGTTGCCCGAAACCGGTATGGCAATCTGTGTTGGGGGAATGAACACGTTGACTCCTGCTCCCTCAATAAATGAAAGGAGAAACTTCTACTTGTGTAGCATCTCGCATTGGGCAACTTCGATTTTGGAATTTGCAAGCGGCGTGCCTAGCCGCTGAGACGCTCTGCCGCGATAATAGCGGACCACGGCTCCGGACCCCTGGGGCCATGTGGAAGTGGCAGTTCCACTATTGCGGGACTTTTAATGCATGACGGCGTTGTTTTGTTCCTCCATGCAACCCACCAAGGGGAATGATATACATGCACGCAGTTTAACAGCACCCACTGTGGAAATAACGAACTACGTTACCCAGAAGGCAACTTACCAATGAAACTACAAAGACGGGATATCAAAGGTCAAGTTCAATCAGCTGTAAACGACGCGCATGGCCAGTGAGCAAGGGCGTGTTGCCCGAAACCGGTATGGCAATCTGTGTTGGGGAAATGAACACGTTGACTCCTGCTCCCTCAATAAATGAAAGGAGAAACTTCTACTTGTGTGGCGTCTCGCATTGGGCAACTTGGATTTTGGATTTTCAAGCGGCGTGCCTAGCCTCTGAGACGCTCTGCCGCGATAATAGCGGACCACGGCTCCGGACACCTGGGGCCATGTGGAAGTGGCAGTTCCACTATTGCGGGACTTTTAATGCATGACGGCGTTGTTTTGTTCTTCCATGCAACCCACCAAGGGGAATGATATACATGCATGCAGTTTAACAGCACCCACTGTGGAAATAACGAACTACCTTACCCAGAAGGCAACTTACCAATGAAACTACAAAGACGGGATATTAAAGGTCAAGTTCAATCAGCTGTAAACGACGCGCATGGCCAGTGAGCAAGGGCGTGTTGCCCGAAACCGGTATGGCAATCTGTGTTGGGGGAATGAACACGTTGACTCCTGCTCCCTCAATAAATGAAAGGAGAAACTTCTACTTGTGTGGCGTCTCGCATTGGGCAACTTGGATTTTGGAATTTGCAAGCGGCGTGCCTAGCCGCTGAGACGCTCTGCCGCGATAATAGCGGACCACGGCTCCGGACCCCTGGGGCCATGTGGAAGTGGCAGTTCCACTATTGCGGGACTTTTAATGCAGGACGGCGTTGTTTTGTTCCTCCATGCAACCCACCAAGGGGAATGATATACATGCACGCAGTTTAACAGCACCCACTGTGGAAATAACGAACTACCTTACCCAGAAGGCAACTTACCAATGAAACTACAAAGACGGGATATTAAAGGTCAAGTTCATTCAGCTGTAAACGACGCACATGGCCAGTGAGCAAGGGCGTGTTGCCCGAAACCGGTATGGCAATCTGTGTTGGGGGAATGAACACGTTGACTCCTGCTCCCTCAATAAATGAAAGGAGAAAGTTCTACTTGTGTGGCGTCTCGCATTGGGCAACTTGGATTTTGGAATTTGCAAGTGGCGTGCCTAGCCGCTGAGGCGCTCTGCCGCGATAATAGCGGACCACGGCTCCGGACCCCTGGGGCCATGTGGAAGTGGCAGTTCCACTATTGCGGGACTTTTAATGCATGACGGCGTTGTTTTGTTCCTCCATGCAACCCACCAAGGGGAATGATATACATGCACGCAGTTTAACAGCACCCACTGTGGAAATAACGAACTACCTTACCCAGAGGGCAACTTACCAATGAAACTACAAAGACGGGATATTAAAGGTCAAGTTCATTCAGCTGTAAACGACGCGCATGGCCAGTAAGCAAGGGCGTGTTGCCCGAAACCGGTATGGCAATCTGTGTTGGGGGAAAGAACACGTTGACTCCTGCTCCCTCAATAAATGAAAGGAGAAACTTCTACTTGTGTGGCGTCTCGTATTGGGCAACTTGGATTTTGGAATTTGCAAGCGGCGTGCCTAGCCGCTGAGACGCTTTGCCGCGATAATAGCGGACCACGGCTCCGAACCCCTGGGGCCATGTGGAAGTGGCAGTTCCACTATTGCGGGACTGTTAATGCATGACGGCGTTGTTTTGTTCCTCCATGCAACCCACCAAGGGGAATGATATACATGCACGCAGTTTAACAGCACCCACTGTGGAAATAACGAACTACCTTACCCAGAAGGCAACTTACCAATGAAAGTACAAAGACGGGATATTAAAAGTCAAGTTCAATCAGCTGTAAACGACGCGCATGGCCAGTGAGCAAGGGCGTGTTGCCCGAAACCGGTATGGCAATCTGTGTTGGGGGAATGAACACGTTGACTCCTGCTCCCTCAATAAATGAAAGGAGAAACTTCTACTTGTGTGGCGTCTCGCATTGGGCAACTTGGATTTTGGAATTTGCAAGCGGCGTGCCTAGCCGTTGAGACACTCTGCCGCTATAATAGCGGACCATGGCTCCGGACCTCTGGGGCCATGTGGAAGTGGCAGTTCCACTATTGCGGGAGTTTTAATGCATGACGGCGTTGTTTTGTTCCTCCATGCAACCCACCAAGGGGAATGATGTACATGCACGCAGTTTAACAGCACCCACTGTGGAAATAACAAACTACCTTACCCAGAAGGCAACTTACCAATGAAACTAGAAAGATGGGATATTAAAGGTCAAGTTCAATAAGCTGTAAACGACGCGCATGGCCAGTGAGCAAGGGCGTGTTGCCCGAAACCGGTATGGCAATCTGTGTTGGGGGAATGAACACGTTGACTCCTGCTCTCTCAATAAATGAAAGGAGAAACTTCTACTTGTGTGGCGTCTCGCATTGGGCAACTTGGATTTTGGAATTTGCAAGCGGCGTGCCTAGCCGCTGAGACGCTTTGCCGCGATAATAGCGGACCACGGCTCCGAACCCCTGGGGCCATGTGGAAGTGGCAGTTCCACTATTGCGGGACTGTTAATGCATGACGGCGTTGTTTTGTTCCTCCATGCAACCCACCAAGGGGAATGATATACATGCACGCAGTTTAACAGCACCCACTGTGGAAATAACGAACTACCTTACCCAGAAGGCAACTTACCAATGAAACTAGAAAGACGGGATATTAAAAGTCAAGTTCAATCAGCTGTAAACGACGCGCATGGCCAGTGAGCAAGGGCGTGTTGCCCGAAACCGGTATGGCAATCTGTGTTGGGGGAATGAACACGTTGACTCCTGCTCCCTCAATAAATGAAAGGAGAAACTTCTACTTGTGTGGCGTCTCGCATTGGGCAACTTGGATTTTGGAATTTGCAAGCGGCGTGCCTAGCCGTTGAGACACTCTGCCGCTATAATAGCGGACCATGGCTCCGGACCTCTGGGGCCATGTGGAAGTGGCAGTTCCACTATTGCGGGACTGTTAATGCATGACGGCGTTGTTTTGTTCCTCCATGCAACCCACCAAGGGGAATGATATACATGCACGCAGTTTAACAGCACCCACTGTGGAAATAACGAACTACCTTACCCAGAAGGCAACTTACCAATGAAACTAGAAAGACGGGATATTAAAAGTCAAGTTCAATCAGCTGTAAACGACGCGCATGGCCAGTGAGCAAGGGCGTGTTGCCCGAAACCGGTATGGCAATCTGTGTTGGGGGAATGAACACGTTGACTCCTGCTCCCTCAATAAATGAAAGGAGAAACTTCTACTTGTGTGGCGTCTCGCATTGGGCAACTTGGATTTTGGAATTTGCAAGCGGCGTGCCTAGCCGTTGAGACACTCTGCCGCTATAATAGCGGACCATGGCTCCGGACCTCTGGGGCCATGTGGAAGTGGCAGTTCCACTATTGCGGGAGTTTTAATGCATGACGGCGTTGTTTTGTTCCTCCATGCAACCCACCAAGGGGAATGATGTACATGCACGCAGTTTAACAGCACCCACTGTGGAAATAACAAACTACCTTACCCAGAAGGCAACTTACCAATGAAACTAGAAAGATGGGATATTAAAGGTCAAGTTCAATAAGCTGTAAACGACGCGCATGGCCAGTGAGCAAGGGCGTGTTGCCCGAAACCGGTATGGCAATCTGTGTTGGGGGAATGAACACGTTGACTCCTGCTCTCTCAATAAATGAAAGGAGAAACTTCTACTTGTGTGGCGTCTCGCATTGGGCAACTTGGATTTTGGAATTTGCAAGCGGCGTGCCTAGCCGCTGAGACGCTTTGCCGCGATAATAGCGGACCACGGCTCCGAACCCCTGGGGCCATGTGGAAGTGGCAGTTCCACTATTGCGGGACTGTTAATGCATGACGGCGTTGTTTTGTTCCTCCATGCAACCCACCAAGGGGAATGATATACATGCACGCAGTTTAACAGCACCCACTGTGGAAATAACGAACTACCTTACCCAGAAGGCAACTTACCAATGAAACTAGAAAGACGGGATATTAAAAGTCAAGTTCAATCAGCTGTAAACGACGCGCATGGCCAGTGAGCAAGGGCGTGTTGCCCGAAACCGGTATGGCAATCTGTGTTGGGGGAATGAACACGTTGACTCCTGCTCCCTCAATAAATGAAAGGAGAAACTTCTACTTGTGTGGCGTCTCGCATTGGGCAACTTGGATTTTGGAATTTGCAAGCGGCGTGCCTAGCCGTTGAGACACTCTGCCGCTATAATAGCGGACCATGGCTCCGGACCTCTGGGGCCATGTGGAAGTGGCAGTTCCACTATTGCGGGAGTTTTAATGCATGACGGCGTTGTTTTGTTCCTCCATGCAACCCACCAAGGGGAATGATATACATGCACGCAGTTTAACAGCACCCACTGTGGAAATAACAAACTACCTTACCCAGAAGGCAACTTACCAATGAAACTAGAAAGACGGGATATTAAAGGTCAAGTTCAATAAGCTGTAAACGACGCGCATGGCCAGTGAGCAAGGGAGTGTTGCCCGAAACCGGTATGGCAATCTGTGTTGGGGGAATGAACACGTTGACTCCTGCTCCCTCAATAAATGAAAGGAGAAACTTCTACTTGTGTGGCGTCTCGCATTGGGCAACTTGGATTTTGGAATTTGCAAGCGGCGTGCCTAGCCGCTGAGACGCTTTGCCGCGATAATAGCGGACCACGGCTCCGAACCCCTGGGGCCATGTGGAAGTGGCAGTTCCACTATTGCGGGACTTTTAATGCATGACGGCGTTGTTTTGTTCCTCCATGCAACCCACCAAGGGGAATGATATACATGCACGCAGTTTAACAGCACCCACTGTGGAAATAACTAACTACCTTACCCAGAAGGCAACTTACCAATGAAACTACAAAGACGGGATATCAAAGGTCAAGTTCAATCAGCTGTAAACGACGCGCATGGCCAGTGAGCAAGGGCGTGTTGCCCGAAACCGGTATGGCAATCTGTGTTGGGGAAATGAACACGTTGATTCCTGCTCCCTCAATAAATGAAAGGAGAAACTTCTACTTGTGTGGCGTCTCACATTGGGCAACTTGGATTTTGGATTTTCAAGCGGCGTGCCTAGCTTCTGAGACGCTCTGCCGCGATAATAGCGGTCCACGGCGCCGGACCCCTGGGGCCATGTGGAAGTGGCAGTTCCACTATTGCGGGACTTTTAATGCATGACGGCGTTGTTTTGTTCCTCCATGCAACCCACCAAGGGGAATGATATACATGCACGCAGTTTAACAGCACCCACTGTGGAAATACCGAACTACCTTACCCAGAAGGCAACTTACCAATGAAACTACAAAGACGGGATATTAAAGGTCAAGTTCATTCAGCTGTAAACGACGCGCATGGCCAGTGAGCAAGGGCGTGTTGCCCGAAACCGGTATGGCAATCTGTGTTGGGGGAATGAACACGTTGACTCCTGCTCCCTCAATAAATGAAAGGAGAAAGTTCTACTTGTGTGGCGTCTCGCATTGGGCAACTTGGATTTTGGAATTTGCAAGTGGCGTGCCTAGCCGCTGAGGCGCTCTGCCGCGATAATAGCGGACCACGGCTCTGGACCCCTGGGGCCATGTGGAAGTGGCAGTTCCACTATTGCGGGACTTTTAATGCATGACGGCGTTGTTTTGTTCCTCCATGCAACCCACCAAGGGGAATGATATACATGCACGCAGTTTAACAGCACCCACTGTGGAAATAACGAACTACCTTACCCAGAAGGCAACTTACCAATGAAACAACAAAGACGGGATATCAAAGGTCAAGTTCAATCAGCTGTAAACGACGCGCATGGCCAGTGAGCAAAGATGTGTTGCCCGAAACCGGTATGGCAATCTGTGTTGGGGGAATGAACACGTTGACTCCTGCTCCCTCAATAAATGAAAGGAGAAACTTCTACTTGTGTGGCGTCTCGCATTGGGCAACTTGGATTTTGGATTTTCAAGCGGCGTGCCTAGCCTCTGAGACGCTCTGCCGCGATAATAGCGGACCACGGCTCCGGACCCCTGGGGCCATGTGGAAGTGGCAGTTCCACTATTGCGGGACTTTTAATGCATGACGGCGTTGTTTTGTTCCTCCATGCAACCCACCAAGGGGAATGATATACATGCACGCAGTTTAACAGCACCCACTGTGGAAATAACGAACTACCTTACCCAGAAGGCAACTTACCAATGAAACTACAAAGACGGGATATTAAAGGTCAAGTTCATTCAGCTGTAAACGACGTGCATGGCAAGTGAGCAAGGGCGTGTTGCCCGAAACCGGTATGGCAATCTGTGTTGGGGGAATGAACACGTTGACTCCTGCTCCCTCAATAAATGAAAGGAGAAAGTTCTACTTGTGTGGCGTCTCGCATTGGGCAACTTGGATTTTGGAATTTGCAAGTGGCGTGCCTAGCCGCTGAGGCGCTCTGCCGCGATAATAGCGGACCACGGCTCCGGACCCCTGGGGCCATGTGGAAGTGGCAGTTCCACTATTGCGGGACTTTTAATGCATGACGGCCTTGTTTTGTTCTTCCATGCAACCCACCAAGGGGAATGATATACATGCACGCAGTTTAACAGCACCCACTGTGGAAATAACGAACTACCTTACCCAGAAGGCAACTTACCAATGAAACTACAAAGACGGGATATTAAAGGTCAAGTTCAATCAGTTGTAAACGACGCGAATGGCCAGTGAGCAAGGGCGTGTTGCCCGAAACCGGTATGGCAATCTGTGTTGGGGGAATGAACACGTTGACTCCTGCTCCCTCAATAAATGAAAGGAGAAACTTCTACTTGTGTGGCATCTCGCATTGGGCAACTTGGATTTTGGAATTTGCAAGCGGCGTGCCTAGCCGCTGAGACGCTTTGCCGCGATAATAGCGGACCACGGCTCCGAACCCCTGGGGCCATGTGGAAGTGGCAGTTCCACTATTGCGGGACTTTTAATGCATGACGGCGTTGTTTTGTTCCTCCATGCAACCCACCAAGGGGAATGATATACATGCACGCAGTTTAACAGCACCCACTGTGGAAATAACGAACTACCTTACCCAGAAGGCAACTTACCAATGAAACTACAAAGACAGGATATCAAAGGTCAAGTTCAATCAGCTGTAAACGACGCGCATGGCCAGTGAGCAAGGGTGTGTTGCCCGAAACCGGTATGGCAAGATGTGTTGGGGGAAAGAACACGTTGACTCCTGCTCCCTCAATAAATGAAAGGAGAAACTTCTACTTGTGTGGCGTCTCGAATTGGGCAACTTGGATTTTGGAATTTGCAAGTGGCGTGCCTAGCCGCTGAGACGCTTTGCCGCGATAATAGCGGACCACGGCTCCGAACCCCTGGGGCCATGTGGAAGTAGCAGTTCCACTATTGCGGGACTGTTAATGCATGACGGCGTTGTTTTGTTCCTCCATGCAACCCACCAAGGGGAATGATATACATGCACGCAGTTTAACAGCACCCACTGTGGAAATAACGAACTACCTTACCCAGAAGGCAACTTACCAATGAAAGTACAAAGACGGGATATTAAAAGTCCAGTTCAATCAGCTGTAAACGACGCGCATGGCCAGTGAGCAAGGGCGTGTTGCCCGAAACCGGTATGGCAATCTGTGTTGGGGGAATGAACACGTTGACTCCTGCTCCCTCAATAAATGAAAGGAGAAACTTCTACTTGTGTGGCGTCTCGCATTGGGCAACTTGGATTTTGGAATTTGCAAGCGGCGTGCCTAGCCGTTGAGACACTCTGCCGCTATAATTGCGGACCATGGCTCCGGACCTCTGGGGCCATGTGGAAGTGGCAGTTCCACTATAGCGGGAGTTTTAATGCATGACGGCGTTGTTTTGTTCCTCCATGCAACCCACCAAGGGGAATGATATACATGCACGCAGTTTCACAGCACCCACTGTGGAAATAACGAACTACCTTACCCAGAAGGCAACTTACCAATGAAACTAGAAAGACGGGATATTAAAGGTCAAGTTCAATAAGCTGTAAACGACGCGCATGGCCAGTGAGCAAGGGTGTGTTGCCCGAAACCGGTATGGCAATCTGTGTTGCGGGAATGAACACATTGACTCCTGCTCCCTCGTCAATGAAAGGAGAAACTCCTACTTGTGTGGCGTCTTGCATTGGGCAACTTGGATTTTGGAATTTGCAAGCGGCGTGCCTAGCCGCTGAGATGCTTTGCCGCGATAATAGCGGACCACGGCTCCGAACCCCTGGGGCCATGTGGAAGTGGCAGTTCCACTATTGCGGGACTTTTAATGCATGACGGCGTTGTTTTGTTCCTCCATGCAACCCACCAAGGGGAATGATATACATGCACGCAGTTTAACAGCACCCACTGTGGAAATAACTAACTACCTTACCCAGAAGGCAACTTACCAATGAAACTACAAAGACGGGATATTAAAGGTCAAGTTCATTCAGCTGTAAACGACGTGCATGGCCAGTGAGCAAGGGCGTGTTGCCCGAAACCGGTATGGCAATCTGTGTTGGGGGAATGAACACGTTGACTCCTGCTCCCTCAATAAATGAAAGGAGAAAGTTCTACTTGTGTGGCGTCTCGCATTGGGCAACTTGGATTTTGGAATTTGCAAGTGGCGTGCCTAGCCGCTGAGGCGCTCTGCCGCGATAATAGCGGACCACGGCTCCGGACCCCTGGGGCCATGTGGAAGTGGCAGTTCCACTATTGCGGGACTTTTAATGCATGACGGCGTTGTTTTGTTCCTCCATGCAACCCACCAAGGGGAATGATATACATGCACGCAGATTAACGGCACCCACTGTGGAAATAACGAACTACCTTACCCAGAAGGCAACTTACCAATGAAACTAAAAAGACGGGATATCAAAGGTCAAGTTCAATCAGCTGTAAACGACGCGCATGGCCAGTGAGCAAGGGCGTGTTGCCCGAAACCGGTATGGCAATCTGTGTTGGGGGAATGAACACGTTGACTCCTGCTCCCTCAATAAATGAAAGGAGAAACTTCTACTTGTGTGGCGTCTCGCATTGGGCAACTTGGATTTTGGATTTTCAAGCGGCGTGCCTAGCCTCTGAGACGCTCTGCCGCGATAATAGCGGACCACGGCTCCGGACCCCTGGGGCCATGTGGAAGTGGCAGTTCCACTATTGCGGGACTTTTAATGCATGACGGCGTTGTTTTGTTCCTCCATGCAACCCACCAAGGGGAATGATATACATGCACGCAGTTTAACAGCACCCACTGTGGAAATAACAAACTACCTTACCCAGAAGGCAACTTACCAATGAAACTACAAAGACGGGATATTAAAGGTCAAGTTCATTCAGCTGTAAACGACGTGCATGGCCAGTGAGCAAGGGCGTGTTGCCCGAAACCGGTATGGCAATCTGTGTTGGGGGAATGAACACGTTGACTCCTGCTCCCTCAATAAATGAAAGGAGAAACTTCTACTTGTGTGGCGTCTCGCATTGGGCAACTTGGATTTTGGAATTTGCAAGCGGCGTGCCTAGCCGCTGAGACGCTCTGCCGCGATAATAGCGGACCACGGCTCCGGACCCCTGGGGCCATGTGGAAGTGGCAGTTCCACTATTGCGGGACTTTTAATGCAGGACGGCGTTGTTTTGTTCCTCCATGCAACCCACCAAGGGGAATGATATACATGCACGCAGTTTAACAGCACCCACTGTGGAAATAACGAACTACCTTACCCAGAAGGCAACTTACCAATGAAACTACAAAGACGGGATATTAAAGGTCAAGTTCATTCAGCTGTAAACGACGCACATGGCCAGTGAGCAAGGGCGTGTTGCCCGAAACCGGTATGGCAATCTGTGTTGGGGGAATGAACACGTTGACTCCTGCTCCCTCAATAAATGAAAGGAGAAAGTTCTACTTGTGTGGCGTCTCGCATTGGGCAACTTGGATTTTGGAATTTGCAAGTGGCGTGCCTAGCCGCTGAGGCGCTCTGCCGCGATAATAGCGGACCACGGCTCCGGACCCCTGGGGCCATGTGGAAGTGGCAGTTCCACTATTGCGGGACTTTTAATGCATGACGGCGTTGTTTTGTTCCTCCGTGCAACCCACCAAGGGGAATGATATACATGCACGCAGTTTAACAGCACCCACTGTGGAAATAACGAACTACCTTACCCAGAGGGCAACTTACCAATGAAACTACAAAGACGGGATATTAAAGGTCAAGTTCATTCAGCTGTAAACGACGCGCATGGCCAGTAAGCAAGGGCGTGTTGCCCGAAACCGGTATGGCAATCTGTGTTGGGGGAAAGAACACGTTGACTCCTGCTCCCTCAATAAATGAAAGGAGAAACTTCTACTTGTGTGGCGTCTCGTATTGGGCAACTTGGATTTTGGAATTTGCAAGCGGCGTGCCTAGCCGCTGAGACGCTTTGCCGCGATAATAGCGGACCACGGCTCCGAACCCCTGGGGCCATGTGGAAGTGGCAGTTCCACTATTGCGGGACTGTTAATGCATGACGGCGTTGTTTTGTTCCTCCATGCAACCCACCAAGGGGAATGATATACATGCACGCAGTTTAACAGCACCCACTGTGGAAATAACGAACTACCTTACCCAGAAGGCAACTTACCAATGAAAGTACAAAGACGGGATATTAAAAGTCAAGTTCAATCAGCTGTAAACGACGCGCATGGCCAGTGAGCAAGGGCGTGTTGCCCGAAACCGGTATGGCAATCTGTGTTGGGGGAATGAACACGTTGACTCCTGCTCCCTCAATAAATGAAAGGAGAAACTTCTACTTGTGTGGCGTCTCGCATTGGGCAACTTGGATTTTGGAATTTGCAAGCGGCGTGCCTAGCCGTTGAGACACTCTGCCGCTATAATAGCGGACCATGGCTCCGGACCTCTGGGGCCATGTGGAAGTGGCAGTTCCACTATTGCGGGAGTTTTAATGCATGACGGCGTTGTTTTGTTCCTCCATGCAACCCACCAAGGGGAATGATGTACATGCACGCAGTTTAACAGCACCCACTGTGGAAATAACAAACTACCTTACCCAGAAGGCAACTTACCAATGAAACTAGAAAGATGGGATATTAAAGGTCAAGTTCAATAAGCTGTAAACGACGCGCATGGCCAGTGAGCAAGGGCGTGTTGCCCGAAACCGGTATGGCAATCTGTGTTGGGGGAATGAACACGTTGACTCCTGCTCTCTCAATAAATGAAAGGAGAAACTTCTACTTGTGTGGCGTCTCGCATTGGGCAACTTGGATTTTGGAATTTGCAAGCGGCGTGCCTAGCCGCTGAGACGCTTTGCCGCGATAATAGCGGACCACGGCTCCGAACCCCTGGGGCCATGTGGAAGTGGCAGTTCCACTATTGCGGGACTGTTAATGCATGACGGCGTTGTTTTGTTCCTCCATGCAACCCACCAAGGGGAATGATATACATGCACGCAGTTTAACAGCACCCACTGTGGAAATAACGAACTACCTTACCCAGAAGGCAACTTACCAATGAAACTAGAAAGACGGGATATTAAAAGTCAAGTTCAATCAGCTGTAAACGACGCGCATGGCCAGTGAGCAAGGGCGTGTTGCCCGAAACCGGTATGGCAATCTGTGTTGGGGGAATGAACACGTTGACTCCTGCTCCCTCAATAAATGAAAGGAGAAACTTCTACTTGTGTGGCGTCTCGCATTGGGCAACTTGGATTTTGGAATTTGCAAGCGGCGTGCCTAGCCGTTGAGACACTCTGCCGCTATAATAGCGGACCATGGCTCCGGACCTCTGGGGCCATGTGGAAGTGGCAGTTCAACTATTGCGGGAGTTTTAATGCATGACGGCGTTGTTTTGTTCCTCCATGCAACCCACCAAGGGGAATGATATACATGCACGCAGTTTAACAGCACCCACTGTGGAAATAACAAACTACCTTACCCAGAAGGCAACTTACCAATGAAACTAGAAAGACGGGATATTAAAGGTCAAGTTCAATAAGCTGTAAACGACGCGCATGGCCAGTGAGCAAGGGAGTGTTGCCCGAAACCGGTATGGCAATCTGTGTTGGGGGAATGAACACGTTGACTCCTGCTCCCTCAATAAATGAAAGGAGAAACTTCTACTTGTGTGGCGTCTCGCATTGGGCAACTTGGATTTTGGAATTTGCAAGCGGCGTGCCTAGCCGCTGAGACGCTTTGCCGCGATAATAGCGGACCACGGCTCCGAACCCCTGGGGCCATGTGGAAGTGGCAGTTCCACTATTGCGGGACTTTTAATGCATGACGGCGTTGTTTTGTTCCTCCATGCAACCCACCAAGGGGAATGATATACATGCACGCAGTTTAACAGCACCCACTGTGGAAATAACTAACTACCTTACCCAGAAGGCAACTTACCAATGAAACTACAAAGACGGGATATCAAAGGTCAAGTTCAATCAGCTGTAAACGACGCGCATGGCCAGTGAGCAAGGGCGTGTTGCCCGAAACCGGTATGGCAATCTGTGTTGGGGAAATGAACACGTTGATTCCTGCTCCCTCAATAAATGAAAGGAGAAACTTCTACTTGTGTGGCGTCTCACATTGGGCAACTTGGATTTTGGATTTTCAAGCGGCGTGCCTAGCTTCTGAGACGCTCTGCCGCGATAATAGCGGTCCACGGCGCCGGACCCCTGGGGCCATGTGGAAGTGGCAGTTCCACTATTGCGGGACTTTTAATGCATGACGGCGTTGTTTTGTTCCTCCATGCAACCCACCAAGGGGAATGATATACATGCACGCAGTTTAACAGCACCCACTGTGGAAATACCGAACTACCTTACCCAGAAGGCAACTTACCAATGAAACTACAAAGACGGGATATTAAAGGTCAAGTTCATTCAGCTGTAAACGACGCGCATGGCCAGTGAGCAAGGGCGTGTTGCCCGAAACCGGTATGGCAATCTGTGTTGGGGGAATGAACACGTTGACTCCTGCTCCCTCAATAAATGAAAGGAGAAAGTTCTACTTGTGTGGCGTCTCGCATTGGGCAACTTGGATTTTGGAATTTGCAAGTGGCGTGCCTAGCCGCTGAGGCGCTCTGCCGCGATAATAGCGGACCACGGCTCTGGACCCCTGGGGCCATGTGGAAGTGGCAGTTCCACTATTGCGGGACTTTTAATGCATGACGGCGTTGTTTTGTTCCTCCATGAAACCCACCAAGGGGAATGATATACATGCACGCAGTTTAACAGCACCCACTGTGGAAATAACGAACTACCTTACCCAGAAGGCAACTTACCAATGAAACAACAAAGACGGGATATCAAAGGTCAAGTTCAATCAGCTGTAAACGACGCGCATGGCCAGTGAGCAAAGATGTGTTGCCCGAAACCGGTATGGCAATCTGTGTTGGGGGAATGAACACGTTGACTCCTGCTCCCTCAATAAATGAAAGGAGAAACTTCTACTTGTGTGGCGTCTCGCATTGGGCAACTTGGATTTTGGATTTTCAAGCGGCGTGCCTAGCCTCTGAGACGCTCTGCCGCGATAATAGCGGACCACGGCTCCGGACCCCTGGGGCCATGTGGAAGTGGCAGTTCCACTATTGCGGGACTTTTAATGCATGACGGCGTTGTTTTGTTCCTCCATGCAACCCACCAAGGGGAATGATATACATGCACGCAGTTTAACAGCACCCACTGTGGAAATAACGAACTACCTTACCCAGAAGGCAACTTACCAATGAAACTACAAAGACGGGATATTAAAGGTCAAGTTCATTCAGCTGTAAACGACGTGCATGGCAAGTGAGCAAGGGCGTGTTGCCCGAAACCGGTATGGCAATCTGTGTTGGGGGAATGAACACGTTGACTCCTGCTCCCTCAATAAATGAAAGGAGAAAGTTCTACTTGTGTGGCGTCTCGCATTGGGCAACTTGGATTTTGGAATTTGCAAGTGGCGTGCCTAGCCGCTGAGGCGCTCTGCCGCGATAATAGCGGACCACGGCTCCGGACCCCTGGGGCCATGTGGAAGTGGCAGTTCCACTATTGCGGGACTTTTAATGCATGACGGCCTTGTTTTGTTCTTCCATGCAACCCACCAAGGGGAATGATATACATGCACGCAGTTTAACAGCACCCACTGTGGAAATAACGAACTACCTTACCCAGAAGGCAACTTACCAATGAAACTACAAAGACGGGATATTAAAGGTCAAGTTCAATCAGTTGTAAACGACGCGAATGGCCAGTGAGCAAGGGCGTGTTGCCCGAAACCGGTATGGCAATCTGTGTTGGGGGAATGAACACGTTGACTCCTGCTCCCTCAATAAATGAAAGGAGAAACTTCTACTTGTGTGGCATCTCGCATTGGGCAACTTGGATTTTGGAATTTGCAAGCGGCGTGCCTAGCCGCTGAGACGCTTTGCCGCGATAATAGCGGACCACGGCTCCGAACCCCTGGGGCCATGTGGAAGTGGCAGTTCCACTATTGCGGGACTTTTAATGCATGACGGCGTTGTTTTGTTCCTCCATGCAACCCACCAAGGGGAATGATATACATGCACGCAGTTTAACAGCACCCACTGTGGAAATAACGAACTACCTTACCCAGAAGGCAACTTACCAATGAAACTACAAAGACAGGATATCAAAGGTCAAGTTCAATCAGCTGTAAACGACGCGCATGGCCAGTGAGCAAGGGTGTGTTGCCCGAAACCGGTATGGCAAGATGTGTTGGGGGAAAGAACACGTTGACTCCTGCTCCCTCAATAAATGAAAGGAGAAACTTCTACTTGTGTGGCGTCTCGAATTGGGCAACTTGGATTTTGGAATTTGCAAGTGGCGTGCCTAGCCGCTGAGACGCTTTGCCGCGATAATAGCGGACCACGGCTCCGAACCCCTGGGGCCATGTGGAAGTAGCAGTTCCACTATTGCGGGACTGTTAATGCATGACGGCGTTGTTTTGTTCCTCCATGCAACCCACCAAGGGGAATGATATACATGCACGCAGTTTAACAGCACCCACTGTGGAAATAACGAACTACCTTACCCAGAAGGCAACTTACCAATGAAAGTACAAAGACGGGATATTAAAAGTCAAGTTCAATCAGCTGTAAACGACGCGCATGGCCAGTGAGCAAGGGCGTGTTGCCCGAAACCGGTATGGCAATCTGTGTTGGGGGAATGAACACGTTGACTCCTGCTCCCTCAATAAATGAAAGGAGAAACTTCTACTTGTGTGGCGTCTCGCATTGGGCAACTTGGATTTTGGAATTTGCAAGCGGCGTGCCTAGCCGTTGAGACACTCTGCCGCTATAATTGCGGACCATGGCTCCGGACCTCTGGGGCCATGTGGAAGTGGCAGTTCCACTATAGCGGGAGTTTTAATGCATGACGGCGTTGTTTTGTTCCTCCATGCAACCCACCAAGGGGAATGATATACATGCACGCAGTTTCACAGCACCCACTGTGGAAATAACGAACTACCTTACCCAGAAGGCAACTTACCAATGAAACTAGAAAGACGGGATATTAAAGGTCAAGTTCAATAAGCTGTAAACGACGCGCATGGCCAGTGAGCAAGGGTGTGTTGCCCGAAACCGGTATGGAAATCTGTGTTGCGGGAATGAACACATTGACTCCTGCTCCCTCAATCAATGAAAGGAGAAACTCCTACTTGTGTGGCGTCTCGCATTGGGCAACTTGGATTTTGGAATTTGCAAGCGGCGTGCCTAGCCGCTGAGACGCTTTGCCGCGATAATAGCGGACCACGGCTCCGAACCCCTGGGCCATGTGGAAGTGGCAGTTCCACTATTGCGGGACTTTTAATGCATGACGGCGTTGTTTTGTTCCTCCATGCAACCCACCAAGGGGAATGATATACATGCACGCAGTTTAACAGCACCCACTGTGGAAATAACTAACTACCTTACCCAGAAGGCAACTTACCAATGAAACTACAAAGACGGGATATTAAAGGTCAAGTTCATTCAGCTGTAAACGACGTGCATGGCCAGTGAGCAAGGGCGTGTTGCCCGAAACCGGTATGGCAATCTGTGTTGGGGGAATGAACACGTTGACTCCTGCTCCCTCAATAAATGAAAGGAGAAAGTTCTACTTGTGTGGCGTCTCGCATTGGGCAACTTGGATTTTGGAATTTGCAAGTGGCGTGCCTAGCCGCTGAGGCGCTCTGCCGCGATAATAGCGGACCACGGCTCCGGACCCCTGGGGCTATGTGGAAGTGGCAGTTCCACTATTGCGGGACTTTTAATGCATGACGGCGTTGTTTTGTTCCTCCATGCAACCCACCAAGGGGAATGATATACATGCACGCAGATTAACGGCACCCACTGTGGAAATAACGAACTACCTTACCCAGAAGGCAACTTACCAATGAAACTACAAAGACGGGATATCAAAGGTCAAGTTCAATCAGCTGTAAACGACGCGCATGGCCAGTGAGCAAGGGCGTGTTGCCCGAAACCGGTATGGCAATCTGTGTTGGGGGAATGAACACGTTGACTCCTGCTCCCTCAATAAATGAAAGGAGAAACTTCTACTTGTGTGGCGTCTCGCATTGGGCAACTTGGATTTTGGATTTTCAAGCGGCGTGCCTAGCCTCTGAGACGCTCTGCCGCGATAATAGCGGACCACGGCTCCGGACCCCTGGGGCCATGTGGAAGTGGCAGTTCCACTATTGCGGGACTTTTAATGCATGACGGCGTTGTTTTGTTCCTCCATGCAACCCACCAAGGGGAATGATATACATGCACGCAGTTTAACAGCACCCACTGTGGAAATAACAAACTACCTTACCCAGAAGGCAACTTACCAATGAAACTACAAAGACGGGATATTAAAGGTCAAGTTCATTCAGCTGTAAACGACGTGCATGGCCAGTGAGCAAGGGCGTGTTGCCCGAAACCGGTATGGCAATCTGTGTTGGGGGAATGAACACGTTGACTCCTGCTCCCTCAATAAATGAAAGGAGAAAGTTCTACTTGTGTGGCGTCTCGCATTGGGCAACTTGGATTTTGGAATTTGCAAGTGGCGTGCCTAGCCGCTGAGGCGCTCTGCCGCGATAATAGCGGACCACGGCTCCGGACCCCTGGGGCCATGTGGAAGTGGCAGTTCCACTATTGCGGGACTTTTAATGCATGACGGCGTTGTTTTGTTCCTCCATGCAACCCACCAAGGGGAATGATATACATGCACGCAGATTAACGGCACCCACTGTGGAAATAACGAACTACCTTACCCAGAAGGCAACTTACCAATGAAACTACAAAGACGGGATATCAAAGGTCAAGTTCAATCAGCTGTAAACGACGCGCATGGCCAGTGAGCAAGGGCGTGTTGCCCGAAACCGGTATGGCAATCTGTGTTGGGGGAATGAACACGTTGACTCCTGCTCCCTCAATAAATGAAAGGAGAAACTTCTACTTGTGTGGCGTCTCGCATTGGGCAACTTGGATTTTGGATTTTCAAGCGGCGTGCCTAGCCTCTGAGACGCTCTGCCGCGATAATAGCGGACCACGGCTCCGGACCCCTGGGGCCATGTGGAAGTGGCAGTTCCACTATTGCGGGACTTTTAATGCATGACGGCGTTGTTTTGTTCCTCCATGCAACCCACCAAGGGGAATGATATACATGCACGCAGTTTAACAGCACCCACTGTGGAAATAACAAACTACCTTACCCAGAAGGCAACTTACCAATGAAACTACAAAGACAGGATATTAAAGGTCAAGTTCATTCAGCTGTAAACGACGCGCTTGGCCAGTGAGCAAGGGCGTGTTGCCCGAAACCGGTATGGCAATCTGTGTTGGGGGAATGAACACGTTGACTCCTGCTCCCTCAATAAATGAAAGGAGAAACTTCTACTTGTGTAGCATCTCGCATTGGGCAACTTGGATTTTGGAATTTGCAAGCGGCGTGCCTAGCCGCTGAGACGCTCTGCCGCGATAATAGCGGACCACGGCTCCGGACCCCTGGGGCCATGTGGAAGTGGCAGTTCCACTATTGCGGGACTTTTAATGCATGACGGCGTGGTTTTGTTCCTCCATGCAACCCACCAAGGGGAATGATATACATGCACGCAGTTTAACAGCACCCACTGTGGAAATAACGAACTACCTTACCCAGAAGGCAACTTACCAATGAAACTACAAAGACGGGATATCAAAGGTCAAGTTCAATCAGCTGTAAACGACGCGCATGGCCTGTGAGCAAGGGCGTGTTGCCCGAAACCGGTATGGCAATCTGTGTTGGGGGAATGAACACGTTGACTCCTGCTCCCTCAATAAATGAAAGGAGAAACTTCTACTTGTGTGGCGTCTCGCATTGGGCAACTTGGATTTTGGATTTTCAAGCGGCGTGCCTAGCCTCTGAGACGCTCTACCGCGATAATAGCGGACCACGGCTCCGGACCCCTGGGGCCATGTGGAAGGGGCAGTTCCACTATTGCGGGACTTTTAATGCATGACGGCGTTGTTTTGTTCCTCCATGTAACCCACCAAGGGGAATGATATACATGCACGCAGTTTAACAGCACCCACTGTGGAAATAACGAACTACCTTACCCAGAAGGCAACTTACCAATGAAACTACAAAGACGGGATATTAAAGGTCAAGTTCATTCAGCTGTAAACGACGCGCATGGCCAGTGAGCAAGGGCGTGTTGCCCGAAACCGGTATGGCAATCAGTGTTGGGGGAATGAACACGTTGACTCCTGCTCCCTCAATAAATGAAAGGAGAAACTTCTACTTGTGTGGCGTCTCGCATTGGGCAACCTGGATTTTGGATTTTCAAGCGGCGTGCCTAGCCTCTGAGACGCTCTGCCGCGATAATAGCGGACCACGGCTCCGGACCCCTGGGGCCATGTGGAAGTGGAAGTTCCACTATTGCGGGACTTTTAATGCATGACGACGTTGTTTTGTTCCTCCATGCAACCCACCAAGGGGAATGATATACATGCACGCAGTTTAACAGCACCCACTGTGGAAATAACGAACTACCTTACCCAGAAGGCAACTTACCAATGAAACTACAAAGACGGGATATTAAAGGTCAAGTTCATTCAGCTG
Organism: Triturus cristatus; assembly: GCF_964204655.1. Taxonomy (NCBI): domain Eukaryota; kingdom Metazoa; phylum Chordata; class Amphibia; order Caudata; family Salamandridae; genus Triturus; species Triturus cristatus. The sequence goes on from NC_140579.1 coordinate 195,996,257, forward strand.
TAAACGACGCGCATGGCAAGTGAGCAAGGGCGTGTTGCCCGAAACCGGTATGGCAATTTGTGTTGGGGGAATGAACACGTTGACTCCTGCTGCCTCAATAAATGAAAGGAGAAAGTTCTACTTGTGTGGCATCTCGCATTGGGCAACTTGGAATTCGGAATTTGCAAGTGGCGTGCCTAGCCGCTGAGGCGCTCTGCCGCGATAATAGCGGATCACGGCTCCGGACCCCTGGGGCCATGTGGAAGTGGCAGTTCCACTATTGCGGGACTTTTAATGCATGACGGCGTTGTTTTGTTCTTCCATGCAACCCACCAAGGGGAATGATATACATGCACGCAGTTTAACAGCACCCACTGTGGAAATAACAAACTACCTTACCCAGAAGGCAACTTACCAATGAAACTACAAAGACGGGATATTAAAGGTCAAGTTCAATCAGCTGTAAACGACGCGAATGGCCAGTGAGAAAGGGCGTGTTGCCCGAAACCGGTATGGCAATCTGTGTTGGGGGAATGAACACGTTGACTCCTGCTCCCTCAATAAATGAAAGGAGAAACTTCTACTTGTGTGGCATCTCGCATTGGGCAACTTGGATTTTGGAATTTGCAAGCGGCGTGTCTAGCCGCTGAGACGCTTTGCCGCGATAATAGCGGACCACGGCTCCGAACCCCTGGGGCCATTTGGAAGTGGCAGTTCCACTATTGCGGGACTTTTAATGCATGACGGCGTTGTTTTGTTCCTCCATGCAACCCACCAAGGGGAATGATATACATGCACGCAGTTTAACAGCACCCACTGTGGAAAAAACAAACTACCTTACCCAGAAGGCAACTTACCAATGAAACTACAAAGACGGGATATCAAAGGTCAAGTTCAATAAGCTGTAAACGACGCGCATGGCCAGTGAGCAAGGGTGTGTTGCCCGAAACCGGTATGGCAATCTGTGTTGCGGGAATGAACACGTTGACTCCTGCTCCCTCAATAAATGAAAGGAGAAATTTCTACTTGTGTGGCGTCTCGCATTGGGCAACTTGGATTTTGGAATTTGCAAGCGGCGTGCCTAGCCGCTGAGACGCTTTGCCGCGATAATAGCGGACCACGGCTCCGAACCCCTGGGGCCATGTGGAAGTGGCAGTTCCACTATTGCGGGACTTTTAATGCATGACGGCGTTGTTTTGTTCCTCCATGCAACCCACCAAGGGTAATGATATACATGCACGCAGTTTAACAGCACCCACTGTGGAAATAACTAACTACCTTACCCAGAAGGCAACTTACCAATGAAACTACAAAGACGGGATATCAAAAGTCAAGTTCAATCAGCTGTAAACGACGCGCATGGCCAGTGAGCAAGGGCGTGTTGCCCGAAACCGGTATGGCAATCTGTGTTGGGGAAATGAACACGTTGACTCCTGCTCCCTCAATAAATGAAAGGAGAAACTTCTACTTGTGTGGCGTCTCGCTTTGGGCAACTTGGATTTTTGAAGTTGCAAACGGCGTGCCTAGCCGCTGAGACGCTCTGCCGCGATAATAGCGGACCACGGCTCCGGACCCATGGGGCCATGTGGAAGTGGCAGTTCCACTATTGCGGGACTTTTAATACATGACGGCGTTGTTTTGTTCCTCCATGCAACCCACCAAGGGGAATGATATACATGCACGCAGTTTAACAGCACCCACTGTGGAAATAATGAACTACCTTACCCAGAAGGCAACTTACCAATGAAACTACAAAGACGGGATATTAAAGGTCAAGTTCATTCAGCTGTAAATGACGTGCATGGCCAGTGAGCAAGGGCGTGTTGCCCGAAACCGGTATGGCAATCTGTGTTGGGGGAATGAACACGTTGACTCCTGCTCCCTCAATAAATGAAAGGAGAAACTTCTACTTGTGTGGCGTCTCGCATTGGGCAACTTGGATTTTGGAATTTGCAAGTGGCGTGCCTAGCCGCTGAGGCGCTCTGCCGCGATAATAGCGGACCACGGCTCCGGACCCCTGGGGCCATGTGGAAGTGGCAGTTCCACTATTGCGGGACTTTTAATGCATGACGGCGTTGTTTTGTTCCTCCATGCAACCCACCAAGGAGAATGATATACATGCACGCAGTTTAACAGCACCCACTGTGGAAATAACGAACTACCTTACCCAGAAGGCAACTTACCAATGAAACTACAAAGACGGGATATCAAAGGTCAAGTTCAATCAGCTGTAAACGACGCGCATGGCCAGTGAGCAAGGGCGTGTTGCCCGAAACCGGTATGGCAATCTGTGTTGGGGGAATGAACCCGTTGACTCCTGCTTCCTCAATAAATGAAAGGAGAAACTTCTACTTGTGTGGCGTCTCGCATTGGGCAACTTGGATTTTGGATTTTCAAGCGGCGTGCCTAGCCTCTGAGACGCTCTGCCGCGATAATAGCGGACCACGGCTCCGGACCCCTGGGGCCATGTGGAAGTGGCAGTTCCACTATTGCGGGACTTTTAATGCATGACGGCATTGTTTTGTTCCTCCATGCAACCCACCAAGGGGAATGATATACATGCACGCAGTTTAACAGCACCCACTGTGGAAATAACGAACTAACTTACCCAGAAGGCAACTTACCAATGAAACTACAAAGACGGGATATTAAAGGTCAAGTTCATTCAGCTGTAAACGACGCGAATGGCCAGTGAGCAAGGGCGTGTTGCCCGAAACCGGTATGGCAATCTGTGTTGGGGGAATGAACACGTTGACTCCTGCTCCCTCAATAAATGAAAGGAGAAACTTCTACTTGTGTGGCGTCTCGCATTGGGCAACTTGAATTTTGGAATTTGCAAGCGGCGTGCCTAGCCGTTGAGACACTCTGCCGCTATAATAGCGGACCATGGCTCCGGACCTCTGGGGCCATGTGGAAGTGGCAGTTCCACTATTGCGGGAGTTTTAATGCATGACGGCGTTGTTTTGTTCCTCCATGCAACCCACCAAGGGGAATGATATACATGCACGCAGTTTAACAGCACCCACTGTGGAAATAACGAACTACCTTACCCAGAAGGCAACTTACCAATGAAACTAGAAAGACGGGATATTAAAGGTCAAGTTCAATAAGCTGTAAACGACGCGCATGGCCAGTGAGCAAGGGCGTGTTGCCCGAAACCGGTATGGCAATCTGTGTTGGGGGAATGAACACGTTGACTCCTGCTCCCTCAATAAATGAAAGGAGAAACTTCTACTTGTGTGGCGTCTCGCATTGGGCAACTTGAATTTTGGAATTTGCAAGCGGCGTGCCTAGCCGTTGAGACACTCTGCCGCTATAATAGCGGACCATGGCTCCGGACCTCTGGGGCCATGTGGAAGTGGCAGTTCCACTATTGCGGGACTTTTAATGCATGACGGCGTTGTTTTGTTCCTCCATGCAACCCACCAAGGGGAATGATATACAGGCACGCAGTTTAACAGCACCCACTGTGGAAATAACGAACTACCTTACCCAGAAGGCAACTTACCAATGAAACTACAAAGGCGGGATATTAAAGGTCAAGTTCATTCATCTGTAAACGACGCGCATGGCCAGTGAGCAAGGGCGTGTTGCCCGAAACCGGTATGGCAATCTGTGTTGGGGGAATGAACACGTTGACTCCTGCTCCCTCAATAAATGAAAGGAGAAAGTTCTACTTGTGTGGCGTCTCGCATTGGGCAACTTGGATTTTGGAATTTGCAAGTGGCGTGCCTAGCCCCTGAGGCGCTCTGCCGGGATAATAGCGGACCACGGCTCCGGACCCCTGGGGCCATGTGGAAGTGGCAGTTCCACTATTGCGGGACTTTTAATGCATGACGGCGTTGTTTTGTTCTTCCATGCAACCCACCAAGGGGAATGATATACATGCAAGCAGTTTAACAGCACCCACTGTGGAAATAACGAACTACCTTACCCAGAAGGCAACTTACCAATGAAACTACAAAGACGGGATATTAAAGGTCAAGTTCAATCAGCTGTAAACGACACGCATTGGCCAGTGAGCAAGGGCGTGTTGCCCGAAACCGGTATGGCAATCTGTTTTGGGGGAATGAACACGTTGACACCTGCTTCCTCAATAAATGAAAGGAGAAACTTCTACTTGTGTGGCGTCTCGCATTGGGCAACTTGGATTTTGGAATTTGCAAGCGGCGTGCCTAGCCGCTGAGACGCTCTGCCGCGATAATAGCGGACCACGGCTCCGGACCCCTGGGGCCATGTGGAAGTGGCAGTTCCACTATTGCGGGACTTTTAATGCATGACGGCGTTGTTTTGTTCCTCCATGCAACCCACCAAGGGGAATGTTATACATGCACGCAGTTTAACAGCACCCACTGTGGAAATAACGAACTACCTTACCCAGAAGGCAACTTACCAATGAAACTAAAAAGACGGGATTTTAAAGGTCAAGTTCAATCAGCTGTAAACGACGCGTATGGCCAGTGAGCAAGGGCGTGTTGCCCGAAACCGGTATGGCAATCTGTGTTGGGGGAATGAACACGTTGACTCCTGCTCCCTCAATAAATGAAAGGAGAAACTTCTACTTGTGTAGTGTCTCGCATTGGGCAACTTGGATTTTGGAATTTGCAAGCGGCGTGCCTAGCCGCTGAGATGCTCTGCCGCGATAATAGCGGACCACGGCTCCGGACCCCTGGGGCCATGTGGAAGTGGCAGTTCCACTATTGCGGGACTTTTAATGCATGACGGCGTTGTTTTGTTCCTCCATGCAACCCACCAAGGGGAATGATATACATGCACGCAGTTTAACAGCACCCACTGTGGAAATAACAAACTACCTTACCCACAAGGCAACTTACCAATGAAACTACAAAGACAGGATATTAAAGGTAAAGTTCAATCAGCTGAAAACGACGCGCATGGCCAGTGAGCAAGGGCGTGTTGCCCGAAACCGGTATGGCAATCTGTGTTGGGGGAATGAACACGTTGACTCCTGCTCCCTCAATAAATGAAAGGAGAAACTTCTACTTGTGTGGCGTCTCGCATTGGGCAACTTGGATTTTGGATTTTCAAGCGGCGTGCCTAGCCTCTGAGACGCTCTGCCGCGATAATAGCGGACCACGGCTCCGGACCCCTGGGGCCATGTGGAAGTGGCAGTTCCACTATTGCGGGACTTTTAATGCATGACGGCGTTGTTTTGTTCCTCCATGCAACCCACCAAGGGGAATGATATACATGCACGCAGTTTAACAGCACCCACTGTGGAAATAACAAACTACCTTACCCAGAAGGCAACTTACCAATGAAACTACAAAGACGGGATATTAAAGGTCAAGTTCATTCAGCTGTAAACGACGTGCATGGCCAGTGAGCAAGGGCGTGTTGCCCGAAACCGGTATGGCAATCTGTGTTGGGGGAATGAACACGTTGACTCCTGCTCCCTCAATAAATGAAAGGAGAAAGTTCTACTTGTGTGGCGTCTCGCATTGGGCAACTTGGATTTTGGAATTTGCAAGTGGCGTGCCTAGCCGCTGAGGCGCTCTGCCGCGATAATAGCGGACCACGGCTCCGGACCCCTGGGGCCATGTGGAAGTGGCAGTTCCACTATTGCGGGACTTTTAATGCATGACGGCGTTGTTTTGTTCCTCCATGCAACCCACCAAGGGGAATGATATACATGCACGCAGATTAACGGCACCCACTGTGGAAATAACGAACTACCTTACCCAGAAGGCAACTTACCAATGAAACTACAAAGACGGGATATCAAAGGTCAAGTTCAATCAGCTGTAAACGACGCGCATGGCCAGTGAGCAAGGGCGTGTTGCCCGAAACCGGTATGGCAATCTGTGTTGGGGGAATGAACACGTTGACTCCTGCTCCCTCAATAAATGAAAGGAGAAACTTCTACTTGTGTGGCGTCTCGCATTGGGCAACTTGGATTTTGGATTTTCAAGCGGCGTGCCTAGCCTCTGAGACGCTCTGCCGCGATAATAGCGGACCACGGCTCCGGACCCCTGGGGCCATGTGGAAGTGGCAGTTCCACTATTGCGGGACTTTTAATGCATGACGGCGTTGTTTTGTTCCTCCATGCAACCCACCAAGGGGAATGATATACATGCACGCAGTTTAACAGCACCCACTGTGGAAATAACAAACTACCTTACCCAGAAGGCAACTTACCAATGAAACTACAAAGACAGGATATTAAAGGTCAAGTTCATTCAGCTGTAAACGACGCGCTTGGCCAGTGAGCAAGGGCGTGTTGCCCGAAACCGGTATGGCAATCTGTGTTGGGGGAATGAACACGTTGACTCCTGCTCCCTCAATAAATGAAAGGAGAAACTTCTACTTGTGTAGCATCTCGCATTGGGCAACTTGGATTTTGGAATTTGCAAGCGGCGTGCCTAGCCGCTGAGACGCTCTGCCGCGATAATAGCGGACCACGGCTCCGGACCCCTGGGGCCATGTGGAAGTGGCAGTTCCACTATTGCGGGACTTTTAATGCATGACGGCGTGGTTTTGTTCCTCCATGCAACCCACCAAGGGGAATGATATACATGCACGCAGTTTAACAGCACCCACTGTGGAAATAACGAACTACCTTACCCAGAAGGCAACTTACCAATGAAACTACAAAGACGGGATATCAAAGGTCAAGTTCAATCAGCTGTAAACGACGCGCATGGCCTGTGAGCAAGGGCGTGTTGCCCGAAACCGGTATGGCAATCTGTGTTGGGGGAATGAACACGTTGACTCCTGCTCCCTCAATAAATGAAAGGAGAAACTTCTACTTGTGTGGCGTCTCGCATTGGGCAACTTGGATTTTGGATTTTCAAGCGGCGTGCCTAGCCTCTGAGACGCTCTACCGCGATAATAGCGGACCACGGCTCCGGACCCCTGGGGCCATGTGGAAGGGGCAGTTCCACTATTGCGGGACTTTTAATGCATGACGGCGTTGTTTTGTTCCTCCATGTAACCCACCAAGGGGAATGATATACATGCACGCAGTTTAACAGCACCCACTGTGGAAATAACGAACTACCTTACCCAGAAGGCAACTTACCAATGAAACTACAAAGACGGGATATTAAAGGTCAAGTTCATTCAGCTGTAAACGACGCGCATGGCCAGTGAGCAAGGGCGTGTTGCCCGAAACCGGTATGGCAATCAGTGTTGGGGGAATGAACACGTTGACTCCTGCTCCCTCAATAAATGAAAGGAGAAACTTCTACTTGTGTGGCGTCTCGCATTGGGCAACCTGGATTTTGGATTTTCAAGCGGCGTGCCTAGCCTCTGAGACGCTCTGCCGCGATAATAGCGGACCACGGCTCCGGACCCCTGGGGCCATGTGGAAGTGGAAGTTCCACTATTGCGGGACTTTTAATGCATGACGACGTTGTTTTGTTCCTCCATGCAACCCACCAAGGGGAATGATATACATGCACGCAGTTTAACAGCACCCACTGTGGAAATAACGAACTACCTTACCCAGAAGGCAACTTACCAATGAAACTACAAAGACGGGATATTAAAGGTCAAGTTCATTCAGCTGTAAACGACGCGCATGGCAAGTGAGCAAGGGCGTGTTGCCCGAAACCGGTATGGCAATTTGTGTTGGGGGAATGAACACGTTGACTCCTGCTGCCTCAATAAATGAAAGGAGAAAGTTCTACTTGTGTGGCATCTCGCATTGGGCAACTTGGAATTCGGAATTTGCAAGTGGCGTGCCTAGCCGCTGAGGCGCTCTGCCGCGATAATAGCGGATCACGGCTCCGGACCCCTGGGGCCATGTGGAAGTGGCAGTTCCACTATTGCGGGACTTTTAATGCATGACGGCGTTGTTTTGTTCTTCCATGCAACCCACCAAGGGGAATGATATACATGCACGCAGTTTAACAGCACCCACTGTGGAAATAACAAACTACCTTACCCAGAAGGCAACTTACCAATGAAACTACAAAGACGGGATATTAAAGGTCAAGTTCAATCAGCTGTAAACGACGCGAATGGCCAGTGAGAAAGGGCGTGTTGCCCGAAACCGGTATGGCAATCTGTGTTGGGGGAATGAACACGTTGACTCCTGCTCCCTCAATAAATGAAAGGAGAAACTTCTACTTGTGTGGCATCTCGCATTGGGCAACTTGGATTTTGGAATTTGCAAGCGGCGTGTCTAGCCGCTGAGACGCTTTGCCGCGATAATAGCGGACCACGGCTCCGAACCCCTGGGGCCATTTGGAAGTGGCAGTTCCACTATTGCGGGACTTTTAATGCATGACGGCGTTGTTTTGTTCCTCCATGCAACCCACCAAGGGGAATGATATACATGCACGCAGTTTAACAGCACCCACTGTGGAAAAAACAAACTACCTTACCCAGAAGGCAACTTACCAATGAAACTACAAAGACGGGATATCAAAGGTCAAGTTCAATAAGCTGTAAACGACGCGCATGGCCAGTGAGCAAGGGTGTGTTGCCCGAAACCGGTATGGCAATCTGTGTTGCGGGAATGAACACGTTGACTCCTGCTCCCTCAATAAATGAAAGGAGAAATTTCTACTTGTGTGGCGTCTCGCATTGGGCAACTTGGATTTTGGAATTTGCAAGCGGCGTGCCTAGCCGCTGAGACGCTTTGCCGCGATAATAGCGGACCACGGCTCCGAACCCCTGGGGCCATGTGGAAGTGGCAGTTCCACTATTGCGGGACTTTTAATGCATGACGGCGTTGTTTTGTTCCTCCATGCAACCCACCAAGGGTAATGATATACATGCACGCAGTTTAACAGCACCCACTGTGGAAATAACTAACTACCTTACCCAGAAGGCAACTTACCAATGAAACTACAAAGACGGGATATCAAAAGTCAAGTTCAATCAGCTGTAAACGACGCGCATGGCCAGTGAGCAAGGGCGTGTTGCCCGAAACCGGTATGGCAATCTGTGTTGGGGAAATGAACACGTTGACTCCTGCTCCCTCAATAAATGAAAGGAGAAACTTCTACTTGTGTGGCGTCTCGCTTTGGGCAACTTGGATTTTTGAAGTTGCAAACGGCGTGCCTAGCCGCTGAGACGCTCTGCCGCGATAATAGCGGACCACGGCTCCGGACCCATGGGGCCATGTGGAAGTGGCAGTTCCACTATTGCGGGACTTTTAATACATGACGGCGTTGTTTTGTTCCTCCATGCAACCCACCAAGGGGAATGATATACATGCACGCAGTTTAACAGCACCCACTGTGGAAATAATGAACTACCTTACCCAGAAGGCAACTTACCAATGAAACTACAAAGACGGGATATTAAAGGTCAAGTTCATTCAGCTGTAAATGACGTGCATGGCCAGTGAGCAAGGGCGTGTTGCCCGAAACCGGTATGGCAATCTGTGTTGGGGGAATGAACACGTTGACTCCTGCTCCCTCAATAAATGAAAGGAGAAACTTCTACTTGTGTGGCGTCTCGCATTGGGCAACTTGGATTTTGGAATTTGCAAGTGGCGTGCCTAGCCGCTGAGGCGCTCTGCCGCGATAATAGCGGACCACGGCTCCGGACCCCTGGGGCCATGTGGAAGTGGCAGTTCCACTATTGCGGGACTTTTAATGCATGACGGCGTTGTTTTGTTCCTCCATGCAACCCACCAAGGAGAATGATATACATGCACGCAGTTTAACAGCACCCACTGTGGAAATAACGAACTACCTTACCCAGAAGGCAACTTACCAATGAAACTACAAAGACGGGATATCAAAGGTCAAGTTCAATCAGCTGTAAACGACGCGCATGGCCAGTGAGCAAGGGCGTGTTGCCCGAAACCGGTATGGCAATCTGTGTTGGGGGAATGAACCCGTTGACTCCTGCTTCCTCAATAAATGAAAGGAGAAACTTCTACTTGTGTGGCGTCTCGCATTGGGCAACTTGGATTTTGGATTTTCAAGCGGCGTGCCTAGCCTCTGAGACGCTCTGCCGCGATAATAGCGGACCACGGCTCCGGACCCCTGGGGCCATGTGGAAGTGGCAGTTCCACTATTGCGGGACTTTTAATGCATGACGGCATTGTTTTGTTCCTCCATGCAACCCACCAAGGGGAATGATATACATGCACGCAGTTTAACAGCACCCACTGTGGAAATAACGAACTAACTTACCCAGAAGGCAACTTACCAATGAAACTACAAAGACGGGATATTAAAGGTCAAGTTCATTCAGCTGTAAACGACGCGAATGGCCAGTGAGCAAGGGCGTGTTGCCCGAAACCGGTATGGCAATCTGTGTTGGGGGAATGAACACGTTGACTCCTGCTCCCTCAATAAATGAAAGGAGAAACTTCTACTTGTGTGGCGTCTCGCATTGGGCAACTTGAATTTTGGAATTTGCAAGCGGCGTGCCTAGCCGTTGAGACACTCTGCCGCTATAATAGCGGACCATGGCTCCGGACCTCTGGGGCCATGTGGAAGTGGCAGTTCCACTATTGCGGGAGTTTTAATGCATGACGGCGTTGTTTTGTTCCTCCATGCAACCCACCAAGGGGAATGATATACATGCACGCAGTTTAACAGCACCCACTGTGGAAATAACGAACTACCTTACCCAGAAGGCAACTTACCAATGAAACTAGAAAGACGGGATATTAAAGGTCAAGTTCAATAAGCTGTAAACGACGCGCATGGCCAGTGAGCAAGGGCGTGTTGCCCGAAACCGGTATGGCAATCTGTGTTGGGGGAATGAACACGTTGACTCCTGCTCCCTCAATAAATGAAAGGAGAAACTTCTACTTGTGTGGCGTCTCGCATTGGGCAACTTGAATTTTGGAATTTGCAAGCGGCGTGCCTAGCCGTTGAGACACTCTGCCGCTATAATAGCGGACCATGGCTCCGGACCTCTGGGGCCATGTGGAAGTGGCAGTTCCACTATTGCGGGACTTTTAATGCATGACGGCGTTGTTTTGTTCCTCCATGCAACCCACCAAGGGGAATGATATACAGGCACGCAGTTTAACAGCACCCACTGTGGAAATAACGAACTACCTTACCCAGAAGGCAACTTACCAATGAAACTACAAAGGCGGGATATTAAAGGTCAAGTTCATTCATCTGTAAACGACGCGCATGGCCAGTGAGCAAGGGCGTGTTGCCCGAAACCGGTATGGCAATCTGTGTTGGGGGAATGAACACGTTGACTCCTGCTCCCTCAATAAATGAAAGGAGAAAGTTCTACTTGTGTGGCGTCTCGCATTGGGCAACTTGGATTTTGGAATTTGCAAGTGGCGTGCCTAGCCCCTGAGGCGCTCTGCCGGGATAATAGCGGACCACGGCTCCGGACCCCTGGGGCCATGTGGAAGTGGCAGTTCCACTATTGCGGGACTTTTAATGCATGACGGCGTTGTTTTGTTCTTCCATGCAACCCACCAAGGGGAATGATATACATGCAAGCAGTTTAACAGCACCCACTGTGGAAATAACGAACTACCTTACCCAGAAGGCAACTTACCAATGAAACTACAAAGACGGGATATTAAAGGTCAAGTTCAATCAGCTGTAAACGACACGCATTGGCCAGTGAGCAAGGGCGTGTTGCCCGAAACCGGTATGGCAATCTGTTTTGGGGGAATGAACACGTTGACACCTGCTTCCTCAATAAATGAAAGGAGAAACTTCTACTTGTGTGGCGTCTCGCATTGGGCAACTTGGATTTTGGAATTTGCAAGCGGCGTGCCTAGCCGCTGAGACGCTCTGCCGCGATAATAGCGGACCACGGCTCCGGACCCCTGGGGCCATGTGGAAGTGGCAGTTCCACTATTGCGGGACTTTTAATGCATGACGGCGTTGTTTTGTTCCTCCATGCAACCCACCAAGGGGAATGTTATACATGCACGCAGTTTAACAGCACCCACTGTGGAAATAACGAACTACCTTACCCAGAAGGCAACTTACCAATGAAACTAAAAAGACGGGATTTTAAAGGTCAAGTTCAATCAGCTGTAAACGACGCGTATGGCCAGTGAGCAAGGGCGTGTTGCCCGAAACCGGTATGGCAATCTGTGTTGGGGGAATGAACACGTTGACTCCTGCTCCCTCAATAAATGAAAGGAGAAACTTCTACTTGTGTAGTGTCTCGCATTGGGCAACTTGGATTTTGGAATTTGCAAGCGGCGTGCCTAGCCGCTGAGATGCTCTGCCGCGATAATAGCGGACCACGGCTCCGGACCCCTGGGGCCATGTGGAAGTGGCAGTTCCACTATTGCGGGACTTTTAATGCATGACGGCGTTGTTTTGTTCCTCCATGCAACCCACCAAGGGGAATGATATACATGCACGCAGTTTAACAGCACCCACTGTGGAAATAACAAACTACCTTACCCACAAGGCAACTTACCAATGAAACTACAAAGACAGGATATTAAAGGTAAAGTTCAATCAGCTGAAAACGACGCGCATGGCCAGTGAGCAAGGGCGTGTTGCCCGAAACCGGTATGGCAATCTGTGTTGGGGGAATGAACACGTTGACTCCTGCTCCCTCAATAAATGAAAGGAGAAACTTCTACTTGTGTGGCGTCTCGCATTGGGCAACTTGGATTTTGCAAGCGGCGTGCCTAGCCGCTGAGACGCTCTGCCGCGATAATAGCGGACCACGACTCCGGACCCCTGGGGCCATGTGGAAGTGGGAGTTCCACTATTGCGGGACTTTTAATGCATGACGGCGTTGTTTTGTTCCTCCATGCAACCCACCAAGGGGAATGATATACATGCACACAGTTTAACAGCACCCACTGTGGAAATAACAAACTACCTTACCCAGAAGGCAACTTACCAATGAAACTACAAAGACGGGATATTAAAGGTCAAGTTCAATCAGTTGTAAACAACGCGCATGGCCAGTGAGCAAGGGCGTGTTGCCCGAAACCGGTATGGCAAGCTGTGTTGGGGGGAATGAACACGTTGACTCCTGCTCCCTCCATAAATGAAAGGAGAAACTTCTACTTGTGTGGCGTCTCGCATTGGGCAACTTGGATTTTGGAATTTGCAAGCAGCGTGCCTAGCCTCTGAGACGCTCTGCCGCGATAATAGCGGACCATGGCTCCGGACCTCTGGGGCCATGTGGAAGTGGCAGTTCCACTATTGCGGGAGTTTTAATGCATGACGGCGTTGTTTTGTTCCTCCATGCAACCCACCAAGGGGAATGATATACATGCACGCAGTTTAACAGCACCCACTGTGGAAATAACGAACTACCTTACCTAGAAGGGAACTTACCAATGAAACTACAAAGATGGGATATTAAAGGTCAAGTTCAATCAGGTGTAAACGACGCGCATGGCCAGTGAGCAAGGGCGTGTTGCCCGAAACCGGTATGGCAATCTGTGTTGGGGGAATGAACACGTTGACTCCTGCTCCCTCAATAAATGAAAGGAGAAACTTCTACTTGTGTGGCGTCTCGCATTGGGCAACTTGGATTTTGGAATTTGCAAGCGGCGTGCCTAGCCGCTGAGACGCTCTGCCGCGATAATAGCGGACCACGGCTCCGGACCCCTGGGGCCATGTGGAAGTGGCAGTTCCACTATTGCAGGACTTTTAATGCATGACGGCGTTGTTTTGTTCCTCCATGGAACCCACCAAGGGGAATGATATACATGCACGCAGTTTAACAGCACCCACTGTGGAAATAACGAACTACCTTACCCAGAAGGCAACTTACCAATGAAACTACAAAGACGGGATATTAAAGGTCAAGTTCAATAAGCTGTAAACGACGCGCATGGCCAGTGAGCAAGGGCGTGTTGCCCGAAACCGGTATGGCAATCTGTGTTGGGGGAATGAACACGTTGACTCCTGCTCCCTCAATAAATGAAAGGAGAAAGTTCTACTTGTGTGGCGTCTCGCATTGGGCAACTTGGATTTTGCAAGCGGCGTGCCTAGCCGCTGAGACGCTCTGCCGCGATAATAGCGGACCACGACTCCGGACCCCTGGGGCCATGTGGAAGTGGGAGTTCCACTATTGCGGGACTTTTAATGCATGACGGCGTTGTTTTGTTCCTCCATGCAACCCACCAAGGGGAATGATATACATGCACACAGTTTAACAGCACCCACTGTGGAAATAACAAACTACCTTACCCAGAAGGCAACTTACCAATGAAACTACAAAGACGGGATATTAAAGGTCAAGTTCAATCAGTTGTAAACAACGCGCATGGCCAGTGAGCAAGGGCGTGTTGCCCGAAACCGGTATGGCAAGCTGTGTTGGGGGGAATGAACACGTTGACTCCTGCTCCCTCCATAAATGAAAGGAGAAATTTCTACTTGTGTGGCGTCTCGCATTGGGCAACTTGGATTTTGGAATTTGCAAGCAGCGTGCCTAGCCTCTGAGACGCTCTGCCGCGATAATAGCGGACCATGGCTCCGGACCTCTGGGGCCATGTGGAAGTGGCAGTTCCACTATTGCGGGAGTTTTAATGCATGACGGCGTTGTTTTGTTCCTCCATGCAACCCACCAAGGGGAATGATATACATGCACGCAGTTTAACAGCACCCACTGTGGAAATAACGAACTACCTTACCTAGAAGGGAACTTACCAATGAAACTACAAAGATGGGATATTAAAGGTCAAGTTCAATCAGCTGTAAACGACGCGCATGGCCAGTGAGCAAGGGCGTGTTGCCCGAAACCGGTATGGCAATCTGTGTTGGGGGAATGAACACGTTGACTCCTGCTCCCTCAATAAATGAAAGGAGAAACTTCTACTTGTGTGGCGTCTCGCATTGGGCAACTTGGATTTTGGAATTTGCAAGCGGCGTGCCTAGCCGCTGAGACGCTCTGCCGCGATAATAGCGGACCACGGCTCCGGACCCCTGGGGCCATGTGGAAATGGCAGTTCCACTATTGCAGGACTTTTAATGCATGACGGCGTTGTTTTGTTCCTCCATGGAACCCACCAAGGGGAATGATATACATGCACGCAGTTTAACAGCACCCACTGTGGAAATAACGAACTACCTTACCCAGAAGGCAACTTACCAATGAAACTACAAAGACGGGATATCAAAGGTCAAGTTCAATAAGCTGTAAACGACGCGCATGGCCAGTGAGCAAGGGCGTGTTGCCCGAAACCGGTATGGCAATCTGTGTTGGGGGAATGAACACGTTGACTCCTGCTCCCTCAATAAATGAAAGGAGAAACTTCTACTTGTGTGGCGTCTCGCATTGGGCAACTTGGATTTTGGAATTTGCAAGCGGCGTGCCTAGCCGCTGAGACGCTTTGCCGCGATAATAGCGGACCACGGCTCCGAACCCCTGGGGCCATGTGGAAGTGGCAGTTCCACTATTGCGGGACTTTTAATGCATGACGGCGTTGTTTTGTTCCTCCATGCAACCCACCAAGGGGAATGATATACATGCACGCAGTTTAACAGCACCCACTGTTGAAATAACGAACTACGTTACCCAGAAGGCAACTTACCAATGAAACTACAAAGACGGGATATTAAAGGTCAAGTTCATTCAGCTGTAAACGACGCGCATGGCCAGTGAGCAAGGGCGTGTTGCCCGAAACCGGTATGGCAATCTGTGTTGGGGGAATGAACACGTTGACTCCTGCTCCCTCAATAAATGAAAGGAGAAACTTCTACTTGTGTGGCGTCTCGCATTGGGCAACTTGAATTTTGGAATTTGCAAGCGGCGTGCCTAGCCGTTGAGACACTCTGCCGCTATAATAGCGGACCATGGCTCCGGACCTCTGGGGCCATGTGGAAGTGGCAGTTCCACTATTTCGGGAGTTTTAATGCATGACGGCGTTGTTTTGTTCCTCCATGCAACCCACCAAGGGGAATGATATACATGCACGCAGTTTAACAGCACCCACTGTGGAAATAACGAACTACCTTACCCAGAAGGCAACTTACCAATGAAACTAGAAAGACGGGATATTAAAGGTCAAGTTCAATAAGCTGTAAACGACGCGCATGGCCAGTGAGCAAGGGCGTGTTGCCCGAAACCGGTATGGCAATCTGTGTTGGGAGAATGAACACGTTGACTCCTGCTCCCTCAATAAATGAAAGGAGAAACTTCTACTTGTGTGGCGTCTCGCATTGGGCAACTTGGATTTTGGAATTTGCAAGCGGCGTGCCTAGCCGCTGAGACGCTTTGCCGCGATAATAGCGGACCATGGCTCCGAACCCCTGGGGCCATGTGGAAGTGGCAGTTCCACTATTGCGGGACTTTTAATGCATGACGGCGTTGTTTTGTTCCTCCATGCAACCCACCAAGGGGAATGATATACAGGCACGCAGTTTAACAGCACCCACTGTGGAAATAACGAACTACCTTACCCAGAAGGCAACTTACCAATGAAACTACAAAGGCGGGATATTAAAGGTCAAGTTCATTCATCTGTAAACGACGCGCATGGCCAGTGAGCAAGGGCGTGTTGCCCGAAACCGGTATGGCAATCTGTGTTGGGGGAATGAACACGTTGACTCCTGCTCCCTCAATAAATGAAAGGAGAAAGTTCTACTTGTGTGGCGTCTCGCATTGGGCAACTTGGATTTTGGAATTTGCAAGTGGCGTGCCTAGCCCCTGAGGCGCTCTGCCGGGATAATAGCGGACCACGGCTCCGGACCCCTGGGGCCATGTGGAAGTGGCAGTTCCACTATTGCGGGACTTTTAATGCATGACGGCGTTGTTTTGTTCTTCCATGCAACCCACCAAGGGGAATGATATACATGCACGCAGTTTAACAGCACCCACTGTGGAAATAACGAACTACCTTACCCAGAAGGCAACTTACCAATGAAACTAAAAAGACGGGATTTTAAAGGTCAAGTTCAATCAGCTGTAAACGACGCGTATGGCCAGTGAGCAAGGGCGTGTTGCCCGAAACCGGTATGGCAATCTGTGTTGGGGGAATGAACACGTTGACTCCTGCTCCCTCAATAAATGAAAGGAGAAACTTCTACTTGTGTAGTGTCTCGCATTGGGCAACTTGGATTTTGGAATTTGCAAGCGGCGTGCCTAGCCGCTGAGATGCTCTGCCGCGATAATAGCGGACCACGGCTCCGGACCCCTGGGGCCATGTGGAAGTGGCAGTTCCACTATTGCGGGACTTTTAATGCATGACGGCGTTGTTTTGTTCCTCCATGCAACCCACCAAGGGGAATGATATACATGCACGCAGTTTAACAGCACCCACTGTGGAAATAACAAACTACCTTACCCACAAGGCAACTTACCAATGAAACTACAAAGACAGGATATTAAAGGTAAAGTTCAATCAGCTGTAAACGACGCGCATGGCCAGTGAGCAAGGGCGTGTTGCCCGAAACCGGTATGGCAATCTGTGTTGGGGGAATGAACACGTTGACTCCTGCTCCCTCAATAAATGAAAGGAGAAACTTCTACTTGTGTGGCGTCTCGCATTGGGCAACTTGGATTTTGCAAGCGGCGTGCCTAGCCGCTGAGACGCTCTGCCGCGATAATAGCGGACCACGACTCCGGACCCCTGGGGCCATGTGGAAGTGGGAGTTCCACTATTGCGGGACTTTTAATGCATGACGGCGTTGTTTTGTTCCTCCATGCAACCCACCAAGGGGAATGATATACATGCACACAGTTTAACAGCACCCACTGTGGAAATAACAAACTACCTTACCCAGAAGGCAACTTACCAATGAAACTACAAAGACGGGATATTAAAGGTCAAGTTCAATCAGTTGTAAACAACGCGCATGGCCAGTGAGCAAGGGCGTGTTGCCCGAAACCGGTATGGCAAGCTGTGTTGGGGGGAATGAACACGTTGACTCCTGCTCCCTCCATAAATGAAAGGAGAAACTTCTACTTGTGTGGCGTCTCGCATTGGGCAACTTGGATTTTGGAATTTGCAAGCAGCGTGCCTAGCCTCTGAGACGCTCTGCCGCGATAATAGCGGACCATGGCTCCGGACCTCTGGGGCCATGTGGAAGTGGCAGTTCCACTATTGCGGGAGTTTTAATGCATGACGGCGTTGTTTTGTTCCTCCATGCAACCCACCAAGGGGAATGATATACATGCACGCAGTTTAACAGCACCCACTGTGGAAATAACGAACTACCTTACCTAGAAGGGAACTTACCAATGAAACTACAAAGATGGGATATTAAAGGTCAAGTTCAATCAGCTGTAAACGACGCGCATGGCCAGTGAGCAAGGGCGTGTTGCCCGAAACCGGTATGGCAATCTGTGTTGGGGGAATGAACACGTTGACTCCTGCTCCCTCAATAAATGAAAGGAGAAACTTCTACTTGTGTGGCGTCTCGCATTGGGCAACTTGGATTTTGGAATTTGCAAGCGGCGTGCCTAGCCGCTGAGACGCTCTGCCGCGATAATAGCGGACCACGGCTCCGGACCCCTGGGGCCATGTGGAAGTGGCAGTTCCACTATTGCAGGACTTTTAATGCATGACGGCGTTGTTTTGTTCCTCCATGGAACCCACCAAGGGGAATGATATACATGCACGCAGTTTAACAGCACCCACTGTGGAAATAACGAACTACCTTACCCAGAAGGCAACTTACCAATGAAACTACAAAGACGGGATATTAAAGGTCAAGTTCAATAAGCTGTAAACGACGCGCATGGCCAGTGAGCAAGGGCGTGTTGCCCGAAACCGGTATGGCAATCTGTGTTGGGGGAATGAACACGTTGACTCCTGCTCCCTCAATAAATGAAAGGAGAAAGTTCTACTTGTGTGGCGTCTCGCATTGGGCAACTTGGATTTTGCAAGCGGCGTGCCTAGCCGCTGAGACGCTCTGCCGCGATAATAGCGGACCACGACTCCGGACCCCTGGGGCCATGTGGAAGTGGGAGTTCCACTATTGCGGGACTTTTAATGCATGACGGCGTTGTTTTGTTCCTCCATGCAACCCACCAAGGGGAATGATATACATGCACACAGTTTAACAGCACCCACTGTGGAAATAACAAACTACCTTACCCAGAAGGCAACTTACCAATGAAACTACAAAGACGGGATATTAAAGGTCAAGTTCAATCAGTTGTAAACAACGCGCATGGCCAGTGAGCAAGGGCGTGTTGCCCGAAACCGGTATGGCAAGCTGTGTTGGGGGGAATGAACACGTTGACTCCTGCTCCCTCCATAAATGAAAGGAGAAACTTCTACTTGTGTGGCGTCTCGCATTGGGCAACTTGGATTTTGGAATTTGCAAGCAGCGTGCCTAGCCTCTGAGACGCTCTGCCGCGATAATAGCGGACCATGCCTCCGGACCTCTGGGGCCATGTGGAAGTGGCAGTTCCACTATTGCGGGAGTTTTAATGCATGACGGCGTTGTTTTGTTCCTCCATGCAACCCACCAAGGGGAATGATATACATGCACGCAGTTTAACAGCACCCACTGTGGAAATAACGAACTACCTTACCTAGAAGGGAACTTACCAATGAAACTACAAAGATGGGATATTAAAGGTCAAGTTCAATCAGCTGTAAACGACGCGCATGGCCAGTGAGCAAGGGCGTGTTGCCCGAAACCGGTATGGCAATCTGTGTTGGGGGAATGAACACGTTGACTCCTGCTCCCTCAATAAATGAAAGGAGAAACTTCTACTTGTGTGGCGTCTCGCATTGGGCAACTTGGATTTTGGAATTTGCAAGCGGCGTGCCTAGCCGCTGAGACGCTCTGCCGCGATAATAGCGGACCACGGCTCCGGACCCCTGGGGCCATGTGGAAGTGGCAGTTCCACTATTGCAGGACTTTTAATGCATGACGGCGTTGTTTTGTTCCTCCATGGAACCCACCAAGGGGAATGATATACATGCACGCAGTTTAACAGCACCCACTGTGGAAATAACGAACTACCTTACCCAGAAGGCAACTTACCAATGAAACTACAAAGACGGGATATTAAAGGTCAAGTTCATTCAGCTGTAAACGACGCGCATGGCCAGTGAGCAAGGGCGTGTTGCCCGAAACCGGTATGGCAATCTGTGTTGGGGGAATGAACACGTTGACTCCTGCTCCCTCAATAAATGAAAGGAGAAACTTTTACTTGTGTGGCGTCTCGCATTGGGCAACTTGGATTTTGGAATTTGCAAGCGGCGTGCCTAGCCGCTGTGACGCTTTGCCGCGATAATAGCGGACCACGGCTCCGAACCCCTGGGGCCATGTGGAAGTGGCAGTTCCACTATTGCGGGACTTTTAATGCATGACGGCGTTGTTTTGTTCCTCCATGCAACCCACCAAGGGGAATGATATACATGCACGCAGTTTAACAGCACCCACTGTGGAAATAACGAACTACCTTACCCAGAAGGCAACTTACCAATGAAACTACAAAGACGGGATATCAAAGGTCAAGTTCAATCAGCTGTAAACGACGCGCATGGCCAGTGAGCAAGGGAGTGTTGCCCGAAACCGGTATGGCAATCTGTGTTGGGGGAATGAACACGTTGACTCCTGCTCATTCAATAAATGAAAGGAGAAATTTCTACTTGTGTGGCGTCTCGCATTGGGCAACTTGGATTTTGGAATTTGCAAGCGGCGTGCCTAGCCGTTGAGACACTCTGCCGCGATAATAGCGGACCATGGCTCAGGACCTCTGGGGCCATGTGGAAGTGGCAGTTCCACTATTGCGGGAGTTTTAATGCATGACGGCGTTGTTTTGTTCCTCCATGCAACCCACCAAGGGGAATGATATACATGCACGCAGTTTAACAGCACCCACTGTGGAAATAACAAACTTCCTTACCCAGAAGGCAACTTACCAAAGAAACTAGAAAGACGGGATATTAAAGGTCAAGTTCATTAAGCTGTAAACGACGCGCATGGCCAGTGAGCAAGGGAGTGTTGCCCGAAACCGGTATGGCAATCTGTGTTGGGGGAATGAACACGTTGACTCCTGCTCCCTCAATAAATGAAAGGAGAAACTTCTACTTGTGTGGCGTCTCGCATTGGGCAACTTGGATTTTGGAATTTGCAAGCGGCGTGCCTAGCCGCTGAGACGCTTTGCCGCGATAATAGCGGACCACGGCTCCGGGCCCCTGGGGCCATGTGGAAGTGGCAGTTCCACTATTGCGGGACTTTTAATGCATGACGGCGTTGTTTTGTTCCTCCATGCAACCCACCAAGGGGAATGATATACATGCACGCAGTTTAACAGCACCCACTGTGGAAATAACTAACTACCTTACCCAGAAGGCAACTTACCAATGAAACTACAAAGACGGGATATCAAAGGTCAAGTTCAATCAGCTGTAAATGACGCGCATGGCCAGTGAGCAAGGGCGTGTTGCCCGAAACCGGTATGGCAATCTGTGTTGGGGAAATGAACACATTGACTCCTGCTCCCTCAATAAATGAAAGGAGAAACTTCTACTTGTGTGGCGTCTCGCATTGGGCAACTTGGATTTTGGATTTTCAAGCGGTGTGCCTAGCCTCTGAGACGCTCTGCCGCGATAATAGCGGACCACGGCGCCGGACCCCTGGGGCCATGTGGAAGTGGCAGTTCCACTATTGCGGGACTTTTAATGCATGACGGCGTTGTTTTGTTCCTCCATGCAACCCACCAAGGGGAATGATATACATGCACGCAGTTTAACAGCACCCACTGTGGAAATAACGAACTACCTTACCCAGAAGGCAACTTACCAATGAAACTACAAAGACGGGATATTAAAGGTCAAGTTCAATCAGCTGTAAACGACGCGCATGGCCAGTGAGCAAGGGCGTGTTGCCCGAAACCGGTATGGCAATCTGTGTTGGGGGAATGAACACGTTGACTCCTGCTCCCTCAATAAATGAAAGGAGAAAGTTCTACTTGTGTGGCGTCTCGCATTGGGCAACTTGGATTTTGGAATTTGCAAGTGGCGTGCCTAGCCGCTGAGGCGCTCTGCCGCGATAATAGCGGACCACGGCTCCGGACCCCTGGGGCCATGTGGAAGTGGCAGTTCCACTATTGCGGGACTTTTAATGCATGACGGCGTTGTTTTGTTCCTCCATGCAACCCACCAAGGGGAATGATATACATGCACGCAGTTTAACAGCACCCACTGTGGAAATACCGAACTACCTTACCCAGAAGGCAACTTACCAATGAAACTACAAAGACGGGATATCAAAGGTCAAGTTCAATCAGCTGTAAACGACGCGCATGGCCAGTGAGCAAAGGCGTGTTGCCCGAAACCGGTATGGCAATCTGTGTTGGGGGAATGAACACGTTGACTCCTGCTCCCTCAATAAATGAAAGGAGAAACTTCTACTTGTGTGGCGTCTCGCATTGGGCAGCTTGGATTTTGGATTTTCAAGCGGCGTGCCTAGCCTCTGAGACGCTCTGCCGCGATAATAGCGGACCATGGCTCCGGACCCCTGGGGCCATGTGGAAGCGGCAGTTCCACTATTGCGGGACTTTTAATGCATGACGGCGTTGTTTTGTTCCTCCATGCAACCCACCAAGGGGAATGATATACATGCACGCAGTTTAACAGCACCCACTGTGGAAATAACGAACTACCTTACCCAGAGGGCAACTTACCAATGAAACTACAAAGACGGGATATTAAAGGTCAAGTTCATTCAGCTGTAAACGACGCGCATGGCCGGTAAGCAAGGGCGTGTTGCCCGAAACCGGTATGGCAATCTGTGTTGGGGGAAAGAACACGTTGACTCCTGCTCCCTCAATAAATGAAAGGAGAAACTTCTACTTGTGTGGCGTCTCGCATTGGGCAACTTGGATTTTGGAATTTGCAAGCGGCGTGCCTAGCCGCTGAGACGCTCTGCCGCGATAATAGCGGACCACGGCTCCGGACCCCTGGGGCCATGTGGAAATGGCAGTTCCACTATTGCAGGACTTTTAATGCATGACGGCGTTGTTTTGTTCCTCCATGGAACCCACCAAGGGGAATGATATACATGCACGCAGTTTAACAGCATCCACTGTGGAAATAACGAACTACCTTACCCAGAAGGCAACTTACCAATGAAACTACAAAGACGGGATATCAAAGGTCAAGTTCAATAAGCTGTAAACGACGCGCATGGCCAGTGAGCAAGGGCGTGTTGCCCGAAACCGGTATGGCAATCTGTGTTGGGGGAATGAACACGTTGACTCCTGCTCCCTCAATAAATGAAAGGAGAAACTTCTACTTGTGTGGCGTCTCGCATTGGGCAACTTGGATTTTGGAATTTGCAAGCGGCGTGCCTAGCCGCTGAGACGCTTTGCCGCGATAATAGCGGACCACGGCTCCGAACCCCTGGGGCCATGTGGAAGTGGCAGTTCCACTATTGCGGGACTTTTAATGCATGACGGCGTTGTTTTGTTCCTCCATGCAACCCACCAAGGGGAATGATATACATGCACGCAGTTTAACAGCACCCACTGTTGAAATAACGAACTACCTTACCCAGAAGGCAACTTACCAATGAAACTACAAAGACGGGATATTAAAGGTCAAGTTCATTCAGCTGTAAACGACGCGCATGGCCAGTGAGCAAGGGCGTGTTGCCCGAAACCGGTATGGCAATCTGTGTTGGGGGAATGAACACGTTGACTCCTGCTCCCTCAATAAATGAAAGGAGAAACTTCTACTTGTGTGGCGTCTCGCATTGGGCAACTTGAATTTTGGAATTTGCAAGCGGCGTGCCTAGCCGTTGAGACACTCTGCCGCTATAATAGCGGACCATGGCTCCGGACCTCTGGGGCCATGTGGAAGTGGCAGTTCCACTATTGCGGGAGTTTTAATGCATGACGGCGTTGTTTTGTTCCTCCATGCAACCCACCAAGGGGAATGATATACATGCACGCAGTTTAACAGCACCCACTGTGGAAATAACGAACTACCTTACCCAGAAGGCAACTTACCAATGAAACTAGAAAGACGGGATATTAAAGGTCAAGTTCAATAAGCTGTAAACGACGCGCATGGCCAGTGAGCAAGGGCGTGTTGCCCGAAACCGGTATGGCAATCTGTGTTGGGAGAATGAACACGTTGACTCCTGCTCCCTCAATAAATGAAAGGAGAAACTTCTACTTGTGTGGCGTCTCGAATTGGGCAACTTGGATTTTGGAATTTGCAAGCGGCGTGCCTAGCCGCTGAGACGCTTTGCCGCGATAATAGCGGACCATGGCTCCGAACCCCTGGGGCCATGTGGAAGTGGCAGTTCCACTATTGCGGGACTTTTAATGCATGACGGCGTTGTTTTGTTCCTCCATGCAACCCACCAAGGGGAATGATATACAGGCACGCAATTTAACAGCACCCACTGTGGAAATAACGAACTACCTTACCCAGAAGGCAACTTACCAATGAAACTACAAAGGCGGGATATTAAAGGTCAAGTTCATTCATCTGTAAACGACGCGCATGGCCAGTGAGCAAGGGCGTGTTGCCCGAAACCGGTATGGCAATCTGTGTTGGGGGAATGAACACGTTGACTCCTGCTCCCTCAATAAATGAAAGGAGAAAGTTCTACTTGTGTGGCGTCTCGCATTGGGCAACTTGGATTTTGGAATTTGCAAGTGGCGTGCCTAGCCCCTGAGGCGCTCTGCCGGGATAATAGCGGACCACGGCTCCGGACCCCTGGGGCCATGTGGAAGTGGCAGTTCCACTATTGCGGGACTTTTAATGCATGACGGCGTTGTTTTGTTCTTCCATGCAACCCACCAAGGGGAATGATATACATGCACGCAGTTTAACAGCACCCACTGTGGAAATAACGAACTACCTTACCCAGAAGGCAACTTACCAATGAAACTAAAAAGACGGGATTTTAAAGGTCAAGTTCAATCAGCTGTAAACGACGCGCATGGCCAGTGAGCAAGGGCGTGTTGCCCGAAACCGGTATGGCAATCTGTGTTGGGGGAATGAACACGTTGACTCCTGCTCCCTCAATAAATGAAAGGAGAAACTTCTACTTGTGTAGTGTCTCGCATTGGGCAACTTGGATTTTGGAATTTGCAAGCGGCGTGCCTAGCCGCTGAGATGCTCTGCCGCGATAATAGCGGACCACGGCTCCGGACCCCTGGGGCCATGTGGAAGTGGCAGTTCCACTATTGCGGGACTTTTAATGCATGACGGCGTTGTTTTGTTCCTCCATGCAACCCACCAAGGGGAATGATATACATGCACGCAGTTTAACAGCACCCACTGTGGAAATAACAAACTACCTTACCCACAAGGCAACTTACCAATGAAACTACAAAGACAGGATATTAAAGGTAAAGTTCAATCAGCTGTAAACGACGCGCATGGCCAGTGAGCAAGGGCGTGTTGCCCGAAACCGGTATGGCAATCTGTGTTGGGGGAATGAACACGTTGACTCCTGCTCCCTCAATAAATGAAAGGAGAAACTTCTACTTGTGTGGCGTCTCGCATTGGGCAACTTGGATTTTGCAAGCGGCGTGCCTAGCCGCTGAGACGCTCTGCCGCGATAATAGCGGACCACGACTCCGGACCCCTGGGGCCATGTGGAAGTGGGAGTTCCACTATTGCGGGACTTTTAATGCATGACGGCGTTGTTTTGTTCCTCCATGCAACCCACCAAGGGGAATGATATACATGCACACAGTTTAACAGCACCCACTGTGGAAATAACAAACTACCTTACCCAGAAGGCAACTTACCAATGAAACTACAAAGACGGGATATTAAAGGTCAAGTTCAATCAGTTGTAAACAACGCGCATGGCCAGTGAGCAAGGGCGTGTTGCCCGAAACCGGTATGGCAAGCTGTGTTGGGGGGAATGAACACGTTGACTCCTGCTCCCTCCATAAATGAAAGGAGAAACTTCTACTTGTGTGGCGTCTCGCATTGGGCAACTTGGATTTTGGAATTTGCAAGCAGCGTGCCTAGCCTCTGAGACGCTCTGCCGGGATAATAGCGGACCATGGCTCCGGACCTCTGGGGCCATGTGGAAGTGGCAGTTCCACTATTGCGGGAGTTTTAATGCATGACGGCGTTGTTTTGTTCCTCCATGCAACCCACCAAGGGGAATGATATACATGCACGCAGTTTAACAGCACCCACTGTGGAAATAACGAACTACCTTACCTAGAAGGGAACTTACCAATGAAACTACAAAGATGGGATATTAAAGGTCAAGTTCAATCAGCTGTAAACGACGCGCATGGCCAGTGAGCAAGGGCGTGTTGCCCGAAACCGGTATGGCAATCTGTGTTGGGGGAATGAACACGTTGACTCCTGCTCCCTCAATAAATGAAAGGAGAAACTTCTACTTGTGTGGCGTCTCGCATTGGGCAACTTGGATTTTGGAATTTGCAAGCGGCGTGCCTAGCCGCTGAGACGCTCTGCCGCGATAATAGCGGACCACGGCTCCGGACCCCTGGGGCCATGTGGAAGTGGCAGTTCCACTATTGCAGGACTTTTAATGCATGACGGCGTTGTTTTGTTCCTCCATGGAACCCACCAAGGGGAATGATATACATGCACGCAGTTTAACAGCACCCACTGTGGAAATAACGAACTACCTTACCCAGAAGGCAACTTACCAATGAAACTACAAAGACGGGATATTAAAGGTCAAGTTCAATAAGCTGTAAACGACGCGCATGGCCAGTGAGCAAGGGCGTGTTGCCCGAAACCGGTATGGCAATCTGTGTTGGGGGAATGAACACGTTGACTCCTGCTCCCTCAATAAATGAAAGGAGAAAGTTCTACTTGTGTGGCGTCTCGCATTGGGCAACTTGGATTTTGCAAGCGGCGTGCCTAGCCGCTGAGACGCTCTGCCGCGATAATAGCGGACCACGACTCCGGACCCCTGGGGCCATGTGGAAGTGGGAGTTCCACTATTGCGGGACTTTTAATGCATGACGGCGTTGTTTTGTTCCTCCATGCAACCCACCAAGGGGAATGATATACATGCACACAGTTTAACAGCACCCACTGTGGAAATAACAAACTACCTTACCCAGAAGGCAACTTACCAATGAAACTACAAAGACGGGATATTAAAGGTCAAGTTCAATCAGTTGTAAACAACGCGCATGGCCAGTGAGCAAGGGCGTGTTGCCCGAAACCGGTATGGCAAGCTGTGTTGGGGGGAATGAACACGTTGACTCCTGCTCCCTCCATAAATGAAAGGAGAAACTTCTACTTGTGTGGCGTCTCGCATTGGGCAACTTGGATTTTGGAATTTGCAAGCAGCGTGCCTAGCCTCTGAGACGCTCTGCCGCGATAATAGCGGACCATGCCTCCGGACCTCTGGGGCCATGTGGAAGTGGCAGTTCCACTATTGCGGGAGTTTTAATGCATGACGGCGTTGTTTTGTTCCTCCATGCAACCCACCAAGGGGAATGATATACATGCACGCAGTTTAACAGCACCCACTGTGGAAATAACGAACTACCTTACCTAGAAGGGAACTTACCAATGAAACTACAAAGATGGGATATTAAAGGTCAAGTTCAATCAGCTGTAAACGACGCGCATGGCCAGTGAGCAAGGGCGTGTTGCCCGAAACCGGTATGGCAATCTGTGTTGGGGGAATGAACACGTTGACTCCTGCTCCCTCAATAAATGAAAGGAGAAACTTCTACTTGTGTAGTGTCTCGCATTGGGCAACTTGGATTTTGGAATTTGCAAGCGGCGTGCCTAGCCACTGAGATGCTCTGCCGCGATAATAGCGGACCACGGCTCCGGACCCCTGGGGCCATGTGGAAGTGGCAGTTCCACTATTGCGGGACTTTTAATGCATGACGGCGTTGTTTTGTTCCTCCATGCAACCCACCAAGGGGAATGATATACATGCACGCAGTTTAACAGCACCCACTGTGGAAATAACAAACTACCTTACCCACAAGGCAACTTACCAATGAAACTACAAAGACAGGATATTAAAGGTAAAGTTCAATCAGCTGTAAACGACGCGCATGGCCAGTGAGCAAGGGCGTGTTGCCCGAAACCGGTATGGCAATCTGTGTTGGGGGAATGAACACGTTGACTCCTGCTCCCTCAATAAATGAAAGGAGAAACTTCTACTTGTGTGGCGTCTCGCATTGGGCAACTTGGATTTTGCAAGCGGCGTGCCTAGCCGCTGAGACGCTCTGCCGCGATAATAGCGGACCACGACTCCGGACCCCTGGGGCCATGTGGAAGTGGGAGTTCCACTATTGCGGGACTTTTAATGCATGACGGCGTTGTTTTGTTCCTCCATGCAACCCACCAAGGGGAATGATATACATGCACACAGTTTAACAGCACCCACTGTGGAAATAACAAACCAGCTTACCCAGAAGGCAACTTACCAATGAAACTACAAAGACGGGATATTAAAGGTCAAGTTCATTCAGCTGTAAACGACGCGCATGGCCAGTGAGCAAGGGCGTGTTGCCCGAAACCGGTATGGCAATCTGTGTTGGGGGAATGAACACGTTGACTCCTGCTCCCTCAATAAATGAAAGGAGAAACTTTTACTTGTGTGGCGTCTCGCATTGGGCAACTTGGATTTTGGAATTTGCAAGCGGCGTGCCTAGCCGCTGTGACGCTTTGCCGCGATAATAGCGGACCACGGCTCCGAACCCCTGGGGCCATGTGGAAGTGGCAGTTCCACTATTGCGGGACTTTTAATGCATGACGGCGTTGTTTTGTTCCTCCATGCAACCCACCAAGGGGAATGATATACATGCACGCAGTTTAACAGCACCCACTGTGGAAATAACGAACTACCTTACCCAGAAGGCAACTTACCAATGAAACTACAAAGACGGGATATCAAAGGTCAAGTTCAATCAGCTGTAAACGACGCGCATGGCCAGTGAGCAAGGGAGTGTTGCCCGAAACCGGTATGGCAATCTGTGTTGGGGGAATGAACACGTTGACTCCTGCTCATTCAATAAATGAAAGGAGAAATTTCTACTTGTGTGGCGTCTCGCATTGGGCAACTTGGATTTTGGAATTTGCAAGCGGCGTGCCTAGCCGTTGAGACACTCTGCCGCGATAATAGCGGACCATGGCTCAGGACCTCTGGGGCCATGTGGAAGTGGCAGTTCCACTATTGCGGGAGTTTTAATGCATGACGGCGTTGTTTTGTTCCTCCATGCAACCCACCAAGGGGAATGATATACATGCACGCAGTTTAACAGCACCCACTGTGGAAATAACAAACTTCCTTACCCAGAAGGCAACTTACCAAAGAAACTAGAAAGACGGGATATTAAAGGTCAAGTTCATTAAGCTGTAAACGACGCGCATGGCCAGTGAGCAAGGGCGTGTTGCCCGAAACCGGTATGGCAATCTGTGTTGGGGGAATGAACACGTTGACTCCTGCTCCCTCAATAAATGAAAGGAGAAACTTCTACTTGTGTGGCGTCTCGCATTGGGCAACTTGGATTTTGGAATTTGCAAGCGGCGTGCCTAGCCGCTGAGACGCTTTGCCGCGATAATAGCGGACCACGGCTCCGGGCCCCTGGGGCCATGTGGAAGTGGCAGTTCCACTATTGCGGGACTTTTAATGCATGACGGCGTTGTTTTGTTCCTCCATGCAACCCACCAAGGGGAATGATATACATGCACGCAGTTTAACAGCACCCACTGTGGAAATAACTAACTACCTTACCCAGAAGGCAACTTACCAATGAAACTACAAAGACGGGATATCAAAGGTCAAGTTCAATCAGCTGTAAATGACGCGCATGGCCAGTGAGCAAGGGCGTGTTGCCCGAAACCGGTATGGCAATCTGTGTTGGGGAAATGAACACATTGACTCCTGCTCCCTCAATAAATGAAAGGAGAAACTTCTACTTGTGTGGCGTCTCGCATTGGGCAACTTGGATTTTGGATTTTCAAGCGGTGTGCCTAGCCTCTGAGACGCTCTGCCGCGATAATAGCGGACCACGGCGCCGGACCCCTGGGGCCATGTGGAAGTGGCAGTTCCACTATTGCGGGACTTTTAATGCATGACGGCGTTGTTTTGTTCCTCCATGCAACCCACCAAGGGGAATGATATACATGCACGCAGTTTAACAGCACCCACTGTGGAAATAACGAACTACCTTACCCAGAAGGCAACTTACCAATGAAACTACAAAGACGGGATATTAAAGGTCAAGTTCATTCAGCTGTAAACGACGCGCATGGCCAGTGAGCAAGGGCGTGTTGCCCGAAACCGGTATGGCAATCTGTGTTGGGGGAATGAACACGTTGACTCCTGCTCCCTCAATAAATGAAAGGAGAAAGTTCTACTTGTGTGGCGTCTCGCATTGGGCAACTTGGATTTTGGAATTTGCAAGTGGCGTGCCTAGCCGCTGAGGCGCTCTGCCGCGATAATAGCGGACCACGGCTCCGGACCCCTGGGGCCATGTGGAAGTGGCAGTTCCACTATTGCGGGACTTTTAATGCATGACGGCGTTGTTTTGTTCCTCCATGCAACCCACCAAGGGGAATGATATACATGCACGCAGTTTAACAGCACCCACTGTGGAAATACCGAACTACCTTACCCAGAAGGCAACTTACCAATGAAACTACAAAGACGGGATATCAAAGGTCAAGTTCAATCAGCTGTAAACGACGCGCATGGCCAGTGAGCAAAGGCGTGTTGCCCGAAACCGGTATGGCAATCTGTGTTGGGGGAATGAACACGTTGACTCCTGCTCCCTCAATAAATGAAAGGAGAAACTTCTACTTGTGTGGCGTCTCGCATTGGGCAGCTTGGATTTTGGATTTTCAAGCGGCGTGCCTAGCCTCTGAGACGCTCTGCCGCGATAATAGCGGACCATGGCTCCGGACCCCTGGGGCCATGTGGAAGCGGCAGTTCCACTATTGCGGGACTTTTAATGCATGACGGCGTTGTTTTGTTCCTCCATGCAACCCACCAAGGGGAATGATATACATGCACGCAGTTTAACAGCACCCACTGTGGAAATAACGAACTACCTTACCCAGAGGGCAACTTACCAATGAAACTACAAAGACGGGATATTAAAGGTCAAGTTCATTCAGCTGTAAACAACGCGCATGGCCGGTAAGCAAGGGCGTGTTGCCCGAAACCGGTATGGCAATCTGTGTTGGGGGAAAGAACACGTTGACTCCTGCTCCCTCAATAAATGAAAGGAGAAACTTCTACTTGTGTGGCGTCTCGCATTGGGCAACTTGGATTTTGGAATTTGCAAGCGGCGTGCCTAGCCGCTGAGACGCTTTGCCGCGATAATAGCGGACCACGGCTCCGAACCCCTGGGGCCATGTGGAAGTGGCAGTTCCACTATTGCGGGACTGTTAATGCATGACGGCGTTGTTTTGTTCCTCCATGCAACCCACCAAGGGGAATGATATACATGCACGCAGTTTAACAGCACCCACTGTGGAAATAACGAACTACCTTACCCAGAAGGCAACTTACCAATGGAAGTACAAAGACGGGATATTAAAAGTCCAGTTCAATCAGCTGTAAACGACGCGCATGGCCAGTGAGCAAGGGCGTGTTGCCCGAAACCGGTATGGCAATCTGTGTTGGGGGAATGAACACGTTGACTCCTGCTCCCTCAATAAATGAAAGGAGAAACTTCTACTTGTGTGGCGTCTCGCATTGGGCAACTTGGATTTTGGAATTTGCAAGCGGCGTGCCTAGCCGTTGAGACACTCTGCCGCTATAATAGCGGACCATGGCTCCGGACCTCTGGGGCCATGTGGAAGTGGCAGTTCCACTATTGCGGGAGTTTTAATGCATGACGGCGTTGTTTTGTTCCTCCATGCAACCCACCAAGGTGAATGATATACATGCACGCAGTTTAACAGCACCCACTGTGGAAATAACAAACTACCTTACCCAGAAGGCAACTTACCAATGAAACTAGAAAGACGGGATATTAAAGGTCAAGTTCAATAAGCTGTAAACGACGCGCATGGCCAGTGAGCAAGGGCGTGTTGCCCGAAACCGGTATGGCAATCTGTGTTGGGGGAATGAACACGTTGACTCCTGCTCCCTCAATAAATGAAAGGAGAAACTTCTACTTGTGTGGCGTCTCGAATTGGGCAACTTGGATTTTGGAATTTGCAAGCGGCGTGCCTAGCCGCTGAGACGCTCTGCCGCGATAATAGCGGACCACGGCTCCGGACCCCTGGGGCCATGTGGAAGTGGCAGTTCCACTATTGCAGGACTTTTAATGCATGACGGCGTTGTTTTGTTCCTCC
Organism: Triturus cristatus; assembly: GCF_964204655.1. Lineage (NCBI taxonomy): Eukaryota > Metazoa > Chordata > Amphibia > Caudata > Salamandridae > Triturus > Triturus cristatus. Next base: position 196,028,331 of record NC_140579.1, read on the forward strand.
ATGGAACCCACCAAGGGGAATGATATACATGCACGCAGTTTAACAGCACCCACTGTGGAAATAACGAACTACCTTACCCAGAAGGCAACTTACCAATGAAACTACAAAGACGGGATATTAAAGGTCAAGTTCAATAAGCTGTAAACGACGCGCATGGCCAGTGAGCAAGGGCGTGTTGCCCGAAACCGGTATGGCAATCTGTGTTGGGGGAATGAACACGTTGACTCCTGCTCCCTCAATAAATGAAAGGAGAAACTTCTACTTGTGTGGCGTCTCGCATTGGGCAACTTGGATTTTGGAATTTGCAAGCGGCGTGCCTAGCCGCTGAGACGCTTTGCCGCGATAATAGCGGACCACGGCTCCGAACCCCTGGGGCCATGTGGAAGTGGCAGTTCCACTATTGCGGGACTTTTAATGCATGACGGCGTTGTTTTGTTCCTCCATGCAACCCACCAAGGGGAATGATATACATGCACGCAGTTTAACAGCACCCACTGTGGAAATAACGAACTACCTTATCCAGAAGGCAACTTACCAATGAAACTACAAAGACGGGATATCAAAGGTCAAGTTCAATCAGCTGTAAACGACGCGCATGGCCAGTGAGCAAGGGAGTGTTGCCCGAAACCGGTATGGCAATCTGTGTTGGGGGAATGAACACGTTGACTCCTGCTCATTCAATAAATGAAAGGAGAAACTTCTACTTGTGTGGCGTCTCGCATTGGGCAACTTGGATTTTGGAATTTGCAAGCGGCGTGCCTAGCCGTTGAGACACTCTGCCGCTATAATAGCGGACCATGGCTCAGGACCTCTGGGGCCATGTGGAAGTGGCAGTTCCACTATTGCGGGAGTTTTAATGCATGACGGCGTTGTTTTGTTCCTCAATGCAACCCACCAAGGGGAATGATATACATGCACGCAGTTTAACAGCACCCACTGTGGAAATAACAAACTACCTTACCCAGAAGGCAACTTACCAATGAAACAAAAAGACGGGATATTAAAGGTCAAGTTCATTAAGCTGTAAACGACGCGCATGGCCAGTGAGCAAGGGCGTGTTGCCCGAAACCGGTATGGCAATCTGTGTTGGGGGAATGAACACGTTGACTCCTGCTCCCTCAATAAATGAAAGGAGAAACTTCTACTTGTGTGGCGTCTCGCATTGGGCAACTTGGATTTTGGAATTTGCAAGCGGCGTGCCTAGCCGCTGAGACGCTTTGCCGCGATAATAGCGGACCACGGCTCCGAAACCCTGGGGCCATGTGGAAGTGGCAGTTCCACTATTGCGGGACTTTTAATGCATGACGGCGTTGTTTTGTTCCTCCATGCAACCCACCAAGGGGAATGATATACATGCACGCAGTTTAACAGCACCCACTGTGGAAATAACGAACTACCTTACCCACAAGGCAACTTACCAATGAAACTACAAAGACGGGATATTAAAGGTCAAGTTCAATAAGCTGTAAACGACGCGCATGGCCAGTGAGCAAGGGCGTGTTGCCCGAAACCGGTATGGCAATCTGTGTTGGGGGAATGAACACGTTGACTCCTGCTCCCTCAATAAATGAAAGGAGAAACTTCTACTTGTGTGGCGTCTCGCATTGGGCAACTTGGATTTTGGAATTTGCAAGCGGCGTGCCTAGCCGCTGAGACGCTTTGCCGCGATAATAGCGGACCACGGCTCCGAACCCCTGGGGCCATGTGGAAGTGGCAGTTCCACTATTGCGGGACTTTTAATGCATGACGGCGTTGTTTTGTTCCTCCATGCAACCCACCAAGGGGAATGATATACATGCACGCAGTTTAACAGCACCCACTGTGGAAATAACGAACTACCTTACCCAGAAGGCAACTTACCAATGAAACTACAAAGACGGGATATCAAAGGTCAAGTTCAATCAGCTGTAAACGACGCGCATGGCCAGTGAGCAAGGGAGTGTTGCCCGAAACCGGTATGGCAATCTGTGTTGGGGGAATGAACACGTTGACTCCTGCTCATTCAATAAATGAAAGGAGAAACTTCTACTTGTGTGGCGTCTCGCATTGGGCAACTTGGATTTTGGAATTTGCAAGCGGCGTGCCTAGCCGTTGAGACACTCTGCCGCGATAATAGCGGACCATGGCTCAGGACCTCTGGGGCCATGTGGAAGTGGCAGTTCCACTATTGCGGGAGTTTTAATGCATGACGGCGTTGTTTTGTTCCTCCATGCAACCCACCAAGGGGAATGATATACATGCACGCAGTTTAACAGCACCCACTGTGGAAATAACAAACTACCTTACCCAGAAGGCAACTTACCAAAGAAACTAGAAAGACGGGATATTAAAGGTCAAGTTCATTAAGCTGTAAACGACGCGCATGGCCAGTGAGCAAGGGCGTGTTGCCCGAAACCGGTATGGCAATCTGTGTTGGGGGAATGAACACGTTGACTCCTGCTCCCTCAATAAATGAAAGGAGAAACTTCTACTTGTGTGGCGTCTCGTATTGGGCAACTTGGATTTTGGAATTTGCAAGCGGCGTGCCTAGCCGCTGAGACGCTTTGCCGCGATAATAGCGGACCACGGCTCCGGGCCCCTGGGGCCATGTGGAAGTGGCAGTTCCACTATTGCGGGACTTTTAATGCATGACGGCGTTGTTTTGTTCCTCCATGCAACCCACCAAGGGGAATGATATACATGCACGCAGTTTAACAGCACCCACTGTGGAAATAACTAACTACCTTACCCAGAAGGCAACTTACCAATGAAACTACAAAGACGGGATATCAAAGGTCAAGTTCAATCAGCTGTAAATGACGCGCATGGCCAGTGAGCAAGGGCGTGTTGCCCGAAACCGGTATGGCAATCTGTGTTGGGGAAATGAACACATTGACTCCTGCTCCCTCAATAAATGAAAGGAGAAACTTCTACTTGTGTGGCGTCTCGCATTGGGCAACTTGGATTTTGGATTTTCAAGCGGTGTGCCTAGCCTCTGAGACGCTCTGCCGCGATAATAGTGGACCACGGCGCCGGACCCCTGGGGCCATGTGGAAGTGGCAGTTCCACTATTGCGGGACTTTTAATGCATGACGGCGTTGTTTTGTTCCTCCATGCAACCCACCAAGGGGAATGATATACATGCACGCAGTTTAACAGCACCCACTGTGGAAATAACAAACTACCTTACCCAGAAGGCAACTTACCAATGAAACTACAAAGACGGGATATTAAAGGTCAAGTTCATTCAGCTGTAAACGACGCGCATGGCCAGTGAGCAAGGGCGTGTTTCCCGAAACCGGTATGGCAATCTGTGTTGGGGGAATGAACACGTTGACTCCTGCTCCCTCAATAAATGAAAGGAGAAAGTTCTACTTGTGTGGCGTCTCGCATTGGGCAACTTGGATTTTGGAATTTGCAAGTGGCGTGCCTAGCCGCTGAGGCGCTCTGCCGCGATAATAGCGGACCACGGCTCCGGACCCCTGGGGCCATGTGGAAGTGGCAGTTCCACTATTGCGGGACTTTTAATGCATGACGGCGTTGTTTTGTTCCTCCATGCAACCCACCAAGGGGAATGATATACATGCACGCAGTTTAACAGCACCCACTGTGGAAATACCGAACTACCTTACCCAGAAGGCAACTTACCAATGAAACTACAAAGACGGGATATCAAAGGTCAAGTTCAATCAGCTGTAAACGACGCGCATGGCCAGTGAGCAAAGGCGTGTTGCCCGAAACCGGTATGGCAATCTGTGTTGGGGGAATGAACACGTTGACTCCTGCTCCCTCAATAAATGAAAGGAGAAACTTCTACTTGTGTGGCGTCTCGCATTGGGCAGCTTGGATTTTGGATTTTCAAGCGGCGTGCCTAGCCTCTGAGACGCTCTGCCGCGATAATAGCGGACCATGGCTCCGGACCCCTGGGGCCATGTGGAAGCGGCAGTTCCACTATTGCGGGACTGTTAATGCATGACGGCGTTGTTTTGTTCCTCCATGCAACCCACCAAGGGGAATGATATACATGCACGCAGTTTAACAGCACCCACTGTGGAAATAACGAACTACCTTATCCAGAAGGCAACTTACCAATGAAACTACAAAGACGGGATATCAAAGGTCAAGTTCAATCAGCTGTAAACGACGCGCATGGCCAGTGAGCAAGGGCGTGTTGCCCGAAACCGGTATGGCAATCTGTGTTGGGGGAATGAACACGTTGACTCCTGCTCCCTCAATAAATGAAAGGAGAAACTTCTACTTGTGTGGCGTCTCGAATTGGGCAACTTGGATTTTGGAATTTGCAAGCGGCGTGCCTAGCCGCTGAGACGCTCTGCCGCGATAATAGCGGACCACGGCTCCGGACCCCTGGGGCCATGTGGAAGTGGCAGTTCCACTATTGCAGGACTTTTAATGCATGACGGCGTTGTTTTGTTCCTCCATGGAACCCACCAAGGGGAATGATATACATGCACGCAGTTTAACAGCACCCACTGTGGAAAGAACGAACTACCTTACCCAGAAGGCAACTTACCAATGAAACTACAAAGACGGGATATTAAAGGTCAAGTTCAATAAGCTGTAAACGACGCGCATGGCCAGTGAGCAAGGGCGTGTTGCCCGAAACCGGTATGGCAATCTGTGTTGGGGGAATGAACACGTTGACTCCTGCTCCCTCAATAAATGAAAGGAGAAACTTCTACTTGTGTGGCGTCTCGCATTGGGCAACTTGGATTTTGGAATTTGCAAGCGGCGTGCCTAGCCGCTGAGACGCTTTGCCGCGATAATAGCGGACCACGGCTCCGAACCCCTGGGGCCATGTGGAAGTGGCAGTTCCACTATTGCGGGACTTTTAATGCATGACGGCGTTGTTTTGTTCCTCCATGCAACCCACCAAGGGGAATGATATACATGCACGCAGTTTAACAGCACCCACTGTGGAAATAACGAACTACCTTATCCAGAAGGCAACTTACCAATGAAACTACAAAGACGGGATATCAAAGGTCAAGTTCAATCAGCTGTAAACGACGCGCATGGCCAGTGAGCAAGGGAGTGTTGCCCGAAACCGGTATGGCAATCTGTGTTGGGGGAATGAACACGTTGACTCCTGCTCATTCAATAAATGAAAGGAGAAACTTCTACTTGTGTGGCGTCTCGCATTGGGCAACTTGGATTTTGGAATTTGCAAGCGGCGTGCCTAGCCGTTGAGACACTCTGCCGCTATAATAGCGGACCATGGCTCAGGACCTCTGGGGCCATGTGGAAGTGGCAGTTCCACTATAGCGGGAGTTTTAATGCATGACGGCGTTGTTTTGTTCCTCAATGCAACCCACCAAGGGGAATGATATACATGCACGCAGTTTAACAGCACCCACTGTGGAAATAACAAACTACCTTACCCAGAAGGCAACTTACCAATGAAACTAGAAAGACGGGATATTAAAGGTCAAGTTCATTAAGCTGTAAACGACGCGCATGGCCAGTGAGCAAGGGCGTGTTGCCCGAAACCGGTATGGCAATCTGTGTTGGGGGAATGAACACGTTGACTCCTGCTCCCTCAATAAATGAAAGGAGAAACTTCTACTTGTGTGGCGTCTCGCATTGGGCAACTTGGATTTTGGAATTTGCAAGCGGCGTGCCTAGCCGCTGAGACGCTTTGCCGCGATAATAGCGGACCACGGCTCCGAACCCCTGGGGCCATGTGGAAGTGGCAGTTCCACTATTGCGGGACTTTTAATGCATGACGGCGTTGTTTTGTTCCTCCATGCAACCCACCAAGGGGAATGATATACATGCACGCAGTTTAACAGCACCCACTGTGGAAATAACTAACTACCTTACCCAGAAGGCAACTTACCAATGAAACTACAAAGACGGGATATCAAAGGTCAAGTTCAATCAGCTGTAAACGACGCGCATGGCCAGTGAGCAAGGGCGTGTTGCCCGAAACCGGTATGGCAATCTGTGTTGGGGAAATGAACACATTGACTCCTGCTCCCTCAATAAATGAAAGGAGAAACTTCTACTTGTGTGGCGTCTCGCATTGGGCAACTTGGATTTTGGATTTTCAAGCGGTGTGCCTAGCCTCTGAGACGCTCTGCCGCGATAATAGCGGACCACGGCGCCGGACCCCTGGGGCCATGTGGAAGTGGCAGTTCCACTATTGCGGGACTTTTAATGCATGACGGCGTTGTTTTGTTCCTCCATGCAACCCACCAAGGGGAATGATATACATGCACGCAGTTGAACAGCACCCACTGTGGAAATAACGAACTACCTTACCCAGAAGGCAACTTACCAATGAAACTACAAAGACGGGATATTAAAGGTCAAGTTCATTCAGCTGTAAACGACGCGCATGGCCAGTGAGCAAGGGCGTGTTGCCCGAAACCGGTATGGCAATCTGTGTTGGGGGAATGAACACGTTGACTCCTGCTCCCTCAATAAATGAAAGGAGAAAGTTCTACTTGTGTGGCGTCTCGCATTGGGCAACTTGGATTTTGGAATTTGCAAGTGGCGTGCCTAGCCGCTGAGGCGCTCTGCCGCGATAATAGCGGACCACGGCTCCGGACCCCTGGGGCCATGTGGAAGTGGCAGTTCCACTATTGCGGGACTTTTAATGCATGACGGCGTTGTTTTGTTCCTCCATGCAACCCACCAAGGGGAATGATATACATGCACGCAGTTTAACAGCACCCACTGTGGAAATAACGAACTACCTTACCCAGAAGGCAACTTACCAATGAAACTACAAAGACGGGATATCAAAGGTCAAGTTCAATCAGCTGTAAACGACGCGCATGGCCAGTGAGCAAAGGCGTGTTGCCCGAAACCGGTATGGCAATCTGTGTTGGGGGAATGAACACGTTGACTCCTGCTCCCTCAATAAATGAAAGGAGAAACTTCTACTTGTGTGGCGTCTCGCATTGGGCAACTTGGATTTTGGATTTTCAAGCGGCGTGCCTAGCCTCTGAGACGCTCTGCTGCGATAATAGCGGACCATGGCTCCGGACCCCTGGGGCCATGTGGAAGCGGCAGTTCCACTATTGCGGGACTTTTAATGCATGACGGCGTTGTTTTGTTCCTCCATGCAACCCACCAAGGGGAATGATATACATGCACGCAGTTTAACAGCACCCACTGTGGAAATAACGAACTACCTTACCTAGAAGGCAACTTACCAATGAAACTACAAAGACGGGATATCAAAGGTCAAGTTCACTCAGCTGTAAACGACGCGAATGGCCAGTGAGCAAGGGCGTGTTGCCCGAAACCGGTATGGCAATCTGTGTTGGGGGAATGAACACGTTGACTCCTGCTCCCTCAATAAATGAAAGGAGAAACTTCTACTTGTGTGGCGTCTCGCATTGGGCAACTTGGATTTTGGAATTTGCAAGCGGCATGCCTAGCCTCTGAGACGCTCTGCCGCGATAATAGCGGACCACGGCTCCGAAACCCTGGGGCCATGTGGAAGTGGCAGTTCCACTATTGCGGGACTTTTAATGCATGACGGCGTTGTTTTGTTCCTCCATGCAACCCACCAAGGGGAATGATATACATGCACGCAGTTTAACAGCACCCACTGTGGAAATAACGAACTACCTTACCCAGAGGGCAACTTACCAATGAAACTACAAAGACGGGATATTAAAGGTCAAGTTCATTCAGCTGTAAACGACGCGCATGGCCAGTGAGCAAGGGAGTGTTGCCCGAAACCGGTATGGCAATCTGTGTTGGGGGAATGAACACGTTGACTCCTGCTCCCTCAATAAATGAAAGGAGAAAGTTCTACTTGTGTGGCGTCTCGCATTGGGCAACTTGGATTTTGGAATTTGCAAGTGGCGTGCCTAGCCGCTGAGGCGCTCTGCCGCGATAATAGCGGACCATGGCTCCGGACCCCTGGGGCCATGTGGAAGTGGCAGTTCCACTATTGCGGGACTTTTAATGCATGACGGCGTTGTTTTGTTCTTCCATGCAACCCACCAAGGGGAATGATATACATGCACGCAGTTTAACAGCACCCACTGTGGAAATAACGAACAACCTTACCCAGAAGGCAACTTACCAATGAAACTACAAAGACGGGATATTAAAGGTCAAGTTCAATCAGCTGTAAATGACGCGCATGGCCAGTGAGCAAGGGCGTGTTGCCCGAAACCGGTATGGCAATCTGTGTTGGGGGAATGAACACGTTGACTCCTGCTCCGTAAATAAATGAAAGGAGAAACTTCTACTTGTGTGGCGTCTCGCTTTGGGCAACTTGGATTTTGGAATTTGCAAGCGGCGTGCCTAGCCGCTGAGACGCTCTGCCGCGATAATAGCGGACCACGGCTCCGGACCCCTGGGGCCATGTGGAAGTGGCACTTCCACTATTGCGGGACTTTTAATGCATGACAGCGTTGTTTTGTTCCTCCATGCAACCCACCAAGGGGAATGATATACATGCACGCAGTTTAACAGCACCCACTGTGGAAATAACGAACTACCTTACCCAGAAGGCAACTTACCAATGAAACTACAAAGACGGGATATCAAAGGTCAAGTTCAATCAGCTGTAAACGACGCGCATGGCCAGTGAGCACGGGCGTGTTGCCCGAAACCGGTATGGCAATCTGTGTTGGGGGAATGAACACGTTGACTCCTGCTCCCTCAATAAATGAAAGGAGAAACTTCTATTTGTGTGGCGTCTCGCATTGGGCAAGTTGGATTTTGGAATTTGCAAGCGGTGTGCCTAGCCGCTGAGACGCTTTGCCGCGATAATAGCGGACCACGGCTCCGAACCCCTGGGGCCATGTGGAAGTGGCAGTTCCACTATTGCGGGACTTTTAATGCATGACGGCGTTGTTTTGTTCCTCCATGCAACCCACCAAGGGGAATGATATACATGCACGCAGTTTAACAGCACCCACTGTGGAAATAACGAACTACCTTACCCAGAAGGCAACTTACCAATGAAATTACAAAGACGGGATATCAAAGGTCAAGTTCAATCAGCTTTAAACGACGCGCATGGCCAGTGAGCAAGGGCGTGTTGCCCGAAACCGGTATGGCAATCTGTGTTGGGGGAATGAACACGTTGACTCCTGCTCCCTCAATAAATGAAAGGAGAAACTTCTACTTGTGTGGCGTCTCGCATTGGGCAACTTGGATTTTGGATTTTCAAGCGGCGTGCCTAGCCTCTGAGACGCTCTGCCGCGATAATAGCGGACCACGGCTCCGGACCCCTGGGGCCATGTGGAAGTGGCAGTTCCACTATTGCGGGACTTTTAATGCATGACGGCGTTGTTTTGTTCCTCCATGCAACCCACCAAGGGGAATGATATACATGCACGCAGTTTAACAGCACCCACTGTGGAAATAACGAACTACCTTACCCAGAGGGCAACTTACCAATGAAACTACAAAGACGGGATATTAAAGGTCAAGTTCATTCAGCTGTAAACGACGCGCATGGCCAGTGAGCAAGGACGAGTTGCCCGAAACCGGTATGGCAATCTGTGTTGGGGGAATGAACACGTTGACTCCTGCTCCCTCAATAAATGAAAGGAGAAAGTTCTACTTGTGTGGCGTCTCGCATTGGGCAACTTGGATTTTGGAATTTGCAAGTGGCGTGCCTAGCCGCTGAGGCGCTCTGCCGTGATAATAGCGGACCATGGCTCCGGACCCCTGGGGCCATGTGGAAGTGGCAGTTCCACTATTGCGGGACTTTTAATGCATGACGGCGTTGTTTTGTTCTTCCATGCAACCCACCAAGGGGAATGATATACATGCACGCAGTTTAACAGCACCCACTGTGGAAATAACGAACAACCTTACCCAGAAGGCAACTTACCAATGAAACTACAAAGACGGGATATTAAAGGTCAAGTTCAATCAGCTGTAAATGACGCGCATGGCCAGTGAGCAAGGGCGTGTTGCCCGAAACCGGTATGGCAATCTGTGTTGGGGGAATGAACACGTTGACTCCTGCTCCGTAAATAAATGAAAGGAGAAACTTCTACTTGTGTGGCGTCTCGCTTTGGGCAACTTGGATTTTGGAATTTGCAAGCGGCGTGCCTAGCCGCTGAGACGCTCTGCCGCGATAATAGCGGACCACGGCTCCGGACCCCTGGGGCCATGTGGAAGTGGCAGTTCCACTATTGCGGGACTTTTAATGCATGACGGCGTTGTTTTGTTCCTCCATGCAACCCACCAAGGGGAATGATATACATGCACGCAGTTTAACAGCACCCACTGTGGAAATAACGAACTACCTTACCCAGAAGGCAACTTACCAATGAAACTACAAAGACGGGATATCAAAGGTCAAGTTCAATCAGCTGTAAACGACGCGCATGGCCAGTGAGCAAAGCGTGTTGCCCGAAACCGGTATGGCAATCTGTGTTGGGGGAATGAACACGTTGACTCCTGCTCCCTCAATAAATGAAAGGAGAAACTTCTACTTGTGTGGCGTCTCGCATTGGGCAACTTGGATTTTGGATTTTCAAGCGGCGTGCCTAGCCTCTGAGACGCTCTGCCGCGATAATAGCGGACCATGGCTCCGGACCCCTGGGGCCATGTGGAAGCGGCAGTTCCACTATTGCGGGACTTTTAATGCATGACGGCGTTGTTTTGTTCCTCCATGCAACCCACCAAGGGGAATGATATACATGCACGCAGTTTAACAGCACCCACTGTGGAAATAACAAACTACCTTACCCAGAGGGCAACTTACCAATGAAACTACAAAGACGGGATATTAAAGGTCAAGTTCATTCAGCTGTAAACGACGCGCATGGCCAGTAAGCAAGGGCGTGTTGCCCGAAACCGGTATGGCAATCTGTGTTGGGGGAAAGAACACGTTGACTCCTGCTCCCTCAATAAATGAAAGGAGAAACTTCTACTTGTGTGGCGTCTCGCATTGGGCAACTTGGATTTTGGAATTTGCAAGCGGCGTGCCTAGCCGCTGAGACGCTTTGCCGCGATAATAGCGGACCACGGCTCCGAACCCCTGGGGCCATGTGGAAGTGGCAGTTCCACTATTGCGGGACTGTTAATGCATGACGGCGTTGTTTTGTTCCTCCACGCAACCCACCAAGGGGAATGATATACATGCACGCAGTTTAACAGCACCCACTGTGGAAATAACGAACTACCTTACCCAGAAGGCAACTTACCAATGAAAGTACAAAGACGGGATATTAAAAGTCCAGTTCAATCAGCTGTAAACGACGCGCATGGCCAGTGAGCAAGGGCGTGTTGCCCGAAACCGGTATGGCAATCTGTGTTGGGGGAATGAACACGTTGACTCCTGCTCCCTCAATAAATGAAAGGAGAAACTTCTACTTGTGTGGCGTCTCGCATTGGGCAACTTGGATTTTGGAATTTGCAAGCGGCGTGCCTAGCCGTTGAGACACTCTGCCGCTATAATAGCGGACCATGGCTCCGGACCTCTGGGGCCATGTGGAAGTGGCAGTTCCACTATTGCGGGAGTTTTAATGCATGACGGCGTTGTTTTGTTCCTCCATGCCAACCCACCAAGGGGAATGATATACATGCACGCAGTTTAACAGCACCCACTGTGGAAATAACAAACTACCTTACCCAGAAGGCAACTTACCAATGAAACTAGAAAGACGGGATATTAAAGGTCAAGTTCAATAAGCTGTAAACGACGCGCATTTCCAGTGAGCAAGGGCGTGTTGCCCGAAACCGGTATGGCAATCTGTGTTGGGGGAATTAACACGTTGACTCCTGCTCCCTCAATAAATGAAAGGAGAAACTTCTACTTGTGTGGCGTCTCGCATTGGGCAACTTGGATTTTGGAATTTGCAAGCAGCGTGCCTAGCCGCTGAGACGCTTTGCCGCGATAATAGCGGACCACGGCTCCGAACCCCTGGGGCCATGTGGAAGTGGCAGTTCCACTATTGCGGGACTTTTAATGCATGACGGCGTTGTTTTGTTCCTCCATGCAACCCACCAAGGGGAATGATATACATGCACGCAGTTTAACAGCACCCACTGTGGAAATAACTAACTACCTTACCCAGAAGGCAACTTACCAATGAAACTACAAAGACGGGATATCAAAGGTCAAGTTCAATCATCTGTAAACGAAGCGCATGGCCAGTGAGCAAGGGCGTGTTGCCCAAAACTGGTATGGCAATCTGTGTTGGGGAAATGAACACGTTGACTCCTGCTCCCTCAATAAATGAAAGGAGAAACTTCTACTTGTGTGGCGTCTCATATTGGGCAACTTGGATTTTGGATTTTCAAGCGGCGTGCCTAGCCTCTGAGACGCTCTGCCGCGATAATAGCGGACCACGGCGCCGGACCCCTGGGTCCATGTGGAAGTGGCAGTTCCACTATTGCGGGACTTTTAATGCATGACGGCGTTGTTTTGTTCCTCCATGCAACCCACCAAGGGGAATGATATACATGCACGCAGTTTAACAGCACCCACTGTGGAAATACCGAACTACCTTACCCAGAAGGCAACTTACCAATGAAACTACAAAGACGGGATATTAAAGGTCAAGGTCATTCAGCTGTAAACGACGCGCATGGCCAGTGAGCAAGGGCGTGTTGCCCGAAACCGGTATGGCAATCTGTGTTGGGGGAATGAACACGTTGACTCCTGCTCCCTCAATAAATGAAAGGAGAAAGTTCTACTTGTGTGGCATCTCGCATTGGGCAACTTGGATTTTGGAATTTGCAAGTGGCGTGCCTAGCCGCTGAGGCGCTCTGCCGCGATAATAGCGGACCACGGCTCCGGACCCCTGGGGCCATGTGGAAGTGGCAGTTCCACTATTGCGGGACTTTTAATGCATGACGGCGTTGTTTTGTTCCTCCATGCAACCCACCAAGGGGAATGATATACATGCACGCAGTTTAACAGCACCCACTGTGGAAATAACGAACTACCTTACCCAGAAGGCAACTTACCAATGAAACTACAAAGACGGGATATTAAAGGTCAAGTTCATTCAGCTGTAAACGACGCGCATGGCCAGTGAGCAAGGGCGTGTTGCCCGAAACCGGTATGGCAATCTGTGTTGGGGGAATGAACACGTTGACTCCTGCTCCCTCAATAAATGAAAGGAGAAAGTTCTACTTGTGTGGCGTCTCGCATTGGGCAACTTGGATTTTGGAATTTGCAAGTGGCGTGCCTAGCCGCTGAGGCGCTCTGCCGCGATAATAGCGGACCACGGCTCCGGACCCCTGGGGCCATGTGGAAGTGGCAGTTCCACTATTGCGGGACTTTTAATGCATGACGGCGTTGTTTTGTTCCTCCATGCAACCCACCAAGGGGAATGATATACATGCACGCAGTTTAACAGCACCCACTGTGGAAATAACGGACTACCTTACCCAGAAGGCAACTTACCAATGAAACTACAAAGACGGGATATTAAAGGTCAAGTTCAATCAGCTGTACACGACGCGCATGGCCAGTGAGCAAGGGCGTGTTGCCCGAAACCGGTATGGCAATCTGTATTGGGGGAATGAACACGTTGACTCCTGCTCCCTCAATAAATGAAAGGAGAAAGTTCTACTTGGTGGCGTCTCGCATTGGGCAACTTGGATTTTGGAATTTGCAAGTGGCGTGCCTAGCCGCTGAGGCGCTCTGCCGCGATAATAGCGGACCACGGCTCCGGACCCCTGGGGCCATGTGGAAGTGGCAGTTCCACTATTGCGGGACTTTTAATGCATGACGGCGTTGTTTTGTTCCTCCATGCAACCCACCAAGGGGAATGATATACATGCACGCAGTTTAACAGCACCCACTGTGGAAATAACGAACTACCTTACCCAGAAGGCAACTTACCAATTAAACTACAAAGACGGGATATTAAAGGTCAAGTTCATTCAGCTGTAAACGACGCGCATGGCCAGTGAGCAAGGGCGTGTTGCCCGAAACCGGTATGGCAATCTGTGTTGGGGGAATGAACACGTTGACTCCTGCTCCCTCAATAAATGAAAGGAGAAAGTTCTACTTGTGTGGCGTCTCGCATTGGGCAACTTGGATTTTGGAATTTGTAAGTGGCGTGCCTAGCCGCTGAGGCGCTCTGCAGCGATAATAGCGGACCACGGCTCCGGACCCCTGGGGCCATGTGGAAGTGGCAGTTCCACTATTGCGGGACTTTTAATGCATGACGGCGTTGTTTTGTTCTTCCATGCAACCCACCAAGGGGAATGATATACATGCACGCAGTTTAACATCACCCACTGTGGAAATAACGAACTACCTTACCTAGAAGGCAACTTACCAATGAAACTACAAAGACGGGATATTAAAGGTCAAGTTCACTCAGCTGTAAACGACGCGAATGGCCAGTGAGCAAGGGCGTGTTGCCCGAAACCGGTATGGCAATCTGTGTTGGGGGAATGAACACGTTGACTCCTGCTCCCTCAATAAATGAAAGGAGAAACTTCTACTTGTGTAGCATCTCGCATTGGGCAACTTGGATTTTGGAATTTGCAAGCGGCGTGCCTAGCCGCTGAGACGCTCTGCCGCGATAATAGCGGACCACGGCTCCGGACCCCTGGGGCCATGTGGAAGTGGCAGTTCCACTATTGCGGGACTTTTAATGCATGACGGCGTTGTTTTGTTCCTCCATGCAACCCACCAAGGGGAATGATATACATGCACGCAGTTTAACAGCACCCACTGTGGAAATAACGGACTACCTTACCCAGAAGGCATCTTACCAATGAAACTACAAAGACGGGATATTAAAGGTCAAGTTCAATCAGCTGTAAACGACGCGCATGGCCAGTGAGCAAGGGCGTGTTGCCCGAAACCGGTATGGCAATCTGTGTTGGGGGAATGAACACGTTGACTCCTGCTCCCTCAATAAATGAAAGGAGAAACTTCTACTTGTGTGGCGTCTCGCATTGGGCAACTTGGATTTTGGATTTTCAAGCGGCGTGCCTAGCCTCTGAGACGCTCTGCCGCGATAATAGCAGACCACGGCTCCGGACCCCTGGGGCCATGTGGAAGTGGCAGTTCCACTATTGCGGGACTTTTAATGCATGACGGCGTTGTTTTGTTCCTCCATGCAACCCACCAAGGGGAATGATATACATGCACGCAGTTTAACAGCACCCACTGTGGAAATAACAAACTACCTTACCCAGAAGGCAACTTACCAATGAAACTACAAAGACGGTATATTAAAGGTCAAGTTCATTCAGCTGTAAACGACGCGCATGGCCAGTGAGCAAGGGCGTGTTGCCCGAAACCGGTATGGCAATCTGTATTGGGGGAATGAACACGTTGACTCCTGCTCCCTCAATAAATGAATGGAGAAAGTTCTACTTGTGTGGCGTCTCGCATTGGGCAACTTGGATTTTGGAATTTGCAAGTGGCGTGCCTAGCCGCTGAGGCGCTCTGCCGCGATAATAGCGGACCACGGCTCCGGACCCCTGGGGCCATGTGGAAGTGGCAGTTCCACTATTGCGGGACTTTTAATGCATGACGGCATTGTTTTGTTCTTCCATGCAACCCACCAAGGGGAATGATATACATGCACGCAGTTTAACAGCACCCACTGTGGAAATAACGAACTACCTTACCTAGAAGGCAACTTACCAATGAAACTACAAAGACGGGATATTAAAGGTCAAGTTCACTCAGCTGTAAACGACGCGAATGGCCAGTGAGCAAGGGCGTGTTGCCCGAAACCGGTATGGCAATCTGTGTTGGGGGAATGAACACGTTGACTCCTGCTCCCTCAATAAATGAAAGGAGAAACTTCTACTTGTGTAGCATCTCGCATTGGGCAACTTGGATTTTGGAATTTGCAAGCGGCGTGCCTAGCCGCTGAGACGCTCTGCCGCGATAATAGCGGACCACGGCTCCGGACCCCTGGGGCCATGTGGAAGTGGCAGTTCCACTATTGCGGGACTTTTAATGCATGACGGCGTTGTTTTGTTCCTCCATGCAACCCACCAAGGGGAATGATATACATGCACACAGTTTAACAGCACCCACTGTGGAAATAACGGACTACCTTACCCAGAAGGCATCTTACCAATGAAACTACAAAGACGGGATATTAAAGGTCAAGTTCAATCAGCTGTAAACGACGCGCATGGCCAGTGAGCAAGGGCGTGTTGCCCGAAACCGGTATGGCAATCTGTGTTGGGGGAATGAACACGTTGACTCCTGCTCCCTCAATAAATGAAAGGAGAACCTTCTACTTGTGTGGCGTCTCGCATTGGGCAACTTGGATTTTGCAATCGGCGTGCCTAGCCGCTGAGACGCTCTGCCGCGATAATAGCGGACCACGACTCCGGACCCCTGGGGCCATGTGGAAGTGGGAGTTCCACTATTGCGGGACTTTTAATGCATGACGGCGTTGTTTTGTTCCTCCACGCAACCTACCAAGGGGAATGATATACATGCACACAGTTTAACAGCACCCACTGTGGAAATAACGAACTACCTTACCCAGAAGGCAACTTACCAATGAAACTACAAAGACGGGATATTAAAGGTCAAGTTCAATCAGCTGTAAACAACGCGCATGGCCAGTGAGCAAGGGCGTGTTGCCCGAAACCGTTATGGCAAGCTGTGTTGGGGGAATGAACACGTTGACTCCTGCTCCCTCAATAAATGAAAGGAGAAACTTCTACTTGTGTGGCGTCTCGCATTGGGCAACTTGGATTTTGGAATTTGCAAGCAGCGTACCTAGCCTCTGAGACGCTCTGCCGCGATAATAGCGGACCATGGCTCCGGACCTCTGGGGCCATGTGGAAGTGGCAGTTCCACTATTGCGGGAGTTTTAATGCATGACGGCGTTGTTTTGTTCCTCCATGCAACCCACCAAGGGGAATGATATACATGCACGCAGTTTAACAGCACCCACTGTGGAAATAACTGACTACCTTACCCAGAAGGGAACTTACCAATGAAACTACAAAGATGGGATATTAAAGGTCAAGTTCAATCAGCTGTAAACGACGCGCATGGCCAGTGAGCAAGGGCGTGTTGCCCGAAACCGGTATGGCAATCTGTGTTGGGGGAATGAACGCGTTGACTCCTGCTCCCTCAATAAATGAAAGGAGAAACTTCTACTTGTGTGGCGTCTCGCATTGGGCAACTTGGATTTTGGAATTTGCAAGCGGCGTGCCTAGCCTCTGAGACGCTCTGCCGCGATTATAGCGGACCACGGCTCCGGACCCCTGTGGCCATGTGGAAGTGGCAGTTCCACTATTGCGGGACTTTTAATGCATGACGGCGTTGTTTTGTTCCTCCATGCAACCCACCAAGGGGAATGATATACATGCACGCAGTTTAACAGCACCCACTGTGGAAATAACGAACTACCTTACCCAGAAGGCAACTTACCAATGAAACTACAAAGACGGGATATCAAAGGTCAAGTTCAATCAGCTGTAAACGACGCGCATGGCCAGTGAGCAAGGGCGTGTTGCCCGAAACCGGTATGGCAATCTGTGTTGGGGGAATGAACACGTTGACTCCTGCTCCCTCAATAAATGAAAGGAGAAACTTCTACTTGTGTGGCGTCTCGCATTGGGCAACTTGGATTTTGGAATTTGCAAGCGGCGTGCCTAGCCTCTGAGACGCTCTGCCGCGATAATAGCGGACCACGGCTCCGGAACCCTGGGGCCATGTGGAAGTGGCAGTTCCACTATTGCGGGACTTTTAATGCATGACGGCGTTGTTTTGTTCCTCCATGCAACCCACCAAGGGGAATGATATACATGCACGCAGTTTAACAGCACCCACTGTGGAAATAACGAACTACCTTACCCAGAGGGCAACTTACCAATGAAACTACAAAGACGGGATATTAAAGGTCAAGTTCATTCAGCTGTAAACGACGCGCATGGCCAGTGAGCAAGGGAGTGTTGCCCGAAACCGGTATGGCAATCTGTGTTGGGGGAATGAACACGTTGACTCCTGCTCCCTCAATAAATGAAAGGAGAAAGTTCTACTTGTGTGGCGTCTCGCATTGGGCAACTTGGATTTTGGAATTTGCAAGTGGCGTGCCTAGCCGCTGAGGCGCTCTGCCGCGATAATAGCGGACCATGGCTCCGGACCCCTGGGGCCATGTGGAAGTGGCAGTTCCACTATTGCGGGACTTTTAATGCATGACGGCGTTGTTTTGTTCTTCCATGCAACCCACCAAGGGGAATGATATACATGCACGCAGTTTAACAGCACCCACTGTGGAAATAACGAACAACCTTACCCAGAAGGCAACTTACCAATGAAACTACAAAGACGGGATATTAAAGGTCAAGTTCAATCAGCTGTAAATGACGCGCATGGCCAGTGAGCAAGGGCGTGTTGCCCGAAACCGGTATGGCAATCTGTGTTGGGGGAATGAACACGTTGACTCCTGCTCCGTAAATAAATGAAAGGAGAAACTTCTACTTGTGTGGCGTCTCGCTTTGGGCAACTTGGATTTTGGAATTTGCAAGCGGCGTGCCTAGCCGCTGAGACGCTCTGCCGCGATAATAGCGGACCACGGCTCCGGACCCCTGGGGCCATGTGGAAGTGGCACTTCCACTATTGCGGGACTTTTAATGCATGACAGCGTTGTTTTGTTCCTCCATGCAACCCACCAAGGGGAATGATATACATGCACGCAGTTTAACAGCACCCACTGTGGAAATAACGAACTACCTTACCCAGAAGGCAACTTACCAATGAAACTACAAAGACGGGATATCAAAGGTCAAGTTCAATCAGCTGTAAACGACGCGCATGGCCAGTGAGCACGGGCGTGTTGCCCGAAACCGGTATGGCAATCTGTGTTGGGGGAATGAACACGTTGACTCCTGCTCCCTCAATAAATGAAAGGAGAAACTTCTATTTGTGTGGCGTCTCGCATTGGGCAAGTTGGATTTTGGAATTTGCAAGCGGTGTGCCTAGCCGCTGAGACGCTTTGCCGCGATAATAGCGGACCACGGCTCCGAACCCCTGGGGCCATGTGGAAGTGGCAGTTCCACTATTGCGGGACTTTTAATGCATGACGGCGTTGTTTTGTTCCTCCATGCAACCCACCAAGGGGAATGATATACATGCACGCAGTTTAACAGCACCCACTGTGGAAATAACGAACTACCTTACCCAGAAGGCAACTTACCAATGAAATTACAAAGACGGGATATCAAAGGTCAAGTTCAATCAGCTGTAAACGACGCGCATGGCCAGTGAGCAAGGGCGTGTTGCCCGAAACCGGTATGGCAATCTGTGTTGGGGGAATGAACACGTTGACTCCTGCTCCCTCAATAAATGAAAGGAGAAACTTCTACTTGTGTGGCGTCTCGCATTGGGCAACTTGGATTTTGGATTTTCAAGCGGCGTGCCTAGCCTCTGAGACGCTCTGCCGCGATAATAGCGGACCACAGCTCCGGACCCCTGGGGCCATGTGGAAGTGGCAGTTCCACTATTGGGGGACTTTTAATGCATGACGGCGTTGTTTTGTTCCTCCATGCAACCCACCAAGGGGAATGATATACATGCACGCAGTTTAACAGCACCCACTGTGGAAATAACGAACTACCTTACCCAGAGGGCAACTTACCAATGAAACTACAAAGACGGGATATTAAAGGTCAAGTTCATTCAGCTGTAAACGACGCGCATGGCCAGTGAGCAAGGACGTGTTGCCCGAAACCGGTATGGCAATCTGTGTTGGGGGAATGAACACGTTGACTCCTGCTCCCTCAATAAATGAAAGGAGAAAGTTCTACTTGTGTGGCGTCTCGCATTGGGCAACTTGGATTTTGGAATTTGCAAGTGGCGTGCCTAGCCGCTGAGGCGCTCTGCCGTGATAATAGCGGACCATGGCTCCGGACCCCTGGGGCCATGTGGAAGTGGCAGTTCCACTATTGCGGGACTTTTAATGCATGACGGCGTTGTTTTGTTCTTCCATGCAACCCACCAAGGGGAATGATATACATGCACGCAGTTTAACAGCACCCACTGTGGAAATAACGAACAACCTTACCCAGAAGGCAACTTACCAATGAAACTACAAAGACGGGATATTAAAGGTCAAGTTCAATCAGCTGTAAATGACGCGCATGGCCAGTGAGCAAGGGCGTGTTGCCCGAAACCGGTATGGCAATCTGTGTTGGGGGAATGAACACGTTGACTCCTGCTCCGTAAATAAATGAAAGGAGAAACTTCTACTTGTGTGGCGTCTCGCTTTGGGCAACTTGGATTTTGGAATTTGCAAGCGGCGTGCCTAGCCGCTGAGACGCTCTGCCGCGATAATAGCGGACCACGGCTCCGGACCCCAGGGGCCATGTGGAAGTGGCAGTTCCACTATTGCGGGACTTTTAATGCATGACGGCGTTGTTTTGTTCCTCCATGCAACCCACCAAGGGGAATGATATACATGCACGCAGTTTAACAGCACCCACTGTGGAAATAACGAACTACCTTACCCAGAAGGCAACTTACCAATGAAACTACAAAGACGGGATATCAAAGGTCAAGTTCAATCAGCTGTAAACGACGCGCATGGCCAGTGAGCAAAGCGTGTTGCCCGAAACCGGTATGGCAATCTGTGTTGGGGGAATGAACACGTTGACTCCTGCTCCCTCAATAAATGAAAGGAGAAACTTCTACTTGTGTGGCGTCTCGCATTGGGCAACTTGGATTTTGGATTTTCAAGCGGCGTGCCTAGCCTCTGAGACGCTCTGCCGCGATAATAGCGGACCATGGCTCCGGACCCCTGGGGCCATGTGGAAGCGGCAGTTCCACTATTGCGGGACTTTTAATGCATGACGGCGTTGTTTTGTTCCTCCATGCAACCCACCAAGGGGAATGATATACATGCACGCAGTTTAACAGCACCCACTGTGGAAATAACAAACTACCTTACCCAGAGGGCAACTTACCAATGAAACTACAAAGACGGGATATTAAAGGTCAAGTTCATTCAGCTGTAAACGACGCGCATGGCCAGTAAGCAAGGGCGTGTTGCCCGAAACCGGTATGGCAATCTGTGTTGGGGGAAAGAACACGTTGACTCCTGCTCCCTCAATAAATGAAAGGAGAAACTTCTACTTGTGTGGCGTCTCGCATTGGGCAACTTGGATTTTGGAATTTGCAAGCGGCGTGCCTAGCCGCTGAGACGCTTTGCCGCGATAATAGCGGACCACGGCTCCGAACCCCTGGGGCCATGTGGAAGTGGCAGTTCCACTATTGCGGGACTGTTAATGCATGACGGCGTTGTTTTGTTCCTCCACGCAACCCACCAAGGGGAATGATATACATGCACGCAGTTTAACAGCACCCACTGTGGAAATAACGAACTACCTTACCCAGAAGGCAACTTACCAATGAAAGTACAAAGACGGGATATTAAAAGTCCAGTTCAATCAGCTGTAAACGACGCGCATGGCCAGTGAGCAGGGGCGTGTTGCCCGAAACCGGTATGGCAATCTGTGTTGGAGGAATGAACACGTTGACTCCTGCTCCCTCAATAAATGAAAGGAGAAACTTCTACTTGTGTGGCGTCTCGCATTGGGCAACTTGGATTTTGGAATTTGCAAGCGGCGTGCCTAGCCGTTGAGACACTCTGCCGCTATAATAGCGGACCATGGCTCCGGACCTCTGGGGCCATGTGGAAGTGGCAGTTCCACTATTGCGGGAGTTTTAATGCATGACGGCGTTGTTTTGTTCCTCCATGCAACCCACCAAGGGGAATGATATACATGCACGCAGTTTAACAGCACCCACTGTGGAAATAACAAACTACCTTACCCAGAAGGCAACTTACCAATGAAACTAGAAAGACGGGATATTAAAGGTCAAGTTCAATAAGCTGTAAACGACGCGCATTTCCAGTGAGCAAGGGCGTGTTGCCCGAAACCGGTATGGCAATCTGTGTTGGGGGAATTAACACGTTGACTCCTGCTCCCTCAATAAATGAAAGGAGAAACTTCTACTTGTGTGGCGTCTCGCATTGGGCAACTTGGATTTTGGAATTTGCAAGCAGCGTGCCTAGCCGCTGAGACGCTTTGCCGCGATAATAGCGGACCACGGCTCCGAACCCCTGGGGCCATGTGGAAGTGGCAGTTCCACTATTGCGGGACTTTTAATGCATGACGGCGTTGTTTTGTTCCTCCATGCAACCCACCAAGGGGAATGATATACATGCACGCAGTTTAACAGCACCCACTGTGGAAATAACTAACTACCTTACCCAGAAGGCAACTTACCAATGAAACTACAAAGACGGGATATCAAAGGTCAAGTTCAATCATCTGTAAACGAAGCGCATGGCCAGTGAGCAAGGGCGTGTTGCCCAAAACTGGTATGGCAATCTGTGTTGGGGAAATGAACACGTTGACTCCTGCTCCCTCAATAAATGAAAGGAGAAACTTCTACTTGTGTGGCGTCTCATATTGGGCAACTTGGATTTTGGATTTTCAAGCGGCGTGCCTAGCCTCTGAGACGCTCTGCCGCGATAATAGCGGACCACGGCGCCGGACCCCTGGGTCCATGTGGAAGTGGCAGTTCCACTATTGCGGGACTTTTAATGCATGACGGCGTTGTTTTGTTCCTCCATGCAACCCACCAAGGGGAATGATATACATGCACGCAGTTTAACAGCACCCACTGTGGACATACCGAACTACCTTACCCAGAAGGCAACTTACCAATGAAACTACAAAGACGGGATATTAAAGGTCAAGTTCATTCAGCTGTAAACGACGCGCATGGCCAGTGAGCAAGGGCGTGTTGCCCGAAACCGGTATGGCAATCTGTGTTGGGGGAATGAACACGTTGACTCCTGCTCCCTCAATAAATGAAAGGAGAAAGTTCTACTTGTGTGGCATCTCGCATTGGGCAACTTGGATTTTGGAATTTGCAAGTGGCGTGCCTAGCCGCTGAGGCGCTCTGCCGCGATAATAGCGGACCACGGCTCCGGACCCCTGGGGCCATGTGGAAGTGGCAGTTCCACTATTGCGGGACTTTTAATGCATGACGGCGTTGTTTTGTTCCTCCATGCAACCCACCAAGGGGAATGATATACATGCACGCAGTTTAACAGCACCCACTGTGGAAATAACGAACTACCTTACCCAGAAGGCAACTTACCAATGAAACTACAAAGACGGGATATTAAAGGTCAAGTTCATTCAGCTGTAAACGACGCGCATGGCCAGTGAGCAAGGGCGTGTTGCCCGAAACCGTTATGGCAATCTGTGTTGGGGGAATGAACACGTTGACTCCTGCTCCCTCAATAAATGAAAGGAGAAAGTTCTACTTGTGTGGCGTCTCGCATTGGGCAACTTGGATTTTGGAATTTGCAAGTGGCGTGCCTAGCCGCTGAGGCGCTCTGCCGCGATAATAGCGGACCACGGCTCCGGACCCCTGGGGCCATGTGGAAGTGGCAGTTCCACTATTGCGGGACTTTTAATGCATGACGGCGTTGTTTTGTTCCTCCATGCAACCCACCAAGGGGAATGATATACATGCACGCAGTTTAACAGCACCCACTGTGGAAATAACGGACTACCTTACCCAGAAGGCAACTTACCAATGAAACTACAAAGACGGGATATTAAAGGTCAAGTTCAATCAGCTGTAAACGACGCGCATGGCCAGTGAGCAAGGGCGTGTTGCCCGAAACCGGTATGGCAATCTGTATTGGGGGAATGAACACGTTGACTCCTGCTCCCTCAATAAATGAAAGGAGAAAGTTCTACTTGGTGGCGTCTCGCATTGGGCAACTTGGATTTTGGAATTTGCAAGTGGCGTGCCTAGCCGCTGAGGCGCTCTGCCGCGATAATAGCGGACCACGGCTCCGGACCCCTGGGGCCATGTGGAAGTGGCAGTTCCACTATTGCGGGACTTTTAATGCATGACGGCGTTGTTTTGTTCCTCCATGCAACCCACCAAGGGGAATGATATACATGCACGCAGTTTAACAGCACCCACTGTGGAAATAACGAACTACCTTACCCAGAAGGCAACTTACCAATGAAACTACAAAGACGGGATATTAAAGGTCAAGTTCATTCAGCTGTAAACGACGCGCATGGCCAGTGAGCAAGGGCGTGTTGCCCGAAACCGGTATGGCAATCTGTGTTGGGGGAATGAACACGTTGACTCCTGCTCCCTCAATAAATGAAAGGAGAAAGTTCTACTTGTGTGGCGTCTCGCATTGGGCAACTTGGATTTTGGAATTTGTAAGTGGCGTGCCTAGCCGCTGAGGCGCTCTGCAGCGATAATAGCGGACCACGGCTCCGGACCCCTGGGGCCATGTGGAAGTGGCAGTTCCACTATTGCGGGACTTTTAATGCATGACGGCGTTGTTTTGTTCTTCCATGCAACCCACCAAGGGGAATGATATACATGCACGCAGTTTAACATCACCCACTGTGGAAATAACGAACTACCTTACCTAGAAGGCAACTTACCAATGAAACTACAAAGACGGGATATTAAAGGTCAAGTTCACTCAGCTGTAAACGACGCGAATGGCCAGTGAGCAAGGGCGTGTTGCCCGAAACCGGTATGGCAATCTGTGTTGGGGGAATGAACACGTTGACTCCTGCTCCCTCAATAAATGAAAGGAGAAACTTCTACTTGTGTAGCATCTCGCATTGGGCAACTTGGATTTTGGAATTTGCAAGCGGCGTGCCTAGCCGCTGAGACGCTCTGCCGCGATAATAGCGGACCACGGCTCCGGACCCCTGGGGCCATGTGGAAGTGGCAGTTCCACTATTGCGGGACTTTTAATGCATGACGGCGTTGTTTTGTTCCTCCATGCAACCCACCAAGGGGAATGATATACATGCACGCAGTTTAACAGCACCCACTGTGGAAATAACGGACTACCTTACCCAGAAGGCATCTTACCAATGAAACTACAAAGACGGGATATTAAAGGTCAAGTTCAATCAGCTGTAAACGACGCGCATGGCCAGTGAGCAAGGGCGTGTTGCCCGAAACCGGTATGGCAATCTGTGTTGGGGGAATGAACACGTTGACTCCTGCTCCCTCAATAAATGAAAGGAGAAACTTCTACTTGTGTGGCGTCTCGCATTGGGCAACTTGGATTTTGGATTTTCAAGCGGCGTGCCTAGCCTCTGAGACGCTCTGCCGCGATAATAGCAGACCACGGCTCCGGACCCCTGGGGCCATGTGGAAGTGGCAGTTCCACTATTGCGGGACTTTTAATGCATGACGGCGTTGTTTTGTTCCTCCATGCAACCCACCAAGGGGAATGATATACATGCACGCAGTTTAACAGCACCCACTGTGGAAATAACAAACTACCTTACCCAGAAGGCAACTTACCAATGAAACTACAAAGACGGTATATTAAAGGTCAAGTTCATTCAGCTGTAAACGACGCGCATGGCCAGTGAGCAAGGGCGTGTTGCCCGAAACCGGTATGGCAATCTGTATTGGGGGAATGAACACGTTGACTCCTGCTCCCTCAATAAATGAATGGAGAAAGTTCTACTTGTGTGGCGTCTCGCATTGGGCAACTTGGATTTTGGAATTTGCAAGTGGCGTGCCTAGCCGCTGAGGCGCTCTGCCGCGATAATAGCGGACCACGGCTCCGGACCCCTGGGGCCATGTGGAAGTGGCAGTTCCACTATTGCGGGACTTTTAATGCATGACGGCGTTGTTTTGTTCTTCCATGCAACCCACCAAGGGGAATGATATACATGCACGCAGTTTAACAGCACCCACTGTGGAAATAACGAACTACCTTACCTAGAAGGCAACTTACCAATGAAACTACAAAGACGGGATATTAAAGGTCAAGTTCACTCAGCTGTAAACGACGCGAATGGCCAGTGAGCAAGGGCGTGTTGCCCGAAACCGGTATGGCAATCTGTGTTGGGGGAATGAACACGTTGACTCCTGCTCCCTCAATAAATGAAAGGAGAAACTTCTACTTGTGTAGCATCTCGCATTGGGCAACTTGGATTTTGGAATTTGCAAGCGGCGTGCCTAGCCGCTGAGACGCTCTGCCGCGATAATAGCGGACCACGGCTCCGGACCCCTGGGGCCATGTGGAAGTGGCAGTTCCACTATTGCGGGACTTTTAATGCATGACGGCGTTGTTTTGTTCCTCCATGCAACCCACCAAGGGGAATGATATACATGCACACAGTTTAACAGCACCCACTGTGGAAATAACGGACTACCTTACCCAGAAGGCATCTTACCAATGAAACTACAAAGACGGGATATTAAAGGTCAAGTTCAATCAGCTGTAAACGACGCGCATGGCCAGTGAGCAAGGGCGTGTTGCCCGAAACCGGTATGGCAATCTGTGTTGGGGGAATGAACACGTTGACTCCTGCTCCCTCAATAAATGAAAGGAGAACCTTCTACTTGTGTGGCGTCTCGCATTGGGCAACTTGGATTTTGCAATCGGCGTGCCTAGCCGCTGAGACGCTCTGCCGCGATAATAGCGGACCACGACTCCGGACCCCTGGGGCCATGTGGAAGTGGGAGTTCCACTATTGCGGGACTTTTAATGCATGACGGCGTTGTTTTGTTCCTCCATGCAACCTACCAAGGGGAATGATATACATGCACACAGTTTAACAGCACCCACTGTGGAAATAACGAACTACCTTACCCAGAAGGCAACTTACCAATGAAACTACAAAGACGGGATATTAAAGGTCAAGTTCAATCAGCTGTAAACAACGCGCATGGCCAGTGAGCAAGGGCGTGTTGCCCGAAACCGTTATGGCAAGCTGTGTTGGGGGAATGAACACGTTGACTCCTGCTCCCTCAATAAATGAAAGGAGAAACTTCTACTTGTGTGGCGTCTCGCATTGGGCAACTTGGATTTTGGAATTTGCAAGCAGCGTACCTAGCCTCTGAGACGCTCTGCCGCGATAATAGCGGACCATGGCTCCGGACCTCTGGGGCCATGTGGAAGTGGCAGTTCCACTATTGCGGGAGTTTTAATGCATGACGGCGTTGTTTTGTTCCTCCATGCAACCCACCAAGGGGAATGATATACATGCACGCAGTTTAACAGCACCCACTGTGGAAATAACTGACTACCTTACCCAGAAGGGAACTTACCAATGAAACTACAAAGATGGGATATTAAAGGTCAAGTTCAATCAGCTGTAAACGACGCGCATGGCCAGTGAGCAAGGGCGTGTTGCCCGAAACCGGTATGGCAATCTGTGTTGGGGGAATGAACGCGTTGACTCCTGCTCCCTCAATAAATGAAAGGAGAAACTTCTACTTGTGTGGCGTCTCGCATTGGGCAACTTGGATTTTGGAATTTGCAAGCGGCGTGCCTAGCCTCTGAGACGCTCTGCCGCGATTATAGCGGACCACGGCTCCGGACCCCTGTGGCCATGTGGAAGTGGCAGTTCCACTATTGCGGGACTTTTAATGCATGACGGCGTTGTTTTGTTCCTCCATGCAACCCACCAAGGGGAATGATATACATGCACGCAGTTTAACAGCACCCACTGTGGAAATAACGAACTACCTTACCCAGAAGGCAACTTACCAATGAAACTACAAAGACGGGATATCAAAGGTCAAGTTCAATCAGCTGTAAACGACGCGCATGGCCAGTGAGCAAGGGCGTGTTGCCCGAAACCGGTATGGCAATCTGTGTTGTGGGAATGAACACGTTGACTCCTGCTCCCTCAATAAATGAAAGGAGAAACTTCTACTTGTGTGGCGTCTCGCATTGGGCAACTTGGATTTTGGAATTTGCAAGCGGCGTGCCTAGCCTCTGAGACGCTCTGCCGCGATAATAGCGGACCACGGCTCCGGAACCCTGGGGCCATGTGGAAGTGGCAGTTCCACTATTGCGGGACTTTTAATGCATGACGGCGTTGTTTTGTTCCTCCATGCAACCCACCAAGGGGAATGATATACATGCACGCAGTTTAACAGCACCCACTGTGGAAATAACGAACTACCTTACCCAGAGGGCAACTTACCAATGAAACTACAAAGACGGGATATTAAAGGTCAAGTTCATTCAGCTGTAAACGACGCGCATGGCCAGTGAGCAAGGGAGTGTTGCCCGAAACCGGTATGGCAATCTGTGTTGGGGGAATGAACACGTTGACTCCTGCTCCCTCAATAAATGAAAGGAGAAAGTTCTACTTGTGTGGCGTCTCGCATTGGGCAACTTGGATTTTGGAATTTGCAAGTGGCGTGCCTAGCCGCTGAGGCGCTCTGCCGCGATAATAGCGGACCATGGCTCCGGACCCCTGGGGCCATGTGGAAGTGGCAGTTCCACTATTGCGGGACTTTTAATGCATGACGGCGTTGTTTTGTTCTTCCATGCAACCCACCAAGGGGAATGATATACATGCACGCAGTTTAACAGCACCCACTGTGGAAATAACGAACAACCTTACCCAGAAGGCAACTTACCAATGAAACTACAAAGACGGGATATTAAAGGTCAAGTTCAATCAGCTGTAAATGACGCGCATGGCCAGTGAGCAAGGGCGTGTTGCCCGAAACCGGTATGGCAATCTGTGTTGGGGGAATGAACATGTTGACTCCTGCTCCGTAAATAAATGAAAGGAGAAACTTCTACTTGTGTGGCGTCTCGCTTTGGGCAACTTGGATTTTGGAATTTGCAAGCGGCGTGCCTAGCCGCTGAGACGCTCTGCCGCGATAATAGCGGACCACGGCTCCGGACCCCTGGGGCCATGTGGAAGTGGCACTTCCACTATTGCGGGACTTTTAATGCATGACAGCGTTGTTTTGTTCCTCCATGCAACCCACCAAGGGGAATGATATACATGCACGCAGATTAACAGCACCCACTGTGGAAATAACGAACTACCTTACCCAGAAGCCAACTTACCAATGAAACTACAAAGACGGGATATCAAAGGTCAAGTTCAATCAGCTGTAAACGACGCGCATGGCCAGTGAGCACGGGCGTGTTGCCCGAAACCGGTATGGCAATCTGTGTTGGGGGAATGAACACGTTGACTCCTGCTCCCTCAATAAATGAAAGGAGAAACTTCTATTTGTGTGGCGTCTCGCATTGGGCAAGTTGGATTTTGGAATTTGCAAGCGGTGTGCCTAGCCGCTGAGACGCTTTGCCGCGATAATAGCGGACCACGGCTCCGAACCCCTGGGGCCATGTGGAAGTGGCAGTTCCACTATTGCGGGACTTTTAATGCATGACGGCGTTGTTTTGTTCCTCCATGCAACCCACCAAGGGGAATGATATACATGCACGCAGTTTAACAGCACCCACTGTGGAAATAACAAACTACCTTACCCAGAAGGCAACTTACCAATGAAATTACAAAGACGGGATATCAAAGGTCAAGTTCAATCAGCTGTAAACGACGCGCATGGCCAGTGAGCAAGGGCGTGTTGCCCGAAACCGGTATGGCAATCTGTGTTGGGGGAATGAACACGTTGACTCCTGCTCCCTCAATAAATGAAAGGAGAAACTTCTACTTGTGTGGCGTCTCGCATTGGGCAACTTGGATTTTGGATTTTCAAGCGGCGTGCCTAGCCTCTGAGACGCTCTGCCGCGATAATAGCGGACCACGGCTCCGGACCCCTGGGGCCATGTGGAAGTGGCAGTTCCACTATTGCGGGACTTTTAATGCATGACGGCGTTGTTTTGTTCCTCCATGCAACCCACCAAGGGGAATGATATACATGCACGCAGTTTAACAGCACCCACTGTGGAAATAACGAACTACCTTACCCAGAGGGCAACTTACCAATGAAACTACAAAGACGGGATATTAAAGGTCAAGTTCATTCAGCTGTAAACGACGCGCATGGCCAGTGAGCAAGGACGTGTTGCCCGAAACCGGCATGGCAATCTGTGTTGGGGGAATGAACACGTTGACTCCTGCTCCCTCAATAAATGAAAGGAGAAAGTTCTACTTGTGTGGCGTCTCGCATTGGGCAACTTGGATTTTGGAATTTGCAAGTGGCGTGCCTAGCCGCTGAGGCGCTCTGCCGTGATAATAGCGGACCATGGCTCCGGACCCCTGGGGCCATGTGGAAGTGGCAGTTCCACTATTGCGGGACTTTTAATGCATGACGGCGTTGTTTTGTTCTTCCATGCAACCCACCAAGGGGAATGATATACATGCACGCAGTTTAACAGCACCCACTGTGGAAATAACGAACAACCTTACCCAGAAGGCAACTTACCAATGAAACTACAAAGACGGGATATTAAAGGTCAAGTTCAATCAGCTGTAAATGACGCGCATGGCCAGTGAGCAAGGGCGTGTTGCCCGAAACCGGTATGGCAATCTGTGTTGGGGGAATGAACACGTTGACTCCTGCTCCGTAAATAAATGAAAGGAGAAACTTCTACTTGTGTGGCGTCTCGCTTTGGGCAACTTGGATTTTGGAATTTGCAAGCGGTGTGCCTAGCCGCTGAGACGCTCTGCCGCGATAATAGCGGACCACGGCTCCGGACCCCTGGGGCCATGTGGAAGTGGCAGTTCCACTATTGCGGGACTTTTAATGCATGACGGCGTTGTTTTGTTCCTCCATGCAACCCACCAAGGGGAATGATATACATGCACGCAGTTTAACAGCACCCACTGTGGAAATAACGAACTACCTTACCCAGAAGGCAACTTACCAATGAAACTACAAAGACGGGATATCAAAGGTCAAGTTCAATCAGCTGTAAACGACGCGCATGGCCAGTGAGCAAAGCGTGTTGCCCGAAACCGGTATGGCAATCTGTGTTGGGGGAATGAACACGTTGACTCCTGCTCCCTCAATAAATGAAAGGAGAAACTTCTACTTGTGTGGCGTCTCGCATTGGGCAACTTGGATTTTGGATTTTCAAGCGGCGTGCCTAGCCTCTGAGACGCTCTGCCGCGATAATAGCGGACCATGGCTCCGGACCCCTGGGGCCATGTGGAAGCGGCAGTTCCACTATTGCGGGACTTTTAATGCATGACGGCGTTGTTTTGTTCCTCCATGCAACCCACCAAGGGGAATGATATACATGCACGCAGTTTAACAGCACCCACTGTGGAAATAACGAACTACCTTACCCAGAGGGCAACTTACCAATGAAACTACAAAGACGGGATATTAAAGGTCAAGTTCATTCAGCTGTAAACGACGCGCATGGCCAGTAAGCAAGGGCGTGTTGCCCGAAACCGGTATGGCAATCTGTGTTGGGGGAAAGAACACGTTGACTCCTGCTCCCTCAATAAATGAAAGGAGAAACTTCTACTTGTGTGGCGTCTCGCATTGGGCAACTTGGATTTTGGAATTTGCAAGCGGCGTGCCTAGCCGCTGAGACGCTTTGCCGCGATAATAGCGGACCACGGCTCCGAACCCCTGGGGCCATGTGGAAGTGGCAGTTCCACTATTGCGGGACTGTTAATGCATAACGGCGTTGTTTTGTTCCTCCACGCAACCCACCAAGGGGAATGATATACATGCACGCAGTTTAACAGCACCCACTGTGGAAATAACGAACTACCTTACCCAGAAGGCAACTTACCAATGAAAGTACAAAGACGGGATATTAAAAGTCCAGTTCAATCAGCTGTAAACGACGCGCATGGCCAGTGAGCAAGGGCGTGTTGCCCGAAACCGGTATGGCAATCTGTGTTGGGGGAATGAACACGTTGACTCCTGCTCCCTCAATAAATGAAAGGAGAAACTTCTACTTGTGTGGCGTCTCGCATTGGGCAACTTGGATTTTGGAATTTGCAAGCGGCGTGCCTAGCCGTTGAGACACTCTGCCGCTATAATAGCGGACCATGGCTCCGGACCTCTGGGGCCATGTGGAAGTGGCAGTTCCACTATTGCGGGAGTTTTAATGCATGACGGCGTTGTTTTGTTCCTCCATGCAACCCACCAAGGGGAATGATATACATGCACGCAGTTTAACAGCACCCACTGTGGAAATAACAAACTACCTTACCCAGAAGGCAACTTACCAATGAAACTAGAAAGACGGGATATTAAAGGTCAAGTTCAATAAGCTGTAAACGACGCGCATTTCCAGTGAGCAAGGGCGTGTTGCCCGAAACCGGTATGGCAATCTGTGTTGGGGGAATTAACACGTTGACTCCTGCTCCCTCAATAAATGAAAGGAGAAACTTCTACTTGTGTGGCGTCTCGCATTGGGCAACTTGGATTTTGGAATTTGCAAGCAGCGTGCCTAGCCGCTGAGACGCTTTGCCGCGATAATAGCGGACCACGGCTCCGAACCCCTGGGGCCATGTGGAAGTGGCAGTTCCACTATTGCGGGACTTTTAATGCATGACGGCGTTGTTTTGTTCCTCCATGCAACCCACCAAGGGGAATGATATACATGCACGCAGTTTAACAGCACCCACTGTGGAAATAACTAACTACCTTACCCAGAAGGCAACTTACCAATGAAACTACAAAGACGGGATATCAAAGGTCAAGTTCAATCATCTGTAAACGAAGCGCATGGCCAGTGAGCAAGGGCGTGTTGCCCAAAACTGGTATGGCAATCTGTGTTGGGGAAATGAACACGTTGACTCCTGCTCCCTCAATAAATGAAAGGAGAAACTTCTACTTGTGTGGCGTCTCATATTGGGCAACTTGGATTTTGGATTTTCAAGCGGCGTGCCTAGCCTCTGAGACGCTCTGCCGCGATAATAGCGGACCACGGCGCCGGACCCCTGGGTCCATGTGGAAGTGGCAGTTCCACTATTGCGGGACTTTTAATGCATGACGGCCTTGTTTTGTTCCTCCATGCAACCCACCAAGGGGAATGATATACATGCACGCAGTTTAACAGCACCCACTGTGGAAATACCGAACTACCTTACCCAGAAGGCAACTTACCAATGAAACTACAAAGACGGGATATTAAAGGTCAAGTTCATTCAGCTGTAAACGACGCGCATGGCCAGTGAGCAAGGGCGTGTTGCCCGAAACCGGTATGGCAATCTGTGTTGGGGGAATGAACACGTTGACTCCTGCTCCCTCAATAAATGAAAGGAGAAAGTTCTACTTGTGTGGCATCTCGCATTGGGCAACTTGGATTTTGGAATTTGCAAGTGGCGTGCCTAGCCGCTGAGGCGCTCTGCCGCGATAATAGCGGACCACGGCTCCGGACCCCTGGGGCCATGTGGAAGTGGCAGTTCCACTATTGCGGGACTTTTAATGCATGACGGCGTTGTTTTGTTCCTCCATGCAACCCACCAAGGGGAATGATATACATGCACGCAGTTTAACAGCACCCACTGTGGAAATAACGAACTACCTTACCCAGAAGGCAACTTACCAATGAAACTACAAAGACGGGATATTAAAGGTCAAGTTCATTCAGCTGTAAACGACGCGCATGGCCAGTGAGCAAGGGCGTGTTGCCCGAAACCGGTATGGCAATCTGTGTTGGGGGAATGAACACGTTGACTCCTGCTCCCTCAATAAATGAAAGGAGAAAGTTCTACTTGTGTGGCGTCTCGCATTGGGCAACTTGGATTTTGGAATTTGCAAGTGGCGTGCCTAGCCGCTGAGGCGCTCTGCCGCGATAATAGCGGACCACGGCTCCGGACCCCTGGGGCCATGTGGAAGTGGCAGTTCCACTATTGCGGGACTTTTAATGCATGACGGCGTTGTTTTGTTCCTCCATGCAACCCACCAAGGGGAATGATATACATGCACGCAGTTTAACAGCACCCACTGTGGAAATAACGGACTACCTTACCCAGAAGGCAACTTACCAATGAAACTACAAAGACGGGATATTAAAGGTCAAGTTCAATCAGCTGTAAACGACGCGCATGGCCAGTGAGCAAGGGCGTGTTGCCCGAAACCGGTATGGCAATCTGTATTGGGGGAATGAACACGTTGACTCCTGCTCCCTCAATAAATGAAAGGAGAAAGTTCTACTTGGTGGCGTCTCGCATTGGGCAACTTGGATTTTGGAATTTGCAAGTGGCGTGCCTAGCCGCTGAGGCGCTCTGCCGCGATAATAGCGGACCACGGCTCCGGACCCCTGGGGCCATGTGGAAGTGGCAGTTCCACTATTGCGGGACTTTTAATGCATGACGGCGTTGTTTTGTTCTTCCATGCAACCCACCAAGGGGAATGATATACATGCACGCAGTTTAACAGCACCCACTGTGGAAATAACAAACTACCTTACCCAGAAGGCAACTTACCAATGAAACTACAAAGACGGGATATTAAAGGTCAAGTTCAATCAGCTGTAAACGACGCGCATGGCCAGTGAGCAAGGGCGTGTTGCCCGAAACCGGTATGGCAATCTGTGTTGGGGGAATGAACACGTTGACTCCTGCTCCCTCAATAAATGAAAGGAGAAACTTCTACTTGTGTAGCATCTCGCATTGGGCAACTTGGATTTTGGAATTTGCAAGCGGCGTGCCTAGCCGCTGAGACGCTCTGCCACGATAATAGCGGACCACGGCTCCGGACCCCTGGGGCAATGTGGAAGTGGCAGTTCCACTATTGCGGGACTTTTAATGCATGACGGCGTTGTTTTGTTCCTCCATGCAACCCACCAAGGAGAATGATATACATGCACGCAGTTTAACAGCACCCACTGTGGAAATAACGAACTACCTTACCCAGAAGGCAACTTACCAATGAAACTACAAAGACGGGATATCAAAGGTCAAGTTCAATCAGCTGTAAACGACGCGCATGGCCAGTGAGCAAGGGCATGTTGCCCGAAACCGGTATGGCAATCTGTGTTGGGGGAATGAACACGTTGACTCCTGCTCCCTCAATAAATGAAAGGAGAAACTTCTTCTTGTGTGGCGTCTCGCATTGGGCAACTTGGATTTTGGATTTTCAAGCGGCGTGCCTAGCCTCTGAGACGCTCTGCCGCGATAATAGCAGACCACGGCTCCAGACTCCTGGGGCCATGTGGAAGTGGCAGTTCCACTATTGCGGGACTTTTAATGCATGACGGCGTTGTTTTGTTCCTCCATGCAACCCACCAAGGGATATGATATACATGCACGCAGTTTAACAGCACCCACTGTGGAAATAACGAACTACCTTACCCAGAAGGCAACTTACCAATGAAACTACAAAGACGGGATATTAAAGGTCAAGCTCATTCAGCTGTAAACGACGCGCATGGCCAGTGAGCAAGGGCGTGTTGCCCGAAACCGGTATGGCAATCTGTGTTGGGGGAATGAACACGTTGACTCCTGCTCCCTCAATAAATGAAAGGAGAAACTTCTACTTGTGTAGCATCTCGCATTGGGCAACTTGGATTTTGGAATTTGCAAGCGGCGTGCCTAGCCGCTGAGACGCTCTGCCGCGATAATAGCGGACCACGGCTCCGGACCCCTGGGGCCATGTGGAAGTGGCAGTTCCACTATTGCGGGACTTTTAATGCATGACGGCGTTGTTTTGTTCCTCCATGCAACCCACCAAGGGGAATGATATACATGCACGCAGTTTAACAGCACCCACTGTGGAAATAACGGACTACCTTACCCAGAAGGCATCTTACCAATGAAACTACAAAGACGGGATATTAAAGGTCAAGTTCAATCAGCTGTAAACGACGCGCATGGCCAGTGAGCAAGGGCGTGTTGCCCGAAACCGGTATGGCAATCTGTGTTGGGGGAATGAACACGTTGACTCCTGCTCCCTCAATAAATGAAAGGAGAAACTTCTACTTGTGTGGCGTCTCGCATTGGGCAACTTGGATTTTGGATTTTCAAGCGGCGTGCCTAGCCTCTGAGACGCTCTGCCGCGATAATAGCAGACCACGGCTCCGGACCCCTGGGGCCATGTGGAAGTGGCAGTTCCACTATTGCGGGACTTTTAATGCATGACGGCGTTGTTTTGTTCCTCCATGCAACCCACCAAGGGGAATGACATACATGCACGCAGTTTAACAGCACCCACTGTGGAAATAACAAACTACCTTACCCAGAAGGCAACTTACCAATGAAACTACAAAGACGGTATATTAAAGGTCAAGTTCATTCAGCTGTAAACGACGCGCATGGCCAGTGAGCAAGGGCGTGTTGCCCGAAACCGGTATGGCAATCTGTGTTGGGGGAATGAACACGTTGACTCCTGCTCCCTCAATAAATGAATGGAGAAAGTTCTACTTGTGTGGCGTCTCGCATTGGGCAACTTGGATTTTGGAATTTGCAAGTGGCGTGCCTAGCCGCTGAGGCGCTCTGCCACGATAATAGCGGACCACGGCTCCGGACCCCTGGGGCCATGTGGAAGTGGCAGTTCCACTATTGCGGGACTTTTAATGCATGACGGCGTTGTTTTGTTCTTCCATGCAACCCACCAAGGGGAATGATATACATGCACGCAGTTTAACAGCACCCACTGTGGAAATAACGAACTACCTTACCTAGAAGGCAACTTACCAATGAAACTACAAAGACGGGATATTAAAGGTCAAGTTCACTCAGCTGTAAACGACGCGAATGGCCAGTGAGCAAGGGCGTGTTGCCCGAAACCGGTATGGCAATCTGTGTTGGGGGAATGAACACGTTGACTCCTGCTCCCTCAATAAATGAAAGGAGAAACTTCTACTTGTGTAGCATCTCGCATTGGGCAACTTGGATTTTGGAATTTGCAAGCGGCGTGCCTAGCCGCTGAGACGCTCTGCCGCGATAATAGCGGACCACGGCTCCGGACCCCTGGGGCCATGTGGAAGTGGCAGTTCCACTATTGCGGGACTTTTAATGCATGACGGCGTTGTTTTGTTCCTCCATGCAACCCACCAAGGGGAATGATATACATGCACGCAGTTTAACAGCACCCACTGTGGAAATAACGGACTACCTTACCCAGAAGGCATCTTACCAATGAAACTACAAAGACGGGATATTAAAGGTCAAGTTCAATCAGCTGTAAACGACGCGCATGGCCAGTGAGCAAGGGCGTGTTGCCCGAAACCGGTATGGCAATCTGTGTTGGGGGAATGAACACGTTGACTCCTGCTCCCTCAATAAATGAAAGGAGAAACTTCTACTTGTGTGGCGTCTCGCATTGGGCAACTTGGATTTTGCAATCGGCGTGCCTAGCCGCTGAGACGCTCTGCCGCGATAATAGCGGACCACGACTCCGGACCCCTGGGGCCATGTGGAAGTGGGAGTTCCACTATTGCGGGACTTTTAATGCATGACGGCGTTGTTTTGTTCCTCCATGCAACCTACCAAGATGAATGATATACATGCACACAGTTTAACAGCACCCACTGTGGAAATAACGAACTACCTTACCCAGAAGGCAACTTACCAATGAAACTACAAAGACGGGATATTAAAGGTCAAGTTCAATCAGCTGTAAACAACGCGCATGGTCAGTGAGCAAGGGCGTGTTGCCCGAAACCGTTATGGCAAGCTGTGTTGGGGGAATGAACACGTTGACTCCTGCTCCCTCAATAAATGAAAGGAGAAACTTCTACTTGTGTGGCGTCTCGCATTGGGCAACTTGGATTTTGGAATTTGCAAGCAGCGTGCCTAGCCTCTGAGACGCTCTGCTGCGATAATAGCGGACCATGGCTCCGGACCTCTGGGGCCATGTGGAAGTGGCAGTTCCACTATTGCGGGAGTTTTAATGCATGACGGCGTTGTTTTGTTCCTCCATGCAACCCACCAAGGGGAATGATATACATGCACGCAGTTTAACAGCACCCACTGTGGAAATAACTGACTACCTTACCCAGAAGGGAACTTACCAATGAAACTACAAAGATGGGATATTAAAGGTCAAGTTCAATCAGCTGTAAACGACGCGCATGGCCAGTGAGCAAGGGCGTGTTGCCCGAAACCGGTATGGCAATCTGTGTTGGGGGAATGAACGCGTTGACTCCTGCTCCCTCAATAAATGAAAGGAGAAACTTCTACTTGTGTGGCGTCTCGCATTGGGCAACTTGGATTTTGGAATTTGCAAGCGGCGTGCCTAGCCGCTGAGACGCTCTGCCGCGATAACAGCGGACCACGGCTCCGGACCCCTGGGGCCATGTGGAAGTGGCAGTTCCACTATTGCGGGACTTTTAATGCATGACGGCGTTGTTTTGTTCCTCCATGCAACCCACCAAGGGGAATGATATACATGCACACAGTTTAACAGCACCAACTGTGGAAATAATGAACTACCTTACCCAGAAGGCAACTTACCAATGAAACTACAAAGACGGGATATTAAAGGTCAAGTTCAATCAGCTGTAAACGACGCGCATGGCCAGTGAGCAAGGGCGTGTTGCCCGAAACCGGTATGGCAATCTGTGTTGGGGGAATGAACACGTTGACTCCTGCTCCCTCAATAAATGAAAGGAGAAACTTCTACTTGTGTGGCGTCTCGCATTGGGCAACTTGGATTTTGGAATTTGCAAGCGGCGTGCCTAGCCGCTGAGACGCTTTGCCGCGATAATAGCGGACCACGGATCCGAACCCCTGGGGCCATGTGGAAGTGGCAGTTCCACTATTGCGGGACTTTTAATGCATGACGGCGTTGTTCTGTTCCTCCATGCAACCCACCAAGGGGAATGATATACATGCGCGCAGTTTAACAGCACCCACTGTGGAAATAATGAACTACCTTACCCAGAAGGCAACTTACCAATGAAACTACAAAGACGGAATATCAAAGGTCAAGTTTAATCAGTTGTAAACGACGCTCATGGCCAGTGAGCAAGGGCGTGTTGCCCGAAACCGGTATGGCAATCTGTGTTGGGGGAATGAACACGTTGACTCCTGCTCCCTCAATAAATGAAAGGAGAAACTTCTACTTGTGTGGCGTCTCGCATTGGGCAACTTGGATTTTGGATTTTCAAGCGGCGTGCCTAGCCTCTGAGACGCTCTGCCGCGATTATAGCGGACCACGGCTCCGGACCCCTGTGGCCATGTGGAAGTGGCAGTTCCACTATTGCGGGACTTTTAATGCATGACGGCGTTGTTTTGTTCCTCCATGCAACCCACCAAGGGGAATGATATACATGCACGCAGTTTAACAGCACCCACTGTGGAAATAACGAACTACCTTACCCAGAGGGCAACTTACCAATGAAACTACAAAGACGGGATATTAAAGGTCAAGTTCATTCAGCTGTAAACGACGCGCATGGCCAGTGAGCAAGGGCGTGTTGCCCGAAACCGGTATGGCAATCTGTGTTGGGGAATGAACACGTTGACTCCTGCTCCCTCAATAAATGAAAGTAGAAACATCTACTTGTGTGGCGTCTCGCATTGGGCAACTTGGATTTTGGAATTTGCAAGCTGTGTGCCTAGCCGCTGAGACGCTTTGCCGCGATAATAGCGGACCACGGCTCCGAACCCCTGGGGCCATGTGGAAGTGGCAGTTCCACTATTGCGGGACTTTTAATGCATGACGGCGTTGTTTTGTTCCTCCATGCAACCCACCAAGGGGAATGATATACATGCATGCAGTTTAACAGCACCCACTGTGGAAATAACGAACTACCTTACCCAGAAGGCAACTTACCAATGAAACTACAAAGACGGGATATCAAAGGTCAAGTTCAATCAGCTGTAAACGACGCGCATGGCCAGTGAGCAAGGGCGTGTTGCCCGAAACCGGTATGGCAATCTGTGTTGGGGGAATGAACACGTTGACTCCTGCTCCCTCAATAAATGAAAGGAGAAACTTCTACTTGTGTGGCGT
Source organism: Triturus cristatus (assembly GCF_964204655.1). Taxonomy (NCBI): domain Eukaryota; kingdom Metazoa; phylum Chordata; class Amphibia; order Caudata; family Salamandridae; genus Triturus; species Triturus cristatus. The sequence continues at coordinate 196,067,896 of NC_140579.1, forward strand.
CTCGCATTGGGCAACTTGGATTTTGGAATTTGCAAGCGGCGTGCCTAGCCTCTGAGACGCTCTGCCGCGATAATAGCGGACCACGGCTCCGGAACCCTGGGGCCATGTGGAAGTGGCAGTTCCACTATTACGGGACTTTTAATGCATGACGGCGTTGTTTTGTTCCTCCATGCAACCCACCAAGGGGAATGATATACATGCACGCAGTTTAACAGCACCCACTGTGGAAATAACGAACTACCTTACCCAGAGGGCAACTTACCAATGAAACTACAAAGACGGGATATTAAAGGTCAAGTTCATTCAGCTGTAAACGACGCGCATGGCCAGTGAGCAAGGGAGTGTTGCCCGAAACCGGTATGGCAATCTGTGTTGGGGGAATGAACACGTTGACTCCTGCTCCCTCAATAAATGAAAGGAGAAAGTTCTACTTGTGTGGCGTCTCGCATTGGGCAACTTGGATTTTGGAATTTGCAAGTGGCGTGCCTAGCCGCTGAGGCGCTCTGCCGCGATAATAGCGGACCATGGCTCCGGACCCCTGGGGCCATGTGGAAGTGGCAGTTCCACTATTGCGGGACTTTTAATGCATGACGGCGTTGTTTTGTTCTTCCATGCAACCCACCAAGGGGAATGATATACATGCACGCAGTTTAACAGCACCCACTGTGGAAATAACTGACTACCTTACCCAGAAGGGAACTTACCAATGAAACTACAAAGACGGGATATTAAAGGTCAAGTTCAATAAGCTGTAAACGACGCGCATTTCCAGTGAGCAAGGGCGTGTTGCCCGAAACCGGTATGGCAATCTGTGTTGGGGGAATTAACACGTTGACTCCTGCTCCCTCAATAAATGAAAGGAGAAACTTCTACTTGTGTGGCGTCTCGCATTGGGCAACTTGGATTTTGGAATTTGCAAGCAGCGTGCCTAGCCGCTGAGACGCTTTGCCGCGATAATAGCGGACCACGGCTCCGAACCCCTGGGGCCATGTGGAAGTGGCAGTTCCACTATTGCGGGACTTTTAATGCATGACGGCGTTGTTTTGTTCCTCCATGCAACCCACCAAGGGGAATGATATACATGCACGCAGTTTAACAGCACCCACTGTGGAAATAACTAACTACCTTACCCAGAAGGCAACTTACCAATGAAACTACAAAGACGGGATATCAAAGGTCAAGTTCAATCATCTGTAAACGAAGCGCATGGCCAGTGAGCAAGGGCGTGTTGCCCAAAACTGGTATGGCAATCTGTGTTGGGGAAATGAACACGTTGACTCCTGCTCCCTCAATAAATGAAAGGAGAAACTTCTACTTGTGTGGCGTCTCATATTGGGCAACTTGGATTTTGGATTTTCAAGCGGCGTGCCTAGCCTCTGAGACGCTCTGCCGCGATAATAGCGGACCACGGCGCCGGACCCCTGGGTCCATGTGGAAGTGGCAGTTCCACTATTGCGGGACTTTTAATGCATGACGGCCTTGTTTTGTTCCTCCATGCAACCCACCAAGGGGAATGATATACATGCACGCAGTTTAACAGCACCCACTGTGGAAATACCGAACTACCTTACCCAGAAGGCAACTTACCAATGAAACTACAAAGACGGGATATTAAAGGTCAAGTTCATTCAGCTGTAAACGACGCGCATGGCCAGTGAGCAAGGGCGTGTTGCCCGAAACCGGTATGGCAATCTGTGTTGGGGGAATGAACACGTTGACTCCTGCTCCCTCAATAAATGAAAGGAGAAAGTTCTACTTGTGTGGCATCTCGCATTGGGCAACTTGGATTTTGGAATTTGCAAGTGGCGTGCCTAGCCGCTGAGGCGCTCTGCCGCGATAATAGCGGACCACGGCTCCGGACCCCTGGGGCCATGTGGAAGTGGCAGTTCCACTATTGCGGGACTTTTAATGCATGACGGCGTTGTTTTGTTCCTCCATGCAACCCACCAAGGGGAATGATATACATGCACGCAGTTTAACAGCACCCACTGTGGAAATAACGAACTACCTTACCCAGAAGGCAACTTACCAATGAAACTACAAAGACGGGATATTAAAGGTCAAGTTCATTCAGCTGTAAACGACGCGCATGGCCAGTGAGCAAGGGCGTGTTGCCCGAAACCGGTATGGCAATCTGTGTTGGGGGAATGAACACGTTGACTCCTGCTCCCTCAATAAATGAAAGGAGAAAGTTCTACTTGTGTGGCGTCTCGCATTGGGCAACTTGGATTTTGGAATTTGCAAGTGGCGTGCCTAGCCGCTGAGGCGCTCTGCCGCGATAATAGCGGACCATGGCTCCGGACCCCTGGGGCCATGTGGAAGTGGCAGTTCCACTATTGCGGGACTTTTAATGCATGACGGCGTTGTTTTGTTCTTCCATGCAACCCACCAAGGGGAATGATATACATGCACGCAGTTTAACAGCACCCACTGTGGAAATAACTGACTACCTTACCCAGAAGGGAACTTACCAATGAAACTACAAAGACGGGATATTAAAGGTCAAGTTCAATAAGCTGTAAACGACGCGCATTTCCAGTGAGCAAGGGCGTGTTGCCCGAAACCGGTATGGCAATCTGTGTTGGGGGAATTAACACGTTGACTCCTGCTCCCTCAATAAATGAAAGGAGAAACTTCTACTTGTGTGGCGTCTCGCATTGGGCAACTTGGATTTTGGAATTTGCAAGCAGCGTGCCTAGCCGCTGAGACGCTTTGCCGCGATAATAGCGGACCACGGCTCCGAACCCCTGGGGCCATGTGGAAGTGGCAGTTCCACTATTGCGGGACTTTTAATGCATGACGGCGTTGTTTTGTTCCTCCATGCAACCCACCAAGGGGAATGATATACATGCACGCAGTTTAACAGCACCCACTGTGGAAATAACTAACTACCTTACCCAGAAGGCAACTTACCAATGAAACTACAAAGACGGGATATCAAAGGTCAAGTTCAATCATCTGTAAACGAAGCGCATGGCCAGTGAGCAAGGGCGTGTTGCCCAAAACTAGTATGGCAATCTGTGTTGGGGAAATGAACACGTTGACTCCTGCTCCCTCAATAAATGAAAGGAGAAACTTCTACTTGTGTGGCGTCTCATATTGGGCAACTTGGATTTTGGATTTTCAAGCGGCGTGCCTAGCCTCTGAGACGCTCTGCCGCGATAATAGCGGACCACGGCGCCGGACCCCTGGGTCCATGTGGAAGTGGCAGTTCCACTATTGCGGGACTTTTAATGCATGACGGCCTTGTTTTGTTCCTCCATGCAACCCACCAAGGGGAATGATATACATGCACGCAGTTTAACAGCACCCACTGTGGAAATACCGAACTACCTTACCCAGAAGGCAACTTACCAATGAAACTACAAAGACGGGATATTAAAGGTCAAGTTCATTCAGCTGTAAACGACGCGCATGGCCAGTGAGCAAGGGCGTGTTGCCCGAAACCGGTATGGCAATCTGTGTTGGGGGAATGAACACGTTGACTCCTGCTCCCTCAATAAATGAAAGGAGAAAGTTCTACTTGTGTGGCATCTCGCATTGGGCAACTTGGATTTTGGAATTTGCAAGTGGCGTGCCTAGCCGCTGAGGCGCTCTGCCGCGATAATAGCGGACCACGGCTCCGGACCCCTGGGGCCATGTGGAAGTGGCAGTTCCACTATTGCGGGACTTTTAATGCATGACGGCGTTGTTTTGTTCCTCCATGCAACCCACCAAGGGGAATGATATACATGCACGCAGTTTAACAGCACCCACTGTGGAAATAACGAACTACCTTACCCAGAAGGCAACTTACCAATGAAACTACAAAGACGGGATATTAAAGGTCAAGTTCATTCAGCTGTAAAAACGACGCGCATGGCCAGTGAGCAAGGGCGTGTTGCCCGAAACCGGTATGGCAATCTGTGTTGGGGGAATGAACACGTTGACTCCTGCTCCCTCAATAAATGCAAGGAGAAAGTTCTACTTGTGTGGCGTCTCGCATTGGGCAACTTGGATTTTGGAATTTGCAAGTGGCGTGCCTAGCCGCTGAGGCGCTCTGCCGCGATAATAGCGGACCACGGCTCCGGACCCCTGGGGCCATGTGGAAGTGGCAGTTCCACTATTGCGGGACTTTTAATGCATGACGGCGTTGTTTTGTTCCTCCATGCAACCCACCAAGGGGAATGATATACATGCACGCAGTTTAACAGCACCCACTGTGGAAATAACGGACTACCTTACCCAGAAGGCAACTTACCAATGAAACTACAAAGACGGGATATTAAAGGTCAAGTTCAATCAGCTGTAAACGACGCGCATGGCCAGTGAGCAAGGGCGTGTTGCCCGAAACCGGTATGGCAATCTGTATTGGGGGAATGAACACGTTGACTCCTGCTCCCTCAATAAATGAAAGGAGAAAGTTCTACTTGGTGGCGTCTCGCATTGGGCAACTTGGATTTTGGAATTTGCAAGTGGCGTGCCCAGCCGCTGAGGCGCTCTGCCGCGATAATAGCGGACCACGGCTCCGGACCCCTGGGGCCATGTGGAAGTGGCAGTTCCACTATTGCGGGACTTTTAATGCATGACGGCGTTGTTTTGTTCTTCCATGCAACCCACCAAGGGGAATGATATACATGCACGCAGTTTAACAGCACCCACTGTGGAAATAACAAACTACCTTACCCAGAAGGCAACTTACCAATGAAACTACAAAGACGGGATATTAAAGGTCAAGTTCAATCAGCTGTAAACGACGCGCATGGCCAGTGAGCAAGGGCGTGTTGCCCGAAACCGGTATGGCAATCTGTGTTGGGGGAATGAACACGTTGACTCCTGCTCCCTCAATAAATGAAAGGAGAAACTTCTACTTGTGTAGCATCTCGCATTGGGCAACTTGGATTTTGGAATTTGCAAGCGGCGTGCCTAGCCGCTGAGACGCTCTGCCACGATAATAGCGGACCACGGCTCCGGACCCCTGGGGCAATGTGGAAGTGGCAGTTCCACTATTGCGGGACTTTTAATGCATGACGGCGTTGTTTTGTTCCTCCATGCAACCCACCAAGGAGAATGATATACATGCACGCAGTTTAACAGCACCCACTGTGGAAATAACGAACTACCTTACCCAGAAGGCAACTTACCAATGAAACTACAAAGACGGGATATCAAAGGTCAAGTTCAATCAGCTGTAAACGACGCGCATGGCCAGTGAGCAAGGGCATGTTGCCCGAAACCGGTATGGCAATCTGTGTTGGGGGAATGAACACGTTGACTCCTGCTCCCTCAATAAATGAAAGGAGAAACTTCTTCTTGTGTGGCGTCTCGCATTGGGCAACTTGGATTTTGGATTTTCAAGCGGCGTGCCTAGCCTCTGAGACGCTCTGCCGCGATAATAGCAGACCACGGCTCCAGACTCCTGGGGCCATGTGGAAGTGGCAGTTCCACTATTGCGGGACTTTTAATGCATGACGGCGTTGTTTTGTTCCTCCATGCAACCCACCAAGGGATATGATATACATGCACGCAGTTTAACAGCACCCACTGTGGAAATAACGAACTACCTTACCCAGAAGGCAACTTACCAATGAAACTACAAAGACGGGATATTAAAGGTCAAGCTCATTCAGCTGTAAACGACGCGCATGGCCAGTGAGCAAGGGCGTGTTGCCCGAAACCGGTATGGCAATCTGTGTTGGGGGAATGAACACGTTGACTCCTGCTCCCTCAATAAATGAAAGGAGAAACTTCTACTTGTGTAGCATCTCGCATTGGGCAACTTGGATTTTGGAATTTGCAAGCGGCGTGCCTAGCCGCTGAGACGCTCTGCCGCGATAATAGCGGACCACGGCTCCGGACCCCTGGGGCCATGTGGAAGTGGCAGTTCCACTATTGCGGGACTTTTAATGCATGACGGCGTTGTTTTGTTCCTCCATGCAACCCACCAAGGGGAATGATATACATGCACGCAGTTTAACAGCACCCACTGTGGAAATAACGGACTACCTTACCCAGAAGGCATCTTACCAATGAAACTACAAAGACGGGATATTAAAGGTCAAGTTCAATCAGCTGTAAACGACGCGCATGGCCAGTGAGCAAGGGCGTGTTGCCCGAAACCGGTATGGCAATCTGTGTTGGGGGAATGAACACGTTGACTCCTGCTCCCTCAATAAATGAAAGGAGAAACTTCTACTTGTGTGGCGTCTCGCATTGGGCAACTTGGATTTTGGATTTTCAAGCGGCGTGCCTAGCCTCTGAGACGCTCTGCCGCGATAATAGCAGACCACGGCTCCGGACCCCTGGGGCCATGTGGAAGTGGCAGTTCCACTATTGCGGGACTTTTAATGCATGACGGCGTTGTTTTGTTCCTCCATGCAACCCACCAAGGGGAATGACATACATGCACGCAGTTTAACAGCACCCACTGTGGAAATAACAAACTACCTTACCCAGAAGGCAACTTACCAATGAAACTACAAAGACGGTATATTAAAGGTCAAGTTCATTCAGCTGTAAACGACGCGCATGGCCAGTGAGCAAGGGCGTGTTGCCCGAAACCGGTATGGCAATCTGTGTTGGGGGAATGAACACGTTGACTCCTGCTCCCTCAATAAATGAATGGAGAAAGTTCTACTTGTGTGGCGTCTCGCATTGGGCAACTTGGATTTTGGAATTTGCAAGTGGCGTGCCTAGCCGCTGAGGCGCTCTGCCACGATAATAGCGGACCACGGCTCCGGACCCCTGGGGCCATGTGGAAGTGGCAGTTCCACTATTGCGGGACTTTTAATGCATGACGGCGTTGTTTTGTTCTTCCATGCAACCCACCAAGGGGAATGATATACATGCACGCAGTTTAACAGCACCCACTGTGGAAATAACGAACTACCTTACCTAGAAGGCAACTTACCAATGAAACTACAAAGACGGGATATTAAAGGTCAAGTTCACTCAGCTGTAAACGACGCGAATGGCCAGTGAGCAAGGGCGTGTTGCCCGAAACCGGTATGGCAATCTGTGTTGGGGGAATGAACACGTTGACTCCTGCTCCCTCAATAAATGAAAGGAGAAACTTCTACTTGTGTAGCATCTCGCATTGGGCAACTTGGATTTTGGAATTTGCAAGCGGCGTGCCTAGCCGCTGAGACGCTCTGCCGCGATAATAGCGGACCACGGCTCCGGACCCCTGGGGCCATGTGGAAGTGGCAGTTCCACTATTGCGGGACTTTTAATGCATGACGGCGTTGTTTTGTTCCTCCATGCAACCCACCAAGGGGAATGATATACATGCACGCAGTTTAACAGCACCCACTGTGGAAATAACGGACTACCTTACCCAGAAGGCATCTTACCAATGAAACTACAAAGACGGGATATTAAAGGTCAAGTTCAATCAGCTGTAAACGACGCGCATGGCCAGTGAGCAAGGGCGTGTTGCCCGAAACCGGTATGGCAATCTGTGTTGGGGGAATGAACACGTTGACTCCTGCTCCCTCAATAAATGAAAGGAGAAACTTCTACTTGTGTGGCGTCTCGCATTGGGCAACTTGGATTTTGCAATCGGCGTGCCTAGCCGCTGAGACGCTCTGCCGCGATAATAGCGGACCACGACTCCGGACCCCTGGGGCCATGTGGAAGTGGGAGTTCCACTATTGCGGGACTTTTAATGCATGACGGCGTTGTTTTGTTCCTCCATGCAACCTACCAAGGGGAATGATATACATGCACACAGTTTAACAGCACCCACTGTGGAAATAACGAACTACCTTACCCAGAAGGCAACTTACCAATGAAACTACAAAGACGGGATATTAAAGGTCAAGTTCAATCAGCTGTAAACAACGCGCATGGTCAGTGAGCAAGGGCGTGTTGCCCGAAACCGTTATGGCAAGCTGTGTTGGGGGAATGAACACGTTGACTCCTGCTCCCTCAATAAATGAAAGGAGAAACTTCTACTTGTGTGGCGTCTCGCATTGGGCAACTTGGATTTTGGAATTTGCAAGCAGCGTGCCTAGCCTCTGAGACGCTCTGCTGCGATAATAGCGGACCATGGCTCCGGACCTCTGGGGCCATGTGGAAGTGGCAGTTCCACTATTGCGGGAGTTTTAATGCATGACGGCGTTGTTTTGTTCCTCCATGCAACCCTCCAAGGGGAATGATATACATGCACGCAGTTTAACAGCACCCACTGTGGAAATAACTGACTACCTTACCCAGAAGGGAACTTACCAATGAAACTACAAAGATGGGATATTAAAGGTCAAGTTCAATCAGCTGTAAACGACGCGCATGGCCAGTGAGCAAGGGCGTGTTGCCCGAAACCGGTATGGCAATCTGTGTTGAGGGAATGAACGCGTTGACTCCTGCTCCCTCAATAAATGAAAGGAGAAACTTCTACTTGTGTGGCGTCTCGCATTGGGCAACTTGGATTTTGGAATTTGCAAGCGGCGTGCCTAGCCGCTGAGACGCTCTGCCGCGATAACAGCGGACCACGGCTCCGGACCCCTGGGGCCATGTGGAAGTGGCAGTTCCACTATTGCGGGACTTTTAATGCATGACGGCGTTGTTTTGTTCCTCCATGCAACCCACCAAGGGGAATGATATACATGCACACAGTTTAACAGCACCAACTGTGGAAATAATGAACTACCTTACCCAGAAGGCAACTTACCAATGAAACTACAAAGACGGGATATTAAAGGTCAAGTTCAATCAGCTGTAAACGACGCGCATGGCCAGTGAGCAAGGGCGTGTTGCCCGAAACCGGTATGGCAATCTGTGTTGGGGGAATGAACACGTTGACTCCTGCTCCCTCAATAAATGAAAGGAGAAACTTCTACTTGTGTGGCGTCTCGCATTGGGCAACTTGGATTTTGGAATTTGCAAGCGGCGTGCCTAGCCGCTGAGACGCTTTGCCGCGATAATAGCGGACCACGGATCCGAACCCCTGGGGCCATGTGGAAGTGGCAGTTCCACTATTGCGGGACTTTTAATGCATGACGGCGTTGTTCTGTTCCTCCATGCAACCCACCAAGGGGAATGATATACATGCGCGCAGTTTAACAGCACCCACTGTGGAAATAATGAACTACCTTACCCAGAAGGCAACTTACCAATGAAACTACAAAGACGGAATATCAAAGGTCAAGTTTAATCAGTTGTAAACGACGCGCATGGCCAGTGAGCAAGGGCGTGTTGCCCGAAACCGGTATGGCAATCTGTGTTGGGGGAATGAACACGTTGACTCCTGCTCCCTCAATAAATGAAAGGAGAAACTTCTACTTGTGTGGCGTCTCGCATTGGGCAACTTGGATTTTGGATTTTCAAGCGGCGTGCCTAGCCTCTGAGACGCTCTGCCGCGATTATAGCGGACCACGGCTCCGGACCCCTGTGGCCATGTGGAAGTGGCAGTTCCACTATTGCGGGACTTTTAATGCATGACGGCGTTGTTTTGTTCCTCCATGCAACCCACCAAGGGGAATGATATACATGCACGCAGTTTAACAGCACCCACTGTGGAAATAACGAACTACCTTACCCAGAGGGCAACTTACCAATGAAACTACAAAGACGGGATATTAAAGGTCAAGTTCATTCAGCTGTAAACGACGCGCATGGCCAGTGAGCAAGGGCGTGTTGCCCGAAACCGGTATGGCAATCTGTGTTGGGGAATGAACACGTTGACTCCTGCTCCCTCAATAAATGAAAGTAGAAACATCTACTTGTGTGGCGTCTCGCATTGGGCAACTTGGATTTTGGAATTTGCAAGCTGTGTGCCTAGCCGCTGAGACGCTTTGCCGCGATAATAGCGGACCACGGCTCCGAACCCCTGGGGCCATGTGGAAGTGGCAGTTCCACTATTGCGGGACTTTTAATGCATGACGGCGTTGTTTTGTTCCTCCATGCAACCCACCAAGGGGAATGATATACATGCACGCAGTTTAACAGCACCCACTGTGGAAATAACGAACTACCTTACCCAGAAGGCAACTTACCAATGAAACTACAAAGACGGGATATCAAAGGTCAAGTTCAATCAGCTGTAAACGACGCGCATGGCCAGTGAGCAAGGGCGTTTTTGCCCGAAACCGGTATGGCAATCTGTGTTGGGGGAATGAACACGTTGACTCCTGCTCCCTCAATAAATGAAAGGAGAAACTTCTACTTGTGTGGCGTCTCGCATTGGGCAACTTGGATTTTGGAATTTGCAAGCGGCGTGCCTAGCCTCTGAGACGCTCTGCCGCGATAATAGCGGACCACGGCTCCGGAACCCTGGGGCCATGTGGAAGTGGCAGTTCCACTATTACGGGACTTTTAATGCATGACGGCGTTGTTTTGTTCCTCCATGCAACCCACCAAGGGGAATGATATACATGCACGCAGTTTAACAGCACCCACTGTGGAAATAACGAACTACCTTACCCAGAGGGCAACTTACCAATGAAACTACAAAGACGGGATATTAAAGGTCAAGTTCATTCAGTTGTAAACGACGCGCATGGCCAGTGAGCAAGGGCGTGTTGCCCGAAACCGGTATGGCAATCTGTGTTGGGGGAATGAACACGTTGACTCCTGCTCCCTCAATAAATGAAAGGAGAAACTTCTACTTGTGTGGCGTCTCGCATTGGGCAACTTGGATTTTGGATTTTCAAGCGGCGTGCCTAGCCTCTGAGACGCTCTGCCGCGATTATAGCGGACCACGGCTCCGGACCCCTGTGGCCATGTGGAAGTGGCAGTTCCACTATTGCGGGACTTTTAATGCATGACGGCGTTGTTTTGTTCCTCCATGCAACCCACCAAGGGGAATGATATACATGCACGCAGTTTAACAGCACCCACTGTGGAAATAACGAACTACCTTACCCAGAGGGCAACTTACCAATGAAACTACAAAGACGGGATATTAAAGGTCAAGTTCATTCAGCTGTAAACGACGCGCATGGCCAGTGAGCAAGGGCGTGTTGCCCGAAACCGGTATGGCAATCTGTGTTGGGGAATGAACACGTTGACTCCTGCTCCCTCAATAAATGAAAGTAGAAACATCTACTTGTGTGGCGTCTCGCATTGGGCAACTTGGATTTTGGAATTTGCAAGCTGTGTGCCTAGCCGCTGAGACGCTTTGCCGCGATAATAGCGGACCACGGCTCCGAACCCCTGGGGCCATGTGGAAGTGGCAGTTCCACTATTGCGGGACTTTTAATGCATGACGGCGTTGTTTTGTTCCTCCATGCAACCCACCAAGGGGAATGATATACATGCACGCAGTTTAACAGCACCCACTGTGGAAATAACGAACTACCTTACCCAGAAGGCAACTTACCAATGAAACTACAAAGACGGGATATCAAAGGTCAAGTTCAATCAGCTGTAAACGACGCGCATGGCCAGTGAGCAAGGGCGTGTTGCCCGAAACCGGTATGGCAATCTGTGTTGGGGGAATGAACACGTTGACTCCTGCTCCCTCAATAAATGAAAGGAGAAACTTCTACTTGTGTGGCGTCTCGCATTGGGCAACTTGGATTTTGGAATTTGCAAGCGGCGTGCCTAGCCTCTGAGACGCTCTGCCGCGATAATAGCGGACCACGGCTCCGGAACCCTGGGGCCATGTGGAAGTGGCAGTTCCACTATTACGGGACTTTTAATGCATGACGGCGTTGTTTTGTTCCTCCATGCAACCCACCAAGGGGAATGATATACATGCACGCAGTTTAACAGCACCCACTGTGGAAATAACGAACTACCTTACCCAGAGGGCAACTTACCAATGAAACTACAAAGACGGGATATTAAAGGTCAAGTTCATTCAGCTGTAAACGACGCGCATGGCCAGTGAGCAAGGGAGTGTTGCCCGAAACCGGTATGGCAATCTGTGTTGGGGGAATGAACACGTTGACTCCTGCTCCCTCAATAAATGAAAGGAGAAAGTTCTACTTGTGTGGCGTCTCGCATTGGGCAACTTGGATTTTGGAATTTGCAAGTGGCGTGCCTAGCCGCTGAGGCGCTCTGCCGCGATAATAGCGGACCATGGCTCCGGACCCCTGGGGCCATGTGGAAGTGGCAGTTCCACTATTGCGGGACTTTTAATGCATGACGGCGTTGTTTTGTTCTTCCATGCAACCCACCAAGGGGAATGATATACATGCACGCAGTTTAACAGCACCCACTGTGGAAATAACGAACAACCTTACCCAGAAGGCAACTTACCAATGAAACTACAAAGACGGGATATTAAAGGTCAAGTTCAATCAGCTGTAAATGACGCGCATGGCCAGTGAGCAAGGGCGTGTTGCCCGAAACCGGTATGGCAATCTGTGTTGGGGGAATGAACACGTTGACTCCTGCTCCGTAAATAAATGAAAGGAGAAACTTCTACTTGTGTGGCGTCTCGCTTTGGGCAACTTGGATTTTGGAATTTGCAAGCGGCGTGCCTAGCCGCTGAGACGCTCTGCCGCGATAATAGCGGACCACGGCTCCGGACCCCTGGGGCCATGTGGAAGTGGCACTTCCACTATTGCGGGACTTTTAATGCATGACAGCGTTGTTTTGTTCCTCCATGCAACCCACCAAGGGGAATGATATACATGCACGCAGTTTAACAGCACCCACTGTGGAAATAACGAACTACCTTACCCAGAAGGCAACTTACCAATGAAACTACAAAGACGGGATATCAAAGGTCAAGTTCAATCAGCTGTAAACGACGTGCATGGCCAGTGAGCACGGGCGTGTTGCCCGAAACCGGTATGGCAATCTGTGTTGGGGGAATGAACACGTTGACTCCTGCTCCCTCAATAAATGAAAGGAGAAACTTCTATTTGTGTGGCGTCTCGCATTGGGCAACTTGGATTTTGGAATTTGCAAGCGGTGTGCCTAGCCGCTGAGACGCTTTGCCGCGATAATAGCGGACCACGGCTCCGAACCCCTGGGGCCATGTGGAAGTGGCAGTTCCACTATTGCGGGACTTTTAATGCATGACGGCGTTGTTTTGTTCCTCCATGCAACCCACCAAGGGGAATGATATACATGCACGCAGTTTAACAGCACCCACTGTGGAAATAACGAACTACCTTACCCAGAAGGCAACTTACCAATGAAATTACAAAGACGGGATATCAAAGGTCAAGTTCAATCAGCTGTAAACGACGCGCATGGCCAGTGAGCAAGGGCGTGTTGCCCGAAACCGGTATGGCAATCTGTGTTGGGGGAATGAACACGTTGACTCCTGCTCCCTCAATAAATGAAAGGAGAAACTTCTACTTGTGTGGCGTCTCGCATTGGGCAACTTGGATTTTGGATTTTCAAGCGGCGTGCCTAGCCTCTGAGACGCTCTGCCGCGATAATAGCGGACCACGGCTCCGGACCCCTGGGGCCATGTGGAAGTGGCAGTTCCACTATTGCGGGACTTTTAATGCATGACGGCGTTGTTTTGTTCCTCCATGCAACCCACCAAGGGGAATGATATACATGCACGCAGTTTAACAGCACCCACTGTGGAAATAACGAACTACCTTACCCAGAGGGCAACTTACCAATGAAACTACAAAGACGGGATATTAAAGGTCAAGTTCATTCAGCTGTAAACGACGCGCATGGCCAGTGAGCAAGGACGTGTTGCCCGAAACGGGTATGGCAATCTGTGTTGGGGGAATGAACACGTTGACTCCTGCTCCCTCAATAAATGAAAGGAGAAAGTTCTACTTGTGTGGCGTCTCGCATTGGGCAACTTGGATTTTGGAATTTGCAAGTGGCGTGCCTAGCCGCTGAGGCGCTCTGCCGTGATAATAGCGGACCATGGCTCCGGACCCCTGGGGCCATGTGGAAGTGGCAGTTCCACTATTGCGGGACTTTTAATGCATGACGGCGTTGTTTTGTTCTTCCATGCAACCCACCAAGGGGAATGATATACATGCACGCAGTTTAACAGCACCCACTGTGGAAATAACGAACAACCTTACCCAGAAGGCAACTTACCAATGAAACTACAAAGACGGGATATTAAAGGTCAAGTTCAATCAGCTGTAAATGACGCGCATGGCCAGTGAGCAAGGGCGTGTTGCCCGAAACCGGTATGGCAATCTGTGTTGGGGGAATGAACACGTTGACTCCTGCTCCGTAAATAAATGAAAGGAGAAACTTCTACTTGTGTGGCGTCTCGCTTTGGGCAACTTGGATTTTGGAATTTGCAAGCGGCGTGCCTAGCCGCTGAGACGCTCTGCCGCGATAATAGCGGACCACGGCTCCGGACCCCTGGGGCCATGTGGAAGTGGCACTTCCACTATTGCGGGACTTTTAATGCATGACAGCGTTGTTTTGTTCCTCCATGCAACCCACCAAGGGGAATGATATACATGCACGCAGTTTAACAGCACCCACTGTGGAAATAACGAACTACCTTACCCAGAAGGCAACTTACCAATGAAACTACAAAGACGGGATATCAAAGGTCAAGTTCAATCAGCTGTAAACGACACGCATGGCCAGTGAGCAAGGGCGTGTTGCCCGAAACCGGTATGGCAATCTGTGTTGGGGGAATGAACACGTTGACTCCTGCTCCCTCAATAAATGAAAGGAGAAACTTCTACTTGTGTGGCGTCTCGCATTGGGCAACTTGGATTTTGGAATTTGCAAGCGGTGTGCCTAGCCGCTGAGACGCTTTGCCGCGATAATAGCGGACCACGGCTCCGAACCCCTGGGGCCATATGGAAGTGGCAATTCCACTATTGCGGGACTTTTAATGCATGACGGCGTTGTTTTGTTCCTCCATGCAACCCACCAAGGGGAATGATATACATGCACGCAGTTTAACAGCACCCACTGTGGAAATAACGAACTACCTTACCCAGAAGGCAACTTACCAATGAAATTACAAAGACGGGATATCAAAGGTCAAGTTCAATCAGCTGTAAACGACGCGCATGGCCAGTGAGCAAGGGCGTGTTGCCCAAAACCGGTATGGCAATCTGTGTTGGGGGAATGAACACGTTGACTCCTGCTCCCTCAATAAATAAAAGGAGAAACTTCTACTTGTGTGGCGTCTCGCATTGGGCAACTTGGATTTTGGATTTTCAAGCGGCGTGCCTAGCCTCTGAGACGCTCTGCCGCGATAATAGCAGACCACGGCTCCGGACCCCTGGGGCCATGTGGAAGTGGCAGTTCCACTATTGCGGGACTTTTAATGCATGACGGCGTTGTTTTGTTCCTCCATGCAACCCACCAAGGGGAATGATATACATGCACGCAGTTTAACAGCACCCACTGTGGAAATAACGAACTACCGTACCCAGAGGGCAACTTACCAATGAAACTACAAAGACGGGATATTAAAGGTCAAGTTCATTCAGCTGTAAACGACGTGCATGGCCAGTGAGCAAGGACGTGTTGCCCGAAACCGGTATGGCAATCTGTGTTGGGGGAATGAACACGTTGACTCCTGCTCCCTCAATAAATGAAAGGAGAAAGTTCTACTTGTGTGGCGTCTCGCATTGGGCAACTTGGATTTTGGAATTTGCAAGTGGCGTGCCTAGCCGCTGAGGCGCTCTGCCGCGATAATAGCGGACCACGGCTCCGGACCCCTGGGGCCATGTGGAAGTGGCAGTTCCACTATTGCGGGACTTTTAATGCATGACGGCGTTGTTTTGTTCTTCCATGCAACCCACCAAGGGGAATGATATACATGCACGCAGTTTAACAGCACCCACTGTGGAAATAACGAACAACTTTACCCAGAAGGCAACTTACCAATGAAACTACAAAGACGGGATATTAAAGGTCAAGTTCAATCAGCTGTAAACGACGCGCATGGCCAGTGAGCAAGGGCGTGTTGCCCAAAACCGGTATGGCAATCTGTGTTGGGGGAATGAACACTTTGACTCCTGCTCCGTCAATAAATGAAAGGAGAAACTTCTACTTGTGTGGCGTCTCGCTTTGGGCAACTTGGATTTTGGAATTTGCAAGCGGCGTGCCTAGCCGCTCAGACGCTCTGCCGCGATATTAGCAGACCATGGCTCCGGACCCCTGGGGCCATGTGGAAGTGGTAGTTCCACTATTGCGGGACATTGAATGCATGACGGCGTTGTTTTGTTCCTCCATGCAACCCACCAAGGGAAATGATATACATGCACGCAGTTTAACAGCACCGACTGTGGAAATAACGGACTACCTTACCTAGAAGGCAACTTACCAATGAAACTACAAAGACGGGACATTAAAGGTCAAGTTCAATCAGCTGTAAACGACGCGCATGGCCAGTGAGCAAGGGCGTGTTGCCCAAAACCGGTATGGCAATCTGTGTTGGGGGAATGAACACGTTGACTCCTGCTCCCTCAATAAATGAAAGGAGAAACTTCTACTTGTGTGGCGTCTCGCATTGGGCAACTTGGATTTTGGAATTTGCAAGTGGCGTGCCTAGCCGCTGACACGCTCTGCCGCGATAATAGCGGACCACGGCTCCGTACCCCTGGGGCCATGTGGAAGTGGCACTTCCCCTATTGCGGGACTTTTAATGCATGACAGCGTTGTTTTGTTCCTCCATGCAACCCACCAAAGGGAATGATATACATGCACGCAGTTTAACAGCACCCACTGTGGAAATAACAAACTACCTTACCCAGAAGGCAACTTACCAATGAAACTACAAAGACGGGATATTAAAGGTCAAGTTCAATCAGCTGTAAACGACGCGCATGGCCAGTGAGCAAGGGCGTGTTGCCCGAAACCGGTATGGCAATCTGTGTTGGGGGAATGAACACGTTGACTCCTGCTCCCTCAATAAATGAAAGGAGAAACTTCTACTTGTGTAGCGTCTCGCATTGCGCAACTTGGATTTTGGAATTTGCAAGCGGCGTGCCTAGCCGCTGAGATGCTCTGCCGCGATAATAGCGGACCACAGCTCCGGACCCCTGGGGTCATGTGGAAGTGGCAGTTCCGCTATTGCGGAACTTTTAATGCATGACGGCGTTGTTTTGTTCCTCCATGCAACCCACCAAGGGGAATGATATACATGCATGCAGTTTAACAGCACCCACTGTGGAAACAACGAACTACCTTACCCACAAGGCAACTTACCAATGAAACTACAAAGACGGGATATTAAAGGTCAAGTTCAATCAGCTGTAAACGATGCGCATGGCCAGTAAGCAAGGGCGTGTTGCCCGAAACCGGTATGGCAATCTGTGTTGGGGGAATGAACACGTTGACTCCTGCTCCCTCAATAAATGAAAGGAGAAACTTCTACTTGTGTAGCATCTCGCATTGGGCAACTTGGATTTTGGAATTTGCAAGCGGCGTGCCTAGCCGCTGAGACGCTCTGCCGCGATAATAGCGGACCACGGCTCCGGACCCCTGGGGCCATGTGGAAGTGGCAGTTCTACTATTGCGGGACTTTTAATGCATGACGGCGTTGTTTTGTTCCTCCATGCAACCCACCAAGGGGAATGATATACATGCACGCAGTTTAACAGCACCCACTGTGGAAATAACGGACTACCTTACCCAGAAGGCATCTTACCAATGAAACTACAAAGACGGGATATTAAAGGTCAAGTTCAATCAGCTGTAAACGACGCGCATGGCCAGTGAGCAAGGGCGTGTTGCCCGAAACCGGTATGGCAATCTGTGTTGGGGGAATGAACACGTTGACTCCTGCTCCCTCAATAAATGAAAGGAGAAACTTCTACTTGTGTGGCGTCTCGCATTGGGCAACTTGGATTTTGGATTTTCAAGCGGCTTGCCTAGCCTCTGAGACGCTCTGCCGCGATAATAGCAGACCACGGCTCCGGACCCCTGGGGCCATGTGGAAGTGGCAGTTCCACTATTGCGGGACTTTTAATGCATGACGGCGTTGTTTTGTTCCTCCATGCAACCCACCAAGGGGAATGATATACATGCACGCAGTTTAACAGCACCCACTGTGGAAATAACAAACTACCTTACCCAGAAGGCAACTTACCAATGAAACTACAAAGACGGGATATTAAAGGTCAAGTTCATTCAGCTGTAAACGACGCGCATGGCCAGTGAGCAAGGGCGTGTTGCCCGAAACCGGTATGGCAATCTGTGTTGGGGGAATGAACACGTTGACTCCTGCACCCTCAATAAATGAAAGGAGAAAGTTCTACTTGTGTGGCGTCTCGCATTGGGCAACTTGGATTTTGGAATTTGCAAGTGGCGTGCCTAGCCGCTGAGGCGCTCTGCCGCGATAATAGCGGACCACGGCTCCGGACCTCTGGGGCCATGTGGAAGTGGCAGTTCCACTATTGCGGGACTTTTAATGCATGACGGCGTTGTTTTGTTCTTCCATGCAACCCACCAAGGGGAATGATATACATGCACGCAGTTTAACAGCACCCACTGTGGAAATAACGAACTACCTTACCTAGAAGGCAACTTACCAATGAAACTACAAAGACGGGATATTAAAGGTCAAGTTCACTCAGCTGTAAACGACGCGAATGGCCAGTGAGCAAGGGCGTGTTGCCCGAAACCGGTATGGCAATCTGTGTTGGGGGAATGAACACGTTGACTCGTGCTCCCTCAATAAATGAAAGGAGAAACTTCTACTTGTGTAGCATCTCGCATTGGGCAACTTGGATTTTGGAATTTGCAAGCGGCGTGCCTAGCCGCTGAGACGCTCTGCCGCGATAATAGCGGACCACGGCTCCGGACCCCTGGGGCCATGTGGAAGTGGCAGTTCCACTATTGCGGGACTTTTAATGCATGACGGCGTTGTTTTGTTCCTCCATGCAACCCACCAAGGGGAATGATATACATGCACGCAGTTTAACAGCACCCACTGTGGAAATAACGGACTACCTTACCCAGAAGGCATCTTACCAATGAAACTACAAAGACGGGATATTAAAGGTCAAGTTCAATCAGCTGTAAACGACGCGCATGGCCAGTGAGCAAGGGCGTGTTGCCCGAAACCGGTATGGCAATCTGTGTTGGGGGAATGAACACGTTGACTCCTGCTCCCTCAATAAATGAAAGGAGAAACTTCTATTTGTGTGGCGTCTCGCATTGGGCAACTTGGATTTTGCAATCGGCGTGCCTAGCCGCTGAGAAGCTCTGCCGCGATAATAGCGGACCACGACTCCGGACCCCTGGGGCCATGTGGAAGTGGGAGTTCCACTATTGCGGGACTTTTAATGCATGACGGCGTTGTTTTGTTCCTCCATGCAACCTACCAAGGGGAATGATATACATGCACACAGTTTAACAGCACCCACTGTGAAAATAACGAACTACCTTACCCAGAAGGCAACTTACCAATGAAACTACAAAGACGGGATATTAAAGGTCAAGTTCAATCAGCTGTAAACAACGCGCATGGCCAGTGAGCAAGGGCGTGTTGCCCGAAACCGTTATGGCAAGCTGTGTTGGGGGAATGAACACGTTGACTCCTGCTCCCTCAATAAATGAAAGGAGAAACTTCTACTTGTGTGGCGTCTCGCATTGGGCAACTTGGATTTTGGAATTTGCAAGCAGCGTGCCTAGCCTCTGAGACGCTCTGCCGCGATAATAGCGGACCATGGCTCCGGACCTCTGGGGCCATGTGGAAGTGGCAGTTCCACTATTGCGGGAGTTTTAATGCATGACGGCGTTGTTTTGTTCCTCCATGCAACCCACCAAGGGGAATGATATTCATGCACGCAGTTTAACAGCACCCACTGTGGAAATAACTGACTACCTTACCCAGAAGGGAACTTACCAATGAAACTACAAAGATGGGATATTAAAGGTCAAGTTCAATCAGCTGTAAACGACGCGCATGGCCAGTGAGCAAGGGCGTGTTGCCCGAAACCGGTATGGCAATCTGTGTTGGGGGAATGAGCGCGTTGACTCCTGCTCCCTCAATAAATGAAAGGAGAAACTTCTACTTGTGTGGCGTCTCGCATTGGGCAACTTGGATTTTGGAATTTGCAAGCGGCGTGCCTAGCCGCTGAGACGCTCTGCCGCGATAACAGCGGACCACGGCTCCGGACCCCTGGGGCCATGTGGAAGTGGCAGTTCCACTATTGCGGGACTTTTAATGCATGACGGCGTTGTTTTGTTCCTCCATGCAACCCACCAAGGGGAATGATATACATGCACACAGTTTAACAGCACCAACTGTGGAAATAATGAACTACCTTACCCAGAAGGCAACTTACCAATGAAACTACAAAGACGGGATATTAAAGGTCAAGTTCAATCAGCTGTAAACGACGCGCATGGCCAGTGAGCAAGGGCGTGTTGCCCGAAACCGGTATGGCAATCTGTGTTGGGGGAATGAACATGTTGACTCCTGCTCCCTCAATAAATGAAAGGAGAAACTTCTACTTGTGTGGCGTCTCGCATTGGGCAACTTGGATTTTGGAATTTGCAAGCGGCGTGCCTAGCCGCTGAGACGCTTTGCTGCGATAATAGCGGACCACGGATCCGAACCCCTGGGGCCATGTGGAAGTGGCAGTTCCACTATTGCGGGACTTTTAATGCATGACGGCGTTGTTCTGTTCCTCCATGCAACCCACCAAGGGGAATGATATACATGCACGCAGTTTAACAGCACCCACTGTGGAAATAACGAACTACCTTACCCAGAGGGCAACTTACCAATGAAACTACAAAGACGGGATATTAAAGGTCAAGTTCATTCAGCTGTAAACGACGCGCATGGCCAGTGAGCAAGGGAGTGTTGCCCGAAACCGGTATGGCAATCTGTGTTGGGGGAATGAACACGTTGACTCCTGCTCCCTCAATAAATGAAAGGAGAAAGTTCTACTTGTGTGGCGTCTCGCATTGGGCAACTTGGATTTTGGAATTTGCAAGTGGCGTGCCTAGCCGCTGAGGCGCTCTGCCGCGATAATAGCGGACCATGGCTCCGGACCCCTGGGGCCATGTGGAAGTGGCAGTTCCACTATTGCGGGACTTTTAATGCATGACGGCGTTGTTTTGTTCTTCCATGCAACCCACCAAGGGGAATGATATACATGCACGCAGTTTAACAGCACCCACTGTGGAAATAACGAACAACCTTACCCAGAAGGCAACTTACCAATGAAACTACAAAGACGGGATATTAAAGATCAAGTTCAATCAGCTATAATGACGCGCATGGCCAGTGAGCAAGGGCGTGTTGCCCGAAACCGGTATGGCAATCTGTGTTGGGGGAATGAACACGTTGACTCCTGCTCCGTAAATAAATGAAAGGAGAAACTTCTACTTGTGTGGCGTCTCGCTTTGGGCAACTTGGATTTTGGAATTTGCAAGCGGCGTGCCTAGCCGCTGAGACGCTCTGCCGCGATAATAGCGGACCAGGGCTCCGGACCCCTGGGGCCATGTGGAAGTGGCACTTCCACTATTGCGGGACTTTTAATGCATGAAAGCGTTGTTTTGTTCCTCCATGCAACCCACCAAGGGGAATGATATACATGCACGCAGTTTAACAGCACCCACTGTGGAAATAACGAACTACCTTACCAAGAAGGCAACTTACCAATGAAACTACAAAGACGGGATATCAAAGGTCAAGTTCAATCAGCTGTAAACGACGCGCATGGCCAGTGAGCAAGGGCGTGTTGCCCGAAACCGGAATGGCAATCTGTGTTGGGGGAATGAACACGTTGACTCCTGCTCCCTCAATAAATGAAAGGAGAAACTTCTATTTGTGTGGCGTCTCGCATTGGGCAACTTGGATTTTGGAATTTGCAAGTGGCGTGCCTAGCCGCTGAGGCGCTCTGCCGCGATAATAGCGGACCATGGCTCCGGACCCCTGGGGCCATGTGGAAGTGGCAGTTCCACTATTGCGGGACTTTTAATGCATGACGGCGTTGTTTTGTTCTTCCATGCAACCCACCAAGGGGAATGATATACATGCACGCAGTTTAACAGCACCCACTGTGGAAATAACGAACAACCTTACCCAGAAGGCAACTTACCAATGAAACTACAAAGACGGGATATTAAAGATCAAGTTCAATCAGCTGTAAATGACGCGCATGGCCAGTGAGCAAGGGCGTGTTGCCCGAAACCGGTATGGCAATCTGTGTTGGGGGAATGAACACGTTGACTCCTGCTCCGTAAATAAATGAAAGGAGAAACTTCTACTTCTGTGGCGTCTCGCTTTGGGCAACTTGGATTTTGGAATTTGCAAGCGGCGTGCCTAGCCGCTGAGACGCTCTGCCGCGATAATAGCGGACCACGGCTCCGGACCCCTGGGGCCATGTGGAAGTGGCACTTCCACTATTGCGGGACTTTTAATGCATGAAAGCGTTGTTTTGTTCCTCCATGCAACCCACCAAGGGGAATGATATACATGCACGCAGTTTAACAGCACCCACTGTGGAAATAACGAACTACCTTACCAAGAAGGCAACTTACCAATGAAACTACAAAGACGGGATATCAAAGGTCAAGTTCAATCAGCTGTAAACGACGCGCATGGCCAGTGAGCAAGGGCGTGTTGCCCGAAACCGGTATGGCAATCTGTGTTGGGGGAATGAACACGTTGACTCCTGCTCCCTCAATAAATGAAAGGAGAAACTTCTATTTGTGTGGCGTCTCGCATTGGGCAACTTGGATTTTGGAATTTGCAAGCGGTGTGCCTAGCCGCTGAGACGCTTTGCCGCGATAATAGCGGACCACGGCTCCGAACCCCTGGGGCCATGTGGAAGTGGCAGTTCCACTATTGCGGGACTTTTAATGCATGACGGCGTTGTTTTGTTCCTCCATGCAACCCACCAAGGGGAATGATATACATGCACGCAGTTTAACAGCACCCACTGTGGAAATAACGAACTACCTCACCCAGAAGGCAACTTACCAATGAAATTACAAAGACGGGATATCAAAGGTCAAGTTCAATCAGCTGTAAACGACGCGCATGGCCAGTGAGCAAGGGCGTGTTGCCCGAAACCGGTATGGCAATCTGTGTTGGGGGAATGAACACGTTGACTCCTGCTCCGTAAATAAATGAAAGGAGAAACTTCTACTTGTGTGGCGTCTCGCTTTGGGCAACTTGGATTTTGGAATTTGCAAGCGGCGTGCCTAGCCGCTGAGACGCTCTGCCGCGATAATAGCGGACCACGGCTCCGGACCCCTGGGGCCATGTGGAAGTGGCAGTTCCACTATTGCGGGACTTTTAATGCATGACGGCGTTGTTTTGTTCTTCCATGCAACCCACCAAGGGGAATGATATACATGCACGCAGTTTAACAGCACCCACTGTGGAAATAACGAACTACCTTACCCAGAAGGCAACTTACCAATGAAATTACAAAGACGGGATATCAAAGGTCAAGTTCAATCAGCTGTAAACGACGCGCATGGCCAGTGAGCAAGGGCGTGTTGCCCAAAACCGGTATGGCAATCTGTGTTGGGGGAATGAACACGTTGACTCCTGCTCCCTCAATAAATAAAAGGAGAAACTTCTACTTGTGTGGCGTCTCGCATTGGGCAACTTGGATTTTGGATTTTCAAGCGGCGTGCCTAGCCTCTGAGACGCTCTGCCGCGATAATAGCGGACCACGGCTCCGGACCCCTGGGGCCATGTGGAAGTGGCAGTTCCACTATTGCGGGACTTTTAATGCATGACGGCGTTGTTTTGTTCCTCCATGCAACCCACCAAGGGGAATGATATACATGCACGCAGTTTAACAGCACCCACTGTGGAAATAACGAACTACCGTACCCAGAGGGCAACTTACCAATGAAACTACAAAGACGGGATATTAAAGGTCAAGTTCATTCAGCTGTAAACGACGTGCATGGCCAGTGAGCAAGGACGTGTTGCCCGAAACCGGTATGGCAATCTGTGTTGGGGGAATGAACACGTTGACTCCTGCTCCCTCAATAAATGAAAGGAGAAAGTTCTACTTGTGTGGCGTCTCGCATTGGGCAACTTGGATTTTGGAATTTGCAAGTGGCGTGCCTAGCCGCTGAGGCGCTCTGCCGCGATAATAGCGGACCACGGCTCCGGACCCCTGGGGCCATGTGGAAGTGGCAGTTCCACTATTGCGGGACTTTTAATGCATGACGGCGTTGTTTTGTTCTTCCATGCAACCCACCAAGGGGAATGATATACATGCACGCAGTTTAACAGCACCCACTGTGGAAATAACGAACAACTTTACCCAGAAGGCAACTTACCAATGAAACTACAAAGACGGGATATTAAAGGTCAAGTTCAATCAGCTGTAAACGACGCGCATGGCCAGTGAGCAAGGGCGTGTTGCCCAAAACCGGTATGGCAATCTGTGTTGGGGGAATGAACACTTTGACTCCTGCTCCGTCAATAAATGAAAGGAGAAACTTCTACTTGTGTGGCGTCTCGCTTTGGGCAACTTGGATTTTGGAATTTGCAAGCGGCGTGCCTAGCCGCTCAGACGCTCTGCCGCGATATTAGCAGACCATGGCTCCGGACCCCTGGGGCCATGTGGAAGTGGTAGTTCCACTATTGCGGGACATTGAATGCATGACGGCGTTGTTTTGTTCCTCCATGCAACCCACCAAGGGAAATGATATACATGCACGCAGTTTAACAGCACCGACTGTGGAAATAACGGACTACCTTACCTAGAAGGCAACTTACCAATGAAACTACAAAGACGGGACATTAAAGGTCAAGTTCAATCAGCTGTAAACGACGCGCATGGCCAGTGAGCAAGGGCGTGTTGCCCAAAACCGGTATGGCAATCTGTGTTGGGGGAATGAACACGTTGACTCCTGCTCCCTCAATAAATGAAAGGAGAAACTTCTACTTGTGTGGCGTCTCGCATTGGGCAACTTGGATTTTGGAATTTGCAAGTGGCGTGCCTAGCCGCTGACACGCTCTGCCGCGATAATAGCGGACCACGGCTCCGTACCCCTGGGGCCATGTGGAAGTGGCACTTCCCCTATTGCGGGACTTTTAATGCATGACAGCGTTGTTTTGTTCCTCCATGCAACCCACCAAAGGGAATGATATACATGCACGCAGTTTAACAGCACCCACTGTGGAAATAACAAACTACCTTACCCAGAAGGCAACTTACCAATGAAACTACAAAGACGGGATATTAAAGGTCAAGTTCAATCAGCTGTAAACGACGCGCATGGCCAGTGAGCAAGGGCGTGTTGCCCGAAACCGGTATGGCAATCTGTGTTGGGGGAATGAACACGTTGACTCCTGCTCCCTCAATAAATGAAAGGAGAAACTTCTACTTGTGTAGCGTCTCGCATTGCGCAACTTGGATTTTGGAATTTGCAAGCGGCGTGCCTAGCCGCTGAGATGCTCTGCCGCGATAATAGCGGACCACAGCTCCGGACCCCTGGGGTCATGTGGAAGTGGCAGTTCCGCTATTGCGGAACTTTTAATGCATGACGGCGTTGTTTTGTTCCTCCATGCAACCCACCAAGGGGAATGATATACATGCATGCAGTTTAACAGCACCCACTGTGGAAACAACGAACTACCTTACCCACAAGGCAACTTACCAATGAAACTACAAAGACGGGATATTAAAGGTCAAGTTCAATCAGCTGTAAACGATGCGCATGGCCAGTAAGCAAGGGCGTGTTGCCCGAAACCGGTATGGCAATCTGTGTTGGGGGAATGAACACGTTGACTCCTGCTCCCTCAATAAATGAAAGGAGAAACTTCTACTTGTGTAGCATCTCGCATTGGGCAACTTGGATTTTGGAATTTGCAAGCGGCGTGCCTAGCCGCTGAGACGCTCTGCCGCGATAATAGCGGACCACGGCTCCGGACCCCTGGGGCCATGTGGAAGTGGCAGTTCTACTATTGCGGGACTTTTAATGCATGACGGCGTTGTTTTGTTCCTCCATGCAACCCACCAAGGGGAATGATATACATGCACGCAGTTTAACAGCACCCACTGTGGAAATAACGGACTACCTTACCCAGAAGGCATCTTACCAATGAAACTACAAAGACGGGATATTAAAGGTCAAGTTCAATCAGCTGTAAACGACGCGCATGGCCAGTGAGCAAGGGCGTGTTGCCCGAAACCGGTATGGCAATCTGTGTTGGGGGAATGAACACGTTGACTCCTGCTCCCTCAATAAATGAAAGGAGAAACTTCTACTTGTGTGGCGTCTCGCATTGGGCAACTTGGATTTTGGATTTTCAAGCGGCTTGCCTAGCCTCTGAGACGCTCTGCCGCGATAATAGCAGACCACGGCTCCGGACCCCTGGGGCCATGTGGAAGTGGCAGTTCCACTATTGCGTGACTTTTAATGCATGACGGCGTTGTTTTGTTCCTCCATGCAACCCACCAAGGGGAATGATATACATGCACGCAGTTTAACAGCACCCACTGTGGAAATAACAAACTACCTTACCCAGAAGGCAACTTACCAATGAAACTACAAAGACGGGATATTAAAGGTCAAGTTCATTCAGCTGTAAACGACGCGCATGGCCAGTGAGCAAGGGCGTGTTGCCCGAAACCGGTATGGCAATCTGTGTTGGGGGAATGAACACGTTGACTCCTGCACCCTCAATAAATGAAAGGAGAAAGTTCTACTTGTGTGGCGTCTCGCATTGGGCAACTTGGATTTTGGAATTTGCAAGTGGCGTGCCTAGCCGCTGAGGCGCTCTGCCGCGATAATAGCGGACCACGGCTCCGGACCTCTGGGGCCATGTGGAAGTGGCAGTTCCACTATTGCGGGACTTTTAATGCATGACGGCGTTGTTTTGTTCTTCCATGCAACCCACCAAGGGGAATGATATACATGCACGCAGTTTAACAGCACCCACTGTGGAAATAACGAACTACCTTACCTAGAAGGCAACTTACCAATGAAACTACAAAGACGGGATATTAAAGGTCAAGTTCACTCAGCTGTAAACGACGCGAATGGCCAGTGAGCAAGGGCGTGTTGCCCGAAACCGGTATGGCAATCTGTGTTGGGGGAATGAACACGTTGACTCGTGCTCCCTCAATAAATGAAAGGAGAAACTTCTACTTGTGTAGCATCTCGCATTGGGCAACTTGGATTTTGGAATTTGCAAGCGGCGTGCCTAGCCGCTGAGACGCTCTGCCGCGATAATAGCGGACCACGGCTCCGGACCCCTGGGGCCATGTGGAAGTGGCAGTTCCACTATTGCGGGACTTTTAATGCATGACGGCGTTGTTTTGTTCCTCCATGCAACCCACCAAGGGGAATGATATACATGCACGCAGTTTAACAGCACCCACTGTGGAAATAACGGACTACCTTACCCAGAAGGCATCTTACCAATGAAACTACAAAGACGGGATATTAAAGGTCAAGTTCAATCAGCTGTAAACGACGCGCATGGCCAGTGAGCAAGGGCGTGTTGCCCGAAACCGGTATGGCAATCTGTGTTGGGGGAATGAACACGTTGACTCCTGCTCCCTCAATAAATGAAAGGAGAAACTTCTATTTGTGTGGCGTCTCGCATTGGGCAACTTGGATTTTGCAATCGGCGTGCCTAGCCGCTGAGAAGCTCTGCCGCGATAATAGCGGACCACGACTCCGGACCCCTGGGGCCATGTGGAAGTGGGAGTTCCACTATTGCGGGACTTTTAATGCATGACGGCGTTGTTTTGTTCCTCCATGCAACCTACCAAGGGGAATGATATACATGCACACAGTTTAACAGCACCCACTGTGAAAATAACGAACTACCTTACCCAGAAGGCAACTTACCAATGAAACTACAAAGACGGGATATTAAAGGTCAAGTTCAATCAGCTGTAAACAACGCGCATGGCCAGTGAGCAAGGGCGTGTTGCCCGAAACCGTTATGGCAAGCTGTGTTGGGGGAATGAACACGTTGACTCCTGCTCCCTCAATAAATGAAAGCAGAAACTTCTACTTGTGTGGCGTCTCGCATTGGGCAACTTGGATTTTGGAATTTGCAAGCAGCGTGCCTAGCCTCTGAGACGCTCTGCCGCGATAATAGCGGACCATGGCTCCGGACCTCTGGGGCCATGTGGAAGTGGCAGTTCCACTATTGCGGGAGTTTTAATGCATGACGGCGTTGTTTTGTTCCTCCATGCAACCCACCAAGGGGAATGATATACATGCACGCAGTTTAACAGCACCCACTGTGGAAATAACTGACTACCTTACCCAGAAGGGAACTTACCAATGAAACTACAAAGATGGGATATTAAAGGTCAAGTTCAATCAGCTGTAAACGACGCGCATGGCCAGTGAGCAAGGGCGTGTTGCCCGAAACCGGTATGGCAATCTGTGTTGGGGGAATGAGCGCGTTGACTCCTGCTCCCTCAATAAATGAAAGGAGAAACTTCTACTTGTGTGGCGTCTCGCATTGGGCAACTTGGATTTTGGAATTTGCAAGCGGCGTGCCTAGCCGCTGAGACGCTCTGCCGCGATAACAGCGGACCACGGCTCCGGACCCCTGGGGCCATGTGGAAGTGGCAGTTCCACTATTGCGGGACTTTTAATGCATGACGGCGTTGTTTTGTTCCTCCATGCAACCCACCAAGGGGAATGATATACATGCACACAGTTTAACAGCACCAACTGTGGAAATAATGAACTACCTTACCCAGAAGGCAACTTACCAATGAAACTACAAAGACGGGATATTAAAGGTCAAGTTCAATCAGCTGTAAACGACGCGCATGGCCAGTGAGCAAGGGCGTGTTGCCCGAAACCGGTATGGCAATCTGTGTTGGGGGAATGAACATGTTGACTCCTGCTCCCTCAATAAATGAAAGGAGAAACTTCTACTTGTGTGGCGTCTCGCATTGGGCAACTTGGATTTTGGAATTTGCAAGCGGCGTGCCTAGCCGCTGAGACGCTTTGCTGCGATAATAGCGGACCACGGATCCGAACCCCTGGGGCCATGTGGAAGTGGCAGTTCCACTATTGCGGGACTTTTAATGCATGACGGCGTTGTTCTGTTCCTCCATGCAACCCACCAAGGGGAATGATATACATGCACGCAGTTTAACAGCACCCACTGTGGAAATAACGAACTACCTTACCCAGAGGGCAACTTACCAATGAAACTACAAAGACGGGATATTAAAGGTCAAGTTCATTCAGCTGTAAACGACGCGCATGGCCAGTGAGCAAGGGAGTGTTGCCCGAAACCGGTATGGCAATCTGTGTCGGGGGAATGAACACGTTGACTCCTGCTCCCTCAATAAATGAAAGGAGAAAGTTCTACTTGTGTGGCGTCTCGCATTGGGCAACTTGGATTTTGGAATTTGCAAGTGGCGTGCCTAGCCGCTGAGGCGCTCTGCCGCGATAATAGCGGACCATGGCTCCGGACCCCTGGGGCCATGTGGAAGTGGCAGTTCCACTATTGCGGGACTTTTAATGCATGACGGCGTTGTTTTGTTCTTCCATGCAACCCACCAAGGGGAATGATATACATGCACGCAGTTTAACAGCACCCACTGTGGAAATAACGAACAACCTTACCCAGAAGGCAACTTACCAATGAAACTACAAAGACGGGATATTAAAGATCAAGTTCAATCAGCTATAATGACGCGCATGGCCAGTGAGCAAGGGCGTGTTGCCCGAAACCGGTATGGCAATCTGTGTTGGGGGAATGAACACGTTGACTCCTGCTCCGTAAATAAATGAAAGGAGAAACTTCTACTTGTGTGGCGTCTCGCTTTGGGCAACTTGGATTTTGGAATTTGCAAGCGGCGTGCCTAGCCGCTGAGACGCTCTGCCGCGATAATAGCGGACCAGGGCTCCGGACCCCTGGGGCCATGTGGAAGTGGCACTTCCACTATTGCGGGACTTTTAATGCATGAAAGCGTTGTTTTGTTCCTCCATGCAACCCACCAAGGGGAATGATATACATGCACGCAGTTTAACAGCACCCACTGTGGAAATAACGAACTACCTTACCAAGAAGGCAACTTACCAATGAAACTACAAAGACGGGATATCAAAGGTCAAGTTCAATCAGCTGTAAACGACGCGCATGGCCAGTGAGCAAGGGCGTGTTGCCCGAAACCGGAATGGCAATCTGTGTTGGGGGAATGAACACGTTGACTCCTGCTCCCTCAATAAATGAAAGGAGAAACTTCTATTTGTGTGGCGTCTCGCATTGGGCAACTTGGATTTTGGAATTTGCAAGTGGCGTGCCTAGCCGCTGAGGCGCTCTGCCGCGATAATAGCGGACCATGGCTCCGGACCCCTGGGGCCATGTGGAAGTGGCAGTTCCACTATTGCGGGACTTTTAATGCATGACGGCGTTGTTTTGTTCTTCCATGCAACCCACCAAGGGGAATGATATACATGCACGCAGTTTAACAGCACCCACTGTGGAAATAACGAACAACCTTACCCAGAAGGCAACTTACCAATGAAACTACAAAGACGGGATATTAAAGATCAAGTTCAATCAGCTGTAAATGACGCGCATGGCCAGTGAGCAAGGGCGTGTTGCCCGAAACCGGTATGGCAATCTGTGTTGGGGGAATGAACACGTTGACTCCTGCTCCGTAAATAAATGAAAGGAGAAACTTCTACTTCTGTGGCGTCTCGCTTTGGGCAACTTGGATTTTGGAATTTGCAAGCGGCGTGCCTAGCCGCTGAGACGCTCTGCCGCGATAATAGCGGACCACGGCTCCGGACCCCTGGGGCCATGTGGAAGTGGCACTTCCACTATTGCGGGACTTTTAATGCATGAAAGCGTTGTTTTGTTCCTCCATGCAACCCACCAAGGGGAATGATATACATGCACGCAGTTTAACAGCACCCACTGTGGAAATAACGAACTACCTTACCAAGAAGGCAACTTACCAATGAAACTACAAAGACGGGATATCAAAGGTCAAGTTCAATCAGCTGTAAACGACGCGCATGGCCAGTGAGCAAGGGCGTGTTGCCCGAAACCGGTATGGCAATCTGTGTTGGGGGAATGAACACGTTGACTCCTGCTCCCTCAATAAATGAAAGGAGAAACTTCTATTTGTGTGGCGTCTCGCATTGGGCAACTTGGATTTTGGAATTTGCAAGCGGTGTGCCTAGCCGCTGAGACGCTTTGCCGCGATAATAGCGGACCACGGCTCCGAACCCCTGGGGCCATGTGGAAGTGGCAGTTCCACTATTGCGGGACTTTTAATGCATGACGGCGTTGTTTTGTTCCTCCATGCAACCCACCAAGGGGAATGATATACATGCACGCAGTTTAACAGCACCCACTGTGGAAATAACGAACTACCTCACCCAGAAGGCAACTTACCAATGAAATTACAAAGACGGGATATCAAAGGTCAAGTTCAATCAGCTGTAAACGACGCGCATGGCCAGTGAGCAAGGGCGTGTTGCCCGAAACCGGTATGGCAATCTGTGTTGGGGGAATGAACACGTTGACTCCTGCTCCGTAAATAAATGAAAGGAGAAACTTCTACTTGTGTGGCGTCTCGCTTTGGGCAACTTGGATTTTGGAATTTGCAAGCGGCGTGCCTAGCCGCTGAGACGCTCTGCCGCGATAATAGCGGACCACGGCTCCGGACCCCTGGGGCCATGTGGAAGTGGCAGTTCCACTATTGCGGGACTTTTAATGCATGACGGCGTTGTTTTGTTCTTCCATGCAACCCACCAAGGGGAATGATATACATGCACGCAGTTTAACAGCACCCACTGTGGAAATAACGAACAACCTTACCCAGAAGGCAACTTACCAATGAAACTACAAAGACGGGATATTAAAGATCAAGTTCAATCAGCTATAATGACGCGCATGGCCAGTGAGCAAGGGCGTGTTGCCCGAAACCGGTATGGCAATCTGTGTTGGGGGAATGAACACGTTGACTCCTGCTCCGTAAATAAATGAAAGGAGAAACTTCTACTTGTGTGGCGTCTCGCTTTGGGCAACTTGGATTTTGGAATTTGCAAGCGGCGTGCCTAGCCGCTGAGACGCTCTGCCGCGATAATAGCGGACCAGGGCTCCGGACCCCTGGGGCCATGTGGAAGTGGCACTTCCACTATTGCGGGACTTTTAATGCATGAAAGCGTTGTTTTGTTCCTCCATGCAACCCACCAAGGGGAATGATATACATGCACGCAGTTTAACAGCACCCACTGTGGAAATAACGAACTACCTTACCAAGAAGGCAACTTACCAATGAAACTACAAAGACGGGATATCAAAGGTCAAGTTCAATCAGCTGTAAACGACGCGCATGGCCAGTGAGCAAGGGCGTGTTGCCCGAAACCGGAATGGCAATCTGTGTTGGGGGAATGAACACGTTGACTCCTGCTCCCTCAATAAATGAAAGGAGAAACTTCTATTTGTGTGGCGTCTCGCATTGGGCAACTTGGATTTTGGAATTTGCAAGTGGCGTGCCTAGCCGCTGAGGCGCTCTGCCGCGATAATAGCGGACCATGGCTCCGGACCCCTGGGGCCATGTGGAAGTGGCAGTTCCACTATTGCGGGACTTTTAATGCATGACGGCGTTGTTTTGTTCTTCCATGCAACCCACCAAGGGGAATGATATACATGCACGCAGTTTAACAGCACCCACTGTGGAAATAACGAACAACCTTACCCAGAAGGCAACTTACCAATGAAACTACAAAGACGGGATATTAAAGATCAAGTTCAATCAGCTGTAAATGACGCGCATGGCCAGTGAGCAAGGGCGTGTTGCCCGAAACCGGTATGGCAATCTGTGTTGGGGGAATGAACACGTTGACTCCTGCTCCGTAAATAAATGAAAGGAGAAACTTCTACTTCTGTGGCGTCTCGCTTTGGGCAACTTGGATTTTGGAATTTGCAAGCGGCGTGCCTAGCCGCTGAGACGCTCTGCCGCGATAATAGCGGACCACGGCTCCGGACCCCTGGGGCCATGTGGAAGTGGCACTTCCACTATTGCGGGACTTTTAATGCATGAAAGCGTTGTTTTGTTCCTCCATGCAACCCACCAAGGGGAATGATATACATGCATGCAGTTTAACAGCACCCACTGTGGAAATAACGAACTACCTTACCAAGAAGGCAACTTACCAATGAAACTACAAAGACGGGATATCAAAGGTCAAGTTCAATCAGCTGTAAACGACGCGCATGGCCAGTGAGCAAGGGGGTGTTGCCCGAAACCGGTATGGCAATCTGTGTTGGGGGAATGAACACGTTGACTCCTGCTCCCTCAATAAATGAAAGGAGAAACTTCTATTTGTGTGGCGTCTCGCATTGGGCAACTTGGATTTTGGAATTTGCAAGCGGTGTGCCTAGCCGCTGAGACGCTTTGCCGCGATAATAGCGGACCACGGCTCCGAACCCCTGGGGCCATGTGGAAGTGGCAGTTCCACTATTGCGGGACTTTTAATGCATGACGGCGTTGTTTTGTTCCTCCATGCAACCCACCAAGGGGAATGATATACATGCACGCAGTTTAACAGCACCCACTGTGGAAATAACGAACTACCTCACCCAGAAGGCAACTTACCAATGAAATTACAAAGACGGGATATCAAAGGTCAAGTTCAATCAGCTGTAAACGACGCGCATGGCCAGTGAGCAAGGGCGTGTTGCCCGAAACCGGTATGGCAATCTGTGTTGGGGGAATGAACACGTTGACTCCTGCTCCGTAAATAAATGAAAGGAGAAACTTCTACTTGTGTGGCGTCTCGCTTTGGGCAACTTGGATTTTGGAATTTGCAAGCGGCGTGCCTAGCCGCTGAGACGCTCTGCCGCGATAATAGCGGACCACGGCTCCGGACCCCTGGGGCCATGTGGAAGTGGCACTTCCACTATTGCGGGACTTTTAATGCATGAAAGCGTTGTTTTGTTCCTCCATGCAACCCACCAAGGGGAATGATATACATGCACGCAGTTTAACAGCACCCACTGTGGAAATAACGAACTACCTTACCAAGAAGGCAACTTACCAATGAAACTACAAAGACGGGATATCAAAGGTCAAGTTCAATCAGCTGTAAACAACGCGCATGGCCAGTGAGCAAGGGCGTGTTGCCCGAAACCGGTATGGCAATCTGTGTTGGGGGAATGAACACGTTGACTCCTGCTCCCTCAATAAATGAAAGGAGAAACTTCTATTTGTGTGGCGTCTCGCATTGGGCAACTTGGATTTTGGAATTTGCAAGCGGTGTGCCTAGCCGCTGAGACGCTTTGCCGCGATAATAGCGGACCACGGCTCCGAACCCCTGGGGCCATGTGGAAGTGGCAGTTCCACTATTGCGGGACTTTTAATGCATGACGGCGTTGTTTTGTTCCTCCATGCAACCCACCAAGGGGAATGATATACATGCACGCAGTTTAACAGCACCCACTGTGGAAATAACGAACTACCTTACCCAGAAGGCAACTTACCAATGAAATTACAAAGACGGGATATCAAAGGTCAAGTTCAATCAGCTGTAAACGACGCGCATGGCCAGTGAGCAAGGGCGTGTTGCCCGAAACCGGTATGGCAATCTGTGTTGGGGGAATGAACACGTTGACTCCTGCTCCCTCAATAAATGAAAGGAGAAACTTCTACTTGTGTGGCGTCTCGCATTGGGCAACTTGGATTTTGGATTTTCAAGCAGCGTGCCTAGCCTCTGAGATGCTCTGCCGCGATAATAGCGGACCACGGCTCCGGACCCCTGGGGCCATGTGAAAGTGGCAGTTCCACTATTGCGGGACTTTTAATGCATGACGGCGTTGTTTTGTTCCTCCATGCAACCCACCAAGGGGAATGATATACATGCACGCAGTTTAACAGC
The DNA here is from genome assembly GCF_964204655.1 of Triturus cristatus. Classification (NCBI taxonomy): domain Eukaryota; kingdom Metazoa; phylum Chordata; class Amphibia; order Caudata; family Salamandridae; genus Triturus; species Triturus cristatus. The sequence goes on from NC_140579.1 coordinate 196,102,552, forward strand.
ACCCACTGTGGAAATAACGAACTACCTTACCCAGAGGGCAACTTACCAATGAAACTACAAAGACGGGATATTAAAGGTCAAGTTCATTCAGCTGTAAACGACGCGCATGGCCAGTGAGCAAGGACGTGTTGCCCTAAACCGGTATGGCAATCTGTGTTGGGGGAATGAACACGTTGACTCCTGCTCCCTCAATAAATGAAAGGAGAAAGTTCTACTTGTGTGGCGTCTCGCATTGGGCAACTTGGGTTTTGGAATTTGCAAGTGGCGTGCCTAGCCGCTGAGGCGCTCTGCCGTGATAATAGCGGGCCATGGCTCCGGACCCCTGGGGCCATGTGGAAGTGGCAGTTCCACTATTGCGGGACTTTTAATGCATGACGGCGTTGTTTTGTTCTTCCATGCAACCCACCAAGGGGAATGATATACATGCATGCAGTTTAACAGCACCCACTGTGGAAACAACGAACTACCTTACCCACAAGGCAACTTACCAATGAAACTACAAAGACGGGATATTAAAGGTCAAGTTCAATCAGCTGTAAACGATGCGCATGGCCAGTAAGCAAGGGCGTGTTGCCCGAAACCGGTATGGCAATCTGTGTTGGGGGAATGAACACGTTGACTCCTGCTCCCTCAATAAATGAAAGGAGAAACTTCTACTTGTGTAGCATCTCGCATTGGGCAACTTGGATTTTGGAATTTGCAAGCGGCGTGCCTAGCCGCTGAGACGCTCTGCCGCGATAATAGCGGACCACGGTTCCGGACCCCTGGGGCCATGTGGAAGTGGCAGTTCTACTATTGCGGGACTTTTAATGCATGACGGCGTTGTTTTGTTCCTCCATGCAACCCACCAAGGGGAATGATATACATGCACGCAGTTTAACAGCACCCACTGTGGAAATAACGGACTACCTTACCCAGAAGGCATCTTACCAATGAAACTACAAAGACGGGATATTAAAGGTCAAGTTCAATCAGCTGTAAACGACGCGCATGGCCAGTGAGCAAGGGCGTGTTGCCCGAAACCGGTATGGCAATCTGTGTTGGGGGAATGAACACGTTGACTCCTGCTCCCTCAATAAATGAAAGGAGAAACTTCTACTTGTGTGGCGTCTCGCATTGGGCAACTTGGATTTTGGATTTTCAAGCGGCTTGCCTAGCCTCTGAGACGCTCTGCCGCGATAATAGCGGACCACGGCTCCGGACCCCTGGGGCCATGTGGAAGTGGCAGTTCCACTATTGCGGGACTTTTAATGCATGACGGCGTTGTTTTGTTCCTCCATGCAACCCACCAAGGGGAATGATATACATGCACGCAGTTTAACAGCACCCACTGTGGAAATAACGAACTACCGTACCCAGAGGGCAACTTACCAATGAAACTACAAAGACGGGATATTAAAGGTCAAGTTCATTCAGCTGTAAACGACGTGCATGGCCAGTGAGCAAGGACGTGTTGCCCGAAACCGGTATGGCAATCTGTGTTGGGGGAATGAACACGTTGACTCCTGCTCCCTCAATAAATGAAAGGAGAAAGTTCTACTTGTGTGGCGTCTCGCATTGGGCAACTTGGATTTTGGAATTTGCAAGTGGCGTGCCTAGCCGCTGAGGCGCTCTGCCGCGATAATAGCGGACCACGGCTCCGGACCCCTTGGGCCATGTGGAAGTGGCAGTTCCACTATTGCGGGACTTTTAATGCATGACGGCGTTGTTTTGTTCTTCCATGCAACCCACCAAGGGGAATGATATACATGCACGCAGTTTAATAGCACCCACTGTGGAAATAACGAACAACCTTACCCAGAAGGCAACTTACCAATGAAACTACAAAGACGGGATATTAAAGGTCAAGTTCAATCAGCTGTAAACGACGCGCATGGCCAGTGAGCAAGGGCGTGTTGCCCAAAACCGGTATGGCAATCTGTGTTGGGGGAATGAACACTTTGACTCCTGCTCCGTCAATAAATGAAAGGAGAAACTTCTACTTGTGTGGCGTCTCGCTTTGGGCAACTTGGATTTTGGAATTTGCAAGCGGCGTGCCTAGCCGCTCAGACGCTCTGCCGCGATATTAGCAGACCATGGCTCCGGACCCCTGGGGCCATGTGGAAGTGGTAGTTCCACTATTGCGGGACATTGAATGCATGACGGCGTTGTTTTGTTCCTCCATGCAACCCACCAAGGGAAATGATATACATGCACGCAGTTTAACAGCACCGACTGTGGAAATAACGGACTACCTTACCTAGAAGGCAACTTACCAATGAAACTACAAAGACGGGATATTAAAGGTCAAGTTCAATCAGCTGTAAACGACGCGCATGGCCAGTGAGCAAGGGCGTGTTGCCCAAAACCGGTATGGCAATCTGTGTTGGGGGAATGAACACGTTGACTCCTGCTCCCTCAATAAATGAAAGGAGAAACTTCTACTTGTGTGGCGTCTCGCATTGGGCAACTTGGATTTTGGAATTTGCAAGTGGCGTGCCTAGCCGCTGACACGCTCTGCCGCGATAATAGCGGACCATGGCTCCGTACCCCTGGGGCCATGTGGAAGTGGCACTTCCCCTATTGCGGGACTTTTAATGCATGACAGCGTTGTTTTGTTCCTCCATGCAACCCACCAAGGGGAATGATATACATGCACGCAGTTTAACAGCACCCACTGTGGAAATAACAAACTACCTTACCCAGAAGGCAACTTACCAATGAAACTACAAAGACGGGATATTAAAGGTCAAGTTCAATCAGCTGTAAACGACGCGCATGGCCAGTGAGCAAGGGCGTGTTGCCCGAAACCGGTATGGCAATCTGTGTTGGGGGAATGAACACGTTGACTCCTGCTCCCTCAATAAATGAAAGGAGAAACTTCTACTTGTGTAGCGTCTCGCATTGCGCAACTTGGATTTTGGAATTTGCAAGCGGCGTGCCTAGCCGCTGAGATGCTCTGCCGCGATAATAGCGGACCACAGCTCCGGACCCCTGGGGTCATGTGGAAGTGGCAGTTCCGCTATTGCGGGACTTTTAATGCATGACGGCGTTGTTTTGTTCCTCCATGCAACCCACCAAGGGGAATGATATACATACATGCAGTTTAACAGCACCCACTGTGGAAACAACGAACTACCTTACCCACAAGGCAACTTACCAATGAAACTACAAAGACGGGATATTAAAGGTCAAGTTCAATCAGCTGTAAACGATGCGCATGGCCAGTAAGCAAGGGCGTGTTGCCCGAAACCGGTATGGCAATCTGTGTTGGGGGAATGAACACGTTGACTCCTGCTCCCTCAATAAATGAAAGGAGAAACTTCTACTTGTGTAGCATCTCGCATTGGGCAACTTGGATTTTGGAATTTGCAAGCGGCGTGCCTAGCCGCTGAGACGCTCTGCCGCGATAATAGCGGACCACGGCTCCGGACCCCTGGGGCCATGTGGAAGTGGCAGTTCTACTATTGCGGGACTTTTAATGCATGACGGCGTTGTTTTGTTCCTCCATGCAACCCACCAAGGGGAATGATATACATGCACGCAGTTTAACAGCACCCACTGTGGAAATAACGGACTACCTTACCCAGAAGGCATCTTACCAATGAAACTACAAAGACGGGATATTAAAGGTCAAGTTCAATCAGCTGTAAACGACGCGCATGGCCAGTGAGCAAGGGCGTGTTGCCCGAAACCGGTATGGCAATCTGTGTTGGGGGAATGAACACGTTGACTCCTGCTCCCTCAATAAATGAAAGGAGAAACTTCTACTTGTGTGGCGTCTCGCATTGGGCAACTTGGATTTTGGATTTTCAAGCGGCTTGCCTAGCCTCTGAGACGCTCTGCCGCGATAATAGCAGACCACGGCTCCGGACCCCTGGGGCCATGTGGAAGTGGCAGTTCCACTATTGCGGGACTTTTAATGCATGACGGCGTTGTTTTGTTCCTCCATGCAACCCACCAAGGGGAATGATATACATGCACGCAGTTTAACAGCACCCACTGTGGAAATAACAAACTACCTTACCCAGAAGGCAACTTACCAATGAAACTACAAAGACGGGATATTAAAGGTCAAGTTCATTCAGCTGTAAACGACGCGCATGGCCAGTGAGCAAGGGCGTGTTGCCCGAAACCGGTATGGCAATCTGTGTTGGGGGAATGAACACGTTGACTCCTGCACCCTCAATAAATGAAAGGAGAAAGTTCTACTTGTGTGGCGTCTCGCATTGGGCAACTTGGATTTTGGAATTTGCAAGTGGCGTGCCTAGCCGCTGAGGCGCTCTGCCACGATAATAGCGGACCACGGCTCCGGACCCCTGGGGCCATGTGGAAGTGGCAGTTCCACTATTGCGGGACTTTTAATGCATGACGGCGTTGTTTTGTTCTTCCATGCAACCCACCAAGGGGAATGATATACATGCACGCAGTTTAACAGCACCCACTGTGGAAATAACGAACTACCTTACCTAGAAGGCAACTTACCAATGAAACTACAAAGACGGGATATTAAAGGTCAAGTTCACTCAGCTGTAAACGACGCGAATGGCCAGTGAGCAAGGGCGTGTTGCCCGAAACCGGTATGGCAATCTGTGTTGGGGGAATGAACACGTTGACTCGTGCTCCCTCAATAAATGAATGGAGAAACTTCTACTTGTGTAGCATCTCGCATTGGGCAACTTGGATTTTGGAATTTGCAAGCGGCGTGCCTAGCCGCTGAGACGCTCTGCCGCGATAATAGCGGACCACGGCTCCGGACCCCTGGGGCCATGTGGAAGTGGCAGTTCCACTATTGCGGGACTTTTAATGCATGACGGCGTTGTTTTGTTCCTCCATGCAACCCACCAAGGGGAATGATATACATGCACGCAGTTTAACAGCACCCACTGTGGAAATAACGGACTACCTTACCCAGAAGGCATCTTACCAATGAAACTACAAAGACGGGATATTAAAGGTCAAGTTCAATCAGCTGTAAACGACGCGCATGGCCAGTGAGCAAGGGCGTGTTGCCCGAAACCGGTATGGCAATCTGTGTTGGGGGAATGAACACGTTGACTCCTGCTCCCTCAATAAATGAAAGGAGAAACTTCTACTTGTGTGGCGTCTCGCATTGGGCAACTTGGATTTTGCAATCGGCGTGCCTAGCCGCTGAGACGCTCTGCCGCGATAATAGCGGACCACGACTCCGGACCCCTGGGGCCATGTGGAAGTGGGAGTTCCACTATTGCGGGACTTTTAATGCATGACGGCGTTGTTTTGTTCCTCCATGCAACCTACCAAGGGGAATGATATACATGCACACAGTTTAACAGCACCCACTGTGAAAATAACGAACTACCTTACCCAGAAGGCAACTTACCAATGAAACTACAAAGACGGGATATTAAAGGTCAAGTTCAATCAGCTGTAAACAACGCGCATGGCCAGTGAGCAAGGGCGTGTTGCCCGAAACCGTTATGGCAAGCTGTGTTGGGGGAATGAACACGTTGACTCCTGCTCCCTCAATAAATGAAAGGAGAAACTTCTACTTGTGTGGCGTCTCGCATTGGGCAACTTGGATTTTGGAATTTGCAAGCAGCGTGCCTAGCCTCTGAGACGCTCTGCCGCGATAATAGCGGACCATGGCTCCGGACCTCTGGGGCCATGTGGAAGTGGCAGTTCCACTATTGCGGGAGTTTTAATGCATGACGGCGTTGTTTTGTTCCTCCATGCAACCCACCAAGGGGAATGATATACATGCACGCAGTTTAACAGCACCCACTGTGGAAATAACTGACTACCTTACCCAGAAGGGAACTTACCAATGAAACTACAAAGATGGGATATTAAAGGTCAAGTTCAATCAGCTGTAAACGACGCGCATGGCCAGTGAGCAAGGGCGTGTTGCCCGAAACCGGTATGGCAATCTGTGTTGGGGGAATGAGCGCGTTGACTCCTGCTCCCTCAATAAATGAAAGGAGAAACTTCTACTTGTGTGGCGTCTCGCATTGGGCAACTTGGATTTTGGAATTTGCAAGCGGCGTGCCTAGCCGCTGAGACGCTCTGCCGCGATAACAGCGGACCACGGCTCCGGACCCCTGGGGCCATGTGGAAGTGGCAGTTCCACTATTGCGGGACTTTTAATGCATGACGGCGTTGTTTTGTTCCTCCATGCAACCCACCAAGGGGAATGATATACATGCACACAGTTTAACAGCACCAACTGTGGAAATAATGAACTACCTTACCCAGAAGGCAACTTACCAATGAAACTACAAAGACGGGATATTAAAGGTCAAGTTCAATCAGCTGTAAACGACGCGCATGGCCAGTGAGCAAGGGCGTGTTGCCCGAAACCGGTATGGCAATCTGTGTTGGGGGAATGAACACGTTGACTCCTGCTCCCTCAATAAATGAAAGGAGAAACTTCTACTTGTGTGGCGTCTCGCATTGGGCAACTTGGATTTTGGAATTTGCAAGCGGCGTGCCTAGCCGCTGAGACGCTTTGCCGCGATAATAGCGGACCACGGATCCGAACCCCTGGGGCCATGTGGAAGTGGCAGTTCCACTATTGCGGGACTTTTAATGCATGACGGCGTTGTTCTGTTCCTCCATGCAACCCACCAAGGGGAATGATATACATGCACGCAGTTTAACAGCACCCACTGTGGAAATAATGAACTACCTTACCCAGAAGGCAACTTACCAATGAAACTACAAAGACGGAATATCAAAGGTCAAGTTTAATCAGTTGTAAACGACGCGCATGGCCAGTGAGCAAGGGCGTGTTGCCCGAAACCGGTATGGCAATCTGTGTTGGGGGAATGAACACATTGACTCCTGCTCCCTCAATAAATGAAAGTAGAAACTTCTACTTGTGTGGCGTCTCGCATTGGGCAACTTGGATTTTGGAATTTGCAAGCTGTGTGCCTAGCCGCTGAGACGCTTTGCCGCGATAATAGCGGACCACGGCTCCGAACCCCTGGGGCCATGTGGAAGTGGCAGTTCCACTATTGCGGGACTTTTAATGCATGACGGCGTTGTTTTGTTCCTCCATGCAACCCACCAAGGGGAATGATATACATGCACGCAGTTTAACAGCACCCACTGTGGAAATAACGAACTACCTTACCCAGAAGGCAACTTACCAATGAAACTACAAAGACGGGATATCAAAGGTCAAGTTCAATCAGCTGTAAACGACGCGCATGGCCAGTGAGCAAGGGCGTGTTGCCCGAAACCGGTATGGCAATCTGTGTTGGGGGAATGAACACGTTGACTCCTGCTCCCTCAATAAATGAAAGGAGAAACTTCTACTTGTGTGGCGTCTCGCATTGGGCAACTTGGATTTTGGAATTTGCAAGCGGCGTGCCTAGCCTCTGAGACGCTCTGCCGCGATAATAGCGGACCACGGCTCCGGAACCCTGGGGCCATGTGGAAGTGGCAGTTCCACTATTGCGGGACTTTTAATGCATGACGGCGTTGTTTTGTTCCTCCATGCAACCCACCAAGGGGAATGATATACATGCACGCAGTTTAACAGCACCCACTGTGGAAATAACGAACTACCTTACCCAGAGGGCAACTTACCAATGAAACTACAAAGACGGGATATTAAAGGTCAAGTTCATTCAGCTGTAAACGACGCGCATGGCCAGTGAGCAAGGGAGTGTTGCCCGAAACCGGTATGGCAATCTGTGTTGGGGGAATGAACACGTTGACTCCTGCTCCCTCAATAAATGAAAGGAGAAAGTTCTACTTGTGTGGCGTCTCGCATTGGGCAACTTGGATTTTGGAATTTGCAAGTGGCGTGCCTAGCCGCTGAGGCGCTCTGCCGCGATAATAGCGGACCATGGCTCCGGACCCCTGGGGCCATGTGGAAGTGGCAGTTCCACTATTGCTGGACTTTTAATGCATGACGGCGTTGTTTTGTTCTTCCATGCAACCCACCAAGGGGAATGATATACATGCACGCAGTTTAACAGCACCCACTGTGGAAATAACGAACAACCTTACCCAGAAGGCAACTTACCAATGAAACTACAAAGACGGGATATTAAAGATCAAGTTCAATCAGCTGTAAATGACGCGCATGGCCAGTGAGCAAGGGCGTGTTGCCCGAAACCGGTATGGCAATCTGTGTTGGGGGAATGAACACGTTGACTCCTGCTCCGTAAATAAATGAAAGGAGAAACTTCTACTTGTGTGGCGTCTCGCTTTGGGCAACTTGGATTTTGGAATTTGCAAGCGGCGTGCCTAGCCGCTGAGACGCTCTGCCGCGATAATAGCGGACCACGGCTCCGGACCCCTGGGGCCATGTGGAAGTGGCACTTCCACTATTGCGGGACTTTTAATGCATGAAAGCGTTGTTTTGTTCCTCCATGCAACCCACCAAGGGGAATGATATACATGCACGCAGTTTAACAGCACCCACTGTGGAAATAACGAACTACCTTACCAAGAAGGCAACTTACCAATGAAACTACAAAGACGGGATATCAAAGGTCAAGTTCAATCAGCTGTAAACGACGCGCATGGCCAGTGAGCAAGGGCGTGTTGCCCGAAACCGGTATGGCAATCTGTGTTGGGGGAATGAACACGTTGACTCCTGCTCCCTCAATAAATGAAAGGAGAAACTTCTATTTGTGTGGCGTCTCGCATTGGGCAACTTGGATTTTGGAATTTGCAAGCGGTGTGCCTAGCCGCTGAGACGCTTTGCCGCGATAATAGCGGACCACGGCTCCGAACCCCTGGGGCCATGTGGAAGTGGCAGTTCCACTATTGCGGGACTTTTAATGCATGACGGCGTTGTTTTGTTCCTCCATGCAACCCACCAAGGGGAATGATATACATGCACGCAGTTTAACAGCACCCACTGTGGAAATAACGAACTACCTTACCCAGAAGGCAACTTACCAATGAAATTACAAAGACGGGATATCAAAGGTCAAGTTCAATCAGCTGTAAACGACGCGCATGGCCAGTGAGCAAGGGCGTGTTGCCCGAAACCGGTATGGCAATCTGTGTTGGGGGAATGAACACGTTGACTCCTGCTCCCTCAATAAATGAAAGGAGAAACTTCTACTTGTGTGGCGTCTCGCATTGGGCAACTTGGATTTTGGATTTTCAAGTAGCGTGCCTAGCCTCTGAGACGCTCTGCCGCGATAATAGCGGACCACGGCTCCGGACCCCTGGGGCCATGTGAAAGTGGCAGTTCCACAATTGCGGGACTTTTAATGCTTGACGGCGTTGTTTTGTTCCTCCATGCAACCCACCAAGGGGAATGATATACATGCACGCAGTTTAACAGCACCCACTGTGGAAATAACGAACAACCTTACCCAGAAGGCAACTTACCAATGAAACTACAAAGACGGGATATTAAAGGTCAAGTTCAATCAGCTGTAAATGACGCGCATGGCCAGTGAGCAAGGGCGTGTTGCCCGAAACCGGTATGGCAATCTGTGTTGGGGGAATGAACACGTTGACTCCTGCTCCGTAAATAAATGAAAGGAGAAACTTCTACTTGTGTGGCGTCTCGCTTTGGGCAACTTGGATTTTGGAATTTGCAAGCGGCGTGCCTAGCCGCTGAGACGCTCTGCCGCGATAATAGCGGACCACGGCTCCGGACCCCTGGGGCCATGTGGAAGTGGCACTTCCACTATTGCGGGACTTTTAATGCATGACAGCGTTGTTTTGTTCCTCCATGCAACCCACCAAGGGGAATGATATACATGCACGCAGTTTAACAGCACCCACTGTGGAAATAACGAACTACCTTACCCAGAAGGCAACTTACCAATGAAACTACAAAGACGGGATATCAAAGGTCAAGTTCAATCAGCTGTAAACGACGCGCATGGCCAGTGAGCAAGGGCGTGTTGCCCGAAACCGGTATGGCAATCTGTGTTGGGGGAATGAACACGTTGACTCCTGCTCCCTCAATAAATGAAAGGAGAAACTTCTACTTGTGTGGCGTCTCGCATTGGGCAACTTGGATTTTGGAATTTGCAAGCGGTGTGCCTAGCCGCTGAGACGCTTTGCCGCGATAATAGCGGACCACGGCTCCGAACCCCTGGGGCCATGTGGAAGTGGCAGTTCCACTATTGCGGGACTTTTAATGCATGACGGCGTTGTTTTGTTCCTCCATGCAACCCACCAAGGGGAATGATATACATGCACGCAGTTTAACAGCACCCACTGTGGAAATAACGAACTACCTTACCCAGAAGGCAACTTACCAATGAAATTACAAAGACGGGATATCAAAGGTCAAGTTCAATCAGCTGTAAACGACGCGCATGGCCAGTGAGCAAGGGCGTGTTGCCCGAAACCGGTATGGCAATCTGTGTTGGGGGAATGAACACGTTGACTCCTGCTCCCTCAATAAATGAAAGGAGAAACTTCTACCTGTGTGGCGTCTCGCATTGGGCAACTTGGATTTTGGATTTTCAAGCGGCGTGCCTAGCCTCTGAGACGCTCTGCCGCGATAATAGCGGACCACGGCTCCGGACCCCTGGGGCCATGTGGAAGTGGCAGTTCCACTATTGCGGGACTTTTAATGCATGACGGCGTTGTTTTGTTCCTCCATGCAACCCACCAAGGGGAATGATATACATGCACGCAGTTTAACAGCACCCACTGTGGAAATAACGAACTACCTTACCCAGAGGGCAACTTACCAATGAAACTACAAAGACGGGATATTAAAGGTCAAGTTCATTCAGCTGTAAACGACGTGCATGGCCAGTGAGCAAGGACGTGTTGCCCGAAACCGGTATGGCAATCTGTGTTGGGGGAATGAACACGTTGACTCCTGCTCCCTCAATAAATGAAAGGAGAAAGTTCTACTTGTGTGGCGTCTCGCATTGGGCAACTTGGATTTTGGAATTTGCAAGTGGCGTGCCTAGCCGCTGAGGCGCTCTGCCGCGATAATAGCGGACCACGGCTCCGGACCCCTGGGGCCATGTGGAAGTGGCAGTTCCACTATTGCGGGACTTTTAATGCATGACGGCGTTGTTTTGTTCTTCCATGCAACCCACCAAGGGGAATGATATACATGCACGCAGTTTAACAGCACCCACTGTGGAAATAACGAACAACCTTACCCAGAAGGCAACTTACCAATGAAACTACAAAGCCGGAATGTTAAAGGTCAAGTTCAATCAGCTGTAAACGACGCGCATGGCCAGTGAGCAAGAGCGTGTTGCCCAAAACCGGTATGGCAATCTGTGTTGGGGGAATGAACACTTTGACTCCTGCTCCGTCAATAAATGAAAGGAGAAACTTCTACTTGTGTGGCGTCTCGCTTTGGGCAACTTGGATTTTGGAATTTGCAAGCGGCGTGCCTAGCCGCTGAGACGCTCTGCCGCGATATTAGCAGACCATGGCTCCGGACCCCTGGGGCCATGTGGAAGTGGTAGTTCCACTATTGCGGGACATTTAATGCATGACGGCGTTGTTTTGTTCCTCCATGCAACCCACCAAGGGAAATGATATACATGCACGCAGTTTAACAGCACCCACTGTGGAAATAACGAACTACCTTACCCAGAAGGCAACTTACCAATGAAACTACAAAGACGGGATATCAAAGGTCAAGTTCAATCAGCTGTAAACGACGCGCATGGCCAGTGAGCAAGGGCGTGTTGCCCGAAACCGGTATGGCAATCTGTGTTGGGGGAATGAACACGTTGACTCCTGCTCCCTCAATAAATGAAAGGAGAAACTTCTACTTGTGTGGCGTCTCGCATTGGGCAACTTGGATTTTGGAATTTGCAAGCGGCGTGCCTAGCCTCTGAGATGCTCTGCCGCGATAATAGCGGACCACGGCTCCGGAACCCTGGGGCCATGTGGAAGTGGCAGTTCCACTATTGCAGGACTTTTAATGCATGACGGCGTTGTTTTGTTCCTCCATGCAACCCACCAAGGGGAATGATATACATGCACGCAGTTTAACAGCACCCACTGTGGAAATAACGAACTACCTTACCCAGAGGGCAACTTACCAATGAAACTACAAAGACGGGATATTAAAGGTCAAGTTCATTCAGCTGTAAACGACCCGCATGGCCAGTGATCAAGGGAGTGTTGCCCGAAACCGGTATGGCAATCTGTGTTGGGGGAATGAACACGTTGACTCCTGCTCCCTCAATAAATGAAAGGAGAAAGTTCTACTTGTGTGGCGTCTCGCATTGGGCAACTTGGATTTTGGAATTTGCAAGTGGCGTGCCTAGCCGCTGAGGCGCTCTGCCGCGATAATAGCGGACCATGGCTCCGGACCCCTGGGGCCATGTGGAAGTGGCAGTTCCACTATTGCGGTACTTTTAATGCATGACGGCGTTGTTTTGTTCTTCCATGCAACCCACCAAGGGGAATGATATACATGCACGCAGTTTAACAGCACCCACTGTGGAAATAACGAACAACCTTACCCAGAAGGCAACTTACCAATGAAACTACAAAGACGGGATATTAAAGGTCAAGTTCAATCAGCTGTAAATGACGCGCATGGCCAGTGAGCAAGGGCGTGTTGCCCGAAACCGGTATAGCAATCTGTGTTGGGGGAATGAACACGTTGACTCCTGCTCCGTAAATAAATGAAAGGAGAAACTTCTACTTGTGTGGCGTCTCGCTTTGGGCAACTTGGATTTTGGAATTTGCAAGCGGCGTGCCTAGCCGCTGAGACGCTCTGCCGCGATAATAGCGGACCACGGCTCCGGACCCCTGGGGCCATGTGGAAGTGGCACTTCCACTATTGCGGGACTTTTAATGCATGACAGCGTTGTTTTGTTCCTCCATGCAACCCACCAAGGGAAATGATATACATGCACGCAGTTTAACAGCACCCACTGTGGAAATAACGAACTACCTTACCCAGAAGGCAACTTACCAATGAAACTACAAAGACGGGATATCAAAGGTCAAGTTCAATCAGCTGTAAACGACGCGCATGGCCAGTGAGCAAGGGCGTGTTGCCCGAAACCGGTATGGCAATCTGTGTTGGGGGAATGAACACGTTGACTCCTGCTCCCTCAATAAATGAAAGGAGAAACTTCTATTTGTGTGGCGTCTCGCATTGGGCAACTTGGATTTTGGAATTTGCAAGCGGTGTGCCTAGCCGCTGAGACGCTTTGCCGCGATAAGAGCGGACCACGGCTCCGAACCCCTGGGGCCATGTGGAAGTGGCAGTTCCACTATTGCGGGACTTTTAATGCATGACGGCGTTGTTTTGTTCCTCCATGCAACCCACCAAGGGGAATGATATACATGCACGCAGTTTAACAGCACCCACTGTGGAAATAACGAACTACCTTACCCAGAAGGCAACTTACCAATGAAATTACAAAGACGGGATATCAAAGGTCAAGTTCAATCAGCTGTAAACGACGCGCATGGCCAGTGAGCAAGGGCGTGTTGCCCGAAACCGGTATGGCAATCTGTGTTGGGGGAATGAACACGTTGACTCCTGCTCCCTCAATAAATGAAAGGAGAAACTTCTACTTGTGTGGCGTCTCGCATCGGGCAACTTGGATTTTGGAATTTGCAAGCGGCGTGCCTAGCCTCTGAGATGCTCTGCCGCGATAATAGCGGACCACGGCTCCGGAACCCTGGGGCCATGTGGAAGTGGCAGTTCCACTATTGCAGGACTTTTAATGCATGACGGCGTTGTTTTGTTCCTCCATGCAACCCACCAAGGGGAATGATATACATGCACGCAGTTTAACAGCACCCACTGTGGAAATAACGAACTACCTTACCCAGAGGGCAACTTACCAATGAAACTACAAAGACGGGATATTAAAGGTCAAGTTCATTCAGCTGTAAACGACCCGCATGGCCAGTGATCAAGGGAGTGTTGCCCGAAACCGGTATGGCAATCTGTGTTGGGGGAATGAACACGTTGACTCCTGCTCCCTCAATAAATGAAAGGAGAAAGTTCTACTTGTGTGGCGTCTCGCATTGGGCAACTTGGATTTTGGAATTTGCAAGTGGCGTGCCTAGCCGCTGAGGCGCTCTGCCGCGATAATAGCGGACCATGGCTCCGGACCCCTGGGGCCATGTGGAAGTGGCAGTTCCACTATTGCGGGACTTTTAATGCATGACGGCGTTGTTTTGTTCTTCCATGCAACCCACCAAGGGGAATGATATACATGCACGCAGTTTAACAGCACCCACTGTGGAAATAACGAACAACCTTACCCAGAAGGCAACTTACCAATGAAACTACAAAGACGGGATATTAAAGGTCAAGTTCAATCAGCTGTAAATGACGCGCATGGCCAGTGAGCAAGGGCGTGTTGCCCGAAACCGGTATGGCAATCTGTGTTGGGGGAATGAACACGTTGACTCCTGCTCCGTAAATAAATGAAAGGAGAAACTTCTACTTGTGTGGCGTCTCGCTTTGGGCAACTTGGATTTTGGAATTTGCAAGCGGCGTGCCTAGCCGCTGAGACGCTCTGCCGCGATAATAGCGGACCACGGCTCCGGACCCCTGGGGCCATGTGGAAGTGGCACTTCCACTATTGCGGGACTTTTAATGCATGACAGCGTTGTTTTGTTCCTCCATGCAACCCACCAAGGGGAATGATATACATGCACGCAGTTTAACAGCACCCACTGTGGAAATAACGAACTACCTTACCCAGAAGGCAACTTACCAATGAAACTACAAAGACGGGATATCAAAGGTCAAGTTCAATCAGCTGTAAACGACGCGCATGGCCAGTGAGCAAGGGCGTGTTGCCCGAAACCGGTATGGCAATCTGTGTTGGGGGAATGAACACGTTGACTCCTGCTCCCTCAATAAATGAAAGGAGAAACTTCTATTTGTGTGGCGTCTCGCATTGGGCAACTTGGATTTTGGAATTTGCAAGCGGTGTGCCTAGCCGCTGAGACGCTTTGCCGCGATAAGAGCGGACCACGGCTCCGAACCCCTGGGGCCATGTGGAAGTGGCAGTTCCACTATTGCGGGACTTTTAATGCATGACGGCGTTGTTTTGTTCCTCCATGCAACCCACCAAGGGGAATGATATACATGCACGCAGTTTAACAGCACCCACTGTGGAAATAACGAACTACCTTACCCAGAAGGCAACTTACCAATGAAATTACAAAGACGGGATATCAAAGGTCAAGTTCAATCAGCTGTAAACGACGCGCATGGCCAGTGAGCAAGGGCGTGTTGCCCGAAACCGGTATGGCAATCTGTGTTGGGGGAATGAACACGTTGACTCCTGCTCCCTCAATAAATGAAAGGAGAAACTTCTACTTGTGTGGCGTCTCGCATTGGGCAACTTGGATTTTGGATTTTCAATTGGCGTGCCTAGCCTCTGAGACGCTCTGCCGCGATAATAGCGGACCACGGCTCCGGACCCCTGGGGCCATGTGGAAGTGGCAGTTCCACTATTGCGGGACTTTTAATGCATGACGGCGTTGTTTTGTTCCTCCATGCAACCCACCAAGGGGAATGATATACATGCACGCAGTTTAACAGCACCCACAGTGGAAATAACGAACTACCTTACCCAGAGGGCAACTTACCAATGAAACTACAAAGACGGGATATTAAAGGTCAAGTTCATTCAGCTGTAAACGACGCGCATGGCCAGTGAGCAAGGACGTGTTGCCCGAAACCGGTATGGCAATCTGTGTTGGGGGAATGAACACGTTGACTCCTGCTCCCTCAATAAATGAAAGGAGAAAGTTCTACTTGTGTGGCGTCTCGCATTGGGCAACTTGGATTTTGGAATTTGCAAGTGGCGTGCCTAGCCGCTGAGGCGCTCTGCCGTGATAATAGCGGACCATGGCTCCGGACCCCTGGGGCCATGTGGAAGTGGCAGTTCCACTATTGCGGGACATTGAATGCATGACGGCGTTGTTTTGTTCCTCCATGCAACCCACCAAGGGAAATGATATACATGCACGCAGTTTAACAGCACCGACTGTGGAAATAACGGACTACCTTACCTAGAAGGCAACTTACCAATGAAACTACAAAGACGGGATATTAAAGGTCAAGTTCAATCAGCTGTAAACGACGCGCATGGCCAGTGAGCAAGGGCGTGTTGCCCAAAACCGGTATGGCAATCTGTGTTGGGGGAATGAACACGTTGACTCCTGCTCCCTCAATAAATGAAAGGAGAAACTTCTACTTGTGTGGCGTCTCGCATTGGGCAACTTGGATTTTGGAATTTGCAAGTGGCGTGCCTAGCCGCTGACACGCTCTGCCGCGATAATAGCGGACCACGGCTCCGTACCCCTGGGGCCATGTGGAAGTGGCACTTCCCCTATTGCGGGACTTTTAATGCATGACAGCGTTGTTTTGTTCCTCCATGCAACCCACCAAGGGGAATGATATACATGCACGCAGTTTAACAGCACCCACTGTGGAAATAACAAACTACCTTACCCAGAAGGCAACTTACCAATGAAACTACAAAGACGGGATATTAAAGGTCAAGTTCAATCAGCTGTAAACGACGCGCATGGCCAGTGAGCAAGGGCGTGTTGCCCGAAACCGGTATGGCAATCTGTGTTGGGGGAATGAACACGTTGACTCCTGCTCCCTCAATAAATGAAAGGAGAAACTTCTACTTGTGTAGCGTCTCGCATTGCGCAACTTGGATTTTGGAATTTGCAAGCGGCGTGCCTAGCCGCTGAGATGCTCTGCCGCGATAATAGCGGACCACAGCTCCGGACCCCTGGGGTCATGTGGAAGTGGCAGTTCCGCTATTGCGGGACTTTTAATGCATGACGGCGTTGTTTTGTTCCTCCATGCAACCCACCAAGGGGAATGATATACATGCATGCAGTTTAACAGCACCCACTGTGGAAACAACGAACTACCTTACCCACAAGGCAACTTACCAATGAAACTACAAAGACGGGATATTAAAGGTCAAGTTCAATCAGCTGTAAACGATGCGCATGGCCAGTAAGCAAGGGCGTGTTGCCCGAAACCGGTATGGCAATCTGTGTTGGGGGAATGAACACGTTGACTCCTGCTCCCTCAATAAATGAAAGGAGAAACTTCTACTTGTGTAGCATCTCGCATTGGGCAACTTGGATTTTGGAATTTGCAAGCGGCGTGCCTAGCCGCTGAGACGCTCTGCCGCGATAATAGCGGACCACGGCTCCGGACCCCTGGGGCCATGTGGAAGTGGCAGTTCTACTATTGCGGGACTTTTAATGCATGACGGCGTTGTTTTGTTCCTCCATGTAACCCACCAAGGGGAATGATATACATGCACGCAGTTTAACAGCACCCACTGTGGAAATAACGAACTACCTTACCCAGAAGGCATCTTACCAATGAAACTACAAAGACGGGATATTAAAGGTCAAGTTCAATCAGCTGTAAACGACGCGCATGGCCAGTGAGCAAGGGCGTGTTGCCCGAAACCGGTATGGCAATCTGTGTTGGGGGAATGAACACGTTGACTCCTGCTCCCTCAATAAATGAAAGGAGAAACTTCTACTTGTGTGGCGTCTCGCATTGGGCAACTTGGATTTTGGATTTTCAAGCGGCTTGCCTAGCCTCTGAGACGCTCTGCCGCGATAATAGCAGACCACGGCTCCGGACCCCTGGGGCCATGTGGAAGTGGCAGTTCCACTATTGCGGGACTTTTAATGCATGACGGCGTTGTTTTGTTCCTCCATGCAACCCACCAAGGGGAATGATATACATGCACGCAGTTTAACAGCACCCACTGTGGAAATAACAAACTACCTTACCCAGAAGGCAACTTACCAATGAAACTACAAAGACGGGATATTAAAGGTCAAGTTCATTCAGCTGTAAACGACGCGCATGGCCAGTGAGCAAGGGCGTGTTGCCCGAAACCGGTATGGCAATCTGTGTTGGGGGAATGAACACGTTGACTCCTGCACCCTCAATAAATGAAAGGAGAAAGTTCTACTTGTGTGGCGTCTCGCATTGGGCAACTTGGATTTTGGAATTTGCAAGTGGCGTGCCTAGCCGCTGAGGCGCTCTGCCGCGATAATAGCGGACCACGGCTCCGGACCCCTGGGGCCATGTGGAAGTGGCAGTTCCACTATTGCGGGACTTTTAATGCATGACGGCGTTGTTTTGTTCTTCCATGCAACCCACCAAGGGGAATGATATACATGCACGCAGTTTAACAGCACCCACTGTGGAAATAACGAACTACCTTACCTAGAAGGCAACTTACCAATGAAACTACAAAGACGGGATATTAAAGGTCAAGTTCACTCAGCTGTAAACGACGCGAATGGCCAGTGAGCAAGGGCGTGTTGCCCGAAACCGGTATGGCAATCTGTGTTGGGGGAATGAACACGTTGACTCCTGCTCCCTCAATAAATGAAAGGAGAAACTTCTACTTGTGTAGCATCTCGCATTGGGCAACTTGGATTTTGGAATTTGCAAGCGGCGTGCCTAGCCGCTGAGACGCTCTGCCGCGATAATAGCGGACCACGGCTCCGGACCCCTGGGGCCATGTGGAAGTGGCAGTTCCACTATTGCGGGACTTTTAATGCATGACGGCGTTGTTTTGTTCCTCCATGCAACCCACCAAGGGGAATGATATACATGCACGCAGTTTAACAGCACCCACTGTGGAAATAACGGACTACCTTACCCAGAAGGCATCTTACCAATGAAACTACAAAGACGGGATATTAAAGGTCAAGTTCAATCAGCTGTAAACGACGCGCATGGCCAGTGAGCAAGGGCGTGTTGCCCGAAACCGGTATGGCAATCTGTGTTGGGGGAATGAACACGTTGACTCCTGCTCCCTCAATAAATGAAAGGAGAAACTTCTACTTGTGTGGCGTCTCGCATTGGGCAACTTGGATTTTGCAATCGGCGTGCCTAGCCGCTGAGACGCTCTGCCGCGATAATAGCGGACCACGACTCCGGACCCCTGGGGCCATGTGGAAGTGGGAGTTCCACTATTGCGGGACTTTTAATGCATGACGGCGTTGTTTTGTTCCTCCATGCAACCTACCAAGGGGAATGATATACATGCACACAGTTTAACAGCACCCACTGTGGAAATAACGAACTACCTTACCCAGAAGGCAACTTACCAATGAAACTACAAAGACGGGATATTAAAGGTCAAGTTCAATCAGCTGTAAACAACGCGCATGGCCAGTGAGCAAGGGCGTGTTGCCCGAAACCGTTATGGCAAGCTGTGTTGGGGGAATGAACACGTTGACTCCTGCTCCCTCAATAAATGAAAGGAGAAACTTCTACTTGTGTGGCGTCTCGCATTGGGCAACTTGGATTTTGGAATTTGCAAGCAGCGTGCCTAGCCTCTGAGACGCTCTGCCGCGATAATAGCGGACCATGGCTCCGGACCTCTGGGGCCATGTGGAAGTGGCAGTTCCACTATTGCGGGAGTTTTAATGCATGACGGCGTTGTTTTGTTCCTCCATGCAACCCACCAAGGGGAATGATATACATGCACGCAGTTTAACAGCACCCACTGTGGAAATAACTGACTACCTTACCCAGAAGGGAACTTACCAATGAAACTACAAAGATGGGATATTAAAGGTCAAGTTCAATCAGCTGTAAACGACGCGCATGGCCAGTGAGCAAGGGCGTGTTGCCCGAAACCGGTATGGCAATCTGTGTTGGGGGAATGAGCGCGTTGACTCCTGCTCCCTCAATAAATGAAAGGAGAAACTTCTACTTGTGTGGCGTCTCGCATTGGGCAACTTGGATTTTGGAATTTGCAAGCGGCGTGCCTAGCCGCTGAGACGCTCTGCCGCGATAACAGCGGACCACGGCTCCGGACCCCTGGGGCCATGTGGAAGTGGCAGTTCCACTATTGCGGGACTTTTAATGCATGACGGCGTTGTTTTGTTCCTCCATGCAACCCACCAAGGGGAATGATATACATGCACACAGTTTAACAGCACCAACTGTGGAAATAATGAACTACCTTACCCAGAAGGCAACTTACCAATGAAACTACAAAGACGGGATATTAAAGGTCAAGTTCAATCAGCTGTAAACGACGCGCATGGCCAGTGAGCAAGGGCGTGTTGCCCGAAACCGGTATGGCAATCTGTGTTGGGGGAATGAACACGTTGACTCCTGCTCCCTCAATAAATGAAAGGAGAAACTTCTACTTGTGTGGCGTCTCGCATTGGGCAACTTGGATTTTGGAATTTGCAAGCGGCGTGCCTAGCCGCTGAGACGCTTTGCCGCGATAATAGCGGACCACGGATCCAAACCCCTGGGGCCATGTGGAAGTGGCAGTTCCACTATTGCGTGACTTTTAATGCATGACGGCGTTGTTCTGTTCCTCCATGCAACCCACCAAGGGGAATGATATACATGCACGCAGTTTAACAGCACCCACTGTGGAAATAATGAACTACCTTACCCAGAAGGCAACTTACCAATGAAACTACAAAGACGGAATATCAAAGGTCAAGTTTAATCAGTTGTAAACGACGCGCATGGCCAGTGAGCAAGGGCGTGTTGCCCGAAACCGGTATGGCAATCTGTGTTGGAGGAATGAACACATTGACTCCTGCTCCCTCAATAAATGGAAGTAGAAACTTCTACTTGTGTGGCGTCTCGCATTGGGCAACTTGGATTTTGGAATTTGCAAGCTGTGTGCCTAGCCGCTGAGACGCTTTGCCGCGATAATAGCGGACCACGGCTCCGAACCCCTGGGGCCATGTGGAAGTGGCAGTTCCACTATTGCGGGACTTTTAATGCATGACGGCGTTGTTTTGTTCCTCCATGCAACCCACCAAGGGGAATGATATACATGCACGCAGTTTAACAGCACCCACTGTGGAAATAACGAACTACCTTACCCAGAAGGCAACTTACCAATGAAACTACAAAGACGGGATATCAAAGGTCAAGTTCAATCAGCTGTAAACGACGCGCATGGCCAGTGAGCAAGGGCGTGTTGCCCGAAACCGGTATGGCAATCTGTGTTGGGGGAATGAACACGTTGACTCCTGCTCCCTCAATAAATGAAAGGAGAAACTTCTACTTTTGTGGCGTCTCGCATTGGGCAACTTGGATTTTGGAATTTGCAAGCGGCGTGCCTAGCCTCTGAGACGCTCTGCCGCGATAATAGCGGACCACGGCTCCGGAACCGTGGGGCCATGTGGAAGTGGCAGTTCCACTATTGCGGGACTTTTAATGCATGACGGCGTTGTTTTGTTCCTCCATGCAACCCACCAAGGGAATGATATACATGCACGCAGTTTAACAGCACCCACTGTGGAAATAACGAACTACCTTACCCAGAGGGCAACTTACCAATGAAACTACAAAGACGGGATATTAAAGGTCAAGTTCATTCAGCTGTAAACGACGCGCATGGCCAGTGAGCAAGGGAGTGTTGCCCGAAACCGGTATGGCAATCTGTGTTGGGGGAATGAACACGTTGACTCCTGCTCCCTCAATAAATGAAAGGAGAAAGTTCTACTTGTGTGGCGTCTCGCATTGGGCAACTTGGATTTTGGAATTTGCAAGTGGCGTGCCTAGCCGCTGAGGCGCTCTGCCGCGATAATAGCGGACCATGGCTCCGGACCCCTGGGGCCATGTGGAAGTGGCAGTTCCACTATTGCGGGACTTTTAATGCATGACGGCGTTGTTTTGTTCTTCCATGCAACCCACCAAGGGGAATGATATACATGCACGCAGTTTAACAGCACCCACTGTGGAAATAACGAACAACCTTACCCAGAAGGCAACTTACCAATGAAACTACAAAGACGGGATATTAAAGATCAAGTTCAATCAGCTGTAAATGACGCGCATGGCCAGTGAGCAAGGGCGTGTTGCCCGAAACCGGTATGGCAATCTGTGTTGGGGGAATGAACACGTTGACTCCTGCTCCGTAAATAAATGAAAGGAGAAACTTCTACTTGTGTGGCGTCTCGCTTTGGGCAACTTGGATTTTGGAATTTGCAAGCGGCGTGCCTAGCCGCTGAGACGCTCTGCCGCGATAATAGCGGACCACGGCTCCGGACCCCTGGGGCCATGTGGAAGTGGCACTTCCACTATTGCGGGACTTTTAATGCATGAAAGCGTTGTTTTGTTCCTCCATGCAACCCACCAAGGGGAATGATATACATGCACGCAGTTTAACAGCACCCACTGTGGAAATAACGAACTACCTTACCAAGAAGGCAACTTACCAATGAAACTACAAAGACGGGATATCAAAGGTCAAGTTCAATCAGCTGTAAACGACGCGCATGGCCAGTGAGCAAGGGCGTGTTGCCCGAAACCGGTATGGCAATCTGTGTTGGGGGAATGAACACGTTGACTCCTGCTCCCTCAATAAATGAAAGGAGAAACTTCTATTTGTGTGGCGTCTCGCATTGGGCAACTTGGATTTTGGAATTTGCAAGCGGTGTGCCTAGCCGCTGAGACGCTTTGCCGCGATAATAGCGGACCACGGCTCCGAACCCCTGGGGCCATGTGGAAGTGGCAGTTCCACTATTGCGGGACTTTTAATGCATGACGGCGTTGTTTTGTTCCTCCATGCAACCCACCAAGGGGAATGATATACATGCACGCAGTTTAACAGCACCCACTGTGGAAATAACGAACTACCTTACCCAGAAGGCAACTTACCAATGAAATTACAAAGACGGGATATCAAAGGTCAAGTTCAATCAGCTGTAAACGACGCGCATGGCCAGTGAGCAAGGGCGTGTTGCCCGAAACCGGTATGGCAATCTGTGTTGGGGGAATGAACACGTTGACTCCTGCTCCCTCAATAAATGAAAGGAGAAACTTCTACTTGTGTGGCGTCTCGCATTGGGCAACTTGGATTTTGGATTTTCAAGCAGCGTGCCTAGCCTCTGAGACGCTCTGCCGCGATAATAGCGGACCACGGCTCCGGACCCCTGGGGCCATGTGAAAGTGGCAGTTCCACTATTGCGGGACTTTTAATGCATGACGGCGTTGTTTTGTTCCTCCATGCAACCCACCAAGGGGAATGATATACATGCACGCAGTTTAACAGCACCCACTGTGGAAATAACAAACTACCTTACCCAGAGGGCAACTTACCAATGAAACTACAAAGACGGGATATTAAAGGTCAAGTTCATTCAGCTGTAAACGACGCGCATGGCCAGTGAGCAAGGACGTGTTGCCCTAAACCGGTATGGCAATCTGTGTTGGGGGAATGAACACGTTGACTCCTGCTCCCTCAATAAATGGAAGGAGAAAGTTCTACTTGTGTGGCGTCTCGCATTGGGCAACTTGGATTTTGGAATTTGCAAGTGGCGTGCCTAGCCGCTGAGGCGCTCTGCCGTGATAATAGCGGACCATGGCTCCGGACCCCTGGGGCCATGTGGAAGTGGCAGTTCCACTATTGCGGGACTTTTAATGCATGACGGCGTTGTTTTGTTCTTCCATGCAACCCACCAAGGGGAATGATATACATGCACGCAGTTTAACAGCACCCACTGTGGAAATAACGAACAACCTTACCCAGAAGGCAACTTACCAATGAAACTACAAAGACGGGATATTAAAGGTCAAGTTCAATCAGCTGTAAATGACGCGCATGGCCAGTGAGCAAGGGCGTGTTGCCCGAAACCGGTATGGCAATCTGTGTTGGGGGAATGAACACGTTGACTCCTGCTCCGTAAATAAATGAAAGGAGAAACTTCTACTTGTGTGGCGTCTCGCTTTGGGCAACTTGGATTTTGGAATTTGCAAGCGGCGTGCCTAGCCGCTGAGACGCTCTGCCGCGATAATAGCGGACCACGGCTCCGGACCCCTGGGGCCATGTGGAAGTGGCACTTCCACTATTGCGGGACTTTTAATGCATGACAGCGTTGTTTTGTTCCTCCATGCAACCCACCAAGGGGAATGATATACATGCACGCAGTTTAACAGCACCCACTGTGGAAATAACGAACTACCTTACCCAGAAGGCAACTTACCAATGAAACTACAAAGACGGGATATCAAAGGTCAAGTTCAATCAGCTGTAAACGACGCGCATGGCCAGTGAGCAAGGGCGTGTTGCCCGAAACCGGTATGGCAATCTGTGTTGGGGGAATGAACACGTTGACTCCTGCTCCCTCAATAAATGAAAGGAGAAACTTCTACTTGTGTGGCGTCTCGCATTGGGCAACTTGGATTTTGGAATTTGCAAGCGGTGTGCCTAGCCGCTGAGACGCTTTGCCGCGATAATAGCGGACCACGGCTCCGAACCCCTGGGGCCATGTGGAAGTGGCAGTTCCACTATTGCGGGACTTTTAATGCATGACGGCGTTGTTTTGTTCCTCCATGCAACCCACCAAGGGGAATGATATACATGCACGCAGTTTAACAGCACCCACTGTGGAAATAACGAACTACCTTACCCAGAAGGCAACTTACCAATGAAATTACAAAGACGGGATATCAAAGGTCAAGTTCAATCAGCTGTAAACGACGCGCATGGCCAGTGAGCAAGGGCGTGTTGCCCGAAACCGGTATGGCAATCTGTGTTGGGGGAATGAACACGTTGACTCCTGCTCCCTCAATAAATGAACGGAGAAACTTCTACTTGTGTGGCGTCTCGCATTGGGCAACTTGGATTTTGGATTTTCAAGCGGCATGCCTAGCCTCTGAGACGCTCTGCCGCGATAATAGCGGACCACGGCTCCGGACCCCTGGGGCCATGTGGAAGTGGCAGTTCCACTATTGCGGGACTTTTAATGCATGACGGCGTTGTTTTGTTCCTCCATGCAACCCACCAAGGGGAATGATATACATGCACGCAGTTTAACAGCACCCACTGTGGAAATAACGAACTACCTTACCCAGAGGGCAACTTACCAATGAAACTACAAAGACGGGATATTAAAGGTCAAGTTCATTCAGCTGTAAACGACGTGCATGGCCAGTGAGCAAGGACGTGTTGCCCGAAACCGGTATGGCAATCTGTGTTGGGGGAATGAACACGTTGACTCCTGCTCCCTCAATAAATGAAAGGAGAAACTTCTACTTTTGTGGCGTCTCGCATTGGGCAACTTGGATTTTGGAATTTGCAAGCGGCGTGCCTAGCCTCTGAGACGCTCTGCCGCGATAATAGCGGACCACGGCTCCGGAACCGTGGGGCCATGTGGAAGTGGCAGTTCCACTATTGCGGGA
Source organism: Triturus cristatus (assembly GCF_964204655.1). Classification (NCBI taxonomy): domain Eukaryota; kingdom Metazoa; phylum Chordata; class Amphibia; order Caudata; family Salamandridae; genus Triturus; species Triturus cristatus. The sequence goes on from NC_140579.1 coordinate 196,127,642, forward strand.
CTTTTAATGCATGACGGCGTTGTTTTGTTCCTCCATGCAACCCACCAAGGGAATGATATACATGCACGCAGTTTAACAGCACCCACTGTGGAAATAACGAACTACCTTACCCAGAGGGCAACTTACCAATGAAACTACAAAGACGGGATATTAAAGGTCAAGTTCATTCAGCTGTAAACGACGCGCATGGCCAGTGAGCAAGGGAGTGTTGCCCGAAACCGGTATGGCAATCTGTGTTGGGGGAATGAACACGTTGACTCCTGCTCCCTCAATAAATGAAAGGAGAAAGTTCTACTTGTGTGGCGTCTCGCATTGGGCAACTTGGATTTTGGAATTTGCAAGTGGCGTGCCTAGCCGCTGAGGCGCTCTGCCGCGATAATAGCGGACCATGGCTCCGGACCCCTGGGGCCATGTGGAAGTGGCAGTTCCACTATTGCGGGACTTTTAATGCATGACGGCGTTGTTTTGTTCTTCCATGCAACCCACCAAGGGGAATGATATACATGCACGCAGTTTAACAGCACCCACTGTGGAAATAACGAACAACCTTACCCAGAAGGCAACTTACCAATGAAACTACAAAGACGGGATATTAAAGATCAAATTCAATCAGCTGTAAATGACGCGCATGGCCAGTGAGCAAGGGCGTGTTGCCCGAAACCGGTATGGCAATCTGTGTTGGGGGAATGAACACGTTGACTCCTGCTCCGTAAATAAATGAAAGGAGAAACTTCTACTTGTGTGGCGTCTCGCTTTGGGCAACTTGGATTTTGGAATTTGCAAGCGGCGTGCCTAGCCGCTGAGACGCTCTGCCGCGATAATAGCGGACCACGGCTCCGGACCCCTGGGGCCATGTGGAAGTGGCACTTCCACTATTGCGGGACTTTTAATGCATGAAAGCGTTGTTTTGTTCCTCCATGCAACCCACCAAGGGGAATGATATACATGCACGCAGTTTAACAGCACCCACTGTGGAAATAACGAACTACCTTACCAAGAAGGCAACTTACCAATGAAACTACAAAGACGGGATATCAAAGGTCAAGTTCAATCAGCTGTAAACGACGCGCATGGCCAGTGAGCAAGGGCGTGTTGCCCGAAACCGGTATGGCAATCTGTGTTGGGGGAATGAACACGTTGACTCCTGCTCCCTCAATAAATGAAAGGAGAAACTTCTATTTGTGTGGCGTCTCGCATTGGGCAACTTGGATTTTGGAATTTGCAAGCGGTGTGCCTAGCCGCTGAGACGCTTTGCCGCGATAATAGCGGACCACGGCTCCGAACCCCTGGGGCCATGTGGAAGTGGCAGTTCCACTATTGCGGGACTTTTAATGCATGACGGCGTTGTTTTGTTCCTCCATGCAACCCACCAAGGGGAATGATATACATGCACGCAGTTTAACAGCACCCACTGTGGAAATAACGAACTACCTTACCCAGAAGGCAACTTACCAATGAAATTACAAAGACGGGATATCAAAGGTCAAGTTCAATCAGCTGTAAACGACGCGCATGGCCAGTGAGCAAGGGCGTGTTGCCCGAAACCGGTATGGCAATCTGTGTTGGGGGAATGAACACGTTGACTCCTGCTCCCTCAATAAATGAAAGGAGAAACTTCTACTTGTGTGGCGTCTCGCATTGGGCAACTTGGATTTTGGATTTTCAAGCAGCGTGCCTAGCCTCTGAGACGCTCTGCCGCGATAATAGCGGACCACGGCTCCGGACCCCTGGGGCCATGTGAAAGTGGCAGTTCCACTATTGCGGGACTTTTAATGCATGACGGCGTTGTTTTGTTCCTCCATGCAACCCACCAAGGGGAATGATATACATGCACGCAGTTTAACAGCACCCACTGTGGAAATAACAAACTACCTTACCCAGAGGGCAACTTACCAATGAAACTACAAAGACGGGATATTAAAGGTCAAGTTCATTCAGCTGTAAACGACGCGCATGGCCAGTGAGCAAGGACGTGTTGCCCTAAACCGGTATGGCAATCTGTGTTGGGGGAATGAACACGTTGACTCCTGCTCCCTCAATAAATGGAAGGAGAAAGTTCTACTTGTGTGGCGTCTCGCATTGGGCAACTTGGATTTTGGAATTTGCAAGTGGCGTGCCTAGCCGCTGAGGCGCTCTGCCGTGATAATAGCGGACCATGGCTCCGGACCCCTGGGGCCATGTGGAAGTGGCAGTTCCACTATTGCGGGACTTTTAATGCATGACGGCGTTGTTTTGTTCTTCCATGCAACCCACCAAGGGGAATGATATACATGCACGCAGTTTAACAGCACCCACTGTGGAAATAACGAACAACCTTACCCAGAAGGCAACTTACCAATGAAACTACAAAGACGGGATATTAAAGGTCAAGTTCAATCAGCTGTAAATGACGCGCATGGCCAGTGAGCAAGGGCGTGTTGCCCGAAACCGGTATGGCAATCTGTGTTGGGGGAATGAACACGTTGACTCCTGCTCCGTAAATAAATGAAAGGAGAAACTTCTACTTGTGTGGCGTCTCGCTTTGGGCAACTTGGATTTTGGAATTTGCAAGCGGCGTGCCTAGCCGCTGAGACGCTCTGCCGCGATAATAGCGGACCACGGCTCCGGACCCCTGGGGCCATGTGGAAGTGGCACTTCCACTATTGCGGGACTTTTAATGCATGACAGCGTTGTTTTGTTCCTCCATGCAACCCACCAAGGGGAATGATATACATGCACGCAGTTTAACAGCACCCACTGTGGAAATAACGAACTACCTTACCCAGAAGGCAACTTACCAATGAAACTACAAAGACGGGATATCAAAGGTCAAGTTCAATCAGCTGTAAACGACGCGCATGGCCAGTGAGCAAGGGCGTGTTGCCCGAAACCGGTATGGCAATCTGTGTTGGGGGAATGAACACGTTGACTCCTGCTCCCTCAATAAATGAAAGGAGAAACTTCTACTTGTGTGGCGTCTCGCATTGGGCAACTTGGATTTTGGAATTTGCAAGCGGTGTGCCTAGCCGCTGAGACGCTTTGCCGCGATAATAGCGGACCACGGCTCCGAACCCCTGGGGCCATGTGGAAGTGGCAGTTCCACTATTGCGGGACTTTTAATGCATGACGGCGTTGTTTTGTTCCTCCATGCAACCCACCAAGGGGAATGATATACATGCACGCAGTTTAACAGCACCCACTGTGGAAATAACGAACTACCTTACCCAGAAGGCAACTTACCAATGAAATTACAAAGACGGGATATCAAAGGTCAAGTTCAATCAGCTGTAAACGACGCGCATGGCCAGTGAGCAAGGGCGTGTTGCCCGAAACCGGTATGGCAATCTGTGTTGGGGGAATGAACACGTTGACTCCTGCTCCCTCAATAAATGAAAGGAGAAACTTCTACTTGTGTGGCGTCTCGCATTGGGCAACTTGGATTTTGGATTTTCAAGCGGCATGCCTAGCCTCTGAGACGCTCTGCCGCGATAATAGCGGACCACGGCTCCGGACCCCTGGGGCCATGTGGAAGTGGCAGTTCCACTATTGCGGGACTTTTAATGCATGACGGCGTTGTTTTGTTCCTCCATGCAACCCACCAAGGGGAATGATATACATGCACGCAGTTTAACAGCACCCACTGTGGAAATAACGAACTACCTTACCCAGAGGGCAACTTACCAATGAAACTACAAAGACGGGATATTAAAGGTCAAGTTCATTCAGCTGTAAACGACGTGCATGGCCAGTGAGCAAGGACGTGTTGCCCGAAACCGGTATGGCAATCTGTGTTGGGGGAATGAACACGTTGACTCCTGCTCCCTCAATAAATGAAAGGAGAAAGTTCTACTTGTGTGGCGTCTCGCATTGGGCAACTTGGATTTTGGAATTTGCAAGTGGCGTGCCTAGCCGCTGAGGCGCTCTGCCGCGATAATAGCGGACCACGGCTCCGGACCCCTGGGGCCATGTGGAAGTGGCAGTTCCACTATTGCGGGACTTTTAATGCATGACGGCGTTGTTTTGTTCTTCCATGCAACCCACCAAGGGGAATGATATACATGCACGCAGTTTAACAGCACCCACTGTGGAAATAACGAACAACCTTACCCAGAAGGCAACTTACCAATGAAACTACAAAGACGGGATATTAAAGGTCAAGTTCAATCAGCTGTAAACGACGCGCATGGCCAGTGAGCAAGAGCGTGTTGCCCAAAACCGGTATGGCAATCTGTGTTGGGGGAATGAACACTTTGACTCCTGCTCCGTCAATAAATGAAAGGAGAAACTTCTACTTGTGTGGCGTCTCGCTTTGGGCAACTTGGATTTTGGAATTTGCAAGCGGCGTGCCTAGCCGCTGAGACGCTCTGCCGCGATATTAGCAGACCATGGCTCCGGACCCCTGGGGCCATGTGGAAGTGGTAGTTCCACTATTGCGGGACATTTAATGCATGACGGCGTTGTTTTGTTCCTCCATGCAACCCACCAAGGGAAATGATATACATGCACGCAGTTTAACAGCACCCACTGTGGAAATAACGAACTACCTTACCCAGAAGGCAACTTACCAATGAAACTACAAAGACGGGATATCAAAGGTCAAGTTCAATCAGCTGTAAACGACGCGCATGGCCAGTGAGCAAGGGCGTGTTGCCCGAAACCGGTATGGCAATCTGTGTTGGGGGAATGAACACGTTGACTCCTGCTCCCTCAATAAATGAAAGGAGAAACTTCTACTTGTGTGGCGTCTCGCATTGGGCAACTTGGATTTTGGAATTTGCAAGCGGCGTGCCTAGCCTCTGAGATGCTCTGCCGCGATAATAGCGGACCACGGCTCCGGAACCCTGGGGCCATGTGGAAGTGGCAGTTCCACTATTGCGGGACTTTTAATGCATGACGGCGTTGTTTTGTTCCTCCATGCAACCCACCAAGGGGAATGATATACATGCACACAGTTTAACAGCACCCACTGTGGAAATAACGAACTACCTTACCCAGAGGGCAACTTACCAATGAAACTACAAAGACGGGATATTAAAGGTCAAGTTCATTCAGCTGTAAACGACCCGCATGGCCAGTGAGCAAGGGAGTGTTGCCCGAAACCGGTATGGCAATCTGTGTTGGGGGAATGAACACGTTGACTCCTGCTCCCTCAATAAATGAAAGGAGAAAGTTCTACTTGTGTGGCGTCTCGCATTGGGCAACTTGGATTTTGGAATTTGCAAGTGGCGTGCCTAGCCGCTGAGGCGCTCTGCCGCGATAATAGCGGACCATGGCTCCGGACCCCTGGGTCCATGTGGAAGTGGCAGTTCCACTATTGCGGGACTTTTAATGCATGACGGCGTTGTTTTGTTCTTCCATGCAACCCACCAAGGGGAATGATATACATGCACGCAGTTTAACAGCACCCACTGTGGAAATAACGAACAACCTTACCCAGAAGGCAACTTACCAATGAAACTACAAAGACGGGATATTAAAGGTCAAGTTCAATCAGCTGTAAATGACGCGCATGGCCAGTGAGCAAGGGCGTGTTGCCCGAAACCGGTATGGCAATCTGTGTTGGGGGAATGAACACGTTGACTCCTGCTCCGTAAATAAATGAAAGGAGAAACTTCTACTTGTGTGGCGTCTCGCTTTGGGCAACTTGGATTTTGGAATTTGCAAGCGGCGTGCCTAGCCGCTGAGACGCTCTGCCGCGATAATAGCGGACCACGGCTCCGGACCCCTGGGGCGATGTGGAAGTGGCACTTCCACTATTGCGGGACTTTTAATGCATGACAGCGTTGTTTTGTTCCTCCATGCAACCCACCAAGGGGAATGATATACATGCACGCAGTTTAACAGCACCCACTGTGGAAATAACGAACTACCTTACCCAGAAGGCAACTTACCAATGAAACTACAAAGACGGGATATCAAAGGTCAAGTTCAATCAGCTGTAAACGACGTGCATGGCCAGTGAGCAAGGGCGTGTTGCCCGAAACCGGTATGGAAATCTGTGTTGGGGGAATGAACACGTTGACTCCTGCTCCCTCAATAAATGAAAGGAGAAACTTCTACTTGTGTGGCGTCTCGCATTGGGCAACTTGGATTTTGGAATTTGCAAGCGGTGTGCCTAGCCGCTGAGACGCTTTGCCGCGATAATAGCGGACCACGGCTCCGAACCCCTGGGGCCATGTGGAAGTGGCAGTTCCACTATTGCGGGACTTTTAATGCATGACGGCGTTGTTTTGTTCCTCCATGCAACCCACCAAGGGGAATGATATACATGCACGCAGTTTAACAGCACCCACTGTGGAAATAACGAACTACCTTACCCAGAAGGCAACTTACCAATGAAATTACAAAGACGGGATATCAAAGGTCAAGTTCAATCAGCTGTAAACGACGCGCATGGCCAGTGAGCAAGGGCGTGTTGCCCGAAACCGGTATGGCAATCTGTGTTGGGGGAATGAACACGTTGACTCCTGCTCCCTCAATAAATGAAAGGAGAAACTTCTACTTGTGTGGCGTCTCGCATTGGGCAACTTGGATTTTGGATTTTCAAGCGGCGTGCCTAGCCTCTGAGACGCTCTGCCGCGATAATAGCGGACAACGGCTCCGGACCCCTGGGGCCATGTGGAAGTGGCAGTTCCACTATTGCGGGACTTTTAATGCATGACGGCGTTGTTTTGTTCCTCCATGCAACCCACCAAGGGGAATGATATACATGCACGCAGTTTAACAGCACCCACTGTGGAAATAACGAACTACCTTACCCAGAGGGCAACTTACCAATGAAACTACAAAGACGGGATATTAAAGGTCAAGTTCATTCAGCTGTAAACGACGTGCATGGCCAGTGAGCAAGGACGTGTTGCCCGAAACCGGTATGGCAATCTGTGTTGGGGGAATGAACACGTTGACTCCTGCTCCCTCAATAAATGAAAGGAGAAAGTTCTACTTGTGTGGCGTCTCGCATTGGGCAACTTGGATTTTGGAATTTGCAAGTGGCGTGCCTAGCCGCTGAGGCGCTCTGCCGCGATAATAGCGGACCACGGCTCCGGACCCCTGGGGCCATGTGGAAGTGGCAGTTCCACTATTGCGGGACTTTTAATGCATGACGGCGTTGTTTTGTTCTTCCATGCAACCCACCAAGGGGAATGATATACATGCACGCAGTTTAACAGCACCCACTGTGGAAATAACGAACAACCTTACCCAGAAGGCAACTTACCAATGAAACTACAAAGACGGGATATTAAAGGTCAAGTTCAATCAGCTGTAAACGACGCGCATGGCCAGTGAGCAAGGGCGTGTTGCCCAAAACCGGTATGGCAATCTGTGTTGGGGGAATGAACACTTTGACTCCTGCTCCGTCAATAAATGAAAGGAGAAACTTCTACTTGTGTGGCGTCTCGCTTTGGGCAACTTGGATTTTGGAATTTGCAAGCGGCGTGCCTAGCCGCTGAGACGCTCTGCCGCGATATTAGCAGACCATGGCTCCGGACCCCTGGGGCCATGTGGAAGTGGTAGTTCCACTATTGCGGGACATTTAATGCATGACGGCGTTGTTTTGTTCCTCCATGCAACCCACCAAGGGAAATGATATACATGCACGCAGTTTAACAGCACCGACTGTGGAAATAACGGACTACCTTACCTAGAAGGCAACTTACCAATGAAACTACAAAGACGGGATATTAAAGGTCAAGTTCAATCAGCTGTAAACGACGCGCATGGCCAGTGAGCAAGGGCGTGTTGCCCAAAACCGGTATGGCAATCTGTGTTGGGGGAATGAACACGTTGACTCCTGCTCCCTCAATAAATGAAAGGAGAAACTTCTACTTGTGTGGCGTCTCGCATTGGGCAACTTGGATTTTGGAATTTGCAAGTGGCGTGCCTAGCGGCTGACACGCTCTGCCGCGATAATAGCGGACCACGGCTCCGTACCCCTGGGGCCATGTGGAAGTGGCACTTCCCCTATTGCGGGACTTTTAATGCATGACAGCGTTGTTTTGTTCCTCCATGCAACCCACCAAGGGGAATGATATACATGCACGCAGTTTAACAGCACCCACTGTGGAAATAAAAAACTACCTTACCCAGAAGGCAACTTACCAATGAAACTACAAAGACGGGATATTAAAGGTCAAGTTCAATCAGCTGTAAACGACGCGCATGGCCAGTGAGCAAGGGCGTGTTGCCCGAAACCGGTATGGCAATCTGTGTTGGGGGAATGAACACGTTGACTCCTGCTCCCTCAATAAATGAAAGGAGAAACTTCTACTTGTGTAGCGTCTCGCATTGCGCAACTTGGATTTTGGAATTTGCAAGCGGCGTGCCTAGCCGCTGAGATGCTCTGCCGCAATAATAGCGGACCACAGCTCCGGACCCCTGGGGTCATGTGGAAGTGGCAGTTCCGCTATTGCGGGACTTTTAATGCATGACGGCGTTGTTTTGTTCCTCCATGCAACCCACCAAGGGGAATGATATACATGCATGCAGTTTAACAGCACCCACTGTGGAAACAACGAACTACCTTACCCACAAGGCAACTTACCAATGAAACTACAAAGACGGGATATTAAAGGTCAAGTTCAATCAGCTGTAAACGATGCGCATGGCCAGTAAGCAAGGGCGTGTTGCCCGAATCCGGTATGGCAATCTGTGTTGGGGGAATGAACACGTTGACTCCTGCTCCCTCAATAAATGAAAGGAGAAACTTCTACTTGTGTAGCATCTCGCATTGGGCAACTTGGATTTTGGAATTTGCAAGCGGCGTGCCTAGCCGCTGAGACGCTCTGCCGCGATAATAGCGGACCACGGCTCCGGACCCCTGGGGCCATGTGGAAGTGGCAGTTCCACTATTGCGGGACTTTTAATGCATGACGGCGTTGTTTTGTTCCTCCATGCAACCCACCAAGGGGAATGATATACATGCACGCAGTTTAACAGCACCCACTGTGGAAATAACGGACTACCTTACCCAGAAGGCATCTTACCAATGAAACTACAAAGACGGGATATTAAAGGTCAAGTTCAATCAGCTGTAAACGACGCGCATGGCCAGTGAGCAAGGGCGTGTTACCCGAAACCGGTATGGCAATCTGTGTTGGGGGAATGAACACGTTGACTCCTGCTCCCTCAAGAAATGAAAGGAGAAACTTCTACTTGTGTGGCGTCTCGCATTGGGCAACTTGGATTTTGGATTTTCAAGCGGCGTGCCTAGCCTCTGAGACGCTCTGCCGCGATAATAGCAGACCACGGCTCCGGACCCCTGGGGCCATGTGGAAGTGGCAGTTCCACTATTGCGGGACTTTTAATGCATGACGGCGTTGTTTTGTTCCTCCATGCAACCCACCAAGGGGAATGATATACATGCACGCAGTTTAACAGCACCCACTGTGGAAATAACAAACTACCTTACCCAGAAGGCAACTTACCAATGAAACTACAAAGACGGGATATTAAAGGTCAAGTTCATTCAGCTGTAAACGACGCGCATGGCCAGTGAGCAAGGGCGTGTTGCCCGAAACCGGTATGGCAATCTGTGTTGGGGGAATGAACACGTTGACTCCTGCTCCCTCAATAAATGAAAGGAGAAAGTTCTACTTGTGTGGCGTCTCGCATTGGGCAACTTGGATTTTGGAATTTGCAAGTGGCGTGCCTAGCCGCTGAGGCGCTCTGCCGCGATAATAGCGGACCACGGCTCCGGACCCCTGGGGCCATGTGGAAGTGGCAGTTCCACTATTGCGGGACTTTTAATGCATGACGGCGTTGTTTTGTTCTTCCATGCAACCCACCAAGGGGAATGATATACATGCCCGCAGTTTAACAGCACCCACTGTGGAAATAACGAACTACCTTACCTAGAAGGCAACTTACCAATGAAACTACAAAGACGGGATATTAAAGGTCAAGTTCACTCAGCTGTGAACGACGCGAATGGCCAGTGAGCAAGGGCGTGTTGCCCGAAACCGGTATGGCAATCTGTGTTGGGGGAATGAACACGTTGACTCCTGCTCCCTCAATAAATGAAAGGAGAAACTTCTACTTGTGTAGCATCTCGCATTGGGCAACTTGGATTTTGGAATTTGCAAGCGGCGTGCCTAGCCGCTGAGACGCTCTGCCGCGATAATAGCGGACCACGGCTCCGGACCCCTGTGGCCATGTGGAAGTGGCAGTTCCACTATTGCGGGACTTTTAATGCATGACGGCGTTGTTTTGTTCCTCCATGCAACCCACCAAGGGGAATGATATACATGCACGCAGTTTAACAGCACCCACTGTGGAAATAACGGACTACCTTACCCAGAAGGCATCTTACCAATGAAACTACAAAGACGGGATATTAAAGGTCAAGTTCAATCAGCTGTAAACGACGCGCATGGCCAGTGAGCAAGGGCGTGTTGCCCGAAACCGGTATGGCAATCTGTGTTGGGGGAATGAACACGTTGACTCCTGCTCCCTCAATAAATGAAAGGAGAAACTTCTACTTGTGTGGCGTCTCGCATTGGGCAACTTGGATTTTGCAATCGGCGTGCCTAGCCGCTGAGACGCTCTGCCGCGATAATAGCGGACCACGACTCCGGACCCCTGGGGCCATGTGAAAGTGGTAGTTCCACTATTGCGGGACTTTTAATGCATGACGGCGTTGTTTTGTTCCTCCATGCAACCTACCAAGGGGAATGATATACATGCACACAGTTTAACAGCACCCACTGTGGAAATAACGAACTACCTTACCCAGAAGGCAACTTACCAATGAAACTACAAAGACGGGATATTAAAGGTCAAGTTCAATCAGCTGTAAACAACGCGCATGGCCAGTGAGCAAGGGCGTGTTGCCCGAAACCGTTATGGCAAGCTGTGTTGGGGGAATGAACACGTTGACTCCTGCTCCCTCAATAAATGAAAGGAGAAACTTCTACTTGTGTGGCGTCTCGCATTGGGCAACTTGGATTTTGGAATTTGCAAGCAGCGTGCCTAGCCTCTGAGACGCTCTGCCGCGATAATAGCGGACCATGGCTCCGGACCTCTGGGGCCATGTGGAAGTGGCAGTTCCACTATTGCGGGAGTTTTAATGCATGACGGCGTTGTTTTGTTCCTCCATGCAACCCACCAAGGGGAATGATATACATGCACGCAGTTTAACAGCACCCACTGTGGAAATAACTGACTACCTTACCCAGAAGGGAACTTACCAATGAAACTACAAAGATGGGATATTAAAGGTCAAGTTCAATCAGCTGTAAACGACGCGCATGGCCAGTGAGCAAGGGCGTGTTGCCCGAAACCGGTATGGCAATCTGTGTTGGGGTAATGAACGCGTTGACTCCTGCTCCCTCAATAAATGAAAGGAGAAACTTCTACTTGTGTGGCGTCTCGCATTGGGCAACTTGGATTTTGGAATTTGCAAGCGGCGTGCCTAGCCGCTGAGACGCTCTGCCGCGATAACAGCGGACCACGGCTCCGGACCCCTGGGGCCATGTGGAAGTGGCAGTTCCACTATTGCGGGACTTTTAATGCATGACGGCGTTGTTTTGTTCCTCCATGCAACCCACCAAGGGGAATGATATACATGCACACAGTTTAACAGCACCAACTGTGGAAATAATGAACTACCTTACCCAGAAGGCAACTTACCAATGAAACTACAAAGACGGGATATTAAAGGTCAAGTTCAATCAGCTGTAAACGACGCGCATGGCCAGTGAGCAAGGGCGTGTTGCCCGAAACCGATATGGCAATCTGTGTTGGGGGAATGAACACGTTGACTCCTGCTCCCTCAATAAATGAAAGGAGAAACTTCTACTTGTGTGGCGTCTCGCATTGGGCAACTTGGATTTTGGAATTTGCAAGCGGCATGCCTAGCCGCTGAGACGCTTTGCCGCGATAATAGCGGACCACGGATCCGAACCCCTGGGGCCATGTGGAAGTGGCAGTTCCACTATTGGGGGACTTTTAATGCATGACGGCGTTGTTGTGTTCCTCCATGCAACCCACCAAGGGGAATGATATACATGCACGCAGTTTAACAGCACCCACTGTGGAAATAACGGACTACCTTACCCAGAAGGCATCTTACCAATGAAACTACAAAGACGGGATATTAAAGGTCAAGTTCAATCAGCTGTAAACGACGCGCATGGCCAGTGAGCAAGGGCGTGTTGCCCGAAACCGGTATGGCAATCTGTGTTGGGGGAATGAACACGTTGACTCCTGCTCCCTCAATAAATGAAAGGAGAAACTTCTACTTGTGTGGCGTCTCGCATTGGGCAACTTGGATTTTGGATTTTCAAGCGGCGTGCCTAGCCTCTGAGACGCTCTGCCGCGATAATAGCAGACCACGGCTCCGGACCCCTGGGGCCATGTGGAAGTGGCAGTTCCACTATTGCGGGACTTTTAATGCATGACGGCGTTGTTTTGTTCCTCCATGCAACCCACCAAGGGGAATGATATACATGCACGCAGTTTAACAGCACCCACTGTGGAAATAACAAACTACCTTACCCAGAAGGCAACTTACCAATGAAACTACAAAGACGGGATATTAAAGGTCAAGTTCATTCAGCTGTAAACGACGCGCATGGCCAGTGAGCAAGGGCGTGTTGCCCGAAACCGGTATGGCAATCTGTGTTGGGGGAATGAACACGTTGACTCCTGCTCCCTCAATAAATGAAAGGAGAAAGTTCTACTTGTGTGGCGTCTCGCATTGGGCAACTTGGATTTTGGAATTTGCAAGTGGCGTGCCTAGCCGCTGAGGCGCTCTGCCGCGATAATAGCGGACCACGGCTCCGGACCCCTGGGGCCATGTGGAAGTGGCAGTTCCACTATTGCGGGACTTTTAATGCATGACGGCGTTGTTTTGTTCTTCCATGCAACCCACCAAGGGGAATGATATACATGCCCGCAGTTTAACAGCACCCACTGTGGAAATAACGAACTACCTTACCTAGAAGGCAACTTACCAATGAAACTACAAAGACGGGATATTAAAGGTCAAGTTCACTCAGCTGTGAACGACGCGAATGGCCAGTGAGCAAGGGCGTGTTGCCCGAAACCGGTATGGCAATCTGTGTTGGGGGAATGAACACGTTGACTCCTGCTCCCTCAATAAATGAAAGGAGAAACTTCTACTTGTGTAGCATCTCGCATTGGGCAACTTGGATTTTGGAATTTGCAAGCGGCGTGCCTAGCCGCTGAGACGCTCTGCCGCGATAATAGCGGACCACGGCTCCGGACCCCTGGGGCCATGTGGAAGTGGCAGTTCCACTATTGCGGGACTTTTAATGCATGACGGCGTTGTTTTGTTCCTCCATGCAACCCACCAAGGGGAATGATATACATGCACGCAGTTTAACAGCACCCACTGTGGAAATAACGGACTACCTTACCCAGAAGGCATCTTACCAATGAAACTACAAAGACGGGATATTAAAGGTCAAGTTCAATCAGCTGTAAATGACGCGCATGGCCAGTGAGCAAGGGCGTGTTGCCCGAAACCGGTATGGCAATCTGTGTTGGGGGAATGAACACGTTGACTCCTGCTCCCTCAATAAATGAAAGGAGAAACTTCTACTTGTGTGGCGTCTCGCATTGGGCAACTTGGATTTTGCAATCGGCGTGCCTAGCCGCTGAGACGCTCTGCCGCGATAATAGCGGACCACGACTCCGGACCCCTGGGGCCATGTGGAAGTGGGAGTTCCACTATTGCGGGACTTTTAATGCATGACGGCGTTGTTTTGTTCCTCCATGCAACCTACCAAGGGGAATGATATACATGCACACAGTTTAACAGCACCCACTGTGGAAATAACAAACTACCTTACCCAGAAGGCAACTTACCAATGAAACTACAAAGACGGGATATTAAAGGTCAAGTTCAATCAGCTGTAAACAACGCGCATGGCCAGTGAGCAAGGGCGTGTTGCCCGAAACCGTTATGGCAAGCTGTGTTGGGGGAATGAACACGTTGACTCCTGCTCCCTCAATAAATGAAAGGAGAAACTTCTACTTGTGTGGCGTCTCGCATTGGGCAACTTGGATTTTGGAATTTGCAAGCAGCGTGCCTAGCCTCTGAGACGCTCTGCCGCGATAATAGCGGACCATGGCTCCGGACCTCTGGGGCCATGTGGAAGTGGCAGTTCCACTATTGCGGGAGTTTTAATGCATGACGGCGTTGTTTTGTTCCTCCATGCAACCCACCAAGGGGAATGATATACATGCACGCAGTTTAACAGCACCCACTGTGGAAATAACTGACTACCTTACCCAGAAGGGAACTTACCAATGAAACTACAAAGATGGGATATTAAAGGTCAAGTTCAATCAGCTGTAAACGACGCGCATGGCCAGTGAGCAAGGGCGTGTTGCCCGAAACCGGTATGGCAATCTGTGTTGGGGGAATGAACTTGTTGACTCCTGCTCCCTCAATAAATGAAAGGAGAAACTTCTACTTGTGTGGCGTCTCGCATTGGGCAACTTGGATTTTGGAATTTGCAAGCGGCGTGCCTAGCCACTGAGACGCTCTGCCGCGATAACAGCGGACCACGGCTCCGGACCCCTGGGGCCATGTGGAAGTGGCAGTTCCACTATTGCGGGACTTTTAATGCATGACGGCGTTGTTTTGTTCCTCCATGCAACCCACCAAGGGGAATGATATACATGCACACAGTTTAACAGCACCAACTGTGGAAATAATGAACTACCTTACCCAGAAGGCAACTTACCAATGAAACTACAAAGTCGGGATATTAAAGGTCAAGTTCAATCAGCTGTAAACGACGCGCATGGCCAGTGAGCAAGGGCGTGTTGCCCGAAACCGGTATGGCAATCTGTGTTGGGGGAATGAACACGTTGACTCCTGCTCCCTCAATAAATGAAAGGAGAAACTTCTAATTGTGTGGCGTCTCGCATTGGGCAACTTGGATTTTGGAATTTGCAAGCGGCGTGCCTAGCCGCTGAGACGCTTTGCCGCGATAATAGCGGACCACGGATCCGAACCCCTGGGGCCATGTGGAAGTGGCAGTTCCACTATTGCGGGACTTTTAATGCATGACGGCGTTGTTCTGTTCCTCCATGCAACCCACCAAGGGGAATGATATACATGCACGCAGTTTAACAGCACCCACTGTGGAAATAATGAACTACCTTACCCAGAAGGCAACTTACCAATGAAACTACAAAGACGGAATATCAAAGGTCAAGTTTAATCAGTTGTAAACGACGCGCATGGCCAGTGAGCAAGGGCGTGTTGCCCGAAACCGGTATGGCAATCTGTGTTGGGGGAATGAACACGTTGACTCCTGCTCCCTCAATAAATGAAAGGAGAAACTTCTACTTGTGTGGCGTCTCGCATTGGGCAACTTGGATTTTGGATTTTCAAGCGGCGTGCCTAGCCTCTGAGACGCTCTGCCGCGATTATAGCGGACCACGGCTCCGGACCCCTGTGGCCATGTGGAAGTGGCAGTTCCACTATTGCGGGACTTTTAATGCATGACGGCGTTGTTTTGTTCCTCCATGCAACCCACCAAGGGGAATGATATGCATGCACGCAGTTTAACAGCACCCACTGTGGAAATAACGAACTACCTTACCCAGAGGGCAACTTACCAATGAAACTACAAAGACGGGATATTAAAGGTCAAGTTCATTCAGCTGTAAACGACGTGCATGGCCAGTGAGCAAGGACGTGTTGCCCGAAACCGGTATGGCAATCTGTGTTGGGGGAATGAACACGTTGACTCCTGCTCCCTCAATAAATGAAAGGAGAAAGTTCTACTTGTGTGGCGTCTCGCATTGGGCAACTTGGATTTTGGAATTTGCAAGTGGCGTGCCTAGCCGCTGAGACGCTCTGCCGCGATATTAGCAGACCATGGCTCCGGACCCCTGGGGCCATGTGGAAGTGGTAGTTCCACTATTGCGGGACATTTAATGCATGACGGCGTTGTTTTGTTCCTCCATGCAACCCACCAAGGGAAATGATATACATGCACGCAGTTTAACAGCACCGACTGTGGAAATAACGGACTACCTTACCTAGAAGGCAACTTACCAATGAAACTACAAAGACGGGATATTAAAGGTCAAGTTCAATCAGCTGTAAACGACGCGCATGGCCAGTGAGCAAGGGCGTGTTGCCCAAAACCGGTATGGCAATCTGTGTTGGGGGAATGAACACGTTGACTCCTGCTCCCTCAATAAATGAAAGGAGAAACTTCTACTTGTGTGGCGTCTCGCATTGGGCAACTTGGATTTTGGAATTTGCAAGTGGCGTGCCTAGCCGCTGACACGCTCTGCCGCGATAATAGCGGACCACGGCTCCGTACCCCTGGGGCCATGTGGAAGTGGCACTTCCCCTATTGCGGGACTTTTAATGCATGACAGCGTTGTTTTGTTCCTCCATGCAACCCACCAAGGGGAATGATATACATGCACGCAGTTTAACAGCACCCACTGTGGAAATAACAAACTACCTTACCCAGAAGGCAACTTACCAATGAAACTACAAAGACGGGATATTAAAGGTAAAGTTCAATCAGCTGTAAACGACGCGCATGGCCAGTGAGCAAGGGCGTGTTGCCCGAAACCGGTATGGCAATCTGTGTTGGGGGAATGAACACGTTGACTCCTGCTCCCTCAATAAATGAAAGGAGAAACTTCTACTTGTGTAGCGTCTCGCATTGCGCAACTTGGATTTTGGAATTTGCAAGCGGCGTGCCTAGCCGCTGAGATGCTCTGCCGCGATAATAGCGGACCACAGCTCCGGACCCCTGGGGTCATGTGGAAGTGGCAGTTCCGCTATTGCGGGACTTTTAATGCATGACGGCGTTGTTTTGTTCCTCCATGCAACCCACCAAGGGGAATGATATACATGCATGCAGTTTAACAGCACCCACTGTGGAAACAACGAACTACCTTACCCACAAGGCAACTTACCAATGAAACTACAAAGACGGGATATTAAAGGTCAAGTTCAATCAGCTGTAAACGATGCGCATGGCCAGTAAGCAAGGGCGTGTTGCCCGAAACCGGTATGGCAATCTGTGTTGGGGGAATGAACACGTTGACTCCTGCTCCCTCAATAAATGAAAGGAGAAACTTCTACTTGTGTAGCATCTCGCATTGGGCAACTTGGATTTTGGAATTTGCAAGCGGCGTGCCTAGCCGCTGAGACGCTCTGCCGCGATAATAGCGGACCACGGCTCCGGACCCCTGGGGCCATGTGGAAGTGGCAGTTCCACTATTGCGGGACTTTTAATGCATGACGGCGTTGTTTTGTTCCTCCATGCAACCCACCAAGGGGAATGATATACATGCACGCAGTTTAACAGCACCCACTGTGGAAATAACGGACTACCTTACCCAGAAGGCATCTTACCAATGAAACTACAAAGACGGGATATTAAAGGTCAAGTTCAATCAGCTGTAAACGACGCGCATGGCCAGTGAGCAAGGGCGTGTTGCCCGAAACCGGTATGGCAATCTGTGTTGGGGGAATGAACACGTTGACTCCTGCTCCCTCAATAAATGAAAGGAGAAACTTCTACTTGTGTGGCGTCTCGCATTGGGCAACTTGGATTTTGGATTTTCAAGCGGCGTGCCTAGCCTCTGAGATGCTCTGCCGCGATAATAGCAGACCACGGCTCCGGACCCCTGGGGCCATGTGGAAGTGGCAGTTCCACTATTGCGGGACTTTTAATGCATGACGGCGTTGTTTTGTTCCTCCATGCAAACCACCAAGGGGAATGATATACATGCACGCAGTTTAACAGCACCCACTGTGGAAATAACAAACTACCTTACCCAGAAGGCAACTTACCAATGAAACTACAAAGACGGGATATTAAAGGTCAAGTTCATTCAGCTGTAAACGACGCGCATGGCCAGTGAGCAAGGGCGTGTTGCCCGAAACCGGTATGGCAATCTGTGTTGGGGGAATGAACACGTTGACTCCTGCTCCCTCAATAAATGAAAGGAGAAAGTTCTACTTGTGTGGCGTCTCGCATTGGGCAACTTGGATTTTGGAATTTGCAAGTGGCGTGCCTAGCCGCTGAGGCGCTCTGCCGCGATAATAGCGGACCACGGCTCCGGACCCCTGGGGCCATGTGGAAGTGGCAGTTCCACTATTGCGGGACTTTTAATGCATGACGGCGTTGTTTTGTTCTTCCATGCAACCCACCAAGGGGAATGATATACATGCACGCAGTTTAACAGCACCCACTGTGGAAATAACGAACTACCTTACCTAGAAGGCAACTTACCAATGAAACTACAAAGACGGGATATTAAAGGTCAAGTTCACTCAGCTGTAAACGACGCGAATGGCCAGTGAGCAAGGGCGTGTTGCCCGAAACCGGTATGGCAATCTGTGTTGGGGGAATGAACACGTTGACTCCTGCTCCCTCAATAAATGAAAGGAGAAACTTCTACTTGTGTAGCATCTCGCATTGGGCAACTTGGATTTTGGAATTTGCAAGCGGCGTGCCTAGCCGCTGAGACGCTCTGCCGCGATAATAGCGGACCACGGCTCCGGACCCCTGGGGCCATGTGGAAGTGGCAGTTCCACTATTGCGGGACTTTTAATGCATGACGGCGTTGTTTTGTTCCTCCATGCAACCCACCAAGGGGAATGATATACATGCACGCAGTTTAACAGCACCCACTGTGGAAATAACGGACAACCTTACCCAGAAGGCATCTTACCAATGAAACTACAAAGACGGGATATTAAAGGTCAAGTTCAATCAGCTGTAAACGACGCGCATGGCCAGTGAGCAAGGGCGTGTTGCCCGAAACCGGTATGGCAATCTGTGTTGGGGGAATGAACACGTTGACTCCTGCTCCCTCAATAAATGAAAGGAGAAACTTCTACTTGTGTGGCGTCTCGCATTGGGCAACTTGGATTTTGCAATCGGCGTGCCTAGCCGCTGAGACGCTCTGCCGCGACAATAGCGGACCACGACTCCGGACCCCTGGGGCCATGTGGAAGTGGGAGTTCCACTATTGCGGGACTTTTAATGCATGACGGCGTTGTTTTGTTCCTCCATGCAACCTACCAAGGGGAATGATATACATGCACACAGTTTAACAGACCCCACTGTGGAAATAACGAACTACCTTACCCAGAAGGCAACTTACCAATGAAACTACAAAGACGGGATATTAAAGGTCAAGTTCAATCAGCTGTAAACAACGCGCATGGCCAGTGAGCAAGGGCGTGTTGCCCGAAACCGTTATGGCAAGCTGTGTTGGGGGAATGAACACGTTGACTCCTGCTCCCTCAATAAATGAAAGGAGAAACTTCTACTTGTGTGGCGTCTCGCATTGGGCAACTTGGATTTTGGAATTTGCAAGCAGCGTGCCTAGCCGCTGAGACGCTCTGCCGCGATAATAGCGGACCATGGCTCCGGACCTCTGGGGCCATGTGGAAGTGGCAGTTCCACTATTGCGGGAGTTTTAATGCATGACGGCGTTGTTTTGTTCCTCCATGCAACCCACCAAGGGGAATGATATACATGCACGCAGTTTAACAGCACCCACTGTGGAAATAACTGACTACCTTACCCAGAAGGGAACTTACCAATGAAACTACAAAGATGGGATATTAAAGGTCAAGTTCAATCAGCTGTAAACGACGCGCATGGCCAGTGAGCAAGGGCGTGTTGCCCGAAACCGGTATGGCAATCTGTGTTGGGGGAATGAACGCGTTGACTCCTGCTCCCTCAATAAATGAAAGGAGAAACTTCTACTTGTGTGGCGTCTCGCATTGGGCAACTTGGATTTTGGAATTTGCAAGCGGCGTGCCTAGCCGCTGAGACGCTCTGCCGCGATAACAGCGGACCACGGCTCCGGACCCCTGGGGCCATGTGGAAGTAGCAGTTCCACTATTGCGGGACTTTTAATGCATGACGGCGTTGTTTTGTTCCTCCATGCAACCCACCAAGGGGAATGATATACATGCACACAGTTTAACAGCACCCACTGTGGAAATAACAAACTACCTTACCCAGAAGGCAACTTACCAATGAAACTACAAAGACGGGATATTAAAGGTCAAGTTCAATCAGCTGTAAACGACGCGCATGGCCAGTGAGCAAGGGCGTGTTGCCCGAAACCGGTATGGCAATCTGTGTTGGGGGAATGAACACGTTGACACCTGCTCCCTCAATAAATGAAAGGAGAAACTTCTACTTGTGTAGCGTCTCGCATTGCGCAACTTGGATTTTGGAATTTGCAAGCGGCGTGCCTAGCCGCTGAGATGCTCTGCCGCGATAATAGCGGACCACGGCTCCGGACCCCTGGGACCATGTGGAAGTGGCAGTGCCACTATTGCGGGACTTTTAATGCATGACGGCGTTGTTTTGTTCCTCCATGCAACCCACCAAGGGGAATGATATACATGCACGCAGTTTAACAGCACGCACTGTGGTGATAACGAACTACCTTACCCAGAAGGCAACTTACGAATGAAACTACAAAGACGGGATATTAAAGGTCAAGTTCAATCAGCTGTAAACAACGCGCATGGCCAGTGAGCAAGGGCGTGTTGCCCGAAACCGGTATGGCAATCTGTGTTGGGGGAATGAACACGTTGACTCCTGCTCCCTCAATAAATGAAAGGAGAAACTTCTACTTGTGTGGCGTCTCGCATTGGGCATCTTGGATTTTGGAATTTGCAAGTGGCGTGCCTAGCCGCTGAGATGCTCTGCCGCGATAATAGCGGACCACGGCTCCGGACCCCTGGGACCATGTGGAAGTGGCAGTTCCACTATTGCGGGACTTTTAATGCATGACGGCGTTGTTTTGTTCCTCCATGCAACCCACAAAGGGGAATGATATACATGCACGCAGTTTAACAGCACGCACTGTGGTGATAACGAACTACCTTACCCAGAAGGCAACTTACGAATGAAACTACAAAGACGGGATATTAAAGGTCAAGTTCAATCGGCTGTAAACAACGCGCATGGCCAGTGAGCAAGGGCGTGTTGCCCGACACCGGTATGTCAATCTGTGTTGGGGGAATGAACACGTTGACTCCTGCTCCCTCAATAAATGAAAGGAGAAACTTCTATTTGTGTGGCGTCTCGCATTGGGCAACTTGGATTTTGGAATTTGCAAGCGGCGTGCCTAGCCACTGAGACGCTCTGCCGCGATAATAGCGGACCGCGGCTCCGGACCCCTGGGGCCATGTGGAAGGGACAGTTCCACGATTGCGGACTTTTAATGCATGACGGCGTTGTTTTGTTCCTCCATGCAACCCACCAAGGGGAATGATATACATGCACGCAGTTTAACAGCACCCACTGTGGAAATAACAGACTACCTTACCCTGAAGGGAACTTACCAATGAAACTACAAAGATGGGATTTTAAAGGTCAAGTTCAATCAGCTGTAAACGACGCGCATGGCCAGTGAGCAAGGGCGTGTTGCCCGAAACCGGTATGGCAATCTGTGTTGGTGGAATGAACACTTTGACTCCTGCTCCGTCAATAAATGAAAGGAGAAACTTCTACTTGTGTGGCGTCTCGCTTTGGGCAACTTGGATTTTGGAATTTGCAAGCGGCGTGCCTAGCCGCTGAGACGCTCTGCCGCGATAATAGCGGACCACGGCTCCGGACCCCTGGGGCCATGTGGAAGGGACAGTTCCACGATTGCGGACTTTTAATGCATGACGGCGTTGTTTTGTTCCTCCATGCAACCCACCAAGGGAAATGATATACATGCACGCAGTTTAACAGCACCGACTGTGGAAATAACGGACTACCTTTCCTAGAAGGCAACTTACCAATGAAACTACAAAGACGGGATATTAAAGGTCAAGTTCAATCAGCTGTAAACGACGCGCATGGCCAGTGAGCAAGGTTGTGTTGCCCAAAACCGGTATGGCAATCTGTGTTGGGGGAATGAACACGTTGACTCCTGCTCCCTCAATAAATGAAAGGAGAAACTTCTACTTGTGTGGCGTCTCGCATTGGGCAACTTGGATTTTGGAATTTGCAAGTGGCGTGCCTAGCCGCTGACACGCTCTGCCGCGATAATAGCGGACCACGGCTCCGTACCCCTGGGGCCATGTGGAAGTGGCACTTCCCCTATTGCGGGACTTTTAATGCATGACAGCGTTGTTTTGTTCCTCCATGCAACCCACCAAGGGGAATGATATACATGCACGCAGTTTAACAGCACCCACTGTGGAAATAACAAACTACCTTACCCAGAAGGCAACTTACCAATGAAACTACAAAGACGGGATACTAAAGGTCAAGTTCAATCAGCTGTAAACGACGCGCATGGCCAGTGAGCAAGGGCGTGTTGCCCGAAACCGGTATGGCAATCTGTGTTGGGGGAATGAACACGTTGACTCCTGCTCCCTCAATAAATGAAAGGAGAAACTTCTACTTGTGTAGCGTCTCGCATTGCGCAACTTGGGTTTTGGAATTTGCAAGCGGCGTGCCTAGCCGCTGAGATGCTCTGCCGCGATAATAGCGGACCACGGCTCCGGACCCCTGGGGCCATGTGGAAGTGGCAGTTCCGCTATTGCGGGACTTTTAATGCATGACGGCGTTGTTTTGTTCCTCCATGCAACCCACCAAGGGGAATGATATACATGCATGCAGTTTAACAGCACCCACTGTGGAAACAACGAACTACCTTACCCAGAAGGCAACTTACCAATGAAACTACAAAGACGGAATATCAAAGGTCAAGTTCAATCAGCTGTAAACGACGCGCATGGCCAGTGAGCAAGGGCGTGTTGCCCGAAACCGGTATGGCAATCTGTGTTGGGGGAATGAACACGTTGACTCCTGCTCCCTCAATAAATGAAAGGAGAAACTTCTACTTGTGTGGCGTCTCGCTTTGGGCAACTTGGATTTTGGAATTTGCAAGCGGCGTGCCTAGCCACTGAGACGCTCTGCCGCGATAATAGCGGACCACGGCTCCGGACCCCTGGGGCCATGTGGAAGGGACAGTTCCACGATTGCGGACTTTTAATGCATGACGGCGTTGTTTTGTTCCTCCATGCAACCCACCAAGGGAAATGATATACATGCACGCAGTTTAACAGCACCGACTGTGGAAATAACGGACTACCTTTCCTAGAAGGCAACTTACCAATGAAACTACAAAGACGGGATATTAAAGGTCAAGTTCAATCAGCTGTAAACGACGCGCATGGCCAGTGAGCAAGGGCGTGTTGCCCGAAACCGGTATGGCAATCTGTGTTGGGGGAATGAACACGTTGACTCCTGCTCCCTCAATAAATGAAAGGAGAAACTTCTACTTGTGTGGCGTCTCGCATTGGGCAACTTGGATTTTGGATTTTCAAGCGGCGTGCCTAGCCTCTGAGACGCTCTGCCGTGATTATAGCGGACCACGGCTCCGGACCCCTGGGGCCATGTGGAAGTGGCAGTTCCACTATTGTGGGACTTTTAATGCATGACGGCGTTGTTTTGTTCCTCCATGCAACCCACCAAGGGGAATGATATACATGCACGCAGTTTAACAGCACCCACTGTGGAAATACCGAACTACCTTACCCAGAGGGCAACTTACCAATGAAACTACAAAGACGGGATATTAAAGGTCAAGTTCATTCAGCTGTAAATGACGCGCATGGCCAGTGAGCAAGGGCGTGTTGCCCGAAACCGGTATGGCAATCTGTGTTGGGGGAATGAACACGTTGACTCCTGCTCCCTCAATAAATGAAAGTAGAAACTTCTACTTGTGTGGCGTCTCGCATTGGGCAACTTGGATTTTGGAATTTGCAAGCGGCGTGCCTAGCCTCTGAGACGCTCTGCCGCGATAATAGCGGACCACGGCTCCGGAACCCTGGGGCCATGTGGAAGTGGCAGTTCCACTATTGCGGGACTTTTAATGCATGACGGCGTTGTTTTGTTCCTCCATGCAACCCACCAAGGGCAATGATATACATGCACGCAGTTTAACAGCACCCACTGTGGAAATAACAAACTACCTTACCCAGAGGGCAACTTACCAATGAAACTACAAAGACGGGATATTAAAGGTCAAGTTCATTCAGCTGTAAACAACGCGCATGGCCAGTGAGCAAGGGCGTGTTGCCCGAAACCGGTATGGCAATCTGTGTTGGGGGAATGAACACGTTGACTCCTGCTCCCTCAATAAATGAAAGGAGAAACTTCTAGTTGTGTAGCATCTCGCATTGGGCAACTTGGATTTTGGAATTTGCAAGCGGCGTGCCTAGCCGCTGAGACGCTCTGCCGCGATAATAGCGGACCACGGCTCCGGACCCCTGGGGCCATGTGGAAGTGGCAGTTCCACTATTGCGGGACTTTTAATGCATGACGGCGTTGTTTTGTTCCTCCATGCAACCCACCAAGGGGAATGATATACATGCACGCAGTTTAACAGCACCCACTGTGGAAATAACGGACTACCTTACCCAGAAGGCATCTTACCAATGAAACTACAAAGACGGGATATTAAAGGTCAAGTTCAATCAGCTGTAAACGACGCGCATGGCCAGTGAGCAAGGGCGTGTTGCCCGAAACCGGTATGGCAATCTGTGTTGGGGGAATGAACACGTTGACTCCTGCTCCCTCAATAAATGAAAGGAGAAACTTCTACTTGTGTGGCGTCTCGCATTGGGCAACTTGGATTTTGGATTTTCAAGCGGCGTGCCTAGCCTCTGAGACGCTCTGCCGCGATAATAGCAGACCACGGCTCCGGACCCCTGGGGCCATGTGGAAGTGGCAGTTCCACTATTGCGGGACTTTTAATGCATGACGGCGTTGTTTTGTTCCTCCATGCAACCCACCAAGGGGAATGATATACATGCACGCAGTTTAACAGCACCCACTGTGGAAATAACAAACTACCTTACCCAGAAGGCAACTTACCAATGAAACTACAAAGACGGGATATTAAAGGTCAAGTTCATTCAGCTGTAAACGACGCGCATGGCCAGTGAGCAAGGGCGTGTTGCCCGAAACCGGTATGGCAATCTGTGTTGGGGGAATGAACACGTTGACTCCTGCTCCCTCAATAAATGAAAGGAGAAAGTTCTACTTGTGTGGCGTCTCGCATTGGGCAACTTGGATTTTGGAATTTGCAAGTGGCGTGCCTAGCCGCTGAGGCGCTCTGCCGCGATAATAGCGGACCACGGCTCCGGACCCCTGGGGCCATGTGGAAGTGGCAGTTCCACTATTGCGGGACTTTTAATGCATGACGGCGTTGTTTTGTTCTTCCATGCAACCCACCAAGGGGAATGATATACATGCACGCAGTTTAACAGCACCCACTGTGGAAATAACGAACTACCTTACCTAGAAGGCAACTTACCAATGAAACTACAAAGACGGGATATTAAAGGTCAAGTTCACTCAGCTGTAAACGACGCGAATGGCCAGTGAGCAAGGGCGTGTTGCCCGAAACCGGTATGGCAATCTGTGTTGGGGGAATGAACACGTTGACTCCTGCTCCCTCAATAAATGAAAAGAGAAACTTCTACTTGTGTAGCATCTCGCATTGGGCAACTTGGATTTTGGAATTTGCAAGCGGCGTGCCTAGCCGATGAGACGCTCTGCCGCGATAATAGCGGACCACGGCTCCGGACCCCTGGGGCCATGTGGAAGTGGCAGTTCCACTATTGCGGGACTTTTAATGCATGACGGCGTTGTTTTGTTCCTCCATGCAACCCACCAAGGGGAATGATATACATGCACGCAGTTTAACAGCACCCACTGTGGAAATAACGGACTACCTTACCCAGAAGGCATCTTACCAATGAAACTACAAAGACGGGATATTAAAGGTAAAGTTCAATCAGCTGTAAACGACGCGCATGGCCAGTGAGCAAGGGCGTGTTGCCCGAAACCGGTATGGCAATCTGTGTTGGGGGAATGAACACGTTGACTCCTGCTCCCTCAATAAATGAAAGGAGAAACTTCTACTTGTGTGGCGTCTCGCATTGGGCAACTTGGATTTTGCAATCGGCATGCCTAGCCGCTGAGACGCTCTGCCGCGATAATAGCGGACCACGACTCCGGACCCCTGGGGCCATGTGGAAGTGGGAGTTCCACTATTGCGGGACTTTTAATGCATGACGGCGTTGTTTTGTTCCTCCATGCAACCTACCAAGGGGAATGATATACATGCACACAGTTTAACAGCACCCACTGTGGAAATAACGAACTACCTTACCCAGAAGGCAACTTACCAATGAAACTACAAAGACGGGATATTAAAGGTCAAGTTCAATCAGCTGTAAACAACGCGCATGGCCAGTGAACAAGGGCGTGTTGCCCGAAACCGTTATGGCAAGCTGTGTTGGGGGAATGAACACGTTGACTCCTGCTCCCTCAATAAATGAAAGGAGAAACTTCTACTTGTGTGGCGTCTCGCATTGGGCAACTTGGATTTTGGAATTTGCAAGCAGCGTGCCTAGCCTCTGAGACGCTCTGCCGCGATAATAGCGGACCATGGCTCCGGACCTCTGGGGCCATGTGGAAGTGGCAGTTCCACTATTGCGGGAGTTTTAATGCATGACGGCGTTGTTTTGTTCCTCCATGCAACCCACGAAGGGGAATAATATACATGCACGCAGTTTAACAGCACCCACTGTGGAAATAACTGACTACCTTACCCAGAAGGGAACTTACCAATGAAACTACAAAGATGGGATATTAAAGGTCAAGTTCAATCAGCTGTAAACGACGCGCATGGCCAGTGAGCAAGGGCGTGTTGCCCGAAACCGGTATGGCAATCTGTGTTGGGGGAATGAACACGTTGACTCCTGCTCCCTCAATAAATGAAAGGAGAAACTTCTACTTGTGTGGCGTCTCGCATTGGGCAACTTGGATTTTGGAATTTGCAAGCGGTGTGCCTAGCCGCTGAGACGCTCTGCCGCGATAACAGCGGACCACGGCTCCGGACCCCTGGGGCCATGTGGAAGTGGCAGTTCCACTATTGCGGGACTTTTAATGCATGATGGCGTTGTTTTGTTCCTCCATGCAACCCACCAAGGGGAATGATATACATGCACACAGTTTAACAGCACCAACTGTGGAAATAATGAACTACCTTACCCAGAAGGCAACTTACCAATGAAACTACAAAGACGGGATATTAAAAAAGGTCAAGTTCAATCAGCTGTAAACGACGCGCATGGCCAGTGAGCAAGGGCGTGTTGCCCGAAACCGGTATGGCAATCTGTGTTGGGGGAATAAACACGTTGACTCCTGCTCCCTCAATAAATGAAAGGAGAAACTTCTACTTGTGTGGCGTCTCGCATTGGGCAACTTGGATTTTGGAATTTGCAAGCGGCGTGCCTAGCCGCTGAGACGCTTTGCCGCGATAATAGCGGACCACGGATCCGAACCCCTGGGGCCATCTGGAAGTGGCAGTTCCACTATTGCGGGACTTTTAATGCATGACGGCGTTGTTCTGTTCCTCCATGCAACCCACCAAGGGGAATGATATACATGCACGCAGTTTAACAGCACCCACTGTGGAAATAATGAACTACCTTACCCAGAAGGCAACTTACCAATGAAACTACAAAGACGGAATATCAAAGGTCAAGTTTAATCAGTTGTAAACGACGCGCATGGCCAGTGAGCAAGGGCGTGTTGCCCGAAACCGGTATGGCAATCTGTGTTGGGGGAATGAACACGTTGACTCCTGCTCCCTCAATAAATGAAAGGAGAAACTTCTACTTGTGTGGCGTCTCGCATTGGGCAACTTGGATTTTGGATTTTCAAGCGGCGTGCCTAGCCTCTGAGACGCTCTGCTGCGATTATAGCGGACCACGGCTCCGGACCCCTGTGGCAATGTGGAAGTGGCAGTTCCACTATTGCGGGACTTTTAATGCATGACGGCGTTGTTTTGTTCCTCCATGCAACCCACCAAGGGGAATGATATACATGCACGCAGTTTAACAGCACCCACTGTGGAAATAACGAACTACCTTACCCAGACGGCAACTTACCAATGAAACTACAAAGACGGGATATTAAAGGTCAAGTTCATTCAGCTGTAAACGACGCGCATGGCCAGTGAGCAAGAGCGTGTTGCCCGAAACCGGTATGGCAATCTGTGTTGGGGGAATGAACACGTTGACTCCTGCTCCCTCAATAAATGAAAGTAGAAACTTCTACTTGTGTGGCGTCTCGCATTGGGCAACTTGGATTTTGGAATTTGCAAGCTGTGTGCCTAGCCGCTGAGACGCTTTGCCGCGATAATAGCGGACCACGGCTCCGAACCCCTGGGGCCATGTGGAAGTGGCAGTTCCACTATTGCGGGACTTTTAATGCATGACGGCGTTGTTTTGTTCCTCCATGCAACCCACCAAGGGGAATGATATACATGCACGCAGTTTAACAGCACCCACTGTGGAAATAACGAACTACCTTACCCAGAAGGCAACTTACCAATGAAACTACAAAGACGGGATATCAAAGGTCAAGTTCAATCAGCTGTAAACGACGCGCATGGCCAGTGAGCAAGGGCGTGTTGCCCGAAACCGGTATGGCAATCTGTGTTGGGGGAATGAACACGTTGACTCCTGCTCCCTCAATAAATGAAAGGAGAAACTTCTACTTGTGTGGCGTCTCGCATTCGGCAACTTGGATTTTGGAATTTGCAAGCGGCGTGCCTAGCCTCTGAGACGCTCTGCCGCGATAATAGCGGACCACGGCTCCGGAACCCTGGGGCCATGTGGAAGTGGCAGTTCCACTATTGCGGGACTTTTAATGCATGACGGCGTTGTTTTGTTCCTCCATGCAACCCACCAAGGGGAATGATATACATGCACGCAGTTTAACAGCACCCACTGTGGAAATAACGAACTACCTTACCCAGAGGGCAACTTACCAATGAAACTACAAAGACGGGATATTAAAGGTCAAGTTCATTCAGCTGTAAACGACGCGCATGGCCAGTGAGCAAGGGAGTGTTGCCCGAAACCGGTATGGCAATCTGTGTTGGGGGAATGAACACGTTGACTCCTGCTCCCTCAATAAATGAAAGGAGAAAGTTCTACTTGTGTGGCGTCTCGCATTGGGCAACTTGGATTTTGGAATTTGCAAGTGGCGTGCCTAGCCGCTGAGGCGCTCTGCCGCGATAATAGCGGACCATGGCTCCGGACCCCTTGGGCCATGTGGAAGTGGCAGTTCCACTATTGCGGGACTTTTAATGCATGACGGCGTTGTTTTGTTCTTCCATGCAACCCACCAAGGGGAATGATATACATGCACGCAGTTTAACAGCACCCACTGTGGAAATAACGAACAACCTTACCCAGAAGGCAACTTACCAATGAAACTACAAAGACGGGATATTAAAGGTCAAGTTCAATCAGCTGTAAATGACGCGCATGGCCAGTGAGCAAGGGCGTGTTGCCCGAAACCGGTATGGCAATCTGTGTTGGGGGAATGAACACGTTGACTCCTGCTCCGTAAATAAATGAAAGGAGAAACTTCTACTTGTGTGGCGTCTCGCTTTGGGCAACTTGGATTTTGGAATTTGCAAGCGGCGTGCCTAGCCGCTGAGACGCTCTGCCGCGATAATAGCGGACCACGGCTCCGGACCCCTGGGGCCATGTGGAAGTGGCACTTCCACTATTGCGGGACTTTTAATGCATGACAGCGTTGTTTTGTTCCTCCATGCAACCCACCAAGGGGAATGATATACATGCACGCAGTTTAAAAGCACCCACTGTGGAAATAACGAACTACCTTACCCAGAAGGCAACTTACCAATGAAACTACAAAGACGGGATATCAAAGGTCAAGTTCAATCAGCTGTAAACGACGCGCATGGCCAGTGAGCAAGGGCGTGTTGCCCGAAACCGGTATGGCAATCTGTGTTGGGGGAATGAACACGTTGACTCCTGCTCCCTCAATAAATGAAAGGAGAAACTTCTATTTGTGTGGCGTCTCGCATTGGGCAACTTGGATTTTGGAATTTGCAAGCGGTGTGCCTAGCCGCTGAGACGCTTTGCCGCGATAATAGCGGACCACGGCTCCGAACCCCTGGGGCCATGTGGAAGTGGCAGTTCCACTATTGCGGGACTTTTAATGCATGACGGCGTTGTTTTGTTCCTCCATGCAACCCACCAAGGGGAATGATATACATGCACGCAGTTTAACAGCACCCACTGTGGAAATAACGAACTACCTTACCCAGAAGGCAACTTACCAATGAAATTACAAAGACGGGATATCAAAGGTCAAGTTCAATCAGCTGTAAACGACGCGCATGGCCAGTGAGCAAGGGCGTGTTGCCCGAAACCGGTATGGCAATCTGTGTTGGGGGAATGAACACGTTGACTCCTGCTCCCTCAATAAATGAAAGGAGAAACTTCTACTTGTGTGGCGTCTCGCATTGGGCAACTTGGATTTTGGATTTTCAAGCGGCGTGCCTAGCCTCTGAGACGCTCTGCCGCGATAATAGCGGACCACGGCTCCGGACCCCTGGGGCCATGTGGAAGTGGCAGTTCCACTATTGCGGGACTTTTAATGCATGACGGCGTTGTTTTGTTCCTCCATGCAACCCACCAAGGGGAATGATATACATGCACGCAGTTTAACAGCACCCACTGTGGAAATAACGAACTACCTTACCCAGAGGGCAACTTACCAATGAAACTACAAAGACGGGATATTAAAGGTCAAGTTCATTCAGCTGTAAACGACGTGCATGGCCAGTGAGCAAGGACGTGTTGCCCGAAACCGGTATGGCAATCTGTGTTGGGGGAATGAACACGTTGACTCCTGCTCCCTCAATAAATGAAAGGAGAAAGTTCTACTTGTGTGGCGTCTCGCATTGGGCAACTTGGATTTTGGAATTTGCAAGTGGCGTGCCTAGCCGCTGAGGCGCTCTGCCGTGATAATAGCGGACCATGGCTCCGGACCCCTGGGGCCATGTGGAAGTGGCAGTTCCACTATTGCGGGACTTTTAATGCATGACGGCGTTGTTTTGTTCTTCCATGCAACCCACCAAGGGGAATGATATACATGCACGCAGTTTAACAGCACCCACTGTGGAAATAACGAACAACCTTACCCAGAAGGCAACTTACCAATGAAACTACAAAGACGGGATATTAAAGGTCAAGTTCAATCAGCAGTAAATGACGCGCATGGCCAGTGAGCAAGGGCGTGTTGCCCAAAACCGGTATGGCAATCTGTGTTGGGGGAATGAACACGTTGACTCCTGCTCCGTAAATAAATGAAAGGAGAAACTTCTACTTGTGTGGCGTCTCGCTTTGGGCAACTTGGATTTTGGAATTTGCAAGCGGCGTGCCTAGCCGCTGAGACGCTCTGCCGCGATAATAGCGGACCACGGCTCCGGACCCCTGGGGCCATGTGGAAGTGGCACTTCCACTATTGCGGGACTTTTAATGCATGACAGCGTTGTTTTGTTCCTCCATGCAACCCACCAAGGGGAATGATATACATGCACGCAGTTTAACAGCACCCACTGTGGAAATAACGAACTACCTTACCCAGAAGGCAACTTACCAATGAAACTACAAAGACGGGATATCAAAGGTCAAGTTCAATCAGCTGTAAACGACGCGCATGGCCAGTGAGCAAGGGCGTGTTGCCCGAAACCGGTATGGCAATCTGTGTTGGGGGAATGAACACGTTGACTCCTGCTCCCTCAATAAATGAAAGGAGAAACTTCTACTTGTGTGGCGTCTCGCATTGGGCAACTTGGATTTTGGATTTTCAAGCGGCGTGCCTAGCCTCTGAGACGCTCTGCCGCGATAATAGCGGACCACGGCTCCGGACCCCTGGGGCCATGTGGAAGTGGCAGTTCCACTATTGCGGGACTTTTAATGCATGACGGCGTTGTTTTGTTCCTCCATGCAACCCACCAAGGGGAATGATATACATGCACGCAGTTTAACAGCACCCACTGTGGAAATAACGAACTACCTTACCCAGAGGGCAACTTACCAATGAAACTACAAAGACGGGATATTAAAGGTCAAGTTCATTCAGCTGTAAACGACGTGCATGGCCAGTGAGCAAGGACGTGTTGCCCGAAACCGGTATGGCAATCTGTGTTGGGGGAATGAACACGTTGACTCCTGCTCCCTCAATAAATGAAAGGAGAAAGTTCTACTTGTGTGGCGTCTCGCATTGGGCAACTTGGATTTTGGAATTTGCAAGTGGCGTGCCTAGCCGCTGAGGCGCTCTGCCGCGATAATAGCGGACCACGGCTCCGGACCCCTGGGGCCATGTGGAAGTGGCAGTTCCACTATTGCGGGACTTTTAATGCATGACGGCGTTGTTTTGTTCTTCCATGCAACCCACCAAGGGGAATGATATACATGCACGCAGTTTAACAGCACCCACTGTGGAAATAACGAACAACCTTACCCAGAAGGCAACTTACCAATGAAACTACAAAGACGGGATATTAAAGGTCAAGTTCAATCAGCTGTAAACGACGCGCATGGCCAGTGAGCAAGGGCGTGTTGCCCAAAACCGGTATGGCAATCTGTGTTGGGGAAATGAACACTTTGACTCCTGCTCCGTCAATAAATGAAAGGAGAAACTTCTACTTGTGTGGCGTCTCGCTTTGGGCAACTTGGATTTTGGAATTTGCAAGCGGCGTGCCTAGCCGCTGAGACGCTCTGCCGCGATATTAGCAGACCATGGCTCCGGACCCCTGGGGCCATGTGGAAGTGGTAGTTCCACTATTGCGGGACATTTAATGCATGACGGCGTTGTTTTGTTCCTCCATGCAACCCACCAAGGGAAATTATATACATGCACGCAGTTTAACAGCACCGACTGTGGAAATAACGGACTACCTTACCTAGAAGGCAACTTACCAATGAAACTACAAAGACGGGATATTAAAGGTCAAGTTCAATCAGCTGTAAACGACGCGCATGGCCAGTGAGCAAGGGCGTGTTGCCCAAAACCGGAATGGCAATCTGTGTTGGGGGAATGAACACGTTGACTCCTGCTCCCTCAATAAATGAAAGGAGAAACTTCTACTTGTGTGGCGTCTCGCATTGGGCAACTTGGATTTTGGAATTTGCAAGTGGCGTGCCTAGCCGCTGACACGCTCTGCCGCGATAATAGCGGACCACGGCTCCGTACCCCTGGGGCCATGTGGAAGTGGCACTTCCCCTATTGCGGGACTTTTAATGCATGACAGCGTTGTTTTGTTCCTCCATGCAACCCACCAAGGGGAATGATATACATGCACGCAGTTTAACAGCACCCACTGTGGAAATAACAAACTACCTTACCCAGAAGGCAACTTACCAATGAAACTACAAAGACGGGATATTAAAGGTCAAGTTCAATCAGCTGTAAACGACGCGCATGGCCAGTGAGCAAGGGCGTGTTGCCCGAAACCGGTATGGCAATCTGTGTTGGGGGAATGAACACGTTGACTCCTGCTCCCTCAATAAATGAAAGGAGAAACTTCTACTTGTGTAGCGTCTCGCATTGCGCAACTTGGATTTTGGAATTTGCAAGCGGCGTGCCTAGCCGCTGAGATGCTCTGCCGCGATAATAGCGGACCACAGCTCCGGACCCCTGGGGCCATGTGGAAGTGGCAGTTCCACTATTGCGGGACTTTTAATGCATGACGGCGTTGTTTTGTTCCTCCATGCAAACCACCAAGGGGAATGATATACATGCACGCAGTTTAACAGCACCCACTGTGGAAATAACAAACTACCTTACCCAGAAGGCAACTTACCAATGAAACTACAAAGACGGGATATTAAAGGTCAAGTTCATTCAGCTGTAAACGACGCGCATGGCCAGTGAGCAAGGGCGTGTTGCCCGAAACCGGTATGGCAATCTGTGTTGGGGGAATGAACACGTTGACTCCTGCTCCCTCAATAAATGAAAGGAGAAACTTCTACTTGTGTAGCATCTCGCATTGGGCAACTTGGATTTTGGAATTTGCAAGCGGCGTGCCTAGCCGCTGAGACGCTCTGCCGCGATAATAGCGGACCACGGCTCCGGACCCCTGGGGCCATGTGGAAGTGGCAGTTCCACTATTGCGGGACTTTTAATGCATGACGGCGTTGTTTTGTTACTCCATGCAACCCACCAAGGGGAATGATATACATGCACGCAGTTTAACAGCACCCACTGTGGAAATAACGGACTACCTTACCCAGAAGGCATCTTACCAATGAAACTACAAAGACGGGATATTAAAGGTCAAGTTCAATCAGCTGTAAACGACGCGCATGGCCAGTGAGCAAGGGCGTGTTGCCCGAAACCTGTATGGCAATCTGTGTTGGGGGAATGAACACGTTGACTCCTGCTCCCTCAATAAATGAAAGGAGAAACTTCTACTTGTGTGGCGTCTCGCATTGGGCAACTTGGATTTTGGATTTTCAAGCGGCGTGCCTAGCCTCTGAGACGCTCTGCCGCGATAATAGCAGACCACGGCTCCAGACCCCTGGGGCCATGTGGAAGTGGCAGTTCCACTATTGCGGGACTTTTAATGCATGACGGCGTTGTTTTGTTCCTCCATGCAAACCACCAAGGGGAATGATATACATGCACGCAGTTTAACAGCACCCACTGTGGAAATAACAAACTACCTTACCCAGAAGGCAACTTACCAATGAAACTACAAAGACGGGATATTAAAGGTCAAGTTCATTCAGCTGTAAACGACGCGCATGGCCAGTGAGCAAGGGCGTGTTGCCCGAAACCGGTATGGCAATCTGTGTTGGGGGAATGAACACGTTGACTCCTGCTCCCTCAATAAATGAAAGGAGAAAGTTCTACTTGTGTGGCGTCTCGCATTGGGCAACTTGGATTTTGGAATTTGCAAGTGGCGTGCCTAGCCGCTGAGGCGCTCTGCCGCGATAATAGCGGACCACGGCTCCGGACCCCTGGGGCCATGTGGAAGTGGCAGTTCCACTATTGCGGGACTTTTAATGCATGACGGCGTTGTTTTGTTCTTCCATGCAACCCACCAAGGGGAATGATATACATGCACGCAGTTTAACAGCACCCACTGTGGAAATAACGAACTACCTTACCTAGAAGGCAACTTACCAATGAAACTACAAAGACGGGATATTAAAGGTCAAGTTCACTTAGCTGTAAACGACGCGAATGGCCAGTGAGCAAGGGCGTGTTGCCCGAAACCGGTATGGCAATCTGTGTTGGGGGAATGAACACGTTGACTCCTGCTCCCTCAATAAATGAAAGGAGAAACTTCTACTTGTGTAGCATCTCGCATTGGGCAACTTGGATTTTGGAATTTGCAAGCGGCGTGCCTAGCCGCTGAGACGCTCTGCCGCGATAATAGCGGACCACGGCTCCGGACCCCTGGGGCCATGTGGAAGTGGCAGTTCCACTATTGCGGGACTTTTAATGCATGACGGCGTTGTTTTGTTCCTCCATGCAACCCACCAAGGGGAATGATATACATGCACGCAGTTTAACAGCACCCACTGTGGAAATAACGGACTACCTTACCCAGAAGGCATCTTACCAATGAAACTACAAAGACGGGATATTAAAGGTCAAGTTCAATCAGCTGTAAACGACGCGCATGGCCAGTGAGCAAGGGCGTGTTGCCCGAAACCGGTATGGCAATCTGTGTTGGGGGAATAAACACGTTGACTCCTGCTCCCTCAATAAATGAAAGGAGAAACTTCTACTTGTGTGGCGTCTCGCATTGGGCAACTTGGATTTTGCAATCGGCGTGCCTAGCCGCTGAGACGCTCTGCCGCGATAATAGCGGACCACGACTCCGGACCCCTGGGGCCATGTGGAAGTGGGAGTTCCACTATTGCGGGACTTTTAATGCATGACGGCGTTGTTTTGTTCCTCCATGCAACCTACCAAGGGGAATGATATACATGCACACAGTTTAACAGCACCCACTGTGGAAATAACGAACTACCTTACCCAGAAGGCAACTTACCAATGAAACTACAAAGACGGGATATTAAAGGTCAAGTTCAATCAGCTGTAAACAACGCGCATGGCCAGTGAGCAAGGGCGTGTTGCCCGAAACCGTTATGGCAAGCTGTGTTGGGGGAATGAACACGTTGACTCCTGCTCCCTCAATAAATGAAAGGAGAAACTTCTACTTGTGTGGCGTCTCGCATTGGGCAACTTGGATTTTGGAATTTGCAAGTAGCGTGCCTAGCCTCTGAGACGCTCTGCCGCGATAATAGCGGACCATGGCTCCGGACCTCTGGGGCCATGTGGAAGTGGCAGTTCCACTATTGCGGGAGTTTTAATGCATGACGGCGTTGTTTTGTTCCTCCATGCAACCCACCAAGGGGAATGATATACATGCACGCAGTTTAACAGCACCCACTGTGGAAATAACTGACTACCTTACCCAGAAGGGAACTTACCAATGAAACTACAAAGATGGGATATTAAAGGTCAAGTTCAATCAGCTGTAAACGACGCGCATGGCCAGTGAGCAAGGGCGTGTTGCCCGAAACCGGTATGGCAATCTGTGTTGGGGGAATGAACGCGTTGACTCCTGCTCCCTCAATAAATGAAAGGAGAAACTTCTACTTGTGTGGCCTCTCGCATTGGGCAACTTGGATTTTGGAATTTGCAAGCGGCGTGCCTAGCCGCTGAGACGCTCTGCCGCGATAACAGCGGACCACGGCTCCGGACCCCTGGGGCCATGTGGAAGTGGCAGTTCCACTATTGCGGGACTTTTAATGCATGACGGCGTTGTTTTGTTCCTCCATGCAACCCACCAAGGGGAATGATATACATACACACAGTTTAACAGCACCAACTGTGGAAATAATGAACTACCTTACCCAGAAGGCAACTTACCAATGAAACTACAAAGACGGGATATTAAAGGTCAAGTTCAATCAGCTGTAAACGACGCGCATGGCCAGTGAGCAAGGGCGTGTTGCCCGAAACCGGTATGGCAATCTGTGTTGGGGGAATGAACACGTTGACTCCTGCTCCCTCAATAAATGAAAGGAGAAACTTCTACTTGTGTGGCGTCTCGCATTGGGCAACTTGGATTTTGGAATTTGCAAGCGGCGTGCCTAGCCGCTGAGACGCTTTGCCGCGATAATAGCGGACCACGGATCCGAACCCCTGGGGCCATGTGGAAGTGGCAGTTCCACTATTGCGGGACTTTTAATGCATGACGGCGTTGTTCTGTTCCTCCATGCAACCTACCAAGGGGAATGATATACATGCACGCAGTTTAACAGCACCCACTGTGGAAATAATGAACTACCTTACCCAGAAGGCAACTTACCAATGAAACTACAAAGACGGAATATCAAAGGTCAAGTTTAATCAGTTGTAAACGACGCGCATGGCCAGTGAGCAAGGGCGTGTTGCCCGAAACCGGTATGGCAATCTGTGTTGGGGGAATGAACACGTTGACTCCTGCTCCCTCAATAAATGAAAGGAGAAACTTCTACTTGTGTGGCGTCTCGCATTGGGCAACTTGGATTTTGGATTTTCAAGCGGCGTGCCTAGCCTCTGAGACGCTCTGCCGCGATTATAGCGGACCACGGCTCCGGACCCCTGTGGCCATGTGGAAGTGGCAGTTCCACTATTGCGGGACTTTTAATGCATGACGGCGTTGTTTTGTTCCTCCATGCAACCCACCAAGGGGAATGATATACATGCACGCAGTTTAACAGCACCCACTGTGGAAATAACGAACTACCTTACCCAGAGGGCAACTTACCAATGAAACTACAAAGACGGGATATTAAAGGTAAAGTTCATTCAGCTGTAAACGACGCGCATGGCCAGTGAGCAAGGGCGTGTTGCCCGAAACCGGTATGGCAATCTGTGTTGGGGGAATGAACACGTTGACTCCTGCTCCCTCAATAAATGAAAGGAGAAAGTTCTACTTGTGTGGCGTCTCGCATTGGGCAACTTGGATTTTGGAATTTGCAAGTGGCGTGCCTAGCCGCTGAGGCGCTCTGCCGCGATAATAGCGGACCACGGCTCCGGACCCCTGGGGCCATGTGGAAGTGGCAGTTCCACTATTGCGGGACTTTTAATGCATGACGGCGTTGTTTTGTTCTTCCATGCAACCCACCAAGGGGAATGATATACATGCACGCAGTTTAACAGCACCCACTGTGGAAATAACGAACAACCTTACCCAGAAGGCAACTTACCAATGAAACTACAAAGACGGGATATTAAAGGTCAAGTTCAATCAGCTGTAAACGACGCGCATGGCCAGTGAGCATGGGCGTGTTGCCCAAAACCGGTATGGCAATCTGTGTTGGGGGAATGAACACTTTGACTCCTGCTCCGTCAATAAATGAAAGGAGAAACTTCTACTTGTGTGGCGTCTCGCTTTGGGCAACTTGGATTTTGGAATTTGCAAGCGGCGTGCCTAGCCGCTGAGACGCTCTGCCGCGATATTAGCAGACCATGGCTCCGGACCCCTGGGGCCATGTGGAAGTGGTAGTTCCACTATTGCGGGACATTTAATGCATGACGGCGTTGTTTTGTTCCTCTATGCAACCCACCAAGGGAAATTATATACATGCACGCAGTTTAACAGCACCGACTGTGGAAATAACGGACTACCTTACCTAGAAGGCAACTTACCAATGAAACTACAAAGACGGGATATTAAAGGTCAAGTTCAATCAGCTGTAAACGACGCGCATGGCCAGTGAGCAAGGGCGTGTTGCCCAAACCGGTATGGCAATCTGTGTTGGGGGAATGAACACGTTGACTCCTGCTCCCTCAATAAATGAAAGGAGAAACTTCTACTTGTGTGGCGTCTCGCATTGGGCAACTTGGATTTTGGAATTTGCAAGTGGCGTGCCTAGCCGCTGAGGCGCTCCGCCGTGATAATAGCGGACCACGGCTCCGGACCCCTGGGGCCATGTGGAAGTGGCAGTTCCACTATTGCGGGACTTTTAATGCATGACGGTGTTGTTTTGTTCCTCCATGCAACCCACCAAGGGGAATGATATACATGCACGCAGTTTAACATAACCCACTGTGGAAATAACGAACTACTTTACCCAGAAGGCAACTTACCAATGAAACTACAAAGACGGGATATTAAAGGTCAAGTTCAATCAGCTGTAAATGACGCGCATGGCCAGTGAGCAAGGGCGTGTTGCCCGAAACCGGTATGGCAATCTGTGTTGGGGGAATGAACACGTTGACTCCTGCTCCGTAAATAAATGAAAGGAGAAACTTCTACTTGTGTGGCGTCTCGCTTTGGGCAACTTGGATTTTGGAATTTGCAAGCGGCGTGCCTAGCCGCTGAGACGCTCTGCCGCGATAATAGCGGACCACGGCTCCGGACCCCTGGGGCCATGTGGAAGTGGCACTTCCACTATTGCGGGACTTTTAATGCATGACAGCGTTGTTTTGTTCCTCCATGCAACCCACCAAGGGGAATGATATACATGCACGCAGTTTAACAGCACCCACTGTGGAAATAACGAACTACCTTACCCAGAAGGCAACTTACCAATGAAACTACAAAGACGGGATATCAAAGGTCAAGTTCAATCAGCTGTAAACGACGCGCATGGCCAGTGAGCAATGGCGTGTTGCCCGAAACCGGTATGGCAATCTGTGTTGGGGGAATGAACACGTTGACTCCTGCTCCCTCAATAAATGAAAGGAGAAACTTCTACTTGTGTGGCGTCTCGCATTGGGCAACTTGGATTTTGGAATTTGCAAGCGGTGTGCCTAGCCGCTGAGACGCTTTGCCGCGATAATAGCGGACCACGGCTCCGGACCCCTGGGGCCATGTGGAAGTGGCAGTTCCACTATTGCGGGACTTTTAATGCATGACGGCGTTGTTTTGTTCCTCCATGCAACCCACCAAGGGGAATGATATACATGCACGCAGTTTAACAGCACCCACTGTGGAAATAACGAACTACCTTACCCAGAGGGCAACTTACCAATGAAACTACAAAGACGGGATATTAAAGGTCAAGTTCATTCAGCTGTAAACGACGTGCATGGCCAGTGAGCAAGGACGTGTTGCCCGAAACCGGTATGGCAATCTGTGTTGGGGGAATGAACACGTTGACTCCTGCTCCCTCAATAAATGAAAGGAGAAAGTTCTACTTGTGTGGCGTCTCGCATTGGGCAACTTGGATTTTGGAATTTGCAAGTGGCGTGCCTAGCCGCTGAGGCGCTCTGCCGAGATAATAGCGGACCACGGCTCCGGACCCCTGGGGCCATGTGGAAGTGGCAGTTCCACTATTGCGGGACTTTTAATGCATGACGGCGTTGTTTTGTTCTTCCATGCAACCCACCAAGGGGAATGATATACATGCACGCAGTTTAACAGCACCCACTGTGGAAATAACGAACAACCTTACCCAGAAGGCAACTTACCAATGAACTACAAAGACGGGATATTAAAGGTCAAGTTCAATCAGCTGTAAACGACGCGCATGGCCAGTGAGCAAGGGCGTGTTGCCCAAAACCGGTATGGCAATCTGTGTTGGGGGAATGAACACTTTGACTCCTGCTCCGTCAATAAATGAAAGGAGAAACTTCTACTTGTGTGGCGTCTCGCTTTGGGCAA
The DNA here is from genome assembly GCF_964204655.1 of Triturus cristatus. Classification (NCBI taxonomy): domain Eukaryota; kingdom Metazoa; phylum Chordata; class Amphibia; order Caudata; family Salamandridae; genus Triturus; species Triturus cristatus. Next base: position 196,168,133 of record NC_140579.1, read on the forward strand.
CTTGGATTTTGGAATTTGCAAGCGGTGTGCCTAGCCGCTGAGACGCTCTGCCGCGATATTAGCAGACCATGGCTCCGGACCCCTGGGGCCATGTGGAAGTGGTAGTTCCACTATTGCGGGACATTTAATGCATGACGGCGTTGTTTTGTTCCTCCATGCAACCCACCAAGGGAAATGATATACATGCACGCAGTTTAACAGCACCGACTGTGGAAATAACGGACTACCTTACCTAGAAGGCAACTTACCAATGAAACTACAAAGACGGGATATTAAAGGTCAAGTTCAATCAGCTGTAAACGACGCGCATGGCCAGTGAGCAAGGGCGTGTTGCCCAAAACCGGTATGGCAATCTGTGTTGGGGGAATGAACACGTTGACTCCTGCTCCCTCAATAAATGAAAGGAGAAACTTCTACTTGTGTGGCGTCTCGCATTGGGCAACTTGGATTTTGGAATTTGCAAGTGGCGTGCCTAGCCGCTGACACGCTCTGCCGCGATAATAGCGGACCACGGCTCCGTACCCCTGGGGCCATGTGGAAGTGGCACTTCCCCTATTGCGGGACTTTTAATGCATGATGACAGCGTTGTTTTGTTCCTCCATGCAACCCACCAAGGGGAATGATATACATGCACGCAGTTTAACAGCACCCACTGTGGAAATAACAAACTACCTTACCCAGAAGGCAACTTACCAATGAAACTACAAAGACGGGATATTAAAGGTCAAGTTCAATCAGCTGTAAACGACGCGCATGGCCAGTGAGCAAGGGCGTGTTGCCCGAAACCGGTATGGCAATCTGTGTTGGGGGAATGAACACGTTGACTCCTGCTCCCTCAATAAATGAAAGGAGAAACTTCTACTTGTGTAGCGTCTCGCATTGCGCAACTTGGATTTTGGAATTTGCAAGCGGCGTGCCTAGCCGCTGAGATGCTCTGCCGCGATAATAGCGGACCACAGCTCCGGACCCCTGGGGTCATGTGGAAGTGGCAGTTCCGCTATTGCGGGACTTTTAATGCATGACGGCGTTGTTTTGTTCCTCCATGCAACCCACCAAGGGGAATGATATACATGCATGCAGTTTAACAGCACCCACTGTGGAAACAACGAACTACCTTACCCACAAGGCAACTTACCAATGAAACTACAAAGACGGGATATTAAAGGTCAAGTTCAATCAGCTGTAAACGATGCGCATGGCCAGTCAGCAAGGGCGTGTTGCCCGAAACCGGTATGGCAATCTGTGTTGGGGGAATGAACACGTTGATTCCTGCTCCCTCAATAAATGAAAGGAGAAACTTCTACTTGTGTGGCGTCTCGCTTTGGGCAACTTGGATTTTGGAATTTGCAAACGGCGTGCCTAGCCGCTGAGACGCTCTGCCGCGATAATAGCGGACCACGGCTCCGGACCCCTGGGGCCATGTGGAAGTGGCAGTTACACTATTGCGGGACTTTTAATACATGACGGCGTTGTTTTGTTCCTCCATGCAACCCACCAAGGGGAATGATATACATGCACGCAGTTTAACAGCACCCACTGTGGAAATAACAAACTACCTTACCCAGAAGGCAACTTACCAATGAAGCTACAAAGACGGGATATTAAAGATCAAGTTCAATCAGCTGTAAACGACGCGCATGGCCAGTGAGCAAGGGCGTGTTGCCCGAAACCGGTATGGCAATCTGTGTTGGGGGAATGAACACGTTGACTCCTGCTCCCTCAATAAATGAAAGGAGAAACTTCTACTTGTGTGGCGTCTCGCATTGGGCAACTTGGATTTTGGAATTTGCAAGTGGCGTGCCTAGCCGCTGAGATGCTCTGCCGCGATAATAGCGGACCACGGCTCCGGACCCCTGGGACCATGTGGAAGTGGCAGTTCCACTATTGCGGGACTTTTAATGCATGACGGCGTTGTTTTGTTTCTCCATGCAACCCACCAAGGGGAATGATATACATGCACGCAGTTTAACAGCACGCACTGTGGTGATAACGAACTACCTTACCCAGAAGGCAACTTACGAATGAAACTACAAAGACGGGATATTAAAGGTCAAGTTCAATCAGCTGTAAACAACGCGCATGGCCAGTGAGCAAGGGCGTGTTGCCCGAAACCGGTATGGCAATCTGTGTTGGGGGAATGAACACGTTGACTCCTGCTCCCTCAATAAATGAAAGGAGAAACTTCTACTTGTGTGGCGTCTCGCATTGGGCATCTTGGATTTTGGAATTTGCAAGTGGCATGCCTAGCCGCTGAGATGCTCTGCCGCGATAATAGCGGACCACGGCTCCGGACCCCTGGGACCATGTGGAAGTGGCAGTTCCACTATTGCGGGACTTTTAATGCATGACGGCGTTGTTTTGTTCCTCCATGCAACCCACAAAGGGGAATGATATACATGCACGCAGTTTAACAGCACGCACTGTGGTGATAACGAACTACCTTACCCAGAAGGCAACTTACGAATGAAACTACAAAGACGGGATATTAAAGGTCAAGTTCAATCGGCTGTAAACAACGCGCATGGCCAGTGAGCAAGGGCGTGTTGCCCGACACCGGTATGGCAATCTGTGTTGGGGGAATGAACACGTTGACTCCTGCTCCCTCAATAAATGAAAGGAGAAACTTCTACTTGTGTGGCGTCTCGCATTGGGCAACTTGGATTTTGGAATTTGCAAGCGGCGTGCCTAGCCACTGAGACGCTCTGCCGCGATAATAGCGGACCACGGCTCCGGACCCCTGGGGCCATGTGGAAGGGACAGTTCCACGATTGCGGACTTTTAATGCATGACGGCGTTGTTTTGTTCCTCCATGCAACCCACCAAGGGGAATGATATACATGCACGCAGTTTAACAGCACCCACTGTGGAAATAACAGACTACCTTACCCAGAAGGGAATTTACCAATGAAACTACAAAGATGGGATATTAAAGGTCAAGTTCAATCAGCTGTAAACGACGCGCATGGCCAGTGAGCAAGGGCGTGTTGCCCGAAACCGGTATGGCAATCTGTGTTGGTGGAATGAACACTTTGACTCCTGCTCCGTCAATAAATGAAAGGAGAAACTTCTACTTGTGTGGCGTCTCGCTTTGGGCAACTTGGATTTTGGAATTTGCAAGCGGCGTGCCTAGCCGCTGAGACGCTCTGCCGCGATAATAGCAGACCATGGCTCCGGACCCCTGGGGCCATGTGGAAGTGGTAGTTCCACTATTGCGGGACATTTAATGCATGACGGCGTTGTTTTGTTCCTCCATGCAACCCACCAAGGGAAATGATATACATGCACGCAGTTTAACAGCACCGACTGTGGAAATACCGGACTACCTTTCCTAGAAGGCAACTTACCAATGAAACTACAAAGACGGGATATTAAAGGTCAAGTTCAATCAGCTGTAAACGACGCGCATGGCCAGTGAGCAAGGGCGTGTTGCCCAAAACCGGTATGGCAATCTGTGTTGGGGGAATGAACACGTTGACTCCTGCTCCCTCAATAAATGAAAGGAGAAACTTCTACTTGTGTGGCGTCTCGCATTGGGCAACTTGGATTTTGGAATTTGCAAGTGGCGTGCCTAGCCGCTGACACGCTCTGCCGCGATAATAGCGGACCACGGCTCCGTACCCCTGGGGCCATGTGGAAGTGGCACTTCCCCTATTGCGGGACTTTTAATGCATGACAGCGTTGTTTTGTTCCTCCATGCAACCCACCAAGGGGAATGATATACATGCACGCAGTTTAACAGCACCCACTGTGGAAATAACAAACTACCTTACCCAGAAGGCAACTTACCAATGAAACTACAAAGACGGGATACTAAAGGTCAAGTTCAATCAGCTGTAAACGACGCGCATGGCCAGTGAGCAAGGGCGTGTTGCCCGAAACCGGTATGGCAATCTTTGTTGGGGGAATGAACACGTTGACTCCTGCTCCCTCAATAAATGAAAGGAGAAACTTCTACTTGTGTAGCGTCTCGCATTGTGCAACTTGGGTTTTGGAATTTGCAAGCGGCGTGCCTAGCCGCTGAGATGCTCTGCCGCGATAATAGCGGACCACGGCTCCGGACCCCTGGGGCCATGTGGAAGTGGCAGTTCCGCTATTGCGGGACTTTTAATGCATGACGGCGTTGTTTTGTTCCTCCATGCAACCCACCAAGGGGAATGATATACATGCATGCAGTTTAACAGCACCCACTGTGGAAACAACGAACTACCTTACCCAGAAGGCAACTTACCAATGAAACTACAAAGACGGAATATCAAAGGTCAAGTTCAATCAGCTGTAAACGACGCGCATGGCCAGTGAGCAAGGGCGTGTTGCCCGAAACCGGTATGGCAATCTGTGTTGGGGGAATGAACACGTTGACTCCTGCTCCCTCAATAAATGAAAGGAGAAACTTCTACTTGTGTGGCGTCTCGCATTGGGCAACTTGGATTTTGGAATTTGCAAGTGGCGTGCCTAGCCGCTGACACGCTCTGCCGCGATAATAGCGGACCACGGCTCCGTACCCCTGGGGCCATGTGGAAGTGGCACTTCCCCTATTGCGGGACTTTTAATGCATGACAGCGTTGTTTTGTTCCTCCATGCAACCCACCAAGGGGAATGATATACATGCACGCAGTTTAACAGCACCCACTGTGGAAATAACAAACTACCTTACCCAGAAGGCAACTTACCAATGAAACTACAAAGACGGGATATTAAAGGTCAAGTTCAATCAGCTGTAAACGACGCGCATGGCCAGTGAGCAAGGGCGTGTTGCCCGAAACCGGTATGGCAATCTGTGTTGGGGGAATGAACACGTTGACTCCTGCTCCCTCAATAAATGAAAGGAGAAACTTCTACTTGTGTAGCGTCTCGCATTGCGCAACTTGGATTTTGGAATTTGCAAGCGGCGTGCCTAGCCGCTGAGATGCTCTGCCGCGATAATAGCGGACCACAGCTCTGGACCCCTGGGGTCATGTGGAAGTGGCAGTTCCGCTATTGCGGGACTTTTAATGCATGACGGCGTTGTTTTGTTCCTCCATGCAACCCACCAAGGGGAATGATATACATGCATGCAGTTTAACAGCACCCACTGTGGAAACAACGAACTACCTTACCCACAAGGCAACTTCCCAATGAAACTACAAAGACGGGATATTAAAGGTCAAGTTCAATCAGCTGTAAACGATGCGCATGGCCAGTAAGCAAGGGCGTGTTGCCCGAAACCGGTATGGCAATCTGTGTTGGGGGAATGAACACGTTGATTCCTGCTCCCTCAATAAATGAAAGGAGAAACTTCTACTTGTGTGGCGTCTCGCTTTGGGCAACTTGGATTTTGGAATTTGCAAACGGCGTGCCTAGCCACTGAGACGCTCTGCCGCGATAATAGCGGACCACGGCTCCGGACCCCTGGGGCCATGTGGAAGTGGCAGTTACACTATTGCGGGACTTTTAATACATGACGGCGTTGTTTTGTTCCTCCATGCAACCCACCAAGGGGAATGATATACATGCACGCAGTTTAACAGCACCCACTGTGGAAATAACAAACTACCTTACCCAGAAGGCAACTTACCAATGAAGCTACAAAGACGGGATATTAAAGGTCAAGTTCAATCAGCTGTAAACGACGCGCATGGCCAGTGAGCAAGGGCGTGTTGCCCGAAACCGGTATGGCAATCTGTGTTGGGGGAATGAACACGTTGACTCCTGCTCCCTCAATAAATGAAAGGAGAAACTTCTACTTGTGTGGCGTCTCGCATTGGGCAACTTGGATTTTGGAATTTGCAAGTGGCGTGCCTAGCCGCTGAGATGCTCTGCCGCGATAATAGCGGACCACGGCTCCGGACCCCTGGGACCATGTGGAAGTGGCAGTTCCACTATTGCGGGACTTTTAATGCATGACGGCGTTGTTTTGTTTCTCCATGCAACCCACCAAGGGGAATGATATACATGCACGCAGTTTAACAGCACGCACTGTGGTGATAACGAACTACCTTACCCAGAAGGCAACTTACGAATGAAACTACAAAGACGGGATATTAAAGGTCAAGTTCAATCAGCTGTAAACAACGCGCATGGCCAGTGAGCAAGGGCGTGTTGCCCGAAACCGGTATGGCAATCTGTGTTGGGGGAATGAACACGTTGACTCCTGCTCCCTCAATAAATGAAAGGAGAAACTTCTACTTGTGTGGCGTCTCGCATTGGGCATCTTGGATTTTGGAATTTGCAAGTGGCGTGCCTAGCCGCTGAGATGCTCTGCCGCGATAATAGCGGACCACGGCTCCGGACCCCTGGGACCATGTGGAAGTGGCAGTTCCACTATTGCGGGACTTTTAATGCATGACGGCGTTGTTTTGTTCCTCCATGCAACCCACAAAGGGGAATGATATACATGCACGCAGTTTAACAGCACGCACTGTGGTGATAACGAACTACCTTACCCAGAAGGCAACTTACGAATGAAACTACAAAGACGGGATATTAAAGGTCAAGTTCAATCGGCTGTAAACAACGCGCATGGCCAGTGAGCAAGGGCGTGTTGCCCGACACCGGTATGGCAATCTGTGTTGGGGGGAATGAACACGTTGACTCCTGCTCCCTCAATAAATGAAAGGAGAAACTTCTACTTGTGTGGCGTCTCGCATTGGGCAACTTGGATTTTGGAATTTGCAAGCGGCGTGCCTAGCCACTGAGACGCTCTGCCGCGATAATAGCGGACCACGGCTCCGGACCCCTGGGGCCATGTGGAAGGGACAGTTCCACGATTGCGGACTTTTAATGCATGATGGCGTTGTTTTGTTCCTCCATGCAACCCACCAAGGGGAATGATATACATGCACGCAGTTTAACAGCACCCACTGTGGAAATAACAGACTACCTTACCCAGAAGGGAATTTACCAATGAAACTACAAAGATGGGATATTAAAGGTCAAGTTCAATCAGCTGTAAACGACGCGCATGGCCAGTGAGCAAGGGCGTGTTGCCCGAAACCGGTATGGCAATCTGTGTTGGTGGAATGAACACTTTGACTCCTGCTCCGTCAATAAATGAAAGGAGAAACTTCTACTTGTGTGGCGTCTCGCTTTGGGCAACTTGGATTTTGGAATTTGCAAGCGGCGTGCCTAGCCGCTGAGACGCTCTGCCGCGATAATAGCAGACCATGGCTCCGGACCCCTGGGGCCATGTGGAAGTGGTAGTTCCACTATTGCGGGACATTTAATGCATGACGGCGTTGTTTTGTTCCTCCATGCAACCCACCAAGGGAAATGATATACATGCACGCAGTTTAACAGCACCGACTGTGGAAATAACGGACTACCTTTCCTAGAAGGCAACTTACCAATGAAACTACAAAGACGGGATATTAAAGGTCAAGTTCAATCAGCTGTAAACGACGCGCATGGCCAGTGAGCAAGGGCGTGTTGCCCAAAACCGGTATGGCAATCTGTGTTGGGGGAATGAACACGTTGACTCCTGCTCCCTCAATAAATGAAAGGAGAAACTTCTACTTGTGTGGCGTCTCGCATTGGGCAACTTGGATTTTGGAATTTGCAAGTGGCGTGCCTAGCCGCTGACACGCTCTGCCGCGATAATAGGGGACCACGGCTCCGTACCCCTGGGGCCATGTGGAAGTGGCACTTCCCCTATTGCGGGACTTTTAATGCATGACAGCGTTGTTTTGTTCCTCCATGCAACCCACCAAGGGGAATTGATATACATGCACGCAGTTTAACAGCACCCACTGTGGAAATAACAAACTACCTTACCCAGAAGGCAACTTACCAATGAAACTACAAAGACGGGATACTAAAGGTCAAGTTCAATCAGCTGTAAACGACGCGCATGGCCAGTGAGCAAGGGCGTGTTGCCCGAAACCTGTATGGCAATCTTTGTTGGGGGAATGAACACGTTGACTCCTGCTCCCTCAATAAATGAAAGGAGAAACTTCTACTTGTGTAGCGTCTCGCATTGTGCAACTTGGGTTTTGGAATTTGCAAGCGGCGTGCCTAGCCGCTGAGATGCTCTGCCGCGATAATAGCGGACCACGGCTCCGGACCCCTGGGGCCATGTGGAAGTGGCAGTTCCGCTATTGCGGGACTTTTAATGCATGACGGCGTTGTTTTGTTCCTCCATGCAACCCACCAAGGGGAATGATATACATGCATGCAGTTTAACAGCACCCACTGTGGAAACAACGAACTACCTTACCCAGAAGGCAACTTACCAATGAAACTACAAAGACGGAATATCAAAGGTCAAGTTCAATCAGCTGTAAACGACGCGCATGGCCAGTGAGCAAGGGCGTGTTGCCCGAAACCGGTATGGCAATCTGTGTTGGGGGAATGAACACGTTGACTCCTGCTCCCTCAATAAATGAAAGGAGAAACTTCTACTTGTGTGGTGTCTCGCATTGGGCAACTTGGATTTTGGATTTTCAAGCGGCGTGCCTAGCCTCTGAGACGCTCTGCCGCGATTATAGCGGACCACGGCTCCGGACCCCTGGGGCCATGTGGAAGTGGCAGTTCCACTATTGTGGGACTTTTAATGCATGACGGCGTTGTTTTGTTCCTCCATGCAACCCACCAAGGGGAATGATATACATGCACGCAGTTTAACAGCACCCACTGTGGAAATAACGAACTACCTTACCCAGAGGGCAACTTACCAATGAAACTAAAAAGACGGGATATTAAAGGTCAAGTTCATTCAGCTGTAAATGACGCGCATGGCCAGTGAGCAAGGGCGTGTTGCCCGAAACCGGTATGGCAATCTGTGTTGGGGGAATGAACACGTTGACTCCTGCTCCCTCAATAAATGAAAGTAGAAACTTCTACTTGTGTGGCGTCTCGCATTGGGAAACTTGGATTTTGGAATTTGCAAGCGGCGTGCCTAGCCTCTGAGACGCTCTGCCGCGATAATAGCGGACCACGGCTCCGGAACCCTGGGGCCATGTGGAAGTGGCAGTTCCACTATTGCGGGACTTTTAATGCATGACGGCGTTGTTTTGTTCCTCCATGCAACCCACCAAGGGCAATGATATACATGCACGCAGTTTAACAGCACCCACTGTGGAAATAACGAACTACCTTACCCAGAGGGCAACTTACCAATGAAACTACAAAGACGGGATATTAAAGGTCAAGTTCATTCAGCTGTAAACGACGCGCATGGCCAGTGAGCAAGGGAGTGTTGCCCGAAACCGGTATGGCAATCTGTGTTGGGGGAATGAACACGTTGACTCCTGCTCCCTCAATAAATTAAAGGAGAAAGTTCTACTTGTGTGGCGTCTCGCATTGGGCAACTTGGATTTTGGAATTTGCAAGTGGCGTGCCTAGCCGCTGAGGCGCTCTGCCGCGATAATAGCGGACCATGGCTCCGGACCCCTGGGGCCATGTGGAAGTGGCAGTTCCACTATTGCGGGACTTTTAATGCATGACGGCATTGTTTTGTTCTTCCATGCAACCCACCAAGGGGAATGATATACATGCACGCAGTTTAACAGCACCCACTGTGGAAATAACGAACAACCTTACCCAGAAGGCAACTTACCAATGAAACTACAAAGACGGGATATTAAAGGTCAAGTTCAATCAGCTGTAAATGACGCGCATGGCCAGTGAGCAAGGGCGTGTTGCCCGAAACCGGTATGGCAATCTGTGTTGGGGGAATGAACACTTTGACTCCTGCTCCGTAAATAAATGAAAGGAGAAACTTCTACTTGTGTAGCGTCTCGCTTTGGGCAACTTGGATTTTGGAATTTGCAAGCGGCGTGCCTAGCCGCTGAGACGCTCTGCCGCGATAATAGCGGACCACGGCTCCAGACCCCTGGGGCCATGTGGAAGTGGCACTTCCACTATTGCGGGACTTTTAATGCATGACAGCGTTGTTTTGTTCCTCCATGCAACCCACCAAGGGGAATGATATACATGCACGCAGTTTAACAGCACCCACTGTGGAAATAACAAACTACCTTACCCAGAAGGCAACTTACCAATGAAACTACAAAGACGGGATATTAAAGGTCAAGTTCAATCAGCTGTAAACGACGCGCATGGCCAGTGAGCAAGGGCGTGTTGCCCAAAACCGGTATGGCAATCTGTGTTGGGGGAATGAACACGTTGACTCCTGCTCCCTCAATAAATGAAAGGAGAAACTTCTACTTGTGTGGCGTCTCGCATTGGGCAACTTGGATTTTGGAATTTGCAAGTGGCGTGCCTAGCCGCTGACACGCTCTGCCGCGATAATAGGGGACCACGGCTCCGTACCCCTGGGGCCATGTGGAAGTGGCACTTCCCCTATTGCGGGACTTTTAATGCATGACAGCGTTGTTTTGTTCCTCCATGCAACCCACCAAGGGGAATTGATATACATGCACGCAGTTTAACAGCACCCACTGTGGAAATAACAAACTACCTTACCCAGAAGGCAACTTACCAATGAAACTACAAAGACGGGATACTAAAGGTCAAGTTCAATCAGCTGTAAACGACGCGCATGGCCAGTGAGCAAGGGCGTGTTGCCCGAAACCTGTATGGCAATCTTTGTTGGGGGAATGAACACGTTGACTCCTGCTCCCTCAATAAATGAAAGGAGAAACTTCTACTTGTGTAGCGTCTCGCATTGTGCAACTTGGGTTTTGGAATTTGCAAGCGGCGTGCCTAGCCGCTGAGATGCTCTGCCGCGATAATAGCGGACCACGGCTCCGGACCCCTGGGGCCATGTGGAAGTGGCAGTTCCGCTATTGCGGGACTTTTAATGCATGACGGCGTTGTTTTGTTCCTCCATGCAACCCACCAGGGGGAATGATATACATGCATGCAGTTTAACAGCACCCACTGTGGAAACAACGAACTACCTTACCCAGAAGGCAACTTACCAATGAAACTACAAAGACGGAATATCAAAGGTCAAGTTCAATCAGCTGTAAACGACGCGCATGGCCAGTGAGCAAGGGCGTGTTGCCCGAAACCGGTATGGCAATCTGTGTTGGGGGAATGAACACGTTGACTCCTGCTCCCTCAATAAATGAAAGGAGAAACTTCTACTTGTGTGGTGTCTCGCATTGGGCAACTTGGATTTTGGATTTTCAAGCGGCGTGCCTAGCCTCTGAGACGCTCTGCCGCGATAATAGCGGACCACGGCTCCGGACCCCTGGGGCCATGTGGAAGTGGCAGTTCCACTATTGTGGGACTTTTAATGCATGACGGCGTTGTTTTGTTCCTCCATGCAACCCACCAAGGGGAATGATATACATGCACGCAGTTTAACAGCACCCACTGTGGAAATAACGAACTACCTTACCCAGAGGGCAACTTACCAATGAAACTAAAAAGACGGGATATTAAAGGTCAAGTTCATTCAGCTGTAAATGACGCGCATGGCCAGTGAGCAAGGGCGTGTTGCCCGAAACCGGTATGGCAATCTGTGTTGGGGGAATGAACACGTTGACTCCTGCTCCCTCAATAAATGAAAGTAGAAACTTCTACTTGTGTGGCGTCTCGCATTGGGAAACTTGGATTTTGGAATTTGCAAGCGGCGTGCCTAGCCTCTGAGACGCTCTGCCGCGATAATAGCGGACCACGGCTCCGGAACCCTGGGGCCATGTGGAAGTGGCAGTTCCACTATTGCGGGACTTTTAATGCATGACGGCGTTGTTTTGTTCCTCCATGCAACCCACCAAGGGCAATGATATACATGCACGCAGTTTAACAGCACCCACTGTGGAAATAACGAACTACCTTACCCAGAGGGCAACTTACCAATGAAACTACAAATACGGGATATTAAAGGTCAAGTTCATTCAGCTGTAAACGACGCGCATGGCCAGTGAGCAAGGGAGTGTTGCCCGAAACCGGTATGGCAATCTGTGTTGGGGGAATGAACACGTTGACTCCTGCTCCCTCAATAAATTAAAGGAGAAAGTTCTACTTGTGTGGCGTCTCGCATTGGGCAACTTGGATTTTGGAATTTGCAAGTGGCGTGCCTAGCCGCTGAGGCGCTCTGCCGCGATAATAGCGGACCATGGCTCCGGACCCCTGGGGCCATGTGGAAGTGGCAGTTCCACTATTGCGGGACTTTTAATGCATGACGGCATTGTTTTGTTCTTCCATGCAACCCACCAAGGGGAATGATATACATGCACGCAGTTTAACAGCACCCACTGTGGAAATAACGAACAACCTTACCCAGAAGGCAACTTACCAATGAAACTACAAAGACGGGATATTAAAGGTCAAGTTCAATCAGCTGTAAATGACGCGCATGGCCAGTGAGCAAGGGCGTGTTGCCCGAAACCGGTATGGCAATCTGTGTTGGGGGAATGAACACTTTGACTCCTGCTCCGTAAATAAATGAAAGGAGAAACTTCTACTTGTGTAGCGTCTCGCTTTGGGCAACTTGGATTTTGGAATTTGCAAGCGGCGTGCCTAGCCGCTGAGACGCTCTGCCGCGATAATAGCGGACCACGGCTCCAGACCCCTGGGGCCATGTGGAAGTGGCACTTCCACTATTGCGGGACTTTTAATGCATGACAGCGTTGTTTTGTTCCTCCATGCAACCCACCAAGGGGAATGATATACATGCACGCAGTTTAACAGCACCCACTGTGGAAATAACAAACTACCTTACCCAGAAGGCAACTTACCAATGAAACTACAAAGACGGGATATCAAAGGTCAAGTTCAATCAGCTGTAAACGACGCGCATGGCCAGTGAGCAAGGGCGTGTTGCCCGAAACCGGTATGGCAATCTGTGTTGGGGGAATGAACACGTTGACTCCTGCTCCCTCAATAAATGAAAGGAGAAACTTCTACTTGAGTAGCGTCTCGCATTGCGCAACTTGGATTTTGGAATTTGCAAGCGGCGTGCCTAGCCGCTGAGATGCTCTGCCGCGATAATAGCGGACCACAGCTCTGGACCCCTGGGGTCATGTGGAAGTGGCAGTTCCGCTATTGCGGGACTTTTAATGCATGACGGCGTTGTTTTGTTCCTCCATGCAACCCACCAAGGGGAATGATATACATGCATGCAGTTTAACAGCACCCACTGTGGAAACAACGAACTACCTTACCCACAAGGCAACTTCCCAATGAAACTACAAAGACGGGATATTAAAGGTCAAGTTCAATCAGCTGTAAACGATGCGCATGGCCAGTAAGCAAGGGCGTGTTGCCCGAAACCGGTATGGCAATCTGTGTTGGGGGAATGAACACGTTGATTCCTGCTCCCTCAATAAATGAAAGGAGAAACTTCTACTTGTGTGGCGTCTCGCTTTGGGCAACTTGGATTTTGGAATTTGCAAACGGCGTGCCTAGCCGCTGAGACGCTCTGCCGCGATAATAGCGGACCACGGCTCCGGACCCCTGGGGCCATGTGGAAGTGGCAGTTACACTATTGCGGGACTTTTAATACATGACGGCGTTGTTTTGTTCCTCCATGCAACCCACCAAGGGGAATGATATACATGCACGCAGTTTAACAGCACCCACTGTGGAAATAACAAACTACCTTACCCAGAAGGCAACTTACCAATGAAGCTACAAAGACGGGATATTAAAGGTCAAGTTCAATCAGCTGTAAACGACGCGCATGGCCAGTGAGCAAGGGCGTGTTGCCCGAAACCGGTATGGCAATCTGTGTTGGGGGAATGAACACGTTGACTCCTGCTCCCTCAATAAATGAAAGGAGAAACTTCTACTTGTGTGGCGTCTCGCATTGGGCAACTTGGATTTTGGAATTTGCAAGTGGCGTGCCTAGCCGCTGAGATGCTCTGCCGCGATAATAGCGGACCACGGCTCCGGACCCCTGGGACCATGTGGAAGTGGCAGTTCCACTATTGCGGGACTTTTAATGCATGACGGCGTTGTTTTGTTTCTCCATGCAACCCACCAAGGGGAATGATATACATGCACGCAGTTTAACAGCACGCACTGTGGTGATAACGAACTACCTTACCCAGAAGGCAACTTACGAATGAAACTACAAAGACGGGATATTAAAGGTCAAGTTCAATCAGCTGTAAACAACGCGCATGGCCAGTGAGCAAGGGCGTGTTGCCCGAAACCGGTATGGCAATCTGTGTTGGGGGAATGAACACGTTGACTCCTGCTCCCTCAATAAATGAAAGGAGAAACTTCTACTTGTGTGGCGTCTCGCATTGGGCATCTTGGATTTTGGAATTTGCAAGTGGCGTGCCTAGCCGCTGAGATGCTCTGCCGCGATAATAGCGGACCACGGCTCCGGACCCCTGGGACCATGTGGAAGTGGCAGTTCCACTATTGCGGGACTTTTAATGCATGACGGCGTTGTTTTGTTCCTCCATGCAACCCACAAAGGGGAATGATATACATGCACGCAGTTTAACAGCACGCACTGTGGTGATAACGAACTACCTTACCCAGAAGGCAACTTATGAATGAAACTACAAAGACGGGATATTAAAGGTCAAGTTCAATCGGCTGTAAACAACGCGCATGGCCAGTGAGCAAGGGCGTGTTGCCCGACACCGGTATGGCAATCTGTGTTGGGGGGAATGAACACGTTGACTCCTGCTCCCTCAATAAATGAAAGGAGAAACTTCTACTTGTGTGGCGTCTCGCATTGGGCAACTTGGATTTTGGAATTTGCAAGCGGCGTGCCTAGCCACTGAGACGCTCTGCCGCGATAATAGCGGACCACGGCTCCGGACCCCTGGGGCCATGTGGAAGGGACAGTTCCACGATTGCGGACTTTTAATGCATGACGGCGTTGTTTTGTTCCTCCATGCAACCCACCAAGGGGAATGATATACATGCACGCAGTTTAACAGCACCCACTGTGGAAATAACAGACTACCTTACCCAGAAGGGAATTTACCAATGAAACTACAAAGATGGGATATTAAAGGTCAAGTTCAATCAGCTGTAAACGACGCGCATGGCCAGTGAGCAAGGGCGTGTTGCCCGAAACCGGTATGGCAATCTGTGTTGGTGGAATGAACACTTTGACTCCTGCTCCGTCAATAAATGAAAGGAGAAACTTCTACTTGTGTGGCGTCTCGCTTTGGGCAACTTGGATTTTGGAATTTGCAAGCGGCGTGCCTAGCCGCTGAGACGCTCTGCCGCGATAATAGCAGACCATGGCTCCGGACCCCTGGGGCCATGTGGAAGTGGTAGTTCCACTATTGCGGGACATTTAATGCATGACGGCGTTGTTTTGTTCCTCCATGCAACCCACCAAGGGAAATGATATACATGCACGCAGTTTAACAGCACCGACTGTGGAAATAACGGACTACCTTTCCTAGAAGGCAACTTACCAATGAAACTACAAAGACGGGATATTAAAGGTCAAGTTCAATCAGCTGTAAACGACGCGCATGGCCAGTGAGCAAGGGCGTGTTGCCCAAAACCGGTATGGCAATCTGTGTTGGGGGAATGAACACGTTGACTCCTGCTCCCTCAATAAATGAAAGGAGAAACTTCTACTTGTGTGGCGTCTCGCATTGGGCAACTTGGATTTTGGAATTTGCAAGTGGCGTGCCTAGCCGCTGACACGCTCTGCCGCGATAATAGGGGACCACGGCTCCGTACCCCTGGGGCCATGTGGAAGTGGCACTTCCCCTATTGCGGGACTTTTAATGCATGACAGCGTTGTTTTGTTCCTCCATGCAACCCACCAAGGGGAATGATATACATGCACGCAGTTTAACAGCACCCACTGTGGAAATAACAAACTACCTTACCCAGAAGGCAACTTACCAATGAAACTACAAAGACGGGATACTAAAGGTCAAGTTCAATCAGCTGTAAACGACGCGCATGGCCAGTGAGCAAGGGCGTGTTGCCCGAAACCTGTATGGCAATCTTTGTTGGGGGAATGAACACGTTGACTCCTGCTCCCTCAATAAATGAAAGGAGAAACTTCTACTTGTGTAGCGTCTCGCATTGTGCAACTTGGGTTTTGGAATTTGCAAGCGGCGTGCCTAGCCGCTGAGATGCTCTGCCGCGATAATAGCGGACCACGGCTCCGGACCCCTGGGGCCATGTGGAAGTGGCAGTTCCGCTATTGCGGGACTTTTAATGCATGACGGCGTTGTTTTGTTCCTCCATGCAACCCACCAAGGGGAATGATATACATGCATGCAGTTTAACAGCACCCACTGTGGAAACAACGAACTACCTTACCCAGAAGGCAACTTACCAATGAAACTACAAAGACGGAATATCAAAGGTCAAGTTCAATCAGCTGTAAACGACGCGCATGGCCAGTGAGCAAGGGCGTGTTGCCCGAAACCGGTATGGCAATCTGTGTTGGGGGAATGAACACGTTGACTCCTGCTCCCTCAATAAATGAAAGGAGAAACTTCTACTTGTGTGGTGTCTCGCATTGGGCAACTTGGATTTTGGATTTTCAAGCGGCGTGCCTAGCCTCTGAGACGCTCTGCCGCGATTATAGCGGACCACGGCTCCGGACCCCTGGGGCCATGTGGAAGTGGCAGTTCCACTATTGTGGGACTTTTAATGCATGACGGCGTTGTTTTGTTCCTCCATGCAACCCACCAAGGGGAATGATATACATGCACGCAGTTTAACAGCACCCACTGTGGAAATAACGAACTACCTTACCCAGAGGGCAACTTACCAATGAAACTAAAAAGACGGGATATTAAAGGTCAAGTTCATTCAGCTGTAAATGACGCGCATGGCCAGTGAGCAAGGGCGTGTTGCCCGAAACCGGTATGGCAATCTGTGTTGGGGGAATGAACACGTTGACTCCTGCTCCCTCAATAAATGAAAGTAGAAACTTCTACTTGTGTGGCGTCTCGCATTGGGAAACTTGGATTTTGGAATTTGCAAGCGGCGTGCCTAGCCTCTGAGACGCTCTGCCGCGATAATAGCGGACCACGGCTCCGGAACCCTGGGGCCATGTGGAAGTGGCAGTTCCACTATTGCGGGACTTTTAATGCATGACGGCGTTGTTTTGTTCCTCCATGCAACCCACCAAGGGCAATGATATACATGCACGCAGTTTAACAGCACCCACTGTGGAAATAACGAACTACCTTACCCAGAGGGCAACTTACCAATGAAACTACAAAGACGGGATATTAAAGGTCAAGTTCATTCAGCTGTAAACGACGCGCATGGCCAGTGAGCAAGGGAGTGTTGCCCGAAACCGGTATGGCAATCTGTGTTGGGGGAATGAACACGTTGACTCCTGCTCCCTCAATAAATTAAAGGAGAAAGTTCTACTTGTGTGGCGTCTCGCATTGGGCAACTTGGATTTTGGAATTTGCAAGTGGCGTGCCTAGCCGCTGAGGCGCTCTGCCGCGATAATAGCGGACCATGGCTCCGGACCCCTGGGGCCATGTGGAAGTGGCAGTTCCACTATTGCGGGACTTTTAATGCATGACGGCATTGTTTTGTTCTTCCATGCAACCCACCAAGGGGAATGATATACATGCACGCAGTTTAACAGCACCCACTGTGGAAATAACGAACAACCTTACCCAGAAGGCAACTTACCAATGAAACTACAAAGACGGGATATTAAAGGTCAAGTTCAATCAGCTGTAAATGACGCGCATGGCCAGTGAGCAAGGGCGTGTTGCCCGAAACCGGTATGGCAATCTGTGTTGGGGGAATGAACACTTTGACTCCTGCTCCGTAAATAAATGAAAGGAGAAACTTCTACTTGTGTAGCGTCTCGCTTTGGGCAACTTGGATTTTGGAATTTGCAAGCGGCGTGCCTAGCCGCTGAGACGCTCTGCCGCGATAATAGCGGACCACGGCTCCAGACCCCTGGGGCCATGTGGAAGTGGCACTTCCACTATTGCGGGACTTTTAATGCATGACAGCGTTGTTTTGTTCCTCCATGCAACCCACCAAGGGGAATGATATACATGCACGCAGTTTAACAGCACCCACTGTGGAAATAACAAACTACCTCACCCAGAAGGCAACTTACCAATGAAACTACAAAGACGGGATATCAAAGGTCAAGTTCAATCAGCAGTAAACGACGCGCATGGCCAGTGAGCAAGGGCGTGTTGCCCGAAACCGGTATGGCAATCTGTGTTGGGGGAATGAACACGTTGACTCCTGCTCCCTCAATAAATGAAAGGAGAAACTTCTACTTGTGTGGCGTCTCGCATTGGGCAACTTGGATTTTGGAATTTGCAAGCGGTGTGCCTAGCCGCTGAGACGCTTTGCCGCGATAATAGCGGACCACGGCTCCGAACCCCTGGGGCCATGTGGAAGTGGCAGTTCCACTATTGCGGGACTTTTAATGCATGACGGCGTTGTTTTGTTCCTCCATGCAACCCACCAAGGGGAATGATATACATGCACGCAGTTTAACAGCACCCACTGTGGAAATAACGAACTACCTTACCCAGAAGGCAACTTACCAATGAAACTACAAAGACGGGATATCAAAGGTCAAGTTCAATCAGCTGTAAACGACGCGCATGGCCAGTGAGCAAGGGCGTGTTGCCCGAAACCGGTATGGCAATCTGTGTTGGGGGAATGAACACGTTGACTCCTGCTCCCTCAATAAATGAAAGGAGAAACTTCTACTTGTGTGGCGTCTCGCATTGGGCAACTTGGATTTTGGATTTTCAAGCGGCGTGCCTAGCCTCTGAGACGCTCTGCCGCGATAATAGCGGACCACGGCTCCGGACCCCTGGGGCCATGTGGAAGTGGCAGTTCCACTATTGCGGGACTTTTAATGCATGATGGCGTTGTTTTGTTCCTCCATGCAACCCACCAAGGGGAATGATATACATGCACGCAGTTTAACAGCACCCACTGTGGAAATAACGAACTACTTTACCCAGAGGGCAACTTACCAATGAAACTACAAAGACGGGATATTAAAGGTCAAGTTCATTCAGCTGTAAACGACGCGCATGGCCAGTGAGCAAGGACGTGTTGCCCGAAACCGGTATGGCAATCTGTGTTGGGGGAATGAACACGTTGACTCCTGCTCCCTCAATAAATGAAAGGAGAAAGTTCTACTTGTGTGGCGTCTCGCATTGGGCAACTTGGATTTTGGAATTTGCAAGTGGCGTGCCTAGCCGCTGAGGCGCTCTGCCGCGATAATAGCGGACCACGGCTCCGGACCCCTGGGGCCATGTGGAAGTGGCAGTTCCACTATTGCGGGACTTTTAATGCATGATGGCGTTGTTTTGTTCTTCCATGCAACCCACCAAGGGGAATGATATACATGCACGCAGTTTAACAGCACCCACTGTGGAACTAACGAACAACCTTACCCAGAAGGCAACTTACCAATAAAACTACAAAGACGGGATATTAAAGGTCAAGTTCAATCAGCTGTAAAACGACGCGCATGGCCAGTGAGCAAGGGCGTGTTGCCCAAAACCGGTATGGCAATCTGTGTTGGGGGAATGAACACGTTGACTCCTGCTCCCTCAATAAATGAAAGGAGAAACTTCTACTTGTGTGGCGTCTCGCATAGGGCAACTTGGATTTTGGAATTTGCAAGTGGCGTGCCTAGGCGCTGACACGCTCTGCCGCGATAATAGCGGACCACGGCTCCGAACCCCTGGGGCCATGTGGAAGTGGCAGTTCCACTATTGCGGGACTTTTAATGCATGACGGCGTTGTTTTGTTCCTCCATGCAACCCACCAAGGGGAATGATATACATGCACGCAGTTTAACAGCACCCACTGTGGAAATAACGAACTACCTTACCCAGAAGGCAACTTACCAATGAAACTACAAAGACGGGATATCAAAGGTCAAGTTCAATCAGCTGTAAACGACGCGCATGGCCAGTGAGCAAGGGCGTGTTGCCCGAAACCGGTATGGCAATCTGTGTTGGGGGAATGAACACGTTGACTCCTGCTCCCTCAATAAATGAAAGGAGAAACTTCTACTTGTGTGGCGTCTCGCATTGGGCAACTTGGATTTTGGATTTTCAAGCGGCGTGCCTAGCCTCTGAGACGCTCTGCCGCGATAATAGCGGACCACGGCTCCGGACCCCTGGGGCCATGTGGAAGTGGCAGTTCCACTATTGCGGGACTTTTAATGCATGACGGCGTTGTTTTGTTCCTCCATGCAACCCACCAAGGGGAATGATATACATGCACGCAGTTTAACAGCACCCACTGTGGAAATAACGAACTACCTTACCCAGAGGGCAACTTACCAATGAAACTACAAAGACGGGATATTAAAGGTCAAGTTCATTCAGCTGTAAACGACGCGCATGGCCAGTGAGCAAGGACGTGTTGCCCGAAACCGGTATGGCAATCTGTGTTGGGGGAATGAACACGTTGACTCCTGCTCCCTCAATAAATGAAAGGAGAAAGTTCTACTTGTGTGGCGTCTCGCATTGGGCAACTTGGATTTTGGAATTTGCAAGTGGCGTGCCTAGCCGCTGAGGCGCTCTGCCGCGATAATAGCGGACCACGGCTCCGGACCCCTGGGGCCATGTGGAAGTGGCAGTTCCACAATTGCGGGACTTTTAATGCATGATGGCGTTGTTTTGTTCTTCCATGCAACCCACCAAGGGGAATGATATACATGCACGCAGTTTAACAGCACCCACTGTGGAAATAACGAACAACCTTACCCAGAAGGCAACTTACCAATGAAACTACAAAGACGGGATATTAAAGGTCAAGTTCAATCAGCTGTAAACGACGCGCATGGCCAGTGAGCAAGGGCGTGTTGCCCAAAACCGGTATGGCAATCTGTGTTGGGGGAATGAACACGTTGACTCCTGCTCCCTCAATAAATGAAAGGAGAAACTTCTACTTGTGTGGCGTCTCGCATAGGGCAACTTGGATTTTGGAATTTGCAAGTGGCATGCCTAGGCGCTGACATGCTCTGCCGCGATAATAGCGGACCACGGCTCCGTACCCCTGGGGCCATGTGGAAGTGGGACTTCCACTATTGCGGGACTTTTAATGCATGACAGCGTTGTTTTGTTCCTCCATGCAACCCACCAAGGGGAATGATATACATGCATGCAGTTTAACAGCACCCACTGTGGAAATAACAAACTACCTTACCCAGAAGGCAACTTATCAATGAAACTACAAAGACGGGATATTAAAGGTCAAGTTTAATCAGCTGTAAACGACGCGCATGGCCAGTGAGCAAGGGCGTGTTGCCCGAAACCGTTATGGCAATCTGTGTTGGGGGAATGAACACGTTGACTCCTGCTCCCTCAATAAATGAAAGGAGAAACTTCTACTTGTGTAGCGTCTCGCATTGCGCAACTTGGATTTTGGAATTTGCAAGCGGCGTGCCTAGCCACTGAGATGCTCTGCCGCGATAATAGCGGACCACGGCTCCGGACCCCTGGGGCCATGTGGAAGTGGCAGTTCCGCTATTGCGGGACTTTTAATGAATGACGGCGTTGTTTTGTTCCTCCATGCAACCCACCAAGGGGAATGATATACATGCATGGAGTTTAACAGCACCCACTGTGGAAACAACGAACTACCTTACCCACAAGACAACTTACCAATGAAACTACAAAGACGGGATATTAAAGGTCAAGTTCAATCTGCTGTAAGCGATGCGCATGGCCAGTAAGCAAGGGCGTGTTGCCCGAAACCGGTATGGCAATCTGTGTTGGGGGAATGAACACGTTGATTCCTGCTCCCTCAATAAATGAAAGGAGAAACTTCTACTTGTGTGGCGTCTCGCTTTGGGCAACTTGGATTTTTGAAGTTGCAAACGGCGTGCCTAGCCGCTGAGACGCTCTGCCGCGATAATAGCGGACCACGGCTCCGGACCCATGGGGCCATGTGGAAGTGGCAGTTCCACTATTGCGGGACTTTTAATACATGACGGCGTTGTTTTGTTTCTCCATGCAACCCACCAAGGGGAATGATATACATGCACGCAGTTTAACAGCACCCACTGTGGAAATAACGAACTACCTTACCCAGAAGGCAACTTACCAATGAAACTACAAAGACGGGATATTAAAGGTCAAGTTCAATCAGCTGTAAACGACGCGCATGGCCAGTGAGCACGGACGTGTTGCCCGAAACCGGTATGGCAATCTGTGTTGGGGGAATGAACACGTTGACTCCTGCTCCCTCAATAAATGAAAGGAGAAACTTCTACTTGTGTGGCGTCTCTCATTGGGCAACTTGGATTTTGGAATTTGCAAGTGGCGTGCCTAGCCGCTGAGATGCTCTGCCGCGATAATAGCGGACCACGGCTCCGGACCCCTGAGACCATGTGGAAGTGGCAGTTCCACTATTGCGGGACTTTTAATGCATGACGGCATTGTTTTGTTCCTCCATGCAACCCACCAAGGGGAATGATATACATGCACGCAGTTTAACAGCACGCACTGTGGTGAAAACGAACTACCTTACCCAGAAGGCAACTTACGAATGAAACTACAAAGACGGAATATCAAACGTCAAGTTCAATCAGCTGTAAAGGACGCGCATGGCCAGTGAGCAAGGGCGTGTTGCCCGAAACCGGTATGGCAATCTGTGTTGGGGGAATGAACACGTTGACTCCTGCTCCCTCAATAAATGAAAGGAGAAACTTCTACTTGTGTGGCGTCTCGCATTGGGCAACTTGGATTTTGGATTTTCAAGCGGCGTGCCTAGCCTCTGAGACGCTCTGCCGCGATTATAGCGGACCACGGCTCCGGACCCCTGGGGCCATGTGGAAGTGGCAGTTCCACTATTGTGGGACTTTTAATGCATGACGGCGTTGTTTTGTTCCTCCATGCAACCCACCAAGGGGAATGATATACATGCACACAGTTTAACAGCACCCACTGTGGAAATAACGAACTACCTTACCCAGAGGGCAACTTACCAATGAAACTACAAAGACGGGATATTAAAGGTCAAGTTCATTCAGCTGTAAATGACGCGCATGGCCAGTGAGCAAGGGCGTGTTGCCCGAAACCGGTATGGCAATCTGTGTTGGGGGAATGAACACGTTGACTCCTGCTCCCTCAATAAATGAAAGTAGAAACTTCTACTTGTGTGGCGTCTCGCATTGGGCAACTTGGATTTTGGAATTTGCAAGCGGCGTGCCTAGCCTCTGAGACGCTCTGTCGCGATAATAGCGGACCACGGCTCCGGAACCCTGGGGCCATGTGGAAGTGGCAGTTCCACTATTGCTGGACTTTTAATGCATGACGGCGTTGTTCTGTTCCTCCATGCAACCCACCAAGGGGAATGATATACATGCAAGCAGTTTAACAGCACCCACTGTGGAAATAACGAACTACCTTACCCAGAAGGCAACTTACCAATGAAACTACAAAGACGGAATATCAAAGGTCAAGTTTAATCAGTTGTAAACGACGCGCATGGCCAGTGAGCAAGGGCGTGTTGCCCGAAACCGGTATGGCAATCTGTGTTGGGGGAATGAACACGTTGACTCCTGCTCCCTCAATAAATGAAAGGAGAAACTTCTACTTGTGTGGCGTCTCGCATTGGGCAACTTGGATTTTGGATTTTCAAGCGGCGTGCCTAGCCTCTGAGACGCTCTGCCGCGATTATAGCGGACCACGGCTCCGGACCCCTGGGGCCATGTGGAAGTGGCAGTTCCACTATTGTGGGACTTTTAATGCATGACGGCGTTGTTTTGTTCCTCCATGCAACCCACCAAGGGGAATGATATACATGCACGCAGTTTAACAGCACCCACTGTGGAAATAACGAACTACCTTACCCAGAGGGCAACTTACCAATGAAACTACAAAGACAGGATATTAAAGGTCAAGTTCATTCAGCTGTAAATGACGCGCATGGCCAGTGAGCAAGGGCGTGTTGCCCGAAACCGGTATGGCAATCTGTGTTGGGGGAATGAACACGTTGACTCCTGCTCCCTCAATAAATGAAAGTAGAAACTTCTACTTGTGTGGCGTCTCGCATTGGGCAACTTGGATTTTGGAATTTGCAAGCGGCGTGCCTAGCCTCTGAGACGCTCTGTCGCGATAATAGCGGACCACGGCTCCGGAACCCTGGGGCCATGTGGAAGTGGCAGTTCCACTATTGCGGGACTTTTAATGCATGACGGCGTTGTTCTGTTCCTCCATGCAACCCACCAAGGGGAATGATATACATGCACGCAGTTTAACAGCACCCACTGTGGAAATAACGAACTACCTTACCCAGAAGGCAACTTACCAATGAAACTACAAAGACGGAATATCAAAGGTCAAGTTTAATCAGTTGTAAACGACGCGCATGGCCAGTGAGCAAGGGCGTGTTGCCCGAAACCGGTATGGCAATCTGTGTTGGGGGAATGAACACGTTGACTCCTGCTCCCTCAATAAATGAAAGGAGAAACTTCTACTTGTGTGGCGTCTCGCATTGGGCAACTTGGATTTTGGATTTTCAAGCGGCGTGCCTAGCCGCTGAGACGCTTTGCCGCGATAATAGCGGACCACGGCTCCGAACCCCTGGGGCCATGTGGAAGTGGCAGTTCCACTATTGCGGGACTTTTAATGCATGACGGCGTTGTTTTGTTCCTCCATGCAACCCACCAAGGGGAATGATATACATGCACGCAGTTTAACAGCACGCACTGTGGTGATAACGAACTACCTTACCCAGAAGGCAACTTACGAATGAAACTACAAAGACGGAATATCAAACGTCAAGTTCAATCAGCTGTAAACGACGCGCATGGCCAGTGAGCAAGGGCGTGTTGCCCGAAACCGGTATGGCAATCTGTGTTGGGGGAATGAACACGTTGACTCCTGCTCCCTCAATAAATGAAAGGAGAAACTTCTACTTGTGTGGCGTCTCGCATTGGGCAACTTGGATTTTGGATTTTCAAGCGGCGTGCCTAGCCTCTGAGACGCTCTGCCGCGATTATAGCGGACCACGGCTCCGGACCCCTGGGGCCATGTGGAAGTGGCAGTTCCACTATTGTGGGACTTTTAATGCATGACGGCGTTGTTTTGTTCCTCCATGCAACCCACCAAGGGGAATGATATACATGCACACAGTTTAACAGCACCCACTGTGGAAATAACGAACTACCTTACCCAGAGGGCAACTTACCAATGAAACTACAAAGATGGGATATTAAAGGTCAAGTTCATTCAGCTGTAAATGACGCGCATGGCCAGTGAGCAAGGGCGTGTTGCCCGAAACCGGTATGGCAATCTGTGTTGGGGGAATGAACACGTTGACTCCTGCTCCCTCAATAAATGAAAGTAGAAACTTCTACTTGCGTGGCGTCTCGCATTGGGCAACTTGGATTTTGGAATTTGCAAGCGGCGTGCCTAGCCTCTGAGACGCTCTGTCGCGATAATAGCGGACCACGGCTCCGGAACCCTGGGGCCATGTGGAAGTGGCAGTTCCACTATTGCTGGACTTTTAATGCATGACGGCGTTGTTCTGTTCCTCCATGCAACCCACCAAGGGGAATGATATACATGCACGCAGTTTAACAGCACCCACTGTGGAAATAACGAACTACCTTACCCAGAAGGCAACTTACCAATGAAACTACAAAGACGGAATATCAAAGGTCAAGTTTAATCAGTTGTAAACGATGCGCATGGCCAGTGAGCAAGGGCGTGTTGCCCGAAACCGGTATGGCAATCTGTGTTGGGGGAATGAACACGTTGACTCCTGCTCCCTCAATAAATGAAAGGAGAAACTTCTACTTGTGTGGCGTCTCGCATTGGGCAACTTGGATTTTGGATTTTCAAGCGGCGTGCCTAGCCTCTGAGACGCTCTGCCGCGATTATAGCGGACCACGGCTCCGGACCCCTGGGGCCATGTGGAAGTGGCAGTTCCACTATTGTGGGACTTTTAATGCATGACGGCGTTGTTTTGTTCCTCCATGCAACCCACCAAGGGGAATGATATACATGCACGCAGTTTAACAGCACCCACTGTGGAAATAACGAACTACCTTACCCAGAGGGCAACTTACCAATGAAACTACAAAGACGGGATATTAAAGGTCAAGTTCATTCAGCTGTAAATGACGCGCATGGCCAGTGAGCAAGGGCGTGTTGCCCGAAACCGGTATGGCAATCTGTGTTGGGGGAATGAACACATTGACTCCTGCTCCCTCAATAAATGAAAGGAGAAACTTCTACTTGTGTGGCGTCTCGCATTGGGCAACTTGGATTTTGGATTTTCAAGCGGCGTGCCTAGCCTCTGAGACGCTCTGCCGCGATTATAGCGGACCACGGCTCCGGACCCCTGGGGCCATGTGGAAGTGGCAGTTCCACTATTGTGGGACTTTTAATGCATGACGGCGTTGTTTTGTTCCTCCATGCAACCCACCAAGGGGAATGATATACATGCACGCAGTTTAACAGCACCCACTGTGGAAATAACGAACTACCTTACCCAGAGGGCAACTTACCAATGAAACTACAAAGACGGGATATTAAAGGTCAAGTTCATTCAGCTGTAAATGACGCGCATGGCCAGTGAGCAAGGGCGTGTTGCCCGAAACCGGTATGGCAATCTGTGTTGGGGGAAGGAACACGTTGACTCCTGCTCCCTCAATAAATGAAAGGAGAAACTTCTACTTTTGTGACGTCTCGCATTGGGCAACTTGGATTTTGGAATTTGCAAGCGGTGTGCCTAGCCGCTGAGACGCTTTGCCGCGATAATAGCGGACCACGGCTCCGAACCCCTGGGGCCATGTGGAAGTGGCAGTTCCACTATTGCGGGACTTTTAATGCATGACGGCGTTGTTTTGTTCCTCCATTCAACCCACCAAGGGGAATGATATACATGCACGCAGTTTAACAGCACGCACTGTGGTGATAACGAACTACCTTACCCAGAAGGCAACTTACGAATGAAACTACAAAGACGGAATATCAAACGTCAAGTTCAATCAGCTGTAAACGACGCGCATGGCCAGTGAGCAAGGGCGTGTTGCCCGAAACCGGTATGGCAATCTGTGTTGGGGGAATGAACACGTTGACTCCTGCTCCCTCAATAAATGAAAGGAGAAACTTCTACTTGTGTGGCGTCTCGCATTGGGCAACTTGGATTTTGGATTTTCAAGCGGCGTGCCTAGCCTCTGAGACGCTCTGCCGCGATTATAGCGGACCACGGCTCCGGACCCCTGGGGCCATGTGGAAGTGGCAGTTCCACTATTGTGGGACTTTTAATGCATGACGGCGTTGTTTTGTTCCTCCATGCAACCCACCAAGGGGAATGATATACATGCACACAGTTTAACAGCACCCACTGTGGAAATAACGAACTACCTTACCCAGAGGGCAACTTACCAATGAAACTACAAAGACGGGATATTAAAGGTCAAGTTCATTCAGCTGTAAATGACGCGCATGGCCAGTGAGCAAGGGCGTGTTGCCCGAAACCGGTATGGCAATCTGTGTTGGGGGAATGAACACGTTGACTCCTGCTCCCTCAATAAATGAAAGTAGAAACTTCTACTTGTGTGGCGTCTCGCATTGGGCAACTTGGATTTTGGAATTTGCAAGCGGCGTGCCTAGCCTCTGAGACGCTCTGTCGCGATAATAGCGGACCACGGCTCCGGAACCCTGGGGCCATGTGGAAGTGGCAGTTCCACTATTGCTGGACTTTTAATGCATGACGGCGTTGTTCTGTTCCTCCATGCAACCCACCAAGGGGAATGATATACATGCACGCAGTTTAACAGCACCCACTGTGGAAATAACGAACTACCTTACCCAGAAGGCAACTTACCAATGAAACTACAAAGACGGAATATCAAAGGTCAAGTTTAATCAGTTGTAAACGACGCGCATGGCCAGTGAGCAAGGGCGTGTTGCCCGAAACCGGTATGGCAATCTGTGTTGGGGGAATGAACACGTTGACTCCTGCTCCCTCAATAAATGAAAGGAGAAACTTCTACTTGTGTGGCGTCTCGCATTGGGCAACTTGGATTTTGGATTTTCAAGCGGCGTGCCTAGCCTCTGAGACGGTCTGCCGCGATTATAGCGGACCACGGCTCCGGACCCCTGGGGCCATGTGGAAGTGGCAGTTCCACTATTGTGGGACTTTTAATGCATGACGGCGTTGTTTTGTTCCTCCATGCAACCCACCAAGGGGAATGATATACATGCACGCAGTTTAACAGCACCCACTGTGGAAATAACGAACTACCTTACCCAGAGGGCAACTTACCAATGAAACTACAAAGACGGGATATTAAAGGTCAAGTTCATTCAGCTGTAAATGACGCGCATGGCCAGTGAGCAAGGGCGTGTTGCCCGAAACCGGTATGGCAATCTGTGTTGGGGGAATGAACACGTTGACTCCTGCTCCCTCAATAAATGAAAGTAGAAACTTCTACTTGTGTGGCGTCTCGCATTGGGCAACTTGGATTTTGGAATTTGCAAGCGGCGTGCCTAGCCTCTGAGACGCTCTGTCGCGATAATAGCGGACCACGGCTCCGGAACCCTGGGGCCATGTGGAAGTGGCAGTTCCACTATTGCGGGACTTTTAATGCATGACGGCGTTGTTCTGTTCCTCCATGCAACCCACCAAGGGGAATGATATACATGCACGCAGTTTAACAGCACCCACTGTGGAAATAACGAACTACCTTACCCAGAAGGCAACTTACCAATGAAACTACAAAGACGGAATATCAAAGGTCAAGTTTAATCAGTTGTAAACGACGCGCATGGCCAGTGAGCAAGGGCGTGTTGCCCGAAACCGGTATGGCAATCTGTGTTGGGGGAATGAACACGTTGACTCCTGCTCCCTCAATAAATGAAAGGAGAAACTTCTACTTGTGTGGCGTCTCGCATTGGGCAACTTGGATTTTGGATTTTCAAGCGGCGTGCCTAGCCTCTGAGACGCTCTGCCGCGATTATAGCGGACCACGGCTCCGGACCCCTGGGGCCATGTGGAAGTGGCAGTTCCACTATTGTGGGACTTTTAATGCATGACGGCGTTGTTTTGTTCCTCCATGCAACCCACCAAGGGGAATGATATACATGCACGCAGTTTAACAGCACCCACTGTGGAAATAACGAACTACCTTACCCAGAGGGCAACTTACCAATGAAACTACAAAGACGGGATATTAAAGGTCAAGTTCATTCAGCTGTAAATGACGCGCATGGCCAGTGAGCAAGGGCGTGTTGCCCGAAACCGGTATGGCAATCTGTGTTGGGGGAATGAACACGTTGACTCCTGCTCCCTCAATAAATGAAAGGAGAAACTTCTACTTGTGTGGCGTCTCGCATTGGGCAACTTGGATTTTGGATTTTCAAGCGGCGTGCCTAGCCTCTGAGACGCTCTGCCGCGATTATAGCGGACCACGGCTCCGGACCCCTGGGGCCATGTGGAAGTGGCAGTTCCACTATTGTGGGACTTTTAATGCATGACGGCGTTGTTTTGTTCCTCCATGCAACCCACCAAGGGGAATGATATACATGCACGCAGTTTAACAGCACCCACTGTGGAAATAACGAACTACCTTACCCAGAGGGCAACTTACCAATGAAACTACAAAGACGGGATATTAAAGGTCAAGTTCATTCAGCTGTAAATGACGCGCATGGCCAGTGAGCAAGGGCGTGTTGCCCGAAACCGGTATGGCAATCTGTGTTGGGGGAAGGAACACGTTGACTCCTGCTCCCTCAATAAATGAAAGGAGAAACTTCTACTTTTGTGACGTCTCGCATTGGGCAACTTGGATTTTGGAATTTGCAAGCGGTGTGCCTAGCCGCTGAGACGCTTTGCCGCGATAATAGCGGACCACGGCTCCGAACCCCTGGGGCCATGTGGAAGTGGCAGTTCCACTATTGCGGGACTTTTAATGCATGACGGCGTTGTTTTGTTCCTCCATTCAACCCACCAAGGGGAATGATATACATGCACGCAGTTTAACAGCACGCACTGTGGTGATAACGAACTACCTTACCCAGAAGGCAACTTACGAATGAAACTACAAAGACGGAATATCAAACGTCAAGTTCAATCAGCTGTAAACG
Source organism: Triturus cristatus (assembly GCF_964204655.1). NCBI lineage: Eukaryota > Metazoa > Chordata > Amphibia > Caudata > Salamandridae > Triturus > Triturus cristatus. Next base: position 196,198,039 of record NC_140579.1, read on the forward strand.
ACGCGCATGGCCAGTGAGCAAGGGCGTGTTGCCCGAAACCGGTATGGCAATCTGTGTTGGGGGAATGAACACGTTGACTCCTGCTCCCTCAATAAATGAAAGGAGAAACTTCTACTTGTGTGGCGTCTCGCATTGGGCAACTTGGATTTTGGATTTTCAAGCGGCGTGCCTAGCCTCTGAGACGCTCTGCCGCGATTATAGCGGACCACGGCTCCGGACCCCTGGGGCCATGTGGAAGTGGCAGTTCCACTATTGTGGGACTTTTAATGCATGACGGCGTTGTTTTGTTCCTCCATGCAACCCACCAAGGGGAATGATATACATGCACACAGTTTAACAGCACCCACTGTGGAAATAACGAACTACCTTACCCAGAGGGCAACTTACCAATGAAACTACAAAGACGGGATATTAAAGGTCAAGTTCATTCAGCTGTAAATGACGCGCATGGCCAGTGAGCAAGGGCGTGTTGCCCGAAACCGGTATGGCAATCTGTGTTGGGGGAATGAACACGTTGACTCCTGCTCCCTCAATAAATGAAAGTAGAAACTTCTACTTGTGTGGCGTCTCGCATTGGGCAACTTGGATTTTGGAATTTGCAAGCGGCGTGCCTAGCCTCTGAGACGCTCTGTCGCGATAATAGCGGACCACGGCTCCGGAACCCTGGGGCCATGTGGAAGTGGCAGTTCCACTATTGCTGGACTTTTAATGCATGACGGCGTTGTTCTGTTCCTCCATGCAACCCACCAAGGGGAATGATATACATGCACGCAGTTTAACAGCACCCACTGTGGAAATAACGAACTACCTTACCCAGAAGGCAACTTACCAATGAAACTACAAAGACGGAATATCAAAGGTCAAGTTTAATCAGTTGTAAACGACGCGCATGGCCAGTGAGCAAGGGCGTGTTGCCCGAAACCGGTATGGCAATCTGTGTTGGGGGAATGAACACGTTGACTCCTGCTCCCTCAATAAATGAAAGGAGAAACTTCTACTTGTGTGGCGTCTCGCATTGGGCAACTTGGATTTTGGATTTTCAAGCGGCGTGCCTAGCCTCTGAGACGCTCTGCCGCGATTATAGCGGACCACGGCTCCGGACCCCTGGGGCCATGTGGAAGTGGCAGTTCCACTATTGTGGGACTTTTAATGCATGACGGCGTTGTTTTGTTCCTCCATGCAACCCACCAAGGGGAATGATATACATGCACGCAGTTTAACAGCACCCACTGTGGAAATAACGAACTACCTTACCCAGAGGGCAACTTACCAATGAAACTACAAAGACGGGATATTAAAGGTCAAGTTCATTCAGCTGTAAATGACGCGCATGGCCAGTGAGCAAGGGCGTGTTGCCCGAAACCGGTATGGCAATCTGTGTTGGGGGAATGAACACGTTGACTCCTGCTCCCTCAATAAATGAAAGTAGAAACTTCTACTTGTGTGGCGTCTCGCATTGGGCAACTTGGATTTTGGAATTTGCAAGCGGCGTGCCTAGCCTCTGAGACGCTCTGTCGCGATAATAGCGGACCACGGCTCCGGAACCCTGGGGCCATGTGGAAGTGGCAGTTCCACTATTGCGGGACTTTTAATGCATGACGGCGTTGTTCTGTTCCTCCATGCAACCCACCAAGGGGAATGATATACATGCACGCAGTTTAACAGCACCCACTGTGGAAATAACGAACTACCTTACCCAGAAGGCAACTTACCAATGAAACTACAAAGACGGAATATCAAAGGTCAAGTTTAATCAGTTGTAAACGACGCGCATGGCCAGTGAGCAAGGGCGTGTTGCCCGAAACCGGTATGGCAATCTGTGTTGGGGGAATGAACACGTTGACTCCTGCTCCCTCAATAAATGAAAGGAGAAACTTCTACTTGTGTGGCGTCTCGCATTGGGCAACTTGGATTTTGGATTTTCAAGCGGCGTGCCTAGCCTCTGAGACGCTCTGCCGCGATTATAGCGGACCACGGCTCCGGACCCCTGGGGCCATGTGGAAGTGGCAGTTCCACTATTGCGGGACTTTTAATGCATAACGGCGTTGTTTTGTTCCTCCATGCAACCCACCAAGGGGAATGATATACATGCACGCAGTTTAACAGCACCCACTGTGGAAATAACGAACTACCTTACCCAGAGGGCAACTTACCAATGAAACTACAAAGACGGGATATTAAAGATCAAGTTCATTCAGCTGTAAACGACGCGCATGGCCAGTGAGCAAGGGCGTGTTGCCCGAAACCGGTATGGCAATCTGTGTTGGGGGAATGAACACGTTGACTCCTGCTCCCTCAATAAATGAAAGTAGAAACTTCTACTTGTGTGGCGTCTCGCATTGGGCAACTTGGATTTTGGAATTTGCAAGCGGTGTGCCTAGCCGCTGAGACGCTTTGCCGCGATAATAGCGGACCACGGCTCCGAACCCCTGGGGCCATGTGGAAGTGGCAGTTCCACTATTGCGGGACTTTTAATGCATGACGGCGTTGTTTTGTTCCTCCATGCAACCCACCAAGGGGAATGATATACATGCACGCAGTTTAACAGCACCCACTGTGGAAATAACGAACTACCTTACCCAGAAGGCAACTTACCAATGAAACTACAAAGACGGGATATCAAAGGTCAAGTTCAATCAGCTGTAAACGACGCGCATGGCCAGTGAGCAAGGGCGTGTTGCCCGAAACCGGTATGGCAATCTGTGTTGGGGGAATGAACACGTTGACTCCTGCTCCCTCAATAAATGAAAGGAGAAACTTCTACTTGTGTGGCGTCTCGCATTGGGCAACTTGGATTTTGGATTTTCAAGCGGCGTGCCTAGCCTCTGAGACGCTCTGCCGCGATAATAGCTGACCACGGCTCCGGAACCCTGGGGCCATGTGGAAGTGGCAGTTCCACTATTGCGGGACTTTTAATGCATGACGGCGTTGTTTTGTTCCTCCATGCAACCCACCAAGGGGAATGATATACATGCACGCAGTTTAACAGCACCCACTGTGGAAATAACGAACTACCTTACCCAGAGGGCAACTTACCAATGAAACTACAAAGACGGGATATTAAAGGTCAAGTTCATTCAGCTGTAAACGACGCGCATGGCCAGTGAGCAAGGGAGTGTTGCCCGAAACCGGTATGGCAATCTGTGTTTGGGGAATGAACACGTTGACTCCTGCTCCCTCAATAAATGAAAGGAGAAAGTTCTACTTGTGTGGCGTCTCGCATTGGGCAACTTGGATTTTGGAATTTGCAAGTGGCGTGCCTAGCCGCTGAGGCGCTCTGCCGCGATAATAGCGGACCATGGCTCCGGACCCCTGGGGCCATGTGGAAGTGGCAGTTCCACTATTGCGGGACTTTTAATGCATGACGGCGTTGTTTTGTTCTTCCATGCAACCCACCAAGGGGAATGATATACATGCACGCAGTTTAACAGCACCCACTGTGGAAATAACGAACAACCTTACCCAGAAGGCAACTTACCAATGAAACTACAAAGACGGGATATTAAAGGTCAAGTTCAATCAGCTGTAAATGACGCGCATGGCCAGTGAGCAAGGGCGTGTTGCCCGAAACCGGTATGGCAATCTGTGTTGGGGGAATGAACACGTTGACTCCTGCTCCGTAAATAAATGAAAGGAGAAACTTCTACTTGTGTGGCGTCTCGCTTCGGGCAACTTGGATTTTGGAATTTGCAAGCGGCGTGCCTAGCCGCTGAGACGCTCTGCCGCGATAATAGCGGACCACGGCTCCGGACCCCTGGGGCCATGTGGAAGTGGCACTTCCACTATTGCGGGACTTTTAATGCATGACAGCGTTGTTTTGTTCCTCCATGCAACCCACCAAGGGGAATGATATACATGCACGCAGTTTAACAGCACCCACTGTGGAAATAGCGAACTACCTTACCCAGAAGGCAACTTACCAATGAAACTACAAAGACGGGATATCAAAGGTCAAGTTCAATCAGCTGTAAACGACGCGCATGGCCAGTGAGCAAGGGCGTGTTGCCCGAAACCGGTATGGCAATCTGTGTTGGGGGAATGAACACGTTGACTCCTGCTCCCTCAATAAATGAAAGGAGAAACTTCTACTTGTGTGGCGTCTCGCATTGGGCAACTTGGATTTTGGAATTTGCAAGCGGTGTGCCTAGCCGCTGAGACGCTTTGCCGCGATAATAGCGGACCACGGCTCCGAACCCCTGGGGCCATGTGGAAGTGGCAGTTCCACTATTGCGGGACTTTTAATGCATGACGGCGTTGTTTTGTTCCTCCATGCAACCCACCAAGGGGAATGATATACATGCACGCAGTTTAACAGCACCCACTGTGGAAATAACGAACTACCTTACCCAGAAGGCAACTTACCAATGAAATTACAAAGACGGGATATCAAAGGTCAAGTTCAATCAGCTGTAAACGACGCGCATGGCCAGTGAGCAAGGGCGTGTTGCCCGAAACCGGTATGGCAATCTGTGTTGGGGGAATGAACACGTTGACTCCTGCTCCCTCAATAAATGAAAGGAGAAACTTCTACTTGTGTGGCGTCTCGCATTGGGCAACTTGGATTTTGGATTTTCAAGCGGCGTGCCTAGCCTCTGAGACGCTCTGCCGCGATAATAGCGGACCACGGCTCCGGACCCCTGGGGCCATGTGGAAGTGGCAGTTCCACTATTGCGGGACTTTTAATGCATGACGGCGTTGTTTTGTTCCTCCATGCAACCCACCAAGGGGAATGATATACATGCACGCAGTTTAACAGCACCCACTGTGGAAATAACGAACTACCTTACCCAGAGGGCAACTTACCAATGAAACTACAAAGACGGGATATTAAAGGTCAAGTTCATTCAGCTGTAAACGACGCGCATGGCCAGTGAGCAAGGACGTGTTGCCCGAAACCGGTATGGCAATCTGTGTTGGGGGAATGAACACGTTGACTCCTGCTCCCTCAATAAATGAAAGGAGAAAGTTCTACTTGTGTGGCGTCTCGCATTGGGCAACTTGGATTTTGGAATTTGCAAGTGGCGTGCCTAGCCGCTGAGGCGCTCTGCCGCGATAATAGCGGACCACGGCTCCGGACCCCTGGGGCCATGTGGAAGTGGCAGTTCCACTATTGCGGGACTTTTAATGCATGACGGCGTTGTTTTGTTCTTCCATGCAACCCACCAAGGGGAATGATATACACGCACGCAGTTTAACAGCACCCACTGTGGAAATAACGAACAACCTTACCCAGAAGGCAACTTACCAATGAAACTAAAAAGACGGGATATTAAAGGTCAAGTTCAATCAGCTGTAAACGACGCGCATGGCCAGTGAGCAAGGGCGTGTTGCCCAAAACCGGTATGGCAATCTGTGTTGGGGGAATGAACACTTTGACTCCTGCTCCGTCAATAAATGAAAGGAGAAACTTCTACTTGTGTGGCGTCTCGCTTTGGGCAACTTGGATTTTGGAATTTGCAAGCGGCGTGCCTAGCCGCTGAGACGCTCTGCCGCGATAATAGCAGACCATGGCTCCGGACCCCTGCGGCCATGTGGAAGTGGTAGTTCCACTATTGCGGGACATTTAATGCATGACGGCGTTGTTTTGTTCCTCCATGCAACCCACCAAGGGAAATGATATACATGCACGCAGTTTAACAGCACCGACTGTGGAAATAACGGACTACCTTACCTAGAACGCAACTTACCAATGAAACTACAAAGACGGGATATTAAAGGTCAAGTTCAATCAGCTGTAAACGACGCGCATGGCCAGTGAGCAAGGGCGTGTTGCCCAAAACCGGTATGGCAATCTGTGTTGGGGGAATGAACACGTTGACTCCTGCTCCCTCAATAAATGAAAGGAGAAACTTCTACTTGTGTGGCGTCTCGCATTGGGCAACTTGGATTTTGGAATTTGCAAGTGGCGTGCCTAGCCGCTGACACGCTCTGCGGCGATAATAGCGGACCACGGCTCCGTACCCCTGGGGCCATGTGGAAGTGGCACTTCCCCTATTGCGGGACTTTTAATGCATGACAGCATTGTTTTGTTCCTCCATGCAACCCACCAAGGGGAATGATATACATGCACGCAGTTTAACAGCACCCACTGTGGAAATAACAAACTACCTTACCCAGAAGGCAACTTACCAATGAAACTACAAAGACGGGATATTAAAGGTCAAGTTCAATCAGCTGTAAATGACGCGCATGGCCAGTGAGCAAGGGCGTGTTGCCCGAAACCGGTATGGCAATCTGTGTTGGGGGAATGAACACGTTGACTCCTGCTCCCTCAATAAATGAAAGGAGAAACTTCTACTTGTGTAGCGTCTCGCATTGCGCAACTTGGATTTTGGAATTTGCAAGCGGCGTGCCTAGCCGCTGAGATGCTCTGCCGCGATAATAGCGGACCACGGCTCCGGACCCCTGGGGCCATGTGGAAGTGGCAGTTCCGCTATTGCGGGACTTTTAATGCATGACGGCGTTGTTTTGTTCCTCCATGCAACCCACCAAGGGGAATGATATACATGCATGCAGTTTAACAGCACCCACTGTGGAAACAACGAACTACCTTACCCACAAGGCAACTTACCAATGAAACTACAAAGACGGGATATTAAAGGTCAAGTTCAATCAGCTGTAAACGATGCGCATGGCCAGTAAGCAAGGGCGTGTTGCCCGAAACCGGTTGGCAATCTGTGTTGGGGGAATGAACACGTTGATTCCTGCTCCCTCAATAAATGAAAGGAGAAACTTCTACTTGTGTGGCGTCTCGCTTTGGGCAACTTGGATTTTGGAATTTGCAAACGGCGTGCCTAGCCGCTGAGACGCTCTGCCGCGATAATAGCGGACCACGGCTCCGGACCACTGGGGCCATGTGGAAGTGGCAGTTCCACTATTGCGGGACTTTTAATACATGACGGCGTTGTTTTGTTCCTCCATGCAACCCACCAAGGGGAATGATATACATGCACGCAGTTTAACAGCACCCACTGTGGAAATAACGAACTACCTTACCCAGAAGGCAACTTACCAATGAAACTACAAAGACGGGATATTAAAGGTCAAGTTCAATCAGCTGTAAACGACGCGCATGGCCAGTGAGCACGGGCGTGTTGCCCGAAACCGGTATGGCAATCTGTGTTGGGGGAATGAACACGTTGACTCCTGCTCCCTCAATAAATGAAAGGAGAAACTTCTACTTGTGTGGCGTCTCGCATTGGGCAACTTGGATTTTGGAATTTGCAAGTGGCGTGCCTAGCCGCTGAGATGCTCTGCCGCGATAATAGCGGACCACGGCTCCGGACCCCTGGGACCATGTGGAAGTGGCAGTTCCACTATTGCGGGACTTTTAATGCATGACGGCGTTGTTTTGTTCCTCCATGCAACCCACCAAGGGGAATGATATACATGCACGCAGTTTAACAGCACCCACTGTGGAAATAACAAACTACCTTACCCAGAAGGCAACTTACCAATGAAACTACAAAGACGGGATATTAAAGGTCAAGTTCAATCAGCTGTAAACGACGCGCATGGCCAGTGAGCAAGGGCGTGTTGCCCGAAACCGGTATGGCAATCTGTGTTGGGGGAATGAACACGTTGACTCCTGCTCCCTCAATAAATGAAAGTAGAAACTTCTACTTGTGTGGCGTCTCGCATTGGGCAACTTGGATTTTGGAATTTGCAAGCGGCGTGCCTAGCCTCTGAGACGCTCTGTCGCGATAATAGCGGACCACGGCTCTGGAACCCTGGGGCCATGTGGAAGTGGCAGTTCCACTATTGCGGGACTTTTAATGCATGACGGCGTTGTTTTGTTCCTCCATGCAACCCACCAAGGGGAATGATATACATGCACGCAGTTTAACAGCACCCACTGTGGAAATAACGAACTACCTTACCCAGAGGGCAACTTACCAATGAAACTACAAAGACGGGATATTAAAGGTCAAGTTCATTCAGCTGTAAACGACGCGCATGGCCAGTGAGCAAGGACGTGTTGCCCGAAACCGGTATGGCAATCTGTGTTGGGGGAATGAACACGTTGACTCCTGCTCCCTCAATAAATGAAAGGAGAAAGTTCTACTTGTGTGGCGTCTCGCATTGGGCAACTTGGATTTTGGAATTTGCAAGTGGCGTGCCTAGCCGCTGAGGCGCTCTGCCGCGATAATAGCGGACCACGGCTCCGGACCCCTGGGGCCATGTGGAAGTGGCAGTTCCACTATTGCGGGACTTTTAATGCATGACGGCGTTGTTTTGTTCTTCCATGCAACCCACCAAGGGGAATGATATACATGCACGCAGTTTAACAGCACCCACTGTGGAAATAACGAACAACCTTACCCAGAAGGCAACTTACCAATGAAACTACAAAGACGGGATATTAAAGGTCAAGTTCAATCAGCTGTAAACGACGCGCATGGCCAGTGAGCAAGGGCGTGTTGCCCAAAACCGGTATGGCAATCTGTGTTGGGGGAATGAACACTTTGACTCCTGCTCCGTCAATAAATGAAAGGAGAAACTTCTACTTGTGTGGCGTCTCGCTTTGGGCAACTTGGATTTTGGAATTTGCAAGCGGCGTGCCTAGCCGCTGAGACGCTCTGCCGCGATAATAGCAGACCATGGCTCCGGACCCCTGGGGCCATGTGGAAGTGGTAGTTCCACTATTGCGGGACATTTAATGCATGACGGCGTTGTTTTGTTCCTCCATGCAACCCACCAAGGGAAATGATATACATGCACGCAGTTTAACAGCACCCACTGTGGAAATAACGAACAACCTTACCCAGAAGGCAACTTACCAATGAAACTACAAAGACGGGATATTAAAGGTCAAGTTCAATCAGCTGTAAATGACGCGCATGGCCAGTGAGCAAGGGCGTGTTGCCCGAAACCGGTATGGCAATCTGTGTTGGGGGAATGAACACTTTGACTCCTGCTCCGTAAATAAATGAAAGGAGAAACTTCTACTTGTGTAGCGTCTCGCTTTGGGCAACTTGGATTTTGGAATTTGCAAGCGGCGTGCCTAGCCGCTGAGACGCTCTGCCGCGATAATAGCGGACCACGGCTCCAGACCCCTGGGGCCATGTGGAAGTGGCACTTCCACTATTGCGGGACTTTTAATGCATGACAGCGTTGTTTTGTTCCTCCATGCAACCCACCAAGGAGAATGATATACATGCACGCAGTTTAACAGCACCCACTGTGGAAATAACAAACTACCTTACCCAGAAGGCAACTTACCAATGAAACTACAAAGACGGGATATCAAAGGTCAAGTTCAATCAGCAGTAAACGACGCGCATGGCCAGTGAGCAAGGGCGTGTTGCCCGAAACCGGTATGGCAATCTGTGTTGGGGGAATGAACACGTTGACTCCTGCTCCCTCAATAAATGAAAGGAGAAACTTCTACTTGTGTGGCGTCTCGCATTGGGCAACTTGGATTTTGGAATTTGCAAGCGGTGTGCCTAGCCGCTGAGACGCTTTGCCGCGATAATAGCGGACCACGGCTCCGAACCCCTGGGGCCATGTGGAAGTGGCAGTTCCACTATTGCGGGACTTTTAATGCATAACGGCGTTGTTTTGTTCCTCCATGCAACCCACCAAGGGGAATGATATACATGCACGCAGTTTAACAGCACCCACTGTGGAAATAACGAACTACCTTACCCAGAAGGCAACTTACCAATGAAACTACAAAGACGGGATATCAAAGGTCAAGTTCAATCAGCTGTAAACGACGCGCATGGCCAGTGAGCAAGGGCGTGTTGCCCGAAACCGGTATGGCAATCTGTGTTGGGGGAATGAACACGTTGACTCCTGCTCCCTCAATAAATGAAAGGAGAAACTTCTACTTGTGTGGCGTCTCGCATTGGGCAACTTGGATTTTGGATTTTCAAGCGGCGTGCCTAGCCTCTGAGACGCTCTGCCGCGATAATAGCGGACCACGGCTCCGGACCCCTGGGGCCATGTGGAAGTGGCAGTTCCACTATTGCGGGACTTTTAATGCATGACGGCGTTGTTTTGTTCCTCCATGCAACCCACCAAGGGGAATGATATACATGCACGCAGTTTAACAGCACCCACTGTGGAAATAACGAACTACCTTACCCAGAGGGCAACTTACCAATGAAACTACAAAGACGGGATATTAAAGGTCAAGTTCATTCAGCTGTAAACGACGCGCATGGCCAGTGAGCAAGGACGTGTTGCCCGAAACCGGTATGGCAATCTTTGTTGGGGGAATGAACACGTTGACTCCTGCTCCCTCAATAAATGAAAGGAGAAAGTTCTACTTGTGTGGCGTCTCGCATTGGGCAACTTGGATTTTGGAATTTGCAAGTGGCGTGCCTAGCCGCTGAGGCGCTCTGCCGCGATAATAGCGGACCACGGCTCCGGACCCCTGGGGCCATGTGGAAGTGGCAGTTCCACTATTGCGGGACTTTTAATGCATGATGGCGTTGTTTTGTTCTTCCATGCAACCCACCAAGGGGAATGATATACATGCACGCAGTTTAACAGCACCCACTGTGGAAATAACGAACAACCTGATCCAGAAGGCAACTTACCAATGAAACTACAAAGACGGGATATTAAAGGTCAAGTTCAATCAGCTGTAAACGACGCGCATGGCCAGTGAGCAAGGGCGTGTTGCCCAAAACCGGTATGGCAATCTGTGTTGGGGGAATGAACACGTTGACTCCTGCTCCCTCAATAAATGAAAGGAGAAACTTCTACTTGTGTGGCGTCTCGCATAGGGCAACTTGGATTTTGGAATTTGCAAGTGGCGTGCCTAGGCGCTGACACGCTCTGCCGCGATAATAGCGGACCACGGCTCCGAACCCCTGGGGCCATGTGGAAGTGGCAGTTCCACTATTGCGGGACTTTTAATGCATGACGGCGTTGTTTTGTTCCTCCATGCAACCCACCAAGGGGAATGATATACATGCACGCAGTTTAACAGCACCCACTGTGGAAATAACGAACTACCTTACCCAGAAGGCAACTTACCAATGAAACTACAAAGACGGGATATCAAAGGTCAAGTTCAATCAGCTGTAAACGACGCGCATGGCCAGTGAGCAAGGGCGTGTTGCCCGAAACCGGTATGGCAATCTGTGTTGGGGGAATGAACACGTTGACTCCTGCTCCCTCAATAAATGAAAGGAGAAACTTCTACTTGTGTGGCGTCTCGCATTGGGCAACTTGGATTTTGGATTTTCAAGCGGCGTGCCTAGCCTCTGAGACGCTCTGCCGCGATAATAGCGGACCACGGCTCCGGACCCCTGGGGCCATGTGGAAGTGGCAGTTCCACTATTGCGGGACTTTTAATGCATGACGGCGTTGTTTTGTTCCTCCATGCAACCCACCAAGGGGAATGATATACATGCACGCAGTTTAACAGCACCCACTGTGGAAATAACGAACTACCTTACCCAGAGGGCAACTTACCAATGAAACTACAAAGACGGGATATTAAAGGTCAAGTTCATTCAGCTGTAAACGACGCGCATGGCCAGTGAGCAAGGACGTGTTGCCCGAAACCGGTATGGCAATCTGTGTTGGGGGAATGAACACGTTGACTCCTGCTCCCTCAATAAATGAAAGGAGAAAGTTCTACTTGTGTGGCGTCTCGCATTGGGCAACTTGGATTTTGGAATTTGCAAGTGGCGTGCCTAGCCGCTGAGGCGCTCTGCCGCGATAATAGCGGACCACGGCTCCGGACCCCTGGGGCCATGTGGAAGTGGCAGTTCCACTATTGCGGGACTTTTAATGCATGATGGCGTTGTTTTGTTCTTCCATGCAACCCACCAAGGGGAATAATATACATGCACGCAGTTTAACAGCACCCACTGTGGAAATAACGAACAACCTTACCCAGAAGGCAACTTACCAATGAAACTACAAAGACGGGATATTAAAGGTCAAGTTCAATCAGCTGTAAACGACGCGCATGGCCAGTGAGCAAGGGCGTGTTGCCCAAAACCGGTATGGCAATCTGTGTTGGGGGAATGAACACGTTGACTCCTGCTCCCTCAATAAATGAAAGGAGAAACTTCTACTTGTGTGGCGTCTCGCATAGGGCAACTTGGATTTTGGAATTTGCAAGTGGCGTGCCTAGGCGCTGACATGCTCTGCCGCGATAATAGCGGACCACGGCTCCGTACCCCTGGGGCCATGTGGAAGTGGGACTTCCACTATTGCGGGACTTTTAATGCATGACAGCGTTGTTTTGTTCCTCCATGCAACCCACCAAGGGGAATGATATACATGCATGCAGTTTAACAGCACCCACTGTGGAAATAACAAACTACCTTACCCAGAAGGCAACTTATCAATGAAACTACAAAGACGGGATATTAAAGGTCAAGTTTAATCAGCTGTAATCGACGCGCATGGCCAGTGAGCAAGGGCGTGTTGCCCGAAACCGGTATGGCAATCTGTGTTGGGGGAATGAACACGTTGACTCCTGCTCCCTCAATAAATGAAAGGAGAAACTTCTACTTGTGTAGCGTCTCGCATTGCGCAACTTGGATTTTGGAATTTGCAAGCGGCGTGCCTAGCCACTGAGATGCTCTGCCGCGATAATAGCGGACCACGGCTCCGGACCCCTGGGGCCATGTGGAAGTGGCAGTTCCGCTATTGCGGGACTTTTAATGAATGACGGCGTTGTTTTGTTCCTCCATGCAACCCACCAAGGGGAATGATATACATGCATGGAGTTTAACAGCACCCACTGTGGAAACAACGAATTACCTTACCCACAAGACAACTTACCAATGAAACTACAAAGACGGGATATTAAAGGTCAAGTTCAATCAGCTGTAAACGATGCGCATGGCCAGTAAGCAAGGGCGTGTTGCCCGAAACCGGTATGGCAATCTGTGTTGGGGGAATGAACACGTTGATTCCTGCTCCCTCAATAAATGAAAGGAGAAACTTCTACTTGTGTGGCGTCTCGCTTTGGGCAACTTGGATTTTTGAAGTTGCAAACGGCGTGCCTAGCCGCTGAGACGCTCTGCCGCGATAATAGCGGACCACGGCTCCGGACCCATGGGGCCATGTGGAAGTGGCAGTTCCACTATTGCGGGACTTTTAATACATGACGGCGTTGTTTTGTTCCTCCATGCAACCCACCAAGGGGAATGATATACATGCACGCAGTTTAACAGCACCCACTGTGGAAATAACGAACTACCTTACCCAGAAGGCAACTTACCAATGAAACTACAAAGACGGGATATTAAAGGTCAAGTTCAATCAGCTGTAAACGACGCGCATGGCCAGTGAGCACGGACGTGTTGCCCGAAACCGGTATGGCAATCTGTGTTGGGGGAATGAACACGTTGACTCCTGCTCCCTCAATAAATGAAAGGAGAAACTTCTACTTGTGTGGCGTCTCTCATTGGGCAACTTGGATTTTGGAATTTGCAAGTGGCGTGCCTAGCCGCTGAGATGCTCTGCCGCGATAATAGCGGACCACGGCTCCGGACCCCTGGGACCATGTGGAAGTGGCAGTTCCACTATTGCGGGACTTTTAATGCATGACGGCGTTGTTTTGTTCCTCCATGCAACCCACCAAGGGGAATGATATACATGCACGCAGTTTAACAGCACGCACTGTGGTGAAAACGAACTACCTTACCCAGAAGGCAACTTACGAATGAAACTACAAAGACGGAATATCAAACGTCAAGTTCAATCAGCTGTAAACGACGCGCATGGCCAGTGAGCAAGGGCGTGTTGCCCGAAACCGGTATGGCAATCTGTGTTGGGGGAATGAACACGTTGACTCCTGCTCCCTCAATAAATGAAAGGAGAAACTTCTACTTGTGTGGCGTCTCGCATTGGGCAACTTGGATTTTGGATTTTCAAGCGGCGTGCCTAGCCTCTGAGACGCTCTGCCGCGATTATAGCGGACCACGGCTCCGGACCCCTGGGGCCATGTGGAAGTGGCAGTTCCACTATTGTGGGACTTTTAATGCATGACGGCGTTGTTTTGTTCCTCCATGCAACCCACCAAGGGGAATGATATACATGCACACAGTTTAACAGCACCCACTGTGGAAATAACGAACTACCTTACCCAGAGGGCAACTTACCAATGAAACTACAAAGACGGGATATTAAAGGTCAAGTTCATTCAGCTGTAAATGACGCGCATGGCCAGTGAGCAAGGGCGTGTTGCCCGAAACCGGTATGGCAATCTGTGTTGGGGGAATGAACACGTTGACTCCTGCTCCCTCAATAAATGAAAGTAGAAACTTCTACTTGTGTGGCGTCTCGCATTGGGCAACTTGGATTTTGGAATTTGCAAGCGGCGTGCCTAGCCTCTGAGACGCTCTGTCGCGATAATAGCGGACCACGGCTCCGGAACCCTGGGGCCATGTGGAAGTGGCAGTTCCACTATTGCTGGACTTTTAATGCATGACGGCGTTGTTCTGTTCCTCCATGCAACCCACCAAGGGGAATGATATACATGCAAGCAGTTTAACAGCACCCACTGTGGAAATAACGAACTACCTTACCCAGAAGGCAACTTACCAATGAAACTACAAAGACGGAATATCAAAGGTCAAGTTTAATCAGTTGTAAACGACGCGCATGGCCAGTGAGCAAGGGCGTGTTGCCCGAAACCGGTATGGCAATCTGTGTTGGGGGAATGAACACGTTGACTCCTGCTCCCTCAATAAATGAAAGGAGAAACTTCTACTTGTGTGGCGTCTCGCATTGGGCAACTTGGATTTTGGATTTTCAAGCGGCGTGCCTAGCCTCTGAGACGCTCTGCCGCGATTATAGCGGACGACGGCTCCGGACCCCTGGGGCCATGTGGAAGTGGCAGTTCCACTATTGTGGGACTTTTAATGCATGACGGCGTTGTTTTGTTCCTCCATGCAACCCACCAAGGGGAATGATATACATGCACGCAGTTTAACAGCACCCACTGTGGAAATAACGAACTACCTTACCCAGAGGGCAACTTACCAATGAAACTACAAAGACAGGATATTAAAGGTCAAGTTCATTCAGCTGTAAATGACGCGCATGGCCAGTGAGCAAGGGCGTGTTGCCCGAAACCGGTATGGCAATCTGTGTTGGGGGAATGAACACGTTGACTCCTGCTCCCTCAATAAATGAAAGTAGAAACTTCTACTTGTGTGGCGTCTCGCATTGGGCAACTTGGATTTTGGAATTTGCAAGCGGCGTGCCTAGCCTCTGAGACGCTCTGTCGCGATAATAGCGGACCACGGCTCCGGAACCCTGGGGCCATGTGGAAGTGGCAGTTCCACTATTGCGGGACTTTTAATGCATGACGGCGTTGTTCTGTTCCTCCATGCAACCCACCAAGGGGAATGATATACATGCACGCAGTTTAACAGCACCCACTGTGGAAATAACGAACTACCTTACCCAGAAGGCAACTTACCAATGAAACTACAAAGACGGAATATCAAAGGTCAAGTTTAATCAGTTGTAAACGACGCGCATGGCCAGTGAGCAAGGGCGTGTTGCCCGAAACCGGTATGGCAATCTGTGTTGGGGGAATGAACACGTTGACTCCTGCTCCCTCAATAAATGAAAGGAGAAACTTCTACTTGTGTGGCGTCTCGCATTGGGCAACTTGGATTTTGGATTTTCAAGCGGCGTGCCTAGCCTCTGAGACGCTCTGCCGCGATTATAGCGGACCACGGCTCCGGACCCCTGGGGCCATGTGGAAGTGGCAGTTCCACTATTGCGGGACTTTTAATGCATAACGGCGTTGTTTTGTTCCTCCATGCAACCCACCAAGGGGAATGATATACATGCACGCAGTTTAACAGCACCCACTGTGGAAATAACGAACTACCTTACCCAGAGGGCAACTTACCAATGAAACTACAAAGACGGGATATTAAAGGTCAAGTTCATTCAGCTGTAAACGACGCGCATGGCCAGTGAGCAAGGGCGTGTTGCCCGAAACCGGTATGGCAATCTGTGTTGGGGGAATGAACACGTTGGCTCCTGCTCCCTCAATAAATGAAAGTAGAAACTTCTACTTGTGTGGCGTCTCGCATTGGGCAACTTGGATTTTGGAATTTGCAAGCGGTGTGCCTAGCCGCTGAGACGCTTTGCCGCGATAATAGCGGACCACGGCTCCGAACCCCTGGGGCCATGTGGAAGTGGCAGTTCCACTATTGCGGGACTTTTAATGCATGACGGCGTTGTTTTGTTCCTCCATGCAACCCACCAAGGGGAATGATATACATGCACGCAGTTTAACAGCACGCACTGTGGTGATAACGAACTACCTTACCCAGAAGGCAACTTACGAATGAAACTACAAAGACGGAATATCAAACGTCAAGTTCAATCAGCTGTAAACGACGCGCATGGCCAGTGAGCAAGGGCGTGTTGCCCGAAACCGGTATGGCAATCTGTGTTGGGGGAATGAACACGTTGACTCCTGCTCCCTCAATAAATGAAAGGAGAAACTTCTACTTGTGTGGCGTCTCGCATTGGGCAACTTGGATTTTGGATTTTCAAGCGGCGTGCCTAGCCTCTGAGACGCTCTGCCGCGATTATAGCGGACCACGGCTCCGGACCCCTGGGGCCATGTGGAAGTGGCAGTTCCACTATTGTGGGACTTTTAATGCATGACGGCGTTGTTTTGTTCCTCCATGCAACCCACCAAGGGGAATGATATACATGCACACAGTTTAACAGCACCCACTGTGGAAATAACGAACTACCTTACCCAGAGGGCAACTTACCAATGAAACTACAAAGACGGGATATTAAAGGTCAAGTTCATTCAGCTGTAAATGACGCGCATGGCCAGTGAGCAAGGGCGTGTTGCCCGAAACCGGTATGGCAATCTGTGTTGGGGGAATGAACACGTTGACTCCTGCTCCCTCAATAAATGAAAGTAGAAACTTCTACTTGTGTGGCGTCTCGCATTGGGCAACTTGGATTTTGGAATTTGCAAGCGGCGTGCCTAGCCTCTGAGACGCTCTGTCGCGATAATAGCGGACCACGGCTCCGGAACCCTGGGGCCATGTGGAAGTGGCAGTTCCACTATTGCTGGACTTTTAATGCATGACGGCGTTGTTCTGTTCCTCCATGCAACCCACCAAGGGGAATGATATACATACATGCAGTTTAACAGCACCCACTGTGGAAATAACGAACTACCTTACCCAGAAGGCAACTTACCAATGAAACTACAAAGACGGAATATCAAAGGTCAAGTTTAATCAGTTGTAAACGACGCGCATGGCCAGTGAGCAAGGGCGTGTTGCCCGAAACCGGTATGGCAATCTGTGTTGGGGGAATGAACACGTTGACTCCTGCTCCCTCAATAAATGAAAGGAGAAACTTCTACTTGTGTGGCGTCTCGCATTGGGCAACTTGGATTTTGGATTTTCAAGCGGCGTGCCTAGCCTCTGAGACGCTCTGCCGCGATTATAGCGGACCACGGCTCCGGACCCCTGGGGCCATGTGGAAGTGGCAGTTCCACTATTGTGGGACTTTTAATGCATGACGGCGTTGTTTTGTTCCTCCATGCAACCCACCAAGGGGAATGATATACATGCACGCAGTTTAACAGCACCCACTGTGGAAATAACGAACTACCTTACCCAGAGGGCAACTTACCAATGAAACTACAAAGACGGGATATTAAAGGTCAAGTTCATTCAGCTGTAAATGACGCGCATGGCCAGTGAGCAAGGGCGTGTTGCCCGAAACCGGTATGGCAATCTGTGTTGGGGGAATGAACACGTTGACTCCTGCTCCCTCAATAAATGAAAGTAGAAACTTCTACTTGTGTGGCGTCTCGCATTGGGCAACTTGGATTTTGGAATTTGCAAGCGGCGTGCCTAGCCTCTGAGACGCTCTGTCGCGATAATAGCGGACCACGGCTCCGGAACCCTGGGGCCATGTGGAAGTGGCAGTTCCACTATTGCGGGACTTTTAATGCATGACGGCGTTGTTCTGTTCCTCCATGCAACCCACCAAGGGGAATGATATACATGCAGGCAGTTTAACAGCACCCACTGTGGAAATAACAAACTACCTTACCCAGAAGGCAACTTACCAATGAAACTACAAAGACGGAATATCAAAGGTCAAGTTTAATCAGTTGTAAACGACGCGCATGGCCAGTGAGCAAGGGCGTGTTGCCCGAAACCGGTATGGCAATCTGTGTTGGGGGAATGAACACGTTGACTCCTGCTCCCTCAATAAATGAAAGGAGAAACTTCTACTTGTGTGGCGTCTCGCATTGGGCAACTTGGATTTTGGATTTTCAAGCGGCGTGCCTAGCCTCTGAGACGCTCTGCCGCGATTATAGCGGACCACGGCTCCGGACCCCTGGGGCCATGTGGAAGTGGCAGTTCCACTATTGCGGGACTTTTAATGCATAACGGCGTTGTTTTGTTCCTCCATGCAACCCACCAAGGGGAATGATATACATGCACGCAGTTTAACAGCACCCACTGTGGAAATAACGAACTACCTTACCCAGAGGGCAACTTACCAATGAAACTACAAAGACGGGATATTAAAGATCAAGTTCATTCAGCTGTAAACGACGCGCATGGCCAGTGAGCAAGGGCGTGTTGCCCGAAACCGGTATGGCAATCTGTGTTGGGGGAATGAACACGTTGACTCCTGCTCCCTCAATAAATGAAAGTAGAAACTTCTACTTGTGTGGCGTCTCGCATTGGGCAACTTGGATTTTGGAATTTGCAAGCGGTGTGCCTAGCCGCTGAGACGCTTTGCCGCGATAATAGCGGACCACGGCTCCGAACCCCTGGGGCCATGTGGAAGTGGCAGTTCCACTATTGCGGGACTTTTAATGCATGACGGCGTTGTTTTGTTCCTCCATGCAACCCACCAAGGGGAATGATATACATGCACGCAGTTTAACAGCACCCACTGTGGAAATAACGAACTACCTTACCCAGAAGGCAACTTACCAATGAAACTACAAAGACGGGATATCAAAGGTCAAGTTCAATCAGCTGTAAACGACGCGCATGGCCAGTGAGCAAGGGCGTGTTGCCCGAAACCGGTATGGCAATCTGTGTTGGGGGAATGAACACGTTGACTCCTGCTCCCTCAATAAATGAAAGGAGAAACTTCTACTTGTGTGGCGTCTCGCATTGGGCAACTTGGATTTTGGATTTTCAAGCGGCGTGCCTAGCCTCTGAGACGCTCTGCCGCGATAATAGCTGACCACGGCTCCGGAACCCTGGGGCCATGTGGAAGTGGCAGTTCCACTATTGCGGGACTTTTAATGCATGACGGCGTTGTTTTGTTCCTCCATGCAACCCACCAAGGGGAATGATATACATGCACGCAGTTTAACAGCACCCACTGTGGAAATAACGAACTACCTTACCCAGAGGGCAACTTACCAATGAAACTACAAAGACGGGATATTAAAGGTCAAGTTCATTCAGCTGTAAACGACGCGCATGGCCAGTGAGCAAGGGAGTGTTGCCCGAAACCGGTATGGCAATCTGTGTTTGGGGAATGAACACGTTGACTCCTGCTCCCTCAATAAATGAAAGGAGAAAGTTCTACTTGTGTGGCGTCTCGCATTGGGCAACTTGGATTTTGGAATTTGCAAGTGGCGTGCCTAGCCGCTGAGGCGCTCTGCCGCGATAATAGCGGACCATGGCTCCGGACCCCTGGGGCCATGTGGAAGTGGCAGTTCCACTATTGCGGGACTTTTAATGCATGACGGCGTTGTTTTGTTCTTCCATGCAACCCACCAAGGGGAATGATATACATGCACGCAGTTTAACAGCACCCACTGTGGAAATAACGAACAACCTTACCCAGAAGGCAACTTACCAATGAAACTACAAAGACGGGATATCAAAGGTCAAGTTCAATCAGCTGTAAACGACGCGCATGGCCAGTGAGCAAGGGCGTGTTGCCCGAAACCGGTATGGCAATCTGTGTTGGGGGAATGAACACGTTGACTCCTGCTCCCTCAATAAATGAAAGGAGAAACTTCTACTTGTGTGGCGTCTCGCATTGGGCAACTTGGATTTTGGAATTTGCAAGCGGTGTGCCTAGCCGCTGAGACGCTTTGCCGCGATAATAGCGGACCACGGCTCCGAACCCCTGGGGCCATGTGGAAGTGGCAGTTCCACTATTGCGGGACTTTTAATGCATGACGGCGTTGTTTTGTTCCTCCATGCAACCCACCAAGGGGAATGATATACATGCACGCAGTTTAACAGCACCCACTGTGGAAATAACGAACTACCTTACCCAGAAGGCAACTTACCAATGAAATTACAAAGACGGGATATCAAAGGTCAAGTTCAATCAGCTGTAAACGACGCGCATGGCCAGTGAGCAAGGGCGTGTTGCCCGAAACCGGTATGGCAATCTGTGTTGGGGGAATGAACACGTTGACTCCTGCTCCCTCAATAAATGAAAGGAGAAACTTCTACTTGTGTGGCGTCTCGCATTGGGCAACTTGGATTTTGGATTTTCAAGCGGCGTGCCTAGCCTCTGAGACGCTCTGCCGCGATAATAGCGGACCACGGCTCCGGACCCCTGGGGCCATGTGGAAGTGGCAGTTCCACTATTGCGGGACTTTTAATGCATGACGGCGTTGTTTTGTTCCTCCATGCAACCCACCAAGGGGAATGATATACATGCACGCAGTTTAACAGCACCCACTGTGGAAATAACGAACTACCTTACCCAGAGGGCAACTTACCAATGAAACTACAAAGACGGGATATTAAAGGTCAAGTTCATTCAGCTGTAAACGACGCGCATGGCCAGTGAGCAAGGACGTGTTGCCCGAAACCGGTATGGCAATCTGTGTTGGGGGAATGAACACGTTGACTCCTGCTCCCTCAATAAATGAAAGGAGAAAGTTCTACTTGTGTGGCGTCTCGCATTGGGCAACTTGGATTTTGGAGTTTGCAAGTGGCGTGCCTAGCCGCTGAGGCGCTCTGCCGCGATAATAGCGGACCACGGCTCCGGACCCCTGGGGCCATGTGGAAGTGGCAGTTCCACTATTGCGGGACTTTTAATGCATGACGGCGTTGTTTTGTTCTTCCATGCAACCCACCAAGGGGAATGATATACACGCACGCAGTTTAACAGCACCCACTGTGGAAATAACGAACAACCTTACCCAGAAGGCAACTTACCAATGAAACTACAAAGACGGGATATTAAAGGTCAAGTTCAATCAGCTGTAAACGACGCGCATGGCCAGTGAGCAAGGGCGTGTTGCCCAAAACCGGTATGGCAATCTGTGTTGGGGGAATGAACACTTTGACTCCTGCTCCGTCAATAAATGAAAGGAGAAACTTCTACTTGTGTGGCGTCTCGCTTTGGGCAACTTGGATTTTGGAATTTGCAAGCGGCGTGCCTAGCCGCTGAGACGCTCTGCCGCGATAATAGCAGACCATGGCTCCGGACCCCTGGGGCCATGTGGAAGTGGTAGTTCCACTATTGCGGGACATTTAATGCATGACGGCGTTGTTTTGTTCCTCCATGCAACCCACCAAGGGAAATGATATACATGCACGCAGTTTAACAGCACCGACTGTGGAAATAACGGACTACCTTACCTAGAAGGCAACTTACCAATGAAACTACAAAGACGGGATATTAAAGGTCAAGTTCAATCAGCTGTAAACGACGCGCATGGCCAGTGAGCAAGGGCGTGTTGCCCAAAACCGGTATGGCAATCTGTGTTGGGGGAATGAACACGTTGACTCCTGCTCCCTCAATAAATGAAAGGAGAAACTTCTACTTGTGTGGCGTCTCGCATTGGGCAACTTGGATTTTGGAATTTGCAAGTGGCGTGCCTAGCCGCTGACACGCTCTGCGGCGATAATAGCGGACCACGGCTCCGTACCCCTGGGGCCATGTGGAAGTGGCACTTCCCCTATTGCGGGACTTTTAATGCATGACAGCATTGTTTTGTTCCTCCATGCAACCCACCAAGGGGAATGATATACATGCACGCAGTTTAACAGCACCCACTGTGGAAATAACAAACTACCTTACCCAGAAGGCAACTTACCAATGAAACTACAAAGACGGGATATTAAAGGTCAAGTTCAATCAGCTGTAAACGACGCGCATGGCCAGTGAGCAAGGGCGTGTTGCCCGAAACCGGTATGGCAATCTGTGTTGGGGGAATGAACACGTTGACTCCTGCTCCCTCAATAAATGAAAGGAGAAACTTCTACTTGTGTAGCGTCTCGCATTGCGCAACTTGGATTTTGGAATTTGCAAGCGGCGTGCCTAGCCGCTGAGATGCTCTGCCGCGATAATAGCGGACCACGGCTCCGGACCCCTGGGGCCATGTGGAAGTGGCAGTTCCGCTATTGCGGGACTTTTAATGCATGACGGCGTTGTTTTGTTCCTCCATGCAACCCACCAAGGGGAATGATATACATGCATGCAGTTTAACAGCACCCACTGTGGAAACAACGAACTACCTTACCCACAAGGCAACTTACCAATGAAACTACAAAGACGGGATATTAAAGGTCAAGTTCAATCAGCTGTAAACGATGCGCATGGCCAGTAAGCAAGGGCGTGTTGCCCGAAACCGGTATGGCAATCTGTGTTGGGGGAATGAACACGTTGATTCCTGCTCCCTCAATAAATGAAAGGAGAAACTTCTACTTGTGTGGCGTCTCGCTTTGGGCAACTTGGATTTTGGAATTTGCAAACGGCGTGCCTAGCCGCTGAGACGCTCTGCCGCGATAATAGCGGACCACGGCTCCGGACCCCTGGGGCCATGTGGAAGTGGCAGTTCCACTATTGCGGGACTTTTAATACATGACGGCGTTGTTTTGTTCCTCCATGCAACCCACCAAGGGGAATGATATACATGCACGCAGTTTAACAGCACCCACTGTGGAAATAACGAACTACCTTACCCAGAAGGCAACTTACCAATGAAACTACAAAGACGGGATATTAAAGGTCAAGTTCAATCAGCTGTAAACGACGCGCATGGCCAGTGAGCACGGGCGTGTTGCCCGAAACCGGTATGGCAATCTGTGTTGGGGGAATGAACACGTTGACTCCTGCTCCCTCAATAAATGAAAGGAGAAACTTCTACTTGTGTGGCGTCTCGCATTGGGCAACTTGGATTTTGGAATTTGCAAGTGGCGTGCCTAGCCGCTGAGATGCTCTGCCGCGATAATAGCGGACCACGGCTCCGGACCCCTGGGACCATGTGGAAGTGGCAGTTCCACTATTGCGGGACTTTTAATGCATGACGGCGTTGTTTTGTTCCTCCATGCAACCCACCAAGGGGAATGATATACATGCACGCAGTTTAACAGCACCCACTGTGGAAATAACAAACTACCTTACCCAGAAGGCAACTTACCAATGAAACTACAAAGACGGGATATTAAAGGTCAAGTTCAATCAGCTGTAAACGACGCGCATGGCCAGTGAGCAAGGGCGTGTTGCCCGAAACCGGTATGGCAATCTGTGTTGGGGGAATGAACACGTTGACTCCTGCTCCCTCAATAAATGAAAGTAGAAACTTCTACTTGTGTGGCGTCTCACATTGGGCAACTTGGATTTTGGAATTTGCAAGTGGCGTGCCTAGCCTCTGAGACGCTCTGTCGCGATAATAGCGGACCACGGCTCTGGAACCCTGGGGCCATGTGGAAGTGGCAGTTCCACTATTGCGGGACTTTTAATGCATGACGGCGTTGTTTTGTTCCTCCATGCAACCCACCAAGGGGAATGATATACATGCACGCAGTTTAACAGCACCCACTGTGGAAATAACGAACTACCTTACCCAGAGGGCAACTTACCAATGAAACTACAAAGACGGGATATTAAAGGTCAAGTTCATTCAGCTGTAAACGACGCGCATGGCCAGTGAGCAAGGACGTGTTGCCCGAAACCGGTATGGCAATCTGTGTTGGGGGAATGAACACGTTGACTCCTGCTCCCTCAATAAATGAAAGGAGAAAGTTCTACTTGTGTGGCGTCTCGCATTGGGCAACTTGGATTTTGGAATTTGCAAGTGGCGTGCCTAGCCGCTGAGGCGCTCTGCCGCGATAATAGCGGACCACGGCTCCGGACCCCTGGGGCCATGTGGAAGTGGCAGTTCCACTATTGCGGGACTTTTAATGCATGACGGCGTTGTTTTGTTCTTCCATGCAACCCACCAAGGGGAATGATATACATGCACGCAGTTTAACAGCACCCACTGTGGAAATAACGAACAACCTTACCCAGAAGGCAACTTACCAATGAAACTACAAAGACGGGATATTAAAGGTCAAGTTCAATCAGCTGTAAACGACGCGCATGGCCAGTGAGCAAGGGCGTGTTGCCCAAAACCGGTATGGCAATCTGTGTTGGGGGAATGAACACTTTGACTCCTGCTCCGTCAATAAATGAAAGGAGAAACTTCTACTTGTGTGGCGTCTCGCTTTGGGCAACTTGGATTTTGGAATTTGCAAGCGGCGTGCCTAGCCGCTGAGACGCTCTGCCGCGATAATAGCAGACCATGGCTCCGGACCCCTGGGGCCATGTGGAAGTGGTAGTTCCACTATTGCGGGACATTTAATGCATGACGGCGTTGTTTTGTTCCTCCATGCAACCCACCAAGGGAAATGATATACATGCACGCAGTTTAACAGCACCCACTGTGGAAATAACGAACTACCTTACTCAGAGGGCAACTTACCAATGAAACTGTAAAGACGGGATATTAAAGGTCAAGTTCAATCAGCTGTAAACGACGCGCATGGCCAGTGAGCAAGGGCGTGTTGCCCAAAACCGGTATGGCAATCTGTGTTGGGGGAATGAACACGTTGACTCCTGCTCCCTCAATAAATGAAAGGAGAAACTTCTACTTGTGTGGCGTCTCGCATTGGGCAACTTGGATTTTGGAATTTGCAAGTGGCGTGCCTAGCCGCTGACACGCTCTGCGGCGATAATAGCGGACCACGGCTCCGTACCCCTGGGGCCATGTGGAAGTGGCACTTCCCCTATTGCGGGACTTTTAATGCATGACAGCATTGTTTTGTTCCTCCATGCAACCCACCAAGGGGAATGATATACATGCACGCAGTTTAACAGCACGCACTGTGGTGATAACGAACTACCTTACCCAGAAGGCAACTTACGAATGAAAATACAAAGACGGGATATTAAAGGTCAAGTTCAATCAGCTGTAAACAACGCGCATGGCCAGTGAGCAAGGGCGTGTTGCCCGAAACCGGTATGGCAATCTGTGTTGGGGGAATGAACACGTTGACTCCTGCTCCCTCAATAAATGAAAGGAGAAACTTCTACTTGCGTGGCGTCTCGCATTGGGCATCTTGGATTTTGGAATTTGCAAGTGGCGTGCCTAGCCGCTGAGATGCTCTGCCGCGATAATAGCGGACCACGGCTCCGGACCCCTGGGACCATGTGGAAGTGGCAGTTCCACTATTGCGGGACTTTTAATGCATGACGGCGTTGTTTTGTTCCTCCATGCAACCCACCAAGGGGAATGATATACATGCACGCAGTTTAACAGCACGCACTGTGGTGATAACGAACTACCTTACCCAGAAGGCAACTTACGAATGAAACTACAAAGACGGGATATTAAAGGTCAAGTTCAATCAGCTGTAAACAACGCGCATGGCCAGTGAGCAAGGGCGTGTTGCCCGAAACCGGTATGGCAATCTGTGTTGGGGGAATGAACACGTTGACTCCTGCTCCCTCAATAAATGAAAGGAGAAACTTCTACTTGTGTGGCGTCTCGCATTGGGCAACTTGGATTTTGGAATTTGCAAGCGGCGTGCCTAGCCACTGAGACGCTCTGCCGCGATAATAGCGGACCACGGCTCCGGACCCCTGGGGCCATGTGGAAGGGACAGTTCCACGATTGCGGACTTTTAATGCATGACGGCGTTGTTTTGTTCCTCCATGCAACCCACCAAGGGGAATGATATACATGCACGCAGTTTAACAGCACCCACTGTGGAAATAACGGACTACCTTACCCAGAAGGGAACTTACCAATGAAACTACAAAGATGGGATATTAAAGGTCAAGTTCAATCAGCTGTAAACGACGCGCATGGCCAGTGAGCAAGGGCGTGTTGCCCGAAACCGGTATGGCAATCTGTGTTGGGGGAATGAACGCGTTGACTCCTGCTCCCTCAATAAATGAAAGGAGAAACTTCTACTTGTGTGGCGTCTCGCATTGGGCAACTTGGATTTTGGAATTTGCAAGCGGCGTGCCTAGCCGCTGAGACGCTCTGCCGCGATAACAGCGGACCACGGCTCCGGACCCCTGGGGCCATGTGGAAGTGGCAGTTCCACTATTGCGGGACTTTTAATGCATGACGGCGTTGTTTTGTTCCTCCATGCAACCCACCAAGGGGAATGATATACATGCACACAGTTTAACAGCACCAACTGTGGAAATAATGAACTACCTTACCCAGAAGGCAACTTACCAATGGAACTACAAAGACGGGATATTAAAGGTCAAGTTCAATCAGCTGTAAACGACGCGCATGGCCAGTGAGCAAGGGCGTGTTGCCCAAAACCGGTATGGCAATCTGTGTTGGGGGAATGAACACTTTGACTCCTGCTCCGTCAATAAATGAAAGGAGAAACTTCTACTTGTGTGGCGTCTCGCTTTGGGCAACTTGGATTTTGGAATTTGCAAGCGGCGTGCCTAGCCGCTGAGACGCTCTGCCGCGATAACAGCGGACCACGGCTCCGGACCCCTGGGGCCATGTGGAAGTGGCAGTTCCACTATTGCGGGACATTTAATGCATGACGGCGTTGTTTTGTTCCTCCATGCAACCCACCAAGGGAAATGATATACATGCACGCAGTTTAACAGCACCGACTGTGGAAATAACGGACTACCTTACCTAGAAGGCAACTTACCAATGAAACTACAAAGACGGGATATTAAAGGTCAAGTTCAATCAGCTGTAAACGACGCGCATGGCCAGTGAGCAAGGGCGTGTTGCCCAAAACCGGTATGGCAATCTGTGTTGGGGGAATGAACACGTTGACTCCTGCTCCCTCAATAAATGAAAGGAGAAACTTCTACTTGTGTGGCGTCTCGCATTGGGCAACTTGGATTTTGGAATTTGCAAGTGGCGTGCCTAGCCGCTGACACGCTCTGCGGCGATAATAGCGGACCACGGCTCCGTACCCCTGGGGCCATGTGGAAGTGGCACTTCCCCTATTGCGGGACTTTTAATGCATGACAGCGTTGTTTTGTTCCTCCATGCAACCCACCAAGGGGAATGATATACATGCACACAGTTTAACAGCACCCACTGTGGAAATAACAAACTACCTTACCCAGAAGGCAACTTACCAATGAAACTACAAAGACGGGATATTAAAGGTCAAGTTCAATCAGCTGTAAACGACGCGCATGGCCAGTGAGCAAGGGCGTGTTGCCCGAAACCGGTATGGCAATCTGTGTTGGGGGAATGAACACGTTGAATCCTGCTCCCTCAATAAATGAAAGTAGAAACTTCTACTTGTGTGGCGTCTCGCATTGGGCAACTTGGATTTTGGAATTTGCAAGCGGCGTGCCTAGCCTCTGAGACGCTCTGTCGCGATAATAGCGGACCACGGCTCTGGAACCCTGGGGCCATGTGGAAGTGGCAGTTCCACTATTGCGGGACTTTTAATGCATGACGGCGTTGTTTTGTTCCTCCACGCAACCCACCAAGGGGAATGATATACATGCACGCAGTTTAACAGCACCCACTGTGGAAATAACGAACTACCTTGCCCAGAGGGCAACTTACCAATGAAACTACAAAGACGGGATATTAAAGGTCAAGTTCATTCAGCTGTAAATGACGCGCATGGCCAGTGAGCAAGGGCGTGTTGCCCGAAACCGGTATGGCAATCTGTGTTGGGGGAATGAACACGTTGACTCCTGCTCCCTCAATAAATGAAAGTAGAAACTTCTACTTGTGCGGCGTCTCGCATTGGGCAACTTGGATTTTGGAATTTGCAAGCGGCGTGCCTAGCCTCTGAGACGCTCTGTCGCGATAATAGCGGACCACGGCTCCGGAACCCTGGGGCCATGTGGAAGTGGCAGTTCCACTATTGCGGGACTTTTAATGCATGACGGCGTTGTTCTGTTCCTCCATGCAACCCACCAAGGGGAATGATATACATGCACGCAGTTTAACAGCACCCACTGTGGAAATAACGAACTACCTTACCCAGAAGGCAACTTACCAATGAAACTACAAAGACGGAACATCAAAGGTCAAGTTTAATCAGTTGTAAACGACGCGCATGGCCAGTGAGCAAGGGCGTGTTGCCCGAAACCGGTATGGCAATCTGTGTTGGGGGAATGAACACGTTGACTCCTGCTCCCTCAATAAATGAAAGGAGAAACTTCTACTTGTGTGGCGTCTCGCATTGGGCAACTTGGATTTTGGATTTTCAAGCGGCGTGCCTAGCCTCTGAGACGCTCTGCCGCGATTATAGCGGACCACGGCTCCGGACGCCTGGGGCCATGTGGAAGTGGCAGTTCCACTATTGCGGGACTTTTAATGCATGACGGCGTTGTTTTGTTCCTCCATGCAACCCACCAAGGGGAATGATATACATGCACGCAGTTTAACAGCACGCACTGTGGTGATAACGAACTACCTTACCCAGAAGGCAACTTACGAATGAAACTACAAAGAGGGGATATTAAAGGTCAAGTTCAATCAGCTGTAAACAACGCGCATGGCCAGTGAGCAAGGGCGTGTTGCCCGACACCGGTATGGCAATCTGTGTTGGGGGAATGAACACGTTGACTCCTGCTCCCTCAATAAATGAAAGGAGAAACTTCTACTTGTGTGGCGTCTCGCATTGGGCAACTTGGATTTTGGAATTTGCAAGCGGCGTGCCTAGCCACTGAGACGCTCTGCCGCGATAATAGTGGACCACGGCTCCGGACCCCTGGGGCCATGTGGAAGGGACAGTTCCACGATTGCGGACTTTTAATGCATGACGGCGTTGTTTTGTTCCTCCATGCAACCCACCAAGGGGAATGATATACATGCACGCAGTTTAACAGCACCCACTGTGGAAATAACGGACTACCTTACCCAGAAGGGAACTTACCAATGAAACTACAAAGATGGGATATTAAAGGTCAAGTTCAATCAGCTGTAAACGACGCGCATGGCCAGTGAGCAAGGGCGTGTTGCCCGAAACCGGTATGGCAATCTGTGTTGGGGGAATGAACGCGTTGACTCCTGCTCCCTCAATAAATGAAAGGAGAAACTTCTACTTGTGTGGCGTCTCGCATTGGGCAACTTGGATTTTGGAATTTGCAAGCGGCGTGCCTAGCCGCTGAGACGCTCTGCCGCGATAACAGCGGACCACGGCTCCGGACCCCTGGGGCCATGTGGAAGTGGCAGTTCCACTATTGCGGGACTTTTAATGCATGATGGCGTTGTTTTGTTCCTCCATGCAACCCACCAAGGGGAATGATATACATGCACACAGTTTAACAGCACCAACTGTGGAAATAATGAACTACCTTACCCAGAAGGCAACTTACCAATGGAACTACAAAGACGGGATATTAAAGGTCAAGTTCAATCAGCTGTAAACGACGCGCATGGCCAGTGAGCAAGGGCGTGTTGCCCAAAACCGGTATGGCAATCTGTGTTGGGGGAATGAACACTTTGACTCCTGCTCCGTCAATAAATGAAAGGAGAAACTTCTACTTGTGTGGCGTCTCGCATTGGGCAACTTGGATTTTGGAATTTGCAAGTGGCGTGCCTAGCCGCTGACACGCTCTGCGGCGATAATAGCGGACCACGGCTCCGTACCCCTGGGGCCATGTGGAAGTGGCACTTCCCCTATTGCGGGACTTTTAATGCATGACAGCGTTGTTTTGTTCCTCCATGCAACCCACCAAGGGGAATGATATACATGCACGCAGTTTAACAGCACCCACTGTGGAAATAACAAACTACCTTACCCAGAAGGCAACTTACCAATGAAACTACAAAGACGGGATATTAAAGGTCAAGTTCAATCAGCTGTAAACGACGCGCATGGCCAGTGAGCAAGGGCGTGTTGCCCGAAACCGGTATGGCAATCTGTGTTGGGGGAATGAACACGTTGACTCCTGCTCCCTCAATAAATGAAAGTAGAAACTTCTACTTGTGTGGCGTCTCGCATTGGGCAACTTGGATTTTGGAATTTGCAAGCGGCGTGCCTAGCCTCTGAGACGCTCTGTCGCGATAATAGCGGACCACGGCTCTGGAACCCTGGGGCCATGTGGAAGTGGCAGTTCCACTATTGCGGGACTTTTAATGCATGACGGCGTTGTTTTGTTCCTCCATGCAACCCACCAAGGGGAATGATATACATGCACGCAGTTTAACAGCACCCACTGTGGAAATAACGAACTACCTTACCCAGAGGGCAACTTACCAATGAAACTACAAAGACGGGATATTAAAGGTCAAGTTCATTCAGCTGTAAATGACGCGCATGGCCAGTGAGCAAGGGCGTGTTGCCCGAAACCGGTATGGCAATCTGTGTTGGGGGAATGAACACGTTGACTCCTGCTCCCTCAATAAATGAAAGTAGAAACTTCTACTTGTGTGGCGTCTCGCATTGGGCAACTTGGATTTTGGAATTTGCAAGCGGCGTGCCTAGCCTCTGAGACGCTCTGTCTCGATAATAGCGGACCACGGCTCCGGAACCCTGGGGCCATGTGGAAGTGGCAGTTCCACTATTGCGGGACTTTTAATGCATGACGGCGTTGTTCTGTTCCTCCATGCAACCCACCAAGGGGAATGATATACATGCACGCAGTTTAACAGCACCCACTGTGGAAATAACGAACTACCTTACCCAGAAGGCAACTTACCAATGAAACTACAAAGACGGAACATCAAAGGTCAAGTTTAATCAGTTGTAAACGACGCGCATGGCCAGTGAGCAAGGGCGTATTGCCCGAAACCGGTATGGCAATCTGTGTTGGGGGAATGAACACGTTGACTCCTGCTCCCTCAATAAATGAAAGTAGAAACTTCTACTTGTGTGGCGTCTCGCATTGGGCAACTTGGATTTTGGAATTTGCAAGCGGCGTGCCTAGCCTCTGAGACGCTCTGCCGCGATAATAGCGGACCACGGCTCCGGAACCCTGGGGCCATGTGGAAGTGGCAGTTCCACTATTGCGGGACTTTTAATGCATGACGGCGTTGTTTTGTTCCTCCATGCAACCCACCAAGGGGAATGATATACATGCACGCAGTTTAACAGCACGCACTGTGGTGATAACGAACTACCTTACCCAGAAGGCAACTTACGAATGAAACTACAAAGACGGGATATTAAAGGTCAAGTTCAATCAGCTGTAAACAACGCGCATGGCCAGTGAGCAAGGGCGTGTTGCCCGACACCGGTATGGCAATCTGTGTTGGGGGAATGAACACGTTGACTCCTGCTCCCTCAATAAATGAAAGGAGAAACTTCTACTTGTGTGGCGTCTCGCATTGGGCAACTTGGATTTTGGAATTTGCAAGCGGCGTGCCTAGCCACTGAGACGCTCTGCCGCGATAATAGCGGACCACGGCTCCGGACCCCTGGGGCCATGTGGAAGGGACAGTTCCACGATTGCGGACTTTTAATGCATGACGGCGTTGTTTTGTTCCTCCATGCAACCCACCAAGGGGAATGATATACATGCACGCAGTTTAACAGCACCCACTGTGGAGATAACGGACTACCTTACCCAGAAGGGAACTTACCAATGAAACTACAAAGATGGGATATTAAAGGTCAAGTTCAATCAGCTGTAAACGACGCGCATGGCCAGTGAGCAAGGGCGTGTTGCCCGAAACCGGTATGGCAATCTGTGTTGGGGGAATGAACGCGTTGACTCCTGCTCCCTCAATAAATGAAAGGAGAAACTTCTACTTGTGTGGCGTCTCGCATTGGGCAACTTGGATTTTGAAATTTGCAAGCGGCGTGCCTAGCCGCTGAGACGCTCTGCCGCGATAACAGCGGACCACGGCTCCGGACCCCTGGGGCCATGTGGAAGTGGCAGTTCCACTATTGCGGGACTTTTAATGCATGATGGCGTTGTTTTGTTCCTCCATGCAACCCACCAAGGGGAATGATATACATGCACACAGTTTAACAGCACCAACTGTGGAAATAATGAACTACCTTACCCAGAAGGCAACTTACCAATGGAACTACAAAGACGGGATATTAAAGGTCAAGTTCAATCAGCTGTAAACGACGCGCATGGCCAGTGAGCAAGGGCGTGTTGCCCAAAACCGGTATGGCAATCTGTGTTGGGGGAATGAACACTTTGACTCCTGCTCCGTCAATAAATGAAAGGGGAAACTTCTACTTGTGTGGCGTCTCGCATTGGGCAACTTGGATTTTGGAATTTGCAAGCGGCGTGCCTAGCCGCTGAGACGCTCTGCCGCGATAACAGCGGACCACGGCTCCGGACCCCTGGGGCCATGTGGAAGTGGCAGTTCCACTATTGCGGGACATTTAATGCATGACGGCGTTGTTTTGTTCCTCCATGCAACCCACCAAGGGAAATGATATACATGCACGCAGTTTAACAGCACCGACTGTGGAAATAACGGACTACCTTACCTAGAAGGCAACTTACCAATGAAACTACAAAGACGGGATATTAAAGGTCAAGTTCAATCAGCTGTAAACGACGCGCATGGCCAGTGAGCAAGGGCGTGTTGCCCAAAACCGGTATGGCAATCTGTGTTGGGGGAATGAACACGTTGACTCCTGCTCCCTCAATAAATGAAAGGAGAAACTTCTACTTGTGTGGCGTCTCGCATTGGGCAACTTGGATTTTGGAATTTGCAAGTGGCGTGCCTAGCCGCTGACACGCTCTGCGGCGATAATAGCGGACCACGGCTCCGTACCCCTGGGGCCATGTGGAAGTGGCACTTCCCCTATTGCGGGACTTTTAATGCATGACAGCGTTGTTTTGTTCCTCCATGCAACCCACCAAGGGGAATGATATACATGCACGCAGTTTAACAGCACCCACTGTGGAAATAACGAACTACCTTACCCAGAGGGCAACTTACCAATGAAACTACAAAGACAGGATATTAAAGGTCAAGTTCATTCAGCTGTAAATGACGCGCATGGCCAGTGAGCAAGGGCGTGTTGCCCGAAACCGGTATGGCAATCTGTGTTGGGGGAATGAACACGTTGACTCCTGCTCCCTCAATAAATGAAAGTAGAAACTTCTACTTGTGTGGCGTCTCGCATTGGGCAACTTGGATTTTGGAATTTGCAAGCGGCGTGCCTAGCCTCTGAGACGCTCTGTCGCGATAATAGCGGACCACGGCTCCGGAACCCTGGGGCCATGTGGAAGTGGCAGTTCCACTATTGCGGGACTTTTAATGCATGACGGCGTTGTTCTGTTCCTCCATGCAACCCACCAAGGGGAATGATATACATGCACGCAGTTTAACAGCACCCACTGTGGAAATAACGAACTACCTTACCCAGAAGGCAACTTACCAATGAAACTACAAAGACGGAATATCAAAGGTCAAGTTTAATCAGTTGTAAACGACGCGCATGGCCAGTGAGCAAGGGCGTGTTGCCCGAAACCGGTATGGCAATCTGTGTTGGGGGAATGAACACGTTGACTCCTGCTCCCTCAATAAATGAAAGGAGAAACTTCTACTTGTGTGGCGTCTCGCATTGGGCAACTTGGATTTTGGATTTTCAAGCGGCGTGCCTAGCCTCTGAGACGCTCTGCCGCGATTATAGCGGACCACGGCTCCGGACCCCTGGGGCCATGTGGAAGTGGCAGTTCCACTATTGCGGGACTTTTAATGCATAACGGCGTTGTTTTGTTCCTCCATGCAACCCACCAAGGGGAATGATATACATGCACGCAGTTTAACAGCACCCACTGTGGAAATAACGAACTACCTTACCCAGAGGGCAACTTACCAATGAAACTACAAAGACGGGATATTAAAGGTCAAGTTCATTCAGCTGTAAACGACGCGCATGGCCAGTGAGCAAGGGCGTGTTGCCCGAAACCGGTATGGCAATCTGTGTTGGGGGAATGAACACGTTGGCTCCTGCTCCCTCAATAAATGAAAGTAGAAACTTCTACTTGTGTGGCGTCTCGCATTGGGCAACTTGGATTTTGGAATTTGCAAGCGGTGTGCCTAGCCGCTGAGACGCTTTGCCGCGATAATAGCGGACCACGGCTCCGAACCCCTGGGGCCATGTGGAAGTGGCAGTTCCACTATTGCG
Organism: Triturus cristatus; assembly: GCF_964204655.1. Classification (NCBI taxonomy): domain Eukaryota; kingdom Metazoa; phylum Chordata; class Amphibia; order Caudata; family Salamandridae; genus Triturus; species Triturus cristatus. The sequence goes on from NC_140579.1 coordinate 196,232,310, forward strand.
GGACTTTTAATGCATGACGGCGTTGTTTTGTTCCTCCATGCAACCCACCAAGGGGAATGATATACATGCACGCAGTTTAACAGCACGCACTGTGGTGATAACGAACTACCTTACCCAGAAGGCAACTTACGAATGAAACTACAAAGACGGAATATCAAACGTCAAGTTCAATCAGCTGTAAACGACGCGCATGGCCAGTGAGCAAGGGCGTGTTGCCCGAAACCGGTATGGCAATCTGTGTTGGGGGAATGAACACGTTGACTCCTGCTCCCTCAATAAATGAAAGGAGAAACTTCTACTTGTGTGGCGTCTCGCATTGGGCAACTTGGATTTTGGATTTTCAAGCGGCGTGCCTAGCCTCTGAGACGCTCTGCCGCGAATATAGCGGACCACAGCTCCGGACCCCTGGGGCCATGTGGAAGTGGCAGTTCCACTATTGTGGGACTTTTAATGCATGACGGCGTTGTTTTGTTCCTCCATGCAACCCACCAAGGGGAATGATATACATGCACACAGTTTAACAGCACCCACTGTGGAAATAACGAACTACCTTACCCAGAGGGCAACTTACCAATGAAACTACAAAGACGGGATATTAAAGGTCAAGTTCATTCAGCTGTAAATGACGCGCATGGCCAGTGAGCAAGGGCGTGTTGCCCGAAACCGGTATGGCAATCTGTGTTGGGGGAATGAACACGTTGACTCCTGCTCCCTCAATAAATGAAAGTAGAAACTTCTACTTGTGTGGCGTCTCGCATTGGGCAACTTGGATTTTGGAATTTGCAAGCGGCGTGCCTAGCCTCTGAGACGCTCTGTCGCGATAATAGCGGACCACGGCTCCGGAACCCTGGGGCCATGTGGAAGTGGCAGTTCCACTATTGCTGGACTTTTAATGCATGACGGCGTTGTTCTGTTCCTCCATGCAACCCACCAAGGGGAATGATATACATGCATGCAGTTTAACAGCACCCACTGTGGAAATAACGAACTACCTTACCCAGAAGGCAACTTACCAATGAAACTACAAAGACGGAATATCAAAGGTCAAGTTTAATCAGTTGTAAACGACGCGCATGGCCAGTGAGCAAGGGCGTGTTGCCCGAAACCGGTATGGCAATCTGTGTTGGGGGAATGAACACGTTGACTCCTGCTCCCTCAATAAATGAAAGGAGAAACTTCTACTTGTGTGGCGTCTCGCATTGGGCAACTTGGATTTTGGATTTTCAAGCGGCGTGCCTAGCCTCTGAGACGCTCTGCCGCGATTATAGCGGACCACGGCTCCGGACCCCTGGGGCCATGTGGAAGTGGCAGTTCCACTATTGTGGGACTTTTAATGCATGACGGCGTTGTTTTGTTCCTCCATGCAACCCACCAAGGGGAATGATATACATGCACGCAGTTTAACAGCACCCACTGTGGAAATAACGAACTACCTTACCCAGAGGGCAACTTACCAATGAAACTACAAAGACGGGATATTAAAGGTCAAGTTCATTCAGCTGTAAATGACGCGCATGGCCAGTGAGCAAGGGCGTGTTGCCCGAAACCGGTATGGCAATCTGTGTTGGGGGAATGAACACGTTGACTCCTGCTCCCTCAATAAATGAAAGTAGAAACTTCTACTTGTGTGGCGTCTCGCATTGGGCAACTTGGATTTTGGAATTTGCAAGCGGCGTGCCTAGCCTCTGAGACGCTCTGTCGCGATAATAGCGGACCACGGCTCCGGAACCCTGGGGCCATGTGGAAGTGGCAGTTCCACTATTGCGGGACTTTTAATGCATGACGGCGTTGTTCTGTTCCTCCATGCAACCCACCAAGGGGAATGATATACATGCACGCAGTTTAACAGCACCCACTGTGGAAATAACAAACTACCTTACCCAGAAGGCAACTTACCAATGAAACTACAAAGACGGAATATCAAAGGTCAAGTTTAATCAGTTGTAAACGACGCGCATGGCCAGTGAGCAAGGGCGTGTTGCCCGAAACCGGTATGGCAATCTGTGTTGGGGGAATGAACACGTTGACTCCTGCTCCCTCAATAAATGAAAGGAGAAACTTCTACTTGTGTGGCGTCTCGCATTGGGCAACTTGGATTTTGGATTTTCAAGCGGCGTGCCTAGCCTCTGAGACGCTCTGCCGCGATTATAGCGGACCACGGCTCCGGACCCCTGGGGCCATGTGGAAGTGGCAGTTCCACTATTGCGGGACTTTTAATGCATAACGGCGTTGTTTTGTTCCTCCATGCAACCCACCAAGGGGAATGATATACATGCACGCAGTTTAACAGCACCCACTGTGGAAATAACGAACTACCTTACCCAGAGGGCAACTTACCAATGAAACTACAAAGACGGGATATTAAAGATCAAGTTCATTCAGCTGTAAACGACGCGCATGGCCAGTGAGCAAGGGCGTGTTGCCCGAAACCGGTATGGCAATCTGTGTTGGGGGAATGAACACGTTGACTCCTGCTCCCTCAATAAATGAAAGTAGAAACTTCTACTTGTGTGGCGTCTCGCATTGGGCAACTTGGATTTTGGAATTTGCAAGCGGTGTGCCTAGCCGCTGAGACGCTTTGCCGCGATAATAGCGGACCACGGCTCCGAACCCCTGGGGCCATGTGGAAGTGGCAGTTCCACTATTGCGGGACTTTTAATGCATGACGGCGTTGTTTTGTTCCTCCATGCAACCCACCAAGGGGAATGATATACATGCACGCAGTTTAACAGCACCCACTGTGGAAATAACGAACTACCTTACCCAGAAGGCAACTTACCAATGAAACTACAAAGACGGGATATCAAAGGTCAAGTTCAATCAGCTGTAAACGACGCGCATGGCCAGTGAGCAAGGGCGTGTTGCCCGAAACCGGTATGGCAATCTGTGTTGGGGGAATGAACACGTTGACTCCTGCTCCCTCAATAAATGAAAGGAGAAACTTCTACTTGTGTGGCGTCTCGCATTGGGCAACTTGGATTTTGGATTTTCAAGCGGCGTGCCTAGCCTCTGAGACGCTCTGCCGCGATAATAGCTGACCACGGCTCCGGAACCCTGGGGCCATGTGGAAGTGGCAGTTCCACTATTGCGGGACTTTTAATGCATGACGGCGTTGTTTTGTTCCTCCATGCAACCCACCAAGGGGAATGATATACATGCACGCAGTTTAACAGCACCCACTGTGGAAATAACGAACTACCTTACCCAGAGGGCAACTTACCAATGAAACTACAAAGACGGGATATTAAAGGTCAAGTTCATTCAGCTGTAAACGACGCGCATGGCCAGTGAGCAAGGGAGTGTTGCCCGAAACCGGTATGGCAATCTGTGTTTGGGGAATGAACACGTTGACTCCTGCTCCCTCAATAAATGAAAGGAGAAAGTTCTACTTGTGTGGCGTCTCGCATTGGGCAACTTGGATTTTGGAATTTGCAAGTGGCGTGCCTAGCCGCTGAGGCGCTCTGCCGCGATAATAGCGGACCATGGCTCCGGACCCCTGGGGCCATGTGGAAGTGGCAGTTCCACTATTGCGGGACTTTTAATGCATGACGGCGTTGTTTTGTTCTTCCATGCAACCCACCAAGGGGAATGATATACATGCACGCAGTTTAACAGCACCCACTGTGGAAATAACGAACAACCTTACCCAGAAGGCAACTTACCAATGAAACTACAAAGACGGGATATTAAAGGTCAAGTTCAATCAGCTGTAAATGACGCGCATGGCCAGTGAGCAAGGGCGTGTTGCCCGAAACCGGTATGGCAATCTGTGTTGGGGGAATGAACACGTTGACTCCTGCTCCGTAAATAAATGAAAGGAGAAACTTCTACTTGTGTGGCGTCTCGCTTCGGGCAACTTGGATTTTGGAATTTGCAAGCGGCGTGCCTAGCCGCTGAGACGCTCTGCCGCGATAATAGCGGACCACGGCTCCGGACCCCTGGGGCCATGTGGAAGTGGCACTTCCACTATTGCGGGACTTTTAATGCATGACAGCGTTGTTTTGTTCCTCCATGCAACCCACCAAGGGGAATGATATACATGCACGCAGTTTAACAGCACCCACTGTGGAAATAACGAACTACCTTACCCAGAAGGCAACTTACCAATGAAACTACAAAGACGGGATATCAAAGGTCAAGTTCAATCAGCTGTAAACGACGCGCATGGCCAGTGAGCAAGGGCGTGTTGCCCGAAACCGGTATGGCAATCTGTGTTGGGGGAATGAACACGTTGACTCCTGCTCCCTCAATAAATGAAAGGAGAAACTTCTACTTGTGTGGCGTCTCGCATTGGGCAACTTGGATTTTGGAATTTGCAAGCGGTGTGCCTAGCCGCTGAGACGCTTTGCCGCGATAATAGCGGACCACGGCTCCGAACCCCTGGGGCCATGTGGAAGTGGCAGTTCCACTATTGCGGGACTTTTAATGCATGACGGCGTTGTTTTGTTCCTCCATGCAACCCACCAAGGGGAATGATATACATGCACGCAGTTTAACAGCACCCACTGTGGAAATAACGAACTACCTTACCCAGAAGGCAACTTACCAATGAAATTACAAAGACGGGATATCAAAGGTCAAGTTCAATCAGCTGTAAACGACGCGCATGGCCAGTGAGCAAGGGCGTGTTGCCCGAAACCGGTATGGCAATCTGTGTTGGGGGAATGAACACGTTGACTCCTGCTCCCTCAATAAATGAAAGGAGAAACTTCTACTTGTGTGGCGTCTCGCATTGGGCAACTTGGATTTTGGATTTTCAAGCGGCGTGCCTAGCCTCTGAGACGCTCTGCCGCGATAATAGCGGACCACGGCTCCGGACCCCTGGGGCCATGTGGAAGTGGCAGTTCCACTATTGCGGGACTTTTAATGCATGACGGCGTTGTTTTGTTCCTCCATGCAACCCACCAAGGGGAATGATATACATGCACGCAGTTTAACAGCACCCACTGTGGAAATAACGAACTACCTTACCCAGAGGGCAACTTACCAATGAAACTACAAAGACGGGATATTAAAGGTCAAGTTCATTCAGCTGTAAACGACGCGCATGGCCAGTGAGCAAGGACGTGTTGCCCGAAACCGGTATGGCAATCTGTGTTGGGGGAATGAACACGTTGACTCCTGCTCCCTCAATAAATGAAAGGAGAAAGTTCTACTTGTGTGGCGTCTCGCATTGGGCAACTTGGATTTTGGAGTTTGCAAGTGGCGTGCCTAGCCGCTGAGGCGCTCTGCCGCGATAATAGCGGACCACGGCTCCGGACCCCTGGGGCCATGTGGAAGTGGCAGTTCCACTATTGCGGGACTTTTAATGCATGACGGCGTTGTTTTGTTCTTCCATGCAACCCACCAAGGGGAATGATATACACGCACGCAGTTTAACAGCACCCACTGTGGAAATAACGAACAACCTTACCCAGAAGGCAACTTACCAATGAAACTACAAAGACGGGATATTAAAGGTCAAGTTCAATCAGCTGTAAACGACGCGCATGGCCAGTGAGCAAGGGCGTGTTGCCCAAAACCGGTATGGCAATCTGTGTTGGGGGAATGAACACTTTGACTCCTGCTCCGTCAATAAATGAAAGGAGAAACTTCTACTTGTGTGGCGTCTCGCTTTGGGCAACTTGGATTTTGGAATTTGCAAGCGGCGTGCCTAGCCGCTGAGACGCTCTGCCGCGATAATAGCAGACCATGGCTCCGGACCCCTGGGGCCATGTGGAAGTGGTAGTTCCACTATTGCGGGACATTTAATGCATGACGGCGTTGTTTTGTTCCTCCATGCAACCCACCAAGGGAAATGATATACATGCACGCAGTTTAACAGCACCGACTGTGGAAATAACGGACTACCTTACCTAGAAGGCAACTTACCAATGAAACTACAAAGACGGGATATTAAAGGTCAAGTTCAATCAGCTGTAAACGACGCGCATGGCCAGTGAGCAAGGGCGTGTTGCCCAAAACCGGTATGGCAATCTGTGTTGGGGGAATGAACACGTTGACTCCTGCTCCCTCAATAAATGAAAGGAGAAACTTCTACTTGTGTGGCGTCTCGCATTGGGCAACTTGGATTTTGGAATTTGCAAGTGGCGTGCCTAGCCGCTGACACGCTCTGCGGCGATAATAGCGGACCACGGCTCCGTACCCCTGGGGCCATGTGGAAGTGGCACTTCCCCTATTGCGGGACTTTTAATGCATGACAGCATTGTTTTGTTCCTCCATGCAACCCACCAAGGGGAATGATATACATGCACGCAGTTTAACAGCACCCACTGTGGAAATAACAAACTACCTTACCCAGAAGGCAACTTACCAATGAAACTACAAAGACGGGATATTAAAGGTCAAGTTCAATCAGCTGTAAACGACGCGCATGGCCAGTGAGCAAGGGCGTGTTGCCCGAAACCGGTATGGCAATCTGTGTTGGGGGAATGAACACGTTGACTCCTGCTCCCTCAATAAATGAAAGGAGAAACTTCTACTTGTGTAGCGTCTCGCATTGCGCAACTTGGATTTTGGAATTTGCAAGCGGCGTGCCTAGCCGCTGAGATGCTCTGCCGCGATAATAGCGGACCACGGCTCCGGACCCCTGGGGCCATGTGGAAGTGGCAGTTCCGCTATTGCGGGACTTTTAATGCATGACGGCGTTGTTTTGTTCCTCCATGCAACCCACCAAGGGGAATGATATACATGCATGCAGTTTAACAGCACCCACTGTGGAAACAACGAACTACCTTACCCACAAGGCAACTTACCAATGAAACTACAAAGACGGGATATTAAAGGTCAAGTTCAATCAGCTGTAAACGATGCGCATGGCCAGTAAGCAAGGGCGTGTTGCCCGAAACCGGTATGGCAATCTGTGTTGGGGGAATGAACACGTTGATTCCTGCTCCCTCAATAAATGAAAGGAGAAACTTCTACTTGTGTGGCGTCTCGCTTTGGGCAACTTGGATTTTGGAATTTGCAAACGGCGTGCCTAGCCGCTGAGACGCTCTGCCGCGATAATAGCGGACCACGGCTCCGGACCCCTGGGGCCATGTGGAAGTGGCAGTTCCACTATTGCGGGACTTTTAATACATGACGGCGTTGTTTTGTTCCTCCATGCAACCCACCAAGGGGAATGATATACATGCACGCAGTTTAACAGCACCCACTGTGGAAATAACGAACTACCTTACCCAGAAGGCAACTTACCAATGAAACTACAAAGACGGGATATTAAAGGTCAAGTTCAATCAGCTGTAAACGACGCGCATGGCCAGTGAGCACGGGCGTGTTGCCCGAAACCGGTATGGCAATCTGTGTTGGGGGAATGAACACGTTGACTCCTGCTCCCTCAATAAATGAAAGGAGAAACTTCTACTTGTGTGGCGTCTCGCATTGGGCAACTTGGATTTTGGAATTTGCAAGTGGCGTGCCTAGCCGCTGAGATGCTCTGCCGCGATAATAGCGGACCACGGCTCCGGACCCCTGGGACCATGTGGAAGTGGCAGTTCCACTATTGCGGGACTTTTAATGCATGACGGCGTTGTTTTGTTCCTCCATGCAACCCACCAAGGGGAATGATATACATGCACGCAGTTTAACAGCACCCACTGTGGAAATAACAAACTACCTTACCCAGAAGGCAACTTACCAATGAAACTACAAAGACGGGATATTAAAGGTCAAGTTCAATCAGCTGTAAACGACGCGCATGGCCAGTGAGCAAGGGCGTGTTGCCCGAAACCGGTATGGCAATCTGTGTTGGGGGAATGAACACGTTGACTCCTGCTCCCTCAATAAATGAAAGTAGAAACTTCTACTTGTGTGGCGTCTCGCATTGGGCAACTTGGATTTTGGAATTTGCAAGTGGCGTGCCTAGCCTCTGAGACGCTCTGTCGCGATAATAGCGGACCACGGCTCTGGAACCCTGGGGCCATGTGGAAGTGGCAGTTCCACTATTGCGGGACTTTTAATGCATGACGGCGTTGTTTTGTTCCTCCATGCAACCCACCAAGGGGAATGATATACATGCACGCAGTTTAACAGCACCCACTGTGGAAATAACGAACTACCTTACCCAGAGGGCAACTTACCAATGAAACTACAAAGACGGGATATTAAAGGTCAAGTTCATTCAGCTGTAAACGACGCGCATGGCCAGTGAGCAAGGACGTGTTGCCCGAAACCGGTATGGCAATCTGTGTTGGGGGAATGAACACGTTGACTCCTGCTCCCTCAATAAATGAAAGGAGAAAGTTCTACTTGTGTGGCGTCTCGCATTGGGCAACTTGGATTTTGGAATTTGCAAGTGGCGTGCCTAGCCGCTGAGGCGCTCTGCCGCGATAATAGCGGACCACGGCTCCGGACCCCTGGGGCCATGTGGAAGTGGCAGTTCCACTATTGCGGGACTTTTAATGCATGACGGCGTTGTTTTGTTCTTCCATGCAACCCACCAAGGGGAATGATATACATGCACGCAGTTTAACAGCACCCACTGTGGAAATAACGAACAACCTTACCCAGAAGGCAACTTACCAATGAAACTACAAAGACGGGATATTAAAGGTCAAGTTCAATCAGCTGTAAACGACGCGCATGGCCAGTGAGCAAGGGCGTGTTGCCCAAAACCGGTATGGCAATCTGTGTTGGGGGAATGAACACTTTGACTCCTGCTCCGTCAATAAATGAAAGGAGAAACTTCTACTTGTGTGGCGTCTCGCTTTGGGCAACTTGGATTTTGGAATTTGCAAGCGGCGTGCCTAGCCGCTGAGACGCTCTGCCGCGATAATAGCAGACCATGGCTCCGGACCCCTGGGGCCATGTGGAAGTGGTAGTTCCACTATTGCGGGACATTTAATGCATGACGGCGTTGTTTTGTTCCTCCATGCAACCCACCAAGGGAAATGATATACATGCACGCAGTTTAACAGCACCCACTGTGGAAATAACGAACTACCTTACTCAGAGGGCAACTTACCAATGAAACTGTAAAGACGGGATATTAAAGGTCAAGTTCAATCAGCTGTAAACGACGCGCATGGCCAGTGAGCAAGGGCGTGTTGCCCAAAACCGGTATGGCAATCTGTGTTGGGGGAATGAACACGTTGACTCCTGCTCCCTCAATAAATGAAAGGAGAAACTTCTACTTGTGTGGCGTCTCGCATTGGGCAACTTGGATTTTGGAATTTGCAAGTGGCGTGCCTAGCCGCTGACACGCTCTGCGGCGATAATAGCGGACCACGGCTCCGTACCCCTGGGGCCATGTGGAAGTGGCACTTCCCCTATTGCGGGACTTTTAATGCATGACAGCATTGTTTTGTTCCTCCATGCAACCCACCAAGGGGAATGATATACATGCACGCAGTTTAACAGCACGCACTGTGGTGATAACGAACTACCTTACCCAGAAGGCAACTTACGAATGAAAATACAAAGACGGGATATTAAAGGTCAAGTTCAATCAGCTGTAAACAACGCGCATGGCCAGTGAGCAAGGGCGTGTTGCCCGAAACCGGTATGGCAATCTGTGTTGGGGGAATGAACACGTTGACTCCTGCTCCCTCAATAAATGAAAGGAGAAACTTCTACTTGCGTGGCGTCTCGCATTGGGCATCTTGGATTTTGGAATTTGCAAGTGGCGTGCCTAGCCGCTGAGATGCTCTGCCGCGATAATAGCGGACCACGGCTCCGGACCCCTGGGACCATGTGGAAGTGGCAGTTCCACTATTGCGGGACTTTTAATGCATGACGGCGTTGTTTTGTTCCTCCATGCAACCCACCAAGGGGAATGATATACATGCACGCAGTTTAACAGCACGCACTGTGGTGATAACGAACTACCTTACCCAGAAGGCAACTTACGAATGAAACTACAAAGACGGGATATTAAAGGTCAAGTTCAATCAGCTGTAAACAACGCGCATGGCCAGTGAGCAAGGGCGTGTTGCCCGACACCGGTATGGCAATCTGTGTTGGGGGAATGAACACGTTGACTCCTGCTCCCTCAATAAATGAAAGGAGAAACTTCTACTTGTGTGGCGTCTCGCATTGGGCAACTTGGATTTTGGAATTTGCAAGCGGCGTGCCTAGCCACTGAGACGCTCTGCCGCGATAATAGCGGACCACGGCTCCGGACCCCTGGGGCCATGTGGAAGGGACAGTTCCACGATTGCGGACTTTTAATGCATGACGGCGTTGTTTTGTTCCTCCATGCAACCCACCAAGGGGAATGATATACATGCACGCAGTTTAACAGCACCCACTGTGGAAATAACGGACTACCTTACCCAGAAGGGAACTTACCAATGAAACTACAAAGATGGGATATTAAAGGTCAAGTTCAATCAGCTGTAAACGACGCGCATGGCCAGTGAGCAAGGGCGTGTTGCCCGAAACCGGTATGGCAATCTGTGTTGGGGGAATGAACGCGTTGACTCCTGCTCCCTCAATAAATGAAAGGAGAAACTTCTACTTGTGTGGCGTCTCGCATTGGGCAACTTGGATTTTGGAATTTGCAAGCGGCGTGCCTAGCCGCTGAGACGCTCTGCCGCGATAACAGCGGACCACGGCTCCGGACCCCTGGGGCCATGTGGAAGTGGCAGTTCCACTATTGCGGGACTTTTAATGCATGACGGCGTTGTTTTGTTCCTCCATGCAACCCACCAAGGGGAATGATATACATGCACACAGTTTAACAGCACCAACTGTGGAAATAATGAACTACCTTACCCAGAAGGCAACTTACCAATGGAACTACAAAGACGGGATATTAAAGGTCAAGTTCAATCAGCTGTAAACGACGCGCATGGCCAGTGAGCAAGGGCGTGTTGCCCAAAACCGGTATGGCAATCTGTGTTGGGGGAATGAACACTTTGACTCCTGCTCCGTCAATAAATGAAAGGAGAAACTTCTACTTGTGTGGCGTCTCGCTTTGGGCAACTTGGATTTTGGAATTTGCAAGCGGCGTGCCTAGCCGCTGAGACGCTCTGCCGCGATAACAGCGGACCACGGCTCCGGACCCCTGGGGCCATGTGGAAGTGGCAGTTCCACTATTGCGGGACATTTAATGCATGACGGCGTTGTTTTGTTCCTCCATGCAACCCACCAAGGGAAATGATATACATGCACGCAGTTTAACAGCACCGACTGTGGAAATAACGGACTACCTTACCTAGAAGGCAACTTACCAATGAAACTACAAAGACGGGATATTAAAGGTCAAGTTCAATCAGCTGTAAACGACGCGCATGGCCAGTGAGCAAGGGCGTGTTGCCCAAAACCGGTATGGCAATCTGTGTTGGGGGAATGAACACGTTGACTCCTGCTCCCTCAATAAATGAAAGGAGAAACTTCTACTTGTGTGGCGTCTCGCATTGGGCAACTTGGATTTTGGAATTTGCAAGTGGCGTGCCTAGCCGCTGACACGCTCTGCGGCGATAATAGCGGACCACGGCTCCGTACCCCTGGGGCCATGTGGAAGTGGCACTTCCCCTATTGCGGGACTTTTAATGCATGACAGCGTTGTTTTGTTCCTCCATGCAACCCACCAAGGGGAATGATATACATGCACACAGTTTAACAGCACCCACTGTGGAAATAACAAACTACCTTACCCAGAAGGCAACTTACCAATGAAACTACAAAGACGGGATATTAAAGGTCAAGTTCAATCAGCTGTAAACGACGCGCATGGCCAGTGAGCAAGGGCGTGTTGCCCGAAACCGGTATGGCAATCTGTGTTGGGGGAATGAACACGTTGAATCCTGCTCCCTCAATAAATGAAAGTAGAAACTTCTACTTGTGTGGCGTCTCGCATTGGGCAACTTGGATTTTGGAATTTGCAAGCGGCGTGCCTAGCCTCTGAGACGCTCTGTCGCGATAATAGCTTACCACGGCTCTGGAACCCTGGGGCCATGTGGAAGTGGCAGTTCCACTATTGCGGGACTTTTAATGCATGACGGCGTTGTTTTGTTCCTCCACGCAACCCACCAAGGGGAATGATATACATGCACGCAGTTTAACAGCACCCACTGTGGAAATAACGAACTACCTTGCCCAGAGGGCAACTTACCAATGAAACTACAAAGACGGGATATTAAAGGTCAAGTTCATTCAGCTGTAAATGACGCGCATGGCCAGTGAGCAAGGGCGTGTTGCCCGAAACCGGTATGGCAATCTGTGTTGGGGGAATGAACACGTTGACTCCTGCTCCCTCAATAAATGAAAGTAGAAACTTCTACTTGTGCGGCGTCTCGCATTGGGCAACTTGGATTTTGGAATTTGCAAGCGGCGTGCCTAGCCTCTGAGACGCTCTGTCGCGATAATAGCGGACCACGGCTCCGGAACCCTGGGGCCATGTGGAAGTGGCAGTTCCACTATTGCGGGACTTTTAATGCATGACGGCGTTGTTCTGTTCCTCCATGCAACCCACCAAGGGGAATGATATACATGCACGCAGTTTAACAGCACCCACTGTGGAAATAACGAACTACCTTACCCAGAAGGCAACTTACCAATGAAACTACAAAGACGGAACATCAAAGGTCAAGTTTAATCAGTTGTAAACGACGCGCATGGCCAGTGAGCAAGGGCGTGTTGCCCGAAACCGGTATGGCAATCTGTGTTGGGGGAATGAACACGTTGACTCCTGCTCCCTCAATAAATGAAAGGAGAAACTTCTACTTGTGTGGCGTCTCGCATTGGGCAACTTGGATTTTGGATTTTCAAGCGGCGTGCCTAGCCTCTGAGACGCTCTGCCGCGATTATAGCGGACCACGGCTCCGGACGCCTGGGGCCATGTGGAAGTGGCAGTTCCACTATTGCGGGACTTTTAATGCATGACGGCGTTGTTTTGTTCCTCCATGCAACCCACCAAGGGGAATGATATACATGCACGCAGTTTAACAGCACGCACTGTGGTGATAACGAACTACCTTACCCAGAAGGCAACTTACGAATGAAACTACAAAGAGGGGATATTAAAGGTCAAGTTCAATCAGCTGTAAACAACGCGCATGGCCAGTGAGCAAGGGCGTGTTGCCCGACACCGGTATGGCAATCTGTGTTGGGGGAATGAACACGTTGACTCCTGCTCCCTCAATAAATGAAAGGAGAAACTTCTACTTGTGTGGCGTCTCGCATTGGGCAACTTGGATTTTGGAATTTGCAAGCGGCGTGCCTAGCCACTGAGACGCTCTGCCGCGATAATAGTGGACCACGGCTCCGGACCCCTGGGGCCATGTGGAAGGGACAGTTCCACGATTGCGGACTTTTAATGCATGACGGCGTTGTTTTGTTCCTCCATGCAACCCACCAAGGGGAATGATATACATGCACGCAGTTTAACAGCACCCACTGTGGAAATAACGGACTACCTTACCCAGAAGGGAACTTACCAATGAAACTACAAAGATGGGATATTAAAGGTCAAGTTCAATCAGCTGTAAACGACGCGCATGGCCAGTGAGCAAGGGCGTGTTGCCCGAAACCGGTATGGCAATCTGTGTTGGGGGAATGAACGCGTTGACTCCTGCTCCCTCAATAAATGAAAGGAGAAACTTCTACTTGTGTGGCGTCTCGCATTGGGCAACTTGGATTTTGGAATTTGCAAGCGGCGTGCCTAGCCGCTGAGACGCTCTGCCGCGATAACAGCGGACCACGGCTCCGGACCCCTGGGGCCATGTGGAAGTGGCAGTTCCACTATTGCGGGACTTTTAATGCATGATGGCGTTGTTTTGTTCCTCCATGCAACCCACCAAGGGGAATGATATACATGCACACAGTTTAACAGCACCAACTGTGGAAATAATGAACTACCTTACCCAGAAGGCAACTTACCAATGGAACTACAAAGACGGGATATTAAAGGTCAAGTTCAATCAGCTGTAAACGACGCGCATGGCCAGTGAGCAAGGGCGTGTTGCCCAAAACCGGTATGGCAATCTGTGTTGGGGGAATGAACACTTTGACTCCTGCTCCGTCAATAAATGAAAGGAGAAACTTCTACTTGTGTGGCGTCTCGCATTGGGCAACTTGGATTTTGGAATTTGCAAGTGGCGTGCCTAGCCGCTGACACGCTCTGCGGCGATAATAGCGGACCACGGCTCCGTACCCCTGGGGCCATGTGGAAGTGGCACTTCCCCTATTGCGGGACTTTTAATGCATGACAGCGTTGTTTTGTTCCTCCATGCAACCCACCAAGGGGAATGATATACATGCACGCAGTTTAACAGCACCCACTGTGGAAATAACAAACTACCTTACCCAGAAGGCAACTTACCAATGAAACTACAAAGACGGGATATTAAAGGTCAAGTTCAATCAGCTGTAAACGACGCGCATGGCCAGTGAGCAAGGGCGTGTTGCCCGAAACCGGTATGGCAATCTGTGTTGGGGGAATGAACACGTTGACTCCTGCTCCCTCAATAAATGAAAGTAGAAACTTCTACTTGTGTGGCGTCTCGCATTGGGCAACTTGGATTTTGGAATTTGCAAGCGGCGTGCCTAGCCTCTGAGACGCTCTGTCGCGATAATAGCGGACCACGGCTCTGGAACCCTGGGGCCATGTGGAAGTGGCAGTTCCACTATTGCGGGACTTTTAATGCATGACGGCGTTGTTTTGTTCCTCCATGCAACCCACCAAGGGGAATGATATACATGCACGCAGTTTAACAGCACCCACTGTGGAAATAACGAACTACCTTACCCAGAGGGCAACTTACCAATGAAACTACAAAGACGGGATATTAAAGGTCAAGTTCATTCAGCTGTAAATGACGCGCATGGCCAGTGAGCAAGGGCGTGTTGCCCGAAACCGGTATGGCAATCTGTGTTGGGGGAATGAACACGTTGACTCCTGCTCCCTCAATAAATGAAAGTAGAAACTTCTACTTGTGTGGCGTCTCGCATTGGGCAACTTGGATTTTGGAATTTGCAAGCGGCGTGCCTAGCCTCTGAGACGCTCTGCCGCGATAATAGCGGACCACGGCTCCGGAACCCTGGGGCCATGTGGAAGTGGCAGTTCCACTATTGCGGGACTTTTAATGCATGACGGCGTTGTTTTGTTCCTCCATGCAACCCACCAAGGGGAATGATATACATGCACGCAGTTTAACAGCACGCACTGTGGTGATAACGAACTACCTTACCCAGAAGGCAACTTACGAATGAAACTACAAAGACGGGATATTAAAGGTCAAGTTCAATCAGCTGTAAACAACGCGCATGGCCAGTGAGCAAGGGCGTGTTGCCCGACACCGGTATGGCAATCTGTGTTGGGGGAATGAACACGTTGACTCCTGCTCCCTCAATAAATGAAAGGAGAAACTTCTACTTGTGTGGCGTCTCGCATTGGGCAACTTGGATTTTGGAATTTGCAAGCGGCGTGCCTAGCCACTGAGACGCTCTGCCGCGATAATAGCGGACCACGGCTCCGGACCCCTGGGGCCATGTGGAAGGGACAGTTCCACGATTGCGGACTTTTAATGCATGACGGCGTTGTTTTGTTCCTCCATGCAACCCACCAAGGGGAATGATATACATGCACGCAGTTTAACAGCACCCACTGTGGAAATAACGGACTACCTTACCCAGAAGGGAACTTACCAATGAAACTACAAAGATGGGATATTAAAGGTCAAGTTCAATCAGCTGTAAACGACGCGCATGGCCAGTGAGCAAGGGCGTGTTGCCCGAAACCGGTATGGCAATCTGTGTTGGGGGAATGAACGCGTTGACTCCTGCTCCCTCAATAAATGAAAGGAGAAACTTCTACTTGTGTGGCGTCTCGCATTGGGCAACTTGGATTTTGGAATTTGCAAGCGGCGTGCCTAGCCGCTGAGACGCTCTGCCGCGATAACAGCGGACCACGGCTCCGGACCCCTGGGGCCATGTGGAAGTGGCAGTTCCACTATTGCGGGACTTTTAATGCATGATGGCGTTGTTTTGTTCCTCCATGCAACCCACCAAGGGGAATGATATACATGCACACAGTTTAACAGCACCAACTGTGGAAATAATGAACTACCTTACCCAGAAGGCAACTTACCAATGGAACTACAAAGACGGGATATTAAAGGTCAAGTTCAATCAGCTGTAAACGACGCGCATGGCCAGTGAGCAAGGGCGTGTTGCCCAAAACCGGTATGGCAATCTGTGTTGGGGGAATGAACACTTTGACTCCTGCTCCGTCAATAAATGAAAGGGGAAACTTCTACTTGTGTGGCGTCTCGCTTTGGGCAACTTGGATTTTGGAATTTGCAAGCGGCGTGCCTAGCCGCTGAGACGCTCTGCCGCGATAACAGCGGACCACGGCTCCGGACCCCTGGGGCCATGTGGAAGTGGCAGTTCCACTATTGCGGGACATTTAATGCATGACGGCGTTGTTTTGTTCCTCCATGCAACCCACCAAGGGAAATGATATACATGCACGCAGTTTAACAGCACCGACTGTGGAAATAACGGACTACCTTACCTAGAAGGCAACTTACCAATGAAACTACAAAGACGGGATATTAAAGGTCAAGTTCAATCAGCTGTAAACGACGCGCATGGCCAGTGAGCAAGGGCGTGTTGCCCAAAACCGGTATGGCAATCTGTGTTGGGGGAATGAACACGTTGACTCCTGCTCCCTCAATAAATGAAAGGAGAAACTTCTACTTGTGTGGCGTCTCGCATTGGGCAACTTGGATTTTGGAATTTGCAAGTGGCGTGCCTAGCCGCTGACACGCTCTGCGGCGATAATAGCGGACCACGGCTCCGTACCCCTGGGGCCATGTGGAAGTGGCACTTCCCCTATTGCGGGACTTTTAATGCATGACAGCGTTGTTTTGTTCCTCCATGCAACCCACCAAGGGGAATGATATACATGCACGCAGTTTAACAGCACCCACTGTGGAAATAACAAACTACCTTACCCAGAAGGCAACTTACCAATGAAACTACAAAGACGGGATATTAAAGGTCAAGTTCAATCAGCTGTAAACGACGCGCATGGCCAGTGAGCAAGGGCGTGTTGCCCTAAACCGGTATGGCAATCTGTGTTGGGGGAATGAACACGTTGACTCCTGCTCCCTCAATAAATGAAAGTAGAAACTTCTACTTGTGTGGCGTCTCGCATTGGGCAACTTGGATTTTGGAATTTGCAAGCGGCGTGCCTAGCCTCTGAGACGCTCTGTCGCGATAATAGCGGACCACGGCTCTGGAACCCTGGGGCCATGTGGAAGTGGCAGTTCCACTATTGCGGGACTTTTAATGCATGACGGCGTTGTTTTGTTCCTCCATGCAACCCACCAAGGGGAATGATATACATGCACGCAGTTTAACAGCACCCACTGTGGAAATAACGAACTACCTTACCCAGAGGGCAACTTACCAATGAAACTACAAAGACGGGATATTAAAGGTCAAGTTCATTCAGCTGTAAATGACGCGCATGGCCAGTGAGCAAGGGCGTGTTGCCCGAAACCGGTATGGCAATCTGTGTTGGGGGAATGAACACGTTGACTCCTGCTCCCTCAATAAATGAAAGTAGAAACTTCCACTTGTGTGGCGTCTCGCATTGGGCAACTTGGATTTTGGAATTTGCAAGCGGCGTGCCTAGCCTCTGAGACGCTCTGTCTCGATAATAGCGGACCACGGCTCCGGAACCCTGGGGCCATGTGGAAGTGGCAGTTCCACTATTGCGGGACTTTTAATGCATGACGGCGTTGTTCTGTTCCTCCATGCAACCCACCAAGGGGAATGATATACATGCACGCAGTTTAACAGCACCCACTGTGGAAATAACGAACTACCTTACCCAGAAGGCAACTTACCAATGAAACTACAAAGACGGAATATCAAAGGTCAAGTTTAATCAGTTGTAAACGACGCGCATGGCCAGTGAGCAAGGGCGTGTTGCCCGAAACCGGTATGGCAATCTGTGTTGGGGGAATGAACACGTTGACTCCTGCTCCCTCAATAAATGAAAGGAGAAACTTCTACTTGTGTGGCGTCTCGCATTGGGCAACTTGGATTTTGGATTTTCAAGCGGCGTGCCTAGCCTCTGAGACGCTCTGCCGCGATTATAGCGGACCACGGCTCCGGACCCCTGGGGCCATGTGGAAGTGGCAGTTCCACTATTGCGGGAGTTTTAATGCATAACGGCGTTGTTTTGTTCCTCCATGCAACCCACCAAGGGGAATGATATACATGCACGCAGTTTAACAGCACCCACTGTGGAAATAACGAACTACCTTACCCAGAGGGCAACTTACCAATGAAACTACAAAGACGGGATATTAAAGGTCAAGTTCATTCAGCTGTAAACGACGCGCATGGCCAGTGAGCAAGGGCGTGTTGCCCGAAACCGGTATGGCAATCTTTGTTGGGGGAATGAACACGTTGACTCCTGCTCCCTCAATAAATGAAAGTAGAAACTTCTACTTGTGTGGCGTCTCGCATTGGGCAACTTGGATTTTGGAATTTGCAAGCGGTGTGCCTAGCCGCTGAGACGCTTTGCCGCGATAATAGCGGACCACGGCTCCGAACCCCTGGGGCCATGTGGAAGTGGCAGTTCCACTATTGCGGGACTTTTAATGCATGACGGCGTTGTTTTGTTCCTCCATGCAACCCACCAAGGGGAATGATATACATGCACGCAGTTTAACAGCACCCACTGTGGAAATAACGAACTACCTTACCCAGAAGGCAACTTACCAATGAAACTACAAAGACGGGATATCAAAGGTCAAGTTCAATCAGCTGTAAACGACGCGCATGGCCAGTGAGCAAGGGCGTGTTGCCCGAAACCGGTATTTATTTTATTTTTAGCGATTTCTAAAGCGCCTGGTGACCCAAGGGCATCCCCGCGCTATGTAACTTGAAATCCTAGTGAGGGGGAGAGAGGGGGGAAGGCGACCGAAGGGTGTTATTTAGGAAACAGATGGGTCTTTAGTTTTTTGCGAAAAGCAAGGTAGTTGGATTCTAGTCTGAGGGCGCGAGGGAGTGCGTTCCAGCCCTTAGCCGCTTGAACGGAGAATTGTCGACCTCCTGTGCGGGTTCTTTTGAATCTGGGGGTGCTGACTAAATTCTCATTTTGAGATCGTAGGGATCTGGTTGCTGTGTAAGGTGTGATCATTTTACTAAGGATCGCTGGACCAGATCCGTTGTAAAGCTTGTGTGTAGTACACATTGCTTTAAAGTGCACCCTTTGGCGTACGGGGAGCCAGTGCAGGGCTTTGAGGGCTGGCTTGGCGGACATTCTGGAGGGAGTGTTAGTAATCATGCGTGCTGCCGCGTTCTGTGTCCGCTGGAGTTTCGTGATAGTAGACTCGGGGGCTCCCAAGTAGACCAGGTTGCTGTAGTCCAGGCGGGAGAGCACTAGTCCCTGGATAAGGAGCTTCCTGGACATAGGTGGGAGTAAGGGCAGGATTTTACGGGTCGTGCGCATAAGCCCGAAGCATGTGCCCGAGGTTTTGGTTGCTTGGGTTTTCATCGTGAGCTGTGGCTCAAGCCACACCCCGAGTGTCTTGATTTCGCGTTTTGGGGGGGGGAATTTCTCCGAACACATCGGGCCATAGTGTAGGAGGGATAGTTGTCCATTGCTTGCCAAGTAGCATTACTTCTGTCTTTGTCCCATTCAATTTTAGTGATGAGTCATTCATCCAGTTGTGGATACCTATGAGGCAGTTAGTCAAATTTTCAGGATGGTCGATCAACTGGGACAAGGAGACGACTAGTTGGGTGTCGTCAGCGTAACTCACCATTTTTATATTAAATGGTGTTACCACGTCCTCGAGGGGGGCCATATAGACATTAAAAAGCGTCGGACTCAGGGAAGAGCCCTGGGGGACGCCGCTGGTGAGTGGGAGGGTGGATGAGTGATGGTTATCGTCCCACACTTGAAAAGTGCGTCCTGTAAGAAAGGATTCGATCCATTTGATTGCTGTCCCGGTAAGTCCTGCATTCGCCAGTCTATGCAGAAGGACACGGTGGTTGACCGTGTCAAAGGCTGCACTTAGATCCAGGAGGATCACTGCCACTGATCCTCCTGAATCCAGTAAGCCCCTTGCCTCTTCAATGACTGCGAGGAGTGCGGTGTCCGTTCCATGGCCCGGGCGAAATCCGGTTTGGGATTGTCGGAGCAGGTTATTAGTTTCAAGGAACTGGGATAGTTGGAAGTTTACCAGTTTCTCAGTGACTTTGCTAATGCCAGGGAGTAGGGATATTGGTCTGTAGTTGGACAGGTCCGATGGATCTAGCTGAGGTTTTTTTAAGAGTGCTTTGACCACAGCACTCTTCCAGCTGTCGGGAACAGTTCCGTGGGCGAACGAGCAATTGATGAGATCCGTGATGGTAGGTACAATTACTGAGGCTACCGTCTTGAGGAACCTGATAGGGGCTGGGTCCAAGGGTGATCCACTTTTCATTTTTGTTAGGGTTCGCTCAACCTCTAGGGGGATGACAGGTCGGAATGTCTGTAGCGTGGGGCGACAGATGCTTTCAGTCTGTTCGAGGGGAGTACGGCTTTCCGTGAGGCTGGGGGAGCTGGGGAGTGGGAGGGAGGCCAGGATGCGGGTGATTTTATCGTTGAAGAAGTTCGCTAGCTCATTACTTCTGTCAACTTTGGGGGTGTTGGAGGGGGAGGTGGTGGGGACCTTGATCAGCTCTTTGACGATTAGAAAGGATTCTCGGGCTGAATTAGATGCTTCTTGTATTCGCGTATCATAGTATGAAGCTTTAGCTGATTTAATGGCCTCTTTATAGAGTTTGACCGAATACTGGTAGGCTTCTTTGTTGGTATGTTGCCAATTTTTTTCTCCAGAGTCGTTCGGCTTTTTTGCAGTTTTTACGAAGTATTCTTAGATCTGCGGAATACCATGGTGCTGAGCCATGTTTGCCGTTTTTGTCTTCCCTGTTTCTGAGTGGGAGTACTAGGTCTAGGGAGGCGGTAATCCAGTCCCTGAATCTTCTGTCTGCCGTAGTTGGATCTCCAGCGTGAGCAGGGATGTTTTTTTCAAGGGTCTTAGCCCATTCATCCGTGGGGAGTCTGGACCAGGTCCTGTCCTTACTGAAGGTGGGGGGTATTCGGTTTTTCCTGAAGGTTCCAGGTAATTGGAAGGGGACAAGAAAATGGTCTGTCCAAGGGAGGGGAAGGGTTTCCTTCGCTAGCATCAAGGGCGAGCTGGTAAACACAGGGTCTAATAGGTGGCCCTTGGTGTGGGTGACTCCGGAGTTTAATAGGCGGATGTCAAAAGCCGCTAGGTCTTGAATCAGATCATTGGCTGCCGAGTCGGCCGGATCTTCTAGGTGGATGTTCAGGTCCCCAACTATCATATAGTTTGATAGGGAGTGGGCCTGAGTTGTGACTAGGTCTAGAAGAGAGCAGGTGAAGGGGCCTGGGAGGCCAGGGGGGCGGTAAACAAGGAGTCCTGTTAGAGAAATGGTTGGGTTGAGTGTAACGGTAAAATGCAGACTTTCTGCGTCGGTAATCTGTGCGTCGTGGGTTTTGCAGTGGAGGTGTTCTCGATGGATGATAGCTACACCGCCTCCTCTACCTAGAGGGCGGGGTAGGGATTGGATACAGTAGCCCTGTGGTGTTGCTAGTACCATGTCTGATTGCGAGTGAGGGCCGAGCCACGTTTCCGTGAGGAAGAGTATATCAATTTCATGATCTTCTATAATGTCGGTAATCTGTATCGCATGTTTTGGAAGTGACCGACAGTTTAGAGAGGCAAGGTTAAGGATGGCGGGTTTGATAGGTTTAGTGGGGAGCGTGAGCTGGACTGGCTTGCATGAGGAGCAGCAAGTGAAAGGTCCCTTGAGATCATGGGTGTAATCACAGGAGGGTGGGGGGGGTCTGAGGCTTAGTAGTTCTCTGCGAGAGTACCTTATGTTAGGGTAAGATGAATCGGGCAGGAGTTCTGGCCCTAGGCCCGGTCGGGCGCAGACGGGCGCAGACGGGCTTGGCTTTGGCGCGGCTTCGGCGTGCAAACGGCGCTCCCGCTGCGCTCGTCCGCTGCGCTGGTATGGCCGGCCCATATGTAGTCTGTGTGGGTGGGTGTGGCCTCGCGGTGGGCGTGGCTACCGCCTTGGGCGTTCCCTGAGTCAGCGCTGATCGCTGTGTCAGGTGGGGTCGGGGAGGGCTGTGAGACCGCGTTTCGGGTCGGCGCTTCCAAGCAGGTGAGCTCTAAGATATATTTTTTAAAATAAACACAAGTGAACAGTGCAGTTTTAAAAAATCAGTGGGAACACAGTCCTCCGGCTTCCGCCTCAGAGGATACACAAGTCAGAACTCCAGTCCGCTTGTGATTCGCGTATTTTATAGTCTCTGTGGGTGGGCGTGGCCTCGCGGTGGGCGTGACTACCGCCTTGGGCGTTCCCTGAGTCAGCGCTGATCGCTGTGTCAGGTGTGGTCGGGGAGGGCTGTGAGAGCGCGTTTCGGGTCGGCGCTTCCAAGCAGGTGAGCTCTAAGATATATTTTTTAAAATAAACACAAGTGAACAGTGCAGTTTTAAAAAATCAGTGGGAACACAGTCCTCCGGCTTCCGCCTCAGAGGATACACAAGTCAGAACTCCAGTCCGCTTGTGATTCGCGTATTTTATAGTCTCTGTGGGTGGGCGTGGCCTCGCGGTGGGCGTGGCTACCGCCTTGGGCGTTCCCTGAGTCAGCGCTGATCGCTGTGTCAGGTGTGGTCGGGGAGGGCTGTGAGAGCGCGTTTCGGGTCGGCGCTTCCAAGCAGGTGAGCTCTAAGATATATTTTTTAAAATAAACACAAGTGAACAGTGGCAATCTGTGTTGGGGGAATGAACACGTTGACTCCTGCTCCCTCAATAAATGAAAGGAGAAACTTCTACTTGTGTGGCGTCTCGCATTGGGCAACTTGGATTTTGGATTTTCAAGCGGCGTGCCTAGCCTCTGAGACGCTCTGCCGCGATAATAGCGGACCACGGCTCCGGAACCCTGGGGCCATGTGGAAGTGGCAGTTCCACTATTGCGGGACTTTTAATGCATGACGGCGTTGTTTTGTTCCTCCATGCAACCCACCAAGGGGAATGATATACATGCACGCAGTTTAACAGCACCCACTGTGGAAATAACGAACTACCTTACCCAGAGGGCAACTTACCAATGAAACTACAAAGACGGGATATTAAAGGTCAAGTTCATTCAGCTGTAAACGACGCGCATGGCCAGTGAGCAAGGGAGTGTTGCCCGAAACCGGTATGGCAATCTGTGTTTGGGGAATGAACACGTTGACTCCTGCTCCCTCAATAAATGAAAGGAGAAAGTTCTACTTGTGTGGCGTCTCGCATTGGGCAACTTGGATTTTGGAATTTGCAAGTGGCGTGCCTAGCCGCTGAGGCGCTCTGCCGCGATAATAGCGGACCATGGCTCCGGACCCCTGGGGCCATGTGGAAGTGGCAGTTCCACTATTGCGGGACTTTTAATGCATGACGGCGTTGTTTTGTTCTTCCATGCAACCCACCAAGGGGAATGATATACATGCACGCAGTTTAACAGCACCCACTGTGGAAATAACGAACAACCTTACCCAGAAGGCAACTTACCAATGAAACTACAAAGACGGGATATTAAAGGTCAAGTTCAATCAGCTGTAAATGACGCGCATGGCCAGTGAGCAAGGGCGTGTTGCCCGAAACCGGTATGGCAATCTGTGTTGGGGGAATGAACACGTTGACTCCTGCTCCGTAAATAAATGAAAGGAGAAACTTCTACTTGTGTGGCGTCTCGCTTTGGGCAACTTGGATTTTGGAATTTGGAAGTGGCGTGCCTAGCCGCTGACACGCTCTGCGGCGATAATAGCGGACCACGGCTCCGTACCCCTGGGGCCATGTGGAAGTGGCACTTCCCCTATTGCGGGACTTTTAATGCATGACAGCGTTGTTTTGTTCCTCCATGCAACCCACCAAGGGGAATGATATACATGCACGCAGTTTAACAGCACCCACTGTGGAAATAACAAACTACCTTACCCAGAAGGCAACTTACCAATGAAACTACAAAGACGGGATATTAAAGGTCAAGTTCAATCAGCTGTAAACGACGCGCATGGCCAGTGAGCAAGGGCGTGTTGCCCGAAACCGGTATGGCAATCTGTGTTGGGGGAATGAACACGTTGACTCCTGCTCCCTCAATAAATGAAAGTAGAAACTTCTACTTGTGTGGCGTCTCGCATTGGGCAACTTGGATTTTGGAATTTGCAAGCGGCGTGCCTAGCCTCTGAGACGCTCTGTCGCGATAATAGCGGACCACGGCTCTGGAACCCTGGGGCCATGTGGAAGTGGCAGTTCCACTATTGCGGGACTTTTAATGCATGACGGCGTTGTTTTGTTCCTCCATGCAACCCACCAAGGGGAATGATATACATGCACGCAGTTTAACAGCACCCACTGTGGAAATAACGAACTACCTTACCCAGAGGGCAACTTACCAATGAAACTACAAAGACGGGATATTAAAGGTCAAGTTCATTCAGCTGTAAATGACGCGCATGGCCAGTGAGCAAGGGCGTGTTGCCCGAAACCGGTATGGCAATCTGTGTTGGGGGAATGAACACGTTGACTCCTGCTCCCTCAATAAATGAAAGTAGAAACTTCTACTTGTGTGGCGTCTCGCATTGGGCAACTTGGATTTTGGAATTTGCAAGCGGCGTGCCTAGCCTCTGAGACGCTCTGTCTCGATAATAGCGGACCACGGCTCCGGAACCCTGGGGCCATGTGGAAGTGGCAGTTCCACTATTGCGGGACTTTTAATGCATGACGGCGTTGTTCTGTTCCTCCATGCAACCCACCAAGGGGAATGATATACATGCACGCAGTTTAACAGCACCCACTGTGGAAATAACGAACTACCTTACCCAGAAGGCAACTTACCAATGAAACTACAAAGACGGAACATCAAAGGTCAAGTTTAATCAGTTGTAAACGACGCGCATGGCCAGTGAGCAAGGGCGTGTTGCCCGAAACCGGTATGGCAATCTGTGTTGGGGGAATGAACACGTTGACTCCTGCTCCCTCAATAAATGAAAGTAGAAACTTCTACTTGTGTGGCGTCTCGCATTGGGCAACTTGGATTTTGGAATTTGCAAGCGGCGTGCCTAGCCTCTGAGACGCTCTGCCGCGATAATAGCGGACCACGGCTCCGGAACCCTGGGGCCATGTGGAAGTGGCAGTTCCACTATTGCGGGACTTTTAATGCATGACGGCGTTGTTTTGTTCCTCCATGCAACCCACCAAGGGGAATGATATACATGCACGCAGTTTAACAGCACGCACTGTGGTGATAACGAACTACCTTACCCAGAAGGCAACTTACGAATGAAACTACAAAGACGGGATATTAAAGGTCAAGTTCAATCAGCTGTAAACAACGCGCATGGCCAGTGAGCAAGGGCGTGTTGCCCGACACCGGTATGGCAATCTGTGTTGGGGGAATGAACACGTTGACTCCTGCTCCCTCAATAAATGAAAGGAGAAACTTCTACTTGTGTGGCGTCTCGCATTGGGCAACTTGGATTTTGGAATTTGCAAGCGGCGTGCCTAGCCACTGAGACGCTCTGCCGCGATAATAGCGGACCACGGCTCCGGACCCCTGGGGCC
Source organism: Triturus cristatus (assembly GCF_964204655.1). NCBI lineage: Eukaryota > Metazoa > Chordata > Amphibia > Caudata > Salamandridae > Triturus > Triturus cristatus. Next base: position 196,257,900 of record NC_140579.1, read on the forward strand.
ATGTGGAAGGGACAGTTCCACGATTGCGGACTTTTAATGCATGACGGCGTTGTTTTGTTCCTCCATGCAACCCACCAAGGGGAATGATATACATGCACGCAGTTTAACAGCACCCACTGTGGAAATAACGGACTACCTTACCCAGAAGGGAACTTACCAATGAAACTACAAAGATGGGATATTAAAGGTCAAGTTCAATCAGCTGTAAACGACGCGCATGGCCAGTGAGCAAGGGCGTGTTGCCCGAAACCGGTATGGCAATCTGTGTTGGGGGAATGAACGCGTTGACTCCTGCTCCCTCAATAAATGAAAGGAGAAACTTCTACTTGTGTGGCGTCTCGCATTGGGCAACTTGGATTTTGGAATTTGCAAGCGGCGTGCCTAGCCGCTGAGACGCTCTGCCGCGATAACAGCGGACCACGGCTCCGGACCCCTGGGGCCATGTGGAAGTGGCAGTTCCACTATTGCGGGACTTTTAATGCATGATGGCGTTGTTTTGTTCCTCCATGCAACCCACCAAGGGGAATGATATACATGCACACAGTTTAACAGCACCAACTGTGGAAATAATGAACTACCTTACCCAGAAGGCAACTTACCAATGGAACTACAAAGACGGGATATTAAAGGTCAAGTTCAATCAGCTGTAAACGACGCGCATGGCCAGTGAGCAAGGGCGTGTTGCCCAAAACCGGTATGGCAATCTGTGTTGGGGGAATGAACACTTTGACTCCTGCTCCGTCAATAAATGAAAGGGGAAACTTCTACTTGTGTGGCGTCTCGCTTTGGGCAACTTGGATTTTGGAATTTGCAAGCGGCGTGCCTAGCCGCTGAGACGCTCTGCCGCGATAACAGCGGACCACGGCTCCGGACCCCTGGGGCCATGTGGAAGTGGCAGTTCCACTATTGCGGGACATTTAATGCATGACGGCGTTGTTTTGTTCCTCCATGCAACCCACCAAGGGAAATGATATACATGCACGCAGTTTAACAGCACCGACTGTGGAAATAACGGACTACCTTACCTAGAAGGCAACTTACCAATGAAACTACAAAGACGGGATATTAAAGGTCAAGTTCAATCAGCTGTAAACGACGCGCATGGCCAGTGAGCAAGGGCGTGTTGCCCAAAACCGGTATGGCAATCTGTGTTGGGGGAATGAACACGTTGACTCCTGCTCCCTCAATAAATGAAAGGAGAAACTTCTACTTGTGTGGCGTCTCGCATTGGGCAACTTGGATTTTGGAATTTGCAAGTGGCGTGCCTAGCCGCTGACACGCTCTGCGGCGATAATAGCGGACCACGGCTCCGTACCCCTGGGGCCATGTGGAAGTGGCACTTCCCCTATTGCGGGACTTTTAATGCATGACAGCGTTGTTTTGTTCCTCCATGCAACCCACCAAGGGGAATGATATACATGCACGCAGTTTAACAGCACCCACTGTGGAAATAACAAACTACCTTACCCAGAAGGCAACTTACCAATGAAACTACAAAGACGGGATATTAAAGGTCAAGTTCAATCAGCTGTAAACGACGCGCATGGCCAGTGAGCAAGGGCGTGTTGCCCTAAACCGGTATGGCAATCTGTGTTGGGGGAATGAACACGTTGACTCCTGCTCCCTCAATAAATGAAAGTAGAAACTTCTACTTGTGTGGCGTCTCGCATTGGGCAACTTGGATTTTGGAATTTGCAAGCGGCGTGCCTAGCCTCTGAGACGCTCTGTCGCGATAATAGCGGACCACGGCTCTGGAACCCTGGGGCCATGTGGAAGTGGCAGTTCCACTATTGCGGGACTTTTAATGCATGACGGCGTTGTTTTGTTCCTCCATGCAACCCACCAAGGGGAATGATATACATGCACGCAGTTTAACAGCACCCACTGTGGAAATAACGAACTACCTTACCCAGAGGGCAACTTACCAATGAAACTACAAAGACGGGATATTAAAGGTCAAGTTCATTCAGCTGTAAATGACGCGCATGGCCAGTGAGCAAGGGCGTGTTGCCCGAAACCGGTATGGCAATCTGTGTTGGGGGAATGAACACGTTGACTCCTGCTCCCTCAATAAATGAAAGTAGAAACTTCTACTTGTGTGGCGTCTCGCATTGGGCAACTTGGATTTTGGAATTTGCAAGCGGCGTGCCTAGCCTCTGAGACGCTCTGTCTCGATAATAGCGGACCACGGCTCCGGAACCCTGGGGCCATGTGGAAGTGGCAGTTCCACTATTGCGGGACTTTTAATGCATGACGGCGTTGTTCTGTTCCTCCATGCAACCCACCAAGGGGAATGATATACATGCACGCAGTTTAACAGCACCCACTGTGGAAATAACGAACTACCTTACCCAGAAGGCAACTTACCAATGAAACTACAAAGACGGAATATCAAAGGTCAAGTTTAATCAGTTGTAAACGACGCGCATGGCCAGTGAGCAAGGGCGTGTTGCCCGAAACCGGTATGGCAATCTGTGTTGGGGGAATGAACACGTTGACTCCTGCTCCCTCAATAAATGAAAGGAGAAACTTCTACTTGTGTGGCGTCTCGCATTGGGCAACTTGGATTTTGGATTTTCAAGCGGCGTGCCTAGCCTCTGAGACGCTCTGCCGCGATTATAGCGGACCACGGCTCCGGACCCCTGGGGCCATGTGGAAGTGGCAGTTCCACTATTGCGGGAGTTTTAATGCATAACGGCGTTGTTTTGTTCCTCCATGCAACCCACCAAGGGGAATGATATACATGCACGCAGTTTAACAGCACCCACTGTGGAAATAACGAACTACCTTACCCAGAGGGCAACTTACCAATGAAACTACAAAGACGGGATATTAAAGGTCAAGTTCATTCAGCTGTAAACGACGCGCATGGCCAGTGAGCAAGGGCGTGTTGCCCGAAACCGGTATGGCAATCTTTGTTGGGGGAATGAACACGTTGACTCCTGCTCCCTCAATAAATGAAAGTAGAAACTTCTACTTGTGTGGCGTCTCGCATTGGGCAACTTGGATTTTGGAATTTGCAAGCGGTGTGCCTAGCCGCTGAGACGCTTTGCCGCGACAATAGCGGACCACGGCTCCGAACCCCTGGGGCCATGTGGAAGTGGCAGTTCCACTATTGCGGGACTTTTAATGCATGACGGCGTTGTTTTGTTCCTCCATGCAACCCACCAAGGGGAATGATATACATGCACGCAGTTTAACAGCACCCACTGTGGAAATAACGAACTACCTTACCCAGAAGGCAACTTACCAATGAAACTACAAAGACGGGATATCAAAGGTCAAGTTCAATCAGCTGTAAACGACGCGCATGGCCAGTGAGCAAGGGCGTGTTGCCCGAAACCGGTATTTATTTTATTTTTAGCGATTTCTAAAGCGCCTGGTGACCCAAGGGCATCCCCGCGCTATGTAACTTGAAATCCTAGTGAGGGGGAGAGAGGGGGGAAGGCGACCGAAGGGTGTTATTTAGGAAACAGATGGGTCTTTAGTTTTTTGCGAAAAGCAAGGTAGTTGGATTCTAGTCTGAGGGCGCGAGGGAGTGCGTTCCAGCCCTTAGCCGCTTGAACGGAGAATTGTCGACCTCCTGTGCGGGTTCTTTTGAATCTGGGGGTGCTGACTAAATTCTCATTTTGAGATCGTAGGGATCTGGTTGCTGTGTAAGGTGTGATCATTTTACTAAGGATCGCTGGACCAGATCCGTTGTAAAGCTTGTGTGTAGTACACATTGCTTTAAAGTGCACCCTTTGGCGTACGGGGAGCCAGTGCAGGGCTTTGAGGGCTGGCTTGGCGGACATTCTGGAGGGAGTGTTAGTAATCATGCGTGCTGCCACGTTCTGTGTCCGCTGGAGTTTCGTGATAGTAGACTCGGGGGCTCCCAAGTAGACCAGGTTGCTGTAGTCCAGGCGGGAGAGCACTAGTCCCTGGATAAGGAGCTTCCTGGACATAGGTGGGAGTAAGGGCAGGATTTTACGGGTCGTGCGCATAAGCCCGAAGCATGTGCCCGAGGTTTTGGTTGCTTGGGTTTTCATCGTGAGCTGTGGCTCAAGCCACACCCCGAGTGTCTTGATTTCGCGTTTTGGGGGGGGGGAATTTCTCCGAACACATCGGGCCATAGTGTAGGAGGGATAGTTGTCCATTGCTTGCCAAGTAGCATTACTTCTGTCTTTGTCCCATTCAATTTTAGTGATGAGTCATTCATCCAGTTGTGGATACCTATGAGGCAGTTAGTCAAATTTTCAGGATGGTCGATCAACTGGGACAAGGAGACGACTAGTTGGGTGTCGTCAGCGTAACTCACCATTTTTATATTAAATGGTGTTACCACGTCCTCGAGGGGGGCCATATAGACATTAAAAAGCGTCGGACTCAGGGAAGAGCCCTGGGGGACGCCGCTGGTGAGTGGGAGGGTGGATGAGTGATGGTTATCGTCCCACACTTGAAAAGTGCGTCCTGTAAGAAAGGATTCGATCCATTTGATTGCTGTCCCGGTAAGTCCTGCATTCGCCAGTCTATGCAGAAGGACACGGTGGTTGACCGTGTCAAAGGCTGCACTTAGATCCAGGAGGATCACTGCCACTGATCCTCCTGAATCCAGTAAGCCCCTTGCCTCTTCAATGACTGCGAGGAGTGCGGTGTCCGTTCCATGGCCCGGGCGAAATCCGGTTTGGGATTGTCGGAGCAGGTTATTAGTTTCAAGGAACTGGGATAGTTGGAAGTTTACCAGTTTCTCAGTGACTTTGCTAATGCCAGGGAGTAGGGATATTGGTCTGTAGTTGGACAGGTCCGATGGATCTAGCTGAGGTTTTTTTAAGAGTGCTTTGACCACAGCACTCTTCCAGCTGTCGGGAACAGTTCCGTGGGCGAACGAGCAATTGATGAGATCCGTGATGGTAGGTACAATTACTGAGGCTACCGTCTTGAGGAACCTGATAGGGGCTGGGTCCAAGGGTGATCCACTTTTCATTTTTGTTAGGGTTCGCTCAACCTCTAGGGGGATGACAGGTCGGAATGTCTGTAGCGTGGGGCGACAGATGCTTTCAGTCTGTTCGAGGGGAGTACGGCTTTCCGTGAGGCTGGGGGAGCTGGGGAGTGGGAGGGAGGCCAGGATGCGGGTGATTTTATCGTTGAAGAAGTTCGCTAGCTCATTACTTCTGTCAACTTTGGGGGTGTTGGAGGGGGAGGTGGTGGGGACCTTGATCAGCTCTTTGACGATTAGAAAGGATTCTCGGGCTGAATTAGATGCTTCTTGTATTCGCGTATCATAGTATGAAGCTTTAGCTGATTTAATGGCCTCTTTATAGAGTTTGACCGAATACTGGTAGGCTTCTTTGTTGGTATGTTGCCAATTTTTTTCTCCAGAGTCGTTCGGCTTTTTTGCAGTTTTTACGAAGTATTCTTAGATCTGCGGAATACCATGGTGCTGAGCCATGTTTGCCGTTTTTGTCTTCCCTGTTTCTGAGTGGGAGTACTAGGTCTAGGGAGGCGGTAATCCAGTCCCTGAATCTTCTGTCTGCCGTAGTTGGATCTCCAGCGTGAGCAGGGATGTTTTTTTCAAGGGTCTTAGCCCATTCATCCGTGGGGAGTCTGGACCAGGTCCTGTCCTTACTGAAGGTGGGGGGTATTCGGTTTTTCCTGAAGGTTCCAGGTAATTGGAAGGGGACAAGAAAATGGTCTGTCCAAGGGAGGGGAAGGGTTTCCTTCGCTAGCATCAAGGGCGAGCTGGTAAACACAGGGTCTAATAGGTGGCCCTTGGTGTGGGTGACTCCGGAGTTTAATAGGCGGATGTCAAAAGCCGCTAGGTCTTGAATCAGATCATTGGCTGCCGAGTCGGCCGGATCTTCTAGGTGGATGTTCAGGTCCCCAACTATCATATAGTTTGATAGGGAGTGGGCCTGAGTTGTGACTAGGTCTAGAAGAGAGCAGGTGAAGGGGCCTGGGAGGCCAGGGGGGCGGTAAACAAGGAGTCCTGTTAGAGAAATGGTTGGGTTGAGTGTAACGGTAAAATGCAGACTTTCTGCGTCGGTAATCTGTGCGTCGTGGGTTTTGCAGTGGAGGTGTTCTCGATGGATGATAGCTACACCGCCTCCTCTACCTAGAGGGCGGGGTAGGGATTGGATACAGTAGCCCTGTGGTGTTGCTAGTACCATGTCTGATTGCGAGTGAGGGCCGAGCCACGTTTCCGTGAGGAAGAGTATATCAATTTCATGATCTTCTATAATGTCGGTAATCTGTATCGCATGTTTTGGAAGTGACCGACAGTTTAGAGAGGCAAGGTTAAGGATGGCGGGTTTGATAGGTTTAGTGGGGAGCGTGAGCTGGACTGGCTTGCATGAGGAGCAGCAAGTGAAAGGTCCCTTGAGATCATGGGTGTAATCACAGGAGGGTGGGGGGGGTCTGAGGCTTAGTAGTTCTCTGCGAGAGTACCTTATGTTAGGGTAAGATGAATCGGGCAGGAGTTCTGGCCCTAGGCCCGGTCGGGCGCAGACGGGCGCAGACGGGCTTGGCTTTGGCGCGGCTTCGGCGTGCAAACGGCGCTCCCGCTGCGCTCGTCCGCTGCGCTGGTATGGCCGGCCCATATGTAGTCTGTGTGGGTGGGTGTGGCCTCGCGGTGGGCGTGGCTACCGCCTTGGGCGTTCCCTGAGTCAGCGCTGATCGCTGTGTCAGGTGGGGTCGGGGAGGGCTGTGAGACCGCGTTTCGGGTCGGCGCTTCCAAGCAGGTGAGCTCTAAGATATATTTTTTAAAATAAACACAAGTGAACAGTGCAGTTTTAAAAAATCAGTGGGAACACAGTCCTCCGGCTTCCGCCTCAGAGGATACACAAGTCAGAACTCCAGTCCGCTTGTGATTCGCGTATTTTATAGTCTCTGTGGGTGGGCGTGGCCTCGCGGTGGGCGTGGCTACCGCCTTGGGCGTTCCCTGAGTCAGCGCTGATCGCTGTGTCAGGTGTGGTCGGGGAGGGCTGTGAGAGCGCGTTTCGGGTCGGCGCTTCCAAGCAGGTGAGCTCTAAGATATATTTTTTAAAATAAACACAAGTGAACAGTGCAGTTTTAAAAAATCAGTGGGAACACAGTCCTCCGGCTTCCGCCTCAGAGGATACACAAGTCAGAACTCCAGTCCGCTTGTGATTCGCGTATTTTATAGTCTCTGTGGGTGGGCGTGGCCTCGCGGTGGGCGTGGCTACCGCCTTGGGCGTTCCCTGAGTCAGCGCTGATCGCTGTGTCAGGTGTGGTCGGGGAGGGCTGTGAGAGCGCGTTTCGGGTCGGCGCTTCCAAGCAGGTGAGCTCTAAGATATATTTTTTAAAATAAACACAAGTGAACAGTGGCAATCTGTGTTGGGGGAATGAACACGTTGACTCCTGCTCCCTCAATAAATGAAAGGAGAAACTTCTACTTGTGTGGCGTCTCGCATTGGGCAACTTGGATTTTGGATTTTCAAGCGGCGTGCCTAGCCTCTGAGACGCTCTGCCGCGATAATAGCGGACCACGGCTCCGGAACCCTGGGGCCATGTGGAAGTGGCAGTTCCACTATTGCGGGACTTTTAATGCATGACGGCGTTGTTTTGTTCCTCCATGCAACCCACCAAGGGGAATGATATACATGCACGCAGTTTAACAGCACCCACTGTGGAAATAACGAACTACCTTACCCAGAGGGCAACTTACCAATGAAACTACAAAGACGGGATATTAAAGGTCAAGTTCATTCAGCTGTAAACGACGCGCATGGCCAGTGAGCAAGGGAGTGTTGCCCGAAACCGGTATGGCAATCTGTGTTTGGGGAATGAACACGTTGACTCCTGCTCCCTCAATAAATGAAAGGAGAAAGTTCTACTTGTGTGGCGTCTCGCATTGGGCAACTTGGATTTTGGAATTTGCAAGTGGCGTGCCTAGCCGCTGAGGCGCTCTGCCGCGATAATAGCGGACCATGGCTCCGGACCCCTGGGGCCATGTGGAAGTGGCAGTTCCACTATTGCGGGACTTTTAATGCATGACGGCGTTGTTTTGTTCTTCCATGCAACCCACCAAGGGGAATGATATACATGCACGCAGTTTAACAGCACCCACTGTGGAAATAACGAACAACCTTACCCAGAAGGCAACTTACCAATGAAACTACAAAGACGGGATATTAAAGGTCAAGTTCAATCAGCTGTAAATGACGCGCATGGCCAGTGAGCAAGGGCGTGTTGCCCGAAACCGGTATGGCAATCTGTGTTGGGGGAATGAACACGTTGACTCCTGCTCCGTAAATAAATGAAAGGAGAAACTTCTACTTGTGTGGCGTCTCGCTTTGGGCAACTTGGATTTTGGAATTTGCAAGCGGCGTGCCTAGCCGCTGAGACGCTCTGCCGCGATAATAGCGGACCACGGCTCCGGACCCCTGGGGCCATGTGGAAGTGGCACTTCCACTATTGCGGGACTTTTAATGCATGACAGCGTTGTTTTGTTCCTCCATGCAACCCACCAAGGGGAATGATATACATGCACGCAGTTTAACAGCACCCACTGTGGAAATAACGAACTACCTTACCCAGAAGGCAACTTACCAATGAAACTACAAAGACGGGATATCAAAGGTCAAGTTCAATCAGCTGTAAACGACGCGCATGGCCAGTGAGCAAGGGCGTGTTGCCCGAAACCGGTATGGCAATCTGTGTTTGGGGAATGAACACGTTGACTCCTGCTCCCTCAATAAATGAAAGGAGAAAGTTCTACTTGTGTGGCGTCTCGCATTGGGCAACTTGGATTTTGGAATTTGCAAGTGGCGTGCCTAGCCGCTGAGGCGCTCTGCCGCGATAAGAGCGGACCATGGCTCCGGACCCCTGGGGCCATGTGGAAGTGGCAGTTCCACTATTGCGGGACTTTTAATGCATGACGGCGTTGTTTTGTTCTTCCATGCAACCCACCAAGGGGAATGATATACATGCACGCAGTTTAACAGCACCCACTGTGGAAATAACGAACAACCTTACCCAGAAGGCAACTTACCAATGAAACTACAAAGACGGGATATTAAAGGTCAAGTTCAATCAGCTGTAAATGACGCGCATGGCCAGTGAGCAAGGGCGTGTTGCCCGAAACCGGTATGGCAATCTGTGTTGGGGGAATGAACACGTTGACTCCTGCTCCGTAAATAAATGAAAGGAGAAACTTCTACTTGTGTGGCGTCTCGCTTTGGGCAACTTGGATTTTGGAATTTGCAAGCGGCGTGCCTAGCCGCTGAGACGCTCTGCCGCGATAATAGCGGACCACGGCTCCGGACCCCTGGGGCCATGTGGAAGTGGCACTTCCACTATTGCGGGACTTTTAATGCATGACAGCGTTGTTTTGTTCCTCCATGCAACCCACCAAGGGGAATGATATACATGCACGCAGTTTAACAGCACCCACTGTGGAAATAACGAACTACCTTACCCAGAAGGCAACTTACCAATGAAACTACAAAGACGGGATATCAAAGGTCAAGTTCAATCAGCTGTAAACGACGAGCATGGCCAGTGAGCAAGGGCGTGTTGCCCGAAACCGGTATGGCAATCTGTGTTGGGGGAATGAACACGTTGACTCCTGCTCCCTCAATAAATGAAAGGAGAAACTTCTACTTGTGTGGCGTCTCGCATTGGGCAACTAGGATTTTGGAATTTGCAAGCGGTGTGCCTAGCCGCTGAGACGCTTTGCCGCGATAATAGCGGACCATGGCTCCGAACCCCTGGGGCCATGTGGAAGTGGCAGTTCCACTATTGCGGGACTTTTAATGCATGACGGCGTTGTTTTGTTCCTCCATGCAACCCACCAAGGGGAATGATATACATGCACGCAGTTTAACAGCACCCACTGTGGAAATCACGAACTACCTTACCCAGATGGCAACTTACCAATGAAATTACAAAGACGGGATATCAAAGGTCAAGTTCAATCAGCTGTAAACGACGCGCATGGCCAGTGAGCAAGGGCGTGTTGCCCGAAACCGGTATGGCAATCTGTGTTGGGGGAATGAACACGTTGACTCCTGCTCCCTCAATAAATGAAAGGAGAAACTTCTACTTGTGTGGCGTCTCGCATTGGGCAACTTGGATTTTGGATTTTCAAGCGGCGTGCCTAGCCTCTGAGACGCTCTGCCGCGATAATAGCGGACCACGGCTCCGGACCCCTGGGGCCATGTGGAAGTGGCAGTTCCACTATTGCGGGACTTTTAATGCATGACGGCGTTGTTTTGTTCCTCCATGCAACCCACCAAGGGGAATGATATACATGCACGCAGTTTAACAGCACCCACTGTGGAAATAACGAACTACCTTACCCAGAGGGCAACTTACCAATGAAACTACAAAGACGGGATATTAAAAGTCAAGTTCATTCAGCTGTAAACGACGCGCATGGCCAGTGAGCAAGGACGTGTTGCCCGAAACCGGTATGGCAATCTGTGTTGGGGGAATGAACACGTTGACTCCTGCTCCCTCAATAAATGAAAGGAGAAAGTTCTACTTGTGTGGCGTCTCGCATTGGGCAACTTGGATTTTGGAATTTGCAAGTGGCGTGCCGAGCCGCTGAGGCGCTCTGCCGCGATAATATCGGACCACGGCTCCGGACCCCTGGGGCCATGTGGAAGTGACAGTTCCACTATTGCGGGACTTTTAATGCATGACGGCGTTGTTTTGTTCTTCCATGCAACCCACCAAGGGGAATGATATACATGCACGCAGTTTAACAGCACCCACTGTGGAAATAACGAACAACCTTACCCAGAAGGCAACTTACCAATGAAACTACAAAGACGGGATATTAAAGGTCAAGTTCAATCAGCTGTAAACGACGCGCATGGCCAGTGAGCAAGGGCGTGTTGCCCAAAACCGGTATGGCAATCTGTGTTGGGGGAATGAACACTTTGACTCCTGCTCCGTCAATAAATGAAAGGAGAAACTTCTACTTGTGTGGCGTCTCGCTTTGGGCAACTTGGATTTTGGAATTTGCAAGCGGCGTGCCTAGCCGCTGAGACGCTCTGCCGCGATAATAGCAGACCATGGCTCCGGACCCCTGGGGCCATGTGGAAGTGGTAGTTCCACTATTGCGGGACATTTAATGCATGACGGCGTTGTTTTGTTCCTCCATGCAACCCACCAAGGGAAATGATATACATGCACGCAGTTTAACAGCACAGACTGTGGAAATAACGGACTACCTTACCTAGAAGGCAACTTACCAATGAAACTACAAAGACGGGATATTAAAGGTCAAGTTCAATCAGCTGTAAACGACGCGCATGGCCAGTGAGCAAGGGCGTGTTGCCCAAAACCGGTATGGCAATCTGTGTTGGGGGAATGAACACGTTGACTCCTGCTCCCTCAATAAATGAAAGGAGAAACTTCTACTTGTGTGGCGTCTCGCATTGGGCAACTTGGATTTTGGAATTTGCAAGTGGCGTGCCTAGCCGCTGACACGCTCTGCGGCGATAATAGCGGACCACGGCTCCGTACCCCTGGGGCCATGTGGAAGTGGCACTTCCCCTATTGCGGGACTTTTAATGCATGACAGCATTGTTTTGTTCCTCCATGCAACCCACCAAGGGGAATGATATACATGCACGCAGTTTAACAGCACCCACTGTGGAAATAACAAACTACCTTACCCAGAAGGCAACTTACCAATGAAACTACAAGGACGGGATATTAAAGGTCAAGTTCAATCAGCTGTAAACGACGCGCATGGCCAGTGAGCAAGGGCGTGTTGCCCGAAACCGGTATGGCAATCTGTGTTGGGGGAATGAACACGTTGACTCCTGCTCCCTCAATAAATGAAAGGAGAAACTTCTACTTGTGTAGCGTCTCGCATTGCGCAACTTGGATTTTGGAATTTGCAAGCGGCGTGCCTAGCCGCTGAGATGCTCTGCCGCGATAATAGCGGACCACGGCTCCGGACCCCTGGGGCCATGTGGAAGTGGCAGTTCCACTATTGCGGGACTTTTAATGCATGACGGCGTTGTTTTGTTCTTCCATGCAACCCACCAAGGGGAATGATATACATGCACGCAGTTTAACAGCACCCACTGTGGAAATAACGAACAACCTTACCCAGAAGGCAACTTACCAATGAAACTACAAAGACGGGATATTAAAGGTCAAGTTCAATCAGCTGTAAATGACGCGCATGGCCAGTGAGCAAGAGCGTGTTGCCCGAAACCGGTATGGCAATCTGTGTTGGGGGAATGAACACGTTGACTCCTGCTCCGTAAATAAATGAAAGGAGAAACTTCTACTTGTGTGGCGTCTCGCTTTGGGCAACTTGGATTTTGGAATTTGCAAGCGGCGTGCCTAGCCGCTGAGACGCTCTGCCGCGATAATAGCGGACCACGGCTCCGGACCCCTGGGGCCATGTGGAAGTGGCACTCCCACTATTGCGGGACTTTTAATGCATGACAGCGTTGTTTTGTTCCTCCATGCAACCCACCAAGGGGAATGATATACATGCACGCAGTATAACAGCACCCACTGTGGAAATAACTAACTTCCTTACCCAGAAGGCAACTTACCAATGAAACTACAAAGACGGGATATCAAAGGTCAAGTTCAATCAGCTGTAAACGACGCGCATGGCCAGTGAGCAAGGGCGTGTTGCCCGAAACCGGTATGGCAATCTGTGTTGGGGGAATGAACACGTTGACTCCTGCTCCCTCAATAAATGAAAGGAGAAACTTCTACTTGTGTGGCGTCTCGCATTGGGCAACTTGGATTTTGGAATTTGCAAGCGGTGTGCCTAGCCGCTGAGACGCTTTGCCGCGATAATAGCGGACCACGGCTCCGAACCCCTGGGGCCATGTGGAAGTGGCAGTTCCACTATTGCGGGACTTTTAATGCATGACGGCATTGTTTTGTTCCTCCATGCAACCCACCAAGGGGAATGATATACATGCACGCAGTTTAACAGCACCCACTGTGGAAATAACGAACTACCTTACCCAGATGGCAACTTACCAATGAAATTACAAAGACGGGATATCAAAGGTCAAGTTCAATCAGCTGTAAACGACGCGCATGGCCAGTGAGCAAGGGCGTGTTGCCCGAAACCGGTATGGCAATCTGTGTTGGGGGAATGAACACGTTGACTCCTGCTCCCTCAATAAATGAAAGGAGAAACTTCTACTTGTGTGGCGTCTCGCATTGGGCAACTTGGATTTTGGATTTTCAAGCGGCGTGCCTAGCCTCTGAGACGCTCTGCCGCGATAATAGCGGACCACGGCTCCGGACCCCTGGGGCCATGTGGAAGTGGCAGTTCCACTATTGCGGGACTTTTAATGCATGACGGCGTTGTTTTGTTCCTCCATGCAACCCACCAAGGGGAATGATATACATGCACGCAGTTTAACAGCACCCACTGTGGAAATAACGAACTACCTTACCCAGAGGGCAACTTACCAATGAAACTACAAAGACGGGATATTAAAGGTCAAGTTCATTCAGCTGTAAACGACGCGCATGGCCAGTGAGCAAGGACGTGTTGCCCGAAACCGGTATGGCAATCTGTGTTGGGGGAATGAACACGTTGACTCCTGCTCCCTCAATAAATGAAAGGAGAAAGTTCTACTTGTGTGGCGTCTCGCATTGGGCAACTTGGATTTTGGAATTTGCAAGTGGCGTGCCTAGCCGCTGAGGCGCTCTGCCGCGATAATAGCGGACCACGGCTCCGGACCCCTGGGGCCATGTGGAAGTGGCAGTTCCACTATTGCGGGACTTTTAATGCATGACGGCGTTGTTTTGTTCTTCCATGCAACCCACCAAGGGGAATGATATACATGCACGCAGTTTAACAGCACCCACTGTGGAAATAACGAACAACCTTACCCAGAAGGCAACTTACCAATGAAACTACAAAGACGGGATATTAAAGGTCAAGTTCAATCAGCTGTAAACGACGCGCATGGCCAGTGAGCAAGGGCGTGTTGCCCAAAACCGGTATGGCAATCTGTGTTGGGGGAATGAACACTTTGACTCCTGCTCCGTCAATAAATGAAAGGAGAAACTTCTACTTGTGTGGCGTCTCGCTTTGGGCAACTTGGATTTCGGAATTTGCAAGCGGCGTGCCTAGCCGCTGAGACGCTCTGCCGCGATAATAGCAGACCATGGCTCCGGACCCCTGGGGCCATGTGGAAGTGGTAGTTCCACTATTGCGGGACATTTAATGCATGACGGCGTTGTTTTGTTCCTCCATGCAACCCACCAAGGGAAATTATATACATGCACGCAGTTTAACAGCACCGACTGTGGAAATAACGGACTACCTTACCTAGAAGGCAACTTACCAATGAAACTACAAAGACGGGATATTAAAGGTCAAGTTCAATCAGCTGTAAACGACGCGCATGGCCAGTGAGCAAGGGCATGTTGCCCAAAACCGGTATGGCAATCTGTGTTGGGGGAATGAACACGTTGACTCCTGCTCCCTCAATAAATGAAAGGAGAAACTTCTACTTGTGTGGCGTCTTGCATTGGGCAACTTGGATTTTGGAATTTGCAAGTGGCGTGCCTAGCCGCTGACACGCTCTGCGGCGATAATAGCGGACCACGGCTCCGTACCCCTGGGGCCATGTGGAAGTGGCACTTCCCCTATTGCGGGACTTTTAATGCATGACAGCATTGTTTTGTTCCTCCATGCAACCCACCAAGGGGAATGATATACATGCACGCAGTTTAACAGCACCCACTGTGGAAATAACAAACTACCTTACCCAGAAGGCAACTTACCAATGAAACTACAAAGACGGGATATTAAAGGTCAAGTTCAATCAGCTGTAAACGACGCGCATGGCCAGTGAGCAAGGGCGTGTTGCCCGAAACCGGTATGGCAATCTGTGTTGGGGGAATGAACACGTTGACTCCTGCTCCCTCAATAAACGAAAGGAGAAACTTCTACTTGTGTAGCGTCTCGCATTGCGCAACTTGGATTTTGGAATTTGCAAGCGGCGTGCCTAGCCGCTGAGATGCTCTGCCGCGATAATAGCGGACCACGGCTCCAGACCCCTGGGGCCATGTGGAAGGGACAGCTCCACGATTGCGGACTTTTAATGCATGACGGCGTTGTTTTGTTCCTCCATGCAACCCACCAAGGGGAATGATATACATGCACACAGTTTAACAGCACCAACTGTGGAAATAACGGACTACCTTACCCAGAAGGCAACTTACCAATGGAACTACAAAGATGGGATATTAAAGGTCAAGTTCAATCAGCTGTAAACGACGCGCATGGCCAGTGAGCAGGGGCGTGTTGCCCAAAACCGGTATGGCAATCTGTGTTGGGGGAATGAACACTTTGACTCCTGCTCCGTCAATAAATGAAAGGAGAAACTTCTACTTGTGTGGCGTCTCGCTTTGGGCAACTTGGATTTTGGAATTTGCAAGCGGCGTGCCTAGCCGCTGAGACGCTCTGCCGCGATAATAGCAGACCATGGCTCCGGACCCCTGGGGCCATGTGGAAGTGGTAGTTCCACTATTGCGGGACATTTAATGCATGACGGCGTTGTTTTGTTCCTCCATGCAACCCACCAAGGGAAATGATATACATGCACGCAGTTTAACAGCACCGACTGTGGAAATAACGGACTACCTTACCTAGAAGGCAACTTACCAATGAAACTACAAAGACGGGATATTAAAGGTCAAGTTCAATCAGCTGTAAACGACGCGCATGGCCAGTGAGCAAGGGCGTGTTGCCCAAAACCGGTATGGCAATCTGTGTTGGGGGAATGAACACGTTGACTCCTGCTCCCTCAATAAATGAAAGGAGAAACTTCTACTTGTGTGGCGTCTCGCATTGGGCAACTTGGATTTTGGAATTTGCAAGTGGCGTGCCTAGCCGCTGACACGCTCTGCGGCGATAATAGCGGACCACGGCTCCGTACCCCTGGGGCCATGTGGAAGTGGCACTTCCCCTATTGCGGGACTTTTAATGCATGACAGCGTTGTTTTGTTCCTCCATGCAACCCACCAAGGGGAATGATATACATGCACGCAGTTTAACAGCACCCACTGTGGAAATAACAAACTACCTTACCCAGAAGGCAACTTACCAATGAAACTACAAAGACGGGATATTAAAGGTCAAGTTCAATCAGCTGTAAACGACGCGCATGGCCAGTGAGCAAGGGCGTGTTGCCCGAAACCGGTATGGCAATCTGTGTTGGGGGAATGAACACGTTGACTCCTGCTCCCTCAATAAATGAAAGGAGAAACTTCTACTTGTGTGGCGTCTCGCATTGCGCAACTTTGATTTTGGAATTTGCAAGCGGCGTGCCTAGCCGCTGAGATGCTCTGCCGCGATAATAGCGGACCACGGCTCCGGACCCCTGGGGCCATGTGGAAGTGGCAGTTCCGCTATTGCGGGACTTTTAATGCATGACGGCGTTGTTTTGTTCCTCCATGCAACCCACCAAGGGGAATGATATACATGCATGCAGTTTAACAGCACCCACTGTGGAAACAACGAACTACCTTACCCAGAAGGCAACTTACCAATGAAACTACAAAGACGGAATATCAAAGGTCAAGTTCAATCAGCTGTAAACGACGCGCATGGCCAGTGAGCAAGGGCGTGTTGCCCGAAACCGGTATGGCAATCTGTGTTGGGGGAATGAACACGTTGACTCCTGCTCCCTCAATAAATGAAAGTAGAAACTTCTACTTGTGTGGCGTCTCGCATTGGGCAACTTGGATTTTGGAATTTGCAAGCGGCGTGCCTAGCCTCTGAGACGCTCTGCCGCGATAATAGCGGACCACGGCTCCGGAACCCTGGGGCCATGTGGAAGTGGCAGTTCCACTATTGCGGGACTTTTAATGCATGACGGCGTTGTTTTGTTCCTCCATGCAACCCACCAAGGGCAATGATATACATGCACGCAGTTTAACAGCACCCACTGTGGAAATAACGAACTACCTTACCCAGAGGGCAACTTACCAATGAAACTACAAAGACGGGATATTAAAGGTCAAGTTCATTCAGCTGTAAACGATGCGCATGGCCAGTGAGCAAGGGAGTGTTGCCCGAAACCGGTATGGCAATCTGTGTTGGGGGAATGAACACGTTGACTCCTGCTCCCTCAATAAATGAAAGGAGAAAGTTCTACTTGTGTGGCGTCTCGCATTGGGCAACTTGGATTTTGGAATTTGCAAGTGGCGTGCCTAGCCGCTGAGGCGCTCTGCCGCGATAATAGCGGACCATGGCTCCGGACCCCTGGGGCCATGTGGAAGTGGCAGTTCCACTATTGCGGGACTTTTAATGCATGACGGCGTTGTTTTGTTCTTCCATGCAACCCACCAAGGGGAATGATATACATGCACGCAGTTTAACAGCACCCACTGTGGAAATAACGAACAACCTTACCCAGAAGGCAACTTACCAATGAAACTACAAAGACGGGATATCAAAGGTCAAGTTCAATCAGCTGTAAATGACGCGCATGGCCAGTGAGCAAGGGCGTGTTGCCCGAAACCGGTATGGCAATCTGTGTTGGGGGAATGAACACGTTGACTCCTGCTCCCTCAATAAATGAAAGGAGAAACTTCTACTTGTGTGGCGTCTCGCATTGGGCAACTTGGATTTTGGAATTTGCAAGCGGTGTGCCTAGCCGCTGAGACGCTTTGCCGCGATAATAGCGGACCACGGCTCCGAACCCCTGGGGCCATGTGGAAGTGGCAGTTCCACTATTGCGGGACTTTTAATGTATGACGGCGTTGTTTTGTTCCTCCATGCAACCCACCAAGGGGAATGATATACATGCACGCAGTTTAACAGCACCCACTGTGGAAATAACGAACTACCTTACCCAGAGGGCAACTTACCAATGAAACTACAAAGACGGGATATTAAAGGTCAAGTTCATTCAGCTGTAAACGACGCGCATGGCCAGTGAGCAAGGGCGTGTTGCCCGAAACCGGTATGGCAATCTGTGTTGGGGGAATGAACACGTTGACTCCTGCTCCCTCAATAAATGAAAGGAGAAACTTCTACTTGTGTGGCGTCTCGCATTGGGCAACTTGGATTTTGGATTTTCAAGCGGCGTGCCTAGCCTCTGAGACGCTCTGCCGCGATTATAGCGGACCACGGCTCCGGACCCCTGGGGCCATGTGGAAGTGGCAGTTCCACTATTGTGGGACTTTTAATGCATGACGGCGTTGTTTTGTTCCTCCATGCAACCCACCAAGGGGAATGATATACATGCACGCAGTTTAACAGCACCCACTGTGGAAATAACGAACTGCCTTACCCAGAGGGCAACTTACCAATGAAACTACAAAGACGGGATATTAAAGGTCAAGTTCATTCAGCTGTAAATGACGCGCATGGCCAGTGAGCAAGGGCGTGTTGCCCGAAACCGGTATGGCAATCTGTGTTGGGGGAATGAACACGTTGACTCCTGCTCCCTCAATAAATGAAAGTAGAAACTTCTACTTGTGTGGCGTCTCGCATTGGGCAACTTGGATTTTGGAATTTGCAAGCGGCGTGCCTAGCCTCTGAGACGCTCTGCCGCGATAATAGCGGACCACGGCTCCGGAACCCTGGGGCCATGTGGAAGTGGCAGTTCCACTATTGCGGGACTTTTAATGCATGACGGCGTTGTTTTGTTCCTCCATGCAACCCACCAAGGGCAATGATATACATGCACGCAGTTTAACAGCACCCACTGTGGAAATAACGAACTACCTTACCCAGAGGGCAACTTACCAATGAAACTACAAAGACGGGATATTAAAGGTCAAGTTCATTCAGCTGTAAACGACGCGCATGGCCAGTGAGCAAGGGAGTGTTGCCCGAAACCGGTATGGCAATCTGTGTTGGGGGAATGAACACGTTGACTCCTGCTCCCTCAATAAATGAAAGGAGAAAGTTCTACTTGTGTGGCGTCTCGCATTGGGCAACTTGGATTTTGGAATTTGCAAGTGGCGTGCCTAGCCTCTGAGGCGCTCTGCCGCGATAATAGCGGACCATTGCTCCGGACCCCTGGGGCCATGTGGAAGTGGCAGTTCCACTATTGCGGGACTTTTAATGCATGACGGCGTTGTTTTGTTCTTCCATGCAACCCACCAAGGGGAATGATATACATGCACGCAGTTTAACAGCACCCACTGTGGAAATAACGAACAACCTTACCCAGAAGGCAACTTACCAATGAAACTACAAAGACGGGATATTAAAGGTCAAGTTCAATCAGCTGTAAATGACGCGCATGGCCAGTGAGCAAGGGCGTGTTGCCCGAAACCGGTATGGCAATCTGTGTTGGGGGAATGAACACGTTGACTCCTGCTCCGTAAATAAATGAAAGGAGAAACTTCTACTTGTGTAGCGTCTCGCTTTGGGCAACTTGGATTTTGGAATTTGCAAGCGGCGTGCCTAGCCGCTGAGACGCTCTGCCGCGATAATAGCGGACCACGGCTCCGGACCCCTGGGGCCATGTGGAAGTGGCACTTCCACTATTGCGGGACTTTTAATGCATGACAGCGTTGTTTTGTTCCTCCATGCAACCCACCAAGGGGAATGATATACATGCACGCAGTTTAACAGCACCCACTGTGAAAATAACAAACTACCTTACCCAGAAGGCAACTTACCAATGAAACTACAAAGACGGGATATCAAAGGTCAAGTTCAATCAGCTGTAAACGACGCGCATGGCCAGTGAGCAAGGGTGTGTTGCCCGAAACCGGTATGGCAATCTGTGTTGGGGGAATGAACACGTTGACTCCTGCTCCCTCAATAAATGAAAGGAGAAACTTCTACTTGTGTGGCGTCTCGCATTGGGCAACTTGGATTTTGGAATTTGCAAGTGGCGTGCCTAGCCGCTGAGGCGCTCTGCCGCGATAATAGCGGACCACGGCTCCGGACCCCTGGGGCCATGTGGAAGTGGCAGTTCCACTATTGCGGGACTTTTAATGCATGACGGCGTTGTTTTGTTCTTCCATGCAACCCACAAAGGGGAATGATATACATGCACGCAGTTTAACAGCACCCACTGTGGAAATAACGAACAACCTTACCCAGAAGGCAACTTACCAATGAAACTACAAAGACGGGATATTAAAGGTCAAGTTCAATCAGCTGTAAACGACGCGCATGGCCAGTGAGCAAGGGCGTGTTGCCCAAAACCGGTATGGCAATCTGTGTTGGGGGAATGAACATGTTGACTCCTGCTCCCTCAATAAATGAAAGGAGAAACTTCTACTTGTGTGGCGTCTCGCATTGGGCAACTTGGATTTTGGAATTTGCAAGTGGCGTGCCTAGCCGCTCAGATGCTCTGCTGCGATAATAGCGGACCACGGCTCCGGACCCCTGGGGCCATGTGGAAGTGACAGTTCCGCTATTGCGGGACTTTTAATGCATGACGGCGTTGTTTTGTTCCTCCATGCAACCCACCAAGGGGAATGATATACATGCATGGAGTTTAACAGCACCCACTGTGGAAACAACAAACTACCTTACCCACAAGGCAACTTACCAATGAAACTACAAAGACGGGATATTAAAGGTCAAGTTCAATCAGCTGTAAACGATGCGCATGGCCAGTAAGCAAGGGCGTGTTGCCCGAAACCGGTATGGCAATCTGTGTTGGGGGAATGAACACGTTGATTCCTGCTCCCTCAATAAATGAAAGGAGAAACTTCTACTTGTGTGGCGTCTCGCTTTGGGCAACTTGGATTTTGGAATTTGCAAACGGCGTGCCTAGCCGCTGAGACGCTCTGCCGCGATAATAGCGGACCACGGCTCCGGACCCCTGGGGCCATGTGGAAGTGGCAGTTCCACTATTGCGGGACTTTTAATACATGACGGCGTTGTTTTGTTCCTTCATGCAACCCACCAAGGGGAATGATATACATGCACGCAGTTTAACAGCACCCACTGTGGAAATAACGAACTACCTTACCCAGAAGGCAACTTACCAATGAAACTACAAAGACGGGATATTAAAGGTCAAGTTCAATCAGCTGTAAACGACGCGCATGGCCAGTGAGCAAGGGCGTGTTGCCCGAAACCGGTATGGCAATCTGTGTTGGGGGAATGAACACGTTGACTCCTGCTCCCTCAATAAATGAAAGGAGAAACTTCTACTTGTGTGGCGTCTCGCATTGGGCAACTTGGATTTTGGATTTTCAAGCGGCGTGCCTAGC
Source organism: Triturus cristatus (assembly GCF_964204655.1). Classification (NCBI taxonomy): domain Eukaryota; kingdom Metazoa; phylum Chordata; class Amphibia; order Caudata; family Salamandridae; genus Triturus; species Triturus cristatus. The sequence goes on from NC_140579.1 coordinate 196,279,047, forward strand.
CTCTGAGACGCTCTGCCGCGATTATAGCGGACCACGGCTCCGGACCCCTGGGGCCATGTGGAAGTGGCAGTTCCACTATTGTGGGACTTTTAATGCATGACGGCGTTGTTTTGTTCCTCCATGCAACCCACCAAGGGGAATGATATATATGCACGCAGTTTAACAGCACCCACTGTGGAAATAACGAACTACCTTACCCAGAGGGCAACTTACCAATGAAACTACAAAGACGGGATATTAAAGGTCAAGTTAATTCAGCTGTAAATGACGCGCATGGCCAGTGAGCAAGGGCGTGTTGCCCGAAACCGGTATGGCAATCTGTGTTGGGGGAATGAACACGTTGACTCCTGCTCCCTCAATAAATGAAAGTAGAAACTTCTACTTGTGTGGCGTCTCGCATTGGGCAACTTGGATTTTGGAATTTGCAAGCGGCGTGCCTAGCCTCTGAGACGCTCTGTCGCGATAATAGCGGACCACGGCTCCGGAACCCTGGGGCCATGTGGAAGTGGCAGTTCCACTATTGCGGGACTTTTAATGCATGACGGCGTTGTTTTGTTCCTCCATGCAACCCACCAAGGGCAATGATATACATGCACGCAGTTTAACAGCACCCACTGTGGAAATAACGAACTACCTTACCCAGAGGGCAACTTACCAATGAAACTACAAAGACGGGATATTAAAGGTCAAGTTCATTCAGCTGTAAACGACGCGCATGGCCAGTGAGCAAGGGAGTGTTGCCCGAAACCGGTATGGCAATCTGTGTTGGGGGAATGAACACATTGACTCCTGCTCCCTCAATAAATGAAAGGAGAAAGTTCTACTTGTGTGGCGTCTCGCATTGGGCAACTTGGATTTTGGAATTTGCAAGTGGCGTGCCTAGCCGCTGAGGCGCTCTGCCGCGATAATAGCGGACCATGGCTCCGGACCCCTGGGGCCATGTGAAAGTGGCAGTTCCACTATTGCGGGACTTTTAATGCATGACGGCGTTGTTTTGTTCTTCCATGCAACCCACCAAGGGGAATGATATACATGCACGCAGTTTAACAGCACCCACTGTGGAAATAACGAACAACCTTACCCAGAAGGCAACTTACCAATGAAACTACAAAGACGGGATATTAAAGGTCAAGTTCAATCAGCTGTAAATGACGCTCATGGCCAGTGATCAAGGGCGTGTTGCCCGAAACCGGTATGGCAATCTGTGTTGGGGAATGAACACGTTGACTCCTGCTCCGTAAATAAATGAAAGGAGAAACTTCTACTTGTGTAGCGTCTCGCTTTGGGCAACTTGGATTTTGGAATTTGCAAGCGGCGTGCCTAGCCGCTGAGACGCTCTGCCGCGATAATAGCGGACCACGGCTCCGGACCCCTGGGGCCATGTGGAAGTGGCACTTCCACTATTGCGGGACTTTTAATGCATGACAGCGTTGTTTTGTTCCTCCATGCAACCCACCAAGGGGAATGATATACATGCACGCAGTTTAACAGCACCCACTGTGGAAATAACGAACTACCTTACCCAGAAGTAACTTACCAATGAAACTACAAAGACGGGATATCAAAGGTCAAGTTCAATCAGCTGTAAACGACGCGCATGGCCAGTGAGCAAGGGCGTGTTGCCCGAAACCGGTATGGCAATCTGTGTTGGGGGAATGAACACGTTGATTCCTGCTCCCTCAATAAATGAAAGGAGAAACTTCTACTTGTGTGGCGTCTCGCATTGGGCAACTTGGATTTTGGAATTTGCAAGCGGTGTGCCTAGCCACTGAGACGCTTTGCCACGATAATAGCGGACCACGGCTCCGAACCCCTGGGGCCATGTGGAAGTGGCAGTTCCACTATTGCGGGACTTTTAATGCATGACGGCGTTGTTTTGTTCCTCCATGCAACCCACCAAGGGGAATGATATACATGCACGCAGTTTAACAGCACCCACTGTGGAAATAACGAACTACCTTACCCAGAAGGCAACTTACCAATGAAAGTACAAAGACGGGATATCAAAGGTCAAGTTCAATCAGCTGTAAACGACGCGCATGGCCAGTGAGCAAGGGCGTGTTGCCCGAAACCGGTATGGCAATCTGTGTTGGGGGAATGAACACGTTGATTCCTGCTCCCTCAATAAATGAAAGGAGAAACTTCTACTTGTGTGGCGTCTCGCATTGGGCAACTTGGATTTTGGATTTTCAAGCGGCGTGCCTAGCCTCTGAGACGCTCTGCCACGATAATAGCGGACCACGGCTCCGGACCCCTGGGGCCATGTGGAAGTGGCAGTTCCACTATTGCGGGACTTTTAATGCATGACGGCGTTGTTTTGTTCCTCCATGCAACCCACCAAGGGGAATGATATACATGCACGCAGTTTAACAGCACCCACTGTGGAAATAACGAACTACCTTACCCAGAGGGCAACTTACCAATGAAACTACAAAGACGGGATATTAAAGGTCAAGTTCATTCAGCTGTAAACGACGCGCATGGCCAGTGAGCAAGGACGTGTTGCCCGAAACCGGTATGGCAATCTGTGTTGGGGGAATGAACACGTTGACTCCAGCTCCCTCAATAAATGAAAGGAGAAAGTTCTACTTGTGTGGCGTCTCGCATTGGGCAACTTGGATTTTGGAATTTGCAAGTGGCGTGCCTAGCCGCTGAGGCGCTCTGCCGCGATAATAGCGGACCACGGCTCCGGACCCCTGGGGCCATATGGAAGTGGCAGTTCCACTATTGCGGGACTTTTAATGCATGACGGCGTTGTTTTGTTCTTCCATGCAACCCACCAAGGGGAATGATATACATGCACGCAGTTTAACAGCACCCACTGTGGAAATAACGAACAACCTTACCCAGAAGGCAACTTACCAATGAAACTACAAAGACGGGATATTAAAGGTCAAGTTCAATCAGCTGTAAACGACGCGCATGGCCAGTGAGCAAGGGCGTGTTGCCCAAAACCGGTATGGCAATCTGTGTTGGGGGAATGAACACGTTGACTCCTGCTCCCTCAATAAATGAAAGGAGAAACTTCTACTTGTGTGGCGTCTCGCATTGGGCAACTTGGATTTTGGAATTTGCAAGTGGCGTGCCTAGCCGCTGACACGCTCTGCCGCGATAATAGCGGACCACGGCTCCGTACCCCTGGGGCCATGTGGAAGTGGCACTTCCACTATTGCGGGACTTTTAATGCATGACAGCGTTGTTTTGTTCCTCCATGCAACCCACCAAGGGGAATGATATACATGCATGCAGTTTAACAGCACCCACTGTGGAAATAACAAACTACCTTACCCAGAAGGCAACTTACCAATGAAACTACAAAGACAGGATATTAAAGGTCAAGTTCAATCAGCTGTAAACGACGCGCATGGCCAGTGAGCAAGGGCGTGTTGCCCGAAACCGGTATGGCAATCTGTGTTGGGGGATGAACACGTTGACTCCTGCTCCCTCAATAAATGAAAGGAGAAACTTCTACTTGTGTAGCGTCTCGCATTGCGCAACTTGGATTTTGGAATTTGCAAGCGGCGTGCCTAGCCGCTGAGATGCTCTGCCGTGATAATAGCGGACCACGGCTCCGGACCCCTGGGGCCATGTGGAAGTGGCAGTTCCGCTATTGCGGGACTTTTAATGCATGACGGCGTTGTTTTGTTCCTCCATGCAACCCACCAAGGGGAATGATATACATGCATGGAGTTTAACAGCACCCACTGTGGAAACAACGAACTACCTTACCCACAAGGCAACTTACCAATGAAACTACAAAGACGGGATATTAAAGGTCAAGTTCAATCAGCTGTAAACGATGCGCATGGCCAGTAAGCAAGGGCGTGTTGCCCGAAACCGGTATTGCAATCTGTGTTGGGGGAATGAACACGTTGATTCCTGCTCCCTCAATAAATGAAAGGAGAAACTTCTACTTGTGTGGCGTCTCGCTTTGGGCAACTTGGATTTTGGAATTTGCAAACGGCGTGCCTAGCCGCTGAGACGCTCTGCCGCGATAATAGCGGACCACGGCTCCGGACCCCTGGGGCCATGTGGAAGTGGCAGTTCCACTATTGCGGGACTTTTAATACATGACGGCGTTGTTTTGTTCCTCCATGCAACCCACCAAGGGGAATGATATACATGCACGCAGTTTAACAGCACCCACTGTGGAAATAACGAACTACCTTACCCAGAAGGCAACTTACCAATGAAACTACAAAGACGGGATATCAAAGGTCAAGTTCAATCAGCTGTGAACGACGCGCATGGCCAGTGAGCAAGGGCGTGTTGCCCGAAACCGGTATGGCAATCTGTGTTGGGGGAATGAACACGTTGATTCCTGCTCCCTCAATAAATGAAAGGAGAAACTTCTACTTGTGTGGCGTCTCGCATTGGGCAACTTGGATTTTGGATTTTCAAGCGGCGTGCCTAGCCTCTGAGACGCTCTGCCGCGATAATAGCGGACCACGGCTCCGGACCCCTGGGGCCATGTGGAAGTGGCAGTTCCACTATTGCGGGACTTTTAATGCATGACGGCGTTGTTTTGTTCCTCCATGCAACCCACCAAGGGGAATGATATACATGCACGCAGTTTAACAGCACCCACTGTGGAAATAACGAACTACCTTACCCAGAGGGCAACTTACCAATGAAACTACAAAGACGGGATATTAAAGGTCAAGTTCATTCAGCTGTAAACGACGCGCATGGCCAGTGAGCAAGGACGTGTTGCCCGAAACCGGTATGGCAATCTGTGTTGGGGGAATGAACACGTTGACTCCTGCTCCCTCAATAAATGAAAGGAGAAAGTTCTACTTGTGTGGCGTCTCGCATTGGGCAACTTGGATTTTGGAATTTGCAAGTGGCGTGCCTAGCCGCTGAGGCGCTCTGCCGCGATAATAGCGGACCACGGCTCCGGACCCCTGGGGCCATGTGGAAGTGGCAGTTCCACTATTGCGGGACTTTTAATGCATGACGGCGTTGTTTTGTTCTTCCATGCAACCCACCAAGGGGAATGATATACATGCACGCAGTTTAACAGCACCCACTGTGGAAATAACGAACAACCTTACCCAGAAGGCAACTTACCAATGAAACTACAAAGACGGGATATTAAAGGTCAAGTTCAATCAGCTGTAAACGACGCACATGGCCAGTGAGCAAGGGCGTGTTGCCCAAAACCGGTTCGGCAATCTGTGTTGGGGGAATGAACACGTTGACTCCTGCTCCCTCAATAAATGAAAGGAGAAACTTCTACTTGTGTAGCGTCTCGCATTGCGCAACTTGGATTTTGGAATTTGCAAGCGGCGTGCCTAGCCGCTGAGATGCTCTGCCGCGATAATAGCGGACCACGGCTCCGGACCCCTGGGGCCATGTGGAAGTGGCAGTTCCGCTATTGCGGGACTTTTAATGCATGACGGCGTTGTTTTGTTCCTCCATGCAACCCACCAAGGGGAATGATATACATGCATGGAGTTTAACAGCACCCACTGTGGAAACAACGAACTACCTTACCCACAAGGCAACTTACCAATGAAACTACAAAGACGGGATATTAAAGTTCAAGTTCAATCAGCTGTAAACGATGCACATGGCCAGTAAGCAAGGGCGTGTTGCCCGAAACCGGTATTGCAATCTGTGTTGGGGGAATGAACACGTTGATTCCTGCTCCCTCAATAAATGAAAGGAGAAACTTCTACTTGTGTGGCGTCTCGCTTTGGGCAACTTGGATTTTGGAATTTGCAAACGGCGTGCCTAGCCGCTGAGACGCTCTGCCGCGATAATAGCGGACCACGGCTCCGGACCCCTGGGGCCATGTGGAAGTGGCAGTTCCACTATTGCGGGACTTTTAATACATGACGGCGTTGTTTTGTTCCTCCATGCAACCCACCAAGGGGAATGATATACATGCACGCAGTTTAACAGCACCCACTGTGGAAATAACGAACTACCTTACCCAGAAGGCAACTTACCAATGAAACTACAAAGACGGGATATTAAAGGTCAAGTTCAATCAGCTGTAAACGACACGCATGGCCAGTGAGCACGGGCGTGTTGCCCGAAACCGGTATGGCAATCTGTGTTGGGGGAATGAACACGTTGACTCCTGCTCCCTCAATAAATGAAAGGAGAAACTTCTACTTGTGTGGCGTCTCGCATTGGGCAACTTGGATTTTGGAATTTGCAAGTGGCGTGCCTAGCCGCTGAGATGCTCTGCCGCGATAATAGCGGACCACGGCTCCGGACCCCTGGGACCATGTGGAAGTGGCAGTTCCACTATTGCGGGACTTTTAATGCATGACGGCGTTGTTTTGTTCCTCCATGCAACCCACCAAGGGGAATGATACACATGCACGCAGTTTAACAGCACGCACTGTGGTGATAACGAACTACCTTACCCAGAAGGCAACTTACGAATGAAACTACAAAGACGGGATATTAAAGGTCAAGTTCAATCAGCTGTAAACAACGCGCATGGCCAGTGAGCAAGGGCGTGTTGCCCGATACCGGTATGGCAATCTGTGTTGGGGGAATGAACACGTTGATTCCTGCTCCCTCAATAAATGAAAGGAGAAACTTCTACTTGTGTGGCGTCTCGCATTGGGCAACTTGGATTTTGGAATTTGCAAGTGGCGTGCCTAGCCTCTGACACCCTCTGCCGCGATAATAGCGGATCACGGCTCCGTACCCCTGGGGACATGTGGAAGTGGCACTTCCACTATTGCGGGACTTTTAATGCATGACAGCATTGTTTTGTTCCCCCATGCAACCCACCAAGGGGAATGATATACATGCACGCAGTTTAACAGCACCCACTGTGGAAATAACGAACTACCTTACCCAGAAGGCAACTTACCAATGAAACTACAAAGACGGGATATTAAAGGTCAAGTTCAATCAGTTGTAAACGACGCGCATGGCCAGTGAGCACGGGCGTGTTGCCCGAAACCGGTATGGCAATCTGTGTTGGGGGAATGAACACGTTGACTCCTGCTCCCTCAATAAATGAAAGGAGAAACTTCTACTTGTGTGGCGTCTCGCATTGGGCAACTTGGATTTTGGAATTTGCAAGTGGCGTGCCTAGCCGCTAAGATGCTCTGCCGCGATAATAGCGGACCACGGCTCCGGACCCCTGGGACCATGTGGAAGTGGCAGTTCCACTATTGCGGGACTTTTAATGCATGACGGCGTTGTTTTGTTCCTCCATGCAACCCACCAAGGGGAATGATATACATGCACGCAGTTTAACAGCACGCACTGTGGTGATGACGAACTACCTTACCCAGAAGGCAACTTACGAATCAAACTACAAAGACGGGATATTAAAGGTCAAGTTCAATCAGCTGTAAACAACGCACATGGCCAGTGAGCAAGGGCGTGTTGCCCGATACCGGTATGGCAATCTGTGTTGGGGGAATGAACACGTTGATTCCTGCTCCCTCAATAAATGAAAGGAGAAACTTCTACTTGTGTGGCGTCTCGCATTGGGCAACTTGGATTTTGGAATTTGCAAGTGGCGTCCCTAGCCGCTGACACGCTCTGCCGCGATAATAGCGGACCACGGCTCCGGACCCCTGGGGCCATGTGGAAGGGACAGTTCCACGATTGCAGACTTTTAATGCATGACGGCGTTGTTTTGTTCCTCCATGCAACCCACCAAGGGGAATGATATACATGCACGCAGTTTAACAGCACCCACTGTGGAAATAACGAACTACCTTACCCAGAAGGCAACTTACCAATGAAACTACAAAGACGGGATATTAAAGGTCAAGTTCAATCAGCTGTAAACGACGCGCATGGCCAGTGAGCAAGGGCGTGTTGCCCGAAACCGGTATGGCAATCTGTGTTGGGGGAATGAACACGTTGATTCCTGCTCCCTCAATAAATGAAAGGAGAAACTTCTACTTGTGTGGCGTCTCGCATTGGGCAACTTGGATTTTGGAATTTGCAAGCGGCGTGCCTAGCCGCTGAGACGCTCTGCCGCGATAATAGCGGACCACGGCTCCGGACCCCTGGGGCCATGTGGAAGGGACAGTTCCACGATTGCGGACTTTTAATGCATGACGGCATTGTTTTGTTCCTCCATGCAACCCACCAAGGGGAATGATATACATGCACGCAGTTTAACAGCACCCACTGTGGAAATAACGAACTACCTTACCCAGAAGGCAACTTACCAATGAAACTACAAAGACGGGATATTAAAGGTCAAGTTCAATCAGCTGTAAACGACGCGCATGGCCAGTGAGCAAGGGCGTGTTGCCCGAAACATGTATGACAATCTGTGTTGGGGGAAGGAACACGTTGACTCCTGCTCCCTCAATAAATGAAAGGAGAAACTTCTACTGTTGTGGCGTCTCGCATTGGGCAACTTGGATTTTGGAATTTGCAAGCGGCGTGCCTAGCCGCTGAGAAGCTCTGCCGCGATAATAGCGGACCACGGCTCCGGACCCCTGGGGCCATGTGGAAGTGGCAGTTCCACTATTGCGGGACTTTTAATGCATGACGGTGTTGTTTTGTTCCTCCATGCAACCCACCAAGGGGAATGATATACATGCACGCAGTTTAACAGCACCCACTGTGGAAACAACGAACTACCTTACCCACAAGGCAACTTACCAATGAAACTTCAAAGATTGGATATTAAAGGTCAAGTTCAATCAGCTGTAAACGACGCGCATGGCCAGTGAGCAAGGGCTTGTTGCCCAAAACCGGTATGGCAATCTGTGTTGGGGGAATGAACACGTTGACTCCTGCTCCCTCAATAAATGAAAGGAGAAACTTCTACTTGTGTGGCGTCTCGCATTGGGCAACTTGGATTTTGGAATTTGCAAGTGGCGTGCCTAGCCGCTGACACGCTCTGCCACGATAATAGCGGACCACGGCTCCGTACCCCTGGGGCCATGTGGAAGTGGCACTTCCACTATTGCGGGACTTTTAATGCATGACAGCGTTGTTTTGTTCCTCCATGCAACCCACCAAGGGGAATGATATACATGCACGCAGTTTAACAGCACCCACTGTGGAAATAACGAACTACCTTACCCAGAAGGCAACTTACCAATGAAACTACAAAGACGGGATATTAAAGGTCAAGTTCAATCAGCTGTAAACGACGCGCATGGCCAGTGAGCAAGGGCGTGTTGCCCGAAACCGGTATGGCAATCTGTGTTGGGGGAATGAACACGTTGACTCCTGCTCCCTCAATAAATGAAAGGAGAAACTTCTACTTGTGTGGCGTCTCGCATTGGGCAACTTGGATTTTGGAATTTGCAAGTGGCGTGCCTAGCCGCTGAGATGCTCTGCCGCGATAATAGCGGACCACGGCTCCGGACCCCTGGGACCATGTGGAAGTGGCAGTTCCACTATTGCGGGACTTTTAATGCATGACGGCGTTGTTTTGTTCCTCCATGCAACCCACCATGGGGAATGATATACATGCACGCAGTTTAACAGCACGCACTGTGGTGATAACGAACTACCTAACCCAGAAGGCAACTTACGAATGAAACTACAAAGACGGGATATTAAAGGTCAAGTTCAATCAGCTGTAAACAACGCGCATGGCCAGTGAGCAAGGGCGTGTTGCCCGATACCGGTATGGCAATCTGTGTTGGGGGAATGAACACGTTGATTCCAGCTCCCTCAATAAATGAAAGGAGAAACTTCTACTTGTGTGGCGTCTCGCATTGGGCAACTTGGATTTTGGAATTTGCAAGCGGCGTGCCTAGCCGCTGAGACGCTCTGCCGCGATAATAGCGGACCACGGCTCCGGACCCCTGGGGCCATGTGGAAGGGACAGTTCCACGATTGCGGACTTTTAATGCATGACGGCGTTGTTTTGTTCCTCCATGCAACCCACCAAGGGGAATGATATACATGCACGCAGTTTAACAGCACCCACTGTGGAAATAACGAACTACCTTACCCAGAAGGCAACTTACCAATGAAATTACAAAGACGGGATATTAAAGGTCAAGTTCAATCAGCTGTAAACGACGCGCATGGCCAGTGAGCAAGGGCGTGTTGCCCGAAACCGGTATGGCAATCTGTGTTGGGGGAATGAACACGTTGATTCCTGCTCCCTCAATAAATGAAAGGAGAAACTTCTACTTGTGTGGCCTCTCGCATTGGGCAACTTGGATTTTGGAATTTGCAAGCGGCGTGCCTAGCCGCTGAGACGCTCTGCCGCGATAATAGCGGACCACGGCTCCGGACCCCTGGGGCCATGTGGAAGGGACAGTTCCACGATTGCGGACTTTTAATGCATGACGGCGTTGTTTTGTTCCTCCATGCAACCCACCAAGGGGAATGATATACATGCACGCAGTTTAACAGCACCCACTGTGGAAATAACGAACTACCTTACCCAGAAGGCAACTTACCAATGAAACTACAAAGACGGGATATTAAAGGTCAAGTTCAATCAGCTGTAAACGACGCGCATGGCCAGTGAGCAAGGGCGTGTTGCTCGAAACCGGTATGGCAATCTGTGTTGGGGGAATGAACACGTTGATTCCTGCTCCCTCAATAAATGAAAGGAGAAACTTCTACTTGTGTGGCGTCTCGCATTGGGCAACTTGGATTTTGGAATTTGCAAGCGGCGTGCCTAGCCGCTGAGACGCTCTGCCGCGATAATAGCGGACCACGGCTCCGGACCCCTGGGGCCATGTGGAAGGGACAGTTCCACGATTGCGGACTTTTAATGCATGACGGCATTGTTTTGTTCCTCCATGCAACCCACCAAGGGGAATGATATACATGCACGCAGTTTAACAGCACCCACTGTGGAAATAACGAACTACCTTACCCAGAAGGCAACTTACCAATGAAACTACAAAGACGGGATATTAAAGGTCAAGTTCAATCAGCTGTAAACGACGCGCATGGCCAGTGAGCAAGGGCGTGTTGCCCGAAACATGTATGACAATCTGTGTTGGGGGAAGGAACACGTTGACTCCTGCTCCCTCAATAAATGAAAGGAGAAACTTCTACTGTTGTGGCGTCTCGCATTGGGCAACTTGGATTTTGGAATTTGCAAGCGGCGTGCCTAGCCGCTGAGAAGCTCTGCCGCGATAATAGCGGACCACGGCTCCGGACCCCTGGGGCCATGTGGAAGTGGCAGTTCCACTATTGCGGGACTTTTAATGCATGACGGTGTTGTTTTGTTCCTCCATGCAACCCACCAAGGGGAATGATATACATGCACGCAGTTTAACAGCACCCACTGTGGAAACAACGAACTACCTTACCCACAAGGCAACTTACCAATGAAACTTCAAAGATTGGATATTAAAGGTCAAGTTCAATCAGCTGTAAACGACGCGCATGGCCAGTGAGCAAGGGCTTGTTGCCCAAAACCGGTATGGCAATCTGTGTTGGGGGAATGAACACGTTGACTCCTGCTCCCTCAATAAATGAAAGGAGAAACTTCTACTTGTGTGGCGTCTCGCATTGGGCAACTTGGATTTTGGAATTTGCAAGTGGCGTGCCTAGCCGCTGACACGCTCTGCCGCGATAATAGCGGACCACGGCTCCGTACCCCTGGGGCCATGTGGAAGTGGCACTTCCACTATTGCGGGACTTTTAATGCATGACAGCGTTGTTTTGTTCCTCCATGCAACCCACCAAGGGGAATGATATACATGCACGCAGTTTAACAGCACCCACTGTGGAAATAACAAACTACCTTACCCAGAAGGCAACTTACCAATGAAACTACAAAGACGGGATATTAAAGGTCAAGTTAAATCAGCTGTAAACGACGCGCATGGCCAGTGAGCAAGGGCGTGTTGCCCGAAACCGGTATGGCAATCTGTGTTGGGGGAATGAACACGTTGACTCCTGCTCCCTCAATAAATGAAAGGAGAAACTTCTACTTGTGTGGCGTCTCGCATTGGGCAACTTGGATTTTGGAATTTGCAAGTGGCGTGCCTAGCCGCTGAGATGCTCTGCCGCGATAATAGCGGACCACGGCTCCGGACCCCTGGGACCATGTGGAAGTGGCAGTTCCACTATTGCGGGACTTTTAATGCATGACGGCGTTGTTTTGTTCCTCCATGCAACCCACCATGGGGAATGATATACATGCACGCAGTTTAACAGCACGCACTGTGGTGATAACGAACTACCTTACCCAGAAGGCAACTTACGAATGAAACTACAAAGACGGGATATTAAAGGTCAAGTTCAATCAGCTGTAAACAACGCGCATGGCCAGTGAGCAAGGGCGTGTTGCCCGATACCGGTATGGCAATCTGTGTTGGGGGAATGAACACGTTGATTCCTGCTCCCTCAATAAATGAAAGGAGAAACTTCTACTTGTGTGGCGTCTCGCATTGGGCAACTTGGATTTTGGATTTTCAAGCGGCGTGCCTAGCCTCTGAGACGCTCTGCCACGATAATAGCGGACCACGGCTCCGGACCCCTGGGGCCATGTGGAAGTGGCAGTTCCACTATTGCGGGACTTTTAATGCATGACGGCGTTGTTTTGTTCCTCCATGCAACCCACCAAGGGGAATGATATACATGCACGCAGTTTAACAGCACCCACTGTGGAAATAACGAACTACCTTACCCAGAGGGCAACTTACCAATGAAACTACAAAGACGGGATATTAAAGGTCAAGTTCATTCAGCTGTAAACGACGCGCATGGCCAGTGAGCAAGGACGTGTTGCCCGAAACCGGTATGGCAATCTGTGTTGGGGGAATGAACACGTTGACTCCAGCTCCCTCAATAAATGAAAGGAGAAAGTTCTACTTGTGTGGCGTCTCGCATTGGGCAACTTGGATTTTGGAATTTGCAAGTGGCGTGCCTAGCCGCTGAGGCGCTCTGCCGCGATAATAGCGGACCACGGCTCCGGACCCCTGGGGCCATATGGAAGTGGCAGTTCCACTATTGCGGGACTTTTAATGCATGACGGCGTTGTTTTGTTCTTCCATGCAACCCACCAAGGGGAATGATATACATGCACGCAGTTTAACAGCACCCACTGTGGAAATAACGAACAACCTTACCCAGAAGGCAACTTACCAATGAAACTACAAAGACGGGATATTAAAGGTCAAGTTCAATCAGCTGTAAACGACGCGCATGGCCAGTGAGCAAGGGCGTGTTGCCCAAAACCGGTATGGCAATCTGTGTTGGGGGAATGAACACGTTGACTCCTGCTCCCTCAATAAATGAAAGGAGAAACTTCTACTTGTGTGGCGTCTCGCATTGGGCAACTTGGATTTTGGAATTTGCAAGTGGCTTGCCTAGCCGCTGACACGCTCTGCCGCGATAATAGCGGACCACGGCTCCGTACCCCTGGGGCCATGTGGAAGTGGCACTTCCACTATTGCGGGACTTTTAATGCATGACAGCGTTGTTTTGTTCCTCCATGCAACCCACCAAGGGGAATGATATACATGCATGCAGTTTAACAGCACCCACTGTGGAAATAACAAACTACCTTACCCAGAAGGCAACAACTTACCAATGAAACTACAAAGACAGGATATTAAAGGTCAAGTTCAATCAGCTGTAAACGACGCGCATGGCCAGTGAGCAAGGGCGTGTTGCCCGAAACCGGTATGGCAATCTGTGTTGGGGGAATGAACACGTTGACTCCTGCTCCCTCAATAAATGAAAGGAGAAACTTCTACTTGTGTAGCGTCTCGCATTGCGCAACTTGGATTTTGGAATTTGCAAGCGGCGTGCCTAGCCGCTGAGATGCTCTGCCGCGATAATAGCGGACCACGGCTCCGGACCCCTGGGGCCATGTGGAAGTGGCAGTTCCGCTATTGCGGGACTTTTAATGCATGACGGCGTTGTTTTGTTCCTCCATGCAACCCACCAAGGGGAATGATATACATGCATGGAGTTTAACAGCACCCACTGTGGAAACAACGAACTACCTTACCCACAAGGCAACTTACCAATGAAACTACAAAGACGGGATATTAAAGGTCAAGTTCAATCAGCTGTAAACGATGCGCATGGCCAGTAAGCAAGGGCGTGTTGCCCGAAACCGGTATTGCAATCTGTGTTGGGGGAATGAACACGTTGATTCCTGCTCCCTCAATAAATGAAAGGAGAAACTTCTACTTGTGTGGCGTCTCGCATTGGGCAACTTGGATTTTGGATTTTCAAGCGGCGTGCCTAGCCTCTGAGACGCTCTGCCGCGATAATAGCGGACCACGGCTCCGGACCCCTGGGGCCATGTGGAAGTGGCAGTTCCACTATTGCGGGACTTTTAATGCATGACGGCGTTGTTTTGTTCCTCCATGCAACCCACCAAGGGGAATGATATACATGCACGCAGTTTAACAGCACCCACTGTGGAAATAACGAACTACCTTACCCAGAGGGCAACTTACCAATGAAACTACAAAGACGGGATATTAAAGGTCAAGTTCCTTCAGCTGTAAACGACGCGCATGGCCAGTGAGCAAGGACGTGTTGCCCGAAACCGGTATGGCAATCTGTGTTGGGGGAATGAACACGTTGACTCCTGCTCCCTCAATAAATGAAAGGAGAAAGTTCTACTTGTGTGGCGTCTCGCATTGGGCAACTTGGATTTTGGAATTTGCAAGCGGCGTGCCTAGCCGCTGAGATGCTCTGCCGCGATAATAGCGGACCACGGCTCCGGACCCCTGGGGCCATGTGGAAGTGGCAGTTCCGCTATTGCGGGACTTTTAATGCATGACGGCGTTGTTTTGTTCCTCCATGCAACCCACCAAGGGGAATGATATACATGCATGGAGTTTAACAGCACCCACTGTGGAAACAACGAACTACCTTACCCACAAGGCAACTTACCAATGAAACTACAAAGACGGGATATTAAAGGTCAAGTTCAATCAGCTGTAAACGATGCACATGGCCAGTAAGCAAGGGCGTGTTGCCCGAAACCGGTATTGCAATCTGTGTTGGGGGAATGAACACGTTGATTCCTGCTCCCTCAATAAATGAAAGGAGAAACTTCTACTTGTGTGGCGTCTCGCTTTGGGCAACTTGGATTTTGGAATTTGCAAACGGCGTGCCTAGCCGCTGAGACGCTCTGCCGCGATAATAGCGGACCACGGCTCCGGACCCCTGGGGCCATGTGGAAGTGGCAGTTCCACTATTGCGGGACTTTTAATACATGACGGCGTTGTTTTGTTCCTCCATGCAACCCACCAAGGGGAATGATATACATGCACGCAGTTTAACAGCACCCACTGTGGAAATAACGAACTACCTTACCCAGAAGGCAACTTACCAATGAAACTACAAAGACGGGATATTAAAGGTCAAGTTCAATCAGCTGTAAACGACACGCATGGCCAGTGAGCACGGGCGTGTTGCCCGAAACCGGTATGGCAATCTGTGTTGGGGGAATGAACACGTTGACTCCTGCTCCCTCAATAAATGAAAGGAGAAACTTCTACTTGTGTGGCGTCTCGCATTGGGCAACTTGGATTTTGGAATTTGCAAGTGGCGTGCCTAGCCGCTGAGATGCTCTGCCGCGATAATAGCGGACCACGGCTCCGGACCCCTGGGACCATGTGGAAGTGGCAGTTCCACTATTGCGGGACTTTTAATGCATGACGGCGTTGTTTTGTTCCTCCATGCAACCCACCAAGGGGAATGATACACATGCACGCAGTTTAAAAGCACGCACTGTGGTGATAACGAACTACCTTACCCAGAAGGCAACTTACGAATGAAACTACAAAGACGGGATATTAAAGGTCAAGTTCAATCAGCTGTAAACAACGCCAATGGCCAGTGAGCAAGGGCGTGTTGCCCGATACCGGTATGGCAATCTGTGTTGGGGGAATGAACACGTTGATTCCTGCTCCCTCAATAAATGAAAGGAGAAACTTCTACTTGTGTGGCGTCTCGCATTGGGCAACTTGGATTTTGGAATTTGCAAGTGGCGTGCCTAGCCTCTGACACCCTCTGCCGCGATAATAGCGGATCACGGCTCCGTACCCCTGGGGACATGTGGAAGTGGCACTTCCACTATTGCGGGACTTTTAATGCATGACAGCATTGTTTTGTTCCCCCATGCAACCCACCAAGGGGAATGATATACATGCACGCAGTTTAACAGCACCCACTGTGGAAATAACGAACTACCTTACCCAGAAGGCAACTTACCAATGAAACTACAAAGACGGGATATTAAAGGTCAAGTTCAATCAGCTGTAAATGACGCGCATGGCCAGTGAGCAAGGGCGTGTTGCCCGAAACCGGTATGGCAATCTGTGTTGGGGGAATGAACACGTTGACTCCTGCTCCCTCAATAAATGAAAGGAGAAACTTCTACTTGTGTGGCGTCTCGCATTGGGCAACTTGGATTTTGGAATTTGCAAGTGGCGTGCCTAGCCGCTGAGATGCTCTGCCGCGATAATAGCGGACCACGGCTCCGGACCCCTGGGACCATGTGGAAGTGGCAGTTCCACTATTGCGGGACTTTTAATGCATGACGGCGTTGTTTTGTTCCTCCATGCAACCCACCAAGGGGAATGATATACATGCACGCAGTTTAACAGCACCCACTGTGGAAATAACGAACTACCTTACCCAGAAGGCAACTTACCAATGAAACTACAAAGACGGGATATTAAAGGTCAAGTTCAATCAGCTGTAAACGACGCGCATGGCCAGTGAGCAAGGGCGTGTTGCCCGAAACATGTATGACAATCTGTGTTGGGGGAAGGAACACGTTGACTCCTGCTCCCTCAATAAATGAAAGGAGAAACTTCTACTTTTGTGGCGTCTCGCATTGGGCAACTTGGATTTTGGAATTTGCAAGCGGCGTGCCTAGCCGCTGAGAAGCTCTGCCGCGATAATAGCGGACCACGGCTCCGGACCCCTGGGGCCATGTGGAAGTGGCAGTTCCACTATTGCGGGACTTTTAATGCATGACGGTGTTGTTTTGTTCCTCCATGCAACCCACTAAGGGGAATGATATACATGCACGCAGTTTAACAGCACCCACTGTGGAAACAACGAACTACCTTACCCACAAGGCAACTTACCAATGAAGCTACAAAGACAGGATATTAAAGGTCAAGTTCAATCAGCTGTAAACGACGCGCATGGCCAGTGAGCAAGGGCGTGTTGCCCAAAACCGGTATGGCAATCTGTGTTGGGGGAATGAACACGTTGACTCCTGCTCCCTCAATAAATGAAAGGAGAAACTTCTACTTGTGTGGCGTCTCGCATTGGGCAACTTGGATTTTGGAATTTGCAAGTGGCGTGCCTAGCCGCTGACACGCTCTGCCGCGATAATAGCGGACCACGGCTCCGTACCCCTGGGGCCATGTGGAAGTGGCACTTCCACTATTGCGGGACTTTTAATGCATGACAGCGTTGTTTTGTTCCTCCATGCAACCCACCAAGGGGAATGATATACATGCACGCAGTTTAACAGCATCCACTGTGGAAATAACAAACTACCTTACCCAGAAGGCAACTTACCAATGAAACTACAAAGACGGGATATTAAAGGTCAAGTTCAATCAGCTGTAAACGACGCGCATGGCCAGTGAGCAAGGGCGTGTTGCCCGAAACCGGTATGGCAATCTGTGTTGGGGGAATGAACACGTTGACTCCTGCTCCCTCAATAAATGAAAGGAGAAACTTCTACTTGTGTAGCGTCTCGCATTGCGCAACTTGGATTTTGGAATTTGCAAGCGGCGTGCCTAGCCGCTGAGATGCTCTGCCGCGATAATAGCGGACCACGGCTCCGGACCCCTGGGGCCATGTGGAAGTGGCAGTTCCGCTATTGCGGGACTTTTAATGCATGACGGCGTTGTTTTGTTCCTCCATGCAACCCACCAAGGGGAATGATATACATGCATGCAGTTTAACAGCACCCACTGTGGAAACAACTAACTACCTTACCCACAAGGCAACTTACCAATGAAACTACAAAGACGGGATATTAAAGGTCAAGTTCAATCAGCTGTAAACGATGCGCATGGCCAGTAAGCAAGGGCGTGTTGCCCGAAACCGGTATTGCAATCTGTGTTGGGGGAATGAACACGTTGATTCCTGCTCCCTCAATAAATGAAAGGAGAAACTTCTACTTGTGTGGCGTCTCGCTTTGGGCAACTTGGATTTTGGAATTTGCAAACGGCGTGCCTAGCCGCTGAGACGCTCTGCCGCGATAATAGCGGACCACGGCTCCGGACCCCTGGGGCCATGTGGAAGTGGCAGTTCCACTATTGCGGGACTTTTAATACATGACGGCGTTGTTTTGTTCCTCCATGCAACCCACCAAGGGGAATGATATACATGCACGCAGTTTAACAGCACCCACTGTGGAAATAACGAACTACCTTACCCAGAAGGCAACTTACCAATGAAACTACAAAGACAGGATATTAAAGGTCAAGTTCAATCAGTTGTAAACGACGCGCATGGCCAGTGAGCACGGGCGTGTTGCCCGAAACCGGTATGGCAATCTGTGTTGGGGGAATGAACACGTTGACTCCTGCTCCCTCAATAAATGAAAGGAGAAACTTCTACTTGTGTGGCGTCTCGCATTGGGCAACTTGGATTTTGGAATTTGCAAGTGGCGTGCCTAGCCGCTAAGATGCTCTGCCGCGATAATAGCGGACCACGGCTCCGGACCCCTGGGACCATGTGGAAGTGGCAGTTCCACTATTGCGGGACTTTTAATGCATGACGGCGTTGTTTTGTTCCTCCATGCAACCCACCAAGGGGAATGATATACATGCACGCAGTTTAACAGCACGCACTGTGGTGATAACGAACTACCTTACCCAGAAGGCAACTTACGAATGAAACTACAAAGACGGGATATTAAAGGTCAAGTTCAATCAGCTGTAAACAACGCACATGGCCAGTGAGCAAGGGCGTGTTGCCCGATACCGGTATGGCAATCTGTGTTGGGGGAATGAACACGTTGATTCCTGCTCCCTCAATAAATGAAAGGAGAAACTTCTACTTGTGTGGCGTCTCGCATTGGGCAACTTGGATTTTGGAATTTGCAAGTGGCGTCCCTAGCCGCTGACACGCTCTGCCGCGATAATAGCGGACCACGGCTCCGTACCCCTGGGGCCATGTGGAAGTGGCACTTCCACTATTGCGGGACTTTTAATGCATGACAGCGTTGTTTTGTTCCTCCATGCAACCCACCGAGGGGAATGATATACATGCACGCAGTTTAACAGCACCCACTGTGGAAATAACGAACTACCTTACCCAGAAGGCAACTTACCAATGAAACTACAAAGACGGGATATTAAAGGTCAAGTTCAATTAGCTGTAAATGACGCGCATGGCCAGTGAGGAAGGGCGTGTTGCCCGATACCGGTATGGCAATCTGTGTTGGGGGAATGAACACGTTGACTCCTGCTCCCTCAATAAATGAAAGGAGAAACTTCTACTTGTGTGGCGTCTCGCATTGGGCAACTTGGATTTTGGAATTTGCAAGCGGCGTGCCTAGCCGCTGAGACGCTCTGCCGCGATAATAGTGGACCACGGCTCCGGACCCCTGGGGCCATGTGGAAGGGACAGTTCCACGATTGCGGACTTTTAATGCATGACGGCGTTGTTTTGTTCCTCCATGCAACCCACCAAGGGGAATGATATACATGCACGCAGTTTAACAGCACCCACTGTGGAAATAACGAACTACCTTACCCAGAAGGCAACTTACCAATGAAACTACAAAGACGGGATATTAAAGGTCAAGTTCAATCAGCTGTAAACGACGCGCATGGCCAGTGAGCAAGGGCGTGTTGCCCGAAACCGGTATGGCAATCTGTGTTGGGGGAATGAACACGTTGATTCCTGCTCCCTCAATAAATGAAAGGAGAAACTTCTACTTGTGTGGCGTCTCGCATTGGGCAACTTGGATTTTGGAATTTGCAAGCGGCGTGCCTAGCCGCTGAGACGCTCTGCCGCGATAATAGCGGACCACGGCTCCGGACCCCTGGGGCCATGTGGAAGGGACAGTTCCACGATTGCGGACTTTTAATGCATGACGGCATTGTTTTGTTCCTCCATGCAACCCACCAAGGGGAATGATATACATGCACGCAGTTTAACAGCACCCACTGTGGAAATAACGAACTACCTTACCCAGAAGGCAACTTACCAATGAAACTACAAAGACGGGATATTAAAGGTCAAGTTCAATCAGCTGCAAACGACGCGCATGGCCAGTGAGCAAGGGCGTGTTGCCCGAAACATGTATGACAATCTGTGTTGGGGGAAGGAACACGTTGACTCCTGCTCCCTCAATAAATGAAAGGAGAAACTTCTACTGTTGTGGCGTCTCGCATTGGGCAACTTGGATTTTGGAATTTGCAAGCGGCGTGCCTAGCCGCTGAGAAGCTCTGCCGCGATAATAGCGGACCACGGCTCCGGACCCCTGGGGCCATGTGGAAGTGGCAGTTCCACTATTGCGGGACTTTTAATGCATGACGGTGTTGTTTTGTTCCTCCATGCAACCCACCAAGGGGAATGATATACATGCACGCAGTTTAACAGCACCCACTGTGGAAACAACGAACTACCTTACCCACAAGGCAACTTACCAATGAAACTTCAAAGATTGGATATTAAAGGTCAAGTTCAATCAGCTGTAAACGACGCGCATGGCCAGTGAGCAAGGGCTTGTTGCCCAAAACCGGTATGGCAATCTGTGTTGGGGGAATGAACACGTTGACTCCTGCTCCCTCAATAAATGAAAGGAGAAACTTCTACTTGTGTGGCGTCTCGCATTGGGCAACTTGGATTTTGGAATTTGCAAGTGGCGTGCCTAGCCGCTGACACGCTCTGCCGCGATAATAGCGGACCACGGCTCCGTACCCCTGGGGCCATGTGGAAGTGGCACTTCCACTATTGCGGGACTTTTAATGCATGACAGCGTTGTTTTGTTCCTCCATGCAACCCACCAAGGGGAATGATATACATGCACGCAGTTTAACAGCACCCACTGTGGAAATAACGAACTACCTTACCCAGAAGGCAACTTACCAATGAAACTACAAAGACGGGATATTAAAGGTCAAGTTCAATCAGCTGTAAACGACGCGCATGGCCAGTGAGCAAGGGCGTGTTGCCCGAAACCGGTATGGCAATCTGTGTTGGGGGAATGAACACGTTGACTCCTGCTCCCTCAATAAATGAAAGGAGAAACTTCTACTTGTGTGGCGTCTCGCATTGGGCAACTTGGATTTTGGAATTTGCAAGTGGCGTGCCTAGCCGCTGAGATGCTCTGCCGCGATAATAGCGGACCACGGCTCCGGACCCCTGGGACCATGTGGAAGTGGCAGTTCCACTATTGCGGGACTTTTAATGCATGACGGCGTTGTTTTGTTCCTCCATGCAACCCACCATGGGGAATGATATACATGCACGCAGTTTAACAGCACGCACTGTGGTGATAACGAACTACCTTACCCAGAAGGCAACTTACGAATGAAACTACAAAGACGGGATATTAAAGGTCAAGTTCAATCAGCTGTAAACAACGCGCATGGCCAGTGAGCAAGGGCGTGTTGCTCGATACCGGTATGGCAATCTGTGTTGGGGGAATGAACACGTTGATTCCAGCTCCCTCAATAAATGAAAAGAGAAACTTCTACTTGTGTGGCGTCTCGCATTGGGCAACTTGGATTTTGGAATTTGCAAGCGGCGTGCCTAGCCGCTGAGACGCTCTGCCGCGATAATAGCGGACCACGGCTCCGGACCCCTGGGGCCATGTGGAAGGGACAGTTCCACGATTGCGGACTTTTAATGCATGACGGCGTTGTTTTGTTCCTCCATGCAACCCACCAAGGGGAATGATATACATGCACGCAGTTTAACAGCACCCACTGTGGAAATAACGAACTACCTTACCCAGAAGGCAACTTACCAATGAAATTACAAAGACGGGATATTAAAGGTCAAGTTCAATCAGCTGTAAACGACGCGCATGGCCAGTGAGCAAGGGCGTGTTGCCCGAAACCGGTATGGCAATCTGTGTTGGGGGAATGAACACGTTGATTCCTGCTCCCTCAATAAATGAAAGGAGAAACTTCTACTTGTGTGGCCTCTCGCATTGGGCAACTTGGATTTTGGAATTTGCAAGCGGCGTGCCTAGCCGCTGAGACGCTCTGCCGCGATAATAGCGGACCACGGCTCCGGACCCCTGGGGCCATGTGGAAGGGACAGTTCCACGATTGCGGACTTTTAATGCATGACGGCGTTGTTTTGTTCCTCCATGCAACCCACCAAGGGGAATGATATACATGCACGCAGTTTAACAGCACCCACTGTGGAAATAACGAACTACCTTACCCAGAAGGCAACTTACCAATGAAACTACAAAGACGGGATATTAAAGGTCAAGTTCAATCAGCTGTAAACGACGCGCATGGCCAGTGAGCAAGGGCGTGTTGCCCGAAACCGGTATGGCAATCTGTGTTGGGGGAATGAACACGTTGATTCCTGCTCCCTCAATAAATGAAAGGAGAAACTTCTACTTGTGTGGCGTCTCGCATTGGGCAACTTGGATTTTGGAATTTGCAAGCGGCGTGCCTAGCCGCTGAGACGCTCTGCCGCGATAATAGCGGACCACGGCTCCGGACCCCTGGGGCCATGTGGAAGGGACAGTTCCACGATTGCGGACTTTTAATGCATGACGGCATTGTTTTGTTCCTCCATGCAACCCACCAAGGGGAATGATATACATGCACGCAGTTTAACAGCACCCACTGTGGAAATAACGAACTACCTTACCCAGAAGGCAACTTACCAATGAAACTACAAAGACGGGATATTAAAGGTCAAGTTCAATCAGCTGTAAACGACGCGCATGGCCAGTGAGCAAGGGCGTGTTGCCCGAAACATGTATGACAATCTGTGTTGGGGGAAGGAACACGTTGACTCCTGCTCCCTCAATAAATGAAAGGAGAAACTTCTACTGTTGTGGCGTCTCGCATTGGGCAACTTGGATTTTGGAATTTGCAAGCGGCGTGCCTAGCCGCTGAGAAACTCTGCCGCGATAATAGCGGACCACGGCTCCGGACCCCTGGGGCCATGTGGAAGTGGCAGTTCCACTATTGCGGGACTTTTAATGCATGACGGTGTTGTTTTGTTCCTCCATGCAACCCACCAAGGGGAATGATATACATGCACGCAGTTTAACAGCACCCACTGTGGAAACAACGAACTACCTTACCCACAAGGCAACTTACCAATGAAACTTCAAAGATTGGATATTAAAGGTCAAGTTCAATCAGCTGTAAACGACGCGCATGGCCAGTGAGCAAGGGCTTGTTGCCCAAAACCGGTATGGCAATCTGTGTTGGGGGAATGAACACGTTGACTCCTGCTCCCTCAATAAATGAAAGGAGAAACTTCTACTTGTGTGGCGTCTCGCATTGGGCAACTTGGATTTTGGAATTTGCAAGTGGCGTGCCTAGCCGCTGACACGCTCTGCCGCGATAATAGCGGACCACGGCTCCGTACCCCTGGGGCCATGTGGAAGTGGCACTTCCACTATTGCGGGACTTTTAATGCATGACAGCGTTGTTTTGTTCCTCCATGCAACCCACCAAGGGGAATGATATACATGCACGCAGTTTAACAGCACCCACTGTGGAAATAACGAACTACCTTACCCAGAAGGCAACTTACCAATGAAACTACAAAGACGGGATATTAAAGGTCAAGTTCAATCAGCTGTAAACGACGCGCATGGCCAGTGAGCAAGGGCGTGTTGCCCGAAACCGGTATGGCAATCTGTGTTGGGGGAATGAACACGTTGACTCCTGCTCCCTCAATAAATGAAAGGAGAAACTTCTACTTGTGTGGCGTCTCGCATTGGGCAACTTGGATTTTGGAATTTGCAAGTGGCGTGCCTAGCCGCTGAGATGCTCTGCCGCGATAATAGCGGACCACGGCTCCGGACCCCTGGGACCATGTGGAAGTGGCAGTTCCACTATTGCGGGACTTTTAATGCATGACGGCGTTGTTTTGTTCCTCCATGCAACCCACCATGGGGAATGATATACATGCACGCAGTTTAACAGCACGCACTGTGGTGATAACGAACTACCTTACCCAGAAGGCAACTTACGAATGAAACTACAAAGACGGGATATTAAAGGTCAAGTTCAATCAGCTGTAAACAACGCGCATGGCCAGTGAGCAAGGGCGTGTTGCCCGATACCGGTATGGCAATCTGTGTTGGGGGAATGAACACGTTGATTCCTGCTCCCTCAATAAATGAAAGGAGAAACTTCTACTTGTGTGGCGTCTCGCATTGGGCAACTTGGATTTTGGAATTTGCAAGCGGCGTGCCTAGCCGCTGAGACGCTCTGCCGCGATAATAGCGGACCACGGCTCCGGACCCCTGGGGCCATGTGGAAGGGACAGTTCCACGATTGCGGACTTTTAATGCATGACGGCGTTGTTTTGTTCCTCCATGCAACCCACCAAGGGGAATGATATACATGCACGCAGTTTAACAGCACCCACTGTGGAAATAACGAACTACCTTACCCAGAAGGCAACTTACCAATGAAATTACAAAGACGGGATATTAAAGGTCAAGTTCAATCAGCTGTAAACGACGCGCATGGCCAGTGAGCAAGGGCGTGTTGCCCGAAACCGGTATGGCAATCTGTGTTGGGGGAATGAACACGTTGATTCCTGCTCCCTCAATAAATGAAAGGAGAAACTTCTACTTGTGTGGCGTCTCGCATTGGGCAACTTGGATTTTGGAATTTGCAAGCGGCGTGCCTAGCCGCTGAGACGCTCTGCCGCGATAATAGCGGACCACGGCTCCGGACCCCTGGGGCCATGTGGAAGGGACAGTTCCACGATTGCGGACTTTTAATGCATGACGGCATTGTTTTGTTCCTCCATGCAACCCACCAAGGGGAATGATATACATGCACGCAGTTTAACAGCACCCACTGTGGAAATAACGAACTACTTTACCCAGAAGGCAACTTACCAATGAAACTACAAAGACGGGATATTAAAGGTCAAGTTCAATCAGCTGTAAATGATGCGCATGGCCAGTGAGCAAGGGCGTGTTGCCCGAAACCGGTATGGCAATCTGTGTTGGGGGAATGAACACGTTGACTCCTGCTCCCTCAATAAATGAAAGGAGAAACTTCACTTGTGTGGCGTCTCGCATTGGGCAACTTGGATTTTGGAATTTGCAAGCGGCGTGCCTAGCCGCTGAGACGCTCTGCCGCGATAATAGCGGACCACGGCTCCGGACCCCAGGGGCCATGTGGAAGTGGCAGTTCCACTATTGCGGGAGTTTTAATGCATGACGACGTTGTTTTTTTCCTCCATGCAACCCACCAAGGGGAATGATATACATGCACGCAGTTTAACAGCACCCACTGTGGAAATAACGAACTACCTTACCCAGAAGGCAACTTACCAATGAAACTACAAAGACTGGATATTAAAGGTCAAGTTCAATCAGCTGTAAACGACGCGCATGGCCAGTGAGCAAGGGCGTGTTGCCCGAAACCGGTATGGCAATCTGTGTTGGGGGAATGAACACGTTGACTCCTGCTCCCTCAATAAATGAAATGAGAAACTTCTACTTGTGTGGCGTCTCGCATTGGGCAACTTGGATTTTGGAATTTGCAAGCAGCGTGCCTAGCCTCTGAGACGCTCTGCCGCGATAATAGCGGACCATGGCTCCGGACCTCTGGGGCCATGTGGAAGTGGCAGTTCCACTATTGCGGGAGTTTTAATGCATGACGGCGTTGTTTTGTTCCTCCATGCAACCCACCAAGGGGAATGATCTACATGCACGCAGTTTAACAGCACCCACTGTGGAAATAACGAACTACCTTACCCAGAAGGGAACTTACCAATGAAACTACAAAGATGGGATATTAAAGGTCAAGTTCAATCAGCTGTAAATGACGCGCATGGCCAGTGAGCAAGGGCGTGTTGCCCGAAACCGGTATGGCAATCTGTGTTGGGGGAATGAACACGTTGACTCCTGCTCCCTCAATAAATGAAAGGAGAAACTTCTACTTGTGTGGCGTCTCGCATTGGGCAACTTGGATTTTGGAATTTGCAAGCGGCGTGCCTAGCCGCTGAGACACTCTGCAGCTATAATAGCGGACCACGGCTCCGAACCCCTGGGGCCATGTGGAAGTGGCAGTTCCACTATTGCGGGACTTTTAATGCATGACGGCGTTGTTTTGTTCCTCCATGCAACCCACCAAGGGGAATGATATACATGCACGCAGTTTAACAGCACCCACTGTGGAAATAACGAACTACCTTACCCAGAAGGCAACTTACCAATGAAACTACAAAGACGGGATATCAAAGGTCAAGTTCAATCAGCTGTAAATGACGCGCATGGCCAGTGAGCAAGGGCGTGTTGCCCGAAACCGGTATTGCAATCTGTGTTGGGGGAATCAACACGTTGACTCCTGCTCCCTCAATAAATGAAAGGAGAAACTTCTACTTGTGTGGCGTCTCGCATTGGGCAACTTGGATTTTGGATTTTCAAGCGGCGTGCCTAGCCTCTGAGACGCTCTGCCGCGATAATAGCGGACCACGGCTCCGGACCCCTGGGGCCATGTGGAAGTGGCAGTTCCACTATTGCGGGAGTTTTAATGCATGACGGCTTTGTTTTGTTCCTCCATGCAACCCACCAAGGGGAATTATATACATGCACGCAGTTTAACAGCACCCACTGTGGAAATAACGAACTACCTTACCCAGAGGGCAACTTACCAATGAAACTACAAAGACGGGATATTAAAGGTCAAGTTCATTCAGCTGTAAACGACGCGCATGGCCAGTGAGCATGGGCGTGTTGCCCGAAACCGGTATGGCAATCTGTGTTGGGGGAATGAACACGTTGACTCCTGCTCCCTCAATAAATGAAAGGAGAAACTTCTACTTGTGTGGCGTCTCGCATTGGGCAACTTGGATTTTGGATTTTCAAGCGGCGTGCCTAGCCTCTGAGACGCTCTGCCGCGATAATAGCGGACCACGGCTCCGGACCCCTGGGGCCATGTGGAAGTGGCAGTTCCACTATTGCGGGACTTTTAATGCATGATGGCGTTGTTTTGTTCCTCCATGCAACCCACCAAGGGGAATGATATACATGCACGCAGTTTAACAGCACCCACTGTGGAAATAACGAACTACCTTACCCAGAGGGCAACTTACCAATGAAACTACAAAGACGGGATATTAAAGGTCAAGTTCATTCAGCTGTAAACGACGTGCATGGCCAGTGAGCAAGGGCGTGTTGCCCGAAACCGGTATGGCAATCTGTGATGGGGGAATGAACACGTTGACTCCTGCTCCCTCAATAAATGAAAGGAGAAAGTTCTACTTGTGTGGCGTCTCGCATTGGGCAACTTGGATTTTGGAATTTGCAAGTGGCGTGCCTAGCCGCTGAGGCGCTCTGCCGCGATAATAGCGGACCACGGCTCCGAACCCCTGGGGCCATGTGGAAGTGGCAGTTCCACTATTGCGGGACTTTTAATGCATGACGGCGTTGTTTTGTTCTTCCATGCAACCCATCAAGGGGAATGATATACATGCACGCAGTTTAACAGCACCCACTGTGGAAATAACGAACTACCTTACCCAGAAGGCAACTTACCAATGAAACTACAAAGATTGGATATTAAAGGTCAAGTTCAATCAGCTGTAAACGACGCGCATGGCCAGTGAGCAAGGGCGTGTTGCCCGAAACCGGTATGGCAATCTGTGTTGGGGGAATGAACACGTTGACTCCTGCTCCCTCAATAAATGAAAGGAGAAACTTCTACTTGTGTGGCGTCTCGCATTGGGCAACTTGGATTTTGGATTTTCAAGCGGCGTGCCTAGCCTCTGAGACGCTCTGCCGCGATAATAGCGGACCACGGCTCCGGACCCCTGGGGCCATGTGGAAGTGGCAGTTCCACTATTGCGGGACTTTTAATGCATGACGGCGTTGTTTTGTTCCTCCATGCAACCCACCAAGGGGAATGATATACATGCACGCAGTTTAACAGCACCCACTGTGGAAATAACGAACTACCTTACCCAGAAGGGAACTTACCAATGAAACTACAAAGATGGGATATTAAAGGTCAAGTTCAATCAGCTGTAAACGACGCGCATGGCCAGTGAGCAAGGGCGTGTTGCCCGAAACCGGTATGGCAATCTGTGTTGGGGGAATGAACACGTTGACTCCTGCTCCCTCAATAAATGAAAGGAGAAACTTCTACTTGTGTGGCGTCTCGCATTGGGCAACTTTGATTTTGGAATTTGCAAGCGGCGTGCCTAGCCGCTGAGACACTCTGCCGCTATAATAGCGGACCATGGCTCCGGACCTCTGGGGCCATGTGGAAGTGGCAGTTCCACTATTGCGGGAGTTTTAATGCATGACGGCGTTGTTTTGTTCCTCCATGCAACCCACCAAGGGGAATGATATACATGCACGCAGTTCAACAGCACCCACTGTGGAAATAATGAACTACCTTACCCAGAGGGCAACTTACCAATGAAACTACAAAGATGGGATATTAAAGGTCAAGTTCATTCAGCTGTAAACGACGCGCATGGCCAGTGAGCAAGGGCGTGTTGCCCGAAACCGGTATGGCAATCTGTGTTGGGGGAATGAACACGTTGATTCCTGCTCCCTCAATAAATGAAAGGAGAAACTTCTACTTGTGCGGCGGTTTGCATTGGGTAACTTGGATTTTGGAATTTGCAAGCGGCGTGCCTAGCCGCTGAGACGCTCTGCCGCGATAATAGCGGACCACGGCTCCGGACCCCTGGGGCCATGTGGAAGGGACAGTTCCACGATTGCGGACTTTTAATGCATGACGGCATTGTTTTGTTCCTCCATGCAACCCACCAAGGGGAATGATATACATGCACGCCGTTTAACAGCACCCACTGTGGAAATAACGAACTACCTTACCCAGAGGGCAACTTACCAATGAAACTACAAAGACGGGATATTAAAGGTCAAGTTCATTCAGCTGTAAACGACGCGCATGGCCAGTGAGCAAGGGCGTGTTGCCCGAAACCGGTATGGCAATCTGTGTTGGGGGAATGAACACGTTGACTCCTGCTCCCTCAATAAATGAAAGGAGAAACTTCTACTTGTGTGGCGTCTCGCATTGGGCAACTTGGATTTTGGATTTTCAAGCGGCGTGCCTAGCCTCTGAGACGCTCTGCCGCGATAATAGCGGACCACGGCTCCGGACCCCTGGGGCCATGTGGAAGTGGCAGTTCCACTATTGCGGGACTTTTAATGCATGACGGCGTTGTTTTGTTCCTCCATGCAACCCACCAAGGGGAATGATATACATGCACGCAGTTTAACAGCACCCACTGTGGAAATAACGAACTACCTTACCCAGAAGGGAACTTACCAATGAAACTACAAAGATGGGATATTAAAGGTCAAGTTCAATCAGCTGTAAACGACGCGCATGGCCAGTGAGCAAGGGCGTGTTGCCCGAAACCGGTATGGCAATCTGTGTTGGGGGAATGAACACGTTGACTCCTGCTCCCTCAATAAATGAAATGAGAAACTTCTACTTGTGTGGCGTCTCGCATTGGGCAACTTGGATTTTGGAATTTGCAAGCGGCGTGCCTAGCCGCTGAGACACTCTGCCGCTATAATAGCGGACCATGGCTCCGGACCTCTGGGGCCATGTGGAAGTGGCAGTTCCACTATTGCGGGAGTTTTAATGCATGACGGCGTTGTTTTGTTCCTCCATGCAACCCACCAAGGGGAATGATATACATGCACGCAGTTTAACAGCACCCACTGTGGAAATAACGAACTACCTTACCCAGAGGGCAACTTACCAATGAAACTACAAAGACGGGATATTAAAGGTCAAGTTCATTCAGCTGTAAACGACGCGCATGGCCAGTGAGCAAGGGCGTGTTGCCCGAAACCGGTATGGCAATCTGTGTTGGGGGAATGAACACGTTGACTCCTGCTCCCTCAATAAATGAAAGGAGAAACTTCTACTTGTGTGGCGTCTCGCATTGGGCAACTTGGATTTTGGATTTTCAAGCGGCGTGCCTAGCCTCTGAGACGCTCTGCCGCGATAATAGCCGACCACGGCTCCGGACCCCTGGGGCCATGTGGAAGTGGCAGTTCCACTATTGCGGGACTTTTAATGCATGACGGCGTTGTTTTGTTCCTCCATGCAACCCACCAAGGGGAATGATATACATGCACGCAGTTTAACAGCACCCACTGTGGAAATAACGAACTACCTTACCCAGAAGGGAACTTACCAATGAAACTACAAAGATGGGATATTAAAGGTCAAGTTCAATCAGCTGTAAACGACGCGCATGGCCAGTGAGCAAGGGCGTGTTGCCCGAAACCGGTATGGCAATCTGTGTTGGGGGAATGAACACGTTGACTCCTGCTCCCTCAATAAATGAAAGGAGAAACTTCTACTTGTGTGGCGTCTCGCATTGGGCAACTTGGATTTTGGAATTTGCAAGCGGCGTGCCTAGCCGCTGAGACACTCTGCCGCTATAATAGCGGACCATGGCTCCGGACCTCTGGGGCCATGTGGAAGTGGCAGTTCCACTATTGCGGGAGTTTTAATGCATGACGGCGTTGTTTTGTTCCTCCATGCAACCCACCATGGGGAATGATATACATGCACGCAGTTTAACAGCACCCACTGTGGAAATAACGAACTACCTTACCCAGAAGGCAACTTACCAATGAAACTACAAAGACGGGATATTAAAGGTCAAGTTCAATCAGCTGTAAACCACGCGCATGGCCAGTGAGCAAGGGC
This sequence comes from Triturus cristatus, assembly GCF_964204655.1. Taxonomy (NCBI): domain Eukaryota; kingdom Metazoa; phylum Chordata; class Amphibia; order Caudata; family Salamandridae; genus Triturus; species Triturus cristatus. The sequence continues at coordinate 196,309,814 of NC_140579.1, forward strand.
GTGTTGCCCGAAACCGGTATGGCAATCTGTGTTGGGGGAATGAACACGTTGACTCCTGCTCCCTCAATAAATGAAAGGAGAAACTTCTACTTGTGTGGCGTCTCGCATTGGGCAACTTTGATTTTGGAATTTGCAAGCGGCGTGCCTAGCCGCTGAGACGCTTTGCCGCGATAATAGCGGACCACGGCTCCGAACCCCTGGGGCCATGTGGAAGTGGCAGTTCCACTATTGCGGGACTTTTAATGCATGACGGCGTTGTTTTGTTCCTCCATGCAACCCACCAAGGGGAATGATATACATGCACGCAGTTTAACAGCACCCACTGTGGAAATAACGAACTACCTTACCCAGAAGGTAACTTACCAATGAAACTACAAAGACGGGATATCAAAGGTCAAGTTCAATCAGCTGTAAATGACGCGCATGGCCAGTGAGCAAGGGCGTGTTGCCCGAAACCGGTATGGCAATCTGTGTTGGGGGAATCAACAGGTTGACTCCTGCTCCCTCAATAAATGAAAGGAGAAACTTCTACTTGTGTGGCGTCTCGCATTGGGCAACTTGGATTTTGGATTTTCAAGCGGCGTGCCTAGCCTCTGAGACGCTCTGCCGCGATAATAGCGGACCACGGCTCCGGACCCCTGGGGCCATGTGGAAGTGGCAGTTCCACTATTGCGGGAGTTTTAATGCATGACGGCTTTGTTTTGTTCCTCCATGCAACCCACCAAGGGGAATTATATACATGCACGCAGTTTAACAGCACCCACTGTGGAAATAACGAACTACCTTACCCAGATGGCAACTTACCAATGAAACTACAAAGACGGGATATTAAAGGTCAAGTTCATTCAGCTGTAAACGACGCGCATGGCCAGTGAGCAAGGGCGTGTTGCCCGAAACCGGTATGGCAATCTGTGTTGGGGGAATGAACACGTTGACTCCTGCTCCCTCAATAAATGAAAGGAGAAACTTCTACTTGTGTGGCGTCTCGCATTGGGAAACTTGGATTTTGGATTTTCAAGCGGCGTGCCTAGCCTCTGAGACGCTCTGCCGCGATAATAGCGGACCACGGCTCCGGACCCCTGGGGCCATGTGGAAGTGGCAGTTCCACTATTGCGGGACTTTTAATGCATGACGGCGTTGTTTTGTTCCTCCATGCAACCCACCAAGGGGAATGATATACATGCACGCAGTTTAACAGCACCCACTGTGGAAATAACGAACTACCTTACCCAGAGGGCAACTTACCAATGAAACTACAAAGACGGGATACTAAAGGTCAAGTTCATTCAGCTGTAAACGACGCGCATGGCCAGTGAGCAAGGGCGTGTTGCCCGAAACCGGTATGGCAATCTGTGATGGGGGAATGAACACGTTGACTCCTGCTCCCTCAATAAATGAAAGGAGAAAGTTCTACTTGTGTGGCGTCTCGCATTGGGCAACTTGGATTTTGGAATTTGCAAGTGGCGTGCCTAGCCGCTGAGGCGCTCTGCCGCGATAATAGCGGACCACGGCTCCGAACCCCTGGGGCCATGTGGAAGTGGCAGTTCCACTATTGCGGGACTTTTAATGCATGACGGCGTTGTTTTGTTCTTCCATGCAACCCATCAAGGGGAATGATATACATGCACGCAGTTTAACAGCACCCACTGTGGAAATAACGAACTACCTTACCCAGAAGGCAACTTACCAATGAAACTACAAAGACTGGATATTAAAGGTCAAGTTCATTCAGCTGTAAACGACGCGCATGGCCAGTGAGCAAGGGCGTGTTGCCCGAAACCGGTATGGCAATCTGTGTTGGGGGAATGAACACGTTGACTCCTGCTCCCTCAATAAATGAAAGGAGAAACTTCTACTTGTGTGGCGTCTCGCATTGGGCAACTTGGATTTTGGATTTTCAAGCGGCGTGCCTAGCCTCTGAGACGCTCTGCCGCGATAATAGCGGACCACGGCTCCGGACCCCTGGGGCCATGTGGAAGTGGCAGTTCCACTATTGTGGGACTTTTAATGCATGACGGCGTTGTTTTGGTCTTCCATGCAACCCACCAAGGGGAATGATATACATGCACGCAGTTTAACAGCACCCACTGTGGAAATAACGAACTACCTTACCCAGAAGGCAACTTACCAATGAAACTACAAAGACTGGATATTAAAGGTCAAGTTAAATCAGCTGTAAACGACGCGCATGGCCAGTGAGCAAGGGCGTGTTGCCCGAAACCGGTATGGCAATCTGTGTTGGGGGAATGAACACGTTGACTCCTGCTCCCTCAATAAATGAAAGGAGAAACTTCTACTTGTGTGGCGTCTCGCATTGGGCAACTTGGATTTTGGAATTTGCAAGCGGCGTGCCTAGCCGCTGAGACGCTCTGCCGCGATAATAGCGGACCACGGCTCCGGACCCCTGGGGCCATGTGGAAGGGACAGTTCCACGATTGCGGACTTTTAATGCATGACGGCATTGTTTTGTTCTTCCATGCAACCCACCAAGGGGAATGATATACATGCACGCAGTTTAACAGCACCCACTGTGGAAATAACGAACTACCTTACCCAGAAGGCAACTTACCAATGAAACTACAAAGACGGGATATTAAAGGTCAAGTTCAATCAGCTGTAAACGACGCGCATGGCCAGTGAGCAAGGGCGTGTTGCCCGAAACATGTATGACAATCTGTGTTGGGGGAAGGAACACGTTGACTCCTGCTCCCTCAATAAATGAAAGGAGAAACTTCTACTTTTGTGGCGTCTAGCATTGGGCAACTTGGATTTTGGAATTTGCAAGCGGCGTGCCTAGCCGCTGAGAAGCTCTGCCGCGATAATAGCGGACCACGGCTCCGGACACCTGGGGCCATGTGGAAGTAGCAGTTCCACTATTGCGGGACTTTTAATGCATGACGGTGTTGTTTTGTTCCTCCATGCAACCCACCAAGGGGAATGATATACATGCACGCAGTTTAACAGCACCCACTGTGGAAACAACGAACTACCTTACCCACAAGGCAACTTACCAATGAAACTACAAAGACGGGATATTAAAGGTCAAGTTCAATCAGCTGTAAACGACGCGCATGGCCAGTGAGCAAGGGCGTGTTGCCCAAAACCGGTATGGCAATCTGTGTTGGGGGAATGAACACGTTGACTCCTGCTCCCTCAATAAATGAAAGGAGAAACTTCTACTTGTGTGGCGTCTCGCATTGGGCAACTTGGATTTTGGAATTTGCAAGTGGCGTGCCTAGCCGCTGACACGCTCTGCCGCGATAATAGCGGACCACGGCTCCGTTCCCCTGGGGCCATGTGGAAGTGGCAGTTCCACTATTGCAGGACTTTTAATGCATGACGGCGTTGTTTTGTTCTTCCATGCAACCCACCAAGGGAAATGATATACATGCACGCAGTTTAACAGCACCCACTGTGGAAATATCGAACTACCTTACCCAGAGGGCAACTTACCAATGAAACTACAAAGACGGGATATTAAAGGTCAAGTTCATTCAGCTGTAAACGACGCGCATGGCCAGTGAGCAAGGGCGTGTTGCCCGAAACCGGTATGGCAATCTGTGTTGGGGGAATGAACACGTTGACTCCTGCTCCCTCAATAAATGAAAGGAGAAAGTTCTACTTGTGTGGCGTCTCGCATTGGGCAACTTGGATTTTGGAATTTGCAAGTGGCGTGCCTAGCCGCTGAGGCGCTCTGCCGCGATAATAGCGGACCACGGCTCCGAACCCCTGGGGCCATGTGGAAGTGGCAGTTCCACTATTGCGGGACTTTTAATGCATGACGGCGTTGTTTTGTTCTTCCATGCAACCCACCAAGGGGAATGATATACATGCACGCAGTTTAACAGCACCCACTGTGGAAATAACGAACTACCTTACCCAGAAGGCAACTTACCAATGAAACTACAAAGACTGGATATTAAAGGTCAAGTTAAATCAGCTGTAAACGACGCGCATGGCCAGTGAGCAAGGGCGTGTTGCCCGAAACCGGTATGGCAATCTGTGTTGGGGGAATGAACACGTTGACTCCTGCTCCCTCAATAAATGAAAGGAGAAACTTCTACTTGTGTGGCGTCTCGCATTGGGCAACTTGGATTTTGGAATTTGCAAGCGGCGTGCCTAGCCCCTGAGACGCTCTGCCGCGATAATAGCGGACCACGGCTCCGTTCCCCTGGGGCCATGTGGAAGTGGCAGTTCCACTATTGCAGGACTTTTAATGCATGACGGCGTTGTTTTGTTCTTCCATGCAACCCACCAAGGGGAATGATATACATGCACGCCGTTTAACAGCACCCACTGTGGAAATAACAAACTACCTTACCCAGAAGGCAACTTACCAATGAAACTACAAAGACGGGATATTAAAGGTCAAGTTCAATCAGCTGTAAACAACGCGCATGGCCAGTGAGCAAGGGCGTGTTGCCCAAAACCGGTATGGCAATCTGTGTTGGGGGAATGAACACGTTGACTCCTGCTCCCTCAATAAATGAAAGGAGAAACTTCTACTTGTGTGGCGTCTCGCATTGGGCAACTTGGATTTTGGAATTTGCAAGTGGCGTGCCTAGCCGCTGACACGCTCTGCCGCGATAATAGCGGACCACGGCTCCGTTCCCCTGGGGCCATGTGGAAGTGGCACTTCCACTATTGCGGGACTTTTAATGCATGACAGCGTTGTTTTGTTCCTCCATGCAACCCACCAAGGGGAATGATATACATGCACGCAGTTTAACAGCACCCACTGTGGAAATAACGAACTACCTTACCCAGAAGGCAACTTACCAATGAAACTACAAAGACGGGATATTAAAGGTCAAGTTCAATCAGCTGTAAACGACGCGCATGGCCAGTGAGCAAGGGCGTGTTGCCCGAAACCGGTATGGCAATCTGTGTTGGGGGAATGAACACGTTGACTCCTGCTCCCTCAATAAATGAAAGGAGAAACTTCTACTTGTGTGGCGTCTCGCATTGGGCAACTTGGATTTTGGAATTTGCAAGTGGCGTGCCTAGCCGCTGAGATGCTCTGCCGCGATAATAGCGGACCACGGCTCCGGACCCCTGGGACCATGTGGAAGTGGCAGTTCCACTATTGCGGGACTTTTAATGCATGACGGCGTTGTTTTGTTCCTCCATGCAACCCACCAAGGGGAATGATATACATGCACGCAGTTTAACAGCACGCACTGTGGTGATAACGAACTACCTTACCCAGAAGGCAACTGTTATGTTATGTTATGTTAAGATGCGTTTATATAGCGCTCGGCTACTCTAAAAGAGTGTCCCGGCGCTTCCCACATACAGCTACAGTGTATAACAACATCACAAGAAAAACAGGAGCCCCAAAAGAGAAAAGGAAAAAAATCCACCTAAACAGAAAGATTAAAAAGCCAAGTCTTCAAATTCTTTCTGAATTGAAGCAAATTGGGAGTACTGCGAAGTACCAGTGGGAGCGAGTTCCACAGCTGGGAGGCCTTGTGGCTGAAAGAGCGCCCCCCAATCCGAGCCTTCCTCACGCGTGGAACCACAGCCGTGAAAAAGGATTCCGAACGCAGTGAGCGGGCAGGACGATAGAAAGCCAATCTCTTCTGCAGATAACCTGCGCCTGAGCCAAACAGAGCTTTATGTACCAGAGTCAAGGATTTGAACATAATCCGCTTTCGGATCGGGAGCCAATGCAGCGTCTGCAGAAGACCAGAAGCCCGTGCGCGTCTATGCAAACCAAAGATTGCGCGCGCTGCAGAGTTCTGTGTCACCTGCAGACGCTGGACCAAATAGTCTGGAAGACCCAGGAAAAGGGCATTGGCATAGTCTAGCCTGGATCCGATAAGCGCCTGCACCGTAATCCGTCTATGCTCCGCAGATAGTAGTGGAAGAAACCTGCGGAGCATTTTCAGAACACCGAAACAGGTGCCGGCCAGGCCAAGAACATGCGATCTGAGAGAAAGCTTGTTGTCAAGCTTAACGCCGAGATTTTTGGCCACCAGGGAAGATTGTGCCGGGGGACACATGGCGGCCGGCCACCACTGCCGCCACTCGGGATCGATGACACAGCCGAAGAATAACACCTCCGAATTACTGGAGTTGGCCTTTACGAATGAAACTACAAAGACGGGATATTAAAGGTCAAGTTCAATCAGCTGTAAACAACGCGCATGGCCAGTGAGCAAGGGCGTGTTGCCCGATACCGGTATGGCAATCTGTGTTGGGGGAATGAACACGTTGATTCCTGCTCCCTCAATAAATGAAAGGAGAAACTTCTACTTGTGTGGCGTCTCGCATTGGGCAACTTGGATTTTGGAATTTGCAAGCGGCGTGCCTAGCCGCTGAGACGCTCTGCCGCGATAATAGCGGACCACGGCTCCGGACCCCTGGGGCCATGTGGAAGGGACAGTTCCACGATTGCGGACTTTTAATGCATGACGGCGTTGTTTTGTTCCTCCATGCAACCCACCAAGGGGAATGATATACATGCACGCAGTTTAACAGCACCCACTGTGGAAATAACGAACTACCTTACCCAGAAGGCAACTTATCAATGAAACTATAAAGACGGGATATTAAAGGTCAAGTTCAATCAGCTGTAAACGACGCGCATGGCCAGTGAGCAAGGGCGTGTTGCCCGAAACCGGTATGGCAATCTGTGTTGGGGGAATGAACACGTTGATTCCTGCTCCCTCAATAAATGAAAGGAGAAACTTCTACTTGTGTGGCGTCTCGCATTGGGCAACTTGGATTTTGGAATTTGCAAGCGGCGTGCCTAGCCGCTAAGACGCTCTGCCGCGATAATAGCGGACCACGGCTCCGGACCCCTGGGGCCATGTGGAAGGGACAGTTCCACGATTGCGGACTTTTAATGCATGACGGCGTTGTTTTGTTCCTCCATGCAACCCACCAAGGGGAATGATATACATGCACGCAGTGTAACAGCACCCACTGTGGAAATAACGAACTACCTTACCCAGAAGGTAACTTACCAATGAAACTACAAAGACGGGATATCAAAGGTCAACTTCAATCAGCTGTAAATGACGCGCATGGCCAGTGAGCAAGGGCGTGTTGCCCGAAACCGGTATGGCAATCTGTGTTGGGGGAATCAACACTTTGACTCCTGCTCCCTCAATAAATGAAAGGAGAAACTTCTACTTGTGTGGCGTCTCGCATTGGGCAACTTGGATTTTGGATTTTCAAGCGGCGTGCCTAGCCTCTGAGACGCTCTGCCGCGATAATAGCGGACCACGGCTCCGGACCCCTGGGGCCATGTGGAAGTGGCAGTTCCACTATTGCGGGAGTTTTAATGCATGACGGCTTTGTTTTGTTCCTCCATGCAACCCACCAAGGGGAATTATATACATGCACGCAGTTTAACAGCACCCACTGTGGAAATAACGAACTACCTTACCCAGAGGGCAACTTACCAATGAAACTACAAAGACGGGATATTAAAGGTCAAGTTCATTCAGCTGTAAACGACGCGCATGGCCAGTGAGCAAGGGCGTGTTGCCCGAAACCGGTATGGCAATCTGTGTTGGGGGAATGAACACGTTGACTCCTGCTCCCTCAATAAATGAAAGGAGAAACTTCTACTTGTGTGGCGTCTTGCATTGGGCAACTTGGATTTTGGATTTTCAAGCGGCGTGCCTAGCATCTGAGACGCTCTGCCGCGATAATAGCGGACCACGGCTCCGGACCCCTGGGGCCATGTGGAAGTGGCAGTTCCACTATTGCGGGACTTTTAATGCATGACGGCGTTGTTTTGTTCCTCCATGCAACCCACCAATGGGAATGATATACATGCACGCAGTTTAACAGCACCCACTGTGGAAATAACGAACTACCTTACCCAGAGGGCAACTTACCAATGAAACTACAAAGACGGGATATTAAAGGTCAAGTTCATTCAGCTGTAAACGACGCGCATGGCCAGTGAGCAAGGGCGTGTTGCCCGAAACCGGTATGGCAATCTGTGTTGGGGGAATGAACACGTTGATTCCTGCTCCCTCAATAAATGAAAGGAGAAACTTCTACTTGTGCGGCGGTTTGCATTGGGTAACTTGGATTTTGGAATTTGCAAGCGGCGTGCCTAGCCGCTGAGACGCTCTGCCGCGATAATAGCGGACCACGGCTCCGGACCCCTGGGGCCATGTGGAAGGGACAGTTCCACGATTGCGGACTTTTAATGCATGACGGCATTGTTTTGTTCCTCCATGCAACCCACCAATGGGAATGATATACATGCACGCAGTTTAACAGCACGCACTGTGGTGATAACGAACTACCTTACCCAGAAGGCAACTGTTATGTTATGTTATGTTAAGATGCGTTTATATAGCGCTCGGCTACTCTAAAAGAGTGTCCCGGCGCTTCCCACATACAGCTACAGTGTATAACAACATCACAAGAAAAACAGGAGCCCCAAAAGAGAAAAGGAAAAAAATCCACCTAATCAGAAAGATTAAAAAGCCAAGTCTTCAAATTCTTTCTGAATTGAAGCAAATTGGGAGTACTGCGAAGTACCAGTGGGAGCGAGTTCCACAGCTGGGAGGCCTTGTGGCTGAAAGAGCGCCCCCCAATCCGAGCCTTCCTCACGCGTGGAACCACAGCCGTGAAAAAGGATTCCGAACGCAGTGAGCGGGCAGGACGATAGAAAGCCAATCTCTTCTGCAGATAACCTGCGCCTGAGCCAAACAGAGCTTTATGTACCAGAGTCAAGGATTTGAACATAATCCGCTTTCGGATCGGGAGCCAATGCAGCGTCTGCAGAAGACCAGAAGCCCGTGCGCGTCTATGCAAACCAAAGATTGCGCGCGCTGCAGAGTTCTGTGTCACCTGCAGACGCTGGACCAAATAGTCTGGAAGACCCAGGAAAAGGGCATTGGCATAGTCTAGCCTGGATCCGATAAGCGCCTGCACCGTAATCCGTCTATGCTCCGCAGATAGTAGTGGAAGAAACCTGCGGAGCATTTTCAGAACACCGAAACAGGTGCCGGCCAGGCCAAGAACATGCGATCTGAGAGAAAGCTTGTTGTCAAGCTTAACGCCGAGATTTTTGGCCACCAGGGAAGATTGTGCCGGGGGACACATGGCGGCCGGCCACCACTGCCGCCACTCGGGATCGATGACACAGCCGAAGAATAACACCTCCGAATTACTGGAGTTGGCCTTTACGAATGAAACTACAAAGACGGGATATTAAAGGTCAAGTTCAATCAGCTGTAAACAACGCGCATGGCCAGTGAGCAAGGGCGTGTTGCCCGATACCGGTATGGCAATCTGTGTTGGGGGAATGAACACGTTGATTCCTGCTCCCTCAATAAATGAAAGGAGAAACTTCTACTTGTGTGGGGTCTCGCATTGGGCAACTTGGATTTTGGAATTTGCAAGCGGCGTGCCTAGCCGCTGAGACGCTCTGCCGCGATAATAGCGGACCACGGCTCCGGACCCCTGGGGCCATGTGGAAGGGACAGTTCCACGATTGCGGACTTTTAATGCATGACGGCGTTGTTTTGTTCCTCCATGCAACCCACCAAGGGGAATGATATACATGCACGCAGTGTAACAGCACCCACTGTGGAAATAACGAACTACCTTACCCAGAAGGTAACTTACCAATGAAACTACAAAGACGGGATATCAAAGGTCAACTTCAATCAGCTGTAAATGACGCGCATGGCCAGTGAGCAAGGGCGTGTTGCCCGAAACCGGTATGGCAATCTGTGTTGGGGGAATCAACACTTTGACTCCTGCTCCCTCAATAAATGAAAGGAGAAACTTCTACTTGTGTGGCGTCTCGCATTGGGCAACTTGGATTTTGGATTTTCAAGCGGCGTGCCTAGCCTCTGAGACGCTCTGCCGCGATAATAGCGGACCACGGCTCCGGACCCCTGGGGCCATGTGGAAGGGACAGTTCCACGATTGCGGACTTTTAATGCATGACGGCATTGTTTTGTTCCTCCATGCAACCCACCAATGGGAATGATATACATGCACGCCGTTTAACAGCACCCACTGTGGAAATAACGAACTACCTTACCCAGAGGGCAACTTACCAATGAAACTACAAAGACGGGATATTAAAGGTCAAGTTCATTCAGCTGTAAACGACGCGCATGGCCAGTGAGCAAGGGCGTGTTGCCCGAAACCGGTATGGCAATCTGTGTTGGGGGAATGAACACGTTGACTCCTGCTCCCTCAATAAATGAAAGGAGAAACTTCTACTTGTGTGGCGTCTTGCATTGGGCAACTTGGATTTTGGATTTTCAAGCGGCGTGCCTAGCATCTGAGACGCTCTGCCGCGATAATAGCGGACCACGGCTCCGGACCCCTGGGGCCATGTGGAAGTGGCAGTTCCACTATTGCGGGACTTTTAATGCATGACGGCGTTGTTTTGTTCCTCCATGCAACCCACCAAGGGGAATGATATACATGCACGCAGTTTAACAGCACCCACTGTGGAAATAACGAACTACCTTACCCAGAGGGCAACTTACCAATGAAACTACAAAGACGGGATATTAAAGGTCAAGTTCATTCAGCTGTAAACGACGCGCATGGCCAGTGAGCAAGGGCGTGTTGCCCGAAACCGGTATGGCAATCTGTGTTGGGGGAATGAACACGTTGATTCCTGCTCCCTCAATAAATGAAAGGAGAAACTTCTACTTGTGCGGCGGTTTGCATTGGGTAACTTGGATTTTGGAATTTGCAAGCGGCGTGCCTAGCCGCTGAGACGCTCTGCCGCGATAATAGCGGACCACGGCTCCGGACCCCTGGGGCCATGTGGAAGGGACAGTTCCACGATTGCGGACTTTTAATGCATGACGGCATTGTTTTGTTCCTCCATGCAACCCACCAATGGGAATGATATACATGCACGCCGTTTAACAGCACCCACTGTGGAAATAACGAACTACCTTACCCAGAGGGCAACTTACCAATGAAACTACAAAGACGGGATATTAAAGGTCAAGTTCATTCAGCTGTAAACGACGCGCATGGCCAGTGAGCAAGGGCGTGTTGCCCGAAACCGGTATGGCAATCTGTGTTGGGGGAATGAACACGTTGACTCCTGCTCCCTCAATAAATGAAAGGAGAAACTTCTACTTGTGTGGCGTCTCGCATTGGGCAACTTGGATTTTGGATTTTCAAGCGGCGTGCCTAGCCTCTGAGACGCTCTGCCGCGATAATAGCGGACCACGGCTCCGGACCCCTGGGGCCATGTGGAAGTGGCAGTTCCACTATTGCGGGACTTTTAATGCATGACGGCGTTGTTTTGTTCCTCCATGCAACCCACCAAGGGGAATGATATACATGCACGCAGTTTAACAGCACCCACTGTGGAAATAACGAACTACCTTACCCAGAAGGGAACTTACCAATGAAACTACAAAGATGGGATATTAAAGGTCAAGTTCAATCAGCTGTAAACGACGCGCATGGCCAGTGAGCAAGGGCGTGTTGCCCGAAACCGGTATGGCAATCTGTGTTGGGGGAATGAACACGTTGACTCCTGCTCCCTCAATAAATGAAAGGAGAAACTTCTACTTGTGTGGCGTCTCGCATTGGGCAACTTGGATTTTGGAATTTGCAAGCGGCGTGCCTAGCCGCTGAGACACTCTGCCGCTATAATAGCGGACCATGGCTCCGGACCTCTGGGGCCATGTGGAAGTGGCAGTTCCACTATTGCGGGAGTTTTAATGCATGACGGCGTTGTTTTGTTCCTCCATGCAACCCACCAAGGGGAATGATATACATGCACGCAGTTTAACAGCACCCACTGTGGAAATAACGAACTACCTTACCCAGAGGGCAACTTACCAATGAAACTACAAAGACGGGATATTAAAGGTCAAGTTCATTCAGCTGTAAACGACGCGCATGGCCAGTGAGCAAGGGCGTGTTGCCCGAAACCGGTATGGCAATCTGTGTTGGGGGAATGAACACGTTGACTCCTGCTCCCTCAATAAATGAAAGGAGAAACTTCTACTTGTGTGGCGTCTCGCATTGGGCAACTTGGATTTTGGATTTTCAAGCGGCGTGCCTAGCCTCTGAGACGCTCTGCCGCGATAATAGCGGACCACGGCTCCGGACCCCTGGGGCCATGTGGAAGTGGCAGTTCCACTATTGCGGGACTTTTAATGCATGACGGCGTTGTTTTGTTCCTCCATGCAACCCACCAAGGGGAATGATATACATGCACGCAGTTTAACAGCACCCACTGTGGAAATAACGAACTACCTTACCCAGAAGGTAACTTACCAATGAAACTACAAAGACGGGATATCAAAGGTCAACTTCAATCAGCTGTAAACGACGCGCATGGCCAGTGAGCAAGGGCGTGTTGCCCGAAACCGGTATGGCAATCTGTGTTGGGGGAATGAACACGTTGACTCCTGCTCCCTCAATAAATGAAAGGAGAAACTTCTACTTGTGTGGCGTCTCGCATTGGGCAACTTGGATTTTGGAATTTGCAAGCGGCGTGCCTAGCCGCTGAGACACTCTTCCGCTATAATAGCGGACCATGGCTCCGGACCTCTGAGGCCATGTGGAAGTGGCAGTTCCACTATTGCGGGAGTTTTAATGCATGACGGCGTTGTTTTGTTCCTCCATGCAACCCACCATGGGGAATGATATACATGCACGCAGTTTAACAGCACCCACTGTGGAAATAACGAACTACCTTACCCAGAAGGCAACTTACCAATGAAACTACAAAGACGGGATATTAAAGGTCAAGTTCAATCAGCTGTAAACGACGCGCATGGCCAGTGAGCAAGGGCGTGTTGCCCGAAACCGGTATGGCAATCTGTGTTGGGGGAATGAACACGTTGACTCCTGCTCCCTCAATAAATGAAAGGAGAAACTTCTACTTGTGTGGCGTCTCGCATTGGGCAACTTTGATTTTGGAATTTGCAAGCGGCGTGCCTAGCCTCTGAGACGCTCTGCCGTGATAATAGCGGACCATGGCTCCGGACCTCTTGGGCCATGTGGAAGTGGCAGTTCCACTATTGCGGGAGTTTTAATGCATGACGGCGTTGTTTTGTTCCTCCATGCAACCCACCAAGGGGAATGATATACATGCACGCAGTTTAACAGCACCCACTGTGGAAATAACGAACTACCTTACCCAGAAGGGAACTTACCAATGAAACTACAAAGATGGGATATTAAAGGTCAAGTTCAATCAGCTGTAAACGACGCGCATGGCCAGTGAGCAAGGGCGTGTTGCCTGAAACCGGTATGGCAATCTGTGTTGGGGGAATGAACACGTTGACTCCTGCTCCCTCAATAAATGAAAGGAAAAACTTCTACTTGTGTGGCGTCTCGCATTGGGCAACTTGGATTTTGGAATTTGCAAGCGGCGTGCCTAGCCGCTGACACGCTCTGCCGCGATAATAGTGGACCACGGCTCCGGACCCCTGGGACCATGTGGAAGTGGCACTTCCACTATTGCGGGACTTTTAATGCATGACAGCGTTGTTTTGTTCCTCCATGCAACCCACCAAGGGGAATGATATACATGCACGCAGTTTAACAGCACCCACTGTGGAAATAACGAACTACCTTACCCAGAAGGCAACTTACCAATGAAACTACAAAGACGGGATATGAAAGGTCAAGTTCAATCAGCTGTAAACGACGCGCATGGCCAGTGAGCAAGGGCGTGTTGCCCGAAACCGGTATGGCAATCTGTGTTGGGGGAATGAACACGTTGACTCCTGCTCCCTCAATAAATGAAAGGAGAAACTTCTACTTGTGTGGCGTCTCGCATTGGGCAACTTGGATTTTGGAATTTGCAAGCGGCGTGCCTAGCCGCTGACACGCTCTGCCGCGATAATAGCGGACCACGGCTCCGGACCCCTGGGGCCATGTGGAAGTGGCACTTCCACTATTGCGGGACTTTTAATGCATGACGGCGTTGTTTTGTTCCTCCATGCAACCCACCAAGGGGAATGATATACATGCACGCAGTTTAACAGCACCCACTGTGGAAATAACGAACTACCTTACCCAGAAGGTAACTTACCAATGAAACTACAAAGACGGGATATCAAAGGTCAACTTCAATCAGCTGTAAACGACGCGCATGGCCAGTGAGCAAGGGCGTGTTGCCCGAAACCGGTATGGCAATCTGTGTTGGGGGAATGAACACGTTGACTCCTGCTCCCTCAATAAATGAAAGGAGAAACTTCTACTTGTGTGGCGTCTCGCATTGGGCAACTTGGATTTTGGAATTTGCAAGCGGCGTGCCTAGCCGCTGAGACACTCTTCCGCTATAATAGCGGACCATGGCTCCGGACCTCTGGGGCCATGTGGAAGTGGCAGTTCCACTATTGCGGGAGTTTTAATGCATGACGGCGTTGTTTTGTTCCTCCATGCAACCCACCATGGGGAATGATATACATGCACGCAGTTTAACAGCACCCACTGTGGAAATAACGAACTACCTTACCCAGAAGGCAACTTACCAATGAAACTACAAAGACGGGATATTAAAGGTCAAGTTCAATCAGCTGTAAACGACGCGCATGGCCAGTGAGCAAGGGCGTGTTGCCCGAAACCGGTATGGCAATCTGTGTTGGGGGAATGAACACGTTGACTCCTGCTCCCTCAATAAATGAAAGGAGAAACTTCTACTTGTGTGGCGTCTCGCATTGGGCAACTTTGATTTTGGAATTTGCAAGCGGCGTGCCTAGCCGCTGAGACGCTTTGCCGCGATAATAGCGGACCACGGCTCCGAACCCCTGGGGCCATGTGGAAGTGGCAGTTCCACTATTGCGGGACTTTTAATGCATGACGGCGTTGTTTTGTTCCTCCATGCAACCCACCAAGGGGAATGATATACATGCACGCAGTTTAACAGCACCCACTGTGGAAATAACGAACTACCTTACCCAGAAGGTAACTTACCAATGAAACTACAAAGACGGGATATCAAAGGTCAAGTTCAATCAGCTGTAAATGACGCGCAAGGCCAGTGAGCAAGGGCGTGTTGCCCGAAACCGGTATGGCAATCTGTGTTGGGGGAATCAACAGGTTGACTCCTGCTCCCTCAATAAATGAAAGGAGAAACTTCTACTTGTGTGGCGTCTCGCATTGGGCAACTTGGATTTTGGATTTTCAAGCGGCGTGCCTAGCCTCTGAGACGCTCTGCCGCGATAATAGCGGACCACGGCTCCGGACCCCTGGGGCCATGTGGAAGTGGCAGTTCCACTATTGCGGGAGTTTTAATGCATGACGGCTTTGTTTTGTTCCTCCATGCAACCCACCAAGGGGAATTATATACATGCACGCAGTTTAACAGCACCCACTGTGGAAATAACGAACTACCTTACCCAGAGGGCAACTTACCAATGAAACTACAAAGACGGGATATTAAAGGTCAAGTTCATTCAGCTGTAAACGACGCGCATGGCCAGTGAGCAAGGGCGTGTTGCCCGAAACCGGTATGGCAATCTGTGTTGGGGGAATGAACACGTTGACTCCTGCTCCCTCAATAAATGAAAGGAGAAACTTCTACTTGTGTGGCGTCTCGCATTGGGCAACTTGGATTTTGGATTTTCAAGCGGCGTGCCTAGCCTCTGAGACGCTCTGCCGCGATAATAGCGGACCACGGCTCCGGACCCCTGGGGCCATGTGGAAGTGGCAGTTCCACTATTGCGGGACTTTTAATGCATGACGGCGTTGTTTTGTTCCTCCATGCAACCCACCAAGGGGAATGATATACATGCACGCAGTTTAACAGCACCCACTGTGGAAATAACGAACTACCTTACCCAGAAGGTAACTTACCAATGAAACTACAAAGACGGGATATCAAAGGTCAACTTCAATCAGCTGTAAACGACGCGCATGGCCAGTGAGCAAGGGCGTGTTGCCCGAAACCGGTATGGCAATCTGTGTTGGGGGAATGAACACGTTGACTCCTGCTCCCTCAATAAATGAAAGGAGAAACTTCTACTTGTGTGGCGTCTCGCATTGGGCAACTTGGATTTTGGAATTTGCAAGCGGCGTGCCTAGCCGCTGAGACACTCTTCCGCTATAATAGCGGACCATGGCTCCGGACCTCTGGGGCCATGTGGAAGTGGCAGTTCCACTATTGCGGGAGTTTTAATGCATGACGGCGTTGTTTTGTTCCTCCATGCAACCCACCATGGGGAATGATATACATGCACGCAGTTTAACAGCACCCACTGTGGAAATAACGAACTACCTTACCCAGAAGGCAACTTACCAATGAAACTACAAAGACGGGATATTAAAGGTCAAGTTCAATCAGCTGTAAACGACGCGCATGGCCAGTGAGCAAGGGCGTGTTGCCCGAAACCGGTATGGCAATCTGTGTTGGGGGAATGAACACGTTGACTCCTGCTCCCTCAATAAATGAAAGGAGAAACTTCTACTTGTGTGGCGTCTCGCATTGGGCAACTTTGATTTTGGAATTTGCAAGCGGCGTGCCTAGCCGCTGAGACGCTTTGCCGCGATAATAGCGGACCACGGCTCCGAACCCCTGGGGCCATGTGGAAGTGGCAGTTCCACTATTGCGGGACTTTTAATGCATGACGGCGTTGTTTTGTTCCTCCATGCAACCCACCAAGGGGAATGATATACATGCACGCAGTTTAACAGCACCCACTGTGGAAATAACGAACTACCTTACCCAGAAGGTAACTTACCAATGAAACTACAAAGACGGGATATCAAAGGTCATGTTCAATCAGCTGTAAATGACGCGCAAGGCCAGTGAGCAAGGGCGTGTTGCCCGAAACCGGTATGGCAATCTGTGTTGGGGGAATCAACAGGTTGACTCCTGCTCCCTCAATAAATGAAAGGAGAAACTTCTACTTGTGTGGCGTCTCGCATTGGGCAACTTGGATTTTGGATCTTCAAGCGGCGTGCCTAGCCTCTGAGACGCTCTGCCGTGATAATAGCGGACCACGGCTCCGGACCCCTGGGGCCATGTGGAAGTGGCAGTTCCACTATTGCGGGAGTTTTAATGCATGACGGCTTTGTTTTGTTCCTCCATGCAACCCACCAAGGGGAATTATATACATGCACGCAGTTTAACAGCACCCACTGTGGAAATAACGAACTACCTTACCCAGAGGGCAACTTACCAATGAAACTACAAAGACGGGATATTAAAGGTCAAGTTCATTCAGCTGTAAACGACGCGCATGGCCAGTGAGCAAGGGCGTGTTGCCCGAAACCGGTATGGCAATCTGTGTTGGGGGAATGAACACGTTGACTCCTGCTCCCTCAATAAATGAAAGGAGAAACTTCTACTTGTGTGGCGTCTCGCATTGGGCAACTTGGATTTTGGATTTTCAAGCGGCGTGCCTAGCCTCTGAGACGCTCTGCCGCGATAATAGCGGACCACGGCTCCGGACCCCTGGGGCCATGTGGAAGTGGCAGTTCCACTATTGCGGGACTTTTAATGCATGACGGCGTTGTTTTGTTCCTCCATGCAACCCACCAAGGGGAATGATATACATGCACGCAGTTTAACAGCACCCACTGTGGAAATAACGAACTACCTTACCCAGAGGGCAACTTACCAATGAAACTACAAAGACGGGATACTAAAGGTCAAGTTCATTCAGCTGTAAACGACGCGCATGGCCAGTGAGCAAGGGCGTGTTGCCCGAAACCGGTATGGCAATCTGTGATGGGGGAATGAACACGTTGACTCCTGCTCCCTCAATAAATGAAAGGAGAAAGTTCTACTTGTGTGGCGTCTCGCATTGGGCAACTTGGATTTTGGAATTTGCAAGTGGCGTGCCTAGCCGCTGAGGCGCTCTGCCGCGATAATAGCGGACCACGGCTCCGAACCCCTGGGGCCATGTGGAAGTGGCAGTTCCACTATTGCGGGACTTTTAATGCATGACGGCGTTGTTTTTTTCTTCCATGCAACCCATCAAGGGGAATGATATACATGCACGCAGTTTAACAGCACCCACTGTGGAAATAACGAACTACCTTACCCAGAAGGCAACTTACCAATGAAACTACAAAGACTGGATATTAAAGGTCAAGTTCATTCAGCTGTAAACGACGCGCATGGCCAGTGAGCAAGGGCGTGTTGCCCGAAACCGGTATGGCAATCTGTGTTGGGGGAATGAACACGTTGACTCCTGCTCCCTCAATAAATGAAAGGAGAAACTTCTACTTGTGTGGCGTCTCGCATTGGGCAACTTGGATTTTGGATTTTCAAGCGGCGTGCCTAGCCTCTGAGACGCTCTGCCGCGATAATAGCGGACCACGGCTCCGGACCCCTGGGGCCATGTGGAAGTGGCAGTTCCACTATTGCGGGACTTTTAATGCATGACGGCGTTGTTTTGGTCTTCCATGCAACCCACCAAGGGGAATGATATACATGCACGCAGTTTAACAGCACCCACTGTGGAAATAACGAACTACCTTACCCAGAAGGCAACTTACCAATGAAACTACAAAGACTGGATATTAAAGGTCAAGTTAAATCAGCTGTAAACGACGCGCATGGCCAGTGAGCAAGGGCGTGTTGCCCGAAACCGGTATGGCAATCTGTGTTGGGGGAATGAACACGTTGACTCCTGCTCCCTCAATAAATGAAAGGAGAAACTTCTACTTGTGTGGCGTCTCGCATTGGGCAACTTGGATTTTGGAATTTGCAAGCGGCGTGCCTAGCCGCTGAGACGCTCTGCCGCGATAATAGCGGACCACGGCTCCGGACCCCTGGGGCCATGTGGAAGGGACAGTTCCACGATTGCGGACTTTTAATGCATGACGGCATTGTTTTGTTCTTCCATGCAACCCACCAAGGGGAATGATATACATGCACGCAGTTTAACAGCACCCACTGTGGAAATAACGAACTACCTTACCCAGAAGGCAACTTACCAATGAAACTACAAAGACGGGATATTAAAGGTCAAGTTCAATCAGCTGTAAACGACGCGCATGGCCAGTGAGCAAGGGCGTGTTGCCCGAAACATGTATGACAATCTGTGTTGGGGGAAGGAACACGTTGACTCCTGCTCCCTCAATAAATGAAAGGAGAAACTTCTACTTTTGTGGCGTCTAGCATTGGGCAACTTGGATTTTGGAATTTGCAAGCGGCGTGCCTAGCCGCTGAGAAGCTCTGCCGCGATAATAGCGGACCACGGCTCCGGACACCTGGGGCCATGTGGAAGTGGCAGTTCCACTATTGCGGGACTTTTAATGCATGACGGTGTTGTTTTGTTCCTCCATGCAACCCACCAAGGGGAATGATATACATGCACGCAGTTTAACAGCACCCACTGTGGAAACAACGAACTACCTTACCCACAAGGCAACTTACCAATGAAACTACAAAGACGGGATATTAAAGGTCAAGTTCAATCAGCTGTAAACGACGCGCATGGCCAGTGAGCAAGGGCGTGTTGCCCAAAACCGGTATGGCAATCTGTGTTGGGGGAATGAACACGTTGACTCCTGCTCCCTCAATAAATGAAAGGAGAAACTTCTACTTGTGTGGCGTCTCGCATTGGGCAACTTGGATTTTGGAATTTGCAAGTGGCGTGCCTAGCCGCTGACACGCTCTGCCGCGATAATAGCGGACCACGGCTCCGTTCCCCTGGGGCCATGTGGAAGTGGCAGTTCCACTATTGCAGGACTTTTAATGCATGACGGCGTTGTTTTGTTCTTCCATGCAACCCACCAAGGGAAATGATATACATGCACGCAGTTTAACAGCACCCACTGTGGAAATATCGAACTACCTTACCCAGAGGGCAACTTACCAATGAAACTACAAAGACGGGATATTAAAGGTCAAGTTCATTCAGCTGTAAACGACGCGCATGGCCAGTGAGCAAGGGCGTGTTGCCCAAAACCGGTATGGCAATCTGTGTTGGGGGAATGAACACGTTGACTCCTGCTCCCTCAATAAATGAAAGGAGAAAGTTCTACTTGTGTGGCGTCTCGCATTGGGCAACTTGGATTTTGGAATTTGCAAGTGGCGTGCCTAGCCGCTGAGGCGCTCTGCCGCGATAATAGCGGACCACGGCTCCGAACCCCTGGGGCCATGTGGAAGTGGCAGTTCCACTATTGCGGGACTTTTAATGCATGACGGTGTTGTTTTGTTCTTCCATGCAACCCACCAAGGGGAATGATATACATGCACGCAGTTTAACAGCACCCACTGTGGAAATAACGAACTACCTTACCCAGAAGGCAACTTACCAATGAAACTACAAAGACTGGATATTAAAGGTCAAGTTAAATCAGCTGTAAACGACGCGCATGGCCAGTGAGCAAGGGCGTGTTGCCCGAAACCGGTATGGCAATCTGTGTTGGGGGAATGAACACGTTGACTCCTGCTCCCTCAATAAATGAAAGGAGAAACTTCTACTTGTGTGGCGTCTCGCATTGGGCAACTTGGATTTTGGAATTTGCAAGCGGCGTGCCTAGCCCCTGAGACTCTCTGCCGCGATAATAGCGGACCACGGCTCCGTTCCCCTGGGGCCATGTGGAAGTGGCAGTTCCACTATTGCAGGACTTTTAATGCATGACGGCGTTGTTTTGTTCTTCCATGCAACCCACCAAGGGGAATGATATACATGCACGCCGTTTAACAGCACCCACTGTGGAAATAACGAACTACCTTACCCAGAAGGCAACTTACCAATGAAACTACAAAGACGGGATATTAAAGGTCAAGTTCAATCAGCTGTAAACGACGCGCATGGCCAGTGAGCAAGGGCGTGTTGCCCGAAACATGTATGACAATCTGTGTTGGGGGAAGGAACACGTTGACTCCTGCTCCCTCAATAAATGAAAGGAGAAACTTCTACTTTTGTGGCGTCTAGCATTGGGCAACTTGGATTTTGGAATTTGCAAGCGGCGTGCCTAGCCGCTGAGAAGCTCTGCCGCGATAATAGCGGACCACGGCTCCGGACACCTGGGGCCATGTGGAAGTGGCAGTTCCACTATTGCGGGACTTTTAATGCATGACGGTGTTGTTTTGTTCCTCCATGCAACCCACCAAGGGGAATGATATACATGCACGCAGTTTAACAGCACCCACTGTGGAAACAACGAACTACCTTACCCACAAGGCAACTTACCAATGAAACTACAAAGACGGGATATTAAAGGTCAAGTTCAATCAGCTGTAAACAACGCGCATGGCCAGTGAGCAAGGGCGTGTTGCCCAAAACCGGTATGGCAATCTGTGTTGGGGGAATGAACACGTTGACTCCTGCTCCCTCAATAAATGAAAGGAGAAACTTCTACTTGTGTGGCGTCTCGCATTGGGCAACTTGGATTTTGGAATTTGCAAGTGGCGTGCCTAGCCGCTGACACGCTCTGCCGCGATAATAGCGGACCACGGCTCCGTTCCCCTGGGGCCATGTGGAAGTGGCACTTCCACTATTGCGGGACTTTTAATGCATGACAGCGTTGTTTTGTTCCTCCATGCAACCCACCAAGGGGAATGATATACATGCACGCAGTTTAACAGCACCCACTGTGGAAATAACGAACTACCTTACCCAGAAGGCAACTTACCAATGAAACTACAAAGACGGGATATTAAAGGTCAAGTTCAATCAGCTGTAAACGACGCGCATGGCCAGTGAGCAAGGGCGTGTTGCCCGAAACCGGTATGGCAATCTGTGTTGGGGGAATGAACACGTTGACTCCTGCTCCCTCAATAAATGAAAGGAGAAACTTCTACTTGTGTGGCGTCTCGCATTGGGCAACTTGGATTTTGGAATTTGCAAGTGGCGTGCCTAGCCGCTGAGATGCTCTGCCGCGATAATAGCGGACCACGGCTCCGGACCCCTGGGACCATGTGGAAGTGGCAGTTCCACTATTGCGGGACTTTTAATGCATGACGGCGTTGTTTTGTTCCTCCATGCAACCCACCAAGGGGAATGATATACATGCACGCAGTTTAACAGCACGCACTGTGGTGATAACGAACTACCTTACCCAGAAGGCAACTGTTATGTTATGTTATGTTAAGATGCGTTTATATAGCGCTCGGCTACTCTAAAAGAGTGTCCCGGCGCTTTCCACATACAGCTACAGTGTATAACAACATCACAAGAAAAACAGGAGCCCCAAAAGAGAAAAGGAAAAAAATCCACCTAAACAGAAAGATTAAAAAGCCAAGTCTTCAAATTCTTTCTGAATTGAAGCAAATTGGGAGTACTGCGAAGTACCAGTGGGAGCGAGTTCCACAGCTGGGAGGCCTTGTGGCTGAAAGAGCGCCCCCCAATCCGAGCCTTCCTCACGCGTGGAACCACAGCCGTGAAAAAGGATTCCGAACGCAGTGAGCGGGCAGGACGATAGAAAGCCAATCTCTTCTGCAGATAACCTGCGCCTGAGCCAAACAGAGCTTTATGTACCAGAGTCAAGGATTTGAACATAATCCGCTTTCAGATCGGGAGCCAATGCAGCGTCTGCAGAAGACCAGAAGCCCGTGCGCGTCTATGCAAACCAAAGATTGCGCGCGCTGCAGAGTTCTGTGTCACCTGCAGACGCTGGACCAAATAGTCTGGAAGACCCAGGAAAAGGGCATTGGCATAGTCTAGCCTGGATCCGATAAGCGCCTGCACCGTAATCCGTCTATGCTCCGCAGATAGTAGTGGAAGAAACCTGCGGAGCATTTTCAGAACACCGAAACAGGTGCCGGCCAGGCCAAGAACATGCGATCTGAGAGAAAGCTTGTTGTCAAGCTTAACGCCGAGATTTTTGGCCACCAGGGAAGATTGTGCCGGGGGACACATGGCGGCCGGCCACCACTGCCGCCACTCGGGATCGATGACACAGCCGAAGAATAACACCTCCGAATTACTGGAGTTGGCCTTTACGAATGAAACTACAAAGACGGGATATTAAAGGTCAAGTTCAATCAGCTGTAAACAACGCGCATGGCCAGTGAGCAAGGGCGTGTTGCCCGATACCGGTATGGCAATCTGTGTTGGGGGAATGAACACGTTGATTCCTGCTCCCTCAATAAATGAAAGGAGAAACTTCTACTTGTGTGGCGTCTCGCATTGGGCAACTTGGATTTTGGAATTTGCAAGCGGCGTGCCTAGCCGCTGAGACGCTCTGCCGCGATAATAGCGGACCAAGGCTCCGGACCCCTGGGGCCATGTGGAAGGGACAGTTCCACGATTGCGGACTTTTAATGCATGACGGCGTTGTTTTGTTCCTCCATGCAACCCACCAAGGGGAATAATATACATGCACGCAGTTTAACAGCACCCACTGTGGAAATAACGAACTACCTTACCCAGAAGGTAACTTACCAATGAAACTACAAAGACGGGATATCAAAGGTCAAGTTCAATCAGCTGTAAATGACGCGCATGGCCAGTGAGCAAGGGCGTGTTGCCCGAAACCGGTATGGCAATCTGTGTTGGGGGAATCAACACGTTGACTCCTGCTCCCTCAATAAATGAAAGGAGAAACTTCTACTTGTGTGGCGTCTCGCATTGGGCAACTTGGATTTTGGATTTTCAAGCGGCGTGCCTAGCCTCTGAGACGCTCTGCCGCGATAATAGCGGACCACGGCTCCGGACCCCTGGGGCCATGTGGAAGTGGCAGTTCCACTATTGCGGGAGTTTTAATGCATGACGGCTTTGTTTTGTTCCTCCATGCAACCCACCAAGGGGAATTATATACATGCACGCAGTTTAACAGCACCCACTGTGGAAATAACGAACTACCTTACCCAGAGGGCAACTTACCAATGAAACTACAAAGACGGGATATTAAAGGTCAAGTTCATTCAGCTGTAAACGACGCGCATGGCCAGTGAGCAAGGGCGTGTTGCCCGAAACCGGTATGGCAATCTGTGTTGGGGGAATGAACACGTTGACTCCTGCTCCCTCAATAAATGAAAGGAGAAACTTCTACTTGTGTGGCGTCTCGCATTGGGCAACTTGGATTTTGGATTTTCAAGCGGCGTGCCTAGCCTCTGAGACGCTCTGCCGCGATAATAGCGGACCACGGCTCCGGACCCCTGGGGCCATGTGGAAGTGGCAGTTCCACTATTGCGGGACTTTTAATGCATGACGGCGTTGTTTTGTTCCTCCATGCAACCCACCAAGGGGAATGATATACATGCACGCAGTTTAACAGCACCCACTGTGGAAATAACGAACTACCTTACCCAGAGGGCAACTTACCAATGAAACTACAAAGACGGGATATTAAAGGTCAAGTTCAATCAGCTGTAAACGAAGCGCATGGGCAGTGAGCAAGGGCGTGTTGCCCAAAACCGGTATGGCAATCTGTGTTGGGGGAATGAACACGTTGACTCCTGCTCCCTCAATAAATGAAAGGAGAAACTTCTACTTGTGTGGCGTCTCGCATTGGGCAACTTGGATTTTGGAATTTGCAAGTGGCGTGCCTAGCCGCTGACACGCTCTGCCGCGATAATAGCGGACCACGGCTCCGTTCCCCTGGGGCCATGTGGAAGTGGCAGTTCCACTATTGCAGGACTTTTAATGCATGACGGCGTTGTTTTGTTCTTCCATGCAACCCACCAAGGGAAATGATATACATGCACGCAGTTTAACAGCACCCACTGTGGAAATAACGAACTACCTTACCCAGAGGGCAACTTACCAATGAAACTACAAAGACGGGATATTAAAGGTCAAGTTCACTCAGCTGTAAACGACGCGCATGGCCAGTGAGCAAGGGCGTGTTGCCCGAAACCGGTATGGCAATCTGTGTTGGGGGAATGAACACGTTGACTCCTGCTCCCTCAATAAATGAAAGGAGAAAGTTCTACTTGTGTGGCGTCTCGCATTGGGCAACTTGGATTTTGGAATTTGCAAGTGGCGTGCCTAGCCGCTGAGGCGCTCTGCCGCGATAATAGCGGACCACGGCTCCGAACCCCTGGTGCCATGTGGAAGTGGCAGTTCCACTATTGCGGGACTTTTAATGCATGACGGCGTTGTTTTGTTCTTCCATGCAACCCACCAAGGGGAATGATATACATGCACGCCATTTAACAGCACCCACTGTGGAAATAACGAACTACCTTACCCAGAAGGCAACTTACCAATGAAACTACAAAGACGGGATATTAAAGGTTAAGTTCAATCAGCTGTAAACGACGCGCATGGCCAGTGAGCAAGGGCGTGTTGCCCGAAACATGTATGACAATCTGTGTTGGGGGAAGGAACACGTTGACTCCTGCTCCCTCAATAAATGAAAGGAGAAACTTCTACTTTTGTGGCGTCTAGCATTGGGCAACTTGGATTTTGGAATTTGCAAGCGGCGTGCCTAGCCGCTGAGAAGCACTGCCGCGATAATAGCGGACCACGGCTCCGGACACCTGGGGCCATGTGGAAGTGGCAGTTCCACTATTGCGGGACTTTTAATGCATGACGGTGTTGTTTTGTTCCTCCATGCAACCCACCAAGGGGAATGATATACATGCACGCAGTTTAACAGCACCCACTGTGGAAACAACGAACTACCTTACCCACAAGGCAACTTACCAATGAAACTACAAAGACGGGATATTAAAGGTCAAGTTCAATCAGCTGTAAACGACGCGCATGGCCAGTGAGCAAGGGCGTGTTGCCCAAAACCGGTATGGCAATCTGTGTTGGGGGAATGAACACGTTGACTCCTGCTCCCTCAATAAATGAAAGGAGAAACTTCTACTTGTGTGGCGTCTCGCATTGGGCAACTTGGATTTTGGAATTTGCAAGTGGCGTGCCTAGCCGCTGACACGCTCTGCCGCGATAATAGCGGACCACGGCTCCGTTCCCCTGGGGCCATGTGGAAGTGGCACTTCCACTATTGCGGGACTTTTAATGCATGACAGCGTTGTTTTGTTCCTCCATGCAACCCACCAAGGGGAATGATATACATGCACGCAGTTTAACAGCACCCACTTTGGAAATAACGAACTACCTTACCCAGAAGGCAACTTACCAATGAAACTACAAAGACGGGATATTAAAGGTCAAGTTCAATCAGCTGTAAACGACGCGCATGGCCAGTGAGCAAGGGCGTGTTGCCCGAAACCGGTATGGCAATCTGTGTTGGGGGAATGAACACGTTGACTCCTGCTCCCTCAATAAATGAAAGGAGAAACTTCTACTTGTGTGGCGTCTCGCATTGGGCAACTTGGATTTTGGAATTTGCAAGTGGCGTGCCTAGCCGCTGAGATGCTCTGCCGCGATAATAGCGGACCACGGCTCCGGACCCCTGGGACCATGTGGAAGTGGCAGTTCCACTATTGCGGGACTTTTAATGCATGACAGCGTTGTTTTGTTCCTCCATGCAACCCACCAAGGGGAATGATATACATGCACGCAGTTTAACAGCACGCACTGTGGTGATAACGAACTACCTTACCCAGAAGGCAACTGTTATGTTATGTTATGTTAAGATGCGTTTATATAGCGCTCGGCTACTCTAAAAGAGTGTCCCGGCGCTTTCCACATACAGCTACAGTGTATAACAACATCACAAGAAAAACAGGAGCCCCAAAAGAGAAAAGGAAAAAAATCCACCTAAACAGAAAGATTAAAAAGCCAAGTCTTCAAATTCTTTCTGAATTGAAGCAAATTGGGAGTACTGCGAAGTACCAGTGGGAGCGAGTTCCACAGCTGGGAGGCCTTGTGGCTGAAAGAGCGCCCCCCAATCCGAGCCTTCCTCACGCGTGGAACCACAGCCGTGAAAAAGGATTCCAAACGCAGTGAGCGGGCAGGACGATAGAAAGCCAATCTCTTCTGCAGATAACCTGCGCCTGAGCCAAACAGAGCTTTATGTACCAGAGTCAAGGATTTGAACATAATCCGCTTTCGGATCGGGAGCCAATGCAGCATCTGCAGAAGACCAGAAGCCCGTGCGCGTCTATGCAAACCAAAGATTGCGCGCGCTGCAGAGTTCTGTGTCACCTGCAGACGCTGGACCAAATAGTCTTGAAGACCCAGGAAAAGGGCATTGGCATAGTCTAGCCTGGATCCGATAAGCGCCTGCACCGTAATCCGTCTATGCTCCGCAGATAGTAGTGGAAAAAACCTGCGGAGCATTTTCAGAACACCGAAACAGGTGCCGGCCAGGCCAAGAACATGCGATCTGAGAGAAAGCTTGTTGTCAAGCTTAACGCCGAGATTTTTGGCCACCAGGGAAGATTGTGCCGGGGGACACATGGCGGCCGGCCACCACTGCCGCCACTCGGGATCGATGACACAGCCGAAGAATAACACCTCCGCATTACTGGAGTTGGCCTTTACGAATGAAACTACAAAGACGGGATATTAAAGGTCAAGTTCAATCAGCTGTAAACAACGCGCATGGCCAGTGAGCAAGGGCGTGTTGCCCGATACCGGTATGGCAATCTGTGTTGGGGGAATGAACACGTTGATTCCTGCTCCCTCAATAAATGAAAGGAGAAACTTCTACTTGTGTGGCGTCTCGCATTGGGCAACTTGGATTTTGGAATTTGCAAGCGGCGTGCCTAGCCGCTGAGACGCTCTGCCGCGATAATAGCGGACCACGGCTCCGGACCCCTGGGGCCATGTGGAAGGGACAGTTCCACGATTGCGGACTTTTAATGCATGACGGCGTTGTTTTGTTCCTCCATGCAACCCACCAAGGGGAATGATATACATGCACGCAGTTTAACAGCACCCACTGTGGAAATAACGAACTACCTTACCCAGAAGGCAACTTACCAATGAAACTACAAAGACGGGATATTAAAGGTCAAGTTCAATCAGCTGTAAACGACGCGCATGGCCAGTGAGCAAGGGCGTGTTGCCCGAAACCGGTATGGCAATCTGTGTTGGGGGAATGAACACGTTGATTCCTGCTCCCTCAATAAATGAAAGGAGAAACTTCTACTTGTGTGGCGTCTCGC
Organism: Triturus cristatus; assembly: GCF_964204655.1. Classification (NCBI taxonomy): domain Eukaryota; kingdom Metazoa; phylum Chordata; class Amphibia; order Caudata; family Salamandridae; genus Triturus; species Triturus cristatus. Next base: position 196,337,676 of record NC_140579.1, read on the forward strand.
ATTGGGCAACTTGGATTTTGGAATTTGCAAGCGGCGTGCCTAGCCGCTGAGACGCTCTGCCGCGATAATAGCGGACCACGGCTCCGGACCCCTGGGGCCATGTGGAAGGGACAGTTCCACGATTGCGGACTTTTAATGCATGACGGCATTGTTTTGTTCCTCCATGCAACCCACCAAGGGGAATGACATACATGCACGCAGTTTAACAGCACCCACTGTGGAAATAACGAACTACCTTACCCAGAAGGCAACTTACCAATGAAACTACAAAGACGGGATATTAAAGGTCAAGTTCAATCAGCTGTAAACGACGCGCATGGCCAGTGAGCAAGGGCGTGTTGCCCGAAACATGTATGACAATCTGTGTTGGGGGAAGGAACACGTTGACTCCTGCTCCCTCAATAAATGAAAGGAGAAACTTCTACTTTTGTGGCGTCTCGCATTGGGCAACTTGAATTTTGGAATTTGCAAGCGGCGTACCTAGCCGCTGAGAAGCTCTGCCGCGATAATAGCGGACCACGGCTACGGACCCCTGGGGCCATGTGGAAGTGGCAGTTCCACTATTGCGGGACTTTTAATGCATGACGGTGTTGTTTTGTTCCTCCATGCAACCCACCAAGGGGAATGATATACATGCACGCAGTTTAACAGCACCCACTGTGGAAATAACGAACTACTTTACCCAGAAGGCAACTTACCAATGAAACTACAAAGACGGGATATTAAAGGTCAAGTTCAATCAGCTGTAAACGATGCGCATGGCCAGTGAGCAAAGGCGTGCTGCCCGAAACCGGTATGGCAATCTGTGTTGGGGGAATGAGCACGTTGACTCCTGCTCCCTCAATAAATGAAAGGAGAAACTTCACTTGTGTGGCGTCTCGCATTGGGCAACTTGGATTTTGGATTTTCAAGCGGCGTGCCTAGCCTCTGAGACGCTCTGCCGCGATAATAGCGGACCACGGCTCTGGACCCCTGGGGCCATGTGGAAGTGGCAGTTCCACTATTGCGGGAGTTTTAATGCATGACGGCGTTGTTTTGTTCCTCCATGCAACCCACCAAGGGGAATTATATACATGCACGCAGTTTAACAGCACCCACTGTGGAAATAACGAACTACCTTACCCAGAGGGCAACTTACCAATGAAACTACAAAGACGGGATATTAAAGGTCAAGTTCATTCAGCTGTACACGACGCGCATGGCCAGTGAGCAAGGGCGTGTTGCCCGAAACCGGTATGGCAATCTGTGTTGGGGGAATGAACACGTTGACTCCTGCTCCCTCAATAAATGAAAGGAGAAACTTCTACTTGTGTGGCGTCTCGCATTGGGCAACTTGGATTTTGGATTTTCAAGCGGCGTGCCTAGCCTCTGAGATGCTCTGCCGCGATAATAACGGACCACGGCTCCGGACCCCTGGGGCCATGTGGAAGTGGCAGTTCCACTATTGCGGGACTTTTAATGCATGACGGCGTTGTTTTGTTCCTCCATGCAACCCACCAAGGGGAATGATATACATGCACGCAGTTTAACAGCACCCACTGTGGAAATAACGAACTACCTTACCCAGAGGGCAACTTACCAATGAAACTACAAAGACTGGATATTAAAGGTCAAGTTCATTCAGCTGTAAACGACGCGCATGGCCAGTGAGCAAGGGCGTGTTGCCCGAAACCGGTATGGCAATCTGTGTTGGGGGAATGAACACGTTGATTCCTGCTCCCTCAATAAATGAAAGGAGAAACTTCTACTTTTGTGGCGTCTCGCATTGGGCAACTTGAATTTTGGAATTTGCAAGCGGCGTACCTAGCCGCTGAGAAGCTCTGCCGCGATAATAGCGGACCACGGCTACGGACCCCTGGGGCCATGTGGAAGTGGCAGTTCCACTATTGCGGGACTTTTAAAGCATGACGGTGTTGTTTTGTTCCTCCATGCAACCCACCAAGGGGAATGATATACATGCACGCAGTTTAACAGCACCCACTGTGGAAATAACGAACTACTTTACCCAGAAGGCAACTTACCAATGAAACTACAAAGACGGGATATTAAAGGTCAAGTTCAATCAGCTGTAAACGATGCGCATGGCCAGTGAGCAAAGGCGTGCTGCCCGAAACCGGTATGGCAATCTGTGTTGGGGGAATGAGCACGTTGACTCCTGCTCCCTCAATAAATGAAAGGAGAAACTTCACTTGTGTGGCGTCTCGCATTGGGCAACTTGGATTTTGGATTTTCAAGCGGCGTGCCTAGCCTCTGAGACGCTCTGCCGCGATAATAGCGGACCACGGCTCCGGACCCCTGGGGCCATGTGGAAGTGGCAGTTCCACTATTGCGGGAGTTTTAATGCATGACGGCGTTGTTTTGTTCCTCCATGCAACCCACCAAGGGGAATTATATACATGCACGTAGTTTAACAGCACCCACTGTGGAAATAACGAACTACCTTACCCAGAGGGCAACTTACCAATGAAACTACAAAGACGGGATATTAAAGGTCAAGTTCATTCAGCTGTACACGACGCGCATGGCCAGTGAGCAAGGGCGTGTTGCCCGAAACCGGTATGGCAATCTGTGTTGGGGGAATGAACACGTTGACTCCTGCTCCCTCAATAAATGAAAGGAGAAACTTCTACTTGTGTGGCGTCTCGCATTGGGCAACTTGGATTTTGGATTTTCAAGCGGCGTGCCTAGCCTCTGAGATGCTCTGCCGCGATAATAACGGACCACGGCTCCGGACCCCTGGGGCCATGTGGAAGTGGCAGTTCCACTATTGCGGGACTTTTAATGCATGACGGCGTTGTTTTGTTCCTCCATGCAACCCACCAAGGGGAATTATATACATGCACGCAGTTTAACAGCACCCACTGTGGAAATAACGAACTACCTTACCCAGAGGGCAACTTACCAATGAAACTACAAAGACTGGATATTAAAGGTCAAGTTCATTCAGCTGTAAACGACGCGCATGGCCAGTGAGCAAGGGCGTGTTGCCCGAAACCGGTATGGCAATCTGTGTTGGGGGAATGAACACGTTGACTCCTGCTCCCTCAATAAATGAAAGGAGAAGGTTCTACTTGTGTGGCGTCTCGCATTGGGCAACTTGGATTTTGGAATTTGCAAGTGGCGTGCCTAGCCGCTGAGGCGCTCTGCCGCGATAATAGCGGACCACGGCTCCGAACCCCTGGGGCCATGTGGAAGTGGAAGTTCCACTATTGCGGGACTTTTAATGCATGACGGCTTTGTTTTGTTCTTCCATGCAACCCACCAAGGGGAATGATATACATGCACGCAGTTTAACAGCACCCACTGTGGAAATAACGAACTACCTTACCCAGAAGGCAACTTACCAATGAAACTACAAAGACTGGATATTAAAGGTCAAGTTCAATCAGCTGTAAACGACGCGCATGGCCAGTGAGCAAGGGCGTGTTGCCCGAAACCGGTATGGCAATCTGTGTTGGGGGAATGAACACGTTGACTCTTGCTCCCTCAATAAATGAAAGGAGAAACTTCTACTTGTGTGGCGTCTCGCATTGGGCAACTTGGATTTTGGAATTTGCAAGCGGCGTGCCTAGCCGCTGAGACGCTCTGCCGCGATAATAGCGGACCACGGCTCCGGACCCCTGGGGCCATGTGGAAGGGACAGTTCCACGATTGCGAACTTTTAATGCATGACGGCATTGTTTTGTTCCTCCATGCAACCCACCAAGGGGAATGATATACATGCACGCAGTTTAACAGCACCCACTGTGGAAATAACGAACTACCTTACCCAGAAGGCAACTTACCAATGAAACTACAAAGACGGGATACTAAAGGTCAAGTTCATTCAGCTGTAAACGACGCGCATGGCCAGTGAGCAAGGGCGTGTTGCCCGAAACCGGTATGGCAATCTGTGATGGGGGAATGAACACGTTGACTCCTGCTCCCTCAATAAATGAAAGGAGAAAGTTCTACTTGTGTGGCGTCTCGCATTGGGCAACTTGGATTTTGGAATTTGCAAGTGGCGTGCCTAGCCGCTGAGGCGCTCTGCCGCGATAATAGCGGACCACGGCTCCGAACCCCTGGGGCCATGTGGAAGTGGCAGTTCCACTATTGCGGGACTTTTAATGCATGACGGCGTTGTTTTTTTCTTCCATGCAACCCATCAAGGGGAATGATATACATGCACGCAGTTTAACAGCACCCACTGTGGAAATAACGAACTACCTTACCCAGAAGGCAACTTACCAATGAAACTACAAAGACTGGATATTAAAGGTCAAGTTCATTCAGCTGTAAACGACGCGCATGGCCAGTGAGCAAGGGCGTGTTGCCCGAAACCGGTATGGCAATCTGTGTTGGGGGAATGAACACGTTGACTCCTGCTCCCTCAATAAATGAAAGGAGAAACTTCTACTTGTGTGGCGTCTCGCATTGGGCAACTTGGATTTTGGATTTTCAAGCGGCGTGCCTAGCCTCTGAGACGCTCTGCCGCGATAATAGCGGACCACGGCTCCGGACCCCTGGGGCCATGTGGAAGTGGCAGTTCCACTATTGCGGGACTTTTAATGCATGACGGCGTTGTTTTGGTCTTCCATGCAACCCACCAAGGGGAATGATATACATGCACGCAGTTTAACAGCACCCACTGTGGAAATAACGAACTACCTTACCCAGAAGGCAACTTACCAATGAAACTACAAAGACTGGATATTAAAGGTCAAGTTAAATCAGCTGTAAACGACGCGCATGGCCAGTGAGCAAGGGCGTGTTGCCCGAAACCGGTATGGCAATCTGTGTTGGGGGAATGAACACGTTGACTCCTGCTCCCTCAATAAATGAAAGGAGAAACTTCTACTTGTGTGGCGTCTCGCATTGGGCAACTTGGATTTTGGAATTTGCAAGCGGCGTGCCTAGCCGCTGAGACGCTCTGCCGCGATAATAGCGGACCACGGCTCCGGACCCCTGGGGCCATGTGGAAGGGACAGTTCCACGATTGCGGACTTTTAATGCATGACGGCATTGTTTTGTTCTTCCATGCAACCCACCAAGGGGAATGATATACATGCACGCAGTTTAACAGCACCCACTGTGGAAATAACGAACTACCTTACCCAGAAGGCAACTTACCAATGAAACTACAAAGACGGGATATTAAAGGTCAAGTTCAATCAGCTGTAAACGACGCGCATGGCCAGTGAGCAAGGGCGTGTTGCCCGAAACATGTATGACAATCTGTGTTGGGGGAAGGAACACGTTGACTCCTGCTCCCTCAATAAATGAAAGGAGAAACTTCTACTTTTGTGGCGTCTAGCATTGGGCAACTTGGATTTTGGAATTTGCAAGCGGCGTGCCTAGCCGCTGAGAAGCTCTGCCGCGATAATAGCGGACCACGGCTCCGGACACCTGGGGCCATGTGGAAGTGGCAGTTCCACTATTGCGGGACTTTTAATGCATGACGGTGTTGTTTTGTTCCTCCATGCAACCCACCAAGGGGAATGATATACATGCACGCAGTTTAACAGCACCCACTGTGGAAACAACGAACTACCTTACCCACAAGGCAACTTACCAATGAAACTACAAAGACGGGATATTAAAGGTCAAGTTCAATCAGCTGTAAACGACGCGCATGGCCAGTGAGCAAGGGCGTGTTGCCCAAAACCGGTATGGCAATCTGTGTTGGGGGAATGAACACGTTGACTCCTGCTCCCTCAATAAATGAAAGGAGAAACTTCTACTTGTGTGGCGTCTCGCATTGGGCAACTTGGATTTTGGAATTTGCAAGTGGCGTGCCTAGCCGCTGACACGCTCTGCCGCGATAATAGCGGACCACGGCTCCGTTCCCCTGGGGCCATGTGGAAGTGGCAGTTCCACTATTGCAGGACTTTTAATGCATGACGGCGTTGTTTTGTTCTTCCATGCAACCCACCAAGGGAAATGATATACATGCACGCAGTTTAACAGCACCCACTGTGGAAATATCGAACTACCTTACCCAGAGGGCAACTTACCAATGAAACTACAAAGACGGGATATTAAAGGTCAAGTTCATTCAGCTGTAAACGACGCGCATGGCCAGTGAGCAAGGGCGTGTTGCCCAAAACCGGTATGGCAATCTGTGTTGGGGGAATGAACACGTTGACTCCTGCTCCCTCAATAAATGAAAGGAGAAAGTTCTACTTGTGTGGCGTCTCGCATTGGGCAACTTGGATTTTGGAATTTGCAAGTGGCGTGCCTAGCCGCTGAGGCGCTCTGCCGCGATAATAGCGGACCACGGCTCCGAACCCCTGGGGCCATGTGGAAGTGGCAGTTCCACTATTGCGGGACTTTTAATGCATGACGGTGTTGTTTTGTTCTTCCATGCAACCCACCAAGGGGAATGATATACATGCACGCAGTTTAACAGCACCCACTGTGGAAATAACGAACTACCTTACCCAGAAGGCAACTTACCAATGAAACTACAAAGACTGGATATTAAAGGTCAAGTTAAATCAGCTGTAAACGACGCGCATGGCCAGTGAGCAAGGGCGTGTTGCCCGAAACCGGTATGGCAATCTGTGTTGGGGGAATGAACACGTTGACTCCTGCTCCCTCAATAAATGAAAGGAGAAACTTCTACTTGTGTGGCGTCTCGCATTGGGCAACTTGGATTTTGGAATTTGCAAGCGGCGTGCCTAGCCCCTGAGACTCTCTGCCGCGATAATAGCGGACCACGGCTCCGTTCCCCTGGGGCCATGTGGAAGTGGCAGTTCCACTATTGCAGGACTTTTAATGCATGACGGCGTTGTTTTGTTCTTCCATGCAACCCACCAAGGGGAATGATATACATGCACGCCGTTTAACAGCACCCACTGTGGAAATAACGAACTACCTTACCCAGAAGGCAACTTACCAATGAAACTACAAAGACGGGATATTAAAGGTCAAGTTCAATCAGCTGTAAACGACGCGCATGGCCAGTGAGCAAGGGCGTGTTGCCCGAAACATGTATGACAATCTGTGTTGGGGGAAGGAACACGTTGACTCCTGCTCCCTCAATAAATGAAAGGAGAAACTTCTACTTTTGTGGCGTCTAGCATTGGGCAACTTGGATTTTGGAATTTGCAAGCGGCGTGCCTAGCCGCTGAGAAGCTCTGCCGCGATAATAGCGGACCACGGCTCCGGACACCTGGGGCCATGTGGAAGTGGCAGTTCCACTATTGCGGGACTTTTAATGCATGACGGTGTTGTTTTGTTCCTCCATGCAACCCACCAAGGGGAATGATATACATGCACGCAGTTTAACAGCACCCACTGTGGAAACAACGAACTACCTTACCCACAAGGCAACTTACCAATGAAACTACAAAGACGGGATATTAAAGGTCAAGTTCAATCAGCTGTAAACAACGCGCATGGCCAGTGAGCAAGGGCGTGTTGCCCAAAACCGGTATGGCAATCTGTGTTGGGGGAATGAACACGTTGACTCCTGCTCCCTCAATAAATGAAAGGAGAAACTTCTACTTGTGTGGCGTCTCGCATTGGGCAACTTGGATTTTGGAATTTGCAAGTGGCGTGCCTAGCCGCTGACACGCTCTGCCGCGATAATAGCGGACCACGGCTCCGTTCCCCTGGGGCCATGTGGAAGTGGCACTTCCACTATTGCGGGACTTTTAATGCATGACAGCGTTGTTTTGTTCCTCCATGCAACCCACCAAGGGGAATGATATACATGCACGCAGTTTAACAGCACCCACTGTGGAAATAACGAACTACCTTACCCAGAAGGCAACTTACCAATGAAACTACAAAGACGGGATATTAAAGGTCAAGTTCAATCAGCTGTAAACGACGCGCATGGCCAGTGAGCAAGGGCGTGTTGCCCGAAACCGGTATGGCAATCTGTGTTGGGGGAATGAACACGTTGACTCCTGCTCCCTCAATAAATGAAAGGAGAAACTTCTACTTGTGTGGCGTCTCGCATTGGGCAACTTGGATTTTGGAATTTGCAAGTGGCGTGCCTAGCCGCTGAGATGCTCTGCCGCGATAATAGCGGACCACGGCTCCGGACCCCTGGGACCATGTGGAAGTGGCAGTTCCACTATTGCGGGACTTTTAATGCATGACGGCGTTGTTTTGTTCCTCCATGCAACCCACCAAGGGGAATGATATACATGCACGCAGTTTAACAGCACGCACTGTGGTGATAACGAACTACCTTACCCAGAAGGCAACTGTTATGTTATGTTATGTTAAGATGCGTTTATATAGCGCTCGGCTACTCTAAAAGAGTGTCCCGGCGCTTTCCACATACAGCTACAGTGTATAACAACATCACAAGAAAAACAGGAGCCCCAAAAGAGAAAAGGAAAAAAATCCACCTAAACAGAAAGATTAAAAAGCCAAGTCTTCAAATTCTTTCTGAATTGAAGCAAATTGGGAGTACTGCGAAGTACCAGTGGGAGCGAGTTCCACAGCTGGGAGGCCTTGTGGCTGAAAGAGCGCCCCCCAATCCGAGCCTTCCTCACGCGTGGAACCACAGCCGTGAAAAAGGATTCCGAACGCAGTGAGCGGGCAGGACGATAGAAAGCCAATCTCTTCTGCAGATAACCTGCGCCTGAGCCAAACAGAGCTTTATGTACCAGAGTCAAGGATTTGAACATAATCCGCTTTCAGATCGGGAGCCAATGCAGCGTCTGCAGAAGACCAGAAGCCCGTGCGCGTCTATGCAAACCAAAGATTGCGCGCGCTGCAGAGTTCTGTGTCACCTGCAGACGCTGGACCAAATAGTCTGGAAGACCCAGGAAAAGGGCATTGGCATAGTCTAGCCTGGATCCGATAAGCGCCTGCACCGTAATCCGTCTATGCTCCGCAGATAGTAGTGGAAGAAACCTGCGGAGCATTTTCAGAACACCGAAACAGGTGCCGGCCAGGCCAAGAACATGCGATCTGAGAGAAAGCTTGTTGTCAAGCTTAACGCCGAGATTTTTGGCCACCAGGGAAGATTGTGCCGGGGGACACATGGCGGCCGGCCACCACTGCCGCCACTCGGGATCGATGACACAGCCGAAGAATAACACCTCCGAATTACTGGAGTTGGCCTTTACGAATGAAACTACAAAGACGGGATATTAAAGGTCAAGTTCAATCAGCTGTAAACAACGCGCATGGCCAGTGAGCAAGGGCGTGTTGCCCGATACCGGTATGGCAATCTGTGTTGGGGGAATGAACACGTTGATTCCTGCTCCCTCAATAAATGAAAGGAGAAACTTCTACTTGTGTGGCGTCTCGCATTGGGCAACTTGGATTTTGGAATTTGCAAGCGGCGTGCCTAGCCGCTGAGACGCTCTGCCGCGATAATAGCGGACCAAGGCTCCGGACCCCTGGGGCCATGTGGAAGGGACAGTTCCACGATTGCGGACTTTTAATGCATGACGGCGTTGTTTTGTTCCTCCATGCAACCCACCAAGGGGAATAATATACATGCACGCAGTTTAACAGCACCCACTGTGGAAATAACGAACTACCTTACCCAGAAGGTAACTTACCAATGAAACTACAAAGACGGGATATCAAAGGTCAAGTTCAATCAGCTGTAAATGACGCGCATGGCCAGTGAGCAAGGGCGTGTTGCCCGAAACCGGTATGGCAATCTGTGTTGGGGGAATCAACACGTTGACTCCTGCTCCCTCAATAAATGAAAGGAGAAACTTCTACTTGTGTGGCGTCTCGCATTGGGCAACTTGGATTTTGGATTTTCAAGCGGCGTGCCTAGCCTCTGAGACGCTCTGCCGCGATAATAGCGGACCACGGCTCCGGACCCCTGGGGCCATGTGGAAGTGGCAGTTCCACTATTGCGGGAGTTTTAATGCATGACGGCTTTGTTTTGTTCCTCCATGCAACCCACCAAGGGGAATTATATACATGCACGCAGTTTAACAGCACCCACTGTGGAAATAACGAACTACCTTACCCAGAGGGCAACTTACCAATGAAACTACAAAGACGGGATATTAAAGGTCAAGTTCATTCAGCTGTAAACGACGCGCATGGCCAGTGAGCAAGGGCGTGTTGCCCGAAACCGGTATGGCAATCTGTGTTGGGGGAATGAACACGTTGACTCCTGCTCCCTCAATAAATGAAAGGAGAAACTTCTACTTGTGTGGCGTCTCGCATTGGGCAACTTGGATTTTGGATTTTCAAGCGGCGTGCCTAGCCTCTGAGACGCTCTGCCGCGATAATAGCGGACCACGGCTCCGGACCCCTGGGGCCATGTGGAAGTGGCAGTTCCACTATTGCGGGACTTTTAATGCATGACGGCGTTGTTTTGTTCCTCCATGCAACCCACCAAGGGGAATGATATACATGCACGCAGTTTAACAGCACCCACTGTGGAAATAACGAACTACCTTACCCAGAGGGCAACTTACCAATGAAACTACAAAGACGGGATATTAAAGGTCAAGTTCATTCAGCTGTAAACGACGCGCATGGCCAGTGAGCAAGGGCGTGTTGCCCGAAACCGGTATGGCAATCTGTGATGGGGGAATGAACACGTTGACTCCTGCTCCCTCAATAAATGAAAGGAGAAAGTTCTACTTGTGTGGCGTCTCGCATTGGGCAACTTGGATTTTGGAATTTGCAAGTGGCGTGCCTAGCCGCTGAGGCGCTCTGCCGCGATAATAGCGGACCACGGCTCCGAACCCCTGGGGCCATGTGGAAGTGGCAGTTCCACTATTGCGGGACTTTTAATGCATGACGGTGTTGTTTTGTTCTTCCATGCAACCCACCAAGGGGAATGATATACATGCACGCAGTTTAACAGCACCCACTGTGGAAATAACGAACTACCTTACCCAGAAGGCAACTTACCAATGAAACTACAAAGACTGGATATTAAAGGTCAAGCTAAATCAGCTGTAAACGACGCGCATGGCCAGTGAGCAAGGGCGTGTTGCCCGAAACCGGTATTGGCAATCTGTGTTGGGGGAATGAACACGTTGACTCCTGCTCCCTCAATAAATGAAAGGAGAAACTTCTACTTGTGTGGCGTCTCGCATTGGGCAACTTGGATTTTGGAATTTGCAAGCGGCGTGCCTAGCCGCTGAGACGCTCTGCCGCGATAATAGCGGACCACGGCTCCGGACCCCTGGGGCCATGTGGAAGGGACAGTTCCACGATTGCGGACTTTTAATGCATGACGGCATTGTTTTGTTCTTCCATGCAACCCACCAAGGGGAATGATATACATGCACGCACTTTAACAGCACCCACTGTGGAAACAACGAACTAACTTACCCACAAGGCAACTTACCAATGAAACTACAAAGACAGGATATTAAAGGTCAAGTTCAATCAGCTGTAAACGAAGCGCATGGGCAGTGAGCAAGGGCGTGTTGCCCAAAACCGGTATGGCAATCTGTGTTGGGGGAATGAACACGTTGACTCCTGCTCCCTCAATAAATGAAAGGAGAAACTTCTACTTGTGTGGCGTCTCGCATTGGGCAACTTGGATTTTGGAATTTGCAAGTGGCGTGCCTAGCCGCTGACACGCTCTGCCGCGATAATAGCGGACCACGGCTCCGTTCCCCTGGGGCCATGTGGAAGTGGCAGTTCCACTATTGCAGGACTTTTAATGCATGACGGCGTTGTTTTGTTCTTCCATGCAACCCACCAAGGGAAATGATATACATGCACGCAGTTTAACAGCACCCACTGTGGAAATAACGAACTACCTTACCCAGAGGGCAACTTACCAATGAAACTACAAAGACGGGATATTAAAGGTCAAGTTCACTCAGCTGTAAACGACGCGCATGGCCAGTGAGCAAGGGCGTGTTGCCCGAAACCGGTATGGCAATCTGTGTTGGGGGAATGAACACGTTGACTCCTGCTCCCTCAATAAATGAAAGGAGAAAGTTCTACTTGTGTGGCGTCTCGCATTGGGCAACTTGGATTTTGGAATTTGCAAGTGGCGTGCCTAGCCGCTGAGGCGCTCTGCCGCGATAATAGCGGACCACGGCTCCGAACCCCTGGTGCCATGTGGAAGTGGCAGTTCCACTATTGCGGGACTTTTAATGCATGACGGCGTTGTTTTGTTCTTCCATGCAACCCACCAAGGGGAATGATATACATGCACGCCATTTAACAGCACCCACTGTGGAAATAACGAACTACCTTACCCAGAAGGCAACTTACCAATGAAACTACAAAGACGGGATATTAAAGGTTAAGTTCAATCAGCTGTAAACGACGCGCATGGCCAGTGAGCAAGGGCGTGTTGCCCGAAACATGTATGACAATCTGTGTTGGGGGAAGGAACACGTTGACTCCTGCTCCCTCAATAAATGAAAGGAGAAACTTCTACTTTTGTGGCGTCTAGCATTGGGCAACTTGGATTTTGGAATTTGCAAGCGGCGTGCCTAGCCGCTGAGAAGCACTGCCGCGATAATAGCGGACCACGGCTCCGGACACCTGGGGCCATGTGGAAGTGGCAGTTCCACTATTGCGGGACTTTTAATGCATGACGGTGTTGTTTTGTTCCTCCATGCAACCCACCAAGGGGAATGATATACATGCACGCAGTTTAACAGCACCCACTGTGGAAACAACGAACTACCTTACCCACAAGGCAACTTACCAATGAAACTACAAAGACGGGATATTAAAGGTCAAGTTCAATCAGCTGTAAACGACGCGCATGGCCAGTGAGCAAGGGCGTGTTGCCCAAAACCGGTATGGCAATCTGTGTTGGGGGAATGAACACGTTGACTCCTGCTCCCTCAATAAATGAAAGGAGAAACTTCTACTTGTGTGGCGTCTCGCATTGGGCAACTTGGATTTTGGAATTTGCAAGTGGCGTGCCTAGCCGCTGACACGCTCTGCCGCGATAATAGCGGACCACGGCTCCGTTCCCCTGGGGCCATGTGGAAGTGGCACTTCCACTATTGCGGGACTTTTAATGCATGACAGCGTTGTTTTGTTCCTCCATGCAACCCACCAAGGGGAATGATATACATGCACGCAGTTTAACAGCACCCACTTTGGAAATAACGAACTACCTTACCCAGAAGGCAACTTACCAATGAAACTACAAAGACGGGATATTAAAGGTCAAGTTCAATCAGCTGTAAACGACGCGCATGGCCAGTGAGCAAGGGCGTGTTGCCCGAAACCGGTATGGCAATCTGTGTTGGGGGAATGAACACGTTGACTCCTGCTCCCTCAATAAATGAAAGGAGAAACTTCTACTTGTGTGGCGTCTCGCATTGGGCAACTTGGATTTTGGAATTTGCAAGTGGCGTGCCTAGCCGCTGAGATGCTCTGCCGCGATAATAGCGGACCACGGCTCCGGACCCCTGGGACCATGTGGAAGTGGCAGTTCCACTATTGCGGGACTTTTAATGCATGACAGCGTTGTTTTGTTCCTCCATGCAACCCACCAAGGGGAATGATATACATGCACGCAGTTTAACAGCACGCACTGTGGTGATAACGAACTACCTTACCCAGAAGGCAACTGTTATGTTATGTTATGTTAAGATGCGTTTATATAGCGCTCGGCTACTCTAAAAGAGTGTCCCGGCGCTTTCCACATACAGCTACAGTGTATAACAACATCACAAGAAAAACAGGAGCCCCAAAAGAGAAAAGGAAAAAAATCCACCTAAACAGAAAGATTAAAAAGCCAAGTCTTCAAATTCTTTCTGAATTGAAGCAAATTGGGAGTACTGCGAAGTACCAGTGGGAGCGAGTTCCACAGCTGGGAGGCCTTGTGGCTGAAAGAGCGCCCCCCAATCCGAGCCTTCCTCACGCGTGGAACCACAGCCGTGAAAAAGGATTCCAAACGCAGTGAGCGGGCAGGACGATAGAAAGCCAATCTCTTCTGCAGATAACCTGCGCCTGAGCCAAACAGAGCTTTATGTACCAGAGTCAAGGATTTGAACATAATCCGCTTTCGGATCGGGAGCCAATGCAGCATCTGCAGAAGACCAGAAGCCCGTGCGCGTCTATGCAAACCAAAGATTGCGCGCGCTGCAGAGTTCTGTGTCACCTGCAGACGCTGGACCAAATAGTCTTGAAGACCCAGGAAAAGGGCATTGGCATAGTCTAGCCTGGATCCGATAAGCGCCTGCACCGTAATCCGTCTATGCTCCGCAGATAGTAGTGGAAAAAACCTGCGGAGCATTTTCAGAACACCGAAACAGGTGCCGGCCAGGCCAAGAACATGCGATCTGAGAGAAAGCTTGTTGTCAAGCTTAACGCCGAGATTTTTGGCCACCAGGGAAGATTGTGCCGGGGGACACATGGCGGCCGGCCACCACTGCCGCCACTCGGGATCGATGACACAGCCGAAGAATAACACCTCCGCATTACTGGAGTTGGCCTTTACGAATGAAACTACAAAGACGGGATATTAAAGGTCAAGTTCAATCAGCTGTAAACAACGCGCATGGCCAGTGAGCAAGGGCGTGTTGCCCGATACCGGTATGGCAATCTGTGTTGGGGGAATGAACACGTTGATTCCTGCTCCCTCAATAAATGAAAGGAGAAACTTCTACTTGTGTGGCGTCTCGCATTGGGCAACTTGGATTTTGGAATTTGCAAGCGGCGTGCCTAGCCGCTGAGACGCTCTGCCGCGATAATAGCGGACCACGGCTCCGGACCCCTGGGGCCATGTGGAAGGGACAGTTCCACGATTGCGGACTTTTAATGCATGACGGCGTTGTTTTGTTCCTCCATGCAACCCACCAAGGGGAATGATATACATGCACGCAGTTTAACAGCACCCACTGTGGAAATAACGAACTACCTTACCCAGAAGGCAACTTACCAATGAAACTACAAAGACGGGATATTAAAGGTCAAGTTCAATCAGCTGTAAACGACGCGCATGGCCAGTGAGCAAGGGCGTGTTGCCCGAAACCGGTATGGCAATCTGTGTTGGGGGAATGAACACGTTGATTCCTGCTCCCTCAATAAATGAAAGGAGAAACTTCTACTTGTGTGGCGTCTCGCATTGGGCAACTTGGATTTTGGAATTTGCAAGCGGCGTGCCTAGCCGCTGAGACGCTCTGCCGCGATAATAGCGGACCACGGCTCCGGACCCCTGGGGCCATGTGGAAGGGACAGTTCCACGATTGCGGACTTTTAATGCATGACGGCATTGTTTTGTTCCTCCATGCAACCCACCAAGGGGAATGACATACATGCACGCAGTTTAACAGCACCCACTGTGGAAATAACGAACTACCTTACCCAGAAGGCAACTTACCAATGAAACTACAAAGACGGGATATTAAAGGTCAAGTTCAATCAGCTGTAAACGACGCGCATGGCCAGTGAGCAAGGGCGTGTTGCCCGAAACATGTATGACAATCTGTGTTGGGGGAAGGAACACGTTGACTCCTGCTCCCTCAATAAATGAAAGGAGAAACTTCTACTTTTGTGGCGTCTCGCATTGGGCAACTTGAATTTTGGAATTTGCAAGCGGCGTACCTAGCCGCTGAGAAGCTCTGCCGCGATAATAGCGGACCACGGCTACGGACCCCTGGGGCCATGTGGAAGTGGCAGTTCCACTATTGCGGGACTTTTAATGCATGACGGTGTTGTTTTGTTCCTCCATGCAACCCACCAAGGGGAATGATATACATGCACGCAGTTTAACAGCACCCACTGTGGAAATAACGAACTACTTTACCCAGAAGGCAACTTACCAATGAAACTACAAAGACGGGATATTAAAGGTCAAGTTCAATCAGCTGTAAACGATGCGCATGGCCAGTGAGCAAAGGCGTGCTGCCCGAAACCGGTATGGCAATCTGTGTTGGGGGAATGAGCACGTTGACTCCTGCTCCCTCAATAAATGAAAGGAGAAACTTCACTTGTGTGGCGTCTCGCATTGGGCAACTTGGATTTTGGATTTTCAAGCGGCGTGCCTAGCCTCTGAGACGCTCTGCCGCGATAATAGCGGACCACGGCTCCGGACCCCTGGGGCCATGTGGAAGTGGCAGATCCACTATTGCGGGAGTTTTAATGCATGACGGCGTTGTTTTGTTCCTCCATGCAACCCACCAAGGGGAATTATATACATGCACGCAGTTTAACAGCACCCACTGTGGAAATAACGAACTACCTTACCCAGAGGGCAACTTACCAATGAAACTACAAAGACGGGATATTAAAGGTCAAGTTCATTCAGCTGTACACGACGCGCATGGCCAGTGAGCAAGGGCGTGTTGCCCGAAACCGGTATGGCAATCTGTGTTGGGGGAATGAACACGTTGACTCCTGCTCCCTCAATAAATGAAAGGAGAAACTTCTACTTGTGTGGCGTCTCGCATTGGGCAACTTGGATTTTGGATTTTCAAGCGGCGTGCCTAGCCTCTGAGATGCTCTGCCGCGATAATAACGGACCACGGCTCCGGACCCCTGGGGCCATGTGGAAGTGGCAGTTCCACTATTGCGGGACTTTTAATGCATGACGGCGTTGTTTTGTTCCTCCATGCAACCCACCAAGGGGAATGATATACATGCACGCAGTTTAACAGCACCCACTGTGGAAATAACGAACTACCTTACCCAGAGGGCAACTTACCAATGAAACTACAAAGACTGGATATTAAAGGTCAAGTTCATTCAGCTGTAAACGACGCGCATGGCCAGTGAGCAAGGGCGTGTTGCCCGAAACCGGTATGGCAATCTGTGTTGGGGGAATGAACACGTTGATTCCTGCTCCCTCAATAAATGAAAGGAGAAACTTCTACTTGTGTGGCGTCTCGCATTGGGCAACTTGGATTTTGGAATTTGCAAGCGGCGTGCCTAGCCGCTGAGACGCTCTGCCGCGATAATAGCGGACCACGGCTCCGGACCCCTGGGGCCATGTGGAAGGGACAGTTCCACGATTGCGGACTTTTAATGCATGACGGCGTTGTTTTGTTCCTCCATGCAACCCACCAAGGGGAATGATATACATGCACGCAGTTTAACAGCACCCACTGTGGAAATAACGAACTACCTTACCCAGAAGGCAACTTACCAATGAAACTACAAAGACGGGATATTAAAGGTCAAGTTCAATCAGCTGTAAACGACGCGCATGGCCAGTGAGCAAGGGCGTGTTGCCCGAAACCGGTATGGCAATCTGTGTTGCGGGAATGAACACGTTGATTCCTGCTCCCTCAATAAATGAAAGGAGAAACTCCTACTTGTGTGGCGTCTCGCATTGGGCAACTTGGATTTTGGAATTTGCAAGCGGCGTGCCTAGCCGCTGAGACGCTCTGCCGCGATAATAGCGGACCACGGCTCCGGACCCCTGGGGCCATGTGGAAGGGACAGTTCCACGATTGCGGACTTTTAATGCATGACGGCATTGTTTTGTTCCTCCATGCAACCCACCAAGGGGAATGACATACATGCACGCAGTTTAACAGCACCCACTGTGGGAATAACGAACTACCTTACCCAGAAGGCAACTTACCAATGAAACTACAAAGACGGGATATTAAAGGTCAAGTTCAATCAGCTGTAAACGACGCGCATGGCCAGTGAGCAAGGGCGTGTTGCCCGAAACATGTATGACAATCTGTGTTGGGGGAAGGAACACGTTGACTCCTGCTCCCTCAATAAATGAAAGGAGAAACTTCTACTTTTGTGGCGTCTCGCATTGGGCAACTTGAATTTTGGAATTTGCAAGCGGCGTACCTAGCCGCTGAGAAGCTCTGCCGCGATAATAGCGGACCACGGCTACGGACCCCTGGGGCCATGTGGAAGTGGCAGTTCCACTATTGCGGGACTTTTAATGCATGACGGTGTTGTTTTGTTCCTCCATGCAACCCACCAAGGGGAATGATATACATGCACGCAGTTTAACAGCACCCACTGTGGAAATAACGAACTACTTTACCCAGAAGGCAACTTACCAATGAAACTACAAAGACGGGATATTAAAGGTCAAGTTCAATCAGCTGTAAACGATGCGCATGGCCAGTGAGCAAAGGCGTGCTGCCCGAAACCGGTATGGCAATCTGTGTTGGGGGAATGAGCACGTTGACTCCTGCTCCCTCAATAAATGAAAGGAGAAACTTCACTTGTGTGGCGTCTCGCATTGGGCAACTTGGATTTTGGATTTTCAAGCGGCGTGCCTAGCCTCTGAGACGCTCTGCCGCGATAATAGCGGACCACGGCTCCGGACCCCTGGGGCCATGTGGAAGTGGCAGTTCCACTATTGCGGGAGTTTTAATGCATGACGGCGTTGTTTTGTTCCTCCATGCAACCCACCAAGGGGAATTATATACATGCACGTAGTTTAACAGCACCCACTGTGGAAATAACGAACTACCTTACCCAGAGGGCAACTTACCAATGAAACTACAAAGACGGGATATTAAAGGTCAAGTTCATTCAGCTGTACACGACGCGCATGGCCAGTGAGCAAGGGCGTGTTGCCCGAAACCGGTATGGCAATCTGTGTTGGGGGAATGAACACGTTGACTCCTGCTCCCTCAATAAATGAAAGGAGAAACTTCTACTTGTGTGGCGTCTCGCATTGGGCAACTTGGATTTTGGATTTTCAAGCGGCGTGCCTAGCCTCTGAGATGCTCTGCCGCGATAATAACGGACCACGGCTCCGGACCCCTGGGGCCATGTGGAAGTGGCAGTTCCACTATTGCGGGACTTTTAATGCATGACGGCGTTGTTTTGTTCCTCCATGCAACCCACCAAGGGGAATTATATACATGCACGCAGTTTAACAGCACCCACTGTGGAAATAACGAACTACCTTACCCAGAGGGCAACTTACCAATGAAACTACAAAGACTGGATATTAAAGGTCAAGTTCATTCAGCTGTAAACGACGCGCATGGCCAGTGAGCAAGGGCGTGTTGCCCGAAACCGGTATGGCAATCTGTGTTGGGGGAATGAACACGTTGACTCCTGCTCCCTCAATAAATGAAAGGAGAAGGTTCTACTTGTGTGGCGTCTCGCATTGGGCAACTTGGATTTTGGAATTTGCAAGTGGCGTGCCTAGCCGCTGAGGCGCTCTGCCGCGATAATAGCGGACCACGGCTCCGAACCCCTGGGGCCATGTGGAAGTGGAAGTTCCACTATTGCGGGACTTTTAATGCATGACGGCTTTGTTTTGTTCTTCCATGCAACCCACCAAGGGGAATGATATACATGCACGCAGTTTAACAGCACCCACTGTGGAAATAACGAACTACCTTACCCAGAAGGCAACTTACCAATGAAACTACAAAGACTGGATATTAAAGGTCAAGTTCAATCAGCTGTAAACGACGCGCATGGCCAGTGAGCAAGGGCGTGTTGCCCGAAACCGGTATGGCAATCTGTGTTGGGGGAATGAACACGTTGACTCTTGCTCCCTCAATAAATGAAAGGAGAAACTTCTACTTGTGTGGCGTCTCGCATTGGGCAACTTGGATTTTGGAATTTGCAAGCGGCGTGCCTAGCCGCTGAGACGCTCTGCCGCGATAATAGCGGACCACGGCTCCGGACCCCTGGGGCCATGTGGAAGGGACAGTTCCACGATTGCGGACTTTTAATGCATGACGGCATTGTTTTGTTCCTCCATGCAACCCACCAAGGGGAATGATATACATGCACGCAGTTTAACAGCACCCACTGTGGAAATAACGAACTACCTTACCCAGAAGGCAACTTACCAATGAAACTACAAAGACGGGATATTAAAGGTCAAGTTCAATCAGCTGTAAACGACGCGCATGGCCAGTGAGCAAGGGCGTGTTGCCCGAAACATGTATGACAATCTGTGTTGGGGGAAGGAACACGTTGACTCCTGCTCCCTCAATAAATGAAAGGAGAAACTTCTACTTTTGTGGCGTCTCGCATTGGGCAACTTGGATTTTGGAATTTGCAAGCGGCGTGCCTAGCCGCTGAGAAGCTCTGCCGCGATAATAGCGGACCACGGCTCCGGACCCCTGGGGCCATGTGGAAGTGGCAGTTCCACTATTGCGGGACTTTTAATGCATGACGGTGTTGTTTTGTTCCTCCATGCAACCCACCAAGGGGAATGATATACATGCACGCAGTTTAACAGCACCCACTGTGGAAACAACAAACTACTTTACCCACAAGGCAACTTACCAATGAAACTACAAAGACGGGATATTAAAGGTCAAGTTCAATCAGCTGTAAACGACGCGCATGGCCAGTGAGCAAGGGCGTGTTGCCCAAAACCGGTATGGCAATCTGTGTTGGGGGAATGAACACATTGACTCCTGCTCCGTCAATAAATGAAAGGAGAAACTTCTACTTGTGTGGCGTCTCGCATTGGGCAACTTGGATTTTGGAATTTGCAAGTGGCGTGCCTAGCCGCTGACACGCTCTGCCGCGATAATAGCGGACCACGGCTCCGTACCCCTGGGGCCATGTGGAAGTGGCACTTCCACTATTGCGGGACTTTTAATGCATGACAGCGTTGTTTTGTTCCTCCATGCAACCCACCAAGGGGAATGATATACATGCACGCAGTTTAACAGCACCCACTGTGGAAATAACGAACTACCTTACCCAGAAGGCAACTTACCAATGAAACTACAAAGATGGGATATTAAAGGTCAAGTTCAATCAGCTGTAAACGACGCGCATGGCCAGTGAGCAAGGGCGTGTTGCCCGAAACCGGTACGGCAATCTGTGTTGGGGGAATGAACACGTTGACTCCTGCTCCCTCAATAAATGAAAGGAGAAACTTCTACTTGTGTGGCGTCTCGCATTGGGCAACTTGGATTTTGGAATTTGCAAGTGGCGTGCCTAGCCGCTGAGATGCTCTGCCGCGATAATAGCGGACCACGGCTCCGGACCCCTGGGACCATGTGGAAGTGGCAGTTCCACTATTGCGGGACTTTTAATGCATGACGGCGTTGTTTTGTTCCTCCATGCAACCCACCAAGGGGAATGATATACATGCACGCAGTTTAACAGCACGCACTGTTTTGATAACGAACTACCTTACCCAGAAGGCAACTTACGAATGAAACTCCAAAGACGGGATATTAAAGGTCAAGTTCAATCAGCTGTAAACAACGCGCATGGCCAGTGAGCAAGGGCGTGTTGCCCGATACCGGTATGGCAATCTGTGTTGGGGGAATGAACACGTTGATTCCTGCTCCCTCAATAAATGAAAGGAGAAACTTCTACTTGTGTGGCGTCTCGCATTGGGCAACTTGGATTTTGGAATTTGCAAGCGGCGTGCCTAGCCGCTGAGACGCTCTGCCGCGATAATAGCGGACCACGGCTCCGGACCCCTGGGGCCATGTGGAAGGGACAGTTCCACGATTGCGGACTTTTAATGCATGACGGCGTTGTTTTGTTCCTCCATGCAACCCACCAAGGGGAATGATATACATGCACGCAGTTTAACAGCACCCACTGTGGAAATAACGAACTACCTTACCCAGAAGGCAACTTACCAATGAAACTACAAAGACGGGATATTAAAGGTCAAGTTCAATCAGCTGTAAACGACGCGCATGGCCAGTGAGCAAGGGCGTGTTGCCCGAAACCGGTATGGCAATCTGTGTTGGGGGAATGAACACGTTGATTCCTGCTCCCTCAATAAATGAAAGGAGAAACTTCTACTTGTGTGGCGTCTCGCATTGGGCAACTTGGATTTTGGAATTTGCAAGCGGCGTGCCTAGCCGCTGAGACGCTCTGCCGCGATAATAGCGGACCACGGCTCCGGACCCCTGGGGCCATGTGGAAGGGACAGTTCCACGATTGCGGACTTTTAATGCATGACGGCATTGTTTTGTTCCTCCATGCAACCCACCAAGGGGAATGATATACATGCACGCAGTTTAACAGCACCCACTGTGGAAATAACAAACTACCTTACCCAGAAGGCAACTTACCAATGAAACTACAAAGACGGGATATTAAAGGTCAAGTTCAATCAGCTGTAAACGACGCGCATGGCCAGTGAGCAAGGGCGTGTTGCCCGAAACCGGTATGGCAATCTGTGTTGGGGGAATGAACACGTTGATTCCTGCTCCCTCAATAAATGAAAGGAGAAACTTCTACTTGTGTGGCGTCTCGCATTGGGCAACTTGGATTTTGGAATTTGCAAGCAGCGTGCCTAGCCGCTGAGACGCTCTGCCGCGATAATAGCGGACCACGGCTCCGGACCCCTGGGGCCATGTGGAAGGGACAGTTCCACGATTGCGGACTTTTAATGCATGACGGCATTGTTTTGTTCCTCCATGCAACCCACCAAGGGGAATGATATACATGCACGCAGTTTAACAGCACCCACTGTGGAAATAACGAACTACCTTACCCAGAAGGCAACTTACCAATGAAACTACAAAGACGGGATATTAAAGGTCAAGTTCAATCAGCTGTAAACGACGCGCATGGCCAGTGAGCAAGGGCGTGTTGCCCGAAACATGTATGACAATCTGTGTTGGGGGAAGGAACACGTTGACTCCTGCTCCCTCAATAAATGAAAGGAGAAACTTCTACTTTTGTGGCGTCTCGCATTGGGCAACTTGGATTTTGGAATTTGCAAGCGGCGTGCCTAGCCGCTGAGAAGCTCTGCCGCGATAATAGCGGACCACGGCTCCGGACCCCTGGGGCCATGTGGAAGTGGCAGTTCCACTATTGCGGGACTTTTAATGCATGACGGTGTTGTTTTGTTCCTCCATGCAACCCACCAAGGGGAATGATATACATGCACGCAGTTTAACAGCACCCACTGTGGAAACAACGAACTACCTTACCCACAAGGCAACTTACCAATGAAACTACAAAGACGGGATACTAAAGGTCAAGTTCAATCAGCTGTAAACGACGCGCATGGCCAGTGAGCAAGGGCGTGTTGCCCAAAACCGGTATGGCAATCTGTGTTGGGGGAATGAACACGTTGACTCCTGCTCCCTCAATAAATGAAAGGAGAAACTTCTACTTGTGTGGCGTCTCGCATTGGGCAACTTGGATTTTGGAATTTGCAAGTGGCGTGCCTAGCCGCTGACACGCTCTGCCGCGATAATAGCGGACCACGGCTCCGTACCCCTGGGGCCATGTGGAAGTGGCACTTCCACTATTGTGGGACTTTTAATGCATGACAGCGTTGTTTTGTTCCTCCATGCAACCCACCAAGGCGAATGATATACATGCACGCAGTTTAACAGCACCCACTGTGGAAATAACGAACTACCTTACCCAGAAGGCAACTTACCAATGAAACTACAAAGACGGGATATTAAAGGTCAAGTTCAATCAGCTGTAAACAACGCGCATGGCCAGTGAGCAAGGGCGTGTTGCCCGAAACCGGTATGGCAATCTGTGTTGGGGGAATGAACACGTTGACTCCTGCTCCCTCAATAAATGAAAGGAGAAACTTCTACTTGTGTGGCGTCTCGCATTGGGCAACTTGGATTTTGGAATTTGCAAGTGGCGTGCCTAGCCGCTGAGATGCTCTGCCGCAATAATAGCGGACCACGGCTCCGGACCCCTGGGACCATGTGGAAGTGGCAGTTCCACTATTGCGGGACTTTTAATGCATGACGGCGTTGTTTTGTTCCTCCATGCAACCCACCAAGGGGAATGATATACATGCACGCAGTTTAACAGCACGCACTGTGGTGATAACGAACTACCTTACCCAGAAGGCAACTTACGAATGAAACTACAAAGACGGGATATTAAAGGTCAAGTTCAATCAGCTGTAAACAACGCGCATGGCCAGTGAGCAATGGCGTGTTTCCCGATACCGGTATGGCAATCTGTGTTGGGGGAATGAACACGTTGATTCCTGCTCCCTCAATAAATGAAAGGAGAAACTTCTACTTGTGTGGCGTCTCGCATTGGGCAACTTGGATTTTGGAATTTGCAAGCGGCGTGCCTAGCCGCTGAGACGCTCTGCCGCGATAATAGCGGACCACGGCTCCGGACCCCTGGGGCCATGTGGAAGGGACAGTTCCACGATTGCGGACTTTTAATGCATGACGGCGTTGTTTTGTTCCTCCATGCAACCCACCAAGGGGAATGATATACATGCACGCAGTTTAACAGCACCCACTGTGGAAATAACGAACTACCTTACCCAGAAGGCAACTTACCAATGAAACTACAAAGACGGGATATTAAAGGTCAAGTTCAATCAGCTGTAAACGACGCGCATGGCCAGTGAGCAAGGGCGTGTTGCCCGAAACCGGTATGGCAATCTGTGTTGGGGGAATGAACACGTTGATTCCTGCTCCCTCAATAAATGAAAGGAGAAACTTCTACTTGTGTGGCGTCTCGCATTGGGCAACTTGGATTTTGGAATTTGCAAGCGGCGTGCCTAGCCGCTGAGACGCTCTGCCGCGATAATAGCGGACCACGGCTCCGGACCCCTGGGGCCATGTGGAAGGGACAGTTCCACGATTGCGGACTTTTAATGCATGACGGCATTGTTTTGTTCCTCCATGCAACCCACCAAGGGGAATGATATACATGCACGCAGTTTAACAGCACCCACTGTGGAAATAACGAACTACCTTACCCAGAAGGCAACTTACCAATGAAACTACAAAGACGGGATATTAAAGGTCAAGTTCAATCAGCTGTAAACGACGCGCATGGCCAGTGAGCAAGGGCGTGTTGCCCGAAATATGGATGACAATCTGTGTTGGGGGAAGGAACACGTTGACTCCTGCTCCCTCAATAAATGAAAGGAGAAACTTCACTTGTGTGGCGTCTCGCATTGGGCAACTTGGATTTTGGAATTTGCAAGCGGCGGGCCTAGCCGCTGAGACGCTCTGCCGCGATAATAGCGGACCACGGCTCCGGACCCCTGGGGCCATGTGGAAGTGGCAGTTCCACTATTGCGGGAGTTTTAATGCATGACGGCGTTGTTTTTTTCCTCCATGCAACCCACCAAGGGGAATGATATACATGCACGCAGTTTAACAGCACCCACTGTGGAAATAACGAACTACCTTACCCAGAAGGCAACTTACAAATGAAACTACAAAGACGGGATATTAAAGGTCAAGTTAAATCAGATGTAAACGATGCGCATGGCCAGTGAGCAAGGGCGTGTTGCCCGAAACCGGTATCGCAATCTGTGTTGTGGGAATGAACAAGTTGACTCCTGCTCCCTCAATAAATGAAAGGAGAAACTTCTACTTGTGTGGCGTCTCACATTTTGCAACTTGGATTTTGGAATTTGCAAGCGGCGTGCCTAGCCCCTGAGACGCTCTGCCGCGATAATAGCGGACCACGGCTCCGGAGCCCTGGGGCCATGTGGAAGTGGCAGTTCCACTATTGCGGGAATTTTAATGCATGACGGCGTTGTTTTGTTCCTCCATGCAACCCACCAACTGGAATGATATACATGCACGCAGTTTAACAGCATCCACTGTGGAAATAACGAACTACCTTACCCAGAAGGCAACTTACCAATGAAACTACAAAGACGGGATATTAAAGGTCAAGTTCAATAAGCTGTAAACGACGCGCATGGCCAGTGAGCAAGGGCGTGTTGCCCGAAACCAGTATGGCAATCTGTGTTGGGGGAATGAACACGTTGACTTCTGCTCCCTCAATAAATGAAAGGAGAAACTTCTACTTGTGTGGCGTCTCGCATTGGGCAACTTGGATTTTGGAATTTGCAAGCGGCGTGCCTAGCCGCTGAGACGCTCTGCCGCAATAATAGCGGACCACGGCTCCGGACCCCTGGGGCCATGTGTAAGTGGCAGTTCCACTATTGCGGGACTTTTAATGCATGACGGCGTTGTTTTGTTCCTCCATGCAACCCACCAAGGGGAATGATATACATGAACGCAGTTTAACAGCACCCACTGTGGAAATAACGAACTACCTTACCCAGAAGGCAACTTACCAATGAAACTACAAAGACGGGATATTAAAGGTCAAGTTCAATCAGCTGTAAACGACGCGCATGGCCAGAGAGCAAGGGCGTGTTGCCCGAAACCGGTATGGCAATCTGTGTTGGGGGAATGAACACGTTGACTCCTGCTCCCTCAATAAATGAAAGGAGAAACTTCTACTTGTGTGGCGTCTCGCATTGGGCAACTTGGATTTTGGAATTTGCAAGCAGCGTGCCTAGCCTCTGAGACGCTCTGCCGCGATAATAGCGGACCATGGCTCCGGACCTCTGGGGCCATGTGGAAGTGGCAGTTCCACTATTGCGGGAGTTTTAATGCATGACGGCGTTGTTTTGTTCCTCCATGCAACCCACCAAGGGGAATGATATACATGCACGCAGTTTAACAGCACCCACTGTGGAAATAACGAACTACCTTACCCAGAAGGGAACTTACCAATGAAACTACAAAGATGGGATATTAAAGGTCAAGTTCAACCAGCTGTAAACGACGCGCATGGCCAGTGAGCAAGGGCGTGTTGCCCGAAACCGGTATGGCAATCTGTGTTGGGGGAATGAACACGTTGACTCCTGCTCCCTCAATAAATGAAAGGAGAAACTTCTACTTGTGTGGCGTCTCGCATTGGGCAACTTGGATTTTGGAATTTGCAAGCGGCGTGCCTAGCCGCTGAGACACTCTGCCGCTATAATAGCGGACCATGGCTCCGGACCTCTGGGGCCATGTGGAAGTGGCAGTTCCACTATTGCGGGAGTTTTAATGCATGACGGCGTTGTTTTGTTCCTCCATGCAACCCACCAAGGGGAATGATATACATGCACGCAGTTTAACAGCACCCACTGTGGAAATAACGAACTACCTTACCCAGAAGGCAACTTACCAATGAAACTACAAAGACGGGATATTAAAGGTCAAGTTCAATAAGCTGTAAACGACGCGCATGGCCAGTGAGCAAGGGCGTGTTGCCCGAAACCGGTATGGCAATCTGTGTTGGGGGAATGAACACGTTGACTCCTGCTCCCTCAATAAATGAAAGGAGAAACTTCTACTTGTGTGGCGTCTCGCATTGGGCAACTTTGATTTTGGAATTTGCAAGCGGCGTGCCTAGCCGCTGAGACGCTTTGCCACGATAATAGCGGACCACGGCTCCGAACCCCTGGGGCCATGTGGAAGTGGCAGTTCCACTATTGCGGGACTTTTAATGCATGACGGCGTTGTTTTGTTCCTCCATGCAACCCACCAAGGGGAATGATATACATGCACGCAGTTTAACAGCACCCACTGTGGAAATAACGAACTACCTTACCCAGAAGGTAACTTACCAATGAAACTACAAAGACGGGATATCAAAGGTCAAGTTCAATCAGCTGTAAACGACGCGCATGGCCAGTGAGCAAGGGCGTGTTGCCCGAAACCGGTATGGCAATCTGTGTTGGGGGAATCAACACGTTGACTCCTGCTCCCTCAATAAATGAAAGGAGAAACTTCTACTTGTGTGGCGTCTCGCATTGGGCAACTTGGATTTTGGATTTTCAAGCGGCGTGCCTAGCCTCTGAGACGCTCTGCCGCGATAATAGCGGACCACGGCTCCGGACCCCTGGGGCCATGTGGAAGTGGCAGTTCCACTATTGCGGGACTTTTAATGCATGACGGCGTTGTTTTGTTCCTCCATGCAACCCACCAAGGGGAATTATATACATGCACGCAGTTTAACAGCACCCACTGTGGAAATAACGAACTACCTTACCCAGAGGGCAACTTACCAATGAAACTACAAAGACGGGATATTAAAGGTCAAGTTCATTCAGCTGTAAACGACGCGCATGGCCAGTGAGCAAGGGCGTGTTGCCCGAAACCGGTATGGCAATCTGTGTTGGGGGAATGAACACGTTGACTCCTGCTCCCTCAATAAATGAAAGGAGAAACTTCTACTTGTGTGGCGTCTCGCATTGGGCAACTTGGATTTTGGAATTTGCAAGTGGCGTGCCTAGCCGCTGAGGCGCTCTGCCGCGATAATAGCGGACCACGGCTCCGAACCCCTGGGGCCATGTGGAAGTGGCAGTTCCACTATTGCGGGACTTTTAATGCATGACGGCGTTGTTTTGTTCTTCCATGCAACCCACCAAGGGGAATGATATACATGCACGCAGTTTAACAGCACCCACTGTGGAAATAACAAACTACCTTACCCAGAAGGCAACTTACCAATGAAACTACAAAGACTGGATATTAAAGGTCAAGTTCATTCAGCTGTAAACGACGCGCATGGCCAGTGAGCAAGGGCGTGTTGCCCGAAACCGGTATGGCAATCTGTGTTGGGGGAATGAACACGTTGACTCCTGCTCCCTCAATAAATGAAAGGAGAAACTTCTACTTGTGTGGCGTCTCGCATTGGGCAACTTGGATTTTGGATTTTCAAGCGGCGTGCCTAGCCTCTGAGACGCTCTGCCGCGATAATAGCGGACCACGGCTCCGGACCCCTGGGGCCATGTGGAAGTGGCAGTTCCACTATTGCGGGACTTTTAATGCATGACGGCGTTGTTTTGTTCTTCCATGCAACCCACCAAGGGGAATGATATACATGCACGCAGTTTACCAGCACCCACTGTGGAAATAACGAACTACCTTACCCAGAAGGCAACTTACCAATGAAACTACAAAGACTGGATATTAAAGGTCAAGTTAAATCAGTTGTAAACGACGCGCATGGCCAGTGAGCAAGGGCGTGTTGCCCGAAACCGGTATGGCAATCTGTGTTGGGGGAATGAACACGTTGACTCCTGCTCCCTCAATAAATGAAAGGAGAAACTTCTACTTGTGTGGCGTCTCGCATTGGGCAACTTGGATTTTGGAATTTGCAAGCGGCGTGCCTAGCCGCTGAGACGCTCTGCCGCGATAATAGCGGACCACGGCTCCGGACCCCTGGGGCCATGTGGAAGGGACAGTTCCACGATTGCGGACTTTTAATGCATAACGGCATTGTTTTGTTCTTCCATGCAACCCACCAAGGGGAATGATATACATGCACGCAGTTTAACAGCACCCACTGTGGAAATAACGAACTACCTTACCCAGAAGGCAACTTACCAATGAAACTACAAAGACGGGATATTAAAGGTCAAGTTCAATCAGCTGTAAACGACGCGCATGGCCAGTGAGCAAGGGCGTGTTGCCCGAAACATGTATGACAATCTGTGTTGGGGGAAGGAACACGTTGACTCCTGCTCCCTCAATAAATGAAAGGAGAAACTTCTACTTTTGTGGCGTCTAGCATTGGGCAACTTGGATTTTGGAATTTGCAAGCGGCGTGCCTAGCCGCTGAGAAGCTCTGCCGCGATAATAGCGGACCACGGCTCCGTTCCCCTGGGGCCATGTGGAAGTGGCAGTTCCACTATTGCAGGACTTTTAATGCATGACGGCGTTGTTTTGTTCTTCCATGCAACCCACCAAGGGAAATGATATACATGCACGCAGTTTAACAGCACCCACTGTGGAAATAACGAACTACCTTACCCAGAGGGCAACTTACCAATGAAACTACAAAGACGGGATATTAAAGGTCAAGTTCATTCAGCTGTAAACGACGCGCATGGCCAGTGAGCAAGGGCGTGTTGCCCGAAACCGGTATGGCAATCTGTGTTGGGGGAATGAACACGTTGACTCCTGCTCCCTCAATAAATGAAAGGAGAAAGTTCTACTTGTGTGGCGTCTCGCATTGGGCAACTTGGATTTTGGAATTTGCAAGTGGCGTGCCTAGCCGCTGAGGCGCTCTGCCGCGATCATAGCGGACCACGGCTCCGAACCCCTGGGGCCATGTGGAAGTGGCAGTTCCACTATTGCGGGACTTTTAATGCATGACGGCGTTGTTTTGTTCTTCCATGCAACCCACCAAGGGGAATGATATACATGCACGCAGTTTAACAGCACGCACTGTTTTGATAACGAACTACCTTACCCAGAAGGCAACTTACGAATGAAACTACAAAGACGGGATATTAAAGGTCAAGTTCAATCAGCTGTAAACGACGCGCATGGCCAGTGAGCAAGGGCGTGTTGCCCGAAACATGTATGACAATCTGTGTTGGGGGAAGGAACACGTTGACTCCTGCTCCCTCAATAAATGAAAGGAGAAACTTCTACTTTTGTGGCGTCTCGCATTGGGCAACTTGGATTTTGGAATTTGCAAGCGGCGTGCCTAGCCGCTGAGAAGCTCTGCCGCGATAATAGCGGACCACGGCTCCGGACCCCTGGGGCCATGTGGAAGTGGCAGTTCCACTATTGCGGGACTTTTAATGCATGACGGTGTTGTTTTGTTCCTCCATGCAACCCACCAAGGGGATTGATATACATGCACGCAGTTTAACAGCACCCACTGTGGAAACAACGAACTACCTTACCCACAAGGCAACTTACCAATGAAACTACAAAGACGGGATACTAAAGGTCAAGTTCAATCAGCTGTAAACGACGCGCATGGCCAGTGAGCAAGGGCGTGTTGCCCAAAACCGGTATGGCAATCTGTGTTGGGGGAATGAACACGTTGACTCCTGCTCCCTCAATAAATGAAAGGAGAAACTTCTACTTGTGTGGCGTCTCGCATTGGGCAACTTGGATTTTGGAATTTGCAAGTGGCGTGCCTAGCCGCTGACACGCTCTGCCGCGATAATAGCGGACCACGGATCCGTACCCCTGGGGCCATGTGGAAGTGGCACTTCCACTATTGTGGGACTTTTAATGCATGACAGCGTTGTTTTGTTCCTCCATGCAACCCACCAAGGCGAATGATATACATGCACGCAGTTTAACAGCACCCACTGTGGAAATAACGAACTACCTTACCCAGAAGGCAACTTACCAATGAAACTCCAAAGACGGGATATTAAAGGTCAAGTTCAATCAGCTGTAAACGACGCGCATGGCCAGTGAGCAAGGGCGTGTTGCCCGAAACCGGTATGGCAATCTGTGTTGGGGGAATGAACACGTTGACTCCTGCTCCCTCAATAAATGAAAGGAGAAACTTCTACTTGTGTGGTGTCTCGCATTGGGCAACTTGGATTTTGGAATTTGCAAGTGGCGTGCCTAGCCGCTGAGATGCTCTGCCGCGATAATAGCGGACCACGGCTCCGGACCCCTGGGACCATGTGGAAGTGGCAGTTCCACTATTGCGGGACTTTTAATGCATGACGGCGTTGTTTTGTTCCTCCATGCAACCCACCAAGGGGAATGATATACATGCACGCAGTTTAACAGCACGCACTGTGGTGATAACGAACTACCTTACCCAGAAGGCAACTTACGAATGAAACTACAAAGACGGGATATTAAAGGTCAAGTTCAATCAGCTGTAAACAACGCGCATGGCCAGTGAGCAATGGCGTGTTTCCCGATACCGGTATGGCAATCTGTGTTGGGGGAATGAACACGTTGATTCCTGCTCCCTCAATAAATGAAAGGAGAAACTTCTACTTGTGTGGCGTCTCGCATTGGGCAACTTGGATTTTGGAATTTGCAAGCGGCGTGCCTAGCCGCTGAGACGCTCTGCCGCGATAATAGCGGACCACGGCTCCGGACCCCTGGGGCCATGTGGAAGGGACAGTTCCACGATTGCGGACTTTTAATGCATGACGGCGTTGTTTTGTTCCTCCATGCAACCCACCAAGCGGAATGATATACATGCACGCAGTTTAACAGCACCCACTGTGGAAATAACGAACTACCTTACCCAGAAGGCAACTTACCAATGAAACTACAAAGACGGGATATTAAAGGTCAAGTTCAATCAGCTGTAAACGACGCGCATGGCCAGTGAGCAAGGGCGTGTTGCCCGAAACCGGTATGGCAATCTGTGTTGGGGGAATGAACACGTTGATTCCTGCTCCCTCAATAAATGAAAGGAGAAACTTCTACTTGTGTGGCGTCTCGCATTGGGCAACTTGGATTTTGGAATTTGCAAGCGGCGTGCCTAGCCGCTGAGACGCTCTGCCGCGATAATAGCGGATCACGGCTCCGGACCCCTGGGGCCATGTGGAAGTGGCAGTTCCACTATTGCGGGACTTTTAATGCATCACGGTGTTGTTTTGTTCCTCCATGCAACCCACCAAGGGGAATGATATACATGCACGCAGTTTAACAGCACCCACTGTGGAAATAACGAACTACTTTACCCAGAAGGCAACTTACCAATGAAACTACAAAGACGGGATATTAAAGGTCAAGTTCAATCAGCTGTAAACGATGCGCATGGCCAGTGAGCAAGGG
This sequence comes from Triturus cristatus, assembly GCF_964204655.1. Lineage (NCBI taxonomy): Eukaryota > Metazoa > Chordata > Amphibia > Caudata > Salamandridae > Triturus > Triturus cristatus. Next base: position 196,369,769 of record NC_140579.1, read on the forward strand.
CGTGCTGCCCGAAACCGGTATGGCAATCTGTGTTGGGGGAATGAACACGTTGACTCCTGCTCCCTCAATAAATGAAAGGAGAAACTTCACTTGTGTGGCGTCTCGCATTGGGCAACTTGGATTTTGGAATTTGCAAGCGGCGGGCCTAGCCGCTGAGACGCTCTGCCGCGATAATAGCGGACCACGGCTCCGGACCCCTGGGGCCATGTGGAAGTGGCAGTTCCACTATTGCGGGAGTTTTAATGCATGACGGCGTTGTTTTTTTCCTCCATGCAACCCACCAAGGGGAATGATATACATGCACGCAGTTTAACAGCACCCACTGTGGAAATAACGAACTACCTTACCCAGAAGGCAACTTACAAATGAAACTACAAAGACGGGATATTAAAGGTCAAGTTAAATCAGCTGTAAACGATGCGCATGGCCAGTGAGCAAGGGCGTGTTGCCCGAAACCGGTATCGCAATCTGTGTTGTGGGAATGAACACGTTGACTCCTGCTCCCTCAATAAATGAAAGGAGAAACTTCTACTTGTGTGGCGTCTCACATTTTGCAACTTGGATTTTGGAATTTGCAAGCGGCGTGCCTAGCCCCTGAGACGCTCTGCCGCGATAATAGCGGACCACGGCTCCGGAGCCCTGGGGCCATGTGGAAGTGGCAGTTCCACTATTGCGGGACTTTTAATGCATGACGGCGTTGTTTTGTTCCTCCATGCAACCCACCAACTGGAATGATATACATGCACGCAGTTTAACAGCATCCACTGTGGAAATAACGAACTACCTTACCCAGAAGGCAACTTACCAATGAAACTACAAAGACGGGATATTAAAGGTCAAGTTCAATAAGCTGTAAACGACGCGCATGGCCAGTGAGCAAGGGCGTGTTGCCCGAAACCAGTATGGCAATCTGTGTTGGGGGAATGAACACGTTGACTTCTGCTCCCTCAATAAATGAAAGGAGAAACTTCTACTTGTGTGGCGTCTCGCATTGGGCAACTTGGATTTTGGAATTTGCAAGCGGCGTGCCTAGCCGCTGAGACGCTCTGCCGCAATAATAGCGGACCACGGCTCCGGACCCCTGGGGCCATGTGTAAGTGGCAGTTCCACTATTGCGGGACTTTTAACCCCTTCCATGCTGCGCAGATTCCGCCGCTGTGCTGACGGAATCTTGCGCGGGCGTGGTCATGACGGAACGGTTCCGTCATGAGCACAGCTCAACCGTGGCTCATGACGGAACCGTTCCGTCATGAGCACCGAAGGGGTTAATGCATGACGGCGTTGTTTTGTTCCTCCATGCAACCCACCAAGGGGAATGATATACATGAACGCAGTTTAACAGCACCCACTGTGGAAATAACGAACTACCTTACCCAGAAGGCAACTTACCAATGAAACTACAAAGACGGGATATTAAAGGTCAAGTTCAATCAGCTGTAAACGACGCGCATGGCCAGAGAGGAAGGGCGTGTTGCCCGAAACCGGTATGGCAATCTGTGTTGGGGGAATGAACACGTTGACTCCTGCTCCCTCAATAAATGAAAGGAGAAACTTCTACTTGTGTGGCGTCTCGCATTGGGCAACTTGGATTTTGGAATTTGCAAGCAGCGTGCCTAGCCTCTGAGACGCTCTGCCGCGATAATAGCGGACCATGGCTCCGGACCTCTGGGGCCATGTGGAAGTGGCAGTTCCACTATTGCGGGAGTTTTAATGCATGACGGCGTTGTTTTGTTCCTCCATGCAACCCACCAAGGGGAATGATATACATGCACGCAGTTTAACAGCACCCACTGTGGAAATAACGAACTACCTTACCCAGAAGGGAACTTACCAATGAAACTACAAAGATGGGATATTAAAGGTCAAGTTCAACCAGCTGTAAACGACGCGCATGGCCAGTGACTAAGGGCGTGTTGCCCGAAACCGGTATGGCAATCTGTGTTGGGGGAATGAACACGTTGACTCCTGCTCCCTCAATAAATGAAAGGAGAAACTTCTACTTGTGTGGCGTCTCGCATTGGGCAACTTGGATTTTGGAATTTGAAAGCGGCGTGCCTAGCCGCTGAGACACTCTGCCGCTATAATAGCGGACCATGGCTCCGGACCTCTGGGGCCATGTGGAAGTGGCAGTTCCACTATTGCGGGAGTTTTAATGCATGACGGCGTTGTTTTGTTCCTCCATGCAACCCACCAAGGGGAATGATATACATGCACGCAGTTTAACAGCACCCACTGTGGAAATAACGAACTACCTTACCCAGAAGGCAACTTACCAATGAAACTACAAAGACGGGATATTAAAGGTCAAGTTCAATAAGCTGTAAACGACGCGCATGGCCAGTGAGCAAGGGCGTGTTGCCCGAAACCGGTATGGCAATCTGTGTTGGGGGAATGAACACGTTGACTCCTGCTCCCTCAATAAATGAAAGGAGAAACTTCTACTTGTGTGGCGTCTCGCATTGGGCAACTTGGATTTTGGAATTTGCAAGCGGCGTGCCTAGCCGCTGAGACGCTCTGCCGCGATAATAGCGGATCACGGCTCCGGACCCCTGGGGCCATGTGGAAGTGGCAGTTCCACTATTGCGGGACTTTTAATGCATGACGGTGTTGTTTTGTTCCTCCATGCAACCCACCAAGGGGAATGATATACATGCACGCAGTTTAACAGCACCCACTGTGGAAATAACGAACTACTTTACCCAGAAGGCAACTTACCAATGAAACTACAAAGACGGGATATTAAAGGTCAAGTTCAATCAGCTGTAAACGATGCGCATGGCCAGTGAGCAAGGGCGTGCTGCCCGAAACCGGTATGGCAATCTGTGTTGGGGGAATGAACACGTTGACTCCTGCTCCCTCAATAAATGAAAGGAGAAACTTCACTTGTGTGGCGTCTCGCATTGGGCAACTTGGATTTTGGAATTTGCAAGCGGCGGGCCTAGCCGCTGAGACGCTCTGCCGCGATAATAGCGGACCACGGCTCCGGACCCCTGGGGCCATGTGGAAGTGGCAGTTCCACTATTGCGGGAGTTTTAATGCATGACGGCGTTGTTTTTTTCCTCCATGCAACCCACCAAGGGGAATGATATACATGCACGCAGTTTAACAGCACCCACTGTGGAAATAACGAACTACCTTACCCAGAAGGCAACTTACAAATGAAACTACAAAGACGGGATATTAAAGGTCAAGTTAAATCAGCTGTAAACGATGCGCATGGCCAGTGAGCAAGGGCGTGTTGCCCGAAACCGGTATCGCAATCTGTGTTGTGGGAATGAACACGTTGACTCCTGCTCCCTCAATAAATGAAAGGAGAAACTTCTACTTGTGTGGTGTCTCACATTTTGCAACTTGGATTTTGGAATTTGCAAGCGGCGTGCCTAGCCCCTGAGACGCTCTGCCGCGATAATAGCGGACCACGGCTCCGGAGCCCTGGGGCCATGTGGAAGTGGCAGTTCCACTATTGCGGGACTTTTAATGCATGACGGCGTTGTTTTGTTCCTCCATGCAACCCACCAACTGGAATGATATACATGCACGCAGTTTAACAGCATCCACTGTGGAAATAACGAACTACCTTACCCAGAAGGCAACTTACCAATGAAACTACAAAGACGGGATATTAAAGGTCAAGTTCAATAAGCTGTAAACGACGCGCATGGCCAGTGAGCAAGGGCGTGTTGCCCGAAACCAGTATGGCAATCTGTGTTGGGGGAATGAACACGTTGACTTCTGCTCCCTCAATAAATGAAAGGAGAAACTTCTACTTGTGTGGCGTCTCGCATTGGGCAACTTGGATTTTGGAATTTGCAAGCGGCGTGCCTAGCCGCTGAGACGCTCTGCCGCAATAATAGCGGACCACGGCTCCGGACCCCTGGGGCCATGTGTAAGTGGCAGTTCCACTATTGCGGGACTTTTAACCCCTTCCATGCTGCGCAGATTCCGCCGCTGTGCTGACGGAATCTTGCGCGGGCGTGGTCATGACGGAACGGTTCCGTCATGAGCACAGCTCAACCGTGGCTCATGACGGAACCGTTCCGTCATGAGCACCGAAGGGGTTAATGCATGACGGCGTTGTTTTGTTCCTCCATGCAACCCACCAAGGGGAATGATATACATGAACGCAGTTTAACAGCACCCACTGTGGAAATAACGAACTACCTTACCCAGAAGGCAACTTACCAATGAAACTACAAAGACGGGATATTAAAGGTCAAGTTCAATCAGCTGTAAACGACGCGCATGGCCAGAGAGCAAGGGCGTGTTGCCCGAAACCGGTATGGCAATCTGTGTTGGGGGAATGAACACGTTGACTCCTGCTCCCTCAATAAATGAAAGGAGAAACTTCTACTTGTGTGGCGTCTCGCATTGGGCAACTTGGATTTTGGAATTTGCAAGCAGCGTGCCTAGCCTCTGAGACGCTCTGCCGCGATAATAGCGGACCATGGCTCCGGACCTCTGGGGCCATGTGGAAGTGGCAGTTCCACTATTGCGGGAGTTTTAATGCATGGCGGCGTTGTTTTGTTCCTCCATGCAACCCACCAAGGGGAATGATATACATGCACGCAGTTTAACAGCACCCACTGTGGAAATAACGAACTACCTTACCCAGAAGGGAACTTACCAATGAAACTACAAAGATGGGATATTAAAGGTCAAGTTCAACCAGCTGTAAACGACGCGCATGGCCAGTGACTAAGGGCGTGTTGCCCGAAACCGGTATGGCAATCTGTGTTGGGGGAATGAACACGTTGACTCCTGCTCCCTCAATAAATGAAAGGAGAAACTTCTACTTGTGTGGCGTCTCGCATTGGGCAACTTGGATTTTGGAATTTGAAAGCGGCGTGCCTAGCCGCTGAGACACTCTGCCGCTATAATAGCGGACCATGGCTCCGGACCTCTGGGGCCATGTGGAAGTGGCAGTTCCACTATTGCGGGAGTTTTAATGCATGACGGCGTTGTTTTGTTCCTCCATGCAACCCACCAAGGGGAATGATATACATGCACGCAGTTTAACAGCACCCACTGTGGAAATAACGAACTACCTTACCCAGAAGGCAACTTACCAATGAAACTACAAAGACGGGATATTAAAGGTCAAGTTCAATAAGCTGTAAACGACGCGCATGGCCAGTGAGCAAGGGCGTGTTGCCCGAAACCGGTATGGCAATCTGTGTTGGGGGAATGAACACGTTGACTCCTGCTCCCTCAATAAATGAAAGGAGAAACTTCTACTTGTGTGGCGTCTCGCATTGGGCAACTTTGATTTTGGAATTTGCAAGCGGCGTGCCTAGCCGCTGAGACGCTTTGCCGCGATAATAGCGGACCACGGCTCCGAACCCCTGGGGCCATGTGGAAGTGGCAGTTCCACTATTGCGGGACTTTTAATGCATGACGGCGTTGTTTTGTTCCTCCATGCAACCCACCAAGGGGAATGATATACATGCACGCAGTTTAACAGCACCCACTGTGGAAATAACGAACTACCTTACCCAGAAGGTAACTTACCAATGAAACTACAAAGACGGGATATCAAAGGTCAAGTTCAATCAGCTGTAAACGACGCGCATGGCCAGTGAGCAAGGGCGTGTTGCCCGAAACCGGTATGGCAATCTGTGTTGGGGGAATCAACACGTTGACTCCTGCTCCCTCAATAAATGAAAGGAGAAACTTCTACTTGTGTGGCGTCTCGCATTGGGCAACTTGGATTTTGGATTTTCAAGCGGCGTGCCTAGCCTCTGAGACGCTCTGCCGCGATAATAGCGGACCACGGCTCCGGACCCCTGGGGCCATGTGGAAGTGGCAGTTCCACTATTGCGGGACTTTTAATGCATGACGGCGTTGTTTTGTTCCTCCATGCAACCCACCAAGGGGAATTATATACATGCACGCAGTTTAACAGCACCCACTGTGGAAATAACGAACTACCTTACCCAGAGGGCAACTTACCAATGAAACTACAAAGACGGGATATTAAAGGTCAAGTTCATTCAGCTGTAAACGACGCGCATGGCCAGTGAGCAAGGGCGTGTTGCCCGAAACCGGTATGGCAATCTGTGTTGGGGGAATGAACACTTTGACTCCTGCTCCCTCAATAAATGAAAGGAGAAACTTCTACTTGTGTGGCGTCTCGCATTGGGCAACTTGGATTTTGGAATTTGCAAGTGGCGTGCCTAGCCGCTGAGGCGCTCTGCCGCGATAATAGCGGACCACGGCTCCGAACCCCTGGGGCCATGTGGAAGTGGCAGTTCCACTATTGCGGGACTTTTAATGCATGACGGCGTTGTTTTGTTCTTCCATGCAACCCACCAAGGGGAATGATATACATGCACGCAGTTTAACAGCACCCACTGTGGAAATAACAAACTACCTTACCCAGAAGGCAACTTACCAATGAAACTACAAAGACTGGATATTAAAGGTCAAGTTCATTCAGCTGTAAACGACGCGCATGGCCAGTGAGCAAGGGCGTGTTGCCCGAAACCGGTATGGCAATCTGTGTTGGGGGAATGAACACGTTGACTCCTGCTCCCTCAATAAATGAAAGGAGAAACTTCTACTTGTGTGGCGTCTCGCATTGGGCTACTTGGATTTTGGATTTTCAAGCGGCGTGCCTAGCCTCTGAGACGCTCTGCCGCGATAATAGCGGACCACGGCTCCGGACCCCTGGGGCCATGTGGAAGTGGCAGTTCCACTATTGCGGGACTTTTAATGCATGACGGCGTTGTTTTGTTCTTCCATGCAACCCACCAAGGGGAATGATATACATGCACGCAGTTTACCAGCACCCACTGTGGAAATAACGAACTACCTTACCCAGAAGGCAACTTACCAATGAAACTACAAAGACTGGATATTAAAGGTCAAGTTAAATCAGCTGTAAACGACGCGCATGGCCAGTGAGCAAGGGCGTGTTGCCCGAAACCGGTATGGCAATCTGTGTTGGGGGAATGAACTCGTTGACTCCTGCTCCCTCAATAAATGAAAGGAGAAACTTCTACTTGTGTGGCGTCTCGCATTGGGCAACTTGGATTTTGGAATTTGCAAGCGGCGTGCCTAGCCGCTGAGACGCTCTGCCGCGATAATAGCGGACCACGGCTCCGGACCCCTGGGGCCATGTGGAAGGGACAGTTCCACGATTGCGGACTTTTAATGCATGACGGCATTGTTTTGTTCTTCCATGCAACCCACCAAGGGGAATGATATACATGCACGCAGTTTAACAGCACCCACTGTGGGAATAACGAACTACCTTACCCAGAAGGCAACTTACCAATGAAACTACAAAGACGGGATATTAAAGGTCAAGTTCAATCAGCTGTAAACGACGCGCATGGCCAGTGAGCAAGGGCGTGTTGCCCGAAACATGTATGACAATCTGTGTTGGGGGAAGGAACACGTTGACTCCTGCTCCCTCAATAAATGAAAGGAGAAACTTCTACTTTTGTGGCGTCTAGCATTGGGCAACTTGGATTTTGGAATTTGCAAGCGGCGTGCCTAGCCGCTGAGAAGCTCTGCCGCGATAATAGCGGACCACGGCTCCGGACACCTGGGGCCATGTGGAAGTGGCAGTTCCACTATTGCGGGACTTTTAATGCATGACGGTGTTGTTTTGTTCCTCCATGCAACCCACCAAGGGGAATGATATACATGCACGCAGTTTAACAGCACCCACTGTGGAAACAATGAACTACCTTACCCACAAGGCAACTTACCAATGAAACTACAAAGACGGGATATTAAAGGTCAAGTTCAATCAGCTGTAAACGACGCGCATGGCCAGTGAGCAAGGGCGTGTTGCCCAAAACCGGTATGGCAATCTGTGTTGGGGTAATGAACACGTTGACTCCTGCTCCCTCAATAAATGAAAGGAGAAACTTCTACTTGTGTGGCGTCTCGCATTGGGCAACTTGGATTTTGGAATTTGCAAGTGGCGTGCCTAGCCGCTGACACGCTCTGCCGCGATAATAGCGGACCACGGCTCCGTTCCCCTGGGGCCATGTGGAAGTGGCAGTTCCACTATTGCAGGACTTTTAATGCATGACGGCGTTGTTTTGTTCTTCCATGCAACCCACCAAGGGAAATGATATACATGCACGCAGTTTAACAGCACCCACTGTGGAAATAACGAACTACCTTACCCAGAGGGCAACTTACCAATGAAACTACAAAGACGGGATATTAAAGGTCAAGTTCATTCAGCTGTAAACGACGCGCATGGCCAGTGAGCAAGGGCGTGTTGCCCGAAACCGGTATGGCAATCTGTGTTGGGGGAATGAACACGTTGACTCCTGCTCCCTCAATAAATGAAAGGAGAAAGTTCTACTTGTGTGGCGTCTCGCATTGGGCAACTTGGATTTTGGAATTTGCAAGTGGCGTGCCTAGCCGCTGAGGCGCTCTGCCGCGATAATAGCGGACCACGGCTCCGAACCCCTGGGGCCATGTGGAAGTGGCAGTTCCACTATTGCGGGACTTTTAATGCATGACGGCGTTGTTTTGTTCTTCCATGCAACCCACCAAGGGGAATGATATACATGCACGCAGTTTAACAGCACCCACTGTGGAAATAACGAACTACCTTACCCAGAAGGCAACTTACCAATGAAACTACAAAGACAGGATATTAAAGGTCAAGTTCAATCAGCTGTAAACGACGCGCATGGCCAGTGAGCAAGGGCGTGTTGCCCGAAACATGTATGACAATCTGTGTTGGGGGAAGGAACACGTTGACTCCTGCTCCCTCAATAAATGAAAGGAGAAACTTCTACTTTTGTGGCGTCTAGCATTGGGCAACTTGGATTTTGGAATTTGCAAGCGGCGTGCCTAGCCGCTGAGAAGCTCTGCCGCGATAATAGCGGACCACGGCTCCGGACACCTGGGGCCATGTGGAAGTGGCAGTTCCACTATTGCGGGACTTTTAATGCATGACGGTGTTGTTTTGTTCCTCCATGCAACCCACCAAGGGGAATGATATACATGCACGCAGTTTAACAGCACCCACTGTGGAAACAACGAACTACCTTACCCACAAGGCAACTTACCAATGAAACTACAAAGACGGGATATTAAAGGTCAAGTTCAATCAGCTGTAAACGACGCGCATGGCCAGTGAGCAAGGGTGTGTTGCCCAAAACCGGTATGGCAATCTGTGTTGGGGGAATGAACACGTTGACTCCTGCTCCCTCAATAAATGAAAGGAGAAACTTCTACTTGTGTGGCGTCTCGCATTGGGCAACTTGGATTTTGGAATTTGCAAGTGGCGTGCCTAGCCGCTGAGATGCTCTGCCGCGATAATAGCGGACCACGGCTCCGGACCCCTGGGACCATGTGGAAGTGGCAGTTCCACTATTGCGGGACTTTTAATGCATGACGGCGTTGTTTTGTTCCTCCATGCAACCCACCAAGGGGAATGATATACATGCACGCAGTTTAACAGCACGCACTGTGGTGATAACGAACTACCTTACCCAGAAGGCAACTGTTATGTTATGTTATGTTAAGATGCGTTTATATAGCGCTCGGCTACTCTAAAAGAGTGTCCCGGCGCTTTCCACATACAGCTACAGTGTATAACAACATCACAAGAAAAACAGGAGCCCCAAAAGAGAAAAGGAAAAAAATCCACCTAAACAGAAAGATTAAAAAGCCAAGTCTTCAAATTCTTTCTGAATTGAAGCAAATTGGGAGTACTGCGAAGTACCAGTGGGAGCGAGTTCCACAGCTGGGAGGCCTTGTGGCTGAAAGAGCGCACCCCAATCCGAGCCTTCCTCACGCGTGGAACCACAGCCGTAAAAAAGGATTCCGAACGCAGTGAGCGGGCAGGACGATAGAAAGCCAATCTCTTCTGCAGATAACCTGCGCCTGAGCCAAACAGAGCTTTATGTACCAGAGTCAAGGATTTGAACATAATCCGCTTTCGGATCGGGAGCCAATGCAGCGTCTGCAGAAGACCAAAAGCCCGTGCGCGTCTATGCAAACCAAAGATTGCGCGCGCTGCAGAGTTCTGTGTCACCTGCAGACGCTGGACCAAATAGTCTGGAAGACCCAGGAAAAGGGCATTGGCATAGTCTAGCCTGGATCCGATAAGCGCCTGCACCGTAATCCGTCTATGCTCCGCAGATAGTAGTGGAAGAAACCTGCGGAGCATTTTCAGAACACCGAAACAGGTGCCGGCCAGGCCAAGAACATGCGATCTGAGAGAAAGCTTGTTGTCAAGCTTAACGCCGAGATTTTTGGCCACCAGGGAAGATTGTGCCGGGGGACACATGGCGGCCGGCCACCACTGCCGCCACTCGGGATCGATGACACAGCCGAAGAATAACACCTCCGACTTACTGGAGTTGGCCTTTACGAATGAAACTACAAAGATGGGATATTAAAGGTCAAGTTCAATCAGCTGTAAACAACGCGCATGGCCAGTGAGCAAGGGCGTGTTGCCCGATACCGGTATGGCAATCTGTGTTGGGGGAATGAACACGTTGATTCCTGCTCCCTCAATAAATGAAAGGAGAAACTTCTACTTGTGTGGCGTCTCGCATTGGGCAACTTGGATTTTGGAATTTGCAAGCGGCGTGCCTAGCCGCTGAGACGCTCTGCCGCGATAATAGCGGACCACGGTTCCGGACCCCTGGGGCCATGTGGAAGGGACAGTTCCACGATTGCGGACTTTTAATGCATGACGGCGTTGTTTTGTTCCTCCATGCAACCCACCAAGGGGAATGATATACATGCACGCAGTTTAACAGCACCCACTGTGGAAATAACGAACTACCTTACCCAGAAGGCAACTTACCAATGAAACTACAAAGACGGGATATTAAAGGTCAAGTTCAATCAGCTGTAAACGACGCGCATGGCCAGTGAGCAAGGGCGTGTTGCCCGAAACCGGTATGGCAATCTGTGTTGGGGGAATGAACACGTTGATTCCTGCTCCCTCAATAAATGAAAGGAGAAACTTCTACTTGTGTGGCGTCTCGCATTGGGCAACTTGAATTTTGGAATTTGCAAGCGGCGTGCCTAGCCGCTGAGACGCTCTGCCGCGATAATAGCGGACCACGGCTCCGGACCCCTGGGGCCATGTGGAAGGGACAGTTCCACGATTGCGGACTTTTAATGCATGACGGCATTGTTTTGTTCCTCCATGCAACCCACCAAGGGGAATGACATACATGCACGCAGTTTAACAGCACCCACTGTGGAAATAACGAACTACCTTACCCAGAAGGCAACTTACCAATGAAACTACAAAGACGGGATATTAAAGGTCAAGTTCAATCAGCTGTAAACGACGCGCATGGCCAGTGAGCAAGGGCGTGTTGCCCGAAACATGTATGACAATCTGTGTTGGGGGAAGGAACACGTTGACTCCTGCTCCCTCAATAAATGAAAGGAGAAACTTCTACTTTTGTGGCGTCTCGCATTGGGCAACTTGAATTTTGGAATTTGCAAGCGGCGTGCCTAGCCGCTGAGAAGCTCTGCCGCGATAATAGCGGACCACGGCTCCGGACCCCTGGGGCCATGTGGAAGTGGCAGTTCCACTATTGCGGGACTTTTAATGCATGACGGTGTTGTTTTGTTCCTCCATGCAACCCACCAAGGGGAATGATATACATGCACGCAGTTTAACAGCACCCACTGTGGAAATAACGAACTACTTTACCCAGAAGGCAACTTACCAATGAAACTACAAAGACGGGATATTAAAGGTCAAGTTCAATCAGCTGTAAACGATGCGCATGGCCAGTGAGCAAAGGCGTGCTGCCCGAAACCGGTATGGCAATCAATGTTGGGGGAATGAACACGTTGACTCCTGCTCCCTCAATAAATGAAAGGAGAAACTTCACTTGTGTGGCGTCTCGCATTGGGCAACTTGGATTTTGGATTTTCAAGCGGCGTGCCTAGCCTCTGAGACGCTCTGCCGCGATAATAGCGGACCACGGCTCCGGACCCCTGGGGCCATGTGGAAGTGGCAGTTCCACTATTGCGGGAGTTTTAATGCATGACGGCGTTGTTTTGTTCCTCCATGCAACCCACCAAGGGGAATTATATACATGCACGCAGTTTAACAGCACCCACTGTGGAAATAACGAACTACCTTACCCAGAGGGCAACTTACCAATGAAACTACAAAGACGGGATATTAAAGGTCAAGTTCATTCAGCTGTAAACGACTCGCATGGCCAGTGAGCAAGGGCGTGTTGCCCGAAACCGGTATGGCAATCTGTGTTGGGGGAATGAACACGTTGACTCCTGCTCCCTCAATAAATGAAAGGAGAAACTTCTACTTGTGTGGCGTCTCGCATTGGGCAACTTGGATTTTGGATTTTCAAGCGGCGTGCCTAGCCTCTGAGATGCTCTGCCGCGATAATAACGGACCACGGCTCCGGACCCCTGGGGCCATGTGGAAGTGGCAGTTCCACTATTGCGGGACTTTTAATGCATGACGGCGTTGTTTTGTTCCTCCATGCAACCCACCAAGGGGAATGATATACATGCACGCAGTTTAACAGCACCCACTGTGGAAATAACGAACTACCTTACCCAGAGGGCAACTTACCAATGAAACTACAAAGACGGGATATTAAAGGTCAAGTTCATTCAGCTGTAAACGACGCGCATGGCCAGTGAGCAAGGGCGTGTTGCCCGAAACCGGTATGGCAATCTGTGTTGGGGGAATGAACACGTTGACTCCTGCTCCCTCAATAAATGAAAGGAGAAAGTTCTACTTGTGTGGCGTCTCGCATTGGGCAACTTGGATTTTGGAATTTGCAAGTGGCGTGCCTAGCCGCTGAGGCGCTCTGCCGCGATAATAGCGGACCACGGCTCCGAACCCCTGGGGCCATGTGGAAGTGGCAGTTCCACTATTGCGGGACTTTTAATGCATGACGGCGTTGTTTTGTTCTTCCATGCAACCCACCAAGGGGAATGATATACATGCACGCAGTTTAACAGCACCCACTGTGGAAATAACGAACTACCTTACCCAGAAGGCAACTTACCAATGAAACTACAAAGACTGGATATTAAAGGTCAAGTTCAATCAGCTGTAAACGACGCGCATGGCCAGTGAGCAAGGGCGTGTTGCCCGAAACCGGTATGGCAATCTGTGTTGGGGGAATGAACACGTTGACTCCTGCTCCCTCAATAAATGAAAGGAGAAACTTCTACTTGTGTGGCGTCTCGCATTGGGCAACTTGGATTTTGGAATTTGCAAGCGGCGTGCCTAGCCGCTGAGACGCTCTGCCGCGATAATAGCGGACCACGGCTCCGGACCCCTGGGGCCATGTGGAAGGGACAGTTCCACGATTGCGGACTTTTAATGCATGACGGCATTGTTTTGTTCCTCCATGCAACCCACCAAGGGGAATGATATACATGCACGCAGTTTAACAGCACCCACTGTGGAAATAACGAACTACCTTACCCAGAAGGCAACTTACCAATGAAACTACAAAGACGGGATATTAAAGGTCAAGTTCAATCAGCTGTAAACGACGCGCATGGCCAGTGAGCAAGGGCGTGTTGCCCGAAACATGTATGACAATCTGTGTTGGGGGAAGGAACACGTTGACTCCTGCTCCCTCAATAAATGAAAGGAGAAACTTCTACTTTTGTGGCGTCTCGCATTGGGCAACTCGGATTTTGGAATTTGCAAGCGGTGTGCCTAGCCGCTGAGAAGCTCTGCCGCGATAATAGCAGACCACGGCTCCGGACCCCTGGGGCCATGTGGAAGTGGCAGTTCCACTATTGCGGGACTTTTAATGCATGACGGTGTTGTTTTGTTCCTCCATGCAACCCACCAAGGGGAATGATATACATGCACGCAGTTTAACAGCACCCACTGTGGAAACAACGAACTACTTTACCCACAAGGCAACTTACCAATGAAACTACAAAGACGGGATATTAAAGGTCAAGTTCAATCAGCTGTAAACGACGCGCATGGCCAGTGAGCAAGGGCGTGTTGCCCAAAACCGGTATGGCAATCTGTGTTGGGGGAATGAACACATTGACTCCTGCTCCCTCAATAAATGAAAGGAGAAACTTCTACTTGTGTGGCGTTTCGCATTGGGCAACTTGGATTTTGGAATTTGCAAGTGGCGTGCCTAGCCGCTGACACGCTCTGCCGCGATAATAGCGGACCACGGCTCCGTACCCCTGGGGCCATGTGGAAGTGGCACTTCCACTATTGCGGGACTTTTAATGCATGACAGCGTTGTTTTGTTCCTCCATGCAACCCACCAAGGGGAATGATATACATGCACGCAGTTTAACAGCACCCACTGTGGAAATAACGAACTACCTTACCCAGAAGGCAACTTACCAATGAAACTACAAAGACGGGATACTAAAGGTCAAGTTCAATCAGCTGTAAACGACGCGCATGGCCAGTGAGCAAGGGCGTGTTGCCCGAAACCGGTACGGCAATCTGTGTTGGGGGAATGAACACGTTGACTCCTGCTCCCTCAATAAATGAAAGGAGAAACTTCTACTTGTGTGGCGTCTCGCATTGGGCAACTTGGATTTTGGAATTTGCAAGTGGCGTGCCTAGCCGCTGAGATGCTCTGCCGCGATAATAGCGGACCACGGCTCCGGACCCCTGGGACCATGTGGAAGTGGCAGTTCCACTATTGCGGGACTTTTAATGCATGACGGCGTTGTTTTGTTCCTCCATGCAACCCACCAAGGGGAATGATATACATGCACGCAGTTTAACAGCACCCACTGTTGTGATAACGAACTACCTTACCCAGAAGGCAACTTACGAATGAAACTACAAAGACGGGATATTAAAGGTCAAGTTCAATCAGCTGTAAACAACGCGCATGGCCAGTGAGCAAGGGCGTGTTGCCCGATACCGGTATGGCAATCTGTGTTGGGGGAATGAACACGTTGATTCCTGCTCCCTCAATAAATGAAAGGAGAAACTTCTACTTTTGTGGCGTCTCGCATTGGGCAACTCGGATTTTGGAATTTGCAAGCGGTGTGCCTAGCCGCTGAGAAGCTCTGCCGCGATAATAGCAGACCACGGCTCCAGACCCCTGGGGCCATGTGGAAGTGGCAGTTCCACTATTGCGGGACTTTTAATGCATGACGGTGTTGTTTTGTTCCTCCATGCAACCCACCAAGGGGAATGATATACATGCACGCAGTTTAACAGCACCCACTGTGGAAACAACGAACTACTTTACCCACAAGGCAACTTACCAATGAAACTACAAAGACGGGATATTAAAGGTCAAGTTCAATCAGCTGTAAACGACGCGCATGGCCAGTGAGCAAGGGCGTGTTGCCCAAAACCGGTATGGCAATCTGTGTTGGGGGAATGAACACATTGACTCCTGCTCCCTCAATAAATGAAAGGAGAAACTTCTACTTGTGTGGCGTTTCGCATTGGGCAACTTGGATTTTGGAATTTGCAAGTGGCGTGCCTAGCCGCTGACACGCTCTGCCGCGATAATAGCGGACCACGGCTCCGTACCCCTGGGGCCATGTGGAAGTGGCACTTCCACTATTGCGGGACTTTTAATGCATGACAGCGTTGTTTTGTTCCTCCATGCAACCCACCAAGGGGAATGATATACATGCACGCAGTTTAACAGCACCCACTGTGGAAATAACGAACTACCTTACCCAGAAGGCAACTTACCAATGAAACTACAAAGACGGGATACTAAAGGTCAAGTTCAATCAGCTGTAAACGACGCGCATGGCCAGTGAGCAAGGGCGTGTTGCCCGAAACCGGTACGGCAATCTGTGTTGGGGGAATGAACACGTTGACTCCTGCTCCCTCAATAAATGAAAGGAGAAACTTCTACTTGTGTGGCGTCTCGCATTGGGCAACTTGGATTTTGGAATTTGCAAGTGGCGTGCCTAGCCGCTGAGATGCTCTGCCGCGATAATAGCGGACCACGGCTCCGGACCCCTGGGACCATGTGGAAGTGGCAGTTCCACTATTGCGGGACTTTTAATGCATGACGGCGTTGTTTTGTTCCTCCATGCAACCCACCAAGGGGAATGATATACATGCACGCAGTTTAACAGCACGCACTGTTGTGATAACGAACTACCTTACCCAGAAGGCAACTTACGAATGAAACTACAAAGACGGGATATTAAAGGTCAAGTTCAATCAGCTGTAAACAACGCGCATGGCCAGTGAGCAAGGGCGTGTTGCCCGATACCGGTATGGCAATCTGTGTTGGGGGAATGAACACGTTGATTCCTGCTCCCTCAATAAATGAAAGGAGAAACTTCTACTTGTGTGGCGTCTCGCATTGGGCAACTTGGATTTTGGAATTTGCAAGCGGCGTGCCTAGCCGCTGAGACGCTCTGCCGCGATAATAGCGGACCACAGCTCCGGACCCCTGGGGCCATGAGGAAGGGACAGTTCCACGATTGCGGACTTTTAATGCACGACGGCGTTGTTTTGTTCCTCCATGCAACCCACCAAGGGGAATGATATACATGCACGCAGTTTAACAGCACCCACTGTGGAAATAACGAACTACCTTACCCAGAAGGCAACTTACCAATGAAACTACAAAGACGGGATATTAAAGGTCAAGTTCAATCAGCTGTAAACGACGCGCATGGCCAGTGAGCAAGGGCGTGTTGCCCGAAACCGGTATGGCAATCTGTGTTGGGGGAATGAACACGTTGATTCCTGCTCCCTCAATAAATGAAAGGAGAAACTTCTACTTGTGTGGCGTCTCGCATTGGGCAACTTGGATTTTGGAATTTGCAAGCGGCGTGCCTAGCCGCTGAGACGCTCTGCCGCGATAATAGCGGACCACGGCTCCGGACCCCTGGGGCCATGTGGAAGGGACAGTTCCACGATTGCGGACTTTTAATGCATGACGGCATTGTTTTGTTCCTCCATGCAACCCACCAAGGGGAATGATATACATGCACGCAGTTTAACAGCACCCACTGTGGAAATAACGAACTACCTTACCCAGAAGGCAACTTACCAATGAAACTACAAAGACGGGATATTAAAGGTCAAGTTCAATCAGCTGTAAACGACGCGCATGGCCAGTGAGCAAGGGCGTGTTGCCCGAAACCGGTATGGCAATTTGTGTTGGGGGAATGAACACGTTGATTCCTGCTCCCTCAATAAATGAAAGGAGAAACTTCTACTTGTGTGGCGTCTCGCATTGGGCAACTTGGATTTTGGAATTTGCAAGCGGCGTGCCTAGCCGCTGAGACGCTCTGCCGCGATAATAGCGGACCACGGCTCCGGACCCCTGGGGCCATGTGGAAGGGACAGTTCCACGATTGCGGACTTTTAATGCATGACGGCATTGTTTTGTTCCTCCATGCAACCCACCAAGGGGAATGATATACATGCACGCAGTTTAACAGCACCCACTGTGGAAACAACGAACTACCTTACCCACAAGGCAACTTACCAATGAAACTACAAAGACGGGATACTAAAGGTCAAGTTCAATCAGCTGTAAACGACGCGCATGGCCAGTGAGCAAGGGCGTGTTGCCCAAAACCGGTATGGCAATCTGTGTTGGGGGAATGAACACGTTGACTCCTTCTCCCTCAATAAATGAAAGGAGAAACTTCTACTTGTGTGGCGTCTCGCATTGGGCAACTTGGATTTTGGAATTTGCAAGTGGCGTGCCTAGCCGCTGACACGCTCTGCCGCGATAATAGCGGACCACGGCTCCGTACCCCTGGGGCCATGTGGAAGTGGCACTTCCACTATTGTGGGACTTTTAATGCATGACAGCGTTGTTTTGTTCCTCCATGCAACCCACCAAGGCGAATGATATACATGCACGCAGTTTAACAGCACCCACTGTGGAAATAACGAACTACCTTACCCAGAAGGCAACTTACCAATGAAACTACAAAGACGGGATATTAAAGGTCAAGTTCAATCAGCTGTAAACGACGCGCATGGCCAGTGAGCAAGGGCGTGTTGCCCGAAACCGGTATGGCAATCTGTGTTGGGGGAATGAAGACGTTGACTCCTGCTCCCTCAATAAATGAAAGGAGAAACTTCTACTTGTGTGGCGTCTCGCATTGGGCAACTTGGATTTTGGAATTTGCAAGTGGCGTGCCTAGCCGCTGAGATGCTCTGCCGCGATAATAGCGGACCACGGCTCCGGACCCCTGGGACCATGTGGAAGTGGCAGTTCCACTATTGCGGGACTTTTAATGCATGACGGCGTTGTTTTGTTCCTCCATGCAACCCACCAAGGGGAATGGTATACATGCACGCAGTTTAACAGCACGCACTGTGGTGATAACGAACTACCTTACCCAGAAGGCAACTTACGAATGAAACTACAAAGACGGGATATTAAAGGTCAAGTTCAATCAGCTGTAAACAACGCGCATGGCCAGTGAGCAATGGCGTGTTTCCCGATACCGGTATGGCAATCTGTGTTGGGGGAATGAACACGTTGATTCCTGCTCCCTCAATAAATGAAAGGAGAAACTTCTACTTGTGTGGCGTCTCGCATTGGGCAACTTGGATTTTGGAATTTGCAAGCGGCGTGCCTAGCCGCTGAGACGCTCTGCCGCGATAATAGCGGACCACGGCTGCGGACCCCTGGGGCCATGTGGAAGGGACAGTTCCACGATTGCGGACTTTTAATGCATGACGGCGTTGTTTTGTTCCTCCATGCAACCCACCAAGGGGAATGATATACATGCACGCAGTTTAACAGCACCCACTGTGGAAATAACGAACTACCTTACCCAGAAGGCAACTTACCAATGAAACTACAAAGACGGGATATTAAAGGTCAAGTTCAATCAGCTGTAAACAACGCGCATGGCCAGTGAGCAAGGGCGTGTTGCCCGAAACCGGTATGGCAATCTGTGTTGGGGGAATGAACACGTTGATTCCTGCTCCCTCAATAAATGAAAGGAGAAACTTCTACTTGTGTGGCGTCTCGCATTGGGCAACTTGGATTTTGGAATTTGCAAGCGGCGTGCCTAGCCGCTGAGACGCTCTGCCGCGATAATAGCGGACCACGGCTCCGGACCCCTGGGGCCATGTGGAAGGGACAGTTCCACGATTGCGGACTTTTAATGCATGATGGCATTGTTTTGTTCCTCCATGCAACCCACCAAGGGGAATGATATACATGCACGCAGTTTAACAGCACCCACTGTGGAAATAACGAACTACCTTACCCAGAAGGCAACTTACCAATGAAACTACAAAGACGGGATATTAAAGGTCAAGTTCAATCAGCTGTAAACGACGCGCATGGCCAGTGAGCAAGGGCGTGTTGCCCGAAACATGTATGACAATCTGTGTTGGGGGAAGGAACACGTTGACTCCTGCTCCCTCAATAAATGAAAGGAGAAACTTCTACTTTTGTGACGTCTAGCATTGGGCAACTTAGATTTTGGAATTTGCAAGCGGCGTGCCTAGCCGCTGAGAAGCTCTGCCGCGATAATAGCGGACCACGGCTCCGGACCCCTGGGGCCATGTGGAAGTGGCAGTTCCACTATTGCGGGACTTTTAATGCATGACGGTGTTGTTTTGTTCCTCCATGCAACCCACCAAGGGGAATGATATACATGCACGCAGTTTAACAGCACCCACTGTGGAAATAACGAACTACTTTACCCAGAAGGCAACTTACCAATGAAACTACAAAGACGGGATATTAAAGGTCAAGTTCAATCAGCTGTAAACGATGCGCATGGCCAGTGAGCAAGGGCGTGCTGCCCGAAACCGGTATGGCAATCTGTGTTGGGGGAATGAACACGTTGACTCCTGCTCCCTCAATAAATGAAAGGAGAAACTTCACTTGTGTGGCGTCTCGCATTGGGCAACTTGGATTTTGGAATTTGCAAGCGGCGGGCCTAGCCGCTGAGACGCTCTGCCGCGTTAATAGCGGACCACGGCTCCGGACCCCTGGGGCCATGTGGAAGTGGCAGTTCCACTATTGCGGGAGTTTTAATGCATGACGGCGTTGTTTTTTTCCTCCAGGCAACCCACCAAGGGGAATGATATACATGCACGCAGTTTAACAGCACCCACTGTGGAAATAACGAACTACCTTACCCAGAAGGCAACTTACAAATGAAACTACAAAGACGGGATATTAAAGGTCAAGTTAAATCAGCTGTAAACGATGCGCATGGCCAGTGAGCAAGGGCGTGTTGCCCGAAACCGGTATCGCAATCTGTGTTGTGGGAATGAACACGTTGACTCCTGCTCCCTCAATAAATGAAAGGAGAAACTTCTACTTGTGTGGCGTCTCGCATTGGGCAACTTGGATTTTGGAATTTGCAAGCGGCGTGCCTAGCCGCTGAGACGCTCTGCCGCGATAATAGCGGACCACGGCTGCGGACCCCTGGGGCCATGTGGAAGGGACAGTTCCACGATTGCGGACTTTTAATGCATGACGGCGTTGTTTTGTTCCTCCATGCAACCCACCAAGGGGAATGATATACATGCACGCAGTTTAACAGCACCCACTGTGGAAATAACGAACTACCTTACCCAGAAGGCAACTTACCAATGAAACTACAAAGACGGGATATTAAAGGTCAAGTTCAATCAGCTGTAAACGACGCGCATGGCCAGTGAGCAAGGGCGTGTTGCCCGAAACCGGTATGGCAATTTGTGTTGGGGGAATGAACACGTTGATTCCTGCTCCCTCAATAAATGAAAGGAGAAACTTCTACTTGTGTGGCGTCTCGCATTGGGCAACTTGGATTTTGGAATTTGCAAGCGGCGTGCCTAGCCGCTGAGACGCTCTGCCGCGATAATAGCGGACCACGGCTCCGGACCCCTGGGGCCATGTGGAAGGGACAGTTCCACGATTGCGGACTTTTAATGCATGACGGCATTGTTTTGTTCCTCCATGCAACCCACCAAGGGGAATGATATACATGCACGCAGTTTAACAGCACCCACTGTGGAAACAACGAACTACCTTACCCACAAGGCAACTTACCAATGAAACTACAAAGACGGGATACTAAAGGTCAAGTTCAATCAGCTGTAAACGACGCGCATGGCCAGTGAGCAAGGGCGTGTTGCCCAAAACCGGTATGGCAATCTGTGTTGGGGGAATGAACACGTTGACTCCTTCTCCCTCAATAAATGAAAGGAGAAACTTCTACTTGTGTGGCGTCTCGCATTGGGCAACTTGGATTTTGGAATTTGCAAGTGGCGTGCCTAGCCGCTGACACGCTCTGCCGCGATAATAGCGGACCACGGCTCCGTACCCCTGGGGCCATGTGGAAGTGGCACTTCCACTATTGTGGGACTTTTAATGCATGACAGCGTTGTTTTGTTCCTCCATGCAACCCACCAAGGCGAATGATATACATGCACGCAGTTTAACAGCACCCACTGTGGAAATAACGAACTACCTTACCCAGAAGGCAACTTACCAATGAAACTACAAAGACGGGATATTAAAGGTCAAGTTCAATCAGCTGTAAACGACGCGCATGGCCAGTGAGCAAGGGCGTGTTGCCCGAAACCGGTATGGCAATCTGTGTTGGGGGAATGAAGACGTTGACTCCTGCTCCCTCAATAAATGAAAGGAGAAACTTCTACTTGTGTGGCGTCTCGCATTGGGCAACTTGGATTTTGGAATTTGCAAGTGGCGTGCCTAGCCGCTGAGATGCTCTGCCGCGATAATAGCGGACCACGGCTCCGGACCCCTGGGACCATGTGGAAGTGGCAGTTCCACTATTGCGGGACTTTTAATGCATGACGGCGTTGTTTTGTTCCTCCATGCAACCCACCAAGGGGAATGATATACATGCACGCAGTTTAACAGCACGCACTGTGGTGATAACGAACTACCTTACCCAGAAGGCAACTTACGAATGAAACTACAAAGACGGGATATTAAAGGTCAAGTTCAATCAGCTGTAAACAACGCGCATGGCCAGTGAGCAATGGCGTGTTTCCCGATACCGGTATGGCAATCTGTGTTGGGGGAATGAACACGTTGATTCCTGCTCCCTCAATAAATGAAAGGAGAAACTTCTACTTGTGTGGCGTCTCGCATTGGGCAACTTGGATTTTGGAATTTGCAAGCGGCGTGCCTAGCCGCTGAGACGCTCTGCCGCGATAATAGCGGACCACGGCTGCGGACCCCTGGGGCCATGTGGAAGGGACAGTTCCACGATTGCGGACTTTTAATGCATGACGGCGTTGTTTTGTTCCTCCATGCAACCCACCAAGGGGAATGATATACATGCACGCAGTTTAACAGCACCCACTGTGGAAATAACGAACTACCTTACCCAGAAGGCAACTTACCAATGAAACTACAAAGACGGGATATTAAAGGTCAAGTTCAATCAGCTGTAAACAACGCGCATGGCCAGTGAGCAAGGGCGTGTTGCCCGAAACCGGTATGGCAATCTGTGTTGGGGGAATGAACACGTTGATTCCTGCTCCCTCAATAAATGAAAGGAGAAACTTCTACTTGTGTGGCGTCTCGCATTGGGCAACTTGGATTTTGGAATTTGCAAGCGGCGTGCCTAGCCGCTGAGACGCTCTGCCGCGATAATAGCGGACCACGGCTCCGGACCCCTGGGGCCATGTGGAAGGGACAGTTCCACGATTGCGGACTTTTAATGCATGATGGCATTGTTTTGTTCCTCCATGCAACCCACCAAGGGGAATGATATACATGCACGCAGTTTAACAGCACCCACTGTGGAAATAACGAACTACCTTACCCAGAAGGCAACTTACCAATGAAACTACAAAGACGGGATATTAAAGGTCAAGTTCAATCAGCTGTAAACGACGCGCATGGCCAGTGAGCAAGGGCGTGTTGCCCGAAACATGTATGACAATCTGTGTTGGGGGAAGGAACACGTTGACTCCTGCTCCCTCAATAAATGAAAGGAGAAACTTCTACTTTTGTGACGTCTAGCATTGGGCAACTTAGATTTTGGAATTTGCAAGCGGCGTGCCTAGCCGCTGAGAAGCTCTGCCGCGATAATAGCGGACCACGGCTCCGGACCCCTGGGGCCATGTGGAAGTGGCAGTTCCACTATTGCGGGACTTTTAATGCATGACGGTGTTGTTTTGTTCCTCCATGCAACCCACCAAGGGGAATGATATACATGCACGCAGTTTAACAGCACCCACTGTGGAAATAACGAACTACTTTACCCAGAAGGCAACTTACCAATGAAACTACAAAGACGGGATATTAAAGGTCAAGTTCAATCAGCTGTAAACGATGCGCATGGCCAGTGAGCAAGGGCGTGCTGCCCGAAACCGGTATGGCAATCTGTGTTGGGGGAATGAACACGTTGACTCCTGCTCCCTCAATAAATGAAAGGAGAAACTTCACTTGTGTGGCGTCTCGCATTGGGCAACTTGGATTTTGGAATTTGCAAGCGGCGGGCCTAGCCGCTGAGACGCTCTGCCGCGTTAATAGCGGACCACGGCTCCGGACCCCTGGGGCCATGTGGAAGTGGCAGTTCCACTATTGCGGGAGTTTTAATGCATGACGGCGTTGTTTTTTTCCTCCAGGCAACCCACCAAGGGGAATGATATACATGCACGCAGTTTAACAGCACCCACTGTGGAAATAACGAACTACCTTACCCAGAAGGCAACTTACAAATGAAACTACAAAGACGGGATATTAAAGGTCAAGTTAAATCAGCTGTAAACGATGCGCATGGCCAGTGAGCAAGGGCGTGTTGCCCGAAACCGGTATCGCAATCTGTGTTGTGGGAATGAACACGTTGACTCCTGCTCCCTCAATAAATGAAAGGAGAAACTTCTACTTGTGTGGCGTCTCGCATTGGGCAACTTGGATTTTGGAATTTGCAAGCGGCGTGCCTAGCCGCTGAGACGCTCTGCCGCGATAATAGCGGACCACGGCTGCGGACCCCTGGGGCCATGTGGAAGGGACAGTTCCACGATTGCGGACTTTTAATGCATGACGGCGTTGTTTTGTTCCTCCATGCAACCCACCAAGGGGAATGATATACATGCACGCAGTTTAACAGCACCCACTGTGGAAATAACGAACTACCTTACCCAGAAGGCAACTTACCAATGAAACTACAAAGACGGGATATTAAAGGTCAAATTCAATCAGCTGTAAACAACGCGCATGGCCAGTGAGCAAGGGCGTGTTGCCCGAAACCGGTATGGCAATCTGTGTTGGGGGAATGAACACGTTGATTCCTGCTCCCTCAATAAATGAAAGGAGAAACTTCTACTTGTGTGGCGTCTCGCATTGGGCAACTTGGATTTTGGAATTTGCAAGCGGCGTGCCTAGCCGCTGAGACGCTCTGCCGCGATAATAGCGGACCACGGCTCCGGACCCCTGGGGCCATGTGGAAGGGACAGTTCCACGATTGCGGACTTTTAATGCATGATGGCATTGTTTTGTTCCTCCATGCAACCCACCAAGGGGAATGATATACATGCACGCAGTTTAACAGCACCCACTGTGGAAATAACGAACTACCTTACCCAGAAGGCAACTTACCAATGAAACTACAAAGACGGGATATTAAAGGTCAAGTTCAATCAGCTGTAAACGACGCGCATGGCCAGTGAGCAAGGGCGTGTTGCCCGAAACATGTATGACAATCTGTGTTGGGGGAAGGAACACGTTGACTCCTGCTCCCTCAATAAATGAAAGGAGAAACTTCTACTTTTGTGACGTCTCGCATTGGGCAACTTGGATTTTGGAATTTGCAAGCGGCGTGCCTAGCCGCTGAGAAGCTCTGCCGCGATAATAGCGGACCACGGCTCCGGACCCCTGGGGCCATGTGGAAGTGGCAGTTCCACTATTGCGGGACTTTTAATGCATGACGGTGTTGTTTTGTTCCTCCATGCAACCCACCAAGGGGAATGATATACATGCACGCAGTTTAACAGCACCCACTGTGGAAATAACGAACTACTTTACCCAGAAGGCAACTTACCAATGAAACTACAAAGACGGGATATTAAAGGTCAAGTTCAACCAGCTGTAAACGATGCGCATGGCCAGTGAGCAAGGGCGTGCTGCCCGAAACCGGTATGGCAATCTGTGTTGGGGGAATGAACACGTTGACTCCTGCTCCCTCAATAAATGAAAGGAGAAACTTCACTTGTGTGGCGTCTCGCATTGGGCAACTTGGATTTTGGAATTTGCAAGCGGCGGGCCTAGCCGCTGAGACACTCTGCCGTGTTAATAGCGGACCACGGCTCCGGACCCCTGGGGCCATGTGGAAGTGGCAGTTCCACTATTGCGGGACTTTTAATGCATGACGGCGTTGTTTTGTTCCTCCATGCAACCCACCAACTGGAATGATATCCATGCACGCAGTTTAACAGCATCCACTGTGGAAATAACGAACTACCTTACCCAGAAGGCAACTTACCAATGAAACTACAAAGACGGGATATTAAAGGTCAAGTTCAATCAGCTGTAAACGACGCGCATGGCCAGTGAGCAAGGGCGTGTTGCCCGAAACCAGTATGGCAATCTGTGTTGGGGGAATGAACACGTTGACTTCTGCTCCCTCAATAAATGAAAGGAGAAACTTCTACTTGTGTGGCGTCTCGCATTGGGCAACTTGGATTTTGGAATTTGCAAGCGGCGTGCCTAGCCGCTGAGACGCTCTGCCGCAATAATAGCGGACCACGGCTCCGGACCCCTGGGGCCATGTGTAAGTGGCAGTTCCACTATTGCGGGACTTTTAATGCATGACGGCGTTGTTTTGTTCCTCCATGCAACCCACCAAGGGGAATGATATACATGAACGCAGTTTAACAGCACCCACTGTGGAAATAACGAACTACCTTACCCAGAAGGCAACTTACCAATGAAACTACAAAGACGGGATATTAAAGGTCAAGTTCAATCAGCTGTAAACGACGCGCATGGCCAGAGAGCAAGGGCGTGTTGCCCGAAACCGGTATGGCAATCTGTGTTGGGGGAATGAACACGTTGACTCCTGCTCCCTCAATAAATGAAAGGAGAAACTTCTACTTGTGTGGCGTCTCGCATTGGGCAACTTGGATTTTGGAATTTGCAAGCAGCGTGCCTAGCCTCTGAGACGCTCTGCCGCGATAATAGCGGACCATGGCTCCGGACCTCTGGGGCCATGTGGAAGTGGCAGTTCCACTATTGCGGGAGTTTTAATGCATGACGGCGTTGTTTTGTTCCTCCATGCAACCCACCAAGGGGAATGATATACATGCACGCAGTTTAACAGCACCCACTGTGGAAATAACGAACTACCTTACCCAGAAGGGAACTTACCAATGAAACTACAAAGATGGGATATTAAAGGTCAAGTTCAACCAGCTGTAAACGACGCGCATGGCCAGTGAGCAAGGGCGTGTTGCCCGAAACCGGTATGGCAATCTGTGTTGGGGGAATGAACACGTTGACTCCTGCTCCCTCAATAAATGAAAGGAGAAACTTCTACTTGTGTGGCGTCTCGCATTGGGCAACTTGGATTTTGGAATTTGCAAGCGGCGTGCCTAGCCGCTGAGACACTCTGCCGCTATAATAGCGGACCATGGCTCCGGACCTCTGGGGCCATGTGGAAGTGGCAGTTCCACTATTGCGGGAGTTTTAATGCATGACGGCGTTGTTTTGTTCCTCCATGCAACCCACCAAGGGGAATGATATACATGCACGCAGTTTAACAGCACCCACTGTGGAAATAACGAACTACCTTACCCAGAAGGCCACTTACCAATGAAACTACAAAGACGGGATATTAAAGGTCAAGTTCAATAAGCTGTAAACGACGCGCATGGCCAGTGAGCAAGGGCGTGTTGCCCGAAACCGGTATGGCAATCTGTGTTGGGGGAATGAACACGTTGACTCCTGCTCCCTCAATAAATGAAAGGAGAAACTTCTACTTGTGTGGCGTCTCGCATTGGGCAACTTTGATTTTGGAATTTGCAAGCGGCGTGCCTAGCCGCTGAGACGCTTTGCCGCGATAATAGCGGACCACGGCTCCGAACCCCTGGGGCCATGTGGAAGTGGCAGTTCCACTATTGCGGGACTTTTAATGCATGACGGCGTTGTTTTGTTCCTCCATGCAACCCACCAAGGGGAATGATATACATGCACGCAGTTTAACAGCACCCACTGTGGAAATAACGAACTACCTTACCCAGAAGGTAACTTACCAATGAAACTACAAAGACGGGATATCAAAGGTCAAGTTCAATCAGCTGTAAACGACGCGCATGGCCAGTGAGCAAGGGCGTGTTGCCCGAAACCGGTATGGCAATCTGTGTTGGGGGAATCAACACGTTGACTCCTGCTCCCTCAATAAATGAAAGGAGAAACTTCTACTTGTGTGGCGTCTCGCATTGGGCAACTTGGATTTTGGATTTTCAAGCGGCGTGCCTAGCCTCTGAGACGCTCTGCCGCGATAATAGCGGACTACGGCTCCGGACCCCTGGGGCCATGTGGAAGTGGCAGTTCCACTATTGCGGGACTTTTAATGCATGACGGCGTTGTTTTGTTCCTCCATGCAACCCACCAAGGGGAATTATATACATGCACGCAGTTTAACAGCACCCACTGTGGAAATAACGAACTACCTTACCCAGAGGGCAACTTACCAATGAAACTACAAAGACGGGATATTAAAGGTCAAGTTCATTCAGCTGTAAACGACGCGCATGGCCAGTGAGCAAGGGCGTGTTGCCTGAAACCGGTATGGCAATCTGTGTTGGGGGAATGAACACGTTGACTCCTGCTCCCTCAATAAATGAAAGGAGAAACTTCTACTTGTGTGGCGTCTCGCATTGGGCAACTTGGATTTTGGATTTTCAAGCGGCGTGCCTAGCCTCTGAGATGCTTTGCCGCGATAATAGCGGACCACGGCTCCGGACCCCTGGGGCCATGTGGAAGTGGCAGATCCACTATTGCTGGACTTTTAATGCATGACGGCGTTGTTTTCTTCCTCCATGCAACCCACCAAGGGGAATGATATACATGCACGCAGTTTAACAGCACCCACTGTGGAAATAACGAACTACCTTACCCAGAGGGCAACTTACCAATGAAACTACAAAGACGGGATATTAAAGGTCAAGTTCATTCAGCTGTAAACGACGCGCATGGCCAGTGAGCAAGGGCGTGTTGCCCGAAACCGGTATGGCAATCTGTGTTGGGGGAATGAACACGTTGACTCCTGCTCCCTCAATAAATGAAAGGAGAAACTTCTACTTGTGTGGCGTCTCGCATTGGGCAACTTGGATTTTGGAATTTGCAAGTGGCGTGCCTAGCCGCTGAGGCGCTCTGCCGCGATGATAGCGGACCACGGCTCCGAACCCCTGGGGCCATGTGGAAGTGGCAGTTCCACTATTGTGGGACTTTTAATGCATGACGGCGTTGTTTTGTTCTTCCATGCAACCCACCAAGGGGAATGATATACATGCACGCAGTTTAACAGCACCCATTGTGGAAATAACGAACTACCTTACCCAGAAGGCAACTTACCAATGAAACTACAAAGACGGGATATTAAAGGTCAAGTTGAATCAGCTGTAAACGACGCGCATGGCCAGTGAGCAAGGGCGTGTTGCCCGAAACCGGTATGGCAATCTGTGTTGGGGGAATGAACACGTTGACTCCTGCTCCCTCAATAAATGAAAGGAGAAACTTCTACTTGTGTGGCGTCTCGCATTGGGCAACTTGGATTTTGGAATTTGCAAGCGGCGTGCCTAGCCGCTGAGATGCTTTGCCGCGATAATAGCGGACCACGGCTCCGAACCCCTGGGGCCATGTGGAAGTGGCAGTTCCACTATTGCGGGAGTTTTAATGCATGACGGCGTTGTTTTGTTCCTCCATGCAACCCACCAAGGGGAATGATAAACATGCACGCAGTTTAACAGCACCCACTGTGGAAATAACGAACTACCTTACCCAGAAGGCAACTTACCAATGAAACTACAAAGACGGGATATCAAAGGTCAAGTTCAATCAGCTGTAAACGACGCGCATGGCCAGTGAGCAAGGGCGTGTTGCCCGAAACCGGTATGGCAATCTGTGTTGGGGGAATGAACATGTTGACTCCTGCTCCCTCAATAAATGAAAGGAGAAACTTCTACTTGTGTGGCGTCTCGCATTGGGCAACTTGGATTTTGGATTTTCAAGCGGCGTGTCTAGCCTCTGAGACGCTCTGCCGCGATAATAGCGGACCACGGCTCCGGACCCCTGGGGCCATGTGGAAGTGGCAGTTCCACTATTGCGGGACTTTTAATGCATGACGGCGTTGTTTTGTTCCTCCATGCACCCCACCAAGGGGAATCATATACATGCACGCAGTTTAACAGCACCCACTGTGGAAATAACGAACTACCTTACCCAGAGGGCAACTTACCAATGAAACTACAAAGACGGGATATTAAAGGTCAAGTTCATTCAGCTGTAAACGACGCGCATGGCCAGTGAGCAAGGGCGTTTTGCCCGAAACCGGTATGGCAATCTGTGTTGGGGGAATGAACACGTTGACTCCTGCTCCCTCAATAAATGAAAGGAGAAAGTTCTACTTGTGTGGCGTCTCGCATTGGGCAACTTGGATTTTGGAATTTGCAAGTGGCGTGCCTAGCCGCTGAGGCGCTCTGCCGCGATAATAGCGTACCACGGCTCCGGACCCCTGGGGCCATGTGGAAGTGGCAGTTCCACTATTGCGGGACTTTTAAGGCATGACGGCGTTGTTTTGTTCCTCCATGCAACCCACCAAGGGGAATTATATACATGCACGCAGTTTAACAGCACCCACTGTGGAAACAACGAACTACCTTACCCACAAGGCAACTTACCAATGAAACTACAAAGACGGGATATTAAAGGTCAAGTTCAATCAGCTGTAAACGACGCGCATGGCCAGTAAGCAAGGGAGTGTTGCCCGAAACCGGTATGGCAATCTGTGTTGGGGGAATGAACACGTTGATTCCTGCTCCCTCAATAAATGAAAGGAGAAACTTCTACTTGTGTGGCGTCTCGCATTGGGTAACTTGGATTTTGGAATTTGCAAGCGGCGTGCCTAGCCGCTGAGACGCTCTGCCGCGATAATAGGGGACCACGGCTCCGGACCCCTGGGGCCATGTGCAAGTGGCAGTTCTACTATTGCCGGACTTTTAATGCATGACGGCGTTGTTTTGTTCCTCCATGCAACCCACCAAGGGGAATGATATACATGCACGCAGTTTAACAGCACCCACTGTGGAAATAACGAACTACCTTACTCAGAGGGCAACTTACCAATGAAACTGTAAAGACGGGATATTAAAGGTAAAGTTCATTCAGCTGTAAACGACGCGCATGGCCAGTGAGCAAGGGCGTGTTGCCCGAAACCGGTATGGCAATCTGTGTTGGGGGAATGAACACGTTGACTCCTGCTCCCTCAATAAATGAAAGGAGAAAGTTCTACTTGTGTGGCGTCTCGCCTTGGGCAACTTGGATTTTGGAATTTGCAAGCGGCGTGCCTAGCCGCTGAGACGCTCTGCCGCGATAATAGTGGACCACGGCTCCGGACCCCTGGGGCCATGTGGAAGTGGCAGTTCCACTATTGCGGGACTTTTAATGCATGACGGCGTTGTTTTGTTCCTCCATGCAACCCACCAAGGGGAATGATATACATGCACGCAGTTTAACAGCACCCACTGTGGAAATAACGAACTACCTTACCCAGAGGGCAACTTACCAATGAAACTACAAAGACGGGATATTAAAGGTCAAGTTCATTCAGCTGTAAACGACGCGCATGGCCAGTGAGCAAGGGCGTGTTGCCCGAAACCGGTATGGCAATCTGTGTTGGGGGAATGAACACGTTGACTCCTGCTCCCTCAATAAATGAAAGGAGAAAGTTCTACTTGTGTGGCGTCTCGCATTGGGCAACTTGGATTTTGGAATTTGCAAGTGGCGTGCCTAGCCGCTGAGGCGCTCTGCCGCGATAATAGCGGACCACGGCTCCGAACCCCTGGGGCCATGTGGAAGTGGCAGTTCCACTATTGCGTGACTTTTAATGCATGACGGCGTTGTTTTGTTCTTCCATGCAACCCACCAAGGGGAATGAAATACATGCACGCAGTTTAACAGCACCCACTGTGGAAATAACGAACTACCTTACCCAGAAGGCAACTTCCAATGAAACTACAAAGACGGGATATTAAAGGTCAAGTTCAATCAGCTGTAAACGACGCGCATGGCCAGTGAGCAAGGGCGTGTTGCCCGAAACCGGTATGGCAATCTGTGTTGGGGGAATGAACACGTTGACTCCTGCTCCCTCAATAAATGAAAGGAGAAAGTTCTACTTGTGTGGCGTCTCGCATTGGGCAACTTGGATTTTGGAATTTGCAAGCGGCGTGCCTAGCCGCTGAGACGCTCTGCCGCGATAATAGCGGACCACGGCTCCGGACCCCTGGGGCCATGTGGAAGGGACAGTTCCACGATTGCGGGACTTTTAATGCATGACGGCGTTGTTTTGTTCCTCCATGCAACCCACCAAGGGGAATGATATACATGTACGCAGTTTAACAGCACGCACTGTGGTGATAACGAACTACCTTACCCAGAAGGCAACTTACGAATGAAACTACAAAGACGGGATATTAAAGGTCAAGTTCAATCAGCTGTAAACAACGTGCATGGCCAGTGAGCAAGGGCGTGTTGTCCGATACCGGTATGGCAATCTGTGTCGGGGGAATGAACACGTTGATTCCTGCTCCCTCAATAAATGAAAGGAGAAACTTCTACTTGTGTGGCGTCTCGCATTGGGCAACTTGGATTTTGGAATTTGCAAGCGGCGTGCCTAGCCGCTGAGACGCACTGCCGCGATAATAGCGGACCACGGCTCCGGACCCCTGGGGCCATGTGGAAGGGACAGTTCCACGATTGCGGACTTTTAATGCATGACGGCGTTGTTTTGTTCCTCCATGCAACCCACCAAGGGGAATGATATACATGCAAGCAGTTTAACAGCACCCACTGTGGAAATAACGAACTACCTTACCCAGAAGGCAACTTACCAATGAAACTACAAAGACGGGATATTAAAGGTCAAGTTCAATCAGCTGTAAACGACGCGCATGGCCAGTGAGCAAGGGCGTGTTGCCCGAAACCGGTATGGCAATCTGTGTTGGGGGAATGAACACGTTGATTCCTGCTCCCTCAATAAATGAAAGGAGAAACTTCTACTTGTGTGGCGTCTCGCATTGGGCAACTTGGATTTTGGAATTTGCAAGCGGCGTGCCTAGCCGCTGAGACGCTCTGCCGCGATAATAGCGGACCACGGCTCCGGACCCCTGGGGCCATGTGGAAGGGACAGTTCCACGATTGTGGACTTTTAATGCATGACGGCATTGTTTTGTTCCTCCATGCAACCCACCAAGGGGAATGATATACATGCACGCAGTTTAACAGCACCCACTGTGGAAATAACGAACTACCTTACCCAGAAGGCAACTTACCAATGAAACTACAAAGACGGGATATTAAAGGTCAAGTTCAATCAGCTGTAAACGACGCGCATGGCCAGTGAGCAAGAGCGTGTTGCCCGAAACATGTATGACAATCTGTGTTGGGGGAAGGAACACGTTGACTCCTGCTCCCTCAATAAATGAAAGGAGAAACTTCTACTTTTGTGGCGTCTCGCATTGGGCAACTTGGATTTTGGAATTTGCAAGCGGCGTGCCTAGCCGCTGAGAAGCTCTGCAGCGATAATAGCGGACCACGGCTCCGGACCCCTGGGGCCATGTGGAAGTGGCAGTTCCACTATTGCGGGACTTTTAATGCATGACGGTGTTGTTTTGTTCCTCCATGCAACCCACCAAGGGGAATGATATACATGCACGCAGTTTAACAGCACCCACTGTGGAAATAACGAACTACTTTACCCAGAAGGCAACTTACCAATGAAACTACAAAGACGGGATATTAAAGGTCAAGTTCAATCTGCTGTAAACGATGCGCATGGCCAGTGAGCAAGGGCGTGTTGCCCGAAACCGGTATGGCAATCTGTGTTGGGGGAATGAACACGTTGACTCCTGCTCCCTCAATAAATGAAAGGAGAAACTTCACTTGTGTGGCGTCTCGCATTGGGCAACTTGGATTTTGAAATTTGCAAGCGGCGTGCCTAGCCGCTGAGATGCTTTGCCGCGATAATAGCGGACCACGGCTCCGAACCCCTGGGGCCATGTGGAAGTGGCAGTTCCACTATTGCGGGACTTTTAATGCATGACGGCGTTGTTTTGTTCCTCCATGCAACCCACCAAGGGGAATGATAAACATGCACGCAGTTTAACAGCACCCACTGTGGAAATAACGAACTACCTTACCCAGAAGGCAACTTACCAATGAAACTACAAAGACGGGATATCAAAGGTCAAGTTCAATCAGCTGTAAATGACGCGCATGGCCAGTGAGCAAGGGCGTGTTGCCCGAAACCGGTATGGCAATCTGTGTTGGGGGAATGAACATGTTGACTCCTGCTCCCTCAATAAATGAAAGGAGAAACTTCTACTTGTGTGGCGTCTCGCATTGGGCAACTTGGATTTTGGATTTTCAAGCGGCGTGCCTAGCCTCTGAGACTCTCTGCCGCGATAATAGCGGACCACGGCTCCGGAACCCTGGGGCCATGTGGAAGTGGCAGTTCCACTATTGCGGGACTTTTAATGCATGACGGCGTTGTTTTGTTCCTCCATGCAACCCACCAAGGGGAATCAGATACATGCACGCAGTTTAACAGCACCCACTGTGGAAATAACGAACTACCTTACCCAGAGGGCAACTTACCAATGAAACTACAAAGACGGGATATTAAAGGTCAAGTTCATTCAGCTGTAAACGACGCGCATGGCCAGTGAGCAAGGGCGTTTTGCCCGAAACCGGTATGGCAATCTGTGTTGGGGGAACGAACACGTTGACTCCTGCTCCCTCAATAAATGAAAGGAGAAACTTCTACTTGTGTAGCGTCTCGCATTGGGCAACTTGGATTTTGGAATTTGCAAGTGGCGTGCCTAGCCGCTGAGATGCTCTGCCGCGATAATAGTGGACCACGGCTCCGGACCCCTGGGGCCATGTGGAAGTGGCAGTTCCACTATTGCGGGACTTTTAAGGCATGACGGCGTTGTTTTGTTCCTCCATGCAACCCACCAAGGGGAATTATATACATGCACGCAGTTTAACAGCACCCACTGTGGAAACAACGAACTACCTTACCCACAAGGCAACTTACCAATGAAACTGTAAAGACGGGATATTAAAGGTAAAGTTCATTCAGCTGTAAACGACGCGCATGGCCAGTGAGCAAGGGCGTGTTGCCCGAAACCGGTATGGCAATCTGTGTTGGGGGAATGAACACGTTGACTCCTGCTCCCTCAATAAATGAAAGGAGAAAGTTCTACTTGTGTGGCGTCTCGCCTTGGGCAACTTGGATTTTGGAATTTGCAAGCGGCGTGCCTAGCCGCTGAGACGCTCTGCCGCGATAATAGTGGACCACGGCTCCGGACCCCTGGGGCCATGTGGAAGTGGCAGTTCCACTATTGCGGGACTTTTAATGCATGACGGCGTTGTTTTGTTCCTCCATGCAACCCACCAAGGGGAATGATATACATGCACGCAGTTTAACAGCACCCACTGTGGAAATAACGAACTACCTTACCCAGAGGGCAACTTACCAATGAAACTACAAAGACGGGATATTAAAGGTCAAGTTCATTCAGCTGTAAACGACGCGCATGGCCAGTGAGCAAGGGCGTGTTGCCCGAAACCGGTATGGCAATCTGTGTTGGGGGAATGAACACGTTGACTCCTGCTCCCTCAATAAATGAAAGGAGAAAGTTCTACTTGTGTGGCGTCTCGCATTGGGCAACTTGGATTTTGGAATTTGCAAGTGGCGTGCCTAGCCGCTGAGGCGCTCTGCCGCGATAATAGCGGACCACGGCTCCGAACCCCTGGGGCCATGTGGAAGTGGCAGTTCCACTATTGCGGGACTTTTAATGCATGACGGCGTTGTTTTGTTCATCCATGCAACCCACCAAGGGGAATGAAATACATGCACGCAGTTTAACAGCACCCACTGTGGAAATAACGAACTACCTTACCCAGAAGGCAACTTCCAATGAAACTACAAAGACGGGATATTAAAGGTCAAGTTCAATCAGCTGTAAACGACGCGCATGGCCAGTGAGCAAGGGCGTGTTGCCCGAAACCGGTATGGCAATCTGTGTTGGGGGAATGAACACGTTGACTCCTGCTCCCTCAATAAATGAAAGGAGAAACTTCTACTTGTGTGGCGTCTCGCATTGGGCAACTTGGATTTTGGAATTTGCAAGCGGCGTGCCTAGCCACTGAGACGCTCTGCCGCGATAATAGCGGACCACGGCTCCGGACCCCTGGGGCCATGTGGAAGGGACAGTTCCACGATTGCGGGACTTTTAATGCATGACGGCGTTGTTTTGTTCCTCCATGCAACCCACCAAGGGGAATGATATACATGTACGCAGTTTAACAGCACGCACTGTGGTGATAACGAACTACCTTACCCAGAAGGCAACTTACGAATGAAACTACAAAGACGGGATATTAAAGGTCAAGTTCAATCAGCTGTAAACAACGTGCATGGCCAGTGAGCAAGGGCGTGTTGTCCGATACCGGTATGGCAATCTGTGTCGGGGGAATGAACACGTTGATTCCTGCTCCCTCAATAAATGAAAGGAGAAACTTCTACTTGTGTGGCGTCTCGCATTGGGCAACTTGGATTTTGGAATTTGCAAGCGGCGTGCCTAGCCGCTGAGACGCACTGCCGCGATAATAGCGGACCACGGCTCCGGACCCCTGGGGCCATGTGGAAGGGACAGTTCCACGATTGCGGACTTTTAATGCATGACGGCGTTGTTTTGTTCCTCCATGCAACCCACCAAGGGGAATGATATACATGCAAGCAGTTTAACAGCACCCACTGTGGAAATAACGAACTACCTTACCCAGAAGGCAACTTACCAATGAAACTACAAAGACGGGATATTAAAGGTCAAGTTCAATCAGCTGTAAACGACGCGCATGGCCAGTGAGCAAGGGCGTGTTGCCCGAAACCGGTATGGCAATCTGTGTTGGGGGAATGAACACGTTGATTCCTGCTCCCTCAATAAATGAAAGGAGAAACTTCTACTTGTGTGGCGTCTCGCATTGGGCAACTTGGATTTTGGAATTTGCAAGCGGCGTGCCTAGCCGCTGAGACGCTCTGCCGCGATAATAGCGGACCACGGCTCCGGACCCCTGGGGCCATGTGGAAGGGACAGTTCCACGATTGTGGACTTTTAATGCATGACGGCATTGTTTTGTTCCTCCATGCAACCCACCAAGGGGAATGATATACATGCACGCAGTTTAACAGCACCCACTGTGGAAATAACGAACTACCTTACCCAGAAGGCAACTTACCAATGAAACTACAAAGACGGGATATTAAAGGTCAAGTTCAATCAGCTGTAAACGACGCGCATGGCCAGTGAGCAAGAGCGTGTTGCCCGAAACATGTATGACAATCTGTGTTGGGGGAAGGAACACGTTGACTCCTGCTCCCTCAATAAATGAAAGGAGAAACTTCTACTTTTGTGGCGTCTCGCATTGGGCAACTTGGATTTTGGAATTTGCAAGCGGCGTGCCTAGCCGCTGAGAAGCTCTGCAGCGATAATAGCGGACCACGGCTCCGGACCCCTGGGGCCATGTGGAAGTGGCAGTTCCACTATTGTGGGACTTTTAATGCATGACGGTGTTGTTTTGTTCCTCCATGCAACCCACCAAGGGGAATGATATACATGCACGCAGTTTAACAGCACCCACTGTGGAAATAACGAACTACTTTACCCAGAAGGCAACTTACCAATGAAACTACAAAGACGGGATATTAAAGGTCAAGTTCAATCTGCTGTAAACGATGCGCATGGCCAGTGAGCAAGGGCGTGTTGCCCGAAACCGGTATGGCAATCTGTGTTGGGGGAATGAACACGTTGACTCCTGCTCCCTCAATAAATGAAAGGAGAAACTTCACTTGTGTGGCGTCTCGCATTGGGCAACTTGGATTTTGGAATTTGCAAGCGGCGTGCCTAGCCGCTGAGATGCTTTGCCGCGATAATAGCGGACCACGGCTCCGAACCCCTGGGGCCATGTGGAAGTGGCAGTTCCACTATTGCGGGACTTTTAATGCATGACGGCGTTGTTTTGTTCCTCCATGCAACCCACCAAGGGGAATGATAAACATGCACGCAGTTTAACAGCACCCACTGTGGAAATAACGAACTACCTTACCCAGAAGGCAACTTACCAATGAAACTACAAAGACGGGATATCAAAGGTCAAGTTCAATCAGCTGTAAACGACGCGCATGGCCAGTGAGCAAGGGCGTGTTGCCCGAAACCGGTATGGCAATCTGTGTTGGGGGAATGAACATGTTGACTCCTGCTCCCTCAATAAATGAAAGGAGAAACTTCTACTTGTGTGGCGTCTCGCATTGGGCAACTTGGATTTTGGATTTTCAAGCGGCGTGCCTAGCCTCTGAGACGCTCTGCCGCGATAATAGCGGACCACGGCTCCGGAACCCTGGGGCCATGTGGAAGTGGCAGTTCCACTATTGCGGGACTTTTAATGCATGACGGCGTTGTTTTGTTCCTCCATGCAACCCACCAAGGGGAATCATATACATGCACGCAGTTTAACAGCACCCACTGTGGAAATAACGAACTACCTTACCCAGAGGGCAACTTACCAATGAAACTACAAAGACGGGATATTAAAGGTCAAGTTCATTCAGCTGTAAACGACGCGCATGGCCAGTGAGCAAGGGCGTTTTGCCCGAAACCGGTATGGCAATCTGTGTTGGGGGAACGAACACGTTGACTCCTGCTCCCTCAATAAATGAAAGGAGAAACTTCTACTTGTGTAGCGTCTCGCATTGGGCAACTTGGATTTTGGAATTTGCAAGTGGCGTGCCTAGCCGCTGAGATGCTCTGCCGCGATAATAGTGGACCACGGCTCCGGACCCCTGGGGCCATGTGGAAGTGGCAGTTCCACTATTGCGGGACTTTTAAGGCATGACGGCGTTGTTTTGTTCCTCCATGCAACCCACCAAGGGGAATTATATACATGCACGCAGTTTAACAGCACCCACTGTGGAAACAACGAACTACCTTACCCACAAGGCAACTTACCAATGAAACTACAAAGACGGGATATTAAAGGTCAAGTTCAATCAGCTGTAAACGACGCGCATGGCCAGTAAGCAAGGGAGTGTTGCCCGAAACCGGTATGGCAATCTGTGTTGGGGGAATGAACACGTTGATTCCTGCTCCCTCAATAAATGAAAGGAGAAACTTCTACTTGTGTGGCGTCTCGCATTGGGTAACTTGGATTTTGGAATTTGCAAGCGGCGTGCCTAGCCGCTGAGACGCTCTGCCGCGATAATAGGGGACCACGGCTCCGGACCCCTGGGGCCATGTGCAAGTGGCAGTTCTACTATTGCCGGACTTTTAATGCATGACGGCGTTGTTTTGTTCCTCCATGCAACCCACCAAGGGGAATGATATACATGCACGCAGTTTAACAGCACCCACTGTGGAAATAACGAACTACCTTACCCAGAGGGCAACTTACCAATGAAACTGTAAAGACGGGATATTAAAGGTAAAGTTCATTCAGCTGTAAACGACGCGCATGGCCAGTGAGCAAGGGCGTGTTGCCCGAAACCGGTATGGCAATCTGTGTTGGGGGAATGAACACGTTGACTCCTGCTCCCTCAATAAATGAAAGGAGAAAGTTCTACTTGTGTGGCGTCTCGCCTTGGGCAACTTGGATTTTGGAATTTGCAAGCGGCGTGCCTAGCCGCTGAGACGCTCTGCCGCGATAATAGTGGACCACGGCTCCGGACCCCTGGGGCCATGTGGAAGTGGCAGTTCCACTATTGCGGGACTTTTAATGCATGACGGCGTTGTTTTGTTCCTCCATGCAACCCACCAAGGGGAATGATATACATGCACGCAGTTTAACAGCACCCACTGTGGAAATAACGAACTACCTTACCCAGAGGGCAACTTACCAATGAAACTACAAAGACGGGATATTAAAGGTCAAGTTCATTCAGCTGTAAACGACGCGCATGGCCAGTGAGCAAGGGCGTGTTGCCCGAAACCGGTATGGCAATCTGTGTTGGGGGAATGAACACGTTGACTCCTGCTCCCTCAATAAATGAAAGGAGAAAGTTCTACTTGTGTGGCGTCTCGCATTGGGCAACTTGGATTTTGGAATTTGCAAGTGGCGTGCCTAGCCGCTGAGGCGCTCTGCCGCGATAATAGCGGACCACGGCTCCGAACCCCTGGGGCCATGTGGAAGTGGCAGTTCCACTATTGCGGGACTTTTAATGCATGACGGCGTTGTTTTGTTCTTCCATGCAACCCACCAAGGGGAATGAAATACATGCACGCAGTTTAACAGCACCCACTGTGGAAATAACGAACTACCTTACCCAGAAGGCAACTTCCAATGAAACTACAAAGACGGGATATTAAAGGTCAAGTTCAATCAGCTGTAAACGACGCGCATGGCCAGTGAGCAAGGGCGTGTTGCCCGAAACCGGTATGGCAATCTGTGTTGGGGGAATGAACACGTTGACTCCTGCTCCCTCAATAAATGAAAGGAGAAACTTCTACTTGTGTGGCGTCTCGCATTGGGCAACTTGGATTTTGGAATTTGCAAGCGGCGTGCCTAGCCGCTGAGACGCTCTGCCGCGATAATAGCGGACCACGGCTCCGGACCCCTGGGGCCATGTGGAAGGGACAGTTCCACGATTGCGGGACTTTTAATGCATGACGGCGTTGTTTTGTTCCTCCATGCAACCCACCAAGGGGAATGATATACATGTACGCAGTTTAACAGCACGCACTGTGGTGATAACGAACTACCTTACCCAGAAGGCAACTTACGAATGAAACTACAAAGACGGGATATTAAAGGTCAAGTTCAATCAGCTGTAAACAACGTGCATGGCAAGTGAGCAAGGGCGTGTTGTCCGATACCGGTATGGCAATCTGTGTCGGGGGAATGAACACGTTGATTCCTGCTCCCTCAATAAATGAAAGGAGAAACTTCTACTTGTGTGGCGTCTCGCATTGGGCAACTTGGATTTTGGAATTTGCAAGCGGCGTGCCTAGCCGCTGAGACGCACTGCCGCGATAATAGCGGACCACGGCTCCGGACCCCTGGGGCCATGTGGAAGGGACAGTTCCACGATTGCGGACTTTTAATGCATGACGGCGTTGTTTTGTTCCTCCATGCAACCCACCAAGGGGAATGATATACATGCAAGCAGTTTAACAGCACCCACTGTGGAAATAACGAACTACCTTACCCAGAAGGCAACTTACCAATGAAACTACAAAGACGGGATATTAAAGGTCAAGTTCAATCAGCTGTAAACGACGCGCATGGCCAGTGAGCAAGGGCGTGTTGCCCGAAACCGGTATGGCAATCTGTGTTGGGGGAATGAACACGTTGATTCCTGCTCCCTCAATAAATGAAAGGAGAAACTTCTACTTGTGTGGCGTCTCGCATTGGGCAACTTGGATTTTGGAATTTGCAAGCGGCGTGCCTAGCCGCTGAGACGCTCTGCCGCGATAATAGCGGACCACGGCTCCGGACCCCTGGGGCCATGTGGAAGGGACAGTTCCACGATTGTGGACTTTTAATGCATGACGGCATTGTTTTGTTCCTCCATGCAACCCACCAAGGGGAATGATATACATGCACGCAGTTTAACAGCACCCACTGTGGAAATAACGAACTACCTTACCCAGAAGGCAACTTACCAATGAAACTACAAAGACGGGATATTAAAGGTCAAGTTCAATCAGCTGTAAACGATGCGCATGGCCAGTGAGCAAGAGCGTGTTGCCTGAAACATGTATGACAATCTGTGTTGGGGGAAGGAACACGTTGACTCCTGCTCCCTCAATAAATGAAAGGAGAAACTTCTACTTTTGTGGCGTCTCGCATTGGGCAACTTGGATTTTGGAATTTGCAAGCGGCGTGCCTAGCCGCTGAGAAGCTCTGCAGCGATAATAGCGGACCACGGCTCCGGACCCCTGGGGCCATGTGGAAGTGGCAGTTCCACTATTGCGGGACTTTTAATGCATGACGGTGTTGTTTTGTTCCTCCATGCAACCCACCAAGGGGAATGATATACATGCACGCAGTTTAACAGCACCCACTGTGGAAATAACAAACTACTTTACCCAGAAGGCAACTTACCAATGAAACTACAAAGACGGGATATTAAAGGTCAAGTTCAATCAGCTGTAAACGATGCGCATGGCCAGTGAGCAAGGGCGTGTTGCCCGAAACCGGTATGGCAATCTGTGTTGGGGGAATGAACACGTTGACTCCTGCTCCCTCAATAAATGAAAGGAGAAACTTCACTTGTGTGGCGTCTCGCATCGGGCAACTTGGATTTTGGAATTTGCAAGCGGCGTGCCTAGCCGCTGAGATGCTCTGCCGAGATAATAGCGGACCACGGCTCCGGACCCCTGGGGCCATGTGGAAGTGGCAGTTCCACTATGGCGGGAGTTTTAATGCATGACGGCGTTGTTTTTTTCCTCCATGCAACCCACCAAGGGGAATGATATACATGCACGCAGTTTAACAGCACCCACTGTGGAAATAACGAACTACCTTACCCAGAAGGCAACTTACCAATGAAACTACAAAGACGGGATATTAAAGGTCAAGTTCAATCAGCTGTAAACGACGCGCATGGCCAGTGAGCAAGGGCGTGTTGCCCGAAACCGGTATGGCAATCTGTGTTGGGGGAATGAACACGTTGATTCCTGCTCCCTCAATAAATGAAAGGAGAAACTTCTACTTGTGTGGCGTCTCGCATTGGGCAACTTGGATTTTGGAATTTGCAAGCGGCGTGCCTAGCCGCTGAGACGCTCTGCCGCGATAATAGCGGACCACGGCTCCGGACCCCTGGGGCCATGTGGAAGGGACAGTTCCACGATTGTGGACTTTTAATGCATGACGGCATTGTTTTGTTCCTCCATGCAACCCACCAAGGGGAATGATATACATGCACGCAGTTTAACAGCACCCACTGTGGAAATAACGAACTACCTTACCCAGAAGGCAACTTACCAATGAAACTACAAAGACGGGATATTAAAGGTCAAGTTCAATCAGCTGTAAACGATGCGCATGGCCAGTGAGCAAGAGCGTGTTGCCTGAAACATGTATGACAATCTGTGTTGGGGGAAGGAACACGTTGACTCCTGCTCCCTCAATAAATGAAAGGAGAAACTTCTACTTTTGTGGCGTCTCGCATTGGGCAACTTGGATTTTGGAATTTGCAAGCGGCGTGCCTAGCCGCTGAGAAGCTCTGCAGCGATAATAGCGGACCACGGCTCCGGACCCCTGGGGCCATGTGGAAGTGGCAGTTCCACTATTGCGGGACTTTTAATGCATGACGGTGTTGTTTTGTTCCTCCATGCAACCCACCAAGGGGAATGATATACATGCACGCAGTTTAACAGCACCCACTGTGGAAATAACAAACTACTTTACCCAGAAGGCAACTTACCAATGAAACTACAAAGACGGGATATTAAAGGTCAAGTTCAATCAGCTGTAAACGATGCGCATGGCCAGTGAGCAAGGGCGTGTTGCCCGAAACCGGTATGGCAATCTGTGTTGGGGGAATGAACACGTTGACTCCTGCTCCCTCAATAAATGAAAGGAGAAACTTCACTTGTGTGGCGTCTCGCATCGGGCAACTTGGATTTTGGAATTTGCAAGCGGCGTGCCTAGCCGCTGAGATGCTCTGCCGCGATAATAGCGGACCACGGCTCCGGACCCCTGGGGCCATGTGGAAGTGGCAGTTCCACTATGGCGGGAGTTTTAATGCATGACGGCGTTGTTTTTTTCCTCCATGCAACCCACCAAGGGGAATGATATACATGCACGCAGTTTAACAGCACCCACTGTGGAAATAACGAACTACCTTACCCAGAAGGCAACTTACCAATGAAACTACAAAGACGGGATATTAAAGGTCAAGTTCAATCAGCTGTAAACGACGCGCATGGCCAGTGAGCAAGGGCGTGTTGCCCGAAACCGGTATGGCAATCTGTGTTGGGGGAATGAACACGTTGATTCCTGCTCCCTCAATAAATGAAAGGAGAAACTTCTACTTGTGTGGCGTCTCGCATTGGGCAACTTGGATTTTGGAATTTGCAAGCGGCGTGCCTAGCCGCTGAGACGCTCTGCCGCGATAATAGCGGACCACGGCTCCGGACCCCTGGGGCCATGTGGAAGGGACAGTTCCACGATTGCGGACTTTTAATGCATGACGGCATTGTTTTGTTCCTCCATGCAACCCACCAAGGGGAATGATATACATGCACGCAGTTTAACAGCACCCACTGTGGAAATAACGAACTACCTTACCCAGAAGGCAACTTACCAATGAAACTACAAAGACGGGATATTAAAGGTCAAGTTCAATCAGCTGTAAACGACGCGCATGGCCAGTGAGCAAGAGCGTGTTGCCCGAAACATGTATGACAATCTGTGTTGGGGGAAGGAACACGTTGACTCCTGCTCCCTCAATAAATGAAAGGAGAAACTTCTACTTTTGTGGCGTCTCGCATTGGGCAACTTGGATTTTGGAATTTGCAAGCGGCGTGCCTAGCCGCTGAGAAGCTCTGCCGCGATAATAGCGGACCACGGCTCCGGACCCCTGGGGTCATGTGGAAGTGGCAGTTCCACTATTGCGGGACTT
Source organism: Triturus cristatus (assembly GCF_964204655.1). Classification (NCBI taxonomy): domain Eukaryota; kingdom Metazoa; phylum Chordata; class Amphibia; order Caudata; family Salamandridae; genus Triturus; species Triturus cristatus. Next base: position 196,413,548 of record NC_140579.1, read on the forward strand.
TTAATGCATGACGGTGTTGTTTTGTTCCTCCATGCAACCCACCAAGGGGAATGATATACATGCACGCAGTTTAACAGCACCCACTGTGGAAATAACGAACTACTTTACCCAGAAGGCAACTTACCAATGAAACTACAAAGACGGGATATTAAAGGTCAAGTTCAATCAGCTGTAAACGATGCGCATGGCCAGTGAGCAAGGGCGTGTTGCCCGAAACCGGTATGGCAATCTGTGTTGGGGGAATGAACACGTTGACTCCTGCTCCCTCAATAAATGAAAGGAGAAACTTCACTTGTGTGGCGTCTCGCATTGGGCAACTTGGATTTTGGAATTTGCAAGCGGCGTGCCTAGCCGCTGAGATGCTCTGCCGCGATAATAGCGGACCACGGCTCCGGACCCCTGGGGCCATGTGGAAGTGGCAGTTCCACTATTGCGGGAGTTTTAATGCATGACGGCGTTGTTTTTTTCCTCCATGCAACCCACCAAGGGGAATGATATACATGCACGCAGTTTAACAGCACCCACTGTGGAAATAACGAACTACCTTACCCAGAAGGCAACTTACAAATGAAACTACAAAGACGGGATATTAAAGGTCAAGTTAAATCAGCTTTAAACGACGCGCATGGCCAGTGAGCAAGGGCGTGTTGCCCGAAACCGGTATCGCAATCTGTGTTGTGGGAATGAACACGTTGACTCCTGCTCCCTCAATAAATGAAAGGAGAAACTTCTACTTGTGTGGCGTCTCGCATTTTGCAACTTGGATTTTGGAATTTGCAAGCGGCGTGCCTAGCCGCTGAGACGCTCTGCCGCGATAATAGCGGACCACGGCTCCGGACCCCTGGGGCCATGTGGAAGTGGCAGTTCCACTATTGCGGGACTTTTAATGCATGATGGCGTTGTTTTGTTCCTCCATGCAACCCACCAACTGGAATGATATACATGCACGCAGTTTAACAGCATCCACTGTGGAAATAACGAACTACCTTACCCAGAAGGCAACTTACCAATGAAACTACAAAGACGGGATATTAAAGGTCAAGTTCAATCAGCTGTAAACGACGCGCATGGCCAGTGAGCAAGGGCGTGTTGCCCGAAACCGGTATGGCAATCTGTGTTGGGGGAATGAACACGTTGACTCCTGCTCCCTCAATAAATGAAAGGAGAAACTTCTACTTGTGTGGCGTCTCGCATTGGGCAACTTGGATTTTGGAATTTGCAAGCAGCGTGCCTAGCCTCTGAGACGCTCTGCCACGATAATAGCGGACCATGGCTCCGGACCTCTGGGGCCATGTGGAAGTGGCAGTTCCACTATTGCGGGAGTTTTAATGCATGACGGCGTTGTTTTGTTCCTCCATGCAACCCACCAAGGGGAATGATATACATGCACGCAGTTTAACAGCACCCACTGTGGAAATAACGAACTACCTTACCCAGAAGGGAACTTACCAATGAAACTACAAAGATGGGATATTAAAGGTCAAGTTCAATCAGCTGTAAACGACGCGCATGGCCAGTGAGCAAGGGCGTGTTGCCCGAAACCGGTATGGCAATCTGTGTGGGGGGAATGAACACGTTGACTCCTGCTCCCTCAATAAATGAAAGGAGAAACTTCTACTTGTGTGGCGTCTCGCATTGGGCAACTTGGGTTTTGGAGTTTGCAAGCGGCGTGCCTAGCCGCTGAGACGCTCTGCCGCGATAATAGCGGACCACGGCTCCGGACCCCTGGGGCCATGTGGAAGGGACAGTTCCACGATTGCAGACTTTTAATGCATGACGGCATTGTTTTGTTCCTCCATGCAACCCACCAAGGGGAATGATATACATGCACGCAGTTTAACAGCACCCACTGTGGAAAAAACGAACTACCTTAAGCAGAAGGCAACTTACCAATGAAACTACAAAGACGGGATATTAAAGGTCAAGTTCAATCAGCTGTAAACGACGCGCATGGCCAGTGAGCAAGGGCGTGTTGCCCGAAACATGTATGACAATCTGTGTTGGGGGAAGGAACACGTTGACTCCTGCTCCCTCAATAAATGAAAGGAGAAACTACTACTTTTGTGGCGTCTCGCATTGGGCAACTTGGATTTTGGAATTTGCAAGCGGCGTGCCTAGCCGCTGAGAAGCTCTGCCGCGATAATAGCGGACCACGGCTCCGGACCCCTGGGGCCATGTGGAAGTGGCAGTTCCACTATTGCGGGACTTTTAATGCATGACGGTGTTGTTTTGTTCCTCCATGCAACCCACCAAGGGAAATGATATACATGCACGCAGTTTAACAGCACCCACTGTGGAAATAACGAACTACTTTACCCAGAAGGCAACTTACCAATGAAACTACAAAGACGGGATATTAAAGGTCAAGTTCAATCAGCTGTAAACGATGCGCATGGCCAGTGAGCAAGGGCGTGTTGCCCGAAACCGGTATGGCAATCTGTGTTGGGGGAATGAACACGTTGACTCCTGCTCCCTCAATAAATGAAAGGAGAAACTTCACTTGTGTGGCGTCTCGCATTGGGCAACTTGGATTGTGGAATTTGCAAGCGGCGTGCCTAGCCGCTGAGACGCTCTGCCGCGATAATAGCGGACCACGGCTCCGGACCCCTGGGGCCATGTGGAAGTGGCAGTTCCACTATTGCGGGAGTTTTAATGCATGACGGCGTTGTTTTTTTCCTCCATGCAACCCACCAAGGGGAATGATATACATGCACGCAGTTTAACAGCACCCACTGTGGAAATAACGAACTACCTTACCCAGAAGGCAACTTACAAATGAAACTACAAAGACGGGATATTAAAGGTCAAGTTAAATCAGCTGTAAACGACGCGCATGGCCAGTGAGCAAGGGCGTGTTGCCCGAAACCGGTATCGCAATCTGTGTTGTGGGAATGAACACGTTGACTCCTGCTCCCTCAATAAATGAAAGGAGAAACTTCTACTTGTGTGGCGTCTCGCATTTTGCAACTTGGATTTTGGAATTTGCAAGCGGCGTGCCTAGCCGCTGAGACGCTCTGCCGCGATAATAGCGGACCACGGCTCCGGACCCCTGGGGCCATGTGGAAGTAGCAGTTCCACTATTGCGGGACTTTTAATGCATGACGGCGTTGTTTTGTTCCTCCATGCAACCCACCAACTGGAATGATATACATGCACGCAGTTTAACAGCATCCACTGTGGAAATAACGAACTACCTTACCCAGAAGGCAACTTACCAATGAAACTACAAAGACGGGATATTAAAGGTCAAGTTCAATCAGCTGTAAACGACGCGCATGGCCAGTGAGCAAGGGCGTGTTGCCCGAAACCGGTATGGCAATCTGTGTTGGGGGAATGAACACGTTGACTTCAGCTCCCTCAATAAATGAAAGGAGAAACTTCTACTTGTGTGGCGTCTCGCATTGGGCAACTTGGATTTTGGAATTTGCAAGCGGCGTGCCTAGCCGCTGAGACGCTCTGCCGCAATAATAGTGGACCACGGCTCCGGACCCCTGGGGCCATGTGGAAGTGGCAGTTCCACTATTGCGGGACTTTTAATGCATGACGGCGTTGTTTTGTTCCTCCATGCAACCCACCAAGGGGAATGATATACATGCACGCAGTTTAACAGCACCCACTGTGGAAATAACGAACTACCTTACCCAGAAGGGAACTTACCAATGAAACTACAAAGATGGGATATTAAAGGTCAAGTTCAATCAGCTGTAAATGACGCGGATGGCCAGTGAGCAAGGGCGTGTTGCCCGAAACCGGTATGGCAATCTGTGTTGGGGGAATGAACACGTTGACTCCTGCTCCCTCAATAAATGAAAGGAGAAACTTCTACTTGTGTGGCGTCTCGCATTGGGCAACTTGGATTTTGGAATTTGCAAGCGGCGTGCCTAGCCGCTGAGACACTCTGCCGCTATAATAGCGGACCATGGCTCCGGACCTCTGGCGCCATGTGGAAGTGGCAGTTCCACTATTGCGGGAGTTTTAATGCATGACGGCGTTGTTTTTTTCCTCCATGCAACCCACCAAGGGGAATGATATACATGCACGCAGTTTAACAGCACCCACTGTGGAAATAACGAACTACCTTACCCAGAAGGCAACTTACCAATGAAACTTCAAAGACGGGATATTAAAGGTCAAGTTCAATAAGCTGTAAACGACGCGCATGGCCAGTGAGCAAGGGCGTGTTGCCCGAAACCGGTATGGCAATCTGTGTTGGGGGAATGAACACGTTGACTCCTGCTCCCTCAATAAATGAAAGGAGAAACTTCTACTTGTGTGGCGTCTCGCATTGGGCAACTTTGATTTTGGAATTTGCAAGCGGCGTGCCTAGCCGCTGAGACGCTTTGCCGCGATAATAGCGGACCACGGCTCCGAACCCCTGGGGCCATGTGGAAGTGGCAGTTCCACTATTGCGGGACTTTTAATGCATGACGGCGTTGTTTTGTTCCTCCATGCAACCCACCAAGGGGAATGATATACATGCACGCAGTTTAACAGCACCCACTGTGGAAATAACGAACTACCTTACCCAGAAGGTAACTTACCAATGAAACTACAAAGACGGGATATCAAAGGTCAAGTTCAATCAGCTGTAAACGACGCGCATGGCCAGTGAGCAAGGGCGTGTTGCCTGAAACCGGTATGGCAATCTGTGTTGGGGGAATCAACACGTTGACTCCTGCTCCCTCAATAAATGAAAGGAGAAACTTCTACTTGTGTGGCGTCTCGCATTGGGCAACTTGGATTTTGGATTTTCAAGCGGCGTGCCTAGCCTCTGAGACGCTCTGCCGCGATAATAGCAGACCACGGATCCGGACCCCTGGGGCCATGTGGAAGTGGCAGTTCCACTATTGCGGGACTTTTAATGCATGACGGCGTTGTTTTGCTCCTCCATGCAACCCACCAAGGGGAATTATATACATGCACGCAGTTTAGCAGCACCCACTGTTGAAATAACGAACTACCTTACCCAGAGGGCAACTTACCAATGAAACTACAAAGACGGGATATTAAAGGTAAAGTTCATTCAGCTGTAAACGACGCGCATGGCCAGTGAGCAAGGGCGTGTTGCCCGAAACCGGTATGGCAATCTGTGTTGGGGGAATGAACACGTTGACTCCTGCTCCCTCAATAAATGAAAGGAGAAACTTCTACTTGTGTGGCGTCTCGCATTGGGCAACTTGGATTTTGGAATTTGCAAGCGGCGTGCCTAGCCGCTGAGACGCTCTGCCGCAATAATAGCGGACCACGGCTCCGGACCCCTGGGGCCATGTGGAAGTGGCAGTTCCACTATTGCGGGACTTTTAATGCATGATGGCGTTGTTTTGTTCCTCCATGCAACCCACCAAGGGGAATGATATACATTAACGCAGTTTAACAGCACCCACTGTGGAAATAACGAACTACCTTACCCAGAAGGCAACTTACCAATGAAACTACAAAGACGGGATATTAAAGGTCAAGTTCAATCAGCTGTAAACGACGCGCATGGCCAGTGAGCAAGGGCGTGTTGCCCGAAACCGGTATGGCAATCTGTGTTGGGGGAATGAACACGTTGACTCCTGCTCCCTCAATAAATGAAAGGAGAAACTTCTACTTGTGTGGCGTCTCGCATTGGGCAACTTGGATTTTGGAATTTGCAAGCAGCGTGCCTAGCCTCTGAGACGCTCTGCCGCGATAATAGCGGACCATGGCTCCGGACCTCTGGGGCCATGTGGAAGTGGCAGTTCCACTATTGCGGGAGTTTTAATGCATGACGGCGTTGTTTTGTTCCTCCATGCAACCCACCAAGGGGAATGATATACATGCACGCAGTTTAACAGCACCCACTGTGGAAATAACGAACTACCTTACCCAGAAGGGAACTTACCAATGAAACTACAAAGATGGGATATTAAAGGTCAAGTTCAATCAGCTGTAAACGACGCGCATGGCCAGTGAGCAAGGGCGTGTTGCCCGAAACCGGTATGGCAATCTGTGTTGGGGGAATGAACACGTTGACTCCTGCTCCCTCAATAAATGAAAGGAGAAACTTCTACTTGTGTGGCGTCTCGCATTGGGCAACTTGGATTTTGGAATTTGCAAGCAGCGTGCCTAGCCTCTGAGACGCTCTGCCGCGATAATAGCGGACCATGGCTCCGGACCTCTGGGGCCATGTGGAAGTGGCAGTTCCACTATTGCGGGAGTTTTAATGCATGACGGCGTTGTTTTTTTCCTCCATGCAACCCACCAAGGGGAATGATATACATGCACGCAGTTTAACAGCACCCACTGTGGAAATAACGAACTACCTTACCCAGAAGGCAACTTACCAATGAAACTAAAAAGACGGGATATTAAAGGTCAAGTTCAATAAGCTGTAAACGACGCGCATGGCCAGTGAGCAAGGGCGTGTGTCCCGAAACCGGTATGGCAATCTGTGTTGGGGGAATGAACACGTTGACTCCTGCTCCCTCAATAAATGAAAGGAGAAACTTCTACTTGTGTGGCGTCTCGCATTGGGCAACTTTGATTTTGGAATTTGCAAGCGGCGTGCCTAGCCGCTGAGACGCTTTGCCGCGATAATAGCGGACCACGGCTCCGAACCCCTGGGGCCATGTGGAAGTGGCAATTCCACTATTGCGGGACTTTTAATGCATGACGGCGTTGTTTTGTTCCTCCATGCAACCCACCAAGGGGAATGATATACATGCACGCAGTTTAACAGCACCCACTGTGGAAATAACGAACTACCTTACCCAGAAGGTAACTTACCAATGAAACTACAAAGACGGGATATCAAAGGTCAAGTTCAATCAGCTGTAAACGACGCGCATGGCCAGTGAGCAAGGGCGTGTTGCCTGAAACCGGTATGGCAATCTGTGTTGGGGGAATCAACACGTTGACTCCTGCTCCCTCAATAAATGAAAGGAGAAACTTCTACTTGTGTGTCGTCTCGCATTGGGCAACTTGGATTTTGGATTTTCAAGCGGCGTGCCTAGCCTCTGAGACGCTCTGCCGCGATAATAGCGGACCACGGCTCCGGACCCCTGGGGCCATGTGGAAGTGGCAGTTCCACTATTGCGGGACTTTTAATGCATGACGGCGTTGTTTTGCTCCTCCATGCAACCCACCAAGGGGAATTATATACATGGACGCAGTTTAGCAGCACCCACTGTTGAAATAACGAACTACCTTACCCAGAGGGCAACTTACCAATGAAACTACAAAGACGGGATATTAAAGGTCAAGTTCATTCAGCTGTAAACGACGCGCATGGCCAGTGAGCAAGGGCGTGTTGCCCGAAACCGGTATGGCAATCTGTGTTGGGGGAATGAACACGTTGACTCCTGCTCCCTCAATAAATGAAAGGAGAAACTTCTACTTGTGTGGCGTCTCGCATTGGGCAACTTGGATTTTGGAATTTGCAAGCGGCGTGCCTAGCCGCTGAGACGCTCTGCCGCAATAATAGCGGACCACGGCTCCGGACCCCTGGGGCCATGTGGAAGTGGCAGTTCCACTATTGCGGGACTTTTAATGCATGATGGCGTTGTTTTGTTCCTCCATGCAACCCACCAAGGGGAATGATATACATTAACGCAGTTTAACAGCACCCACTGTGGAAATAACGAACTACCTTACCCAGAAGGCAACTTACCAATGAAACTACAAAGACGGGATATTAAAGGTCAAGTTCAATCAGCTGTAAACGACGCGCATGGCCAGTGAGCAAGGGCGTGTTGCCCGAAACCGGTATGGCAATCTGTGTTGGGGGAATGAGCACGTTGACTCCTGCTCCCTCAATAAATGAAAGGAGAAACTTCTACTTGTGTGGCGTCTCGCATTGGGCAACTTGGATTTTGGAATTTGCAAGCAGCGTGCCTAGCCTCTGAGACGCTCTGCCGCGATAATAGCGGACGATGGCTCCGGACCTCTGTGGCCATGTGGAAGTGGCAGTTCCACTATTGCGGGAGTTTTAATGCATGACGGCGTTGTTTTTTTCCTCCATGCAACCCACCAAGGGGAATGATATACATGCACGCAGTTTAACAGCACCCACTGTGGAAATAACGAACTACCTTACCCAGAAGGCAACTTACCAATGAAACTACAAAGACGGGATATTAAAGGTCAAGTTCAATAAGCTGTAAACGACGCGCATGGCCAGTGAGCAAGGGCGTGTGTCCCGAAACCGGTATGGCAATCTGTGTTGGGGGAATGAACACGTTGACTCCTGCTCCCTCAATAAATGAAAGGAGAAACTTCTACTTGTGTGGCGTCTCGCATTGGGCAACTTTGATTTTGGAATTTGCAAGCGGCGTGCCTAGCCGCTGAGACGCTTTGCCGCGATAATAGCGGACCACGGCTCCGAACCCCTGGGGCCATGTGGAAGTGGCAGTTCCACTATTGCGGGACTTTTAATGCATGACGGCGTTGTTTTGTTCCTCCATGCAACCCACCAAGGGGAATGATATACACGCACGCAGTTTAACAGCACCCACTGTGGAAATAACGAACTACCTTACCCAGAAGGTAACTTACCAATGAAACTACAAAGACGGGATATCAAAGGTCAAGTTCAATCAGCTGTAAACGACGCGCATGGCCAGTGAGCAAGGGCGTGTTGCCCGAAACCGGTATGGCAATCTGTGTTGGGGGAATCAACACGTTGACTCCTGCTCCCTCAATAAATGAAAGGAGAAACTTCTACTTGTGTGGCGTCTCGCATTGGGCAACTTGGATTTTGGATTTTCAAGTGGCGTGCCTAGCCTCTGAGACGCTCTGCCGCGATAATAGCGGACCACGGCTCCGGACCCCTGGGGCCATGTGGAAGTGGCAGTTCCACTATTGCGGGACTTTTAATGCATGACGGCGTTGTTTTGCTCCTCCATGCAACTCACCAAGGGGAATTATATACACGCACGCAGTTTAACAGCACCCACTGTTGAAATAACGAACTACCTTACCCAGAGGGCAAATTTTACCAATGAAACTACAAAGACGGGACATTAAAGGTCAAGTTCATTCAGCTGTAAATGACGCGCATGGCCAGTGAGCAAGGGCGTGTTGCCTAAAACCGGTATGGCAATCTGTGTTGGGGGAATGAACACGTTGACTCCTGCTCCCTCAATAAATGAAAGGAGAAACTTCTACTTGTGTGGCGTCTCGCATTGGGCAACTTGGATATTGGAATTTGCAAGCAGCGTGCCTAGCCTCTGAGACGCTCTGCCACGATAATAGCGGACCATGGCTCAGGACCTCTGGGGCCATGTGGAAGTGGCAGTTCCACTATTGCGGGAGTTTTAATGCATGACGGCGTTGTTTTGTTCCTCCATGCAACCCACCAAGGGGAATGATATACATGCACGCAGTTTAACAGCACCCACTGTGGAAATAACGAACTACCTTACCCAGAAGGGAACTTACCAATGAAACTACAAAGATGGGATATTAAAGGTCAAGTTCAATCAGCTGTAAACGACGCGCATGGCCAGTGAGCAAGGGCGTGTTGCCCGAAACCGGTATGGCAATCTGTGTGGGGGGAATGAACACGTTGACTCCTGCTCCCTCAATAAATGAAAGGAGAAACTTCTACTTGTGTGGCGTCTCGCATTGGGCAACTTGGATTTTGGAGTTTGCAAGCGGCGTGCCTAGCCGCTGAGACGCTCTGCCGCGATAATAGCGGACCACGGCTCCGGACCCCTGGGGCCATGTGGAAGGGACAGTTCCACGATTGCAGACTTTTAATGCATGACGGCATTGTTTTGTTCCTCCATGCAACCCACCAAGGGGAATGATATACATGCACGCAGTTTAACAGCACCCACTGTGGAAATAACGAACTACCTTACCCAGAAGGCAACTTACCAATGAAACTACAAAGACGGGATATTAAAGGTCAAGTTCAATCAGCTGTAAACGACGCGCATGGCCAGTGAGCAAGGGCGTGTTGCCCGAAACATGTATGACAATCTGTGTTGGGGGAAGGAACACGTTGACTCCTGCTCCCTCAATAAATGAAAGGAGAAACTACTACTTTTGTGGCGTCTCGCATTGGGCAACTTGGATTTTGGAATTTGCAAGCGGCGTGCCTAGCCGCTGAGAAGCTCTGCCGCGATAATAGCGGACCACGGCTCCGGACCCCTGGGGCCATGTGGAAGTGGCAGTTCCACTATTGCGGGACTTTTAATGCATGACGGTGTTGTTTTGTTCCTCCATGCAACCCACCAAGGGGAATGATATACATGCACGCAGTTTAACAGCACCCACTGTGGAAATAACGAACTACTTTACCCAGAAGGCAACTTACCAATGAAACTACAAAGACGGGATATTAAAGGTCAAGTTCAATCAGCTGTAAACGATGCGCATGGCCAGTGAGCAAGGGCGTGTTGCCCGAAACCGGTATGGCAATCTGTGTTGGGGGAATGAACACGTTGACTCCTGCTCCCTCAATAAATGAAAGGAGAAACTTCACTTGTGTGGCGTCACGCATTGGGCAACTTGGATTGTGGAATTTGCAAGCGGCGTGCCTAGCCGCTGAGACGCTCTGCCGCGATAATAGCGGACCACGGCTCCGGACCCCTGGGGCCATGTGGAAGTGGCAGTTCCACTATTGCGGGAGTTTTAATGCATGACGGCGTTGTTTTTTTCCTCCATGCAACCCACCAAGGGGAATGATATACATGCACGCAGTTTAACAGCACCCACTGTGGAAATAACGAACTACCTTACCCAGAAGGCAACTTACAAATGAAACTACAAAGACGGGATATTAAAGGTCAAGTTAAATCAGCTGTAAACGACGCGCATGGCCAGTGAGCAAGGGCGTGTTGCCCGAAACCGGTATCGCAATCTGTGTTGTGGGAATGAACACGTTGACTCCTGCTCCCTCAATAAATGAAAGGAGAAACTTCTACTTGTGTGGCGTCTCGCATTTTGCAACTTGGATTTTGGAATTTGCAAGCGGCGTGCCTAGCCGCTGAGACGCTCTGCCGCGATAATAGCGGACCACGGCTCCGGACCCCTGGGGCCATGTGGAAGTGGCAGTTCCACTATTGCGGGACTTTTAATGCATGACGGCGTTGTTTTGTTCCTCCATGCAACCCACCAACTGGAATGATATACATGCACGCAGTTTAACAGCATCCACTGTGGAAATAACGAACTACCTTTCCCAGAAGGCAACTTACCAATGAAACTACAAAGACGGGATATTAAAGGTCAAGTTCAATCAGCTGTAAACGACGCGCATGGCCAGTGAGCAAGGGCGTGTTACCCGAAACCGGTATGGCAATCTGTGTTGGGGGAATGAACACGTTGACTTCAGCTCCCTCAATAAATGAAAGGAGAAACTTCTACTTGTGTGGCGTCTCGCATTGGGCAACTTGGATTTTGGAATTTGCAAGCGGCGTGCCTAGCCGCTGAGACGCTCTGCCGCAATAATAGCGGACCACGGCTCCGGACCCCTGGGGCCATGTGGAAGTGGCAGTTCCACTATTGCGGGACTTTTAATGCATGACGGCGTTGTTTTGTTCCTCCATGCAACCCACCAAGGGGAATGATATACATGCACGCAGTTTAACAGCACCCACTGTGGAAATAACGAACTACCTTACCCAGAAGGGAACTTACCAATGAAACTACAAAGATGGGATATTAAAGGTCAAGTTCAATCAGCTGTAAACGACGCGGATGGCCAGTGAGCAAGGGCGTGTTGCCCGAAACCGGTATGGCAATCTGTGTTGGGGGAATGAACACGTTGACTCCTGCTCCCTCAATAAATGAAAGGAGAAACTTCTACTTGTGTGGCGTCTCGCATTGGGCAACTTGGATTTTGGAATTTGCAAGCGGCGTGCCTAGCCGCTGAGACACTCTGCCGCTATAATAGCGGACCATGGCTCCGGACCTCTGGCGCCATGTGGAAGTGGCAGTTCCACTATTGCGGGAGTTTTAATGCATGACAGCGTTGTTTTTTTCCTCCATGCAACCCACCAAGGGGAATGATATACATGCACGCAGTTTAACAGCACCCACTGTGGAAATAACGAACTACCTTACCCAGAAGGCAACTTACCAATGAAACTTCAAAGACGGGATATTAAAGGTCAAGTTCAATAAGCTGTAAACGACGCGCATGGCCAGTGAGCAAGGGCGTGTTGCCTGAAACCGGTATGGCAATCTGTGTTGGGGGAATCAACACGTTGACTCCTGCTCCCTCAATAAATGAAAGGAGAAACTTCTACTTGTGTGGCGTCTCACATTGGGCAACTTGGATTTTGGATTTTCAAGCGGCGTGCCTAGCCTCTGAGACGCTCTGCCGCGATAATAGCAGACCACGGATCCGGACCCCTGGGGCCATGTGGAAGTGGCAATTCCACTATTGCGGGACTTTTAATGCATGACGGCGTTGTTTTGCTCCTCCATGCAACCCACCAAGGGGAATTATATACATGCACGCAGTTTAGCAGCACCCACTGTTGAAATAACGAACTACCTTACCCAGAGGGCAACTTACCAATGAAACTACAAAGACGGGATATTAAAGGTAAAGTTCATTCAGCTGTAAACGACGCGCATGGCCAGTGAGCAAGGGCGTGTTGCCCGAAACCGGTATGGCAATCTGTGTTGGGGGAATGAACACGTTGACTCCTGCTCCCTCAATAAATGAAAGGAGAAACTTCTACTTGTGTGGCGTCTCGCATTGGGCAACTTGGATTTTGGAATTTGCAAGCGGCGTGCCTAGCCGCTGAGACGCTCTGCCGCAATAATAGCGGACCACGGCTCCGGACCCCTGGGGCCATGTGGAAGTGGCAGTTCCACTATTGCGGGACTTTTAATGCATGATGGCGTTGTTTTGTTCCTCCATGCAACCCACCAAGGGGAATGATATACATTAACGCAGTTTAACAGCACCCACTGTGGAAATAACGAACTACCTTACCCAGAAGGCAACTTACCAATGAAACTACAAAGACGGGATATTAAAGGTCAAGTTCAATCAGCTGTAAACGACGCGCATGGCCAGTGAGCAAGGGCGTGTTGCCCGAAACCGGTATGGCAATCTGTGTTGGGGGAATGAACACGTTGACTCCTGCTCCCTCAATAAATGAAAGGAGAAACTTCTACTTGTGTGGCGTCTCGCATTGGGCAACTTGGATTTTGGAATTTGCAAGCAGCGTGCCTAGCCTCTGAGACGCTCTGCCGCGATAATAGCGGACCATGGCTCCGGACCTCTGGGGCCATGTGGAAGTGGCAGTTCCACTATTGCGGGAGTTTTAATGCATGACGGCGTTGTTTTGTTCCTCCATGCAACCCACCAAGGGGAATGATATACATGCACGCAGTTTAACAGCACCCACTGTGGAAATAACGAACTACCTTACCCAGAAGGGAACTTACCAATGAAACTACAAAGATGGGATATTAAAGGTCAAGTTCAATCAGCTGTAAACGACGCGCATGGCCAGTGAGCAAGGGCGTGTTGCCCGAAACCGGTATGGCAATCTGTGTTGGGGGAATGAACACGTTGACTCCTGCTCCCTCAATAAATGAAAGGAGAAACTTCTACTTGTGTGGCGTCTCGCATTGGGCAACTTGGATTTTGGAATTTGCAAGCAGCGTGCCTAGCCTCTGAGACGCTCTGCCGCGATAATAGCGGACCATGGCTCCGGACCTCTGGGGCCATGTGGAAGTGGCAGTTCCACTATTGCGGGAGTTTTAATGCATGACGGCGTTGTTTTTTTCCTCCATGCAACCCACCAAGGGGAATGATATACATGCACGCAGTTTAACAGCACCCACTGTGGAAATAACGAACTACCTTACCCAGAAGGCAACTTACCAATGAAACTAAAAAGACGGGATATTAAAGGTCAAGTTCAATAAGCTGTAAACGACGCGCATGGCCAGTGAGCAAGGGCGTGTGTCCCGAAACCGGTATGGCAATCTGTGTTGGGGGAATGAACACGTTGACTCCTGCTCCCTCAATAAATGAAAGGAGAAACTTCTACTTGTGTGGCGTCTCGCATTGGGCAACTTTGATTTTGGAATTTGCAAGCGGCGTGCCTAGCCGCTGAGACGCTTTGCCGCGATAATAGCGGACCACGGCTCCGAACCCCTGGGGCCATGTGGAAGTGGCAATTCCACTATTGCGGGACTTTTAATGCATGACGGCGTTGTTTTGTTCCTCCATGCAACCCACCAAGGGGAATGATATACATGCACGCAGTTTAACAGCACCCACTGTGGAAATAACGAACTACCTTACCCAGAAGGTAACTTACCAATGAAACTACAAAGACGGGATATCAAAGGTCAAGTTCAATGAGCTGTAAACGACGCGCATGGCCAGTGAGCAAGGGCGTGTTGCCCGAAACCGGTATGGCAATCTGTGTTGGGGGAATCAACACGTTGACTCCTGCTCCCTCAATAAATGAAAGGAGAAACTTCTACTTGTGTGGCGTCTCGCATTGGGCAACTTGGATTTTGGATTTTCAAGCGGCGTGCCTAGCCTCTGAGACGCTCTGCCGCGATAATAGCAGACCACGGATCCGGACCCCTGGGGCCATGTGGAAGTGGCAGTTCCACTATTGCGGGACTTTTAATGCATGACGGCGTTGTTTTGCTCCTCCATGCAACCCACCAAGGGGAATTATATACATGCACGCAGTTTAGCAGCACCCACTGTTGAAATAACGAACTACCTTACCCAGAGGGCAACTTACCAATGAAACTACAAAGACGGGATATTAAAGGTAAAGTTCATTCAGCTGTAAACGACGCGCATGGCCAGTGAGCAAGGGCGTGTTGCCCGAAACCGGTATGGCAATCTGTGTTGGGGGAATGAACACGTTGACTGCTGCTCCCTCAATAAATGAAAGGAGAAACTTCTACTTGTGTGGCGTCTCGCATTGGGCAACTTGGATTTTGGAATTTGCAAGCGGCGTGCCTAGCCGCTGAGACGCTCTGCCGCAATAATAGCGGACCACGGCTCCGGACCCCTGGGGCCATGTGGAAGTGGCAGTTCCACTATTGCGGGACTTTTAATGCATGATGGCGTTGTTTTGTTCCTCCATGCAACCCACCAAGGGGAATGATATACATTAACGCAGTTTAACAGCACCCACTGTGGAAATAACGAACTACCTTACCCAGAAGGCAACTTACCAATGAAACTACAAAGACGGGATATTAAAGGTCAAGTTCAATCAGCTGTAAACGACGCGCATGGCCAGTGAGCAAGGGCGTGTTGCCCGAAACCGGTATGGCAATCTGTGTTGGGGGAATGAACACGTTGACTCCTGCTCCCTCAATAAATGAAAGGAGAAACTTCTACTTGTGTGGCGTCTCGCATTGGGCAACTTGGATTTTGGAATTTGCAAGCAGCGTGCCTAGCCTCTGAGACGCTCTGCCGCGATAATAGCGGACCATGGCTCCGGACCTCTGGGGCCATGTGGAAGTGGCAGTTCCACTATTGCGGGAGTTTTAATGCATGACGGCGTTGTTTTGTTCCTCCATGCAACCCACCAAGGGGAATGATATACATGCACGCAGTTTAACAGCACCCACTGTGGAAATAACGAACTACCTTACCCAGAAGGGAACTTACCAATGAAACTACAAAGATGGGATATTAAAGGTCAAGTTCAATCAGCTGTAAACGACGCGCATGGCCAGTGAGCAAGGGCGTGTTGCCCGAAACCGGTATGGCAATCTGTGTTGGGGGAATGAACACGTTGACTCCTGCTCCCTCAATAAATGAAAGGAGAAACTTCTACTTGTGTGGCGTCTCGCATTGGGCAACTTGGATTTTGGAATTTGCAAGCAGCGTGCCTAGCCTCTGAGACGCTCTGCCGCGATAATAGCGGACCATGGCTCCGGACCTCTGGGGCCATGTGGAAGTGGCAGTTCCACTATTGCGGGAGTTTTAATGCATGACGGCGTTGTTTTTTTCCTCCATGCAACCCACCAAGGGGAATGATATACATGCACGCAGTTTAACAGCACCCACTGTGGAAATAACGAACTACCTTACCCAGAAGGCAACTTACCAATGAAACTAAAAAGACGGGATATTAAAGGTCAAGTTCAATAAGCTGTAAACGACGCGCATGGCCAGTGAGCAAGGGCGTGTGTCCCGAAACCGGTATGGCAATCTGTGTTGGGGGAATGAACACGTTGACTCCTGCTCCCTCAATAAATGAAAGGAGAAACTTCTACTTGTGTGGCGTCTCGCATTGGGCAACTTTGATTTTGGAATTTGCAAGCGGCGTGCCTAGCCGCTGAGACGCTTTGCCGCGATAATAGCGGACCACGGCTCCGAACCCCTGGGGCCATGTGGAAGTGGCAATTCCACTATTGCGGGACTTTTAATGCATGACGGCGTTGTTTTGTTCCTCCATGCAACCCACCAAGGGGAATGATATACATGCACGCAGTTTAACAGCACCCACTGTGGAAATAACGAACTACCTTACCCAGAAGGTAACTTACCAATGAAACTACAAAGACGGGATATCAAAGGTCAAGTTCAATGAGCTGTAAACGACGCGCATGGCCAGTGAGCAAGGGCGTGTTGCCCGAAACCGGTATGGCAATCTGTGTTGGGGGAATCAACACGTTGACTCCTGCTCCCTCAATAAATGAAAGGAGAAACTTCTACTTGTGTGGCGTCTCGCATTGGGCAACTTGGATTTTGGATTTTCAAGTGGCGTGCCTAGCCTCTGAGACGCTCTGCCGCGATAATAGCGGACCACGGCTCCGGACCCCTGGGGCCATGTGGAAGTGGCAGTTCCACTATTGCGGGACTTTTAATGCATGACGGCGTTGTTTTGCTCCTCCATGCAACCCACCAAGGGGAATTATATACACGCACGCAGTTTAACAGCACCCACTGTTGAAATAACGAACTACCTTACCCAGAGGGCAAATTTTACCAATGAAACTACAAAGACGGGACATTAAAGGTCAAGTTCATTCAGCTGTAAACGACGCGCATGGCCAGTGAGCAAGGGCGTGTTGCCTAAAACCGGTATGGCAATCTGTGTTGGGGGAATGAACACGTTGACTCCTGCTCCCTCAATAAATGAAAGGAGAAAGTTCTACTTGTGTGGCGTCTCGCATTGGGCAACTTGGATTTTGGAATTTGCAAGTGGCGTGCCTAGCCGCTGAGGCGCTCTGCCGCGATAATAGCGGACCACGGCTCCGAACCCCTGGGGCCATGTGGAAGTGGCAGTTCCACTATTGCGGGACTTTTAATGCATGACGGCGTTGTTTTGTTCCTCCATGCAACCCACCAACTGGAATGATATACATGCACGCAGTTTAACAGCATCCACTGTGGAAATAACGAACTACCTTACCCAGAAGGCAACTTACCAATGAAACTACAAAGACGGGATATTAAAGGTCAAGTTCAATCAGCTGTAAACGACGCGCATGGCCAGTGAGCAAGGCCGTGTTGCCCGAAACCGGTATGGCAATCTGTGTTGGGGGAATGAACACGTTGACTTCAGCTCCCTCAATAAATGAAAGGAGAAACTTCTACTTGTGTGGCGTCTCGCATTGGGCAACTTGGATTTTGGAATTTGCAAGCGGCGTGCCTAGCCGCTGAGACGCTCTGCCGCAATAATAGCGGACCACGGCTCCGGACCCCTGGGGCCATGTGGAAGTGGCAGTTCCACTATTGCGGGACTTTTAATGCATGACGGCGTTGTTTTGTTCCTCCATGCAACCCACCAAGGGGAATGATATACATGAACGCAGTTTAACAGCACCCACTGTGGAAATAACGAACTACCTTACCCAGAAGGCAACTTACCAATGAAACTACAAAGACGGGATATTAAAGGTCAAGTTCAATCAGCTGTAAACGACGCGCATGGCCAGTGAGCAAGGGCGTGTTGCCCGAAACCGGTATGGCAATCTGTGTTGGGGGAATGAACACGTTGACTCCTGCTCCCTCAATAAATGAAAGGAGAAACTTCTACTTGTGTGGCGTCTCGCATTGGGCAACTTGGATTTTGGAATTTGCAAGCAGCGTGCCTAGCCTCTGAGACGCTCTGCCGCGATAATAGCGGACCATAGCTCCGGACCTCTGGGGCCATGTGGAAGTGGCAGTTCCACTATTGCGGGAGTTTTAATGCATGACGGCGTTGTTTGGTTCCTCCATGCAACCCACCAAGGGGAATGATATACATGCACGCAGTTTAACAGCACCCACTGTGAAAATAACGAATTACCTTACCCAGAAGGGAACTTACCAATGAAACTACAAAGATGGGATATTAAAGGTCAAGTTCAATCAGCTGTAAACGACGCGCATGGCCAGTGAGCAAGGGCGTGTTGCCCGAAACCGGTATGGCAATCTGTGTTGGGGGAATGAACACGTTGACTCCTGCTCCCTCAATAAATGAAAGGAGAAACTTCTACTTGTGTGGCGTCTCGCATTGGGCAACTTTGATTTTGGAATTTGCAAGCGGCGTGCCTAGCCGCTGAGACGCTTTGCCGCGATAATAGCGGACCACGGCTCCGAACCCCTGGGGCCATGTGGAAGTGGCAGTTCCACTATTGCGGGACTTTTAATGCATGACGGCGTTGTTTTGTTCCTCCATGCAACCCACCAAGGGGAATGATATACACGCACGCAGTTTAACAGCACCCACTGTGGAAATAACGAACTACCTTACCCAGAAGGTAACTTACCAATGAAACTACAAAGACGGGATATCAAAGGTCAAGTTCAATCAGCTGTAAACGACGCGCATGGCCAGTGAGCAAGGGCGTGTTGCCCGAAACCGGTATGGCAATCTGTGTTGGGGGAATCAACACGTTGACTCCTGCTCCCTCAATAAATGAAAGGAGAAACTTCTACTTGTGTGGCGTCTCGCATTGGGCAACTTGGATTTTGGATTTTCAAGCGGCGTGCCTAGCCTCTGAGACGCTCTGCCGCGATAATAGCGGACCACGGCTCCGGACCCCTGGGGCCATGTGGAAGTGGCAGTTCCACTATTGCGGGACTTTTAATGCATGACGGCGTTGTTTTGCTCCTCCATGCAACCCACCAAGGGGAATTATATACACGCACGCAGTTTAACAGCACCCACTGTTGAAATAACGAACTACCTTACCCAGAGGGCAAATTTTACCAATGAAACTACAAAGACGGGACATTAAAGGTCAAGTTCATTCAGCTGTAAACGACGCGCATGGCCAGTGAGCAAGGGCGTGTTGCCCAAAACCGGTATGGCAATCTGTGTTGGGGGAATGAACACGTTGACTCCTGCTCCCTCAATAAATGAAAGGAGAAAGTTCTACTTGTGTGGCGTCTCGCATTGGGCAACTTGGATTTTGGAATTTGCAAGTGGCGTGCCTAGCCGCTGAGGCGCTCTGCCGCGATAATAGCGGACCACGGCTCCGAACCCCTGGGGCCATGTGGAAGTGGCAGTTCCACTATTGCGGGACTTTTAATGCATGACGGCGTTGTTTTGTTCTTCCATGCAACCCACCAAGGGGAATGATATACATGCACGCAGTTTAACAGCACCCACTGTGGAAATAACGAACTACCTTACCCAAAGGGCAACTTACCAATTAAACTACAAAGACGGGATATTAAAGGTCAAGTTCAATCAGCTGTAAACGACGCGCATGGCCAGTGAGCAAGGGCGTGTTGCCCGAAACCGGTATGGCAATCTGTGTTGGGGGAATGAACACGTTGACTCCTGCTCCCTCAATAAATGAAAGGAGAAACTTCTACTTGTGTGGCGTCTCGTATTGGGCAACTTGGATTTTGGATTTTCAAGCGGCGTGCCTAGCCTCTGAGACGCTCTGCCGCGATAATAGCGGACCACGGCTCCGGACCCCTGGGGCCATGTGGAAGTGGCAGTTCCACTATTGCGGGACTTTTAATGCATGACGGCGTTGTTTTGTTCCTCCATGCAACCCACCAAGGGGAATCATATACATGCACGCAGTTTAACAGCACCCACTGTGGAAATAACGAACTACCTTACCCAAAGGGCAACTTACCAATTAAACTACAAAGACGGGATATTAAAGGTCAAGTTCATTCAGCTGTAAACGACGCGCATGGCCAGTGAGCAAGGGCGTGTTGCCTGAAACCGGTATGGCAATCTGTGTTGGGGGAATGAACACGTTGACTCCTGCTCCCTCAATAAATGAAAGGAGAAAGTTCTACTTGTGTGGCGTCTCGCATTGGGCAACTTGGATTTTGGAATTTGCAAGTGGCGTGCCTAGCCGCTGAGGCGCTCTGCCGCGATAATAGCGGACCACGGCTCCGGACCCCTGGGGCCATGTGGAAGTGGCAGTTCCACTATTGCGGGACTTTTAAACGCATGATGGCGTTGTTTTGTTCCTCCATGCAACCCACCAAGGGGAATGATATACATGCACGCAGTTTAACAGCACCCACTGTGGAAACTAATAAACTACCTTACCCAGAAGGCAACTTACCAATGAAACTACAAAGACGGGATATTAAAGGTCAAGTTCAATCAGTTGTAAACGACGCGTATGGCCAGTGAGCAAGGGCGTGTTGCCCGAAACCGGTATGGCAATCTGTGTTGGGGGAATGAACACGTTGACTCCTGCTCCCTCAATAAATGAAAGGAGAAACTTCTACTTGTGTAGCGTCTCGCATTGGGCAACTTGGATTTTGGAATTTGCAAACGGCGTGCCTAGCCGCTGAGATGCTCTGCCGCGATAATAGTGGACCACGGCTCCGGACCCCTGGGGCCATGTGGAAGTGGCAGTTCCACTATTGCGGGACTTTTAAGGCATGACGGCGTTGTTTTGTTCCTCCATGCAACCCACCAAGGGGAATTATATACATGCACGCAGTTTAACAGCACCCACTGTGGAAACAACGAACTACCTTAACCACAAGGCAACTTACCAATGAAACTACAAAGACGGGATATTAAAGGTCAAGTTCAATCAGCTGTAAACGACGCGCATGGCCAGTAAGCAAGGGAGTGTTGCCCGAAACCGGTATGGCAATCTGTGTTGGGGGAATGAACACGTTGATTCCTGCTCCCTCAATAAATGAAAGGAGAAACTTCTACTTGTGTGGCGTCTCGCATTGGGTAACTTGGATTTTGGAATTTGCAAGCGGCGTGCCTAGCCGCTGAGACGCTCTGCCGCGATAATAGCGGACCACGGCTCCGGACCCCTGGGGCCATGTGGAAGTGGCAGTTCTACTATTGCCGGACTTTTAATGCATGACGGCGTTGTTTTGTTCCTCCATGCAACCCACCAAGGGGAATGATATACATGCACGCAGTTTAACAGCACCCACTGTGGAAATAACGAACTACCTTACCCAGAGGGCAACTTACCAATGAAACTACAAAGACGGGATATTAAAGGTCAAGTTCATTCAGCTGTAAACGACGCGTATGGCCAGTGAGCAAGGGCGTGTTGCCCGAAACCGGTATGGCAATCTGTGTTGGGGGAATGAACACGTTGACTCCTGCTCCCTCAATAAATGAAAGGAGAAAGTTCTACTTGTGTGGCGTCTCGCATTGGGTAACTTGGATTTTGGAATTTGCAAGTGGCGTGCCTAGCCGCTGAGGCGCTCTGCCGCGATAATAGCGGACCACGGCTCCGGACCCCTGGGGCCATGTGGAAGTGGCAGTTCCACTATTGCGGGACTTTTAATGCATGACGGCGTTGTTTTGTTCTTCCATGCAACCCACCAAGGGGAATGATATACATGCACGCAGTTTAACAGCACCCACTGTGGAAATAACGAACTACCTTACCCAGAAGGCAACTTACCAATGAAACTACAAAGACGGGATATCAAAGGTCAAGTTCAATCAGCTGTAAACGACGCGCATGGCCAGTGAGCAAGGGCGTGTTGCCCGAAACCGGTATGGCAATCTGTGTTGGGGGAATGAACACGTTGACTCCTGCTCCCCCAATAAATGAAAGGAGAAACTTCTACTTGTGTGGCGTCTCGCATTGGGCAACTTGGATTTTGGATTTTCAAGCGGCGTGCCTAGCCTCTGAGACGCTCTGCCGCGATAATAGCGGACCACGGCTCCGGACCCCTGGGGCCATGTGGAAGTGGCAGTTCCACTATTGCGGGACTTTTAATGCATGACGGCGTTGTTTTGTTCCTCCATGCAACCCACCAAGGGGAATGATATACATGCACGCAGTTTAACAGCACCCACTGTGGAAATAACGAACTACCTTACCCAGAGGGCAACTTACCAATGAAACTACAAAGACGGGATATTAAAGGTCAAGTTCATTCAGCTGTAAACGACGCGCATGGCCAGTGAGCAAGGACGTGTTGCCCGAAACCGGTATGGCAATCTGTGTTGGGGGAATGAACACGTTGACTCCTGCTCCCTCAATAAATGAAAGGAGAAAGTTCTACTTGTGTGGCGTCTCGCATTGGGCAACTTGGATTTTGGAATTTGCAAGTGGCGTGCCTAGCCGCTGAGGCGCTTTGCCGCGATAATAGCGGACCACGGCTCCGGACCCCTGGGGCCATGTGGAAGTGGCAGTTCCACTATTGCGGGACTTTTAATGCATGACGGCGTTGTTTTGTTCTTCCATGCAACCCACCAAGGGGAATGATATACATGCACGCAGTTTAACAGCACCCACTGTGGAAATAACGAACAACCTCACCCAGAAGGCAACTTACCAATGAAACTACAAAGACGGGATATTAAAGGTCAAGTTCAATCAGCTGTAAACGACGCGCATGGCCAGTGAGCAAGGGCGTGTTGCCCAAAACCGGTATGGCAATCTGTGTTGGGGGAATGAACACTTTGACTCCTGCTCCGTCAATAAATGAAAGGAGAAACTTCTACTTGTGTGGCGTCTCGCTTTGGGCAACTTGGATTTTGGAATTTGCAAGCGGCGTGCCTAGCCGCTGAGACGCTCCGCCGCGATAATAGCAGACCATGGCTCCGGACGCCTGGGGCCATGTGGAAGTGGTAGTTCCACTATTGCGGGACATTTAATGCATGACGGCGTTGTTTTGTTCCTCCATGCAACCCACCAAGGGGAATGATATACATGCACGCAGTTTAACAGCACCGACTGTGGAAATAACGGACTACCTTACCTAGAAGGCAACTTACCAATGAAACTACAAAGACGGGATATTAAAGATCAAGTTCAATCAGCTCTAAACGACGCGCATGGCCAGTGAGCAAGGGCGTGTTGCCCGAAACCGGTATGGCAATCTGTGTTGGGGGAATGAACACGTTGACTCCTGCTCCCTCAATAAATGAAAGGAGAAACTTCTACTTGTGTAGCGTCTCGCATTGCGCAACTTGGATTTTGGAATTTGCAAGCTGCGTGCCTAGCCGCTGAGACGCTCTGCCGCGATAATAGCGGACCACGGCTCCGGACCCCTGGGGCCATGTGGAAGTGGCAGTTCCACTATTGCGGGACTTTTAATGCATGACGGCGTTGTTTTGTTCCTCCATGCAACCCACCAAGGGGAATGATATACATGCACGCAGTTTAACAGCACCCACTGTGGAAATAACGAACTACCTTACCCAGGAGGCAACTTACCAATGAAACTACAAAGACGGGATATTAAAGGTCAAGTTCAATCAGCTGTAAACGACGCGTATGGCCAGTGAGCAAGGGCGTGTTGCCCGAAACCGGTATGGCAATCTGTGTTGGGGGAATGAACACGTTGACTCCTGCTCCCTCAATAAATGAAAGGAGAAACTTCTACTTGTGTGGCGTCTCGCATTGGGCAACTTGGATTTTGGAATGTGCAAGTGGCGTGCCTAGCCGCCGAGATGCTCTGCCGCGATAATAGCGGACCACGGCTCCGGACCCCTGGGACCATGTGGAAGTGGCAGTTCCACTATTGCGGGACTTTTAATGCATGACAGCATTGTTTTGTTCCTCCATGCAACCCACCAAGGGGAATGATATACATGCACGCACTGTGGTGATAACGAACTACCTTATTCAGAAGGCAACTTACGAATGAAACTACAAAGACGGGATATTAAAGGTCAAGTTCAATCAGCTGTAAACAACGCGCATGGCCACTGAGCAAGGGCGTGTTGCCCGATACCGGTATGGCAATCTGTGTTGGGGGAATGAACACGTTGATTCCTGCTCCCTCAATAAATGAAAGGAGAAACTTCTACTTGTGTGGCGTCTCGCATTGGGCAACTTGGATTTTGGAATTTGCAAGCGGCGTGCCTAGCCGCTGAGACGCTCTGCCGCGATAATAGCGGACCACGGCTGCGGACCCCTGGGGCCATGTGGAAGGGACAGTTCCACGAATGCGGACTTTTAATGCATGACGGCGTTGTTTTGTTCCTCCATGCAACCCACCAAGGGGAATGATATACATGCACGCAGTTTAACAGCACCCACTGTGGAAATAACGAACTACCTTACCCAGAAGGCAACTTACCAATGAAACTACAAAGACGGGATATTAAAGGTCAAGTTCAATCAGCTGTAAACGATGCGCATGGCCAGTGAGCAAGGGCGTGTTGCCCGAAACCGGTATGGCAATATGTGTTGGGGGAATGAACACGTTGACCCCTGCTCCCTCAATAAATGAAAGGAGAAACTTCACTTGTGTGGCGTCTCGCATTGGGCAACTTGGATTTTGGAATTTGCATGCGGCGTGCCTAGCCGCTGAGACGCTCTGCCGCGATAATAGCAGACCACGGCTCCGGACCCCTGGGGCCATGTGGAAGTGGCAGTTCCACTATTGCGGGAGTTTTAATGCATGACGGCGTTGTTTTTTTCCTCCATGCAACCCACCAAGGGGAATGATATACATGCACGCAGTTTAACAGCACCCACTGTGGAAATAACGAACTACCTTACCCAGAAGGCAACTTACAAATGAAACTACAAAGACGGGATATTAAAGGTCAAGTTAAATCAGCTGCAAACGAAGCGCATGGCCAGTGAGCAAGGGCCTGTTGCCCGAAACCAGTATCGCAATCTGTGTTGTGGGAATGAACACGTTGACTCCTGCTCCCTCAATAAATGAAAGGAGAAACTTCTACTTGTGTGGCGTCTCGCCTTTTGCAACTTGGATTTTGGAATTTGCAAGCGGCGTGCCTAGCCGCTGAGACGCTCTGCCGCAATAATAGCGGACCACGGCTCCGGACCCCTGGGGCCATGTGGAAGTGGCAGTTCCACTATTGCGGGACTTTTAATGCATGACGGCGTTGTTTTGTTCCTCCATGCAACCCACCAAGGGGAATGATATACATGAACGCAGTTTAACAGCACCCACTGTGGAAATAACGAACTACCTTACCCAGAAGGCAACTTACCAATGAAACTAAAAAGACGGGATATTAAAGGTCAAGTTCAATCAGCTGTAAACGACGCGCATGGCCAGTGAGCAAGGGCGTGTTGTCCGAAACCGGTATGGCAATCTGTGTTGGGGGAATGAACAGGTTGACTCCTGCTCCCTCAATAAATGAAAGGAGAAACTTCTACTTATGTGGCGTCTCGCATTGGGCAACTTGGATTTTGGAATTTGCAAGCAGCGTGCCTAGCCTCTGAGACGCTCTGCCGCGATAATAGCGGACCATGGCTCCGGACCTCTGGGGCCATGTGGAAGTGGCAGTTCCACTATTGCGGGAGTTTTAATGCATGACGGCGTTGTTTTGTTCCTCCATGCAACCCACCAAGGGGAATGATATACATGCACGCAGTTTAACAGCACCCACTGTGGAAATAACGAACTACCTTACCCAGAAGGGAACTTACCAATGAAACTACAAAGATGGGATATTAAAGGTCAAGTTCAATCAGCTGTAAACGACGCGCATGGCCAGTGAGCAAGGGCGTGTTGCCCGAAACCGGTATGGCAATCTGTGTTGGGGGAATGAACACATTGACTCCTGCTCCCTCAATAAATGAAAGGAGAAACTTCTACTTGTGTGGCGTCTCGCATTGGGCAACTTGGATTTTGGAATTTGCAAGCGGCGTGCCTAGCCGCTGAGACACTCTGCCGCTATAATAGCGGACCATGGCTCCGGGCCTCTGGGGCCATGTGGAAGTGGCAGTTCCACTATTGCGGGAGTTTTAATGCATGACGGCGTTGTTTTGTTCCTCCATGCAACCCACCAAGGGGAATGATATACATGCACGCAGTTTAACAGCACCCACTGTGGAAATAACGAACTACCTTACCCAGAAGGCAACTTACCAATGAAACTACAAAGACGGGATATTAAAGGTCAAGTTCAATAAGCTGTAAACGACGCGCATGGCCAGTGAGCAAGGGCGTGTTGCCCGAAACCGGTATGGCAATCTGTGTTGGGGGAATGAACACGTTGACTCCTGCTCCCTCAATAAATGAAAGGAGAAACTTATACTTGTGTGGCGTCTCGCATTGGGCAACTTTGATTTTGGAATTTGCAAGCGGCGTGCCTAGCCGCTGAGACGCTTTGCCGCGATAATAGCGGACGACGGCTCCGAACCCCTAGGGCCATGTGGAAGTGGCAATTCCACTATTGCGGGACTTTTAATGCATGACGGCGTTGTTTTGTTCCTCCATGCAACCCACCAAGGGGAATGATATACATGCACGCAGTTTAACAGCACCCACTGTGGAAATAACGAACTACCTTACCCAGAAGGTAACTTACCAATGAAACTACAAAGACGGGATATCAAAGGTCAAGTTCAATCAGCTGTAAACGACGCGCATGGCCAGTGAGCAAGGGCGTGTTGTCCGAAACCGGTATGGCAATCTGTGTTGGGGGAATCAACACGTTCACTCCTGCTCCCTCAATAAATGAAAGGAGAAACTTCTACTTGGGTGGCGTCTCGCATTGGGCAACTTGGATTTTGGATTTTCAAGCGGCGTGCCTAGCCTCTGAGACGTTCTGCCGCGATAATAGCGGACCACGGCTCCGGACCCCTGGGGCCATGTGGAAGTGGCAGTTCCACTATTGCGGGACTTTTAATGTATGACGGCGTTGTTTTGTTCCTCCATGCAACCCACCAAGGGGAATTATATACATGCACGCAGTTTAACAGCACCCACTGTGGAAATAACAAACTACCTTACCCAGAGGGCAACTTACCAATGAAACTACAAAGACGGGATATTAAAGGTCAAGTTCATTCAGCTGTAAACGACGCGCATGGCCAGTGAGCAAGGGCGTGTTGCCCGAAACCGGTATGGCAATCTGTGTTGGGGGAATGAACACGTTGACTCCTGCTCCCTCAATAAATGAAAGGAGAAAGTTCTACTTGTGTGGCGTCTCGCATTGGGCAACTTGGATTTTGGAATTTGCAAATGGCGTGCCTAGCCGCTGAGGCGCTCTGCCGCGATAATAGCGGACCACGGCTCCGAACCCCTGGGGCCATGTGGAAGTGGCAGTTCCACTATTGCGGGACTTTTAATGCATGACGGCGTTGTTTTGTTCTTCCATGCAACCCACCAAGGGGAATGATATACATGCACGCAGTTTAACAGCACCCACTGTGGAAATAACGAACTACCTTACCCAGAAGGCAACTTACCAATGAAACTACAAAGACGGGATATCAAAGGTCAAGTTCAATCAGCTGTAAACGACGCGCATGGCCAGTGAGCAAGGGCGTGTTGCCCGAAACCGGTATGGCAATCTGTGTTGGGGGAATGAACACTTTGACTCCTGCTCCCTCAATAAATGAAAGGAGAAACTTCTACTTGTGTGGCGTCTCGCATTGGGCAACTTGGATTTTGGATTTTCAAGCCGCGTGCCTAGCCTCTGAGACGCTCTGCCGCGATAATAGCGGACCACGGCTTCGGACCCCTGGGGCCATGTGGAAGTGGCAGTTCCACTATTGCGGGACTTTTAATGCATGACGGCGTTGTTTTGTTCCTCCATGCAACCCACCAAGGGGAATGATATACATGCACGCAGTTTAACAGCACCCACTGTGGAAATAACGAACTTCCTTACCCAGAAGGCAACTTACCAATGAAACTACAAAGACGGGATATTAAAGGTCAAGTTCAATCAGCTGTAAACGACGCGCATGGCCAGTGAGCAAGGGCGTGTTGCCCGAAACCGGTATGGCAATCTGTGTTGGGGGAATGAACACGTTGACTCCTGCTCCCTCAATAAATGAAAGGAGAAACTTCTACTTGTGTGGCGTCTCGCATTGGGCAACTTGGATTTTGGAATTTGCAAGCAGCGTGCCTAGCCGCTGAGACGCTCTGCCGCGATAATAGCGGACCATGGCTCCGGACCCCTGGGGCCATGTGGAAGTGGTAGTTCCACTATTGCGGGACTTTTAATGCATGACGGCGTTGTTTTGTTCCTCCATGCAACCCACCAAGGGGAATGATATACATGCACACAGTTTAACAGCACCCACTGTGGAAATAACGAACTACCTTACCCAGAAGGCAACTTACCAATGAAACTACAAAGACGGGATATTAAAGGTCAAGTTCAATCAGCTGTAAACAACGCGCATGGCCAGTGAGCAAGGGCGTGTTGCCCGAAACCGGTATGGCAAGCTGTGTTGGGGGAATGAACACGTTGACTCCTGCTCCCTCAATAAATGAAAGGAGAAACTTCTACTTGTGTGGCGTCTCGCATTGGGCAACTTGGATTTTGGAATTTGCAAGCGGCGTGCCTAGCCTCTGAGACGCTCTGCCGTGATAATAGCGGACCATGGCTCCGGACCTCTTGGGCCATGTGGAAGTGGCAGTTCCACTATTGCGGGAGTTTTAATGCATGACGGCGTTGTTTTGTTCCTCCATGCAACCCACCAAGGGGAATGATATACATGCACGCAGTTTAACAGCACCCACTGTGGAAATAACGAACTACCTTACCCAGAAGGGAACTTACCAATGAAACTACAAAGATGGGATATTAAAGGTCAAGTTCAATCAGCTGTAAACGACGCGCATGGCCAGTGAGCAAGGGCGTGTTGCCTGAAACCGGTATGGCAATCTGTGTTGGGGGAATAAACACGTTGACTCCTGCTCCCTCAATAAATGAAAGGAAAAACTTCTACTTGTGTGGCGTCTCGCATTGGGCAACTTGGATTTTGGAATTTGCAAGCGGCGTGCCTAGCCGCTGACACGCTCTGCCGCGATAATAGCGGACCACGGCTCCGGACCCCTGGGACCATGTGGAAGTGGCACTTCCACTATTGCGGGACTTTTAATGCATGACAGCGTTGTTTTGTTCCTCCATGCAACCCACCAAGGGGAATGATATACATGCACGCAGTTTAACAGCACCCACTGTGGAAATAACGAACTACCTTACCCAGAAGGCAACTTACCAATGAAACTACAAAGACGGGATATGAAAGGTCAAGTTCAATCAGCTGTAAACGACGCGCATGGCCAGTGAGCAAGGGCGTGTTGCCCGAAACCGGTATGGCAATCTGTGTTGGGGGAATGAACACGTTGACTCCTGCTCCCTCAATAAATGAAAGGAGAAACTTCTACTTGTGTGGCGTCTCGCATTGGGCAACTTGGATTTTGGAATTTGCAAGCGGCGTGCCTAGCCGCTGACACGCTCTGCCGCGATAATAGCGGACCACGGCTCCGGACCCCTGGGGCCATGTGGAAGTGGCACTTCCACTATTGCGGGACTTTAAATGCATGACGGCGTTGTTTTGTTCCTCCATGCAACCCACCAAGGGGAATGATATACATGCACGCAGTTTAACAGCACCCACTGTGGAAATAACGAACTACCTTACCCAGAAGGCAACTTACCAATGAAACTACAAAGACGGGATATTAAAGGTCAAGTTCAATCAGCTGTAAACGACGCTTATGGCCAGTGAGCAAGGGCGTGTTGCCCGAAACCGGTATGGCAATCTGTGTTGGGGGAATGAACACGTTGACTCCTGCTCCCTCAATAAATGAAAGGAGAAACTTCTACTTGTGTGGCGTCTCGCTTTGGGCAACTTGGATTTTGGAATTTGCAAGCGGCGTGCCTAGCCGCTGAGACGCTCTGCCGCGATAATAGCAGACCATGGCTCCGGACGCCTGGGGCCATGTGGAAGTGGTAGTTCCACTATTGCGGGACATTTAATGCATGACGGCGTTGTTTTGTTCCTCCATGCAACCCACCAAGGGGAATGATATACATGCACGCAGTTTAACAGCACTGACTGTGGAAATAACGGACTACCTTACCTAGAAGGCAACTTACCAATGAAACTACAAAGACGGAATATTAAAGGTCAAGTTCAATCAGCTGTAAACGACGCGCATGGCCAGTGAGCAAGGGCGTGTTGCCCGAAACCGGTATGGCAATCTGTGTTGGGGGAATGAACACGTTGACTCCTGCTCCCTCAATAAATGAAAGGAGAAACTTCTACTTGTGTGGCGTCTCGCATTGGGCAACTTGGATTTTGGAATTTGCAAGCAGCGTGCCTAGCCGCTGAGACGCTCTGCCGCGATAATAGCGGACCATGGCTCCGGACCCCTGGGGCCATGTGGAAGTGGTAGTTCCACTATTGCGGGACTTTTAATGCATGACGGCGTTGTTTTGTTCCTCCATGCAACCCACCAAGGGGAATGATATACATGCACACAGTTTAACAGCACCCACTGTGGAAATAACGAACTACCTTACCCAGAAGGCAACTTACCAATGAAACTACAAAGACGGGATATTAAAGGTCAAGTACAATCAGCTGTAAACGACGCGCATGGCCAGTGAGCAAGGGCGTGTTGCCCGAAACCGGTATGGCAATCTGTGTTGGGGGAATGAACACGTTGACTTCTACTCCCTCAATAAATGAAAGGAGAAACTTCTACTTGTGTGGCGTCTCGCATTGGGCAACTTGGATTTTGAAATTTGCAAGCGGCGTGCCTAGCCGCTGAGACACCCTGCCGCGATAATAGCGGACCACGGCTCCGGACCCCTGGGGCCATGTGGAAGTGGCAGTTCCACTATTGCGGGACTTTTAATGCATGACGGCGTTGTTTTGTTCCTCCATACAACCCACCAAGGGGAATGATATACATGCACGCAGTTTAACAGCACCCACTGTGGAAATAACAAACTACCTTACCCAGAAGGCAACTTACCAATGAAACTACAAAGACGGGATATTAAAGGTCAAGTTCAATCAGCTGTAAACGACGCGCATGGCCAGTGAGCAAGGGCGTGTTGCCCGAAACCGGTATGGCAATCTGTGTTGGGGGAATGAACACGTTGACTCCTGCTCCCTCAATAAATGAAAGGAGAAACTTCTACTTGTGTGGCGTCTCGTATTGGGCAACTTGGATTTTGGATTTTGGATTTTCAAGCGGCGTGCCTAGCCTCTGAGACGCTCTGCCGCGATAATAGCGGACCACGGCTCCGGACCCCTGTGGCCATGTGGAAGTGGCAGTTCCACTATTGCGGGACTTTTAATGCATGACGGCGTTGTTTTGTTCTTCCATGCAACCCACCAAGGGGAATGATATACATGCACGCAGTTTAACAGCACCCACTGTGGAAATAACGAACTTCCTTACCCAGAAGGCAACTTACCAATGAAACTACAAAGACGGGATATTAAAGGTCAAGTTCAATCAGCTGTAAACGACGCGCATGGCCAGTGAGCAAGGGCGTGTTGCCCGAAACCGGTATGGCAATCTGTGTTGGGGGAATGAACACGTTGACTCCTGCTCCCTCAATAAATGAAAGGAGAAACTTCTACTTGTGTGGCGTCTCGCATTGGGCAACTTGGATTTTGGAATTTGCAAGCAGCGTGCCTAGCCGCTGAGACGCTCTGCCGCGATAATAGCGGACCATGGCTCCGGACCCCTGGGGCCATGTGGAAGTGGTAGTTCCACTATTGCGGGACTTTTAATGCATGACGGCGTTGTTTTGTTCCTCCATGCAACCCACCAAGGGGAATGATATACATGCACACAGTTTAACAGCACCCACTGTGGAAATAACGAACTACCTTACCCAGAAGGCAACTTACCAATGAAACTACAAAGACGGGATATTAAAGGTCAAGTTCAATCAGCTGTAAACAACGCGCATGGCCAGTGAGCAAGGGCGTGTTGCCCGAAACCGGTATGGCAAGCTGTGTTGGGGGAATGAACACGTTGACTCCTGCTCCCTCAATAAATGAAAGGAGAAACTTCTACTTGTGTGGCGTCTCGCATTGGGCAACTTGGATTTTGGAATTTGCAAGCGGCGTGCCTAGCCTCTGAGACGCTCTGCCGTGATAATAGCGGACCATGGCTCCGGACCTCTTGGGCCATGTGGAAGTGGCAGTTCCACTATTGCGGGAGTTTTAATGCATGACGGCGTTGTTTTGTTCCTCCATGCAACCCACCAAGGGGAATGATATACATGCACGCAGTTTAACAGCACCCACTGTGGAAATAACGAACTACCTTACCCAGAAGGGAACTTACCAATGAAACTACAAAGATGGGATATTAAAGGTCAAGTTCAATCAGCTGTAAACGACGCGCATGGCCAGTGAGCAAGGGCGTGTTGCCTGAAACCGGTATGGCAATCTGTGTTGGGGGAATGAACACGTTGACTCCTGCTCCCTCAATAAATGAAAGGAAAAACTTCTACTTGTGTGGCGTCTCGCATTGGGCAACTTGGATTTTGGAATTTGCAAGCGGCGTGCCTAGCCGCTGACACGCTCTGCCGCGATAATAGCGGACCACGGCTCCGGACCCCTGGGACCATGTGGAAGTGGCACTTCCACTATTGCGGGACTTTTAATGCATGACAGCGTTGTTTTGTTCCTCCATGCAACCCACCAAGGGGAATGATATACATGCACGCAGTTTAACAGCACCCACTGTGGAAATAACGAACTACCTTACCCAGAAGGCAACTTACCAATGGAACTACAAAGACGGGATATGAAAGGTCAAGTTCAATCAGCTGTAAACGACGCGCATGGCCAGTGAGCAAGGGCGTGTTGCCCGAAACCGGTATGGCAATCTGTGTTGGGGGAATGAACACGTTGACTCCTGCTCCCTCAATAAATGAAAGGAGAAACTTCTACTTGTGTGGCGTCTCGCATTGGGCAACTTGGATTTTGGAATTTGCAAGCGGCGTGCCTAGCCGCTGAGACGCTCTGCCGCGATAATAGCAGACCATGGCTCCGGACGCCTGGGGCCATGTGGAAGTGGTAGTTCCACTATTGCGGGACATTTAATGCATGACGGCGTTGTTTTGTTCCTCCATGCAACCCTCCAAGGGGAATGATATACATGCACGCAGTTTAACAGCACCGACTGTGGAAATAACGGACTACCTTACCTAGAAGGCAACTTACCAATGAAACTACAAAGACGGAATATTAAAGGTCAAGTTCAATCAGCTGTAAACGACGCGCATGGCCAGTGAGCAAGGGCGTGTTGCCCGAAACCGGTATGGCAATCTATGTTGGGGGAATGAACACGTTGACTCCTGCTCCCTCAATAAATGAAAGGAGAAACTTCTACTTGTGTGGCGTCTCGCATTGGGCAACTTGGATTTTGGAATTTGCAAGCAGCGTGCCTAGCCGCTGAGACGCTCTGCCGCGATAATAGCGGACCATGGCTCCGGACCCCTGGGGCCATGTGGAAGTGGTAGTTCCACTATTGCGGGACTTTTAATGCATGACGGCGTTGTTTTGTTCCTCCATGCAACCCACCAAGGGGAATGATATACATGCACACAGTTTAACAGCACCCACTGTGGAAATAACGAACTACCTTACCCAGAAGGCAACTTACCAATGAAACTACAAAGACGGGATATTAAAGGTCAAGTTCAATCAGCTGTAAACAACGCGCATGGCCAGTGAGCAAGGGCGTGTTGCCCGAAACCGGTATGGCAAGCTGTGTTGGGGGAATGAACACGTTGACTCCTGCTCCCTCAATAAATGAAAGGAGAAACTTCTACTTGTGTGGCGTCTCGCATTGGGCAACTTGGATTTTGGAATTTGCAAGCGGCGTGCCTAGCCTCTGAGACGCTCTGCCGTGATAATAGCGGACCATGGCTCCGGACCTCTTGGGCCATGTGGAAGTGGCAGTTCCACTATTGCGGGAGTTTTAATGCATGACGGCGTTGTTTTGTTCCTCCATGCAACCCACCAAGGGGAATGATATACATGCACGCAGTTTAACAGCACCCACTGTGGAAATAACGAACTACCTTACCCAGAAGGGAACTTACCAATGAAACTACAAAGACGGAATATTAAAGGTCAAGTTCAATCAGCTGTAAACGACGCGCATGGCCAGTGAGCAAGGGCGTGTTGCCTGAAACCGGTATGGCAATCTGTGTTGGGGGAATGAACACGTTGACTCCTGCTCCCTCAATAAATGAAAGGAGAAACTTCTACTTGTGTGGCGTCCGGCATTGGGCAACTTGGATTTTGGAATTTGCAAGCGGCGTGCCTAGCCGCTGACACGCTCTGCCGCGATAATAGCGGACCACGGCTCCGTACCCCTGGGACCATGTGGAAGTGGCACTTCCACTATTGCAGGACTTTTAATGCATGACAGCGTTGTTTTGTTCCTCCATGCAACCCACCAAGGGGAATGATATACATGCACGCAGTTTAACAGCACCCACTGTGGAAATAACAAACTACCTTACCCAGAAGGCAACTTACCAATGAAACTACAAAGACGGGATATTAAAGGTCAAGTTCAATCAGCTCTAAACGACGCGCATGGCCAGTGAGCAAGGGCGTGTTGCCCGAAACCGGTATGGCAATCTGTGTTGGGGGAATGAACACGTTGACTCCTGCTCCCTCAATAAATGAAAGGAGAAACTTCTACTTGTGTAGCGTCTCGCATTGCGCAACTTGGATTTTGGAATTTGCAAGCTGCGTGCCTAGCCGCTGAGACGCTCTGCCGCGATAATAGCGGACCGCGGCTCCGGACCCCTGGGGCCATGTGGAAGTGGCAGTTCCACTATTGCGGGACTTTTAATGCATGACGGCGTTGTTTTGTTCCTCCATGCAACCCACCAAGGGGAATGATATACATGCACGCAGTTTAACAGCACCCACTGTGGAAATAACGAACTACCTTACCCAGAAGGCAACTTACCAATGAAACTACAAAGACGGGATATTAAAGGTCAAGTTCAATCAGCTGTAAACGACGCGTATGGCCAGTGAGCAAGGGCGTGTTGCCCGAAACCGGTATGGCAATCTGTGTTGGGTGAATGAACACGTTCACTCCTGCTCCCTCAATAAATGAAAGGAGAAACTCCTACTTGTGTGGCGTCTCGCATTGGGCAACTTGGATTTTGTAATTTGCAAGTGGCGTGCCTAGCCGCTGAGATGCTCTGCCGCGATAATAGCGGACCACGGCTCCGGACCCCTGGGACCATGTGGAAGTGGCAGTTCCACTATTGCGGGACTTTTAATGCATGACGGCGTTGTTTTGTTCCTCCATGCAACCCACCAAGGGGAATGATATACATGCACGCAGTTTAACAGCACGCACTGTGGTGATAACGAACTACCTTACCCAGAAGGCAACTTACCAATGAAACTACAAAGATGGGATATTAAAGGTCAAGTTCAATCAGCTGTAAACGACGCGCATGGCCAGTGAGCAAGGGCGTGTTGCCTGAAACCGGTATGGCAATCTGTGTTGGGGGAATAAACACGTTGACTCCTGCTCCCTCAATAAATGAAAGGAAAAACTTCTACTTGTGTGGCGTCTCGCATTGGGCAACTTGGATTTTGGAATTTGCAAGCGGCGTGCCTAGCCGCTGACACGCTCTGCCGCGATAATAGCGGACCACGGCTCCGGACCACTGGGACCATGTGGAAGTGGCACTTCCACTATTGCGGGACTTTTAATGCATGACAGCGTTGTTTTGTTCCTCCATGCAACCCACCAAGGGGAATGATATACATGCACGCAGTTTAACAGCACCCACTGTGGAAATAACGAACTACCTTACCCAGAAGGCAACTTACCAATGAAACTACAAAGACGGGATATGAAAGGTCAAGTTCAATCAGCTGTAAACGACGCGCATGGCCAGTGAGCAAGGGCGTGTTGCCCGAAACCGGTATGGCAATCTGTGTTGGGGGAATGAACACGTTGACTCCTGCTCCCTCAATAAATGAAAGGAGAAACTTCTACTTGTGTGGCGTCTCGCATTGGGCAACTTGGATTTTGGAATTTGCAAGCGGCGTGCCTAGCCGCTGACACGCTCTGCCGCGATAATAGCGGACCACGGCTCCGGACCCCTGGGGCCATGTGGAAGTGGCACTTCCACTATTGCGGGACTTTAAATGCATGACGGCGTTGTTTTGTTCCTCCATGCAACCCACCAAGGGGAATGATATACATGCACGCAGTTTAACAGCACCCACTGTGGAAATAACGAACTACCTTACCCAGAAGGCAACTTACCAATGAAACTACAAAGACGGGATATTAAAGGTCAAGTTCAATCAGCTGTAAACGACGCTTATGGCCAGTGAGCAAGGGCGTGTTGCCCGAAACCGGTATGGCAATCTGTGTTGGGGGAATGAACACGTTGACTCCTGCTCCCTCAATAAATGAAAGGAGAAACTTCTACTTGTGTGGCGTCTCGCTTTGGGCAACTTGGATTTTGGAATTTGCAAGCGGCGTGCCTAGCCGCTGAGACGCTCTGCCGCGATAATAGCAGACCATGGCTCCGGACGCCTGGGGCCATGTGGAAGTGGTAGTTCCACTATTGCGGGACATTTAATGCATGACGGCGTTGTTTTGTTCCTCCATGCAACCCACCAAGGGGAATGATATACATGCACGCAGTTTAACAGCACTGACTGTGGAAATAACGGACTACCTTACCTAGAAGGCAACTTACCAATGAAACTACAAAGACGGAATATTAAAGGTCAAGTTCAATCAGCTGTAAACGACGCGCATGGCCAGTGAGCAAGGGCGTGTTGCCCGAAACCGGTATGGCAATCTGTGTTGGGGGAATGAACACGTTGACCCCTGCTCCCTCAATAAATGAAAGGAGAAACTTCTACTTGTGTGGCGTCTCGCATTGGGCAACTTGGATTTTGGAATTTGCAAGCAGCGTGCCTAGCCGCTGAGACGCTCTGCCGCGATAATAGCGGACCATGGCTCCGGACCCCTGGGGCCATGTGGAAGTGGTAGTTCCACTATTGCGGGACTTTTAATGCATGACGGCGTTGTTTTGTTCCTCCATGCAACCCACCAAGGGGAATGATATACATGCACACAGTTTAACAGCACCCACTGTGGAAATAACGAACTACCTTACCCAGAAGGCAACTTACCAATGAAACTACAAAGACGGGATATTAAAGGTCAAGTACAATCAGCTGTAAACGACGCGCATGGCCAGTGAGCAAGGGCGTGTTGCCCGAAACCGGTATGGCAATCTGTGTTGGGGGAATGAACACGTTGACTTCTACTCCCTCAATAAATGAAAGGAGAAACTTCTACTTGTGTGGCGTCTCGCATTGGGCAACTTGGATTTTGAAATTTGCAAGCGGCGTGCCTAGCCGCTGAGACGCCCTGCCGCGATAATAGCGGACCACGGCTCCGGACCCCTGGGGCCATGTGGAAGTGGCAGTTCCACTATTGCGGGACTTTTAATGCATGACGGCGTTGTTTTGTTCCTCCATACAACCCACCAAGGGGAATGATATACATGCACGCAGTTTAACAGCACCCACTGTGGAAATAACGAACTACCTTACCCAGAAGGCAACTTACCAATGAAACTACAAAGACGGGATATTAAAGGTCAAGTTCAATCAGCTGTAAACGACGCGCATGGCCAGTGAGCAAGGGCGTGTTGCCCGAAACCGGTATGGCAATCTGTGTTGGGGGAATGAACACGTTGACTCCTGCTCCCTCAATAAATGAAAGGAGAAACTTCTACTTGTGTGGCGTCTCGTATTGGGCAACTTGGATTTTGGATTTTGGATTTTCAAGCGGCGTGCCTAGCCTCTGAGACGCTCTGCCGCGATAATAGCGGACCACGGCTCCGGACCCCTGTGGCCATGTGGAAGTGGCAGTTCCACTATTGCTGGACTTTTAATGCATGACTGCGTTGTTTTGTTCTTCCATGCAACCCACCAAGGGGAATGATATACATGCACGCAGTTTAACAGCACCCACTGTGGAAATAACGAACTTCCTTACCCAGAAGGCAACTTACCAATGAAACTACAAAGACGGGATATTAAAGGTCAAGTTCAATCAGCTGTAAACGACGCGCATGGCCAGTGAGCAAGGGCGTGTTGCCCGAAACCGGTATGGCAATCTGTGTTGGGGGAATGAACACGTTGACTCCTGCTCCCTCAATAAATGAAAGGAGAAACTTCTACTTGTGTGGCGTCTCGCATTGGGCAACTTGGATTTTGGAATTTGCAAGCAGCGTGCCTAGCCGCTGAGACGCTCTGCCGCGATAATAGCGGACCATGGCTCCGGACCCCTGGGGCCATGTGGAAGTGGTAGTTCCACTATTGCGGGACTTTTAATGCATGACGGCGTTGTTTTGTTCCTCCATGCAACCCACCAAGGGGAATGATATACATGCACACAGTTTAACAGCACCCACTGTGGAAATAACGAACTACCTTACCCAGAAGGCAACTTACCAATGAAACTACAAAGACGGGATATTAAAGGTCAAGTTCAATCAGCTGTAAACAACGCGCATGGCCAGTGAGCAAGGGCGTGTTGCCCGAAACCGGTATGGCAAGCTGTGTTGGGGGAATGAACACGTTGACTCCTGCTCCCTCAATAAATGAAAGGAGAAACTTCTACTTGTGTGGCGTCTCGCATTGGGCAACTTGGATTTTGGAATTTGCAAGCGGCGTGCCTAGCCTCTGAGACGCTCTGCCGTGATAATAGCGGACCATGGCTCCGGACCTCTTGGGCCATGTGGAAGTGGCAGTTCCACTATTGCGGGAGTTTTAATGCATGACGGCGTTGTTTTGTTCCTCCATGCAACCCACCAAGGGGAATGATATACATGCACGCAGTTTAACAGCACCCACTGTGGAAATAACGAACTACCTTACCCAGAAGGGAACTTACCAATGAAACTACAAAGATGGGATATTAAAGGTCAAGTTCAATCAGCTGTAAACGACGCGCATGGCCAGTGAGCAAGGGCGTGTTGCCTGAAACCGGTATGGCAATCTGTGTTGGGGGAATGAACACGTTGACTCCTGCTCCCTCAATAAATGAAAGGAAAAACTTCTACTTGTGTGGCGTCTCGCATTGGGCAACTTGGATTTTGGAATTTGCAAGCGGCGTGCCTAGCCGCTGACACGCTCTGCCGCGATAATAGCGGACCACGGCTCCGGACCCCTGGGACCATGTGGAAGTGGCACTTCCACTATTGCGGGACTTTTAATGCATGACAGCGTTGTTTTGTTCCTCCATGCAACCCACCAAGGGGAATGATATACATGCACGCAGTTTAACAGCACCCACTGTGGAAATAACGAACTACCTTACCCAGAAGGCAACTTACCAATGGAACTACAAAGACGGGATATGAAAGGTCAAGTTCAATCAGCTGTAAACGACGCGCATGGCCAGTGAGCAAGGGCGTGTTGCCCGAAACCGGTATGGCAATCTGTGTTGGGGGAATGAACACGTTGACTCCTGCTCCCTCAATAAATGAAAGGAGAAACTTCTACTTGTGTGGCGTCTCGCATTGGGCAACTTGGATTTTGGAATTTGCAAGCGGCGTGCCTAGCCGCTGAGACGCTCTGCCGCGATAATAGCAGACCATGGCTCCGGACGCCTGGGGCCATGTGGAAGTGGTAGTTCCACTATTGCGGGACATTTAATGCATGACGGCGTTGTTTTGTTCCTCCATGCAACCCACCAAGGGGAATGATATACATGCACGCAGTTTAACAGCACCGACTGTGGAAATAACGGACTACCTTACCTAGAAGGCAACTTACCAATGAAACTACAAAGACGGAATATTAAAGGTCAAGTTCAATCAGCTGTAAACGACGCGCATGGCCAGTGAGCAAGGGCGTGTTGCCCGAAACCGGTATGGCAATCTATGTTGGGGGAATGAACACGTTGACTCCTGCTCCCTCAATAAATGAAAGGAGAAACTTCTACTTGTGTGGCGTCTCGCATTGGGCAACTTGGATTTTGGAATTTGCAAGCAGCGTGCCTAGCCGCTGAGACGCTCTGCCGCGATAATAGCGGACCATGGCTCCGGACCCCTGGGGCCATGTGGAAGTGGTAGTTCCACTATTGCGGGACTTTTAATGCATGACGGCGTTGTTTTGTTCCTCCATGCAACCCACCAAGGGGAATGATATACATGCACACAGTTTAACAGCACCCACTGTGGAAATAACGAACTACCTTACCCAGAAGGCAACTTACCAATGAAACTACAAAGACGGGATATTAAAGGTCAAGTTCAATCAGCTGTAAACAACGCGCATGGCCAGTGAGCAAGGGCGTGTTGCCCGAAACCGGTATGGCAAGCTGTGTTGGGGGAATGAACACGTTGACTCCTGCTCCCTCAATAAATGAAAGGAGAAACTTCTACTTGTGTGGCGTCTCGCATTGGGCAACTTGGATTTTGGAATTTGCAAGCGGCGTGCCTAGCCTCTGAGACGCTCTGCCGTGATAATAGCGGACCATGGCTCCGGACCTCTTGGGCCATGTGGAAGTGGCAGTTCCACTATTGCGGGAGTTTTAATGCATGACGGCGTTGTTTTGTTCCTCCATGCAACCCACCAAGGGGAATGATATACATGCACGCAGTTTAACAGCACCCACTGTGGAAATAACGAACTACCTTACCCAGAAGGGAACTTACCAATGAAACTACAAAGACGGAATATTAAAGGTCAAGTTCAATCAGCTGTAAACGACGCGCATGGCCAGTGAGCAAGGGCGTGTTGCCTGAAACCGGTATGGCAATCTGTGTTGGGGGAATGAACACGTTGACTCCTGCTCCCTCAATAAATGAAAGGAGAAACTTCTACTTGTGTGGCGTCCGGCATTGGGCAACTTGGATTTTGGAATTTGCAAGCGGCGTGCCTAGCCGCTGACACGCTCTGCCGCGATAATAGCGGACCACGGCTCCGTACCCCTGGGACCATGTGGAAGTGGCACTTCCACTATTGCAGGACTTTTAATGCATGACAGCGTTGTTTTGTTCCTCCATGCAACCCACCAAGGGGAATGATATACATGCACGCAGTTTAACAGCACCCACTGTGGAAATAACAAACTACCTTACCCAGAAGGCAACTTACCAATGAAACTACAAAGACGGGATATTAAAGGTCAAGTTCAATCAGCTCTAAACGACGCGCATGGCCAGTGAGCAAGGGCGTGTTGCCCGAAACCGGTATGGCAATCTGTGTTGGGGGAATGAACACGTTGACTCCTGCTCCCTCAATAAATGAAAGGAGAAACTTCTACTTGTGTAGCGTCTCGCATTGCGCAACTTGGATTTTGGAATTTGCAAGCTGCGTGCCTAGCCGCTGAGACGCTCTGCCGCGATAATAGCGGACCGCGGCTCCGGACCCCTGGGGCCATGTGGAAGTGGCAGTTCCACTATTGCGGGACTTTTAATGCATGACGGCGTTGTTTTGTTCCTCCATGCAACCCACCAAGGGGAATGATATACATGCACGCAGTTTAACAGCACCCACTGTGGAAATAACGAACTACCTTACCCAGAAGGCAACTTACCAATGAAACTACAAAGACGGGATATTAAAGGTCAAGTTCAATCAGCTGTAAACGACGCGTATGGCCAGTGAGCAAGGGCGTGTTGCCCGAAACCGGTATGGCAATCTGTGTTGGGTGAATGAACACGTTCACTCCTGCTCCCTCAATAAATGAAAGGAGAAACTCCTACTTGTGTGGCGTCTCGCATTGGGCAACTTGGATTTTGTAATTTGCAAGTGGCGTGCCTAGCCGCTGAGATGCTCTGCCGCGATAATAGCGGACCACGGCTCCGGACCCCTGGGACCATGTGGAAGTGGCAGTTCCACTATTGCGGGACTTTTAATGCATGACGGCGTTGTTTTGTTCCTCCATGCAACCCACCAAGGGGAATGATATACATGCACGCAGTTTAACAGCACGCACTGTGGTGATAACGAACTACCTTACCCAGAAGGCAACTTACCAATGAAACTACAAAGATGGGATATTAAAGGTCAAGTTCAATCAGCTGTAAACGACGCGCATGGCCAGTGAGCAAGGGCGTGTTGCCTGAAACCGGTATGGCAATCTGTGTTGGGGGAATAAACACGTTGACTCCTGCTCCCTCAATAAATGAAAGGAAAAACTTCTACTTGTGTGGCGTCTCGCATTGGGCAACTTGGATTTTGGAATTTGCAAGCGGCGTGCCTAGCCGCTGACACGCTCTGCCGCGATAATAGCGGACCACGGCTCCGGACCACTGGGACCATGTGGAAGTGGCACTTCCACTATTGCGGGACTTTTAATGCATGACAGCGTTGTTTTGTTCCTCCATGCAACCCACCAAGGGGAATGATATACATGCACGCAGTTTAACAGCACCCACTGTGGAAATAACGAACTACCTTACCCAGAAGGCAACTTACCAATGAAACTACAAAGACGGGATATGAAAGGTCAAGTTCAATCAGCTGTAAACGACGCGCATGGCCAGTGAGCAAGGGCGTGTTGCCCGAAACCGGTATGGCAATCTGTGTTGGGGGAATGAACACGTTGACTCCTGCTCCCTCAATAAATGAAAGGAGAAACTTCTACTTGTGTGGCGTCTCGCATTGGGCAACTTGGATTTTGGAATTTGCAAGCGGCGTGCCTAGCCGCTGACACGCTCTGCCGCGATAATAGCGGACCACGGCTCCGGACCCCTGGGGCCATGTGGAAGTGGCACTTCCACTATTGCGGGACTTTAAATGCATGACGGCGTTGTTTTGTTCCTCCATGCAACCCACCAAGGGGAATGATATACATGCACGCAGTTTAACAGCACCCACTGTGGAAATAACGAACTACCTTACCCAGAAGGCAACTTACCAATGAAACTACAAAGACGGGATATTAAAGGTCAAGTTCAATCAGCTGTAAACGACGCTTATGGCCAGTGAGCAAGGGCGTGTTGC
The DNA here is from genome assembly GCF_964204655.1 of Triturus cristatus. Lineage (NCBI taxonomy): Eukaryota > Metazoa > Chordata > Amphibia > Caudata > Salamandridae > Triturus > Triturus cristatus. The sequence goes on from NC_140579.1 coordinate 196,456,619, forward strand.
CCGAAACCGGTATGGCAATCTGTGTTGGGGGAATGAACACGTTGACTCCTGCTCCCTCAATAAATGAAAGGAGAAACTTCTACTTGTGTGGCGTCTCGCTTTGGGCAACTTGGATTTTGGAATTTGCAAGCGGCGTGCCTAGCCGCTGAGACGCTCTGCCGCGATAATAGCAGACCATGGCTCCGGACGCCTGGGGCCATGTGGAAGTGGTAGTTCCACTATTGCGGGACATTTAATGCATGACGGCGTTGTTTTGTTCCTCCATGCAACCCACCAAGGGGAATGATATACATGCACGCAGTTTAACAGCACTGACTGTGGAAATAACGGACTACCTTACCTAGAAGGCAACTTACCAATGAAACTACAAAGACGGAATATTAAAGGTCAAGTTCAATCAGCTGTAAACGACGCGCATGGCCAGTGAGCAAGGGCGTGTTGCCCGAAACCGGTATGGCAATCTGTGTTGGGGGAATGAACACGTTGACCCCTGCTCCCTCAATAAATGAAAGGAGAAACTTCTACTTGTGTGGCGTCTCGCATTGGGCAACTTGGATTTTGGAATTTGCAAGCAGCGTGCCTAGCCGCTGAGACGCTCTGCCGCGATAATAGCGGACCATGGCTCCGGACCCCTGGGGCCATGTGGAAGTGGTAGTTCCACTATTGCGGGACTTTTAATGCATGACGGCGTTGTTTTGTTCCTCCATGCAACCCACCAAGGGGAATGATATACATGCACACAGTTTAACAGCACCCACTGTGGAAATAACGAACTACCTTACCCAGAAGGCAACTTACCAATGAAACTACAAAGACGGGATATTAAAGGTCATGTACAATCAGCTGTAAACGACGCGCATGGCCAGTGAGCAAGGGCGTGTTGCCCGAAACCGGTATGGCAATCTGTGTTGGGGGAATGAACACGTTGACTTCTACTCCCTCAATAAATGAAAGGAGAAACTTCTACTTGTGTGGCGTCTCGCATTGGGCAACTTGGATTTTGAAATTTGCAAGCGGCGTGCCTAGCCGCTGAGACGCCCTGCCGCGATAATAGCGGACCACGGCTCCGGACCCCTGGGGCCATGTGGAAGTGGCAGTTCCACTATTGCGGGACTTTTAATGCATGACGGCGTTGTTTTGTTCCTCCATACAACCCACCAAGGGGAATGATATACATGCACGCAGTTTAACAGCACCCACTGTGGAAATAACGAACTACCTTACCCAGAAGGCAACTTACCAATGAAACTACAAAGACGGGATATTAAAGGTCAAGTTCAATCAGCTGTAAACGACGCGCATGGCCAGTGAGCAAGGGCGTGTTGCCCGAAACCGGTATGGCAATCTGTGTTGGGGGAATGAACACGTTGACTCCTGCTCCCTCAATAAATGAAAGGAGAAACTTCTACTTGTGTGGCGTCTCGTATTGGGCAACTTGGATTTTGGATTTTGGATTTTCAAGCGGCGTGCCTAGCCTCTGAGACGCTCTGCCGCGATAATAGCGGACCACGGCTCCGGACCCCTGTGGCCATGTGGAAGTGGCAGTTCCACTATTGCGGGACTTTTAATGCATGACTGCGTTGTTTTGTTCTTCCATGCAACCCACCAAGGGGAATGATATACATGCACGCAGTTTAACAGCACCCACTGTGGAAATAACGAACTTCCTTACCCAGAAGGCAACTTACCAATGAAACTACAAAGACGGGATATTAAAGGTCAAGTTCAATCAGCTGTAAACGACGCGCATGGCCAGTGAGCAAGGGCGTGTTGCCCGAAACCGGTATGGCAATCTGTGTTGGGGGAATGAACACGTTGACTCCTGCTCCCTCAATAAATGAAAGGAGAAACTTCTACTTGTGTGGCGTCTCGCATTGGGCAACTTGGATTTTGGAATTTGCAAGCAGCGTGCCTAGCCGCTGAGACGCTCTGCCGCGATAATAGCGGACCATGGCTCCGGACCCCTGGGGCCATGTGGAAGTGGTAGTTCCACTATTGCGGGACTTTTAATGCATGACGGCGTTGTTTTGTTCCTCCATGCAACCCACCAAGGGGAATGATATACATGCACACAGTTTAACAGCACCCACTGTGGAAATAACGAACTACCTTACCCAGAAGGCAACTTACCAATGAAACTACAAAGACGGGATATTAAAGGTCAAGTTCAATCAGCTGTAAACAACGCGCATGGCCAGTGAGCAAGGGCGTGTTGCCCGAAACCGGTATGGCAAGCTGTGTTGGGGGAATGAACACGTTGACTCCTGCTCCCTCAATAAATGAAAGGAGAAACTTCTACTTGTGTGGCGTCTCGCATTGGGCAACTTGGATTTTGGAATTTGCAAGCGGCGTGCCTAGCCTCTGAGACGCTCTGCCGTGATAATAGCGGACCATGGCTCCGGACCTCTTGGGCCATGTGGAAGTGGCAGTTCCACTATTGCGGGAGTTTTAATGCATGACGGCGTTGTTTTGTTCCTCCATGCAACCCACCAAGGGGAATGATATACATGCACGCAGTTTAACAGCACCCACTGTGGAAATAACGAACTACCTTACCCAGAAGGGAACTTACCAATGAAACTACAAAGATGGGATATTAAAGGTCAAGTTCAATCAGCTGTAAACGACGCGCATGGCCAGTGAGCAAGGGCGTGTTGCCTGAAACCGGTATGGCAATCTGTGTTGGGGGAATGAACACGTTGACTCCTGCTCCCTCAATAAATGAAAGGAAAAACTTCTACTTGTGTGGCGTCTCGCATTGGGCAACTTGGATTTTGGAATTTGCAAGCGGCGTGCCTAGCCGCTGACACGCTCTGCCGCGATAATAGCGGACCACGGCTCCGGACCCCTGGGACCATGTGGAAGTGGCACTTCCACTATTGCGGGACTTTTAATGCATGACAGCGTTGTTTTGTTCCTCCATGCAACCCACCAAGGGGAATGATATACATGCACGCAGTTTAACAGCACCCACTGTGGAAATAACGAACTACCTTACCCAGAAGGCAACTTACCAATGGAACTACAAAGACGGGATATGAAAGGTCAAGTTCAATCAGCTGTAAACGACGCGCATGGCCAGTGAGCAAGGGCGTGTTGCCCGAAACCGGTATGGCAATCTGTGTTGGGGGAATGAACACGTTGACTCCTGCTCCCTCAATAAATGAAAGGAGAAACTTCTACTTGTGTGGCGTCTCGCATTGGGCAACTTGGATTTTGGAATTTGCAAGCGGCGTGCCTAGCCGCTGAGACGCTCTGCCGCGATAATAGCAGACCATGGCTCCGGACGCCTGGGGCCATGTGGAAGTGGTAGTTCCACTATTGCGGGACATTTAATGCATGACGGCGTTGTTTTGTTCCTCCATGCAACCCACCAAGGGGAATGATATACATGCACGCAGTTTAACAGCACCGACTGTGGAAATAACGGACTACCTTACCTAGAAGGCAACTTACCAATGAAACTACAAAGACGGAATATTAAAGGTCAAGTTCAATCAGCTGTAAACGACGCGCATGGCCAGTGAGCAAGGGCGTGTTGCCCGAAACCGGTATGGCAATCTATGTTGGGGGAATGAACACGTTGACTCCTGCTCCCTCAATAAATGAAAGGAGAAACTTCTACTTGTGTGGCGTCTCGCATTGGGCAACTTGGATTTTGGAATTTGCAAGCAGCGTGCCTAGCCGCTGAGACGCTCTGCCGCGATAATAGCGGACCATGGCTCCGGACCCCTGGGGCCATGTGGAAGTGGTAGTTCCACTATTGCGGGACTTTTAATGCATGACGGCGTTGTTTTGTTCCTCCATGCAACCCACCAAGGGGAATGATATACATGCACACAGTTTAACAGCACCCACTGTGGAAATAACGAACTACCTTACCCAGAAGGCAACTTACCAATGAAACTACAAAGACGGGATATTAAAGGTCAAGTTCAATCAGCTGTAAACAACGCGCATGGCCAGTGAGCAAGGGCGTGTTGCCCGAAACCGGTATGGCAAGCTGTGTTGGGGGAATGAACACGTTGACTCCTGCTCCCTCAATAAATGAAAGGAGAAACTTCTACTTGTGTGGCGTCTCGCATTGGGCAACTTGGATTTTGGAATTTGCAAGCGGCGTGCCTAGCCTCTGAGACGCTCTGCCGTGATAATAGCGGACCATGGCTCCGGACCTCTTGGGCCATGTGGAAGTGGCAGTTCCACTATTGCGGGAGTTTTAATGCATGACGGCGTTGTTTTGTTCCTCCATGCAACCCACCAAGGGGAATGATATACATGCACACAGTTTAACAGCACCCACTGTGGAAATAACGAACTACCTTACCCAGAAGGGAACTTACCAATGAAACTACAAAGACGGAATATTAAAGGTCAAGTTCAATCAGCTGTAAACGACGCGCATGGCCAGTGAGCAAGGGCGTGTTGCCTGAAACCGGTATGGCAATCTGTGTTGGGGGAATGAACACGTTGACTCCTGCTCCCTCAATAAATGAAAGGAGAAACTTCTACTTGTGTGGCGTCCGGCATTGGGCAACTTGGATTTTGGAATTTGCAAGCGGCGTGCCTAGCCGCTGACACGCTCTGCCGCGATAATAGCGGACCACGGCTCCGTACCCCTGGGACCATGTGGAAGTGGCACTTCCACTATTGCGGGACTTTTAATGCATGACAGCGTTGTTTTGTTCCTCCATGCAACCCACCAAGGGGAATGATATACATGCACGCAGTTTAACAGCACCCACTGTGGAAATAACAAACTACCTTACCCAGAAGGCAACTTACCAATGAAACTACAAAGACGGGATATTAAAGGTCAAGTTCAATCAGCTCTAAACGACGCGCATGGCCAGTGAGCAAGGGCGTGTTGCCCGAAACCGGTATGGCAATCTGTGTTGGGGGAATGAACACGTTGACTCCTGCTCCCTCAATAAATGAAAGGAGAAACTTCTACTTGTGTAGCGTCTCGCATTGCGCAACTTGGATTTTGGAATTTGCAAGCTGCGTGCCTAGCCGCTGAGACGCTCTGCCGCGATAATAGCGGACCGCGGCTCCGGACCCCTGGGGCCATGTGGAAGTGGCAGTTCCACTATTGCGGGACTTTTAATGCATGACGGCGTTGTTTTGTTCCTCCATGCAACCCACCAAGGGGAATGATATACATGCACGCAGTTTAACAGCACCCACTGTGGAAATAACGAACTACCTTACCCAGAAGGCAACTTACCAATGAAACTACAAAGACGGGATATTAAAGGTCAAGTTCAATCAGCTGTAAACGACGCGTATGGCCAGTGAGCAAGGGCGTGTTGCCCGAAACCGGTATGGCAATCTGTGTTGGGTGAATGAACACGTTCACTCCTGCTCCCTCAATAAATGAAAGGAGAAACTCCTACTTGTGTGGCGTCTCGCATTGGGCAACTTGGATTTTGTAATTTGCAAGTGGCGTGCCTAGCCGCTGAGATGCTCTGCCGCGATAATAGCGGACCACGGCTCCGGACCCCTGGGACCATGTGGAAGTGGCAGTTCCACTATTGCGGGACTTTTAATGCATGACGGCGTTGTTTTGTTCCTCCATGCAACCCACCAAGGGGAATGATATACATGCACGCAGTTTAACAGCACGCACTGTGGTGATAACGAACTACCTTACCCAGAAGGCAACTTACGAATGAAACTACAAAGACGGGATATTAAAGGTCAAGTTCAATCAGCTGTAAACAACGCGCATGGCCACTGAGCAAGGGCGTGTTGCCCGATACCGGTATGGCAATCTGTGTTGGGGGAATGAACACGTTGATTCCTGCTCCCTCAATAAATGCAAGGAGAAACTTCTACTTGTGTGGCGTCTCGCATTGGGCAACTTGGATTTTGGAATTTGCAAGCGGCGTGCCTAGCCGCTGAGACGCTCTGCCGCGATAATAGCGGACCACGGCTGCGGACCCCTGGGGCCATGTGGAAGGGACAGTTCCACGATTGCGGACTTTTAATGCATGACGGCGTTGTTTTGTTCCTCCATGCAACCCACCAAGGGGAATGATATACATGCACGCAGTTTAACAGCACCCACTGTGGAAATAACGAACTACCTTACCCAGAAGGCAACTTACCAATGAAACTACAAAGACGGGATATTAAAGGTCAAGTTCAATCAGCTGTAAACGACGCGCATGGCCAGTGAGCAAGGGTGTGTTGCCCGAAACCGGTATGGCAATCTGTGTTGGGGGAATGAACACGTTGATTCCTGCTCCCTCAATAAATGAAAGGAGAAACTTCTACTTGTGTGGCGTCTCGGATTGGGCAACTTGGATTTTGGAATTTGCAAGCGGCGTGCCTAGCCGCTGAGACGCTCTGCCGCGATAATAGCGGACCACGGCTCTGGACCCCTGGGGCCATGTGGAAGGGACAGTTCCACGATTGCGGACTTTTAATGCATGCCGGCATTGTTTTGTTCCTCCATGCAACCCACCAAGGGGAATGATATACATGCACGCAGTTTAACAGCACCCACTGTGGAAATAACGAACTACCTTACCCAGAAGGCAACTTACCAATTAAACTACAAAGACGGGATATTAAAGGTCAAGTTCAATCAGCTGTAAACGACGCGCATGGCCAGTGAGCAAGGGCGTGTTGCCCGAAACATGTATGACAATCTGTGTTGGGGGAAGGAACACGTTGACTCCTGCTCCCTCAATAAATGAAAGGAGAAACTTCTACTTTTGTGGCGTCTCGCATTGGGCAACTTGGATTTTGGAATTTGCAAGCGGCGTGCCTAGCCGCTGACACGCTCTGCCGCGATAATAGCGGACCACGGCTCCGTACCCCTGGGGCCATGTGGAAGTGGCACTTCCACTATTGCGGGACTTTTAATGCATGACAGCGTTGTTTTGTTCCTCCATGCAACCCACCAAGGGGAATGATATACATGCACGCAGTTTAACAGCACCCACTGTGGAAATAACAAACTACCTTACCCAGAAGGCAACTTACCAATGAAACTACAAAGACGGGATATTAAAGGTCAAGTTCAATCAGCTCTAAACGACGCGCATGGCCAGTGAGCAAGGGCGTGTTGCCCGAAACCGGTATGGCAATCTGTGTTGGGGGAATGAACACGTTGACTCCTGCTCCCTCAATAAATGAAAGGAGAAACTTCTACTTGGGTGGCGTCTCGCATTGGGCAACTTGGATTTTGGATTTTCAAGCGGCGTGCCTAGCCTCTGAGACGCTCTGCCGCGATAATAGCGGACCACGGCTCCGGACCCCTGGGGCCATGTGGAAGTGGCAGTTCCACTATTGCGGGACTTTTAATGTATGACGGCGTTGTTTTGTTCCTCCATGCAACCCACCAAGGGGAATGATATACATGCACGCAGTTTAACAGCATCCACTGTGGAAATAACAAACTACCTTACCCAGAGGGCAACTTACCAATGAAACTACAAAGACGGGATATTAAAGGTCAAGTTCATTCAGCTGTAAACGACGCGCATGGCCAGTGAGCAAGGGCGTGTTGCCCGAAACCGGTATGGCAATCTGTGTTGGGGGAATGAACACGTTGACTCCTGCTCCCTCAATAAATGAAAGGAGAAAGTTCTACTTGTGTGGCGTCTCGTATTGGGCAACTTGGATTTTGGAATTTGCAAATGGCGTGCCTAGCCGCTGAGGCGCTCTGCCGCGATAATAGCGGACCACGGCTCCGAACCCCTGGGGCCATGTGGAAGTGGCAGTTCCACTATTGCGGGACTTTTAATGCATGACGGCGTTGTTTTGTTCTTCCATGCAACCCACCAAGGGGAATGATATACATGCACGCAGTTTAACAGCACCCACTGTGGAAATAACGAACTACCTTACCCAGAAGGCAACTTACCAATGAAACTACAAAGACGGGATATCAAAGGTCAAGTTCAATCAGCTGTAAACGACGCGCATGGCCAGTGAGCAAGGGCGTGTTGCCCGAAACCGGTATGGCAATCTGTGTTGGGGGAATGAACACTTTGACTCCTGCTCCCTCAATAAATGAAAGGAGAAACTTCTACTTGTGTGGCGTCTCGCATTGGGCAACTTGGATTTTGGATTTTCAAGCCGCGTGCCTAGCCTCTGAGACGCTCTGCCGCGATAATAGCGGACCACGGCTCCGGACCCCTGGGGCCATGTGGAAGTGGCAGTTCCACTATTGCAGGACTTTTAATGCATGACGGCGTTGTTTTGTTCCTCCATGCAACCCACCAAGGGGAATCATATACATGCACGCAGTTTAACAGCACCCACTGTGGAAATAACGAACTACCTTACCCAGAGGGCAACTTACCAATGAAACTACAAAGACGGGATATTAAAGGTCAAGTTCATTCAGCTGTAAACGACGAGCATGGCCAGTGAGCAAGGGCGTGTTGCCCGAAACCGGTATGGCAATCTGTGTTGGGGGAATGAACACGTTGACTCCTGCTCCCTCAATAAATGAAAGGAGAAAGTTCTACTTGTGTGGCGTCTCGCATTGGGCAACTTGGATTTTGGAATTTGCAAGTGGCGTGCCTAGCCGCTGAGGCGCTCTGCCGCGATAATAGCGGACCACGGCTCCGGACCCCTGGGGCCATGTGGAAGTGGCAGTTCCACTATTGCGGGACTTTTAATGCATGATGGCGTTGTTTTGTTCCTCCATGCAACCCACCAAGGGGAATGATATACATGCACGCAGTTTACCAGCACCCACTGTGGAAACTAACGAACTACCTTACCCAGAAGGCAACTTACCAATGAAACTACAAAGACGGGATATTAAAGGTCAAGTTCAATCAGCTGTAAACGACGCCTATGGCCAGTGAGCAAGGGCGTGTTGCCCGAAACCGGTATGGCAATCTGTGTTGGGGGAATGAACACGTTGACTCCTGCTCCCTCAATAAATGAAAGGAGAAACTTCTACTTGTGTAGCGTCTCGCATTGGGCAACTTGGATTTTGGAATTTCCAAGCGGCGTGCCTAGCCGCTGAGATGCTCTGCCGCGATAATAGTGGACCACGGCTCCGGACCCCTGGGGCCATGTGGAAGTGGCAGTTCCACTATTGCGGGACTTTTAAGGCATGACGGCGTTGTTTTGTTCCTCCATGCAACCCACCAAGGGGAATTATATACATGCACGCAGTTTAACAGCACCCACTGTGGAAACAACGAACTACCTTACCCACAAGGCAACTTACCAATGAAACTACAAAGACGGGATATTAAAGGTCAAATTCAATCAGCTGTAAACGACGCGCATGGCCAGTAAGCAAGGGAGTGTTGCCCGAAACCGGTATGGCAATCTGTGTTGGGGGAATGAACACGTTGATTCCTGCTCCCTCAATAAATGAAAGGAGAAACTTCTACTTGTGTGGCGTCTCGCATTGGGTAACTTGGATTTTGGAATTTGCAAGCGGCGTGCCTAGCCGCTGAGATGCTCTGCCGCGATAATAGCGGACCACGGCTCCGGACCCCTGGGGCCATGTGGAAGTGGCAGTTCTACTATTGCCGGACTTTTAATGCATGACGGCGTTGTTTTGTTCCTCCATGCAACCCACCAAGGGGAATGATATACATGCACGCAGTTTAACAGCACCCACTGTGGAAATAACGAACTACCTTACCCAGAGGGCAACTTACCAATAAAACTACAAAGACGGGATATTAAAGGTCAAGTTCATTCAGCTGTAAACGACGCGTATGGCCAGTGAGCAAGGGCGTGTTGCCCGAAACCGGTATGGCAATCTGTGTTGGGGGAATGAACACGTTGACTCCTGCTCCCTCAATAAATGAAAGGAGAAAGTTCTATTTGTGTGGCGTCTCGCATTGGGCAACTTGGATTTTGGAATTTGCAAGTGGCGTGCCTAGTCGCTGAGGCGCTCTGCCGCGATAATAGCGGACCACGGCTCCGGACCCCTGGGGCCATGTGGAAGTGGCAGTTCCACTATTTCGGGACTTTTAATGCATGACGGCGTTGTTTTGTTCTTCCATGCAACCCACCAAGGGGAATGATATACATGCACGCAGTTTAACAGCACCCACTGTGGAAATAACGAACTACCTTACCCAGAAGGCAACTTACCAATGAAACTACAAAGACGGGATATTAAAGGTCAAGTTCAATCAGCTGTAAACGACGCACATGGCCAGTGAGCAAGGGCATGTTGCCCGAAACCGGTATGGCAATCTGTGTTGGGGGAATGAACACGTTGACTCCTGCTCCCTCAATAAATGAAAGGAGAAACTTCTACTTGTGTGGCGTCTCGCATTGGGCAACTTGGATTTTGGAATTTGCAAGCGGCGTGCCTAGCCGCTGACACGCTCTGCCGCGATAATAGCGGACCACGGCTCCGGACCCCTGGGGCCATGTGGAAGTGGCACTTCCACTATTGCGGGACTTTTAATGCATGACAGCGTTGTTTTGTTCCTCCATGCAACCCACCAAGGGGAATGATATACATGCACGCAGTTTAACAGCACCCACTGTGGAAACTAACGAACTACCTTACCCAGAAGGCAACTTACCAATGAAACTACAAAGACGGGATATTAAAGGTCAAGTTCAATCAGCTGTAAACGACGCGCATGGCCAGTGACCAAGGGCGTGTTGCCCGAAACCGGTATGGCAATCTGTGTTGGGGGAATGAACACGTTGACTCCTGCTCCCTCAATAAATGAAAGGAGAAACTTCTACTTGTGTAGCGTCTCGCATTGCGCAACTTGGATTTTGGAATTTGCAAGCGGCGTGCCTAGCCGCTGAGATGCTCTGCCGCGATAATTGCGGACCACGGCTCCGGACCCCTGGGGCCATGTGGAAGTGGCAGTTCCACTATTGCGGGACTTTTAATGCATGACGGCGTTGTTTTGTTCCTCCATGCAACCCACCAAGGGGAATGATATACATGCACGCAGTTTAACAGCACCCACTGTGGAAACAACGAACTACCTTACCCACAAGGCAACTTACCAATGAAACTACAAAGACGGGATATTAAATGTCAAGTTCAATCAGCTGTAAACGACGCGCATGGCCAGTAAGCAAGGGCGTGTTGCCCGAAACCGGTATGGCAATCTGTGTTGGGGGAATGAACACGTTGATTCCTGCTCCCTCAATAAATGAAAGGAGAAACTTCTACTTGTGTGGCGTCTCGCATTGGGTAACTTGGATTTTGGAATTTGCAAGCGGCGCCACCTAGCCGCTGAGACGGTCTGCCGCGATAATAGCGGACCACGGCTCCGGACCCCTGGGGCCATGTGGAAGTGGCAGTTCCACTATTGCGGGATTTTTAATGCATGACGTCGTTGTTTTGTTCCTCCATGCAACCCACAAAGGGGAATGATATACATGCACGCAGTTTAACAGCACCCACTGTGGAAATAACGAACTACCTTACCCAGAAGGCAACTTACCAATGAAACTACAAGGACGGGATATTAAAGGTCAAGTTCAATCAGTTGTAAACAACACGCATGGCCAGTGAGCAAGGGCGTGTTGCCCGAAACCGGTATGGCAATCTGTGTTGGGGGAATGAACATGTTGACTCCTGCTCCCTCAATAAATGAAAGGAGAAACTTCTACTTGTGTGGCGTCTCGCATTGGGCAACTTGGATTTTGGAATTTGCAAGTGGGGTGCCTAGCCGCTGAGATGCTCTGCCGCGATAATAGCGGACCACGGCTCCGGACCCCTGGGACCATGTGGAAGTGGCAGTTCCACTATTGCGGGACTTTTAATGCATGACGGCGTTGTTTTGTTCCTCCATGCAACCCACCAAGGGGAATGATATACATGCACGCAGTTTAACAGCACCCACTGTGGTGATAACGATTACCTTACCCAGGAGGCAACTTACCAATGAAACTACAAAGACGGGATATTAAAGGTCAAGTTCAATCAGCTGTAAACAACGCGCATGGCCAGTGAGCAAGGGCGTGTTGCCCGATACCGGTATGGCAATCTGTGTTGGGGGAATGAACACGTTGATTCCTGCTCCCTCAATAAATGAAAGGAGAAACTTCTACTTGTGTGGCGTCTCGCATTGGGCAACTTGGATTTTGGAATTTGCAAGCGGCGTGCCTAGCCGCTGAGACGCTTTGCCGCGATAATAGCGGACCACGGCTCCGGACCCCTGGGGCCATGTGGAAGGGGCAGTTCCACGATTGCGGACTTTTAATGCATGACGGCGTTGTTTTGTTCCTCCATGCAACCCACCAAGGGGAATGATATACATGCACGCAGTTTAACAGCACCCACTGTGGAAATAACGAACTACCTTACCCAGAAGGCAACTTACCAATGAAACTACAAAGACGGGATATTAAAGGTCAAGTTCAATCAGCTGTAAATGACGCGCATGGCCAGTGAGCTAGGGCGTGTTGCCCGAAACCTGTATGGCAATCTGTGTTGGGGGAAGGAACACGTTGACTCCTGCTCCCTCAATAAATGAAAGGAGAAACTTCTACTTTTGTGGCGTCTCGCATTGGGCAACTTGGATTTTGGAATTTGCAAGCAGCGTGCCTAGCCGCTGAGAAGCTCTGCCGCGATAATAGCGGACCACGGCTCCGGACCCCTGGGGCCATGTGGAAGTGGCAGTTCCACTATTGCGGGACTTTTAATGCATGACGGCGTTGTTTTGTTCCTCCATGCAACCCACCAAGGGGAATGATATACATGCACGCAGTTTAACAGCACCCACTGTGGAAATAACAAACTACTTTACCCAGAAGGCAACTTACCAATGAAACTACAAAGACGGGATATTAAAGATCAAGTACAATCAGCTGTAAACGACGCGCATGGCCAGTGAGCAAGGGCGTGTTGCCCGAAACCGGTATGGCAATCTGTGTTGGGGGAATGAACACGTTGACTTCTACTCCCTCAATAAATGAAAGGAGAAACTTCTACTTGTGTGGCGTCTCGCATTGGGCAACTTGGATTTTGGAATTTGCAAGCGGCGTGCCTAGCCGCTGAGACGCCCTGCCGCGATAATAGCGGACCACGGCTCCGGACCCCTGGGGCCATGTGGAAGTGGAAGTGGCAGTTCCACTATTGCGGGACTTTTAATGTATGACGGCGTTGTTTTGTTCCTCCATGCAACCCACCAACTGGAATGATATACATGCACGCAGTTTAACAGCATCCACTGTGGAAATAACGAACTACCTTACCCAGAAGGCAACTTACCAATGAAACTACAAAGACGGGATATTAAAGTTCAAGTACAATCAGCTGTAAACGACGCGCATGGCCAGTGAGCAAGGGCGTGTTGCCCGAAACCGGTATGGCAATCTGTGTTGGGGGAATGAACACGTTGACTCCTGCTCCCTCAATAAATGAAAGGAGAAACTTCTACTTGTATGGCGTCTCGTATTGGGCGACTTGGATTTTGGATTTTGGATTTTCAAGCGGCGTGCCTAGCCTCTGAGACGCTCTGCCGCGATAATAGCGGACCACGGCTCCGGACCCCTGTGGCCATGTGGAAGTGGCAGTTCCACTATTGCGGGACTTTTAATGCATGACGGCGTTGTTTTGTTCTTCCATGCAACCCACCAAGGGGAATGATATACATGCACGCAGTTTAACAGCACCCACTGTGGAAATAACGAACTTCCTTACCCAGAAGGCAACTTACCAATGAAACTACAAAGACGGGATATTAAAGGTCAAGTTCAATCAGCTGTAAACGACGCGCATGGCCAGTGAGCAAGGGCGTGTTGCCCGAAACCGGTATGGCAATCTGTGTTGGGGGAATGAACACGTTGACTCCTGCTCCCTCAATAAATGAAAGGAGAAACTTCTACTTGTGTGGCGTCTCGCATTGGGCAACTTGGATTTTGGAATTTGCAAGCAGCGTGCCTAGCCGCTGAGACGCTCTGCCGCGATAATAGCGGACCATGGCTCCGGACCCCTGGGGCCATGTGGAAGTGGTAGTTCCACTATTGCGGGACTTTTAATGCATGACGGCGTTGTTTTGTTCCTCCATGCAACCCACCAAGGGGAATGATATACATGCACACAGTTTAACAGCACCCACTGTGGAAATAACGAACTACCTTACCCAGAAGGCAACTTACCAATGAAACTACAAAGACGGGATATTAAAGGTCAAGTTCAATCAGCTGTAAACAACGCGCATGGCCAGTGAGCAAGGGCGTGTTGCCCGAAACCGGTATGGCAAGCTGTGTTGGGGGAATGAACACGTTGACTCCTGCTCCCTCAATAAATGAAAGGAGAAACTTCTACTTGTGTGGCGTCTCGCATTGGGCAACTTGGATTTTGGAATTTGCAAGCGGCGTGCCTAGCCTCTGAGACGCTCTGCCGTGATAATAGCGGACCATGGCTCCGGACCTCTTGGGCCATGTGGAAGTGGCAGTTCCACTATTGCGGGAGTTTTAATGCATGACGGCGTTGTTTTGTTCCTCCATGCAACCCACCAAGGGGAATGATATACATGCACGCAGTTTAACAGCACCCACTGTGGAAATAACGAACTACCTTACCCAGAAGGGAACTTACCAATGAAACTACAAAGATGGGATATTAAAGGTCAAGTTCAATCAGCTGTAAACGACGCGCATGGCCAGTGAGCAAGGGCGTGTTGCCTGAAACCGGTATGGCAATCTGTGTTGGGGGAATGAACACGTTGACTCCTGCTCCCTCAATAAATGAAAGGAAAAACTTCTACTTGTGTGGCGTCTCGCATTGGGCAACTTGGATTTTGGAATTTGCAAGCGGCGTGCCTAGCCGCTGACACGCTCTGCCGCGATAATAGCGGACCACGGCTCCGGACCCCTGGGACCATGTGGAAGTGGCACTTCCACTATTGCGGGACTTTTAATGCATGACAGCGTTGTTTTGTTCCTCCATGCAACCCACCAAGGGGAATGATATACATGCACGCAGTTTAACAGCACCCACTGTGGAAATAACGAACTACCTTACCCAGAAGGCAACTTACCAATGAAACTACAAAGACGGGATATGAAAGGTCAAGTTCAATCAGCTGTAAACGACGCGCATGGCCAGTGAGCAAGGGCGTGTTGCCCGAAACCGGTATGGCAATCTGTGTTGGGGGAATGAACACGTTGACTCCTGCTCCCTCAATAAATGAAAGGAGAAACTTCTACTTGTGTGGCGTCTCGCATTGGGCAACTTGGATTTTGGAATTTGCAAGCGGCGTGCCTAGCCGCTGACACGCTCTGCCGCGATAATAGCGGACCACGGCTCCGGACCCCTGGGGCCATGTGGAAGTGGCACTTCCACTATTGAGGGACTTTAAATGCATGACGGCGTTGTTTTGTTCCTCCATGCAACCCACCAAGGGGAATGATATACATGCACGCAGTTTAACAGCACCCACTGTGGAAATAACGAACTACCTTACCCAGAAGGCAACTTACCAATGAAACTACAAAGACGGGATATTAAAGGTCAAGTTCAATCAGCTGTAAACGACGCTTATGGCCAGTGAGCAAGGGCGTGTTGCCCGAAACCGGTATGGCAATCTGTGTTGGGGGAATGAACACGTTGACTCCTGCTCCCTCAATAAATGAAAGGAGAAACTTCTACTTGTGTGGCGTCTCGCTTTGGGCAACTTGGATTTTGGAATTTGCAAGCGGCGTGCCTAGCCGCTGAGACGCTCTGCCGGGATAATAGCAGACCATGGCTCCGGACGCCTGGGGCCATGTGGAAGTGGTAGTTCCACTATTGCGGGACATTTAATGCATGACGGCGTTGTTTTGTTCCTCCATGCAACCCACCAAGGGGAATGATATACATGCACGCAGTTTAACAGCACCGACTGTGGAAATAACGGACTACCTTACCTAGAAGGCAACTTACCAATGAAACTACAAAGACGGAATATTAAAGGTCAAGTTCAATCAGCTGTAAACGACGCGCATGGCCAGTGAGCAAGGGCGTGTTGCCCGAAACCGGTATGGCAATCTGTGTTGGGGGAATGAACACGTTGACTCCTGCTCCCTCAATAAATGAAAGGAGAAACTTCTACTTGTGTGGCGTCTCGCATTGGGCAACTTGGATTTTGGAATTTGCAAGCAGCGTGCCTAGCCGCTGAGACGCTCTGCCGCGATAATAGCGGACCATGGCTCCGGACCCCTGGGGCCATGTGGAAGTGGTAGTTCCACTATTGCGGGACTTTTAATGCATGACGGCGTTGTTTTGTTCCTCCATGCAACCCACCAAGGGGAATGATATACATGCACACAGTTTAACAGCACCCACTGTGGAAATAACGAACTACCTTACCCAGAAGGCAACTTACCAATGAAACTACAAAGACGGGATATTAAAGGTCAAGTTCAATCAGCTGTAAACAACGCGCATGGCCAGTGAGCAAGGGCGTGTTGCCCGAAACCGGTATGGCAAGCTGTGTTGGGGGAATGAACACGTTGACTCCTGCTCCCTCAATAAATGAAAGGAGAAACTTCTACTTGTGTGGCGTCTCGCATTGGGCAACTTGGATTTTGGAATTTGCAAGCGGCGTGCCTAGCCTCTGAGACGCTCTGCCGTGATAATAGCGGACCATGGCTCCGGACCTCTTGGGCCATGTGGAAGTGGCAGTTCCACTATTGCGGGAGTTTTAATGCATGACGGCGTTGTTTTGTTCCTCCATGCAACCCACCAAGGGGAATGATATACATGCACGCAGTTTAACAGCACCCACTGTGGAAATAACGAACTACCTTACCCAGAAGGGAACTTACCAATGAAACTACAAAGACGGGATATTAAAGTTCAAGTACAATCAGCTGTAAACGACGCGCATGGCCAGTGAGCAAGGGCGTGTTGCCTGAAACCGGTATGGCAATCTGTGTTGGGGGAATGAACACGTTGACTCCTGCTCCCTCAATAAATGAAAGGAAAAACTTCTACTTGTGTGGCGTCTCGCATTGGGCAACTTGGATTTTGGATTTTGGATTTTCAAGCGGCGTGCCTAGCCTCTGAGACGCTCTGCCGCGATAATAGTGGACCACGGCTCCGGACCCCTGGGACCATGTGGAAGTGGCAGTTCCACTATTGCGGGACTTTTAATGCATGACGGCGTTGTTTTGTTCCTCCATGCAACCCACCAAGGGGAATGATATACATGCACGCAGTTTAACAGCACCCACTGTGGAAATAACGAACTTCCTTACCCAGAAGGCAACTTACCAATGAAACTACAAAGACGGGATATTAAAGGTCAAGTTCAATCAGCTGTAAACGACGCGCATGGCCAGTGAGCAAGGGCGTGTTGCCCGAAACCGGTATGGCAATCTGTGTTGGGGGAATGAACACGTTGACTCCTGCTCCCTCAATAAATGAAAGGAGAAACTTCTACTTGTGTGGCGTCTCGCATTGGGCAACTTGGATTTTGGAATTTGCAAGCAGCGTGCCTAGCCGCTGAGACGCTCTGCCGCGATAATAGCGGACCATGGCTCCGGACCCCTGGGGCCATGTGGAAGTGGTAGTTCCACTATTGCGGGACTTTTAATGCATGACGGCGTTGTTTTGTTCCTCCATGCAACCCACCAAGGGGAATGATATACATGCACACAGTTTAACAGCACCCACTGTGGAAATAACGAACTACCTTACCCAGAAGGCAACTTACCAATGAAACTACAAAGACGGGATATTAAAGGTCAAGTTCAATCAGCTGTAAACAACGCGCATGGCCAGTGAGCAAGGGCGTGTTGCCCGAAACCGGTATGGCAAGCTGTGTTGGGGGAATGAACACGTTGACTCCTGCTCCCTCAATAAATGAAAGGAGAAACTTCTACTTGTGTGGCATCTCGCATTGGGCAACTTGGATTTTGGAATTTGCAAGCGGCGTGTCTAGCCTCTGAGACGCTCTGCCGTGATAATAGCGGACTATGGCTCCGGACCTCTTGGGCCATGTGGAAGTGGCAGTTCCACTATTGCGGGAGTTTTAATGCATGACGGCGTTGTTTTGTTCCTCCATGCAACCCACCAAGGGGAATGATATACATGCACGCAGTTTAACAGCACCCACTGTGGAAATAACGAACTACCTTACCCAGAAGGGAACTTACCAATGAAACTACAAAGATGGGATATTAAAGGTCAAGTTCAATCAGCTGTAAACGACGCGCATGGCCAGTGAGCAAGGGCGTGTTGCCTGAAACCGGTATGGCAATCTGTGTTGGGGGAATGAACACGTTGACTCCTGCTCCCTCAATAAATGAAAGGAAAAACTTCTACTTGTGTGGCGTCTCGCATTGGGCAACTTGGATTTTGGAATTTGCAAGCGGCGTGCCTAGCCGCTGACACGCTCTGCCGCGATAATAGCGGACCACGGCTCCGGACCCCTGGGACCATGTGGAAGTGGCACTTCCACTATTGCGGGACTTTTAATGCATGACAGCGTTGTTTTGTTCCTCCATGCAACCCACCAAGGGGAATGATATACATGCACGCAGTTTAACAGCACCCACTGTGGAAATAACGAACTACCTTACCCAGAAGGCAACTTACCAATGAAACTACAAAGACGGGATATGAAAGGTCAAGTTCAATCAGCTGTAAACGACGCGCATGGCCAGTGAGCAAGGGCGTGTTGCCCGAAACCGGTATGGCAATCTGTGTTGGGGGAATGAACACGTTGACTCCTGCTCCCTCAATAAATGAAAGGAGAAACTTCTACTTGTGTGGCGTCTCGCATTGGGCAACTTGGATTTTGGAATTTGCAAGCGGCGTGCCTAGCCGCTGACACGCTCTGCCGCGATAATAGCGGACCACGGCTCCGGACCCCTGGGGCCATGTGGAAGTGGCACTTCCACTATTGCGGGACTTTAAATGCATGACGGCGTTGTTTTGTTCCTCCATGCAACCCACCAAGGGGAATGATATACATGCACGCAGTTTAACAGCACCCACTGTGGAAATAACGAACTACCTTACCCAGAAGGCAACTTACCAATGAAACTACAAAGACGGGATATTAAAGGTCAAGTTCAATCAGCTGTAAACGACGCTTATGGCCAGTGAGCAAGGGCGTGTTGCCCGAAACCGGTATGGCAATCTGTGTTGGGGGAATGAACACGTTGACTCCTGCTCCCTCAATAAATGAAAGGAGAAACTTCTACTTGTGTGGCGTCTCGCTTTGGGCAACTTGGATTTTGGAATTTGCAAGCGGCGTGCCTAGCCGCTGAGACGCTCTGCCGCGATAATAGCAGACCATGGCTCCGGACGCCTGGGGCCATGTGGAAGTGGTAGTTCCACTATTGCGGGACATTTAATGCATGACGGCGTTGTTTTGTTCCTCCATGCAACCCACCAAGGGGAATGATATACATGCACGCAGTTTAACAGCACCGACTGTGGAAATAACGGACTACCTTACCTAGAAGGCAACTTACCAATGAAACTACAAAGACGGAATATTAAAGGTCAAGTTCAATCAGCTGTAAACGACGCGCATGGCCAGTGAGCAAGGGCGTGTTGCCCGAAACCGGTATGGCAATCTGTGTTGGGGGAATGAACACGTTGACTCCTGCTCCCTCAATAAATGAAAGGAGAAACTTCTACTTGTGTGGCGTCTCGCATTGGGCAACTTGGATTTTGGAATTTGCAAGCAGCGTGCCTAGCCGCTGAGACGCTCTGCCGCGATAATAGCGGACCATGGCTCCGGACCCCTGGGGCCATGTGGAAGTGGTAGTTCCACTATTGCGGGACTTTTAATGCATGACGGCGTTGTTTTGTTCCTCCATGCAACCCACCAAGGGGAATGATATACATGCACACAGTTTAACAGCACCCACTGTGGAAATAACGAACTACCTTACCCAGAAGGCAACTTACCAATGAAACTACAAAGACGGGATATTAAAGGTCAAGTTCAATCAGCTGTAAACAACGCGCATGGCCAGTGAGCAAGGGCGTGTTGCCCGAAACCGGTATGGCAAGCTGTGTTGGGGGAATGAACACGTTGACTCCTGCTCCCTCAATAAATGAAAGGAGAAACTTCTACTTGTGTGGCGTCTCGCATTGGGCAACTTGGATTTTGGAATTTGCAAGCGGCGTGCCTAGCCTCTGAGACGCTCTGCCGTGATAATAGCGGACCATGGCTCCGGACCTCTTGGGCCATGTGGAAGTGGCAGTTCCACTATTGCGGGAGTTTTAATGCATGACGGCGTTGTTTTGTTCCTCCATGCAACCCACCAAGGGGAATGATATACATGCACGCAGTTTAACAGCACCCACTGTGGAAATAACGAACTACCTTACCCAGAAGGCAACTTACCAATGAAACTACAAAGATGGGATATTAAAGGTCAAGTTCAATCAGCTGTAAACGACGCGCATGGCCAGTGAGCAAGGGCGTGTTGCCTGAAACCGGTATGGCAATCTGTGTTGGGGGAATGAACCCGTTGACTCCTGCTCCCTCAATAAATGAAAGGAAAAACTTCTACTTGTGTGGCGTCTCGCATTGGGCAACTTGGATTTTGGAATTTGCAAGCGGCGTGCCTAGCCGCTGACACGCTCTGCCGCGATAATAGTGGACCACGGCTCCGGACCCCTGGGACCATGTGGAAGTGGCACTTCCACTATTGCGGGACTTTTAATGCATGACAGCGTTGTTTTGTTCCTCCATGCAACCCACCAAGGGGAATGATATACATGCACGCAGTTTAACAGCACCCACTGTGGAAATAACGAACTACCTTACCCAGAAGGCAACTTACCAATGAAACTACAAAGACGGGATATGAAAGGTCAAGTTCAATCAGCTGTAAACGACGCGCATGGCCAGTGAGCAAGGGCGTGTTGCCCGAAACCGGTATGGCAATCTGTGTTGGGGGAATGAACACGTTGACTCCTGCTCCCTCAATAAATGAAAGGAGAAACTTCTACTTGTGTGGCGTCTCGCATTGGGCAACTTGGATTTTGGAATTTGCAAGCGGCGTGCCTAGCCGCTGACACGCTCTGCCGCGATAATAGCGGACCACGGCTCCGGACCCCTGGGGCCATGTGGAAGTGGCACTTCCACTATTGCGGGACTTTAAATGCATGACGGCGTTGTTTTGTTCCTCCATGCAACCCACCAAGGGGAATGATATACATGCACGCAGTTTAACAGCACCCACTGTGGAAATAACGAACTACCTTACCCAGAAGGCAACTTACCAATGAAACTACAAAGACGGGATATTAAAGGTCAAGTTCAATCAGCTGTAAATGACGCTTATGGCCAGTGAGCAAGGGCGTGTTGCCCGAAACCGGTATGGCAATCTGTGTTGGGGGAATGAACACGTTGACTCCTGCTCCCTCAATAAATGAAAGGAGAAACTTCTACTTGTGTGGTGTCGCTTTGGGCAACTTGGATTTTGGAATTTGCAAGTGGCGTGCCTAGCCGCTGAGACGCTCTGCCGCGATAATAGCAGACCATGGCTCCGGACGCCTGGGGCCATGTGGAAGTGGTAGTTCCACTATTGCGGGACATTTAATGCATGACGGCGTTGTTTTGTTCCTCCATGCAACCCACCAAGGGGAATGATATACATGCACGCAGTTTAACAGCACCGACTGTGGAAATAACGGACTACCTTACCTAGAAGGCAACTTACCAATGAAACTATAAAGACGGAATATTAAAGGTCAAGTTCAATCAGCTGTAAACGACGCGCATGGCCAGTGAGCAAGGGCGTGTTGCCCAAAACCGGTATGGCAATCTGTGTTGGGGGAATGAACACGTTGACTCCTGCTCCCTCAATAAATGAAAGGAGAAACTTCTACTTGTGTGGCGTCCGGCATTGGGCAACTTGGATTTTGGAATTTGCAAGTGGCGTGCCTAGCCGCTGACACGCTCTGCCGCGATAATAGCGGACCACGGCTCCGTACCCCTGGGGCCATGTGGAAGTGGCACTTCCACTATTGCGGCACTTTTAATGCATGACAGCGTTGTTTTGTTCCTCCATGCAACCCACCAAGGGGAATGATATACATGCACGCAGTTTAACAGCACCCACTGTGGAAATAACAAACTACCTTACCCAGAAGGCAACTTACCAATGAAACTACAAAGACGGGATATTAAAGGTCAAGTTCAATCAGCTTTAAACGACGCGCATGGCCAGTGAGCAAGGGCGTGTTGCCCGAAACCGGTATGGCAATCTGTGTTGGGGGAATGAACACGTTGACTCCTGCTCCCTCAATAAATGAAAGGAGAAACTTCTACTTGTGTAGCGTCTCGCATTGCGCAACTTGGATTTTGGAATTTGCAAGCTGCGTGCCTAGCCGCTGAGACGCTCTGCCGCGATAATAGCGGACCACGGCTCCGGACCCCTGGGGCCATGTGGAAGTGGCAGTTCCACTATTGCGGGACTTTTAATGCATGACGGCGTTGTTTTGTTCCTCCATGCAACCCACCAAGGGGAATGATATACATGCACGCAGTTTAACAGCACCCACTGTGGAAATAACGAACTACCTTACCCAGAAGGCAACTTACCAATGAAACTACAAAGACGGGATATTAAAGGTCAAGTTCAATCAGCTGTAAACGACGCGTATGGCCAGTGAGCAAGGGCGTGTTGCCCGAAACCGGTATGGCAATCTGTGTTGGGGGAATGAACACGTTGACTCCTGCTCCCTCAATAAATGAAAGGAGAAACTTCTACTTGTGTGGCGTCTCGCATTGGGCAACTTGGATTTTGGAATTTGCAAGCAGCGTGCCTAGCCGCTGAGACGCTCTGCCGCGATAATAGCGGACCATGGCTCCGGACCCCTGGGGCCATGTGGAAGTGGTAGTTCCACTATTGCGGGACTTTTAATGCATGACGGCGTTGTTTTGTTCCTCCATGCAACCCACCAAGGGGAATGATATACATGCACACAGTTTAACAGCACCCACTGTGGAAATAACGAACTACCTTACCCAGAAGGCAACTTACCAATGAAACTACAAAGACGGGATATTAAAGGTCAAGTTCAATCAGCTGTAAACAACGCGCATGGCCAGTGAGCAAGGGCGTGTTGCCCGAAACCGGTATGGCAAGCTGTGTTGGGGGAATGAACACGTTGACTCCTGCTCCCTCAATAAATGAAAGGAGAAACTTCTACTTGTGTGGCGTCTCGCATTGGGCAACTTGGATTTTGGAATTTGCAAGCGGCGTGCCTAGCCTCTGAGACGCTCTGCCGTGATAATAGCGGACCATGGCTCCGGACCTCTTGGGCCATGTGGAAGTGGCAGTTCCACTATTGCGGGAGTTTTAATGCATGACGGCGTTGTTTTGTTCCTCCATGCAACCCACCAAGGGGAATGATATACATGCACGCAGTTTAACAGCACCCACTGTGGAAATAATGAACTACCTTACCCAGAAGGCAACTTACCAATGAAACTACAAAGATGGGATATTAAAGGTCAAGTTCAATCAGCTGTAAACGACGCGCATGGCCAGTGAGCAAGGGCGTGTTGCCTGAAACCGGTATGGCAATCTGTGTTGGGGGAATGAACCCGTTGACTCCTGCTCCCTCAATAAATGAAAGGAAAAACTTCTACTTGTGTGGCGTCTCGCATTGGGCAACTTGGATTTTGGAATTTGCAAGCGGCGTGCCTAGCCGCTGACACGCTCTGCCGCGATAATAGTGGACCACGGCTCCGGACCCCTGGGACCATGTGGAAGTGGCACTTCCACTATTGCGGGACTTTTAATGCATGACAGCGTTGTTTTGTTCCTCCATGCAACCCACCAAGGGGAATGATATACATGCACGCAGTTTAACAGCACCCACTGTGGAAATAACGAACTACCTTACCCAGAAGGCAACTTACCAATGAAACTACAAAGACGGGATATGAAAGGTCAAGTTCAATCAGCTGTAAACGACGCGCATGGCCAGTGAGCAAGGGCGTGTTGCCCGAAACCGGTATGGCAATCTGTGTTGGGGGAATGAACACGTTGACTCCTGCTCCCTCAATAAATGAAAGGAGAAACTTCTACTTGTGTGGCGTCTCGCATTGGGCAACTTGGATTTTGGAATTTGCAAGCGGCGTGCCTAGCCGCTGACACGCTCTGCCGCGATAATAGCGGACCACGGCTCCGGACCCCTGGGGCCATGTGGAAGTGGCACTTCCACTATTGCGGGACTTTAAATGCATGACGGCGTTGTTTTGTTCCTCCATGCAACCCACCAAGGGGAATGATATACATGCACGCAGTTTAACAGCACCCACTGTGGAAATAACGAACTACCTTACCCAGAAGGCAACTTACCAATGAAACTACAAAGACGGGATATTAAAGGTCAAGTTCAATCAGCTGTAAACGACGCTTATGGCCAGTGAGCAAGGGTGTGTTGCCCGAAACCGGTATGGCAATCTGTGTTGGGGGAATGAACACGTTGACTCCTGCTCCCTCAATAAATGAAAGGAGAAACTTCTACTTGTGTGGCGTCTCGCTTTGGGCAACGTGGATTTTGGAATTTGCAAGCGGCGTGCCTAGCCGCTGAGACGCTCTGCCGCGATAATAGCAGACCATGGCTCCGGACGCCTGGGGCCATGTGGAAGTGGTAGTTCCACTATTGCGGGACATTTAATGCATGACGGCGTTGTTTTGTTCCTCCATGCAACCCACCAAGGGGAATGATATACATGCACGCAGTTTAACAGCACCGACTGTGGAAATAACGGACTACCTTACCTAGAAGGCAACTTACCAATGAAACTACAAAGACGGAATATTAAAGGTCAAGTTCAATCAGCTGTAAACGACGCGCATGGCCAGTGAGCAAGGGCGTGTTGCCCAAAACCGGTATGGCAATCTGTGTTGGGGGAATGAACACGTTGACTCCTGCTCCCTCAATAAATGAAAGGAGAAACTTCTACTTGTGTGGCGTCCGGCATTGGGCAACTTGGATTTTGGAATTTGCAAGTGGCGTGCCTAGCCGCTGACACGCTCTGCCGCGATAATAGCGGACCACGGCTCCGTACCCCTGGGGCCATGTGGAAGTGGCACTTCCACTATTGCGGCACTTTTAATGCATGACAGCGTTGTTTTGTTCCTCCATGCAACCCACCAAGGGGAATGATATACATGCACGCAGTTTAACAGCACCCACTGTGGAAATAACAAACTACCTTACCCAGAAGGCAACTTACCAATGAAACTACAAAGACGGGATATTAAAGGTCAAGTTCAATCAGCTCTAAACGACGCGCATGGCCAGTGAGCAAGGGCGTGTTGCCCGAAACCGGTATGGCAATCTGTGTTGGGGGAATGAACACGTTGACTCCTGCTCCCTCAATAAATGAAAGGAGAAACTTCTACTTGTGTAGCGTCTCGCATTGCGCAACTTGGATTTTGGAATTTGCAAGCTGCGTGCCTAGCCGCTGAGACGCTCTGCCGCGATAATAGCAGACCACGGCTCCGGACCCCTGGGGCCATGTGGAAGTGGCAGTTCCACTATTGCGGGACTTTTAATGCATGACGGCGTTGTTTTGTTCCTCCATGCAACCCACCAAGGGGAATGATATACATGCACGCAGTTTAACAGCACCCACTGTGGAAATAACGAACTACCTTACCCAGAAGGCAACTTACCAATGAAACTACAAAGACGGGATATTAAAGGTCAAGTTCAATCAGCTGTAAACAACGCGCATGGCCAGTGAGCAAGGGCGTGTTGCCCGATACCGGTATGGCAATCTGTGTTGGGGGAATGAACACGTTGATTCCTGCTCCCTCAATAAATGAAAGGAGAAACTTCTACTTGTGTGGCGTCTCGCATTGGGCAACTTGGATTTTGGAATTTGCAAGCGGCGTGCCTAGCCGCTGAGACGCTTTGCCGCGATAATAGCGGACCACGGCTCCGGACCCCTGGGGCCATGTGGAAGGGGCAGTTCCACGATTGCGGACTTTTAATGCATGACGGCGTTGTTTTGTTCCTCCATGCAACCCACCAAGGGGAATGATATACATGCACGCAGTTTAACAGCACCCACTGTGGAAATAACGAACTACCTTACCCAGAAGGCAACTTACCAATGAAACTACAAAGACGGGATATTAAAGGTCAAGTTCAATCAGCTGTAAATGACGCGCATGGCCAGTGAGCTAGGGCGTGTTGCCCGAAACCTGTATGGCAATCTGTGTTGGGGGAATGAACACGTTGACTCCTGCTCCCTCAATAAATGAAAGGAGAAACTTCTACTTTTGTGGCGTCTCGCATTGGGCAACTTGGATTTTGGAATTTGCAAGCAGCGTGCCTAGCCGCTGAGAAGCTCTGCCGCGATAATAGCGGACCACGGCTCCGGACCCCTGGGGCCATGTGGAAGTGGCAGTTCCACTATTGCGGGACTTTTAATGCATGACGGCGTTGTTTTGTTCCTCCATGCAACCCACCAAGGGGAATGATATACATGCACGCAGTTTAACAGCACCCACTGTGGAAATAACAAACTACTTTACCCAGAAGGCAACTTACCAATGAAACTACAAAGACGGGATATTAAAGATCAAGTACAATCAGCTGTAAACGACGCGCATGGCCAGTGAGCAAGGGCGTGTTGCCCGAAACCGGTATGGCAATCTGTGTTGGGGGAATGAACACGTTGACTTCTACTCCCTCAATAAATGAAAGGAGAAACTTCTACTTGTGTGGCGTCTCGCATTGGGCAACTTGGATTTTGGAATTTGCAAGCGGCGTGCCTAGCCGCTGAGACGCCCTGCCGCGATAATAGCGGACCACGGCTCCGGACCCCTGGGGCCATGTGGAAGTGGAAGTGGCAGTTCCACTATTGCGGGACTTTTAATGTATGACCGCGTTGTTTTGTTCCTCCATGCAACCCACCAACTGGAATGATATACATGCACGCAGTTTAACAGCATCCACTGTGGAAATAACGAACTACCTTACCCAGAAGGCAACTTACCAATGAAACTACAAAGACGGGATATTAAAGTTCAAGTACAATCAGCTGTAAACGACGCGCATGGCCAGTGAGCAAGGGCGTGTTGCCCGAAACCGGTATGGCAATCTGTGTTGGGGGAATGAACACGTTGACTCCTGCTCCCTCAATAAATGAAAGGAGAAACTTCTACTTGTATGGCGTCTCGTATTGGGCGACTTGGATTTTGGATTTTGGATTTTCAAGCGGCGTGCCTAGCCTCTGAGACGCTCTGCCGCGATAATAGCGGACCACGGCTCCGGACCCCTGTGGCCATGTGGAAGTGGCAGTTCCACTATTGCGGGACTTTTAATGCATGACGGCGTTGTTTTGTTCTTCCATGCAACCCACCAAGGGGAATGATATACATGCACGCAGTTTAACAGCACCCACTGTGGAAATAACGAACTTCCTTACCCAGAAGGCAACTTACCAATGAAACTACAAAGACGGGATATTAAAGGTCAAGTTCAATCAGCTGTAAACGACGCGCATGGCCAGTGAGCAAGGGCGTGTTGCCCGAAACCGGTATGGCAATCTGTGTTGGGGGAATGAACACGTTGACTCCTGCTCCCTCAATAAATGAAAGGAGAAACTTCTACTTGTGTGGCGTCTCGCATTGGGCAACTTGGATTTTGGAATTTGCAAGCAGCGTGCCTAGCCGCTGAGACGCTCTGCCGCGATAATAGCGGACCATGGCTCCGGACCCCTGGGGCCATGTGGAAGTGGTAGTTCCACTATTGCGGGACTTTTAATGCATGACGGCGTTGTTTTGTTCCTCCATGCAACCCACCAAGGGGAATGATATACATGCACACAGTTTAACAGCACCCACTGTGGAAATAACGAACTACCTTACCCAGAAGGCAACTTACCAATGAAACTACAAAGACGGGATATTAAAGGTCAAGTTCAATCAGCTGTAAACAACGCGCATGGCCAGTGAGCAAGGGCGTGTTGCCCGAAACCGGTATGGCAAGCTGTGTTGGGGGAATGAACACGTTGACTCCTGCTCCCTCAATAAATGAAAGGAGAAACTTCTACTTGTGTGGCGTCTCGCATTGGGCAACTTGGATTTTGGAATTTGCAAGCGGCGTGCCTAGCCTCTGAGACGCTCTGCCGTGATAATAGCGGACCATGGCTCCGGACCTCTTGGGCCATGTGGAAGTGGCAGTTCCACTATTGCGGGAGTTTTAATGCATGACGGCGTTGTTTTGTTCCTCCATGCAACCCACCAAGGGGAATGATATACATGCACGCAGTTTAACAGCACCCACTGTGGAAATAACGAACTACCTTACCCAGAAGGGAACTTACCAATGAAACTACAAAGATGGGATATTAAAGGTCAAGTTCAATCAGCTGTAAACGACGCGCATGGCCAGTGAGCAAGGGCGTGTTGCCTGAAACCGGTATGGCAATCTGTGTTGGGGGAATGAACACGTTGACTCCTGCTCCCTCAATAAATGAAAGGAAAAACTTCTACTTGTGTGGCGTCTCGCATTGGGCAACTTGGATTTTGGAATTTGCAAGCGGCGTGCCTAGCCGCTGACACGCTCTGCCGCGATAATAGCGGACCACGGCTCCGGACCCCTGGGACCATGTGGAAGTGGCACTTCCACTATTGCGGGACTTTTAATGCATGACAGCGTTGTTTTGTTCCTCCATGCAACCCACCAAGGGGAATGATATACATGCACGCAGTTTAACAGCACCCACTGTGGAAATAACGAACTACCTTACCCAGAAGGCAACTTACCAATGAAACTACAAAGACGGGATATGAAAGGTCAAGTTCAATCAGCTGTAAACGACGCGCATGGCCAGTGAGCAAGGGCGTGTTGCCCGAAACCGGTATGGCAATCTGTGTTGGGGGAATGAACACGTTGACTCCTGCTCCCTCAATAAATGAAAGGAGAAACTTCTACTTGTGTGGCGTCTCGCATTGGGCAACTTGGATTTTGGAATTTGCAAGCGGCGTGCCTAGCCGCTGACACGCTCTGCCGCGATAATAGCGGACCACGGCTCCGGACCCCTGGGGCCATGTGGAAGTGGCACTTCCACTATTGAGGGACTTTAAATGCATGACGGCGTTGTTTTGTTCCTCCATGCAACCCACCAAGGGGAATGATATACATGCACGCAGTTTAACAGCACCCACTGTGGAAATAACGAACTACCTTACCCAGAAGGCAACTTACCAATGAAACTACAAAGACGGGATATTAAAGGTCAAGTTCAATCAGCTGTAAACGACGCTTATGGCCAGTGAGCAAGGGCGTGTTGCCCGAAACCGGTATGGCAATCTGTGTTGGGGGAATGAACACGTTGACTCCTGCTCCCTCAATAAATGAAAGGAGAAACTTCTACTTGTGTGGCGTCTCGCTTTGGGCAACTTGGATTTTGGAATTTGCAAGCGGCGTGCCTAGCCGCTGAGACGCTCTGCCGGGATAATAGCAGACCATGGCTCCGGACGCCTGGGGCCATGTGGAAGTGGTAGTTCCACTATTGCGGGACATTTAATGCATGACGGCGTTGTTTTGTTCCTCCATGCAACCCACCAAGGGGAATGATATACATGCACGCAGTTTAACAGCACCGACTGTGGAAATAACGGACTACCTTACCTAGAAGGCAACTTACCAATGAAACTACAAAGACGGAATATTAAAGGTCAAGTTCAATCAGCTGTAAACGACGCGCATGGCCAGTGAGCAAGGGCGTGTTGCCCGAAACCGGTATGGCAATCTGTGTTGGGGGAATGAACACGTTGACTCCTGCTCCCTCAATAAATGAAAGGAGAAACTTCTACTTGTGTGGCGTCTCGCATTGGGCAACTTGGATTTTGGAATTTGCAAGCAGCGTGCCTAGCCGCTGAGACGCTCTGCCGCGATAATAGCGGACCATGGCTCCGGACCCCTGGGGCCATGTGGAAGTGGTAGTTCCACTATTGCGGGACTTTTAATGCATGACGGCGTTGTTTTGTTCCTCCATGCAACCCACCAAGGGGAATGATATACATGCACACAGTTTAACAGCACCCACTGTGGAAATAACGAACTACCTTACCCAGAAGGCAACTTACCAATGAAACTACAAAGACGGGATATTAAAGGTCAAGTTCAATCAGCTGTAAACAACGCGCATGGCCAGTGAGCAAGGGCGTGTTGCCCGAAACCGGTATGGCAAGCTGTGTTGGGGGAATGAACACGTTGACTCCTGCTCCCTCAATAAATGAAAGGAGAAACTTCTACTTGTGTGGCGTCTCGCATTGGGCAATTTGGATTTTGGAATTTGCAAGCGGCGTGCCTAGCCTCTGAGACGCTCTGCCGTGATAATAGCGGACCATGGCTCCGGACCTCTTGGGCCATGTGGAAGTGGCAGTTCCACTATTGCGGGAGTTTTAATGCATGACGGCGTTGTTTTGTTCCTCCATGCAACCCACCAAGGGGAATGATATACATGCACGCAGTTTAACAGCACCCACTGTGGAAATAACGAACTACCTTACCCAGAAGGGAACTTACCAATGAAACTACAAAGACGGGATATTAAAGTTCAAGTACAATCAGCTGTAAACGACGCGCATGGCCAGTGAGCAAGGGCGTGTTGCCTGAAACCGGTATGGCAATCTGTGTTGGGGGAATGAACACGTTGACTCCTGCTCCCTCAATAAATGAAAGGAAAAACTTCTACTTGTGTGGCGTCTCGCATTGGGCAACTTGGATTTTGGATTTTGGATTTTCAAGCGGCGTGCCTAGCCTCTGAGACGCTCTGCCGCGATAATAGTGGACCACGGCTCCGGACCCCTGGGACCATGTGGAAGTGGCAGTTCCACTATTGCGGGACTTTTAATGCATGACGGCGTTGTTTTGTTCCTCCATGCAACCCACCAAGGGGAATGATATACATGCACGCAGTTTAACAGCACCCACTGTGGAAATAACGAACTTCCTTACCCAGAAGGCAACTTACCAATGAAACTACAAAGACGGGATATTAAAGGTCAAGTTCAATCAGCTGTAAACGACGCGCATGGCCAGTGAGCAAGGGCGTGTTGCCCGAAACCGGTATGGCAATCTGTGTTGGGGGAATGAACACGTTGACTCCTGCTCCCTCAATAAATGAAAGGAGAAACTTCTACTTGTGTGGCGTCTCGCATTGGGCAACTTGGATTTTGGAATTTGCAAGCAGCGTGCCTAGCCGCTGAGACGCTCTGCCGCGATAATAGCGGACCATGGCTCCGGACCCCTGGGGCCATGTGGAAGTGGTAGTTCCACTATTGCGGGACTTTTAATGCATGACGGCGTTGTTTTGTTCCTCCATGCAACCCACCAAGGGGAATGATATACATGCACACAGTTTAACAGCACCCACTGTGGAAATAACGAACTACCTTACCCAGAAGGCAACTTACCAATGAAACTACAAAGACGGGATATTAAAGGTCAAGTTCAATCAGCTGTAAACAACGCGCATGGCCAGTGAGCAAGGGCGTGTTGCCCGAAACCGGTATGGCAAGCTGTGTTGGGGGAATGAACACGTTGACTCCTGCTCCCTCAATAAATGAAAGGAGAAACTTCTACTTGTGTGGCATCTCGCATTGGGCAACTTGGATTTTGGAATTTGCAAGCGGCGTGTCTAGCCTCTGAGACGCTCTGCTGTGATAATAGCGGACTATGGCTCCGGACCTCTTGGGCCATGTGGAAGTGGCAGTTCCACTTTTGCGGGAGTTTTAATGCATGACGGCGTTGTTTTGTTCCTCCATGCAACCCACCAAGGGGAATGATATACATGCACGCAGTTTAACAGCACCCACTGTGGAAATAACGAACTACCTTACCCAGAAGGGAACTTACCAATGAAACTACAAAGATGGGATATTAAAGGTCAAGTTCAATCAGCTGTAAACGACGCGCATGGCCAGTGAGCAAGGGCGTGTTGCCTGAAACCGGTATGGCAATCTGTGTTGGGGGAATGAACACGTTGACTCCTGCTCCCTCAATAAATGAAAGGAAAAACTTCTACTTGTGTGGCGTCTCGCATTGGGCAACTTGGATTTTGGAATTTGCAAGCGGCGTGCCTAGCCGCTGACACGCTCTGCCGCGATAATAGCGGACCACGGCTCCGGACCCCTGGGACCATGTGGAAGTGGCACTTCCACTATTGCGGGACTTTTAATGCATGACAGCGTTGTTTTGTTCCTCCATGCAACCCACCAAGGGGAATGATATACATGCACGCAGTTTAACAGCACCCACTGTGGAAATAACGAACTACCTTACCCAGAAGGCAACTTACCAATGAAACTACAAAGACGGGATATGAAAGGTCAAGTTCAATCAGCTGTAAACGACGCGCATGGCCAGTGAGCAAGGGCGTGTTGCCCGAAACCGGTATGGCAATCTGTGTTGGGGGAATGAACACGTTGACTCCTGCTCCCTCAATAAATGAAAGGAGAAACTTCTACTTGTGTGGCGTCTCGCATTGGGCAACTTGGATTTTGGAATTTGCAAGCGGCGTGCCTAGCCGCTGACACGCTCTGCCGCGATAATAGCGGACCACGGCTCCGGACCCCTGGGACCATGTGGAAGTGGCAGTTCCACTATTGCGGGACTTTTAATGCATGACGGCGTTGTTTTGTTCCTCCATGCAACCCACCAAGGGGAATGATATACATGCACGCAGTTTAACAGCACCCACTGTGGAAATAACGAACTTCCTTACCCAGAAGGCAACTTACCAATGAAACTACAAAGACGGGATATTAAAGGTCAAGTTCAATCAGCTGTAAACGACGCGCATGGCCAGTGAGCAAGGGCGTGTTGCCCGAAACCGGTATGGCAATCTGTGTTGGGGGAATGAACACGTTGACTCCTGCTCCCTCAATAAATGAAAGGAGAAACTTCTACTTGTGTGGCGTCTCGCATTGGGCAACTTGGATTTTGGAATTTGCAAGCAGCGTGCCTAGCCGCTGAGACGCTCTGCCGCGATAATAGCGGACCATGGCTCCGGACCCCTGGGGCCATGTGGAAGTGGTAGTTCCACTATTGCGGGACTTTTAATGCATGACGGCGTTGTTTTGTTCCTCCATGCAACCCACCAAGGGGAATGATATACATGCACACAGTTTAACAGCACCCACTGTGGAAATAACGAACTACCTTACCCAGAAGGCAACTTACCAATGAAACTACAAAGACGGGATATTAAAGGTCAAGTTCAATCAGCTGTAAACAACGCGCATGGCCAGTGAGCAAGGGCGTGTTGCCCGAAACCGGTATGGCAAGCTGTGTTGGGGGAATGAACACGTTGACTCCTGCTCCCTCAATAAATGAAAGGAGAAACTTCTACTTGTGTGGCATCTCGCATTGGGCAACTTGGATTTTGGAATTTGCAAGCGGCGTGTCTAGCCTCTGAGACGCTCTGCCGTGATAATAGCGGACTATGGCTCCGGACCTCTTGGGCCATGTGGAAGTGGCAGTTCCACTATTGCGGGAGTTTTAATGCATGACGGCGTTGTTTTGTTCCTCCATGCAACCCACCAAGGGGAATGATATACATGCACGCAGTTTAACAGCACCCACTGTGGAAATAACGAACTACCTTACCCAGAAGGGAACTTACCAATGAAACTACAAAGATGGGATATTAAAGGTCAAGTTCAATCAGCTGTAAACGACGCGCATGGCCAGTGAGCAAGGGCGTGTTGCCTGAAACCGGTATGGCAATCTGTGTTGGGGGAATGAACACGTTGACTCCTGCTCCCTCAATAAATGAAAGGAAAAACTTCTACTTGTGTGGCGTCTCGCATTGGGCAACTTGGATTTTGGAATTTGCAAGCGGCGTGCCTAGCCGCTGACACGCTCTGCCGCGATAATAGCGGACCACGGCTCCGGACCCCTGGGACCATGTGGAAGTGGCACTTCCACTATTGCGGGACTTTTAATGCATGACAGCGTTGTTTTGTTCCTCCATGCAACCCACCAAGGGGAATGATATACATGCACGCAGTTTAACAGCACCCACTGTGGAAATAACGAACTACCTTACCCAGAAGGCAACTTACCAATGAAACTACAAAGACGGGATATGAAAGGTCAAGTTCAATCAGCTGTAAACGACGCGCATGGCCAGTGAGCAAGGGCGTGTTGCCCGAAACCGGTATGGCAATCTGTGTTGGGGGAATGAACACGTTGACTCCTGCTCCCTCAATAAATGAAAGGAGAAACTTCTACTTGTGTGGCGTCTCGCATTGGGCAACTTGGATTTTGGAATTTGCAAGCGGCGTGCCTAGCCGCTGACACGCTCTGCCGCGATAATAGCGGACCACGGCTCCGGACCCCTGGGGCCATGTGGAAGTGGCACTTCCACTATTGCGGGACTTTAAATGCATGACGGCGTTGTTTTGTTCCTCCATGCAACCCACCAAGGGGAATGATATACATGCACGCAGTTTAACAGCACCCACTGTGGAAATAACGAACTACCTTACCCAGAAGGCAACTTACCAATGAAACTACAAAGACGGGATATTAAAGGTCAAGTTCAATCAGCTGTAAACGACGCTTATGGCCAGTGAGCAAGGGCGTGTTGCCCGAAACCGGTATGGCAATCTGTGTTGGGGGAATGAACACGTTGACTCCTGCTCCCTCAATAAATGAAAGGAGAAACTTCTACTTGTGTGGCGTCTCGCTTTGGGCAACTTGGATTTTGGAATTTGCAAGCGGCGTGCCTAGCCGCTGAGACGCTCTGCCGCGATAATAGCAGACCATGGCTCCGGACGCCTGGGGCCATGTGGAAGTGGTAGTTCCACTATTGCGGGACATTTAATGCATGACGGCGTTGTTTTGTTCCTCCATGCAACCCACCAAGGGGAATGATATACATGCACGCAGTTTAACAGCACCGACTGTGGAAATAACGGACTACCTTACCTAGAAGGCAACTTACCAATGAAACTACAAAGACGGAATATTAAAGGTCAAGTTCAATCAGCTGTAAACGACGCGCATGGCCAGTGAGCAAGGGCGTGTTGCCCGAAACCGGTATGGCAATCTGTGTTGGGGGAATGAACACGTTGACTCCTGCTCCCTCAATAAATGAAAGGAGAAACTTCTACTTGTGTGGCGTCTCGCATTGGGCAACTTGGATTTTGGAATTTGCAAGCAGCGTGCCTAGCCGCTGAGACGCTCTGCCGCGATAATAGCGGACCATGGCTCCGGACCCCTGGGGCCATGTGGAAGTGGTAGTTCCACTATTGCGGGACTTTTAATGCATGACGGCGTTGTTTTGTTCCTCCATGCAACCCACCAAGGGGAATGATATACATGCACACAGTTTAACAGCACCCACTGTGGAAATAACGAACTACCTTACCCAGAAGGCAACTTACCAATGAAACTACAAAGACGGGATATTAAAGGTCAAGTTCAATCAGCTGTAAACAACGCGCATGGCCAGTGAGCAAGGGCGTGTTGCCCGAAACCGGTATGGCAAGCTGTGTTGGGGGAATGAACACGTTGACTCCTGCTCCCTCAATAAATGAAAGGAGAAACTTCTACTTGTGTGGCGTCTCGCATTGGGCAACTTGGATTTTGGAATTTGCAAGCGGCGTGCCTAGCCTCTGAGACGCTCTGCCGTGATAATAGCGGACCATGGCTCCGGACCTCTTGGGCCATGTGGAAGTGGCAGTTCCACTATTGCGGGAGTTTTAATGCATGACGGCGTTGTTTTGTTCCTCCATGCAACCCACCAAGGGGAATGATATACATGCACGCAGTTTAACAGCACCCACTGTGGAAATAACGAACTACCTTACCCAGAAGGCAACTTACCAATGAAACTACAAAGATGGGATATTAAAGGTCAAGTTCAATCAGCTGTAAACGACGCGCATGGCCAGTGAGCAAGGGCGTGTTGCCTGAAACCGGTATGGCAATCTGTGTTGGGGGAATGAACCCGTTGACTCCTGCTCCCTCAATAAATGAAAGGAAAAACTTCTACTTGTGTGGCGTCTCGCATTGGGCAACTTGGATTTTGGAATTTGCAAGCGGCGTGCCTAGCCGCTGACACGCTCTGCCGCGATAATAGTGGACCACGGCTCCGGACCCCTGGGACCATGTGGAAGTGGCACTTCCACTATTGCGGGACTTTTAATGCATGACAGCGTTGTTTTGTTCCTCCATGCAACCCACCAAGGGGAATGATATACATGCACGCAGTTTAACAGCACCCACTGTGGAAATAACGAACTACCTTACCCAGAAGGCAACTTACCAATGAAACTACAAAGACGGGATATGAAAGGTCAAGTTCAATCAGCTGTAAACGACGCGCATGGCCAGTGAGCAAGGGCGTGTTGCCCGAAACCGGTATGGCAATCTGTGTTGGGGGAATGAACACGTTGACTCCTGCTCCCTCAATAAATGAAAGGAGAAACTTCTACTTGTGTGGCGTCTCGCATTGGGCAACTTGGATTTTGGAATTTGCAAGCGGCGTGCCTAGCCGCTGACACGCTCTGCCGCGATAATAGCGGACCACGGCTCCGGACCCCTGGGGCCATGTGGAAGTGGCACTTCCACTATTGCGGGACTTTAAATGCATGACGGCGTTGTTTTGTTCCTCCATGCAACCCACCAAGGGGAATGATATACATGCACGCAGTTTAACAGCACCCACTGTGGAAATAACGAACTACCTTACCCAGAAGGCAACTTACCAATGAAACTACAAAGACGGGATATTAAAGGTCAAGTTCAATCAGCTGTAAATGACGCTTATGGCCAGTGAGCAAGGGCGTGTTGCCCGAAACCGGTATGGCAATCTGTGTTGGGGGAATGAACACGTTGACTCCTGCTCCCTCAATAAATGAAAGGAGAAACTTCTACTTGTGTGGCGTCTCGCTTTGGGCAACTTGGATTTTGGAATTTGCAAGTGGCGTGCCTAGCCGCTGAGACGCTCTGCCGCGATAATAGCAGACCATGGCTCCGGACGCCTGGGGCCATGTGGAAGTGGTAGTTCCACTATTGCGGGACATTTAATGCATGACGGCGTTGTTTTGTTCCTCCATGCAACCCACCAAGGGGAATGATATACATGCACGCAGTTTAACAGCACCGACTGTGGAAATAACGGACTACCTTACCTAGAAGGCAACTTACCAATGAAACTACAAAGACGGAATATTAAAGGTCAAGTTCAATCAGCTGTAAACGACGCGCATGGCCAGTGAGCAAGGGCGTGTTGCCCGAAACCGGTATGGCAAGCTGTGTTGGGGGAATGAACACGTTGACTCCTGCTCCCTCAATAAATGAAAGGAGAAACTTCTACTTGTGTGGCGTCTCGCATTGGGCAACTTGGATTTTGGAATTTGCAAGCGGCGTGCCTAGCCTCTGAGACGCTCTGCCGTGATAATAGCGGACCATGGCTCCGTACCCCTGGGGCCATGTGGAAGTGGCACTTCCACTATTGCAGCACTTTTAATGCATGACAGCGTTGTTTTGTTCCTCCATGCAACCCACCAAGGGGAATGATATACATGCACGCAGTTTAACAGCACCCACTGTGGAAATAACAAACTACCTTACCCAGAAGGCAACTTACCAATGAAACTACAAAGACGGGATATTAAAGGTCAAGTTCAATCAGCTTTAAACGACGCGCATGGCCAGTGAGCAAGGGCGTGTTGCCCGAAACCGGTATGGCAATCTGTGTTGGGGGAATGAACACGTTGACTCCTGCTCCCTCAATAAATGAAAGGAGAAACTTCTACTTGTGTAGCGTCTCGCATTGCGCAACTTGGATTTTGGAATTTGCAAGCTGCGTGCCTAGCCGCTGAGACGCTCTGCCGCGATAATAGCGGACCACGGCTCCGGACCCCTGGGGCCATGTGGAAGTGGCAGTTCCACTATTGCGGGACTTTTAATGCATGACGGCGTTGTTTTGTTCCTCCATGCAACCCACCAAGGGGAATGATATACATGCACGCAGTTTAACAGCACCCACTGTGGAAATAACGAACTACCTTACCCAGAAGGCAACTTACCAATGAAACTACAAAGACGGGATATTAAAGGTCAAGTTCAATCAGCTGTAAACGACGCGTATGGCCAGTGAGCAAGGGCGTGTTGCCCGAAACCGGTATGGCAATCTGTGTTGGGGGAATGAACACGTTGACTCCTGCTCCCTCAATAAATGAAAGGAGAAACTTCTACTTGTGTGGCGTCTCGCATTGGGCAACTTGGATTTTGGAATTTGCAAGCAGCGTGCCTAGCCGCTGAGACGCTCTGCCGCGATAATAGCGGACCATGGCTCCGGACCCCTGGGGCCATGTGGAAGTGGTAGTTCCACTATTGCGGGACTTTTAATGCATGACGGCGTTGTTTTGTTCCTCCATGCAACCCACCAAGGGGAATGATATACATGCACACAGTTTAACAGCACCCACTGTGGAAATAACGAACTACCTTACCCAGAAGGCAACTTACCAATGAAACTACAAAGACGGGATATTAAAGGTCAAGTTCAATCAGCTGTAAACAACGCGCATGGCCAGTGAGCAAGGGCGTGTTGCCCGAAACCGGTATGGCAAGCTGTGTTGGGGGAATGAACACGTTGACTCCTGCTCCCTCAATAAATGAAAGGAGAAACTTCTACTTGTGTGGCGTCTCGCATTGGGCAACTTGGATTTTGGAATTTGCAAGCGGCGTGCCTAGCCTCTGAGACGCTCTGCCGTGATAATAGCGGACCATGGCTCCGGACCTCTTGGGCCATGTGGAAGTGGCAGTTCCA
Source organism: Triturus cristatus (assembly GCF_964204655.1). Taxonomy (NCBI): domain Eukaryota; kingdom Metazoa; phylum Chordata; class Amphibia; order Caudata; family Salamandridae; genus Triturus; species Triturus cristatus. Next base: position 196,495,327 of record NC_140579.1, read on the forward strand.
CTATTGCGGGAGTTTTAATGCATGACGGCGTTGTTTTGTTCCTCCATGCAACCCACCAAGGGGAATGATATACATGCACGCAGTTTAACAGCACCCACTGTGGAAATAATGAACTACCTTACCCAGAAGGCAACTTACCAATGAAACTACAAAGATGGGATATTAAAGGTCAAGTTCAATCAGCTGTAAACGACGCGCATGGCCAGTGAGCAAGGGCGTGTTGCCTGAAACCGGTATGGCAATCTGTGTTGGGGGAATGAACCCGTTGACTCCTGCTCCCTCAATAAATGAAAGGAAAAACTTCTACTTGTGTGGCGTCTCGCATTGGGCAACTTGGATTTTGGAATTTGCAAGCGGCGTGCCTAGCCGCTGACACGCTCTGCCGCGATAATAGTGGACCACGGCTCCGGACCCCTGGGACCATGTGGAAGTGGCACTTCCACTATTGCGGGACTTTTAATGCATGACAGCGTTGTTTTGTTCCTCCATGCAACCCACCAAGGGGAATGATATACATGCACGCAGTTTAACAGCACCCACTGTGGAAATAACGAACTACCTTACCCAGAAGGCAACTTACCAATGAAACTACAAAGACGGGATATGAAAGGTCAAGTTCAATCAGCTGTAAACGACGCGCATGGCCAGTGAGCAAGGGCGTGTTGCCCGAAACCGGTATGGCAATCTGTGTTGGGGGAATGAACACGTTGACTCCTGCTCCCTCAATAAATGAAAGGAGAAACTTCTACTTGTGTGGCGTCTCGCATTGGGCAACTTGGATTTTGGAATTTGCAAGCGGCGTGCCTAGCCGCTGACACGCTCTGCCGCGATAATAGCGGACCACGGCTCCGGACCCCTGGGGCCATGTGGAAGTGGCACTTCCACTATTGCGGGACTTTAAATGCATGACGGCGTTGTTTTGTTCCTCCATGCAACCCACCAAGGGGAATGATATACATGCACGCAGTTTAACAGCACCCACTGTGGAAATAACGAACTACCTTACCCAGAAGGCAACTTACCAATGAAACTACAAAGACGGGATATTAAAGGTCAAGTTCAATCAGCTGTAAACGACGCTTATGGCCAGTGAGCAAGGGCGTGTTGCCCGAAACCGGTATGGCAATCTGTGTTGGGGGAATGAACACGTTGACTCCTGCTCCCTCAATAAATGAAAGGAGAAACTTCTACTTGTGTGGCGTCTCGCTTTGGGCAACGTGGATTTTGGAATTTGCAAGCGGCGTGCCTAGCCGCTGAGACGCTCTGCCGCGATAATAGCAGACCATGGCTCCGGACGCCTGGGGCCATGTGGAAGTGGTAGTTCCACTATTGCGGGACATTTAATGCATGACGGCGTTGTTTTGTTCCTCCATGCAACCCACCAAGGGGAATGATATACATGCACGCAGTTTAACAGCACCGACTGTGGAAATAACGGACTACCTTACCTAGAAGGCAACTTACCAATGAAACTACAAAGACGGAATATTAAAGGTCAAGTTCAATCAGCTGTAAACGACGCGCATGGCCAGTGAGCAAGGGCGTGTTGCCCAAAACCGGTATGGCAATCTGTGTTGGGGGAATGAACACGTTGACTCCTGCTCCCTCAATAAATGAAAGGAGAAACTTCTACTTGTGTGGCGTCCGGCATTGGGCAACTTGGATTTTGGAATTTGCAAGTGGCGTGCCTAGCCGCTGACACGCTCTGCCGCGATAATAGCGGACCACGGCTCCGTACCCCTGGGGCCATGTGGAAGTGGCACTTCCACTATTGCGGCACTTTTAATGCATGACAGCGTTGTTTTGTTCCTCCATGCAACCCACCAAGGGGAATGATATACATGCACGCAGTTTAACAGCACCCACTGTGGAAATAACAAACTACCTTACCCAGAAGGCAACTTACCAATGAAACTACAAAGACGGGATATTAAAGGTCAAGTTCAATCAGCTCTAAACGACGCGCATGGCCAGTGAGCAAGGGCGTGTTGCCCGAAACCGGTATGGCAATCTGTGTTGGGGGAATGAACACGTTGACTCCTGCTCCCTCAATAAATGAAAGGAGAAACTTCTACTTGTGTAGCGTCTCGCATTGCGCAACTTGGATTTTGGAATTTGCAAGCTGCGTGCCTAGCCGCTGAGACGCTCTGCCGCGATAATAGCAGACCACGGCTCCGGACCCCTGGGGCCATGTGGAAGTGGCAGTTCCACTATTGCGGGACTTTTAATGCATGACGGCGTTGTTTTGTTCCTCCATGCAACCCACCAAGGGGAATGATATACATGCACGCAGTTTAACAGCACCCACTGTGGAAATAACGAACTACCTTACCCAGAAGGCAACTTACCAATGAAACTACAAAGACGGGATATTAAAGGTCAAGTTCAATCAGCTGTAAACGACGCGTATGGCCAGTGAGCAAGGGCGTGTTGCCCGAAACCGGTATGGCAATCTGTGTTGGGGGAATGAACACGTTGACTCCTGCTCCCTCAATAAATGAAAGGAAAAACTTCTACTTGTGTGGCGTCTCGCATTGGGCAACTTGGATTTTGGAATTTGCAAGCGGCGTGCCTAGCCGCTGACACGCTCTGCCGCGATAATAGCGGACCACGGCTCCGGACCCCTGGGACCATGTAGAAGTGGCACTTCCACTATTGCGGGACTTTTAATGCATGACAGCGTTGTTTTGTTCCTCCATGCAACCCACCAAGGGGAATGATATACATGCACGCAGTTTAACAGCACCCACTGTGGAAATAACGAACTACCTTACCCAGAAGGCAACTTACCAATGAAACTACAAAGACGGGATATGAAAGGTCAAGTTCAATCAGCTGTAAACGACGCGCATGGCCAGTGAGCAAGGGCGTGTTGCCCGAAACCGGTATGGCAATCTGTGTTGGGGGAATGAACACGTTGACTCCTGCTCCCTCAATAAATGAAAGGAGAAACTTCTACTTGTGTGGCGTCTCGCATTGGGCAACTTGGATTTTGGAATTTGCAAGTGGCGTGCCTAGCCGCTGACACGCTCTGCCGCGATAATAGCGGACCACGGCTCCGGACCCCTGGGGCCATGTGGAAGTGGCACTTCCACTATTGCGGGACTTTAAATTTATGACGGCGTTGTTTTGTTCCTCCATGCAACCCACCAAGGGGAATGATATACATGCACGCAGTTTAACAGCACCCACTGTGGAAATAACGAACTACCTTACCCAGAAGGCAACTTACCAATGAAACTACAAAGACGGGATATTAAAGGTCAAGTTCAATCAGCTGTAAACGACGCTTATGGCCAGTGAGCAAGGGCGTGTTGCCCGAAACCGGTATGGCAATCTGTGTTGGGGGAAGGAACACGTTGACTCCTGCTCCCTCAATAAATGAAAGGAGAAACTTCTACTTGTGTGGCGTCTCACTTTGGGCAACTTGGATTTTGGAATTTGCAAGCGGCGTGCCTAGCCGCTGAGACGCTCTGCCGCGATAATAGCAGACCATGGCTCCGGACGCCTGGGGCCATGTGGAAGTGGTAGTTCCACTATTGCGGGACATTTAATGCATGACGGCGTTGTTTTGTTCCTCCATGCAACCCACCAAGGGGAATGATATACATGCACGCAGTTTAACAGCACCGACTGTGGAAATAACGGACTACCTTACCTAGAAGGCAACTTACCAATGAAACTACAAAGACGGAATATTAAAGGTCAAGTTCAATCAGCTGTAAATGACGCGCATGGCCAGTGAGCAAGGGCGTGTTGCCCAAAACCGGTATGGCAATCTGTGTTGGGGGAATGAACACGTTGACTCCTGCTCCCTCAATAAATGAAAGGAGAAACTTCTACTTGTGTGGCGTCCGGCATTGGGCAACTTGGATTTTGGAATTTGCAAGTGGCGTGCCTAGCCGCTGACACGCTCTGCCGCGATAATAGCGGACCACGGCTCCGTACCCCTGGGGCCATGTGGAAGTGGCACTTCCACTATTGCGGGACTTTTAATGCATGACAGCGTTGTTTTGTTCCTCCATGCAACCCACCAAGGGGAATGATATACATGCACGCAGTTTAACAGCACCCACTGTGGAAATAACAAACTACCTTACCCAGAAGGCAACTTACCAATGAAACTACAAAGACGGGATATTAAAGGTCAAGTTCAATCAGCTCTAAACGACGCGCATGGCCAGTGAGCAAGGGCGTGTTGCCCGAAACCGGTATGGCAATCTGTGTTGGGGGAATGAACACGTTGACTCCTGCTCCCTCAATAAATGAAAGGAGAAACTTCTACTTGTGTAGCGTCTCGCATTGCGCAACTTGGATTTTGGAATTTGCAAGCTGCGTGCCTAGCCGCTGAGACGCTCTGCCGCGATAATAGCGGACCACGGCTCCGGACCCCTGGGGCCATGTGGAAGTGGCAGTTCCACTATTGCGGGACTTTTAATGCATGACGGCGTTGTTTTGTTCCTCCATGCAACCCACCAAGGGGAATGATATACATGCACGCAGTTTAACAGCACCCACTGTGGAAATAACGAACTACCTTACCCAGAAGGCAACTTACCAATGAAACTACAAAGACGGGATATTAAAGGTCAAGTTCAATCAGCTGTAAACGACGCGTATGGCCAGTGAGCAAGGGCGTGTTGCCCGAAACCGGTATGGCAATCTGTGTTGGGTGAATGAACACGTTCACTCCTGCTCCCTCAATAAATGAAAGGAGAAACTTCTACTTGTGTGGCGTCTCGCATTGGGCAACTTGGATTTTGTAATTTGCAAGTGGCGTGCCTAGCCGCTGAGATGCTCTGCCGCGATAATAGCGGACCACGGCTCCGGACCCCTGGGACCATGTGGAAGTGGCAGTTCCACTATTGCGGGACTTTTAATGCATGACGGCGTTGTTTTGTTCCTCCATGCAACCCACCAAGGGGAATGATATACATGCACGCAGTTTAACAGCACGCACTGTGGTGATAACGAACTACCTTACCCAGAAGGCAACTTACGAATGAAACTACAAAGACGGGATATTAAAGGTCAAGTTCAATCAGCTGTAAACAACGCGCATGGCCACTGAGCAAGGGCGTGTTGCCCGATACCGGTATGGCAATCTGTGTTGGGGGAATGAACACGTTGATTCCTGCTCCCTCAATAAATGAAAGGAGAAACTTCTACTTGTGTGGCGTCTCGCATTGGGCAACTTGGATTTTGGAATTTGCAAGCGGCGTGCCTAGCCGCTGAGACGCTCTGCCGCGATAATAGCGGACCACGGCTGCGGACCCCTGGGGCCATGTGGAAAGGACAGTTCCACGATTGCGGACTTTTAATGCATGACGGCGTTGTTTTGTTCCTCCATGCAACCCACCAAGGGGAATGATATACATGCACGCAGTTTAACAGCACCCACTGTGGAAATAACGAACTACCTTACCCAGAAGGCAATTTACCAATGAAACTACAAAGACGGGATATTAAAGGTCAAGTTCAATCAGCTGTAAACGACGCGCATGGCCAGTGAGCAAGGGTGTGTTGCCCGAAACCGGTATGGCAATCTGTGTTGGGGGAATGAACACGTTGATTCCTGCTCCCTCAATAAATGAAAAGAGAAACTTCTACTTGTGTGGCGTCTCGGATTGGGCAACTTGGATTTTGGAATTTGCAAGCGGCGTGCCTAGCCGCTGAGACGCTCTGCCGCGATAATAGCGGACCACGGCTCTGGACCCCTGGGGCCATGTGGAAGGGACAGTTCCACGATTGCGGACTTTTAATGCATGCCGGCATTGTTTTGTTCCTCCATGCAACCCACCAAGGGGAATGATATACATGCACGCAGTTTAACAGCACCCACTGTGGAAATAACGAACTACCTTACCCAGAAGGCAACTTACCAATTAAACTACAAAGACGGGATATTAAAGGTCAAGTTCAATCAGCTGTAAACGACGCGCATGGCCAGTGAGCAAGGGCGTGTTGCCCGAAACATGTATGACAATCTGTGTTGGGGGAAGGAACACGTTGACTCCTGCTCCCTCAATAAATGAAAGGAGAAACTTCTACTTTTGTGGCGTCTCGCATTGGGCAACTTGGATTTTGGAATTTGCAAGCGGCGTGCCTAGCCGCTGACACGCTCTGCCGCGATAATAGCGGACCACGGCTCCGTACCCCTGGGGCCATGTGGAAGTGGCACTTCCACTATTGCGGGACTTTTAATGCATGACAGCGTTGTTTTGTTCCTCCATGCAACCCACCAAGGGGAATGATATACATGCACGCAGTTTAACAGCACCCACTGTGGAAATAACAAACTACCTTACCCAGAAGGCAACTTACCAATGAAACTACAAAGACGGGATATTAAAGGTCAAGTTCAATCAGCTCTAAACGACGCGCATGGCCAGTGAGCAAGGGCGTGTTGCCCGAAACCGGTATGGCAATCTGTGTTGGGGGAATGAACACGTTGACTCCTGCTCCCTCAATAAATGAAAGGAGAAACTTCTACTTGGGTGGCGTCTCGCATTGGGCAACTTGGATTTTGGATTTTCAAGCGGCGTGCCTAGCCTCTGAGACGCTCTGCCGCGATAATAGCGGACCACGGCTCCGGACCCCTGGGGCCATGTGGAAGTGGCAGTTCCACTATTGCGGGACTTTTAATGTATGACGGCGTTGTTTTGTTCCTTCATGCAACCCACCAAGGGGAATGATATACATGCACGCAGTTTAACAGCACCCACTGTGGAAATAACAAACTACCTTACCCAGAGGGCAACTTACCAATGAAACTACAAAGACGGGATATTAAAGGTCAAGTTCATTCAGCTGTAAACGACGCGCATGGCCAGTGAGCAAGGGCGTGTTGCCCGAAACCGGTATGGCAATCTGTGTTGGGGGAATGAACACGTTGACTCCTGCTCCCTCAATAAATGAAAGGAGAAAGTTCTACTTGTGTGGCGTCTCGTATTGGGCAACTTGGATTTTGGAATTTGCAAATGGCGTGCCTAGCCGCTGAGGCGCTCTGCCGCGATAATAGCGGACCACGGCTCCGAACCCCTGGGGCCATGTGGAAGTGGCAGTTCCACTATTGCGGGACTTTTAATGCATGACGGCGTTGTTTTGTTCTTCCATGCAACCCACCAAGGGGAATGATATATATGCACGCAGTTTAACAGCACCCACTGTGGAAATAACGAACTACCTTACCCAGAAGGCAACTTACCAATGAAACTACAAAGACGGGATATCAAAGGTCAAGTTCAATCAGCTGTAAACGACGCGCATGGCCAGTGAGCAAGGGCGTGTTGCCCGAAACCGGTATGGCAATCTGTGTTGGGGGAATGAACACTTTGACTCCTGCTCCCTCAATAAATGAAAGGAGAAACTTCTACTTGTGTGGCGTCTCGCATTGGGCAACTTGGATTTTGGATTTTCAAGCCGCGTGCCTAGCCTCTGAGACGCTCTGCCGCGATAATAGCGGACCACGGCTCCGGACCCCTGGGGCCATGTGGAAGTGGCAGTTCCACTATTGCAGGACTTTTAATGCATGACGGCGTTGTTTTGTTCCTCCATGCAACCCACCAAGGGGAATCATATACATGCACGCAGTTTAACAGCACCCACTGTGGAAATAACGAACTACCTTACCCAGAGGGCAACTTACCAATGAAACTACAAAGACGGGATATTAAAGGTCAAGTTCATTCAGCTGTAAACGACGCGCATGGCCAGTGAGCAAGGGCGTGTTGCCCGAAACCGGTATGGCAATCTGTGTTGGGGGAATGAACACGTTGACTCCTGCTCCCTCAATAAATGAAAGGAGAAAGTTCTACTTGTGTGGCGTCTCGCATTGGGCAACTTGGATTTTGGAATTTGCAAGTGGCGTGCCTAGCCGCTGAGGCGCTCTGCCGCGATAATAGCGGACCACGGCTCCGGACCCCTGGGGCCATGTGGAAGTGGCAGTTCCACTATTGCGGGACTTTTAATGCATGATGGCGTTGTTTTGTTCCTCCATGCAACCCACCAAGGGGAATGATATACATGCACGCAGTTTACCAGCACCCACTGTGGAAACTAACGAACTACCTTACCCAGAAGGCAACTTACCAATGAAACTACAAAGACGGGATATTAAAGGTCAAGTTCAATCAGCTGTAAACGACGCCTATGGCCAGTGAGCAAGGGCGTGTTGCCCGAAACCGGTATGGCAATCTGTGTTGGGGGAATGAACACGTTGACTCCTGCTCCCTCAATAAATGAAAGGAGAAACTTCTACTTGTGTAGCGTCTCGCATTGGGCAACTTGGATTTTGGAATTTCCAAGCGGCGTGCCTAGCCGCTGAGATGCTCTGCCGCGATAATAGTGGACCACGGCTCCGGACCCCTGGGGCCATGTGGAAGTGGCAGTTCCACTATTGCGGGACTTTTAAGGCATGACGGCGTTGTTTTGTTCCTCCATGCAACCCACCAAGGGGAATTATATACATGCACGCAGTTTAACAGCACCCACTGTGGAAACAACGAACTACCTTACCCACAAGGCAACTTACCAATGAAACTACAAAGACGGGATATTAAAGGTCAAGTTCAATCAGCTGTAAACGACGCGCATGGCCAGTAAGCAAGGGAGTGTTGCCCGAAACCGGTATGGCAATCTGTGTTGGGGGAATGAACACGTTGATTCCTGCTCCCTCAATAAATGAAAGGAGAAACTTCTACTTGTGTGGCGTCTCGCATTGGGTAACTTGGATTTTGGAATTTGCAAGCGGCGTGCCTAGCCGCTGAGATGCTCTGCCGCGATAATAGCGGACCACGGCTCCGGACCCCTGGGGCCATGTGGAAGTGGCAGTTCTACTATTGCCGGACTTTTAATGCATGACGGCGTTGTTTTGTTCCTCCATGCAACCCACCAAGGGGAATGATATACATGCACGCAGTTTAACAGCACCCACTGTGGAAATAACGAACTACCTTACCCAGAGGGCAACTTACCAATAAAACTACAAAGACGGGATATTAAAGGTCAAGTTCATTCAGCTGTAAACGACGCGTATGGCCAGTGAGCAAGGGCGTGTTGCCCGAAACCGGTATGGCAATCTGTGTTGGGGGAATGAACACGTTGACTCCTGCTCCCTCAATAAATGAAAGGAGAAACTTCTACTTGTGTGGCGTCTCGCATTGGGCAACTTGGATTTTGGAATTTGCAAGCGGCGTGCCTAGCCGCTGACACGCTCCTCCGCGATAATAGCGGACCACGGCTCCGGACCCCTGGGGCCATGTGGAAGTGGCACTTCCACTATTGCGGGACTTTTAATGCATGACAGCGTTGTTTTGTTCCTCCATGCAACCCACCAAGGGGAATGATATACATGCACGCAGTTTAACAGCACCCACTGTGGAAACTAACGAACTACCTTACCCAGAAGGCAACTTACCAATGAAACTACAAAGACGGGATATTAAAGGTCAAGTTCAATCAGCTGTAAACGACGCGCATGGCCAGTGACCAAGGGCGTGTTGCCCGAAACCGGTATGGCAATCTGTGTTGGGGGAATGAACACGTTGACTCCTGCTCCCTCAATAAATGAAAGGAGAAACTTCTACTTGTGTAGCGTCTCGCATTGCGCAACTTGGATTTTGGAATTTGCAAGCGGCGTGCCTAGCCGCTGAGATGCTCTGCCGCGATAATTGCGGACCACGGCTCCGGACCCCTGGGGCCATGTGGAAGTGGCAGTTCCACTATTGCGGGACTTTTAATGCATGACGGCGTTGTTTTGTTCCTCCATGCAACCCACCAAGGGGAATGATATACATGCACGCAGTTTAACAGCACCCACTGTGGAAACAACGAACTACCTTACCCACATGGCAACTTACCAATGAAACTACAAAGACGGGATATTAAATGTCAAGTTCAATCAGCTGTAAACGACGCGCATGGCCAGTAAGCAAGGGCGTGTTACCCGAAACCGGTATGGCAATCTGTTCTGGGGGAATGAACACGTTGATTCCTGCTCCCTCAATAATTGAAAGGAGAAACTTCTACTTGTGTGGCGTCTCGCATTGGGTAACTTGGATTTTGGAATTTGCAAGCGGCGCCACCTAGCCGCTGAGACGGTCTGCCGCGATAATAGCGGACCACGGCTCCGGACCCCTGGGGCCATGTGGAAGTGGCAGTTCCACTATTGCGGGACTTTTAATGCATGACGTCGTTGTTTTGTTCCTCCATGCAACCCACAAAGGGGAATGAAAGACATGCACGCAGTTTAACAGCACCCACTGTGGAAATAACGAACTACCTTACCCAGAAGTCAACTTACCAATGAAACTACAAGGACGGGATATTAAAGGTCAAGTTCAATCAGCTGTAAACAACACGCATGGCCAGTGAGCAAGGGCGTGTTGCCCGAAACCGGTATGGCAATCTGTGTTGGGGGAATGAACATGTTGACTCCTGCTCCCTCAATAAATGAAAGGAGAAACTTCTACTTGTGTGGCGTCTCGCATTGGGCAACTTGGATTTTGGAATTTGCAAGTGGGGTGCCTAGCCGCTGAGATGCTCTGCCGCGATAATAGCGGACCACGGCTCCGGACCCCTGGGACCATGTGGAAGTGGCAGTTCCACTATTGCGGGACTTTTAATGCATGACGGCGTTGTTTTGTTCCTCCATGCAACCCACCAAGGGGAATGATATACATGCACGCAGTTTAACAGCACCCACTGTGGTGATAACGATTACCTTACCCAGGAGGCAACTTACCAATGAAACTACAAAGACGGGATATTAAAGGTCAAGTTCAATCAGCTGTAAACAACGCGCATGGCCAGTGAGCAAGGGCGTGTTGCCCGATACCGGTATGGCAATCTGTGTTGGGGGAATGAACACGTTGATTCCTGCTCCCTCAATAAATGAAAGGAGAAACTTCTACTTGTGTGGCGTCTCGCATTGGGCAACTTGGATTTTGGAATTTGCAAGCGGCGTGCCTAGCCGCTGAGACTCTTTGCCGCGATAATAGCGGACCACGGCTCCGGACCCCTGGGGCCATGTGGAAGGGGCAGTTCCACGATTGCGGACTTTTAATGCATGACGGCGTTGTTTTGTTCCTCCATGCAACCCACCAAGGGGAATTATATACATGCACGCAGTTTAACAGCACCCACTGTGGAAATAACGAACTACCTTACCCAGAAGGCAACTTACCAATGAAACTACAAAGACGGGATATTAAAGGTCAAGTTCAATCAGCTGTAAATGACGCGCATGGCCAGTGAGCTAGGGCGTGTTGCCCGAAACCTGTATGGCAATCTGTGTTGGGGGAAGGAACACGTTGACTCCTTCTCCCTCAATAAATGAAAGGAGAAACTTCTACTTTTGTGGCGTCTCGCATTGGGCAACTTGGATTTTGGAATTTGCAAGCAGCGTGCCTAGCCGCTGAGAAGCTCTGCCGCGATAATAGCGGACCACGGCTCCGGACCCCTGGGGCCATGTGGAAGTGGCAGTTCCACTATTGCGGGACTTTTAATGCATGACGGCGTTGTTTTGTTCCTCCATGCAACCCACCAAGGGGAATGATATACATGCACGCAGTTTAACAGCACCCACTGTGGAAATAACAAACTACTTTACCCAGAAGGCAACTTACCAATGAAACTACAAAGACGGGATATTAAAGGTCAAGTACAATCAGCTGTAAACGACGCGCATGGCCAGTGAGCAAGGGCGTGTTGCCCGAAACCGGTATGGCAATCTGTGTTGGGGGAATGAACACGTTGACTTCTACTCTCTCAATAAATGAAAGGAGAAACTTCTACTTGTGTGGCGTCTCGCATTGGGCAACTTGGATTTTGGAATTTGCAAGCGGCGTGCCTAGCCGCTGAGACGCCCTGCCGCGATAATAGCGGACCACGGCTCCGGACCCCTGGGGCCATGTGGAAGTGGAAGTGGCAGTTCCACTATTGCGGGACTTTTAATGTATGACGGCGTTGTTTTGTTCCTCCATGCAACCCACCAACTGGAATGATATACATGCACGCAGTTTAACAGCATCCACTGTGGAAATAACGAACTACCTTACCCAGAAGGCAACTTACCAATGAAACTACAAAGACGGGATATTAAAGTTCAAGTACAATCAGCTGTAAACGACGCGCATGGCCAGTGAGCAAGGGCGTGTTGCCCGAAACCGGTATGGCAATCTGTGTTGGGGGAATGAACACGTTGACTCCTGCTCCCTCAATAAATGAAAGGAGAAACTTCTACTTGTATGGCGTCTCGTATTGGGCAACTTGGATTTTGGATTTTGGATTTTCAAGCGGCGTGCCTAGCCTCTGAGACGCTCTGCCGCGATAATAGCGGACCACGGCTCCGGACCCCTGTGGCCATGTGGAAGTGGCAGTTCCACTATTGCGGGACTTTTAATGCATGACGGCGTTGTTTTGTTCTTCCATGCAACCCACCAAGGGGAATGATATACATGCACGCAGTTTAACAGCACCCACTGTGGAAATAACGAACTTCCTTACCCAGAAGGCAACTTACCAATGAAACTACAAAGACGGGATATTAAAGGTCAAGTTCAATCAGCTGTAAACGACGCGCATGGCCAGTGAGCAAGGGCGTGTTGCCCGAAACCGGTATGGCAATCTGTGTTGGGGGAATGAACACGTTGACTCCTGCTCCCTCAATAAATGAAAGGAGAAACTTCTACTTGTGTGGCGTCTCGCATTGGGCAACTTGGATTTTGGAATTTGCAAGCAGCGTGCCTAGCCGCTGAGATGCTCTGCCGCGATAATAGTGGACCACGGCTCCGGACCCCTGGGGCCATGTGGAAGTGGCAGTTCCACTATTGCGGGACTTTTAAGGCATGACGGCGTTGTTTTGTTCCTCCATGCAACCCACCAAGGGGAATTATATACATGCACGCAGTTTAACAGCACCCACTGTGGAAACAACGAACTACCTTACCCACAAGGCAACTTACCAATGAAACTACAAAGACGGGATATTAAAGGTCAAGTTCAATCAGCTGTAAACGACGCGCATGGCCAGTAAGCAAGGGAGTGTTGCCCGAAACCGGTATGGCAATCTGTGTTGGGGGAATGAACACGTTGATTCCTGCTCCCTCAATAAATGAAAGGAGAAACTTCTACTTGTGTGGCGTCTCGCATTGGGTAACTTGGATTTTGGAATTTGCAAGCGGCGTGCCTAGCCGCTGAGATGCTCTGCCGCGATAATAGCGGACCACGGCTCCGGACCCCTGGGGCCATGTGGAAGTGGCAGTTCTACTATTGCCGGACTTTTAATGCATGACGGCGTTGTTTTGTTCCTCCATGCAACCCACCAAGGGGAATGATATACATGCACGCAGTTTAACAGCACCCACTGTGGAAATAACGAACTACCTTACCCAGAGGGCAACTTACCAATAAAACTACAAAGACGGGATATTAAAGGTCAAGTTCATTCAGCTGTAAACGACGCGTATGGCCAGTGAGCAAGGGCGTGTTGCCCGAAACCGGTATGGCAATCTGTGTTGGGGAAATGAACACGTTGACTCCTGCTCCCTCAATAAATGAAAGGAGAAAGTTCTATTTGTGTGGCGTCTCGCATTGGGCAACTTGGATTTTGGAATTTGCAAGTGGCGTGCCTAGTGGCTGAGGCGCTCTGCCGCGATAATAGCGGACCACGGCTCCGGACCCCTGGGGCCATGTGGAAGTGGCAGTTCCACTATTGCGGGACTTTTAATGCATGACGGCGTTGTTTTGTTCCTCCATGCAACCCACCAAGGGGAATGATATACATGCACGCAGTTTAACAGCACCCACTGTGGAAATAACGAACTACCTTACCCAGAAGGCAACTTACCAATGAAACTACAAAGACGGGATATTAAAGGTCAAGTTCAATCAGCTGTAAACGACGCACATGGCCAGTGAGCAAGGGCGTGTTGCCCGAAACCGGTATGGCAATCTGTGTTGGGGGAATGAACACGTTGACTCCTGCTCCCTCAATAAATGAAAGGAGAAACTTCTACTTGTGTGGCGTCTCGCATTGGGCAACTTGGATTTTGGAATTTGCAAGCGGCGTGCCTAGCCGCTGACACGCTCTGCCGCGATAATAGCGGACCACGGCTCCGGACCCCTGGGGCCATGTGGAAGTGGCAGTTCCACTATTGCGGGACTTTTAATGCATGACGGCGTTGTTTTGTTCCTCCATGCAACCCACCAAGGGGAATGATATACATGCACGCAGTTTAACAGCACCCACTGTGGAAACAACGAACTACCTTACCCACAAGGCAACTTACCAATGAAACTACAAAGACGGGATATTAAATGTCAAGTTCAATCAGCTGTAAACGACGCGCATGGCCAGTAAGCAAGGGCGTGTTGCCCGAAACCGGTATGGCAATCTGTGTTGGGGGAATGAACACGTTGATTCCTGCTCCCTCAATAATTGAAAGGAGAAACTTCTACTTGTGTGGCGTCTCGCATTGGGTAACTTGGATTTTGGAATTTGCAAGCGGCGCCACCTAGCCGCTGAGACGGTCTGCCGCGATAATAGCGGACCACGGCTCCGGACCCCTGGGGCCATGTGGAAGTGGCAGTTCCACTATTGCGGGACTTTTAATGCATGACGTCGTTGTTTTGTTCCTCCATGCAACCCACAAAGGGGAATGATATACATGCACGCAGTTTAACAGCACCCACTGTGGAAATAACGAACTACCTTACCCAGAAGGCAACTTACCAATGAAACTACAAGGACGGGATATTAAAGGTCAAGTTCAATCAGCTGTAAACAACACGCATGGCCAGTGAGCAAGGGCGTGTTGCCCGAAACCGGTATGGCAATCTGTGTTGGGGGAATGAACATGTTGACTCCTGCTCCCTCAATAAATGAAAGGAGAAACTTCTACTTGTGTGGCGTCTCGCATTGGGCAACTTGGATTTTGGAATTTGCAAGTGGGGTGCCTAGCCGCTGAGATGCTCTGCCGCGATAATAGCGGACCACGGCTCCGGACCCCTGGGACCATGTGGAAGTGGCAGTTCCACTATTGCGGGACTTTTAATGCATGACGGCGTTGTTTTGTTCCTCCATGCAACCCACCAAGGGGAATGATATACATGCACGCAGTTTAACAGCACCCACTGTGGTGATAACGATTACCTTACCCAGGAGGCAACTTACCAATGAAACTACAAAGACGGGATATTAAAGGTCAAGTTCAATCAGCTGTAAACAACGCGCATGGCCAGTGAGCAAGGGCGTGTTGCCCGATACCGGTATGGCAATCTGTGTTGGGGGAATGAACACGTTGATTCCTGCTCCCTCAATAAATGAAAGGAGAAACTTCTACTTGTGTGGCGTCTCGCATTGGGCAACTTGGATTTTGGAATTTGCAAGCGGCGTGCCTAGCCGCTGAGACGCTTTGCCGCGATAATAGCGGACCACGGCTCCGGACCCCTGGGGCCATGTGGAAGGGGCAGTTCCACGATTGCGGACTTTTAATGCATGACGGCGTTGTTTTGTTCCTCCATGCAACCCACCAAGGGGAATGATATACATGCACGCAGTTTAACAGCACCCACTGTGGAAATAACGAACTACCTTACCCAGAAGGCAACTTACCAATGAAACTACAAAGACGGGATATTAAAGGTCAAGTTCAATCAGCTGTAAATGACGCGCATGGCCAGTGAGCTAGGGCGTGTTGCCCGAAACCTGTATGGCAATCTGTGTTGGGGGAAGGAACACGTTGACTCCTGCTCCCTCAATAAATGAAAGGAGAAACTTCTACTTTTGTGGCGTCTCGCATTGGGCAACTTGGATTTTGGAATTTGCAAGCAGCGTGCCTAGCCGCTGAGAAGCTCTGCCGCGATAATAGCGGACCACGGCTCCGGACCCCTGGGGCCATGTGGAAGTGGCAGTTCCACTATTGCGGGACTTTTAATGCATGACGGCGTTGTTTTGTTCCTCCATGCAACCCACCAAGGGGAATGATATACATGCACGCAGTTTAACAGCACCCACTGTGGAAATAACAAACTACTTTACCCAGAAGGCAACTTACCAATGAAACTACAAAGAAGGGATATTAAAGGTCAAGTACAATCAGCTGTAAACGACGCGCATGGCCAGTGAGCAAGGGCGTGTTGCCCGAAACCGGTATGGCAATCTGTGTTGGGGGAATGAACACGTTGACTTCTACTCCCTCAATAAATGAAAGGAGAAACTTCTACTTGTGTGGCGTCTCGCATTGGGCAACTTGGATTTTGGAATTTGCAAGCGGCGTGCCTAGCCGCTGAGACGCCCTGCCGCGATAATAGCGGACCACGACTCCGGACCCCTGGGGCCATGTGGAAGTGGAAGTGGCAGTTCCACTATTGCGGGACTTTTAATGTATGACGGCGTTGTTTTGTTCCTCCATGCAACCCACCAACTGGAATGATATACATGCACGCAGTTTAACAGCATCCACTGTGGAAATAACGAACTACCTTACCCAGAAGGCAACTTACCAATGAAACTACAAAGACGGGATATTAAAGTTCAAGTACAATCAGCTGTAAACGACGCGCATGGCCAGTGAGCAAGGGCGTGTTGCCCGAAACCGGTATGGCAATCTGTGTTGGGGGAATGAACACGTTGACTCCTGCTCCCTCAATAAATGAAAGGAGAAACTTCTACTTGTATGGCGTCTCGTATTGGGCAACTTGGATTTGGGATTTTGGATTTTCAAGCGGCGTGCCTAGCCTCTGAGACGCTCTGCCGCGATAATAGCGGACCACGGCTCCGGACCCCTGTGGCCATGTGGAAGTGGCAGTTCCACTATTGCGGGACTTTTAATGCATGACGGCGTTGTTTTGTTTTCCATGCAACCCACCAAGGGGAATGATATACATGCACGCAGTTTAACAGCACCCACTGTGGAAATAACGAACTTCCTTACCCAGAAGGCAACTTACCAATGAAACTACAAAGACGGGATATTAAAGGTCAAGTTCAATCAGCTGTAAACGACGCGCATGGCCAGTGAGCAAGGGCGTGTTGCCCGAAACCGGTATGGCAATCTGTGTTGGGGGAATGAACACGTTGACTCCTGCTCCCTCAATAAATGAAAGGAGAAACTTCTACTTGTGTGGCGTCTCGCATTGGGCAACTTGGATTTTGGAATTTGCAAGCAGCGTGCCTAGCCGCTGAGACGCTCTGCCGCGATAATAGCGGACCATGGCTCCGGACCCCTGGGGCCATGTGGAAGTGGTAGTTCCACTATTGCGGGACTTTTAATGCATGACGGCGTTGTTTTGTTCCTCCATGCAACCCACCAAGGGGAATGATATACATGCACACAGTTTAACA
The DNA here is from genome assembly GCF_964204655.1 of Triturus cristatus. NCBI lineage: Eukaryota > Metazoa > Chordata > Amphibia > Caudata > Salamandridae > Triturus > Triturus cristatus. The sequence continues at coordinate 196,512,674 of NC_140579.1, forward strand.
GCACCCACTGTGGAAATAACGAACTACCTTACCCAGAAGGCAACTTACCAATGAAACTACAAAGACGGGATATTAAAGGTCAAGTTCAATCAGCTGTAAACAACGCGCATGGCCAGTGAGCAAGGGCGTGTTGCCCGAAACCGGTATGGCAAGCTGTGTTGGGGGAATGAACACGTTGACTCCTGCTCCCTCAATAAATGAAAGGAGAAACTTCTACTTGTGTGGCGTCTCGCATTGGGCAACTTGGATTTTGGAATTTGCAAGCGGCGTGCCTAGCCTCTGAGACGCTCTGCCGTGATAATAGCGGACCATGGCTCCGGACCTCTTGGGCCATGTGGAAGTGGCAGTTCCACTATTGCGGGAGTTTTAATGCATGACGGCGTTGTTTTGTTCCTCCATGCAACCCACCAAGGGGAATGATATACATGCACGCAGTTTAACAGCACCCACTGTGGAAATAACGAACTACCTTACCCAGAAGGGAACTTACCAATGAAACTACAAAGATGGGATATTAAAGGTCAAGTTCAATCAGCTGTAAACGACGCGCATGGCCAGTGAGCAAGGGCGTGTTGCCTGAAACCGGTATGGCAATCTGTGTTGGGGGAATGAACACGTTGACTCCTGCTCCCTCAATAAATGAAAGGAAAAACTTCTACTTGTGTGGCGTCTCGCATTGGGCAACTTGGATTTTGGAATTTGCAAGCGGCGTGCCTAGCCGCTGACACGCTCTGCCGCGATAATAGTGGACCACGGCTCCGGACCCCTGGGACCATGTGGAAGTGGCACTTCCACTATTGCGGGACTTTTAATGCATGACAGCGTTGTTTTGTTCCTCCATGCAACCCACCAAGGGGAATGATATACATGCACGCAGTTTAACAGCACCCACTGTGGAAATAACGAACTACCTTACCCAGAAGGCAACTTACCAATGAAACTACAAAGACGGGATATGAAAGGTCAAGTTCAATCAGCTGTAAACGACGCGCATGGCCAGTGAGCAAGGGCGTGTTGCCCGAAACCGGTATGGCAATCTGTGTTGGGGGAATGAACACGTTGACTCCTGCTCCCTCAATAAATGAAAGGAGAAACTTCTACTTGTGTGGCGTCTCGCATTGGGCAACTTGGATTTTGGAATTTGCAAGCGGCGTGCCTAGCCGCTGACACGCTCTGCCGCGATAATAGCGGACCACGGCTCCGGACCCCTGGGGCCATGTGGAAGTGGCACTTCCACTATTGCGGGACTTTTAATGCATGACGGCGTTGTTTTGTTCCTCCATGCAACCCACCAAGGGGAATGATATACATGCACGCAGTTTAACAGCACCCACTGTGGAAATAACGAACTACCTTACCCAGAAGGCAACTTACCAATGAAACTACAAAGACGGGATATTAAAGGTCAAGTTCAATCAGCTGTAAACGACGCTTATGGCCAGTGAGCAAGGGCGTGTTGCCCGAAACCGGTATGGCAATCTGTGTTGGGGGAATGAACACGTTGACTCCTGCTCCCTCAATAAATGAAAGGAGAAACTTCTACTTGTGTGGCGTCTCGCTTTGGGCAACTTGGATTTTGGAATTTGCAAGCGGCGTGCCTAGCCGCTGAGACGCTCTGCCGCGATAATAGCAGACCATGGCTCCGGACGCCTGGGGCCATGTGGAAGTGGTAGTTCCACTATTGCGGGACATTTAATGCATGACGGCGTTGTTTTGTTCCTCCATGCAACCCACCAAGGGGAATGATATACATGCACGCAGTTTAACAGCACCGACTGTGGAAATAACGGACTACCTTACCTAGAAGGCAACTTACCAATGAAACTACAAAGACGGAATATTAAAGGTCAAGTTCAATCAGCTGTAAACGACGCGCATGGCCAGTGAGCAAGGGCGTGTTGCCCGAAACCGGTATGGCAATCTGTGTTGGGGGAATGAACACGTTGACTCCTGCTCCCTCAATAAATGAAAGGAGAAACTTCTACTTGTGTGGCGTCTCGCATTGGGCAACTTGGATTTTGGATTTTCAAGCGGCGTGCCTAGCCTCTGAGACGCTCTGCCGCGATAATAGCGGACCACGGCTCCGGACCCCTGGGGCCATGTGGAAGTGGCAGTTCCACTATTGCGGGACTTTTAATGCATGACGGCGTTGTTTTGTTCCTCCATGCAACCCACCAAGGGGAATGATATACATGCACACAGTTTAACAGCACCCACTGTGGAAATAACGAACTACCTTACCCAGAAGGCAACTTACCAATGAAACTACAAAGACGTAATATTAAAGGTCAAGTTCAATCAGCTGTAAACAACGCGCATGGCCAGTGAGCAAGGGCGTGTTGCCCGAAACCGGTATGGCAAGCTGTGTTGGGGGAATGAACACGTTGACTCCTGCTCCCTCAATAAATGAAAGGAGAAACTTCTACTTGTGTGGCGTCTCGCATTGGGCAACTTGGATTTTGGAATTTGCAAGCGGCGTGCCTAGCCTCTGAGACGCTCTGCCGTGATAATAGCGGACCATGGCTCCGGACCTCTTGGGCCATGTGGAAGTGGCAGTTCCACTATTGCGGGAGTTTTAATGCATGACGGCGTTGTTTTGTTCCTCCATGCAACCCACCAAGGGGAATGATATACATGCACGCAGTTTAACAGCACCCACTGTGGAAATAACGAACTACCTTACCCAGAAGGGAACTTACCAATGAAACTACAAAGACGGGATATTAAAGTTCAAGTACAATCAGCTGTAAACGACGCGCATGGCCAGTGAGCAAGGGCGTGTTGCCTGAAACCGGTATGGCAATCTGTGTTGGGGGAATGAACACGTTGACTCCTGCTCCCTCAATAAATGAAAGGAAAAACTTCTACTTGTGTGGCGTCTCGCATTGGGCAACTTGGATTTTGGATTTTGGATTTTCAAGCGGCGTGCCTAGCCTCTGAGACGCTCTGCCGCGATAATAGTGGACCACGGCTCCGGACCCCTGGGACCATGTGGAAGTGGCAGTTCCACTATTGCGGGACTTTTAATGCATGACGGCGTTGTTTTGTTCCTCCATGCAACCCACCAAGGGGAATGATATACATGCACGCAGTTTAACAGCACCCACTGTGGAAATAACGAACTTCCTTACCCAGAAGGCAACTTACCAATGAAACTACAAAGACGGGATATTAAAGGTCAAGTTCAATCAGCTGTAAACGACGCGCATGGCCAGTGAGCAAGGGCGTGTTGCCCGAAACCGGTATGGCAATCTGTGTTGGGGGAATGAACACGTTGACTCCTGCTCCCTCAATAAATGAAAGGAGAAACTTCTACTTGTGTGGCGTCTCGCATTGGGCAACTTGGATTTTGGAATTTGCAAGCAGCGTGCCTAGCCGCTGAGACGCTCTGCCGCGATAATAGCGGACCATGGCTCCGGACCCCTGGGGCCATGTGGAAGTGGTAGTTCCACTATTGCGGGACTTTTAATGCATGACGGCGTTGTTTTGTTCCTCCATGCAACCCACCAAGGGGAATGATATACATGCACACAGTTTAACAGCACCCACTGTGGAAATAACGAACTACCTTACCCAGAAGGCAACTTACCAATGAAACTACAAAGACGGGATATTAAAGGTCAAGTTCAATCAGCTGTAAACAACGCGCATGGCCAGTGAGCAAGGGCGTGTTGCCCGAAACCGGTATGGCAAGCTGTGTTGGGGGAATGAACACGTTGACTCCTGCTCCCTCAATAAATGAAAGGAGAAACTTCTACTTGTGTGGCGTCTCGCATTGGGCAACTTGGATTTTGGAATTTGCAAGCGGCGTGCCTAGCCTCTGAGACGCTCTGCCGTGATAATAGCGGACCATGGCTCCGGACCTCTTGGGCCATGTGGAAGTGGCAGTTCCACTATTGCGGGAGTTTTAATGCATGACGGCGTTGTTTTGTTCCTCCATGCAACCCACCAAGGGGAATGATATACATGCACGCAGTTTAACAGCACCCACTGTGGAAATAACGAACTACCTTACCCAGAAGGGAACTTACCAATGAAACTACAAAGATGGGATATTAAAGGTCAAGTTCAATCAGCTGTAAACGACGCGCATGGCCAGTGAGCAAGGGCGTGTTGCCTGAAACCGGTATGGCAATCTGTGTTGGGGGAATGAACACGTTGACTCCTGCTCCCTCAATAAATGAAAGGAAAAACTTCTACTTGTGTGGCGTCTCGCATTGGGCAACTTGGATTTTGGAATTTGCAAGCGGCGTGCCTAGCCGCTGACACGCTCTGCCGCGATAATAGTGGACCACGGCTCCGGACCCCTGGGACCATGTGGAAGTGGCACTTCCACTATTGCGGGACTTTTAATGCATGACAGCGTTGTTTTGTTCCTCCATGCAACCCACCAAGGGGAATGATATACATGCACGCAGTTTAACAGCACCCACTGTGGAAATAACGAACTACCTTACCCAGAAGGCAACTTACCAATGAAACTACAAAGACGGGATATGAAAGGTCAAGTTCAATCAGCTGTAAACGACGCGCATGGCCAGTGAGCAAGGGCGTGTTGCCCGAAACCGGTATGGCAATCTGTGTTGGGGGAATGAACACGTTGACTCCTGCTCCCTCAATAAATGAAAGGAGAAACTTCTACTTGTGTGGCGTCTCGCATTGGGCAACTTGGATTTTGGAATTTGCAAGCGGCGTGCCTAGCCGCTGACACGCTCTGCCGCGATAATAGCGGACCACGGCTCCGGACCCCTGGGGCCATGTGGAAGTGGCACTTCCACTATTGCGGGACTTTTAATGCATGACGGCGTTGTTTTGTTCCTCCATGCAACCCACCAAGGGGAATGATATACATGCACGCAGTTTAACAGCACCCACTGTGGAAATAACGAACTACCTTACCCAGAAGGCAACTTACCAATGAAACTACAAAGACGGGATATTAAAGGTCAAGTTCAATCAGCTGTAAACGACGCTTATGGCCAGTGAGCAAGGGCGTGTTGCCCGAAACCGGTATGGCAATCTGTGTTGGGGGAATGAACACGTTGACTCCTGCTCCCTCAATAAATGAAAGGAGAAACTTCTACTTGTGTGGCGTCTCGCTTTGGGCAACTTGGATTTTGGAATTTGCAAGCGGCGTGCCTAGCCGCTGAGACGCTCTGCCGCGATAATAGCAGACCATGGCTCCGGACGCCTGGGGCCATGTGGAAGTGGTAGTTCCACTATTGCGGGACATTTAATGCATGACGGCGTTGTTTTGTTCCTCCATGCAACCCACCAAGGGGAATGATATACATGCACGCAGTTTAACAGCACCGACTGTGGAAATAACGGACTACCTTACCTAGAAGGCAACTTACCAATGAAACTACAAAGACGGAATATTAAAGGTCAAGTTCAATCAGCTGTAAACGACGCGCATGGCCAGTGAGCAAGGGCGTGTTGCCCGAAACCGGTATGGCAATCTGTGTTGGGGGAATGAACACGTTGACTCCTGCTCCCTCAATAAATGAAAGGAGAAACTTCTACTTGTGTGGCGTCTCGCATTGGGCAACTTGGATTTTGGATTTTCAAGCGGCGTGCCTAGCCTCTGAGACGCTCTGCCGCGATAATAGCGGACCACGGCTCCGGACCCCTGGGGCCATGTGGAAGTGGCAGTTCCACTATTGCGGGACTTTTAATGCATGACGGCGTTGTTTTGTTCCTCCATGCAACCCACCAAGGGGAATGATATACATGCACACAGTTTAACAGCACCCACTGTGGAAATAACGAACTACCTTACCCAGAAGGCAACTTACCAATGAAACTACAAAGACGTAATATTAAAGGTCAAGTTCAATCAGCTGTAAACAACGCGCATGGCCAGTGAGCAAGGGCGTGTTGCCCGAAACCGGTATGGCAAGCTGTGTTGGGGGAATGAACACGTTGACTCCTGCTCCCTCAATAAATGAAAGGAGAAACTTCTACTTGTGTGGCGTCTCGCATTGGGCAACTTGGATTTTGGAATTTGCAAGCGGCGTGCCTAGCCTCTGAGACGCTCTGCCGTGATAATAGCGGACCATGGCTCCGGACCTCTTGGGCCATGTGGAAGTGGCAGTTCCACTATTGCGGGAGTTTTAATGCATGACGGCGTTGTTTTGTTCCTCCATGCAACCCACCAAGGGGAATGATATACATGCACGCAGTTTAACAGCACCCACTGTGGAAATAACGAACTACCTTACCCAGAAGGGAACTTACCAATGAAACTACAAAGACGGGATATTAAAGTTCAAGTACAATCAGCTGTAAACGACGCGCATGGCCAGTGAGCAAGGGCGTGTTGCCTGAAACCGGTATGGCAATCTGTGTTGGGGGAATGAACACGTTGACTCCTGCTCCCTCAATAAATGAAAGGAAAAACTTCTACTTGTGTGGCGTCTCGCATTGGGCAACTTGGATTTTGGATTTTGGATTTTCAAGCGGCGTGCCTAGCCTCTGAGACGCTCTGCCGCGATAATAGTGGACCACGGCTCCGGACCCCTGGGACCATGTGGAAGTGGCAGTTCCACTATTGCGGGACTTTTAATGCATGACGGCGTTGTTTTGTTCCTCCATGCAACCCACCAAGGGGAATGATATACATGCACGCAGTTTAACAGCACCCACTGTGGAAATAACGAACTTCCTTACCCAGAAGGCAACTTACCAATGAAACTACAAAGACGGGATATTAAAGGTCAAGTTCAATCAGCTGTAAACGACGCGCATGGCCAGTGAGCAAGGGCGTGTTGCCCGAAACCGGTATGGCAATCTGTGTTGGGGGAATGAACACGTTGACTCCTGCTCCCTCAATAAATGAAAGGAGAAACTTCTACTTGTGTGGCGTCTCGCATTGGGCAACTTGGATTTTGGAATTTGCAAGCAGCGTGCCTAGCCGCTGAGACGCTCTGCCGCGATAATAGCGGACCATGGCTCCGGACCCCTGGGGCCATGTGGAAGTGGTAGTTCCACTATTGCGGGACTTTTAATGCATGACGGCGTTGTTTTGTTCCTCCATGCAACCCACCAAGGGGAATGATATACATGCACACAGTTTAACAGCACCCACTGTGGAAATAACGAACTACCTTACCCAGAAGGCAACTTACCAATGAAACTACAAAGACGGGATATTAAAGGTCAAGTTCAATCAGCTGTAAACAACGCGCATGGCCAGTGAGCAAGGGCGTGTTGCCCGAAACCGGTATGGCAAGCTGTGTTGGGGGAATGAACACGTTGACTCCTGCTCCCTCAATAAATGAAAGGAGAAACTTCTACTTGTGTGGCGTATCGCATTGGGCAACTTGGATTTTGGAATTTGCAAGCGGCGTGTCTAGCCTCTGAGACGCTCTGCCGTGATAATAGCGGACCATGGCTCCGGACCTCTTGGGCCATGTGGAAGTGGCAGTTCCACTATTGCGGGAGTTTTAATGCATGACGGCGTTGTTTTGTTCCTCCATGCAACCCACCAAGGGGAATGATATACATGCACGCAGTTTAACAGCACCCACTGTGGAAATAACGAACTACCTTACCCAGAAGGGAACTTACCAATGAAACTACAAAGATGGGATATTAAAGGTCAAGTTCAATCAGCTGTAAACGACGCGCATGGCCAGTGAGCAAGGGCGTGTTGCCTGAAACCGGTATGGCAATCTGTGTTGGGGGAATGAACACGTTGACTCCTGCTCCCTCAACAAATGAAAGGAAAAACTTCTACTTGTGTGGCGTCTCGCATTGGGCAACTTGGATTTTGGAATTTGCAAGCGGCGTGCCTAGCCGCTGACACGCTCTGCCGCGATAATAGCGGACCACGGCTCCGGACCCCTGGGACCATGTGGAAGTGGCACTTCCACTATTGCGGGACTTTTAATGCATGACAGCGTTGTTTTGTTCCTCCATGCAACCCACCAAGGGGAATGATATACATGCACGCAGTTTAACAGCACCCACTGTGGAAATAACGAACTACCTTACCCAGAAGGCAACTTACCAATGAAACTACAAAGACGGGATATGAAAGGTCAAGTTCAATCAGCTGTAAACGACGCGCATGGCCAGTGAGCAAGGGCGTGTTGCCCGAAACCGGTATGGCAATCTGTGTTGGGGGAATGAACACGTTGACTCCTGCTCCCTCAATAAATGAAAGGAGAAACTTCTACTTGTGTGGCGTCTCGCATTGGGCAACTTGGATTTTGGAATTTGCAAGCGGCGTGCCTAGCCGCTGACACGCTCTGCCGCGATAATAGCGGACCACGGCTCCGGACCCCTGGGGCCATGTGGAAGTGGCACTTCCACTATTGCGGGACTTTAAATGCATGACGGCGTTGTTTTGTTCCTCCATGCAACCCACCAAGGGGAATGATATACATGCACGCAGTTTAACAGCACCGACTGTGGAAATAACGGACTACCTTACCTAGAAGGCAACTTACCAATGAAACTACAAAGACGGAATATTAAAGGTCAAGTTCAATCAGCTGTAAACGACGCGCATGGCCAGTGAGCAAGGGCGTGTTGCCCGAAACCGGTATGGCAATCTGTGTTGGGGGAATGAACACGTTGACTCCTGCTCCCTCAATAAATGAAAGGAGAAACTTCTACTTGTGTGGCGTCTCGCATTGGGCAACTTGGATTTTGGAATTTGCAAGCAGCGTGCCTAGCCGCTGAGACGCTCTGCCGCGATAATAGCGGACCATGGCTCCGGACCCCTGGGGCCATGTGGAAGTGGTAGTTCCACTATTGCGGGACTTTTAATGCATGACGGCGTTGTTTTGTTCCTCCATGCAACCCACCAAGGGGAATGATATACATGCACACAGTTTAACAGCACCCACTGTGGAAATAACGAACTACCTTACCCAGAAGGCAACTTACCAATGAAACTACAAAGACGGGATATTAAAGGTCAAGTTCAATCAGCTGTAAACAACGCGCATGGCCAGTGAGCAAGGGCGTGTTGCCCGAAACCGGTATGGCAAGCTGTGTTGGGGGAATGAACACGCTGACTCCTGCTCCCTCAATAAATGAAAGGAGAAACTTCTACTTGTGTGGCGTCTCGCTTTGGGCAACTTGGATTTTGGAATTTGCAAGCGGCGTGCCTAGCCGCTGAGACGCTCTGCCGCGATAATAGCAGACCATGGCTCCGGACGCCTGGGGCCATGTGGAAGTGGTAGTTCCACTATTGCGGGACATTTAATGCATGACGGCGTTGTTTTGTTCCTCCATTCAACCCACCAAGGGGAATGATATACATGCACGCAGTTTAACAGCACCGACTGTGGAAATAACGGACTACCTTACCTAGAAGGCAACTTACCAATGAAACTACAAAGACGGAATATTAAAGGTCAAGTTCAATCAGCTGTAAACGACGCGCATGGCCAGTGAGCAAGGGCGTGTTGCCCAAAACCGGTATGGCAATCTGTGTTGGGGGAATGAACACGTTGACTCCTGCTCCCTCAATAAATGAAAGGAGAAACTTCTACTTGTGTGGCGTCCGGCATTGGGCAACTTGGATTTTGGAATTTGCAAGTGCCGTGCCTAGCCGCTGACACGCTCTGCCGCGATAATAGCGGACCACGGCTCCGTACCCCTGGGGCCATGTGGAAGTGGCACTTCCACTATTGCGGCACTTTTAATGCATGACAGCGTTGTTTTGTTCCTCCATGCAACCCACCAAGGGGAATGATATACATGCACGCAGTTTAACAGCACCCACTGTGGAAATGACAAACTACCTTACCCAGAAGGCAACTTACCAATGAAACTACAAAGACGGGATATTAAAGGTCAAGTTCAATCAGCTCTAAACGACGCGCATGGCCAGTGAGCAAGGGCGTGTTGCCCGAAACCGGTATGGCAATCTGTGTTGGGGGAATGAACACGTTGACTCCTGCTCCCTCAATAAATGAAAGGAGAAACTTCTACTTGTGTAGCATCTCGCATTGCGCAACTTGGATTTTGGAATTTGCAAGCTGCGTGCCTAGCCGCTGAGACGCTATGCCGCGATAATAGCGGACCACGGCTCCGGACCCCTGGGGCCATGTGGAAGTGGCAGTTCCACTATTGCGGGACTTTTAATGCATGACGGCGTTGTTTTGTTCCTCCATGCAACCCACCAAGGGGAATGATATACATGCACGCAGTTTAACAGCACCCACTGTGGAAATAACGAACTACCTTACCCAGAAGGCAACTTACCAATGAAACTACAAAGACGGGATATTAAAGGTCAAGTTCAATCAGCTGTAAACGACGCGTATGGCCAGTGAGCAAGGGCGTGTTGCCCGAAACCGGTATGGCAATCTGTGTTGGGGGAATGAACACGTTGACTCCTGCTCCCTCAATAAATGAAAGGAGAAACTTCTACTTGTGTGGCGTCTCGCATTGGGCAACTTGGATTTTGTAATTTGCAAGTGGCGTGCCTAGCCGCTGAGATGCTCTGCCGCGATAATAGCGGACCACGGCTCCGGACCCCTGGGACCATGTGGAAGTGGCAGTTCCACTATTGCGGGACTTTTAATGCATGACGGCGTTGTTTTGTTCCTCCATGCAACCCACCAAGGGGAATGATATACATGCACGCAGTTTAACAGCACGCACTGTGGTGATAACGAACTACCTTACCCAGAAGGCAACTTACGAATGAAACTACAAAGACGGGATATTAAAGGTCAAGTTCAATCAGCTGTAAACAACGCGCATGGCCACTGAGCAAGGGCGTGTTGCCCGATACCGGTATGGCAATCTGTGTTGGGGGAATGAACACGTTGATTCCTGCTCCCTCAATAAATGAAAGGAGAAACTTCTACTTGTGTGGCATCTCGCATTGGGCAACTTGGATTTTGGAATTTGCAAGCGGCGTGCCTAGCCGCTGAGACGCTCTGCCGCAATAATAGCGGACCACGGCTGCGGACCCCTGGGGCCATGTGGAAGGGACAGTTCCACGATTGCGGACTTTTAATGCATGACGGCGTTGTTTTGTTCCTCCATGCAACCCACCAAGGGGAATGATATACATGCACGCAGTTTAACAGCACCCACTGTGGAAATAACGAACTACCTTACCCAGAAGGCAACTTACCAATGAAACTACAAAGACGGGATATTAAAGGTCAAGTTCAATCAGCTGTAAACGACGCGCATGGCCAGTGAGCAAGGGTGTGTTGCCCGAAACCGGTATGGCAATCTGTGTTGGGGGAATGAACACGTTGATTCCTGCTCCCTCAATAAATGAAAGGAGAAACTTCTACTTGTGTGGCGTCTCGGATTGGGCAACTTGGATTTTGGAATTTGCAAGCGGCGTGCCTAGCCGCTGAGACGCTCTGCCGCGATAATAGCGGACCACGGCTCTGGACCCCTGGGGCCATGTGGAAGGGACAGTTCCACGATTGCGGACTTTTAATGCATGACGGCATTGTTTTGTTCCTCCATGCAACCCACCAAGGGGAATGATATACATGCACGCAGTTTAACAGCACCCACTGTGGAAATAACGAACTACCTTACCCAGAAGGCAACTTACCAATTAAACTACAAAGACGGGATATTAAAGGTCAAGTTCAATCAGCTGTAAACGACGCGCATGGCCAGTGAGCAAGGGCGTGTTGCCCGAAACATGTATGACAATCTGTGTTGGGGGAAGGAACACGTTGACTCCTGCTCCCTCAATAAATGAAAGGAGAAACTTCTACTTTTGTGGCGTCTCGCATTGGGCAACTTGGATTTTGGAATTTGCAAGCGGCGTGCCTAGCCGCTGAGAAGCTCTGCCGCGATAATAGCGGACCACGGCTCCGGACCCCTGGGGCCATGTGGAAGTGGCAGTTCCACTATTGCGGGACTTTTAATGCATGACGGTGTTGTTTTGTTCCTCCATGCAACCCACCAAGGGGAATGATATACATGCACGCAGTTTAACAGCACCCACTGTGGAAATAACGAACTACTTTACCCAGAAGGCAACTTACCAATGAAACTACAAAGACGGGATATTAAAGGTCAAGTTCAATCAGCTGTAAACGATGCGCATGGCCAGTGAGCAAGGGCGTGTTGCCCGAAACCGGTATGGCAATCTGTGTTGGGGGAATGAACACGTTGACTCCTGCTCCCTCAATAAATGAAAGGAGAAACTTCACTTGTGTGGCGTCTCGCATTGGGCAACTTGGATTTTGGAATTTGCAAGCGGCGTGCCTAGCCGCTGAGACGCTCTGCCGCGATAATAGCAGACCACGGCTCCGGACCCCTGGGGCCATGTGGAAGTGGCAGTTCCACTATTGCGGGAGTTTTAATGCATGACGGCGTTGTTTTTTTCCTCCATGCAACCCACCAAGGGGAATGATATACATGCACGCAGTTTAACAGCACCCACTGTGGAAATAACGAACTACCTTACCCAGAAGGCAACTTACCAATGAAACTACAAAGACGGGATATGAAAGGTCAAGTTCAATCAGCTGTAAACGACGCGCATGGCCAGTGAGCAAGGGCGTGTTGCCCGAAACCTGTATGGCAATCTGTGTTGGGGGAAGGAACACGTTGACTCCTGCTCCCTCAATAAATGAAAGGAGAAACTTCTACTTTTGTGGCGTCTCGCATTGGGCAACTTGGATTTTGGAATTTGCAAGCAGCGTGCCTAGCCGCTGAGAAGCTCTGCCGCGATAATAGCGGACCACGGCTCCGGACCCCTGGGGCCATGTGGAAGTGGCAGTTCCACTATTGCGGGACTTTTAATGCATGACGGCGTTGTTTTGTTCCTCCATGCAACCCACCAAGGGGAATGATATACATGCACGCAGTTTAACAGCACCCACTGTGGAAATAACAAACTACTTTACCCAGAAGGCAACTTACCAATGAAACTACAAAGACGGGATATTAAAGGTCAAGTACAATCAGCTGTAAACGACGCGCATGGCCAGTGAGCAAGGGCGTGTTGCCCGAAACCGGTATGGCAATCTGTGTTGGGGGAATGAACACGTTGACTTCTACTCCCTCAATAAATGAAAGGAGAAACTTCTACTTGTGTGGCGTCTCGCATTGGGCAACTTGGATTTTGGAATTTGCAAGCGGCGTGCCTAGCCGCTGAGACGCCCTGCCGCGATAATAGCGGACCACGGCTCCGGACCCCTGGGGCCATGTGGAAGTGGAAGTGGCAGTTCCACTATTGCGGGACTTTTAATGCATGACGGCGTTGTTTTGTTCCTCCATGCAACCCACCAACTGGAATGATATACATGCACGCAGTTTAACAGCATCCACTGAGGAAATAACGAACTACCTTACCCAGAAGGCAACTTACCAATGAAACTACAAAGACGGGATATTAAAGTTCAAGTACAATCAGCTGTAAACGACGCGCATGGCCAGTGAGCAAGGGCGTGTTGCCCAAAACTGGTATGGCAATCTGTGTTGGGGGAATGAACACGTTGACTCCTGCTCCCTCAATAAATGAAAGGAGAAACTTCTACTTGTGTGGCGTCTCGTATTGGGCAACTTGGATTTTGGATTTTGGATTTTCAAGCGGCGTGCCTAGCCTCTGAGACGCTCTGCCGCGATAATAGCGGACCACGGCTCCGGACCCCTGTGGCCATGTGGAAGTGGCAGTTCCACTATTGCGGGACTTTTAATGCATGACGGCGTTGTTTTGTTCTTCCATGCAACCCACCAAGGGGAATGATATACATGCACGCAGTTTAACAGCACCCACTGTGGAAATAACGAACTTCCTTACCCAGAAGGCAACTTACCAATGAAACTACAAAGACGGGATATTAAAGGTCAGGTTCAATCAGCTGTAAACGACGCGCATGGCCAGTGAGCAAGGGCGTGTTGCCCGAAACCGGTATGGCAATCTGTGTTGTGGGAATGAACACGTTGACTCCTGCTCCCTCAATAAATGAAAGGAGAAACTTCTACTTGTGTGGCGTCTCGCATTGGGCAACTTGAATTTTGGAATTTGCAAGCAGCGTGCCTAGCCGCTGAGATGCTCCGCCGCGATAATAGCGGACCATGGCTCCGGACCCCTGGGGCCATGTGGAAGTGGTAGTTCCACTATTGCGGGACTTTTAATGCATGACGGCGTTGTTTTGTTCCTCCGTGCAACCCACCAAGGGGAATGATATACATGCACACAGTTTAACAGCACCCACTGTGGAAATAACGAACTACCTTACCCAGAAGGCAACTTACCAATGAAACTACAAAGACGGGATATTAAAGGTCAAGTTCAATCAGCTGTAAACAACGCGCATGGCCAGTGAGCAAGGGCGTGTTGCCCGAAACCGGTATGGCAAGCTGTGTTGGGGGAATGAACACGTTGACTCCTGCTCCCTCAATAAATGAAAGGAGAAACTTCTACTTGTGTGGCGTCTCGCATTGGGCAACTTGGATTTTGGAATTTGCAAGCGGCGTGCCTAGCCTCTGAGACGCTCTGCCGTGATAATAGCGGACCATGGCTCCGGACCTCTTGGGCCATGTGGAAGTGGCAGTTCCACTATTGCGGGAGTTTTAATGCATGACGGCGTTGTTTTGTTCCTCCATGCAACCCACCAAGGGGAATGATATACATGCACGCAGTTTAACAGCACCCACTGTGGAAATAACGAACTACCTTACCCAGAAGGGAACTTACCAATGAAACTACAAAGATGGGATATTAAAGGTCAAGTTCAATCAGCTGTAAACGACGCGCATGGCCAGTGAGCAAGGGCGTGTTGCCTGAAACCGGTATGGCAATCTTTGTTGGGGGAATGAACACGTTGACTCCTGCTCCCTCAATAAATGAAAGGAAAAACTTCTACTTGTGTGGCGTCTCGCATTGGGCAACTTGGATTTTGGAATTTGCAAGCGGCGTGCCTAGCCGCTGACACGCTCTGCCGCGATAATAGCGGACCACGGCTCCGGACCCCTGGGACCATGTGGAAGTGGCACTTCCACTATTGCGGGACTTTTAATGCATGACAGCGTTGTTTTGTTCCTCCATGCAACCCACCAAGGGGAATGATATACATGCACGCAGTTTAACAGCACCCACTGTGGAAATAACGAACTACCTTACCCAGAAGGCAACTTACCAATGAAACTACAAAGACGGGATATGAAAGGTCAAGTTCAATCAGCTGTAAACGACGCGCATGGCCAGTGAGCAAGGGCGTGTTGCCCGAAACCGGTATGGCAATCTGTGTTGGGGGAATGAACACGTTGACTCCTGCTCCCTCAATAAATGAAAGGAGAAACTTCTACTTGTGTGGCGTCTCGCATTGGGCAACTTGGATTTTGGAATTTGCAAGCGGCGTGCCTAGCCGCTGACACGCTCTGCCGCGATAATAGCGGACCGCGGCTCCGGACCCCTGGGGCCATGTGGAAGTGGCACTTCCACTATTGCGGGACTTTAAATGCATGACGGCGTTGTTTTGTTCCTCCATGCAACCCACCAAGGGGAATGATATACATGCACGCAGTTTAACAGCACCCACTGTGGAAATAACGAACTACCTTACCCAGAAGGCAACTTACCAATGAAACTACAAAGACGGGATATTAAAGGTCAAGTTCAATCAGCTGTAAACGACGCTTATGGCCAGTGAGCAAGGGCGTGTTGCCCGAAACCGGTATGGCAATCTGTGTTGGGGGAATGAACACGTTGACTCCTGCTCCCTCAATAAATGAAAGGAGAAACTTCTACTTGTGTGGCGTCTCGCTTTGGGCAACTTGGATTTTGGAATTTGCAAGCGGCGTGCCTAGCCGCTGAGACGCTCTGCCGCGATAATAGCAGACCATGGCTCCGGACGCCTGGGGCCATGTGGAAGTGGTAGTTCCACTATTGCGGGACATTTAATGCATGACGGCGTTGTTTTGTTCCTCCATGCAACCCACCAAGGGGAATGATATACATGCACGCAGTTTAACAGCACCGACTGTGGAAATAACGGACTACCTTACCTAGAAGGCAACTTACCAATGAAACTACAAAGACGGAATATTAAAGGTCAAGTTCAATCAGCTGTAAACGACGCGCATGGCCAGTGAGCAAGGGCGTGTTGCCCGAAACCGGTATGGCAATCTGTGTTGGGGGAATGAACACGTTGACTCCTGCTCCCTCAATAAATGAAAGGAGAAACTTCTACTTGTGTGGCGTCTCGCATTGGGCAACTTGGATTTTGGAATTTGCAAGCAGCGTGCCTAGCCGCTGAGACGCTCTGCCGCGATAATAGCGGACCATGGCTCCGGACCCCTGGGGCCATGTGGAAGTGGTAGTTCCACTATTGCGGGACTTTTAATGCATGACGGCGTTGTTTTGTTCCTCCATGCAACCCACCAAGGGGAATGATATACATGCACACAGTTTAACAGCACCCACTGTGGAAATAACGAACTACCTTACCCAGAAGGCAACTTACCGATGAAACAACAAAGACGGGATATTAAAGGTCAAGTTCAATCAGCTGTAAACAACGCGCATGGCCAGTGAGCAAGGGCGTGTTGCCCGAAACCGGTATGGCAAGCTGTGTTGGGGGAATGAACACGTTGACTCCTGCTCCCTCAATAAATGAAAGGAGAAACTTCTACTTGTGTGGCGTCTCGCATTGGGCAACTTGGATTTTGGAATTTGCAAGCGGCGTGCCTAGCCTCTGAGACGCTCTGCCGTGATAATAGCGGACCATGGCTCCGGACCTCTTGGGCCATGTGGAAGTGGCAGTTCCACTATTGCGGGAGTTTTAATGCATGACGGCGTTGTTTTGTTCCTCCATGCAACCCACCAAGGGGAATGATATACATGCACGCAGTTTAACAGCACCCACTGTGGAAATAACGAACTACCTTACCCAGAAGGGAACTTACCAATGAAACTACAAAGATGGGATATTAAAGGTCAAGTTCAATCAGCTGTAAACGACGCGCATGGCCAGTGAGCAAGGGCGTGTTGCCTGAAACCGGTATGGCAATCTGTGTTGGGGGAATGAACACGTTGACTCCTGCTCCCTCAATAAATGAAAGGAAAAACTTCTACTTGTGTGGCGTCTCGCATTGGGCAACTTGGATTTTGGAATTTGCAAGCGGCGTGCCTAGCCACTGACACGCTCTGCCGCGATAATAGCGGACCACGGCTCCGGACCCCTGGGACCATGTGGAAGTGGCACTTCCACTATTGCGGGACTTTTAATGCATGACAGCGTTGTTTTGTTCCTCCATGCAACCCACCAAGGGGAATGATATACATGCACGCAGTTTAACAGCACCCACTGTGGAAATAACGAACTACCTTACCCAGAAGGCAACTTACCAATGAAACTACAAAGACGGGATATGAAAGGTCAAGTTCAATCAGCTGTAAACGACGCGCATGGCCAGTGAGCAAGGGCGTGTTGCCCGAAACCGGTATGGCAATCTGTGTTGGGGGAATGAACACGTTGACTCCTGCTCCCTCAATAAATGAAAGGAGAAACTTCTACTTGTGTGGCGTCTCGCATTGGGCAACTTGGATTTTGGAATTTGCAAGCGGCGTGCCTAGCCGCTGACACGCTCTGGCGCGATAATAGCGGACCACGGCTCCGGACCCCTGGGGCCATGTGGAAGTGGCACTTCCACTATTGCGGGACTTTAAATGCATGACGGCGTTGTTTTGTTCCTCCATGCAACCCACCAAGGGGAATGATATACATGCACGCAGTTTAACAGCACCCACCGTGGAAATAACGAACTACCTTACCCAGAAGGCAACTTACCAATGAAACTACAAAGACGGGATATTAAAGGTCAAGTTCAATCAGCTGTAAACGACGCTTATGGCCAGTGAGCAAGGGCGTGTTGCCCGAAACCGGTATGGCAATCTGTGTTGGGGGAATGAACACGTTGACTCCTGCTCCCTCAATAAATGAAAGGAGAAACTTCTACTTGTGTGGCGTCTCGCTTTGGGCAACTTGGATTTTGGAATTTGCAAGCGGCGTGCCTAGCCGCTGAGACGCTCTGCCGCGATAATAGCAGACCATGGCTCCGGACGCCTGGGGCCATGTGGAAGTGGTAGTTCCACTATTGCGGGACATTTAATGCATGACGGCGTTGTTTTGTTCCTCCATGCAACCCACCAAGGGGAATGATATACATGCACGCAGTTTAACAGCACCGACTGTGGAAATAACGGACTACCTTACCTAGAAGGCAACTTACCAATGAAACTACAAAGACGGAATATTAAAGGTCAAGTTCAATCAGCTGTAAACGACGCGCATGGCCAGTGAGCAAGGGCGTGTTGCCCAAAACCGGTATGGCAATCTGTGTTGGGGGAATGAACATGTTGACTCCTGCTCCCTCAATAAATGAAAGGAGAAACTTCTACTTGTGTGGCGTCCGGCATTGGGCAACTTGGATTTTGGAATTTGCAAGTGGCGTGCCTAGCCGCTGACACGCTCTGCCGCGATAATAGCGGACCACGGCTCCGTACCCCTGGGGCCATGTGGAAGTGGCACTTCCACTATTGCGGGACTTTTAATGCATGACAGCGTTGTTTTGTTCCTCCATGCAACCCACCAAGGGGAATGATATACATGCACGCAGTTTAACAGCACCCACTGTGGAAATAACAAACTACCTTACCCAGAAGGCAACTTACCAATCAAACTACAAAGACGGGATATTAAAGGTCAAGTTCAATCAGCTCTAAATGACGCGCATGGCCAGTGAGCAAGGGCGTGTTGCCCGAAACCGGTATGGCAATCTGTGTTGGGGGAATGAACACGTTGACTCCTGCTCCCTCAATAAATGAAAGGAGAAACTTCTACTTGTGTAGCGTCTCGCATTGCGCAACTTGGATTTTGGAATTTGCAAGCTGCGTGCCTAGCCGCTGAGACGCTCTGCCGCGATAATAGCGGACCACGGCTCCGGACCCCTGGGGCCATGTGGAAGTGGCAGTTCCACTATTGCGGGACTTTTAATGCATGACGGCGTTGTTTTGTTCCTCCATGCAACCCACCAAGGGGAATGATATACATGCACGCAGTTTAACAGCACCCACTGTGGAAATAACGAACTACCTTACCCAGAAGGCAACTTACCAATGAAACTACAAAGACGGGATATTAAAGGTCAAGTTCAATCAGCTGTAAACGACGCGTATGGCCAGTGAGCAAGGGCGTGTTGCCCGAAACCGGTATGGCAATCTGTGTTGGGGGAATGAACACGTTGACTCCTGCTCCCTCAATAAATGAAAGGAGAAACTTCTACTTGTGTGGCGTCTCGCATTGGGCAACTTGGATTTTGTAATTTGCAAGTGGCGTGCCTAGCCGCTGAGATGCTCTGCCGCGATAATAGCGGACCACGGCTCCGGACCCCTGGGACCATGTGGAAGTGGCAGTTCCACTATTGCGGGACTTTTAATGCATGACGGCGTTGTTTTGTTCCTCCATGCAACCCACCAAGGGGAATGATATACATGCACGCAGTTTAACAGCACGCACTGTGGTGATAACGAACTACCTTACCCAGAAGGCAACTTACGAATGAAACTACAAAGACGGGATATTAAAGGTCAAGTTCAATCAGCTGTAAACAACGCGCATGGCCACTGAGCAAGGGCGTGTTGCCCGATACCGGTATGGCAATCTGTGTTGGGGGAATGAACACGTTGATTCCTGCTCCCTCAATAAATGAAAGGAGAAACTTCTACTTGTGTGGCGTCTCGCATTGGGCAACTTGGATTTTGGAATTTGCAAGCGGCGTGCCTAGCCGCTGAGACGCTCTGCCGCGATAATAGCGGACCACGGCTGCGGACCCCTGGGGCCATGTGGAAGGGACAGTTCCACGATTGCGGACTTTTAATGCATGACGGCGTTGTTTTGTTCCTCCATGCAACCCACCAAGGGGAATGATATACATGCACGCAGTTTAACAGCACCCACTGTGGAAATAACGAACTACCTTACCCAGAAGGCAACTTACCAATGAAACTACAAAGACGGGATATTAAAGGTCAAGTTCAATCAGCTGTAAACGACGCGCAGGGCCAGTGAGCAAGGGTGTGTTGCCCGAAACCGGTATGGCAATCTGTGTTGGGGGAATGAACTCGTTGATTCCTGCTCCCTCAATAAATGAAAGGAGAAACTTCTACTTGTGTGGCGTCTCGGATTTGGCAACTTGGATTTTGGAATTTGCAAGCAGCGTGCCTAGCCGCTGAGACGCTCTGCCGCGATAATAGCGGACCACGGCTCTGGACCCCTGGGGCCATGTGGAAGGGACAGTTCCACGATTGCGGACTTTTAATGCATGACGGCATTGTTTTGTTCCTCCATGCAACCCACCAAGGGGAATGATATACATGCACGCAGTTTAACAGCACCCACTGTGGAAATAACGAACTACCTTACCCAGAAGGCAACTTACCAATTAAACTACAAAGACGGGATATTAAAGGTCAAGTTCAATCAGCTGTAAACGACGCGCATGGCCAGTGAGCAAGGGCGTGTTGCCCGAAACATGTATGACAATCTGTGTTGGGGGAAGGAACACGTTGACTCCTGCTCCCTCAATAAATGAAAGAAGAAACTTCTACTTTTGTGGCGTCTCGCATTGGGCAACTTGGATTTTGGAATTTGCAAGCGGCGTGCCTAGCCGCTGAGAAGCTCTGCCGCGATAATAGCGGACCACGGCTCCGGACCCCTGGGGCCATGTGGAAGTGGCAGTTCCACTATTGCGGGACTTTTAATGCATGACGGTGTTGTTTTGTTCCTCCATGCAACCCACCAAGGGGAATGATATACATGCACGCAGTTTAACAGCACCCACTGTGGAAATAACGAACTACTTTACCCAGAAGGCAACTTACCAATGAAACTACAAAGACGGGATATTAAAGGTCAAGTTCAATCAGCTGTAAACGACGCGCATGGCCAGTGAGCAAGGGCGTGTTGCCCGAAACCGGTATGGCAATCTGTGTTGGGGGAATGAACACGTTGACTCCTGCTCCCTCAATAAATGAAAGGAGAAACTTCTACTTGTGTGGCGTCTCGCATTGGGCAACTTGGATTTTGGAATTTGCAAGCGGCGTGCCTAGCCGCTGACACGCTCTGCCGCGATAATAGCGGACCACGGCTCCGGACCCCTGGGGCCATGTGGAAGTGGCACTTCCACTATTGCGGGACTTTAAATGCATGACGGCGTTGTTTTGTTCCTCCATGCAACCCACCAAGGGGAATGATATACATGCACGCAGTTTAACAGCACCCACTGTGGAAATAACGAACTACCTTACCCAGAAGGCAACTTACCAATGAAACTACAAAGACGGGATATTAAAGGTCAAGTTCAATCAGCTGTAAACGACGCTTATGGCCAGTGAGCAAGGGCGTGTTGCCCGAAACCGGTATGGCAATCTGTGTTGGGGGAATGAACACGTTGACTCCTGCTCCCTCAATAAATGAAAGGAGAAACTTCTACTTGTGTGGCGTCTCGCTTTGGGCAACTTGGATTTTGGAATTTGCAAGCGGCGTGCCTAGCCGCTGAGACGCTCTGCCGCGATAATAGCAGACCATGGCTCCGGACGCCTGGGGCCATGTGGAAGTGGTAGTTCCACTATTGCGGGACATTTAATGCATGACGGCGTTGTTTTGTTCCTCCATGCAACCCACCAAGGGGAATGATATACATGCACGCAGTTTAACAGCACCGACTGTGGAAATAACGGACTACCTTACCTAGAAGGCAACTTACCAATGAAACTACAAAGACGGAATATTAAAGGTCAAGTTCAATCAGCTGTAAACGACGCGCATGGCCAGTGAGCAAGGGCGTGTTGCCCAAAACCGGTATGGCAATCTGTGTTGGGGGAATGAACACGTTGACTCCTGCTCCCTCAATAAATGAAAGGAGAAACTTCTACTTGTGTGGCGTCCGGCATTGGGCAACTTGGATTTTGGAATTTGCAAGTGGCGTGCCTAGCCGCTGACACGCTCTGCCGCGATAATAGCGGACCACGGCTCCGTACCCCTGGAGCCATGTGGAAGTGGCACTTCCACTATTGCGGGACTTTTAATGCATGACAGCGTTGTTTTGTTCCTCCATGCAACCCACCAAGGGGAATGATATACATGCACGCAGTTTAACAGCACCCACTGTGGAAATAACAAACTACCTTACCCAGAAGGCAACTTACCAATGAAACTACAAAGACGGGATATTAAAGGTCAAGTTCAATCAGCTCTAAACGACGCGCATGGCCAGTGAGCAAGGGCGTGTTGCCCGAAACCGGTATGGCAATCTGTGTTGGGGGAATGAACACGTTGACTCCTGCTCCCTCAATAAATGAAAGGAGAAACTTCTACTTGTGTAGCGTCTCGCATTGCGCAACTTGGATTTTGGAATTTGCAAGCTGCGTGCCTAGCCGCTGAGACGCTCTGCCGCGATAATAGCGGACCACGGCTCCGGACCCCTGGGGCCATGTGGAAGTGGCTGTTCCACTATTGCGGGACTTTTAATGCATGACGGCGTTGTTTTGTTCCTCCATGCAACCCACCAAGGGGAATGATATACATGCACGCAGTTTAACAGCACCCACTGTGGAAATAACGAACTACCTTACCCAGAAGGCAACTTACCAATGAAACTACAAAGACGGGATATTAAAGGTCAAGTTCAATCAGCTGTAAACGACGCGTATGGCCAGTGAGCAAGGGCGTGTTGCCCGAAACCGGTATGGCAATCTGTGTTGGGGGAATGAACACGTTGACTCCTGCTCCCTCAATAAATGAAAGGAGAAACTTCTACTTTTGTGGCGTCTCGCATTGGGCAACTTGGATTTTGTAATTTGCAAGTGGCGTGCCTAGCCGCTGAGATGCTCTGCCGCGATAATAGCGGACCACGGCTCCGGACCCCTGGGACCATGTGGAAGTGGCAGTTCCACTATTGCGGGACTTTTAATGCATGACGGCGTTGTTTTGTTCCTCCATGCAACCCACCAAGGGGAATGATATACATGCACGCAGTTTAACAGCACGCACTGTGGTGATAACGAACTACCTTACCCAGAAGGCAACTTACGAATGAAACTACAAAGACGGGATATTAAAGGTCAAGTTCAATCAGCTGTAAACAACGCGCATGGCCACTGAGCAAGGGCGTGTTGCCCGATACCGGTATGGCAATCTGTGTTGGGGGAATGAACACGTTGATTCCTGCTCCCTCAATAAATGAAAGGAGAAACTTCTACTTCTGTGGCGTCTCGCATTGGGCAACTTGGATTTTGGAATTTGCAAGCGGCGTGCCTAGCCGTTGAGACGCTCTGCCGCGATAATAGCGGACCACGGCTGCGGACCCCTGGGGCCATGTGGAAGGGACAGTTCCACGATTGCGGACTTTTAATGCATGACGGCGTTGTTTTGTTCCTCCATGCAACCCACCAAGGGGAATGATATACATGCACGCAGTTTAACAGCACCCACTGTGGAAATAACGAACTACCTTACCCAGAAGGCAACTTACCAATGAAACTACAAAGACGGGATATTAAAGGTCAAGTTCAATCAGCTGTAAACGACGCGCATGGCCAGTGAGCAAGGGTGTGTTGCCCGAAACCGGTATGGCAATCTGTGTTGGGGGAATGAACACGTTGATTCCTGCTCCCTCAATAAATGAAAGGAGAAACTTCTACTTGTGTGGCGTCTCGGATTGGGCAACTTGGATTTTGGAATTTGCAAGCGGCGTGCCTAGCCGCTGAGACGCTCTGCCGCGATAATAGCGGACCACGGCTCTGGACCCCTGGGGCCATGTGGAAGGGACAGTTCCACGATTGCGGACTTTTAATGCATGACGGCATTGTTTTGTTCCTCCATGCAACCCACCAAGGGGAATGATATACATGCAGGCAGTTTAACAGCACCCACTGTGGAAATAACGAACTACCTTACCCAGAAGGCAACTTACCAATTAAACTACAAAGACGGGATATTAAAGGTCAAGTTCAATCAGCTGTAAATGACGCGCATGGCCAGTGAGCAAGGGCGTGTTGCCCGAAACATGTATGACAATCTGTGTTGGGGGAAGGAACACGTTGACTCCTGCTCCCTCAATAAATGAAAGGAGAAACTTCTACTTTTGTGGCGTCTCGCATTGGGCAACTTGGATTTTGGAATTTGCAAGCGGCGTGCCTAGCCGCTGAGAACCTCTGCCGCGATAATAGCGGACCACGGCTCCGGACCCCTGGGGCCATGTGGAAGTGGCAGTTCCACTATTGCGGGACTTTTAATGCATGACGGTGTTGTTTTGTTCCTCCATGCAACCCACCAAGGGGAATGATATACATGCACGCAGTTTAACAGCACCCACTGTGGAAATAACGAACTACTTTACCCAGAAGGCAACTTACCAATGAAACTACAAAGACGGGATATTAAAGGTCAAGTTCAATCAGCTGTAAATGATGCGCATGGCCAGTGAGCAAGGGCGTGTTGCCCGAAACCGGTATGGCAATCTGTGTTGGAGGAATGAACACGTTGACTCCTGCTCCCTCAATAAATGAAAGGAGAAACTTCACTTGTGTGGCGTCTCGCATTGGGCAACTTGGATTTTGGAATTTGCAAGCGGCGTGCCTAGCCGCTGAGACGCTCTGCCGCGATAATAGCAGACCACGGCTCCGGACCCCTGGGGCCATGTGGAAGTGGCAGTTCCACTATTGCGGGAGTTTTAATGCATGACGGCGTTGTTTTTTTCCTCCATGCAACCCACCAAGGGGAATGATATACATGCACGCAGTTTAACAGCACCCACTGTGGAAATAACGAACTACCTTACCCAGAAGGCAACTTACAAATGAAACTACAAAGACGGGATATTAAAGGTCAAGTTAAATCAGCTGCAAACGAAGCGCATGGCCAGTGAGCAAGGGCGTGTTGCCCGAAACCAGTATCGCAATCTGTGTTGTGGGAATGAACACGTTGACTCCTGCTCCCTCAATAAATGAAAGGAGAAACTTCTACTTGTGTGGCGTCTCGCATTTTGCAACTTGGATTTTGGAATTTGCAAGCGGCGTGCCTAGCCGCTGAGACGCTCTGCCGCAATAATAGCGGACCACGGCTCCGGACCCATGGGGCCATGTGGAAGTGGCAGTTCCACTATTGCGGGACTTTTAATGCATGACGGCGTTGTTTTGTTCCTCCATGCAACCCACCAAGGGGAATGATATACATGAACGCAGTTTAACAGCACCCACTGTGGAAATAACGAACTACCTTACCCAGAAGGCAACTTACCAATGAAACTAAAAAGACGGGATATTAAAGGTCAAGTTCAATCAGCTGTAAACGACGCGCATGGCCAGTGAGCAAGGGCGTGTTGTCCGAAACCGGTATGGCAATCTGTGTTGGGGGAATGAACAGGTTGACTCCTGCTCCCTCAATAAATGAAAGGAGAAACTTCTACTTATGTGGCGTCTCGCATTGGGCAACTTGGATTTTGGAATTTGCAAGCAGCGTGCCTAGCCTCTGAGACGCTCTGCCGCGATAATAGCGGACCATGGCTCCGGACCTCTGGGGCCATGTGGAAGTGGCAGTTCCACTATTGCGGGAGTTTTAATGCATGACGGCGTTGTTTTGTTCCTCCATGCAACCCACCAAGGGGAATGATATACATGCACGCAGTTTAACAGCACCCACTGTGGAAATAACGAACTACCTTACCCAGAAGGGAACTTACCAATGAAACTACAAAGATGGGATATTAAAGGTCAAGTTCAATCAGCTGTAAACGACGCGCATGGCCAGTGAGCAAGGGCGTGTTGCCCGAAACCGGTATGGCAATCTGTGTTGGGGGAATGAACACGTTGACTCCTGCTCCCTCAATAAATGAAAGGAGAAACTTCTACTTGTGTGGCGTCTCGCATTGGGCAACTTGGATTTTGGAATTTGCAAGCGGCGTGCCTAGCCGCTGAGACACTCTGCCGCATAATAGCTGACCATGGCTCCGAACCTCTGGGGCCATGTGGAAGTGGCAGTTCCACTATTGCGGGAGTTTTAATGCATGACGGCGTTGTTTTGTTCCTCCATGCAACCCACCAAGGGGAATGATATACATGCACGCAGTTTAACAGCACCCACTGTGGAAATAACGAACTACCTTACCCAGAAGGCAACTTACCAATGAAACTACAGAGCGGGATATTAAAGGTCAAGTTCAATAAGCTGTAAACGACGCGCATGGCCAGTGAGCAAGGGCGTGTTGCCCGAAACCGGTATGGCAATCTGTGTTGGGGGAATGAACACGTTGACTCCTGCTCCCTCAATAAATGAAAGGAGAAACTTCTACTTGTGTGGCGTCTCGCATTGGGCAACTTTGATTTTGGAATTTGCAAGCGGCGTGCCTAGCCGCTGAGACGCTTTGCCGCGATAATAGCGGACCACGGCTCCGAACCCCTGGGGCCATGTGGAAGTGGCAGTTCCACTATTGCGGGACTTTTAATGCATGACGGCGTTGTTTTGTTCCTCCATGCAACCCACCAAGGGGAATGATATACATGCACGCAGTTTAACAGCACCCACTGTGGAAATAACGAACTACCTTACCCAGAAGGTAACTTACCAATGAAACTACAAAGACGGGATATCAAAGGTCAAGTTCAATCAGCTGTAAACGACGCGCATGGCCAGTGAGCAAGGGCGTGTTGCCCGAAACCGGTATGGCAATCTGTGTTGGGGGAATCAACACGTTGACTCCTGCTCCCTCAATAAATGAAAGGAGAAACTTCTACTTGTGTGGCGTCTCGCATTGGGCAACTTGGATTTTGGATTTTCAAGCGGCGTGCCTAGCCTCTGAGACGCTCTGCCGCGATAATAGCGGACCACGGCTCCGGACCCCTGGGGCCATGTGGAAGTGGCAGTTCCACTATTGCGGGACTTTTAATGCATGACGGCGTTGTTTTGTTCCTCCATGCAACCCACCAAGGGGAATTATATACATGCACGCAGTTTAACAGCACCCACTGTGGAAATAACGAACTACCTTACCCAGAGGGCAACTTACCAATGAAACTACAAAGACGGGATATTAAAGGTCAAGTTCATTCAGCTGTAAACGACGCGCATGGCCAGTGAGCAAGGGCTGTTGCCCGAAACCGGTATGGCAATCTGTGTTGGGGGAATGAACACGTTGACTCCTGCTCCCTCAATAAATGAAAGGAGAAACTTCTACTTGGGTGGCGTCTCGCATTGGGCAACTTGGATTTTTGATTTTCAAGCGGCGTGCCTAGCCTCTGAGACGCTCTGCCGCGATAATAGCGGACCACGGCTCCGGACCCCTGGGGCCATGTGGAAGTGGCAGTTCCACTATTGCGGGACTTTTAATGTATGACGGCGCTGTTTTGTTCCTCCATGCAACCCACCAAGGGGAATGATATACATGCACGCAGTTTAACAGCACCCACTGTGGAAATAACAAACTACCTTACCCAGAGGGCAACTTACCAATGAAACTACAAAGACGGGATATTAAAGGTCAAGTTCATTCAGCTGTAAACGACGCGCATGGCCAGTGAGCAAGGGCGTGTTGCCCGAAACCGGTATGGCAATCTGTGGTGGGGGAATGAACACGTTGACTCCTGCTCCCTCAATAAATGAAAGGAGAAAGTTCTACTTGTGTGGCGTCTCGCATTGGGCAACTTGGATTTTGGAATTTGCAAATGGCGTGCCTAGCCGCTGAGGCGCTCTGCCGCGATAATAGCGGACCACGGCTCCGAACCCCTGGGGCCATGTGGAAGTGGCAGTTCCACTATTGCGGGACTTTTAATGCATGACGGCGTTGTTTTGTTCTTCCATGCAACCCACCAAGGGGAATGATATACATGCACGCAGTTTAACAGCACCCACTGTGGAAATAACGAACTACCTTACCCAGAAGGCAACTTACCAATGAAACTACAAAGACGGGATATCAAAGGTCAAGTTCAATCAGCTGTAAACGACGCGTATGGCCAGTGAGCAAGGGCGTGTTGCCCGAAACCGGTATGGCAATCTGTGTTGGGGGAATGAACACGTTGACTCCTGCTCCCTCAATAAATGAAAGGAGAAACTTCTACTTGTGTGGTGTCTCGCATTGGGCAACTTGGATTTTGTAATTTGCAAGTGGCGTGCCTAGCCGCTGAGATGCTCTGCCGCGATAATAGCGGACCACGGCTCCGGACCCCTGGGACCATGTGGAAGTGGCAGTTCCACTATTGCGGGACTTTTAATGCATGACGGCGTTGTTTTGTTCCTCCATGCAACCCACCAAGGGGAATGATATACATGCACGCAGTTTAACAGCACCCACTGTGGAAATAACGAACTACCTTACCCAGAAGGCAACTTACCAATGAAACTACAAAGACGGGATATTAAAGGTCAAGTTCAATCAGCTGTAAACGACGCGCAGGGCCAGTGAGCAAGGGTGTGTTGCCCGAAACCGGTATGGCAATCTGTGTTGGGGGAATGAACTCGTTGATTCCTGCTCCCTCAATAAATGAAAGGAGAAACTTCTACTTGTGTGGCGTCTCGGATTGGGCAACTTGGATTTTGGAATTTGCAAGCAGCGTGCCTAGCCGCTGAGACGCTCTGCCGCGATAATAGCGGACCACGGCTCTGGACCCCTGGGGCCATGTGGAAGGGACAGTTCCACGATTGCGGACTTTTAATGCATGACGGCATTGTTTTGTTCCTCCATGCAACCCACCAAGGGGAATGATATACATGCACGCAGTTTAACAGCACCCACTGTGGAAATAACGAACTACCTTACCCAGAAGGCAACTTACCAATTAAACTACAAAGACGGGATATTAAAGGTCAAGTTCAATCAGCTGTAAACGACGCGCATGGCCAGTGAGCAAGGGCGTGTTGCCCGAAACATGTATGACAATCTGTGTTGGGGGAAGGAACACGTTGACTCCTGCTCCCTCAATAAATGAAAGAAGAAACTTCTACTTTTGTGGCGTCTCGCATTGGGCAACTTGGATTTTGGAATTTGCAAGCGGCGTGCCTAGCCGCTGAGAAGCTCTGCCGCGATAATAGCGGACCACGGCTCCGGACCCCTGGGGCCATGTGGAAGTGGCAGTTCCACTATTGCGGGACTTTTAATGCATGACGGTGTTGTTTTGTTCCTCCATGCAACCCACCAAGGGGAATGATATACATGCACGCAGTTTAACAGCACCCACTGTGGAAATAACGAACTACTTTACCCAGAAGGCAACTTACCAATGAAACTACAAAGACGGGATATTAAAGGTCAAGTTCAATCAGCTGTAAACGACGCGCATGGCCAGTGAGCAAGGGCGTGTTGCCCGAAACCGGTATGGCAATCTGTGTTGGGGGAATGAACACGTTGACTCCTGCTCCCTCAATAAATGAAAGGAGAAACTTCTACTTGTGTGGCGTCTCGCATTGGGCAACTTGGATTTTGGAATTTGCAAGCGGCGTGCCTAGCCGCTGACACGCTCTGCCGCGATAATAGCGGACCACGGCTCCGGACCCCTGGGGCCATGTGGAAGTGGCACTTCCACTATTGCGGGACTTTAAATGCATGACGGCGTTGTTTTGTTCCTCCATGCAACCCACCAAGGGGAATGATATACATGCACGCAGTTTAACAGCACCCACTGTGGAAATAACGAACTACCTTACCCAGAAGGCAACTTACCAATGAAACTACAAAGACGGGATATTAAAGGTCAAGTTCAATCAGCTGTAAACGACGCTTATGGCCAGTGAGCAAGGGCGTGTTGCCCGAAACCGGTATGGCAATCTGTGTTGGGGAATGAACACGTTGACTCCTGCTCCCTCAATAAATGAAAGGAGAAACTTCTACTTGTGTGGCGTCTCGCTTTGGGCAACTTGGATTTTGGAATTTGCAAGCGGCGTGCCTAGCCGCTGAGACGCTCTGCCGCGATAATAGCAGACCATGGCTCCGGACGCCTGGGGCCATGTGGAAGTGGTAGTTCCACTATTGCGGGACATTTAATGCATGACGGCGTTGTTTTGTTCCTCCATGCAACCCACCAAGGGGAATGATATACATGCACGCAGTTTAACAGCACCGACTGTGGAAATAACGGACTACCTTACCTAGAAGGCAACTTACCAATGAAACTACAAAGACGGAATATTAAAGGTCAAGTTCAATCAGCT
The DNA here is from genome assembly GCF_964204655.1 of Triturus cristatus. Taxonomy (NCBI): domain Eukaryota; kingdom Metazoa; phylum Chordata; class Amphibia; order Caudata; family Salamandridae; genus Triturus; species Triturus cristatus. The sequence continues at coordinate 196,542,832 of NC_140579.1, forward strand.
GTAAACGACGCGCATGGCCAGTGAGCAAGGGCGTGTTGCCCAAAACCGGTATGGCAATCTGTGTTGGGGGAATGAACACGTTGACTCCTGCTCCCTCAATAAATGAAAGGAGAAACTTCTACTTGTGTGGCGTCCGGCATTGGGCAACTTGGATTTTGGAATTTGCAAGTGGCGTGCCTAGCCGCTGACACGCTCTGCCGCGATAATAGCGGACCACGGCTCCGTACCCCTGGGGCCATGTGGAAGTGGCACTTCCACTATTGCGGGACTTTTAATGCATGACAGCGTTGTTTTGTTCCTCCATGCAACCCACCAAGGGGAATGATATACATGCACGCAGTTTAACAGCACCCACTGTGGAAATAACAAACTACCTTACCCAGAAGGCAACTTACCAATGAAACTACAAAGACGGGATATTAAAGGTCAAGTTCAATCAGCTCTAAACGACGCGCATGGCCAGTGAGCAAGGGCGTGTTGCCCGAAACCGGTATGGCAATCTGTGTTGGGGGAATGAACACGTTGACTCCTGCTCCCTCAATAAATGAAAGGAGAAACTTCTACTTGTGTAGCGTCTCGCATTGCGCAACTTGGATTTTGGAATTTGCAAGCTGCGTGCCTAGCCGCTGAGACGCTCTGCCGCGATAATAGCGGACCACGGCTCCGGACCCCTGGGGCCATGTGGAAGTGGCTGTTCCACTATTGCGGGACTTTTAATGCATGACGGCGTTGTTTTGTTCCTCCATGCAACCCACCAAGGGGAATGATATACATGCACGCAGTTTAACAGCACCCACTGTGGAAATAACGAACTACCTTACCCAGAAGGCAACTTACCAATGAAACTACAAAGACGGGATATTAAAGGTCAAGTTCAATCAGCTGTAAACGACGCGTATGGCCAGTGAGCAAGGGCGTGTTGCCCGAAACCGGTATGGCAATCTGTGTTGGGGGAATGAACACGTTGACTCCTGCTCCCTCAATAAATGAAAGGAGAAACTTCTACTTTTGTGGCGTCTCGCATTGGGCAACTTGGATTTTGTAATTTGCAAGTGGCGTGCCTAGCCGCTGAGATGCTCTGCCGCGATAATAGCGGACCACGGCTCCGGACCCCTGGGACCATGTGGAAGTGGCAGTTCCACTATTGCGGGACTTTTAATGCATGACGGCGTTGTTTTGTTCCTCCATGCAACCCACCAAGGGGAATGATATACATGCACGCAGTTTAACAGCACGCACTGTGGTGATAACGAACTACCTTACCCAGAAGGCAACTTACGAATGAAACTACAAAGACGGGATATTAAAGGTCAAGTTCAATCAGCTGTAAACAACGCGCATGGCCACTGAGCAAGGGCGTGTTGCCCGATACCGGTATGGCAATCTGTGTTGGGGGAATGAACACGTTGATTCCTGCTCCCTCAATAAATGAAAGGAGAAACTTCTACTTGTGTGGCGTCTCGCATTGGGCAACTTGGATTTTGGAATTTGCAAGCGGCGTGCCTAGCCGTTGAGACGCTCTGCCGCGATAATAGCGGACCACGGCTGCGGACCCCTGGGGCCATGTGGAAGGGACAGTTCCACGATTGCGGACTTTTAATGCATGACGGCGTTGTTTTGTTCCTCCATGCAACCCACCAAGGGGAATGATATACATGCACGCAGTTTAACAGCACCCACTGTGGAAATAACGAACTACCTTACCCAGAAGGCAACTTACCAATGAAACTACAAAGACGGGATATTAAAGGTCAAGTTCAATCAGCTGTAAACGACGCGCATGGCCAGTGAGCAAGGGTGTGTTGCCCGAAACCGGTATGGCAATCTGTGTTGGGGGAATGAACACGTTGATTCCTGCTCCCTCAATAAATGAAAGGAGAAACTTCTACTTGTGTGGCGTCTCGGATTGGGCAACTTGGATTTTGGAATTTGCAAGCGGCGTGCCTAGCCGCTGAGACGCTCTGCCGCGATAATAGCGGACCACGGCTCTGGACCCCTGGGGCCATGTGGAAGGGACAGTTCCACGATTGCGGACTTTTAATGCATGACGGCATTGTTTTGTTCCTCCATGCAACCCACCAAGGGGAATGATATACATGCAGGCAGTTTAACAGCACCCACTGTGGAAATAACGAACTACCTTACCCAGAAGGCAACTTACCAATTAAACTACAAAGACGGGATATTAAAGGTCAAGTTCAATCAGCTGTAAATGACGCGCATGGCCAGTGAGCAAGGGCGTGTTGCCCGAAACATGTATGACAATCTGTGTTGGGGGAAGGAACACGTTGACTCCTGCTCCCTCAATAAATGAAAGGAGAAACTTCTACTTTTGTGGCGTCTCGCATTGGGCAACTTGGATTTTGGAATTTGCAAGCGGCGTGCCTAGCCGCTGAGAACCTCTGCCGCGATAATAGCGGACCACGGCTCCGGACCCCTGGGGCCATGTGGAAGTGGCAGTTCCACTATTGCGGGACTTTTAATGCATGACGGTGTTGTTTTGTTCCTCCATGCAACCCACCAAGGGGAATGATATACATGCACGCAGTTTAACAGCACCCACTGTGGAAATAACGAACTACTTTACCCAGAAGGCAACTTACCAATGAAACTACAAAGACGGGATATTAAAGGTCAAGTTCAATCAGCTGTAAACGATGCGCATGGCCAGTGAGCAAGGGCGTGTTGCCCGAAACCGGTATGGCAATCTGTGTTGGAGGAATGAACACGTTGACTCCTGCTCCCTCAATAAATGAAAGGAGAAACTTCACTTGTGTGGCGTCTCGCATTGGGCAACTTGGATTTTGGAATTTGCAAGCGGCGTGCCTAGCCGCTGAGACGCTCTGCCGCGATAATAGCAGACCACGGCTCCGGACCCCTGGGGCCATGTGGAAGTGGCAGTTCCACTATTGCGGGAGTTTTAATGCATGACGGCGTTGTTTTTTTCCTCCATGCAACCCACCAAGGGGAATGATATACATGCACGCAGTTTAACAGCACCCACTGTGGAAATAACGAACTACCTTACCCAGAAGGCAACTTACAAATGAAACTACAAAGACGGGATATTAAAGGTCAAGTTAAATCAGCTGCAAACGAAGCGCATGGCCAGTGAGCAAGGGCGTGTTGCCCGAAACCAGTATCGCAATCTGTGTTGTGGGAATGAACACGTTGACTCCTGCTCCCTCAATAAATGAAAGGAGAAACTTCTACTTGTGTGGCGTCTCGCATTTTGCAACTTGGATTTTGGAATTTGCAAGCGGCGTGCCTAGCCGCTGAGACGCTCTGCCGCAATAATAGCGGACCACGGCTCCGGACCCCTGGGGCCATGTGGAAGTGGCAGTTCCACTATTGCGGGACTTTTAATGCATGACGGCGTTGTTTTGTTCCTCCATGCAACCCACCAAGGGGAATGATATACATGAACGCAGTTTAACAGCACCCACTGTGGAAATAACGAACTACCTTACCCAGAAGGCAACTTACCAATGAAACTAAAAAGACGGGATATTAAAGGTCAAGTTCAATCAGCTGTAAACGACGCGCATGGCCAGTGAGCAAGGGCGTGTTGTCCGAAACCGGTATGGCAATCTGTGTTGGGGGAATGAACAGGTTGACTCCTGCTCCCTCAATAAATGAAAGGAGAAACTTCTACTTATGTGGCGTCTCGCATTGGGCAACTTGGATTTTGGAATTTGCAAGCAGCGTGCCTAGCCTCTGAGACGCTCTGCCGCGATAATAGCGGACCATGGCTCCGGACCTCTGGGGCCATGTGGAAGTGGCAGTTCCACTATTGCGGGAGTTTTAATGCATGACGGCGTTGTTTTGTTCCTCCATGCAACCCACCAAGGGGAATGATATACATGCACGCAGTTTAACAGCACCCACTGTGGAAATAACGAACTACCTTACCCAGAAGGGAACTTACCAATGAAACTACAAAGATGGGATATTAAAGGTCAAGTTCAATCAGCTGTAAACGACGCGCATGGCCAGTGAGCAAGGGCGTGTTGCCCGAAACCGGTATGGCAATCTGTGTTGGGGGAATGAACACGTTGACTCCTGCTCCCTCAATAAATGAAAGGAGAAACTTCTACTTGTGTGGCGTCTCGCATTGGGCAACTTTGATTTTGGAATTTGCAAGCGGCGTGCCTAGCCGCTGAGACGCTTTGCCGCGATAATAGCGGACCACGGCTCCGAACCCCTGGGGCCATGTGGAAGTGGCAGTTCCACTATTGCGGGACTTTTAATGCATGACGGCGTTGTTTTGTTCCTCCATGCAACCCACCAAGGGGAATGATATACATGCACGCAGTTTAACAGCACCCACTGTGGAAATAACGAACTACCTTACCCAGAAGGTAACTTACCAATGAAACTACAAAGACGGGATATCAAAGGTCAAGTTCAATCAGCTGTAAACGACGCGCATGGCCAGTGAGCAAGGGCGTGTTGCCCGAAACCGGTATGGCAATCTGTGTTGGGGGAATCAACACGTTGACTCCTGCTCCCTCAATAAATGAAAGGAGAAACTTCTACTTGTGTGGCGTCTCGCATTGGGCAACTTGGATTTTGGATTTTCAAGCGGCGTGCCTAGCCTCTGAGACGCTCTGCCGCGATAATAGCGGACCACGGCTCCGGACCCCTGGGGCCATGTGGAAGTGGCAGTTCCACTATTGCGGGACTTTTAATGCATGACGGCGTTGTTTTGTTCCTCCATGCAACCCACCAAGGGGAATTATATACATGCACGCAGTTTAACAGCACCCACTGTGGAAATAACGAACTACCTTACCCAGAGGGCAACTTACCAATGAAACTACAAAGACGGGATATTAAAGGTCAAGTTCATTCAGCTGTAAACGACGCGCATGGCCAGTGAGCAAGGGCTGTTGCCCGAAACCGGTATGGCAATCTGTGTTGGGGGAATGAACACGTTGACTCCTGCTCCCTCAATAAATGAAAGGAGAAACTTCTACTTGGGTGGCGTCTCGCATTGGGCAACTTGGATTTTTGATTTTCAAGCGGCGTGCCTAGCCTCTGAGACGCTCTGCCGCGATAATAGCGGACCACGGCTCCGGACCCCTGGGGCCATGTGGAAGTGTCAGTTCCACTATTGCGGGACTTTTAATGTATGACGGCGCTGTTTTGTTCCTCCATGCAACCCACCAAGGGGAATGATATACATGCACGCAGTTTAACAGCACCCACTGTGGAAATAACAAACTACCTTACCCAGAGGGCAACTTACCAATGAAACTACAAAGACGGGATATTAAAGGTCAAGTTCATTCAGCTGTAAACGACGCGCATGGCCAGTGAGCAAGGGCGTGTTGCCCGAAACCGGTATGGCAATCTGTGTTGGGGGAATGAACACGTTGACTCCTGCTCCCTCAATAAATGAAAGGAGAAAGTTCTACTTGTGTGGCGTCTCGCATTGGGCAACTTGGATTTTGGAATTTGCAAATGGCGTGCCTAGCCGCTGAGGCGCTCTGCCGCGATAATAGCGGACCACGGCTCCGAACCCCTGGGGCCATGTGGAAGTGGCAGTTCCACTATTGCGGGACTTTTAATGCATGACGGCGTTGTTTTGTTCTTCCATGCAACCCACCAAGGGGAATGATATACATGCACGCAGTTTAACAGCACCCACTGTGGAAATAACGAACTACCTTACCCAGAAGGCAACTTACCAATGAAACTACAAAGACGGGATATCAAAGGTCAAGTTCAATCAGCTGTAAACGACGCGTATGGCCAGTGAGCAAGGGCGTGTTGCCCGAAACCGGTATGGCAATCTGTGTTGGGGGAATGAACACGTTGACTCCTGCTCCCTCAATAAATGAAAGGAGAAACTTCTACTTGTGTGGTGTCTCGCATTGGGCAACTTGGATTTTGTAATTTGCAAGTGGCGTGCCTAGCCGCTGAGATGCTCTGCCGCGATAATAGCGGACCACGGCTCCGGACCCCTGGGACCATGTGGAAGTGGCAGTTCCACTATTGCGGGACTTTTAATGCATGACGGCGTTGTTTTGTTCCTCCATGCAACCCACCAAGGGGAATGATATACATGCACGCAGTTTAACAGCACGCACTGTGGTGATAACGAACTACCTTACCCAGAAGGCAACTTACGAATGAAAATACAAAGACGGGATATTAAAGGTCAAGTTCAATCAGCTGTAAACAACGCGCATGGCCACTGAGCAAGGGCGTGTTGCCCGATACTGGTATGGCAATCTGTGTTGGGGGAATGAACACGTTGATTCCTGCTCCCTCAATAAATGAAAGGAGAAACTTCTACTTGTGTGGCGTCTCGCATTGGGCAACTTGGATTTTGGAATTTGCAAGCGGCGTGCCTAGCCGCTGAGACGCTCTGCCGCGATAATAGCGGACCACGGCTGCGGACCCCTGGGGCCATGTGGAAGGGACAGTTCCACGATTGCGGACTTTTAATGCATGACGGTGTTGTTTTGTTCCTCCATGCAACCCACCAAGGGGAATGATATACATGCACGCAGTTTAACAGCACCCACTGTGGAAATAACGAACTACCTTACCCAGAAGGCAACTTACCAATGAAACTACAAAGACGGGATATTAAAGGTCAAGTTCAATCAGCTGTAAACGACGCGCATGGCCAGTGAGCAAGGGTGTGTTGCCCGAAACCGGTATGGCAATCTGTGTTGGGGGAATGAACACGTTGATTCCTGCTCCCTCAATAAATGAAAGGAGAAACTTCTACTTGTGTGGCGTCTCGGATTGGGCAACTTGGATTTTGGAATTTGCAAGCGGCGTGCCTAGCCGCTGAGACGCTCTGCCGGGATAATAGCGGACCACGGCTCTGGACCCCTGGGGCCATGTGGAAGGGACAGTTCCACGATTGCGGACTTTTAATGCATGACGGCATTGTTTTGTTCCTCCATGCAACCCACCAAGGGGAATGATATACATGCACGCAGTTTAACAGCACCCACTGTGGAAATAACGAACTACCTTACCCAGAAGGCAACTTACCAATTAAACTACAAAGACGGGATATTAAAGGTGAAGTTCAATCAGCTGTAAACGATGCGCATGGCCAGTGAGCAAGGGCGTGTTGCCCGAAACATGTATGACAATCTGTGTTGGGGGAAGGAACACGTTGACTCCTGCTCCCTCAATAAATGAAAGGAGAAACTTCTACTTTTGTGGCGTCTCGCATTGGGCAACTTGGATTTTGGAATTTGCAAGCGGCGTGCCTAGCCGCTGAGAAGCTCTGCCGCGATAATAGCGGACCACGGCTCCGGTCCCCTGGGGCCATGTGGAAGTGGCAGTTCCACTATTGCGGGACTTTTAATGCATGACGGTGTTGTTTTGTTCCTCCATGCAACCCACCAAGGGGAATGATATACATGCACGCAGTTTAACAGCACCCACTGTGGAAATAACGAACTACTTTACCCAGAAGGCAACTTACCAATGAAACTACAAAGACGGGATATTAAAGGTCAAGTTCAATCAGCTGTAAACGACGCGCATGGCCAGTGAGCAAGGGCGTGTTGCCCGAAACCGGTATGGCAATCTGTTTTGGGGGAATGAACACGTTGACTCCTGCTCCCTCAATAAATGAAAGGAGAAACTTCTACTTGTGTGGCGTCTCGCATTGGGCAACTTGGATTTTGGAATTTGCAAGCGGCGTGCCTAGCCGCTGACACGCTCTGCCGCGATAATAGCGGACCACGGCTCCGGACCCCTGGGGCCATGTGGAAGTGGCACTTCCACTATTGCGGGACTTTAAATGCATGACGGCGTTGTTTTGTTCCTCCATGCAACCCACCAAGGGGAATGATATACATGCACGCAGTTTAACAGCACCCACTGTGGAAATAACGAACTACCTTACCCAGAAGGCAACTTACCAATGAAACTACAAAGACGGGATATTAAAGGTCAAGTTCAATCAGCTGTAAACGACGCTTATGGCCAGTGAGCAAGGGCGTGTTGCCCGAAACCGGTATGGCAATCTGTGTTGGGGGAATGAACACGTTGACTCCTGCTCCCTCAATAAATGAAAGGAGAAACTTCTACTTGTGTGGCGTCTCGCTTTGGGCAACTTGGATTTTGGAATTTGCAAGCGGCGTGCCTAGCCGCTGAGACGCTCTGCCGCGATAATAGCAGACCATGGCTCCGGACGCCTGGGGCCATGTGGAAGTGGTAGTTCCACTATTGCGGGACATTTAATGCATGACGGCGTTGTTTTGTTCCTCCATGCAACCCACCAAGGGGAATGATATACATGCACGCAGTTTAACAGCACCGACTGTGGAAATAACGGACTACCTTACCTAGAAGGCAACTTACCAATGAAACTACAAAGACGGAATATTAAAGGTCAAGTTCAATCAGCTGTAAACGACGCGCATGGCCAGTGAGCAAGGGCGTGTTGCCCAAAACCGGTATGGCAATCTGTGTTGGGGGAATGAACACGTTGACTCCTGCTCCCTCAATAAATGAAAGGAGAAACTTCTACTTGTGTGGCGTCCGGCATTGGGCAACTTGGATTTTGGAATTTGCAAGTGGCGTGCCTAGCCGCTGACACGCTCTGCCGCGATAATAGCGGACCACGGCTCCGTACCCCTGGGGCCATGTGGAAGTGGCACTTCCACTATTGCGGGACTTTTAATGCATGACAGCGTTGTTTTGTTCCTCCATGCAACCCACCAAGGGGAATGATATACATGCACGCAGTTTAACAGCACCCACTGTGGAAATAACAAACTACCTTACCCAGAAGGCAACTTACCAATGAAACTACAAAGACGGGATATTAAAGGTCAAGTTCAATCAGCTCTAAACGACGCGCATGGCCAGTGAGCAAGGGCGTGTTGCCCGAAACCGGTATGGCAATCTGTGTTGGGGGAATGAACACGTTGACTCCTGCTCCCTCAATAAATGAAAGGAGAAACTTCTACTTGTGTAGCGTCTCGCATTGCGCAACTTGGATTTTGGAATTTGCAAGCTGCGTGCCTAGCCGCTGAGACGCTCTGCCGCGATAATAGCGGACCACGGCTCCGGACCCCTGGGGCCATGTGGAAGTGGCAGTTCCACTATTGCGGGACTTTTAATGCATGACGGCGTTGTTTTGTTCCTCCATGCAACCCACCAAGGGGAATGATATACATGCACGCAGTTTAACAGCACCCACTGTGGAAATAACGAACTACCTTACCCAGAAGGCAACTTACCAATGAAACTACAAAGACGGGATATTAAAGGTCAAGTTCAATCAGCTGTAAACGACGCGTATGGCCAGTGAGCAAGGGCGTGTTGCCCGAAACCGGTATGGCAATCTGTGTTGGGGGAATGAACACGTTGACTCCTGCTCCCTCAATAAATGAAAGGAGAAACTTCTACTTGTGTGGCGTCTCGCATTGGGCAACTTGGATTTTGTAATTTGCAAGTGGCGTGCCTAGCCGCTGAGATGCTCTGCCGCGATAATAGCGGACCACGGCTCCGGACCCCTGGGACCATGTGGAAGTGGCAGTTCCACTATTGCGGGACTTTTAATGCATGACGGCGTTGTTTTGTTCCTCCATGCAACCCACCAAGGGGAATGATATACATGCACGCAGTTTAACAGCACGCACTGTGGTGATAACGAACTACCTTACCCAGAAGGCAACTTACGAATGAAACTACAAAGACGGGATATTAAAGGTCAAGTTCAATCAGCTGTAAACAACGCGCATGGCCACTGAGCAAGGGCGTGTTGCCCGATACCGGTATGGCAATCTGTGTTGGGGGAATGAACACGTTGATTCCTGCTCCCTCAATAAATGAAAGGAGAAACTTCTACTTGTGTGGCGTCTCGCATTGGGCAACTTGGATTTTGGAATTTGCAAGCGGCGTGCCTAGCCGCTGAGACGCTCTGCCGCGATAATAGCGGACCACGGCTGCGGACCCCTGGGGCCATGTGGAAGGGACAGTTCCACGATTGCGGACTTTTAATGCATGACGGCGTTGTTTTGTTCCTCCATGCAACCCACCAAGGGGAATGATATACATGCACGCAGTTTAACAGCACCCACTGTGGAAATAACGAACTACCTTACCCAGAAGGCAACTTACCAATGAAACTACAAAGACGGGATATTAAAGGTCAAGTTCAATCAGCTGTAAACGACGCGCATGGCCAGTGAGCAAGGGCGTGTTGCCCGAAACATGTATGACAATCTGTGTTGGGGGAAGGAACACGTTGACTCCTGCTCCCTCAATAAATGAAAGGAGAAACTTTTACTTTTGTGGCGTCTCGCATTGGGCAACTTGGATTTTGGAATTTGCAAGCGGCGTGCCTAGCCGCTGAGAAGCTCTGCCGCGATAATAGCGGACCACGGCTCCGGACCCCTGGGGCCATGTGGAAGTGGCAGTTCCACTATTGCGGGACTTTTAATGCATGACGGTGTTGTTTTGTTCCTCCATGCAACCCACCAAGGGGAATGATATACATGCACGCAGTTTAACAGCACCCACTGTGGAAATAACGAACTACTTTTCCCAGAAGGCAACTTACCAATGAAACTACAAAGACGGGATATTAAAGGTCAAGTTCAATCAGCTGTAAACGATGCGCATGGCCAGTGAGCAAGGGCGTGTTGCCCGAAACCGGTATGGCAATCTGTGTTGGGGGAAGGAACACGTTGACTCCTGCTCCCTCAATAAATGAAAGGAGAAACTTCTACTTTTGTGGCGTCTCGCATTGGGCAACTTGGATTTTGGAATTTGCAAGCGGCGTGCCTAGCCGCTGAGAAGCTCTGCCGCGATAATAGCGGACCATGGCTCCGGACCCCTGGGGCCATGTGGAAGTGGCAGTTCCACTATTGCGGGAGTTTTAATGCATGACGGCGTTGTTTTTTTCCTCCATGCAACCCACCAAGGGGAATGATATACATGCACGCAGTTTAACAGCACCCACTGTGGAAATAACGAACTACCTTACCCAGAAGGCAACTTACAAATGAAACTACAAAGACGGGATATTAAAGGTCAAGTTAAATCAGCTGCAAACGAAGCGCATGGCCAGTGAGCAAGGGCGTGTTGCCCGAAACCAGTATCGCAATCTGTGTTGTGGGAATGAACACGTTGACTCCTGCTCCCTCAATAAATGAAAGGAGAAACTTCTACTTGTGTGGCGTCTCGCATTTTGCAACTTGGATTTTGGAATTTGCAAGCGGCGTGCCTAGCCGCTGAGACGCTCTGCCGCAATAATAGCGGACCACGGCTCCGGACCCCTGGGGCCATGTGGAAGTGGCAGTTCCACTATTGCGGGACTTTTAATGCATGACGGCGTTGTTTTGTTCCTCCATGCAACCCACCAAGGGGAATGATATACATGAACGCAGTTTAACAGCACCCACTGTGGAAATAACAAACTACCTTACCCAGCAGGCAACTTACCAATGAAACTAAAAAGACGGGATATTAAAGGTCAAGTTCAATCAGCTGTAAACGACGCGCATGGCCAGTGAGCAAGGGCGTGTTGTCCGAAACCGGTATGGCAATCTGTGTTGGGGGAATGAACAGGTTGACTCCTGCTCCCTCAATAAATGAAAGGAGAAACTTCTACTTATGTGGCGTCTCGCATTGGGCAACTTGGATTTTGGAATTTGCAAGCAGCGTGCCTAGCCTCTGAGACGCTCTGCCGCGATAATAGCGGACCATGGCTCCGGACCTCTGGGGCCATGTGGAAGTGGCAGTTCCACTATTGCGGGAGTTTTAATGCATGACGGCGTTGTTTTGTTCCTCCATGCAACCCACCAAGGGGAATGATATACATGCACGCAGTTTAACAGCACCCACTGTGGAAATAACGAACTACCTTACCCAGAAGGGAACTTACCAATGAAACTACAAAGATGGGATATTAAAGGTCAAGTTCAATCAGCTGTAAACGACGCGCATGGCCAGTGAGCAAGGGCGTGTTGCCCGAAACCGGTATGGCAATCTGTGTTGGGGGAATGAACACGTTGACTCCTGCTCCCTCAATAAATGAAAGGAGAAACTTCTACTTGTGTGGCGTCTCGCATTGGGCAACTTGGATTTTGGAATTTGCAAGCGGCGTGCCTAGCCGCTGAGACACTCTGCCGCTATAATAGCTGACCATGGCTCCGGACCTCTGGGGCCATGTGGAAGTGGCAGTTCCACTATTGCGGGAGTTTTAATGCATGACGGCGTTGTTTTGTTCCTCCATGCAACCCACCAAGGGGAATGATATACATGCACGCAGTTTAACAGCACCCACTGTGGAAATAACGAACTACCTTACCCAGAAGGCAACTTACCAATGAAACTACAGAGCGGGATATTAAAGGTCAAGTTCAATAAGCTGTAAACGATGCGCATGGCCAGTGAGCAAGGGCGTGTTGCCCGAAACCGGTATGGCAATCTGTGTTGGGGGAATCAACACGTTGACTCCTGCTCCCTCAATAAATGAAAGGAGAAACTTCTACTTGTGTGGCGTCTCGCATTGGGCAACTTGGATTTTGGATTTTCAAGCGGCGTGCCTAGCCTCTGAGACGCTCTGCCGCGATAATAGCGGACCACGGCTCCGGACCCCTGGGGCCATGTGGAAGTGGCAGTTCCACTATTGCGGGACTTTTAATGCATGACGGCGTTGTTTTGTTCCTCCATGCAACCCACCAAGGGGAATTATATACATGCACGCAGTTTAACAGCACCCACTGTGGAAATAACGAACTACCTTACCCAGAGGGCAACTTACCAATGAAACTACAAAGACGGGATATTAAAGGTCAAGTTCATTCAGCTGTAAACGACGCGCATGGCCAGTGAGCAAGGGCTGTTGCCCGAAACCGGTATGGCAATCTGTGTTGGGGGAATGAACACGTTGACTCCTGCTCCCTCAATAAATGAAAGGAGAAACTTCTACTTGGGTGGCGTCTCGCATTGGGCAACTTGGATTTTTGATTTTCAAGCGGCGTGCCTAGCCTCTGAGACGCTCTGCCGCGATAATAGCGGACCACGGCTCCGGACCCCTGGGGCCATGTGGAAGTGGCAGTTCCACTATTGCGGGACTTTTAATGTATGACGGCGCTGTTTTGTTCCTCCATGCAACCCACCAAGGGGAATGATATACATGCACGCAGTTTAACAGCACCCACTGTGGAAATAACAAACTACCTTACCCAGAGGGCAACTTACCAATGAAACTACAAAGACGGGATATTAAAGGTCAAGTTCATTCAGCTGTAAACGACGCGCATGGCCAGTGAGCAAGGGCGTGTTGCCCGAAACCGGTATGGCAATCTGTGTTGGGGGAATGAACACGTTGACTCCTGCTCCCTCAATAAATGAAAGGAGAAAGTTCTACTTGTGTGGCGTCTCGCATTGGGCAACTTGGATTTTGGAATTTGCAAATGGCGTGCCTAGCCGCTGAGGCGCTCTGCCGCGATAATAGCGGACCACGGCTCCGAACCCCTGGGGCCATGTGGAAGTGGCAGTTCCACTATTGCGGGACTTTTAATGCATGACGGCGTTGTTTTGTTCTTCCATGCAACCCACCAAGGGGAATGATATACATGCACGCAGTTTAACAGCACCCACTGTGGAAATAACGAACTACCTTACCCAGAAGGCAACTTACCAATGAAACTACAAAGACGGGATATCAAAGGTCAAGTTCAATCAGCTGTAAACGACGCGTATGGCCAGTGAGCAAGGGCGTGTTGCCCGAAACCGGTATGGCAATCTGTGTTGGGGGAATGAACACGTTGACTCCTGCTCCCTCAATAAATGAAAGGAGAAACTTCTACTTGTGTGGTGTCTCGCATTGGGCAACTTGGATTTTGTAATTTGCAAGTGGCGTGCCTAGCCGCTGAGATGCTCTGCCGCGATAATAGCGGACCACGGCTCCGGACCCCTGGGACCATGTGGAAGTGGCAGTTCCACTATTGCGGGACTTTTAATGCATGACGGCGTTGTTTTGTTCCTCCATGCAACCCACCAAGGGGAATGATATACATGCACGCAGTTTAACAGCACGCACTGTGGTGATAACGAACTACCTTACCCAGAAGGCAACTTACGAATGAAAATACAAAGACGGGACATTAAAGGTCAAGTTCAATCAGCTGTAAACAACGCGCATGGCCACTGAGCAAGGGCGTGTTGCCCGATACTGGTATGGCAATCTGTGTTGGGGGAATGAACACGTTGATTCCTGCTCCCTCAATAAATGAAAGGAGAAACTTCTACTTGTGTGGCGTCTCGCATTGGGCAACTTGGATTTTGGAATTTGCAAGCGGCGTGCCTAGCCGCTGAGACGCTCTGCCGCGATAATAGCGGACCACGGCTGCGGACCCCTGGGGCCATGTGGAAGGGACAGTTCCACGATTGCGGACTTTTAATGCATGACGGTGTTGTTTTGTTCCTCCATGCAACCCACCAAGGGGAATGATATACATGCACGCAGTTTAACAGCACCCACTGTGGAAATAACGAACTACCTTACCCAGAAGGCAACTTACCAATGAAACTACAAAGACGGGATATTAAAGGTCAAGTTCAATCAGCTGTAAACGACGCGCATGGCCAGTGAGCAAGGGTGTGTTGCCCGAAACCGGTATGGCAATCTGTGTTGGGGGAATGAACACGTTGATTCCTGCTCCCTCAATAAATGAAAGGAGAAACTTCTACTTGTGTGGCGTCTCGGATTGGGCAACTTGGATTTTGGAATTTGCAAGCGGCGTGCCTAGCCGCTGAGACGCTCTGCCGCGATAATAGCGGACCACGGCTCTGGACCCCTGGGGCCATGTGGAAGGGACAGTTCCACGATTGCGGACTTTTATTGCATGACGGCATTGTTTTGTTCCTCCATGCAACCCACCAAGGGGAATGATATACATGCACGCAGTTTAACAGCACCCACTGTGGAAATAACGAACTACCTTACCCAGAAGGCAACTTACCAATTAAACTACAAAGACGGGATATTAAAGGTCAAGTTCAATCAGCTGTAAACGACGCGCATGGCCAGTGAGCAAGGGTGTGTTGCCCGAAACATGTATGACAATCTGTGTTGGGGGAAGGAACACGTTGACTCCTGCTCCCTCAATAAATGAAAGGAGAAACTTCTACTTTTGTGGCGTCTCGCATTGGGCAACTTGGATTTTGGAATTTGCAAGCGGCGTGCCTAGCCGCTGAGAAGCTCTGCCGCGATAATAGCGGACCACGGCTCCGGTCCCCTGGGGCCATGTGGAAGTGGCAGTTCCACTATTGCGGGACTTTTAATGCATGACGGTGTTGTTTTGTTCCTCCATGCAACCCACCAAGGGGAATGATATACATGCACGCAGTTTAACAGCACCCACTGTGGAAATAACGAACTACTTTACCCAGAAGGCAACTTACCAATGAAACTACAAAGACGGGATATTAAAGGTCAAGTTCAATCAGCTGTAAACGACGCGCATGGCCAGTGAGCAAGGGCGTGTTGCCCGAAACCGGTATGGCAATCTGTTTTGGGGGAATGAACACGTTGACTCCTGCTCCCTCAATAAATGAAAGGAGAAACTTCTACTTGTGTGGCGTCTCGCATTGGGCAACTTGGATTTTGGAATTTGCAAGCGGCGTGCCTAGCCGCTGACACGCTCTGCCGCGATAATAGCGGACCACGGCTCCGGACCCCTGGGGCCATGTGGAAGTGGCACTTCCACTATTGCGGGACTTTAAATGCATGACGGCGTTGTTTTGTTCCTCCATGCAACCCACCAAGGGGAATGATATACATGCACGCAGTTTAACAGCACCCACTGTGGAAATAACGAACTACCTCACGCAGAAGGCAACTTACCAATGAAACTACAAAGACGGGATATTAAAGGTCAAGTTCAATCAGCTGTAAACGACGCTTATGGCCAGTGAGCAAGGGCGTGTTGCCCGAAACCGGTATGGCAATCTGTGTTGGGGGAATGAACACGTTGACTCCTGCTCCCTCAATAAATGAAAGGAGAAACTTCTACTTGTGTGGCGTCTCGCTTTGGGCAACTTGGATTTTGGAATTTGCAAGCGGCGTGCCTAGCCGCTGAGACGCTCTGCCGCGATAATAGCAGACCATGGCTCCGGACGCCTGGGGCCATGTGGAAGTGGTAGTTCCACTATTGCGGGACATTTAATGCATGACGGCGTTGTTTTGTTCCTCCATGCAACCCACCAAGGGGAATGATATACATGCACGCAGTTTAACAGCACCGACTGTGGAAATAACGGACTACCTTACCTAGAAGGCAACTTACCAATGAAACTACAAAGACGGAATATTAAAGGTCAAGTTCAATCAGCTGTAAACGACGCGCATGGCCAGTGAGCAAGGGCGTGTTGCCCAAAACCGGTATGGCAATCTGTGTTGGGGGAATGAACACGTTGACTCCTGCTCCCTCAATAAATGAAAGGAGAAACTTCTACTTGTGTGGCGTCCGGCATTGGGCAACTTGAATTTTGGAATTTGCAAGTGGCGTGCCTAGCCGCTGACACGCTCTGCCGCGATAATAGCGGACCACGGCTCCGTACCCCTGGGGCCATGTGGAAGTGGCACTTCCACTATTGCGGGACTTTTAATGCATGACAGCGTTGTTTTGTTCCTCCATGCAACCCACCAAGGGGAATGATATACATGCACGCAGTTTAACAGCACCCACTGTGGAAATAACAAACTACCTTACCCAGAAGGCAACTTACCAATGAAACTACAAAGACGGGATATTAAAGGTCAAGTTCAATCAGCTCTAAACGACGCGCATGGCCAGTGAGCAAGGGCGTGTTGCCCGAAACCGGTATGGCAATCTGTGTTGGGGGAATGAACACGTTGACTCCTGCTCCCTCAATAAATGAAAGGAGAAACTTCTACTTGTGTAGCGTCTCGCATTGCGCAACTTGGATTTTGGAATTTGCAAGCTGCGTGCCTAGCCGCTGAGACGCTCTGCCGAGATAATAGCGGACCACGGCTCCGGACCCCTGGGGCCATGTGGAAGTGGCAGTTCCACTATTGCGGGACTTTTAATGCATGACGGCGTTGTTTTGTTCCTCCATGCAACCCACCAAGGGAAATGATATACATGCACGCAGTTTAACAGCACCCACTGTGGAAATAACGAACTACCTTACCCAGAAAGCAACTTACCAATGAAACTACAAAGACGGGATATTAAAGGTCAAGTTCAATCAGCTGTAAACGACGCGTATGGCCAGTGAGCAAGGGCGTGTTGCCCGAAACCGGTATGGCAATCTGTGTTGGGGGAATGAACACGTTGACTCCTGCTCCCTCAATAAATGAAAGGAGAAACTTCTACTTGTGTGGCGTCTCGCATTGGGCAACTTGGATTTTGTAATTTGCAAGTGGCGTGCCTAGCCGCTGAGATGCTCTGCCGCGATAATAGCGGACCACGGCTCCGGACCCCTGAGACCATGTGGAAGTGGCAGTTCCACTATTGCGGGACTTTTAATGCATGACGGCGTTGTTTTGTTCCTCCATGCAACCCACCAAGGGGAATGATATACATGCACGCAGTTTAACAGCACGCACTGTGGTGATAACGAACTACCTTACCCAGAAGGCAACTTACGAATGAAACTACAAAGACGGGATATTAAAGGTCAAGTTCAATCAGCTGTAAACAAAGCGCATGGCCACTGAGCAAGGGCGTGTTGCCCGATACCGGTATGGCAATCTGTGTTGGGGGAATGAACACGTTGATTCCTGCTCCCTCAATAAATGAAAGGAGAAACTTCTACTTGTGTGGCGTCTCGCATTGGGCAACTTGGATTTTGGAATTTGCAAGCGGCGTGCCTAGCCGCTGAGACGCTCTGCCGCGATAATAGCGGACCACGGCTGCGGACCCCTGGGGCCATGTGGAAGGGACAGTTCCACGATTGCGGACTTTTAATGCATGACGGCGTTGTTTTGTTCCTCCATGCAACCCACCAAGGGGAATGATATACATGCACGCAGTTTAACAGCACCCACTGTGGAAATAACGAACTACCTTACCCAGAAGGCAACTTACCAATGAAACTACAAAGACGGGATATTAAAGGTCAAGTTCAATCAGCTGTAAACGACGCGCATGGCCAGTGAGCAAGGGTGTGTTGCCCGAAACCGGTATGGCAATCTGTGTTGGGGGAATGAACACGTTGATTCCTGCTCCCTCAATAAATGAAAGGAGAAACTTCTACTTGTGTGGCGTCTCGGATTGGGCAACTTGGATTTTGGAATTTGCAAGCGGCGTGCCTAGCCGCTGAGACGCTCTGCCGCGATAATAGCGGACCACGGCTCTGGACCCCTGGGGCCATGTGGAAGGGACAGTTCCACGATTGCGGACTTTTAATGCATGACGGCATTGTTTTGTTCCTCCATGCAACCCACCAAGGGGAATGATATACATGCACGCAGTTTAACAGCACCCACTGTGGAAATAACGAACTACCTTACCCAGAAGGCAACTTACCAATTAAACTACAAAGACGGGATATTAAAGGTCAAGTTCAATCAGCTGTAAACGACGCGCATGGCCAGTGAGCAAGGGCGTGTTGCCCGAAACATGTATGACAATCTGTGTTGGGGGAAGGAACACGTTGACTCCTGCTCCCTCAATAAATGAAAGGAGAAACTTCTACTTTTGTGGCGTCTCGCATTGGGCAACTTGGATTTTGGAATTTGCAAGCGGCGTGCCTAGCCGCTGAGAAGCTCTGCCGCGATAATAGCGGACCACGGCTCCGGACCCCTGGGGCCATGTGGAAGTGGCAGTTCCACTATTGCGGGACTTTTAATGCATGACGGTGTTGTTTTGTTCCTCCATGCAACCCACCAAGGGGAATGATATACATGCACGCAGTTTAACAGCACCCACTGTGGAAATAACGAACTACTTTACCCAGAAGGCAACTTACCAATGAAACTACAAAGACGGGATATTAAAGGTCAAGTTCAATCAGCTGTAAACGATGCGCATGGCCAGTGAGCAAGGGCGTGTTGCCCGAAAACGGTATGGCAATCTGTGTTGGGGGAAGGAACACGTTGACTCCTGCTCCCTCAATAAATGAAAGGAGAAACTTCTACTTTTGTGGCGTCTCGCATTGGGCAACTTGGATTTTGGAATTTGCAAGCGGCGTGCCTAGCCGCTGAGAAGCTCTGCCGCGATAATAGCGGACCACGGCTCCGGACCCCTGGGGCCATGTGGAAGTGGCAGTTCCACTATTGCGGGACTTTTAATGCATGACGGTGTTGTTTTGTTCCTCCATGCAACCCACCAAGGGGAATGATATACATGCACGCAGTTTAACAGCACCCACTGTGGAAATAACAAACTACTTTACCCAGAAGGCAACTTACCAATGAAACTACAAAGACGGGATATTAAAGGTCAAGTTCAATCAGCTGTAAACGATGCGCATGGCCAGTGAGCAAGGGCGTGTTGCCCGAAACCGGTATGGCAATCTGTGTTGGGGGAATGAACACGTTGACTCCTGCTCCCTCAATAAATGAAAGGAGAAACTTCACTTGTGTGGCGTCTCGCATTGGGCAACTTGGATTTTGGAATTTGCAAGCGGCGTGCCTAGCCGCTGAGACGCTCTGCCGCGATAATAGCAGACCACGGCTCCGGACCCCTGGGGCCATGTGGAAGTGGCAGTTCCACTATTGCGGGAGTTTTAATGCATGACGGCGTTGTTTTTTTCCTCCATGCAACCCACCAAGGGGAATGATATACATGCACGCAGTTTAACAGCACCCACTGTGGAAATAACGAACTACCTTACCCAGAAGGCAACTTACAAATGAAACTACAAAGACGGGATATTAAAGGTCAAGTTAAATCAGCTGCAAACGAAGCGCATGGCCAGTGAGCAAGGGCGTGTTGCCCGAAACCAGTATCGCAATCTGTGTTGTGGGAATGAACACGTTGACTCCTGCTCCCTCAATAAATGAAAGGAGAAACTTCTACTTGTGTGGCGTCTCGCATTTTGCAACTTGGATTTTGGAATTTGCAAGCGGCGTGCCTAGCCGCTGAGATGCTCTGCTGCAATAATAGCGGACCACGGCTCCGGACCCCTGGGGCCATGTGGAAGTGGCAGTTCCACTATTGCGGGACTTTTAATGCATGACGGCGTTGTTTTGTTCCTCCATGCAACCCACCAAGGGGAATGATATACATGAACGCAGTTTAACAGCACCCACTGTGGAAATAACGAACTACCTTACCCAGAAGGCAACTTACCAATGAAACTAAAAAGACGGGATATTAAAGGTCAAGTTCAATAAGCTGTAAACGACGCGCATGGCCAGTGAGCAAGGGCGTGTTGCATGAAACCGGTATGGCAATCTGTGTTGGGGGAATGAACACGTTGACTCCTGCTCCCTCAATAAATGAAAGGAGAAACTTATACTTGTGTGGCGTCTCGCATTGGGCAACTTTGATTTTGGAATTTGCAAGCGGCGTGCCTAGCCGCTGAGGCGCTTTGCCGCGATAATAGCGG
Source organism: Triturus cristatus (assembly GCF_964204655.1). Classification (NCBI taxonomy): domain Eukaryota; kingdom Metazoa; phylum Chordata; class Amphibia; order Caudata; family Salamandridae; genus Triturus; species Triturus cristatus. Next base: position 196,563,358 of record NC_140579.1, read on the forward strand.
ACCACGGCTCCGAACCCCTGGGGCCATGTGGAAGTGGCAGTTCCACTATTGCGGGACTTTTAATGCATGACGGCTTTGTTTTGTTCCTCCATGCAACCCACCAAAGGGAATGATATACATGCACGCAGTTTAACAGCACCCACTGTGGAAATAACGAACTACCTTACCCAGAAGGTAACTTACCAATGAAACTACAAAGACGGGATATCAAAGGTCAAGTTCAATCAGCTGTAAACGACGCGCATGGCCAGTGAGCAAGGGCGTGTTGCCCGAAACCGGTATGGCAATCTGTGTTTGGGGAATCAACACGTTGACTCCTGCTCCCTCAATAAATGAAAGGAGAAACTTCTACTTGTGTGGCGTCTCGCATTGGGCAACTTGGATTTTGGATTTTCAAGCGGCGTGCCTAGCCTCTGAGACGCTCTGCCGCGATAATAGCGGACCACGGCTCCGGACCCCTGGGGCCATGTGGAAGTGGCAGTTCCACTATTGCGGGACTTTTAATGCATGACGGCGTTGTTTTGTTCCTCCATGCAACCCACCAAGGGGAATTATATACATGCACGCAGTTTAACAGCACCCACTGTGGAAATAACGAACTACCTTACCCAGAGGGCAACTTACCAATGAAACTACAAAGACGGGATATTAAAGGTCAAGTTCATTCAGCTGTAAACGACGCGCATGGCCAGTGAGCAAGGGCGTGTTGCCCGAAACCGGTATGGCAATCTGTGTTGGGGGAATGAACACGTTGACTCCTGCTCCCTCAATAAATGAAAGGAGAAACTTCTACTTGGGTGGCGTCTCGCATTGGGCAACTTGGATTTTTGATTTTCAAGTGGCGTGCCTAGCCTCTGAGACGCTCTGCCGCGATAATAGCGGACCACGGCTCCGGACCCCTGGGGCCATGTGGAAGTGGCAGTTCCACTATTGCGGGACTTTTAATGTATGACGGCGTTGTTTTGTTCCTCCATGCAACCCACCAAGGGGAATGATATACATGCACGCAGTTTAACAGCACCCACTGTGGAAATAACAAACTACCTTACCCAGAGGGCAACTTACCAATGAAACTACAAAGACGGGATATTAAAGGTCAAGTTCATTCAGCTGTAAACGACGCGCATGGCCAGTGAGCAAGGGCGTGTTGCCCGAAACCGGTATGGCAATCTGTGTTGGGGGAATGAACACGTTGACTCCTGCTCCCTCAATAAATGAAAGGAGAAAGTTCTACTTGTGTGGCGTCTCGCATTGGGCAACTTGGATTTTGGAATTTGCAAATGGCGTGCCTAGCCGCTGAGGCGCTCTGCCGCGATAATAGCGGACCACGGCTCCGAACCCCTGGGGCCATGTGGAAGTGGCAGTTCCACTATTGCGGGATTTTTAATGCATGACGGCGTTGTTTTGTTCTTCCATGCAACCCACCAAGGGGAATGATATACATGCACGCAGTTTAACAGCACCCACTGTGGAAATAACGAACTACCTTACCCAGAAGGCAACTTACCAATAAAACTACAAAGACGGGATATCAAAGGTCAAGTTCAATCAGCTGTAAACGACGCGCATGGCCAGTGAGCAAGGGCGTGTTGCCCGAAACCGGTATGGCAATCTGTGTTGGGGGAATGAACACTTTGACTCCTGCTCCCTCAATAAATGAAAGGAGAAACTTCTACTTGTGTAGCGTCTCGCATTGGGCAACTTGGATTTTGGATTTTCAAGCGGCGTGCCTAGCCTCTGAGACGCTCTGCCGCGATAATAGCGGACCACGGCTCCGGACCCCTGGGGCCATGTGGAAGTGGCAGTTCCACTATTGCGGGACTTTTAATGCATGACGGCGTTGTTTTGTTCCTCCATGCAACCCACCAAGGGGAATCATATACATGCACGCAGTTTAACAGCACCCACTGTGGAAATAACGAACTACCTTACCCAGAGGGCAACTTACCAATGAAACTACAAAGACGGGATATTAAAGGTCAAGTTCATTCAGCTGTAAATGACGCGCATGGCCAGTGAGCAAGGGCGTGTTGCCCGAAACCGGTATGGCAATCTTTGTTGGGGGAATGAACACGTTGACTCCTGCTCCCTCAATAAATGAAAGGAGAAAGTTCTACTTGTGTGGCGTCTCGCATTGGGCAACTTGGATTTTGGAATTTGCAAGTGGCGTGCCTAGCCGCTGAGGCGCTCTGCCGCGATAATAGCGGACCACGGCTCCGGACCCCTGGGGCCATGTGGAAGTGGCAGTTCCACTATTGCGGGACTTTTAATGCATGATGGCGTTGTTTTGTTCCTCCATGCAACCCACCAAGGGGAATGATATACATGCACGCAGTTTAACAGCACCCACTGTGGAAATAACGAACTACCTTACCCAGAAGGCAACTTACAAATGAAACTACAAAGACGGGATATTAAAGGTCAAGTTAAATCAGCTGCAAACGAAGCGCATGGCCAGTGAGCAAGGGCGTGTTGCCCGAAACCAGTATCGCAATCTGTGTTGTGGGAATGAACACGTTGACTCCTGCTCCCTCAATAAATGAAAGGAGAAACTTCTACTTGTGTGGCGTCTCGCATTTTGCAACTTGGATTTTGGAATTTGCAAGCGGCGTGCCTAGCCGCTGAGACGCTCTGCCGCAATAATAGCGGACCACGGCTCCGGACCCCTGGGGCCATGTGGAAGTGGCAGTTCCACTATTGCGGGACTTTTAATGCATGACGGCGTTGTTTTGTTCCTCCATGCAACCCACCAAGGGGAATGATATACATGAACGCAGTTTAACAGCACCCACTGTGGAAATAACGAACTACCTTACCCAGAAGGCAACTTACCAATGAAACTAAAAAGACGGGATATTAAAGGTCAAGTTCAATCAGCTGTAAACGACGTGCATGGCCAGTGAGCAAGGGCGTGTTGTCCGAAACCGGTATGGCAATCTGTGTTGGGGGAATGAACAGGTTGACTCCTGCTCCCTCAATAAATGAAAGGAGAAACTTCTACTTATGTGGCGTCTCGCATTGGGCAACTTGGATTTTGGAATTTGCAAGCAGCGTGCCTAGCCTCTGAGACGCTCTGCCGCGATAATAGCGGACCATGGCTCCGGACCTCTGGGGCCATGTGGAAGTGGCAGTTCCACTATTGCGGGAGTTTTAATGCATGACGGCGTTGTTTTGTTCCTCCATGCAACCCACCAAGGGGAATGATATACATGCACGCAGTTTAACAGCACCCACTTTGGAAATAACGAACTACCTTACCCAGAAGGGAACTTACCAATGAAACTACAAAGATGGGATATTAAAGGTCAAGTTCAATCAGCTGTAAACGACGCGCATGGCCAGTGAGCAAGGGCGTGTTGCCCGAAACCGGTATGGCAATCTGTGTTGGGGGAATGAACACGTTGACTCCTGCTCCCTCAATAAATGAAAGGAGAAACTTCTACTTGTGTGGCGTCTCGCATTGGGCAACTTGGATTTTGGAATTTGCAAGCGGCGTGCCTAGCCGCTGAGACACTCTGCCGCTATAATAGCTGACCATGGCTCCGGACCTCTGGGGCCATGTGGAAGTGGCAGTTCCACTATTGCGGGAGTTTTAATGCATGACGGCGTTGTTTTGTTCCTCCATGCAACCCACCAAGGGGAATGATATACATGCACGCAGTTTAACAGCACCCACTGTGGAAATAACGAACTACCTTACCCAGAAGGCAACTTACCAATGAAACTACAAAGACGGGATATTAAAGGTCAAGTTCAATAAGCTGTAAACGACGCGCATGGCCAGTGAGCAAGGGCGTGTTGCCCGAAACCGGTATGGCAATCTGTGTTGGGGGAATGAACACGTTGACTCCTGCTCCCTCAATAAATGAAAGGAGAAACTTATACTTGTGTGGCGTCTCGCATTGGGCAACTTTGATTTTGGAATTTGCAAGCGGCGTGCCTAGCCGCTGAGACGCTTTGCCGCGATAATAGCGGACCACGGCTCCGAACCCCTGGGGCCATGTGGAAGTGGCAGTTCCACTATTGCGGGACTTTTAATGCATGACGGCGTTGTTTTGTTCCTCCATGCAACCCACCAAGGGGAATGATATACATGCACGCAGTTTAACAGCACCCACTGTGGAAATAACGAACTACCTTACCCAGAAGGTAACTTACCAATGAAACTACAAAGACGGGATATCAAAGGTCAAGTTCAATCAGCTGTAAACGACGCGCATGGCCAGTGAGCAAGGGCGTGTTGCCCGAAACCGGTATGGCAATCTGTGTTGGGGGAATCAACACGTTGACTCCTGCTCCCTCAATAAATGAAAGGAGAAACTTCTACTTGTGTAGCGTCTCGCATTGGGCAACTTGGATTTTGGATTTTCAAGCGGCGTGCCTAGCCTCTGAGACGCTCTGCTGCGATAATAGCGGACCACGGCTCCGGACCCCTGGGGCCATGTGGAAGTGGCAGTTCCACTATTGCGGGACTTTTAATGCATGACGGCGTTGTTTTGTTCCTCCATGCAACCCACCAAGGGGAATTATATACATGCACGCAGTTTAACAGCACCCACTGTGGAAATAACGAACTACCTTACCCAGAGGGCAACTTACCAATGAAACTACAAAGACGGGATATTAAAGGTCAAGTTCATTCAGCTGTAAACGACGCGCATGGCCAGTGAGCAAGGGCTGTTGCCCGAAACCGGTATGGCAATCTGTGTTGGGGGAATGAACACATTGACTCCTGCTCCCTCAATAAATGAAAGGAGAAAGTTCTACTTGTGTGGCGTCTCGCATTGGGCAACTTGGATTTTGGAATTTGCAAATGGCGTGCCTAGCCGCTAAGGCGCTCTGCCGCGATAATAGCGGACCACGGCTCCGAACCCCTGGGGCCATGTGGAAGTGGCAGTTCCACTATTGCGGGACTTTTAATGCATGACGGCGTTGTTTTGTTCTTCCATGCAACCCACCAAGGGGAATGATATACATGCACGCAGTTTAACAGCACCCACTGTGGAAATAACGAACTACCTTACCCAGAAGGCAACTTACCAATGAAACTACAAAGACGGGATATCAAAGGTCAAGTTCAATCAGCTGTAAACGACGCGTATGGCCAGTGAGCAAGGGCGTGTTGCCCGAAACCGGTATGGCAATCTGTGTTGGGGGAATGAACACGTTGACTCCTGCTCCCTCAATAAATGAAAGGAGAAACTTCTACTTGTGTGGTGTCTCGCATTGGGCAACTTGGATTTTGTAATTTGCAAGTGGCGTGCCTAGCCGCTGAGATGCTCTGCCGCGATAATAGCGGACCACGGCTCCGGACCCCTGGGACCATGTGGAAGTGGCAGTTCCACTATTGCGGGACTTTTAATGCATGACGGCGTTGTTTTGTTCCTCCATGCAACCCACCAAGGGGAATGATATACATGCACGCAGTTTAACAGCACGCACTGTGGTGATAACGAACTACCTTACCCAGAAGGCAACTTACGAATGAAAATACAAAGACGGGATATTAAAGGTCAAGTTCAATCAGCTGTAAACAACGCGCATGGCCACTGAGCAAGGGCGTGTTGCCCGATACCGGTATGGCAATCTGTGTTGGGGGAATGAACACGTTGATTCCTGCTCCCTCAATAAATGAAAGGAGAAACTTCTACTTGTGTGGCGTCTCGCATTGGGCAACTTGGATTTTGGAATTTGCAAGCGGCGTGCCTAGCCGCTGAGACGCTCTGCCGCGATAATAGCGGACCACGGCTGCGGACCCCTGGGGCCATGTGGAAGGGACAGTTCCACGATTGCGGACTTTTAATGCATGACGGTGTTGTTTTGTTCCTCCATGCAACCCACCAAGGGGAATGATATACATGCACGCAGTTTAACAGCACCCACTGTGGAAATAACGAACTACCTTACCCAGAAGGCAACTTACCAATTAAACTACAAAGACGGGATATTAAAGGTCAAGTTCAATCAGCTGTAAACGACGCGCATGGCCAGTGAGCAAGGGCGTGTTGCCCGAAACATGTATGACAATCTGTGTTGGGGGAAGGAACACGTTGACTCCTGCTCCCTCAATAAATGAAAGGAGAAACTTCTACTTTTGTGGCGTCTCGCATTGGGCAACTTGGATTTTGGAATTTGCAAGCGGCGTGCCTAGCCGCTGAGAAGCTCTGCCGCGATAATAGCGGACCACGGCTCCGGTCCCCTGGGGCCATGTGGAAGTGGCAGTTCCACTATTGCGGGACTTTTAATGCATGACGGTGTTGTTTTGTTCCTCCATGCAACCCACCAAGGGGAATGATATACATGCACGCAGTTTAACAGCACCCACTGTGGAAATAACGAACTACTTTACCCAGAAGGCAACTTACCAATGAAACTACAAAGACGGGATATTAAAGGTCAAGTTCAATCAGCTGTAAACGACGCGCATGGCCAGTGAGCAAGGGCGTGTTGCCCGAAACCGGTATGGCAATCTGTGTTGGGGGAATGAACACGTTGACTCCTGCTCCCTCAATAAATGAAAGGAGAAACTTCTACTTGTGTGGCGTCTCGCATTGGGCAACTTGGATTTTGGAATTTGCAAGCGGCGTGCCTAGCCGCTGACACGCTCTGCCGCGATAATAGCGGACCACGGCTCCGGACCCCTGGGGCCATGTGGAAGTGGCACTTCCACTATTGCGGGACTTTAAATGCATGACGGCGTTGTTTTGTTCCTCCATGCAACCCACCAAGGGGAATGATATACATGCACGCAGTTTAACAGCACCCACTGCGGAAATAACGAACTACCTTACCCAGAAGGCAACTTACCAATGAAACTACAAAGACGGGATATTAAAGGTCAAGTTCAATCAGCTGTAAACGACGCTTATGGCCAGTGAGCAAGGGCGTGTTGCCCGAAACCGGTATGGCAATCTGTGTTGGGGGAATGAACACGTTGACTCCTGCTCCCTCAATAAATGAAAGGAGAAACTTCTACTTGTGTGGCGTCTCGCTTTGGGCAACTTGGATTTTGGAATTTGCAAGCGGCGTGCCTAGCTGCTGAGACGCTCTGCCGCGATAATAGCAGACCATGGCTCCGGACGCCTGGGGCCATGTGGAAGTGGTAGTTCCACTATTGCGGGACATTTAATGCATGACGGCGTTGTTTTGTTCCTCCATGCAACCCACCAAGGGGAATGATATACATGCACGCAGTTTAACAGCACCGACTGTGGAAATAACGGACTACCTTACCTAGAAGGCAACTTACCAATGAAACTACAAAGACGGAATATTAAAGGTCAAGTTCAATCAGCTGTAAACGACGCGCATGGCCAGTGAGCAAGGGCGTGTTGCCCAAAACCGGTATGGCAATCTGTGTTGGGGGAATGAACACGTTGACTCCTGCTCCCTCAATAAATGAAAGGAGAAACTTCTACTTGTGTGGCGTCCGGCATTGGGCAACTTGGATTTTGGAATTTGCAAGTGGCGTGCCTAGCCGCTGACACGCTCTGCCGCGATAATAGCGGACCACGGCTCCGTACCCCTGGGGCCATGTGGAAGTGGCACTTCCACTATTGCGGGACTTTTAATGCATGACAGCGTTGTTTTGTTCCTCCATGCAACCCACCAAGGGGAATGATATACATGCACACAGTTTAACAGCACCCACTGTGGAAATTACAAACTACCTTACCCAGAAGGCAACTTACCAATGAAACTACAAAGACGGGATATTAAAGGTCAAGTTCAATCAGCTCTAAACGACGCGCATGGCCAGTGAGCAAGGGCGTGTTGCCCGAAACCGGTATGGCAATCTGTGTTGGGGGAATGAACACGTTGACTCCTGCTCCCTCAATAAATGAAAGGAGAAACTTCTACTTGTGTAGCGTCTCGCATTGCGCAACTTGGATTTTGGAATTTGCAAGCTGCGTGCCTAGCCGCTGAGACGCTCTGCCGCGATAATAGCGGACCACGGCTCCGGACCCCTGGGGCCATGTGGAAGTGGCAGTTCCACTATTGCGGGACTTTTAATGCATGACGGCGTTGTTTTGTTCCTCCATGCAACCCACCAAGGGGAATGATATACATGCACGCAGTTTAACAGCACCCACTGTGGAAATAACGAACTACCTTACCCAGAAGGCAACTTACCAATGAAACTACAAAGACGGGATATTAAAGGTCAAGTTCAATCAGCTGTAAACGACGCGTATGGCCAGTGAGCAAGGGCGTGTTGCCCGAAACCGGTATGGCAATCTGTGTTGGGGGAATGAACACGTTGACTCCTGCTCCCTCAATAAATGAAAGGAGAAACTTCTACTTGTGTGGCGTCTCGCATTGGGCAACTTGGATTTTGTAATTTGCAAGTGGCGTGCCTAGCCGCTGAGATGCTCTGCCGCGATAATAGCGGACCACGGCTCCGGACCCCTGGGACCATGTGGAAGTGGCAGTTCCACTATTGCGGGACTTTTAATGCATGACGGCGTTGTTTTGTTCCTCCATGCAACCCACCAAGGGGAATGATATACATGCACGCAGTTTAACAGCACGCACTGTGGTGATAACGAACTACTTTACCCAGAAGGCAACTTACGAATGAAACTACAAAGACGGGATATTAAAGGTCAAGTTCAATCAGCTGTAAACAACGCGCATGGCCACTGAGCAAGGGCGTGTTGCCCGATACCGGTATGGCAATCTGTGTTGGGGGAATGAACACGTTGATTCCTGCTCCCTCAATAAATGAAAGGAGAAACTTCTACTTGTGTGGCGTCTCGCATTGGGCAACTTGGATTTTGGAATTTGCAAGCGGCGTGCCTAGCCGCTGAGACGCTCTGCCGCGATAATAGCGGACCACGGCTGCGGACCCCTGGGGCCATGTGGAAGGGACAGTTCCACGATTGCGGACTTTTAATGCATGACGGCGTTGTTTTGTTCCTCCATGCAACCCACCAAGGGGAATGATATACATGCACGCAGTTTAACAGCACCCACTGTGGAAATAACGAACTACCTTACCCAGAAGGCAACTTACCAATGAAACTACAAAGACGGGATATTAAAGGTCAAGTTCAATCAGCTGTAAACGACGCGCATGGCCAGTGAGCAAGGGTGTGTTGCCCGAAACCGGTATGGCAATCTGTGTTGGGGGAATGAACACGTTGATTCCTGCTCCCTCAATAAATGAAAGGAGAAACTTCTACGTGTGGCGTCTCGGATTGGGCAACTTGGATTTTGGAATTTGCAAGCGGCGTGCCTAGCCGCTGAGACGCTCTGCCGCGATAATAGCGGACCACGGCTCTGGACCCCTGGGGCCATGTGGAAGGGACAGTTCCACGATTGCGGACTTTTAATGCATGACGGCATTGTTTTGTTCCTCCATGCAACCCACCAAGGGGAATGATATACATGCACGCAGTTTAACAGCACCCACTGTGGAAATAACGAACTACCTTACCCAGAAGGCAACTTACCAATTAAACTACAAAGACGGGATATTAAAGGTCAAGTTCAATCAGCTGTAAACGACGCGCATGGCCAGTGAGCAAGGGCGTGTTGCCCGAAACATGTATGACAATCTGTGTTGGGGGAAGGAACACGTTGACTCCTGCTCCCTCAATAAATGAAAGGAGAAACTTCTACTTTTGTGGCGTCTCGCATTGGGCAACTTGGATTTTGGAATTTGCAAGCGGCGTGCCTAGCCGCTGAGAAGCTCTGCCGCGATAATAGCGGACCACGGCTCCGGACCCCTGGGGCCATGTGGAAGTGGCAGTTCCACTATTGCGGGACTTTTAATGCATGACGGTGTTGTTTTGTTCCTCCATGCAACCCACCAAGGGGAATGATATACATGCACGCAGTTTAACAGCACCCACTGTGGAAATAACGAACTACTTTACCCAGAAGGCAACTTACCAATGAAACTACAAAGACGGGATATTAAAGGTCAAGTTCAATCAGCTGTAAACGATGCGCATGGCCAGTGAGCAAGGGCGTGTTGCCCGAAACCGGTATGGCAATCTGTGTTGGGGGAAGGAACACGTTGACTCCTGCTCCCTCAATAAATGAAAGGAGAAACTTCTACTTGTGTGGCGTCTCGCATTGGGCAACTTGGATTTTGGATTTTCAAGCGGCGTGCCTAGCCTCTGAGACGCTCTGCCGCGATAATAGCGGACCACGGCTCCGGACCCCTGGGGCCATGTGGAAGTGGCAGTTCCACTATTGCGGGACTTTTAATGCATGACGGCGTTGTTTTGTTCCTCCATGCAACCCACCAAGGGGAATTATATACATGCACGCAGTTTAACAGCACCCACTGTGGAAATAACGAACTACCTTACCCAGAGGGCAACTTACCAATGAAACTACAAAGACGGGATATTAAAGGTCAAGTTCATTCAGCTGTAAACGACGCGCATGGCCAGTGAGCAAGGGCGTGTTGCCCGAAACCGGTATGGCAATCTGTGTTGGGGGAATGAACACGTTGACTCCTGCTCCCTCAATAAATGAAAGGAGAAACTTCTACTTGGGTGGCGTCTCGCATTGGGCAACTTGGATTTTTGATTTTCAAGCGGCGTGCCTAGCCTCTGAGACGCTCTGCCACGATAATAGCGGACCACGGCTCCGGACCCCTGGGGCCATGTGGAAGTGGCAGTTCCACTATTGCGGGACTTTTAATGTATGACGGCGTTGTTTTGTTCCTCCATGCAACCCACCAAGGGGAATGATATACATGCACGCAGTTTAACAGCACCCACTGTGGAAATAACAAACTACCTTACCCAGAGGGCAACTTACCAATGAAACTACAAAGACGGGATATTAAAGGTCAAGTTCATTCAGCTGTAAACGACGCGCATGGCCAGTGAGCAAGGGCGTGTTGCCCGAAACCGGTATGGCAATCTGTGTTGGGGGAATGAACACGTTGACTCCTGCTCCCTCAATAAATGAAAGGAGAAAGTTCTACTTGTGTGGCGTCTCGCATTGGGCAACTTGGATTTTGGAATTTGCAAATGGCGTGCCTAGCCGCTGAGGCGCTCTGCCGCGATAATAGCGGACCACGGCTCCGAACCCCTGGGGCCATGTGGAAGTGGCAGTTCCACTATTGCGGGACTTTTAATGCATGACGGCGTTGTTTTGTTCTTCCATGCAACCCACCAAGGGGAATGATATACATGCACGCAGTTTAACAGCACCCACTGTGGAAATAACGAACTACCTTACCCAGAAGGCAACTTACCAATGAAACTACAAAGACGGGATATCAAAGGTCAAGTTCAATCAGCTGTAAACGACGCGCATGGCCAGTGAGCAAGGGCGTGTTGCCCGAAACCGGTATGGCAATCTGTGTTGGGGGAATGAACACTTTGACTCCTGCTCCCTCAATAAATGAAAGGAGAAACTTCTACTTGTGTGGCGTCTCGCATTGGGCAACTTGGATTTTGGATTTTCAAGCGGCGTGCCTAGCCTCTGAGACGCTCTGCCGCGATAATAGCGGACCACGGCTCCGGACCCCTGGGGCCATGTGGAAGTGGCAGTTCCACTATTGCGGGACTTTTAATGCATGACGGCGTTGTTTTGTTCCTCATTGCAACCCACCAAGGGGAATCATATACATGCACGCAGTTTAACAGCACCCACTGTGGAAATAACGAACTACCTTACCCAGAGGGCAACTTACCAATGAAACTACAAAGACGGGATATTAAAGGTCAAGTTCATTCAGCTGTAAATGACGCGCATGGCCAGTGAGCAAGGGCGTGTTGCCCGAAACCGGTATGGCAATCTGTGTTGGGGGAATGAACACGTTGACTCCTGCTCCCTCAATAAATGAAAGGAGAAAGTTCTACTTGTGTGGCGTCTCGCATTGGGCAACTTGGATTTTGGAATTTGCAAGTGGCGTGCCTAGCCGCTGAGGCGCTCTGCCGCGATAATAGCGGACCACGGCTCCGGACCCCTGGGGCCATGTGGAAGTGGCAGTTCCACTATTGCGGGACTTTTAATGCATGATGGCGTTGTTTTGTTCCTCCATGCAACCCACCAAGGGGAATGATATACATGCACGCAGTTTACCAGCACCCACTGTGGAAACTAACGAACTACCTTACCCAGAAGGCAACTTACCAATGAAACTACAAAGACGGGATATTAAAGGTCAAGTTCAATCAGCTGTAAACGACGCCTATGGCCAGTGAGCAAGGGCCTGTTGCCCGAAACCGGTATGGCAATCTGTGTTGGGGGAATGAACACGTTGACTCCTGCTCCCTCAATAAATGAAAGGAGAAACTTCTACTTGTGTAGCGTCTCGCATTGGGCAACTTGGATTTTGGAATTTCCAAGCGGCGTGCCTAGCCGCTGAGATGCTCTGCCGCGATAATAGTGGACCACGGCTCCGGACCCCTGGGGCCATGTGGAAGTGGCAGTTCCACTATTGCGGGACTTTTAAGGCATGACGGCGTTGTTTTGTTCCTCCATGCAACCCACCAAGGGGAATTATATACATGCACGCAGTTTAACAGCACCCACTGTGGAAACAACGAACTACCTTACCCACAAGGCAACTTACCAATGAAACTACAAAGACGGGATATTAAAGGTCAAGTTCAATCAGCTGTAAACGACGCGCATGGCCAGTAAGCAAGGGAGTGTTGCCCGAAACCGGTATGGCAATCTGTGTTGGGGGAATGAACACGTTGATTCCTGCTCCCTCAATAAATGAAAGGAGAAACTTCTACTTGTGTGGCGTCTCGCATTGGGTAACTTGGATTTTGGAATTTGCAAGCGGCGTGCCTAGCCGCTGAGATGCTCTGCCGCGATAATAGCGGACCACGGCTCCGGACCCCTGGGGCCATGTGGAAGTGGCAGTTCTACTATTGCCGGACTTTTAATGCATGACGGCGTTGATTTGTTCCTCCATGCAACCCACCAAGGGGAATGATATACATGCATGCAGTTTAACAGCACCCACTGTGGAAATAACGAACTACCTTACCCAGAGGGCAACTTACCAATAAAACTACAAAGACGGGATATTAAAGGTCAAGTTCATTCAGCTGTAAACGACGCGTATGGCCAGTGAGCAAGGGCGTGTTGCCCGAAACCGGTATGGCAATCTGTGTTGGGGGAATGAACACGTTGACTCCTGCTCCCTCAATAAATGAAAGGAGAAAGTTCTATTTGTGTGGCGTCTCGCATTGGGCAACTTGGATTTTGGAATTTGCAAGTGGCGTGCCTAGCCGCTGAGGCACTCTGCCGCGATAATAGCGGACCACGGCTCCGGACCCCTGGGGCCATGTGGAAGTGGCAGTTCCACTATTGCGGGACTTTTAATGCATGACGGCGTTGTTTTGTTCTTCCATGCAACCCACCAAGGGGAATGATATACATGCACGCAGTTTAACAGCACCCACTGTGGAAATAACGAACTACCTTACCCAGAAGGCAACTTACCAATGAAACTACAAAGACGGGATATTAAAGGTCAAGTTCTATCAGCTGTAAACGATGCGCATGGCCAGTGAGCAAGGGCGTGTTGCCCGAAACCGGTATGGCAATCTGTGTTGGGGGAATGAACACGTTGACTCCTGCTCCCTCAATAAATGAAAGGAGAAACTTCTACTTGTGTGGCGTCTCGCCTTGGGCAACTTGGATTTTGGAATTTGCAAGCGGCGTGCCTAGCCGCTGAGACGCTCTGCCGCGATAATAGTGGACCACGGCTCCGGACCCCTGGGGCCATGTGGAAGTGGCAGTTCCACTATTGCGGGACTTTTAATGCATGACGGCGTTGTTTTGTTCCTCCATGCAACCCACCAAGGAGAATGATATACATGCACGCAGTTTAACAGCACCCACTGTGGAAATAACGAACTACCTTACCCAGAAGGCAACTTACCAATGAAACTACAAAGATGGAATATTAAAGGTCAAGTTCAATCAGCTGTAAACGACGCGTATGGCCAGTGAGCAAGGGCGTGTTGCCCGAAACCGGTATGGCAATCTGTGTTGGGGGAATGAACACGTTGACTCCTGCTCCCTCAATAAATGAAAGGAGAAACTTCTACTTGTGTAGCGTCTCGCATTGCGCAACTTGGATTTTGGAATTTGCAAGCGGCGTGCCTAGCCGCTGAGATGCTCTGCCGCGATAATTGCGGACCACGGCTCCGGACCCCTGGGGCCATGTGGAAGTGGCAGTTCCACTATTGCGGGACTTTTAATGCATGACGGCGTTGTTTTGTTCCTCCATGCAACCCACCAAGGGGAATGATATACATGCACGCAGTTTAACAGCACCCACTGTGGAAACAACGAACTACCTTACCCACAAGGCAACTTACCAATGAAACTACAAAGACGGGATATTAAAGGTCAAGTTCAATCAGCTGTAAACGACGCGCATGGCCAGTAAGCAAGGGCGTGTTGCCCGAAACCGGTATGGCAATCTGTGTTGGGGGAATGAACACGTTGATTCCTGCTCCCTCAATAAATGAAAGGAGAAACTTCTACTTGTGTGGCGTCTCGCATTGGGTAACTTGGATTTTGGAATTTGCAAGCGGCGCCACCTAGCCGCTGAGACGCTCTGCCGCGATAATAGCGGACCACGGCTCCGGACCCCTGGGGCCATGTGGAAGTGGCAGTTCCACTATTGCGGGACTTTTAATGCATGACGTCGTTGTTTTGTTCCTCCATGCAACCCACAAAGGGGAATGATATACATGCACGCAGTTTAACAGCACCCACTGTGGAAATAACGAACAACCTTACCCAGAAGGCAACTTACCAATGAAACTACAAGGACGGGATATTAAAGGTCAAGTTCAATCAGCTGTAAACAACACGCATGGCCAGTGAGCAAGGGCGTGTTGCCCGAAACCGGTATGGCAATCTGTGTTGGGGGAATGAACACGTTGACTCCTGCTCCCTCAATAAATGAAAGGAGAAACTTCTACTTGTGTGGCGTCTCGCATTGGGCAACTTGGATTTTGGAATTTGCAAGTGGGGTGCCTAGCCGCTGAGATGCTCTGCCGCGATGATAGCGGACCACGGCTCCGGACCCCTGGGACCATGTGGAAGTGGCAGTTCCACTATTGCGGGACTTTTAATGCATGACGGCGTTGTTTTGTTCCTCCATGCAACCCACCAAGGGGAATGATATACATGCACGCAGTTTAACAGCACCCACTGTGGTGATAACGAACTACCTTACCCAGGAGGCAACTTACCAATGAAACTACAAAGACGGGATATTAAAGGTCAAGTTCAATCAGCTGTAAACAACGCGCATGGCCAGTGAGCAAGGGCGTGTTGCCCGATACCGGTATGGCAATCTGTGTTGGGGGAATGAACACGTTGATTCCTGCTCCCTCAATAAATGAAAGGAGAAACTTCTACTTGTGTGGCGTCTCGCATTGGGCAAGTTGGATTTTGGAATTTGCAAGCGGCGTGCCTAGCCGCTGAGACGCTTTGCCGCGATAATAGCGGACCACGGCTCCGGACCCCTGGGGCCATGTGGAAGGGGCAGTTCCACGATTGCGGACTTTTAATGCATGACGGCGTTGTTTTGTTCCTCCATGCAACCCACCAAGGGGAATGATATACATGCACGCAGTTTAACAGCACCCACTGTGGAAATAACGAACTACCTTACCCAGAAGGCAACTTACCAATGAAACTACAAAGACGGGATATTAAAGGTCAAGTTCAATCAGCTGTAAATGACGCGCATGGCCAGTGAGCTAGGGCGTGTTACCCGAAACCTGTATGGCAATCTGTGTTGGGGGAAGGAACACGTTGACTCCTGCTCCCTCAATAAATGAAAGGAGAAACTTCTACTTTTGTGGCGTCTCGCATTGGGCAACTTGGATTTTGGAATTTGCAAGCGGCGTGCCTAGCCGCTGAGAAGCTCTGCCGCGATAATAGCGGACCACGGCTCCGGACCCCTGGGGCCATGTGGAAGTGGCAGTTCCACTATTGCGGGACTTTTAATGCATGACGGCGTTGTTTTGTTCCTCCATGCAACCCACCAAGGGGAATGATATACATGCACCAGTTTAACAGCACCCACTGTGGAAATAACAAACTACTTTACCCAGAAGGCAACTTACCAATGAAACTACAAAGACGGGATATTAAAGGTCAAGTACAATCAGCTGTAAACGACGCGCATGGCCAGTGAGCAAGGGCGTGTTGCCCGAAACCGGTATGGCAATCTGTGTTGGGGGAATGAACACGTTGACTTCTACTCCCTCAATAAATGAAAGGAGAAACTTCTACTTGTGTGGCGTCTCGCATTGGGCAACTTGGATTTTGGAATTTGCAAGCGGCGTGCCTAGCCGCTGAGACGCCCTGCCGCGATAATAGCGGACCACGGCTCCGGACCCCTGGGGCCATGTGGAAGTGGCAGTTCCACTATTGCGGGACTTTTAATGCATGACGGCGTTGTTTTGTTCCTCCATGCAACCCACCAACTGGAATGATATACATGCACGCAGTTTAACAGCATCCACTGTGGAAATAACGAACTACCTTACCCAGAAGGCAACTTACCAATGAAACTACAAAGACGGGATATTAAAGTTCAAGTACAATCAGCTGTAAACGACGCGCATGGCCAGTGAGCAAGGGCGTGTTGCCCGAAACCGGTATGGCAATCTGTGTTGGGGGAATGAACACGTTGACTCCTGCTCCCTCAATAAATGAAAGGAGAAACTTCTACTTGTGTGGCGTCTCGTATTGGGCAACTTGGATTTTGGATTTTGGATTTTCAAGCGGCGTGCCTAGCCTCTGAGACGCTCTGCCGCGATAATAGCGGACCACGGCTCCGGACCCCTGGGGCCATGTGGAAGTGGCAGTTCCACTATTGCGGGACTTTTAATGCATGACGGCGTTGTTTTGTTCTTCCATGCAACCCACCAAGGGGAATGATATACATGCACGCAGTTTAACAGCACCCACTGTGGAAATAACGAACTTCCTTACCCAGAAGGCAACTAACCAATGAAACTACAAAGACGGGATATTAAAGGTCAAGTTCAATCAGCTGTAAACGACGCGCATGGCCAGTGAGCAAGGGCGTGTTGCCCGAAACCGGTATGGCAATCTGTGTTGGGGGAATGAACACGTTGACTCCTGCTCCCTCAATAAATGAAAGGAGAAACTTCTACTTGTGTGGCGTCTCGCATTGGGCAACTTGGATTTTGGAATTTGCAAGCAGCGTGCCTAGCCGCTGAGACGCTCTGCCGCGATAATAGCGGACCATGGCTCCGGACCCCTGGGGCCATGTGGAAGTGGTAGTTCCACTATTGCGGGACTTTTAATGCATGACGGCGTTGTTTTGTTCCTCCATGCAACCCACCAAGGGGAATGATATACATGCACACAGTTTAACAGCACCCACTGTGGAAATAACGAACTACCTTACCCAGAAGGCAACTTACCAATGAAACTACAAAGACGGGATATTAAAGGTCAAGTTCAATCAGCTGTAAACAACGCGCATGGCCAGTGAGCAAGGGCGTGTTGCCCGAAACCGGTATGGCAAGCTGTGTTGGGGGAATGAACACGTTGACTCCTGCTCCCTCAATAAATGAAAGGAGAAACTTCTACTTGTGTGGCGTCTCGCATTGGGCAACTTGGATTTTGGAATTTGCAAGCGGCGTGCCTAGCCTCTGAGACGCTCTGCCGTGATAATAGCGGACCATGGCTCCGGACCTCTTGGGCCATGTGGAAGTGGCAGTTCCACTATTGCGGGAGTTTTAATGCATGACGGCGTTGTTTTGTTCCTCCATGCAACCCACCAAGGGGAATGATATACATGCACGCAGTTTAACAGCACCCACTGTGGAAATAACGAACTACCTTACCCAGAAGGGAACTTACCAATGAAACTACAAAGATGGGATATTAAAGGTCAAGTTCAATCAGCTGTAAACGACACGCATGGCCAGTGAGCAAGGGCGTGTTGCCTGAAACCGGTATGGCAATCTGTGTTGGGGGAATGAACACGTTGACTCCTGCTCCCTCAATAAATGAAAGGAAAAACTTCTACTTGTGTGGCGTCTCGCATTGGGCAACTTGGATTTTGGAATTTGCAAGCGGCGTGCTTAGCCGCTGACACGCTCTGCCGCGATAATAGCGGACCACGGCTCCGGACCCCTGGGACCATGTGGAAGTGGCACTTCCACTATTGCGGGACTTTTAATGCATGACAGCGTTGTTTTGTTCCTCCATGCAACCCACCAAGGGGAATGATATACATGCACGCAGTTTAACAGCACCCACTGTGGAAATAACGAACTACCTTACCCAGAAGGCAACTTACCAATGAAACTACAAAGACGGGATATGAAAGGTCAAATTCAATCAGCTGTAAACGACGCGCATGGCCAGTGAGCAAGGGCGTGTTGCCCGAAACCGGTATGGCAATCTGTGTTGGGGGAATGAACACGTTGACTCCTGCTCCCTCAATAAATGAAAGGAGAAACTTCTACTTGTGTGGCGTCTCGCATTGGGCAACTTGGATTTTGGAATTTGCAAGCGGCGTGCCTAGCCGCTGACACGCTCTGCCGCGATAATAGCGGACCACGGCTCCGGACCCCTGGGGCCATGTGGAAGTGGCACTTCCACTATTGCGGGACTTTAAATGCATGACGGCGTTGTTTTGTTCCTCCATGCAACCCACCAAGGGGAATGATATACATGCACGCAGTTTAACAGCACCCACTGTGGAAATAACTAACTACCTTACCCAGAAGGCAACTTACCAATGAAACTACAAAGATGGAATATTAAAGGTCAAGTTCAATCAGCTGTAAACGACGCGTATGGCCAGTGAGCAAGGGCGTGTTGCCCGAAACCGGTATGGCAATCTGTGTTGGGGGAATGAACACGTTGACTCCTGCTCCCTCAATAAATGAAAGGAGAAACTTCTACTTGTTTAGCGTCTCGCATTGGGCAACTTGAATTTTGGAATTTGCAAGCGGCGTGCCTAGCCGCTGAGATGCTCTGCCGCGATAATAGCGGACCACGGCTCCGGACTCCTGGGGCCATGTGGAAGTGGCAGTTCCACTATTGCGGGACTTTTAATGCATGACGGCGTTGTTTTGTTACTCCATGCAACCCACCAAGGGGAATGATATACATGCACGCAGTTTAACAGCACCCACTGTGGAAACAACTAACTACCTTACCCAGAAGGCAACTTACCAATGAAACTACAAAGACGGGATATTAAAGGTCAAGTTCAATCAGCTGTAAACAACGCGCATTGCCAGTGAGCAAGGGCGTGTTGCCCGAAACCGGTATGGCAATCTGTGTTGGGGGAAGGAACACGTTGACTCCTGCTCCCTCAATAAATGGAAGGAGAAACTTCTACTTTTGTGGCGTCTCGCATTGGGCAACTTGGATTTTGGAATTTGCAAGCGGCGTGCCTAGCCGCTGAGAAGCTCTGCCGCGATAATAGCGGACCACAGCTCCGGACCCCTGGGGCCATGTGGAAGGGGCAGTTCCACGATTGCGGACTTTTAATGCATGACGGCGTTGTTTTGTTCCTCCATGCAACCCACCAAGGGGAATGATATACATGCACGCAGTTTAACAGCACCCACTGTGGAAATAACGAACTACCTTACCCAGAAGGCAACTTACCAATGAAACTACAAAGACGGGATATTAAAGGTCAAGTTCAATCAGCTGTAAACGACGCGCATGGCCAGTGGGCAAGGGCGTGTTGCCCGAAACCGGTATGGCAATCTGTGTTGGGGGAATGAACACGTTGACTCCTGCTCCCTCAACAAATGAAAGGCGAAACTTCTACTTGTGTGGTGTCTCGCATTGGGCAACTTGGATTTTGGAATTTGCAAGCGGCGTGCCTAGCCGCTGAGATGCTCTGCCGCGATAATAGCGGACCACGGCTCCGGACCCCTGGGACCATGTGGAAGTGGCAGTTCCGCTATTGCGGGACTTTTAATGCATGACGGCGTTGTTCTGTTGCTCCATGCAACCCACCAACTGGAATGATATACATGCACGCAGTTTAACAGCATCCACTGTGGAAATAACGAACTACCTTACCCAGAAGGCAACTTACCAATGAAACTACAAAGACGGGATATTAAAGGTCAAGTTCAATCAGCTGTAAACGACAAACATGGCCAGTGAGCAAGGGCGTGTTGCCCGAAACCGGTATGGCAATCTGTGGTGGGGGAATGAACACGTTGACTCCTGCTCCCTCAATAAATAAAAGGAGAAACTTCTACTTGTGTGGTGTCTCGCATTGGGCAACTTGGATCTTGGAATTTGCAAGCAGCGTGCCTAGCCTCTGAGACGCTCTGCCGCGATAATAGCGGACCATGGCTCCGGACCTCTGGGGCCATGTGGAAGTGGCAGTTCCACTATTGTGGGAGTTTTAATGCATGACGGCGTTGTTTTGTTCCTACATGCAACCCACCAAGTGGAAAAATATACATGCACGCAGTTTAACAGCACCCACTGTGGAAATAACGAACTACCTTACCCAGAAGGCAACTTACCAATGAAACTACGAAGACGGGATATCAAAGGTCAAGTTCAATCAGCTGTAAACGACGCGCATGGCCAGCGAGCAAGGGCGTGTTGCCCGAAACCGGTATGGCAATCTGTGTTGGGGGAATGAACACGTTGACTCCTGCTCCCTCAATAAATGAAAGGAGAAACTTCTACTTGTGTGGCGTCTCGCATTGGGCAACTTGGATTTTGGAATTTGCAAGCCGCGTGCCTAGCCGCTGACACGCTCTGCCGCGATAATAGCGGACCACGGCTACGGACCCCTGGGGCCATGTGGAAGTGGCACTTCCACTATTGCGGTACTTTTAATGCATGACGGCGTTGTTTTAATCCTCCATGCAACCCACCAAGGGGAGTGATATACATGCACGCAGTTTAACAGCACCCACTGTGGAAACTAACGAACTACCTTACCCAGAAGGCAACTTACCAATGAAACTACAAAGACGGGATATTAAAGGTCAAGTTCAATCAGCTGTAAACGACGCGCATGGCCAGTGACCAAGGGCGTGTTGCCCGAAACCGGTATGGCAATCTGTGTTGGGGAAATGAACACGTTGACTCCTGCTCCCTCAATAAATGAAAGGAGAAACTTCTACTTGTGTGGCGTCTCGCCTTGGGCAACTTGGATTTTGGAATTTGCAAGCGGCGTGCCTAGCCGCTGAGACGCTCTGCCGCGATAATAGTGGACCACGGCTCCGGACCCCTGGGGCCATGTGGAAGTGGCAGTTCCACTATTGCGGGACTTTTAATGCATGACGGCGTCGTTTTGTTCCTCCATGCAACCCACCAAGGAGAATGATATACATGCACGCAGTTTAACAGCACCCACTGTGGAAATAACGAACTACCTTACCCAGAAGGCAACTTACCAATGAAACTACAAAGATGGAATATTAAAGGTCAAGTTCAATCAGCTGTAAACGACGCGTATGGCCAGTGAGCAAGGGCGTGTTGCCCGAAACCGGTATGGCAATCTGTGTTGGGGGAATGAACACGTTGACTCCTGCTCCCTCAATAAATGAAAGGAGAAACTTCTACTTGTGTAGCGTCTCGCATTGCGCAACTTGGATTTTGGAATTTGCAAGCGGCGTGCCTAGCCGCTGAGATGCTCTGCCGCGATAATTGCGGACCACGGCTCCGGACCCCTGGGGCTATGTGGAAGTGGCAGTTCCACTATTGCGGGACTTTTAATGCATGACGGCGTTGTTTTGTTCCTCCATGCAACCCACCAAGGGGAATGATATACATGCACGCAGTTTAACAGCACCCACTGTGGAAACAACGAACTACCTTACCCACAAGGCAACTTACCAATGAAACTACAAAGACGGGATATTAAAGGTCAAGTTCAATCAGCTGTAAACGACGCGCATGGCCAGTAAGCAAGGGCGTGTTGCCCGAAACCGGTATGGCAATCTGTGTTGGGGGAATGAACACGTTGATTCCTGCTCCCTCAATAAATGAAAGGAGAAACTTCTACTTGTGTGGCATCTCGCATTGGGTAACTTGGATTTTGGAATTTGCAAGCGGCGCCACCTAGCCGCTGAGACGCTCTGCCGCGATAATAGCGGACCACGGCTCCGGACCCCTGGGGCCATGTGGAAGTGGCAGTTCCACTATTGCGGGACTTTTAATGCATGACGTCGTTGTTTTGTTCCTCCATGCAACCCACAAAGGGTAATGATATACATGCACGCAGTTTAACAGCACCCACTGTGGAAATAACGAACTACCTTACCCAGAAGGCAACTTACCAATGAAACTACAAGGACGGGATATTAAAGGTCAAGTTCAATCAGCTGTAAACAACACGCATGGCCAGTGAGCAAGGGCGTGTTGCCCGAAACCGGTATGGCAATCTGTGTTGGGGGAATGAACACGTTGACTCCTGCTCCCTCAATAAATGAAAGGAGAAACTTCTACTTGTGTGGCGTCTCGCATTGGGCAACTTGGAATTTGGAATTTGCAAGTGGGGTGCCTAGCGGCTGAGATGCTCTGCCGCGATGATAGCGGACCACGGCTCCGGACCCCTGGGACCATGTGGAAGTGGCAGTTCCACTATTGCGGGACTTTTAATGCATGACGGCGTTGTTTTGTTCCTCCATGCAACCCACCAAGGGGAATGATATACATGCACGCAGTTTAACAGCACCCACTGTGGTGATAACGAACTACCTTACCCAGGAGGCAACTTACCAATGAAACTACAAAGACGGGATATTAAAGGTCAAGTTCAATCAGCTGTAAACAACGCGCATGGCCAGTGAGCAAGGGCGTGTTGCCCGATACCGGTATGGCAATCTGTGTTGGGGGAATGAACACGTTGATTCCTGCTCCCTCAATAAATGAAAGGAGAAACTTCTACTTGTGTGGCGTCTCGCATTGGGCAACTTGGATTTTGGAATTTGCAAGCGGCGTGCCTAGCCGCTGAGACGCTTTGCCGCGATAATAGCGGACCACGGCTCCGGACCCCTGGGGCCATGTGGAAGGGGCAGTTCCACGATTGCGGACTTTTAATGCATGACGGCGTTGTTTTGTTCCTCCATGCAACCCACCAAGGGGAATGATATACACGCACGCAGTTTAACAGCACCCACTGTGGTGATAACGAACTACCTTACCCAGGAGGCAACTTACCAATGAAACTACAAAGACGGGATATTAAAGGTCAAGTTCAATCAGCTGTAAACAACGCGCATGGCCAGTGAGCAAGGGCGTGTTGCCCGATACCGGTATGGCAATCTGTGTTGGGGGAATGAACACGTTGATTCCTGCTCCCTCAATAAATGAAAGGAGAAACTTCTACTTGTGTGGCGTCTCGCATTGGGCAACTTGGATTTTGGAATTTGCAAGCGGCGTGCCTAGCCGCTGAGACGCTTTGCCGCGATAATAGCGGACCACGGCTCCGGACCCCTGGGGCCATGTGGAAGGGGCAGTTCCACGATTGCGGACTTTTAATGCATGACGGCGTTGTTTTGTTCCTCCATGCAACCCACCAAGGGGAATGATATACATGCACGCAGTTTAACAGCACCCACTGTGGAAATAACGAACTACCTTACCCAGAAGGCAACTTACCAATGAAACTACAAAGACGGGATATTAAAGGTCAAGTTCAATCAGCTGTAAATGACGCGCATGGCCAGTGAGCTAGGGCGTGTTGCCCGAAACCTGTATGGCAATCTGTGTTGGGGGAAGGAACACGTTGACTCCTGCTCCCTCAATAAATGAAAGGAGAAACTTCTACTTGTGTGGCGTCTCGCATTGGGCAACTTGGATTTTGGAATTTGCAAGTGGGGTGCCTAGCGGCTGAGATGCTCTGCCGCGATGATAGCGGACCACGGCTCCGGACCCCTGGGACCATGTGGAAGTGGCAGTTCCACTATTGCGGGACTTTTAATGCATGACGGCGTTGTTTTGTTCCTCCATGCAACCCACCAAGGGGAATGATATACATGCACGCAGTTTAACAGCACCCACTGTGGTGATAACGAACTACCTTACCCAGGAGGCAACTTACCAATGAAACTACAAAGACGGGATATTAAAGGTCAAGTTCAATCAGCTGTAAACAACGCGCATGGCCAGTGAGCAAGGGCGTGTTGCCCGATACCGGTATGGCAATCTGTGTTGGGGGAATGAACACGTTGATTCCTGCTCCCTCAATAAATGAAAGGAGAAACTTCTACTTGTGTGGCGTCTCGCATTGGGCAACTTGGATTTTGGAATTTGCAAGCGGCGTGCCTAGCCACTGAGACGCTTTGCCGCGATAATAGCGGACCATGGCTCCGGACCCCTGGGGCCATGTGGAAGGGGCAGTTCCACGATTGCGGACTTTTAATGCATGACGGCGTTGTTTTGTTCCTCCATGCAACCCACCAAGGGGAATGATATACACGCACGCAGTTTAACAGCACCCACTGTGGTGATAACGAACTACCTTACCCAGGAGGCAACTTACCAATGAAACTACAAAGACGGGATATTAAAGGTCAAGTTCAATCAGCTGTAAACAACGCGCATGGCCAGTGAGCAAGGGCGTGTTGCCCGATACCGGTATGGCAATCTGTGTTGGGGGAATGAACACGTTGATTCCTGCTCCCTCAATAAATGAAAGGAGAAACTTCTACTTGTGTGGCGTCTCGCATTGGGCAACTTGGATTTTGGAATTTGCAAGCGGCGTGCCTAGCCGCTGAGACGCTTTGCCGCGATAATAGCGGACCACGGCTCCGGACCCCTGGGGCCATGTGGAAGGGGCAGTTCCACGATTGCGGACTTTTAATGCATGACGGCGTTGTTTTGTTCCTCCATGCAACCCACCAAGGGGAATGATATACATGCACGCAGTTTAACAGCACCCACTGTGGAAATAACGAACTACCTTACCCAGAAGGCAACTTACCAATGAAACTACAAAGACGGGATATTAAAGGTCAAGTTCAATCAGCTGTAAATGACGCGCATGGCCAGTGAGCTAGGGCGTGTTGCCCGAAACCTGTATGGCAATCTGTGTTGGGGGAAGGAACACGTTGACTCCTGCTCCCTCAATAAATGAAAGGAGAAACTTCCACTTTTGTGGCGTCTCGCATTGGGCAACTTGGATTTTGGAATTTGCAAGCGGCGTGCCTAGCCGCTGAGAAGCTCTGCCGCGATAATAGCGGACCACGGCTCCGGACCCCTGGGGCCATGTGGAAGTGGCAGTTCCACTATTGCGGGACTTTTAATGCATGACGGCGTTGTTTTGTTCCTCCATGCAACCCACCAAGGGGAATGATATACATGCACGCAGTTTAACAGCACCCACTGTGGAAATAACAAACTACTTTACCCAGAAGGCAACTTACCAATGAAACTACAAAGACGGGATATTAAAGGTCAAGTACAATCAGCTGTAAACGACGCGCATGGCCAGTGAGCAAGGGCGTGTTGCCCGAAACCGGTATGGCAATCTGTGTTGGGGGAATGAACACGTTGACTTCTACTCCCTCAATAAATGAAAGGAGAAACTTCTACTTGTGTGGCGTCTCGCATTGGGCAACTTGGATTTTGGAATTTGCAAGCGGCGTGCCTAGCCGCTGAGACGCCCTGCCGCGATAATAGCGGACCACGGCTCCGGACCCCTGGGGCCATGTGGAAGTGGCAGTTCCACTATTGCGGGACTTTTAATGCATGACGGCGTTGTTTTGTTCCTCCATGCAACCCACCAACTGGAATGATATACATGCACGCAGTTTAACAGCATCCACTGTGGAAATAACGAACTACCTTACCCAGAAGGCAACTTACCAATGAAACTACAAAGACGGGATATTAAAGTTCAAGTACAATCAGCTGTAAACGACGCGCATGGCCAGTGAGCAAGGGCGTGTTGCCCGAAACCGGTATGGCAATCTGTGTTGGGGGAATGAACACGTTGACTCCTGCTCCCTCAATAAATGAAAGGAGAAACTTCTACTTGTGTGGCGTCTCGTATTGGGCAACTTGGATTTTGGATTTTGGATTTTCAAGCGGCGTGCCTAGCCTCTGAGACGCTCTGCCGCGATAATAGCGGACCACGGCTCCGGACCCCTGGGGCCATGTGGAAGTGGCAGTTCCACTATTGCGGGACTTTTAATGCATGACGGCGTTGTTTTGTTCTTCCATGCAACCCACCAAGGGGAATGATATACATGCACGCAGTTTAACAGCACCCACTGTGGAAATAACGAACTTCCTTACCCAGAAGGCAACTTACCAATGAAACTACAAAGACGGGATATTAAAGGTCAAGTTCAATCAGCTGTAAACGACGCGCATGGCCAGTGAGCAAGGGCGTGTTGCCCGAAACCGGTATGGCAATCTGTGTTGGGGGAATGAACACGTTGACTCCTGCTCCCTCAATAAATGAAAGGAGAAACTTCTACTTGTGTGGCGTCTCGCATTGGGCAACTTGGATTTTGGAATTTGCAAGCAGCGTGCCTAGCCGCTGAGACGCTCTGCCGCGATAATAGCGGACCATGGCTCCGGACTCCTGGGGCCATGTGGAAGTGGTAGTTCCACTATTGCGGGACTTTTAATGTATGACGGCGTTGTTTTGTTCCTCCATGCAACCCACCAAGGGGAATGATATACATGCACACAGTTTAACAGCACCCACTGTGGAAATAACGAACTACCTTACCCAGAAGGCAACTTACCAATGAAACTACAAAGACGGGATATTAAAGGTCAAGTTCAATCAGCTGTAAACAACGCGCATGGCCAGTGAGCAAGGGCGTGTTGCCCGAAACCGGTATGGCAAGCTGTGTTGGGGGAATGAACACGTTGACTCCTGCTCCCTCAATAAATGAAAGGAGAAACTTCTACTTGTGTGGCGTCTCGCATTGGGCAACTTGGATTTTGGAATTTGCAAGCGGCGTGCCTAGCCTCTGAGACGCTCTGCCATGATAATAGCGGACCATGGCTCCGGACCTCTTGGGCCATGTGGAAGTGGCAGTTCCACTATTGCGGGAGTTTTAATGCATGACGGCGTTGTTTTGTTCCTCCATGCAACCCACCAAGGGGAATGATATACATGCACGCAGTTTAACAGCACCCACTGTGGAAATAACGAACTACCTTACCCAGAAGGGAACTTACCAATGAAACTACAAAGATGGGATATTAAAGGTCAAGTTCAATCAGCTGTAAACGACGCGCATGGCCAGTGAGCAAGGGCGTGTTGCCTGAAACCGGTATGGCAATCTGTGTTGGGGGAATGAACACGTTGACTCCTGCTCCCTCAATAAATGAAAGGAAAAACTTCTACTTGTGTGGCGTCTCGCATTGGGCAACTTGGATTTTGGAATTTGCAAGTGGCGTGCTTAGCCGCTGACACGCTCTGCCGCGATAATAGCGGACCACGGCTCCGGACCCCTGGGACCATGTGGAAGTGGCACTTCCACTATTGCGGGACTTTTAATGCATGACAGCGTTGTTTTGTTCCTCCATGCAACCCACCAAGGGGAATGATATACATGCACGCAGTTTAACAGCACCCACTGTGGAAATAACAAACTACCTTACCCAGAAGGCAACTTACCAATGAAACTACAAAGACGGGATATGAAAGGTCAAGTTCAATCAGCTGTAAACGACGCGCATGGCCAGTGAGCAAGGGCGTGTTGCCCGAAACCGGTATGGCAATCTGTGTTGGGGGAATGGACACGTTGACTCCTGCTCCCTCAATAAATGAAAGGAGAAACTTCTACTTGTGTGGCGTCTCGCATTGGGCAACTTGGATTTTGGAATTTGCAAGCGGCGTGCCTAGCCGCTGACACGCTCTGCCGCGATAATAGCGGACCACGGCTCCGGACCCCTGGGGCCATGTGGAAGTGGCACTTCCACTATTGCGGGACTTTAAATGCATGATGGCGTTGTTTTGTTCCTCCATGCAACCCACCAAGGGGAATGATATACATGCACGCAGTTTAACAGCACCCACTGTGGAAATAACGAACTACCTTACCCAGAAGGCAACTTACCAATGAAACTACAAAGACGGGATATTAAAGGTCAAGTTCAATCAGCTGTAAACGACGCTTATGGCCAGTGAGCAAGGGCGTGTTGCCCGAAACCGGTATGGCAATCTGTGTTGGGGGAATGAACACGTTGACTCCTGCTCCCTCAATAAATGAAAGGAGAAACTTCTACTTGTGTAGCGTCTCGCATTAGGCAACTTGGATTTTGGAATTTGCAAGCGGCGTGCCTAGCCGCTGAGATGCTCTGCCGAGATAATAGTGGACCACGGCTCCGGACCCCTGGGGCCATGTGGAAGTGGCAGTTCCACTATTGCGGGACTTTTAATGCATGACGGCGTTGTTTTGTTCCTCCATGCAACCCACCAATGAGAATGATATACATGCACGCAGTTTAACAGCACCCACTGTGGTGATAACGAACTACCTTACCCAGGAGGCAACTTACCAATGAAACTACAAAGACGGGATATTAAAGGTCAAGTTCAATCAGCTGTAAACAACGCGCATGGCCAGTGAGCAAGGGCGTGTTGCCCGATACCGGTATGGCAATCTGTGTTGGGGGAATGAACACGTTGATTCCTGCTCCCTCAATAAATGAAAGGAGAAACTTCTACTTGTGTGGCGTCTCGCATTGGGCAACTTGGATTTTGGAATTTGCAAGCGGCGTGCCTAGCCGCTGAGACGCTTTGCCGCGATAATAGCGGACCACGGCTCCGGACCCCTGGGGCCATGTGGAAGGGGCAGTTCCACGATTGCGGACTTTTAATGCATGACGGCGTTGTTTTGTTCCTCCATGCAACCCACCAAGGGGAATGATATACATGCACGCAGTTTAACAGCACCCACTGTGGAAATAACGAACTACCTTACCCAGAAGGCAACTTACCAATGAAACTACAAAGACGGGATATTAAAGGTCAAGTTCAATCAGCTGTAAATGACGCGCATGGCCAGTGAGCTAGGGCGTGTTGCCCGAAACCTGTATGGCAATCTGTGTTGGGGGAAGGAACACGTTGACTCCTGCTCCCTCAATAAATGAAAGGAGAAACTTCCACTTTTGTGGCGTCTCGCATTGGGCAACTTGGATTTTGGAATTTGCAAGCGGCGTGCCTAGCCGCTGAGAAGCTCTGCCGCGATAATAGCGGACCACGGCTCCGGACCCCTGGGGCCATGTGGAAGTGGCAGTTCCACTATTGCGGGACTTTTAATGCATGACGGCGTTGTTTTGTTCCTCCATGCAACCCACCAAGGGGAATGATATACATGCACGCAGTTTAACAGCACCCACTGTGGAAATAACAAACTACTTTACCCAGAAGGCAACTTACCAATGAAACTACAAAGACGGGATATTAAAGGTCAAGTACAATCAGCTGTAAACGACGCGCATGGCCAGTGAGCAAGGGCGTGTTGCCCGAAACCGGTATGGCAATCTGTGTTGGGGGAATGAACACGTTGACTTCTACTCCCTCAATAAATGAAAGGAGAAACTTCTACTTGTGTGGCGTCTCGCATTGGGCAACTTGGATTTTGGAATTTGCAAGCGGCGTGCCTAGCCGCTGAGACGCCCTGCCGCGATAATAGCGGACCACGGCTCCGGACCCCTGGGGCCATGTGGAAGTGGCAGTTCCACTATTGCGGGACTTTTAATGCATGACGGCGTTGTTTTGTTCCTCCATGCAACCCACCAACTGGAATGATATACATGCACGCAGTTTAACAGCATCCACTGTGGAAATAACGAACTACCTTACCCAGAAGGCAACTTACCAATGAAACTACAAAGACGGGATATTAAAGTTCAAGTACAATCAGCTGTAAACGACGCGCATGGCCAGTGAGCAAGGGCGTGTTGCCCGAAACCGGTATGGCAATCTGTGTTGGGGGAATGAACACGTTGACTCCTGCTCCCTCAATAAATGAAAGGAGAAACTTCTACTTGTGTGGCGTCTCGCATTGGGCAACTTGGATTTTGGAATTTGCAAGCAGCGTGCCTAGCCGCTGAGACGCTCTGCCGCGATAATAGCGGACCATGGCTCCGGACTCCTGGGGCCATGTGGAAGTGGTAGTTCCACTATTGCGGGACTTTTAATGCATGACGGCGTTGTTTTGTTCCTCCATGCAACCCACCAAGGGGAATGATATACATGCACACAGTTTAACAGCACCCACTGTGGAAATAACGAACTACCTTACCCAGAAGGCAACTTACCAATGAAACTACAAAGACGGGATATTAAAGGTCAAGTTCAATCAGCTGTAAACAACGCGCATGGCCAGTGAGCAAGGGCGTGTTGCCCGAAACCGGTATGGCAAGCTGTGTTGGGGGAATGAACACGTTGACTCCTGCTCCCTCAATAAATGAAAGGAGAAACTTCTACTTGTGTGGCGTCTCGCATTGGGCAACTTGGATTTTGGAATTTGCAAGCGGCGTGCCTAGCCTCTGAGACGCTCTGCCGTGATAATAGCGGACCATGGCTCCGGACCTCTTGGGCCATGTGGAAGTGGCAGTTCCACTATTGCGGGAGTTTTAATGCATGACGGCGTTGTTTTGTTCCTCCATGCAACCCACCAAGGGGAATGATATACATGCACGCAGTTTAACAGCACCCACTGTGGAAATAACGAACTACCTTACCCAGAAGGGAACTTACCAATGAAACTACAAAGATGGGATATTAAAGGTCAAGTTCAATCAGCTGTAAACGACGCGCATGGCCAGTGAGCAAGGGCGTGTTGCCTGAAACCGGTATGGCAATCTGTGTTGGGGGAATGAACACGTTGACTCCTGCTCCCTCAATAAATGAAAGGAAAAACTTCTACTTGTGTGGCGTCTCGCATTGGGCAACTTGGATTTTGGAATTTGCAAGCGGCGTGCTTAGCCGCTGACACGCTCTGCCGCGATAATAGCGGACCACGGCTCCGGACCCCTGGGACCATGTGGAAGTGGCACTTCCACTATTGCGGGACTTTTAATGCATGACAGCGTTGTTTTGTTCCTCCATGCAACCCACCAAGGGGAATGATATACATGCACGCAGTTTAACAGCACCCACTGTGGAAATAACAAACTACCTTACCCAGAAGGCAACTTACCAATGAAACTACAAAGACGGGATATGAAAGGTCAAGTTCAATCAGCTGTAAACGACGCGCATGGCCAGTGAGCAAGGGCGTGTTGCCCGAAACCGGTATTGCAATCTGTGTTGGGGGAATGGACACGTTGACTCCTGCTCCCTCAATAAATGAAAGGAGAAACTTCTACTTGTGTGGCGTCTCGCATTGGGCAACTTGGATTTTGGAATTTGCAAGCGGCGTGCCTAGCCGCTGACACGCTCTGCCGCGATAATAGCGGACCACGGCTCCGGACCCCTGGGGCCATGTGGAAGTGGCACTTCCACTATTGCGGGACTTTAAATGCATGATGGCGTTGTTTTGTTCCTCCATGCAACCCACCAAGGGGAATGATATACATGCACGCAGTTTAACAGCACCCACTGTGGAAATAACGAACTACCTTACCCAGAAGGCAACTTACCAATGAAACTACAAAGACGGGATATTAAAGGTCAAGTTCAATCAGCTGTAAACGACGCTTATGGCCAGTGAGCAAGGGCGTGTTGCCCGAAACCGGTATGGCAATCTGTGTTGGGGGAATGAACACGTTGACTCCTGCTCCCTCAATAAATGAAAGGAGAAACTTCTACTTGTGTAGCGTCTCGCATTAGGCAACTTGGATTTTGGAATTTGCAAGCGGCGTGCCTAGCCGCTGAGATGCTCTGCCGAGATAATAGTGGACCACGGCTCCGGACCCCTGGGGCCATGTGGAAGTGGTAGTTCCACTATTGCGGGACTTTTAATGCATGACGGCGTTGTTTTGTTCCTCCATGCAACCCACCAAGGGGAATGATATACATGCACACAGTTTAACAGCACCCACTGTGGAAATAACGAACTACCTTACCCAGAAGGCAACTTACCAATGAAACTACAAAGACGGGATATTAAAGGTCAAGTTCAATCAGCTGTAAACAACGCGCATGGCCAGTGAGCAAGGGCGTGTTGCCCGAAACCGGTATGGCAAGCTGTGTTGGGGGAATGAACACGTTGACTCCTGCTCCCTCAATAAATGAAAGGAGAAACTTCTACTTGTGTGGCGTCTCGCATTGGGCAACTTGGATTTTGGAATTTGCAAGCGGCGTGCCTAGCCTCTGAGACGCTCTGCCGTGATAATAGCGGACCATGGCTCCGGACCTCTTGGGCCATGTGGAAGTGGCAGTTCCACTATTGCGGGAGTTTTAATGCATGACGGCGTTGTTTTGTTCCTCCATGCAACCCACCAAGGGGAATGATATACATGCACGCAGTTTAACAGCACCCACTGTGGAAATAACGAACTACCTTACCCAGAAGGGAACTTACCAATGAAACTACAAAGATGGGATATTAAAGGTCAAGTTCAATCAGCTGTAAACGACGCGCATGGCCAGTGAGCAAGGGCGTGTTGCCTGAAACCGGTATGGCAATCTGTGTTGGGGGAATGAACACGTTGACTCCTGCTCCCTCAATAAATGAAAGGAAAAACTTCTACTTGTGTGGCGTCTCGCATTGGGCAACTTGGATTTTGGAATTTGCAAGCGGCGTGCTTAGCCGCTGACACGCTCTGCCGCGATAATAGCGGACCACGGCTCCGGACCCCTGGGACCATGTGGAAGTGGCACTTCCACTATTGCGGGACTTTTAATGCATGACAGCGTTGTTTTGTTCCTCCATGCAACCCACCAAGGGGAATGATATACATGCACGCAGTTTAACAGCACCCACTGTGGAAATAACAAACTACCTTACCCAGAAGGCAACTTACCAATGAAACTACAAAGACGGGATATGAAAGGTCAAGTTCAATCAGCTGTAAACGACGCGCATGGCCAGTGAGCAAGGGCGTGTTGCCCGAAACCGGTATTGCAATCTGTGTTGGGGGAATGGACACGTTGACTCCTGCTCCCTCAATAAATGAAAGGAGAAACTTCTACTTGTGTGGCGTCTCGCATTGGGCAACTTGGATTTTGGAATTTGCAAGCGGCGTGCCTAGCCGCTGACACGCTCTGCCGCGATAATAGCGGACCACGGCTCCGGACCCCTGGGGCCATGTGGAAGTGGCACTTCCACTATTGCGGGACTTTAAATGCATGATGGCGTTGTTTTGTTCCTCCATGCAACCCACCAAGGGGAATGATATACATGCACGCAGTTTAACAGCACCCACTGTGGAAATAACGAACTACCTTACCCAGAAGGCAACTTACCAATGAAACTACAAAGACGGGATATTAAAGGTCAAGTTCAATCAGCTGTAAACGACGCTTATGGCCAGTGAGCAAGGGCGTGTTGCCCGAAACCGGTATGGCAATCTGTGTTGGGGGAATGAACACGTTGACTCCTGCTCCCTCAATAAATGAAAGGAGAAACTTCTACTTGTGTAGCGTCTCGCATTAGGCAACTTGGATTTTGGAATTTGCAAGCGGCGTGCCTAGCCGCTGAGATGCTCTGCCGAGATAATAGTGGACCACGGCTCCGGACCCCTGGGGCCATGTGGAAGTGGCAGTTCCACTATTGCGGGACTTTTAATGCATGACGGCGTTGTTTTGTTCCTCCATGCAACCCACCAATGAGAATGATATACATGCACGCAGTTTAACAGCACCCACTGTGGAAATAACTAACTACCTTACCCAGAAGGCAACTTACCAATGAAACTACAAAGATGGAATATTAAAGGTCAAGTTCAATCAGCTGTAAACGACGCGTATGGCCAGTGAGCAAGGGTGTGTTGCCCGAAACCGGTATGGCAATCTGTGTTGGGGGAATGAACACGTTGACTCCTGCTCCCTCAATAAATGAAAGGAGAAACTTCTACTTGTTTAGCGTCTCGCATTGGGCAACTTGAATTTTGGAATTTGCAAGCGGCGTGCCTAGCCGCTGAGATGCTCTGCCGCGATAATAGCGGACCACGGCTCCGGACTCCTGGGGCCATGTGGAAGTGGCAGTTCCACTATTGCGGGACTTTTAATGCATGACGGCGTTGATTTGTTACTCCATGCAACCCACCAAGGGGAATGATATACATGCAAGCAGTTTAACAGCACCCACTGTGGAAACAACTAACTACCTTACCCAGAAGGCAACTTACCAATGAAACTACAAAGACGGGATATTAAAGGTCAAGTTCAATCAGCTGTAAACAACGCGCATTGCCAGTGAGCAAGGGCGTGTTGCCCGAAACCGGTATGGCAAACTGTGTTGGGGGAATGAACACGTTGATTCCTGCTCCCTCAATAAATGAAAGGAGAAACTTCTACTTGTGTGGCGTCTCGCATTGGGCAACTTGGATTTTGGAATTTGCAAGCGGCGTGCCTAGCCGCTGAGACGCTCTGCAGCGATAATAGCGGACCACGGCTCCGGGCCCCTGGGGCCATGTGGAAGGGGCAGTTCCACGATTGCGGACTTTTAATGCATGACGGCGTTGTTTTGTTCCTCCATGCAACCCACCAAGGGGAATGCTATACATGCACGCAGTTTAACAGCACCCACTGTGGAAATAACGAACTACCTTACCCAGAAGGCAACTTACCAATGAAACTACAAAGACGGGATATTAAAGGTCAAGTTCAATCAGCTGTAAACGACGAGCATGGCCAGTGAGCAAGGGCGTGTTGCCCGAAACCGGTATGGCAATCTGTGTTGGGGGAAGGAACACGTTGACTCCTGCTCCCTCAATAAATGGAAGGAGAAACTTCTACTTTTGTGGCGTCTCGCATTGGGCAACTTGGATTTTGGAATTTGCAAGCGGCGTGCCTAGCCGCTGAGAAGCTCTGCCGCGATAATAGCGGACCACGGCTCCGGACCCCTGGGGCCATGTGGAAGGGGCAGTTCCACGATTGCGGACTTTTAATGCATGACGGCGTTGTTTTGTTCCTCCATGCAACCCACCAAGGGGAATGATATACATGCACGCAGTTTAACAGCACCCACTGTGGAAATAACGAACTACCTTACCCAGAAGGCAACTTACCAATGAAACTACAAAGACGGGATATTAAAGGTCAAGTTCAATCAGCTGTAAACGACGCGCATGGCCAGTGGGCAAGGGCGTGTTGCCCGAAACCGGTATGGCAATCTGTGTTGGGGGAATGAACACGTTGACTCCTGCTCCCTCAACAAATGAAAGGCGAAACTTCTACTTGTGTGGTGTCTCGCATTGGGCAACTTGAATTTTGGAATTTGCAAGCGGCGTGCCTAGCCGCTGAGATGCTCTGCCGCGATAATAGCGGACCACGGCTCCGGACCCCTGGGACCATGTGGAAGTGGCAGTTCCGCTATTGCGGGACTTTTAATGCATGACGGCGTTGTTCTGTTGCTCCATGCAACCCACCAACTGGAATGATATACATGCACGCAGTTTAACAGCATCCACTGTGGAAATAACAAACTACCTTACCCAGAAGGCAACTTACCAATGAAACTACAAAGACGGGATATTAAAGGTCAAGTTCAATCAGCTGTAAACGACAAACATGGCCAGTGAGCAAGGGCGTGTTGCCCGAAACCGGTATGGCAATCTGTGGTGGGGGAATGAACACGTTGACTCCTGCTCCCTCAATAAATAAAAGGAGAAACTTCTACTTGTGTGGCGTCTCGCATTGGGCAACTTGGATCTTGGAATTTGCAAGCAGCGTGCCTAGCCTCTGAGACGCTCTGCCGCGATAATAGCGGACCATGGCTCCGGACCTCTGGGGCCATGTGGAAGTGGCAGTTCCACTATTGCGGGAGTTTTAATGCATGACGGCGTTGTTTTGTTCCTACATGCAACCCACCAAGGGGAAAAATATACATGCACGCAGTTTAACAGCACCCACTGTGGAAATAACAAACTACCTTACCCAGAAGGCAACTTACCAATGAAACTACGAAGACGGGATATCAAAGGTCAAGTTCAATCAGCTGTAAACGACGCGCATGGCCAGTGAGCAAGGGCGTGTTGCCCGAAACCGGTATGGCAATCTGTGTTGGGGGAATGAACACGTTGACTCCTGCTCCCTCAATAAATGAAAGGAGAAACTTCTACTTGTGTGGCGTCTCGCATTGGGCAACTTGGATTTTGGATTTTCAAGCGGTGTGCCTAGCCTCTGAGACGCTCTGCCGCGATAATAGCGGACCACGGCTCCGGACCCCTGGGGCCATGTGGAAGTGGCAGTTCCACTATTGCGGGACTTTTAATGCATGACGCCCTTGTTTTGTTCCTCAATGCAACCCACCAAGGGGAATGATATACATGCACGCAGTTTAACAGCACCCACTGTGGAAATAACGAACTACCTTACCCAGAGGGCAACTTACCAATGAAACTACAAAGACGGGATATTAAAGGTCAAGTTCATTCAGCTGTAAACGACGCGCATGGCCAGTGAGCAAGGGCGTGTTGCCCGAAACCGGTATGGCAATCTGTGTTGGGGGAATGAACACGTTGACTCCTGCTCCCTCAATAAATGAAAGGAGAAACTTCTACTTGTGTGGCGTCTCGCATTGGGCAACTTTGATTTTGGAATTTGCAAGCGGCGTGCCTAGCCGCTGAGACGCTTTGCCGCGATAATAGCGGACCACGGCTCCGAACCCCTGGGGCCATGTGGAAGTGGCAGTTCCACTATTGCGGGACTTTTAATGCATGACGGCGTTGTTTTGTTCCTCCATGTAACCCACCAAGGGGAATGATATACATGCACGCAGTTTAACAGCACCCACTGTGGAAATAACGAACTACCTTACCCAGAAGGTAACTTACCAATGAAACTACAAAGACGGGATATCAAAGGTCAAGTTCAATCAGCTGTAAACGACGCGCATGGCCAGTGAGCAAGGGCGTGTTGCCCGAAACCGGTATGGCAATCTGTGTTGGGTTAATCAACACGTTGACTCCTGCTCCCTCAATAAAGGAAAGGAGAAAGTTCTACTTGTGTGGCGTCTCGCATTGGGCAAATTGGATTTTGGATTTTCAAGCGGCGTGCCTAGCCTCTGAGACGCTCTGCCGCGATAATAGCGGACCACGGCTCCGGACCCCTGGGGCCATGTGGAAGTGGCAGTTCCACTATTGCGGGACTTTTAATGCATGACGGCGTTGTTTTGTTCCTCCATGCAACCCACCAAGGGGAATGATATACATGCATGCAGTTTAACAGCACCCACTGTGGAAATAACAAACTACTTTACCCAGAAGGCAACTTACCAATGAAACTACAAAGACGGGATATTAAAGGTCAAGTACAATCAGCTGTAAACGACGCGCATGGCCAGTGAGCAAGGGCTTGTTGCCCGAAACCGGTATGGCAATCTGTGTTGGGGGAATGAACACGTTGACTTCTACTCCCTCAATAAATGAAAGGAGAAACTTCTACTTGTGTGGCGTCTCGCATTGGGCAACTTGGATTTTGGAATTTGCAAGCGGCGTGCCTAGCCGCTGAGACGCCCTGCCGCGATAATAGCGGACCACGGCTCCGGACCCCTGGGGCCATGTGGAAGTGGCAGTTCCACTATTGCGGGACTTTTAATGCATGACGGCGTTGTTTTGTTCCTCCATGCAACCCACCAACTGGAATGATATACATGCACGCAGTTTAACAGCATCCACTGTGGAAATAACGAACTACCTTACCCAGAAGGCAACTTACCAATGAAACTACAAAGACGGGATATTAAAGTTCAAGTACAATCAGCTGTAAACGACGCGCATGGCCAGTGAGCAAGGGCGTGTTGCCCGAAACCGGTATGGCAATCTGTGTTGGGGGAATGAACACGTTGACTCCTGCTCCCTCAATAAATGAAAGGAGAAACTTCTACTTGTGTGGCGTCTCGTATTGGGCAACTTGGATTTTGGATTTTGGATTTTCAAGCGGCGTGCCTAGCCTCTGAGACGCTCTGCTGCGATAATAGCGTACCACGGATCCGGACCCCTGTGGCCATGTGGAAGTGGCAGTTCCACTATTGCGGGACTTTTAATGCATGACGGCGTTGTTTTGTTCTTCCATGCAACCCACCAAGGGGAATGATATACATGCACGCAGTTTAACAGCACCCACTGTGGAAATAACGAACTTCCTTACCCAGAAGGCAACTTACCAATGAAACTACAAAGACGGGATATTAAAGGTCAAGTTCAATCAGCTGTAAACGACGCGCATGGCCAGTGAGCAAGGGCGTGTTGCCCGAAACCGGTATGGCAATCTGTGTTGGGGGAATGAACACGTTGACTCCTGCTCCCTCAATAAATGAAAGGAGAAACTTCTACTTGTGTGGCGTCTCGCATTGGGCAACTTGGATTTTGGAATTTGCAAGCAGCGTGCCTAGCCGCTGAGACGCTCTGCTGCGATAATAGCGGACCATGGCTCCGGACCCCTGGGGCCATGTGGAAGTGGTAGTTCCACTATTGCGGGACTTTTAATGCATGACGGCGTTGTTTTGTTCCTCCATGCAACCCACCAAGGGGAATGATATACATGCACACAGTTTAACAGCACCCACTGTGGAAATAACGAACTACCTTACCCAGAAGGCAACTTACCAATGAAACTACAAAGACGGGATATTAAAGGTCAAGTTCAATCAGCTGTAAACAACGCGCATGGCCAGTGAGCAAGGGCGTGTTGCCCGAAACCGGTATGGCAAGCTGTGTTGGGGGAATGAACACGTTGACTCCTGCTCCCTCAATAAATGAAAGGAGAAACTTCTACTTGTGTGGCGTCTCGCATTGGGCAACTTGGATTTTGGAATTTGCAAGCGGCGTGCCTAGCCTCTGAGACGCTCTGCCGTGATAATAGCGGACCATGGCTCCGGACCTCTTGGGCCATGTGGAAGTGGCAGTTCCACTATTGCGGGAGTTTTAATGCATGACGGCGTTGTTTTGTTCCTCCATGCAACCCACCAAGGGGAATGATATACATGCACGCAGTTTAACAGCACCCACTGTGGAAATAACAAACTACCTTACCCAGAAGGGAACTTACCAATGAAACTACAAAGATGGGATATTAAAGGTCAAGTTCAATCAGCTGTAAACGACGCGCATGGCCAGTGAGCAAGGGCGTGTTGCCTGAAACCGGTATGGCAATCTGTGTTGGGGGAATGAACACGTTGACTCCTGCTCCCTCAATAAATGAAAGGAAAAACTTCTACTTGTGTGGCGTCTCGCATTGGGCAACTTGGATTTTGGAATTTGCAAGCGGCGTGCCTAGCCGCTGACACGCTCTGCCGCGATAATAGCGGACCACGGCTCCGGACCCCTGGGACCATGTGGAAGTGGCACTTCCACTATTGCGGTACTTTTAATGCATGACAGCGTTGTTTTGTTCCTCCATGCAACCCACCAAGGGGAATGATATACATGCACGCAGTTTAACAGCACCCACTGTGGAAATAACGAACTACCTTACCCAGAAGGCAACTTACCAATGAAACTACAAAGACGGGATATGAAAGGTCAAGTTCAATCAGCTGTAAACGACGCGCATGGCCAGTGAGCAAGGGCGTGTTGCCCGAAACCGGTATGGCAATCTGTGTTGTGGGAATGAACACGTTGACTCCTGCTCCCTCAATAAATGAAAGGAGAAACTTCTACTTGTGTGGCGTCTCGCATTGGGCAACTTGGATTTTGGAATTTGCAAGCGGCGTGCCTAGCCGCTGACACGCTCTGCCGCGATAATAGCGGACCACGGCTCCGGACCCCTGGGGCCATGTGGAAGTGGCACTTCCACTATTGCGGGACTTTAAATGCATGACGGCGTTGTTTTGTTCCTCCATGTAACCCACCAAGGGGAATGATATACATGCACGCAGTTTAACAGCACCCACTGTGGAAATAACGAACTACCTTACCCAGAAGGTAACTTACCAATGAAACTACAAAGACGGGATATCAAAGGTCAAGTTCAATCAGCTGTAAACGACGCGCATGGCCAGTGAGCAAGGGCGTGTTGCCCGAAACCGGTATGGCAATCTGTGTTGGGCTAATCAACACGTTGACTCCTGCTCCCTCAATAAATGAAAGGAGAAACTTCTACTTGTGTGGCGTCTCGCATTGGGCAAATTGGATTTTGGATTTTCAAGCGGCGTGCCTAGCCTCTGAGACGCTCTGCCGCGATAATAGCGGACCACGGCTCCGGACCCCTGGGGCCATGTGGAAGTGGCAGTTCCACTATTGCGGGACTTTTAATGCATGACGGCGTTGTTTTGTTCCTCCATGCAACCCACCAAGGGGAATGATATACATGCACGCAGTTTAACAGCACCCACTGTGGAAATAACAAACTACTTTACCCAGAAGGCAACTTACCAATGAAACTACAAAGACGGGATATTAAAGGTCAAGTACAATCAGCTGTAAACGACGCGCATGGCCAGTGAGCAAGGGCGTGTTGCCCGAAACCGGTATGGCAATCTGTGTTGGGGGAATGAACACGTTGACTTCTACTCCCTCAATAAATGAAAGGAGAAACTTCTACTTGTGTGGCGTCTCGCATTGGGCAACTTGGATTTTGGAATTTGCAAGCGGCGTGCCTAGCCGCTGAGACGCCCTGCCGCGATAATAGCGGACCACGGCTCCGGACCCCTGGGGCCATGTGGAAGTGGCAGTTCCACTATTGCGGGACTCTTAATGCATGACGGCGTTGTTTTGTTCCTCCATGCAACCCACCAACTGGAATGATATACATGCACGCAGTTTAACAGCATCCACTGTGGAAATAACGAACTACCTTACCCAGAAGGCAACTTACCAATGAAACTACAAAGACGGGATATTAAAGTTCAAGTACAATCAGCTATAAATGACGCGCATGGCCAGTGAGCAAGGGCGTGTTGCCCGAAACCGGTATGGCAATCTGTGTTGGGGGAATGAACACGTTGACTCCTGCTCCCTCAATAAATGAAAGGAGAAACTTCTACTTGTGTGGCGTCTCGTATTGGGCAACTTGGATTTTGGATTTTGGATTTTCAAGCGGCGTGCCTAGCCTCTGAGACGCTCTGCTGCGATAATAGCGTACCACGGATCCGGACCCCTGTGGCCATGTGGAAGTGGCAGTTCCACTATTGCGGGACTTTTAATGCATGACGGCGTTGTTTTGTTCTTCCATGCAACCCACCAAGGGGAATGATATACATGCACGCAGTTTAACAGCACCCACTGTGGAAATAACGAACTTCCTTACCCAGAAGGCAACTTACCAATGAAACTACAAAGACGGGATATTAAAGGTCAAGTTCAATCAGCTGTAAACGACGCGCATGGCCAGTGAGCAAGGGCGTGTTGCCCGAAACCGGTATGGCAATCTGTGTTGGGGGAATGAACACGTTGACTCCTGCTCCCTCAATAAATGAAAGGAGAAACTTCTACTTGTGTGGCGTCTCGCATTGGGCAACTTGGATTTTGGAATTTGCAAGCAGCGTGCCTAGCCGCTGAGACGCTCTGCCGCGATAATAGCGGACCATGGCTCCGGACCCCTGGGGCCATGTGGAAGTGGTAGTTCCACTATTGCGGGACTTTTAATGCATGACGGCGTTGTTTTGTTCCTCCATGCAACCCACCAAGGGGAATGATATACATGCACACAGTTTAACAGCACCCACTGTGGAAATAACGAACTACCTTACCCAGAAGGCAACTTACCAATGAAACTACAAAGACGGGATATTAAAGGTCAAGTTCAATCAGCTGTAAACAACGCGCATGGCCAGTGAGCAAGGGCGTGTTGCCCGAAACCGGTATGGCAAGCTGTGTTGGGGGAATGAACACGTTGACTCCTGCTCCCTCAATAAATGAAAGGAGAAACTTCTACTTGTGTGGCGTCTCGCATTGGGCAACTTGGATTTTGGAATTTGCAAGCGGCGTGCCTAGCCTCTGAGACGCTCTGCCGTGATAATAGCGGACCATGGCTCCGGACCTCTTGGGCCATGTGGAAGTGGCAGTTCCACTATTGCGGGAGTTTTAATGCATGACGGCGTTGTTTTGTTCCTCCATGCAACCCACCAAGGGGAATGATATACATGCACGCAGTTTAACAGCACCCACTGTGGAAATAACGAACTACCTTACCCAGAAGGGAACTTACCAATGAAACTACAAAGATGGGATATTAAAGGTCAAGTTCAATCAGCTGTAAACGACGCGCATGGCCAGTGAGCAAGGGCGTGTTGCCTGAAACCGGTATGGCAATCTGTGTTGGGGGAATGAACACGTTGACTCCTGCTCCCTCAATAAATGAAAGGAAAAACTTCTACTTGTGTGGCGTCTCGCATTGGCAACTTGGATTTTGGAATTTGCAAGCGGCGTGCCTAGCCGCTGACACGCTCTGCCGTGATAATAGCGGACCACGGCTCCGGACCCCTGGGACCATGTGGAAGTGGCACTTCCACTATTGCGGGACTTTTAATGCATGACAGCGTTGTTTTGTTCCTCCATGCAACCCACCAAGGGGAATGATATACATGCACGCAGTTTAACAGCACCCACTGTGGAAATAACGAACTACCTTACCCAGAAGGCAACTTACCAATGAAACTACAAAGACGGGATATGAAAGGTCAAGTTCAATCAGCTGTAAACGACGCGCATGGCCAGTGAGCAAGGGCGTGTTGCCCGAAACCGGTATGGCAATCTGTGTTGGGGGAATGAACACGTTGACTCCTGCTCCCTCAATAAATGAAAGGAGAAACTTCTACTTGTGTGGCGTCTCGCATTGGGCAACTTGGATTTTGGAATTTGCAAGCGGCGTGCCTAGCCGCTGACACGCTCTGCCGCGATAATAGCGGACCACGGCTCCGGACCCCTGGGGCCATGTGGAAGTGGCACTTCCACTATTGCGGGACTTTAAATGCATGACGGCGTTGTTTTGTTCCTCCATGCAACCCACCAAGGGGAATGATATACATGCACGCAGTTTAACAGCACCCACTGTGGAAATAACGAACTACCTTACCCAGAAGGCAACTTACCAATGAAACTACAAAGACGGGATATTAAAGGTCAAGTTCAATCAGCTGTAAACGACGCTTATGGCCAGTGAGCAAGGGCGTGTTGCCCGAAACCGGTATGGCAATCTGTGTTGGGGGAATGAACACGTTGACTCCTGCTCCCTCAATAAATGAAAGGAGAAACTTCTACTTGTGTAGCGTCTCGCATTAGGCAACTTGGATTTTGGAATTTGCAAGCGGCGTGCCTAGCCGCTGAGATGCTCTGCCGAGATAATAGTGGACCACGGCTGCGGACCCTGGCCTGGGGCCATGTGGAAGTGGCAGTTCCACTATTGCGGGACTTTTAATGCATGACGGCGTTGTTTTGTTCCTCCATGCAACCCACCAAGGAGAATGATATACATGCACGCAGTTTAACAGCACCCACTGTGGAAATAACTAACTACCTTACCCAGAAGGCAACTTACCAATGAAACTACAAAGATGGAATATTAAAGGTCAAGTTCAATCAGCTGTAAACGACGCGTATGGCCAGTGAGCAAGGGCGTGTTGCCCGAAACCGGTATGGCAATCTGTGTTGGGGGAATGAACACGTTGACTCCTGCTCCCTCAATAAATGAAAGGAGAAACTTCTACTTGTTTAGCGTCTCGCATTGGGCAACTTGAATTTTGGAATTTGCAAGCGGCGTGCCTAGCCGCTGAGATGCTCTGCCGCGATAATAGCGGACCACGGCTCCGGACTCCTGGGGCCATGTGGAAGTGGCAGTTCCACTATTGCGGGACTTTTAATGCATGACGGCGTTGTTTTGTTACTCCATGCAACCCACCAAGGGGAATGATATACATGCACGCAGTTTAACAGCACCCACTGTGAAAACAACGAACTACCTTACCCAGAAGGCAACTTACCAATGAAACTACAAAGACGGGATATTAAAGGTCAAGTTCAATCAGCTGTAAACAACGCGCATTGCCAGTGAGCAAGGGCGTGTTGCCCGAAACCGGTATGGCAAACTGTGTTGGGGGAATGAACACGTTGATTCCTGCTCCCTCAATAAATGAAAGGAGAAACTTCTACTTGTGTGGCGTCTCGCATTGGGCAACTTGGATTTTGGAATTTGCAAGCGGCGTGCCTAGCCGCTGAGACGCTCTGCAGCGATAATAGCGGACCACGGCTCCGGGCCCCTGGGGCCATGTGGAAGGGGCAGTTCCACGATTGCGGACTTTTAATGCATGACGGCGTTGTTTTGTTCCTCCATGCAACCCACCAAGGGGAATGCTATACATGCACGCAGTTTAACAGCACCCACTGTGGAAATAACGAACTACCTTACCCAGAAGGCAACTTACCAATGAAACTACAAAGACGGGATATTAAAGGTCAAGTTCAATCAGCTGTAAACGATGCGCATGGCCAGTGAGCAAGGGCGTGTTGCCCGAAACCGGTATGGCAATCTGTGTTGGGGGAAGGAACACGTTGACTCCTGCTCCCTCAATAAATGGAAGGAGAAACTTCTACTTTTGTGGCGTCTCGCATTGGGCAACTTGGATTTTGGAATTTGCAAGCGGCGTGCCTAGCCGCTGAGAAGCTCTGCCGCGATCATAGCGGACCACGGCTCCGGACCCCTGGGGCCATGTGGAAGGGGCAGTTCCACGATTGCGGACTTTTAATGCATGACGGCGTTGTTTTGTTCCTCCATGCAACCCACCAAGGGGAATGATATACATGCACGCAGTTTAACAGCACCCACTGTGGAAATAACGAACTACCTTACCCAGAAGGCAACTTACCAATGAAACTACAAAGACGGGATTTTAAAGGTCAAGTTCAATCAGCTGTAAACGACGCGCATGGCCAGTGGGCAAGGGCGTGTTGCCCAAAACCGGTATGGCAATCT
Organism: Triturus cristatus; assembly: GCF_964204655.1. Lineage (NCBI taxonomy): Eukaryota > Metazoa > Chordata > Amphibia > Caudata > Salamandridae > Triturus > Triturus cristatus. The sequence continues at coordinate 196,608,293 of NC_140579.1, forward strand.
GTGTTGGGGAAAGGAACACGTTGACTCCTGCTCCCTCAAAAAATGAAAGGCGAAACTTCTACTTGTGTGGTGTCTCGCATTGGGCAACTTGGATTTTGGAATTTGCAAGCGGCGTGCCTAGCCGCTGAGATGCTCTGCCGCGATAATAGCGGACCACGGCTCCGGACCCCTGGGACCATGTGGAAGTGTCAGTTCCGCTATTGCGGGACTTTTAATGCATGACGGCGTTGTTTTGTTCCTCCATGCAACCCACCAACTGGAATGATATACATGCACGCAGTTTAACAGCATCCACTGTGGAAATAACGAACTACCTTACCCAGAAGGCAACTTACCAATGAAACTACAAAGACGGGATATTAAAGGTCAAGTTCAATCAGCTGTAAACGACAAACATGGCCAGTGAGCAAGGGCGTGTTGCCCGAAACCGGTATGGCAATCTGTGGTGGGGGAATGAACACGTTGACTCCTGCTCCCTCAATAAATAAAAGGAGAAACTTCTACTTGTGTGGCGTCTCGCATTGGGCAACTTGGATCTTGGAATTTGCAAGCAGCGTGCCTAGCCTCTGAGACGCTCTGCCGTGATAATAGCGGACCATGGCTCCGGACCTCTGGGGCCATGTGGAAGTGGCAGTTCCACTATTGCGGGAGTTTTAATGCATGACGGCGTTGTTTTGTTCCTACATGCAACCCACCAAGGGGAATGATATACATGCACGCAGTTTAACAGCACCCACTGTGGAAATAACGAACTACCTTACCCAGAAGGCAACTTACCAATGAAACTACGAAGACGGGATATCAAAGGTCAAGTTCAATCAGCTGTAAACGACGCGCATGGCCAGTGAGCAAGGGCGTGTTGCCCGAAACCGGTATGGCAATCTGTGTTGGGGGAATGAACACGTTGACTCCTGCTCCCTCAATAAATGAAAGGAGAAACTTCTACTTGTGTGGCGTCTCGCATTGGGCAACTTTGATTTTGGAATTTGCAAGCGGCGTGCCTAGCCGCTGAGACGCTTTGCCGCGATAATAGCGGACCACGGCTCCGAACCCCTGGGGCCATGTGGAAGTGGCAGTTCCACTATTGCGGGACTTTTAATGCATGACGGCGTTGTTTTGTTCCTCCATGTAACCCACCAAGGGGAATGATATACATGCACGCAGTTTAACAGCACCCACTGTGGAAATAACGAACTACCTTACCCAGAAGGTAACTTACCAATGAAACTACAAAGACGGGATATCAAAGGTCAAGTTCAATCAGCTGTAAACGACGCGCATGGCCAGTGAGCAAGGGCGTGTTGCCCGAAACCGGTATGGCAATCTGTGTTGGGGGAATCAACACGTTGACTCCTGCTCCCTCAATAAATGAAAGGAGAAACTTCTACTTGTGTGGCGTCTCGCATTGGGCAAATTGGATTTTGGATTTTCAAGCGGCGTGCCTAGCCTCTGAGACGCTCTGCCGCGATAATAGCGGACCACGGCTCCGGACCCCTGGGGCCATGTGGAAGTGGCAGTTCCACTATTGCGGGACTTTTAATGCATGACGGCGTTGTTTTGTTCCTCCATGCAACCCACCAAGGGGAGTGATATACATGCACGCAGTTTAACAGCACCCACTTTGGAACTAACGAACTACCTTACCCAGAGGGCAACTTACCAATGAAACTACAAAGACGGGATATTAAAGGTCAAGTTCATTCAGCTGTAAACGACGCGCATGGCCAGTGAGCAAGGGCGTGTTGCCCGAAACCGGTATGGCAATCTGTGTTGGGGGAATGAACACGTTGACTCCTGCTCCCTCAATAAATGAAAGGAGAAACTTCTACTTGTGTGGCGTCTCGCATTGGGCAACTTGGATTTTGGAATTTGCAAGCGGCGTGCCTAGCCGCTGAGACGCTTTCCGCGATAATAGCGGACCACGGCTCCGAACCCCTGGGGCCATGTGGAAGTGGCAGTTCCACTATTGCGGGACTTTTAATGCATGACGGCGTTGTTTTGTTCCTCCATGCAACCCACCAAGGGGAATGATATACATGCACGCAGTTTAACAGCACCCACTTTGGAAATAACGAACTACCTTACCCAGTGGGCAACTTACCAATGAAACTACAAAGACGGGATATTAAAGGTCAAGTTCATTCAGCTGTAAATGACGCGCATGGCCAGTGAGCAAGGGCGTGTTGCCCGAAACAGGTATGGCAATCTGTGTTGGGGGAATGAACACGTTGACTCCTGCTCCCTCAATAAATGAAAGGAGAAAGTTCTACTTGTGTGGCGTCTCGCATTGGGCAACTTGGATTTTGGATTTTCAAGCGGCGTGCCTAGCCTCTGAGACGCTCTGCCGCGATAATAGCGGACCACGGCTCCGGACCCCTGGGGCCATGTGGAAGTGGCAGTTCCACTATTTCGGGACTTTTAATGCATGGCGGCGTTGTTTTGTTCCTCCATGCAACCCACCAAGGGGAGTGATATACATGCACGCAGTTTAACAGCACCCACTTTGGAAATAACGAACTACCTTACCCAGAGGGCAACTTACCAATGAAACTACAAAGACGGGATATTAAAGGTCAAGTTCATTCAGCTGTAAACGACGCGCATGGCCAGTGAGCAAGGGCGTGTTGCCCGAAACCGGTATGGCAATCTGTGTTGGGGGAATGAACACGTTGACTCCTGCTCCCTCAATAAATGAAAGGAGAAACTTCTACTTGTGTGGCGTCTCGCATTGGGCAACTTGGATTTTGGAATTTGCAAGCGGCGTGCCTAGCCGCTGAGACGCTTTGCCGCGATAATAGCGGACCATGGCTCCGAACCCCTGGGGCCATGTGGAAGTGGCAGTTCCACTATTGCGGGACTTTTAATGCATGACGGCGTTGTTTTGTTCCTCCATGCAACCCACCAAGGGGAATGATATACATGCATGCAGTTTAACAGCACCCACTGTGGAAATAACGAACTACCTTACCCAGAAGGCAACTTACCAATGAAACTACGAAGACGGGATATCAAAGGTCAAGTTCAATCAGCTGTAAACGACGCGCATGGCCAGTGAGCAAGGGCGTGTTGCCCGAAACAGGTATGGCAATCTGTGTTGGAGGAATGAACACGTTGACTCCTGCTCCCTCAATAAATGAAAGGAGAAAGTTCTACTTGTGTGGCGTCTCGCATTGGGCAACTTGGATTTTGGAATTTGCAAGTGGCGTGCCTAGCCGCTGAGGCGCTCTGCCGCGATAATAGCGGACCACGGCTCCGGACCCCTGGGGCCATGTGGAAGTGGCAGTTCCACTATTGCGGGACTTTTAATGCATGATGGCGTTGTTTTGTTCCTCCATGCAACCCACCAAGGGGAGTGATATACATGCACGCAGTTTAACAGCACCCACTTTGGAAATAACGAACTACCTTACCCAGTGGGCAACTTACCAATGAAACTACAAAGACGGGATATTAAAGGTCAAGTTCATTCAGCTGTAAATGACGCGCATGGCCAGTGAGCAAGGGCGTGTTGCCCGAAACAGGTATGGCAATCTGTGTTGGGGGAATGAACACGTTGACTCCTGCTCCCTCAATAAATGAAAGGAGAAAGTTCTACTTGTGTGGCGTCTCGCATTGGGCAACTTGGATTTTGGATTTTCAAGCGGCGTGCCTAGCCTCTGAGACGCTCTGCCGCGATAATAGCGGACCACGGCTCCGGACCCCTGGGGCCATGTGGAAGTGGCAGTTCCACTATTTCGGGACTTTTAATGCATGACGGCATTGTTTTGTTCCTCCATGCAACCCACCAAGGGGAGTGATATACATGCACGCAGTTTAACAGCACCCACTTTGGAAATAACGAACTACCTTACCCAGAGGGCAACTTATCAATGAAACTACAAAGACGGGATATTAAAGGTCAAGTTCATTCAGCTGTAAACGACGCGCATGGCCAGTGAGCAAGGGCGTGTTGCCCGAAACCGGTATGGCAATCTGTGTTGGGGGGAATGAACACGTTGACTCCTGCTCCCTCAATAAATGAAAGGAGAAACTTCTACTTGTGTGGCGTCTCGCATTGGGCAACTTGGATTTTGGAATTTGCAAGCGGCGTGCCTAGCCGCTGAGACGCTTTGCCGCGATAATAGCGGACCACGGCTCCGAACCCCTGGGGCCATGTGGAAGTGGCAGTTCCACTATTGCCGGACTTTTAATGCATGACGGCGTTGTTTTGTTCCTCCATGCAACCCACCAAGGGGAATGATATACATGCACGCAGTTTAACAGCACCCACTGTGGAAATAACGAACTACCTTACCCAGAAGGCAACTTACCAATGAAACTACGAAGACGGGATATCAAAGGTCAAGTTCAATCAGCTGTAAACGACGCGCATGGCCAGTGAGCAAGGGCGTGTTGCCCGAAACCGGTATGGCAATCTGTGTTGGGGGAATGAACACGTTGACTCCTGCTCCCTCAATAAATGAAAGGAGAAACTTCTACTTGTGTGGCGTCTCGCATTGGGCAACTTGGATTTTGGATTTTCAAGCGGTGTGCCTAGCCTCTGAGACGCTCTGCCGCGATAATAGCGGACCACGGCTCCGGACCCCTGGGGCCATGTGGAAGTGGCAGTTCCACTATTGCGGGACTTTTAATGCATGACGCCGTTGTTTTGTTCCTCCATGCAACCCACCAAGGGGAATGATATACATGCACGCAGTTTAACAGCACCCACTGTGGAAATAACGAACTACCTTACCCAGAGGGCAACTTACCAATGAAACTACAAAGACGGGATATTAAAGGTCAAGTTCATTCAGCTGTAAACGATGCGCATGGCCAGTGAGCAAGGGCGTGTTGCCCGAAACAGGTATGGCAATCTGTGTTGGGGGAATGAACACGTTGACTCCCGCTCCCTCAATAAATGAAAGGAGAAAGTTCTACTTGTGTGGCGTCTCGCATTGGGCAACTTGGATTTTGGAATTTGCAAGTGGCGTGCCTAGCCGCTGAGGCGCTCTGCCGCGATAATAGCGGACCACGGCTCCGAACCCCTGGGGCCATGTGGAAGTGGCAGTTCCACTATTGCGGGACTTTTAATGCATGACGGCGTTGTTTTGTTACTCCATGCAACCCACCAAGGGGAATGATATACATGCACGCAGTTTAACAGCACCCACTGTGGAAACAACGAACTACCTTACCCAGAAGGCAACTTACCAATGAAACTACAAAGACGGGATATTAAAGGTCAAGTTCAATCAGCTGTAAACAACGCGCATTGCCAGTGAGCAAGGGAGTGTTGCCCGAAACCGGTATGGCAAACTGTGTTGGGGGAATGAACACGTTGATTCCTGCTCCCTCAATAAATGAAAGGAGAAACTTCTACTTGTGTGGCGTCTCGCATTGGGCAACTTGGATTTTGGAATTTGCAAGCGGCGTGCCTAGCCGCTGAGACGCTCTGCAGCGATAATAGCGGACCACGGCTCCGGGCCCCTGGGGCCATGTGGAAGGGGCAGTTCCACGATTGCGGACTTTTAATGCATGACGGCGTTGTTTTGTTCCTCCATGCAACCCACCAAGGGGAATGCTATACATGCACGCAGTTTAACAGCACCCACTGTGGAAATAACGAACTACCTTACCCAGAAGGCAACTTACCAATGAAATTACAAAGACGGGATATTAAAGGTCAAGTTCAATCAGCTGTAAACGACGCGCATGGCCAGTGAGCAAGGGCGTGTTGCCCGAAACCGGTATGGCAATCTGTGTTGGGGGAAGGAACACGTTGACTCCTGCTCCCTAAATAAATGAAAGGAGAAACTTCTACTTTTGTGGCGTCTCGCATTGGGCAACTTGGATTTTGGAATTTGCAAGCCGCGTGCCTAGCCGCTGAGAAGCTCTGCCGCGATAATAGCGGACCACGGCTCCGGACCCCTGGGGCCATGTGGAAGTGGCAGTTCCACTATTGCGGGACTTTTAATGCATGACGGCGTTGTTTTGTTCCTCCATGCAACCCATCAAGGGGAATGATATACATGCACGCAGTTTAACAGCACCCACTGTGGAAATAACGAACTACTTTACCCAGAAGGCAACTTACCAATGAAACTACAAAGACGTGATATTAAAGGTCAAGTTCAATCAGCTGTAAACGATGCGCATGGCCAGTGAGCAAGGGCGTATTGCCCGAAACCGGTATGGCAATCTGTGTTGGGGGAATGAACACGTTGACTCCTGCTCCCTCAATAAATGAAAGGAGAAACTTCACTTGTGTGGCGTCTCGCATTGGGCAACTTGGATTTTGGAATTTGCAAGCGGCGTGATTAGCCGCGGAGACGCTCTGCCGCGATAATAGCGGACCACGGCTCCGGACCCCTGGGGCCATGTGGAAGTGGCAGTTCCACTATTGCTGGACTTTTAATGCATGACGGCGTTGTTTTGTTCCTCCATGCAACCCACCAACTGGAATGATATACATGCACGCAGTTTAACAGCACCCACTGTGGAAATAACGAACTACCTTACCCAGAAGGCAACTTACCAATGAAACTACAAAGACGGGATATTAAAGGTCAAGTTCAATCAGCTGTAAACGACGCGCATGGCCAGTGGGCAAGGGCGTGTTGCCCGAAACCGGTATGGCAATCTGTGTTGGGGGAATGAACACGTTGACTCCTGCTCCCTCAACAAATGAAAGGCGAAACTTCTACTTGTGTGGCGTCTCGCATTGGGCAACTTGGATTTTGGAATTTGCAAGTGGGGTGCCTAGCGGCTGAGATGCTCTGCCGCGATGATAGCGGACCACGGCTCCGGACCCCTGGGACCATGTGGAAGTGGCAGTTCCACTATTGCGGGACTTTTAATGCATGACGGCGTTGTTTTGTTCCTCCATGCAACCCACCAAGGGGAATGATATACATGGACGCAGTTTAACAGCACCCACTGTGGTGATAACGAACTACCTTACCCAGGAGGCAACTTACCAATGAAACTACAAAGACGGGATATTAAAGGTCAAGTTCAATCAGCTGTAAACAACGCGCATGGCCAGTGAGCAAGGGCGTGTTGCCCGATACCGGTATGGCAATCTGTGTTGGGGGAATGAACACGTTGATTCCTGCTCCCTCAATAAATGAAAGGAGAAACTTCTACTTGTGTGGCGTCTCGCATTGGGCAACGTGGATTTTGGAATTTGCAAGCGGCGTGCCTAGCCGCTGAGACGCTTTGCCGCGATAATAGCGGACCACGGCTCCGGACCCCTGGGGCCATGTGGAAGGGGCAGTTCCACGATTGCGGACTTTTAATGCATGACGGCGTTGTTTTGTTCCTCCATGCAACCCACCAAGGGGAATGATATACACGCACGCAGTTTAACAGCACCCACTGTGGTGATAACGAACTACCTTACCCAGGAGGCAACTTACCAATGAAACTACAAAGACGGGATATTAAAGGTCAAGTTCAATCAGCTGTAAACAACGCGCATGGCCAGTGAGCAAGGGCGTGTTGCCCGATACCGGTATGGCAATCTGTGTTGGGGGAATGAACACGTTGATTCCTGCTCCCTCAATAAATGAAAGGAGAAACTTCTACTTGTGTGGCGTCTCGCATTGGGCAACTTGGATTTTGGAATTTGCAAGCGGCGTGCCTAGCCGCTGAGACGCTTTGCCGCGATAATAGCGGACCACGGCTCCGGACCCCTGGGGCCATGTGGAAGGGGCAGTTCCACGATTGCGGACTTTTAATGCATGACGGCGTTGTTTTGTTCCTCCATGCAACCCACCAAGGGGAATGATATACATGCACGCAGTTTAACAGCACCCACTGTGGAAATAACGAACTACCTTACCCAGAAGGCAACTTACCAATGAAACTACAAAGACGGGATATTAAAGGTCAAGTTCAATCAGCTGTAAATGACGCGCATGGCCAGTGAGCTAGGGCGTGTTGCCCGAAACCTGTATGGCAATCTGTGTTGGGGGAAGGAACACGTTGACTCCTGCTCCCTCAATAAATGAAAGGAGAAACTTCCACTTTTGTGGCGTCTCGCATTGGGCAACTTGGATTTTGGAATTTGCAAGCGGCGTGCCTAGCCGCTGAGAAGCTCTGCCGCGATAATAGCGGACCACGGCTCCGGACCCCTGGGGCCATGTGGAAGTGGCAGTTCCACTATTGCGGGACTTTTAATGCATGACGGCGTTGTTTTGTTCCTCCATGCAACCCACCAAGGGGAATGATATACATGCACGCAGTTTAACAGCACCCACTGTGGAAATAACAAACTACTTTACCCAGAAGGCAACTTACCAATGAAACTACAAAGACGGGATATTAAAGGTCAAGTACAATCAGCTGTAAACGACGCGCATGGCCAGTGAGCAAGGGCGTGTTGCCCGAAACCGGTATGGCAATCTGTGTTGGGGGAATGAACACGTTGACTTCTACTCCCTCAATAAATGAAAGGAGAAACTTCTACTTGTGTGGCGTCTCGCATTGGGCAACTTGGATTTTGGAATTTGCAAGCGGCGTGCCTAGCCGCTGAGACGCCCTGCCGCGATAATAGCGGACCACGGCTCCGGACCCCTGGGGCCATGTGGAAGTGGCAGTTCCACTATTGCGGGACTTTTAATGCATGACGGCGTTGTTTTGTTCCTCCATGCAACCCACCAACTGGAATGATATACATGCACGCAGTTTAACAGCATCCACTGTGGAAATAACGAACTACCTTACCCAGAAGGCAACTTACCAATGAAACTACAAAGACGGGATATTAAAGTTCAAGTACAATCAGCTGTAAACGACGCGCATGGCCAGTGAGCAAGGGCGTGTTGCCCGAAACCGGTATGGCAATCTGTGTTGGGGGAATGAACACGTTGACTCCTGCTCCCTCAATAAATGAAAGGAGAAACTTCTACTTGTGTGGCGTCTCGTATTGGGCAACTTGGATTTTGGATTTTGGATTTTCAAGCGGCGTGCCTAGCCTCTGAGACGCTCTGCCGCGATAATAGCGGACCACGGCTCCGGACCCCTGGGGCCATGTGGAAGTGGCAGTTCCACTATTGCGGGACTTTTAATGCATGACGGCGTTGTTTTGTTCTTCCATGCAACCCACCAAGGGGAATGATATACATGCACGCAGTTTAACAGCACCCACTGTGGAAATAACGAACTTCCTTACCCAGAAGGCAACTTACCAATGAAACTACAAAGACGGGATATTAAAGGTCAAGTTCAATCAGCTGTAAACGACGCGCATGGCCAGTGAGCAAGGGCGTGTTGCCCGAAACCGGTATGGCAATCTGTGTTGGGGGAATGAACACGTTGACTCCTGCTCCCTCAATAAATGAAAGGAGAAACTTCTACTTGTGTGGCGTCTCGCATTGGGCAACTTGGATTTTGGAATTTGCAAGCAGCGTGCCTAGCCGCTGAGACGCTCTGCCGCGATAATAGCGGACCATGGCTCCGGACTCCTGGGGCCATGTGGAAGTGGTAGTTCCACTATTGCGGGACTTTTAATGCATGACGGCGTTGTTTTGTTCCTCCATGCAACCCACCAAGGGGAATGATATACATGCACACAGTTTAACAGCACCCACTGTGGAAATAACGAACTACCTTACCCAGAAGGCAACTTACCAATGAAACTACAAAGACGGGATATTAAAGGTCAAGTTCAATCAGCTGTAAACAACGCGCATGGCCAGTGAGCAAGGGCGTGTTGCCCGAAACCGGTATGGCAAGCTGTGTTGGGGGAATGAACACGTTGACTCCTGCTCCCTCAATAAATGAAAGGAGAAACTTCTACTTGTGTGGCGTCTCGCATTGGGCAACTTGGATTTTGGAATTTGCAAGCGGCGTGCCTAGCCTCTGAGACGCTCTGCCGTGATAATAGCGGACCATGGCTCCGGACCTCTTGGGCCATGTGGAAGTGGCAGTTCCACTATTGCGGGAGTTTTAATGCATGACGGCGTTGTTTTGTTCCTCCATGCAACCCACCAAGGGGAATGATATACATGCACGCAGTTTAACAGCACCCACTGTGGAAATAACGAACTACCTTACCCAGAAGGGAACTTACCAATGAAACTACAAAGATGGGATATTAAAGGTCAAGTTCAATCAGCTGTAAACGACGCGCATGGCCAGTGAGCAAGGGCGTGTTGCCTGAAACCGGTATGGCAATCTGTGTTGGGGGAATGAACACGTTGACTCCTGCTCCCTCAATAAATGAAAGGAAAAACTTCTACTTGTGTGGCGTCTCGCATTGGGCAACTTGGATTTTGGAATTTGCAAGCGGCGTGCTTAGCCGCTGACACGCTCTGCCGCGATAATAGCGGACCACGGCTCCGGACCCCTGGGACCATGTGGAAGTGGCACTTCCACTATTGCGGGACTTTTAATGCATGACAGCGTTGTTTTGTTCCTCCATGCAACCCACCAAGGGGAATGATATACATGCACGCAGTTTAACAGCACCCACTGTGGAAATAACAAACTACCTTACCCAGAAGGCAACTTACCAATGAAACTACAAAGACGGGATATGAAAGGTCAAGTTCAATCAGCTGTAAACGACGCGCATGGCCAGTGAGCAAGGGCGTGTTGCCCGAAACCGGTATGGCAATCTGTGTTGGGGGAATGGACACGTTGACTCCTGCTCCCTCAATAAATGAAAGGAGAAACTTCTACTTGTGTGGCGTCTCGCATTGGGCAACTTGGATTTTGGAATTTGCAAGCGGCGTGCCTAGCCGCTGACACGCTCTGCCGCGATAATAGCGGACCACGGCTCCGGACCCCTGGGGCCATGTGGAAGTGGCACTTCCACTATTGCGGGACTTTAAATGCATGATGGCGTTGTTTTGTTCCTCCATGCAACCCACCAAGGGGAATGATATACATGCACGCAGTTTAACAGCACCCACTGTGGAAATAACGAACTACCTTACCCAGAAGGCAACTTACCAATGAAACTACAAAGACGGGATATTAAAGGTCAAGTTCAATCAGCTGTAAACGACGCTTATGGCCAGTGAGCAAGGGCGTGTTGCCCGAAACCGGTATGGCAATCTGTGTTGGGGGAATGAACACGTTGACTCCTGCTCCCTCAATAAATGAAAGGAGAAACTTCTACTTGTGTAGCGTCTCGCATTAGGCAACTTGGATTTTGGAATTTGCAAGCGGCGTGCCTAGCCGCTGAGATGCTCTGCCGAGATAATAGTGGACCACGGCTCCGGACCCCTGGGGCCATGTGGAAGTGGCAGTTCCACTATTGCGGGACTTTTAATGCATGACGGCGTTGTTTTGTTCCTCCATGCAACCCACCAATGAGAATGATATACATGCACGCAGTTTAACAGCACCCACTGTGGAAATAACTAACTACCTTACCCAGAAGGCAACTTACCAATGAAACTACAAAGATGGAATATTAAAGGTCAAGTTCAATCAGCTGTAAACGACGCGTATGGCCAGTGAGCAAGGGTGTGTTGCCCGAAACCGGTATGGCAATCTGTGTTGGGGGAATGAACACGTTGACTCCTGCTCCCTCAATAAATGAAAGGAGAAACTTCTACTTGTTTAGCGTCTCGCATTGGGCAACTTGAATTTTGGAATTTGCAAGCGGCGTGCCTAGCCGCTGAGATGCTCTGCCGCGATAATAGCGGACCACGGCTCCGGACTCCTGGGGCCATGTGGAAGTGGCAGTTCCACTATTGCGGGACTTTTAATGCATGACGGCGTTGATTTGTTACTCCATGCAACCCACCAAGGGGAATGATATACATGCACGCAGTTTAACAGCACCCACTGTGGAAACAACTAACTACCTTACCCAGAAGGCAACTTACCAATGAAACTACAAAGACGGGATATTAAAGGTCAAGTTCAATCAGCTGTAAACAACGCGCATTGCCAGTGAGCAAGGGCGTGTTGCCCGAAACCGGTATGGCAAACTGTGTTGGGGGAATGAACACGTTGATTCCTGCTCCCTCAATAAATGAAAGGAGAAACTTCTACTTGTGTGGCGTCTCGCATTGGGCAACTTGGATTTTGGAATTTGCAAGCGGCGTGCCTAGCCGCTGAGACGCTCTGCAGCGATAATAGCGGACCACGGCTCCGGGCCCCTGGGGCCATGTGGAAGGGGCAGTTCCACGATTGCGGACTTTTAATGCATGACGGCGTTGTTTTGTTCCTCCATGCAACCCACCAAGGGGAATGCTATACATGCACGCAGTTTAACAGCACCCACTGTGGAAATAACAAACTACCTTACCCAGAAGGCAACTTACCAATGAAACTACAAAGACGGGATATTAAAGGTCAAGTTCAATCAGCTGTAAACGACGAGCATGGCCAGTGAGCAAGGGCGTGTTGCCCGAAACCGGTATGGCAATCTGTGTTGGGGGAAGGAACACGTTGACTCCTGCTCCCTCGATAAATGGAAGGAGAAACTTCTACTTTTGTGGCGTCTCGCATTGGGCAACTTGGATTTTGGAATTTGCAAGCGGCGTGCCTAGCCGCTGAGAAGCTCTGCCGCGATAATAGCGGACCACGGCTCCGGACCCCTGGGGCCATGTGGAAGGGGCAGTTCCACGATTGCGGACTTTTAATGCATGACGGCGTTGTTTTGTTCCTCCATGCAACCCACCAAGGGGAATGATATACATGCACGCAGTTTAACAGCACCCACTGTGGAAATAACGAACTACCTTACCCAGAAGGCAACTTACCAATGAAACTACAAAGACGGGATATTAAAGGTCAAGTTCAATCAGCTGTAAACGACGCGCATGGCCAGTGGGCAAGGGCGTGTTGCCCGAAACCGGTATGGCAATCTGTGTTGGGGGAATGAACACGTTGACTCCTGCTCCCTCAACAAATGAAAGGCGAAACTTCTACTTGTGTGGTGTCTCGCATTGGGCAACTTGAATTTTGGAATTTGCAAGCGGCGTGCCTAGCCGCTGAGATGCTCTGCCGCGATAATAGCGGACCACGGCTCCGGACCCCTGGGACCATGTGGAAGTGGCAGTTCCGCTATTGCGGGACTTTTAATGCATGACGGCGTTGTTCTGTTGCTCCATGCAACCCACCAACTGGAATGATATACATGCACGCAGTTTAACAGCATCCACTGTGGAAATAACGAACTACCTTACCCAGAAGGCAACTTACCAATGAAACTACAAAGACGGGATATTAAAGGTCAAGTTCAATCAGCTGTAAACGACAAACATGGCCAGTGAGCAAGGGCGTGTTGCCCGAAACCGGTATGGCAATCTGTGGTGGGGGAATGAACACGTTGACTCCTGCTCCCTCAATAAATAAAAGGAGAAACTTCTACTTGTGTGGCGTCTCGCATTGGGCAACTTGGATCTTGGAATTTGCAAGCAGCGTGCCTAGCCTCTGAGACGCTCTGCCGCGATAATAGCGGACCATGGCTCCGGACCTCTGGGGCCATGTGGAAGTGGCAGTTCCACTATTGCGGGAGTTTTAATGCATGACGGCGTTGTTTTGTTCCTACATGCAACCCACCAAGGGGAAAAATATACATGCACGCAGTTTAACAGCACCCACTGTGGAAATAACAAACTACCTTACCCAGAAGGCAACTTACCAATGAAACTACGAAGACGGGATATCAAAGGTCAAGTTCAATCAGCTGTAAACGACGCGCATGGCCAGTGAGCAAGGGCGTGTTGCCCGAAACCGGTATGGCAATCTGTGTTGGGGGAATGAACACGTTGACTCCTGCTCCCTCAATAAATGAAAGGAGAAACTTCTACTTGTGTGGCGTCTCGCATTGGGCAACTTGGATTTTGGATTTTCAAGCGGTGTGCCTAGCCTCTGAGAAGCTCTGCCGCGATAATAGCGGACCACGGCTCCGGACCCCTGGGGCCATGTGGAAGTGGCAGTTCCACTATTGCGGGACTTTTAATGCATGACGCCCTTGTTTTGTTCCTCAATGCAACCCACCAAGGGGAATGATATACATGCACGCAGTTTAACAGCACCCACTGTGGAAATAACGAACTACCTTACCCAGAGGGCAACTTACCAATGAAACTACAAAGACGGGATATTAAAGGTCAAGTTCATTCAGCTGTAAACGACGCGCATGGCCAGTGAGCAAGGGCGTGTTGCCCGAAACCGGTATGGCAATCTGTGTTGGGGGAATGAACACGTTGACTCCTGCTCCCTCAATAAATGAAAGGAGAAACTTCTACTTGTGTGGCGTCTCGCATTGGGCAACTTTGATTTTGGAATTTGCAAGCGGCGTGCCTAGCCGCTGAGACGCTTTGCCGCGATAATAGCGGACCACGGCTCCGAACCCCTGGGGCCATGTGGAAGTGGCAGTTCCACTATTGCGGGACTTTTAATGCATGACGGCGTTGTTTTGTTCCTCCATGTAACCCACCAAGGGGAATGATATACATGCACGCAGTTTAACAGCACCCACTGTGGAAATAACGAACTACCTTACCCAGAAGGTAACTTACCAATGAAACTACAAAGACGGGATATCAAAGGTCAAGTTCAATCAGCTGTAAACGACGCGCATGGCCAGTGAGCAAGGGCGTGTTGCCCGAAACCGGTATGGCAATCTGTGTTGGGTTAATCAACACGTTGACTCCTGCTCCCTCAATAAAGGAAAGGAGAAAGTTCTACTTGTGTGGCGTCTCGCATTGGGCAAATTGGATTTTGGATTTTCAAGCGGCGTGCCTAGCCTCTGAGACGCTCTGCCGCGATAATAGCGGACCACGGCTCCGGACCCCTGGGGCCATGTGGAAGTGGCAGTTCCACTATTGCGGGACTTTTAATGCATGACGGCGTTGTTTTGTTCCTCCATGCAACCCACCAAGGGGAATGATATACATGCATGCAGTTTAACAGCACCCACTGTGGAAATAACAAACTACTTTACCCAGAAGGCAACTTACCAATGAAACTACAAAGACGGGATATTAAAGGTCAAGTACAATCAGCTGTAAACGACGCGCATGGCCAGTGAGCAAGGGCGTGTTGCCCGAAACCGGTATGGCAATCTGTGTTGGGGGAATGAACACGTTGACTTCTACTCCCTCAATAAATGAAAGGAGAAACTTCTACTTGTGTGGCGTCTCGCATTGGGCAACTTGGATTTTGGAATTTGCAAGCGGCGTGCCTAGCCGCTGAGACGCCCTGCCGCGATAATAGCGGACCACGGCTCCGGACCCCTGGGGCCATGTGGAAGTGGCAGTTCCACTATTGCGGGACTTTTAATGCATGACGGCGTTGTTTTGTTCCTCCATGCAACCCACCAACTGGAATGATATACATGCACGCAGTTTAACAGCATCCACTGTGGAAATAACGAACTACCTTACCCAGAAGGCAACTTACCAATGAAACTACAAAGACGGGATATTAAAGTTCAAGTACAATCAGCTGTAAACGACGCGCATGGCCAGTGAGCAAGGGCGTGTTGCCCGAAACCGGTATGGCAATCTGTGTTGGGGGAATGAACACGTTGACTCCTGCTCCCTCAATAAATGAAAGGAGAAACTTCTACTTGTGTGGCGTCTCGTATTGGGCAACTTGGATTTTGGATTTTGGATTTTCAAGCGGCGTGCCTAGCCTCTGAGACGCTCTGCTGCGATAATAGCGTACCACGGATCCGGACCCCTGTGGCCATGTGGAAGTGGCAGCTCCACTATTGCGGGACTTTTAATGCATGACGGCGTTGTTTTGTTCTTCCATGCAACCCACCAAGGGGAATGATATACATGCACGCAGTTTAACAGCACCCACTGTGGAAATAACGAACTTCCTTACCCAGAAGGCAACTTACCAATGAAACTACAAAGACGGGATATTAAAGGTCAAGTTCAATCAGCTGTAAACGACGCGCATGGCCAGTGAGCAAGGGCGTGTTGCCCGAAACCGGTATGGCAATCTGTGTTGGGGGAATGAACACGTTGACTCCTGCTCCCTTAATAAATGAAAGGAGAAACTTCTACTTGTGTGGCGTCTCGCATTGGGCAACTTGGATTTTGGAATTTGCAAGCAGCGTGCCTAGCCGCTGAGACGCTCTGCTGCGATAATAGCGGACCATGGCTCCGGACCCCTGGGGCCATGTGGAAGTGGTAGTTCCACTATTGCGGGACTTTTAATGCATGACGGCGTTGTTTTGTTCCTCCATGCAACCCACCAAGGGGAATGATATACATGCACACAGTTTAACAGCACCCACTGTGGAAATAACGAACTACCTTACCCAGAAGGCAACTTACCAATGAAACTACAAAGACGGGATATTAAAGGTCAAGTTCAATCAGCTGTAAACAACGCGCATGGCCAGTGAGCAAGGGCGTGTTGCCCGAAACCGGTATGGCAAGCTGTGTTGGGGGAATGAACACGTTGACTCCTGCTCCCTCAATAAATGAAAGGAGAAACTTCTACTTGTGTGGCGTCTCGCATTGGGCAACTTGGATTTTGGAATTTGCAAGCGGCGTGCCTAGCCTCTGAGACGCTCTGCCGTGATAATAGCGGACCATGGCTCCGGACCTCTTGGGCCATGTGGAAGTGGCAGTTCCACTATTGCGGGAGTTTTAATGCATGACGGCGTTGTTTTGTTCCTCCATGCAACCCACCAAGGGGAATGATATACATGCACGCAGTTTAACAGCACCCACTGTGGAAATAACAAACTACCTTACCCAGAAGGGAACTTACCAATGAAACTACAAAGATGGGATATTAAAGGTCAAGTTCAATCAGCTGTAAACGACGCGCATGGCCAGTGAGCAAGGGCGTGTTGCCTGAAACCGGTATGGCAATCTGTGTTGGGGGAATGAACACGTTGACTCCTGCTCCCTCAATAAATGAAAGGAAAAACTTCTACTTGTGTGGCGTCTCGCATTGGGCAACTTGGATTTTGGAATTTGCAAGCGGCGTGCCTAGCCGCTGACACGCTCTGCCGCGATAATAGCGGACCACGGCTCCGGACCCCTGGGACCATGTGGAAGTGGCACTTCCACTATTGCGGTACTTTTAATGCATGACAGCGTTGTTTTGTTCCTCCATGCAACCCACCAAGGGGAATGATATACATGCACGCAGTTTAACAGCACCCACTGTGGAAATAACGAACTACCTTACCCAGAAGGCAACTTACCAATGAAACTACAAAGACGGGATATGAAAGGTCAAGTTCAATCAGCTGTAAACGACGCGCATGGCCAGTGAGCAAGGGCGTGTTGCCCGAAACCGGTATGGCAATCTGTGTTGTGGGAATGAACACGTTGACTCCTGCTCCCTCAATAAATGAAAGGAGAAACTTCTACTTGTGTGGCGTCTCGCATTGGGCAACTTGGATTTTGGAATTTGCAAGCGGCGTGCCTAGCCGCTGACACGCTCTGCCGCGATAATAGCGGACCACGGCTCCGGACCCCTGGGGCCATGTGGAAGTGGCACTTCCACTATTGCGGGACTTTAAATGCATGACGGCGTTGTTTTGTTCCTCCATGTAACCCACCAAGGGGAATGATATACATGCACGCAGTTTAACAGCACCCACTGTGGAAATAACGAACTACCTTACCCAGAAGGTAACTTACCAATGAAACTACAAAGACGGGATATCAAAGGTCAAGTTCAATCAGCTGTAAACGACGCGCATGGCCAGTGAGCAAGGGCGTGTTGCCCGAAACCGGTATGGCAATCTGTGTTGGGTTAATCAACACGTTGACTCCTGCTCCCTCAATAAATGAAAGGAGAAACTTCTACTTGTGTGGCGTCTCGCATTGGGCAAATTGGATTTTGGATTTTCAAGCGGCGTGCCTAGCCTCTGAGACGCTCTGCCGCGATAATAGCGGACCACGGCTCCGGACCCCTGGGGCCATGTGGAAGTGGCAGTTCCACTATTGCGGGACTTTTAATGCATGACGGCGTTGTTTTGTTCCTCCATGCAACCCACCAAGGGGAATGATATACATGCACGCAGTTTAACAGCACCCACTGTGGAAATAACAAACTACTTTACCCAGAAGGCAACTTACCAATGAAACTACAAAGACGGGATATTAAAGGTCAAGTACAATCAGCTGTAAACGACGCGCATGGCCAGTGAGCAAGGGCGTGTTGCCCGAAACCGGTATGGCAATCTGTGTTGGGCGAATGAACACGTTGACTTCTACTCCCTCAATAAATGAAAGGAGAAACTTCTACTTGTGTGGCGTCTCGCATTGGGCAACTTGGATTTTGGAATTTGCAAGCGGCGTGCCTAGCCGCTGAGACGCCCTGCCGCGATAATAGCGGACCACGGCTCCGGACCCCTGGGGCCATGTGGAAGTGGCAGTTCCACTATTGCGGGACTCTTAATGCATGACGGCGTTGTTTTGTTCCTCCATGCAACCCACCAACTGGAATGATATACATGCACGCAGTTTAACAGCATCCACTGTGGAAATAACGAACTACCTTACCCAGAAGGCAACTTACCAATGAAACTACAAAGACGGGATATTAAAGTTCAAGTACAATCAGCTATAAACGACGCGCATGGCCAGTGAGCAAGGGCGTGTTGCCCGAAACCGGTATGGCAATCTGTGTTGGGGGAATGAACACGTTGACTCCTGCTCCCTCAATAAATGAAAGGAGAAACTTCTACTTGTGTGGCGTCTCGTATTGGGCAACTTGGATTTTGGATTTTGGATTTTCAAGCGGCGTGCCTAGCCTCTGAGACGCTCTGCTGCGATAATAGCGTACCACGGATCCGGACCCCTGTGGCCATGTGGAAGTGGCAGTTCCACTATTGCGGGACTTTTAATGCATGACGGCGTTGTTTTGTTCTTCCATGCAACCCACCAAGGGGAATGATATACATGCACGCAGTTTAACAGCACCCACTGTGGAAATAACGAACTTCCTTACCCAGAAGGCAACTTACCAATGAAACTACAAAGACGGGATATTAAAGGTCAAGTTCAATCAGCTGTAAACGACGCGCATGGCCAGTGAGCAAGGGCGTGTTGCCCGAAACCGGTATGGCAATCTGTGTTGGGGGAATGAACACGTTGACTCCTGCTCCCTCAATAAATGAAAGGAGAAACTTCTACTTGTGTGGCGTCTCGCATTGGGCAACTTGGATTTTGGAATTTGCAAGCAGCGTGCCTAGCCGCTGAGACGCTCTGCCGCGATAATAGCGGACCATGGCTCCGGACCCCTGGGGCCATGTGGAAGTGGTAGTTCCACTATTGCGGGACTTTTAATGCATGACGGCATTGTTTTGTTCCTCCATGCAACCCACCAAGGGGAATGATATACATGCACACAGTTTAACAGCACCCACTGTGGAAATAACGAACTACCTTACCCAGAAGGCAACTTACCAATGAAACTACAAAGACGGGATATTAAAGGTCAAGTTCAATCAGCTGTAAACAACGCGCATGGCCAGTGAGCAAGGGCGTGTTGCCCGAAACCGGTATGGCAAGCTGTGTTGGGGGAATGAACACGTTGACTCCTGCTCCCTCAATAAATGAAAGGAGAAACTTCTACTTGTGTGGCGTCTCGCATTGGGCAACTTGGATTTTGGAATTTGCAAGCGGCGTGCCTAGCCTCTGAGACGCTCTGCCGTGATAATAGCGGACCATGGCTCCGGACCTCTTGGGCCATGTGGAAGTGGCAGTTCCACTATTGCGGGAGTTTTAATGCATGACGGCGTTGTTTTGTTCCTCCATGCAACCCACCAAGGGGAATGATATACATGCACGCAGTTTAACAGCACCCACTGTGGAAATAACGAACTACCTTACCCAGAAGGGAACTTACCAATGAAACTACAAAGATGGGATATTAAAGGTCAAGTTCAATCAGCTGTAAACGACGCGCATGGCCAGTGAGCAAGGGCGTGTTGCCTGAAACCGGTATGGCAATCTGTGTTGGGGGAATGAACACGTTGACTCCTGCTCCCTCAATAAATGAAAGGAAAAACTTCTACTTGTGTGGCGTCTCGCATTGGCAACTTGGATTTTGGAATTTGCAAGCGGCGTGCCTAGCCGCTGACACGCTCTGCCGTGATAATAGCGGACCACGGCTCCGGACCCCTGGGACCATGTGGAAGTGGCACTTCCACTATTGCGGGACTTTTAATGCATGACAGCGTTGTTTTGTTCCTCCATGCAACCCACCAAGGGGAATGATATACATGCACGCAGTTTAACAGCACCCACTGTGGAAATAACGAACTACCTTACCCAGAAGGCAACTTACCAATGAAACTACAAAGACGGGATATGAAAGGTCAAGTTCAATCAGCTGTAAACGACGCGCATGGCCAGTGAGCAAGGGCGTGTTGCCCGAAACCGGTATGGCAATCTGTGTTGGGGGAATGAACACGTTGACTCCTGCTCCCTCAATAAATGAAAGGAGAAACTTCTACTTGTGTGGCGTCTCGCATTGGGCAACTTGGATTTTGGAATTTGCAAGCGGCGTGCCTAGCCGCTGACACGCTCTGCCGCGATAATAGCGGACCACGGCTCCGGACCCCTGGGGCCATGTGGAAGTGGCACTTCCACTATTGCGGGACTTTAAATGCATGACGGCGTTGTTTTGTTCCTCCATGCAACCCACCAAGGGGAATGATATACATGCACGCAGTTTAACAGCACCCACTGTGGAAATAACGAACTACCTTACCCAGAAGGCAACTTACCAATGAAACTACAAAGACGGGATATTAAAGGTCAAGTTCAATCAGCTGTAAACGACGCTTATGGCCAGTGAGCAAGGGCGTGTTGCCCGAAACCGGTATGGCAATCTGTGTTGGGGGAATGAACACGTTGACTCCTGCTCCCTCAATAAATGAAAGGAGAAACTTCTACTTGTGTAGCGTCTCGCATTAGGCAACTTGGATTTTGGAATTTGCAAGCGGCGTGCCTAGCCGCTGAGATGCTCTGCCGAGATAATAGTGGACCACGGCTGCGGACCCTGGCCTGGGGCCATGTGGAAGTGGCAGTTCCACTATTGCGGGACTTTTAATGCATGACGGCGTTGTTTTGTTCCTCCATGCAACCCACCAAGGAGAATGATATACATGCACGCAGTTTAACAGCACCCACTGTGGAAATAACTAACTACCTTACCCAGAAGGCAACTTACCAATGAAACTACAAAGATGGAATATTAAAGGTCAAGTTCAATCAGCTGTAAACGACGCGTATGGCCAGTGAGCAAGGGCGTGTTGCCCGAAACCGGTATGGCAATCTGTGTTGGGGGAATGAACACGTTGACTCCTGCTCCCTCAATAAATGAAAGGAGAAACTTCTACTTGTTTAGCGTCTCGCATTGGGCAACTTGAATTTTGGAATTTGCAAGCGGCGTGCCTAGCCGCTGAGATGCTCTGCCGCGATAATAGCGGACCACGGCTCCGGACTCCTGGGGCCATGTGGAAGTGGCAGTTCCACTATTGCGGGACTTTTAATGCATGACGGCGTTGTTTTGTTACTCCATGCAACCCACCAAGGGGAATGATATACATGCACGCAGTTTAACAGCACCCACTGTGGAAACAACGAACTACCTTACCCAGAAGGCAACTTACCAATGAAACTACAAAGACGGGATATTAAAGGTCAAGTTCAATCAGCTGTAAACAACGCGCATTGCCAGTGAGCAAGGGCGTGTTGCCCGAAACCGGTATGGCAAACTGTGTTGGGGGAATGAACACGTTGATTCCTGCTCCCTCAATAAATGAAAGGAGAAACTTCTACTTGTGTGGCGTCTCGCATTGGGCAACTTGGATTTTGGAATTTGCAAGCGGCGTGCCTAGCCGCTGAGACGCTCTGCAGCGATAATAGCGGACCACGGCTCCGGGCCCCTGGGGCCATGTGGAAGGGGCAGTTCCACGATTGCGGACTTTTAATGCATGACGGCGTTGTTTTGTTCCTCCATGCAACCCACCAAGGGGAATGCTATACATGCACGCAGTTTAACAGCACCCACTGTGGAAATAACGAACTACCTTACCCAGAAGGCAACTTACCAATGAAACTACAAAGACGGGATATTAAAGGTCAAGTTCAATCAGCTGTAAACGACGCGCATGGCCAGTGAGCAAGGGCGTGTTGCCCGAAACCGGTATGGCAATCTGTGTTGGGGGAAGGAACACGTTGACTCCTGCTCCCTCAATAAATGGAAGGAGAAACTTCTACTTTTGTGGCGTCTCGCATTGGGCAACTTGGATTTTGGAATTTGCAAGCGGCGTGCCTAGCCGCTGAGAAGCTCTGCCGCGATCATAGCGGACCACGGCTCCGGACCCCTGGGGCCATGTGGAAGGGGCAGTTCCACGATTGCGGACTTTTAATGCATGACGGCGTTGTTTTGTTCCTCCATGCAACCCACCAAGGGGAATGATATACATGCACGCAGTTTAACAGCACCCACTGTGGAAATAACGAACTACCTTACCCAGAAGGCAACTTACCAATGAAACTACAAAGACGGGATATTAAAGGTCAAGTTCAATCAGCTGTAAACGACGCGCATGGCCAGTGGGCAAGGGCGTGTTGCCCAAAACCGGTATGGCAATCTGTGTTGGGGAAAGGAACACGTTGACTCCTGCTCCCTCAACAAATGAAAGGCGAAACTTCTACTTGTGTGGTGTCTCGCATTGGGCAACTTGGATTTTGGAATTTGCAAGCGGCGTGCCTAGCCGCTGAGATGCTCTGCCGCAATAATAGCGGACCACGGCTCCGGACCACTGGGACCATGTGGAAGTGTCAGTTCCGCTATTGAGGGACTTTTAATGCATGACGGCGTTGTTTTGTTCCTCCATGCAACCCACCAACTGGAATGATATACATGCACGCAGTTTAACAGCATCCACTGTGGAAATAACGAACTACCTTACCCAGAAGGCAACTTACCAATGAAACTACAAAGACGGGATATTAAAGGTCAAGTTCAATCAGCTGTAAACGACAAACATGGCCAGTGAGCAAGGGCGTGTTGCCCGAAACCGGTATGGCAATCTGTGGTGGGGGAATGAACACGTTGACTCCTGCTCCCTCAATAAATAAAAGGAGAAACTTCTACTTGTGTGGCGTCTCGCATTGGGCAACTTGGATCTTGGAATTTGCAAGCAGCGTGCCTAGCCTCTGAGACGCTCTGCCGCGATAATAGCGGACCATGGCTCCGGACCTCTGGGGCCATGTGGAAGTGGCAGTTCCACTATTGCGGGAGTTTTAATGCATGACGGCGTTGTTTTGTTCCTACATGCAACCCACCAAGGGGAATGATATACATGCACGCAGTTTAACAGCACCCACTGTGGAAATAACGAACTACCTTACCCAGAAGGCAACTTACCAATGAAACTACGAAGACGGGATATCAAAGGTCAAGTTCAATCAGCTGTAAACGACGCGCATGGCCAGTGAGCAAGGGCGTGTTGCCCGAAACCGGTATGGCACTCTGTGTTGGGGGAATGAACACGTTGACTCCTGCTCCCTCAATAAATCAAAGGAGAAACTTCTACTTGTGTGGCGTCTAGCATTGGGCAACTTGGATTTTGGATTTTCAAGCGGTGTGCCTAGCCTCTGAGACGCTCTGCCGCGATAATAGCGGACCACGGCTCCGGACCCCTGGGGCCATGTGGAATTGGCAGTTCCACTATTGCGGGACTTTTAATGCATGACGCCCTTGTTTTGTTCCTCCATGCAACCCACCAAGGGGAATGATATACATGCACGCAGTTTAACAGCACCCACTGTGGAAATAACGAACTACCTTACCCAGTGGGCAACTTACCAATGAAACTACAAAGACGGGATATTAAAGGTCAAGTTCATTCAGCTGTAAACGACGCGCATGGCCAGTGAGCAAGGGCGTGTTGCCCGAAACCGGTATGGCAATCTGTGTTGGGGGAATGAACACGTTGACTCCTGCTCCCTCAATAAATGAAAGGAGAAACTTCTACTTGTGTGGCGTCTCGCATTGGGCAACTTTGATTTTGGAATTTGCAAGCGGCGTGCCTAGCCGCTGAGACGCTTTGCCGCGATAATAGCGGACCACGGCTCCGAACCCCTGGGGCCATGTGGAAGTGGCAGTTCCACTATTGCGGGACTTTTAATGCATGACGGCGTTGTTTTGTTCCTCCATGTAACCCACCAAGGGGAATGATATACATGCACGCAGTTTAACAGCACCCACTGTGGAAATAACGAACTACCTTACCCAGAAGGTAACTTACCAATGAAACTACAAAGACGGGATATCAAAGGTCAAGTTCAATCAGCTGTAAACGACGCGCATGGCCAGTGAGCAAGGGCGTGTTGCCCGAAACCGGTATGGCAATCTGTGTTGGGGGAATCAACACGTTGACTCCTGCTCCCTCAATAAATGAAAGGAGAAACTTCTACTTGTGTGGCGTCTCGCATTGGGCAAATTGGATTTTGGATTTTCAAGCGGCGTGCCTAGCCTCTGAGACGCTCTGCCGCGATAATAGCGGACCACGGCTCCGGACCCCTGGGGCCATGTGGAAGTGGCAGTTCCACTATTGCGGGACTTTTAATGCATGACGGCGTTGTTTTGTTCCTCCATGCAACCCACCAAGGGGAGTGATATACATGCACGCAGTTTAACAGCACCCACTTTGGAACTAACGAACTACCTTACCCAGAGGGCAACTTACCAATGAAACTACAAAGACGGGATATTAAAGGTCAAGTTCATTCAGCTGTAAACGACGCGCATGGCCAGTGAGCAAGGGCGTGTTGCCCGAAACCGGTATGGCAATCTGTGTTGGGGGAATGAACACGTTGACTCCTGCTCCCTCAATAAATGAAAGGAGAAACTTCTACTTGTGTGGCGTCTCGCATTGGGCAACTTGGATTTTGGAATTTGCAAGCGGCGTGCCTAGCCGCTGAGACGCTTTCCGCGATAATAGCGGACCACGGCTCCGAACCCCTGGGGCCATGTGGAAGTGGCAGTTCCACTATTGCGGGACTTTTAATGCATGACGGCGTTGTTTTGTTCCTTCATGCAACCCACCAAGGGGAATGATATACATGCACGCAGTTTAACAGCACCCACTGTGGAAATAACGAACTACCTTACCCAGAAGGCAACTTACCAATGAAACTACGAAGACGGGATATCAAAGGTCAAGTTCAATCAGCTGTAAACGACGCGCATGGCCAGTGAGCAAGGGCGTGTTGCCCGAAACCGGTATGGCAATCTGTGTTGGGGGAATGAACACGTTGACTCCTGCTCCCTCAATAAATGAAAGGAGAAACTTCTACTTGTGTGGCGTCTAGCATTGGGCAACTTGGATTTTGGATTTTCAAGCGGTGTGCCTAGCCTCTGAGACGCTCTGCCGCGATAATAGCGGACCACGGCTCCGGACCCCTGGGGCCATGTGGAAGTGGCAGTTCCACTATTGCGGGACTTTTAATGCATGACGCCCTTGTTTTGTTCCTCCATGCAACCCACCAAGGGGAATGATATACATGCACGCAGTTTAACAGCACCCACTGTGGAAATAACGAACTACCTTACCCAGAGGGCAACTTACCAATGAAACTACAAAGACGGGATATTAAAGGTCAAGTTCATTCAGCTGTAAACGACGCGCATTGCCAGTGAGCAAGGGCGTGTTGCCCGAAACAGGTATGGCAATCTGTGTTGGGGGAATGAACACGTTGACTCCTGCTCCCTCAATAAATGAAAGGAGAAAGTTCTACTTGTGTGGCGTCTCGCATTGGGCAACTTGGATTTTGGAATTTGCAAGTGGCGTGCCTAGCCGCTGAGGCGCTCTGCCGCGATAATAGCGGACCACGGCTCCGGACCCCTGGGGCCATGTGGAAGTGGCAGTTCCACTATTGCGGGACTTTTAATGCATGACGGCGTTGTTTTGTTCCTCCATGCAACCCACCAAGGGGAGTGATATACATGCACGCAGTTTAACAGCACCCACTTTGGAAATAACGAACTACCTTACCCAGTGGGCAACTTACCAATGAAACTACAAAGACGGGATATTAAAGGTCAAGTTCATTCAGCTGTAAATGACGCGCATGGCCAGTGAGCAAGGGCGTGTTGCCCGAAACAGGTATGGCAATCTGTGTTGGGGGAATGAACACGTTGACTCCTGCTCCCTCAATAAATGAAAGGAGAAAGTTCTACTTGTGTGGCGTCTCGCATTGGGCAACTTGGATTTTGGATTTTCAAGCGGCGTGCCTAGCCTCTGAGACGCTCTGCCGCGATAATAGCGGACCACGGCTCCGGACCCCTGGGGCCATGTGGAAGTGGCAGTTCCACTATTTCGGGACTTTTAATGCATGGCGGCGTTGTTTTGTTCCTCCATGCAACCCACCAAGGGGAGTGATATACATGCACGCAGTTTAACAGCACCCACTTTGGAAATAACGAACTACCTTACCCAGAGGGCAACTTACCAATGAAACTACAAAGACGGGATATTAAAGGTCAAGTTCATTCAGCTGTAAACGACGCGCATGGCCAGTGAGCAAGGGTGTGTTGCCCGAAACCGGTATGGCAATCTGTGTTGGGGGAATGAACACGTTGACTCCTGCTCCCTCAATAAATGAAAGGAGAAACTTCTACTTGTGTGGCGTCTCGCATTGGGCAACTTGGATTTTGGAATTTGCAAGCGGCGTGCCTAGCCGCTGAGACGCTTTGCCGCGATAATAGCGGACCATGGCTCCGAACCCCTGGGGCCATGTGGAAGTGGCAGTTCCACTATTGCGGGACTTTTAATGCATGACGGCGTTGTTTTGTTCCTCCATGCAACCCACCAAGGGGAATGATATACATGCATGCAGTTTAACAGCACCCACTGTGGAAATAACGAACTACCTTACCCAGAAGGCAACTTACCAATGAAACTACAAAGACGGGATATCAAAGGTCAAGTTCAATCAGCTGTAAACGACGCGCATGGCCAGTGAGCAAGGGCGTGTTGCCCGAAACAGGTATGGCAATCTGTGTTGGAGGAATGAACACGTTGACTCCTGCTCCCTCAATAAATGAAAGGAGAAAGTTCTACTTGTGTGGCGTCTCGCATTGGGCAACTTGGATTTTGGAATTTGCAAGTGGCGTGCCTAGCCGCTGAGGCGCTCTGCCGCGATAATAGCGGACCACGGCTCCGGACCCCTGGGGCCATGTGGAAGTGGCAGTTCCACTATTGCGGGACTTTTAATGCATGACGGCGTTGTTTTGTTCCTCCATGCAACCCACCAAGGGGAGTGATATACATGCACGCAGTTTAACAGCACCCACTTTGGAAATAACGAACTACCTTACCCAGTGGGCAACTTACCAATGAAACTACAAAGACGGGATATTAAAGGTCAAGTTCATTCAGCTGTAAATGACGCGCATGGCCAGTGAGCAAGGGTGTGTTGCCCGAAACAGGTATGGCAATCTGTGTTGGGGGAATGAACACGTTGACTCCTGCTCCCTCAATAAATGAAAGGAGAAAGTTCTACTTGTGTGGCGTCTCGCATTGGGCAACTTGGATTTTGGATTTTCAAGCGGCGTGCCTAGCCTCTGAGACGCTCTGCCGCGATAATAGCGGACCACGGCTCCGGACCCCTGGGGCCATGTGGAAGTGGCAGTTCCACTATTTCGGGACTTTTAATGCATGACGGCATTGTTTTGTTCCTCCATGCAACCCACCAAGGGGAGTGATATACATGCACGCAGTTTAACAGCACCCACTTTGGAAATAACGAACTACCTTACCCAGAGGGCAACTTATCAATGAAACTACAAAGACGGGATATTAAAGGTCAAGTTCATTCAGCTGTAAACGACGCGCATGGCCAGTGAGCAAGGGCGTGTTGCCCGAAACCGGTATGGCAATCTGTGTTGGGGAGAATGAACACGTTGACTCCTGCTCCCTCAATAAATGAAAGGAGAAACTTCTACTTGTGTGGCGTCTCGCATTGGGCAACTTGGATTTTGGAATTTGCAAGCGGCGTGCCTAGCCGCTGAGACGCTTTGCCGCGATAATAGCGGACCACGGCTCCGAACCCCTGGGGCCATGTGGAAGTGGCAGTTCCACTATTGCCGGACTTTTAATGCATGACGGCGTTGTTTTGTTCCTCCATGCAACCCACCAAGGGGAATGATATACATGCACGCAGTTTAACAGCACCCACTGTGGAAATAACGAACTACCTTACCCAGAAGGCAACTTACCAATGAAACTACGAAGACGGGATATCAAAGGTCAAGTTCAATCAGCTGTAAACGACGCGCATGGCCAGTGAGCAAGGGCGTGTTGCCCGAAACCGGTATGGCAATCTGTGTTGGGGGAATGAACACGTTGACTCCTGCTCCCTCAATAAATGAAAGGAGAAACTTCTACTTGTGTGGCGTCTCGCATTGGGCAACTTGGATTTTGGATTTTCAAGCGGTGTGCCTAGCCTCTGAGACGCTCTGCCGCGATAATAGCGGACCACGGCTCCGGACCCCTGGGGCCATGTGGAAGTGGCAGTTCCACTATTGCGGGACTTTTAATGCATGACGCCGTTGTTTTGTTCCTCCATGCAACCCACCAAGGGGAATGATATACATGCACGCAGTTTAACAGCACCCACTGTGGAAATAACGAACTACCTTACCCAGAGGGCAACTTACCAATGAAACTACAAAGACGGGATATTAAAGGTCAAGTTCATTCAGCTGTAAACGATGCGCATGGCCAGTGAGCAAGGGCGTGTTGCCCGAAACAGGTATGGCAATCTGTGTTGGGGGAATGAACACGTTGACTCCCGCTCCCTCAATAAATGAAAGGAGAAAGTTCTACTTGTGTGGCGTCTCGCATTGGGCAACTTGGATTTTGGAATTTGCAAGTGGCGTGCCTAGCCGCTGAGGCGCTCTGCCGCGATAATAGCGGACCACGGCTCCGGACCCCTGGGGCCATGTGGAAGTGGCAGTTCCACTATTTCGGGACTTTTAATGCATGACGGCATTGTTTTGTTCCTCCATGCAACCCACCAAGGGGAGTGATATACATGCACGCAGTTTAACAGCACCCACTTTGGAAATAACGAACTACCTTACCCAGAGGGCAACTTATCAATGAAACTACAAAGACGGGATATTAAAGGTCAAGTTCATTCAGCTGTAAACGACGCGCATGGCCAGTGAGCAAGGGCGTGTTGCCCGAAACCGGTATGGCAATCTGTGTTGGGGGGAATGAACACGTTGACTCCTGCTCCCTCAATAAATGAAAGGAGAAACTTCTACTTGTGTGGCGTCTCGCATTGGGCAACTTGGATTTTGGAATTTGCAAGCGGCGTGCCTAGCCGCTGAGACGCTTTGCCGCGATAATAGCGGACCACGGCTCCGAACCCCTGGGGCCATGTGGAAGTGGCAGTTCCACTATTGCCGGACTTTTAATGCATGACGGCGTTGTTTTGTTCCTCCATGCAACCCACCAAGGGGAATGATATACATGCACGCAGTTTAACAGCACCCACTGTGGAAATAACGAACTACCTTACCCAGAAGGCAACTTACCAATGAAACTACGAAGACGGGATATCAAAGGTCAAGTTCAATCAGCTGTAAACGACGCGCATGGCCAGTGAGCAAGGGCGTGTTGCCCGAAACCGGTATGGCAATCTGTGTTGGGGGAATGAACACGTTGACTCCTGCTCCCTCAATAAATGAAAGGAGAAACTTCTACTTGTGTGGCGTCTCGCATTGGGCAACTTGGATTTTGGATTTTCAAGCGGTGTGCCTAGCCTCTGAGACGCTCTGCCGCGATAATAGCGGACCACGGCTCCGGACCCCTGGGGCCATGTGGAAGTGGCAGTTCCACTATTGCGGGACTTTTAATGCATGACGCCGTTGTTTTGTTCCTCCATGCAACCCACCAAGGGGAATGATATACATGCACGCAGTTTAACAGCACCCACTGTGGAAATAACGAACTACCTTACCCAGAGGGCAACTTACCAATGAAACTACAAAGACGGGATATTAAAGGTCAAGTTCATTCAGCTGTAAACGATGCGCATGGCCAGTGAGCAAGGGCGTGTTGCCCGAAACAGGTATGGCAATCTGTGTTGGGGGAATGAACACGTTGACTCCCGCTCCCTCAATAAATGAAAGGAGAAAGTTCTACTTGTGTGGCGTCTCGCATTGGGCAACTTGGATTTTGGAATTTGCAAGTGGCGTGCCTAGCCGCTGAGGCGCTCTGCCGCGATAATAGCGGACCACGGCTCCGAACCCCTGGGGCCATGTGGAAGTGGCAGTTCCACTATTGCGGGACTTTCAATGCATGACGGCGTTGTTTTGTTACTCCATGCAACCCACCAAGGGGAATGATATACATGCACGCAGTTTAACAGCACCCACTGTGGAAACAACGAACTACCTTACCCAGAAGGCAACTTACCAATGAAACTACAAAGACGGGATATTAAAGGTCAAGTTCAATCAGCTGTAAACAACGCGCATTGCCAGTGAGCAAGGGAGTGTTGCCCGAAACCGGTATGGCAAACTGTGTTGGGGGAATGAACACGTTGATTCCTGCTCCCTCAATAAATGAAAGGAGAAACTTCTACTTGTGTGGCGTCTCGCATTGGGCAACTTGGATTTTGGAATTTGCAAGCGGCGTGCCTAGCCGCTGAGACGCTCTGCAGCGATAATAGCGGACCACGGCTCCGGGCCCCTGGGGCCATGTGGACGGGGCAGTTCCACGATTGCGGACTTTTAATGCATGACGGCGTTGTTTTGTTCCTCCATGCAACCCACCAAGGGGAATGCTATACATGCACGCAGTTTAACAGCACCCACTGTGGAAATAACGAACTACCTTACCCAGAAGGCAACTTACCAATGAAATTACAAAGACGGGATATTAAAGGTCAAGTTCAATCAGCTGTAAACGACGCGCATGGCCAGTGAGCAAGGGCGTGTTGCCCGAAACCGGTATGGCAATCTGTGTTGGGGGAAGGAACACGTTGACTCCTGCTCCCTAAATAAATGAAAGGAGAAACTTCTACTTTTGTGGCGTCTCGCATTGGGCAACTTGGATTTTGGAATTTGCAAGCGGCGTGCCTAGCCGCTGAGAAGCTCTGCCGCGATAATAGCGGACCACGGCTCCGGACCCCTGGGGCCATGTGGAAGTGGCAGTTCCACTATTGCGGGACTTTTAATGCATGACGGCGTTGTTTTGTTCCTCCATGCAACCCATCAAGGGGAATGATATACATGCACGCAGTTTAACAGCACCCACTGTGGAAATAACGAACTACTTTACCCAGAAGGCAACTTACCAATGAAACTACAAAGACGTGATATTAAAGGTCAAGTTCAATCAGCTGTAAACGATGCGCATGGCCAGTGAGCAAGGGCGTATTGCCCGAAACCGGTATGGCAATCTGTGTTGGGGGAATGAACACGTTGACTCCTGCTCCCTCAATAAATGAAAGGAGAAACTTCACTTGTGTGGTGTCTCGCATTGGGCAACTTGGATTTTGGAATTTGCAAGCGGCGTGATTAGCCGCGGAGACGCTCTGCCGCGATAATAGCGGACCACGGCTCCGGACCCCTGGGGCCATGTGGAAGTGGCAGTTCCACTATTGCTGGACTTTTAATGCATGACGGCGTTGTTTTGTTCCTCCATGCAACCCACCAACTGGAATGATATACATGCACGCAGTTTAACAGCACCCACTGTGGAAATAACGAACTACCTTACCCAGAAGGCAACTTACCAATGAAACTACAAAGACGGGATATTAAAGGTCAAGTTCAATCAGCTGTAAACGACGCGCATGGCCAGTGGGCAAGGGCGTGTTGCCCGAAACCGGTATGGCAATCTGTGTTGGGGGAATGAACACGTTGACTCCTGCTCCCTCAACAAATGAAAGGCGAAACTTCTACTTGTGTGGTGTCTCGCATTGGGCAACTTGGATTTTGGAATTTGCAAGCGGCGTGCCTAGCCGCTGAGATGCTCTGCCGCGATAATAGCGGACCACGGCTCCGGACCCCTGGGACCATGTGGAAGTGGCAGTTCCGCTATTGCGGGACTTTTAATGCATGACGGCGTTGTTTTGTTCCTCCATGCAACCCACCAACTGGAATGATATACATGCACGCAGTTTAACAGCATCCACTGTGGAAATAACGAACTACCTTACCCAGAAGGCAACTTACCAATGAAACTACAAAGACGGGATATTAAAGGTCAAGTTCAATCAGCTGTAAACAACGCGCATTGCCAGTGAGCAAGGGCGTGTTGCCCGAAACCGGTATGGCAAACTGTGTTGGGGGAATGAACACGTTGATTCCTGCTCCCTCAATAAATGAAAGGAGAAACTTCTACTTGTGTGGCGTCTCGCATTGGGCAACTTGGATTTTGGAATTTGCAAGCGGCGTGCCTAGCCGCTGAGACGCTCTGCAGCGATAATAGCGGACCACGGCTCCGTGCCCCTGGGGCCATGTGGAAGGGGCAGTTCCACGATTGCGGACTTTTAATGCATGACGGCGTTGTTTTGTTCCTCCATGCAACCCACCAAGGGATAATGCTATACATGCACGCAGTTTAACAGCACCCACTGTGGAAATAACGAACTACCTTACCCAGAAGGCAACTTACCAATGAAACTACAAAGACGGGATATTAAAGGTCAAGTTCAATCAGCTGTAAACGACGCGCATGGCCAGTGAGCAAGGGCGTGTTGCCCGAAACCGGTATGGCAATCTGTGTTGGGGGAAGGAACACGTTGACTCCTGCTCCCTCAATAAATGGAAGGAGAAACTTCTACTTTTGTGGCGTCTCGCATTGGGCAACTTGGATTTTGGAATTTGCAAGCGGCGTGCCTAGCCGCTGAGAAGCTCTGCCGCGATAATAGCGGACCACGGCTCCGGACCCCTGGGGCCATGTGGAAGGGGCAGTTCCACGATTGCGGACTTTTAATGCATGACGGCGTTGTTTTGTTCCTCCATGCAACCCACCAAGGGGAATGATATACATGCACGCAGTTTAACAGCACCCACTGTGGAAATAACGAACTACCTTACCCAGAAGGCAACTTACCAATGAAACTACAAAGACGGGATATTAAAGGTCAAGTTCAATCAGCTGTAAACGACGCGCATGGCCAGTGGGCAAGGGCGTGTTGCCCGAAACCGGTATGGCAATCTGTGTTGGGGGAATGAACACGTTGACTCCTGCTCCCTCAACAAATGAAAGGCGAAACTTCTACTTGTGTGGTGTCTCGCATTGGGCAACTTGGATTTTGGAATTTGCAAGCAGCGTGCCTAGCCGCTGAGATGCTCTGCCGCGATAATAGCGGACCACGGCTCCGGACCCCTGGGACCATGTGGAAGTGGCAGTTCCGCTATTGCGGGACTTTTAATGCATGACGCCGTTGTTCTGTTGCTCCATGCAACCCACCAACTGGAATGATATACATGCACGCAGTTTAACAGCATCCACTGTGGAAATAACGAACTACCTTACCCAGAAGGCAACTTACCAATGAAACTACAAAGACGGGATATTAAAGGTCAAGTTCAATCAGCTGTAAACGACAAACATGGCCAGTGAGCAAGGGCGTGTTGCCCGAAACCGGTATGGCAATCTGTGGTGGGGGAATGAACACGTTGACTCCTGCTCCCTCAATAAATAAAAGGAGAAACTTCTACTTGTGTGGCGTCTCGCATTGGGCAACTTGGATCTTGGAATTTGCAAGCAGCGTGCCTAGCCTCTGAGACGCTCTGCCGCGATAATAGCGGACCATGGCTCCGGACCTCTGGGGCCATGTGGAAGTGGCAGTTCCACTATTGCGGGAGTTTTAATGCATGACGGCGTTGTTTTGTTCCTACATGCAACCCACCAAGGGGAAAAATATACATGCACGCAGTTTAACAGCACCCACTGTGGAAATAACAAACTACATTACCCAGAAGGCAACTTACCAATGAAACTACGAAGACGGGATATCAAAGGTCAAGTTCAATCAGCTGTAAACGACGCGCATGGCCAGTGAGCAAGGGCGTGTTGCCCGAAACCGGTATGGCAATCTGTGTTGGGGGAATGAACACGTTGACTCCTGC
Source organism: Triturus cristatus (assembly GCF_964204655.1). Lineage (NCBI taxonomy): Eukaryota > Metazoa > Chordata > Amphibia > Caudata > Salamandridae > Triturus > Triturus cristatus. The sequence continues at coordinate 196,642,355 of NC_140579.1, forward strand.
TCCCTCAATAAATGAAAGGAGAAACTTCTACTTGTGTGGCGTCTCGCATTGGGCAACTTGGATTTTGGATTTTCAAGCGGTGTGCCTAGCCTCTGAGACGCTCTGCCGCGATAATAGCGGACCACGGCTCCGGACCCCTGGGGCCATGTGGAAGTGGCAGTTCCACTATTGCGGGACTTTTAATGCATGACGCCCTTGTTTTGTTCCTCCATGCAACCCACCAAGGGGAATGATATACATGCACGCAGTTTAACAGCACCCACTGTGGAAATAACGAACTACCTTACCCAGAGGGCAACTTACCAATGAAACTACAAAGACGGGATATTAAAGGTCAAGTTCAATCAGCTGTAAACGACGCGCATGGCCAGTGAGCAAGGGCGTGTTGCCCGAAACCGGTATGGCAATCTGTGTTGGGTTAATCAACACGTTGACTCCTGCTCCCTCAATAAATGAAAGGAGAAACTTCTACTTGTGTGGCGTCTCGCATTGGGCAAATTGGATTTTGGATTTTCAAGCGGCGTGCCTAGCCTCTGAGACGCTCTGCCGCGATAATAGCGGACCACGGCTCCGGACCCCTGGGGCCATGTGGAAGTGGCAGTTCCACTATTGCGGGACTTTTAATGCATGACGGCGTTGTTTTGTTCCTCCATGCAACCCACCAAGGGGAATGATATACATGCACGCAGTTTAACAGCACCCACTGTGGAAATAACAAACTACTTTACCCAGAAGGCAACTTACCAATGAAACTACAAAGACGGGATATTAAAGGTCAAGTACAATCAGCTGTAAACGACGCGCATGGCCAGTTAGCAAGGGCGTGTTGCCCGAAACCGGTATGGCAATCTGTGTTGGGGGAATGAACACGTTGACTTCTACTCCCTCAATAAATGAAAGGAGAAACTTCTACTTGTGTGGCGTCTCGCATTGGGCAACTTGGATTTTGGAATTTGCAAGCGGCGTGCCTAGCCGCTGAGACGCCCTGCCGCGATAATAGCGGACCACGGCTCCGGACCCCTGGGGCCATGTGGAAGTGGCAGTTCCACTATTGCGGGACTTTTAATGCATGACGGCGTTGTTTTGTTCCTCCATGCAACCCACCAACTGGAATGATATACATGCACGCAGTTTAACAGCATCCACTGTGGAAATAACGAACTACCTTACCCAGAAGGCAACTTACCAATGAAACTACAAAGACGGGATATTAAAGTTCAAGTACAATCAGCTGTAAACGACGCGCATGGCCAGTGAGCAAGGGCGTGTTGCCCGAAACCGGTATTGCAATCTGTGTTGGGGGAATGAACACGTTGACTCCTGCTCCCTCAATAAATGAAAGGAGAAACTTCTACTTGTGTGGCGTCTCGTATTGGGCAACTTGGATTTTGGATTTTGGATTTTCAAGCGGCGTGCCTAGCCTCTGAGACGCTCTGCCGCGATAATAGTGTACCACGGATCCGGACCCCTGTGGCCATGTGGAAGTGGCAGTTCCACTATTGCGGGACTTTTAATGCATGACGGCGTTGTTTTGTTCCTCCATGCAACCCACCAAGGGGAATGATATACATGCACGCAGTTTAACAGCACCCACTGTGGAAATAACGAACTTCCTTACCCAGAAGGCAACTTACCAATGAAACTACAAAGACGGGATATTAAAGGTCAAGTTCAATCAGCTGTAAACGATGCGCATGGCCAGTGAGCAAGGGCGTGTTGCCCGAAACCGGTATGGCAATCTGTGTTGGGGGAATGAACACGTTGACTCCTGCTCCCTCAATAAATGAAAGGAGAAACTTCTACTTGTGTGGCGTCTCGCATTGGGCAACTTGGATTTTGGAATTTGCAAGCAGCGTGCCTAGCCGCTGAGACGCTCTGCCGCGATAATAGCGGACCATGGCTCCGGACCCCTGGGGCCATGTGGAAGTGGTAGTTCCACTATTGCGGGACTTTTAATGCATGATGGCGTTGTTTTGTTCCTCCATGCAACCCACCAAGGGGAATGATATACATGCACACAGTTTAACAGCACCCACTGTGGAAATAACGAACTACCTTACCCAGAAGGCAACTTACCAATGAAACTACAAAGACGGGATATTAAAGGTCAAGTTCAATCAGCTGTAAACAACGCGCATGGCCAGTGAGCAAGGGCGTGTTGCCCGAAACCGGTATGGCAAGCTGTGTTGGGGGAATGAACACGTTGACTCCTGCTCCCTCAATAAATGAAAGGAGAAACTTCTACTTGTGTGGCGTCTCGCATTGGGCAACTTGGATTTTGGAATTTGCAAGCGGCGTGCCTAGCCTCTGAGACGCTCTGCCGTGATAATAGCGGACCATGGCTCCGGACCTCTTGGGCCATGTGGAAGTGGCAGTTCCACTATTGCGGGAGTTTTAATGCATGACGGCGTTGTTTTGTTCCTCCATGCAACCCACCAAGGGGAATGATATACATGCACGCAGTTTAACAGCACCCACTGTGGAAATAACGAACTACCTTACCCAGAAGGGAACTTACCAATGAAACTACAAAGATGGGATATTAAAGGTCAAGTTCAATCAGCTGTAAACGACGCGCATGGCCAGTGAGCAAGGGCGTGTTGCCTGAAACCGGTATGGCAATCTGTGTTGGGGGAATGAACACGTTGACTCCAGCTCCCTCAATAAATGAAAGGAAAAACTTCTACTTGTGTGGCGTCTCGCATTGGGCAACTTGGATTTTGGAATTTGCAAGCGGCGTGCCTAGCCGCTGACACGCTCTGCCGCGATAATAGCGGACCACGGCTCCGGACCCCTGGGACCATGTGGAAGTGGCACTTCCACTATTGCGGGACTTTTAATGCATGACAGCGTTGTTTTGTTCCTCCATGCAACCCACCAAGGGGAATGATATACATGCACGCAGTTTAACAGCACCCACTGTGGAAATAACGAACTACCTTAACCAGAAGGCAACTTACCAATGAAACTACAAAGACGGGATATGAAAGGTCAAGTTCAATCAGCTGTAAACAACGCGCATGGCCAGTGAGCAAGGGCGTGTTGCCCGAAACCGGTATGGCAATCTGTGTTGGGGGAATGAACACGTTGACTCCTGCTCCCTCAATAAATGAAAGGAGAAACTTCTACTTGTGTGGCGTCTCGCATTGGGCAACTTGGATTTTGGAATTTGCAAGCGGCGTGCCTAGCCGCTGACACGCTCTGCCGCGATAATAGCGGACCACGGCTCCGGACCCCTGGGGCCATGTGGAAGTGGCAGTTCCACTATTGCGGGACTTTTAATGCATGACGGCGTTGTTTTGTTCCTCCATGCAACCCATCAAGGGGAATGATATACATGCACGCAGTTTAACAGCACCCACTGTGGAAATAACGAACTACTTTACCCAGAAGGCAACGTACCAATGAAACTACAAAGACGTGATATTAAAGGTCAAGTTCAATCAGCTGTAAACGATGCGCATGGCCAGTGAGCAAGGGCGTATTGCCCGAAACCGGTATGGCAATCTGTGTTGGGGGAATGAACACGTTGACTCCTGCTCCCTCAATAAATGAAAGGAGAAACTTCACTTGTGTGGCGTCTCGCATTGGGCAACTTGGATTTTGGAATTTGCAAGCGGCGTGATTAGCCGCGGAGACGCTCTGCCGCGATAATAGCGGACCATGGCTCCGGACCCCTGGGGCCATGTGGAAGTGGCAGTTCCACTATTGCGGGACTTTTAATGCATGACGCCCTTGTTTTGTTCCTCCATGCAACCCACCAAGGGGAATGATATACATGCACGCAGTTTAACAGCACCCACTGTGGAAATAACGAACTACCTTACCCTGAGGGCAACTTACCAATGAAACTACAAAGACGGGATATTAAAGGTCAAGTTCATTCAGCTGTAAACGACGCGCATGGCCAGTGAGCAAGGGCGTGTTGCCCGAAACCGGCATGGCAATCTGTGTTGGGGGAATGAACACGTTGACTCCTGCTCCCTCAATAAATGAAAGGAGAAACTTCTACTTGTGTGGCGTCTCGCATTGGGCAACTTTGATTTTGGAATTTGCAAGCGGCGTGCCTAGCCGCTGAGACGCTTTGCCGCGATAATAGCGGACCACGGCTCCGAACCCCTGGGGCCATGTGGAAGTGGCAGTTCCACTATTGCGGGACTTTTAATGCATGACGGCGTTGTTTTGTTCCTCCATGTAACCCACCAAGGGGAATGATATACATGCACGCAGTTTAACAGCACCCACTGTGGAAATAACGAACTACCTTACCCAGAAGGTAACTTACCAATGAAACTACAAAGACGGGATATCAAAGGTCAAGTTCAATCAGCTGTAAACGACGCGCATGGCCAGTGAGCAAGGGCGTGTTGCCCGAAACCGGTATGGCAATCTGTGTTGGGTTAATCAACACGTTGACTCCTGCTCCCTCAATAAATGAAAGGAGAAACTTCTACTTGTGTGGCGTCTCGCATTGGGCAAATTGGATTTTGGATTTTCAAGCGGCGTGCCTAGCCTCTGAGACGCTCTGCCGCGATAATAGCGGACCACGGCTCCGGACCCCTGGGGCCATGTGGAAGTGGCAGTTCCACTATTGCGGGACTTTTAATGCATGACGGCGTTGTTTTGTTCCTCCATGCAACCCACCAAGGGGAATGATATACATGCACGCAGTTTAACAGCACCCACTGTGGAAATAACAAACTACTTTACCCAGAAGGCAACTTACCAATGAAACTACAAAGACGGGATATTAAAGGTCAAGTACAATCAGCTGTAAACGACGCGCATGGCCAGTTAGCAAGGGCGTGTTGCCCGAAACCGGTATGGCAATCTGTGTTGGGGGAATGAACACGTTGACTTCTACTCCCTCAATAAATGAAAGGAGAAACTTCTACTTGTGTGGCGTCTCGCATTGGGCAACTTGGATTTTGGAATTTGCAAGCGGCGTGCCTAGCCGCTGAGACGCCCTGCCGCGATAATAGCGGACCACGGCTCCGGACCCCTGGGGCCATGTGGAAGTGGCAGTTCCACTATTGCGGGACTTTTAATGCATGACGGCGTTGTTTTGTTCCTCCATGCAACCCACCAACTGGAATGATATACATGCACGCAGTTTAACAGCATCCACTGTGGAAATAACGAACTACCTTACCCAGAAGGCAACTTACCAATGAAACTACAAAGACGGGATATTAAAGTTCAAGTACAATCAGCTGTAAACGACGCGCATGGCCAGTGAGCAAGGGCGTGTTGCCCGAAACCGGTATTGCAATCTGTGTTGGGGGAATGAACACGTTGACTCCTGCTCCCTCAATAAATGAAAGGAGAAACTTCTACTTGTGTGGCGTCTCGTATTGGGCAACTTGGATTTTGGATTTTGGATTTTCAAGCGGCGTGCCTAGCCTCTGAGACGCTCTGCCGCGATAATAGTGTACCACGGATCCGGACCCCTGTGGCCATGTGGAAGTGGCAGTTCCACTATTGCGGGACTTTTAATGCATGACGGCGTTGTTTTGTTCCTCCATGCAACCCACCAAGGGGAATGATATACATGCACGCAGTTTAACAGCACCCACTGTGGAAATAACGAACTTCCTTACCCAGAAGGCAACTTACCAATGAAACTACAAAGACGGGATATTAAAGGTCAAGTTCAATCAGCTGTAAACGATGCGCATGGCCAGTGAGCAAGGGCGTGTTGCCCGAAACCGGTATGGCAATCTGTGTTGGGGGAATGAACACGTTGACTCCTGCTCCCTCAATAAATGAAAGGAGAAACTTCTACTTGTGTGGCGTCTCGCATTGGGCAACTTGGATTTTGGAATTTGCAAGCAGCGTGCCTAGCCGCTGAGACGCTCTGCCGCGATAATAGCGGACCATGGCTCCGGACCCCTGGGGCCATGTGGAAGTGGTAGTTCCACTATTGCGGGACTTTTAATGCATGACGGCGTTGTTTTGTTCCTCCATGCAACCCACCAAGGGGAATGATATACATGCACACAGTTTAACAGCACCCACTGTGGAAATAACGAACTACCTTACCCAGAAGGCAACTTACCAATGAAACTACAAAGACGGGATATTAAAGGTCAAGTTCAATCAGCTGTAAACAACGCGCATGGCCAGTGAGCAAGGGCGTGTTGCCCGAAACCGGTATGGCAAGCTGTGTTGGGGGAATGAACACGTTGACTCCTGCTCCCTCAATAAATGAAAGGAGAAACTTCTACTTGTGTGGCGTCTCGCATTGGGCAACTTGGATTTTGGAATTTGCAAGCGGCGTGCCTAGCCTCTGAGACGCTCTGCCGTGATAATAGCGGACCATGGCTCCGGACCTCTTGGGCCATGTGGAAGTGGCAGTTCCACTATTGCGGGAGTTTTAATGCATGACGGCGTTGTTTTGTTCCTCCATGCAACCCACCAAGGGGAATGATATACATGCACGCAGTTTAACAGCACCCACTGTGGAAATAACAAACTACCTTACCCAGAAGGGAACTTACCAATGAAACTACAAAGATGGGATATTAAAGGTCAAGTTCAATCAGCTGTAAACGACGCGCATGGCCAGTGAGCAAGGGCGTGTTGCCTGAAACCGGTATGGCAATCTGTGTTGGGGGAATGAACACGTTGACTCCAGCTCCCTCAATAAATGAAAGGAAAAACTTCTACTTGTGTGGCGTCTCGCATTGGGCAACTTGGATTTTGGAATTTGCAAGCGGCGTGCCTAGCCGCTGACACGCTCTGCCGCGATAATAGCGGACCACGGCTCCGGACCCCTGGGACCATGTGGAAGTGGCACTTCCACTATTGCGGGACTTTTAATGCATGACAGCGTTGTTTTGTTCCTCCATGCAACCCACCAAGGGGAATGATATACATGCACGCAGTTTAACAGCACCCACTGTGGAAATAACGAACTACCTTAACCAGAAGGCAACTTACCAATGAAACTACAAAGACGGGATATGAAAGGTCAAGTTCAATCAGCTGTAAACGATGCGCATGGCCAGTGAGCAAGGGCGTATTGCCCGAAACCGGTATGGCAATCTGTGTTGGGGGAATGAACACGTTGACTCCTGCTCCCTCAATAAATGAAAGGAGAAACTTCACTTGTGTGGCGTCTCGCATTGGGCAACTTGGATTTTGGAATTTGCAAGCGGCGTGATTAGCCGCGGAGACGCTCTGCCGCGATAATAGCGGACCACGGCTCCGGACCCCTGGGGCCATGTGGAAGTGGCAGTTCCACTATTGCTGGACTTTTAATGCATGACGGCGTTGTTTTGTTCCTCCATGCAACCCACCAACTGGAATGATATACATGCACGCAGTTTAACAGCACCCACTGTGGAAATAACGAACTACCTTACCCAGAAGGCAACTTACCAATGAAACTACAAAGACGGGATATTAAAGGTCAAGTTCAATCAGCTGTAAACGACGCGCATGGCCAGTGGGCAAGGGCGTGTTGCCCGAAACCGGTATGGCAATCTGTGTTGGGGGAATGAACACGTTGACTCCTGCTCCCTCAACAAATGAAAGGCGAAACTTCTACTTGTGTGGTGTCTCGCATTGGGCAACTTGGATTTTGGAATTTGCAAGCGGCGTGCCTAGCCGCTGAGATGCTCTGCCGCGATAATAGCGGACCACGGCTCCGGACCCCTGGGACCATGTGGAAGTGGCAGTTCCGCTATTGCGGGACTTTTAATGCATGACGGCGTTGTTTTGTTCCTTCATGCAACCCACCAACTGGAATGATATACATGCACGCAGTTTAACAGCATCCACTGTGGAAATAACGAACTACCTTACCCAGAAGGCAACTTACCAATGAAACTACAAAGACGGGATATTAAAGGTCAAGTTCAATCAGCTGTAAACGACGCGCATGGCCAGTGAGCAAGGGCGTGTTGCCCGAAACCGGTATGGCAATCTGTGTTGGGGGAAGGAACACGTTGACTCCTGCTCCCTCAACAAATGGAAGGAGAAACTTCTACTTTTGTGGCGTCTCGCATTGGGCAACTTGGATTTTGGAATTTGCAAGCGGCGTGCCTAGCCGCTGAGAAGCTCTGCCGCGATAATAGCGGACCACGGCTCCGGACCCCTGGGGCCATGTGGAAGGGGCAGTTCCACGATTGCGGACTTTTAATGCATGACGGCGTTGTTTTGTTCCTCCATGCAACCCACCAAGGGGATTGATATACATGCACGCAGTTTAACAGCACCCACTGTGGAAATAACGAACTACCTTACCCAGAAGGCAACTTACCAATGAAACTACAAAGACGGGATATTAAAGGTCAAGTTCAATCAGCTGTAAACGACGCGCATGGCCAGTGGGCAAGGGCGTGTTGCCCGAAACCGGTATGGCAATCTGTGTTGGGGGAATGAACACGTTGACTCCTGCTCCCTCAACAAATGAAAGGCCAAACTTCTACTTGTGTGGTGTCTCGCATTGGGCAACTTGGATTTTGGAATTTGCAAGCGGCGTGCCTAGCCGCTGAGATGCTCTGCCGCGATAATAGCGGACCACGGCTCCGGACCCCTGGGACCATGTGGAAGTGGCAGTTCCGCTATTGCGGGACTTTTAATGCATGACGGCGTTGTTCTGTTGCTCCATGCAACCCACCAACTGGAATGATATACATGCACGCAGTTTAACAGCATCCACTGTGGAAATAACGAACTACCTTACCCAGAAGGCAACTTACCAATGAAACTACAAAGACGGGATATTAAAGGTCAAGTTCAATCAGCTGTAAACGACAAACATGGCCAGTGAGCAAGGGCGTGTTGCCCGAAACCGGTATGGCAATCTGTGGTGGGGGAATGAACACGTTGACTCCTGCTCCCTCAATAAATAAAAGGAGAAACTTCTACTTGTGTGGCGTCTCGCATTGGGCAACTTGGATCTTGGAATTTGCAAGCAGCGTGCCTAGCCTCTGAGACGCTCTGCCGCGATAATAGCGGACCATGGCTCCGGACCTCTGGGGCCATGTGGAAGTGGCAGTTCCACTATTGCGAGAGTTTTAATGCATGACGGCGTTGTTTTGTTCGTACATGCAACCCACCAAGGGGAAAAATATACATGCACGCAGTTTAACAGCACCCACTGTGGAAATAACAAACTACCCTACCCAGAAGGCAACTTACCAATGAAACTACGAAGACGGGATATCAAAGGTCAAGTTCAATCAGCTGTAAACGACGCGCATGGCCAGTGAGCAAGGGCGTGTTGCCCGAAACCGGTATGGCAATCTGTGTTGGGGGAATGAACACGTTGACTCCTGCTCCCTCAATAAATGAAAGGAGAAACTTCTACTTGTGTGGCGTCTCGCATTGGGCAACTTGGATTTTGGATTTTCAAGCGGTGTGCCTAGCCTCTGAGACGCTCTGCCGCGATAATAGCGGACCACGGCTCCGGACCCCTGGGGCCATGTGGAAGTGGCAGTTCCACTATTGCGGGACTTTTAATGCATGACGCCCTTGTTTTGTTCCTCCATGCAACCCACCAAGGGGAATGATATACATGCACGCAGTTTAACAGCACCCACTGTGGAAATAACGAACTACCTTACCCAGAGGGCAACTTACCAATGAAACTACAAAGACGGGATATTAAAGGTCAAGTTCATTCAGCTGTAAACGACGCGCATGGCCAGTGAGCAAGGGCGTGTTGCCCGAAACCGGCATGGCAATCTGTGTTGGGGGAATGAACACGTTGACTCCTGCTCCCTCAATAAATGAAAGGAGAAACTTCTACTTGTGTGGGGTCTCGCATTGGGCAACTTTGATTTTGGAATTTGCAAGCGGCGTGCCTAGCCGCTGAGACGCTTTGCCGCGATAATAGCGGACCACGGCTCCGAACCCCTGGGGCCATGTGGAAGTGGCAGTTCCACTATTGCGGGACTTTTAATGCATGACGGCGTTGTTTTGTTCCTCCATGTAACCCACCAAGGGGAATGATATACATGCACGCAGTTTAACAGCACCCACTGTGGAAATAACGAACTACCTTACCCAGAAGGTAACTTACCAATGAAACTACAAAGACGGGATATCAAAGGTCAAGTTCAATCAGCTGTAAACGACGCGCATGGCCAGTGAGCAAGGGCGTGTTGCCCGAAACCGGTATGGCAATCTGTGTTGGGTTAATCAACACGTTGACTCCTGCTCCCTCAATAAATGAAAGGAGAAACTTCTACTTGTGTGGCGTCTCGCATTGGGCAAATTGGATTTTGGATTTTCAAGCGGCGTGCCTAGCCTCTGAGACGCTTTGCCGCGATAATAGCGGACCACGGCTCCGGACCCCTGGGGCCATGTGGAAGTGGCAGTTCCACTATTGCGGGACTTTTAATGCATGACGGCGTTGTTTTGTTCCTCCATGCAACCCACCAAGGGGAATGATATACATGCACGCAGTTTAACAGCACCCACTGTGGAAATAACAAACTACTTTACCCAGAAGGCAACTTACCAATGAAACTACAAAGACGGGATATTAAAGGTCAAGTACAATCAGCTGTAAACGACGCGCATGGCCAGTTAGCAAGGGCGTGTTGCCCGAAACCGGTATGGCAATCTGTGTTGGGGGAATGAACACGTTGACTTCTACTCCCTCAATAAATGAAAGGAGAAACTTCTACTTGTGTGGCGTCTCGCATTGGGCAACTTGGATTTTGGAATTTGCAAGCGGCGTGCCTAGCCGCTGAGACGTCCTGCCGCGATAATAGCGGACCACACCACGGCTCCGGACCCCTGGGGCCATGTGGAAGTGGCAGTTCCACTATTGCGGGACTTTTAATGCATGACGGCGTTGTTTTGTTCCTCCATGCAACCCACCAACTGGAATGATATACATGCACGCAGTTTAACAGCATCCACTGTGGAAATAACGAACTACCTTACCCAGAAGGCAACTTACCAATGAAACTACAAAGACGGGATATTAAAGTTCAAGTACAATCAGCTGTAAACGACGCGCATGGCCAGTGAGCAAGGGCGTGTTGCCCGAAACCGGTATGGCAATCTGTGTTGGGGGAATGAACACGTTGACTCCTGCTCCCTCAATAAATGAAAGGAGAAACTTCTACTTGTGTGGCGTCTCGTATTGGGCAACTTGGATTTTGGATTTTGGATTTTCAAGCGGCGTGCCTAGCCTCTGAGACGCTCTGCCGCGATAATAGCGTACCACGGATCCGGACCCCTGTGGCCATGTGGAAGTGGCAGTTCCACTATTGCGGGACTTTTAATGCATGACGGCGTTGTTTTGTTCCTCCATGCAACCCACCAAGGGGAATGATATACATGCACGCAGTTTAACAGCACCCACTGTGGAAATAACGAACTTCCTTACCCAGAAGGCAACTTACCAATGAAACTACAAAGACGGGATATTAAAGGTCAAGTTCAATCAGCTGTAAACGACGCGCATGGCCAGTGAGCAAGGGCGTGTTGCCCGAAACCGGTATGGCAATCTGTGTTGGGGGAATGAACACGTTGACTCCTGCTCCCTCAATAAATGAAAGGAGAAACTTCTACTTGTGTGGCGTCTCGCATTGGGCAACTTGGATTTTGGAATTTGCAAGCAGCGTGCCTAGCCGCTGAGACGCTCTGCCGCGATAATAGCGGACCATGGCTCCGGACCCCTGGGGCCATGTGGAAGTGGTAGTTCCACTATTGCGGGACTTTTAATGCATGACGGCGTTGTTTTGTTCCTCCATGCAACCCACCAAGGGGAATGATATACATGCACACAGTTTAACAGCACCCACTGTGGAAATAACGAACTACCTTACCCAGAAGGCAACTTACCAATGAAACTACAAAGACGGGATATTAAAGGTCAAGTTCAATCAGCTGTAAACAACGCGCATGGCCAGTGAGCAAGGGCGTGTTGCCCGAAACCGGTATGGCAAGCTGTGTTGGGGGAATGAACACGTTGACTCCTGCTCCCTCAATAAATGAAAGGAGAAACTTCTACTTGTGTGGCGTCTCACATTGGGCAACTTGGATTTTGGAATTTGCAAGCGGCGTGCCTAGCCTCTGAGACGCTCTGCCGTGATAATAGCGGACCATGGCTCCGGACCTCTTGGGCCATGTGGAAGTGGCAGTTCCACTATTGCGGGAGTTTTAATGCATGACGGCGTTGTTTTGTTCCTCCATGCAACCCACCAAGGGGAATGATATACATGCACGCAGTTTAACAGCACCCACTGTGGAAATAACGAACTACCTTACCCAGAAGGGAACTTACCAATGAAACTACAAAGATGGGATATTAAAGGTCAAGTTCAATCAGCTGTAAACGACGCGCATGGCCAGTGAGCAAGGGCGTGTTGCCTGAAACCGGTATGGCAATCTGTGTTGGGGGAATGAACACGTTGACTCCTGCTCCCTCAATAAATGAAAGGAAAAACTTCTACTTGTGTGGCGTCTCGCATTGGGCAACTTGGATTTTGGAATTTGCAAGCGGCGTGCCTAGACGCTGACACGCTCTGCCGCGATAATAGCGGACTACGGCTCCGGACCCCTGGGACCATGTGGAAGTGGCACTTCCACTATTGCGGGACTTTTAATGCATGACAGCGTTGTTTTGTTCCTCCATGCAACCCACCAAGGGGAATGATATACATGCACGCAGTTTAACAGCACCCACTGTGGAAATAACGAACTACCTTACCCAGAAGGCAACTTACCAATGAAACTACAAAGACGGGATATGAAAGGTCAAGTTCAATCAGCTGTAAACGACGCGCATGGCCAGTGAGCAAGGGCGTGTTGCCCGAAACCGGTATGGCAATCTGTGTTGGGGGAATGAACACGTTGACTCCTGCTCCCTCAATAAATGAAAGGAGAAACTTCTACTTGTGTGGCGTCTCGCATTGGGCAACTTGGATTTTGGAATTTGCAAGCGGCGTGCCTAGCCGCTGACACGCTCTGCCGCGATAATAGCGGACCACGGCTCCGGACCCCTGGGGCCATGTGGAAGTGGCACTTCCACTATTGCGGGACTTTAAATGCATGACGGCGTTGTTTTGTTCCTCCATGCAACCCACCAAGGGGAATGATATACATGCACGCAGTTTAACAGCACCCACTGTGGAAATAACGAACTACCTTACCAAGAAGGCAACTTACCAATGAAACTACAAAGACGGGATATTAAAGGTCAAGTTCAATCAGCTGTAAACGACGCTTATGGCCAGTGAGCAAGGGCGTGTTGCCCGAAACCGGTATGGCAATCTGTGTTGGGGGAATGAACACGTTGACTCCTGCTCCCTCAATAAATGAAAGGAGAAACTTCTACTTGTGTAGCGTCTCGCATTAGGCAACTTGGATTTTGGAATTTGCAAGCGGCGTGCCTAGCCGCTGAGATGCTCTGCCGAGATAATAGTGGACCACGGCTCCGGACCCTGGCCTGGGGCCATGTGGAAGGGGCAGTTCCACTATTGCGGGACTTTTAATGCATGACGGCGTTGTTTTGTTCCTCCATGCAACCCACCAAGGAGAATGATATACATGCACGCAGTTTAACAGCACCCACTGTGGAAATAACTAACTACCTTACCCAGAAGGCAACTTACCAATGAAACTACAAAGATGGAATATTAAAGGTCAAGTTCAATCAGCTGTAAACGACGCGTATGGCCAGTGAGCAAGGGCGTGTTGCCCGAAACCGGTATGGCAATCTGTGTTGGGGGAATGAACACGTTGACTCCTGCTCCCTCAATAAATGAAAGGAGAAACTTCTACTTGTTTAGCGTCTCGCATTGGGCAACTTGAATTTTGGAATTTGCAAGCGGCGTGCCTAGCCGCTGAGATGCTCTGCCGCGATAATAGCGGACCACGGCTCCGGACTCCTGGGGCAATGTGGAAGTGGCAGTTCCACTATTGCGGGACTTTTAATGCATGACGGCGTTGTTTTGTTCCTCCATGCAAACCACCAAGGGGAATGCTATACATGCACGCAGTTTAACAGCACCCACTGTGGAAATAACGAACTACCTTACCCAGAAGGCAACTTACCAATGAAACTACAAAGACGGGATATTAAAGGTCAAGTTCAATCAGCTGTAAACGACGCGCATGGCCAGTGAGCAAGGGAGTGTTGCCCGAAACCGGTATGGCAATCTGTGTTGGGGGAAGGAACACGTTGACTCCTGCTCCCTCAATAAATGGAAGGAGAAACTTCTACTTTTGTGGCGTCTCGCATTGGGCAACTTGGATTTTGGAATTTGCAAGCGGCGTGCCTAGCCGCTGAGAAGCTCTGCCGCGATCATAGCGGACCAAGGCTCCGGACCCCTGGGGCCATGTGGAAGGGGCAGTTCCACGATTGCGGACTTTTAATGCATGACGGCGTTGTTTTGTTCCTCCATGCAACCCACCAAGGGGAATGATATACATGCACGCAGTTTAACAGCACCCACTGTGGAAATAACGAACTACCTTACCCAGAAGGCAACTTACCAATGAAACTACAAAGACGGGATATTAAAGGTCAAGTTCAATCAGCTGTAAACGACGCGAATGGCCAGTGGGCAAGGGCGTGTTGCCCGAAACCGGTATGGCAATCTGTGTTGGGGGAAGGAACACGTTGACTCCTGCTCCCTCAACAAATGAAATGCGAAACTTCTACTTGTGTGGTGTCTCGCATTGGGCAACTTGGATTTTGGAATTTGCAAGCGGCGTGCCTAGCCGCTGAGATGCTCTGCCGCGATAATAGCGGACCACGGCTCCGGACCCCTGGGACCATGTGGAAGTGTCAGTTCCGCTATTGCGGGACTTTTAATGCATGACGGCGTTGTTTTGTTCCTCCATGCAACCCACCAACTGGAATGATATACATGCACGCAGTTTAACAGCATCCACTGTGGAAATAACGAACTACCTTACCCAGAAGGCAACTTACCAATGAAACTACAAAGACGGGATATTAAAGGTCAAGTTCAATCAGCTGTAAACGACAAACATGGCCAGTGAGCAAGGGCGTGTTGCCCGAAACCGGAATGGCAATCTGTGGTGGGGGAATGAACACGTTGACTCCTGCTCCCTCAATAAATAAAAGGAGAAACTTCTACTTGTGTGTCGTCTCGCATTGGGCAACTTGGATCTTGGAATTTGCAAGCAGCGTGCCTAGCCTCTGAGACGCTCTGCCGCGATAATAGCGGACCATGGCTCCGGACCTCTGGGGCCATGTGGAAGTGGCAGTTCCACTATTGCGGGAGTTTTAATGCATGACGGCGTTGTTTTGTTCCTACATGCAACCCACCAAGGGGAATGATATACATGCACGCAGTTTAACAGCACCCACTGTGGAAATAACGAACTACCTTACCCAGAAGGCAACTTACCAATGAAACTACGAAGACGGGATATCAAAGGTCAAGTTCAATCAGCTGTAAACGACGCGCATGGCCAGTGAGCAAGGGCGTGTTGCCCGAAACCGGTATGGCAATCTGTGTTGGGGGAATGAACACGTTGACTCCTGCTCCCTCAATAAATGAAAGGAGAAACTTCTACTTGTGTGGCGTCTAGCATTGGGCAACTTGGATTTTGGATTTTCAAGCGGTGTGCCTAGCCGCTGAGACGCTCTGCCGCGATAATAGCGGACCACGGCTCCGGACCCCTGGGGCCATGTGGAAGTGGCAGTTCCACTATTGCGGGACTTTTAATGCATGACGCCCTTGTTTTGTTCCTCCATGCAACCCACCAAGGGGAATGATATACATGCACGCAGTTTAACAGCACCCACTGTGGAAATAACGAACTACCTTACCCAGAGGGCAACTTACCAATGAAACTACAAAGACGGGATATTAAAGGTCAAGTTCATTCAGCTGTAAACGACGCGCATGGCCAGTGAGCAAGGGCGTGTTGCCCGAAACCGGTATGGCAATCTGTGTTGGGGGAATGAACACGTTGACTCCTGCTCCCTCAATAAATGAAAGGAGAAACTTCTACTTGTGTGGCGTCTCGCATTGGGCAACTTTGATTTTGGAATTTGCAAGCGGCGTGCCTAGCCGCTGAGACGCTTTGCCGCGATAATAGCGGACCACGGCTCCGAACCCCTGGGGCCATGTGGAAGTGGCAGTTCCACTATTGCGGGACTTTTAATGCATGACGGCGTTGTTTTGTTCCTCCATGTAACCCACCAAGGGGAATGATATACATGCACGCAGTTTAACAGCACCCACTGTGGAAATCACGAACTACCTTACCCAGAAGGTAACTTACCAATGAAACTACAAAGACGGGATATCAAAGGTCAAGTTCAATCAGCTGTAAACGACGCGCATGGCCAGTGAGCAAGGGCGTGTTGCCCGAAACCGGTATGGCAATCTGTGTTGGGGGAATCAACACGTTGACTCCTGCTCCCTCAATAAATGAAAGGAGAAACTTCTACTTGTGTGGCGTCTCGCATTGGGCAAATTGGATTTTGGATTTTCAAGCGGCGTGCCTAGCCTCTGAGACGCTCTGCCGCGATAATAGCGGACCACGGCTCCGGACCCCTGGGGCCATGTGGAAGTGGCAGTTCCACTATTAAGGGACTTTTAATGCATGACGGCGTTGTTTTGTTCCTCCATGCAACCCACCAAGGGGAGTGATATACATGCACGCAGTTTAACAGCACCCACTTTGTAAATAACGAACTACCTTACCCAGAGGGCAACTTACCAATGAAACTACAAAGACGGGATATTAAAGGTCAAGTTCATTCAGCTGTAAACGACGCGCATGGCCAGTGAGCAAGGGCGTGTTGCCCGAAACCGGTATGGCAATCTGTGTTGGGGGAATGAACACGTTGACTCCTGCTCCCTCAATAAATGAAAGGAGAAACTTCTACTTGTGTGGCGTCTCGCATTGGGCAACTTTGATTTTGGAATTTGCAAGCGGCGTGCCTAGCCGCTGAGACACTTTCCGCGATAATAGCGGACCACGGCTCCGAACCCCTGGGGCCATGTGGAAGTGGCAGTTCCACTATTGCGGGACTTTTAATGCATGACGGCGTTGTTTTGTTCCTCCATGCAACCCACCAAGGGGAATGATATACATGCACGCAGTTTAACAGCACCCACTGTGGAAATAACGAACTACCTTACCCAGAAGGCAACTTACCAATGAAACTACGAAGACGGGATATCAAAGGTCAAGTTCAATCAGCTGTAAACGACGCGCATGGCCAGTGAGCAAGGGCGTGTTGCCCGAAACCGGTATGGCAATCTGTGTTGGGGGAATGAACACGTTGACTCCTGCTCCCTCAATAAATGAAAGGAGAAACTTCTACTTGTGTGGCGTCTAGCATTGGGCAACTTGGATTTTGGATTTTCAAGCGGTGTGCCTAGCCTCTGAGACGCTCTGCCGCGATAATAGCGGACCACGGCTCCAGACCCCTGGGGCCATGTGGAAGTGGCAGTTCCACTATTGCGGGACTTTTAATGCATGACGCCCTTGTTTTGTTCCTCCATGCAACCCACCAAGGGGAATGATATACATGCACGCAGTTTAACAGCACCCACTGTGGAAATAACGAACTACCTTACCCAGAGGGCAACTTACCAATGAAACTACAAAGACGGGATATTAAAGGTCAAGTTCATTCAGCTGTAAACGACGCGCATTGCCAGTGAGCAAGGGCGTGTTGCCCGAAACAGGTATGGCAATCTGTGTTGGGGGAATGAACACGTTGACTCCTGCTCCCTCAATAAATGAAAGGAGAAAGTTCTACTTGTGTGGCGTCTCGCATTGGGCAACTTGGATTTTGGAATTTGCAAGTGGCGTGCCTAGCCGCTGAGGTGCTCTGCCGCGATAATAGCGGACCACGGCTCCGGACCCCTGGGGCCATGTGGAAGTGGCAGTTCCACTATTGCGGGACTTTTAATGCATGACGGCGTTGTTTTGTTCTTCCATGCAACCCACCAAGGGGAATGATATACATGCACGCAGTTTAACAGCACCCACTGTGGAAATAACGAACTACCTTACCCAGTGGGCAACTTACCAATGAAACTACAAAGACGGGATATTAAAGGTCAAGTTCATTCAGCTGTAAATGACGCGCATGGCCAGTGAGCAAGGGTGTGTTGCCCGAAACAGGTATGGCAATCTGTGTTGGGGGAATGAACACGTTGACTCCTGCTCCCTCAATAAATGAAAGGAGAAAGTTCTACTTGTGTGGCGTCTCGCATTGGGCAACTTGGATTTTGGATTTTCAAGCGGCGTGCCTAGCCTCTGAGACGCTCTGCCGCGATAATAGCGGACCACGGCTCCGGACCCCTGGGGCCATGTGGAAGTGGCAGTTCCACTATTTCGGGACTTTTAATGCATGACGGCGTTGTTTTGTTCCTCCATGCAACCCACCAAGGGGAGTGATATACATGCACGCAGTTTAACAGCACCCACTTTGGAAATAACAAACTACCTTACCCAGAGGGCAACTTACCAATGAAACTACAAAGACGGGATATTAAAGGTCAAGTTCATTCAGCTGTAAACGATGCGCATGGCCAGTGAGCAAGGGCGTGTTGCCCGAAACCGGTATGGCAATCTGTGTTGGGGGAATGAACACGTTGACTCCTGCTCCCTCAATAAATGAAAGGAGAAACTTCTACTTGTGTGGAGTCTCGCATTGGGCAACTTGGATTTTGGAATTTGCAAGCGGCGTGCCTAGCCGCTGAGAAGCTTTGCCGTGATAATAGCGGACCACGGCTCCGAACCCCTGGGGCCATGTGGAAGTGGCAGTTCCACTATTGCGGGACTTTTAATGCATGACGGCGTTGTTTTGTTCCTCCATGCAACCCACCAAGGGGAATGATATACATGCACGCAGTTTAACAGCACCCACTGTTCAAATAACGAACTACCTTACCCAGAAGGCAACTTACCAATGAAACTACGAAGACGGGATATCAAAGGTCAAGTTCAATCAGCTGTAAACGACGCGCATGGCCAGTGAGCAAGGGCGTGTTGCCCGAAACAGGTATGGCAATCTGTGTTGGGGGAATGAACACGTTGACTCCTGCTCCCTCAATAAATGAAAGGAGAAAGTTCTACTTGTGTGGCGTCTCGCATTGGGCAACTTGGATTTTGGAATTTGCAAGTGGCGTGCCTAGCCGCTGAGGCGCTCTGCCGCGATAATAGCGGACCACGGCTACGGACCCCTGGGGCCATGTGGAAGTGGCAGTTCCACTATTGCGGGACTTTTAATGCATGACGGCGTTGTTTTGTTCCTCCATGCAACCCACCAAGGGGAGTGATATACATGCACGCAGTTTAACAGCACCCACTTTGGAAATAACGAACTACCTTACCCAGTGGGCAACTTACCAATGAAACTACAAAGACGGGATATTAAAGGTCAAGTTCATTCAGCTGTAAATGACGCGCATGGCCAGTGAGCAAGGGCGTGTTGCCCGAAACAGGTATGGCAATCTGTGTTGGGGGAATGAACACGTTGACTCCTGCTCCCTCAATAAATGAAAGGAGAAAGTTCTACTTGTGTGGCGTCTCGCATTGGGCAACTTGGATTTTGGATTTTCAAGCGGCGTGCCTAGCCTCTGAGACGCTCTGCCGCGATAATAGCGGACCACGGCTCCGGACCCCTGGGGCCATGTGGAAGTGGCAGTTCCACTATTTCGGGACTTTTAATGCATGACGGCGTTGTTTTGTTCCTCCATGCAACCCACCAAGGGGAGTGATATACATGCACGCAGTTTAACAGCACCCACTTTGGAAACAACGAACTACCTTACCCAGAGGGCAACTTATCAATGAAACTACAAAGACGGGATATTAAAGGTCAAGTTCATTCAGCTGTAAACGACGCGCATGGCCAGTGAGCAAGGGCGTGTTGCCCGAAACCGGTATGGCAATCTGTGTTGGGGGGAATGAACACGTTGACTCCTGCTCCCTCAATAAATGAAAGGAGAAACTTCTACTTGTGTGGCGTCTCGCATTGGGCAACTTGGATTTTGGAATTTGCAAGCGGCGTGCCTAGCCGCTGAGACGCTTTGCCGCGATAATAGCGGACCACGGCTCCGAACCCCTGGGGCCATGTGGAAGTGGCAGTTCCACTATTGCCGGACTTTTAATGCATGACGGCGTTGTTTTGTTCCTCCATGCAACCCACCAAGGGGAATGATATACTTGCACGCAGTTTAACAGCACCCACTGTGGAAATAACGAACTACCTTACCCAGAAGGCAACTTACCAATGAAACTACGAAGACGGGATATCAAAGGTCAAGTTCAATCAGCTGTAAACGACGCGCATGGCCAGTGAGCAAGGGCGTGTTGCCCGAAACCGGTATGGCAATCTGTGTTGGGGGAATGAACACGTTGACTCCTGCTCCCTCAATAAATGAAAGGAGAAACTTCTACTTGTGTGGCGTCTCGCATTGGGCAACTTGGATTTTGGATTTTCAAGCGGTGTGCCTAGCCTCTGAGACGCTCTGCCGCGATAATAGCGGACCACGGCTCCGGACCCCTGGGGCCATGTGGAAGTGGCAGTTCCACTATTGCGGGACTTTTAATGCATGACGCCGTTGTTTTGTTCCTCCATGCAACCCACCAAGGGGAATGATATACATGCACGCAGTTTAACAGCACCCACTGTGGAAATAACGAACTACCTTACCCAGAGGGCAACTTACCAATGAAACTACAAAGACGGGATATTAAAGGTCAAGTTCATTCAGCTGTAAACGATGCGCATGGCCAGTGAGCAAGGGCGTGTTGCCCGAAACAGGTATGGCAATCTGTGTTGGGGGAATGAACACGTTGACTCCCGCTCCCTCAATAAATGAAAGGAGAAAGTTCTACTTGTGTGGCGTCTCGCATTGGGCAACTTGGATTTTGGAATTTGCAAGTGGCGTGCCTAGCCGCTGAGGCGCTCTGCCGCGATAATAGCGGACCACGGCTCCGAACCCCTGGGGCCATGTGGAAGTGGCAGTTCCACTATTGCGGGACTTTTAATGCATGACGGCGTTGTTTTGTTCTTCCATGCAACCCACCAAGGGGAATGATATACATGCACGCAGTTTAACAGCACCCACTGTGGAAATAACGAACTACCTTACCCAGAAGGCAACTTACCAATGAAACTACAAAGACAGGATATCAAAGGTCAAGTTCAATCAGCTGTAAACGACGCTCATGGCCAGTGAGCAAGGGCGTGTTGCCCGAAACCGGTATGGCAATCTGTGTTGGGGGAATGAACACGTTGACTCCTGCTCCCTCAATAAATGAAAGGAGAAACTTCTACTTGTGTAGCGTCTCGCATTAGGCAACTTGGATTTTGGAATTTGCAAGCGGCGTGCCTAGCCGCTGAGATGCTCTGCCGAGATAATAGTGGACCACGGCTCCGGACCCCTGGGGCCATGTGGAAGTGGCAGTTCCACTATTGCGGGACTTTTAATGCATGACGGCGTTGTTTTGTTCCTCCATGCAACCCACCAAGGAGAATGATATACATGCACGCAGTTTAACAGCACCCACTGTGGAAATAACTAACTACCTTACCCAGAAGGCAACTTACCAATGAAACTACAAAGATGGAATATTAAAGGTCAAGTTCAATCAGCTGTAAACGACGCGTATGGCCAGTGAGCAAGGGCGTGTTGCCCGAAACCGGTATGGCAATCTGTGTTGGGGGAATGAACACGTTGACTCCTGCTCCCTCAATAAATGAAAGGAGAAACTTCTACTTGTTTAGCGTCTCGCATTGGGCAACTTGAATTTTGGAATTTGCAAGCGGCGTGCCTAGCCGCTGAGATGCTCTGCCGCGATAATAGCGGACCACGGCTCCGGACTCCTGGGGCCATGTGGAAGTGGCAGTTCCACTATTGCGGGACTTTTAATGCATGACGGCGTTGTTTTGTTACTCCATGCAACCCACCAAGGGGAATGATATACATGCACGCAGTTTAACAGCACCCACTGTGGAAACAACGAACTACCTTACCCAGAAGGCAACTTACCAATGAAACTACAAAGACGGGATATTAAAGGTCAAGTTCAATCAGCTGTAAACAACGCGCATTGCCAGTGAGCAAGGGCGTGTTGCCCGAAACCGGTATGGCAAACTGTGTTGGGGGAATGAACACGTTGATTCCTGCTCCCTCAATAAATGAAAGGAGAAACTTCTACTTGTGTGGCGTCTCGCATTGGGCAACTTGGATTTTGGAATTTGCAAGCGGCGTGCCTAGCCGCTGAGACGCTCTGCAGCGATAATAGCGGACCACGGCTCCGGGCCCCTGGGGCCATGTGGAAGGGGCAGTTCCACGATTGCGGACTTTTAATGCATGACGGCGTTGTTTTGTTCCTCCATGCAACCCACCAAGGGGAATGCTATACATGCACGCAGTTTAACAGCACCCACTGTGGAAATAACGAACTACCTTACCCAGAAGGCAACTTACCAATGAAATTACAAAGACGGGATATTAAAGGTCAAGTTCAATCAGCTGTAAACGACGCGCATGGCCAGTGAGCAAGGGCGTGTTGCCCGAAACCGGTATGGCAATCTGTGTTGGGGGAAGGAACACGTTGACTCCTGCTCCCTAAATAAATGAAAGGAGAAACTTCTACTTTTGTGGCGTCTCGCATTGGGCAACTTGGATTTTGGAATTTGCAAGCGGCGTGCCTAGCCGCTGAGAAGCTCTGCCGCGATAATAGCGGACCACGGCTCCGGACCCCTGGGGCCATGTGGAAGTGGCAGTTCCACTATTGCGGGACTTTTAATGCATGACGGCGTTGTTTTGTTCCTCCATGCAACCCATCAAGGGGAATGATATACATGCACGCAGTTTAACAGCACCCACTGTGGAAATAACGAACTACTTTACCCAGAAGGCAACTTACCAATGAAACTACAAAGACGTGATATTAAAGGTCAAGTTCAATCAGCTGTAAACGATGCGCATGGCCAGTGAGCAAGGGCGTATTGCCCGAAACCGGTATGGCAATCTGTGTTGGGGGAATGAACACGTTGACTCCTGCTCCCTCAATAAATGAAAGGAGAAACTTCACTTGTGTGGCGTCTCGCATTGGGCAACTTGGATTTTGGAATTTGCAAGCGGCGTGATTAGCCGCGGAGACGCTCTGCCGCGATAATAGCGGACCACGGCTCCGGACCCCTGGGGCCATGTGGAAGTGGCAGTTCCACTATTGCGGGACTTTTAATGCATGACGGCGTTGTTTTGTTCCTCCGTGCAACCCACCAACTGGAATGATATACATGCACGCAGTTTAACAGCACCCACTGTGGAAATAACGAACTACCTTACCCAGAAGGCAACTTACCAATGAAACTACAAAGACGGGATATTAAAGGTCAAGTTCAATCAGCTGTAAACGACGCGCATGGCCAGTGGGCAAGGGCGTGTTGCCCGAAACCGGTATGGCAATCTGTGTTGGGGGAATGAACACGTTGACTCCTGCTCCCTCAACAAATGAAAGGCGAAACTTCTACTTGTGTGGTGTCTCGCATTGGGCAACTTGTATTTTGGAATTTGCAAGCGGCGTGCCTAGCCGCTGAGATGCTCTGCCGCGATAATAGCGGACCACGGCTCCGGACCCCTGGGACCATGTGGAAGTGGCAGTTCCGCTATTGCGGGACTTTTAATGCATGACGGCGTTGTTTTGTTCCTCCATGCAACCCACCAACTGGAATGATATACATGCACGCAGTTTAACAGCATCCACTGTGGAAATAACAAACTACCTTACCCAGAAGGCAACTTACCAATGAAACTACAAAGACGGGATATTAAAGGTCAAGTTCAATCAGCTGTAAACGACAAACATGGCCAGTGAGCAAGGGCGTGTTGCCCGAAACCGGTATGGCAATCTGTGTTGGGGGAATGAACACGTTGACTTCTGCTCCCTCAATAAATGAAAGGAGAAACTTCTACTTGTGTGGCGTCTCGCATTGGGCAACTTGGATTTTGGAATTTGCAAGCGGCGTGCCTAGCCGCTGAGACGCTCTGCCGCAATAATAGCGGACCACGGCTCCGGACCCCTGGGGCCATGTGGAAGTGACAGTTCCACTATTGCGGGACTTTTAATGCATGACGGCGTTGTTTTGTTCCTCCATGCAACCCACCAAGGGGAATGATATACATGAACGCAGTTTAACAGCACCCACTGTGGAAATAACGAACTACCTTACCCAGAAGGCAACTTACCAATGAAACTACAAAGACGGGATATTAAAGGTCAAGTTCAATCAGCTGTAAACGACGCGCATGGCCAGTGAGCAAGGGCGTGTTGCCCGAAACCGGTATGGCAATCTGTGGTGGGGGAATGAACACGTTGACTCCTGCTCCCTCAATAAATAAAAGGAGAAACTTCTACTTGTGTGGTGTCTCGCATTGGGCAACTTGGATCTTGGAATTTGCAAGCAGCGTGCCTAGCCTCTGAGACGCTCTGCCGCGATAATAGCGGACCATGGCTCCGGACCTCTGGGGCCATGTGGAAGTGGCAGTTCCACTATTGCGGGAGTTTTAATGCATGACGGCGTTGTTTTGTTCCTACATGCAACCCACCAAGGGGAATGATATACATGCACGCAGTTTAACAGCACCCACTGTGGAAATAACGAACTACCTTACCCAGAAGGGAACTTACCAATGAAACTACAAAGATGGGATATTAAAGGTCAAGTTCAATCAGCTGTAAACGACGCGCATGGCCAGTGAGCAAGGGCGTGTTGCCCGAAACCGGTATGGCAATCTGTGTTGGGGGAATGAACACGTTGACTCCTGCTCCCTCAATAAATGAAAGGAGAAACTTCTACTTCTGTGGCGTCTGGCATTGGGCAAATTGGATTTTGGATTTTCAAGCGGCGTGCCTAGCCTCTGAGACGCTCTGCCGCGATAATAGCGGACCACGGCTCCGGACCCCTGGGGCCATGTGGAAGTGGCAGTTCCACTATTGCGGGACTTTTAATGCATGACGGCGTTGTTTTGTTCCTCCATGCAACCCACCAAGGGGAGTGATATACATGCACGCAGTTTAACAGCACCCACTTTGGAAATAACGAACTACCTTACCCAGAGGGCAACTTACCAATGAAACTACAAAGACGGGATATTAAAGGTCAAGTTCATTCAGCTGTAAACGACGCGCATGGCCAGTGAGCAAGGGCGTGTTGCCCGAAACCGGTATGGCAATCTGTGTTGGGGGAATGAACACGTTGACTCCTGCTCCCTCAATAAATGAAAGGAGAAACTTCTACTTGTGTGGCGTCTCGCATTGGGCAACTTGGATTTTGGAATTTGCAAGCGGCGTGCCTAGCCGCTGAGACGCTTTCCGCGATAATAGCGGACCACGGCTCCGAACCCCTGGGGCCATGTGGAAGTGGCAGTTCCACTATTGCGGGACTTTTAATGCATGACGGCGTTGTTTTGTTCCTCCATGCAACCCACCAAGGGGAATGATATACATGCACGCAGTTTAACAGCACCCACTGTGGAAATAACGAACTACCTTACCCAGAAGGCAACTTACCAATGAAACTACGAAGACGGGATATCAAAGGTCAAGTTCAATCGGCTGTAAACGACGCGCATGGCCAGTGAGCAAGGGCGTGTTGCCCGAAACCGGTATGGCAATCTGTGTTGGGGGAATGAACACGTTGACTCCTGCTCCCTCAATAAATGAAAGGAGAAACTTCTACTTGTGTGGCGTCTAGCATTGGGCAACTTGGATTTTGGATTTTTAAGCGGTGTGCCTAGCCTCTGAGACGCTCTGCCGCGATAATAGCGGACCACGGCTCCGGACCCCTGGGGCCATGTGGAAGTGGCAGTTCCACTATTGCGGGACTTTTAATGCATGACGCCCTTGTTTTGTTCCTCCATGCAACCCACCAAGGGGAATGATATACATGCACGCAGTTTAACAGCACCCACTGTGGAAATAACGAACTACCTTACCCAGAGGGCAACTTACCAATGAAACTACAAAGACGGGATATTAAAGGTCAAGTTCATTCAGCTGTAAACGACGCGCATGGCCAGTGAGCAAGGGCGTGTTGCCCGAAACCGGTATGGCAATCTGTGTTGGGGGAATGAACACGTTGACTCCTGCTCCCTCAATAAATGAAAGGAGAAACTTCTACTTGTGTGGCGTCTCGCATTGGGCAACTTTGATTTTGGAATTTGCAAGCGGCGTGCCTAGCCGCTGAGACGCTTTGCCGCGATAATAGCGGACCACGGCTCTGAACCCCTGGGGCCATGTGGAAGTGGCAGTTCCACTATTGCGGGACTTTTAATGCATGACGGCGTTGTTTTGTTCCTCCATGTAACCCACCAAGGGGAATGATATACATGCACGCAGTTTAACAGCACCCACTGTGGAAATAACGAACTACCTTACCCAGAAGGTAACTTACCAATGAAACTACAAAGACGGGCTATCAAAGGTCAAGTTCAATCAGCTGTAAACGACGCGCATGGCCAGTGAGCAAGGGCGTGTTGCCCGAAACCGGTATGGCAATCTGTGTTGGGGGAATCAACACGTTGACTCCTGCTCCCTCAATAAATGAAAGGAGAAACTTCTACTTGTGTGGCGTCTCGCATTGGGCAAATTGGATTTTGGATTTCAAGCGGCGTGCCTAGCCTCTGAGATGCTCTGCCGCGATAATAGCGGACCACGGCTCCGGACCCCTGGGGCCATGTGGAAGTGGCAGTTCCACTATTGCGGGACTTTTAATGCATGACGGCGTTGTTTTGTTCCTCCATGCAACCCACCAAGGGGAGTGATATACATGCACGCAGTTTAACAGCACCCACTTTGGAAATAACGAACTACCTTACCCAGAGGGCAACTTACCAATGAAACTACAAAGACGGGATATTAAAGGTCAAGTTCATTCAGCTGTAAACGACGCGCATGGCCAGTGAGCAAGGGCGTGTTGCCCGAAACCGGTATGGCAATCTGTGTTGGGGGAATGAACACGTTGACTCCTGCTCCCTCAATAAATGAAAGGAGAAACTTCTACTTGTGTGGCGTCTCGCATTGGGCAACTTGGATTTTGGAATTTGCAAGCGGCGTGCCTAGCCGCTGAGACGCTTTCCGCGATAATAGCGGACCACGGCTCCGAACCCCTGGGGCCATGTGGAAGTGGCAGTTCCACTATTGCGGGACTTTTAATGCATGACGGCGTTGTTTTGTTCCTCCATGCAACCCACCAAGGGGAATGATATACATGCACGCAGTTTAACAGCACCCACTGTGGAAATAACGAACTACCTTACCCAGAAGGGAACTTACCAATGAAACTACAAAGATGGGATATTAAAGGTCAAGTTCAATCAGCTGTAAACGACGCGCATGGCCAGTGAGCAAGGGCGTGTTGCCCGAAACCGGTATGGCAATCTGTGTTGGGGGAATGAACACGTTGACTCCTGCTCCCTCAATAAATGAAAGGAGAAACTTCTACTTCTGTGGCGTCTCGCATTGGGCAAATTGGATTTTGGATTTTCAAGCGGCGTGCCTAGCCTCTGAGACGCTCTGCCGCGATAATAGCGGACCACGGCTCCGGACCCCTGGGGCCATGTGGAAGTGGCAGTTCCACTATTGCGGGACTTTTAATGCATGACGGCGTTGTTTTGTTCCTCCATGCAACCCACCAAGGGGAGTGATATACATGCACGCAGTTTAACAGCACCCACTTTGGAAATAACGAACTACCTTACCCAGAGGGCAACTTACCAATGAAACTACAAAGATGGGATATTAAAGGTCAAGTTCATTCAGCTGTAAACGACGCGCATGGCCAGTGAGCAAGGGCGTGTTGCCCGAAACCGGTATGGCAATCTGTGTTGGGGGAATGAACACGTTGACTCCTGCTCCCTCAATAAATGAAAGGAGAAACTTCTACTTGTGTGGCGTCTCGCATTGGGCAACTTGGATTTTGGAATTTGCAAGCGGCGTGCCTAGCCGCTGAGACGCTTTCCGCGATAATAGCGGACCACGGCTCCGAACCCCTGGGGCCATGTGGAAGTGGCAGTTCCACTATTGCGGGACTTTTAATGCATGACGGCGTTGTTTTGTTCCTCCATGCAACCCACCAAGGGGAATGATATACATGCACGCAGTTTAACAGCACCCACTGTGGAAATAACGAACTACCTTACCCAGAAGGCAACTTACCAATGAAACTACGAAGACGGGATATCAAAGGTCAAGTTCAATCAGCTGTAAACGACGCGCATGGCCAGTGAGCAAGGGCGTGTTGCCCGAAACTGGTATGGCAATCTGTGTTGGGGGAATGAACACGTTGACTCCTGCTCCCTCAATAAATGAAAGGAGAAACTTCTACTTGTGTAGCGTCTAGCATTGGGCAACTTGGATTTTGGATTTTCAAGCGGTGTGCCTAGCCTCTGAGACGCTCTGCCGCGATAATAGCGGACCACGGCTCCGGACCCCTGGGGCCATGTGGAAGTGGCAGTTCCACTATTGCGGGACTTTTAATGCATGACGCCCTTGTTTTGTTCCTCCATGCAACCCACCAAGGGGAATGATATACATGCACGCAGTTTAACAGCACCCACTGTGGAAATAACGAACTACCTTACCCAGAGGGCAACTTACCAATGAAACTACAAAGACGGGATATTAAAGGTCAAGTTCATTCAGCTGTAAACGACGCGCATGGCCAGTGAGCAAGGGCGTGTTGCCCGAAACCGGTATGGCAATCTGTGTTGGGGGAATGAACACGTTGACTCCTGCTCCCTCAATAAATGAAAGGAGAAACTTCTACTTGTGTGGCGTCTCGCATTGGGCAACTTTGATTTTGGAATTTGCAAGCGGCGTGCCTAGCCGCTGAGACGCTTTGCCGCGATAATAGCGGACCACGGCTCCGAACCCCTGGGGCCATGTGGAAGTGGCAGTTCCACTATTGCGGGACTTTTAATGCATGACGGCGTTGTTTTGTTCCTCCATGTAACCCACCAAGGGGAATGATATACATGCACGCAGTTTAACAGCACCCACTGTGGAAATAACGAACTACCTTACCCAGAAGGTAACTTACCAATGAAACTACAAAGACGGGATATCAAAGGTCAAGTTCAATCAGCTGTAAACGACGCGCATGGCCAGTGAGCAAGGGCGTGTTGCCCGAAACCGGTATGGCAATCTGTGTTGGGGGAATCAACACGTTGACTCCTGCTCCCTCAATAAATGAAAGGAGAAACTTCTACTTGTGTGGCGTCTCGCATTGGGCAAATTGGATTTTGGATTTCAAGTGGCGTGCCTAGCCTCTGAGACGCTCTGCCGCGATAATAGCGGACCACGGCTCCGGACCCCTGGGGCCATGTGGAAGTGGCAGTTCCACTATTGCGGGACTTTTAATGCATGACGGCGTTGTTTTGTTCCTCCATGCAACCCACCAAGGTTAGTGATATACATGCACGCAGTTTAACAGCACCCACTTTGGAAATAACGAACTACCTTACCCAGAGGGCAACTTACCAATGAAACTACAAAGACGGGATATTAAAGGTCAAGTTCATTCAGCTGTAAACGACGCGCATGGCCAGTGAGCAAGGGCGTGTTGCCCGAAACCGGTATGGCAATCTGTGTTGGGGGAATGAACACGTTGACTCCTGCTCCCTCAATAAATGAAAGGAGAAACTTCTACTTGTGTGGCGTCTCGCATTGGGCAACTTGGATTTTGGAATTTGCAAGCGGCGTGCCTAGCCGCTGAGACGCTTTCCGCGATAATAGCGGACCACGGCTCCGAACCCCTGGGGCCATGTGGAAGTGGCAGTTCCACTATTGCGGGACTTTTAATGCATGACGGCGTTGTTTTGTTCCTCCATGCAACCCACCAAGGGGAATGCTATACATGCACGCAGTTTAACAGCACCCACTGTGGAAATAACGAACTACCTTACCCAGAAGGCAACTTACCAATGAAACTACGAAGACGGGATATCAAAGGTCAAGTTCAATCAGCTGTAAACGACGCGCATGGCCAGTGAGCAAGGGCGTGTTGCCCGAAACCGGTATGGCAATCTGTGTTGGGGGAATGAACACGTTGACTCCTGCTCCCTCAATAAATGAAAGGAGAAACTTCTACTTGTGTGGCGTCTAGCATTGGGCAACTTGGATTTTGGATTTTCAAGCGGTGTGCCTAGCCTCTGAGACGCTCTGCCGCGATAATAGCGGACCACGGCTCCGGACCCCTGGGGCCATGTGGAAGTGGCAGTTCCACTATTGCGGGACTTTTAATGCATGACGCCCTTGTTTTGTTCCTCCATGCAACCCACCAAGGGGAATGATATACATGCACGCAGTTTAACAGCACCCACTGTGGAAATAACGAACTACCTTACCCAGAGGGCAACTTACCAATGAAACTACAAAGACGGGATATTAAAGGTCAAGTTCATTCAGCTGTAAACGACGCGCATTGCCAGTGAGCAAGGGCGTGTTGCCCGAAACAGGTATGGCAATCTGTGTTGGGGGAATGAACACGTTGACTCCTGCTCCCTCAATAAATGAAAGGAGAAAGTTCTACTTGTGTGGCGTCTCGCATTGGGCAACTTGGATTTTGGAATTTGCAAGTGGCGTGCCTAGCCGCTGAGGCGCTCTGCCGCAATAATAGCGGACCACGGCTCCGGACCCCTGGGGCCATGTGGAAGTGGCAGTTCCACTATTGCGGGACTTTTAATGCATGACGGCGTTGTTTTGTTCCTCCATGCAACCCACCAAGGGGAGTGATATACATGCACGCAGTTTAACAGCACCCACTTTGGAAATAACGAACTACCTTACCCAGTGGGCAACTTACCAATGAAACTACAAAGACGGGATATTAAAGGTCAAGTTCATTCAGCTGTAAACGACGCGCATGGCCAGTGAGCAAGGGCGTGTTGCCGGAAACAGGTATGGCAATCTGTGTTGGGGGAATGAACACGTTGACTCCTGCTCCCTCAATAAATGAAAGGAGAAAGTTCTACTTGTGTGGCGTCTCGCATTGGGCAACTTGGATTTTGGATTTTCAAGCGGCGTGCCTAGCCTCTGAGACGCTCTGCCGCGATAATAGCGGACCACGGCTCCGGACCCCTGGGGCCATGTGGAAGTGGCAGTTCCACTATTTCGGGACTTTTAATGCATGACGGCGTTGTTTTGTTCCTCCATGCAACCCACCAAGGGGAGTGATATACATGCACGCAGTTTAACAGCACCCACTTTGGAAATAACGAACTACCTTACCCAGAGGGCAACTTACCAATGAAACTACAAAGACGGGATATTAAAGGTCAAGTTCATTCAGCTGTAAACAACGCGCATGGCCAGTGAGCAAGGGCGTGTTGCCCGAAACCGGTATGGCAATCTGTGTTGGGGGAATGAACACGTTGACTCCTGCTCCCTCAATAAATGAAAGGAGAAACTTCTACTTGTGTGGCGTCTCGCATTGGGCAACTTGGAATTTGCAAGCAGCGTGCCTAGCCGCTGAGACGCTTTGCCGCGATAATAGCGGACCACGGCTCCGAACCCCTGGGGCCATGTGGAAGTGGCAGTTCCACTATTGCGGGACTTTTAATGCATGACGGCGTTGTTTTGTTCCTCCATGCAACCCACCAAGGGGAATGATATACATGCACGCAGTTTAACAGCACCCACTGTGGAAATAACGAACTACCTTACCCAGAAGGCAACTTACCAATGAAACTACGAAGACGGGATATCAAAGGTCAAGTTCAATCAGCTGTATACGACGCGCATGGCCAGTGAGCAAGGGCGTGTTGCCCGAAACCGGTATGGCAATCTGTGTTGGGGGAATGAACACGTTGACTCCTGCTCCCTCAATAAATGAAAGGAGAAACTTCTACTTGTGTGGCGTCTCGCATTGGGCAACTTGGATTTTGGATTTTCAAGCGGTGTGCCTAGCCTCTGAGACGCTCTGCCGCGATAATAGCGGACCACGGCTCCGGACCCCTGGGGCCATGTGGAAGTGGCAGTTCCACTATTGCGGGACTTTTAATGCATGACGGCGTTGTTTTGTTCCTCCATGCAACCCACCAAGGGGAATGATATACATGCACGCAGTTTAACAGCACCCACTGTGGAAATAACGAACTACCTTACCCAGAGGGCAACTTACCAATGAAACTACAAAGACGGGATATTAAAGGTCAAGTTCATTCAGCTGTAAACGATGCGCATGGCCAGTGAGCAAGGGCGTGTTGCCCGAAACAGGTATGGCAATCTGTGTTGGGGGAATGAACACGTTGACTCCTGCTCCCTCAATAAATGAAAGGAGAAAGTTCTACTTGTGTGGCGTCTCGCATTGGGCAACTTGGATTTTGGAATTTGCAAGTGGCGTGCCTAGCCGCTGAGGCGCTCTGCCGCGATAATAGCGGACCACGGCTCCGAACTCCTGGGGCCATGTGGAAGTGGCAGTTCCACTATTGCGGGACTTTTAATGTATGACGCCCTTGTTTTGTTCCTCCATGCAAGCCACCAAGGGGAATGATATACATGCACGCAGTTTAACAGCACCCACTGTGGAAATAACGAACTACCTTACCCAGAGGGCAACTTACCAATGAAACTACAAAGACGGGATATTAAAGGTCAAGTTCATTCAGCTGTAAACGACGCGCATGGCCAGTGAGCAAGGGCGTGTTGCCCGAAACAGGTATGGCAATCTGTGTTGGGGGAATGAACACGTTGACTCCTGCTCCCTCAATAAATGAAAGGAGAAAGTTCTACTTGTGTGGCGTCTCGCATTGGGCAACTTGGATTTTGGAATTTGCAAGTGGCGTGCCTAGCCGCTGAGGCGCTCTGCCGCGATAATAGCGGACCACGGCTCCGGACCCCTGGGACCATGTGGAAGTGGCAGTTCCACTATTGCGGGACTTTTAATGCATGACGGCGTTGTTTTGTTCTTCCATGCAACCCACCAAGGGGAGTGATATACATGCACGCAGTTTAACAGCACCCACTTTGGAAATAACGAACTACCTTACCCAGTGGGCAACTTACCAATGAAACTACAAAGACGGGATATTAAAGGTCAAGTTCATTCAGCTGTAAACGACGCGCATGGCCAGTGAGCAAGGGCGTGTTGCCCGAAACAGATATGGCAATCTGTGTTGGGGGAATGAACACGTTGACTCCTGCTCCCTCAATAAATGAAAGGAGAAAGTTCTACTTGTGTGGCGTCTCGCATTGGGCAACTTGGATTTTGGATTTTCAAGCGGCGTGCCTAGCCTCTGAGACGCTCTGCCGCGATAATAGCGGACCACAGCTCCGGACCCCTGGGGCCATGTGGAAGTGGCAGTTCCACTATTTCGGGACTTTTAATGCATGACGGCGTTGTTTTGTTCCTCCATGCAACCCACCAAGGGGAGTGATATACATGCACGCAGTTTAACAGCACCCACTTTGGAAATAACGAACTACCTTACCCAGAGGGCAACTTACCAATGAAACTACAAAGACGGGATATTAAAGGTCAAGTTCATTCAGCTGTAAACAACGCGCATGGCCAGTGAGCAAGGGCGTGTTGCCCGAAACCGGTATGGCAATCTGTGTTGGGGGAATGAACACGTTGACTCCTGCTCCCTCAATAAATGAAAGGAGAAACTTCTACTTGTGTGGCGTCTCGCATTGGGCAACTTGGATTTTGGAATTTGCAAGCGGCGTGCCTAGCCGCTGAGACGCTTTGCCGCGATAATAGCGGACCACGGCTCCGAACCCCTGGGGCCATGTGGAAGTGGCAGTTCCACTATTGCGGGACTTTTAATGCATGACGGCGTTGTTTTGTTCCTCCATGCAACCCACCAAGGGGAATGATATACATGCACGCAGTTTAACAGCACCCACTGTGGAAATAACGAACTACCTTACCCAGAAGGCAACTTACCAATGAAACTACGAAGACGGGATATCAAAGGTCAAGTTCAATCAGCTGTAAACGACGCGCATGGCCAGTGAGCAAGGGCGTGTTGCCCGAAACCGGTATGGCAATCTGTGTTGGGGGAATGAACACGTTGACTCCTGCTCCCTCAATAAATGAAAGGAGAAACTTCTACTTGTGTGGCGTCTCGCATTGGGCAACTTGGATTTTGGATTTTCAAGCGGTGTGCCTAGCCTCTGAGACGCTCTGCCGCGATAATAGCGGACCACGGCTCCGGACCCCTGGGGCCATGTGGAAGTGGCAGTTCCACTATTGCGGGACTTTTAATGCATGACGCCGTTGTTTTGTTCCTCCATGCAACCCACCAAGGGGAATGATATACATGCACGCAGTTTAACAGCACCCACTGTGGAAATAACAAACTACCTTACCCAGAGGGCAACTTACCAATGAAACTACAAAGACGGGATATTAAAGGTCAAGTTCATTCAGCTGTAAACGATGCGCATGGCCAGTGAGCAAGGGCGTGTTGCCCGAAACAGGTATGGCAATCTGTGTTGGGGGAATGAACACGTTGACTCCTGCTCCCTCAATAAATGAAAGGAGAAAGTTCTACTTGTGTGGCGTCTCGCATTGGGCAACTTGGATTTTGGAATTTGCAAGTGGCGTGCCTAGCCGCTGAGGCGCTCTGCCGCGATAATAGCGGACCACGGCTCCGAACCCCTGGGGCCATGTGGAAGTGGCAGTTCAACTATTGCGGGACTTTTAATGCATGGCGGCGTTGTTTTGTTCTTCCATGCAACCCACCAAGGGGAATGATATGCATGCACGCAGTTTAACAGCACCCACTGTGGAAATAACGAACTACCTTACCCAGAAGGCAACTTACCAATGAAATTACAAAGACGGGCTATTGAAGGTCAAGTTCAATCAGCTGTAAACGACGCGCATGGCCAGTGAGCAAGGGCGTGTTGCCCGAAACCGGTATGGCAATCTGTGTTGGGGGAATGAACACGTTGACTCCTGCTCCCTCAATAAATGAAGGGAGAAACTTCTACTTGTGTGGCGTCTCGCATTAGGCAACTTGGATTTTGGAATTTGCAAGCGGCGTGCCTAGCCGCTGAGACGCTTTGCCGCGATAATAGCGGACCACGGCTCCGGACCCCTGGGGCCATGTGGAAGTGGCAGTTCCACTATTGCGGGACTTTTAATGCATGACGCCCTTGTTTTGTTCCTCCATGCAACCCACCAAGGGGAATGATATACATGCACGCAGTTTAACAGCACCCACTGTGGAAATAACGAACTACCTTACCCAGAGGGCAACTTACCAATGAAACTACAAAGACGAGATATTAAAGGTCAAGTTCATTCAGCTGTAAACGACGCGCATGGCCAGTGAGCAAGGGCGTGTTGCCCGAAACAGGTATGGCAATCTGTGTTGGGGGAATGAACACGTTGACTCCTGCTCCCTCAATAAATGAAAGGAGAAAGTTCTACTTGTGTGGCGTCTCGCATTGGGCAACTTGGATTTTGGAATTTGCAAGTGGCGTGCCTAGCCGCTGAGGCGCTCTGCCGCGATAATAGTGGACCACGGCTCCGGACCCCTGGGGCCATGTGGAAGTGGCAGTTCCACTATTGCGGGACTTTTAATGCATGACGGCGTTGTTTTGTTCCTCCATGCAACCCACCAAGGGGAGTGATATACATGCACGCAGTTTAACAGCACCCACTTTGGAAATAACGAACTACCTTACCCAGTGGGCAACTTACCAATGAAACTACAAAGACGGGATATTAAAGGTCAAGTTCATTCAGCTGTAAACGACGCGCATGGCCAGTGAGCAAGGGCGTGTTGCCCGAAACAGGTATGGCAATCTGTGTTGGGGGAATGAACACGTTGACTCCTGCTCCCTCAATAAATGAAAGGAGAAAGTTCTACTTGTGTGGCGTCTCGCATTGGGCAACTTGGATTTTGGATTTTCAAGCGGCGTGCCTAGCCGCTGAGGCGCTCTGCCGCGATAATAGCGGACCACGGCTCCGAACCCCTGGGGCCATGTGGAAGTGGCAGTTCCACTATTGCGGGACTTTTAATGCATGGCGGCGTTGTTTTGTTCTTCCATGCAACCCACCAAGGGGAATGATATACATGCACGCAGTTTAACAGCACCCACTGTGGAAATAACGAACTACCTTACCCAGAAGGCAACTTACCAATGAAATTACAAAGACGGGCTATTAAAGGTCAAGTTCAATCAGCTGTAAACGACGCGCATGGCCAGTGAGCAAGGGCGTGTTGCCCGAAACCGGTATGGCAATCTGTGTTGGGGGAATGAACACGTTGACTCCTGCTCCCTCAATAAATGAAGGGAGAAACTTCTACTTGTGTGGCGTCTCGCATTGGGCAACTTGGATTTTGGAATTTGCAAGCGGCGTGCCTAGCCGCTGAGACGCTTTGCCGCGATAATAGCGGACCACGGCTCCGGACCCCTGGGGCCATGTGGAAGTGGCAGTTCCACTATTGCGGGACTTTTAATGCATGACGGCGTTGTTTTGTTCCTCCATGCAACCCACCAAGGGGAATGATAAACATGCACGCAGTTTAACAGCACCCACTGTGGAAATAACGAACTACCTTACCCAGAAGGCAACTTACCAATGAAACTACAAAGACAGGATATCAAAGGTCAAGTTCAATCAGCTGTAAACGACGCTCATGGCCAGTGAGCAAGGGCGTGTTGCCCGAAACCGGTATGGCAATCTGTGTTGGGGGAATGAACACGTTGATTCCTGCTCCCTCAATAAATGAAAGGAGAAACTTCTACTTGTGTGGCGTCTCGCATTGGGCAACTTGGATTTTGGATTTTCAAGCGGCGTGCCTAGCCTCTGAAATGCTCTGCCGCGATAATAGCGGACCACGGCTCCGGACCCCTGGGGCCATGTGGAAGTGGCAGTTCCACTATTGCGGGACTTTTAATGCATGACGCCCTTGTTTTGTTCCTCCATGCAACCCACCAAGGGGAATGATATACATGCACGCAGTTTAACAGCACCCACTGTGGAAATAACGAACTACCTTACCCAGAGGGCAACTTACCAATGAAACTACAAAGACGGGATATTAAAGGTCAAGTTCATTCAGCTGTAAACGACGCGCATGGCCAGTGAGCAAGGGCGTGTTGCCCGAAACAGGTATGGCAATCTGTGTTGGGGGAATGAACACGTTGACTCCTGCTCCCTCAATAAATGAAAGGAGAAAGTTCTACTTGTGTGGCGTCTCGCATTGGGCAACTTGGATTTTGGAATTTGCAAGTGGCGTGCCTAGCCGCTGAGGCGCTCTGCCGCGATAATAGTGGACCACGGCTCCGGACCCCTGGGGCCATGTGGAAGTGGCAGTTCCACTATTGCGGGACTTTTAATGCATGACGGCGTTGTTTTGTTCCTCCATGCAACCCACCAAGGGGAGTGATATACATGCACGCAGTTTAACAGCACCCACTTTGGAAATAACGAACTACCTTACCCAGAGGGCAACTTACCAATGAAACTACAAAGACGGGATATTAAAGGTCAAGTTCATTCAGCTGTAAACGACGCGCATGGCCAGTGAGCAAGGGCGTGTTGCCCGAAACCGGTATGGCAATCTGTGTTGGGGGAATGAACACGTTGACTCCTGCTCCCTCAATAAATGAAAGGAGAAACTTCTACTTGTGTGGCGTCTCGCATTGGGCAACTTGGATTTTGGAAATTGCAAGCAGCGTGCCTAGCCGCTGAGACGCTTTGCCGCGATAATAGCGGACCACGGCTCCGAACCCCTGGGGCCATGTGGAAGTGGCAGTTCCACTATTGCGGGACTTTTAATGCATGACGGCGTTGTTTTGTTCCTCCATGCAACCCACCAAGGGGAATGATATACATGCACGCAGTTTAACAGCACCCACTGTGGAAATAACGAACTACCTTACCCAGAAGGCAACTTACCAATGAAACTACGAAGACGGGATATCAAAGGTCAAGTTCAATCAGCTGTAAACGACGCGCATGGCCAGTGAGCAAGGGCGTGTTGCCCGAAACCGGTATGGCAATCTGTGTTGGGGGAATGAACACGTTGACTCCTGCTCCCTCAATAAATGAAAGGAGAAACTTCTACTTGTGTGGCGTCTCGCATTGGGCAACTTGGATTTTGGATTTTCAAGCGGTGTGCCTAGCCTCTGAGACGCTCTGCCGCGATAATAGCGGACCACGGCTCCGGACCCCTGGGGCCATGTGGAAGTGGCAGTTCCAGTATTGCGGGACTTTTAATGCATGACGGCGTTGTTTTGTTCCTCCATGCAACCCACCAAGGGGAATGATATACATGCACGCAGTTTAACAGCACCCACTGTGGAAATAACAAACTACCTTACCCAGAGGGCAACTTACCAATGAAACTACAAAGACGGGATATTAAAGGTCAAGTTCATTCAGCTGTAAACGATGCGCATGGCCAGTGAGCAAGGGCGTGTTGCCCGAAACAGGTATGGCAATCTGTGTTGGGGGAATGAACACGTTGACTCCTGCTCCCTCAATAAATGAAAGGAGAAAGTTCTACTTGTGTGGCGTCTCGCATTGGGCAACTTGGATTTTGGAATTTGCAAGTGGCGTGCCTAGCCGCTGAGGCGCTCTGCCGCGATAATAGCGGACCACGGCTCCGAACCCCTGGGGCCATGTGGAAGTGGCAGTTCCACTATTGCGGGACTTTTAATGCATGACGCCCTTGTTTTGTTCCTCCATGCAACCCACCAAGGGGAATGATATACATGCACGCAGTTTAACAGCACCCACTGTGGAAATAACGAACTACCTTACCCAGAAGGCAACTTACCAATGAAATTACAAAGACGGGCTATTAAAGGTCAAGTTCAATCAGCTGTAAACGACGCGCATGGCCAGTGAGCAAGGGCGTGTTGCCCGAAACCGGTATGGCAATCTGTGTTGGGGGAATGAACACGTTGACTCCTGCTCCCTCAATAAATGAAGGGAGAAACTTCTACTTGTGTGGCGTCTCGCATTGGGCAACTTGGATTTTGGAATTTGCAAGCGGCGTGCCTAGCCGCTGAGACGCTTTGCCGCGATAATAGCGGACCACGGCTCCGGACCCCTGGGGCCATGTGGAAGTGGCAGTTCCACTATTGCGGGACTTTTAATGCATGACGGCGTTGTTTTGTTCCTCCATGCAACCCACCAAGGGGAATGATAAACATGCACGCAGTTTAACAGCACCCACTGTGGAAATAACGAACTACCTTACCCAGAAGGCAACTTACCAATGAAACTACAAAGACAGGATATCAAAGGTCAAGTTCAATCAGCTGTAAACGACGCTCATGGCCAGTGAGCAAGGGCGTGTTGCCCGAAACCGGTATGGCAATCTGTGTTGGGGGAATGAACACGTTGATTCCTGCTCCCTCAATAAATGAAAGGAGAAACTTCTACTTGTGTGGCGTCTCGCATTGGGCAACTTGGATTTTGGATTTTCAAGCGGCGTGCCTAGCCTCTGAAATGCTCTGCCGCGATAATAGCGGACCACGGCTCCGGACCCCTGGGGCCATGTGGAAGTGGCAGTTCCACTATTGCGGGACTTTTAATGCATGACGCCCTTGTTTTGTTCCTCCATGCAACCCACCAAGGGGAATGATATACATGCACGCAGTTTAACAGCACCCACTGTGGAAATAACGAACTACCTTACCCAGAGGGCAACTTACCAATGAAACTACAAAGACGGGATATTAAAGGTCAAGTTCATTCAGCTGTAAACGACGCGCATGGCCAGTGAGCAAGGGCGTGTTGCCCGAAACAGGTATGGCAATCTGTGTTGGGGGAATGAACACGTTGACTCCTGCTCCCTCAATAAATGAAAGGAGAAAGTTCTACTTGTGTGGCGTCTCGCATTGGGCAACTTGGATTTTGGAATTTGCAAGTGGCGTGCCTAGCCGCTGAGGCGCTCTGCCGCGATAATAGTGGACCACGGCTCCGGACCCCTGGGGCCATGTGGAAGTGGCAGTTCCACTATTGCGGGACTTTTAATGCATGACGGCGTTGTTTTGTTCCTCCATGCAACCCACCAAGGGGAGTGATATACATGCACGCAGTTTAACAGCACCCACTTTGGAAATAACGAACTACCTTACCCAGAGGGCAACTTACCAATGAAACTACAAAGACGGGATATTAAAGGTCAAGTTCATTCAGCTGTAAACGACGCGCATGGCCAGTGAGCAAGGGCGTGTTGCCCGAAACCGGTATGGCAATCTGTGTTGGGGGAATGAACACGTTGACTCCTGCTCCCTCAATAAATGAAAGGAGAAACTTCTACTTGTGTGGCGTCTCGCATTGGGCAACTTGGATTTTGGAAATTGCAAGCAGCGTGCCTAGCCGCTGAGACGCTTTGCCGCGATAATAGCGGACCACG
Source organism: Triturus cristatus (assembly GCF_964204655.1). Taxonomy (NCBI): domain Eukaryota; kingdom Metazoa; phylum Chordata; class Amphibia; order Caudata; family Salamandridae; genus Triturus; species Triturus cristatus. The sequence continues at coordinate 196,682,686 of NC_140579.1, forward strand.
GCTCCGAACCCCTGGGGCCATGTGGAAGTGGCAGTTCCACTATTGCGGGACTTTTAATGCATGACGGCGTTGTTTTGTTCCTCCATGCAACCCACCAAGGGGAATGATATACATGCACGCAGTTTAACAGCACCCACTGTGGAAATAACGAACTACCTTACCCAGAAGGCAACTTACCAATGAAACTACGAAGACGGGATATCAAAGGTCAAGTTCAATCAGCTGTAAACGACGCGCATGGCCAGTGAGCAAGGGCGTGTTGCCCGAAACCGGTATGGCAATCTGTGTTGGGGGAATGAACACGTTGACTCCTGCTCCCTCAATAAATGAAAGGAGAAACTTCTACTTGTGTGGCGTCTCGCATTGGGCAACTTGGATTTTGGATTTTCAAGCGGTGTGCCTAGCCTCTGAGACGCTCTGCCGCGATAATAGCGGACCACGGCTCCGGACCCCTGGGGCCATGTGGAAGTGGCAGTTCCAGTATTGCGGGACTTTTAATGCATGACGGCGTTGTTTTGTTCCTCCATGCAACCCACCAAGGGGAATGATATACATGCACGCAGTTTAACAGCACCCACTGTGGAAATAACAAACTACCTTACCCAGAGGGCAACTTACCAATGAAACTACAAAGACGGGATATTAAAGGTCAAGTTCATTCAGCTGTAAACGATGCGCATGGCCAGTGAGCAAGGGCGTGTTGCCCGAAACAGGTATGGCAATCTGTGTTGGGGGAATGAACACGTTGACTCCTGCTCCCTCAATAAATGAAAGGAGAAAGTTCTACTTGTGTGGCGTCTCGCATTGGGCAACTTGGATTTTGGAATTTGCAAGTGGCGTGCCTAGCCGCTGAGGCGCTCTGCCGCGATAATAGCGGACCACGGCTCCGAACCCCTGGGGCCATGTGGAAGTGGCAGTTCCACTATTGCGGGACTTTTAATGCATGACGCCCTTGTTTTGTTCCTCCATGCAACCCACCAAGGGGAATGATATACATGCACGCAGTTTAACAGCACCCACTGTGGAAATAACGAACTACCTTACCCAGAGGGCAACTTACCAATGAAACTACAAAGACGGGATATTAAAGGTCTAGTTCATTCAGCTGTAAACGACGCGCATGGCCAGTGAGCAAGGGCGTGTTGCCCGAAACAGGTATGGCAATCTGTGTTGGGGGAATGAACACGTTGACTCCTGCTCCCTCAATAAATGAAAGGAGAAAGTTCTACTTGTGTGGCGTCTCGCATTGGGCAACTTGGATTTTGGAATTTGCAAGTGGCGTGCCTAGCCGCTGAGGCGCTCTGCCGCGATAATAGCGGACCACGGCTCCGGACCCCTGGGGCCATGTGGAAGTGGCAGTTCCACTATTGCGGGACTTTTAATGCATGACGGCGTTGTTTTGTTCCTCCATGCAACCCACCAAGGGGAGTGATATACATGCACGCAGTTTAACAGCACCCACTTTGGAAATAACGAACTACCTTACCCAGTGGGCAACTTACCAATGAAACTACAAAGACGGGATATTAAAGGCCAAGTTCATTCAGCTGTAAACGACGCGCATGGCCAGTGAGCAAGGGCGTGTTGCCCGAAACAGGTATGGCAATCTGTGTTGGGGGAATGAACACGTTGACTCCTGCTCCCTCAATAAATGAAAGGAGAAAGTTCTACTTGTGTGGCGTCTCGCATTGGGCAACTTGGATTTTGGATTTTCAAGCGGCGTGCCTAGCCTCTGAGACGCTCTGCCGCGATAATAGCGGACCACGGCTCCGGACCGCTGGGGCCATGTGGAAGTGGCAGTTCCACTATTTCGGGACTTTTAATGCATGACGGTGTTGTTTTGTTCCTCCATGCAACCCACCAAGGGGAGTGATATACATGCACGCAGTTTAACAGCACCCACTTTGGACATAACGAACTACCTTACCCAGTCGGCAACTTACCAATGAAACTACAAAGACGGGATATTAAAGGTCAAGTTCATTCAGCTGTAAACGACGCGCATTGCCAGTGAGCAAGGGCGTGTTGCCCGAAACAGGTATGGCAATCTGTGTTGGGGGAATGAACACGTTGACTCCTGCTCCCTCAATAAATGAAAGGAGAAAGTTCTACTTGTGTGGCGTCTCGCATTGGGCAACTTGGATTTTGGAATTTGCAAGTGGCGTGCCTAGCCGCTGAGGCGCTCTGCCGCGATAATAGCGGACCACGGCTCCGGACCCCTGGGGCCATGTGGAAGTGGCAGTTCCACTATTGCGGGACTTTTAATGCATGACGGCGTTGTTTTGTTCCTCCATGCAACCCACCAAGGGGAGTGATATACATGCACGCAGTTTAACAGCACCCACTTTGGAAATAACGAACTACCTTACCCAGTGGGCAACTTACCAATGAAACTACAAAGACGGGATATTAAAGGTCAAGTTCATTCAGCTGTAAACGACGCGCATGGCCAGTGAGCAAGGGCGTGTTGCCGGAAACAGGTATGGCAATCTGTGTTGGGGGAATGAACACGTTGACTCCTGCTCCCTCAATAAATGAAAGGAGAAAGTTCTACTTGTGTGGCGTCTCGCATTGGGCAACTTGGATTTTGGATTTTCAAGCGGCGTGCCTAGCCTCTGAGACGCTCTGCCGCGATAATAGCGGACCACGGCTCCGGACCCCTGGGGCCATGTGGAAGTGGCAGTTCCACTATTTCGGGACTTTTAATGCATGACGGCGTTGTTTTGTTCCTCCATGCAACCCACCAAGGGGAGTGATATACATGCACGCAGTTTAACAGCACCCACTTTGGAAATAACGAACTACCTTACCCAGAGGGCAACTTACCAATGAAACTACAAAGACGGGATATTAAAGGTCAAGTTCATCCAGCTGTAAACAACGCGCATGGCCAGTGAGCAAGGGCGTGTTGCCCGAAACCGGTATGGCAATCTGTGTTGGGGGAATGAACACGTTGACTCCTGCTCCCTCAATAAATGAAAGGAGAAACTTCTACTTGTGTGGCGTCTCGCATTGGGCAACTTGGATTTTGGAATTTGCAAGCAGCGTGCCTAGCCGCTGAGACGCTTTGCCGCGATAATAGCGGACCACGGCTCCGAACCCCTGGGGCCATGTGGAAGTGGCAGTTCCACTATTGCGGGACTTTTAATGCATGACGGCGTTGTTTTGTTCCTCCATGAAACCCACCAAGGGGAATGATATACATGCACGCAGTTTAACAGCACCCACTGTGGAAATAACGAACTACCTTACCCAGAAGGCAACTTACCAATGAAACTACGAAGACGGGATATCAAAGGTCAAGTTCAATCAGCTGTAAACGACGCGCATGGCCAGTGAGCAAGGGCGTGTTGCCCGAAACCGGTATGGCAATCTGTGTTGGGGGAATGAACACGTTGACTCCTGCTCCCTCAATAAATGAAAGGAGAAACTTCTACTTGTGTGGCGTCTCGCATTGGGCAACTTGGATTTTGGATTTTCAAGCGGTGTGCCTAGCCTCTGAGACGCTCTGCCGCGATAATAGCGGACCACGGCTCCGGACCCCTGGGGCCATGTGGAAGTGGCAGTTCCAGTATTGCGGGACTTTTAATGCATGACGGCGTTGTTTTGTTCCTCCATGCAACCCACCAAGGGGAATGATATACATGCACGCAGTTTAACAGCACCCACTGTGGAAATAACAAACTACCTTACCCAGAGGGCAACTTACCAATGAAACTACAAAGACGGGATATTAAAGGTCAAGTTCATTCAGCTGTAAACGATGCGCATGGCCAGTGAGCAAGGGCGTGTTGCCCGAAACAGGTATGGCAATCTGTGTTGGGGGAATGAACACGTTGACTCCTGCTCCCTCAATAAATGAAAGGAGAAAGTTCTACTTGTGTGGCGTCTCGCATTGGGCAACTTGGATTTTGGAATTTGCAAGTGGCGTGCCTAGCCGCTGAGGCGCTCTGCCGCGATAATAGCGGACCACGGCTCCGAACCCCTGGGGCCATGTGGAAACGGCAGTTCCACTATTGCGGGACTTTTAATGCATGACGCCCTTGTTTTGTTCCTCCATGCAACCCACCAAGGGGAATGATATACATGCACGCAGTTTAACAGCACCCACTGTGGAAATAACGAACTACCTTACCCAGAGGGCAACTTACCAATGAAACTACAAAGACGGGATATTAAAGGTCAAGTTCATTCAGCTGTAAACGACGCGCATGGCCAGTGAGCAAGGGCGTGTTGCCCGAAACAGGTATGGCAATCTGTGTTGGGGGAATGAACACGTTGACTCCTGCTCCCTCAATAAATGAAAGGAGAAAGTTCTACTTGTGTGGCGTCTCGCATTGGGCAACTTGGATTTTGGAATTTGCAAGTGGCGTGCCTAGCCGCTGAGGCGCTCTGCCGCGATAATAGCGGACCACGGCTCCGGACCCCTGGGGCCATGTGGAAGTGGCAGTTCCACTATTGCGGGACTTTTAATGCATGAAGGCGTTGTTTTGTTCTTCCATGCAACCCACCAAGGGGAGTGATATACATGCACGCAGTTTAACAGCACCCACTTTGGAAATAATGAACTACCTTACCCAGTGGGCAACTTACCAATGAAACTACAAAGACGGGATATTAAAGGTCAAGTTCATTCAGCTGTAAACGACGCGCATGGCCAGTGAGCAAGGGCGTGTTGCCCGAAACAGGTATGGCAATCTGTGTTGGGTGAATGAACACGTTGACTCCAGCTCCCTCAATAAATGAAAGGAGAAAGTTCTACTTGTGTGGCGTCTCGCATTGGGCAACTTGGATTTTGGATTTTCAAGCGGCGTGCCTAGCCTCTGAGACGCTCTGCCGCGATAATAGCGGACCACGGCTCCGGACCCCTGGGGCCATGTGGAAGTGGCAGTTCCACTATTTCGGGACTTTTAATGCATGACGGTGTTGTTTTGTTCCTCCATGCAACCCACCAAGGGGAGTGATATACATGCACGCAGTTTAACAGCACCCACTTTGGAAATAACGAACTACCTTACCCAGAGGGCAACTTACCAATGAAACTACAAAGACGGGATATTAAAGGTCAAGTTCATTCAGCTGTAAACGACGCGCATGGCCAGTGAGCAAGGGCGTGTTGCCCGAAACCGGTATGGCAATCTGTGTTGGGGGAATGAACACGTTGACTCCTGCTCCCTCAATAAATGAAAGGAGAAACTTCTACTTGTGTGGCGTCTCGCATTGGGCAACTTGGATTTTGGAATTTGCAAGCGGCGTGCCTAGCCGCTGAGACGCTTTGCCGCGATAATAGCGGACCACGGCTCCGAACCCCTGGGGCCATGTGGAAGTGGCAGTTCCACTATTGCGGGACTTTTAATGCATGACGGCGTTGTTTTGTTCCTCCATGCAACCCACCAAGGGGAATGATATACATGCACGCAGTTTAACAGCACCCACTGTGGAAATAACGAACTACCTTACCCAGAAGGCAACTTACCAATGAAACTACGAAGACGGGATATCAAAGGTCAAGTTCAATCAGCTGTAAACGACGCGCATGGCCAGTGAGCAAGGGCGTGTTGCCCGAAACCGGTATGGCAATCTGTGTTGGGGGAATGAACACGTTGACTCCTGCTCCCTCAATAAATGAAAGGAGAAACTTCTACTTGTGTGGCGTCTCGCATTGGGCAACTTGGATTTTGGATTTTCAAGCGGTGTGCCTAGCCTCTGAGATGCTCTGCCGCGATAATAGCGGACCACGGCTCCGGACCCCTGGGGCCATGTGTAAGTGGCAGTTCCACTATTGCGGGACTTTTAATGCATGACGCCGTTGTTTTGTTCCTCCATGCAACCCACCAAGGGGAATGATATACATGCACGCAGTTTAACAGCACCCACTGTGGAAATAACGAACTACCTTACCCAGAGGGCAACTTACCAATGAAACTACAAAGACGGGATATTAAAGGTCAAGTTCATTCAGCTGTAAACGATGCGCATGGCCAGTGAGCAAGGGCGTGTTGCCCGAAACAGGTATGGCAATCTGTGTTGGGGGAATGAACACGTTGACTCCTGCTCCCTCAATAAATGAAAGGAGAAAGTTCTACTTGTGTGGCGTCTCGCATTGGGCAACTTGGATTTTGGAATTTGCAAGTGGCGTGCCTAGCCGCTGAGGCGCTCTGCCGCGATAATAGCGGACCACGGCTCCGAACCCCTGGGGCCATGTGGAAGTGGCAGTTCCACTATTGCGGGACTTTTAATGCATGACGGCGTTGTTTTGTTCTTCCATGCAACCCACCAAGGGGAATGATATACATGCACGCAGTTTAACAGCACCCACTGTGGAAATAACGAACTACCTTACCCAGAAGGCAACTTACCAATGAAATTACAAAGACGGGCTATTAAAGGTCAAGTTCAATCAGCTGTAAACGACGCGCATGGCCAGTGAGCAAGGGCGTGTTGCCCGAAACCGGTATGGCAATCTGTGTTGGGGGAATGAACACGTTGACTCCTGCTCCCTCAATAAATGAAGGGAGAAACTTCTACTTGTGTGGCGTCTCGCATTGGGCAACTTGGATTTTGGAATTTGCAAGCGGCGTGCCTAGCCGCTGAGACGCTTTGCCGCGATAATAGCGGACCACGGCTCCGGACCCCTGGGGCCATGTGGAAGTGGCAGTTCCACTATTGCGGGACTTTTAATGCATGACGGCGTTGTTTTGTTCCTCCATGCAACCCACCAAGGGGAATGATAAACATGCACGCAGTTTAACAGCACCCACTGTGGAAATAACAAACTACCTTACCCAGAAGGCAACTTACCAATGAAACTACAAAGACAGGATATCAAAGGTCAAGTTCAATCAGCTGTAAACGACGCTCATGGCCAGTGAGCAAGGGCGTGTTGCCCGAAACCGGTATGGCAATCTGTGTTGGGGGAATGAACACGTTGACTCCTGCTCCCTCAATAAATGAAAGGAGAAACTTCTACTTGTGTGGCGTCTCGCATTGGGCAACTTGGATTTTGGATTTTCAAGCGGCGTGCCTAGCCTCTGAGACGCTCTGCCGCGATAATAGCGGACCACGGCTCCGGACCCCTGGGGCCATGTGGAAGTGGCAGTTCCACTATTGCGGGACTTTTAATGCATGACGCCCTTGTTTTGTTCCTCCATGCAACCCACCAAGGGGAATGATATACATGCACGCAGTTTAACAGCACCCACTGTGGAAATAACGAACTACCTTACCCAGAGGGCAACTTACCAATGAAACTACAAAGACGGGATATTAAAGGTCAAGTTCATTCAGCTGTAAACGACGCGCATGGCCAGTGAGCAAGGGCGTGTTGCCCGAAACAGGTATGGCAATCTGTGTTGGGGGAATGAACACGTTGACTCCTGCTCCCTCAATAAATGAAAGGAGAAAGTTCTACTTGTGTGGCGTCTCGCATTGGGCAACTTGGATTTTGGAATTTGCAAGTGGCCTGCCTAGCCGCTGAGGCGCTCTGCCGCGATAATAGTGGACTACGGCTCCGGACCCCTGGGGCCATGTGGAAGTGGCAGTTCCACTATTGCGGGACTTTTAATGCATGACGGCGTTGTTTTGTTCCTCCATGCAACCCACCAAGGGGAGTGATATACATGCACGCAGTTTAACAGCACCCACTTTGGAAATAACGAACTACCTTACCCAGTGGGCAACTTACCAATGAAACTACAAAGACGGGATATTAAAGGTCAAGTTCATTCAGCTGTAAACGACGCGCATGGCCAGTGAGCAAGGGCGTGTTGCCCGAAACAGGTATGGCAATCTGTGTTGGGGGAATGAACACGTTGACTCCTGCTCCCTCAATAAATGAAAGGAGAAAGTTCTACTTGTGTGGCGTCTCGCATTGGGCAACTTGGATTTTGGATTTTCAAGCGGCGTGCCTAGCCTCTGAGACGCTCTGCCGCGATAATAGCGGACCACGGCTCCGGACCCCTGGGGCCATGTGGAAGTGGCAGTTCCACTATTTCGGGACTTTTAATGCATGACGGCGTTGTTTTGTTCCTCCATGCAACCCACCAAGGGGAGTGATATACATGCACGCAGTTTAACAGCACCCACTTTGGAAATAACGAACTACCTTACCCAGAGGGCAACTTACCAATGAAACTACAAAGACGGGATATTAAAGGTCAAGTTCATTCAGCTGTAAACGACGCGCATGGCCAGTGAGCAAGGGCGTGTTGCCCGAAACCGGTATGGCAATCTGTGTTGGGGGAATGAACACGTTGACTCCTGCTCCCTCAATAAATGAAAGGAGAAACTTCTACTTGTGTGGCGTCTCGCATTGGGCAACTTGGATTTTGGAATTTGCAAGCAGCGTGCCTAGCCGCTGAGACGCTTTGCCGCGATAATAGCGGACCACGGCTCCGAACCCCTGGGGCCATGTGGAAGTGGCAGTTCCACTATTGCGGGACTTTTAATGCATGACGGCGTTGTTTTGTTCCTCCATGCAACCCACCAAGGGGAATGATATACATGCACGCAGTTTAACAGCACCCACTGTGGAAATAACGAACTACCTTACCCAGAAGGCAACTTACCAATGAAACTACGAAGACGGGATATCAAAGGTCAAGTTCAATCAGCTGTAAACGACGCGCATGGCCAGTGAGCAAGGGCGTGTTGCCCGAAACCGGTATGGCAATCTGTGTTGGGGGAATGAACACGTTGACTCCTGCTCCCTCAATAAATGAAAGGAGAAACTTCTACTTGTGTGGCGTCTCGCATTGGGCAACTTGGATTTTGGATTTTCAAGCGGTGTGCCTAGCCTCTGAGACGCTCTGCCGCGATAATAGCGGACCACGGCTCCGGACCCCTGGGGCCATGTGGAAGTGGCAGTTCCAGTACTGCGGGACTTTTAATGCATGACGGCGTTGTTTTGTTCCTCCATGCAACCCACCAAGGGGAATGATATACATGCACGCAGTTTAACAGCACCCACTGTGGAAATAACGAACTACCTTACCCAGAGGGCAACTTACCAATGAAACTACAAAGACGGGATATTAAAGGTCAAGTTCATTCAGCTGTAAACGATGCGCATGGCCAGTGAGCAAGGGCGTGTTGCCCGAAACAGGTATGGCAATCTGTGTTGGGGGAATGAACACGTTGACTCCTGCTCCCTCAATAAATGAAAGGAGAAAGTTCTACTTGTGTGGCGTCTCGCATTGGGCAACTTGGATTTTGGAATTTGCAAGTGGCGTGCCTAGCCGCTGAGGCGCTCTGCCGCGATAATAGCGGACCACGGCTCCGAACCCCTGGGGCCATGTGGAAGTGGCAGTTCCACTATTGCGGGACTTTTAATGCATGACGCCCTTGTTTTGTTCCTCCATGCAACCCACCAAGGGGAGTGATATACATGCACGCAGTTTAACAGCACCCACTTTGGAAATAACGAACTACCTTACCCAGAGGGCAACTTACCAATGAAACTACAAAGACGGGATATTAAAGGTCAAGTTCATTCAGCTGTAAACGACGCGCATGGCCAGTGAGCAAGGGCGTGTTGCCCGAAACCGGTATGGCAATCTGTGTTGGGGGAATGAACACGTTGACTCCTGCTCCCTCAATAAATGAAAGGAGAAACTTCTACTTGTGTGGCGTCTCGCATTGGGCAACTTGGATTTTGGAATTTGCAAGCAGCGTGCCTAGCCGCTGAGACGCTTTGCCGCGATAATAGCGGACCACGGCTCCGAACCCCTGGGGCCATGTGGAAGTGGCAGTTCCACTATTGCGGGACTTTTAATGCATGACGGCGTTGTTTTGTTCCTCCATGCAACCCACCAAGGGGAATGATATACATGCACGCAGTTTAACAGCACCCACTGTGGAAATAACGAACTACCTTACCCAGAAGGCAACTTTCCAATGAAACTACAAAGACGAGATATCACAGGTCAAGTTCAATGAGCTGTAAACGACGCGCATGGCTAGTGAGCAAGGGCGTGTTGCCCGAAACCGGTATGGCAATCTGTGTTGGGGGAATGAACACGTTGACTCCTGCTCCCTCAATAAATGAAAGGAGAAACTTCTACTTGTGTGGCGTCTCGCATTGGGCAACTTGGATTTTGGATTTTCAAGCGGCGTGCCTAGCCTCTGAGACGCTCTGCCGCGATAATAGCGGACCACGGCTCCGGACCTCTTGGGCCATGTGGAAGTGGCAGTTCCACTATTGCAGGAGTTTTAATGCATGACGGCGTTGTTTTGTTCCTCCATGCAACCCACCAAGGGGAATGATATACATGCACGCAGTTTAACAGCACCCACTGTGGAAATAACGAACTACCTTACCCAGAAGGGAACTTACCAATGAAACTACAAAGATGGGATATTAAAGGTCAAGTTCAATCAGTTGTAAACGACGCGCATGGCCAGTGAGCAAGGGCGTGTTGCCTGAAACCGGTATGGCAATCTGTGTTGGGGGAATGAACACGTTGACTCCTGCTCCCTCAATAAATGAAAGGAAAAACTTCTACTTGTGTGGCGTCTCGCATTGGGCAACTTGGATTTTGGAATTTGCAAGCGGCGTGCCTAGCCGCTGACACGCTCTGCCGCGATAATAGCGGACCACGGCTCCGGACCCCTGGGGCCATGTGGAAGTGGCACTTCCACTATTGCGGGACTTTTAATGCATGACAGCATTGTTTTGTTCCTCCATGTAACCCACCAAGGGGAATGATATACATGCACGCAGTTTAACAGCACCCACTGTGGAAATAACGAACTACCTTACCTAGAAGGCAACTTACCAATGAAACTACAAAGACGGGATATTAAAGGTCAAGTTCAATCAGCTGTAAACGACGCGCATGGCCAGTGAGCAAGGGCGTGTTGCCCGAAACCGGTATGGCAATCTGTGTTGGGGGAATGAACACGTTGACTCCTGCTCCCTCAATAAATGAAAGGAGAAACTTCTACTTGTGTGGTGTCTCGCATTGGGCAACTTGGATTTTGGAATTTGCAAGCGGCGTGCCTAGCCGCTGACACGCTCTGCCGCGATAATAGCGGACCACGGCTCCGGACCCCTGGGGCCATGTGGAAGTAGCACTTCCACTATTGCGGGACTTTTAATGCATGACGGCGTTGTTTTGTTCCTCCATGCAACCCACCAAGGGGAATGATATACATGCACGCAGTTTAACAGCACCGACTGTGGAAACAACGAACTACCTTACCCAGAAGGCAACTTACCAATGAAACTACAAAGCTGGGATATTAAAGGTCAAGTTCAATCAGCTGTAAACAACACGCATTGCCAGTGAGCAAGGGCGTGTTGCCCGAAACCGGTATGGCAATCTGTGTTGTGGGAATGAACACGTTGACTCCTGCTCCCTCAATAAATGAAAGGAGAAACTTCTACTTGTGTGGCGTCTCACTTTGGGCAACTTGGATTTTGGAATTTGCAAGCGGCGTGCCTAGCCGCTGAGACGCTCTGCCGCGATAATTGCGGACCATGGCTCCGGACCCCTGGGGCCATGTGGAAGTGGTAGTTCCACTATTGCGGGACTTTTAATGCATGACGGCGTTGTTTTGTTCCTCCATGCAACCCACCAAGGGGAATGATATACATGCACGCAGTTTAACAGCACCCACTGTGGAAATAACGAACTACCTTACCCAGAGGGCAACTTACCAATGAAACTACAAAGACGGGATATTAAAGGTCAAGTTCAATCAGCTGTAAACGACGCGCATGGCCAGTGAGCAAGGGCGTGTTGCCCGAAACCGGTATGGCAATCTGTGTTGGGGGAATGAACACGTTGACTCCTGCTCCCTCAATAAATGAAAGGAGAAACTTCTACTTGTGTGGCATCTCGCATTGGGCAACTTGGATTTTGGAATTTGCAAGCGGCGTGCCTAGCCGCTGAGACGCTTTGCTGCAATAATAGCGGACCACGGCTCCGAACCCCTGGGGCCATGTGGAAGTGGCAGTTCCACTATTGCGGGACTTTTAATGCATGACGGCGTTGTTTTGTTCCTCCATGCAAGCCACCAAGGGGAATGATATACATGCACGCAGTTTAACAGCACCCACTGTGGAAATAACGAACTACCTTACCCAGAAGGCAACTTTCCAATGAAACTACAAAGACGGGATATCAAAGGTCAAGTTCAATGAGCTGTAAACGACGCGCATGGCCAGTGAGCAAGGGCGTGTTGACCGAAACCGGTATGGCAATCTGTGTTGGGGGAATGAACACGTTGACTCCTGCTCCCTCAATAAATGAAAGGAGAAACTTCTACTTGTGTGGCGTCTCGCATTGGGCAACTTGGATTTTGGATTTTCAAGCGGCGTGCCTAGCCTCTGAGACGCTCTGCCGCGATAATAGCGGACCACGGCTCCGGACCTCTTGGGCCATGTGGAAGTGGCAGTTCCACTATTGCAGGAGTTTTAATGCATGACGGCGTTGTTTTGTTCCTCCATGCAACCCACCAAGGGGAATGATATACATGCACGCAGTTTAACAGCACCCACTGTGGAAATAACGAACTACCTTACCCAGAAGGGAACTTACCAATGAAACTACAAAGATGGGATATTAAAAGTCAAGTTCAATCAGCTGTAAACGACGCGCATGGCCAGTGAGCAAGGGCGTGTTGCCTGAAACCGGTATGGCAATCTGTGTTGGGGGAATGAAAACGTTGACTCCTGCTCCCTCAATAAATGAAAGGAAAAACTTCTCCTTGTGTGGCGTCTCGCATTGGGCAACTTGGATTTTGGAATTTGCAAGCGGCGTGCCTAGCCGCTGACACGCTCTGCCGCGATAATAGCGGACCACGGCTCCGGCCCCCTGGGGCCATGTGGAAGTGGCACTTCCACTATTGCGGGACTTTTAATGCATGACAGTGTTGTTTTGTTCCTCCATGCAACCCACCAAGGGGAATGATATACATGCACGCAGTTTAACAGCACCCACTGTGGAAATAACGAACTACCTTACCCAGAAGGCAACTTACCAATGAAACTACAAAGACGGGATATTAAAGGTCAAGTTCAATCAGCTGTAAACGACGCGCATGGCCAGTGAGCAAGGGCGTGTTGCCCGAAACCGGTATGGCAATCTGTGTTGGGGGAATGAACACGTTGACTCCTGCTCCCTCAATAAATGAAAGGAGAAACTTCTACTTGTGTGGTGTCTCGTATTTGGCAACTTGGATTTTGGAATTTGCAAGCGGCGTGCCTAGCCGCTGACACGCTCTGCCGCGATAATAGCGGACCACGGCTCCGGACCCCTGGGGCCATGTGGAAGTGGCACTTCCACTATTGCGGGACTTTTAATGCATGACGGCGTTGTTTTGTTCCTCCATGCAACCCACCAAGGGGAATGATATACATGCACGCAGTTTAACAGCACCCACTGTGGAAATAACGAACTACCTTACCCAGAAGGCAACTTACCAATGAAACTACAAAGACGGGATATTAAAGGTCAAGTTCAATCAGCTGTAAACGACGCGCATGGCCAGTGAGCAAGGGCGTGTTGCCCGAAACCGGTATGGCAATCTGTGTTGGGGGAATGAACACGTTGACTCCTGCTCCCTCAATAAATGAAAGGAGAAACTTCTACTTGTGTGGCGTCTCGCATTGGGCAACTTGGATTTTAGAATTTGCAAGCAGCGTGCCTAGCCTCTGAGACGCTCTGCCGCGATAATAGCGGACCATGGCTCCGGACCTCTGGGGCCATGTGGAAGTGGCAGTTCCACTATTGCGGGAGTTTTAATGCATGACGGCGGTGTTTTGTTCCTCCATGCAACCCACCAAGGGGAATGATATACATGCACGCAGTTTAACAGCACCCACTGTGGAAATAACAAACTACCCTACCCAGAAGGGAACTTACCAATGAAAGTACAAAGATGGGATATTAAAGGTCAAGTTCAATCAGCTGTAAACGACGCGCATGGCCAGTGAGCAAGGGCGTGTTGCCCGAAAACGGTATGGCAATCTGTGTTGGGGGAATGAACACGTTGACTCCTGCTCCCTCAATAAATGAAAGGAGAAACTTCTACTTGTGTGGCGTCTCGCATTGGGCAACTTGGATTTTGGAATTTGCAAGTGGCGTGCCTAGCCGCTGAGGCGCTCTGCCTCGATAATAGCGGACCACGGCTCCGGACCCCTGGGGCCATGTGGAAGTGGCAGTTCCACTATTGCGGGACTTTTAATGCATGACGGCATTGTTTTGTTCTTCCATGCAACCCACCAAGGGGAATGATATATATGCACGCAGTTTAACAGCACCCACTGTGGAAATAATGAACTACCTTACCCAGAAGGCAACTTACCAATGAAACTACAAAGACGGGATATTAAAGGTCAAGTTCAATCAGCTGTAAACGACGCGCATGGCCAGTGAGCAAGGGCGTGTTGCCCGAAACCGGTATGGCAATCTGTGTTGTGGGAATGAACACGTTGACTCCTGCTCCCTCAATAAATGAAAGGAGAAACTTCTACTTGTGTGGCGTCTCGCTTTGGGCAACTTGGATTTTGGAATTTGCAAGCGGCGTGCCTAGCCGCTGAGACGCTCTGCCGCGATAATAGCGGACCATGGCTCCGGACCCCTGGGGCCATGTGGAAGTGGTAGTTCCACTATTGCGGGACTTTTAATGCATGACGGCGTTGTTTTGTTCCTCCATGCAACCCACCAAGGGGAATGATATACATGCACGCAGTTTAACAGCACCCACTGTGGAAATAACGAACTACCTTACCCAGAAGGGAACTTACCAATGAAACTACAAAGATGGGATATTAAAGGTCAAGTTCAATCAGCTGTAAACGACGCGCATGGCCAGTGAGCAAGGGCGTGTTGCCTGAAACCGGTATGGCAATCTGTGTTGGGGGAATGAACACGTTGACTCCTGCTCCCTCAATAAATGAAAGGAAAAACTTCTCCTTGTGTGGCGTCTCGCATTGGGCAACTTGGATTTTGGAATTTGCAAGCGGCGTGCCTAGCCGCTGACACGCTCTGCCGCGATAATAGCGGACCACGGCTCCGGACCCCTGGGGCCATGTGGAAGTGGCACTTCCACTATTGCGGGACTTTTAATGCATGACAGCGTTGTTTTGTTCCTCCATGCAACCCACCAAGGGGAATGATATACATGCACGCAGTTTAACAGCACCCACTGTGGAAATAACGAACTACCTTACCCAGAAGGCAACTTACCAATGAAACTACAAAGACGGGATATTAAAGGTCAAGTTCAATCAGCTGTAAACGACGCGCATGGCCAGTGAGCAAGGGCGTGTTGCCCGAAACCGGTATGGCAATCTGTGTTGGGGGAATGAACACGTTGACTCCTGCTCCCTCAATAAATGAAAGGAGAAACTTCTACTTGTGTGGTGTCTCGCATTGGGCAACTTGGATTTTGGAATTTGCAAGCGGCGTGCCTAGCCGCTGACACGCTCTGCCGCGATAATAGCGGACCACGGCTCCGGACCCCTGGGGCCATGTGGAAGTGGCACTTCCACTATTGCGGGACTTTTAATGCATGACGGCGTTGTTTTGTTCCTCCATGCAACCCACCAAGGGGAATGATATACATGCACGCAGTTTAACAGCCCCGACTGTCGAAACAACGAACTACCTTACCCAGAAGGCAACTTACCAATGAAACTACAAAGCCGGGATATTAAAGGTCAAGTTCAATCAGCTGTAAACAACGCGCATTGCCAGTGAGCAAGGGCGTGTTGCCCGAAACCGGTATGGCAATCTGTGTTGTGGGAATGAACACGTTGACTCCTGCGCCCTCAATAAATGAAAGGAGAAACTTCTACTTGTGTGGCGTCTCGCTTTGGGCAACTTGGATTTTGGAATTTGCAAGCGGCGTGCCTAGCCGCTGAGACGCTCTGCCGCGATAATAGCGGACCATGGCTCCGGACCCCTGGGGCCATGTGGAAGTGGTAGTTCCACTATTGCGGGACTTTTAATGCATGACGGCGTTGTTTTGTTCCTCCATGCAACCCACCAAGGGGAATGATATACATGCACGCAGTTTAACAGCACCGACTGTGGAAATAACGGACTACCTTACCTAGAAGGCAACTTACCAATGAAACTACAAAGACGGGATATTAAAGGTCAAGTTCAATCAGCTGTAAACGACGCGCATGGCCAGTGAGCAAGGGCGTGTTGCCCGAAACCGGTATGGCAATCTGTGTTGGGGGAATGAACACGTTGACTCCTGCTCCCTCAATAAATGAAAGGAGAAACTTCTACTTGTGTGGCATCTCGCATTGGGCAACTTGGATTTTGGAATTTGCAAGCGGCGTGCCTAGCCGCTGAGACGCTTTTCTGCAATAATAGCGGACCACGGCTCCGAACCCCTGGGGCCATGTGGAAGTGGCAGTTCCACTATTGCGGGACTTTTAATGCATGACGGCGTTGTTTTGTTCCTCCATGCAAGCCACCAAGGGGAATGATATACATGCACGCAGTTTAACAGCACCCACTGTGGAAATAACGAACTACCTTACCCAGAAGGCAACTTTCCAATGAAACTACAAAGACGGGATATCAAAGGTCAAGTTCAATGAGCTGTAAACGACGCGCATGGCCAGTGAGCAAGGGCGTGTTGCCCGAAACCGGTATGGCAATCTGTGTTGGGGGAATGAACACGTTGACTCCTGCTCCCTCAATAAATGAAAGGAGAAACTTCTACTTGTGTGGCGTCTCGCATTGGGCAACTTGGATTTTGGATTTTCAAGCGGCGTGCCTAGCCTCTGAGACGCTCTGCCGCGATAATAGCGGACCACTGCTCCGGACCTCTTGGGCCATGTGGAAGTGGCAGTTCCACTATTGCAGGAGTTTTAATGCATGACGGCGTTGTTTTGTTCCTCCATGCAACCCACCAAGGGGAATGATATACATGCACGCAGTTTAACAGCACCCACTGTGGAAATAACGAACTACTTTACCCAGAAGGGAACTTACCAATGAAACTACAAAGATGGGATATTAAAGGTCAAGTTCAATCAGCTGTAAACGACGCGCATGGCCAGTGAGCAAGGGCGTGTTGCCTGAAACCGGTATGGCAATCTGTGTTGGGGGAATGAACACGTTGACTCCTGCTCCCTCAATAAATGAAAGGAAAAACTTCTCCTTGTGTGGCGTCTCGCATTGGGCAACTTGGATTTTGGAATTTGCAAGCGGCGTGCCTAGCCGCTGACACGCTCTGCCGCGATAATAGCGGACCACGGCTCCGGACCCCTGGGGCCATGTGGAAGTGGCACTTCCACTATTGCGGGACTTTTAATGCATGACAGCGTTGTTTTGTTCCTCCATGTAACCCACCAAGGGGAATGATATACATGCACGCAGTTTAACAGCACCCACTGTGGAAATAACGAACTACCTTACCCAGAAGGCAACTTACCAATGAAACTACAAAGACGGGATATTAAAGGTCAAGTTCAATCAGCTGTAAACGACGCGCATGGCCAGTGAGCAAGGGCGTGTTGCCCGAAACCGGTATGGCAATCTGTGTTGGGGGAATGAACACGTTGACTCCTGCTCCCTCAATAAATGAAAGGAGAAACTTCTACTTGTGTGGTGTCTCGCATTGGGCAACTTGGATTTTGGAATTTGCAAGCGGCGTGCCTAGCCGCTGACACGCTCTGCCGCGATAATAGCGGACCATGGCTCCGGACCCCTGGGGCCATGTGGAAGTGGCACTTCCACTATTGCGGGACTTTTAATGCATGACGGCGTTGTTTTGTTCCTCCATGCAACCCACCAAGGGGAATGATATACATGCACGCAGTTTAACAGCACCCACTGTGGAAACAACGAACTACCTTACCCAGAAGGCAACTTACCAATGAAACTACAAAGACGGGAAATTAAAGGTCAAGTTCAATCAGCTGTAAACAACGCGCATTGCCAGTGAGCAAGGGCGTGTTGCCGGAAACCGGTATGGCAAACTGTGTTGGGGGAATGAACACGTTGATTCCTGCTCCCTCAATAAATGAAAGGAGAAACTTCTACTTGTGTGGCGTCTCGCATTGGGCAACTTGGATTTTGGAATTTGCAAGCGGCGTGCCTAGCCACTGAGACGCTCTGCAGCGATAATAGCGGACCACGGCTCCGGGCCCCTGGGGCCATGTGGAAGGGGCAGTTCCACGATTGTGGACTTTTAATGCATGACGGCGTTGTTTTGTTCCTCCATGCAACCCACCAAGGGGAATGATATACATGCACGCAGTTTAACAGCACCCACTGTGGAAATAACGAACTTTCTTACCCAGAAGGCAACTTACCAATGAAACTACAAAGACGGGATATTAAAGGTCAAGTTCAATCAGCTGTAAACGACGCGCATGGCCAGTGAGCAAGGGCGTGTTGCCCGAAACCGGTATGGCAATCTGTGTTGGGGGAATGAACACGTTGACTCCTGCTCCCTCAATAAATGAAAGGAGAAACTTCTACTTGTGTGGCGTCTCGCATTGGGCAACTTGGATTTTGGAATTTGCAAGCGGCGTGCCTAGCCGCTGAGGCGCTCTGCCGCGATAATAGCGGACCACGGCTCCGAACCCCTGGGGCCATGTGGAAGTGGCAGTTCCACTATTGCGGGACTTTTAATGCATGACGGTGTTGTTTTGTTCTTCTATGCAACCCACCAAGGGGAATGATATACATGCACGCAGTTTAACAGCACCCACTGTGGAAATAACGAACTACCTTACCCAGAAGGCAACTTCCCAATGAAACTACAAAGACGGGATATTAAAGGTCAAGTTCAATCAGCTGTAAACGACGCGCATGGCCAGTGAGCAAGGGCGTGTTGCCCGAAACCGGTATGGCAATCTGTGTTGGGGGAATGAACACGTTGACTCCTGCTCCCTCAATAAATGAATGGAAAAAGTTCTACTTGTGTGGCGTCTCGCATTGGGCAACTTGGATTTTGGAATTTGCAAGTGGCGTGCCTAGCCGCTGAGGCGCTCTGCCGCGATAATAGCGGACCACGGCTCCGAACCCCTGGGGCCATGTGGAAGTGGCAGTTCCACTATTGCGGGACTTTTAATGCATGACGGCGTTGTTTTGTTCCTTCATGCAACCCACCAAGGGGAATGATATACATGCACGCAGTTTAACAGCACCCACTGTGGAAATAACGAACTACCTTACCCAGAGGGCAACTTACAAATGAAACTATAAAGACGGGATATTAAAGGTCAAGTTCATTCAGCTGTAAACGACGCGCATGGCCAGTGAGCAAGGGCGTGTTGCCCGAAACCAGTATGGCAATCTGTGTTGGGGGAATGAACACGTTGACTCCTGCTCCCTCAATAAATGAAAGGAGAAACTTCTACTTGTGTGGCGTCTCGCATTGGGCAACTTGGATTTTGGAATTTGCAAGTGGCGTGCCTAGCCGCTGAGGCGCTCTGCCTCGATAATAGCGGACCACGGCTCCGGACCCCTGGGGCCATGTGGAAGTGGCAGTTCCACTATTGCGGGACTTTTAATGCATGACGGCGTTGTTTTGTTCTTCCATGCAACCCACGAAGGGGAATGATATACATGCACGCAGTTTAACAGCACCAACTGTGGAAATAACGAACTACCTTACCCAGAAGGCAACTTACCAATGAAACTACAAAGACGGGATATTAAATGTCAAGTTCAATCAGCTGTAAACGACGCGCATGGCCAGTGAGCAAGGGCGTGTTGCCCGAAACCGGTATGGCAATCTGTGTTGTGGGAATGAACACGTTGACTCCTGCTCCCTCAATAAATGAAAGGAGAAACTTCTACTTGTGTGGCGTCTCGCTTTGGGCAACTTGGATTTTGGAATTTGCAAGCGGCGTGCCTAGCCGCTGAGACGCTCTGCCGCGATAATAGCGGACCATGGCTCCGGACCCCTGGGGCCATGTGGAAGTGGTAGTTCCACTATTGCGGGACTTTTAATGCATGACGGCGTTGTTTTGTTCCTCCATGCAACCCACCAAGGGGAATGATATACATGCACGCAGTTTAACAGCACCCACTGTGGAAATAACGAACTACCTTACCCAGAGGGCAACTTACCAATGAAACTACAAAGACAGGATATTAAAGGTCAAGTTCATTCAGCTGTAAACGACGCGCATGGCCAGTGAGCAAGGGCGTGTTGCCCGAAACCGGTATGGCAATCTGTGTTGGGGGAATTAACACGTTGACTCCTGCTCCCTCAATAAATGAAAGGAGAAACTTCTACTTGTGTGGCGTCTCGCATTGGGCAACTTGGATTTTGGAATTTGCAAGCGGCGTGCCTAGCCGCTGAGACGCTTTGCCGCGATAATAGCGGACCACGGCTCCGAACCCCTGGGGCCATGTGGAAGTGGCAGTTCCACTATTGCGGGACTTTTAATGCATGACGGCGTTGTTTTGTTCCTCCATGCAACCCACCATGGGGAATGATATACATGCACGCAGTTTAACAGCACCCACTGTGGAAATAACGAACTACCTTACCCAGAAGGTAACTTACCAATGAAACTACGAAGACGGGATATCAAAGGTCAAGCTCAATCAGCTGTAAACGACGCGCATGGCCAGTGAGCAAGGGCGTGTTGCCCGAAACCGGTATGGCAATCTGTGTTGGGGGAATGAACACGTTGACTCCTGCTCCCTCAATAAATGAAAGGAGAAACTTCTACTTGTGTGGCGTCTCGCATTGGGCAACTTGGATTTTGGATTTTCAAGCGGCGTGCCTAGCCTCTGAGACGCTCTGCCGCGATAATAGCGGACCACGGCTCCGGACCCCTGGGGCCATGTGGAAGTGGCAGTTCCACTATTGCGGGACTTTTAATGCATGACGGCGTTGTTTTGTTCCTCCATGCAACCCACCAAGGGGAATGATATACATGCACGCAGTTTAACAGCACCCACTGTGGAAATAACGAACTACCTTACCCAGAGGGCAACTTACCAATGAAACTACAAAGACGGGATATTAAAGGTCAAGTTCATTCAGCTGTAAACGACGCGCATGGCCAGTGAGCAAGGGCGTGTTGCACGAAACCGGTATGGCAATCTGTGTTGGGGGAATGAACACGTTGACTCCTGCTCCCTCAATAAATGAAAGGAGAAACTTCTACTTGTGTGGCGTCTCGCATTGGGCAACTTGGATTTTGGAATTTGCAAGTGGCGTGCCTAGCCGCTGAGGCGCTCTGCCTCGATAATAGCGGACCACGGCCCCGGACCCCTGGGGCCATGTGGAAGTGGCAGTTCCACTATTGCGGGACTTTTAATGCATGACGGCGTTGTTTTGTTCTTCCATGCAACCCACCAAGGGGAATGATATACATGCACGCAGTTTAACAGCACCCACTGTGGAAATAATGAACTACCTTACCCAGAAGGCAACTTACCAATGAAACTACAAAGACGGGATATTAAAGGTCAAGTTCAATCAGCTGTAAACGACGCGCATGGCCAGTGAGCAAGGGCGTGTTGCCTGAAACCGGTATGGCAATCTGTGTTGTGGGAATGAACACGTTGACTCCTGCTCCCTCAATAAATGAAAGGAGAAACTACTACTTGTGTGGCGTCTCGCTTTGGGCAACTTGGATTTTGGAATTTGCAAGCGGCGTGCCTAGCCGCTGAGACGCTCTGCCGCGATAATAGCGGACCATGGCTCCGGACCCCTGGGGCCATGTGGAAGTGGTAGTTCCACTATTGCGGGACTTTTAATGCATGACGGCGTTGTTTTGTTCCTCCATGCAACCCACCAAGGGGAATGATATACATGCACGCAGTTTAACAGCACCGACTGTGGAAATAACGGACTACCTTACCTAGAAGGCAACTTACCAATGAAACTACAAAGACGGGATATTAAAGGTCAAGTTCAATCAGCTGTAAACGACGCGCATGGCCAGTGAGCAAGGGCGTGTTGCCCGAAACCGGTATAGCAATCTGTGGTGGGGGAATGAACACGTTGACTCCTGCTCCCTCAATAAATGAAATGAGAAACTTCTACTTGTGTGGCATCTCGCATTGGGCAACTTGGATTTTGGAATTTGCAAGCGGCGTGCCTAGCCGCTGAGACGCTTTGCTGCGATAATAGCGGACCACGGCTCCGAACCCCTGGGGCCATGTGGAAGTGGCAGTTCCACTATTGCGGGACTTTTAATGCATGACGGCGTTGTTTTGTTCCTCCATGCAAGCCACCAAGGGGAATGATATACATGCACGCAGTTTAACAGCACCCACTGTGGAAATAACGAACTACCTTACCCAGAAGGCAACTTTCCAATGAAACTACAAAGACGGGATATCAAAGGTCAAGTTCAATCAGCTGTAAACGACGCGCATGGCCAGTGAGTAAGGGCGTGTTGCCCGAAACCGGTATGGCAATCTGTGTTGGGGGAATGAACACGTTGACTCCTGCTCCCTCAATAAATGAAAGGAGAAACTTCTACTTGTGTGGCGTCTCGCATTGGGCAACTTGGATTTTGGATTTTCAAGCGGCGTGCCTAGCCTCTGAGACGCTCTGCCGCGATAATAGCGGACCACGGCTCCGGACCTCTTGGGCCATGTGGAAGTGGCAGTTCCACTATTGCAGGAGTTTTAATGCATGACGGCGTTGTTTTGTTCCTCCTTGCAACCCACCAAGGGGAATGATATACATGCACGCAGTTTAACAGCACCCACTGTGGAAATAACGAACTACCTTACCCAGAAGGGAACTTACCAATGAAACTACAAAGATGGGATATTAAAGGTCAAGTTCAATCAGCTGTAAACGACGCGCATGGCCAGTGAGCAAGGGCGTGTTGCCTGAAACCGGTATGGCAATGTGTGTTGGGGGAATGAACACGTTGACTCCTGCTCCCTCAATAAATGAAAGGAAAAACTTCTCCTTGTGTGGCGTCTCGCATTGGGCAACTTGGATTTTGGAATTTGCAAGCGGCGTGCCTAGCCGCTGACACGCTCTGCCGCGATAATAGCGGACCACGGCTCCGGACCCCTGGGGCCATGTGGAAGTGGCACTTCCACTATTGCGGGACTTTTAATGCATGACAGCGTTGTTTTGTTCCTCCATGCAACCCACCAAGGGGAATGATATACATGCACGCAGTTTAACAGCACCCACTGTGGAAATAACGAACTACCTTACCCAGAAGGCAACTTACCAATGAAACTACAAAGACGGGATATTAAAGGTCAAGTTCAATCAGCTGTAAACGACGCGCATGGCCAGTGAGCAAGGGCGTGTTGCCCGAAACCGGTATGGCAATCTGTGTTGGGGGAATGAACACGTTGACTCCTGCTCCCTCAATAAATGAAAGGAAAAACTTCTACTTGTGTGGTGTCTCGCATTGGGCAACTTGGATTTTGGAATTTGCAAGCAGCGTGCCTAGCCGCTGACACGCTCTGCCGCGATAATAGCGGACCACGGCTCCGGACCCCTGGGGCCATGTGGAAGTGGCACTTCCACTATTGCGGGACTTTTAATGCATGACGGCGTTGTTTTGTTCCTCCATGCAACCCACCAAGGGGAATGATATACATGCACGCAGTTTAACAGCCCCGACTGTCGAAACAACGAACTACCTTACCCAGAAGGCAACTTACCAATGAAACTACAAAGCCAGGATATTAAAGGTCAAGTTCAATCAGCTGTAAACAACGCGCATTGCCAGTGAGCAAGGGCGTGTTGCCCGAAACCGGTATGGCAATCTGTGTTGTGGGAATGAACACGTTGACTCCTGCTCCCTCAATAAATGAAAGGAGAAACTTCTACCTGTGTGGCGTCTCGCTTTGGGCAACTTGGATTTTGGAATTTGCAAGCGGCGTGCCTAGCCGCTGAGACGCTCTGCCGCGATAATAGCGGACCATGGCTCCGGACCCCTAGGGCCATGTGGAAGTGGTAGTTCCACTATTGCGGGACTTTTAATGCATGACGGCGTTGTTTTGTTCCTCCATGCAACCCACCAAGGGGAATGATATACATGCACGCAGTTTAACAGCACCGACTGTGGAAATAACGGACTACCTTACCTAGAAGGCAACTTACCAATGAAACTACAAAGACGGGATATTAAAGGTCAAGTTCAATCAGCTGTAAACGAAGCGCATGGCCAGTGAGCAAGGGCGTGTTGCCCGAAACCGGTATGGCAATCTGTGTTGGGGGAATGAACACGTTGACTCCTGCTCCCTCAATAAATGAAAGGAGAAACTTCTACTTGTGTGGCATCTCGCATTGGGCAACTTGGATTTTGGAATTTGCAAGCGGCGTGCCGAGCCGCTGAGACGCTTTGCTGCAATAATAGCGGACCACGGCTCCGAACCCCTGGGGCCATGTGGAAGTGGCAGTTCCACTATTGCGGGACTTTTAATGCATGACGGCGTTGTTTTGTTCCTCCATGCAAGCCACCAAGGGGAATGATATCCATGCACGCAGTTTAACAGCACCCACTGTGGAAATAACGAACTACCTTACCCAGAAGGGAACTTACCAATGAAACTACAAAGATGGGATATTAAAGGTCAAGTTCAATCAGCTGTAAACGACGCGCATGGCCAGTGAGCAAGGGCGTGTTGCCTGAAACCGGTATGGCAATCTGTGTTGGGGGAATGAACACGTTGACTCCTGCTCCCTCAATAAATGAAAGGAAAAACTTCTCCTTGTGTGGCGTCTTGCATTGGGCAACTTGGATTTTGGAATTTGCAAGCGGCGTGCCTAGCCGCTGACACGCTCTGCCGCGATAATAGCGGACCACGGCTCCGGACCCCTGGGGCCATGTGGAAGTGGCAGTTCCACTATTGCGGGACTTTTAATGCATGACGGCGTTGTTTTGTTCCTCCATGCAAGCCACCAAGGGGAATGATATACATGCACGCAGTTTAACAGCACCCACTGTGGAAATAACGAACTACCTTACCCAGAAGGCAACTTTCCAATGAAACTACAAAGACGGGATATCAAAGGTCAAGTTCAATCAGCTGTAAACAACGCGCATGGCCAGTGAGCAAGGGCGTGTTGCCGGAAACCGGTATGGCAAACTGTGTTGGGGGAATGAACACGTTGACTCCTGCTCCCTCAATAAATGAAAGGAGAAACTTCTACTTGTGTGGCGTCTCGCATTGGGCAACTTGGATTTTGGATTTTCAAGCGGCGTGCCTAGCCACTGAGACGCTCTGCAGCGATAATAGCGGACCACGGCTCCGGGCCCCTGGGGCCATGTGGAAGGGGCAGTTCCACGATTGTGGACTTTTAATGCATGACGGCGTTGTTTTGTTCCTCCATGGAACCCACCAAGGGGAATGATATCCATGCACGCAGTTTAACAGCACCCACTGTGGAAATAACGAACTACCTTACCCAGAAGGGAACTTACCAATGAAACTACAAAGATGGGATATTAAAGGTCAAGTTCAATCAGC
The DNA here is from genome assembly GCF_964204655.1 of Triturus cristatus. Classification (NCBI taxonomy): domain Eukaryota; kingdom Metazoa; phylum Chordata; class Amphibia; order Caudata; family Salamandridae; genus Triturus; species Triturus cristatus. Next base: position 196,708,086 of record NC_140579.1, read on the forward strand.
TGTAAACGACGCGCATGGCCAGTGAGCAAGGGCGTGTTGCCTGAAACCGGTATGTCAATCTGTGTTGGGGGAATGAACACGTTGACTCCTGCTCCCTCAATAAATGAAAGGAAAAACTTCTCCTTGTGTGGCGTCTCGCATTGGGCAACTTGGATTTTGGAATTTGCAAGCGGCGTGCCTAGCCGCTGACACGCTCTGCCGCGATAATAGCGGACCACGGCTCCGGACCCCTGGGGCCATGTGGAAGTGGCAGTTCCACTATTGCGGGACTTTTAATGCATGACAGCGTTGTTTTGTTCCTCCATGCAACCCACCAAGGGGAATGATATACATGCACACAGTTTAACAGCACCCACTGTGGAAATAACGAACTACCTTACCCAGAAGGCAACTTACCAATGAAACTACAAAGACGGGATATTAAAGGTCAAGTTCAATCAGCTGTAAACGACGCGCATGGCCAGTGAGCAAGGGCGTGTTGCCCGAAACCGGTATGGCAATCTGTGTTGGGGGAATGAACACGTTGACTCCTGCTCCCTCAATAAATGAAAGGAGAAACTTCTACTTGTGTGGTGTCTCGCATTGGGCAACTTGGATTTTGGAATTTGCAAGCGGCGTGCCTAGCCGCTGACACGCTCTGCCGCGATAATAGCGGACCACGGCTCCGGACCCCTGGGGCCATGTGGAAGTGGCACTTCCACTATTGCGGGACTTTTAATGCATGACGGCGTTGTTTTGTTCCTCCATGCAACCCACCAAGGGGAATGATATACATGCACGCAGTTTAACAGCACCCACTGTGGAAACAACGAACTACCTTACCCAGAAGGCAACTTACCAATGAAACTACAAAGACGGGATATTAAAGGTCAAGTTCAATCAGCTGTAAACAACGCGCATTGCCAGTGAGCAAGGGCGTGTTGCCGGAAACCGGTATGGCAAACTGTGTTGGGGGAATGAACACGTTGATTCCTGCTCCCTCAATAAATGAAAGGAGAAACTTCTACTTGTGTGGCGTCTCGCATTGGGCAACTTGGATTTTGGAATTTGCAAGCGGCGTGCCTAGCCACTGAGACGCTCTGCAGCGATAATAGCGGACCACGGCTCCGGGCCCCTGGGGCCATGTGGAAGGGGCAGTTCCACGATTGTGGACTTTTAATGCATGACGGCGTTGTTTTGTTCCTCCATGCAACCCACCAAGGGGAATGATATACATGCACGCAGTTTAACAGCACCCACTGTGGAAATAACGAACTACCTTACCCAGAAGGCAACTTACCAATGAAACTACAAAGACGGGATATTAAAGGTCAAGTTCAATCAGCTGTAAACGACGCGCATGGCCAGTGAGCAAGGGCGTGTTGCCTGAAACCGGTATGGCAATCTGTGTTGGGGGAATGAACACGTTGACTCCTGCTCCCTCAATAAATGAAAGGAGAAACTTCTACTTGTGTGGCGTCTCGCATTGGGCAACTTGGATTTTGGAATTTGCAAACAGCGTGCCTAGCCTCTGAGACGCTCTGCCGCGATAATAGCGGACCATGGCTCCGGACCTCTGGGGCCATGTGGAAGTGGCAGTTCCACTATTGCGGGAGTTTTAATGCATGACGGCGTTGTTTTGTTCCTCCATGCAACCCACCAAGGGGAATGATATACATGCACGCAGTTTAACAGCACCCACTGTGGAAATAACGAACTACCTTACCCAGAAGGCAACTTACCAATGAAACTACAAAGACGGGATATTAAAGGTCAAGTTCAATCAGCTGTAAACGACGCGCATGGCCAGTGAGCAAGGGCGTGTTGCCCGAAACCGGTATGGCAATCTGTGTTGGGGGAATGAACACGTTGACTCCTGCTCCCTCAATAAATGAAAGGAGAAACTTCTACTTGTGTGGTGTCTCGCATTGGGCAACTTGGATTTTGGAATTTGCAAGCGGCGTGCCTAGCCGCTGACACGCTTTGCCGCGATAATAGCGGACCACGGCTCCGGACCCCTGGGGCCATGTGGAAGTGGCACTTCCACTATTGCGGGACTTTTAATGCATGACGGCGTTGTTTTGTTCCTCCATGCAACCCACCAAGGGGAATGATATACATGCACGCAGTTTAACAGCACCCACTGTGGAAACAACGAACTACCTTACCCAGAAGGCAACTTACCAATGAAACTACAAAGACGGGATATTAAAGGTCAAGTTCAATCAGCTGTAAACAACGCGCATTGCCAGTGAGCAAGGGCGTGTTGCCGGAAACCGGTATGGCAAACTGTGTTGGGGGAATGAACACGTTGATTCCTGCTCCCTCAATAAATGAAAGGAGAAACTTCTACTTGTGTGGCGTCTCGCATTGGGCAACTTGGATTTTGGAATTTGCAAGCGGCGTGCCTAGCCACTGAGACGCTCTGCAGCGATAATAGCGGACCACGGCTCCGGGCCCCTGGGGCCATGTGGAAGGGGCAGTTCCACGATTGTGGACTTTTAATGCATGACGGCGTTGTTTTGTTCCTCCATGCAACCCACCAAGGGGAATGATATACATGCACGCAGTTTAACAGCACCCACTGTGGAAATAACGAACTACCTTACCCAGAAGGCAACTTACCAATGAAACTACAAAGACGGGATATTAAAGGTCAAGTTCAATCAGCTGTAAACGACGCGCATGGCCAGTGAGCAAGGGCGTGTTGCCTGAAACCGGTATGGCAATCTGTGTTGGGGGAATGAACACGTTGACTCCTGCTCCCTCAATAAATGAAAGGAGAAACTTCTACTTGTGTGGCGTCTCGCATTGGGCAACTTGGATTTTGGAATTTGCAAACAGCGTGCCTAGCCTCTGAGACGCTCTGCCGCGATAATAGCGGACCATGGCTCCGGACCTCTGGGGCCATGTGGAAGTGGCAGTTCCACTATTGCGGGAGTTTTAATGCATGACGGCGTTGTTTTGTTCCTCCATGCAACCCACCAAGGGGAATGATATACATGCACGCAGTTTAACAGCACCCACTGTGGAAATAACAAACTACCCTACCCAGAAGGGAACTTACCAATGAATCTACAAAGATGGGATATTAAAGGTCAAGTTCAATCAGCTGTAAACGACGCGCATGGCCAGTGAGCAAGGGCGTGTTGCCCGAAACCGGTATGGCAATCTGTGTTGGGGGAATGAACACGTTGACTCCTGCTCCCTCAATAAATGAAAGGAGAAACTTCTACTTGTGTGGCGTCTCGCATTGGGCAACTTGGATTTTGGAATTTGCAAGCGGCGTGCCTAGCCACTGAGACGCTCTGCAGCGATAATAGCGGACCACGGCTCCGGGCCCCTGGGGCCATGTGGAAGGGGCAGTTCCACGATTGTGGACTTTTAATGCATGACGGCGTTGTTTTGTTCCTCCATGCAACCCACCAAGGGGAATGATATACATGCACGCAGTTTAACAGCACCCACTGTGGAAATAACGAACTACCTTACCCAGAAGGGAACTTACCAATGAAACTACAAAGACGGGATATTAAAGGTCAAGTTCAATCAGCTGTAAACGACGCGCATGGCCAGTGAGCAAGGGCGTGTTGCCTGAAACCGGTATGTCAATCTGTGTTGGGGGAATGAACACGTTGACTCCTGCTCCCTCAATAAATGAAAGGAAAAACTTCTCCTTGTGTGGCGTCTCGCATTGGGCAACTTGGATTTTGGAATTTGCAAGCGGCGTGCCTAGCCGCTGACACGCTCTGCCGCGATAATAGCGGACCACGGCTCCAGACCCCTGGGGCCATGTGGAAGTGGCAGTTCCACTATTGCGGGACTTTTAATGCATGACAGCGTTGTTTTGTTCCTCCATGCAACCCACCAAGGGGAATGATATACATGCACGCAGTTTAACAGCACCCACTGTGGAAATAACGAACTACCTTACCCAGAAGGCAACTTACCAATGAAACTACAAAGACGGGATATTAAAGGTCAAGTTCAATCAGCTGTAAACGACGCGCATGGCCAGTGAGCAAGGGCGTGTTGCCCGAAACCGGTATGGCAATCTGTGTTGGGGGAATGAACACGTTGACTCCTGCTCCCTCAATAAATGAAAGGAGAAACTTCTACTTGTGTGGTGTCTCGCATTGGGCAACTTGGATTTTGGAATTTGCAAGCGGCGTGCCTAGCCGCTGACACGCTCTGCCGCGATAATAGCGGACCACGGCTCCGGACCCCTGGGGCCATGTGGAAGTGGCACTTCCACTATTGCGGGACTTTTAATGCATGACGGCGTTGTTTTGTTCCTCCATGCAACCCACCAAGGGGAATGATATACATGCACGCAGTTTAACAGCACCCACTGTGGAAACAACGAACTACCTTACCCAGAAGGCAACTTACCAATGAAACTACAAAGACGGGATATTAAAGGTCAAGTTCAATCAGCTGTAAACAACGCGCATTGCCAGTGAGCAAGGGCGTGTTGCCGGAAACCGGTATGGCAAACTGTGTTGGGGGAATGAACACGTTGATTCCTGCTCCCTCAATAAATGAAAGGAGAAACTTCTACTTGTGTGGCGTCTCGCATTGGGCAACTTGGATTTTGGAATTTGCAAGCGGCGTGCCTAGCCACTGAGACGCTCTGCAGCGATAATAGCGGACCACGGCTCCGGGCCCCTGGGGCCATGTGGAAGGGGCAGTTCCACGATTGTGGACTTTTAATGCATGACGGCGTTGTTTTGTTCCTCCATGCAACCCACCAAGGGGAATGATATACATGCACGCAGTTTAACAGCACCCACTGTGGAAATAACGAACTACCTTACCCAGAAGGCAACTTACCAATGAAACTACAAAGACGGGATATTAAGGTCAAGTTCAATCAGCTGTAAACGACGCGCATGGCCAGTGAGCAAGGGCGTGTTGCCTGAAACCGGTATGGCAATCTGTGTTGGGGGAATGAACACGTTGACTCCTGCTCCCTCAATAAATGAAAGGAGAAACTTCTACTTGTGTGGCGTCTCGCATTGGGCAACTTGGATTTTGGAATTTGCAAACAGCGTGCCTAGCCTCTGAGACGCTCTGCCGCGATAATAGCGGACCATGGCTCCGGACCTCTGGGGCCATGTGGAAGTGGCAGTTCCACTATTGCGGGAGTTTTAATGCATGACGGCGTTGTTTTGTTCCTCCATGCAACCCACCAAGGGGAATGATATACATGCACGCAGTTTAACAGCACCCACTGTGGAAATAACGAACTACCTTACCCAGAAGGCAACTTAAAAATGAAACTACAAAGACGGGATATTAAAGGTCAAGTTCAATCAGCTGTAAACGACGCGCATGGCCAGTGAGCAAGGGCGTGTTGCCCGAAACCGGTATGGCAATCTGTGTTGGGGGAATGAACACGTTGACTCCTGCTCCCTCAATAAATGAAAGGAGAAACTTCTACTTGTGTGGTGTCTCGCATTGGGCAACTTGGATTTTGGAATTTGCAAGCGGCGTGCCTAGCCGCTGACACGCTTTGCCGCGATAATAGCGGACCACGGCTCCGGACCCCTCGGGCCATGTGGAAGTGGCACTTCCACTATTGCGGGACTTTTAATGCATGACGGCGTTGTTTTGTTCCTCCATGCAACCCACCAAGGGGAATGATATACATGCACGCAGTTTAACAGCACCCACTGTGGAAACAACGAACTACCTTACCCAGAAGGCAACTTACCAATGAAACTACAAAGACGGGATATTAAAGGTCAAGTTCAATCAGCTGTAAACAACGCGCATTGCCAGTGAGCAAGGGCGTGTTGCCGGAAACCGGTATGGCAAACTGTGTTGGGGGAATGAACACGTTGATTCCTGCTCCCTCAATAAATGAAAGGAGAAACTTCTACTTGTGTGGCGTCTCGCATTGGGCAACTTGGATTTTGGAATTTGCAAGCGGCGTGCCTAGCCACTGAGACGCTCTGCAGCGATAATAGCGGACCACGGCTCCGGGCCCCTGGGGCCATGTGGAAGGGGCAGTTCCACGATTGTGGACTTTTAATGCATGACGGCGTTGTTTTGTTCCTCCATGCAACCCACCAAGGGGAATGATATACATGCACGCAGTTTAACAGCACACACTGTGGAAATAACGAACTACCTTACCCAGAAGGCAACTTACCAATGAAACTACAAAGACGGGATATTAAAGGTCAAGTTCAATCAGCTGTAAACGACGCGCATGGCCAGTGAGCAAGGGCGTGTTGCCTGAAACCGGTATGGCAATCTGTGTTGGGGGAATGAACACGTTGACTCCTGCTCCCTCAATAAATGAAAGGAGAAACTTCTACTTGTGTGGCGTCTCGCATTGGGCAACTTGGATTTTGGAATTTGCAAACAGCGTGCCTAGCCTCTGAGACGCTCTGCCGCGATAATAGCGGACCATGGCTCCGGACCTCTGGGGCCATGTGGAAGTGGCTTTTCCACTATTGCGGGAGTTTTAATGCATGACGGCGTTGTTTTGTTCCTCCATGCAACCCACCAAGGGGAATGATATACATGCACGCAGTTTAACAGCACCCACTGTGGAAATAACAAACTACCCTACCCAGAAGGGAACTTACCAATGAATCTACAAAGATGGGATATTAAAGGTCAAGTTCAATCAGCTGTAAACGACGCGCATGGCCAGTGAGCAAGGGCGTGTTGCCCGAAACCGGTATGGCAATCTGTGTTGGGGGAATGAACACGTTGACTCCTGCTCCCTCAATAAATGAAAGGAGAAACTTCTACTTGTGTGGCGTCTCGCATTGGGCAACTTGGATTTTGGAATTTGCAAGCGGCGTGCCTAGCCGCTGAGACACTCTGCCGCTATAATAGCGGACCATGGCTCCGGACCTCTGGGGCCATGTGGAAGTGGCAGTTCCACTATTGCGGGAGTTTTAATGCATGACGGCGTTGTTTTGTTCCTCCATGCAACCCACCAAGGGGAATGATATATATGCACGCAGTTTAACAGCACCCACTGTGGAAATAAGGAACTACCTTACCCAGAGGGCAACTTACCAATGAAACTACAAAGACGGGATATTAAAGGTCAAGTTCATTAAGCTGTAAACGACGCGCATGGCCAGTGAGCAAGGGCGTGTTGCCAGAAACCAGTATGGCAATCTGTGTTGGGGGAATGAACACGTTGACTCCTGCTCCCTCAATTAATGAAAGGAGAAAGTTCTACTTGTGTGGCGTCTCGCATTGGGCAACTTGGATTTTGGAATTTGCAAGTGGCGTGCCTAGCCGCTGAGGCGCTCTGCCGCGATAATAGCGGACCACGGCTCCGAACCCCTGGGGCCATGTGGAAGTGGCTGTTCCACTATTGCGGGACTTTTAATGCATGACGGCATTGTTTTGTTCTTCCATGCAACCCACCAAGGGGAATGATATACATGCACGCAGTTTAACAGCACCCACTGTGGAAATAACGAACTACCTTACCCAGAAGGCAACTTACCAATGAAACTACAAAGACGGGATATTAAAGGTCAAGTTCAATCAGCTGTAAACGACGCGCATGGCCAGTGAGCAAGTGCGTGTTGCCCGAAACCGGTATGGCAATCTGTGTTGGGGAATGAACACGTTGACTCCTGCTCCCTCAATAAATGAAAGGAGAAACTTCTACTTGTATGGCGTCTTGCATTGGGCAACTTGGATTTTGGAATTTGCAAGCGGCGTGCCTAGCCGCTGAGACGCTTTGCTGCGATTATAGCGGACCACGGCTCCGAACCCCTGGGGCCATGTGGAAGTGGCAGTTCCACTATTGCGGGACTTTTAATGCATGACGGCGTTGTTTTGTTCCTCCATGCAAGCCACCAAGGGGAATGATATACATGCACGCAGTTTAACAGCACCAACTGTGGAAATAACGAACTACCTTACCCAGAAGGCAACTTACCAATGAAACTACAAAGACGGGATATCAAAGGTCAAGTTCAATCAGCTGTAAACGACGCGCATGGCCAGTGAGCAAGGGCGTGTTGCCCAAAACCGGTATGGCAATCTGTGTTGGGGGAATGAACACGTTGACTCCTGCTCCCTCAATAAATGAAAGGAGAAACTTCTACTTGTGTGGCGTCTCGCATTGGGCAACTTGGATTTTGAATTTTCAAGCGGCGTGCCTAGCCTCTGAGACGCTCTGCCGCGATAATAGCGGACCACGGCTCCGGACCTCTTGGGCCATGTGGAAGTGGCAGTTCCACTATTGCAGGAGTTTTAATGCATGACGGCGTTGTTTTGTTCCTCCATGCAACCCACCAAGGGGAATGATATACATGCACGCAGTTTAACAGCACCCACTGTGGAAATAACGAACTACCTTACCCAGAAGGCAACTTACCAATGAAACTACAAAGACGGGATATTAAAGGTCAAGTTCAATCAGCTGTAAACGACGCGCATGGCCAGTGAGCAAGGGCGTGTTGCCCGAAACCGGTATGGCAATCTGTGTTGGGGGAATGAACACGTTGACTCCTGCTCCCTCAATAAATGAAAGGAGAAACTTCTACTTGTGTGGCGTCTCGCATTGGGCAACTTGGATTTTGGAATTTGCAAGCGGCGTGCCTAGCCACTGAGACGCTCTGCAGCGATAATAGCGGACCACGGCTCCGGGCCCCTGGGGCCATGTGGAAGGGGCAGTTCCACGATTGTGGACTTTTAATGCATGACGGCGTTGTTTTGTTCCTCCATGCAACCCACCAAGGGGAATGATATACATGCACGCAGTTTAACAGCACCCACTGTGGAAATAACGAACTACCTTACCCAGAATGCAACTTACCAATGAAACTACAAAGACGGGATATTAAAGGTCAAGTTCAATCAGCTGTAAACGACGCGCATGGCCAGTGAGCAAGGGCGTGTTGCCCGAAACCGGTATGGCAATCTGTGTTGGGGGAATGAACACGTTGACTCCTGCTCCCTCAATAAATGAAAGGAGAAACTTCTACTTGTGTGGCGTCTCGCATTGGGCAACTTGGATTTTGGAATTTGCAAACAGCGTGCCTAGCCTCTGAGACGCTCTGCCGCGATAATAGCGGACCATGGCTCCGGACCTCTGGGGCCATGTGGAAGTGGCCGTTCCACTATTGCGGGAGTTTTAATGCATGACGGCGTTGTTTTGTTCCTCCATGCAACCCACCAAGGGGAATGATATACATGCACGCAGTTTAACAGCACCCACTGTGGAAATAACAAACTACCCTACCCAGAAGGGAACTTACCAATGAAACTACAAAGATGGGATATTAAAGGTCAAGTTCAATCAGCTGTAAACGACGCGCATGGCCAGTGAGCAAGGGCGTGTTGCCCGAAACCGGTATGGCAATCTGTGTTGGGGGAATGAACACGTTGACTCCTGCTCCCTCAATAAATGAAAGGAGAAACTTCTACTTGTGTGGCGTCTCGCATTGGGCAACTTGGATTTTGGAATTTGCAAGCGGCGTGCCTAGCCGCTGAGACACTCTGCCGCTATAATAGCGGACCATGGCTCCGGACCTCTGGGGCCATGTGGAAGTGGCAGTTCCACTATTGCGGGAGTTTTAATGCATGACGGCGTTGTTTTGTTCCTCCATGCAACCCACCAAGGGGAATGATATATATGCACGCAGTTTAACAGCACCCACTGTGGAAATAACGAAATACCTTACCCAGAGGGCAACTTACCAATGAAACTACAAAGACGGGATATTAAAGGTCAAGTTCATTAAGCTGTAAACGACGCGCATGGCCAGTGAGCAAGGGCGTGTTGCCCGAAACCAGTATGGCAATCTGTGTTGGGGGAATGAACAAGTTGACTCCTGCTCCCTCAATAAATGAAAGGAGAAAGTTCTACTTGTGTGGCGTCTCGCATTGGGCAACTTGGATTTTGGAATTTGCAAGTGGCGTGCCTAGCCGCTGAGGCGCTCTGCCGCGATAATAGCGGACCACGGCTCCGAACCCCTGGGGCCATGTGGAAGTGGCAGTTCCACTATTGCGGGACTTTTAATGCATGACGGCGTTGTTTTGTTCCTTCATGCAACCCACCAAGGGGAATGATATACATGCACGCAGTTTAACAGCACCCACTGTGGAAATAATGAACTACCTTACCCAGAGGGCAACTTACCAATGAAACTATAAAGACGGGATATTAAAGGTCAAGTTCATTCAGCTGTAAACGACGCGCATGGCCAGTGAGCAAGGGCGTGTTGCCCGAAACCGGTATGGCAATCTGTGTTGGGGGAATGAACACGTTGACTCCTGCTCCCTCAATAAATGAAAGGAGAAACTTCTACTTGTGTGGCTTCTCGCATTGGGCAACTTGGATTTTGGAATTTGCAAGTGGCGTGCCTAGCCGCTGAGGCGCTCTGCCTCGATAATAGCGGACCACGGCTCCGGACCCCTGGGGCCATGTGGAAGTGGCAGTTCCACTATTGCGGGACTTTTAATGCATGACGGCGTTGTTTTGTTCTTCCATGCAACCCACCAAGGGGAATGATATACATGCACGCAGTTTAACAGCACCCACTGTGGAAATAACGAACTACCTTACCCAGAAGGCAACTTACCAATGAAACTACAAAGACGGGATATTAAAGGTCAAGTTCAATCAGCTGTAAACGACGCGCATGGCCAGTGAGCAAGGGCGTGTTGCCCGAAACCGGTATGGCAATCTGTGTTGGGGAATGAACACGTTGACTCCTGCTCCCTCAATAAATGAAAGGAGAAACTTCTACTTGTGTGGCGTCTCGCATTGGGCAACTTGGATTTTGGAATTTGCAAGCGGCGTGCCTAGCCGCTGAGACGCTTTGCTGCGATTATAGCGGACCACGGCTCCGAACCCCTGGGGCCATGTGGAAGTGGCAGTTCCACTATTGCGGGACTTTTAATGCATGACGGCGTTGTTTTGTTCCTCCATGCAAGCCACCAAGGGGAATGATATACATGCACGCAGTTTAACAGCACCCACTGTGGAAATAACGAACTACCTTACCCAAAAGGCAACTTACCAATGAAACTACAAAGACGGGATATCAAAGGTCAAGTTCAATCAGCTGTAAACGACGCGCATGGCCAGTGAGCAAGGGCGTGTTGCCCGAAACCGGTATGGCAATCTGTGTTGGGGGAATGAACACGTTGACTCCTGCTCCCTCAATAAATGAAAGGAGAAACTTCTACTTGTGTGGCGTCTCGCATTGGGCAACTTGGATTTTGGATTTTCAAGCGGCGTGCCTAGCCTCTGAGACGCTCTGCCTCGATAATAGCGGACCACGGCTCCGGACCCCTGGGGCCATGTGGAAGTGGCTGTTCCACTATTGCGGGACTTTTAATGCATGACGGCGTTGTTTTGTTCTTCCATGCAACCCACCAAGGGGAATGATATACATGCACGCAGTTTAACAGCACCCACTGTGGAAATAACGAACTACCTTACCCAGAAGGCAACTTACCAATGAAACTACAAAGACGGGATATTAAAGGTCAAGTTCAATCAGCTGTAAACGACGCGCATGGCCAGTGAGCAAGGGCGTGTTGCCCGAAACCGGTATGGCAATCTGTGTTGGGGGAATGAACACGTTGACTCCTGCTCCCTCAATAAATGAAAGGAGAAACTTCTACTTGTGTGGCGTCTCGCTTTGGGCAACTTGGATTTTGGAATTTGCAAGCGGCGTGCCTAGCCGCTGAGACACTCTGCCGCTATAATAGCGGACCATGGCTCCGGACCTCTGGGGCCATGTGGAAGTGGCAGTTCCACTATTGCGGGAGTTTTAATGCATGACGGCGTTGTTTTGTTCCTCCAGGCAACCCACCAAGGGGAATGATATATATGCACGCAGTTTAACAGCACCCACTGTGGAAATAACGAACTACCTTACCCAGAGGGCAACTTACCAATGAAACTACAAAGACGGGATATTAAAGGTCAAGTTCATTAAGCTGTAAACGACGCGCATGGCCAGTGAGCAAGGGCGTGTTGCCCGAAACCAGTATGGCAATCTGTGTTGGGGAATGAACACGTTGACTCCTGCTCCCTCAATAAATGAAAGGAGAAACTTGTACTTGTGTGGCGTCTTGCATTGGGCAACTTGGATTTTGGAATTTGCAAGCGGCGTGCCTAGCCGCTGAGACGCTTTGCTGCGATTATAGCGGACCACGGCTCCGGACCCCTGGGGCCATGTGGAAGTGGCAGTTCCACTATTGCGGGACTTTTAATGCATGACGGCGTTGTTTTGTTCCTTCATGCAACCCACCAAGGGGAATGATATACATGCACGCAGTTTAACAGCACCCACTGTGGAAATAATTAACTACCTTACCCAGAGGGCAACTTACCAATGAAACTATAAAGACGGGATATTAAAGGTCAAGTTCATTCAGCTGTAAACGACGCGCATGGCCAGTGAGCAAGGGCGTGTTGCCCGAAACCGGTATGGCAATCTGTGTTGGGGGAATGAACACGTTGACTCCTGCTCCCTCAATAAATGAAAGGAGAAACTTCTACTTGTGTGGCGTCTCGCATTGGGCAACTTGGATTTTGGAATTTGCAAGTGGCGTGCCTAGCCGCTGAGGCGCTCTGCCTCGATAATAGCGGACCACGGCTCCGGACCCCTGGGGCCATGTGGAAGTGGCAGTTCCACTATTGCGGGACTTTTAATGCATGACGGCGTTGTTTTGTTCTTCCATGCAACCCACCAAGGGGAATGATATACATGCACGCAGTTTAACAGCACCCACTGTGGAAATAACGAACTACCTTACCCAGAAGGCAACTTACCAATGAAACTACAAAGACGGGATATTAAAGGTCAAGTTCAATCAGCTGTAAACGACGCGCATGGCCAGTGAGCAAGGGCGTGTTGCCCGAAACCGGTATGGCAATCTGTGTTGGGGAATGAACACGTTGACTCCTGCTCCCTCAATAAATGAAAGGAGAAACTTCTACTTGTGTGGCGTCTCGCATTGGGCTACTTGGATTTTGGAATTTGCAAGCGGCGTGCCTAGCCGCTGAGACGCTTTGCTGCGATTATAGCGGACCACGGCTCCGAACCCCTGGGGCCATGTGGAAGTGGCAGTTCCACTATTGCGGGACTTTTGATGCATGACGGCGTTGTTTTGTTCCTCCATGCAAGCCACCAAGGGGAATGATATACATGCACGCAGTTTAACAGCACCCACTGTGGAAATAACGAACTACCTTACCCAAAAGGCAACTTACCAATGAAACTACAAAGACGGGATATCAAAGGTCAAGTTCAATCAGCTGTAAACGACGCGCATGGCCAGTGAGCAAGGGCGTGTTGCCCGAAACCAGTATGGCAATCTGTGTTGGGGGAATGAACACGTTGACTCCTGCTCCCTCAATAAATGAAAGGAGAAACTTCTACTTGTGTGGCGTCTCGCATTGGGCAACTTGGATTTTGTATTTTCAAGCGGCGTGCCTAGCCTCTGAGACGCTCTGCCTCGATAATAGCGGACCACGGCTCCGGACCCCTGGGGCCATGTGGAAGTGGCTGTTCCACTATTGCGGGACTTTTAATGCATGACGGCGTTGTTTTGTTCTTCCATGCAACCCACCAAGGGGAATGATATACATGCACGCAGTTTAACAGCACCCACTGTGGAAATAACGAACTACCTTACCCAGAGGCAACTTACCAATGAAACTACAAAGACGGGATATTAAAGGTCAAGTTCAATCAGCTGTAAACGACGCGCATGGCCAGTGAGCAAGGGCGTGTTGCCCGAAACCGGTATGGCAATCTGTGTTGGGGGAATGAACACGTTGACTCCTGCTCCCTCAATAAATGAAAGGAGAAACTTCTACTTGTGTGGCATCTCGCATTGGGCAACTTGGATTTTGGAATTTGCAAGCGGCGTGCCTAGCCGCTGAGACGCTTTGCTGCGATAATAGCGGACCACGGCTCCGAACCCCTGGGGCCATGTGGAAGTGGCAGTTCCACTATTGCGGGACTTTTAATGCATGACGGCGTTGTTTTGCTCCTCCATGCAAGCCACCAAGGGGAATGATATACATGCACGCAGTTTAACAGCACCCACTGTGGAAATAACAAACTACCTTACCCAGAAGGCAACTTACCAATGAAACTACAAAGACGGGATATCAAAGGTCAAGTTCAATCAGCTGTAAACGACGCGCATGGCCAGTGAGCAAAGGCGTGTTGCCCGAAACCGGTATGGAAATCTGTGTTGGGGGAATGAACACGTTGACTCCTGCTCCCTCAATAAATGAAAGGAGAAACTTCTACTTGTGTGGCGTCTCGCATTGGGCAACTTGGATTTTGGGTTTTCAAGCGGCGTGCCTAGCCTCTGAGACGCTCTGCCGCGATAATAGCGGACCACGGCTCCGGACCCCTGGGGCCATGTGGAAGTGGCAGTTCCACTATTGCGGGACTTTTAATGCATGACGGCGTTGTTTTGTTCCTTCATGCAACCCACCAAGGGGAATGATATACATGCACGCAGTTTAACAGCACCCACTGTGGAAATAACGAACTACCTTACCCAGAGGGCAACTTACCAATGAAACTACAAAGACGGGATATTAAAGGTCAAGTTCATTCAGCTGTAAACAACGTGCATGGCCAGTGAGCAAGGGCGTGTTGCCCGAAACCGGTATGGCAATCTGTGTTGGGGGAATGAACACGTTGACTCCTGCTCCCTCAATTAATGAAAGGAGAAAGTTCTACTTGTGTGGCGTCTCGCATTGGGCAACTTGGATTTTGGAATTTGCAAGTGGCGTGCCTAGCCGCTGAGGCGCTCTGCCTCGATAATAGCGGACCACGGCTCCGGACCCCTGGGGCCATGTGGAAGTGGCAGTTCCACTATTGCGGGACTTTTAATGCATGACGGCGTTGTTTTGTTCTTCCATGCAACCCACCAAGGGGAATGATATACATGCACGCAGTTTAACAGCACCCACTGTGGAAATAACGAACTACCTTACCCAGAAGGCAACTTACCAATGAAACTACAAAGACGGGATATTAAAGGTCAAGTTCAATCAGCTGTAAACGACGCGCATGTCCAGTGAGCAAGGGCGTGTTGCCCGAAACCGGAATGGCAATCTGTGTTGGGGGAATGAACACGTTGACTCCTGCTCCCTCAATAAATGAAAGGAGAAACTTCTACTTGTGTGGCGTCTCGCATTGGGCAACTTGGATTTTGGAATTTGCAAGCGGCGTGCCTAGCCGCTGAGACACTCTGCCGCTATAATAGCGGACCATGGCTCCGGACCTCTGGGGCCATGTGGAAGTGGCAGTTCCACTATTGCGGGAGTTTTAATGCATGACGGCGTTGTTTTGTTCCTCCATGCAACCCACCAAGGGGAATGATATACATGCACGCAGTTTAACAGCACCCACTGTGGAAATAACGAACTACCTTACCCAGAAGGCAACTTACCAATGAAACTACAAAGACGGGATATTAAAGGTCAAGTTCAATCAGCTGTAAACGACGCGCATGGCCAGTGAGCAAGTGCGTGTTGCCCGAAACCGGTATGGCAATCTGTGTTGGGGAATGAACACGTTGACTCCTGCTCCCTCAATAAATGAAAGGAGAAACTTCTACTTGTATGGCGTCTTGCATTGGGCAACTTGGATTTTGGAATTTGCAAGCGGCGTGCCTAGCCGCTGAGACGCTTTGCTGCGATTATAGCGGACCACGGCTCCGAACCCCTGGGGCCATGTGGAAGTGGCAGTTCCACTATTGCGGGACTTTTAATGCATGACGGCGTTGTTTTGTTCCTCCATGCAAGCCACCAAGGGGAATGATATACATGCACGCAGTTTAACAGCACCAACTGTGGAAATAACGAACTACCTTACCCAGAAGGCAACTTACCAATGAAACTACAAAGACGGGATATCAAAGGTCAAGTTCAATCAGCTGTAAACGACGCGCATGGCCAGTGAGCAAGGGCGTGTTGCCCGAAACCGGTATGGCAATCTGTGTTGGGGGAATGAACACGTTGACTCCTGCTCCCTCAATAAATGAAAGGAGAAACTTCTACTTGTGTGGCGTCTCGCATTGGGCAACTTGGATTTTGAATTTTCAAGCGGCGTGCCTAGCCTCTGAGACGCTCTGCCGCGATAATAGCGGACCACGGCTCCGGACCTCTTGGGCCATGTGGAAGTGGCAGTTCCACTATTGCAGGAGTTTTAATGCATGACGGCGTTGTTTTGTTCCTCCATGCAACCCACCAAGGGGAATGATATACATGCACGCAGTTTAACAGCACCCACTGTGGAAATAACGAAATACCTTACCCAGAAGGCAACTTACCAATGAAACTACAAAGACGGGATATTAAAGGTCAAGTTCAATCAGCTGTAAACAACGCGCATGGCCAGTGAGCAAGGGCGTGTTGCCCGAAACCGGTATGGCAATCTGTGTTGGGGGAATGAACACGTTGACTCCTGCTCCCTCAATAAATGAAAGGAGAAACTTCTACTTGTGTGGCGTCTCGCATTGGGCAACTTGGATTTTGGAATTTGCAAGCGGCGTGCCTAGCCACTGAGACGCTCTGCAGCGATAATAGCGGACCACGGCTCCGGGCCCCTGGGGCCATGTGGAAGGGGCAGTTCCACGATTGTGGACTTTTAATGCATGACGGCGTTGTTTTGTTCCTCCATGCAACCCACCAAGGGGAATGATATACATGCACGCAGTTTAACAGCACCCACTGTGGAAATAACGAACTACCTTACCCAGAAGGCAACTTACCAATGAAACTACAAAGACGGGATATTAAAGGTCAAGTTCAATCAGCTGTAAACGACGCGCATGGCCAGTGAGCAAGGGCGTGTTGCCCGAAACCGGTATGGCAATCTGTGTTGGGGGAATGAACACGTTGACTCCTGCTCCCTCAATAAATGAAAGGAGAAACTTCTACTTGTGTGGCGTCTCGCATTGGGCAACTTGGATTTTGGAATTTGCAAACAGCGTGCCTAGCCTCTGAGACGCTCCTCCGCGATAATAGCGGACCATGGCTCCGGACCTCTGGGGCCATGTGGAAGTGGCCGTTCCACTATTGCGGGAGTTTTAATGCATGACGGCGTTGTTTTGTTCCTCCATGCAACCCACCAAGGGGAATGATATACATGCACGCAGTTTAACAGCACCCACTGTGGAAATAACAAACTACCCTACCCAGAAGGGAACTTACCAATGAAACTACAAAGATGGGATATTAAAGGTCAAGTTCAATCAGCTGTAAACGACGCGCATGGCCAGTGAGCAAGGGCGTGTTGCCCGAAACCGGTATGGCAATCTGTGTTGGGGGAATGAACACGTTGACTCCTGCTCCCTCAATAAATGAAAGGAGAAACTTCTACTTGTGTGGCGTCTCGCATTGGGCAACTTGGATTTTGGAATTTGCAAGTGGCGTGCCTAGCCGCTGAGGCGCTCTGCCGCGATAATAGAGGACCACGGCTCCGAACCCCTGGGGCCATGTGGAAGTGGCAGTTCCACTATTGCGGGACTTTTAATGCATGACGGCGTTGTTTTGTTCCTTCATGCAACCCACCAAGGGGAATGATATACATGCACGCAGTTTAACAGCACCCACTGTGGAAATAATGAACTACCTTACCCAGAGGGCAACTTACCAATGAAACTATAAAGACGGGATATTAAAGGTCAAGTTCATTCAGCTGTAAACGACGCGCATGGCCAGTGAGCAAGGGCGTGTTGCCCGAAACCGGTATGGCAATCTGTGTTGGGGGAATGAACACGTTGACTCCTGCTCCCTCAATAAATGAAAGGAGAAACTTCTACTTGTGTGGCTTCTCGCATTGGGCAACTTGGATTTTGGAATTTGCAAGTGGCGTGCCTAGCCGCTGAGGCGCTCTGCCTCGATAATAGCGGACCACGGCTCCGGACCCCTGGGGCCATGTGGAAGTGGCAGTTCCACTATTGCGGGACTTTTAATGCATGACGGCGTTGTTTTGTTCTTCCATGCAACCCACCAAGGGGAATGATATACATGCACGCAGTTTAACAGCACCCACTGTGGAAATAACGAACTACCTTACCCAGAAGGCAACTTACCAATGAAACTACAAAGACGGGATATTAAAGGTCAAGTTCAATCAGCTGTAAACGACGCGCATGGCCAGTGAGCAAGGGCGTGTTGCCCGAAACCGGTATGGCAATCTGTGTTGGGGAATGAACACGTTGACTCCTGCTCCCTCAATAAATGAAAGGAGAAACTTCTACTTGTGTGGCGTCTCGCATTGGGCAACTTGGATTTTGGAATTTGCAAGCGGCGTGCCTAGCCGCTGAGACGCTTTGCTGCGATTATAGCGGACCACGGCTCCGAACCCCTGGGGCCATGTGGAAGTGGCAGTTCCACTATTGCGGGACTTTTGATGCATGACGGCGTTGTTTTGTTCCTCCATGCAAGCCACCAAGGGGAATGATATACATGCACGCAGTTTAACAGCACCCACTGTGGAAATAACGAACTACCTTACCCAGAAGGCAACTTACCAATGAAACTACAAAGACGGGATATTAAAGGTCAAGTTCAATCAGCTGTAAACGACGCGCATGGCCAGTGAGCAAGGGCGTGTTGCCTGAAACCGGTATGGCAATCTGTGTTGGGGGAATGAACACGTTGACTCCTGCTCCCTCAATAAATGAAAGGAGAAACTTCTACTTGTGTGGCGTCTCGCATTGGGCAACTTGGATTTTGGAATTTGCAAACAGCGTGCCTAGCCTCTGAGACGCTCTGCCGCGATAATAGCGGACCATGGCTCCGGACCTCTGGGGCCATGTGGAAGTGGCAGTTCCACTATTGCGGGAGTTTTAATGCATGACGGCGTTGTTTTGTTCCTCCATGCAACCCACCAAGGGGAATGATATACATGCACGCAGTTTAACAGCACCCACTGTGGAAATAACAAACTACCCTACCCAGAAGGGAACTTACCAATGAATCTACAAAGATGGGATATTAAAGGTCAAGTTCAATCAGCTGTAAACGACGCGCATGGCCAGTGAGCAAGGGCGTGTTGCCCGAAACCGGTATGGCAATCTGTGTTGGGGGAATGAACACGTTGACTCCTGCTCCCTCAATAAATGAAAGGAGAAACTTCTACTTGTGTGGCGTCTCGCATTGGGCAACTTGGATTTTGGAATTTGCAAGCGGCGTGCCTAGCCGCTGAGACACTCTGCCGCTATAATAGCGGACCATGGCTCCGGACCTCTGGGGCCATGTGGAAGTGGCAGTTCCACTATTGCGGGAGTTTTAATGCATGACGGCGTTGTTTTGTTCCTCCATGCAACCCACCAAGGGGAATGATATATATGCACGCAGTTTAACAGCACCCACTGTGGAAATAAGGAACTACCTTACCCAGAGGGCAACTTACCAATGAAACTACAAAGACGGGATATTAAAGGTCAAGTTCATTAAGCTGTAAACGACGCGCATGGCCAGTGAGCAAGGGCGTGTTGCCAGAAACCAGTATGGCAATCTGTGTTGGGGGAATGAACACGTTGACTCCTGCTCCCTCAATTAATGAAAGGAGAAAGTTCTACTTGTGTGGCGTCTCGCATTGGGCAACTTGGATTTTGGAATTTGCAAGTGGCGTGCCTAGCCGCTGAGGCGCTCTGCCGCGATAATAGCGGACCACGGCTCCGAACCCCTGGGGCCATGTGGAAGTGGCAGTTCCACTATTGCGGGACTTTTAATGCATGACGGCATTGTTTTGTTCTTCCATGCAACCCACCAAGGGGAATGATATACATGCACGCAGTTTAACAGCACCCACTGTGGAAATAACGAACTACCTTACCCAGAAGGCAACTTACCAATGAAACTACAAAGACGGGATATTAAAGGTCAAGTTCAATCAGCTGTAAACGACGCGCATGGCCAGTGAGCAAGTGCGTGTTGCCCGAAACCGGTATGGCAATCTGTGTTGGGGAATGAACACGTTGACTCCTGCTCCCTCAATAAATGAAAGGAGAAACTTCTACTTGTATGGCGTCTTGCATTGGCCAACTTGGATTTTGGAATTTGCAAGCGGCGTGCCTAGCCGCTGAGACGCTTTGCTGCGATTATAGCGGACCACGGCTCCGAACCCCTGGGGCCATGTGGAAGTGGCAGTTCCACTATTGCGGGACTTTTAATGCATGACGGCGTTGTTTTGTTCCTCCATGCAAGCCACCAAGGGGAATGATATACATGCACGCAGTTTAACAGCACCAACTGTGGAAATAACGAACTACCTTACCCAGAAGGCAACTTACCAATGAAACTACAAAGACGGGATATCAAAGGTCAAGTTCAATCAGCTGTAAACGACGCGCATGGCCAGTGAGCAAGGGCGTGTTGCCCGAAACAGGTATGGCAATCTGTGTTGGGGGAATGAACACGTTGACTCCTGCTCCCTCAATAAATGAAAGGAGAAACTTCTACTTGTGTGGCGTCTCGCATTGGGCAACTTGGATTTTGAATTTTCAAGCGGCGTGCCTAGCCTCTGAGACGCTCTGCCGCGATAATAGCGGACCACGGCTCCGGACCTCTTGGGCCATGTGGAAGTGGCAGTTCCACTATTGCAGGAGTTTTAATGCATGACGGCGTTGTTTTGTTCCTCCATGCAACCCACCAAGGGGAATGATATACATGCACGCAGTTTAACAGCACCCACTGTGGAAATAACGAACTACCTTACCCAGAAGGCAACTTACCAATGAAACTACAAAGACGGGATATTAAAGGTCAAGTTCAATCAGCTGTAAACGACGCGCATGGCCAGTGAGCAAGGGCGTGTTGCCCGAAACCGGTATGGCAATCTGTGTTGGGGGAATGAACACGTTGACTCCTGCTCCCTCAATAAATGAAAGGAGAAACTTCTACTTGTGTGGCGTCTCGCATTGGGCAACTTGGATTTTGGAATTTGCAAGCGGCGTGCCTAGCCACTGAGACGCTCTGCAGCGATAATAGCGGACCACGGCTCCGGGCCCCTGGGGCCATGTGGAAGGGGCAGTTCCACGATTGTGGACTTTTAATGCATGACGGCGTTGTTTTGTTCCTCCATGCAACCCACCAAGGGGAATGATATACATGCACGCAGTTTAACAGCACCCACTGTGGAAATAACGAACTACCTTACCCAGAAGGCAACTTACCAATGAAACTACAAAGACGGGATATTAAAGGTCAAGTTCAATCAGCTGTAAACGACGCGCATGGCCAGTGAGCAAGGGCGTGTTGCCGGAAACCGGTATGGCAATCTGTGTTGGGGGAATGAACACGTTGACTCCTGCTCCCTCAATAAATGAAAGGAGAAACTTCTACTTGTGTGGCGTCTCGCATTGGGCAACTTGGATTTTGGAATTTGCAAACAGCGTGCCTAGCCTCTGAGACGCTCTGCCGCGATAATAGCGGACCATGGCTCCGGACCTCTGGGGCCATGTGGAAGTGGCCGTTCCACTATTGCGGGAGTTTTAATGCATGACGGCGTTGTTTTGTTCCTCCATGCAACCCACCAAGGGGAATGATATACATGCACGCAGTTTAACAGCACCCACTGTGGAAATAACAAACTACCCTACCCAGAAGGGAACTTACCAATGAAACTACAAAGATGGGATATTAAAGGTCAAGTTCAATCAGCTGTAAACGACGCGCATGGCCAGTGAGCAAGGGCGTGTTGCCCGAAACCGGTATGGCAATCTGTGTTGGGGGAATGAACACGTTGACTCCTGCTCCCTCAATAAATGAAAGGAGAAACTTCTACTTGTGTGGCGTCTCGCATTGGGCAACTTGGATTTTGGAATTTGCAAGCGGCGTGCCTAGCCGCTGAGACACTCTGCCGCTATAATAGCGGACCATGGCTCCGGACCTCTGGGGCCATGTGGAAGTGGCAGTTCCACTATTGCGGGAGTTTTAATGCATGACGGCGTTGTTTTGTTCCTCCATGCAACCCACCAAGGGGAATGATATATATGCACGCAGTTTAACAGCACCCACTGTGGAAATAACGAAATACCTTACCCAGAGGGCAACTTACCAATGAAACTACAAAGACGGGATATTAAAGGTCAAGTTCATTAAGCTGTAAACGACGCGCATGGCCAGTGAGCAAGGGCGTGTTGCCCGAAACCAGTATGGCAATCTGTGTTGGGGGAATGAACAAGTTGACTCCTGCTCCCTCAATAAATGAAAGGAGAAAGTTCTACTTGTGTGGCGTCTCGCATTGGGCAACTTGGATTTTGGAATTTGCAAGTGGCGTGCCTAGCCGCTGAGGCGCTCTGCCGCGATAATAGCGGACCACGGCTCCGAACCCCTGGGGCCATGTGGAAGTGGCAGTTCCACTATTGCGGGACTTTTAATGCATGACGGCGTTGTTTTGTTCCTTCATGCAACCCACCAAGGGGAATGATATACATGCACGCAGTTTAACAGCACCCACTGTGGAAATAATGAACTACCTTACCCAGAGGGCAACTTACCAATGAAACTATAAAGACGGGATATTAAAGGTCAAGTTCATTCAGCTGTAAACGACGCGCATGGCCAGTGAGCAAGGGCGTGTTGCCCGAAACCGGTATGGCAATCTGTGTTGGGGGAATGAACACGTTGACTCCTGCTCCCTCAATAAATGAAAGGAGAAACTTCTACTTGTGTGGCTTCTCGCATTGGGCAACTTGGATTTTGGAATTTGCAAGTGGCGTGCCTAGCCGCTGAGGCGCTCTGCCTCGATAATAGCGGACCACGGCTCCGGACCCCTGGGGCCATGTGGAAGTGGCAGTTCCACTATTGCGGGACTTTTAATGCATGACGGCGTTGTTTTGTTCTTCCATGCAACCCACCAAGGGGAATGATATACATGCACGCAGTTTAACAGCACCCACTGTGGAAATAACGAACTACCTTACCCAGAAGGCAACTTACCAATGAAACTACAAAGACGGGATATTAAAGGTCAAGTTCAATCAGCTGTAAACGACGCGCATGGCCAGTGAGCAAGGGCGTGTTGCCCGAAACCGGTATGGCAATCTGTGTTGGGGAATGAACACGTTGACTCCTGCTCCCTCAATAAATGAAAGGAGAAACTTCTACTTGTGTGGCGTCTCGCATTGGGCAACTTGGATTTTGGAATTTGCAAGCGGCGTGCCTAGCCGCTGAGACGCTTTGCTGCGATTATAGCGGACCACGGCTCCGAACCCCTGGGGCCATGTGGAAGTGGCAGTTCCACTATTGCGGGACTTTTAATGCATGACGGCGTTGTTTTGTTCCTCCATGCAAGCCACCAAGGGGAATGATATACATGCACGCAGTTTAACAGCACCCACTGTGGAAATAACGAACTACCTTACCCAAAAGGCAACTTACCAATGAAACTACAAAGACGGGATATCAAAGGTCAAGTTCAATCAGCTGTAAACGACGCGCATGGCCAGTGAGCAAGGGCGTGTTGCCCGAAACCGGTATGGCAATCTGTGTTGGGGGAATGAACACGTTGACTCCTGCTCCCTCAATAAATGAAAGGAGAAACTTCTACTTGTGTGGCGTCTCGCATTGGGCAACTTGGATTTTGGATTTTCAAGCGGCGTGCCTAGCCTCTGAGACGCTCTGCCTCGATAATAGCGGACCACGGCTCCGGACCCCTGGGGCCATGTGGAAGTGGCTGTTCCACTATTGCGGGACTTTTAATGCATGACGGCGTTGTTTTGTTCTTCCATGCAACCCACCAAGGGGAATGATATACATGCACGCAGTTTAACAGCACCCACTGTGGAAATAACGAACTACCTTACCCAGAAGGCAACTTACCAATGAAACTACAAAGACGGGATATTAAAGGTCAAGTTCAATCAGCTGTAAACGACGCGCATGGCCAGTGAGCAAGGGCGTGTTGCCCGAAACCGGTATGGCAATCTGTGTTGGGGGAATGAACACGTTGACTCCTGCTCCCTCAATAAATGAAAGGAGAAACTTCTACTTGTGTGGCGTCTCGCTTTGGGCAACTTGGATTTTGGAATTTGCAAGCGGCGTGCCTAGCCGCTGAGACACTCTGCCGCTATAATAGCGGACCATGGCTCCGGACCTCTGGGGCCATGTGGAAGTGGCAGTTCCACTATTGCGGGAGTTTTAATGCATGACGGCGTTGTTTTGTTCCTCCAGGCAACCCACCAAGGGGAATGATATATATGCACGCAGTTTAACAGCACCCACTGTGGAAATAACGAACTACCTTACCCAGAGGGCAACTTACCAATGAAACTACAAAGACGGGATATTAAAGGTCAAGTTCATTAAGCTGTAAACGACGCGCATGGCCAGTGAGCAAGGGCGTGTTGCCCGAAACCAGTATGGCAATCTGTGTTGGGGAATGAACACGTTGACTCCTGCTCCCTCAATAAATGAAAGGAGAAACTTGTACTTGTGTGGCGTCTTGCATTGGGCAACTTGGATTTTGGAATTTGCAAGCGGCGTGCCTAGCCGCTGAGACGCTTTGCTGCGATTATAGCGGACCACGGCTCCGGACCCCTGGGGCCATGTGGAAGTGGCAGTTCCACTATTGCGGGACTTTTAATGCATGACGGCGTTGTTTTGTTCCTTCATGCAACCCACCAAGGGGAATGATATACATGCACGCAGTTTAACAGCACCCACTGTGGAAATAATTAACTACCTTACCCAGAGGGCAACTTACCAATGAAACTATAAAGACGGGATATTAAAGGTCAAGTTCATTCAGCTGTAAACGACGCGCATGGCCAGTGAGCAAGGGCGTGTTGCCCGAAACCGGTATGGCAATCTGTGTTGGGGGAATGAACACGTTGACTCCTGCTCCCTCAATAAATGAAAGGAGAAACTTCTACTTGTGTGGCGTCTCGCATTGGGCAACTTGGATTTTGGAATTTGCAAGTGGCGTGCCTAGCCGCTGAGGCGCTCTGCCTCGATAATAGCGGACCACGGCTCCGGACCCCTGGGGCCATGTGGAAGTGGCAGTTCCACTATTGCGGGACTTTTAATGCATGACGGCGTTGTTTTGTTCTTCCATGCAACCCACCAAGGGGAATGATATACATGCACGCAGTTTAACAGCACCCACTGTGGAAATAACGAACTACCTTACCCAGAAGGCAACTTACCAATGAAACTACAAAGACGGGATATTAAAGGTCAAGTTCAATCAGCTGTAAACGACGCGCATGGCCAGTGAGCAAGGGCGTGTTGCCCGAAACCGGTATGGCAATCTGTGTTGGGGAATGAACACGTTGACTCCTGCTCCCTCAATAAATGAAAGGAGAAACTTCTACTTGTGTGGCGTCTCGCATTGGGCAACTTGGATTTTGGAATTTGCAAGCGGCGTGCCTAGCCGCTGAGACGCTTTGCTGCGATTATAGCGGACCACGGCTCCGAACCCCTGGGGCCATGTGGAAGTGGCAGTTCCACTATTGCGGGACTTTTGATGCATGACGGCGTTGTTTTGTTCCTCCATGCAAGCCACCAAGGGGAATGATATACATGCACGCAGTTTAACAGCACCCACTGTGGAAATAACGAACTACCTTACCCAAAAGGCAACTTACCAATGAAACTACAAAGACGGGATATCAAAGGTCAAGTTCAATCAGCTGTAAACGACGCGCATGGCCAGTGAGCAAGGGCGTGTTGCCCGAAACCAGTATGGCAATCTGTGTTGGGGGAATGAACACGTTGACTCCTGCTCCCTCAATAAATGAAAGGAGAAACTTCTACTTGTGTGGCGTCTCGCATTGGGCAACTTGGATTTTGTATTTTCAAGCGGCGTGCCTAGCCTCTGAGACGCTCTGCCTCGATAATAGCGGACCACGGCTCCGGACCCCTGGGGCCATGTGAAAGTGGCTGTTCCACTATTGCGGGACTTTTAATGCATGACAGCGTTGTTTTGTTCTTCCATGCAACCCACCAAGGGGAATGATATACATGCACGCAGTTTAACAGCACCCACTGTGGAAATAACGAACTACCTTACCCAGAAGGCAACTTACCAATGAAACTACAAAGACGGGATATTAAAGGTCAAGTTCAATCAGCTGTAAACGACGCGCATGGCCAGTGAGCAAGGGCGTGTTGCCCGAAACCGGTATGGCAATCTGTGTTGGGGGAATGAACACGTTGACTCCTGCTCCCTCAATAAATGAAAGGAGAAACTTCTACTTGTGTGACGTCTCGCTTTGGGCAACTAGGATTTTGGAATTTGCAAGCGGCGTGCCTAGCCGCTGAGACGCTCTGCCGCGATAATAGCGGACCATGGCTCCGGACCCCTGGGGCCATGTGGAAGTGGTAGTTCCACTATTGCGGGACTTTTAATGCATGACGGCGTTGTTTTGTTCCTCCATGCAACCCACCAAGGGGAATGATATACATGCACGCAGTTTAACAGCACCGACTGTGGAAATAACGGACTACCTTACCTAGAAGGCAACTTACCAATGAAACTACAAAGACGGGATATTAAAGGTCAAGTTCAATCAGCTGTAAACGACGCGCATGGCCAGTAAGCAAGGGCGTGTTGCCCGAAACCGGTATGGCAATCTGTGTTGGGGGAATGAACACGTTGACTCCTGCTCCCTCAATAAATGAAAGGAGAAACTTCTACTTGTGTGGCATCTCGCATTGGGCAACTTGGATTTTGGAATTTGCAAGCGGCGTGCCTAGCCGCTGAGACGCTTTGCTGCGATAATAGCGGACCACGGCTCCGAACCCCTGGGGCCATGTGGAAGTGGCAGTTCCACTATTGCGGGACTTTTAATGCATGACGGCGTTGTTTTGCTCAAACATGCAAGCCACCAAGGGGAATGATATACATGCACGCAGTTTAACAGCACCCACTGTGGAAATAACAAACTACCTTACCCAGAAGGCAACTTACCAATGAAACTACAAAGACGGGATATCAAAGGTCAAGTTCAATCAGCTGTAAACGACGCGCATGGCCAGTGAGCAAAGGCGTGTTGCCCGAAACCGGTATGGAAATCTGTGTTGGGGGAATGAACACGTTGACTCCTGCTCCCTCAATAAATGAAAGGAGAAACTTCTACTTGTGTGGCGTCTCGCATTGGGCAACTTGGATTTTGGGATTTCAAGCGGCGTGCCTAGCCTCTGCGACGCTCTGCCGCGATAATAGCGGACCACGGCTCCGGACCCCTGGGGCCATGTGGAAGTGGCAGTTCCACTATTGCGGGACTTTTAATGCATGACGGCGTTGTTTTGTTCCTTCATGCAACCCACCAAGGGGAATGATATACATGCACGCAGTTTAACAGCACCCACTGTGGAAATAACGAACTACCTTACCCAGAGGGCAACTTACCAATGAAACTACAAAGACGGGATATTAAAGGTCAAGTTCATTCAGCTGTAAACAACGTGCATGGCCAGTGAGCAAGGGCGTGTTGCCCGAAACCGGTATGGCAATCTGTGTTGGGGGAATGAACACGTTGACTCCTGCTCCCTCAATTAATGAAAGGAGAAAGTTCTACTTGTGTGGCGTCTCGCATTGGGCAACTTGGATTTTGGAATTTGCAAGTGGCGTGCCTAGCCGCTGAGGCGCTCTGCCTCGATAATAGCGGACCACGGCTCCGGACCCCTGGGGCCATGTGGAAGTGGCAGTTCCACTATTGCGGGACTTTTAATGCATGACGGCGTTGTTTTGTTCTTCCATGCAACCCACCAAGGGGAATGATATACATGCACGCAGTTTAACAGCACCCACTGTGGAAATAACGAACTACCTTACCCAGAAGGCAACTTACCAATGAAACTACAAAGACGGGATATTAAAGGTCAAGTTCAATCAGCTGTAAACGACGCGCATGGCCAGTGAGCAAGGGCGTGTTGCCCGAAACCGGAATGGCAATCTGTGTTGGGGGAATGAACACGTTGACTCCTGCTCCCTCAATAAATGAAAGGAGAAACTTCTACTTGTGTGGCGTCTCGCATTGGGCAACTTGGATTTTGGAATTTGCAAGCGGCGTGCCTAGCCGCTGAGACACTCTAGCGCTATAATAGCGGACCATGGCTCCGGACCTCTGGGGCCATGTGGAAGTGGCAGTTCCACTATTGCGGGAGTTTTAATGCATGACGGCGTTGTTTTGTTCCTCCATGCAACCCACCAAGGGGAATGATATATATGCACGCAGTTTAACAGCACCCACTGTGGAAATAAGGAACTACCTTACCCAGAGGGCAACTTACCAATGAAACTACAAAGACGGGATATTAAAGGTCAAGTTCATTAAGCTGTAAACGACGCGCATGGCCAGTGAGCAAGGGCGTGTTGCCAGAAACCAGTATGGCAATCTGTGTTGGGGGAATGAACACGTTGACTCCTGCTCCCTCAATTAATGAAAGGAGAAAGTTCTACTTGTGTGGCGTCTCGCATTGGGCAACTTGGATTTTGGAATTTGCAAGTGGCGTGCCTAGCCGCTGAGGCGCTCTGCCGCGATAATAGCGGACCACGGCTCCGAACCCCTGGGGCCATGTGGAAGTGGCAGTTCCACTATTGCGGGACTTTTAATGCATGACGGCATTGTTTTGTTCTTCCATGCAACCCACCAAGGGGAATGATATACATGCACGCAGTTTAACAGCACCCACTGTGGAAATAACGAACTACCTTACCCAGAAGGCAACTTACCAATGAAACTACAAAGACGGGATATTAAAGGTCAAGTTCAATCAGCTGTAAACGACGCGCATGGCCAGTGAGCAAGTGCGTGTTGCCCGAAACCGGTATGGCAATCTGTGTTGGGGAATGAACACGTTGACTCCTGCTCCCTCAATAAATGAAAGGAGAAACTTCTACTTGTATGGCGTCTTGCATTGGGCAACTTGGATTTTGGAATTTGCAAGCGGCGTGCCTAGCCGCTGAGACGCTTTGCTGCGATTATAGCGGACCACGGCTCCGAACCCCTGGGGCCATGTGGAAGTGGCAGTTCCACTATTGCGGGACTTTTAATGCATGACGGCGTTGTTTTGTTCCTCCATGCAAGCCACCAAGGGGAATGATATACATGCACGCAGTTTAACAGCACCAACTGTGGAAATAACGAACTACCTTACCCAGAAGGCAACTTACCAATGAAACTACAAAGACGGGATATCAAAGGTCAAGTTCAATCAGCTGTAAACGACGCGCATGGCCAGTGAGCAAGGGCGTGTTGCCCGAAACCGGTATGGCAATCTGTGTTGGGGGAATGAACACGTTGACTCCTGCTCCCTCAATAAATGAAAGGAGAAACTTCTACTTGTGTGGCGTCTCGCATTGGGCAACTTGGATTTTGAATTTTCAAGCGGCGTGCCTAGCCTCTGAGACGCTCTGCCGCGATAATAGCGGACCACGGCTCCGGACCTCTTGGGCCATGTGGAAGTGGCAGTTCCACTATTGCAGGAGTTTTAATGCATGACGGCGTTGTTTTGTTCCTCCATGCAACCCACCAAGGGGAATGATATACATGCACGCAGTTTAACAGCTCCCACTGTGGAAATAACGAAATACCTTACCCAGAAGGCAACTTACCAATGAAACTACAAAGACGGGATATTAAAGGTCAAGTTCAATCAGCTGTAAACAACGCGCATGGCCAGTGAGCAAGGGCGTGTTGCCCGAAACCGGTATGGCAATCTGTGTTGGGGGAATGAACACGTTGACTCCTGCTCCCTCAATAAATGAAAGGAGAAACTTCTACTTGTGTGGCGTCTCGCATTGGGCAACTTGGATTTTGGAATTTGCAAGCGGCGTGCCTAGCCACTGAGACGCTCTGCAGCGATAATAGCGGACCACGGCTCCGGGCCCCTGGGGCCATGTGGAAGGGGCAGTTCCACGATTGTGGACTTTTAATGCATGACGGCGTTGTTTTGTTCCTCCATGCAACCCACCAAGGGGAATGATATACATGCACGCAGTTTAACAGCACCCACTGTGGAAATAACGAACTACCTTACCCAGAAGGCAACTTACCAATGAAACTACAAAGACGGGATATTAAAGGTCAAGTTCAATCAGCTGTAAACGACGCGCATGGCCAGTGAGCAAGGGCGTGTTGCCCGAAACCGGTATGGCAATCTGTGTTGGGGGAATGAACACGTTGACTCCTGCTCCCTCAATAAATGAAAGGAGAAACTTCTACTTGTGTGGCGTCTCGCATTGGGCAACTTGGATTTTGGAATTTGCAAACAGCGTGCCTAGCCTCTGAGACGCTCCTCCGCGATAATAGCGGACCATGGCTCCGGACCTCTGGGGCCATGTGGAAGTGGCCGTTCCACTATTGCGGGAGTTTTAATGCATGACGGCGTTGTTTTGTTCCTCCATGCAACCCACCAAGGGGAATGATATACATGCACGCAGTTTAACAGCACCCACTGTGGAAATAACAAACTACCCTACCCAGAAGGGAACTTACCAATGAAACTACAAAGATGGGATATTAAAGGTCAAGTTCAATCAGCTGTAAACGACGCGCATGGCCAGTGAGCAAGGGCGTGTTGCCCGAAACCGGTATGGCAATCTGTGTTGGGGGAATGAACACGTTGACTCCTGCTCCCTCAATAAATGAAAGGAGAAACTTCTACTTGTGTGGCGTCTCGCATTGGGCAACTTGGATTTTGGAATTTGCAAGTGGCGTGCCTAGCCGCTGAGGCGCTCTGCCGCGATAATAGAGGACCACGGCTCCGAACCCCTGGGGCCATGTGGAAGTGGCAGTTCCACTATTGCGGGACTTTTAATGCATGACGGCGTTGTTTTGTTCCTTCATGCAACCCACCAAGGGGAATGATATACATGCACGCAGTTTAACAGCACCCACTGTGGAAATAATGAACTACCTTACCCAGAGGGCAACTTACCAATGAAACTATAAAGACGGGATATTAAAGGTCAAGTTCATTCAGCTGTAAACGACGCGCATGGCCAGTGAGCAAGGGCGTGTTGCCCGAAACCGGTATGGCAATCTGTGTTGGGGGAATGAACACGTTGACTCCTGCTCCCTCAATAAATGAAAGGAGAAACTTCTACTTGTGTGGCTTCTCGCATTGGGCAACTTGGATTTTGGAATTTGCAAGTGGCGTGCCTAGCCGCTGAGGCGCTCTGCCTCGATAATAGCGGACCACGGCTCCGGACCCCTGGGGCCATGTGGAAGTGGCAGTTCCACTATTGCGGGACTTTTAATGCATGACGGCGTTGTTTTGTTCTTCCATGCAACCCACCAAGGGGAATGATATACATGCACGCAGTTTAACAGCACCCACTGTGGAAATAACGAACTACCTTACCCAGAAGGCAACTTACCAATGAAACTACAAAGACGGGATATTAAAGGTCAAGTTCAATCAGCTGTAAACGACGCGCATGGCCAGTGAGCAAGGGCGTGTTGCCCGAAACCGGTATGGCAATCTGTGTTGGGGAATGAACACGTTGACTCCTGCTCCCTCAATAAATGAAAGGAGAAACTTCTACTTGTGTGGCGTCTCGCATTGGGCAACTTGGATTTTGGAATTTGCAAGCGGCGTGCCTAGCCGCTGAGACGCTTTGCTGCGATTATAGCGGACCACGGCTCCGAACCCCTGGGGCCATGTGGAAGTGGCAGTTCCACTATTGCGGGACTTTTGATGCATGACGGCGTTGTTTTGTTCCTCCATGCAAGCCACCAAGGGGAATGATATACATGCACGCAGTTTAACAGCACCCACTGTGGAAATAACGAACTACCTTACCCAGAAGGCAACTTACCAATGAAACTACAAAGACGGGATATTAAAGGTCAAGTTCAATCAGCTGTAAACGACGCGCATGGCCAGTGAGCAAGGGCGTGTTGCCTGAAACCGGTATGGCAATCTGTGTTGGGGGAATGAACACGTTGACTCCTGCTCCCTCAATAAATGAAAGGAGAAACTTCTACTTGTGTGGCGTCTCGCATTGGGCAACTTGGATTTTGGAATTTGCAAACAGCGTGCCTAGCCTCTGAGACGCTCTGCCGCGATAATAGCGGACCATGGCTCCGGACCTCTGGGGCCATGTGGAAGTGGCAGTTCCACTATTGCGGGAGTTTTAATGCATGACGGCGTTGTTTTGTTCCTCCATGCAACCCACCAAGGGGAATGATATACATGCACGCAGTTTAACAGCACCCACTGTGGAAATAACAAACTACCCTACCCAGAAGGGAACTTACCAATGAATCTACAAAGATGGGATATTAAAGGTCAAGTTCAATCAGCTGTAAACGACGCGCATGGCCAGTGAGCAAGGGCGTGTTGCCCGAAACCGGTATGGCAATCTGTGTTGGGGGAATGAACACGTTGACTCCTGCTCCCTCAATAAATGAAAGGAGAAACTTCTACTTGTGTGGCGTCTCGCATTGGGCAACTTGGATTTTGGAATTTGCAAGCGGCGTGCCTAGCCGCTGAGACACTCTGCCGCTATAATAGCGGACCATGGCTCCGGACCTCTGGGGCCATGTGGAAGTGGCAGTTCCACTATTGCGGGAGTTTTAATGCATGACGGCGTTGTTTTGTTCCTCCATGCAACCCACCAAGGGGAATGATATATATGCACGCAGTTTAACAGCACCCACTGTGGAAATAAGGAACTACCTTACCCAGAGGGCAACTTACCAATGAAACTACAAAGACGGGATATTAAAGGTCAAGTTCATTAAGCTGTAAACGACGCGCATGGCCAGTGAGCAAGGGCGTGTTGCCAGAAACCAGTATGGCAATCTGTGTTGGGGGAATGAACACGTTGACTCCTGCTCCCTCAATTAATGAAAGGAGAAAGTTCTACTTGTGTGGCGTCTCGCATTGGGCAACTTGGATTTTGGAATTTGCAAGTGGCGTGCCTAGCCGCTGAGGCGCTCTGCCGCGATAATAGCGGACCACGGCTCCGAACCCCTGGGGCCATGTGGAAGTGGCAGTTCCACTATTGCGGGACTTTTAATGCATGACGGCATTGTTTTGTTCTTCCATGCAACCCACCAAGGGGAATGATATACATGCACGCAGTTTAACAGCACCCACTGTGGAAATAACGAACTACCTTACCCAGAAGGCAACTTACCAATGAAACTACAAAGACGGGATATTAAAGGTCAAGTTCAATCAGCTGTAAACGACGCGCATGGCCAGTGAGCAAGTGCGTGTTGCCCGAAACCGGTATGGCAATCTGTGTTGGGGAATGAACACGTTGACTCCTGCTCCCTCAATAAATGAAAGGAGAAACTTCTACTTGTATGGCGTCTTGCATTGGCCAACTTGGATTTTGGAATTTGCAAGCGGCGTGCCTAGCCGCTGAGACGCTTTGCTGCGATTATAGCGGACCACGGCTCCGAACCCCTGGGGCCATGTGGAAGTGGCAGTTCCACTATTGCGGGACTTTTAATGCATGACGGCGTTGTTTTGTTCCTCCATGCAAGCCACCAAGGGGAATGATATACATGCACGCAGTTTAACAGCACCAACTGTGGAAATAACGAACTACCTTACCCAGAAGGCAACTTACCAATGAAACTACAAAGACGGGATATCAAAGGTCAAGTTCAATCAGCTGTAAACGACGCGCATGGCCAGTGAGCAAGGGCGTGTTGCCCGAAACAGGTATGGCAATCTGTGTTGGGGGAATGAACACGTTGACTCCTGCTCCCTCAATAAATGAAAGGAGAAACTTCTACTTGTGTGGCGTCTCGCATTGGGCAACTTGGATTTTGAATTTTCAAGCGGCGTGCCTAGCCTCTGAGACGCTCTGCCGCGATAATAGCGGACCACGGCTCCGGACCTCTTGGGCCATGTGGAAGTGGCAGTTCCACTATTGCAGGAGTTTTAATGCATGACGGCGTTGTTTTGTTCCTCCATGCAACCCACCAAGGGGAATGATATACATGCACGCAGTTTAACAGCACCCACTGTGGAAATAACGAACTACCTTACCCAGAAGGCAACTTACCAATGAAACTACAAAGACGGGATATTAAAGGTCAAGTTCAATCAGCTGTAAACGACGCGCATGGCCAGTGAGCAAGGGCGTGTTGCCCGAAACCGGTATGGCAATCTGTGTTGGGGGAATGAACACGTTGACTCCTGCTCCCTCAATAAATGAAAGGAGAAACTTCTACTTGTGTGGCGTCTCGCATTGGGCAACTTGGATTTTGGAATTTGCAAGCGGCGTGCCTAGCCACTGAGACGCTCTGCAGCGATAATAGCGGACCACGGCTCCGGGCCCCTGGGGCCATGTGGAAGGGGCAGTTCCACGATTGTGGACTTTTAATGCATGACGGCGTTGTTTTGTTCCTCCATGCAACCCACCAAGGGGAATGATATACATGCACGCAGTTTAACAGCACCCACTGTGGAAATAACGAACTACCTTACCCAGAAGGCAACTTACCAATGAAACTACAAAGACGGGATATTAAAGGTCAAGTTCAATCAGCTGTAAACGACGCGCATGGCCAGTGAGCAAGGGCGTGTTGCCGGAAACCGGTATGGCAATCTGTGTTGGGGGAATGAACACGTTGACTCCTGCTCCCTCAATAAATGAAAGGAGAAACTTCTACTTGTGTGGCGTCTCGCATTGGGCAACTTGGATTTTGGAATTTGCAAACAGCGTGCCTAGCCTCTGAGACGCTCTGCCGCGATAATAGCGGACCATGGCTCCGGACCTCTGGGGCCATGTGGAAGTGGCCGTTCCACTATTGCGGGAGTTTTAATGCATGACGGCGTTGTTTTGTTCCTCCATGCAACCCACCAAGGGGAATGATATACATGCACGCAGTTTAACAGCACCCACTGTGGAAATAACAAACTACCCTACCCAGAAGGGAACTTACCAATGAAACTACAAAGATGGGATATTAAAGGTCAAGTTCAATCAGCTGTAAACGACGCGCATGGCCAGTGAGCAAGGGCGTGTTGCCCGAAACCGGTATGGCAATCTGTGTTGGGGGAATGAACACGTTGACTCCTGCTCCCTCAATAAATGAAAGGAGAAACTTCTACTTGTGTGGCGTCTCGCATTGGGCAACTTGGATTTTGGAATTTGCAAGCGGCGTGCCTAGCCGCTGAGACACTCTGCCGCTATAATAGCGGACCATGGCTCCGGACCTCTGGGGCCATGTGGAAGTGGCAGTTCCACTATTGCGGGAGTTTTAATGCATGACGGCGTTGTTTTGTTCCTCCATGCAACCCACCAAGGGGAATGATATATATGCACGCAGTTTAACAGCACCCACTGTGGAAATAACGAAATACCTTACCCAGAGGGCAACTTACCAATGAAACTACAAAGACGGGATATTAAAGGTCAAGTTCATTAAGCTGTAAACGACGCGCATGGCCAGTGAGCAAGGGCGTGTTGCCCGAAACCAGTATGGCAATCTGTGTTGGGGGAATGAACAAGTTGACTCCTGCTCCCTCAATAAATGAAAGGAGAAAGTTCTACTTGTGTGGCGTCTCGCATTGGGCAACTTGGATTTTGGAATTTGCAAGTGGCGTGCCTAGCCGCTGAGGCGCTCTGCCGCGATAATAGCGGACCACGGCTCCGAACCCCTGGGGCCATGTGGAAGTGGCAGTTCCACTATTGCGGGACTTTTAATGCATGACGGCGTTGTTTTGTTCCTTCATGCAACCCACCAAGGGGAATGATATACATGCACGCAGTTTAACAGCACCCACTGTGGAAATAATGAACTACCTTACCCAGAGGGCAACTTACCAATGAAACTATAAAGACGGGATATTAAAGGTCAAGTTCATTCAGCTGTAAACGACGCGCATGGCCAGTGAGCAAGGGCGTGTTGCCCGAAACCGGTATGGCAATCTGTGTTGGGGGAATGAACACGTTGACTCCTGCTCCCTCAATAAATGAAAGGAGAAACTTCTACTTGTGTGGCTTCTCGCATTGGGCAACTTGGATTTTGGAATTTGCAAGTGGCGTGCCTAGCCGCTGAGGCGCTCTGCCTCGATAATAGCGGACCACGGCTCCGGACCCCTGGGGCCATGTGGAAGTGGCAGTTCCACTATTGCGGGACTTTTAATGCATGACGGCGTTGTTTTGTTCTTCCATGCAACCCACCAAGGGGAATGATATACATGCACGCAGTTTAACAGCACCCACTGTGGAAATAACGAACTACCTTACCCAGAAGGCAACTTACCAATGAAACTACAAAGACGGGATATTAAAGGTCAAGTTCAATCAGCTGTAAACGACGCGCATGGCCAGTGAGCAAGGGCGTGTTGCCCGAAACCGGTATGGCAATCTGTGTTGGGGAATGAACACGTTGACTCCTGCTCCCTCAATAAATGAAAGGAGAAACTTCTACTTGTGTGGCGTCTCGCATTGGGCAACTTGGATTTTGGAATTTGCAAGCGGCGTGCCTAGCCGCTGAGACGCTTTGCTGCGATTATAGCGGACCACGGCTCCGAACCCCTGGGGCCATGTGGAAGTGGCAGTTCCACTATTGCGGGACTTTTAATGCATGACGGCGTTGTTTTGTTCCTCCATGCAAGCCACCAAGGGGAATGATATACATGCACGCAGTTTAACAGCACCCACTGTGGAAATAACGAACTACCTTACCCAAAAGGCAACTTACCAATGAAACTACAAAGACGGGATATCAAAGGTCAAGTTCAATCAGCTGTAAACGACGCGCATGGCCAGTGAGCAAGGGCGTGTTGCCCGAAACCGGTATGGCAATCTGTGTTGGGGGAATGAACACGTTGACTCCTGCTCCCTCAATAAATGAAAGGAGAAACTTCTACTTGTGTGGCGTCTCGCATTGGGCAACTTGGATTTTGGATTTTCAAGCGGCGTGCCTAGCCTCTGAGACGCTCTGCCTCGATAATAGCGGACCACGGCTCCGGACCCCTGGGGCCATGTGGAAGTGGCTGTTCCACTATTGCGGGACTTTTAATGCATGACGGCGTTGTTTTGTTCTTCCATGCAACCCACCAAGGGGAATGATATACATGCACGCAGTTTAACAGCACCCACTGTGGAAATAACGAACTACCTTACCCAGAAGGCAACTTACCAATGAAACTACAAAGACGGGATATTAAAGGTCAAGTTCAATCAGCTGTAAACGACGCGCATGGCCAGTGAGCAAGGGCGTGTTGCCCGAAACCGGTATGGCAATCTGTGTTGGGGGAATGAACACGTTGACTCCTGCTCCCTCAATAAATGAAAGGAGAAACTTCTACTTGTGTGGCGTCTCGCTTTGGGCAACTTGGATTTTGGAATTTGCAAGCGGCGTGCCTAGCCGCTGAGACACTCTGCCGCTATAATAGCGGACCATGGCTCCGGACCTCTGGGGCCATGTGGAAGTGGCAGTTCCACTATTGCGGGAGTTTTAATGCATGACGGCGTTGTTTTGTTCCTCCAGGCAACCCACCAAGGGGAATGATATATATGCACGCAGTTTAACAGCACCCACTGTGGAAATAACGAACTACCTTACCCAGAGGGCAACTTACCAATGAAACTACAAAGACGGGATATTAAAGGTCAAGTTCATTAAGCTGTAAACGACGCGCATGGCCAGTGAGCAAGGGCGTGTTGCCCGAAACCAGTATGGCAATCTGTGTTGGGGAATGAACACGTTGACTCCTGCTCCCTCAATAAATGAAAGGAGAAACTTGTACTTGTGTGGCGTCTTGCATTGGGCAACTTGGATTTTGGAATTTGCAAGCGGCGTGCCTAGCCGCTGAGACGCTTTGCTGCGATTATAGCGGACCACGGCTCCGGACCCCTGGGGCCATGTGGAAGTGGCAGTTCCACTATTGCGGGACTTTTAATGCATGACGGCGTTGTTTTGTTCCTTCATGCAACCCACCAAGGGGAATGATATACATGCACGCAGTTTAACAGCACCCACTGTGGAAATAATTAACTACCTTACCCAGAGGGCAACTTACCAATGAAACTATAAAGACGGGATATTAAAGGTCAAGTTCATTCAGCTGTAAACGACGCGCATGGCCAGTGAGCAAGGGCGTGTTGCCCGAAACCGGTATGGCAATCTGTGTTGGGGGAATGAACACGTTGACTCCTGCTCCCTCAATAAATGAAAGGAGAAACTTCTACTTGTGTGGCGTCTCGCATTGGGCAACTTGGATTTTGGAATTTGCAAGTGGCGTGCCTAGCCGCTGAGGCGCTCTGCCTCGATAATAGCGGACCACGGCTCCGGACCCCTGGGGCCATGTGGAAGTGGCAGTTCCACTATTGCGGGACTTTTAATGCATGACGGCGTTGTTTTGTTCTTCCATGCAACCCACCAAGGGGAATGATATACATGCACGCAGTTTAACAGCACCCACTGTGGAAATAACGAACTACCTTACCCAGAAGGCAACTTACCAATGAAACTACAAAGACGGGATATTAAAGGTCAAGTTCAATCAGCTGTAAACGACGCGCATGGCCAGTGAGCAAGGGCGTGTTGCCCGAAACCGGTATGGCAATCTGTGTTGGGGAATGAACACGTTGACTCCTGCTCCCTCAATAAATGAAAGGAGAAACTTCTACTTGTGTGGCGTCTCGCATTGGGCAACTTGGATTTTGGAATTTGCAAGCGGCGTGCCTAGCCGCTGAGACGCTTTGCTGCGATTATAGCGGACCACGGCTCCGAACCCCTGGGGCCATGTGGAAGTGGCAGTTCCACTATTGCGGGACTTTTGATGCATGACGGCGTTGTTTTGTTCCTCCATGCAAGCCACCAAGGGGAATGATATACATGCACGCAGTTTAACAGCACCCACTGTGGAAATAACGAACTACCTTACCCAAAAGGCAACTTACCAATGAAACTACAAAGACGGGATATCAAAGGTCAAGTTCAATCAGCTGTAAACGACGCGCATGGCCAGTGAGCAAGGGCGTGTTGCCCGAAACCAGTATGGCAATCTGTGTTGGGGGAATGAACACGTTGACTCCTGCTCCCTCAATAAATGAAAGGAGAAACTTCTACTTGTGTGGCGTCTCGCATTGGGCAACTTGGATTTTGTATTTTCAAGCGGCGTGCCTAGCCTCTGAGACGCTCTGCCTCGATAATAGCGGACCACGGCTCCGGACCCCTGGGGCCATGTGAAAGTGGCTGTTCCACTATTGCGGGACTTTTAATGCATGACAGCGTTGTTTTGTTCTTCCATGCAACCCACCAAGGGGAATGATATACATGCACGCAGTTTAACAGCACCCACTGTGGAAATAACGAACTACCTTACCCAGAAGGCAACTTACCAATGAAACTACAAAGACGGGATATTAAAGGTCAAGTTCAATCAGCTGTAAACGACGCGCATGGCCAGTGAGCAAGGGCGTGTTGCCCGAAACCGGTATGGCAATCTGTGTTGGGGGAATGAACACGTTGACTCCTGCTCCCTCAATAAATGAAAGGAGAAACTTCTACTTGTGTGACGTCTCGCTTTGGGCAACTTGGATTTTGGAATTTGCAAGCGGCGTGCCTAGCCGCTGAGACGCTCTGCCGCGATAATAGCGGACCATGGCTCCGGACCCCTGGGGCCATGTGGAAGTGGTAGTTCCACTATTGCGGGACTTTTAATGCATGACGGCGTTGTTTTGTTCCTCCATGCAACCCACCAAGGGGAATGATATACATGCACGCAGTTTAACAGCACCGACTGTGGAAATAACGGACTACCTTACCTAGAAGGCAACTTACCAATGAAACTACAAAGACGGGATATTAAAGGTCAAGTTCAATCAGCTGTAAACGACGCGCATGGCCAGTAAGCAAGGGCGTGTTGCCCGAAACCGGTATGGCAATCTGTGTTGGGGGAATGAACACGTTGACTCCTGCTCCCTCAATAAATGAAAGGAGAAACTTCTACTTGTGTGGCATCTCGCATTGGGCAACTTGGATTTTGGAATTTGCAAGCGGCGTGCCTAGCCGCTGAGACGCTTTGCTGCGATAATAGCGGACCACGGCTCCGAACCCCTGGGGCCATGTGGAAGTGGCAGTTCCACTATTGCGGGACTTTTAATGCATGACGGCGTTGTTTTGCTCAAACATGCAAGCCACCAAGGGGAATGATATACATGCACGCAGTTTAACAGCACCCACTGTGGAAATAACAAACTACCTTACCCAGAAGGCAACTTACCAATGAAACTACAAAGACGGGATATCAAAGGTCAAGTTCAATCAGCTGTAAACGACGCGCATGGCCAGTGAGCAAAGGCGTGTTGCCCGAAACCGGTATGGAAATCTGTGTTGGGGGAATGAAC
Organism: Triturus cristatus; assembly: GCF_964204655.1. NCBI lineage: Eukaryota > Metazoa > Chordata > Amphibia > Caudata > Salamandridae > Triturus > Triturus cristatus. Next base: position 196,748,345 of record NC_140579.1, read on the forward strand.
ACGTTGACTCCTGCTCCCTCAATAAATGAAAGGAGAAACTTCTACTTGTGTGGCGTCTCGCATTGGGCAACTTGGATTTTGGGATTTCAAGCGGCGTGCCTAGCCTCTGCGACGCTCTGCCGCGATAATAGCGGACCACGGCTCCGGACCCCTGGGGCCATGTGGAAGTGGCAGTTCCACTATTGCGGGACTTTTAATGCATGACGGCGTTGTTTTGTTCCTTCATGCAACCCACCAAGGGGAATGATATACATGCACGCAGTTTAACAGCACCCACTGTGGAAATAACGAACTACCTTACCCAGAGGGCAACTTACCAATGAAACTACAAAGACGGGATATTAAAGGTCAAGTTCATTCAGCTGTAAACAACGTGCATGGCCAGTGAGCAAGGGCGTGTTGCCCGAAACCGGTATGGCAATCTGTGTTGGGGGAATGAACACGTTGACTCCTGCTCCCTCAATTAATGAAAGGAGAAAGTTCTACTTGTGTGGCGTCTCGCATTGGGCAACTTGGATTTTGGAATTTGCAAGTGGCGTGCCTAGCCGCTGAGGCGCTCTGCCTCGATAATAGCGGACCACGGCTCCGGACCCCTGGGGCCATGTGGAAGTGGCAGTTCCACTATTGCGGGACTTTTAATGCATGACGGCGTTGTTTTGTTCTTCCATGCAACCCACCAAGGGGAATGATATACATGCACGCAGTTTAACAGCACCCACTGTGGAAATAACGAACTACCTTACCCAGAAGGCAACTTACCAATGAAACTACAAAGACGGGATATTAAAGGTCAAGTTCAATCAGCTGTAAACGACGCGCATGGCCAGTGAGCAAGGGCGTGTTGCCCGAAACCGGAATGGCAATCTGTGTTGGGGGAATGAACACGTTGACTCCTGCTCCCTCAATAAATGAAAGGAGAAACTTCTACTTGTGTGGCGTCTCGCATTGGGCAACTTGGATTTTGGAATTTGCAAGCGGCGTGCCTAGCCGCTGAGACACTCTGCCGCTATAATAGCGGACCATGGCTCCGGACCTCTGGGGCCATGTGGAAGTGGCAGTTCCACTATTGCGGGAGTTTTAATGCATGACGGCGTTGTTTTGTTCCTCCATGCAACCCACCAAGGGGAATGATATATATGCACGCAGTTTAACAGCACCCACTGTGGAAATAAGGAACTACCTTACCCAGAGGGCAACTTACCAATGAAACTACAAAGACGGGATATTAAAGGTCAAGTTCATTAAGCTGTAAACGACGCGCATGGCCAGTGAGCAAGGGCGTGTTGCCAGAAACCAGTATGGCAATCTGTGTTGGGGGAATGAACACGTTGACTCCTGCTCCCTCAATTAATGAAAGGAGAAAGTTCTACTTGTGTGGCGTCTCGCATTGGGCAACTTGGATTTTGGAATTTGCAAGTGGCGTGCCTAGCCGCTGAGGCGCTCTGCCGCGATAATAGCGGACCACGGCTCCGAACCCCTGGGGCCATGTGGAAGTGGCAGTTCCACTATTGCGGGACTTTTAATGCATGACGGCATTGTTTTGTTCTTCCATGCAACCCACCAAGGGGAATGATATACATGCACGCAGTTTAACAGCACCCACTGTGGAAATAACGAACTACCTTACCCAGAAGGCAACTTACCAATGAAACTACAAAGACGGGATATTAAAGGTCAAGTTCAATCAGCTGTAAACGACGCGCATGGCCAGTGAGCAAGTGCGTGTTGCCCGAAACCGGTATGGCAATCTGTGTTGGGGAATGAACACGTTGACTCCTGCTCCCTCAATAAATGAAAGGAGAAACTTCTACTTGTATGGCGTCTTGCATTGGGCAACTTGGATTTTGGAATTTGCAAGCGGCGTGCCTAGCCGCTGAGACGCTTTGCTGCGATTATAGCGGACCACGGCTCCGAACCCCTGGGGCCATGTGGAAGTGGCAGTTCCACTATTGCGGGACTTTTAATGCATGACGGCGTTGTTTTGTTCCTCCATGCAAGCCACCAAGGGGAATGATATACATGCACGCAGTTTAACAGCACCAACTGTGGAAATAACGAACTACCTTACCCAGAAGGCAACTTACCAATGAAACTACAAAGACGGGATATCAAAGGTCAAGTTCAATCAGCTGTAAACGACGCGCATGGCCAGTGAGCAAGGGCGTGTTGCCCGAAACCGGTATGGCAATCTGTGTTGGGGGAATGAACACGTTGACTCCTGCTCCCTCAATAAATGAAAGGAGAAACTTCTACTTGTGTGGCGTCTCGCATTGGGCAACTTGGATTTTGAATTTTCAAGCGGCGTGCCTAGCCTCTGAGACGCTCTGCCGCGATAATAGCGGACCACGGCTCCGGACCTCTTGGGCCATGTGGAAGTGGCAGTTCCACTATTGCAGGAGTTTTAATGCATGACGGCGTTGTTTTGTTCCTCCATGCAACCCACCAAGGGGAATGATATACATGCACGCAGTTTAACAGCACCCACTGTGGAAATAACGAAATACCTTACCCAGAAGGCAACTTACCAATGAAACTACAAAGACGGGATATTAAAGGTCAAGTTCAATCAGCTGTAAACGACGCGCATGGCCAGTGAGCAAGGGCGTGTTGCCCGAAACCGGTATGGCAATCTGTGTTGGGGGAATGAACACGTTGACTCCTGCTCCCTCAATAAATGAAAGGAGAAACTTCTACTTGTGTGGCGTCTCGCATTGGGCAACTTGGATTTTGGAATTTGCAAGCGGCGTGCCTAGCCACTGAGACGCTCTGCAGCGATAATAGCGGACCACGGCTCCGGGCCCCTGGGGCCATGTGGAAGGGGCAGTTCCACGATTGTGGACTTTTAATGCATGACGGCGTTGTTTTGTTCCTCCATGCAACCCACCAAGGGGAATGATATACATGCACGCAGTTTAACAGCACCCACTGTGGAAATAACGAACTACCTTACCCAGAAGGCAACTTACCAATGAAACTACAAAGACGGGATATTAAAGGTCAAGTTCAATCAGCTGTAAACGACGCGCATGGCCAGTGAGCAAGGGCGTGTTGCCCGAAACCGGTATGGCAATCTGTGTTGGGGGAATGAACACGTTGACTCCTGCTCCCTCAATAAATGAAAGGAGAAACTTCTACTTGTGTGGCGTCTCGCATTGGGCAACTTGGATTTTGGAATTTGCAAACAGCGTGCCTAGCCTCTGAGACGCTCTGCCGCGATAATAGCGGACCATGGCTCCGGACCTCTGGGGCCATGTGGAAGTGGCCGTTCCACTATTGCGGGAGTTTTAATGCATGACGGCGTTGTTTTGTTCCTCCATGCAACCCACCAAGGGGAATGATATACATGCACGCAGTTTAACAGCACCCACTGTGGAAATAACAAACTACCCTACCCAGAAGGGTACTTACCAATGAAACTACAAAGATGGGATATTAAAGGTCAAGTTCAATCAGCTGTAAACGACGCGCATGGCCAGTGAGCAAGGGCGTGTTGCCCGAAACCGGTATGGCAATCTGTGTTGGGGGAATGAACACGTTGACTCCTGCTCCCTCAATAAATGAAAGGAGAAACTTCTACTTGTGTGGCGTCTCGCATTGGGCAACTTGGATTTTGGAATTTGCAAGTGGCGTGCCTAGCCGCTGAGGCGCTCTGTCGCGATAATAGCGGACCACGGCTCCGAACCCCTGGGGCCATGTGGAAGTGGCAGTTCCACTATTGCGGGACTTTTAATGCATGACGGCGTTGTTTTGTTCCTTCATGCAACCCACCAAGGGGAATGATATACATGCACGCAGTTTAACAGCACCCACTGTGGAAATAATGAACTACCTTACCCAGAGGGCAACTTACCAATGAAACTATAAAGACGGGATATTAAAGGTCAAGTTCATTCAGCTGTAAACGACGCGCATGGCCAGTGAGCAAGGGCGTGTTGCCCGAAACCGGTATGGCAATCTGTGTTGGGGGAATGAACACGTTGACTCCTGCTCCCTCAATAAATGAAAGGAGAAACTTCTACTTGTGTGGCTTCTCGCATTGGGCAACTTGGATTTTGGAATTTGCAAGTGGCGTGCCTAGCCGCTGAGGCGCTCTGCCTCGATAATAGCGGACCACGGCTCCGGACCCCTGGGGCCATGTGGAAGTGGCAGTTCCACTATTGCGGGACTTTTAATGCATGACGGCGTTGTTTTGTTCTTCCATGCAACCCACCAAGGGGAATGATATACATGCACGCAGTTTAACAGCACCCACTGTGGAAATAACGAACTACCTTACCCAGAAGGCAACTTACCAATGAAACTACAAAGACGGGATATTAAAGGTCAAGTTCAATCAGCTGTAAACGACGCGCATGGCCAGTGAGCAAGGGCGTGTTGCCCGAAACCGGTATGGCAATCTGTGTTGGGGAATGAACACGTTGACTCCTGCTCCCTCAATAAATGAAAGGAGAAACTTCTACTTGTGTGGCGTCTCGCATTGGGCAACTTGGATTTTGGAATTTGCAAGCGGCGTGCCTAGCCGCTGAGACGCTTTGCTGCGATTATAGCGGACCACGGCTCCGAACCCCTGGGGCCATGTGGAAGTGGCAGTTCCACTATTGCGGGACTTTTGATGCATGACGGCGTTGTTTTGTTCCTCCATGCAAGCCACCAAGGGGAATGATATACACGCACGCAGTTTAACAGCACCCACTGTGGAAATAACGAACTACCTTACCCAAAAGGCAACTTACCAATGAAACTACAAAGACGGGATATCAAAGGTCAAGTTCAATCAGCTGTAAACGACGCGCATGGCCAGTGAGAAAGGGCGTGTTGCCCGAAACCGGTATGGCAATCTGTGTTGGGGGAATGAACACGTTGACTCCTGCTCCCTCAATAAATGAAAGGAGAAACTTCTACTTGTGTGGCGTCTCGCATTGGGCAACTTGGATTTTGTATTTTCAAGCGGCGTGCCTAGCCTCTGAGACGCTCTGCCTCGATAATAGCGGACCACGGCTCCGGACCCCTGGGGCCATGTGGAAGTGGCTGTTCCACTATTGCGGGACTTTTAATGCATGACGGCGTTGTTTTGTTCTTCCATGCAACCCACCAAGGGGAATGATATACATGCACGCAGTTTAACAGCACCCACTGTGGAAATAACGAACTACCTTACCCAGAAGGCAACTTACCAATGAAACTACAAAGACGGGATATTAAAGGTCAAGTTCAATCAGCTGTAAACGACGCGCATGGCCATTGAGCAAGGGCGTGTTGCCCGAAACCGGTATGGCAATCTGTGTTGGGGGAATGAACACGTTGACTCCTGCTCCCTCAATAAATGAAAGGAGAAACTTCTACTTGTGTGACGTCTCGCTTTGGGCAACTTGGATTTTGGAATTTGCAAGCGGCGTGCCTAGCCGCTGAGACGCTCTGCCGCGATAATAGCGGACCATGGCTCCGGACCCCTGGGGCCATGTGGAAGTGGTAGTTCCACTATTGCGGGACTTTTAATGCATGACGGCGTTGTTTTGTTCCTCCATGCAACCCACCAAGGGGAATGATATACATGCACGCAGTTTAACAGCACCGACTGTGGAAATAACGGACTACCTTACCTAGAAGGCAACTTACCAATGAAACTACAAAGACGGGATATTAAAGGTCAAGTTCAATCAGCTGTAAACGACGCGCATGGCCAGTAAGCAAGGGCGTGTTGCCCGAAACCGGTATGGCAATCTGTGTTGGGGGAATGAACACGTTGACTCCTGCTCCCTCAATAAATGAAAGGAGAAACTTCTACTTGTGTGGCATCTCGCATTGGGCAACTTGGATTTTGGAATTTGCAAGCGGCGTGCCTAGCCGCTGAGACGCTTTGCTGCGATAATAGCGGACCACGGCTCCGAACCCCTGGGGCCATGTGGAAGTGGCAGTTCCACTATTGCGGGACTTTTAATGCATGACGGCGTTGTTTTGCTCCTCCATGCAAGCCACCAAGGGGAATGATATACATGCACGCAGTTTAACAGCACCCACTGTGGAAATAACAAACTACCTTACCCAGAAGGCAACTTACCAATGAAACTACAAAGACGGGATATCAAAGGTCAAGTTCAATCAGCTGTAAACGACGCGCATGGCCAGTGAGCAAAGGCGTGTTGCCCGAAACCGGTATGGAAATCTGTGTTGGGGGAATGAACACGTTGACTCCTGCTCCCTCAATAAATGAAAGGAGAAACTTCTACTTGTGTGGCGTCTCGCATTGGGCAACTTGGATTTTGGGTTTTCAAGCGGCGTGCCTAGCCTCTGAGACGCTCTGCCGCGATAATAGCGGACCACGACTCCGGACCCCTGGGGCCATGTGGAAGTGGCAGTTCCACTATTGCGGGACTTTTAATGCATGACGGCGTTGTTTTGTTCCTTCATGCAACCCACCAAGGGGAATGATATACATGCACGCAGTTTAACAGCACCCACTGTGGAAATAACGAACTACCTTACCCAGAGGGCAACTTACCAATGAAACTACAAAGACGGGATATTAAAGGTCAAGTTCATTCAGCTGTAAACAACGTGCATGGCCAGTGAGCAAGGGCGTGTTGCCCGAAACCGGTATGGCAATCTGTGTTGGGGGAATGAACACGTTGACTCCTGCTCCCTCAATTAATGAAAGGAGAAAGTTCTACTTGTGTGGCGTCTCGCATTGGGCAACTTGGATTTTGGAATTTGCAAGTGGCGTGCCTAGCCGCTGAGGCGCTCTGCCTCGATAATAGCGGACCACGGCTCCGGACCCCTGGGGCCATGTGGAAGTGGCAGTTCCACTATTGCGGGACTTTTAATGCATGACGGCGTTGTTTTGTTCTTCCATGCAACCCACCAAGGGGAATGATATACATGCACGCAGTTTAACAGCACCCACTGTGGAAATAACGAACTACCTTACCCAGAAGGCAACTTACCAATGAAACTACAAAGACGGGATATTAAAGGTCAAGTTCAATCAGCTGTAAACGACGCGCATGTCCAGTGAGCAAGGGCGTGTTGCCCGAAACCGGAATGGCAATCTGTGTTGGGGGAATGAACACGTTGACTCCTGCTCCCTCAATAAATGAAAGGAGAAACTTCTACTTGTGTGGCGTCTCGCTTTGGGCAACTTGGATTTTGGAATTTGCAAGCGGCGTGCCTAGCCGCTGAGACGCTCTGCCGCGATAATAGCGGACCATGGCTCCGGACCCCTGGGGCCATGTGGAAGTGGTAGTTCCACTATTGCGGGACTTTTAATGCATGTCGGCGTTGTTTTGTTCCTCCATGCAACCCACCAAGGGGAATGATATACATGCACGCAGTTTAACAGCACCGACTGTGGAAATAACGGACTACCTTACCTAGAAGGCAACTTACCAATGAAACTACAAAGACGGGATATTAAAGGTCAAGTTCAATCAGCTGTAAACGACGCGCATGGCCTGTGAGCAAGGGCGTGTTGCCCGAAACCGGTATGGCAATCTGTGTTGGGGGAATGAACACGTTGACTCCTGCTCCCTCAATAAATGAAAGGAGAAACTTCTACTTGTGTGGCATCTCGCATTGGGCAACTTGGATTTTGGAATTTGCAAGCGGCGTGCCTAGCCGCTGACACGCTCTGCCGCGATCAATCAATCAATCAATCAATCAGGCATTTATATGTGCACTACTCACCCGGACGGGTCTCAAGGCGCTTGGGGAGAAGGGTCTGCTACTGCTCGAACAGCCAGGTCTTGAGCTGTTTCCTGAAAGCGAGGTGATCCCGGGTACGTCGCAGGTGGACCGGCAGGGTGTTCCATGTTTTCGCCGCCTGGTAGGAGAAGGATCTTCCTCCGGCGGTGACTCTCTGGAAGCGGGGGACGACGGCGAGGGCGAGGTCCGCGGATCGTAGCTGGCGGGTTGGCGTGTAGAAGGTCAGGCGGTTGTTGAGGTACCTTGGGCCCAGGTCGTGGAGGGATTTGTGTGCGTGGGTGAGGATTCTGAACGTGATCCTTTTGTTGACCGGGAGCCAGTGCAGGTCTCTAAGGTGGCTCGAGATGTGGCTGCGTCGAGGGATGTCCAGGATGAGTCGGGCGGAGGCGTTCTGGATGCGCTGGAGTCTCTTCTGAAGCTTGGCTGTCGTTCTGGCGTAGAGGGTGTTTCCATAGTCCAGTCTGCTGGTGACGAGGGCATGGGTGACAGTCTTCCTCGTCTCGGTCGGAATCCATTGGAAGATCTTGCGGAGCATCCGGAGTGTGAGGAAACAGGATGAGGAGACGGCGTTGACTTGTCTGGTCATCGAAAGAGTGGAGTCCAGGATGAAGCCCAGGTTGCGTGCGTGGTCCGTTGGTTTGGGTGCGGTGCCTAGGGCCGGGGGCCACCAGGAGTCGTCCCACGCGGAGGGTGATGGACCCAGGATCAGGACTTCTGTCTTGTCCGTGTTCAGCTTTAGGTGGCTGTCGTTCATCCATTCGGCGACGTCTTTCATCCCTTCGTGGAGGTTTGCTTTGGCGGTGTCGGGGTCTCTGGTGAGGGAGAGGATCTGCTGGGTGTCGTCGGCGTATGAGATGATGTTCAGGTTGTGTTTGCGAGCGATGGCCGCTAGAGGTTTCATGTAGACGTTGAAGAGCGTGGGGCTGAGCGTTGTACTAGGGTGCGGTGGCAGACGGTATCGAATGCCGCGGAGAGGTCCAGGAGGATGAGTGCTGCTGTTTCACTGTTGTCGAGCAGGGCTCGGATGTCGTCAGTGGCTGCGATGAGGGCAGTCTCGGTGCTGTGGTTGGTTCTGAATCCGGACTGTGATGGGTCGAGGGATCCGTGCATCTCGAGGAAGGCGGCCAGTTGCTTGTTGACGATCTTTTCGATGACTTTGGCCGGGAAGGGAAGGAGCGAGATGGGGCGGAAGTTCTTGAGGTCGGTCGGGTCCGCTGTTGGTTTCTTCAGTAGGGCGCTGAGTTCGGCGTGCTTCCAGCACTCCGGGAAGGTTGCTGTGTTGAAGGAGGCGTTGATGATGTCTCGGAGATGGGGTGCGATGGTGTGGGCCGCTTTGTTGAAGACGTGGTGGGGGTACGGGTCGGTCGGGGATCCGGAGTGGATGGTATTCATGATGCGAGTAGTATCTTCAGGGGTCACCTCGGTCCATGTCCGGAGGGTGGCTGTCGGGTGCATGATTTCGATCGACGGGTGCAGGGGGTGAGCGCCGAAACTGCTATGGATGTCGGCGACCTTGCGGTGGAAGTACGAGGCGAGGGAGTCGCAAAGGTCCTGTGAGGGGGCGATGTCGTTGTGGCCGGTGCTGGGGTTGGAGAATTCCTTGACGATGTTGAAGAGCTCCTTGCTGTCATGGGCGTTCTTGTCCAATCGGTCCTTCAGAGATTTCTTCTTGGTGGTGCGGATGAGCTGGTGATGTTTGCAGGTGGCGAGTTTGAGGGCGGTCATGTTGTCGGCGGTCTTGTCGAGGAGCCAGGCCTTCTCCAGGGTGCGGCAGGCCTTCTTGGAGTTCTTGAGTTCGTCGGTAAACCAGGGGGCTTTCTTGCTTCTGGGCCTGGTGAGTGGGTCCTTCAGTGGGGCGAGGTTGTCGGCGCTTGTGGACAGCCACTGCGTGAGGTTGCAGGCTGCCGTGTTAGGGTCCGTTGCCCAGCCGGGCGGGTTCTGGCTGAGGGAGATGGTGAGCTGGTCGGCGGTGATCTTGCTCCAGTTTCTGTGTGGGACCTGCTTCGGGTGGTGGTAGACCGTGTTCTTCGTGAAGCTGAAATGGATCAATCAATCAATCAATCAATCATAGGCATTTATAAAGCGCACTACTCACCCGGAGGGTCTCAAGGCGCTAGGGGGGGGGTCCGCTACTGCTCGAACAACCAGTTCTTGAGCTTCTTCCTGAAGGAGAGGTGGTCTTGGGTCAGGCGTAGGTCGGTCGGGAGGGCGTTCCAAGTCTTGGCGGCCAGGTGGGAGAAGGATCTTCCTCCTGTTGTCGCTCTGTGGATGCGGGGGACGGCTGCGAGGGCGTGACTGGTCGAGCGGAGGTGGCGTTTGGGAGCGTAGAAGTTGAGGCGGCTGTTGAGGTAGGTCGGGCCTTGGTTGTGTAGGGCTTTGTGTGCGTGGGTGAGGAGCCGGAAGGTGATTCTTTTGTTGATCGGGAGCCAGTGCAGGTCTCTCAGGTGTCTGGAGATGTGAGTTCGTCTGGGGACGTCGAGGATGAGTCTCGCCGAGGCGTTCTGGATCCGCTGGAGTCTCTTCTGGAGCTTGGCGGTGGTACCGGCGTAGAGGGCGTTGCCGTAGTCCAATCGACTGGTGACGAGGGCCTGGGTGACCGTCTTCCTGGTCTCGGTGGGGATCCACCGGAAGATCTTACGTAGCATGCGCAGGATGTTGAAACAGGACAAGGAGACGGCGTTGACTTGTCTGGTCATGGAGAGGGAGGAGTCCAGGATGAAGCCCAGGTTGCGTGCGTGGTCTGTCGGTTTGGGTGCGTTGCCCAGGGCGGGGGGCCACCAGGAGTCGTCCCAGGCGGAGGGTGAGGAGCCCAGGATGAGGACTTCCGTCTTGTCTGTGTTCAGTTTCAGGCGGCTGGTCATCATCCACTCGGCCACGTTTTTCATCCCTTCGTGTAGGTTGGCTCTGGCGGTGGCGGGGTCGTTGGTCAGGGAGAGGATCAGCTGGGTGTCATCGGCGTAGGAGATGATGTTCAGGTTGTATTGGCGTGCGATGGCCACGAGGGGGCTCATGTAGACATTGAAGAGGGTGGGGCTGAGCGAGGAGCCCTGAGGGACGCCGCAGATGACCTCCGTGGCTTCTGATCTGAACGGGGGCAGGCGGACTCTCTGTGTCCTTCCGGTGAGGAAGGAGATGATCCAATCCAGTGCCTTCTCCTGGATTCCGACGTTGTTGAGGCGCTGCACTAGGGTGCGGTGGCAGACAGTGTCGAATGCCGCGGAGAGGTCTAGGAGGATGAGGGCCGCTGTTTCTCCGTTGTCCAGCAGGGTTCGGATGTCGTCGGTGGCAGCGATGAGGGAGGTCTCGGTGCTGTGGTTGGCCCGGAAGCCTGACTGGGAAGGGTCGAGGGAACCGGTCGTCTTGAGGAATGCTGCCAGTTGCTTGTTGATGGTCTTCTCGATGACTTTGGCTGGAAACGGGAGGAGCGAGATGGGGCGGTAGTTCTTGAGTTCGGTGGGGTCCGCCGTTGGTTTCTTTAGTAGAGCGTTGAGTTCGGCGTGCTTCCAGCTCTCAGGGAAGGTGGCGGTGTCGAGGGAGGTGTTGATGATGTCCTGCAGGTGGGGTGCGATGACAGCGTCGGCCTTGTTGAAGATGTGGTGAGGGCAGGGGTCGGTTGGGGATCCGGAGTGGATGGAGTTCATCGTGCTGATGGTGTCTTCGAGGTTGATCGGTGTCCAGGCGTTGAGGGTGGTGGTGGGGGGCGTTGGTTTGGTCGTGGGGAGCGTTGGTTGTGTTCTGAAGCTGTTGTGTATGTCAGCGATCTTGTTGTGGAAGTAGGAGGCGAGGGAGTTGCAGAGGTCTTGTGATGGGGTGATGTCATTGGTTCCGGCGTTGGGGTTGGAGAGCTCTCTGACGATGTTGAAGAGTTCCTTGCTGTTGTGTGCGTTGTTGTCCAGCCGGTCCTTGAATGCTGTTTTCTTGGTGGCGTGGATCAGTTGATGGTGCATTCGGGTGGCGAGCTTGAGGGTAGTCATGTTGTCCGGCGTTGGGTCTCTTCTCCAGGCTTTCTCGAGGGCTCGGCAGTTCTTCTTGGAGCTCTTGAGTTCGTCGGTGAACCACGGGGCCTTCTTGCTTCCGGGTCTGCTGGGCGGGGTCCTCAGAGGGGCGAGCTCGTCCGCGCAGGTGGAGATCCATTTCGTGAGGTTGTCGGCGGCTTGGCTGGGGTTCGGTGAGCTGGCGGGAGGGTGCTGGCTCAGGGATGCGGCGAGTTGTTCGGCTGTGATCTTGTTCTAGCTTCTTCGTGCAGCCTGTTGCTGGTGGTGGTGGACCGTGGTTCTTTTGAAGGTGAAGTGGATGCAGCTGTGGTCCGTCCAGTGGAGTCCAGTGGCGTGGCTGAAGGAGATGTCTTTGCTGGACGAGAAGACGGCGTCGAGTGTGTGTCCGGCGAGGTGGGTGGGGGTGGTCACCAGCTGCTTGAGTCCGAGGGTGGCGAGGTTGTCAAGCAGGGTGGTGGTGTTGCGGTCGTTGTTGTTCTCCAGGTGGAAGTTGATGTCCCCGAGGAGGATGTAGTCAGCAGAGGGGAGGGCGTGCGGGCTGATGAAGTCGGCGATGTCTTCGCTGAATTGAGTGCGTGGTCCCGGGGGTCGGTAGATCAGGGTGCCTCTGAGGGTGGTCTTGGGGTCGGTGTGGATCTGGAAGTGCAGGTGTTCGGCGGTTGTCAGGGTGTCGTCGGCGTTGGTCGAGATACGGATGGTGTCCCTGTGGATGATGGCGATGCCTCCTCCAGTCTGGTTGTCGCGGTCTCTCCGGATGATTTTGTAGCCCTCTGGGATGGCGATGGCGATGTCGGGCGCTGAGGAGTCGTTCATCCAGGTTTCCGTGAGGAAGGCAATGTCAGGAGCTGTGGTGTCGAGGAGGTTCCAGAGTTGAACGGCGTGTCTGTGGACGGAGCGGGTGTTGAGCAGGATGCACTTGAGGTGGTTGCTGCTGGTGTTTGGCTTGGCGGGTGCTGGTGTGGGGCGGGTCCGGATGCAGGTGAACTTGCAGGTGCGGCAGCTGAAGGGTCCGTGGGTGCGTCTCGGAGTGGCTCGGTAGCACCCGGGGGTTCGGCCGGTGTTGAGTGCGTTGAGGGTGGCGGCATCGTAAGTCCGGTGGGTGAGGTGGCCTCTGCGGGGGCCGGGGGTTCTGGCGCTGGGTGCGGTCCAGGCGCGGACGGGCGCAGACGGGCTTACCTTTGGCGCACCTTCGGCGCTCAATCGGTGCTCCCGCTGCGCGCGTCCGCTGCGCGGTCGCTGAGGGGTCGACATAAGAGGGGAGTCGGGAGGGCGGGTCAGCTGGGAGGCGGGGTCGCGTCCACCAATGGACTGGCGAGGGGGCGGGGCCGCGGTCAGGAAGCGGCGGGAAACTGGATCGGGTTGGGCGGGCGGCCCTGCGGCGGCTGGGGCGCCGCTCTCGGCGTCAAGGAGACTGGAGCAGCAAGGGCTCAGGAGCAGGATCGAGGAGCAGCGAGGGGGCAACCAGGCCGGACGCAGCTGTGGTCGGTCCAGTGGAGTCCGGTGGAGTGACTGAAGGAGACGTGTTTGCTGGAAGAGAAGATGGGATCGAGCGTGTGGCCGGCGTGGTGGGTGGGGGTGTTGACCAGTTGCTTGAGTCCGAGGTTGGCGAGGTTGTCCAGCAGGTTGGTGGAGTTGCGGTCGTTGTTGTTTTCCAGGTGAAAGTTGAGGTCCCCGAGGAGGATGTAGTCGGTGGAGGCGAGGGCGTCTGGGCTGATGAAGTCCGTGATGTCATCGCAGAACTGTGCCCGCGGTCCCGGGGGTCTGTAGATGAGGGTGCCTCTGAGGGTCGTCTTGGGGTCGGTGTGGACTTGGAAGTGGAGGTATTAGGCAGCTCCAAATGTGCCGATGGAGTCAGCCGAGATGCGAATGGTGCTCTTGTGTACGATGGCGATGCCTCCTCCGGTCTGGTTGGTGCGGTCCTTCCTGATGATCTTGAAGCCGTCCGGGATGGCTATGGCGATGTCGGGGGCTGAGGAGGCGTTCATCCAGGTTTCCGTGAGGAAGGCGGCATCTGGGGATGCAGTGTCGAGGAGGTTCCAGAGCTCGATGGCGTGTCTGTGGACGGATCGGGTGTTGAGCAGGATGCATTTCAGGTGGTTGCTGCTTCCAGTCCTGGCGGGTGTGGTGCAGGATCGCAGGCAGGAGAAGTTGCAGGAACGGCATACGAAGGGTCCATGGATGCGTCGTGGGGTCGCTTGGTAGCATCCGGGGGCTCGGGCGGTGTTGAGTGCGATGAGCGTGGCGAAGTCGTAGGTCCTGCGGGGGGGCTGGCGGGTGCGGGGACCAGGGGGTCTGGCACTGGGCGCGGTCCAGGCGCGGACGGGCGCAGACGGGCTTACCTTTGGCGCACCTTCGGCGCACATAAGGCGCGCCCGCTGCGCGGACGCGAAGGGGGCGACATAAATAAGGAGCCGGGAGGGAGGGTCAGCGGGAGGCGGGAGCGGGGTGGCCAATGGGCAGGGAGGGGGGGCGGGCTGGAGGTGGAGGCGGGAGTGGGAGGAGGCGCCTGGGGCAGCGGCGGCGGGAAAAACGGCGGGAAGCGGCGGAGCAGGTAGGAAGTCACCCGGTGCCCAGCGGAGGTCAGCAGGTAGGAGGAGTGAAGGCAGCGGCGTGAGGAGCGGCCAGGAGGCAGCAGGTGTAACCTGGGAGGCGGGAGGCGGTATCCGGAGGCAGGCAGCGGCGTCAGGTAAGTGGCGGGAAAAAGATGCGGCGGGAAGAAGATGCGGAGATCAGGCGTCAGGCAGCGGAGGCAGGTAAGTGGCAGAGCAGTGGCGGGGAGCGTCCGTTCTGTGAGGCACAGGAGGTCGCCGATAATAGCGGACCACGGCTCCGGACCCCTGGGGCCATGTGGAAGTGGCACTTCCACTATTGCAGGACTTTTAATGCATGACAGCATTGTTTTGTTCCTCCATGCAACCCACCAAGGGGAATGATATACATGCACGCAGTTTAACAGCACCCACTGTGGAAATAACGAACTACCTTACCCAGAAGGCAACTTACCAATGAAACTACAAAGATGGGATATTAAAGGTCAAATTCAATCAGCTGTAAACGACGCGCATGGCCAGTGAGCAAGGGCGTGTTGCCCGAAACCGGTATGGCAATCTGTGTTGGGGGAATGAACACGTTGACTCCTGCTCCCTCAATAAATGAAAGGAGAAACTTCTACTTGTGTGGCGTCTCGCATTGGGCAACTTGGATTTTGGAATTTGCAAGCGGCGTGCCTAGCCGCTGAGACGCTCTGCCGCGATAATAGCGGACCACGGCTCCGGACCCCTGGGGCCATGTGGAAGTGGCAGTTCCACTATTGCGGGACTTTTAATGCATGATGGCGTTGATTTGTTCCTCCATGCAACCCACCAAGGGGAATGATAGACATGCACGCAGTTTAACAGCACCCACTTTGGAAATAACGAACTACCTTACCCAGAGGGCAACTTACCAATGAAACTACAAAGACGGGATATTAAAGGTCAAGTTCATTCAGCTGTAAACGACGCGCATGGCCAGTGAGCAAGGGCGTGTTGCCCGAAACCGGTATGGCAATCTGTGTTGGGGGAATGAACACGTTGACTCCTGCTCCCTCAATAAATGAAAGGAGAAAGTTCTACTTGTGTGGCGTCTCGCATTGGGCAACTTGGATTTTGGAATTTGCAAGTGGCGTGCCTAGCCGCTGAGGCGCTCTGCCGCGATAATAGCGGACCACGGCTCCGGACCCCTGGGGCCATGTGGAAGTGGCAGTTCCACTATTGCTGGACTTTTAATGCATGTCGGCGTTGTTTTGTTCTTCCATGCAACCCACCAAGGGGAATGATATACATGCACGCAGTTTAACAGCACCCACTGTGAAAATAACAAACTACCTTACCCAGAAGGCAACTTACCAATGAAACTACAAAGACGGGATATTAAAGGTCAAGTTCAATCAGCTGTAAACGACGCGCATGGCCAGTGAGCAAGGGCGTGTTGCCCGAAACCGGTATGGCAATCTGTGTTGGGGGAATGAACACGTTGACTCCTGCTCCCTCAATAAATGAAAGGAGAAACTTCTACTTGTGTGGCGTCTCGCTTTGGGCAACTTGGATTTTGGAATTTGCAAGCGGCGTGCCTAGCCGCTGAGACGCTCTGCCGCGATAATAGCTGACCATGGCTCCGGACTCCTGGGGCCATGTGGAAGTGGTAGTTCCACTATTGCGGGACTTTTAATGCATGACGGCGTTGTTTTGTTCCTCCATGCAACCCACCAAGGGGAATGATATACATGCACGCAGTTTAACAGCACCGACTGTGGAAATAACGAACTACCTTACCTAGAAGGCAACTTACCAATGAAACTACAAAGACGGGATATTAAAGGTCAAGTTCAATCAGCTATAAACGACGCGCATGGCCAGTGAGCAAGGGCGTGTTGCCCGAAACCGGTATGGCAATCTGTGTTGGGGGAATGAACACGTTGACTCCTGCTCCCTCAATAAATGAAAGGAGAAACTTCTACTTGTGTGGCGTCTCGCATTGGGCAACTTGGATTTTGGAATTTGCAAGCGGCGTGCCTAGCCGCTGACACGCTCTGCCGCGATAATAGCGGACCACGGCTACGGACCCCTGGGGCCATGTGGAAGTGGCACTTCCACTATTGCGGGACTTTTAATGCATGACGGCGTTGTTTTGTTCCTCCATGCAACCCACCAAGGGGAATGATATACATGCACGCAGTTTAACAGCACCCACTGTGGAAATAACGAACTACCTTACCCAGAAGGCAACTTACCAATGAAACTACAAAGACGGGATATTAAAGGTCAAGTTCAATCAGCTGTAAACGACGCGCATGGCCAGTGAGCAAGGGCGTGTTGCCCGAAACCGGTATTGCAATCTGTGTTGGGGGAATGAACACATTGACTCCTGCTCCCTCAATAAATGAAAGGAGAAACTTCTACTTGTGTGGCGTCTCACATTGGGCAACTTGGATTTTGGAATTTGCAAGCGGCGTGCCTAGCCACTGAGACGCTCTGCCGCGATAATAGCGGACCACGGCTCCGGACCCCTGGGGCCATGTGGAAGTGGCAGTTCCACTATTGCGGGACTTTTAATGCATGATGGCGTTGTTTTGTTCCTCCATGCAACCCACCAAGGGGAATGATAGACATGCACGCAGTTTAACAGCACCCACTGTGGAAACTAACGAACTACCTTACCCAGAAGGCAACTTACCAATGAAACTACAAAGACGGGATATTAAAGGTCAAGTTCAATCAGCTGTAAATGACGCGTATGGCCAGTGAGCAAGGGCGTGTTGCCCAAAACCGGTATGGCAATCTGTGTTGGGGGAATGAACACGTTGACTCCTGCTCGCTCAATAAATGAAAGGAGAAACTTCTACTTGTGTAGCGTCTCGCATTGGGCAACTTGGATTTTGGAATTTGCAAGCGGCGTGCCTAGCCACTGAGATGCTCTGCCGCGATAATAGTGGACCACGGCTCCGGACCCCTGGGGCCATGTGGAAGTGGCAGTTCCACTATTGCGGGACTTTTAAGGCATGACGGCGTTGTTTTGTTCCTCCATGCAACCCACCAAGGGGAATTATATACATGCACGCAGTTTAACCGCACCCACTGTGGAAACAACGAACTACCTTACCCACAAGGCAACTTACCAATGAAACTACAAAGACGGGATATTAAAGGTCAAGTTCAATCAGCTGTAAACGACGCGCATGGCCAGTAAGCAAGGGAGTGTTGCCCGAAACCGGTATGGCAATCTGTGTCGGGGGAATGAACACGTCGATTCCTGCTCCCTCAATAAATGAAAGGAGAAACTTCTACTTGTGTGGCGTCTCGCATTGGGTAACTTGGATTTTGGAATTTGCAAGCGGCGTGCCTAGCCGCTGAGACGCTCTGCCGCGATAATAGCGGACCACGGCTCCGGACCCCTGGGGCCATATGGAAGTGGCAGTTCCACTATTGCCGGACTTTTAATGCATGACGGCGTTGTTTTGTTCCTCCATGCAACCCACCAAGGGGAATGATATACATGCACGCAGTTTAACAGCACCCACTGTGAAAATAACGAACTACCTTACCCAGAAGGCAACTTACCAATGAAACTACAAAGACGGGATATTAAAGGTCAAGTTCATTCAGCTGTAAACGACGCGTATGGCCAGTGAGCAAGGGCGTGTTGCCCGAAACCGGTATGGCAATCTGTGTTGGGGGAATGAACACGTTGACTCCTGCTCCCTCAATAAATGAAAGGAGAAAGTTCTACTTGTGTGGCGTCTCGCATTGGGCAACTTGGATTTTGGAATTTGCAAGTGGCGTGCCTAGCCGCTGAGGCGCTCTGCCGCGATAATAGCGGACCACGGCTCCGGACCCCTGGGGCCATGTGGAAGTGGCAGTTCCACTATTGCGGGACTTTTAATGCATGACGGCGTTGTTTTGTTCTTCCATGCAACCCACCAAGGGGAATGATATACATGCACGCAGTTTAACAGCACCCACTGTGAAAATAACGAACTACCTTACCCAGAAGGCAACTTACCAATGAAACTACAAAGACGGGATATTAAAGGTCAAGTTCAATCAGCTGTAAACGACGCGCATGTCCAGTGAGCAAGGGCGTGTTGCCCGAAACCGGTATGGCAATCTGTGTTGGGGGAATGAACACGTTGACTCCTGCTCCCTCAATAAATGAAAGGAGAAACTTCTACTTGTGTGGCGTCTCGCATTGGGCAACTTGGATTTTGGAATTTGCAGGCGGCGTGCCTAGCCGCTGACACGCTCTGCCGCGATAATAGCGGACCACGGCTCCGGACCCCTGGGGCCATGTGGAAGTGGCAGTTCCACTATTGCGGGACTTTTAATGCATGACAGCGTTGTTTTGTTCCTCCATGCAACCCACCAAGGGGAATGATATACATGCACGCAGTTTAACAGCACCCACTGTGGAAATAACGAACTACCTTACCCAGAAGGCAACTTACCAATGAAACTACAAAGACGGGATATTAAAGGTCAAGTTCAATCAGCTGTAAACGACGCGCATGGCCAGTGAGCAAGGGCGTGTTGCCCGAAACCGGTATGGCAATCTGTGTTGGGGGAATGAACACGTTGACTCCTGCTCCCTCAATAAATGAAAGGAGAAACTTCTACTTGTGTGGCGTCTCGCATTGGACAACTTGGATTTTGGAATTTGCAAGCGGCGTGCCTAGCCGCTGACACGCTCTGCCGCGATAATAGCGGACCACGGCTACGGACCCCTGGGGCCATGTGGAAGTGGCACTTCCACTATTGCGGGACTTTTAATGCATGACGGCGTTGTTTTGTTCCTCCTTGCAACCCACCAAGGGGAATGATATACATGCACGCAGTTTAACAGCACCCACTGTGGAAATAACGAACTACCTTACCCAGAAGGCAACTTACCAATGAAACTACAAAGACGGGATATTAAAGGTCAAGTTCAATCAGCTGTAAACGACGCGCATGGCCAGTGAGCAAGGGCGTGTTGCCCGAAACCGGTATGGCAATCCGTGTTGGGGGAATGAACACATTGACTCCTGCTCCCTCAATAAATGAAAGGAGAAACTTCTACTTGTGTGGCGTCTCACATTGGGCAACTTGGATTTTGGAATTTGCAAGCGGCGTGCCTAGCCACTGAGACGCTCTGCCGCGATAATAGCGGACCACGGCTCCGGACCCCTGGGGCCATGTGGAAGTGGCAGTTCCACTATTGCGGGACTTTTAATGCATGATGGCGTTGTTTTGTTCCTCCATGCAACCCACCAAGGGGAATGATATACATGCACGCAGTTTAACAGCACCGACTGTGGAAATAACGGAGTACCTTACCTAGAAGGCAACTTACCAATGAAACTACAAAGACGGGATATTAAAGGTCAAGTTCAATCAGCTATAAACGACGCGCATGGCCAGTGAGCAAGGGCGTGTTGCCCGAAACCGGTATGGCAATCTGTGTTGGGGGAATGAACACGTTGACTCCTGCTCCCTCATTAAATGAAAGGAGAAACTTCTACTTGTGTGGCGTCTCGCATTGGGCAACTTGGATTTTGGAATTTGCAGGCGGCGTGCCTAGCCGCTGACACGCTCTGCCGCGATAATAGCGGACCACGGCTCCGGACCCCTGGGGCCATGTGGAAGTGGCAGTTCCACTATTGCGGGACTTTTAATGCATGACAGCGTTGTTTTGTTCCTCCATGCAACCCACCAAGGGGAATGATATACATGCACGCAGTTTAACAGCACCCACTGTGGAAATAACGAACTACCTTACCCAGAAGGCAACTTACCAATGAAACTACAAAGACGGGATATTAAAGGTCAAGTTCAATCAGCTGTAAACGACGCGCATGGCCAGTGAGCAAGGGCGTGTTGCCCGAAACCGGTATGGCAATCTGTGTTGGGGGAATGAACACGTTGACTCCTGCTCCCTCAATAAATGAAAGGAGAAACTTCTACTTGTGTGGCGTCTCGCATTGGGCAACTTGGATTTTGGAATTTGCAAGCGGCGTGCCTAGCCGCTGACACGCTCTGCCGCGATAATAGCGGACCACGGCTACGGACCCCTGGGGCCATGTGGAAGTGGCACTTCCACTATTGCGGGACTTTTAATGCATGACGGCGTTGTTTTGTTCCTCCTTGCAACCCACCAAGGGGAATGATATACATGCACGCAGTTTAACAGCACCCACTGTGGAAATAACGAACTACCTTACCCAGAAGGCAACTTACCAATGAAACTACAAAGACGGGATATTAAAGGTCAAGTTCAATCAGCTGTAAACGACGCGCATGGCCAGTGAGCAAGGGCGTGTTGCCCGAAACCGGTATGGCAATCCGTGTTGGGGGAATAAACACATTGACTCCTGCTCCCTCAATAAATGAAAGGAGAAACTTCTACTTGTGTGGCGTCTCACATTGGGCAACTTGGATTTTGGAATTTGCAAGCGGCGTGCCTAGCCACTGAGACGCTCTGCCGCGATAATAGCGGACCACGGCTCCGGACCCCTGGGGCCATGTGGAAGTGGCAGTTCCACTATTGCGGGACTTTTAATGCATGATGGCGTTGTTTTGTTCCTCCATGCAACCCACCAAGGGGAATGATAGACATGCACGCAGTTTAACAGCACCCACTGTGGAAACTAACAAACTACCTTACCCAGAAGGCAACTTACCAATGAAACTACAAAGACGGGATATTAAAGGTCTAGTTCAATCAGCTGTAAACGACGCGTATGGCCAGTGAGCAAGGGCGTGTTGCCCGAAACCGGTATGGCAATCTGTGTTGGGGGAATGAACATGTTGACTCCTGCTCCCTCAATAAATGAAAGGAGAAACTTCTACTTGTGTAGCGTCTCGCATTGGGCAACTTGGATTTTGGAATTTGCAAGCGGCGTGCCTAGCCGCTGAGATGCTCTGCCGCTCTAATAGTGGACCACGGCTCCGGACCCCTGGGGCCATGTGGAAGTGGCAGTTCCACTATTGCGGGACTTTTAATGCATGACGGCGTTGTTTTGTTCCTCCATGCAACCCACCAAGGAGAATGATATACATGCACGCAGTTTAACAGCACCCACTGTGGAAATAACAAACTACCTTACCCAGAAGGCAACTTACCAATGAAACTACAAAGATGGAATATTAAAGGTCAAGTTCAATCAGCTGTAAACGACGCGTATGGCCAGTGAGCAAGGGCGTGTTGCCCGAAACCGGTATGGCAATCTGTGTTGGGGGAATGAACACGTTGACTCCTGCTCCCTCAATAAATGAAAGGAGAAACTTCTACTTGTGTAGCGTCTCGCATTGCGCAACTTGAATTTTGGAATTTGCAAGCGGCGTGCCTAGCAGCTGAGATGCTCTGCCGCAATAATTGCGGACCACGGCTCCGGACCCCTGGGGCCATGTGGAAGTGGCAGTTCCACTATTGCGGGACTTTTAATGCATGAAGGCGTTGTTTTGTTCCTCCATGCAATCCACCAAGGGGAATGATATACATGCACGCAGTTTAACAGCACCCACTGTGGAAACAACGAACTACCTTACCCACAAGGCAACTTACCAATGAAACTACAAAGACGGGATATTAAAGGTCAAGTTCAATCAGCTGTAAACGACGTGCATGGCCAGTGAGCAAGGGCGTGTTGCCCGAAACCGGTATGGCAATCTGTGTTGGGGGAAGGAACACGTTGACTCCTGCTCCCTCAATAAATGAAAGGAGAAACTTCTACTTGTGTGGCGTCTCGCATTGGGCAACTTGGATTTTGGAATTTGCAGGCGGCGTGCCTAGCCGCTGACACGCTCTGCCGCGATAATAGCGGACCACGGCTCCGGACCCCTGGGGCCATGTGGAAGTGGCAGTTCCACTATTGCGGGACTTTTAATGCATGACAGCGTTGTTTTGTTCCTCCATGCAACCCACCAAGGGGAATTATATACATGCACGCAGTTTAACAGCACCCACTGTGGAAATAACGAACTACCTTACCCAGAAGGCAACTTACCAATGAAACTACAAAGACGGGATATTAAAGGTCAAGTTCAATCAGCTGTAAACGACGCGCATGGCCAGTGAGCAAGGGCGTGTTGCCCGAAACCGGTATGGCAATCTGTGTTGGGGGAATGAACACGTTGACTCCTGCTCCCTCAATAAATGAAAGGAGAAACTTCTACTTGTGTGGCGTCTCGCATTGGGCAACTTGGATTTTGGAATTTGCAAGCGGCGTGCCTAGCCGCTGACACGCTCTGCCGCGATAATAGCGGACCACGGCTACGGACCCCTGGGGCCATGTGGAAGTGGCACTTCCACTATTGCGGGACTTTTAATGCATGACGGCGTTGTTTTGTTCCTCCTTGCAACCCACCAAGGGGAATGATATACATGCACGCAGTTTAACAGCACCCACTGTGGAAATAACGAACTACCTTACCCAGAAGGCAACTTACCAATGAAACTACAAAGACGGGATATTAAAGGTCAAGTTCAATCAGCTGTAAACGACGCGCATGGCCAGTGAGCAAGGGCGTGTTGCCCGAAACCGGTATGGCAATCTGTGTTGGGGGAATGAACACATTGACTCCTGCTCCCTCAATAAATGAAAGGAGAAACTTCTACTTGTGTGGCGTCTCACATTGGGCAACTTGGATTTTGGAATTTGCAAGTGGCGTGCCTAGCCACTGAGACGCTCTGCCGCGATAATAGCGGACCACGGCTCCGGACCCCTGGGGCCATGTGGAAGTGGCAGTTCCACTATTGCGGGACTTTTAATGCATGATGGCGTTGTTTTGTTCCTCCATGCAACCCACCAAGGGGAATTATAGACATGCACGCAGTTTAACAGCACCCACTGTGGAAACTAACAAACTACCTTACCCAGAAGGCAACTTACCAATGAAACTACAAAGACGGGATATTAAAGGTCTAGTTCAATCAGCTGTAAACGACGCGTATGGCCAGTGAGCAAGGGCGTGTTGCCCGAAACCGGTATGGCAATCTGTGTTGGGGGAATGAACATGTTGACTCCTGCTCCCTCAATAAATGAAAGGAGAAACTTCTACTTGTGTAGCGTCTCGCATTGGGCAACTTGGATTTTGGAATTTGCAAGCGGCGTGCCTAGCCGCTGAGATGCTCTGCCGCGATAATAGTGGACCACGGCTCCGGACCCCTGGGGCCATATGGAAGTGGCAGTTCCACTATTGCGGGACTTTTAATGCATGACGGCGTTGTTTTGTTCCTCCATGCAACCCACCAAGGAGAATGATATACATGCACGCAGTTTAACAGCACCCACTGTGGAAATAACAAACTACCTTACCCAGAAGGCAACTTACCAATGAAACTACAAAGATGGAATATTAAAGGTCAAGTTCAATCAGCTGTAAACGACGCGTATGGCCAGTGAGCAAGGGCGTGTTGCCCGAAACCGGTATGGCAATCTGTGTTGGGGGAATGAACACGTTGACTCCTGCTCCCTCAATAAATGAAAGGAGAAACTTCTACTTGTGTAGCGTCTCGCATTGCGCAACTTGGGTTTTGGAATTTGCAAGCGGCGTGCCTAGCCGCTGAGACGCTCTGCAGCGATAATAGCGGACCACGGATCCGGACCCCTGGGGCCATGTGGAAGGGGCAGTTCCACGATTGCGGACTTTTAATGCATGACGGCGTTGTTTTGTTCCTCCATGCAACCCACCAAGGGGAATGATATACATGCACGCAGTTTAACAGCACCCACTGTGGAAATAACGAACTACCTTACCCAGAAGGCAACTTACCAATGAAACTACAAAGACAGGATATTAAAGGTCAAGTTCAATCAGCTGTAAACGACGTGCATGGCCAGTGAGCAAGGGCGTGTTGCCCGAAACCGGTATGGCAATCTGTGTTGGGGGAAGGAACACGTTGACTCCTGCTCCCTCAATAAATGAAAGGAGAAACTTCTACTTTTGTGGCGTCTCGCATTGGGCAACTTGGATTTTGGAATTTGCAAGCGGCGTGCCTAGCCGCTGAGAAGCTCTGCCGCGATAATAGCGGACCATGGCTCCGGACCCCTGGGGCCATGTGGAAGTGGCAGTTCCACTATTGCGGGACTTTTAATGCATGACGGCGTTGTTTTGTTCCTCCATGCAACCCACCAAGGGGAATGATATACATGCACGCAGTTTAACAGCACCCACTGTGGAAATAACTAACTACTTTACCCAGAAGGCAACTTACCAATGAAACTACAAAGACGTGATGTTAAAGGTCAAGTTCAATCAGCTGTAAACGATGCGCATGGCCAGTGAGCAAGGGCGTGTTGCCCGAAACCGGCATGGCAATCTGTGTTGGGGGAATGAACACGTTGACTCTTGCTCCCTCAATAAATGAAAGGAGAAACTTCACTTGTGTGGCGTCTCGCATTGGGCAACTTGGATTTTGGAATTTGCAAGCGGCGTGCCTAGCCGCTGAGACGCTCTGCCGCGATAATAGCGGACCACGGCTCCGGACCCCTGGGGCCATGTGGAAGTGGCAGTTCCACTATTGCGGGACTTTTAATGCATGACGGCGTTGTTTTGTTCCTCCATGCAACCCACCAAGGGGAATGATATACATGCACGCAGTTTAACAGCACCCACTGTGGAAAAAACAAACTACCTTACCCAGAAGGCATTTTACCAATGAAACTACAAAGACGGGATATTAAAGGTCAAGTTCAATCAGCTGTAAACGACGCGCATGGCCAGTGAGCAAGGGCGTGTTGTCCGAAACCGGTATCGCAATCTGTGTTGGGGGAATGAACACGTTGACTCCTGCTCCCTCAATAAATGAAAGGAGAAACTTCTACTTGTGTGGCGTCTCGCATTTTGCAACTTGGATTTTGGAATTTGCAAGCGGCGTGCCTAGCCGCTGAGACGCTCTGCCGCGATAATAGCGGACCACGGCTCCGGACCCCTGGGGCCATGTGGAAGTGGCAGTTCCACTATTGCGGGACTTTTAATGCATGACGGCGTTGTTTTGTTCCTCCATGCAACCCACCAACTGGAATGATATACATGCACGCAGTTTAACAGCACCCACTGTGGAAATAACGAACTACCTTACCCAGAAGGCAACTTACCAATGAAACTACAAAGACGGGATATTAAAGGTCAAGTTCAATCAGCTTTAAACAACGCGCATGGCCAGTGAGAAAGGGCGTGTTGCCCGAAACCGGTATGGCAATCTGTGTTGGGGGAATGAACACGATCACTCCTGCTCCCTCAATAAATGAAAGGAGAAACTTCTACTTGTGTGGCGTCTCGCATTGGGCAACTTGGATTTTGCAAGCGGCGTGCCTAGCCGCTGAGACGCTCTGCCGCGATAATAGCGGACCACGGATCCGGACCCCTGGGGCCATGTGGAAGGGGCAGTTCCACGATTGCGGACTTTTAATGCATGACGGCGTTGTTTTGTTCCTCCATGCAACCCACCAAGGGGAATGATATACATGCACGCAGTTTAACAGCACCCACTGTGGAAATAACGAACTACCTTACCCAGAAGGCAACTTACCAATGAAACTACAAAGACAGGATATTAAAGGTCAAGTTCAATCAGCTGTAAACGACGTGCATGGCCAGTGAGCAAGGGCGTGTTGCCCGAAACCGGTATGGCAATCTGTGTTGGGGGAAGGAACACGTTGACTCCTGCTCCCTCAATAAATGAAAGGAGAAACTTCTACTTTTGTGGCGTCTCGCATTGGGCAACTTGGATTTTGGAATTTGCAAGCGGCGTGCCTAGCCGCTGAGAAGCTCTGCCGCGATAATAGCGGACCATGGCTCCGGACCCCTGGGGCCATGTGGAAGTGGCAGTTCCACTATTGCGGGACTTTTAATGCATGACGGCGTTGTTTTGTTCCTCCATGCAACCCACCAAGGGGAATGATATACATGCACGCAGTTTAACAGCACCCACTGTGGAAATAACTAACTACTTTACCCAGAAGGCAACTTACCAATGAAACTACAAAGACGTGATGTTAAAGGTCAAGTTCAATCAGCTGTAAACGATGCGCATGGCCAGTGAGCAAGGGCGTGTTGCCCGAAACCGGTATGGCAATCTGTGTTGGGGGAATGAACACGTTGACTCTTGCTCCCTCAATAAATGAAAGGAGAAACTTCACTTGTGTGGCGTCTCGCATTGGGCAACTTGGATTTTGGAATTTGCAAGCGGCGTGCCTAGCCGCTGAGACGCTCTGCCGCGATAATAGCGGACCACGGCTCCGGACCCCTGGGGCCATGTGGAAGTGGCAGTTCCACTATTGCGGGACTTTTAATGCATGACGGCGTTGTTTTGTTCCTCCATGCAACCCACCAAGGGGAATGATATACATGCACGCAGTTTAACAGCACCCACTGTGGAAATAACAAACTACCTTACCCAGAAGGCATTTTACCAATGAAACTACAAAGACGGGATATTAAAGGTCAAGTTCAATCAGCTGTAAACGACGCGCATGGCCAGTGAGCAAGGGCGTGTTGTCCGAAACCGGTATCGCAATCTGTGTTGGGGGAATGAACACGTTGACTCCTGCTCCCTCAATAAATGAAAGGAGAAACTTCTACTTGTGTGGCGTCTCGCATTTTGCAACTTGGATTTTGGAATTTGCAAGCGGCGTGCCTAGCCGCTGAGACGCTCTGCCGCGATAATAGCGGACCACGGCTCCGGACCCCTGGGGCCATGTGGAAGTGGCAGTTCCACTATTGCGGGACTTTTAATGCATGACGGCGTTGTTTTGTTCCTCCATGCAACCCACCAACTGGAATGATATACATGCACGCAGTTTAACAGCACCCACTGTGGAAATAACGAACTACCTTACCCAGAAGGCAACTTACCAATGAAACTACAAAGACGGGATATTAAAGGTCAAGTTCAATCAGCTTTAAACAACGCGCATGGCCAGTGAGAAAGGGCGTGTTGCCCGAAACCGGTATGGCAATCTGTGTTGGGGGAATGAACACGATCACTCCTGCTCCCTCAATAAATGAAAGTCGAAACTTCTACTTGTGTGGCGTCTCGCATTGGGCAACTTGGATTTTGCAAGCGGCGTGCCTAGCCGCTGAGACGCTCTGCCGCGATAATAGCGGACCATGGCTCCGGACCCCTGGGGCCATGTGGAAGTGGCAGTTCCACTATTGCGGGACTTTTAATGCATGACGGCGTTGTTTTGTTCCTCCATGCAACCCACCAAGGGGAATGATATACATGCACACAGTTTAACAGCACCCACTGTGGAAATAACGAACTACCTTACCCAGAAGGCAACTTACCAATGAATTTACAAAGACGGGATATTAAAGGTCAAGTTCAATCAGCTGTAAACGACGCGCATGGCCAGTGAGCAAGGGCGTGTTGCCCGAAACCGGTATGGCAAGCTGTGTTGGGGGAATGAACACGTTGACTCCTGCTCCCTCAATAAATGAAAGGAGAAACTTCTACTTCTGTGGCGTCTCGCATTGGGCAACTTGGATTTTGGAATTTGCAAGTGGCGTGCCTAGCCGCTGAGACGCTCTGCCGCGATAATAGCGGACCACGGCTCCGGACCAGTGGGGCCATGTGGAAGTGGCAGTTCCCCTATTGCGGGACTTTTAATGCATGACGGCGTTGTTTTGTTCCTCCATGCAACCCACCAAGGGGAATGATATACATGCACGCAGTATCACAGCACCCACTGTGGAAATAACGAACTACCTTACCCAGAAGGCAACTTACCATTGAGACTACAAAGACGGGATATTAAAGGTCAAGTTCAATCAGCTGTAAACGACACGCATGGCCAGTGAGCAAGGGCGTGTTGCCCGAAACTGGTATGGCAATCTGTGTTGGGGGAATGAACACGTTGACTCCTGCTCCCTCAATAAATGAAAGGCGAAACTTCTACTTGTGTGGCGTCTCACATTGGGCAACTTGGATTTTGCAAGCGGCGTGCCTAGCCGCTGAGACACTCTGCCGCCATAATAGCGGACCACTACTCCGGACCCCTGGGGCCATGTGGAAGTGGCAGTTCCACTATTGCGGGACTTTTAATGCATGACGGCGTTGTTTTGTTCCTCCATGCAACCCACCAAGGGGAATGATATACATGCACACAGTTTAACAGTACCCACTGTGGAAATAACAAACTACCTTACCCAGAAGGCAACTTACCAATGAAACTACAAAGACAGGATATTAAAGGTCAAGTTCAATCAGCTGTAAACAACGCGCATGGCCAGTGAGCAAGGGCGTGTTGCCCGAAACCGGTATGGCAAGCTGTGTTGGGGGAATGAACACGTTGACTCCTGCTCCCTCAATAAATGAAAGGAGAAACTTCTACTTGTGTGGCGTCTCGCATTTGGCAACTTGGATTTTGGAATTTGCAAGCGGCGTGCCTAGCCTCTGAGACGCTCTGCCGCGATAATAGCGGACCATGGCTCCGGACCTCTGGGGCCATGTGGAAGTGGCAGTTCCACTATTGCGGGAGTTTTAATGCATGACGGCGTTGTTTTGTTCCTCCATGCAACCCACCAAGGGGAATGATATACATGCACGCAGTTTAACAGAACCCACTGTGGAAATAACGAACTACCTTACCCAGAAGGGAACTTACCAATGAAACTACAAAGATGGGATATTAAAAGTCAAGTTCAATCAGCTGTAAACGACGCGCATGGCCAGTGAGCAAGGGCGTGTTGCCTGAAACAGGTATGGCAATCTGTGTTGGGGGAATGAACACGTTGACTCCTGGTCCCTCAATAAATGAAAGGAGAAACTTCTACTTGTGTGGCGTCTCGCATTTTGCAACTTGGATTTTGGAATTTGCAAGCGGTGTGCCTAGCCGCTGAGACGCTCTGCCGCGATAATAGCGGACCACGGCTCCGGACCCCTGGGGCCATGTGGAAGTGGCAGTTCCACTATTGCGGGACTTTTAATGCATGACGGCGTTGTTTTGTTCCTCCATGCAACCCACCGACTGGAATGATATACATGCACGCAGTTTAACAGGACCCACTGTGGAAATAACGAACTACCTTACCCAGAAGGCAACTTACCAATGAAACTACAAAGACGGGATATTAAAGGTCAAGTTCAATCAGCTGTAAACGACGCGCATAGCCAGTGAGCAAGGGCGTGTTGCCCGAAACCGGTATGGCAATCTGTGTTGGGGGAATGAACACGTTGACTTCTGCTCCCTCAATAAATGAAAGGAGAAACTTCTACTTGTGTGGCGTCTCGCATTGGGCAACTTGGATTTTGGAATTTGCAAGCGGCGTGCCTAGCCGCTGAGACGCTCTGCCGCAATAATAGCGGCACGGCTCCGGACCCCTGGGGCCATGTGGAAGTGGCAGTTCCACTATTGCGGGACTTTTAATGCATGACGGCGTTGTTTTGTTCCTCCATGCAACCCACCAAGGGGAATGATATACATGCACGCAGAACAGCACCCACTGTGGAAATAACGAACTACCTTACCCAGAAGGCAACTTACCAATGAAACTACAAAGACGGGATATTAAAGGTCAAGTTCAATCAGCTGTAAACGATGCGCATGGCCAGTGAGCAAGGGCGTGTTGCCTGAAACCGGTATGGCAATCTGTGTTGGGGGAATGAACACGTTGACTCCTGCTCCCTCAATAAATGAAAGGAGAAACTTCTACTTGTGTGGCGTCTCGCATTGGGCAACTTGGATTTTGGAATTTGCAAGCGGCGTGCCTAGCCACTGAGACGCTTTGCCGCGATAATAGCGGACCACGGCTCCGGACCCCTGGGGCCATGTGGTAGTGGCAGTTCCACTATTGCGGGACGTTTAATGCATGATGGCGTTGTTTTGTTCCTCCATGCAACCCACCAAGGGGAATGATATACATGCAAGCAGTTTAACAGCACCCACTGTGGAAATAACAAACTACCTTACCCAGAAGGCAACTTACCAATGAAACTACAAAGACGGGATATTAAAGGTCAAGTTCAATCAGCTGTAAACCACGCGCATGGCCAGTGAGCAAGGGCGTGTTGTCCGAAACCGGTATCGCAATCTGTGTTGGGGGAATGAACACGTTGACTCCTGCTCCCTCAATAAATGAAAGGAGAAACTTCTACTTGTGTGGCGTCTCGCATTTTGCAACTTGGATTTTGGAATTTGCAAGCGGCGTGCCTAGCCGCTGAGAGGCTCTGCCGCGATAATAGCAGACCACGGCTCCGGACCCCTGGGGCCATGTGGAAGTGGCAGTTCCACTATTGCGGGACTTTTAATGCAGGACGGCGTTGTTTTGTTCCTCCATGCAACCCACCAACTGGAATGATATACATGCACGCAGTTTAACAGCACCCACTGTGGAAATAACGAACTACCTTACCCAGAAGGCAACTTACCAATGAAACTACAAAGACGGGATATTAAAGGTCAAGTTCAATCAGCTGTAAACGACGCGCATGGCCAGTGAGCAAGGGCGTGTTGCCCGAAACCGGTATGGCAATCTGTGTTGGGGGAATGAACACGTTGACTTCTGCTCCCTCAATAAATGAAAGGAGAAACTTCTACTTGTGTGGCGTCCCGCATTGGGCAACTTGGATTTTGGAATTTGCAAGGGGCGTGCCTAGCCGCTGAGACGCTCTGCCACAATAATAGCGGACCACGGCTCCGGTCCCCTGTGGCCATGTGGAAGTGGCAGTTCCACTATTGCAGGACTTTTAATGCATGACGGCGTTGTTTTGTTCCTCCATGCAACCCACCATGGGGAATGATATACATGCACGCAGTTTAACAGCACCCACTGTGGAAATAACGAACTACCTTACCCAGAAGGCAACTTACCAATGAAACTACAAAGATGGGATATTAAAGGTCAAGTTCAATCAGCTGTAAACGACGCGCATGGCCAGTGAGCAAGGGCGTGTTGCCCGAAACCGGTATCGCAATCTGTGTTGGGGGAATGAACACGTTGACTCCTGCTCCCTCAATAAATGAAAGGAGAAACTTCTACTTGTGTGGCGTCTCGCATTGGGCAACTTGGATTTTGCAAGCGGCGAGCGTAGCCGCTGAGACGCTCTGCCGCGATAATAGCGGACCACGACTCCGGACCCCTGGGGCCATGTGGAAGTGGCAGTTCCACTATTGCGGGACTTTTAATGCATGACGGTGTTGTTTTGTTCCTCCATGCAACCCACCAAGGGGAATGATATACATGCACACAGTTTAACAGCACCCACTGTGGAAATAACGAACTACCTTACCCAGAAGGCAACTTACCAATGAAACTACAAAGACGGGATATTAAAGGTCAAGTTCAATCAGCTGTAAACAACGCGCATGGCCAGTGAGAAAGGGCGTGTTGCCCGAAACCGGTATGGCAATCTGTGTTGGGGGAATGAACACGTTCACGCCTGCTCCCTCAATAAATGAAAGGAGAAACTTCTACTTGTGTGGCGTCTCGCATTGGGCAACTTGGATTTTGCAAGCGGCGTGCCTAGCCGCTGAGACGCTCTGCCGCGATAATAGCGGACCACAACTCCGGACCCCTGGGGCCATGTGGAAGTGGCAGTTCCACTATTGCGGGACTTTTAATGCATGACGGAGTTGTTTTGTTCCTCCATGCAACCCACCAAGGGGAATGATATACATGCACACAGTTTAACAGCATCCACTGTGGAAAAAACGAACTACCTTACCCAGAAGGCAACTTACCAATGAAACTACAAAGACGGGATATTAAAGCTCAAGTTCAATCAGCTGTAAACGACGCGCATGGCCAGTGAGCAAGGGCGTGTTGCCCGAAACTGGTATGGCAAGCTGTGTTGGGGGAATGAACACGTTGACTCGTGCTCCCTCAATAAATGAAAGGAGAAACTTCTACTTCTGTGGCGTCTCGCATTGGGCAACTTGGATTTTGGAATTTGCAAGTGGCGTGCCTAGCCGCTGAGACGCTCTGCCGCGATAATAGCGGACCACGGCTCTGGATCAGTGGGGCCATGTGGAAGTGGCAGTTCCACTATTGCGGGACTTTTAATGCATGACGGCGTTGTTTTGTTCCTCCATGCAACCCACCAAGGGGAATGATATACATGCACGCAGTTTCACAGCACCCACTGTGGAAATAACGAACTACCTTATCCAGAAGGCAACTTACCAATGAAACTACAAAGACGGGATATTAAAGGTCAAGTTCAATCAGCTGTAAACGACACGCATGGCCAGTGAGCAAGGGCGTGTTGCCCGAAACCGGTATGGCAATCTGTGTTGGGGGAATGAACACGTTGACTCCAGCTCCCTCAATAAATGAAAGGCGAAACTTCTACTTGTGTGGCGTCTCGCATTGGGCAACTTGGATTTTGCAAGCGGCGTGCCTAGCCGCTGAGCAGCTCTGCCGCCATAATAGCGGACCACTACTCCGGACCACCGGGGCCATGTGGAAGTGGCAGTTCCACTATTGCGGGACTTTTAATGCATGACGGCGTTGTTTTGTTCCTCCATGCAACCCACCAAGGGGAATGATATACATGCACACAGTTTAACAGTACCCACTGTGGAAATAACAAACTACCTTACCCAGAAGGCAACTTACCAATGAAACTACAAAGACGGGATATTAAAGATCAAGTTCAATCAGCTGTAAACAACGCGCATGGCCAGTGAGCAAGGGCGTGTTGCCTGAAACCGGTATGGCAATCTGTGTTGGGGGAATGAACACGTTGACTCCTGCTCCCTCAATAAATGAAAGGAGAAACTTCTACTTGTGTGGCGTCTCGCATTTTGCAACTTGGATTTTGGAATTTGCAAGCGGTGTGCCTAGCCGCTGAGACGCTCTGCCGCGATAATAGCGGACCACGGCTCCGGACCCCTGGGGCCATGTGGAAGTGGCAGTTCCACTATTGCGGGACTTTTAATGCATGACGGCGTTGTTTTGTTCCTCCATGCAACCCACCAACTGGAATGATATACATGCACGCAGTTTAACAGCACCCACTGTGGAAATAACGAACTACCTTACCCAGAAGGCAACTTACCAATGAAACTACAAAGACGGGATATTAAAGGTCAAGTTCAATCGGCTGTAAACGACGCGCATAGCCAGTGAGCAAGGGCGTGTTGCCCGAAACCGGTATGGCAATCTGTGTTGGGGGAATGAACACATTGACTCCTGCTCCCTCAATAAATGAAAGGAGAAACTTCTACTTGTGTGGCGTCTCGCATTGGGCAACTTGGATTTTGGAATTTGCAAGCGGCGTGCCTAGCCACTGAGACGCTCTGCCGCGATAATAGCGGACCACGGCTCCGGACCCCTGGGGCCATGTGGAAGTGGCAGTTCCACTATTGCGGGACTTTTAATGCATGACGGCGTTGTTTTGTTCCTCCATGCAACCCACCAACTGGAATGATATACATGCACGCAGTTTAACAGCACCCACTGTGGAAATAACGAACTACCTTACCCAGAAGGCAACTTACCAATGAAACTACAAAGACGGGATATTAAAGGTCAAGTTCAATCGGCTGTAAACGACGCGCATAGCCAGTGAGCAAGGGCGTGTTGCCCGAAACCGGTATGGCAATCTGTGTTGGGGGAATGAACACGTTGACTTCTGCTCCCTCAATAAATGAAAGGAGAAACTTCTACTTGTGTGGCGTCTCGCATTGGGCAACTTGGATTTTGGAATTTGCAAGCGGCGTGCCTAGCCGCTGAGACGCTCTGCCGCAATAATAGCGGCACGGCTCCGGACCCCTGGGGCCATGTGGAAGTGGCAGTTCCACTATTGCGGGACTTTTAATGCATGACGGCGTTGTTTTGTTCCTCCATGCAACCCACCAAGGGGAATGATATACATGCATGCTGAACAGCACCCACTGTGGAAATAACGAACTACCTTACCCAGAAGGCAACTTACCAATGAAACTACAAAGACGGGATATTAAAGGTCAAGTTCAATCAGCTGTAAACGACGCGCATGGCCAGTGAGCAAGGGCGTGTTGCCCGAAACCAGTATGGCAATCTGTGTTGGGGGAATGAACACGTTGACTTCTGCTCCCTCAATAAATGAAAGGAGAAACTTCTACTTGTGTGGCGTCTCGCATTGGGCAACTTGGATTTTGGAATTTGCAAGCGGCGTGCCTAGCCGCTGAGACGCTCTGCCGCGATAATAGCGGACCATGGCTCCGGACCCCTGGGGCCATGTGGAAGTGGTAGTTCCACTATTGCGGGACTTTTAATGCATGACGGCGTTGTTTTGTTCCTCCATGCAACCCACCAAGGGGAATGATATACATGCACGCAGTTTAACAGCACCGACTGTGGAAATAACGGACTACCTTACCTAGAAGGCAACTTACCAATGAAACTACAAAGACGGGATATTAAAGGTCAAGTTCAATCAGCTATAAACGACGCGCATGGCCAGTGAGCAAGGGCGTGTTGCCCGAAACCGGTATGGCAATCTGTGTTGGGGGAATGAACACGTTGACTCCTGCTCCCTCAATAAATGAAAGGAGAAACTTCTACTTGTGTGGCGTCTCGCATTGGGCAACTTGGATTTTGGAATTTGCAGGCGGCGTGCCTAGCCGCTGACACGCTCTGCCGCGATAATAGCGGACCACGGCTCCGGACCCCTGGGGCAATGTGGAAGTGGCACTTCCACTATTGCGGGACTTTTAATGCATGACAGCGTTGTTTTGTTCCTCCATGCAACCCACCAAGGGGAATGATATACATGCATGCAGTTTAACAGCACCCACTGTGGAAATAACGAACTACCTTACCCAGAAGGCAACTTACCAATGAAACTACAAAGACGGGATATTAAAGGTCAAGTTCAATCAGCTGTAAACGACGCGCATGGCCAGTGAGCAAGGGCGTGTTGCCTGAAACCGGTATGGCAATCTGTGTTGGGGGAATGAACACGTTGACTCCTGCTCCCTCAGTAAATGAAAGGAGAAACTTCTACTTGTGTGGCGTCTCGCATTGGGCAACTTGGATTTTGGAATTTGCAAGCGGCGTGCCTAGCCGCTGACACGCTCTGCCGCGATAATAGCGGACCACGGCTACGGACCCCTGGGGCCATGTGGAAGTGGCACTTCCACTATTGCGGGACTTTTAATGCATGACGGAGTTGTTTTGTTCCTCCATGCAACCCACCAAGGGGAATGATATACATGCACACAGTTTAACAGCATCCACTGTGGAAATAACGAACTACCTTACCCAGAAGGCAACTTACCAATGAAACTACAAAGACGGGATATTAAAGCTCAAGTTCAATCAGCTGTAAACGACGCGCATGGCCAGTGAGCAAGGGCGTGTTGCCCGAAACTGGTATGGCAAGCTGTGTTGGGGGAATGAACACGTTGACTCGTGCTCCCTCAATAAATGAAAGGAGAAACTTCTACTTCTGTGGCGTCTCGCATTGGGCAACTTGGATTTTGGAATTTGCAAGTGGCGTGCCTAGCCGCTGAGACGCTCTGCCGCGATAATAGCGGACCACGGCTCTGGATCAGTGGGGCCATGTGGAAGTGGCAGTTCCACTATTGCGGGACTTTTAATGCATGACGGCGTTGTTTTGTTCCTCCATGCAACCCACCAAGGGGAATGATATACATGCACGCAGTTTCACAGCACCCACTGTGGAAATAACGAACTACCTTATCCAGAAGGCAACTTACCAATGAAACTACAAAGACGGGATATTAAAGGTCAAGTTCAATCAGCTGTAAACGACACGCATGGCCAGTGAGCAAGGGCGTGTTGCCCGAAACCGGTATGGCAATCTGTGTTGGGGGAATGAACACGTTGACTCCAGCTCCCTCAATAAATGAAAGGCGAAACTTCTACTTGTGTGGCGTCTCGCATTGGGCAACTTGGATTTTGCAAGCGGCGTGCCTAGCCGCTGAGACGCTCTGCCGCCATAATAGCGGACCACGACTCCGGACCACCGGGGCCATGTGGAAGTGGCAGTTCCACTATTGCGGGACTTTTAATGCATGACGGCGTTGTTTTGTTCCTCCATGCAACCCACCAAGGGGAATGATATACATGCACACAGTTTAACAGTACCCACTGTGGAAATAACAAACTACCTTACCCAGAAGGCAACTTACCAATGAAACTACAAAGACGGGATATTAAAGATCAAGTTCAATCAGCTGTAAACAACGTGCATGGCCAGTGAGCAAGGGCGTGTTGCCCGAAACCGGTATGGTAAGCTCTGTTGGGGGAATGAACACGTTGACTCCTGCTCCCTCAATAAATGAAAGGAGAAACTTCTACTTGTGTGGCATCTCGCATTGGGCAACTTGGATTTTGGAATTTGCAAGCGGCGTGCCTAGCCTCTGAGACGCTCTGCCGCGATAATAGCGGACCATGGCTCCGGACCTCTGGGGCCATGTGGAAGTGGCAGTTCCACTATTGCGGGAGTTTTAATGCATGACGGCGTTGTTTTGTTCCTCCATGCAACCCACCAAGGGGAATGATATACATGCACGCAGTTTAACAGCACCCACTGTGGAAATAACGAACTACCTTACCCAGAAGGGAACTTACCAATGAAACTACAAAGATGGGATATTAAAAGTCAAGTTCAATCAGCTGTAAACGACGCGCATGGCCAGTGAGCAAGGGCGTGTTGCCTGAAACCGGTATGGCAATCTGTGTTGGGGGAATGAACACGTTGACTCCTGCTCCCTCAATAAATGAAAGGAGAAACTTCTACTTGTGTGGCGTCTCGCATTTTGCAACTTGGATTTTGGAATTTGCAAGCGGTGTGCCTAGCCGCTGAGACGCTCTGCCGCGATAATAGCGGACCACGGCTCCGGACCCCTGGGGCCATGTGGAAGTGGCAGTTCCACTATTGCGGGACTTTTAATGCATGACGGCGTTGTTTTGTTCCTCCATGCAACCCACCAACTGGAATGATATACATGCACGCAGTTTAACAGCACCCACTGTGGAAATAACGAACTACCTTACCCAGAAGGCAACTTACCAATGAAACTACAAAGACGGGATATTAAAGGTCAAGTTCAATCGGCTGTAAACGACGCGCATAGCCAGTGAGCAAGGGCGTGTTGCCCGAAACCGGTATGGCAATCTGTGTTGGGGGAATGAACACGTTGACTTCTGCTCCCTCAATAAATGAAAGGAGAAACTTCTACTTGTGTGGCGTCTCGCATTGGGCAACTTGGATTTTGGAATTTGCAAGCGGCGTGCCTAGCCGCTGAGACGCTCTGCCGCAATAATAGCGGCACGGCTCCGGACCCCTGGGGCCATGTGGAAGTGGCAGTTCCACTATTGCGGGACTTTTAATGCATGACGGCGTTGTTTTGTTCCTCCATGCAACCCACCAAGGGGAATGATATACATGCATGCTGAACAGCACCCACTGTGGAAATAACGAACTACCTTACCCAGAAGGCAACTTACCAATGAAACTACAAAGACGGGATATTAAAGGTCAAGTTCAATCAGCTGTAAACGACGCGCATGGCCAGTGAGCAAGGGCGTGTTGCCCGAAACCGGTATGGCAATCTGTGTTGGGGGAATGAACACGTTGACTTCTGCTCCCTCAATAAATGAAAGGAGAAACTTCTACTTGTGTGGCGTCTCGCATTGGGCAACTTGGATTTTGGAATTTGCAAGCGGCGTGCCTAGCCGCTGAGACGCTCTGCCACGATAATAGCGGACCATGGCTCCGGACCCCTGGGGCCATGTGGAAGTGGTAGTTCCACTATTGCGGGACTTTTAATGCATGACGGCGTTGTTTTGTTCCTCCATGCAACCCACCAAGGGGAATGATATACATGCACGCAGTTTAACAGCACCGACTGTGGAAATAACGGACTACCTTACCTAGAAGGCAACTTACCAATGAAACTACAAAGACGGGATATTAAAGGTCAAGTTCAATCAGCTATAAACGACGCGCATGGCCAGTGAGCAAGGGCGTGTTGCCCGAAACCGGTATGGCAATCTGTGTTGGGGGAATGAACACGTTGACTCCTGCTCCCTCAATAAATGAAAGGAGAAACTTCTACTTGTGTGGCGTCTCGCATTGGGCAACTTGGATTTTGGAATTTGCAGGCGGCGTGCCTAGCCGCTGACACGCTCTGCCGCGATAATAGCGGACCACGGCTCCGGACCCCTGGGGCAATGTGGAAGTGGCACTTCCACTATTGCGGGACTTTTAATGCATGACAGCGTTGTTTTGTTCCTCCATGCAACCCACCAAGGGGAATGATATACATGCATGCAGTTTAACAGCACCCACTGTGGAAATAACGAACTACCTTACCCAGAAGGCAACTTACCAATGAAACTACAAAGACGGGATATTAAAGGTCAAGTTCAATCAGCTGTAAACGACGCGCATGGCCAGTGAGCAAGGGCGTGTTGCCCGAAACCGGTATGGCAATCTGTGTTGGGGGAATGAACACGTTGACTCCTGCTCCCTCAGTAAATGAAAGGAGAAACTTCTACTTGTGTGGCATCTCGCATTGGGCAACTTGGATTTTGGAATTTGCAAGCGGCGTGCCTAGCCGCTGACACGCTCTGCCGCGATAATAGCGGACCACGGCTACGGACCCCTGGGGCCATGTGGAAGTGGCACTTCCACTATTGCGGGACTTTTAATGCATGACGGCGTTGTTTTGTTCCTCCATGCAACCCACCAAGGGGAATGATATACATGCACGCAGTTTAACAGCACCCACTGTGGAAATAACGAACTACCTTACCCAGAAGGCAACTTACCAATGAAACTACAAAGACGGGATATTAAAGGTCAAGTTCAATCAGCTGTAAACGACGCGCATGGCCAGTGAGCAAGGGCGTGTTGCCCGAAACCGGTATGGCAATCTGTGTTGGGGGAATGAACACATTGACTCCTGCTCCCTCAATAAATGAAAGGAGAAACTTCTACTTGTGTGGCGTCTCGCATTGGGCAACTTGGATTTTGGAATTTGCAAGCGGCGTGCCTAGCCACTGAGACGCTCTGCCGCGATAATAGCGGACCACGGCTCCGGACCCCTGGGGCCATGTGGAAGTGGCAGTTCCACTATTGCGGGACTTTTAATGCATGACGGCGTTGTTTTGTTCCTCCATGCAACCCACCAAGGGGAATGATAGACATGCACGCAGTTTAACAGCACCCACTGTGGAAACTAACGAACTACCTTACCCAGAAGGCAACTTACCAAGGAAACTACAAAGACGGGATATTAAAGGTCTAGTTCAATCAGCTGTAAACGACGCGTATGGCCAGTGAGCAAGGGCGTGTTGCCCGAAACGGGTATGGCAATCTGTGTTGGGGGAATGAACATGTTGACTCCTGCTCCCTCAATAAATGAAAGGAGAAACTTCTACTTGTGTAGCGTCTCGCATTGGGCAACTTGGATTTTGGAATTTGCAAGCGGCGTGCCTAGCCGCTGAGATGCTCTGCCGCGATAATAGTGGACCACGGCTCCGGACCCCTGGGGCCATGTGGAAGTGGCAGTTCCACTATTGCGGGACTTTTAATGCACGACGGCGTTGTTTTGTTCCTCCATGCAACCCACCAAGGAGAATGATATACATGCACGCAGTTTAACAGCACCCACTGTGGAAATAACGAACTACTTTACCCAGAAGGCAACTTACCAATGAAACTACAAAGACGTGATATTAAAGGTCAAGTTCAATCAGCTGTAAACGATGCGCATGGCCAGTGAGCAAGGGCGTGTTGCCCGAAACCGGTATGGCAATCTGTGTTGGGGGAATGAACACGTTGACTCCTGCTCCCTCAATAAATGAAAGGAGAAACTTCACTTGTGTGGCGTCTCGCATTGGGCAACTTGGATTTTGGAATTTGCAAGCGGCGTGCCTAGCCGCTGAGACGCTCTGCCGCGATAATAGCGGACCACGGCTCCGGACCCCTGGGGCCATGTGGAAGTGGCAGTTCCACTATTGCGGGACTTTTAATGCATGACGGCGTTGTTTTGTTCCTCCATGCAACCCACCAACTGGAATGATATACATGCACGCAGTTTAACAGCACCCACTGTGGAAATAATGAACTACCTTACCCAGAAGGCAACTTACCAATGAAACTACAAAGATGGGATATTAAAGGTCAAGTTCAATCAGCTGTAAACGACGCGCATGGCCAGTGAGCAAGGGCGTGTTGCCCGAAACCGGTATGGCAAGCTGTGTTGGGGGAATGAACACGTTGACTCCTGCTCCCTCAATAAATGAAAGGAGAAACTTCTACTTCTGTGGCGTCTCGCATTGGGCAACTTGGATTTTGGAATTTGCAAGTGGCGTGCCTAGCCGCTGAGACGCTCTGCCGCGATAATAGCGGACCACGGCTCCGGACCAGTGGGGCCATGTGGAAGTGGCAGTTCCCCTACTGCGGGACTTTTAATGCATGACGGCGTTGTTTTGTTCCTCCATGCAACCCACCAAGGGGAATGATATACATGCACGCAGTATCACAGCACCCACTGTGGAAATAACGAACTACCTTACCCAGAAGGCAACTTACCATTGAGACTACAAAGACGGGATATTAAAGGTCAAGTTCAATCAGCTGTAAACGACACGCATGGCCAGTGAGCAAGGGCGTGTTGCCCAAAACCGGTATGGCAATCTGTGTTGGGGGAATGAACACGTTGACTCCTGCTCCCTCAATAAATGAAAGGCGAAACTTCTACTTGTGTGGCGTCTCGCATTGGGCAACTTGGATTTTGCAAGCGGCGTGCCTAGCCGCTGAGACGCTCTGCCGCCATAATAGCGGACCACGACTCCGGACCACTGGGGCCATGTGGAAGTGGCAGTTCCACTATTGCGGGACTTTTAATGCATGACGGCGTTGTTTTGTTCCTCCATGCAACCCACCAAGGGGAATGATATACATGCACACAGTTTAACAGTACCCACTGTGGAAATAACAAACTACCTTACCCAGAAGGCAACTTACCAATGAAACTACAAAGACGGGATTTTAAAGGTCAAGTTCAATCAGCTGTAAACAACGCGCATGGCCAGTGAGCAAGGGCGTGTTGCCCGAAACCGGTATGGCAAGCTGTGTTGGGGGAATGAACACGTTGACTCCTGCTCCCTCAATAAATGAAAGGAGAAACTTCTACTTGTGTGGCGTCTCGCATTGTGCAACTTGGATTTTGGAATTTGCAAGCGGCGTGCCTAGCCTCTGAGACACTCTGCCGCGATAATAGCGGACCATGGCTCCGGACCTCTGGGGCCATGTGGAAGTGGCAGTTCCACTATTGCGGGAGTTTTAATGCATGACGGCGTTGTTTTGTTCCTCCATGCAACCCACCAAGGGGAATGATATACATGCACGCAGTTTAACAGCACCCACTGTGGAAATAACGAACTACCTTACCAAGAAGGGAACTTACCAATGAAACTACAAAGATGGGATATTAAAAGTCAAGTTCAATCAGCTGTAAACGACGCGCATGGCCAGTGAGCAAGGGCGTGTTGTCTGAAACCGGTATGGCAATCTGTGTTGGGGGAATGAACACGTTGACTCCTGCTCCCTCAATAAATGAAAGGAGAAACTTCTACTTGTGTGGCGTCTCGCATTTTGCAACTTGGATTTTGGAATTTGCAAGCGGTGTGCCTAGCCGCTGAGACGCTCTGCCGCGATAATAGCGGACCACGGCTCCGGACCCCTGGGGCCATGTGGAAGTGGCAGTTCCACTATTGCGGGACTTTTAATGCATGACGGCGTTGTTTTGTTCCTCCATGCAACCCACCAACTGGAATGATATACATGCACGCAGTTTAACAGCACCCACTGTGGAAATAACGAACTACCTTACCCAGAAGGCAACTTACCAATGAAACTACAAAGACGGGATATTAAAGGTCAAGTTCAATCAGCTGTAAACGACGCGCATAGCCAGTGAGCAAGGGCGTGTTGCCCGAAACCGGTATGGCAATCTGTGTTGGGGGAATGAACACGTTGACTTCTGCTCCCTCAATAAATGAAAGGAGAAACTTCTACTTGTGTGGCGTCTCGCATTGGGCAACTTGGATTTTGGAATTTGCAAGCGGCGTGCCTAGCCGCTGAGACGCTCTGCCGCAATAATAGCGGCACGGCTCTGGACCCCTGGGGCCATGTGGAAGTGGCAGTTCCACTATTGCGGGACTTTTAATGCATGACGGCGTTGTTTTGTTCCTCCATGCAACCCACCAAGGGGAATGATATACATGCAGGCAGAACAGCACCCACTGTGGAAATAACGAACTACCTTACCCAGAAGGCAACTTACCAATGAAACTACAAAGACGGGATATTAAAGGTCAAGTTCAATCAGCTGTAAACGACGCGCATGGCCAGTGAGCAAGGGCGTGTTGCCTGAAACCGGTATGGCAATCTGTGTTGGGGGAATGAACACGTTGACTCCTGCTCCCTCAATAAATGAAAGGAGAAACTTCTACTTGTGTGGCGTCTCGCATTGGGCAACTTGGATTTTGGAATTTGCAAGCGGCGTGCCTAGCCACTGAGACGCTTTGCCGCGATAATAGCGGACCACGGCTCCGGACCCCTGGGGCCATGTGGTAGTGGCAGTTCCACTATTGCGGGATGTTTAATGCATGACGGCGTTGTTTTGTTCCTCCATGCAACCCACCAAGGGGAATGATATACATGCACGCAGTTTAACAGCACCCACTGTGGAAATAACAAACTACCTTACCCAGAAGGCAACTTACCAATGAAACTACAAAGACGGGATATTAAAGGTCAAGTTCAATCAGCTGTAAACCACGCGCATGGCCAGTGAGCAAGGGCGTGTTGTCCGAAACCGGTATCGCAATCTGTGTTGGGGGAATGAACACGTTGACTCCTGCTCCCTCAATAAATGAAAGGAGAAACTTCTACTTGTGTGGCGTCTCGCATTTTGCAACTTGGATTTTGGAATTTGCAAGCGGCGTGCCTAGCCGCTGAGACGCTCTGCCGCGATAATAGCAGACCACGGCTCCGGACCCCTGGGGCCATGTGGAAGTGGCAGTTCCACTATTGCAGGACTTTTAATGCAGGACGGCGTTGTTTTGTTCCTCCATGCAACCCACCAACTGGAATGATATACATGCACGCAGTTTAACAGCACCCACTGTGGAAATAACGAACTACCTTACCCAGAAGGCAACTTACCAATGAAACTACAAAGACGGGATATTAAAGGTCAAGTTCAATCAGCTGTAAACGACGCGCATGGCCAGTGAGCAAGGGCGTGTTGCCCGAAACCGGTATGGCAATCTGTGTTGGGGGAATGAACACGTTGACTTCTGCTCCCTCAATAAATGAAAGGAGAAACTTCTACTTGTGTGGCGTCTCGCATTGGGCAACTTGGATTTTGGAATTTGCAAGGGGCGTGCCTAGCCGCTGAGACGCTCTGCCGCGATAATAGCGGACCACGACTCCGGACCCCTGGGGCCATGTGGAAGTGGCAGTTCCAATATTGCGGGACTTTTAATGCATGACGGCGTTGTTTTGTTCCTCCATGCAACCCACCAAGGGAAATGATATACATGCACACAGTTTAACAGCACCCACTGTGGAAATAACGAACTACCTTACCCAGAAGGCATCTTACCAATGAAACTACAAAGACGGGATATTAAAGGTCAAGTTCAATCAGCTGTAAACAACGCGCATGGCCAGTGAGAAAGGGCGTGTTGCCCGAAACCGGTATGGCAATCTGTGTTGGGGGAATGAACACGTTCACGCCTGCTCCCTCAATAAATGAAAGGAGAAACTTCTACTTGTGTGGCGTCTCGCATTGGGCAACTTGGATTTTGCAAGCGGCGTGCCTAGCCGCTGAGACGCTCTGCCGCGATAATAGCGGACCACGGCTCCGGACCCCTGGGGCCATGTGGAAGTGGCAGTTCCACTATTGCGGGACTTTTAATGCATGACGGCGTTGTTTTGTTCCTCCATGCAACCCACCAAGGGGAATGATATACATGCACACAGTTTAACAGCATCCACTGTGGAAATAACGAAGTACCTTACCCGGAAGGCAACTTACCAATGAAACTACAAAGACGGGATATTAAAGATCAAGTTCAATCAGCTGTAAACAACGCGCATGGCCAGTGAGCAAGGGCGTGTTGCCCGAAACCGGTATGGTAAGCTGTGTTGGGGAAATGAACACGTTGACTCCTGCTCCCTCAATAAATGAAAGGAGAAACTTCTACTTGTGTGGCATCTCGCATTGGGCAACTTGGATTTTGGAATTTGCAAGCGGCGTGCCTAGCCTCTGAGACGCTCTGCCTCGATAATAGCGGACTATGGCTCCGGACCTCTGGGGCCATGTGGAAGTGGCAGTTCCACTATTGCGGGAGTTTTAATGCATGACGGCGTTGTTTTGTTCC
This sequence comes from Triturus cristatus, assembly GCF_964204655.1. Lineage (NCBI taxonomy): Eukaryota > Metazoa > Chordata > Amphibia > Caudata > Salamandridae > Triturus > Triturus cristatus. The sequence continues at coordinate 196,792,917 of NC_140579.1, forward strand.
TCCATGCAACCCACCAAGGGGAATGATATACATGCACGCAGTTTAACAGCACCCACTGTGGAAATAACAAACTACCTTACCCAGAAGGCAACTTACCAATGAAACTACAAAGACGGGATATTAAAGGTCAAGTTCAATCAGCTGTAAACCACGCGCATGGCCAGTGAGCAAGGGCGTGTTGTCCGAAACCGGTATCGCAATCTGTGTTGGGGGAATGAACACGTTGACTCCTGCTCCCTCAATAAATGAAAGGAGAAACTTCTACTTGTGTGGCGTCTCGCATTTTGCAACTTGGATTTTGGAATTTGCAAGCGGCGTGCCTAGCCGCTGAGAGGCTCTGCCGCGATAATAGCAGACCACGGCTCCGGACCCCTGGGGCCATGTGGAAGTGGCAGTTCCACTATTGCGGGACTTTTAATGCAGGACGGCGTTGTTTTGTTCCTCCATGCAACCCACCAACTGGAATGATATACATGCACGCAGTTTAACAGCACCCACTGTGGAAATAACAAACTACCTTACCCAGAAGGCAACTTACCAATGAAACTACAAAGACGGGATATTAAAGGTCAAGTTCAATCAGCTGTAAACGACGCGCATGGCCAGTGAGCAAGGGCGTGTTGCCCGAAACCGGTATGGCAATCTGTGTTGGGGGAATGAACACGTTGACTTCTGCTCCCTCAATAAATGAAAGGAGAAACTTCTACTTGTGTGGCGTCTCGCATTGGGCAACTTGGATTTTGGAATTTGCAAGGGGCGTGCCTAGCCGCTGAGACGCTCTGCCACAATAATAGCGGACCACGGCTCCGGTCCCCTGGGGCCATGTGGAAGTGGCAGTTCCACTATTGCAGGACTTTTAATGCATGACGGCGTTGTTTTGTTCCTCCATGCAACCCACCATGGGGAATGATATACATGCACGCAGTTTAACAGCACCCACTGTGGAAATAACGAACTACCTTACCCAGAAGGCAACTTACCAATGAAACTACAAAGACGGGATATTAAAGGTCAAGTTCTGTGGAAATATGGATTTTTCTGGTCAGTTATGTCCCCTATCTTGGACCCCAACGGTTCTATGTGCATGTTACAAGTACATGTATGTTTCCTCCAGTTCCAGTTATGAAGACGCAAATACATGTGCGTCCACCGTCAACATGTCCTCTGTCAGATCCGCCATGAATAGGCCGGATATTCCATTCCTAAATATGAAAGGCCACCGGCTTTATATGGTTCACTTATGCCATTTTACAGTCCAGGCAAGTAGGCCCTGATTCTGTCATCAAACTCTTCTTGCCTTCTGCCTCTGAAAGCTCCAGTCTGAGCCTGCATCTGTGACCATGAACTTTGTCTCATTCTCTGCGCGGCTCACGAAGCCTGACATCAGCCTATTCTCTGCCAAGAACTGTATTTCACCTTCGAATTATCTGCTTCACTCCTTAGCCGATGCATTCCTGTCTAGCAAATTAAGTAAACATTCTTCCAGCTACTGAGCAAAGGCTCGGCTTCTCTGTCCTCATGCAAGTAATTCATAGCCCCGTTACCATGGAAAATTACTACCCCCTCGCATTTAGTGTAGACACTTAGACGCTTGTACACGCACGCACCGTCAGTATAGAATAGATTCTGTTCGAGAGTCCTTCTTTTATGGATAACATAGTTCTTTAAACATAGGATGTTAGATATGATTTGGGATTAGGTTGACTTGACCCCCCAGACTTCTTGTCTCCACATGTAGAGCTAAATGTCAAGTCCCCTTCACCCCCTAGTTACACGTCAATTACACGTCATGTTGCTGCGCGCGCATCTATGCCAAGTATTATCTTATAGATCCACCTATATGTGACATCATAACCAATTATGTTCCTTTTTACTCCTTATTACACCCATTTTTTGGTTACGCAGATAAATCGTCATTTTCCTTATCAATTGTTACGCCTATTGCATTCGCTTCATTGTAATGTATGATCTATAAAAGTCATTTCATGTCAATAATGTATGTACTTCACTTCCTGAACCCCCGTGGTGATGGAACTTGGAGCAACCGATTATAATCGATCACTGGAATAAAGCCCATTCCGAACCTCTAATACCACGGATTCTGCCTCTCATTTTACTGAGCTATTTTATTATGTTTCTGTATCAAATTAAGTCCCGGTAAAGGAATTTTATTTACCACATGAATGGCGCCCGAATAGGGACACTTTCTCATCTCACGCGCCGGCGGTGAGTTGCAGGCCCGGTCTCCTGCCACAGCTGGACGGACAATAACGCGTACCAGCAGGATTTCCTGTAGCTCCCTCCGGTCAAGCGGGGGCGACTGAGACTGCGATCAACACCCAGACGAGGCGGTGAGAAGTGCGAAGTATCCCGACCAGAGCCTAGCTGAGAGAGCAAGATCCGAGGTATACAGAGACCCACCAGTTCGAAGTCAAGCCCAGTGTCCGACGAGTCGAGTCGAGTCCAGTCCGGTTCAAGTTCAAGTTACCGAGGCCTTCCGTTTCCGAAGCTACCCGGTGAGTACCATTACTGGGGAGGCATTTCTGACGTGCACATAGGTTGTGCCGGTCAAGACGGGTTTGGGTACACAAATCCGGTCTGCACTGTTTTAGCAGTGTATCTGTACTGTTTAGCAGTATATCAAGTATTCCGAAGTATCTAGTTATTGTCAAGAATTAAGCTTGGTGATTAGTTATGCAGACGATCATCATTGTTGTTTCAGTTAAAGGTTTAATGTTTAATGTTTAATGTGTTTAAAAACGTCCTGCATATTGTGGTATGAATGGTTGTTCATTATTGTGCTTTTGTATTAAATGTGTTCAAGATTAAGTATCGGATCAGTTGCCAATATGCCGCTCTTTTCGAAATTAAGACAGATCACTACTAGAAAAGGGGTTCTCGAAGAAGCCGTCCCTATTCCTCCTAGGGATACTCCAGGGCACTTTATGTATCATAAACATGGCTTAGACGCTATATTATTTCTTGATTTATGGGTAGATTACACCAAGGAATTACCAGAAAGTCAGAGGTGGCCCACAGCGGGAACCTGGGATGCAGAGTGCATCATGAAAGTCGAGGAAGAGTTATGGAAAAGGAAAGTCAGACAGTCACAGAAAGATGCCGTTGAGTTATGGCGTAAAGAATCTCATAGACGTATGGAAAAAGCACGTAGACAGGAAGAAAAGAATAAAGAGAGTTCAAATAAAGTTCGAGAAAATCTATTAATTGAGGAAGGTATCCGAGTGAAATCAGAACAAGTGGATAGGCAAAGAAATGCCCTTATGAATGGTATGTATCCCCTTCTGGCCGAAGGATTACCTAAGGCTACTCCAGAGATACCGAAAGACTTGCCACCTCCATTATTCCCAATAAAGGTACATCCTAAGGGGCATCCTAGAACCGCAGAAGATGTTTTTCTTTCCTCATATTTAGATGACGCAGCTCCCGAGTATGCTAATTCCGCCCCGCATAGACCGCATACCAGGGAGGTCCAACGCCAAGATCCAGTACCCGTATCCCTACAGCAACAGATCGTGTCACAAGTTCCGGCAAGCACATCTGTTTCTGCATCTGTTCCTACAGCTACTTCTATAGCTGTGTCCACACCTGTAGTTGCTGTGTCACGTTCGACGAATCCTTTCACACCCGACACCCCAGATGGGGCCACGGGAGGTGCTACCAATATTTTTTCTACGCCACCCAGAATAAATAAACTTACTTTTCAAGAGTCAGCTCATTCACGTACACCCAAACTCATAAATGCCCGTACGCTTAAGGAACTTCTTGTAGATTGTAGATATGACCCTGTGCCCGGCAAAGAGGACGAAATGACCCTGGCATCCTTGCGTATCAGACGAGCCGCAGAGTATTTAGGGAAGTTACCAGGAATGACTGCGCATCTAGATAAAATATACCATTTTGTCCAAACAGGGCGAGATCCAGAATGTATTAACAGAGCTATGGAATACCAGAAAGTGGAGATACAGGGGGAACTGTTACGTTTCCTCATAAATTGTGTGATCAGAAATCAAGACCGACCGGGGGTAGACCCGGAAGCAATGCAAATTCTTACCAGATGGAGCCAGAATATATCAGAAGGTAGACATGATAAGAAAAATTGTATAATAGCCATGTGCCGAAAGATCCGTAAAGAAATAGAACGCCTACACGAAGAAAGATTAGAGGTAGACGAGTTCGAACAAAGCGAGGAAGAAGGGTCAGGACTGCCCGCGAGACAGTCGGACACCATAGCCTATGTAGGTAGAGGAAGATCTTGTAATAGTAATAGATGTCTTACTGACTCGATACGTCCGATATGTCCAGATAATAACAGGAATTTCCAAATACCTATAATTAATATAAGGTCTAACGAGCATTCGTTCCAAACCGCCGACAAACTACTCCGAGAACGAAGGGGTTATCATTTTCTCGATTCTATGGATGAACAAGATTTAGCCAGGGCAGCTGTCCATTGGGTGGACAGTCCCGGAAAATATAGTGATGATACAGTAGTACGCACATTTTTGAATCTCACCCCAGATGAACAGAGGTTAGTTGGGATTTATATGATTCAACAACTCATTATACTATATCGGAGTCAGCGTTCGGACCCTGGTCCCTTACCTGACATATTGACTGAATTGCTTATGAATAAATGGAGAGGTGCAGGTACTAAATTAATTAAAGAAATTCTAGAATCAAGAAAGCAGTATATTCTTTTTGTATGCGCAGAGCATGTCTCATTGCCCGTCAAGGAAAGAACCACGTATCACATGGATAGACAGAATCCCTTACGAGAAGTGCACCCAATAAAAGGCGAGGACAATGAGTTTAAGCGCGTATTTGTATATACGCCCATATCAAAAATAGAATTGTTACAAATGAAGAAAGTGGTACCCAGTCATGACAAAGACCCAGCGGGTTTTCACCGAGAAATTAAAGACATGTTACTCATGGGAGAGTATACCTATCCCGACATTATGACAATATTAAAGGTATTGATGCCTGCTGGTATTTATGAGAAACTCAAGGAAAAAGAGTGGGAGGTAGGAGACCAAAAGATAGAATGGTCAGTGTTAGAAGCGGAAGAAAAGGCCCGAACTGCAGGAGCAGGACTTGGGGATAAAACTAAAGCACTACCAAGTTTACTAGTACAGGTACTGCCACGTTTATTAACTACGAAAAAGGAAGATTGGGGTACAATTTCAGCCTGTAAACAGAAGCAAGATGAAGACACTAGTGATTACTATGCCCGATTTGAAAACTGTTTTGGTATAAATAGTGGCATAAAAGCAAGTAGCGAATCATACCCACATCTGTTTGTAACAAAATTAGTAGAAAATGCCCTGCCCCCAGTAAAGAATAGAGTATTAAAATTCGAGAGTACCTGGCAAGGTAACACTCCATCTCAAATGTTACAAATGTTACAGTACCATCACAATAGAATTAGAGAGGAACAAGAACATGAACACAGACGCATGAAAGACACGAAAATGAAAATGCTAGTTTCCCAGACAGTTCCAGCTGAAGGACATAAAAAGGGTATGACACATTCCGATTCAGCAGGACCTGTAAAAGGGACATGCAACTATTGTAAAAAGCCAGGTCATTACGTACACGACTGTCCAGTTTTAAAACATAATATCGCCATAGGTAAAACACAAGAAAGATCACGGCCACTCAGACAAGATCAGAATGAACAAGGAGCTCTGCAGCATGCCCAGGCCATGCCAGCCGCACAACAGCCAATACAGTTTGTGCCAGCTGCACCACCGTTGCCTGTTGCTGCCACACAGACAACAACACGACAAATGTATCAGACCGCACAGTATGAATATCCTGAGTATCAGCGTTACGCATGAACTAGCCTAGAGAGGGAAGTTGACTTACCCCTTATTGAAATACCTGTAGATCAAGAAGGACCTTATGTACATAGTGAATTATTAGGCCAAGATAGAAAATTTTTACTCGATACAGGGGCAAGTCGAACAACTATAAAACGTAGTGAAGTTCCAGGGGCACCCCTCTCAGGCTCACAGAATATTTCCCTTGGTTTTTCAGGAAAACCTATTGTTAATGAAGTATCACAGCCTCTTCCACTTACGATAGGACCTCTGACCCGAACTACAGATTTATTGCTTACTAAATCATGTCCAGAAAATCTGTTAGGAATAAAAACACTGAAAGCTCTAGGAGCCATAATATGTTGTTCTCCGGAAGGAGTAAGGTTGTTTTTACGTGATTTTAAAGGTCACTATGTGTCTAGAGACATGGATCCCCGACTGCAGACTTTACCTACACATCTATGGGCACAAGGCCCTACTGATGTTGGTTGCATGAATATTACACCATATCGAGTCACATTAAAGGCAGGAGTGGTGCTACCACGAATGCGACAATACAAGTTACCACCAGATGCTGTAGTGGCTTTACTACAAATCATTGACGAGCTCATTGCCCAAGGAGTAGTTGTGGAAACAGACTCCAATGTATGTAATTCACCGATAATTCCGATTCTTAAACGAACAGATCCAAAGGCCCCGCCAGTATATCGATTGGTTATTGATCTGCGCGAATTAAACAAGTGCATTGTGCCACAATTCCCTGTGGTCCCAGATATCTCGTCATTACTGACAGCCATTGATTCCGAAGCAACATTCTTTACTGTAATTGATCTCAAGAATGCTTTCTTCAGTGTCCCAATAGATCCGGAGAGCCAATATTTGTTCGGATTTAGTTTAAATGGACGTAGCTTTAAATTCTCACGCGCACCTCAAGGATTTACAGAAAGCCCCAGCATCTATAGCCAAGCACTGAAACGAGAACTAGATAGTATCCACATGCCAGTTAACACTGCTCTGCTCCAATACGTCGATGATCTGCTGATCACCGCAAGAAGCGAACCGGAATGTGAAAAAGCATCACTGGCAGTTTTACAATTTCTAGCCGAAAAGGGGCACAAGGTGTCCCCTTCTAAGCTGCAATTCTGTGTCCAGCGAGTTATTTATCTTGGACACTCGCTGTCCAAGGAGGGAAGGCAGCTTACACCGGACCGCATTCAGTTAATAGCTAACATGCCAATACCCAAGACGCAAAAGGAGGTGCGGGCTTTCATAGGCCTCACTTCATATTGTAGGCAGTGGATCCCTCAGTATGCATTTCTAGCAAAACCACTCATTCAGTTGACAACACAGGAGGCAGCCACATCGACTGTTCTCCCTTGGACTCAGGAACATACACAAGCTTTTGAAAGCCTAAAGAAAGCTTTATGTCAAGCACCTGTTTTAGCAACGCCATGTTACAGAAAACAGTTTACACTTTTTGTTACAGAACGCGAAGGTACTGCCTTGTCAGTACTCACACAGGAACAAGCAGGAGCACACAAACCATGTGCTTATTTTTCTAGTACATTAGATCCTGTAGCTCAGGCTTTGCCTGCATGCCTAAAATCAGTGGCAGCGACAGCTTTAGCAATCAGACAAAGCGATGCCATAGTGTTAGGACATCCATTGACAGTTCAAGTACCACACGCAGTAGAGGTTCTTGTAAATAGAACGCAAACACAACACTTGACTATAGCGCGACTTACAGGGTACGAACTTACATTGTTTCAGCCACATATAGAAATCAGACGCTGTAACACATTGAATCCTGCCACACTTTTGCCAGTAACCGGAACAGACCCACTAGCTCATGACTGTATTGAAGTTATTACTATAACGACAAAACCCAGACAAGACTTAACCGATGTTCCATTGTCAGATCCAGACCTGACGTTGTATGTAGATGGTTCATGTATGAGAATAAGTACAGGAGAGTTAGTGGCTGCTTACGCAGTCACCACAGATACTAAAGTCATTGAAACTAATCGTATAAATACTTTGTCAGCTCAAGCCGCAGAGCTCATCGCTCTGACACAAGCCTGTATTCAAGCCACAAATAAAAAAGTCAACATATACACTGATTCACGTTATGCATTCGGAGTTGTACATGACTTCGGCGTGCTGTGGCGAGAGAGAGGTTATTTAACTTCCCACGGTGCCCACATTCAGCACGGACCCCTCATTCATGCCTTATTAGATGCAATACATCTACCCACGGCAATATCAATTATGAAATGTAAAGCTCATACGAAAGTTACTGATATCATTTCCCAAGGCAATGATCTAGCCGACAGAACAGCTAAACAGACTGCTCAAACTCAAACATCCGACATGACAAAGACAATAGTCCCGATGCCGACACATTGCATGACAGTTAAAGATCCTACTCTTGACGTAATTGACATACAGACACATGCTACACCAGACGAAATAAAGAAATGGACTGAATTAGGAGGGATCCAAACGGACCAAGGATGGATGATGAAGGAAAAGTCTGTATGGTTCCTTCCTGATTCAATGGTCCAAGTTATAATTAACACTATACATAGTCCAGCACATCTAGGAGAAAAAGCTATGCTAGACAGCATTCAACACATTTGGTTCAATAAACATTTACGAGCAGCAGCCAAACAAAAGGTCCGTACCTGTATGATCTGTTGCCAGTTCAACCCAGGAAAAAGCGTTCCCGTAGAACAGGGTGGATTTCATCCTCCTGATCACCCTTTTGAAGTGCTCCAGATGGATTATATCCAGATGGAACGATGTCGAGGATTCAGATATGTTCTCGTAGTTGTCTGCGCTCTGTCCCGTTGGACGGAGGCATACCCGGTTTCAGATTACACTGCCCCGACTACTGCCAAACAGTTGGTTCGAGAATTCTTCCCACGATACGGTTTACCACGTGTTGTCTACTCAGATAACGGCCAGCCGTTCTCATCCGAATTAATGAAACATGTTTCACTTCTGTTAGGATATCAGTGGAAATTCCACTGTGTCCGACACCCCGAGGCAGCAGGTCTCGTAGAAAGACATAACCAGATACTGAAAATCAGATTGTCCAAAATATGCAGAGAGAAAGGTGTCGACTGGGTAGTAGCGTTACCAGTTGCACTCTTTTACATGAGAATGGTAGCACACTCTCGAACAGGGCTATCCCCGTATGAGGTGATCTTCGGCAGACCACCAAATATGTGGGGGACGCCTGTACCACGCAAAATAACTGATGTTGACTGTAATATGCTGACAGATTACTTGGCTTCCTTGATGTCTGCACTACAATCTTGTCGTTCACAGGTAGCTGCAGCCTTTCCCGACAACACGGAGGTGAAACCCCATGACGTAGTTCCGGGTGATCTCGTATTTGTGAGAAATTTCGACCGAAAGACTCAGCTGGAGCCCAGGTGGAAGACACCCAAGTTGGTTCTGCTCACTACAAGGACAGCCGTGAAGATCGAGGGCCGCAAGGGCTGGATTCATTCAAGTCATATCAAGAAATTTCATGGACTATCCTCGGATATAGACATTGTGCCCTGCACTCCCTCACAGACTGATTCAAAACTTCCTTTGGTTGAAAAGACTAAAACCGAACTCTATAAAGTAAAATTGAGGCCTAGAACGTCAGACAATTTGATTGTTTAAGTCCTCTCCAAGGTGAAGCGGTTGAATTTGTCTCTGACATGTATCCTCTAGACCTGAATCATGGACAGTCGCGGAAAATGTTGAAACGACAGGCGTATTGTAAATCACTGCGTAGCCACTGCATAGTGACATTATTAATCTTGTTTTTCTTGAGTCTTTTAATAATTACTGCAAGTATATTGCTGCACATATATTACCCTATTTCTAGACATGTTTATAATGTTACTGCTGAACATTCTTTTAGTGACCTACCGCCGCATGAATTGTCTTATAGACTTGCGCTGCGCAATAACACTTTCATTAGTATGTTACATCATTCCCATCAGACTAGTAATGCCACCAATTGTTGGGTGTGTGGTCGGCTCCCTCCCTATCAGAATTATGAAGGAGTCCTGCCATTCTTTCCACACCCGTTTACACATAATGGCTCCTGTGGAGCATGGTTTAGTTTAATCAATTCCATAGACTCAGACACAGCAGTTTACCAAGATCATTGGGTATGGGGAAATCTGAACCTAGTTTTATTCAAAGTCTGTTATCCTGACAAGGAGGGTCGCCCCAAAAGAACAGGAACTGATCTAGAAAATGAAGTATATGGATTAGGTAATTTTACACCTAATCTCATGATTCTAAATGTCGAATCCGAAGTTGAACTAGTCTTACCCACCATGTCAGTATTCCCAGCGAAGGGTGAATTGTGTGTAAGAAAGGTTGGTTCCATACATATGGGCCATAGTAAATGCACTACTATAGTAGAATTCAGTGATCAAGGCAAATCTTCATTTAGAGCTTATCGCCACTCCTACTTTATATGTGGTCAGACTGCATATATGCGTCTACCTCTAGATTGGGATGGTACCTGCTACATTGCATTTCTTTTGCCACCTGTTTTCCTAGCTCCTCCTGATTATTACAGAAATATTCGTTTAGTACACAACAGAGAGCGGAGAGATCTCCCAATTGTCGATTACACTGAAACAGCATGGGAAAAATACACAGATTTCAATAAAGGCATCTTTCCTTATATAGGTACTGTTACTAATAGTAAACTGATACGTAGATTAACTAGAACCCTTGAAGCAGTAGTGAATGAAACTATTTCCGCCCTAGGCAATTTAACAGAAGAGCAGTCTGCTATGCGGATTGTTGTGCTTCAAAATCGTCTTGTCCTTGACGTCATCCTGGCTGATAGGGGCGGAGCTTGTAGGGTCATCGGATCAAGCTGCTGCGTATTCATACCAGAAAATTCGCCATCAGTATATAAAGCCATAACTCGCCTTCATAAGATTGTAAACCAGATACACCAGAACCCAGGCACTTGGACTTGGTCCAGTTGGTTTTGGAGTGTGATATCAGCCTGGGGATGGAGAGTTCTATCCTTCCTAGGTATTGGCCTTCTCATACTATTCAGTTGCTGTCTATGTCTACAATGTGGACCAGCGATCTGTGGTCTGTGTGCCACATCGTGCATTCCACATCAAGATTTTCATTCAAGATCCCGGAAGAAGAAAGAAGAACAAATGATGCTATATGAACAGATCAATGGATTAATGAAGATTGATATCTCTTAACGGGCAAGTAGGGGACAAGGAGGGAATGTGGAAATATGGATTTTTCTGGTCAGTTATGTCCCCTATCTTGGACCCCAACGGTTCTATGTGCATGTTACAAGTACATGTATGTTTCCTCCAGTTCCAGTTATGAAGACGCAAATACATGTGCGTCCACCGTCAACATGTCCTCTGTCAGATCCGCCATGAATAGGCCGGATATTCCATTCCTAAATATGAAAGGCCACCGGCTTTATATGGTTCACTTATGCCATTTTACAGTCCAGGCAAGTAGGCCCTGATTCTGTCATCAAACTCTTCTTGCCTTCTGCCTCTGAAAGCTCCAGTCTGAGCCTGCATCTGTGACCATGAACTTTGTCTCATTCTCTGCGCGGCTCACGAAGCCTGACATCAGCCTATTCTCTGCCAAGAACTGTATTTCACCTTCGAATTATCTGCTTCACTCCTTAGCCGATGCATTCCTGTCTAGCAAATTAAGTAAACATTCTTCCAGCTACTGAGCAAAGGCTCGGCTTCTCTGTCCTCATGCAAGTAATTCATAGCCCCGTTACCATGGAAAATTACTACCCCCTCGCATTTAGTGTAGACACTTAGACGCTTGTACACGCACGCACCGTCAGTATAGAATAGATTCTGTTCGAGAGTCCTTCTTTTATGGATAACATAGTTCTTTAAACATAGGATGTTAGATATGATTTGGGATTAGGTTGACTTGACCCCCCAGACTTCTTGTCTCCACATGTAGAGCTAAATGTCAAGTCCCCTTCACCCCCTAGTTACACGTCAATTACACGTCATGTTGCTGCGCGCGCATCTATGCCAAGTTTTATCTTATAGATCCACCTATATGTGACATCATAACCAATTATGTTCCTTTTTACTCCTTATTACACCCATTTTTTGGTTACGCAGATAAATCGTCATTTTCCTTATCAATTGTTACGCCTATTGCATTCGCTTCATTGTAATGTATGATCTATAAAAGTCATTTCATGTCAATAATGTATGTACTTCACTTCCTGAACCCCCGTGGTGATGGAACTTGGAGCAACCGATTATAATCGATCACTGGAATAAAGCCCATTCCGAACCTCTAATACCACGGATTCTGCCTCTCATTTTACTGAGCTATTTTATTATGTTTCTGTATCAAATTAAGTCCCGGTAAAGGAAATTTATTTACCACAGTTCAATCAGCTGTAAACGACGCGCATGGCCAGTGAGCAAGGGCGTGTTGCCCGAAACCGGTATCGCAATCTGTGTTGGGGGAATGAACACGTTGACTCCTGCTCCCTCAATAAATGAAAGGAGAAACTTCTACTTGTGTGGCGTCTCGCATTGGGCAACTTGGATTTTGCAAGCGGCGAGCGTAGCCGCTGAGACGCTCTGCCGCGATAATAGCGGACCACGACTCCGGACCCCTGGGGCCATGTGGAAGTGGCAGTTCCACTATTGCGGGACTTTTAATGCATGACGGTGTTGTTTTGTTCCTCCATGCAACCCACCAAGGGGAATGATATACATGCACACAGTTTAACAGCACCCACTGTGGAAATAACGAACTACCTTACCCAGAAGGCAACTTACCAATGAAACTACAAAGACGGGATATTAAAGGTCAAGTTCAATCAGCTGTAAACAACGCGCATGGCCAGTGAGAAAGGGCGTGTTGCCCGAAACCGGTATGGCAATCTGTGTTGGGGGAATGAACACGTTCACGCCTGCTCCCTCAATAAATGAAAGGAGAAACTTCTACTTGTGTGGCGTCTCGCATTGGGCAACTTGGATTTTGCAAGCGGCGTGCCTAGCCGCTGAGACGCTCTGCCGCGATAATAGCGGACCACGGCTCCGGACCCCTGGGGCCATGTGGAAGTGGCAGTTCCACTATTGCGGGACTTTTAATGCATGACAGAGTTGTTTTGTTCCTCCATGCAACCCACCAAGGGGAATGATATACATGCACACAGTTTAACAGCATCCACTGTGGAAATAACGAACTACCTTACCCAGAAGGCAACTTACCAATGAAACTACAAAGACGGGATATTAAAGCTCAAGTTCAATCAGCTGTAAACGACGCGCATGGCCAGTGAGCAAGGGCGTGTTGCCCGAAACTGGTATGGCAAGCTGTGTTGGGGGAATGAACACGTTGACTCGTGCTCCCTCAATAAATGAAAGGAGAAACTTCTACTTCTGTGGCGTCTCGCATTGGGCAACTTGGATTTTGGAATTTGCAAGTGGCGTGCCTAGCCGCTGAGACGCTCTGCCGCGATAATAGCGGACCACGGCTCTGGATCAGTGGGGCCATGTGGAAGTGGCAGTTCCACTATTGCGGGACTTTTAATGCATGACGGCGTTGTTTTGTTCCTCCATGCAACCCACCAACTGGAATGATATACATGCACGCAGTTTAACAGCACCCACTGTGGAAATAACGAACTACCTTACCCAGAAGGCAACTTACCAATGAAACTACAAAGACGGGATATTAAAGCTCAAGTTCAATCAGCTGTAAACGACACGCATGGCCAGTGAGCAAGGGCGTGTTGCCCGAAACCGGTATGGCAATCTGTGTTGGGGGAATGAACACGTTGACTCCAGCTCCCTCAATAAATGAAAGGCGAAACTTCTACTTGTGTGGCGTCTCGCATTGGGCAACTTGGATTTTGCAAGCGGCGTGCCTAGCCGCTGAGACGCTCTGCCGCCATAATAGCGGACCACGACTCCGGACCACCGGGGCCATGTGGAAGTGGCAGTTCCACTATTGCGGGACTTTTAATGCATGACGGCGTTGTTATGTTCCTCCATGCAACCCACCAAGGGGAATGATATACATGCACACAGTTTAACAGTACCCACTGTGGAAATAACAAACTACCTTACCCAGAAGGCAACTTACCAATGAAACTACAAAGACGGGATATTAAAGATCAAGTTCAATCAGCTGTAAACAACGCGCATGGCCAGTGAGCAAGGGCGTGTTGCCCGAAACCGGTATGGTAAGCTGTGTTGGGGGAATGAACACGTTGACTCCTGCTCCCTCAATAAATGAAAGGAGAAACTTCTACTTGTGTGGCATCTCGCATTGGGCAACTTGGATTTTGGAATTTGCAAGCGGCGTGCCTAGCCTCTGAGACGCTCTGCCGCGATAATAGCGGACCATGGCTCCGGACCTCTGGGGCCATGTGGAAGTGGCAGTTCCACTATTGCGGGAGTTTTAATGCATGACGGCGTTGTTTTGTTCCTCCATGCAACCCACCAAGGGGAATGATATACATGCACGCAGTTTAACAGCACCCACTGTGGAAATAACGAACTACCTTACCCAGAATGGAACTTACCAATGAAACTACAAAGATGGGATATTAAAAGTCAAGTTCAATCAGCTGTAAACGACGCGCATGGCCAGTGAGCAAGGGCGTGTTGCCTGAAACCGGTATGGCAATCTGTGTTGGGGGAATGAACACGTTGACTCCTGCTCCCTCAATAAATGAAAGGAGAAACTTCTACTTGTGTGGCGTCTCGCATTTTGCAACTTGGATTTTGGAATTTGCAAGCGGTGTGCCTAGCCGCTGAGACGCTCTGCCGCGATAATAGCGGACCACGGCTCCGGACCCCTGGGGCCATGTGGAAGTGGCAGTTCCACTATTGCGGGACTTTTAATGCATGACGGCGTTGTTTTGTTCCTCCATGCAACCCACCAAGGGGAATGATATACATGCACACAGTTTAACAGCACCCACTGTGGAAATAACGAACTACCTTACCCAGAAGGCAACTTACCAATGAAACTACAAAGACGGGATATTAAAGGTCAAGTTCAATCAGCTGTAAACAACGCGCATGGCCAGTGAGAAAGGGCGTGTTGCCCGAAACCGGTATGGCAATCTGTGTTGGGGGAATGAACACGTTCACGCCTGCTCCCTCAATAAATGAAAGGAGAAACTTCTACTTGTGTGGCGTCTCGCATTGGGCAACTTGGATTTTGCAAGCGGCGTGCCTAGCCGCTGAGACGCTCTGCCGCGATAATAGCGGACCACGGCTCCGGACCCCTGGGGCCATGTGGAAGTGGCAGTTCCACTATTGCGGGACTTTTAATGCATGACGGAGTTGTTTTGTTCCTCCATGCAACCCACCAAGGGGAATGATATACATGCACACAGTTTAACAGCATCCACTGTGGAAATAACGAACTACCTTACCCAGAAGGCAACTTACCAATGAAACTACAAAGACGGGATATTAAAGCTCAAGTTCAATCAGCTGTAAACGACGCGCATGGCCAGTGAGCAAGGGCGTGTTGCCCGAAACTGGTATGGCAAGCTGTGTTGGGGGAATGAACACGTTGACTCGTGCTCCCTCAATAAATGAAAGGAGAAACTTCTACTTCTGTGGCGTCTCGCATTGGGCAACTTGGATTTTGGAATTTGCAAGTGGCGTGCCTAGCCGCTGAGACGCTCTGCCGCGATAATAGCGGACCACGGCTCTGGATCAGTGGGGCCATGTGGAAGTGGCAGTTCCACTATTGCGGGACTTTTAATGCATGACGGCGTTGTTTTGTTCCTCCATGCAACCCACCAACTGGAATGATATACATGCACGCAGTTTAACAGCACCCACTGTGGAAATAACGAACTACCTTACCCAGAAGGCAACTTACCAATGAAACTACAAAGACGGGATATTAAAGCTCAAGTTCAATCAGCTGTAAACGACACGCATGGCCAGTGAGCAAGGGCGTGTTGCCCGAAACCGGTATGGCAATCTGTGTTGGGGGAATGAACACGTTGACTCCAGCTCCCTCAATAAATGAAAGGCGAAACTTCTACTTGTGTGGCGTCTCGCATTGGGCAACTTGGATTTTGCAAGCGGCGTGCCTAGCCGCTGAGACGCTCTGCCGCCATAATAGCGGACCACGACTCCGGACCACCGGGGCCATGTGGAAGTGGCAGTTCCACTATTGCGGGACTTTTAATGCATGACGGCGTTGTTATGTTCCTCCATGCAACCCACCAAGGGGAATGATATACATGCACACAGTTTAACAGTACCCACTGTGGAAATAACAAACCACTTACCCAGAAGGCAACTTACCAATGAAACTACAAAGACGGGATATTAAAGATCAAGTTCAATCAGC
The DNA here is from genome assembly GCF_964204655.1 of Triturus cristatus. NCBI lineage: Eukaryota > Metazoa > Chordata > Amphibia > Caudata > Salamandridae > Triturus > Triturus cristatus. The sequence continues at coordinate 196,809,149 of NC_140579.1, forward strand.
TGTAAACAACGCGCATGGCCAGTGAGCAAGGGCGTGTTGCCCGAAACCGGTATGGTAAGCTGTGTTGGGGGAATGAACACGTTGACTCCTGCTCCCTCAATAAATGAAAGGAGAAACTTCTACTTGTGTGGCATCTCGCATTGGGCAACTTGGATTTTGGAATTTGCAAGCGGCGTGCCTAGCCTCTGAGACGCTCTGCCGCGATAATAGCGGACCATGGCTCCGGACCTCTGGGGCCATGTGGAAGTGGCAGTTCCACTATTGCGGGAGTTTTAATGCATGACGGCGTTGTTTTGTTCCTCCATGCAACCCACCAAGGGGAATGATATACATGCACGCAGTTTAACAGCACCCACTGTGGAAATAACGAACTACCTTACCCAGAATGGAACTTACCAATGAAACTACAAAGATGGGATATTAAAAGTCAAGTTCAATCAGCTGTAAACGACGCGCATGGCCAGTGAGCAAGGGCGTGTTGCCTGAAACCGGTATGGCAATCTGTGTTGGGGGAATGAACACGTTGACTCCTGCTCCCTCAATAAATGAAAGGAGAAACTTCTACTTGTGTGGCGTCTCGCATTTTGCAACTTGGATTTTGGAATTTGCAAGCGGTGTGCCTAGCCGCTGAGACGCTCTGCCGCGATAATAGCGGACCACGGCTCCGGACCCCTGGGGCCATGTGGAAGTGGCAGTTCCACTATTGCGGGACTTTTAATGCATGACGGCGTTGTTTTGTTCCTCCATGCAACCCACCAACTGGAATGATATACATGCACGCAGTTTAACAGCACCCACTGTGGAAATAACGAACTACCTTACCCAGAAGGCAACTTACCAATGAAACTACAAAGACGGGATATTAAAGGTCAAGTTCAATCGGCTGTAAACGACGCGCATAGCCAGTGAGCAAGGGCGTGTTGCCCGAAACCGGTATGGCAATCTGTGTTGGGGGAATGAACACGTTGACTTCTGCTCCCTCAATAAATGAAAGGAGAAACTTCTACTTGTGTGGCGTCTCGCATTGGGCAACTTGGATTTTGGAATTTGCAAGCGGCGTGCCTAGCCGCTGAGACGCTCTGCCGCAATAATAGCGGCACGGCTCCGGACCCCTGGGGCCATGTGGAAGTGGCAGTTCCACTATTGCGGGACTTTTAATGCATGACGGCGTTGTTTTGTTCCTCCATGCAACCCACCAAGGGGAATGATATACATGCATGCTGAACAGCACCCACTGTGGAAATAACGAACTACCTTACCCAGAAGGCAACTTACCAATGAAACTACAAAGACGGGATATTAAAGGTCAAGTTCAATCAGCTGTAAACGACGCGCATGGCCAGTGAGCAAGGGCGTGTTGCCCGAAACCGGTATGGCAATCTGTGTTGGGGGAATGAACACGTTGACTCCTGCTCCCTCAATAAATGAAAGGAGAAACTTCTACTTGTGTGGCGTCTCGCATTGGGCAACTTGGATTTTGGAATTTGCAGGCGGCGTGCCTAGCCGCTGACACGCTCTGCCGCGATAATAGCGGACCACGGCTCCGGACCCCTGGGGCAATGTGGAAGTGGCACTTCCACTATTGCGGGACTTTTAATGCATGACAGCGTTGTTTTGTTCCTCCATGCAACCCACCAAGGGGAATGATATACATGCATGCAGTTTAACAGCACCCACTGTGGAAATAACGAACTACCTTACCCAGAAGGCAACTTACCAATGAAACTACAAAGACGGGATATTAAAGGTCAAGTTCAATCAGCTGTAAACGACGCGCATGGCCAGTGAGCAAGGGCGTGTTGCCCGAAACCGGTATGGCAATCTGTGTTGGGGGAATGAACACGTTGACTCCTGCTCCCTCAGTAAATGAAAGGAGAAACTTCTACTTGTGTGGCGTCTCGCATTGGGCAACTTGGATTTTGGAATTTGCAAGCGGCGTGCCTAGCCGCTGACACGCTCTGCCGCGATAATAGCGGACCACGGCTACGGACCCCTGGGGCCATGTGGAAGTGGCACTTCCACTATTGCGGGACTTTTAATGCATGACGGAGTTGTTTTGTTCCTCCATGCAACCCACCAAGGGGAATGATATACATGCACACAGTTTAACAGCATCCACTGTGGAAATAACGAACTACCTTACCCAGAAGGCAACTTACCAATGAAACTACAAAGACGGGATATTAAAGCTCAAGTTCAATCAGCTGTAAACGACGCGCATGGCCAGTGAGCAAGGGCGTGTTGCCCGAAACTGGTATGGCAAGCTGTGTTGGGGGAATGAACACGTTGACTCGTGCTCCCTCAATAAATGAAAGGAGAAACTTCTACTTCTGTGGCGTCTCGCATTGGGCAACTTGGATTTTGGAATTTGCAAGTGGCGTGCCTAGCCGCTGAGACGCTCTGCCGCGATAATAGCGGACCACGGCTCTGGATCAGTGGGGCCATGTGGAAGTGGCAGTTCCACTATTGCGGGACTTTTAATGCATGACGGCGTTGTTTTGTTCCTCCATGCAACCCACCAAGGGGAATGATATACATGCACGCAGTTTCACAGCACCCACTGTGGAAATAACGAACTACCTTATCCAGAAGGCAACTTACCAATGAAACTACAAAGACGGGATATTAAAGGTCAAGTTCAATCAGCTGTAAACGACACGCATGGCCAGTGAGCAAGGGCGTGTTGCCCGAAACCGGTATGGTAAGCTGTGTTGGGGGAATGAACACGTTGACTCCTGCTCCCTCAATAAATGAAAGGAGAAACTTCTACTTGTGTGGCATCTCGCATTGGGCAACTTGGATTTTGGAATTTGCAAGCGGCGTGCCTAGCCTCTGAGACGCTCTGCCGCGATAATAGCGGACCATGGCTCCGGACCTCTGGGGCCATGTGGAAGTGGCAGTTCCACTATTGCGGGAGTTTTAATGCATGACGGCGTTGTTTTGTTCCTCCATGCAACCCACCAAGGGGAATGATATACATGCACGCAGTTTAACAGCACCCACTGTGGAAATAACGAACTACCTTACCCAGAAGGGAACTTACCAATGAAACTACAAAGATGGGATATTAAAAGTCAAGTTCAATCAGCTGTAAACGACGCGCATGGCCAGTGAGCAAGGGCGTGTTGCCTGAAACCGGTATGGCAATCTGTGTTGGGGGAATGAACACGTTGACTCCTGCTCCCTCAATAAATGAAAGGAGAAACTTCTACTTGTGTGGCGTCTCGCATTTTGCAACTTGGATTTTGGAATTTGCAAGCGGTGTGCCTAGCCGCTGAGACGCTCTGCCGCAATAATAGCGGCACGGCTCCGGACCCCTGGGGCCATGTGGAAGTGGCAGTTCCACTATTGCGGGACTTTTAATGCATGACGGCGTTGTTTTGTTCCTCCATGCAACCCACCAAGGGGAATGATATACATGCATGCTGAACAGCACCCACTGTGGAAATAACGAACTACCTTACCCAGAAGGCAACTTACCAATGAAACTACAAAGACGGGATATTAAAGGTCAAGTTCAATCAGCTGTAAACGACGCGCATGGCCAGTGAGCAAGGGCGTGTTGCCCGAAACCGGTATGGCAATCTGTGTTGGGGGAATGAACACGTTGACTTCTGCTCCCTCAATAAATGAAAGGAGAAACTTCTACTTGTGTGGCGTCTCGCATTGGGCAACTTGGATTTTGGAATTTGCAAGCGGCGTGCCTAGCCGCTGAGACGCTCTGCCGCGATAATAGCGGACCATGGCTCCGGACCCCTGGGGCCATGTGGAAGTGGTAGTTCCACTATTGCGGGACTTTTAATGCATGACGGCGTTGTTTTGTTCCTCCATGCAACCCACCAAGGGGAATGATATACATGCACGCAGTTTAACAGCACCGACTGTGGAAATAACGGACTACCTTACCTAGAAGGCAACTTACCAATGAAACTACAATGACGGGATATTAAAGGTCAAGTTCAATCAGCTATAAACGACGCGCATGGCCAGTGAGCAAGGGCGTGTTGCCCGAAACCGGTATGGCAATCTGTGTTGGGGGAATGAACACGTTGACTCCTGCTCCCTCAATAAATGAAAGGAGAAACTTCACTTGTGTGGCGTCTCGCATTGGGCAACTTGGATTTTGGAATTTGCAGGCGGCGTGCCTAGCCGCTGACACGCTCTGCCGCGATAATAGCGGACCACGGCTCCGGACCCCTGGGGCAATGTGGAAGTGGCACTTCCACTATTGCGGGACTTTTAATGCATGACAGCGTTGTTTTGTTCCTCCATGCAACCCACCAAGGGTAATGATATACATGCATGCAGTTTAACAGCACCCACTGTGGAAATAACGAACTACCTTACCCAGAAGGCAACTTACCAATGAAACTACAAAGACGGGATATTAAAGGTCAAGTTCAATCAGCTGTAAACGACGCGCATGGCCAGTGAGCAAGGGCGTGTTGCCCGAAACCGGTATGGCAATCTGTGTTGGGGGAATGAACACGTTGACTCCTGCTCCCTCAGTAAATGAAAGGAGAAACTTCTACTTGTGTGGCGTCTCGCATTGGGCAACTTGGATTTTGGAATTTGCAAGCGGCGTGCCTAGCCGCTGACACGCTCTGCCGCGATAATAGCGGACCACGGCTACGGACCCCTGGGGCCATGTGGAAGTGGCACTTCCACTATTGCGGGACTTTTAATGAATGACGGCGTTGTTTTGTTCCTCCATGCAACCCACCAAGGGGAATGATATACATGCACGCAGTTTAACAGCACCCACTGTGGAAATAACGAACTACCTTACCCAGAAGGCAACTTACCAATGAAACTACAAAGACGGGATATTAAAGGTCAAGTTCAATCAGCTGTAAACGACGCGCATGGCCAGTGAGCAAGGGCGTGTTGCCCGAAACTGGTATGGCAATCTGTGTTGGGGGAATGAACACATTGACTCCTGCTCCCTCAATAAATGAAAGGAGAAACTTCTACTTGTGTGGCGTCTCGCATTGGGCAACTTGGATTTTGGAATTTGCAAGCGGCGTGCCTAGCCACTGAGACGCTCTGCCGCGATAATAGCGGACCACGGCTCCGGACCCCTGGGGCCATGTGGAAGTGGCAGTTCCACTATTGCGGGACTTTTAATGCATGACGGCGTTGTTTTGTTCCTCCATGCAACCCACCAAGGGGAATGATAGACATGCACGCAGTTTAACAGCACCCACTGTGGAAACTAACAAACTACCTTACCCAGAAGGCAACTTACCAAGGAAACTACAAAGACGGGATATTAAAGGTCTAGTTCAATCAGCTGTAAACGACGCGTATGGCCAGTGAGCAAGGGCGTGTTGCCCGAAACCGGTATGGCAATCTGTGTTGGGGGAATGAACATGTTGACTCCTGCTCCCTCAATAAATGAAAGGAGAAACTTCTACTTGTGTAGCGTCTCGCATTGGGCAACTTGGATTTTGGAATTTGCAAGCGGCGTGCCTAGCCGCTGAGATGCTCTGCCGCGATAATAGTGGACCACGGCTCCGGACCCCTGGGGCCATGTGGAAGTGGCAGTTCCACTATTGCGGGACTTTTAATGCACGACGGCGTTGTTTTGTTCCTCCATGCAACCCACCAAGGAGAATGATATACATGCACGCAGTTTAACAGCACCCACTGTGGAAATAACGAACTACCTTACCCAGAAGGCAACTTACCAATGAAACTACAAAGATGGAATATTAAAGGTCAAGTTCAATCAGCTGTAAACGACGCGCATTGCCAGTGAGCAAGGGCGTGTTGCCCGAAACCGGTATGGCAAACTGTGTTGGGGGAATGAACATGTTGATTCCTGCTCCCTCAATAAATGAAAGGAGAAACTTCTACTTGTGTGGCGTCTCGCATTGGGCAACTTGGATTTTGGAATTTGCAAGCTGCGTGCCTAGCCGCTGAGACGCTCTGCAGCGATAATAGCGGACCACGGCTCCGGACCCCTGGGGCCATGTGGAAGGGGCAGTTCCACGATTGCAGACTTTTAATGCATGACGGCGTTGTTTTGTTCCTCCATACAACCCACCAAGGGGAATGATATACATGCACGCAGTTTAACAGCACCCACTGTGGAAATAACAAACTACTTTACCCAGAAGGCAACTTACCAATGAAACTACAAAGACGTGATATTAAAGGTCAAGTTCAATCAGCTGTAAACGATGCGCATGGCCAGTGAGCAAGGGCGTGTTGCCCGAAACCGGTATGGCAATCTGTGTTGGGGGAATGAACACGTTGACTCCTGCTCCCTCAATAAATGAAAGGAGAAACTTCACTTGTGTGGCGTCTCGCATTGGGCAACTTGGATTTTGGAATTTGCAAGCGGCGTGCCTAGCCGCTGAGACGCTCTGCCGCGATAATAGCGGACCACGGCTCCGGACCCCTGGGGCCATGTGGAAGTGGCAGTTCCACTATTGCGGGACTTTTAATGCATGACGGCGTTGTTTTGTTCCTCCATGCAACCCACCAACTGGAATGATATACATGCACGCAGTTTAACAGCACCCACTGTGGAAATAACGAACTACCTTACCCAGAAGGCAACTTACCAATGAAACTACAAAGATGGGATATTAAAGGTCAAGTTCAATCAGCTGTAAACGACGCGCATGGCCAGTGAGCAAGGGCGTGTTGCCCGAAACCGGTATGGCAAGCTGTGTTGGGGGAATGAACACGTTGACTCCTGCTCCCTCAATAAATGAAAGGAGAAACTTCTACTTCTGTGGCGTCTCGCATTGGGCAACTTGGATTTTGGAATTTGCAAGTGGCGTGCCTAGCCGCTGAGACGCTCTGCCGCGATAATAGCGGACCACGGCTCCGGACCAGTGGGGCCATGTGGAAGTGGCAGTTCCCCTACTGCGGGACTTTTAATGCATGACGGCGTTGTTTTGTTCCTCCATGCAACCCACCAAGGGGAATGATATACATGCACGCAGTATCACAGCACCCACTGTGGAAATAACGAACTACCTTACCCAGAAGGCAACTTACCATTGAGACTACAAAGACGGGATATTAAAGGTCAAGTTCAATCAGCTGTAAACGACACGCATGGCCAATGAGCAAGGGCGTGTTGCCCAAAACCGGTATGGCAATCTGTGTTGGGGGAATGAACACGTTGACTCCTGCTCCCTCAATAAATGAAAGGCGAAACTTCTACTTGTGTGGCGTCTCGCATTGGGCAACTTGGATTTTGCAAGCGGCGTGCCTAGCCGCTGAGACGCTCTGCCGCCATAATAGCGGACCACGACTCCGGACCACTGGGGCCATGTGGAAGTGGCAGTTCCACTATTGCGGGACTTTTAATGCATGACGGCGTTGTTTTGTTCCTCCATGCAACCCACCAAGGGGAATGATATACATGCACACAGTTTAACAGTACCCACTGTGGAAATAACAAACTACCTTACCCAGAAGGCAACTTACCAATGAAACTACAAAGACGGGATATTAAAGGTCAAGTTCAATCAGCTGTAAACAACGCGCATGGCCAGTGAGCAAGGGCGTGTTGCCCGAAACCGGTATGGCAAGCTGTGTTGGGGGAATGAACACGTTGACTCCTGCTCCCTCAATAAATGAAAGGAGAAACTTCTACTTGTGTGTCGTCTCGCATTGTGCAACTTGGATTTTGGAATTTGCAAGCGGCGTGCCTAGCCTCTGAGACACTCTGCCGCGATAATAGCGGACCATGGCTCCGGACCTCTGGGGCCATGTGGAAGTGGCAGTTCCACTATTGCGGGAGTTTTAATGCATGACGGCGTTGTTTTGTTCCTCCATGCAACCCACCAAGGGGAATGATATACATGCACGCAGTTTAACAGCACCCACTGTGGAAATAACGAACTACCTTACCCAGAAGGGAACTTACCAATGAAACTACAAAGATGGGATATTAAAAGTCAAGTTCAATCAGCTGTAAACGACGCGCATGGCCAGTGAGCAAGGGCGTGTTGTCTGAAACCGGTATGGCAATCTGTGTTGGGGGAATGAACACTTTGACTCCTGCTCCCTCAATAAATGAAAGGAGAAACTTCTACTTGTGTGGCGTCTCGCATTTTGCAACTTGGATTTTGGAATTTGCAAACGGTGTGCCTAGCCGCTGAGACGCTCTGCCGCGATAATAGCGGACCACGGCTCCGGACCCCTGGGGCCATGTGGAAGTGGCAGTTCCACTATTGCGGGACTTTTAATGCATGACGGCGTTGTTTTGTTCCTCCATGCAACCCACCAACTGGAATGATATACATGCACGCAGTTTAACAGCACCCACTGTGGAAATAACGAACTACCTTACCCAGAAGGCAACTTACCAATGAAACTACAAAGACGGGATATTAAAGGTCAAGTTCAATCAGCTGTAAACGACGCGCATAGCCAGTGAGCAAGGGCGTGTTGCCCGAAACCGGTATGGCAATCTGTGTTGGGGGAATAAACACGTTGACTTCTGCTCCCTCAATAAATGAAAGGAGAAACTTCTACTTGTGTGGCGTCTCGCATTGGGCAACTTGGATTTTGGAATTTGCAAGCGGCGTGCCTAGCCGCTGAGACGCTCTGCCGCAATAATAGCGGCACGGCTCCGGACCCCTGGGGCCATGTGGAAGTGGCAGTTCCACTATTGCGGGACTTTTAATGCATGACGGCGTTGTTTTGTTCCTCCATGCAACCCACCAAGGGGAATGATATACATGCACGCAGAACAGCACCCACTGTGGAAATAACGAACTACCTTACCCAGAAGGCAACTTACCAATGAAACTACAAAGACGGGATATTAAAGGTCAAGTTCAATCAGCTGTAAACGACGCGCATGGCCAGTGAGCAAGGGCGTGTTGCCTGAAACCGGTATGGCAATCTGTGTTGGGGGAATGAACACGTTGACTCCTGCTCCCTCAATAAATGAAAGGAGAAACTTCTACTTGTGTGGCGTCTCGCATTGGGCAACTTGGATTTTGGAATTTGCAAGCGGCGTGCCTAGCCACTGAGACGCTTTGCCGCGATAATAGCGGACCACGGCTCCGGACCCCTGGGGCCATGTGGTAGTGGCAGTTCCACTATTGCAGGACGTTTAATGCATGACGGCGTTGTTTTGTTCCTCCATGCAACCCACCAAGGGGAATGATATACATGCACGCAGTTTAACAGCACCCACTGTGGAAATAACAAACTACCTTACCCAGAAGGCAACTTACCAATGAAACTACAAAGACGGGATATTAAAGGTCAAGTTCAATCAGCTGTAAACCACGCGCATGGCCAGTGAGCAAGGGCGTGTTGTCCGAAACCGGTATCGCAATCTGTGTTGGGGGAATGAACACGTTGACTCCTGCTCCCTCAATAAATGAAAGGAGAAACTTCTACTTGTGTGGCGTCTCGCATTTTGCAACTTGGATTTTGGAATTTGCAAGCGGCGTGCCTAGCCGCTGAGACGCTCTGCCGCGATAATAGCAGACCACGGCTCCGGACCCCTGGGGCCATGTGGAAGTGGCAGTTCCACTATTGCAGGACTTTTAATGCAGGACGGCGTTGTTTTGTTCCTCCATGCAACCCACCAACTGGAATGATATACATGCACGCAGTTTAACAGCACCCACTGTGGAAATAACGAACTACCTTACCCAGAAGGCAACTTACCAATGAAACTACAAAGACGGGATATTAAAGGTCAAGTTCAATCAGCTGTAAACGACGCGCATGGCCAGTGAGCAAGGGCGTGTTGCCCGAAACCGGTATGGCAATCTGTGTTGGGGGAATGAACACGTTGACTTCTGCTCCCTCAATAAATGAAAGGAGAAACTTCTACTTGTGTGGCGTCTCGCATTGGCCAACTTGGATTTTGGAATTTGCAAGGGGCGTGCCTAGCCGCTGAGACGCTCTGCCGCGATAATAGCGGACCACGACTCCGGACCCCTGGGGCCATGTGGAAGTGGCAGTTCCACTATTGCGGGACTTTTAATGCATGACGGCGTTGTTTTGTTCCTCCATGCAACCCACCAAGGGAAATGATATACATGCACACAGTTTAACAGCACCCACTGTGGAAATAACGAACTACCTTACCCAGAAGGCAACTTACCAATGAAACTACAAAGACGGGATATTAAAGGTCAAGTTCAATCAGCTGTAAACAACGCGCATGGCCAGTGAGAAAGGGCGTGTTGCCCGAAACCGGTATGGCAATCTGTGTTGGGGGAATGAACACGTTCACGCCTGCTCCCTCAATAAATGAAAGGAGAAACTTCTACTTGTGTGGCGTCTCGCATTGGGCAACTTGGATTTTGCAAGCGGCGTGCCTAGCCGCTGAGACGCTCTGCCGCGATAATAGCGGACCACGGCTCCGGACCCCTGGGGCCATGTGGAAGTGGCAGTTCCACTATTGCGGGACTTTTAATGCATGACGGCGTTGTTTTGTTCCTCCATGCAACCCACCAAGGGGAATGATATACATGCACACAGTTTAACAGCATCCACTGTGGAAATAACTAAGTACCTTACCCGGAAGGCAACTTACCAATGAAACTACAAAGACGGGATATTAAAGATCAAGTTCAATCAGCTGTAAACAACGCGCATGGCCAGTGAGCAAGGGCGTGTTGCCCGAAACCGGTATGGTAAGCTGTGTTGGGGAAATGAACACGTTGACTCCTGCTCCCTCAATAAATGAAAGGAGAAACTTCTACTTGTGTGGCATCTCGCATTGGGCAACTTGGATTTTGGAATTTGCAAGCGGCGTGCCTAGCCTCTGAGACGCTCTGCCTCGATAATAGCGGACCATGGCTCCGGACCTCTGGGGCCATGTGGAAGTGGCAGTTCCACTATTGCGGGAGTTTTAATGCATGACGGCGTTGTTTTGTTCCTCCATGCAACCCACCAAGGGGAATGATATACATGCACGCAGTTTAACAGCACCCACTGTGGAAATAACGAACTACCTTACCCAGAAGGGAACTTACCAATGAAACTACAAAGATGGGATATTAAAAGTCAAGTTCAATCAGCTGTAAACGACGCGCATGGCCAGTGAGCAAGGGCGTGTTGCCTGAAACCGGTATGGCAATCTGTGTTGGGGGAATGAACACGTTGACTCCTGCTCCCTCAATAAATGAAAGGAGAAACTTCTACTTGTGTGGCGTCTCGCATTTTGCAACTTGGATTTTGGAATTTGCAAGCGGTGTGCCTAGCCGCTGAGACGCTCTGCCGCGATAATAGCGGACCACGGCTCCGGACCCCTGGGGCCATGTGGAAGTGGCAGTTCCACTATTGCGCGACTTTTAATGCATGACGGCGTTGTTTTGTTCCTCCATGCAACCCACCAACTGGAATGATATACATGCACGCAGTTTAACAGCACCCACTGTGGAAATAACGAACTACCTTACCCAGAAGGCAACTTACCAATGAAACTACAAAGACGGGATATTAAAGGTCAAGTTTAATCGGCTGTAAACGACGCGCATAGCCAGTGAGCAAGGGCGTGTTGCCCGAAACCGGTATGGCAATCTGTGTTGGGGGAATGAACACGTTGACTTCTGCTCCCTCAATAAATGAAAGGAGAAACTTCTACTTGTGTGGCGTCTCGCATTGGGCAACTTGGATTTTGGAATTTGCAAGCGGCGTGCCTAGCCGCTGAGACGCTCTGCCGCAATAATAGCGGCACGGCTCCGGACCCCTGGGGCCATGTGGAAGTGGCAGTTCCACTATTGCGGGACTTTTAATGCATGACGGCGTTGTTTTGTTCCTCCATGCAACCCACCAAGGGGAATGATATACATGCATGCTGAACAGCACCCACTGTGGAAATAACGAACTACCTTACCCAGAAGGCAACTTACCAATGAAACTACAAAGACGGGATATTAAAGGTCAAGTTCAATCAGCTGTAAACGACGCGCATGGCCAGTGAGCAAGGGCGTGTTGCCCGAAACCGGTATGGCAATCTGTGTTGGGGGAATGAACACGTTGACTTCTGCTCCCTCAATAAATGAAAGGAGAAACTTCTACTTGTGTGGCGTCTCGCATTGGGCAACTTGGATTTTGGAATTTGCAAGCGGCGTGCCTAGCCGCTGAGACGCTCTGCCGCGATAATAGCGGACCATGGCTCCGGACCCCTGGGGCCATGTGGAAGTGGTAGTTCCACTATTGCGGGACTTTTAATGCATGACGGCGTTGTTTTGTTCCTCCATGCAACCCACCAAGGGGAATGATATACATGCACGCAGTTTAACAGCACCGACTGTGGAAATAACGGACTACCTTACCTAGAAGGCAACTTACCAATGAAACTACAAAGACGGGATATTAAAGGTCAAGTTCAATCAGCTATAAACGACGCGCATGGCCAGTGAGCAAGGGCGTGTTGCCCGAAACCGGTATGGCAATCTGTGTTGGGGGAATGAACACGTTGACTCCTGCTCCCTCAATAAATGAAAGGAGAAACTTCTACTTGTGTGGCGTCTCGGATTGGGCAACTTGGATTTTGGAATTTGCAGGCGGCGTGCCTAGCCGCTGACACGCTCTGCCGCGATAATAGCGGACCACGGCTCCGGACCCCTGCGGCAATGTGGAAGTGGCACTTCCACTATTGCGGGACTTTTAATGCATGACAGCGTTGTTTTGTTCCTCCATGCAACCCACCAAGGGGAATGATATACATGCATGCAGTTTAACAGCACCCACTGTGGAAATAACGAACTACCTTACCCAGAAGGCAACTTACCAATGAAACTACAAAGACGGGATATTAAAGGTCAAGTTCAATCAGCTGTAAACGACGCGCATGGCCAGTGAGCAAGGGCGTGTTGCCCGAAACCGGTATGGCAATCTGTGTTGGGGGAATGAACACGTTGACTCCTGCTCCCTCAGTAAATGAAAGGAGAAACTTCTACTTGTGTGGCGTCTCGCATTGGGCAACTTGGATTTTGGAATTTGCAAGCGGCGTGCCTAGCCGCTGACACGCTCTGCCGCGATAATAGCGGACCACGGCTACGGACCCCTGGGGCCATGTGGAAGTGGCACTTCCACTATTGCGGGACTTTTAATGCATGATGGCGTTGTTTTGTTCCTCCATGCAACCCACCAAGGGGAATGATATACATGCACGCAGTTTAACAGCACCCACTGTGGAAATAACGAACTACCTTACCCAGAAGGCAACTTACCAATGAAACTACAAAGACGGGATATTAAAGGTCAAGTTCAATCAGCTGTAAACGACGCGCATGGCCAGTGAGCAAGGGCGTGTTGCCCGAAACCGGTATGGCAATCTGTGTTGGGGGAATGAACACATTGACTCCTGCTCCCTCAATAAATGAAAGGAGAAACTTCTACTTGTGTGGCGTCTCGCATTGGGCAACTTGGATTTTGGAATTTGCAAGCGGCGTGCCTAGCCACTGAGACGCTCTGCCGCGATAATAGCGGACCACGGCTCCGGACCCCTGGGGCCATGTGGAAGTGGCAGTTCCACTATTGCGGGACTTTTAATGCATGACGGCGTTGTTTTGTTCCTCCATGCAACCCACCAAGGGGAATGATAGACATGCACGCAGTTTAACAGCACCCACTGTGGAAACTAACGAACTACCTTACCCAGAAGGCAACTTACCAATGAAACTACAAAGACGGGATATTAAAGGTCTAGTTCAATCAGCTGTAAACGACGCGTATGGCCAGTGAGCAAGGGCGTGTTGCCCGAAACCGGTATGGCAATCTGTGTTGGGGGAATGAACATGTTGACTCCTGCTCCCTCAATAAATGAAAGGAGAAACTTCTTATTGTGTAGCGTCTCGCATTGGGCAACTTGGATTTTGGAATTTGCAAGCGGCGTGCCTAGCCGCTGAGATGCTCTGCCGCGATAATAGTGGACCACGGCTCCGGACCCCTGGGGCCATGTGGAAGTGGCAGTTCCACTATTGCGGGACTTTTAATGCACGACTGCGTTGTTTTGTTCCTCCATGCAACCCACCAAGGAGAATGATATACATGCACGCAGTTTAACAGCACCCACTGTGGAAATAACAAACTACTTTATCCAGAAGGCAACTTACCAATGAAACTACAAAGACGTGATATTAAAGGTCAAGTTCAATCAGCTGTAAACGACGCGTATGGCCAGTGAGCAAGGGCGTGTTGCCCGAAACCGGTATGGCAATCTGTGTTGGGGGAATGAACATGTTGATTCCTGCTCCCTCAATAAATGAAAGGAGAAACTTCTACTTGTGTGGCGTCTCGCATTGGGCAACTTGGATTTTGGAATTTGCAAGCTGCGTGCCTAGCCGCTGAGACGCTCTGCAGCGATAATAGCGGACCACGGCTCCGGACCCCTGGGGCCATGTGGAAGGGGCAGTTCCACGATTGCGGACTTTTAATGCATGACGGCGTTGTTTTGTTCCTCCATGCAACCCACCAAGGGGAATGATATACATGCACGCAGTTTAACAGCACCCACTGTGGAAATAACAAACTACTTTATCCAGAAGGCAACTTACCAATGAAACTACAAAGACGTGATATTAAAGGTCAAGTTCAATCAGCTGTAAACGATGCGCATGGCCAGTGAGCAAGGGCGTGTTGCCCGAAACCGGTATGGCAATCTGTGTTGGGGGAATGAACACGTTGACTCCTGCTCCCTCAATAAATGAAAGGAGATACTTCACTTGTGAGGCGTCTCGCATTGGGCAACTTGGATTTTGGAATTTGCAAGCGGCGTGCCTAGCCGCTGAGACGCTCTGCCGCGATAATAGCGGACCACGGCTCCGGACCCCTGGGGCCATGTGGAAGTGGCAGTTCCACTATTGCGGGACTTTTAATGCATGACGGCGTTGTTTTGTTCCTCCATGCAACCCACCAACTGGAATGATATACATGCACGCAGTTTAACAGCACCCACTGTGGAAATAACGAACTACCTTACCCAGAAGGCAACTTACCATTGAGACTACAAAGACGGGATATTAAAGGTCAAGTTCAATCAGCTGTAAACGACACGCATGGCCAGTGAGCAAGGGCGTGTTGCCCAAAACCGGTATGGCAATCTGTGTTGGGGGAATGAACACGTTGACTCCTGCTCCCTCAATAAATGAAAGGCGAAACTTCTACTTGTGTGGCGTCTCGCATTGGGCAACTTGGATTTTGCAAGCGGCGTGCCTAGCCGCTGAGACGCTCTGCCGCCATAATAGCGGACCACGACTCCGGACCACTGGGGCCATGTGGAAGTGGCAGTTCCACTATTGCGGGACTTTTAATGCATGACGGCGTTGTTTTGTTCCTCCATGCAACCCACCAAGGGGAATGATATACATGCACACAGTTTAACAGTACCCACTGTGGAAATAACAAACTACCTTACCCAGAAGGCAACTTACCAATGAAACTACAAAGACGGGATATTAAAGGTCAAGTTCAATCAGCTGTAAACAACGCGCATGGCCAGTGAGCAAGGGCGTGTTGCCCGAAACCGGTATGGCAAGCTGTGTTGGGGGAATGAACACGTTGACTCCTGCTCCCTCAATAAATGAAAGGAGAAACTTCTACTTGTGTGGCGTCTCGCATTGTGCAACTTGGATTTTGGAATTTGCAAGCGGCGTGCCTAGCCTCTGAGACGCTCTGCCGCGATAATAGCGGACCATGGCTCCGGACCTCTGGGGCCATGTGGAAGTGGCAGTTCCACTATTGCGGGAGTTTTAATGCATGACGGCGTTGTTTTGTTCCTCCATGCAACCCACCAAGGGGAATGATATACATGCACGCAGTTTAACAGCACCCACTGTGGAAATAACGAACTACCTTACCCAGAAGGGAACTTACCAATGAAACTACAAAGATGGGATATTAAAAGTCAAGTTCAATCAGCTGTAAACGACGCGCATGGCCAGTGAGCAAGGGCGTGTTGTCTGAAACCGGTATGGCAATCTGTGTTGGGGGAATGAACACGTTGACTCCTGCTCCCTCAATAAATGAAAGGAGAAACTTCTACTTGTGTGGCGTCTCGCATTTTGCAACTTGGATTTTGGAATTTGCAAGCGGTGTGCCTAGCCGCTGAGACGCTCTGCCGCGATAATAGCGGACCACGGCTCCGGACCCCTGGGGCCATGTGGAAGTGGCAGTTCCACTATTGCGGGACTTTTAATGCATGACGGCGTTGTTTTGTTCCTCCATGCAACCCACCAACTGGAATGATATACATGCACGCAGTTTAACAGCACCCACTGTGGAAATAACGAACTACCTTACCCAGAAGGCAACTTACCAATGAAACTACAAAGACGGGATATTAAAGGTCAAGTTCAATCAGCTGTAAACGACGCGCATAGCCAGTGAGCAAGGGCGTGTTGCCCGAAACCGGTATGGCAATCTGTGTTGGGGGAATGAACACGTTGACTTCTGCTCCCTCAATAAATGAAAGGAGAAACTTCTACTTGTGTGGCGTCTCGCATTGGGCAACTTGGATTTTGGAATTTGCAAGCGGCGTGCCTAGCCGCTGAGACGCTCTGCCGCAATAATAGCGGCACGGCTCCGGACCCCTGGGGCCATGTGGAAGTGGCAGTTCCACTATTGCGGGACTTTTAATGCATGACGGCGTTGTTTTGTTCCTCCATGCAACCCACCAAGGGGAATGATATACATGCACGCAGAACAGCACCCACTGTGGAAATAACGAACTACCTTACCCAGAAGGTAACTTACCAATGAAACTACAAAGACGGGATATTAAAGGTCAAGTTCAATCAGCTGTAAACGACGCGCATGGCCAGTGAGCAAGGGCGTGTTGCCTGAAACCGGTATGGCAATCTGTGTTGGGGGAATAAACACGTTGACTCCTGCTCCCTCAATAAATGAAAGGAGAAACTTCTACTTGTGTGGCGTCTCGCATTGGGCAACTTGGATTTTGGAATTTGCAAGCGGCGTGCCTAGCCACTGAGACGCTTTGCCGCGATAATAGCGGACCACGGCTCCGGACCCCTGGGGCCATGTGGTAGTGGCAGTTCCACTATTGCGGGACGTTTAATGCATGACGGCGTTGTTTTGTTCCTCCATGCAACCCACCAAGGGGAATGATATACATGCACGCAGTTTAACAGCACCCACTGTGGAAATAACAAACTACCTTACCCAGAAGGCAACTTACCAATGAAACTACAAAGACGGGATATTAAAGGTCAAGTTCAATCAGCTGTAAACCACGCGCATGGCCAGTGAGCAAGGGCGTGTTGTCCGAAACCGGTATCGCAATCTGTGTTGGGGGAATGAACACGTTGACTCCTGCTCCCTCAATAAATGAAAGGAGAAACTTCTACTTGTGTGGCGTCTCGCATTTTGCAACTTGGATTTTGGAATTTGCAAGCGGCGTGCCTAGCCGCTGAGACGCTCTGCCGCGATAATAGCAGACCACGGCTCCGGACCCCTGGGGCCATGTGGAAGTGGCAGTTCCACTATTGCAGGACTTTTAATGCAGGACGGCGTTGTTTTGTTCCTCCATGCAACCCACCAACTGGAATGATATACATGCACGCAGTTTAACAGCACCCACTGTGGAAATAACGAACTACCTTACCCAGAAGGCAACTTACCAATGAAACTACAAAGACGGGATATTAAAGGTCAAGTTCAATCAGCTGTAAACGACGCGCATGGCCAGTGAGCAAGGGCGTGTTGCCCGAAACCGGTATGGCAATCTGTGTTGGGGGAATGAACACGTTGACTTCTGCTCCCTCAATAAATGAAAGGAGAAACTTCTACTTGTGTGGCGTCTCGCATTGGGCAACTTGGATTTTGGAATTTGCAAGGGGCGTGCCTAGCCGCTGAGACGCTCTGCCGCGATAATAGCGGACCACGACTCCGGACCCCTGGGGCCATGTGGAAGTGGCAGTTCCACTATTGCGGGACTTTTAATGCATGACGGCGTTGTTTTGTTCCTCCATGCAACCCACCAAGGGAAATGATATACATGCACACAGTTTAACAGCACCCACTGTGGAAATAACGAACTACCTTACCCAGAAGGCAACTTACCAATGAAACTACAAAGACGGGATATTAAAGGTCAAGTTCAATCAGCTGTAAACAACGCGCATGGCCAGTGAGAAAGGGCGTGTTGCCCGAAACCGGTATGGCAATCTGTGTTGGGGGAATGAACACGTTCACGCCTGCTCCCTCAATAAATGAAAGGAGAAACTTCTACTTGTGTGGCGTCTCGCATTGGGCAACTTGGATTTTGCAAGCGGCGTGCCTAGCCGCTGAGACGCTCTGCCGCGATAATAGCGGACCACGGCTCCGGACCCCTGGGGCCATGTAGAAGTGGCAGTTCCACTATTGCGGGACTTTTAATGCATGACGGCGTTGTTTTGTTCCTCCATGCAACCCACCAAGGGGAATGATATACATGCACACAGTTTAACAGCATCCACTGTGGAAATAACGAAGTACCTTACCCGGAAGGCAACTTACCAATGAAACTACAAAGACGGGATATTAAAGGTCAAGTTCAATCAGCTGTAAACGACGCGCATGGCCAGTGAGCAAGGGCGTCTTGCCCGAAACTGGTATGGAAAGCTGTGTTGGGGGAATGAACACGTTGACTCCTGCTCCCTCAATAAATGAAAGGAGAAACTTCTACTTCTGTGGCGTCTCGCATTGGGCAACTTGGATTTTGGAATTTGCAAGTGGCGTGCCTAGCCGCTGAGACGCTCTGCCGCGATAATAGCGGACCACGGCTCTGGATCAGTGGGGCCATGTGGAAGTGGCAGTTCCACTATTGCGGGACTTTTAATGCATGACGGCGTTGTTTTGTTCCTCCATGCAACCCACCAAGGGGAATGATATACATGCACGCAGTTTCACAGCACCCACTGTGGAAATAACGAACTACCTTACCCAGAAGGCAACTTACCAATGAAACTACAAAGACGGGATATTAAAGGTCAAGTTCAATCAGCTGTAAACAACGCGCATGGCCAGTGAGAAAGGGCGTGTTGCCCGAAACCGGTATGGCAATCTGTGTTGGGGGAATGAACACGTTCACGCCTGCTCCCTCAATAAATGAAAGGAGAAACTTCTACTTGTGTGGCGTCTCGCATTGGGCAACTTGGATTTTGCAAGCGGCGTGCCTAGCCGCTGAGACGCTCTGCCGCGATAATAGCGGACCACGGCTCCGGACCCCTGGGGCCATGTAGAAGTGGCAGTTCCACTATTGCGGGACTTTTAATGCATGACGGCGTTGTTTTGTTCCTCCATGCAACCCACCAAGGGGAATGATATACATGCACACAGTTTAACAGCATCCACTGTGGAAATAACGAAGTACCTTACCCGGAAGGCAACTTACCAATGAAACTACAAAGACGGGATATTAAAGGTCAAGTTCAATCAGCTGTAAACGACGCGCATGGCCAGTGAGCAAGGGCGTCTTGCCCGAAACTGGTATGGAAAGCTGTGTTGGGGGAATGAACACGTTGACTCCTGCTCCCTCAATAAATGAAAGGAGAAACTTCTACTTCTGTGGCGTCTCGCATTGGGCAACTTGGATTTTGGAATTTGCAAGTGGCGTGCCTAGCCGCTGAGACGCTCTGCCGCGATAATAGCGGACCACGGCTCTGGATCAGTGGGGCCATGTGGAAGTGGCAGTTCCACTATTGCGGGACTTTTAATGCATGACGGCGTTGTTTTGTTCCTCCATGCAACCCACCAAGGGGAATGATATACATGCACGCAGTTTCACAGCACCCACTGTGGAAATAACGAACTACCTTACCCAGAAGGCAACTTACCAATGAAATTACAAAGACGGGATATTAAAGGTCAAGTTCAATCAGCTGTAAACGACACGCATGGCCAGTGAGCAAGGGCGTGTTGCCCGAAACCGGTATGGCAATCTGTGTTGGGGGAATGAACATGTTGACTCCTGCTCCCTCAATAAATGAAAGGCGAAACTTCTACTTGTGTGGCGTCTCGCATTGGGCAACTTGGATTTTGCAAGCGGCGTGCCTAGCTGCTGAGACGCTCTGCTGCCATAATAGCGGACCACGACTCCGGACCACCGGGGCCATGTGGAAGTGGCAGTTCCACTATTGCGGGACTTTTAATGCATGACGGCGTTGTTTTGTTCCTCCATGCAACCCACCAAGGGGAATGATATACATGCACACAGTTTAACAGTACCCACTGTGGAAATAACAAACTACCTTACCCAGAAGGCAACTTACCAATGAAACTACAAAGACGGGATATTAAAGGTCAAGTTCAATCAGCTGTAAACAACGCGCATGGCCAGTGAGCAAGGGCGTGTTGCCCGAAACCGGGATGGCAAGCTGTGTTGGGGGAATGAACACGTTGACTCCTGCTCCCTCAATAAATGAAAGGAGAAACTTCTGCTTGTGTGGCGTCTCGCATTGGGCAACTTGGATTTTGGAATTTGCAAGCGGCGTGCCTAGCCTCTGAGACGCTCTGCCGCGATAATAGCGGACCATGGCTCCGGACCTCTGGGGCCATGTGGAAGTGGCAGTTCCACTATTGCGGGAGTTTTAATGCATGACGGCGTTGTTTTGTTCCTCCATGCAACCCACCAAGGGGAATGATATACATGCACGCAGTTTAACAGCACCCACTGTGGAAATAACGAACTACCTTACCCAGAAGGGAACTTACCAATGAAACTACAAAGATGGGATATTAAAAGTCAAGTTCAATCAGCTGTAAACGACGCGCATGGCCAGTGAGCAAGGGCGTGTTGCCTGAAACCGGTATGGCAATCTGTGTTGGGGGAATGAAAACGTTGACTCCTGCTCCCTCAATAAATGAAAGGAGAAACTTCTACTTGTGTGGCGTCTCGCATTTTGCAACTTGGATTTTGGAATTTGCAAGCGGTGTGCCTAGCCGCTGAGACGCTCTGCCGCGATAATAGCGGACCACGGCTCCGGACCCCTGGGGCCATGTGGAAGTGGCAGTTCCACTATTGCGGGACTTTTAATGCATGACGGCGTTGTTTTGTTCCTCCATGCAACCCACCAACTGGAATGATATACATGCACGCAGTTTAACAGCACCCACTGTGGAAATAACGAACTACCTTACCCAGAAGGCAACTTACCAATGAAACTACAAAGACGGGATATTAAAGGTCAAGTTCAATCGGCTGTAAACGACGCGCATAGCCAGTGAGCAAGGGCGTGTTGCCCGAAACCGGTATGGCAATCTGTGTTGGGGGAATGAACACGTTGACTTCTGCTCCCTCAATAAATGAAAGGAGAAACTTCTACTTGTGTGGCGTCTCGCATTGGGCAACTTGGATTTTGGAATTTGCAAGCGGCGTGCCTAGCCGCTGAGACGGTCTGCCGCAATAATAGCGGCACGGCTCCGGACCCCTGGGGCCATGTGGAAGTGGCAGTTCCACTATTGCGGGACTTTTAATGCATGACGGCGTTGTTTTGTTCCTCCATGCAACCCACCAAGGGGAATGATATACATGCACGCAGAACAGCACCCACTGTGGAAATAACGAACTACCTTACCCAGAAGGCAACTTACCAATGAAACTACAAAGACGGGATATTGAAGGTCAAGTTCAATCAGCTGTAAAGGACGCGCATGGCCAGTGAGCAAGGGCGTGTTGCCCGAAACCGGTATGGCAATCTGTGTTGGGGGAATGAACACATTGACTCCTGCTCCCTCAATAAATGAAAGGAGAAACTTCTACTTGTGTGGCGTCTCGCATTGGGCAACTTGGATTTTGCAAGCGGCGTGCCTAGCCGCTGAGACGCTCTGCCGCGATAATAGCGGACCACGACTCCGGACCCCTGGGGCCATGTGGAAGTGGCAGTTCCACTATTGCGGGACTTTTAATGCATGACGGCGTTGTTTTGTTCCTCCATGCAACCCACCAAGGGGAATGATATACATGCACACAGTTTAACAGCACCCACTGTGGAAATAACGAACTACCTTACCCAGAAGGCAACTTACCAATGAAACTACAAAGACGGGATATTAAAGGTCAAGTTCAATCAGCTGTAAACAACGCGCATGGCCAGTGAGCAAGGGCGTGTTGCCCGAAACCGGTATGGCAAGCTGTGTTGGGGGAATGAACACGTTGACTCCTGCTCCCTCAATAAATGAAAGGAGAAACTTCTACTTGTGTGGCGTCTCGCATTGGGCAACTTGGATTTTGGAATTTGCAAGCGGCGTGCCTAGCCTCTGAGACGCTCTGCCGCGATAATAGCGGACCATGGCTCCGGACCTCTTGGGCCATGTGGAAGTGGCAGTTCCACTATTGCGGGAGTTTTAATGCATGAGGGCGTTGTTTTGTTCCTGCATGCAACCCACCAAGGGGAATGATATACATGCACGCAGTTTAACAGCACCCACTGTGGAAATAACGAACTACATTACCCAGAAGGGAACTTACCAATGAAACTACAAAGATGGGATATTAAAGGTCAAGTTCAATCAGCTGTAAACGACGCGCATGGCCAGTGAGCAAGGGCGTGTTGCCCGAAACCGGTATCGCAATCTGTGTTGGGGGAATGAACACGTTGACTCCTGCTCCCTCAATAAATGAAAGGAGAAACTTCTACTTGTGTGGCGTCTCGCATTTTGCAACTTGGATTTTGGAATTTGCAAGCGGCGTGCCTAGCCGCTGAGACGCTCTGCCGCGATAATAGCAGACCACGGCTCCGGACCCCTGGGGCCATGTGGAAGTGGCAGTTCCACTATTGTGGGACTTTTAATGCAGGACGGCGTTGTTTTGTTCCTCCATGCAACCCACTAACTGGAATGATATACATGCACGCAGTTTAACAGCACCCACTGTGGAAATAACGAACTACCTTACCCAGAAGGCAACTTACCAATGAAACTACAAAGACGGGATATTAAAGGTCAAGTTCAACCAGCTGTAAACGACGCGCATGGCCATTGAGTAAGGGCGTGTTGCCCGAAACCGGTATGGCAATCTGTGTTGGGGGAATGAACACTTTGACTTCTGCTCCCTCAATAAATGAAAGAAGAAACTTCTACTTGTGTGGCGTCTCGCATTGGGCAACTTGGATTTTGGAATTTGCAAGCGGCGTGCCTAGCCGCTGAGACGCTCTGCCGCAATAATAGCGGACCACGGCTCCGGACCCCTGGGGCCATGTGGAAGTGGCAGTTCCACTATTGCGGGACTTTTAATGCATGACGGCGTTGTTTTGTTCCTCCATGCAACCCACCAAGGGGAATGATATACATGCACACAGTTTAACAGCACCCACTGTGGAAATAACAAACTACCTTACCCAGAAGGCAACTTACCAATGAAACTACAAAGACGGGATATTAAAGGTCAAGTTCAATCAGCTGTAAACAACGCGCATGGCCAGTGAGCAAGGGCGTGTTGCCCGAAACCGGTATGGCAAGCTGTGTTGGGGGAATGAACACGTTGACTCCTGCTCCCTCAATAAATGAAAGGAGAAACTTCTACTTGTGTGGCGTCTCACATTGGGCAACTTGGATTTTGGAATTTGCAAGCGGTGTGCCTAGCCGCTGAGACGCTCTGCCGCGATAATAGCGGACCACGACTCCGGACCCCTGGGGCCATGTGGAAGTGGCAGTTCCACTATTGCGGGACATTTAATGCATGACGGCGTTGTTTTGTTCCTCCATGCAACCCACCAAGGGGAATGATATACATGCACACAGTTTAACAGCACCCACTGTGGAAATAACGAACTACCTTACCCAGAAGGCAACTTACCAATGAAACTACAAAGACGGGATATTAAAGGTCAAGTTCAATCAGCTGTAAACAACGCGCATGGCCAGTGAGCAAGGGCGTGTTGCCCGAAACCGGTATGGCAAGCTGTGTTGGGGGAATGAACACGTTGACTCCTGCTCCCTCAATAAATGAAAGGAGAAACTTCTACTTGTGTGGTGTCTCGCATTGGGCAACTTGGATTTTGGAATTTGCAAGCGGCGTGCCTAGCCTCTGAGACGCTCTGCCGCGATAATAGCGGACCATGGCTCCGGACCTCTTGGGCCATGTGGAAGTGGCAGTTCCACTATTGCGGGAGTTTTAATGCATGACGGCGTTGTTTTGTTCCTGCATGCAACCCACCAAGGGGAATGATATACATGCACGCAGTTTAACAGCACCCACTGTGGAAATAACGAACTACCTTACCCAGAAGGAAACTTACCAATGAAACTACAAAGATGGGATATTAAAGGTCAAGTTCAATCAGCTGTAAACGACGCGCATGGCCAGTGAGCAAGGGCGTGTTGCCTGAAAACGGTATGGCAATCTGTGTTGGGGGAATGAACACGTTGACTCCTGCTCCCTCAATAAATGAAAGGAGAAACTTCTACTTGTGTGGCGTCTTGCATTGGGCAACTTGGATTTTGGAATTTGCAAGCGGCGTGCCTAGCCACTGAGACGCTTTGCCGCGATAATAGCGGACCACGGCTCCGGACCCCTGGGGCCATGTGGTAGTGGCAGTTCCACTATTGCGGGACGTTTAATGCATGACGGCGTTGTTTTGTTCCTCCATGCAACCCACCAAGGGGAATGATATACATGCACGCAGTTTAACAGCACCCACTGTGGAAATAACGAACTACCTTACCCAGAAGGCAACTTACCAATGAAACTACAAAGACGGGATATTAAAGGTCAAGTTCAATCAGCTGTAAACGACGCGCATGGCCAGTGAGCAAGGGCGTGTTGCCCGAAACCGGTATCGCAATCTGTGTTGGGGGAATGAACACGTTGACTCCTGCTCCCTCAATAAATGAAAGGAGAAACTTCTACTTGTGTTGCGTCTCGCATTTTGCAACTTGGATTTTGGGATTTGCAAGCGGCGTGCCTAGCCGCTGAGACGCTCTGCCGCGATAATAGCAGACCACGGCTCCGGACCCCTGGGGCCATGTGGAAGTGGCAGTTCCACTATTGCGGGACTTTTAATGCAGGACGGCGTTGTTTTGTTCCTCCATGCAACCCACTAACTGGAATGATATACATGCACGCAGTTTAACAGCACCCACTGTGGAAATAACGAACTACCTTACCCAGAAGGCAACTTACCAATGAAACTACAAAGACGGGATATTAAAGGTCAAGTTCAACCAGCTGTAAACGACGCGCATGGCCAGTGAGCAAGGGCGTGTTGCCCGAAACCGGTATGGCAATCTGTGTTGGGGGAATGAACACGTTGACTTCTGCTCCCTCAATAAATGAAAGGAGAAACTTCTACTTGTGTGGCGTCTCGCATTGGGCAACTTGGATTTTGGAATTTGCAAGCGGCGTGCCCAGCCGCTGAGACGCTCTGCCGCAATAATAGCGGACCACGGCTCCGGACCCCTGGGGCCATGTGGAAGTGGCAGTTCCACTATTGCAGGACTTTTAATGCATGATGGCGTTGTTTTGTTCCTCCATGCAACCCACCAAGTGGAATGATATACATGCACGCAGTTTAACAGCACCCACTGTGGAAATAACGAACTACCTTACCCAGAAGGCAACTTACCAATGAAACTACAAAGACGGGATATTAAAGGTCAAGTTCAATCAGCTGTAAACGATCCGCATGGCCAGTGAGCAAGGGCGTGTTGCCCGAAACCGGTATCGCAATCTGTGTTGGGGGAATGAACACGTTGACTCCTGCTCCCTCAATAAATAAAAGGAGAAACTTCTACTTGTGTGGCGTCTCGCATTGGGCAACTTGGATTTTGCAAGCGGCGTGCGTAGCCGCTGAGACGCTCTGCCGCGATAATAGCGGACCACGACTCCGGACCCCTGGGGCCATGTGGAAGTGGCAGTTCCACTATTGCGGGACTTTTAATGCATGACGGCGTTGTTTTGTTCCTCCATGCAACCCACCAAGGGGAATGATATACATGCACACAGTTTAACAGCACCCACTGTGGAAATAACGAACTACCCTACCCAGAAGGCAACTTACCAATGAAACTACAAAGAAGGGATATTAAAGGTCAAGTTCAATCAGCTGTAAACAACGCGCATGGCCAGTGAGAAAGGGCGTGTTGCCCGAAACCGGTATGGCAATCTGTGTTGGGGGAATGAACATGTACACTCCTGCTCCCTCACTAAATGAAAGGAGAAACTTCTACTTATGTGGCGTCTCGCATTGGGCAACTTGGATTTTGCAAGCGGCGTGCCTAGCCGCTGAGACGCTCTGCCGCGATAATAGCGGACCACGGCTCCGGACCCCTGGGGCCATGTGGAAGTGGCAGTTCCACTATTGCGGGACTTTTAATGCATGACGGCGTTGTTTTGTTCCTCCATGCAACCCACCAAGGGGAATGATTTACATGCACACAGTTTAACAGCACCCACTGTGGAAATAACGAACTACCTTACCCAGAAGGCAACTTACCAATGAAACTACAAAGACGGGATATTAAAGGTCAAGTTCAATCAGCTGTAAACGACGCGCATGGCCAGTGAGCAAGGGCGTGTTGCCCGAAACCGGTATGGCAAGCTGTGTTGGGGGAATGAACACGTTGACTCATGCTCCCTCAATAAATGAAAGGAGAAACTTCTACTTCTGTGGCGTCTCGCATTGGGCAACTTGGATTTTGGAATTTGCAAGTGGCGTGCCTAGCCGCTGAGACACTCTGCCGCGATAATAGCGGACCACGGCTCCGGACCAGTGGGGCCATGTGGAAGTGGCAGTTCCACTATTGCGGGACTTTTAATGCATGACGGCGTTGTTTTGTTCCTCCATGCAACCCACCAAGGGGAATGATATACATGCACGCAGTTTCACAGCACCCACTGTGGAAATAACTAACTACCTTACCCAGAAGGCAACTTACCAATGAAACTACAAAGACGGGATATTAAAGGTCAAGTTCAATCAGCTGTAAACGACACGCATGGCCAGTGAGCAAGGGCGTGTTGCCCGAAACCGGTATGGCAATCTGTGTTGGGGGAATGAACACGTTGACTCCTGCTCCCTCAATAAATGAAAGGCGAAACTTCTACTTGTGTGGCGTCTCGCATTGGGCAACTTGGATTTTGCAAGCGGCGTGCCTAGCCGCTGAGACGCTCTGCCGCGATAATAGCGGAACATGACTCCGGACCACTGGGGCCATATGGAAGTGGCAGTTCCACTATTGCGGGACTTTTAATGCATGACGGCGTTGTTTTGTTCCTCCATGCAACCCACCAAGGGGAATGATATATATGCACGCAGTTTACCAGCACCCACTGTGGAAATAACGAACTACCTTACCCAGAAGGGAACTTACCAATGAAACTACAAAGATGGGATATTAAAGGTCAAGTTCAATCAGCTGTAAACGACGCGCATGGCCAGTGAGCAAGGGCGTGTTGCCTGAAACCGGTATGGCAATCTGTGTTGGGGGAATGAACACGTTGACTCCTGCTCCCTCAATAAATGAAAGGAGAAACTTTTACTTGTGTGGCGTCTCGCATTTTGCAACTTGGATTTTGGAATTTGCAAGCGGTGTGCCTAGCCGCTGAGACGCTCTGCCGCGATAATAGCGGACCACGGCTCCGGACCCCTGGGGCCATGTGGAAGTGGCAGTTCCACTATTGCGGGACTTTTAATGCATGACGGCGTTGTTTTGTTCCTCCATGCAACCCACCAACTGGAATGATATACATGCACGCAGTTTAACAGCACCCACTGTGTAAATAACGAACTACCTTACCCAAAAGGCAACTTACCAATGAAACTACAAAGACGGGATATTAAAGGTCAAGTTCAATCAGCTGTAAACGACGCGCATAGCCAGTGAGCAAGGGCGTGATACCCGAAACCGGTATGGCAATCTGTGTTGGGGGAATGAACACGTTGACTCCTGCTCCCTCAATACATGAAAGGAGAAACTTCTACTTGTGTGGCGTCTCGCATTGGGCAACTTGGATTTTGGAATTTGCAAGCGGCGTGCCTAGCCTCTGAGACGCTCTGCCGCGATAATAGCGGACCATGGCTCCGGACCTCTTGGGCCATGTGGAAGTGGCAGTTCCACTATTGCGGGAGTTTTAATGCATGATGGCGTTGTTTTGTTCTTCCATGCAACCCACCAAGGGGAATGATATACATGCACACAGTTTAACAGCACCCACTGTGGAAATAACGAACTACCTTACCCAGAAGGCAACTTACCAATGAAACTACAAAGACGGGATATTAAAGGTCAAGTTCAATCAGCTGTAAACAACGCGCATGGCCAGTGAGCAAGGGCGTGTTGCCCGAAACCGGTATGGCAAGCTGTGTTGGGTGAATGAACACGTTGACTCCTGCTCCCTCAATAAATGAAAGGAGAAACTTCTACTTGTGTGGCGTCTCGCATTGGGCAACTTGGATTTTGGAATTTGCAAGCGGCGTGCCTAGCCTCTGAGACGCTCTGCTGCGATAATGGCGGACCATGGCTCCGGACCTCTTGGGCCATGTGGAAGTGGCAGTTCCACTATTGCGGGAGTTTTAATGCATGACGGCGTTGTTTTGTTCCTCCATGCAACCCACCAAGGGGAATGATATACATGCACGCAGTTTAACAGCACCCACTGTGGAAATAACGAACTACCTTACCCAGAAGGGAACTTACCAATAAAACTACAAAGATGGGATGTTAAAGGTCAAGTTCAATCAGCTGTAAACGACGCGCATGGCCAGTGAGCAAGGGCGTGTTGCCTGAAACCGGTATGGCAATCTGTGTTGGGGGAATGAACACGTTGACTCCTGCTCCCTCAATAAATGAAAGGAGAAACTTCTACTTGTGTGGCGTCTCGCATTGGGCAACTTGGATTTTGGAATTTGCAAGCGGCGTGCCTAGCCGCTGACACGCTCTGCCACGATAATAGCGGACCACGGCTCCGGACCCCTGGGGCCATGTGGAAGTGGCACTTCCACTATTGCGGGACTTTTAATGCATGACAGCGTTGTTTTGTTCCTCCATGCAACCCACCAAGGGGAATGATATACATGCACGCAGCTTAACAGCACCCCTGTGGAAATAACGAACTACCTTACCCAGAAGGCAACTTACCAATGAAACTACAAAGACGGGATATTAAAGGTCAAGTTCAATCGGCTGTAAACGACGCGCATAGCCAGTGAGCAAGGGCGTGTTGCCCGAAACCGGTATGGCAATCTGTGTTGGGGGAATGAACACGTTGACTTCTGCTCCCTCAATAAATGAAAGGAGAAACTTCTACTTGTGTGGCGTCTCGCATTGGGCAACTTGGATTTTGGAATTTGCAAGCGGCGTGCCTAGCCGCTGAGACGGTCTGCCGCAATAATAGCGGCACGGCTCCGGACCCCTGGGGCCATGTGGAAGTGGCAGTTCCACTATTGCGGGACTTTTAATGCATGACGGCGTTGTTTTGTTCCTCCATGCAACCCACCAAGGGGAATGATATACATGCACGCAGAACAGCACCCACTGTGGAAATAACGAACTACCTTACCCAGAAGGCAACTTACCAATGAAACTACAAAGACGGGATATTGAAGGTCAAGTTCAATCAGCTGTAAAGGACGCGCATGGCCAGTGAGCAAGGGCGTGTTGCCCGAAACCGGTATGGCAATCTGTGTTGGGGGAATGAACACATTGACTCCTGCTCCCTCAATAAATGAAAGGAGAAACTTCTACTTGTGTGGCGTCTCGCATTGGGCAACTTGGATTTTGCAAGCGGCGTGCCTAGCCGCTGAGACGCTCTGCCGCGATAATAGCGGACCACGACTCCGGACCCCTGGGGCCATGTGGAAGTGGCAGTTCCACTATTGCGGGACTTTTAATGCATGACGGCGTTGTTTTGTTCCTCCATGCAACCCACCAAGGGGAATGATATACATGCACACAGTTTAACAGCACCCACTGTGGAAATAACGAACTACCTTACCCAGAAGGCAACTTACCAATGAAACTACAAAGACGGGATATTAAAGGTCAAGTTCAATCAGCTGTAAACAACGCGCATGGCCAGTGAGCAAGGGCGTGTTGCCCGAAACCGGTATGGCAAGCTGTGTTGGGGGAATGAACACGTTGACTCCTGCTCCCTCAATAAATGAAAGGAGAAACTTCTACTTGTGTGGCGTCTCGCATTGGGCAACTTGGATTTTGGAATTTGCAAGCGGCGTGCCTAGCCTCTGAGACGCTCTGCCGCGATAATAGCGGACCATGGCTCCGGACCTCTTGGGCCATGTGGAAGTGGCAGTTCCACTATTGCGGGAGTTTTAATGCATGAGGGCGTTGTTTTGTTCCTGCATGCAACCCACCAAGGGGAATGATATACATGCACGCAGTTTAACAGCACCCACTGTGGAAATAACGAACTACATTACCCAGAAGGGAACTTACCAATGAAACTACAAAGATGGGATATTAAAGGTCAAGTTCAATCAGCTGTAAACGACGCGCATGGCCAGTGAGCAAGGGCGTGTTGCCCGAAACCGGTATCGCAATCTGTGTTGGGGGAATGAACACGTTGACTCCTGCTCCCTCAATAAATGAAAGGAGAAACTTCTACTTGTGTGGCGTCTCGCATTTTGCAACTTGGATTTTGGAATTTGCAAGCGGCGTGCCTAGCCGCTGAGACGCTCTGCCGCGATAATAGCAGACCACGGCTCCGGACCCCTGGGGCCATGTGGAAGTGGCAGTTCCACTATTGTGGGACTTTTAATGCAGGACGGCGTTGTTTTGTTCCTCCATGCAACCCACTAACTGGAATGATATACATGCACGCAGTTTAACAGCACCCACTGTGGAAATAACGAACTACCTTACCCAGAAGGCAACTTACCAATGAAACTACAAAGACGGGATATTAAAGGTCAAGTTCAACCAGCTGTAAACGACGCGCATGGCCATTGAGTAAGGGCGTGTTGCCCGAAACCGGTATGGCAATCTGTGTTGGGGGAATGAACACTTTGACTTCTGCTCCCTCAATAAATGAAAGAAGAAACTTCTACTTGTGTGGCGTCTCGCATTGGGCAACTTGGATTTTGGAATTTGCAAGCGGCGTGCCTAGCCGCTGAGACGCTCTGCCGCAATAATAGCGGACCACGGCTCCGGACCCCTGGGGCCATGTGGAAGTGGCAGTTCCACTATTGCGGGACTTTTAATGCATGACGGCGTTGTTTTGTTCCTCCATGCAACCCACCAAGGGGAATGATATACATGCACACAGTTTAACAGCACCCACTGTGGAAATAACAAACTACCTTACCCAGAAGGCAACTTACCAATGAAACTACAAAGACGGGATATTAAAGGTCAAGTTCAATCAGCTGTAAACAACGCGCATGGCCAGTGAGCAAGGGCGTGTTGCCCGAAACCGGTATGGCAAGCTGTGTTGGGGGAATGAACACGTTGACTCCTGCTCCCTCAATAAATGAAAGGAGAAACTTCTACTTGTGTGGCGTCTCACATTGGGCAACTTGGATTTTGGAATTTGCAAGCGGTGTGCCTAGCCGCTGAGACGCTCTGCCGCGATAATAGCGGACCACGACTCCGGACCCCTGGGGCCATGTGGAAGTGGCAGTTCCACTATTGCGGGACATTTAATGCATGACGGCGTTGTTTTGTTCCTCCATGCAACCCACCAAGGGGAATGATATACATGCACACAGTTTAACAGCACCCACTGTGGAAATAACGAACTACCTTACCCAGAAGGCAACTTACCAATGAAACTACAAAGACGGGATATTAAAGGTCAAGTTCAATCAGCTGTAAACAACGCGCATGGCCAGTGAGCAAGGGCGTGTTGCCCGAAACCGGTATGGCAAGCTGTGTTGGGGGAATGAACACGTTGACTCCTGCTCCCTCAATAAATGAAAGGAGAAACTTCTACTTGTGTGGTGTCTCGCATTGGGCAACTTGGATTTTGGAATTTGCAAGCGGCGTGCCTAGCCTCTGAGACGCTCTGCCGCGATAATAGCGGACCATGGCTCCGGACCTCTTGGGCCATGTGGAAGTGGCAGTTCCACTATTGCGGGAGTTTTAATGCATGACGGCGTTGTTTTGTTCCTGCATGCAACCCACCAAGGGGAATGATATACATGCACGCAGTTTAACAGCACCCACTGTGGAAATAACGAACTACCTTACCCAGAAGGAAACTTACCAATGAAACTACAAAGATGGGATATTAAAGGTCAAGTTCAATCAGCTGTAAACGACGCGCATGGCCAGTGAGCAAGGGCGTGTTGCCTGAAAACGGTATGGCAATCTGTGTTGGGGGAATGAACACGTTGACTCCTGCTCCCTCAATAAATGAAAGGAGAAACTTCTACTTGTGTGGCGTCTTGCATTGGGCAACTTGGATTTTGGAATTTGCAAGCGGCGTGCCTAGCCACTGAGACGCTTTGCCGCGATAATAGCGGACCACGGCTCCGGACCCCTGGGGCCATGTGGTAGTGGCAGTTCCACTATTGCGGGACGTTTAATGCATGACGGCGTTGTTTTGTTCCTCCATGCAACCCACCAAGGGGAATGATATACATGCACGCAGTTTAACAGCACCCACTGTGGAAATAACGAACTACCTTACCCAGAAGGCAACTTACCAATGAAACTACAAAGACGGGATATTAAAGGTCAAGTTCAATCAGCTGTAAACGACGCGCATGGCCAGTGAGCAAGGGCGTGTTGCCCGAAACCGGTATCGCAATCTGTGTTGGGGGAATGAACACGTTGACTCCTGCTCCCTCAATAAATGAAAGGAGAAACTTCTACTTGTGTTGCGTCTCGCATTTTGCAACTTGGATTTTGGGATTTGCAAGCGGCGTGCCTAGCCGCTGAGACGCTCTGCCGCGATAATAGCAGACCACGGCTCCGGACCCCTGGGGCCATGTGGAAGTGGCAGTTCCACTATTGCGGGACTTTTAATGCAGGACGGCGTTGTTTTGTTCCTCCATGCAACCCACTAACTGGAATGATATACATGCACGCAGTTTAACAGCACCCACTGTGGAAATAACGAACTACCTTACCCAGAAGGCAACTTACCAATGAAACTACAAAGACGGGATATTAAAGGTCAAGTTCAACCAGCTGTAAACGACGCGCATGGCCAGTGAGCAAGGGCGTGTTGCCCGAAACCGGTATGGCAATCTGTGTTGGGGGAATGAACACGTTGACTTCTGCTCCCTCAATAAATGAAAGGAGAAACTTCTACTTGTGTGGCGTCTCGCATTGGGCAACTTGGATTTTGGAATTTGCAAGCGGCGTGCCCAGCCGCTGAGACGCTCTGCCGCAATAATAGCGGACCACGGCTCCGGACCCCTGGGGCCATGTGGAAGTGGCAGTTCCACTATTGCAGGACTTTTAATGCATGATGGCGTTGTTTTGTTCCTCCATGCAACCCACCAAGTGGAATGATATACATGCACGCAGTTTAACAGCACCCACTGTGGAAATAACGAACTACCTTACCCAGAAGGCAACTTACCAATGAAACTACAAAGACGGGATATTAAAGGTCAAGTTCAATCAGCTGTAAACGATCCGCATGGCCAGTGAGCAAGGGCGTGTTGCCCGAAACCGGTATCGCAATCTGTGTTGGGGGAATGAACACGTTGACTCCTGCTCCCTCAATAAATAAAAGGAGAAACTTCTACTTGTGTGGCGTCTCGCATTGGGCAACTTGGATTTTGCAAGCGGCGTGCGTAGCCGCTGAGACGCTCTGCCGCGATAATAGCGGACCACGACTCCGGACCCCTGGGGCCATGTGGAAGTGGCAGTTCCACTATTGCGGGACTTTTAATGCATGACGGCGTTGTTTTGTTCCTCCATGCAACCCACCAAGGGGAATGATATACATGCACACAGTTTAACAGCACCCACTGTGGAAATAACGAACTACCCTACCCAGAAGGCAACTTACCAATGAAACTACAAAGAAGGGATATTAAAGGTCAAGTTCAATCAGCTGTAAACAACGCGCATGGCCAGTGAGAAAGGGCGTGTTGCCCGAAACCGGTATGGCAATCTGTGTTGGGGGAATGAACATGTACACTCCTGCTCCCTCACTAAATGAAAGGAGAAACTTCTACTTATGTGGCGTCTCGCATTGGGCAACTTGGATTTTGCAAGCGGCGTGCCTAGCCGCTGAGACGCTCTGCCGCGATAATAGCGGACCACGGCTCCGGACCCCTGGGGCCATGTGGAAGTGGCAGTTCCACTATTGCGGGACTTTTAATGCATGACGGCGTTGTTTTGTTCCTCCATGCAACCCACCAAGGGGAATGATTTACATGCACACAGTTTAACAGCACCCACTGTGGAAATAACGAACTACCTTACCCAGAAGGCAACTTACCAATGAAACTACAAAGACGGGATATTAAAGGTCAAGTTCAATCAGCTGTAAACGACGCGCATGGCCAGTGAGCAAGGGCGTGTTGCCCGAAACCGGTATGGCAAGCTGTGTTGGGGGAATGAACACGTTGACTCATGCTCCCTCAATAAATGAAAGGAGAAACTTCTACTTCTGTGGCGTCTCGCATTGGGCAACTTGGATTTTGGAATTTGCAAGTGGCGTGCCTAGCCGCTGAGACACTCTGCCGCGATAATAGCGGACCACGGCTCCGGACCAGTGGGGCCATGTGGAAGTGGCAGTTCCACTATTGCGGGACTTTTAATGCATGACGGCGTTGTTTTGTTCCTCCATGCAACCCACCAAGGGGAATGATATACATGCACGCAGTTTCACAGCACCCACTGTGGAAATAACTAACTACCTTACCCAGAAGGCAACTTACCAATGAAACTACAAAGACGGGATATTAAAGGTCAAGTTCAATCAGCTGTAAACGACACGCATGGCCAGTGAGCAAGGGCGTGTTGCCCGAAACCGGTATGGCAATCTGTGTTGGGGGAATGAACACGTTGACTCCTGCTCCCTCAATAAATGAAAGGCGAAACTTCTACTTGTGTGGCGTCTCGCATTGGGCAACTTGGATTTTGCAAGCGGCGTGCCTAGCCGCTGAGACGCTCTGCCGCGATAATAGCGGAACATGACTCCGGACCACTGGGGCCATATGGAAGTGGCAGTTCCACTATTGCGGGACTTTTAATGCATGACGGCGTTGTTTTGTTCCTCCATGCAACCCACCAAGGGGAATGATATATATGCACGCAGTTTACCAGCACCCACTGTGGAAATAACGAACTACCTTACCCAGAAGGGAACTTACCAATGAAACTACAAAGATGGGATATTAAAGGTCAAGTTCAATCAGCTGTAAACGACGCGCATGGCCAGTGAGCAAGGGCGTGTTGCCTGAAACCGGTATGGCAATCTGTGTTGGGGGAATGAACACGTTGACTCCTGCTCCCTCAATAAATGAAAGGAGAAACTTTTACTTGTGTGGCGTCTCGCATTTTGCAACTTGGATTTTGGAATTTGCAAGCGGTGTGCCTAGCCGCTGAGACGCTCTGCCGCGATAATAGCGGACCACGGCTCCGGACCCCTGGGGCCATGTGGAAGTGGCAGTTCCACTATTGCGGGACTTTTAATGCATGACGGCGTTGTTTTGTTCCTCCATGCAACCCACCAACTGGAATGATATACATGCACGCAGTTTAACAGCACCCACTGTGTAAATAACGAACTACCTTACCCAAAAGGCAACTTACCAATGAAACTACAAAGACGGGATATTAAAGGTCAAGTTCAATCAGCTGTAAACGACGCGCATAGCCAGTGAGCAAGGGCGTGATACCCGAAACCGGTATGGCAATCTGTGTTGGGGGAATGAACACGTTGACTCCTGCTCCCTCAATACATGAAAGGAGAAACTTCTACTTGTGTGGCGTCTCGCATTGGGCAACTTGGATTTTGGAATTTGCAAGCGGCGTGCCTAGCCTCTGAGACGCTCTGCCGCGATAATAGCGGACCATGGCTCCGGACCTCTTGGGCCATGTGGAAGTGGCAGTTCCACTATTGCGGGAGTTTTAATGCATGATGGCGTTGTTTTGTTCTTCCATGCAACCCACCAAGGGGAATGATATACATGCACACAGTTTAACAGCACCCACTGTGGAAATAACGAACTACCTTACCCAGAAGGCAACTTACCAATGAAACTACAAAGACGGGATATTAAAGGTCAAGTTCAATCAGCTGTAAACAACGCGCATGGCCAGTGAGCAAGGGCGTGTTGCCCGAAACCGGTATGGCAAGCTGTGTTGGGTGAATGAACACGTTGACTCCTGCTCCCTCAATAAATGAAAGGAGAAACTTCTACTTGTGTGGCGTCTCGCATTGGGCAACTTGGATTTTGGAATTTGCAAGCGGCGTGCCTAGCCTCTGAGACGCTCTGCTGCGATAATGGCGGACCATGGCTCCGGACCTCTTGGGCCATGTGGAAGTGGCAGTTCCACTATTGCGGGAGTTTTAATGCATGACGGCGTTGTTTTGTTCCTCCATGCAACCCACCAAGGGGAATGATATACATGCACGCAGTTTAACAGCACCCACTGTGGAAATAACGAACTACCTTACCCAGAAGGGAACTTACCAATAAAACTACAAAGATGGGATGTTAAAGGTCAAGTTCAATCAGCTGTAAACGACGCGCATGGCCAGTGAGCAAGGGCGTGTTGCCTGAAACCGGTATGGCAATCTGTGTTGGGGGAATGAACACGTTGACTCCTGCTCCCTCAATAAATGAAAGGAGAAACTTCTACTTGTGTGGCGTCTCGCATTGGGCAACTTGGATTTTGGAATTTGCAAGCGGCGTGCCTAGCCGCTGACACGCTCTGCCACGATAATAGCGGACCACGGCTCCGGACCCCTGGGGCCATGTGGAAGTGGCACTTCCACTATTGCGGGACTTTTAATGCATGACAGCGTTGTTTTGTTCCTCCATGCAACCCACCAAGGGGAATGATATACATGCACGCAGCTTAACAGCACCCCTGTGGAAATAACGAACTACCTTACCCAGAAGGCAACTTACCAATGAAACTACAAAGACGGGATATTAAAGGTCAAGTTCAATCAGCTGTAAACGACGCGCATGGCCAGTAAGCAAGGGCGTGTTGCCCGAAACCGGTATGGCAATCTGTGTTGGGGGAATGAACACGTTGATTCCTGCTCCCTCAACAAATGAAAGGAGAAACTTCTACTTGTGTGGCGTCTCGCATTGGGCAACTTGGATTTTGGAATTTGCAAGTGGCGTGCCTAGCCGCTGAGATGCTCTGCCGCGATAATAGCGGACCACGGCTCCGGACCCCTGGGGCCATGTGGAAGTGGCACTTCCACTTTTGCGGGACTTTTAATGCATGACAGCGTTGTTTTGTTCCTCCATGCAACCCACCAAGGGGAATGATATACATGCACGCAGCTTAACAGCACCCCTGTGGAAATAACGAACTACCTTACCCAGAAGGCAACTTACCAATGAAACTACAAAGACGGGATATTAAAGGTCAAGTTCAATCAGCTGTAAACGACGCGCATGGCCAGTAAGCAAGGGCGTGTTGCCCGAAACCGGTATGGCAATCTGTGTTGGGGGAATGAACACGTTGATTCCTGCTCCCTCAACAAATGAAAGGAGAAACTTCTACTTGTGTGGCGTCTCGCATTGGGCAACTTGGATTTTGGAATTTGCAAGTGGCGTGCCTAGCCGCTGAGATGCTCTGCCGCGATAATAGCGGACCACGGCTCCGGACCCCTGGGACCATGTGGAAGTGGCAGTTCCACTATTGCGAGACTTTTAATGCATGACGGCGTTGTTTTGTTCCTCCATGCAACCCACCAAGGGGAATGATATACATGCACTCAGTTTAACAGCACCCACTGTGGTGATAACGAACTACCTTACCCAGAAGGCAACTTACCAATGAAACTACAAAGACGGGATATTAAAGGTCAAGTTCAATCAGCTGTAAACAACGCGCATGGCCAGTGAGCAAGGGCGTGTTGCCCGAAACCGGTATGGCAATCTGTGTTGGGGGAATGAACACGTTGACTCCTGCTCCCTCAATAAATGAAAGGCGAAACTTCTACTTGTGTGGCGTCTCGCATTGGGCAACTTGGATTTTGCAAGCGGCGTGCCTACCCGCTGAGACGCTCTGCCGCGATAATAGCGGAACATGACTCCGGACC
Organism: Triturus cristatus; assembly: GCF_964204655.1. Classification (NCBI taxonomy): domain Eukaryota; kingdom Metazoa; phylum Chordata; class Amphibia; order Caudata; family Salamandridae; genus Triturus; species Triturus cristatus. The sequence continues at coordinate 196,847,244 of NC_140579.1, forward strand.
ACTGGGGCCATGTGGAAGTGGCAGTTCCACTATTGCGGGACTTTTAATGCATGACGGCGTTGTTTTGTTCCTCCATGCAACCCACCAAGGGGAATGATATATATGCACGCAGTTTACCAGCACCCACTGTGGAAATAACGAACTACCTTACCCAGAAGGGAACTTACCAATGAAACTACAAAGATGGGATATTAAAGGTCAAGTTCAATCAGCTGTAAACGACGCGCATGGCCAGTGAGCAAGGGCGTGTTGCCTGAAACCGGTATGGCAATCTGTGTTGGGGGAATGAACACGTTGACTCCTGCTCCCTCAATAAATGAAAGGAGAAACTTTTACTTGTGTGGCGTCTCGCATTTTGCAACTTGGATTTTGGAATTTGTAAGCGGTGTGCCTAGCCGCTGAGACGCTCTGCCGCGATAATAGCGGACCACGGCTCCGGACCCCTGGGGCCATGTGGAAGTGGCAGTTCCACTATTGCGGGACTTTTAATGCATGACGGCGTTGTTTTGTTCTTCCATGCAACCCACCAAGGGGAATGATATACATGCACACAGTTTAACAGCACCCACTGTGGAAATAACTAACTACCTTACCCAGAAGGCAACTTACCAATGAAACTACAAAGACGGGATATTAAAGGTCAAGTTCAATCAGCTGTAAACAACGCGCATGGCCAGTGAGCAAGGGCGTGTTGCCCGAAACCGGTATGGCAAGCTGTGTTGGGGGAATGAATACGTTGACTCCTGCTCCCTCAATACATGAAAGGAGAAACTTCTACTTGTGTGGCGTCTCGCATTGGGCAACTTGGATTTTGGAATTTGCAAGTGGCGTGCCTAGCCTCTGAGACGCTCTGCCGCGATAATAGCGGACCATGGCTCCGGACCTCTTGGGCCATGTGGAAGTGGCAGTTCCACTATTGCGGGAGTTTTAATGCATGACGGCGTTGTTTTGTTCTTCCATGCAACCCACCAAGGGGAATGATATACATGCACACAGTTTAACAGCACCAACTGTGGAAATAACGAACTACCTTACCCAGAAGGCAACTTACCAATGAAACTACAAAGACGGGATATTAAAGGTCAAGTTCAATCAGCTGTAAACAACGCGCATGGCCAGTGAGCAAGGGCGTGTTGCCCGAAACCGGTATGGCAAGCTGTGTTGGGTGAATGAACACGTTGACTCCTGCTCCCTCAATAAATGAAAGGAGAAACTTCTACTTGTGTGGCGTCTCGCATTGGGCAACTTGGATTTTGGAATTTGCATGCGGCGTGCCTAGCCTCTGAGACGCTCTGCTGCGATAATAGCGGACCATGGCTCCGGACCTCTTGGGCCATGTGGAAGTGGCAGTTCCACTATTGCGGGAGTTTTAATGCATGACGGCGTTGTTTTGTTCCTCCATGCAACCCACCAAGGGGAATGATATACATGCACGCAGTTTAACAGCACCCACTGTGGAAATAACGAACTACCTTACCCAGAAGGGAACTTACAAATAAAACTACAAAGATGGGATATTAAAGGTCAAGTTCAATCAGCTGTAAACGACGCGCATGGCCAGTGAGCAAGGGCGTGTTGCCTGACACCGGTATGGCAATCTGTGTTGGGGGAATGAACACGTTGACTCCTGCTCCCTCAATAAATGAAAGGAGAAACTTCTACTTGTGTGGCGTCTCGCATTGGGCAACTTGGATTTTGGAATTTGCAAGCGGCATGCCTAGCCGCTGACACGCTCTGCCGCGATAATAGCGGACCACGGCTCCGGACCCCTGGGGCCATGTGGAAGTGGCACTTCCACTATTGCTGGACTTTTAATGCATTACAGCGTTGTTTTGTTCCTCCATGCAACCCACCAAGGGGAATGATATACATGCACGCAGCTTAACAGCACCCACTGTGGAAATAACGAACTACCTTACCCAGAAGGCAACTTACCAATGAAACTACAAAGACGGGATATTAAAGGTCAAGTTCAATCAGCTGTAAACGACGCGCATGGCCAGTGAGCAAGGGCGTGTTGCCTGAAACCGGTATGGCAATCTGTGTTGGGGGAATGAACACGTTGACTCCTGCTCCCTCAATAAATGAAAGGAGAAACTTCTACTTGTGTGGCGTCTCGCATTGGGCAACTTGGATTTTGGAATTTGCAAGCGGCGTGCCTAGCCACTGAGACGCTTTGCCGCGATAATAGCGGACCACGGCTCCGGACCCCTGGGGCCATGTGGTAGTGGCAGTTCCACTATTGCGGGACGTTTAATGCATGACGGCGTTGTTTTGTTCCTCCATGCAACCCACCAAGGGGAATGATATACATGCACGCAGTTTAACAGCACCCACTGTGGAAAATACAAACTACCTTACCCAGAAGGCAACTTACCAATGAAACTACAAAGACGGGATATTAAAGGTCAAGTTCAATCAGCTGTAAACCACGCGCATGGCCAGTGAGCAAGGGGGTGTTGTCCGAAACCGGTATCGCAATCTGTGTTGGGGGAATGAACACGTTGACTCCTGCTCCCTCAATAAATGAAAGGAGAAACTTCTACTTGTGTGGCGTCTCGCATTTTGCAACTTGGATTTTGGAATTTGCAAGCGGCGTGCCTAGCCGCTGAGACGCTCTGCCGCGATAATAGCAGACCACGGCTCCGGACCCCTGGGGCCATGTGGAAGTGGCAGTTCCACTATTGCAGGACTTTTAATGCAGGACGGCGTTGTTTTGTTCCTCCATGCAACCCACCAACTGGAATGATATACATGCACGCAGTTTAACAGCACCCACTGTGGAAATAACGAACTACCTTACCCAGAAGGCAACTTACCAATGAAACTACAAAGACGGGATATTAAAGGTCAAGTTCAATCAGCTGTAAACGACGCGCATGGCCAGTGAGCAAGGGCGTGTTGCCCGAAACCGGTATGGCAATCTGTGTTGGGGGAATGAACACGTTGACTTCTGCTCCCTCAATAAATGAAAGGAGAAACTTCTACTTGTGTGGCGTCTCGCATTGGGCAACTTGGATTTTGGAATTTGCAAGGGGCGTGCCTAGCCGCTGAGACGCTCTGCCGCGATAATAGCGGACCACGACTCCGGACCCCTGGGGCCATGTGGAAGTGGCAGTTCCACTATTGCGGGACTTTTAATGCATGACGGCGTTGTTTTGTTCCTCCATGCAACCCACCAAGGGAAATGATATACATGCACACAGTTTAACAGCACCCACTGTGGAAATAACGAACTACCTTACCCAGAAGGCAACTTACCAATGAAACTACAAAGACGGGATATTAAAGGTCAAGTTCAATCAGCTGTAAACAACGCGCATGGCCAGTGAGAAAGGGCGTGTTGCCCGAAACCGGTATGGCAATCTGTGTTGGGGGAATGAACACGTTCACGCCTGCTCCCTCAATAAATGAAAGGAGAAACTTCTACTTGTGTGGCGTCTCGCATTGGGCAACTTGGATTTTGCAAGCGGCGTGCCTAGCCGCTGAGACGCTCTGCCGCGATAATAGCGGACCACGGCTCCGGACCCCTGGGGCCATGTGGAAGTGGCAGTTCCTCTATTGCGGGACTTTTAATGCATGACGGCGTTGTTTTGTTCCTCCATGCAACCCACCAAGGGGAATGATATACATGCACACAGTTTAACAGCATCCACTGTGGAAATAACGAAGTACCTTACCCGGAAGGCAACTTACCAATGAAACTACAAAGACGGGATATTAAAGGTCAAGTTCAATCAGCTCTAAACGACGCGCATGGCCAGTGAGCAAGGGCGTGTTGCCCGAAACTGGTATGGCAAGCTGTGTTGGGGGAATGAACACGTTGACTCCTGCTCCCTCAATAAATGAAAGGAGAAACTTCTACTTCTGTGGCGTCTCGCATTGGGCAACTTGGATTTTGGAATTTGCAAGTGGCGTGCCTAGCCGCTGAGACGCTCTGCCGCGATAATAGCGGACCACGGCTCTGTATCAGTGGGGCCATGTGGAAGTGGCAGTTCCACTATTGCGGGACTTTTAATGCATGACGGCGTTGTTTTGTTCCTCCATGCAACCCACCAAGGGGAATGATATACATGCACGCAGTTTCACAGCACCCACTGTGGAAATAACGAACTACCTTACCCAGAAGGCAACTTACCAATGAAATTACAAAGACGGGATATTAAAGGTCAAGTTCAATCAGCTGTAAACGACACGCATGGCCAGTGAGCAAGGGCGTGTTGCCCGAAACCGGTATGGCAATCTGTGTTGGGGGAATGAACACGTTGACTCCTGCTCCCTCAATAAATGAAAGGCGAAACTTCTACTTGTGTGGCGTCTCGCATTGGGCAACTTGGATTTTGCAAGCGGCGTGCCTAGCCGCTGAGACGCTCTGCTGCCATAATAGCGGACCACGACTCCGGACCACCGGGGCCATGTGGAAGTGGCAGTTCCACTATTGCGGGACTTTTAATGCATGACGGCGTTGTTTTGTTCCTCCATGCAACCCACCAAGGGGAATGATATACATGCACACAGTTTAACAGTACCCACTGTGGAAATAACAAACTACCTTACCCAGAAGGCAACTTACCAATGAAACTACAAAGACGGGATATTAAAGGTCAAGTTCAATCAGCTGTAAACAACGCGCATGGCCAGTGAGCAAGGGCGTGTTGCCCGAAACCGGTATGGCAAGCTGTGTTGGGGGAATGAACACGTTGACTCCTGCTCCCTCAATAAATGAAAGGAGAAACTTCTGCTTGTGTGGCGTCTCGCATTGGGCAACTTGGATTTTGGAATTTGCAAGCGGCGTGCCTAGCCTCTGAGACGCTCTGCCGCGATAATAGCGGACCATGGCTCCGGACCTCTGGGGCCATGTGGAAGTGGCAGTTCCACTATTGCGGGAGATTTAATGCATGACGGCGTTGTTTTGTTCCTCCATGCAACCCACCAAGGGGAATGATATACATGCACGCAGTTTAACAGCACCCACTGTGGAAATAACGAACTACCTTACCCAGAAGGGAACTTACCAATGAAACTACAAAGATGGGATATTAAAAGTCAAGTTCAATCAGCTGTAAACGACGCGCATGGCCAGTGAGCAAGGGCGTGTTGCCTGAAACCGGTATGTCAATCTGTGTTGGGGGAATGAAAACGTTGACTCCTGCTCCCTCAATAAATGAAAGGAGAAACTTCTACGTGTGTGGCGTCTCGCATTTTGCAACTTGGATTTTGGAATTTGCAAGCGGTGTGCCTAGCCGCTGAGACGCTCTGCCGCGATAATAGCGGACCACGGCTCCGGACCCCTGGGGCCATGTGGAAGTGGCAGTTCCACTATTGCGGGACTTTTAATGCATGACGGCGTTGTTTTGTTCCTCCATGCAACCCACCAACTGGAATGATATACATGCACGCAGTTTAACAGCACCCACTGTGGAAACAACGAACTACCTTACCCAGAAGGCAACTTACCAATGAAACTACAAAGACGGGATATTAAAGGTCAAGTTCAATCGGCTGTAAACGACGCGCATAGCCAGTGAGCAAGGGCGTGTTGCCCGAAACCGGTATGGCAATCTGTGTTGGGGGAATGAACACGTTGACTTCTGCTCCCTCAATAAATGAAAGGAGAAACTTCTACTTGTGTGGCGTCTCGCATTGGGCAACTTGGATTTTGGAATTTGCAAGCGGCGTGCCTAGCCGCTGAGACGCTCTGCCGCAATAATAGCGGCACGGCTCTGGACCCCTGGGGCCATGTGGAAGTGGCAGTTCCACTATTGCGGGACTTTTAATGCATGACGGCGTTGTTTTGTTCCTCCATGCAACCCACCAAGGGGAATGATATACATGCACGCAGAACAGCACCCACTGTGGAAATAACGAACTACCTTACCCAGAAGGCAACTTACCAATGAAACTACAAAGACGGGATATTAAAGGTCAAGTTCAATCAGCTGTAAACGACGCGCATGGCCAGTGAGCAAGGGCGTGTTGCCTGAAACCGGTATGTCAATCTGTGTTGGGGGAATGAAAACGTTGACTCCTGCTCCCTCAATAAATGAAAGGAGAAACTTCTACGTGTGTGGCGTCTCGCATTTTGCAACTTGGATTTTGGAATTTGCAAGCGGTGTGCCTAGCCGCTGAGACGCTCTGCCGCGATAATAGCGGACCACGGCTCCGGACCCCTGGGGCCATGTGGAAGTGGCAGTTCCACTATTGCGGGACTTTTAATGCATGACGGCGTTGTTTTGTTCCTCCATGCAACCCACCAACTGGAATGATATACATGCACGCAGTTTAACAGCACCCACTGTGGAAACAACGAACTACCTTACCCAGAAGGCAACTTACCAATGAAACTACAAAGACGGGATATTAAAGGTCAAGTTCAATCGGCTGTAAACGACGCGCATAGCCAGTGAGCAAGGGCGTGTTGCCCGAAACCGGTATGGCAATCTGTGTTGGGGGAATGAACACGTTGACTTCTGCTCCCTCAATAAATGAAAGGAGAAACTTCTACTTGTGTGGCGTCTCGCATTGGGCAACTTGGATTTTGGAATTTGCAAGCGGCGTGCCTAGCCGCTGAGACGCTCTGCCGCAATAATAGCGGCACGGCTCTGGACCCCTGGGGCCATGTGGAAGTGGCAGTTCCACTATTGCGGGACTTTTAATGCATGACGGCGTTGTTTTGTTCCTCCATGCAACCCACCAAGGGGAATGATATACATGCACGCAGAACAGCACCCACTGTGGAAATAACGAACTACCTTACCCAGAAGGCAACTTACCAATGAAACTACAAAGACGGGATATTAAAGGTCAAGTTCAATCAGCTGTAAACGACGCGCATGGCCAGTGAGCAAGGGCGTGTTGCCTGAAACCGGTATGGCAATCTGTGTTGGGGGAATGAACACGTTGACTCCTGCTCCCTCAATAAATGAAAGGAGAAACTTCTACTTGTGTGGCGTCTCGCATTGGGCAACTTGGATTTTGGAATTTGCAAGCGGCGTGCCTAGCCACTGAGACGCTTTGCCGCGATAATAGCGGACCACGGCTCCGGACCCCTGGGGCCATGTGGTAGTGGCAGTTCCACTATTGCGGGACGTTTAATGCATGACGGCGTTGTTTTGTTCCTCCATGCAACCCACCAAGGGGAATGATATACATGCACGCAGTTTAACAGCACCCACTGTGGAAATAACAAACTACCTTACCCAGAAGGCAACTTACCAATGAAACTACAAAGACGGGATATTAAAGGTCAAGTTCAATCAGCTGTAAACCACGCGCATGGCCAGTGAGCAAGGGGGTGTTGTCCGAAACCGGTATCGCAATCTGTGTTGGGGGAATGAACACGTTGACTCCTGCTCCCTCAATAAATGAAAGGAGAAACTTCTACTTGTGTGGCGTCTCGCATTTTGCAACTTGGATTTTGGAATTTGCAAGCGGCGTGCCTAGCCGCTGAGACGCTCTGCCGCGATAATAGCAGACCACGGCTCCGGACCCCTGGGGCCATGTGGAAGTGGCAGTTCCACTATTGCAGGACTTTTAATGCAGGACGGCGTTGTTTTGTTCCTCCATGCAACCCACCAACTGGAATGATATACATGCACGCAGTTTAACAGCACCCACTGTGGAAATAACGAACTACCTTACCCAGAAGGCAACTTACCAATGAAACTACAAAGACGGGATATTAAAGGTCAAGTTCAATCAGCTGTAAACGACGCGCATGGCCAGTGAGCAAGGGCGTGTTGCCCGAAACCGGTATGGCAATCTGTGTTGGGGGAATGAACACGTTGACTTCTGCTCCCTCAATAAATGAAAGCAGAAACTTCTACTTGTGTGGCGTCTCGCATTGGGCAACTTGGATTTTGGAATTTGCAAGGGGCGTGCCTAGCCGCTGAGACGCTCTGCCGCGATAATAGCGGACCACGACTCCGGACCCCTGGGGCCATGTGGAAGTGGCAGTTCCACTATTGCGGGACTTTTAATGCATGACGGCGTTGTTTTGTTCCTCCATGCAACCCACCAAGGGAAATGATATACATGCACACAGTTTAACAGCACCCACTGTGGAAATAACGAACTACCTTACCCAGAAGGCAACTTACCAATGAAACTACAAAGACGGGATATTAAAGGTCAAGTTCAATCAGCTGTAAACAACGCGCATGGCCAGTGAGAAAGGGCGTGTTGCCCGAAACCGGTATGGCAATCTGTGTTGGGGGAATGAACACGTTCACGCCTGCTCCCTCAATAAATGAAAGGAGAAACTTCTACTTGTGTGGCGTCTCGCATTGGGCAACTTGGATTTTGCAAGCGGCGTGCCTAGCCGCTGAGACGCTCTGACGCGATAATAGCGGACCACGGCTCCGGACCCCTGGGGCCATGTGGAAGTGGCAGTTCCACTATTGCGGGACTTTTAATGCATGACGGCGTTGTTTTGTTCCTCCATGCAACCCACCAAGGGGAATGATATACATGCACACAGTTTAACAGCATCCACTGTGGAAATAACGAAGTACCTTACCCGGAAGGCAACTTACCAATGAAACTACAAAGACGGGATATTAAAGGTCAAGTTCAATCAGCTGTAAACGACGCGCATGGCCAGTGAGCAAGGGCGTGTTGCCCGAAACTGGTATGGCAAGCTGTGTTGGGGGAATGAACACGTTGACTCCTGCTCCCTCAATAAATGTAAGGAGAAACTTCTACTTCTGTGGCGTCTCGCATTGGGCAACTTGGATTTTGGAATTTGCAAGTGGCGTGCCTAGCCGCTGAGACGCTCTGCCGCGATAATAGCGGACCACGGCTCTGGATCAGTGGGGCCATGTGGAAGTGGCAGTTCCACTATTGCGGGACTTTTAATGCATGACGGCGTTGTTTTGTTCCTCCATGCAACCCACCAAGGGGAATGATATACATGCACGCAGTTTCACAGCACCCACTGTGGAAATAACGAACTACCTTACCCAGAAGGCAACTTACCAATGAAATTACAAAGACGGGATATTAAAGGTCAAGTTCAATCAGCTGTAAACGACACGCATGGCCAGTGAGCAAGGGCGTGTTGCCCGAAACCGGTATGGCAATCTGTGTTGGGGGAATGAACACGTTGACTCCTGCTCCCTCAATAAATGAAAGGCGAAACTTCTACTTGTGTGGCGTCTCGCATTGGGCAACTTGGATTTTGCAAGCGGCGTGCCTAGCCGCTGAGACGCTCTGCTGCCATAATAGCGGACCACGACTCCGGACCACCGGGGCCATGTGGAAGTGGCAGTTCCACTATTGCGGGACTTTTAATGCATGACGGCGTTGTTTTGTTCCTCCATGCAACCCACCAAGGGGAATGATATACATGCACACAGTTTAACAGTACCCACTGTGGAAATAACAAACTACCTTACCCAGAAGGCAACTTACCAATGAAACTACAAAGACGGGATATTAAAGGTCAAGTTCAATCAGCTGTAAACAACGCGCATGGCCAGTGAGCAAGGGCGTGTTGCCCGAAACCGGTATGGCAAGCTGTGTTGGGGGAATGAACACGTTGACTCCTGCTCCCTCAATAAATGAAAGGAGAAACTTCTGCTTGTGTGGCGTCTCGCATTGGGCAACTTGGATTTTGGAATTTGCAAGCGGCGTGCCTAGCCTCTGAGACGCTCTGCCGCGATAATAGCGGACCATGGCTCCGGACCTCTGGGGCCATGTGGAAGTGGCAGTTCCACTATTGCGGGAGATTTAATGCATGACGGCGTTGTTTTGTTCCTCCATGCAACCCACCAAGGGGAATGATATACATGCACGCAGTTTAACAGCACCCACTGTGGAAATAACGAACTACCTTACCCAGAAGGGAACTTACCAATGAAACTACAAAGATGGGATATTAAAAGTCAAGTTCAATCAGCTGTAAACGACGCGCATGGCCAGTGAGCAAGGGCGTGTTGCCTGAAACCGGTATGGCAATCTGTGTTGGGGGAATGAAAACGTTGACTCCTGCTCCCTCAATAAATGAAAGGAGAAACTTCTACTTGTGTGGCGTCTCGCATTTTGCAACTTGGATTTTGGAATTTGCAAGCGGTGTGCCTAGCCGCTGAGACGCTCTGCCGCGATAATAGCGGACCACGGCTCCGGACCCCTGGGGCCATGTGGAAGTGGCAGTTCCACTATTGCGGGACTTTTAATGCATGACGGCGTTGTTTTGTTCCTCCATGCAACCCACCAACTGGAATGATATACATGCACGCAGTTTAACAGCACCCACTGTGGAAATAACGAACTACCTTACCCAGAAGGCAACTTACCAATGAAACTACAAAGACGGGATATTAAAGGTCAAGTTCAATCGGCTGTAAACGACGCGCATAGCCAGTGAGCAAGGGCGTGTTGCCCGAAACCGGTATGGCAATCTGTGTTGGGGGAATGAACACGTTGACTTCTGCTCCCTCAATAAATGAAAGGAGAAACTTCTACTTGTGTGGCGTCTCGCATTGGGCAACTTGGATTTTGGAATTTGCAAGCGGCGTGCCTAGCCGCTGAGACGGTCTGCCGCAATAATAGCGGCACGGCTCCGGACCCCTGGGGCCATGTGGAAGTGGCAGTTCCACTATTGCGGGACTTTTAATGCATGACGGCGTTGTTTTGTTCCTCCATGCAACCCACCAAGGGGAATGATATACATGCACGCAGAACAGCACCCACTGTGGAAATAACGAACTACCTTACCCAGAAGGCAACTTACCAATGAAACTACAAAGACGGGATATTGAAGGTCAAGTTCAATCAGCTGTAAAGGACGCGCATGGCCAGTGAGCAAGGGCGTGTTGCCCGAAACCGGTATGGCAATCTGTGTTGGGGGAATGAACACATTGACTCCTGCTCCCTCAATAAATGAAAGGAGAAACTTCTACTTGTGTGGCGTCTCGCATTGGGCAACTTGGAGTTTGCAAGCGGCGTGCCTAGCCGCTGAGACGCTCTGCCGCGATAATAGCGGACCACGACTCCGGACCCCTGGGGCCATGTGGAAGTGGCAGTTCCACTATTGCGGGACTTTTAATGCATGACGGCGTTGTTTTGTTCCTCCATGCAACCCACCAAGGGGAATGATATACATGCACACAGTTTAACAGCACCCACTGTGGAAATAACGAACTACCTTACCCAGAAGGCAACTTACCAATGAAACTACAAAGACGGGATATTAAAGGTCAAGTTCAATCAGCTGTAAACAACGCGCATGGCCAGTGAGCAAGGGCGTGTTGCCCGAAACCGGTATGGCAAGCTGTGTTGGGGGAATGAACACGTTGACTCCTGCTCCCTCAATAAATGAAAGGAGAAACTTCTACTTGTGTGGCGTCTCGCATTGGGCAACTTGGATTTTGGAATTTGCAAGCGGCGTGCCTAGCCTCTGAGACGCTCTGCCGCGATAATAGCGGACCATGGCTCCGGACCTCTTGGGCCATGTGGAAGTGGCAGTTCCACTATTGCGGGAGTTTTAATGCATGACGGCGTTGTTTTGTTCCTGCATGCAACCCACCAAGGGGAATGATATACATGCACGCAGTTTAACAGCACCCACTGTGGAAATAACGAACTACATTACCCAGAAGGGAACTTACCAATGAAACTACAAAGATGGGATATTAAAGGTCAAGTTCAATCAGCTGTAAACGACGCGCATGGCCAGTGAGCAAGGGCGTGTTGCCCGAAACCGGTATCGCAATCTGTGTTGGGGGAATGAACACGTTGACTCCTGCTCCCTCAATAAATGAAAGGAGAAACTTCTACTTGTGTGGCGTCTCGCATTTTGCAACTTGGATTTTGGAATTTGCAAGCGGCGTGCCTAGCCGCTGAGACGCTCTGCCGCGATAATAGCAGACCACGGCTCCGGACCCCTGGGGCCATGTGGAAGTGGCAGTTCCACTATTGTGGGACTTTTAATGCAGGACGGCGTTGTTTTGTTCCTCCATGCAACCCACTAACTGGAATGATATACATGCACGCAGTTTAACAGCACCCACTGTGGAAATAACGAACTACCTTACCCAGAAGGCAACTTACCAATGAAACTACAAAGACGGGATATTAAAGGTCAAGTTCAACCAGCTGTAAACGACGCGCATGGCCATTGAGTAAGGGCGTGTTGCCCGAAACCGGTATGGCAATCTGTGTTGGGGGAATGAACACTTTGACTTCTGCTCCCTCAATAAATGAAAGAAGAAACTACTACTTGTGTGGCGTCTCGCATTGGGCAACTTGGATTTTGGAATTTGCAAGCGGCGTGCCTAGCCGCTGAGACGCTCTGCCGCAATAATAGCGGACCACGGCTCCGGACCCCTGGGGCCATGTGGAAGTGGCAGTTCCACTATTGCGGGACTTTTAATGCATGACGGCGTTGTTTTGTTCCTCCATGCAACCCACCAAGGGGAATGATATACATGCACACAGTTTAACAGCACCCACTGTGGAAATAACAAACTACCTTACCCAGAAGGCAACTTACCAATGAAACTACAAAGACGGGATATTAAAGGTCAAGTTCAATCAGCTGTAAACAACGCGCATGGCCAGTGAGCAAGGGCGTGTTGCCCGAAACCGGTATGGCAAGCTGTGTTGGGGGAATGAACACGTTGACTCCTGCTCCCTCAATAAATGAAAGGAGAAACTTCTACTTGTGTGGTGTCTCACATTGGGCAACTTGGATTTTGGAATTTGCAAGCGGTGTGCCTAGCCGCTGAGACGCTCTGCCGCGATAATAGCGGACCACGACTCCGGACCCCTGGGGCCATGTGGAAGTGGCAGTTCCACTATTGCGGGACATTTAATGCATGACGGCGTTGTTTTGTTCCTCCATGCAACCCACCAAGCGGAATGATATACATGCACACAGTTTAACAGCACCCACTGTGGAAATACCGAACTACCTTACCCAGAAGGCAACTTACCAATGAAACTACAAAGATGGGATAATAAAGGTCAAGTTCAATCAGCTGTAAACAACGCGCATGGCCAGTGAGCAAGGGCGTGTTGCCCGAAACCGGTATGGCAAGCTGTGTTGGGGGAATGAACACGTTGACTCCTGCTCCCTCAATAAATGAAAGGAGAAACTTCTACTTGTGTGGTGTCTCGCATTGGGCAACTTGGATTTTGGAATTTGCAAGCGGCGTGCCTAGCCTCTGAGACGCTCTGCCGCGATAATAGCGGACCATGGCTCCGGACCTCTTGGGCCATGTGGAAGTGGCAGTTCCACTATTGCGGGAGTTTTAATGCATGACGGCGTTGTTTTGTTCCTGCATGCAACCCACCAAGGGGAATGATATACATGCACGCAGTTTAACAGCACCCACTGTGGAAATAACGAACTACCTTACCCAGAAGGAAACTTACCAATGAAACTACAAAGATGGGATATTAAAGGTCAAGTTCAATCAGCTGTAAACGACGCGCATGGCCAGTGAGCAAGGGCGTGTTGCCTGAAAACGGTATGGCAATCTGTGTTGGGGGAATGAACACGTTGACTCCTGCTCCCTCAATAAATGAAAGGAGAAACTTCTACTTGTGTGGCGTCTTGCATTGGGCAACTTGGATTTTGGAATTTGCAAGCGGCGTGCCTAGCCACTGAGACGCTTTGCCGCGATAATAGCGGACCACGGCTCTGGACCCCTGGGGCCATGTGGTAGTGGCAGTTCCACTATTGCGGGACGTTTAATGCATGACGGCGTTGTTTTGTTCCTCCATGCAACCCACCAAGGGGAATGATATACATGCACGCAGTTTAACAGCACCCACTGTGGAAATAACGAACTACCTTACCCAGAAGGCAACTTACCAATGAAACTACAAAGACGGGATATTAAAGGTCAAGTTCAATCAGCTGTAAACGACGCGCATGGCCAGTGAGCAAGGGCGTGTTGCCCGAAACCGGTATCGCAATCTGTGTTGAGGGAATGAACACGTTGACTCCTGCTCCCTCAATAAATGAAAGGAGAAACTTCTACTTGTGTTGCGTCTCGCATTTTGCAACTTGGATTTTGGGATTTGCAAGCGGCGTGCCTAGCCGCTGAGACGCTCTGCCGCGATAATAGCAGACCACGGCTCCGGACCCCTGGGGCCATGTGGAAGTGGCAGTTCCACTATTGCGGGACTTTTAATGCAGGACGGCGTTGTTTTGTTCCTCCATGCAACCCACTAACTGGAATGATATACATGCACGCAGTTTAACAGCACCCACTGTGGAAATAACGAACTACCTTACCCAGAAGGCAACTTACCAATGAAACTACAAAGACGGGATATTAAAGGTCAAGTTCAACCAGCTGTAAACGACGCGCATGGCCAGTGAGCAAGGGCGTGTTGCCCGAAACCGGTATGGCAATCTGTGTTGGGGGAATGAACACGTTGACTTCTGCTCCCTCAATAAATGAAAGGAGAAACTTCTACTTGTGTGGCGTCTCGCATTGGGCAACTTGGATTTTGGAATTTGCAAGCGGCGTGCCCAGCCGCTGAGACACTCTGCCGCAATAATAGCGGACCACGGCTCCGGACCCCTGGGGCCATGTGGAAGTGGCAGTTCCACTATTGCAGGACTTTTAATGCATGATGGCGTTGTTTTGTTCCTCCATGCAACCCACCAAGGGGAATGATATACATGCACGCAGTTTAACAGCACCCACTGTGGAAATAACGAACTACCTTACCCAGAAGGCAACTTACCAATGAAACTACAAAGACGGGATATTAAAGGTCAAGTTCAATCAGCTGTAAACGATCCGCATGGCCAGTGAGCAAGGGCGTGTTGCCCGAAACCGGTATCGCAATCTGTGTTGGGGGAATGAACACGTTGACTCCTGCTCCCTCAATAAATAAAAGGAGAAACTTCTACTTGTGTGGCGTCTCGCATTGGGCAACTTGGATTTTGCAAGCGGCGTGCGTAGCCGCTGAGACGCTCTGCCGCGATAATAGCGGACCACGACTCCGGACCCCTGGGGCCATGTGGAAATGGCAGTTCCACTATTGCGGGACTTTTAATGCATGACGGCGTTGTTTTGTTCCTCCATGCAACCCACCAAGGGGAATGATATACATGCACACAGTTTAACAGCACCCACTGTGGAAATAACGAACTACCCTACCCAGAAGGCAACTTACCAATGAAACTACAAAGAAGGGATATTAAAGGTCAAGTTCAATCAGCTGTAAACAACGCGCATGGCCAGTGAGAAAGGGCGTGTTGCCCGAAACCGGTATGGCAATCTGTGTTGGGGGAATGAACACGTTCACTCCTGCTCCCTCACTAAATGAAAGGAGAAACTTCTACTTATGTGGCGTCTCGCATTGGGCAACTTGGATTTTGCAAGCGGCGTGCCTAGCCGCTGAGACGCTCTGCCGCGATAATAGCGGACCACGGCTCCGGACCCCTGGGGCCATGTGGAAGTGGCAGTTCCACTATTGCGGGACTTTTAATGCATGACGGCGTTGTTTTGTTCCTCCATGCAACCCACCAAGGGGAATGATATACATGCACTCAGTTTAACAGCACCCACTGTGGAAATAACGAACTACCTTACCCAGAAGGCAACTTACCAATGAAACTACAAAGAAGGGATATTAAAGGTCAAATTCAATCAGCTGTAAACGACGCGCATGGCCAGTGAGCAAGGGCGTGTTGCCCGAAACCGGTATGGCAAGCTGTGTTGGGGGAATGAACACGTTGACTCATGCTCCCTCAATAAATGAAAGGAGAAACTTCTACTTCTGTGGCGTCTCGCATTGGGCAACTTGGATTTTGGAATTTGCAAGTGGCGTGCCTAGCCGCTGAGACACTCTGCCGCGATAATAGCGGACCACGGCTCCGGACCAGTGGGGCCATGTGGAAGTGGCAGTTCCACTATTGCGGGACTTTTAATGCATGACGGCGTTGTTTTGTTCCTCCATGCAACCCACCAAGGGGAATGATATACATGCACGCAGTTTCACAGCACCCACTGTGGAAATAACGAACTACCTTACCCAGAAGGCAACTTACCAATGAAACTACAAAGACGGGATATTAAAGGTCAAGTTCAATCAGCTGTAAACGACACGCATGGCCAGTGAGCAAGGGCGTGTTGCCCGAAACCGGTATGGCAATCTGTGTTGGGGGAATGAACACGTTGACTCCTGCTCCCTCAATAAATGAAAGGCGAAACTTCTACTTGTGTGGCGTCTCGCATTGGGCAACTTGGATTTTGCAAGCGGCGTGCCTAGCCGCTGAGACGCTCTGCCGCGATAATAGCGGAACATGACTCCGGACCACTGGGGCCATGTGGAAGTAGCAGTTCCACTATTGCGGGACTTTTAATGCATGACGGCGTTGTTTTGTTCCTCCATGCAACCCACCAAGGGGAATGATATATATGCACGCAGTTTACCAGCACCCACTGTGGAAATAACGAACTACCTTACCCAGAAGGGAACTTACCAATGAAACTACAAAGATGGGATATTAAAGGTCAAGTTCAATCAGCTGTAAACGACGCGCATGGCCAGTGAGCAAGGGCGTGTTGCCTGAAACCGGTATGGCAATCTGTGTTGGGGGAATGAACACGTTGACTCCTGCTCCCTCAATAAATGAAAGGAGAAACTTTTACTTGTGTGGCGTCTCGCATTTTGCAACTTGGATTTTGGAATTTGCAAGCGGTGTGCCTAGCCGCTGAGACGCTCTGCCGCGATAATAGCGGACCACGGCTCCGGACCCCTGGGGCCATGTGGAAGTGGCAGTTCCACTATTGCGGGACTTTTAATGCATGACGGCGTTGTTTTGTTCCTCCATGCAACCCACCAACTGGAATGATATACATGCACGCAGTTTAACAGCACCCACTGTGTAAATAACGAACTACCTTACCCAAAAGGCAACTTACCAATGAAACTACAAAGACGGGATATTAAAGGTCAAGTTCAATCAGCTGTAAACGACGCGCATAGCCAGTGAGCAAGGGCGTGATACCCGAAACCGGTATGGCAATCTGTGTTGGGGGAATGAACACGTTGACTCCTGCTCCCTCAATAAATGAAAGGCAAAACTTCTACTTGTGTGGCGTCTCGCATTGGGCAACTTGGATTTTGGATTTTCAAGCGGCGTGCCTAGCCTCTGAGACGCTCTGCCGCGATAATAGCGGACCACGGCTCCGGACCCCTGGGGCCATGTGGAAGTGGCAGTTCCACTATTGCGGGACTTTTAATGCATGACGGCGTTGTTTTGTTCTTCCATGCAACCCACCAAGGGGAATGATATACATGCACACAGTTTAACAGCACCCACTGTGGAAATAACTAACTACCTTACCCAGAAGGCAACTTACCAATGAAACTACAAAGACGGGATATTAAAGGTCAAGTTCAATCAGCTGTAAACAACGCGCATGGCCAGTGAGCAAGGGCGTGTTGCCCGAAACCGGTATGGCAAGCTGTGTTGGGGGAATGAACACGTTGACTCCTGCTCCCTCAATACATGAAAGGAGAAACTTCTACTTGTGTGGCGTCTCGCATTGGGCAACTTGGATTTTGGAATTTGCAAGCGGCGTGCCTAGCCTCTGAGACGCTCTGCCGCGATAATAGCGGACCATGGCTCCGGACCTCTTGGGCCATGTGGAAGTGGCAGTTCCACTATTGCAGGAGTTTTAATGCATGACGGCGTTGTTTTGTTCTTCCATGCAACCGACCAAGGGGAATGATATACATGCACACAGTTTAACAGCACCCACTGTGGAAATAACGAACTACCTTACCCAGAAGGCAACTTACCAATGAAACTACAAAGACGGGATATTAAAGGTCAAGTTCAATCAGCTGTAAACAACGCGCATGGCCAGTGAGCAAGGGCGTGTTGCCTGAAACCGGTATGGCAATCTGTGTTGGGGGAATGAACACGTTGACTCCTGCTCCCTCAATAAATGAAAGGAGAAACTTCTACTTGTGTGGCGTCTCGCATTGGGCAACTTGGATTTTGGAATTTGCAAGCGGCGTGCCTAGCCGCTGACACGCTCTGCCGCGATAATAGCGGACCACGGCTCCGGACCCCTGGGGCCATGTGGAAGTGGCACTTCCACTATTGCGGGACTTTTAATGCATGACAGCGTTGTTTTGTTCCTCCATGCAACCCACCAAGGGGAATGATATACATGCACGCAGCTTAACAGCACCCCTGTGGAAATAACGAACTACCTTACCCAGAAGGCAACTTACCAATGAAACTACAAAGACGGGATATTAAAGGTCAAGTTCAATCAGCTGTAAACGACGCGCATGGCCAGTAAGCAAGGGCGTGTTGCCCGAAACCGGTATGGCAATCTGTGTTGGGGGAATGAACACGTTGATTCCTGCTCCCTCAACAAATGAAAGGAGAAACTTCTACTTGTGTGGCGTCTCGCATTGGGCAACTTGGATTTTGGAATTTGCAAGTGGCGTGCCTAGCCGCTGAGATGCTCTGCCGCGATAATAGCGGACCACGGCTCCGGACACCTGGGGCCATGTGGAAGTGGCACTTCCACTATTGCGGGACTTTTAATGCATGACAGCGTTGTTTTGTTCCTCCATGCAACCCACCAAGGGGAATGATATACATGCACGCAGCTTAACAGCACCCCTGTGGAAATAACGAACTACCTTACCCAGAAGGCAACTTACCAATGAAACTACAAAGACGGGATATTAAAGGTCAAGTTCAATCAGCTGTAAACGACGCGCATGGCCAGTAAGCAAGGGCGTGTTGCCCGAAACCGGTATGGCAATCTGTGTTGGGGGAATGAACACGTTGATTCCTGCTCCCTCAACAAATGAAAGGAGAAACTTCTACTTGTGTGGCGTCTCGCATTGGGCAACTTGGATTTTGGAATTTGCAAGTGGCGTGCCTAGCCGCTGAGATGCTCTGCCGCGATAATAGCGGACCACGGCTCCGGACCCCTGGGACCATGTGGAAGTGGCAGTTCCACTATTGCGGGACTTTTAATGCATGACGGCGTTGTTTTGTTCCTCCATGCAACCCACCAAGGGGAATGATATACATGCACACAGTTTAACAGCACCCACTGTGGAAATAACGAACTACCCTACCCAGAAGGCAACTTACCAATGAAACTACAAAGAAGGGATATTAAAGGTCAAGTTCAATCAGCTGTAAACAACGCGCATGGCCAGTGAGAAAGGGCGTGTTGCCCGAAACCGGTATGGCAATCTGTGTTGGGGGAATGAACACGTTCACTCCTGCTCCCTCACTAAATGAAAGGAGAAACTTCTACTTATGTGGCGTCTCGCATTGGGCAACTTGGATTTTGCAAGCGGCGTGCCTAGCCGCTGAGACGCTCTGCCGCGATAATAGCGGACCACGGCTCCGGACCCCTGGGGCCATGTGGAAGTGGCAGTTCCACTATTGCGGGACTTTTAATGCATGACGGCGTTGTTTTGTTCCTCCATGCAACCCACCAAGGGGAATGATATACATGCACACAGTTTAACAGCACCCACTGTGGAAATAACGAACTACCTTACCCAGAAGGCAACTTACCAATGAAACTACAAAGACGGGATATTAAAGGTCAAATTCAATCAGCTGTAAACGACGCGCATGGCCAGTGAGCAAGGGCGTGTTGCCCGAAACCGGTATGGCAAGCTGTGTTGGGGGAATGAACACGTTGACTCATGCTCCCTCAATAAATGAAAGGAGAAACTTCTACTTCTGTGGCGTCTCGCATTGGGCAACTTGGATTTTGGAATTTGCAAGTGGCGTGCCTAGCCGCTGAGACACTCTGCCGCGATAATAGCGGACCACGGCTCCGGACCAGTGGGGCCATGTGGAAGTGGCAGTTCCACTATTGCGGGACTTTTAATGCATGACGGCGTTGTTTTGTTCCTCCATGCAACCCACCAAGGGGAATGATATACATGCACGCAGTTTCACAGCACCCACTGTGGAAATAACGAACTACCTTACCCAGAAGGCAACTTACCAATGAAACTACAAAGACGGGATATTAAAGGTCAAGTTCAATCAGCTGTAAACGACACGCATGGCCAGTGAGCAAGGGAGTGTTGCCCGAAACCGGTATGGCAATCTGTGTTGGGGGAATGAACACGTTGACTCCTGCTCCCTCAATAAATGAAAGGCGAAACTTCTACTTGTGTGGCGTCTCGCATTGGGCAACTTGGATTTTGCAAGCGGCGTGCCTAGCCGCTGAGACGCTCTGCCGCGATAATAGCGGAACATGACTCCGGACCACTGGGGCCATGTGGAAGTAGCAGTTCCACTATTGCGGGACTTTTAATGCATGACGGCGTTGTTTTGTTCCTCCATGCAACCCACCAAGGGGAATGATATATATGCACGCAGTTTACCAGCACCCACTGTGGAAATAACGAACTACCTTACCCAGAAGGGAACTTACCAATGAAACTACAAAGATGGGATATTAAAGGTCAAGTTCAATCAGCTGTAAACGACGCGCATGGCCAGTGAGCAAGGGCGTGTTGCCTGAAACCGGTATGGCAATCTGTGTTGGGGGAATGAACACGTTGACTCCTGCTCCCTCAATAAATGAAAGGAGAAACTTTTACTTGTGTGGCGTCTCGCATTTTGCAACTTGGATTTTGGAATTTGCAAGCGGTGTGCCTAGCCGCTGAGACGCTCTGCCGCGATAATAGCGGACCACGGCTCCGGACCCCTGGGGCCATGTGGAAGTGGCAGTTCCACTATTGCGGGACTTTTAATGCATGACGGCGTTGTTTTGTTCCTCCATGCAACCCACCAACTGGAATGATATACATGCACGCAGTTTAACAGCACCCACTGTGTAAATAACGAACTACCTTACCCAAAAGGCAACTTACCAATGAAACTACAAAGACGGGATATTAAAGGTCAAGTTCAATCAGCTGTAAACGACGCGCATAGCCAGTGAGCAAGGGCGTGATACCCGAAACCGGTATGGCAATCTGTGTTGGGGGAATGAACACGTTGACTCCTGCTCCCTCAATAAATGAAAGGCAAAACTTCTACTTGTGTGGCGTCTCGCATTGGGCAACTTGGATTTTGGATTTTCAAGCGGCGTGCCTAGCCTCTGAGACGCTCTGCCGCGATAATAGCGGACCACGGCTCCGGACCCCTGGGGCCATGTGGAAGTGGCAGTTCCACTATTGCGGGACTTTTAATGCATGAAGGCGTTGTTTTGTTCTTCCATGCAACCCACCAAGGGGAATGATATACATGCACACAGTTTAACAGCACCCACTGTGGAAATAACTAACTACCTTACCCAGAAGGCAACTTACCAATGAAACTACAAAGACGGGATATTAAAGGTCAAGTTCAATCAGCTGTAAACAACGCGCATGGCCAGTGAGCAAGGGCGTGTTGCCCGAAACCGGTATGGCAAGCTGTGTTGGGGGAATGAACACGTTGACTCCTGCTCCCTCAATACATGAAAGGAGAAACTTCTACTTGTGTGGCGTCTCGCATTGGGCAACTTGGATTTTGGAATTTGCAAGCGGCGTGCCTAGCCTCTGAGACGCTCTGCCGCGATAATAGCGGACCATGGCTCCGGACCTCTTGGGCCATGTGGAAGTGGCAGTTCCACTATTGCGGGAGTTTTAATGCATGACGGCGTTGTTTTGTTCTTCCATGCAACCCACCAAGGGGAATGATATACATGCACACAGTTTAACAGCACCCACTGTGGAAATAACGAACTACCTTACCCAGAAGGCAACTTACCAATGAAACTACAAAGACGGGATATTAAAGGTCAAGTTCAATCAGCTGTAAACAACGCGCATGGCCAGTGAGCAAGGGCGTGTTGCCCGAAACCGGTATGGCAAGCTGTGTTGGGTGAATGAACACGTTGACTCCTGCTCCCTCAATAAATGAAAGGAGAAACTTCTACTTGTGTGGCGTCTCGCATTGGGCAACTTGGATTTTGGAATTTGCAAGCGGCGTGCCTAGCCTCTGAGACGCTCTGCTGCGATAATGGCGGACCATGGCTCCGGACCTCTTGGGCCATGTGGAAGTGGCAGTTCCACTATTGCGGGAGTTTTAATGCATGACGGCGTTGTTTTGTTCCTCCATGCAACCCACCAAGGGGAATGATATACATGCACGCAGTTTAACAGCACCCACTGTGGAAATAACGAACTACCTTACCCAGAAGGGAACTTACCAATAAAACTACAAAGATGGGATATTAAAGGTCAAGTTCAATCAGCTGTAAACGACGCGCATGGCCAGTGAGCAAGGGCGTGTTGCCTGAAACCGGTATGGCAATCTGTGTTGGGGGAATGAACACGTTGACTCCTGCTCCCTCAATAAATGAAAGGAGAAACTTCTACTTGTGTGGCGTCTCGCATTGGGCAACTTGGATTTTGGAATTTGCAAGCGGCGTGCCTAGCCGCTGACACGCTCTGCCGCGATAATAGCGGACCACGGCTCCGGACCCCTGGGGCCATGTGGAAGTGGCACTTCCACTATTGCGGGACTTTTAATGCATGACAGCGTTGTTTTGTTCCTCCATGCAACCCACCAAGGGGAATGATATACATGCACGCAGCTTAACAGCACCCCTGTGGAAATAACGAACTACCTTACCCAGAAGGCAACTTACCAATGAAACTACAAAGACGGGATATTAAAGGTCAAGTTCAATCAGCTGTAAACGACGCGCATGGCCAGTAAGCAAGGGCGTGTTGCCCGAAACCGGTATGGCAATCTGTGTTGGGGGAATGAACACGTTGATTCCTGCTCCCTCAACAAATGAAAGGAGAAACTTCTACTTGTGTGGCGTCTCGCATTGGGCAACTTGGATTTTGGAATTTGCAAGTGGCGTGCCTAGCCGCTGAGATGCTCTGCCGCGATAATAGCGGACCACGGCTCCGGACCCCTGGGGCCATGTGGAAGTGGCACTTCCACTATTGCGGGACTTTTAATGCATGACAGCGTTGTTTTGTTCCTCCATGCAACCCACCAAGGGGAATGATATACATGCACGCAGCTTAACAGCACCCCTGTGGAAATAACGAACTACCTTACCCAGAAGGCAACTTACCAATGAAACTACAAAGACGGGATATTAAAGGTCAAGTTCAATCA
This sequence comes from Triturus cristatus, assembly GCF_964204655.1. NCBI lineage: Eukaryota > Metazoa > Chordata > Amphibia > Caudata > Salamandridae > Triturus > Triturus cristatus. The sequence goes on from NC_140579.1 coordinate 196,870,348, forward strand.
GCTGTAAACGACGCGCATGGCCAGTAAGCAAGGGCGTGTTGCCCGAAACCGGTATGGCAATCTGTGTTGGGGGAATGAACACGTTGATTCCTGCTCCCTCAACAAATGAAAGGAGAAACTTCTACTTGTGTGGCGTCTCGCATTGGGCAACTTGGATTTTGGAATTTGCAAGTGGCGTGCCTAGCCGCTGAGATGCTCTGCCGCGATAATAGCGGACCACGGCTCCGGACCCCTGGGACCATGTGGAAGTGGCAGTTCCACTATTGCGGGACTTTTAATGCATGACGGCGTTGTTTTGTTCCTCCATGCAACCCACCAAGGGGAATGATATACATGCACTCAGTTTAACAGCACCCACTGTGGTGATAACGAACTACCTTACCCAGAAGGCAACTTACCAATGAAACTACAAAGACGGGATATTAAAGGTCAAGTTCAATCAGCTGTAAACAACGCGCATGGCCAGTGAGCAAGGGCGTGTTGCCCGAAACCGGTATGGCAATCTGTGTTGGGGGAATGAACACGTTGACTCCTGCTCCCTCAATAAATGAAAGGCGAAACTTCTACTTGTGTGGCGTCTCGCATTGGGCAACTTGGATTTTGCAAGCGGCGTGCCTAGCCGCTGAAACGCTCTGCCGCGATAATAGCGGAACATGACTCCGGACCACTGGGGCCATGTGGAAGTGGCAGTTCCACTATTGCGGGACTTTTAATGCATGACGGCGTTGTTTTGTTCCTCCATGCAACCCACCAAGGGGAATGATATATATGCACGCAGTTTACCAGCACCCACTGTGGAAATAACGAACTACCTTACCCAGAAGGGAACTTACCAATGAAACTACAAAGATGGGATATTAAAGGTCAAGTTCAATCAGCTGTAAACGACGCGCATGGCCAGTGAGCAACGGCGTGTTGCCTGAAACCGGTATGGCAATCTGTGTTGGGGGAATGAACACGTTGACTCCTGCTCCCTCAATAAATGAAAGGAGAAACTTCTACTTGTGTGGCGTCTCGCATTTTGCAACTTGGATTTTGGAATTTGCAAGCGGTGTGCCTAGCCGCTGAGACGCTCTGCCGCGATAATAGCGGACCACGGCTCCGGACCCCTGGGGCCATGTGGAAGTGGCAGTTCCACTATTGCGGGACTTTTAATGCATGACGGCGTTGTTTTGTTCTTCCATGCAACCCACCAAGGGGAATGATATACATGCACACAGTTTAACAGCACCCACTGTGGAAATAACTAACTACCTTACCCAGAAGGCAACTTACCAATGAAACTACAAAGACGGGATATTAAAGGTCAAGTTCAATCAGCTGTAAACAACGCGCATGGCCAGTGAGCAAGGGCGTGTTGCCCGAAACCGGTATGGCAAGCTGTGTTGGGGGAATGAATACGTTGACTCCTGCTCCCTCAATACATGAAAGGAGAAACTTCTACTTGTGTGGCGTCTCGCATTGGGCAACTTGGATTTTGGAATTTGCAAGCGGCGTGCCTAGCCTCTGAGACGCTCTGCCGCGATAATAGCGGACCATGGCTCCGGACCTCTTGGGCCATGTGGAAGTGGCAGTTCCACTATTGCGGGAGTTTTAATGCATGACGGCGTTGTTTTGTTCTTCCATGCAACCCACCAAGGGGAATGATATACATGCACACAGTTTAACAGCACCAACTGTGGAAATAACGAACTACCTTACCCAGAAGGCAACTTACCAATGAAACTACAAAGACGGGATATTAAAGGTCAAGTTCAATCAGCTGTAAACAACGCGCATGGCCAGTGAGCAAGGGCGTGTTGCCCGAAACCGGTATGGCAAGCTGTGTTGGGTGAATGAACACGTTGACTCCTGCTCCCTCAATAAATGAAAGGAGAAACTTCTACTTGTGTGGCGTCTCGCATTGGGCAACTTGGATTTTGGAATTTGCATGCGGCGTGCCTAGCCTCTGAGACGCTCTGCTGCGATAATAGCGGACCATGGCTCCGGACCTCTTGGGCCATGTGGAAGTGGCAGTTCCACTATTGCGGGAGTTTTAATGCATGACGGCGTTGTTTTGTTCCTCCATGCAACCCACCAAGGGGAATGATATACATGCACGCAGTTTAACAGCACCCACTGTGGAAATAACGAACTACCTTACCCAGAAGGGAACTTACAAATAAAACTACAAAGATGGGATATTAAAGGTCAAGTTCAATCAGCTGTAAACGACGCGCATGGCCAGTGAGCAAGGGCGTGTTGCCTGACACCGGTATGGCAATCTGTGTTGGGGGAATGAACACGTTGACTCCTGCTCCCTCAATAAATGAAAGGAGAAACTTCTACTTGTGTGGCGTCTCGCATTGGGCAACTTGGATTTTGGAATTTGCAAGCGGCATGCCTAGCCGCTGACACGCTCTGCCGCGATAATAGCGGACCACGGCTCCGGACCCCTGGGGCCATGTGGAAGTGGCACTTCCACTATTGCTGGACTTTTAATGCATGACAGCGTTGTTTTGTTCCTCCATGCAACCCACCAAGGGGAATGATATACATGCACGCAGCTTAACAGCACCCACTGTGGAAATAACGAACTACCTTACCCAGAAGGCAACTTACCAATGAAACTACAAAGACGGGATATTAAAGGTCAAGTTCAATCCGCTGTAAACGACGCGCATGGCCAGTGAGCAAGGGCGTGTTGCCCGAAACCGGTATGGCAATCTGTGTTGGGGGAATGAACACGTTGACTCCTGCTACCTCAATAAATGAAAGGAGAAACTTCTACTTGTGTGGCGTCTCGCATTGGGCAACTTGGATTTTTGAATTTGCAAGCGGCGTGCCTAGCCGCTGACACGCTCTGCCGCGATAATAGCGGACCACGGCTCCGGACCCCTGGGGCCATGTGGAAGTGGCACTTCCACTATTGCGGGACTTTTAATGCATGACGGCGTTGTTTTGTTCCTCCATGCAACCCACCAAGGGGAATGATATACATGCACGCAGTTTAACAGCACCCACTGTGGAAACAACGAACTAGCTTACCCACAAGGCAACTTACCAATGAAACTACAAAGACGGGATATTAAAGGTCAAGTTCAATCAGCTGTAAACGACGCGCATGGCCAGTAAGCAAGGGCGTGTTGCCCGAAACCGGTATGGCAATCTGTGTTGGGGGAATGAACACGTTGATTCCTGCTCCCTCAACAAATGAAAGGAGAAACTTCTACTTGTGTGGCGTCTCGCATTGGGCAACTTGGATTTTGGAATTTGCAAGTGGCGTGCCTAGCCGCTGAGATACTCTGCCGCGATAATAGCGGACCACGGCTCCGGACCCCTGGGACCATGTGGAAGTGGCAGTTCCACTATTGCGGGACTTTTAATGCATGACGGCGTTGTTTTGTTCCTCCATGCAACCCACCAAGGGGAATGATATACATGCACTCAGTTTAACAGCACCCACTGTGGTGATAACGAACTACCTTACCCAGAAGGCAACTTACCAATGAAACTACAAAGACGGGAAATTAAAGGTCAAGTTCAATCAGCTGTAAACAACGCACATGGCCAGTGAGCAAGGGCGTGTTGCCCGATACCGGTATGGCAATCTGTGTTGGGGGAATGAACACGTTGATTCCTGCTCCCTCAATAAATGAAAGGAGAAACTTCTACTTGTGTGGCGTCTCGGATTGGGCAACTTGGATTTTGGAATTTGCAAGCGGCGTGCCTAGCCGCTGAGACGCTTTGCCGCGATAATAGCGGACCACGGCTCCGGACCCCTGGGGCCATGTGGAAGGGGCAGTTCCACGATTGCGGACTTTTAATGCATGACGGCGTTGTTTTGTTCCTCCATGCAACCCACCAAGGGGAACGATATACATGCACGCAGTTTAACAGCACCCACTGTGGAAATAACGAACTACCTTACCCAGAAGGCAACTTACCAATGAAACTACAAAGACGGGATATTAAAGGTCAAGTTCAATCAGCTGTAAATGACGCGCATGGCCACTGAGCTAGGGGGTGTTGCCCGAAACCTGTATGGCAATCTGTGTTGGGGGAAGGAACACGTTGACTCCTGCTCCCTCAATAAATGAAAGGAGAAACTTCTACTTTTGTGGCGTCTCGCATTGGGCAACTTGGATTTTGGAATTTGCAAGCGGCGTGCCTAGCCGCTGAGAAGCTCTGCCGCGATAATAGCGGACCACGGCTCCGGACCCCTGGGGCCATGTGGAAGTCGCAGTTCCACTATTGCGGGACTTTTAATGCATGACGGCGTTGTTTTGTTCCTCCATGCAACCCACCAAGGGGAATGATATACATGAACGCAGTTTAACAGCACCCACTGTGGAAATAACGAACTACCTTACCCAGAGGGCAACTTACCAATGAAACTACAAAGACGGGATATTAAAGGTCAAGTTCATTCAGCTGTAAACGACGCGCATGGCCAGTGAGCAAGGGCGTGTTGCCCGAAACCGGTATGGCAATCTGTGTTGGGGGAATGAACACGTTGACTCCTGCTCCCTCAATAAATGAAAGGAGAAACTTCTACTTGTGTGGTGTCTCGCATTGGGCAACTTGGATTTTGGATTTTCATGCGGTGTGCCTAGCCTCTGAGACGCTCTGCCGCGATAATAGCAGACCACGGCTCCGGACCCCTGGGGCCATGTGGAAGTGGCAGTTCCACTATTGCGGGACTTTTAATGCAGGACGGCGTTGTTTTGTTCCTCCATGCAACCCACTAACTGGAATGATATACATGCACGCAGTTTAACAGCACCCACTGTGGAAATAACGAACTACCTTACCCAGAAGGCAACTTACCAATGAAACTACAAAGACGGGATATTAAAGGTCAAGTTCAATCAGCTGTAAACGATCCGCATGGCCAGTGAGCAAGGGCGTGTTGCCCGAAACCGGTATCGCAATCTGTGTTGGGGGAATGAACACGTTGACTCCTGCTCCCTCAATAAATAAAAGGAGAAACTTCTACTTGTGTGGCGTCTCGCATTGGGCAACTTGGATTTTGCAAGCGGCGTGCGTAGCCGCTGAGACGCTCTGCCGCGATAATAGCGGACCACGACTCCGGACCCCTGGGGCCATGTGGAAGTGGCAGTTTCACTATTGCGGGACTTTTAATGCATGACGGCGTTGTTTTGTTCCTCCATGCAACCCACCAAGGGGAATGATATACATGCACACAGTTTAACAGCACCCACTGTGGAAATAACGAACTACCCTACCCAGAAGGCAACTTACCAATGAAACTACAAAGAAGGGATATTAAAGGTCAAGTTCAATCAGCTGTAAACAACGCGCATGGCCAGTGAGAAAGGGCGTGTTGCCCGAAACCGGTATGGCAATCTGTGTTGGGGGAATGAACACGTTCACTCCTGCTCCCTCACTAAATGAAAGGAGAAACTTCTACTTATGTGGCGTCTCGCATTGGGCAACTTGGATTTTGCAAGCGGCGTGCCTAGCCGCTGAGACGCTCTGCCGCGATAATAGCGGACCACGGCTTCGGACCCCTGGGGCCATGTGGAAGGGGCAGTTCCACGATTGCGGGACTTTTAATGCATGACGGCGTTGTTTTGTTCCTCCATGCAACCCACCAAGGGGAATGATATACATGCACACAGTTTAACAGCACCCACTGTGGAAATAACGAACTACCTTACCCAGAAGGCAACTTACCAATGAAACTACAAAGACGGGATATTAAAGGTCAAGTTCAATCAGCTGTAAACGACGCGCATGGCCAGTGAGCAAGGGCGTGTTGCCCGAAACCTGTATGGCAATCTGTGTTGGGGGAAGGAACACGTTGACTCCTGCTCCCTCAATAAATGAAAGGAGAAACTTCTACTTTTGTGGCGTCTCGCATTGGGCAACTTGGATTTTGGAATTTGCAAGCGGCGTGCCTAGCCGCTGAGAAGCTCTGCCGCGATAATAGCGGACCACGGCTCCGGACCCCTGGGGCCATGTGGAAGTCGCAGTTCCACTATTGCGGGACTTTTAATGCATGACGGCGTTGTTTTGTTCCTCCATGCAACCCACCAAGGGGAATGATATACATGCACGCAGTTTAACAGCACCCACTGTGGAAATAACGAACTACCTTACCCAGAGGGCAACTTACCAATGAAACTACAAAGACGGGATATTAAAGGTCAAGTTCATTCAGCTGTAAACGACGCGCATGGCCAGTGAGCAAGGGCGTGTTGCCCGAAACCGGAATGGCAATCTGTGTTGGGGGAATGAACACGTTGACTCCTGCTCCCTCAATAAATGAAAGGAGAAACTTCTACTTGTGTGGTGTCTCGCATTGGGCAACTTGGATTTTGGATTTTCATGCGGTGTGCCTAGCCTCTGAGACGCTCTGCCGCGATAATAGCGGACCACGGCTCCGGACCCCTGGGGCCATGTGGAAGTGGCAGTTCCACTATTGCGGGACTTTTAATGCATGACGGCGTTGTTTTGTTCTTCCATGCAACCCACCAAAGGGAATGATATACATGCACGCAGTTTAACAGCACCCACTGTGGAAATAACGAACTTCCTTACCCAGAAGGCAACTTACCAATGAAACTACAAAGACGGGATATTAAAGGTCAAGTTCAATCAGCTGTAAATGACGCGCATGGTCAGTGAGCAAGGGCGTGTTGCCCGAAACCGGTATGGCAAGCTGTGTTGGGGGAATGAACACGTTGACTCCTGCTCCCTCAATAAATGAAAGGAGAAACTTCTACTTGTGTGGCGTCTCGCATTGGGCAACTTGGATTTTGGAATTTGCAAGCGGCGTGCCTAGCCGCTGACACGCTCTGCCGCGATAATAGCGGACCACGGCTCCGGACCACTGGGGCCATGTGGAAGTGGCACTTCCACTATTGCGGGACTTTTAATGCATGACAGCGTTGTTTTGTTCCTCCATGCAACCCACCAAGGGGAATGATATACATGCACGCAGTTTAACAGAAGCCACTGTGGAAATAACGAACTACCTTACCCAGAAGGCAACTTACCAATGAAACTACAAAGACGGGATATTAAAGGTCAAGTTCAATCAGCTGTAAACGACGCGCATGGCCAGTGAGCAAGGGCGTGTTGCCCGAAACCGGTATGGCAATCTGTGTTGGGGGAATGAACACGTTGACTCCTGCTCCCTCAATAAATGAAAGGAGAAACTTCTACTTGTGTGGCGTCTCGCATTGGGCAACTTGGATTTTGGAATTTGCAAGCGGCGTGACTAGCCGCTGACACGCTCTGCCGCGATAATAGCGGACCACGGCTCCGGACCCCTGGGGCCATGTGGAAGTGGCACTTCCACTATTGCGGGACTTTTAATGCATGACGGCGTTGTTTCATTCCTCCATGCAACCCACCAAGGGGAATGATATACATGCACGCAGTTTAACAGCACCCACTGTGGAAATAACGAACTACCTTACCCAGAAGGCAACTTACCAATGAAACTACAAAGACGGAATATTAAAGGTCAAGTTCAATCAGCTGTAAACGACGCTTATGGCCAGTGAGCAAGGGCGTGTTGCCCGAAACCGGTATGGCAATCTGTGTTGGGGGAATGAACACGTTGACTCCTGCTCCCTCAATAAATGAAAGGAGAAACTTCTACTTGTGTAGCATCTCGCATTTTGCAACTTGGATTTTGGGATTTGCAAGCGGCGTGCCTAGCCGCTGAGACGCTCTGCCGCGATAATAGCAGACCACGGCTCCGGACCCCTGGGGCCATGTGGAAGTGGCAGTTCCACTATTGCGGGACTTTTAATGCAGGACGGCGTTGTTTTGTTCCTCCATGCAACCCACTAACTGGAATGATATACATGCACGCAGTTTAACAGCACCCACTGTGGAAATAACGAACTACCTTACCCAGAAGGCAACTTACCAATGAAACTACAAAGACGGGATATTAAAGGTCAAGTTCAATCAGCTGTAAACGATCCGCATGGCCAGTGAGCAAGGGCGTGTTGCCCGAAACCGGTATCGCAATCTGTGTTGGGGGAATGAACACGTTGACTCCTGCACCCTCAATAAATAAAAGGAGAAACTTCTACTTGTGTGGCGTCTCGCATTGGGCAACTTGGATTTTGCAAGCGGCGTGCGTAGCCGCTGAGACGCTCTGCCGCGATAATAGCGGACCACGACTCCGGACCCCTGGGGCCATGTGGAAGTGGCAGTTCCACTATTGCGGGACTTTTAATGCATGACGGCGTTGTTTTGTTCCTCCATGCAACCCACCAAGGGGAATGATATACATGCACACAGTTTAACAGCACCCACTGTGGAAATAACGAACTACCCTACCCAGAAGGCAACTTACCAATGAAACTACAAAGAAGGGATATTAAAGGTCAAGTTCAATCAGCTGTAAACAACGCGCATGGCCAGTGAGAAAGGGCGTGTTGCCCGAAACCGGTATGGCAATCTGTGTTGGGGGAATGAACACGTTCACTCCTGCTCCCTCACTAAATGAAAGGAGAAACTTCTACTTATGTGGCGTCTCGCATTGGGCAACTTGGATTTTGCAAGCGGCGTGCCTAGCCGCTGAGACGCTCTGCCGCGATAATAGCGGACCACGGCTCCGGACCCCTGGGGCCATGTGGAAGTGGCAGTTCCACTATTGCGGGACTTTTAATGCATGACGGCGTTGTTTTGTTCCTCCATGCAACCCACCAAGGGGAATGATATACATGCACACAGTTTAACAGCACCCACTGTGGAAATAACGAACTACCTTACCCAGAAGGCAACTTACCAATGAAACTACAAAGACGGGATATTAAAGGTCAAGTTCAATCAGCTGTAAACGACGCGCATGGCCAGTGAGCAAGGGCGTGTTGCCCGAAACCGGTATGGCAAGCTGTGTTGGGGGAATGAACACGTTGACTCATGCTCCCTCAATAAATGAAAGGAGAAACTTCTACTTCTGTGGCATCTCGCATTGGGCAACTTGGATTTTGGAATTTGCAAGTGGCGTGCCTAGCCGCTGAGACACTCTGCCGCGATAATAGCGGACCACGGCTCCGGACCAGTGGGGCCATGTGGAAGTGGCAGTTCCACTATTGCGGGACTTTTAATGCATGACGGCGTTGTTTTGTTCCTCCATGCAACCCACCAAGGGGAATGATTTACATGCACGCAGTTTCACAGCACCCACTGTGGAAATAACGAACTACCTTACCCAGAAGGCAACTTACCAATGAAACTACAAAGACGGGATATTAAAGGTCAAGTTCAATCAGCTGTAAACGACACGCATGGCCAGTGAGCAAGGGCGTGTTGCCCGAAACCGGTATGGCAATCTGTGTTGGGGGAATGAACACGTTGACTCCTGCTCCCTCAATAAATGAAAGGCGAAACTTCTACTTGTGTGGCGTCTCGCATTGGGCAACTTGGATTTTGCAAGCGGCGTGCCTAGCCGCTGAGACGCTCTGCCGCGATAATAGCGGAACATGACTCCGGACCACTGGGGCCATGTGGAAGTGGCAGTTCCACTATTGCGGGACTTTTAATGCATGACGGCGTTGTTTTGTTCCTCCATGCAACCCACCAAGGGGAATGATATATATGCACGAAGTTTACCAGCACCCACTGTGGAAATAACGAACTACCTTACCCAGAAGGAAACTTACCAATGAAACTACAAAGATGGGATATTAAAGGTCAAGTTCAATCAGCTGTAAACGACGCGCATGGCCAGTGAGCAAGGGCGTGTTGCCTGAAACCGGTATGGCAATCTGTGTTGGGGGAATGAACACGTTGACTCCTGCTCCCTCAATAAATGAAAGGAGAAACTTTTACTTGTGTGGCGTCTCGCATTTTGCAACTTGGATTTTGGAATTTGCAAGCGGTGTGCCTAGCCGCTGAGACACTCTGCCGCGATAATAGCGGACCACGGCTCCGGACCCCTGGGGCCATATGGAAGTGGCAGTTCCACTATTGCGGGACTTTTAATGCATGACGGCGTTGTTTTGTTCCTCCATGCAACCCACCAACTGGAATGATATACATGCACGCAGTTTAACAGCACCCACTGTGTAAATAACGAACTACCTTACCCAAAAGGCAACTTACTAATGAAACTACAAAGACGGGATATTAAAGGTCAAGTTCAATCAGCTGTAAACGACGCGCATAGCCAGTGAGCAAGGGCGTGATACCCGAAACCGGTATGGCAATCTGTGTTGGGGGAATGAACACGTTGACTCCTGCTCCCTCAATAAATGAAAGGCGAAACTTCTACTTGTGTGGCGTCTCGCATTGGGCAACTTGGATTTTGGATTTTCAAGCGGCGTGCCTAGCCTCTGAGACGCTCTGCCGCGATAATAGCGGACCACGGCTCCGGACCCCTGGGGCCATGTGGAAGTGGCAGTTCCACTATTGCGGGACTTTTAATGCATGACGGCGTTGTTTTGTTCTTCCATGCAACCCACCAAGGGGAATGATATACATGCACACAGTTTAACAGCACCCACTGTGGAAATAACTAACTACCTTACCCAGAAGGCAACTTACCAATGAAACTACAAAGACGGGATATTAAAGGTCAAGTTCAATCAGCTGTAAACAACGCGCATGGCCAGTGAGCAAGGGTGTGTTGCCCGAAACCGGTATGGCAAGCTGTGTTGGGGGAATGAACACGTTGACTCCTGCTCCCTCAATACATGAAAGGAGAAACTTCTACTTGTGTGGCGTCTCGCATTGGGCAACTTGGATTTTGGAATTTGCAAGCGGCGTGCCTAGCCTCTGAGACGCTCTGCCGCGATAATAGCGGACCATGGCTCCGGACCTCTTGGGCCATGTGGAAGTGGCAGTTCCACTATTGCGGGAGTTTTAATGCATGACGGCGTTGTTTTGTTCTTCCATGCAACCCACCAAGGGGAATGATATACATGCACACAGTTTAACAGCACCCACTGTGGAAATAACGAACTACCTTACCCAGAAGGCAACTTACCAATGAAACTACAAAGACGGGATATTAAAGGTCAAGTTCAATCAGCTGTAAACAACGCGCATGGCCAGTGAGCAAGGGCGTGTTGCCCGAAACCGGTATGGCAAGCTGTGTTGGGTGAATGAACACGTTGACTCCTGCTCCCTCAATAAATGAAAGGAGAAACTTCTACTTGTGTGGCGTCTCGCATTGGGCAACTTGGATTTTGGAATTTGCAAGCGGCGTGCCTAGCCTCTGAGACGCTCTGCTGCGATAATGGCGGACCATGGCTCCGGACCTCTTGGGCCATGTGGAAGTGGCAGTTCCACTATTGCGGGAGTTTTAATGCATGACGGCGTTGTTTTGTTCCTCCATGCAACCCACCAAGGGGAATGATATACATGCACGCAGTTTAACAGCACCCACTGTGGAAATAACGAACTACCTTACCCAGAAGGGAACTTACCAATAAAACTACAAAGATGGGATATTAAAAGTCAAGTTCAATCAGCTGTAAACGACGCGCATGGCCAGTGAGCAAGGGCGTGTTGCCTGAAACCGGTATGGCAATCTGTGTTGGGGGAATGAACACGTTGACTCCTGCTCCCTCAATAAATGAAAGGAGAAACTTCTACTTGTGTGGCGTCTCGCATTGGGCAACTTGGATTTTGGAATTTGCAAGCGGCGTGCCTAGCCGCTGACACGCTCTGCCGCGATAATAGCGGACCACGGCTCCGGACCCCTGGGGCCATGTGGAAGTGGCACTTCCACTATTGCGGGACTTTTAATGCATGACAGCGTTGTTTTGTTCCTCCATGCAACCCACCAAGGGGAATGATATACATGCACGCAGCTTAACAGCACCCCTGTGGAAATAACGAACTACCTTACCCAGAAGGCAACTTACCAATGAAACTACAAAGACGGGATATTAAAGGTCAAGTTCAATCAGCTGTAAACGACGCGCATGGCCAGTAAGCAAGGGCGTGTTGCCCGAAACCGGTATGGCAATCTGTGTTGGGGGAATGAACACGTTGATTCCTGCTCCCTCAACAAATGAAAGGAGAAACTTCTACTTGTGTGGCGTCTCGCATTGGGCAACTTGGATTTTGGAATTTGCAAGTGGCGTGCCTAGCCGCTGAGATGCTCTGCCGCGATAATAGCGGACCACGGCTCCGGACCCCTGGGGCCATGTGGAAGTGGCACTTCCACTATTGCGGGACTTTTAATGCATGACAGCGTTGTTTTGTTCCTCCATGCAACCCACCAAGGGGAATGATATACATGCACGCAGCTTAACAGCACCCCTGTGGAAATAACGAACTACCTTACCCAGAAGGCAACTTACCAATGAAACTACAAAGACGGGATATTAAAGGTCAAGTTCAATCAGCTGTAAACGACGCGCATGGCCAGTAAGCAAGGGCGTGTTGCCCGAAACCGGTATGGCAATCTGTGTTGGGGGAATGAACACGTTGATTCCTGCTCCCTCAACAAATGAAAGGAGAAACTTCTACTTGTGTGGCGTCTCGCATTGGGCAACTTGGATTTTGGAATTTGCAAGTGGCGTGCCTAGCCGCTGAGATGCTCTGCCGCGATAATAGCGGACCACGGCTCCGGACCCCTGGGGCCATGTGGAAGTGGCACTTCCACTATTGCGGGACTTTTAATGCATGACGGCGTTGTTTTGTTCCTCCATGCAACCCACCAAGGGGAATGATATACATGCACTCAGTTTAACAGCACCCACTGTGGTGATAACGAACTACCTTACCCAGAAGGCAACTTACCAATGAAACTACAAAGACGGGATATTAAAGGTCAAGTTCAATCAGCTGTAAACAACGCGCATGGCCAGTGAGCAAGGGCGTGTTGCCCGAAACCGGTATGGCAATCTGTGTTGGGGGAATGAACACGTTGACTCCTGCTCCCTCAATAAATGAAAGGCGAAACTTCTACTTGTGTGGCGTCTCGCATTGGGCAACTTGGATTTTGCAAGCGGCGTGCCTAGCCGCTGAGACGCTCTGCCGCGATAATAGCGGAACATGACTCCGGACCACTGGGGCCATGTGGAAGTGGCAGTTCCACTATTGCGGGACTTTTAATGCATGACGGCGTTGTTTTGTTCCTCCATGCAACCCACCAAGGGGAATGATATATATGCACGCAGTTTACCAGCACCCACTGTGGAAATAATGAACTACCTTACCCAGAAGGGAACTTACCAATGAAACTACAAAGATGGGATATTAAAGGTCAAGTTCAATCAGCTGTAAACGACGCGCATGGCCAGTGAGCAAGGGCGTGTTGCCTGAAACCGGTATGGCAATCTGTGTTGGGGGAATGAACACGTTGACTCCTGCTCCCTCAATAAATGAAAGGAGAAACTTTTACTTGTGTGGCGTCTCGCATTTTGCAACTTGGATTTTGGAATTTGCAAGCGGTGTGCCTAGCCGCTGAGACGCTCTGCCGCGATAATAGCGGACCACGGCTCCGGACCCCTGGGGCCATGTGGAAGTGGCAGTTCCACTATTGCGGGACTTTTAATGCATGACGGCGTTGTTTTGTTCTTCCATGCAACCCACCAAGGGGAATGATATACATGCACACAGTTTAACAGCACCCACTGTGGAAATAACTAACTACCTTACCCAGAAGGCAACTTACCAATGAAACTACAAAGACGGGATATTAAAGGTCAAGTTCAATCAGCTGTAAACAACGCGCATGGCCAGTGAGCAATGGCGTGTTGCCCGAAACCGGTATGGCAAGCTGTGTTGGGGGAATGAATACGTTGACTCCTGCTCCCTCAATACATGAAAGGAGAAACTTCTACTTGTGTGGCGTCTCGCATTGGGCAACTTGGATTTTGGAATTTGCAAGCGGCGTGCCTAGCCTCTGAGACGCTCTGCCGCGATAATAGCGGACCATGGCTCCGGACCTCTTGGGCCATGTGGAAGTGGCAGTTCCACTATTGCGGGAGTTTTAATGCATGACGGCGTTGTTTTGTTCTTCCATGCAACCCACCAAGGGGAATGATATACATGCACACAGTTTAACAGCACCAACTGTGGAAATAACGAACTACCTTACCCAGAAGGCAACTTACCAATGAAACTACAAAGACGGGATATTAAAGGTCAAGTTCAATCAGCTGTAAACAACGCGCATGGCCAGTGAGCAAGGGCGTGTTGCCCGAAACCGGTATGGCAAGCTGTGTTGGGTGAATGAACACGTTGACTCCTGCTCCCTCAATAAATGAAAGGAGAAACTTCTACTTGTGTGGCGTCTCGCATTGGGCAACTTGGATTTTGGAATTTGCATGCGGCGTGCCTAGCCTCTGAGACGCTCTGCTGCGATAATAGCGGACCATGGCTCCGGACCTCTTGGGCCATGTGGAAGTGGCAGTTCCACGATTGCGGACTTTTAATGCATGACGGCGTTGTTTTGTTCCTCCATGCAACCCACCAAGGGGAATGATATACATGCACGCAGTTTAACAGCACCCACTGTGGAAATAACGAACTACCTTACCCAGAAGGCAACTTACCAATGAAACTACAAAGACGGGATATTAAAGGTCAAGTTCAATCAGCTGTAAATGACGCGCATGGCCACTGAGCTAGGGGGTGTTGCCCGAAACCTGTATGGCAATCTGTGTTGGGGGAAGGAACACGTTGACTCCTGCTCCCTCAATAAATGAAAGGAGAAACTTCTACTTTTGTGGCGTCTCGCATTGGGCAACTTGGATTTTGGAATTTGCAAGCGGCGTGCCTAGCCGCTAAGAAGCTCTGCCGCGATAATAGCGGACCACGGCTCCGGACCCCTGGGGCCATGTGGAAGTCGCAGTTCCACTATTGCGGGACTTTTAATGCATGACGGCGTTGTTTTGTTCCTCCATGCAACCCACCAAGGGGAATGATATACATGCACGCAGTTTAACAGCACCCACTGTGGAAATAACGAACTACCTTACCCAGAGGGCAACTTACCAATGAAACTACAAAGACGGGATATTAAAGGTCAAGTTCATTCAGCTGTAAACGACGCGCATGGCCAGTGAGCAAGGGCGTGTTGCCCGAAACCGGTATGGCAATCTGTGTTGGGGGAATGAACACGTTGACTCCTGCTCCCTCAATAAATGAAAGGAGAAACTTCTACTTGTGTGGTGTCTCGCATTGGGCAACTTGGATTTTGGATTTTCATACGGCGTGCCTAGCCTCTGAGACGCTCTGCCGCGATAATAGCGGACCACGGCTCCGGACCCCTGGGGCCATGTGGAAGTGGCAGTTCCACTATTGCGGGACTTTTAATGCATGACGGCGTTGTTTTGTTCTTCCATGCAACCCACCAAAGGGAATGATATACATGCACGCAGTTTAACAGCACCCACTGTGGAAATAACGAACTACCTTACCCAGAAGGGAACTTACCAATAAAACTACAAAGATGGGATATTAAAAGTCAAGTTCAATCAGCTGTAAACGACGCGCATGGCCAGTGAGCAAGGGCGTGTTGCCTGAAACCGGTATGGCAATCTGTGTTGGGGGAATGAACACGTTGACTCCTGCTCCCTCAATAAATGAAAGGAGAAACTTCTACTTGTGTGGCGTCTCGCATTGGGCAACTTGGATTTTGGAATTTGCAAGCGGCGTGCCTAGCCGCTGACACGCTCTGCCGCGATAATAGCGGACCACGGCTCCGGACCCCTGGGGCCATGTGGAAGTGGCACTTCCACTATTGCGGGACTTTTAATGCATGACAGCGTTGTTTTGTTCCTCCATGCAACCCACCAAGGGGAATGATATACATGCACGCAGCTTAACAGCACCCCTGTGGAAATAACGAACTACCTTACCCAGAAGGCAACTTACCAATGAAACTACAAAGACGGGATATTAAAGGTCAAGTTCAATCAGCTGTAAACGACGCGCATGGCCAGTAAGCAAGGGCGTGTTGCCCGAAACCGGTATGGCAATCTGTGTTGGGGGAATGAACACGTTGATTCCTGCTCCCTCAACAAATGAAAGGAGAAACTTCTACTTGTGTGGCGTCTCGCATTGGGCAACTTGGATTTTGGAATTTGCAAGTGGTGTGCCTAGCCGCTGAGATGCTCTGCCGCGATAATAGCGGACCACGGCTCCGGACCCCTGGGGCCATGTGGAAGTGGCACTTCCACTATTGCGGGACTTTTAATGCATGACAGCGTTGTTTTGTTCCTCCATGCAACCCACCAAGGGGAATGATATACATGCACGCAGCTTAACAGCACCCCTGTGGAAATAACGAACTACCTTACCCAGAAGGCAACTTACCAATGAAACTACAAAGACGGGATATTAAAGGTCAAGTTCAATCAGCTGTAAACGACGCGCATGGCCAGTAAGCAAGGGCGTGTTGCCCGAAACCGGTATGGCAATCTGTGTTGGGGGAATGAACACGTTGATTCCTGCTCCCTCAACAAATGAAAGGAGAAACTTCTACTTGTGTGGCGTCTCGCATTGGGCAACTTGGATTTTGGAATTTGCAAGTGGCGTGCCTAGCCGCTGAGATGCTCTGCCGCGATAATAGCGGACCACGGCTCCGGACCCCTGGGACCATGTGGAAGTGGCACTTCCACTATTGCGGGACTTTTAATGCATGACGGCGTTGTTTTGTTCCTCCATGCAACCCACCAAGGGGAATGATATACATGCACTCAGTTTAACAGCACCCACTGTGGTGATAACGAACTACCTTACCCAGAAGGCAACTTACCAATGAAACTACAAAGACGGGATATTAAAGGTCAAGTTCAATCAGCTGTAAACAACGCGCATGGCCAGTGAGCAAGGGCGTGTTGCCCGAAACCGGTATGGCAATCTGTGTTGGGGGAATGAACACGTTGACTCCTGCTCCCTCAATAAATGAAAGGCGAAACTTCTACTTGTGTGGCGTCTCGCATTGGGCAACTTGGATTTTGCAAGCGGCGTGCCTAGCCGCTGAGACGCTCTGCCGCGATAATAGCGGAACATGACTCCGGACCACTGGGGCCATGTGGAAGTGGCAGTTCCACTATTGCGGGACTTTTAATGCATGACGGCGTTGTTTTGTTCCTCCATGCAACCCACCAAGGGGAATGATATATATGCACGCAGTTTACCAGCACCCACTGTGGAAATAATGAACTACCTTACCCAGAAGGGAACTTACCAATGAAACTACAAAGATGGGATATTAAAGGTCAAGTTCAATCAGCTGTAAACGACGCGCATGGCCAGTGAGCAAGGGCGTGTTGCCTGAAACCGGTATGGCAATCTGTGTTGGGGGAATGAACACGTTGACTCCTGCTCCCTCAATAAATGAAAGGAGAAACTTTTACTTGTGTGCGTCTCGCATTTTGCAACTTGGATTTTGGAATTTGCAAGCGGTGTGCCTAGCCGCTGAGACGCTCTGCCGCGATAATAGCGGACCACGGCTCCGGACCCCTGGGGCCATGTGGAAGTGGCAGTTCCACTATTGCGGGACTTTTAATGCATGACGGCGTTGTTTTGTTCTTCCATGCAACCCACCAAGGGGAATGATATACATGCACACAGTTTAACAGCACCCACTGTGGAAATAACTAACTACCTTACCCAGAAGGCAACTTACCAATGAAACTACAAAGACGGGATATTAAAGGTCAAGTTCAATCAGCTGTAAACAACGCGCATGGCCAGTGAGCAAGGGCGTGTTGCCCGAAACCGGTATGGCAAGCTGTGTTGGGGGAATGAATACGTTGACTCCTGCTCCCTCAATACATGAAAGGAGAAACTTCTACTTGTGTGGCGTCTCGCATTGGGCAACTTGGATTTTGGAATTTGCAAGCGGCGTGCCTAGCCTCTGAGACGCTCTGCCGCGATAATAGCGGACCATGGCTCCGGACCTCTTGGGCCATGTGGAAGTGGCAGTTCCACTATTGCGGGAGTTTTAATGCATGACGGCATTGTTTTGTTCTTCCATGCAACCCACCAAGGGGAATGATATACATGCACACAGTTTAACAGCACCAACTGTGGAAATAACGAACTACCTTACCCAGAAGGCAACTTACCAATGAAACTACAAAGACGGGATATTAAAGGTCAAGTTCAATCAGCTGTAAACAACGCGCATGGCCAGTGAGCAAGGGCGTGTTGCCCGAAACCGGTATGGCAAGCTGTGTTGGGTGAATGAACACGTTGACTCCTGCTCCCTCAATAAATGAAAGGAGAAACTTCTACTTGTGTGGCGTCTCGCATTGGGCAACTTGGATTTTGGAATTTGCATGCGGCGTGCCTAGCCTCTGAGACGCTCTGCTGCGATAATAGCGGACCATGGCTCCGGACCTCTTGGGCCATGTGGAAGTGGCAGTTCCACGATTGCGGACTTTTAATGCATGACGGCGTTGTTTTGTTCCTCCATGCAACCCACCAAGGGGAATGATATACATGCACGCAGTTTAACAGCACCCACTGTGGAAATAACGAACTACCTTACCCAGAAGGCAACTTACCAATGAAACTACAAAGACGGGATATTAAAGGTCAAGTTCAATCAGCTGTAAATGACGCGCATGGCCACTGAGCTAGGGGGTGTTGCCCGAAACCTGTATGGCAATCTGTGTTGGGGGAAGGAACACGTTGACTCCTGCTCCCTCAATAAATGAAAGGAGAAACTTCTACTTTTGTGGCGTCTCGCATTGGGCAACTTGGATTTTGGAATTTGCAAGCGGCGTGCCTAGCCGCTAAGAAGCTCTGCAGCGATAATAGCGGACCACGGCTCCGGACCCCTGGGGCCATGTGGAAGTCGCAGTTCCACTATTGCGGGACTTTTAATGCATGACGGCGTTGTTTTGTTCCTCCATGCAACCCACCAAGGGGAATGATATACATGCACGCAGTTTAACAGCACCCACTGTGGAAATAACGAACTACCTTACCCAGAGGGCAACTTACCAATGAAACTACAAAGACGGGATATTAAAGGTCAAGTTCATTCAGCTGTAAACGACGCGCATGGCCAGTGAGCAAGGGCGTGTTGCCCGAAACCGGTATGGCAATCTGTGTTGGGGGAATGAACACGTTGACTCCTGCTCCCTCAATAAATGAAAGGAGAAACTTCTACTTGTGTGGTGTCTCGCATTGGGCAACTTGGATTTTGGATTTTCATGCGGCGTGCCTAGCCTCTGAGACGCTCTGCCGCGATAATAGCGGACCACGGCTCCGGACCCCTGGGGCCATGTGGAAGTGGCAGTTCCACTATTGCGGGACTTTTAATGCATGACGGCGTTGTTTTGTTCTTCCATGCAACCCACCAAAGGGAATGATATACATGCACGCAGTTTAACAGCACCCACTGTGGAAATAACGAACTTCCTTACCCAGAAGGCAACTTACCAATGAAACTACAAAGACGGGATATTAAAGGTCAAGTTCAATCAGCTGTAAATGACGCGCATGGTCAGTGAGCAAGGGCGTGTTGCCCGAAACCGGTATGGCAAGCTGTGTTGGGGGAATGAACACGTTGACTCCTGCTCCCTCAATAAATGAAAGGAGAAACTTCTACTTGTGTGGCGTCTCGCATTGGGCAACTTGGATTTTGGAATTTGCAAGCGGCGTGCCTAGCCGCTGACACGTTCTGCCGCGATAATAGCGGACCACGGCTCCGGACCACTGGGGCCATGTGGAAGTGGCACTTCCACTATTGCGGGACTTTTAATGCATGACAGCGTTGTTTTGTTCCTCCATGCAACCCACCAAGGGGAATGATATACATGCACGCAGTTTAACAGCACCCACTGTGGAAATAACGAACTACCTTACCCAGAAGGCAACTTACCAATGAAACTACAAAGACGGGATATTAAAGGTCAAGTTCAATCAGCTGTAAACGACGCGCATGGCCAGTGAGCAAGGGCGTGTTGCCCGAAACCGGTATGGCAATCTGTGTTGGGGGAATGAACACGTTGACTCCTGCTCCCTCAATAAATGAAAGGAGAAACTTCTACTTGTGTGGCGTCTCGCATTGGGCAACTTGGATTTTGGAATTTGCAAGCGGCGTGACTAGCCGCTGACACGCTCTGCCGCGATAATAGCGGACCACGGCTCCGGACCCCTGGGGCCATGTGGAAGTGGCACTTCCACTATTGCGGGACTTTTAATGCATGACGGCGTTGTTTCATTCCTCCATGCAACCCACCAAGGGGAATGATATACATGCACGCAGTTTAACAGCACCCACTGTGGAAATAACGAACTACCTTACCCAGAAGGCAACTTACCAATGAAACTACAAAGACGGGATATTAAAGGTCAAGTTCAATCAGCTGTAAACGACGCTTATGGCCAGTGAGCAAGGGCGTGTTGCCCGAAACCGGTATGGCAATCTGTGTTGGGGGAATGAACACGTTGACTCCTGCTCCCTCAATAAATGAAAGGAGAAACTTCTACTTGTGTAGCATCTCGCATTTTGCAACTTGGATTTTGGGATTTGCAAGCGGCGTGCCTAGCCGCTGAGACGCTCTGCCGCGATAATAGCAGACCACGGCTCCGGACCCCTGGGGCCATGTGGAAGTGGCAGTTCCACTATTGCGGGACTTTTAATGCAGGACGGCGTTGTTTTGTTCCTCCATGCAACCCACTAACTGGAATGATATACATGCACGCAGTTTAACAGCACCCACTGTGGAAATAACGAACTACCTTACCCAGAAGGCAACTTACCAATGAAACTACAAAGACGGGATATTAAAGGTCAAGTTCAACCAGCTGTAAACGACGCGCATGGCCAGTGAGCAAGGGCGTGTTGCCCAAAACTGGTATGGCAATCTGTGTTGGGGGAATGAACACGTTGACTTCTGCTCCCTCAATAAATGAAAGGAGAAACTTCTACTTGTGTGGCGTCTCGCATTGGGCAACTTGGATTTTGGAATTTGCAAGCGGCGTGCCCAGCCGCTGAGACGCTCTGCCGCAATAATAGCGGACCACGGCTCCGGACCCCTGGGGCCATGTGGAAGTGGCAGTTCCACTATTGCAGGACTTTTAATGCATGATGGCGTTGTTTTGTTCCTCCATGCAACCCACCAAGGGGAATGATATACATGCACGCAGTTTAACAGCACCCACTGTGGAAATAACGAACTACCTTACCCAGAAGGCAACTTACCAATGAAACTACAAAGACGGGATATTAAAGGTCAAGTTCAATCAGCTGTAAACGATGCGCATGGCCAGTGAGCAAGGGCGTGTTGCCCGAAACCGGTATCGCAATCTGTGTTGGGGGAATGAACACGTTGACTCCTGCTCCCTCAATAAATAAAAGAAGAAACTTCTACTTGTGTGGCGTCTCGCATTGGGCAACTTGGATTTTGCAAGCGGCGTGCGTAGCCGCTGAGACGCTCTGCCGCGATAATAGCGGACCACGACTCCGGACCCCTGGGGCCATGTGGAAGTGGCAGTTCCACTATTGCGGGACTTTTAATGCATGACGGCGTTGTTTTGTTCCTCCATGCAACCCACCAAGGGGAATGATATACATGCACACAGTTTAACAGCACCCACTGTGGAAATAACGAACTACCCTACCCAGAAGGCAACTTACCAATGAAACTACAAAGAAGGGATATTAAAGGTCAAGTTCAATCAGCTGTAAACAACGCGCATGGCCAGTGAGAAAGGGCGTGTTGCCCGAAACCGGTATGGCAATCTGTGTTGGGGGAATGAACACGTTCACTCCTGCTCCCTCAATAAATGAAAGGAGAAACTTCTACTTGTGTGGCGTCTCGCATTGGGCAACTTGGATTTTGCAAGCGGCGTGCCTAGCCGCTGAGACGCTCTGCCGCGATAATAGCGGACCACGGCTCCGGACCCCTGGGGCCATGTGGAAGTGGCAGTTCCACTATTGCGGGACTTTTAATGCATGACGGCGTTGTTTTGTTCCTCCATGCAACCCACCAAGGGGAATGATATACATGCACACAGTTTAACAGCACCCACTGTGGAAATAACGAACTACCTTACCCAGAAGGCAACTTACCAATGAAACTACAAAGACGGGATATTAAAGGTCAAGTTCAATCAGCTGTAAACGACGTGCATGGCCAGTGAGCAAGGGCGTGTTGCCCGAAACCGGTATGGCAAGCTGTGTTGGGGGAATGAACACGTTGACTCATGCTCCCTCAATAAATGAAAGGAGAAACTTCTACTTCTGTGGCGTCTCGCATTGGGCAACTTGGATTTTGGAATTTGCAAGTGGCGTGCCTAGCCGCTGAGACACTCTGCCGCGATAATAGCGGACCACGGCTCCGGACCAGTGGGGCCATGTGGAAGTGGCAGTTCCACTATTGCGGGACTTTTAATGCATGACGGCGTTGTTTTTTTCCTCCATGCAACCCACCAAGGGGAATGATATACATGCACGCAGTTTCACAGCACCCACTGTGGAAATAACGAACTACCTTACCCAGAAGGCAACTTACCAATGAAACTACAAAGACGGGATATTAAAGGTCAAGTTCAATCAGCTGTAAACGACACGCATGGCCAGTGAGCAAGGGCGTGTTGCCCAAAACCGGTATGGCAATCTGTGTTGGGGGAATGAACACGTTGACTCCTGCTCCCTCAATAAATGAAAGGCGAAACTTCTACTTGTGTGGCGTCTCGCATTGGGCAACTTGGATTTTGCAAGCGGCGTGCCTAGCCGCTGAGACGCTCTGCCGCGATAATAGCGGAACATGACTCCGGACCACTGGGGCCATGTGGAAGTGGCAGTTCCACTATTGCGGGACTTTTAATGCATGACGGCGTTGTTTTGTTCCTCCATGCAACCCACCAAGGGGAATGATATATATGCACGCAGTTTACCAGCACCCACTGTGGAAATAACGAACTACCTTACCCAGAAGGGAACTTACCAATGAAACTACAAAGATGGGATATTAAAGGTCAAGTTCAATCAGCTGTAAACGACGCGCATGGCCAGTGAGCAAGGGCGTGTTGCCTGAAACCGGTATGGCAATCTGTGTTGGGGGAATGAACACGTTGACTCCTGCTCCCTCAATAAATGAAAGGAGAAACTTTTACTTGTGTGGCGTCTCGCATTTTGCAACTTGGATTTTGGAATTTGCAAGCGGTGTGCCTAGCCGCTGAGACGCTCTGCCGCGATAATAGCGGACCATGGCTCCGGACCTCTTGGGCCATGTGGAAGTGGCAGTTCCACTATTGCGGGACTTTTAATGCATGACGGCGTTGTTTTGTTCCTCCATGCAACCCACCAACTGGAATGATATACATGCACGCAGTTTAACAGCACCCACTGTGTAAATAACGAACTACCTTACCCAAAAGGCAACTTACCAATGAAACTACAAAGACGGGATATTAAAGGTCAAGTTCAATCAGCTGTAAACGACGCGCATAGCCAGTGAGCAAGGGCGTGATACCCGAAACCGGTATGGCAATCTGTGTTGGGGGAATGAACACGTTGACTCCTGCTCCCTCAATAAATGAAAGGCGAAACTTCTACTTGAGTGGCGTCTCGCATTGGGCAACTTGGATTTTGGATTTTCAAGCGGCGTGCCTAGCCTCTGAGACGCTCTGCCGCGATAATAGCGGACCACGGCTCCGGACCCCTGGGGCCATGTGGAAGTGGCAGTTCCACTATTGCGGGACTTTTAATGCATGACGGCGTTGTTTTGTTCTTCCATGCAACCCACCAAGGGGAATGATATACATGCACACAGTTTAACAGCACCCACTGTGGAAATAACTAACTACCTTACCCAGAAGGCAACTTACCAATGAAACTACAAAGACGGGATATTAAAGGTCAAGTTCAATCAGCTGTAAACAACGCGCATGGCCAGTGAGCAAGGGCGTGTTGCCCGAAACCGGTATGGCAAGCTGTGTTGGGGGAATGAACACGTTGACTCCTGCTCCCTCAATACATGAAAGGAGAAACTTCTACTTGTGTGGCGTCTCGCATTGGGCAACTTGGATTTTGGAATTTGCAAGCGGCGTGCCTAGCCTCTGAGACGCTCTGCCGCGATAATAGCGGACCATGGCTCCGGACCTCTTGGGCCATGTGGAAGTGGCAGTTCCACTATTGCGGGAGTTTTAATGCATGACGGCGTTGTTTTGTTCTTCCATGCAACCCACCAAGGGGAATGATATACATGCACACAGTTTAACAGCACCCACTGTGGAAATAACGAACTACCTTACCCACAAGGCAACTTACCAATGAAACTACAAAGACGGGATATTAAAGGTCAAGTTCAATCAGCTGTAAACTACGCGCATGGCCAGTAAGTAAGGGCGTGTTGCCCGAAACCGGTATGGCAATCTGTGTTGGGGGAATGAACACGTTGATTCCTGCTCCCTCAATAAATGAAAGGAGAAACTTCTACTTGTGTGGCGTCTCGCATTGGGCAACTTGGATTTTGGAATTTGCAAGCGGCGTGCCTAGCCGCTGAGACGCTTTGCCGCGATAATAGCGGACCACGGCTCCGGACCCCTGGGGCCATGTGGAAGGGGCAGTTCCACGATTGCGGACTTTTAATGCATGACGGCGTTGTTTTGTTCCTCCATGCAACCCACCAAGGGGAATGATATACATGCACGCAGTTTAACAGCACCCACTGTGGAAATAACGAACTACCTTACCCAGAAGGCAACTTACCAATGAAACTACAAAGACGGGATATTAAAGGTCAAGTTCAATCAGCTGTAAATGACGCGCATGGCCACTGAGCTAGGGGGTGTTGCCCGAAACCTGTATGGCAATCTCTGTTGGGGGAAGGAACACGTTGACTCCTGCTCCCTCAATAAATGAAAGGAGAAACTTCTACTTTTGTGGCGTCTCGCATTGGGCAACTTGGATTTTGGAATTTGCAAGCGGCGTGCCTAGCCGCTGAGAAGCTCTGCCGCGATAATAGCGGACCACGGCTCCGGACCCCTGGGGCCATGTGGAAGTCGCAGTTCCACTATTGCGGGACTTTTAATGCATGACGGCGTTGTTTTGTTCCTCCATGCAACCCACCAAGGGGAATGATATACATGCACGCAGTTTAACAGCACCCACTGTGGAAATAACGAACTACCTTACCCAGAGGGCAACTTACCAATGAAACTACAAAGACGGGATATTAAAGGTCAAGTTCATTCAGCTGTAAACGACGCGCATGGCCAGTGAGCAAGGGCGTGTTGCCCGAAACCGGTATGGCAATCTGTGTTGGGGGAATGAACACGTTGACTCCTGCTCCCTCAATAAATGAAAGGAGAAACTTCTACTTGTGTGGTGTCTCGCATTGGGCAACTTGGATTTTGGATTTTCATGCGGCGTGCCTAGCCTCTGAGACGCTCTGCCGCAATAATAGCGGACCACGGCTCCGGACCCCTGGGGCCATGTGGAAGTGGCAGTTCCACTATTGCGGGACTTTTAATGCATGACGGCGTTGTTTTGTTCTTCCATGCAACCCACCAAAGGGAATGATATACATGCACGCAGTTTAACAGCACCCACTGTGGAAATAACGAACTTCCTTACCCAGAAGGCAACTTACCAATGAAACTACAAAGACGGGATATTAAAGGTCAAGTTCAATCAGCTGTAAATGACGCGCATGGTCAGTGAGCAAGGGCGTTTTGCCCGAAACCGGTATGGCAAGCTGTGTTGGGGGAATGAACACGTTGACTCCTGCTCCCTCAATAAATGAAAGGAGAAACTTCTACTTGTGTGGCGTCTCGCATTGGGCAACTTGGATTTTGGAATTTGCAAGCGGCGTGCCTAGCCGCTGACACGCTCTACCGCGATAATAGCGGACCACGGCTCCGGACCACTGGGGCCATGTGGAAGTGGCACTTCTACTATTGCGGGACTTTTAATGCATGACAGCGTTGTTTTGTTCCTCCATGCAACCCACCAAGGGGAATGATATACATGCACGCCGTTTAACAGCACCCACTGTGGAAATAACGAACTACCTTACCCAGAAGGCAACTTACCAATGAAACTACAAAGACGGGATATTAAAGGTCAAGTTCAATCAGCTGTAAACGACGCGCATGGCCAGTGAGCAAGGGCGTGTTGCCCGAAACCGGTATGGCAATTTGTGTTGGGGGAATGAACACGTTGACTCCTGCTCCCTCAATAAATGAAAGGAGAAACTTCTACTTGTGTGGCGTCTCGCATTGGGCAACTTGGATTTTGGAATTTGCAAGCGGAGTGACTAGCCGCTGACACGCTCTGCCGCGATAATAGCGGACCACGGCTCCGGACCCCTGGGGCCATGTGGAAGTGGCACTTCCACTATTGCGGGACTTTTAATGCATGACGGCGTTGTTTCATTCCTCCATGCAACCCACCAAGGGGAATGATATACATGCACGCAGTTTAACAGCACCCACTGTGGAAATAACGAACTACCTTACCCAGAAGGCAACTTACCAATGAAACTACAAAGACGGGATATTAAAGGTCAAGTTCAATCAGCTGTAAACGACGCTTATGGCCAGTGAGCAAGGGCGTGTTGCCCGAAACCGGTATGGCAATCTGTGTTGGGGGAATGAACACGTTGACTCCTGCTCCCTCAATAAATGAAAGGAGAAACTTCTACTTGTGTAGCATCTCGCATTTTGCAACTTGGATTTTGGGATTTGCAAGCGGCGTGCCTAGCCGCTGAGACGCTCTGCCGCGATAATAGCAGACCACGGCTCCGGACCCCTGGGGCCATGTGGAAGTGGCAGTTCCACTATTGCGGGACTTTTAATGCAGGACGGCGTTGTTTTGTTCCTCCATGCAACCCACTAACTGGAATGATATACATGCACGCAGTTTAACAGCACCCACTGTGGAAATAACGAACTACCTTACCCAGAAGGCAACTTACCAATGAAACTACAAAGACGGGATATTAAAGGTCAAGTTCAACCAGCTGTAAACGACGCGCATGGCCAGTGAGCAAGGGCGTGTTGCCCGAAACCGGTATGGCAATCTGTGTTGGGGGAATGAACACGTTGACTTCTGCTCCCTCAATAAATGAAAGGAGAAACTTCTACTTGTGTGGCGTCTCGCATTGGGCAACTTGGATTTTGGAATTTGCAAGCGGCGTGCCCAGCCGCTGAGACGCTCTGCCGCAATAATAGCGGACCACGGCTCCGGACCCCTGGGGCCATGTGGAAGTGGCAGTTCCACTATTGCAGGACTTTTAATGCATGATGGCGTTGTTTTGTTCCTCCATGCAACCCACCAAGGGGAATGATATACATGCACGCAGTTTAACAGCACCCACTGTGGAAATAACGAACTACCTTACCCAGAAGGCAACTTACCAATGAAACTACAAAGACGGGATATTAAAGGTCAAGTTCAATCAGCTGTAAACGATGCGCATGGCCAGTGAGCAAGGGCGTGTTGCCCGAAACCGGTATCGCAATCTGTGTTGGGGGAATGAACACGTTGACTCCTGCTCCCTCAATAAATAAAAGGAGAAACTTCTACTTGTGTGGCGTCTCGCATTGGGCAACTTGGATTTTGCAAGCGGCGTGCGTAGCCGCTGAGACGCTCTGCCGCGATAATAGCGGACCACGACTCCGGACCCCTGGGGCCATGTGGAAGTGGCAGTTCCACTATTGCGGGACTTTTAATGCATGACGGCGTTGTTTTGTTCCTCCATGCAACCCACCAAGGGGAATGATATACATGCACACAGTTTAACAGCACCCACTGTGGAAATAACGAACTACCCTACCCAGAAGGCAACTTACCAATGAAACTACAAAGAATGGATATTAAAAGTCAAGTTCAATCAGCTGTAAACAACGCGCATGGCCAGTGAGAAAGGGCGTGTTGCCCGAAACCGGTATGGCAATCTGTGTTGGGGGAATGAACACGTTCACTCCTGCTCCCTCAATAAATGAAAGGAGAAACTTCTACTTGTGTGGCGTCTCGCATTGGGCAACTTGGATTTTGCAAGCGGCGTGCCTAGCCGCTGAGACGCTCTGCCGCGATAATAGCGGACCACGGCTCCGGACCCCTGGGGCCATGTGGAATTGGCAGTTCCACTATTGCGGGACTTTTAATGCATGACGGCGTTGTTTTGTTCCTCCATGCAACCCACCAAGGGGAATGATATACATGCACACAGTTTAACAGCACCCACTGTGGAAATAACGAACTACCTTACCCAGAAGGCAACTTACCAATGAAACTACAAAGACGGGATATTAAAGGTCAAGTTCAATCAGCTGTAAACGACGTGCATGGCCAGTGAGCAAGGGCGTGTTGCCCGAAACCGGTATGGCAAGCTGTGTTGGGGGAATGAACACGTTGACTCATGCTCCCTCAATAAATGAAAGGAGAAACTTCTACTTCTGTGGCGTCTCGCATTGGGCAACTTGGATTTTGGAATTTGCAAGTGGCGTGCCTAGCCGCTGAGACACTCTGCCGCGATAATAGCGGACCACGGCTCCGGACCAGTGGGGCCATGTGGAAGTGGCAGTTCCACTATTGCGGGACTTTTAATGCATGACGGCGTTGTTTTGTTCCTCCATGCAACCCACCAAGGGGAATAATATACATGCACACAGTTTAACAGCACCCACTGTGGAAATAACGAACTACCTTACCCAGAAGGCAACTTACCAATGAAACTACAAAGACGGGATATTAAAGGTCAAGTTCAATCAGCTGTAAACGACACGCATGGCCAGTGAGCAGGGGCGTGTTGCCCGAAACCGGTATGGCAATCTGTGTTGGGGGAATGAACACGTTGACTCCTGCTCCCTCAATAAATGAAAGGCGAAACTTCTACTTGTGTGGCGTCTCGCATTGGGCAACATGGATTTTGCAAGCGGCGTGCCTAGCCGCTGAGACGCTCTGCCGCGATAATAGCGGAACATGACTCCGGACCACTGGGGCCATGTGGAAGTGGCAGTTCCACTATTGCGGGACTTTTAATGCATGACGGCGTTGTTTTGTTCCTCCATGCAACCCACCAAGGGGAATGATATATATGCACGCAGTTTACCAGCACCCACTGTGGAAATAACGAACTACCTTACCCAGAAGGGAACTTACCAATGAAACTACAAAGATGGGATATTAAAGGTCAAGTTCAATCAGCTGTAAACGACGCGCATGGCCAGTGAGCAAGGGCGTGTTGCCTGAAACCGGTATGGCAATCTGTGTTGGGGGAATGAACACGTTGACTCCTGCTCCCTCAATAAATGAAAGGAGAAACTTTTACTTGTGTGGCGTCTCGCATTTTGCAACTTGGATTTTGGAATTTGCAAGCGGTGTGCCTAGCCGCTGAGACGCTCTGCCGCGATAATAGCGGACCACGGCTCCGGACCCCTGGGGCCATGTGGAAGTGGCAGTTCCACTATTGCGGGACTTTTAATGCATGACGGCGTTGTTTTGTTCCTCCATGCAACCCACCAACTGGAATGATATAGATGCACGCAGTTTAACAGCACCCACTGTGTAAATAACGAACTACCTTACCCAAAAGGCAACTTACCAATGAAACTACAAAGACGGGATATTAAAGGTCAAGTTCAATCAGCTGTAAACGACGCGCATAGCCAGTGAGCAAGGGCGTGATACCCGAAACCGGTATGGCAATCTGTGTTGGGGGAATGAACACGTTGACTCCTGCTCCCTCAATAAATGAAAGGCGAAACTTCTACTTGTGTGGCGTCTCGCATTGGGCAACTTGGATTTTGGATTTTCAAGCGGCGTGCCTAGCCTCTGAGACGCTCTGCCGCGATAATAGCGGACCACGGCTCCGGACCCCTGGGGCCATGTGGAAGTGGCAGTTCCACTATTGCGGGACTTTTAATGCATGACGGCGTTGTTTTGTTCTTCCATGCAACCCACCAAGGGGAATGATATACATGCACACAGTTTAACAGCACCCACTGTGGAAATAACTAACTACCTTACCCAGAAGGCAACTTACCAATGAAACTACAAAGACGGGATATTAAAGGTCAAGTTCAATCAGCTGTAAACAACGCGCATGGCCAGTGAGCAAGGGCGTGTTGCCCGAAACCGGTATGGCAAGCTGTGTTGGGGGAATGAACACGTTGACTCCTGCTCCCTCAATACATGAAAGGAGAAACTTCTACTTGTGTGGCGTCTCGCATTGGGCAACTTGGATTTTGGAATTTGCAAGCGGCGTGCCTAGCCTCTGAGACGCTCTGCCGCGATAATAGCGGACCATGGCTCCGGACCTCTTGGGATATGTGGAAGTGGCAGTTCCACTATTGCGGGAGTTTTAATGCATGACGGCGTTGTTTTGTTCTTCCATGCAACCCACCAAGGGGAATGATATACATGCACACAGTTTAACAGCACCCACTGTGGAAATAACGAACTACCTTACCCAGAAGGCAACTTACCAATGAAACTACAAAGACGGGATATTAAAGGTCAAGTTCAATCAGCTGTAAACAACGCGCATGG
Organism: Triturus cristatus; assembly: GCF_964204655.1. NCBI lineage: Eukaryota > Metazoa > Chordata > Amphibia > Caudata > Salamandridae > Triturus > Triturus cristatus. The sequence goes on from NC_140579.1 coordinate 196,900,751, forward strand.
CCAGTGAGCAAGGGCGTGTTGCCCGAAACCGGTATGGCAAGCTGTGTTGGGTGAATGAACACGTTGACTCCTGCTCCCTCAATAAATGAAAGGAGAAACTTCTACTTGTGTGGCGTCTCGCATTGGGCAACTTGGATTTTGGAATTTGCAAGCGGCGTGCCTAGCCTCTGAGACGCTCTGCTGCGATAATGGCGGACCATGGCTCCGGACCTCTTGGGCCATGTGGAAGTGGCAGTTCCACTATTGCGGGAGTTTTAATGCATGACGGCGTTGTCTTGTTCCTCCATGCAACCCACCAAGGGGAATGATATACATGCACGCAGTTTAACAGCACCCACTGTGGAAATAACGAACTACCTTACCCAGAAGGGAACTTACCAATAAAACTACAAAGATGGGATATTAAAGGTCAAGTTCAATCAGCTGTAAACGACGCGCATGGCCAGTGAGCAAGGGCGTGTTGCCTGAAACCGGTATGGCAATCTGTGTTGGGGGAATGAACACGTTGACTCCTGCTCCCTCAATAAATGAAAGGAGAAACTTCTACTTGTGTGGCGTCTCGCATTGGGCAACTTGGATTTTGGAATTTGCAAGCGGCGTGCCTAGCCGCTGACACGCTCTGCCGCGATAATAGCGGACCACGGCTCCGGACCCCTGGGGCCATGTGGAAGTGGCACTTCCACTATTGCGGGACTTTTAATGCATGACAGCGTTGTTTTGTTCCTCCATGCAACCCACCAAGGGGAATGATATACATGCACGCAGCTTAACAGCACCCCTGTGGAAATAACGAACTACCTTACCCAGAAGGCAACTTACCAATGAAACTACAAAGACGGGATATTAAAGGTCAAGTTCAATCAGCTGTAAACGACGCGCATGGCCAGTAAGCAAGGGCGTGTTGCCCGAAACCGGTATGGCAATCTGTGTTGGGGGAATGAACACGTTGATTCCTGCTCCCTCAACAAATGAAAGGAGAAACTTCTACTTGTGTGGCGTCTCGCATTGGGCAACTTGGATTTTGGAATTTGCAAGTGGCGTGCCTAGCCGCTGAGATGCTCTGCCGCGATAATAGCGGACCACGGCTCCGGACCCCTGGGACCATGTGGAAGTGGCAGTTCCACTATTGCGGGACTTTTAATGCATGACGGCGTTGTTTTGTTCCTCCATGCAACCCACCAAGGGGAATGATATACATGCACTCAGTTTAACAGCACCCACTGTGGTGATAACGAACTACCTTACCCAGAAGGCAACTTACCAATGAAACTACAAAGACGGGATATTAAAGGTCAAGTTCAATCAGCTGTAAACAACGCGCATGGCCAGTGAGCAAGGGCGTGTTGCCCGAAACCGGTATGGCAATCTGTGTTGGGGGAATGAACACGTTGACTCCTGCTCCCTCAATAAATGAAAGGCGAAACTTCTACTTGTGTGGCGTCTCGCATTGGGCAACTTGGATTTTGCAAGCGGCGTGCCTAGCCGCTGAGACGCTCTGCCGCGATAATAGCGGAACATGACTCCGGACCACTGGGGCCATGTGGAAGTGGCAGTTCGACTATTGCGGGACTTTTAATGGATGGCGGCGTTGTTTTGTTCCTCCATGCAACCCACCAAGGGGAATGATATATATGCACGCAGTTTACCAGCACCCACTGTGGAAATAACTAACTACCTTACCCAGAAGGCAACTTACCAATGAAACTACAAAGACGGGATATTAAAGGTCAAGTTCAATCAGCTGTAAACAACGCGCATGGCCAGTGAGCAAGGGCGTGTTGCCCGAAACCGGTATGGCAAGCTGTGTTGGGGGAATGAACACGTTGACTCCTGCTCCCTCAATACATGAAAGGAGAAACTTCTACTTGTGTGGCGTCTCGCATTGGGCAACTTGGATTTTGGAATTTGCAAGCGGCGTGCCTAGCCTCTGAGACGCTCTGCCGCGATAATAGCGGACCATGGCTCCGGACCTCTTGGGCCATGTGGAAGTGGCAGTTCCACTATTGCGGGAGTTTTAATGCATGACGGCGTTGTTTTGTTCTTCCATGCAACCCACCAAGGGGAATGATATACATGCACACAGTTTAACAGCACCAACTGTGGAAATAACGAACTACCTTACCCAGAAGGCAACTTACCAATGAAACTACAAAGACGGGATATTAAAGGTCAAGTTCAATCAGCTGTAAACAACGCGCATGGCCAGTGAGCAAGGGCGTGTTGCCCGAAACCGGTATGGCAAGCTGTGTTGGGTGAATGAACACGTTGACTCCTGCTCCCTCAATAAATGAAAGGAGAAACTTCTACTTGTGTGGCGTCTCGCATTGGGCAACTTGGATTTTGGAATTTGCATGCGGCGTGCCTAGCCTCTGACACGCTCTGCTGCGATAATAGCGGACCATGGCTCCGGACCTCTTGGGCCATGTGGAAGTGGCAGTTCCACTATTGCGGGAGTTTTAATGCATGACGGCGTTGTTTTGTTCCTCCATGCAACCCACCAAGGGGAATGATATACATGCACGCAGTTTAACAGCACCCACTGTGGAAATAACGAACTACCTTACCCAGAAGGGAACTTACAAATAAAACTACAAAGATGGGATATTAAAGGTCAAGTTCAATCAGCTGTAAACGACGCGCATGGCCAGTGAGCAAGGGCGTGTTGCCTGACACCGGTATGGCAATCTGTGTTGGGGGAATGAACACGTTGACTCCTGCTCCCTCAATAAATGAAAGGAGAAACTTCTACTTGTGTGGCGTCTCGCATTGGGCAACTTGGATTTTGGAATTTGCAAGCGGCATGCCTAGCCGCTGACACGCTCTGCCGCGATAATAGCGGACCACGGCTCCGGACCCCTGGGGCCATGTGGAAGTGGCACTTCCACTATTGCTGGACTTTTAATGCATGACGGCGTTGTTTTGTTCCTCCATGCAACCCACCAAGGGGAATGATATACATGCACGCAGTTTAACAGCACCCACTGTGGAAATAACGAACTACCTTACCCAGAAGGGAACTTACAAATAAAACTACAAAGATGGGATATTAAAGGTCAAGTTCAATCAGCTGTAAACGACGCGCATGGCCAGTGAGCAAGGGCGTGTTGCCTGACACCGGTATGGCAATCTGTGTTGGGGGAATGAACACGTTGATTCCTGCTCCCTCAATAAATGAAAGGAGAAACTTCTACTTGTGTGGCGTCTCGCATTGGGCAACTTGGATTTTGGAATTTGCAAGCGGCGTGCCTAACCGCTGAGACGCTTTGCCGCGATAATAGCGGACCACGGCTCCGGACCCCTGGGGCCATGTGGAAGGGGCAGTTCCACGATTGCGGACTTTTAATGCATGACGGCGTTGTTTTGTTCCTCCATGCAACCCACCAAGGGGAATGATATACATGCACGCAGTTTAACAGCACCCACTGTGGAAATAACGAACTACCTTACCCAGAAGGCAACTTACCAATGAAACTACAAAGACGGGATATTAAAGGTCAAGTTCAATCAGCTGTAAACAACGCGCATGGCCAGTGAGCAAGGGCGTGTTGCCCGAAACCGGTATGGCAAGCTGTGTTGGGTGAATGAACACGTTGACTCCTGCTCCCTCAATAAATGAAAGGAGAAACTTCTACTTGTGTGGCGTCTCGCATTGGGCAACTTGGATTTTGGAATTTGCAAGCGGCGTGCCTAGCCTCTGAGACGCTCTGCTGCGATAATGGCGGACCATGGCTCCGGACCTCTTGGGCCATGTGGAAGTGGCAGTTCCACTATTGCGGGAGTTTTAATGCATGACGGCGTTGTTTTGTTCCTCCATGCAACCCACCAAGGGGAATGATATACATGCACGCAGTTTAACAGCACCCACTGTGGAAATAACGAACTACCTTACCCAGAAGGGAACTTACCAATAAAACTACAAAGATGGGATATTAAAGGTCAAGTTCAATCAGCTGTAAACGACGCGCATGGCCAGTGAGCAAGGGCGTGTTGCCTGAAACCGGTATGGCAATCTGTGTTGGGGGAATGAACACGTTGACTCCTGCTCCCTCAATAAATGAAAGGAGAAACTTCTACTTGTGTGGCGTCTCGCATTGGGCAACTTGGATTTTGGAATTTGCAAGCGGCGTGACTAGCCGCTGACACACTCTGCCGCGATAATAGCGGACCACGGCTCCGGACCCCTGGGGCCATGTGGAAGTGGCACTTCCACTATTGCGGGACTTTTAATGCATGACAGCGTTGTTTTGTTCCTCCATGCAACCCACCAAGGGGAATGATATACATGCACGCAGCTTAACAGCACCCCTGTGGAAATAACGAACTACCTTACCCAGAAGGCAACTTACCAATGAAACTACAAAGACGGGATATTAAAGGTCAAGTTCAATCAGCTGTAAACGACGCGCATGGCCAGTAAGCAAGGGCGTGTTGCCTGAAACCGGTATGGCAATCTGTGTTGGGGGAATGAACACGTTGATTCCTGCTCCCTCAACAAATGAAAGGAGAAACTTCTACTTGTGTGGCGTCTCGCATTGGGCAACTTGGATTTTGGAATTTGCAAGTGGCGTGCCTAGCCGCTGAGATGCTCTGCCGCGATAATAGCGGACCACGGCTCCGGACCCGTGGGACCATGTGGAAGTGGCAGTTCCACTATTGCGGGACTTTTAATGCATGACGGCGTTGTTTTGTTCCTCCATGCAACCCACCAAGAGGAATGATATACATGCACTCAGTTTAACAGCACCCACTGTGGTGATAACGAACTACCTTACCCAGAAGGCAACTTACCAATGAAACTACAAAGACGGGATATTAAAGGTCAAGTTCAATCAGCTGTAAACAACGCGCATGGCCAGTGAGCAAGGGCGTGTTGCCTGAAACCGGTATGGCAATCTGTGTTGGGGGAATGAACACGTTGACTCCTGAACCTCAATAAATGAAAGGCGAAACTTCTACTTGTGTGGCGTCTCGCATTGGGCAACTTGGATTTTGGAATTTGCAAGCGGCATGCCTAGCCGCTGACACGCTCTGCCGCGATAATAGCGGACCACGGCTCCGGACCCCTGGGGCCATGTGGAAGTGGCACTTCCACTATTGCTGGACTTTTAATGCACGACGGCGTTGTTTTGTTCCTCCATGCAACCCACCAAGGGGAATGATATACATGCACGCAGTTTAACAGCACCCACTGTGGAAATAACGAACTACCTTACCCAGAAGGGAACTTACAAATAAAACTACAAAGATGGGATATTAAAGGTCAAGTTCAATCAGCTGTAAACGACGCGCATGGCCAGTGAGCAAGGGCGTGTTGCCTGACACCGGTATGGCAATCTGTGTTGGGGGAATGAACACGTTGATTCCTGCTCCCTCAATAAATGAAAGGAGAAACTTCTACTTGTGTGGCGTCTCGCATTGGGCAACTTGGATTTTGGAATTTGCAAGCGGCGTGCCTAACCGCTGAGACGCTTTGCCGCGATAATAGCGGACCACGGCTCCGGACCCCTGGGGCCATGTGGAAGGGGCAGTTCCACGATTGCGGACTTTTAATGCATGACGGCGTTGTTTTGTTCCTCCATGCAACCCACCAAGGGGAATGATATACATGCACGCAGTTTAACAGCACCCACTGTGGAAATAACGAACTACCTTACCCAGAAGGCAACTTACCAATGAAACTACAAAGACGGGATATTAAAGGTCAAGTTCAATCAGCTGTAAACAACGCGCATGGCCAGTGAGCAAGGGCGTGTTGCCCGAAACCGGTATGGCAAGCTGTGTTGGGTGAATGAACACGTTGACTCCTGCTCCCTCAATAAATGAAAGGAGAAACTTCTACTTGTGTGGCGTCTCGCATTGGGCAACTTGGATTTTGGAATTTGCAAGCGGCGTGCCTAGCCTCTGAGACGCTCTGCTGCGATAATGGCGGACCATGGCTCCGGACCTCTTGGGCCATGTGGAAGTGGCAGTTCCACTATTGCGGGAGTTTTAATGCATGACGGCGTTGTTTTGTTCCTCCATGCAACCCACCAAGGGGAATGATATACATGCACGCAGTTTAACAGCACCCACTGTGGAAATAACGAACTACCTTACCCAGAAGGGAACTTACCAATAAAACTACAAAGATGGGATATTAAAGGTCAAGTTCAATCAGCTGTAAACGACGCGCATGGCCAGTGAGCAAGGGCGTGTTGCCTGAAACCGGTATGGCAATCTGTGTTGGGGGAATGAACACGTTGACTCCTGCTCCCTCAATAAATGAAAGGAGAAACTTCTACTTGTGTGGCGTCTCGCATTGGGCAACTTGGATTTTGGAATTTGCAAGCGGCGTGCCTAGCCGCTGACACGCTCTGCCGCGATAATAGCGGACCACGGCTCCGGACCCCTGGGACCATGTGGAAGTGGCAGTTCCACTATTGCGGGACTTTTAATGCATGACGGCGTTGTTTTGTTCCTCCATGCAACCCACCAAGGGGAATGATATACATGCACTCAGTTTAACAGCACCCACTGTGGTGATAACGAACTACCTTACCCAGAAGGCAACTTACCAATGAAACTACAAAGACGGGATATTAAAGGTCAAGTTCAATCAGCTGTAAACAACGCGCATGGCCAGTGAGCAAGGGCGTGTTGCCCGAAACCGGTATGGCAATCTGTGTTGGGGGAATGAACACGTTGACTCCTGCTCCCTCAATAAATGAAAGGCGAAACTTCTACTTGTGTGGCGTCTCGCATTGGGCAACTTGGATTTTGCAAGCGGCGTGCCTAGCCGCTGAGACGCTCTGCCGCGATAATAGCGGAACATGACTCCGGACCACTGGGGCCATGTGGAAGTGGCAGTTCGACTATTGCGGGACTTTTAATGGATGGCGGCGTTGTTTTGTTCCTCCATGCAACCCACCAAGGGGAATGATATATATGCACGCAGTTTACCAGCACCCACTGTGGAAATAACTAACTACCTTACCCAGAAGGCAACTTACCAATGAAACTACAAAGACGGGATATTAAAGGTCAAGTTCAATCAGCTGTAAACAACGCGCATGGCCAGTGAGCAAGGGCGTGTTGCCCGAAACCGGTATGGCAAGCTGTGTTGGGGGAATGAACACGTTGACTCCTGCTCCCTCAATACATGAAAGGAGAAACTTCTACTTGTGTGGCGTCTCGCATTGGGCAACTTGGATTTTGGAATTTGCAAGCGGCGTGCCTAGCCTCTGAGACGCTCTGCCGCGATAATAGCGGACCATGGCTCCGGACCTCTTGGGCCATGTGGAAGTGGCAGTTCCACTATTGCGGGAGTTTTAATGCATGACGGCGTTGTTTTGTTCTTCCATGCAACCCACCAAGGGGAATGATATACATGCACACAGTTTAACAGCACCAACTGTGGAAATAACGAACTACCTTACCCAGAAGGCAACTTACCAATGAAACTACAAAGACGGGATATTAAAGGTCAAGTTCAATCAGCTGTAAACAACGCGCATGGCCAGTGAGCAAGGGCGTGTTGCCCGAAACCGGTATGGCAAGCTGTGTTGGGTGAATGAACACGTTGACTCCTGCTCCCTCAATAAATGAAAGGAGAAACTTCTACTTGTGTGGCGTCTCGCATTGGGCAACTTGGATTTTGGAATTTGCATGCGGCGTGCCTAGCCTCTGAGACGCTCTGCTGCGATAATAGCGGACCATGGCTCCGGACCTCTTGGGCCATGTGGAAGTGGCAGTTCCACTATTGCAGGAGTTTTAATGCATGACGGCGTTGTTTTGTTCCTCCATGCAACCCACCAAGGGGAATGATATACATGCACGCAGTTTAACAGCACCCACTGTGGAAATAACGAACTACCTTACCCAGAAGGGAACTTACAAATAAAACTACAAAGATGGGATATTAAAGGTCAAGTTCAATCAGCTGTAAACGACGCGCATGGCCAGTGAGCAAGGGCGTGTTGCCTGACACCGGTATGGCAATCTGTGTTGGGGGAATGAACACGTTGACTCCTGCTCCCTCAATAAATGAAAGGAGAAACTTCTACTTGTGTGGCGTCTCGCATTGGGCAACTTGGATTTTGGAATTTGCAAGCGGCATGCCTAGCCGCTGACACGCTCTGCCGCGATAATAGCGGACCACGGCTCCGGACCCCTGGGGCCATGTGGAAGTGGCACTTCCACTATTGCTGGACTTTTAATGCATGACAGCGTTGTTTTGTTCCTCCATGCAACCCACCAAGGGGAATGATATACATGCACGCAGCTTAACAGCACCCACTGTGGAAATAACGAACTACCTTACCCAGAAGGCAACTTACCAATGAAACTACAAAGACGGGATATTAAAGGTCAAGTTCAATCCGCTGTAAACGACGCGCATGGCCAGTGAGCAAGGGCGTGTTGCCCGAAACCGGTATGGCAATCTGTGTTGGGGGAATGAACACGTTGACTCCTGCTACCTCAATAAATGAAAGGAGAAACTTCTACTTGTGTGGTGTCTCGCATTGGGCAACTTGGATTTTGGAATTTGCAAGCGGCGTGCCTAGCCGCTGACACGCTCTGCCGCGATAATAGCGGACCACGGCTCCGGACCCCTGGGGCCATGTGGAAGTGGCACTTCCACTATTGCGGGACTTTTAATGCATGACGGCGTTGTTTTGTTCCTCCATGCAACCCACCAAGGGGAATGATATACATGCACACAGTTTAACAGCACCCACTGTGGAAATAACGAACTACCTTACCCAGAAGGCAACTTACCAATGAAACTACAAAGACGGGATATTAAAGGTCAAGTTCAATCAGCTGTAAACGACGTGCATGGCCAGTGAGCAAGGGCGTGTTGCCCGAAACCGGTATGGCAAGCTGTGTTGGGGGAATGAACACGTTGACTCATGCTCCCTCAATAAATGAAAGGAGAAACTTCTACTTCTGTGGCGTCTCGCATTGGGCAACTTGGATTTTGGAATTTGCAAGTGGCGTGCCTAGCCGCTGAGACACTCTGCCGCGATAATAGCGGACCACGGCTCCGGACCAGTGGGGCCATGTGGAAGTGGCAGTTCCACTATTGCGGGACTTTTAATGCATGACGGCGTTGTTTTGTTCCTCCATGCAACCCACCAAGGGGAATGATATACATGCACGCAGTTTCACAGCACCCACTGTGGAAATAACGAACTACCTTACCCAGAAGGCAACTTACCAATGAAACTACAAAGACGGGATATTAAAGGTCAAGTTCAATCAGCTGTAAACGACACGCATGGCCAGTGAGCAAGGGCGTGTTGCCCGAAACCGGTATGGCAATCTGTGTTGGGGGAATGAACACGTTGACTCCTGCTCCCTCAATAAATGAAAGGCGAAACTTCTACTTGTGTGGCGTCTCGCATTGGGCAACATGGATTTTGCAAGCGGCGTGCCTAGCCGCTGAGACGCTCTGCCGCGATAATAGCGGAACATGACTCCGGACCACTGGGGCCATGTGGAAGTGGCAGTTCCACTATTGCGGGACTTTTAATGCATGACGGCGTTGTTTTGTTCCTCCATGCAACCCACCAAGGGGAATGATATATATGCACGCAGTTTACCAGCACCCACTGTGGAAATAACGAACTACCTTACCCAGAAGGGAACTTACCAATGAAACTACAAAGATGGGATATTAAAGGTCAAGTTCAATCAGCTGTAAACGACGCGCATGGCCAGTGAGCAAGGGCGTGTTGCCTGAAACCGGTATGGCAATCTGTGTTGGGGGAATGAACACGTTGACTCCTGCTCCCTCAATAAATGAAAGGAGAAACTTTTACTTGTGTGGCGTCTCGCATTTTGCAACTTGGATTTTGGAATTTGCAAGCGGTGTGCCTAGCCGCTGAGACGCTCTGCCGCGATAATAGCGGACCACGGCTCCGGACCCCTGGGGCCATGTGGAAGTGGCAGTTCCACTATTGCGGGACTTTTAATGCATGACGGCGTTGTTTTGTTCCTCCATGCAACCCACCAACTGGAATGATATAGATGCACGCAGTTTAACAGCACCCACTGTGTAAATAACGAACTACCTTACCCAAAAGGCAACTTACCAATGAAACTACAAAGACGGGATATTAAAGGTCAAGTTCAATCAGCTGTAAACGACGCGCATAGCCAGTGAGCAAGGGCGTGATACCCGAAACCGGTATGGCAATCTGTGTTGGGGGAATGAACACGTTGACTCCTGCTCCCTCAATAAATGAAAGGCGAAACTTCTACTTGTGTGGCGTCTCGCATTGGGCAACTTGGATTTTGGATTTTCAAGCGGCGTGCCTAGCCTCTGAGACGCTCTGCCGCGATAATAGCGGACCACGGCTCCGGACCCCTGGGGCCATGTGGAAGTGGCAGTTCCACTATTGCGGGACTTTTAATGCATGACGGCGTTGTTTTGTTCTTCCATGCAACCCACCAAGGGGAATGATATACATGCACACAGTTTAACAGCACCCACTGTGGAAATAACTAACTACCTTACCCAGAAGGCAACTTACCAATGAAACTACAAAGACGGGATATTAAAGGTCAAGTTCAATCAGCTGTAAACAACGCGCATGGCCAGTGAGCAAGGGCGTGTTGCCCGAAACCGGTATGGCAAGCTGTGTTGGGGGAATGAACATGTTGACTCCTGCTCCCTCAATACATGAAAGGAGAAACTTCTACTTGTGTGGCGTCTCGCATTGGGCAACTTGGATTTTGGAATTTGCAAGCGGCGTGCCTAGCCTCTGAGACGCTCTGCCGCGATAATAGCGGACCATGGCTCCGGACCTCTTGGGCCATGTGGAAGTGGCAGTTCCACTATTGCGGGAGTTTTAATGCATGACGGCGTTGTTTTGTTCTTCCATGCAACCCACCAAGGGGAATGATATACATGCACACAGTTTAACAGCACCCACTGTGGAAATAACGAACTACCTTACCCAGAAGGCAACTTACCAATGAAACTACAAAGACGGGATATTAAAGGTCAAGTTCAATCAGCTGTAAACAACGCGCATGGCCAGTGAGCAAGGGCGTGTTGCCCGAAACCGGTATGGCAAGCTGTGTTGGGTGAATGAACACGTTGACTCCTGCTCCCTCAATAAATGAAAGGAGAAACTTCTACTTGTGTGGCGTCTCGCATTGGGCAACTTGGATTTTGGAATTTGCAAGCGGCGTGCCTAGCCTCTGAGACGCTCTGCTGCGATAATGGCGAACCATGGCTCCGGACCTCTTGGGCCATGTGGAAGTGGCAGTTCCACTATTGCGGGAGTTTTAATGCATGACGGCGTTGTTTTGTTCCTCCATGCAACCCACCAAGGGGAATGATATACATGCACGCAGTTTAACAGCACCCACTGTGGAAATAACGAACTACCTTACCCAGAAGGGAACTTACCAATAAAACTACAAAGATGGGATATTAAAGGTCAAGTTCAATCAGCTGTAAACGACGCGCATGGCCAGTGAGCAAGGGCGTGTTGCCTGAAACCGGTATGGCAATCTGTGTTGGGGGAATGAACACGTTGACTCCTGCTCCCTCAATAAATGAAAGGAGAAACTTCTACTTGTGTGGCGTCTCGCATTGGGCAACTTGGATTTTGGAATTTGCAAGCGGCGTGCCTAGCCGCTGACACGCTCTGCCGCGATAATAGCGGACCACGGCTCCGGACCCCTGGGGCCATGTGGAAGTGGCACTTCCACTATTGCGGGACTTTTAATGCATGACAGCGTTGTTTTGTTCCTCCATGAAACCCACCAAGGGGAATGATATACATGCACGCAGCTTAACAGCACCCCTGTGGAAATAACGAACTACCTTACCCAGAAGGCAACTTACCAATGAAACTACAAAGACGGGATATTAAAGGTCAAGTTCAATCAGCTGTAAACGACGCGCATGGCCAGTAAGCAAGGGCGTGTTGCCCGAAACCGGTATGGCAATCTGTGTTGGGGGAATGAACACGTTGATTCCTGCTCCCTCAACAAATGAAAGGAGAAACTTCTACTTGTGTGGCGTCTCGCATTGGGCAACTTGGATTTTGGAATTTGCAAGTGGCGTGCCTAGCCGCTGAGATGCTCTGCCGCGATAATAGCGGACCACGGCTCCGGACCCCTGGGACCATGTGGAAGTGGCAGTTCCACTATTGCGGGACTTTTAATGCATGACGGCGTTGTTTTGTTCCTCCATGCAACCCACCAAGGGGAATGATATACATGCACTCAGTTTAACAGCACCCACTGTGGTGATAACGAACTACCTTACCCAGAAGGCAACTTACCAATGAAACTACAAAGACGGGATATTAAAGGTCAAGTTCAATCAGCTGTAAACAACGCGCATGGCCAGTGAGCAAGGGCGTGTTGCCCGAAACCGATATGGCAATCTGTGTTGGGGGAATGAACACGTTGACTCCTGCTCCCTCAATAAACGAAAGGCGAAACTTCTACTTGTGTGGCGTCTCGCATTGGGCAACTTGGATTTTGCAAGCGGCGTGCCTAGCCGCTGAGACGCTCTGCCGCGATAATAGCGGAACATGACTCCGGACCACTGGGGCCATGTGGAAGTGGCAGTTCGACTATTGCGGGACTTTTAATGCATGGCGGCGTTGTTTTGTTCCTCCATGCAACCCACCAAGGGGAATGATATATATGCACGCAGTTTACCAGCACCCACTGTGGAAATAACTAACTACCTTACCCAGAAGGCAACTTACCAATGAAACTACAAAGACGGGATATTAAAGGTCAAGTTCAATCAGCTGTAAACAACGCGCATGGCCAGTGAGCAAGGGCGTGTTGCCCGAAACCGGTATGGCAAGCTGTGTTGGGGGAATGAACACGTTGACTCCTGCTCCCTCAATACATGAAAGGAGAAACTTCTACTTGTGTGGCGTCTCGCATTGGGCAACTTGGATTTTGGAATTTGCAAGCGGCGTGCCTAGCCTCTGAGACGCTCTGCCGCGATAATAGCGGACCATGGCTCCGGACCTCTTGGGCCATGTGGAAGTGGCAGTTCCACTATTGCGGGAGTTTTAATGCATGACGGCGTTGTTTTGTTCTTCCATGCAACCCACCAAGGGGAATGATATACATGCACACAGTTTAACAGCACCAACTGTGGAAATAACGAACTACCTTACCCAGAAGGCAACTTACCAATGAAACTACAAAGACGGGATATTAAAGGTCAAGTTCAATCAGCTGTAAACAACGCGCATGGCCAGTGAGCAAGGGCGTGTTGCCCGAAACCGGTATGGCAAGCTGTGTTGGGTGAATGAACACGTTGACTCCTGCTCCCTCAATAAATGAAAGGAGAAACTTCTACTTGTGTGGCGTCTCGCATTGGGCAACTTGGATTTTGGAATTTGCATGCGGCGTGCCTAGCCTCTGAGACGCTCTGCTGCGATAATAGCGGACCATGGCTCCGGACCTCTTGGGCCATGTGGAAGTGGCAGTTCCACTATTGCGGGAGTTTTAATGCATGACGGCGTTGTTTTGTTCCTCCATGCAACCCACCAAGGGGAATGATATACATGCACGCAGTTTAACAGCACCCACTGTGGAAATAACGAACTACCTTACCCAGAAGGGAACTTACAAATAAAACTACAAAGATGGGATATTAAAGGTCAAGTTCAATCAGCTGTAAACGACGCGCATGGCCAGTGAGCAAGGGCGTGTTGCCTGACACCGGTATGGCAATCTGTGTCGGGGGAATGAACACGTTGACTCCTGCTCCCTCAATAAATGAAAGGAGAAACTTCTACTTGTGTGGCGTCTCGCATTGGGCAACTTGGATTTTGGAATTTGCAAGCGGCATGCCTAGCCGCTGACACGCTCTGCCGCGATAATAGCGGACCACGGCTCCGGACCCCTGGGGCCATGTGGAAGTGGCACTTCCACTATTGCTGGACTTTTAATGCATGACGGCGTTGTTTTGTTCCTCCATGCAACCCACCAAGGGGAATGATATACATGCACGCAGTTTAACAGCACCCACTGTGGAAATAACGAACTACCTTACCCAGAAGGGAACTTACAAATAAAACTACAAAGATGGGATATTAAAGGTCAAGTTCAATCAGCTGTAAACGACGCGCATGGCCAGTGAGCAAGGGCGTGTTGCCTGACACCGGTATGGCAATCTGTGTTGGGGGAATGAACACGTTGATTCCTGCTCCCTCAATAAATGAAAGGAGAAACTTCTACTTGTGTGGCGTCTCGCATTGGGCAACTTGGATTTTGGAATTTGCAAGCGGCGTGCCTAACCGCTGAGACGCTTTGCCGCGATAATAGCGGACCACGGCTCCGGACCCCTGGGGCCATGTGGAAGGGGCAGTTCCACGATTGCGGACTTTTAATGCATGACGGCGTTGTTTTGTTCCTCCATGCAACCCACCAAGGGGAATGATATACATGCACGCAGTTTAACAGCACCCACTGTGGAAATAACTAACTACCTTACCCAGAAGGCAACTTACCAATGAAACTACAAAGACGGGATATTAAAGGTCAAGTTCAATCAGCTGTAAACAACGCGCATGGCCAGTGAGCAAGGGCGTGTTGCCCGAAACCGGTATGGCAAGCTGTGTTGGGTGAATGAACACGTTGACTCCTGCTCCCTCAATAAATGAAAGGAGAAACTTCTACTTGTGTGGCGTCTCGCATTGGGCAACTTGGATTTTGGAATTTGCAAGCGGCGTGCCTAGCCTCTGAGACGCTCTGCTGCGATAATGGCGGACCATGGCTCCGGACCTCTTGGGCCATGTGGAAGTGGCAGTTCCACTATTGCGGGAGTTTTAATGCATGACGGCGTTGTTTTGTTCCTCCATGCAACCCACCAAGGGGAATGATATACATGCACGCAGTTTAACAGCACCCACTGTGGAAATAACGAACTACCTTACCCAGAAGGGAACTTACCAATAAAACTACAAAGATGGGATATTAAAGGTCAAGTTCAATCAGCTGTAAACGACGCGCATGGCCAGTGAGCAAGGGCGTGTTGCCTGAAACCGGTATGGCAATCTGTGTTGGGGGAATGAACACGTTGACTCCTGCTCCCTCAATAAATGAAAGGAGAAACTTCTACTTGTGTGGCGTCTCGCATTGGGCAACTTGGATTTTGGAATTTGCAAGCGGCGTGCCTAGCCGCTGACAGGCTCTGCCGCGATAATAGCGGACCACGGCTCCGGACCCCTGGGGCCATGTGGAAGTGGCACTTCCACTATTGCGGGACTTTTAATGCATGACAGCGTTGTTTTGTTCCTCCATGCAACCCACCAAGGGGAATGATATACATGCACGCAGCTTAACAGCACCCCTGTGGAAATAACGAACTACCTTACCCAGAAGGCAACTTACCAATGAAACTACAAAGACGGGATATTAAAGGTCAAGTTCAATCAGCTGTAAACGACGCGCATGGCCAGTAAGCAAGGGCGTGTTGCCCGAAACCGGTATGGCAATCTGTGTTGGGGGAATGAACACGTTGATTCCTGCTCCCTCAACAAATGAAAGGAGAAACTTCTACTTGTGTGGCGTCTCGCATTGGGCAACTTGGATTTTGGAATTTGCAAGTGGCGTGCCTAGCCGCTGAGATGCTCTGCCGCGATAATAGCGGACCACGGCTCCGGACCCCTGGGACCATGTGGAAGTGGCAGTTCCACTATTGCGGGACTTTTAATGCATGACGGCGTTGTTTTGTTCCTCCATGCAACCCACCAAGGGGAATGATATACATGCACGCAGTTTAACAGCACCCACTGTGGAAATAACGAACTACCTTACCCAGAAGGGAACTTACAAATAAAACTACAAAGATGGGATATTAAAGGTCAAGTTCAATCAGCTGTAAACGACGCGCATGGCCAGTGAGCAAGGGCGTGTTGCCTGACACCGGTATGGCAATCTGTGTTGGGGGAATGAACACGTTGATTCCTGCTCCCTCAATAAATGAAAGGAGAAACTTCTACTTGTGTGGCGTCTCGCATTGGGCAACTTGGATTTTGGAATTTGCAAGCGGCGTGCCTAACCGCTGAGACGCTTTGCCGCGATAATAGCGGACCACGGCTCCGGACCCCTGGGGCCATGTGGAAGGGGCAGTTCCACTATTGCGGGACTTTTAATGCATGACGGCGTTGTTTTGTTCCTCCATGCAACCCACCAACTGGAATGATATACATGCACGCAGTTTAACAGCACCCACTGTGTAAATAACGAACTACCTTACCCAAAAGGCAACTTACCAATGAAACTACAAAGACGGGATATTAAAGGTCAAGTTCAATCAGCTGTAAACGACGCGCATAGCCAGTGAGCAAGGGCGTGATACCCGAAACCGGTATGGCAATCTGTGTTGGGGGAATGAACACGTTGACACCTGCTCCCTCAATAAATGAAAGGCGAAACTTCTACTTGAGTGGCGTCTCGCATTGGGCAACTTGGATTTTGGATTTTCAAGCGGCGTGCCTAGCCTCTGAGACGCTCTGCCGCGATAATAGCGGACCACGGCTCCGGACCCCTGGGGCCATGTGGAAGTGGCAGTTCCACTATTGCGGGACTTTTAATGCATGACGGCGTTGTTTTGTTCTTCCATGCAACCCACCAAGGGGAATGATATACATGCACACAGTTTAACAGCACCCACTGTGGAAATAACTAACTACCTTACCCAGAAGGCAACTTACCAATGAAACTACAAAGACGGGATATTAAAGGTCAAGTTCAATCAGCTGTAAACAACGCGCATGGCCAGTGAGCAAGGGCGTGTTGCCCGAAACCGGTATGGCAAGCTGTGTTGGGGGAATGAACACGTTGACTCCTGCTCCCTCAATACATGAAAGGAGAAACTTCTACTTGTGTGGCGTCTCGCATTGGGCAACTTGGATTTTGGAATTTGCAAGCGGCGTGCCTAGCCTCTGAGACGCTCTGCCGCGATAATAGCGGACCATGGCTCCGGACCTCTTGGGCCATGTGGAAGTGGCAGTTCCACTATTGCGGGAGTTTTAATGCATGACGGCGTTGTTTTGTTCTTCCATGCAACCCACCAAGGGGAATGATATACATGCACACAGTTTAACAGCACCCACTGTGGAAATAACGAACTACCTTACCCACAAGGCAACTTACCAATGAAACTACAAAGACGGGATATTAAAGGTCAAGTTCAATCAGCTGTAAACTACGCGCATGGCCAGTAAGCAAGGGCGTGTTGCCCGAAACCGGTATGGCAATCTGTGTTGGGGGAATGAACACGTTGATTCCTGCTCCCTCAATAAATGAAAGGAGAAACTTCTACTTGTGTGGCGTCTCGCATTGGGCAACTTGGATTTTGGAATTTGCAAGCGGCGTGCCTAGCCGCTGAGACGCTTTGCCGCGATAATAGCGGACCACGGCTCCGGACCCCTGGGGCCATGTGGAAGGGGCAGTTCCACGATTGCGGACTTTTAATGCATGACGGCGTTGTTTTGTTCCTCCATGCAACCCACCAAGGGGAATGATATACATGCACGCAGTTTAACAGCACCCACTGTGGAAATAACGAACTACCTTACCCAGAAGGCAACTTACCAATGAAACTACAAAGACGGGATATTAAAGGTCAAGTTCAATCAGCTGTAAATGACGCGCATGGCCACTGAGCTAGGGGGTGTTGCCCGAAACCTGTATGGCAATCTCTGTTGGGGGAAGGAACACGTTGACTCCTGCTCCCTCAATAAATGAAAGGAGAAACTTCTACTTTTGTGGCGTCTCGCATTGGGCAACTTGGATTTTGGAATTTGCAAGCGGCGTGCCTAGCCGCTGAGAAGCTCTGCCGCGATAATAGCGGACCACGGCTCCGGACCCCTGGGGCCATGTGGAAGTCGCAGTTCCACTATTGCGGGACTTTTAATGCATGACGGCGTTGTTTTGTTCCTCCATGCAACCCACCAAGGGGAATGATATACATGCACGCAGTTTAACAGCACCCACTGTGGAAATAACAAACTACCTTACCCAGAGGGCAACTTACCAATGAAACTACAAAGACGGGATATTAAAGGTCAAGTTCATTCAGCTGTAAACGACGCGCATGGCCAGTGAGCAAGGGCGTGTTGCCCGAAACCGGTATGGCAATCTGTGTTGGGGGAATGAACACGTTGACTCCTGCTCCCTCAATAAATGAAAGGAGAAACTTCTACTTGTGTGGTGTCTCGCATTGGGCAACTTGGATTTTGGATTTTCATGCGGCGTGCCTAGCCTCTGAGACGCTCTGCCGCAATAATAGCGGACCACGGCTCCGGACCCCTGGGGCCATGTGGAAGTGGCAGTTCCACTATTGCGGGACTTTTAATGCATGACGGCGTTGTTTTGTTCTTCCATGCAACCCACCAAAGGGAATGATATACATGCACGCAGTTTAACAGCACCCACTGTGGAAATAACGAACTTCCTTACCCAGAAGGCAACTTACCAATGAAACTACAAAGACGGGATATTAAAGGTCAAGTTCAATCAGCTGTAAATGACGCGCATGGTCAGTGAGCAAGGGCGTTTTGCCCGAAACCGGTATGGCAAGCTGTGTTGGGGGAATGAACACGTTGACTCCTGCTCCCTCAATAAATGAAAGGAGAAACTTCTACTTGTGTGGCGTCTCGCATTGGGCAACTTGGATTTTGGAATTTGCAAGCGGCGTGCCTAGCCGCTGACACGCTCTACCGCGATAATAGCGGACCACGGCTCCGGACCACTGGGGCCATGTGGAAGTGGCACTTCTACTATTGCGGGACTTTTAATGCATGACAGCGTTGTTTTGTTCCTCCATGCAACCCACCAAGGGGAATGATATACATGCACGCAGTTTAACAGCACCCACTGTGGAAATAACAAACTACCTTACCCAGAAGGCAACTTACCAATGAAACTACAAAGACGGGATATTAAAGGTCAAGTTCAATCAGCTGTAAACGACGCGCATGGCCAGTGAGCAAGGGCGTGTTGCCCGAAACCGGTATGGCAATTTGTGTTGGGGGAATGAACACGTTGACTCCTGCTCCCTCAATAAATGAAAGGAGAAACTTCTACTTGTGTGGCGTCTCGCATTGGGCAACTTGGATTTTGGAATTTGCAAGCGGAGTGACTAGCCGCTGACACGCTCTGCCGCGATAATAGCGGACCACGGCTCCGGACCCCTGGGGCCATGTGGAAGTGGCACTTCCACTATTGCGGGACTTTTAATGCATGACGGCGTTGTTTCATTCCTCCATGCAACCCACCAAGGGGAATGATATACATGCACGCAGTTTAACAGCACCCACTGTGGAAATAACGAACTACCTTACCCAGAAGGCAACTTACCAATGAAACTACAAAGACGGGATATTAAAGGTCAAGTTCAATCAGCTGTAAACGACGCTTATGGCCAGTGAGCAAGGGCGTGTTGCCCGAAACCGGTATGGCAATCTGTGTTGGGGGAATGAACACGTTGACTCCTGCTCCCTCAATAAATGAAAGGAGAAACTTCTACTTGTGTAGCATCTCGCATTTTGCAACTTGGATTTTGGGATTTGCAAGCGGCGTGCCTAGCCGCTGAGACGCTCTGCCGCGATAATAGCAGACCACGGCTCCGGACCCCTGGGGCCATGTGGAAGTGGCAGTTCCACTATTGCGGGACTTTTAATGCAGGACGGCGTTGTTTTGTTCCTCCATGCAACCCACTAACTGGAATGATATACATGCACGCAGTTTAACAGCACCCACTGTGGAAATAACGAACTACCTTACCCAGAAGGCAACTTACCAATGAAACTACAAAGACGGGATATTAAAGGTCAAGTTCAACCAGCTGTAAACGACGCGCATGGCCAGTGAGCAAGGGCGTGTTGCCCGAAACCGGTATGGCAATCTGTGTTGGGGGAATGAACACGTTGACTTCTGCTCCCTCAATAAATGAAAGGAGAAACTTCTACTTGTGTGGCGTCTCGCATTGGGCAACTTGGATTTTGGAATTTGCAAGCGGCGTGCCCAGCCGCTGAGACGCTCTGCCGCAATAATAGCGGACCACGGCTCCGGACCCCTGGGGCCATGTGGAAGTGGCAGTTCCACTATTGCAGGACTTTTAATGCATGATGGCGTTGTTTTGTTCCTCCATGCAACCCACCAAGGGGAATGATATACATGCACGCAGTTTAACAGCACCCACTGTGGAAATAACGAACTACCTTACCCAGAAGGCAACTTACCAATGAAACTACAAAGACGGGATATTAAAGGTCAAGTTCAATCAGCTGTAAACGATGCGCATGGCCAGTGAGCAAGGGCGTGTTGCCCGAAACCGGTATCGCAATCTGTGTTGGGGGAATGAACACGTTGACTCCTGCTCCCTCAATAAATAAAAGGAGAAACTTCTACTTGTGTGGCGTCTCGCATTGGGCAACTTGGATTTTGCAAGCGGCGTGCGTAGCCGCTGAGACGCTCTGCCGCGATAATAGCGGACCACGACTCCGGACCCCTGGGGCCATGTGGAAGTGGCAGTTCCACTATTGCGGGACTTTTAATGCATGACGGCGTTGTTTTGTTCCTCCATGCAACCCACCAAGGGGAATGATATACATGCACACAGTTTAACAGCACCCACTGTGGAAATAACGAACTACCCTACCCAGAAGGCAACTTACCAATGAAACTACAAAGAATGGATATTAAAAGTCAAGTTCAATCAGCTGTAAACAACGCGCATGGCCAGTGAGAAAGGGCGTGTTGCCCGAAACCGGTATGGCAATCTGTGTTGGGGGAATGAACACGTTCACTCCTGCTCCCTCAATAAATGAAAGGAGAAACTTCTACTTGTGTGGCGTCTCGCATTGGGCAACTTGGATTTTGCAAGCGGCGTGCCTAGCCGCTGAGACGCTCTGCCGCGATAATAGCGGACCACGGCTCCGGACCCCTGGGGCCATGTGGAATTGGCAGTTCCACTATTGCGGGACTTTTAATGCATGACGGCGTTGTTTTGTTCCTCCATGCAACCCACCAAGGGGAATGATATACATGCACACAGTTTAACAGCACCCACTGTGGAAATAACGAACTACCTTACCCAGAAGGCAACTTACCAATGAAACTACAAAGACGGGATATTAAAGGTCAAGTTCAATCAGCTGTAAACGACGTGCATGGCCAGTGAGCAAGGGCGTGTTGCCCGAAACCGGTATGGCAAGCTGTGTTGGGGGAATGAACACGTTGACTCATGCTCCCTCAATAAATGAAAGGAGAAACTTCTACTTCTGTGGCGTCTCGCATTGGGCAACTTGGATTTTGGAATTTGCAAGTGGCGTGCCTAGCCGCTGAGACACTCTGCCGCGATAATAGCGGACCACGGCTCCGGACCAGTGGGGCCATGTGGAAGTGGCAGTTCCACTATTGCGGGACTTTTAATGCATGACGGCGTTGTTTTGTTCCTCCATGCAACCCACCAAGGGGAATGATATACATGCACACAGTTTAACAGCACCCACTGTGGAAATAACGAACTACCTTACCCAGAAGGCAACTTACCAATGAAACTACAAAGACGGGATATTAAAGGTCAAGTTCAATCAGCTGTAAACGACACGCATGGCCAGTGAGCAAGGGCGTGTTGCCCGAAACCGGTATGGCAATCTGTGTTGGGGGAATGAACACGTTGACTCCTGCTCCCTCAATAAATGAAAGGCGAAACTTCTACTTGTGTGGCGTCTCGCATTGGGCAACATGGATTTTGCAAGCGGCGTGCCTAGCCGCTGAGACGCTCTGCCGCGATAATAGCGGAACATGACTCCGGACCACTGGGGCCATGTGGAAGTGGCAGTTCCACTATTGCGGGACTTTTAATGCATGACGGCGTTGTTTTGTTCCTCCATGCAACCCACCAAGGGGAATGATATATATGCACGCAGTTTACCAGCACCCACTGTGGAAATAACGAACTACCTTACCCAGAAGGGAACTTACCAATGAAACTACAAAGATGGGATATTAAAGGTCAAGTTCAATCAGCTGTAAACGACGCGCATGGCCAGTGAGCAAGGGCGTGTTGCCTGAAACCGGTATGGCAATCTGTGTTGGGGGAATGAACACGTTGACTCCTGCTCCCTCAATAAATGAAAGGAGAAACTTTTACTTGTGTGGCGTCTCGCATTTTGCAACTTGGATTTTGGAATTTGCAAGCGGTGTGCCTAGCCGCTGAGACGCTCTGCCGCGATAATAGCGGACCACGGCTCCGGACCCCTGGGGCCATGTGGAAGTGGCAGTTCCACTATTGCGGGACTTTTAATGCATGACGGCGTTGTTTTGTTCCTCCATGCAACCCACCAACTGGAATGATATAGATGCACGCAGTTTAACAGCACCCACTGTGTAAATAACGAACTACCTTACCCAAAAGGCAACTTACCAATGAAACTACAAAGACGGGATATTAAAGGTCAAGTTCAATCAGCTGTAAACGACGCGCATAGCCAGTGAGCAAGGGCGTGATACCCGAAACCGGTATGGCAATCTGTGTTGGGGGAATGAACACGTTGACTCCTGCTCCCTCAATAAATGAAAGGCGAAACTTCTACTTGTGTGGCGTCTCGCATTGGGCAACTTGGATTTTGGATTTTCAAGCGGCGTGCCTAGCCTCTGAGACGCTCTGCCGCGATAATAGCGGACCACGGCTCCGGACCCCTGGGGCCATGTGGAAGTGGCAGTTCCACTATTGCGGGACTTTTAATGCATGACGGCGTTGTTTTGTTCTTCCATGCAACCCACCAAGGGGAATGATATACATGCACACAGTTTAACAGCACCCACTGTGGAAATAACTAACTACCTTACCCAGAAGGCAACTTACCAATGAAACTACAAAGACGGGATATTAAAGGTCAAGTTCAATCAGCTGTAAACAACGCGCATGGCCAGTGAGCAAGGGCGTGTTGCCCGAAACCGGTATGGCAAGCTGTGTTGGGGGAATGAACACGTTGACTCCTGCTCCCTCAATACATGAAAGGAGAAACTTCTACTTGTGTGGCGTCTCGCATTGGGCAACTTGGATTTTGGAATTTGCAAGCGGCGTGCCTAGCCTCTGAGACGCTCTGCCGCGATAATAGCGGACCATGGCTCCGGACCTCTTGGGCCATGTGGAAGTGGCAGTTCCACTATTGCGGGAGTTTTAATGCATGACGGCGTTGTTTTGTTCTTCCATGCAACCCACCAAGGGGAATGATATACATGCACACAGTTTAACAGCACCCACTGTGGAAATAACGAACTACCTTACCCAGAAGGCAACTTACCAATGAAACTACAAAGACGGGATATTAAAGGTCAAGTTCAATCAGCTGTAAACAACGCGCATGGCCAGTGAGCAAGGGCGTGTTGCCCGAAACCGGTATGGCAAGCTGTGTTGGGTGAATGAACACGTTGACTCCTGCTCCCTCAATAAATGAAAGGAGAAACTTCTACTTGTGTGGCGTCTCGCATTGGGCAACTTGGATTTTGGAATTTGCAAGCGGCGTGCCTAGCCTCTGAGACGCTCTGCTGCGATAATGGCGGACCATGGCTCCGGACCTCTTGGGCCATGTGGAAGTGGCAGTTCCACTATTGCGGGAGTTTTAATGCATGACGGCGTTGTTTTGTTCCTCCATGCAACCCACCAAGGGGAATGATATACATGCACGCAGTTTAACAGCACCCACTGTGGAAATAACGAACTACCTTACCCAGAAGGGAACTTACCAATAAAACTACAAAGATGGGATATTAAAGGTCAAGTTCAATCAGCTGTAAACGACGCGCATGGCCAGTGAGCAAGGGCGTGTTGCCTGAAACCGGTATGGCAATCTGTGTTGGGGGAATGAACACGTTGACTCCTGCTCCCTCAATAAATGAAAGGAGAAACTTCTACTTGTGTGGCGTCTCGCATTGGGCAACTTGGATTTTGGAATTTGCAAGCGGCGTGCCTAGCCGCTGACACGCTCTGCCGCGATAATAGCGGACCACGGCTCCGGACCCCTGGGGCCATGTGGAAGTGGCACTTCCACTATTGCGGGACTTTTAATGCATGACAGCGTTGTTTTGTTCCTCCATGCAACCTACCAAGGGGAATGATATACATGCACGCAGCTTAACAGCACCCCTGTGGAAATAACGAACTACCTTACCCAGAAGGCAACTTACCAATGAAACTACAAAGACGGGATATTAAAGGTCAAGTTCAATCAGCTGTAAACGACGCGCATGGCCAGTAAGCAAGGGCGTGTTGCCCGAAACCGGTATGGCAATCTGTGTTGGGGGAATGAACACGTTGATTCCTGCTCCCTCAACAAATGAAAGGAGAAACTTCTACTTGTGTGGCGTCTCGCATTGGGCAACTTGGATTTTGGAATTTGCAAGTGGCGTGCCTAGCCGCTGAGATGCTCTGCCGCGATAATAGCGGACCACGGCTCCGGACCCCTGGGACCATGTGGAAGTGGCAGTTCCACTATTGCGGGACTTTTAATGCATGACGGCGTTGTTTTGTTCCTCCATGCAACCCACCAAGGGGAATGATATACATGCACTCAGTTTAACAGCACCCACTGTGGTGATAACGAACTACCTTACCCAGAAGGCAACTTACCAATGAAACTACAAAGACGGGATATTAAAGGTCAAGTTCAATCAGCTGTAAACAACGCGCATGGCCAGTGAGCAAGGGCGTGTTGCCCGAAACCGGTATGGCAATCTGTGTTGGGGGAATGAACACGTTGACTCCTGCTCCCTCAATAAACGAAAGGCGAAACTTCTACTTGTGTGGCGTCTCGCATTGGGCAACTTGGATTTTGCAAGCGGCGTGCCTAGCCGCTGAGACGCTCTGCCGCGATAATAGCGGAACATGACTCCGGACCACTGGGGCAATGTGGAAGTGGCAGTTCGACTATTGCGGGACTTTTAATGCATGGCGGCGTTGTTTTGTTCCTCCATGCAACCCACCAAGGGGAATGATATATATGCACGCAGTTTACCAGCACCCACTGTGGAAATAACTAACTACCTTACCCAGAAGGCAACTTACCAATGAAACTACAAAGACGGGATATTAAAGGTCAAGTTCAATCAGCTGTAAACAACGCGCATGGCCAGTGAGCAAGGGCGTGTTGCCCGAAACCGGTATGGCAAGCTGTGTTGGGTGAATGAACACGTTGACTCCTGCTCCCTCAATAAATGAAAGGAGAAACTTCTACTTGTGTGGCGTCTCGCATTGGGCAACTTGGATTTTGGAATTTGCATGCGGCGTGCCTAGCCTCTGAGACGCTCTGCTGCGATAATAGCGGACCATGGCTCCGGACCTCTTGGGCCATGTGGAAGTGGCAGTTCCACTATTGCGGGAGTTTTAATGCATGACGGCGTTGTTTTGTTCCTCCATGCAACCCACCAAGGGGAATGATATACATGCACGCAGTTTAACAGCACCCACTGTGGAAATAACGAACTACCTTACCCAGAAGGGAACTTACAAATAAAACTACAAAGATGGGATATTAAAGGTCAAGTTCAATCAGCTGTAAACGACGCGCATGGCCAGTGAGCAAGGGCGTGTTGCCTGACACCGGTATGGCAATCTGTGTTGGGGGAATGAACACGTTGACTCCTGCTCCCTCAATAAATGAAAGGAGAAACTTCTACTTGTGTGGCGTCTCGCATTGGGCAACTTGGATTTTGGAATTTGCAAGCGGCATGCCTAGCCGCTGACACGCTCTGCCGCGATAATAGCGGACCACGGCTCCGGACCCCTGGGGCCATGTGGAAGTGGCACTTCCACTATTGCTGGACTTTTAATGCATGACGGCGTTGTTTTGTTCCTCCATGCAACCCACCAAGGGGAATGATATACATGCACACAGTTTAACAGCACCCACTGTGGAAATAACGAACTACCTTACCCAGAAGGGAACTTACAAATAAAACTACAAAGATGGGATATTAAAGGTCAAGTTCAATCAGCTGTAAACGACGCGCATGGCCAGTGAGCAAGGGCGTGTTGCCTGACACCGGTATGGCAATCTGTGTTGGGGGAATGAACACGTTGATTCCTGCTCCCTCAATAAATGAAAGGAGAAACTTCTACTTGTGTGGCGTCTCGCATTGGGCAACTTGGATTTTGGAATTTGCAAGCGGCGTGCCTAACCGCTGAGACGCTTTGCCGCGATAATAGCGGACCACGGCTCCGGACCCCTGGGGCCATGTGGAAGGGGCAGTTCCACGATTGCGGACTTTTAATGCATGACGGCGTTGTTTTGTTCCTCCATGCAACCCACCAAGGGGAATGATATACATGCACGCAGTTTAACAGCACCCACTGTGGAAATAACGAACTACCTTACCCAGAAGGCAACTTACCAATGAAACTACAAAGACGGGATATTAAAGGTCAAGTTCAATCAGCTGTAAACAACGCGCATGGCCAGTGAGCAAGGGCGTGTTGCCCGAAACCGGTATGGCAAGCTGTGTTGGGTGAATGAACACGTTGACTCCTGCTCCCTCAATAAATGAAAAGAGAAACTTCTACTTGTGTGGCGTCTCGCATTGGGCAACTTGGATTTTGGAATTTGCAAGCGGCGTGCCTAGCCTCTGAGACGCTCTGCTGCGATAATGGCGGACCATGGCTCCGGACCTCTTGGGCCATGTGGAAGTGGCAGTTCCACTATTGCGGGAGTTTTAATGCATGACGGCGTTGTTTTGTTCCTCCATGCAACCCACCAAGGGGAATGATATACATGCACGCAGTTTAACAGCACCCACTGTGGAAATAACGAACTACCTTACCCAGAAGGGAACTTACCAATAAAACTACAAAGATGGGATATTAAAGGTCAAGTTCAATCAGCTGTAAACGACGCGCATGGCCAGTGAGCAAGGGCGTGTTGCCTGAAACCGGTATGGCAATCTGTGTTGGGGGAATGAACACGTTGACTCCTGCTCCCTCAATAAATGAAAGGAGAAACTTCTACTTGTGTGGCGTCTCGCATTGGGCAACTTGGATTTTGGAATTTGCAAGCGGCGTGACTAGCCGCTGACACACTCTGCCGCGATAATAGCGGACCACGGCTCCGGACCCCTGGGGCCATGTGGAAGTGGCACTTCCACTATTGCGGGACTTTTAATGCATGACAGCGTTGTTTTGTTCCTCCATGCAACCCACCAAGGGGAATGATATACATGCACGCAGCTTAACAGCACCCCTGTGGAAATAACGAACTACCTTACCCAGAAGGCAACTTACCAATGAAACTACAAAGACGGGATATTAAAGGTCAAGTTCAATCAGCTGTAAACGACGCGCATGGCCAGTAAGCAAGGGCGTGTTGCCCGAAACCGGTATGGCAATCTGTGTTGGGGGAATGAACACGTTGATTCCTGCTCCCTCAACAAATGAAAGGAGAAACTTCTACTTGTGTGGCGTCTCGCATTGGGCAACTTGGATTTTGGAATTTGCAAGTGGCGTGCCTAGCCGCTGAGATGCTCTGCCGCGATAATAGCGGACCACGGCTCCGGACCCGTGGGACCATGTGGAAGTGGCAGTTCCACTATTGCGGGACTTTTAATGCATGACGGCGTTGTTTTGTTCCTCCATGCAACCCACCAAGAGGAATGATATACATGCACTCAGTTTAACAGCACCCACTGTGGTGATAACGAACTACCTTACCCAGAAGGCAACTTACCAATGAAACTACAAAGACGGGATATTAAAGGTCAAGTTCAATCAGCTGTAAACAACGCGCATGGCCAGTGAGCAAGGGCGTGTTGCCTGAAACCGGTATGGCAATCTGTGTTGGGGGAATGAACACGTTGACTCCTGCTCCCTCAATAAATGAAAGGCGAAACTTCTACTTGTGTGGCGTCTCGCATTGGGCAACTTGGATTTTGGAATTTGCAAGCGGCATGCCTAGCCGCTGACACGCTCTGCCGCGATAATAGCGGACCACGGCTCCGGACCCCTGGGGCCATGTGGAAGTGGCACTTCCACTATTGCTGGACTTTTAATGCACGACGGCGTTGTTTTGTTCCTCCATGCAACCCACCAAGGGGAATGATATACATGCACGCAGTTTAACAGCACCCACTGTGGAAATAACGAACTACCTTACCCAGAAGGGAACTTACAAATAAAACTACAAAGATGGGATATTAAAGGTCAAGTTCAATCAGCTGTAAACGACGCGCATGGCCAGTGAGCAAGGGCGTGTTGCCTGACACCGGTATGGCAATCTGTGTTGGGGGAATGAACACGTTGATTCCTGCTCCCTCAATAAATGAAAGGAGAAACTTCTACTTGTGTGGCGTCTCGCATTGGGCAACTTGGATTTTGGAATTTGCAAGCGGCGTGCCTAACCGCTGAGACGCTTTGCCGCGATAATAGCGGACCACGGCTCCGGACCCCTGGGGCCATGTGGAAGGGGCAGTTCCACGATTGCGGACTTTTAATGCATGACGGCGTTGTTTTGTTCCTCCATGCAACCCACCAAGGGGAATGATATACATGCACGCAGTTTAACAGCACCCAATGTGGAAATAACGAACTACCTTACCCAGAAGGCAACTTACCAATGAAACTACAAAGACGGGATATTAAAGGTCAAGTTCAATCAGCTGTAAACAACGCGCATGGCCAGTGAGCAAGGGCGTGTTGCCCGAAACCGGTATGGCAAGCTGTGTTGGGTGAATGAACACGTTGACTCCTGCTCCCTCAATAAATGAAAGGAGAAACTTCTACTTGTGTGGCGTCTCGCATTGGGCAACTTGGATTTTGGAATTTGCAAGCGGCGTGCCTAGCCTCTGAGACGCTCTGCTGCGATAATGGCGGACCATGGCTCCGGACCTCTTGGGCCATGTGGAAGTGGCAGTTCCACTATTGCGGGAGTTTTAATGCATGACGGCGTTGTTTTGTTCCTCCATGCAACCCACCAAGGGGAATGATATACATGCACGCAGTTTAACAGCACCCACTGTGGAAATAACGAACTACCTTACCCAGAAGGGAACTTACCAATAAAACTACAAAGATGGGATATTAAAGGTCAAGTTCAATCAGCTGTAAACGACGCGCATGGCCAGTGAGCAAGGGCGTGTTGCCTGAAACCGGTATGGCAATCTGTGTTGGGGGAATGAACACGTTGACTCCTGCTCCCTCAATAAATGAAAGGAGAAACTTCTACTTGTGTGGCGTCTCGCATTGGGCAACTTGGATTTTGGAATTTGCAAGCGGCGTGCCTAGCCGCTGACACGCTCTGCCGCGATAATAGCGGACCACGGCTCCGGACCCCTGGGACCATGTGGAAGTGGCAGTTCCACTATTGCGGGACTTTTAATGCATGACGGCGTTGTTTTGTTCCTCCATGCAACCCACCAAGGGGAATGATATACATGCACTCAGTTTAACAGCACCCACTGTGGTGATAACGAACTACCTTACCCAGAAGGCAACTTACCAATGAAACTACAAAGACGGGATATTAAAGGTCAAGTTCAATCAGCTGTAAACAACGCGCATGGCCAGTGAGCAAGGGCGTGTTGCCCGAAACCGGTATGGCAATCTGTGTTGGGGGAATGAACACGTTGACTCCTGCTCCCTCAATAAATGAAAGGCGAAACTTCTACTTGTGTGGCGTCTCGCATTGGGCAACTTGGATTTTGCAAGCGGCGTGCCTAGCCGCTGAGACGCTCTGCCGCGATAATAGCGGAACATGACTCCGGACCACTGGGGCCATGTGGAAGTGGCAGTTCGACTATTGCGGGACTTTTAATGGATGGCGGCGTTGTTTTGTTCCTCCATGCAACCCACCAAGGGGAATGATATATATGCACGCAGTTTACCAGCACCCACTGTGGAAATAACTAACTACCTTACCCAGAAGGCAACTTACCAATGAAACTACAAAGACGGGATATTAAAGGTCAAGTTCAATCAGCTGTAAACAACGCGCATGGCCAGTGAGCAAGGGCGTGTTGCCCGAAACCGGTATGGCAAGCTGTGTTGGGGGAATGAACACGTTGACTCCTGCTCCCTCAATACATGAAAGGAGAAACTTCTACTTGTGTGGCGTCTCGCATTGGGCAACTTGGATTTTGGAATTTGCAAGCGGCGTGCCTAGCCTCTGAGACGCTCTGCCGCGATAATAGCGGACCATGGCTCCGGACCTCTTGGGCCATGTGGAAGTGGCAGTTCCACTATTGCGGGAGTTTTAATGCATGACGGCGTTGTTTTGTTCTTCCATGCAACCCACCAAGGGGAATGATATACATGCACACAGTTTAACAGCACCAACTGTGGAAATAACGAACTACCTTACCCAGAAGGCAACTTACCAATGAAACTACAAAGACGGGATATTAAAGGTCAAGTTCAATCAGCTGTAAACAACGCGCATGGCCAGTGAGCAAGGGCGTGTTGCCCGAAACCGGTATGGCAAGCTGTGTTGGGTGAATGAACACGTTGACTCCTGCTCCCTCAATAAATGAAAGGAGAAACTTCTACTTGTGTGGCGTCTCGCATTGGGCAACTTGGATTTTGGAATTTGCATGCGGCGTGCCTAGCCTCTGAGACGCTCTGCTGCGATAATAGCGGACCATGGCTCCGGACCTCTTGGGCCATGTGGAAGTGGCAGTTCCACTATTGCAGGAGTTTTAATGCATGACGGCGTTGTTTTGTTCCTCCATGCAACCCACCAAGGGGAATGATATACATGCACGCAGTTTAACAGCACCCACTGTGGAAATAACGAACTACCTTACCCAGAAGGGAACTTACAAATAAAACTACAAAGATGGGATATTAAAGGTCAAGTTCAATCAGCTGTAAACGACGCGCATGGCCAGTGAGCAAGGGCGTGTTGCCTGACACCGGTATGGCAATCTGTGTTGGGGGAATGAACACGTTGACTCCTGCTCCCTCAATAAATGAAAGGAGAAACTTCTACTTGTGTGGCGTCTCGCATTGGGCAACTTGGATTTTGGAATTTGCAAGCGGCATGCCTAGCCGCTGACACGCTCTGCCGCGATAATAGCGGACCACGGCTCCGGACCCCTGGGGCCATGTGGAAGTGGCACTTCCACTATTGCTGGACTTTTAATGCATGACAGCGTTGTTTTGTTCCTCCATGCAACCCACCAAGGGGAATGATATACATGCACGCAGCTTAACAGCACCCACTGTGGAAATAACGAACTACCTTACCCAGAAGGCAACTTACCAATGAAACTACAAAGACGGGATATTAAAGGTCAAGTTCAATCCGCTGTAAACGACGCGCATGGCCAGTGAGCAAGGGCGTGTTGCCCGAAACCGGTATGGCAATCTGTGTTGGGGGAATGAACACGTTGACTCCTGCTACCTCAATAAATGAAAGGAGAAACTTCTACTTGTGTGGCGTCTCGCATTGGGCAACTTGGATTTTGGAATTTGCAAGCGGCGTGCCTAGCCGCTGACACGCTCTGCCGCGATAATAGCGGACCACGGCTCCGGACCCCTGGGGCCATGTGGAAGTGGCACTTCCACTATTGCGGGACTTTTAATGCATGACGGCGTTGTTTTGTTCCTCCATGCAACCCACCAAGGGGAATGATATACATGCACACAGTTTAACAGCACCCACTGTGGAAATAACGAACTACCTTACCCAGAAGGCAACTTACCAATGAAACTACAAAGACGGGATATTAAAGGTCAAGTTCAATCAGCTGTAAACGACGTGCATGGCCAGTGAGCAAGGGCGTGTTGCCCGAAACCGGTATGGCAAGCTGTGTTGGGGGAATGAACACGTTGACTCATGCTCCCTCAATAAATGAAAGGAGAAACTTCTACTTCTGTGGCGTCTCGCATTGGGCAACTTGGATTTTGGAATTTGCAAGTGGCGTGCCTAGCCGCTGAGACACTCTGCCGCGATAATAGCGGACCACGGCTCCGGACCAGTGGGGCCATGTGGAAGTGGCAGTTCCACTATTGCGGGACTTTTAATGCATGACGGCGTTGTTTTGTTCCTCCATGCAACCCACCAAGGGGAATGATATACATGCACGTAGTTTCACAGCACCCACTGTGGAAATAACGAACTACCTTACCCAGAAGGCAACTTACCAATGAAACTACAAAGACGGGATATTAAAGGTCAAGTTCAATCAGCTGTAAACGACACGCATGGCCAGTGAGCAAGGGCGTGTTGCCCGAAACCGGTATGGCAATCTGTGTTGGGGGAATGAACACGTTGACTCCTGCTCCCTCAATAAATGAAAGGCGAAACTTCTACTTGTGTGGCGTCTCGCATTGGGCAACATGGATTTTGCAAGCGGCGTGCCTAGCCGCTGAGACGCTCTGCCGCGATAATAGCGGAACATGACTCCGGACCACTGGGGCCATGTGGAAGTGGCAGTTCCACTATTGCGGGACTTTTAATGCATGACGGCGTTGTTTTGTTCCTCCATGCAACCCACCAAGGGGAATGATATATATGCACGCAGTTTACCAGCACCCACTGTGGAAATAACAAACTACCTTACCCAGAAGGGAACTTACCAATGAAACTACAAAGATGGGATATTAAAGGTCAAGTTCAATCAGCTGTAAACGACGCGCATGGCCAGTGAGCAAGGGCGTGTTGCCTGAAACCGGTATGGCAATCTGTGTTGGGGGAATGAACACGTTGACTCCTGCTCCCTCAATAAATGAAAGGAGAAACTTTTACTTGTGTGGCGTCTCGCATTTTGCAACTTGGATTTTGGAATTTGCAAGCGGTGTGCCTAGCCGCTGAGACGCTCTGCCGCGATAATAGCGGACCACGGCTCCGGACCCCTGGGGCCATGTGGAAGTGGCAGTTCCACTGTTGCGGGACTTTTAATGCATGACGGCGTTGTTTTGTTCCTCCATGCAACCCACCAACTGGAATGATATAGATGCACGCAGTTTAACAGCACCCACTGTGTAAATAACGAACTACCTTACCCAAAAGGCAACTTACCAATGAAACTACAAAGATGGGATATTAAAGGTCAAGTTCAATCAGCTGTAAACGACGCGCATAGCCAGTGAGCAAGGGCGTGATACCCGAAACCGGTATGGCAATCTGTGTTGGGGGAATGAACACGTTGACTCCTGCTCCCTCAATAAATGAAAGGCGAAACTTCTACTTGTGTGGCGTCTCGCATTGGGCAACTTGGATTTTGGATTTTCAAGCGGCGTGCCTAGCCTCTGAGACGCTCTGCCGCGATAATAGCGGACCACGGCTCCGGACCCCTGGGGCCATGTGGAAGTGGCAGTTCCACTATTGCGGGACTTTTAATGCATGACGGCGTTGTTTTGTTCTTCCATGCAACCCACCAAGGGGAATGATATACATGCACACAGTTTAACAGCACCCACTGTGGAAATAACTAACTACCTTACCCAGAAGGCAACTTACCAATGAAACTACAAAGACGGGATATTAAAGGTCAAGTTCAATCAGCTGTAAACAACGCGCATGGCCAGTGAGCAAGGGCGTGTTGCCCGAAACCGGTATGGCAAGCTGTGTTGGGGGAATGAACATGTTGACTCCTGCTCCCTCAATACATGAAAGGAGAAACTTCTACTTGTGTGGCGTCTCGCATTGGGCAACTTGGATTTTGGAATTTGCAAGCGGCGTGCCTAGCCTCTGAGACGCTCTGCCGCGATAATAGCGGACCATGGCTCCGGACCTCTTGGGCCATGTGGAAGTGGCAGTTCCACTATTGCGGGAGTTTTAATGCATGACGGCGTTGTTTTGTTCTTCCATGCAACCCACCAAGGGGAATGATATACATGCACACAGTTTAACAGCACCCACTGTGGAAATAACGAACTACCTTACCCAGAAGGCAACTTACCAATGAAACTACAAAGACGGGATATTAAAGGTCAAGTTCAATCAGCTGTAAACAACGCGCATGGCCAGTGAGCAAGGGCGTGTTGCCCGAAACCGGTATGGCAAGCTGTGTTGGGTGAATGAACACGTTGACTCCTGCTCCCTCAATAAATGAAAGGAGAAACTTCTACTTGTGTGGCGTCTCGCATTGGGCAACTTGGATTTTGGAATTTGCAAGCGGCGTGCCTAGCCTCTGAGACGCTCTGCTGCGATAATGGCGGACCATGGCTCCGGACCTCTTGGGCCATGTGGAAGTGGCAGTTCCACTATTGCGGGAGTTTTAATGCATGACGGCGTTGTTTTGTTCCTCCATGCAACCCACCAAGGGGAATGATATACATGCACGCAGTTTAACAGCACCCACTGTGGAAATAACGAACTACCTTACCCAGAAGGGAACTTACCAATAAAACTACAAAGATGGGATATTAAAGGTCAAGTTCAATCAGCTGTAAACGACGCGCATGGCCAGTGAGCAAGGGCGTGTTGCCTGAAACCGGTATGGCAATCTGTGTTGGGGGAATGAACACGTTGACTCCTGCTCCCTCAATAAATGAAAGGAGAAACTTCTACTTGTGTGGCGTCTCGCATTGGGCAACTTGGATTTTGGAATTTGCAAGCGGCGTGCCTAGCCGCTGACACGCTCTGCCGCGATAATAGCGGACCACGGCTCCGGACCCCTGGGGCCATGTGGAAGTGGCACTTCCACTATTGCGGGACTTTTAATGCATGACAGCGTTGTTTTGTTCCTCCATGAAACCCACCAAGGGGAATGATATACATGCACGCAGCTTAACAGCACCCCTGTGGAAATAACGAACTACCTTACCCAGAAGGCAACTTACCAATGAAACTACAAAGACGGGATATTAAAGGTCAAGTTCAATCAGCTGTAAACGACGCGCATGGCCAGTAAGCAAGGGCGTGTTGCCCGAAACCGGTATGGCAATCTGTGTTGGGGGAATGAACACGTTGATTCCTGCTCCCTCAACAAATGAAAGGAGAAACTTCTACTTGTGTGGCGTCTCGCATTGGGCAACTTGGATTTTGGAATTTGCAAGTGGCGTGCCTAGCCGCTGAGATGCTCTGCCGCGATAATAGCGGACCACGGCTCCGGACCCCTGGGACCATGTGGAAGTGGCAGTTCCACTATTGCGGGACTTTTAATGCATGACGGCGTTGTTTTGTTCCTCCATGCAACCCACCAAGGGGAATGATATACATGCACTCAGTTTAACAGCACCCACTGTGGTGATAACGAACTACCTTACCCAGAAGGCAACTTACCAATGAAACTACAAAGACGGGATATTAAAGGTCAAGTTCAATCAGCTGTAAACAACGCGCATGGCCAGTGAGCAAGGGCGTGTTGCCCGAAACCGATATGGCAATCTGTGTTGGGGGAATGAACACGTTGACTCCTGCTCCCTCAATAAACGAAAGGCGAAACTTCTACTTGTGTGGCGTCTCGCATTGGGCAACTTGGATTTTGCAAGCGGCGTGCCTAGCCGCTGAGACGCTCTGCCGCGATAATAGCGGAACATGACTCCGGACCACTGGGGCCATGTGGAAGTGGCAGTTCGACTATTGCGGGACTTTTAATGCATGGCGGCGTTGTTTTGTTCCTCCATGCAACCCACCAAGGGGAATGATATATATGCACGCAGTTTACCAGCACCCACTGTGGAAATAACTAACTACCTTACCCAGAAGGCAACTTACCAATGAAACTACAAAGACGGGATATTAAAGGTCAAGTTCAATCAGCTGTAAACAACGCGCATGGCCAGTGAGCAAGGGCGTGTTGCCCGAAACCGGTATGGCAAGCTGTGTTGGGGGAATGAACACGTTGACTCCTGCTCCCTCAATACATGAAAGGAGAAACTTCTACTTGTGTGGCGTCTCGCATTGGGCAACTTGGATTTTGGAATTTGCAAGCGGCGTGCCTAGCCTCTGAGACGCTCTGCCGCGATAATAGCGGACCATGGCTCCGGACCTCTTGGGCCATGTGGAAGTGGCAGTTCCACTATTGCGGGAGTTTTAATGCATGACGGCGTTGTTTTGTTCTTCCATGCAACCCACCAAGGGGAATGATATACATGCACACAGTTTAACAGCACCAACTGTGGAAATAACGAACTACCTTACCCAGAAGGCAACTTACCAATGAAACTACAAAGACGGGATATTAAAGGTCAAGTTCAATCAGCTGTAAACAACGCGCATGGCCAGTGAGCAAGGGCGTGTTGCCCGAAACCGGTATGGCAAGCTGTGTTGGGTGAATGAACACGTTGACTCCTGCTCCCTCAATAAATGAAAGGAGAAACTTCTACTTGTGTGGCGTCTCGCATTGGGCAACTTGGATTTTGGAATTTGCATGCGGCGTGCCTAGCCTCTGAGACGCTCTGCTGCGATAATAGCGGACCATGGCTCCGGACCTCTTGGGCCATGTGGAAGTGGCAGTTCCACTATTGCGGGAGTTTTAATGCATGACGGCGTTGTTTTGTTCCTCCATGCAACCCACCAAGGGGAATGATATACATGCACGCAGTTTAACAGCACCCACTGTGGAAATAACGAACTACCTTACCCAGAAGGGAACTTACAAATAAAACTACAAAGATGGGATATTAAAGGTCAAGTTCAATCAGCTGTAAACGACGCGCATGGCCAGTGAGCAAGGGCGTGTTGCCTGACACCGGTATGGCAATCTGTGTTGGGGGAATGAACACGTTGACTCCTGCTCCCTCAATAAATGAAAGGAGAAACTTCTACTTGTGTGGCGTCTCGCATTGGGCAACTTGGATTTTGGAATTTGCAAGCGGCATGCCTAGCCGCTGACACGCTCTGCCGCGATAATAGCGGACCACGGCTCCGGACCCCTGGGGCCATGTGGAAGTGGCACTTCCACTATTGCTGGACTTTTAATGCATGACGGCGTTGTTTTGTTCCTCCATGCAACCCACCAAGGGGAATGATATACATGCACGCAGTTTAACAGCACCCACTGTGGAAATAACGAACTACCTTACCCAGAAGGGAACTTACAAATAAAACTACAAAGATGGGATATTAAAGGTCAAGTTCAATCAGCTGTAAACGACGCGCATGGCCAGTGAGCAAGGGCGTGTTGCCTGACACCGGTATGGCAATCTGTGTTGGGGGAATGAACACGTTGATTCCTGCTCCCTCAATAAATGAAAGGAGAAACTTCTACTTGTGTGGCGTCTCGCATTGGGCAACTTGGATTTTGGAATTTGCAAGCGGCGTGCCTAACCGCTGAGACGCTTTGCCGCGATAATAGCGGACCACGGCTCCGGACCCCTGGGGCCATGTGGAAGGGGCAGTTCCACGATTGCGGACTTTTAATGCATGACGGCGTTGTTTTGTTCCTCCATGCAACCCACCAAGGGGAATGATATACATGCACGCAGTTTAACAGCACCCACTGTGGAAATAACTAACTACCTTACCCAGAAGGCAACTTACCAATGAAACTACAAAGACGGGATATTAAAGGTCAAGTTCAATCAGCTGTAAACAACGCGCATGGCCAGTGAGCAAGGGCGTGTTGCCCGAAACCGGTATGGCAAGCTGTGTTGGGTGAATGAACACGTTGACTCCTGCTCCCTCAATAAATGAAAGGAGAAACTTCTACTTGTGTGGCGTCTCGCATTGGGCAACTTGGATTTTGGAATTTGCAAGCGGCGTGCCTAGCCTCTGAGACGCTCTGCTGCGATAATGGCGGACCATGGCTCCGGACCTCTTGGGCCATGTGGAAGTGGCAGTTCCACTATTGCGGGAGTTTTAATGCATGACGGCGTTGTTTTGTTCCTCCATGCAACCCACCAAGGGGAATGATATACATGCACGCAGTTTAACAGCACCCACTGTGGAAATAACGAACTACCTTACCCAGAAGGGAACTTACCAATAAAACTACAAAGATGGGATATTAAAGGTCAAGTTCAATCAGCTGTAAACGACGCGCATGGCCAGTGAGCAAGGGCGTGTTGCCTGAAACCGGTATGGCAATCTGTGTTGGGGGAATGAACACTTTGACTCCTGCTCCCTCAATAAATGAAAGGAGAAACTTCTACTTGTGTGGCGTCTCGCATTGGGCAACTTGGATTTTGGAATTTGCAAGCGGCGTGCCTAGCCGCTGACAGGCTCTGCCGCGATAATAGCGGACCACGGCTCCGGACCCCTGGGGCCATGTGGAAGTGGCACTTCCACTATTGCGGGACTTTTAATGCATGACAGCGTTGTTTTGTTCCTCCATGCAACCCACCAAGGGGAATGATATACATGCACGCAGCTTAACAGCACCCCTGTGGAAATAACGAACTACCTTACCCAGAAGGCAACTTACCAATGAAACTACAAAGACGGGATATTAAAGGTCAAGTTCAATCAGCTGTAAACGACGCGCATGGCCAGTAAGCAAGGGCGTGTTGCCCGAAACCGGTATGGCAATCTGTGTTGGGGGAATGAACACGTTGATTCCTGCTCCCTCAACAAATGAAAGGAGAAACTTCTACTTGTGTGGCGTCTCGCATTGGGCAACTTGGATTTTGGAATTTGCAAGCGGCGTGCCTAACCGCTGAGACGCTTTGCCGCGATAATAGCGGACCACGGCTCCGGACCCCTGGGGCCATGTGGAAGGGGCAGTTCCACGATTGCGGACTTTTAATGCATGACGGCGTTGTTTTGTTCCTCCATGCAACCCACCAAGGGGAATGATATACATGCACGCAGTTTAACAGCACCCACTGTGGAAATAACGAACTACCTTACCCAGAAGGCAACTTACCAATGAAACTACAAAGACGGGATATTAAAGGTCAAGTTCAATCAGCTGTAAACAACGCGCATGGCCAGTGAGCAAGGGCGTGTTGCCCGAAACCGGTATGGCAAGCTGTGTTGGGTGAATGAACACGTTGACTCCTGCTCCCTCAATAAATGAAAGGAGAAACTTCTACTTGTGTGGCGTCTCGCATTGGGCAACTTGGATTTTGGAATTTGCAAGCGGCGTGCCTAGCCTCTGAGACGCTCTGCTGCGATAATGGCGGACCATGGCTCCGGACCTCTTGGGCCATGTGGAAGTGGCAGTTCCACTATTGCGGGAGTTTTAATGCATGACGGCGTTGTTTTGTTCCTCCATGCAACCCACCAAGGGGAATGATATACATGCACGCAGTTTAACAGCACCCACTGTGGAAATAACGAACTACCTTACCCAGAAGGGAACTTACCAATAAAACTACAAAGATGGGATATTAAAGGTCAAGTTCAATCAGCTGTAAACGACGCGCATGGCCAGTGAGCAAGGGCGTGTTGCCTGAAACCGGTATGGCAATCTGTGTTGGGGGAATGAACACGTTGACTCCTGCTCCCTCAATAAATTAAAGGAGAAACTTCTACTTGTGTGGCGTCTCGCATTGGGCAACTTGGATTTTGGAATTTGCAAGCGGCGTGCCTAGCCGCTGACACGCTCTGCCGCGATAATAGCGGACCACGGCTCCGGACCCCTGGGGCCATGTGGAAGTGGCACTTCCACTATTGCGGGACTTTTAATGCATGACAGCGTTGTTTTGTTCCTCCATGCAACCCACCAAGGGGAATGATATACATGCACGCAGCTTAACAGCACCCCTGTGGAAATAACGAACTACCTTACCCAGAAGGCAACTTACCAATGAAACTACAAAGACGGGATATTAAAGGTCAAGTTCAATCAGCTGTAAACGACGCGCATGGCCAGTAAGCAAGGGCGTGTTGCCCGAAACCGGTATGGCAATCTGTGTTGGGGGAATGAACACGTTGATTCCTGCTCCCTCAACAAATGAAAGGAGAAACTTCTACTTGTGTGGCGTCTCGCATTGGGCAACTTGGATTTTGGAATTTGCAAGTGGCGTGCCTAGCCGCTGAGATGCTCTGCCGCGATAATAGCGGACCACGGCTCCGGACCCCTGGGACCATGTGGAAGTGGCAGTTCCACTATTGCGGGACTTTTAATGCATGACGGCGTTGTTTTGTTCCTCCATGCAACCCACCAAGGGGAATGATATACATGCACTCAGTTTAACAGCACCCACTGTGGTGATAACGAACTACCTTACCCAGAAGGCAACTTACCAATGAAACTACAAAGACGGGATATTAAAGGTCAAGTTCAATCAGCTGTAAACAACGCGCATGGCCAGTGAGCAAGGGCGTGTTGCCCGAAACCGGTATGGCAATCTGTGTTGGGGGAATGAACACGTTGACTCCTGCTCCCTCAATAAATGAAAGGCGAAACTTCTACTTGTGTGGCGTCTCGCATTGGGCAACTTGGATTTTGCAAGCGGCGTGCCTAGCCGCTGAGACGCTCTGCCGCGATAATAGCGGAACATGACTCCGGACCACTGGGGCCATGTGGAAGTGGCAGTTCGACTATTGCGGGACTTTTAATGGATGGCGGCGTTGTTTTGTTCCTCCATGCAACCCACCAAGGGGAATGATATATATGCACGCAGTTTACCAGCACCCACTGTGGAAATAACTAACTACCTTACCCAGAAGGCAACTTACCAATGAAACTACAAAGACGGGATATTAAAGGTCAAGTTCAATCAGCTGTAAACAACGCGCATGGCCAGTGAGCAAGGGCGTGTTGCCCGAAACCGGTATGGCAAGCTGTGTTGGGGGAATGAACACGTTGACTCCTGCTCCCTCAATACATGAAAGGAGAAACTTCTACTTGTGTGGCGTCTCGCATTGGGCAACTTGGATTTTGGAATTTGCAAGCGGCGTGCCTAGCCTCTGAGACGCTCTGCCGCGATAATAGCGGACCATGGCTCCGGACCTCTTGGGCCATGTGGAAGTGGCAGTTCCACTATTGCGGGAGTTTTAATGCATGACGGCGTTGTTTTGTTCTTCCATGCAACCCACCAAGGGGAATGATATACATGCACACAGTTTAACAGCACCAACTGTGGAAATAACGAACTACCTTACCCAGAAGGCAACTTACCAATGAAACTACAAAGACGGGATATTAAAGGTCAAGTTCAATCAGCTGTAAACAACGCGCATGGCCAGTGAGCAAGGGCGTGTTGCCCGAAACCGGTATGGCAAGCTGTGTTGGGTGAATGAACACGTTGACTCCTGCTCCCTCAATAAATGAAAGGAGAAACTTCTACTTGTGTGGCGTCTCGCATTGGGCAACTTGGATTTTGGAATTTGCATGCGGCGTGCCTAGCCTCTGAGACGCTCTGCTGCGATAATAGCGGACCATGGCTCCGGACCTCTTGGGCCATGTGGAAGTGGCAGTTCCACTATTGCGGGAGTTTTAATGCATGACGGCGTTGTTTTGTTCCTCCATGCAACCCACCAAGGGGAATGATATACATGCACGCAGTTTAACAGCACCCACTGTGGAAATAACGAACTACCTTACCCAGAAGGGAACTTACAAATAAAACTACAAAGATGGGATATTAAAGGTCAAGTTCAATCAGCTGTAAACGACGCGCATGGCCAGTGAGCAAGGGCGTGTTGCCTGACACCGGTATGGCAATCTGTGTTGGGGGAATGAACACGTTGACTCCTGCTCCCTCAATAAATGAAAGGAGAAACTTCTACTTGTGTGGCGTCTCGCATTGGGCAACTTGGATTTTGGAATTTGCAAGCGGCATGCCTAGCCGCTGACACGCTCTGCCGCGATAATAGCGGACCACGGCTCCGGACCCCTGGGGCCATGTGGAAGTGGCACTTCCACTATTGCTGGACTTTTAATGCATGACAGCGTTGTTTTGTTCCTCCATGCAACCCACCAAGGGGAATGATATACATGCACGCAGCTTAACAGCACCCACTGTGGAAATAACGAACTACCTTACCCAGAAGGCAACTTACCAATGAAACTACAAAGACGGGATATTAAAGGTCAAGTTCAATCCGCTGTAAACGACGCGCATGGCCAGTGAGCAAGGGCGTGTTGCCCGAAACCGGTATGGCAATCTGTGTTGGGGGAATGAACACGTTGACTCCTGCTACCTCAATAAATGAAAGGAGAAACTTCTACTTGTGTGGCGTCTCGCATTGGGCAACTTGGATTTTGGAATTTGCAAGCGGCGTGCCTAGCCGCTGACACCCTCTGCCGCGATAATAGCGGACCACGGCTCCGGACCCCTGGGGCCATGTGGAAGTGGCACTTCCACTATTGCGGGACTTTTAATGCATGACGGCGTTGTTTTGTTCCTCCATGCAACCCACCAAGGGGAATGATATACATGCACGCAGTTTAACAGCACCCACTGTGGAAACAACGAACTAGCTTACCCACAAGGCAACTTACCAATGAAACTACAAAGACGGGATATTAAAGGTCAAGTTCAATCAGCTGTAAATGACGCGCATGGCCAGTAAGCAAGGGCGTGTTGCCCAAAACCGGTATGGCAATCTGTGTTGGGGGAATGAACACGTTGATTCCTGCTCCCTCAACAAATGAAAGGAGAAACTTCTACTTGTGTGGCGTCTCGCATTGGGCAACTTGGATTTTGGAATTTGCAAGTGGCGTGCCTAGCCGCTGAGATACTCTGCCGCGATAATAGCGGACCACGGCTCCGGACCCCTGGGACCATGTGGAAGTGGCAGTTCCACTATTGCGGGACTTTTAATGCATGACGGCGTTGTTTTGTTCCTCCATGCAACCCACCAAGGGGAATGATATACATGCACTCAGTTTAACAGCACCCACTGTGGTGATAACGAACTACCTTACCCAGAAGGCAACTTACCAATGAAACTACAAAGACGGGAAATTAAAGGTCAAGTTCAATCAGCTGTAAACAACGCACATGGCCAGTGAGCAAGGGCGTGTTGCCCGATACCGGTATGGCAATCTGTGTTGGGGGAATGAACACGTTGATTCCTGCTCCCTCAATAAATGAAAGGAGAAACTTCTACTTGTGTGGCGTCTCGGATTGGGCAACTTGGATTTTGGAATTTGCAAGCGGCGTGCCTAGCCGCTGAGACGCTTTGCCGCGATAATAGCAGACCACGGCTCCGGACCCCTGGGGCCATGTGGAAGGGGCAGTTCCACGATTGCGGACTTTTAATGCATGACGGCGTTGTTTTGTTCCTCCATGCAACCCACCAAGGGGAATGATATACATGCACGCAGTTTAACAGCACCCACTGTGGAAATAACGAACTACCTTACCCAGAAGGCAACTTACCAATGAAACTACAAAGACGGGATATTAAAGGTCAAGTTCAATCAGCTGTAAATGACGCGCATGGCCACTGAGCTAGGGGGTGTTGCCCGAAACCTCTATGGCAATCTGTGTTGGGGGAAGGAACACGTTGACTCCTGCTCCCTCAATAAATGAAAGGAGAAACTTCTACTTTTGTGGCGTCTCGCATTGGGCAACTTGGATTTTGGAATTTGCAAGCGGCGTGCCTAGCCGCTGAGAAGCTCTGCCGCGATAATAGCGGACCACGGCTCCGGACCCCTGGGGCCATGTGGAAGTCGCAGTTCCACTATTGCGGGACTTTTAATGCATGACGGCGTTGTTTTGTTCCTCCATGCAACCCACCAAGGGGAATGATATACATGCACGCAGTTTAACAGCACCCACTGTGGAAATAACGAACTACCTTACCCAGAGGGCAACTTACCAATGAAACTACAAAGACGGGATATTAAAGGTCAAGTTCATTCAGCTGTAAACGACGCGCATGGCCAGTGAGCAAGGGCGTGTTGCCCGAAACCGGTATGGCAATCTGTGTTGGGGGAATGAACACGTTGACTCCTGCTCCCTCAATAAATGAAAGGAAAAACTTCTACTTGTGTGGTGTCTCGCATTGGGCAACTTGGATTTTGGATTTTCATGCGGCGTGCCTAGCCTCTGAGACGCTCTGCCGCGATAATAGCGGACCACGGCTCCGGACCCCTGGGGCCATGTGGAAGTGGCAGTTCCACTATTGCGTGACTTTTAATGCATGATGGCGTTGCTTTGTTCCTCCATGCAACCCACCCAGGGGAATGATATACATGCACACAGTTTAACAGCACCCACTGTGGAAATAACAAACTACCTTACCCAGAAGGCACCTTACCAATGAAACTACAAAGACGGGATATTA
Organism: Triturus cristatus; assembly: GCF_964204655.1. Lineage (NCBI taxonomy): Eukaryota > Metazoa > Chordata > Amphibia > Caudata > Salamandridae > Triturus > Triturus cristatus. The sequence continues at coordinate 196,944,805 of NC_140579.1, forward strand.
AAGGTCAAGTTCAATCAGCTGTAAATGACGCGCATGGTCAGTGAGCAAGGGCGTGTTGCCCGAAACCGGTATGGCAAGCTGTGTTGGGGGAATGAACACATTGACTCCTGCTCCCTCAATAAATGAAAGGAGAAACTTCTACTTGTGTGGCGTCTCGCATTGGGCAACTTGGATTTTGGAATTTGCAAGCGGCGTGCCTAGCCGCTGACACGCTCTGCCGCGATAATAGCGGACCACGGCTCCGGACCACTGGGGCCATGTGGAAGTGGCACTTCCACTATTGCGGGACTTTTAATGCATGACAGCGTTGTTTTGTTCCTCCATGCAACCCACCAAGGGGAATGATATACATGCACGCAGTTTAACAGCACCCACTGTGGAAATAACGAACTACCTTACCCAGAAGGCAACTTACCAATGAAACTACAAAGACGGGATATTAAAGGTCAAGTTCAATCAGCTGTAAACGACGCGCATGGCCAGTGAGCAAGGGCGTGTTGCCCGAAACCGGTATGGCAATCTGTGTTGGGGGAATGAACACGTTGACTCCTGCTCCCTCAATAAATGAAAGGAGAAACTTCTACTTGTGTGGCGTCTCGCATTGGGCAACTTGGATTTTGGAATTTGCAAGCGGCGTGACTAGCCGCTGACACGCTCTGCCGCGATAATAGCGGACCACGGCTCCGGACCCCTGGGGCCATGTGGAAGTGGCACTTCCACTATTGCGGGACTTTTAATGCATGACGGCGTTGTTTCATTCCTCCATGCAACCCACCAAGGGGAATGATATACATGCACGCAGTTTAACAGCACCCACTGTGGAAATAACGAACTACCTTACCCAGAAGGCAACTTACCAATGAAACTACAAAGACGGGATATTAAAGGTCAAGTTCAATCAGCTGTAAACGACGCTTATGGCCAGTGAGCAAGGGCGTGTTGCCCGAAACCGGTATGGCAATCTGTGTTGGGGGAATGAACACGTTGACTCCTGCTCCCTCAATAAATGAAAGGAGAAACTTCTACTTGTGTAGCATCTCGCATTTTGCAACTTGGATTTTGGGATTTGCAAGCGGCGTGCCTAGCCGCTGAGACGCTCTGCCGCGATAATAGCAGACCACGGCTCCGGACCCCTGGGGCCATGTGGAAGTGGCAGTTCCACTATTGCGGGACTTTTAATGCAGGACGGCGTTGTTTTGTTCCTCCATGCAACCCACTAACTGGAATGATATACATGCACGCAGTTTAACAGCACCCACTGTGGAAATAACGAACTACCTTACCCAGAAGGCAACTTACCAATGAAACTACAAAGACGGGATATTAAAGGTCAAGTTCAACCAGCTGTAAACGACGCGCATGGCCAGTGAGCAAGGGCGTGTTGCCCGAAACCGGTATGGCAATCTGTGTTGGGGGAATGAACACGTTGACTTCTGCTCCCTCAATAAATGAAAGGAGAAACTTCTACTTGTGTGGCGTCTCGCATTGGGCAACTTGGATTTTGGAATTTGCAAGCGGCGTGCCCAGCCGCTGAGACGCTCTGCCGCAATAATAGCGGACCACGGCTCCGGACCCCTGGGGCCATGTGGAAGTGGCAGTTCCACTATTGCAGGACTTTTAATGCATGATGGCGTTGTTTTGTTCCTCCATGCAACCCACCAAGGGGAATGATATACATGCACGCAGTTTAACAGCACCCACTGTGGAAATAACGAACTACCTTACCCAGAAGGCAACTTACCAATGAAACTACAAAGACGGGATATTAAAGGCCAAGTTCAATCAGCTGTAAACGATGCGCATGGCCAGTGAGCAAGGGCGTGTTGCCCGAAACCGGTATCGCAATCTGTGTTGGGGGAATGAACACGTTGACTCCTGCTCCCTCAATAAATAAAAGGAGAAACTTCTACTTGTGTGGCGTCTCGCATTGGGCAACTTGGATTTTGCAAGCGGCGTGCATAGCCGCTGAGACGCTCTGCCGCGATAATAGCGGACCACGACTCCGGACCCCTGGGGCCATATGGAAGTGGCAGTTCCACTATTGCGGGACTTTTAATGCATGACGGCGTTGTTTTGTTCCTCCATGCAACCCACCAAGGGGAATGATATACATGCACACAGTTTAACAGCACCCACTGTGGAAATAACGAACTACCCTACCCAGAAGGCAACTTACCAATGAAACTACAAAGAAGGGATATTAAAGGTCAAGTTCAATCAGCTGTAAACAACGCGCATGGCCAGTGAGAAAGGGCGTGTTGCCCGAAACCGGTATGGCAATCTGTGTTGGGGGAATGAACACGTTCACTCCTGCTCCCTCAATAAATGAAAGGAGAAACTTCTACTTGTGTGGCGTCTCGCATTGGGCAACTTGGATTTTGCAAGCGGCGTGCCTAGCCGCTGAGACGCTCTGCCGCGATAATAGCGGACCACGGCTCCGGACCCCTGGGGCCATGTGGAAGTGGCAGTTCCACTATTGCGGGACTTTTAATGCATGACGGCGTTGTTTTGTTCCTCCATGCAACCCACCAAGGGGAATGATATACATGCACACAGTTTAACAGCACCCACTGTGGAAATAACGAACTACCTTACCCAGAAGGCAACTTACCAATGAAACTACAAAGACGGGATATTAAAGGTCAAGTTCAATCAGCTGTAAACGACGTGCATGGCCAGTGAGCAAGGGCGTGTTGCCCGAAACCGGTATGGCAAGCTGTGTTGGGGGAATGAACACGTTGACTCATGCTCCCTCAATAAATGAAAGGAGAAACTTCTACTTCTGTGGCGTCTCGCATTGGGCAACTTGGATTTTGGAATTTGCAAGTGGCGTGCCTAGCCGCTGAGACACTCTGCCGCGATAATAGCGGACCACGGCTCCGGACCAGTGGGGCCATGTGGAAGTGGCAGTTCCACTATTGCGGGACTTTTAATGCATGACGGCGTTGTTTTTTTCCTCCATGCAACCCACCAAGGGGAATGATATACATGCACGCAGTTTCACAGCACCCACTGTGGAAATAACGAACTACCTTACCCAGAAGGCAACTTACCAATGAAACTACAAAGACGGGATATTAAAGGTCAAGTTCAATCAGCTGTAAACGACACGCATGGCCAGTGAGCAAGGGCGTGTTGCCCGAAACCGGTATGGCAATCTGTGTTGGGGGAATGAACACGTTGACTCCTGCTCCCTCAATAAATGAAAGGCGAAACTTCTACTTGTGTGGCGTCTCGCATTGGGCAACTTGGATTTTGCAAGCAGCGTGCCTAGCCGCTGAGACGCTCTGCCGCGATAATAGCGGAACATGACTCCGGACCACTGGGGCCATGTGGAAGTGGCAGTTCCACTATTGCGGGACTTTTAATGCATGACGGCGTTGTTTTGTTCCTCCATGCAACCCACCAAGGGGAATGATATATATGCACGCAGTTTACCAGCACCCACTGTGGAAATAACGAACTACCTTACCCAGAAGGGAACTTACCAATGAAACTACAAAGATGGGATATTAAAGGTCAAGTTCAATCAGCTGTAAACGACGCGCATGGCCAGTGAGCAAGGGCGTGTTGCCTGAAACCGGTATGGCAATCTGTGTTGGGGGAATGAACACGTTGACTCCTGCTCCCTCAATAAATGAAAGGAGAAACTTTTACTTGTGTGGCGTCTCGCATTTTGCAACTTGGATTTTGGAATTTGCAAGCGGTGTGCCTAGCCGCTGAGACGCTCTGCCGCGATAATAGCGGACCACGGCTCCGGACCCCTGGGGCCATGTGGAAGTGGCAGTTCCACTATTGCGGGACTTTTAATGCATGACGGCGTTGTTTTGTTCCTCCATGCAACCCACCAACTGGAATGATATACATGCACGCAGTTTAACAGCACCCACTGTGTAAATAACGAACTACCTTACCCAAAAGGCAACTTACCAATGAAACTACAAAGACGGGATATTAAAGGTCAAGTTCAATCAGCTGTAAACGACGCGCATAGCCAGTGAGCAAGGGCGTGATACCCGAAACCGGTATGGCAATCTGTGTTGGGGGAATGAACACGTTGACTCCTGCTCCCTCAATAAATGAAAGGCGAAACTTCTACTTGAGTGGCGTCTCGCATTGGGCAACTTGGATTTTGGATTTTCAAGCGGCGTGCCTAGCCTCTGAGACGCTCTGCCGCGATAATAGCGGACCACGGCTCCGGACCCCTGGGGCCATGTGGAAGTGGCAGTTCCACTATTGCGGGACTTTTAATGCATGACGGCGTTGTTTTGTTCTTCCATGCAACCCACCAAGGGGAATGATATACATGCACACAGTTTAACAGCACCCACTGTGGAAATAACTAACTACCTTACCCAGAAGGCAACTTACCAATGAAACTACAAAGACGGGATATTAAAGGTCAAGTTCAATCAGCTGTAAACAACGCGCATGGCCAGTGAGCAAGGGCGTGTTGCCCGAAACCGGTATGGCAAGCTGTGTTGGGGGAATGAACACGTTGACTCCTGCTCCCTCAATAAATGAAAGGAGAAACTTCTACTTGTGTAGCATCTCGCATTTTGCAACTTGGATTTTGGGATTTGCAAGCGGCGTGGCTAGCCGCTGAGACGCTCTGCCGCGATAATAGCAGACCACGGCTCCGGACCCCTGGGGCCATGTGGAAGTGGCAGTTCCACTATTGCGGGACTTTTAATGCAGAACGGCGTTGTTTTGTTCCTCCATGCAACCCACTAACTGGAATGATATACATGCACGCAGTTTAACAGCACCCACTGTGGAAATAACGAACTACCTTACCCAGAAGGCAACTTACCAATGAAACTACAAAGACGGGATATTAAAGGTCAAGTTCAACCAGCTGTAAACGACGCGCATGGCCAGTGAGCAAGGGCGTGTTGCCCGAAACCGGTATGGCAATCTGTGTTGGGGGAATGAACACGTTGACTTCTGCTCCCTCAATAAATGAAAGGAGAAACTTCTACTTGTGTGGCGTCTCGCATTGGGCAACTTGGATTTTGGAATTTGCAAGCGGCGTGCCCAGCCGCTGAGACGCTCTGCCGCAATAATAGCGGACCACGGCTCCGGACCCCTGGGGCCATGTGGAAGTGGCAGTTCCACTATTGCAGGACTTTTAATGCATGATGGCGTTGTTTTGTTCCTCAATGCAACCCACCAAGGGGAATGATATACATGCACGCAGTTTAACAGCACCCACTGTGGAAATAACGAACTACCTTACCCAGAAGGCAACTTACCAATGAAACTACAAAGACAGGATATTAAAGGTCAAGTTCAATCAGCTGTAAACGATGCGCATGGCCAGTGAGCAAGGGCGTGTTGCCCGAAACCGGTATCGCAATCTGTGTTGGGGGAATGAACACGTTGACTCCTGCTCCCTCAATAAATAAAAGGAGAAACTTCTACTTGTGTGGCGTCTCGCATTGGGCAACTTGGATTTTGCAAGCGGCGTGCGTAGCCGCTGAGACGCTCTGCCGCGATAATAGCGGACCACGACTCCGGACCCCTGGGGCCATGTGGAAGTGGCAGTTCCACTATTGCGGGACTTTTAATGCATGACGGCGTTGTTTTGTTCCTCCATGCAACCCACCAAGGGGAATGATATACATGCACACAGTTTAACAGCACCCACTGTGGAAATAACGAACTACCCTACCCAGAAGGCAACTTACCAATGAAACTACAAAGAAGGGATATTAAAGGTCAAGTTCAATCAGCTGTAAACAACGCGCATGGCCAGTGAGAAAGGGCGTGTTGCCCGAAACCGGTATGGCAATCTGTGTTGGGGGAATGAACACGTTCACTCCTGCTCCCTCAATAAATGAAAGGAGAAACATCTACTTGTGTGGCGTCTCGCATTGGGCAACTTGGATTTTGCAAGCGGCGTGCCTAGCCGCTGAGACGCTCTGCCGCGATAATAGCGGACCACGGCTCCGGACCCCTGGGGCCATGTGGAAGTGGCAGTTCCACTATTGCGGGACTTTTAATGCATGACGGCGTTGTTTTGTTCCTCCATGCAACCCACCAAGGGGAATGATATACATGCACACAGTTTAACAGCACCCACTGTGGAAATAACGAACTACCTTACCCAGAAGGCAACTTACCAATGAAACTACAAAGACGGGATATTAAAGGTCAAGTTCAATCAGCTGTAAACGACGTGCATGGCCAGTGAGCAAGGGCGTGTTGCCCGAAACCGGTATGGCAAGCTGTGTTGGGGGAATGAACACGTTGACTCATGCTCCCTCAATAAATGAAAGGAGAAACTTCTACTTCTGTGGCGTCTCGCATTGGGCAACTTGGATTTTGGAATTTGCAAGTGGCGTGCCTAGCCGCTGAGACACTCTCCCGCGATAATAGCGGACCACGGCTCCGGACCAGTGGGGCCATGTGGAAGTGGCAGTTCCACTATTGCGGGACTTTTAATGCATGACGGCGTTGTTTTTTTCCTCCATGCAACCCACCAAGGGGAATGATATACATGCACGCAGTTTCACAGCACCCACTGTGGAAATAACGAACTACCTTACCCAGAAGGCAACTTACCAATGAAACTACAAAGACGGGATATTAAAGGTCAAGTTCAATCAGCTGTAAACGACACGCATGGCCAGTGAGCAAGGGCGTGTTGCCCGAAACCGGTATGGCAATCTGTGTTGGGGGAATGAACACGTTGACTCCTGCTCCCTCAATAAATGAAAGGCGAAACTTCTACTTGTGTGGCGTCTCGCATTGGGCAACTTGGATTTTGCAAGCGGCGTGCCTAGCCGCTGAGACGCTCTGCCGCGATAATAGCGGAACATGACTCCGGACCACTGGGGCCATGTGGAAGTGGCAGTTCCACTATTGCGGGACTTTTAATGCATGACGGCGTTGTTTTGTTCCTCCATGCAACCCACCAAGGGGAATGATATATGCACGCAGTTTACCAGCACCCACTGTGGAAATAACGAACTACCTTACCCAGAAGGGAACTTACCAATGAAACCACAAAGATGGGATATTAAAGGTCAAGTTCAATCAGCTGTAAACGACGCGCATGGCCAGTGAGCAAGGGCGTGTTGCCTGAAACCGGTATGGCAATCTGTGTTGGGGGAATGAACACGTTGACTCCTGCTCCCTCAATAAATGAAAGGAGAAACTTTTACTTGTGTGGCGTCCCGCATTTTGCAACTTGGATTTTGGAATTTGCAAGCGGTGTGCCTAGCCGCTGAGACGCTCTGCCGCGATAATAGCGGACCACGGCTCCGGACCCCTGGGGCCATGTGGAAGTGGCAGTTCCACTATTGCGGGACTTTTAATGCATGACGGCGTTGTTTTGTTCCTCCATGCAACCCACCAACTGGAATGATATACATGCACGCAGTTTAACAGCACCCACTGTGTAAATAACGAACTACCTTACCCAAAAGGCAACTTACCAATGAAACTACAAAGACGGGATATTAAAGGTCAAGTTCAATCAGCTGTAAACGACGCGCATAGCCAGTGAGCAAGGGCGTGATACCCGAAACCGGTATGGCAATCTGTGTTGGGGGAATGAACACGTTGACTCCTGCTCCCTCAATAAATGAAAGGCGAAACTTCTACTTGAGTGGCGTCTCGCATTGGGCAACTTGGATTTTGGATTTTCAAGCGGCGTGCCTAGCCTCTGAGACGCTCTGCCGCGATAATAGCGGACCACGGCTCCGGACCCCTGGGGCCATGTGGAAGTGGCAGTTCCACTATTGCGGGACTTTTAATGCATGACGGCGTTGTTTTGTTCTTCCATGCAACCCACCAAGGGGAATGATATACATGCACACAGTTTAACAGCACCCACTGTGGAAATAACTAACTACCTTACCCAGAAGGCAACTTACCAATGAAACTACAAAGACGGGATATTAAAGGTCAAGTTCAATCAGCTGTAAACAACGCGCATGGCCAGTGAGCAAGGGCGTGTTGCCCGAAACCGGTATGGCAAGCTGTGTTGGGGGAATGAACACGTTGACTCCTGCTCCCTCAATACATGAAAGGAGAAACTTCTACTTGTTTGGCGTCTCGCATTGGGCAACTTGGATTTTGGAATTTGCAAGCGGCGTGCCTAGCCTCTGAGACGCTCTGCCGCGATAATAGCGGACCATGGCTCCGGACCTCTTGGGCCATGTGGAAGTGGCAGTTCCACTATTGCGGGAGTTTTAATGCATGACGGCGTTGTTTTGTTCTTCCATGCAACCCACCAAGGGGAATGATATACATGCACACAGTTTAACAGCACCCACTGTGGAAATAACGAACTACCTTACCCACAAGGCAACTTACCAATGAAACTACAAAGACGGGATATTAAAGGTCAAGTTCAATCAGCTGTAAACGACGCGCATGGCCAGTAAGCAAGGGCGTGTTGCCCGAAACCGGTATGGCAATCTGTGTTGGGGGAATGAACACGTTGATTCCTGCTCCCTCAACAAATGAAAGGAGAAACTTCTACTTGTGTGGCGTCTCGCATTGGGCAACTTGGATTTTGGAATTTGCAAGTGGCGTGCCTAGCCGCTGAGATGCTCTGCCGCGATAATAGCGGACCACGGCTCCGGACCCCTGGGACCATGTGGGAGTGGCAGTTCCACTATTGCGGGACTTTTAATGCATGACGGCGTTGTTTTGTTCCTCCATGCAACCCACCAAGGGGAATGATATACATGCACTCAGTTTAACAGCACCCACTGTGGTGATAACGAACTACCTTACCCAGAAGGCAACTTACCAATGAAACTACAAAGACGGGAAATTAAAGGTCAAGTTCAATCAGCTGTAAACAACGCACATGGCCAGTGAGCAAGGGCGTGTTGCCCGATACCGGTATGGCAATCTGTGTTGGGGGAATGAACACGTTGATTCCTGCTCCCTCAATAAATGAAAGGAGAAACTTCTACTTGTGTGGCGTCTCGCATTGGGCAACTTGGATTTTGGAATTTGCAAGCGGCGTGCCTAGCCGCTGAGACGCTTTGCCGCGATAATAGCGGACCACGGCTCCGGACCCCTGGGGCCATGTGGAAGGGGCAGCTCCACGATTGCGGACTTTTAATGCATGACGGCGTTATTTTGTTCCTCCATGCAACCCACCAAGGGGAATGATATACATGCACGCAGTTTAACAGCACCCACTGTGGAAATAACGAACTACCTTACCCAGAGGGCAACTTACCAATGAAACTACAAAGACGGGATATTAAAGGTCAAGTTCATTCAGCTGTAAACGACGCGCATGGCCAGTGAGCAAGGGCGTGTTGCCCGAAACCGGTATGGCAATCTGTGTTGGGGGAATGAACACGTTGACTCCTGCTCCCTCAATAAATGAAAGGAGAAACTTCTACTTGTGTGGTGTCTCGCATTGGGCAACTTGGATTTTGGATTTTCATACGGCGTGCCTAGCCTCTGAGACGCTCTGCCGCGATAATAGCGGACCACGGCTCCGGACCCCTGGGGCCATGTGGAAGTGGCAGTTCCACTATTGCGGGACTTTTAATGCATGACGGCGTTGTTTTGTTCTTCCATGCAACCCACCAAAGGGAATGATATACATGCACGCAGTTTAACAGCACCCACTGTGGAAATAACGAACTTCCTTACCCAGAAGGCAACTTACCAATGAAACTACAAAGACGGGATATTAAAGGTCAAGTTCAATCAGCTGTAAATGACGCGCATGGTCAGTGAGCAAGGGCGTTTTGCCCGAAACCGGTATGGCAAGCTGTGTTGGGGGAATGAACACGTTGACTCCTGCTCCCTCAATACATGAAAGGAGAAACTTCTACTTGTGTGGCGTCTCGCATTGGGCAACTTGGATTTTGGAATTTGCAAGCGGCGTGCCTAGCCGCTGACACGCTCTGCCGCGATAATAGCGGACCACGGCTCCGGACCACTGGGGCCATGTGGAAGTGGCACTTCCACTATTGCGGGACTTTTAATGCATGACAGCGTTGTTTTGTTCCTCCATGCAACCCACCAAGGGGAATGATATACATGCACGCAGTTTAACAGCACCCACTGTGGAAATAACGAACTACCTTACCCAGAAGGCAACTTACCAATGAAACTACAAAGACGGGATATTAAAGGTCAAGTTCAATCAGCTGTAAACGACGCGCATGGCCAGTGAGCAAGGGCGTGTTGCCCGAAACCGGTATGGCAATCTGTGTTGGGGGAATGAACACGTTGACTCCTGCTCCCTCAATAAATGAAAGGAGAAACTTCTACTTGTGTAGCATCTCGCATTTTGCAACTTGGATTTTGGGATTTGCAAGCGGCGTGCCTAGCCGCTGAGACGCTCTGCCGCGATAATAGCAGACCACGGCTCCGGACCCCTGGGGCCATGTGGAAGTGGCAGTTCCACTATTGCGGGACTTTTAATGCAGGACGGCGTTGTTTTGTTCCTCCATGCAACCCACCAACTGGAATGATATACATGCACGCAGTTTAACAGCACCCACTGTGGAAATAACGAACTACCTTACCCAGAAGGCAACTTACCAATGAAACTACAAAGACGGGATATTAAAGGTCAAGTTCAACCAGCTGTAAACGACGCGCATGGCCAGTGAGCAAGGGCGTGTTGCCCGAAACCGGTATGGCAATCTGTGTTGGGGGAATGAACACGTTGACTTCTGCTCCCTCAATAAATGAAAGGAGAAACTTCTACTTGTGTGGCGTCTCGCATTGGGCAACTTGGATTTTGGAATTTGCAAGCGGCGTGCCCAGCCGCTGAGACGCTCTGCCGCAATAATAGCGGACCACGGCTCCGGACCCCTGGGGCCATGTGGAAGTGGCAGTTCCACTATTGCAGGACTTTTAATGCATGATGGCGTTGTTTTGTTCCTCCATGCAACCCACCAAGGGGAATGATATACATGCACGCAGTTTATCAGCACCCACTGTGGAAATAACGAACTACCTTACCCAGAAGGCAACTTACCAATGAAACTACAAAGACGGGATATTAAAGGTCAAGTTCAATCAGCTGTAAACGATGCGCATGGCCAGTGAGCAAGGGCGTGTTGCCCGAAACCGGTATCGCAATCTGTGTTGGGGGAATGAACACGTTGACTCCTGCTCCCTCAATAAATAAAAGGAGAAACTTCTACTTGTGTGGCGTCTCGCATTGGGCAACTTGGATTTTGCAAGCGGCGTGCATAGCCGCTGAGACGCTCTGCCGCGATAATAGCGGACCACGACTCCGGACCCCTGGGGCCATGTGGAAGTGGCAGTTCCACTATTGCGGGACTTTTAATGCATGACGGCGTTGTTTTGTTCCTCCATGCAACCCACCAAGGGGAATGATATACATGCACACAGTTTAACAGCACCCACTGTGGAAATAACGAACTACCCTACCCAGAAGGCAACTTACCAATGAAACTACAAAGAAGGGATATTAAAGGTCAAGTTCAATCAGCTGTAAACAACGCGCATGGCCAGTGAGAAAGGGCGTGTTGCCCGAAACCGGTATGGCAATCTGTGTTGGGGGAATGAACACGTTCACTCCTGCTCCCTCAATAAATGAAAGGAGAAACTTCTACTTGTGTGGCGTCTCGCATTGGGCAACTTGGATTTTGCAAGCGGCGTGCCTAGCCGCTGAGACGCTCTGCCGCGATAATAGCGGACCACGGCTCCGGACCCCTGGGGCCATGTGGAATTGGCAGTTCCACTATTGCGGGACTTTTAATGCATGACGGCGTTGTTTTGTTCCTCCATGCAACCCACCAAGGGGAATGATATACATGCACACAGTTTAACAGCACCCACTGTGGAAATAACGAACTACCTTACCCAGAAGGCAACTTACCAATGAAACTACAAAGACGGGATATTAAAGGTCAAGTTCAATCAGCTGTAAACGACGTGCATGGCCAGTGAGCAAGGGCGTGTTGCCCGAAACCGGTATGGCAAGCTGTGTTGGGGGAATGAACACGTTGACTCATGCTCCCTCAATAAATGAAAGGAGAAACTTCTACTTCTGTGGCGTCTCGCATTGGGCAACTTGGATTTTGGAATTTGCAAGTGGCGTGCCTAGCCGCTGAGACACTCTGCCGCGATAATAGCGGACCACGGCTCCGGACCAGTGGGGCCATGTGGAAGTGGCAGTTCCACTATTGCGGGACTTTTAATGCATGACGGCGTTGTTTTGTTCCTCCATGCAACCCACCAAGGGGAATGATATACATGCACGCAGTTTCACAGCACCCACTGTGGAAATAACGAACTACCTTACCCAGAAGGCAACTTACCAATGAAACTACAAAGACGGGATATTAAAGGTCAAGTTCAATCAGCTGTAAACGACACGCATGGCCAGTGAGCAAGGGCGTGTTGCCCGAAACCGGTATGGCAATCTGTGTTGGGGGAATGAACACGTTGACTCCTGCTCCCTCAATAAATGAAAGGCGAAACTTCTACTTGTGTGGCGTCTCGCATTGGGCAACATGGATTTTGCAAGCGGCGTGCCTAGCCGCTGAGACGCTCTGCCGCGATAATAGCGGAACATGACTCCGGACCACTGGGGCCATGTGGAAGTGGCAGTTCCACTATTGCGGGACTTTTAATGCATGACGGCGTTGTTTTGTTCCTCCATGCAACCCACCAAGGGGAATGATATATATGCACGCAGTTTACCAGCACCCACTGTGGAAATAACGAACTACCTTACCCAGAAGGGAACTTACCAATGAAACTACAAAGATGGGATATTAAAGGTCAAGTTCAATCAGCTGTAAACGACGCGCATGGCCAGTGAGCAAGGGCGTGTTGCCTGAAACCGGTATGGCAATCTGTGTTGGGGGAATGAACACGTTGACTCCTGCTCCCTCAATAAATGAAAGGAGAAACTTTTACTTGTGTGGCGTCTCGCATTTTGCAACTTGGATTTTGGAATTTGCAAGCGGTGTGCCTAGCCGCTGAGACGCTCTGCCGCGATAATAGCGGACCACGGCTCCGGACCCCTGGGGCCATGTGGAAGTGGCAGTTCCACTATTGCGGGACTTTTAATGCATGACGGCGTTGTTTTGTTCCTCCATGCAACCCACCAACTGGAATGATATAGATGCACGCAGTTTAACAGCACCCACTGTGTAAATAACGAACTACCTTACCCAAAAGGCAACTTACCAATGAAACTACAAAGACGGGATATTAAAGGTCAAGTTCAATCAGCTGTAAACGACGCGCATAGCCAGTGAGCAAGGGCGTGATACCCGAAACCGGTATGGCAATCTGTGTTGGGGGAATGAACACGTTGACTCCTGCTCCCTCAATAAATGAAAGGCGAAACTTCTACTTGTGTGGCGTCTCGCATTGGGCAACTTGGATTTTGGATTTTCAAGCGGCGTGCCTAGCCTCTGAGACGCTCTGCCGCGATAATAGCGGACCACGGCTCCGGACCCCTGGGGCCATGTGGAAGTGGCAGTTCCACTATTGCGGGACTTTTAATGCATGACGGCGTTGTTTTGTTCTTCCATGCAACCCACCAAGGGGAATGATATACATGCACACAGTTTAACAGCACCCACTGTGGAAATAACTAACTACCTTACCCAGAAGGCAACTTACCAATGAAACTACAAAGACGGGATATTAAAGGTCAAGTTCAATCAGCTGTAAACAACGCGCATGGCCAGTGAGCAAGGGCGTGTTGCCCGAAACCGGTATGGCAAGCTGTGTTGGGGGAATGAACACGTTGACTCCTGCTCCCTCAATACATGAAAGGAGAAACTTCTACTTGTGTGGCGTCTCGCATTGGGCAACTTGGATTTTGGAATTTGCAAGCGGCGTGCCTAGCCTCTGAGACGCTCTGCCGCGATAATAGCGGACCATGGCTCCGGACCTCTTGGGCCATGTGGAAGTGGCAGTTCCACTATTGCGGGAGTTTTAATGCATGACGGCGTTGTTTTGTTCTTCCATGCAACCCACCAAGGGGAATGATATACATGCACACAGTTTAACAGCACCCACTGTGGAAATAACGAACTACCTTACCCAGAAGGCAACTTACCAATGAAACTACAAAGACGGGATATTAAAGGTCAAGTTCAATCAGCTGTAAACAACGCGCATGGCCAGTGAGCAAGGGCGTGTTGCCCGAAACCGGTATGGCAAGCTGTGTTGGGTGAATGAACACGTTGACTCCTGCTCCCTCAATAAATGAAAGGAGAAACTTCTACTTGTGTGGCGTCTCGCATTGGGCAACTTGGATTTTGGAATTTGCAAGCGGCGTGCCTAGCCTCTGAGACGCTCTGCTGCGATAATGGCGGACCATGGCTCCGGACCTCTTGGGCCATGTGGAAGTGGCAGTTCCACTATTGCGGGAGTTTTAATGCATGACGGCGTTGTTTTGTTCCTCCATGCAACCCACCAAGGGGAATGATATACATGCACGCAGTTTAACAGCACCCACTGTGGAAATAACGAACTACCTTACCCAGAAGGGAACTTACCAATAAAACTACAAAGATGGGATATTAAAGGTCAAGTTCAATCAGCTGTAAACGACGCGCATGGCCAGTGAGCAAGGGCGTGTTGCCTGAAACCGGTGTGGCAATCTGTGTTGGGGGAATGAACACGTTGACTCCTGCTCCCTCAATAAATGAAAGGAGAAACTTCTACTTGTGTGGCGTCTCGCATTGGGCAACTTGGATTTTGGAATTTGCAAGCGGCGTGCCTAGCCGCTGACACGCTCTGCCGCGATAATAGCGGACCACGGCTCCGGACCCCTGGGGCCATGTGGAAGTGGCACTTCCACTATTGCGGGACTTTTAATGCATGACAGCGTTGTTTTGTTCCTCCATGCAACCCACCAAGGGGAATGATATACATGCACGCAGCTTAACAGCACCCCTGTGGAAATAACGAACTACCTTACCCAGAAGGCAACTTACCAATGAAACTACAAAGACGGGATATTAAAGGTCAAGTTCAATCAGCTGTAAACGACGCGCATGGCCAGTAAGCAAGGGCGTGTTGCCCGAAACCGGTATGGCAATCTGTGTTGGGGGAATGAACACGTTGACTCCTGCTCCCTCAATAAATGAAAGGAGAAACTTCTACTTGTGTGGCGTCTCGCATTGGGCAACTTGGATTTTGCAAGCGGCGTGCCTAGCCGCTGAGACGCTCTGCCGCGATAACAGCGGAACATGACTCCGGACCACTGGGGCCATGTGGAAGTGGCAGTTCGACTATTGCGGGACTTTTAATGCATGGCGGCGTTGTTTTGTTCCTCCATGCAACCCACCAAGGGGAATGATATATATGCACGCAGTTTACCAGCACCCACTGTGGAAATAACTAACTACCTTACCCAGAAGGCAACTTACCAATGAAACTACAAAGACGGGATATTAAAGGTCAAGTTCAATCAGCTGTAAACAACGCGCATGGCCAGTGAGCAAGGGCGTGTTGCCCGAAACCGGTATGGCAAGCTGTGTTGGGGGAATGAACACGTTGACTCCTGCTCCCTCAATACATGAAAGGAGAAACTTCTACTTGTGTGGCGTCTCGCATTGGGCAACTTGGATTTTGGAATTTGCAAGCGGCGTGCCTAGCCTCTGAGACGCTCTGCCGCGATAATAGCGGACCATGGCTCCGGACCTCTTGGGCCATGTGGAAGTGGCAGTTCCACTATTGCGGGAGTTTTAATGCATGAAGGCGTTGTTTTGTTCTTCCATGCAACCCACCAAGGGGAATGATATACATGCACTCAGTTTAACAGCACCAACTGTGGAAATAACGAACTACCTTACCCAGAAGGCAACTTACCAATGAAACTACAAAGACGGGATATTAAAGGTCAAGTTCAATCAGCTGTAAACAACGCGCATGGCCAGTGAGCAAGGGCGTGTTGCCCGAAACCGGTATGGCAAGCTGTGTTGGGTGAATGAACACGTTGACTCCTGCTCCCTCAATAAATGAAAGGAGAAACTTCTACTTGTGTGGCGTCTCGCATTGGGCAACTTGGATTTTGGAATTTGCATGCGGCGTGCCTAGCCTCTGAGACGCTCTGCTGCGATAATAGCGGACCATGGCTCCGGACCTCTTGGGCCATGTGGAAGTGGCAGTTCCACTATTGCGGGAGTTTTAATGCATGACGGCGTTGTTTTGTTCCTCCTTGCAACCCACCAAGGGGAATGATATACATGCACGCAGTTTAACAGCACCCACTGTGGAAATAACGAACTACCTTACCCAGAAGGGAACTTACAAATAAAACTACAAAGATGGGATATTAAAGGTCAAGTTCAATCAGCTGTAAACGACGCGCATGGCCAGTGAGTAAGGGCGTGTTGCCTGACACCGGTATGGCAATCTGTGTTGGGGGAATGAACACGTTGACTCCTGCTCCCTCAATAAATGAAAGGAGAAACTTCTACTTGTGTGGTGTCTCGCATTGGGCAACTTGGATTTTGGAATTTGCAAGCGGCGTGCCTAGCCGCTGACACGCTCTGCCGCGATAATAGCGGACCACGGCTCCGGACCCCTGGGGCCATGTGGAAGTGGCACTTCCACTATTGCTGGACTTTTAATGCATGACAGCGTTGTTTTGTTCCTCCATGCAACCCACCAAGGGGAATGATATACATGCACGCAGCTTAACAGCACCCACTGTGGAAATAACGAACTACCTTACCCAGAAGGCAACTTACCAATGAAACTACAAAGACGGGATATTAAAGGTCAAGTTCAATCCGCTGTAAACGACGCGCATGGCCAGTGAGCAAGGGCGTGTTGCCCGAAACCGGTATGGCAATCTGTGTTGGGGGAATGAACACGTTGACTCCTGCTCCCTCAATAAATGAAAGGAGAAACTTCTACTTGTGTGGCGTCTCGTATTGGGCAACTTGGATTTTGGAATTTGCAAGCGGCGTGCCTAGCCGCTGACACCCTCTGCCGCGATAATAGCGGACCACGGCTCCGGACCCCTGGGGCCATGTGGAAGTGGCACTTCCACTATTGCGGGACTTTTAATGCATGACGGCGTTGTTTTGTTCCTCCATGCAACCCACCAAGGGGAATGATATACATGCACGCAGTTTAACAGCACCCACTGTGGAAACAACGAACTAGCTTACCCACAAGGCAACTTACCAATGAAACTACAAAGACGGGATATTAAAGGTCAAGTTCAATCAGCTGTAAACGAAGCGCATGGCCAGTAAGCAAGGGCGTGTTGCCCGAAACCGGTATGGCAATCTGTGTTGGGGGAATGAACACGTTGATTCCTGCTCCCTCAACAAATGAAAGGAGAAACTTCTACTTGTGTGGCGTCTCGCATTGGGCAACTTGGATTTTGGAATTTGCAAGTGGCGTGCCTAGCCGCTGAGATGCTCTGCCGCGATAATAGCGGACCACGGCTCTGGACCCCTGGGACCATGTGGAAGTGGCAGTTCCACTATTGCGGGACTTTTAATGCATGACGGCGTTGTTTTGTTCCTCCATGCAACCCACCAAGGGGAATGATATACATGCACTCAGTTTAACAGCACCCACTGTGGTGATAACGAACTACCTTACCCAGAAGGCAACTTACCAATGAAACTACAAAGACGGGAAATTAAAGGTCAAGTTCAATCAGCTGTAAACAACGCACATGGCCAGTGAGCAAGGGCGTGTTGCCCGATACCGGTATGGCAATCTGTGTTGGGGGAATGAACACGTTGATTCCTGTTCCCTCAATAAATGAAAGGAGAAACTTCTACTTGTGTGGCGTCTCGCATTGGGCAACTTGGATTTTGGAATTTGCAAGCGGCGTGCCTAGCCGCTGAGACGCTTTGCCGCGATAATAGCGGACCACGGCTCCGGACCCCTGGGGCCATGTGCAAGGGGCAGTTCCACGATTGTGGACTTTTAATGCATGACGGCGTTGTTTTGTTCCTCCATGCAACCCACCAAGGGGAATGATATACATGCACGCAGTTTAACAGCACCCACTGTGGAAACAATGAACTACCTTACCCAGAAGGCAACTTACCAATGAAACTACAAAGAGGGGATATTAAAGGTCAAGTTCAATCAGCTGTAAACAACGCGCATTGCCAGTGAGCAAGGGCGTGTTGCCCGAAACCGGTATGGCAAACTGTGTTGGGGGAATGAACACGTTGATTCCTGCTCCCTCAATAAATGAAAGGAGAAACTTCTACTTGTGTGGCGTCTCTCATTGGGCAACTTGGATTTTGGAATTTGCAAGCGGCGTGCCTAGCCGCTGAGACGCTCTGCAGCGATAATAGCGGACCACGGCTCCGGACCCCTGGGGCCATGTGGAAGGGGCAGTTCCACGATTGCGGACTTTTAATGCATGACGGCGTTGTTTTGTTCCTCCATGCAACCCACCAAGGGGAATGATATGCATGCACGCAGTTTAACAGCACCCACTGTGGAAATAACGAACTAACTTACCCAGAAGGCAACTTACCAATGAAACTACAAAGACAGGATATTAAAGGTCAAGTTCAATCAGCTGTAAACGACGTGCATGGCCAGTGAGCAAGGGCGTGTTGCCCGAAACCGGTATGGCAATCTGTGTTGGGGGAAGGAACACGTTGACTCCTGCTCCCTCAATAAATGAAAGGAGAAACTTCTACTTTTGTGGCCTCTCGCATTGGGCAACTTGGATTTTGGAATTTGCAAGCGGCGTGCCTAGCCGCTGAGAAGCTCTGCCGCGATAATAGCGGACCACGGCTCCGGACCCCTGGGGCCATGTGGAAGTGGCAGTTCCACTATTGCGGGACTTTTAATGCATGACGGCGTTGTTTTGTTCCTCCATGCAACCCACCAAGGGGAATGATATACATGCACGCAGTTTAACAGCACCCACTGTGGAAATAACGAACTACTTTACCCAGAAGGCAACTTACCAATGAAACTACAAAGACGTGATATTAAAGGTGAAGTTCAATCAGCTGTAAACGATGCGCATTGCCAGTGAGCAAGGGCGTGTTGCCCGAAACCGGTATGGCAATCTGTGTTGGGGGAATGAACACGTTGACTCCTGCTCCCTCAATAAATGAAAGGAGAAACTTCACTTGTGTGGCGTCTCGCATTGGGCAACTTGGATTTTGGAATTTGCAAGCGGCGTGTCTAGCCGCTGAGACGCTCTGCCGCGATAATAGCGGACCACGGCTCCGGACCCCTGGGGCCATGTGGAAGTGGCAGTTCCACTATTGCGGGACTTTTAATGCATGACGGCGTTGTTTTGTTCCTCCATGCAACCCACCAAGGGGAATGATATACATGCACGCAGTTTAACAGCACCCACTGTGGAAATAACAAACTACCTTACCCAGAAGGCAACTTACCAATGAAACTACAAAGACGGGATATTAAAGGTCAAGTTCAATCAGCTGTAAACGACGCGCATGGCCAGTGAGCAAGGGCGTGTTGCCCGAAACCGGTATCGCAATCTGTGTTGGGGGAATGAACACGTTGACTCCTGCTCCCTCAATAAATGAAAGGAGAAACTTCTACTTGTGTGGCGTCTCGCATTTTGCAACTTGGATTTTGGAATTTGCAAGCGGCGTGCCTAGCCGCTGAGACGCTCTGCCGCGATAATAGCGGACCACGGCTCCGGACCCCTGGGGCCATGTGGAAGTGGCAGTTCCACTATTGCGGGACTTTTAATGCATGACGGCGTTGTTTTGTTCCTCCATGCAACCCACCAACTGGAATGATATACATGCACGCAGTTTAACAGCACCCACTGTGGAAATAACGAACTACCTTACCCAGAGGGCAACTTACCAATGAAACTACAAAGACGGGATATTAAAGGTAAAGTTCAATCAGCTGTAAACGACGCGCATGGCCAGTGAGCAAGGGCGTGTTGCCCGAAACCGGTATGGCAATCTGTGTTGGGGGAATGAACACGTTGACTCCTGCTCCCTCAATAAATGAAAGGAGCAACTTCTACTTGTGTGGCGTCTCGCATTGGGCAACTTGGATTTTGGAATTTGCAAGCGGCGTGCCTAGCCGCTGAGATGCTCTGCCGCGATAATAGCGGACCACGGCTCCGGACCCCTGGGACCATGTGGAAGTGGAAGTTCCGCTATTGCGGGACTTTTAATGCATGACGGCGTTGTTTTGTTCCTCCATACAACCCACCAAGGGGAATGATATACATGCACGCAGTTTAACAGCACCCACTGTGGAAATAACGAACTACCTTACCCAGAAGGCAACTTACCAATGAAACTACAAAGACGGGATATTAAAGGTCAAGTTCAATCAGCTGTAAACGACGCGCATGGCCAGTGAGCAAGGGCGTGTTGCCCGAAACCGGTATCGCAATCTGTGTTGGGGGAATGAACACGTTGACTCCTGCTCCCTCAATAAATGAAAGGAGAAACTTCTACTTGTGTGGCGTCTCGCATTGGGCAACTTGGATTTTGCAAGCGGTATGCGTAGCCGCTGAGACGCTCTGCCGCGATGATAGCGGACCACGACTCCAGACCCCTGGGGCCATGTGGAAGTGGCAGTTCCAGTATTGTGGGACTTTTAATGCATGACGGCGTTGTTTTGTTCCTCCATGCAACCCACCAAGGGGAATGATATACATGCACGCAGTTTCACAGCACCCACTGTGGAAATAACGAACTACCTTACCCAGAAGGCAACTTACCAATGAAACTACAAAGACGGGATATTAAAGGTCAAGTTCAATCAGCTGTAAACGACACGCATGGCCAGTGAGCAAGGGCGTGTTGCCCGAAACCGGTATGGCAATCTGTGTTGGGGGAATGAACACGTTGACTCCTGCTCCCTAAATAAATGAACGGCGAAACTTCTACTTGTGTGGCGTCTCGAATTGGGCAACTTGGATTTTGCAAGCGGCGTGCCTAGCCGCTGAGACGCTCTGCCACCATAATAGCGGACCACGACTCCGGACCACTGGGGCCATGTGGAAGTGGCAGTTCCACTATTGCGGGACTTTTAATGCATGACGGCGTTGTTTTGTTCCTCCATGCAACCCACCAAGGGGAATGATATACATGCACACAGTTTAACAGTACCCACTGTGGAAATAACAAACTACCTTACCCAGAAGGCAACTTACCAATGAAACTACAAAGACGGGATATTAAAGGTCAAGTTCAATCAGCTGTAAACAACGCGCATGGCCAGTGAGCAAGGGCGTGTTGCCCGAAACCGGTATGGCAAGCTGTGTTGGGGGAATGAACACGTTGACTCCTGCTCCCTCAATAAATGAAAGAAGAAACTTCTACTTGTGTGGCGTCTCGCATTGGGCAACTTGGATTTTGGAATTTGCAAGCGGCTTGCCTAGCCTCTGAGACGCTCTGCCGCGATAATAGCGGACCATGGCTCCGGACCTCTGGGGCCATGTGGAAGTGGCAGTTCCACTATTGCGGGAGTTTTAATGCATGACGGCGTTGTTTTGTTCCTCCATGCAACCCACCAACTGGAATGATATACATGCACGCAGTTTAACAGCACCCACTGTGGAAATAACGAACTACCTTACCCAGAAGGCAACTTACCAATGAAACTACAAAGACGGGATATTAAAGGTCAAGTTCAATCAGCTGTAAACGACGCGCATGGCCAGTGAGCAAGGGCGTGTTGCCCGAAACCGGTATGGCAATCTGTGTTGGGGGAATGAACACGTTGACTCCTGCTCCCTCAATAAATGAAAGGAGAAACTTCTACTTGTGTGGCGTCTCGCATTGGGCAACTTGGATTTTGGAATTTGCAAGCGGCGTGCCTAGCCCCTGAGATGCTCTGCCGCGATAATAGCGGACCACGGCTCCGGGCCCCTGGGACCATGTGGAAGTGGCAGTTCCGCTATTGCGGGACTTTTAATGCATGACGGCGTTGTTTTGTTCCTCCATGCAACCCACCAAGGGGAATGATATACATGCACGCAGTTTAACAGCACCCACTGTGGAAATAACGAACTACCTTACCCAGAAGGCAACTTACCAATGAAACTACAAAGACGGGATATTAAAGGTCAAGTTCAATCAGCTGTAAACGACGCGCATGGCCAGTGAGCAAGGGCGTGTTGCCCGAAACCGGTATCGCAATCTGTGTTGGGGGAATGAACACGTTCACTCCTGCTCCTTCAATAAATGAAAGGAGAAACTTCTACTTGTGTGGCGTCTCGCATTGGGCAACTTGGATTTTGCAAGCGGCGTGCCTAGCCGCTGAGACGCTCTGCCGCGATAATAGCGGACCATGGCTCCGGACCCCTGGGGCCATGTGGAAGTGGCAGTTCCACTATTGCGGGACTTTTAATGCATGACGGCGTTGTTTTGTTCCTCCATGCAACCCACCAAGGGGAATGATATACATGCACACAGTTTAACAGCACCCGCTGTGGAAATAACGAACTACCTTACCCAGAAGGCAACTTACCAATGAATTTACAAAGACGGGATATTAAAGGTCAAGTTTAATCAGCTGTAAACGACGCGCATGGCCAGTGAGCAAGGGCGTGTTGCCCGAAACCGGTATGGCAAGCTGTGTTGGGGGAATGAATACGTTGACTCCTGCTCCCTCAATAAATGAAAGGAGAAACTTCTACTTCTGTGGCGTCTCGCATTGGGCAACTTGGATTTTGGAATTTGCAAGTGGCGTGCCTAGCCGCTGAGACGCTCTGCCGCGATAATAGCGGACCACGGCTCCGGACCAGTGGGGCCATGTGGAAGTGGCAGTTCCACTATTGCGGGACTTTTAATGCATGACGGCGTTGTTTTGTTCCTCCATGCAACCCACCAAGGGGAATGATATACATGCACGCAGTTTCACAGCACCCACTGTGGAAATAACGAACTACCTTACCCAGAAGGCAACTTACCAATGAAACTACAAAGACGGGATATTAAAGGTCAAGTTCAATCAGCTGTAAACGACACGCATGGCCAGTGAGCAAGGGCGTGTTGCCCGAAACCGGTATGGCAATCTGTGTTGGGGGAATGAACACGTTGACTCCTGCTCCCTCAATAAATGAAAGGCGAAACTTCTACTTGTGTGGCGTCTCGCATTGGGCAACTTGGATTTTGCAAGCGGCGTGCCTAGCCGCTGAGACGCTCTGCCGCCATAATAGCGGACCACGACTCCGGACCACTGGGGCCATGTGGAAGTGGCAGTTCCAATATTGCGGGACTTTTAATGCATGACGGCGTTGTTTTGTTCCTCCATGCAACCCACCAAGGGGAATTATATACATGCACACAGTTTAACAGTACCCACTGTGGAAATAACAAACTACCTTACCCAGAAGGCAACTTACCAATGAAACTACAAAGACGGGATATTAAAGGTCAAGTTCAATCAGCTGTAAACAACGCGCATGGCCATTGAGCAAGGGCGTGTTGCCCGAAACCGGTATGGCAAGCTGTGTTGGGGGAATGAACACGTTGACTCCTGCTCCCTCAATAAATGAAAGGAGAAACTTCTACTTGTGTGGCGTCTCGCATTGGGCAACTTGGATTTTGGAATTTGCAAACGGCGTGCCTAGCCTCTGAGACGCTCTGCCGCGATAATAGCGGACCATGGCTCCGGACCTCTGGGGCCATGTGGAAGTGGCAGTTCCACTATTGCGGGAGTTTTAATGCATGACGGCGTTGTTTTGTTCCTCCATGCAACCCACCAACTGGAATGATATGCATGCAGGCAGTTTAACAGCACCCACTGTGGAAATAACAAACTACCTTACCCAGAAGGCAACTTACCAATGAAACTACAAAGACGGGATATTAAAGGTCAAGTTCAATCAGCTGTAAACGACGCGCATGGCCAGTGAGCAAGGGCGTGTTGCTCGAAACCGGTATGGCAATCTGTGTTGGGGGAATGAACACGTTGACTCCTGCTCCCTCAATAAATGAAAGGAGAAACTTCTACTTGTGTGGCGTCTCGCATTGGGCAACTTGGATTTTGGAATTTGCAAGCGGCGTGCCTAGCCCCTGAGATGCTCTGCCGCGATAATAGCGGACCACGGCTCCGGACCCCTGGGACCATGTGGAAGTGGCAGTTCCGCTATTGCGGGACTTTTAATGCATGACGGCGTTGTTTTGTTCCTCCATGCAACCCACCAAGGGGAATGATATACATGCACGCAGTTTAACAGCACCCACTGTGGAAATAACGAACTACCTTACCCAGAAGGCAACTTACCAATGAAACTACAAAGACGGAATATTAAAGGTCAAGTTCAATCAGCTGTAAACGACGCGCATGGCCAGTGAGCAAGGGCGTGTTGCCCGAAACCGGTATGGCAATCTGTGTTGGGGGAATGAACACGTTGACTCCTGCTCCCTCAATAAATGAAAGGAGAAACTTCTACTTGTGTGGCGTCTCGCATTGGGCAACTTGGATTTTGGAATTTGCAAGCGGCGTGCCTAGCCGCTGAGATGCTCTGCCGCGATAATAGCGGACCACGGCTCCGGACCCCTGGGACCATGTGGAAGTGGCAGTTCCAATATTGCGGGACTTTTAATGCATGACGGCGTTGTTTTGTTCCTCCATGCAACCCACCAAGGGGAATTATATACATGCACACAGTTTAACAGTACCCACTGTGGAAATAACAAACTACCTTACCCAGAAGGCAACTTACCAATGAAACTACAAAGACGGGATATTAAAGGTCAAGTTCAATCAGCTGTAAACAACGCGCATGGCCATTGAGCAAGGGCGTGTTGCCCGAAACCGGTATGGCAAGCTGTGTTGGGGGAATGAACACGTTGACTCCTGCTCCCTCAATAAATGAAAGGAGAAACTTCTACTTGTGTGGCGTCTCGCATTGGGCAACTTGGATTTTGGAATTTGCAAACGGCGTGCCTAGCCTCTGAGACGCTCTGCCGCGATAATAGCGGACCATGGCTCCGGACCTCTGGGGCCATGTGGAAGTGGCAGTTCCACTATTGCGGGAGTTTTAATGCATGACGGCGTTGTTTTGTTCCTCCATGCAACCCACCAACTGGAATGATATGCATGCAGGCAGTTTAACAGCACCCACTGTGGAAATAACAAACTACCTTACCCAGAAGGCAACTTACCAATGAAACTACAAAGACGGGATATTAAAGGTCAAGTTCAATCAGCTGTAAACGACGCGCATGGCCAGTGAGCAAGGGCGTGTTGCCCGAAACCGGTATGGCAATCTGTGTTGGGGGAATGAACACGTTGACTCCTGCTCCCTCAATAAATGAAAGGAGAAACTTCTACTTGTGTGGCGTCTCGCATTGGACAACTTGGATTTTGGAATTTGCAAGCGGCGTGCCTAGCCCCTGAGATGCTCTGCCGCGATAATAGCGGACCACGGCTCCGGACCCCTGGGACCATGTGGAAGTGGCAGTTCCGCTATTGCGGGACTTTTAATGCATGACGGCGTTGTTTTGTTCCTCCATGCAACCCACCAAGGGGAATGATATACATGCACGCAGTTTAACAGCACCCACTGTGGAAATAACGAACTACCTTACCCAGAAGGCAACTTACCAATGAAACTACAAAGACGGAATATTAAAGGTCAAGTTCAATCAGCTGTAAACGACGCGCATGGCCAGTGAGCAAGGGCGTGTTGCCCGAAACCGGTATCGCAAGCTGTTTTGGGGGAATGAACACGTTGACTCCTGCTCCCTCAATAAATGAAAGGAGAAACTTCTACTTGTGTGGCGTCTCGCATTTTGCAACTTGGATTTTGGAATTTGCAAGCGGCGTGCCTAGCCGCTGAGACGCTCTGCCGCGATAATAGCGGACCACGGCTCCGGACCCCTGGGGCCATGTGGAAGTGGCAGTTCCACTATTGCGGGACTTTTAATGCATGACGGCGTTGTTTTGTTCCTCCATGCAACCCACCAACTGGAATGATATACATGCACGCAGTTTAACAGCACCCACTGTGGAAATAACGAACTACCTTACCCAGAAGGCAACTTACCAATGAAACTACAAAGACGGGATATTAAAGGTCAAGTTCAATCAGCTGTAAACGACGCGCATGGCCAGTGAGCAAGGGCGTGTTGCCCGAAACCGGTATGGCAATCTGTGTTGGGGGAATGAACACGTTGACTCCTGCTCCCTCAATAAATGAAAGGAGAAACTTCTACTTGTGTGGCGTCTCGCATTGGGCAACTTGGATTTTGGAATTTGCAAGCGGCGTGCCTAGCCGCTGAGATGCTCTGCCGCGATAATAGCGGACCACGGCTCCGGACCCCTGGGACCATGTGGAAGTGGAAGTTCCGCTATTGCGGGACTTTTAATGCATGACGGCGTTGTTTTGTTCCTCCATACAACCCACCAAGGGGAATGATATACATGCACGCAGTTTAACAGCACCCACTGTGAAAATAACGAACTACCTTACCCAGAAGGCAACTTACCAATGAAACTACAAAGACGGGATATTAAAGGTCAAGTTCAATCAGCTGTAAACGACGCGCATGGCCAGTGAGCAAGGGCGTGTTGCCCGAAACCGGTATCGCAATCTGTGTTGGGGGAATGAACACGTTGACTCCTGCTCCCTCAATAAATGAAAGGAGAAACTACTACTTGTGTGGCGTCTCGCATTGGGCAACTTGGATTTTGCAAGCGGCGTGCGTAGCCGCTGAGACGCTCTGCCGCGATAATAGCAGACCACGACTCCGGACCCCTGGGGCCATGTGGAAGTGGCAGTTCCAGTATTGCCGGACTTTTAATGCATGACGGCGTTGTTTTGTTCCTCCATGCAACCCACCAAGGGGAATGATATACATGCACACAGTTTAACAGCACCCACTGTGGAAATAACGAACTACCTTACCCAGAAGGCAACTTACCAATGAAACTACAAAGACGGGATATTAAAGGTCAAGTTCAATCAGCTTTAAACAACGCGCATGGCCAGTGAGAAAGGGCGTGTTGCCCGAAACCGGTATGGCAATCTGTGTTGGGGGAATGAACACGTTCACTCCTGCTCCCTCAATAAATGAAAGGAGAAACTTCTACTTGTGTGGCGTCTCGCATTGGGCAACTTGGATTTTGCAAGCGGCGTGCCTTGCCGCTGAGACTCTCTGCTGCGATAATAGCGGACCATGGCTCCGGACCCCTGGGGCCATGTGGAAGTGGCAGTTCCACTATTGCGGGACTTTTAATGCATGACGGTGTTGTTTTGTTCCTCCATGCAACCCACCACGAGGAATGATATACATGCACACAGTTTAACAGCACCCACTGTGGAAATAACGAACTACCTTACCCAGAAGGCAACTTACCAATGAATTTACAAAGACGGGATATTAAAGGTCAAGTTCAATCAGCTGTAAACGACGCGCATGGCCAGTGAGCAAGGGCGTGTTGCCCGAAACCGGTATGGCAAGCTGTGTTGGGGGAATGAACACGTTGACACCTGCTCCCTCAATAAATGAAAGGAGAAACTTCTACTTCTGTGGCGTCTCGCATTGGGCAACTTGGATTTTGGAATTTGCAAGTGGCGTGCCTAGCCGCTGAGACGCTCTGCCGCGATAATAGCGGACCACGGCTCCGGACCAGTGGGGCCATGTGGAAGTGGCAGTTCCACTATTGCGGGACTTTTAATGCATGACGGCGTTGTTTTGTTCCTCCATGCAACCCACCAAGGGGAATGATATACATGCACGCAGTTTCACAGCACCCACTGTGGAAATAACGAACTACCTTACCCAGAAGGCAACTTACCAATGAAACTACAAAGACGGGATATTAAAGGTCAAGTTCAATCAGCTGTAAACGACACGCATGGCCAGTGAGCAAGGGCGTGTTGCCCGAAACCGGTATGGCAATCTATGTTGGGGGAATGAACACGTTGACTCCTGCTCCCTAAATAAATGAACGGCGAAACTTCTACTTGTGTGGCGTCTTGCATTGGGCAACTTGGATTTTGCAAGCGGCGTGCCTAGCTGCTGAGACGCTCTGCCGCCATAATAGCGGACCACGACTCCGGACCACTGGGGCCATGTGGAAGTGGCAGTTCCACTATTGCGGGACTTTTAATGCATGACGGCGTTGTTTTGTTCCTCCATGCAACCCACCAATGGGAATGATATACATGCACACAGTTTAACAGTACCCACTGTGGAAATAACAAACTACCTTACCCAGAAGGCAACTTACCAATGAAACTACAAAGACGGTATATTAAAGGTCAAGTTCAATCAGCTGTAAACAACGCGCATGGCCAGTGAGCAAGGGCGTGTTGCCCGAAACCGGTATGGCAAGCTGTGTTGGGGGAATGAACACGTTGACTCCTGCTCCCTCAATAAATGAAAGAAGAAACTTCTACTTGTGTGGCGTCTCGCATTGGGCAACTTGGATTTTGGAATTTGCAAGCGGCTTGCCTAGCCTCTGAGACGCTCTGCCGCGATAATAGCGGACCATGGCTCCGGACCTCTGGGGCCATGTGGAAGTGGCAGTTCCACTATTGCGGGAGTTTTAATGCATGACGGCGTTGTTTTGTTCCTCCATGCAACCCACCAACTGGAATGATATACATGCACGCAGTTTAACAGCACCCACTGTGGAAATAACGAACTACCTTACCCAGAAGGCAACTTACCAATGAAACTACAAAGACGGGATATTAAAGGTCAAGTTCAATCAGCTGTAAACGACGCGCATGGCCAGTGAGCAAGGGCGTGTTGCCCGAAACCGGTATGGCAATTTGTGTTGGGGGAATGAACACGTTGACTCCTGCTCCCTCAATAAATGAAAGGAGAAACTTCTACTTGTGTGGCGTCTCGCATTGGGCAACTTGGATTTTGGAATTTGCAAGCGGCGTGCCTAGCCCCTGAGATGCTCTGCCGCGATAATAGCGGACCACGGCTCCGGCCCCCTGGGACCATGTGGAAGTGGCAGTTCCGCTATTGCGGGACTTTTGATGCATGACGGCGTTGTTTTGTTCTTCCATGCAACCCACCAAGGGGAATGATATACATGCACGCAGTTTAACAGCACCCACTGTGGAAATAACGAACTACCTTACCCAGAAGGCAACTTACCAATGAAACTACTAAGACGGGATATTAAAGGTCAAGTTCAATCAGCTGTAAACGACGCGCATGGCCAGTGAGCAAGGGCGTGTTGCCCGAAACCGGTATCGCAATCTGTGTTGGGGGAATGAACACGTTCACTCCTGCTCCTTCAATAAATGAAAGGAGAAACTTCTACTTGTGTGGCGTCTCGCATTGGGCAACTTGGATTTTGCAAGCGGCGTGCCTAGCCGCTGAGACGCTCTGCCGCGATAATAGCGGACCATGGCTCCGGACCCCTGGGGCCATGTGGAAGTGGCAGTTCCACTATTGCGGGACTTTTAATGCATGACGGCGTTGTTTTGTTCCTCCATGCAACCCACCAAGGGGAATGATATACATGCACACAGTTTAACAGCACCCGCTGTGGAAATAACGAACTACCTTACCCAGAAGGCAACTTACTAATGAATTTACAAAGACGGGATATTAAAGGTCAAGTTTAATCAGCTGTAAACGATGCGCATGGCCAGTGAGCAAGGGCGTGTTGCCCGAAACCGGTATGGCAAGCTGTGTTGGGGGAATGAACACGTTGACTCCTGCTCCCTCAATAAATGAAAGGAGAAACTTCTGTGGCGTCTCGCATTGGGCAACTTGGATTTTGGAATTTGCAAGTGACGTGCCTAGCCGCTGAGACGCTCTGCCGCGATAATAGCGGACCACGGCTCCGGACCAGTGGGGCCATGTGGAAGTGGCAGTTCCACTATTGCGGGACTTTTAATGCATGACGGCGTTGTTTTGTTCCTCCATGCAACCCACCAAGGGGAATGATATACATGCACGCAGTTTCACAGCACCCACTGTGGAAATAACGAACTACCTTACCCAGAAGGCAACTTACCAATGAAACTACAAAGACGGGATATTAAAGGTCAAGTTCAATCAGCTGTAAACGACACGCATGGCCAGTGAGCAAGGGCGTGTTGCCCGAAACCGGTATGGCAATCTGTGTTGGGGGAATGAACACGTTGACTCCTGCTCCCTCAATAAATGAAAGGCGAAACTTCTACTTGTGTGGCGTCTCGCATTGGGCAACTTGGATTTTGCAAGCGGCGTGCCTAGCCGCTGAGACGCTCTGCCGCCATAATAGCGGACCACGACTCCGGACCACTGGGGCCATGTGGAAGTGGCAGTTCCAATATTGCGGGACTTTTAATGCATGACGGCGTTGTTTTGTTCCTCCATGCAACCCACCAAGGGGAATTATATACATGCACACAGTTTAACAGTACCCACTGTGGAAATAACAAACTACCTTACCCAGAAGGCAACTTACCAATGAAACTACAAAGACGGGATATTAAAGGTCAAGTTCAATCAGCTGTAAACAACGCGCATGGCCAGTGAGCAAGGGCGTGTTGCCCAAAACCGGTATGGCAAGCTGTGTTGGGGGAATGAACACGTTGACTCCTGCTCCCTCAATAAATGAAAGGAGAAACTTCTACTTGTTTGGCGTCTCGCATTGGGCAACTTGGATTTTGGAATTTGCAAGCGGCGTGCCTAGCCTCTGAGACGCTCTGCCGCGATAATAGCGGACCATGGCTCCGGACCTCTGGGGCCATGTGGAAGTGGCAGTTCCACTATTGCGGGAGTTTTAATGCATGACGGCGTTGTTTTGTTCCTCCATGCAACCCACCAAGGGGAATGATATACATGCACGCAGTTTAACAGCACCCACTGTGGAAATAACGAACTACCTTACCCAGAAGGGAACTTACCAATGAAACTACAAAGATGGGATATTAAAGGTCAAGTTCAATCAGCTGTAAACGACGTGCATGGCCAGTGAGCAAGGGCGTGTTGCCTGAAACCGGTATGGCAATCTGTGTTGGGGGAATGAACACGTTGACTCCTGCTCCCTCAATAAATGAAAGGAGAAACTTCTACTTGTGTGGCGTCTCACATTGGGCAAATTGGATTTTGGAAATTGCAAGCGGCGTGCCTAGCCGCTGACACGCTCTGCCGCGATAATAGCGGACCACGGCTCCGGACCCCTGGGGCCATGTGGAAGTGGCACTTCCACTATTGCGGGACTTTTAATGCATGACAGCGTTGTTTTGTTCCTCCATGCAACCCACCAAGGGGAATGATATACATGCACGCAGTTTAACAGCACCCACTGTGGAAATAATGAACTACCTTACCCAGAAGGCAACTTACCAATGAAACTACAAAGACGGGATATTAAAGGTCAAGTTCAATCAGCTGTAAACGACGCGCATGGCCAGTGAGCAAGGGCGTGTTGCCCGAAACCGGTATGGCAATCTGTGTTGGGGGAATGAACACGTTGACTCCTGCTCCCTCAATAAATGAAAGGAGAAACTTCTACTTGTGTGGCGTCTCGCATTGGGCAACTTGGATTTTGGAATTTGCAAGCGGCGTGCCTAGCCGCTGACACGCTCTGCCGCGATAATAGCGGACCACGGCTCCGGACCCCTGGGGCCATGTGGAAGTGGCACTTCCACTATTGCGGGACTTTTAATGCATGACGGCGTTGTTTCATTCCTCCATGCAACCCACCAAGGGGAATGATATACATGCACGCAGTTTAACAGCACCCACTGTGGAAATAACGAACTACCTTACCCAGAAGGCAACTTACCAATGAAACTACAAAGACGGGATATTAAAGGTCAAGTTCAATCAGCTGTAAACGACGCTTATGGCCAGTGAGCAAGGGCGTGTTGCCCGAAACCGGTATGGCAATCTGTGTTGGGGGAATGAACACGTTGACTCCTGCTCCCTCAATAAATGAAAGGAGAAACTTCTACTTGTGTAGCGTCTCGCATTGGGCAACTTGGATTTTGGAATTTGCAAGCGGCGTGCCTAGCCGCTGAGATGCTCTGCCGCGATCATAGTGGACCACGGCTCCGGACCCCTGGGGCCATGTGGAAGTGGCAGTTCCACTATTGCGGGACTTTTAATGCATGACGGCGTTGTTTTGTTCCTCCATGCAACCCACCAAGGAGAATGATATACATGCACGCAGTTTAACAGCACCCACTGTGGAAATAACTAACTACCTTACCCAGAAGGCAACTTACCAATGAAACTACAAAGATGGAATATTAAAGGTCAAGTTCAATCAGCTGTAAACGACGCGTATGGCCAGTGAGCAAGGGCGTGTTGCCTGAAACCGGTATGGCAATCTGTGTTGGGGGAATGAACACGTTGACTCCTGCTCCCTCAATAAATGAAAGGAGAAACTTCTACTTGTTTAGCGTCTCGCATTGGGCAACTTGGATTTTGGAATTTGCAAGCGGCGTGCCTAGCCGCTGAGATGCTCTGCCGCGATAATAGAGAACCATGGCTCCGGACCCCTGGGGCCATGTGGAAGTGGCAGTTCCACTATTGTGGGACTTTTAATGCATGACGGCGTTGTTTTGTTCCTCCATGCAACCCACCAAGGGGAATGATATACATGCACGCAGTTTAACAGCACCCACTGTGGAAACAACGAACTACCTTACCCAGAAGGCAACTTACCAATGAAACTACAAAGACGGGATATTAAAGGTCAAGTTCAATCAGCTGTAAACAACGCGCATTGCCAGTGAGCAAGGGCGTGTTGCCCGAAACCGGTATGGCAAACTGTGTTGGGGGAATGAACACGTTGATTCCTGCTCCCTCAATAAATGAAAGGAGAAACTTCTACTTGTGTGGCGTCTCTCATTGGGCAACTTGGATTTTGGAATTTGCAAGCGGCGTGCCTAGCCGCTGAGACGCTCTGCAGCGATAATAGCAGACCACGGCTTCGGACCCCTGGGGCCATGTGGAAGGGGCAGTTCCACGATTGCGGACTTTTAATTCATGACGGCGTTGTTTTGTTCCTCCATGCAACCCACCAAGGGGAATGATATACATGCACGCAGTTTAACAGCACCCACTGTGTAAATAACGAACTACCTTACCCAGAAGGCAACTTACCAATGAAACTACAAAGACAGGATATGAAAGTTCAAGTTCAATCAGCTGTAAACGACGTGCATGGCCAGTGAGCAAGGGTGTGTTGCCCGAAACCGGTATGGCAATCTGTGTTGGGGGAAGGAACACGTTGACTCCTGCTCCCTCAATAAATGAAAGGAGAAACTTCTACTTGTGTGGCGTCTCGCATTGGGCAACTTGGATTTTGAAATTTGCAAGCGGCGTGCCTAGCCGTTGACACGCTCTGCCGCGATAATAGCGGACCACGGCTCCGGACCCCTGGGGCCATGTGGAAGTGGCAGTTCCACTATTGCGGGAGTTTTAATGCATGACGGCGTTGTTTTGTTCCTCCATGCAACCCACCAACTGGAATGATATACATGCACGCAGTTTAACAGCACCCACTGTGGAAATAACAAACTACCTTACCCAGAAGGCAACTTACCAATGAAACTACAAAGACGGGATATTAAAGGTCAAGTTCAATCAGCTGTAAACGACGCCCATGGCCAGTGAGCAAGGGCGTGTTGCCCGAAACCGGTATGGCAATCTGTGTTGGGGGAATGAACACGTTGACTCCTGCTCCCTCAATAAATGAAAGGAGAAACTTCTACTTGTGTGGCGTCTCGCATTGGGCAACTTGGATTTTGGAATTTGCAAGCGGCGTGCCTAGCCCCTGAGATGCTCTGCCGCGATAATAGCGGACCACGGCTCCGGCCCCCTGGGACCATGTGGAAGTGGCAGTTCCGCTATTGCGGGACTTTTAATGCATGACGGCGTTGTTTTGTTCCTCCATGCAACCCACCAAGGGGAATGATATACATGCACGCAGTTTAACAGCACCCACTGTGGAAATAACGAACTACCTTACCCAGAAGGCAACTTACCAATGAAACTACAAAGACGGGATATTAAAGGTCAAGTTCAATCCGCTGTAAACGACGCGCATGGCCAGTGAGCAAGGGCGTGTTGCCCGAAACCGGTATCACAATCTGTGTTGGGGGAATGAACACGTTGACTCCTGCTCCCTCAATAAATGAAAGGAGAAACTTCTACTTGTGTGGCGTCTCGCATTGGGCAACTTGGATTTTGCAAGCGGCGTACGTAGCCGCTGAGACGCTCTGCCGCGATAATAGCGGACCACGACTCCGGACCCCTGGGGCCATGTGGAAGTGGCAGTTCCAGTATTGCGGGACTTTTAATGCATGACGGCGTTGTTTTGTTCCTCCATGCAACCCACCAAGGGGAATGATATACATGCACACAGTTTAACAGCACCCACTGTGGAAATAACGAACTACCTTACCCAGAAGGCAACTTACCAATGAAACTACAAAGACGGGATATTAAAGGTCAAGTTCAATCAGCTTTAAACAACACGCATGGCCAGTGAGAAAGGGCGTGTTGCCCGAAACCGGTATGGCAATCTGTGTTGGGGGAATGAACACGTTCACTCCTGCTCCTTCAATAAATGAAAGGAGAAACTTCTACTTGTGTGGCGTCTCGCATTGGGCAACTTGGATTTTGCAAGCGGCGTGCCTAGCCGCTGAGACGCTCTGCCGCGATAATAGCGGACCATGGCTCCGGACCCCTGGGGCCATGTGGAAGTGGCAGTTCCACTATTGCGGGACTTTTAATGCATGACGGCGTTGTTTTGTTCCTCCATGCAACCCACCAAGGGGAATGATATACATGCACACAGTTTAACAGCACCCGCTGTGGAAATAACGAACTACCTTACCCAGAAGGCAACTTACCAATGAATTTACAAAGACGGGATATTAAAGGTCAAGTTCAATCAGATGTAAACGACGCGCATGGCCAGTGAGCAAGGGCGTGTTGCCCGAAACCGGTATGGCAAGCTGTGTTGGGGGAATGAACACGTTGACTCCTGCTCCCTCAATAAATGAAAGGAGAAACTTCTACTTCTGTGGCGTCTCGCATTGGGCAACTTGGATTTTGGAATTTGCAAGTGGCGTGCCTAGCCGCTGAGACGCTCTGCCGCGATAATAGCGGACCACGGCTCCGGACCAGTGGGGCCATGTGGAAGTGGCAGTTCCACTATTGCGGAACTTTTAATGCATGACGGCGTTGTTTTGTTCCTCCATGCAACCCACCAAGGGGAATGATATACATGCACACAGTTTAACAGTACCCACTGTGGAAATAACAAACTACCTTACCCAGAAGGCAACTTACCAATGAAACTACAAAGACGGGATATTGAAGGTCAAGTTCAATCAGCTGTAAACGACACGCATGGCCAGTGAGCAAGGGCGTGTTGCCCGAAACCGGTATGGCAATCTGTGTTGGGGGAATGAACACGTTGACTCCTGCTCCCTCAATAAATGAAAGGCGAAACTTCTACTTGTGTGGCGTCTCGCATTGGGCAACTTGGATTTTGCAAGCGGCGTGCCTAGCCGCTGAGACGCTCTGCCGCCATAATAGCGGACCATGACTCCGGACCACTGGGGCCATGTGGAAGTGGCAGTTCCACTATTGCGGGACTTTTAATGCATGACGGCGTTGTTTTGTTCCTCCATGCAACCCACCAAGGGGAATGATATACATGCACACAGTTTAACAGTACCCACTGTGGAAATAACAAACTACCTTACCCAGAAGGCAACTTACCAATGAAACTACAAAGACGGGATATTAAAGGTCAAGTTCAATCAGCTGTAAACAACGCGCATGGCCAGTGAGCAAGGGCGTGTTGCCCAAAACCGGTATGGCAAGCTGTGTTGGGGGAATGAACACGTTGACTCCTGCTCCCTCAATAAATGAAAGGAGAAACTTCTACTTGTGTGGCGTCTCGCATTGGGCAACTTGGATTTTGGAATTTGCAAGCGGCGTGCCTAGCCTCTGAGACGCTCTGCCGCGATAATAGCGGACCATGGCTCCGGACCTCTGGGGCCATGTGGAAGTGGCAGTTCCACTATTGCGGGAGTTTTAATGCATGACGGCGTTGTTTTGTTCCTCCATGCAACCCACCAAGGGGAATGATATACATGCACGCAGTTTAACAGCACCCACTGTGGAAATAACGAACTACCTTACCCAGAAGGGAACTTACCAATGAAACTACAAAGATGGGATATTAAAGGTCAAGTTCAATCAGCTGTAAACGACGTGCATGGCCAGTGAGCAAGGGCGTGTTGCCTGAAACCGGTATGGCATTCTGTGTTGGGGGAATGAACACGTTGACTCCTGCTCCCTCAATAAATGAAAGGAGAAACTTCTACTTGTGTGGCGTCTCGCATTGGGCAACTTGGATTTTGCAAGCGGCGTGCCTAGCCGCTGAGACGCTCTGCCGCCATAATAGCGGACCACGACTCCGGACCACTGGGGCCATGTGGAAGTGGCAGTTCCAATATTGCGGGACTTTTAATGCATGACGGCGTTGTTTTGTTCCTCCATGCAACCCACCAAGGGGAATTATATACATGCACACAGTTTAACAGTACCCACTGTGGAAATAACAAACTACCTTACCCAGAAGGCAACTTACCAATGAAACTACAAAGACGGGATATTAAAGGTCAAGTTCAATCAGCTGTAAACAACGCGCATGGCCATTGAGCAAGGGCGTGTTGCCCGAAACCGGTATGGCAAGCTGTGTTGGGGGAATGAACACGTTGACTCCTGCTCCCTCAATAAATGAAAGGAGAAACTTCTACTTGTGTGGCGTCTCGCATTGGGCAACTTGGATTTTGGAATTTGCAAACGGCGTGCCTAGCCTCTGAGACGCTCTGCCGCGATAATAGCGGACCATGGCTCCGGACCTCTGGGGCCATGTGGAAGTGGCAGTTCCACTATTGCGGGAGTTTTAATACATGACGGCGTTGTTTTGTTCCTCCATGCAACCCACCAACTGGAATGATATGCATGCACGCAGTTTAACAGCACCCACTGTGGAAATAACGAACTACCTTACCCAGAAGGCAACTTACCAATGAAACTACAAAGACGGGATATTAAAGGTCAAGTTCAAACAGCTGTAAACGACGCGCATGGCCAGTGAGCAAGGGCGTGTTGCCCGAAACCGGTATGGCAATCTGTGTTGGGGGAATGAACACGTTGACTCCTGCTCCCTCAATAAATGAAAGGAGAAACTTCTACTTGTGTGGCGTCTCGCATTGGGCAACTTGGATTTTGGAATTTGCAAGCGGCGTGCCTAGCCACTGAGACGCTCTGCCGCAATAATAGCGGACCACGGCTCCGGACCCCTGGGGCCATGTGGAAGTGGCAGTTCCACTATTGCGGGACTTTTAATGCATGATGGCGTTGTTTTGTTCCTCCATGCAACCCACCAAGGGGAATGATAGACATGCACGCAGTTTAACAGCACCCACTGTGGAAACTAACGAACTACCTTACCCAGAAGGCAACTTACCAATTAAACTACAAAGACGGGATATTAAAGGTCAAGTTCAATCAGCTGTAAATGACGCGTATGGCCAGTGAGCAAGGGCGTGTTGCCCAAAACCGGTATGGCAATCTGTGTTGGGGGAATGAACACGTTGACTCCTGCTCGCTCAATAAATGAAAGGAGAAACTTCTACTTGTGTAGCGTCTCGCATTGGGCAACTTGGATTTTGGAATTTGCAAGCGGCGTGCCTAGCCACTGAGATGCTCTGCCGCGATAATAGTGGACCACGGCTCCGGACCCCTGGGGCCATGTGGAAGTGGCAGTTCCACTATTGCGGGACTTTTAAGGCATGACGGCGTTGTTTTGTTCCTCCATGCAACCCACCAAGGGGAATTATATACATGCACGCAGTTTAACAGCACCCACTGTGGAAACAACGAACTACCTTACCCACAAGGCAACTTACCAATGAAACTACAAAGACGGGATATTAAAGGTCAAGTTCAATCAGCTGTAAACGACGCGCATGGCCAGTAAGCAAGGGAGTGTTGCCCGAAACCGGTATGGCAATCTGTGTTGGGGGAATGAACACGTTGACTCCTGCTCCCTCAATAAATGAAAGGAGAAACTTCTACTTGTGTGGCGTCTCGCATTGGGCAACTTGGATTTTGCAAGCGGCGTGCCTAGCCGCTGAGACGCTCTGCCGCCATAATAGCGGACCACGACTCCGGACCACTGGGGCCATGTGGAAGTGGCAGTTCCAATATTGCGGGACTTTTAATGCATGACGGCGTTGTTTTGTTCCTCCATGCAACCCACCAAGGGGAATTATATACATGCACACAGTTTAACAGTACCCACTGTGGAAATAACAAACTACCTTACCCAGAAGGCAACTTACCAATGAAACTACAAAGACGGGATATTAAAGGTCAAGTTCAATCAGCTGTAAACAACGCGCATGGCCATTGAGCAAGGGCGTGTTGCCCGAAACCGGTATGGCAAGCTGTGTTGGGGGAATGAACACGTTGACTCCTGCTCCCTCAATAAATGAAAGGAGAAACTTCTACTTGTGTGGCGTCTCGCATTGGGCAACTTGGATTTTGGAATTTGCAAACGGCGTGCCTAGCCTCTGAGACGCTCTGCCGCGATAATAGCGGACCATGGCTCCGGACCTCTGGGGCCATGTGGAAGTGGCAGTTCCACTATTGCGGGAGTTTTAATGCATGACGGCGTTGTTTTGTTCCTCCATGCAACCCACCAACTGGAATGATATGCATGCACGCAGTTTAACAGCACCCACTGTGGAAATAACGAACTACCTTACCCAGAAGGCAACTTACCAATGAAACTACAAAGACGGGATATTAAAGGTCAAGTTCAAACAGCTGTAAACGACGCGCATGGCCAGTGAGCAAGGGCGTGTTGCCCGAAACCGGTATGGCAATCTGTGTTGGGGGAATGAACACGTTGACTCCTGCTCCCTCAATAAATGAAAGGAGAAACTTCTACTTGTGTGGCGTCTCGCATTGGGCAACTTGGATTTTGGAATTTGCAAGCGGCGTGCCTAGCCCCTGAGATGCTCTGCCGCGATAATAGCGGACCACGGCTCCGGACCCCTGGGACCATGTGGAAGTGGCAGTTCCGCTATTGCGGGACTTTTAATGCATGACGGCGTTGTTTTGTTCCTCCATGCAACCCACCAAGGGGAATGATATACATGCACGCAGTTTAACAGCACCCACTGTGGAAATAACGAACTACCTTACCCAGAAGGCAACTTACCAATGAAACTACAAAGACGGAATATTAAAGGTCAAGTTCAATCAGCTGTAAACGACGCGCATGGCCAGTGAGCAAGGGCGTGTTGCCCGAAACCGGTATCGCAATCTGTGTTGGGGGAATGAACACGTTGACTCCTGCTCCCTCAATAAATGAAAGGAGAAACTTCTACTTGTGTGGCGTCTCGCATTTTGCAACTTGGATTTTGGAATTTGCAAGCGGCGTGCCTAGCCGCTGAGACGCTCTGCCGCGATAATAGCGGACCACGGCTCCGGACCCCTGGGGCCATGTGGAAGTGGCAGTTCCACTATTGCGGGACTTTTAATGCATGACGGCGTTGTTTTGTTCCTCCATGCAACCCACCAACTGGAATGATATACATGCACGCAGTTTAACAGCACCCACTGTGGAAATAACGAACTACCTTACCCAGAAGGCAACTTACCAATGAAACTACAAAGACGGGATATTAAAGGTCAAGTTCAATCAGCTGTAAACGACGCGCATGGCCAGTGAGCAAGGGCGTGTTGCCCGAAACCGGTATGGCAATCTGTGTTGGGGGAATGAACACGTTGACTCCTGCTCCCTCAATAAATGAAAGGAGAAACTTCTACTTGTGTGGCGTCTCGCATTGGGCAACTTGGATTTTGGAATTTGCAAGCGGCGTGCCTAGCCGCTGAGATGCTCTGCCGCGATAATAGCGGACCACGGCTCCGGACCCCTGGGACCATGTGGAAGTGGAAGTTCCGCTATTGCGGGACTTTTAATGCATGACGGCGTTGTTTTGTTCCTCCATACAACCCACCAAGGGGAATGATATACATGCACGCAGTTTAACAGCACCCACTGTGAAAATAACGAACTACCTTACCCAGAAGGCAACTTACCAATGAAACTACAAAGACGGGATATTAAAGGTCAAGTTCAATCAGCTGTAAACGACGCGCATGGCCAGTGAGCAAGGGCGTGTTGCCCGAAACCGGTATCGCAATCTGTGTTGGGGGAATGAACACGTTGACTCCTGCTCCCTCAATAAATGAAAGGAGAAACTACTACTTGTGTGGCGTCTCGCATTGGGCAACTTGGATTTTGCAAGCGGCGTGCGTAGCCGCTGAGACGCTCTGCCGCGATAATAGCAGACCACGACTCCGGACCCCTGGGGCCATGTGGAAGTGGCAGTTCCAGTATTGCCGGACTTTTAATGCATGACGGCGTTGTTTTGTTCCTCCATGCAACCCACCACGAGGAATGATATACATGCACACAGTTTAACAGCACCCACTGTGGAAATAACGAACTACCTTACCCAGAAGGCAACTTACCAATGAATTTACAAAGACGGGATATTAAAGGTCAAGTTCAATCAGCTGTAAACGACGCGCATGGCCAGTGAGCAAGGGCGTGTTGCCCGAAACCGGTATGGCAAGCTGTGTTGGGGGAATGAACACGTTGACACCTGCTCCCTCAATAAATGAAAGGAGAAACTTCTACTTCTGTGGCGTCTCGCATTGGGCAACTTGGATTTTGGAATTTGCAAGTGGCGTGCCTAGCCGCTGAGACGCTCTGCCGCGATAATAGCGGACAACGGCTCCGGACCAGTGGGGCCATGTGGAAGTGGCAGTTCCACTATTGCGGGACTTTTAATGCATGGCGGCGTTGTTTTGTTCCTCCATGCAACCCACCAAGGGGAATGATATACATGCACGCAGTTTCACAGCACCCACTGTGGAAATAACGAACTACCTTACCCAGAAGGCAACTTACCAATGAAACTACAAAGACGGGATATTAAAGGTCAAGTTCAATCAGCTGTAAA
This sequence comes from Triturus cristatus, assembly GCF_964204655.1. Lineage (NCBI taxonomy): Eukaryota > Metazoa > Chordata > Amphibia > Caudata > Salamandridae > Triturus > Triturus cristatus. Next base: position 196,985,744 of record NC_140579.1, read on the forward strand.
CGACACGCATGGCCAGTGAGCAAGGGCGTGTTGCCCGAAACCGGTATGGCAATCTGTGTTGGGGGAATGAACACGTTGACTCCTGCTCCCTATATAAATGAACGGCGAAACTTCTACTTGTGTGGCGTCTCGCATTGGGCAACTTGGATTTTGCAAGCGGCGTGCCTAGCCGCTGAGACGCTCTGCCGCCATAATAGCGGACCACGACTCCGGACCACTGGGGCCATGTGGAAGTGGCAGTTCCACTATTGCGGGACTTTTAATGCATGACGGCGTCGTTTTGTTCCTCCATGCAACCCACCAAGGGGAATGATATACATGCACACAGTTTAACAGTACCCACTGTGGAAATAACAAACTACCTTACCCAGAAGGCAACTTACCAATGAAACTACAAAGACGGGATATTAAAGGTCAAGTTCAATCAGCTGTAAACAACGCGCATGGCCAGTGAGCAAGGGCGTGTTGCCCGAAACCGGTATGGCAAGCTGTGTTGGGGGAATGAACACGTTGACTCCTGCTCCCTCAATAAATGAAAGAAGAAACTTCTACTTGTGTGGCGTCTCGCATTGGGCAACTTGGATTTTGGAATTTGCAAGCGGCTTGCCTAGCCTCTGAGACGCTCTGCCGCGATAATAGCGGACCATGGCTCCGGACCTCTGGGGCCATGTGGAAGTGGCAGTTCCACTATTGCGGGAGTTTTAATGCATGACGGCGTTGTTATGTTCCTCCATGCAACCCACCAACTGGAATGATATACATGCACGCAGTTTAACAGCACCCACTGTGGAAATAACGAACTACCTTACCCAGAAGGCAACTTACCAATGAAACTACAAAGACGGGATATTAAAGGTCAAGTTCAATCAGCTGTAAACGACGCGCATGGCCAGTGAGCAAGGGCGTGTTGCCCGAAACCGGTATGGCAATCTGTGTTGGGGGAATGAACACGTTGACTCCTGCTCCCTCAATAAATGAAAGGAGAAACTTCTACTTGTGTGGCGTCTCGCATTGGGCAACTTGGATTTTGGAATTTGCAAGCGGCGTGCCTAGCCCCTGAGATGCTCTGCCGCGATAATAGCGGACCACGGCTCCGGCCCCCTGGGACCATGTGGAAGTGGCAGTTCCGCTATTGCGGGACTTTTAATGCATGACGGCGTTGTTTTGTTCCTCCATGCAACCCACCAAGGGGAATGATATACATGCACGCAGTTTAACAGCACCCACTGTGGAAATAACGAACTACCTTACCCAGAAGGCAACTTACCAATGAAACTACAAAGACGGGATATTAAAGGTCAAGTTCAATCAGCTGTAAACGACGCGCATGGCCAGTGAGCAAGGGCGTGTTGCCCGAAACCGGTATCGCAATCTGTGTTGGGGGAATGAACACGTTCACTCCTGCTCCTTCAATAAATGAAAGGAGAAACTTCTACTTGTGTGGCGTCTCGCATTGGGCAACTTGGATTTTGCAAGCGGCGTGCCTAGCCGCTGAGACGCTCTGCCGCGATAATAGCGGACCATGGCTCCGGACCCCTGGGGCCATGTGGAAGTGGCAGTTCCACTATTGCGGGACTTTTAATGCATGACGGCGTTGTTTTGTTCCTCCATGCAACCCACCAAGGGGAATGATATACATGCACACAGTTTAACAGCACCCGCTGTGGAAATAACGAACTACCTTACCCAGAAGGCAACTTACCAATGAATTTACAAAGACGGGATATTAAAGGTCAAGTTTAATCAGCTGTAAACGATGCGCATGGCCAGTGAGCAAGGGCGTGTTGCCCGAAACCGGTATGGCAAGCTGTGTTGGGGGAATGAACACGTTGACTCCTGCTCCCTCAATAAATGAAAGGAGAAACTTCTACTTCTGTGGCGTCTCGCATTGGGCAACTTGGATTTTGGAATTTGCAAGTGGCGTGCCTAGCCGCTGAGACGCTCTGCCGCGATAATAGCGGACCACGGCTCCGGACCAGTGGGGCCATGTGGAAGTGGCAGTTCCACTATTGCGGGACTTTTAATGCATGACGGCGTTGTTTTGTTCCTCCATGCAACCCACCAAGGGGAATGATATACATGCACGCAGTTTCACAGCACCCACTGTGGAAATAACGAACTACCTTACCCAGAAGGCAACTTACCAATGAAACTACAAAGACGGGATATTAAAGGTCAAGTTCAATCAGCTGTAAACGACACGCATGGCCAGTGAGCAAGGGCGTGTTGCCCGAAACCGGTATGGCAATCTGTGTTGGGGGAATGAACACGTTGACTCCTGCTCCCTCAATAAATGAAAGGCGAAACTTCTACTTGTGTGGCGTCTCGCATTGGGCAACTTGGATTTTGCAAGCGGCGTGCCTAGCCGCTGAGACGCTCTGCCGCCATAATAGCGGACCACGACTCCGGACCACTGGGGCCATGTGGAAGTGGCATTTCCAATATTGCGGGACTTTTAATGCATGACGGCGTTGTTTTGTTCCTCCATGCAACCCACCAAGGGGAATTATATACATGCACACAGTTTAACAGTACCCACTGTGGAAATAACAAACTACCTTACCCAGAAGGCAACTTACCAATGAAACTACAAAGACGGGATATTAAAGGTCAAGTTCAATCAGCTGTAAACAACGCGCATGGCCAGTGAGCAAGGGCGTGTTGCCCAAAACCGGTATGGCAAGCTGTGTTGGGGGAATGAACACGTTGACTCCTGCTCCCTCAATAAATGAAAGGAGAAACTTCTACTTGTGTGGCGTCTCGCATTGGGCAACTTGGATTTTGGAATTTGCAAGCGGCGTGCCTAGCCTCTGAGACGCTCTGCCGCGATAATAGCGGACCATGGCTCCGGACCTCTGGGGCCATGTGGAAGTGGCAGTTCCACTATTGCGGGAGTTTTAATGCATGACGGCGTTGTTTTGTTCCTCCATGCAACCCACCAAGGGGAATGATATACATGCACGCAGTTTAACAGCACCCACTGTGGAAATAACGAACTACCTTACCCAGAAGGGAACTTACCAATGAAACTACAAAGATGGGATATTAAAGGTCAAGTTCAATCAGCTGTAAACGACGTGCATGGCCAGTGAGCAAGGGCGTGTTGCCTGAAACCGGTATGGCAATCTGTGTTGGGGGAATGAACACGTTGACTCCTGCTCCCTCAATAAATGAAAGGAGAAACTTCTACTTGTGTGGCGTCTCACATTGGGCAAATTGGATTTTGGAATTTGCAAGCGGCGTGCCTAGCCGCTGACACGCTCTGCCGCGATAATAGCGGACCACGGCTCCGGACCCCTGGGGCCATGTGGAAGTGGCACTTCCACTATTGCGGGACTTTTAATGCATGACAGCGTTGTTTTGTTCCTCCATGCAACCCACCAAGGGGAATGATATACATGCACGCAGTTTAACAGCACCCACTGTGGAAATAATGAACTACCTTACCCAGAAGGCAACTTACCAATGAAACTACAAAGACGGGATATTAAAGGTCAAGTTCAATCAGCTGTAAACGACGCGCATCGCCAGTGAGCAAGGGCGTGTTGCCCGAAACCGGTATGGCAATCTGTGTTGGGGGAATGAACACGTTGACTCCTGCTCCCTCAATAAATGAAAGGAGAAACTTCTACTTGTGTGGCGTCTCGCATTGGGCAACTTAGATTTTGGAATTTGCAAGCGGCGTGCCTAGCCGCTGACACGCTCTGCCGCGATAATAGCAGACCACGGCTCCGGACCCCTGGGGCCATGTGGAAGTGGCACTTCCACTATTGCGGGACTTTTAATGCATGACGGCGTTGTTTCATTCCTCCATGCAACCCACCAAGGGGAATGATATACATGCACGCAGTTTAACAGCACCCACTGTGGAAATAACGAACTACCTTACCCAGAAGGCAACTTACCAATGAAACTACAAAGACGGGATATTAAAGGTCAAGTTCAATCAGCTGTAAACGACGCTTATGGCCAGTGAGCAAGGGCGTGTTGCCCGAAACCGGTATGGCAATCTGTGTTGGGGGAATGAACACGTTGACTCCTGCTCCCTCAATAAATGAAAGGAGAAACTTCTACTTGTGTAGCGTCTCGCATTGGGCAACTTGGATTTTGGAATTTGCAAGCGGCGTGCCTAGCCGCTGAGATGCTCTGCCGCGATCATAGTGGACCACGGCTCCGGACCCCTGGGGCCATGTGGAAGTGGCAGTTCCACTATTGCGGGACTTTTAATGCATGACGGCGTTGTTTTGTTCCTCCATGCAACCCACCAAGGAGAATGATATACATGCACGCAGTTTAACAGCACCCACTGTGGAAATAACTAACTACCTTTCCCAGAAGGCAACTTACCAATGAAACTACAAAGATGGAATATTAAAGGTCAAGTTCAATCAGCTGTAAACGACGCGTATGGCCAGTGAGCAAGGGCGTGTTGCCCGAAACCGGTATGGCAATCTGTGTTGGGGGAATGAACACGTTGACTCCTGCTCCCTCAATAAATGAAAGGAGAAACTTCTACTTGTTTAGCGTCTCGCATTGGGCAACTTGGATTTTGGAATTTGCAAGCGGCGTGCCTAGCCGCTGAGATGCTCTGCCGCGATAATAGAGAACCATGGCTCCGGACCCCTGGGGCCATGTGGAAGTGGCAGTTCCACTATTGTGGGACTTTTAATGCATGACGGCGTTGTTTTGTTCCTCCATGCAACCCACCAAGGGGAATGATATACATGCACGCAGTTTAACAGCACCCACTGTGGAAACAACGAACTACCTTACCCAGAAGGCAACTTACCAATGAAACTACAAAGACGGGATATTAAAGGTCAAGTTCAATCAGCTGTAAACAACGCGCATTGCCAGTGAGCAAGGGCGTGTTGCCCGAAACCGGTATGGCAAACTGTGTTGGGGGAATGAACACGTTGATTCCTGCTCCCTCAATAAATGAAAGGAGAAACTTCTACTTGTGTGGCGTCTCTCATTGGGCAACTTGGATTTTGGAATTTGCAAGCGGCGTGCCTAGCCGCTGAGACGCTCTGCAGCGATAATAGCAGACCACGGCTTCGGACCCCTGGGGCCATGTGGAAGGGGCAGTTCCACGATTGCGGACTTTTAATTCATGACGGCGTTGTTTTGTTCCTCCATGCAACCCACCAAGGGGAATGATATACATGCACGCAGTTTAACAGCACCCACTGAGTAAATAACGAACTACCTTACCCAGAAGGCAACTTACCAATGAAACTACAAAGACAGGATATGAAAGGTCAAATTCAAGCAGCTGTAAACGACGTGCATGGCCAGTGAGCAAGGGTGTGTTGCCCGAAACCGGTATGGCAATCTGTGTTGGGGGAAGGAACACGTTGACTCCTGCTCCCTCAATAAATGAAAGGAGAAACTTCTACTTGTGTGGCGTCTCGCATTGGGCAACTTGGATTTTGAAATTTGCAAGCGGCGTGCCTAGCCGTTGACACGCTCTGCCGCGATAATAGCGGACCACGGCTCCGGACCCCTGGGGCCATGTGGAAGTGGCAGTTCCACTATTGCGGGAGTTTTAATGCATGACGGCGTTGTTTTGTTCCTCCATGCAACCCACCAACTGGAATGATATACATGCACGCAGTTTAACAGCACCCACTGTGGAAATAACAAACTACCTTACCCAGAAGGCAACTTACCAATGAAACTACAAAGACGGGATATTAAAGGTCAAGTTCAATCAGCTGTAAACGACGCCCATGGCCAGTGAGCAAGGGCGTGTTGCCCGAAACCGGTATGGCAATCTGTGTTGGGGGAATGAACACGTTGACTCCTGCTCCCTCAATAAATGAAAGGAGAAACTTCTACTTGTGTGGCGTCTCGCATTGGGCAACTTGGATTTTGGAATTTGCAAGCGGCGTGCCTAGCCCCTGAGATGCTCTGCCGCGATAATAGCGGACCACGGCTCCGGCCCCCTGGGACCATGTGGAAGTGGCAGTTCCGCTATTGCGGGACTTTTAATGCATGACGGCGTTGTTTTGTTCCTCCATGCAACCCACCAAGGGGAATGATATACATGCACGCAGTTTAACAGCACCCACTGTGGAAATAACGAACTACCTTACCCAGAAGGCAACTTACCAATGAAACTACAAAGACGGGATATTAAAGGTCAAGTTCAATCCGCTGTAAACGACGCGCATGGCCAGTGAGCAAGGGCGTGTTGCCCGAAACCGGTATCGCAATCTGTGTTGGGGGAATGAACACGTTGATTCCTGCTCCCTCAATAAATGAAAGGAGAAACTTCTACTTGTGTGGCTTCTCGCATTGGGCAACTTGGATTTTGCAAGCGGCGTACGTAGCCGCTGAGACGCTCTGCCGCGATAATAGCGGACCACGACTCCGGACCCCTGGGGCCATGTGGAAGTGGCAGTTCCAGTATTGCGGGACTTTTAATGCATGACGGCGTTGTTTTGTTCCTCCATGCAACCCACCAAGGGGAATGATATACATGCACACAGTTTAACAGCACCCACTGTGGAAATAACGAACTACCTTACCCAGAAGGCAACTTACCAATGAAACTACAAAGACGGGATATTAAAGGTCAAGTTCAATCAGCTTTAAACAACACGCATGGCCAGTGAGAAAGGGCGTGTTGCCCGAAACCGGTATGGCAATCTGTGTTGGGGGAATGAACACGTTCACTCCTGCTCCTTCAATAAATGAAAGGAGAAACTTCTACTTGTGTGGCGTCTCGCATTGGGCAACTTGGATTTTGCAAGCGGCGTGCCTAGCCGCTGAGACGCTCTGCCGCGATAATAGCGGACCATGGCTCCGGACCCCTGGGGCCATGTGGAAGTGGCAGTTCCACTATTGCGGGACTTTTAATGCATGACGGCGTTGTTTTGTTCCTCCATGCAACCCACCAAGGGGAATGATATACATGCACACAGTTTAACAGCACCCGCTGTGGAAATAACGAACTACCTTACCCAGAAGGCAACTTACCAATGAATTTACAAAGACGGGATATTAAAGGTCAAGTTCAATCAGATGTAAACGACGCGCATGGCCAGTGAGCAAGGGCGTGTTGCCCGAAACCGGTATGGCAAGCTGTGTTGGGGGAATGAACACGTTGACTCCTGCTCCCTCAATAAATGAAAGGAGAAACTTCTACTTCTGTGGCGTCTCGCATTGGGCAACTTGGATTTTGGAATTTGCAAGTGGCGTGCCTAGCCGCTGAGACGCTCTGCCGCGATAATAGCGGACCACGGCTCCGGACCAGTGGGGCCATGTGGAAGTGGCAGTTCCACTATTGCGGAACTTTTAATGCATGACGGCGTTGTTTTGTTCCTCCATGCAACCCACCAAGGGGAATGATATACATGCACACAGTTTAACAGTACCCACTGTGGAAATAACAAACTACCTTACCCAGAAGGCAACTTACCAATGAAACTACAAAGACGGGATATTGAAGGTCAAGTTCAATCAGCTGTAAACGACACGCATGGCCAGTGAGCAAGGGCGTGTTGCCCGAAACCGGTATGGCAATCTGTGTTGGGGGAATGAACACGTTGACTCCTGCTCCCTCAATAAATGAAAGGCGAAACTTCTACTTGTGTGGCGTCTCGCATTGGGCAACTTGGATTTTGCAAGCGGCGTGCCTAGCCGCTGAGACGCTCTGCCGCCATAATAGCGGACCATGACTCCGGACCACTGGGGCCATGTGGAAGTGGCAGTTCCACTATTGCGGGACTTTTAATGCATGACGGCGTTGTTTTGTTCCTCCATGCAACCCACCAAGGGGAATGATATTCATGCACGCAGTTTAACAGCACCCACTGTGGAAATAACGAACTACCTTACCCAGAAGGGAACTTACCAATGAAACTACAAAGATGGGATATTAAAGGTCAAGTTCAATCAGCTGTAAACGACGTGCATGGCCAGTGAGCAAGGGCGTGTTGCCTGAAACCGGTATGGCAATCTGTGTTGGGGGAATGAACACGTTGACTCCTGCTCCCTCAATAAATGAAAGGAGAAACTTCTACTTGTGTGGCGTCTCGCATTGGGCAACTTGGATTTTGGAATTTGCAAGTGGCGTGCCTAGCCGCTGACACGCTCTGCCGCGATAATAGCGGACCACGGCTCCGGACCCCTGGGGCCATGTGGAAGTGGCACTTCCACTATTGCGGGACTTTTAATGCATGACAGCGTTGTTTTGTTCCTCCATGCAACCCACCAAGGGGAATGATATACATGCACGCAGTTTAACAGCACCCACTGTGGAAATAACGAACTACCTTACCCAGAAGGCAACTTACCAATGAAACTACAAAGACGGGATATTAAAGGTCAAGTTCAATCAGCTGTAAACGACGCGCATGGCCAGTGAGCAAGGGCGTGTTGCCTGAAACCGGTATGGCAATCTGTGTTGGGGGAATGATCACGTTGACTCCTGCTCCCTCAATAAATGAAAGGAGAAACTTCTACTTGTGTGGCGTCTCGCATTGGGCAACTTGGATTTGGGAATTTTCAAGCGGCGTGCCTAGCCGCTGACACGCTCTGCCGCGATAATAGCGGACCACGGCTCCGGACCCCTGGGGCCATGTGGAAGTGGCACTTCCACTATTGCGGGACTTTTAATGCATGACGGCGTTGTTTCATTCCTCCATGCAACCCACCAAGGGGAATGATATACATGCACGCAGTTTAACAGCACCCACTGTGGAAATAACAAACTACCTTACCCAGAAGGCAACTTACCAATGAAACTACAAAGACGGGATATTAAAGGTCAAGTTCAATCAGCTGTAAACGACGCTTATGGCCAGTGAGCAAGGGCGTGTTGCCCGAAACCGGTATGGCAATCTGTGTTGGGGGAATGAACAAGTTGACTCCTGCTCCCTCAATAAATGAAAGGAGAAACTTCTACTTGTGTAGCGTCTCGCATCGGGCAACTTGGATTTTGGAATTTGCAAGCGGCGTGCCTAGCCGCTGAGATGCTCTGCCGCGATCATAGTGGACCACGGCTCCGGACCCCTGGGGCCATGTGGAAGTGGCAGTTCCACTATTGCGGGACTTTTAATGCATGACGGCGTTGTTTTGTTCCTCCATGCAACCCACCAAGGAGAATGATATACATGCACGCAGTTTAACAGCACCCACTGTGGAAATAACTAACTACCTTACCCAGAAGGCAACTTACCAATGAAACTACAAAGATGGAATATTAAAGGTCAAGTTCAATCAGCTGTAAACGACGCGTATGGCCAGTGAGCAAGGGCGTGTTGCCCGAGACCGGTATGGCAATCTGTGTTGGGGGAATGAACACGTTGACTCCTGCTCCCTCAATAAATGAAAGGAGAAACTTCTACTTGTTTAGCGTCTCGCATTGGGCAACTTGGATTTTGGAATTTGCAAGCGGCGTGCCTAGCCGCTGAGATGCTCTGCCGCGATAATAGCGAACTATGGCTCCGGACCCCTGGGGCCATGTGGAAGTGGCAGTTCCACTATTGTGGGACTTTTAATGCATGACGGCGTTGTTTTGTTCCACCATGCAACCCACCAAGGGGAATGATATACATGCACGCAGTTTAACAGCACCCACTGTGGAAACAACGAACTACCTTACCCAGAAGGCAACTTACCAATGAAACTACAAAGACGGGATATTAAAGGTCAAGTTCAATCAGCTGTAAACAACGCGCATTGCCAGTGAGCAAGGGCGTGTTGCCCGAAACCGGTATGGCAAACTGTGTTGGGGGAATGAACACGTTGATTCCTGCTCCCTCAATAAATGAAAGGAGAAACTTCTACTTGTGTGGCGTCTCTCATTGGGCAACTTGGATTTTAGAAATTTGCAAGCGGCGTGCCTAGCCGCTGAGACGCTCTGCAGCGATAATAGCAGACCACGGCTCCGGACCCCTGGGGCCATGTGGAAGGGGCAGTTCCACGATTGCGGGACTTTTAATGCATGACGGCGTTGTTTTGTTCCTCCATGCAACCCACCAAGGGGAATGATATACATGCACGCAGTTTAACAGCACCCACTGTGGAAATAACAAACTACCTTACCCAGAAGGCAACTTACCAATGAAACTACAAAGACGGGATATTAAAGGTCAAGTTCAATCAGCTGTAAACGACGCGCATGGCCAGTGAGCAAGGGCGTGTTGCCCGAAACCGGTATCGCAATCTGTGTTGGGGGAATGAACACGTTGACTCCTGCTCCCTCAATAAATGAAAGGAGAAACTTCTACTTGTGTGGCGTCTCGCATTTTGCAACTTGGATTTTGGAATTTGCAAGCGGCGTGCCTAGCCGCTGAGACGCTCTGCCGCGATAATAGCAGACCACGGCTTCGGACCCCTGGGGCCATGTGGAAGTGGTAGTTCTACTATTGCGGGACTTTTAATGCATGACGGCGTTGTTTTGTTCCTCCATGCAACCCACCAACTAGAATGATATACATGCACGCAGTTTAACAGCACCCACTGTGGAAATAACGAACTACCTTACCCAGAAGGCAACTTACCAATGAAACTACAAAGACGGGATATTAAAGGTCAAGTTCAATCAGCTGTAAACGACGCGCATGGCCAGTGAGCAAGGGCGTGTTGCCCGAAACCGGTATGGCAATCTGTGTTGGGGGAATGAACACGTTGACTCCTGCTCCCTCAATAAATGAAAGGAGAAACTTCTACTTGTGTGGCGTCTCGCATTGGGCAACTTGGATTTTGGAATTTGCAAGCGGCGTGCCTAGCCACTGAGATGCTCTGCCGAGATAATAGCGGACCACGGCTCCGGACCCCTGGGACCATGTGGAAGTGGCAGTTCCGCTATTGCGGGACTTTTAATGCATGACGGCGTTGTTTTGTTCCTCCATGCAACCCACCAAGGGGAATGAAATACATGCACGCAGTTTAACAGCACCCACTGTGGAAATAACGAACTACCTTACCCAGAAGGCAACTTACCAATGAAACTACAAAGACGGGATATTAAAGGTCAAGTTCAATCAGCTGTAAACGACGCGCATGGCCAGTGAGCAAGGGCGTGTTGCCCGAAACCGGTATCGCAATCTGTGTTGGGGGAATGAACACGTTGACTCCTGCTCCCTCAATAAATGAAAGGAGAAACTTCTACTTCTGTGGCGTCTCGCATTGGGCAACTTGGATTTTGCAAGCGGCGTGCGTAGCCGCTGAGACGCTCTGCCGCGATAATAGCGGACCACGGCTCCGGACCAGTGGGGCCATGTGGAAGTGGCAGTTCCACTATTGCGGAACTTTTAATGCATGACGGCGTTGTTTCGTTCCTCCATGCAACCCACCAAGGGGAATGATATACATGCACACAGTTTAACAGTACCCACTGTGGAAATAACAAACTACCTTACCCAGAAGGCAACTTACCAATGAAACTACAAAGACGGGATATTGAAGGTCAAGTTCAATCAGCTGTAAACGACACGCATGGCCAGTGAGCAAGGGCGTGTTGCCCGAAACCGGTATGGCAATCTGTGTTGGGGGAATGAACACGTTGACTCCTGCTCCCTCAATAAATGAAAGGCGAAACTTCTACTTGTGTGGCGTCTCGCATTGGGCAACTTGGATTTTGCAAGCGGCGTGCCTAGCCGCTGAGACGCTCTGCCGCGATAATAGCGGACCATGGCTCCAGACCCCTGGGGCCATGTGGAAGTGGCAGTTCCACTATTGCGGGACTTTTAATGCATGACAGCGTTGTTTTGTTCCTCCATGCAACCCACCAAGGGGAATGATATACATGCACACAGTTTAACAGTACCCACTGTGGAAATAACGAACTACCTTACCCAGAAGGCAACTTACCAATGAATTTACAAAGACGGGATATTAAAGGTCAAGTTCAATAAGCTGTAAACAACGCGCATGGACAGTGAGCAAGGGCGTGTTGCCCGAAACCGGTATGGCAAGCTGTGTTGGGGGAATGAACACGTTGACTCCTGCTCCCTCAATAAATGAAAGGAGAAACTTCTACTTCTGTGGCGTCTCGCATTGGGCAACTTGGATTTTGGAATTTGCAAGCGGCGTGCCTAGCCTCTGAGACGCTCTGCCGCGATAATAGCGGACCACGGCTCCGGACCAGGGGGGCCATGTGGAAGTGGCAGTTCCACTATTGCGGGACTTTTAATGCATGACGGCGTTGTTTTGTTCCTCCATGCAACCCACCAAGGGGAATGATATACATGCACGCAGTTTCACAGCACCCACTGTGGAAATAACGAACTACCTTACCCAGAAGGCAACTTACCAATGAAACTACAAAGACGGGATATTAAAGGTCAAGTTCAATCAGCTGTAAACGACACGCATGGCCAGTGAGCAAGGGCGTGTTGCCCGAAACCGGTATGGCAATCTGTGTTGGGGTAATGAACACGTTGACTCCTGCTCCCTCAATAAATGAAATGCGAAACTTCTACTTGTGTGGCGTCTCGCATTGGGCAACTTGGATTTTGTAAGCGGCGTGCCTAGCCGCTGAGACGCTCTGCCGTCATAATAGCGGACCACGACTCCGGACCACTGGGGCCATGTGGAAGTGGCAGTTCCACTATTGCGGGACTTTTAATGCATGACGGCGTTGTTTTGTTCCTCCATGCAACCCACCAAGGGGAATGATATACATGCACACAGTTTAACAGTACCCACTGTGGAAATAACAAACTACCTTACCCAGAAGGCAACTTACCAATGAAACTACAAAGACGGGATATTAAAGGTCAAGTTCAATCAGCTGTAAACAACGCGCATGGCCAGTGAGCAAGGGCGTGTTGCCCGAAACCGGTATGGCAAGCTGTGTTGGGGGAATGAACACGTTGACTCCTGCTCCCTCAATAAATGAAAGGAGAAACTTCTACTTGTGTGGCGTCTCGCATTGGGCAACTTGGATTTTGGAATTTGCAAGCGGCGTGCCTAGCCTCTGAGACGCTCTGCTGCGATAATAGCGGACCATGGCTCCGGACCTCTGGGGCCATGTGGAAGTGGCAGTTCCACTATTGCGGGAGTTTTAATGCATGACGGCGTTGTTTTGTTCCTCCATGCAACCCACCAAGGGGAATGATATACATGCACGCAGTTTAACAGCACCCACTGTGGAAATAACGAACTACCTTACCCAGAAGGGAACTTACCAATGAAACTACAAAGATGGGATATTAAAAGTCAAGTTCAATCAGCTGTAAACGACGCGCATGGCCAGTGAGCAAGGGCGTGTTGCCTGAAACCGGTATGGCAATCTGTGTTGGGGGAATGATCACGTTGACTCCTGCTCCCTCAATAAATGAAAGGAGAAACTTCTACTTGTGTGGCGTCTCGCATTGGGCAACTTGGATTTTGGAATTTGCAAGCGGCGTGCCTAGCCACTGAGACGCTTTGCCGCGATAATAGCGGACCACGGCTCCGGACCCCTGGGGCCATGTGGTAGTGGCAGTTCCACTATTGCGGGACGTTTAATGCATGACGGCGTTGTTTTGTTCCTCCATGCAACCCACCAAGGGGAATGATATACATGCACGCAGTTTAACAGCACCCACTGTGGAAATAACAAACTACCTTACCCAGAAGGCAACTTACCAATTAAACTACAAAGACGGGATATTAAAGGTCAAGTTCAATCAGCTGGAAACGACGCGCATGGCCAGTGAGCAAGGGCGTGTTGCCCGAAACCGGTATCGCAATCTGTGTTGGGGGAATGAACACGTTGACTCCTGCTCCCTCAATAAATGAAAGGAGAAACTTCTACTTGTGTGGCGTCTCGCATTTTGCAACTTGGATTTTGGAATTTGAAAGCGGCGTGCCTAGCCACTGAGACGCTCTGCCGCGATAATAGCAGACCACGGCTCCGGACCCCTAGGGCCATGTGGAAGTGGCAGTTCCACTATTGCGGGACTTTTAATGCAGGACGGCGTTGTTTTGTTACTCCATGCAACCCACCAACTGGAATGATATACATGCACGCAGTTTAACAGCACCCACTGTGGAAATAACGAACTACCTTACCCAGAAGGCAACTTACCAATGAAACTACAAAGACGGGATATTAAAGGTCAAGTTCAATCAGCAGTAAACGACGCGCATGGCCAGTAAGCAAGGGCGGGTTGCCCGAAACCGGTATGGCAATCTGTGTTGGGGGAATGAACACGTTGACTTCTGCTCCCTCAGTAAATGAAAGGAGAAACTTCTACTTGTGTGGCGTCTCGCATTGGGCAACTTGGATTTTGGAATTTGCAAGCGGCGTGCCTAGCCGCTGAGACTCTCTGCCGCAATAATAGCGGACCACGGCTCCGGACCCCTGGGGCCATGTGGAAGTGGCAGTTCCACTATTGCAGGACTTTTAATGCATGACGGCGTTGTTTTGTTCCTCCATGCAACCCACCAAGGGGAATGATATACATGCACGCAGTTTAACAGCACCCACTGTGGAAATAACGAACTACCTTACCCAGAAGGCAACTTACCAATGAAACTACAAAGACGGGATATTAAAGGTCAAGTTCAATCAGCTGTAAACGAAGCGCATGGCCAGTGAGCAAGGGCGTGTTGCCCGAAACCGGTATCGCAATCTGTGTTGGGGGAATGAACACGTTGACTCCTGCTCCCTCAATAAATGAAAGGAGAAACTTCTACTTGTGTGGCGTCTCGCATTTGGCAACTTGGATTTTGCAAGCGGCGTGCGTAGCCGCTGAGACGCTCTGCCGCGATAATAGCGGACCACGACTCCGGACCCCAGGGGCCATGTGGAAGTGGCAGTTCCACTATTGCGGGACTTTTAATGCATGACGGCGTTGTTTTGTTCCTCCATGCAACCCACCAAGGGAAATGATATACATGCACACAGTTTAACAGCACCCACTGTGGAAATAACGAACTACCTTACCCAGAAGGCAACTTACCAATGAAACTACAAAGACGAGATATTAAAGGTCAAGTTCAATCAGCTGTAAACAACGCGCATGGCCAGTGAGAAAGGGCGTGTTGCCCGAAACCGGTATGGCAATCTGTGTTGGGGGAATGAACATGTTCACGCCTGCTCCCTCAAAAAATGAAAGGAGAAACTTCTACTTGTGTGGCGTCTCGCATTGGGCAACTTGGATTTTGCAAGCGGCGTGCCTAGCCGCTGAGACGCTCTGCCGCGATAATAGCGGACCACGGCTCCGGACCCCTGGGGCCATGTGGAAGTGGCAGTTCCACTATTGCGGGACTTTTAATGCATGACGGCGTTGTTTTGTTCCTCCATGCAACCCACCAAGGGGAATGATATACATGAACACAGTTTAACAGCACCCACTGTGGAAATAACGAACTACCTTACCCAGAAGGCAACTTACCAATGAAACTACAAAGACGGGATATTAAAGGTCAAGTTCAATCAGCTGTAAACGACGCGCATGGCCAGTGAGCAAGGGCGTGTTGCCCGAAACTGGTATGGCAAGCTGTGTTGGGGGAATGAACACGTTGACTCCTGCTCCCTCAATAAATGAAAGGAGAAACTTCTACTTCTGTGGCGTCTCGCATTGGGCAACTTGGATTTTGGAATTTGCAAGTGGCGTGCCTAGCCGCTGAGACGCTCTGCCGCGATAATAGCGGACCACGGCTCCGGGTCAGTGGGGCCATGTGGAAGTGGCAGTTCCACTATTGCGGGACTTTTAATGCATGACGGCGTTGTTTTGTTCCTCCATGCAACCCACCAAGGGGAATGATATACATGCACGCAGTTTCACAGCACCCGCTGTGGAAATACCGAACTACCTTACCCAGAAGGCAACTTACCAATGAAACTACAAAGACGGGATATTAAAGGTCAAGTTCAATCAGCTGTAAACGACACGCATGGCCAGTGAGCAAGGGCGTGTTGCCCGAAACCGGTATGCCAATCTGTGTTGGGGGAATGAACACGTTGACTCCTGCTCCCTCAATAAATGAAAGGCGAAACTTCTACTTGTGTGGCGTCTCGCATTGGGCAACTTGGATTTTGCAAGCGGCGTGCCTAGCCGCTGAGACGCTCTGCCGCGATAATAGCGGACCATGACTCCGGACCACTGGGGCCATGTGGAAGTGGCAGTTCCACTATTGCGGGACTTTTAATGCATGACGGCGTTGTTTTGTTCCTCCATGCAACCCACCAAGGGGAATGATATACATGCACACAGTTTAACAGCACCCACTGTGGAAATAACAAACTACCTTACCCAGAAGGCAACTTACCAATGAATTTACAAAGACGGGATATTAAAGGTCAAGTTCAATCAGCTGTAAACAACGCGCATGGCCAGTGAGCAAGGGCGTGTTGCCCGAAACTGGTATGGCAAGCTGTGTTGGGGGAATGAACACGTTGACTCCTGCTCCCTCAATAAATGAAAGGAGAAACTTCTACTTGTGTGGCGTCTCGCATTGGGCAACTTGGATTTTGGAATTTGCAAGTGGCGTGCCAAGCCTCTGAGACGCTCTGCCGCGATAATAGCGGACCATGGCTCCGGACCCCTGGGGCCATGTGGAAGTGGCAGTTCCACTATTGCGGGACTTTTAATGCATGACGGCGTTGTTTTGTTCCTCCATGCAACCCACCAAGGGGAATGATATACATGCACGCTGAACAGCACCCACTGTGGAAATAACGAACTACCTTACCCAGAAGGCAACTTACCAATGAAACTACAAAGACGGGATATTAAAGGTCAAGTTCAATCAGCTGTAAACGACGCGCATGGCCAGTGAGCAAGGGCGTGTTGCCCGAAACCGGTATGGCAATCTGTGTTGGGGGAATGAAAACGTTGACTTCTGCTCCCTCAATAAATGAAAGGAGAAACTTCTACTTGTGTGGCGTCTCGCATTGGGCAACTTGGATTTTGGAATTTGCAAGCGGCGTGCCTAGCCGCTGAGACGGTCTGCCGCAATAATAGCGGCACAGCTCCGGACCCCTGGGGCCATGTGGAAGTGGCAGTTCCACTATTGCGGGACTTTTAATGCATGACGGCGTTGTTTTGTTCCTCCATGCAACCCACCAAGGGGAATGATATACATGCACGCAGAACAGCACCCACTGTGGAAATAACGAACTACCTTACCCAGAAGGCAACTTACCAATGAAACTACAAAGACGGGATATTGAAGGTCAAGTTCAATCAGCTGTAAACAACGCGCATGGCCAGTGAGCAAGGGCGTGTTGCCCGAAACCGGTATGGCAATCTGTGTTGGGGGAATGAACACGTTGACTCCTGCTCCCTCAATAAATGAAAGGAGAAACTTCTACTTGTGTGGCGTCTCGCATTGGGCAACTTGGATTTTGCAAGCGGCGTGCCTAGCCGCTGAGACGCTCTGCCGCGATAATAGCGGACCACGACTCCGGACCCCTGGGGCCATGTGGAAGTGGCAGTTCCACTATTGCGGGACTTTTAATGCATGACGGCATTGTTTTGTTCCTCCATGCAACCCACCAAGGGGAATGATATACATGCACACAGTTTAACAGCACCCACTGTGGAAATAACAAACTACCTTACCCAGAAGGCAACTTACCAATGAAACTACAAAGACGGGATATCAAAGGTCAAGTTCAATCAGCTGTAAACGACACGCATGGCCAGTGAGCAAGGGCGTGTTGCCCGAAACCGGTATGGCAATCTGTGTTGGGGTAATGAACACGTTCACTCCTGCTCCCTCAATAAATGAAATGCGAAACTTCTACTTGTGTGGCGTCTCGCATTGGGCAACTTGGATTTTGCAAGCGGCGTGCCTAGCCGCTGAGACGCTCTGCCGCCATAATAGCGGACCACGACTCCGGACCACTGGGGCCATGTGGAAGTGGCAGTTCCACTATTGCGGGACTTTTAATGCATGACGGCGTTGTTTTGTTCCTCCATGCAACCCACCAAGGGGAATGATATACATGCACACAGTTTAACAGTACCCACTGTGGAAATAACAAACTACCTTACCCAGAAGGCAACTTACCAATGAAACTACAAAGACGGGATATTAAAGGTCAAGTTCAATCAGCTGTAAACAACGCGCATGGCCAGTGAGCAAGGGCGTGTTGCCCGAAACCGGAATGGCAAGCTGTGTTGGGGGAATGAACACGTTGACTCCTGCTCCCTCAATAAATGAAAGGAGAAACTTCTACTTGTGTGGCGTCTCGCATTGGGCAACTTGGATTTTGGAATTTGCAAGCGGCGTGCCTAGCCTCTGAGACGCTCTGCTGTGATAATAGCGGACCATGGCTCCAGACCTCTGGGGCCATGTGGAAGTGGCAGTTCCACTATTGCGGGAGTTTTAATGCATGACGGCGTTGTTTTGTTCCTCCATGCAACCCACCAAGGGGAATGATATACATGCACGCAGTTTAACAGCACCCACTGTGGAAATAACGAACTACCTTACCCAGAAGGGAACTTACCAATGAAACTACAAAGATGGGATATTAAAAGTCAAGTTCAATCAGCTGTAAACGACGCGCATGGCCAGTGAGCAAGGGCGTGTTGCCTGAAACCGGTATGGCAATCTGTGTTGGGGGAATGATCACGTTGACTCCTGCTCCCTCAATAAATGAAAGGAGAAACTTCTACTTGTGTGGCGTCTCGCATTGGGCAACTTGGATTTTGGAATTTGCAAGCGGCGTGCCTAGCCACTGAGACGCTTTGCCGCGATAATAGCGGACCACGGCTCCGGACCCCTGGGGCCATGTGGTAGTGGCAGTTCCACTATTGCGGGACGTTTAATGCATGACGGCGTTGTTTTGTTCCTCCATGCAACCCACCAAGGGGAATGATATACATGCACGCAGTTTAACAGCACCCACTGTGGAAATAACAAACTACCTTACCCAGAAGGCAACTTACCAATTAAACTACAAAGACGGGATATTAAAGGTCAAGTTCAATCAGCTGTAAACAACGCGCATGGCCAGTGAGCAAGGGCGTGTTGCCCGAAACCGGTATCCCAATCTGTGTTGGGGGAATGAACACGTTGACTCCTGCTCCCTCAATAAATGAAAGGAGAAACTTCTACTTGTGTGGCGTCTCGCATTTTGCAACTTGGATTTTGGAATTTGCAAGCGGCGTGCCTAGCCACTGAGACGCTCTGCCGCGATAATAGCAGACCACGGCTCCGGACCCCTAGGGCCATGTGGAAGTGGCAGTTCCACTATTGCGGGACTTTTAATGCAGGACGGCGTTGTTTTGTTCCTCCATGTAACCCACCAACTGGAATGATATACATGCACGCAGTTTAACAGCACCCACTGTGGAAATAACGAACTACCTTACCCAGAAGGCAACTTACCAATGAAACTACAAAGACGGGATATTAAAGGTCAAGTTCAATCAGCAGTAAACGACGCGCATGGCCAGTAAGCAAGGGCGTGTTGCCCGAAACCGGTATGGCAATCTGTGTTGGGGGAATGAACACGTTGACTTCTGCTCCCTCAATAAATGAAAGGAGAAACTTCTACTTGTGTGGCATCTCGCATTGGGCAACTTGGATTTTGGAATTTGCAAGCGGCGTGCCTAGCCGCTGAGACTCTCTGCCGCAATAATAGCGGACCACGGCTCCGGACCCCTGGGGCCATGTCGAAGTGGAAGTTCCACTATTGCAGGACTTTTAATGCATGACGGCGTTGTTTTGTTCCTCCATGCAACCCACCATGGGGAATGATATACATGCACGCAGTTTAACAGCACCCACTGTGGAAATAACGAACTACCTTACCCAGAAGGCAACTTACCAATGAAACTACAAAGACGGGATATTAAAGGTCAAGTTCAATCAGCTGTAAACGACGCGCATGGCCAGTGAGCAAGGGCGTGTTGCCCGAAACCGGTATCGCAATCTGTGTTGGGGGAATGAACACGTTGACTCCTGCTCCCTCAATAAATGAAAGGAGAAACTTCTACTTGTGTGGCGTCTCGCATTGGGCAACGTGGATTTTGCAAGCGGCGTGCGTAGCCGCTGAGACGCTCTGCCGCGATAATAGCGGACCACGACTCCGGACCCCAGGGGCCATGTGGAAGTGGCAGTTCCACTATTGCGGGACTTTTAATGCATGACGGCGTTGTTTTGTTCCTCCATGCAACCCACCAAGGGAAATGATATACATGCACACAGTTTAACAGCACCCACTGTGGAAATAACGAACTACCTTACCCAGAAGGCAACTTACCAATGAAACTACAAAGACGGGATATTAAAGGTCAAGTTCAATCAGCTGTAAACAACGCGCATGGCCAGTGAGAAAGGGCGTGTTGCCCGAAACCGGTATGGCAATCTGTGTTGGGGGAATGAACACGTTCACGCCTGCTCCCTCAAAAAATGAAAGGAGAAACTTCTACTTGTGTGGCGTCTCGCATTGGGCAACTTGGATTTTGCAAGCGGCGTGCCTAGCCGCTGAGACGCTCTGCCGCGATAATAGCGGACCACGGCTCCGGACCCCTGGGGCCATGTGGAAGTGGCAGTTCCACTATTGCGGGACTTTTAATGCATGACGGCGTTGTTTTGTTCCTCCATGCAACCCACCAAGGGGAATGATATACATGAACACAGTTTAACAGCACCCACTGTGGAAATAACGAACTACCTTACCCAGAAGGCAACTTACCAATGAAACTACAAAGACGGGATATTAAAGGTCAAGTTCAATCAGCTGTAAACGACGCGCATGGCCAGTGAGCAAGGGCGTGTTGCCCGAAACTGGTATGGCAAGCTGTGTTGGGGGAATGAACACGTTGACTCCTGCTCCCTCAATAAATGAAAGGAGAAACTTCTACTTCTGTGGCGTCTCGCATTGGGCAACTTGGATTTTGGAATTTGCAAGTGGCGTGCCTAGCCGCTGAGACGCTCTGCCGCGATAATAGCGGACCACGGCTCCGGGTCAGTGGGGCCATGTGGAAGTGGCAGTTCCACTATTGCGGGACTTTTAATGCATGACGGCGTTGTTTTGTTCCTCCATGCAACCCACCAAGGGGAATGATATACATGCACGCAGTTTCACAGCACCCGCTGTGGAAATAACGAACTACCTTACCCAGAAGGCAACTTACCAATGAAACTACAAAGACGGGATATTAAAGGTCAAGTTCAATCAGCTGTAAACGACACGCATGGCCAGTGAGCAAGGGCGTGTTGCCCGAAACCGGTATGGCAATCTGTGTTGGGGGAATGAACACGTTGACTCCTGCTCCCTCAATAAATGAAAGGCGAAACTTCTACTTGTGTGGCGTCTCGCATTGGGCAACTTGGATTTTGCAAGCGGCGTGCCTAGCCGCTGAGACGCTCTGCCGCGATAATAGCGGACCATGACTCCGGACCACTGGGGCCATGTGGAAGTGGCAGTTCCACTATTGCGGGACTTTTAATGCATGACGGCGTTGTTTTGTTCCTCCATGCAACCCACCAAGGGGAATGATATACATGCACACAGTTTAACAGCACCCACTGTGGAAATAACAAACTACCTTACCCAGAAGGCAACTTACCAATGAATTTACAAAGACGGGATATTAAAGGTCAAGTTCAATCAGCTGTAAACAACGCGCATGGCCAGTGAGCAAGGGCGTGTTGCCCGAAACCGGTATGGCAAGCTGTGTTGGGGGAATGAACACGTTGACTCCTGCTCCCTCAATAAATGAAAGGAGAAACTTCTACTTGTGTGGCGTCTCGCATTGGGCAACTTGGATTTTGGAATTTGCAAGTGGCGTGCCTATTCTCTGAGACGCTCTGCCGCGATAATAGCGGACCATGGCTCCGGACCTCTGGGGCCATGTGGAAGTGGCAGTTCCACTATTGCGGGAGTTTTAATGCATGACGGAGTTGTTTTGTTCCTCCATGCAACCCACCAAGGGGAATGATATACATGCACGCAGTTTAACAGCACCAACTGTGGAAATAACGAACTACCTTACCCAGAAGGCAACTTACCAATGAAACTACAAAGACGGGATATTAAAGGTCAAGTTCAATCGGCTGTAAACGACGAGCATAGCCAGTGAGCAAGGGCGTGTTGCCTGAAACCGGTATGGCAATCTGTGTTGGGGGAATGAACACGTTGACTTCTGCTCCCTCAATAAATTAAAGGAGAAACTTCTACTTGTGTGGCGTCTCGCATTGGGCAACTTGGATTTTGGAATTTGCAAGCGGCGTGCCTAGCCGCTGAGACGCTCTGCCGCAATAATAGCGGCACGGCTCCGGACCCCTGGGGCCATGTGGAAGTGGCAGTTCCACTATTGCGGGACTTTTAATGCATGACGGCGTTGTTTTGTTCCTCCATGCAACCCACCAAGGGGAATGATATACATGCACGCTGAACAGCACCCACTGTGGAAATAACGAACTACCTTACCCAGAAGGCAACTTACCAATGAAACTACAAAGACGGGATATTAAAGGTCAAGTTCAATCAGCTGTAAACGACGCGAATGGCCAGTGAGCAAGGGCGTGTTGCCCGAAACCGGTATGGCAATCTGTGTTGGGGGAATGAACACGTTGACTTCTGCTCCCTCAATAAATGAAAGGAGAAACTTCTACTTGTGTGGCGTCTCGCATTGGGCAACTTGGATTTTGGAATTTGCAAGCGGCGTGCCTAGCCGCTGAGACGGTCTGCCGCAATAATAGCGGCACGGCTCCGGACCCCTGGGGCCATGTGGAAGTGGCAGTTCCACTATTGCGGGACTTTTAATGCATGACGGCGTTGTTTTGTTCCTCCACGCAACTCACCAAGGGGAATGATATACATGCACGCAGAACAGCACCCACTGTGGAAATAACGAACTACCTTACCCAGAAGGCAACTTACCAATGAAACTACAAAGACGGGATATTGAAGGTCAAGTTCAATCAGCTGTAAACGACGCGCATGGCCAGTGAGCAAGGGCGTGTTGCCCGAAACCGGTATGGCAATCTGTGTTGGGGGAATGAACACGTTCACTCCTGCTCCCTCAATAAATGAAAGGAGAAACTTCTACTTGTGTGGCGTCTCGCATTGGGCAACTTGGATTTTGCAAGCGGCGTGCCTAGCCGCTGAGACGCTCTGCCGCGATAATAGCGGACCAAGACTCCGGACCCCTGGGGCCATGTGGAAGTGGCAGTTCCACTATTGCGGGACTTTTAATGCATGACGGCGTTGTTTTGTTCCTCCATGCAACCCACCAAGGGGAATGATATACATGCACACAGTTTAACAGCACCCACTGTGGAAATAACGAACTACCTTACCCAGAAGGCAACTTACCAATGAAACTACAAAGATGGGATATTAAAGGTCAAGTTCAATCAGCTGTAAACAAAGCGCATGGCCAGTGAGCAAGGGCGTGTTGCCCGAAACCGGTGTGGCAAGCTGTGTTGGGGGAATGAACACGTTGACTCCTGCTCCCTCAATAAATGAAAGGAGAAACTTCTACTTGTGTGGCGTCTCGCATTGGGCAACTTGGATTTTGGAATTTGCAAGCGGCGTGCCTAGCCACTGAGATGCTCTGCCGCGATAATAGCGGACCACGGCTCCGGACCCCTGGGACCATGTGGAAGTGGCAGTTCCGCTATTGCGGGACTTTTAATGCATGACGGCGTTGTTTTGTTCCTCCATGCAACCCACCAAGGGGAATGATATACATGCACGCAGTTTAACAGCACCCACTGTGGAAATAACGAACTACCTTACCCAGAAGGCAACTTACCAATGAAACTACAAAGACGGGATATTAAAGGTCAAGTTCAATCAGCTGTAAACGACGCGCATGGCCAGTGAGCAAGGGCGTGTTGCCCGAAACCGGTATCGCAATCTGTGTTGGGGGAATGAACACGTTGACTCCTGCTCCCTCAATAAATGAAAGGAGAAACTTCTACTTGTGTGGCGTCTCGCATTGGGCAACTTGGATTTTGCAAGCGGCGTGCGTAGCCGCTGAGACGCTCTGCCGCGATAATAGCGGACCACGACTCCGGACCCCTGGGGCCATGTGGAAGTGGCAGTTCCAGTATTGCGGGACTTTTAATGCATGACGGCGTTGTTTTGTTCCTCCATGCAACCCACCAAGGGGAATGATATACATGCACACAGTTTAACAGCACCCACTGTGGAAATAACAAACTACCTTACCCAGAAGGCAACTTACCAATGAAACTACAAAGACGGGATATTAAAGGTCAAGTTCAATCAGCTTTAAACAACGCGCATGGCCAGTGAGAAAGGGCGTGTTGCCCGAAACCGGTATGGCAATCTGTGTTGGGGGAATGAACACGTTCACTCCTGCTCCCTCAATAAATGAAAGGAGAAACTTCTACTTGTGTGGCGTCTCGCATTGGGCAACTTGGATTTTGCAAGCGGCGTGCCTAGCCGCTGAGACGCTCTGCCGCGATAATAGCGGACCATGGCTCCAGACCCCTGGGGCCATGTGGAAGTGGCAGTTCCACTATTGCGGGACTTTTAATGCATGACAGCGTTGTTTTGTTCCTCCATGCAACCCACCAAGGGGAATGATATACATGCACACAGTTTAACAGCACCCACTGTGGAAATAACGAACTACCTTATCCAGAAGGCAACTTACCAATGAATTTACAAAGACGGGATATTAAAGGTCAAGTTCAATCAGCTGTAAACGACACGCATGGCCAGTGAGCAAGGGCGTGTTGCCCGAAACCGGTATGGCAAGCTGTGTTGGGGGAATGAACACGTTGACTCCTGCTCCCTCAATAAATGAAAGGAGAAACTTCTACTTCTGTGGCGTCTCGCATTGGGCAACTTGGATTTTGGAATTTGCAAGTGGCGTGCCTAGCCGCTGAGACGCTCTGCCGCGATAATAGCGGACCACGGCTCCGGACCAGTGGGGCCATGTGGAAGTGGCAGTTCCACTATTGCGGGACTTTTAATGCATGACGGCGTTGTTTTGTTCCTCCATGCAACCCACCAAGGGGAATGATATACATGCACGCAGTTTCACAGCACCCACTGTGGAAATAACGAACTAACTTACCCAGAAGGCAACTTACCAATGAAACTACAAAGACGGGATATTAAAGGTCAAGTTCAATCAGCTGTAAACGACACGCATGGCCAGTGAGCAAGGGCGTGTTGCCCGAAACCGGTATGGCAATCTGTGTTGGGGGAATGAACACGTTGACTCCTGCTCCCTCAATAAATGAAATGCGAAACTTCAACTTGTGTGGCGTCTCGCATTGGGCAACTTGGATTTTGCAAGCGGCGTGCCTAGCCGCTGAGACGCTCTGCCGCCATAATAGCGGACCACGACTCCGGACCACTGGGGCCATGTGGAAGTGGCAGTTCCACTATTGCGGGACTTTTAATGCATGACGGCGTTGTTTTGTTCCTCCATGCAACCCACCAAGGGGAATGATATACATGCACACAGTTTAACAGTACCCACTGTGGAAATAACAAACTACCTTACCCAGAAGGCAACTTACCAATGAAACTACAAAGACGGGATATTAAAGGTCAAGTTCAATCAGCTGTAAACAACGCGCATGGCCAGTGAGCAAGGGCGTGTTGCCCGAAACCGGTATGGCAAGCTGTGTTGGGGGAATTAACACGTTGACTCCTGCTCCCTCAATAAATGAAAGGAGAAACTTCTACTTGTGTGGCGTCTCGCATTGGGCAACTTGGATTTTGGAATTTGCAAGTGGCGTGCCTAGCCTCTGAGACGCTCTGCCGCGATAATAGCGGACCATGGCTCCGGACCCCTGGGGCCATGTGGAAGTGGCAGTTCCACTATTGCGGGACTTTTAATGCATGACGGCGTTGTTTTGTTCCTCCATGCAACCCACCAAGGGGAATGATATACATGCACGCTGAACAGCACCCACTGTGGAAATAACGAACTACCTTACCCAGAAGGCAACTTGCCAATGAAACTACAAAGACGGGATATTAAAGGTCAAGTTCAATCAGCTGTAAACGACACGCATGGCCAGTGAGCAAGGGCGTGTTGCCCGAAACCGGTATGGCAATCTGTGTTGGGGGAATGAAAACGTTGACTTCTGCTCCCTCAATAAATGAAAGGAGAAACTTCTACTTGTGTGGCGTCTCGCATTGGGCAACTTGGATTTTGGAATTTGCAAGCGGCGTGCCTAGCCGCTGAGACGGTCTGCCGCAATAATAGCGGCACGGCTCCGGACCCCTGGGGCCATGTGGAAGTGGCAGTTCCACTATTGCGGGACTTTTAATGCATGACGGCGTTGTTTTGTTCCTCCATGCAACCCACCAAGGGGAATGATATACATGCACGCAGAACAGTACCCACTGTGGAAATAACGAACTACCTTACCCAGAAGGCAACTTACCAATGAAACTACAAAGACGGGATATTGAAGGTCAAGTTCAATCAGCTGTAAACGACGCGCATGGCCAGTGAGCAAGGGCGTGTTGCCCGAAACCGGTATGGCAATCTGTGTTGGGGGAATGAACACGTTGACTCCTGCTCCCTCAATAAATGAAAGGAGAAACTTCTACTTGTGTGGCGTCTCGCATTGGGCAACTTGGATTTTGCAAGCGGCGTGCCTAGCCGCTGAGACGCTCTGCCGCGATAATAGCGGACCCCGACTCCGGACCCCTGGGGCCATGTGGAAGTGGCAGTTCCACTATTGCGGGACTTTTAATGCATGACGGCGTTGTTTTGTTCCTCCATGCAACCCACCAAGGGGAATGATATACATGCACACAGTTTAACAGCACCCACTGTGGAAATAACGAACTACCTTACCCAGAAGGCAACTTACCAATGAAACTACAAAGACGGGATATTAAAGGTCAAGTTCAATCAACTTTAAACAACGCGCATGGCCAGTGAGAAAGGGCGTGTTGCCCGAAACCGGTATGGCAATCTGTGTTGGGGGAATGAACACGTTCACTCCTGCTCCCTCAATAAATGAAAGGAGAAACTTCTACTTGTGTGGCGTCTCGCATTGGGCAACTTGGATTTTGCAAGCGGCGTGCCTAGCCGCTGAGACGCTCTGCCGCGATAATAGCGGACCATGGCTCCAGACCCCTGGGGCCATGTGGAAGTGGCAGTTCCACTATTGCGGGACTTTTAATGCATGACAGCGTTGTTTTGTTCCTCCATGCAACCCACCAAGGGGAATGATATACATGCACACAGTTTAACAGCACCCACTGTGGAAATAACGAACTACCTTACCCAGAAGGCAACTTACCAATGAATTTACAAAGACGGGATATTAAAGGTCAAGTTCAATCAGCTGTAAACAATGCGCATGGCCAGTGAGCAAGGGCGTGTTGCCCGAAACCGGTATGGCAAGCTGTGTTGGGGGAATGAACACGTTGACTCCTGCTCCCTCAATAAATGAAAGGAGAAACTTCTACTTCTGTGGCGTCTCGCATTGGGCAACTTGGATTTTGGAATTTGCAAGTGGCGTGCCTAGCCGCTGAGACGCTCTGCCGCGATAATAGCGGACCACGGCTCCGGACCAGTGGGGCCATGTGGAAGTGGCAGTTCCACTATTGCGGGACTTTTAATGCATGACGGCGTTGTTTTGTTCCTCCATGCAACCCACCAAGGGGAATGATATACATGCACGCAGTTTCACAGCACCCACTGTGGAAATAACGAACTACCTTACCCAGAAGGCAACTTACCAATGAAACTACAAAGACGGGATATTAAAGGTCAAGTTCAATCAGCTGTAAACGACACGCATGGCCAGTGAGCAAGGGCGTGTTGCCCGAAACCGGTATGGCAATCTGTGTTGGGGTAATGAACACGTTGACTCCTGCTCCCTCAATAAATGAAATGCAAAACTTCTACTTGTGTGGCGTCTCGCATTGGGCAACTTGGATTTTGCAAGCGGCGTGCCTAGCCGCTGAGACGCTCTGCCGCCATAATAGCGGACCACGACTCCGGACCACTGGGGCCAAGTGGAAGTGGCAGTTCCACTATTGCGGGACTTTTAATGCATGACGGCGTTGTTTTGTTCCTCCATGCAACCCACCAAGGGGAATGATATACATGCACACAGTTTAACAGTACCCACTGTGGAAATAACAAACTACCTTACCCAGAAGGCAACTTACCAATGAAACTACAAAGACGGGATATTAAAGGTCAAGTTCAATCAGCTGTAAACAACGCGCATGGCCAGTGAGCAAGGGCGTGTTGCCCGAAACCGGTATGGCAAGCTGTGTTGGGGGAATGAACACATTGACTCCTGCTCCCTCAATAAATGAAAGGAGAAACTTCTACTTGTGTGGCGTCTCGCATTGGGCAACTTGGATTTTGGAATTTGCAAGCGGCGTGCCTTGCCTCTGAGACGCTCTGCTGCGATAATAGCGGACCATGGCTCCAGACCTCTGGGGCCATGTGGAAGTGGCAGTTCCACTATTGCGGGAGTTTTAATGCATGACGGCGTTGTTTTGTTCCTCCATGCAACCCACCAAGGGGAATGATATACATGCACGCAGTTTAACAGCACCCACTGTGGAAATAACGAACTACCTTACCCAGAAGGGAACTTACCAATGAAACTACAAAGATGGGATATTAAAAGTCAAGTTCAATCAGCTGTAAACGACGCGCATGGCCAGTGAGCAAGGGCGTGTTGCCTGAAACCGGTATGGCAATCTGTGTTGGGGGAATGATCACGTTGACTCCTGCTCCCTCAATAAATGAAAGGAGAAACTTCTACTTGTGTGGCGTCTCGCATTGGGCAACTTGGATTTTGGAATTTGCAAGCGGCGTGCCTAGCCACTGAGACGCTTTGCCGCGATAATAGCGGACCACGGCTCCGGACCCCTGGGGCCATGTGGTAGTGGCAGTTCCACTATTGCGGGATGTTTAATGCATGACGGCGTTGTTTTGTTCCTCCATGCAACCCACCAAGGGGAATGATATACATGCACGCAGTTTAACAGCACCCACTGTGGAAATAACAAACTACCTTACCCAGAAGGCAACTTACCAATTAAACTACAAAGACGGGATATTAAAGGTCAAGTTCAATCAGCTGTAAACAACGCGCATGGCCAGTGAGCAAGGGCGTGTTGCCCGAAACCGGTCTCGCAATCTGTGTTGGGGGAATGAACACGTTGACTCCTGCTCCCTCAATAAATGAAAGGAGAAACTTCTACTTGTGTGGCGTCTCGCATTTTGCAACTTGGATTTTGGAATTTGCAAGCGGCGTGCCTAGCCACTGAGACGCTCTGCCGCGATAATAGCAGACCACGGCTCCGGACCCCTAGGGCCATGTGGAAGTGGCAGTTCCACTATTGCGGGACTTTTAATGCAGGACGGCGTTGTTTTGTTCCTCCATGTAACCCACCAACTGGAATGATATACATGCACGCAGTTTAACAGCACCCACTGTGGAAATAACGAACTACCTTACCCAGAAGGCAACTTACCAATGAAACTACAAAGACGGGATATTAAAGGTCAAGTTCAATCAGCAGTAAACGACGCGCATGGCCAGTAACCAAGGGCGTGTTGCCCGAAACCGGTATGGCAATCTGTGTTGGGGGAATGAACACGTTGACTTCTGCTCCCTCAATAAATGAAAGGAGAAACTTCTACTTGTGTGGCGTCTCGCATTGGGCAACTTGGATTTTGGAATTTGCAAGCGGCGTGCCTAGCCGCTGAGACTCTCTGCCGCAATAATAGCGGACCACGGCTCCGGACCCCTGGGGCCATGTGGAAGTGGCAGTTCCACTATTGCAGGACTTTTAATGCATGACGGCGTTGTTTTGTCCCTCCATGCAACCCACCATGGGGAATGATATACATGCACGCAGTTTAACAGCACCCACTTTGGAAATAACGAACTACCTTACCCAGAAGGCAACTTACCAATGAAACTACAAAGACGGGATATTAAAGGTCAAGTTCAATCAGCTGTAAACGACGCGCATGGCCAGTGAGCAAGGGCGTGTTGCCCGAAACCGGTATCGCAATCTGTGTTGGGGGAATGAACACGTTGACTCCTGCTCCCTCAATAAATGAAAGGAGAAACTTCTACTTGTGTGGCGTCTCGCATTGGGCAACGTGGATTTTGCAAGCGGCGTGCGTAGCCGCTGAGACGCTCTGCCGCGATAATAGCGGACCACGACTCCGGACCCCAGGGGCCATGTGGAAGTGGCAGTTCCACTATTGCGGGACTTTTAATGCATGACGGCGTTGTTTTGTTCCTCCATGCAACCCACCAAGGGAAATGATATACATGCACACAGTTTAACAGCACACACTGTGGAAATAACGAACTACCTTACCCAGAAGGCAACTGACCAATGAAACTACAAAGACGGGATATTAAAGGTCAAGTTCAATCAGCTGTCAACGACGCGCATGGCCAGTGAGCAAGGGCGTGTTGCCCGAAACTGGTATGGCAAGCTGTGTTGGGGGAATGAACACGTTGACTCCTGCTCCCTCAATAAATGAAAGGAGAAACTTCTACTTCTGTGGCGTCTCGCATTGGGCAACTTGGATTTTGAAATTTGCAAGTGGCGTGCCTAGCCGCTGAGACGCTCTGCCGCGATAATAGCGGACCACGGCTCCGGGTCAGTGGGGCCATGTGGTAGTGGCAGTTCCACTATTGCGGGACTTTTAATGCATGACGGCGTTGTTTTGTTCCTCCATGCAACCCACCAAGGGGAATGATATACATGCACGCAGTTTCACAGCACCCGCTGTGGAAATAACGAACTACCTTACCCAGAAGGCAACTTACCAATGAAACTACAAAGACGGGATATTAAAGGTCAAGTTCAATCAGCTGTAAACGACACGCATGGCCAGTGAGCAAGGGCGTGTTGCCCGAAACCGGTATGGCAATCTGTGTTGGGGGAATGAACACGTTGACTCCTGCTCCCTCAATAAATGAAAGGCGAAACTTCTACTTGTGTGGCGTCTCGCATTGGGCAACTTGGATTTTGCAAGCGGCGTGCCTAGCCGCTGAGACGCTCTGCCGCGATAATAGCGGACCATGACTCCGGACCACTGGGGCCATGTGGAAGTGGCAGTTCCACTATTGCGGGACTTTTAATGCATGACGGCGTTGTTTTGTTCCTCCATGCAACCCACCAAGGGGAATGATATACATGCACACAGTTTAACAGCACCCACTGTGGAAATAACAAACTACCTTACCCAGAAGGCAACTTACCAATGAATTTACAAAGACGGGATATTAAAGGTCAAGTTCAATCAGCTGTAAACAACGCGCATGGCCAGTGAGCAAGGGCGTGTTGCCCGAAACCGGTATGGCAAGCTGTGTTGGGGGAATGAACACGTTGACTCCTGCTCCCTCAATAAATGAAAGGAGAAACTTCTACTTGTGTGGCGTCTCGCATTGGGCAACTTGGATTTTGGAATTTGCAAGTGGCGTGCCTATTCTCTGAGACGCTCTGCCGCGATAATAGCGGACCATGGCTCCGGACCTCTGGGGCCATGTGGAAGTGGCAGTTCCACTATTGCGGGAGTTTTAATGCATGACGGAGTTGTTTTGTTCCTCCATGCAACCCACCAAGGGGAATGATATACATGCACGCAGTTTAACAGCACCAACTGTGGAAATAACGAACTACCTTACCCAGAAGGCAACTTACCAATGAAACTACAAAGACGGGATATTAAAGGTCAAGTTCAATCGGCTGTAAACGACGCGCATAGCCAGTGAGCAAGGGCGTGTTGCCTGAAACCGGTATGGCAATCTGTGTTGGGGGAATGAACACGTTGACTTCTGCTCCCTCAATAAATTAAAGGAGAAACTTCTACTTGTGTGGCGTCTCGCATTGGGCAACTTGGATTTTGGAATTTGCAAGCGGCGTGCCTAGCCGCTGAGACGCGCTGCCGCAATAATAGCGGCACGGCTCCGGACCCCTGGGGCCATGTGGAAGTGGCAGTTCCACTATTGCGGGACTTTTAATGCATGACGGCGTTGTTTTGTTCCTCCATGCAACCCACCAAGGGGAATGATATACATGCACGCTGAACAGCACCCACTGTGGAAATAACGAACTACCTTACCCAGAAGGCAACTTACCAATGAAACTACAAAGACGGGATATTAAAGGTCAAGTTCAATCAGCTGTAAACGACGCGCATGGCCAGTGAGCAAGGGCGTGTTGCCCGAAACCGGTATGGCAATCTGTGTTGGGGGAATGAACACGTTGACTTCTGCTCCCTCAATAAATGAAAGGAGAAACTTCTACTTGTGTGGCGTCTCGCATTGGGCAACTTGGATTTTGGAATTTGCAAGCGGCGTGCCTAGCCGCTGAGACGCTCTGCCTCGATAATAGCCGACCAAGACTCCGGACCCCTGGGGCCATGTGGAAGTGGCAGTTCCACTATTGCGGGACTTTTAATGCATGACGGCGTTGTTTTGTTCCTCCATGCAACCCACCAAGGGGAATGATATACATGCACACAGTTTAACAGCACCCACTGTGGAAATAACGAACTACCTTACCCAGAAGGCAACTTACCAATGAAACTACAAAGATGGGATATTAAAGGTCAAGTTCAATCAGCTGTAAACAAAGCGCATGGCCAGTGAGCAAGGGCGTGTTGCCCGAAACCGGTGTGGCAAGCTGTGTTTGGGGAATGAACACGTTGACTCCTGCTCCCTCAATAAATGAAAGGAGAAACTTCTACTTGTGTGGCGTCTCGCATTGGGCAACTTGGATTTTGGAATTTGCAAGCGGCGTGCCTAGCCACTGAGATGCTCTGCCGCGATAATAGCGGACCACGGCTCCGGACCCCTGGGACCATGTGGAAGTGGCAGTTCCGCTATTGCGGGACTTTTAATGCATGACGGCGTTGTTTTGTTCCTCCATGCAACCCACCAAGGGGAATGATATACATGCACGCAGTTTAACAGCACCCACTGTGGAAATAACGAACTACCTTACCCAGAAGGCAACTTACCAATGAAACTACAAAGACGGGATATTAAAGGTCAAGTTCAATCAGCTGTAAACGACGCGCATGGCCAGTGAGCAAGGGCGTGTTGCCCGAAACCGGTATCGCAATCTGTGTTGGGGGAATGAATACGTTGACTCCTGCTCCCTCGATAAATGAAAGGAGAAACTTCTACTTGTGTGGCGTCTCGCATTGGTCAACTTGGATTTTGCAAGCGGCGTGTGTAGCCGCTGAGACGCTCTGCCGCGATAATAGCGGACCACGACTCCGGACCCCTGGGGCCATGTGGAAGTGGCAGTTCCACTATTGCAGGACGTTTAATGCATGACGGCGTTGTTTTGTTCCTCCATGCAACCCACCAAGGGGAATGATATACATGCACGCAGTTTAACAGCACCCACTGTGGAAATAACAAACTACCTTACCCAGAAGGCAACTTACCAATTAAACTACAAAGACGGGATATTAAAGGTCAAGTTCAATCAGCTGTAAACAACGCGCATGGCCAGTGAGCAAGGGCGTGTTGCCCGAAACCGGTATCGCAATCTGTGTTGGGGGAATGAACACGTTGACTCCTGCTCCCTCAATAAATGAAAGGAGAAACTTCTACTTGTGTGGCGTCTCGCATTTTGCAACTTGGATTTTGGAATTTGCAAGCGGCGTGCCTAGCCACTGAGACGCTCTGCCGCGATAATAGCAGACCACGGCTCCGGACCCCTAGGGCCATGTGGAAGTGGCAGTTCCACTATTGCGGGACTTTTAATGCAGGACGGCGTTGTTTTGTTCCTCCATGTAACCCACCAACTGGAATGATATACATGCACGCAGTTTAACAGCACCCACTGTGGAAATAACGAACTACCTTACCCAGAAGGCAACTTACCAATGAAACTACAAAGACGGGATATTAAAGGTCAAGTTCAATCAGCAGTAAACGACGCGCATGGCCAGTAACCAAGGGCGTGTTGCCCGAAACCGGTATGGCAATCTGTGTTGGGGGAATGAACACGTTGACTTCTGCTCCCTCAATAAATGAAAGGAGAAACTTCTACTTGTGTGGCGTCTCGCATTGGGCAACTTGGATTTTGGAATTTGCAAGCGGCGTGCCTAGCCGCTGAGACTCTCTGCCGCAATAATAGCGGACCACGGCTCCGGACCCCTGGGGCCATGTGGAAGTGGCAGTTCCACTATTGCAGGACTTTTAATGCATGACGGCGTTGTTTTGTCCCTCCATGCAACCCACCATGGGGAATGATATACATGCACGCAGTTTAACAGCACCCACTTTGGAAATAACGAACTACCTTACCCAGAAGGCAACTTACCAATGAAACTACAAAGACGGGATATTAAAGGTCAAGTTCAATCAGCTGTAAACGACGCGCATGGCCAGTGAGCAAGGGCGTGTTGCCCGAAACCGGTATCGCAATCTGTGTTGGGGGAATGAACACGTTGACTCCTGCTCCCTCAATAAATGAAAGGAGAAACTTCTACTTGTGTGGCGTCTCGCATTGGGCAACGTGGATTTTGCAAGCGGCGTGCGTAGCCGCTGAGACGCTCTGCCGCGATAATAGCGGACCACGACTCCGGACCCCAGGGGCCATGTGGAAGTGGCAGTTCCACTATTGCGGGACTTTTAATGCATGACGGCGTTGTTTTGTTCCTCCATGCAACCCACCAAGGGAAATGATATACATGCACACAGTTTAACAGCACACACTGTGGAAATAACGAACTACCTTACCCAGAAGGCAACTGACCAATGAAACTACAAAGACGGGATATTAAAGGTCAAGTTCAATCAGCTGTAAACGACGCGCATGGCCAGTGAGCAAGGGCGTGTTGCCCGAAACTGGTATGGCAAGCTGTGTTGGGGGAATGAACACGTTGACTCCTGCTCCCTCAATAAATGAAAGGAGAAACTTCTACTTCTGTGGCGTCTCGCATTGGGCAACTTGGATTTTGAAATTTGCAAGTGGCGTGCCTAGCCGCTGAGACGCTCTGCCGCGATAATAGCGGACCACGGCTCCGGGTCAGTGGGGCCATGTGGAAGTGGCAGTTCCACTATTGCGGGACTTTTAATGCATGACGGCGTTGTTTTGTTCCTCCATGCAACCCACCAAGGGGAATGATATACATGCACGCAGTTTCACAGCACCCGCTGTGGAAATAACGAACTACCTTACCCAGAAGGCAACTTACCAATGAAACTACAAAGACGGGATATTAAAGGTCAAGTTCAATCAGCTGTAAACGACACGCATGGCCAGTGAGCAAGGGCGTGTTGCCCGAAACCGGTATGGCAATCTGTGTTGGGGGAATGAACACGTTGACTCCTGCTCCCTCAATAAATGAAAGGCGAAACTTCTACTTGTGTGGCGTCTCGCATTGGGCAACTTGGATTTTGCAAGCGGCGTGCCTAGCCGCTGAGACGCTCTGCCGCGATAATAGCGGACCATGACTCCGGACCACTGGGGCCATGTGGAAGTGGCAGTTCCACTATTGCGGGACTTTTAATGCATGACGGCGTTGTTTTGTTCCTCCATGCAACCCACCAAGGGGAATGATATACATGCACACAGTTTAACAGCACCCACTGTGGAAATAACAAACTACCTTACCCAGAAGGCAACTTACCAATGAATTTACAAAGACGGGATATTAAAGGTCAAGTTCAATCAGCTGTAAACAACGCGCATGGCCAGTGAGCAAGGGCGTGTTGCCCGAAACCGGTATGGCAAGCTGTGTTGGGGGAATGAACACGTTGACTCCTGCTCCCTCAATAAATGAAAGGAGAAACTTCTACTTGTGTGGCGTCTCGCATTGGGCAACTTGGATTTTGGAATTTGCAAGTGGCGTGCCTATTCTCTGAGACGCTCTGCCGCGATAATAGCGGACCATGGCTCCGGACCTCTGGGGCCATGTGGAAGTGGCAGTTCCACTATTGCGGGAGTTTTATTGCATGACGGAGTTGTTTTGTTCCTCCATGCAACCCACCAAGGGGAATGATATACATGCACGCAGTTTAACAGCACCAACTGTGGAAATAACGAACTACCTTACCCAGAAGGCAACTTACCAATGAAACTACAAAGACGGGATATTAAAGGTCAAGTTCAATCGGCTGTAAACGACGCGCATAGCCAGTGAGCAAGGGCGTGTTGCCTGAAACCGGTATGGCAATCTGTGTTGGGGGAATGAACACGTTGACTTCTGCTCCCTCAATAAATTAAAGGAGAAACTTCTACTTGTGTGGCGTCTCGCATTGGGCAACTTGGATTTTGGAATTTGCAAGCGGCGTGCCTAGCCGCTGAGACGCTCTGCCGCAATAATAGCGGCACGGCTCCGGACCCCTGGGGCCATGTGGAAGTGGCAGTTCCACTATTGCGGGACTTTTAATGCATGACGGCGTTGTTTTGTTCCTCCATGCAACCCACCAAGGGGAATGATATACATGCACGCTGAACAGCACCCACTGTGGAAATAACGAACTACCTTACCCAGAAGGCAACTTACCGATGAAACTACAAAGACGGGATATTAAAGGTCAAGTTCAATCAGCTGTAAACGACGCGCATGGCCAGTGAGCAAGGGCGTGTTGCCCGAAACCGGTATGGCAATCTGTGTTGGGGGAATGAACACGTTGACTTCTGCTCCCTCAATAAATGAAAGGAGAAACTTCTACTTGTGTGGCGTCTCGCATTGGGCAACTTGGATTTTGGAATTTGCAAGCGGCGTGCCTAGCCGCTGAGACGCTCTGCCTCGATAATAGCCGACCAAGACTCCGGACCCCTGGGGCCATGTGGAAGTGGCAGTTCCACTATTGCGGGACTTTTAATGCATGACGGCGTTGTTTTGTTCCTCCATGCAACCCACCAAGGGGAATGATATACATGCACACAGTTTAACAGCACCCACTGTGGAAATAACGAACTACCTTACCCAGAAGGCAACTTACCAATGAAACTACAAAGATGGGATATTAAAGGTCAAGTTCAATCAGCTGTAAACAAAGCGCATGGCCAGTGAGCAAGGGCGTGTTGCCCGAAACCGGTGTGGCAAGCTGTGTTGGGGGAATGAACACGTTGACTCCTGCTCCCTCAATAAATGAAAGGAGAAACTTCTACTTGTGTGGCGTCTCGCATTGGGCAACTTGGATTTTGGAATTTGCAAGCGGCGTGCCTAGCCACTGAGATGCTCTGCCGCGATAATAGCGGACCACGGCTCCGGACCCCTGGGACCATGTGGAAGTGGCAGTTCCGCTATTGCGGGACTTTTAATGCATGACGGCGTTGTTTTGTTCCTCCATGCAACCCACCAAGGGGAATGATATACATGCACGCAGTTTAACAGCACCCACTGTGGAAATAACGAACTACCTTACCCAGAAGGCAACTTACCAATGAAACTACAAAGACGGGATATTAAAGGTCAAGTTCAATCAGCTGTAAACGACGCGCATGGCCAGTGAGCAAGGGCGTGTTGCCCGAAACCGGTATCGCAATCTGTGTTGGGGGAATGAATACGTTGACTCCTGCTCCCTCAATAAATGAAAGGAGAAACTTCTACTTGTGTGGCGTCTCGCATTGGGCAACTTGGATTTTGCAAGCGGCGTGTGTAGCCGCTGAGACGCTCTGCCGCGATAATAGCGGACCACGACTCCGGACCCCTGGGGCCATGTGGAAGTGGCAGTTCCAGTATTGCGGGACTTTTAATGCATGACGGCGTTGTTTTGTTCCTCCATGCAACCCACCAAGGGGAATGATATACATGCACACAGTTTAACAGCACCCACTGTGGAAATAACAAACTACCTTACCCAGAAGGCAACTTACCAATGAAACTACAAAGACGGGATATTAAAGGTCAAGTTCAATCAGCTTTAAACAACGCGCATGGCCAGTGAGAAAGGGCGTGTTGCCCGAAACCGGTATGGCAATCTGTGTTGGGGGAATGAACGCGTTCACTCCTGCTCCCTCAATAAATGAAAGGAGAAACTTCTACTTGTGTGGCGTCTCGCATTGGGCAACTTGGATTTTGCAAGCGGCGTGCCTAGCCGCTGAGACGCTCTGCCGCGATAATAGCGGACCATGGCTCCAGACCCCTGGGGCCATGTGGAAGTGACAGTTCCAATATTGCGGGACTTTTAATGCATGACAGCGTTGTTTTGTTCCTCCATGCAACCCACCAAGGGGAATGATATACATGCACACAGTTTAACAGCACCCACTGTGGAAATACCGAACTACCTTATCCAGAAGGCAACTTACCAATGAATTTACAAAGACGGGATATTAAAGGTCAAGTTCAATCAGCTGTAAACGACGCGCATGGCCAGTGAGCAAGGGCGTGTTGCCCGAAACCGGTATGGCAAGCTGTGTTGGGGGAATGAACACGTTGACTCCTGCTCCCTCAATAAATGAAAGGAGAAACTTCTACTTCTGTGGCGTCTCGCATTGGGCAACTTGGATTTTGGAATTTGCAAGTGGCGTGCCTAGCCGCTGAGACGCTCTGCCGCGATAATAGCGGACCACGGCTCCGGACCAGTGGGGCCATGTGGAAGTGGCAGTTCCACTATTGCGGGACTTTTAATGCATGACGGCGTTGTTTTGTTCCTCCATGCAACCCACCAAGGGGAATGATATACATGCACGCAGTTTCACAGCACCCACTGTGGAAATAACGAACGAACTTACCCAGAAGGCAACTTACCAATGAAACTACAAAGACGGGATATTAAAGGTCAAGTTCAATCAGCTGTAAACGACACGCATGGCCAGTGAGCAAGGGCGTGTTGCCCGAAACCGGTATGGCAATCTGTGTTGGGGTAATGAACACGTTGACTCCTGCTCCCTCAATAAATGAAATGCGAAACTTCAACTTGTGTGGCGTCTCGCATTGGGCAACTTGGATTTTGCAAGCGGCGTGCCTAGCCGCTGAGACGCTCTGCCGCCATAATAGCGGACCACGACTCCGGACCACTGGGGCCATGTGGAAGTGGCAGTTCCACTATTGCGGGACTTTTAATGCATGACGGCGTTGTTTTGTTCCTCCATGCAACCCACCAAGGGGAATGATATACATGCACACAGTTTAACAGTACCCACTGTGGAAATAACAAACTACCTTACCCAGAAGGCAACTTACCAATGAAACTACAAAGACGGGATATTAAAGGTCAAGTTCAATCAGCTGTAAACAACGCGCATGGCCAGTGAGCAAGGGCGTGTTGCCCGAAACCGGTATGGCAAGCTGTGTTGGGGGAATGAACACGTTGACTCCTGCTCCCTCAATAAATGAAAGGAGAAACTTCTACTTGTGTGGCGTCTCGCATTGGGCAACTTGGATTTTGGAATTTGCAAGCGGCGTTCCTAGCCTCTGAGACGCTCTGCCGCGATAATAGCGGACCATGGCTCCGGACCTCTGGGGCCATGTGGAAGTGGCAGTTCCACTATTGCGGGAGTTTTAATGCATGACGGCGTTGTTTTGTTCCTCCATGCAACCCACCAAGGGGAATGATATACATGCACGCAGTTTAACAGCACCCACTGTGGAAATAACGAACTACCTTACCCAGAAGGGAACTTACCAATGACACTACAAAGATGGGATATTAAAAGTCAAGTTCAATCAGCTGTAAACGACGCGCATGGCCAGTGAGCAAGGGCGTGTTGCCTGAAACCGGTATGGCAATCTGTGTTGGGGGAATGATCACGTTGACTCCTGCTCCCTCAATAAATGAAAGGAGAAACTTCTACTTGTGTGGCGTCTCGCATTGGGCAACTTGGATTTTGGAATTTGCAAGCGGCGTGCCTAGCCACTGAGACGCTTTGCCGCGATAATAGCGGACCGCGGCTCCGGACCCCTGGGGCCATGTGGTAGTGGCAGTTCCACTATTGCAGGACGTTTAATGCATGACGGCGTTGTTTTGTTCCTCCATGCAACCCACCAACTGGAATGATATACATGCACGCAGTTTAACAGCACCCACTGTGGAAATAACGAACTACCTTACCCAGAAGGCAACTTACCAATGAAACTACAAAGACGGGATATTAAAGGTCAAGTTCAATCAGCTGTAAACGACGCGCATGGCCAGTGAGCAAGGGCGTGTTGCCCAAAACCGGTATGGCAAGCTGTGTTGGGGGAATGAACACGTTGACTCCTGCTCCCTCAATAAATGAAAGGAGAAACTTCTACTTGTGTGGCGTCTCGCATTGGGCAACTTGGATTTTGGAATTTGCAAGCGGCGTGCCTAGCCGCTGAGACGCTCTGCCGCAATAATAGCGGACCACGGCTCCGGACCCCTGGGGCCATGTGGAAGTGGCAGTTCCACTATTGCAGGACTTTTAATGCATGACGGCGTTGTTTTGTTCCTCCATGCAATCCACCATGGGGAATGATATACATGCACGCAGTTTAACAGCATCCACTGTGGAAATAACGAACTACCTTACCCAGAAGGCAACTTACCAATGAAACTACAAAGATGGGATATTAAAGGTCAAGTTCAATCAGCTGTAAACGACGCGCATGGCCAGTGAGCAAGGGCGT
This sequence comes from Triturus cristatus, assembly GCF_964204655.1. Lineage (NCBI taxonomy): Eukaryota > Metazoa > Chordata > Amphibia > Caudata > Salamandridae > Triturus > Triturus cristatus. The sequence continues at coordinate 197,026,177 of NC_140579.1, forward strand.
GTTGCCCGAAACCGGTATCGCAATCTGTGTTGGGGGAATGAACACGTTGACTCCTGCTCCCTCAATAAATGAAAGGAGAAACTTCTACTTGTGTGGCGTCTCACATTGGGCAACTTGGATTTTGCAAGCGGCGTGCCTAGCCGCTGAGACGCTCTGCCGCGATAATAGCGGACCACGGCTCCGGACCCCTGGGGCCATGTGGAAGTGGCAGTTCCACTATTGCGGGACTTTTAATGCATGACGGCGTTGTTTTGTTCCTCCATGCAACCCACCAAGGGGAATGATATACATGAACACAGTTTAACAGCACCCACTGTGGAAATAACGAACTACCTTACCCAGAAGGCAACTTACCAATGAAACTACAAAGACGGGATATTAAAGGTCAAGTTCAATCAGCTGTAAACGACACGCATGGCCAGTGAGCAAGGGCGTGTTGCCCGAAACCGGTATGGCAATCTGTGTTGGGGGAATGAACACGTTGACTCCTGCTCCCTCAATAAATGAAAGGCGAAACTTCTACTTGTGTGGCGTCTCGCATTGGGCAACTTGGATTTTGCAAGCGGCGTGCCTAGCCGCTGAGACGCTCTGCCGCGATAATAGCGGACCATGACTCCGGACCACTGGGGCCATGTGGAAGTGGCAGTTCCACTATTGCGGGACTTTTAATGCATGACGGCATTGTTTTGTTCCTCCATGCAACCCACCAAGGGGAATGATATACATGCACACAGTTTAACAGCACCCACTGTGGAAATAACAAACTACCTTACCCAGAAGGCAACTTACCAATGAAACTACAAAGACGGGATATTAAAGGTCAAGTTCAATCAGCTGTAAACAACGCGCATGGCCAGTGAGCAAGGGCGTGTTGCCCGAAACCGGTATGGCAAGCTGTGTTGGGGGAATGAACACGTTGACTCCTGCTCCCTCAATAAATGAAAGGAGAAACTTCTACTTGTGTGGCGTCTCGCATTTGGCAACTTGGATTTTGGAATTTGCAAGTGGCGTGCCTAGCCTCTGAGACGCTCTGCCGCGATAATAGCGGACCATGGCTCCGGACCTCTGGGGCCATGTGGAAGTGGCAGTTCCACTATTGCGGGAGTTTTAATGCATGACGGAGTTGTTTTGTTCCTCCATGCAACCCACCAAGGGGAATGATATACATGCACGCAGTTTAACAGCACCCACTGTGGAAATAACGAACTACCTTAGCCAGAAGGCAACTTACCAATGAAACTACAAAGACGGGATATTAAAGGTCAAGTTCAATCGGCTGTAAACGACGCGCATAGCCAGTGAGCAAGGGCGTGTTGCCTGAAACCGGTATGGCAATCTGTGTTGGGGGAATGAACACGTTGACTTCTGCTCCCTTAATAAATGAAAGGAGAAACTTCTACTTGTGTGCCGTCTCGCATTGGGCAACTTGGATTTTGGAATTTGCAAGCGGCGTGCCTAGCCGCTGAGACGCTCTGCCGCAATAATAGCGGCACGGCTCCGGACCCCTGGGGCCATGTGGAAGTGGCAGTTCCACTATTGCGGGACTTTTAATGCATGACGGCGTTGTTTTGTTCCTCCATGCAACCCACCAAGGGGAATGATATACATGCACGCTGAACAGCACCCACTGTGGAAATAACGAACTACCTTACCCAGAAGGCAACTTACCAATGAAACTACAAAGACGGAATATTAAAGGTCAAGTTCAATCAGCTGTAAACGACGCGCATGGCCAGTGAGCAAGGGCGTGTTGCCCGAAACCGGTATGGCAATCTGTGTTGGGGGAATGAACACGTTGACTTCTGCTCCCTCAATAAATGAAAGGAGAAACTTCTACTTGTGTGGCGTCTCGCATTGGGCAACTTGGATTTTGGAATTTGCAAGCGGCGTGCCTAGCCGCTGAGACGGTCTGCCGCAATAATAGCGGCACGGCTCCGGACCCCTGGGGCCATGTGGAAGTGGCAGTTCCACTATTGCGGGACTTTTAATGCATGACGGCGTTGTTTTGTTCCTCCATGCAACCCACCAAGGGGAATGATATACATGCACGCAGAACAGCACCCACTGTGGAAATAACGAACTACCTTACCCAGAAGGCAACTTACCAATGAAACTACAAAGACGGGATATTGAAGGTCAAGTTCAATCAGCTGTAAACGACGCGCATGGCCAGTGAGCAAGGGCGTGTTGCCCGAAACCGGTATGGCAATCTGTGTTGGGGGAATGAACACGTTGACTCCTGCTCCCTCAATAAATGAAAGGAGAAACTTCTACTTGTGTGGCGTCTCGCATTGGGCAACTTGGATTTTGCAAGCGGCGTGCCTAGCCGCTGAGACGCTCTGCCGCGATAATAGCGGACCACGACTCCGGACCCCTGGGGCCATGTGGAAGTGGCAGTTCCACTATTGCGGGACTTTTAATGCATGACAGCGTTGTTTTGTTCCTCCATGCAACCCACCAAGGGGAATGATATACATGCACACAGTTTAACAGCACCCACTGTGGAAATACCGAACTACCTTATCCAGAAGGCAACTTACCAATGAATTTACAAAGACGGGATATTAAAGGTCAAGTTCAATCAGCTGTAAACAACGCGCATGGCCAGTGAGCAAGGGCGTGTTGCCCGAAACCGGTATGGCAATCTGTGTTGGGGGAATGAACACGTTGACTCCTGCTCCCTCAATAAATGAAAGGAGAAACTTCTACTTGTGTGGCGTCTCGCATTGGGCAACTTGGATTTTGCAAGCGGCGTGCCTAGCCGCTGAGACGCTCTGCCGCGATAATAGCGGACCACGACTCCGGACCCCTGGGGCCATGTGGAAGTGGCAGTTCCACTATTGCGGGACTTTTAATGCATGACAGCGTTGTTTTGTTCCTCCATGCAACCCACCAAGGGGAATGATATACATGCACACAGTTTAACAGCACCCACTGTGGAAATAACAAACTACCTTACCCAGAAGGCAACTTACCAATGAAACTACAAAGACGGGATATTAAAGGTCAATTTCAATCAGCTGTAAACAACGCGCATGGCCAGTGAGCAAGGGCGTGTTGCCCGAAACCGGTATGGCAAGCTGTGTTGGGGGAATGAACACGTTGACTCCTGCTCCCTCAATAAATGAAAGGAGAAACTTCTACTTGTGTGGCGTCTCGCATTGGGCAACTTGGATTTTGGAATTTGCAAGCGGCGTTCCTAGCCTCTGAGACGCTCTGCCGCGATAATAGCGGACCATGGCTCCGGACCTCTGGGGCCATGTGGAAGTGGCAGTTCCACTATTGCGGGAGTTTTAATGCATGACGGCGTTGTTTTGTTCCTCCATGCAACCCACCAAGGGGAATGATATACATGCACACAGTTTAACAGCACCCACTGTGGAAATAACAAACTACCTTACCCAGAAGGCAACTTACCAATGAATTTACAAAGACGGGATATTAAAGGTCAAGTTCAATCAGCTGTAAACAACGCGCATGGCCAGTGAGCAAGGGCGTGTTGCCCGAAACCGGTATGGCAAGCTGTGTTGGGGGAATGAACACGTTGACTCCTGCTCCCTCAATAAATGAAAGGAGAAACTTCTACTTGTGTGGCGTCTCGCATTGGGCAACTTGGATTTTGGAATTTGCAAGTGGCGTGCCTATTCTCTGAGACGCTCTGCCGCGATAATAGCGGACCATGGCTCCGGACCTCTGGGGCCATGTGGAAGTGGCAGTTCCACTATTGCGGGAGTTTTATTGCATGACGGAGTTGTTTTGTTCCTCCATGCAACCCACCAAGGGGAATGATATACATGCACGCAGTTTAACAGCACCAACTGTGGAAATAACGAACTACCTTACCCAGAAGGCAACTTACCAATGAAACTACAAAGACGGGATATTAAAGGTCAAGTTCAATCGGCTGTAAACGACGCGCATAGCCAGTGAGCAAGGGCGTGTTGCCTGAAACCGGTATGGCAATCTGTGTTGGGGGAATGAACACGTTGACTTCTGCTCCCTCAATAAATAAAGGAGAAACTTCTACTTGTGTGGCGTCTCGCATTGGGCAACTTGGATTTTGGAATTTGCAAGCGGCGTGCCTAGCCGCTGAGACGCTCTGCCGCAATAATAGCGGCACGGCTCCGGACCCCTGGGGCCATGTGGAAGTGGCAGTTCCACTATTGCGGGACTTTTAATGCATGACGGCGTTGTTTTGTTCCTCCATGCAACCCACCAAGGGGAATGATATACATGCACACAGTTTAACAGCACCCACTGTGGAAATAACGAACTACCTTACCCAGAAGGCAACTTACCAATGAAACTACAAAGACGGGATATTAAAGGTCAAGTTCAATCAGCTTTAAACAACACGCATGGCCAGTGAGAAAGGGCGTGTTGCCCGAAACCGGTATGGCAATCTGTGTTGGGGGAATGAACACGTTCACTCCTGCTCCTTCAATAAATGAAAGGAGAAACTTCTACTTGTGTGGCGTCTCGCATTGGGCAACTTGGATTTTGCAAGCGGCGTGCCTAGCCGCTGAGACGCTCTGCCGCGATAATAGCGGACCATGGCTCCGGACCCCTGGGGCCATGTGGAAGTGGCAGTTCCACTATTGCGGGACTTTTAATGCATGACGGCGTTGTTTTGTTCCTCCATGCAACCCACCAAGGGGAATGATATACATGCACACAGTTTAACAGCACCCGCTGTGGAAATAACGAACTACCTTACCCAGAAGGCAACTTACCAATGAATTTACAAAGACGGGATATTAAAGGTCAAGTTCAATCAGATGTAAACGACGCGCATGGCCAGTGAGCAAGGGCGTGTTGCCCGAAACCGGTATGGCAATCTGTGTTGGGGGAATGAACACGTTGACTTCTGCTCCCTCAATAAATTAAAGGAGAAACTTCTACTTGTGTGGCGTCTCGCATTGGGCAACTTGGATTTTGGAATTTGCAAGCGGCGTGCCTAGCCGCTGAGACGCTCTGCCTCGATAATAGCCGACCAAGACTCCGGACCCCTGGGGCCATGTGGAAGTGGCAGTTCCTCTATTGCGGGACTTTTAATGCATGACGGCGTTGTTTTGTTCCTCCATGCAACCCACCAAGGGGAATGATATACATGCACACAGTTTAACAGCACCCACTGTGGAAATAACGAACTACCTTACCCAGAAGGCAACTTACCAATGAAACTACAAAGATGGGATATTAAAGGTCAAGTTCAATCAGCTGTAAACAAAGCGCATGGCCAGTGAGCAAGGGCGTGTTGCCCGAAACCGGTGTGGCAAGCTGTGTTGGGGGAATGAACACGTTGACTCCTGCTCCCTCAATAAATGAAAGGAGAAACTTCTACTTGTGTGGCGTCTCGCATTGGGCAACTTGGATTTTGGAATTTGCAAGCGGCGTGCCTAGCCACTGAGATGCTCTGCCGCGATAATAGCGGACCACGGCTCCGGACCCCTGGGACCATGTGGAAGTGGCAGTTCCGCTATTGCGGGACTTTTAATGCATGACGGCGTTGTTTTGTTCCTCCATGCAACCCACCAAGGGGAATGATATACATGCACGCAGTTTAACAGCACCCACTGTGGAAATAACGAACTACCTTACCCAGAAGGCAACTTACCAATGAAACTACAAAGACGGGATATTAAAGGTCAAGTTCAATCAGCTGTAAACGACGCGCATGGCCAGTGAGCAAGGGCGTGTTGCCCGAAACCGGTATCGCAATCTGTGTTGGGGGAATGAATACGTTGACTCCTGCTCCCTCAATAAATGAAAGGAGAAACTTCTACTTGTGTGGCGTCTCGCATTGGGCAACTTGGATTTTGCAAGCGGCGTGTGTAGCCGCTGAGACGCTCTGCCGCGATAATAGCGGACCACGACTCCGGACCCCTGGGGCCATGTGGAAGTGGCAGTTCCAGTATTGCGGGACTTTTAATGCATGACGGCGTTGTTTTGTTCCTCCATGCAACCCACCAAGGGGAATGATATACATGCACACAGTTTAACAGCACCCACTGTGGAAATAACAAACTACCTTACCCAGAAGGCAACTTACCAATGAAACTACAAAGACGGGATATTAAAGGTCAAGTTCAATCAGCTTTAAACAACGCGCATGGCCAGTGAGAAAGGGCGTGTTGCCCGAAACCGGTATGGCAATCTGTGTTGGGGGAATGAACGCGTTCACTCCTGCTCCCTCAATAAATGAAAGGAGAAACTTCTACTTGTGTGGCGTCTCGCATTGAGCAACTTGGATTTTGCAAGCGGCGTGCCTAGCCGCTGAGACGCTCTGCCGCGATAATAGCGGACCATGGCTCCAGACCCCTGGGGCCATGTGGAAGTGACAGTTCCAATATTGCGGGACTTTTAATGCATGACAGCGTTGTTTTGTTCCTCCATGCAACCCACCAAGGGGAATGATATACATGCACACAGTTTAACAGCACCCACTGTGGAAATACCGAACTACCTTATCCAGAAGGCAACTTACCAATGAATTTACAAAGACGGGATATTAAAGGTCAAGTTCAATCAGCTGTAAACGACGCGCATGGCCAGTGAGCAAGGGCGTGTTGCCCGAAACCGGTATGGCAAGCTGTGTTGGGGGAATGAACACGTTGACTCCTGCTCCCTCAATAAATGAAAGGAGAAACTTCTACTTCTGTGGCGTCTCGCATTGGGCAACTTGGATTTTGGAATTTGCAAGTGGCGTGCCTAGCCGCTGAGACGCTCTGCCGCGATAATAGCGGACCACGGCTCCGGACCAGTGGGGCCATGTGGAAGTGGCAGTTCCACTATTGCGGGACTTTTAATGCATGACGGCGTTGTTTTGTTCCTCCATGCAACCCACCAAGGGGAATGATATACATGCACGCAGTTTCACAGCACCCACTGTGGAAATAACGAACTAACTTACCCAGAAGGCAACTTACCAATGAAACTACAAAGACGGGATATTAAAGGTCAAGTTCAATCAGCTGTAAACGACACGCATGGCCAGTGAGCAAGGGCGTGTTGCCCGAAACCGGTATGGCAATCTGTGTTGGGGTAATGAACACGTTGACTCCTGCTCCCTCAATAAATGAAATGCGAAACTTCAACTTGTGTGGCGTCTCGCATTGGGCAACTTGGATTTTGCAAGCGGCGTGCCTAGCCGCTGAGACGCTCTGCCGCCATAATAGCGGACCACGACTCCGGACCACTGGGGCCATGTGGAAGTGGCAGTTCCACTATTGCGGGACTTTTAATGCATGACGGCGTTGTTTTGTTCCTCCATGCAACCCACCAAGGGGAATGATATACATGCACACAGTTTAACAGTACCCACTGTGGAAATAACAAACTACCTTACCCAGAAGGCAACTTACCAATGAAACTACAAAGACGGGATATTAAAGGTCAAGTTCAATCAGCTGTAAACAACGCGCATGGCCAGTGAGCAAGGGCGTGTTGCCCGAAACCGGTATGGCAAGCTGTGTTGGGGGAATGAACACGTTGACTCCTGCTCCCTCAATAAATGAAAGGAGAAACTTCTACTTGTGTGGCGTCTCGCATTGGGCAACTTGGATTTTGGAATTTGCAAGCGGCGTTCCTAGCCTCTGAGACGCTCTGCCGCGATAATAGCGGACCATGGCTCCGGACCTCTGGGGCCATGTGGAAGTGGCAGTTCCACTATTGCGGGAGTTTTAATGCATGACGGCGTTGTTTTGTTCCTCCATGCAACCCTCCAAGGGGAATGATATACATGCACGCAGTTTAACAGCACCCACTGTGGAAATAACGAACTACCTTACCCAGAAGGGAACTTACCAATGACACTACAAAGATGGGATATTAAAAGTCAAGTTCAATCAGCTGTAAACGACGCGCATGGCCAGTGAGCAAGGGCGTGTTGCCTGAAACCGGTATGGCAATCTGTGTTGGGGGAATGATCACGTTGACTCCTGCTCCCTCAATAAATGAAAGGAGAAACTTCTACTTGTGTGGCGTCTCGCATTGGGCAACTTGGATTTTGGAATTTGCAAGCGGCGTGCCTAGCCACTGAGACGCTTTGCCGCGATAATAGCGGACCGCGGCTCCGGACCCCTGGGGCCATGTGGTAGTGGCAGTTCCACTATTGCGGGACGTTTAATGCATGACGGCGTTGTTTTGTTCCTCCATGCAACCCACCAACTGGAATGATATACATGCACGCAGTTTAACAGCACCCACTGTGGAAATAACGAACTACCTTACCCAGAAGGCAACTTACCAATGAAACTACAAAGACGGGATATTAAAGGTCAAGTTCAATCAGCTGTAAACGACGCGCATGGCCAGTGAGCAAGGGCGTGTTGCCCAAAACCGGTATGGCAAGCTGTGTTGGGGGAATGAACACGTTGACTCCTGCTCCCTCAATAAATGAAAGGAGAAACTTCTACTTGTGTGGCGTCTCGCATTGGGCAACTTGGATTTTGGAATTTGCAAGCGGCGTGCCTAGCCGCTGAGACGCTCTGCCGCAATAATAGCGGACCACGGCTCCGGACCCCTGGGGCCATGTGGAAGTGGCAGTTCCACTATTGCAGGACTTTTAATGCATGACGGCGTTGTTTTGTTCCTCCATGCAATCCACCATGGGGAATGATATACATGCACGCAGTTTAACAGCATCCACTGTGGAAATAACGAACTACCTTACCCAGAAGGCAACTTACCAATGAAACTACAAAGATGGGATATTAAAGGTCAAGTTCAATCAGCTGTAAACGACGCGCATGGCCAGTGAGCAAGGGCGTGTTGCCCGAAACCGGTATCGCAATCTGTGTTGGGGGAATGAACACGTTGACTCCTGCTCCCTCAATAAATGAAAGGAGAAACTTCTACTTGTGTGGCGTCTCACATTGGGCAACTTGGATTTTGCAAGCGGCGTGCCTAGCCGCTGAGACGCTCTGCCGCGATAATAGCGGACCACGGCTCCGGACCCCTGGGGCCATGTGGAAGTGGCAGTTCCACTATTGCGGGACTTTTAATGCATGACGGCGTTGTTTTGTTCCTCCATGCAACCCACCAAGGGGAATGATATACATGAACACAGTTTAACAGCACCCACTGTGGAAATAACGAACTACCTTACCCAGAAGGCAACTTACCAATGAAACTACAAAGACGGGATATTAAAGGTCAAGTTCAATCAGCTGTAAACGACACGCATGGCCAGTGAGCAAGGGCGTGTTGCCCGAAACCGGTATGGCAATCTGTGTTGGGGGAATGAACACGTTGACTCCTGCTCCCTCAATAAATGAAAGGCGAAACTTCTACTTGTGTGGCGTCTCGCATTGGGCAACTTGGATTTTGCAAGCGGCGTGCCTAGCCGCTGAGACGCTCTGCCGCGATAATAGCGGACCATGACTCCGGACCACTGGGGCCATGTGGAAGTGGCAGTTCCACTATTGCGGGACTTTTAATGCATGACGGCATTGTTTTGTTCCTCCATGCAACCCACCAAGGGGAATGATATACATGCACACAGTTTAACAGCACCCACTGTGGAAATAACAAACTACCTTACCCAGAAGGCAACTTACCAATGAAACTACAAAGACGGGATATTAAAGGTCAAGTTCAATCAGCTGTAAACAACGCGCATGGCCAGTGAGCAAGGGCGTGTTGCCCGAAACCGGTATGGCAAGCTGTGTTGGGGGAATGAACACGTTGACTCCTGCTCCCTCAATAAATGAAAGGAGAAACTTCTACTTGTGTGGCGTCTCGCATTTGGCAACTTGGATTTTGGAATTTGCAAGTGGCGTGCCTAGCCTCTGAGACGCTCTGCCGCGATAATAGCGGACCATGGCTCCGGACCTCTGGGGCCATGTGGAAGTGGCAGTTCCACTATTGCGGGAGTTTTAATGCATGACGGAGTTGTTTTGTTCCTCCATGCAACCCACCAAGGGGAATGATATACATGCACGCAGTTTAACAGCACCCACTGTGGAAATAACGAACTACCTTAGCCAGAAGGCAACTTACCAATGAAACTACAAAGACGGGATATTAAAGGTCAAGTTCAATCGGCTGTAAACGACGCGCATAGCCAGTGAGCAAGGGCGTGTTGCCTGAAACCGGTATGGCAATCTGTGTTGGGGGAATGAACACGTTGACTTCTGCTCCCTTAATAAATGAAAGGAGAAACTTCTACTTGTGTGCCGTCTCGCATTGGGCAACTTGGATTTTGGAATTTGCAAGCGGCGTGCCTAGCCGCTGAGACGCTCTGCCGCAATAATAGCGGCACGGCTCCGGACCCCTGGGGCCATGTGGAAGTGGCAGTTCCACTATTGCGGGACTTTTAATGCATGACGGCGTTGTTTTGTTCCTCCATGCAACCCACCAAGGGGAATGATATACATGCACGCTGAACAGCACCCACTGTGGAAATAACGAACTACCTTACCCAGAAGGCAACTTACCAATGAAACTACAAAGACGGAATATTAAAGGTCAAGTTCAATCAGCTGTAAACGACGCGCATGGCCAGTGAGCAAGGGCGTGTTGCCCGAAACCGGTATGGCAATCTGTGTTGGGGGAATGAACACGTTGACTTCTGCTCCCTCAATAAATGAAAGGAGAAACTTCTACTTGTGTGGCGTCTCGCATTGGGCAACTTGGATTTTGGAATTTGCAAGCGGCGTGCCTAGCCGCTGAGACGGTCTGCCGCAATAATAGCGGCACGGCTCCGGACCCCTGGGGCCATGTGGAAGTGGCAGTTCCACTATTGCGGGACTTTTAATGCATGACGGCGTTGTTTTGTTCCTCCATGCAACCCACCAAGGGGAATGATATACATGCACGCAGAACAGCACCCACTGTGGAAATAACGAACTACCTTACCCAGAAGGCAACTTACCAATGAAACTACAAAGACGGGATATTGAAGGTCAAGTTCAATCAGCTGTAAACGACGCGCATGGCCAGTGAGCAAGGGCGTGTTGCCCGAAACCGGTATGGCAATCTGTGTTGGGGGAATGAACACGTTGACTCCTGCTCCCTCAATAAATGAAAGGAGAAACTTCTACTTGTGTGGCGTCTCGCATTGGGCAACTTGGATTTTGCAAGCGGCGTGCCTAGCCGCTGAGACGCTCTGCCGCGATAATAGCGGACCACGACTCCGGACCCCTGGGGCCATGTGGAAGTGGCAGTTCCACTATTGCGGGACTTTTAATGCATGACAGCGTTGTTTTGTTCCTCCATGCAACCCACCAAGGGGAATGATATACATGCACACAGTTTAACAGCACCCACTGTGGAAATACCGAACTACCTTATCCAGAAGGCAACTTACCAATGAATTTACAAAGACGGGATATTAAAGGTCAAGTTCAATCAGCTGTAAACAACGCGCATGGCCAGTGAGCAAGGGCGTGTTGCCCGAAACCGGTATGGCAATCTGTGTTGGGGGAATGAACACGTTGACTCCTGCTCCCTCAATAAATGAAAGGAGAAACTTCTACTTGTGTGGCGTCTCGCATTGGGCAACTTGGATTTTGCAAGCGGCGTGCCTAGCCGCTGAGACGCTCTGCCGCGATAATAGCGGACCACGACTCCGGACCCCTGGGGCCATGTGGAAGTGGCAGTTCCACTATTGCGGGACTTTTAATGCATGACAGCGTTGTTTTGTTCCTCCATGCAACCCACCAAGGGGAATGATATACATGCACACAGTTTAACAGCACCCACTGTGGAAATAACAAACTACCTTACCCAGAAGGCAACTTACCAATGAAACTACAAAGACGGGATATTAAAGGTCAAGTTCAATCAGCTGTAAACAACGCGCATGGCCAGTGAGCAAGGGCGTGTTGCCCGAAACCGGTATGGCAAGCTGTGTTGGGGGAATGAACACGTTGACTCCTGCTCCCTCAATAAATGAAAGGAGAAACTTCTACTTGTGTGGCGTCTCGCATTTGGCAACTTGGATTTTGGAATTTGCAAGTGGCGTGCCTAGCCTCTGAGACGCTCTGCCGCGATAATAGCGGACCATGGCTCCGGACCTCTGGGGCCATGTGGAAGTGGCAGTTCCACTATTGCGGGAGTTTTAATGCATGACGGAGTTGTTTTGTTCCTCCATGCAACCCACCAAGGGGAATGATATACATGCACGCAGTTTAACAGCACCCACTGTGGAAATAACGAACTACCTTAGCCAGAAGGCAACTTACCAATGAAACTACAAAGACGGGATATTAAAGGTCAAGTTCAATCGGCTGTAAACGACGCGCATAGCCAGTGAGCAAGGGCGTGTTGCCTGAAACCGGTATGGCAATCTGTGTTGGGGGAATGAACACGTTGACTTCTGCTCCCTTAATAAATGAAAGGAGAAACTTCTACTTGTGTGCCGTCTCGCATTGGGCAACTTGGATTTTGGAATTTGCAAGCGGCGTGCCTAGCCGCTGAGACGCTCTGCCGCAATAATAGCGGCACGGCTCCGGACCCCTGGGGCCATGTGGAAGTGGCAGTTCCACTATTGCGGGACTTTTAATGCATGACGGCGTTGTTTTGTTCCTCCATGCAACCCACCAAGGGGAATGATATACATGCACGCTGAACAGCACCCACTGTGGAAATAACGAACTACCTTACCCAGAAGGCAACTTACCAATGAAACTACAAAGACGGAATATTAAAGGTCAAGTTCAATCAGCTGTAAACGACGCGCATGGCCAGTGAGCAAGGGCGTGTTGCCCGAAACCGGTATGGCAATCTGTGTTGGGGGAATGAACACGTTGACTTCTGCTCCCTCAATAAATGAAAGGAGAAACTTCTACTTGTGTGGCGTCTCGCATTGGGCAACTTGGATTTTGGAATTTGCAAGCGGCGTGCCTAGCCGCTGAGACGGTCTGCCGCAATAATAGCGGCACGGCTCCGGACCCCTGGGGCCATGTGGAAGTGGCAGTTCCACTATTGCGGGACTTTTAATGCATGACGGCGTTGTTTTGTTCCTCCATGCAACCCACCAAGGGGAATGATATACATGCACGCAGAACAGCACCCACTGTGGAAATAACGAACTACCTTACCCAGAAGGCAACTTACCAATGAAACTACAAAGACGGGATATTGAAGGTCAAGTTCAATCAGCTGTAAACGGCGCGCATGGCCAGTGAGCAAGGGCGTGTTGCCCGAAACCGGTATGGCAATCTGTGTTGGGGGAATGAACACGTTGACTCCTGCTCCCTCAATAAATGAAAGGAGAAACTTCTACTTGTGTGGCGTCTCGCATTGGGCAACTTGGATTTTGCAAGCGGCGTGCCTAGCCGCTGAGACGCTCTGCCGCGATAATAGCGGACCACGACTCCGGACCCCTGGGGCCATGTGGAAGTGGCAGTTCCACTATTGCGGGACTTTTAATGCATGACAGCGTTGTTTTGTTCCTCCATGCAACCAACCAAGGGGAATGATATACATGCACACAGTTTAACAGCACCCACTGTGGAAATACCGAACTACCTTATCCAGAAGGCAACTTACCAATGAATTTACAAAGACGGGATATTAAAGGTCAAGTTCAATCAGCTGTAAACGACGCGCATGGCCAGTGAGCAAGGGCGTGTTGCCCGAAACCGGTATGGCAAGCTGTGTTGGGGGAATGAACACGTTGACTCCTGCTCCCTCAATAAATGAAAGGAGAAACTTCTACTTCTGTGGCGTCTCGCATTGGGCAACTTGGATTTTGGAATTTGCAAGTGGCGTGCCTAGCCGCTGAGACGCTCTGCCGCGATAATAGCGGACCACGGCTCCGGACCAGTGGGGCCATGTGGAAGTGGCAGTTCCACTATTGCGGGACTTTTAATGCATGACGGCGTTGTTTTGTTCCTCCATGCAACCCACCAAGGGGAATGATATACATGCACGCAGTTTCACAGCACCCACTGTGGAAATAACGAACTAACTTACCCAGAAGGCAACTTACCAATGAAACTACAAAGACGGGATATTAAAGGTCAAGTTCAATCAGCTGTAAACGACACGCATGGCCAGTGAGCAAGGGCGTGTTGCCTGAAACCGGTATGGCAATCTGTGTTGGGGTAATGAACACGTTGACTCCTGCTCCCTCAATAAATGAAATGCGAAACTTCAACTTGTGTGGCGTCTCGCATTGGGCAACTTGGATTTTGCAAGCGGCGTGCCTAGCCGCTGAGACGCTCTGCTGCCATAATAGCGGACCACGAATCCGGACCACTGGGGCCATGTGGAAGTGGCAGTTCCACTATTGCGGGACTTTTAATGCATGACGGCGTTGTTTTGTTCCTCCATGCAACCCACCAAGGGGAATGATATACATGCACACAGTTTAACAGTACCCACTGTGGAAATAACAAACTACCTTACCCAGAAGGCAACTTACCAATGAAACTACAAAGACGGGATATTAAAGGTCAAGTTCAATCAGCTGTAAACAACGCGCATGGCCAGTGAGCAAGGGCGTGTTGCCCGAAACCGGTATGGCAAGCTGTGTTGGGGGAATGAACACGTTGACTCCTGCTCCCTCAATAAATGAAAGGAGAAACTTCTACTTGTGAGGCGTCTCGCATTGGGCAACTTGGATTTTGGAATTTGCAAGTGGCGTGCCTAGCCTCTGAGACGCTCTGCCGCGATAATAGCGGACCATGGCTCCGGACCTCTTGGGCCATGTGGAAGTGGCAGTTCCACTAATGCGGGAGTTTTAATGCATGACGGCGTTGTTTTGTTCCTCCATGCAACCCACCAAGGGGAATGATATACATGCACGCAGTTTAACAGCACCCACTGTGGAAATAACGAACTACCTTACCCAGAAGGGAACTTACCAATGACACTACAAAGATGGGATATTAAAAGTCAAGTTCAATCAGCTGTAAACGACGCGCATGGCCAGTGAGCAAGGGCGTGTTGCCTGAAACCGGTATGGCAATCTGTGTTGGGGGAATGATCACGTTGACTCCTGCTCCCTCAATAAATGAAAGGAGAAACTTCTACTTGTGTGGCGTCTCGCATTGGGCAACTTGGATTTTGGAATTTGCAAGCGGCGTGCCTAGCCACTGAGACGCTTTGCCGCGATAATAGCGGACCACGGCTCCGGACCCCTGGGGCCATGTGGTAGTGGCAGTTCCACTATTGCGGGACATTTAATGCATGACGGCGTTGTTTTGTTCCTCCATGCAACCCACCAACTGGAATGATATACATGCACGCAGTTTAACAGCACCCACTGTGGAAATAACGAACTACCTTACCCAGAAGGCAACTTACCAATGAAACTACAAAGACGGGATATTAAAGGTCAAGTTCAATCAGCTGTAAACGACGCGCATGGCCAGTGAGCAAGGGCGTGTTGCCCAAAACCGGTATGGCAAGCTGTGTTGGGGGAATGAACACGTTGACTCCTGCTCCCTCAATAAATGAAAGGAGAAACTTCTACTTGTGTGGCGTCTCGCATTGGGCAACTTGGATTTTGCAAGCGGCGTGCCTAGCCGCTGAGACGCTCTGCCGCGATAATAGCGGACCACGACTCCGGACCCCTGGGGCCATGTGGAAGTGGCAGTTCCACTATTGCGGGAGTTTTAATGCATGACAGCGTTGTTTTGTTCCTCCATGCAACCCACCAAGGGGAATGATATACATGCACACAGTTTAACAGCACCCACTGTGGAAATACCGAACTACCTTATCCAGAAGGCAACTTACCAATGAATTTACAAAGACGGGATATTAAAGGTCAAGTTCAATCAGCTGTAAACAACGCGCATGGCCAGTGAGCAAGGGCGTGTTGCCCGAAACCGGTATGGCAATCTGTGTTGGGGGAATGAACACGTTGACTCCTGCTCCCTCAATAAATGAAAGGAGAAACTTCTACTTGTGTGGCGTCTCGCATTGGGCAACTTGGATTTTGCAAGCGGCGTGCCTAGCCGCTGAGACGCTCTGCCGCGATAATAGCGGACCACGACTCCGGACCCCTGGGGCCATGTGGAAGTGGCAGTTCCACTATTGCGGGACTTTTAATGCATGACAGCGTTGTTTTGTTCCTCCATGCAACCCACCAAGGGGAATGATATACATGCACACAGTTTAACAGCACCCACTGTGGAAATAACAAACTACCTTACCCAGAAGGCAACTTACCAATGAAACTACAAAGACGGGATATTAAAGGTCAAGTTCAATCAGCTGTAAACAACGCGCATGGCCAGTGAGCAAGGGCGTGTTGCCCGAAACCGGTATGGCAAGCTGTGTTGGGGGAATGAACACGTTGACTCCTGCTCCCTCAATAAATGAAAGGAGAAACTTCTACTTGTGTGGCGTCTCGCATTTGGCAACTTGGATTTTGGAATTTGCAAGTGGCGTGCCTAGCCTCTGAGACGCTCTGCCGCGATAATAGCGGACCATGGCTCCGGACCTCTGGGGCCATGTGGAAGTGGCAGTTCCACTATTGCGGGAGTTTTAATGCATGACGGAGTTGTTTTGTTCCTCCATGCAACCCACCAAGGGGAATGATATACATGCACGCAGTTTAACAGCACCCACTGTGGAAATAACGAACTACCTTAGCCAGAAGGCAACTTACCAATGAAACTACAAAGACGGGATATTAAAGGTCAAGTTCAATCGGCTGTAAACGACGCGCATAGCCAGTGAGCAAGGGCGTGTTGCCTGAAACCGGTATGGCAATCTGTGTTGGGGGAATGAACACGTTGACTTCTGCTCCCTTAATAAATGAAAGGAGAAACTTCTACTTGTGTGCCGTCTCGCATTGGGCAACTTGGATTTTGGAATTTGCAAGCGGCGTGCCTAGCCGCTGAGACGCTCTGCCGCAATAATAGCGGCACGGCTCCGGACCCCTGGGGCCATGTGGAAGTGGCAGTTCCACTATTGCGGGACTTTTAATGCATGACGGCGTTGTTTTGTTCCTCCATGCAACCCACCAAGGGGAATGATATACATGCACGCTGAACAGCACCCACTGTGGAAATAACGAACTACCTTACCCAGAAGGCAACTTACCAATGAAACTACAAAGACGGAATATTAAAGGTCAAGTTCAATCAGCTGTAAACGACGCGCATGGCCAGTGAGCAAGGGCGTGTTGCCCGAAACCGGTATGGCAATCTGTGTTGGGGGAATGAACACGTTGACTTCTGCTCCCTCAATAAATGAAAGGAGAAACTTCTACTTGTGTGGCGTCTCGCATTGGGCAACTTGGATTTTGGAATTTGCAAGCGGCGTGCCTAGCCGCTGAGACGGTCTGCCGCAATAATAGCGGCACGGCTCCGGACCCCTGGGGCCATGTGGAAGTGGCAGTTCCACTATTGCGGGACTTTTAATGCATGACGGCGTTGTTTTGTTCCTCCATGCAACCCACCAAGGGGAATGATATACATGCACGCAGAACAGCACCCACTGTGGAAATAACGAACTACCTTACCCAGAAGGCAACTTACCAATGAAACTACAAAGACGGGATATTAAAGGTCAAGTTCAATCAGCTGTAAACGATGCGCATGGCCAGTGAGCAAGGGCGTGTTGCCTGAAACCGGTATGGCAATCTGTGTTGGGGGAATGAACACGTTGACTCCTGCTCCCTCAATAAATGAAAGGAGAAACTTCTACTTGTGTGGCGTCTCGCATTGGGCAACTTGGATTTTGGAATTTGCAAGCGGCGTGCCTAGCCACTGAGACGCTTTGCCGCGATAATAGCGGACCACGGCTCCGGACCCCTGGGGCCATGTGGTAGTGGCAGTTCCACTATTGCGGGACGTTTAATGCATGATGGCGTTGTTTTGTTCCTCCATGCAACCCACCAAGGGGAATGATATACATGCAAGCAGTTTAACAGCACCCACTGTGGAAATAACAAACTACCTTACCCAGAAGGCAACTTACCAATGAAACTACAAAGACGGGATATTAAAGGTCAAGTTCAATCAGCTGTAAACCACGCGCATGGCCAGTGAGCAAGGGCGTGTTGTCCGAAACCGGTATCGCAATCTGTGTTGGGGGAATGAACACGTTGACTCCTGCTCCCTCAATAAATGAAAGGAGAAACTTCTACTTGTGTGGCGTCTCGCATTTTGCAACTTGGATTTTGGAATTTGCAAGCGGCGTGCCTAGCCGCTGAGAGGCTCTGCCGCGATAATAGCAGACCACGGCTCCGGACCCCTGGGGCCATGTGGAAGTGGCAGTTCCACTATTGCGGGACTTTTAATGCAGGACGGCGTTGTTTTGTTCCTCCATGCAACCCACCAACTGGAATGATATACATGCACGCAGTTTAACAGCACCCACTGTGGAAATAACGAACTACCTTACCCAGAAGGCAACTTACCAATGAAACTACAAAGACGGGATATTAAAGGTCAAGTTCAATCAGCTGTAAACGGCGCGCATGGCCAGTGAGCAAGGGCGTGTTGCCCGAAACCGGTATGGCAATCTGTGTTGGGGGAATGAACACGTTGACTCCTGCTCCCTCAATAAATGAAAGGAGAAACTTCTACTTGTGTGGCGTCTCGCATTGGGCAACTTGGATTTTGCAAGCGGCGTGCCTAGCCGCTGAGACGCTCTGCCGCGATAATAGCGGACCACGACTCCGGACCCCTGGGGCCATGTGGAAGTGGCAGTTCCACTATTGCGGGACTTTTAATGCATGACAGCGTTGTTTTGTTCCTCCATGCAACCCACCAAGGGGAATGATATACATGCACACAGTTTAACAGCACCCACTGTGGAAATACCGAACTACCTTATCCAGAAGGCAACTTACCAATGAATTTACAAAGACGGGATATTAAAGGTCAAGTTCAATCAGCTGTAAACGACGCGCATGGCCAGTGAGCAAGGGCGTGTTGCCCGAAACCGGTATGGCAAGCTGTGTTGGGGGAATGAACACGTTGACTCCTGCTCCCTCAATAAATGAAAGGAGAAACTTCTACTTCTGTGGCGTCTCGCATTGGGCAACTTGGATTTTGGAATTTGCAAGTGGCGTGCCTAGCCGCTGAGACGCTCTGCCGCGATAATAGCGGACCACGGCTCCGGACCAGTGGGGCCATGTGGAAGTGGCAGTTCCACTATTGCGGGACTTTTAATGCATGACGGCGTTGTTTTGTTCCTCCATGCAACCCACCAAGGGGAATGATATACATGCACGCAGTTTCACAGCACCCACTGTGGAAATAACGAACTAACTTACCCAGAAGGCAACTTACCAATGAAACTACAAAGACGGGATATTAAAGGTCAAGTTCAATCAGCTGTAAACAACGCGCATGGCCAGTGAGCAAGGGCGTGTTGCCCGAAACCGGTATGGCAAGCTGTGTTGGGGGAATGAACACGTTGACTCCTGCTCCCTCAATAAATGAAAGGAGAAACTTCTACTTGTGTGGCGTCTCGCATTTGGCAACTTGGATTTTGGAATTTGCAAGTGGCGTGCCTAGCCTCTGAGACGCTCTGCCGCGATAATAGCGGACCATGGCTCCGGACCTCTGGGGCCATGTGGAAGTGGCAGTTCCACTATTGCGGGAGTTTTAATGCATGACGGAGTTGTTTTGTTCCTCCATGCAACCCACCAAGGGGAATGATATACATGCACGCAGTTTAACAGCACCCACTGTGGAAATAACGAACTACCTTAGCCAGAAGGCAACTTACCAATGAAACTACAAAGACGGGATATTAAAGGTCAAGTTCAATCGGCTGTAAACGACGCGCATAGCCAGTGAGCAAGGGCGTGTTGCCTGAAACCGGTATGGCAATCTGTGTTGGGGGAATGAACACGTTGACTTCTGCTCCCTTAATAAATGAAAGGAGAAACTTCTACTTGTGTGCCGTCTCGCATTGGGCAACTTGGATTTTGGAATTTGCAAGCGGCGTGCCTAGCCGCTGAGACGCTCTGCCGCAATAATAGCGGCACGGCTCCGGACCCCTGGGGCCATGTGGAAGTGGCAGTTCCACTATTGCGGGACTTTTAATGCATGACGGCGTTGTTTTGTTCCTCCATGCAACCCACCAAGGGGAATGATATACATGCACGCTGAACAGCACCCACTGTGGAAATAACGAACTACCTTACCCAGAAGGCAACTTACCAATGAAACTACAAAGACGGAATATTAAAGGTCAAGTTCAATCAGCTGTAAACGACGCGCATGGCCAGTGAGCAAGGGCGTGTTGCCCGAAACCGGTATGGCAATCTGTGTTGGGGGAATGAACACGTTGACTTCTGCTCCCTCAATAAATGAAAGGAGAAACTTCTACTTGTGTGGCGTCTCGCATTGGGCAACTTGGATTTTGGAATTTGCAAGCGGCGTGCCTAGCCACTGAGACGGTCTGCCGCAATAATAGCGGCACGGCTCCGGACCCCTGGGGCCATGTGGAAGTGGCAGTTCCACTATTGCGGGACTTTTAATGCATGACGGCGTTGTTTTGTTCCTCCATGCAACCCACCAAGGGGAATGATATACATGCACGCAGAACAGCACCCACTGTGGAAATAACGAACTACCTTACCCAGAAGGCAACTTACCAATGAAACTACAAAGACGGGATATTGAAGGTCAAGTTCAATCAGCTGTAAACGGCGCGCATGGCCAGTGAGCAAGGGCGTGTTGCCCGAAACCGGTATGGCAATCTGTGTTGGGGGAATGAACACGTTGACTCCTGCTCCCTCAATAAATGAAAGGAGAAACTTCTACTTGTGTGGCGTCTCGCATTGGGCAACTTGGATTTTGCAAGCGGCGTGCCTAGCCGCTGAGACGCTCTGCCGCGATAATAGCGGACCACGACTCCGGACCCCTGGGGCCATGTGGAAGTGGCAGTTCCACTATTGCGGGACTTTTAATGCATGACAGCGTTGTTTTGTTCCTCCATGCAACCCACCAAGGGGAATGATATACATGCACACAGTTTAACAGCACCCACTGTGGAAATACCGAACTACCTTATCCAGAAGGCAACTTACCAATGAATTTACAAAGACGGGATATTAAAGGTCAAGTTCAATCAGCTGTAAACGACGCGCATGGCCAGTGAGCAAGGGCGTGTTGCCCGAAACCGGTATGGCAAGCTGTGTTGGGGGAATGAACACGTTGACTCCTGCTCCCTCAATAAATGAAAGGAGAAACTTCTACTTCTGTGGCGTCTCGCATTGGGCAACTTGGATTTTGGAATTTGCAAGTGGCGTGCCTAGCCGCTGAGACGCTCTGCCGCGATAATAGCGGACCACGGCTCCGGACCAGTGGGGCCATGTGGAAGTGGCAGTTCCACTATTGCGGGACTTTTAATGCATGACGGCGTTGTTTTGTTCCTCCATGCAACCCACCAAGGGGAATGATATACATGCACGCAGTTTCACAGCACCCACTGTGGAAATAACGAACTAACTTACCCAGAAGGCAACTTACCAATGAAACTACAAAGACGGGATATTAAAGGTCAAGTTCAATCAGCTGTAAACGACACGCATGGCCAGTGAGCAAGGGCGTGTTGCCCGAAACCGGTATGGCAATCTGTGTTGGGGTAATGAACACGTTGACTCCTGCTCCCTCAATAAATGAAATGCGAAACTTCAACTTGTGTGGCGTCTCGCATTGGGCAACTTGGATTTTGCAAGCGGCGTGCCTAGCCGCTGAGACGCTCTGCCGCCATAATAGCGGACCACGACTCCGGACCACTGGGGCCATGTGGAAGTGGCAGTTCCACTATTGCGGGACTTTTAATGCATGACGGCGTTGTTTTGTTCCTCCATGCAACCCACCAAGGGGAATGATATACATGCACACAGTTTAACAGTACCCACTGTGGAAATAACAAACTACCTTACCCAGAAGGCAACTTACCAATGAAACTACAAAGACGGGATATTAAAGGTCAAGTTCAATCAGCTGTAAACAACGCGCATGGCCAGTGAGCAAGGGCGTGTTGCCCGAAACCGGTATGGCAAGCTGTGTTGGGGGAATGAACACGTTGACTCCTGCTCCCTCAATAAATGAAAGGAGAAACTTCTACTTGTGTGGCGTCTCGCATTGGGCAACTTGGATTTTGGAATTTGCAAGCGGCGTTCCTAGCCTCTGAGATGCTCTGCCGCGATAATAGCGGACCATGGCTCCGGACCTCTGGGGCCATGTGGAAGTGGCAGTTCCACTATTGCGGGAGTTTTAATGCATGACGGCGTTGTTTTGTTCCTCCATGCAACCCACCAAGGGGAATGATATACATGCACGCAGTTTAACAGCACCCACTGTGGAAATAACGAACTACCTTACCCAGAAGGGAACTTACCAATGACACTACAAAGATGGGATATTAAAAGTCAAGTTCAATCAGCTGTAAACGACGCGCATGGCCAGTGAGCAAGGGCGTGTTGCCTGAAACCGGTATGGCAATCTGTGTTGGGGGAATGATCACGTTGACTCCTGCTCCCTCAATAAATGAAAGGAGAAACTTCTACTTGTGTGGCGTCTCGCATTGGGCAACTTGGATTTTGGAATTTGCAAGCGGCGTGCCTAGCCACTGAGACGCTTTGCCGCGATAATAGCGGACCACGGCTCCGGACCCCTGGGGCCATGTGGTAGTGGCAGTTCCACTATTGCGGGACATTTAATGCATGACGGCGTTGTTTTGTTCCTCCATGCAACCCACCAACTGGAATGATATACATGCACGCAGTTTAACAGCACCCACTGTGGAAATAACGAACTACCTTACCCAGAAGGCAACTTACCAATGAAAGTACAAAGACGGGATATTAAAGGTCAAGTTCAATCAGCTGTAAACGACGCGCATGGCCAGTGAGCAAGTGCGTGTTGCCCAAAACCGGTATGGCAAGCTGTGTTGGGGGAATGAACACGTTGACTCCTGCTCCCTCAATAAATGAAAGGAGAAACTTCTACTTGTGTGGCGTCTCGCATTGGGCAACTTGGATTTTGGAATTTGCAAGCGGCGTGCCTAGCCGCTGAGACGCTCTGCCGCAATAATAGCGGACCACGGCTCCGGACCCCTGGGGCCATGTGGAAGTGGCAGTTCCACTATTGCAGGACTTTTAATGCATGACGGCGTTGTTTTGTTCCTCCATGCAACCCACCATGGGGAATGATATACATGCACGCAGTTTAACAGCATCCACTGTGGAAATAACGAACTACCTTACCCAGAAGGCAACTTACCAATGAAACTACAAAGACGGGATATTAAAGGTCAAGTTCAATCAGCTGTAAACGACGCGCATGGCCAGTTAGCAAGGGCGTGTTGCCCGAAACCGGTATCGCAATCTGTGTTGGGGGAATGAACACGTTGACTCCTGCTCCCTCAATAAATGAAAGGAGAAACTTCTACTTGTGTGGCGTCTCACATTGGGCAACTTGGATTTTGCAAGCGGCGTGCCTAGCCGCTGAGACGCTCTGCCGCGATAATAGCGGACCACGGCTCCGGACCCCTGGGGACATGTGGAAGTGGCAGTTCCACTATTGCGGGACTTTTAATGCATGACGGCGTTGTTTTGTTCCTCCATGCAACCCACCAAGGGGAATGATATACATGAACACAGTTTAACAGCACCCACTGTGGAAATAACGAACTACCTTACCCAGAAGGCAACTTACCAATGAAACTACAAAGACGGGATATTAAAGGTCAAGTTCAATCAGCTGTAAACGACGCGCATGGCCAGTGAGCAAGGGCGTGTTGCCCGAAACTGGTATGGCAAGCTGTGTTGGGGGAATGAACACGTTGACTCCTGCTCCCTCAATAAATGAAAGGAGAAACTTCTACTTCTGTGGCGCCTCGCATTGGGCAACTTGGATTTTGGAATTTGCAAGTGGCGTGCCTAGCCGCTGAGACGCTCTGCCGCGATAATAGCGGACCACGGCTCCGGGTCAGTGGGGCCATGTGGAAGTGGCAGTTCCACTATTGCGGGACTTTTAATGCATGACGGCGTTGTTTTGTTCCTCCATGCAACCCACCAAGGGGAATGATATACATGCACGCAGTTTCACAGCACCCACTGTGGAAATAACGAACTACCTTACCCAGAAGGCAACTTACCAATGAAACTACAAAGACGGGATATTAAAGGTCAAGTTCAATCAGCTGTAAACGACACGCATGGCCAGTGAGCAAGGGCGTGTTGCCCGAAACCGGTATGGCAATCTGTGTTGGGGGAATGAACACGTTGACTCCTGCTCCCTCAATAAATGAAAGGCGAAACTTCTACTTGTGTGGCGTCTCGCATTGGGCAACTTGGATTTTGCAAGCGGCGTGCCTAGCCGCTGAGACGCTCTGCCGCGATAATAGCGGACCATGACTCCGGACCACTGGGGCCATGTGGAAGTGGCAGTTCCACTATTGCGGGACTTTTAATGCATGACGGCATTGTTTTGTTCCTCCATGCAACCCACCAAGGGGAATGATATACATGCACACAGTTTAACAGCACCCACTGTGGAAATAACAAACTACCTTACCCAGAAGGCAACTTACCAATGAAACTACAAAGACGGGATATTAAAGGTCAAGTTCAATCAGCTGTAAACAACGCGCATGGCCAGTGAGCAAGGGCGTGTTGCCCGAAACCGGTATGGCAAGCTGTGTTGGGGGAATGAACACGTTGACTCCTGCTCCCTCAATAAATGAAAGGAGAAACTTCTACTTGTGTGGCGTCTCGCATTTGGCAACTTGGATTTTGGAATTTGCAAGTGGCGTGCCTAGCCTCTGAGACGCTCTGCCGCGATAATAGCGGACCATGGCTCCGGACCTCTGGGGCCATGTGGAAGTGGCAGTTCCACTATTGCGGGAGTTTTAATGCATGACGGAGTTGTTTTGTTCCTCCATGCAACCCACCAAGGGGAATGATATACATGCACGCAGTTTAACAGCACCCACTGTGGAAATAACGAACTACCTTACCCAGAAGGCAACTTACCAATGAAACTACAAAGACGGGATATTAAAGGTCAAGTTCAATCGGCTGTAAACGACGCGCATAGCCAGTGAGCAAGGGCGTGTTGCCTGAAACCGGTATGGCAATCTGTGTTGGGGGAATGAACACGTTGACTTCTGCTCCCTTAATAAATGAAAGGAGAAACTTCTACTTCTGTGCCGTCTCGCATTGGGCAACTTGGATTTTGGAATTTGCAAGCGGCGTGCCTAGCCGCTGAGACGCTCTGCCGCAATAATAGCGGCACGGCTCCGGACCCCTGGGGCCATGTGGAAGTGGCAGTTCCACTATTGCGGGACTTTTAATGCATGACGGCGTTGTTTTGTTCCTCCATGCAACCCACCAAGGGGAATGATATACATGCACGCTGAACAGCACCCACTGTGGAAATAACGAACTACCTTACCCAGAAGGCAACTTACCAATGAAACTACAAAGACGGAATATTAAAGGTCAAGTTCAATCAGCTGTAAACGACGCGCATGGCCAGTGAGCAAGGGCGTGTTGCCCGAAACCGGTATGGCAATCTGTGTTGGGGGAATGAACACGTTGACTTCTGCTCCCTCAATAAATGAAAGGAGAAACTTCTACTTGTGTGGCGTCTCGCATTGGGCAACTTGGATTTTGGAATTTGCAAGCGGCGTGCCTAGCCGCTGAGACGGTCTGCCGCAATAATAGCGGCACGGCTCCGGACCCCTGGGGCCATGTGGAAGTGGCAGTTCCACTATTGCGGGGCTTTTAATGCATGACGGCGTTGTTTTGTTCCTCCATGCAACCCACCAAGGGGAATGATATACATGCACGCAGAACAGCACCCACTGTGGAAATAACGAACTACCTTACCCAGAAGGCAACTTACCAATGAAACTACAAAGACGGGATATTGAAGGTCAAGTTCAATCAGCTGTAAATGACGCGCATGGCCAGTGAGCAAGGGCGTGTTGCCCGAAACCGGTATGGCAATCTGTGTTGGGGGAATGAACACGTTGACTCCTGCTCCCTCAATAAATGAAAGGAGAAACTTCTACTTGTGTGGCGTCTCGCATTGGGCAACTTGGATTTTGCAAGCGGCGTGCCTAGCCGCTGAGACGCTCTGCCGCGATAATAGCGGACCACGACTCCGGACCCCTGGGGCCATGTGGAAGTGGCAGTTCCACTATTGCGGGACTTTTAATGCATGACAGCGTTGTTTTGTTCCTCCATGCAACCCACCAAGGGGAATGATATACATGCACACAGTTTAACAGCACCCACTGTGGAAATAACGAACTACCTTACCCAGAAGGCAAATTACCAATGAAACTACAAAGACGGGATATTAAAGGTCAAGTTCAATCAGCTGTAAACAACGCGCATGGCCAGTGAGCAAGGGCGTGTTGCCCGAAACCGGTGTGGCAAGCTGTGTTGGGGGAATGAACACGTTGACTCCTGCTCCCTCAATAAATGAAAGGAGAAACTTCTACTTGTGTGGCGTCTCGCATTGGGCAACTTGGATTTTGGAATTTGCAAGCGGCGTGCCTAGCCTCTGAGACGCTCTGCCGCGATAATAGCGGACCATGGCTCCGGACCTCTTGGGCCATGTGAAAGTGGCAGTTCCACTATTGCGGGAGTTTTAATGCATGACGGCGTTGTTTTGTTCCTGCATGCAACCCACCAAGGGGAATGATATACATGCACGCAGTTTAACAGCACCCACTGTGGAAATAACGAACTACCTTACCCAGAAGGGAACTTACCAATGAAACTACAAAGATGGGATATTAAAGTTCAAGCTCAATCAGCTGTAAACGACGCGCATGGCCAGTGAGCAAGGGCGTGTTGCCTGAAACCGGTATGGCAATCTGTGTTGGGGGAATGAACACGTTGACTCCTGCTCCCTCAATAAATGAACCGAGAAACTTCTACTTGTGTGGCGTCTCGCATTGGGCAACTTGAATTTTGGAATTTGCAAGCGGCGTGCCTAGCCACTGAGACGCTTTGCCTCGATAATAGCGGACCACGGCTCCGGACCCCTGGGGC
Source organism: Triturus cristatus (assembly GCF_964204655.1). Classification (NCBI taxonomy): domain Eukaryota; kingdom Metazoa; phylum Chordata; class Amphibia; order Caudata; family Salamandridae; genus Triturus; species Triturus cristatus. The sequence continues at coordinate 197,053,124 of NC_140579.1, forward strand.
CATGTGGTAATGGCAGTTCCACTATTGCGGGACGTTTAATGCATGACGGCGTTGTTTTGTTCCTCCATGCAACCCACCAAGGGGAATGATATACATGCACGCAGTTTAACAGCACCCACTGTGGAAATAACGAACTACCTTACCCAGAAGGGAACTTACCAATGAAACTACAAAGATGGGATATTAAAGTTCAAGTTCAATCAGCTGTAAACGACGCGCATGGCCAGTGAGCAAGGGCGTGTTGCCTGAAACCGGTATGGCAATCTGTGTTGGGGGAATGAACACGTTGACTCCTGCTCCCTCAATAAATGAAAGGAGAAACTTCTACTTGTGTGGCGTCTCGCATTGGGCAACTTGAATTTTGGAATTTGCAAGCGGCGTGCCTAGCCACTGAGACGCTTTGCCTCGATAATAGCGGACCACGGCTCCGGACCCCTGGGGCCATGTGGTAATGGCAGTTCCACTATTGCGGGACGTTTAATGCATGACGGCGTTGTTTTGTTCCTCCATGCAACCCACCAAGGGGAATGATATACATGCACGCAGTTTAACAGCACCCACTGTGGAAATAACGAACTACCTTACCCGGAAGGCAACTTACCAATGAAACTACAAAGACGGGATATTAAAGGTCAAGTTCAATCAGCTGTAAACGACGCGCATGGCCAGTGAGCAAGGGCGTGTTGCCCGAAACCGGTATCGCAATCTGTGTTGGGGGAATGAACACGTTGACTCCTGCTCCCTCAATAAATGAAAGGAGAAACTTCTACTTGTGTGGCGTCTCGCATTTTGCAACTTGGATTTTGGAATTTGCAAGCGGCGTGCCTAGCCGCTGAGACGCTCTGCCGCGATAATAGCAGACCACGGCTCCGGACCCCTGGGGCCATGTGGAAGTGGCAGTTCCACTATTGCGGGACTTTTAATGCAGGACGGCGTTGTTTTGTTCCTCCATGCAACCCACTAACTGGAATGATATACATGCACGCAGTTTAACAGCACCCACTGTGGAAATAACGAACTACCTTACCCAGAAGGCAACTTACCAATGAAACTACAAAGACGGGATATTAAAGGTCAAGTTCAACCAGCTGTAAACGACGCGCATGGCCAGTGAGCAAGGGCGTGTTGCCCGAAACCGGTATGGCAATCTGTGTTGGGGGAATAAACACGTTGACTTCTGCTCCCTCAATAAATGAAAGGAGAAACTTCTACTTGTGTGGCGTCTCGCATTCGGCAACTTGGATTTTGGAATTTGCAAGCGGCGTGCCTAGCCACTGAGACGCTCTGCCGCAATAATAGCGGACCACGGCTCCGGACCCCTGGGGCCATGTGGAAGTGGCAGTTCCACTATTGCAGGACTTTTAATGCATGACGGCGTTGTTTTGTTCCTCCATGCAACCCACCAAGGGGAATGATATACATGCACGCAGTTTAACAGCACCCACTGTGGAAATAACGAACTACCTTACCCAGAAGGCAACTTACAAATGAAACTACAAAGACGGGATATTAAAGGTCAAGTTCAATCAGCTGTAAACGACGCGCATGGCCAGTGAGCAAGGGCGTGTTGCCCGAAACCGGTATCGCAATCTGTGTTGGGGGAATGAACACGTTGACTCCTGCTCCCTCAATAAATGAAAGGAGAAACTTCTACTTGTGTGGCGTGTCGCATTGGGCAACTTGGATTTTGCAAGCGGCGTGCCTAGCCGCTGAGACGCTCTGCCGCGATAATAGCGGAACATGACTCCGGACCACTGGGGCCATGTGGAAGTGGCAGTTCCACTATTGCGGGACTTTTAATGCATGACGGCGTTGTTTTGTTCCTCCATGCAACCCACCAAGGGAAATGATATACATGCACACAGTTTAACAGCACCCACTGTGGAAATAACAAACTACCTTACCCAGAAGGCAACTTACCAATGAAACTACAAAGACGGGATATTAAAGGTCAAGTTCAATCAGCTGTAAACAACGCGCATGGCCAGTGAGCAAGGGCGTGTTGCCCGAAACCGGTATGGCAAGCTGTGTTGGGGGAATGAACACGTTGACTCCTGCTCCCTCAATAAATGAAAGGAGAAACTTCTACTTGTGTGGCGTCTCGCATTGGGCAACTTGGATTTTGGAATTTGCAAGCGGCGTGCCTAGCCTCTGAGACGCTCTGCCGCGATAATAGCGGACCATGGCTCCGGACCTCTGGGGCCATGTGGAAGTGGCAGTTCCACTATTGCGGGAGTTTTAATGCATGACGGCGTTGTTTTGTTCCTCCATGCAACCCACCAAGCGGAATGATATACATGCACGCAGTTTAACAGCACCCACTGTGGAAATAACGAACTACCTTACCCAGAAGGGAACTTACCAATGAAACTACAAAGATGGGATATTAAAGTTCAAGTTCAATCAGCTGTAAACGACGCGCATGGCCAGTGAGCAAGGGCGTGTTGCCTGAAACCGGTATGGCAATCTGTGTTGGGGGAATGAACATGTTGACTCCTGCTCCCTCAATAAATGAAAGGAGAAACTTCTACTTGTGTGGCGTCTCGCATTTTGCAACTTGGATTTTGGAATTTGCAAGCGGTGTGCCTAGCCGCTGAGACGCTCTGCCGCGATAATAGCCGACCATGGCTCCGGACCCCTGGGGCCATGTGGAAGTGTCAGTTCCACTATTGCGGGACTTTTAATGCATGACGGCGTTGTTTTGTTCCTCCATGCAACCCACCAACTGGAATGATATACATGCACGCAGTTTAACAGCACCCACTGTGGAAATAACGAACTACCTTACCCAGAAGGCAACTTACCAATGAAACTACAAAGACGGGATATTAAAGGTCAAGTTCAATCAGCTGTAAACGACGCGCATAGCCAGTGAGCAAGGGCGTGATGCCCGAAACCGGTATCGCAATCTGTGTTGGGGGAATGAACACGTTGACTTCTGCTCCCTCAATAAATGAAAGGAGAAACTTCTACTTGTGTGGCGTCTCGCATTGGGCAACTTGGATTTTGGAATTTGCAAGCGGCGTGCCTAGCCGCTGAGACGCTCTGCCGCAATAATAGCGGACCACGGCTCCGGACCCCTGGGGCCATGTGGAAGTGGCAGTTCCACTATTGCAGGACTTTTAATGCATGACGGCGTTGTTTTGTTCCTCCATGCAACCCACCAAGGGGAATGATATACATGCACGCAGTTTAACAGCACCCACTGTGGAAATAACGAACTACCTTACCCAGAAGGCAATTTACCAATGAAACTACAAAGACGGGATATTAAAGGTCAAGTTCAATCAGCTGTAAACGACGCGCATGGCCAGTGAGCAAGGGCGTGTTGCCCGAAACCGGTATGGCAATCTGTGTTGGGGGAATGAACACGTTGACTCCTGCTCCCTCAATAAATGAAAGGAGAAACTTCTACTTGTGTGGCGTCTCGCATTGGGCAACTTGGATTTTGCAAGCGGCGTGCCTAGCCGCTGAGACGCTCTGCCGCGATAATAGCGGACCACGACTCCGGACCCCTAGGGCCATGTGGAAGTGGCAGTTCCACTATTGCGAGACTTTTAATGCTTGACGGCGTTGTTTTGTTCCTCCATGCAACCCACCAAGGGGAATGATATACATGCACACAGTTTAACAGCACCCACTGTGGAAATAACGAACTACCTTACCCAGAAGGCAACTTACCAATGAAACTACAAAGACGGGATATTAAAGGTCAAGTTCAATCAGCTGTAAACAACGCACATGGCCAGTGAGCAAGGGCGTGTTGCCCGAAACCGGTATGGCAAGCTGTGTTGGGGGAATGAACACGTTGACTCCTGCTCCCTCAATAAATGAAAGGAGAAACTTCTACTTGTGAGGCGTCTCGCATTGGGCAACTTGGATTTTGGAATTTGCAAGTGGCGTGCCTAGCCTCTGAGACGCTCTGCCGCGATAATAGCGGACCATGGCTCCGGACCTCTTGGGCCATGTGGAAGTGGCAGTTCCACTAATGCGGGAGTTTTAATGCATGACGGCGTTGTTTTGTTCCTCCATGCAACCCACCAAGGGGAATGATATACATGCACGCAGTTTCACAGCACCCACTGTGGAAATAACAAACTACCTTACCCAGAAGGCAACTTACCAATGAAACTACAAAGACGGGATATTAAAGGTCAAGTTCAATCAGCTGTAAACGACGCGCATGGCCAGTGAGCAAGGGCGTGTTGCCCGAAACCGGTATGGCAAGCTGTGTTGGGGGAATGAACACGTTGACTCCTGCTCCCTCAATAAATGAAAGGAGAAACTTCTACTTCTGTGGCGTCTCGCATTGGGCAAGTTGGATTTTGGAATTTGCAAGTGGTGTGCCTATCCGCTGAGACGCTCTGCCGCGATAATAGCGGACCACGGCTCCGGACCAGTGGGGCCATGTGGAAGTGGCAGTTCCACTATTGCGGGACTTTTAATGCATGACGGCGTTGTTTTGTTCCTCCATGCAACCCACCAAGGGGAATGATATACATGCACACAGTTTAACAGCACCCACTGTGGAAATAACGAACTACCTTACCCAGAAGGCAACTTACCAATGAAACTACAAAGACGGGATATTAAAGGTCAAGTTCAATCAGCTGTAAACAACGCGCATGGCCAGTGAGAAAGGGCGTGTTGCCCGAAACCGGTATGGCAATCTGTGTTGGGGGAATGAACACGTTCACTCCTGCTCCCTCAATAAATGAAAGGAGAAACTTCTACTTGTGTGGCGTCTGGCATTGGGCAACTTGGATTTTGCAAGTGGCGTGCCTAGCCGCTGAGACGCTCTGCCGCGATAATAGCGGACCACGGCTCCGGACCCCTGGGGCCATGTGGAAGTGGCAGTTCCACTATTGCGTGACTTTTAATGCATGACGGCGTTGCTTTGTTCCTCCATGCAACCCACCAAGGGGAATGATATACATGCACACAGTTTAACAGCACCCACTGTGGAAATAACGAACTACCTTACCCAGAAGGCAACTTACCAATGAAACTACAAAGACGGGATATTAAAGGTCAAGTTCAATCAGCTGTAAACGACGCGCATGGCCAGTGAGCAAGGGCGTGTTGCCCGAAACCGGTATGGCAATCTGTGTTGGGGGCATGAACACGTTGACTTCTGCTCCCTCAATAAATGAAAGGAGAAACTTCTACTTGTGTGGCGTCTCGCATTGGGCAACTTGGATTTTGCAAGCGGCGTGCGTAGCCGCTGAGACGCTCTGTCGCGATAATAGCGGACCACGACTCCGGACCCCTGGGGCCATGTGGAAGTGGCAGTTCCACTATTGCGGGACTTTTAATGCATGACGGCGTTGTTTTGTTCCTCCATGCAACCCACCAAGGGGAATGATATACATGCACACAGTTTAACAGCACCCACTGTGGAAATAACAAACTACCTTACCCAGAAGGCAACTTACCAATGAAACTACAAAGACGGGATATTAAAGGTCAAGTTCAATCAGCTGTAAACAACGCGCATGGCCAGTGAGCAAGGGCGTTTTGCCCGAAACCGGTATGGCAAGCTGTGTTGGGGGAATGAACACGTTGACTCCTGCTCCCTCAATAAGTGAAAGGAGAAACTTTTACTTGTGTGGCGTCTCGCATTGGGCAACTTGGATTTTGGAATTTGCAAGCGGCGTGCCTAGCCTCTGAGACGCTCTGCCGCGATAATAGCGGACCATGGCTCCGGACCTCTGGGGCCATGTGGCAGTGGCAGTTCCACTATTGCGGGAGTTTTAATGCATGACGGCGTTGTTTTGTTCCTCCATGCAACCCACCAAGGGGAATGAAACACATTCACGCAGTTTAACAGCACCCACTGTGGAAATAACGAACTACCTTACCCAGGAGGGAACTTACCAATGAAACTACAAAGATGGGATATTAAAGGTCAAGTTCAATCAGCTGTAAATGACGCGCATGGCCAGTGAGCAAGGGCGTGTTGCCTGAAACCGGTATCCGATCTGTGTTGGGGGAATGAACACGTTGACTCCTGCTCCCTCAATAAATGAAAGGAGAAACTTCTACTTGTGTGGCGTCTCGCATTTTGCAACTTGGATTTTGGAATTTGCAAGCGGCGTGCCTAGCCGCTGAGACGCTCTGCCGCGATAATAGCAGACCACGGCTCCGGACCCCTGGGGCCATGTGGAAGTGGCAGTTCCACTATTGCGGGACTTTTAATGCAGGACGGCGTTGTTTTGTTCCTCCATGCAACCCACCAACTGGAATGATATACATGCACGCAGTTTAACAGCACCCACTGTGGAAATAACGAACTACCTTACCCAGAAGGCAACTTACCAATGAAACTACAAAGACGGGATATTAAAGGTCAAGTTCAATCAGCTGTAAACGACGCGCATGGCCAGTGAGCAAGGGCGTGTTGCCCGAAACCGGTATGGCAATCTGTGTTGGGGGCATGAACACGTTGACTTCTGCTCCCTCAATAAATGAAAGGAGAAACTTCTACTTGTGTGGCGTCTCGCATTGGGCAACTTGGATTTTGCAAGCGGCGTGCCTAGCCGCTGAGACGCTCTGCCGCGATAATAGCGGACCACGGCTCCGGACCCCTGGGGCCATGTGGAAGTGGCAGTTCCACTATTGCGGGACTTTTAATGCATGACGGCGTTGCTTTGTTCCTCCATGCAACCCACCAAGGGGAATGATATACATGCACACAGTTTAACAGCACCCACTGTGGAAATAACAAACTACCTTACCCAGAAGGCAACTTACCAATGAAACTACAAAGACGGGATATTAAAGGTCAAGTTCAATCAGCTGTAAACGACGCGCATGGCCAGTGAGCAAGGGCGTGTTGCCCGAAACCGGTATGGCAAGCTGTGTTGGGGGAATGAACACGTTGACTCCTGCTCCCTCAATAAATGAAAGGAGAAACTTCTACTTCTGTGGCGTCTCGCATTGGGCAAGTTGGATTTTGGAATTTGCAAGTGGAGTGCCTAGCCACTGAGACGCTCTGCCGCGATAATAGCGGACCACGGCTCCGGACCAGTGGGGCCATGTGGAAGTGGCAGTTCCACTATTGCGGGACTTTTAATGCATGACGGCGTTGTTTTGTTCCTCCATGCAACCCACCAAGGGGAATGATATATATGCACGCAGTTTAACAGCACCCACTGTGGAAATAACGAACTACCTTTCCCAGAAGGGAACTTACCAATGAAACTACAAAGATGGGATATTAAAGGTCAAGTTCAATCATCTGTAAACGACGCGCATGGCCAGTGAGCAAGGGCGTGTTGCCTGAAACCGGTATGGCAATCTGTGTTGGGGGAATGAACACGTTGACTCCTGCTCCCTCAATAAATGAAAGGAGAAACTTCTACTTGTGTGGCGTCTCGCATTTTGCAACTTGGATTTTGGAATTTGCAAGCGGTGTGCCTAGCCGCTGAGACGCTCTGCCGCGATAATAGCGGACCACGGCTCCGGACCCCTGGGGCCATGTGGAAGTGGCAGTTCCACTATTGCGGGACTTTTAATGCATGACGGCGTTGTTTTGTTCCTCCATGCAACCCACCAACTGGAATGATATACATGCACGCAGTTTAACAGCACCCACTGTGGAAATAACGAACTACCTTACCCAGAAGGCAACTTACCAATGAAACTACAAAGACGGGATATTAAAGGTCAAGTTCAATCAGCTGTAAACGACGCGCATAGCCAGTGAGCAAGGGCGTAATGCCCGAAACCGGTATGGCAATCTGTGTTGGGGGAATGAACACGTTGACTTCTGCTCCCTCAATAAATGAAAGGAGAAACTTCTACTTGTGTGGCGTCTCGCATTGGGCAACTTGGATTTTGGAATTTGCAAACGGCGTGCCTAGCCGCTGAGACGCTCTGCCGCAATAATAGCGGCACGGCTCTGGACCCCTGGGGCCATGTGGAAGTGGCAGTTCCACTATTGCGGGACTTTTAATGCATGACGGCGTTGATTTGTTCCTCCATGCAACCCACCAAGGGGAATGATATACATGCACGCATAACAGCACCCACTGTGGAAATAACGAACTACCTTACCCAGAAGGCAACTTACCAATGAAACTACAAAGACGGGATATTAAAGGTCAAGTTCAATCAGCTGTAAACGACACGCATGGCCAGTGAGCAAGGGCGTGTTGCCCGAAACCGGTATGGCAATCTGTGTTGGGGGAATGAACACGTTGACTCCTGCTCCCTCAATAAATGAAAGGAGAAACTTCTACTTGTGTGGCGTCTCGCATTGGGCAACTTGGATTTTGCAAGCGGCGTGCCTAGCCGCTGAGACGCTCTGCCGCGATAATAGCGGACCACGACTCCGGACCCCTAGGGCCATGTGGAAGTGGCAGTTCCACTATTGCGAGACTTTTAATGCTTGACGGCGTTGTTTTGTTCCTCCATGCAACCCACCAAGGGGAATGATATACATGCACACAGTTTAACAGCACCCACTGTGGAAATAACGAACTACCTTACCCAGAAGGCAACTTACCAATGAAACTACAAAGACGGGATATTAAAGGTCAAGTTCAATCAGCTGTAAACAACGCACATGGCCAGTGAGCAAGGGCGTGTTGCCCGAAACCGGTATGGCAAGCTGTGTTGGGGGAATGAACACGTTGACTCCTGCTCCCTCAATAAATGAAAGGAGAAACTTCTACTTGTGAGGCGTCTCGCATTGGGCAACTTGGATTTTGGAATTTGCAAGTGGCGTGCCTAGCCTCTGAGACGCTCTGCCGCGATAATAGCGGACCATGGCTCCGGACCTCTTGGGCCATGTGGAAGTGGCAGTTCCACTAATGCGGGAGTTTTAATGCATGACGGCGTTGTTTTGTTCCTCCATGCAACCCACCAAGGGGAATGATATACATGCACGCAGTTTCACAGCACCCACTGTGGAAATAACGAACTACCTTACCCAGAAGGCAACTTACCAATGAAACTACAAAGACGGGATATTAAAGGTCAATTTCAATCAGCTGTAAACGACGCGCATGGCCAGTGAGCAAGGGCGTGTTGCCCGAAACCGGTATGGCAATCTGTGTTGGGGGAATGAACACGTTGACTTCTGCTCCCTCAATAAATGAAAGGAGAAACTTCTACTTGTGTGGCGTCTCGCATTGGGCAACTTGGATTTTGGAATTTGCAAGCGGCGTGCCTAGCCGCTGAGACGCTCTGCCGCAATAATAGCGGACCACGGCTCCGGACCCCTGGGGCCATGTGGAAGTGGCAGTTCCACTATTGCAGGACTTTTAATGCATGACGGCGTTGTTTTGTTCCTCCATGCAACCCACCAAGGGGAATGATATACATGCACGCAGTTTAACAGCACCCACTGTGGAAATAACGAACTACCTTACCCAGAAGGCAACTTACCAATGAAACTACAAAGACGGGATATTAAAGGTCAAGTTCAATCAGCTGTAAACGACGCGCATGGCCAGTGAGCAAGGGCGTGTTGCCCGAAACCGGTATGGCAAGCTGTGTTGGGGGAATGAACACGTTGACTCCTGCTCCCTCAATAAATGAAAGGAGAAACTTCTACTTCTGTGGCGTCTCGCATTGGGCAAGTTGGATTTTGGAATTTGCAAGTGGCGTGCCTATCCGCTGAGACGCTCTGCCGCGATAATAGCGGACCATGGCTCCGGACCAGTGGGGCCATGTGGAAGTGGCAGTTCCACTATTGCGGGACTTTTAATGCATGACGGCGTTGTTTTGTTCCTCCATGCAACCCACCAAGGGGAATGATATACATGCACACAGTTTAACAGCACCCACTGTGGAAATAACGAACTACCTTACCCAGAAGGCAACTTACCAATGAAACTACAAAGACGGGATATTAAAGGTCAAGTTCAATCAGCTGTAAACAACGCGCATGGCCAGTGAGAAAGGGCGTGTTGCCCGAAACCGGTATGGCAATCTGTGTTGGGGGAATGAACACGTTCACTCCTGCTCCCTCAATAAATGAAAGGAGAAACTTCTACTTGTGTGGCGTCTGGCATTGGGCAACTTGGATTTTGCAAGTGGCGTGCCTAGCCGCTGAGACGCTCTGCCGCGATAATAGCGGACCACGGCTCCGGACCCCTGGGGCCATGTGGAAGTGGCAGTTCCACTATTGCGTGACTTTTAATGCATGACGGCGTTGCTTTGTTCCTCCATGCAACCCACCAAGGGGAATGATATACATGCACACAGTTTAACAGCACCCACTGTGGAAATAACGAACTACCTTACCCAGAAGGCAACTTACCAATGAAACTACAAAGACGGGATATTAAAGGTCAAGTTCAATCAGCTGTAAACGACGCGCATGGCCAGTGAGCAAGGGCGTGTTGCCCGAAACCGGTATGGCAATCTGTGTTGGGGGCATGAACACGTTGACTTCTGCTCCCTCAATAAATGAAAGGAGAAACTTCTACTTGTGTGGCGTCTCGCATTGGGCAACTTGGATTTTGCAAGCGGCGTGCGTAGCCGCTGAGACGCTCTGTCGCGATAATAGCGGACCACGACTCCGGACCCCTGGGGCCATGTGGAAGTGGCAGTTCCACTATTGCGGGACTTTTAATGCATGACGGCGTTGTTTTGTTCCTCCATGCAACCCACCAAGGGGAATGATATACATGCACACAGTTTAACAGCACCCACTGTGGAAATAACAAACTACCTTACCCAGAAGGCAACTTACCAATGAAACTACAAAGACGGGATATTAAAGGTCAAGTTCAATCAGCTGTAAACAACGCGCATGGCCAGTGAGCAAGGGCGTTTTGCCCGAAACCGGTATGGCAAGCTGTGTTGGGGGAATGAACACGTTGACTCCTGCTCCCTCAATAAGTGAAAGGAGAAACTTTTACTTGTGTGGCGTCTCGCATTGGGCAACTTGGATTTTGGAATTTGCAAGCGGCGTGCCTAGCCTCTGAGACGCTCTGCCGCGATAATAGCGGACCATGGCTCCGGACCTCTGGGGCCATGTGACAGTGGCAGTTCCACTATTGCGGGAGTTTTAATGCATGACGGCGTTGTTTTGTTCCTCCATGCAACCCACCAAGGGGAATGAAACACATTCACGCAGTTTAACAGCACCCACTGTGGAAATAACGAACTACCTTACCCAGGAGGGAACTTACCAATGAAACTACAAAGATGGGAAATTAAAGGTCAAGTTCAATCAGCTGTAAATGACGCGCATGGCCAGTGAGCAAGGGCGTGTTGCCCGAAACCGGTATCCGATCTGTGTTGGGGGAATGAACACGTTGACTCCTGCTCCCTCAATAAATGAAAGGAGAAACTTCTACTTGTGTGGCGTCTCGCATTTTGCAACTTGGATTTTGGAATTTGCAAGCGGCGTGCCTAGCCGCTGAGACGCTCTGCCGCGATAATAGCAGACCACGGCTCCGGACCCCTGGGGCCATGTGGAAGTGGCAGTTCCACTATTGCGGGACTTTTAATGCAGGACGGCGTTGTTTTGTTCCTCCATGCAACCCACCAACTGGAATGATATACATGCACGCAGTTTAACAGCACCCACTGTGGAAATAACGAACTACCTTACCCAGAAGGCAACTTACCAATGAAACTACAAAGACGGGATATTAAAGGTCAAGTTCAATCAGCTGTAAACGACGCGCATGGCCAGTGAGCAAGGGCGTGTTGCCCGAAACCGGTATGGCAATCTGTGTTGGGGGCATGAACACGTTGACTTCTGCTCCCTCAATAAATGAAAGGAGAAACTTCTACTTGTGTGGCGTCTCGCATTGGGCAACTTGGATTTTGGAATTTGCATGCGGCGTGCCTAGCCGCTGAGACGCTCTGCCGCAATAATAGCGGACCACGGCTCCAGACCCCTGGGGCCATGTGGAAGTGGCAGTTCCACTATTGCAGGACTTTTAATGCATGACGGCGTTGTTTTGTTCCTCCGTGCAACCCACCAAGGGGAATGATATACATGCACGCAGTTTAACAGCACCCACTGTGGAAATAACGAACTACCTTACCCAGAAGGCAACTTACCAATGAAACTACAAAGACGGGATATTAAAGGTCAAGTTCAATCAGCTGTAAACGACGCGCATGGCCAGTGAGCAAGGGCGTGTTGCCCGAAACCGGTATGGCAATCTGTGTTGGGGGAATGAACACGTTGACTCCTGATCCCTCAATAAATGAAAGGAGAAACTTCTACTTGTGTGGCGTCTCGCATTGGGCAACTTGGATTTTGCAAGCGGCGTGCCTAGCCGCTGAGACGCTCTGCCGCGATAATAGCGGACCACGGCTCCGGACCCCTGGGGCCATGTGGAAGTGGCAGTTCCACTATTGCGGGACTTTTAATGCATGACGGCGTTGCTTTGTTCCTCCATGCAACCCACCAAGGGGAATGATATACATGCACACAGTTTAACAGCACCCACTGTGGAAATAACAAACTACCTTACCCAGAAGGCAACTTACCAATGAAACTACAAAGACGGGATATTAAAGGTCAAGTTCAATCAGCTGTAAACGACGCGCATGGCCAGTGAGCAAGGGCGTGTTGCCCGAAACCGGTATGGCAAGCTGTGTTGGGGGAATGAACACGTTGACTCCTGCTCCCTCAATAAATGAAAGGAGAAACTTCTACTTCTGTGGCGTCTCGCATTGGGCAAGTTGGATTTTGGAATTTGCAAGTGGAGTGCCTAGCCACTGAGACGCTCTGCCGCGATAATAGCGGACCACGGCTCCGGACCAGTGGGGCCATGTGGAAGTGGCAGTTCCACTATTGCGGGACTTTTAATGCATGACGGCGTTGTTTTGTTCCTCCATGCAACCCACCAAGGGGAATGATATATATGCACGCAGTTTAACAGCACCCACTGTGGAAATAACGAACTACCTTTCCCAGAAGGGAACTTACCAATGAAACTACAAAGATGGGATATTAAAGGTCAAGTTCAATCATCTGTAAACGACGCGCATGGCCAGTGAGCAAGGGCGTGTTGCCTGAAACCGGTATGGCAATCTGTGTTGGGGGAATGAACACGTTGACTCCTGCTCCCTCAATAAATGAAAGAAGAAACTTCTACTTGTGTGGCGTCTCGCATTTTGCAACTTGGATTTTGGAATTTGCAAGCGGTGTGCCTAGCCGCTGAGACGCTCTGCCGCGATAATAGCGGACCACGACTCCGGACCCCTAGGGCCATGTGGAAGTGGCAGTTCCACTATTGCGAGACTTTTAATGCTTGACGGCGTTGTTTTGTTCCTCCATGCAACCCACCAAGGGGAATGATATACATGCACACAGTTTAACAGCACCCACTGTGGAAATAACGAACTACCTTACCCAGAAGGCAACTTACCAATGAAACTACAAAGACGGGATATTAAAGGTCAAGTTCAATCAGCTGTAAACAACGCACATGGCCAGTGAGCAAGGGCGTGTTGCCCGAAACCGGTATGGCAAGCTGTGTTGGGGGAATGAACACGTTGACTCCTGCTCCCTCAATAAATGAAAGGAGAAACTTCTACTTGTGAGGCGTCTCGCATTGGGCAACTTGGATTTTGGAATTTGCAAGTGGCGTGCCTAGCCTCTGAGACGCTCTGCCGCGATAATAGCGGACCATGGCTCCGGACCTCTTGGGCCATGTGGAAGTGGCAGTTCCACTAATGCGGGAGTTTTAATGCATGACGGCGTTGTTTTGTTCCTCCATGCAACCCACCAAGGGGAATGATATACATGCACGCAGTTTCACAGCACCCACTGTGGAAATAACGAACTACCTTACCCAGAAGGCAACTTACCAATGAAACTACAAAGACGGGATATTAAAGGTCAATTTCAATCAGCTGTAAACGACGCGCATGGCCAGTGAGCAAGGGCGTGTTGCCCGAAACCGGTATGGCAATCTGTGTTGGGGGAATGAACACGTTGACTTCTGCTCCCTCAATAAATGAAAGGAGAAACTTCTACTTGTGTGGCGTCTCGCATTGGGCAACTTGGATTTTGGAATTTGCAAGCGGCGTGCCTAGCCGCTGAGACGCTCTGCCGCAATAATAGCGGACCACGGCTCCGGACCCCTGGGGCCATGTGGAAGTGGCAGTTCCACTATTGCAGGACTTTTAATGCATGACGGCGTTGTTTTGTTCCTCCATGCAACCCACCAAGGGGAATGATATACATGCACGCAGTTTAACAGCACCCACTGTGGAAATAACGAACTACCTTACCCAGAAGGCAACTTACCAATGAAACTACAAAGACGGGATATTAAAGGTCAAGTTCAATCAGCTGTAAACGACGCGCATGGCCAGTGAGCAAGGGCGTGTTGCCCGAAACCGGTATGGCAAGCTGTGTTGGGGGAATGAACACGTTGACTCCTGCTCCCTCAATAAATGAAAGGAGAAACTTCTACTTCTGTGGCGTCTCGCATTGGGCAAGTTGGATTTTGGAATTTGCAAGTGGCGTGCCTATCCGCTGAGACGCTCTGCCGCGATAATAGCGGACCATGGCTCCGGACCAGTGGGGCCATGTGGAAGTGGCAGTTCCACTATTGCGGGACTTTTAATGCATGACGGCGTTGTTTTGTTCCTCCATGCAACCCACCAAGGGGAATGATATACATGCACACAGTTTAACAGCACCCACTGTGGAAATAACGAACTACCTTACCCAGAAGGCAACTTACCAATGAAACTACAAAGACGGGATATTAAAGGTCAAGTTCAATCAGCTGTAAACAACGCGCATGGCCAGTGAGAAAGGGCGTGTTGCCCGAAACCGGTATGGCAATCTGTGTTGGGGGAATGAACACGTTCACTCCTGCTCCCTCAATAAATGAAAGGAGAAACTTCTACTTGTGTGGCGTCTGGCATTGGGCAACTTGGATTTTGCAAGTGGCGTGCCTAGCCGCTGAGACGCTCTGCCGCGATAATAGCGGACCATGGCTCCGGACCAGTGGGGCCATGTGGAAGTGGCAGTTCCACTATTGCGGGACTTTTAATGCATGACGGCGTTGTTTTGTTCCTCCATGCAACCCACCAAGGGGAATGATATACATGCACACAGTTTAACAGCACCCACTGTGGAAATAACGAACTACCTTACCCAGAAGGCAACTTACCAATGAAACTACAAAGACGGGATATTAAAGGTCAAGTTCAATCAGCTGTAAACAACGCGCATGGCCAGTGAGAAAGGGCGTGTTGCCCGAAACCGGTATGGCAATCTGTGTTGGGGGAATGAACACGTTCACTCCTGCTCCCTCAATAAATGAAAGGAGAAACTTCTACTTGTGTGGCGTCTGGCATTGGGCAACTTGGATTTTGCAAGTGGAGTGCCTAGCCGCTGAGACGCTCTGCCGCGATAATAGCGGACCACGGCTCCGGACCCCTGGGGCCATGTGGAAGTGGCAGTTCCACTATTGCGTGACTTTTAATGCATGACGGCGTTGCTTTGTTCCTCCATGCAACCCACCAAGGGGAATGATATACATGCACACAGTTTAACAGCACCCACTGTGGAAATAACAAACTACCTTACCCAGAAGGCAACTTACCAATGAAACTACAAAGACGGGATATTAAAGGTCAAGTTCAATCAGCTGTAAACGACGCGCATGGCCAGTGAGCAAGGGCGTGTTGCCCGAAACCGGTATGGCAATCTGTGTTGGGGGCATGAACACGTTGACTTCTGCTCCCTCAATAAATGAAAGGAGAAACTTCTACTTGTGTGGCGTCTCGCATTGGGCAACTTGGATTTTGCAAGCGGCGTGCGTAGCCGCTGAGACGCTCTGTCGCGATAATAGCGGACCACGACTCCGGACCCCTGGGGCCATGTGGAAGTGGCAGTTCCACTATTGCGGGACTTTTAATGCATGACGGCGTTGTTTTGTTCCTCCATGCAACCCACCAAGGGGAATGATATACATGCACACAGTTTAACAGCACCCACTGTGGAAATAACAAACTACCTTACCCAGAAGGCAACTTACCAATGAAACTACAAAGACGGGATATTAAAGGTCAAGTTCAATCAGCTGTAAACAACGCGCATGGCCAGTGAGCAAGGGCGTTTTGCCCGAAACCGGTATGGCAAGCTGTGTTGGGGGAATGAACACGTTGACTCCTGCTCCCTCAATAAGTGAAAGGAGAAACTTTTACTTGTGTGGCGTCTCGCATTGGGCAACTTGGATTTTGGAATTTGCAAGCGGCGTGCCTAGCCTCTGAGACGCTCTGCCGCGATAATAGCGGACCATGGCTCCGGACCTCTGGGGCCATGTGACAGTGGCAGTTCCACTATTGCGGGAGTTTTAATGCATGACGGCGTTGTTTTGTTCCTCCATGCAACCCACCAAGGGGAATGAAACACATTCACGCAGTTTAACAGCACCCACTGTGGAAATAACGAACTACCTTACCCAGGAGGGAACTTACCAATGAAACTACAAAGATGGGATATTAAAGGTCAAGTTCAATCAGCTGTAAATGACGCGCATGGCCAGTGAGCAAGGGCGTGTTGCCCGAAACCGGTATCCGATCTGTGTTGGGGGAATGAACACGTTGACTCCTGCTCCCTCAATAAATGAAAGGAGAAACTTCTACTTGTGTGGCGTCTCGCATTTTGCAACTTGGATTTTGGAATTTGCAAGCGGCGTGCCTAGCCGCTGAGACGCTCTGCCGCGATAATAGCAGACCACGGCTCCGGACCCCTGGGGCCATGTGGAAGTGGCAGTTCCACTATTGCGGGACTTTTAATGCAGGACGGCGTTGTTTTGTTCCTCCATGCAACCCACCAACTGGAATGATATACATGCACGCAGTTTAACAGCACCCACTGTGGAAATAACGAACTACCTTACCCAGAAGGCAACTTACCAATGAAACTACAAAGACGGGATATTAAAGGTCAAGTTCAATCAGCTGTAAACGACGCGCATGGCCAGTGAGCAAGGGCGTGTTGCCCGAAACCGGTATGGCAATCTGTGTTGGGGGCATGAACACGTTGACTTCTGCTCCCTCAATAAATGAAAGGAGAAACTTCTACTTGTGTGGCGTCTCGCATTGGGCAACTTGGATTTTGGAATTTGCATGCGGCGTGCCTAGCCGCTGAGACGCTCTGCCGCAATAATAGCGGACCACGGCTCCAGACCCCTGGGGCCATGTGGAAGTGGCAGTTCCACTATTGCAGGACTTTTAATGCATGACGGCGTTGTTTTGTTCCTCCGTGCAACCCACCAAGGGGAATGATATACATGCACGCAGTTTAACAGCACCCACTGTGGAAATAACGAACTACCTTACCCAGAAGGCAACTTACCAATGAAACTACAAAGACGGGATATTAAAGGTCAAGTTCAATCAGCTGTAAACGACGCGCATGGCCAGTGAGCAAGGGCGTGTTGCCCGAAACCGGTATGGCAATCTGTGTTGGGGGAATGAACACGTTGACTCCTGATCCCTCAATAAATGAAAGGAGAAACTTCTACTTGTGTGGCGTCTCGCATTGGGCAACTTGGATTTTGCAAGCGGCGTGCCTAGCCGCTGAGACGCTCTGCCGCGATAATAGCGGACCACGGCTCCGGACCCCTGGGGCCATGTGGAAGTGGCAGTTCCACTATTGCGGGACTTTTAATGCATGACGGCGTTGCTTTGTTCCTCCATGCAACCCACCAAGGGGAATGATATACATGCACACAGTTTAACAGCACCCACTGTGGAAATAACAAACTACCTTACCCAGAAGGCAACTTACCAATGAAACTACAAAGACGGGATATTAAAGGTCAAGTTCAATCAGCTGTAAACGACGCGCATGGCCAGTGAGCAAGGGCGTGTTGCCCGAAACCGGTATGGCAAGCTGTGTTGGGGGAATGAACACGTTGACTCCTGCTCCCTCAATAAATGAAAGGAGAAACTTCTACTTCTGTGGCGTCTCGCATTGGGCAAGTTGGATTTTGGAATTTGCAAGTGGAGTGCCTAGCCACTGAGACGCTCTGCCGCGATAATAGCGGACCACGGCTCCGGACCAGTGGGGCCATGTGGAAGTGGCAGTTCCACTATTGCGGGACTTTTAATGCATGACGGCGTTGTTTTGTTCCTCCATGCAACCCACCAAGGGGAATGATATATATGCACGCAGTTTAACAGCACCCACTGTGGAAATAACGAACTACCTTTCCCAGAAGGGAACTTACCAATGAAACTACAAAGATGGGATATTAAAGGTCAAGTTCAATCATCTGTAAACGACGCGCATGGCCAGTGAGCAAGGGCGTGTTGCCTGAAACCGGTATGGCAATCTGTGTTGGGGGAATGAACACGTTGACTCCTGCTCCCTCAATAAATGAAAGAAGAAACTTCTACTTGTGTGGCGTCTCGCATTTTGCAACTTGGATTTTGGAATTTGCAAGCGGTGTGCCTAGCCGCTGAGACGCTCTGCCGCGATAATAGCGGACCACGGCTCCGGACCCCTGGGGCCATGTGGAAGTGGCAGTTCCACTATTGCGGGACTTTTAATGCATGACGGCGTTGTTTTGTTCCTCCATGCAACCCACCAACTGGAATGATATACATGCACGCAGTTTAACAGCACCCACTGTGGAAATAACGAACTACCTTACCCAGAAGGCAACTTACCAATGAAACTACAAAGACGGGATATTAAAGGTCAAGTTCAATCAGCTGTAAACGACGCGCATAGCCAGTGAGCAAGGGCGTAATGCCCGAAACCGGTATGGCAATCTGTGTTGGGGGAATGAACACGTTGACTTCTGCTCCCTCAATAAATGAAAGGAGAAACTTCTACTTGTGTGGCGTCTCGCATTGGGCAACTTGGATTTTGGAATTTGCAAACGGCGTGCCTAGCCGCTGAGACGCTCTGCCGCAATAATAGCGGCACGGCTCTGGACCCCTGGGGCCATGTGGAAGTGGCAGTTCCACTATTGCGGGACTTTTAATGCATGACGGCGTTGTTTTGTTCCTCCATGCAACCCACCAAGGGGAATGATATACATGCACGCATAACAGCACCCACTGTGGAAATAACGAACTACCTTACCCAGAAGGCAACTTACCAATGAAACTACAAAGACGGGATATTAAAGGTCAAGTTCAATCAGCTGTAAACGACGCGCATGGCCAGTGAGCAAGGGCGTGTTGCCCGAAACCGGTATGGCAATCTGTGTTGGGGGAATAAACACGTTGACTCCTGCTCCCTCAATAAATGAAAGGAGAAACTTCTACTTGTGTGGCGTCTCGCATTGGGCAACTTGGATTTTGCAAGCGGCGTGCCTAGCCGCTGAGACGCTCTGCCGCGATAATAGCGGACCACGACTCCGGACCCCTGGGGCCATGTGGAAGTGGCAGTTCCACTATTGCGAGACTTTTAATGCATGACGGCGTTGTTTTGTTCCTCCATGCAACCCACCAAGGGGAATGATATACATGCACACAGTTTAACAGCACCCACTGTGGAAATAACGAACTACCTTACCCAGAAGGCAACTTACCAATGAAACTGCAAAGACGGGATATTAAAGGTTAAGTTCAATCAGCTGTAAACAACGCGCATGGCCAGTGAGCAAGGGCGTGTTGCCCGAAACCGGTATGGCAAGCTGTGTTGGGGGAATGAACACGTTGACTCCTGCTCCCTCAATAAATGAAAGGAGAAACTTCTACTTGTGTGGCGTCTCGCATTGGGCAACTTGGATTTTGGAATTTGCAAGCGGCGTGCCTAGCCTCTGAGACGCTCTGCCGCGATAATAGCGGACCATGGCTCCGGACCTCTTGGGCCATGTGGAAGTGGCAGTTCCACTAATGCGGGAGTTTTAATGCATGACGGCGTTGTTTTGTTCCTCCATGCAACCCACCAAGGGGAATGATATACATGCACGCAGTTTCACAGCACCCACTGTGGAAATAACAAACTACCTTACCCAGAAGGCAACTTACCAATGAAACTACAAAGACGGGATATTAAAGGTCAAGTTCAATCAGCTGTAAACGACATGCATGGCCAGTGAGCAAGGGCGTGTTGCCCGAAACCGGTATGGCAATCTGTGTTGGGGGAATGAACACGTTGACTCCTGCTCCCTCAATAAATGAAAGGCGAAACTTCTACTTGTGTGGCGTCTCGCATTGGGCAACTTGGATTTTGCAAGCGGCGTGCCTAGCCGCTGAGACGCTCTGCCGCGATAATAGCGGACCACGACTCCGGACCCCTGGGGCCATGTGGAAGTGGCAGTTCCACTATTGCGGGACTTTTAATGCATGACGGCGTTGTTTTGTTCCTCCATGCAACCCACCAAGGGGAATGATATACATGCACACAGTTTAACAGCACCCACTGTGGAAATAACGAACTACCTTACCCAGGAGGGAACTTACCAATGAAACTACAAAGATGGGATATTAAAGGTCAAGTTCAATCAGCTGTAAATGACGCGCATGGCCAGTGAGCAAGGGCGTGTTGCCCGAAACCGGTATCGCAATCTGTGTTGGGGGAATGAACACGTTGACTCCTGCTCCCTCAATAAGTGAAAGGAGAAACTTTTACTTGTGTGGCGTCTCGCATTGGGCAACTTGGATTTTGGAATTTGCAAGCGGCGTGCCTAGCCTCTGAGACGCTCTGCTGCGATAATAGCGGACAATGGCTCCGGACCTCTGGGGCCATGTGGAAGTGGCAGTTCCACTATTGCGGGAGTTTTAATGCATGACGGCGTTGTTTTGTTCCTCCATGCAACCCACCAAGGGGAATGAAACACATTCACGCAGTTTAACAGCACCCACTGTGGAAATAACGAACTACCTTACCCAGGAGGGAACTTACCAATGAAACTACAAAGATGGGATATTAAAGGTCAAGTTCAATCAGCTGTAAATGACGCGCATGGCCAGTGAGCAAGGGCGTGTTGCCCGAAACCGGTATCGCAATCTGTGTTGGGGGAATGAACACGTTGACTCCTGCTCCCTCAATAAATGAAAGGAGAAACTTCTACTTGTGTGGCATCTCGCATTTTGCAACTTGGATTTTGTAATTTGCAAGCGGCGTGCCTAGCCGCTGAGACGCTCTGCCGCGATAATAGAAGACCACGGCTCCGGACCCCTGGGGCCATGTGGAAGTGGCAGTTCCACTATTGCAGGACTTTTAATGCAGGACGGCGTTGTTTTGTTCCTTCATGCAACCCACCAACTGGAATGATATACATGCACGCAGTTTAACAGCACCCACTGTGGAAATAACGAACTACCTTACCCAGAAGGCAACTTACCAATGAAACTACAAAGACGGGATATTAAAGGTCAAGTTCAATCAGCTGTAAATGACGCGCATGGCCAGTGAGCAAGGGCGTGTTGCCCGAAACCGGTATGGCAATCTGTGTTGGGGGCATGAACACGTTGACTTCTGCTCCGTCAATAAATGAAAGGAGAAACTTCTACTTGTGTGGCGTCTCGCATTGGGCAACTTGGATTTTGGAATTTGCAAGCGGCGTGCCTAGCCGCTGAGACGCTCTGCCGCAATAATAGCGGACCACGGCTCCGGACCCCTGCGGCCATGTGGAAGTGGCAGTTCCACTATTGCAGGACTTTTAATGCATGACGGCGTTGTTTTGTTCCTCCGTGCAACCCACCAAGGGGAATGATATACATGCACGCAGTTTAACAGCACCCACTGTGGAAATAACGAACTACCTTACCCAGAAGGCAACTTACCAATGAAACTACAAAGACGGGATATTAAAGGTCAAGTTCAATCAGCTGTAAACAACGCGCATGGCCAGTGAGCAAGGGCGTGTTGCCCGAAACCGGTATGGCAATCTGTGTTGGGGGAATGAACACGTTGACTCCTGCTCCCTCAATAAATGAAAGGAGAAACTTCTACTTGTGTGGCGTCTCGCATTGGGCAACTTGGATTTTGCAAGCGGCGTGCCTAGCCGCTGAGACGCTCTGCCGCGATAATAGCGGACCACGGCTCCGGACCCCTGGGGCCATGTGGAAGTGGCAGTTCCACTATTGCGGGACTTTTAATGCATGACGGCGTTGCTTTGTTCCTCCATGCAACCCACCAAGGGGAATGATATACATGCACACAGTTTAACAGCACCCACTGTGGAAATAACAAACTACCTTACCCAGAAGGCAACTTACCAATGAAACTACAAAGACGGGATATTAAAGGTCAAGTTCAATCAGCTGTAAACGACGCGCATGTCCAGTGAGCAAGGGCGTTTTGCCCGAAACCGGTATGGCAAGCTGTGTTGGGGGAATGAACACGTTGACTCCTGCTCCCTCAATAAATGAAAGGAGAAACTTCTACTTCTGTGGCGTCTCGCATTGGGCAAGTTGGATTTTGGAATTTGCAAGTGGAGTGCCTAGCCGCTGAGACGCTCTGCCGCGATAATAGCGGACCACGGCTCCGGACCAGTGGGGCCATGTGGAAGTGGCAGTTCCACTATTGCGGGACTTTTAATGCATGACGGCGTTGTTTTGTTCCTCCATGCAACCCACCAAGGGGAATGATATACATGCACGCAGTTTCACAGCACCCACTGTGGAAATAACAAACTACCTTACCCAGAAGGCAACTTACCAATGAAACTACAAAGACGGGATATTAAAGGTCAAGTTCAATGAGCTGTAAACGACACGCATGGCCAGTGAGCAAGGGCATGTTGCCCGAAACCGGTATGGCAATCTGTGTTGGGGGAATGAACATGTTGACTCCTGCTCCCTCAATAAATGAAAGGAGAAACTTCTACTTGTGTGGCATCTCGCATTGGGCAACTTGGATTTTGGAATTTGCAAGCGGCGTGCCTAGCCTCTGAGACGCTCTGCCGCGATAATAGCGGACCATGGCTCCGGACCTCTGGGGCCATGTGGAAGTGGCAGTTCCACTATTGCGGGAGTTTTAATGCATGACGGCGTTGTTTTGTTCCTCCATGCAACCCACCAAGGGGAATGATATATATGCACGCAGTTTAACAGCACCCACTGTGGAAATAACGAACTACCTTTCCCAGAAGGGAACTTACCAATGAAACTACAAAGATGGGATATTAAAGGTCAAGTTCAATCATCTGTAAACGACGCGCATGGCCAGTGAGCAAGGGCGTGTTGCCTGAAACCGGTATGGCAATCTGTGTTGGGGGAATGAACACGTTGACTCCTGCTCCCTCAATAAATGAAAGGAGAAACTTCTACTTGTGTGGCGTCTCGCATTTTGCAACTTGGATTTTGGAATTTGCAAGCGGTGTGCCTAGCCGCTGAGACGCTCTGCAGCGATAATAGCGGACCACGGCTCCGGACCCCTGGGCCATGTGGAAGTGGCAGTTCCACTATTGCGGGACTTTTAATGCATGACGGCGTTGTTTTGTTCCTCCATGCAACCCACCAACTGGAATGATATACATGCACGCAGTTTAACAGCACCCACTGTGGAAATAACGAACTACCTTACCCAGAAGGCAACTTACCAATGAAACTACAAAGACGGGATATTAAAGGTCAAGTTCAATCAGCTGTAAACGACGCGCATAGCCAGTGAGCAAGGGCGTAATGCCCGAAACCGGTATGGCAATCTGTGTTGGGGGAATGAACACGTTGACTTCTGCTCCCTCAATAAATGAAAGGAGAAACTTCTACTTGTGTGGCGTCTCGCATAGGGCAACTTGGATTTTGGAATTTGCACGGCGTGCCTAGCCGCTGAGATGCTCTGCCGCAATAATAGCGGCACGGCTCTGGACCCCTGGGGCCATGTGGAAGTGGCAGTTCCACTATTGCGGGACTTTTAATGCATGACGTGTCGTACTTTAATCTTTGTTACCGCGTAGGGAACAGGGCCCTACCCCTGTCTATCTTGGTATTAGCAAACCGCAAATGGTAAATGCGGCATGTACAAGTGCTTTATATATCGTTCTAGCTATGAATGCACTGTGTACACGTTATTCTGCTTCAACTACGCGGGTTCCATTTTGGAAGCAGTGGCCATCTTGTCATTGCCCTCACATAGGCTATAATGGAGTAAATACGGGCCTCACAGTACATGGGCTTCTCCTCTGACTTCTCTGTGACCTGGGCAGCTGGCTCTGCTGCCCCAGGTCAAACCGGTCTCACGAGCTCCCCTTCCTCCGTCCACCTGTGATTAGCATCAGGGCTTGACCCATCATAAAACCCTTTCATTCTACACAATCCTCCGGCTAATCTCTTTCACACCTGCTTGTTCCTGCTTTATGACTTGTTTCCCAAAACAGGAGATGCTCATGTTTATTGGGGGGTCTATTGACATCCGATGTGGGATCTGAACCTTACTGTGTAAATCATTGTGGGCTGGCCGAACTGGAATGTGGGATGGTCATCATGACTCTGCTTTTTCGTTTGTAATGTATACTTGTAATGGCCATATCATAAACCTAGGAATGTATGCTTGAGGCAAGAAAAAGGGTATTTAAGATGAAGTCCATTCCTATGATTTTCAGTAGTCTCCTGAGAACATACACGCTGTTGTACTTCTAGGATACCTGTAATTGGTCTGCAGCCAATAAATGAATCTTTGACTTCACCCAGAAGACTCTGTGTTTCTGTAGGTCTGGAACAGGGTGAACCCAGAAGTCATAGGGTGTGTGCCCCTGCACCGCTGGGTCTAAAATACCCAGTACTTCAGTTTGGCGCCCAACGTGGGGCGATTTCAGCGGTACCGGTCCAAGCCAGAGGTTCGTGAGGAGCTTCGTGTGGAAATTCCGGAGGAAGGCCGCCACTTCATCGACCCCTGCATGTCGACGTGGTCCGAAAGTCTTTTCTGCGAGGTTCTCCGCGTCCCGACGGCTACGAAGGACTGCTGCCCTGATTAATCGACCTGTTTTGGACCCTTGACGAGTTTGAGAGAGCGAAACAATCGAGAGAGTCTTCTGGTGACGCCATCGATCAGCAATATTCAGTTAAGTATAAGTGGAGCGTCTCCCATTTGTTTTTGGTATCCTTCGGGATCGTTTGATTTGGTAATTTGGTAATTTGGAGTTTGCAAACGCCAAAGCCAGAGGACTCGTGTATTCACGAGAATATCGTAATCGATAATCCTTTGACGTTTGGATCTAGACTAGTGAGCAAAGATGCCTGGTTCTGGACTATTTGGTAGATTATTCTGTTTGGGTTGTGGAAAAGATTTCCAGCTAGAGGAATCATGTCCGGTTCCTCCGGTTGGAACTCCAACTTATGAGCTCTATGTAAAACATGGCGTAGGCCCCATTGCATATAACGAAGTATGGATCCACTACACCAGGAAAGACGGTGTTTTAAAATGGCCCCAAAATGGTAGTTTCGATACCGATATTTTAGATAATTTGGAAATTAAATTGTTTAAGAAGAAAGCCCGGCCGGCGATGTTTGACTCTTTCCGCTTATGGCGAAAGGAAGCCAAACAGAAGGAAATTAAGCTAGCGAAAAAGAATAAGAGAGAGAAAGGTATGACAGTAATGCAAGCAGCTGTACAATTTAAAGACAATGAGGAGGAGCAGATGAGTGAGCAATTGCACAGGCAGCGCAAGTTAGGGATTGACAAATGTTACCCAGCTTTACCACATTCTAAGCAGAATGAGTTAGAAGAAAAGGAGAAAGATCCCCTGATGTCACATTTGTTGAGTTCGCCACCCCCGTATGCTCAAAATGCCACGGCACCTCCCCTGCTTGTGAATATGCCACCTCCAGTCAATATACTGCAAGCCTTGCCGCTACCGCCAGTTGCTTTGCAGCCGGCTCTTATCCATGTAGCGCAGCCCTCTCAAGGGCCGCCAGTTGTGCTTCCAACTGCCCCCGCACTTCCTGCGACTTTGCCTAATACAGCAGCTGCCTCTTCTGACACTTTTCCTTGCACCACTCCAGTACCTGTTTCTACATCCTCTTTTCTTCCCTCTGTTTTTCCCCCTGTTTTCGCCTCAGCTTCTCCTTCAGCGCGACAGCGCTTAGCTAATGTGGTTACTACATTAATGTCGCCTCTCTTTGAGTCATCTGGTGCGACTCCTGGTTTACAGCGTAAGCAACTGCGCAGTCAATTGCCTAACCCTGATGAGAAAAAGGTAATAGGCAGCATGGCGCGTAGATGGATTGTTTTCCCTTCACTGTATGATGTGGAATCAGTTGTCAACGTTTTCCATCAATGGGATGCCCCAAAACAGAGATATGTGTTTGAGAAAATGTGCGAAATTCTCTGTGAAGAATGGGAGGATAGTGGTAAAAATCCGAGCCCGCAGGAATTGTGTAGAGTGAGGTTTGATTTTGGAACTGGTATAATTGTGGACCGCGAAGTAGATAAAGCAGTTGCGGTTGTATTGTCCTTCAGGAATGATGATTGTCAACAGTCATTGTTTGAACAAGATGTCCTTGTGGGGAAAAAGGTAAAAGCGCGACAATACCCCATGAGAGAAGTTCCCCCGGTATGGAAGGAAGCAGTTGCAGCTGATGCTAACGCCGGTATCGCCGCTGTGCCAGCGCATTTCCAGCGTGTTTGGGTGCATGTTCCATGGAAAAGATCTGAGGTGTTAGCGCTTAAGCAGTCATTGCCTGATCCCCGTAAAAACCCAGCAGGTTATTATAAAGAGTTGTCACAGACGGCAGGGTCATGCGTTATGAATCTGGCCGACATAGACATGTTGTTTGGTAATGTTGTTCCACAGCCTCTATGGGGGTCAATTCGTAATGTAGATCACGATGCAGAACTAGGGGATACATGGGCTAACATTATTGCTGCTGATGCTAGACAAACTGGTGGCGCGAAACCAGAACCTTTAGTAGCTGAACTGCCTGGTAGAATAATCACGTATATGAAGACAATAATGCCTGCGATGCGCGTAAATTGGGACAAGTTATCTGCATGTAAGCAGAAGAAAGATGAGACAGTGTCAGACTTCTTTACTAGGTTTGAAGAAACGTTTATTGATCACAGTGGGCAGGATATGAGTACTGAGGGTGGCCAATGGTTATTTGTGGATAAGTTTGTGCAGAATCTACTTCCTGACCTGTGTAAAAAGTTAAAAGATTCAGAAAGTTCTTGGGCTGTTGCTTCTTCAGCGCAAATACTGGCTACTGCACAGTATTATGAAAATAGAGATAAAGACGAGAAAGATAGAACAGAAAAGAAAACGAAGGAATTAAAGACAAAGGTCCTTTTACAGCAGGCCTATCCGCCACGTGGAGGTCAGAATAATTATAGACAACCCCAAGGTGTCTATCACCAACCCCAACAGTTTCAGAACAATCAGCAAATGAACGGGTATTATCAACCACGTGTCCCTGTAGGTTCCAACCAATGTTCATACTGCAAAGAGGAAGGTCATTATAAATATAGTTGCCCTAAATTAATGCAGCGGAACGGTAATGCGTATGGCGCAAGAGGTAGGGGTGGTCAGCAAGCTCCTAGAGGCAGAGGGCGTGGAAATGCTCCCCAGAACGCGCGTCCTCTGCCGCCTCAAAACACCATCAATAGCTTTGATCAGCAAGCCAACGCGACTAGTAATACGGCCCAGTATTATAATAATGATTATTATGCAGAGGATGGTGATGCAGAAAGTAATGATTACTAGGACAGCCATAGACAGAGAGAGGGAGTTGTTTCAGTGCCAGTGAATCAGAGTGGACCGTATGTTGAGGTAACTACAGCAAATGTAACGGAGCCTTTTCTGCTAGACACTGGTGCTGCAAAGAGTTCAATCATGCATTCAAAACTCCCTGGCGCACCTTTGTCTGGCGATATAAATGTTTCAGTAGGTTTTTCTGGCGCCCCAGTTAGGAACCCGATTTCTAGTCCCATGTCACTTTCTGTTGGACCTTGCGAACTGAAAGCACCCCTGATCCTAACAACAGGTTGTGGTGAGAATTTACTGGGATTAGATTTGTTGAAAAGATTGCATGCTACACTGTATTGTTCTCCTTCAGGAGTACAACTTACATTAGGTAGGGAAGTGATTTCCCCAATGTATTTGTCTAAAAATACAATGCCACCTGAATTATCATCCCTTCCGGATGCCCTTTGGGCTACTGGTCCCAATGATGTGGGCCTCTTGGAGATACCGCCATATGTGGTGACTTTAAAGGCTAATGTCAGACTGCCACGTATTCCCCAGTACAAGATCTCTAATGAAGGGCAGAAAGCATTGTTAGACATTGTCAGCGACTTGATTAATAAGGGTGTGATTGAAGAGACAAGAGGCAACGTTTGCAATAGTCCGATTTTACCTGTCTTAAAACGAACGGACCCTTCACAGCCACCTGTTTACAGATTTGTGATCGATCTTAGAGAGGTTAATAAGATTGTTGTGCCACAGTTTCCGGTTGTCCCTGATATAACTGCTTTGTTAACGATGATTCCAGCCTCTGCTGCATGGTTTTCAGTGATTGATTTAAAGAATGCTTTCTTTAGTATCCCAAATTGCAGAAGAGAGCAGAGACATTTTTGGTTTTAGTCTGGGAGGCCGAAGCTTCCGCTTCAAACGCGCTCCCCAGGGCTACTGTGAAAGTCCATCAATATACAGTCAAGCTTTGAAAGCGCAGCTTGATGCACTTGTTTTACCTAGTGGCGCTATCCTGATTCAGTACGTGGACGATTTACTAATTGCCGCGGATACTGAGAAGATCTGTAAAGAAGCCACATTGTCACTGTTGCGCCATTTATCCGCTTTTCATCACAAGGTGTCTCTCTCTAAGCTGCAATATTGTCGACAAGAAGTGACCTACTTAGGTCATCTCTTATCGAAGGAGGGAAGGAAACTGACCCCAGAAAGAATTCAAGCCATTGCACAGTTGAGTGTGCCAAGAACACAGAGAGAAGTGCGTGCTTTCTTGGGCATCACTTCATACTGTAGGCATTGGATCCCTAGTTTTTCTTTGTTGGCAAAACCTTTAGTAGCCTTAACATGCAAAGACACACCGAATCCTATCCCATGGTCTGAAGAGTGCCAGAAAAGTTTTGTGGAATTGCGTAATGCATTATGTTCAGCACCTGTGTTGGGCACTCCTGACTACAGCAAACCTTTTACATTGTATGTTCACGAGAAAGATGGATGTGCGTTGTCAGTGTTAACACAGCCTTTTGGCGACAGACCGCGCCCATGCGCATATTTTTCATCAACCTTGGACCCTGTAGCGAGGGCATTGCCAAGCTGTCTGAGAGCGACAGCTGCTGCAGCAATGTCTATCCGACAATCTGCTGGTTTGGTAATGGACAATACATTGATTGTTATGGTTCCACACGCAGTAGACACATTATTAAATTGAACCAAGACACAACACTTGACTAGTGCGCGATTATCAGGTTATGAGCTTACACTGTTAGCAAATCACATACACATAAAGAGATGCAATACGCTGAATCCAGCTACATTGTTGCCAATTCCAGCAGACTCAGATGAGATTGAGCAACATGACTGTCTGTTCAGAACAGAAGAAGAGACGAAAGGGAGAGTAGATCTAAAAGATACTCCCCTGACTGAGTGTGATGGCACTTTATGGGTGGATGGTTCATGTTTCAAACTCCCTAATGGTGACACGACTGCTGCATATGCTATCACGACTTTACACACGGTCGTGGAAACTGCACGAGTGCCACATAATTCGGCCCAAGCAGCAGAATTAATCGCCCTCACGAGAGCGTGTGTGTTATCTGAAGGAATGAGAGTAAATATATACACAGACAGCCAGTACGCCTTTGGCGTGGCTCATAATTTTGGGCGACTGTGGAAGGAGCGCGGGTTCCTGACGTCGCATGGGGCTAAAATTCAGAATGGCAAGTTGGTGAATGATCTCCTTGAGTCACTGACCCTACCGTTGCAAGTTGCGATCATGAAATGCAGTGCGCACAGGAAAGTCACAGATGATGTTGGACGTGGGAATGCGTTTGCTGATGAGACGGCGAAAGAAACAGCACAGAATGTGAAGACTAGAATGTATGTTGCAGGCCCCGCAAGATGGGTTGACGATGTTGGGATGTGTGAAAACACAATAGAGAGTGTGAAGTCGCTTCAAGCTGAAGCCACAGAGAAAGAGTTAAGCAAGTGGAGAGAAAGTATGGGTAAGTTGGATGAGAATGGTTGTTGGATTGATCTGACAGAACATAAGCGATGGTTGTTGCCTGATGCATATGTGCTTCCAGTGGTTACTATGGCACATGGAATGGCACATATCAGTACGAAAGGTATATGCAAGTTGTTGGCTCCAGTATGGCAGAATGCTGGGATTCCCAAGTGTGCAGAGAATGTGGTCAAGAATTGCATGGTATGCTTGAAGTACAACCCTGGTAGGGGAACCCCAACTCCAGCTGGTCACTTTGCACCCCCATCATGTCCATTCGAAGTTTTGCAGCTGGACTTTATTCACATGGAAAGATGCAACAACCTGAAATATGTACTGGTGGTTGTTTGTGCTTTCTCAAAATGGATAGAGGCTTATCCTCTGAAAGATAACACTGCCCTATCCACAGCCAAAGCCCTTGTGAAGGAATTTTTCCCTAGATTTGGAATGCCAAGAATGGTGTGGTGTGATAATGGAAGTGAGTTTGTGGGTAAAGTGATGAAGAATGTATGTGAAGGGCTAGGGATAAAGCAGAAGTTCCATGCTGCAAATCACCCCCAATCAGCTGGATTAGTAGAACTCTACAATGGAGCCTTAAAGCTCAAGCTGGCCAAAATTCAGGCGAGCACCGGTCTTAAATGGCCTGACGCTCTGCCTTTAGCACTCCTGTCCACCAGAATGACCATACACTCACGAGTGGGACTTAGCCCTTACGAGGTCGTTTTTGGCCGCCCGGCCAACGTATGGGGTGTACCGAGGCCTACGAAGTTTAGTGAGATTGAGCATCCAGTACTACTCGATTACCTGTATGATTTGACTGTTAAACTACGTGTTTTGCACCAACAGGTACATGATATTCTTCCCCAAGCTTCTGAACCTCCTGGACACCCTATCAACCCTGGCTCGTGGGTCCTGATCCGAAATTTCCAGCGTAAGAGCAACGACGAGCCTCGCTGGATCGGCCCTCACCTTGTACTTCTGTCGACAAGATCAGCGGTACGAGTAAAAGGGAAGAAACACTGGATCCATGGTACCCACTGCAAAGTAGTCCCTTTGCCTCTGCCATATGACCAGTGGGTCCAGGAGGGTATCGCCGACTCTGAGACAGACACTGTGCCTCGTTTTGTACCATTCAGTGACGCACGCTTAAAAGACACAGTTTCAGACCAAGAGAGTGACAATATTCTGCAAGAAGCTGTGCCACCATCAAATCGACTGGACACCACTGAGCCTGAACTTTTGTTTCAACACCAAACAGCACCTGGCCGTCTCCGCTATAATTTGAGACCAAGGCCCATGGACAAATAAAGATTTCCTTACTATCTCCTTTTTAACATTTTTGCTCTCCCATCTGAAGGACTTTCTTGATTTTTGTTTTTCGAACCACCATCCGGGTTCTGCCGCAGGGTCGCGGTGCCAAGACTTTGGGGTACAGGCCGAAGACGTTAGGTCAACGGTTCTGGTTGGTCTAGGGCGTTTCCCTGGACTGACAGGCGTGCCCCTTAGCAGAAGACACTCATCCGCCGCGAGCGGCCCGAGTAGAGGATGGAGTTTTTTAAGATGGAGAGACCGATTGAGGAAATGAACTTTAACGCAAGGATGTGTAGAATTGTAAAAAGTAAATGTTTTGTATTTTTGTGCCTTTTTACACTGTGTAGTATCACAATGTTTATCGTAGGATTTGTGTTTTTCTCCGCTCAAAAGCCCATTGCACCCACTGAACAGCCTATACCTCTTTCTACTGCCTCCTCTCACTCTTTTCACCCTTTGCCTGAGCACGAACAGACCAGACGATCAGAGTTTGTAAATAACTCGTTTATCCAGCTCTTGCACCAGCACCAATTGGTAATGAATACGACTAATTGCTGGGTGTGCGGGTTAATGCCACATACCATTAACAAGGGTATTCCTCACCTGGTGCTGCCGTATAGTTACAATGGATCGTCATGGGCATTCCAGACCATGTTTCTCTATGCTCTAGATACGTACTCCCCTCGCCAACCGCGTTCCATCAGACCTATCACCAATAATAAGGCTTTGATAAAAGGAGTTGCCGATATGAGTAGGGATATCGATGCATACTCATCCATTCCCAAAGAAGAGTTGAGACCTTATGTAGGATGGAACGCGACGGGGTATAGTATTAGTCTGGGTGAAAGACAGCGAAAAATCTCATCTCCAATCTGGGTCGTACCCCACATGGGTCGGTTCTGCTTACAGGGTAATGGTCAGAATCCTAGAGCTCAACTGGGAAGAAGTGACTGTACTGAAACGTACACCTTCCCGTCACAGTTTTCCCCTGCGTTTTTGGCTGCCAAGGGCACATATTTCATCTGTAATGACCGAGCATATACATGGCTGCCCCCTGATTTCTCGGGCACATGTTATATTGCGAACTTGCTACCGCCGACATTTACTGCTGCCTCTGACTATCACAAGACCAGAGTTGTGAGAGGTGTGATTAGTAAGGAGGATACTGCCGGTCAGGAAGCGGGAGACTTCTTTTTGGGTTTCCTGCCGTTTTGGGGACCTATGGTGAATAGTAGGAACCTGAGACAGCTGACTCGTGTGGTTGAATCCACTGTCAATGTAACGGCTGGTGCCCTTGGTAATCTGACGGCTGAGCTCCAAGCGGATCGCCTTATGACTTTGCAGAACCGCATGGTTCTAGACGTTATTCTTGCAGACCGCGGTGGGGTATACAAGGTCATCCAATCTAGTTGCTGCATTTTCATACCAGATAATGCTCCAACAGTGTATCAAGCCATCTCCAAACTCCATAAAATATCTGAATCCATACACGTGGATAAGGGAGACTGGTCACTGGTGGGGTGGTTCTGGGAATTGATATCTGCCTGGGGTTGGAAAGTTCTGATGGTCATTGGAATGATCTTAGCCATTCTTTTCCTGTTCTGTCTGTGTATACAGTGTGCTCCTACGATATGTGGCCTCTGTGCTACCTTATGTATAAGGAAACCTGTATCGAGGGACGAGCTAAGTAATAGGATGATGCTACAGCAACATCTCCATGACTTCGTGAACATTGACCTAGACTCGGATTAAGATGAGTATAGTGATTGCCTATGTAAGGGCAAAAGGAGGGTCTGTCGTACTTTAATCTTTGTTACCGCGTAGGGAACAGGGCCCTACCCCTGTCTATCTTGGTATTAGCAAACCGCAAATGGTAAATGCGGCATGTACAAGTGCTTTATATATCGTTCTAGCTATGAATGCACTGTGTACACGTTATTCTGCTTCAACTACGCGGGTTCCATTTTGGAAGCAGTGGCCATCTTGTCATTACCCTCACATAGGCTATAATGGAGTAAATACGGGCCTCACAGTACATGGGCTTCTCCTCTGACTTCTCTGTGACCTGGGCAGCTGGCTCTGCTGCCCCAGGTCAAACCGGTCTCACGAGCTCCCCTTCCTCCGTCCACCTGTGATTAGCATCAGGGCTTGACCCATCATAAAACCCTTTCATTCTACACAATCCTCCGGCTAATCTCTTTCACACCTGCTTGTTCCTGCTTTATGACTTGTTTCCCAAAACAGGAGATGCTCATGTTTATTGGGGGGTCTATTGACATCCGATGTGGGATCTGAACCTTACTGTGTAAATCATTGTGGGCTGGCCGAACTGGAATGTGGGATGGTCATCATGACTCTGCTTTTTCGTTTGTAATGTATACTTGTAATGGCCATATCATAAATCTAGGAATGTATGCTTGAGGCAAGAAAAAGGGTATTTAAGATGAAGTCCATTCCTATGATTTTCAGCAGTCTCCTGAGAACATACACGCTGTTGTACTTCTAGGATACCTGTAATTGGTCTGCAGCCAATAAATGAATCTTTGACTTCACCCAGAAGACTCTGTGTTTCTGTAGGTCTGGAACAGGGTGAACCCAGAAGTCATAGGGTGTGTGCCCCTGCACCGCTGGGTCTAAAATACCCAGTACTTCAGACGGCGTTGTTTTGTTCCTCCATGCAACCCACCAAGGGGAATGATATACATGCACGCATAACAGCACCCACTGTGGAAATAACGAACTACCTTACCCAGAAGGCAACTTACCAATGAAACTACAAAGACGGGATATTAAAGGTCAAGTTCAATCAGCTGTAAACGACGCGCATGGCCAGTGAGCAAGGGCGTGTTGCCCGAAACCGGTATGGCAATCTGTGTTGGGGGAATGAACACGTTGACTCCTGCTCCCTCAATAAATGAAAGGAGAAACTTCTACTTGTGTGGCGTCTCGCATTGGGCAACTTGGATTTTGCAAGCGGCGTGCCTAGCCGCTGAGACGCTCTGCCGCGATAATAGCGGACCACGACTCCGGACCCCTGGGGCCATGTGGAAGTGGCAGTTCCACTATTGCGAGACTTTTAATGCATGACGGCGTTGTTTTGTTCCTCCATGCAACCCACCAAGGGGAATGATATACATGCACACAGTTTAACAGCACCCACTGTGGAAATAACAAACTACCTTACCCAGAAGGCAACTTACCAATGAAACTACAAAGACGGGATATTAAAGGTTAAGTTCAATCAGCTGTAAACAACGCGCATGGCCAGTGAGCAAGGGCGTGTTGCCCGAAACCGGTATGGCAAGCTGTGTTGGGGGAATGAACACGTTGACTCCTGCTCCCTCAATAAATGAAAGGAGAAACTTCTACTTGTGTGGCGTCTCGCATTGGGCAACTTGGATTTTGGAATTTGCAAGCGGCGTGCCTAGCCTCTGAGACGCTCTGCCGCGATAATAGTGGACCATGGCTCCGGACCTCTTGGGCCATGTGGAAGTGGCAGTTCCACTAATGCGGGAGTTTTAATGCATGACGGCGTTGTTTTGTTCCTCCATGCAACCCACCAAGGGGAATGATATACATGCACGCAGTTTCACAGCACCCACTGTGGAAATAACAAACTACCTTACCCAGAAGGCAACTTACCAATGAAACTACAAAGACGGGATATTAAAGGTCAAGTTCAATCAGCTGTAAACGACGCGCATGGCCAGTGAGCAAGGGCGTGTTGCCCGAAACCGGTATGGCAATCTGTGTTGGGGGAATGAACACGTTGACTCCTGCTCCCTCAATAAATGAAAGGAGAAACTTCTACTTCTGTGGCGTCTCGCATTGGGCAAGTTGGATTTTGGAATTTGCAAGTGGCGTGCCTAGCCGCTGAGACGCTCTGCCGCGATAATAGCGGACCACGGCTCCGGACCAGTGGGGCCATGTGGAAGTGGCAGTTCCACTATTGCGGGACTTTTAATGCATGACGGCGTTGTTTTGTTCCTCCATGCAACCCACCAAGGGGAATGATCTACATGCACGCAGTTTCACAGCACCCACTGTGGAAATAACGAACTACCTTACCCAGAAGGCAACTTACCAATGAAACTACAAAGACGGGATATTAAAGGTCAAGTTCAATCAGCTGTAAACGACACGCATGGCCAGTGAGCAAGGGCATGTTGCCCGAAACCGGTATGGCAATCTGTGTTGGGGGAATGAACACGTTGACTCCTGCTCCCTCAATAAATGAAAGGCGAAACTTCTACTTGTGTGGCGTCTCGCAGTGGGCAACTTGGATTTTGCAAGCGGCGTGCCTAGCCGCTGAGACGCTCTGCCGCGATAATAGCGGACCACGACTCCGGACCCCTGGGGCCATGTGGAAGTGGCAGTTCAACTATTGCGGGACTTTTAATGCATGACGGCGTTGTTTTGTTCCTCCATGCAACCCACCAAGGGGAATGAAACACATTCACGCAGTTTAACAGCACCCACTGTGGAAATAACGAACTACCTTACCCAGGAGGGAACTTACCAATGAAACTACAAAGATGGGATATTAAAGGTCAAGTTCAATCAGCTGTAAATGACGCGCATGGCCAGTGAGCAAGGGCGTGTTGCCCGAAACCGGTATCGCAATCTGTGTTGGGGGAATGAACACGTTGACTCCTGCTCCCTCAATAAATGAAAGGAGAAACTTCTACTTGTGTGGCATCTCGCATTTTGCAACTGGATTTTGGAATTTGCAAGCGGCGTGCCTAGCCGCTGAGACGCTCTGCCGCGATAATAGCAGACCACGGCTCCGGACCCCTGGGGCCATGTGGAAGTGGCAGTTCCACTATTGCGGGACTTTTAATGCAGGACGGCGTTGTTTTGTTCCTCCATGCAACCCACCAACTGGAATGATATACATGCACGCAGTTTAACAGCACCCACTGTGGAAATAACGAACTATCTTACCCAGAAGGCAACTTACCAATGAAACTACAAAGACGGGATATTAAAGGTCAAGTTCAATCAGCTGTAAACGACGCGCATGGCCAGTGAGCAAGGGCGTGTTGCCCGAAACCGGTATGGCAATCTGTGTTGGGGGAATGAACACGTTGACTCCTGCTCCCTCAATAAATGAAAGGAGAAACTTCTACTTCTGTGGCGTCTCGCATTGGGCAAGTTGGATTTTGGAATTTGCAAGTGGCGTGCCTAGCCGCTGAGACGCTCTGCCGCGATAATAGCGGACCACGGCTCCGGACCAGTGGGGCCATGTGGAAGTGGCAGTTCCACTATTGCGGGACTTTTAATGCATGACGGCGTTGTTTTGTTCCTCCATGCAACCCACCAAGGGGAATGATATACATGCACGCAGTTTCACAGCACCCACTGTGGAAATAACGAACTACCTTACCCAGAAGGCAACTTACCAATGAAACTACAAAGACGGGATATTAAAGGTCAAGTTCAATCAGCTGTAAACGACACGCATGGCCAGTGAGCAAGGGCATGTTGCCCGAAACCGGTATGGCAATCTGTGTTGGGGGAATGAACACGTTGACTCCTGCTCCCTCAATAAATGAAAGGCGAAACTTCTACTTGTGTGGCGTCTCGCATTGGGCAACTTGGATTTTGCAAGCGGCGTGCCTAGCCGCTGAGACGCTCTGCCGCGATAATAGCGGACCACGACTCCGGACCCCTGGGGCCATGTGGAAGTGGCAGTTCCACTATTGCGGGACTTTTAATGCATGACGGCGTTGTTTTGTTCCTCCATGCAACCCACCAAGGGGAATGATATACATGCACACAGTTTAACAGCACCCACTGTGGAAATAACGAACTACCTTACCCAGGAGGGAACTTACCAATGAAACTACAAAGATGGGATATTAAAGGTCAAGTTCAATCAGCTGTAAATGACGCGCATGGCCAGTGAGCAAGGGCGTGTTGCCCGAAACCGGTATCGCAATCTGTGTTGGGGGAATGAACACGTTGACTCCTGCTCCCTCAATAAGTGAAAGGAGAAACTTTTACTTGTGTGGCGTCTCGCATTGGGCAACTTGGATTTTGGAATTTGCAAGCGGCATGCCTCGCCTCTGAGACGCTCTGCCGTGATAATAGCGGACCATGGCTCCGGACCTCTGGGGCCATGTGGAAGTGGCAGTTCCACTATTGCGGGACTTTTAATGCATGACGGCGTTGTTTTGTTCCTCCATGCAACCCACCAAGGGGAATGTAACACATTCACGCGGTTTAACAGCACCCACTGTGGAAATAACGAACTACCTTACCCAGGAGGGAACTTACCAATGAAACTACAAAGATGGGATATTAAAGGTCAAGTTCAATCAGCTGTAAATGACGCGCATGGCCAGTGAGCAAGGGCGTGTTGCTCGAAACCGGTATCGCAATCTGTGTTGGGGGAATGAACACGTTGACTCCTGCTCCCTCAATAAATCAAAGGAGAAACTTCTACTTGTGTGGCATCTCGCATTTTGCAACTTGGATTTTGGAATTTGCAAGCGGCGTGCCTAGCCGCTGAGACACTCTGCCGCGATAATAGCAGACCACGGCTCCGGACCCCTGGGGCCATGTGGAAGTGGCAGTTCCACTATTGCGGGACTTTTAATGCAGGACGGCGTTGTTTTGTTCCTCCATGCAACCCACCAACTGGAATGATATACATGCACGCAGTTTAACAGCACCCACTGTGGAAATAACGAACTACCTTACCCAGAAGGCAACTTACCAATGAAACTACAAAGACGGGATATTAAAGGTCAAGTTCAATCAGCTGTAAACGACGCGCATGGCCAGTGAGCAAGGGCGTGTTGCCCGAAACCGGTATGGCAATCTGTGTTGGGGGAATGAACACGTTGACTCCTGCTCCCTCAATAAATGAAAGGAGAAACTTCTACTTCTGTGGCGTCTCGCATTGGGCAAGTTGGATTTTGGAATTTGCAAGTGGCGTGCCTAGCCGCTGAGATGCTCTGCCGCGATAATAGCGGACCACGGCTCCGGACCAGTGGGGCCATGTGGAAGTGGCAGTTCCACTATTGCGGGACTTTTAATGCATGACGGCGTTGTTTTGTTCCTCCATGCAACCCACCAAGGGGAATGATATACATGCACGCAGTTTCACAGCACCCACTGTGGAAATAACGAACTACCTTACCCAGAAGGCAACTTACCAATGAAACTACAAAGACGGGATATTAAAGGTCAAGTTCAATCAGCTGTAAACGACACGCATGGCCAGTGAGCAAGGGCATGTTGCCCGAAACCGGTATGGCAATCTGTGTTGGGGGAATGAACACGTTGACTCCTGCTCCCTCAATAAATGAAAGGCGAAACTTCTACTTGTGTGGCGTCTCGCATTGGGCAACTTGGATTTTGCAAGCGGCCTGCCTAGCCGCTGAGACGCTCTGCCGCGATAATAGCGGACCACGACTCCGGACCCCTGGGGCCATGTGGAAGTGGCAGTTCCACTATTGCGGGACTTTTAATGCATGACGGCGTTGTTTTGTTCCTCCATGCAACCTACCAAGGGGAATGATATACATGCACACAGTTTAACAGCACCCACTGTGGAAATAACAAACTACCTTACCCAGGAGGGAACTTACCAATGAAACTACAAAGATGGGATATTAAAGGTCAAGTTCAATCAGCTGTAAATGACGCGCATGGCCAGTGAGCAAGGGCGTGTTGCCCGAAACCGGTATAGCAATCTGTGTTGGGGGAATGAACACGTTGACTCCTGCTCCCTCAATAAATGAAAGGAGAAACTTCTACTTGTGTGGCATCTCGCATTTTGCAACTTGGATTTTGGAATTTGCAAGCGGCGTGCCTAGCCGCTGAGACGCTCTGCCGCGATAATAGCAGACCACGGCTCCGGACCCCTGGGGCCATGTGGAAGTGGCAGTTCCACTATTGCGGGACTTTTAATGCAGGACGGCGTTGTTTTGTTCCTCCATGCAACCCACCAACTGGAATGATATACATGCACTCAGTTTAACAGCACCCACTGTGGAAATAACGAACTACCTTACCCAGAAGGCAACTTACCAATGAAACTACAAAGACGGGATATTAAAGGTCAAGTTCAATCAGCTGTAAATGACGGGCATGGCCAGTGAGCAAGGGCGTGTTGCCCGAAACCGGTATCGCAATCTGTGTTGGGGGAATGAACACGTTGACTCCTGCTCCCTCAATAAATGAAAGGAGAAACTTCTACTTGTGTGGCGTCTCGCATTGGGCAACTTTGATTTTGGAATTTGCAAGCGGCGTGCCTAGCAGCTGAGACGCTCTGCCGCGATAATAGCAGACCACGGCTCCGGACCCCTGGGGCCATGTGGAAGTGGCAGTTCCACTATTGCGGGACTTTTAATGCAGGACGGCGTTGTTTTGTTCCTCCATGCAACCCACCAACTGGAATGATATACGTGCACGCAGTTTAACAGCACCCACTGTGGAAATAACGAACTACCTTACCCAGAAGGCAACTTACCAATGAAACTACAAAGACGGGATATTAAAGGTAAAGTTCAATCAGCTGTAAACGACGCGCATGGCCAGTGAGCAAGGGCGTGTTGCCCGAAACCGGTATGGCAATCTGTGTTGGGGGAATGAACACGTTGACTCCTGCTCCCTCAATAAATGAAAGGAGAAACTTCTACTTCTGTGGCGTCTCGCATTGGGCAAGTTGGATTTTGGAATTTGCAAGTGGCGTGCCTAGCCACTGAGACGCTCTGCCGCGATAATAGCGGACCACGGCTCCGGACCAGTGGGGCCATGTGGAAGTGGCAGTTCCACTATTGCGGGACTTTTAATGCATGACGGCGTTGTTTTGTTCCTCCATGCAACCCACCAAGGGGAATGATATACATGCACGCAGTTTCACAGCACCCACTGTGGAAATAACGAACTACCTTACCCAGAAGGCAACTTACCAATGAAACTACAAAGACGGGATATTAAAGGTCAAGTTCAATCAGCTGTAAACGACACGCATGGCCAGTGAGCAACGGCATGTTGCCCGAAACCGGTATGGCAATCTGTGTTGGGGGAATGAACACGTTGACTCCTGCTCCCTCAATAAATGAAAGGCGA
This sequence comes from Triturus cristatus, assembly GCF_964204655.1. Taxonomy (NCBI): domain Eukaryota; kingdom Metazoa; phylum Chordata; class Amphibia; order Caudata; family Salamandridae; genus Triturus; species Triturus cristatus. The sequence continues at coordinate 197,093,558 of NC_140579.1, forward strand.
AACTTCTACTTGTGTGGCGTCTCGCATTGGGCAACTTGGATTTTGCAAGCGGCGTGCCTAGCCGCTGAGACGCTCTGCCGCGATAATAGCGGACCACGACTCCGGACCCCTGGGGCCATGTGGAAGTGGCAGTTCCACTATTGCGGGACTTTTAATGCATGACGGCGTTGTTTTGTTCCTCCATGCAACCCACCAAGGGGAATGATGTACATGCACACAGTTTAACAGCACCCACTGTGGAAATAACGAACTACCTTACCCAGGAGGGAACTTACCAATGAAACTACAAAGATGGGATATTAAAGGTCAAGGTCAATCAGCTGTAAATGACGCGCATGGCCAGTGAGCAAGGGCGTGTTGCCCGAAACCGGTATCGCAATCTGTGTTGGGGGAATGAACACGTTGACTCCTGCTCCCTCAATAAGTGAAAGGAGAAACTTTTACTTGTGTGGCGTCTCGCATTGGGCAACTTGGATTTTGGAATTTGCAAGCGGCGTGCCTAGCCGCTGAGACGCTCTGCCGCGATAATAGCGGACCACGACTCCGGACCCCTGGGGCCATGTGGAAGTGGCAGTTCCACTATTGCGGGACTTTTAATGCATGACGGCGTTGTTTTGTTCCTCCATGCAACCCACCAAGGGGAATGATATACATGCACACAGTTTAACAGCACCCACTGTGGAAATAACAAACTACCTTACCCAGAGAGCAACTTACCAATGAAACTACAAAGACGGGATATTAAAGGTCAAGTTCAATCAGCTGTAAACGACCCGCATGGCCAGTGAGCAAGGGCGTTTTGCCCAAAACCGGTATGGCAAGCTGTGTTGGGGGAATGAACACGTTGACTCCTGCTCCCTCAATAAGTGAAAGGAGAAACTTTTACTTGTGTGGCGTCTCGCATTGGGCAACTTGGATTTTGGAATTTGCAAGCGGCGTGCCTAGCCTCTGAGACGCTCTGCCGCGATAATAGCGGACCATGGCTCCGGACCTCTGGGGCCATGTGGAAGTGGCAGTTCCACTATTGCGGGAGTTTTAATGCATGACGGCGTTGTTTTGTTCCTCCATGCAACCCACCAAGGGGAATGAAACACATTCACGCAGTTTAACAGCACCCACTGTGGAAATAACGAACTACCTTACCCAGGAGGGAACTTACCAATGAAACTACAAAGATGGGATATTAAAGGTCAAGTTCAATCAGCTGTAAATGACGCGCATGGCCAGTGAGCAAGGGCGTGTTGCCCGAAACCGGTATCGCAATCTGTGTTGGGGGAATGAACACGTTGACTCCTGCTCCCTCAATAAATGAAAGGAGAAACTTCTACTTGTGTGGCATCTCGCATTTTGCAACTTGGATTTTGGAATTTGCAAGCGGCGTGCCTAGCCGCTGAGACGCTCTGCCGCGATAATAGCAGACCACGGCTCCGGACCCCTGGGGCCATGTGGAAGTGGCAGTTCCACTATTGCGGGACTTTTAATGCAGGACGGCGTTGTTTTGTTCCTCCATGCAACCCACTAACTGGAATGATATACATGCACGCAGTTTAACAGCACCCACTGTGGAAATAACGAACTACCTTACCCAGAAGGCAACTTACCAATGAAACTACAAAGACGGGATATTAAAGGTCAAGTTCAATCAGCTGTAAACGACGCGCATGGCCAGTGAGCAAGGGCGTGTTGCCCGAAACCGGTATGGCAATCTGTGTTGGGGGAATGAACACGTTGACTCCTGCTCCCTCAATAAATGAAAGGAGAAACTTCTACTTCTGTGGCGTCTCGCATTGGGCAAGTTGGATTTTGGAATTTGCAAGTGGCGTGCCTAGCCGCTGAGACGCTCTGCCGCGATAATAGCGGACCACGGCTCCGGACCAGTGGGGCCATGTGGAAGTGGCAGTTCCACTATTGCGGGACTTTTAATGCATGACGGCGTTGTTTTGTTCCTCCATGCAACCCACCAAGGGGAATGATATACATGCACGCAGTTTCACAGCACCCACTGTGGAAATAACGAACTACCTTACCCAGAAGGCAACTTACCAATGAAACTACAAAGACGGGATATTAAAGGTCAAGTTCAATCAGCTGTAAACGACACGCATGGCCAGTGAGCAAGGGCATGTTGCCCGAAACCGGTATGGCAATCTGTGTTGGGGGAATGAACACGTTGACTCCTGCTCCCTCAATAAATGAAAGGCGAAACTTCTACTTGTGTGGCGTCTCGCATTGGGCAACTTGGATTTTGCAAGCGGCGTGCCTAGCCGCTGAGACGCTCTGCCGCGATAATAGCGGACCACGACTCCGGACCCCTGGGGCCATGTGGAAGTGGCAGTTCCACTATTGCGGGACTTTTAATGCATGACGGCGTTGTTTTGTTCCTCCATGCAACCCACCAAGGGGAATGATATACATGCACACAGTTTAACAGCACCCACTGTGGAAATAACAAACTACCTTACCCAGAAGGCAACTTACCAATGAAACTACAAAGACGGGATATTAAAGGTCAAGTTCAATCAGCTGTAAACAACGCGCATGGCCAGTGAGCAAGGGCGTTTTGCCCGAAACCGGTATGGCAAGCTGTGTTGGGGGAATGAACACGTTGACTCCTGCTCCCTCAATAAGTGAAAGGAGAAACTTTTACTTGTGTGGCGTCTCGCATTGGGCAACTTGGATTTTGAAATTTGCAAGCGGCGTGCCTAGCCTCTGAGACGCTCTGCCGCGATAATAGCGGACCATGGCTCCGGACCTCTGGGGCCATGTGGAAGTGGCAGTTCCACTATTGCGGGAGTTTTAATGCATGACGGCGTTGTTTTGTTCCTCCATGCAACCCACCAAGGGGAATGAAACACATTCACGCAGTTTAACAGCACCCACTGTGGAAATAACGAACTACCTTACCCAGGAGGGAACTTACCAATGAAACTACAAAGATGGGATATTAAAGGTCAAGTTCAATCAGCTGTAAATGACGCGCATGGCCAGTGAGCAAGGGCGTGTTGCCCGAAACCGGTATCGCAATCTGTGTTGGGGGAATGAACACGTTGACTCCTGCTCCCTCAATAAATGAAAGGAGAAACTTCTACTTGTGTGGCATCTCGCATTTTGCAACTTGGATTTTGGAATTTGCAAGCGGCGTGCCTAGCCGCTGAGACGCTCTGCCGCGATAATAGCAGACCACGGCTCCGGACCCCTGGGGCCATGTGGAAGTGGCAGTTCCACTATTGCGGGACTTTTAATGCAGGACGGCGTTGTTTTGTTCCTCCATGCAACCCACCAACTGGAATGATATACATGCACGCAGTTTAACAGCACCCACTGTGGAAATAACGAACTACCTTACCCAGAAGGCAACTTACCAATGAAACTACAAACACGGGATATTAAAGGTCAAGTTCAATCAGCTGTAAACGACGCGCATGGCCAGTGAGCAAGGGCGTGTTGCCCGAAACCGGTATGGCAATCTGTGTTGGGGGAATGAACACGTTGACTCCTGCTCCCTCAATAAATGAAAGGAGAAACTTCTACTTCTGTGGTGTCTCGCATTGGGCAAGTTGGATTTTGGAATTTGCAAGTGGCGTGCCTAGCCGCTGAGACGCTCTGCCGCGATAATAGCGGACCACGGCTCCGGACCAGTGGGGCCATGTGGAAGTGGCAGTTCCACTATTGCGGGACTTTTAATGCATGACGGCGTTGTTTTGTTCCTCCATGCAACCCACCAAGGGGAATGATATACATGCACGCAGTTTCACAGCACCCACTGTGGAAATAACGAACTACCTTACCCAGAAGGCAACTTACCAATGAAACTACAAAGACGGGATATTAAAGGTCAAGTTCAATCAGCTGTAAACGACACGCATGGCCAGTGAGCAAGGGCATGTTGCCCGGAACCGGTATGGCAATCTGTGTTGGGGGAATGAACACGTTGACTCCTGCTCCCTCAATAAATGAATGGCGAAACTTCTACTTGTGTGGCGTCTCGCATTGGGCAACTTGGATTTTGCAAGCGGCGTGCCTAGCCGCTGAGACGCTCTGCCGCGATAATAGCGGACCACGACTCCGGACCCCTGGGGCCATGTGGAAGTGGCAGTTCCACTATTGCGGGACTTTTAATGCATGACGGCGTTGTTTTGTTCCTCCATGCAACCCACCAAGGGGAATGATATACATGCACACAGTTTAACAGCACCCACTGTGGAAATAACAAACTACCTTACCCAGAAGGCAACTTACCAATGAAACTACAAAGACGGGATATTAAAGGTCAAGTTCAATCAGCTGTAAACAACGCGCATGGCCAGTGAGCAAGGGCGTTTTGCCCGAAACCGGTATGGCAAGCTGTGTTGGGGGAATGAACACGTTGACTCCTGCTCCCTCAACAAGTGAAAGGAGAAACTTTTACTTGTGTGGCGTCTCGCATTGGGCAACTTGGATTTTGGAATTTGCAAGCGGCGTGCCTAGCCTTTGAGACGCTCTGCCGCGATAATAGCGGACCATGGCTCCGGACCTCTGGGGCCATGTGGAAGTGGCAGTTCCACTATTGCGGGAGTTTTAATGCATGACGGCGTTGTTTTGTTCCTCCATGCAACCCACCAAGGGGAATGAAACACATTCACGCAGTTTAACAGCACCCACTGTGGAAATAACGAACTACCTTACCCAGGAGGGAACTTACCAATGAAACTACAAAGATGGGATATTAAAGGTCAAGTTCAATCAGCTGTAAATGACGCGCATGGCCAGTGAGCAAGGGCGTGTTGCCCGAAACCGGTATCGCAATCTGTGTTGGGGGAATGAACACGTTGACTCCTGCTCCCTCAATAAATGAAAGGAGAAACTTCTACTTGTGTGGCATCTCGCATTTTGCAACTTGGATTTTGGAATTTGCAAGCGGCGTGCCTAGCCGCTGAGACGCTCTGCCGCGATAATAGCAGACCACGGCTCCGGACCCCTGGGGCCATGTGGAAGTGGCAGTTCCACTATTGCGGGACTTTTAATGCAGGACGGCGTTGTTTTGTTCCTCCATGCAACCCACCAACTGGAATGATATACATGCACGCAGTTTAACAGCACCCACTGTGGAAATAACAAACTACCTTACCCAGAAGGCAACTTACCAATGAAACTACAAAGACGGGATATTAAAGGTCAAGTTCAATCAGCTGTAAACGACGCGCATGGCCAGTGAGCAAGGGCGTGTTGCCCGAAACCGGTATGGCAATCTGTGTTGGGGGAATGAACACGTTGACTCCTGCTCCCTCAATAAATGAAAGGAGAAACTTCTACTTCTGTGGCGTCTCGCATTGGGCAAGTTGGATTTTGGAATTTGCAAGTGGCGTGCCTAGCCGCTGAGACGCTCTGCCGCGATAATAGCGGACCACGGCTCCGGACCAGTGGGGCCATGTGGAAGTGGCAGTTCCACTATTGCGGGACTTTTAATGCATGACGGCGTTGTTTTGTTCCTCCATGCAACCCACCAAGGGGAATGATATACATGCACGCAGTTTCACAGCACCCACTGTGGAAATAACGAACTACCTTACCCAGAAGGCAACTTACCAATGAAACTACAAAGACGGGATATTAAAGGTCAAGTTCAATCAGCTGTAAACGACACGCATGGCCAGTGAGCAAGGGCATGTTGCCCGAAACCGGTATGGCAATCTGTGTTGGGGGAATGAACACGTTGACTCCTGCTCCCTCAATAAATGAAAGGCGAAACTTCTACTTGTGTGGCGTCTCGCATTGGGCAACTTGGATTTTGCAAGCGGCGTGCCTAGCCGCTGAGACGCTCTGCCGCGATAATAGCGGACCACGACTCCGGACCCCTGGGGCCATGTGGAAGTGGCAGTTCCACTATTGCGGGACTTTTAATGCATGACGGCGTTGTTTTGTTCCTCCATGCAACCCACCAAGGGGAATGATATACATGCACACAGTTTAACAGCACCCACTGTGGAAATAACAAACTACCTTACCCAGAAGGCAACTTACCAATGAAACTACAAAGACGGGATATTAAAGGTCAAGTTCAATCAGCTGTAAACAACGCGCATGGCCAGTGAGCAAGGGCGTTTTGCCCGAAACCGGTATGGCAAGCTGTGTTGGGGGAATGAACACGTTGACTCCTGCTCCCTCAATAAGTGAAAGGAGAAACTTTTACTTGTGTGGCGTCTCGCATTGGGCAACTTGGATTTTGAAATTTGCAAGCGGCGTGCCTAGCCTCTGAGACGCTCTGCCGCGATAATAGCGGACCATGGCTCCGGACCTCTGGGGCCATGTGGAAGTGGCAGTTCCACTATTGCGGGAGTTTTAATGCATGACGGCGTTGTTTTGTTCCTCCATGCAACCCACCAAGGGGAATGAAACACATTCACGCAGTTTAACAGCACCCACTGTGGAAATAACGAACTACCTTACCCAGGAGGGAACTTACCAATGAAACTACAAAGATGGGATATTAAAGGTCAAGTTCAATCAGCTGTAAATGACGCGCATGGCCAGTGAGCAAGGGCGTGTTGCCCGAAACCGGTATCGCAATCTGTGTTGGGGGAATGAACACGTTGACTCCTGCTCCCTCAATAAATGAAAGGAGAAACTTCTACTTGTGTGGCATCTCGCATTTTGCAACTTGGATTTTGGAATTTGCAAGCGGCGTGCCTAGCCGCTGAGACGCTCTGCCGCGATAATAGCAGACCACGGCTCCGGACCCCTGGGGCCATGTGGAAGTGGCAGTTCCACTATTGCGGGACTTTTAATGCAGGACGGCGTTGTTTTGTTCCTCCATGCAACCCACCAACTGGAATGATATACATGCACGCAGTTTAACAGCACCCACTGTGGAAATAACGAACTACCTTACCCAGAAGGCAACTTACCAATGAAACTACAAACACGGGATATTAAAGGTCAAGTTCAATCAGCTGTAAACGACGCGCATGGCCAGTGAGCAAGGGCGTGTTGCCCGAAACCGGTATGGCAATCTGTGTTGGGGGAATGAACACGTTGACTCCTGCTCCCTCAATAAATGAAAGGAGAAACTTCTACTTCTGTGGTGTCTCGCATTGGGCAAGTTGGATTTTGGAATTTGCAAGTGGCGTGCCTAGCCGCTGAGACGCTCTGCCGCGATAATAGCGGACCACGGCTCCGGACCAGTGGGGCCATGTGGAAGTGGCAGTTCCACTATTGCGGGACTTTTAATGCATGACGGCGTTGTTTTGTTCCTCCATGCAACCCACCAAGGGGAATGATATACATGCACGCAGTTTCACAGCACCCACTGTGGAAATAACGAACTACCTTACCCAGAAGGCAACTTACCAATGAAACTACAAAGACGGGATATTAAAGGTCAAGTTCAATCAGCTGTAAACGACACGCATGGCCAGTGAGCAAGGGCATGTTGCCCGGAACCGGTATGGCAATCTGTGTTGGGGGAATGAACACGTTGACTCCTGCTCCCTCAATAAATGAATGGCGAAACTTCTACTTGTGTGGCGTCTCGCATTGGGCAACTTGGATTTTGCAAGCGGCGTGCCTAGCCGCTGAGACGCTCTGCCGCGATAATAGCGGACCACGACTCCGGACCCCTGGGGCCATGTGGAAGTGGCAGTTCCACTATTGCGGGACTTTTAATGCATGACGGCGTTGTTTTGTTCCTCCATGCAACCCACCAAGGGGAATGATATACATGCACACAGTTTAACAGCACCCACTGTGGAAATAACAAACTACCTTACCCAGAAGGCAACTTACCAATGAAACTACAAAGACGGGATATTAAAGGTCAAGTTCAATCAGCTGTAAACAACGCGCATGGCCAGTGAGCAAGGGCGTTTTGCCCGAAACCGGTATGGCAAGCTGTGTTGGGGGAATGAACACGTTGACTCCTGCTCCCTCAACAAGTGAAAGGAGAAACTTTTACTTGTGTGGCGTCTCGCATTGGGCAACTTGGATTTTGGAATTTGCAAGCGGCGTGCCTAGCCTTTGAGACGCTCTGCCGCGATAATAGCGGACCATGGCTCCGGACCTCTGGGGCCATGTGGAAGTGGCAGTTCCACTATTGCGGGAGTTTTAATGCATGACGGCGTTGTTTTGTTCCTCCATGCAACCCACCAAGGGGAATGAAACACATTCACGCAGTTTAACAGCACCCACTGTGGAAATAACGAACTACCTTACCCAGGAGGGAACTTACCAATGAAACTACAAAGATGGGATATTAAAGGTCAAGTTCAATCAGCTGTAAATGACGCGCATGGCCAGTGAGCAAGGGCGTGTTGCCCGAAACCGGTATCGCAATCTGTGTTGGGGGAATGAACACGTTGACTCCTGCTCCCTCAATAAATGAAAGGAGAAACTTCTACTTGTGTGGCATCTCGCATTTTGCAACTTGGATTTTGGAATTTGCAAGCGGCGTGCCTAGCCGCTGAGACGCTCTGCCGCGATAATAGCAGACCACGGCTCCGGACCCCTGGGGCCATGTGGAAGTGGCAGTTCCACTATTGCGGGACTTTTAATGCAGGACGGCGTTGTTTTGTTCCTCCATGCAACCCACCAACTGGAATGATATACATGCACGCAGTTTAACAGCACCCACTGTGGAAATAACAAACTACCTTACCCAGAAGGCAACTTACCAATGAAACTACAAAGACGGGATATTAAAGGTCAAGTTCAATCAGCTGTAAACGACGCGCATGGCCAGTGAGCAAGGGCGTGTTGCCCGAAACCGGTATGGCAATCTGTGTTGGGGGAATGAACACGTTGACTCCTGCTCCCTCAATAAATGAAAGGAGAAACTTCTACTTCTGTGGCGTCTCGCATTGGGCAAGTTGGATTTTGGAATTTGCAAGTGGCGTGCCTAGCCGCTGAGACGCTCTGCCGCGATAATAGCGGACCACGGCTCCGGACCAGTGGGGCCATGTGGAAGTGGCAGTTCCACTATTGCGGGACTTTTAATGCATGACGGCGTTGTTTTGTTCCTCCATGCAACCCACCAAGGGGAATGATATACATGCACGCAGTTTCACAGCACCCACTGTGGAAATAACGAACTACCTTACCCAGAAGGCAACTTACCAATGAAACTACAAAGACGGGATATTAAAGGTCAAGTTCAATCAGCTGTAAACGACACGCATGGCCAGTGAGCAAGGGCATGTTGCCCGAAACCGGTATGGCAATCTGTGTTGGGGGAATGAACACGTTGACTCCTGCTCCCTCAATAAATGAAAGGCGAAACTTCTACTTGTGTGGCGTCTCGCATTGGGCAACTTAGATTTTGCAAGCGGCGTGCCTAGCCGCTGAGACGCTCTGCCGCGATAATAGCGGACCACGACTCCGGACCCCTGGGGACATGTGGAAGTGGCAGTTCCACTATTGCGGGACTTTTAATGCATGACGGCGTTGTTTTGTTCCTCCATGCAACCCACCAAGGGGAATGATATACATGCACACAGTTTAACAGCACCCACTGTGGAAATAACAAACTACGTTACCCAGAAGGCAACTTACCAATGAAACTACAAAGACGGGGTATTAAAGGTCAAGTTCAATCAGCTGTAAACAACGCGCATGGCCAGTGAGCAAGGGCGTTTTGCCCGAAACCGGTATGGCAAGCTGTGTTGGGGGAATGAACACGTTGACTCCTGCTCCCTCAATAAGTCAAAGGAGAAACTTTTACTTGTGTGGCGTCTCGCATTGGGCAACTTGGATTTTGGAATTTGCAAGCGGCGTGCCTAGCCTCTGAGACGCTCTGCCGCGATAATAGCGGACCATGGCTCCGGACCTCTGGGGCCATGTGGAAGTGGCAGTTCCACTATTGCGGGAGTTTTAATGCATGACGGCGTTGTTTTGTTCCTCCATGCAACCCACCAAGGGGAATGAAACACATTCACGCAGTTTAACAGCACCCACTGTGGAAATAACGAACTACCTTACCCAGGAGGGAACTTACCAATGAAACTACAAAGATGGGATATTAAAGATCAAGTTCAATCAGCTGTAAATGACGCGCATGGCCAGTGAGCAAGGCCGTGTTGCCCGAAACCGGTATAGCAATCTGTGTTGGGGGAATGAACACGTTGACTCCTGCTCCCTCAATAAATGAAAGGAGAAACTTCTACTTGTGTGGCATCTCGCATTTTGCAACTTGGATTTTGGAATTTGCAAGCGGCGTGCCTAGCCGCTGAGACGCTCTGCCACGATAATAGCAGACCACGGCTCCGGACCCCTGGGGCCATGTGGAAGTGGCAGTTCCACTATTGCGGGACTTTTAATGCAGGACGGCGTTGTTTTGTTCCTCCATGCAACCCACCAACTGGAATGATATACATGCACGCAGTTTAACAGCACCCACTGTGGAAATAACGAACTACCTTACCCAGAAGGCAACTTACCAATGAAACTACAAAGACGGGATATTAAAGGTCAAGTTCAATCAGCTGTAAACGACGCGCATGGCCAGTGAGCAAGGGCGTGTTGCCCGAAACCGGTATGGCAATCTGTGTTGGGGGAATGAACACGTTGACTCCTGCTCCCTCAATAAATGAAAGGAGAAACTTCTACTTCTGTGGCGTCTCGCATTGGGCAAGTTGGATTTTGGAATTTGCAAGTGGCGTGCCTAGCCGCTGAGACGCTCTGCCGCGATAATAGCGGACCACGGCTCCGGATCAGTGGGGCCATGTGGAAGTGCCAGTTCCACTATTGCAGGACTTTTAATGCATGACGGCGTTGTTTTGTTCCTCCATGCAACCCACCAAGGGGAATGATATACATGCACGCAGTTTCACAGCACCCACTGTGGAAATAACGAACTACCTTACCCAGAAGGCAACTTACCAATGAAACTACAAAGGCGGGATATTAAAGGTCAAGTTCAATCAGCTGTAAACAACGCGCATGGCCAGTGAGCAAGGGCGTTTTGCCCGAAACCGGTATGGCAAGCTGTGTTGGGAGAATGAACACGTTGACTCCTGCTCCCTCAATAAGTGAAAGGAGAAACTTTTACTTGTGTGGCGTCTCGCATTGGGCAACTTGGATTTTGGAATTTGCAAGCGGCGTGCCTAGCCTCTGAGACGCTCTGCCGCGATAATAGCGGACCATGGCTCCGGACCTCTGGGGCCATGTGGAAGTGGCAGTTCCACTATTGCGGGAGTTTTAATGCATGACGGCGTTGTTTTGTTCCTCCATGCAACCCACCAAGGGGAATGAAACACATTCACACAGTTTAACAGCACCCACTGTGGAAATAACGAACTACCTTACCCAGAAGGCAACTTACCAATGAAACTACAAAGACGGGATATTAAAGGTCAAGTTCAATCAGCTGTAAACGACGCGCATGGCCAGTGAGCAAGGGCGTGTTGCCCGAAACCGGTATGGCAATCTGTGTTGGGGGAATGAACACGTTGACTCCTGCTCCCTCAATAACTGAAAGGAGAAACTTCTACTTCTGTGGCGTCTCGCATTGGGCAAGTTGGATTTTGGAATTTGCAAATGGCGTGCCTAGCCGCTGAGACGCTCTGCCGCGATAATAGCGGACCACGGCTCCGGACCAGTGGGGCCATGTGGAAGTGGCAGTTCCACTATTGCGGGACTTTTAATGCATGACGGCGTTGTTTTGTTCCTCCATGCAACCCACCAAGGGGAATGATATACATGCACGTAGTTTCACAGCACCCACTGTGGAAATAACGAACTACCTTACCCAGAAGGCAACTTACCAATGAAACTACAAAGACGGGATATTAAAGGTCAAGTTCAATCAGCTGTAAACGACGCGCATGGCCAGTGAGCAAGGGCATGTTGCCCGAAACCGGTATGGCAATCTGTGTTGGGGGAATGAACACGTTGACTCCTGCTCCCTCAATAAATGAAAGGAGAAACTTCTACTTCTGTGGCGTCTCGCATTGGGCAAGTTGGATTTTGGAATTTGCAAGTGGCGTGCCTAGCCGATGAGACGCTCTGCCGCGATAATAGCGGACCACGGCTCCGGACCAGTGGGGCCATGTGGAAGTGGCAGTTCCACTATTGCGGGACTTTTAATGCATGACGGCGTTGTTTTGTTCCTCCATGCAACCCACCAAGGGGAATGATATACATGCACGCAGTTTCACAGCACCCACTGTGGAAATAACGAACTACCTTACCCAGAAGGCAACTTACCAATGAAACTACAAAGACGGGATATTAAAGGTCAAGTTCAATCAGCTGTAAATGACACGCATGGCCAGTGAGCAAGGGCATGTTGCCCGAAACCGGTATGGCAATCTTTGTTGGGGGAATGAACACGTTGACTCCTGCTCCCTCAATAAATGAAAGGCGAAACTTCTACTTGTGTGGCGTCTCGCATTGGGCAACTTGGATTTTGCAAGCGGCGTGCCTAGCCGCTGAGACGCTCTGCCGCGATAATAGCGGACCACGACTCCGGACCCCTGGGGCCATGTGGAAGTGGCAGTTCCACTATTGCGGGACTTTTAATGCATGACGGCGTTGTTTTGTTCCTCCCTGCAACCCACCAAGGGGAATGATATACATGCACACAGTTTAACAGCACCCACTGTGGAAATAACAAACTACCTTACCCAGAGAGCAACTTACCAATGAAACTACAAAGACGGGATATTAAAGGTCAAGTTCAATCAGCTGTAAACAACCCGCATGGCCAGTGAGCAAGGGCGTTTTGCCCGAAACCGGTATGGCAAGCTGTGTTGGGGGAATGAACACGTTGACTCCTGCTCCCTCAATAAGTGAAAGGAGAAACTTTTACTTGTGTGGCGTCTCGCATTGGGCAACTTGGATTTTGGAATTTGCAAGCGGCGTGCCTAGCCTCTGAGACGCTCTGCCGCGATAATAGCGGACCATGGCTCCGGACCTCTGGGGCCATGTGGAAGTGGCAGTTCCACTATTGCGGGAGTTTTAATGCATGACGGCGTTGTTTTGTTCCTCCATGCAACCCACCAAGGGGAATGAAACACATTCACGCAGTTTAACAGCACCCACTGTGGAAATAACGAACTACCTTACCCAGGAGGGAACTTACCAATGAAACTACAAAGATGGGATATTAAAGGTCAAGTTCAATCAGCTGTAAATGACGCGCATGGCCAGTGAGCAAGGGCGTGTTGCCCGAAACCGGTATCGCAATCTGTGTTGGGGGAATGAACACGTTGACTCCTGCTCCCTCAATAAATGAAAGGAGAAACTTCTACTTGTGTGGCATCTCGCATTTTGCAACTTGGATTTTGGAATTTGCAAGCGGCGTGCCTAGCCGCTGAGACGCTCTTCCGCGATAATAGCAGACCACGGCTCCGGACCCCTGGGGCCATGTGGAAGTGGCAGTTCCACTATTGCGGGCCTTTTAATGCAGGACGGCGTTGTTTTGTTCCTCCATGCAACCCACTAACTGGAATGATATACATGCACGCAGTTTAACAGCACCCACTGTGGAAATAACGAACTACCTTACCCAGAAGGCAACTTACCAATGAAACTACAAAGACGGGATATTAAAGGTCAAGTTCAATCAGCTGTAAACGACGCGCATGGCCAGTGAGCAAGGGCGTGTTGCCCGAAACCGGTATGGCAATCTGTGTTGGGGGAATGAACACGTTGACTCCTGCTCCCTCAATAAATGAAAGGAGAAACTTCTACTTCTGTGGCGTCTCCCATTGGGCAAGTTGGATTTTGGAATTTGCAAGTGGCGTACCTAGCCGCTGAGACGCTCTGCCCCGATAATAGCGGACCACGGCTCCGGACCAGTGGGGCCATGTGGAAGTGGCAGTTCCACTATTGTGGGACTTTTAATGCATGACGGCGTTGTTTTGTTCCTCCATGCAACCCACCAAGGGGAATGATATACATGCACGCAGTTTCACAGCACCCACTGTGGAAATAACGAACTACCTTACCCAGAAGGCAACTTACCAATGAAACTACAAAGACGGGATATTAAAGGTCAAGTTCAATCAGCTGTAAACTACACGCATGGCCAGCGAGCAAGGGCATGTTGCCCGAAACCGGTATTGCAATCTGTGTTGGGGGAATGAACACGTTGACTCCTGCTCCCTCAATAAATGAAAGGCGAAACTTCTACTTGTGTGGCGTCTCGCATTGGGCAACTTGGATTTTGCAAGCGGCGTGCCTAGCCGCTGAGACGCTCTGCCGCGATAATAGCGGACCACGACTCCGGACCCCTGAGGCCATGTGGAAGTGGCAGTTCCACTATTGCGGGACTTTTAATGCATGACGGCGTTGTTTTGTTCCTCCATGCAACCCACCAAGGGGAATGATATACATGCACACAGTTTAACAGCACCCACTGTGGAAATAACAAACTACCTTACCCAGAAGGCAACTTACCAATGAAACTACAAAGACGGGATATTAAAGGTCAAGTTCAATCAGCTGTAAACAACGCGCATGGCCAGTGAGCAAGGGCGTTTTGCCCGAAACCGGTATGGCAAGCTGTGTTGGGGGAATGAACACGTTGACTCCTGCTCCCTCAATAAGTGAAAGGAGAAACTTTTACTTGTGTGGCGTCTCGCATTGGGCAACTTGGATTTTGGAATTTGCAAGCGGCGTGCCTAGCCTCTGAGACGCTCTGCCGCGATAATAGCGGACCATGGCTCCGGACGTCTGGGGCCATGTGGAAGTGGCAGTTCCACTATTGCGGGAGTTTTAATGCATGACGGCGTTGTTTTGTTCCTCCATGCAACCCACCAAGGGGAATGAAACACATTCACGCAGTTTAACAGCACCCACTGTGGAAATAACGAACTACCTTACCCAGGAGGGAACTTACCAATGAAACTACAAAGATGGGATATTAAAGGTCAAGTTCAATCAGCTGTAAATGACGCGCATGGCCAGTGAGCAAGGGCGTGTTGCCCGAAACCGGTATCGCAATCTGTGTTGGGGGAATGAACACGTTGACTCCTGCTCCCTCAATAAATGAAAGGAAAACTTCTACTTGTGTGGCATCTCGCATTTTGCAACTTGGATTTTGGAATTTGCAAGCGGCGTGCCTAGCCGCTGAGACGCTCTGCTGCGATAATAGCAGACCACGGCTCCGGACCCCTGGGGCCATGTGGAAGTGGCAGTTCCACTATTGCGGGACTTTTAATGCAGGACGGCGTTGTTTTGTTCCTCCATGCAACCCACCAACTGGAATGATATACATGCACGCAGTTTAACAGCACCCACTGTGGAAATAACGAACTACCTTACCCAGAAGGCAACTTACCAATGAAACTACAAACACGGGATATTAAAGGTCAAGTTCAATCAGCTGTAAACGACGCGCATGGCCAGTGAGCAAGGGCGTGTTGCCCGAAACCGGTATGGCAATCTGTGTTGGGGGAATGAACACGTTGACTCCTGCTCCCTCAATAAATGAAAGGAGAAACTTCTACTTCTGTGGCGTCTCGCATTGGGCAAGTTGGATTTTGGAATTTGCAAGTGGCGTGCCTAGCCGCTGAGACGCTCTGCCGCGATAATAGCGGACCACGGCTCCGGACCAGTGGGGCCATGTGGAAGTGGCAGTTCCACTATTGCGGGACTTTTAATGCATGACGGCGTTGTTTTGTTCCTCCATGCAACCCACCAAGGGGAATGATATACATGCACGCAGTTTCACAGCACCCACTGTGGAAATAACGAACTACCTTACCCAGAAGGCAACTTACCAATGAAACTACAAAGACGGGATATTAAAGGTCAAGTTCAATCAGCTGTAAACGACACGCATGGCCAGTGAGCAAGGGCATGTTGCCCGAAATCGGTATGGCAATCTGTGTTGGGGGAATGAACACGTTGACTCCTGCTCCCTCAATAAATGAATGGCGAAACTTCTACTTGTGTGGCGTCTCGCATTGGGCAACTTGGATTTTGCAAGCGGCGTGCCTAGCCGCTGAGACGCTCTGCCGCGATAATAGCGGACCACGACTCCGGACCCCTGGGGCCATGTGGAAGTGGCAGTTCCACTATTGCGGGACTTTTAATGCATGACGGCGTTGTTTTGTTCCTCCATGCAACCCACCAAGGGGAATGATATACATGCACACAGTTTAACAGCACCCACTGTGGAAATAACAAACTACCTTACCCAGAAGGCAACTTACCAATGAAACTACAAAGACGGGATATTAAAGGTCAAGTTCAATCAGCTGTAAACAACGCGCATGGCCAGTGAGCAAGGGCGTTTTGCCCGAAACCGGTATGGCAAGCTGTGTTGGGGGAATGAACACGTTGACTCCTGCTCCCTCAATAAGTGAAAGGAGAAACTTTTACTTGTGTGGCGTCTCGCATTGGGCAACTTGGATTTTGGAATTTGCAAGCGGCGTGCCTAGCCTCTGAGACGCTCTGCCGTGATAATAGCGGACCATGGCTCCGGACCTCTGGGGCCATGTGGAAGTGGCAGTTCCACTATTGCGGGAGTTTTACTGCATGACGGCGTTGTTTTGTTCCTCCATGCAACCCACCAAGGGGAATGAAACACATTCACGCAGTTTAACAGCACCGACTGTGGAAATAACGAACTACCTTACCCAGGAGGGAACTTACCAATGAAACTACAAAGATGGGATATTAAAGGTCAAGTTCAATCAGCTGTAAATGACGCGCATGGCCAGTGAGCAAGGGCGTGTTGCCCGAAACCGGTATCGCAATCTGTGTTGGGGGAATGAACACGTTGACTCCTGCTCCCTCAATAAATGAAAGGAGAAACTTCTACTTGTGTGGCATCTCGCATTTTGCAACTTGGATTTTGGAATTTGCAAGCGGCGTGCCTAGCCGCTGAGACGCTCTGCCGCGATAATAGCAGACCACGGCTCCGGACCCCTGGGGCCATGTGGAAGTGGCAGTTCCACTATTGCGGGACTTTTAATGCAGGACGGCGTTGTTTTGTTCCTCCATGCAACCCACCAACTGGAATGATATACATGCACGCAGTTTAACAGCACCCACTGTGGAAATAACGAACTACCTTACCCAGAAGGCAACTTACCAATGAAACTACAAAGACGGGATATTAAAGGTCAAGTTCAATCAGCTGTAAACGACGCGCATGGCCAGTGAGCAAGGGCGTGTTGCCCGAAACCGGTATGGCAATCTGTGTTGGGGGAATGAACACGTTGACTCCTGCTCCCTCAATAAATGAAAGGAGAAACTTCTACTTCTGTGGCGTCTCGCATTGGGCAAGTTGGATTTTGGAATTTGCAAGTGGCGTGCCTAGCCGCTGAGACGCTCTGCCGCGATAATAGCGGACCACGGCTCCGGACCAGTGGGGCCATGTGGAAGTGGCAGTTCCACTATTGCGGGACTTTTAATGCATGACGGCGTTGTTTTGTTCCTCCATGCAACCCACCAAGGGGAATGATATACATGCACGCAGTTTCACAGCACCCACTGTGGAAATAACGAACTACCTTACCCAGAAGGCAACTTACCAATGAAACTACAAAGACGGGATATTAAAGGTCAAGTTCAATCAGCTGTAAACGACACGCATGGCCAGTGAGCAAGGGCATGTTGCCTGAAACCGGTATGGCAATCTGTGTTGGGGGAATGAACACGTTGACTCCTGCTCCCTCAATAAATGAAAGGCGAAACTTCTACTTGTGTGGCGTCTCGCATTGGGCAACTTAGATTTTGCAAGCGGCGTGCCTAGCCGCTGAGACGCTCTGCCGCGATAATAGCGGACCACGACTCCGGACCCCTGGGGACATGTGGAAGTGGCAGTTCCACTATTGCGGGACTTTTAATGCATGACGGCGTTGTTTTGTTCCTCCATGCAACCCACCAAGGGGAATGATATACATGCACACAGTTTAACAGCACCCACTGTGGAAATAACAAACTACCTTACCCAGAAGGCAACTTACCAATGAAACTACAAAGACGGGATATTAAAGGTCAAGTTCAATCAGCTGTAAACAACGCGCATGGCCAGTGAGCAAGGGCGTTTTGCCCGAAACCGGTATGGCAAGCTGTGTTGGGGGAATGAACACGTTGACTCCTGCTCCCTCAATAAGTGAAAGGAGAAACTTTTACTTGTGTGGCGTCTCGCATTGGGCAACTTGGATTTTGGAATTTGCAAGCGGCGTGCCTAGCCGCTGAGACGCTCTGCCGCGATAATAGCAGACCACGGCTCCGGACCCCTGGGGCCATGTGGAAGTGGCAGTTCCACTATTGCGGGACTTTTAATGTAGGACGGCGTTGTTTTGTTCCTCCATGCAACCCACCAACTGGAATGATATACATGCACGCAGTTTAACAGCACCCACTGTGGAAATAACGAACTACCTTACCCAGAAGGCAACTTACCAATGAAACTACAAAGACGGGATATTAAAGGTCAAGTTCAATCAGCTGTAAACGACGCGCATGGCCAGTGAGCAAGGGCGTGTTGCCCGAAACCGGTATGGCAATCTGTGTTGGGGGAATGAACACGTTGACTCCTGCTCCCTCAATAAATAAAAGGAGAAACTTCTACTTCTGTGGCGTCTCGCATTGGGCAAGTTGGATTTTGGAATTTGCAAGTGGCGTGCCTAGCCGCTGAGACGCTCTGCCGCGATAATAGCGGACCACGGCTCCGGACCAGTGGGGCCATGTGGAAGTGCCAGTTCCACTATTGCGGGACTTTTAATGCATGACGGCGTTGTTTTGTTCCTCCATGCAACCCACCAAGGGGAATGATATACATGCACGCAGTTTCACAGCACCCACTGTGGAAATAACGAACTACCTTACCCAGAAGGCAACTTACCAATGAAACTACAAAGACGGGATATTAAAGGTCAAGTTCAATCAGCTGTAAACGACACGCATGGCCAGTGAGCAAGGGCATGTTGCCCGAAACCGGTATGGCAATCTGTGTTGGGGGAATGAACACGTTGACTCCTGCTCCCTCAATAAATGAAAGGCGAAACTTCTACTTGTGTGGCGTCTCGCATTGGGCAACTTGGATTTTGCAAGTGGCGTGCCTAGCCGCTGGGACGCTCTGCCGCGATAATAGCGGACCACGACTCCGGACCCCTGGGGCCATGTGGAAGTGGCAGTTCCACTATTGCGGGACTTTTAATGCATGACGCGTTGTTTTGTTCCTCCATGCAACCCACCAAGGGGAATGATATACATGCACGCAGTTTCACAGCACCCACTGTGGAAATAACAAACTACCTTACCCAGAAGGCAACTTACCAATGAAACTACAAAGACGGGATATTAAAGGTCAAGTTCAATCAGCTGTAAACGACACGCATGGCCAGTGAGCAAGGGCGTTTTGCCCGAAACCGGTATGGCAAGCTGTGTTGGGGGAATGAACACGTTGACTCCTGCTCCCTCAATAAGTGAAAGGAGAAACTTTTACTTGTGTGGCGTCTCGCATTGGGCAACTTGGATTTTGGAATTTGCAAGCGGCGTGCCTAGCCTCTGAGACGCTCTGCCGCGATAATAGCGGACCATGGCTCCGGACCTCTGGGGCCATGTGGAAGTGGCAGTTCCACTATTGCGGGAGTTTTAATGCATGACGGCGTTGTTTTGTTCCTCCATGCAACCCACCAAGGGGAATGAAACACATTCACGCAGTTTAACAGCACCCACTGTGGAAATAACGAACTACCTTACCCAGGAGGGAACTTACCAATGAAACTACAAAGATGGGATATTAAAGGTCAAGTTCAATCAGCTGTAAATGACGCGCATGGCCAGTGAGCAAGGGCGTGTTGCCCGAAACCGGTATAGCAATCTGTGTTGGGGGAATGAACACGTTGACTCCTGCTCCCTCAATAAATGAAAGGAGAAACTTCTACTTGTGTGGCATCTCGCATTTTGCAACTTGGATTTTGGAATTTGCAAGCGGCGTGCCTAGCCGCTGAGACGCTCTGCCGCGATAATAGCAGACCACGGCTCCGGACCCCTGGGGCCATGTGGAAGTGGCAGTTCCACTATTGCGGGACTTTTAATGTAGGACGGCGTTGTTTTGTTCCTCCATGCAACCCACCAACTGGAATGATATACATGCACGCAGTTTAACAGCACCCACTGTGGAAATACCGAACTACCTTACCCAGAAGGCAACTTACCAATGAAACTACAAAGACGGGATATTAAAGGTCAAGTTCAATCAGCTGTAAACGACGCGCATGGCCAGTGAGCAAGGGCGTGTTGCCCGAAACCTGTATGGCAATCTGTGTTGGGGGAATGAACACGTTGACTCCTGCTCCCTCAATAAATAAAAGGAGAAACTTCTACTTCTGTGGCGTCTCGCATTGGGCAAGTTGGATTTTGGAATTTGCAAGTGGCGTGCCTAGCCGCTGAGACGCTCTGCCGCGATAATAGCGGACCACGGCTCCGGACCAGTGGGGCCATGTGGAAGTGCCAGTTCCACTATTGCGGGACTTTTAATGCATGACGGCGTTGTTTTGTTCCTCCATGCAACCCACCAAGGGGAATGATATACATGCACGCAGTTTCACAGCACCCACTGTGGAAATAACGAACTACCTTACCCAGAAGGCAACTTACCAATGAAACTACAAAGACGGGATATTAAAGGTCAAGTTCAATCAGCTGTAAACGACACGCATGGCCAGTGAGCAAGGGCATGTTGCCCGAAACCGGTATGGCAATCTGTGTTGGGGGAATGAACACGTTGACTCCTGCTCCCTCAATAAATGAAAGGCGAAACTTCTACTTGTGTGGCGTCTCGCATTGGGCAACTTGGATTTTGCAAGTGGCGTGCCTAGCCGCTGAGACGCTCTGCCGCGATAATAGCGGACCACGACTCCGGACCCCTGGGGCCATGTGGAAGTGGCAGTTCCACTATTGCGGGACTTTTAATGCATGACGCGTTGTTTTGTTCCTCCATGCAACCCACCAAGGGGAATGATATACATGCACGCAGTTTCACAGCACCCACTGTGGAAATAACAAACTACCTTACCCAGAAGGCAACTTACCAATGAAACTACAAAGACGGGATATTAAAGGTCAAGTTCAATCAGCTGTAAACGACACGCATGGCCAGTGAGCAAGGGCATGTTGCCCGAAACCGGTATGGCAATCTGTGTTGGGGGAATGAACACGTTGACTCCTGCTCCCTCAATAAATGAAAGGCGAAACTTCTACTTGTGTGGCGTCTCGCATTGGGCAACTTGGATTTTGCAAGCGGCGTGCCTAGCCGCTGAGACGCTCTGCCGCGATAATAGCGGACCACGACTCCGGACCCCTGGGGCCATGTGGAAGTGGCAGTTCCACTATTGCGGGACTTTTAATGCATGACGGCGTTGTTTTGTTCCTCCATGCAACCCACCAAGGGGAATGATATACATGCACACAGTTTAACAGCACCCACTGTGGAAATAACAAACTACCTTACCCAGAAGGCAACTTACCAATGAAACTACAAAGACGGGATATTAAAGGTCAAGTTCAATCAGCTGTAAACAACGCGCATGGCCAGTGAGCAAGGGCGTTTTGCCCGAAACCGGTATGGCAAGCTGTGTTGGGGGAATGAACACGTTGACTCCTGCTCCCTCAATAAGTGAAAGGAGAAACTTTTACTTGTGTGGCGTCTCGCATTGGGCAACTTGGATTTTGGAATTTGCAAGCGGCGTGCCTAGCCTCTGAGACGCTCTGCCGCGATAATAGCGGACCATGGCTCCGGACCTCTGGGGCCATGTGGAAGTGGCAGTTCCACTATTGCGGAGTTTTAATGCATGACGGCGTTGTTTTGTTCCTCCATGCAACCCACCAAGGGGAATGAAACACATTCACGCAGTTTAACAGCACCCACTGTGGAAATAACGAACTACCTTACCCAGGAGGGAACTTACCAATGAAACTACAAAGATGGGATATTAAAGGTCAAGTTCAATCAGCTGTAAATGACGCGCATGGCCAGTGAGCAAGGGCGTGTTGCCCGAAACCGGTATCGCAATCTGTGTTGGGGGAATGAACACGTTGACTCCTGCTCCCTCAATAAATGAAAGGAGAAACTTCTACTTGTGTGGCATCTCGCATTTTGCAACTAGGATTTTGGAATTTGCAAGCGGCGTGCCTAGCCGCTGAGACGCTCTGCCGCGATAATAGCAGACCGCGGCTCCGGACCCCTGGGGCCATGTGGAAGTGGCAGTTCCACTATTGCGGGACTTTTAATGAAGGACGGCGTTGTTTTGTTCCTCCATGCAACCCACCAACTGGAATGATATACATGCACGCAGTTTAACAGCACCCACTGTGGAAATAACGAACTACCTTACCCAGAAGGCAACTTACCAATGAAACTACAAAGACGGGATATTAAAGGTCAAGTTCAATCAGCTGTAAACGACGCGCATGGCCAGTGAGCAAGGGCGTGTTGCCCGAAACCGGTATGGCAATCTGTGTTGGGGGAATGAACACGTTGACTCCTGCTCCCTCAATAAATGAAAGGAGAAACTTCTACTTCTGTGGCGTCTCGCATTGGGCAAGTTGGATTTTGGAATTTGCAAGTGGCGTGCCTAGCCGCTGAGACGCTCTGCCGCGATAATAGCGGACCACGGCTCCGGACCAGTGGGGCCATGTGGAAGTGCCAGTTCCACTATTGCGGGACTTTTAATGCATGACGGCGTTGTTTTGTTCCTCCATGCAACCCACCAAGGGGAATGATATACATGCACGCAGTTTCACAGCACCCACTGTGGAAATAACGAACTACCTTACCCAGAAGGCAACTTACCAATGAAACTACAAAGACGGGATATTAAAGGTCAAGTTCAATCAGCTGTAAACGACACGCATGGCCAGTGAGCAAGGGCATGTTGCCCGAAACCGGTATGGCAATCTGTGTTGGGGGAATGAACACGTTGACTCCTGCTCCCTCAATAAATGAAAGGCGAAACTTCTACTTGTGT
The DNA here is from genome assembly GCF_964204655.1 of Triturus cristatus. Classification (NCBI taxonomy): domain Eukaryota; kingdom Metazoa; phylum Chordata; class Amphibia; order Caudata; family Salamandridae; genus Triturus; species Triturus cristatus. The sequence goes on from NC_140579.1 coordinate 197,116,462, forward strand.
GGCGTCTCGCATTGGGCAACTTGGATTTTGCAAGTGGCGTGCCTAGCCGCTGAGACGCTCTGCCGCGATAATAGCGGACCACGACTCCGGACCCCTGGGGCCATGTGGAAGTGGCAGTTCCACTATTGCGGGACTTTTAATGCATGACGCGTTGTTTTGTTCCTCCATGCAACCCACCAAGGGGAATGATATACATGCACGCAGTTTCACAGCACCCACTGTGGAAATAACAAACTACCTTACCCAGAAGGCAACTTACCAATGAAACTACAAAGACGGGATATTAAAGGTCAAGTTCAATCAGCTGTAAACGACACGCATGGCCAGTGAGCAAGGGCATGTTGCCCGAAACCGGTATGGCAATCTGTGTTGGGGGAATGAACACGTTGACTCCTGCTCCCTCAATAAATGAAAGGCGAAACTTCTACTTGTGTGGCGTCTCGCATTGGGCAACTTGGATTTTGCAAGCGGCGTGCCTAGCCGCTGAGACGCTCTGCCGCGATAATAGCGGACCACGACTCCGGACCCCTGGGGCCATGTGGAAGTGGCAGTTCCACTATTGCGGGACTTTTAATGCATGACGGCGTTGTTTTGTTCCTCCATGCAACCCACCAAGGGGAATGATATACATGCACACAGTTTAACAGCACCCACTGTGGAAATAACAAACTACCTTACCCAGAAGGCAACTTACCAATGAAACTACAAAGACGGGATATTAAAGGTCAAGTTCAATCAGCTGTAAACAACGCGCATGGCCAGTGAGCAAGGGCGTTTTGCCCGAAACCGGTATGGCAAGCTGTGTTGGGGGAATGAACACGTTGACTCCTGCTCCCTCAATAAGTGAAAGGAGAAACTTTTACTTGTGTGGCGTCTCGCATTGGGCAACTTGGATTTTGGAATTTGCAAGCGGCGTGCCTAGCCTCTGAGACGCTCTGCCGCGATAATAGCGGACCATGGCTCCGGACCTCTGGGGCCATGTGGAAGTGGCAGTTCCACTATTGCGGAGTTTTAATGCATGACGGCGTTGTTTTGTTCCTCCATGCAACCCACCAAGGGGAATGAAACACATTCACGCAGTTTAACAGCACACACTGTGGAAATAACGAACTACCTTACCCAGGAGGGAACTTACCAATGAAACTACAAAGATGGGATATTAAAGGTCAAGTTCAATCAGCTGTAAATGACGCGCATGGCCAGTGAGCAAGGGCGTGTTGCCCGAAACCGGTATCGCAATCTGTGTTGGGGGAATGAACACGTTGACTCCTGCTCCCTCAATAAATGAAAGGAGAAACTTCTACTTGTGTGGCATCTCGCATTTTGCAACTAGGATTTTGGAATTTGCAAGCGGCGTGCCTAGCCGCTGAGACGCTCTGCCGCGATAATAGCAGACCGCGGCTCCGGACCCCTGGGGCCATGTGGAAGTGGCAGTTCCACTATTGCGGGACTTTTAATGAAGGACGGCGTTGTTTTGTTCCTCCATGCAACCCACCAACTGGAATGATATACATGCACGCAGTTTAACAGCACCCACTGTGGAAATAACGAACTACCTTACCCAGAAGGCAACTTACCAATGAAACTACAAAGACGGGATATTAAAGGTCAAGTTCAATCAGCTGTAAACGACGCGCATGGCCAGTGAGCAAGGGCGTGTTGCCCGAAACCGGTATGGCAATCTGTGTTGGGGGAATGAACACGTTGACTCCTGCTCCCTCAATAAATGAAAGGAGAAACTTCTACTTCTGTGGCGTCTCGCATTGGGCAAGTTGGATTTTGGAATTTGCAAGTGGCGTGCCTAGCCGCTGAGACGCTCTGCCTCGATAATAGCGGACCACGGCTCCGGACCAGTGGGGCCATGTGGAAGTGGCAGTTCCCCTATTGCGGGACTTTTAATGCATGACGGCGTTGTTTTGTTCCTCCATGCAACCCACCAAGGGGAATGATATACATGCACGCAGTTTCACAGCACCCACTGTGGAAATAACGAACTACCTTACCCAGAAGGCAACTTACCAATGAAACTACAAAGACGGGATATTAAAGGTCAAGTTCAATCAGCTGTAAACGACACGCATGGCCAGTGAGCAAGGGCATGTTGCCCGAAACCGGTATGGCAATCTGTGTTGGGGGAATGAACACGTTGACTCCTGCTCCCTCAATAAATGAAAGGCGAAACTTCTACTTGTGTGGCGTCTCGCATTGGGCAACTTGGATTTTGCAAGCGGCGTGCCTAGCCGCTGAGACCCTCTGCCGCAATAATAGCGGACCACGACTCCGGACCCCTGGGGCCATGTGGAAGTGGCAGTTCCACTATTGCGGGACTTTTAATGCATGACGGCGTTGTTTTGTTCCTCCATGCAACCCACCAAGGGGAATGATATACATGCACACAGTTTAACAGCACCCACTGTGGAAATAACAAACTACCTTACCCAGAAGGCAACTTACCAATGAAACTACAAAGACGGGATATTAAAGGTCAAGTTCAATCAGCTGTAAACAACGCGCATGGCCAGTGAGCAAGGGCGTTTTGCCCGAAACCGGTATGGCAAGCTGTGTTGGGGGAATGAACACGTTGACTCCTGCTCCCTCAATAAATGAAAGGAGAAACTTCTACTTATGTGGCATCTCGCATTTTGCAACTTGGATTTTGGAATTTGCAAGCGGCGTGCCTAGCCGCTGAGACGCTCTGCCGCGATAATAGCAGACCACGGCTCCGGACCCCTGGGGCCATGTGGAAGTGGCAGTTCCACTATTGCGGGACTTTTAATGCAGGACGGCGTTGTTTTGTTCCTCCATGCAACCCACCAACTGGAATGATATACATGCACGCAGTCTAACAGCACCCACTGTGGAAATAACGAACTACCTTACCCAGAAGGCAACTTACCAATGAAACTACAAAGACGGGATATTAAAGGTCAAGTTCAATCAGCTGTAAACGACGCGCATGGCCAGTGAGCAAGGGCGTGTTGCCCGAAACCGGTATGGCAATCTGTGTTGGGGGAATGAACACGTTGACTCCTGCTCCCTCAATAAATGAAAGGAGAAACTTCTACTTCTGTGGCGTCTCGCATTGGGCAAGTTGGATTTTGGAATTTGCAAGTGGCGTGCCTAGCCGCTGAGACGCTCTGCCGCGATAATAGCGGACCACGGCTCCGGACCAGTGGGGCCATGTGGAAGTGGCAGTTCCACTATTGCGGGACTTTTAATGCATGACGGCGTTGTTTTGTTCCTCCATGCAACCCACCAAGGGGAATGATATACATGCACGCAGTTTCACAGCACCCACTGTGGAAATAACGAACTACCTTACCCAGAAGGCAACTTACCAATGAAACTACAAAGACGGGATATTAAAGGTCAAGTTCAATCAGCTGTAAACGACACGCATGGCCAGTGAGCAAGGGCATGTTGCCCGAAACCGGTATGGCAATCTGTGTTGGGGGAATGAACACGTTGACTCCTGCTCCCTCAATAAATGAAAGGCGAAACTTCTACTTGCGTGGCGTCTCGCATTGGGCAACTTGGATTTTGCAAGCGGCGTGCCTAGCCGCTGAGACGCTCTGCCGCGATAATAGCGGACCACGACTCCGGACCCCTGGGGCCATGTGGAAGTGGCAGTTCCACTATTGCGGGACTTTTAATGCATGACAGCGTTGTTTTGTTCCTCCATGCAACCCACCAAGGGGAATGATATACATGCACACAGTTTAACAGCACCCACTGTGGAAATAACAAACTACCTTACCCAGAAGGCAACTTACCAATGAAACTACAAAGACGGGATATTAAAGGTCAAGTTCAATCAGCTGTAAACAACGCGCATGGCCAGTGAGCAAGGGCGTTTTGCCCGAAACCGGTATGGCAAGCTGTGTTGGGGGAATGAACACGTTGACTCCTGCTCCCTCAATAAGTGAAAGGAGAAACTTTTACTTGTGTGGCGTCTCGCATTGGGCAACTTGGATTTTGGAATTTGCAAGCGGCGTGCCTAGCCTCTGAGACGCTCTGCCGCGATAATAGCGGACCATGGCTCCGGACCTCTGGGGCCATGTGGAAGTGGCAGTTTCACTATTGCGGGAGTTTTAATGCATGACGGCGTTGTTTTGTTCCTCCATGCAACCCACCAAGGGGAATGAAACACATTCACGCAGTTTAACAGCACCCACTGTGGAAATAACGAACTACCTTACCCAGGAGGGAACTTACCAATGAAACTACAAAGATGGGATATTAAAGGTCAAGTTCAATCAGCTGTAAATGACGCGAATGGCCAGTGAGCAAGGGCGTGTTGCCCGAAACCGGTATCGCAATCTGTGTTGGGGGAATGAACACGTTGACTCCTGCTCCCTCAATAAATGAAAGGAGAAACTTCTACTTGTGTGGCATCTCGCATTTTGCAACTTGGATTTTGGAATTTGCAAGTGGCGTGCCTAGCCGCTGAGACGCTCTGCCGCGATAATAGCAGACCACGGCTCCGGACCCCTGGGGCCATGTGGAAGTGGCAGTTCCACTATTGCGGGACTTTTAATGCTGGACGGCGTTGTTTTGTTCCTCCATGCAACCCACCAAGGGGAATGATATACATGCACGCAGTTTCACAGCACCCACTGTGGAAATAACGAACTACCTTACCCAGAAGGCAACTTACCAATGAAACTACAAAGACGGGATATTAAAGGTCAAGTTCAATCAGCTGTAAACGACACGCATGGCCAGTGAGCAAGGGCATGTTGCCCGAAACCGGTATGGCAATCTGTGTTGGGGGAATGAACACGTTGACTCCTGCTCCCTCAATAAATGAAAGGCGAAACTTCTACTTGCGTGGCGTCTCGCATTGGGCAACTTGGATTTTGCAAGCGGCGTGCCTAGCCGCTGAGACGCTCTGCCGCGATAATAGCGGACCACGACTCCGGACCCCTGGGGCCATGTGGAAGTGGCAGTTCCACTATTGCGGGACTTTTAATGCATGACGGCGTTGTTTTGTTCCTCCATGCAACCCACCAAGGGGAATGATATACATGCACACAGTTTAACAGCACCCACTGTGGAAATAACAAACTACCTTACCCAGAAGGCAACTTACCAATGAAACTACAAAGACGGGATATTAAAGGTCAAGTTCAATCAGCTGTAAACAACGCGCATGGCCAGTGAGCAAGGGCGTTTTGCCCGAAACCGGTATGGCAAGCTGTGTTGGGGGAATGAACACGTTGACTCCTGCTCCCTCAATAAGTGAAAGGAGAAACTTTTACTTGTGTGGCGTCTCGCATTGGGCAACTTGGATTTTGGAATTTGCAAGCGGCGTGCCTAGCCTCTGAGACGCTCTGCCGCGATAATAGCGGACCATGGCTCCGGACCTCTGGGGCCATGTGGAAGTGGCAGTTCCACTATTGCGGGAGTTTTAATGCATGACGGCGTTGTTTTGTTCCTCCATGCAACCCACCAAGGGGAATGAAACACATTCACGCAGTTTAACAGCACCCACTGTGGAAATAACGAACTACCTTACCCAGGAGGGAACTTACCAATGAAACTACAAAGATGGGATATTAAAGGTCAAGTTCAATCAGCTGTAAATGACGCGCATGGCCAGTGAGCAAGGGCGTGTTGCCCGAAACCGGTATCGTAATCTGTGTTGGGGGAATGAACACGTTGACTCCTGCTCCCTCAATAAATGAAAGGAGAAACTTCTACTTGTGTGGCATCTCGCATTTTGCAACTTGGATTTTGGAATTTGCAAGCGGCGTGCCTAGCCGCTGAGACGCTCTGCCGCGATAATAGCAGACCACGGCTCCGGACCCCTGGGGCCATGTGGAAGTGGCAGTTCCACTATTGCGGGAATTTTAATGCAGGACGGCGTTGTTTTGTTCCTCCATGCAACCCACCAACTGGAATGATATACATGCACGCAGTTTAACAGCACCCACTGTGGAAATAACGAACTACCTTACCCAGAAGGCAACTTACCAATGAAACTACAAAGACGGGATATTAAAGGTCAAGTTCAATCAGCTGTAAACGACGCGCATGGCCAGTGAGCAAGGGCGTGTTGCCCGAAACCGGTATGGCAATCTGTGTTGGGGGAATGAACACGTTGACTCCTGCTCCCTCAGAAAATGAAAGGAGAAACTTCTACTTCTGTGGCGTCTCGCATTGGGCAAGTTGGATTTTGGAATTTGCAAGTGGCGTGCCTAGCCGCTGAGACGCTCTGCCGCGATAATAGCGGACCACGGCTCCGGACCAGTGGGGCCATGTGGAAGTGGCAGTTCCACTATTGCGGGACTTTTAATGCATGACGGCGTTGTTTTGTTCCTCCATGCAACCCACCAAGGGGAATGATATACATGCACGCAGTTTCACAGCACCCACTGTGGAAATAACGAACTACCTTACCCAGAAGGCAACTTACCAATGAAACTACAAAGACGGGATATTAAAGGTCAAGTTCAATCAGCTGTAAACAACGCGCATGGCCAGTGAGCAAGGGCGTTTTGCCCGAAACCGGTATGGCAAGCTGTGTTGGGGGAATGAACACGTTGACTCCTGCTCCCTCAATAAATGAAAGGCGAAACTTCTACTTGCGTGGCGTCTCGCATTGGGCAACTTGGATTTTGCAAGCGGCGTGCCTAGCCGCTGAGACGCTCTGCCGCGATAATAGCGGACCACGACTCCGGACCCCTGGGGCCATGTGGAAGTGGCAGTTCCACTATTGCGGGACTTTTAATGCATGACGGCGTTGTTTTGTTCCTCCATGCAACCCACCAAGGGGAATGATATACATGCACACAGTTTACCAGCACCCACTGTGGAAATAACAAACTACCTTACCCAGAAGGCAACTTACCAATGAAACTACAAAGACGGGATATTAAAGGTCAAGTTCAATCAGCTGTAAACAACGCGCATGGCCAGTGAGCAAGGGCGTTTTGCCCGAAACCGGTATGGCAAGCTGTGTTGGGGGAATGAACACGTTGACTCCTGCTCCCTCAATAAATGAAAGGAGAAACTTCTACTTGTGTGGCATCTCGCATTTTGCAACTTGGATTTTGGAATTTGCAAGCGGCGTGCCTAGCCGCTGAGAAGCTCTGCCGCGATAATAGCAGACCACGGCTCCGGACCCCTGGGGCCATGTGGAAGTGGCAGTTCCACTATTGCGGGACTTTTAATGCAGGACGGCGTTGTTTTGTTCCTCCATGCAACCCACCAACTGGAATGATATACATGCACGCAGTTTAACAGCACCCACTGTGGAAATAACGAACTACCTTACCCAGAAGGCAACTTACCAATGAAACTACAAAGACGGGATATTAAAGGTCAAGTTCAATCAGCTGTAAACGACGCGCATGGCCAGTGAGCAAGGGCGTGTTGCCCGAAACCGGTATGGCAATCTGTGTTGGGGGAATGAACACGTTGACTCCTGCTCCCTCAATAAATGAAAGGAGAAACTTCTACTTCTGTGGCGTCTCGCATTGGGCAAGTTGGATTTTGGAATTTGCAAGTGGCGTGCCTAGCCGCTGAGACGCTCTGCCGCGATAATAGCGGACCACGGCTCCGGACCAGTGGGGCCATGTGGAAGTGGCAGTTCCACTATTGCGGGACTTTTAATGCATGACGGCGTTGTTTTGTTCCTCCATGCAACCCACCAAGGGGAATGATATACATGCACGCAGTTTCACAGCACCCACTGTGGAAATAACGAACTACCTTACCCAGAAGGCAACTTACCAATGAAACTACAAAGACGGGATATTAAAGGTCAAGTTCAATCAGCTGTAAACGACACGCATGGCCAGTGAGCAAGGGCATGTTGCCCGAAACCGGTATGGCAATCTGTGTTGGGGGAATGAACACGTTGACTCCTGCTCCCTCAATAAATGAAAGGCGAAACTTCTACTTGCGTGGCGTCTCGCATTGGGCAACTTGGATTTTGCAAGCGGCGTGCCTAGCCGCTGAGACGCTCTGCCGCGATAATAGCGGACCACGACTCCGGACCCCTGGGGCCATGTGGAAGTGGCAGTTCCACTATTGCGGGACTTTTAATGCATGACGGCGTTGTTTTGTTCCTCCATGCAACCCACCAAGGGGAATGATATACATGCACACAGTTTAACAGCACCCACTGTGGAAATAACAAACTACCTTACCCAGAAGGCAACTTACCAATGAAACTACAAAGACGGGATATTAAAGGTCAAGTTCAATCAGCTGTAAACAACGCGCATGGCCAGTGAGCAAGGGCGTTTTGCCCGAAACCGGTATGGCAAGCTGTGTTGGGGGAATGAACACGTTGACTCCTGCTCCCTCAATAAGTGAAAGGAGAAACTTTTACTTGTGTGGCGTCTCGCATTGGGCAACTTGGATTTTGGAATTTGCAAGCGGTGTGCCTAGCCTCTGAGACGCTCTGCCGCGATAATAGCGGACCATGGCTCCGGACCTCTGGGGCCATGTGGAAGTGGCAGTTCCACTATTGCGGGAGTTTTAATGCATGACGGCGTTGTTTTGTTCCTCCATGCAACCCACCAAGGGGAATGAAACACATTCACGCAGTTTAACAGCACCCACTGTGGAAATAACGAACTACCTTACCCAGGAGGGAACTTACCAATGAAACTACAAAGATGGGATATTAAAGGTCAAGTTCAATCAGCTGTAAATGACGCGCATGGCCAGTGAGCAAGGGCGTGTTGCCTGAAACCGGTATCGCAATCTGTGTTGGGGGAATGAACACGTTGACTCCAGCTCCCTCAATAAATGAAAGGAGAAACTTCTACTTGTGTGGCATCTCGCATTTTGCAACTTGGATTTTGGAATTTGCAAGCGGCGTGCCTAGCCGCTGAGACGCTCTGCCGCGATAATAGCAGACCACGGCTCCGGACCCCTGGGGCCATGTGGAAGTGGCAGTTCCACTATTGCGGGACTTTTAATGCAGGACGGCGTTGTTTTGTTCCTCCATGCAACCCACCAACTGGAATGATATACATGCACGCAGTTTAACAGCACCCACTGTGGAAATAACGAACTACCTTACCCAGAAGGCAACTTACCAATGAAACTACAAAGACGGGATATTAAAGGTCAAGTTCAATCAGCTGTAAACGACGCGCATGGCCAGTGAGCAAGGGCGTGTTGCCCGAAACCGGTATGGCAATCTGTGTTGGGGGAATGAACACGTTGACTCCTGCTCCCTCAATAAATGAAAGGAGAAACTTCTACTTCTGTGGCGTCTCGCATTGGGCAAGTTGGATTTTGGAATTTGCAAGTGGCGTGCCTAGCCGCTGAGATGCTCTGCCGCGAAAATAGCGGACCACGGCTCCGGACCAGTGGGGCCATGTGGAAGTGGCAGTTCCCCTATTGCGGGACTTTTAATGCATGACGGCGTTGTTTTGTTCCTCCATGCAACCCACCAAGGGGAATGATATACATGCACGCAGTTTCACAGCACCCACTGTGGAAATAACGAACTACCTTACCCAGAAGGCAACTTACCAATGAAACTACAAAGACGGGATATTAAAGGTCAAGTTCAATCAGCTGTAAACGATACGCATGGCCAGTGAGCAAGGGCATGTTGCCCGAAACCGGTATGGCAATCTGTGTTGGGGGAATGAACACGTTGACTCCTGCTCCCTCAATAAATGAAAGGCGAAACTTCTACTTGTGTGGCGTCACGCATTGGGCAACTTGGATTTTGCAAGCGGCGTGCCTACGCGCTGAGACGCTCTGCCGCGATAATAGCGGACCACGACTCCGGACCCCTGGGGCCATGTGGAAGTGGCAGTTCCACTATTGCTGGACTTTTAATGCATGATGGCATTGTTTTGTTCCTCCATGCAACCCACCAAGGGGAATGATATACATGCACACAGTTTAACAGCACCCACTGTGGAAATAACAAACTACCTTACCCAGAAGGCAACTTACCAATGAAACTACAAAGACGGGATATTAAAGGTAGGGGTGGGCGGAATTTGCGGAATTAACCTTCGCAAATTATCGCGAGAATGTTTAAAATTATCGCAAACAAGCAGAAATATCGCGAAGATGCGGAAGTTTTTTTCCGGCATGTTCGCGAGATTTTCTGCATGGTTGCGGGTCGCCAACTTACCCATGTGGTTGCTTGCGGGCGCGGCCATCTTGATTTGAGTTGTTCTCGCGGTGCATGATCGCGAGAAGAAAGACGTGATCGCGCGACGCATGACGTCACTGCGGGCGCGAACTGTCGCGAGACAGCGCAAATGGCTAAAAACAATACAACATCTCATGGAGAACGCGACCGGATCAAGAAAACTTGTCGGCGAACGCAGGGATTCAGGTAAGGCGATCGCGCGCGCGAGAATGTATTATTTTACAGCGCGAGCAAGAAACAAATTATCGCCAAGCTGCGGAAACCGGAATTTTTGACATTTTCGCGCTCTCCGCGGAACGCAAAAATGTCAAATTATCGCAATTTCCGCGAACGGAACGAAATTTTTGCCCAGGCCTAATTAAAGGTCAAGTTCAATCAGCTGTAAACAACGAGCATGGCCAGTGAGCAAGGGCGTTTTGCCCGAAACCGGTATGGCAAGCTGTGTTGGGGGAATGAACACGTTGACTCCTGCTCCCTCAATAAGTGAAAGGAGAAACTTTTACTTGTGTGGCGTCTCGCATTGGGCAACTTGGATTTTGGAATTTGCAAGCGGCGTGCCTAGCCTCTGAGACGCTCTGCCGCGATAATAGCGGACCATGGCTCCGGACCTCTGGGGCCATGTGGAAGTGGCAGTTCCACTATTGCGGGAGTTTTAATGCATGACGGCGTTGTTTTGTTCCTCCATGCAACCCACCAAGGGGAATGAAACACATTCACGCAGTTTAACAGCACCCACTGTGGAAATAACGAACTACCTTACCCAGGAGGGAACTTACCAATGAAACTACAAACATGGGATATTAAAGGTCAAGTTCAATCAGCTGTAAATGACGCGCATGGCCAGTGAGCAAGGGCGTGTTGCCCGAAACCGGTATCGCAATCTGTGTTGGGGGAATGAACACGTTGACTCCTGCTCCCTCAATAAATGAAAGGAGAAACTTCTACTTGTGTGGCATCTCGCATTTTGCAACTTGGATTTTGGAATTTGCAAGCGGCGTGCCTAGCCGCTGAGACGCTCTGCCGCGATAATAGCAGACCACGGCTCCGGACCCCTGGGGCCATGTGGAAGTGGCAGTTCCACTATTGCGGGACTTTTAATGCAGGACGGCGTTGTTTTGTTCCTCCATGCAACCCACCAACTGGAATGATATACATGCACGCAGTTTAACAGCACCCACTGTGGAAATAACGAACTACCTTACCCAGAAGGCAACTTACCAATGAAACTACAAAGACGGGATATTAAAGGTCAAGTTCAATCAGCTGTAAACGACGCGCATGGCCAGTGAGCAAGGGCGTGTTGCCCGAAACCGGTATGGCAATCTGTGTTGGGGGAATGAACACGTTGACTCCTGCTCCCTCAATAAATGAAAGGAGAAACTTCTACTTCTGTGGCGTCTCGCATTGGGCAAGTTGGATTTTGGAATTTGCAAGTGGCGTGCCTAGCCGCTGAGACGCTCTGCCGCGATAATAGCGGACCACGGCTCCGGACCAGTGGGGCCATGTGGAAGTGGCAGTTCCACTATTGCGGGACTTTTAATGCATGACGGCGTTGTTTTGTTCCTCCATGCAACCCACCAAGGGGAATGATATACATGCACGCAGTTTCACAGCACCCACTGTGGAAATAACGAACTACCTTACCCAGAAGGCAACTTACCAATGAAACTACAAAGACGGGATATTAAAGGTCAAGTTCAATCAGCTGTAAACGACACGCATGGCCAGTGAGCAAGGGCATGTTGCCCGAAACCGGTATGGCAATCTGTGTTGGGGGAATGAACACGTTGACTCCTGCTCCCTCAATAAATGAAAGGCGAAACTTCTACTTGTGTGGCGTCTCGCATTGGGCAACTTGGATTTTGCAAGCGGCGTGCCTAGCCGCTGAGACGCTCTGCCGTGATAATAGCGGACCACGACTCCGGACCCCTGGGGCCATGTGGAAGTGGCAGTTCCACTATTGCGGGACTTTTAATGCATGACGGCGTTGTTTTGTTCCTCCATGCAACCCACCAAGGGGAATGAAACACATTCACGCAGTTTAACAGCACCCACTGTGGAAATAACGAACTACCTTACCCAGGAGGGAACTTACCAATGAAACTACAAAGATGGGATATTAAAGGTCAAGTTCAATCAGCTGTAAATGACGCGCATGGCCAGTGAGCAAGGGCGTGTTGCCCGAAACCGGTATCGCAATCTGTGTTGGGGGAATGAACACGTTGACTCCTGCTCCCTCAATAAATGAAAGGAGAAACTTCTACTTGTGGGGCATCTCGCATTTTGCAACTTGGATTTTGGAATTTGCAAGCGGCGTGCCTAGCCGCTGAGACGCTCTGCCGCGATAATAGCAGACCACGGCTCCGGACCCCTGGGGCCATGTGGAAGTGGCAGTTCCACTATTGCGGGACTTTTAATGCAGGACGGCGTTGTTTTGTTCCTCCATGCAACCCACCAACTGGAATGATATACATGCACGCAGTTTAACAGCACCCACTGTGGAAATAACGAACTACCTTACCCAGAAGGCAACTTACCAATGAAACTACAAAGACGGGATATTAAAGGTCAAGTTCAATCAGCTGTAAACGACGCGCATGGCCAGTGAGCAAGGGCGTGTTGCCCGAAACCGGTATGGCAATCTGTGTTGGGGGAATGAACACGTTGACTCCTGCTCCCTCAGAAAATGAAAGGAGAAACTTCTACTTCTGTGGCGTCTCGCATTGGGCAAGTTGGATTTTGGAATTTGCAAGTGGCGTGCCTAGCCGCTGAGACGCTCTGCCGCGATAATAGCGGACCACGGCTCCGGACCAGTGGGGCCATGTGGAAGTGGCAGTTCCACTATTGCGGGACTTTTAATGCATGACGGCGTTGTTTTGTTCCTCCATGCAACCCACCAAGGGGAATGATATACATGCACGCAGTTTCACAGCACCCACTGTGGAAATAACGAACTACCTTACCCAGAAGGCAACTTACCAATAAAACTACAAAGACGGGATATTAAAGGTCAAGTTCAATCAGCTGTAAATGACACGCATGGCCAGTGAGCAAGGGCATGTTGCCCGAAACCGGTATGGCAATCTGTGTTGGGGGAATGAACACGTTGACTCCTGCTCCCTCAATAAATGAAAGGCGAAACTTCTACTTGCGTGGCGTCTCGCATTGGGCAACTTGGATTTTGCAAGCGGCGTGCCTAGCCGCTGAGACGCTCTGCCGCGATAATAGCGGACCACGACTCCGGTCCCCTGGGGCCATGTGGAAGTGGCAGTTCCACTATTGCGGGACTTTTAATGCATGACGGCGTTGTTTTGTTCCTCCATGCAACCCACCAAGGGGAATGATATACATGCACACAGTTTAACAGCACCCACTGTGGAAATAACAAACTACCTTACCCAGAAGGCAACTTACCAATGAAACTACAAAGACGGGATATTAAAGGTCAAGTTCAATCAGCTGTAAACAACGCGCATGGCCAGTGAGCAAGGGCGTTTTGCCCGAAACCGGTATGGCAAGCTGTGTTGGGGGAATGAACACGTTGACTCCTGCTCCCTCAATAAGTGAAAGGAGAAACTTTTACTTGTGTGGCGTCTCGCATTGGGCAACTTGGATTTTGGAATTTGCAAGCGGCGTGCCTAGCCTCTGAGACGCTCTGCCGCGATAATAGCGGACCATGGCTCCGGACCTCTGGGGCCATGTGGAAGTGGCAGTTCCACTATTGCGGGAGTTTTAATGCATGACGGCGTTGTTTTGTTCCTCCATGCAACCCACCAAGGGGAATGAAACACATTCACGCAGTTTAACAGCACCCACTGTGGAAATAACGAACTACCTTACCCAGGAGGGAACTTACCAATGAAACTACAAAGATGGGATATTAAAGGTCAAGTTCAATCAGCTGTAAATGACGCGCATGGACAGTGAGCAAGGGCGTGTTGCCCGAAACCGGTATCGCAATCTGTGTTGGGGGAATGAACATGTTGACTCCTGCTCCCTCAATAAATGAAAGGAGAAACTTGTACTTGTGTGGCATCTCGCATTTTGCAACTTGGATTTTGGAATTTGCAAGCGGCGTGCCTAGCCGCTGACACGCTCTGCCGCGATAATAGCAGACCACGGCTCTGGACCCCTGGGGCCATGTGGAAGTGGCAGTTCCACTATTGCGGGACTTTTAATGCAGGACGGCGTTGTTTTGTTCCTCCATGCAACCCACCAACTGGAATGATATACATGCACGCAGTTTAACAGCACCCACTGTGGAAATAACGAACTACCTTACCCAGAAGGCAACTTACCAATGAAACTACAAAGACGGGATATTAAAGGTCAAGTTCAATCAGCTGTAAACGACGCGCATGGCCAGTGAGCAAGGGCGTGTTGCCCGAAACCGGTATGGCAATCTGTGTTGGGGGAATGAACACGTTGACTCCTGCTCCCTCAATAAATGAAAGGAGAAACTTCTACTTCTGTGGCGTCTCGCATTGGGCAAGTTGGATTTTGGAATTTGCAAGTGGCGTGCCTAGCCGCTGAGACGCTCTGCCGCGATAATAGCGGACCACGGCTCCGGACCAGTGGGGCCATGTGGAAGTGGCAGTTCCCCTATTGCGGGACTTTTAATGCATGACGGCGTTGTTTTGTTCCTCCATGCAACCCACCAAGGGGAATGATATACATGCACGCAGTTTCACAGCACCCACTGTGGAAATAACGAACTACCTTACCCAGAAGGCAACTTACCAATGAAACTACAAAGACGGGATATTAAAGGTCAAGTTCAATCAGCTGTAAACGACACGCATGGCCAGTGAGCAAGGGCATGTTGCCCGAAACCGGTATGGCAATCTGTGTTGGGGGAATGAACACGTTGACTCCTGCTCCCTCAATAAATGAAAGGCGAAACTTCTACTTGTGTGGCGTCTCGCATTGGGCAACTTGGATTTTGCAAGCGGCGTGCCTAGCCGCTGAGACGCTCTGCCGCGATAATAGCGGACCACGACTCCGGACCCCTGGGGCCATGTGGAAGTGGCAGTTCCACTATTGCGGGACTTTTAATGCATGACGGCGTTGTTTTGTTCCTCCATGCAACCCACCAAGGGGAATGATATACATGCACACAGTTTAACAGCACCCACTGTGGAAAGAACAAACTACCTTACCCAGAAGGCAACTTACCAATGAAACTACAAAGACGGGATATTAAAGGTCAAGTTCAATCAGCTGTAAACAACGCGCATGGCCAGTGAGCAAGGGCGTTTTGCCCGAAACCGGTATGGCAAGCTGTGTTGGGGGAATGAACACGTTGACTCCTGCTCCCTCAATAAGTGAAAGGAGAAACTTTTACTTGTGTGGCGTCTCGCATTGGGCAACTTGGATTTTGGAATTTGCAAGCGGCGTGCCTAGCCTCTGAGACGCTCTGCCGCGATAATAGCGGACCATGGCTCCGGACCTCTGGGGCCATGTGGAAGTGGCAGTTCCACTATTGCGGGAGTTTTAATGCATGACGGCGTTGTTTTGTTCCTCCATGCAACCCACCAAGGGGAATGAAACACATTCACGCAGTTTAACAGCACCCACTGTGGAAATAACGAACTACCTTACCCAGGAGGGAACTTACCAATGAAACTAAAAAGATGGGATATTAAAGGTCAAGTTCAATCAGCTGTAAATGACGCGCATGGCCAGTGAGCAAGGGCGTGTTGCCCGAAACCGGTATGGCAATCTGTGTTGGGGGAATGAACACGTTGACTCCTGCTCCCTCAATAAATGAAAGGAGAAACTTCTACTTGTGTGGCATCTCGCATTTTGCAACTTGGATTTTGGAATTTGCAAGCGGCGTGCCTAGCCGCTGAGACGCTCTGCCGCGATAATAGCAGACCACGGCTCCGGACCCCTGGGGCCATGTGGAAGTGGCAGTTCCACTATTGCGGGACTTTTAATGCAGGACGGCGTTGTTTTGTTCCTCCATGCAACCCACCAACTGGAATGATATACATGCACGCAGTTTAACAGCACCCACTGTGGAAATAACGAACTACCTTACCCAGAAGGCAACTTACCAATGAAACTACAAAGACGGGATATTAAAGGTCAAGTTCAATCAGCTGTAAACGACGCGCATGGCCAGTGAGCAAGGGCGTGTTGCCCGAAACCGGTATGGCAATCTGTGTTGGGGGAATGAACACGTTGACTCCTGCTCCCTCAATAAATGAAAGGAGAAACTTCTACTTCTGTGGCGTCTCGCATTGGGCAAGTTGGATTTTGGAATTTGCAAGTGGCGTGCCTAGCCGCTGAGACGCTCTGCCGCGATAATAGCGGACCACGGCTCCGGACCAGTGGGGCCATGTGGAAGTGGCAGTTCCACTATTGCGGGACTTTTAATGCATGACGGCGTTGTTTTGTTCCTCCATGCAACCCACCAAGGGGAATGATATACATGCACGCAGTTTCACAGCACCCACTGTGGAAATAACGAACTACCTTACCCAGAAGGCAACTTACCAATGAAACTACAAAGACGGGATATTAAAGGTCAAGTTCAATCAGCTGTAAACGACACGCATGGCCAGTGAGCAAGGGCATGTTGCCCGAAACCGGTATGGCAATCTGTGTTGGGGGAATGAACACGTTGACTCCTGCTCCCTCAATAAATGAAAGGCGAAACTTCTACTTGTGTGGCGTCTCGCATTGGGCAACTCGGATTTTGCAAGCGGCGTGCCTAGCCGCTGAGACGCTCTGCCGTGATAATAGCGGACCACGACTCCGGACCCCTGGGGCCATGTGGAAGTGGCAGTTCCACTATTGCGGGACTTTTAATGCATGACGGCGTTGTTTTGTTCCTCCATGCAACCCACCAAGGGGAATGATATACATGCACACAGTTTAACAGCACCCACTGTGGAAATAACAAACTACCTTACCCAGAAGGCAACTTACCAATGAAACTACAAAGACGGGATATTAAAGGTCAAGTTCAATCAGCTGTAAACAACGCGCATGGCCAGTGAGCAAGGGCGTTTTGCCCGAAACCGGTATGGCAAGCTGTGTTGGGGGAATGAACACGTTGACTCCTGCTCCCTCAATAAGTGAAAGGAGAAACTTTTACTTGTGTGGCGTCTCGCATTGGGCAACTTGGATTTTGGAATTTGCAAGCGGCGTGCCTAGCCTCTGAGACGCTCTGCCGTGATAATAGCGGACCATGGCTCCGGACCTCTGGGGCCATGTGGAAGTGGCAGTTCCACTATTGCGGGAGTTTTAATGCATGACGGCGTTGTTTTGTTCCTCCATGCAACCCACCAAGGGGAATGAAACACATTCACGCAGTTTAACAGCACCCACTGTGGAAATAACAAACTACCTTACCCAGGAGGGAACTTACCAATGAAACTACAAAGATGGGATATTAAAGGTCAACTTCAATCAGCTGTAAATGACGCGCATGGCCAGTGAGCAAGGGCGTGTTGCCCGAAACCGGTATTGCAATCTGTGTTGGGGGAATGAACACGTTGACTCCTGCTCCCTCAATAAATGAAAGGAGAAACTTCTACTTGTGTGGCATCTCGCATTTTGCAACTTGGATTTTGGAATTTGCAAGCGGCGTGCCTAGCCACTGAGACGCTCTGCCGCGATAATAGCAGACCACGGCTCCGGACCCCTGGGGCCATGTGAAAGTGGCAGTTCCACTATTGCGGGACTTTTAATGCAGGACGGCGTTGTTTTGTTCCTCCATGCAACCCACCAACTGGAATGATATACGTGCACGCAGTTTAACAGCACCCACTGTGGAAATAACGAACTACCTTACCCAGAAGGCAACTTTCCAATGAAACTACAAAGACGGGATATTAAAGGTCAAGTTCAATCAGCTGTAAACGACGCGCATGGCCAGTGAGCAAGGGCGTGTTGCCCGAAACCGGTATGGCAATCTGTGTTGGGGGAATGAACACGTTGACTCCTGCTCCCTCAATAAATGAAAGGAGAAACTTCTACTTCTGTGGCGTCTCGCATTGGGCAAGTTGGATTTTGGAATTTGCAAGTGGCGTGCCTAGCCGCTGAGACGCTCTGCCGCAATAATAGCGGACCACGGCTCCGGACCAGTGGGGCCATGTGGAAGTGGCAGTTCCACTATTGCGGGACTTTTAATGCATGACGGCGTTGTTTTGTTCCTCCATGCAACCCACCAAGGGGAATGATATACATGCACGCAGTTTCACAGCACCCACTGTGGAAATAACAAACTACCTTACCCAGAAGGCAACTTACCAATGAAACTACAAAGACGGGATATTAAAGGTCAAGTTCAATCAGCTGTAAACGACACGCATGGCCAGTGAGCAAGGGCATGTTGCCCGAAACCGGTATGGCAATCTGTGTTGGGGGAATGAACACGTTGACTCCTGCTCCCTCAATAAATGAAAGGCGAAACTTCTACTTGTGTGGCGTCTCGCATTGGGCAACTTGGATTTTGCAAGCGGTGTGCCTAGCCGCTGAGACGCTCTGCCGCGATAATAGCGGACCATGACTCCGGACCCCTGGGGCCATGTGGAAGTGGCAGTTCCACTATTGCGGGACTTTTAATGCATGACGGCGTTGTTTTGTTCCTCCATGCAACCCACCAAGGGTAATGATATACATGCACACAGTTTAACAGCACCCACTGTGGAAATAACAAACTACCTTACCCAGAAGGCAACTTACCAATGAAACTACAAAGACGGGATATTAAAGGTCAAGTTCAATCAGCTGTAAACAACGCGCATGGCCAGTGAGCAAGGGCGTTTTGCCCGAAAACGGTATGGCAAGCTGTGTTGGGGGAATGAACACGTTGACTCCTGCTCCCTCAATAAGTGAAAGGAGAAACTTATACTTGTGTGGCGTCTCGCATTGGGCAACTTGGATTTTGGAATTTGCAAGCGGCGTGCCTAGCCTCTGAGACGCTCTGCCGCGATAATAGCGGACCATGGCTCCGGACCTCTGGGGCCATGTGGAAGTGGCAGTTTCACTATTGCGGGAGTTTTAATGCATGACGGCGTTGTTTTGTTCCTCCATGCAACCCATCAAGGGGAATGAAACACATTCACGCAGTTTAACAGCACCCACTGTGGAAATAACGAACTGCCTTACCCAGGAGGGAACTTACCAATGAAACTACAAAGATGGGATATTAAAGGTCAAGTTCAATCAGCTGTAAATGACGCGCATGGCCAGTGAGCAAGGGCGTGTTGCCCGAAACCGGTATGGCAAGCTGTCTTGGGGGAATGAACACGTTGACTCCTGCTCCCTCAATAAATGAAAGGAGAAACTTCTACTTGTGTGGCGTCTCGCATTGGGCAACTTGGATTCGGGAATTTGCAAGCGGCGTGCCTAGCCTCTGAGACGCTCTGCCGCGATAATAGCGGACCATGGCTCCGGACCTCTGGGGCCATGTGGAAGTGGCAGTTCCACTATTGCGGTAGTTTTAATGCATGACGGCGTTGTTTTCTTCCTCCATGCAACCCACCAAGGGGAATGATATACATGCACGCAGTTTAACAGCACCCACTGTGGAAATAACGAACTACCTTACCCAGAAGGGAACTTACCAATGAAACTACAAAGACGGGATATTAAAGGTCAAGTTCAATCAGCTGTAAACGACGCCCATGGCCAGTGAGCAAGGGCGTGTTGCCCGAAACCGGTATGGCAATCTGTGTTGGGGGAATGTACACGTTGACTCCTGCTCCCTCAATAAATGAAAGGAGAAACTTCTACTTGTGTGGTGTCTCGCATTGGGCAACTTGGATTTTGCAAGCGGCGTGCCTAGCCGCTGAGACGCTCTGCCGCGATAATAGCAGGCCACGGCTCCGGACCCCTGGGGCCATGTGGAAGTGGCAGTTCCACTATTGCTGGACTTTTAATGCATGACGGCGTTGTTTTGTTCCTCCATGCAACCCACCAAGGGGAATGATATACATGCACACAGTTTAACAGCACCCACTGTGGAAAAAACGAACTACCTTACCCAGAAGGCAACTTACCAATGAAACTACAAAGACGGGATATTAAAGGTCAAGTTCAATCAGCTGTAAACGACGCGCATGGCCAGTGAGCAAGGGCGTGTTGCCCGAAACCGGAATGGCAATCTGTGTTGGGGGAATGAACACGTTGACTCCTGCTCCCTCAATAAATGAAAGGAGAAACTTCTACTTCTGTGGCGTCTCGCATTGGGCAAGTTGGATTTTGGAATTTGCAAGTGGCGTGCCTAGCCGCTGAGACGCTCTGCCGCGATAATAGCGGACCACGGCTCCGGACCAGTGGGGCCATGTGAAAGTGGCAGTTCCACTATTGCGGGACTTTTAATGCATGACGGCGTTGTTTTGTTCCTCCATGCAACCCACCAAGGGGAATGATATACATGCATGCAGTTTCACAGCACCCACTGTGGAAATAACGAACTACCTTACCCAGAAGGCAACTTACCAATAAAACTACAAAGACGGGATATTAAAGGTCAAGTTCAATCAGCTGTAAACGACACGCATGGCCAGTGAGCAAGGGCATGTTGCCCGAAACCGGTATGGCAATCTGTGTTGGGGGAATGAACACGTTGACTCCTGCTCCCTCAATAAATGAAAGGCGAAACTTCTACTTGCGTGGCGTCTCGCATTGGGCAACTTGGATTTTGCAAGCGGCGTGCCTAGCCGCTGAGACGCTCTGCCGCGATAATAGCGGACCACGACTCCGGACCCCTGGGGCCATGTGGAAGTGGCAGTTCCACTATTGCGGGACTTTTAATGCATGACGGCGTTGTTTTGTTTCTCCATGCAACCCACCAAGGGGAATGATATACATGCACACAGTTTAACAGCACCCACTGTGGAAATAACAAACTACCTTACCCAGAAGGCAACTTACCAATGAAACTACAAAGACGGGATATTAAAGGTCAAGTTCAATCAGCTGTAAACAACGCGCATGGCCAGTGAGCAAGGGCGTTTTGCCCGAAACCGGTATGGCAAGCTGTGTTGGGGGAATGAACACGTTGACTCCTGCTCCCTCAATAAGTGAAAGGAGAAACTTTTACTTGTGTGGCGTCTCGCATTGGGCAACTTGGATTTTGGAATTTGCAAGCGGCGTGCCTAGCCTCTGAGACGCTCTGCCGCGATAATAGCGGACCATGGCTCCGGACCTCTGGGGCCATGTGGAAGTGGCAGTTCCACTATTGCGGGAGTTTTAATGCATGACGGCGTTGTTTTGTTCCTCCATGCAACCCACCAAGGGGAATGAAACACATTCACGCAGTTTAACAGCACCCACTGTGGAAATAACGAACTACCTTACCCAGGAGGGAACTTACCAATGAAACTACAAAGATGGGATATTAAAGGTCAAGTTCAATCAGCTGTAAATGACGCGCATGGACAGTGAGCAAGGGCGTGTTGCCCGAAACCGGTATCGCAATCTTTGTTGGGGGAATGAACATGTTGACTCCTGCTCCCTCAATAAATGAAAGGAGAAACTTCTACTTGTGTGGCATCTCGCATTTTGCAACTTGGATTTTGGAATTTGCAAGCGGCGTGCCTAGCCGCTGAGACGCTCTGCCGCGATAATAGCAGACCACGGCTCCGGACCCCTGGGGCCATGTGGAAGTGGCAGTTCCACTATTGCGGGACTTTTAATGCAGGACGGCGTTGTTTTGTTCCTCCATGCAACCCACCAACTGGAATGATATACATGCACGCAGTTTAACAGCACCCACTGTGGAAATAACGAACTACCTTACCCAGAAGGCAACTTACCAATGAAACTACAAAGACGGGATATTAAAGGTCAAGTTCAATCAGCTGTAAACGACGCGCATGGCCAGTGAGCAAGGGCGTGTTGCCCGAAACCGGTATGGCAATCTGTGTTGGGGGAATGAACACGTTGACTCCTGCTCCCTCAATAAATGAAAGGAGAAACTTCTACTTCTGTGGCGTCTCGCATTGGGCAAGTTGGATTTTGGAATTTGCAAGTGGCGTGCCTAGCCGCTGAGACGCTCTGCCGCGATAATAGCGGACCACGGCTCCGGACCAGTGGGGCCATGTGGAAGTGGCAGTTCCCCTATTGCGGGACTTTTAATGCATGACGGCGTTGTTTTGTTCCTCCATGCAACCCACCAAGGGGAATGATATACATGCACGCAGTTTCACAGCACCCACTGTGGAAATAACGAACTACCTTACCCAGAAGGCAACTTACCAATGAAACTACAAAGACGGGATATTAAAGGTCAAGTTCAATCAGCTGTAAACGACACGCATGGCCAGTGAGCAAGGGCATGTTGCCCGAAACCGGTATGGCAATCTGTGTTGGGGGAATGAACACGTTGACTCCTGCTCCCTCAATAAATGAAAGGCGAAACTTCTACTTGTGTGGCGTCTCGCATTGGGCAACTTGGATTTTGCAAGCGGCGTGCCTAGCCGCTGAGACGCTCTGCCGCGATAATAGCGTACCACGACTCCGGACCCCTGGGGCCATGTGGAAGTGGCAGTTCCACTATTGCGGGACTTTTAATGCATGACGGCGTTGTTTTGTTCCTCCATGCAACCCACCAAGGGGAATGATATACATGCACACAGTTTAACAGCACCCACTGTGGAAATAACAAACTACCTTACCCAGAAGGCAACTTACCAATGAAACTACAAAGACGGGATATTAAAGGTCAAGTTCAATCAGCTGTAAACAACGCGCATGGCCAGTGAGCAAGGGCGTTTTGCCCGAAACCGGTATGGCAAGCTGTGTTGGGGGAATGAACACGTTGACTCCTGCTCCCTCAATAAGTGAAAGGAGAAACTTTTACTTGTGTGGCGTCTCGCATTGGGCAACTTGGATTTTGGAATTTGCAAGCGGCGTGCCTAGCCTCTGAGACGCTCTGCCGCGATAATAGCGGACCATGGCTCCGGACCTCTGGGGCCATGTGGAAGTGGCAGTTCCACTATTGCGGGAGTTTTAATGCATGACGGCGTTGTTTTGTTCCTCCATGCAACCCACCAAGGGGAATGAAACACATTCACGCAGTTTAACAGCACCCACTGTGGAAATAACGAACTACCTTACCCAGGAGGGAACTTACCAATGAAACTAAAAAGATGGGATATTAAAGGTCAAGTTCAATCAGCTGTAAATGACGCGCATGGCCAGTGAGCAAGGGCGTGTTGCCCGAAACCGGTATCGCAATCTGTGTTGGGGGAATGAACACGTTGACTCCTGCTCCCTCAATAAATGAAAGGAGAAACTTCTACTTGTGTGGCATCTCGCATTTTGCAACTTGGATTTTGGAATTTGCAAGCGGCGTGCCTAGCCGCTGAGACGCTCTGCCGCGATAATAGCAGACCACGGCTCCGGACCCCTGGGGCCATGTGGAAGTGGCAGTTCCACTATTGCGGGACTTTTAATGCAGGACGGCGTTGTTTTGTTCCTCCATGCAACCCACCAACTGGAATGATATACATGCACGCAGTTTAACAGCACCCACTGTGGAAATAACGAACTACCTTACCCAGAAGGCAACTTACCAATGAAACTACAAAGACGGGATATTAAAGGTCAAGTTCAATCAGCTGTAAACGACGCGCATGGCCAGTGAGCAAGGGCGTGTTGCCCGAAACCGGTATGGCAATCTGTGTTGGGGGAATGAACACGTTGACTCCTGCTCCCTCTATAAATGAAAGGAGAAACTTCTACTTCTGTGGCGTCTCGCATTGGGCAAGTTGGATTTTGGAATTTGCAAGTGGCGTGCCTAGCCGCTGAGACGCTCTGCCGCGATAATAGCGGACCACGGCTCCGGACCAGTGGGGCCATGTGGAAGTGGCAGTTCCACTATTGCGGGACTTTTAATGCATGACGGCGTTGTTTTGTTCCTCCATGCAACCCACCAAGGGGAATGATATACATGCACGCAGTTTCACAGCACCCACTGTGGAAATAACGAACTACCTTACCCAGAAGGCAACTTACCAATGAAACTACAAAGACGGGATATTAAAGGTCAAGTTCAATCAGCTGTAAACAACGCGCATGGCCAGTGAGCAAGGGCGTTTTGCCCGAAACCGGTATGGCAAGCTGTGTTGGGGGAATGAATACGTTGACTCCTGCTCCCTCAATAAGTGAAAGGAGAAACTTTTACTTGTGTGGCGTCTCGCATTGGGCAACTTGGATTTTGGAATTTGCAAGCGGCGTGCCTAGCCTCTGAGACGCTCTGCCGCGATAATAGCGGACCATGGCTCCGGACCTCTGGGGCCATGTGGAAGTGGCAGTTCCACTATTGCGGGAGTTTTAATGCATGACGGCGTTGTTTTGTTCCTCCATGCAACCCACCAAGGGGAATGAAACACATTCACGCAGTTTAACAGCACCCACTGTGGAAATAACAAACTACCTTACCCAGGAGGGAACTTACCAATGAAACTACAAAGATGGGATATTAAAGGTCAACTTCAATCAGCTGTAAATGACGCGCATGGCCAGTGAGCAAGGGCGTGTTGCCCGAAACCGGTATCGCAATCTGTGTTGGGGGAATGAACACGTTGACTCCTGCTCCCTCAATAAATGAAAGGAGAAACTTCTACTTGTGTGGCATCTCGCATTTTGCAACTTGGATTTTGGAATTTGCAAGCGGCGTGCCTAGCCGCTGAGACGCTCTGCCGCGATAATAGCAGACCACGGCTCCGGGCCCCTGGGGCCATGTGAAAGTGGCAGTTCCACTATTGCGGGACTTTTAATGCAGGACGGCGTTGTTTTGTTCCTCCATGCAACCCACCAACTGGAATGATATACATGCACGCAGTTTAACAGCACCCACTGTGGAAATAACGAACTACCTTACCCAGAAGGCAACTTTCCAATGAAACTACAAAGACGGGATATTAAAGGTCAAGTTCAATCAGCTGTAAACGACGCGCATGGCCAGTGAGCAAGGGCGTGTTGCCCGAAACCGGTATGGCAATCTGTGTTGGGGGAATGAACACATTGACTCCTGCTCCCTCAATAAATGAAAGGAGAAACTTCTACTTCTGTGGCGTCTCGCATTGGGCAAGTTGGATTTTGGAATTTGCAAGTGGCGTGCCTAGCCGCTGAGACGCTCTGCCGCAATAATAGCGGACCACGGCTCCGGACCAGTGGGGCCATGTGGAAGTGGCAGTTCCACTATTGCGGGACTTTTAATGCATGACGGCGTTGTTTTGTTCCTCCATGCAACCCACCAAGGGGAATGATATACATGCACGCAGTTTCACAGCACCCACTGTGGAAATAACAAACTACCTTACCCAGAAGGCAACTTACCAATGAAACTACAAAGACGGGATATTAAAGGTCAAGTTCAATCTGCTGTAAACGACACGCATGGCCAGTGAGCAAGGGCATGTTGCCCGAAACCGGTATGGCAATCTGTGTTGGGGGAATGAACACGTTGACTCCTGCTCCCTCAATAAATGAAAGGCGAAACTTCTACTTGTGTGGCGTCTCGCATTGGGCAACTTGGATTTTGCAAGCGGTGTGCCTAGCCGCTGAGACGCTCTGCCGCGATAATAGCGGACCATGACTCCGGACCCCTGGGGCCATGTGGAAGTGGCAGTTCCACTATTGCGGGACTTTTAATGCATGACGGCGTTGTTTTGTTCCTCCATGCAACCCACCAAGGGGAATGATATACATGCACACAGTTTAACAGCACCCACTGTGGAAATAACAAACTACCTTACCCAGAAGGCAACTTACCAATGAAACTACAAAGACGGGATATTAAAGGTCAAGTTCAATCAGCTGTAAACAACGCGCATGGCCAGTGAGCAAGGGCGTTTTGCCCGAAAACGGTATGGCAAGCTGTGTTGGGGGAATGAACACGTTGACTCCTGCTCCCTCAATAAGTGAAAGGAGAAACTTATACTTGTGTGGCGTCTCGCATTGGGCAACTTGGATTTTGGAATTTGCAAGCGGCGTGCCTAGCCTCTGAGACGCTCTGCCGCGATAATAGCGGACCATGGCTCCGGACCTCTGGGGCCATGTGGAAGTGGCAGTTCCACTATTGCGGGAGTTTTAATGCATGACGGCGTTGTTTTGTTCCTCCATGCAACCCACCAAGGGGAATGATATACATGCACGCAGTTTAACAGCACCCACTGTGGAAATAACGAACTACCTTACCCAGAAGGGAACTTACTAATGAAACTACAAAGACGGGATATTAAAGGTCAAGTTCAATCAGCTGTAAACGACGCCCATGGCCAGTGAGCAAGGGCGTGTTGCCCGAAACCGGTATGGCAATCTGTGTTGGGGGAATGTACACGTTGACTCCTGCTCCCTCAATAAATGAAAGGAGAAACTTCTACTTGTGTGGTGTCTCGCATTGGGCAACTTGGATTTTGCAAGCGGCGTGCCTAGCCGCTGAGACGCTCTGCCGCGATAATAGCAGGCCACGGCTCCGGACCCCTGGGGCCATGTGGAAGTGGCAGTTCCACTATTGCTGGACTTTTAATGCATGACGGCGTTGTTTTGTTCCTCCATGCAACCCACCAAGGGGAATGATATACATGCACACAGTTTAACAGCACCCACTGTGGAAAAAAAGAACTACCTTACCCAGAAGGCAACTTACCAATGAAACTACAAAGACGGGATATTAAAGGTCAAGTTCAATCAGCTGTAAACGACGCGCATGGCCAGTGAGCAAGGGCGTGTTGCCCGAAACCGGAATGGCAATCTGTGTTGGGGGAATGAACACGTTGACTCCTGCTCCCTCAATAAATGAAAGGAGAAACTTCTACTTCTGTGGCGTCTCGCATTGGGCAAGTTGGATTTTGGAATTTGCAAGTGGCGTGCCTAGCCGCTGAGACGCTCTGCCGCGATAATAGCGGACCACGGCTCCGGACCAGTGGGGCCATGTGGAAGTGGCAGTTCCACTATTGCGGGACTTTTAATGCATGACGGCGTTGTTTTGTTCCTCCATGCAACCCACCAAGGGGAATGATATACATGCACGCAGTTTCACAGCACCCACTGTGGAAATAACGAACTACCTTACCCAGAAGGCAACTTACCAATGAAACTACAAAGACGGGATATTAAAGGTCAAGTTCAATCAGCTGTAAACGACACGCATGGCCAGTGAGCAAGGGCATGTTGCCCGAAACCGGTGTGGCAATCTGTGTTGGGGGAATGAACACGTTGACTCCTGCTCCCTCAATAAATGAAAGGCGAAACTTCTACTTGTGTGGCGTCTCACATTGGGCAACTTGGATTTTGCAAGCGGCGTGCCTAGCCGCTGAGACGCTCTGCCGCGATAATAGCGGACCACGACTCCGGACCCCTGGGGCCATGTGGAAGTGGCAGTTCCACTATTGCGGGACTTTTAATGCATGACGGCGTTGTTTTGTTCCTCCATGCAACCCACCAAGGGGAATGATATACATGCACACAGTTTAACAGCACCCACTGTGGAAATAACAAACTACCTTACCCAGAAGGCAACTTACCAATGAAACTACAAAGACGGGATATTAAAGGTCAAGTTCAATCAGCTGTAAACAACGCGCATGGCCAGTGAGCAAGGGCGTTTTGCCCGAAAACGGTATGGCAAGCTGTGTTGGGGGAATGAACACGTTGACTCCTGCTCCCTCAATAAGTGAAAGGAGAAACTTTTACTTGTGTGGCGTCTCGCATTGGGCAACTTGGATTTTGGAATTTGCAAGCGGCGTGCCTAGCCTCTGAGACGCTCTGCCGCGATAATAGCGGACCATGGCTCCGGACCTCTGGGGCCATGTGGAAGTGGCAGTTCCACTATTGCGGGACTTTTAATGCAGGACGGCGTTGTTTTGTTCCTCCATGCAACCCACCAACTGGAATGATATACATGCATGCAGTTTAACAGCACCCACTGTGGAAATAACGAACTACCTTACACAGAAGGCAACTTACCAATGAAACTACAAAGACGGGATATTAAAGGTCAAGTTCAATCAGCTGTAAACGACGCGCATGGCCAGTGAGCAAGGGCGTGTTGCCCGAAACCGGTATGGCAATCTGTGTTGGGGGAATGAACACGTTGACTCCTGCTCCCTCAATAAATGAAAGGAGAAACTTCTACTTCTGTGGCGTCTCGCATTGGGCAAGTTGGATTTTGGAATTTGCAAGTGGCGTGCCTAGCCGCTGAGATGCTCTGCCGCGATAATAGCGGACCACGGCTCCGGACCAGTGGGGCCATGTGGAAGTGGCAGTTCCACTATTGCGGGACTTTTAATGCATGACGGCGTTGTTTTGTTCCTCCATGCAACCCACCAAGAGGAATGATATACATGCACGCAGTTTCACAGCACCCACTGTGGAAATAACGAACTACCTTACCCAGAAGGCAACTTACCAATGAAACTACAAAGACGGGATATTAAAGGTCAAGTTCAATCAGCTGTAAACGACACGCATGGCCAGTGAGCAAGGGCATGTTGCCCGAAACCGGTATGGCAATCTTTGTTGGGGGAATGAACACGTTTACTCCTGCTCCCTCAATAAATGAAAGGCGAAACTTCTACTTGTGTGGTGTCTCGCATTGGGCAACTTGGATTTTGCAAGCGGCGTGCCTAGCCGCAGAGACGCTCTGCCGCGATAATAGCGGACCACGACTCCGGACCCCTGGGGCCATGTGGAAGTGGCAGTTCCACTATTGCGGGACTTTTAATGCATGACGGCGTTGTTTTGTTCCTCCATGCAACCCACCAAGGGGAATGATATACATGCACACAGTTTAACAGCACCCACTGTGGAAATAACAAACTACCTTACCCAGAAGGCAACTTACCAATGAAACTACAAAGACGGGATATTAAAGGTCAAGTTCAATCAGCTGTAAACAACGCGCATGGCCAGTGAGCAAGGGCGTTTTGCCCGAAAACGGTATGGCAAGCTGTGTTGGGGGAATGAACACGTTGACTCCTGCTCCCTCAATAAGTGAAAGGAGAAACTTATACTTGTGTGGCGTCTCGCATTGGGCAACTTGGATTTTGGAATTTGCAAGCGGCGTGCCTAGCCTCTGAGACGCTCTGCCGCGATAATAGCGGACCATGGCTCCGGACCTCTGGGGCCATGTGGAAGTGGCAGTTCCACTATTGCGGGAGTTTTAATGCATGACGGCGTTGTTTTGTTCCTCCATGCAACCCACCAAGGGGAATGATATACATGCACGCAGTTTAACAGCACCCACTGTGGAAATAACGAACTACCTTACCCAGAAGGGAACTTACCAATGAAACTACAAAGACGGGATATTAAAGGTCAAGTTCAATCAGCTGTAAACGACGCCCATGGCCAGTGAGCAAGGGCGTGTTGCCCGAAACCGGTATGGCAATCTGTGTTGGGGGAATGTACACGTTGACTCCTGCTCCCTCAATAAATGAAAGGAGAAACTTCTACTTGTGTGGTGTCTCGCATTGGGCAACTTGGATTTTGCAAGCGGCGTGCCTAGCCGCTGAGACGCTCTGCCGCGATAATAGCAGGCCACGGCTCCAGACCCCTGGGGCCATGTGGAAGTGGCAGTTCCACTATTGCCGGACTTTTAATGCATGACGGCGTTGTTTTGTTCCTCCATGCAACCCACCAAGGGGAATGATATACATGCACACAGTTTAACAGCACCCACTGTGGAAAAAAAGAACTACCTTACCCAGAAGGCAACTTACCAATGAAACTACAAAGACGGGATATTAAAGGTCAAGTTCAATCAGCTGTAAACGACGCGCATGGCCAGTGAGCAAGGGCGTGTTGCCCGAAACCGGAATGGCAATCTGTGTTGGGGGAATGAACACGTTGACTCCTGCTCCCTCAATAAATGAAAGGAGAAACTTCTACTTCTGTGGCGTCTCGCATTGGGCAAGTTGGATTTTGGAATTTGCAAGTGGCGTGCCTAGCCGCTGAGACGCTCTGCCGCGATAATAGCGGACCACGGCTCCGGACCAGTGGGGCCATGTGGAAGTGGCAGTTCCACTATTGCGGGACTTTTAATGCATGACGGCGTTGTTTTGTTCCTCCATGCAACCCACCAAGGGGAATGATATACATGCACGCAGTTTCACAGCACCCACTGTGGAAATAACGAACTACCTTACCCAGAAGGCAACTTACCAATGAAACTACAAAGACGGGATATTAAAGGTCAAGTTCAATCAGCTGTAAACGACACGCATGGCCAGTGAGCAAGGGCATGTTGCCCGAAACCGGTGTGGCAATCTGTGTTGGGGGAATGAACACGTTGACTCCTGCTCCCTCAATAAATGAAAGGCGAAACTTCTACTTGTGTGGCGTCTCACATTGGGCAACTTGGATTTTGCAAGCGGCGTGCCTAGCCGCTGAGACGCTCTGCCGCGATAATAGCGGACCACGACTCCGGACCCCTGGGGCCATGTGGAAGTGGCAGTTCCACTATTGCGGGACTTTTAATGCATGACGGCGTTGTTTTGTTCCTCCATGCAACCCACCAAGGGGAATGATATACATGCACACAGTTTAACAGCACCCACTGTGGAAATAACAAACTACCTTACCCAGAAGGCAACTTACCAATGAAACTACAAAGACGGGATATTAAAGGTCAAGTTCAATCAGCTGTAAACAACGCGCATGGCCAGTGAGCAAGGGCGTTTTGCCCGAAAACGGTATGGCAAGCTGTGTTGGGGGAATGAACACGTTGACTCCTGCTCCCTCAATAAGTGAAAGGAGAAACTTTTACTTGTGTGGCGTCTCGCATTGGGCAACTTGGATTTTGGAATTTGCAAGCGGCGTGCCTAGCCTCTGAGACGCTCTGCCGCGATAATAGCGGACCATGGCTCCGGACCTCTGGGGCCATGTGGAAGTGGCAGTTCCACTATTGCGGGACTTTTAATGCAGGACGGCGTTGTTTTGTTCCTCCATGCAACCCACCAACTGGAATGATATACATGCATGCAGTTTAACAGCACCCACTGTGGAAATAACGAACTACCTTACACAGAAGGCAACTTACCAATGAAACTACAAAGACGGGATATTAAAGGTCAAGTTCAATCAGCTGTAAACGACGCGCATGGCCAGTGAGCAAGGGCGTGTTGCCCGAAACCGGTATGGCAATCTGTGTTGGGGGAATGAACACGTTGACTCCTGCTCCCTCAATAAATGAAAGGAGAAACTTCTACTTCTGTGGCGTCTCGCATTGGGCAAGTTGGATTTTGGAATTTGCAAGTGGCGTGCCTAGCCGCTGAGATGCTCTGCCGCGATAATAGCGGACCACGGCTCCGGACCAGTGGGGCCATGTGGAAGTGGCAGTTCCACTATTGCGGGACTTTTAATGCATGACGGCGTTGTTTTGTTCCTCCATGCAACCCACCAAGGGGAATGATATACATGCACGCAGTTTCACAGCACCCACTGTGGAAATAACGAACTACCTTACCCAGAAGGCAACTTACCAATGAAACTACAAAGACGGGATATTAAAGGTCAAGTTCAATCAGCTGTAAACGACACGCATGGCCAGTGAGCAAGGGCATGTTGCCCGAAACCGGTATGGCAATCTTTGTTGGGGGAATGAACACGTTTACTCCTGCTCCCTCAATAAATGAAAGGCGAAACTTCTACTTGTGTGGTGTCTCGCATTGGGCAACTTGGATTTTGCAAGCGGCGTGCCTAGCCGCAGAGACGCTCTGCCGCGATAATAGCGGACCACGACTCCGGACCCCTGGGGCCATGTGGAAGTGGCAGTTCCACTATTGCGGGACTTTTAATGCATGACGGCGTTGTTTTGTTCCTCCATGCAACCCACCAAGGGGAATGATATACATGCACACAGTTTAACAGCACCCACTGTGGAAATAACAAACTACCTTACCCAGAAGGCAACTTACCAATGAAACTACAAAGACGGGATATTAAAGGTCAAGTTCAATCAGCTGTAAACAACGCGCATGGCCAGTGAGCAAGGGCGTTTTGCCCGAAACCGGTATGGCAAGCTGTGTTGGGGGAATGAACACGTTGACTCCTGCTCCCTCAATAAGTGAAAGGAGAAACATTTACTTGTGTGGCGTCTCGCTTTGGGCAACTTGGATTTTGGAATTTGCAAGCGGCGTGCCTAGCCTCTGAGACACTCTGCCGCGATAATAGCGGACCATGGCTCCGGACCTCTGGGGCCATGTGGAAGTGGCAGTTCCACTATTGCGGGAGTTTTAATGCATGACGGCGTTGTTTTGTTCCTCCATGCAACCCACCAAGGGGAATGAAACACATTCACGCAGTTTAACAGCACCCACTGTGGAAATAACGAACTACCTTACCCAGGAGGGAACTTACCAATGAAACTACAAAGATGGGATATTAAAGGTCAAGTTCAATCAGCTGTAAATGACGCGCATGGCCAGTGAGCAAGGGCGTGTTGCCCGAAACCGGTATCGCAATCTGTGTTGGGGGAATGAACACGTTGACTCCTGCTCCCTCAATAAATGAAAGGAGAAACTTCTACTTGTGTGGCATCTCGCATTTTGCAACTTGGATTTTGGAATTTGCAAGCGGCGTGCCTAGCCGCTGAGACGCTCTGCCGCGATAATAGCAGACCACGGCTCCGGACCCCTGGGGCCATGTGGAAGTGGCAGTTCCACTATTGCGGGACTTTTAATGCAGGACGGCGTTGTTTTGTTCCTCCATGCAACCCACCAACTGGAATGATATACATGCACGCAGTTTAACAGCACCCACTGTGGAAATAACGAACTACCTTACCCAGAAGGCAACTTACCAATGAAACTACAAAGACGGGATATTAAAGGTCAAGTTCAATCAGCTGTAAACGACGCGCATGGCCAGTGAGCAAGGGCGTGTTGCCCGAAACCGGTATGGCAATCTGTGTTGGGGGAATGAACACGTTGACTCCTGCTCCCTCAATAAATAAAAGGAGAAACTTCTACTTCTGTGGCGTCTCGCATTGGGCAACTTGGATTTTGGAATTTGCAAGTGGCGTGCCTAGCCGCTGAGACGCTCTGCCGCGATAATAGCGGACCACGGCTCCGGACCAGTGGGGCCATGTGGAAGTGGCAGTTCCACTATTGCGGGACTTTTAATGCATGACGGCGTGGTTTTGTTCCTCCATGCAACCCACCAAGGGGAATGATATACATGCACGCGGTTTCACAGCACCCACTGTGGAAATAACGAACTACCTTACCCAGAAGGCAACTTACCAATGAAACTACAAAGACGGGATATTAAAGGTCAAGTTCAATCTGCTGTAAACGACACGCATGGCCAGTGAGCAAGGGCATGTTGCCCGAAACCGGTATGGCAATCTGTGTTGGGGGAATGAACACGTTGACTCCTGCTCCCTCAATAAATGAAAGGCGAAACTTCTACTTGTGTGGCGTCTCGCATTGGGCAACTTGGATTTTGCAAGCGGCGTGCCTAGCCGCTGAGACGCTCTGCTGCGATAATAGCGGACCACGACTCCGGACCCCTGGGGCCATGTGGAAGTGGCAGTTTCACTATTGCGGGACTTTTAATGCATGACGGCGTTGTTTTCTTCCTCCATGCAACCCACCAAGGGGAATGATATACATGCACACAGTTTAACAGCACCCACTGTGGAAATAACAAACTACCTTACCCAGAAGGCAACTTACCAATGAATCTACAAAGACGGGATATTAAAGGTCAAGTTCAATCACCTGTAAACAACGTGCATGGCCAGTGAGCAAGGGCGTTTTGCCCGAAACCGGTATGGCAAGCTGTGTTGGGGGAATGAACACGTTGACTCCTGCTCCCTCAATAAGTGAAAGGAGAAACTTTTACTTGTGTGGCGTCTCGCATTGGGCAACTTGGATTTTGGAATTTGCAAGCGGCGTGCCTAGCCTCTGAGACGCTCTGCCGCGATAATAGCGGACCATGGCTCCGGACCTCTGGGGCCATGTGGAAGTGGCAGTTCCACTATTGCGGGAGTTTTAATGCATGACGGCGTTGTTTTGTTCCTCCATGCAACCCACCAAGGGGAATGAAACACATTCACGCAGTTTAACAGCACTAGGGGTGGGCGGAATTTGCGGAATTAACCTTCGCAAATTATCGCGAGAATGTTTAAAATTATCGCAAACAAGCAGAAATATCGCAAAGATGCGGAAGTTTTTTTCCGGCATGTTCGCGAGATTTTCTGCATGGTTGCGGGTCGCCAACTTACCCATGTGGTTGCTTGCGGGCGCAGCCATCTTGTTTTGAGTTGTTCTCGCGGTGCATGATCGCGAGAAGAAAGACGTGATCGCGCGACGCATGACGTCACTGCGGGCGCGAACTGTCGCGAGACAGCGCAAATGGCTAAAAACAATACAACATCTCATGGAGAACGCGACCGGATCAAGAAAACTTGTCGGCGAACGCAGGGATTCAGGTAAGGCGATCGCGCGCGCGCGAGAATGTATCATTTTACAGCGCGAGCAAGAAACAAATTATCGCCAAGCTGCGGAAACCGGAATTTTTGACATTTTCGCGCTCTCCGCGGAACGCAAAAATGTCAAATTATCGCAATTTCCGCGAACGGAACGAAATTTTTGCCCAGGCCTAAACAGCACCCACTGTGGAAATAACGAACTACCTTACCCAGGAGGGAACTTACCAATGAAACTACAAAGATGGGATATTAAAGGTCAAGTTCAATCAGCTGTAAATGACGCGCATGGCCAGTGAGCAAGGGCGTGTTGCCCGAAACCGGTATCGCAATCTGTGTTGGGGGAATGAACACGTTGACTCCTGCTCCCTCAATAAATGAAAGGAGAAACTTCTACTTGTGTGGCATCTCGCATTTTGCAACTTGGATTTTGGAATTTGCAAGCGGCGTGCCTAGCCGCTGAGATGCTCTGCCGCGGTAATAGCAGACCACGGCTCCGGACCCCTGGGGCCATGTGGAAGTGGCAGTTCCACTATTGCGGGACTTTTAATGCAGGACGGCGTTGTTTTGTTCCTCCATGCAACCCACCAACTGGAATGATATACATGCACGCAGTTTAACAGCACCCACTGTGGAAATAACAAACTACCTTACCCAGAAGGCAACTTACCAATGAAACTACAAAGACGGGATATTAAAGGTCAAGTTCAATCAGCTGTAAGCGACGCGCATGGCCAGTGAGCAAGGGCGTGTTGCCCGAAACAGGTATGGGAATCTGTGTTGGGGGAATGAACACGTTGACTCCTGCTCCCTCAATAAATGAAAGGAGAAACTTCTTCTTCTGTGGCGTCTCGCATTGGGCAAGTTGGATTTTGGAATTTGCAAGTGGCGTGCCTAGCCGCTGAGACGCTCTGCCGTGATAATAGCGGACCACGGCTCCGGACTAGTGGGGCCATGTGGAAGTGGCAGTTCCACTATTGCGGGACTTTTAATGCATGACGGCGTTGTTTTGTTCCTCCATGCAACCCACCAAGGGGAATGATATACATGCACGCAGTTTCACAGCACCCACTGTGGAAAGAACGAACTACCTTACCCAGAAGGCAACTTACCAATGAAACTACAAAGACGGGATATTAAAGGTCAAGTTCAATCAGCTGTAAACGACACGCATGGCCAGTGAGCAAGGGCATGTTGCCCGAAACCGGTATGACAATCTGTGTTGGGGGAATGAACACGTTGACTCCTGCTCCCTCAATAAATGAAAGGCGAAACTTCTACTTGTGTGGCGTCTCGCATTGGGCAACTTGGATTTTGCAAGCGGCGTGCCTAGCCGCTGAGACGCTCTGCCGCGATAATAGCGGACCACGACTCCGGACCCCTGGGGCCATGTGGAAGTGGCAGTTCCACTATTGCGGGACTTTTAATGCATGACGGCGTTGTTTTGTTCCTCCATGCAACCCACCAAGGGGAATGATATACATGCACACAGTTTAACAGCACCCACTGTGGAAATAACAAACTACCTTACCCAGAAGGCAACTTACCAATGAAACTACAAAGACGGGATATTAAAGGTCAAGTTCAATCAGCTGTAAACAACGCGCATTGCCAGTGAGCAAGGGCGTTTTGCCCGAAACCGGTATGGCAAGCTGTGTTGGGGGAATGAACACGTTGACTCCTGCTCCCTCAATAAGTGAAAGGAGAAACTTTTACTTGTGTGGCGTCTCGCATTGGGCAACATGGATTTTGGAATTTGCAAGCGGCGTGCCTAGCCTCTGAGACGCTCTGCCGCGATAATAGCGGACCATGGCTCTGGACCTCTGGGGCCATGTGGAAGTGGCAGTTCCACTATTGCGGGAGTTTTAATGCATGACGGCGTTGTTTTGTTCCTCCATGCAACCCCCAAGGGGAATGAAACACATTCACGCAGTTTAACAGCACCCACTGTGGAAAGAACGAACTACCTTACCCAGGAGGGAACTTACCAATGAAACTACAAAGACGGGATATTAAAGGTCAAGTTCAATCAGCTGTAAACGACACGCATGGCCAGTGAGCAAGGGCATGTTGCCCGAAACCGGTATGGCAATCTGTGTTGGGGGAATGAACACGTTGACTCCTGCTCCCTCAATAAATGAAAGGCGAAACTTCTACTTGTGTGGCGTCTCGCATTGGGCAACTTGGATTTTGCAAGCGGTGTGCCTAGCCGCTGAGACGCTCTGCCGCGATAATAGCGCACCACGACTCCGGACCCCTAGGGCCATGTGGAAGTGGCAGTTCCACTATTGCGAGACTTTTAATGCTTGACGGCGTTGTTTTGTTCCTCCATGCAACCCACCAAGGGGAATGATATACATGCACACAGTTTAACAGCACCCACTGTGGAAATAACGAACTACCTTACCCAGAAGGCAACTTACCAATGAAACTACAAAGACGGGATATTAAAGGTCAAGTTCAATCAGCTGTAAACAACGCACATGGCCAGTGAGCAAGGGCGTGTTGCCCGAAACCGGTATGGCAAGCTGTGTTGGGGGAATGAACACGTTGACTCCTGCTCCCTCAATAAGTGAAAGGAGAAACTTTTACTTGTGTGGCGTCTCGCATTGGGCAACTTGGATTTTGGAATTTGCAAGCGGCGTGCCTAGCCTCTGAGACGCTCTGCCGCGATAATAGCGGACCATGGCTCCGGACCTCTGGGGCCATGTGGAAGTGGCAGTTCCACTATTGCGGGAGTTTTAATGCATGACGGCGTTGTTTTGTTCCTCCATGCAACCCACCAAGGGGAATGAAACACATTCATGCAGTTTAACAGCACCCACTGTGGAAATAACGAACTACCTTACCCAGGAGGGAACTTACCAATGAAACTACAAAGATGGGATATTAAAGGTCAAGTTCAATCAGCTGTAAATGACGCGCATGGCCAGTGAGCAAGGGCGTGTTGCCCGAAACCGGTATCGCAATCTGTGTTGGGGGAATGAACACGTTGACTCCTGCTCCCTCAATAAATGAAAGGAGAAACTTCTACTTGTGTGGCATCTCGCATTTTGCAACTTGGATTTTGAAATTTGCAAGCGGCGTGCCTAGCCGCTGAGATGCTCTGCCGCGATAATAGCAGACCACGGCTCCGGACCCCTGGGGCCATGTGGAAGTGGCAGTTCCACTATTGCGGGACTTTTAATGCAGGACGGCGTTGTTTTGTTCCTCCATGCAACCCACCAACTGGAATGATATACATGCACGCAGTTTAACAGCACCCACTGTGGAAATAACGAACTACCTTACCCAGAAGGCAACTTACCAATGAAACTACAAAGACGGGATATTAAAGGTCAAGTTCAATCAGCTGTAAACGACGCGCATGGCCAGTGAGCTAGGGCGTGTTGCCCGAAACCGGTATGGGAATCTCTGTTGGGGGAATGAACACGTTGACTCCTGCTCCCTCAATAAATGAAAGGAGAAACTTCTTCTTCTGTGGCGTCTCGCATTGGGCAAGTTGGATTTTGGAATTTGCAAGTGGCGTGCCTAGCCGCTGAGACGCTCTGCCGCGATAATAGCGGACCACGGCTCCGGACTAGTGGGGCTATGTGGAAGTGGCAGTTCCACTATTGCGGGACTTTTAATGCATGACGGCGTTGTTTTGTTCCTCCATGCAACCCACCAAGGGGAATGATATACATGCACGCAGTTTCACAGCACCCACTGTGGAAATAACGAATTACCTTACCCAGAAGGCAACTTACCAATGAAACTACAAAGACGGGATATTAAAGGTCAAGTTCAATCAGCTGTAAACGACACGCATGGCCAGTGAGCAAGGGCATGTTGCCCGAAACCGGTATGGCAATCTGTGTTGGGGGAATGAACACGTTGACTCCTGCTTCCTCAATAAATGAAAGGCGAAACTTCTACTTGTGTGGCGTCTCGCATTGGGCAACTTGGATTTTGCAAGCGGCGTGCCTAGCCGCTGAGACGCTCTGCCGCGATAATAGCGGACCACGACTCCGGACCCCTGGGGCCATGTGGAAGTGGCAGTTCCACTATTGCGGGACTTTTAATGCATGACGGCGTTGTTTTGTTCCTCCATGCAACCCACCAAGGGGAATGATATACATGCACACAGTTTAACAGCACCCACTGTGGAAATAACAAACTACCTTACCCAGAAGGCAACTTACCAATGAAACTACAAAGACGGGATATTAAAGGTCAAGTTCAATCAGCTGTAAACAACGCGCATGGCCAGTGAGCAAGGGCGTTTTGCCCGAAACCGGTATGGCAAGCTGTGTTGGGGGAATGAACACGTTGACTCCTGCTCCCTCAATAAGTGAAAGGAGAAACTTTTACTTGTGTGGCGTCTCGCATTGGGCAACATGGATTTTGGAATTTGCAAGCGGCGTGCCTAGCCTCTGAGACGCTCTGCCGCGATAATAGCGGACCATGGCTCCGGACCTCTGGGGCCATGTGGAAGTGGCAGTTCCACTATTGCGGGAGTTTTAATGCATGACGGCGTTGTTTTGTTCCTCCATGCAACCCACCAAGGGGAATGAAACACATTCACGCAGTTTAACAGCACCCACTGTGGAAAGAACGAACTACCTTACCCAGGAGGGAACTTACCAATGAAACTACAAAGATGGGATATTAAAGGTCAAGTTCAATCAGCTGTAAATGACGCGCATGGCCAGTGAGCAAGGGCGTGTTGCCCAAAACCGGTATCGCAATCTGTGTTGGGGGAATGAACACGTTGACTCCTGCTCCCTCAATAAATGAAAGGAGAAACTTCTACTTGTTTGGCATCTCGCATTTTGCAACTTGGATTTTGGAATTTGCAAGCGGCGTGCCTAGCCGCTGAGACGCTCTGCCGCGATAATAGCAGACCACGGCTCCGGACCCCTGGGGCCATGTGGAAGTGGCAGTTCCACTATTGCGGGACTTTTAATGCAGGACGGCGTTGTTTTGTTCCTCCATGCAACCCACCAACTGGAATGATATACATGCACGCAGTTTAACAGCACCCACTGTGGAAATAACGAACTACCTTGCCCAGAAGGCAACTTACCAATGAAACTACAAAGACGGGATATTAAAGGTCAAGTTCAATCAGCTGTAAACGACGCGCATGGCCAGTGAGCAAGGGCGTGTTGCCCGAAACCGGTATGGCAATCTGTGTTGGGGGAATGAACACGTTGACTCCTGCTCCCTCAATAAATGAAAGGAGAAACTTCTACTTCTGTGGCGTCTCGCATTGGGCAAGTTGGATTTTGGAATTTGCAAGTGGCGTGCCTAGCTGCTGAGACGCTCTGCCGCGATAATAGCGGACCACGGCTCCGGACCAGTGGGGCCATGTGGAAGTGGCAGTTCCACTATTGCGGGACTTTTAATGCATGACGGCGTTGTTTTGTTCCTCCATGCAACCCACCAAGGGGAATGATTTACATGCACGCAGTTTCACAGCACCCACTGTGGAAATAACGAACTACCTTACCCAGAAGGCAACTTACCAATGAAACTACAAAGACGGGATATTAAAGGTCAAGTTCAATCAGCCGTAAAC
This sequence comes from Triturus cristatus, assembly GCF_964204655.1. Lineage (NCBI taxonomy): Eukaryota > Metazoa > Chordata > Amphibia > Caudata > Salamandridae > Triturus > Triturus cristatus. The sequence continues at coordinate 197,156,566 of NC_140579.1, forward strand.
GACACGCATGGCCAGTGAGCAAGGGCATGTTGCCCGAAACCGGTATGGCAATCTGTGTTGGGGGAATGAACACGTTGACTCCTGCTCCCTCAATAAATGAAAGGCGAAACTTTTACTTGTGTGGCGTCTCGCATTGGGCAACTTGGATTTTGCAAGCGGCGTGCCTAGCCGCTGAGACGCTCTGCCGCGATAATAGCGGACCACGACTCCGGACCCCTGGGGCCATGTGGAAGTGGCAGTTCCACTATTGCGGGACTTTTAATGCATGACAGCGTTGTTTTGTTCCTCCATGCAACCCACCAAGGGGAATGATATACATGCACACAGTTTAACAGCACCCACTGTGGAAATAACAAACTACCTTACCCAGAAGGCAACTTACCAATGAAACTAGAAAGACGGGATATTAAAGGTCAAGTTCAATCAGCTGTAAACAACGCGCATGGCCAGTGAGCAAGGGCGTTTTGCCCGAAACCGGTATGGCAAGCTGTGTTGGGGGAATGAACACGTTGACTCCTGCTCCCTCAATAAGTGAAAGGAGAAACTTTTACTTGTGTGGCGTCTCGCATTTTGCAACTTGGATTTTGGAATTTGCAAGCGGCATGCCTAGCCGCTGAGACGCTCTGCCGCGATAATAGCGGACCATGGCTCCGGACCTCTGGGGCCATGTGGAAGTGGCAGTTCCACTATTGCGGGAGTTTTAATGCATGACGGCGTTGTTTTGTTCCTCCATGCAACCCACCAAGGGGAATGAAACACATTCAAGCAGTTTAACAGCACCCACTGTGGAAATAACGAACTACCTTACACAGAAGGCAACTTACCAATGAAACTACAAAGACGGGATATTAAAGGTCAAGTTCAATCAGCTGTAAACGACGCGCATGGCCAGTGAGCAAGGGCGTGTTGCCCGAAACCGGTATGGCAATCTGTGTTGGGGGAATGAACACGTTGACTCCTGCTCCCTCAATAAATGAAAGGAGAAACTTCTACTTCTGTGGCGTCTCGCATTGGGCAACATGGATTTTGGAATTTGCAAGCGGCGTGCCTAGCCTCTGAGACGCTCTGCCGCGATAATAGCGGACCATGGCTCCGGACCTCTGGGGCCATGTGGAAGTGGCAGTTCCACTATTGCGGGAGTTTTAATGCATGACGGCGTTGTTTTGTTCCTCCATGCAACCCACCAAGGGGAATGAAACACATTCATGCAGTTTAACAGCACCCACTGTGGAAATAACGAACTACCTTACCCAGGAGGGAACTTACCAATGAAACTACAAAGATGGGATATTAAAGGTCAAGTTCAATCAGCTGTAAATGACGCGCATGGCCAGTGAGCAAGGGCGTGTTGCCCGAAACCGGTATCGCAATCTGTGTTGGGGGAATGAACACGTTGACTCCTGCTCCCTCAATAAATGAAAGGAGAAACTTCTACTTGTGTGGCATCTCGCATTTTGCAACTTGGATTTTGAAATTTGCAAGCGGCGTGCCTAGCCGCTGAGATGCTCTGCCGCGATAATAGCAGACCACGGCTCCGGACCCCTGGGGCCATGTGGAAGTGGCAGTTCCACTATTGCGGGACTTTTAATGCAGGACGGCGTTGTTTTGTTCCTCCATGCAACCCACCAACTGGAATGATATACATGCACGCAGTTTAACAGCACCCACTGTGGAAATAACGAACTACCTTACCCAGAAGGCAACTTACCAATGAAACTACAAAGACGGGATATTAAAGGTCAAGTTCAATCAGCTGTAAACGACGCGCATGGCCAGTGAGCTAGGGCGTGTTGCCCGAAACCGGTATGGGAATCTCTGTTGGGGGAATGAACACGTTGACTCCTGCTCCCTCAATAAATGAAAGGAGAAACTTCTTCTTCTGTGGCGTCTCGCATTGGGCAAGTTGGATTTTGGAATTTGCAAGTGGCGTGCCTAGCCGCTGAGACGCTCTGCCGCGATAATAGCGGACCACGGCTCCGGACTAGTGGGGCTATGTGGAAGTGGCAGTTCCACTATTGCGGGACTTTTAATGCATGACGGCGTTGTTTTGTTCCTCCATGCAACCCACCAAGGGGAATGATATACATGCACGCAGTTTCACAGCACCCACTGTGGAAATAACGAACTACCTTACCCAGAAGGCAACTTACCAATGAAACTACAAAGACGGGATATTAAAGGTCAAGTTCAATCAGCTGTAAACGACACGCATGGCCAGTGAGCAAGGGCATGTTGCCCGAAACCGGTATGGCAATCTGTGTTGGGGGAATGAACACGTTGACTCCTGCTTCCTCAATAAATGAAAGGCGAAACTTCTACTTGTGTGGCGTCTCGCATTGGGCAACTTGGATTTTGCAAGCGGCGTGCCTAGCCGCTGAGACGCTCTGCCGCGATAATAGCGGACCACGACTCCGGACCCCTGGGGCCATGTGGAAGTGGCAGTTCCACTATTGCGGGACTTTTAATGCATGACGGCGTTGTTTTGTTCCTCCATGCAACCCACCAAGGGGAATGATATACATGCACACAGTTTAACAGCACCCACTGTGGAAATAACAAACTACCTTACCCAGAAGGCAACTTACCAATGAAACTACAAAGACGGGATATTAAAGGTCAAGTTCAATCAGCTGTAAACAACGCGCATGGCCAGTGAGCAAGGGCGTTTTGCCCGAAACCGGTATGGCAAGCTGTGTTGGGGGAATGAACACGTTGACTCCTGCTCCCTCAATAAGTGAAAGGAGAAACTTTTACTTGTGTGGCGTCTCGCATTGGGCAACATGGATTTTGGAATTTGCAAGCGGCGTGCCTAGCCTCTGAGACGCTCTGCCGCGATAATAGCGGACCATGGCTCCGGACCTCTGGGGCCATGTGGAAGTGGCAGTTCCACTATTGCGGGAGTTTTAATGCATGACGGCGTTGTTTTGTTCCTCCATGCAACCCACCAAGGGGAATGAAACACATTCACGCAGTTTAACAGCACCCACTGTGGAAAGAACGAACTACCTTACCCAGGAGGGAACTTACCAATGAAACTACAAAGATGGGATATTAAAGGTCAAGTTCAATCAGCTGTAAACGACACGCATGGCCAGTGAGCAAGGGCATGTTGCCCGAAACCGGTATGGCAATCTTTGTTGGGGGAATGAACACGTTTACTCCTGCTCCCTCAATAAATGAAAGGCGAAACTTCTACTTGTGTGGTGTCTCGCATTGGGCAACTTGGATTTTGCAAGCGGCGTGCCTAGCCGCTGAGACGCTCTGCCGCGATAATAGCGGACCACGACTCCGGACCCCTGGGGCCATGTGGAAGTGGCAGTTCCACTATTGCGGGACTTTTAATGCATGACGGCGTTGTTTTGTTCCTCAATGCAACCCACCAAGGGGAATGATATACATGCACACAGTTTAACAGCACCCACTGTGGAAATAACAAACTACCTTACCCAGAAGGCAACTTACCAATGAAACTACAAAGACGGGATATTAAAGGTCAAGTTCAATCAGCTGTAAACAACGCGCATGGCCAGTGAGCAAGGGCGTTTTGCCCGAAACCGGTATGGCAAGCTGTGTTGGGGGAATGAACACGTTGACTCCTGCTCCCTCAATAAGTGAAAGGAGAAACATTTACTTGTGTGGCGTCTCGCTTTGGGCAACTTGGATTTTGGAATTTGCAAGCGGCGTGCCTAGCCTCTGAGACACTCTGCCGCGATAATAGCGGACCATGGCTCCGGACCTCTGGGGCCATGTGGAAGTGGCAGTTCCACTATTGCGGGAGTTTTAATGCATGACGGCGTTGTTTTGTTCCTCCATGCAACCCACCAAGGGGAATGAAACACATTCACGCAGTTTAACAGCACCCACTGTGGAAATAACGAACTACCTTACCCAGGAGGGAACTTACCAATGAAACTACAAAGATGGGATATTAAAGGTCAAGTTCAATCAGCTGTAAATGACGCGCATGGCCAGTGAGCAAGGGCGTGTTGCCCGAAACCGGTATCGCAATCTGTGTTGGGGGAATGAACACGTTGACTCCTGCTCCCTCAATAAATGAAAGGAGAAACTTCTACTTGTGTGGCATCTCGCATTTTGCAACTTGGATTTTGGAATTTGCAAGCGGCGTGCCTAGCCGCTGAGACGCTCTGCCGCGATAATAGCAGACCACGGCTCCGGACCCCTGGGGCCATGTGGAAGTGGCAGTTCCACTATTGCGGGACTTTTAATGCAGGACGGCGTTGTTTTGTTCCTCCATGCAACCCACCAACTGGAATGATATACATGCACGCAGTTTAACAGCACCCACTGTGGAAATAACGAACTACCTTACCCAGAAGGCAACTTACCAATGAAACTACAAAGACGGGATATTAAAGGTCAAGTTCAATCAGCTGTAAACGACGCGCATGGCCAGTGAGCAAGGGCGTGTTGCCCGAAACCGGTATGGCAATCTGTGTTGGGGGAATGAACACGTTGACTCCTGCTCCCTCAATAAATGAAAGGAGAAACTTCTACTTCTGTGGCGTCTCGCATTGGGCAAGTTGGATTTTGGAATTTGCAAGTGGCGTGCCTAGCCGCTGAGACGCTCTGCCGCGATAATAGCGGACCACGGCTCCGGACCAGTGGGGCCATGTGGAAGTGGCAGTTCCACTATTGCGGGACTTTTAATGCATGACGGCGTGGTTTTGTTCCTCCATGCAACCCACCAAGGGGAATGATATACATGCACGCAGTTTCACAGCACCCACTGTGGAAATAACGAACTACCTTACCCAGAAGGCAACTTACCAATGAAACTACAAAGACGGGATATTAAAGGTCAAGTTCAATCAGCTGTAAACGACACGCATGGCCAGTGAGCAAGGGCATGTTGCCCGAAACCGGTATGGCAATCTGTGTTGGGGGAATGAACACGTTGACTCCTGCTCCCTCAATAAATGAAAGGCGAAACTTCTACTTGTGTGGCGTCTCGCATTGGGCAACTTGGATTTTGCAAGCGGCGTGCCTAGCCGCTGAGACGCTCTGCTGCGATAATAGCGGACCACGACTCCGGACCCCTGGGGCCATGTGGAAGTGGCAGTTCCACTATTGCGGGAGTTTTAATGCATGACGGCGTTGTTTTGTTCCTCCATGCAACCCACCAAGGGGAATGAAACACATTCACGCAGTTTAACAGCACCCACTGTGGAAATAACGAACTACCTTACCCAGGAGGGAACTTACCAATGAAACTACAAAGATGGGATATTAAAGGTCAAGTTCAATCAGCTGTAAATGACGCGCATGGCCAGTGAGCAAGGGCGTGTTGCCCGAAACCGGTATCGCAATCTGTGTTGGGGGAATGAACACGTTGACTCCTGCTCCCTCAATAAATGAAAGGAGAAACTTCTACTTGTGTGGCATCTCGCATTTTGCAACTTGGATTTTGGAATTTGCAAGCGGCGTGCCTAGCCGCTGAGACGCTCTGCCGCGATAATAGCAGACCACGGCTCCGGACCCCTGGGGCCATGTGGAAGTGGCAGTTCCACTATTGCGGGACTTTTAATGCAGGACGGCGTTGTTTTGTTCCTCCATGCAACCCACCAACTGGAATGATATACATGCACGCAGTTTAACAGCACCCACTGTGGAAATAACGAACTACCTTACCCAGAAGGCAACTTACTAATGAAACTACAAAGACGGGATATTAAAGGTCAAGTTCAATCAGCTGTAAACGACGCGCATGGCCAGTGAGCAAGGGCGTGTTGCCCGAAACCGGTATGGCAATCTGTGTTGGGGGAATGAACACGTTGACTCCTGCTCCCTCAATAAATGAAAGGAGAAACTTCTACTTCTGTGGCGTCTCGCATTGGGCAAGTTGGATTTTGGAATTTGCAAGTGGCGTGCCTAGCCGCTGAGACGCTCTGCCGCGATAATAGCGGACCACGGCTCCGGACCAGTGGGGCCATGTGGAAGTGGCAGTTCCACTATTGCGGGACTTTTAATGCATGACGGCGTGGTTTTGTTCCTCCATGCAACCCACCAAGGGGAATGATATACATGCACGCAGTTTCACAGCACCCACTGTGGAAATAACGAACTACCTTACCCAGAAGGCAACTTACCAATGAAACTACAAAGACGGGATATTAAAGGTCAAGTTCAATCAGCTGTAACCGACACGCATGGCCAGTGAGCAAGGGCATGTTGCCCGAAACCGGTATGGCAATCTGTGTTGGGGGAATGAACACGTTGACTCCTGCTCCCTCAATAAATGAAAGGCGAAACTTCTACTTGTGTGGCGTCTCGCATTGGGCAACTTGGATTTTGCAAGCGGCGTGCCTAGCCGCTGAGACGCTCTGCTGCGATAATAGCGGACCACGGCTCCGGACCAGTGGGGCCATGTGGAAGTGGCAGTTCCACTATTGCGGGACTTTTAATGCATGACGGCGTTGTTTTCTTCCTCCATGCAACCCACCAAGGGGAATGATATACATGCACACAGTTTATCAGCACCCACTGTGGAAATAACAAACTACCTTACCCAGAAGGCAACTTACCAATGAATCTACAAAGACGGGATATTAAAGGTCAAGTTCAATCACCTGTAAACAACGTGCATGGCCAGTGAGCAAGGGCGTTTTGCCCGAAACCGGTATGGCAAGCTGTGTTGGGGGAATGAACACGTTGACTCCTGCTCCCTCAATAAGTGAAAGGAGAAACTTTTACTTGTGTGGCGTCTCGCATTTGGCAACTTGGATTTTGGAATTTGCAAGCGGCGTGCCTAGCCTCTGAGACGCTCTGCCGCGATAATAGCGGACCATGGCTCCGGACCTCTGGGGCCATGTGGAAGTGGCAGTTCCACTATTGCGGGAGTTTTAATGCATGACGGCGTTGTTTTGTTCCTCCATGCAACCCACCAAGGGGAATGAAACACATTCACGCAGTTTAACAGCACCCACTGTGGAAATAACGAACTACCTTACCCAGGAGGGAACTTACCAATGAAACTACAAAGATGGGATATTAAAGGTCAAGTTCAATCAGCTGTAAATGACGCGCATGGCCAGTGAGCAAGGGCGTGTTGCCCGAAACCGGTATCGCAATCTGTGTTGGGGGAATGAACACGTTGACTCCTGCTCCCTCAATAAATGAAAGGAGAAACTTCTACTTGTGTGGCATCTCGCATTTTGCAACTTGGATTTTGGAATTTGCAAGCGGCGTGCCTAGCCGCTGAGATGCTCTGCCGCGGTAATAGCAGACCACGGCTCCGGACCCCTGGGGCCATGTGGAAGTGGCAGTTCCACTATTGCGGGACTTTTAATGCAGGACGGCGTTGTTTTGTTCCTCCATGCAACCCACCAACTGGAATGATATACATGCACGCAGTTTAACAGCACCCACTGTGGAAATAACAAACTACCTTACCCAGAAGGCAACTTACCAATGAAACTACAAAGACGGGATATTAAAGGTCAAGTTCAATCAGCTGTAAACGACGCGCATGGCCAGTGAGCAAGGGCGTGTTGCCCGAAACAGGTATGGGAATCTGTGTTGGGGGAATGAACACGTTGACTCCTGCTCCCTCAATAAATGAAAGGAGAAACTTCTTCTTCTGTGGCGGCTCGCATTGGGCAAGTTGGATTTTGGAATTTGCAAGTGGCGTGCCTAGCCGCTGAGACGCTCTGCCGTGATAATAGCGGACCACGGCTCCGGACTAGTGGGGCCATGTGGAAGTGGCAGTTCCACTATTGCGGGACTTTTAATGCATGACGGCGTTGTTTTGTTCCTCCATGCAACCCACCAAGGGGAATGATATACATGCACGCAGTTTCACAGCACCCACTGTGGAAAGAACGAACTACCTTACCCAGAAGGCAACTTACCAATGAAACTACAAAGACGGGATATTAAAGGTCAAGTTCAATCAGCTGTAAACGACACGCATGGCCAGTGAGCAAGGGCATGTTGCCCGAAACCGGTATGGCAATCTGTGTTGGGGGAATGAACACGTTGACTCCTGCTCCCTCAATAAATGAAAGGCGAAACTTCTACTTGTGTGGCGTCTCGCATTGGGCAACTTGGATTTTGCAAGCGGCGTGCCTAGCCGCTGAGACGCTCTGCCGCGATAATAGCGGACCACGACTCCGGACCCCTGGGGCCATGTGGAAGTGGCAGTTCCACTATTGCGGGACTTTTAATGCATGACGGCGTTGTTTTGTTCCTCCATGCAACCCACCAAGGGGAATGATATACATGCACACAGTTTAACAGCACCCACTGTGGAAATAACAAACTACCTTACCCAGAAGGCAACTTACCAATGAAACTACAAAGACGGGATATTAAAGGTCAAGTTCAATCAGCTGTAAACAACGCGCATGGCCAGTGAGCAAGGGCGTTTTGCCCGAAACCGGTATGGCAAGCTGTGTTGGGGGAATGAACACGTTGACTCCTGCTCCCTCAATAAGTGAAAGGAGAAACTTTTACTTGTGTGGCGTCTCGCATTGGGCAACATGGATTTTGGAATTTGCAAGCGGCGTGCCTAGCCTCTGAGACGCTCTGCCGCGATAATAGCGGACCATGGCTCTGGACCTCTGGGGCCATGTGGAAGTGGCAGTTCCACTATTGCGGGAGTTTTAATGCATGACGGCGTTGTTTTGTTCCTCCATGCAACCCACCAAGGGGAATGAAACACATTCACGCAGTTTAACAGCACCCACTGTGGAAAGAACGAACTACCTTACCCAGGAGGGAACTTACCAATGAAACTACAAAGACGGGATATTAAAGGTCAAGTTCAATCAGCTGTAAACGACACGCATGGCCAGTGAGCAAGGGCATGTTGCCCGAAACCGGTATGGCAATCTGTGTTGGGGGAATGAACACGTTGACTCCTGCTCCCTCAATAAATGAAAGGCGAAACTTCTACTTGTGTGGCGTCTCGCATTGGGCAACTTGGATTTTGCAAGCGGTGTGCCTAGCCGCTGAGACGCTCTGCCGCGATAATAGCGGACCACGACTCCGGACCCCTAGGGCCATGTGGAAGTGGCAGTTCCACTATTGCGAGACTTTTAATGCTTGACGGCGTTGTTTTGTTCCTCCATGCAACCCACCAAGGGGAATGATATACATGCACACAGTTTAACAGCACCCACTGTGGAAATAACGAACTACCTTACCCAGAAGGCAACTTACCAATGAAACTACAAAGACGGGATATTAAAGGTCAAGTTCAATCAGCTGTAAACGACGCGCATGGCCAGTGAGCTAGGGCGTGTTGCCCGAAACCGGTATGGGAATCTCTGTTGGGGGAATGAACACGTTGACTCCTGCTCCCTCAATAAATGAAAGGAGAAACTTCTTCTTCTGTGGCTTCTCGCATTGGGCAAGTTGGATTTTGGAATTTGCAAGTGGCGTGCCTAGCCGCTGAGACGCTCTGCCGTGATAATAGCGGACCACGGCTCCGGACTAGTGGGGCCATGTGGAAGTGGCAGTTCCACTATTGCGGGACTTTTAATGCATGACGGCGTTGTTTTGTTCCTCCATGCAACCCACCAAGGGGAATGATATACATGCACGCAGTTTCACAGCACCCACTGTGGAAAGAACGAACTACCTTACCCAGAAGGCAACTTACCAATGAAACTACAAAGACGGGATATTAAAGGTCAAGTTCAATCAGCTGTAAACGACACGCATGGCCAGTGAGCAAGGGCATGTTGCCCGAAACCGGTATGGCAATCTGTGTTGGGGGAATGAACACGTTGACTCCTGCTCCCTCAATAAATGAAAGGCGAAACTTCTACTTGTGTGGCGTCTCGCATTGGGCAACTTGGATTTTGCAAGCGGCGTGCCTAGCCGCTGAGACGCTCTGCCGCGATAATAGCGGACCACGACTCCGGACCCCTGGGGCCATGTGGAAGTGGCAGTTCCACTATTGCGGGACTTTTAATGCATGACGGCGTTGTTTTGTTCCTCCATGCAACCCACCAAGGGGAATGATATACATGCACACAGTTTAACAGCACCCACTGTGGAAATAACAAACTACCTTACCCAGAAGGCAACTTACCAATGAAACTACAAAGACGGGATATTAAAGGTCAAGTTCAATCAGCTGTAAACAACGCGCATGGCCAGTGAGCAAGGGCGTTTTGCCCGAAACCGGTATGGCAAGCTGTGTTGGGGGAATGAACACGTTGACTCCTGCTCCCTCAATAAGTGAAAGGAGAAACTTTTACTTGTGTGGCGTCTCGCATTGGGCAACATGGATTTTGGAATTTGCAAGCGGCGTGCCTAGCCTCTGAGACGCTCTGCCGCGATAATAGCGGACCATGGCTCTGGACCTCTGGGGCCATGTGGAAGTGGCAGTTCCACTATTGCGGGAGTTTTAATGCATGACGGCGTTGTTTTGTTCCTCCATGCAACCCACCAAGGGGAATGAAACACATTCACGCAGTTTAACAGCACCCACTGTGGATAGAACGAACTACCTTACCCAGGAGGGAACTTACCAATGAAACTACAAAGACGGGATATTAAAGGTCAAGTTCAATCAGCTGTAAACGACACGCATGGCCAGTGAGCAAGGGCATGTTGCCCGAAACCGGTATGGCAATCTGTGTTGGGGGAATGAACACGTTGACTCCTGCTCCCTCAATAAATGAAAGGCGAAACTTCTACTTGTGTGGCGTCTCGCATTGGGCAACTTGGATTTTGCAAGCGGTGTGCCTAGCCGCTGAGACGCTCTGCCGCGATAATAGCGGACCACGACTCCGGACCCCTAGGGCCATGTGGAAGTGGCAGTTCCACTATTGCGAGACTTTTAATGCTTGACGGCGTTGTTTTGTTCCTCCATGCAACCCACCAAGGGGAATGATATTCATGCACACAGTTTAACAGCACCCACTGTGGAAATAACGAACTACCTTACCCAGAAGGCAACTTACCAATAAAACTACAAAGACGGGATATTAAAGGTCAAGTTCAATCAGCTGTAAACGACGCGCATGGCCAGTGAGCTAGGGCGTGTTGCCCGAAACCGGTATGGGAATCTCTGTTGGGGGAATGAACACGTTGACTCCTGCTCCCTCAATAAATGAAAGGAGAAACTTCTTCTTCTGTGGCGTCTCGCATTGGGCAAGTTGGATTTTGGAATTTGCAAGTGGCGTGCCTAGCCGCTGAGACGCTCTGCCGCGATAATAGCGGACCACGGCTCCGGACTAGTGGGGCTATGTGGAAGTGGCAGTTCCACTATTGCGGGACTTTTAATGCATGACGGCGTTGTTTTGTTCCTCCATGCAACCCACCAAGGGGAATGATATACATGCACGCAGTTTCACAGCACCCACTGTGGAAATAACGAACTACCTTACCCAGAAGGCAACTTACCAATGAAACTACAAAGACGGGATATTAAAGGTCAAGTTCAATCAGCTGTAAACGACACGCATGGCCAGTGAGCAAGGGCATGTTGCCCGAAACCGGTATGGCAATCTGTGTTGGGGGAATGAACACGTTGACTCCTGCTTCCTCAATAAATGAAAGGCGAAACTTCTACTTGTGTGGCGTCTCGCATTGGGCAACTTGGATTTTGCAAGCGGCGTGCCTAGCCGCTGAGACGCTCTGCCGCGATAATAGCGGACCACGACTCCGGACCCCTGGGGCCATGTGGAAGTGGCAGTTCCACTATTGCGGGACTTTTAATGCATGACGGCGTTGTTTTGTTCCTCCATGCAACCCACCAAGGGGAATGATATACATGCATACAGTTTAACAGCACCCACTGTGGAAATAACAAACTACCTTACCCAGAAGGCAACTTACCAATGAAACTACAAAGACGGGATATTAAAGGTCAAGTTCAATCAGCTGTAAACAACGCGCATGGCCAGTGAGCAAGGGCGTTTTGCCCGAAACCGGTATGGCAAGCTGTGTTGGGGGAATGAACACGTTGACTCCTGCTCCCTCAATAAGTGAAAGGAGAAACTTTTACTTGTGTGGCGTCTCGCATTGGGCAACATGGATTTTGGAATTTGCAAGCGGCGTGCCTAGCCTCTGAGACGCTCTGCCGCGATAATAGCGGACCATGGCTCCGGACCTCTGGGGCCATGTGGAAGTGGCAGTTCCACTATTGCGGGAGTTTTAATGCATGACGGCGTTGTTTTGTTCCTCCATGCAACCCACCAAGGGGAATGAAACACATTCACGCAGTTTAACAGCACCCACTGTGGAAAGAACGAACTACCTTACCCAGGAGGGAACTTACCAATGAAACTACAAAGATGGGATATTAAAGGTCAAGTTCAATCAGCTGTAAATGACGCGCATGGCCAGTGAGCAAGGGCGTGTTGCCCAAAACCGGTATCGCAATCTGTGTTGGGGGAATGAACACGTTGACTCCTGCTCCCTCAATAAATGAAAGGAGAAACTTCTACTTGTTTGGCATCTCGCATTTTGCACCTTGGATTTTGGAATTTGCAAGCGGCGTGCCTAGCCGCTGAGACGCTCTGCCGCGATAATAGCAGACCACGGCTCCGGACCCCTGGGGCCATGTGGAAGTGGCAGTTCCACTATTGCGGGACTTTTAATGCAGGACGGCGTTGTTTTGTTCCTCCATGCAACCCACCAACTGGAATGATATACATGCACGCAGTTTAACAGCACCCACTGTGGAAATAACGAACTACCTTACCCAGAAGGCAACTTACCAATGAAACTACAAAGACGGGATATTAAAGGTCAAGTTCAATCAGCTGTAAACGACGCGCATGGCCAGTGAGCAAGGGCGTGTTGCCCGAAACCGGTATGGCAATCTGTGTTGGGGGAATGAACACGTTGACTCCTGCTCGCTCAATAAGTGAAAGGAGAAACTTCTACTTCTGTGGCGTCTCGCATTGGGCAAGTTGGATTTTGGAATTTGCAAGTGGCGTGCCTAGCTGCTGAGACGCTCTGCCGCGATAATAGCGGACCACGGCTCCGGACCAGTGGGGCCATGTGGAAGTGGCAGTTCCACTATTGCGGGACTTTTAATGCATGACGGCGTTGTTTTGTTCCTCCATGCAACCCACCAAGGGGAATGATATACATGCACGCAGTTTCACAGCACCCACTGTGGAAATAACGAACTACCTTACCCAGAAGGCAACTTACCAATGAAACTACAAAGACGGGATATTAAAGGTCAAGTTCAATCAGCCGTAAACGACACGCATGGCCAGTGAGCAAGGGCATGTTGCCCGAAACCGGTATGGCAATCTGTGTTGGGGGAATGAACACGTTGACTCCTGCTCCCTCAATAAATGAAAGGCGAAACTTTTACTTGTGTGGCGTCTCGCATTGGGCAACTTGGATTTTGCAAGCGGCGTGCCTAGCCGCTGAGACGCTCTGCCGCGATAATAGCGGACCACGACTCCGGACCCCTGGGGCCATGTGGAAGTGGCAGTTCCACTATTGCGGGACTTTTAATGCATGACGGCGTTGTTTTGTTCCTCCATGCAACCCACCAAGGGGAATGATATACATGCACACAGTTTAACAGCACCCACTGTGGAAATAACAAACTACCTTACCCAGAAGGCAACTTACCAATGAAACTAGAAAGACGGGATATTAAAGGTCAAGTTCAATCAGCTGTAAACAACGCGCATGGCCAGTGAGCAAGGGCGTTTTGCCCGAAACCGGTATGGCAAGCTGTGTTGGGGGAATGAACACGTTGACTCCTGCTCCCTCAATAAGTGAAAGGAGAAACTTTTACTTGTGTGGCGTCTCGCATTTTGCAACTTGGATTTTGGAATTTGCAAGCGGCATGCCTAGCCGCTGAGACGCTCTGCCGCGATAATAGCGGACCATGGCTCCGGACCTCTGGGGCCATGTGGAAGTGGCAGTTCCACTATTGCGGGAGTTTTAATGCATGACGGCGTTGTTTTGTTCCTCCATGCAACCCACCAAGAGGAATGAAACACATTCAAGCAGTTTAACAGCACCCACTGTGGAAATAACGAACTACCTTACCCAGGAGGGAACTTACCAATGAAACTACAAAGATGGGATATTAAAGGTCAAGTTCAATCAGCTGTAAATGACGCGCATGGCCAGTGAGCAAGGGCGTGTTGCCCGAAACCGGTATCGCAATCTGTGTTGGGGGAATGAACACGTTGACTCCTGCTCCCTCAATAAATGAAAGGAGAAACTTCTACTTGTGTGGCATCTCGCATTTTGCAACTTGGATTTTGGAATTTGCAAGCGGCGTGCCTAGCCGCTGAGACGCTCTGCCGCGATAATAGCAGACCACGGCTCCGGACCCCTGGGGCCATGTGGAAGTGGCAGTTCCACTATTGCTGGACTTTTAATGCAGGACGGCGTTGTTTTGTTCCTCCATGCAACCCACCAACTGGAATGATATACATGCACGCAGTTTAACAGCACCCACTGTGGAAATAACGAACTACCTTACCCAGAAGGCAACTTACCAATGAAACTACAAAGACGGGATATTAAAGGTCAAGTTCAATCAGCTGTAAACGACGCGCATGGCCAGTGAGCAAGGGCGTGTTGCCCGAAACCGGTATGGCAATCTGTGTTGGGGGAATGAACACGTTGACTCCTGCTCCCTCAATAAATGAAAGGAGAAACTTCTCCTTCTGTGGCGTCTCGCATTGGGCAAGTTGGATTTTGGAATTTGCAAGTGGCGTGCCTAGCCGCTGAGACGCTCTGCCGCGATAATAGCGGACCACGGCTCCGGACCAGTGGGGCCATGTGGAAGTGGCAGTTCCACTATTGCGGGACTTTTAATGCATGACGGCGTTGTTTTGTTCCTCCATGCAACCCACCAAGGGGAATGATATACATGCACACAGTTTAACAGCACCCACTGTGGAAATAACAAACTACCTTACCCAGAAGGCAACTTACCAATGAAACTACAAAGACGGGATATTAAAGGTCAAGTTCAATCAGCTGTAAACAACGCGCATGGCCAGTGAGCAAGGGCGTTTTGCCCGAAACCGGTATGGCAAGCTGTGTTGGGGGAATGAACACGTTGACTCCTGCTCCCTCAATAAGTGAAAGGAGAAACTTTTACTTGTGTGGCGTCTCGCATTGGGCAACTTGGATTTTGGAATTTGCAAGCGGCGGGCCTAGCCTCTGAGACGCTCTGCCGCGATAATAGCGGACCATGGCTCCGGACCTCTGGGGCCATGTGGAAGTGGCAGTTCCACTATTGCGGGAGTTTTAATGCATGACGGCGTTGTTTTGTTCCTCCATGCAACCCACCAAGGGGAATGAAACACATTCACACAGTTTAACAGCACCCACTGTGGAAATAACGAACTACCTTACCCAGGAGGGAACTTACCAATGAAACTACAAAGATGGGATATTAAAGGTCAAGTTCAATCAGCTGTAAATAACGCGCATGGCCAGTGAGCAAGGGCGTGTTGCCCGAAACCGGTATCGCAATCTGTGTTGGGGGAATGAACACGTTGACTCCTGCTCCCTCAATAAATGAAAGGAGAAACTTCTACTTGTGTGGCATCTCGCATTTTGCAACTTGGATTTTGGAATTTGCAAGCGGCGTGCCTAGCCGCTGAGACGCTCTGCCGCGATAATAGCAGACCACGGCTCCGGACCCCTGGGGCCATGTGGAAGTGGCAGTTCCACTATTGCGGGACTTTTAATGCAGGACGGCGTTGTTTTGTTCCTCCATGCAACCCACCAACTGGAATGATATACATGCACGCAGTTTAACAGCACCCACTGTGGAAATAACGAACTACCTTACCCAGAAGGCAACTTACCAATGAAACTACAAAGACGGGATATTAAAGGTCAAGTTCAATCAGCAGTAAACGACACGCATGGCCAGTGAGCAAGGGCATGTTGCCCGAAACCGGTATGGCAATCTGTGTTGGGGGAATGAACACGTTGACTCCTGCTCCCTCAATAAATGAAAGGCGAAACTTTTACTTGTGTGGCGTCTCGCATTGGGCAACTTGGATTTTGCAAGCGGCGTGCCTAGCCGCTGAGACGCTCTGCCGCGATAATAGCGGACCACGACTCCGGACCCCTGGGGCCATGTGGAAGTGGCAGTTCCACTATTGCGGGACTTTTAATGCATGACGGCGTTGTTTTGTTCCTCCATGCAACCCACCAAGGGGAATGATATACATGCACACAGTTTAACAGCACCCACTGTGGAAATAACAAACTACCTTACCCAGAAGGCAACTTACCAATGAAACTAGAAAGACGGGATATTAAAGGTCAAGTTCAATCAGCTGTAAACAACGCGCATGGCCAGTGAGCAAGGGCGTTTTGCCCGAAACCGGTATGGCAAGCTGTGTTGGGGGAATGAACACATTGACTCCTGCTCCCTCAATAAGTGAAAGGAGAAACTTTTACTTGTGTGGCGTCTCGCATTTTGCAACTTGGATTTTGGAATTTGCAAGCGGCATGCCTAGCCGCTGAGACGCTCTGCCGCGATAATAGCGGACCATGGCTCCGGACCTCTGGGGCCATGTGGAAGTGGCAGTTCCACTATTGCGGGAGTTTTAATGCATGACGGCGTTGTTTTGTTCCTCCATGCAACCCACCAAGGGGAATGAAACACATTCAAGCAGTTTAACAGCACCCACTGTGGAAATAACGAACTACCTTACCCAGGAGGGAACTTACCAATGAAACTACAAAGATGGGATATTAAAGGTCAAGTTCAATCAGCTGTAAATGACGCGCATGGCCAGTGAGCAAGGGCGTGTTGCCCGAAACCGGTATGGCAAGCTGTGTTGGGGGAATGAACACGTTGACTCCTGCTCCCTCAATAAGTGAAAGGAGAAACTTCTACTTGTGTGGCATCTCGCATTTTGCAACTTGGATTTTGGAATTTGCAAGCGGCGTGCCTAGCCGCTGAGACGCTCTGCCGCGATAATAGCAGACCACGGCTCCGGACCCCTGGGGCCATGTGGAAGTGGCAGTTCCACTATTGCTGGACTTTTAATGCAGGACGGCGTTGTTTTGTTCCTTCATGCAACCCACCAACTGGAATGATATACATGCACGCAGTTTAACAGCACCCACTGTGGAAATAACGAACTACCTTACCCAGAAGGCAACTTACCAATGAAACTACAAAGACGGGATATTAAAGGTCAAGTTCAATCAGCTGTAAACGACGCGCATGGCCAGTGAGCAAGGGCGTGTTGCCCGAAACCGGTATGGCAATCTGTGTTGGGGGAATGAAAACGTTGACTCCTGCTCCCTCAATAAATGAAAGGAGAAACTTCTACTTCTGTGGCGTCTCGCATTGGGCAAGTTGGATTTTGGAATTTGCAAGTGGCGTGCCTAGCCGCTGAGACGCTCTGCCGCGATAATAGCGGACCACGGCTCCGGACCAGTGGGGCCATGTGGAAGTGGCAGTTCCACTATTGCGGGACTTTTAATGCATGACGGCGTTGTTTTGTTCCTCCATGCAACCCACCAAGGGGAATGATATACATGCACACAGTTTAACAGCACCCACTGTGGAAATAACAAACTACCTTACCCAGAAGGCAACTTACCAATGAAACTACAAAGACGGGATATTAAAGGTCAAGTTCAATCAGCTGTAAACAACGCGCATGGCCAGTGAGCAAGGGCGTTTTGCCCGAAACCGGTATGGCAAGCTGTGTTGGGGGAATGAACACGTTGACTCCTGCTCCCTCAATAAGTGAAAGGAGAAACTTTTACTTGTGTGGCGTCTCGCATTGGGCAACTTGGATTTTGGAATTTGCAAGCGGCGGGCCTAGCCTCTGAGACGCTCTGCCGCGATAATAGCGGACCACGGCTCCGGACCAGTGGGGCCATGTGGAAGTGGCAGTTCCACTATTGCGGGAGTTTTAATGCATGACGGCGTTGTTTTGTTCCTCCATGCAACCCACCAAGGGGAATGAAACACATTCACACAGTTTAACAGCACCCACTGTGGAAATAACGAACTACCTTACCCAGGAGGGAACTTACCAATGAAACTACAAAGATGGGATATTAAAGGTCAAGTTCAATCAGCTGTAAATAACGCGCATGGCCAGTGAGCAAGGGCGTGTTGCCCGAAACCGGTATCGCAATCTGTGTTGGGGGAATGAACACGTTGACTCCTGCTCCCTCAATAAATGAAAGGAGAAACTTCTACTTGTGTGGCATCTCGCATTTTGCAACTTGGATTTTGGAATTTGCAAGCGGCGTGCCTAGCCGCTGAGACGCTCTGCCGCGATAATAGCAGACCACGGCTCCGGACCCCTGGGGCCATGTGGAAGTGGCAGTTCCACTATTGCGGGACTTTTAATGCAGGACGGCGTTGTTTTGTTCCTCCATGCAACCCACCAACTGGAATGATATACATGCACGCAGTTTAACAGCACCCACTGTGGAAATAACGAACTACCTTACCCAGAAGGCAACTTACCAATGAAACTACAAAGACGGGATATTAAAGGTCAAGTTCAATCAGCTGTAAACGACGCGCATGGCCAGTGAGCAAGGGCGTGTTGCCCGAAACCGGTATGGCAATCTGTGTTGGGGGAATGAACACGTTGACTCCTGCTCCCTCAATAAATGAAAGGAGAAACTTCTACTTGTGTGGCATCTCGCATTTTGCAACTTGGATTTTGGAATTTGCAAGCGGCGTGCCTAGCCGCTGAGACGCTCTGCCGCGATAATAGCAGACCACGGCTCCGGACCCCTGGGGCCATGTGGAAGTGGCAGTTCCACTATTGCGGGACTTTTAATGCAGGACGGCGTTGTTTTGTTCCTCCATGCAACCCACCAACTGGAATGATATACATGCACGCAGTTTAACAGCACCCACTGTGGAAATAACGAACTACCTTACCCAGAAGGCAACTTACCAATGAAACTACAAAGACGGGATATTAAAGGTCAAGTTCAATCAGCTGTAAACGACGCGCATGGCCAGTGAGCAAGGGCGTGTTGCCCGAAACCGGTATGGCAATCTGTGTTGGGGGAATGAACACGTTGACTCCTGCTCCCTCAATAAATGAAAGGAGAAACTTCTACTTCTGTGGCGTCTCGCATTGGGCAAGTTGGATTTTGGAATTTGCAAGTGGCGTGCCTAGCTGCTGAGACGCTCTGCCGCGATAATAGCGGACCACGGCTCCGGACCAGTGGGGCCATGTGGAAGTGGCAGTTCCACTATTGCAGGACTTTTAATGCATGACGGAGTTGTTTTGTTCCTCCATGCAACCCACCAAGGGGAATGATATACATGCACGCAGTTTCACAGCACCCACTGTGGAAATAACGAACTACCTTACCCAGAAGGCAACTTACCAATGAAACTACAAAGACGGGATATTAAAGGTCAAGTTCAATCAGCCGTAAACGACACGCATGGCCAGTGAGCAAGGGCATGTTGCCCGAAACCGGTATGGCAATCTGTGTTGGGGGAATGAACACGTTGACTCCTGCTCCCTCAATAAATGAAAGGCGAAACTTTTACTTGTGTGGCGTCTCGCATTGGGCAACTTGGATTTTGCAAGCGGCGTGCCTAGCCGCTGAGACGCTCTGCCGCGATAATAGCGGACCACGACTCCGGACCCCTGGGGCCATGTGGAAGTGGCAGTTCCACTATTGCGGGACTTTTAATGCATGACGGCGTTGTTTTGTTCCTCCATGCAACCCACCAAGGGGAATGATATACATGCACACAGTTTAACAGCACCCACTGTGGAAATAACAAACTACCTTACCCAGAAGGCAACTTACCAATGAAACTAGAAAGACGGGATATTAAAGGTCAAGTTCAATCAGCTGTAAACAACGCGCATGGCCAGTGAGCAAGGGCGTTTTGCCCGAAACCGGTATGGCAAGCTGTGTTGGGGGAATGAACACGTTGACTCCTGCTCCCTCAATAAGTGAAAGGAGAAACTTTTACTTGTGTGGCGTCTCGCATTTTGCAACTTGGATTTTGGAATTTGCAAGCGGCATGCCTAGCCGCTGAGACGCTCTGCCGCGATAATAGCGGACCATGGCTCCGGACCTCTGGGGCCATGTGGAAGTGGCAGTTCCACTATTGCGGGAGTTTTAATGCATGACGGCGTTGTTTTGTTCCTCCATGCAACCCACCAAGGGGAATGAAACACATTCACGCAGTTTAACAGCACCCACTGTGGAAATAACGAACTACCTTACCCAGGAGGGAACTTACCAATGAAACTACAAAGATGGGATATTAAAGGTCAAGTTCAATCAGCTGTAAATGACGCGCATGGCCAGTGAGCAAGGGCGTGTTGCCCGAAACCGGTATCGCAATCTGTGTTGGGGGAATGAACACGTTGACTCCTGCTCCCTCAATAAGTGAAAGGAGAAACTTTTACTTGTGTTGCGTCTCGCATTGGGCAACTTGGATTTTGGAATTTGCAAGCGGCGGGCCTAGCCTCTGAGACGCTCTGCCGCGATAATAGCGGATCATGGCTCCGGACCTCTGGGGCCATGTGGAAGTGGCAGTTCCACTATTGCGGGAGTTTTAATGCATGACGGCGTTGTTTTGTTCCTCCATGCAACCCACCAAGGGGAATGAAACACATTCACACAGTTTAACAGCACCCACTGTGGAAATAACGAACTACCTTACCAAGGAGGGAACTTACCAATGAAACTACAAAGATGGGATATTAAAGGTCAAGTTCAATCAGCTGTAAATAACGCGCATGGCCAGTGAGCAAGGGCGTGTTGCCCGAAACCGGTATCGCAATCTGTGTTGGGGGAATGAACACGTTGACTCCTGCTCCCTCAATAAATGAAAGGAGAAACTTCTACTTGTGTGGCATCTCGCATTTTGCAACTTGGATTTTGGAATTTGCAAGCGGCGTGCCTAGCCGCTGAGACGCTCTGCCGCGATAATAGCAGACCACGGCTCCGGACCCCTGGGGCCATGTGGAAGTGGCAGTTCCACTATTGCGGGACTTTTAATGCAGGACGGCGTTGTTTTGTTCCTCCATGCAACCCACCAACTGGAATGATATACATGCACGCAGTTTAACAGCACCCACTGTGGAAATAACGAACTACCTTACCCAGAAGGCAACTTACCAATGAAACTACAAAGACGGGATATTAAAGGTCAAGTTCAATCAGCTGTAAACGACGCGCATGGCCAGTGAGCAAGGGCGTGTTGCCCGAAACCGGTATGGCAATCTGTGTTGGGGGAATGAACACGTTGACTCCTCCTCCCTCAATAAATGAAAAGAGAAACTTCTACTTCTGTGGCGTCTCGCATTGGGCAAGTTGGATTTTGGAATTTGCAAGTGGCGTGCCTAGCCGCTGAGACGCTCTGCCGCGATAATAGCGGACCACGGCTCCGGACCAGTGGGGCCATGTGGAAGTGGCAGTTCCACTATTGCGGGACTTTTAATGCATGACGGCGTTGTTTTGTTCCTCCATGCAACCCACCAAGGGGAATGATATACATGCACGCAGTTTCACAGCACCCACTGTGGAAATAACAAACTACCTTACCCAGAAGGCAACTTACCAATGAAACTACAAAGACGGGATATTAAAGGTCAAGTTCAATCAGCTGTAAACAACGCGCATGGCCAGTGAGCAAGGGCGTTTTGCCCGAAACCGGTATGGCAAGCTGTGTTGGGGGAATGAACACGTTGACTCCTGCTCCCTCAATAAGTGAAAGGAGAAACTTTTACTTGTGTGGCGTCTCGCATTGGGCAACTTGGATTTTGGAATTTGCAAGCGGCGGGCCTAGCCTCTGAGACGCTCTGCCGCGATAATAGCGGACCATGGCTCCGGACCTCTGGGGCCATGTGGAAGTGGCAGTTCCACTATTGCGGGAGTTTTAATGCATGACGGCGTTGTTTTGTTCCTCCATGCAACCCACCAAGGGGAATGAAACACATTCACACAGTTTAACAGCACCCACTGTGGAAATAACGAACTACCTTACCCAGGAGGGAACTTACCAATGAAACTACAAAGATGGGATATTAAAGGTCAAGTTCAATCAGCTGTAAATAACGCGCATGGCCAGTGAGCAAGGGCGTGTTGCCCGAAACCGGTATCGCAATCTGTGTTGGGGGAATGAACACGTTGACTCCTGCTCCCTCAATAAATGAAAGGAGAAACTTCTACTTGTGTGGCATCTCGCATTTTGCAACTTGGATTTTGGAATTTGCAAGCGGCGTGCCTAGCCGCTGAGACGCTCTGCCGCGATAATAGCAGACCACGGCTCCGGACCCCTGGGGCCATGTGGAAGTGGCAGTTCCACTATTGCGGGACTTTTAATGCAGGACGGCGTTGTTTTGTTCCTCCATGCAACCCACCAACTGGAATGATATACATGCACGCAGTTTAACAGCACCCACTGTGGAAATAACGAACTACCTTACCCAGAAGGCAACTTACCAATGAAACTACAAAGACGGGATATTAAAGGTCAAGTTCAATCAGCAGTAAACGACACGCATGGCCAGTGAGCAAGGGCATGTTGCCCGAAACCGGTATGGCAATCTGTGTTGGGGGAATGAACACGTTGACTCCTGCTCCCTCAATAAATGAAAGGCGAAACTTTTACTTGTGTGGCGTCTCGCATTGGGCAACTTGGATTTTGCAAGCGGCGTGCCTAGCCGCTGAGACGCTCTGCCGCGATAATAGCGGACCACGACTCCGGACCCCTGGGGCCATGTGGAAGTGGCAGTTCCACTATTGCGGGACTTTTAATGCATGACGGCGTTGTTTTGTTCCTCCATGCAACCCACCAAGGGGAATGATATACATGCACACAGTTTAACAGCACCCACTGTGGAAATAACAAACTACCTTACCCAGAAGGCAACTTACCAATGAAACTAGAAAGACGGGATATTAAAGGTCAAGTTCAATCAGCTGTAAACAACGCGCATGGCCAGTGAGCAAGGGCGTTTTGCCCGAAACCGGTATGGCAAGCTGTGTTGGGGGAATGAACACGTTGACTCCTGCTCCCTCAATAAGTGAAAGGAGAAACTTTTACTTGTGTGGCGTCTCGCATTTTGCAACTTGGATTTTGGAATTTGCAAGCGGCATGCCTAGCCGCTGAGACGCTCTGCCACGATAATAGCGGACCATGGCTCCGGACCTCTGGGGCCATGTGGAAGTGGCAGTTCCACTATTGCGGGAGTTTTAATGCATGACGGCGTTGTTTTGTTCCTCCATGCAACCCACCAAGGGGAATGAAACACATTCAAGCAGTTTAACAGCACCCACTGTGGAAATAACGAACTACCTTACCCAGGAGGGAACTTACCAATGAAACTACAAAGATGGGATATTAAAGGTCAAGTTCAATCAGCTGTAAATGACGCGCATGGCCAGTGAGCAAGGGCGTGTTGCCCGAAACCGGTATCGCAATCTGTGTTGGGGGAATGAACACGTTGACTCCTGCTCCCTCAATAAATGAAAGGAGAAACTTCTACTTGTGTGGCATCTCGCATTTTGCAACTTGGATTTTGGAATTTGCAAGCGGCGTGCCTAGCCGCTGAGACGCTCTGCCGCGATAATAGCAGACCACGGCTCCGGACCCCTGGGGCCATGTGGAAGTGGCAGTTCCACTATTGCTGGACTTTTAATGCAGGACGGCGTTGTTTTGTTCCTCCATGCAACCCACCAACTGGAATGATATACATGCACGCAGTTTAACAGCACCCACTGTGGAAATAACGAACTACCTTACCCAGAAGGCAACTTACCAATGAAACTACAAAGACGGGATATTAAAGGTCAAGTTCAATCAGCTGTAAACGACGCGCATGGCCAGTGAGCAAGGGCGTGTTGCCCGAAACCGGTATGGCAATCTGTGTTGGGGGAATGAACACGTTGACTCCTGCTCCCTCAATAAATGAAAGGAGAAACTTCTACTTCTGTGGCGTCTCGCATTGGGCAAGTTGGATTTTGGAATTTGCAAGTGGCGTGCCTAGCCGCTGAGACGCTCTGCCGCGATAATAGCGGACCACGGCTCCGGACCAGTGGGGCCATGTGGAAGTGGCAGTTCCACTATTGCGGGACTTTTAATGCATGACGGCGTTGTTTTGTTCCTCCATGCAACCCACCAAGGGGAATGATATACATGCACACAGTTTAACAGCACCCACTGTGGAAATAACAAACTACCTTACCCAGAAGGCAACTTACCAATGAAACTACAAAGACGGGATATTAAAGGTCAAGTTCAATCAGCTGTAAACAACGCGCATGGCCAGTGAGCAAGGGCGTTTTGCCCGAAACCGGTATGGCAAGCTGTGTTGGGGGAATGAACACGTTGACTCCTGCTCCCTCAATAAGTGAAAGGAGAAACTTTTACTTGTGTGGCGTCTCGCATTGGGCAACTTGGATTTTGGAATTTGCAAGCGGCGGGCCTAGCCTCTGAGACGCTCTGCCGCGATAATAGCGGACCATGGCTCCGGACCTCTGGGGCCATGTGGAAGTGGCAGTTCCACTATTGCGGGAGTTTTAATGCATGACGGCGTTGTTTTGTTCCTCCATGCAACCCACCAAGGGGAATGAAACACATTCACACAGTTTAACAGCACCCACTGTGGAAATAACGAACTACCTTACCCAGGAGGGAACTTACCAATGAAACTACAAAGATGGGATATTAAAGGTCAAGTTCAATCAGCTGTAAATAACGCGCATGGCCAGTGAGCAAGGGCGTGTTGCCCGAAACCGGTATCGCAATCTGTGTTGGGGGAATGAACACGTTGACTCCTGCTCCCTCAATAAATGAAAGGAGAAACTTCTACTTGTGTGGCATCTCGCATTTTGCAACTTGGATTTTGGAATTTGCAAGCGGCGTGCCTAGCCGCTGAGACGCTCTGCCGCGATAATAGCAGACCACGGCTCCTGACCCCTGGGGCCATGTGGAAGTGGCAGTTCCACTATTGCGGGACTTTTAATGCAGGACGGCGTTGTTTTGTTCCTCCATGCAACCCACCAACTGGAATGATATACATGCACGCAGTTTAACAGCACCCACTGTGGAAATAACGAACTACCTTACCCAGAAGGCAACTTACCAATGAAACTACAAAGACGGGATATTAAAGGTCAAGTTCAATCAGCTGTAAACGACGCGCATGGCCAGTGAGCAAGGGCGTGTTGCCCGAAACCGGTATGGCAATCTGTGTTGGGGGAATGAACACGTTGACTCCTGCTCCCTCAATAAATGAAAGGAGAAACTTCTACTTGTGTGGCATCTCGCATTTTGCAACTTGGATTTTGGAATTTGCAAGCGGCGTGCCTAGCCGCTGAGACGCTCTGCCGCGATAATAGCAGACCACGGCTCCGGACCCCTGGGGCCATGTGGAAGTGGCAGTTCCACTATTGCGGGAGTTTTAATGCAGGACGGCGTTGTTTTGTTCCTCCATGCAACCCACCAACTGGAATGATATACATGCACGCAGTTTAACAGCACCCACTGTGGAAATAACGAACTACCTTACCCAGAAGGCAACTTACCAATGAAACTACAAAGACGGGATATTAAAGGTCAAGTTCAATCAGCTGTAAACGACGCGCATGGCCAGTGAGCAAGGGCGTGTTGCCCGAAACCGGTATGGCAATCTGTGTTGGGGGAATGAACACGTTGACTCCTGCTCCCTCAATAAATGAAAGGAGAAACTTCTACTTCTGTGGCGTCTCGCATTGGGCAAGTTGGATTTTGGAATTTGCAAGTGGCGTGCCTAGCTGCTGAGACGCTCTGCCGCGATAATAGCGGACCACGGCTCCGGACCAGTGGGGCCATGTGGAAGTGGCAGTTCCACTATTGCGGGACTTTTAATGCATGACGGAGTTGTTTTGTTCCTCCATGCAACCCACCAAGGGGAATGATATACATGCACGCAGTTTCACAGCACCCACTGTGGAAATAACGAACTACCTTACCCAGAAGGCAACTTACCAATGAAACTACAAAGACGGGATATTAAAGGTCAAGTTCAATCAGCCGTAAACGACACGCATGGCCAGTGAGCAAGGGCATGTTGCCCGAAACCGGTATGGCAATCTGTGTTGGGGGAATGAACACGTTGACTCCTGCTCCCTCAATAAATGAAAGGCGAAACTTTTACTTGTGTGGCGTCTCGCATTGGGCAACTTGGATTTTGCAAGCGGCGTGCCTAGCCGCTGAGACGCTCTGCCGCGATAATAGCGGACCACGACTCCGGACCCCTGGGGCCATGTGGAAGTGGCAGTTCCACTATTGCGGGACTTTTAATGCATGACGGCGTTGTTTTGTTCCTCCATGCAACCCACCAAGGGGAATGATATACATGCACACAGTTTAACAGCACCCACTGTGGAAATAACAAACTACCTTACCCAGAAGGCAACTTACCAATGAAACTAGAAAGACGGGATATTAAAGGTCAAGTTCAATCAGCTGTAAACAACGCGCATGGCCAGTGAGCAAGGGCGTTTTGCCCGAAACCGGTATGGCAAGCTGTGTTGGGGGAATGAACACGTTGACTCCTGCTCCCTCAATAAGTGAAAGGAGAAACTTTTACTTGTGTGGCGTCTCGCATTTTGCAACTTGGATTTTGGAATTTGCAAGCGGCATGCCTAGCCGCTGAGACGCTCTGCCGCGATAATAGCGGACCATGGCTCCGGACCTCTGGGGCCATGTGGAAGTGGCAGTTCCACTATTGCGGGAGTTTTAATGCATGACGGCGTTGTTTTGTTCCTCCATGCAACCCACCAAGGGGAATGAAACACATTCACGCAGTTTAACAGCACCCACTGTGGAAATAACGAACTACCTTACCCAGGAGGGAACTTACCAATGAAACTACAAAGATGGGATATTAAAGGTCAATTTCAATCAGCTGTAAATGACGCGCATGGCCAGTGAGCAAGGGCGTGTTGCCCGAAACCGGTATCGCAATCTGTGTTGGGGGAATGAACACGTTGACTCCTGCTCCCTCAATAAATGAAAGGAGAAACTTCTACTTGTGTGGCATCTCGCATTTTGCAACTTGGATTTTGGAATTTGCAAGCGGCGTGCCTAGCCGCTGAGACGCTCTGCCGCGATAATAGCAGACCACGGCTCCGGACCCCTGGGGCCATGTGGAAGTGGCAGTTCCACTATTGCTGGACTTTTAATGCAGGACGGCGTTGTTTTGTTCCTCCATGCAACCCACCAACTGGAATGATATACATGCACGCAGTTTAACAGCACCCACTGTGGAAATAACGAACTACCTTACCCAGAAGGCAACTTACCAATGAAACTACAAAGACGGGATATTAAAGGTCAAGTTCAATCAGCTGTAAACGACGCGCATGGCCAGTGAGCAAGGGCGTGTTGCCCGAAACCGGTATGGCAATCTGTGTTGGGGGAATGAACACGTTGACTCCTGCTCCCTCAATAAATGAAAGGAGAAACTTCTACTTCTGTGGCGTCTCGCATTGGGCAAGTTGGATTTTGGAATTTGCAAGTGGCGTGCCTAGCCGCTGAGACGCTCTGCCGCGATAATAGCGGACCACGGCTCCGGACCAGTGGGGCCATGTGTAAGTGGCAGTTCCACTATTGCGGGACTTTTAATGCATGACGGCGTTGTTTTGTTCCTCCATGCAACCCACCAAGGGGAATGATATACATGCACACAGTTTAACAGCACCCACTGTGGAAATAACAAACTACCTTACCCAGAAGGCAACTTACCAATGAAACTACAAAGACGGGATATTAAAGGTCAAGTTCAATCAGCTGTAAACAACGCGCATGGCCAGTGAGCAAGGGCGTTTTGCCCGAAACCGGTATGGCAAGCTGTGTTGGGGGAATGAACACGTTGACTCCTGCTCCCTCAATAAGTGAAAGGAGAAACTTTTACTTGTGTGGCGTCTCGCATTGGGCAACTTGGATTTTGGAATTTGCAAGCGGCGGGCCTAGCCTCTGAGACGCTCTGCCGCGATAATAGCGGATCATGGCTCCGGACCTCTGGGGCCATGTGGAAGTGGCAGTTCCACTATTGCGGGAGTTTTAATGCATGACGGCGTTGTTTTGTTCCTCCATGCAACCCACCAAGGGGAATGAAACACATTCACACAGTTTAACAGCACCCACTGTGGAAATAACGAACTACCTTACCCAGGAGGGAACTTACCAATGAAACTACAAAGATGGGATATTAAAGGTCAAGTTCAATCAGCTGTAAATAACGCGCATGGCCAGTGAGCAAGGGCGTGTTGCCCGAAACCGGTATCGCAATCTGTGTTGGGGGAATGAACACGTTGACTCCTGCTCCCTCAATAAATGAAAGGAGAAACTTCTACTTGTGTGGCATCTCGCATTTTGCAACTTGGATTTTGGAATTTGCAAGCGGCGTGCCTAGCCGCTGAGACGCTCTGCCGCGATAATAGCAGACCACGGCTCCGGACCCCTGGGGCCATGTGGAAGTGGCAGTTCCACTATTGCGGGACTTTTAATGCAGGACGGCGTTGTTTTGTTCCTCCATGCAACCCACCAACTGGAATGATATACATGCACGCAGTTTAACAGCACCCACTGTGGAAATAACGAACTACCTTACCCAGAAGGCAACTTACCAATGAAACTACAAAGACGGGATATTAAAGGTCAAGTTCAATCAGCTGTAAACGACGCGCATGGCCAGTGAGCAAGGGCGTGTTGCCCGAAACCGGTATGGCAATCTGTGTTGGGGGAATGAACACGTTGACTCCTCCTCCCTCAATAAATGAAAAGAGAAACTTCTACTTCTGTGGCGTCTCGCATTGGGCAAGTTGGATTTTGGAATTTGCAAGTGGCGTGCCTAGCCGCTGAGACGCTCTGCCGCGATAATAGCGGACCACGGCTCCGGACCAGTGGGGCCATGTGGAAGTGGCAGTTCCACTATTGCGGGACTTTTAATGCATGACGGCGTTGTTTTGTTCCTCCATGCAACCCACCAAGGGGAATGATATACATGCACGCAGTTTCACAGCACCCACTGTGGAAATAACGAACTACCTTACCCAGAAGGCAACTTACCAATGAAACTACAAAGACGGGATATTAAAGGTCAAGTTCAATCAGCTGTAAACGACACGCATGGCCAGTGAGCAAGGGCATGTTGCCCGAAACCGGTATGGCAATCTGTGTTGGGGGAATGAACACGTTGACTCCTGCTCCCTCAATAAATGAAAGGCGAAACTTCTATTTGTGTGGCGTCTCGCATTGGGCAACTTGGATTTTGCAAGCGGCGTGCCTAGCCGCTGAGACGCTCTGCCGCGATAATAGCGGACCACGACTCCGGACCCCTGGGGCCATGTGGAAGTGGCAGTTCCACTATTGCGGGACTTTTAATGCATGACGGCGTTGTTTTGTTCCTCCATGCAACCCACCAAGGGGAATGATATACATGCACACAGTTTAACAGCACCCACTGTGGAAATAACAAACTACCTTACCCAGAAGGCAACTTACCAATGAAACTACAAAGACGGGATATTAAAGGTCAAGTTCAATCAGCTGTAAACAACGCGCATGGCCAGTGAGCAAGGGCGTTTTGCCCGAAACCGGTATGGCAAGCTGTGTTGGGGGAATGAACACGTTGACTCCTGCTCCCTCAATAAGTGAAAGGAGAAACTTTTACTTGTGTGGCGTCTCGCATTGGGCAACTTGGATTTTGGAATTTGCAAGCGGCGTGCCTAGCCTCTGAGACGCTCTGCCGCGATAATAGCGGACCATGGCTCCGGACCTCTGGGGCCATGTGGAAGTGGCAGTTCCACTATTGCGGGAGTTTTAATGCATGACGGCGTTGTTTTGTTCCTCCATGCAACCCACCAAGGGGAATGAAACACATTCACACAGTTTAACAGCACCCACTGTGGAAATAACGAACTACCTTACCCAGAAGGCAACTTACCAATGAAACTACAAAGACGGGATATTAAAGGTCAAGTTCAATCAGCTGTAAACGACGCGCATGGCCAGTGAGCAAGGGCGTGTTGCCCGAAACCGGTATGGCAATCTGTGTTGGGGGAATGAACACGTTGACTCCTGCTCCCTCAATAAATGAAAGGAGAAACTTCTACTTCTGTGGCGTCTCGCATTGGGCAAGTTGGATTTTGGAATTTGCAAGTGGCGTGCCTAGCCGCTGAGACGCTCTGCCGCGATAATAGCGGACCAGGGCTCCGGACCAGTGGGGCCATGTGGAAGTGGCAGTTCCACTATTGCGGGACTTTTAATGCATGACGGCGTTGTTTTGTTCCTCCATGCAACCCACCAAGGGGAATGATATACATGCACGCAGTTTCACAGCACCCACTGTGGAAATAACGAACTACCTTACCCAGAAGGCAACTTACAAATGAAACTACAAAGACGGGATATTAAAGGTCAAGTTCAATCAGCTGTAAACGACACGCATGGCCAGTGAGCAAGGGCATGTTGCCCGAAACCGGTATGGCAATCTGTGTTGGGGGAATGAACACGTTGACTCCTGCTTCCTCAATAAATGAAAGGCGAAACTTCTACTTGTGTGGCGTCTCGCATTGGGCAACTTGGATTTTGCAAGCGGCGTGCCTAGCCGCTGAGACGCTCTGCCGCGATAATAGCGGACCACGACTCCGGACCCCTGGGGCCATGTGGAAGTGGCAGTTCCACTATTGCGGGACTTTTAATGCATGACGGCGTTGTTTTGTTCCTCCATGCAACCCACCAAGGGGAATGATATACATGCACACAGTTTAACAGCACCCACTGAGGAAATAACAAACTACCTTACCCAGAAGGCAACTTACCAATGAAACTACAAAGACGGGATATTAAAGGTCAAGTTCAATCAGCTGTAAACAACGCGCATGGCCAGTGAGCAAGGGCGTTTTGCCCGAAACCGGTATGGCAAGCTGTGTTGGGGGAATGAACACGTTGACTCCTGCTCCCTCAATAAGTGAAAGGAGAAACTTTTACTTGTGTGGCGTCTCGCATTGGGCAACATGGATTTTGGAATTTGCAAGCGGCGTGCCTAGCCTCTGAGACGCTCTGCCGCGATAATAGCGGACCATGGCTCCGGACCTCTGGGGCCATGTGGAAGTGGCAGTTCCACTATTGCGGGAGTTTTAATGCATGACGGCGTTGTTTTGTTCCTCCATGCAACCCACCAAGGGGAATGAAACACATTCACGCAGTTTAACAGCACCCACTGTGGAAAGAACGAACTACCTTACCGAGGAGGGAACTTACCAATGAAACTACAAAGATGGGATATTAAAGGTCAAGTTCAATCAGCTGTAAATGACGCGCATGGCCAGTGAGCAAGGGCTTGTTGCCCGAAACCGGTATCGCAATCTGTGTTGGGGGAATGAACACGTTGACTCCTGCTCCCTCAATAAATGAAAGGAGAAACTTCTACTTGTGTGGCATCTCGCATTTTGCAACTTGGATTTTGGAATTTGCAAGCGGCGTGCCTAGCCGCTGAGACGCTCTGCCGCGATAATAGCAGACCACGGCTCCGGACCCCTTGGGCCATGTGGAAGTGGCAGTTCCACTATTGCGGGACTTTTAATGCAGGACGGCGTTGTTTTGTTCCTCCATGCAACCCACCAACTGGAATGATATACATGCACGCAGTTTAACAGCACCCACTGTGGAAATAACGAACTACCTTACCCAGAAGGCAACTTACCAATGAAACTACAAAGACGGGATATTAAAGGTCAAGTTCAATCAGCTGTAAACGACGCGCATGGCCAGTGAGCAAGGGCGTGTTGCCCGAAACCGGTATGGCAATCTGTGTTGGGGGAATGAACACGTTGACTCCTGCTCCCTCAATAAATGAAAGGAGAAACTTCTACTTCTGTGGCGTCTCGCATTGGGCAAGTTGGATTTTGGAATTTGCAAGTGGCGTGCCTAGCCGCTGAGACGCTCTGCCGCGATAATAGCGGACCACGGCTCCGGACCAGTGGGGCCATGTGGAAGTGGCAGTTCCACTATTGCGGGACTTTTAATGCATGACGGCGTTGTTTTGTTCCTCCATGCAACCCACCAAGGGGAATGATATACATGCACGCAGTTTCACAGCACCCACTGTGGAAATAACGAACTACCTTACCCAGAAGGCAACTTACCAATGAAACTACAAAGACGGGATATTAAAGGTCAAGTTCAATCAGCCGTAAACGACACGCATGGCCAGTGAGCAAGGGCATGTTGCCCGAAACCGGTATGGCAATCTGTGTTGGGGGAATGAACACGTTGACTCCTGCTCCCTCAATAAATGAAAGGCGAAACTTCTACTTGTGTGGCGTCTCGCATTGGGCAACTTGGATTTTGCAAGCGGCGTGCCTAGCCGCTGAGACGCTCTGCCGCGATAATAGCGGACCACGACTCCGGACCCCTGGGGCCATGTGGAAGTGGCAGTTCCACTATTGCGGGACTTTTAATGCATGACAGCGTTGTTTTGTTCCTCCATGCAACCCACCAAGGGGAATGATATACATGCACACAGTTTAACAGCACCCACTGTGGAAATAACAAACTACCTTACCCAGAAGGCAACTTACCAATGAAACTAGAAAGACGGGATATTAAAGGTCAAGTTCAATCAGCTGTAAACAACGCGCATGGCCAGTGAGCAAGGGCGTTTTGCCCGAAACCGGTATGGCAAGCTGTGTTGGGGGAATGAACACGTTGACTCCTGCTCCCTCAATAAGTGAAAGGAGAAACTTTTACTTGTGTGGCATCTCGCATTTTGCAACTTGGATTTTGGAATTTGCAAGCGGCATGCCTGGCCGCTGAGACGCTCTGCCGCGATAATAGCGGACCATGGCTCCGGACCTCTGGGGCCATGTGGAAGTGGCAGTTCCACTATTGCGGGAGTTTTAATGCATGACGGCGTTGTTTTGTTCCTCCATGCAACCCACCAAGGGGAATGAAACACATTCACGCAGTTTAACAGCACCCACTGTGGAAATAACGAACTACCTTACCCAGGAGGGAACTTACCAATGAAACTACAAAGATGGGATATTAAAGGTCAAGTTCAATCAGCTGTAAATGACGCGCATGGCCAGTGAGCAAGGGCGTGTTGCCCGAAACCGGTATCGCAATCTGTGTTGGGGGAATGAACACGTTGACTCCTGCTCCCTCAATAAATGAAAGGAGAAACTTCTACTTGTGTGGCATCTCGCATTTTGCAACTTGGATTTTGGAATTTGCAAGCGGCGTGCCTAGCCGCTGAGACGCTCTGCCGCGATAATAGCAGACCACGGCTCCGGACCCCTGGGGCCATGTGGAAGTGGCAGTTCCACTATTGCGGGACTTTTAATGCAGGACGGCGTTGTTTTGTTCCTCCATGCAACCCACCAACTGGAATGATATACATGCACGCAGTTTAACAGCACCCACTGTGGAAATAACGAACTACCTTACCCAGAAGGCAACTTACCAATGAAACTACAAAGACGGGATATTAAAGGTCAAGTTCAATCAGCTGTAAACGACGCGCATGGCCAGTGAGCAAGGGCGTGTTGCCCGAAACCGGTATGGCAATCTGTGTTGGGGGAATGAACACGTTGACTCCTGCTCCCTCAATAAATGAAAGGAGAAACTTCTACTTCTGTGGCGTCTCGCATTGGGCAAGTTGGATTTTGGAATTTGCAAGTGGCGTGCCTAGCCGCTGAGACGCTCTGCCGCGATAATAGCGGACCACGGCTCCGGACCAGTGGGGCCATGTGGAAGTGGCAGTTCCACTATTGCGGGACTTTTAATGCATGACGGCGTTGTTTTGTTCCTCCATGCAACCCACCAAGGGGAATGATATACATGCACACAGTTTAACAGCACCCACTGTGGAAATAACAAACTACCTTACCCAGAAGGCAACTTACCAATGAAACTACAAAGACGGGATATTAAAGGTCAAGTTCAATCAGCTGTAAACAACGCGCATGGCCAGTGAGCAAGGGCGTTTTGCCCGAAACCGGTATGGCAAGCTGTGTTGGGGGAATGAACACGTTGACTCCTGCTCCCTCAATAAGTGAAAGGAGAAACTTTTACTTGTGTGGCGTCTCGCATTGGGCAACTTGGATTTTGGAATTTGCAAGCGGCGGGCCTAGCCTCTGGGACGCTCTGCCGTGATAATAGCGGACCATGGCTCCGGACCTCTGGGGCCATGTGGAAGTGGCAGTTCCACTATTGCGGGAGTTTTAATGCATGACGGCGTTGTTTTGTTCCTCCATGCAACCCACCAAGGGGAATTAAACACATTCACACAGTTTAACAGCACCCACTGTGGAAATAACGAACTACCTTACCCAGGAGGGAACTTACCAATGAAACTACAAAGATGGGATATTAAAGGTCAAGTTCAATCAGCTGTAAATGACGCGCATGGCCAGTGAGCAAGGGCGTGTTGCCCGAAACCGGTATCGCAATCTGTGTTGGGGGAATGAACACGTTGACTCCTGCTCCCTCAATAAATGAAAGGAGAAACTTCTACTTGTGTGGCATCTCGCATTTTGCAACTTGGATTTTGGAATTTGCAAGCGGCGTGCCTAGCCGCTGAGACGCTCTGCCGCGATAATAGCAGACCACGGCTCCGGACCCCTGGGGCCATGTGGAAGTGGCAGTTCCACTATTGCGGGACTTATAATGTAGGACGGCGTTGTTTTGTTCCTCCATGCAACCCACCAACTGGAATGATATACATGCACGCAGTTTAACAGCACCCACTGTGGAAATAACGAACTACCTTACCCAGAAGGCAACTTACCAATGAAACTACAAAGACGGGATATTAAAGGTCAAGTTCAATCAGCTGTAAACGACGCGCATGGCCAGTGAGCAAGGGCGTGTTGCCCGAAACCGGTATGGCAATCTGTGTTGGGGGAATGAACACGTTGACTCCTGCTCCCTCAATAAATGAAAAGAGAAACTTCTACTTCTGTGGCGTCTCGCATTGGGCAAGTTGGATTTTGGAATTTGCAAGTGGCGTGCCTAGCCGCTGAGACGCTCTGCCGCGATAATAGCGGACCACGGCTCCGGACCAGTGGGGCCATGTGGAAGTGGCAGTTCCACTATTGCGGGACTTTTAATGCATGACGGCGTTGTTTTGTTCCTCCATGCAACCCACCAAGGGGAATGATATACATGCACGCAGTTTCACAGCACCCACTGTGGAAATAACGAACTACCTTACCCAGAAGGCAACTTACCAATGAAACTACAAAGACGGGATATTAAAGGTCAAGTTCAATCAGCTGTAAACGACACGCATGGCCAGTGCGCAAGGGCATGTTGCCTGAAACCGGTATGGCAATCTGTGTTGGGGGAATGAACACGTTGACTCCTGCTCCCTCAATAAATGAAAGGCGAAACTTCTACTTGTGTGGCGTCTCGCATTGGGCAACTTGGATTTTGCAAGCGGCGTGCCTAGCCGCTGAGACGCTCTGCCGCGATAATAGCGGACCACGACTCCGGACCCCTGGGGCCATGTGGAAGTGGCAGTTCCACTATTGCGGGACTTTTAATGCATGACGGCGTTGTTTTGTTCCTCCATGCAACCCACCAAGGGGAATGATATACATGCACACAGTTTAACAGCACCCACTGTGGAAATAACAAACTACCTTACCCAGAAGGCAACTTACCAATGAAACTACAAAGACGGGATATTAAAGGTCAAGTTCAATCAGCTGTAAACAACGCGCATGGCCAGTGAGCAAGGGCGTTTTGCCCGAAACCGGTATGGCAAGCTGTGTTGGGGGAATGAACACGTTGACTCCTGCTCCCTCAATAAGTGAAAGGAGAAACTTTTACTTGTGTGGCGTCTCGCATTGGGCAACTTGGATTTTGGAATTTGCAAGCGGCGTGCCTAGCCTCTGAGACGCTCTGCCGCGATAATAGCGGACCATGGCTCCGGACCTCTGGGGCCATGTTGAAGTGGCAGTTCCACTATTGCGGGAGTTTTAATGCATGACGGCGTTGTTTTGTTCCTCCATGCAACCCACCAAGGGGAATGAAACACATTCACACAGTTTAACAGCACCCACTGTGGAAATAACGAACTACCTTACCCAGGAGGGAACTTACCAATGAAACTACAAAGATGGGATATTAAAGGTCAAGTTCAATCAGCTGTAAATGACGCGCATGGCCAGTGAGCAAGGGCGTGTTGCCCGAAACCGGTATCGCAATCTGTGTTGGGGGAGTGAACACGTTGACTCCTGCTCCCTCAATAAATGAAAGGAGAAACTTCTACTTGTGTGGCATCTCGCATTTTGCAACTTGGATTTTGGAATTTGCAAGCGGCGTGCCCAGCCGCTGAGACGCTCTGCTGCGATAATAGCAGACCACGGCTCCGGACCCCTGGGGCCATGTGGAAGTGGCAGTTCCACTATTGCGGGACTTTTAATGCAGGACGGCGTTGTTTTGTTCCTCCATGCAACCCACCAACTGGAATGATATACATGCACGCAGTTTAACAGCACCCACTGTGGAAATAACGAACTACCTTACCCAGAAGGCAACTTACCAATGAAACTACAAAGACGGGATATTAAAGGTCAAGTTCAATCAGCTGTAAACGACGCGCATGGCCAGTGAGCAAGGGCGTGTTGCCCGAAACCGGTATGGCAATCTGTGTTGGGGGAATGAACACGTTGACTCCTGCTCCCTCAATCAATGAAAGGAGAAACTTCTACTTCTGTGGCGTCTGAGTCGCATTGGGCAAGTTGGATTTTGGAATTTGCAAGTGGCGTGCCTAGCCGCTGAGACGCTCTGCCGCGATAATAGCGGACCAGGGCTCAGGACCAGTGGGGCCATGTGGAAGTGGCAGTTCCACTATTGCGGGACTTTTAATGCATGACGGCGTTGTTTTGTTCCTCCATGCAACCCACCAAGGGGAATGATATACATGCACGCAGTTTCACAGCACCCACTGTGGAAATAACGAACTACCTTACCCAGAAGGCAACTTACCAATGAAACTACAAAGACGGGATATTAAAGGTCAAGTTCAATCAGCTGTAAACGACACGCATGGCCAGTGAGCAAGGGCATGTTGCCCGAAACCGGTATGGCAATCTGTGTTGGGGGAATGAACACGTTGACTCCTGCTCCCTCAATAAATGAAAGGCGAAACTTCTACTTGTGTGGCGATTGCATTGGGCAACTTGGATTTTGCAAGCGGCGTGCCTAGCCGCTGAGACGCTCTGCCGCGATAATAGTGGACCACGACTCCGGACCCCTGGGGCCATGTGGAAGTGGCAGTTCCACTATTGCGGGACTTTTAATGCATGACGGCGTTGTTTTGTTCCTCCATGCAACCCACCAAGGGGAATGATATACATGCACACAGTTTAACAGCACCCACTGTGGAAATAACAAACTACCTTACCCAGAAGGCAACTTACCAATGAAACTACAAAGACGGGATATTAAAGGTCAAGTTCAATCAGCTGTAAACAACGCGCATGGCCAGTGAGCAAGGGCGTTTTGCCCGAAACCGGTATGGCAAGCTGTGTTGGGGGAATGAACACGTTGACTCCTGCTCCCTCAATAAGTGAAAGGAGAAACTTTTACTTGTGTGGCGTCTCGCATTGGGCAACTTGGATTTTGGAATTTGCAAGCGGCGTGCCTAGCCTCTGAGACGCTCTGCCGCGATAATAGCGGACCATGGCTCCGGACCTCTGGGGCCATGTGGAAGTGGCAGTTCCACTATTGCGGGAGTTTTAATGCATGACGGTGTTGTTTTGTTCCTCCATGCAACCCACCAAGGGGAATGAAACACATTCACGCAGTTTAACAGCACCCACTGTGGAAATAACGAACTACCTTACCCAGGAGGGAACTTACCAATGAAACTACAAAGATGGGATATTAAAGGTGAAGTTCAATCAGCTGTAAATGACGCGCATGGCCAGTGAGCAAGGGCGTGTTGCCCGAAACCGGTATCGCAATCTGTGTTGGGGGAATGAACACGTTGACTCCTGCTCCCTCAATAAATGAAAGGAGAAACTTCTACTTGTGTGGCATCTCCCATTTTGCAACTTGGATTTTGTAATTTGCAAGCGGCGTGCCTAGCCGCTGAGACGCTCTGCCGCGATAATAGCAGACCACGGCTCCGGACCCCTGGGGCCATGTGGAAGTGGCAGTTCCACTATTGCGGGACTTTTAATGCAGGACGGCGTTGTTTTGTTCCTCCATGCAACCCACCAACTGGAATGATATACATGCACGCAGTTTAACAGCACCCACTGTGGAAATAACGAACTACCTTACCCAGAAGGCAACTTACCAATGAAACTACAAAGACGGGATATTAAAGGTCAAGTTCAATCAGCTGTAAACGACGCGCATAGCCAGTGAGCAAGGGCGGAATGCCCGAAACCGGTATGGCAATCTGTGTTGGGGGAATGAACACGTTGACTTCTGCTCCCTCAATAAATGAAAGGAGAAACTTCTACTTGTGTGGCGTCTCGCATTGGGCAACTTGGATTTTGGAATTTGCAAACGGCGTGCCTAGCCGCTGAGACGCTCTGCCGCAATAATAGCGGCACGGCTCCGGACCCCTGGGGCCATGTGGAAGTGGCAGTTCCACTATTGGGGGACTTTTAATGCATGACGGCGTTGTTTTGTTCCTCCATGCAACCCACCAAGGGGAATGATATACATGCACGCATAACAGCACCCACTGTGGAAATAACGAACTACCTTACCCAGAAGGCAACTTACCAATGAAACTACAAAGACGGGATATTAAAGGTCAAGTTCAATCAGCTGTAAAGGGACGCGCATGGCCAGTGAGCAAGGGCGTGTTGCTCGAAACCGGTATCGCAATCTGTGTTGGGGGAATGAACACGTTGACTCCTGCTCCCTCAATAAATGAAAGGAGAAACTTCTACTTGTGTGGCGTCTCGCATTGGGCAACTTGGATTTTGCAAGCGGCATGCCTAGCCGCTGAGACGCTCTGCCGCGATAATAGCGGACCACGACTCCGGACCCCTGGGGCCATGTGGAAGTGGCAGTTCCACTATTGCGGGACTTTTAATGCATGACAGCGTTGTTTTGTTCCTCCATGCAACCCACCAAGGGGAATGATATACATGCACACAGTTTAACAGCACCCACTGTGGAAATAACAAACTACCTTACCCAGAAGGCAACTTACCAATGAAACTACAAAGACGGGATATTAAAGGTCAAGTTCAATCAGCTGTAAACAACGCGCATGGCCAGTGAGCAAGGGCGTTTTGCCCGAAACCGGTATGGCAAGCTGTGTTGGGGGAATGAACACGTTGACTCCTGCTCCCTCAATAAGTGAAAGGAGAAACTTTTACTTGTGTGGCGTCTCGCATTGGGCAACATGGATTTTGGAATTTGCAAGCGGCGTGCCTAGCCTCTGAGACGCTCTGCCGCGATAATAGCAGACCATGGCTCCGGACCTCTGGGGCCATGTGGAAGTGGCAGTTCCACTATTGCGGGAGTTTTAATGCATGACGGCGTTGTTTTGTTCCTCCATGCAACCCACCAAGGGGAATGAAACACATTCACGCAGTTTAACAGCACCCACTGTGGAAAGAACGAACTACCTTACCCAGGAGGGAACTT
Organism: Triturus cristatus; assembly: GCF_964204655.1. Classification (NCBI taxonomy): domain Eukaryota; kingdom Metazoa; phylum Chordata; class Amphibia; order Caudata; family Salamandridae; genus Triturus; species Triturus cristatus. The sequence goes on from NC_140579.1 coordinate 197,196,143, forward strand.
ACCAATGAAACTACAAAGACGGGATATTAAAGGTCAAGTTCAATCAGCTGTAAACAACGCGCATGGCCAGTGAGCTAGGGCGTGTTGCCCGAAACCGGTATGGGAATCTGTGTTGGGGGAATGATCACGTTGACTCCTGCTCCCTCAATAAATGAAAGGAGAAACTTCTTCTTCTGTGGCGTCTCGCATTGGGCAAGTTGGATTTTGGAATTTGCAAGTGGCGTGCCTAGCCGCTGAGACGCTCTGCCGCGATAATAGCGGACCACGACTCCGGACCCCTGGGGCCATGTGGAAGTGGCAGTTCCACTATTGCGGGACTTTTAATGCATGACGGCGTTGTTTTGTTCCTCCATGCAACCCACCAAGGGGAATGATATACATGCACACAGTTTAACAGCACCCACTGTGGAAATAACAAACTACCTTACCCAGAAGGCAACTTACCAATGAAACTACAAAGACGGGATATTCAAGGTCAAGTTCAATCAGCTGTAAACAACGCGCATGGCCAGTGAGCAAGGGCGTTTTGCCCGAAACCGGTATGGCAAGCTGTGTTGGGGGAATGAACACGTTGACTCCTGCTCCCTCAATAAGTGAAAGGAGAAACTTTTACTTGTGTGGCGTCTCGCATTGGGCAACATGGATTTTGGAATTTGCAAGCGGCGTGCCTAGCCTCTGAGACGCTCTGCCGCGATAATAGCGGACCATGGCTCCGGACCTCTGGGGCCATGTGGAAGTGGCAGTTCCACTATTGCGGGAGTTTTAATGCATGACGGCGTTGTTTTGTTCCTCCATGCAACCCACCAAGGGGAATGAAACACATTCACGCAGTTTAACAGCACCCACTGTGGAAAGAACGAACTACCTTACCCAGGAGGGAACTTACCAATGAAACTACAAAGATGGGATATTAAAGGTCAAGTTCAATCAGCTGTAAATGACGCGCATGGCCAGTGAGCAAGGGCGTGTTGCCCGAAACCGGTATCGCAATCTGTGTTGGGGGAATGAACACGTTGACTCCTGCTCCCTCAATAAATGAAAGGAGAAACTTCTACTTGTGTGGCATCTCGCATTTTGCAACTTCGATTTTGGAATTTGCAAGCGGCGTGCCTAGCCGCTGAGACGCTCTGCCGCGATAATAGCAGACCACGGCTCCGGACCCCTGGGGCCATGTGGAAGTGGCAGTTCCACTATTGCGGGACTTTTAATGCAGGACGGCGTTGTTTTGTTCCTCCATGCAACCCACTAACTGGAATGATATACATGCACGCAGTTTAACAGCACCCACTGTGGAAATAACGAACTACCTTACCCAGAAGGCAACTTACCAATGAAACTACAAAGACGGGATATTAAAGGTCAAGTTCAATCAGCTGTAAACGACGCGCATGGCCAGTGAGCAAGGGCGTGTTGCCCGAAACCGGTATGGCAATCTGTGTTGGGGGAATGAACACGTTGACTCCTGCTCCCTCAATAAATGAAAGGAGAAACTTCTACTTCTGTGGCGTCTCGCATTGGGCAAGTTGGATTTTGGAATTTGCAAGTGGCGTGCCTAGCCGCTGAGACGCTCTGCCGCGATAATAGCGGACCACGGCTCCGGACCAGTGGGGCCATGTGGAAGTGGCAGTTCCACTATTGCGGGACATTTAATGCATGACGGCGTTGTTTTGTTCCTCCATGCAACCCACCAAGGGGAATGATATACATGCACGCAGTTTCACAGCACCCACTGTGGAAATAACAAACTACCTTACCCAGAAGGCAACTTACCAATGAAACTACAAAGACGGGATATTAAAGGTCAAGTTCAATCAGCCGTAAACGACACGCATGGCCAGTGAGCAAGGGCATGTTGCCCGAAACCGGTATGGCAATCTGTGTTGGGGGAATGAACACGTTGACTCCTGCTCCCTCAATAAATGAAAGGCGAAACTTCTACTTGTGTGGCGTCTCGCATTGGGCAACTTGGATTTTGCAAGCGGCGTGCCTAGCCGCTGAGACGCTCTGCCGCGATAATAGCGGACCACGACTCCGGACCCCTGGGGCCATGTGGAAGTGGCAGTTCCACTATTGCGGGACTTTTAATGCATGACGGCGTTGTTTTGTTCCTCCATGCAACCCACCAAGGGGAATGATATACATGCACACAGTTTAACAGCACCCACTGTGGAAATAACAAACTACCTTACCCAGAAGGCAACTTACCAATGAAACTAGAAAGACGGGATATTAAAGGTCAAGTTCAATCAGCTGTAAACAACGCGCATGGCCAGTGAGCAAGGGCGTTTTGCCCGAAACCGGTATGGCAAGCTGTGTTGGGGGAATGAACACGTTGACTCCTGCTCCCTCAATAAGTGAAAGGAGAAACTTTTACTTGTGTGGCGTCTCGCATTTTGCAACTTGGATTTTGGAATTTGCAAGCGGCATGCCTAGCCGCTGAGACGCTCTGCCGCGATAATAGCGGACCATGGCTCCGGACCTCTGGGGCCATGTGGAAGTGGCAGTTCCACTATTGCGGGAGTTTTAATGCATGACGGCGTTGTTTTGTTCCTCCATGCAACCCACCAAGGGGAATGAAACACATTCACGCAGTTTAACAGCACCCACTGTGGAAATAACGAACTACCTTACCCAGGAGGGAACTTACCAATGAAACTACAAAGATGGGATATTAAAGGTCAAGTTCAATCAGCTGTAAATGACGCGCATGGCCAGTGAGCAAGGGCGTGTTGCCCGAAACCGGTATCGCAATCTGTGTTGGGGGAATGAACACGTTGACTCCTGCTCCCTCAATAAATGAAAGGAGAAACTTCTACTTGTGTGGCATCTCGCATTTTGCAACTTGGATTTTGGAATTTGCAAGTGGCGTGCCTAGCCGCTGAGACGCTCTGCCGCGATAATAGCAGACCACGGCTCCGGACCCCTGGGGCCATGTGGAAGTGGCAGTTCCACTATTGCGGGACTTTTAATGCAGGACGGCGTTGTTTTGTTCCTCCATGCAACCCACCAACTGGAATGATATACATGCACGCAGTTTAACAGCACCCACTGTGGAAATAACGAACTACCTTACCCAGAAGGCAACTTACCAATGAAACTACAAAGACGGGATATTAAAGGTCAAGTTCAATCAGCTGTAAACGACGCGCATGGCCAGTGAGCAAGGGCGTGTTGCCCGAAACCGGTATGGCAATCTGTGTTGGGGGAATGAACACGTTGACTCCTGCTCCCTCAATAAATGAAAGGAGAAACTTCTACTTCTGTGGCGTCTCGCATTGGGCAAGTTGGATTTTGGAATTTGCAAGTGGCGTGCCTAGCCGCTGAGACGCTCTGCCGCGATAATAGCGGACCACGGCTCCGGACCAGTGGGGCCATGTGGAAGTGGCAGTTCCACTATTGCGGGACTTTTAATGCATGACGGCGTTGTTTTGTTCCTCCATGCAACCCACCAAGGGGAATGATATACATGCACACAGTTTAACAGCACCCACTGTGGAAATAACAAACTACCTTACCCAGAAGGCAACTTACCAATGAAACTACAAAGACGGGATATTAAAGGTCAAGTTCAATCAGCTGTAAACAACGCGCATGGCCAGTGAGCAAGGGCGTTTTGCCCGAAACCGGTATGGCAAGCTGTGTTGGGTGAATGAACACGTTGACTCCTGCTCCCTCAATAAGTGAAAGGAGAAACTTTTACTTGTGTGGCGTCTCGCATTGGGCAACTTGGATTTTGGAATTTGCAAGCGGCGGGCCTAGCCTCTGAGACGCTCTGCCGCGATAATAGCGGACCATGGCTCCGGACCTCTGGGGCCATGTGGAAGTGGCAGTTCCACTATTGCGGGAGTTTTAATGCATGACGGCGTTGTTTTGTTCCTCCATGCAACCCACCAAGGGGAATGAAACACATTCACACAGTTTAACAGCACCCACTGTGGAAATAACGAACTACCTTACCCAGGAGGGAACTTACCAATGAAACTACAAAGATGGGATATTAAAGGTCAAGTTCAATCAGCTGTAAATGACGCGCATGGCCAGTGAGCAAGGGCGTGTTGCCCGAAACCGGTATCGCAATCTGTGTTGGGGGAATGAACACGTTGACTCCTGCTCCCTCAATAAATGAAAGGAGAAACTTCTACTTGTGTGGCATCTCGCATTTTGCAACTTGGATTTTGGAATTTGCAAGCGGCGTGCCTAGCCGCTGAGACGCTCTGCCGCGATAATAGCAGACCACGGCTCCGGACCCCTGGGGCCATGTGGAAGTGGCAGTTCCACTATTGCGGGACTTTTAATGCAGGACGGCGTTGTTTTGTTCCTCCATGCAACCCACCAACTGGAATGATATACATGCACGCAGTTTAACAGCACCCACTGTGGAAATAACGAACTACCTTACCCAGAAGGCAACTTACCAATGAAACTACAAAGACGGGATATTAAAGGTCAAGTTCAATCAGCTGTAAACGACGCGCATGGCCAGTGAGCAAGGGCGTGTTGCCCGAAACCGGTATGGCAATCTGTGTTGGGGGAATGAACACGTTGACTCCTGCTCCCTCAATAAATGAAAAGAGAAACTTCTACTTCTGTGGCGTCTCGCATTGGGCAAGTTGGATTTTGGAATTTGCAAGTGGCGTGCCTAGCCGCTGAGACGCTCTGCCGCGATAATAGCGGACCACGGCTCCGGACCAGTGGGGCCATGTGGAAGTGGCAGTTCCACTATTGCGGTACTTTTAATGCATGACGGCGTTGTTTTGTTGCTCCATGCAACCCACCAAGGGGAATGATATACATGCACGCAGTTTCACAGCACCCACTGTGGAAATAACGAACTACCTTACCCAGAAGGCAACTTACCAATGAAACTACAAAGACGGGATATTAAAGGTCAAGTTCAATCAGCTGTAAACGACACGCATGGCCAGTGAGCAAGGGCATGTTGCCCGAAACCGGTATGGCAATCTGTGTTGGGGGAATGAACACGTTGACTCCTGCTCCCTCAATAAATGAAAGGCGAAACTTCTACTTGTGTGGCGTCTCGCATTGGGCAACTTGGATTTTGCAAGCGGCGTGCCTAGCCGCTGAGACGCTCTGCCGCGATAATAGCGGACCACGACTCCGGACCCCTGGGGCCATGTGGAAGTGGCAGTTCCACTATTGCGGGACTTTTAATGCATGACGGCGTTGTTTTGTTCCTCCATGCAACCCACCAAGGGGAATGATATACATGCACACAGTTTAACAGCACCCACTGTGGAAATAACAAACTACCTTACCCAGAAGGCAACTTACCAATGAAACTACAAAGACGGGATATTAAAGGTCAAGTTCAATCAGCTGTAAACAACGCGCATGGCCAGTGAGCAAGGGCGTTTTGCCCGAAACCGGTATGGCAAGCTGTGTTGGGGGAATGAACACGTTGACTCCTGCTCCCTCAATAAGTGAAAGGAGAAACTTTTACTTGTGTGGCGTCTCGCATTGGGCAACTTGGATTTTGGAATTTTCAAGCGGCGTGCCTAGCCTCTGAGACGCTCTGCCGAGATAATAGCGGACCATGGCTCCGGACCTCTGGGGCCATGTGGAAGTGGCAGTTCCACTATTGCGGGAGTTTTAATGCATGACGGCGTTGTTTTGTTCCTCCATGCAACCCACCAAGGGGAATGAAACACATTCACACAGTTTAACAGCACCCACTGTGGAAATAACGAACTACCTTACCCAGGAGGGAACTTACCAATGAAACTACAAAGATGGGATATTAAAGGTCAAGTTCAATCAGCTGTAAATGACGCGCATGGCCAGTGAGCAAGGGCGTGTTGCCCGAAACCGGTATCGCAATCTGTGTTGGGGGAATGAACACGTTGACTCCTGCTCCCTCAATAAATGAAAGGAGAAACTTCTACTTGTGTGGCATCTCGCATTTTGCAACTTGGATTTTGGAATTTGCAAGCGGCGTGCCCAGCCGCTGAGACGCTCTGCCGCGATAATAGCAGACCACGGCTCCGGACCCCTGGGGCCATGTGGAAGTGGCAGTTCCACTATTGCGGGACTTTTAATGCAGGACGGCGTTGTTTTGTTCCTCCATGCAACCCACCAACTGGAATGATATACATGCACGCAGTTTAACAGCACCCACTGTGGAAATAACGAACTACCTTACCCAGAACGCAACTTACCAATGAAACTACAAAGACGGGATATTAAAGGTCAAGTTCAATCAGCTGTAAACGACGCGCATGGCCAGTGAGCAAGAGCGTGTTGCCCGAAACCGGTATGGCAATCTGTGTTGGGGGAATGAACACGTTGACTCCTGCTCCCTCAATAAATGAAAGGAGAAACTTCTACTTCTGTGGCGTCTCGCATTGGGCAAGTTGGATTTTGGAATTTGCAAGTGGCGTGCCTAGCCGCTGAGACGCTCTGCCGCGATAATAGCGGACCAGGGCTCCGGACCAGTGGGGCCATGTGGAAGTGGCAGTTCCACTATTGCGGGACTTTTAATGCATGACGGCGTTGTTTTGTTCCTCCATGCAACCCACCAAGGGGAATGATATACATGCACGCAGTTTCACAGCACCCACTGTGGAAATAACGAACTACCTTACCCAGAAGGCAACTTACCAATGAAACTACAAAGACGGGATATTAAAGGTCAAGTTCAATCAGCTGTAAACGACACGCATGGCCAGTGAGCAAGGGCATGTTGCCCGAAACCGGTATGGCAATCTGTGTTGGGGGAATGAACACGTTGACTCCTGCTTCCTCAATAAATGAAAGGCGAAACTTCTACTTGTGTGGCGTCTCGCATTGGGCAACTTGGATTTTGCAAGCGGCCTGCCTAGCCGCTGAGACGCTCTGCCGCGATAATAGCGGACCACGACTCCGGACCCCTGGGGCCATGTGGAAGTGGCAGTTCCACTATTGCGGGACTTTTAATGCATGACGGCGTTGTTTTGTTCCTCCATGCAACCGACCAAGGGGAATGATATACATGCACACAGTTTAACAGCACCCACTGTGGAAATACCAAACTACCTTACCCAGAAGGCAACTTACCAATGAAACTACAAAGACGGGATATTAAAGGTCAAGTTCAATCAGCTGTAAACAACGCGCATGGCCAGTGAGCAAGGGCGTTTTGCCCGAAACCGGTATGGCAAGCTGTGTTGGGGGAATGAACACGTTGACTCCTGCTCCCTCAATAAGTGAAAGGAGAAACTTTTACTTGTGTGGCGTCTCGCATTGGGCAACATGGATTTTGGAATTTGCAAGCGGCGTGCCTAGCCTCTGAGACGCTCTGCCGCGATACTAGCGGACCATGGCTCCGGACCTCTGGGGCCATGTGGAAGTGGCAGTTCCACTATTGCGGGAGTTTTAATGCATGACGGCGTTGTTTTGTTCCTCCATGCAACCCACCAAGGGGAATGAAACACATTCACGCAGTTTAACAGCACCCACTGTGGAAAGAACGAACTACCTTACCCAGGAGGGAACTTACCAATGAAACTACAAAGATGGGATATTAAAGGTCAAGTTCAATCAGCTGTAAATGACGCGCATGGCCAGTGAGCAAGGGCGTGTTGCCCGAAACCGGTATCGCAATCTGTGTTGGGGGAATGAACACGTTGACTCCTGCTCCCTCAATAAATGAAAGGAGAAACTTCTACTTGTGTGGCATCTCGCATTTTGCAACTTGGATTTTGGAATTTGCAAGCGGCGTGCCTAGCCGCTGAGACGCTCTGCCGCGATAATAGCAGACCACGGCTTCGGACCCCTGGGGCCATGTGGAAGTGGCAGTTCCACTATTGCGGGACTTTTAATGCAGGACGGCGTTGTTTTGTTCCTCCATGCAACCCACCAACTGGAATGATATACATGCACGCAGTTTAACAGCACCCACTGTGGAAATAACGAACTACCTTACCCAGAAGGCAACTTACCAATGAAACTACAAAGACGGGATATTAAAGGTCAAGTTCAATCAGCTGTAAACGACGCGCATGGCCAGTGAGCAAGGGCGTGTTGCCCGAAACCGGTATGGCAATCTGTGTTGGGGGAATGAACACGTTGACTCCTGCTCCCTCAATAAATGAAAGGAGAAACTTCTACTTCTGTGGCGTCTCGCATTGGGCAAGTTGGATTTTGGAATTTGCAAGTGGCGTGCCTAGCCGCTGAGACGCTCTGCCGCGATAATAGCGGTCCACGGCTCCGGACCAGTGGGGCCATGTGGAAGTGGCAGTTCCACTATTGCGGGACTTTTAATGCATGACGGCGTTGTTTTGTTCCTCCATGCAACCCACCAAGGGGAATGATATACATGCACGCAGTTTCACAGCACCCACTGTGGAAATAACGAACTACCTTACCCAGAAGGCAACTTACCAATGAAACTACAAAGACGGGATATTAAAGGTCAAGTTCAATCAGCCGTAAACGACACGCATGGCCAGTGAGCAAGGGCATGTTGCCCGAAACCGGTATGGCAATCTGTGTTGGGGGAATGAACACGTTGACTCCTGCTCCCTAAATAAATGAAAGGCGAAACTTCTACTTGTGTGGCGTCTCGCATTGGGCAACTTGGATTTTGCAAGCGGCGTGCCTAGCCGCTGAGACGCTCTGCCGCGATAATAGCGGACCACGACTCCGGACCCCTGGGGCCATGTGGAAGTGGCAGTTCCACTATTGCGGGACTTTTAATGCATGACGGCGTTGTTTTGTTCCTCCATGCAACCCACCAAGGGGAATGATATACATGCACACAGTTTAACAGCACCCACTGTGGAAATAACAAACTACCTTACCCAGAAGGCAACTTACCAATGAAACTAGAAAGACGGGATATTAAAGGTCAAGTTCAATCAGCTGTAAACAACGCGCATGGCCAGTGAGCAAGGGCGTTTTGCCCGAAACCGGTATGGCAAGCTGTGTTGGGGGAATGAACACGTTGACTACTGCTCCCTCAATAAGTGAAAGGAGAAACTTTTACTTGTGTGGCGTCTCGCATTTTGCAACTTGGATTTTGGAATTTGCAAGCGGCATGCCTAGCCGCTGAGACGCTCTGCCGCGATAATAGCGGACCATGGCTCCGGACCTCTGGGGCCATGTGGAAGTGGCAGTTCCACTATTGCGGGAGTTTTAATGCATGACGGCGTTGTTTTGTTCCTCCATGCAACCCACCAAGGGGAATGAAACACATTCACGCAGTTTAACAGCACCCACTGTGGAAATAACGAACTACCTTACCCAGGAGGGAACTTACCAATGAAACTACAAAGATGGGATATTAAAGGTCAAGTTCAATCAGCTGTAAATGACGCGCATGGCCAGTGAGCAAGGGCGTGTTGCCCGAAACCGGTATCGCAATCTGTGTTGGGGGAATGAACATGTTGACTCCTGCTCCCTCAATAAATGAAAGGAGAAACTTCTACTTGTGTGGCATCTCACATTTTGCAACTTGGATTTTGGAATTTGCAAGCGGCGTGCCTAGCCGCTGAGACGCTCTGCCGCGATAATAGCAGACCACGGCTCCGGACCCCTCCGGCCATGTGGAAGTGGCAGTTCCACTATTGCGGGACTTTTAATGCAGGACGGCGTTGTTTTGTTCCTCCATGCAACCCACCAACTGGAATGATATACATGCAAGCAGTTTAACAGCACCCACTGTGGAAATAACGAACTACCTTACCCAGAAGGCAACTTACCAATGAAACTACAAAGACGGGATATTAAAGGTCAAGTTCAATCAGCTGTAAACGACGCGCATGGCCAGTGAGCAAGGGCGTGTTGCCCGAAACCGGTATGGCAATCTGTGTTGGGGGAATGAACACGTTGACTCCTGCTCCCTCAGTAAATGAAAGGAGAAACTTCTACTTCTGTGGCGTCTCGCATTGGGCAAGTTGGATTTTGGAATTTGCAAGTGGCGTGCCTAGCCGCTGAGACGCTCTGCCGCGATAATAGCGGACCAGGGCTCCGGACCAGTGGGGCCATGTGGAAGTGGCAGTTCCACTATTGCGGGACTTTTAATGCATGACGGCGTTGTTTTGTTCCTCCATGCAACCCACCAAGGGGAATGATATACATGCACGCAGTTTCACAGCACCCACTGTGGAAATAACGAACTACCTTACCCAGAAGGCAACTTACCAATGAAACTACAAAGACGGGATATTAAAGGTCAAGTTCAATCAGCTGTAAACGACACGCATGGCCAGTGAGCAAGGGCATGTTGCCCGAAACCGGTATGGCAATCTGTGTTGGGGGAATGAACACGTTGACTCCTGCTCCCTCAATAAATGAAAGGCGAAACTTCTACTTGTGTGGCGATCGCATTGGGCAACTTGGATTTTGCAAGCGGCGTGCCTAGCCGCTGAGACGCTCTGCCGCGATAATAGTGGACCACGACTCCGGACCCCTGGGGCCATGTGGAAGTGGCAGTTCCACTATTGCGGGACTTTTAATGCATGACGGCGTTGTTTTGTTCCTCCATGCAACCCACCAAGGGGAATGATATACATGCACACAGTTTAACAGCACCCACTGTGGAAATAACAAACTACCTTACCCAGAAGGCAACTTACCAATGAAACTACAAAGACGGGATATTAAAGGTCAAGTTCAATCAGCTGTAAACAACGCGCATGGCCAGTGAGCAAGGGCGTTTTGCCCGAAACCGGTATGGCAAGCTGTGTTGGGGGAATGAACACGTTGACTCCTGCTCCCTCAATAAGTGAAAGGAGAAACTTTTACTTGTGTGGCGTCTCGCATTGGGCAACTTGGATTTTGGAATTTGCAAGCGGCGTGCCTAGCCTCTGAGACGCTCTGCCGCGATAATAGCGGAACATGGCTCCGGACCTCTGGGGCCATGTGGAAGTGGCAGTTCCACTATTGCGGGAGTTTTAATGCATGACGGCGTTGTTTTGTTCCTCCATGCAACCCACCAAGGGGAATGAAACACATTCACGCAGTTTAACAGCACCCACTGTGGAAATAACGAACTACCTTACCCAGGAGGGAACTTACCAATGAAACTACAAAGATGGGATATTAAAGGTCAAGTTCAATCAGCTGTAAATGACGCGCATGGCCAGTGAGCAAGGGCGTGTTGCCCGAAACCGGTATCGCAATCTGTGTTGGGGGAATGAACACGTTGACTCCTGCTCCCTCAATAAATGAAAGGAGAAACTTCTACTTGTGTGGCATCTCGCATTTTGCAACTTGGATTTTGGAATTTGCAAGCGGCGTGCCTAGCCGCTGAGACGCTCTGCCGCGATAATAGCAGACCACGGCTCCGGACCCCTGGGGCCATGTGGAAGTGGCAGTTCCACTATTGCGGGACTTTTAATGCAGGACGGCGTTGTTTTGTTCCTCCATGCAACCCACCAACTGGAATGATATACATGCACGCAGTTTAACAGCACCCACTGTGGAAATAACGAACTACCTTACCCAGAAGGCAACTTACCAATGAAACTACAAAGACGGGATATTAAAGGTCAAGTTCAATCAGCTGTAAACGACGCGCATGGCCAGTGAGCAAGGGCGTGTTGCCCGAAACCGGTATGGCAATCTGTGTTGGGGGAATGAACACGTTGACTCCTGCTCCCTCAATCAATGAAAGGAGAAACTTCTACTTGTGTGGCGTCTGGCATTGGGCAACTTGGATTTTGCAAGCGGCGTGCCTAGCCGCTGAGACGCTCTGCCGCGATAATAGCGGAACACGGCTCCGGACCCCTGGGGCCATGTGGAAGTGGCAGTTCCACTATTGCGGGACTTTTAATGCATGACGGCGTTGCTTTGTTCCTCCATGCAACCCACCAAGGGGAATGATATACATGCACGCAGTTTCACAGCACCCACTGTGGAAATAACGAACTACCTTACCCAGAAGGCAACTTACCAATGAAACTACAAAGAAGGGATATTAAAGGTCAAGTTCAATCAGCTGTAAACGACACGCATGGCCAGTGAGAAAGGGCGTGTTGCCCGAAACCGGTATGGCAATCTGTGTTGGGGGAATGAACACGTTCACTCCTGCTCCCTCAATAAATGAAAGGAGAAACTTCTACTTGTGTGGCGTCTGGCATTGGGCAACTTGGATTTTGCAAGCGGCGTGCCTAGCCGCTGAAACGCTCTGCCGCGATAATAGCGGACCACGGCTCCGGACCCCTGGGGCCATGTGGAAGTGGCAGTTCCACTATTGCGGGACTTTTAATGCATGACGGCGTTGCTTTGTTCCTCCATGCAACCCACCAAGGGGAATGATATACATGCACACAGTTTAACAGCACCCACTGTGGAAATAACAGACTACCTTACCCAGAAGGCAACTTACCAATGAAACTACAAAGACGGGATATTAAAGGTCAAGTTCAATCAGCTGTAAACGACGCGCATGGCCAGTGAGCAAGGGCGTGTTGCCCGAAACCGGTATGGCAAGCTGTGTTGGGGGAATGAACACGTTGACTCCTGCTCCCTCAAAAAATGAAAGGAGAAACTTCTACTTCTGTGGCGTCTCGCATTGGGCAAGTTGGATTTTGGAATTTGCAAGTGGCGTGCCTAGCCGCTGAGACGCTCTGCCGCGATAATAGCGGACCACGGCTCCGGACCAGTGGGGCCATGTGGAAGTGGCAGTTCCACTATTGCGGGACTTTTAATGCATGACGGCGTTGTTTTGTTCCTCCATGCAACCCACCAAGGGGAATGATATACATGCACGCAGTTTCACAGCACCCACTGTGGAAATAACAAACTACCTTACCCAGAAGGCAACTTACCAATGAAACTACAAAGACGGGATATTAAAGGTCAAGTTCAATCAGCTGTAAACGACACGCATGGCCAGTGAGCAAGGGCATGTTGCCCGAAACCGGTATGGCAATCTGTGTTGGGGAATGAACACGTTGACTCCTGCTCCCTCAATAAATGAAAGGAGAAACTTCTACTTGTGTGGCGTCTCGCATTGGGCAACTTGGATTTTGGAATTTGCAAGCGGCGTGCCTAGCCTCTGAGACGCTCTGCCGCGATAATAGCGGACCATGGCTCCGGACCTCTGGGGCCATGTGGAAGTGGCAGTTCCACTATTGCGGGAGTTTTAATGCATGACGGCGTTGTTTTGTTCCTCCATGCAACCCACCAAGGGGAATGATATATATGCACGCAGTTTAACAGCACCCACTGTGGAAATAACGAACTACCTTACCCAGAAGGGAACTTACCAATGAAACTACAAAGATGGGATATTAAAGGTCAAGTTCAATCATCTGTAAATGACGCGCATGGCCAGTGAGCAAGGGCGTGTTGCCTGAAACCGGTATGGCAATCTGTGTTGGGGGAATGAACACGTTGACTCGTGCTCCCTCAATAAATGAAAGGAGAAACTTCTACTTGTGTGGCGTCTCGCATTTTGCAACTTGGATTTTGGAATTTGCAAGCGGTGTGCCTAGCCGCTGAGACGCTCTGCCGCGATAATAGCGGACCACGGCTCAGGACCCCTGGGGCCATGTGGAAGTGGCAGTTCCACTATTGCGGGACTTTTAATGCATGACGGCGTTGTTTTGTTCCTCCATGCAACCCACCAACTGGAATGATATACATGCACGCAGTTTAACAGCACCCACTGTGGAAATAACGAACTACCTTACCCAGAAGGCAACTTACCAATGAAACTACAAAGACGGGATATTAAAGGTCAAGTTCAATCAGCTGTAAACGACGCGCATAGCCAGTGAGCAAGGGCGGAATGCCCGAAACCGGTATGGCAATCTGTGTTGGGGGAATGAACACGTTGACTTCTGCTCCCTCAATAAATGAAAGGAGAAACTTCTACTTGTGTGGCGTCTCGCATTGGGCAACTTGGATTTTGGAATTTGCAAACGGCGTGCCTAGCCGCTGAGACGCTCTGCCGCAATAATAGCGGCACGGCTCCGGACCCCTGGGGCCATGTGGAAGTGGCAGTTCCACTATTGCGGGACTTTTAATGCATGACGGCGTTGTTTTGTTCCTCCATGCAACCCACCAAGGGGAATGATATACATGCACGCATAACAGCACCCACTGTGGAAATAACGAACTACCTTACCCAGAAGGCAACTTACCAATGAAACTACAAAGACGGGATATTAAAGGTCAAGTTCAATCAGCTGTAAACGACGCGCATGGCCAGTGAGCAAGGGCGTGTTGCTCGAAACCGGTATCGCAATCTGTGTTGGGGGAATGAACACGTTGACTCCTGCTCCCTCAATAAATGAAAGGAGAAACTTCTACTTGTGTGGCGTCTCGCATTGGGCAACTTGGATTTTGCAAGCGGCGTGCCTAGCCGCTGAGACGCTCTGCCGCGATAATAGCGGACCACGACTCCGGACCCCTGGGGCCATGTGGAAGTGGCAGTTCCACTATTGCGAGACTTTTAATGCATGACGGCGTTGTTTTGTTCCTCCATGCAACCCACCAAGGGGAATGATATACATGCACACAGTTTAACAGCACCCACTGTGTCAATAACGAACTACCTTACCCAGAAGGCAGCTTACCAATGAAACTACAAAGACGGGATATTAAAGGTCAAGTTCAATCAGCTGTAAACAACGCGCATGGCCAGTGAGCAAGGGCGTGTTGCCCGAAATCGGTATGGCAAGCTGTGTTGGGGGAATGAACATATTGACTCCTGCTCCCTCAATAAATGAAAGGAGAAACTTCTACTTGTGTGGCGTCTCGCATTGGGCAACTTGGATTTTGGAATTTGCAAGCGGCGTGCCTAGCCTCTGAGACGCTCTGCCGCGATAATAGCGGACCATGGCTCCGGACCTCTTGGGCCATGTGGATGTGGCAGTTCCACTAATGCGGGAGTTTTAATGCATGACGGCGTTGTTTTGTTCCTCCATGCAACCCACCAAGGGGAATGATATACATGCACGCAGTTTCACAGCACCCACTGTGGAAATAACAAACTACCTTACCCAGAAGGCAACTTACCAATGAAACTACAAAGACGGGATATTAAAGGTCAAGTTCAATCAGCTGTAAACGACGCGCATGGCCAGTGAGCAAGGGCGTGTTGCCCGAAACCGGTATGGCAATCTGTGTTGGGGGAATGCTCCCTCAATATATGAAAGGAGAAACTTCTACTTGTGTGGCGTCTCGCATTGGGCAACTTGGATTTTGCAAGCGGCGTGCGTAGCCGCTAAGACGCTCTGCCGCGATAATAGCGGACCACGACTCCGGACCCCTGGGGCCATGTGGAAGTGGCAGTTCCACTATTGCGGGACTTTTAATGCATGACGGCGTTGTTTTGTTCCTCCATGCAACCCACCAAGGGGAATGATATACATGCACACGGTTTAACAGCACCCACTGTAGAAATAACGAACTACCTTACCCAGAAGGCAACTTACCAATGAAACTACAAAGACGGGATATTAAAGGTCAAGTTCAATCAGCTGTAAACAACGCGCATGGCCAGTGAGAAAGGGCGTGTTGCCCGAAACCGGTATGGCAATCTGTGTTGGGGGAATGAACACGTTCACTCCTGCTCCCTCAATAAATGAAAGGAGAAACTTCTACTTGTGTGGCGTCTGGCATTGGGCAACTTGGATTTTGCAAGCGGCGTGCCTAGCCGCTGGGACGCTCTGCCGCGATAATAGCGGACCACGTCTCCGGACCCCTGTGGCCATGTGGAAGTGGCAGTTCCACTATTGCGGGACTTTTAATGCATGACGGCGTTGCTTTGTTCCTCCATGCAACCCACCAAGGGGAATGATATACATGCACACAGTTTAACAGCAGCCACTGTGGAAATAACAAACTACCTTACCCAGAAGGCAACTTACCAAAGAAACTACAAAGATGGGATATTAAAGGTCAAGTTCAATCAGCTGTAAACGACGCGCATGGCCAGTGAGCAAGGGCGTGTTGCCCGAAACCGGTATGGCAAGCTGTGTTGGGGGAATGAACACGTTGACTCCTGCTCCCTCAATAAATGAAAGGAGAAACTTCTACTTCTGTGGCATCTCGCATTGGGCAAGTTGGATTTTGGAATTTGCAAGTGGCGTGCCTAGCCGCTGAGACGCTCTGCCGCGATAATAGCGGACCACGGCTCCGGACCAGTGGGGCCATGTGGAAGTGGCAGTTCCACTATTGCGGGACTTTTAATGCATGACGGCGTTGTTTTGTTCCTCCATGCAACCCACCAAGGGGAATGATATACATGCACGCAGTTTCACAGCACCCACTGTGGAAATAACGAACTACCTTACCCAGAAGGCAACTTACCAATGAAACTACAAAGACGGGATATTAAAGGTCAAGTTCAATCAGCTGTAAACGACACGCATGGCCAGTGAGCAAGGGCATGTTGCCCGAAACCGGTATGGCAATCTGTGTTGGGGGAATGAACACGTTGACTCCTGCTCCCTCAATAAATGAAAGGCGAAACTTCTACTTGTGTGGCGTCTCGCATTGGGCAACTTGGATTTTGCAAGCGGCGTGCCTAGCCGCTGAGACGCTCTGCCGCGATAATAGCGGACCACGACTCCGGACCCCTGGGGCCAAGTGGAAGTGGCAGTTCCACTATTGCGGGACTTTTAATGCATGACGGCGTTGTTTTGTTCCTCCATGCAACCCACCAAGGGGAATGATATACATGCACACAGTTTAACAGCACCCACTGTGGAAATAACGAACTACCTTACCCAGAAGGCAACTTACCAAAGAAACTACAAAGACGGGATATTAAAGGTCAAGTTCAATCAGCTGTAAACAACGCGCATGGCCAGTGAGAAAGGGCGTGTTGCCCGAAACCGGTATGGCAATCTGTGTTGGGGGAATGAACACGTTCACTCCTGCTCCCTCAATAAATGAAAGGAGAAACTTCTACTTGTGTGGCGTCTGGCATTGGGCAACTTGGATTTTGCAAGCGGCGTGCCTAGCCGCTGAGACGCTCTGCCGCGATAATAGCGGACCACGGCTCCGGACCCCTGGGGCCATGTGGAAGTGGCAGTTCCACTATTGCGTGACTTTTAATGCATGACGGCGTTGCTTTGTTCCTCCATGCAACCCACCAAGGGGAATGATATACATGCACACAGTTTAACAGCACCCACTATGGAAATAACGAACTACCTTACCCAGAAGGCAACTTACCAATGAAACTACAAAGACGGGATATTAAAGGTCAAGTTCAATCAGCTGTAAACGACGCGCATGGCCAGTGAGCAAGGGCGTGTTGCCCGAAACCGGTATGGCAATCTGTGTTGGGGGCATGAACACGTTGACTTCTGCTCCCTCAATAAATGAAAGGAGAAACTTCTACTTGTGTGGCGTCTCGCATTGGGCAACTTGGATTTTGGAATTTGCAAGCGGCGTGCCTAGCCTCTGAGACGCTCTGCCGCGATAATAGCGGACCATGGCTCCGGACCTCTTGGGCCATGTGGAAGTGGCAGTTCCACTAATGCGGGAGTTTTAATGTGTGACGGCGTTGTTTTGTTCCTCCATGCAACCCACCAAGGGGAATGATATACATGCACGCAGTTTCACAGCACCCACTGTGGAAATAACAAACTACCTTACCCAGAAGGCAACTTACCAATGAAACTACAAAGACGGGATATTAAAGGTCAAGTTCAATCAGCTGTAAACATCGCGCATGGCCCTTGAGCAAGGGCGTGTTGCCCGAAACCGGTATGGCAATCTGTGTTGGGGGAATGAACACGTTGACTTCTGCTCCCTCAATAAATGAAAGGAGAAACTTCTACTTGTGTGGCGTCTCGCATTGGGCAACTTGGATTTTAGAATTTGCAAGCGGCGTGCCTAGCCGCTGAGACGCTCTGCCGCAATAATAGCGGACCACGGCTCCGGACCCCTGGGGCCATGTGGAAGTGGCAGTTCCACTATTGCAGGACTTTTAATGCATGACGGCGTTGTTTTGTTCCTCCATGCAACCCACCAAGGGGAATGATATACATGCACGCAGTTTAACAGCACCCACTGTGGAAATAACGAACTACCTTACCCAGAAGGCAACTTACCAATGAAACTACAAAGACGGGATATTAAAGGTCAAGTTCAATCAGCTGTAAACGACGTGCATGGCCAGTGAGCAAGGGCGTGTTGCCCGAAACCGGTATGGCAATCTGTGTTGGGGGAATGAACACGTTGACTCCTGCTCCCTCAATAAATGAAAGGAGAAACTTCTACTTGTGTGGCGTCTCGCATTGGGCAACTTGGATTTTGCAAGCGGCGTGCGTAGCCGCTGAGACGCTCTGCCGCGATAATAGCGGACCACGACTCCGGACCCCTGGGGCCATGTGGAAGTGGCAGTTCCACTATTGCGGGACTTTTAATGCATGACGGCGTTGTTTTGTTCCTCCATGCATCCCACCAAGGGGAATGATATACATGCACACAGTTTAACAGCACCCACTGTGGAAATAACGAACTACCTTACCCAGAAGGCAACTTACCAATGAAACTACAAAGACGGGATATTAAAGGTCAAGTTCAATCAGCTGTAAACAACGCGCATGGCCAGTGAGAAAGGGCGTGTTGCCCGAAACCGGTATGGCAATCTGTGTTGGGGGAATGAACACGTTCACTCCTGCTCCCTCAATAAATGAAAGGAGAAACTTCTACTTGTGTGGCGTCTGGCATTGGGCAACTTGGATTTTACAAGCGGCGTGCCTAGCCGCTGAGACGCTCTGCCGCGATAATAGCGGACCACGGCTCCGGACCCCTGGGGCCATGTGGAAGTGGCAGTTCCACTATTGCGGGACTTTTAATGCATGACGGCGTTGCTTTGTTCCTCCATGCAACCCACCAAGGGGAATGATATACATGCACACAGTTTAACAGCAGCCACTGTGGAAATAACAAACTACCTTACCCAGAAGGCAACTTACCAATGAAACTACAAAGACGGGATATTAAAGGTCAAGTTCAATCAGCTGTAAACGACGCGCATGGCCAGTGAGCAAGGGCGTGTTGCCCGAAACCGGTATGGCAAGCTGTGTTGGGGGAATGAACACGTTGACTCCTGCTCCCTCAATAAATGAAAGGAGAAACTTCTACTTCTGTGGCGTCTCGCATTGGGCAAGTTGGATTTTGGAATTTGCAAGTGGCGTGCCTAGCCGCTGAGACGCTCTGCCGCGATAATAGCGGACCACGGCTCCGGACCAGTGGGGCCATGTGGAAGTGGCAGTTCCACTATTGCGGGACTTTTAATGCATGACGGCGTTGTTTTGTTCCTCCATGCAACCCACCAAGGGGAATGATATACATGCACGCAGTTTCACAGCACCCACTGTGGAAATAACGAACTACCTTACCCAGAAGGCAACTTACCAATGAAACTACAAAGACGGGATATTAAAGGTCAAGTTCAATCAGCTGTAAACGACACGCATGGCCAGTGAGCAAGGGCATGTTGCCCGAAACCGGTATGGCAATCTGTGTTGGGGGAATGAACACGTTGACTCCTGCTCCCTCAGTAAATGAAAGGCGAAACTTCTACTTGTGTGGCGTCTGGCATTGGGCAACTTGGATTTTGCAAGCGGCGTGCCTAGCCGCTGAGACGCTCTGCCGCGATAATAGCGGACCACGGCTCCGGACCCCTGGGGCCATGTGGAAGTGGCAGTTCCACTATGGCGTGACTTTTAATGCATGACGGCGTTGCTTTGTTCCTCCATGCAACCCACCAAGGGGAATGATATACATGCACACAGTTTAACAGCACCCACTGTGGAAATAACGAACTACCTTACCCAGAAGGCAACTTACCAATGAAACTACAAAGACGGGATATTAAAGGGCAAGTTCAATCAGCTGTAAACGACGCGCATGGCCAGTGAGCAAGGGCGTGTTGCCCGAAACCGGTATGGCAATCTGTGTTGGGGGCATGAACACGTTGACTCCTGCTCCCTCAATAAATGAAAGGAGAAACTTCTACTTGTGTGGCGTCTCGCATTGGGCAACTTGGATTTTGGAATTTGCAAGTGGCGTGCCTAGCCGCTGAGACGCTCTGCCGCGATAATAGCGGACCACGGCTCCGGACCAGTGGGGCCATGTGGAAGTGGCAGTTCCACTATTGCGGGACTTTTAATGCATGACGGCGTTGTTTTGTTCCTCCATGCAACCCACCAAGGGGAATGATATACATGCACGCAGTTTCACAGCACCCACTGTGGAAATAACGAACTACCTTACCCAGAAGGCAACTTACCAATGAAACTACAAAGACGGGATATTAAAGGTCAAGTTCAATCAGCTGTAAACGACACGCATGGCCAGTGAGCAAGGGCATGTTGCCCGAAACCGGTATGGCAATCTGTGTTGGGGGAATGAACACGTTGACTCCTGCTCCCTCAATAAATGAAAGGCGAAACTTCTACTTGTGTGGCGTCTCGCATTGGGCAACTTGGATTTTGCAAGCGGCGTGCCTAGCCGCTGAGACGCTCTGCCGCGATAATAGCGGACCACGACTCCGGAACCCTGGGGCCATGTGGAAGTGGCAGTTCCACTATTGCGGGACTTTTAATGCATGACGGCGTTGTTTTGTTCCTCCATGCAACCCACCAAGGGGAATGATATACATGCACACAGTTTAACAGCACCCACTGTGGAAATACCGAACTACCTTACCCAGAAGGCAACTTACCAATGAAACTACAAAGACGGGATATTAAAGGTCAAGTTCAATCAGCTGTAAACAACGCGCATGGCCAGTGAGCAAGGGCGTGTTGCCCGAAACCGGTATGGCAATCTGTGTTGGGGGCATGAACACGTTGACTTCTGCTCCCTCAATAAATGAAAGGAGAAACTTCTACTTGTGTGGCGTCTCGCATTGGGCAACTTGGATTTTGGAATTTGCAAGCGGCGTGCCTTGCCGCTGAGACGCTCTGCCGCAATAATAGCGGACCACGGCTCCGGACCCCTGGGGCCACGTGGAAGTGGCAGTTCCACTATTGCAGGACTTTTAATGCATGACAGCGTTGTTTTGTTCCTCCATGCAACCCACCAAGGGGAATGATATACATGCACGCAGTTTAACAGCACCCACTGTGGAAATAACGAACTACCTTACCCAGAAGGCAACTTACCAATGAAACTACAAAGACGGGATATTAAAGGTCAAGTTCAATCAGCTGTAAACAACGCGCATGGCCAGTGAGAAAGGGCGTGTTGCCCGAAACCGGTATGGCAATCTGTGTTGGGGGAATGAACACGTTCACTCCTGCTCCCTCAATAAATGAAAGGAGAAACTTCTACTTGTGTGGCGTCTGGCATTGGGCAACTTGGATTTTGCAAGCGGCGTGCCTAGCCGCTGAGACGCTCTGCCGCGATAATAGCGGACCACGGCTCCGGACCCCTGGGGCCATGTGGAAGTGGCAGTTCCACTATTGCGTGACTTTTAATGCATGACGGCGTTGATTTGTTCCTCCATGCAACCCACCAAGGGGAATGATATACATGCACACAGTTTAACAGCACCCACTATGGAAATAACGAACTACCTTACCCAGAAGGCAACTTACCAATGAAACTACAAAGACGGGATATTAAAGGTCAAGTTCAATCAGCTGTAAACGACGCGCATGGCCAGTGAGAAAGGGCGTGTTGCCCGAAACCGGTATGGCAATCTGTGTTGGGGGAATGAACACGTTGACTTCTGCTCCCTCAATAAATGAAAGGAGAAACTTCTACTTGTGTGGCGTCTCGCATTGGGCAACTTGGATTTTGGAATTTGCAAGCGGCGTGCCTAGCCGCTGAGACGCTCTGCCGCAATAATAGCGGACCACGGCTCCGGACCCCTGGGGCCATGTGGAAGTGGCAGTTCCACTATTGCAGGACTTTTAATGCATGACGGCGTTGTTTTGTTCCTCCATGCAACCCACCAAGGGGAATGATATACATGCACGCAGTTTAACAGCACCCACTGTGGAAATAACGAACTACCTTACCCAGAAGGCAACTTACCAATGAAACTACAAAGACGGGATATTAAAGGTCAAGTTCAATCAGCTGTAAACGACGTGCATGGCCAGTGAGCAAGGGCGTGTTGCCCGAAACCAGTATGGCAATCTGTGTTGGGGGAATGAACACGTTGACTCCTGCTCCCTCAATAAATGAAAGGAGAAACTTCTACTTGTGTGGCGTCTCGCATTGGGCAACTTGGATTTTGCAAGCGGCGTGCGTAGCCGCTGAGACGCTCTGCCGCGATAATAGCGGACCACGACTCCGGACCCCTGGGGCCATGTGGAAGGGGCAGTTCCACTATTGCGGGACTTTTAATGCATGACGGCGTTGTTTTGTTCCTCCATGCATCCCACCAAGGGGAATGATATACATGCACACAGTTTAACAGCACCCACTGTGGAAATAACGAACTACCTTACCCAGAAGGCAACTTACCAATGAAACTACAAAGACGGGATATTAAAGGTCAAGTTCAATCAGCTGTAAACAACGCGCATGGCCAGTGAGAAAGGGCGTGTTGCCCGAAACCGGTATGGCAATCTGTGTTGGGGGAATGAACACGTTCACTCCTGCTCCCTCAATAAATGAAAGGAGAAACTTCTACTTGTGTGGCGTCTGGCATTGGGCAACTTGGATTTTACAAGCGGCGTGCCTAGCCACTGAGACGCTCTGCCGCGATAATAGCGGACCACGGCTCCGGACCCCTGGGGCCATGTGGAAGTGGCAGTTCCACTATTGCGGGACTTTTAATGCATGACGGCGTTGCTTTGTTCCTCCATGCAACCCACCAAGGGGAATGATATACATGCACACAGTTTAACAGCAGCCACTGTGGAAATAACAAACTACCTTACCCAGAAGGCAACTTACCAATGAAACTACAAAGACGGGATATTAAAGGTCAAGTTCAATCAGCTGTAAACGACGCGCATGGCCAGTGAGCAAGGGCGTGTTGCCCGAAACCGGTATGGCAAGCTGTGTTGGGGGAATGAACACGTTGACTCCTGCTCCCTCAATAAATGAAAGGAGAAACTTCAACTTCTGTGGCGTCTCGCATTGGGCAAGTTGGATTTTGGAATTTGCAAGTGGCGTGCCTAGCCGCTGAGACGCTCTGCCGCGATAATAGCGGACCACGGCTCCGGACCAGTGGGGCCATGTGGAAGTGGCAGTTCCACTATTGCGGGACTTTTAATGCATGACGGCGTTGTTTTGTTCCTCCATGCAACCCACCAAGGGGAATGATATACATGCACGCAGTTTCACAGCACCCACTGTGGAAATAACGAACTACCTTACCCAGAAGGCAACTTACCAATGAAACTACAAAGACGGGATATTAAAGGTCAAGTTCAATCAGCTGTAAACGACACGCATGGCCAGTGAGCAAGGGCATGTTGCCCGAAACCGGTATGGCAATCTGTGTTGGGGGAATGAACACGTTGACTCCTGCTCCCTCAGTAAATGAAAGGCGAAACTTCTACTTGTGTGGCGTCTGGCATTGGGCAACTTGGATTTTGCAAGCGGCGTGCCTAGCCGCTGAGACGCTCTGCCGCGATAATAGCGGACCACGGCTCCGGACCCCTGGGGCCATGTGGAAGTGGCAGTTCCACTATGGCGTGACTTTTAATGCATGACGGCGTTGCTTTGTTCCTCCATGCAACCCACCAAGGGGAATGATATACATGCACACAGTTTAACAGCACCCACTGTGGAAATAACGAACTACCTTACCCAGAAGGCAACTTACCAATGAAACTACAAAGACGGGATATTAAAGGGCAAGTTCAATCAGCTGTAAACGACGCGCATGGCCAGTGAGCAAGGGCGTGTTGCCCGAAACCGGTATGGCAATCTGTGTTGGGGGCATGAACACGTTGACTCCTGCTCCCTCAATAAATGAAAGGAGAAACTTCTACTTCTGTGGCGTCTCGCATTGGGCAAGTTGGATTTTGGAATTTGCAAGTGGCGTGCCTAGCCGCTGAGACGCTCTGCCGCGATAATAGCGGACCACGGCTCCGGACCAGTGGGGCCATGTGGAAGTGGCAGTTCCACTATTGCGGGACTTTTAATGCATGACGGCGTTGTTTTGTTCCTCCATGCAACCTACCAAGGGGAATGATATACATGCACGCAGTTTCACAGCACCCACTGTGGAAATAACGAACTACCTTACCCAGAAGGCAACTTACCAATGAAACTACAAAGACGGGATATTAAAGGTCAAGTTCAATCAGCTGTAAACGACACGCATGGCCAGTGAGCAAGGGCATGTTGCCCGAAACCGGTATGGCAATCTGTGTTGGGGGCATGAACACGTTGACTTCTGCTCCCTCAATAAATGAAAGGAGAAACTTCTACTTGTGTGGCGTCTCGCATTGGGCAACTTGGATTTTGGAATTTGCAAGCGGCGTGCCTTGCCGCTGAGACGCTCTGCCGCAATAATAGCGGACCACGGCTCCGGACCCCTGGGGCCACGTGGAAGTGGCAGTTCCACTATTGCAGGACTTTTAATGCATGACGGCGTTGTTTTGTTCCTCCATGCAACCCACCAAGGGGAATTATATACATGCACGCAGTTTAACAGCACCCACTGTGGAAATAACGAACTACCTTACCCAGAAGGCAACTTACCAATGAAACTACAAAGACGGGATATTAAAGGTCAAGTTCAATCAGCTGTAAACGACGCGCATGGCCAGTGAGCAAGGGCGTGTTGCCCGAAACCGGTATGGCAATCTGTGTTGGGGGAATGAACACGTTCACTCCTGCTCCCTCAATAAATGAAAGGAGAAACTTCTACTTGTGTGGCGTCTCGCATTGGGCAACTTGGATTTTGCAAGCGGCGTGCGTAGCCGCTGAGACGCTCTGCCGCGATAATAGCGGACCACGACTCCGGACCCCTGGGGCCATGTGGAAGTGGCAGTTCCACTATTGCGGGACTTTTAATGCATGACGGCGTTGTTTTGTTCCTCCATGCAACCCACCAAGGGGAATGATATACATGCACACAGTTTAACAGCACCCACTGTGGAAATAACGAACTACCTTACCCAGAAGGCAACTTACCAATGAAACTACAAAGACGGGATATTAAAGGTCAAGTTCAATCAGCTGTAAACAACGCGCATGGCCAGTGAGAAAGGGCGTGTTGCCCGAAACCGGTATGGCAATCTGTGTTGGGGGAATGAACACGTTCTCTCCTGCTCCCTCAATAAATGAAAGGAGAAACTTCTACTTGTGTGGCGTCTGGCATCGGGCAACTTGGATTTTGCAAGCGGCGTGCCTAGCCGCTGAGACGCTCTGCCGCGATAATAGCGGACCACGGCTCCGGACCCCTGGGGCCATGTGGAAGTGGCAGTTCCACTATTGCGTGACTTTTAATGCATGACGGCGTTGCTTTGTTCCTCCATGCAACCCACCCAGGGGAATGATATACATGCACACAGTTTAACAGCACCCACTGTGGAAATAACAAACTACCTTACCCAGAAGGCACCTTACCAATGAAACTACAAAGACGGGATATTAAAGGTCAAGTTCAATCAGCTGTAAACGACGCACATGGCCAGTGAGCAAGGGCGTGTTGCCCGAAACCGGTATGGCAAGCTGTGTTGGGGGAATGAACACGTTGAATCCTGCTCCCTCAATAAATGAAAGGAGAAACTTCTACTTCTGTGGCGTCTCGCATTGGGCAAGTTGGATTTTGGAATTTGCAAGTGGCGTGCCTAGCCGCTGAGACGCTCTGCCGCGATAATAGCGGACCACGGCTCCGGACCCCTGGGGCCATGTGGAAGTGGCAGTTCCACTATTGCGGGACTTTTAATGCATGACGGCGTTGTTTTGTTCCTCCATGCAACCCACCAAGGGGAATGATATACATGCACGCAGTTTCACAGCACCCACTGTGGAAATAACGAACTACCTTACCCAGAAGGCAACTTACCAATGAAACTACAAAGACGGGATATTAATGGTCAAGTTCAATCAGCTGTAAACGACACGCATGGCCAGTGAGCAAGGGCATGTTGCCCGAAACCGGTATGGCAATCTGTGTTGGGGGAATGAACACGTTGACTCCTGCTCCCTCAATAAATGAAAGGCGAAACTTCTACTTGTGTGGCGTCTCGCATTGGGCAACTTGGATTTTGGAATTTGCAAGCGGCGTGCCTAGCCTCTGAGACGCTCTGCCGCGATAATAGCGGACCATGGCTCCGGACCTCTGGGGCCAGGTGGAAGTGGCAGTTCCACTATTGCGGGAGTTTTAATGCATGACGGCGTTGTTTGGTTCCTCCATGCAACCCACCAAGGGGAATGAAACACATTCACGCAGTTTAACAGCACCCACTGTGGAAATAACGAACTACCTTACCCAGGAGGGAACTTACCAATGAAACTACAAAGATGGGATATTAAAGGTCAAGTTCAATCAGCTGTAAACGACGCGCATGGCCAGTGAGCAAGGGCGTGTTGCCCGAAACCGGTATCGCAATCTGTGTTGGGGGAATAAACACGTTGACTCCTGCTCCCTCAATAAATGAAAGGAGAAACTTCTACTTGTGTGGCGTCTCGCATTGGGCAACTTGGATTTTGCAAGCGGCGTGCGTAGCCGCTGAGACGCTCTGCCGCGATAATAGCGGACCACGACTCCGGACCCCTGGGGCCATGTGGAAGTGGCAGTTCCACTATTGCGGGACTTTTAATGCATGACGGCGTTGTTTTGTTCCTCCATGCAACCCACCAAGGGGAATGATATACATGCACACAGTTTAACAGCACCCACTGTGGAAATAACGAACTACCTTACCCAGAAGGCAACTTACCAATGAAACTAGAAAGACGGGATATTAAAGGTCAAGTTCAATCAGCTGTAAACAACGCGCATGGCCAGTGAGAAAGGGCGTGTTGCCCGAAACCGGTATGGCAATCTGTGTTGGGGGAATGAACACGTTCACTCCTGCTCCCTCAATAAATGAAAGGAGAAACTTCTACTTGTGTGGCGTCTGGCATTGGGCAACTTGGATTTTGCAAGCGGCGTGCCTAGCCGCTGAGACGCTCTGCCGCGATAATAGCGGACCACGGCTCCGGACCCCTGGGGCCATGTGGAAGTGGCAGTTCCACTATTGCGGGACTTTTAATGCATGACGGCGTTGCTTTGTTCCCCCATGCAACCCACCAAGGGGAATGATATACATGCACACAGTTTAACAGCAGCCACTGTGGAAATAACAAACTACCTTACCCAGAAGGCAACTTACCAATGAAACTACAAAGACGGGATATTAAAGGTCAAGTTCAATCAGCTGTAAACGACGCGCATGGCCAGTGAGCAAGGGCGTGTTGCCCGAAACCGGTATGGCAAGCTGTGTTGGGGGAATGAACACGTTGACTCCTGCTCCCTCAATAAATGAAAGGAGAAACTTCTACTTCTGTGGCGTCTCGCATTGGGCAAGTTGGATTTTGGAATTTGCAAGTGGCGTGCCTAGCCGCTGAGACGCTCTGCTGCGATAATAGCGGACCACGGCTCCGGACCAGTGGGGCCATGTGGAAGTGGCAGTTCCACTATTGCGGGACTTTTAATGCATGACGGCGTTGTTTTGTTCCTCCATGCAACCCACCAAGGGGAATGATATACATGCACGCAGTTTCACAGCACCCACTGTGGAAATAACAAACTACCTTACCCAGAAGGCAACTTACCAATGAAACTACAAAGACGGGATATTAAAGGTCAAGTTCAATCAGCTGTAAACGACACGCATGGCCAGTGAGCAAGGGCACGTTGCCCGAAACCGGTATGGCAATCTGTGTTGGGGGAATGAACACGTTGACTCCTGCTCCCTCAATAAATGAAAGGCGAAACTTCTACTTGTGTGGCGTCTCGCATTGGGCAACTTGGATTTTGCAAGCGGCGTGCTGAGACGCTCTGCCGCGATAATAGCGGACCACGACTCCGGACCCCTGGGGCCAAGTGGAAGTGGCAGTTCCACTATTGCGGGACTTTTAATGCATGACGGCGTTGTTTTGTTCCTCCATGCAACCCACCAAGGGGAATGATATACATGCACACAGTTTAACAGCACCCACTGTGGAAATAACGAACTACCTTACCCAGAAGGCAACTTACCAAAGAAACTACAAAGACGGGATATTAAAGGTCAAGTTCAATCAGCTGTAAACAACGCGCATGGCCAGTGAGAAAGGGCGTGTTGCCCGAAACCGGTATGGCAATCTGTGTTGGGGGAATGAACACGTTCACTCCTGCTCCCTCAATAAATGAAAGGAGAAACTTCTACTTGTGTGGCGTCTGGCATTGTGCAACTTGGATTTTGCAAGCGGCGTGCCTAGCCGCTGAGACGCTCTGCCGCGATAATAGTGGACCACGGCTCCGGACCCCTGGGGCCATGTGGAAGTGGCAGTTCCACTATTGCGTGACTTTTAATGCATGACGGCGTTGCTTTGTTCCTCCATGCAACCCACCAAGGGGAATGATATACATGCACACAGTTTAACAGCACTCACTGTGGAAATAACGAACTACCTTACCCAGAAGGCAACTTACCAATGAAACTACAAAGACGGGATATTAAAGGTCAAGTTCAATCAGCTGTAAACGACGCGCATGGCCAGTGAGCAAGGGCGTGTTGCCCGAAACCGGTATGGCAATCTGTGTTGGGGGCATGAACATGTTGACTTCTGCTCCCTCAATAAATGAAAGGAGAAACTTCTACTTGTGTGGCGTCTCGCATTGGGCAACTTGGATTTTGGAATTTGCAAGCGGCGTGCCTAGCCTCTGAGACGCTCTGCCGCGATAATAGCGGACCATGGCTCCGGACCTCTTGGGCAATGTGGAAGTGGCAGTTCCACTAATGCGGGAGTTTTAATGCATGACGGCGTTGTTTTGTTCCTCCATGCAACCCACCAAGGGGAATGATATACATGCACGCAGTTTCACAGCACCCACTGTGGAAATAACAAACTACCTTACCCAGAAGGCAACTTACCAATGAAACTACAAAGACGGGATATTAAAGGTCAAGTTCAATCAGCTGTAAACGACGCGCATGGCCAGTGAGCAAGGGCGTGTTGCCCGAAACCGGTATGGCAATCTGTGTTGGGGGAATGAACACGTTGACTTCTGCTCCCTCAATAAATGAAAGGAGAAACTTCTACATGTGTGGCGTCTCGCATTGGGCAACTTGGATTTTGGAATTTGCAAGCGGCGTGCCTAGCCGCTGAGACGCTCTGCCGCAATAATAGCGGACCACGGCTCCGGACCCCTGGGGCCATGTGGAAGTGGCAGTTCCACTATTGCAGGACTTTTAATGCATGACGGCGTTGTTTTGTTCCTCCATGCAACCCACCAAGGGGAATGATATACATGCACGCAGTTTAACAGCACCCACTGTGGAAATAACGAACTACCTTACCCAGAAGGCAACTTACCAATGAAACTACAAAGACGGGATATTAAAGGTCAAGTTCAATCAGCTGTAAACGACGCGCAAGGCCAGTGAGCAAGGGCGTGTTGCCCGAAACCGGTATGGCAATCTGTGTTGGGGGAATGAACACGTTGACTCCTGCTCCCTCAATAAATGAAAGGAGAAACTTCTACTTGTGTGGCGTCTCGCATTGGGCAACTTGGATTTTGCAAGCGGCGTGCGTAGCCGCTGAGACGCTCTGCCGCGATAATAGCGGACCACGACTCCGGACCCCTGGGGCCATGTGGAAGTGGCAGTTCCACTATTGCGGGACTTTTAATGCATGACGGCGTTGTTTTGTTCCTCCATGCAACCCACCAAGGGGAATGATATACATGCACACAGTTTAACAGCACCCACTGTGGAAATAACGAACTACCTTACCCAGAAGGCAACTTACCAATGAAACTACAAATACGGGATATTAAAGGTCAAGTTCAATCAGCTGTAAACAACGCGCATGGCCAGTGAGAAAGGGCGTGTTGCCCGAAACCGGTATGGCAATCTGTGTTGGGGGAATGAACACGTTCACTCCTGCTCCCTCAATAAATGAAAGGAGAAACTTCTACTTGTGTGGCGTCTGGCATTGGGCAACTTGGATTTTGCAAGCGGCATGCCTAGCCGCTGAGACGCTCTGCCGCGATAATAGCGGACCACGGCTCCGGACCCCTGGGGCCATGTGGAAGTGGCAGTTCCACTATTGCGGGACTTTTAATGCATGACGGCGTTGCTTTGTTCCTCCATGCAACCCACCAAGGGGAATGATATACATGCACACAGTTTAACAGCAGCCACTGTGGAAATAACAAACTACCTTACCCAGAAGGCAACTTACCAATGAAACTACAAAGACGGGATATTAAAGGTCAAGTTTAATCAGCTGTAAACGACGCGCATGGCCAGTGAGCAAGGGCGTGTTGCCCGAAACCGGTATGGCAAGCTGTGTTGGGGGAATGAACACGTTGACTCCTGCTCCCTCAATAAATGAAAGGAGAAACTTCTACTTCTGTGGCGTCTCGCATTGGGCAAGTTGGATTTTGGAATTTGCAAGTGGCGTGCCTAGCCGCTGAGACGCTCTGCCGCGATAATAGCGGACCACGGCTCCGGACCAGTGGGGCCATGTGGAAGTGGCAGTTCCACTATTGCGGGACTTTTAATGCATGACGGCGTTGTTTTGTTCCTCCATGCAACCCACCAAGGGGAATGATATACATGCACACAGTTTAACAGCACCCACTGTGGAAATAACGAACTACCTTACCCAGAAGGCAACTTACCAAAGAAACTACAAAGACGGGATATTAAAGGTCAAGTTCAATCAGCTGTAAACAACGCGCATGGCCAGTGAGAAAGGGCGTGCTGCCCGAAACCGGTATGGCAATCTGTGTTGGGGGAATGAACACGTTCACTCCTGCTCCCTCAATAAATGAAAGGAGAAACTTCTACTTGTGTGGCGTCTGGCATTGGGCAACTTGGATTTTGCAAGCGGCGTGCCTAGCCGCTGAGACGCTCTGCCGCGATAATAGCGGACCACGGCTCCGGACCCCTGGGGCCATGTGGAAGTGGCAGTTCCACTATTGCGTGACTTTTAATGCATGACGGCGTTGCTTTGTTCCTCCATGCAACCCACCAAGGGGAATGATATACATGCACACAGTTTAACAGCACCCACTGTGGAAATAACGAACTACCTTACCCAGAAGGCAACTTACCAATGAAATTACAAAGACGGGATATTAAAGGTCAAGTTCAATCAGCTGTAAACGACGCGCATGGCCAGTGAGCAAGGGCGTGTTGCCCGAAACCGGTATGGCAATCTGTGTTGGGGGCATGAACACGTTGACTTCTGCTCCCTCAATAAATGAAAGGAGAAACTTCTACTTGTGTGGCGTCTCGCATTGGGCAACTTGGATTTTGGAATTTGCAAGCGGCGTGCGTAGCCGCTGAGACGCTCTGCCGCAATAATAGCGGACCACGGCTCCGGACCCCTGGGGCCATGTGGAAGTGGCAGTTCCACTATTGCAGGACTTTTAATGCATGACGGCGTTGTTTTGTTCCTCCATGCAACCCACCAAGGGGAATGATATACATGCACACAGTTTAACAGCACCCACTGTGGAAATAACAAACTACCTTACCCAGAAGGCACCTTACCAATGAAACTACAAAGACGGGATATTAAAGGTCAAGTTCAATCAGCTGTAAATGACGCACATGGCCAGTGAGCAAGGGCGTGTTGCCCGAAACCGGTATGGCAAGCTGTGTTAGGGGAATGAACACGTTGACTCCTGCTCCCTCAATAAATGAAAGGAGAAACTTCTACTTCTGTGGCGTCTCGCATTGGGCAAGTTGGATTTTGGAATTTGCAAGTGGCGTGCCTAGCCGCTGAGACGCTCTGCCGCGATAATAGCGGACCACGGCTCCGGACCAGTGGGGCCATGTGGAAGTGGCAGTTCCACTATTGCGGGACTTTTAATGCATGACGGCGTTGTTTTGTTCCTCCATGCGACCCACCAAGGGGAATGATATACATGCACGCAGTTTCACAGCACCCACTGTGGAAATAACGAACTACCTTACCCAGAAGGCAACTTACCAATGAAACTACAAAGACGGGATATTAATGGTCAAGTTCAATCAGCTGTAAACGACACGCATGGCCAGTGAGCAAGGGCATGTTGCCCGAAACCGGTATGGCAATCTGTGTTGGGGGAATGAACACGTTGACTCCTGCTCCCTCAATAAATGAAAGGCGAAACTTCTACTTGTGTGGCGTCTCGCATTGGGCAACTTGGATTTTGGAATTTGCAAGCGGCGTGCCTAGCCTCTGAGACGCTCTGCCGCGATAATAGCGGACCATGGCTCCGGACCTCTGGGGCCAGGTGGAAGTGGCAGTTCCACTATTGCGGGAGTTTTAATGCATGACGGCGTTGTTTGGTTCCTCCATGCAACCCACCAAGGGGAATGAAACACATTCACGCAGTTTAACAGCACCCACTGTGGAAATAACGAACTACCTTACCCAGGAGGGAACTTACCAATGAAACTACAAAGATGGGATATTAAAGGTCAAGTTCAATCAGCTGTAAACGACGCGCATGGCCAGTGAGCAAGGGCGTGTTGCCCGAAACCGGTATCGCAATCTGTGTTGGGGGAATGAACACGTTGACTCCTGCTCCCTCAATAAATGAAAGGAGAAACTTCTACTTGTGTGGCGTCTCGCATTGGGCAACTTGGATTTTGCAAGCGGCGTGCGTAGCCGCTGAGACGCTCTGCCGCGATAATAGCGGACCACGACTCCGGACCCCTGGGGCCATGTGGAAGTGGCAGTTCCACTATTGCGGGACTTTTAATGCATGACGGCGTTGTTTTGTTCCTCCATGCAACCCACCAAGGGGAATGATATACATGCACACAGTTTAACAGCACCCACTGTGGAAATAACGAACTACCTTACCCAGAAGGCAACTTACCAATGAAACTAGAAAGACGGGATATTAAAGGTCAAGTTCAATCAGCTGTAAACAACGCGCATGGCCAGTGAGAAAGGGCGTGTTGCCCGAAACCGGTATGGCAATCTGTGTTGGGGGAATGAACACGTTCACTCCTGCTCCCTCAATAAATGAAAGGAGAAACTTCTACTTGTGTGGCGTCTGGCATTGGGCAACTTGGATTTTGCAAGCGGCGTGCCTAGCCGCTGAGACGCTCTGCCGCGATAATAGCGGACCACGGCTCCGGACCCCTGGGGCCATGTGGAAGTGGCAGTTCCACTATTGCGGGACTTTTAATGCATGACGGCGTTGCTTTGTTCCCCCATGCAACCCACCAAGGGGAATGATATACATGCACACAGTTTAACAGCAGCCACTGTGGAAATAACAAACTACCTTACCCAGAAGGCAACTTACCAATGAAACTACAAAGACGGGATATTAAAGGTCAAGTTCAATCAGCTGTAAACGAAGCGCATGGCCAGTGAGCAAGGGCGTGTTGCCCGAAACCGGTATGGCAAGCTGTGTTGGGGGAATGAACACGTTGACTCCTGCTCCCTCAATAAATGAAAGGAGAAACTTCTACTTCTGTGGCGTCTCGCATTGGGCAAGTTGGATTTTGGAATTTGCAAGTGGCGTGCCTAGCCGCTGAGACGCTCTGCTGCGATAATAGCGGACCACGGCTCCGGACCAGTGGGGCCATGTGGAAGTGGCAGTTCCACTATTGCGGGACTTTTAATGCATGACGGCGTTGTTTTGTTCCTCCATGCAACCCACCAAGGGGAATGATATACATGCACGCAGTTTCACTGCACCCACTGTGGAAATAACAAACTACCTTACCCAGAAGGCAACTTACCAATGAAAC
This sequence comes from Triturus cristatus, assembly GCF_964204655.1. Taxonomy (NCBI): domain Eukaryota; kingdom Metazoa; phylum Chordata; class Amphibia; order Caudata; family Salamandridae; genus Triturus; species Triturus cristatus. The sequence goes on from NC_140579.1 coordinate 197,229,940, forward strand.
TACAAAGACGGGATATTAAAGGTCAAGTTCAATCAGCTGTAAACGACGCGCATGGCCAGTGAGCAAGGGCGTGTTGCCCGAAACCGGTATGGCAATCTGTGTTGGGGGAATGAACACGTTGACTTCTGCTCCCTCAATAAATGAAAGGAGAAACTTCTACATGTGTGGCGTCTCGCATTGGGCAACTTGGATTTTGGAATTTGCAAGCGGCGTGCCTAGCCGCTGAGACGCTCTGCCGCAATAATAGCGGACCACGGCTCCTGACCCCTGGGGCCATGTGGAAGTGGCAGTTCCACTATTGCAGGACTTTTAATGCATGACGGCGTTGTTTTGTTCCTCCATGCAACCCACCAAGGGGAATGATATACATGCACGCAGTTTAACAGCACCCACTGTGGAAATAACGAACTACCTTACCCAGAAGGCAACTTACCAATGAAACTACAAAGACGGGATATTAAAGGTCAAGTTCAATCAGCTGTAAACAACGCGCATGGCCAGTGAGAAAGGGCGTGTTGCCCGAAACCGGTATGGCAATCTGTGTTGGGGGAATGAACACGTTCACTCCTGCTCCCTCAATAAATGAAAGGAGAAACTTCTACTTGTGTGGCGTCTGGCATTGGGCAACTTGGATTTTGCAAGCGGCATGCCTAGCCGCTGAGACGCTCTGCCGCGATAATAGCGGACCACGGCTCCGGACCCCTGGGGCCATGTGGAAGTGGCAGTTCCACTATTGCGGGACTTTTAATGCATGACGGCGTTGCTTTGTTCCTCCATGCAACCCACCAAGGGGAATGATATACATGCACACAGTTTAACAGCAGCCACTGTGGAAATAACAAACTACCTTACCCAGAAGGCAACTTACCAATGAAACTACAAAGACGGGATATTAAAGGTCAAGTTTAATCAGCTGTAAACGACGCGCATGGCCAGTGAGCAAGGGCGTGTTGCCCGAAACCGGTATGGCAAGCTGTGTTGGGGGAATGAACACGTTGACTCCTGCTCCCTCAATAAATGAAAGGAGAAACTTCTACTTCTGTGGCGTCTCGCATTGGGCAAGTTGGATTTTGGAATTTGCAAGTGGCGTGCCTAGCCGCTGAGACGCTCTGCCGCGATAATAGCGGACCACGGCTCCGGACCAGTGGGGCCATGTGGAAGTGGCAGTTCCACTATTGCGGGACTTTTAATGCATGACGGCGTTGTTTGTTCCTCCATGCAACCCACCAAGGGGAATGATATACATGCACGCAGTTTCACAGCACCCACTGTGGAAATAACGAACTACCTTACCCAGAAGGCAACTTACCAATGAAACTACAAAGACGGGATATTAAAGGTCAAGTTCAATCAGCTGTAAACGACACGCATGGCCAGTGAGCAAGGGCATGTTGCCCGAAACCGGTATGGCAATCTGTGTTGGGGGAATGAACACCTTGACTCCTGCTCCCTCAATAAATGAAAGGCGAAACTTCTACTTGTGTGGCGTCTCGCATTGGGCAACTTGGATTTTGCAAGCGGCATGCCTAGCCGCTGAGACGCTCTGCCGCGATAATAGCGGACCACGACTCCGGACCCCTGGGGCCATGTGGAAGTGGCAGTTCCACTATTGCGGGACTTTTAATGCATGACGGCGTTGTTTTGTTCCTCCATGCAACCCACCAAGGGGAATGATATACATGCACGCAGTTTAACAGCACCCACTGTGGAAATAACAAACTACCTTACCCAGAAGGCAACTTACCAATGAAACTACAAAGACGGGATATTAAAGGTCAAGTTCAATCAGCTGTAAACGACGCGCATGGCCAGTGAGCAAGGGCATGTTGCCCGAAACCGGTATGGCAATCTGTGTTGGGGGAATGAACACGTTCACTCCTGCTCCCTCAATAAATGAAAGGAGAAACTTCTACTTGTGTGGCGTCTGGCATTGGGCAACTTGGATTTTGCAAGCGGCATGCCTAGCCGCTGAGACGCTCTGCCGCGATAATAGCGGACCACGGCTCCGGACCCCTGGGGCCATGTGGAAGTGGCAGTTCCACTATTGCGGGACTTTTAATGCATGACGGCGTTGTTTTGTTCCTCCATGCAACCCACCCAGGGGAATGATATACATGCACACAGTTTAACAGCACCCACTGTGGAAATAACGAACTACCTTACCCAGAAGGCAACTTACCAATGAAACTACAAAGACGGGATATTAAAGGTCAAGTTCAATCAGCTGTAAACAACGCGCATGGCCAGTGAGAAAGGGCGTGTTGCCCGAAACCGGTATGGCAATCTGTGTTGGGGGAATGAACACGTTCACTCCTGCTCCCTCAATAAATGAAAGGAGAAACTTCTACTTGTGTGGCGTCTGGCATTGGGCAACTTGAATTTTGCAAGCGGCGTGCCTAGCCGCTGAGACGCTCTGCCGCGATAATAGCGGACCACGGCTCCGGACCCCTGGGGCCATGTGGAAGTGGCAGTTCCACTATTGCGGGACTTTTAATGCATGACGGCGTTGCTTTGTTCCTCCATGCAACCCACCAAGGGGAATGATATACATGCACACAGTTTAACAGCACCCACTGTGGAAATAACAAACTACCTTACCCAGAAGGCAACTTACCAATGAAACTACAAAGACGGGATATTAAAGGTCAAGTTCAATCAGCTGTAAACGACGCGCATGGCCAGTGAGCAAGGGCGTGTTGCCCGAAACCGGTATGGCAAGCTGTGTTGGGGGAATGAACACGTTGACTCCTGCTCCCTCAATAAATGAAAGGAGAAACTTCTACTTCTGTGGCGTCTCGCATTGGGCAAGTTGGAATTTGGAATTTGCAAGTGGCGTGCCTAGCCGCTGAGACGCTCTGCCGCGATAATAGCGGACCACGGCTCCGGACCAGTGGGGCCATGTGGAAGTGGCAGTTCCACTATTGCGGGACTTTTAATGCATGACGGCGTTGTTTTGTTCCTCCATGCAACCCACCAAGGGGAATGATATACATGCACGCAGTTTCACAGCACCCACTGTGGAAATAACAAACTACCTTACCCAGAAGGCAACTTAACAATGAAACTACAAAGACGGGATATTAAAGGTCAAGTTCAATCAGCTGTAAACGACACGCATGGCCAGTGAGCAAGGGCATGTTGCCCGAAACCGGTATGGCAATCTGTGTTGGGGGAATGAACACGTTGACTCCTGCTCCCTCAATAAATGAAAGGTGAAACTTCTACTTGTGTGGCGTCTCGCATTGGGCAACTTGGATTTTGCAAGCGGCGTGTCTAGCAGCTGAGACGCTCTGCCGCGATAGTAGCGGACCACGACTCCGGACCCCTGGGGCCATGTGGAAGTGGCAGTTCCACTATTGCGGGACTTTTAATGCATGACGGCTTTGTTTTGTTCCTCCATGCAACCCACCAAGGGGAATGATATACATGGACACAGTTTAACAGCACCCACTGTGGAAATAACAAACTACCTTACCCAGAAGGCAACTTACCAATGAAACTACAAAGACGGGATATTAAAGGTCAAGTTCAATCAGCTGTAAACAACGCGCATGGCCAGTGAGCAAGGGCGTTTTGCCCGAAACCGGTATGGCAAGCTGTGTTGGGGGAATGAACACGTTGACTCCTGCTCCCTCAATAAGTGAAAGGAGAAACTTTTACTTGTGTGGCGTCTCGCATTGGGCAACTTGGATTTTGGAATTTGCAAGCGGCGTGCCTAGCCTCTGAGATGCTCTGCCGCGATAATAGCGGACCATGGCTCCGGACCTCTGGGGCCAGGTGGAAGTGGCAGTTCCACTATTGCGGGAGTTTTAATGCATGACGGCGTTGTTTTGTTCCTCCATGCAACCCACCAAGGGGAATGAAACACATTCACGCAGTTTAACAGCACCCACTGTGGAAATAACGAACTACCTTACCCAGGAGGGAACTTACCAATGAAACTACAAAGATGGGATATTAAAGGTCAAGTTCAATCAGCTGTAAACGACGCGCATGGCCAGTGAGCAAGGGCGTGTTGCCCGAAACCGGTATCGCAATCTGTGTTGGGGGAATGAACACGTTGACTCCTGCTCCCTCAATAAATGAAAGGAAAACTTCTACTTGTGTGGCGTCTCGCATTTTGCAACTTGGATTTTGGAATTTGCAAGCGGCGTGCCTAGCCGCTGAGACGCTCTGCCGCGATAATAGCAGACCACGGCTCCGGACCCCTGGGGCCATGTGGAAGTGGCAGTTCCACTATTGCGGGACTTTTAATGCAGGACGGCGTTGTTTTGTTCCTCCATGCAACCCACCAACTGGAATGATATACATGCACGCAGTTTAACAGCACCCACTGTGGAAATAACGAACTACCTTACCCAGAAGGCAACTTACCAATGAAACTACAAAGACGGGATATTAAAGGTCAAGTTCAATCAGCTGTAAACGACGCGCATGGCCAGTGAGCAAGTGCGTGTTGCCCGAAACCGGTATGGCAATCTGTGTTGGGGGCATGAACACGTTGACTTCTGCTCCCTCAATAAATGAAAGGAGAAACTTCTACTTGTGTGGCGTCTCGCATTGGGCAACTTGGATTTTGGAATTTGCAAGCGGCGTGCCTAGCCGCTGAGACGCTCTGCCGCAATAATAGCGGACCACGGCTCCGGACCCCTGGGGCCATGTGGAAGTGGCAGTTCCACTATTGCAGGACTTTTAATGCATGACGGCGTTGTTTTGTTCCTCCGTGCAACCCACCAAGGGGAATGATATACATGCACGCAGTTTAACAGCACCCACTGTGGAAATATGAATTACCTTACCCAGAAGGCAACTTACCAATGAAACTACAAAGACGGGATATTAAAGGTCAAGGTCAATCAGCTGTAAACGACGCGCATGGCCAGTGAGCAAGGGCATGTTGCCCGAAACCGGTATGGCAATCTGTGTTGGGGGAATGAACACGTTGACTCCTGCTCCCTCAATAAATGAAAGGAGAAACTTCTACTTGTGTGGCGTCTCGCATTGGGCAACTTGGATTTTGCAAGCGGCGTGCGTAGCCGCTGAGACGCTCTGCCGCGATAATAGCGGACCACGACTCCGGACCCCTGGGGCCATGTGGAAGTGGCAGTTCCACTATTGCGGGACTTTTAATGCATGACGGCGTTGTTTTGTTCCTCCATGCAACCCACCCAGGGGAATGATATACATGCACACAGTTTAACAGCACCCACTGTGGAAATAACGAACTACCTTACCCAGAAGGCAACTTACCAATGAAACTACAAAGACGGGATATTAAAGGTCAAGTTCAATCAGCTGTAAACGACGCGCATGGCCAGTGAGCAAGGGCGTGTTGCCCGAAACCGGTATGGCAAGCTGTGTTGGGGGAATGAACACGTTGACTCCTGCTCCCTCAATAAATGAAAGGAGAAACTTCTACATCTGTGGCGTCTCGCATTGGGCAAGTTGGAATTTGGAATTTGCAAGTGGCGTGCCTAGCCGCTGAGACGCTCTGCCGCGATAATAGCGGACCACGGCTCCGGACCAGTGGGGCCATGTGGAAGTGGCAGTTCCACTATTGCGGGACTTTTAATGCATGACGGCGTTGTTTTGTTCCTCCATGCAACCCACCAAGGGGAATGATATACATGCACGCAGTTTCACAGCACCCACTGTGGAAATAACAAACTACCTTACCCAGAAGGCAACTTAACAATGAAACTACAAAGACGGGATATTAAAGGTCAAGTTCAATCAGCTGTAAACGACACGCATGGCCAGTGAGCAAGGGCATGTTGCCCGAAACCGGTATGGCAATCTGTGTTGGGGGAATGAACACGTTGACTCCTGCTCCCTCAATAAATGAAAGGCGAAACTTCTACTTGTGTGGCGTCTCGCATTGGGCAACTTGGATTTTGCAAGCGGCGTGCCTAGCCGCTGAGACGCTCTGCCGCGATAGTAGCGGACCACGACTCCAGACCCCTGGGGCCATGTGGAAGTGGCAGTTCCACTATTGCGGGACTTTTAATGCATGACGGCTTTGTTTTGTTCCTCCATGCAACCCACCAAGGGGAATGATATACATGGACACAGTTTAACAGCACCCACTTTGGAAATAACAAACTACCTTACCCAGAAGGCAACTTACCAATGAAACTACAAAGACGGGATATTAAAGGTCAAGTTCAATCAGCTGTAAACAACGCGCATGGCCAGTGAGCATGGGCGTTTTGCCCGAAACCGGTATGGCAAGCTGTGTTGGGGGAATGAACACGTTGACTCCTGCTCCCTCAATAAGTGAAAGGAGAAACTTTTACTTGTGTGGCGTCTCGCATTGGGCAACTTGGATTTTGGAATTTGCAAGCGGCGTGCCTAGCCTCTGAGATGCTCTGCCGCGATGATAGCGGACCATGGCTCCGGACCTCTGGGGCCAGGTGGAAGTGGCAGTTCCACTATTGCGGGAGTTTTAATGCATGACGGCGTTGTTTTGTTCCTCCATGCAACCCACCAAGGGGAATGAAACACATTCACGCAGTTTAACAGCACCCACTGTGGAAATAACGAACTACCTTACCCAGGAGGGAACTTACCAATGAAACTACAAAGATGGGATATTAAAGGTCAAGTTCAATCAGCTGTAAACGACGCGCATGGCCAGTGAGCAAGGGCGTGTTGCCCGAAACCGGTATCGCAATCTGTGTTGGGGGAATGAACACGTTGACTCCTGCTCCCTCAATAAATGAAAGGAGAAACTTCTACTTGTGTGGCGTCTCGCATTTTGCAACTTGGATTTTGGAATTTGCAAGCGGCGTGCCTAGCCGCTGAGACGCTCTGCCGCGATAATAGCAGACCACGGCTCCGGACCCCTGGGGCCATGTGGAAGTGGCAGTTCCACTATTGCGGGACTTTTAATGCAGGACGGCGTTGTTTTGTTCCTCCATGCAACCCACCAACTGGAATGACATACATGCACGCAGTTTAACAGCACCCACTGTGGAAATAACGAACTACCTTACCCAGAAGGCAACTTACCAATGAAACTACAAAGACGGGATATTAAAGGTCAAGTTCAATCAGCTGTAAACGACGCGCATGGCCAGTGAGCAAGTGCGTGTGTCCCGAAACCGGTATGGCAATCTGTGTTGGGGGCATGAACACGTTGACTTCTGCTCCCTCAATAAATGAAAGGAGAAACTTCTACTTGTGTGGCGTCTCGCATTGGGCAACTTGGATTTTGGAATTTGCAAGCGGCGTGCCTAGCCGCTGAGACGCTCTGCCGCAATAATAGCGGACCACGGCTCCGGACCCCTGGGGCCATGTGGAAGTGGCAGTTCCACTATTGCAGGACTTTTAATGCATGACGCCGTTGTTTTGGTCCTCCGTGCAACCCACCAAGGGGAATGATATACATGCACGCAGTTTAACAGCACCCACTGTGGAAATAATGAACTACCTTACCCAGAAGGCAACTTACCAATGAAACTACAAAGACGGGATATTAAAGGTCAAGTTCAATCAGCTGTAAACGACGCGCATGGCCAGTGAGCAAGGGCATGTTGCCCGAAACCGGTATGGCAATCTGTGTTGGGGGAATGAACACGTTGACTCCTGCTCCCTCAATAAATGAAAGGAGAAACTTCTACTTGTGTGGCGTCTCGCATTGGGCAACTTGGATTTTGCAAGCGGCGTTCGTAGCCGCTGAGACGCTCTGCCGCGATAATAGCGGACCACGACTCCGGACCCCTGGGGCCATGTGGAAGTGGCAGTTCCACTATTGCGGGACTTTTAATGCATGACGGCGTTGTTTTGTTCCTCCATGCAACCCACCCAGGGGAATGATATACATGCACACAGTTTAACAGCACCCACTGTGGAAATAACGAACTACCTTACCCAGAAGGCAACTTACCAATGAAACTACAAAGACGGGATATTAAAGGTCAAGTTCAATCAGCTGTAAACAACGCGCATGGCCAGTGAGAAAGGGCGTGTTGCCCGAAACCGGTATGGCAATCTGTGTTGGGGGAATGAACACGTTCACTCCTGCTCCCTCAATAAATGAAAGGAGAAACTTCTACTTGTGTGGCGTCTGGCATTGGGCAACTTGGATTTTGCAAGCGGCCTGCCTAGCCGCTGAGACGTTCTGCCGCGATAATAGCGGACCACGGCTCCGGACCCCTGGGGCCATGTGGAAGTGGCAGTTCCACTATTGCGGGACTTTTAATGCATGACGGCGTTGCTTTGTTCCTCCATGCAACCCACCAAGGGGAATGATATACATGCACACAGTTTAACAGCACCCACTGTGGAAATAACAAACTACCTTACCCAGAAGGCAACTTACCAATGAAACTACAAAGACGGGATATTAAAGGTCAAGTTCAATCAGCTGTAAACGACGCGCATGGCCAGTGAGCAAGGGCGTGTTGCCCGAAACCGGTATGGCAAGCTGTGTTGGGGGAATGAACACGTTGACTCCTGCTCCCTCAATAAATGAAAGGAGAAACTTCTACTTCTGTGGCGTCTCGCATTGGGCAAGTTGGAATTTGGAATTTGCAAGTGGCGTGCCTAGCCGCTGAGACGCTCTGCCGCGATAATAGCGGACCACGGCTCCGGACCAGTGGGGCCATGTGGAAGTGGCAGTTCCACTATTGCGGGACTTTTAATGCATGACGGCGTTGTTTTGTTCCTCCATGCAACCCACCAAGGGGAATGATATACATGCACGCAGTTTCACAGCACCCACTGTGGAAATAACAAACTACCTTACCCAGAAGGCAACTTACCAATGAAACTACAAAGACGGGATATTAAAGGTCAAGTTCAATCAGCTGTAAACGACGCGCATGGCCAGTGAGCAAGTGCGTGTGTCCCGAAACCGGTATGGCAATCTGTGTTGGGGGCATGAACACGTTGACTTCTGCTCCCTCAATAAATGAAAGGAGAAACTTCTACTTGTGTGGCGTCTCGCATTGGGCAACTTGGATTTTGGAATTTGCAAGCGGCGTGCCTAGCCGCTGAGACGCTCTGCCGCAATAATAGCGGACCACGGCTCCGGACCCCTGGGGCCATGTGGAAGTGGCAGTTCCACTATTGCAGGACTTTTAATGCATGACGCCGTTGTTTTGGTCCTCCGTGCAACCCACCAAGGGGAATGATATACATGCACGCAGTTTAACAGCACCCACTGTGGAAATAATGAACTACCTTACCCAGAAGGCAACTTACCAATGAAACTACAAAGACGGGATATTAAAGGTCAAGTTCAATCAGCTGTAAACGACGCGCATGGCCAGTGAGCAAGGGCATGTTGCCCGAAACCGGTATGGCAATCTGTGTTGGGGGAATGAACACGTTGACTCCTGCTCCCTCAATAAATGAAAGGAGAAACTTCTACTTGTGTGGCGTCTCGCATTGGGCAACTTGGATTTTGCAAGCGGCGTTCGTAGCCGCTGAGACGCTCTGCCGCGATAATAGCGGACCACGACTCCGGACCCCTGGGGCCATGTGGAAGTGGCAGTTCCACTATTGCGGGACTTTTAATGCATGACGGCGTTGTTTTGTTCCTCCATGCAACCCACCCAGGGGAATGATATACATGCACACAGTTTAACAGCACCCACTGTGGAAATAACGAACTACCTTACCCAGAAGGCAACTTACCAATGAAACTACAAAGACGGGATATTAAAGGTCAAGTTCAATCAGCTGTAAACAACGCGCATGGCCAGTGAGAAAGGGCGTGTTGCCCGAAACCGGTATGGCAATCTGTGTTGGGGGAATGAACACGTTCACTCCTGCTCCCTCAATAAATGAAAGGAGAAACTTCTACTTGTGTGGCGTCTGGCATTGGGCAACTTGGATTTTGCAAGCGGCCTGCCTAGCCGCTGAGACGTTCTGCCGCGATAATAGCGGACCACGGCTCCGGACCCCTGGGGCCATGTGGAAGTGGCAGTTCCACTATTGCGGGACTTTTAATGCATGACGGTGTTGCTTTGTTCCTCCATGCAACCCACCAAGGGGAATGATATACATGCACACAGTTTAACAGCACCCACTGTGGAAATAACAAACTACCTTACCCAGAAGGCAACTTACCAATGAAACTACAAAGACGGGATATTAAAGGTCAAGTTCAATCAGCTGTAAACGACGCGCATGGCCAGTGAGCAAGGGCGTGTTGCCCGAAACCGGTATGGCAAGCTGTGTTGGGGGAATGAACACGTTGACTCCTGCTCCCTCAATAAATGAAAGGAGAAACTTCTACTTCTGTGGCGTCTCGCATTGGGCAAGTTGGAATTTGGAATTTGCAAGTGGCGTGCCTAGCCGCTGAGACGCTCTGCCGCGATAATAGCGGACCACGGCTCCGGACCAGTGGGGCCATGTGGAAGTGGCAGTTCCACTATTGCGGGACTTTTAATGCATGACGGCGTTGTTTTGTTCCTCCATGCAACCCACCAAGGGGAATGATATACATGCACGCAGTTTCACAGCACCCACTGTGGAAATAACAAACTACCTTACCCAGAAGGCAACTTACCAATGAAACTACAAAGACGGGATATTAAAGGTCAAGTTCAATCAGCTGTAAACGACACGCATGGCCAGTGAGCAAGGGCATGTTGCCCGAAACCGGTATGGCAATCTGTGTTGGGGGAATGAACACGTTGACTCCTGCTCCCTCAATAAATGAAAGGCGAAACTTCTACTTGTGTGGCGTCTCGCATTGGGCAACTTGGATTTTGCAAGCGGCGTGCCTAGCCGCTGAGACGCTCTGCCGCGATAATAGCGGACCACGACTCCGGACCCCTGGGGCCATGTGGAAGTGGCAGTTCCACTATTGCGGGACTTTTAATGCATGACGGCGTTGTTTTGTTCCTCCATGCAGCCCACCAAGGGGAATGATATACATGCACACAGTTTAACAGCACCCACTGTGGAAATAACAAACTACCTTACCCAGAAGGCAACTTACCAATGAAACTACAAAGACGGGATATTAAAGGTCAAGTTCAATCAGCTGTAAACGACGCGCATGGCCAGTGAGCAAGTGCGTGTTGCCCGAAACCGGTATGGCAATCTGTGTTGGGGGCATGAACACGTTGACTTCTGCTCCCTCAATAAATGAAAGGAGAAACTTCTACTTGTGTGGCGTCTCGCATTGGGCAACTTGGATTTTGGAATTTGCAAGTGGCGTGCCTAGCCGCTGAGACGCTCTGCCGCGATAATAGCGGACCACGGCTCCGGACCTCTGGGGCCAGGTGGAAGTGGCAGTTCCACTATTGCGGGAGTTTTAATGCATGACGGCGTTGTTTTGTTCCTCCATGCAACCCACCAAGGGGAATGAAACACATTCACGCAGTTTAACAGCACCCACTGTGGAAATAACGAACTACCTTACCCAGGAGGGAACTTACCAATGAAACTACAAAGATGGGATATTAAAGGTCAAGTTCAATCAGCTGTAAACGACGCGCATGGCCAGTGAGCAAGGGCGTGTTGCCCGAAACCGGTATCGCAATCTGTGTTGGGGGAATGAACACGTTGACTCCTGCTCCCTCAATAAATGAAAGGAGAAACTTCTACTTGTGTGGCGTCTCGCATTTTGCAACTTGGATTTTGGAATTTGCAAGCGGCGTGCCTAGCCGCTGAGACGCTCTGCCGCGATAATAGCAGACCACGGCTCCGGACCCCTGGGGCCATGTGGAAGTGGCAGTTCCACTATTGCGGGACTTTTAATGCAGGACGGCGTTGTTTTGTTCCTCCATGCAACCCACCAACTGGAATGACATACATGCACGCAGTTTAACAGCACCCACTGTGGAAATAACGAACTACCTTACCCAGAAGGCAACTTACCAATGAAACTACAAAGACGGGATATTAAAGGTCAAGTTCAATCAGCTGTAAACGACGCGCATGGCCAGTGAGCAAGTGCGTGTTGCCCGAAACCGGTATGGCAATCTGTGTTGGGGGCATGAACACGTTGACTTCTGCTCCCTCAATAAATGAAAGGAGAAACTTCTACTTGTGTGGCGTCTCGCATTGGGCAACTTGGATTTTGGAATTTGCAAGCGGCGTGCCTAGCCGCTGAGACGCTCTGCCGCAATAATAGCGGACCACGGCTCCGGACCCCTGGGGCCATGTGGAAGTGGCAGTTCCACTATTGCAGGACTTTTAATGCATGACGCCGTTGTTTTGGTCCTCCGTGCAACCCACCAAGGGGAATGATATACATGCACGCAGTTTAACAGCACCCACTGTGGAAATAATGAACTACCTTACCCAGAAGGCAACTTACCAATGAAACTACAAAGACGGGATATTAAAGGTCAAGTTCAATCAGCTGTAAACGACGCGCATGGCCAGTGAGCAAGGGCATGTTGCCCGAAACCGGTATGGCAATCTGTGTTGGGGGAATGAACACGTTGACTCCTGCTCCCTCAATAAATGAAAGGAGAAACTTCTACTTGTGTGGCGTCTCGCATTGGGCAACTTGGATTTTGCAAGCGGCGTTCGTAGCCGCTGAGACGCTCTGCCGCGATAATAGCGGACCACGACTCCGGACCCCTGGGGCCATGTGGAAGTGGCAGTTCCACTATTGCGGGACTTTTAATGCATGACGGCGTTGTTTTGTTCCTCCATGCAACCCACCCAGGGGAATGATATACATGCACACAGTTTAACAGCACCCACTGTGGAAATAACGAACTACCTTACCCAGAAGGCAACTTACCAATGAAACTACAAAGACGGGATATTAAAGGTCAAGTTCAATCAGCTGTAAACAACGCGCATGGCCAGTGAGAAAGCGGTACAAAAGGGGGTGGTGATGGACGGAGCATCAGAACTAATCAAACACTCACACCCACTCAATAGATCTGGGTTTGATCCATCACCGTTCTTTAGCCCACTCTGCCACCCCAGTTCAGACATGGCCATATGCAAATCAGTCTGACCCTGTGCCTCATGGGAACAGTCCAGCCCGAACTGCCAAGCTATGCCTTCCCTGGACCGGAAACAAGCTTCCTAGGACCGGTTTCTGGCATTTCAGCCGTCTTCAGCCAGGCTTGCTTGAATCCAGTGGCAAAGTGAGCAAGGGACTCACGTCTGAGCATACCCTGCCAACTTATGGCGAACAAAGCGGTACAAAAGGGGGTGGTGATGGACGGAGCATCAGAACTAATCAAACACTCACACCCACTCAATAGATCTGGGTTTGATCCATCACCGTTCTTTAGCCCACTCTGCCACCCCAGTTCAGACATGGCCATATGCAAATCAGTCTGACCCTGTGCCTCATGGGAACAGTCCAGCCCGAACTGCCAAGCTATGCCTTCCCTGGACCGGAAACAAGCTTCCTAGGACCGGTTTCTGGCATTTCAGCCGTCTTCAGCCAGGCTTGCTTGAATCCAGTGGCAAAGTGAGCAAGGGACTCACGTCTGAGCATACCCTGCCAACTTATGGCGAACAAAGCGGTACAAAAGGGGGTGGTGATGGACGGAGCATCAGAACTAATCAAACACTCACACCCACTCAATAGATCTGGGTTTGATCCATCACCGTTCTTTAGCCCACTCTGCCACCCCAGTTCAGACATGGCCATATGCAAATCAGTCTGACCCTGTGCCTCATGGGAACAGTCCAGCCCGAACTGCCAAGCTATGCCTTCCCTGGACCGGAAACAAGCTTCCTAGGACCGGTTTCTGGCATTTCAGCCGTCTTCAGCCAGGCTTGCTTGAATCCAGTGGCAAAGTGAGCAAGGGACTCACGTCTGAGCATACCCTGCCAACTTATGGCGAACAAAGCGGTACAAAAGGGGGTGGTGATGGACGGAGCATCAGAACTAATCAAACACTCACACCCACTCAATAGATCTGGGTTTGATCCATCACCGTTCTTTAGCCCACTCTGCCACCCCAGTTCAGACATGGCCATATGCAAATCAGTCTGACCCTGTGCCTCATGGGAACAGTCCAGCCCGAACTGCCAAGCTATGCCTTCCCTGGACCGGAAACAAGCTTCCTAGGACCGGTTTCTGGCATTTCAGCCGTCTTCAGCCAGGCTTGCTTGAATCCAGTGGCAAAGTGAGCAAGGGACTCACGTCTGAGCATACCCTGCCAACTTATGGCGAACAAAGCGGTACAAAAGGGGGTGGTGATGGACGGAGCATCAGAACTAATCAAACACTCACACCCACTCAATAGATCTGGGTTTGATCCATCACCGTTCTTTAGCCCACTCTGCCACCCCAGTTCAGACATGGCCATATGCAAATCAGTCTGACCCTGTGCCTCATGGGAACAGTCCAGCCCGAACTGCCAAGCTATGCCTTCCCTGGACCGGAAACAAGCTTCCTAGGACCGGTTTCTGGCATTTCAGCCGTCTTCAGCCAGGCTTGCTTGAATCCAGTGGCAAAGTGAGCAAGGGACTCACGTCTGAGCATACCCTGCCAACTTATGGCGAACAAAGCGGTACAAAAGGGGGTGGTGATGGACGGAGCATCAGAACTAATCAAACACTCACACCCACTCAATAGATCTGGGTTTGATCCATCACCGTTCTTTAGCCCACTCTGCCACCCCAGTTCAGACATGGCCATATGCAAATCAGTCTGACCCTGTGCCTCATGGGAACAGTCCAGCCCGAACTGCCAAGCTATGCCTTCCCTGGACCGGAAACAAGCTTCCTAGGACCGGTTTCTGGCATTTCAGCCGTCTTCAGCCAGGCTTGCTTGAATCCAGTGGCAAAGTGAGCAAGGGACTCACGTCTGAGCATACCCTGCCAACTTATGGCCATGTCTGAACTGGGGTGGCAGAGTGGGCTAAAGAACGGTGATGGATCAAACCCAGATCTGTTGACTGGGTGTGAGTGTTTGATTGGTTCTGATGCTCCGTCCATCACCACCCCCTTTTGTACCGCTTTGTTCGCCATAAGTTGGCAGGGTATGCTCAGACGTGAGTCCCTTGCTCACTTTGCCACTGGATTCAAGCAAGCCTGGCTGAAGACGGCTGAAATGCCAGAAACCGGTCCTAGGAAGCTTGTTTCCGGTCCAGGGAAGGCATGGCTTGGCAGTTCGGGCTGGACTGTTCCCATGAGGCACAGGGTCAGACTGATTTGCATATGGCCATGTCTGAACTGGGGTGGCAGAGTGGGCTAAAGAACGGTGATGGATCAAACCCAGATCTGTTGACTGGGTGTGAGTGTTTGATTGGTTCTGATGCTCCGTCCATCACCACCCCCTTTTGTACCGCTTTGTTCGCCATAAGTTGGCAGGGTATGCTCAGACGTGAGTCCCTTGCTCACTTTGCCACTGGATTCAAGCAAGCCTGGCTGAAGACGGCTGAAATGCCAGAAACCGGTCCTAGGAAGCTTGTTTCCGGTCCAGGGAAGGCATGGCTTGGCAGTTCGGGCTGGACTGTTCCCATGAGGCACAGGGTCAGACTGATTTGCATATGGCCATGTCTGAACTGGGGTGGCAGAGTGGGCTAAAGAACGGTGATGGATCAAACCCAGATCTGTTGACTGGGTGTGAGTGTTTGATTGGTTCTGATGCTCCGTCCATCACCACCCCCTTTTGTACCGCTTTGTTCGCCATAAGTTGGCAGGGTATGCTCAGACGTGAGTCCCTTGCTCACTTTGCCACTGGATTCAAGCAAGCCTGGCTGAAGACGGCTGAAATGCCAGAAACCGGTCCTAGGAAGCTTGTTTCCGGTCCAGGGAAGGCATGGCTTGGCAGTTCGGGCTGGACTGTTCCCATGAGGCACAGGGTCAGACTGATTTGCATATGGCCATGTCTGAACTGGGGTGGCAGAGTGGGCTAAAGAACGGTGATGGATCAAACCCAGATCTGTTGACTGGGTGTGAGTGTTTGATTGGTTCTGATGCTCCGTCCATCACCACCCCCTTTTGTACCAGTGAGAAAGGGCGTGTTGCCCGAAACCGGTATGGCAATCTGTGTTGGGGGAATGAACACGTTCACTCCTGCTCCCTCAATAAATGAAAGGAGAAACTTCTACTTGTGTGGCGTCTGGCATTGGGCAACTTGGATTTTGCAAGCGGCCTGCCTAGCCGCTGAGACGTTCTGCCGCGATAATAGCGGACCACGGCTCCGGACCCCTGGGGCCATGTGGAAGTGGCAGTTCCACTATTGCGGGACTTTTAATGCATGACGGCGTTGCTTTGTTCCTCCATGCAACCCACCAAGGGGAATGATATACATGCACACAGTTTAACAGCACCCACTGTGGAAATAACAAACTACCTTACCCAGAAGGCAACTTACCAATGAAACTACAAAGACGGGATATTAAAGGTCAAGTTCAATCAGCTGTAAACGACGCGCATGGCCAGTGAGCAAGGGCGTGTTGCCCGAAACCGGTATGGCAAGCTGTGTTGGGGGAATGAACACGTTGACTCCTGCTCCCTCAATAAATGAAAGGAGAAACTTCTACTTCTGTGGCGTCTCGCATTGGGCAAGTTGGAATTTGGAATTTGCAAGTGGCGTGCCTAGCCGCTGAGACGCTCTGCCGCGATAATAGCGGACCACGGCTCCGGACCAGTGGGGCCATGTGGAAGTGGCAGTTCCACTATTGCGGGACTTTTAATGCATGACGGCGTTGTTTTGTTCCTCCATGCAACCCACCAAGGGGAATGATATACATGCACGCAGTTTCACAGCACCCACTGTGGAAATAACAAACTACCTTACCCAGAAGGCAACTTACCAATGAAACTACAAAGACGGGATATTAAAGGTCAAGTTCAATCAGCTGTAAACGACACGCATGGCCAGTGAGCAAGGGCATGTTGCCCGAAACCGGTATGGCAATCTGTGTTGGGGGAATGAACACGTTGACTCCTGCTCCCTCAATAAATGAAAGGCGAAACTTCTACTTGTGTGGCGTCTCGCATTGGGCAACTTGGATTTTGCAAGCGGCGTGCCTAGCCGCTGAGACGCTCTGCCGCGATAATAGCGGACCACGACTCCGGACCCCTGGGGCCATGTGGAAGTGGCAGTTCCACTATTGCGGGACTTTTAATGCATGACGGCGTTGTTTTGTTCCTCCATGCAGCCCACCAAGGGGAATGATATACATGCACACAGTTTAACAGCACCCACTGTGGAAATAACAAACTACCTTACCCAGAAGGCAACTTACCAATGAAACTACAAAGACGGGATATTAAAGGTCAAGTTCAATCAGCTGTAAACGACGCGCATGGCCAGTGAGCAAGTGCGTGTTGCCCGAAACCGGTATGGCAATCTGTGTTGGGGGCATGAACACGTTGACTTCTGCTCCCTCAATAAATGAAAGGAGAAACTTCTACTTGTGTGGCGTCTCGCATTGGGCAACTTGGATTTTGGAATTTGCAAGTGGCGTGCCTAGCCGCTGAGACGCTCTGCCGCGATAATAGCGGACCACGGCTCCGGACCTCTGGGGCCAGGTGGAAGTGGCAGTTCCACTATTGCGGGAGTTTTAATGCATGACGGCGTTGTTTTGTTCCTCCATGCAACCCACCAAGGGGAATGAAACACATTCACGCAGTTTAACAGCACCCACTGTGGAAATAACGAACTACCTTACCCAGGAGGGAACTTACCAATGAAACTACAAAGATGGGATATTAAAGGTCAAGTTCAATCAGCTGTAAACGACGCGCATGGCCAGTGAGCAAGGGCGTGTTGCCCGAAACCGGTATCGCAATCTGTGTTGGGGGAATGAACACGTTGACTCCTGCTCCCTCAATAAATGAAAGGAGAAACTTCTACTTGTGTGGCGTCTCGCATTTTGCAACTTGGATTTTGGAATTTGCAAGCGGCGTGCCTAGCCGCTGAGACGCTCTGCCGCGATAATAGCGGACCACGGCTCCGGACCCCTGGGGCCATGTGGAAGTGGCAGTTCCACTATTGCGGGACTTTTAATGCATGACGGCGTTGCTTTGTTCCTCCATGCAACCCACCAAGGGGAATGATATACATGCACACAGTTTAACAGCACCCACTGTGGAAATAACAAACTACCTTACCCAGAAGGCAACTTACCAATGAAACTACAAAGACGGGATATTAAAGGTCAAGTTCAATCACCTGTAAACGACGCGCATGGCCAGTGAGCAAGGGCGTTTTTCCCGAAACCGGTATGGCAAGCTGTGTTGGGGGAATGAACACGTTGACTCCTGCTCCCTCAATAAATGAAAGGAGAAACTTCTACTTCTGTGGCGTCTCGCATTGGGCAAGTTGGAATTTGGAATTTGCAAGTGGCGTGCCTAGCCGCTGAGACGCTCTGCCGCGATAATAGCGGACCATGGCTCCGGACCTCTGGGGCCAGGTGGAAGTGGCAGTTCCACTATTGCGGGAGTTTTAATGCATGACGGCGTTGTTTTGTTCCTCCATGCAACCCACCAAGGGGAATGAAACACATTCACGCAGTTTAACAGCACCCACTGTGGAAATAACGAACTACCTTACCCAGGAGGGAACTTACCAATGAAACTACAAAGATGGGATATTAAAGGTCAAGTTCAATCAGCTGTAAACGACGCGCATGGCCAGTGAGCAAGGGCGTGTTGCCCGAAACCGGTATCGCAATCTGTGTTGGGGGAATAAACACGTTGACTCCTGCTCCCTCAATAAATGAAAGGAGAAACTTCTACTTGTGTGGCGTCTCGCATTTTGCAACTTGGATTTTGGAATTTGCAAGCGGCGTGCCTAGCCGCTGAGACGCTCTGCCGCGATAATAGCAGACAACGGCTCCGGACCCCTGGGGCCATGTGGAAGTGGCAGTTCCACTATTGCGGGACTTTTAATGCAGGACGGCGTTGTTTTGTTCCTCCATGCAACCCACCAACTGGAATGATATACATGCACGCAGTTTAACAGCACCCACTGTGGAAATAACGAACTACCTTACCCAGAAGGCAACTTACCAATGAAACTACAAAGACGGGATATTAAAGGTCAAGTTCAATCAGCTGTAAACGACGCGCATGGCCAGTGAGCAAGTGCGTGTTGCCCGAAACCGGTATGGCAATCTGTGTTGGGGGCATGAACACGTTGACTTCTGCTCCCTCAATAAATGAAAGGAGAAACTTCTACTTGTGTGGCGTCTCGCATTGGGCAACTTGGATTTTGGAATTTGCAAGTGGCGTGCCTAGCCGCTGAGACGCTCTGCCGCGATAATAGCGGACCACGGCTCCGGACCAGTGGGGCCATGTGGAAGTGGCAGTTCCACTATTGCGGGACTTTTAATGCATGACGGCGTTGTTTTGTTCCTCCATGCAACCCACCAAGGGGAATGATATACATGCACGCAGTTTCACAGCACCCACTGTGGAAATAACAAACTACCTTACCCAGAAGGCAACTTACCAATGAAACTACAAAGACGGGATATTAAAGGTCAAGTTCAATCAGCTGTAAACGACACGCATGGCCAGTGAGCAAGGGCATGTTGCCCGAAACCGGTATGGCAATCTGTGTTGGGGGAATGAACACGTTGACTCCTGCTCCCTCAATAAATGAAAGGCGAAACTTCTACTTGTGTGGCGTCTCGCATTGGGCAACTTGGATTTTGCAAGCGGCGTGCCTAGCCGCTGAGACGCTCTGCCGCGATAATAGCGGACCACGACTCCAGACCCCTGGGGCCATGTGGAAGTGGCAGTTCCACTATTGCGGGACTTTTAATGCATGACGGCGTTGTTTTGTTCCTCCATGCAACCCACCAAGGGGAATGATATACATGCACACAGTTTAACAGCACCCACTGTGGAAATAACAAACTACCTTACCCAGAAGGCAACTTACCAATGAAACTACAAAGACGGGATATTAAAGGTCAAGTTCAATCAGCTGTAAACGACGCGCATGGCCAGTGAGCAAGGGCGTGTTGCCCGAAACCGGTATCGCAATCTGTGTTGGGGGAATAAACACGTTGACTCCTGCTCCCTCAATAAATGAAAGGAGAAACTTCTACTTGTGTGGCGTCTCGCATTTTGCAACTTGGATTTTGGAATTTGCAAGCGGCGTGCCTAGCCGCTGAGACGCTCTGCCGCGATAATAGCAGACCACGGCTCCGGACCCCTGGGGCCATGTGGAAGTGGCAGTTCCACTATTGCGGGACTTTTAATGCAGGACGGCGTTGTTTTGTTCCTCCATGCAACCCACCAACTGGAATGATATACATGCACGCAGTTTAACAGCACCCACTGTGGAAATAACGAACTACCTTACCCAGAAGGCAACTTACCAATGAAACTACAAAGACGGGATATTAAAGGTCAAGTTCAATCAGCTGTAAACGACGCGCATGGCCAGTGAGCAAGTGCGTGTTGCCCGAAACCGGTATGGCAATCTGTGTTGGGGGCATGAACACGTTGACTTCTGCTCCCTCAATAAATGAAAGGAGAAACTTCTACTTGTGTGGCGTCTCGCATTGGGCAACTTGGATTTTGGAATTTGCAAGCGGCGTGCCTAGCCGCTGAGACGCTCTGCCGCAATAATAGCGGACCACGGCTCCGGACCCCTGGGGCCATGTGGAAGTGGCAGTTCCACTATTGCAGGACTTTTAATGCATGACGGCGTTGTTTTGTTCCTCCATGCAACCCACCAAGGGGAATGGAACACATTCACGCAGATTAACAGCACCCACTGTGGAAATAACGAACTACCTTACCCAGGAGGGAACTTACCAATGAAACTACAAAGATGGGATATTAAAGGTCAAGTTCAATCAGCTGTAAACGACGTGCATGGCCAGTGAGCAAGGGCGTGTTGCCCGAAACCGGTATCGCAATCTGTGTTGGGGGAATGAACACGTTGACTCCTGCTCCCTCAATAAATGAAAGGAGAAACTTCTACTTGTGTGGCGTCTCGCATTTTGCAACTTGGATTTTGGAATTTGCAAGCGGCGTGCCTAGCCGCTGAGACGCTCTGCCGCAATAATAGCGGACCACGGCTCCGGACCCCTGGGGCCATGTGGAAGTGGCAGTTCCACTATTGCAGGACTTTTAATGCATGACGGCGTTGTTTTGTTCCTCCGTGCAACCCACCAAGGGGAATGATATACATGCACGCAGTTTAACAGCACCCACTGTGGAAATAATGAACTACCTTACCCAGAAGGCAACTTACCAATGAAAATACAAAGACGGGATATTAAAGGTCAAGTTCAATCAGCTGTAAACGACGCGCATGGCCAGTGAGCAAGGGCATGTTGCCCGAAACCGGTATGGCAATCTGTGTTGGGGGAATGAACACGTTGACTCCTGCTCCCTCAATAAATGAAAGGAGAAACTTCTACTTGTGTGGCGTCTCGCATTGGGCAACTTGGATTTTGCAAGCGGCGTGC
This sequence comes from Triturus cristatus, assembly GCF_964204655.1. Classification (NCBI taxonomy): domain Eukaryota; kingdom Metazoa; phylum Chordata; class Amphibia; order Caudata; family Salamandridae; genus Triturus; species Triturus cristatus. Next base: position 197,251,269 of record NC_140579.1, read on the forward strand.
GTAGCCGCTGAGACGCTCTGCCGCGATAATAGCGGACCACGACTCCGGACCCCTGGGGCCATGTGGAAGTGGCAGTTCCACTATTGCGGGACTTTTAATGCATGACGGCGTTGTTTTGTTCCTCCATGCAACCCACCCAGGGGAATGATATACATGCACACAGTTTAACAGCACCCACTGTGGAAATAACGAACTACCTTACCCAGAAGGCAACTGACCAATGAAACTACAAAGACGGGATATTAAAGGTCAAGTTCAATCAGCTGTAAACAACGCGCATGGCCAGTGAGAAAGGGCGTGTTGCCCGAAACCGGTATGGCAATCTGTGTTGGGGGAATGAACACGTTCACTCCTGCTCCCTCAATAAATGAAAGGAGAAACTTCTACTTGTGTGGCGTCTGGCATTGGGCAACTTGGATTTTGCAAGCAGCGTGCCTAGCCGCTGAGACGCTCTGCCGCGATAATAGCGGACGACGGCTCCGGACCCCTGGGGCCATGTGGAAGTGGCAGTTCCACTATTGCGGGACTTTTAATGCATGACGGCGTTGCTTTGTTCCTCCATGCAACCCACCAAGGGGAATGATATACATGCACACAGTTTAACAGCACCCACTGTGGAAATAACAAACTACCTTACCCAGAAGGCAACTTACCAATGAAACTACAAAGACGGGATATTAAAGGTCAAGTTCAATCAGCTGTAAACGACGCGCATGGCCAGTGAGCAAGGGCGTGTTGACCGAAACCGGTATGGCAAGCTGTGTTGGGGGAATGAACACGTTGACTCCTGCTCCCTCAATAAATGAAAGGAGAAACTTCTACTTCTGTGGCGTCTCGCATTGGGCAAGTTGGAATTTGGAATTTGCAAGTGGCGTGCCTAGCCGCTGAGACGCTCTGCCGCGATAATAGCGGACCACGGCTCCGGACCAGTGGGGCCATGTGGAAGTGGCAGTTCCACTATTGCGGGACTTTTAATGCATGACGGCGTTGTTTTGTTCCTCCATGCAACCCACCAAGGGGAATGATATACATGCACGCAGTTTCACAGCACCCACTGTGGAAATAACAAACTACCTTACCCAGAAGGCAACTTACCAATGAAACTACAAAGACGGGATATTAAAGGTCAAGTTCAATCAGCTGTAAACGACACGCATGGCCAGTGAGCAAGGGCATGTTGCCCGAAACCGGTATGGCAATCTGTGTTGGGGGAATGAACACGTTGACTCCTGCTCTCTCAATAAATGAAAGGCGAAACTTCTACTTGTGTGGCGTCTCGCATTGGGCAACTTGGATTTTGCAAGCGGCGTGCCTAGCCGCTGAGACGCTCTGCCGCGATAATAGCGGACCACGACTCCAGACCCCTGGGGCCATGTGGAAGTGGCAGTTCCACTATTGCGGGACTTTTAATGCATGACGGCGTTGTTTTGTTCCTCCATGCAACCCACCAAGGGGAATGATATACATGCACACAGTTTAACAGCACCCACTGTGGAAATAACAAACTACCTTACCCAGAAGGCAACTTACCAATGAAACTACAAAGACGGGATATTAAAGGTCAAGTTCAATCAGCTGTAAACGACGCGCATGGCCAGTGAGCAAGTGCGTGTTGCCCGAAACCGGTATGGCAATCTGTGTTGGGCGCATGAACACGTTGACTTCTGCTCCCTCAATAAATGAAAGGAGAAACTTCTACTTGTGTGGCGTCTCGCATTGGGCAACTTGGATTTTGGAATTTGCAAGTGGCGTGCCTAGCCGCTGAGACGCTCTGCCACGATAATAGCGGACCACGGCTCCGGACCTCTGGGGCCAGGTGGAAGTGGCAGTTCCACTATTGCGGGAGTTTTAATGCATGACGGCGTTGTTTTGTTCCTCCATGCAACCCACCAAGGGGAATGAAACACATTCACGCAGATTAACAGCACCCACTGTGGAAATAATGAACTACCTTACCCAGAAGGCAACTTACCAATGAAACTACAAAGACGGGATATTAAAGGTCAAGTTCAATCAGCTGTAAACGACGCGCATGGCCAGTGAGCAAGTGCGTGTTGCCCGAAACCGGTATCGCAATCTGTGTTGGGGGAATGAACACGTTGACTCCTGCTCCCTCAATAAATGAAAGGAGAAACTTCTACTTGTGTGGCGTCTCGCATTTTGCAACTTGGATTTTGGAATTTGCAAGCGGCGTGCCTAGCCGCTGAGACGCTCTGCCGCAATAATAGCGGACCACGGCTCCGGACCCCTGGGGCCATGTGGAAGTGGCAGTTCCACTATTGCAGGACTTTTAATGCATGACGGCGTTGTTTTGTTCCTCCGTGCAACCCACCAAGGGGAATGATATACATGCACGCAGTTTAACAGCACCCACTGTGGAAATAATGAACTACCTTACCCAGAAGGCAACTTACCAATGAAACTACAAAGACGGGATATTAAAGGTCAAGTTCAATCAGCTGTAAACGACGCGCATGGCCAGTGAGCAAGGGCATGTTGCCCGAAACCGGTATGGCAATCTGTGTTGGGGGAATGAACACGTTGACTCCTGTTCCCTCAATAAATGAAAGGAGAAACTTCTACTTGTGTGGCGTCTCGCATTGGGCAACTTGGATTTTGCAAGCGGCGTGCGTAGCCGCTGAGACGCTCTGCCGCGATAATAGCGGACCACGACTCCGGACCCCTGGGGCCATGTGGAAGTGGCAGTTCCACTATTGCGGGACTTTTAATGCATGACGGCGTTGTTTTGTTCCTCCATGCAACCCACCCAGGGGAATGATATACATGCACACAGTTTAACAGCACCCACTGTGGAAATAACGAACTACCTTACCCAGAAGGCAACTTACCAATGAAACTACAAAGACGGGATATTAAAGGTCAAGTTCAATCAGCTGTAAACAACGCGCATGGCCAGTGAGAAAGGGCGTGTTGCCCGAAACCGGTATGGCAAACTGTGTTGGGGGAATGAACACGTTCACTCCTGCTCCCTCAATAAATGAAAGGAGAAACTTCTACTTGTGTGGCGTCTGGCATTGGGCAACTTGGATTTTGCAAGCAGCGTGCCTAGCCGCTGAGACGCTCTGCCGCGATAATAGCGGACCACGGCTCCGGACCCCTGGGGCCATGTGGAAGTGGCAGTTCCACTATTGAGGGACTTTTAATGCATGACGGCGTTGCTTTGTTCCTCCATGCAACCCACCAAGGGGAATGATATACATGCACACAGTTTAACAGCACCCACTGTGGAAATAACAAACTACCTTACCCAGAAGGCAACTTACCAATGAAACTACAAAGACGGGATATTAAAGGTCAAGTTCAATCAGCTGTAAACCACGCGCATGGCCAGTGAGCAAGGGCGTGTTGCCCGAAACCGGTATGGCAAGCTGTGTTGGGGGAATGAACACGTTGACTCCTGCTCCCTCAATAAATGAAAGGAGAAACTTCTACTTCTGTGGCGTCTCGCATTGGGCAAGTTGGAATTTGGAATTTGCAAGCGGCGTGCGTAGCCGCTGAGACGCTCTGCCGCGATAATAGCGGACCACGACTCCGGACCCCTGGGGCCATGTGGAAGTGGCAGTTCCACTATTGCGGGACTTTTAATGCATGACGGCGTTGTTTTGTTCCTCCATGCAACCCACCCAGGGGAATGATATACATGCACACAGTTTAACAGCACCCACTGTGGAAATAACGAACTACCTTACCCAGAAGGCAACTGACCAATGAAACTACAAAGACGGGATATTAAAGGTCAAGTTCAATCAGCTGTAAACAACGCGCATGGCCAGTGAGAAAGGGCGTGTTGCCCGAAACCGGTATGGCAATCTGTGTTGGGGGAATGAACACGTTCACTCCTGCTCCCTCAATAAATGAAAGGAGAAACTTCTACTTGTGTGGCGTCTGGCATTGGGCAACTTGGATTTTGCAAGCAGCGTGCCTAGCCGCTGAGACGCTCTGCCGCGATAATAGCGGACGACGGCTCCGGACCCCTGGGGCCATGTGGAAGTGGCAGTTCCACTATTGCGGGACTTTTAATGCATGACGGCGTTGCTTTGTTCCTCCATGCAACCCACCAAGGGGAATGATATACATGCACGCAGTTTCACAGCACCCACTGTGGAAATAACAAACTACCTTACCCAGAAGGCAACTTACCAATGAAACTACAAAGACGGGATATTAAAGGTCAAGTTCAATCAGCTGTAAACGACACGCATGGCCAGTGAGCAAGGGCATGTTGCCCGAAACCGGTATGGCAATCTGTGTTGGGGGAATGAACACGTTGACTCCTGCTCCCTCAATAAATGAAAGGCGAAACTTCTACTTGTGTGGCGTCTCGCATTGGGCAACTTGGATTTTGCAAGCGGCGTGCCTAGCCGCTGAGACGCTCTGCCGCGATAATAGCGGACCACGACTCCAGACCCCTGGGGCCATGTGGAAGTGGCAGTTCCACTATTGCGGGACTTTTAATGCATGACGGCGTTGTTTTGTTCCTCCATGCAACCCACCAAGGGGAATGATATACATGCACACAGTTTAACAGCACCCACTGTGGAAATAACAAACTACCTTACCCAGAAGGCAACTTACCAATGAAACTACAAAGACGGGATATTAAAGGTCAAGTTCAATCAGCTGTAAACGACGCGCATGGCCAGTGAGCAAGGGCGTGTTGCCCGAAACCGGTATCGCAATCTGTGTTGGGGGAATAAACACGTTGACTCCTGCTCCCTCAATAAATGAAAGGAGAAACTTCTACTTGTGTGGCGTCTCGCATTTTGCAACTTGGATTTTGGAATTTGCAAGCGGCGTGCCTAGCCGCTGAGACGCTCTGCCGCGATAATAGCAGACCACGGCTCCGGACCCCTGGGGCCATGTGGAAGTGGCAGTTCCACTATTGCGGGACTTTTAATGCAGGACGGCGTTGTTTTGTTCCTCCATGCAACCCACCAACTGGAATGATATACATGCACGCAGTTTAACAGCACCCACTGTGGAAATAACGAACTACCTTACCCAGAAGGCAACTTACCAATGAAACTACAAAGACGGGATATTAAAGGTCAAGTTCAATCAGCTGTAAACGACGCGCATGGCCAGTGAGCAAGTGCGTGTTGCCCGAAACCGGTATGGCAATCTGTGTTGGGGGCATGAACACGTTGACTTCTGCTCCCTCAATAAATGAAAGGAGAAACTTCTACTTGTGTGGCGTCTCGCATTGGGCAACTTGGATTTTGGAATTTGCAAGCGGCGTGCCTAGCCGCTGAGACGCTCTGCCGCAATAATAGCGGACCACGGCTCCGGACCCCTGGGGCCATGTGGAAGTGGCAGTTCCACTATTGCAGGACTTTTAATGCATGACGGCGTTGTTTTGTTCCTCCATGCAACCCACCAAGGGGAATGGAACACATTCACGCAGATTAACAGCACCCACTGTGGAAATAACGAACTACCTTACCCAGGAGGGAACTTACCAATGAAACTACAAAGATGGGATATTAAAGGTCAAGTTCAATCAGCTGTAAACGACGTGCATGGCCAGTGAGCAAGGGCGTGTTGCCCGAAACCGGTATCGCAATCTGTGTTGGGGGAATGAACACGTTGACTCCTGCTCCCTCAATAAATGAAAGGAGAAACTTCTACTTGTGTGGCGTCTCGCATTTTGCAACTTGGATTTTGGAATTTGCAAGCGGCGTGCCTAGCCGCTGAGACGCTCTGCCGCAATAATAGCGGACCACGGCTCCGGACCCCTGGGGCCATGTGGAAGTGGCAGTTCCACTATTGCAGGACTTTTAATGCATGACGGCGTTGTTTTGTTCCTCCGTGCAACCCACCAAGGGGAATGATATACATGCACGCAGTTTAACAGCACCCACTGTGGAAATAATGAACTACCTTACCCAGAAGGCAACTTACCAATGAAAATACAAAGACGGGATATTAAAGGTCAAGTTCAATCAGCTGTAAACGACGCGCATGGCCAGTGAGCAAGGGCATGTTGCCCGAAACCGGTATGGCAATCTGTGTTGGGGGAATGAACACGTTGACTCCTGCTCCCTCAATAAATGAAAGGAGAAACTTCTACTTGTGTGGCGTCTCGCATTGGGCAACTTGGATTTTGCAAGCGGCGTGCGTAGCCGCTGAGACGCTCTGCCGCGATAATAGCGGACCACGACTCCGGACCCCTGGGGCCATGTGGAAGTGGCAGTTCCACTATTGCGGGACTTTTAATGCATGACGGCGTTGTTTTGTTCCTCCATGCAACCCACCCAGGGGAATGATATACATGCACACAGTTTAACAGCACCCACTGTGGAAATAACGAACTACCTTACCCAGAAGGCAACTGACCAATGAAACTACAAAGACGGGATATTAAAGGTCAAGTTCAATCAGCTGTAAACAACGCGCATGGCCAGTGAGAAAGGGCGTGTTGCCCGAAACCGGTATGGCAATCTGTGTTGGGGGAATGAACACGTTCACTCCTGCTCCCTCAATAAATGAAAGGAGAAACTTCTACTTGTGTGGCGTCTGGCATTGGGCAACTTGGATTTTGCAAGCAGCGTGCCTAGCCGCTGAGACGCTCTGCCGCGATAATAGCGGACGACGGCTCCGGACCCCTGGGGCCATGTGGAAGTGGCAGTTCCACTATTGCGGGACTTTTAATGCATGACGGCGTTGCTTTGTTCCTCCATGCAACCCACCAAGGGGAATGATATACATGCACACAGTTTAACAGCACCCACTGTGGAAATAACAAACTACCTTACCCAGAAGGCAACTTACCAATGAAACTACAAAGACGGGATATTAAAGGTCAAGTTCAATCAGCTGTAAACGACGCGCATGGCCAGTGAGCAAGGGCGTGTTGACCGAAACCGGTATGGCAAGCTGTGTTGGGGGAATGAACACGTTGACTCCTGCTCCCTCAATAAATGAAAGGAGAAACTTCTACTTCTGTGGCGTCTCGCATTGGGCAAGTTGGAATTTGGAATTTGCAAGTGGCGTGCCTAGCCGCTGAGACGCTCTGCCGCGATAATAGCGGACCACGGCTCCGGACCAGTGGGGCCATGTGGAAGTGGCAGTTCCACTATTGCGGGACTTTTAATGCATGACGGCGTTGTTTTGTTCCTCCATGCAACCCACCAAGGGGAATGATATACATGCACGCAGTTTCACAGCACCCACTGTGGAAATAACAAACTACCTTACCCAGAAGGCAACTTACCAATGAAACTACAAAGACGGGATATTAAAGGTCAAGTTCAATCAGCTGTAAACGACACGCATGGCCAGTGAGCAAGGGCATGTTGCCCGAAACCGGTATGGCAATCTGTGTTGGGGGAATGAACACGTTGACTCCTGCTCTCTCAATAAATGAAAGGCGAAACTTCTACTTGTGTGGCGTCTCGCATTGGGCAACTTGGATTTTGCAAGCGGCGTGCCTAGCCGCTGAGACGCTCTGCCGCGATAATAGCGGACCACGACTCCAGACCCCTGGGGCCATGTGGAAGTGGCAGTTCCACTATTGCGGGACTTTTAATGCATGACGGCGTTGTTTTGTTCCTCCATGCAACCCACCAAGGGGAATGATATACATGCACACAGTTTAACAGCACCCACTGTGGAAATAACAAACTACCTTACCCAGAAGGCAACTTACCAATGAAACTACAAAGACGGGATATTAAAGGTCAAGTTCAATCAGCTGTAAACGACGCGCATGGCCAGTGAGCAAGTGCGTGTTGCCCGAAACCGGTATGGCAATCTGTGTTGGGCGCATGAACACGTTGACTTCTGCTCCCTCAATAAATGAAAGGAGAAACTTCTACTTGTGTGGCGTCTCGCATTGGGCAACTTGGATTTTGGAATTTGCAAGTGGCGTGCCTAGCCGCTGAGACGCTCTGCCACGATAATAGCGGACCACGGCTCCGGACCTCTGGGGCCAGGTGGAAGTGGCAGTTCCACTATTGCGGGAGTTTTAATGCATGACGGCGTTGTTTTGTTCCTCCATGCAACCCACCAAGGGGAATGAAACACATTCACGCAGATTAACAGCACCCACTGTGGAAATAATGAACTACCTTACCCAGAAGGCAACTTACCAATGAAACTACAAAGACGGGATATTAAAGGTCAAGTTCAATCAGCTGTAAACGACGCGCATGGCCAGTGAGCAAGTGCGTGTTGCCCGAAACCGGTATCGCAATCTGTGTTGGGGGAATGAACACGTTGACTCCTGCTCCCTCAATAAATGAAAGGAGAAACTTCTACTTGTGTGGCGTCTCGCATTTTGCAACTTGGATTTTGGAATTTGCAAGCGGCGTGCCTAGCCGCTGAGACGCTCTGCCGCAATAATAGCGGACCACGGCTCCGGACCCCTGGGGCCATGTGGAAGTGGCAGTTCCACTATTGCAGGACTTTTAATGCATGACGGCGTTGTTTTGTTCCTCCGTGCAACCCACCAAGGGGAATGATATACATGCACGCAGTTTAACAGCACCCACTGTGGAAATAATGAACTACCTTACCCAGAAGGCAACTTACCAATGAAACTACAAAGACGGGATATTAAAGGTCAAGTTCAATCAGCTGTAAACGACGCGCATGGCCAGTGAGCAAGGGCATGTTGCCCGAAACCGGTATGGCAATCTGTGTTGGGGGAATGAACACGTTGACTCCTGTTCCCTCAATAAATGAAAGGAGAAACTTCTACTTGTGTGGCGTCTCGCATTGGGCAACTTGGATTTTGCAAGCGGCGTGCGTAGCCGCTGAGACGCTCTGCCGCGATAATAGCGGACCACGACTCCGGACCCCTGGGGCCATGTGGAAGTGGCAGTTCCACTATTGCGGGACTTTTAATGCATGACGGCGTTGTTTTGTTCCTCCATGCAACCCACCCAGGGGAATGATATACATGCACACAGTTTAACAGCACCCACTGTGGAAATAACGAACTACCTTACCCAGAAGGCAACTTACCAATGAAACTACAAAGACGGGATATTAAAGGTCAAGTTCAATCAGCTGTAAACAACGCGCATGGCCAGTGAGAAAGGGCGTGTTGCCCGAAACCGGTATGGCAAACTGTGTTGGGGGAATGAACACGTTCACTCCTGCTCCCTCAATAAATGAAAGGAGAAACTTCTACTTGTGTGGCGTCTGGCATTGGGCAACTTGGATTTTGCAAGCAGCGTGCCTAGCCGCTGAGACGCTCTGCCGCGATAATAGCGGACCACGGCTCCGGACCCCTGGGGCCATGTGGAAGTGGCAGTTCCACTATTGAGGGACTTTTAATGCATGACGGCGTTGCTTTGTTCCTCCATGCAACCCACCAAGGGGAATGATATACATGCACACAGTTTAACAGCACCCACTGTGGAAATAACAAACTACCTTACCCAGAAGGCAACTTACCAATGAAACTACAAAGACGGGATATTAAAGGTCAAGTTCAATCAGCTGTAAACCACGCGCATGGCCAGTGAGCAAGGGCGTGTTGCCCGAAACCGGTATGGCAAGCTGTGTTGGGGGAATGAACACGTTGACTCCTGCTCCCTCAATAAATGAAAGGAGAAACTTCTACTTCTGTGGCGTCTCGCATTGGGCAAGTTGGAATTTGGAATTTGCAAGTGGCGTGCCTAGCCGCTGAGACGCTCTGCCGCGATAATAGCGGACCACGGCTCCGGACCAGTGGGGCCATGTGGAAGTGGCAGTTCCACTATTGCGGGACTTTTAATGCATGACGGCGTTGTTTTGTTCCTCCATGCAACCCACCAAGGGGAATGATATACATGCACGCAGTTTCACAGCACCCACTGTGGAAATAACAAACTACCTTACCCAGAAGGCAACTTACCAATGAAACTACAAAGACGGGATATTAAAGGTCAAGTTCAATCAGCTGTAAACGACACGCATGGCCAGTGAGCAAGGGCATGTTGCCCGAAACCGGTATGGCAATCTGTGTTGGGGGAATGAACACGTTGACTCCTGCTCCCTCAATAAATGAAAGGCGAAACTTCTACTTGTGTGGCGTCTCGCATTGGGCAACTTGGATTTTGCAAGCGGCGTGCCTAGCCGCTGAGACGCTCTGCCGCGATAATAGCGGACCACGACTCCAGACCCCTGGGGCCATGTGGAAGTGGCAGTTCCACTATTGCGGGACTTTTAATGCATGACGGCGTTGTTTTGTTCCTCCATGCAACCCACCAAGGGGAATGATATACATGCACACAGTTTAACAGCACCCACTGTGGAAATAACAAACTACCTTACCCAGAAGGCAACTTACCAATGAAACTACAAAGACGGGATATTAAAGGTCAAGTTCAATCAGCTGTAAACGACGCGCATGGCCAGTGAGCAAGTGCGTGTTGCCCGAAACCGGTATGGCAATCTGTGTTGGGGGCATGAACACGTTGACTTCTGCTCCCTCAATAAATGAAAGGAGAAACTTCTACTTGTGTGGCGTCTCGCATTGGGCAACTTGGATTTTGGAATTTGCAAGTGGCGTGCCTAGCCGCTGAGACGCTCTGCCACGATAATAGCGGACCACGGCTCCGGACCTCTGGGGCCAGGTGGAAGTGGCAGTTCCACTATTGCGGGAGTTTTAATGCATGACGGCGTTGTTTTGTTCCTCCATGCAACCCACCAAGGGGAATGAAACACATTCACGCAGATTAACAGCACCCACTGTGGAAATAACGAACTACCTTACCCAGGAGGGAACTTACCAATGAAACTACAAAGATGGGATATTAAAGGTCAAGTTCAATCAGCTGTAAACGACGCGCATGGCCAGTGAGCAAGGGCGTGTTGCCCGAAACCGGTATCGCAATCTGTGTTGGGGGAATGAACACGTTGACTCCTGCTCCCTCAATAAATGAAAGGAGAAACTTCTACTTGTGTGGCGTCTCGCATTTTGCAACTTGGATTTTGGAATTTGCAAGTGGCGTGCCTAGCCGCTGAGACGCTCTGCCGCGATAATAGCAGACCACGGCTCCGGACCCCTGGGGCCATGTGGAAGTGGCAGTTCCACTATTACGGGACTTTTAATGCAGGACGGCGTTGTTTTGTTCCTCCATGCAACCCACCAACTGGAATGATATACATGCACGCAGTTTAACAGCACCCACTGTGGAAATAACGAACTACCTTACCCAGAAGGCAACTTACCAATGAAACTACAAAGACGGGATATTAAAGGTCAAGTTCAATCAGCTGTAAACGACACGCATGGCCAGTGAGCAAGTGCGTGTTGCCCGAAACCGGTATGGCAATCTGTGTTGGGGGCATGAACACGTTGACTTCTGCTCCCTCAATAAATGAAAGGAGAAACTTCTACTTGTGTGGCGTCTCGCATTGGGCAACTTGGATTTTGGAATTTGCAAGCGGCGTGCCTAGCCGCTGAGACGCTCTGCCGCAATAATAGCGGACCACGGCTCCGGACCCCTGGGGCCATGTGGAAGTGGCAGTTCCACTATTGCAGGACTTTTAATGCATGACGGCGTTGTTTTGTTCCTCCATGCAACCCACCCAGGGGAATGATATACATGCACACAGTTTAACAGCACCCACTGTGGAAATAATGAACTACCTTACCCAGAAGGCAACTTACCAATGAAACCACAAAGACGGGATATTAAAGGTCAAGTTCAATCAGCTGTAAACAACGCGCATGGCCAGTGAGAAAGGGCGTGTTGCCCGAAACCGGTATGGCAATCTGTGTTGGGGGAATGAACATGTTCACTCCTGCTCCCTCAATAAATGAAAGGAGAAACTTCTACTTGTGTGGCGTCTGGCATTGGGCAACTTGGATTTTGCAAGCGGCGTGCCTAGCCGCTGAGACGCTCTGCCGCGATAATAGCGGACCACGGCTCCGGACCCCTGGGGCCATGTGGAAGTGGCAGTTCCACTATTGCGGGACTTTTAATGCATGACGGCGTTGCTTTGTTCCTCCATGCAACCCACCAAGGGGAATGATATACATGCACACAGTTTAACAGCACCCACTGTGGAAATAACAAACTACCTTACCCAGAAGGCAACTTACCAATGAAACTACAAAGACGGGATATTAAAGGTCAAGTTCAATCAGCTGTAAACGACGCGCATGGCCAGTGAGCAAGGGCGTGTTGCCCGAAACCGGTATGGCAAGCTGTGTTGGGGGAATGAACACGTTGACTCCTGCTCCCTCAATAAATGAAAGGAGAAACTTCTACTTCTGTGGCGTCTCGCATTGGGTAAGTTGGAATTTGGAATTTGCAAGTGGCGTGCCTAGCCGCTGAGACGCTCTGCCGCGATAATAGCTGACCACGGCTCCGGACCAGTGGGGCCATGTGGAAGTGGCAGTTCCACTATTGCGGGACTTTTAATGCATGACGGCGTTGTTTTGTTCCTCCATGCAACCCACCAAGGGGAATGATATACATGCACGCAGTTTCACAGCACCCACTGTGGAAATAACAAACTACCTTACCCAGAAGGCAACTTACCAATGAAACTACAAAGACGGGATATTAAAGGTCAAGTTCAATCAGCTGTAAACGACACGCATGGCCAGTGAGCAAGGGCATGTTGCCCGAAACCGGTATGGCAATCTGTGTTGGGGGAATGAACACGTTGACTCCTGCTCCCTCAATAAATGAAAGGCGAAACTTCTACTTGTGTGGCGTCTCGCATTGGGCAACTTTGATTTTGCAAGCGGCGTGCCTAGCCGCTGAGACGCTCTGCCGCGATAATAGCGGACCACGACTCCGGACCCCTGGGTCCATGTGGAAGTGGCAGTTCCACTATTGCGGGACTTTTAATGCATGACGGCGTTGTTTTGTTCCTCCATGCAACCCACCAAGGGGAATGATATACATGCACACAGTTTAACAGCACCCACTGTGGAAATAACAAACTACCTTACCCAGAAGGCAACTTACCAATGAAACTACAAAGACGGGATATTAAAGGTCAAGTTCAATCAGCTGTAAACGACGCGCATGGCCAGTGAGCAAGTGCGTGTTGCCCGAAACCGGTATGGCAATCTGTGTTGGGGGCATGAACACGTTGACTTCTGCTCCCTCAATAAATGAAAGGAGAAACTTCTACTTGTGTGGCGTCTCGCATTGGGCAACTTGGATTTTGGAATTTGCAAGCGGCGTGCCTAGCCGCTGAGACGCTCTGCCGCAATAAAAGCGGACCACGGCTCCGGACCTCTGGGGCCAGGTGGAAGTGGCAGTTCCACTATTGCGGGAGTTTTAATGCATGACGGCGTTGCTTTGTTCCTCCATGCAACCCACCGAGGGGAATGATATACATGCACACAGTTTAACAGCACCCACTGTGGAAATAACGAACTACCTTACCCAGGAGGGAACTTACCAATGAAACTACAAAGATGGGATATTAAAGGTCAAGTTCAATCAGCTGTAAACGACGCGCATGGCCAGTGAGCAAGGGCGTGTTGCCCGAAACCGGTATGGCAATCTGTGTTGGGGGCATGAACACGTTGACTTCTGCTCCCTCAATAAATGAAAGGAGAAACTTCTACTTGTGTGGCGTCTCGCATTGGGCAACTTGGATTTTGGAATTTGCAAGTGGCGTGCCTAGCCGCTGAGACGCTCTGCCGCGATAATAGCAGACCACGGCTCCGGACCCCTGGGGCCATGTGGAAGTGGCAGTTCCACTATTACGGGACTTTTAATGCAGGACGGCGTTGTTTTGTTCCTCCATGCAACCCACCAACTGGAATGATATACATGCACGCAGTTTAACAGCACCCACTGTGGAAATAACGAACTACCTTACCCAGAAGGCAACTTACCAATGAAACTACAAAGACGGGATATTAAAGGTCAAGTTCAATCAGCTGTAAACGACACGCATGGCCAGTGAGCAAGTGCGTGTTGCCCGAAACCGGTATGGCAATCTGTGTTGGGGGCATGAACACGTTGACTTCTGCTCCCTCAATAAATGAAAGGAGAAACTTCTACTTGTGTGGCGTCTCGCATTGGGCAACTTGGATTTTGGAATTTGCAAGCGGCGTGCCTAGCCGCTGAGACGCTCTGCCGCAATAATAGCGGACCACGGCTCCGGACCCCTGGGGCCATGTGGAAGTGGCAGTTCCACTATTGCAGGACTTTTAATGCATGACGGCGTTGTTTTGTTCCTCCATGCAACCCACCCAGGGGAATGATATACATGCACACAGTTTAACAGCACCCACTGTGGAAATAATGAACTACCTTACCCAGAAGGCAACTTACCAATGAAACTACAAAGACGGGATATTAAAGGTCAAGTTCAATCAGCTGTAAACAACGCGCATGGCCAGTGAGAAAGGGCGTGTTGCCCGAAACCGGTATGGCAATCTGTGTTGGGGGAATGAACATGTTCACTCCTGCTCCCTCAATAAATGAAAGGAGAAACTTCTACTTGTGTGGCGTCTGGCATTGGGCAACTTGGATTTTGCAAGCGGCGTGCCTAGCCGCTGAGACGCTCTGCCGCGATAATAGCGGACCACGGCTCCGGACCCCTGGGGCCATGTGGAAGTGGCAGTTCCACTATTGCGGGACTTTTAATGCATGACGGCGTTGCTTTGTTCCTCCATGCAACCCACCAAGGGGAATGATATACATGCACACAGTTTAACAGCACCCACTGTGGAAATAACAAACTACCTTACCCAGAAGGCAACTTACCAATGAAACTACAAAGACGGGATATTAAAGGTCAAGTTCAATCAGCTGTAAACGACGCGCATGGCCAGTGAGCAAGGGCGTGTTGCCCGAAACCGGTATGGCAATCTGTGTTGGGGGCATGAACACGTTGACTTCTGCTCCCTTAATAAATGAAAGGAGAAACTTCTACTTGTGTGGCGTCTCGCATTGGGCAACTTGGATTTTGGAATTTGCAAGCGGCGTGCCTAGCCGCTGAGACGCTCTGCCGCGATAATAGCGGACCACGGCTCCGGACCCCTGGGGCCATGTGGAAGTGGCAGTTCCACTATTGCGGGACTTTTAATGCATGACGGCGTTGCTTTGTTCCTCCATGCAACCCACCAAGGGGAATGATATACATGCACACAGTTTAACAGCACCCACTGTGGAAATAACAAACTACCTTACCCAGAAGGCAACTTACCAATGAAACTACAAAGACGGGATATTAAAGGTCAAGTTCAATCAGCTGTAAACGACACGCATGGCCAGTGAGCAAGGGCATGTTGCCCGAAACCGGTATGGCAATCTGTGTTGGGGGAATGAACACGTTGACTCCTGCTCCCTCAATAAATGAAAGGCGAAACTTCTACTTGTGTGGCGTCTCGCATTGGGCAACTTTGATTTTGCAAGCGGCGTGCCTAGCCGCTGAGACGCTCTGCCGCGATAATAGCGGACCACGACTCCGGACCCCTGGGGCCATGTGGAAGTGGCAGTTCCACTATTGCGGGACTTTTAATGCATGACGGTGTTGTTTTGTTCCTCCATGCAACCCGCCAAGGGGAATGACATACATGCACACAGTTTAACAGCACCCACTGTGGAAATAACAAACTACCTTACCCAGAAGGCAACTTACCAATGAAACTACAAAGACGGGATATTAAAGGTCAAGTTCAATCAGCTGTAAACGACGTGCATGGCCAGTGAGCAAGTGCGTGTTGCCCGAAACCGGTATGGCAATCTGTGTTGGGGGCATGAACACGTTGACTTCTGCTCCCTCAATAAATGAAAGGAGAAACTTCTACTTGTGTGGCGTCTCGCATTGGGCAACTTGGATTTTGGAATTTGCAAGCGGCGTGCCTAGCCGCTGAGACGCTCTGCCGCGATAATAGCAGACCACGGCTCCGGACCAGTGGGCCATGTGGAAGTGGCAGTTCCACTATTGCGGGAGTTTTAATGCATGACGGCGTTGTTTTGTTCCTCCATGCAACCCACCAAGGGGAATGATATACATGCACGCAGTTTCACAGCACCCACTGTGGAAATAACAAACTACCTTACCCAGAAGGCAACTTACCAATGATACTACAAAGACGGGATATTAAAGGTCAAGTTCAATCAGCTGTAAACGACGCGCATGGCCAGTGAGCAAGGGCGTGTTGCCCGAAACCGGTATGGCAATCTGTGTTGGGGGAATGAACACGTTGACTTCTGCTCCCTCAATAAATGAAAGGAGAAACTTCTACTTGTGTGGCGTCTCGCATTGGGCAACTTGGATTTTGGAATTTGCAAGCGGCGTGCCTAGCCGCTGAGACGCTCTGCCGCAATAATAGCGGACCACGGCTCCGGACCCCTGGGGCCATGTGGAAGTGGCAGTTCCACTATTGCAGGACTTTTAATGCATGACGGCGTTGTTTTGTTCCTCCATGCAACTCACCAAGGGGAATGATATACATGCACGCAGTTTAACAGCACCCACTGTGGAAATAACGAACTACCTTACCCAGAAGGCAACTTACCAATGAAACTACAAAGACGGGATATTAAAGGTCAAGTTCAATCAGCTGTAAACGACGCGCATGGCCAGTGAGCAAGGGCGTGTTGCCCGAAACCGGTATGGCAATCTGTGTTGGGGGAATGAACACGTTGACTCCTGCTCCCTCAATAAATGAAAGGAGAAACTTCTACTTGTGTGGCGTCTCGCATTGGGCAACTTGGATTTTGCAAGCGGCGTGCGTAGCCGCTGAGACGCTCTGCCGCGATAATAGCGGACCACGGCTCCAGACCCCTGGGGCCATGTGGGAGTGGCAGTTCCACTATTGCGTGACTTTTAATGCATGACGGCGTTGCTTTGTTCCTCCATGCAACCCACCAAGGGGAATGATATACATGCACACAGTTTAACAGCACCCACTGTGGAAATAACGAACTACCTTACCCAGAAGGCAACTTACCAATGAAACTACAAAGACGGGATATTAAAGGTCAAGTTCAATCAGCTGTAAACGACGCGCATGGCCAGTGAGCAAGGGCGTGTTGCCCGAAACCGGTATGGCAATCTGTGTTGGGGGCATGAACACGTTGACTTCTGCTCCCTCAATAAATGAAAGGAGAAACTTCTACTTGTGTGGCGTCTCGCATTGGGCAACTTGGATTTTGGAATTTGCAAGCGGCGTGCCTAGCCGCTGAGACGCTCTGCCGCAATAATAGCGGACCACGGCTCCGGACCCCTGGGGCCATGTGGAAGTGGCAGTTCCACTATTGCAGGACTTTTAATGCATGACGGCGTTGTTTTGTTCCTCCATGCAACCCACCAAGGGGAATGATATACATGCACGCAGTTTAACAGCACCCACTGTGGAAATAACGAACTACCTTACCCAGAAGGCAACTTACCAATGAAACTACAAAGATGGGATATTAAAGGTCAAGTTCAATCAGCTGTAAACGACGCGCATGGCCAGTGAGCAAGGGCGTGTTGCCCGAAACCGGTATGGCAATCTGTGTTGGGGGAATGAACACGTTGACTCCTGCTCCCTCAATAAATGAAAGGAGAAACTTCTACTTGTGTGGCGTCTCGCATTGGGCAACTTGGATTTTGCAAGCGGCGTGCGTAGCCGCTGAGACGCTCTGCCGCGATAATAGCGGACCACGACTCCGGACCCCTGGGGCCATGTGGAAGTGGCAGTTCCACTATTGCGGGACTTTTAATGCATGACGGCGTTGTTTTGTTCCTCCATGCAACCCACCAAGGGGAATGATATACATGCACACAGTTTAACAGAACCCACTGTGGAAATAACGAACTACCTTACCCAGAAGGCAACTTACCAATGAAACTACAAAGACGGGATATTAAAGGTCAAGTTCAATCAGCTGTAAACAACGCGCATGGCCAGTGAGAAAGGGCGTGTTGCCCGAAACCGGTATGGCAATCTGTGTTGGGGGAATGAACACGTTCACTCCTGCTCCCTCAATAAATGAAAGGAGAAACTTCTACTTGTGTGGCGTCTGGCATCGGGCAACTTGGATTTTGCAAGCGGCGTGCCTAGCCGCTGAGACGCTCTGCCGCGATAATAGCGGACCACGGCTCCGGACCCCTGGGGCCATGTGGAAGTGGCAGTTCCACTATTGCGTGACTTTTAATGCATGACGGCGTTGCTTTGTTCCTCCATGCAACCCACCCAGGGGAATGATATACATGCACACAGTTTAACAGCACCCACTGTGGAAATAACAAACTACCTTACCCAGAAGGCACCTTACCAATGAAACTACAAAGACGGGATATTAAAGGTCAAGTTCAATCAGCTGTAAATGACGCACATGGCCAGTGAGCAAGGGCGTGTTGCCCGAAACCGGTATGGCAAGCTGTGTTGGGGGAATGAACACGTTGACTCCTGCTCCCTCAATAAATGAAAGGAGAAACTTCTACTTCTGTGGCGTCTCGCATTGGGCAAGTTGGATTTTGGAATTTGCAAGTGGCGTGCCTAGCCGCTGAGACGCTCTGCCGCGATAATAGCGGACCACGGCTCCGGACCAGTGGGGCCATGTGGAAGTGGCAGTTCCACTATTGCGGGACTTTTAATGCATGACGGCGTTGTTTTGTTCCTCCATGCAACCCACCAAGGGGAATGATTTACATGCACGCAGTTTCACAGCACCCACTGTGGAAATAACGAACTACCTTACCCAGAAGGCAACTTACCAATGAAACTACAAAGACGGGATATTAATGGTCAAGTTCAATCAGCTGTAAACGACACGCATGGCCAGTGAGCAAGGGCATGTTGCCCGAAACCGGTATGGCAATCTGTGTTGGGGGAATGAACACGTTGACTCCTGCTCCCTCAATAAATGAAAGGCGAAACTTCTACTTGTGTGGCGTCTCGCATTGGGCAACTTAGATTTTGCAAGCGGTGTGCCTAGCCGCTGAGACGCTCTGCCGCGATAATAGCGGACCACGACTCCGGACCCCTGGGGCCATGTGGAAGTGGCAGTTCCACTATTGCGGGACTTTTAATGCATGACGGCTTTGTTTTGTTCCTCCATGCAACCCACCAAGGGGAATGATATACATGCACACAGTTTAACAGCACCCACTGTGGAAATAACAAACTACCTTACCCAGAAGGCAACTTACCAATGAAACTACAAAGACGGGATATTAAAGGTCAAGTTCAATCAGCTGTAAACAACGCGCATGGCCAGTGAGCAAGGGCGTTTTGCCCGAAACCGGTATGGCAAGCTGTGTTGGGGGAATGAACACGTTGACTCCTGCTCCCTCAATAAGTGAAAGGAGAAACTTTTACTTGTGTGGCGTCTCGCATTTTGCAACTTGGATTTTGGAATTTGCAAGCGGCGTGCCTAGCCGCTGAGACGCTCTGCCGCGATAATAGCAGACCACGGCTCCGGACCCCTGGGGCCATGTGGAAGTGGCAGTTCCACTATTGCGGGACTTTTAATGCAGGACGGCGTTGTTTTGTTCCTCCATGCAACCCACCAACTGGAATGATATACATTCACGCAGTTTAACAGCACCCACTGTGGAAATAACGAACTACCTTACCCAGAAGGGAACTTACCAATGAAACTACAAAGATGGGATATTAAAGGTCAAGTTCAATCAGCTGTAAACGACGCGCATAGCCAGTGAGCAAGGGCGTGTTGCCCGAAACCGGTATCGCAATCTGTGTTGGGGGAATGAACACGTTGACTCCTGCTCCCTCAATAAATGAAAGGAGAAACTTCTACTTGTGTGGCGTCTCGCATTTTGCAACTTGGATTTTGGAATTTGCAAGCGGCGTGCCTAGCCGCTGAGACGCTCTGCCGCGATAATAGCAGACCACGGCTCCGGACCCCTGGGGCCATGTGGAAGTGGCAGTTCCACTATTGCGGGACTTTTAATGCAGGACGGCGTTGTTTTGTTCCTCCATGCAACCCACCAACTGGAATGATATACATGCACGCAGTTTAACAGCACCCACTGTGGAAATAACGAACTACCTTACCCAGAAGGCAACTTACCAATGAAACTACAAAGACGGGATATTAAAGGTCAAGTTCAATCAGCTGTAAACGACGCGCATGGCCAGTGAGCAAGTGCGTGTTGCCCGAAACCAGTATGGCAATCTGTGTTGGGGGCATGAACACGTTGACTTCTGCTCCCTCAATAAATGAAAGGAGAAACTTCTACTTGTGTGGCGTCTCGCATTGGGCAACTTGGATTTTGGAATTTGCAAGCGGCGTGCCTAGCCGCTGAGACGCTCTGCCGCAATAATAGCGGACCACGGCTCCGGACCCCTGGGGCCATGTGGAAGTGGCAGTTCCACTATTGCAGGACTTTTAATGCATGACGGCGTTGTTTTGTTCCTCCGTGCAACCCACCAAGGGGAATGATATACATGCACGCAGTTTAACAGCACCCACTGTGGAAATAACGAACTACCTTACCCAGAAGGCAACTTACCAATGAAACTACAAAGACGGGATATTAAAGGTCAAGTTCAATCAGCTGTAAACGACGCGCATGGCCAGTGAGCAAGGGCATGTTGCCCGAAACCGGTATGGCAATCTGTGTTGGGGGAATGAACACGTTGACTCCTGCTCCCTCAATAAATGAAAGGAGAAACTTCTACTTGTGTGGCGTCTCGCATTGGGCAACTTGGATTTTGCAAGCGGCGTGCGTAGCCGCTGAGACGCTCTGCCGCGATAATAGCGGACCACGACTCCGGACCCCTGGGGCCATGTGGAAGTGGCAGTTCCACTATTGCGGGACTTTTAATGCATGACGGCGTTGTTTTGTTCCTCCATGCAACCCACCCAGGGGAATGATATACATGCACACAGTTTAACAGCACCCACTGTGGAAATAACGAACTACCTTACCCAGAAGGCAACTTACCAATGAAACTACAAAGACGGGATATTAAAGGTCAAGTTCAATCAGCTGTAAACAACGCGCATGGCCAGTGAGAAAGGGCGTGTTGCCCGAAACCGGTATGGCAATCTGTGTTGGGGGAATGAACACGTTCACTCCTGCTCCCTCAATAAATGAAAGGAGAAACTTCTACTTGTGTGGCGTCTGGCATTGGGCAACTTGGATTTTGCAAGCGGCGTGCCTAGCCGCTGAGACGCTCTGCCGCGATAATAGCGGACCACGGCTCCGGACCCCTGGGGCCATGTGGAAGTGGCAGTTCCACTATTGCGGGACTTTTAATGCATGACGGCGTTGCTTTGTTCCTCCATGCAACCCACCAAGGGGAATGATATACATGCACACAGTTTAACAGCACCCACTGTGGAAATAACAAACTACCTTACCCAGAAGGCAACTTACCAATGAAACTACAAAGACGGGATATTAAAGGTCAAGTTCAATCAGCTGTAAACGACGCGCATGGCCAGTGAGCAAGGGCGTGTTGCCCGAAACCGGTATGGCAAGCTGTGTTGGGGGAATGAACACGTTGACTCCTGCTCCCTCAATAAATGAAAGGAGAAACTTCTACTTCTGTGGCGTCTCGCATTGGGCAAGTTGGAATTTGGAATTTGCAAGTGGCGTGCCTAGCCGCTGAGACGCTCTGCCGCGATAATAGCGGACCACGGCTCCGGACCAGTGGGGCCATGTGGAAGTGGCAGTTCCACTATTGCGGGACTTTTAATGCATGACGGCGTTGTTTTGTTCCTCCATGCAACCCACCAAGGGGAATGATATACATGCACGCAGTTTCACAGCACCCACTGTGGAAATAACAAACTACCTTACCCAGAAGGCAACTTAACAATGAAACTACAAAGACGGGATATTAAAGGTCAAGTTCAATCAGCTGTAAACGACACGCATGGCCAGTGAGCAAGGGCATGTTGCCCGAAACCGGTATGGCAATCTGTGTTGGGGGAATGAACACGTTGACTCCTGCTCCCTCAATAAATGAAAGGCGAAACTTCTACTTGTGTGGCGTCTCGCATTGGGCAACTTGGATTTTGCAAGCGGCGTGCCTAGCCGCTGAGACGCTCTGCCGCGATAATAGCGGACCACGACTCCGGACCCCTGGGGCCATGTGGAAGTGGCAGTTCCACTATTGCGGGACTTTTAATGCATGACGGCTTTGTTTTGTTCCTCCATGCAACCCACCAAGGGGAATGATATACATGCACACAGTTTAACAGCACCCACTGTGGAAATAACAAACTACCTTACCCAGAAGGCAACTTACCAATGAAACTACAAAGACGGGATATTAAAGGTCAAGTTCAATCAGCTGTAAACAACGCGCATGGCCAGTGAGCAAGGGCGTTTTGCCCGAAACCGGTATGGCAAGCTGTGTTGGGGGAATGAACACGTTGACTCCTGCTCCCTCAATAAGTGAAAGGAGAAACTTTTACTTGTGTGGCGTCTCGCATTGGGCAACTTGGATTTTGGAATTTGCAAGCGGCGTGCCTAGCCTCTGAGACGCTCTTCCGCGATAATAGCGGACCATGGCTCCGGACCTCTGGGGCCAGGTGGAAGTGGCAGTTCCACTATTGCGGGAGTTTTAATGCATGACGGCGTTGTTTTGTTCCTCCATGCAACCCACCAAGGGGAATGAAACACATTCACGCAGTTTAACAGCACCCACTGTGGAAATAACGAACTACCTTACCCAGGAGGGAACTTACCAATGAAACTACAAAGATGGGATATTAAAGGTCAAGTTCAATCAGCTGTAAACGACGCGCATGGCCAGTGAGCAAGGGCGTGTTGCCCGAAACCGGTATCGCAATCTGTGTTGGGGGAATGAACACGTTGACTCCTGCTCCCTCAATAAATGAAAGGAGAAACTTCTACTTGTGTGGCGTCTCGCATTTTGCAACTTGGATTTTGGAATTTGCAAGCGGCGTGCCTAGCCGCTGAGACGCTCTGCCGCGATAATAGCAGACCACGGCTCCGGACCCCTGGGGCCATGTGGAAGTGGCAGTTCCACTATTGCGGGACTTTTAATGCAGGACGGCGTTGTTTTGTTCCTCCATGCAACCCACCAACTGGAATGATATACATGCACGCAGTTTAACAGCACCCACTGTGGAAATAACGAACTACCTTACCCAGAAGGCAACTTACCAATGAAACTACAAAGACGGGATATTAAAGGTCAAGTTCAATCAGCTGTAAACGACGCGCATGGCCAGTGAGCAAGTGCGTGTTGCCCGAAACCGGTATGGCAATCTGTGTTGGGGGCATGAACACGTTGACTTCTGCTCCCTCAATAAATGAAAGGAGAAACTTCTACTTGTGTGGCGTCTCGCATTGGGCAACTTGGATTTTGGAATTTGCAAGCGGCGTGCCTAGCCGCTGAGACGCTCTACCGCAATAATAGCGGACCACGGCTCCGGACCAGTGGGCCATGTGGAAGTGGCAGTTCCACTATTGCGGGAGTTTTAATGCATGACGGTGTTGTTTTGTTCCTCCATGCAACCCACCAAGGGGAATGATATCCATGCACGCAGTTTCACAGCACCCACTGTGGAAATAACAAACTACCTTACCCAGAAGGCAACTTACCAATGATACTACAAAGACGGGATATTAAAGGTCAAGTTCAATCAGCTGTAAACGACACGCATGGCCAGTGAGCAAGGGCGTTTTGCCCGAAACCGGTATGGCAAGCTGTGTTGGGGGAATGAACACGTTGACTCCTGCTCCCTCAATAAGTGAAAGGAGAAACTTTTACTTGTGTGGCGTCTCGCATTTTGCAACTTGGATTTTGGAATTTGCAAGCGGCGTGTCTAGCCGCTGAGACGCTCTGCCGCGATAATAGCAGACCACGGCTCAGGACCCCTGGGGCCATGTGGAA
Organism: Triturus cristatus; assembly: GCF_964204655.1. NCBI lineage: Eukaryota > Metazoa > Chordata > Amphibia > Caudata > Salamandridae > Triturus > Triturus cristatus. Next base: position 197,275,042 of record NC_140579.1, read on the forward strand.
GTGGCAGTTCCACTATTGCGGGACTTTTAATGCAGGACGGCGTTGTTTTGTTCCTCCATGCAACCCACCAACTGGAATGATATACATTCACGCAGTTTAACAGCACCCACTGTGGAAATAACGAACTACCTTACCCAGGAGGGAACTTACCAATGAAACTACAAAGATGGGATATTAAAGGTCAAGTTCAATCAGCTGTAAACGACGCGCATGGCCAGTGAGCAAGGGCGTGTTGCCCGAAACCAGTATCGCAATCTGTGTTGGGGGAATGAACACGTTGACTCCTGCTCCCTCAATAAATGAAAGGAGAAACTTCTACTTGTGTGGCGTCTCGCATTTTGCAACTTGGATTTTGGAATTTGCAAGCGGCGTGCCTAGCCGCTGAGACGCTCTGCCGCGATAATAGCAGACCACGGCTCCGGACCCCTGGGGCCATGTGGAAATGGCAGTTCCACTATTGCGGGACTTTTAATGCAGGACGGCGTTGTTTTGTTCCTCCATGCAACCCACCAACTGGAATGATATACATGCACGCAGTTTAACAGCACCCACTGTGGAAATAACGAACTACCTTACCCAGAAGGCAACTTACCAATGAAACTACAAAGACGGGATATTAAAGGTCAAGTTCAATCAGCTGTAAACGACGCGCATGGCCAGTGAGCAAGTGCGTGTTGCCCGAAACCGGTATGGCAATCTGTGTTGGGGGCATGAACACGGTGACTTCTACTCCCTCAATAAATGAAAGGAGAAACTTCTACTTGTGTGGCGTCTCGCATTGGGCAACTTGGATTTTGGAATTTGCAAGCGGCGTGCCTAGCCCCTGAGACGCTCTGCCGCAATAATAGCGGACCACGGCTCCGGACCCCTGGGGCCATGTGGAAGTGGCAGTTCCACTATTGCAGGACTTTTAATGCACGACGGCGTTGTTTTGTTCCTCCGTGCAACCCACCAAGGGGAATGATATACATGCACGCAGTTTAACAGCAACCACTGTGGAAATAACGAACTACCTTACCCAGAAGGCAACTTACCAATGAAACTACAAAGACGGGATAATAAAGGTCAAGTTCAATCAGCTGTAAACGACGCGCATGGCCAGTGAGCAAGGGCATGTTGCCCGAAACCGGTATGGCAATCTGTGTTGGGGGAATGAACACGTTGACTCCTGCTCCCTCAATAAATGAAAGGAGAAACTTCAACTTGTGTGGCGTCTCGCATTGGGCAACTTGGATTTTGCAAGCGGCGTGCGTAGCCGCTGAGACGCTCTGCCGCGATAATAGCGGACCACGACTCCGGACCCCTGGGGCCATGTGGAAGTGGCAGTTCCACTATTGCGGGACTTTTAATGCATGACGGCGTTGTTTTGTTCCTCCATGCAACCCACCCAGGGGAATGATATACATGCACACAGTTTAACAGCACACACTGTGGAAATAACGAACTACCTTACCCAGAAGGCAACTTACCAATGAAACTACAAAGACGGGATATTAAAGGTCAAGTTCAATCAGCTGTAAACAACGCGCATGGCCAGTGAGAAAGGGCGTGTTGCCCGAAACCGGTATGGCAATCTGTGTTGGGGGAATGAACACGTTCACTCCTGCTCCCTCAATAAATGAAAGGAGAAACTTCTACTTGTGTGGCGTCTGGCATTGGGCAACTTGGATTTTGCAAGCGGCGTGCCTAGCCGCTGAGACGCTCTGCCGCGATAATAGCGGACCACGGCTCCGGACCCCTGGGGCCATGTGGAAGTGGCAGTTCCACTATTGCGGGACTTTTAATGCATGACGGCATTGCTTTGTTCCTCCATGCAACCCACCAAGGGGAATGATATACATGCACACAGTTTAACAGCACCCACTGTGGAAATAACAAACTACCTTACCCAGAAGGCAACTTACCAATGAAACTACAAAGACGGGATATTAAAGGTCAAGTTCAATCAGCTGTAAACGACGCGCATGGCCAGTGAGCAAGGGCGTGTTGCCCGAAACCGGTATGGCAAGCTGTGTTGGGGGAATGAACACGTTGACTCCTGCTCCCTCAATAAATGAAAGGAGAAACTTCTACTTCTGTGGCGTCTCGCATTGGGCAAGTTGGAATTTGGAATTTGCAAGTGGCGTGCCTAGCCGCTGAGACGCTCTGCCGCGATAATAGCGGACCACGGCTCCGGACCAGTGGGGCCATGTGGAAGTGGCAGTTCCACTATTGCGGGACTTTTAATGCATGACGGCGTTGTTTTGTTCCTCCATGCAACCCACCAAGGGGAATGATATACATGCACGCAGTTTCACAGCACCCACTGTGGAAATAACAAACTACCTTACCCAGAAGGCAACTTAACAATGAAACTACAAAGACGGGATATTAAAGGTCAAGTTCAATCAGCTGTAAACGACACGCATGGCCAGTGAGCAAGGGCATGTTGCCCGAAACCGGTATGGCAATCTGTGTTGGGGGAATGAACACGTTGACTCCTGCTCCCTCAATAAATGAAAGGCGAAACTTCTACTTGTGTGGCGTCTCGCATTGGGCAACTTGGATTTTGCAAGCGGCGTGCCTAGCCGCTGAGACGCTCTGCCGCGATAATAGCGGACCACGACTCCGGACCCCTGGGGCCATGTGGAAGTGGCAGTTCCACTATTGCGGGACTTTTAATGCATGACGGCTTTGTTTTGTTCCTCCATGCAACCCACCAAGGGGAATGATATACATGCACACAGTTTAACAGCACCCACTGTGGAAATAACAAACTACCTTACCCAGAAGGCAACTTACCAATGAAACTACAAAGACGGGATATTAAAGGTCAAGTTCAATCAGCTGTAAACAACGCGCATGGCCAGTGAGCAAGGGCGTTTTGCCCGAAACCGGTATGGCAAGCTGTGTTGGGGGGATGAACACGTTGACTCCTGCTCCCTCAATAAGTGAAAGGAGAAACTTTTACTTGTGTGGCGTCTCGCATTGGGCAACTTGGATTTTGGAATTTGCAAGCGGCGTGCCTAGCCTCTGAGACGCTCTTCCGCGATAATAGCGGACCATGGCTCCGGACCTCTGGGGCCAGGTAGAAGTGGCAGTTCCACTATTGCGGGAGTTTTAATGCATGACGGCGTTGTTTTGTTCCTCCATGCAACCCACCAAGGGGAATGAAACACATTCACGCAGTTTAACAGCACCCACTGTGGAAATAACGAACTACCTTACCCAGGAGGGAACTTACCAATGAAACTACAAAGATGGGATATTAAAGGTCAAGTTCAATCAGCTGTAAACGACGCGCATGGCCAGTGAGCAAGGGCGTGTTGCCCGAAACCGGTATCGCAATCTGTGTTGGGGGAATGAACACGTTGACTCCTGCTCCCTCAATAAATGAAAGGAGAAACTTCTACTTGTGTGGCGTCTCGCATTTTGCAACTTGGATTTTGGAATTTGCAAGCGGCGTGCCTAGCCGCTGAGACGCTCTGCCGCGATAATAGCAGACCACGGCTCCGGACCCCTAGGGCCATGTGGAAGTGGCAGTTCCACTATTGCGGGACTTTAAATGCAGGACGGCGTTGTTTTGTTCCTCCATGCAACCCACCAACTGGAATGATATACATGCACGCAGTTTAACAGCACCCACTGTGGAAATAACGAACTACCTTACCCAGAAGGCAACTTACCAATGAAACTACAAAGACGGGATATTAAAGGTCAAGTTCAATCAGCTGTAAACGACGCGCATGGCCAGTGAGCAAGTGCGTGTTGCCCGAAACCGGTATGGCAATCTATGTTGGGGGCATGAACACGTTGACTTCTGCTCCCTCAATAAATGAAAGGAGAAACTTCTACTTGTGTGGCGTCTCGCATTGGGCAACTTGGATTTTGGAATTTGCAAGCGGCGTGCCTAGCCGCTGAGACGCTCTGCCGCAATAATAGCGGACCACGGCTCCGGACCAGTGGGCCATGTGGAAGTGGCAGTTCCACTATTGCGGGAGTTTTAATGCATGACGGCGTTGTTTTGTTCCTCCATGCAACCCACCAAGGGGAATGATATACATGCACGCAGTTTCACAGCACCCACTGTGGAAATAACAAACTACCTTACCCAGAAGGCAACTTACCAATGATACTACAAAGACGGGATATTAAAGGTCAAGTTCAATCAGCTGTAAACGACGCGCATGGCCAGTGAGCAAGGGCGTGTTGCCCGAAACCGGTATGGCAATCTGTGTTGGGGGAATGAACACGTTGACTTCTGCTCCCTCAATAAATGAAAGGAGAAACTTCTACTTGTGTGGCGTCTCGCATTGGGCAACTTGGATTTTGGAATTTGCAAGCGGCGTGCCTAGCCGCTGAGACGCTCTGCCGCAATAATAGCGGACCACGGCTCCGGACCCCTGGGGCCATGTGGAAGTGGCAGTTCCACTATTGCAGGACTTTTAATGCATGACGGCGTTGTTTTGTTCCTCCATGCAACCCACCAAGGGGAATGATATACATGCACGCAGTTTAACAGCACCCACTGTGGAAATAACGAACTACCTTACCCAGAAGGCAACTTACCAATGAAACTACAAAGACGGGATATTAAAGGTCAAGTTCAATCAGCTGTAAACGACGCGCATGGCCAGTGAGCAAGGGCGTGTTGCCCGAAACCGGTATGGCAATCTGTGTTGGGGGAATGAACACGTTGACTCCTGCTCCCTCAATAAATGAAAGGAGAAACTTCTACTTGCGTGGCGTCTCGCATTGGGCAACTTGGATTTTGCAAGCGGCGTGCGTAGCCGCTGAGACGCTCTGCCGCGATAATAGCGGACCACGGCTCCAGACCCCTGGGGCCATGTGGAAGTGGCAGTTCCACTATTGCGTGACTTTTAATGCATGACGGCGTTGCTTTGTTCCTCCATGCAACCCACCAAGGGGAATGATATACATGCACACAGTTTAACAGCACCCACTGTGGAAATAACGAACTACCTTACCCAGAAGGCAACTTACCAATGAAACTACAAAGACGGTATATTAAAGGTCAAGTTCAATCAGCTGTAAACGACGCGCATGGCCAGTGAGCAAGGGCGTGTTGCCCGAAACCGGTATGGCAATCTGTGTTGGGGGCATGAACACGTTGACTTCTGCTCCCTCAATAAATGAAAGGAGAAACTTCTACTTGTGTGGCGTCTCGCATTGGGCAACTTGGATTTTGGAATTTGCAAGCGGCGTGCCTAGCCGCTGAGACGCTCTGCCGCAATAATAGCGGACCACGGCTCCGGACCCCTGGGGCCATGTGGAAGTGGCAGTTCCACTATTGCAGGACTTTTAATGCATGACGGCGTTGTTTTGTTCCTCCATGCAACCCACCAAGGGGAATGATATACATGCACGCAGTTTAACAGCACCCACTGTGGAAATAACGAACTACCTTACCCAGAAGGCAACTTACCAATGAAACTACAAAGATGGGATATTAAAGGTCAAGTTCAATCAGCTGTAAACGACGCGCATGGCCAGTGAGCAAGGGCGTGTTGCCCGAAACCGGTATGGCAATCTGTGTTGGGGGAATGAACACGTTGACTCCTGCTCCCTCAATAAATGAAAGGAGAAACTTCTACTTGTGTGGCGTCTCGCATTGGGCAACTTGGATTTTGCAAGCGGCGTGCGTAGCCGCTGAGACGCTCTGCCGCGATAATAGCGGACCACGACTCCGGACCCCTGGGGCCATGTGGAAGTGGCAGTTCCACTATTGCGGGACTTTTAATGCATGACGGCGTTGTTTTGTTCCTCCATGCAACCCACCAAGGGGAATGATATACATGCACATAGTTTAACAGCACCCACTGTGGAAATAACGAACTACCTTACCCAGAAGGCAACTTACCAATGAAACTACAAAGACGGGATATTAAAGGTCAAGTTCAATCAGCTGTAAACAACGCGCATGGCCAGTGAGAAAGGGCGTGTTGCCCGAAACCGGTATGGCAATCTGTGTTGGGGGAATGAACACGTTCACTCCTGCTCCCTCAATAAATGAAAGGAGAAACTTCTACTTGTGTGGCGTCTGGCATCGGGCAACTTGGATTTTGCAAGCGGCGTGCCTAGCCGCTGAGACGCTCTGCCGCGATAATAGCGGACCACGGCTCCGGACCCCTGGGGCCATGTGGAAGTGGCAGTTCCACTATTGCGTGACTTTTAATGCATGACGGCGTTGCTTTGTTCCTCCATGCAACCCACCCAGGGGAATGATATACATGCACACAGTTTAACAGCACCCACTGTGGAAATAACAAACTACCTTACCCAGAAGGCACCTTACCAATGAAACTACAAAGACGGGATATTAAAGGTCAAGTTCAATCAGCTGTAAATGACGCACATGGCCAGTGAGCAAGGGCGTGTTGCCCGAAACCGGTATGGCAAGCTGTGTTGGGGGAATGAACACGTTGACTCCTGCTCCCTCAATAAATGAAAGGAGAAACTTCTACTTCTGTGGCGTCTCGCATTGGGCAAGTTGGATTTTGGAATTTGCAAGTGGCGTGCCTAGCCGCTGAGACGCTCTGCCACGATAATAGCGGACCACGGCTCCGGACCAGTGGGGCCATGTGGAAGTGGCAGTTCCACTATTGCGGGACTTTTAATGCATGACGGTGTTGTTTTGTTCCTCCATGCAACCCACCAAGGGGAATGATATACATGCACGCAGTTTCACAGCACCCACTGTGGAAATAACGAACTACCTTACCCAGAAGGCAACTTACCAATGAAACTACAAAGACGGGATATTAATGGTCAAGTTCAATCAGCTGTAAACGACACGCATGGCCAGTGAGCAAGGGCATGTTGCCCGAAACTGGTATGGCAATCTGTGTTGGGGGAATGAACACGTTGACTCCTGCTCCCTCAATAAATGAAAGGCGAAACTTCTACTTGTGTGGCGTCTCGCATTGGGCAACTTAGATTTTGCAAGCGGGGTGCCTAGCCGCTGAGACGCTCTGCCGCGATAATAGCGGACCACGACTCCGGACCCCTGGGGCCATGTGGAAGTGGCAGTTCCACTATTGCGGGACTTTTAATGCATGACGGCTTTGTTTTGTTCCTCCATGCAACCCACCAAGGGGAATGATATACATGCACACAGTTTAACAGCACCCACTGTGGAAATAACAAACTACCTTACCCAGAAGGCAACTTACCAATGAAACTACAAAGACGGGATATTAAAGGTCAAGTTCAATCAGCTGTAAACAACGCGCATGGCCAGTGAGCAAGGGCGTTTTGCCCGAAACCGGTATGGCAAGCTGTGTTGGGGGAATGAACACGTTGACTCCTGCTCCCTCAATAAGTGAAAGGAGAAACTTTTACTTGTGTGGCGTCTCGCATTTTGCAACTTGGATTTTGGAATTTGCAAGCGGCGTGCCTAGCCGCTGAGACGCTCTGCCGCGATAATAGCAGACCACGGCTCCGGACCCCTGGGGCCATGTGGAAGTGGCAGTTCCACTATTGCGGGACTTTTAATGCAGGACGGCGTTGTTTTGTTCCTCCATGCAACCCACCAACTGGAATGATATACATTCACGCAGTTTAACAGCACCCACTGTGGAAATAACGAACTACCTTACCCAGGAGGGAACTTACCAATGAAACTACAAAGATGGGATATTAAAGGTCAAGTTCAATCAGCTGTAAACGACGCGCATGGCCAGTGAGCAAGGGCGTGTTGCCCGAAACCGGTATCGCAATCTGTGTTGGGGGAATGAACACGTTGACTCCTGCTCCCTCAATAAATGAAAGGAGAAACTTCTACTTGTGTGGCGTCTCGCATTTTGCAACTTGGATTTTGGAATTTGCAAGCGGCGTGCCTAGCCGCTGAGACGCTCTGCCGCAATAATAGCGGACCACGGCTCCGGACCCCTGGGGCCATGTGGAAGTGGCAGTTCCACTATTGCAGGACTTTTAATGCATGACGGCGTTGTTTTGTTCCTCCGTGCAACCCACCAAGGGGAATGATATACATTCACGCAGATTAACAGCACCCACTGTGGAAATAACGAACTACCTTACCCAGGAGGGAACTTACCAATGAAACTACAAAGATGGGATATTAAAGGTCAAGTTCAATCAGCTGTAAACGACGCGCATGGCCAGTGAGCAAGGGCGTGTTGCCCGAAACCGGTATCGCAATCTGTGTTGGGGGAATGAACACGTTGACTCCTGCTCCCTCAATAAATGAAAGGAGAAACTTCTACTTGTGTGGCATCTCGCATTTTGCAACTTGGATTTTGGAATTTGCAAGTGGCGTGCCTAGCCGCTGAGACGCTCTGCCGCGATAATAGCAGACCACGGCTCCGGACCCCTGGGGCCATGTGGAAGTGGCAGTTCCACTATTACGGGACTTTTAATGCAGGACGGCGTTGTTTTGTTCCTCCATGCAACCCACCAACTGGAATGATATACATGCACGCAGTTTAACAGCACCCACTGTGGAAATAATGAACTACCTTACCCAGAAGGCAACTTACCAATGAAACTACAAAGACGGGATATTAAAGGTCAAGTTCAATCAGCTGTAAACGACACGCATGGCCAGTGAGCAAGTGCGTGTTGCCCGAAACCGGTATGGCAATCTGTGTTGGGGGCATGAACACGTTGACTTCTGCTCCCTCAATAAATGAAAGGAGAAACTTCTACTTGTGTGGGGTCTCGCATTGGGCAACTTGGATTTTGGAATTTGCAAGCGGCGTGCCTAGCCGCTGAGACGCTCTGCCGCAATAATAGCGGACCACGGCTCCGGACCCCTGGGGCCATGTGGAAGTGGCAGTTCCACTATTGCAGGACTTTTAATGCATGACGGCGTTGTTTTGTTCCTCCATGCAACCCACCCAGGGGAATGATATACATGCACACAGTTTAACAGCACCCACTGTGGAAATAATGAACTACCTTACCCAGAAGGCAACTTACCAATGAAACTACAAAGACGGGATATTAAAGGTCAAGTTCAATCAGCTGTAAACAACGCGCATGGCCAGTGAGAAAGGGCGTGTTGCCCGAAACCGGTATGGCAATCTGTGTTGGGGGAATGAACATGTTCACTCCTGCTCCCTCAATAAATGAAAGGAGAAACTTCTACTTGTGTGGCGTCTGGCATTGGGCAACTTGGATTTTGCAAGCGGCGTGCCAAGCCGCTGAGACGCTCTGCCGCGATAATAGCGGACCACGGCTCCGGACCCCTGGGGCCATGTGGAAGTGGCAGTTCCACTATTGCGGGACTTTTAATGCATGACGGCGTTGCTTTGTTCCTCCATGCAACCCACCAAGGGGAATGATATACATGCACACAGTTTAACAGCACCCACTGTGGAAATAACAAACTACCTTACCCAGAAGGCAACTTACCAATGAAACTACAAAGACGGGATATTAAAGGTCAAGTTCAATCAGCTGTAAACGACGCGCATGGCCAGTGAGCAAGGGTGTGTTGCCCGAAACCGGTATGGCAAGCTGTGTTGGGGGAATGAACACGTTGACTCCTGCTCCCTCAATAAATGAAAGGAGAAACTTCTACTTCTGTGGCGTCTCGCATTGGGTAAGTTGGAATTTGGAATTTGCAAGTGGCGTGCCTAGCCGCTGAGACGCTCTGCCGCGATAATAGCTGACCACGGCTCCGGACCAGTGGGGCCATGTGGAAGTGGCAGTTCCACTATTGCGGGACTTTTAATGCATGACGGCGTTGTTTTGTTCCTCCATGCAACCCACCAAGGGGAATGATATACATGCACGCAGTTTCACAGCACCCACTGTGGAAATAACAAACTACCTTACCCAGAAGGCAACTTACCAATGAAACTACAAAGACGGGATATTAAAGGTCAAGTTCAATCAGCTGTAAACGACACGCATGGCCAGTGAGCAAGGGCATGTTGCCCGAAACCGGTATGGCAATCTGTGTTGGGGGAATGAACACGTTGACTCCTGCTCCCTCAATAAATGAAAGGCGAAACTTCTACTTGTGTGGCGTCTCGCATTGGGCAACTTTGATTTTGCAAGCGGCGTGCCTAGCCGCTGAGACGCTCTGCCGCGATAATAGCGGACCACGACTCCGGACCCCTGGGGCCATGTGGAAGTGGCAGTTCCACTATTGCGGGACTTTTAATGCATGACGGCGTTGTTTTGTTCCTCCATGCAACCCACCAAGGGGAATGATATACATGCACACAGTTTAACAGCACCCACTGTGGAAATAACAAACTACCTTACCCAGAAGGCAACTTACCAATGAAACTACAAAGACGGGATATTAAAGGTCAAGTTCAATCAGCTGTAAACGACGCGCATGGCCAGTGAGCAAGTGCGTGTTGCCCGAAACCGGTATGGCAATCTGTGTTGGGGGCATGAACACGTTGACTTCTGCTCCCTCAATAAATGAAAGGAGAAACTTCTACTTGTGTGGCGTCTCGCATTGGGCAACTTGGATTTTGGAATTTGCAAGCGGCGTGCCTAGCCGCTGAGACGCTCTGCCGCGATAATAGCGGACCACGGCTCCGGACCCCTGGGGCCATGTGGAAGTGGCAGTTCCACTATTGCGGGACTTTTAATGCATGACGGCGTTGCTTTGTTCCTCCATGCAACCCACCAAGGGGAATGATATACATGCACACAGTTTAACAGCACCCACTGTGGAAATAACAAACTACCTTACCCAGAAGGCAACTTACCAATGAAACTACAAAGACGGGATATTAAAGGTCAAGTTCAATCAGCTGTAAACGACACGCATGGCCAGTGAGCAAGGGCATGTTGCCCGAAACCGGTATGGCAATCTGTGTTGGGGGAATGAACACGTTGACTCCTGCTCCCTCAATAAATGAAAGGCGAAACTTCTACTTGTGTGGCGTCTCGCATTGGGCAACTTTGATTTTTCAAGCGGCGTGCCTAGCCGCTGAGACGCTCTGCCGCGATAATAGCGGACCACGACTCCGGACCCCTGGGGCCATGTGGAAGTGGCAGTTCCACTATTGCGGGACTTTTAATGCATGACGGTGTTGTTTTGTTCCTCCATGCAACCCACCAAGGGGAATGATATACATGCACACAGTTTAACAGCACCCACTGTGGAAATAACAAACTACCTTACCCAGAAGGCAACTTACCAATGAAACTACAAAGACGGGATATTAAAGGTCAAGTTCAATCAGCTGTAAACGACGCGCATGGCCAGTGAGCAAGTGCGTGTTGCCCGAAACCGGTATGGCAATCTGTGTTGGGGGCATGAACACGTTGACTTCTGCTCCCTCAATAAATGAAAGGAGAAACTTCTACTTGTGTGGCGTCTCGCATTGGGCAACTTGGATTTTGGAATTTGCAAGCGGCGTGCCTAGCCGCTGAGACGCTCTGCCGCAATAATAGCGGACCACGGCTCCGGACCCCTGGGGCCATGTGGAAGTGGCAGTTCCACTATTGCGTGACTTTTAATGCATGACGGCGTTGCTTTGTTCCTCCATGCAACCCACCGAGGGGAATGATATACATGCACACAGTTTAACAGCACCCACTGTGGAAATAACGAACTACCTTACCCAGAAGGCAACTTACCAATGAAACTACAAAGACGGGATATTAAAGGTCAAGTTCAATCAGCTGTAAACGACGCGCATGGCCAGTGAGCAAGGGCGTGTTGCCCGAAACCGGTATGGCAATCTGTGTTGGGGGCATGAACACGTTGACTTCTGCTCCCTCAATAAATGAAAGGAGAAACTTCTACTTGTGTGGCGTCTCGCATTGGGCAACTTGGATTTTGGAATTTGCAAGCGGCGTGCCTAGCCGCTGAGACGCTCTGCCGCGATAATAGCAGACCACGGCTCCGGACCAGTGGGCCATGTGGAAGTGGCAGTTCCACTATTGCGGGAGTTTTAATGCATGACGGCGTTGTTTTGTTCCTCCATGCAACCCACCAAGGGGAATGATATACATGCACGCAGTTTCACAGCACCCACTGTGGAAATAACAAACTACCTTACCCAGAAGGCAACTTACCAATGATACTACAAAGACGGGATATTAAAGGTCAAGTTCAATCAGCTGTAAACGACGCGCATGGCCAGTGAGCAAGGGCGTGTTGCCCGAAACCGGTATGGCAATCTGTGTTGGGGGAATGAACACGTTGACTTCTGCTCCCTCAATAAATGAAAGGAGAAACTTCTACTTGTGTGGCGTCTCGCATTGGGCAACTTGGATTTTGGAATTTGCAAGCGGCGTGCCTAGCCGCTGAGACGCTCTGCCGCAATAATAGCGGACCACGGCTCCGGACCCCTGGGGCCATGTGGAAGTGGCAGTTCCACTATTGCAGGACTTTTAATGCATGACGGCGTTGTTTTGTTCCTCCATGCAACTCACCAAGGGGAATGATATACATGCACGCAGTTTAACAGCACCCACTGTGGAAATAACGAACTACCTTACCCAGAAGGCAACTTACCAATGAAACTACAAAGACGGGATATTAAAGGTCAAGTTCAATCAGCTGTAAACGACGCGCATGGCCAGTGAGCAAGGGCGTGTTGCCCGAAACCGGTATGGCAATCTGTGTTGGGGGAATGAACACGTTGACTCCTGCTCCCTCAATAAATGAAAGGAGAAACTTCTACTTGTGTGGCGTCTCGCATTGGGCAACTTGGATTTTGCAAGCGGCGTGCGTAGCCGCTGAGACGCTCTGCCGCGATAATAGCGGACCACGGCTCCAGACCCCTGGGGCCATGTGGAAGTGGCAGTTCCACTATTGCGTGACTTTTAATGCATGACGGCGTTGCTTTGTTCCTCCATGCAACCCACCAAGGGGAATGATATACATGCACACAGTTTAACAGCACCCACTGTGGAAATAACGAACTACCTTACCCAGAAGGCAACTTACCAATGAAACTACAAAGACGGGATATTAAAGGTCAAGTTCAATCAGCTGTAAACGACGCGCATGGCCAGTGAGCAAGGGCGTGTTGCCCGAAACCGGTATGGCAATCTGTGTTGGGGGCATGAACACGTTGACTTCTGCTCCCTCAATAAATGAAAGGAGAAACTTCTACTTGTGTGGCGTCTCGCATTGGGCAACTTGGATTTTGGAATTTGCAAGCGGCGTGCCTAGCCGCTGAGACGCTCTGCCGCAATAATAGCGGACCACGGCTCCGGACCCCTGGGGCCATGTGGAAGTGGCAGTTCCACTATTGCAGGACTTTTAATGCATGACGGCGTTGTTTTGTTCCTCCATGCAACCCACCAAGGGGAATGATATACATGCACGCAGTTTAACAGCACCCACTGTGGAAATAACGAACTACCTTACCCAGAAGGCAACTTACCAATGAAACTACAAAGATGGGATATTAAAGGTCAAGTTCAATCAGCTGTAAACGACGCGCATGGCCAGTGAGCAAGGGCGTGTTGCCCGAAACCGGTATGGCAATCTGTGTTGGGGGAATGAACACGTTGACTCCTGCTCCCTCAATAAATGAAAGGAGAAACTTCTACTTGTGTGGCGTCTCGCATTGGGCAACTTGGATTTTGCAAGCGGCGTGCGTAGCCGCTGAGACGCTCTGCCGCGATAATAGCGGACCACGACTCCGGACCCCTGGGGCCATGTGGAAGTGGCAGTTCCACTATTGCGGGACTTTTAATGCATGACGGCGTTGTTTTGTTCCTCCATGCAACCCACCAAGGGGAATGATATACATGCACACAGTTTAACAGCACCCACTGTGGAAATAACGAACTACCTTACCCAGAAGGCAACTTACCAATGAAACTACAAAGACGGGATATTAAAGGTCAAGTTCAATCAGCTGTAAACAACGCGCATGGCCAGTGAGAAAGGGCGTGTTGCCCGAAACCGGTATGGCAATCTGTGTTGGGGGAATGAACACGTTCACTCCTGCTCCCTCAATAAATGAAAGGAGAAACTTCTACTTGTGTGGCGTCTGGCATCAGGCAACTTGGATTTTGCAAGCGGCGTGCCTAGCCGCTGAGACGCTCTGCCGCGATAATAGCGGACCACGGCTCCGGACCCCTGGGGCCATGTGGAAGTGGCAGTTCCACTATTGCGTGACTTTTAATGCATGACGGCGTTGCTTTGTTCCTCCATGCAACCCACCCAGGGGAATGATATACATGCACACAGTTTAACAGCACCCACTGTGGAAATAACAAACTACCTTACCCAGAAGGCACCTTACCAATGAAACTACAAAGACGGGATATTAAAGGTCAAGTTCAATCAGCTGTAAATGACGCACATGGCCAGTGAGCAAGGGCGTGTTGCCCGAAACCGGTATGGCAAGCTGTGTTGGGGGAATGAACACGTTGACTCCTGCTCCCTCAATAAATGAAAGGAGAAACTTCTACTTCTGTGGCGTCTCGCATTGGGCAAGTTGGATTTTGGAATTTGCAAGTGGCGTGCCTAGCCGCTGAGACGCTCTGCCGCGATAATAGCGGACCACGGCTCCGGACCAGTGGGGCCATGTGGAAGTGGCAGTTCCACTATTGCGGGACTTTTAATGCATGACGGCGTTGTTTTGTTCCTCCATGCAACCCACCAAGGGGAATGATTTACATGCACGCAGTTTCAAAGCACCCACTGTGGAAATAACGAACTACCTTACCCAGAAGGCAACTTACCAATGAAACTACAAAGACGGGATATTAAAGGTCAAGTTCAATCAGCTGTAAACGACGCGCATGGCCAGTGAGCAAGGGCATGTTGCCCGAAACCGGTATGGCAATCTGTGTTGGGGGAATGAACACGTTGACTCCTGCTCCCTCAATAAATGAAAGGAGAAACTTCTACTTGTGTGGCGTCTCGCATTGGGCAACTTGGATTTTGCAAGCGGCGTGCGTAGCCGCTGAGACGCTCTGCCGCGATAATAGCGGACCACGACTCCGGACCCCTGGGGCCATGTGGAAGTGGCAGTTCCACTATTGCGGGACTTTTAATGCATGACGGCGTTGTTTTGTTCCTCCATGCAACCCACCCAGGGGAATGATATACATGCACACAGTTTAACAGCACCCACTGTGGAAATAAAGAACTACCTTACCCAGAAGGCAACTTACCAATGAAACTACAAAGACGGGATATTAAAGGTCAAGTTCAATCAGCTGTAAACAACGCGCATGGCCAGTGAGAAAGGGCGTGTTGCCCGAAACCGGTATGGCAATCTGTGTTGGGGGAATGAACACGTTCACTCCTGCTCCCTCAATAAATGAAAGGAGAAACTTCTACTTGTGTGGCGTCTGGCATTGGGCAACTTGGATTTTGCAAGCGGCGTGCCTAGCCGCTGAGACGCTCTGCCGCGATAATAGCGGACCACGGCTCCGGACCCCTGGGGCCATGTGGAAGTGGCAGTTCCACTATTGCGGGACTTTTAATGCATGACGGCGTTGCTTTGTTCCTCCATGCAACCCACCAAGGGGAATGATATACATGCACACAGTTTAACAGCACCCACTGTGGAAATAACAAACTACCTTACCCAGAAGGCAACTTACCAATGAAACTACAAAGACGGGATATTAAAGGTCAAGTTCAATCAGCTGTAAACGACGCGCATGGCCAGTGAGCAAGGGCGTGTTGCCCGAAACCGGTATGGCAAGCTGTGTTGGGGGAATGAACACGTTGACTCCTGCTCCCTCAATAAATGAAAGGAGAAACTTCTACTTCTGTGGCGTCTCGCATTGGGCAAGTTGGAATTTGGAATTTGCAAGTGGCGTGCCTAGCCGCTGAGACGCTCTGCCGCGATAATAGCGGACCACGGCTCCGGACCAGTGGGGCCATGTGGAAGTGGCAGTTCCACTATTGCGGGACTTTTAATGCATGACGGCGTTGTTTTGTTCCTCCATGCAACCCACCAAGGGGAATGATATACATGCACGCAGTTTCACAGCACCCACTGTGGAAATAACAAACTACCTTACCCAGAAGGCAACTTAACAATGAAACTACAAAGACGGGATATTAAAGGTCAAGTTCAATCAGCTGTAAACGACACGCATGGCCAGTGAGCAAGGGCATGTTGCCCGAAACCGGTATGGCAATCTGTGTTGGGGGAATGAACACGTTGACTCCTGCTCCCTCAATAAATGAAAGGCGAAACTTCTACTTGTGTGGCGTCTCGCATTGGGCAACTTGGATTTTGCAAGCGGCGTGCCTAGCCGCTGAGACGCTCTGCCGCGATAATAGCGGACCACGACTCCGGACCCCTGGGGCCATGTGGAAGTGGCAGTTCCACTATTGCGGGACTTTTAATGCATGACGGCTTTGTTTTGTTCCTCCATGCAACCCACCAAGGGGAATGATATACATGCACACAGTTTAACAGCACCCACTGTGGAAATAACAAACTACCTTACCCAGAAGGCAACTTACCAATGAAACTACAAAGACGGGATATTAAAGGTCAAGTTCAATCAGCTGTAAACAACGCGCATGGCCAGTGAGCAAGGGCGTTTTGCCCGAAACCGGTATGGCAAGCTGTGTTGGGGGAATGAACACGTTGACTCCTGCTCCCTCAATAAGTGAAAGGAGAAACTTTTACTTGTGTGGCGTCTCGCATTGGGCAACTTGGATTTTGGAATTTGCAAGCGGCGTGCCTAGCCTCTGAGACGCTCTTCCGCGATAATAGCGGACCATGGCTCCGGACCTCTGGGGCCAGGTGGAAGTCGCAGTTCCACTATTGCGGGAGTTTTAATGCATGACGGCGTTGTTTTGTTCCTCCATGCAACCCACCAAGGGGAATGAAACACATTCACGCAGTTTAACAGCACCCACTGTGGAAATAACGAACTACCTTACCCAGGAGGGAACTTACCAATGAAACTACAAAGATGGGATATTAAAGGTCAAGTTCAATCAGCTGTAAACGACGCGCATGGCCAGTGAGCAAGGGCGTGTTGCCCGAAACCGGTATCGCAATCTGTGTTGGGGGAATGAACACGTTGACTCCTGCTCCCTCAATAAATGAAAGGAGAAACTTCTACTTGTGTGGCGTCTCGCATTTTGCAACTTGGATTTTGGAATTTGCAAGCGGCGTGCCTAGCCGCTGAGACGCTCTGCCGCGATAATAGCAGACCACGGCTCCGGACCCCTGGGGCCATGTGGAAGTGGCAGTTCCACTATTGCGGGACTTTTAATGCAGGACGGCGTTGTTTTGTTCCTCCATGCAACCCACCAACTGGAATGATATACATGCACGCAGTTTAACAGCACCCACTGTGGAAATAACGAACTACCTTACCCAGAAGGCAACTTACCAATGAAACTACAAAGACGGGATATTAAAGGTCAAGTTCAATCAGCTGTAAACGACGCGCATGGCCAGTGAGCAAGTGCGTGTTGCCCGAAACCGGTATGGCAATATGTGTTGGGGGCATGAACACGTTGACTTCTGCTCCCTCAATAAATGAAAGGAGAAACTTCTACTTGTGTGGCGTCTCGCATTGGGCAACTTGGATTTTGGAATTTGCAAGCGGCGTGCCTAGCCGCTGAGACGCTCTACCGCAATAATAGCGGACCACGGCTCCGGACCAGTGGGCCATGTGGAAGTGGCAGTTCTACTATTGCGGGAGTTTTAATGCATGACGGCGTTGTTTTGTTCCTCCATGCAACCCACCAAGGGGAATGATATCCATGCACGCAGTTTCACAGCACCCACTGTGGAAATAACAAACTACCTTACCCAGAAGGCAACTTACCAATGATACTACAAAGACGGGATATTAAAGGTCAAGTTCAATCAGCTGTAAACGACACGCATGGCCAGTGAGCAAGGGCGTTTTGCCCGAAACCGGTATGGCAAGCTGTGTTGGGGGAATGAACACGTTGACTCCTGCTCCCTCAATAAGTGAAAGGAGAAACTTTTACTTGTGTGGCGTCTCGCATTTTGCAACTTGGATTTTGGAATTTGCAAGCGGCGTGCCTAGCCGCTGAGACGCTCTGCCGCGATAATAGCAGACCACGGCTCCGGACCCCTGGGGCCATGTGGAAGTGGCAGTTCCACTATTGCGGGACTTTTAATGCAGGACGGCGTTGTTTTGTTCCTCCATGCAACCCACCAACTGGAATGATATACATTCACGCAGTTTAACAGCACCCACTGTGGAAATAACGAACTACCTTACCCAGGAGGGAACTTACCAATGAAACTACAAAGATGGGATATTAAAGGTCAAGTTCAATCAGCTGTAAACGACGCGCATGGCCAGTGAGCAAGGGCGTGTTGCCCGAAACCGGTATCGCAATCTGTGTTGGGGGAATGAACACGTTGACTCCTGCTCCCTCAATAAATGAAAGGAGAAACTTCTACTTGTGTGGCGTCTCGCATTTTGCAACTTGGATTTTGGAATTTGCAAGCGGCGTGCCTAGCCGCTGAGACGCTCTGCCGCGATAATAGCAGACCACGGCTCCGGACCCCTGGGGCCATGTGGAAGTGGCAGTTCCACTATTGCGGGACTTTTAATGCAGGACGGCGTTGTTTTGTTCCTCCATGCAACCCACCAACTGGAATGATATACATGCACGCAGTTTAACAGCACCCACTGTGGAAATAACGAACTACCTTACCCAGAAGGCAACTTACCAATGAAACTACAAAGACGGGATATTAAAGGTCAAGTTCAATCAGCTGTAAACGACGCGCATGGCCAGTGAGCAAGTGCGTGTTGCCCGAAACCGGTATGGCAATCTGTGTTGGGGGCATGAACACGTTGACTTCTGCTCCCTCAATAAATGAAAGGAGAAACTTCTACTTGTGTGGCGTCTCGCATTGGGCAACTTGGATTTTGGAATTTGCAAGCGGCGTGCCTAGCCGCTGAGACGCTCTACCGCAATAATAGCGGACCACGGCTCCGGACCAGTGGGCCATGTGGAAGTGGCAGTTCCACTATTGCGGGAGTTTTAATGCATGACGGCGTTGTTTTGTTCCTCCATGCAACCCACCAAGGGGAATGATATCCATGCACGCAGTTTCACAGCACCCACTGTGGAAATAACAAACTACCTTACCCAGAAGGCAACTTACCAATGATACTACAAAGACGGGATATTAAAGGTCAAGTTCAATCAGCTGTAAACGACACGCATGGCCAGTGAGCAAGGGCGTTTTGCCCGAAACCGGTATGGCAAGCTGTGTTGGGGGAATGAACACTTTGACTCCTGCTCCCTCAATAAGTGAAAGGAGAAACTTTTACTTGTGTGGCGTCTCGCATTTTGCAACTTGGATTTTGGAATTTGCAAGCGGCGTGCCTAGCCGCTGAGAAGCTCTGCCGCGATAATAGCAGACCACGGCTCCGGACCCCTGGGGCCATGTGGAAGTGGCAGTTCCACTATTGCGGGACTTTTAATGCAGGACGGCGTTGTTTTGTTCCTCCATGCAACCCACCAACTGGAATGATATACATTCACGCAGTTTAACAGCACCCACTGTGGAAATAACGAACTACCTTACCCAGGAGGGAACTTACCAATGAAACTACAAAGATGGGATATTAAAGGTCAAGTTCAATCAGCTGTAAACGACGCGCATGGCCAGTGAGCAAGGGCGTGTTGCCCGAAACCAGTATCGCAATCTGTGTTGGGGGAATGAACACGTTGACTCCTGCTCCCTCAATAAATGAAAGGAGAAACTTCTACTTGTGTGGCGTCTCGCATTTTGCAACTTGGATTTTGGAATTTGCAAGCGGCGTGCCTAGCCGCTGAGACGCTCTGCCGCGATAATAGCAGACCACGGCTCCGGACCCCTGGGGCCATGTGGAAGTGGCAGTTCCACTATTGCGGGACTTTTAATGCAGGACGGCGTTGTTTTGTTCCTCCATGCAACCCACCAACTGGAATGATATACATGCACGCAGTTTAACAGCACCCACTGTGGAAATAACGAACTACCTTACCCAGAAGGCAACTTACCAATGAAACTACAAAGACGGGATATTAAAGGTCAAGTTCAATCAGCTGTAAACGACGCGCATGGCCAGTGAGAAAGGGCGTGTTGCCCGAAACCGGTATGGCAATCTGTGTTGGGGGCATGAACACGTTGACTTCTGCTCCCTCAATAAATGAAAGGAGAAACTTCTACTTGTGTGGCGTCTCGCATTGGGCAACTTGGATTTTGGAATTTGCAAGCGGCGTGCCTAGCCGCTGAGACGCTCTGCCGCAATAATAGCGGACCACGGCTCCGGACCCCTGGGGCCATGTGGAAGTGGCAGTTCCACTATTGCAGGACTTTTAATGCATGACGGCGTTGTTTTGTTCCTCCGTGCAACCCACCAAGGTGAATGATATACATGCACGCAGTTTAACAGCAACCACTGTGGAAATAACGAACTACCTTACCCAGAAGGCAACTTACCAATGAAACTACAAAGACGGGATATTAAAGGTCAAGTTCAATCAGCTGTAAACGACGCGCATGGCCAGTGAGCAAGGGCATGTTGCCCGAAACCGGTATGGCAATCTGTGTTGGGGGAATGAACACGTTGACTCCTGCTCCCTCAATAAATGAAAGGAGAAACTTCTACTTGTGTGGCGTCTCGCATTGGGCAACTTGGATTTTGCAAGCGGCGTGCGTAGCCGCTGAGACGCTCTGCCGCGATAATAGCGGACCACGACTCCGGACCCCTGGGGCCATGTGGAAGTGGCAGTTCCACTATTGCGGGACTTTTAATGCATGACGGCGTTGTTTTGTTCCTCCATGCAACCCACCCAGGGGAATGATATACATGCACACAGTTTAACAGCACACACTGTGGAAATAACGAACTTCCTTACCCAGAAGGCAACTTACCAATGAAACTACAAAGACGGGATATTAAAGGTCAAGTTCAATCAGCTGTAAACAACGCGCATGGCCAGTGAGAAAGGGCGTGTTGCCCGAAACCGGTATGGCAATCTGTGTTGGGGGAATGAACACGTTCACTCCTGCTCCCTCAATAAATGAAAGGAGAAACTTCTACTTGTGTGGCGTCTGGCATTGGGCAACTTGGATTTTGCAAGCGGCGTGCCTAGCCGCTGAGACGCTCTGCCGCGATAATAGCGGACCACGGCTCCGGACCCCTGGGGCCATGTGGAAGTGGCAGTTCCACTATTGCGGGACTTTTAATGCATGACGGCGTTGCTTTGTTCCTCCATGCAACCCACCAAGGGGAATGATATACATGCACACAGTTTAACAGCACCCACTGTGGAAATAACAAACTACCTTACCCAGAAGGCAACTTACCAATGAAACTACAAAGACGGGATATTAAAGGTCAAGTTCAATCAGCTGTAAACGACGCGCATGGCCAGTGAGCAAGGGCGTGTTGCCCGAAACCGGTATGGCAAGCTGTGTTGGGGGAATGAACACGTTGACTCCTGCTCCCTCAATAAATGAAAGGAGAAACTTCTACTTCTGTGGCGTCTCGCATTGGGCAAGTTGGAATTTGGAATTTGCGAGTGGCGTGCCTAGCCGCTGAGACGCTCTGCCGCGATAATAGCGGACCACGGCTCCGGACCAGTGGGGCCATGTGGAAGTGGCAGTTCCACTATTGCGGGACTTTTAATGCATGACGGCGTTGTTTTGTTCCTCCATGCAACCCACCAAGGGGAATGATATACATGCACGCAGTTTCACAGCACCCACTGTGGAAATAACAAACTACCTTACCCAGAAGGCAACTTAACAATGAAACTACAAAGACGGGATATTAAAGGTCAAGTTCAATCAGCTGTAAACGACACGCATGGCCAGTGAGCAAGGGCATGTTGCCCGAAACCGGTATGGCAATCTGTGTTGGGGGAATGAACACGTTGACTCCTGCTCCCTCAATAAATGAAAGGCGAAACTTCTACTTGTGTGGCGTCTCGCATTGGGCAACTTGGATTTTGCAAGCGGCGTGCCTAGCCGCTGAGACGCTCTGCCGCGATAATAGCGGACCACGACTCCGGACCCCTGGGGCCATGTGGAAGTGGCAGTTCCACTATTGCGGGACTTTTAATGCATGACGGCTTTGTTTTGTTCCTCCATGCAACCCACCAAGGGGAATGATATACATGCACACAGTTTAACAGCACCCACTGTGGAAATAACAAACTACCTTACCCAGAAGGCAACTTACCAATGAAACTACAAAGACGGGATATTAAAGGTCAAGTTCAATCAGCTGTAAACAACGCGCATGGCCAGTGAGCAAGGGCGTTTTGCCCGAAACCGGTATGGCAAGCTGTGTTGGGGGAATGAACACGTTGACTCCTGCTCCCTCAATAAGTGAAAGGAGAAACTTTTACTTGTGTGGCGTCTCGCATTGGGCAACTTGGATTTTGGAATTTGCAAGCGGCGTGCCTAGCCTCTGAGACGCTCTTCCGCGATAATAGCGGACCATGGCTCCGGACCTCTGGGGCCAGGTGGAAGTGGCAGTTCCACTATTGCGGGAGTTTTAATGCATGACGGCGTTGTTTTGTTCCTCCATGCAACCCACCAAGGGGAATGAAACACATTCACGCAGTTTAACAGCACCCACTGTGGAAATAACGAACTACCTTACCCAGGAGGGAACTTACCAATGAAACTACAAAGATGGGATATTAAAGGTCAAGTTCAATCAGCTGTAAATGACGCGCATGGCCAGTGAGCAAGGGCGTGTTGCCCGAAACCGGTATCGCAATCTGTGTTGGGGGAATGAACACGTTGACTCCTGCTCCCTCAATAAATGAAAGGAGAAACTTCTACTTGTGTGGCGTCTCGCATTTTGCAACTTGGATTTTGGAATTTGCAAGCGGCGTGCCTAGCCGCTGAGACGCTCTGCCGCGATAATAGCAGACCACGGCTCCGGACCCCTGGGGCCATGTGGAAGTGGCAGTTCCACTATTGCGGGACTTTTAATGCAGGACGGCGTTGTTTTGTTCCTCCATGCAACCCACCAACTGGAATGATATACATGCACGCAGTTTAACAGCACCCACTGTGGAAATAACGAACTACCTTACCCAGAAGGCAACTTACCAATGAAACTACAAAGACGGGATATTAAAGGTCAAGTTCAATCAGCTGTAAACGACGCGCATGGCCAGTGAGCAAGTGCGTGTTGCCCGAAACCGGTATGGCAATCTGTGTTGGGGGCATGAACACGTTGACTTCTGCTCCCTCAATAAATGAAAGGAGAAACTTCTACTTGTGTGGCGTCTCGCATTGGGCAACTTGGATTTTGGAATTTGCAAGCGGCGTGCCTAGCCGCTGAGACGCTCTGCCGCAATAATAGCGGACCACGGCTCCGGACCAGTGGGCCATGTGGAAGTGGCAGTTCCACTATTGCGGGAGTTTTAATGCATGACGGCGTTGTTTTGTTCCTCCATGCAACCCACCAAGGGGAATGATATACATGCACGCAGTTTCACAGCACCCACTGTGGAAATAACAAACTACCTTACCCAGAAGGCAACTTACTAATGATACTACAAAGACGGGATATTAAAGGTCAAGTTCAATCATCTGTAAACGACGCGCATGGCCAGTGAGCAAGGGCGTGTTGCCCGAAACCGGTATGGCAATCTGTGTTGGGGGAATGAACACGTTGACTTCTGCTCCCTCAATAAATGAAAGGAGAAACTTCTACTTGTGTGGCGTCTCACATTGGGCAACTTGGATTTTGGAATTTGCAAGCGGCGTGCCTAGCCGCTGAGACGCTCTGCCGCAATAATAGCGGACCACGGCTCCGGACCCCTGGGGCCATGTGGAAGTGGCAGTTCCACTATTGCAGGACTTTTAATGCATGACGGCGTTGTTTTGATCCTCCATGCAACCCACCAAGGGGAATGATATACATGCACGCAGTTTAACAGCACCCACTGTGGAAATAACGAACTACCTTACCCAGAAGGCAACTTACCAATGAAACTACAAAGACGGGATATTAAAGGTCAAGTTCAATCAGCTGTAAACGACGCGCATGGCCAGATAGCAAGGGCGTGTTGCCCGAAACCGGTATGGCAATCTGTGTTGGGGGAATGAACACGTTGACTCCTGCTCCCTCAATAAATGAAAGGAGAAACTTCTACTTGCGTGGCGTCTCGCATTGGGCAACTTGGATTTTGCAAGCGGCGTGCGTAGCCGCTGAGACGCTCTGCCGCGATAATAGCGGACCACGACTCTGGACCCCTGGGGCCATGTGGAAGTGGCAGTTCCACTATTGCGGGACTTTTAATGCATGACGGCGTTGTTTTGTTCCTCCATGCAACCCACCCAGGGGAATGATATACATGCACACAGTTTAACAGCACCCACTGTGGAAATAACGAACTACCTTACCCAGAAGGCAACTTACCAATGAAACTACAAAGACGGTATATTAAAGGTCAAGTTCAATCAGCTGTAAACGACGCGCATGGCCAGTGAGCAAGGGCATGTTGCCCGAAACCGGTATGGCAATCTGTGTTGGGGGCATGAACACGTTGACTTCTGCTCCCTCAATAAATGAAAGGAGAAACTTCTACTTGTGTTGCGTCTCGCATTGGGCAACTTGGATTTTGGAATTTGAAAGCGGCGTGCCTAGCCGCTGAGACGCTCTGCCGCAATAATAGCGGACCACGGCTCCGGACCCCTGGGGCCATGTGGAAGTGGCAGTTCCACTATTGCAGGACTTTTAATGCATGACGGCGTTGTTTTGTTCCTCCATGCAACCCACCAAGGGGAATGATATACATGCACGCAGTTTAACAGCACCCACTGTGGAAATAACGAACTACCTTACCCAGAAGGCAACTTACCAATGAAACTACAAAGATGGGATATTAAAGGTCAAGTTCAATCAGCTGTAAACGACGCGCATGGCCAGTGAGCAAGGGCGTGTTGCCCGAAACCGGTATGGCAATCTGTGTTGGGGGAATGAACACGTTGACTCCTGCTCCCTCAATAAATGAAAGGAGAAACTTCTACTTGTGTGGCGTCTCGCATTGGGCAACTTGGATTTTGCAAGCGGCGTGCGTAGCCGCTGAGACGCTCTGCCGCGATAATAGCGGACCACGACTCCGGACCCCTGGGGCCACGTGGAAGTGGCAGTTCCACTATTGCGGGACTTTTAATGCATGACGGCGTTGTTTTGTTCCTCCATGCAACCCACCAAGGGGAATGATATACATGCACACAGTTTAACAGCACCCACTGTGGAAATAACGAACTACCTTACCCAGAAGGCAACTTACCAATGAAACTACAAAGACGGGATATTAAAGGTCAAGTTCAATCAGCTGTAAACAACGCGCATGGCCAGTGAGAAAGGGCGTGTTGCCCGAAACCGGTATGGCAATCTGTGTTGGGGGAATGAACACGTTCACTCCTGCTCCCTCAATAAATGAAAGGAGAAACTTCTACTTGTGTGGCGTCTGGCATCGGGCAACTTGGATTTTGCAAGCGGCGTGCCTAGCCGCTGAGACGCTCTGCCGCGATAATAGCGGACCACGGCTCCGGACCCCTGGGGCCATGTGGAAGTGGCAGTTCCACTATTGCGTGACTTTTAATGCATGACGGCGTTGCTTTGTTCCTCCATGCAACCCACCCAGGGGAATGATATACATGCACACAGTTTAACAGCACCCACTGTGGAAATAACAAACTACCTTACCCAGAAGGCACCTTACCAATGAAACTACAAAGACGGGATATTAAAGGTCAAGTTCAATCAGCTGTAAATGACGCACATGGCCAGTGAGCAAGGGCGTGTTGCCCGAAACTGGTATGGCAAGCTGTGTTGGGGGAATGAACACGTTGACTCCTGCTCCCTCAATAAATGAAAGGAGAAACTTCTACTTCTGTGGCGTCTCGCATTGGGCAAGTTGGATTTTGGAATTTGCAAGTGGCGTGCCTAGCCGCTGAGACGCTCTGCCGCGATAATAGCGGACCACGGCTCCGGACCAGTGGGGCCATGTGGAAGTGGCAGTTCCACTATTGCGGGACTTTTAATGCATGACGGCGTTGTTTTGTTCCTCCATGCAACCCACCAAGGGGAATGATATACATGCACGCAGTTTCACAGCACCCACTGTGGAAATAACGAACTACCTTACCCAGAAGGCAACTTACCAATGAAACTACAAAGACGGGATATTAATGGTCAAGTTCAATCAGCTGTAAACGACACGCATGGCCAGTGAGCAAGGGCATGTTGCCCGAAACCGGTATGGCAATCTGTGTTGGGGGAATGAACACGTTGACTCCTGCTCCCTCAATAAATGAAAGGCGAAACTTCTACTTGTGTGGCGTCTCGCATTGGGCAACTTAGATTTTGCAAGCGGGGTGCCTAGCCGCTGAGACGCTCTGCCGCGATAATAGCGTGCCACGACTCCGGACCCCTGGGGCCATGTGGAAGTGGCAGTTCCACTATTGCGGGACTTTTAATGCATGACGGCTTTGTTTTGTTCCTCCATGCAACCCACCAAGGGGAATGATATACATGCACACAGTTTAACAGCACCCACTGTGGAAATAACAAACTACCTTACCCAGAAGGCAACTTACCAATGAAACTACAAAGACGGGATATTAAAGGTCAAGTTCAATCAGCTGTAAACAACGCGCATGGCCAGTGAGCAAGGGCGTTTTGCCCGAAACCGGTATGGCAAGCTGTGTTGGGGGAATGAACACGTTGACTCCTGCTCCCTCAATAAGTGAAAGGACAAACTTTTACTTGTGTGGCGTCTCGCATTTTGCAACTTGGATTTTGGAATTTGCAAGCGGCGTGCCTAGCCGCTGAGACGCTCTGCCGCGATAATAGCAGACCACGGCTCCGGACCCCTGGGGCCATGTGGAAGTGGCAGTTCCACTATTGCGGGACTTTTAATGCAGGACGGCGTTGTTTTGTTCCTCCATGCAACCCACCAACTGGAATGATATACATTCACGCAGTTTAACAGCACCCCCTGTGGAAATAACGAACTACCTTACCCAGGAGGGAACTTACCAATGAAACTACAAAGATGGGATATTAAAGGTCAAGTTCAATCAGCTGTAAACGACGCGCATGGCCAGTGAGCAAGGGCGTGTTGCCCGAAACCGGTATCGCAATCTGTGTTGGGGGAATGAACACGTTGACTCCTGCTCCCTCAATAAATGAAAGGAGAAACTTCTACTTGTGTGGCGTCTCGCATTTTGCAACTTGGATTTTGGAATTTGCAAGCGGCGTGCCTAGCCGCTGAGACGCTCTGCCGCAATAATAGCGGACCACGGCTCCGGACCCCTGGCGCCATGTGGAAGTGGCAGTTCCACTATTGCAGGACTTTTAATGCATGACGGCGTTGTTTTGTTCCTCCGTGCAACCCACCAAGGGGAATGATATACATGCACGCAGTTTAACAGCACCCACTGTGGAAATAACGAACTACCTTACCCAGAAGGCAACTTACCAATGAAACTACAAAGACGGGATATTAAAGGTCAAGTTCAATCAGCTGTAAACGACGCGCATGGCCAGTGAGCAAGGGCATGTTGCCCGAAACCGGTAGGGCAATCTGTGTTGGGGGAATGAACACGTTGACTCCTGCTCCCTCAATAAATGAAAGGAGAAACTTCTACTTGTGTGGCGTCTCGCATTGGGCAACTTGGATTTTGCAAGCAGCGTGCCTAGCCGCTGAGACGCTCTGCCGCGATAATAGCGGACCACGACTCCGGACCCCTGGGGCCATGTGGAAGTGGCAGTTCCACTATTGCGGGACTTTTAATGCATGACGGCGTTGTTTTGTTCCTCCATGCAACCCACCCAGGGGAATGATATACATGCACACAGTTTAACAGCACCCACTGTGGAAATAACGAACTACCTTACCCAGAAGGCAACTTACCAATGAAACTACAAAGACGGGATATTAAAGGTCAAGTTCAATCAGCTGTAAACAACACGCATGGCCAGTGAGAAAGGGCGTGTTGCCCGAAACCGGTATGGCAATCTGTGTTGGGGGAATGAACACGTTCACTCCTGCTCCCTCAATAAATGAAAGGAGAAACTTCTACTTGTGTGGCGTCTGGCATTGGGCAACTTGGATTTTGCAAGCAGCGTGCCTAGCCGCTGAGACGCTCTGCCGCGATAATAGCGGACCACGGCTCCGGACCCCTGGGGCCATGTGGAAGTGGCAGTTCCACTATTGCGGGACTTTTAATGCATGACGGCGTTGCTTTGTTCCTCCATGCAACCCACCAAGGGGAATGATATACATGCACACAGTTTAACAGCACCCACTGTGGAAATAACAAACTACCTTACCCAGAAGGCAACTTACCAATGAAACTACAAAGACGGGATATTAAAGGTCAAGTTCAATCAGCTGTAAACGACGCGCATGGCCAGTGAGCAAGGGCGTGTTGCCCGAAACCGGTATGGCAAGCTGTGTTGGGGGAATGAACACGTTGACTCCTGCTCCCTCAATAAATGAAAGGAGAAACTTCTACTTCTGTGGCGTCTCGCATTGGGCAAGTTGGAATTTGGAATTTGCAAGTGGCGTGCCTAGCCGCTGAGACGCTCTGCCGCGATAATAGCGGACCACGGCTCCGGACCAGTGGGGCCATGTGGAAGTGGCAGTTCCACTATTGCGGGACTTTTAATGCATGACGGCGTTGTTTTGTTCCTCCATGCAACCCACCAAGGGGAATGATATACATGCACGCAGTTTCACAGCACCCACTGTGGAAATAACAAACTACCTTACCCAGAAGGCAACTTAACAATGAAACTACAAAGAAGGGATATTAAAGGTCAAGTTCAATCAGCTGTAAACGACACGCATGGCCAGTGAGCAAGGGCATGTTGCCCGAAACCGGTATGGCAATCTGTGTTGGGGGAATGAACACGTTGACTCCTGCTCCCTCAATAAATGAAAGGCGAAACTTCTACTTGTGTGGCGTCTCGCATTGGGCAACTTGGATTTTGCAAGCGGCGTGCCTAGCCGCTGAGACGCTCTGCCGCGATAATAGCGGACCACGACTCCGGACCCCTGGGGCCATGTGGAAGTGGCAGTTCCACTATTGCGGGACTTTTAATGCATGACGGCTTTGTTTTGTTCCTCCATGCAACCCACCAAGGGGAATGATATACATGCACACAGTTTAACAGCACCCACTGTGGAAATAACAAACTACCTTACCCAGAAGGCAACTTACCAATGAAACTACAAAGACGGGATATTAAAGGTCAAGTTCAATCAGCTGTAAACAACGCGCATGGCCAGTGAGCAAGGGCGTTTTGCCCGAAACCGGTATGGCAAGCTGTGTTGGGGGAATGAACACGTTGACTCCTGCTCCCTCAATAAGTGAAAGGAGAAACTTTTACTTGTGTGGCGTCTCGCATTGGGCAACTTGGATTTTGGAATTTGCAAGCGGCGTGCCTAGCCTCTGAGACGCTCTTCCGCGATAATAGCGGACCATGGCTCCGGACCTCTGGGGCCAGGTGGAAGTGGCAGTTCCACTATTGCGGGAGTTTTAATGCATGCCGGCGTTGTTTTGTTCCTCCATGCAACCCACCAAGGGGAATGAAACACATTCACGCAGTTTAACAGCACCCACTGTGGAAATAACGAACTACCTTACCCAGGAGGGAACTTACCAATGAAACTACAAAGATGGGATATTAAAGGTCAAGTTCAATCAGCTGTAAACGACGCGCATGGCCAGTGAGCAAGGGCGTGTTGCCCGAAACCGGTATCGCAATCTGTGTTGGGGGAATGAACACGTTGACTCCTGCTCCCTCAATAAATGAAAGGAGAAACTTCTACTTGTGTGGCGTCTCGCATTTTGCAACTTGGATTTTGGAATTTGCAAGCGGCGTGCCTAGCCGCTGAGACGCTTTGCCGCGATAATAGCAGACCACGGCTCCGGACCCCTGGGGCCATGTGGAAGTGGCAGTTCCACTATTGCGGGACTTTTAATGCAGGACGGCGTTGTTTTGTTCCTCCATGCAACCCACCAACTGGAATGATATACATGCACGCAGTTTAACAGCACCCACTGTGGAAATAACGAACTACCTTACCCAGAAGGCAACTTACCAATGAAACTACAAAGACGGGATATTAAAGGTCAAGTTCAATCAGCTGTAAACGACGCGCATGGCCAGTGAGCAAGTGCGTGTTGCCCGAAACCGGTATGGCAATCTGTGTTGGGGGCATGAACACGTTGACTTCTGCTCCCTCAATAAATGAAAGGAGAAACTTCTACTTGTGTGGCGTCTCGCATTGGGCAACTTGGATTTTGGAATTTGCAAGCGGCGTGCCTAGCCGCTGAGACGCTCTGCCGCAATAATAGCGGACCACGGCTCCGGACCCCTGGGGCCATGTGGAAGTGGCAGTTCCACTATTGCAGGACTTTTAATGCATGACGGCGTTGTTTTGTTCCTCCGTGCAACCCACCAAGGGGAATGATATACATGCACGCAGTTTAACAGCACCCACTGTGGAAATAATGAACTACCTTACCCAGAAGGCAACTTACCAATGAAACTACAAAGACGGGATATTAAAGGTCAAGTTCAATCAGCTGTCAACGACGCGCATGGCCAGTGAGCAAGGGCATGTTGCCCGAAACCGGTATGGCAATCTGTGTTGGGGGAAAGAACACGTTGACTCCTCCTCCCTCAATAAATGAAAGGAGAAACTTCTACTTGTGTGGCGTCTCGCATTGGGCAACTTGGATTTTGCAAGCGGCGTGCGTAGCCGCTGAGACGCTCTGCCGCGATAATAGCGGACCACGACTCTGGACCCCTGGGGCCATGTGGAAGTGGCAGTTCCACTATTGCGGGACTTTTAATGCATGACGGCGTTGTTTTGTTCCTCCATGCAACCCACCCAGGGGAATGATATACATGCACACAGTTTAACAGCAACCACTGTGGAAATAACGAACTACCTTACCCAGAAGGCAACTTACCAATGAAACTACAAAGACGGGATATTAAAGGTCAAGTTCAATCAGCTGTAAACAACGCGCATGGCCAGTGAGAAAGGGCGTGTTGCCCGAAACCGGTATGGCAATCTGTGTTGGGGGAATGAACACGTTCACTCCTGCTCCCTCAATAAATGAAAGGAGAAACTTCTACTTGTGTGGCGTCTGGCATTGGGCAACTTGGATTTTGCAAGCAGCGTGCCTAGCCGCTGAGACGCTCTGCCGCGATAATAGCGGACCACGGCTCCGGACCCCTGGGGCCATGTGGAAGTGGCAGTTCCACTATTGCGGGACTTTTAATGCATGACGGCGTTGCTTTGTTCCTCCATGCAACCCACCAAGGGGAATGATATACATGCACACAGTTTAACAGCACCCACTGTGGAAATAACAAACTACCTTACCCAGAAGGCAACTTACCAATGAAACTACAAAGACGGGATATTAAAGGTCAAGTTCAATCAGCTGTAAATGACGCGCATGGCCAGTGAGCAAGGGCGTGTTGCCCGAAACCGGTGTGGCAAGCTGTGTTGGGGGAATGAACACGTTGACTCCTGCTCCCTCAATAAATGAAAGGAGAAACTTCTACTTCTGTGGCGTCTCGCATTGGGCAAGTTGGAATTTGGAATTTGCAAGTGGCGTGCCTAGCCGCTGAGACGCTCTGCCGCGATAATAGCGGACCACGGCTCCGGACCAGTGGGGCCATGTGGAAGTGGCAGTTCCACTATTGCGGGACTTTTAATGCATGACGGCGTTGTTTTGTTCCTCCATGCAACCCACCAAGGGGAATGATATACATGCACGCAGTTTCACAGCACCCACTGTGGAAATAACAAACTACCTTACCCAGAAGGCAACTTACCAATGAAACTACAAAGACGGGATATTAAAGGTCAAGTTCAATCAGCTGTAAACGACACGCATGGCCAGTGAGCAAGGGCATGTTGCCCGAAACCGGTATGGCAATCTGTGTTGGGGGAATGAACACGTTGACTCCTGCTCCCTCAATAAATGAAAGGCGAAACTTCTAATTGTGTGGCGTCTCGCATTGGGCAACTTGGATTTTGCAAGCGGCGTGCCTAGCCGCTGAGACGCTCTGCCGCGATAATAGCGGACCACGACTCCGGACCCCTGGGGCCATGTGGAAGTGGCAGTTCCACTATTGCGGGACTTTTAATGCATGACGGCGTTGTTTTGTTCCTCCATGCAACCCACCAAGGGGAATGATATACATGCACACAGTTTAACAGCACCCACTGTGGAAATAACAAACTACCTTACCCAGAAGGCAACTTACCAATGAAACTACAAAGACGGGATATTAAAGGACAAGTTCAATCAGCTGTAAACGACGCGCATGGCCAGTGAGCAAGTGCGTGTTGCCCGAAACCGGTATGGCAATCTGTGTTGGGGGCATGAACACGTTGACTTCTGCTCCCTCAATAAATAAAAGGAGAAACTTCTACTTGTGTGGCGTCTCGCATTGGGCAACTTGGATTTTGGAATTTGCAAGTGGCGTGCCTAGCCGCTGAGACGCTCTGCCGCGATAATAGCGGACCACGGCTCCGGACCTCTGGGGCCAGGTGGAAGTGGCAGTTCCACTATTGCGGGAGTTTTAATGCATGACGGCGTTGTTTTGTTCCTCCATGCAACCCACCAAGGGGAATGAAACACATTCACGCAGTTTAACAGCACCCACTGTGGAAATAACGAACTACCTTACCCAGGAGGGAACTTACCAATGAAACTACAAAGATGGGATATTAAAGGTCAAGTTCAATCAGCTGTAAACGACGCGCATGGCCAGTGAGCAAGGGCGTGTTGCCCGAAACCGGTATCGCAATCTGTGTTGGGGGAATGAACACGTTGACTCCTGCTCCCTCAATAAATGAAAGGAGAAACTTCTACTTGTGTGGCGTCTCGCATTTTGCAACTTGGATTTTGGAATTTGCAAGCGGCGTGCCTAGCCGCTGAGACGCTCTGCCGCGATAATAGCAGACCACGGCTCCGGACCCCTGGGGCCATGTGGAAGTGGCAGTTCCACTATTACGGGACTTTTAATGCAGGACGGCGTTGTTTTGTTCCTCCATGCAACCCACCAACTGGAATGATATACATGCACGCAGTTTAACAGCACCCACTGTGGAAATAACGAACTACCTTACCCAGAAGGCAACTTACCAATGAAACTACAAAGACGGGATATTAAAGGTCAAGTTCAATCAGCTGTAAACGACGCGCATGGCCAGTGAGCAAGTGCGTGTTGCCCGAAACCGGTATGGCAATCTGTGTTGGGGGCATGAACACGTTGACTTCTGCTCCCTCAATAAATGAAAGGAGAAACTTCTACTTGTGTGGCGTCTCGCATTGGGCAACTTGGATTTTGGAATTTGCAAGCGGCGTGCCTAGCCGCTGAGACGCTCTGCCGCAATAATAGCGGACCACGGCTCCGGACCCCTGGGGCCATGTGGAAGTGGCAGTTCCACTATTGCAGGACTTTTAATGCATGACGGCGTTGTTTTGTTCCTCCTTGCAACCCACCAAGGGGAATGATATACATGCACGCAGTTTCACAGCACCCACTGTGGAAATAACAAACTACCTTACCCAGAAGGCAACTTACCAATGAAACTACAAAGACGGGATATTAAAGGTCAAGTTCAATCAGCTGTAAACGACACGCATGGCCAGTGAGCAAGGGCATGTTGCCCGAAACCGGTATGGCAATCTGTGTTGGGGGAATGAACACGTTGACTCCTGCTCCCTCAATAAATGAAAGGCGAAACTTCTACTTGTGTGGCGTCTCGCATTGGGCAACTTTGATTTTGCAAGCGGCGTGCCTAGCCGCTGAGACGCTCTGCCGCGATAATAGCGGACCACGACTCCGGACCCCTGGGGCCATGTGGAAGTGGCAGTTCCACTATTGCGGGACTTTTAATGCATGACGGCGTTGTTTTGTTCCTCCATGCAACCCACCAAGGGGAATGATATACATGCACACAGTTTAACAGCACCCACTGTGGAAATAACAAACTACCTTACCCAGAAGGCAACTTACCAATGAAACTACAAAGACGGGATATTAAAGGTCAAGTTCAATCAGCTGTAATCGACGCGCATGGCCAGTGAGCAAGTGCGTGTTGCCCGAAACCGGTATGGCAATCTGTGTTGGGGGCATGAACACGTTGACTTCTGCTCCCTCAATAAATGAAAGGAGAAACTTCTACTTGTGTGGCGTCTCGCATTGGGCAACTTGGATTTTGGAATTTGCAAGCGGCGTGCCTAGCCGCTGAGACGCTCTGCCGCAATAATAGCGGACCACGGCTCCGGACCCCTGGGGCCATGTGGAAGTGGCAGTTCCACTATTGCAGGACTTTTAATGCATGACGGCGTTGTTTTGTTCCTCCTTGCAACCCACCAAGGGGAATGATATACATGCACGCAGTTTCACAGCACCCACTGTGGAAATAACAAACTACCTTACCCAGAAGGCAACTTACCAATGAAACTACAAAGACGGGATATTAAAGGTCAAGTTCAATCAGCTGTAAACGACACGCATGGCCAGTGAGCAAGGGCATGTTGCCCGAAACCGGTATGGCAATCTGTGTTGGGGGAATGAACACGTTGACTCCTGCTCCCTCAATAAATGAAAGGCGAAACTTCTACTTGTGTGGCGTCTCGCATTGGGCAACTTTGATTTTGCAAGCGGCGTGCCTAGCCGCTGAGACGCTCTGCCGCGATAATAGCGGACCACGACTCCGGACCCCTGGGGCCATGTGGAAGTGGCAGTTCCACTATTGCGGGACTTTTAATGCATGACGGCGTTGTTTTGTTCCTCCATGCAACCCACCAAGGGGAATGATATACATGCACACAGTTTAACAGCACCCACTGTGGAAATAACAAACTACCTTACCCAGAAGGCAACTTACCAATGAAACTACAAAGACGGGATATTAAAGGTCAAGTTCAATCAGCTGTAATCGACGCGCATGGCCAGTGAGCAAGTGCGTGTTGCCCGAAACCGGTATGGCAATCTGTGTTGGGGGCATGAACACGTTGACTTCTGCTCCCTCAATAAATGAAAGGAGAAACTTCTACTTGTGTGGCGTCTCGCATTGGGCAACTTGGATTTTGGAATTTGCAAGCGGCGTGCCTAGCCGCTGAGACGCTCTGCCGCAATAATAGCGGACCACGGCTCCGGACCCCTGGGGCCATGTGGAAGTGGCAGTTCCACTATTGCGTGACTTTTAATGCATGACGGCGTTGCTTTGTTCCTCCATGCAACCCACCAAGGGGAATGATATACATGCACACAGTTTAACAGCACCCACTGTGGAAATAACGAACTACCTTACCCAGAAGGCAACTTACCAATGAAACTACAAAGACGGGATATTAAAGGTCAAGTTCAATCAGCTGTAAACGACGCGCATGGCCAGTGAGCAAGGGCGTGTTGCCCGAAACCGGTATGGCAATCTGTGTTGGGGGCATGAACACGTTGACTTCTGCTCCCTCAATAAATGAAAGGAGAAACTTCTACTTGTGTGGCGTCTCGCATTGGGCAACTTGGATTTTGGAATTTGCAAGCGGCGTGCCTAGCCGCTGAGACGCTCTGCCGCGATAATAGCAGACCACGGCTCCGGACCAGTGGGCCATGTGGAAGTGGCAGTTCCACTATTGCGGGAGTTTTAATGCATGACGGCGTTGTTTTGTTCCTCCATGCAACCCACCAAGGGGAATGCAGCACCCACTGTGGAAATAACAAACTACCTTACCCAGAAGGCAACTTACCAATGAAACTACAAAGACGGGATATTAAAGGTCAAGTTCAATCAGCTGTAAACGACGCGCATGGCCAGTGAGCAAGGGCGTGTTGCCCGAAACCGGTATGGCAATCTGTGTTGGGGGAATGAACACGTTGACTTCTGCTCCCTCAATAAATGAAAGGAGAAACTTCTACTTGTGTGGCGTCTCGCATTGGGCAACTTGGATTTTGCAAGCGGCGTGCGTAGCCGCTGAGACGCTCTGCCGCGATAATAGCGGACCACGACTCCGGACCCCTGGGGCCATGTGGAAGTGGCAGTTCCACTATTGCGGGACTTTTAATGCATGACGGCGTTGTTTTGTTCCTCCATGCAACCCACCAAGGGGAATGATATACATGCACACAGTTTAACAGCACCCACTGTGGAAATAACGAACTACCTTACCCAGAAGGCAACTTACCAATGAAACTACAAAGACGGGATATTAAAGGTCAAGTTCAATCAGCTGTAAACAACGCGCATGGCCAGTGAGAAAGGGCGTGTTGCCCGAAACCGGTATGGCAATCTGTGTTGGGGGAATGAACACGTTCACTCCTACTCCCTCAATAAATGAAAGGAGAAACTTCTACTTGTGTGGCGTCTGGCATTGGGCAACTTGGATTTTGCAAGCGGCGTGCCTAGCCGCTGAGACGCTCTGCCGCGATAATAGCGGACCACGGCTCCGGACCCCTGGGGCCATGTGGAAGTGGCAGTTCCACTATTGCGGGACTTTTAATGCATGACGGCGTTGCTTTGTTCCTCCATGCAACCCACCAAGGGGAATGATATACATGCACACAGTTTAACAGCAG
Source organism: Triturus cristatus (assembly GCF_964204655.1). Classification (NCBI taxonomy): domain Eukaryota; kingdom Metazoa; phylum Chordata; class Amphibia; order Caudata; family Salamandridae; genus Triturus; species Triturus cristatus. The sequence continues at coordinate 197,311,576 of NC_140579.1, forward strand.
CCACTGTGGAAATAACAAACTACCTTACCCAGAAGGCAACTTACCAATGAAACTACAAAGACGGGATATTAAAGGTCAAGTTCAATCAGCTGTAAACGACGCGCATGGCCAGTGAGCAAGGGCGTGTTGCCCGAAACCGGTATGGCAAGCTGTGTTGGGGGAATGAACACGTTGACTCCTGCTCCCTCAATAAATGAAAGGAGAAACTTCTACTTCTGTGGCGTCTCGCATTGGGCAAGTTGGATTTTGGAATTTACAAGTGGCGTGCCTAGCCGCTGAGACGCTCTGCCGCGATAATAGCGGACCACGGCTCCGGACCAGTGGGGCCATGTGGAAGTGGCAGTTCCACTATTGCGGGACTTTTAATGCATGACGGCGTTGTTTTGTTCCTCCATGCAACCCACCAAGGGGAATGATATACATGCACGCAGTTTCACAGCACCCACTGTGGAAATAACGAACTACCTTACCCAGAAGGCAACTTACCAATGAAACTACAAAGACGGGATATTAAAGGTCAAGTTCAATCAGCTGTAAACGACGCGCATGGCCAGTGAGCAAGGGCGTGTTGCCCGAAACCGGTATGGCAATCTGTGTTGGGGGCATGAACACGTTGACTTCTGCTCCCTCAATAAATGAAAGGAGAAACTTCTACTTGTGTGGCGTCTCGCATTGGGCAACTTGGATTTTGGAATTTGCAAGCGGCGTGCCTAGCCGCTGAGACGCTCTGCCGCAATAATAGCGGACCATGGCTCCGGACCCCTGGGGCCATGTGGAAGTGGCAGTTCCACTATTGCAGGACTTTTAATGCATGACGGCGTTGTTTTGTTCCTCCATGCAACCCACCAAGGGGAATGATATACATGCACGCAGTTTAACAGCACCCACTGTGGAAATAACGAACTACCTTACCCAGAAGGCAACTTACCAATGAAACTACAAAGACGGGATATTAAAGGTCAAGTTCAATCAGCTGTAAACGACGCGCATGGCCAGTGAGCAAGGGCGTGTTGCCCGAAACCGGTATGGCAATCTGTGTTGGGGGAATGAACACGTTGACTCCTGCTCCCTCAATAAATGAAAGGAGAAACTTCTACTTGTGTGGCGTCTCGCATTGGGCAACTTGGATTTTGCAAGCGGCGTGCGTAGCCGCTGAGACGCTCTGCCGCGATAATAGCGGACCACAACTCCGGACCCCTGGGGCCATGTGGAAGTGGCAGTTCCACTATTGCGGGACTTTTAATGCATGAAGGCGTTGTTTTGTTCCTCCATGCAACCCACCAAGGGGAATGATATACATGCACACAGTTTAACAGCACCCACTGTGGAAATAACGAACTACCTTACCCAGAAGGCAACTTACCAATGAAACTACAAAGACGGGATATTAAAGGTCAAGTTCAATCAGCTGTAAACAACGCGCATGGCCAGTGAGAAAGGGCGTGTTGCCCGAAACCGGTATGGCAATCTGTGTTGGGGGAATGAACACGTTCACTCCTGCTCCCTCAATAAATGAAAGGAGAAACTTCTACTTGTGTGGCGTCTGGCATCGGGCAACTTGGATTTTGCAAGCGGCGTGCCTAGCCGCTGAGACGCTCTGCCGCGATAATAGCGGACCACGGCTCCGGACCCCTGGGGCCATGTGGAAGTGGCAGTTCCACTATTGCGTGACTTTTAATGCATGACGGCGTTGCTTTGTTCCTCCATGCAACCCACCCAGGGGAATGATATACATGCACACAGTTTAACAGCACCCACTGTGGAAATAACAAACTACCTTACCCAGAAGGCACCTTACCAATGAAACTACAAAGACGGGATATTAAAGGTCAAGTTCAATCAGCTGTAAACGACGCACATGGCCAGTGAGCAAGGGCGTGTTGCCCGAAACTGGTATGGCAAGCTGTGTTGGGGGAATGAACACTTTGACTCCTGCTCCCTCAATAAATGAAAGGAGAAACTTCTACTTCTGTGGCGTCTCGCATTGGGCAAGTTGGATTTTGGAATTTGCAAGTGGCGTGCCTAGCCGCTGAGACGCTCTGCCGCGATAATAGCGGACCACGGCTCCGGACCAGTGGGGCCATGTGGAAGTGGCAGTTCCACTATTGCGGGACTTTTAATGCATGACGGCGTTGTTTTGTTCCTCCATGCAACCCACCAAGGGGAATGATATACATGCACGCAGTTTCACAGCACCCACTGTGGAAATAACGAACTACCTTACCCAGAAGGCAACTTACCAATGAAACTACAAAGACGGGATATTAATGGTCAAGTTCAATCAGCTGTAAACGACACGCATGGCCAGTGAGCAAGGGCATGTTGCCCGAAACCGGTATGGCAATCTGTGTTGGGGGAATGAACACGTTGACTCCTGCTCCCTCAATAAATGAAAGGCGAAACTTCTACTTGTGTGGCGTCTCGCATTGGGCAACTTGGATTTTGCAAGCGGCGTGCCTGGCCGCTGAGACGCTCTGCCGCGATAATAGCGGACCACGACTCCGGACCCCTGGGGCCATGTGGAAGTGGCAGTTCCAATATTGCGGGACTTTTAATGCATGACGGCGTTGTTTTGTTCCTCCATGCAACCCACTAAGGGGAATGATATACATGCACACAGTTTAACAGCACCCACTGTGGAAATAACAAACTACCTTACCCAGAAGGCAACTTACCAATGAAACTACAAAGACGGGATATTAAAGGTCAAGTTCAATCAGCTGTAAACCACGCGCATGGCCAGTGAGCAAGGGCGTTTTGCCCGAAACCGGTATGGCAAGCTGTGTTGGGGGAATGAACACGTTGACTCCTGCTCCCTCAATAAGTGAAAGGAGAAACTTTTACTTGTGTGGCGTCTCGCATTGGGCAACTTGGATTTTGGAATTTGCAAGCGGCGTGCCTAGCCTCTGAGACGCTCTGCCGCGATAATAGCGGACCATGGCTCCGGACCTCTGGGGCCAGGTGGAAGTGGCAGTTCCACTATTGCGGGAGTTTTAATGCATGACGGCGTTGTTTTGTTCCTCCATGCAACCCACCAAGGGGAATGAAACACATTCACGCAGTTTAACAGCACCCACTGTGGAAATAACGAACTACCTTACCCAGGAGGGAACTTACCAATGAAACTACAAAGATGGGATATTAAAGGTCAAGTTCAATCAGCTGTAAACGACGCGCATGGCCAGTGAGCAAGGGCGTGTTGCCCGAAACCGGTATCGCAATCTGTGTTGGGGGAATGAACACGTTGACTCCTGCTCCCTCAATAAATGAAAGGAGAAACTTCTACTTGTGTGGCGTCTCGCATTTTGCAACTTGGATTTTGGAATTTGCAAGCGGCGTGCCTAGCCGCTGAGACGCTCTGCCGCGATAATAGCAGACCACGGCTCCGGACCCCTGGGGCCATGTGGAAGTGGCAGTTCCACTATTGCGGGACTTTTAATGCAGGACGGCGTTGTTTTGTTCCTCCATGCAACCCACCAACTGGAATGATATACATGCACGCAGTTTAACAGCACCCACTGTGGAAATAACGAACTACCTTACCCAGAAGGCAACTTACAAATGAAACTACAAAGACGGGATATTAAAGGTCAAGTTCAATCAGCTGTAAACGACGCGCATGGCCAGTGAGCAAGGGCATGTTGCCCGAAACCGGTATGGCAATCTGTGTTGGGGGAATGAACACGTTGACTCCTGCTCCCTCAATAAATGAAAGGCGAAACTTCTACTTGTGTGGCGTCTCGCATTGGGCAACTTGGATTTTGCAAGCGGCGTGCCTAGCCGCTGAGACGCTCTGCCGCAATAATAGCGGACCACGACTCCGGAGCCCTGGGGCCATGTGGAAGTGGCAGTTCCACTATTGCGGGACTTTTAATGCATGACGGCGTTGTTTTGTTCCTCCATGCAACCCACCAAGGAGAATGATATACATGCACACAGTTTAACAGCACCCACTGTGGAAATAACAAACTACCTTACCCAGAAGGAAACTTACCAATGAAACTACAAAGACGGGATATTAAAGGTCAAGTTCAATCAGCTGTAAACGACGCGCATGGCCAGTGAGCAAGTGCGTGTTGCCCGAAACCGGTATGGCAATCTGTGTTGGGGGCATGAACACGTTGACTTCTGCTCCCTCAATAAATGAACGGAGAAACTTCTACTTGTGTGGCGTCTCGCATTGGGCAACTTGGATTTTGGAATTTGCAAGTGGTGTGCCTAGCCGCTGAGACGCTCTGCCGCGATAATAGCGGACCACGGCTCCGGACCTCTGGGGCCAGGTGGAAGTGGCAGTTCCACTATTGCGGGAGTTTTAATGCATGACGGCGTTGTTTTGTTCCTCCATGCAACCCACCAAGGGGAATGAAACACATTCACGCAGTTTAACAGCACCCACTGTGGAAATAACGAACTACCTTACCCAGGAGGGAACTTACCAATGAAACTACAAAGATGGGATATTAAAGGTCAAGTTCAATCAGCTGTAAACAACACGCATGGCCAGTGAGCAAGGGCGTGTTGCCCGAAACCGGTATCGCAATCTGTGTTGGGGGAATGAACACGTTGACTCCTGCTCCCTCAATAAATGAAAGGAGAAACTTCTACTTGTGTGGCGTCTCGCATTTTGCAACTTGGATTTTGGAATTTGCAAGCGGCGTGCCTAGCCGCTGAGACGCTCTGCCGCGATAATAGCAGACCACGGCTCCGGACCCCTGGGGCCATGTGGAAGTGGCAGTTCCACTATTACGGGACTTTTAATGCATGACGGCGTTGTTTTGTTCCTCCATGCAACCCACCAAGGAGAATGATATACATGCACACAGTTTAACAGCACCCACTGTGGAAATAACAAACTACCTTACCCAGAAGGAAACTTACCAATGAAACTACAAAGACGGGATATTAAAGGTCAAGTTCAATCAGCTGTAAACGACGCGCATGGCCAGTGAGCAAGTGCGTGTTGCCCGAAACCGGTATGGCAATCTGTGTTGGGGGCATGAACACGTTGACTTCTGCTCCCTCAATAAATGAACGGAGAAACTTCTACTTGTGTGGCGTCTCGCATTGGGCAACTTGGATTTTGGAATTTGCAAGTGGTGTGCCTAGCCGCTGAGACGCTCTGCCGCGATAATAGCGGACCACGGCTCCGGACCTCTGGGGCCAGGTGGAAGTGGCAGTTCCACTATTGCGGGAGTTTTAATGCATGACGGCATTGTTTTGTTCCTCCATGCAACCCACCAAGGGGAATGAAACACATTCACGCAGTTTAACAGCACCCACTGTGGAAATAACGAACTACCTTACCCAGGAGGGAACTTACCAATGAAACTACAAAGATGGGATATTAAAGGTCAAGTTCAATCAGCTGTAAACAACACGCATGGCCAGTGAGCAAGGGCGTGTTGCCCGAAACCGGTATCGCAATCTGTGTTGGGGGAATGAACACGTTGACTCCTGCTCCCTCAATAAATGAAAGGAGAAACTTCTACTTGTGTGGCGTCTCGCATTTTGCAACTTGGATTTTGGAATTTGCAAGCGGCGTGCCTAGCCGCTGAGACGCTCTGCCGCGATAATAGCAGACCACGGCTCCGGACCCCTGGGGCCATGTGGAAGTGGCAGTTCCACTATTGCAGGTCTTTTAATGCATGACGGCGTTGTTTTGTTCCTCCGTGCAACCCACCAAGGGGAATGATATACATGCACGCAGTTTAACAGCACCCACTGTGGAAATAACGAACTACCTTACCCAGAAGGCAACTTACCAATGAAACTACAAAGACGGGATATTAAAGGTCAAGTTCAATCAGCTGTAAACGACGCGCATGGCCAGTGAGCAAGGGCATGTTGCCCGAAACCGGTATGGCAATCTGTGTTGGAGGAATGAACACGTTGACTCCTGCTCCCTCAATAAATGAAAGGAGAAACTTCTACTTGTGTGGCGTCTCGCATTGGGCAACTTGGATTTTGCAAGCGGCGTGCGTAGCCGCTGAGACGCATTGCCGCGATAATAGCGGACCACGACTCCGGACCCCTGGGGCCATGTGGAAGTGGCAGTTCCACTATTGCGGGACTTTTAATGCATGACGGCGTTGTTTTGTTCCTCCATGCAACCCACCCAGGGGAATGATATACATGCACACAGTTTAACAGCACCCACTGTGGAAATAATGAACTACCTTACCCAGAAGGCAACTTACCAATGAATTTACAAAGACGGGATATTAAAGGTCAAGTTCAATCAGCTGTAAACAACGCGCATGGCCAGTGAGAAAGGGCGTGTTGCCCGAAACCGGTATGGCAATCTGTGTTGGGGGAATGAACACGTTCACTCCTGCTCCCTCAATAAATGAAAGGAGAAACTTCTACTTGTGTGGCGTCTGGCATTGGGCAACTTGGATTTTGCAAGCGGCGTGCCTAGCCGCTGAGACGCTCTGTCGCGATAATAGCGGACCACGGCTCCGGACCCCTGGGGCCATGTGGAAGTGGCAGTTCCACTATTGCGGGACTTTTAATGCATGACGGCGTTGCTTTGTTCCTCCATGCAACCCACCAAGGGGAATGATATACATGCACACAGTTTAACAGCACCCACTGTGGAAATAACAAACTACCTTACCCAGAAGGCAACTTACCAATGAAACTACAAAGAAGGGATATTAAAAGTCAAGTTCAATCAGCTGTAAACGATGCGCATGGCCAGTGAGCAAGGGCGTGTTGCCCGAAACCGGTATGGCAAGCTGTGTTGGGGGAATGAACACGTTGACTCCTGCTCCCTCAATAAATGAAAGGAGAAACTTCTACTTCTGTGGCGTCTCGCATTGGGCAAGTTGGAATTTGGAATTTGCAAGTGGCGTGCCTAGCCGCTGAGACACTCTGCCGCGATAATAGCGGACCACGGCTCCGGACCAGTGGGGCCATGTGGAAGTGGCAGTTCCACTATTGCGGGACTTTTAATGCATGACGGCGTTGTTTTGTTCCTCCATGCAACCCACCAAGGGGAATGATATACATGCACGCAGTTTCACAGCACCCACTGTGGAAATAACAAACTACCTTACCCAGAAGGCAACTTACCAATGAAACTACAAAGACGGGATATTAAAGGTCAAGTTCAATCAGCTGTAAACGACACGCATGGCCAGTGAGCAAGGGCATGTTGCCCGAAACCGGTATGGCAATCTGTGTTGGGGGAATGAACACGTTGACTCCTGCTCCCTCAATAAATGAAAGGCGAAACTTCTACTTGTGTGGCGTCTCGCATTGGGCAACTTGGATTTTGCAAGCGGCGTGCCTAGCCGCTGAGACGCTCTGCCGCGATAATAGCGGACCACGACTCCGGACCCCTGGGGCCATGTGGAAGTGGCAGTTCCACTATTGCGGGACTTTAAATGCATGACGGCGTTGTTTTGTTCCTCCATGCAACCCACCAAGGGGAATGATATACATGCACACAGTTTAACAGCACCCACTGTGGAAATAACAAACTACCTTACCCAGAAGGCAACTTACCAATGAATCTACAAAGACGGGATATTAAAGGTCAAGTTCAATCAGCTGTAAACGACGCGCATGGCCAGTGAGCAAGTGCGTGTTGCCCGAAACCGGTATGGCAATCTGTGTTGGGGGCATGAACACGTTGACTTCTGCTCCCTCAATAAATGAAAGGAGAAACTTCTACTTGTGTGGCGTCTCGCATTGGGCAACTTGGATTTTGCAAGCGGCGTGCGTAGCCGCTGAGACGCTCTGCCGCGATAATAGCGGACCACGACTCCGGACCCCTGGGGCCATGTGGAAGTGGCAGTTCCACTATTGCGGGACTTTTAATGCATGACGGCGTTGTTTTGTTCCTCCATGCAACCCACCAAGGGGAATGATATACATGCACACAGTTTAACAGCACCCACTGTGGAAATAACGAACTACCTTACCCAGAAGGCAACTTACCAATGAAACTACAAAGACGGGATATTAAAGGTCAAGTTCAATCAGCTGTAAACAACGCGCATGGCCAGTGAGAAAGGGCGTGTTGCCCGAAACCGGTATGGCAATCTGTGTTGGGGGAATGAACACGTTCACTCCTGCTCCCTCAATAAATGAAAGGAGAAACTTCTACTTGTGTGGCGTCTGGCATTGGGCAACTTGGATTTTGCAAGCGGCGTGCCTAGCCGCTGAGACGCTCTGCCGCGATAATAGCGGACCACGGCTCCGGACCCCTGGGGCCATGTGGAAGTGGCAGTTCCACTATTGCGGGACTTTTAATGCATGACGGCGTTGCTTTGTTCCTCCATGCAACCCACCAAGGAGAATGATATACATGCACACAGTTTAACAGCACCCACTGTGGAAATAACAAACTACCTTACCCAGAAGGAAACTTACCAATGAAACTACAAAGACGGGATATTAAAGGTCAAGTTCAATCAGCTGTAAACGACGCGCGTGGCCAGTGAGCAAGTGCGTGTTGCCCGAAACCGGTATGGCAATCTGTGTTGGGGGCATGAACACGTTGACTTCTGCTCCCTCAATAAATGAACGGAGAAACTTCTACTTGTGTGGCGTCTCGCATTGGGCAACTTGGATTTTGGAATTTGCAAGTGGTGTGCCTAGCCGCTGAGACGCTCTGCCGCGATAATAGCGGACCACGGCTCCGGACCTCTGGGGCCAGGTGGAAGTGGCAGTTCCACTATTGCAGGAGTTTTAATGCATGACGGCGTTGTTTTGTTCCTCCATGCAACCCACCAAGGGGAATGAAACACATTCACGCAGTTTAACAGCACCCACTGTGGAAATAACGAACTACCTTACCCAGGAGGGAACTTACCAATGAAACTACAAAGATGGGATATTAAAGGTCAAGTTCAATCAGCTGTAAACAACACGCATGGCCAGTGAGCAAGGGCGTGTTGCCCGAAACCGGTATCGCAATCTGTGTTGGGGGAATGAACACGTTGACTCCTGCTCCCTCAATAAATGAAAGGAGAAACTTCTACTTGTGTGGCGTCTCGCATTTTGCAACTTGGATTTTGGAATTTGCAAGCAGCGTGCCTAGCCGCTGAGACGCTCTGCCGCGATAATAGCAGACCACGGCTCCGGACCCCTGGGGCCATGTGGAAGTGGCAGTTCCACTATTACGGGACTTTTAATGCAGGACGGCGTTGTTTTGTTCCTCCATGCAACCCACCAACTGGAATGATATACATGCACGCAGTTTAACAGCACCCACTGTGGAAATAACGAACTACCTTACCCAGAAGGCAACTTACCAATGAAACTACAAAGACGGGATATTAAAGGTCAAGTTCAATCAGCTGTAAACGACGCGCATGGCCAGTGAGCAAGTGCGTGTTGCCCGAAACCGGTATGGCAATCTGTGTTGGGGGCATGAACACGTTGACTTCTGCTCCCTCAATAAATGAAAGGAGAAACTTCTACTTGTGTGGCGTCTCGCATTGGGCAACTTGGATTTTGGAATTTGCAAGCGGCGTGCCTAGCCGCTGAGACGCTCTGCCGCAATAATAGCGGACCACGGCTCCGGACCCCTGGGGCCATGTGGAAGTGGCAGTTCCACTATTGCAGGACTTTTAATGCATGACGGCGTTGTTTTGTTCCTCCGTGCAACCCACCAAGGGGAATGATATACATGCACGCAGTTTAACAGCACCCACTGTGGAAATAACGAACTACCTTACCCAGAAGGCAACTTACCAATGAAACTACAAAGACGGGATATTAAAGGTCAAGTTCAATCAGCTGTAAACGACGCGCATGGCCAGTGAGCAAGGGCATGTTGCCTGAAACCGGTATGGCAATCTGTGTTGGGGGAATGAACACGTTGACTCCTGCTCCCTCAATAAATGAAAGGAGAAACTTCTACTTGTGTGGCGTCTCGCATTGGGCAACTTGGATTTTGCAAGCGGCGTGCGTAGACGCTGAGACGCTCTGCCGCGATAATAGCGGACCACGACTCCGGACCCCTGGGGCCATGTGGAAGTGGCAGTTCCACTATTGCGGGACTTTTAATTAATGACGGCGTTGTTTTGTTCCTCCATGCAACCCACCAAGGGGAATGATATACATGCACACAGTTTAACAGCACCCACTGTGGAAATAACGAACTACCTTACCCAGAGGTCAACTTACCAATGAAACTACAAAGACGGGATATTAAAGGTCAAGTTCAATCAGCTGTAAACAATGCGCATGGCCAGTGAGAAAGGGCGTGTTGCCCGAAACCGGTATGGCAATCTGTGTTAGGGGAATGAACACGTTGACTCCTGCTCCCTCAATAAATGAAAGGAGAAACTTCTACTTGTGTGGCGTCTCGCATCGGGCAACTTGGATTTTGCAAGCGGCGTGCCTAGCCGTTGAGACGCTCTGCCGCGATAGTAGCGGACCACGACTCCGGACCCCTAGGGCCATGTGGAAGTGGCAGTTCCACTATTGCGGGACTTTTAATGCATGACGGCGTTGTTTTGTTCCTCCATGCAACGCACCAAGGGGAATGATATACATGCACAGTTTACCAGCACCCACTGTGGAAATAACGAACTACCTTACCCAGAAGGCAACTTACCAATGAAACTACAAAGACGGGATATTAAAGGTCAAGTTCAATCAGCTGTAAACAACGCGCATGGCCAGTGAGCAAGGGCGTGTTGCCCGAAACCGGTATGGCAAGCTGTGTTGGGGGAATGAACACGTTGACTCCTGCTCCCTCAATAAATGAAAGGAGAAACTTCTACTTGTGTGGCGTCTCGCATTGGGCAACTTGGATTTTGGAATTTCCAAGCGGCGTGCCTAGCCTCTGAGACGCTCTGCCGCGATAATAGCGGACCATGGCTCCGGACCTCTGGGGCCATGTGGAAGTGGCAGTTCCACTATTGCGGGAGTTTTAATGCATGACGGCGTTGTTTTGTTCCTCCATGCAACCCACCAAGGGGAATGATATACATGCATGCAGTTTAACAGCACCCACTGTGGAAATAACGAACTACCTTACCCAGAAGGGAACTTACCAATGAAACTACAAAGACGGGATATTAAAGGTCAAGTTCAATCAGCTGTAAACGACGCCCATGGCCAGTGAGCAAGGGCGTGTTGCCCGAAACCGGTATGGCAATCTGTGTTGGGGGAATGTACACGTTGACTCCTGCTCCCTCAATAAATGAAAGGAGAAACTTCTACTTGTGTGGCGTCTCGCATTGGCAACTTGGATTTTGCAAGCGGCGTGCCTAGCCGCTGAGACGCTCTGCCGCGATAATAGCGGTCCACGACTCCGGACCCCTGGGGCCATGTGGAAGTGGCAGTTCCACTATTGCGGGACTTTTAATGCATGACGGCGTTGTTTTGTTCCTCCACGCAACCCACCAAGGGGAATGATATACATGCACACAGTTTAACAGCACCCACTGTGGAAAAACCGAACTACCTTACCCAGAAGGCAACTTACCAATGAAACTACAAAGACGGGATATTAAAGGTCAAGTTCAATCAGCTGTAAACAACGCGCATGGCCAGTGAGCAGGGGCGTGTTGCCCGAAACCGGTATGGCAAGCTGTGTTGGGGGAATGAACACGTTGACTCCTGCTCCCTCAATAAATGAAAGGAGAAACTTCTACTTCTGTGGCGTCTCGCATTGGGCAACTTGGATTTTGGAATTTGCAAGTGGCGTGACTAGCCGCTGAGACGCTCTGCCGCGATAATAGCGGACCACGGCTCCGGACCAGTGGGGCCATGTGGAAGTGGCAGTTCCACTATTGCGGGACTTTTAATGCATGACGGCGTTGTTTTGTTCCTCCATGCAACCCACCAAGGGGAATGATATACATGCACGCAGTTTCACAGCACCCACTGTGGAAATAACGAACTACCTTACCCAGAAGGCAACTTACCAATAAAACTACAAAGACGGGATATCAAAGGTCAAGTTCAATCAGCTGTAAACGACGCGCATGGCCAGTGAGCAAGGGCGTGTTGCCCGAAACCGGTATGGCAATCTGTGTTGGGGGAATGAACATGTTGACTCCTGCTCCCTCAATAAATGAAAGGAGAAACTTCTACTTGTGTGGCGTCTCGCATTGGGCAACTTGGATTTTGCAAGCGGCGTGCCTAGCCGCTGAGACGCTCTGCCGCGATAATAGCGGTCCACGACTCCGGACCCCTGGGGCCATGTGGAAGTGGCAGTTCCACTATTGCGGGACTTTTAATGCATGACGGCGTTGTTTTGTTCCTCCATGCAACCCACCAAGGGGAATGATATACATGCACACAGTTTCACAGCACCCACTGTGGAAATAACGAACTACCTTACCCAGAAGGCAACTTACCAATGAAACTACAAAGACGGGATATTAAAGGTCAAGTTCAATCAGCTGTAAACAACGCGCATGGCCAGTGAGCAGGGGCGTGTTGCCCGAAACCGGTATGGCAAGCTGTGTTGGGGGAATCAACACGTTGACTCCTGCTCCCTCAATAAATGAAAGGAGAAACTTCTACTTCTGTGGCGTCTCGAATTGGGCAACTTGGATTTTGGAATTTGCAAGCGGCGTGCCTAGCCGCTGAGACGCTCTGCCGTGATAATAGCGGACCATGGCTCCGGACCTCTGGGGCTATGTGGAAGTGGCAGTTCCACTATTGCGGGAGTTTTAATGCATGACGGCGTTGTTTTGTTCCTCCAGGCAACCCACCAAGGGGAATGATATACATGCACGCAGTTTAACAGCACCCACTGTGGAAATAACGAACTACCTTACCCAGAAGGGAACTTACCAATGAAACTACAAAGATGGGATATTAAAGGTCAAGTTCAATCAGCTGTAAACGACGCGCATGGCCAGTGAGCAAGGGCGTGTTGCCTGAAACCGGTATGGCAATCTGTGTTGGGGGAATGAACACGTTGACTCCTGCTCCCTCAATAAATGAAAGGAGAAACTTCTACTTGTGTGGCGTCTCGCATTGGGCAACTTGGATTTTGGAATTTGCAAGCGACGTGCCTAGCCGCTGAGACGCTCTGCCGCGATAATAGCGGACCACGGCTCCGGACCCCTGGGGCCATGTGGAAGTGGCAGTTCCACTATTGCGGGACTTTTAATGCATGACGGCGTTGTTTTGTTCCTCCATGCAACCCACCAAGGGGAATGATATACATGCACCCAGTTTAACAGCACCCACTGTGGAAATAACGAACTACCTTACCCAGAAGGCAACTTACCAAGGAAACTACAAAGACGGGATATTAAAGGTCAAGTTCAATCAGCTGTAAACGACGCGCATGGCCAGTGAGCAAGGGCGTGTTGCCCGAAACCGGTATGGCAATCTGTGTTGGGGGAATGAACACGTTGACTCATGATCCCTCAATTAATGAAAGGAGAAACTTCTACTTGTGTGGCGTCTCGCATTGGGCAACTTGGATTTTGCAAGCGGCGTGCCTAGCCGCTGAGACGCTCTGCCGCGATAATAGCGGACCACGGCTCCGGACCCCTGGGGCCATGTGGAAGTGGCAGTTCCACTATTGCGGGACTTTTAATGCATGACGGCGTTGTTTTGTTCCTCCATGCAACCCACCAAGGGGAATGATATACATGCACCCAGTTTAACAGCACCCACTGTGGAAATAACGAACTACCTTACCCAGAAGGCAACTTACCAAGGAAACTACAAAGACGGGATATTAAAGGTCAAGTTCAATCAGCTGTAAACGACGCACATGGCCAGTGAGCAAGGGCGTGTTGCCCGAAACCGGTATGGCAATCTGTGTTGGGGGAATGAACACGTTGACTCCTGATCCCTCAATAAATGAAAGGAGAAACTTCTACTTGTGTGGCGTCTTGCATTGGGCAACTTGGATTTTGCAAGCGGCGTGCCTAGCCGCTGAGACGCTCTGCCGCGATAATAGCGGACCACGGCTCCGGACCCCTGGGGCCATGTGGAAGTGGCAGTTCCACTAATGCGGGACTTTTAATGCATGACGGCGTTGTTTTGTTCCTCCATGCAACCCACCAACTGGAATGATATACATGCACGCAGTTTAACAGCACCCACTGTGGAAATAACGAACTACCTTACCCAGAGGGCAACTTACCAATGAAACTACAAAGACGGGATATTAAAGGTCAAGTTCAATCAGCTGTAAACGATTTGCATGGCCAGTGAGCAAGGGCGTGTTGCCCGAAACCGGTATGGCAATCTGTGTTGGGGGAATGAACACGTTGACTCCTGCTCCCTCAATAAATGAAAGGAGAAACTTCTACTTCTGTGGCGTCTCGCAGTGGGCAACTTGGATTTTGGAATTTGCAAGCGGCGTGCCTAGCCGCTGAGACGCTCTGCCGCGATAATAGCGGACCACGGCTCCAGACCCCTGGGGCCATGTGGAAGTGGCAGTTCCACTATTGCGGGACTTTTAATGCATAACGGCGTTGTTTTGTTCCTCCATGCAACCCACCAAGGGGAATGATATACATGCACCCAGTTTAACAGCACCCACTGTGGAAATAACGAACTACCTTACCCAGAAGGCAACTTACCAATGAAACTACAAAGACGGGATATTAAAGGTCAAGTTCAATCAGCTGTAAACGACGCGCATGGCCAGTGAGCAAGGGCGTGTTGCCCGAAACCGGTATGGCAATCTGTGTTGGGGGAATGAACACGTTGACTCCTGCTCCCTCAATAAATGAAAGGAGAAACTTCTACTTGTGTGGCGTCTCGCATTGGGCAACTTGGATTTTGCAAGCGGCGTGCCTAGCCGCTGAGACGCTCTGCCGCGATAATAGCAGGCCACGGCTCCGGACCCCTGGGGCCATGTGGAAGTGGCAGTTCCACTATTGCGGGACTTTTAATGCATGACGGCGTTGTTTTGTTCCTCCATGCAACCCACCAAGGGGAATGATATACATGCACACAGTTTAACAGCACCCACGGTGGAAATAACGAACTACCTTACCCAGAAGGCAACTTACCAATGAAACTACAAAGACGGGATATTAAAGGTCAAGTTCAATCAGCTGTAAACGACGCGCATGGCCAGTGAGCAAGGGCGTGTTGCCCGAAACCGGTATGGCAAGCTGTGTTGGGGGAATGAACACGTTGACTCCTGCTCTCTCAATAAATGAAAAGAGAAACTTCTACTTCTGTGGCGTCTCGCATTGGGCAAGTTGGATTTTGGAATTTGCAAGTGGCGTGACTAGCCGCTGAGACTCTCTGCTGCGATAATAGCGGACCACGGCTCCGGACCAGTGGGGCCATGTGGAAGTGGCAGTTCCACTATTGCGGGACTTTTAATGCATGACGGCGTTGTTTTGTTCCTCCATGCAACTCACCAAGGGGAATGATATACATGCACGCAGTTTCACAGCACCCACTGTGGAAATAACGAACTACCTTACCCAGAAGGCAACTTACCAATGAAACTACAAAGACGGTATATTAAAGGTCAAGTTCAATCAGCTGTAAATGACGCGCATGGCCAGTGAGCAAGGGCGTGTTGCCCGAAACCGGTATGGCAATCTGTGTTGGGGGAATGAACACGTTGACTCCTGCTCCCTCAATAAATGAAATGAGAAACTTCTACTTGTGTGGCGTCTCGCATTGGGCAACTTGGATTTTGCAAGCGGCGTGCCTAGCCGCTGAGACGCTCTGCCGCGATAATAGCGGTCCACGACTCCGGACCCCTGGGGCCATGTGGAAGTTGCAGTTCCACTATTGCGGGACTTTTAATGCATGACGGCGTTGTTTTGTTCCTCCATGCAACCCACCAAGGGGAATGATATACATGCACACAGTTTAACAGCACCCACTGTGGAAATAACGAACTACCTTACCCAGAAGGCAACTTACCAAAGAAACTACAAAGACGGGATATTAAAGGTCAAGTTCAATCAGCTGTAAACAACGCGCATGGCCAGTGAGCAAGGGCGTGTTGCCCGAAACCGGTATGGCAAGTTGTGTTGGGGGAATGAACACGTTGACTCCTGCTCCCTCAATAAATGAAAGGAGAAACTTCTACTTGTGTGGCGTCTCGAATTGGGCAACTTGGATTTTGGAATTTGCAAGCGGCGTGCCTAGCCTCTGAGACGCTCTGCCGCGATAATAGCGGACCATGGCTCCGGACCTCTGGGGCTATGTGGAAGTGGCAGTTCCACTATTGCGGGAGTTTTAATGCATGACGGCGTTGTTTTGTTCCTCCAGGCAACCCACCAAGGGGAATGATATACATGCACGCAGTTTAACAGCACCCACTGTGGAAATAACGAACTACCTTACCCAGAAGGGAACTTACCAATGAAACTACAAAGATGGGATATTAAAGGTCAAGTTCAATCAGCTGTAAACGACGCGCATGGCCAGTGAGCAAGGGCGTGTTGCCTGAAACCGGTATGGCAATCTGTGTTGGGGGAATGAACACGTTGACTCCTGCTCCCTCAATAAATGAAAGGAGAAACTTCTACTTGTGTGGCGTCTCGCATTGGGCAACTTGGATTTTGGAATTTGCAAGCGACGTGCCTAGCCGCTGAGACGCTCTGCCGCGATAATAGCGGACCACGGCTCCGGACCCCTGGGGCCATGTGGAAGTGGCAGTTCCACTATTGCGGGACTTTTAATGCATGACGGCGTTGTTTTGTTCCTCCATGCAACCCACCAAGGGGAATGATATACATGCACCCAGTTTAACAGCACCCACTGTGAAAATAACGAACTACCTTACCCAGAAGGCAACTTACCAAGGAAACTACAAAGACGGGATATTAAAGGTCAAGTTCAATCAGCTGTAAACGACGCGCATGGACAGTGAGCAAGGGCGTGTTGCCCGAAACCGGTATGGCAATCTGTGTTGGGGGAATGAACACGTTGACTCATGATCCCTCAATTAATGAAAGGAGAAACTTCTACTTGTGTGGCGTCTCGCATTGGGCAACTTGGATTTTGCAAGCGGCGTGCCTAGCCGCTGAGACGCTCTGCCGCGATAATAGCGGACCACGGCTCCGGACCCTGGGGCCATGTGGAAGTGGCAGTTCCACTATTGCGGGACTTTTAATGCATGACGGCGTTGTTTTGTTCCTCCATGCAACCCACCAAGGGGAATGATATACATGCACCCAGTTTAACAGCACCCACTGTGGAAATAACGAACTACCTTACCCAGAAGGCAACTTACCAAGGAAACTACAAAGACGGGATATTAAAGGTCAAGTTCAATCAGCTGTAAACGACGCACATGGCCAGTGAGCAAGGGCGTGTTGCCCGAAACCGGTATGGCAATCTGTGTTGGGGGAATGAACACGTTGACTCCTGATCCCTCAATAAATGAAAGGAGAAACTTCTACTTGTGTGGCGTCTTGCATTGGGCAACTTGGATTTTGCAAGCGGCGTGCCTAGCCGCTGAGACGCTCTGCCGCGATAATAGCGGACCACGGCTCCGGACCCCTGGGGCCATGTGGAAGTGGCAGTTCCACTAATGCGGGACTTTTAATGCATGACGGCGTTGTTTTGTTCCTCCATGCAACCCACCAACTGGAATGATATACATGCACGCAGTTTAACAGCACCCACTGTGGAAATAACGAACTACCTTACCCAGAGGGCAACTTACCAATGAAACTACAAAGACGGGATATTAAAGGTCAAGTTCAATCAGCTGTAAACGATTTGCATGGCCAGTGAGCAAGGGCGTGTTGCCCGAAACCGGTATGGCAATCTGTGTTGGGGGAATGAACACGTTGACTCCTGCTCCCTCAATAAATGAAAGGAGAAACTTCTACTTGTGTGGCGTCTCGCATTGGGCAACTTGGATTTTGGAATTTGCAAGCGG
Organism: Triturus cristatus; assembly: GCF_964204655.1. Lineage (NCBI taxonomy): Eukaryota > Metazoa > Chordata > Amphibia > Caudata > Salamandridae > Triturus > Triturus cristatus. Next base: position 197,329,382 of record NC_140579.1, read on the forward strand.
CGTGCCTAGCCGCTGAGACGCTCTGCCGCAATAATAGCGGCACGGCTCCGGACCCCTGGGGCCATGTGGAAGTGGCAGTTCCACTATTGTGGGACTTTAAATGCATGACAGCGTTGTTTTGTTCCTCCATGCAACCCACCAAGGGGAATGATATACATGCACGCAGTTTAACAGCACCCACTGTGGAAATAACGAACTACCTTACCCAGAAGGCAACTTACCAATGAAACTACAAAGACGGGATATTAAAGGTCAAGTTCAATCAGCTGTAAACGACGCGCATGGCCAGTGAGCAAGGGCGTGTTGCCCGAAACCGGTATGGCAATCTGTGTTAGGGGAATGAACACGTTGACTCCTGCTCCCTCAATAAATGAAAGGAGAAACTTCTACTTGTGTGGCGTCTCGCATCGGGCAGCTTGGATTTTGCAAGCGGCGTGCCTAGCCGTTGAGACGCTCTGCCGCGATAATAGCGGACCACGACTCCGGACCCCTAGGGCCATGTGGAAGTGGCAGTTCCACTATTGCGGGACTTTTAATGCATGACGGCGTTGTTTTGTTCCTCCATGCAACGCACCAAGGGGAATGATATACATGCACAGTTTACCAGCACCCACTGTGGAAATAACGAACTACCTTACCCAGAAGGCAACTTACCAATGAAACTACAAAGACGGGATATTAAAGGTCAAGTTCAATCAGCTGTAAACGACGCGCATGGCCAGTGAGCAAGGGCGTGTTGCCCGAAACCGGTATGGCAATCTGTGTTGGGGGAATGAACACGTTGACTCCTGCTCCCTCAATAAATGAAAGGAGAAACTTCTACTTGTTTGGCGTCTCGCAGTGGGCAACTTGGATTTTGGAATTTGCAAGCGGCGTGCCTAGCCGCTGAGACGTTCTGCCGCGATAATAGCGGACCACGGCTCCGGACCCCTGGGACCATGTGGAAGTGGCAGTTCCACTATTGCGGGACTTTTAATGCATGACGGCGTTGTTTTGTTCGTCCATGCAACCCACTAAGGGGAATGATATACATGCACCCAGTTTAACAGCACCCACTGTGGAAATAACGAACTACCTTACCCAGAAGGCAACTTACCAATGAAACTACAAAGATGGGATATTAAAGGTCAAGTTCAATCAGCTGTAAACGATGCGCATGGCCAGTGAGCAAGGGCGTGTTGCCCGAAACCGGTATGGCAATCTGTGTTGGGGGAATGAACACGTTGACTCCTGCTCCCTCAATAAATGAAAGGAGAAACTTCTACTTGTGTGGCGTCTCGCATTGGGCAACTTGGATTTTGCAAGCGGCGTGCCTAGCCGCTGAGACGCTCTGCCGCGATAATAGCAGGCCACGGCTCCGGACCCCTGGGGCCATGTGGAAGTGGCAGTTCCACTATTGCTGGACTTTTAATGCATGACGGCGTTGTTTTGTTCCTCCATGCAACCCACCAAGGGGAATGATATACATGCACACAGTTTAACAGCACCCACTGTGGAAATAACGAACTACCTTACCCAGAAGGCAACTTACCAATGAAACTACAAAGACAGGATATTAAAGGTCAAGTTCAATCAGCTGTAAACGACGCGCATGGCCAGTGAGCAAGGGCGTGTTGCCCGAAACCGGTATGGCAATCTGTGTTGGGGAATGAACACGTTGACTCCTGCTCCCTCAATAAATGAAAGGAGAAACTTCTACTTGTGTGGCGTCTCGCATTGGGCAACTTGGATTTTGCAAGCGGCGTGCCTAGCCGCTGAGACGCTCTGCCGCGATAATAGCGGTCCACGACTCCGGACCCCTGGGGCCATGTGGAAGTGGCAGTTCCACTATTGCGGGACTTTTAATGCATGACGGCGTTGTTTTGTTCCTCCATGCAACCCACCAAGGGGAATGATATACATGCACACAGTTTAACAGCACCCACTGTGGAAAAACCGAACTACCTTACCCAGAAGGCAACTTACCAATGAAACTACAAAGACGGGATATTAAAGGTCAAGTTCAATCAGCTGTAAACAACGCGCATGGCCAGTGAGCAGGGGCGTGTTGCCCGAAACCGGTATGGCAAGCTGTGTTGGGGGAATGAACACGTTGACTCCTGCTCCCTCAATAAATGAAAGGAGAAACTTCTACTTCTGTGGCGTCTCGCATTGGGCAACTTGGATTTTGGAATTTGCAAGTGGCGTGACTAGCCGCTGAGACGCTCTGCCGCGATAATAGCGGACCACGGCTCCGGACCAGTGGGGCCATGTGGAAGTGGCAGTTCCACTATTGCGGGACTTTTAATGCATGACGGCGTTGTTTTGTTCTTCCATGCAACCCACCAAGGGGAATGATATACATGCACGCAGTTTCACAGCACCCACTGTGGAAATAACGAACTACCTTACCCAGAAGGCAACTTACCAATGAAACTACAAAGACGGGATATCAAAGGTCAAGTTCAATCAGCTGTAAACGACGCGCATGGCCAGTGAGCAAGGGCGTGTTACCCGAAACCGGTATGGCAATCTGTGTTGGGGGAATGAACATGTTGACTCCGGCTCCCTCAATAAATGAAAGGAGAAACTTCTACTTGTGTGGCGTCTCGCATTGGGCAACTTGGATTTTGCAAGCGGCGTGCCTAGCCGCTGAGACGCTCTGCCGCGATAATAGCGGTCCACGACTCCGGACCCCTGGGGCCATGTGGAAGTGGCAGTTCCACTATTGCGGGACTTTTAATGCATGACGGCGTTGTTTTGTTCCTCCATGCAACCCACCAAGGGGAATGATATACATGCACACAGTTTAACAGCACCCACTGTGGAAATAACGAACTACCTTACCCAGAAGGCAACTTACCAATGAAACTACAAAGACGGGATATTAAAGGTCAAGTTCAATCAGCTGTAAACAACGCGCATGGCCAGTGAGCAGGGGCGTGTTGCCCGAAACCGGTATGGCAAGCTGTGTTGGGGGAATCAACACGTTGACTCCTGCTCCCTCAATAAATGAAAGGAGAAACTTCTACTTCTGTGGCGTCTCGCAGTGGGCAACTTGGATTTTGGAATTTGCAAGCGGCGTGCCTAGCCGCTGAGACGCTCTGCCGCGATAATAGCGGACCACGGCTCCAGACCCCTGGGGCCATGTGGAAGTGGCAGTTCCACTATTGCGGGACTTTTAATGCATGACGGCGTTGTTTTGTTCCTCCATGCAACCCACCAAGGGGAATGATATACATGCACCCAGTTTAACAGCACCCACTGTGGAAATAACGAACTACCTTACCCAGAAGGCAACTTACCAATGAAACTACAAAGACGGGATATTAAAGGTCAAGTTCAATCAGCTGTAAACGACGCGCATGGCCAGTGAGCAAGGGCGTGTTGCCCGAAACCGGTATGGCAATCTGTGTTGGGGGAATGAACACGTTGACTCCTGCTCCCTCAATAAATGAAAGGAGAAACTTCTACTTGTGTGGCGTCTCGCATTGGGCAACTTGGATTTTGGAAGCGGCGTGCCTAGCCGCTGAGACGCTCTGCCGCGATAATAGCAGGCCACGGCTCCGGACCCCTGGGGCCATGTGGAAGTGGCAGTTCCACTATTGCGGGACTTTTAATGCATGACGGCGTTGTTTTGTTCCTCCATGCAACCCACCAAGGGGAATGATATACATGCACACAGTTTAACAGCACCCACTGTGGAAATAACGAACTACCTTACCCAGAAGGCAACTTACCAATGAAACTACAAAGACGGGATATTAAAGGTCAAGTTCAATCAGCTGTAAACGACGCGCATGGCCAGTGAGCAAGGGCGTGTTGCCCGAAACCGGTATGGCAAGCTGTGTTGGGGGAATGAACACGTTGACTCCTGCTCTCTCAATAAATGAAAAGAGAAACTTCTACTTGTGTGGCGTCTCGCATTGGGCAACTTGGATTTTGCAAGCGGCGTGCCTAGCCGCTGAGACGCTCTGCCGCGATAATAGCGGACCACGGCTCCGGACCCCTGGGGCCATGTGGAAGTGGCAGTTCCACTATTGCGGGACTTTTAATGCATGACGGCGTTGTTTTGTTCCTCCATGCAACCCACCAAGGGGAATGATATACATGCACCCAGTTTAACAGCACCCACTGTGGAAATATTGAACTACCTTACCCAGAAGGCAACTTACCAAGGAAACTACAAAGACGGGATATTAAAGGTCAAGTTCAATCAGCTGTAAACGACGCGCATGGCCAGTGAGCAAGGGCGTGTTGCCCGAAACCGGTATGGCAATCTGTGTTGGGGGAATGAACACGTTGACTCCTGATCCCTCAATAAATGAAAGGAGAAACTTCTACTTGTGTGGCGTCTCGCATTGGGCAACTTGGATTTTGCAAGCGGCGTGCCTAGCCGCTGAGACGCTCTGCCGCGATAATAGCGGACCACGGCTCCGGACCCCTGGGGCCATGTGGAAGTGGCAGTTCCACTATTGCGGGACTTTTAATGCATGACGGCGTTGTTTTGTTCCTCCCTGCAACCCACCAAGGGGAATGATATACATGCACACAGTTTAACAGCACCCACTGTGGAAATAACGAACTACCTTACCCAGTAGGCAACTTACCAATAAAACTACAAAAACGGGATATTAAAGGTCAAGTTCAATCAGCTGTAAACAACGCGCATGGCCAGTGAGAAAGGGCATGTTGCCCGAAACCGGTATGGCAATCTGTGTTGAAGGAATGAACACGTTCACTCCTGCTCCCTCAATAAATGAAAGGAGAAACTTCTACTTGTGTGGCGTCTCGCATTGGGCAACTTGGATTTTGCAAGCGGCGTGCCTAGCCGCTGAGAGGCTCTGCCGCGATAATAGCGGACCACGGCTCCGGACGCCTGGGGCCATGTGGAAGTGGCAGTTCCACTATTGCGGGACTTTTAATGCATGACGGCGTTGTTTTGTTCCTCCATGCAACCCACCAAGGGGAATGATATACATGCACACAGTTTAACAGCACCCACTGTGGAAATAGCGAACTACCTTACCCAGAAGGCAACTTACCAATGAAACTACAAAGACGGGATATTAAAGGTCAAGTTCAATCAGCTGTAAACAACGCGCATGGCCAGTGAGCAGGGGCGTGTTGCCCGAAACCGGTATGGCAAGCTGTGTTGGGGGAATCAACACGTTGACTCCTGCTCCCTCAATAAATGAAAGGAGAAACTTCTACTTCTGTGGCGTCTCGCAGTGGGCAACTTGGATTTTGGAATTTGCAAGCGGCGTGCCTAGCCGCTGAGACGCTCTGCCGCGATAATAGCGGACCACGGCTCCAGACCCCTGGGGCCATGTGGAAGTGGCAGTTCCACTATTGCGGGACTTTTAATGCATGACGGCGTTGTTTTGTTCCTCCATGCAACCCACCAAGGGGAATGATATACATGCACCCAGTTTAACAGCACCCACTGTGGAAATAACGAACTACCTTACCCAGAAGGCAACTTACCAATGAAACTACAAAGACGGGATATTAAAGGTCAAGTTCAATCAGCTGTAAACGACGCGCATGGCCAGTGAGCAAGGGCGTGTTGCCCGAAACCGGTATGGCAATCTGTGTTGGGGGAATGAACACGTTGACTCCTGCTCCCTCAATAAATGAAAGGAGAAACTTCTACTTGTGTGGCGTCTCGCATTGGGCAACTTGGATTTTGCAAGCGGCGTGCCTAGCCGCTGAGACGCTCTGCCGCGATAATAGCAGGCCACGGCTCCGGACCCCTGGGGCCATGTGGAAGTGGCAGTTCCACTATTGCGGGACTTTTAATGCATGACGGCGTTGTTTTGTTCCTCCATGCAACCCACCAAGGGGAATGATATACATGCACGCAGTTTAACAGCACCCACTGTGGAAATAACAAACTTCCTTACCCAGAAGGCAACTTACCACTGAAACTACAAAGACGGGATATTAAAGGTCAAGTTCAATCAGCTGTAAACGACGCGCATGGCCAGTGAGCAAGGGCGTGTTGCCCGAAACCGGTATGGCAAGCTGTGTTGGGGGAATGAACACGTTGACTCCTGCTCCCTCAATAAATGAAAGGAGAAACTTCTACTTCTGTGGCGTCTCGCATTGGGCAAGTTGGAATTTGGAATTTGCAAGTGGCGTGCCTAGCCGCTGAGACGCTCTGCCGCGATAATAGCGGACCACGGCTCCGGACCAGTGGGGCCATGTGGAAGTGGCAGTTCCACTATTGCGGGACTTTTAATGCATGACGGCGTTGTTTTGTTCCTCCATGCAACCCACCAAGGGGAATGATATACATGCACGCAGTTTCACAGCACCCACTGTGGAAATAACAAACTACCTTACCCAGAAGGCAACTTACCAATGAAACTACAAAGACGGGATATTAAAGGTCAAGTTCAATCAGCTGTAAACGACACGCATGGCCAGTGAGCAAGGGCATGTTGCCCGAAACCGGTATGGCAATCTGTGTTGGGGGAATGAACACGTTGACTCCTGCTCCCTCAATAAATGAAAGGCGAAACTTCTACTTGTGTGGCGTCTCGCATTGGGCAACTTGGATTTCGCAAGCGGCGTGCCTAGCCGCTGAGACGCTCTGCCGCGATAATAGCGGACCACGACTCCGGACCCCTGGGGCCATGTGGAAGTGGCAGTTCCACTATTGCGGGACTTTTAATGCATGATGGCGTTGTTTTGTTCCTCCATGCAACCCACCAAGGGGAATGATATACATGCACACAGTTTAACAGCACCCACTGTGGAAATAACAAACTACCTTACCCAGAAGGCAACTTACCAATGAAACTACAAAGACGGGATATTAAAGGTCAAGTTCAATCAGCTGTAAACAACGCGCATGGCCAGTGAGCAAGGGCGTTTTGCCCGAAACCGGTATGGCAAGCTGTGTTGGGGGAATGAACACGTTGACTCCTGCTCCCTCAATAAGTGAAAGGAGAAACTTTTACTTGTGTGGCGTCTCGCATTGGGCAACTTGGATTTTGGAATTTGCAAGCGGCGTGCCTAGCCTCTGAGACGCTCTGCTGCGATAATAGCGGACCATGGCTCCGGACCTCTGGGGCCATGTGGAAGTGGCAGTTCCACTATTGCGGGAGTTTTAATGCATGACGGCGTTGTTTTGTTCCTCCATGCAACCCACCAAGGGGAATGAAACACATTCACGCAGTTTAACAGCACCCACTGTGGAAATAACGAACTACCTTACCCAGAAGGAAACTTACCAATGAAACTACAAAGATGGGATATAAAAGGTCAAGTTCAATCAGCTGTAAACGACGCGCATGGCCAGTGAGCAAGGGCGTGTTGCCTAAAACCGGTATGGCAATCTGTGTTGGGGGAATGAACACGTTGACTCCTGCTCCCTCAATAAATGAAAGGAGAAACTTCTACTTGTGTGGCGTCTCGCATTTTGCAACTTGGATTTTGGAATTTGCAAGTGGTGTGCCTAGCCGCTGAGACGCTCTGCCGCGATAATAGCGGACCACGGCTCCGGACCCCTGGGGCCATGTGGAAGTGGCAGTTCCACTAATGCGGGACTTTTAATGCATGACGGCGTTGTTTTGTTCCTCCATGCAACCCACCAACTGGAATGATATACATGCACGCAGTTTAACAGCACCCACTGTGGAAATAACGAACTACCTTACCCAGAGGGCAACTTACCAATGAAACTACAAAGACGGGATATTAAAGGTCAAGTTCAATCAGCTGTAAACGACGCGCATGGCCAGTGAGCAAGGGCGTGTTGCCCGAAACCGGTATGGCAATCTGTGTTGGGGGAATGAACACGTTGACTCCTGCTCCCTCAATAAATGAAAGGAGAAACTTCTACTTGTGTGGCGTCTCGCATTGGGCAACTTGGATTTTGGAATTTGCAAGCGGCGTGCCTAGCCGCTGAGACGCTCTGCCGCAATAATAGCGGCACGGCTCCGGACCCCTGGGGCCATGTGGAAGTGGCAGTTCCACTATTGCGGGACTTTAAATGCATGACGGCGTTGTTTTGTTCCTCCATGCAACCCACCAAGGGGAATGATATACATGCACGCAGTTTAACAGCACCCACTGTGGAAATAACGAACTACCTTACCCAGAAGGCAACTTACCAATGAAACTACAAAGATGGGATATTAAAGGTCAAGTTCAATCAGCTGTAAACGACGCGCATGGCCAGTGAGCAAGGGCGTGTTGCCCGAAACCGGTATGGCAATCTGTGTTAGGGGAATGAACACGTTGACTCCTGCTCCCTCAATAAATGAAAGGAGAAACTTCTACTTGTGTGGCGTCTCGCATCGGGCAACTTGGATTTTGCAAGCGGCGTGCCTAGCCGTTGAGACGCTCTGCCGCGATAATAGCGGACCACGACTCCGGACCCCTAGGGCCATGTGGAAGTGGCAGTTCCACTATTGCGGGACTTTTAATGCATGACGGCGTTGTTTTGTTCCTCCATGCAACGCACCAAGGGGAATGATATACATGCACAGTTTACCAGCACCCACTGTGGAAATAACGAACTACCTTACCCAGAAGGCAACTTACCAATAAAACTACAAAGACGGGATATTAAAGGTCAAGTTCAATCAGCTGTAAACAACGTGCATGGCCAGTGAGCAAGGGCGTGTTGCCCGAAACCGGTATGGCAAGCTGTGTTGGGGGAATGAACACGTTGACTCCTGCTCCCTCAATAAATGAAAGGAGAAACTTCTACTTGTGTGGCGTCTCGCATTGGGCAACTTGGATTTTGGAATTTGCAAGCGGCGTGCCTAGCCTCTGAGACGCTCTGCCGCGATAATAGCGGACCATGGCTCCGGACCTCTGGGGCCATGTGGAAGTGGCAGTTCCACTATTGCGGGAGTTTTAATGCATGACGGCGTTGTTTTGTTCCTCCATGCAACCCACCAAGGGGAATGATATACATGCACGCAGTTTAACAGCACCCACTGTGGAAATAACAAACTACCTTACCCAGAAGGGAACTTACCAATGAAACTACAAAGACGGGATATTAAAGGTCAAGTTCAATCAGCTGTAAACGACGCCCATGGCCAGTGAGCAAGGGCGTGTTGCCCGAAACCGGTATGGCAATCTGTGTTGGGGGAATGTACACGTTGACTCCTGCTCCCTCAATAAATGAAAGGAGAAACTTCTACTTGTGTGGCGTCTCGCATTGGGCAACTTGGATTTTGCAAGCGGCGTGCCTAGCCGCTGAGACGCTCTGCCGCGATAATAGCGGTCCACGACTCCGGACCCCTGGGGCCATGTGGAAGTGGCAGTTCCACTATTGCGGGACTTTTAATGCATGACGGCGTTGTTTTGTTCCTCCATGCAACCCACCAAGGGGAATGATATACATGCACACAGTTTAACAGCACCCACTGTGGAAAAACCGAACTACCTTACCCAGAAGGCAACTTACCAATGAAACTACAAAGACGGGATATTAAAGGTCAAGTTCAATCAGCTGTAAACAACGCGCATGGCCAGTGAGCAGGGGCGTGTTGCCCGAAACCGGTATGGCAAGCTGTGTTGGGGGAATGAACACGTTGACTCCTGCTCCCTCAATAAATGAAAGGAGAAACTTCTACTTCTGTGGCGTCTCGCATTGGGCAACTTGGATTTTGGAATTTGCAAGTGGCGTGACTAGCCGCTGAGACGCTCTGCCGCGATAATAGCGGACCACGGCTCCGGACCAGTGGGGCCATGTGGAAGTGGCAGTTCCACTATTGTGGGACTTTTAATGCATGACGGCGTTGTTTTGTTCTTCCATGCAACCCACCAAGGGGAATGATATACATGCACGCAGTTTCACAGCACCCACTGTGGAAATAACGAACTACCTTACCCAGAAGGCAACTTACCAATGAAACTACAAAGACGGGATATCAAAGGTCAAGTTCAATCAGCTGTAAACGACGCGCATGGCCAGTGAGCAAGGGCGTGTTACCCGAAACCGGTATGGCAATCTGTGTTGGGGGAATGAACATGTTGACTCCGGCTCCCTCAATAAATGAAAGGAGAAACTTCTACTTGTGTGGCGTCTCGCATTGGGCAACTTGGATTTTGCAAGCGGCGTGCCTAGCCGCTGAGACGCTCTGCCGCGATAATAGCGGTCCACGACTCCGGACCCCTGGGGCCATGTGGAAGTGGCAGTTCCACTATTGCGGGACTTTTAATGCATGACGGCGTTGTTTTGTTCCTCCATGCAACCCACCAAGGGGAATGATATACATGCACACAGTTTAACAGCACCCACTGTGGAAATAACGAACTACCTTACCCAGAAGGCAACTTACCAATGAAACTACAAAGACGGGATATTAAAGGTCAAGTTCAATCAGCTGTAAACAACGCGCATGGCCAGTGAGCAGGGGCGTGTTGCCCGAAACCGGTATGGCAAGCTGTGTTGGGGGAATCAACACGTTGACTCCTGCTCCCTCAATAAATGAAAGGAGAAACTTCTACTTCTGTGGCGTCTCGCAGTGGGCAACTTGGATTTTGGAATTTGCAAGCGGCGTGCCTAGCCGCTGAGACGCTCTGCCGCGATAATAGCGGACCACGGCTCCAGACCCCTGGGGCCATGTGGAAGTGGCAGTTCCACTATTGCGGGACTTTTAATGCATGACGGCGTTGTTTTGTTCCTCCATGCAACCCACCAAGGGGAATGATATACATGCACACAGTTTAACAGCACCCACTGTGGAAATAACAAACTACCTTACCCAGAAGGCAACTTACCAATGAAACTACAAAGACGGGATATTAAAGGTCAAGTTCAATCAGCTGTAAACGACGCGCATGGCCAGTGAGCAAGGGCGTGTTGCCCGAAACCGGTATGGCAAGCTGTGTTGGGGGAATGAACACGTTGACTCCTGCTCTCTCAATAAATGAAAAGAGAAACTTCTACTTGTGTGGCGTCTCGCATTGGGCAACTTGGATTTTGCAAGCGGCGTGCCTAGCCGCTGAGACGCTCTGCCGCGATAATAGCGGACCACGGCTCCGGACCCCTGGGGCCATGTGGAAGTGGCAGTTCCACTATTGCGGGACTTTTAATGCATGACGGCGTTGTTTTGTTCCTCCATGCAACCCACCAAGGGGAATGATATACATGCACCCAGTTTAACAGCACCCACTGTGGAAATAATGAACTACCTTACCCAGAAGGCAACTTACCAAGAAAACTACAAAGACGGGATATTAAAGGTCAAGTTCAATCAGCTGTAAACGACGCGCATGGCCAGTGAGCAAGGGCGTGTTGCCCGAAACCGGTATGGCAATCTGTGTTGGGGGAATGAACACGTTGACTCCTGATCCCTCAATAAATGAAAGGAGAAACTTCTACTTGTGTGGCGTCTCGCATTGGGCAACTTGGATTTTGCAAGCGGCGTGCCTAGCCGCTGAGACGCTCTGCCGCGATAATAGCGGACCACGGCTCCGGACCCCTGGGGCCATGTGGAAGTGGCAGTTCCACTATTGCGGGACTTTTAATGCATGACGGCGTTGTTTTGTTCCTCCCTGCAACCCACCAAGGGGAATGATATACATGCACACAGTTTAACAGCACCCACTGTGGAAATAACGAACTACCTTACCCAGTAGGCAACTTACCAATAAAACTACAAAAACGGGATATTAAAGGTCAAGTTCAATCAGCTGTAAACAACGCGCATGGCCAGTGAGAAAGGGCATGTTGCCCGAAACCGGTATGGCAATCTGTGTTGAAGGAATGAACACGTTCACTCCTGCTCCCTCAATAAATGAAAGGAGAAACTTCTACTTGTGTGGCGTCTCGCATTGGGCAACTTGGATTTTGCAAGCGGCGTGCCTAGCCGCTGAGAGGCTCTGCCGCGATAATAGCGGACCACGGCTCCGGACCCCTGAGGCCATGTGGAAGTGGCAGTTCCACTATTGCGGTACTTTTAATGCATGACGGCGTTGTTTTGTTCCTCCATGCAACCCACCAAGGGGAATGATATACATGCACACAGTTTAACAGCACCCACTGTGGAAATAGCGAACTACCTTACCCAGAAGGCAACTTACCAATGAAACTACAAAGACGGGATATTAAAGGTCAAGTTCAATCAGCTGTAAACAACGCGCATGGCCAGTGAGCAGGGGCGTGTTGCCCGAAACCGGTATGGCAAGCTGTGTTGGGGGAATCAACACGTTGACTCCTGCTCCCTCAATAAATGAAAGGAGAAACTTCTACTTCTGTGGCGTCTCGCAGTGGGCAACTTGGATTTTGGAATTTGCAAGCGGCGTGCCTAGCCGCTGAGACGCTCTGCCGCGATAATAGCGGACCACGGCTCCAGACCCCTGGGGCCATGTGGAAGTGGCAGTTCCACTATTGCGGGACTTTTAATGCATGACGGCGTTGTTTTGTTCCTCCATGCAACCCACCAAGGGGAATGATATACATGCACCCAGTTTAACAGCACCCACTGTGGAAATAACGAACTACCTTACCCAGAAGGCAACTTACCAATGAAACTACAAAGACGGGATATTAAAGGTCAAGTTCAATCAGCTGTAAACGACGCGCATGGCCAGTGAGCAAGGGCGTGTTGCCCGAAACCGGTATGGCAATCTGTGTTGGGGGAATGAACACGTTGACTCCTGCTCCCTCAATAAATGAAAGGAGAAACTTCTACTTGTGTGGCGTCTCGCATTGGGCAACTTGGATTTTGCAAGCGGCGTGCCTAGCCGCTGAGACGCTCTGCCGCGATAATAGCAGGCCACGGCTCCGGACCCCTGGGGCCATGTGGAAGTGGCAGTTCCACTATTGCGGGACTTTTAATGCATGACGGCGTTGTTTTGTTCCTCCATGCAACCCACCAAGGGGAATGATATACATGCACACAGTTTAACAGCACCCACTGTGGAAATAACGAACTACCTTACCCAGAAGGCAACTTACCAATGAAACTACAAAGACGGGATATTAAATGTCAAGTTCAATCAGCTGTAAACGACGCGCATGGCCAGTGAGCAAGGGCGTGTTGCCCGAAACCGGTATGGCAAGCTGTGTTGGGGGAATGAGCACGTTGACTCCTGCTCCCTCAATAAATGAAAGGAGAAACTTCTACTTCTGTGGCGTCTCGCATTGGGCAAGTTGGAATTTGGAATTTGCAAGTGGCGTGCCTAGCCGCTGAGACGCTCTGCCGCGATAATAGCGGACCACGGCTCCGGACCAGTGGGGCCATGTGGAAGTGGCAGTTCCACTATTGCGGGACTTTTAATGCATGACGGCGTTGTTTTGTTCCTCCATGCAACCCACCAAGGGGAATGATATACATGCACGCAGTTTCACAGCACCCACTGTGGAAATAACAAACTACCTTACCCAGAAGGCAACTTACCAATGAAACTACAAAGACGGGATATTAAAGGTCAAGTTCAATCAGCTGTAAACGACACGCATGGCCAGTGAGCAAGGGCATGTTGCCCGAAACCGGTATGGCAATCTGTGTTGGGGGAATGAACACGTTGACTCCTGCTCCCTCAATAAATGAAAGGCGAAACTTCTACTTGTGTGGCGTCTCGCATTGGGCAACTTGGATTTCGCAAGCGGCGTGCCTAGCCGCTGATACGCTCTGCCGCGATAATAGCGGACCACGACTCCGGACCCCTGGGGCCATGTGGAAGTGGCAGTTCCACTATTGCGGGACTTTTAATGCATGACGGCGTTGTTTTGTTCCTCCATGCAACCCACCAAGGGGAATGATATACATGCACACAGTTTAACAGCACCCACTGTGGAAATAACAAACTACCTTACCCAGAAGGCAACTTACCAATGAAACTACACAGACGGGATATTAAAGGTCAAGTTCAATCAGCTGTAAACAACGCGCATGGCCAGTGAGCAAGGGCGTTTTGCCCGAAACCGGTATGGCAAGCTGTGTTGGGGGAATGAACACGTTGACTCCTGCTCCCTCAATAAGTGAAAGGAGAAACTTCTACTTGTGTGGCGTCTCGCATTGGGCAACTTGGATTTTGCAAGCGGCGTGCCTAGCCGCTGAGACGCTCTGCCGCGATAATAGCGGTCCACGACTCCGGACCCCTGGGGCCATGTGGAAGTGGCAGTTCCACTATTGCGGGACTTTTAATGCATGACGGCGTTGTTTTGTTCCTCCATGCAACCCACCAAGGGGAATGATATACATGCACACAGTTTAACAGCACCCACTGTGGAAATAACGAACTACCTTACCCAGAAGGCAACTTACCAATGAAACTACAAAGACGGGATATTAAAGGTCAAGTTCAATCAGCTGTAAACAACGCGCATGGCCAGTGAGCAGGGGCGTGTTGCCCGAAACCGGTATGGCAAGCTGTGTTGGGGGAATCAACACGTTGACTCCTGCTCCCTCAATAAATGAAAGGAGAAACTTCTACTTCTGTGGCGTCTCGCAGTGGGCAACTTGGATTTTGGAATTTGCAAGCGGCGTGCCTAGCCGCTGAGACGCTCTGCCGCGATAATAGCGGACCAGGGCTCCAGACCCCTGGGGCCATGTGGAAGTGGCAGTTCCACTATTGCGGGACTTTTAATGCATGACGGCGTTGTTTTGTTCCTCCATGCAACCCACCAAGGGGAATGATATACATGCACCCAGTTTAACAGCACCCACTGTGGAAATAACGAACTACCTTACCCAGAAGGCAACTTACCAATGAAACTACAAAGACGGGATATTAAAGGTCAAGTTCAATCAGCTGTAAACGACGCGCATGGCCAGTGAGCAAGGGCGTGTTGCCCGAAACCGGTATGGCAATCTGTGTTGGGGGAATGAACACGTTGACTCCTGCTCCCTCAATAAATGAAAGGAGAAACTTCTACTTGTGTGGCGTCTCGCATTGGGCAACTTGGATTTTGCAAGCGGCGTGCCTAGCCGCTGAGACGCTCTGCCGCGATAATAGCAGGCCACGGCTCCGGACCCCTGGGGCCATGTGGAAGTGGCAGTTCCACTATTGCGGGACTTTTAATGCATGACGGCGTTGTTTTGTTCCTCCATGCAACCCACCAAGGGGAATGATATACATGCACACAGTTTAACAGCACCCACTGTGGAAATAACGAACTACCTTACCCAGAAGGCAACTTACCAATGAAACTACAAAGACGGGATATTAAAGGTCAAGTTCAATCAGCTGTAAACGACGCGCATGGCCAGTGAGCAAGGGCGTGTTGCCCGAAACCGGTATGGCAAGCTGTGTTGGGGGAATGAACACGTTGACTCCTGCTCTCTCAATAAATGAAAAGAGAAACTTCTACTTGTGTGGCGTCTCGCATTGGGCAACTTGGATTTTGCAAGCGGCGTGCCTAGCCGCTGAGACGCTCTGCCGCGATAATAGCGGACCACGGCTCCGGACCCCTGGGGCCATGTGGAAGTGGCAGTTCCACTATTGCGGGACTTTTAATGCATGACGGCGTTGTTTTGTTCCTCCATGCAACCCACCAAGGGGAATGATATACATGCACCCAGTTTAACAGCACCCACTGTGGAAATAATGAACTACCTTACCCAGAAGGCAACTTACCAAGGAAACTACAAAGACGGGATATTAAAGGTCAAGTTCAATCAGCTGTAAACGACGCGCATGGCCAGTGAGCAAGGGCGTGTTGCCCGAAACCGGTATGGCAATCTGTGTTGGGGGAATGAACACGTTGACTCCTGATCCCTCAATAAATGAAAGGAGAAACTTCTACTTGTGTGGCGTCTCGCATTGGGCAACTTGGATTTTGCAAGCGGCGTGCCTAGCCGCTGAGACGCTCTGCCGCGATAATAGCGGACCACGGCTCCGGACCCCTGGGGCCATGTGGAAGTGGCAGTTCCACTATTGCGGGACTTTTAATGCATGACGGCGTTGTTTTGTTCCTCCCTGTAACCCACCAAGGGGAATGATATACATGCACACAGTTTAACAGCACCCACTGTGGAAATAACGAACTACCTTACCCAGTAGGCAACTTACCAATAAAACTACAAAAACGGGATATTAAAGGTCAAGTTCAATCAGCTGTAAACAACGCGCATGGCCAGTGAGAAAGGGCATGTTGCCCGAAACCGGTATGGCAATCTGTGTTGAAGGAATGAACACGTTCACTCCTGCTCCCTCAATAAATGAAAGGAGAAACTTCTACTTGTGTGGCGTCTCGCATTGGGCAACTTGGATTTTGCAAGCGGCGTGCCTAGCCGCTGAGAGGCTCTGCCGCGATAATAGCGGACCACGGCTCCGGACCCCTGGGGCCATGTGGAAGTGGCAGTTCCACTATTGCGGGACTTTTAATGCATGACGGCGTTGTTTTGTTCCTCCATGCAACCCACCAAGGGGAATGATATACATGCACACAGTTTAACAGCACCCACTGTGGAAATAGCGAACTACCTTACCCAGAAGGCAACTTACCAATGAAACTACAAAGACGGGATATTAAAGGTCAAGTTCAATCAGCTGTAAACAACGCGCATGGCCAGTGAGCAGGGGCGTGTTGCCCGAAACCGGTATGGCAAGCTGTGTTGGGGGAATCAACACGTTGACTCCTGCTCCCTCAATAAATGAAAGGAGAAACTTCTACTTCTGTGGCGTCTCGCAGTGGGCAACTTGGATTTTGGAATTTGCAAGCGGCGTGCCTAGCCGCTGAGACGCTCTGCCGCGATAATAGCGGACCACGGCTCCAGACCCCTGGGGCCATGTGGAAGTGGCAGTTCCACTATTGCGGGACTTTTAATGCATGACGGCGTTGTTTTGTTCCTCCATGCAACCCACCAAGGGGAATGATATACATGCACCCAGTTTAACAGCACCCACTGTGGAAATAACGAACTACCTTACCCAGAAGGCAACTTACCAATGAAACTACAAAGACGGGATATTAAAGGTCAAGTTCAATCAGCTGTAAACGACGCGCATGGCCAGTGAGCAAGGGCGTGTTGCCCGAAACCGGTATGGCAATCTGTGTTGGGGGAATGAACACGTTGACTCCTGCTCCCTCAATAAATGAAAGGAGAAACTTCTACTTGTGTGGCGTCTCGCATTGGGCAACTTGGATTTTGCAAGCGGCGTGCCTAGCCGCTGAGACGCTCTGCCGCGATAATAGCAGGCCACGGCTCCGGACCCCTGGGGCCATGTGGAAGTGGCAGTTCCACTATTGCGGGACTTTTAATGCATGACGGCGTTGTTTTGTTCCTCCATGCAACCCACCAAGGGGAATGATATACATGCACACAGTTTAACAGCACCCACTGTGGAAATAACGAACTACCTTACCCAGAAGGCAACTTACCAATGAAACTACAAAGACGGGATATTAAAGGTCAAGTTCAATCAGCTGTAAACGACGCGCATGGCCAGTGAGCAAGGGCGTGTTGCCCGAAACCGGTATGGCAAGCTGTGTTGGGGGAATGAACACGTTGACTCCTGCTCCCTCAATAAATGAAAGGAGAAACTTCTACTTCTGTGGCGTCTCGCATTGGGCAAGTTGGAATTTGGAATTTGCAAGTGGCGTGCCTAGCCGCTGAGACGCTCTGCCGCGATAATAGCGGACCACGGCTCCGGACCAGTGGGGCCATGTGGAAGTGGCAGTTCCACTATTGCGGGACTTTTAATGCATGACGGCGTTGTTTTGTTCCTCCATGCAACCCACCAAGGGGAATGATATACATGCACGCAGTTTCACAGCACCCACTGTGGAAATAACAAACTACCTTACCCAGAAGGCAACTTACCAATGAAACTACAAAGACGGGATATTAAAGGTCAAGTTCAATCAGCTGTAAACGACACGCATGGCCAGTGAGCAAGGGCATGTTGCCCGAAACCGGTATGGCAATCTGTGTTGGGGGAATGAACACGTTGACTCCTGCTCCCTCAATAAATGAAAGGCGAAACTTCTACTTGTGTGGCGTCTCGCATTGGGCAACTTGGATTTCGCAAGCGGCGTGCCTAGCCGCTGATACGCTCTGCCGCGATAATAGCGGACCACGACTCCGGACCCCTGGGGCCATGTGGAAGTGGCAGTTCCACTATTGCGGGACTTTTAATGCATGACGGCGTTGTTTTGTTCCTCCATGCAACCCACCAAGGGGAATGATATACATGCACCCAGTTTAACAGCACCCACTGTGGAAATAACAAACTACCTTACCCAGAAGGCAACTTACCAATGAAACTACACAGACGGGATATTAAAGGTCAAGTTCAATCAGCTGTAAACAACGCGCATGGCCAGTGAGCAAGGGCGTTTTGCCCGAAACCGGTATGGCAAGCTGTGTTGGGGGAATGAACACGTTGACTCCTGCTCCCTCAATAAGTGAAAGGAGAAACTTTTACTTGTGTGGCGTCTCGCATTGGGCAACTTGGATTTTGGAATTTGCAAGCGGCGTGCCTAGCCTCTGAGACGCTCTGCTGCGATAATAGCGGACCATGGCTCCGGACCTCTGGGGCCATGTGGAAGTGGCAGTTCCACTATTGCGGGAGTTTTAATGCATGACGGCGTTGTTTTGTTCCTCCATGCAACCCACCAAGGAGAATGAAACACATTCACGCAGTTTAACAGCACCCACTGTGGAAATAACACACTACCTTACCCAGAAGGAAACTTACCAATGAAACTACAAAGACGGGATATCAAAGGTCAAGTTCAATCAGCTGTAAACGACGCGCATGGCCAGTGAGCAAGGGCGTGTTACCCGAAACCGGTATGGCAATCTGTGTTGGGGGAATGAACATGTTGACTCCGGCTCCCTCAATAAATGAAAGGAGAAACTTCTACTTGTGTGGCGTCTCGCATTGGGCAACTTGGATTTTGCAAGCGGCGTGCCTAGCCGCTGAGACGCTCTGCCGCGATAATAGCGGTCCACGACTCCGGACCCCTGGGGCCATGTGGAAGTGGCAGTTCCACTATTGCGGGACTTTTAATGCATGACGGCGTTGTTTTGTTCCTCCATGCAACCCACCAAGGGGAATGATATACATGCACACAGTTTAACAGCACCCACTGTGGAAATAACGAACTACCTTACCCAGAAGGCAACTTACCAATGAAACTACAAAGACGGGATATTAAAGGTCAAGTTCAATCAGCTGTAAACAACGCGCATGGCCAGTGAGCAGGGGCGTGTTGCCCGAAACCGGTATGGCAAGCTGTGTTGGGGGAATCAACACGTTGACTCCTGCTCCCTCAATAAATGAAAGGAGAAACTTCTACTTCTGTGGCGTCTCGCAGTGGGCAACTTGGATTTTGGAATTTGCAAGCGGCGTGCCTAGCCGCTGAGACGCTCTGCCGCGATAATAGCGGACCACGGCTCCAGACCCCTGGGGCCATGTGGAAGTGGCAGTTCCACTATTGCGGGACTTTTAATGCATGACGGCGTTGTTTTGTTCCTCCATGCAACCCACCAAGGGGAATGATATACATGCACCCAGTTTAACAGCACCCACTGTGGAAATAACGAACTACCTTACCCAGAAGGCAACTTACCAATGAAACTACAAAGACGGGATATTAAAGGTCAAGTTCAATCAGCTGTAAACGACGCGCATGGCCAGTGAGCAAGGGCGTGTTGCCCGAAACCGGTATGGCAATCTGTGTTGGGGGAATGAACACGTTGACTCCTGCTCCCTCAATAAATGAAAGGAGAAACTTCTACTTGTGTGGCGTCTCGCATTGGGCAACTTGGATTTTGCAAGCGGCGTGCCTAGCCGCTGAGACGCTCTGCCGCGATAATAGCAGGCCACGGCTCCGGACCCCTGGGGCCATGTGGAAGTGGCAGTTCCACTATTGCGGGACTTTTAATGCATGACGGCGTTGTTTTGTTCCTCCATGCAACCCACCAAGGGGAATGATATACATGCACACAGTTTAACAGCACCCACTGTGGAAATAACGAACTACCTTACCCAGAAGGCAACTTACCAATGAAACTACAAAGACGGGATATTAAAGGTCAAGTTCAATCAGCTGTAAACGACGCGCATGGCCAGTGAGCAAGGGCGTGTTGCCCGAAACCGGT
The DNA here is from genome assembly GCF_964204655.1 of Triturus cristatus. Taxonomy (NCBI): domain Eukaryota; kingdom Metazoa; phylum Chordata; class Amphibia; order Caudata; family Salamandridae; genus Triturus; species Triturus cristatus. The sequence continues at coordinate 197,349,394 of NC_140579.1, forward strand.
ATGGCAAGCTGTGTTGGGGGAATGAACACGTTGACTCCTGCTCTCTCAATAAATGAAAAGAGAAACTTCTACTTGTGTGGCGTCTCGCATTGGGCAACTTGGATTTTGCAAGCGGCGTGCCTAGCCGCTGAGACGCTCTGCCGCGATAATAGCGGACCACGGCTCCGGACCCCTGGGGCCATGTGGAAGTGGCAGTTCCACTATTGCGGGACTTTTAATGCATGACGGCGTTGTTTTGTTCCTCCATGCAACCCACCAAGGGGAATGATATACATGCACCCAGTTTAACAGCACCCACTGTGGAAATAATGAACTACCTTACCCAGAAGGCAACTTACCAAGGAAACTACAAAGACGGGATATTAAAGGTCAAGTTCAATCAGCTGTAAACGACGCGCATGGCCAGTGAGCAAGGGCGTGTTGCCCGAAACCGGTATGGCAATCTGTGTTGGGGGAATGAACACGTTGACTCCTGATCCCTCAATAAATGAAAGGAGAAACTTCTACTTGTGTGGCGTCTCGCATTGGGCAACTTGGATTTTGCAAGCGGCGTGCCTAGCCGCTGAGACGCTCTGCCGCGATAATAGCGGACCACGGCTCCGGACCCCTGGGGCCATGTGGAAGTGGCAGTTCCACTATTGCGGGACTTTTAATGCATGACGGCGTTGTTTTGTTCCTCCCTGCAACCCACCAAGGGGAATGATATACATGCACACAGTTTAACAGCACCCACTGTGGAAATAACGAACTACCTTACCCAGTAGGCAACTTACCAATAAAACTACAAAAACGGGATATTGAAGGTCAAGTTCAATCAGCTGTAAACAACGCGCATGGCCAGTGAGAAAGGGCATGTTGCCCGAAACCGGTATGGCAATCTGTGTTGAAGGAATGAACACGTTCACTCCTGCTCCCTCAATAAATGAAAGGAGAAACTTCTACTTGTGTGGCGTCTCGCATTGGGCAACTTGGATTTTGCAAGCGGCGTGCCTAGCCGCTGAGAGGCTCTGCCGCGATAATAGCGGACCACGGCTCCGGACCCCTGGGGCCATGTGGAAGTGGCAGTTCCACTATTGCGGGACTTTTAATGCATGACGGCGTTGTTTTGTTCCTCCATGCAACCCACCAAGGGGAATGATATACATGCACACAGTTTAACAGCACCCACTGTGGAAATAGCGAACTACCTTACCCAGAAGGCAACTTACCAATGAAACTACAAAGACGGGATATTAAAGGTCAAGTTCAATCAGCTGTAAACAACGCGCATGGCCAGTGAGCAGGGGCGTGTTGCCCGAAACCGGTATGGCAAGCTGTGTTGGGGGAATCAACACGTTGACTCCTGCTCCCTCAATAAATGAAAGGAGAAACTTCTACTTCTGTGGCGTCTCGCAGTGGGCAACTTGGATTTTGGAATTTGCAAGCGGCGTGCCTAGCCGCTGAGACGCTCTGCCGCGATAATAGCGGACCACGGCTCCAGACCCCTGGGGCCATGTGGAAGTGGCAGTTCCACTATTGCGGGACTTTTAATGCATGACGGCGTTGTTTTGTTCCTCCATGCAACCCACCAAGGGGAATGATATACATGCACGCAGTTTCACAGCACCCACTGTGGAAATAACAAACTACCTTACCCAGAAGGCAACTTACCAATGAAACTACAAAGACGGGATATTAAAGGTCAAGTTCAATCAGCTGTAAACGACGCGCATGGCCAGTGAGCAAGGGCGTGTTGCCCGAAACCGGTATGGCAATCTGTGTTGGGGGAATGAACACGTTGACTCCTGCTCCCTCAATAAATGAAAGGAGAAACTTCTACTTGTGTGGCGTCTCGCATTGGGCAACTTGGATTTTGCAAGCGGCGTGCCTAGCCGCTGAGACGCTCTGCCGCGATAATAGCAGGCCACGGCTCCGGACCCCTGGGGCCATGTGGAAGTGGCAGTTCCACTATTGCGGGACTTTTAATGCATGACGGCGTTGTTTTGTTCCTCCATGCAACCCACCAAGGGGAATGATATACATGCACACAGTTTAACAGCACCCACTGTGGAAATAACGAACTACCTTACCCAGAAGGCAACTTACCAATGAAACTACAAAGACGGGATATTAAAGGTCAAGTTCAATCAGCTGTAAACGACGCGCATGGCCAGTGAGCAAGGGCGTGTTGCCCGAAACCGGTATGGCAAGCTGTGTTGGGGGAATGAACACGTTGACTCCTGCTCCCTCAATAAATGAAAGGAGAAACTTCTACTTCTGTGGCGTCTCGCATTGGGCAAGTTGGAATTTGGAATTTGCAAGTGGCGTGCCTAGCCGCTGAGACGCTCTGCCGCGATAATAGCGGACCACGGCTCCGGACCAGTGGGGCCATGTGGAAGTGGCAGTTCCACTATTGCGGGACTTTTAATGCATGACGGCGTTGTTTTGTTCCTCCATGCAACCCACCAAGGGGAATGATATACATGCACGCAGTTTCACAGCACCCACTGTGGAAATAACAAACTACCTTACCCAGAAGGCAACTTACCAATGAAACTACAAAGACGGGATATTAAAGGTCAAGTTCAATCAGCTGTAAACGACACGCATGGCCAGTGAGCAAGGGCATGTTGCCCGAAACCGGTATGGCAATCTGTGTTGGGGGAATGAACACGTTGACTCCTGCTCCCTCAATAAATGAAAGGCGAAACTTCTACTTGTGTGGCGTCTCGCATTGGGCAACTTGGATTTCGCAAGCGGCGTGCCTAGCCGCTGATACGCTCTGCCGCGATAATAGCGGACCACGACTCCGGACCCCTGGGGCCATGTGGAAGTGGCAGTTCCACTATTGCGGGACTTTTAATGCATGACGGCGTTGTTTTGTTCCTCCATGCAACCCACCAAGGGGAATGATATACATGCACCCAGTTTAACAGCACCCACTGTGGAAATAACAAACTACCTTACCCAGAAGGCAACTTACCAATGAAACTACACAGACGGGATATTAAAGGTCAAGTTCAATCAGCTGTAAACAACGCGCATGGCCAGTGAGCAAGGGCGTTTTGCCCGAAACCGGTATGGCAAGCTGTGTTGGGGGAATGAACACGTTGACTCCTGCTCCCTCAATAAGTGAAAGGAGAAACTTTTACTTGTGTGGCGTCTCGCATTGGGCAACTTGGATTTTGGAATTTGCAAGCGGCGTGCCTAGCCTCTGAGACGCTCTGCTGCGATAATAGCGGACCATGGCTCCGGACCTCTGGGGCCATGTGGAAGTGGCAGTTCCACTATTGCGGGAGTTTTAATGCATGACGGCGTTGTTTTGTTCCTCCATGCAACCCACCAAGGAGAATGAAACACATTCACGCAGTTTAACAGCACCCACTGTGGAAATAACACACTACCTTACCCAGAAGGAAACTTACCAATGAAACTACAAAGACGGGATATCAAAGGTCAAGTTCAATCAGCTGTAAACGACGCGCATGGCCAGTGAGCAAGGGCGTGTTACCCGAAACCGGTATGGCAATCTGTGTTGGGGGAATGAACATGTTGACTCCGGCTCCCTCAATAAATGAAAGGAGAAACTTCTACTTGTGTGGCGTCTCGCATTGGGCAACTTGGATTTTGCAAGCGGCGTGCCTAGCCGCTGAGACGCTCTGCCGCGATAATAGCGGTCCACGACTCCGGACCCCTGGGGCCATGTGGAAGTGGCAGTTCCACTATTGCGGGACTTTTAATGCATGACGGCGTTGTTTTGTTCCTCCATGCAACCCACCAAGGGGAATGATATACATGCACACAGTTTAACAGCACCCACTGTGGAAATAACGAACTACCTTACCCAGAAGGCAACTTACCAATGAAACTACAAAGACGGGATATTAAAGGTCAAGTTCAATCAGCTGTAAACAACGCGCATGGCCAGTGAGCAGGGGCGTGTTGCCCGAAACCGGTATGGCAAGCTGTGTTGGGGGAATCAACACGTTGACTCCTGCTCCCTCAATAAATGAAAGGAGAAACTTCTACTTCTGTGGCGTCTCGCAGTGGGCAACTTGGATTTTGGAATTTGCAAGCGGCGTGCCTAGCCGCTGAGACGCTCTGCCGCGATAATAGCGGACCACGGCTCCAGACCCCTGGGGCCATGTGGAAGTGGCAGTTCCACTATTGTGGGACTTTTAATGCATGACGGCGTTGTTTTGTTCCTCCATGCAACCCACCAAGGGGAATGATATACATGCACCCAGTTTAACAGCACCCACTGTGGAAATAACGAACTACCTTACCCAGAAGGCAACTTACCAATGAAACTACAAAGACGGGATATTAAAGGTCAAGTTCAATCAGCTGTAAACGACGCGCATGGCCAGTGAGCAAGGGCGTGTTGCCCGAAACCGGTATGGCAATCTGTGTTGGGGGAATGAACACGTTGACTCCTGCTCCCTCAATAAATGAAAGGAGAAACTTCTACTTGTGTGGCGTCTCGCATTGGGCAACTTGGATTTTGCAAGCGGCGTGCCTAGCCGCTGAGACGCTCTGCCGCGATAATAGCAGGCCACGGCTCCGGACCCCTGGGGCCATGTGGAAGTGGCAGTTCCACTATTGCGGGACTTTTAATGCATGACGGCGTTGTTTTGTTCCTCCATGCAACCCACCAAGGGGAATGATATACATGCACACAGTTTAACAGCACCCACTGTGGAAATAACGAACTACCTTACCCAGAAGGCAACTTACCAATGAAACTACAAAGACGGGATATTAAAGGTCAAGTTCAATCAGCTGTAAACGACGCGCATGGCCAGTGAGCAAGGGCGTGTTGCCCGAAACCGGTATGGCAAGCTGTGTTGGGGGAATGAACACGTTGACTCCTGCTCTCTCAATAAATGAAAAGAGAAACTTCTACTTGTGTGGCGTCTCGCATTGGGCAACTTGGATTTTGCAAGCGGCGTGCCTAGCCGCTGAGACGCTCTGCCGCGATAATAGCGGACCACGGCTCCGGACCCCTGGGGCCATGTGGAAGTGGCAGTTCCACTATTGCGGGACTTTTAATGCATGACGGCGTTGTTTTGTTCCTCCATGCAACCCACCAAGGGGAATGATATACATGCACCCAGTTTAACAGCACCCACTGTGGAAATAATGAACTACCTTACCCAGAAGGCAACTTACCAAGGAAACTACAAAGACGGGATATTAAAGGTCAAGTTCAATCAGCTGTAAACGACGCGCATGGCCAGTGAGCAAGGGCGTGTTGCCCGAAACCGGTATGGCAATCTGTGTTGGGGGAATGAACACGTTGACTCCTGATCCCTCAATAAATGAAAGGAGAAACTTCTACTTGTGTGGCGTCTCGCATTGGGCAACTTGGATTTTGCAAGCGGCGTGCCTAGCCGCTGAGACGCTCTGCCGCGATAATAGCGGACCACGGCTCCGGACCCCTGGGGCCATGTGGAAGTGGCAGTTCCACTATTGCGGGACTTTTAATGCATGACGGCGTTGTTTTGTTCCTCCCTGCAACCCACCAAGGGGAATGATATACATGCACACAGTTTAACAGCACCCACTGTGGAAATAACGAACTACCTTACCCAGTAGGCAACTTACCAATAAAACTACAAAAACGGGATATTAAAGGTCAAGTTCAATCAGCTGTAAACAACGCGCATGGCCAGTGAGAAAGGGCATGTTGCCCGAAACCGGTATGGCAATCTGTGTTGAAGGAATGAACACGTTCACTCCTGCTCCCTCAATAAATGAAAGGAGAAACTTCTACTTGTGTGGCGTCTCGCATTGGGCAACTTGGATTTTGCAAGCGGCGTGCCTAGCCGCTGAGAGGCTCTGCCGCGATAATAGCGGACCACGGCTCCGGACCCCTGGGGCCATGTGGAAGTGGCAGTTCCACTATTGCGGGACTTTTAATGCATGACGGCGTTGTTTTGTTCCTCCATGCAACCCACCAAGGGGAATGATATACATGCACACAGTTTAACAGCACCCACTGTGGAAATAGCGAACTACCTTACCCAGAAGGCAACTTACCAATGAAACTACAAAGACGGGATATTAAAGGTCAAGTTCAATCAGCTGTAAACAACGCGCATGGCCAGTGAGCAGGGGCGTGTTGCCCGAAACCGGTATGGCAAGCTGTGTTGGGGGAATCAACACGTTGACTCCTGCTCCCTCAATAAATGAAAGGAGAAACTTCTACTTCTGTGGCGTCTCGCAGTGGGCAACTTGGATTTTGGAATTTGCAAGCGGCGTGCCTAGCCGCTGAGACGCTCTGCCGCGATAATAGCGGACCACGGCTCCAGACCCCTGGGGCCATGTGGAAGTGGCAGTTCCACTATTGCGGGACTTTTAATGCATGACGGCGTTGTTTTGTTCCTCCATGCAACCCACCAAGGGGAATGATATACATGCACGCAGTTTCACAGCACCCACTGTGGAAATAACAAACTACCTTACCCAGAAGGCAACTTACCAATGAAACTACAAAGACGGGATATTAAAGGTCAAGTTCAATCAGCTGTAAACGACACGCATGGCCAGTGAGCAAGGGCATGTTGCCCGAAACCGGTATGGCAATCTGTGTTGGGGGAATGAACACGTTGACTCCTGCTCCCTCAATAAATGAAAGGCGAAACTTCTACTTGTGTGGCGTCTCGCATTGGGCAACTTGGATTTCGCAAGCGGCGTGCCTAGCCGCTGATACGCTCTGCCGCGATAATAGCGGACCACGACTCCGGACCCCTGGGGCCATGTGGAAGTGGCAGTTCCACTATTGCGGGACTTTTAATGCATGACGGCGTTGTTTTGTTCCTCCATGCAACCCACCAAGGGGAATGATATACATGCACACAGTTTAACAGCACCCACTGTGGAAATAACAAACTACCTTACCCAGAAGGCAACTTACCAATGAAACTACACAGACGGGATATTAAAGGTCAAGTTCAATCAGCTGTAAACAACGCGCATGGCCAGTGAGCAAGGGCGTTTTGCCCGAAACCGGTATGGCAAGCTGTGTTGGGGGAATGAACACGTTGACTCCTGCTCCCTCAATAAGTGAAAGGAGAAACTTTTACTTGTGTGGCGTCTCGCATTGGGCAACTTGGATTTTGGAATTTGCAAGCGGCGTGCCTAGCCTCTGAGACGCTCTGCTGCGATAATAGCGGACCATGGCTCCGGACCTCTGGGGCCATGTGGAAGTGGCAGTTCCACTATTGCGGGAGTTTTAATGCATGACGGCGTTGTTTTGTTCCTCCATGCAACCCACCAAGGAGAATGAAACACATTCACGCAGTTTAACAGCACCCACTGTGGAGATAACACACTACCTTACCCAGAAGGAAACTTACCAATGAAACTACAAAGATGGGATATTAAAGGTCAAGTTCAATCAGCTGTAAACGACGCGCATGGCCAGTGAGCAAGGGCGTGTTGCCCGAAACAGGTATGGCAATCTGTGTTGGGGGAATGAACACGTTGACTCCTGCTCCCTCAATAAATGAAAGGAGAAACTTCTACTTGTGTGGCGTCTCGCATTGGGCAACTTGGATTTTGCAAGCGGCGTGCCTAGCCGCTGAGACGCTCTGCCGCGATAATAGCAGGCCACGGCTCCGGACCCCTGGGGCCATGTGGAAGTGGCAGTTCCACTATTGCGGGACTTTTAATGCATGACGGCGTTGTTTTGTTCCTCCATGCAACCCACCAAGGGGAATGATATACATGCACACAGTTTAACAGCACCCACTGTGGAAATAACGAACTACCTTACCCAGAAGGCAACTTACCAATGAAACTACAAAGACGGGATATTAAAGGTCAAGTTCAATCAGCTGTAAACGACGCGCATGGCCAGTGAGCAAGGGCGTGTTGCCCGAAACCGGTATGGCAAGCTGTGTTGGGGGAATGAACACGTTGACTCCTGCTCTCTCAATAAATGAAAAGAGAAACTTCTACTTGTGTGGCGTCTCGCATTGGGCAACTTGGATTTTGCAAGCGGCGTGCCTAGCCGCTGAGACGCTCTGCCGCGATAATAGCGGACCACGGCTCCGGACCCCTGGGGCCATGTGGAAGTGGCAGTTCCACTATTGCGGGACTTTTAATGCATGACGGCGTTGTTTTGTTCCTCCATGCAACCCACCAAGGGGAATGATATACATGCACCCAGTTTAACAGCACCCACTGTGGAAATAATGAACTACCTTACCCAGAAGGCAACTTACCAAGGAAACTACAAAGACGGGATATTAAAGGTCAAGTTCAATCAGCTGTAAACGACGCGCATGGCCAGTGAGCAAGGGCGTGTTGCCCGAAACCGGTATGGCAATCTGTGTTGGGGGAATGAACACGTTGACTCCTGATCCCTCAATAAATGAAAGGAGAAACTTCTACTTGTGTGGCGTCTCGCATTGGGCAACTTGGATTTTGCAAGCGGCGTGCCTAGCCGCTGAGACGCTCTGCCGCGATAATAGCGGACCACGGCTCCGGACCCCTGGGGCCATGTGGAAGTGGCAGTTCCACTATTGCGGGACTTTTAATGCATGACGGCGTTGTTTTGTTCCTCCCTGCAACCCACCAAGGGGAATGATATACATGCACACAGTTTAACAGCACCCACTGTGGAAATAACGAACTACCTTACCCAGTAGGCAACTTACCAATAAAACTACAAAAACGGGATATTAAAGGTCAAGTTCAATCAGCTGTAAACAACGCGCATGGCCAGTGAGAAAGGGCATGTTGCCCGAAACCGGTATGGCAATCTGTGTTGAAGGAATGAACACGTTCACTCCTGCTCCCTCAATAAATGAAAGGAGAAACTTCTACTTGTGTGGCGTCTCGCATTGGGCAACTTGGATTTTGCAAGCGGCGTGCCTAGCCGCTGAGAGGCTCTGCCGCGATAATAGCGGACCACGGCTCCGGACCCCTGGGGCCATGTGGAAGTGGCAGTTCCACTATTGCGGGACTTTTAATGCATGACGGCGTTGTTTTGTTCCTCCATGCAACCCACCAAGGGGAATGATATACATGCACACAGTTTAACAGCACCCACTGTGGAAATAGCGAACTACCTTACCCAGAAGGCAACTTACCAATGAAACTACAAAGACGGGATATTAAAGGTCAAGTTCAATCAGCTGTAAACAACGCGCATGGCCAGTGAGCAGGGGCGTGTTGCCCGAAACCGGTATGGCAAGCTGTGTTGGGGGAATCAACACGTTGACTCCTGCTCCCTCAATAAATGAAAGGAGAAACTTCTACTTCTGTGGCGTCTCGCAGTGGGCAACTTGGATTTTGGAATTTGCAAGCGGCGTGCCTAGCCGCTGAGACGCTCTGCCGCGATAATAGCGGACCACGGCTCCAGACCCCTGGGGCCATGTGGAAGTGGCAGTTCCACTATTGCGGGACTTTTAATGCATGACGGCGTTGTTTTGTTCCTCCATGCAACCCACCAAGGGGAATGATATACATGCACGCAGTTTCACAGCACCCACTGTGGAAATAACAAACTACCTTACCCAGAAGGCAACTTACCAATGAAACTACAAAGACGGGATATTAAAGGTCAAGTTCAATCAGCTGTAAACGACACGCATGGCCAGTGAGCAAGGGCATGTTGCCCGAAACCGGTATGGCAATCTGTGTTGGGGGAATGAACACGTTGACTCCTGCTCCCTCAATAAATGAAAGGCGAAACTTCTACTTGTGTGGCGTCTCGCATTGGGCAACTTGGATTTCGCAAGCGGCGTGCCTAGCCGCTGATACGCTCTGCCGCGATAATAGCGGACCACGACTCCGGACCCCTGGGGCCATGTGGAAGTGGCAGTTCCACTATTGCGGGACTTTTAATGCATGACGGCGTTGTTTTGTTCCTCCATGCAACCCACCAAGGGGAATGATATACATGCACACAGTTTAACAGCACCCACTGTGGAAATAACAAACTACCTTACCCAGAAGGCAACTTACCAATGAAACTACACAGACGGGATATTAAAGGTCAAGTTCAATCAGCTGTAAACAACGCGCATGGCCAGTGAGCAAGGGCGTTTTGCCCGAAACCGGTATGGCAAGCTGTGTTGGGGGAATGAACACGTTGACTCCTGCTCCCTCAATAAGTGAAAGGAGAAACTTTTACTTGTGTGGCGTCTCGCATTGGGCAACTTGGATTTTGGAATTTGCAAGCGGCGTGCCTAGCCTCTGAGACGCTCTGCTGCGATAATAGCGGACCATGGCTCCGGACCTCTGGGGCCATGTGGAAGTGGCAGTTCCACTATTGCGGGAGTTTTAATGCATGACGGCGTTGTTTTGTTCCTCCATGCAACCCACCAAGGAGAATGAAACACATTCACGCAGTTTAACAGCACCCACTGTGGAAATAACACACTACCTTACCCAGAAGGAAACTTACCAATGAAACTACAAAGATGGGATATTAAAGGTCAAGTTCAATCAGCTGTAAACGACGCGCATGGCCAGTGAGCAAGGGCGTGTTGCCTAAAACCGGTATGGCAATCTGTGTTGGGGGAATGAACACGTTGACTCCTGCTCCCTCAATAAATGAAAGGAGAAACTTCTACTTGTGTGGCGTCTCGCATTTTGCAACTTGGATTTTGGAATTTGCAAGTGGTGTGCCTAGCCGCTGAGACGCTCTGCCGCGATAATAGCGGACCACGGCTCCGGACCCCTGGGGCCATGTGGAAGTGGCAGTTCCACTAATGCGGGACTTTTAATGCATGACGGCGTTGTTTTGTTCCTCCATGCAACCCACCAACTGGAATGATATACATGCACGCAGTTTAACAGCACCCACTGTGGAAATAACGAACTACCTTACCCAGAGGGCAACTTACCAATGAAACTACAAAGACGGGATATTAAAGGTCAAGTTCAATCAGCTGTAAACGACGCGCATGGCCAGTGAGCAAGGGCGTGTTGCCCGAAACCGGTATGGCAATCTGTGTTGGGGGAATGAACACGTTGACTCCTGCTCCCTCAATAAATGAAAGGAGAAACTTCTACTTGTGTGGCGTCTCGCATTGGGCAACTTGGATTTTGGAATTTGCAAGCGGCGTGCCTAGCCGCTGAGACGCTCTGCCGCAATAATAGCGGCACGGCTCCGGACCCCTGGGGCCATGTGGAAGTGGCAGTTCCACTATTGCGGGACTTTAAATGCATGACGGCGTTGTTTTGTTCCTCCATGCAACCCACCAAGGGGAATGATATACATGCACGCAGTTTAACAGCACCCACTGTGGAAATAACGAACTACCTTACCCAGAAGGCAACTTACCAATGAAACTACAAAGACGGGATATTAAAGGTCAAGTTCAATCAGCTGTAAACGACGCGCATGGCCAGTGAGCAAGGGCGTGTTGCCCGAAACCGGTATGGCAATCTGTGTTGGGGGAATGAACACGTTGACTCCTGCTCCCTCAATAAATGAAAGGAGAAACTTCTACTTGTGTGGCGTCTCGCATTGGGCAACTTGGATTTTGCAAGCGGCGTGCCTAGCCGCTGAGACGCTCTGCCGCGATAATAGCAGGCCACGGCTCCGGACCCCTGGGGCCATGTGGAAGTGGCAGTTCCACTATTGCGGGACTTTTAATGCATGACGGCGTTGTTTTGTTCCTCCATGCAACCCACCAAGGGGAATGATATACATGCACACAGTTTAACAGCACCCACTGTGGAAATAACGAACTACCTTACCCAGAAGGCAACTTACCAATGAAACTACAAAGACGGGATATTAAAGGTCAAGTTCAATCAGCTGTAAACGACGCGCATGGCCAGTGAGCAAGGGCGTGTTGCCCGAAACCGGTATGGCAAGCTGTGTTGGGGGAATGAACACGTTGACTCCTGCTCTCTCAATAAATGAAAAGAGAAACTTCTACTTGTGTGGCGTCTCGCATTGGGCAACTTGGATTTTGCAAGCGGCGTGCCTAGCCGCTGAGACGCTCTGCCGCGATAATAGCGGACCACGGCTCCGGACCCCTGGGGCCATGTGGAAGTGGCAGTTCCACTATTGCGGGACTTTTAATGCATGACGGCGTTGTTTTGTTCCTCCATGCAACCCACCAAGGGGAATGATATACATGCACCCAGTTTAACAGCACCCACTGTGGAAATAATGAACTACCTTACCCAGAAGGCAACTTACCAAGGAAACTACAAAGACGGGATATTAAAGGTCAAGTTCAATCAGCTGTAAACGACGCGCATGGCCAGTGAGCAAGGGCGTGTTGCCCGAAACCGGTATGGCAATCTGTGTTGGGGGAATGAACACGTTGACTCCTGATCCCTCAATAAATGAAAGGAGAAACTTCTACTTGTGTGGCGTCTCGCATTGGGCAACTTGGATTTTGCAAGCGGCGTGCCTAGCCGCTGAGACGCTCTGCCGCGATAATAGCGGACCACGGCTCCGGACCCCTGGGGCCATGTGGAAGTGGCAGTTCCACTATTGCGGGACTTTTAATGCATGACGGCGTTGTTTTGTTCCTCCCTGCAACCCACCAAGGGGAATGATATACATGCACACAGTTTAACAGCACCCACTGTGGAAATAACGAACTACCTTACCCAGTAGGCAACTTACCAATAAAACTACAAAAACGGGATATTAAAGGTCAAGTTCAATCAGCTGTAAACAACGCGCATGGCCAGTGAGAAAGGGCATGTTGCCCGAAACCGGTATGGCAATCTGTGTTGAAGGAATGAACACGTTCACTCCTGCTCCCTCAATAAATGAAAGGAGAAACTTCTACTTGTGTGGCGTCTCGCATTGGGCAACTTGGATTTTGCAAGCGGCGTGCCTAGCCGCTGAGAGGCTCTGCCGCGATAATAGCGGACCACGGCTCCGGACCCCTGGGGCCATGTGGAAGTGGCAGTTCCACTATTGCGGGACTTTTAATGCATGACGGCGTTGTTTTGTTCCTCCATGCAACCCACCAAGGGGAATGATATACATGCACACAGTTTAACAGCACCCACTGTGGAAATAGCGAACTACCTTACCCAGAAGGCAACTTACCAATGAAACTACAAAGACGGGATATTAAAGGTCAAGTTCAATCAGCTGTAAACAACGCGCATGGCCAGTGAGCAGGGGCGTGTTGCCCGAAACCGGTATGGCAAGCTGTGTTGGGGGAATCAACACGTTGACTCCTGCTCCCTCAATAAATGAAAGGAGAAACTTCTACTTCTGTGGCGTCTCGCAGTGGGCAACTTGGATTTTGGAATTTGCAAGCGGCGTGCCTAGCCGCTGAGACGCTCTGCCGCGATAATAGCGGACCACGGCTCCAGACCCCTGGGGCCATGTGGAAGTGGCAGTTCCACTATTGCGGGACTTTTAATGCATGACGGCGTTGTTTTGTTCCTCCATGCAACCCACCAAGGGGAATGATATACATGCACGCAGTTTCACAGCACCCACTGTGGAAATAACAAACTACCTTACCCAGAAGGCAACTTACCAATGAAACTACAAAGACGGGATATTAAAGGTCAAGTTCAATCAGCTGTAAACGACACGCATGGCCAGTGAGCAAGGGCATGTTGCCCGAAACCGGTATGGCAATCTGTGTTGGGGGAATGAACACGTTGACTCCTGCTCCCTCAATAAATGAAAGGCGAAACTTCTACTTGTGTGGCGTCTCGCATTGGGCAACTTGGATTTCGCAAGCGGCGTGCCTAGCCGCTGATACGCTCTGCCGCGATAATAGCGGACCACGACTCCGGACCCCTGGGGCCATGTGGAAGTGGCAGTTCCACTATTGCGGGACTTTTAATGCATGACGGCGTTGTTTTGTTCCTCCATGCAACCCACCAAGGGGAATGATATACATGCACACAGTTTAACAGCACCCACTGTGGAAATAACAAACTACCTTACCCAGAAGGCAACTTACCAATGAAACTACACAGACGGGATATTAAAGGTCAAGTTCAATCAGCTGTAAACAACGCGCATGGCCAGTGAGCAAGGGCGTTTTGCCCGAAACCGGTATGGCAAGCTGTGTTGGGGGAATGAACACGTTGACTCCTGCTCCCTCAATAAGTGAAAGGAGAAACTTTTACTTGTGTGGCGTCTCGCATTGGGCAACTTGGATTTTGGAATTTGCAAGCGGCGTGCCTAGCCTCTGAGACGCTCTGCTGCGATAATAGCGGACCATGGCTCCGGACCTCTGGGGCCATGTGGAAGTGGCAGTTCCACTATTGCGGGAGTTTTAATGCATGACGGCGTTGTTTTGTTCCTCCATGCAACCCACCAAGGAGAATGAAACACATTCACGCAGTTTAACAGCACCCACTGTGGAAATAACACACTACCTTACCCAGAAGGAAACTTACCAATGAAACTACAAAGATGGGATATTAAAGGTCAAGTTCAATCAGCTGTAAACGACGCGCATGGCCAGTGAGCAAGGGCGTGTTGCCCGAAACAGGTATGGCAATCTGTGTTGGGGGAATGAACACGTTGACTCCTGCTCCCTCAATAAATGAAAGGAGAAACTTCTACTTGTGTGGCGTCTCGCATTGGGCAACTTGGATTTTGCAAGCGGCGTGCCTAGCCGCTGAGACGCTCTGCCGCGATAATAGCAGGCCACGGCTCCGGACCCCTGGGGCCATGTGGAAGTGGCAGTTCCACTATTGCGGGACTTTTAATGCATGACGGCGTTGTTTTGTTCCTCCATGCAACCCACCAAGGGGAATGATATACATGCACACAGTTTAACAGCACCCACTGTGGAAATAACGAACTACCTTACCCAGAAGGCAACTTACCAATGAAACTACAAAGACGGGATATTAAAGGTCAAGTTCAATCAGCTGTAAACGACGCGCATGGCCAGTGAGCAAGGGCGTGTTGCCCGAAACCGGTATGGCAAGCTGTGTTGGGGGAATGAACACGTTGACTCCTGCTCTCTCAATAAATGAAAAGAGAAACTTCTACTTGTGTGGCGTCTCGCATTGGGCAACTTGGATTTTGCAAGCGGCGTGCCTAGCCGCTGAGACGCTCTGCCGCGATAATAGCGGACCACGGCTCCGGACCCCTGGGGCCATGTGGAAGTGGCAGTTCCACTATTGCGGGACTTTTAATGCATGACGGCGTTGTTTTGTTCCTCCATGCAACCCACCAAGGGGAATGATATACATGCACCCAGTTTAACAGCACCCACTGTGGAAATAATGAACTACCTTACCCAGAAGGCAACTTACCAAGGAAACTACAAAGACGGGATATTAAAGGTCAAGTTCAATCAGCTGTAAACGACGCGCATGGCCAGTGAGCAAGGGCGTGTTGCCCGAAACCGGTATGGCAATCTGTGTTGGGGGAATGAACACGTTGACTCCTGATCCCTCAATAAATGAAAGGAGAAACTTCTACTTGTGTGGCGTCTCGCATTGGGCAACTTGGATTTTGCAAGCGGCGTGCCTAGCCGCTGAGACGCTCTGCCGCGATAATAGCGGACCACGGCTCCGGACCCCTGGGGCCATGTGGAAGTGGCAGTTCCACTATTGCGGGACTTTTAATGCATGACGGCGTTGTTTTGTTCCTCCCTGCAACCCACCAAGGGGAATGATATACATGCACACAGTTTAACAGCACCCACTGTGGAAATAACGAACTACCTTACCCAGTAGGCAACTTACCAATAAAACTACAAAAACGGGATATTAAAGGTCAAGTTCAATCAGCTGTAAACAACGCGCATGGCCAGTGAGAAAGGGCATGTTGCCCGAAACCGGTATGGCAATCTGTGTTGAAGGAATGAACACGTTCACTCCTGCTCCCTCAATAAATGAAAGGAGAAACTTCTACTTGTGTGGCGTCTCGCATTGGGCAACTTGGATTTTGCAAGCGGCGTGCCTAGCCGCTGAGAGGCTCTGCCGCGATAATAGCGGACCACGGCTCCGGACCCCTGGGGCCATGTGGAAGTGGCAGTTCCACTATTGCGGGACTTTTAATGCATGACGGCGTTGTTTTGTTCCTCCATGCAACCCACCAAGGGGAATGATATACATGCACACAGTTTAACAGCACCCACTGTGGAAATAGCGAACTACCTTACCCAGAAGGCAACTTACCAATGAAACTACAAAGACGGGATATTAAAGGTCAAGTTCAATCAGCTGTAAACAACGCGCATGGCCAGTGAGCAGGGGCGTGTTGCCCGAAACCGGTATGGCAAGCTGTGTTGGGGGAATCAACACGTTGACTCCTGCTCCCTCAATAAATGAAAGGAGAAACTTCTACTTCTGTGGCGTCTCGCAGTGGGCAACTTGGATTTTGGAATTTGCAAGCGGCGTGCCTAGCCGCTGAGACGCTCTGCCGCGATAATAGCGGACCACGGCTCCAGACCCCTGGGGCCATGTGGAAGTGGCAGTTCCACTATTGCGGGACTTTTAATGCATGACGGTGTTGTTTTGTTCCTCCATGCAACCCACCAAGGGGAATGATATACATGCACGCAGTTTCACAGCACCCACTGTGGAAATAACAAACTACCTTACCCAGAAGGCAACTTACCAATGAAACTACAAAGACGGGATATTAAAGGTCAAGTTCAATCAGCTGTAAACGACACGCATGGCCAGTGAGCAAGGGCATGTTGCCCGAAACCGGTATGGCAATCTGTGTTGGGGGAATGAACACGTTGACTCCTGCTCCCTCAATAAATGAAAGGCGAAACTTCTACTTGTGTGGCGTCTCGCATTGGGCAACTTGGATTTCGCAAGCGGCGTGCCTAGCCGCTGATACGCTCTGCCGCGATAATAGCGGACCACGACTCCGGACCCCTGGGGCCATGTGGAAGTGGCAGTTCCACTATTGCGGGACTTTTAATGCATGACGGCGTTGTTTTGTTCCTCCATGCAACCCACCAAGGGGAATGATATACATGCACACAGTTTAACAGCACCCACTGTGGAAATAACAAACTACCTTACCCAGAAGGCAACTTACCAATGAAACTACACAGACGGGATATTAAAGGTCAAGTTCAATCAGCTGTAAACAACGCGCATGGCCAGTGAGCAAGGGCGTTTTGCCCGAAACCGGTATGGCAAGCTGTGTTGGGGGAATGAACACGTTGACTCCTGCTCCCTCAATAAGTGAAAGGAGAAACTTTTACTTGTGTGGCGTCTCGCATTGGGCAACTTGGATTTTGGAATTTGCAAGCGGCGTGCCTAGCCTCTGAGACGCTCTGCTGCGATAATAGCGGACCATGGCTCCGGACCTCTGGGGCCATGTGGAAGTGGCAGTTCCACTATTGCGGGAGTTTTAATGCATGACGGCGTTGTTTTGTTCCTCCATGCAACCCACCAAGGAGAATGAAACACATTCACGCAGTTTAACAGCACCCACTGTGGAAATAACACACTACCTTACCCAGAAGGAAACTTACCAATGAAACTACAAAGATGGGATATTAAAGGTCAAGTTCAATCAGCTGTAAACGACGCGCATGGCCAGTGAGCAAGGGCGTGTTGCCTAAAACCGGTATGGCAATCTGTGTTGGGGGAATGAACACGTTGACTCCTGCTCCCTCAATAAATGAAAGGAGAAACTTCTACTTGTGTGGCGTCTCGCATTTTGCAACTTGGATTTTGGAATTTGCAAGTGGTGTGCCTAGCCGCTGAGACGCTCTGCCGCGATAATAGCGGACCACGGCTCCGGACCCCTGGGGCCATGTGGAACTGGCAGTTCCACTAATGCGGGACTTTTAATGCATGACGGCGTTGTTTTGTTCCTCCATGCAACCCACCAACTGGAATGATATACATGCACGCAGTTTAACAGCACCCACTGTGGAAATAACGAACTACCTTACCCAGAGGGCAACTTACCAATGAAACTACAAAGACGGGATATTAAAGGTCAAGTTCAATCAGCTGTAAACGACGCGCATGGCCAGTGAGCAAGGGCGTGTTGCCCGAAACCGGTATGGCAATCTGTGTTGGGGGAATGAACACGTTGACTCCTGCTCCCTCAATAAATGAAAGGAGAAACTTCTACTTGTGTGGCGTCTCGCATTGGGCAACTTGGATTTTGGAATTTGCAAGCGGCGTGCCTAGCCGCTGAGACGCTCTGCCGCAATAATAGCGGCACGGCTCCGGACCCCTGGGGCCATGTGGAAGTGGCAGTTCCACTATTGCGGGACTTTAAATGCATGACGGCGTTGTTTTGTTCCTCCATGCAACCCACCAAGGGGAATGATATACATGCACGCAGTTTAACAGCACCCACTGTGGAAATAACGAACTACCTTACCCAGAAGGCAACTTACCAATGAAACTACAAAGACGGGATATTAAAGGTCAAGTTCAATCAGCTGTAAACGACGCGCATGGCCAGTGAGCAAGGGCGTGTTGCCCGAAACCGGTATGGCAATCTGTGTTAGGGGAATGAACACGTTGACTCCTGCTCCCTCAATAAATGAAAGGAGAAACTTCTACTTGTGTGGCGTCTCGCATCGGGCAACTTGGATTTTGCAAGCGGCGTGCCTAGCCGTTGAGACGCTCTGCCGCGATAATAGCGGACCACGACTCCGGACCCCTAGGGCCATGTGGAAGTGGCAGTTCCACTATTGCGGGACTTTTAATGCATGACGGCGTTGTTTTGTTCCTCCATGCAACGCACCAAGGGGAATGATATACATGCACAGTTTACCAGCACCCACTGTGGAAATAACGAACTACCTTACCCAGAAGGCAACTTACCAATAAAACTACAAAGACGGGATATTAAAGGTCAAGTTCAATCAGCTGTAAACAACGTGCATGGCCAGTGAGCAAGGGCGTGTTGCCCGAAACCGGTATGGCAAGCTGTGTTGGGGGAATGAACACGTTGACTCCTGCTCCCTCAATAAATGAAAGGAGAAACTTCTACTTGTGTGGCGTCTCGCATTGGGCAACTTGGATTTTGGAATTTGCAAGCGGCGTGCCTAGCCTCTGAGACGCTCTGCCGCGATAATAGCGGACCATGGCTCCGGACCTCTGGGGCCATGTGGAAGTGGCAGTTCCACTATTGCGGGAGTTTTAATGCATGACGGCGTTGTTTTGTTCCTCCATGCAACCCACCAAGGGGAATGATATACATGCACGCAGTTTAACAGCACCCACTGTGGAAATAACGAACTACCTTACCCAGAAGGGAACTTACCAATGAAACTACAAAGACGGGATATTAAAGGTCAAGTTCAATCAGCTGTAAACGACGCCCATGGCCAGTGAGCAAGGGCGTGTTGCCCGAAACCGGTATGGCAATCTGTGTTGGGGGAATGTACACGTTGACTCCTGCTCCCTCAATAAATGAAAGGAGAAACTTCTACTCGTGTGGCGTCTCGCATTGGGCAACTTGGATTTTGCAAGCGGCGTGCCTAGCCGCTGAGACGCTCTGCCGCGATAATAGCAGGCCACGGCTCCGGACCCCTGGGGCCATGTGGAAGTGGCAGTTCCACTATTGCTGGACTTTTAATGCATGACGGCGTTGTTTTGTTCCTCCATTCAACCCACCAAGGGGAATGATATACATGCACACAGTTTAACAGCACCCACTGTGGAAATAACGAACTACCTTACCCAGAAGGCAACTTACCAATGAAACTACAAAGACGGGATATTAAAGGTCAAGTTCAATCAGCTGTAAACGACGCGCATGGCCAGTGAGCAAGGGCGTGTTGCCCGAAACCGGTATGGCAATCTGTGTTGGGGAATGAACACGTTGACTCCTACTCCCTCAATAAATGAAAGGAGAAACTTCTACTTGTGTGGCGTCTCGCATTGGGCAACTTGGATTTTGCAAGCGGCGTGCCTAGCCGCTGAGACGCTCTGCCGCGATAATAGCGGTCCACGACTCCGGACCCCTGGGGCCATGTGGAAGTGGCAGTTCCACTATTGCGGGACTTTTAATGCATGACGGCGTTGTTTTGTTCCTCCATGCAACCCACCAAGGGGAATGATATACATGCACACAGTTTAACAGCACCCACTGTGGAAAAACCGAACTACCTTACCCAGAAGGCAACTTACCAATGAAACTACAAAGACGGGATATTAAAGGTCAAGTTCAATCAGCTGTAAACAACGCGCATGGCCAGTGAGCAGGGGCGTGTTGCCCGAAACCGGTATGGCAAGCTGTGTTGGGGGAATGAACACGTTGACTCCTGCTCCCTCAATAAATGAAAGGAGAAACTTCTACTTCTGTGGCGTCTCGCATTGGGCAACTTGGATTTTGGAATTTGCAAGTGGCGTGACTAGCCGCTGAGACGCTCTGCCGCGATAATAGCGGACCACGGCTCCGGACCAGTGGGGCCATGTGGAAGTGGCAGTTCCACTATTGCGGGACTTTTAATGCATGACGGCGTTGTTTTGTTCCTCCATGCAACCCACCAAGGGGAATGATATACATGCACGCAGTTTCACAGCACCCACTGTGGAAATAACGAACTACCTTACCCAGAAGGCAACTTACCAATGAAACTACAAAGACGGGATATCAAAGGTCAAGTTCAATCAGCTGTAAACGACGCGCATGGCCAGTGAGCAAGGGCGTGTTGCCCGAAACCGGTATGGCAATCTGTGTTGGGGGAATGAACATGTTGACTCCTGCTCCCTCAATAAATGAAAGTAGAAACTTCTACTTGTGTGGCGTCTCGCATTGGGCAACTTGGATTTTGCAAGCGGCGTGCCTAGCCGCTGAGACGCTCTGCCGCGATAATAGCGGTCCACGACTCCGGACCCCTGGGGCCATGTGGAAGTGGCAGTTCCACTATTGCGGGACTTTTAATGGATGACGGCGTTGTTTTGTTCCTCCATGCAACCCACCAAGGGGAATGATATACATGCACACAGTTTAACAGCACCCACTGTGGAAATAACGAACTACCTTACCCAGAAGGCAACTTACCAATGAAACTACAAAGACGGGATATTAAAGGTCAAGTTCAATCAGCTGTAAACAACGCGCATGGCCAGTGAGCAGGGGCGTGTTGCCCGAAACCGGTATGGCAAGCTGTGTTGGGGGAATCAACACGTTGACTCCTGCTCCCTCAATAAATGAAAGGAGAAACTTCTACTTCTGTGGCGTCTCGCAGTGGGCAACTTGGATTTTGGAATTTGCAAGCGGCGTGCCTAGCCGCTGAGACGCTCTGCCGCGATAATAGCGGACCACGGCTCCAGACCCCTGGGGCCATGTGGAAGTGGCAGTTCCACTATTGCGGGACTTTTAATGCATGACGGCGTTGTTTTGTTCCTCCATGCAACCCACCAAGGGGAATGATATACATGCACCCAGTTTAACAGCACCCACTGTGGAAATAACGAACTACCTTACCCAGAAGGCAACTTACCAATGAAACTACAAAGACGGGATATTAAAGGTCAAGTTCAATCAGCTGTAAACGACGCGCATGGCCAGTGAGCAAGGGCGTGTTGCCCGAAACCGGTATGGCAATCTGTGTTGGGGAAATGAACACGTGGACTCCTGCTCCCTCAATAAATGAAAGGAGAAACTTCTACTTGTGTGGCGTCTCGCATTGGGCAACTTGGATTTTGCAAGCGGCGTGCCTAGCCGCTGAGACGCTCTGCCGCGATAATAGCAGGCCACGGCTCCGGACCCCTGGGGCCATGTGGAAGTGGCAGTTCCACTATTGCGGGACTTTTAATGCATGACGGCGTTGTTTTGTTCCTCCATGCAACCCACCAAGGGGAATGATATACATGCACACAGTTTAACAGCACCCACTGTGGAAATAACGAACTACCTTACCCAGAAGGCAACTTACCAATGAAACTACAAAGACGGGATATTAAAGGTCAAGTTCAATCAGCTGTAAACGACGCGCATGGCCAGTGAGCAAGGGCGTGTTGCCCGAAACCGGTATGGCAAGCTGTGTTGGGGGAATGAACACGTTGACTCCTGCTCTCTCAATAAATGAAAAGAGAAACTTCTACTTCTGTGGCGTCTCGCATTGGGCAAGTTGGATTTTGGAATTTGCAAGTGGCGTGACTAGCCGCTGAGACTCTCTGCTGCGATAATAGCGGACCACGGCTCCGGACTAGTGGGGCCATGTGGAAGTGGCAGTTCCACTATTGCGGGACTTTTAATGCATGACGGCGTTGTTTTGTTCCTCCATGCAACCCACCAAGGGGAATGATATACATGCACACAGTTTAACAGCACCCACTGTGGAAATAACGAACTACCTTACCCAGAAGGCAACTTACCAAAGAAACTACAAAGACGGGATATTAAAGGTCAAGTTCAATCAGCTGTAAACAACGCGCATGGCCAGTGAGCAAGGGCGTGTTGCCCGAAACCGGTATGGCAAGTTGTGTTGGGGGAATGAACACGTTGACTCCTGCTCCCTCAATAAATGAAAGGAGAAACTTCTACTTGTGTGGCGTCTCGAATTGGGCAACTTGGATTTTGGAATTTGCAAGCGGCGTGCCTAGCCTCTGAGACGCTCTGCCGCGATAATAGCGGACCATGGCTCCGGACCTCTGGGGCTATGTGGAAGTGGCAGTTCCACTATTGCGGGAGTTTTAATGCATGACGGCGTTGTTTTGTTCCTCCAGGCAACCCACCAAGGGGAATGATATACATGCACGCAGTTTAACAGCACCCACTGTGGAAATAACGAACTACCTTACCCAGAAGGGAACTTACCAATGAAACTACAAAGATGGGATATTAAAGGTCAAGTTCAATCAGCTGTAAACGACGCGCATGGCCAGTGAGCAAGGGCGTGTTGCCTGAAACCGGTATGGCAATCTGTGTTGGGGGAATGAACACGTTGACTCCTGCTCCCTCAATAAATGAAAGGAGAAACTTCAACTTGTGTGACGTCTCGCATTGGGCAACTTGGATTTTGGAATTTGCAAGCGACGTGCCTAGCCGCTGAGACGCTCTGCCGCGATAATAGCGGACCACGGCTCCGGACCCCTGGGGCCATGTGGAAGTGGCAGTTCCACTATTGCGGGACTTTTAATGCATGACGGCGTTGTTTTGTTCCTCCATGCAACCCACCAAGGGGAATGATATACATGCACCCAGTTTAACAGCACCCACTGTGGAAATAACGAACTACCTTACCCAGAAGGCAACTTACCAAGGAAACTACAAAGACGGGATATTAAAGGTCAAGTTCAATCAGCTGTAAACGACGCGCATGGCCAGTGAGCAAGGGAGTGTTGCCCGAAACCGGTATGGCAATCTGTGTTGGGGGAATGAACACGTTGACTCCTGATCCCTCAATAAATGAAAGGAGAAACTTCTACTTGTGTGGCGTCTCGCATTGGGCAACTTGGATTTTGCAAGCGGCGTGCCTAGCCGCTGAGACGCTCTGCCCGATAATAGCGGACCACGGCTCCGGACCCCTGGGGCCATGTGGAAGTGGCAGTTCCACTATTGCGGGACTTTTAATGCATGACGGCGTTGTTTTGTTCCTCCATGCAACCCACCAAGGGGAATGATATACATGCACCCAGTTTAACAGCACCCACTGTGGAAATAACGAACTACCTTACCCAGAAGGCAACTTACCAAGGAAACTACAAAGACGGGATATTAAAGGTCAAGTTCAATCAGCTGTAAACGACGCGCATGGCCAGTGAGCAAGGGCGTGTTGCCCGAAACCGGTATGGCAATCTGTGTTGGGGGAATGAACACGTTGACTCCTGATCCCTCAATAAATGAAAGGAGAAACTTCTACTTGTGTGGCGTCTCGCATTGGGCAACTTGGATTTTGCAAGCGGCGTGCCTAGCCGCTGAGACGCTCTGCCGCGATAATAGCGGACCACGGCTCCGGACCCCTGGGGCCATGTGGAAGTGGCAGTTCCACTATTGCGGGACTTTTAATGCATGACGGCGTTGTTTTGTTCCTCCCTGCAACCCACCAAGGGGAATGATATACATGCACACAGTTTAACAGCACCCACTGTGGAAATAACGAACTACCTTACCCAGAAGGCAACTTACCAATGAAACTACAAAAACGGGATATTAAAGGTCAAGTTCAATCAGCTGTAAACAACGCGCATGGCCAGTGAGAAAGGGCATGTTGCCCGAAACCGGTATGGCAATCTGTGTTGAAGGAATGAACACGTTCACTCCTGCTCCCTCAATAAATGAAAGGAGAAACTTCTACTTGTGTGGCATCTCGCATTGGGCAACTTGGATTTTGCAAGCGGCGTGCCTAGCCGCTGAGAGGCTCTGCCGCGATAATAGCGGACCACGGCTCCGGACCCCTGGGGCCATGTGGAAGTGGCAGTTCCACTATTGCGGGACTTTTAATGCATGACGGCGTTGTTTTGTTCCTCCATGCAACCCACCAAGGGGAATGATATACATGCACACAGTTTAACAGCACCCACTGTGGAAATAACGAACTACCTTACCCAGAAGGCAACTTACCAATGAAACTACAAAGACGGGATATTAAAGGTCAAGTTCAATCAGCTGTAAACAACGCGCATGGCCAGTGAGCAGGGGCGTGTTGCCCGAAACCGGTATGGCAAGCTGTGTTGGGGGAATCAACACGTTGACTCCTGCTCCCTCAATAAATGAAAGGAGAAACTTCTACTTCTGTGGCGTCTCGCAGTGGGCAACTTGGATTTTGGAATTTGCAAGCGGCGTGCCTAGCCGCTGAGACGCTCTGCCGCGATAATAGCGGACCACGGCTCCAGACCCCTGGGGCCATGTGGAAGTGGCAGTTCCACTATTGCGGGACTTTTAATGCATGACGGCGTTGTTTTGTTCCTCCATGCAACCCACCAAGGGGAATGATATACATGCACCCAGTTTAACAGCACCCACTGTGGAAATAACGAACTACCTTACCCAGAAGGCAACTTACCAATGAAACTACAAAGACGGGATATTAAAGGTCAAGTTCAATCAGCTGTAAACGACGCGCATGGCCAGTGAGCAAGGGCGTGTTGCCCGAAACCGGTATGGCAATCTGTGTTGGGGGAATGAACACGTTGACTCCTGCTCCCTCAATAAATGAAAGGAGAAACTTCTACTTGTGTGGCGTCTCGCATTGGGCAACTTGGATTTTGCAAGCGGCGTGCCTAGCCGCTGAGACGCTCTGCCGCGATATTAGCAGGCCACGGCTCCGGACCCCTGGGGCCATGTGGAAGTGGCAGTTCCACTATTGCGGGACTTTTAATGCATGACGGCGTTGTTTTGTTCCTCCATGCAACCCACCAAGGGGAATGATATACATGCACACAGTTTAACAGCACCCACTGTGGAAATAACGAACTACCTTACCCAGAAGGCAACTTACCAATGAAACTACAAAGACGGGATATTAAAGGTCAAGTTCAATCAGCTGTAAACGACGCGCATGGCCAGTGAGCAAGGGCGTGTTGCCCGAAACCGGTATGGCAAGCTGTGTTGGGGGAATGAACACGTTGACTCCTGCTCCCTCAATAAATGAAAGGAGAAACTTCTACTTCTGTGGCGTCTCGCATTGGGCAAGTTGGAATTTGGAATTTGCAAGTGGCGTGCCTAGCCGCTGAGACGCTCTGCCGCGATAATAGCGGACCACGGCTCCGGACCAGGGGGGCCATGTGGAAGTGGCAGTTCCACTATTGCGGGACTTTTAATGCATGACGGCGTTGTTTTGTTCCTCCATGCAACCCACCAAGGGGAATGATATACATGCACGCAGTTTCACAGCACCCACTGTGGAAATAACAAACTACCTTACCCAGAAGGCAACTTACCAATGAAACTACAAAGACGGGATATTAAAGGTCAAGTTCAATCAGCTGTAAACGACACGCATGGCCAGTGAGCAAGGGCATGTTGCCCGAAACCGGTATGGCAATCTGTGTTGGGGGAATGAACACGTTGACTCCTGCTCCCTCAATAAATGAAAGGCGAAACTTCTACTTGTGTGGCGTCTCGCATTGGGCAACTTGGATTTTACAAGCGGCGTGCCTAGCCGCTGAGACGCTCTGCCGCGATAATAGCGGACCACGACTCCGGACCCCTGGGGCCATGTGGAAGTGGCAGTTCCACTATTGCGGGACTTTTAATGCATGACGGCGTTGTTTTGTTCCTCCATGCAACCCACCAAGGGGAATGATATACATGCACACAGTTTAACAGCACCCACTGTGGAAATAACAAACTACCTTACCCAGAAGGCAACTTACCAATGAAACTACAAAGACGGGATATTAAAGGTCAAGTTCAATCAGCTGTAAACAACGCGCATGGCCAGTGAGCAAGGGCGTTTTGCCCGAAACCGGTATGGCAAGCTGTGTTGGGGGAATGAACACGTTGACTCCTGCTCCCTCAATAAGTGAAAGGAGAAACTTTTACTTGTGTGGCGTCTCGCATTGGGCAACTTGGATTTTGGAATTTGCAAGCGGCGTGCCTAGCCTCTGAGACGCTCTGCTGCGATAATAGCGGACCATGGCTCCGGACCTCTGGGGCCATGTGGAAGTGGCAGTTCCACTATTGCGGGAGTTTTAATGCATGACGGCGTTGTTTTGTTCCTCCATGCAACCCACCAAGGGGAATGATATACATGCACACATTTTAACAGCACCCACTGTGGAAATAACAAACTACCTTACCCAGAAGGCAACTTACCAATGAAACTACAAAGACGGGATATTAAAGGTCAAGTTCAATCAGCTGTAAACAACGCGCATGGCCAGTGAGCAGGGGCGTGTTGCCCGAAACCGGTATGGCAAGCTGTGTTGGGGGAATCAACACGTTGACTCCTGCTCCCTCAATAAATGAAAGGAGAAACTTCTACTTCTGTGGCGTCTCGCAGTGGGCAACTTGGATTTTGGAATTTGCAAGCGGCGTGCCTAGCCGCTGAGACGCTCTGCCGCGATAATAGCGGACCACGGCTCCAGACCCCTGGGGCCATGTGGAAGGGGCAGTTCCACTATTGCGGGACTTTTAATGCATGACGGCGTTGTTTTGTTCCTCCATGCAACCCACCAAGGGGAATGATATACATGCACCCAGTTTAACAGCACCCACTGTGGAAATAACGAACTACCTTACCCAGAAGGCAACTTACCAATGAAACTACAAAGACGGGATATTAAAGGTCAAGTTCAATCAGCTGTAAACGACGCGCATGGCCAGTGAGCAAGGGCGTGTTGCCCGAAACCGGTATGGCAATCTGTGTTGGGGGAATGAACACGTGGACTCCTGCTCCCTCAATAAATGAAAGGAGAAACTTCCACTTGTGTGGCGTCTCGCATTGGGCAACTTGGATTTTGCAAGCGGCGTGCCTAGCCGCTGAGACGCTCTGCCGCGATAATAGCAGGCCACGGCTCCGGACCCCTGGGGCCATGTGGAAGTGGCAGTTCCACTATTGCGGGACTTTTAATGCATGACGACGTTGTTTTGTTCCTCCATGCAACCCACCAAGGGGAATGATATACATGCACACAGTTTAACAGCACCCACTGTGGAAATAACGAACTACCTTACCCAGAAGGCAACTTACCAATGAAACTACAAAGACGGGATATTAAAGGTCAAGTTCAATCAGCTGTAAACGACGCGCATGGCCAGTGAGCAAGGGCGTGTTGCCCGAAACCGGTATGGCAAGCTGTGTTGGGGGAATGAACACGTTGACTCCTGCTCTCTCAATAAATGAAAAGAGAAACTTCTACTTCTGTGGCGTCTCGCATTGGGCAAGTTGGATTTTGGAATTTGCAAGTGGCGTGACTAGCCGCTGAGACTCTCTGCTGCGATAATAGCGGACCACGGCTCCGGACCAGTGGGGCCATGTGGAAGTGGCAGTTCCACTATTGCGGGACTTTTAATGCATGACGGCGTTGTTTTGTTCCTCCAGGCAACCCACCAAGGGGAATGATATACATGCACGCAGTTTAACAGCACCCACTGTGGAAATAACAAACTACCTTACCCAGAAGGCAACTTACCAATGAAACTACAAAGACGGGATATTAAAGGTCAAGTTCAATCAGCCGTAAACGACACGCATGGCCAGTGAGCAAGGGCATGTTGCCCGAAACCGGTATGGCAATCTGTGTTGGGGGAATGAACACGTTGACTCCTGCTCCCTCAATAAATGAAAGGCGAAACTTCTACTTGTGTGGCGTCTCGCATTGGGCAACTTGGATTTTGCAAGCGGCGTGCCTAGCCGCTGAGACGCTCTGCCGCGATAATAGCGGACCACGACTCCGGACCCCTGGGGCCATGTGGAAGTGGCAGTTCCACTATTGCGGGACTTTTAGTGCATGACGGCGTTGTTTTGTTCCTCCATGCAACCCACCAAGGGGAATGATATACATGCACACAGTTAAACAGCACCCACTGTGGAAATAACAAACTACCTTACCCAGAAGGCAACTTACCAATGAAACTACAAAGACGGGATATTAAAGGTCAAGTTCAATCAGCTGTAAACAACGCGCATGGCCAGTGAGCAAGGGCGTTTTGCCCGAAACCGGTATGGCAAGCTGTGTTGGGGGAATGAACACGTTGACTCCTGCTCCCTCAATAAGTGAAAGGAGAAACTTTTACTTGTGTGACGTCTCGCATTGGGCAACTTGGATTTTGGAATTTGCAAGCGGCGTGCCTAGCCTCTGAGACGCTCTGCTGCGATAATAGCGGACCATGGCTCCGGACCTCTGGGGCCATGTGGAAGTGGCAGTTCCACTATTGCGGGAGTTTTAATGCATGACGGCGTTGTTTTGTTCCTCCATGCAACCCACCAAGGGGAATGAAACACATTCACGCAGTTTAACAGCACCCACTGTGGAAATAACGAACTACCTTACCCAGAAGGAAACTTACCAATGAAACTACAAAGATGGGATATTAAAGGTCAAGTTCAATCAGCTGTAAACGACGCGCATGGCCAGTGAGCAAGGGCGTGTTGCCTAAAACCGGTATGGCAATCTGTGTTGGGGGAATGAACACGTTGACTCCTGCTCCCTCAATAAATGAAAGGAGAAACTTCTACTTGTGTGGCGTCTCGCATTGGGCAACTTGGATTTTGCAAGCGGCGTGCCTAGCCGCTGAGACGCTCTGCCGCGATAATAGCGGTCCACGACTCCGGACCCCTGGGGCCATGTGGAAGTGGCAGTTCCACTATTGCGGGACTTTTAATGCATGACGGCGTTGTTTTGTTCCTCCATGCAACCCACCAAGGGGAATGATATACATGCACACAGTTTAACAGCACCCACTGTGGAAAAACCGAACTACCTTACCCAGAAGGCAACTTACCAATGAAACTACAAAGACGGAATATTAAAGGTCAAGTTCAATCAGCTGTAAACAACGCGCATGGCCAGTGAGCAGGGGCGTGTTGCCCGAAACCGGTATGGCAAGCTGTGTTGGGGGAATGAACACGTTGACTCCTGCTCCCTCAATAAATGAAAGGAGAAACTTCTACTTCTGTGGCGTCTCGCATTGGGCAACTTGGATTTTGGAATTTGCAAGTGGCGTGACTAGCCGCTGAGACGCTCTGCCGCGATAATAGCGGACCACGGCTCCGGACCAGTGGGGCCATGTGGAAGTGGCAGTTCCACTATTGCGGGACTTTTAATGCATGACGGCGTTGTTTTGTTCCTCCATGCAACCCACCAAGGGGAATGATATACATGCACGCAGTTTCACAGCACCCACTGTGGAAATAATGAACTACCTTACCCAGAAGGCAACTTACCAATGAAACTACAAAGACGGGATATCAAAGGTCAAGTTCAATCAGCTGTAAACGACGCGCATGGCCAGTGAGCAAGGGCGTGTTGCCCGAAACCGGTATGGCAATCTGTGTTGGGGGAATGAACATGTTGACTCCTGCTCCCTCAATAAATGAAAGGAGAAACTTCTACTTGTGTGGCGTCTCGCATTGGGCAACTTGGATTTTGCAAGCGGCGTGCCTAGCCGCTGAGATGCTCTGCCGCGATAATAGCGGTCCACGACTCCGGACCCCTGGGGCCATGTGGAAGTGGCAGTTCCACTATTGCGGGACTTTTAATGCATGACGGCGTTGTTTTGTTCCTCCATGCAACCCACCAAGGGGAATGATATACATGCACACAGTTTAACAGCACCCACTGTGGAAATAACAAACTACCTTACCCAGAAGGCAACTTACCAATGAAACTACAAAGACGGGATATTAAAGGTCAAGTTCAATCAGCTGTAAACAACGCGCATGGCCAGTGAGCAGGGGCGTGTTGCCAGAAACCGGTATGGCAAGCTGTGTTGGGGGAATCAACACGTTGACTCCTGCTCCCTCAATAAATGAAAGGAGAAACTTCTACTTCTGTGGCGTCTCGCAGTGGGCAACTTGGATTTTGGAATTTGCAAGCGGCGTGCCTAGCCGCTGAGACGCTCTGCCGCGATAATAGCAGGCCACGGCTCCGGACCCCTGGGGCCATGTGGAAGTGGCAGTTCCACTATTGCGGGACTTTTAATGCATGACGGCGTTGTTTTGTTCCTCCATGCAACCCACCAAGGGGAATGATATACATGCACACAGTTTAACAGCACCCACTGTGGAAATAACGAACTACCTTACCCAGAAGGCAACTTACCAATGAAACTACAAAGACGGGATATTAAAGGTCAAGTTCAATCAGCTGTAAACGACGCGCATGGCCAGTGAGCAAGGGCGTGTTGCCCGAAACCGGTATGGCAAGCTGTGTTGGGGGAATGAACACGTTGACTCCTGTTCTCTCAATAAATGAAAAGAGAAACTTCTACTTCTGTGGCGTCTCGCATTGGGCAAGTTGGATTTTGGAATTTGCAAGTGGCGTGACTAGCCGCTGAGACTCTCTGCTGCGATAATAGCGGACCACGGCTCCGGACCAGTGGGGCCATGTGGAAGTGGCAGTTCCACTATTGCGGGACTTTTAATGCATGACGGCGTTGTTTTGTTCCTCCATGCAACCCACCAAGGGGAATGATATACATGCACACAGTTTAACAGCACCCACTGTGGAAATAACGAACTACCTTACCCAGAAGGCAACTTACCAAAGAAACTACAAAGACGGGATATTAAAGGTCAAGTTCAATCAGCTGTAAACAACGCGCATGGCCAGTGAGCAAGGGCGTGTTGCCCGAAACCGGTATGGCAAGTTGTGTTGGGGGAATGAACACGTTGACTCCTGCTCCCTCAATAAATGAAAGGAGAAACTTCTACTTGTGTGGCGTCTCGAATTGGGCAACTTGGATTTTGGAATTTGCAAGCGGCGTGCCTAGCCTCTGAGACGCTCTGCCGCGATAATAGCGGACCATGGCTCCGGACCTCTGGGGCTATGTGGAAGTGGCAGTTCCACTATTGCGGGAGTTTTAATGCATGACGGCGTTGTTTTGTTCCTCCAGGCAACCCACCAAGGGGAATGATATACATGCACGCAGTTTAACAGCACCCACTGTGGAAATAACGAACTACCTTACCCAGAAGGGAACTTACCAATGAAACTACAAAGATGGGATATTAAACGTCAAGTTCAATCAGCTGTAAACGACGCGCATGGCCAGTGAGCAAGGGCGTGTTGCCTGAAACCGGTATGGCAATCTGTGTTGGGGGAATGAACACGTTGACTCCTGCTCCCTCAATAAATGAAAGGAGAAACTTCTACTTGTGTGGCGTCTCGCATTGGGCAACTTGGATTTTGGAATTTGCAAGCGACGTGCCTAGCCGCTGAGACGCTCTGCCGCAATAATAGCGGACCACGGCTCCGGACCCCTGGGGCCATGTGGAAGTGGCAGTTCCACTATTGCGGGACTTTTAATGCATGACGGCATTGTTTTGTTCCTCCATGCAACCCACCAAGGGGAATGATATACATGCACCCAGTTTAACAGCACCCACTGTGGAAATAACGAACTACCTTACCCAGAAGGCAACTTACCAAGGAAACTACAAAGACGGGATATTAAAGGTCAAGTTCAATCAGCTGTAAACGACGCGCATGGCCAGTGAGCAAGGGCGTGTTGCCCGAAACCGGTATGGCAATCTGTGTTGGGGGAATGAACACGTTGACTCCTGATCCCTCAATAAATGAAAGGAGAAACTTCTACTTGTGTGGCGTCTCGCATTGGGCAACTTGGATTTTGCAAGCGGCGTGCCTAGCCGCTGAGACGCTCTGCCGCGATAATAGCGGACCACGGCTCCGGACCCCTGGGGCCATGTGGAAGTGGCAGTTCCACTATTGCGGGACTTTTAATGCATGACGGCGTTGTTTTGTTCCTCCATGCAACCCACCAAGGGGAATGATATACATGCACCCAGTTTAACAGCACCCACTGTGGAAATAACGAACTACCTTACCCAGAAGGCAACTTACCAAGGAAACTACAAAGACGGGATATTAAAGGTCAAGTTCAATCAGCTGTAAACGACGCGCATGGCCAGTGAGCAAGGGCGTGTTGCCCGAAACCGGTATGGCAATCTGTGTTGGGGGAATGAACACGTTGACTCCTGCTCCCTCAATAAATGAAAGGAGAAACTTCTACTTGTGTGGCGTCTCGCATTGGGCAACTTGGATTTTGCAAGCGGCGTGCCTAGCCGCTGAGACGCTCTGCCGCGATAATAGCAGGCCACGGCTCCGGACCCCTGGGGCCATGTGGAAGTGGCAGTTCCACTATTGCGGGACTTTTAATGCATGACGGCGTTGTTTTGTTCCTCCATGCAACCCACCAAGGGGAATGATATACATGCACACAGTTTAACAGCACCCACTGTGGAAATAACGAACTACCTTACCCAGAAGGCAACTTACCAATGAAACTACAAAGACGGGATATTAAAGGTCAAGTTCAATCAGCTGTAAACGACGCGCATGGCCAGTGAGCAAGGGCGTGTTGCCCGAAACCGGTATGGCAAGCTGTGTTGGGGGAATGAACACGTTGACTCCTGCTCTCTCAATAAATGAAAAGAGAAACTTCTACTTGTGTGGCGTCTCGCATTGGGCAACTTGGATTTTGCAAGCGGCGTGCCTAGCCGCTGAGACGCTCTGCCGCGATAATAGCGGACCACGGCTCCGGACCCCTGGGGCCATGTGGAAGTGGCAGTTCCACTATTGCGGGACTTTTAATGCATGACGGCGTTGTTTTGTTCCTCCATGCAACCCACCAAGGGGAATGATATACATGCACCCAGTTTAACAGCACCCACTGTGGAAATAATGAACTACCTTACCCAGAAGGCAACTTACCAAGGAAACTACAAAGACGGGATATTAAAGGTCAAGTTCAATCAGCTGTAAACGACGCGCATGGCCAGTGAGCAAGGGCGTGTTGCCCGAAACCGGTATGGCAATCTGTGTTGGGGGAATGAACACGTTGACTCCTGATCCCTCAATAAATGAAAGGAGAAACTTCTACTTGTGTGGCGTCTCGCATTGGGCAACTTGGATTTTGCAAGCGGCGTGCCTAGCCGCTGAGACGCTCTGCCGCGATAATAGCGGACCACGGCTCCGGACCCCTGGGGCCATGTGGAAGTGGCAGTTCCACTATTGCGGGACTTTTAATTCATGACGGCGTTGTTTTGTTCCTCCCTGCAACCCACCAAGGGGAATGATATACATGCACACAGTTTAACAGCACCCACTGTGGAAATAACGAACTACCTTACCCAGTAGGCAACTTACCAATAAAACTACAAAAACGGGATATTAAAGGTCAAGTTCAATCAGCTGTAAACAACGCGCATGGCCAGTGAGAAAGGGCATGTTGCCCGAAACCGGTATGGCAATCTGTGTTGAAGGAATGAACACGTTCACTCCTGCTCCCTCAATAAATGAAAGGAGAAACTTCTACTTGTGTGGCGTCTCGCATTGGGCAACTTGGATTTTGCAAGCGGCGTGCCTAGCCGCTGAGAGGCTCTGCCGCGATAATAGCGGACCACGGCTCCGGACCCCTGGGGCCATGTGGAAGTGGCAGTTCCACTATTGCGGGACTTTTAATGCATGACGGCGTTGTTTTGTTCCTCCATGCAACCCACCAAGGGGAATGATATACATGCACACAGTTTAACAGCACCCACTGTGGAAATAGCGAACTACCTTACCCAGAAGGCAACTTACCAATGAAACTACAAAGACGTGATATTAAAGGTCTAGTTCAATCAGCTGTAAACGACGCGTATGGCCAGTGAGCAAGGGCGTGTTGCCCGAAACCGGTATGGCAATCTGTGTTGGGGGAATGAACATGTTGACTCCTGCTCCCTCAATAAATGAAAGGAGAAACTTCTACTTGTGTAGCGTCTCGCATTGGGCAACTTGGATTTTGGAATTTGCAAGCGGCGTGCCTAGCCGCTGAGATGTTCTGCCGCGATAATAGTGGACCACGGCTCCGGACCCCTGGGGCCATGTTGAAGTGGCAGTTCCACTATTGGGGGACTTTTAATGCATGACGGCGTTGTTTTGTTCCTCCATGCAACCCACCAAGGAGAATGATATACATGCACGCAGTTTAACAGCACCCACTGTGGAAATAACGAACTACCTTACCCAGAAGGCAACTTACCAATGAAACTACAAAGATGGAATATTAAAGGTCTAGTTCAATCAGCTGTAAACGAAGCGTATGGCCAGTGAGCAAGGGCGTGTTGCCCGAAACCGGTATGGCAATCTGTTTTGGGGGAATGAACACGTTGACTCCTGCTCCCTCAATAAATGAAAGGAGAAACTTCTACTTGTGTAGCGTCTCGCATTGGGCAACTTGGATTTTGGAATTTGCAAGCGGCGTGCCTAGCCGCTGAGATGCTCTGCCGCGATAATAGTGGACCACGGCTCCGGACCCCTGGGGCCATGTGGAAGTGGCAGTTCCACTATTGCGGGACTTTTAATGCATGACGGCGTTGTTTTGTTCCTCCATGCAACCCACCAAGGAGAATGATATACATGCACGCAGTTTAACAGCACCCACTGTGGAAATAACGAACTACCTTACCCAGAAGGCAACTTACCAATGAAACTACAAAGATGGAATATTAAAGGTCAAGTTCAATCAGCTGTAAACGACGCGTATGGCCAGTGAGCAAGGGCGTGTTGCCCGAAACCGGTATGGCAATCTGTGTTGGGGGAATGAACACGTTGACTCCTGCTCCCTCAATAAATGAAAGGAGAAACTTCTACTTGTGTAGCGTCTCGCATTGCGCAACTTGGATTTTGGAATTTGCAAGCGGCGTGCCTAGCCGCTGAGATGCTCTGCCACGATAATTGCAGACCACGGCTCCGGACCCCTGGGGCCATGTGGAAGTGGCAGTTCCACTATTGCGGGACTTTTAATGCATGACGGCGTTGTTTTGTTCCTCCATGCAACCCACCAAGGGGAATGATATACATGCACGCAGTTTAACAGCACCCACTGTGGAAACAACGAACTACCTTACCCACAAGGCAACTTACCAATGAAACTACAAAGACGGGATATTAAAGGTCAAGTTCAATCAGCTGTAAACGACGCGCATGGCCAGTAAGCAAGGGAGTGTTGCCCGAAACCGGTATGGCAATCTGTGTTGGGGGAATGAACACGTTGATTCCTGCTCCCTCAATAAATGAAAGGAGAAACTTCTACTTGTGTGGCGTCTCGCATTGGGTAACTTGGATTTTGGAATTTGCAAGCGGCGTGCCTTGCCGCTGAGACGCTCTGCCGCGATAATAGCGGACCACGGCTCTGGACCCCTGGGGCCATGTGGAAGTGGCAGTTCCACTATTGCCGGACTTTTAATGCATGACGGCGTTGTTTTGTTCCTCCATGCAACCCACCAAGGGGAATGATATACATGCACGCAGTTTAACAGCACCCACTGTGGAAATAACGAACTACCTTACCCAGAGGGCAACTTACCAATGAAACTACAAAGACGGGATATTAAAGGTCAAGTTCATTCAGCTGTAAACGACGCGTATGGCCAGTGAGCAAGGGCGTGTTGCCCGAAACAAGTATGGCAATCTGTGTTGGGGGAATGAACACGTTGACTCCTGCTCCCTCAATAAATGAAAGGAGAAAGTTCTACTTGTGTGGCGTCTCGCATTGGGCAACTTGGATTTTGGAATTTGCAAGCGGCGTGCCTAGCCGCTGAGACGCTGTGCCGCGATAATAGCGGACCATGGCTCCGTACCCCAGGGGCCATGTGGAAGTGGTAGTTCCACTATTGCGGGACTTTTAATGCATGACGGCGTTGTTTTGTTCTTCCATGCAACCCACCAAGGGGAATGATATACATGCACGCAGTTTAACAGCACCCACTGTGGAAATAACGAACTACCTTACCCAGAAAGCAACTTACCAATGAAACTACAAAGACGGGATATTAAAGGTCAAGTTCAATCAGCTGTAAACGACGCGCATGGCCAGTGAGCAAGGGCGTGTTGCCCGAAACCGGTATGGCAATCTGTGTTGGGGGAATGAACACGTTGACTCCTGCTCCCTCAATAAATGAAAGGAGAAACTTCTACTTGTGTGGCGTCTCGCTTTGGGCAACTTGGATTTTGGAATTTGCAAGCGGCGTGCCTAGCCGCTGAGACGCTGTGCCGCGATAATAGCGGACCATGGCTCCGGACCCCTGGGGCCATGTGGAAGTGGTAGTTCCACTATTGCGGGACTTTTAATGCATGACGGCGTTGTTTTGTTCCTCCATGCAACCCACCAATGGGAATGATATACATGCACGCAGTTTAACAGGAACGACTGTGGAAATAACGGACTACCTTACCTAGAAGGCAACTTACCAATGAAACTACAAAGACGGGATATTAAAGGTCAAGTTCAATCAGCTGTAAACGACGCGCATGGCCAGTGAGCAAGGGCGTGTTGCCCGAAACCGGTATGGCAATCTGTGTTGGGGGAATGAACACGTTGACTCCTGCTCCCTCAATAAATGAAAGGAGAAACTTCTACTTGTGTGGCGTCTCGCATTGGGCAACTTGGATTTTGGAATTTGCAAGCGGCGTGCCTAGCAGCTGACACGCGCTGCCGCGATAATAGCGGACCACGGCTACGGACCCCTGGGGCCATGTGGAAGTGGCACTTCCACTATTGCGGGACTTTTAATGCATGACGGCGTTGTTTTGTTCCTCCATGCAACCCACCAAGGGGAATGATATACATGCACGCAGTTTAACAGCACCCACAGTGGAAATAACGAACTACCTTACCCAGAAGGCAACTTACCAATGAAACTACAAAGACGGGATATTAAAGGTCAAGTTCAATCAGCTGTAAATGACGCGCATGGCCAGTGAGCAAGGGCGTGTTGCCCGAAACCGGTATGGCAATCTGTGTTGGGGGAATGAACACGTTGACTCCTGCTCCCTCAATAAATGAAAGGAGAAACTTCTACTTGTGTGGCGTCTCGCATTGGGCAACTTGGATTTTGGAATTTGCAAGCGGCTTGCCTAGCCGCTGAGACGCTCTGCCGCGATAATAGCGGACCACGTCTCCGGACCCCTGGGGCCATGTGGAAGTGGCAGTTCCACTATTGCGGGACTTTTAATGCATGATGGCGTTGTTTTGTTCCTCCATGCAACCCACCAAGGGGAATGATATACATGCACGCAGTTTAACAGCACCCACTGTGGAAACTAACGAACTACCTTACCCAGTAGGCAACTTACCAATGAAACTACAAAGACGGGATATTAAAGGTCAATTCAATCAGCTGTAAACGACGCGTATGGCCAGTGAGCAAGGGTGTGTTGCCCGAAACCGGTATGGCAATCTGTGTTGGGGGAATGAACACGTTGACTCCTGCTCCCTCAATAAATGAAAGGAGAAACTTCTACTTGTGTACCGTCTCGCATTGGGCAACTTGGATTTTGGAATTTGCAAGCGGCGTGCCTAGCCGCTGAGATGCTCTGCCGCGATAATAGTGGACCACGGCTCCGGACCCCTGGGGCCATGTGGAAGTGGCAGTTCCACTATTGCGGGACTTTTAAGGCATGACGGCGTTGTTTTGTTCCTCCATGCAACCCACCAAGGGGAATTATATACATGCACGCAGTTTAACAGCACCCACTGTGGAAATAACGAACTACCTTACCCACAAGGCAACTTACCAATGAAACTACAAAGACGGGATATTAAAGGTCAAGTTCAATCAGCTGTAAACGACGCGCATGGCCAGTAAGCAAGGGAGTGTTGCCCGAAACCGGTATGGCAATCTGTGTTGGGGGAATGAACACGTTGATTCCTGCTCCCTCAATAAATGAAAGGAGAAACTTCTACTTGTGTGGCGTCTCGCATTGGGTAACTTGGATTTTGGAATTTGCAAGCGGCGTGCCTTGCCGCTGAGACGCTCTGCCGCGATAATAGCGGACCACGGCTCTGGACCCCTGGGGCCATGTGGAAGTGGCAGTTCCACTATTGCCGGACTTTTAATGCATGACGGCGTTGTTTTGTTCCTCCATGCAACCCACCAAGGGGAATGATATACATGCACGCAGTTTAACAGCACCCACTGTGGAAATAACGAACTACCTTACCCAGAGGGCAACTTACCAATGAAACTACAAAGACGGGATATTAAAGGTCAAGTTCATTCAGCTGTAAACGACGCGTATGGCCAGTGAGCAAGGGCGTGTTGCCCGAAACCGGTATGGCAATCTGTGTTGGGGGAATGAACACGTTGACTCCTGCTCCCTCAATAAATGAAAGGAGAAAGTTCTACTTGTGTGGCGTCTCGCATTGGTCAACTTGGATTTTGGAATTTGCAAGCGGCGTGCCTAGCCGCTGAGACGCTGTGCCGCGATAATAGCGGACCATGGCTCCGGACCCCAGGGGCCATGTGGAAGTGGTAGTTCCACTATTGCGGGACTTTTAATGCATGACGGCGTTGTTTTGTTCTTCCATGCAACCCACCAAGGGGAATCATATACATGCACGCAGTTTACCAGCACCCACTGTGGAAATAACGAACTACCTTACCCAGAAGGCAACTTACCAATGAAACTACAAAGACGGGATATTAAAGGTCAAGTTCAATCAGCTGTAAACGACGCGCATGGCCAGTGAGCAAGGGCGTGTTGCCCGAAACCGGTATGGCAATCTGTGTTGGGGGAATGAACACGTTGACTCCTGCTCCCTCAATAAATGAAAGGAGAAACTTCTACTTGTGTGGCGTCTCGCTTTGGGCAACTTGAATTTTGGAATTTGCAAGCGGCGTGCCTAGCCGCTGAGACGCTGTGCCGCGATAATAGCGGACCATGGCTCC
The DNA here is from genome assembly GCF_964204655.1 of Triturus cristatus. Taxonomy (NCBI): domain Eukaryota; kingdom Metazoa; phylum Chordata; class Amphibia; order Caudata; family Salamandridae; genus Triturus; species Triturus cristatus. The sequence continues at coordinate 197,388,582 of NC_140579.1, forward strand.
GGACCCCTGGGGCCATGTGGAAGTGGTAGTTCCACTATTGCGGGACTTTTAATGCATGACGCGTTGTTTTGTTCTTCCATGCAACCCACCAAGGGGAATGATATACATGCACGCAGTTTAACAGCACCCACTGTGGAAATAACGAACTACCTTACCCAGAAGGCAACTTACCAATGAAACTACAAAGACGGGATATTAAAGGTCAAGTTCAATCAGCTGTAAACGACGCGCATGGCCAGTGAGCAAGGGCGTGTTGCCCGAAACCGGTATGGCAATCTGTGTTGGGGGAATGAACACGTTGACTCCTGCTCCCTCAATAAATGAAAGGAGAAACTTCTACTTGTGTGGCGTCTCGCATTGGGCAACTTGGATTTTGGAATTTGCAAGCGGCGTGCCTAGCAGCTGACACGCGCTGCCGCGATAATAGCGGACCACGGCTACGGACCCCTGGGGCCATGTGGAAGTGGCACTTCCACTATTGCGGGACTTTTAATGCATGACGCCGTTGTTTTGTTCCTCCATGCAACCCACCGAGGGGAATGATATACATGCACGCAGTTTAACAGCACCCACTGTGGAAATAACGAACTACCTTACCCAGAAGGCAACTTACCAATGAAACTACAAAGACGGGATATTAAAGGTCAAGTTCAATCAGCTGTAAACGACGCGCATGGCCAGTGAGCAAGGGCGTGTTGCCCGAAACCGGTATGGCAATCTGTGCTGGGGGAATGAACACGTTGACTCCTGCTCCTTCAATAAATGAAAGGAGAAACTTCTACTTGTGTGGCGTCTCGCATTGGGCAACTTGGATTTTGGAATTTGCAAGCGGCGTGCCTAGCCGTTGAGACGCTCTGCCGCGATAATAGCGGACCACGTCTCCGGACCCCTGGGGCCATGTGGAAGTGGCAGTTCCACTATTGCGGGACTTTTAATGCATGATGGCGTTGTTTTGTTCCTCCATGCAACCCACCAAGGGGAATGATAGACATGCACGCAGTTTAACAGCACCCACTGTGGAAACTAACAAACTACCTTACCCAGAAGGCAACTTACCAATGAAACTACAAAGACGGGATATTAAAGGTCTAGTTCAATCAGCTGTAAACGACGCGTATGGCCAGTGAGCAAGGGCGTGTTGCCCGAAACCGGTATGGCAATCTGTGTTGGGGGAATGAACATGTTGACTCCTGCTCCCTCAATAAATGAAAGGAGAAACTTCTACTTGTGTAGCGTCTCGCATTGGGCAACTTGGATTTTGGAATTTGCAAGCGGCGTGCCTAGCCGCTGAGATGTTCTGCCGCGATAATAGTGGACCACGGCTCCGGACCCCTGGGGCCATGTTGAAGTGGCAGTTCCACTATTGGGGGACTTTTAATGCATGACGGCGTTGTTTTGTTCCTCCATGCAACCCACCAAGGAGAATGATATACATGCACGCAGTTTAACAGCACCCACTGTGGAAATAACGAACTACCTTACCCAGAAGGCAACTTACCAATGAAACTACAAAGATGGAATATTAAAGGTCTAGTTCAATCAGCTGTAAACGAAGCGTATGGCCAGTGAGCAAGGGCGTGTTGCCCGAAACCGGTATGGCAATCTGTTTTGGGGGAATGAACACGTTGACTCCTGCTCCCTCAATAAATGAAAGGAGAAACTTCTACTTGTGTAGCGTCTCGCATTGGGCAACTTGGATTTTGGAATTTGCAAGCGGCGTGCCTAGCCGCTGAGATGCTCTGCCGCGATAATAGTGGACCACGGCTCCGGACCCCTGGGGCCATGTGGAAGTGGCAGTTCCACTATTGCGGGACTTTTAATGCATGACGGCGTTGTTTTGTTCCTCCATGCAACCCACCAAGGAGAATGATATACATGCACGCAGTTTAACAGCACCCACTGTGGAAATAACGAACTACCTTACCCAGAAGGCAACTTACCAATGAAACTACAAAGATGGAATATTAAAGGTCAAGTTCAATCAGCTGTAAACGACGCGTATGGCCAGTGAGCAAGGGCGTGTTGCCCGAAACCGGTATGGCAATCTGTGTTGGGGGAATGAACACGTTGACTCCTGCTCCCTCAATAAATGAAAGGAGAAACTTCTACATGTGTAGCGTCTCGCATTGCGCAACTTGGATTTTGGAATTTGCAAGCGGCGTGCCTAGCCGCTGAGATGCTCTGCCACGATAATTGCAGACCACGGCTCCGGACCCCTGGGGCCATGTGGAAGTGGCAGTTCCACTATTGCGGGACTTTTAATGCATGACGGCGTTGTTTTGTTCCTCCATGCAACCCACCAAGGGGAATGATATACATGCACGCAGTTTAACAGCACCCACTGTGGAAACAACGAACTACCTTACCCACAAGGCAACTTACCAATGAAACTACAAAGACGGGATATTAAAGGTCAAGTTCAATCAGCTGTAAACGACGCGCATGGCCAGTGAGCAAGGGCGTGTTGCCCGAAACCGGTATGGCAATCTGTGTTGGGGGAATGAACACGTTGACTCCTGCTCCCTCAATGAATGAAAGGAGAAACTTCTACTTGTGTGGCGTCTCGCATTGGGCAACTTGGATTTTGGAATTTGCAAGCGGCGTGCCTAGCCGCTGAGACGCTCTGCCGCGATAATAGCGGACCACGGCTCCGGACCCCTGGGGCCATATGGAAGTGGCAGTTCCACTATTGCGGGACTTTTAATGCATGATGGCGTTGTTTTGTTCCTCCATGCAACCCACCAAGGGGAATGATATACATGCACGCAGTTTAACAGCACCCACTGTGGAAACTAACGAACTATCTTACCCAGAAGGCAACTTACCAATGAAACTACAAAGACAGGATATTAAAGGCCAAGTTCAATCAGCTGTAAACGACGCGCATGGCCAGTAAGCAAGGGAGTGTTGCCCGAAACCGGTATGGCAATCTGTGTTGGGGGAATGAACACGTTGATTCCTGCTCCCTCAATAAATGAAAGGAGAAACTTCTACTTGTGTGGCGTCTCGCATTGGGTAACTTGGATTTTGGAATTTGCAAGCGGCGTGCCTTGCCGCTGAGACGCTCTGCCGCGATAATAGCGGACCACGGCTCTGGACCCCTGGGGCTATGTGGAAGTGGCAGTTCCACTATTGCCGGACTTTTAATGCATGACGGCGTTGTTTTGTTCCTCCATGCAACCCACCAAGGGGAATGATATACATGCACGCAGTTTAACAGCACCCACTGTGGAAATAACGAACTACCTTACCCAGAGGGCAACTTACCAATGAAACTACAAAGACGGGATATTAAAGGTCAAGTTCATTCAGCTGTAAACGACGCGTATGGCCAGTGAGCAAGGGCGTGTTGCCCGAAACAAGTATGGCAATCTGTGTTGGGGGAATGAACACGTTGACTCCTGCTCCCTCAATAAATGAAAGGAGAAAGTTCTACTTGTGTGGCGTCTCGCATTGGGCAACTTGGATTTTGGAATTTGCAAGCGGCGTGCCTAGCCGCTGAGACGCTGTGCCGCGATAATAGCGGACCATGGCTCCGTACCCCAGGGGCCATGTGGAAGTGGTAGTTCCACTATTGCGGGACTTTTAATGCATGACGGCGTTGTTTTGTTCTTCCATGCAACCCACCAAGGGGAATGATATACATGCACGCAGTTTAACAGCACCCACTGTGGAAATAACGAACTACCTTACCCAGAAGGCAACTTACCAATGAAACTACAAAGACGGGATATTAAAGGTCAAGTTCAATCAGCTGTAAACGACGCGCATGGCCAGTGAGCAAGGGCGTGTTGCCCGAAACCGGTATGGCAATCTGTGTTGGGGGAATGAACACGTTGACTCCTGCTCCCTCAATAAATGAAAGGAGAAACTTCTACTTGTGTGGCGTCTCGCTTTGGGCAACTTGGATTTTGGAATTTGCAAGCGGCGTGCCTAGCCGCTGAGACGCTGTGCCGCGATAATAGCGGACCATGGCTCCGGACCCCTGGGGCCATGTGGAAGTGGTAGTTCCACTATTGCGGGACTTTTAATGCATGACGGCGTTGTTTTGTTCCTCCATGCAACCCACCAATGGGAATGATATACATGCACGCAGTTTAACAGGAACGACTGTGGAAATAACGGACTACCTTACCTAGAAGGCAACTTACCAATGAAACTACAAAGACGGGATATTAAAGGTCAAGTTCAATCAGCTGTAAACGACGCGCATGGCCAGTGAGCAAGGGCGTGTTGCCCGAAACCGGTATGGCAATCTGTGTTGGGGGAATGAACACGTTGACTCCTGCTCCCTCAATAAATGAAAGGAGAAACTTCTACTTGTGTGGCGTCTCGCATTGGGCAACTTGGATTTTGGAATTTGCAAGCGGCGTGCCTAGCAGCTGACACGCGCTGCCGCGATAATAGCGGACCACGGCTACGGACCCCTGGGGCCATGTGGAAGTGGCACTTCCACTATTGCGGGACTCTTAATGCATGACGGCGTTGTTTTGTTCCTCCATGCAACCCACCAAGGGGAATGATATACATGCACGCAGTTTAACAGCACCCACAGTGGAAATAACGAACTACCTTACCCAGAAGGCAACTTACCAATGAAACTACAAAGACGGGATATTAAAGGTCAAGTTCAATCAGCTGTAAATGACGCGCATGGCCAGTGAGCAAGGGCGTGTTGCCCGAAACCGGTATGGCAATCTGTGTTGGGGGAATGAACACGTTGACTCCTGCTCCCTCAATAAATGAAAGGAGAAACTTCTACTTGTGTGGCGTCTCGCATTGGGCAACTTGGATTTTGGAATTTGCAAGCGGCTTGCCTAGCCGCTGAGACGCTCTGCCGCGATAATAGCGGACCACGTCTCCGGACCCCTGGGGCCATGTGGAAGTGGCAGTTCCACTATTGCGGGACTTTTAATGCATGATGGCGTTGTTTTGTTCCTCCATGCAACCCACCAAGGGGAATGATAGACATGCACGCAGTTTAACAGCACCCACTGTGGAAACTAACAAACTACCTTACCCAGAAGGCAACTTACCAATGAAACTACAAAGACGGGATATTAAAGGTCTAGTTCAATCAGCTGTAAACGACGCGTATGGCCAGTGAGCAAGGGCGTGTTGCCCGAAACCGGTATGGCAATCTGTGTTGGGGGAATGAACATGTTGACTCCTGCTCCCTCAATAAATGAAAGGAGAAACTTCTGTGGCGTCTCGCTTTGGGCAACTTGGATTTTGGAATTTGCAAGCGGCGTGCCTAGCCGCTGACACGCTGTGCCGCGATAATAGCGGACCACGTCTCCGGACCCCTGGGGCCATGTGGAAGTGGCAGTTCCACTATTGCGGGACTTTTAATGCATGATGGCATTGTTTTGTTCCTCCATGCAACCCACCAAGGGGAATGATAGACATGCACGCAGTTTAACAGCACCCACTGTGGAAACTAACAAACTACCTTACCCAGAAGGCAACTTACCAATGAAACTACAAAGACGGGATATTAAAGGTCTAGTTCAATCAGCTGTAAACGACGCGTATGGCCAGTGAGCAAGGGCGTGTTGCCCGAAACCGGTATGGCAATCTGTGTTGGGGGAATGAACACGTTGACTCCTGCTCCCTCAATAAATGAAAGGAGAAACTTCTACTTGTGTGGCGTCTCGCTTTGGGCAACTTGGATTTTGGAATTTGCAAGCGGCGTGCCTAGCCGCTGAGACGCTGTGCCGCGATAATAGCGGACCATGGCTCCGGACCCCTGGGGCCATGTGGAAGTGGTAGTTCCACTATTGCGGGACTTTTAATGCATGACGGCGTTGTTTTGTTCCTCCATGCAACCCACCAATGGGAATGATATACATGCACGCAGTTTAACAGGAACGACTGTGGAAATAACGGACTACCTTACCTAGAAGGCAACTTACCAATGAAACTACAAAGACGGGATATTAAAGGTCAAGTTCAATCAGCTGTAAACGACGCGCATGGCCAGTGAGCAAGGGCGTGTTGCCCGAAACCGGTATGGCAATCTGTGTTGGGGGAATGAACACGTTGACTCCTGCTCCCTCAATAAATGAAAGGAGAAACTTCTACTTGTGTGGCGTCTCGCATTGGGCAACTTGGATTTTGGAATTTGCAAGCGGCGTGCCTAGCAGCTGACACGCGCTGCCGCGATAATAGCGGACCACGGCTACGGACCCCTGGGGCCATGTGGAAGTGGCACTTCCACTATTGCGGGACTTTTAATGCATGACGGCGTTGTTTTGTTCCTCCATGCAACCCACCAAGGGGAATGATATACATGCACGCAGTTTAACAGCACCCACAGTGGAAATAACGAACTACCTTACCCAGAAGGCAACTTACCAATGAAACTACAAAGACGGGATATTAAAGGTCAAGTTCAATCAGCTGTAAATGACGCGCATGGCCAGTGAGCAAGGGCGTGTTGCCCGAAACCGGTATGGCAATCTGTGTTGGGGGAATGAACACGTTGACTCCTGCTCCCTCAATAAATGAAAGGAGAAACTTCTACTTGTGTGGCGTCTCGCATTGGGCAACTTGGATTTTGGAATTTGCAAGCGGCTTGCCTAGCCGCTGAGACGCTCTGCCGCGATAATAGCGGACCACGTCTCCGGACCCCTGGGGCCATGTGGAAGTGGCAGTTCCACTATTGCGGGACTTTTAATGCATGATGGCGTTGTTTTGTTCCTCCATGCAACCCACCAAGGGGAATGATAGACATGCACGCAGTTTAACAGCACCCACTGTGGAAACTAACAAACTACCTTACCCAGAAGGCAACTTACCAATGAAACTACAAAGACGGGATATTAAAGGTCTAGTTCAATCAGCTGTAAACGACGCGTATGGCCAGTGAGCAAGGGCGTGTTGCCCGAAACCGGTATGGCAATCTGTGTTGGGGGAATGAACATGTTGACTCCTGCTCCCTCAATAAATGAAAGGAGAAACTTCTGTGGCGTCTCGCTTTGGGCAACTTGGATTTTGGAATTTGCAAGCGGCGTGCCTAGCCGCTGACACGCTGTGCCGCGATAATAGCGGACCACGTCTCCGGACCCCTGGGGCCATGTGGAAGTGGCAGTTCCACTATTGCGGGACTTTTAATGCATGATGGCATTGTTTTGTTCCTCCATGCAACCCACCAAGGGGAATGATAGACATGCACGCAGTTTAACAGCACCCACTGTGGAAACTAACAAACTACCTTACCCAGAAGGCAACTTACCAATGAAACTACAAAGACGGGATATTAAAGGTCTAGTTCAATCAGCTGTAAACGACGCGTATGGCCAGTGAGCAAGGGCGTGTTGCCCGAAACCGGTATGGCAATCTGTGTTGGGGGAATGAACATGTTGACTCCTGCTCCCTCAATAAATGAAAGGAGAAACTTCTACTTGTGTAGCGTCTCGCATTGGGCAACTTGGATTTTGGAATTTGCAAGCGGCGTGCCTAGCCGCTGAGATGTTCTGCCGCGATAATAGTGGACCACGGCTCCGGACCCCTGGGGCCATGTGGAAGTGGCAGTTCCACTATTGGGGGACTTTTAATGCATGACGGCGTTGTTTTGTTCCTCCATGCAACCCACCAAGGAGAATGATATACATGCACGCAGTTTAACAGCACCCACTGTGGAAATAACGAACTACCTTACCCAGAAGGCAACTTACCAATGAAACTACAAAGATGGAATATTAAAGGTCTAGTTCAATCAGCTGTAAACGAAGCGTATGGCCAGTGAGCAAGGGCGTGTTGCCCGAAACCGGTATGGCAATCTGTGTTGGGGGAATGAACACGTTGACTCCTGCTCCCTCAATAAATGAAAGGAGAAACTTCTACTTGTGTAGCGTCTCGCATTGGGCAACTTGGATTTTGGAATTTGCAAGCGGCGTGCCTAGCCGCTGAGATGCTCTGCCGCGATAATAGTGGACCACGGCTCCGGACCCCTGGGGCCATGTGGAAGTGGCAGTTCCACTATTGCGGGACTTTTAATGCATGACGGCGTTGTTTTGTTCCCCCATGCAACCCACCAAGGAGAATGATATACATGCACGCAGTTTAACAGCACCCACTGTGGAAATAACGAACTACCTTACCCAGAAGGCAACTTACCAATGAAACTACAAAGATGGAATATTAAAGGTCAAGTTCAATCAGCTGTAAACGACGCGTATGGCCAGTGAGCAAGGGCGTGTTGCCCGAAACCGGTATGGCAATCTGTGTTGGGGGAATGAACACGTTGACTCCTGCTCCCTCAATAAATGAAAGGAGAAACTTCTACTTGTGTAGCGTCTCGCATTGCGCAACTTGGATTTTGGAATTTGCAAGCGGCGTGCCTAGCCGCTGAGATGCTCTGCCGCGATAATTGCGGACCACGGCTCCGGACCCCTGGGGCCATGTGGAAGTGGCAGTTCCACTATTGCGGGACTTTTAATGCATGACGGCGTTGTTTTGTTCCTCCATGCAACCCACCAAGGGGAATGATATACATGCACGCAGTTTAACAGCACCCACTGTGGAAACAACGAACTACCTTACCCACAAGGCAACTTACCAATGAAACTACAAAGACGGGATATTAAAGGTCAAGTTCAATCAGCTGTAAACGACGCGCATGGCCAGTGAGCAAGGGCGTGTTGCCCGAAACCGGTATGGCAATCTGTGTTGGGGGAATGAACACGTTGACTCCTGCTCCCTCAATGAATGAAAGGAGAAACTTCTACTTGTGTGGCGTCTCGCATTGGGCAACTTGGATTTTGGAATTTGCAAGCGGCGTGCCTAGCCGCTGAGACGCTCTGCCGCGATAATAGCGGACCACGGCTCCGGACCCCTGGGGCCATATGGAAGTGGCAGTTCCACTATTGCGGGACTTTTAATGCATGATGGCGTTGTTTTGTTCCTCCGTGCAACCCACCAAGGGGAATGATATACATGCACGCAGTTTAACAGCACCCACTGTGGAAACTAACGAACTACCTTACCCAGAAGGCAACTTACCAATGAAACTACAAAGATGGAATATTAAAGGTCTAGTTCAATCAGCTGTAAACGAAGCGTATGGCCAGTGAGCAAGGGCGTGTTGCCCGAAACCGGTATGTCAATCTGTGTTGGGGGAATGAACACGTTGACTCCTGCTCCCTCAATAAATGAAAGGAGAAACTTCTACTTGTGTAGCGTCTCGCATTGGGCAACTTGGATTTTGGAATTTGCAAGCGGCGTGCCTAGCCGCTGAGATGCTCTGCCGCGATAATAGTGGACCACGGCTCCGGACCCCTGGGGCCATGTGGAAGTGGCAGTTCCACTATTGCGGGACTTTTAATGCATGACGGCGTTGTTTTGTTCCCCCATGCAACCCACCAAGGAGAATGATATACATGCACGCAGTTTAACAGCACCCACTGTGGAAATAACGAACTACCTTACCCAGAAGGCAACTTACCAATGAAACTACAAAGATGGAATATTAAAGGTCAAGTTCAATCAGCTGTAAACGACGCGTATGGCCAGTGAGCAAGGGCGTGTTGCCCGAAACCGGTATGGCAATCTGTGTTGGGGGAATGAACACGTTGACTCCTGCTCCCTCAATAAATGAAAGGAGAAACTTCTACTTGTGTAGCGTCTCGCATTGCGCAACTTGGATTTTGGAATTTGCAAGCGGCGTGCCTAGCCGCTGAGATGCTCTGCCGCGATAATTGCGGACCACGGCTCCGGACCCCTGGGGCCATGTGGAAGTGGCAGTTCCACTATTGCGGGACTTTTAATGCATGACGGCGTTGTTTTGTTCCTCCATGCAACCCACCAAGGGGAATGATATACATGCACGCAGTTTAACAGCACCCACTGTGGAAACAACGAACTACCTTACCCACAAGGCAACTTACCAATGAAACTACAAAGACGGGATATTAAAGGTCAAGTTCAATCAGCTGTAAACGACGCGCATGGCCAGTGAGCAAGGGCGTGTTGCCCGAAACCGGTATGGCAATCTGTGTTGGGGGAATGAACACGTTGATTCCTGCTCCCTCAATAAATGAAAGGAGAAACTTCTACTTGTGTGGTGTCTCGCATTGGGTAACTTGGATTTTGGAATTTGCAAGCGGCGTGCCTAGCCGCTGAGAAGCTCTGCCGCGATAATAGCGGACCACGGCTCTGGACCCCTGGGGCCATGTGGAAGTGGCAGTTCCACTATTGCCGGACTTTTAATGCATGACGGCGTTGTTTTGTTCCTCCATGCAACCCACCAAGGGGAATTATATACATGCACGCAGTTTAACAGCACCCACTGTGGAAACAACGAACTACCTTACCCACAAGGCAACTTACCAATGAAACTACAAAGACGGGATATTAAAGGTCAAGTTCAATCAGCTGTAAACGACGCGCATGGCCAGTAAGCAAGGGAGTGTTGCCCGAAACCGGTATGGCAATCTGTGTTGGGGGAATGAACACGTTGATTCCTGCTCCCTCAATAAATGAAAGGAGAAACTTCTACTTGTGTGTTGTCTCGCATTGGGTAACTTGGATTTTGGAATTTGCAAGCGGCGTGCCTAGCCGCTGAGAAGCTCTGCCGCGATAATAGCGGACCACGGCTCTGGACCCCTGGGGCCATGTGGAAGTGGCAGTTCCACTATTGCGGGACTTTTAATGCATGACGGCGTTGTTTTGTTCCTCCATGCAACCCACCAAGGGGAATGATATACATGCACGCAGTTTAACAGCACCCACTGTGGAAATAACGAACTACCTTACCCAGAGGGCAACTTACCAATGGAACTACAAAGACAGGATATTAAAGGTCAAGTTCATTCAGCTGTAAACAACGCGTATGGCCAGTGAGCAAGGGCGTGTTGCCCGAAACCGGTATGGCAATCTGTGTTGGGGGAATGAACACGTTGACTCCTGCTCCCTCAATAAATGAAAGGAGAAAGTTCTACTTGTGTGGCGTCTCGCATTGGGCAACTTGGATTTTGGAATTTGCAAGCGGCGTGCCTAGCCACTGAGACGCTGTGCCGCGATAATAGCGGACCATGGCTCCGGACCCCTGGGGCCATGTGGAAGTGGTAGTTCCACTATTGCGGGACTTTTAATGCATGACGGCGTTGTTTTGTTCTTCCAATGCAACCCACCAAGGGGAATGATATACATGCACGCAGTTTAACAGCACCCACTGTGGAAATAACGAACTACCTTACCCAGAAGGCAACTTACCAATGAAACTACAAAGACGGGATATTAAAGGTCAAGTTCAATCAGCTGTAAACGACGCGCATGGCCAGTGAGCAAGGGCGTGTTGCCCGAAACCGGTATGGCAATCTGTGTTGGGGGAATGAACACGTTGACTCCTGCTCCCTCAATAAATGAAAGGAGAAACTTCTACTTGTGTGGCGTCTCGCTTTGGGCAACTTGGATTTTGGAATTTGCAAGCGGCGTGCCTAGCCGCTGAGACGCTGTGCCGCGATAATAGCGGACCATGGCTACGGACCCCTGGGGCCATGTGGAAGTGGTAGTTCCACTATTGCGGGACTTTTAATGCATGACGGCGTTGTTTTGTTCCTCCATGCAACCCACCAATGGGAATGATATACATGCACGCAGTTTAACAGCAACGACTGTGGAAATAACGGACTACCTTACCTAGAAGGCAACTTACCAATGAAACTACAAAGACGGGACATTAAAGGTCAAGTTCAATCAGCTGTAAACGACACGCATGGCCAGTGAGCAAGGGCGTTGTGCCCGAAACCGGTATGGCAATCTGTGTTGGGGGAATGAACACGTTGACTCCTGCTCCCTCAATAAATGAAAGGAGAAACTTCTACTTGTGTGGCGTCTCGCATTGGGCAACTTGGATTTTGGAATTTGCAAGCGGCGTGCCTAGCCGCTGACACGCTCTGCCGCGATAATAGCGGACCACAGCTCCGGACCCCTGGGGCCATGTGGAAGTGGCACTTCCACTATTGCGGGACTTTTAATGCATGACAGCGTTGTTTTGTTCCTCCATGCAACCCACCAAGGGGAATGATATACATGCACGCAGTTTAACAGCACCCACTGTGGAAATAACAAACTACCTTACCCAGAAGGCAACTTACCAATGAAACTACAAAGACGGGATATTAAAGGTCAAGTTCAATCAGCTGTAAACGACGCGCATGGCCAGTGAGCAAGGGCGTGTTGCCCGAAACCGGTATGGCAATCTGTGTTGGGGGAATGAACACGTTGACTCCTGCTCCCTCAATAAATGAAAGGAGAAACTTCGACTTGTGTGGCGTCTCGCATTGGGCAACTTGGATTTTGGAATTTGCAAGCGGCGTGCCTAGCAGCTGACACGCGCTGCCGCGATAATAGCGGACCACGGCTACGGACCCCTGGGGCCATGTGGAAGTGGCACTTCCACTATTGCGGGACTTTTAATGCATGACGGCGTTGTTTTGTTCCTCCATGCAACCCACCAAGGGGAATGATATACATGCGCGCAGTTTAACAGCACCCACTGTGGAAATAACGAACTACCTTACCCAGAAGGCAACTTACCAATGAAACTACAAAGACGGGATATTAAAGGTCAAGTTCAATCAGCTGTAAACGACGCGCATGGCCAGTGAGCAAGGGCGTGTTGCCCGAAACCGGTATGGCAATCTGTGTTGGGGGAATGAACACGTTGACTCCTGCTCCCTCAATAAATGAAAGGAGAAACTTCTACTTGTGTGGCGTCTCGCATTGGGCAACTTGGATTTTGGAATTTGCAAGCGGCGTGCCTAGCCGTTGAGACGCTCTGCCGCGATAATAGCGGACCACGTCTCCGGACCCCTGGGGCCATGTGGAAGTGGCAGTTCCACTATTGCGGGACTTTTAATGCATGATGGCATTGTTTTGTTCCTCCATGCAACCCACCAAGGGGAATGATAGACATGCACGCAGTTTAACAGCACCCACTGTGGAAACTAACAAACTACCTTACCCAGAAGGCAACTTACCAATGAAACTACAAAGACGGGATATTAAAGGTCTAGTTCAATCAGCTGTAAACGACGCGTATGGCCAGTGAGCAAGGGCGTGTTGCCCGAAACCGGTATGGCAATCTGTGTTGGGGGAATGAACACGTTGACTCCTGCTCCCTCAATAAATGAAAGGAGAAAGTTCTACTTGTGTGGCGTCTCGCATTGGGCAACTTGGATTTTGGAATTTGCAAGCGGCGTGCCTAGCCACTGAGACGCTGTGCCGCGATAATAGCGGACCATGGCTCCGGACCCCTGGGGCCATGTGGAAGTGGTAGTTCCACTATTGCGGGACTTTTAATGCATGACGGCGTTGTTTTGTTCTTCCAATGCAACCCACCAAGGGGAATGATATACATGCACGCAGTTTAACAGCACCCACTGTGGAAATAACGAACTACCTTACCCAGAAGGCAACTTACCAATGAAACTACAAAGACGGGATATTAAAGGTCAAGTTCAATCAGCTGTAAACGACGCGCATGGCCAGTGAGCAAGGGCGTGTTGCCCGAAACCGGTATGGCAATCTGTGTTGGGGGAATGAACACGTTGACTCCTGCTCCCTCAATAAATGAAAGGAGAAACTTCTACTTGTGTGGCGTCTCGCTTTGGGCAACTTGGATTTTGGAATTTGCAAGCGGCGTGCCTAGCCACTGAGACGCTGTGCCGCGATAATAGCGGACCATGGCTCCGGACCCCTGGGGCCATGTGGAAGTGGTAGTTCCACTATTGCGGGACTTTTAATGCATGACGGCGTTGTTTTGTTCCTCCATGCAACCCACCAATGGGAATGATATACATGCACGCAGTTTAACAGCAACGACTGTGGAAATAACGGACTACCTTACCTAGAAGGCAACTTACCAATGAAACTACAAAGACGGGACATTAAAGGTCAAGTTCAATCAGCTGTAAACGACGCGCATGGCCAGTGAGCAAGGGCGTTGTGCCCGAAACCGGTATGGCAATCTGTGTTGGGGGAATGAACACGTTGACTCCTGCTCCCTCAATAAATGAAAGGAGAAACTTCTACTTGTGTGGCGTCTCGCATTGGGCAACTTGGATTTTGGAATTTGCAAGCGGCGTGCCTAGCCGCTGACACGCTCTGCCGCGATAATAGCGGACCACGGCTCCGGACCCCTGGGGCCATGTGGAAGTGGCACTTCCACTATTGCGGGACTTTTAATGCATGACAGCGTTGTTTTGTTCCTCCATGCAACCCACCAAGGGGAATGATATACATGCACGCAGTTTAACAGCACCCACTGTGGAAATAACAAACTACCTTACCCAGAAGGCAACTTACCAATGAAACTACAAAGACGGGATATTAAAGGTCAAGTTCAATCAGCTGTAAACGACGCGCATGGCCAGTGAGCAAGGGCGTGTTGCCCGAAACCGGTATGGCAATCTGTGTTGGGGGAATGAACACGTTGACTCCTGCTCCCTCAATAAATGAAAGGAGAAACTTCGACTTGTGTGGCGACTCGCATTGGGCAACTTGGATTTTGGAATTTGCAAGCGGCGTGCCTAGCAGCTGACACGCGCTGCCGCGATAATAGCGGACCACGGCTACGGACCCCTGGGGCCATGTGGAAGTGGCACTTCCACTATTGCGGGACTTTTAATGCATGACGGCGTTGTTTTGTTCCTCCATGCAACCCACCAAGGGGAATGATATACATGCGCGCAGTTTAACAGCACCCACTGTGGAAATAACGAACTACCTTACCCAGAAGGCAACTTACCAATGAAACTACAAAGACGGGATATTAAAGGTCAAGTTCAATCAGCTGTAAACGACGCGCATGGCCAGTGAGCAAGGGCGTGTTGCCCGAAACCGGTATGGCAATCTGTGTTGGGGGAATGAACACGTTGACTCCTGCTCCCTCAATAAATGAAAGGAGAAACTTCTACTTGTGTGGCGTCTCGCATTGGGCAACTTGGATTTTGGAATTTGCAAGCGGCGTGCCTAGCCGTTGAGACGCTCTGCCGCGATAATAGCGGACCACGTCTCCGGACCCCTGGGGCCATGTGGAAGTGGCAGTTCCACTATTGCGGGACTTTTAATGCATGATGGCATTGTTTTGTTCCTCCATGCAACCCACCAAGGGGAATGATAGACATGCACGCAGTTTAACAGCACCCACTGTGGAAACTAACAAACTACCTTACCCAGAAGGCAACTTACCAATGAAACTACAAAGACGGGATATTAAAGGTCTAGTTCAATCAGCTGTAAACGACGCGTATGGCCAGTGAGCAAGGGCGTGTTGCCCGAAACCGGTATGGCAATCTGTGTTGGGGGAATGAACATGTTGACTCCTGCTCCCTCAATAAATGAAAGGAGAAACTTCTACTTGTGTAGCGTCTCGCATTGGGCAACTTGGATTTTGGAATTTGCAAGCGGCGTGCCTAGCCGCTGAGATGTTCTGCCGCGATAATAGTGGACCACGGCTCCAGACCCCTGGGGCCATGTGGAAGTGGCAGTTCCACTATTGGGGGACTTTTAATGCATGACGGTGTTGTTTTGTTCCTCCATGCAACCCACCAAGGAGAATGATATACATGCACGCAGTTTAACAGCACCCACTGTGGAAATAACGAACTACCTTACCCAGAAGGCAACTTACCAATGAAACTACAAAGATGGAATATTAAAGGTCTAGTTCAATCAGCTGTAAACGAAGCGTATGGCCAGTGAGCAAGGGCGTGTTGCCCGAAACCGGTATGGCAACCTGTGTTGGGGGAATGAACACGTTGACTCCTGCTCCCTCAATAAATGAAAGGAGAAACTTCTACTTGTGTAGCGTCTCGCATTGGGCAACTTGGATTTTGGAATTTGCAAGCGGCGTGCCTAGCCGCTGAGATGCTCTGCCGCGATAATAGTGGACCACGGCTCCGGACCCCTGGGGCCATGTGGAAGTGGCAGTTCCACTATTGCGGGACTTTTAATGCAGGACGGCGTTGTTTTGTTCCTCCATGCAACCCACCAACTGGAATGATATACATGCACGCAGTTTAACAGCACCCACTGTGGAAATAACGAACTACCTTACCCAGAAGGCAACTTACCAATGAAACTACAAAGATGGAATATTAAAGGTCAAGTTCAATCAGCTGTAAACGACGCGTATGGCCAGTGAGCAAGGGCGTGTTGCCCGAAACCGGTATGGCAATCTGTGTTGGGGGAATGAACACGTTGACTCCTGCTCCCTCAATAAATGAAAGGAGAAACTTCTACTTGTGTAGCGTCTCGCATTGCGCAACTTGGATTTTGGAATTTGCAAGCGGCGTGCCTAGCCGCTGAGATGCTCTGCCGCGATAATTGCGGACCACGGCTCCGGACCCCTGGGGCCATGTGGAAGTGGCAGTTCCACTATTGCGGGACTTTTAATGCATGACGGCGTTGTTTTGTTCCTCCATGCAACCCACCAAGGGGAATGATATACATGCACGCAGTTTAACAGCACCCACTGTGGAAACAACGAACTACCTTACCCACAAGGCAACTTACCAATGAAACTACAAAGACGGGATATTAAAGGTCAAGTTCAATCAGCTGTAAACGACGCGCATGGCCAGTGAGCAAGGGCGTGTTGCCCGAAACCGGTATGGCAATCTGTGTTGGGGGAATGAACACGTTGACTCCTGCTCCCTCAATGAATGAAAGGAGAAACTTCTACTTGTGTGGCGTCTCGCATTGGGCAACTTGGATTTTGGAATTTGCAAGCGGCGTGCCTAGCCGCTGAGACGCTCTGCCGCGATAATAGCGGACCACGGCTCCGGACCCCTGGGGCCATATGGAAGTGGCAGTTCCACTATTGCGGGACTTTTAATGCATGATGGCGTTGTTTTGTTCCTCCATGCAACCCACCAAGGGGAATGATATACATGCACGCAGTTTAACAGCACCCACTGTGGAAACTAACGAACTACCTTACCCAGAAGGCAACTTACCAATGAAACTACAAAGACGGGATATTAAAGGTCTAGTTCAATCAGCTGTAAACGACGCGTATGGCCAGTGAGCAAGGGCGTGTTGCCCGAAACCGGTATGGCAATCTGTGTTGGGGGAATGAACACGTTGACTCCTGCTCCCTCAATAAATGAAAGGAGAAACTTCTACTTGTGTAGCGTCTCGCATTGGGCAACTTGGATTTTGGAATTTGCAAGCGGCGTGCCTAGCCGCTGAGATGCTCTGCCGCGATAATAGTGGACCACGGCTCCGGACCCCTGGGGCCATGTGGAAGTGGCAGTTCCACTATTACGGGACTTTTAAGGCATGACGGCGTTGTTTTGTTCCTCCATGCAACCCACCAAGGGGAATTATATACATGCACGCAGTTTAACAGCACCCACTGTGGAAACAACGAACTACCTTACCCACAAGGCAACTTACCAATGAAACTACAAAGACGGGATATTAAAGGTCAAGTTCAATCAGCTGTAAACGACGCGCATGGCCAGTAAGCAAGGGAGTGTTGCCCGAAACCGGTATGGCAATCTGTGTTGGGGGAATGAACACGTTGATTCCTGCTCCCTCAATAAATGAAAGGAGAAACTTCTACTTGTGTGGTGTCTCGCATTGGGTAACTTGGATTTTGGAATTTGCAAGCGGCGTGCCTAGCCGCTGAGACGCTCTGCCGCGATAATAGCGGACCACGGCTCTGGACCCCTGGGGCCATGTGGAAGTGGCAGTTCCACTATTGCCAGACTTTTAATGCATGACGGCGTTGTTTTGTTCCTCCATGCAACCCACCAAGGGGAATGATATACATGCACGCAGTTTAACAGCACCCACTGTGGAAATAACGAACTACCTTACCCAGAAGGCAACTTACCAATGAAACTACAAAGACGGGATATTAAAGGTCAAGTTCATTCAGCTGTAAACGACGCGTATGGCCAGTGAGCAAGGGCGTGTTGCCCGAAACCGGTATGGCAATCTGTGTTGGGGGAATGAACACGTTGACTCCTGCTCCCTCAATAAATGAAAGGAGAAAGTTCTACTTGTGTGGCGTCTCGCATTGGGCAACTTGGATTTTGGAATTTGCAAGCGGCGTGCCTAGCCGCTGAGACGCTGTGCCGCGATAATAGCGGACCATGGCTCCGGACCCCTGGGGCCATGTGGAAGTGGTAGTTCCACTATTGCGGGACTTTTAATGCATGACGGCGTTGTTTTGTTCTTCCATGCAACCCACCAAGGGGAATGATATACATGCACGCAGTTTAACAGCACCCACTGTGGAAATAACGAACTACCTTACCCAGAAGGCAACTTACCAATGAAACTACAAAGACGGGATATTAAAGGTCAAGTTCAATCAGCTGTAAACGACGCGCATGGCCAGTGAGCAAGGGCGTGTTGCCCGAAACCGGTATGGCAATCTGTGTTGGGGGAATGAACACGTTGACTCCTGCTCCCTCAATAAATGAAAGGAGAAACTTCTACGTGTGTGGCGTCTCGCTTTGGGCAACTTGGATTTTGGAATTTGCAAGCGGCGTCCCTAGCCGCTGAGACACTGTGCCGCGATAATAGCGGACCATGGCTCCGGACCCCTGGGGCCATGTGGAAGTGGTAGTTCCACTATTGCGGGACTTTTAATGCATGACGGCGTTGTTTTGTTCCTCCATGCAACCCACCAATGGGAATGATATACATGCACGCAGTTTAACAGCAACGACTGTGGAAATAACGGACTACCTTACCTAGAAGGCAACTTACCAATGAAACTACAAAGACGGGATATTAAAGGTCAAGTTCAATCAGCTGTAAACGACGCGCATGGCCAGTGAGCAAGGGCGTGTTGCCCGAAACCGGTATGGCAATCTGTGTTGGGGGAATGAACACGTTGACTCCTGCTCCCTCAATAAATGAAAGGAGAAACTTCTACTTGTGTGGCGTCTCGCATTGGGCAACTTGGATTTTGGAATTTGCAAGCGGCGTGCCTAGCCGCTGACACGCTCTGCCGCGATAATAGCGGACCACGGCTCCGGACCCCTGGGGCCATGTGGAAGTGGCACTTCCACTATTGCGGGACTTTTAATGCATGACAGCGTTGTTTTGTTCCTCCATGCAACCCACCAAGGGGAATGATATACATGCACGCAGTTTAACAGCACCCACTGTGGAAATAACAAACTACCTTACCCAGAAGGCAACTTACCAATGAAACTACAAAGACGGGATATTAAAGGTCAAGTTCAATCAGCTGTAAACGACGCGCATGGCCAGTGAGCAAGGGCGTGTTGCCCGAAACCGGTATGGCAATCTGTGTTGGGGGAATGAACACGTTGACTCCTGCTCCCTCAATAAATGAAAGGAGAAACTTCTACTTGTGTGGCGTCTCGCATTGGGCAACTTGGATTTTGGAATTTGCAAGCGGCTTGCCTAGCCGCTGAGACGCTCTGCCGCGATAATAGCGGACCACGTCTCCAGACCCCTGGGGCCATATGGAAGTGGCAGTTCCACTATTGCGGGACTTTTAATGCATGATGGCGTTGTTTTGTTCCTCCATGCAACCCACCAAGGGGAATGATATACATGCACGCAGTTTAACAGCACCCACTGTGGAAACTAACGAACTACCTTACCCAGAAGGCAACTTACCAATGAAACTACAAAGACGGGATATTAAAGGTCAATTCAATCAGCTGTAAACGACGCGTATGGCCAGTGAGCAAGGGTGTGTTGCCCGAAACCGGTATGGCAATCTGTGTTGGGGGAATGAACACGTTGACTCCTGCTCCCTCAATAAATGAAAGGAGAAACTTCTACTTGTGTACCGTCTCGCATTGGGCAACTTGGATTTTGGAATTTGCAAGCGGCGTGCCTAGCCGCTGAGATGCTCTGCCGCGATAATAGTGGACCACGGCTCCGGACCCCTGGGGCCATGTGGAAGTGGCAGTTCCACTATTGCGGGACTTTTAAGGCATGACGGCGTTGTTTTGTTCCTCCATGCAACCCACCAAGGGGAATTATATACATGCACGCAGTTTAACAGCACCCACTGTGGAAATAACGAACTACCTTACCCACAAGGCAACTTACCAATGAAACTACAAAGACGGGATATTAAAGGTCAAGTTCAATCAGCTGTAAACGACGCGCATGGCCAGTAAGCAAGGGAGTGTTGCCCGAAACCGGTATGGCAATCTGTGTTGGGGGAATGAACACGTTGATTCCTGCTCCCTCAATAAATGAAAGGAGAAACTTCTACTTGTGTGGCGTCTCGCATTGGGTAACTTGGATTTTGGAATTTGCAAGCGGCGTGCCTTGCCGCTGAGACGCTCTGCCGCGATAATAGCGGACCACGGCTCTGGACCCCTGGGGCCATGTGGAAGTGGCAGTTCCACTATTGCCGGACTTTTAATGCATGACGGCGTTGTTTTGTTCCTCCATGCAACCCACCAAGGGGAATGATATACATGCACGCAGTTTAACAGCACCCACTGTGGAAATAACGAACTACCTTACCCAGAGGGCAACTTACCAATGAAACTACAAAGACGGGATATTAAAGGTCAAGTTCATTCAGCTGTAAACGACGCGTATGGCCAGTGAGCAAGGGCGTGTTGCCCGAAACCGGTATGGCAATCTGTGTTGGGGGAATGAACACGTTGACTCCTGCTCCCTCAATAAATGAAAGGAGAAAGTTCTACTTGTGTGGCGTCTCGCATTGGTCAACTTGGATTTTGGAATTTGCAAGCGGCGTGCCTAGCCGCTGAGACGCTGTGCCGCGATAATAGCGGACCATGGCTCCGGACCCCAGGGGCCATGTGGAAGTGGTAGTTCCACTATTGCGGGACTTTTAATGCATGACGGCGTTGTTTTGTTCTTCCATGCAACCCACCAAGGGGAATCATATACATGCACGCAGTTTACCAGCACCCACTGTGGAAATAACGAACTACCTTACCCAGAAGGCAACTTACCAATGAAACTACAAAGACGGGATATTAAAGGTCAAGTTCAATCAGCTGTAAACGACGCGCATGGCCAGTGAGCAAGGGCGTGTTGCCCGAAACCGGTATGGCAATCTGTGTTGGGGGAATGAACACGTTGACTCCTGCTCCCTCAATAAATGAAAGGAGAAACTTCTACTTGTGTGGCGTCTCGCTTTGGGCAACTTGAATTTTGGAATTTGCAAGCGGCGTGCCTAGCCGCTGAGACGCTGTGCCGCGATAATAGCGGACCATGGCTCCGGACCCCTGGGGCCATGTGGAAGTGGTAGTTCCACTATTGCGGGACTTTTAATGCATGACGCGTTGTTTTG
Organism: Triturus cristatus; assembly: GCF_964204655.1. Lineage (NCBI taxonomy): Eukaryota > Metazoa > Chordata > Amphibia > Caudata > Salamandridae > Triturus > Triturus cristatus. The sequence continues at coordinate 197,409,868 of NC_140579.1, forward strand.
TTCTTCCATGCAACCCACCAAGGGGAATGATATACATGCACGCAGTTTAACAGCACCCACTGTGGAAATAACGAACTACCTTACCCAGAAGGCAACTTACCAATGAAACTACAAAGACGGGATATTAAAGGTCAAGTTCAATCAGCTGTAAACGACGCGCATGGCCAGTGAGCAAGGGCGTGTTGCCCGAAACCGGTATGGCAATCTGTGTTGGGGGAATGAACACGTTGACTCCTGCTCCCTCAATAAATGAAAGGAGAAACTTCTACTTGTGTGGCGTCTCGCATTGGGCAACTTGGATTTTGGAATTTGCAAGCGGCGTGCCTAGCAGCTGACACGCGCTGCCGCGATAATAGCGGACCACGGCTACGGACCCCTGGGGCCATGTGGAAGTGGCACTTCCACTATTGCGGGACTTTTAATGCATGACGCCGTTGTTTTGTTCCTCCATGCAACCCACCGAGGGGAATGATATACATGCACGCAGTTTAACAGCACCCACTGTGGAAATAACGAACTACCTTACCCAGAAGGCAACTTACCAATGAAACTACAAAGACGGGATATTAAAGGTCAAGTTCAATCAGCTGTAAACGACGCGCATGGCCAGTGAGCAAGGGCGTGTTGCCCGAAACCGGTATGGCAATCTGTGTTGGGGGAATGAACACGTTGACTCCTGCTCCCTCAATAAATGAAAGAAGAAACTTCTACTTGTGTGGCGTCTCGCATTGGGCAACTTGGATTTTGGAATTTGCAAGCGGCGTGCCTAGCCGTTGAGACGCTCTGCCGCGATAATAGCGGACCACGTCTCCGGACCCCTGGGGCCATGTGGAAGTGGCAGTTCCACTATTGCGGGACTTTTAATGCATGATGGCGTTGTTTTGTTCCTCCATGCAACCCACCAAGGGGAATGATAGACATGCACGCAGTTTAACAGCACCCACTGTGGAAACTAACAAACTACCTTACCCAGAAGGCAACTTACCAATGAAACTACAAAGACGGGATATTAAAGGTCTAGTTCAATCAGCTGTAAACGACGCGTATGGCCAGTGAGCAAGGGCGTGTTGCCCGAAACCGGTATGGCAATCTGTGTTGGGGGAATGAACATGTTGACTCCTGCTCCCTCAATAAATGAAAGGAGAAACTTCTACTTGTGTAGCGTCTCGCATTGGGCAACTTGGATTTTGGAATTTGCAAGCGGCGTGCCTAGCCGCTGAGATGTTCTGCCGCGATAATAGTGGACCACGGCTCCGGACCCCTGGGGCCATGTTGAAGTGGCAGTTCCACTATTGGGGGACTTTTAATGCATGACGGCGTTGTTTTGTTCCTCCATGCAACCCACCAAGGAGAATGATATACATGCACGCAGTTTAACAGCACCCACTGTGGAAATAACGAACTACCTTACCCAGAAGGCAACTTACCAATGAAACTACAAAGATGGAATATTAAAGGTCTAGTTCAATCAGCTGTAAACGAAGCGTATGGCCAGTGAGCAAGGGCGTGTTGCCCGAAACCGGTATGGCAATCTGTTTTGGGGGAATGAACACGTTGACTCCTGCTCCCTCAATAAATGAAAGGAGAAACTTCTACTTGTGTAGCGTCTCGCATTGGGCAACTTGGATTTTGGAATTTGCAAGCGGCGTGCCTAGCCGCTGAGATGCTCTGCCGCGATAATAGTGGACCACGGCTCCGGACCCCTGGGGCCATGTGGAAGTGGCAGTTCCACTATTGCGGGACTTTTAATGCATGACGGCGTTGTTTTGTTCCTCCATGCAAACCACCAAGGAGAATGATATACATGCACGCAGTTTAACAGCACCCACTGTGGAAATAACGAACTACCTTACCCAGAAGGCAACTTACCAATGAAACTACAAAGATGGAATATTAAAGGTCAAGTTCAATCAGCTGTAAACGACGCGTATGGCCAGTGAGCAAGGGCGTGTTGCCCGAAACCGGTATGGCAATCTGTGTTGGGGGAATGAACACGTTGACTCCTGCTCCCTCAATAAATGAAAGGAGAAACTTCTACTTGTGTAGCGTCTCGCATTGCGCAACTTGGATTTTGGAATTTGCAAGCGGCATGCCTAGCCGCTGAGATGCTCTGCCACGATAATTGCAGACCACGGCTCCGGACCCCTGGGGCCATGTGGAAGTGGCAGTTCCACTATTGCGGGACTTTTAATGCATGACGGCGTTGTTTTGTTCCTCCATGCAACCCACCAAGGGGAATGATATACATGCACGCAGTTTAACAGCACCCACTGTGGAAACAACGAACTACCTTACCCACAAGGCAACTTACCAATGAAACTACAAAGACGGGATATTAAAGGTCAAGTTCAATCAGCTGTAAACGACGCGCATGGCCAGTGAGCAAGGGCGTGTTGCCCGAAACCGGTATGGCAATCTGTGTTGGGGGAATGAACACGTTGACTCCTGCTCCCTCAATGAATGAAAGGAGAAACTTCTACTTGTGTGGCGTCTCGCATTGGGCAACTTGGATTTTGGAATTTGCAAGCGGCGTGCCTAGCCGCTGAGACGCTCTGCCGCGATAATAGCGGACCACGGCTCCGGACCCCTGGGGCCATATGGAAGTGGCAGTTCCACTATTGCGGGACTTTTAATGCATGATGGCGTTGTTTTGTTCCTCCATGCAACCCACCAAGGGGAATGATATACATGCACGCAGTTTAACAGCACCCACTGTGGAAACTAACGAACTATCTTACCCAGAAGGCAACTTACCAATGAAACTACAAAGACGGGATATTAAAGGTCAAGTTCAATCAGCTGTAAACGACGCGTATGGCCAGTGAGCAAGGGCGTGTTGCCCGAAACCGGTATGGCAATCTGTGTTGGGGGAATGAACAATTTGACTCCTGCTCCCTCAATAAATGAAAGGAGAAACTTCTACTTGTGTAGCGTCTCGCATTGGGCAACTTGGATTTTGGAATTTGCAAGCGGCGTGCCTAGCCGCTGAGATGCTCTGCCGCGATAATAGTGGACCACGGCTCCGGACCCCTGGGGCCATGTGGAAGTGGCACTTCCACTATTGCGGGACTTTTAAGGCATGACGGCGTTGTTTTGTTCCTCCATGCAACCCACCAAGGGGAATTATATACATGCACGCAGTTTAACAGCACCCACTGTGGAAATAACGAACTACCTTACCCACAAGGCAACTTACCAATGAAACTACAAAGACGGGATATTAAAGGTCAAGTTCAATCAGCTGTAAACGACGCGCATGGCCAGTAAGCAAGGGAGTGTTGCCCGAAACCGGTATGGCAATCTGTGTTGGGGGAATGAACACGTTGATTCCTGCTCCCTCAATAAATGAAAGGAGAAACTTCTACTTGTGTGGCGTCTCGCATTGGGTAACTTGGATTTTGGAATTTGCAAGCGGCGTGCCTTGCCGCTGAGACGCTCTGCCGCGATAATAGCGGACCACGGCTCTGGACCCCTGGGGCCATGTGGAAGTGGCAGTTCCACTATTGCCGGACTTTTAATGCATGACGGCGTTGTTTTGTTCCTCCATGCAACCCACCAAGGGGAATGATATACATGCACGCAGTTTAACAGCACCCACTGTGGAAATAACGAACTACCTTACCCAGAGGGCAACTTACCAATGAAACTACAAAGACGGGATATTAAAGGTCAAGTTCATTCAGCTGTAAACGACGCGTATGGCCAGTGAGCAAGGGCGTGTTGCCCGAAACAAGTATGGCAATCTGTGTTGGGGGAATGAACACGTTGACTCCTGCTCCCTCAATAAATGAAAGGAGAAAGTTCTACTTGTGTGGCGTCTCGCATTGGGCAACTTGGATTTTGGAATTTGCAAGCGGCGTGCCTAGCCGCTGAGACGCTGTGCCGCGATAATAGCGGACCATGGCTCCGTACCCCAGGGGCCATGTGGAAGTGGTAGTTCCACTATTGCGGGACTTTTAATGCATGACGGCGTTGTTTTGTTCTTCCATGCAACCCACCAAGGGGAATGATATACATGCACGCAGTTTAACAGCACCCACTGTGGAAATAACGAACTACCTTACCCAGAAGGCAACTTACCAATGAAACTACAAAGACGGGATATTAAAGGTCAAGTTCAATCAGCTGTAAACGACGCGCATGGCCAGTGAGCAAGGGCGTGTTGCCCGAAACCGGTATGGCAATCTGTGTTGGGGGAATGAACACGTTGACTCCTGCTCCCTCAATAAATGAAAGGAGAAACTTCTACTTGTGTGGCGTCTCGCTTTGGGCAACTTGGATTTTGGAATTTGCAAGCGGCGTGCCTAGCTGCTGAGACGCTGTGCCGCGATAATAGCGGACCATGGCTCCGGACCCCTGGGGCCATGTGGAAGTGGTAGTTCCACTATTGCGGGACTTTTAATGCATGACGGCGTTGTTTTGTTCCTCCATGCAACCCACCAATGGGAATGATATACATGCACGCAGTTTAACAGGAACGACTGTGGAAATAACGGACTACCTTACCTAGAAGGCAACTTACCAATGAAACTACAAAGACGGGATATTAAAGGTCAAGTTCAATCAGCTGTAAACGACGCGCATGGCCAGTGAGCAAGGGCGTGTTGCCCGAAACCGGTATGGCAATCTGTGTTGGGGGAATGAACACGTTGACTCCTGCTCCCTCAATAAATGAAAGGAGAAACTTCTACTTGTGTGGCGTCTCGCATTGGGCAACTTGGATTTTGGAATTTGCAAGCGGCGTGCCTAGCAGCTGACACGCGCTGCCGCGATAATAGCGGACCACGGCTACGGACCCCTGGGGCCATGTGGAAGTGGCACTTCCACTATTGCGGGACTTTTAATGCATGACGGCGTTGTTTTGTTCCTCCATGCAACTCACCAAGGGGAATGATATACATGCACGCAGTTTAACAGCACCCACTGTGGAAATAACGAACTACCTTACCCAGAAGGCAACTTACCAATGAAACTACAAAGACGGGATATTAAAGGTCAAGTTCAATCAGCTGTAAATGACGCGCATGGCCAGTGAGCAAGGGCGTGTTGCCCGAAACCGGTATGGCAATCTGTGTTGGGGGAATGAACACGTTGACTCCTGCTCCCTCAATAAATGAAAGGAGAAACTTCTACTTGTGTGGCGTCTCGCATTGGGCAACTTGGATTTTGGAATTTGCAAGCGGCTTGCCTAGCCGTTGAGACGCTCTGCCGCGATAATAGCGGACCACGTCTCCGGACCCCTGGGGCCATGTGGAAGTGGCAGTTCCACTATTGCGGGACTTTTAATGCATGATGGCGTTGTTTTGTTCCTCCATGCAACCCACCAAGGGGAATGATAGACATGCACGCAGTTTAACAGCACCCACTGTGGAAACTAACAAACTACCTTACCCAGAAGGCAACTTACCAATGAAACTACAAAGACGGGATATTAAAGGTCTAGTTCAATCAGCTGTAAACGACGCGTATGGCCAGTGAGCAAGGGCGTGTTGCCCGAAACCGGTATGGCAATCTGTGTTGGGGGAATGAACATGTTGACTCCTGCTCCCTCAATAAATGAAAGGAGAAACTTCTACTTGTGTAGCGTCTCGCATTGGGCAACTTGGATTTTGGAATTTGCAAGCGGCGTGCCTAGCCGCTGAGATGTTCTGCCGCGATAATAGTGGACCACGGCTCCGGACCCCTGGGGCCATGTGGAAGTGGCAGTTCCACTATTGGGGGACTTTTAATGCATGACGGCGTTGTTTTGTTCCTCCATGCAACCCACCAAGGAGAATGATATACATGCACGCAGTTTAACAGCACCCACTGTGGAAATAACGAACTACCTTACCCAGAAGGCAACTTACCAATGAAACTACAAAGATGGAATATTAAAGGTCTAGTTCAATCAGCTGTAAACGAAGCGTATGGCCAGTGAGCAAGGGCGTGTTGCCCGAAACCGGTATGGCAATCTGTGTTGGGGGAATGAACACGTTGACTCCTGCTCCCTCAATAAATGAAAGGAGAAACTTCTACTTGTGTAGCGTCTCGCATTGGGCAACTTGGATTTTGGAATTTGCAAGCGGCGTGCCTAGCCGCTGAGATGCTCTGCCGCGATAATAGTGGACCACGGCTCCGGACCCCTGGGGCCATGTGGAAGTGGCAGTTCCACTATTGCGGGACTTTTAATGCATGACGGCGTTGTTTTGTTCCCCCATGCAACCCACCAAGGAGAATGATATACATGCACGCAGTTTAACAGCACCCACTGTGGAAATAACGAACTACCTTACCCAGAAGGCAACTTACCAATGAAACTACAAAGATGGAATATTAAAGGTCAAGTTCAATCAGCTGTAAACGACGCGTATGGCCAGTGAGCAAGGGCGTGTTGCCCGAAACCGGTATGGCAATCTGTGTTGGGGGAATGAACACGTTGACTCCTGCTCCCTCAATAAATGAAAGGAGAAACTTCTACTTGTGTAGCGTCTCGCATTGCGCAACTTGGATTTTGGAATTTGCAAGCGGCGTGCCTAGCCGCTGAGATGCTCTGCCGCGATAATTGCGGACCACGGCTCCGGACCCCTGGGGCCATGTGGAAGTGGCAATTCCACTATTGCGGGACTTTTAATGCATGACGGCGTTGTTTTGTTCCTCCATGCAACCCACCAAGGGGAATGATATACATGCACGCAGTTTAACAGCACCCACTGTGGAAACAACGAACTACCTTACCCACAAGGCAACTTACCAATGAAACTACAAAGACGGGATATTAAAGGTCAAGTTCAATCAGCTGTAAACGACGCGCATGGCCAGTGAGCAAGGGCGTGTTGCCCGAAACCGGTATGGCAATCTGTGTTGGGGGAATGAGCACGTTGACTCCTGCTCCCTCAATGAATGAAAGGAGAAACTTCTACTTGTGTGGCGTCTCGCATTGGGCAACTTGGATTTTGGAATTTGCAAGCGGCGTGCCTAGCCGCTGAGACGCTCTGCCGCGATAATAGCGGACCACGGCTCCGGACCCCTGGGGCCATATGGAAGTGGCAGTTCCACTATTGCGGGACTTTTAATGCATGATGGCGTTGTTTTGTTCCTCCATGCAACCCACCAAGGGGAATGATATACATGCACGCAGTTTAACAGCACCCACTGTGGAAACTAACGAACTACCTTACCCAGAAGGCAACTTACCAATGAAACTACAAAGACGGGATATTAAAGGTCAAGTTCAATCAGCTGTAAACGACGCGTATGGCCAGTGAGCAAGGGCGTGTTGCCCGAAACCGGTATGGCAATCTGTGTTGGGGGAATGAACAATTTGACTCCTGCTCCCTCAATAAATGAAAGGAGAAACTTCTACTTGTGTAGCGTCTCGCATTGGGCAACTTGGATTTTGGAATTTGCAAGCGGCGTGCCTAGCCGCTGAGATGCTCTGCCGCGATAATAGTGGACCACGGCTCCGGACCCCTGGGGCCATGTGGAAGTGGCAGTTCCACTATTACGGGACTTTTAAGGCATGACGGCGTTGTTTTGTTCCTCCATGCAACCCACCAAGGGGAATTATATACATGCACGCAGTTTAACAGCACCCACTGTGGAAACAACGAACTACCTTACCCACAAGGCAACTTACCAATGAAACTACAAAGACGGGATATTAAAGGTCAAGTTCAATCAGCTGTAAACGACGCGCATGGCCAGTAAGCAAGGGAGTGTTGCCCGAAACCGGTATGGCAATCTGTGTTGGGGGAATGAACACGTTGATTCCTGCTCCCTCAATAAATGAAAGGAGAAACTTCTACTTGTGTGGCGTCTCGCATTGGGTAACTTGGATTTTGGAATTTGCAAGCGGCGTGCCTAGCCGCTGAGACGCTCTGCCGCGATAATAGCGGACCACGGCTCTGGACCCCTGGGGCCATGTGGAAGTGGCAGTTCCACTATTGCCGGACTTTTAATGCATGACGGCGTTGTTTTGTTCCTCCATGCAACCCACCAAGGGGAATGATATACATGCACGCAGTTTAACAGCACCCACTGTGGAAATAACGAACTACCTTACCCAGAGGGCAACTTACCAATGAAACTACAAAGACGGGATATTAAAGGTCAAGTTCATTCAGCTGTAAACGACGCGTATGGCCAGTGAGCAAGGGCGTGTTGCCCGAAACCGGTATGGCAATCTGTGTTGGGGGAATGAACACGTTGACTCCTGCTCCCTCAATAAATGAAAGGAGAAAGTTCTACTTGTGTGGCGTCTCGCATTGGGCAACTTGGATTTTGGAATTTGCAAGCGGTGTGCCTAGCCGCTGAGACGCTGTGCCGCGATAATAGCGGACCATGGCTCCGGACCCCTGGGGCCATGTGGAAGTGGTAGTTCCACTATTGCGGGACTTTTAATGCATGACGGCGTTGTTTTGTTCTTCCATGCAACCCACCAAGGGGAATGATATACATGCACGCAGTTTAACAGCACCCACTGTGGAAATAACGAACTACCTTACCCAGAAGGCAACTTACCAATGAAACTACAAAGACGGGATATTAAAGGTCAAGTTCAATCAGCTGTAAACGACGCGCATGGCCAGTGAGCAAGGGCGTGTTGCCCGAAACCGGTATGGCAATCTGTGTTGGGGGAATGAACACGTTGACTCCTGCTCCCTCAATAAATGAAAGGAGAAACTTCTACTTGTGTGGCGTCTCGCTTTGGGCAACTTGGATTTTGGAATTTGCAAGCGGCGTGCCTAGCCGCTGAGACGCTGTGCCGCGATAATAGCGGACCATGGCTCCGGACCCCTGGGGCCATGTGGAAGTGGTAGTTCCACTATTGCGGGACTTTTAATGCATGACGGCGTTGTTTTGTTCCTCCATGCAACCCACCAATGGGAATGATATACATGCACGCAGTTTAACAGCAACGACTGTGGAAATAACGGACTACCTTACCTAGAAGGCAACTTACCAATGAAACTACAAAGACGGGATATTAAAGGTCAAGTTCAATCAGCTGTAAACGACGCGCATGGCCAGTGAGCAAGGGCGTGTTGCCCGAAACCGGTATGGCAATCTGTGTTGGGGGAATGAACACGTTGACTCCTGCTTCCTCAATAAATGAAAGGAGAAACTTCTACTTGTGTGGCGTCTCGCATTGGGCAACTTGGATTTTGGAATTTGCAAGCGGCGTGCCTAGCCGCTGACACACTCTGCCGCGATAATAGCGGACCACGGCTCCGGACCCCTGGGGCCATGTGGAAGTGGCACTTCCACTATTGCGGGACTTTTAATGCATGACAGCGTTGTTTTGTTCCTCCATGCAACCCACCAAGGGGAATGATATACATGCACGCAGTTTAACAGCACCCACTGTGGAAATAACAAACTACCTTACCCAGAAGGCAACTTACCAATGAAACTACAAAGACGGGATATTAAAGGTCAAGTTCAATCAGCTGTAAACGACGCGCATGGCCAGTGAGCAAGGGCGTGTTGCCCGAAACCGGTATGGCAATCTGTGTTGGGGGAATGAACACGTTGACTCCTGCTCCCTCAATAAATGAAAGGAGAAACTTCTACTTGTGTGGCGTCTCGCATTGGGCAACTTGGATTTTGGAATTTGCAAGCGGCGTGCCTAGCAGCTGACACGCGCTGCCGCGAAAATAGCGGACCACGGCTACGGACCCCTGGGGCCATGTGGAAGTGGCACTTCCACTATTGCGGGACTTTTAATGCATGACGGCGTTGTTTTGTTCCTCCATGCAACCCACCAAGGGGAATGATATACATGCACGCAGTTTAACAGCACCCACTGTGGAAATAACAAACTACCTTACCCAGAAGGCAACTTACCAATGAAACTACAAAGACGGGATATTAAAGGTCAAGTTCAATCAGCTGTAAACGACGCGCAAGGCCAGTGAGCAAGGGCGTGTTGCCCGAAACCGGTATGGCAATCTGTGTTGGGGGAATGAACACGTTGACTCCTGCTCCCTCAATAAATGAAAGGAGAAACTACTACTTGTGTGGCGTCTCGCATTGGGCAACTTGGATTTTGGAATTTGCAAGCGGCTTGCCTAGCCGCTGAGACGCTCTGCCGCGATAATAGCGGACCACGTCTCCGGACCCCTGGGGCCATATGGAAGTGGCAGTTCCACTATTGCGGGACTTTTAATGCATGATGGCGTTGTTTTGTTCCTCCATGCAACCCACCAAGGGGAATGATATACATGCACGCAGTTTAACAGCACCCACTGTGGAAACTAACAAACTACCTTACCCAGAAGGCAACTTACCAATGAAACTACAAAGACGGGATATTAAAGGTCAAGTTCAATCAGCTGTAAACGACGCGTATGGCCAGTGAGCAAGGGCGTGTTGCCCGAAACCGGTATGGCAATCTGTGTTGGGGGAATGAACACGTTGACTCCTGCTCCCTCAATAAATGAAAGGAGAAACTTCTACTTGTGTAGCGTCTCGCATTGGGCAACTTGGATTTTGGAATTTGCAAGCGGCGTGCCTAGCCGCTGAGATGCTCTGCCGTGATAATAGTGGACCACGGCTCCGGACCCCTGGGGCCATGTGGAAGTGGCAGTTCCACTATTGCGGGACTTTTAAGGCATGACGGCGTTGTTTTGTTCCTCCATGCAACCCACCAAGGGGAATTATATACATGCACGCAGTTTAACAGCACCCACTGTGGAAATAACAAACTACCTTACCCACAAGGCAACTTACCAATGAAACTACAAAGACGGGATATTAAAGGTCAAGTTCAATCAGCTGTAAACGACGCGTATGGCCAGTGAGCAAGGGCGTGTTGCCCGAAACCGGTATGGCAATCTGTGTTGGGGGAATGAACACGTTGACTCCTGCTCCCTCAATAAATGAAAGGAGAAACTTCTACTTGTGTAGCATCTCGCATTGCGCAACTTGGATTTTGGAATTTGCAAGCGGCGTGCCTAGCCGCTGAGATGCTCTGCCGCAATAATTGCGGACCACGGCTCCGGACCCCTGGGGCCATGTGGAAGTGGCAGTTCCACTATTGCGGGACTTTTAATGCATGACGGCGTTGTTTTGTTCCTCCATGCAACCCACCAAGGGGAATGATATACATGCACGCAGTTTAACAGCACCCACTGTGGAAACAACGAACTACCTTACCCACAAGGCAACTTACCAATGAAACTACAAAGACGGGATATTAAAGGTCAAGTTCAATCAGCTGTAAACGACGCGCATGGCCAGTAAGTAAGGGCGTGTTGCCCGAAACCGGTATGGCAATCTGTGTTGGGGGAATGAACACGTTGATTCCTGCTCCCTCAATAAATGAAAGGAGAAACTTCTACTTGTGTGGCGTCTCGCATTGGGTAACTTGGATTTTGGAATTTGCAAGCGGCGCCACCTAGCCGCTGAGACGCTCTGCCGCGATAATAGTGGACCACGGCTCCGGACCCCTGGGGCCATGTGGAAGTGGCAGTTCCACTATTGCGGGACTTTTAATGCATGACGTCGTTGTTTTGTTCCTCCATGCAACCCACAAAGGGGAATGATATACATGCACGCAGTTTAACAGCACCCACTGTGGAAATAACGAACTACCTTACTCAGAAGGCAACTTACCAATGAAACTACAAGGACGGGATATTAAAGGTCAAGTTCAACCAGCTGTAATTGACACGCATGGCCAGTGAGCAAGGGCGTGTTGCCCGAAACCGGTATGGCAATATGTGTTGGGGGAATGAACACGTTGACTCCTGCTCCCTCAATAAATGAAAGGAGAAACTTCTACTTGTGTGGCGTCTCGCATTGGGCAACTTGGATTTTGGAATTTGCAAGTGGCGTGCCTAGCCGCTGAGATGCTCTGCCGCGATAATAGCGGACCACGGCTCCGGACCCCTGGGACCATGTGGAAGTGGCAGTTCCACTATTGCGGGACTTTTAATGCATGACGGCGTTGTTTTGTTCCTCCATGCAACCCACCAAGGGGAATGATATACATGCACGCAGTTTAACAGCACCCACTGTGGTGATAACGAACTACCTTACCCAGAAGGCAACTTACCAATGAAACTACAAAGACGGGATATTAAAGGTCAAGTTCAATCAGCTGTAAACAACGCGCATGGCCAGTGAGCAAGGGCGTGTTGCCCGATACCGGTATGGCAATCTGTGTTGGGGGAATGAACACGTTGATTCCTGCTCCCTCAATAAATGAAAGGAGAAACTTCTACTTGTGTGGCGTCTCGCATTGGGCAACTTGGATTTTGGAATTTGCAAGCGGCGTGCCTAGCCGCTGAGACGCTTTGCCGCGATAATAGCAGACCATGGCTCCGGACCCCTGGGGCCATGTGGAAGGGGCAGTTCCACGATTGCGGACTTTTAATGCATGACGGCGTTGTTTTGTTCCTCCATGCAACCCACCAAGGGGAATGATATACATGCACGCAGTTTAACAGCACCCACTGTGGAAATAACGAACTACCTTACCCAGAAGGCAACTTACCAATGAAACTACAAAGACGGGATATTAAAGGTCAAGTTCAATCAGCTGTAAATGACGCGCATGGCCAGTGAGCTAGGGCGTGTTGCCCGAAACCTGTATGGCAATCTGTGTTGGGGGAAGGAACACGTTGACTCCTGCTCCCTCAATAAATGAAAGGAGAAACTTCTACTTTTGTGGCGTCTCGCATTGGGCAACTTGGATTTTGGAATTTGCAAGCGGCGTGCCTAGCCGCTGAGAAGCTCTGCCGCGATAATAGCGGACCACGGCTCCGGACCCCTGGGGCCATGTGGAAGTGGCAGTTCCACTATTGCGGGACTTTTAATGCATGACGGCGTTGTTTTGTTCCTCCATGCAAAACACCAAGGGGAATGATATACATGCACGCAGTTTAACAGCACCCACTGTGGAAATAACAAACTACTTTACCCAGAAGGCAACTTACCAATGAAACTACAAAGACGGGATATTAAAGGTCAAGTACAATCAGCTGTAAACGACGCGCATGGCCAGTGAGCAAGGGCGTGTTGCCCGAAACCGGTATGGCAATCTGTGTTGGGGGAATGAACACGTTGACTTCTGCTCCCTCAATAAATGAAAGGAGAAACTTCTACTTGTGTGGCGTCTCGCATTGGGCAACTTGGATTTTGGAATTTGCAAGCGGCGTGCCTAGCCGCTGAGACGCTCTGCCGCAATAATAGCGGACCACGGCTCCGGACCCCTGGGGCCATGTTGAAGTGGCAGTTCCACTATAGCGGGACTTTTAATGCATGACGGCGTTGTTTTGTTCCTCCATGCAACCCACCAAGGGGAATGATATACATGCACGCAGTTTAACAGCACCCACTGTGGAAATAACGAACTACCTTACCCAGAGGGCAACTTACCAATGAAACTACAAAGACGGGATATTAAAGGTCAAGTTCATTCAGCTGTAAACGACGCGCATGGCCAGTGAGCAAGGGCGTGTTGCCCGAAACCGGTATGGCAATCTGTGTTGGGGGAATGAACACGTTGACTCCTGCTCCCTCAATAAATGAAAGGAGAAACTTCTACTTGTGTGGCGTCTCGCATTGGGCAACTTGGATTTTGGAATTTGCAAGCGGCGTGCCTTGCCGCTGAGACGCCCTGCCGCGATAATAGTGGACCACGGCTCCGGACCCCTGGGGCCATGTGGAAGTGGCAGTTCCACTATTGCGGGACTTTTAAGGCATGACGGCGTTGTTTTGTTCCTCCATGCAACCCACCAAGGGGAATGATATACATGCACGCAGTTTAACAGCACCCACTGTGGAAATAACGAACTACCTTACCCAGAGGGCAACTTACCAATGAAACTACAAAGACGGGATATTAAAGGTCAAGTTCATTCAGCTGTAAACGACGCGTATGGCCAGTGAGCAAGGGCGTGTTGCCCGAAACCGGTATGGCAATCTGTGTTGAGGGAATGAACACATTGACTCCTGCTCCCTCAATAAATGAAAAGAGAAAGTTCTACTTGTGTGGCGTCTCGCATTGGGCAACTTGGATTTTGGAATTTGCAAGTGGCGTGCTTAGCCACTGAGGCGCTCTGCCGCGATAATAGCGGACCACGGCTCCGGACCCCTGGGGCCATGTGGAAGTGGCAGTTCCACTATTGCGGGACTTTTAATGCATGACGGCGTTGTTTTGTTCTTCCATGCAACCCACCAAGGGGAATGATATACATGCATGCAGTTTAACAGCACCCACTGTGGAAATAACGAACTACCTTACCCAGAAGGCAACTTACCAATGAAACTACAAAGACGGGATATTAAAGGTCAAGTACAATCAGCTGTAAACGACGCGCATGGCCAGTGAGCAAGGGGGTGTTGCCCGAAACCGGTATGGCAATCTGTGTTGGGGGAATGAACACGTTGACTTCTGCTCCCTCAATAAATGAAAGGAGAAACTTCTACTTGTGTGGCGTCTCGCATTGGGCAACTTGGATTTTGGAATTTGCAAGCGGCGTGCCTAGCCGCTGAGACGCTCTGCCGCAATAATAGCGGACCACGGCTCCGGACCCCTGGGGCCATGTTGAAGTGGCAGTTCCACTATTGCGGGACTTTTAATGCATGACGGCGTTGTTTTGTTCCTCCATGCAACCCACCAAGGGGAATGATATACATGCACGCAGTTTAACAGCACCCACTGTGGAAATAACGAACTACCTTACCCAGAGGGCAACTTACCAATGAAACTACAAAGACGGGATATTAAAGGTCAAGTTCATTCAGCTGTAAACGACGCGCATGGCCAGTGAGCAAGGGCGTGTTGCCCGAAACCGGTATGGAAATCTGTGTTGGGGGAATGAACACGTTGACTCCTGCTCCCTCAATAAATGAAAGGAGAAACTTCTACTTGTGTGGCGTCTCGCATTGGGCAACTTGGATTTTGGAATTTGCAAGCGGCGTGCCTAGCCGCTGAGACGCCCTGCCGCGATAATAGTGGACCACGGCTCCGGACCCCTGGGGCCATGTGGAAGTGGCAGTTCCACTATTGCGGGACTTTTAAGGCATGACGGCGTTGTTTTGTTCCTCCATGCAACCCACCAAGGGGAATGATATACATGCACGCAGTTTAACAGCACCCACTGTGGAAATAATGAACTACCTTACCCAGAGGGCAACTTACCAATGAAACTACAAAGACGGGATATTAAAGGTCAAGTTCATTCAGCTGTAAACGACGAGTATGGCCAGTGAGCAAGGGCGTGTTGCCCGAAACCGGTATGGCAATCTGTGTTGAGGGAATGAACACATTGACTCCTGCTCCCTCAATAAATGAAAAGAGAAAGTTCTACTTGTGTGGCGTCTCGCATTGGGCAACTTGGATTTTGGAATTTGCAAGTGGCGTGCCTAGCCACTGAGGCGCTCTGCCGCGATAATAGCGGACCACGGCTCCGGACCCCTGGGGCCATGTGGAAGTGGCAGTTCCACTATTGCGGGACTTTTAATGCATGACGGCGTTGTTTTGTTCTTCCATGCAACCCACCAAGGGGAATGATATACATGCATGCAGTTTAACAGCACCCACTGTGGAAATAACGAACTACCTTACCTAGAAGGCAACTTATCAATGAAACTACAAAGACGGGATATTAAAGGTCAAGTTCAATCAGCTGTAAACGACGCGCATGGCCAGTGAGCAAGGGCGTGTTGCCCGAAACCGGTATGGCAATCTGTGTTGGGGGAATGAACACGTTGACTCCTGCTCCCTCAATAAATGAAAGGAGAAACTTCTACTTGTGTGGCGTCTCGCATTGGGCAACTTGGATTTTGGAATTTGCAAGCGGCGTGCCTAGCCGCTGACACGCTCTGCCGCGATAATAGCGGACCACGACTCCGGACCCCTGGGGCCATGTGGAAGTGGCACTTCCACTATTGCGGGACTTTTAATGCATGACAGCGTTGTTTTGTTCCTCCATGCAACCCACCAAGGGGAATGATATACAAGCACGCAGTTTAACAGCACCCACTGTGGGAATAACGAACTACCTTACCCAGAAGGCAACTTACCAATGAAACTACAAAGACGGGATATTAAAGGTCAAGTTCAATCAGCTGTAAACGACGCGCATGGCCAGTGAGCAAGGGCGTGTTGCCCGAAACCGGTATGGCAATCTGTGTTGGGGGAATGAACACGTTGACTCCTGCTCCCTCAATAAATGAAAGGAGAAACTTCTACTTGTGTGGCGTCTCGCATTGGGCAACTTGGATTTTGGGATTTGCAAGCTGCGTGCCTAGCCGCTGACACGCTCTGCCGCGATAATAGCGGACCACGGCTACGGACCCCTGGGGCCATGTGGAAGTGGCACTTCCACTATTGCGGGACTTTTAATGCATGACGGCGTTGTTTTGTTCCTCCATGCAACCCACCAAGGGGAATGATATACATGCACGCAGTTTAACAGCACCCACTGTGGAAATAACGAACTACCTTACCCAGAAGGCAACTTACCAATGAAACTACAAAGACAGGATATTAAAGGTCAAGTTCAATCAGCTGTAAACGACGCGCATGGCCAGTGAGCAAGGGCGTGTTGCCCGAAACCGGTATGGCAATCTGTGTTGGGGGAATGAACACGTTGACTCCTGCTCCCTCAATAAATGAAAGGAGAAACTTCTACTTGTGTGGCGTCTCGCATTGGGCAACTTGGATTTTGGAATTTGCAAGCGGCGTGCCTAGCCGCTGAGACGCTCTGCCGCGATAATAGCGGACCACGTCTCCGGACCCCTGGGGCCATGTGGAAGTGGCAGTTCCACTATTGCGGGACTTTTAATGCATGATGGCGTTGTTTTGTTCCTCCATGCAACCCACCAAGGGGAATGATATACATGCACGCAGTCTAACAGCACCCACTGTGGAAACTAACGCACTACCTTACCCAGAAGGCAACTTACCAATGAAACTACAAAGACGGGATATTAAAGGTCTAGTTCAATCAGCTGTAAACGACGCGTATGGCCAGTGAGCAAGGGCGTGTTGCCCGAAACCGGTATGGCAATCTGTGTTGGGGGAATGAACATGTTGACTCCTGCTCCCTCAATAAATGAAAGGAGAAACTTCTACTTGTGTAGCGTCTCGCATTGGGCAATTTGGATTTTGGAATTTGCAAGCGGTGTGCCTATCCGCTGAGATGCTCTGCCGCGATAATAGTGGACCACGGCTCCGGACCCCTGGGGCCATGTGGAAGTGGCAGTTCCACTATTGCGGGACTTTTAATGCATCACGGCGTTGTTTTGTTCCTCCATGCAACCCACCAAGGAGAATGATATACATGCATGCAGTTTAACAGCACCCACTGTGGAAATAACGAACTACCTTACCCAGAAGGCAACTTACCAATGAAACTACAAAGATGGAATATTAAAGGTCAAGTTCAATCAGCTGTAAACAACGCGTATGGCCAGTGAGCAAGGGCGTGTTGCCCGAAACCGGTATGGCAATCTGTGTTGGGGGAATGAACACGTTGACTCCTGCTCCCTCAATAAATGAAAGGAGAAACTTCTACTTGTGTAGCGTCTCGCATTGTGCAACTTGGATTTTGGAATTTGTAAGCGGCGTGCCTAGCCGCTGAGATGCTCTGCCGCGATAATTGCGGACCACGGCTCCGGACCCCTGGGGCCATGTGGAAGTGGCAGTTCCACTATTGCGGGACTTTTAATGCATGACGGCGTTGTTTTGTTCCTCCATGCAACCCACCAAGGGGAATGATATACATGCACGCAGTTTAACAGCACCCACTGTGGAAACAACGAACTACCTTACCCACAAGGCAACTTACCAATGAAACTACAAAGACGGGATATTAAAGGTCAAGTTCAATCAGCTGTAAACGACGCGCATGGCCAGTAAGCAAGGCCGTGTTCCCCGAAACCGGTATGGCAATCTGTGTTGGGGGAATGAACACGTTGATTCCTGCTCCCTCAATAAATGAAAGGAGAAACTTCTACTTGTGCGGCGGTTTGCATTGGGTAACTTGGATTTTGGAATTTGCAAGCGGCGCCACCTAGCCGCTGAGACGCTCTGCCGCGATAATAGCGGACCACGGCTCCGGACCCCTGGGGCCATGTGGAAGTGGCAGTTCCACTATTGCGGGACTTTTAATGCATGACGTCGTTGTTTTGTTCCTCCATGCAACCCACAAAGGGGAATGATATACATGCACGCAGTTTAACAGCACCCACTGTGGAAATAACGAACCACCTTACCCAGAAGGCAACTTACCAATGAAACTACAAGGACGGGATATTAAAGGTCAAGTTCAATCAGCTGTAAACGACACGCAGGGCCAGTGAGCAAGGGCGTGTTGCCCGAAACCGGTATGGCAATCTGTGTTGGGGGAATGAACACGTTGACTCCTGCTCCCTCAATAAATGAAAGGAGAAACTTCTACTTGTGTGGCGTCTCGCATTGGGCAACTTGGATTTTGGAATTTGCAAGTGGCGTGCCTAGCCGCTGAGATGCTCTGCCGCGATAATAGCGGACCACGGCTCCGGACCCCTTGGACCATGTGGAAGTGGCACTTCCACTATTGCGGGACTTTTAATGCATGACGGCGTTGTTTTGTTCCTCCATGCAACCCACCAAGGGTTATGATATACATGCACGCAGTTTAACAGCACCCACTGTGGAAATAACGAACTACCTTACCCAGAAGGCAACTTACCAATGAAACTACAAAGACGGGATATTAAAGGTCAAGTTCAATCAGCTGTAAATGACGCGCATGGCCAGTGAGCTAGGGCGTGTTGCCCGAAACCTGAATGGCAATCTGTGTTGGGGGAAGGAACACGTTGACTCCTGCTCCCTCAATAAATGAAAGGAGAAACTTCTACTTTTGTGGCGTCTCGCATTGGGCAACTTGGATTTTGGAATTTGCAAGCGGCGTGCCTAGCCGCTGAGAAGCTCTGCCGCGATAATAGCGGACCACGGCTCCGGACCCCTGGGGCCATGTGGAAGTGGCAGTTCCACTATTGCGGGACTTTTAATGCATGACGGCGTTGTTTTGTTCCTCCATGCAAAACACCAAGGGGAATGATATACATGCACGCAGTTTAACAGCACCCACTGTGGAAATAACGAACTACTTTACCCAGAAGGCAACTTACCAATGAAACTACAAAGACGGGATATTAAAGGTCAAGTTCAATCAGCTGTAAACGACGCGCATGGCCAGTGAGCAAGGGCGTGTTGCCCGAAACCGGTATGGCAATCTGTGTTGGGGGAATGAACACGTTGACTCCTGCTCCCTCAATAAATGAAAGGAGAAACTTCTACTTGTGTGGCGTCTCGCTTTGAGCAATTTGGATTTTGGAATTTGCAAGCGGCGTGCCTATCCGCTGAGATGCTCTGCCGCGATAATAGTGGACCACGGCTCCGGACCCCTGGGGCCATGTGGAAGTGGCAGTTCCACTATTGCGGGACTTTTAATGCATCACGGCGTTGTTTTGTTCCTCCATGCAACCCACCAAGGAGAATGATATACATGCATGCAGTTTAACAGCACCCACTGTGGAAATAACGAACTACCTTACCCAGAAGGCAACTTACCAATGAAACTACAAAGATGGAATATTAAAGGTCAAGTTCAATCAGCTGTAAACAACGCGTATGGCCAGTGAGCAAGGGCGTGTTGCCCGAAACCGGTATGGCAATCTGTGTTGGGGGAATGAACACGTTGACTCCTGCTCCCTCAATAAATGAAAGGAGAAACTTCTACTTGTGTAGCGTCTCGCATTGTGCAACTTGGATTTTGGAATTTGTAAGCGGCGTGCCTAGCCGCTGAGATGCTCTGCCGCGATAATTGCGGACCGCGGCTCCGGACCCCTGGGGCCATGTGGAAGTGGCAGTTCCACTATTGCGGGACTTTTAATGCATGACGGCGTTGTTTTGTTCCTCCATGCAACCCACCAAGGGGAATGATATACATGCACGCAGTTTAACAGCACCCACTGTGGAAACAACGAACTACCTTACCCACAAGGCAACTTACCAATGAAACTACAAAGACGGGATATTAAAGGTCAAGTTCAATCAGCTGTAAACGACGCGCATGGCCAGTAAGCAAGGCCGTGTTCCCCGAAACCGGTATGGCAATCTGTGTTGGGGGAATGAACACGTTGATTCCTGCTCCCTCAATAAATGAAAGGAGAAACTTCTACTTGTGCGGCGGTTTGCATTGGGTAACTTGGATTTTGGAATTTGCAAGCGGCGCCACCTAGCCGCTGAGACGCTCTGCCGCGATAATAGCGGACCACGGCTCCGGACCCCTGGGGCCATGTGGAAGTGGCAGTTCCACTATTGCGGGACTTTTAATGCATGACGTCGTTGTTTTGTTCCTCCATGCAACCCACAAAGGGGAATGATATACATGCACGCAGTTTAACAGCACCCACTGTGGAAATAACGAACTACCTTACCCAGAAGGCAACTTACCAATGAAACTACAAGGACGGGATATTAAAGGTCAAGTTCAATCAGCTGTAAACGACACGCAGGGCCAGTGAGCAAGGGCGTGTTGCCCGAAACCGGTATGGCAATCTGTGTTGGGGGAATGAACACGTTGACTCCTGCTCCCTCAATAAATGAAAGGAGAAACTTCTACTTGTGTGGCGTCTCGCATTGGGCAACTTGGATTTTGGAATTTGCAAGTGGCGTGCCTAGCCGCTGAGATGCTCTGCCGCGATAATAGCGGACCACGGCTCCGGACCCCTTGGACCATGTGGAAGTGGCACTTCCACTATTGCGGGACTTTTAATGCATGACGGCGTTGTTTTGTTCCTCCATGCAACCCACCAAGGGTTATGATATACATGCACGCAGTTTAACAGCACCCACTGTGGAAATAACGAACTACCTTACCCAGAAGGCAACTTACCAATGAAACTACAAAGACGGGATATTAAAGGTCAAGTTCAATCAGCTGTAAATGACGCGCATGGCCAGTGAGCTAGGGCGTGTTGCCCGAAACCTGAATGGCAATCTGTGTTGGGGGAAGGAACACGTTGACTCCTGATCCCTCAATAAATGAAAGGAGAAACTTCTACTTTTGTGGCGTCTCGCATTGGGCAACTTGGATTTTGGAATTTGCAAGCGGCGTGCCTAGCCGCTGAGAAGCTCTGCCGCGATAATAGCGGACCACGGCTCCGGACCCCTGGGGCCATGTGGAAGTGGCAGTTCCACTATTGCGGGACTTTTAATGCATGACGGCGTTGTTTTGTTCCTCCATGCAAAACACCAAGGGGAATGATATACATGCACGCAGTTTAACAGCACCCACTGTGGAAATAACGAACTACTTTACCCAGAAGGCAACTTACCAATGAAACTACAAAGACGGGATATTAAAGGTCAAGTTCAATCAGCTGTAAACGACGCGCATGGCCAGTGAGCAAGGGCGTGTTGCCCGAAACCGGTATGGCAATCTGTGTTGGGGGAATGAACACGTTGACTCCTGCTCCCTCAATAAATGAAAGGAGAAACTTCTACTTGTGTGGCGTCTCGCTTTGAGCAACTTGGATTTTGGAATTTGCAAGCGGCGTGCCTAGCCGCTGAGACGCTCTGCCGCGATAATAGCGGACCATGGCTCCGGACCCCTGGGGCCATGTGGAAGTGGTAGTTCCACTATTGCGGGACTTTTAATGCATGACGGCGTTGTTTTGTTCCTCCATGCAACCCACCAATGGGAATGATATACATGCACGCAGTTTAACAGCACCCACTGTGGAAATAACGAACTACCTTACCCAGAAGGCAACTTACCAATGAAACTACAAAGACGGCATATTAAAGGTCAAGTTCAATCAGCTGTAAACGACGCGCATGGCCAGTGAGCAAGGGCGTGTTGCCCGAAACCGGTATGGCAATCTGTGTTGGGGGAATGAACACGTTGACTCCTGCTCCCTCAATAAATGAGGGAGAAACTTCTACTTGTGTGGCGTCTCGCATTGGGCAACTTGGATTTTGGAATTTGCAAGCGGCGTGCCTAGCCGCTGAGACGCTCTGCCGCGATAATAGCGGACCACGTCTCCGGACCCCTGGGGCCATGTGGAAGTGGCAGTTCCACTATTGCGGGACTTTTAATGCATGATGGCGTTGTTTTGTTCCTCCATGCAACCCACCAAGGGGAATGATAGACATGCACGCAGTCTAACAGCACCCACTTTGGAAACTAACGAACTACCTTACCCAGAAGGCAACTTACCAATGAAACTACAAAGACGGGATATTAAAGGTCTAGTTCAATCAGCTGTAAACGACGCGTATGGCCAGTGAGCAAGGGCGTGTTGCCCGAAACCGGTATGGCAATCTGTGTTGGGGGAATGAACATGTTGACTCCTGCTCCCTCAATAAATGAAAGGAGAAACTTCTACTTGTGTAGCGTCTCACATTGGGCAATTTGGATTTTGGAATTTGCAAGCGGCGTGCCTATCCGCTGAGATGCTCTGCCGCGATAATAGTGGACCACGGCTCCGGACCCCTGGGGCCATGTGGAAGTGGCAGTTCCACTATTGCGGGACTTTTAATGCATGACGGCGTTGTTTTGTTCCTCCATGCAACCCACCAAGGAGAATGATATACATGCACGCAGTTTAACAGCACCCACTGTGGAAATAACGAACTACCTTACCCAGAAGGCAACTTACCAATGAAACTACAAAGATGGAATATTAAAGGTCAAGTTCAATCAGCTGTAAACGACACGTATGGCCAGTGAGCAAGGGCGTGTTGCCCGAAACCGGTATGGCAATCTGTGTTGGGGGAATGAACACATTGACTCCTGCTCCCTCAATAAATGAAAGGAGAAACTTCTACTTGTGTAGCGTCTCGCATTGCGCAACTTGGATTTTGGAATTTGTAAGCGGCGTGCCTAGCCGCTGAGATGCTCTGCCGCGATAATTGCGGACCACGGCTCCGGACCCCTGGGGCCATGTGGAAGTGGCAGTTCCACTATTGCGGGACTTTTAATGCATGACGGCGTTGTTTTGTTCCTCCATGCAACCCACCAAGGGGAATGATATACATGCACGCAGTTTAACAGCACCCACTGTGGAAACAACGAACTACCTTACCCACAAGGCAACTTACCAATGAAACTACAAAGACGGGATATTAAAGGTCAAGTTCAATCAGCTGTAAACGACGCGCATGGCCAGTAAGCAAGGCCGTGTTCCCCGAAACCGGTATGGCAATCTGTGTTGGGGGAATGAACACGTTGATTCCTGCTCCCTCAATAAATGAAAGGAGAAACTTCTACTTGTGCGGCGGTTTGCATTGGGTAACTTGGATTTTGGAATTTGCAAGCGGCGCCACCTAGCCGCTGAGACGCTCTGCCTCGATAATAGCGGACCACGGCTCCGGAACCCTGGGGCCATGTGGAAGTGGCAGTTCCACTATTGTGGGACTTTTAATGCATGACGTCGTTGTTTTGTTCCTCCATGCAACCCACAAAGGGGAATGATATACATGTACGCAGTTTAACAGCACCCACTGTGGAAATAATGAACTACCTTACCCAGAAGGCAACTTACCAATGAAACTACAAGGACGGGATATTAAAGGTCAAGTTCAATCAGCTGTAAACGACGCGCATGGCCAGTGAGCAAGGGCGTGTTGCCCGAAACCGGTATGGCAATCTGTGTTGGGGGAATGAACACGTTGACTCCTGCTCCCTCAATAAATGAAAGGAGAAACTTCTACTTGTGTGGCGTCTTGCTTTGAGCAACTTGGATTTTGGAATTTGCAAGTGGCGTGCCTAGCCGCTGAGATGCTCTGCCGCGATAATAGCGGACCACGGCTCCGGACCCCTTGGACCATGTGGAAGTGGCACTTCCTCTATTGCGGGACTTTTAATGCATGACGGCGTTGTTTTGTTCCTCCATGCAACCCACCAAGGGTTATGATATACATGCACGCAGTTTAACAGCACCCACTGTGGTGATAACGAACTACCTTACCCAGAAGGCAACTTACCAATGAAACTACAAAGACGGGATATTAAAGGTCAAGTTCAATCAGCTGTAAACAACGCGCATGGCCAGTGAGCAAGGGCGTGTTGCCCGATACCGGTATGGCAATCTGTGTTGGGGGAATGAACACGTTGATTCCTGCTCCCTCAATAAATGAAAGGAGAAACTTCTACTTGTGTGGCGTCTCGCATTGGGCAACTTGGATTTTGGAATTTGCAAGCGGCGTGCCTAACCGCTGAGACGCTTTGCCGCGATAATAGCGGACTACGGCTCCGGACCCCTGGGGCCATGTGGAAGGGGCAGTTCCACGATTGCGGACTTTTAATGCATGACGGCGTTGTTTTGTTCCTCCATGCAACCCACCAAGGGGAATGATATACATGCACGCAGTTTAACAGCACCCACTGTGGAAATAACGAACTACCTTACCCAGAAGGCAACTTACCAATGAAACTACAAAGACGGGATATTAAAGGTCAAGTTCAATCAGCTGTAAATGACGCGCATGGCCAGTGAGCTAGGGCGTGTTGCCCGAAACCTGTATGGCAATCTGTGTTGGGGGAAGGAACACGTTGACTCCTGCTCCCTCAATAAATGAAAGGAGAAACTTCTACTTGTGTGGCGTCTCGCATTGGGCAACTTGGATTTTGGAATTTGCAAGTGGCGTGCCTAGCCGCTGAGATGCTCTGCCGCGATAATAGCGGACCACGGCTCCGGACCCCTTGGACCATGTGGAAGTGGCACTTCCACTATTGCGGGACTTTTAATGCATGACGGCGTTGTTTTGTTCCTCCATGCAACCCACCAAGGGTTATGATATACATGCACGCAGTTTAACAGCACCCACTGTGGAAATAACGAACTACCTTACCCAGAAGGCAACTTACCAATGAAACTACAAAGACGGGATATTAAAGGTCAAGTTCAATCAGCTGTAAATGACGCGCATGGCCAGTGAGCTAGGGCGTGTTGCCCGAAACCTGAATGGCAATCTGTGTTGGGGGAAGGAACACGTTGACTCCTGCTCCCTCAATAAATGAAAGGAGAAACTTCTACTTTTGTGGCGTCTCGCATTGGGCAACTTGGATTTTGGAATTTGCAAGCGGCGTGCCTAGCCGCTGAGAAGCTCTGCCGCGATAATAGCGGACCACGGCTCCGGACCCCTGGGGCCATGTGGAAGTGGCAGTTCCACTATTGCGGGACTTTTAATGCATGACGGCGTTGTTTTGTTCCTCCATGCAAAACACCAAGGGGAATGATATACATGCACGCAGTTTAACAGCACCCACTGTGGAAATAACGAACTACTTTACCCAGAAGGCAACTTACCAATGAAACTACAAAGACGGGATATTAAAGGTCAAGTTCAATCAGCTGTAAACGACGCGCATGGCCAGTGAGCAAGGGCGTGTTGCCCGAAACCGGTATGGCAATCTGTGTTGGGGGAATGAACACGTTGACTCCTGCTCCCTCAATAAATGAAAGGAGAAACTTCTACTTGTGTGGCGTCTCGCTTTGAGCAATTTGGATTTTGGAATTTGCAAGCGGCGTGCCTATCCGCTGAGATGCTCTGCCGCGATAATAGTGGACCACGGCTCCGGACCCCTGGGGCCATGTGGAAGTGGCAGTTCCACTATTGCGGGACTTTTAATGCATCACGGCGTTGTTTTGTTCCTCCATGCAACCCACCAAGGAGAATGATATACATGCATGCAGTTTAACAGCACCCACTGTGGAAATAACGAACTACCTTACCCAGAAGGCAACTTACCAATGAAACTACAAAGATGGAATATTAAAGGTCAAGTTCAATCAGCTGTAAACAACGCGTATGGCCAGTGAGCAAGGGCGTGTTGCCCGAAACCGGTATGGCAATCTGTGTTGGGGGAATGAACACGTTGACTCCTGCTCCCTCAATAAATGAAAGGAGAAACTTCTACTTGTGTAGCGTCTCGCATTGTGCAACTTGGATTTTGGAATTTGTAAGCGGCGTGCCTAGCCGCTGAGATGCTCTGCCGCGATAATTGCGGACCACGGCTCCGGACCCCTGGGGCCATGTGGAAGTGGCAGTTCCACTATTGCGGGACTTTTAATGCATGACGGCGTTGTTTTGTTCCTCCATGCAACCCACCAAGGGGAATGATATACATGCACGCAGTTTAACAGCACCCACTGTGGAAACAACGAACTACCTTACCCACAAGGCAACTTACCAATGAAACTACAAAGACGGGATATTAAAGGTCAAGTTCAATCAGCTGTAAACGACGCGCATGGCCAGTAAGCAAGGCCGTGTTCCCCGAAACCGGTATGGCAATCTGTGTTGGGGGAATGAACACGTTGATTCCTGCTCCCTCAATAAATGAAAGGAGAAACTTCTACTTGTGCGGCGGTTTGCATTGGGTAACTTGGATTTTGGAATTTGCAAGCGGCGCCACCTAGCCGCTGAGACGCTCTGCCGCGATAATAGCGGACCACGGCTCCGGACCCCTTGGACCATGTGGAAGTGGCACTTCCACTATTGCGGGACTTTTAATGCATGACGGCGTTGTTTTGTTCCTCCATGCAACCCACCAAGGGTTATGATATACATGCACGCAGTTTAACAGCACCCACTGTGGAAATAACGAACTACCTTACCCAGAAGGCAACTTACCAATGAAACTACAAAGACGGGATATTAAAGGTCAAGTTCAATCAGCTGTAAATGACGCGCATGGCCAGTGAGCTAGGGCGTGTTGCCCGAAACCTGAATGGCAATCTGTGTTGGGGGAAGGAACACGTTGACTCCTGATCCCTCAATAAATGAAAGGAGAAACTTCTACTTTTGTGGCGTCTCGCATTGGGCAACTTGGATTTTGGAATTTGCAAGCGGCGTGCCTAGCCGCTGAGAAGCTCTGCTGCGATAATAGCGGACCACGGCTCCGGACCCCTGGGGCCATGTGGAAGTGGCAGTTCCACTATTGCGGGACTTTTAATGCATGACGGCGTTGTTTTGTTCCTCCATGCAAAACACCAAGGGGAATGATATACATGCACGCAGTTTAACAGCACCCACTGTGGAAATAACGAACTACTTTACCCAGAAGGCAACTTACCAATGAAACTACAAAGACGGGATATTAAAGGTCAAGTTCAATCAGCTGTAAACGACGCGCATGGCCAGTGAGCAAGGGCGTGTTGCCCGAAACCGGTATGGCAATCTGTGTTGGGGGAATGAACACGTTGACTCCTGCTCCCTCAATAAATGAAAGGAGAAACTTCTACTTGTGTGGCGTCTCGCTTTGAGCAACTTGGATTTTGGAATTTGCAAGCGGCGTGCCTAGCCGCTGAGACGCTCTGCCGCGATAATAGCGGACCATGGCTCCGGACCCCTGGGGCCATGTGGAAGTGGTAGTTCCACTATTGCGGGACTTTTAATGCATGACGGCGTTGTTTTGTTCCTCCATGCAACCCACCAATGGGAATGATATACATGCACGCAGTTTAACAGCACCCACTGTGGAAATAACGAACTACCTTACCCAGAAGGCAACTTACCAATGAAACTACAAAGACGGCATATTAAAGGTCAAGTTCAATCAGCTGTAAACGACGCGCATGGCCAGTGAGCAAGGGCGTGTTGCCCGAAACCGGTATGGCAATCTGTGTTGGGGGAATGAACACGTTGACTCCTGCTCCCTCAATAAATGAAAGGAGAAACTTCTACTTGTGTGGCGTCTCGCATTGGGCAACTTGGATTTTGGAATTTGCAAGCGGCGTGCCTAGCCGCTGAGACGCTCTGCCGCGATAATAGCGGACCACGTCTCCGGACCCCTGGGGCCATGTGGAAGTGGCAGTTCCACTATTGCGGGACTTTTAATGCATGATGGCGTTGTTTTGTTCCTCCATGCAACCCACCAAGGGGAATGATAGACATGCACGCAGTCTAACAGCACCCACTTTGGAAACTAACGAACTACCTTACCCAGAAGGCAACTTACCAATGAAACTACAAAGACGGGATATTAAAGGTCTAGTTCAATCAGCTGTAAACGACGCGTATGGCCAGTGAGCAAGGGCGTGTTGCCCGAAACCGGTATGGCAATCTGTGTTGGGGGAATGAACATGTTGACTCCTGCTCCCTCAATAAATGAAAGGAGAAACTTCTACTTGTGTAGCGTCTCGCATTGGGCAATTTGGATTTTGGAATTTGCAAGCGGCGTGCCTATCCGCTGAGATGCTCTGCCGCGATAATAGTGGACCACGGCTCCGGACCCCTGGGGCCATGTGGAAGTGGCAGTTCCACTATTGCGGGACTTTTAATGCATGACGGCGTTGTTTTGTTCCTCCATGCAACCCACCAAGGAGAATGATATACATGCACGCAGTTTAACAGCACCCACTGTGGAAATAACGAACTACCTTACCCAGAAGGCAACTTACCAATGAAACTACAAAGATGGAATATTAAAGGTCAAGTTCAATCAGCTGTAAACGACACGTATGGCCAGTGAGCAAGGGCGTGTTGCCCGAAACCGGTATGGCAATCTGTGTTGGGGGAATGAACACATTGACTCCTGCTCCCTCAATAAATGAAAGGAGAAACTTCTACTTGTGTAGCGTCTCGCATTGCGCAACTTGGATTTTGGAATTTGTAAGCGGCGTGCCTAGCCGCTGAGATGCTCTGCCGCGATAATTGCGGACCACGGCTCCGGACCCCTGGGGCCATGTGGAAGTGGCAGTTCCACTATTGCGGGACTTTTAATGCATGACGGCGTTGTTTTGTTCCTCCATGCAACCCACCAAGGGGAATGATATACATGCACGCAGTTTAACAGCACCCACTGTGGAAACAACGAACTACCTTACCCACAAGGCAACTTACCAATGAAACTACAAAGACGGGATATTAAAGGTCAAGTTCAATCAGCTGTAAACGACGCGCATGGCCAGTAAGCAAGGCCGTGTTCCCCGAAACCGGTATGGCAATCTGTGTTGGGGGAATGAACACGTTGATTCCTGCTCCCTCAATAAATGAAAGGAGAAACTTCTACTTGTGCGGCGGTTTGCATTGGGTAACTTGGATTTTGGAATTTGCAAGCGGCGCCACCTAGCCGCTGAGACGCTCTGCCTCGATAATAGCGGACCACGGCTCCGGACCCCTGGGGCCATGTGGAAGTGGCAGTTCCACTATTGTGGGACTTTTAATGCATGACGTCGTTGTTTTGTTCCTCCATGCAACCCACAAAGGGGAATGATATACATGTACGCAGTTTAACAGCACCCACTGTGGAAATAATGAACTACCTTACCCAGAAGGCAACTTACCAATGAAACTACAAGGACGGGATATTAAAGGTCAAGTTCAATCAGCTGTAAACGACGCGCATGGCCAGTGAGCAAGGGCGTGTTGCCCGAAACCGGTATGGCAATCTGTGTTGGGGGAATGAACACGTTGACTCCTGCTCCCTCAATAAATGAAAGGAGAAACTTCTACTTGTGTGGCGTCTCGCTTTGAGCAACTTGGATTTTGGAATTTGCAAGTGGCGTGCCTAGCCGCTGAGATGCTCTGCCGCGATAATAGCGGACCACGGCTCCGGACCCCTTGGACCATGTGGAAGTGGCACTTCCTCTATTGCGGGACTTTTAATGCATGACGGCGTTGTTTTGTTCCTCCATGCAACCCACCAAGGGTTATGATATACATGCACGCAGTTTAACAGCACCCACTGTGGTGATAACGAACTACCTTACCCAGAAGGCAACTTACCAATGAAACTACAAAGACGGGATATTAAAGGTCAAGTTCAATCAGCTGTAAACAACGCGCATGGCCAGTGAGCAAGGGCGTGTTGCCCGATACCGGTATGGCAATCTGTGTTGGGGGAATGAACACGTTGATTCCTGCTCCCTCAATAAATGAAAGGAGAAACTTCTACTTGTGTGGCGTCTCGCATTGGGCAACTTGGATTTTGGAATTTGCAAGCGGCGTGCCTAACCGCTGAGACGCTTTGCCGCGATAATAGCGGACTACGGCTCCGGACCCCTGGGGCCATGTGGAAGGGGCAGTTCCACGATTGCGGACTTTTAATGCATGACGGCGTTGTTTTGTTCCTCCATGCAACCCACCAAGGGGAATGATATACATGCACGCAGTTTAACAGCACCCACTGTGGAAATAACGAACTACCTTACCCAGAAGGCAACTTACCAATGAAACTACAAAGACGGGATATTAAAGGTCAAGTTCAATCAGCTGTAAATGACGCGCATGGCCAGTGAGCTAGGGCGTGTTGCCCGAAACCTGTATGGCAATCTGTGTTGGGGGAAGGAACACGTTGACTCCTGCTCCCTCAATAAATGAAAGGAGAAACTTCTACATTTGTGGCGTCTCGCATTGGGCAACTTGGATTTTGGAATTTGCAAGCGGCGTGCCTAGCCGCTGAGAAGCTCTGCAGCGATAATAGCGGACGACGGCTCCGGACCCCTGGGGCCATGTGGAAGTGGCAGTTCCACTATTGCGGGACTTTTAATGCATGACGGCGTTGTTTTGTTCCTCCATGCAACCCACCAAGGGGAATGATATACATGCACGCAGTTTAACAGCACCCACTGTGGAAATAACGAACTACTTTACCCAGAAGGCAACTTACCAATGAAACTACAAAGACGGGATATTAAAGGTCAAGTACAATCAGCTGTAAACGACGCGCATGGCCAGTGAGCAAGGGCGTGTTGCCCGAAACCGGTATGGCAATCTGTGTTGGGGGAATGAACACGTTGACTTCTGCTCCCTCAATAAATGAAAGGAGAAACTTCTACTTGTGTGGCGTCTCGCATTGGGCAACTTGGATTTTGGAATTTGCAAGCGGTGTGCCTAGCCACTGAGACGCTCTGCCGCAATAATAGCGGACCACGGCTCCGGACCCCTGGGGCCATGTTGAAGTGGCAGTTCCACTATTGCGGGACTTTTAATGCATGACGGCGTTGTTTTGTTCCTCCATGCAACCCACCAAGGGGAATGATATACATGCACGCAGTTTAACAGCACCCACTGTGGAAATAACGAACTACCTTACCCAGAGGGCAACTTACCAATGAAACTACAAAGACGGGATATTAAAGGTCAAGTTCATTCAGCTGTAAACGACGCGCATGGCCAGTGAGCAAGGGCGTGTTGCCCGAAACCGGTATGGCAATCTGTGTTGGGGGAATGAACACGTTGACTCCTGCTCCCTCAATAAATGAAAGGAGAAACTTCTACTTGTGTGGCATCTCGCATTGGGCAACTTGGATTTTGGAATTTGCAAGTGGCGTGCCTAGCCACTGAGGCGCTCTGCCGCGATAATAGCGGACCACGGCTCCGGACCCCTGGGGCCATGTGGAAGTGGCAGTTCCACTATTGCGGGACTTTTAATGCATGACGGCGTTGTTTTGTTCTTCCATGCAACCCACCAAGGGGAATGATATACATGCACGCAGTTTAACAGCACCCACTGTGGAAATAACGAACTACCTTACCCAGAAGGCAACTTACCAATGAAACTACAAAGACGGGATATTAAAGGTCAAGTTCAATCAGCTGTAAACAACGCGCATGGCCAGTGAGCAAGGGCGTGTTGCCCGAAACCGGTATGGCAATCTGTGTTGGGGGAATGAACACGTTGACTCCTGCTCCCTCAATAAATGAAAGGAGAAACTTCTACTTGTGTGGCGTCTCGCTTTGAGCAACTTGGATTTTGGAATTTGCAAGCGGCGTGCCTAGCCGCTGAGACGCTCTGCCGCGATAATAGCGGACCATGGCTCCGGACCCCTGGGGCCATGTGGAAGTGGTAGTTCCACTATTGCGGGACTTTTAATGCATGACGGCGTTGTTTTGTTCCTCCATGCAACCCACCAATGGGAATGATATACATGCACGCAGTTTAACAGCACCGACTGTGGAAATAACGGACTACCTTACCTAGAAGGCAACTTACCAATGAATCTACAAAGACGGGATATTAAAGGTCAAGTTCAATCAGCTGTAAACGACGCGCATGGCCAGTAAGCAAGGCCGTGTTCCCCGAAACCGGTATGGCAATCTGTGTTGGGGGAATGAACACGTTGATTCCTGCTCCCTCAATAAATGAAAGGAGAAACTTCTACTTGTGCGGCGGTTTGCATTGGGTAACTTGGATTTTGGAATTTGCAAGCGGCGCCACCTAGCCGCTGAGACGCTCTGCCGCGATAATAGCGGACCACGGCTCCGGACCCCTGGGGCCATGTGGAAGTGGCAGTTCCACTATTGCGGGACTTTTAATGCATGACGTCGTTGTTTTGTTCCTCCATGCAACCCACAAAGGGGAATGATATACATGCACGCAGTTTAACAGCACCCACTGTGGAAATAACAAACTACCTTACCCAGAAGGCAACTTACCAATGAAACTACAAGGACGGGATATTAAAGGTCAAGTTCAATCAGCTGTAAACGACACACATGGCCAGTGAGCAAGGGCGTGTTGCCCGAAACCGGTATGGCAATCTGTGTTGGGGGAATGAACACGTTGACTTCTGCTCCCTCAATAAATGAAAGGAGAAACTTCTACTTGTGTGGCGTCTCGCATTGGGCAACTTGGATTTTGGAATTTGCAAGTGGCGTGCCTAGCCACTGAGGCGCTCTGCCGCGATAATAGCGGACCACGGCTCCGGACCCCTGGGGCCATGTGGAAGTGGCAGTTCCACTATTGCGGGACTTTTAATGCATGACGGCGTTGTTTTGTTCTTCCATGCAACCCACCAAGGGGAATGATATACATGCACGCAGTTTAACAGCACCCACTGTGGAAATAACGAACTACCTTACCCAGAAGGCAACTTACCAATGAAACTACAAAGACGGGATATTAAAGGTCAAGTTCAATCAGCTGTAAACAACGCGCATGGCCAGTGAGCAAGGGCGTGTTGCCCGAAACCGGTATGGCAATCTGTGTTGGGGGAATGAACACGTTGACTCCTGCTCCCTCAATAAATGAAAGGAGAAACTTCTACTTGTGTGGCGTCTCGCTTTGAGCAACTTGGATTTTGGAATTTGCAAGCGGCGTGCCTAGCCGCTGAGACGCTCTGCCGCGATAATAGCGGACCATGGCTCCGGACCCCTGGGGCCATGTGGAAGTGGTAGTTCCACTATTGCGGGACTTTTAATGCATGACGGCGTTGTTTTGTTCCTCCATGCAACCCACCAATGGGAATGATATACATGCACACAGTTTAACAGCACCGACTGTGGAAATAGCGGACTACCTTACCTAGAAGGCAACTTACCAATGAAACTACAAAGACGGGATATTAAAGGTCAAGTTCAATCAGCTGTAAACGACGCGCATGGCCAGTGAGCAAGGGCGTGTTGCCCGAAACCGGTATGGCAATCTGTGTTGGGGGAATGAACACGTTGACTCCTGCTCCCTCAATAAATGAAAGGAGAAACTTCTACTTGTGTGGCGTCTCGCATTGGGCAACTTGGATTTTGGAATTTGCAAGCGGCGTGCCTAGCCGCTGACACGCTCTGCCGCGATAATAGCGGACCACGACTCCGGACCCCTGGGGCCATGTGGAAGTGGCACTTCCACTATTGCGGGACTTTTAATGCATGACAGCGTTGTTTTGTTCCTCCATGCAACCCACCAAGGGGAATGATATACATGCACGCAGTTTAACAGCACCCACTGTGGAAATAACGAACTACCTTACCCAGAAGGCAACTTACCAATGAAACTACAAAGACGGGATATTAAAGGTCAAGTTCAATCAGCTGTAAACGACGCGCATGGCCAGTGAGCAAGGGCGTGTTGCCCGAAACCGGTATGGCAATCTGTGTTGGGGGAATGAACACGTTGACTTCTGCTCCCTCAATAAATGAAAGGAGAAACTTCTACTTGTGTGGCGTCTCGCATTGGGCAACTTGGATTTGGGAATTTGCAAGCGGCGTGCCTAGCCGCTGACACGCTCTGCCGCGATAATAGCGGACCACGGCTACGGACCCCTGGGGCCATGTGGAAGTGTCACTTCCACTATTGCGGGACTTTTAATGCATGACGGCGTTGTTTTGTTCCTCCATGCAACCCACCAAGGGGAATGATATACATGCACGCAGTTTAACAGCACCCACTGTGGAAATAACGAACTACCTTACCCAGAAGGCAACTTACCAATGAAACTACAAAGACAGGATATTAAAGGTCAAGTTCAATCAGCTGTAAACAACGCGCATGGCCAGTGAGCAAGGGCGTGTTGCCCGAAACCGGTATGGCAATCTGTGTTGGGGGAATGAACACGTTGACTCCTGCTCCCTCAATAAATGAACGGAGAAACTTCTACTTGTGTGGCGTCTCGCATTGGGCAACTTGGATTTTGGAATTTGCTAGCGGCGTGCCTAGCCGCTGAGACGCTCTGCCGCGATAATAGCGGACCACGTCTCCGGACCCCTGGGGCCATGTGGAAGTGGCAGTTCCACTATTGCGGGACTTTTAATGCATGATGGCGTTGTTTTGTTCCTCCATGCAACCCACCAAGGGGAATGATAGACATGCACGCAGTCTAACAGCACCCACTGTGGAAACTAACGAACTACCTTACCCAGAAGGCAACTTACCAATGAAACTACAAAGACGGGATATTAAAGGTCTAGTTCAATCAGCTGTAAACGACGCGTGTGGCCAGTGAGCAAGGGCGTGTTGCCCGAAACCGGTATGGCAATCTGTGTTGGGGGAATGAACATGTTGACTCCTGCTCCCTCAATAAATGAAAGGAGAAACTTCTACTTGTGTAGCGTCTCGCATTGGGCAATTTGGATTTTGGAATTTGCAAGCGGCGTGCCTATCCGCTGAGATGCTCTGCCGCGATAATAGTGGACCACGGCTCCGGACCCCTGGGGCCATGTGGAAGTGGCAGTTCCACTATTGCGGGACTTTTAATGCATGACGGCGTTGTTTTGTTCCTCCATGCAACCCACCAAGGAGAATGATATACATGCACGCAGTTTAACAGCACCCACTGTGGAAATAATGAACTACCTTACCCAGAAGGCAACTTACCAATGAAACTACAAAGATGGAATATTAAAGGTCAAGTTCAATCAGCTGTAAACGACGCGTATGGCCAGTGAGCAAGGGCGTGTTGCCCGAAACCGGTATGGCAATCTGTGTTGGGGGAATGAACACGTTGACTCCTGCTCCCTCAATAAATGAAAGGAGAAACTTCTACTTGTGTAGCGTCTCGCATTGCGCAACTTGGATTTTGGAATTTGTAAGCGGCGTGCCTAGCCGCTGAGATGCTCTGCCGCGATAATTGCGGACCACGGCTCCGGACCCCTGGGGCCATGTGGAAGTGGCAGTTCCACTATTGCGGGACTTTTAATGCATGACGGCGTTGTTTTGTTCCTCCATGCAACCCACCAAGGGGAATGATATACATGCACGCAGTTTAACAGCACCCACTGTGGAAACAACGAACTACCTTACCCACAAGGCAACTTACCAATGAAACTACAAAGACGGGATATTAAAGGTCAAGTTCAATCAGCTGTAAACGACGCGCATGGCCAGTAAGCAAGGCCGTGTTCCCCGAAACCGGTATGGCAATCTGTGTTGGGGGAATGAACACGTTGATTCCTGCTCCCTTATTAAATGAAAGGAGAAACTTCTACTTGTGCGGCGGTTTGCATTGGGTAACTTGGATTTTGGAATTTGCAAGCGGCGCCACCTAGCCGCTGAGACGCTCTGCCGCGATAATAGCGGACCACGGCTCCGGACCCCTGGGGCCATGTGGAAGTGGCAGTTCCACTATTGCGGGACTTTTAATGCATGACGTCGTTGTTTTGTTCCTCCATGCAACCCACAAAGGGGAATGATACACATGCACGCAGTTTAACAGCACCCACTGTGGAAATAACGAACTACCTTACCCAGAAGGCAACTTACCAATGAAACTACAAGGACGGGATATTAAAGGTCAAGTTCAATCAGCTGTAAACGACACGCATGGCCAGTGAGCAAGGGCGTGTTGCCCGAAACCGGTATGGCAATCTGTGTTGGGGGAATGAACACGTTGACTCCTGCTCCCTCAATAAATGAAAGGAGAAACTTCTACTTGTGTGGCGTCTCGCATTGGGCAACTTGGATTTTGGAATTTGCAAGTGGCGTGCCTAGCCGCTGAGATGCTCTGCCGCGATAATAGCGGACCACGGCTCCGGACCCCTTGGACCATGTGGAAGTGGCACTTCCACTATTGCGAGACTTTTAATGCATGACGGCGTTGTTTTGTTCCTCCATGCAACCCACCAAGGGTTATGATATACATGCACGCAGTTTAGCAGCACCCACTGTGGTGATAACGAACTACCTTACCCAGAAGGCAACTTACCAATGAAACTACAAAGACGGGATATTAAAGGTCAAGTTCAATCAGCTGTAAACAACGCGCATGGCCAGTGAGCAAGGGCGTGTTGCCCGATACCGGTATGGCAATCTGTGTTGGGGGAATGAACACGTTGATTCCTGCTCCCTCAATAAATGAAAGGAGAAACTTCTACTTGTGTGGCGTCTCGCATTGGGCAACTTGGATTTTGGAATTTGCAAGCGGCGTGCCTAACCGCTGAGACGCTTTGCCGCGATAATAGCGGACCACGGCTCCGGACCCCTGGGGCCATGTGGAAGGGGCAGTTCCACGATTGCGGACTTTTAATGCATGACGGCGTTGTTTTGTTCCTCCATGCAACCCACCAAGGGGAATGATATACATGCACGCAGTTTAACAGCACCCACTGTGGAAATAACGAACTACCTTACCCAGAAGGCAACTTACCAATGAAACTACAAAGACGGGATATTAAAGGTCAAGTTCAATCAGCTGTAAATGACGCGCATGGCCAGTGAGCTAGGGCGTGTTGCCCGAAACCTGTATGGCAATCTGTGTTGGGGGAAGGAACACGTTGACTCCTGCTCCCTCAATAAATGAAAGGAGAAACTTCTACATTTGTGGCGTCTCGCATTGGGCAACTTGGATTTTGGAATTTGCAAGCGGCGTGCCTAGCCGCTGAGAAGCTCTGCCGCGATAATAGCGGACCACTGCTCCGGACCCCTGGGGCCATGTGGAAGTGGCAGTTCCACTATTGCGGGACTTTTAATGCATGACGGCGTTGTTTTGTTCCTCCATGCAACCCACCAAGGGGAATGATATACATGCACGCAGTTTAACAGCACCCACTGTGGAAATAACGAACTACTTTACCCAGAAGGCAACTTACCAATGAAACTACAAAGACGGGATATTAAAGGTCAAGTACAATCAGCTGTAAACGACGCGCATGGCCAGTGAGCAAGGGCGTGTTGCCCGAAACCGGTATGGCAATCTGTGTTGGGGGAATGAACACGTTGACTTCTGCTCCCTCAATAAATGAAAGGAGAAACTTCTACTTGTGTGGCGTCTCGCATTGGGCAACTTGGATTTTGGAATTTGCAAGCGGTGTGCCTAGCCACTGAGACGCTCTGCCGCAATAATAGCGGACCACGGCTCCGGACCCCTGGGGCCATGTTGAAGTGGCAGTTCCACTATTGCGGGACTTTTAATGCATGACGGCGTTGTTTTGTTCCTCCATGCAACCCACCAAGGGGAATGATATACATGCACGCAGTTTAACAGCACCCACTGTGGAAATAATGAACTACCTTACCCAGAGGGCAACTTACCAATGAAACTACAAAGACGGGATATTAAAGGTCAAGTTCATTCAGCTGTAAACGACGCGCATGGCCAGTGAGCAAGGGCGTGTTGCCCGAAACCGGTATGGCAATCTGTGTTGGGGGAATGAACACGTTGACTCCTGCTCCCTCAATAAATGAAAGGAGAAACTTCTACTTGTGTGGCATCTCGCATTGGACAACTTGGATTTTGGAATTTGCAAGTGGCGTGCCTAGCCACTGAGGCGCTCTGCCGCGATAATAGCGGACCCCGGCTCCGGACCCCTGGGGCCATGTGGAAGTGGCAGTTCCACTATTGCGGGACTTTTAATGCATGACGGCGTTGTTTTGTTCTTCCATGCAACCCACCAAGGGGAATGATATACATGCACGCAGTTTAACAGCACCCACTGTGGAAATAACGAACTACCTTACCCAGAAGGCAACTTACCAATGAAACTACAAAGACGGGATATTAAAGGTCAAGTTCAATCAGCTGTAAACGACGCGCATGGCCAGTGAGCAAGGGCATGTTGCCCGAAACCGGTATGGCAATCTGTGTTGGGGGAATGAACACGTTGACTCCTGCTCCCTCAATAAATGAAAGGAGAAACTTCTGCTTGTGTGGCGTCTCGCTTTGAGCAACTTGGATTTTGGAATTTGCAAGCGGCGTGCCTAGCCGCTGAGACGCTCTGCCGCGATAATAGCGGACCATGGCTCCGGACCCCTGGGGCCATGTGGAAGTGGTAGTTCCACTATTGCGGGACTTTTAATGCATGACGGCGTTGTTTTGTTCCTCCATGCAACCCACCAATGGGAATGATATACATGCACGCAGTTTAACAGCACCGACTGTGGAAATAACGGACTACCTTACCTAGAAGGCAACTTACCAATGAAACTACAAAGACGGGATATTAAAGGTCAAGTTCAATCAGCTGTAAACGACGCGCATGGCTAGTGAGCAAGGGCGTGTTGCCCGAAACCGGTATGGCAATCTGTGTTGGGGGAATGAACACGTTGACTCCTGCTCCCTCAATAAATGAAAGGAGAAACTTCTACTTGTTTGGCGTCTCGCATTGGGCAACTTGGATTTTGGAATTTGCAAGCGGCGTGCCTAGCCGCTGACACGCTCTGCCGCGATAATAGCGGACCACGACTCCGGACCCCTGGGGCCATGTGGAAGTGGCACTTCCACTATTGCGGGACTTTTAATGCATGACAGCGTTGTTTTGTTTCTCCATGCAACCCACCAAGGGGAATGATATACATGCACGCAGTTTAACAGCACCCACTGTGGAAATAACGAACTACCTTACCCAGAAGGCAACTTACCAATGAAACTACAAAGACGGGATATTAAAGGTCAAGTTCAATCAGCTGTAAACGACGCGCATGGCCAGTGAGCAAGGGCGTGTTGCCCGAAACCGGTATGGCAATCTGTGTTGGGGGAATGAACACGTTGACTCCTGCTCCCTCAATAAATGAAAGGAGAAACTTCTACTTGTGTGGCGTCTCGCATTGGGCAACTTGGATTTTGGAATTTGCAAGCGGCGTGCCTAGCCGCTGACACGCTCTGCCGCGATAATAGCGGACCACGGCTACGGACCCCTGGGGCCATGTGGAAGTGGCAGTTCCACTATTGCGGGACTTTTAATGCATGACGGCGTTGTTTTGTTCCTCCATGCAACCCACCAAGGGGAATGATATACATGCACGCAGTTTAACAGCACCCACTGTGGAAACAACGAACTACCTTACCCACAAGGCAACTTACCAATGAAACTACAAAGACGGGATATTAAAGGTCAAGTTCAATCAGCTGTAAACGACGCGCATGGCCAGTAAGCAAGGCCGTGTTCCCCGAAACCGGTATGGCAATCTGTGTTGGGGGAATGAACACGTTGATTCCTGCTCCCTCAATAAATGAAAGGAGAAACTTCTACTTGTGTGGCGTCTCGCATTGGGCAACTTGGATTTTGGAATTTGCAAGCGGCGTGCCTAGCCGCTGACACGCTCTGCCGCGATAATAGCGGACCACGGCTACGGACCCCTGGGGCCATGTGGAAGTGGCAGTTCCACTATTGCGGGAC
The DNA here is from genome assembly GCF_964204655.1 of Triturus cristatus. Taxonomy (NCBI): domain Eukaryota; kingdom Metazoa; phylum Chordata; class Amphibia; order Caudata; family Salamandridae; genus Triturus; species Triturus cristatus. The sequence continues at coordinate 197,449,634 of NC_140579.1, forward strand.
TTTTAATGCATGACGGCGTTGTTTTGTTCCTCCATGCAACCCACCAAGGGGAATGATATACATGCACGCAGTTTAACAGCACCCACTGTGGAAACAACGAACTACCTTACCCACAAGGCAACTTACCAATGAAACTACAAAGACGGGATATTAAAGGTCAAGTTCAATCAGCTGTAAACGACACGCATGGCCAGTGAGCAAGGGCGTGTTGCCCGAAACCGGTATGGCAATCTGTGTTGGGGGAATGAACACGTTGACTCCTGCTCCCTCAATAAATGAAAGGAGAAACTTCTACTTGTGTGGCGTCTCGCATTGGGCAACTTGGATTTTGGAATTTGCAAGTGGCGTGCCTAGCCGCTGAGATGCTCTGCCGCGATAATAGCGGACCACGGCTCCGGACCCCTTGGACCATGTGGAAGTGGCACTTCCACTATTGCGGGACTTTTAATGCATGACGGCGTTGTTTTGTTCCTCCATGCAACCCACCAAGGGTTATGATATACATGCACGCAGTTTAACAGCACCCACTGTGGTGATAACGAACTACCTTACCCAGAAGGCAACTTACCAATGAAACTACAAAGACGGGATATTAAAGGTCAAGTTCAATCAGCTGTAAACAACGCGCATGGCCAGTGAGCAAGGGCGTGTTGCCCGATACCGGTATGGCAATCTGTGTTGGGGGAATGAACACGTTGATTCCTGCTCCCTCAATAAATGAAAGGAGAAACTTCTACTTGTGTGGCGTCTCGCATTGGGCAACTTGGATTTTGGAATTTGCAAGCGGCGTGCCTAACCGCTGAGACGCTTTGCCGCGATAATAGCGGACCACGGCTCCGGACCCCTGGGGCCATGTGGAAGTGGCAGTTCCACTATTGCGGGACTTTTAATGCATGACGGCGTTGTTTTGTTCCTCCATGCAACCCACCAAGGGGATGATATACATGCACGCAGTTTAACAGCACCCACTGTGGAAATAACGAACTACTTTACCCAGAAGGCAACTTACCAATGAAACTACAAAGACGGGATATTAAAGGTCAAGTACAATCAGCTGTAAACGACGCGCATGGCCAGTGAGCAAGGGCGTGTTGCCCGAAACCGGTATGGCAATCTGTGTTGGGGGAATGAACACTTTGACTTCTGCTCCCTCAATAAATGAAAGGAGAAACTTCTACTTGTGTGGCGTCTCGCATTGGGCAACTTGGATTTTGGAATTTGCAAGCGGTGTGCCTAGCCACTGAGACGCTCTGCCGCAATAATAGCGGACCACGGCTCCGGACCCCTGGGGCCATGTTGAAGTGGCAGTTCCACTATTGCGGGACTTTTAATGCATGACGGCGTTGTTTTGTTCCTCCATGCAACCCACCAAGGGGAATGATATACATGCACGCAGTTTAACAGCACCCACTGTGGAAATAACGAACTACCTTACCCAGAGGGCAACTTACCAATGAAACTACAAAGACGGGATATTAAAGGTCAAGTTCATTCAGCTGTAAACGACGCGCATGGCCAGTGAGCAAGGGCGTGTTGCCCGAAACCGGTATGGCAATCTGTGTTGGGGGAATGAACACGTTGACTCCTGCTCCCTCAATAAATGAAAGGAGAAACTTCTACTTGTGTGGCATCTCGCATTGGGCAACTTGGATTTTGGAATTTGCAAGTGGCGTGCCTAGCCACTGAGGCGCTCTGCCGCGATAATAGCGGACCACGGCTCCTGACCGCTGGGGCCATGTGGAAGTGGCAGTTCCACTATTGCGGGACTTTTAATGCATGACGGCGTTGTTTTGTTCTTCCATGCAACCCACCAAGGGGAATGATATACATGCACGCAGTTTAACAGCACCCACTGTGGAAATAACGAACTACCTTACCCAGAAGGCAACTTACCAATGAAACTACAAAGACGGGATATTAAAGGTCAAGTTCAATCAGCTGTAAACGACGCGCATGGCCAGTGAGCAAGGGCATGTTGCCCGAAACCGGTATGGCAATCTGTGTTGGGGGAATGAACACGTTGACTCCTGCTCCCTCAATAAATGAAAGGAGAAACTTCTACTTGTGTGGCGTCTCGCTTTGAGCAACTTGGATTTTGGAATTTGCAAGCGGCGTGCCTAGCCGCTGAGACGCTCTGCCGCGATAATAGCGGACCATGGCTCCGGACCCCTGGGGCCATGTGGAAGTGGTAGTTCCACTATTGCGGGACTTTTAATGCATGACGGCATTGTTTGTTCCTCCATGCAACCCACCAATGGGAATGATATACATGCACGCAGTTTAACAGCACCGACTGTGGAAATAACGGACTACCTTACCTAGAAGGCAACTTACCAATGAAACTACAAAGACGGGATATTAAAGGTCAAGTTCAATCAGCTGTAAACGACGCGCATGGCCAGTGAGCAAGGGCGTGTTGCCCGAAACCGGTATGGCAATCTGTGTTGGGGGAATGAACACGTTGACTCCTGCTCCCTCAATAAATGAAAGGAGAAACTTCTACTTGTGTGGCGTCTCGCATTGGGCAACTTGGATTTTGGAATTTGCAAGCGGCGTGCCTAGCCGCTGACACGCTCTGCCGCGATAATAGCGGACCACGACTCCGGACCCCTGGGGCCATGTGGAAGTGGCACTTCCACTATTGCGGGACTTTTAATGCATGACAGCGTTGTTTTGTTCCTCCATGCAACCCACCAAGGGGAATGATATACATGCACGCAGTTTAACAGCACCCACTGTGGAAATAACGAACTACCTTACCCAGAAGGCAACTTACCAATGAAACTACAAAGACGGGATATTAAAGGTCAAGTTCAATCAGCTGTAAACGACGCGCATGGCCAGTGAGCAAGGGCGTGTTGCCCGAAACCGGTATGGCAATCTGTGTTGGGGGAATGAACACGTTGACTCCTGCTCCCTCAATAAATGAAAGGAGAAACTTCTACTTGTGTGGCGTCTCGCATTGGGCAACTTGGATTTTGGAATTTGCAAGCGGCGTGCCTAGCCGCTGACACGCTCTGCCGCGATAATAGCGGACCACGGCTACGGACCCCTGGGGCCATGTGGAAGTGGCACTTCCACTATTGCGGGACTTTTAATGCATGACGGCGTTGTTTTGTTCCTCCATGCAACCCACCAAGGGGAATGATATACATGCACGCAGTTTAACAGCACCCACTGTGGAAATAACGAACTACCTTACCCAGAAGGCAACTTACCAATGAAACTACAAAGACAGGATATTAAAGGTCAAGTTCAATCAGCTGTAAACGACGCGCATGGCCAGTGAGCAAGGGCTTGTTGCCCGAAACCGGTATGGCAATCTGTGTTGGGGGAATGAACACGTTGACTCCTGCTCCCTCAATAAATGAAAGGAGAAACTTCTACTTGTGTGGCGTCTCGCATTGGGCAACTTGGATTTTGGAATTTGCAAGCGGCGTGCCTAGCCGCTGAGACGCTCTGCCGCGATAATAGCGGACCACGTCTCCGGACCCCTGGGGCCATGTGGAAGTGGCAGTTACACTATTGCGGGACTTTTAATGCATGATGGCGTTGTTTTGTTCCTCCATGCAACCCACCAAGGGGAATGATAGACATGCACGCAGTCTAACAGCACCCACTGTGGAAACTAACGAACTACCTTACCCAGAAGGCAACTTACCAATGAAACTACAAAGACGGGATATTAAAGGTCTAGTTCAATAAGCTGTAAACGACGCGTATGGCCAGTGAGCAAGGGCGTGTTGCCCGAAACCGGTATGGCAATCTGTGTTGGGGGAATGAACATGTTGACTCCTGCTCCCTCAATAAATGAAAGGAGAAACTTCTACTTGTGTAGCGTCTCGCATTGGGCAATTTGGATTTTGGAATTTGCAAGCGGCGTGCCTATCCGCTGAGATGCTCTGCCGCGATAATAGTGGACCACGGCTCCGGACCCCTGGGGCCATGTGGAAGTGGCAGTTCCACTATTGCGGGACTTTTAATGCATGACGGCGTTGTTTTGTTCCTCCATGCAACCCACCAAGGAGAATGATATACATGCACGCAGTTTAACAGCACCCACTGTGGAAATAACGAACTACCTTACCCAGAAGGCAACTTACCAATGAAACTACAAAGATGGAATATTAAAGGTCAAGTTCAATCAGCTGTAAACGACGCGTATGGCCAGTGAGCAAGGGCGTGTTGCCCGAAACCGGTATGGCAATCTGTGTTGGGGGAATGAACACGTTGACTCCTGCTCCCTCAATAAATGAAAGGAGAAACTTCTACTTGTGTAGCGTCTCGCATTGCGCAACTTGGATTTTGGAATTTGTAAGCGTCGTGCCTAGCCGCTGAGATGCTCTGCCGCGATAATTGCGGACCACAGCTCCGGACCCCTGGGGCCATGTGGAAGTGGCAGTTCCACTATTGCGGGACTTTTAATGCATGACGGCGTTGTTTTGTTCCTCCATGCAACCCACCAAGGGGAATGATATACATGCACACAGTTTAACAGCACCCACTGTGGAAACAACGAACTACCTTACCCACAAGGCAACTTACCAATGAAACTACAAAGACGGGATATTAAAGGTCAAGTTCAATCAGCTGTAAACGACGCGCATGGCCAGTAAGCAAGGCCGTGTTCCCCGAAACCGGTATGGCAATCTGTGTTGGGGGAATGAACACGTTGATTCCTGCTCCCTCAATAAATGAAAGGAGAAACTTCTACTTGTGCGGCGGTTTGCATTGGGTAACTTGGATTTTGGAATTTGCAAGCGGCGCCACCTAGCCGCTGAGACGCTCTGCCGCAATAATAGCGGACCACGGCTCCGGACCCCTGGGGCCATGTGGAAGTGGCAGTTCCACTATTGCGGGACTTTTAATGCATGACGTCGTTGTTTTGTTCCTCCATGCAACCCACAAAGGGGAATGATATACATGCACGCAGTTTAACAGCACCCACTGTGGAAATAACGAACTACCTTACCCAGAAGGCAACTTACCAATGAAACTACAAGGACGGGATATTAAAGGTCAAGTTCAATCAGCTGTAAATGACACGCATGGCCAGTGAGCAAGGGCGTGTTGCCCGAAACCGGTATGGCAATCTGTGTTGGGGGAATGAACACGTTGACTCCTGCTCCCTCAATAAATGAAAGGAGAAACTTCTACTTGTGTGGCGTCTCGCATTGGGCAACTTGGATTTTGGAATTTGCAAGTGGCGTGCCTAGCCGCTGAGATGCTCTGCCGCGATAATAGCGGACCACGGCTCCGGACCCCTTGGACCATGTGGAAGTGGCACTTCCACTATTGCGGGACTTTTAATGCATGACGGCGTTGTTTTGTTCCTCCATGCAACCCACCAAGGGGAATGATATACATGCACGCAGTTTAACAGCACCCACTGTGGTGATAACGAACTACCTTACCCAGAAGGCAACTTACCAGTGAAACTACAAAGACGGGATATTAAAGGTCAAGTTCAATCAGCTGTAAACAACGCGCATGGCCAGTGAGCAAGGGCGTGTTGCCCGATACCGGTATGGCAATCTGTGTTGGGGGAATGAACACGTTGATTCCTGCTCCCTCAATAAATGAAAGGAGAAACTTCTACTTGTGTGGCGTTTCGCATTGGGCAACTTGGATTTTGGAATTTGCAAGCGGCGTGCCTAACCGCTGAGACGCTTTGCCGCGATAATAGCGGACCACGGCTCCGGACCCCTGGGCCATGTGGAAGGGGCAGTTCCACGATTGCGGACTTTTAATGCATGACGGCGTTGTTTTGTTCCTCCATGCAACCCACCAAGGGGAATGATATACATGCACGCAGTTTAACAGCACCCACTGTGGAAATAACGAACTACCTTACCCAGAAGGCAACTTACCAATGAAACTACAAAGACGGGATATTAAAGGTCAAGTTCAATCAGCTGTAAATGACGCGCATGGCCAGTGAGCTAGGGCGTGTTGCCCGAAACCTGTATGGCAATCTGTGTTGGGGGAAGGAACACGTTGACTCCTGCTCCCTCAATAAATGAAAGGAGAAACTTCTACTTTTGTGGCGTCTCGCATTGGGCAACTTGGATTTTGGAATTTGCAAGCGGCGTGCCTAGCCGCTGAGAAGCTCTGCCGCGATAATAGCGGACCACGGCTCCGGACCCCTGGGGCCATGTGGAAGTGGCAGTTCCACTATTGCGGGACTTTTAATGCATGACGGCGTTGTTTTGTTCCTCCATGCAACCCACCAAGGGGAATGATATACATGCACGCAGTTTAACAGCACCCACTGTGGAAATAACGAACTACTTTACCCAGAAGGCAACTTACCAATGAAACTACAAAGACGGGATATTAAAGGTCAAGTACAATCAGCTGTAAACGACGCGCATGGCCAGTGAGCAAGGGCGTGTTGCCCGAAACCGGTATGGCAATCTGTGTTGGGGGAATGAACACGTTGACTTCTGCTCCCTCAATAAATGAAAGGAGAAACTTCTACTTGTGTGGCGTCTCGCATTGGGCAACTTGGATTTTGGAATTTGCAAGCGGTGTGCCTAGCCACTGAGACGCTCTGCCGCGATAATAGCGGACCACCGCTCCGGACCCCTGGGGCCATGTTGAAGTGGCAGTTCCACTATTGCGGGACTTTTAATGCATGACGGCGTTGTTTTGTTCCTCCATGCAACCCACCAAGGGGAATGATATACATGCACGCAGTTTAACAGCACCCACTGTGGAAATAACGAACTACCTTACCCAGAGGGCAACTTACCAATGAAACTACAAAGACGGGATATTAAAGGTCAAGTTCATTCAGCTGTAAACGACACGCATGGCCAGTGAGCAAGGGCGTGTTGCCCGAAACCGGTATGGCAATCTGTGTTGGGGGAATGAACACGTTGACTCCTGCTCCCTCAATAAATGAAAGGAGAAACTTCTACTTGTGTGGCATCTCGCATTGGGCAACTTGGATTTTGGAATTTGCAAGCGGCGTGCCTAGCCGCTGAGACGCCCTGCCGCGATAATAGCGGACCACGGCCCTGGACCCCTGGGGCCATGTGGAAGTGGCAGTTCCACTATTGCGGGACTTTTAATGCATGACGGCGTTGTTTTGTTCCTCCATGCAACCCACCAACTGGAATGAGATACATGCACGCAGTTTAACAGCATCCACTGTGGAAATAACGAACTACCTTACCCAGAAGGCAACTTACCAATGAAACTACAAAGACGGGATATTAAAGGTCAAGTACAATCAGCTGTAAACGAATGGCATGGCCAGTAAGCAAGGGCGTGTTGCCCGAAACCGGTATGGCAATCTGTGTTGGGGGAATGAACACGTTGACTCCTGCTCCCTCAATAAATGAAAGGAGAAACTTCTACTTGTGTGGCGTCTCGCATTGGGAAACTTGGATTTTGGAATTTGCAAGTGGCGTGCCTAGCCACTGAGGCGCTCTGCCGCGATAATAGCGGACCACGGCTCCGGACCCCTGGGGCCATGTGGAAGTGGCAGTTCCACTATTGCGGGACTTTTAATGCATGACGGCGTTGTTTTGTTCTTCCATGCAACCCACCAAGGGGAATGATATACATGCACGCAGTTTAACAGCACCCACTGTGGAAATAACGAACTACCTTACCCAGAAGGCAACTTACCAATGAAACTACAAAGACGGGATATTAAAGGTCAAGTTCAATCAGCTGTAAACGACGCGCATGGCCAGTGAGCAAGGGCATGTTGCCCGAAACCGGTATGGCAATCTGTGTTGGGGGAATGAACACGTTGACTCCTGCTCCCTCAATAAATGAAAGGAGAAACTTCTACTTGTGTGGCGTCTCGCTTTGAGCAACTTGGATTTTGGAATTTGCAAGCGGCGTGCCTAGCCGCTGAGACGCTCTGCCGCGATAATAGCGGACCATGGCTCCGGACCCCTGGGGCCATGTGGAAGTGGTAGTTCCACTATTGCGGGACTTTTAATGCATGACGGCATTGTTTGTTCCTCCATGCAACCCACCAATGGGAATGATATACATGCACGCAGTTTAACAGCACCGACTGTGGAAATAACGGACTACCTTACCTAGAAGGCAACTTACCAATGAAACTACAAAGACGGGATATTAAAGGTCAAGTTCAATCAGCTGTAAACGACGCGCATGGCCAGTGAGCAAGGGCGTGTTGCCCGAAACCGGTATGGCAATCTGTGTTGGGGGAATGAACACGTTGACTCCTGCTCCCTCAATAAATGAAAGGAGAAACTTCTACTTGTGTGGCGTCTCGCATTGGGCAACTTGGATTTTGGAATTTGCAAGCGGCGTGCCTAGCCGCTGACACGCTCTGCCGCGATAATAGCGGACCACGACTCCGGACCCCTGGGGCCATGTGGAAGTGGCACTTCCACTATTGCGGGACTTTTAATGCATGACAGCGTTGTTTTGTTCCTCCATGCAACCCACCAAGGGGAATGATATACATGCACGCAGTTTAACAGCACCCACTGTGGAAATAACGAACTACCTTACCCAGAAGGCAACTTACCAATGAAACTACAAAGACGGGATATTAAAGGTCAAGTTCAATCAGCTGTAAACGACGCGCATGGCCAGTGAGCAAGGGCGTGTTGCCCGAAACCGGTATGGCAATCTGTGTTGGGGGAATGAACACGTTGACTCCTGCTCCCTCAATAAATGAAAGGAGAAACTTCTACTTGTGTGGCGTCTCGCATTGGGCAACTTGGATTTTGGAATTTGCAAGCGGCGTGCCTAGCCGCTGACACGCTCTGCCGCGATAATAGCGGACCACGGCTACGGACCCCTGGGGCCATGTGGAAGTGGCACTTCCACTATTGCGGGACTTTTAATGCATGACGGCGTTGTTTTGTTCCTCCATGCAACCCACCAAGGGGAATGATATACATGCACGCAGTTTAACAGCACCCACTGTGGAAATAACGAACTACCTTACCCAGAAGGCAACTTACCAATGAAACTACAAAGACAGGATATTAAAGGTCAAGTTCAATCAGCTGTAAACGACGCGCATGGCCAGTGAGCAAGGGCTTGTTGCCCGAAACCGGTATGGCAATCTGTGTTGGGGGAATGAACACGTTGACTCCTGCTCCCTCAATAAATGAAAGGAGAAACTTCTACTTGTGTGGCGTCTCGCATTGGGCAACTTGGATTTTGGAATTTGCAAGCGGCGTGCCTAGCCGCTGAGACGCTCTGCCGCGATAATAGCGGACCACGTCTCCGGACCCCTGGGGCCATGTGGAAGTGGCAGTTACACTATTGCGGGACTTTTAATGCATGATGGCGTTGTTTTGTTCCTCCATGCAACCCACCAAGGGGAATGATAGACATGCACGCAGTCTAACAGCACCCACTGTGGAAACTAACGAACTACCTTACCCAGAAGGCAACTTACCAATGAAACTACAAAGACGGGATATTAAAGGTCTAGTTCAATCAGCTGTAAACGACGCGTATGGCCAGTGAGCAAGGGCGTGTTGCCCGAAACCGGTATGGCAATCTGTGTTGGGGGAATGAACATGTTGACTCCTGCTCCCTCAATAAATGAAAGGAGAAACTTCTACTTGTGTAGCGTCTCGCATTGGGCAATTTGGATTTTGGAATTTGCAAGCGGCGTGCCTATCCGCTGAGATGCTCTGCCGCGATAATAGTGGACCACGGCTCCGGACCCCTGGGGCCATGTGGAAGTGGCAGTTCCACTATTGCGGGACTTTTAATGCATGACGGCGTTGTTTTGTTCCTCCATGCAACCCACCAAGGAGAATGATATACATGCACGCAGTTTAACAGCACCCACTGTGGAAATAACGAACTACCTTACCCAGAAGGCAACTTACCAATGAAACTACAAAGATGGAATATTAAAGGTCAAGTTCAATCAGCTGTAAACGACGCGTATGGCCAGTGAGCAAGGGCGTGTTGCCCGAAACCGGTATGGCAATCTGTGTTGGGGGAATGAACACGTTGACTCCTGCTCCCTCAATAAATGAAAGGAGAAACTTCTACTTGTGTAGCGTCTCGCATTGCGCAACTTGGATTTTGGAATTTGTAAGCGTCGTGCCTAGCCGCTGAGATGCTCTGCCGCGATAATTGCGGACCACGGCTCCGGACCCCTGGGGCCATGTGGAAGTGGCAGTTCCACTATTGCGGGACTTTTAATGCATGACGGCGTTGTTTTGTTCCTCCATGCAACCCACCAAGGGGAATGATATACATGCACACAGTTTAACAGCACCCACTGTGGAAACAACGAACTACCTTACCCACAAGGCAACTTACCAATGAAACTACAAAGACGGGATATTAAAGGTCAAGTTCAATCAGCTGTAAACGACGCGCATGGCCAGTAAGCAAGGCCGTGTTCCCCGAAACCGGTATGGCAATCTGTGTTGGGGGAATGAACACGTTGATTCCTGCTCCCTCAATAAATGAAAGGAGAAACTTCTACTTGTGCGGCGGTTTGCATTGGGTAACTTGGATTTTGGAATTTGCAAGCGGCGCCACCTAGCCGCTGAGACGCTCTGCCGCAATAATAGCGGACCACGGCTCCGGACCCCTGGGGCCATGTGGAAGTGGCAGTTCCACTATTGCGGGACTTTTAATGCATGACGTCGTTGTTTTGTTCCTCCATGCAACCCACAAAGGGGAATGATATACATGCACGCAGTTTAACAGCACCCACTGTGGAAATAACGAACTACCTTACCCAGAAGGCAACTTACCAATGAAACTACAAGGACGGGATATTAAAGGTCAAGTTCAATCAGCTGTAAATGACACGCATGGCCAGTGAGCAAGGGCGTGTTGCCCGAAACCGGTATGGCAATCTGTGTTGGGGGAATGAACACGTTGACTCCTGCTCCCTCAATAAATGAAAGGAGAAACTTCTACTTGTGTGGCGTCTCGCATTGGGCAACTTGGATTTTGGAATTTGCAAGTGGCGTGCCTAGCCGCTGAGATGCTCTGCCGCGATAATAGCGGACCACGGCTCCGGACCCCTTGGACCATGTGGAAGTGGCACTTCCACTATTGCGGGACTTTTAATGCATGACGGCGTTGTTTTGTTCCTCCATGCAACCCACCAAGGGGAATGATATACATGCACGCAGTTTAACAGCACCCACTGTGGTGATAACGAACTACCTTACCCAGAAGGCAACTTACCAGTGAAACTACAAAGACGGGATATTAAAGGTCAAGTTCAATCAGCTGTAAACAACGCGCATGGCCAGTGAGCAAGGGCGTGTTGCCCGATACCGGTATGGCAATCTGTGTTGGGGGAATGAACACGTTGATTCCTGCTCCCTCAATAAATGAAAGGAGAAACTTCTACTTGTGTGGCGTTTCGCATTGGGCAACTTGGATTTTGGAATTTGCAAGCGGCGTGCCTAACCGCTGAGACGCTTTGCCGCGATAATAGCGGACCACGGCTCCGGACCCCTGGGCCATGTGGAAGGGGCAGTTCCACGATTGCGGACTTTTAATGCATGACGGCGTTGTTTTGTTCCTCCATGCAACCCACCAAGGGGAATGATATACATGCACGCAGTTTAACAGCACCCACTGTGGAAATAACGAACTACCTTACCCAGAAGGCAACTTACCAATGAAACTACAAAGACGGGATATTAAAGGTCAAGTTCAATCAGCTGTAAATGACGCGCATGGCCAGTGAGCTAGGGCGTGTTGCCCGAAACCTGTATGGCAATCTGTGTTGGGGGAAGGAACACGTTGACTCCTGCTCCCTCAATAAATGAAAGGAGAAACTTCTACTTTTGTGGCGTCTCGCATTGGGCAACTTGGATTTTGGAATTTGCAAGCGGCGTGCCTAGCCGCTGAGAAGCTCTGCCGCGATAATAGCGGACCACGGCTCCGGACCCCTGGGGCCATGTGGAAGTGGCAGTTCCACTATTGCGGGACTTTTAATGCATGACGGCGTTGTTTTGTTCCTCCATGCAACCCACCAAGGGGAATGATATACATGCACGCAGTTTAACAGCACCCACTGTGGAAATAACGAACTACTTTACCCAGAAGGCAACTTACCAATGAAACTACAAAGACGGGATATTAAAGGTCAAGTACAATCAGCTGTAAACGACGCGCATGGCCAGTGAGCAAGGGCGTGTTGCCCGAAACCGGTATGGCAATCTGTGTTGGGGGAATGAACACGTTGACTTCTGCTCCCTCAATAAATGAATGGAGAAACTTCTACTTGTGTGGCGTCTCGCATTGGGCAACTTGGATTTTGGAATTTGCAAGCGGTGTGCCTAGCCACTGAGACGCTCTGCCGCGATAATAGCGGACCACCGCTCCGGACCCCTGGGGCCATGTTGAAGTGGCAGTTCCACTATTGCGGGACTTTTAATGCATGACGGCGTTGTTTTGTTCCTCCATGCAACCCACCAAGGGGAATGATATACATGCACGCAGTTTAACAGCACCCACTGTGGAAATAACGAACTACCTTACCCAGAGGGCAACTTACCAATGAAACTACAAAGACGGGATATTAAAGGTCAAGTTCATTCAGCTGTAAACGACACGCATGGCCAGTGAGCAAGGGCGTGTTGCCCGAAACCGGTATGGCAATCTGTGTTGGGGGAATGAACACGTTGACTCCTGCTCCCTCAATAAATGAAAGGAGAAACTTCTACTTGTGTGGCATCTCGCATTGGGCAACTTGGATTTTGGAATTTGCAAGCGGCGTGCCTAGCCGCTGAGACGCCCTGCCGCGATAATAGCGGACCACGGCCCTGGACCCCTGGGGCCATGTGGAAGTGGCAGTTCCACTATTGCGGGACTTTTAATGCATGACGGCGTTGTTTTGTTCCTCCATGCAACCCACCAACTGGAATGAGATACATGCACGCAGTTTAACAGCATCCACTGTGGAAATAACGAACTACCTTACCCAGAAGGCAACTTACCAATGAAACTACAAAGACGGGATATTAAAGGTCAAGTACAATCAGCTGTAAACGAATGGCATGGCCAGTAAGCAAGGGCGTGTTGCCCGAAACCGGTATGGCAATCTGTGTTGGGGGAATGAACACGTTGACTCCTGCTCCCTCAATAAATGAAAGGAGAAACTTCTACTTGTGTGGCGTCTCGCATTGGGAAACTTGGATTTTGGAATTTGCAAGTGGCGTGCCTAGCCACTGAGGTGCTCTGCCGCGATAATAGCGGACCACGGCTCCGGACCCCTGGGGCCATGTGGAAGTGGCAGTTCCACTATTGCGGGACTTTTAATGCATGACGGCGTTGTTTTGTTCTTCCATGCAACCCACCAAGGGGAATGATATACATGCACGCAGTTTAACAGCACCCACTGTGGAAATAACGAACTACCTTACCCAGAAGGCAACTTACCAATGAAACTACAAAGACGGGATATTAAAGGTCAAGTTCAATCAGCTGTAAACGACGCGCATGGCCAGTGAGCAAGGGCGTGTTGCCCGAAACCGGTATGGCAATCTGTGTTGGGGGAATGAACACGTTGACTCCTGCTCCCTCAATAAATGAAAGGAGAAACTTCTACTTGTGTGGCGTCTCGCTTTGAGCAACTTGGATTTTGGAATTTGCAAGCGGCGTGCCTAGCCGCTGAGACGCTCTGCCGCGATAATAGCGGACCATGGCTCCGGACCCCTGGGGCCATGTGGAAGTGGTAGTTCCACTATTGCGGGACTTTTAATGCATGACGGCGTTGTTTTGTTCCTCCATGCAACCCACCAATGGGAATGATATACATGCACGCAGTTTAACAGCACCGACTGTGGAAATAACGGACTACCTTACCTAGAAGGCAACTTACCAATGAAACTACAAAGACGGGATATTAAAGGTCAAGTTCAATCAGCTGTAAACGACGCGCATGGCCAGTGAGCAAGGGCGTGTTGCCCGAAACCGGTATGGCAATCTGTGTTGGGGGAATGAACACGTTGACTCCTGCTCCCTCAATAAATGAAAGGAGAAACTTCTACTTGTGTGGCGTCTCGCATTGGGCAACTTGGATTTTGGAATTTGCAAGCGGCGTGCCTAGCCGCTGACACGCTCTGCCGCGATAATAGCGGACCACGACTCCGGACCCCTGGGGCCATGTGGAAGTGGCACTTCCACTATTGCGGGACTTTTAATGCATGACAGCGTTGTTTTGTTCCTCCATGCAACCCACCAAGGGGAATGATATACATGCACGCAGTTTAACAGCACCCACTGTGGAAATAACGAACTACCTTACCCAGAAGGCAATTTACCAATGAAACTACAAAGACGGGATATTAAAGGTCAAGTTCAATCAGCTGTAAACGGCGCGCATGGCCAGTGAGCAAGGGCGTGTTGCCCGAAACCGGTATGGCAATCTGTGTTGGGGGAATGAACACGTTGACTCCTGCTCCCTCAATAAATGAAAGGAGAAACTTATACTTGTGTGGCGTCTCGCATTGGGCAACTTGGATTTTGGAATTTGCAAGCGGCGTGCCTAGCCGCTGACACGCTCTGCCGCGATAATAGCGGACCACGGCTACGGACCCCTGGGGCCATGTGGAAGTGGCACTTCCACTATTGCGGGACTTTTAATGCATGACGGCGTTGTTTTGTTCCTCCATGCAACCCACCAAGGGGAATGATATACATGCACGCAGTTTAACAGCACCCACTGTGGAAATAACGAACTACCTTACCCAGAAGGCAACTTACCAATGAAACTACAAAGACAGGATATTAAAGGTCAAGTTCAATCAGCTGTAAACGACGCGCATGGCCAGTGAGCAAGGGCGTGTTGCCCGAAACCGGTATGGCAATCTGTGTTGGGGGAATGAACACGTTGACTCCTGCTCCCTCAATAAATGAAAGGAGAAACTTCTACTTGTGTGGCGTCTCGCATTGGGCAACTTGGATTTTGGAATTTGCAAGCGGCGTGCCTAGCCGCTGAGACGCTCTGCCGCGATAATAGCGGACCACGTCTCCGGACCCCTGGGGCCATGTGGAAGTGGCAGTTCCACTATTGCGGGACTTTTAATGCATGATGGCGTTGTTTTGTTCCTCCATGCAACCCACCAAGGGGAATGATAGACATGCACGCAGTCTAACAGCACCCACTGTGGAAACTAACGAACTACCTTACCCAGAAGGCAACTTACCAATGAAACTACAAAGACGGGATATTAAAGGTCTAGTTCAATCAGCTGTAAACGACGCGTATGGCCAGTGAGCAAGGGCGTGTTGCCCGAAACCGGTATGGCAATCTGTGTTGGGGGAATGAACATGTTGACTCCTGCTCCCTCAATAAATGAAAGGAGAAACTTCTACTTGTGTAGCATCTCGCATTGGGCAATTTGGATTTTGGAATTTGCAAGCGGCGTGCCTATCCGCTGAGATGCTCTGCCGCGATAATAGTGGACCACGGCTCCGGACCCCTGGGGCCATGTGGAAGTGGCAGTTCCACTATTGCGGGACTTTTAATGCATGACGGCGTTGTTTTGTTCCTCCATGCAACCCACCAAGGAGAATGATATACATGCACGCAGTTTAACAGCACCCACTGGTGAAATAACGAACTACCTTACCCAGAAGGCAACTTACCAATGAAACTACAAAGATGGAATATTAAAGGTCAAGTTCAATCAGCTGTAAACGACGCGTATGGCCAGTGAGCAAGGGCGTGTTGCCCGAAACCGGTATGGCAATCTGTGTTGGGGGAATGAACACGTTGACTCCTGCTCCCTCAATAAATGAAAGGAGAAACTTCTACTTGTGTAGCGTCTCGCATTGCGCAACTTGGATTTTGGAATTTGTAAGCGGCGTGCCTAGCCGCTGAGATGCTCTGCCGCGATAATTGCGGACCACGGCTCCGGACCCCTGGGGCCATGTGGAAGTGGCAGTTCCACTATTGCGGGACTTTTAATGCATGACGGCGTTGTTTTGTTCCTCCATGCAACCCACCAAGGGGAATGATATACATGCACACAGTTTAACAGCACCCACTGTGGAAACAACGAACTTCCTTACCCACAAGGCAACTTACCAATGAAACTACAAAGACGGGATATTAAAGGTCAAGTTCAATCAGCTGTAAACGACGCGCATGGCCAGTAAGCAAGGCCGTGTTCCCCGAAACCGGTATGGCAATCTGTGTTGGGGGAATGAACACGTTGATTCCTGCTCCCTCAATAAATGAAAGGAGAAACTTCTACTTGTGCGGCGGTTTGCATTGGGTAACTTGGATTTTGGAATTTGCAAGCGGCGCCACCTAGCCGCTGAGACGCTCTGCCGCGATAATAGCGGACCACGGCTCCGGACCCCTGGGGCCATGTGGAAGTGGCAGTTCCACTATTGCGGGACTTTTAATGCATGACGTCGTTGTTTTGTTCCTCCATGCAACCCACAAAGGGGAATGATATACATGCACGCAGTTTAACAGCACCCACTGTGGAAATAACGAACTACCTTACCCAGAAGGCAACTTACCAATGAAACTACAAGGACGGGATATTAAAGGTCAAGTTCAATCAGCTGTAAATGACACGCATGGCCAGTGAGCAAGGGCGTGTTGCCCGAAACCGGTATGGCAATCTGTGTTGGGGGAATGAACACGTTGACTCCTGCTCCCTCAATAAATGAAAGGAGAAACTTCTACTTGTGTGGCGTCTCGCATTGGGCAACTTGGATTTTGGAATTTGCAAGTGGCGTGCCTAGCCGCTGAGATGCTCTGCCGCGATAATAGCGGACCACGGCTCCGGACCCCTTGGACCATGTGGAAGTGGCACTTCCACTATTGCGGGACTTTTAATGCATGACGGCGTTGTTTTGTTCCTCCATGCAACCCACCAAGGGGAATGATATACATGCACGCAGTTTAACAGCACCCACTGTGGTGATAACGAACTACCTTACCCAGAAGGCAACTTACCAATGAAACTACAAAGACGGGATATTAAAGGTCAAGTTCAATCAGCTGTAAACAACGCGCATGGCCAGTGAGCAAGGGCGTGTTGCCCGATACCGGTATGGCAATCTGTGTTGGGGGAATGAACACGTTGATTCCTGCTCCCTCAATAAATGAAAGGAGAAACTTCTACTTGTGTGGCGTTTCGCATTGGGCAACTTGGATTTTGGAATTTGCAAGCGGCGTGCCTAACCGCTGAGACGCTTTGCCGCGATAATAGCGGACCACGGCTCCGGACCCCTGGGGCCATGTGGAAGGGGCAGTTCCACGATTGCGGACTTTTAATGCATGACGGCGTTGTTTTGTTCCTCCATGCAACCCACCAAGGGGAATGATATACATGCACGCAGTTTAACAGCACCCACTGTGGAAATAACGAACTACCTTACCCAGAAGGCAACTTACCAATGAAACTACAAAGACGGGATATTAAAGGTCAAGTTCAATCAGCTGTAAATGACGCGCATGGCCAGTGAGCTAGGGCGTGTTGCCCGAAACCTGTATGGCAATCTGTGTTGGGGGAAGGAACACGTTGACTCCTGCTCCCTCAATAAATGAAAGGAGAAACTTCTACTTGTGTGGCGTCTCGCATTGGGCAACTTGGATTTTGGAATTTGCAAGCGGCGTGCCTAGCCGCTGACACGCTCTGCCGCGATAATAGCGGACCACGACTCCGGACCCCTGGGGCCATGTGGAAGTGGCACTTCCACTATTGCGGGACTTTTAATGCATGACAGCGTTGTTTTGTTCCTCCATGCAACCCACCAAGGGGAATGATATACATGCACGCAGTTTAACAGCACCCACTGTGGAAATAACGAACTACCTTACCCAGAAGGCAATTTACCAATGAAACTACAAAGACGGGATATTAAAGGTCAAGTTCAATCAGCTGTAAACGGCGCGCATGGCCAGTGAGCAAGGGCGTGTTGCCCGAAACCGGTATGGCAATCTGTGTTGGGGGAATGAACACGTTGACTCCTGCTCCCTCAATAAATGAAAGGAGAAACTTCTACTTGTGTGGCGTCTCGCATTGGGCAACTTGGATTTTGGAATTTGCAAGCGGCGTGCCTAGCCGCTGACACGCTCTGCCGCGATAATAGCGGACCACGGCTACGGACCCCTGGGGCCATGTGGAAGTGGCACTTCCACTATTGCGGGACTTTTAATGCATGACGGCGTTGTTTTGTTCCTCCATGCAACCCACCAAGGGGAATGATATACATGCACGCAGTTTAACAGCACCCACTGTGGAAATAACGAACTACCTTACCCAGAAGGCAACTTACCAATGAAACTACAAAGACAGGATATTAAAGGTCAAGTTCAATCAGCTGTAAACGACGCGCATGGCCAGTGAGCAAGGGCGTGTTGCCCGAAACCGGTATGGCAATCTGTGTTGGGGGAATGAACACGTTGACTCCTGCTCCCTCAATAAATGAAAGGAGAAACTTCTACTTGTGTGGCGTCTCGCATTGGGCAACTTGGATTTTGGAATTTGCAAGCGGCGTGCCTAGCCGCTGAGACGCTCTGCCGCGATAATAGCGGACCACGTCTCCGGACCCCTGGGGCCATGTGGAAGTGGCAGTTCCACTATTGCGGGACTTTTAATGCATGATGGCGTTGTTTTGTTCCTCCATGCAACCCACCAAGGGGAATGATAGACATGCACGCAGTCTAACAGCACCCACTGTGGAAACTAACGAACTACCTTACCCAGAAGGCAACTTACCAATGAAACTACAAAGACGGGATATTAAAGGTCTAGTTCAATCAGCTGTAAACGACGCGTATGGCCAGTGAGCAAGGGCGTGTTGCCCGAAACCGGTATGGCAATCTGTGTTGGGGGAATGAACATGTTGACTCCTGCTCCCTCAATAAATGAAAGGAGAAACTTCTACTTGTGTAGCGTCTCGCATTGGGCAATTTGGATTTTGGAATTTGCAAGCGGCGTGCCTATCCGCTGAGATGCTCTGCCGCGATAATAGTGGACCACGGCTCCGGACCCCTGGGGCCATGTGGAAGTGGCAGTTCCACTATTGCGGGACTTTTAATGCATGACGGCGTTGTTTTGTTCCTCCATGCAACCCACCAAGGAGAATGATATACATGCACGCAGTTTAACAGCACCCACTGGTGAAATAACGAACTACCTTACCCAGAAGGCAACTTACCAATGAAACTACAAAGATGGAATATTAAAGGTCAAGTTCAATCAGCTGTAAATGACGCGTATGGCCAGTGAGCAAGGGCGTGTTGCCCGAAACCGGTATGGCAATCTGTGTTGGGGGAATGAACACGTTGACTCCTGCTCCCTCAATAAATGAAAGGAGAAACTTCTACTTGTGTAGCGTCTCGCATTGCGCAACTTGGATTTTGGAATTTGTAAGCGGCGTGCCTAGCCGCTGAGATGCTCTGCCGCGATAATTGCGGACCACGGCTCCGGACCCCTGGGGCCATGTGGAAGTGGCAGTTCCACTATTGCGGGACTTTTAATGCATGACGGCGTTGTTTTGTTCCTCCATGCAACCCACCAAGGGGAATGATATACATGCACACAGTTTAACAGCACCCACTGTGGAAACAACGAACTTCCTTACCCACAAGGCAACTTACCAATGAAACTACAAAGACGGGATATTAAAGGTCAAGTTCAATCAGCTGTAAACGACGCGCATGGCCAGTAAGCAAGGCCGTGTTCCCCGAAACCGGTATGGCAATCTGTGTTGGGGGAATGAACACGTTGATTCCTGCTCCCTCAATAAATGAAAGGAGAAACTTCTACTTGTGCGGCGGTTTGCATTGGGTAACTTGGATTTTGGAATTTGCAAGCGGCGCCACCTAGCCGCTGAGACGCTCTGCCGCGATAATAGCGGACCACGGCTCCGGACCCCTGGGGCCATGTGGAAGTGGCAGTTCCACTATTGCGGGACTTTTAATGCATGACGTCGTTGTTTTGTTCCTCCATGCAACCCACAAAGGGGAATGATATACATGCACGCAGTTTAACAGCACCCACTGTGGAAATAACGAACTACCTTACCCAGAAGGCAACTTACCAATGAAACTACAAGGACGGGATATTAAAGGTCAAGTTCAATCAGCTGTAAATGACACGCATGGCCAGTGAGCAAGGGCGTGTTGCCCGAAACCGGTATGGCAATCTGTGTTGGGGGAATGAACACGTTGACTCCTGCTCCCTCAATAAATGAAAGGAGAAACTTCTACTTGTGTGGCGTCTCGCATTGGGCAACTTGGATTTTGGAATTTGCAAGTGGCGTGCCTAGCCGCTGAGATGCTCTGCCGCGATAATAGCGGACCACGGCTCCGGACCCCTTGGACCATGTGGAAGTGGCACTTCCACTATTGCGGGACTTTTAATGCATGACGGCGTTGTTTTGTTCCTCCATGCAACCCACCAAGGGGAATGATATACATGCACGCAGTTTAACAGCACCCACTGTGGTGATAACGAACTACCTTACCCAGAAGGCAACTTACCAATGAAACTACAAAGACGGGATATTAAAGGTCAAGTTCAATCAGCTGTAAACAACGCGCATGGCCAGTGAGCAAGGGCGTGTTGCCCGATACCGGTATGGCAATCTGTGTTGGGGGAATGAACACGTTGATTCCTGCTCCCTCAATAAATGAAAGGAGAAACTTCTACTTGTGTGGCGTTTCGCATTGGGCAACTTGGATTTTGGAATTTGCAAGCGGCGTGCCTAACCGCTGAGACGCTTTGCCGCGATAATAGCGGACCACGGCTCCGGACCCCTGGGGCCATGTGGAAGGGGCAGTTCCACGATTGCGGACTTTTAATGCATGACGGCGTTGTTTTGTTCCTCCATGCAACCCACCAAGGGGAATGATATACATGCACGCAGTTTAACAGCACCCACTGTGGAAATAACGAACTACCTTACCCAGAAGGCAACTTACCAATAAAACTACAAAGACGGGATATTAAAGGTCAAGTTCAATCAGCTGTAAATGACGCGCATGGCCAGTGAGCTAGGGCGTGTTGCCCGAAACCTGTATGGCAATCTGTGTTGGGGGAAGGAACACGTTGACTCCTGCTCCCTCAATAAATGAAAGGAGAAACTTCTACTTTTGTGGCGTCTCGCATTGGGCAACTTGGATTTTGGAATTTGCAAGCGGCGTGCCTAGCCGCTGAGAAGCTCTGCCGCGATAATAGCGGACCACGGCTCCGGACCCCTGGGGCCATGTGGAAGTGGCAGTTCCACTATTGCGGGACTTTTAATGCATGACGGCGTTGTTTTGTTCCTCCATGCAACCCACCAAGGGGAATGATATACATGCACGCAGTTTAACAGCACCCACTGTGGAAATAACGAACTACTTTACCCAGAAGGCAACTTACCAATGAAACTACAAAGACGGGATATTAAAGGTCAAGTACAATCAGCTGTAAACGACGCGCATGGCCAGTGAGCAAGGGCGTGTTGCCCGAAACCGGTATGGCAATCTGTGTTGGGGGAATGAACACGTTGACTTCTGCTCCCTCAATAAATGAAAGGAGAAACTTCTACTTGTGTGGCGTCTCGCATTGGGCAACTTGGATTTTGGAATGTGCAAGCGGTGTGCCTAGCCACTGAGACGCTCTGCCGCAATAATAGCGGACCACGGCTCCGGACCCCTGGGGCCATGTTGAAGTGGCAGTTCCACTATTGCGGGACTTTTAATGCATGACGGCGTTGTTTTGTTCCTCCATGCAAGCCACCAAGGGGAATGATATACATGCACGCAGTTTAACAGCACCCACTGTGGAAATAACGAACTACCTTACCCAGAGGGCAACTTACCAATGAAACTACAAAGACGGGATATTAAAGGTCAAGTTCATTCAGCTGTAAACGACGCGCATGGCCAGTGAGCAAGGGCGTGTTGCCCGAAACCGGTATGGCAATCTGTGTTGGGGGAATGAACACGTTGACTCCTGCTCCCTCAATAAATGAAAGGAGAAACTTCTACTTGTGTGGCATCTCGCATTGGGCAACTTGGATTTTGGAATTTGCAAGCGGCGTGCCTAGCCGCTGAGACGCCCTGCCGCGATAATAGCGGACCACGGCCCTGGACCCCTGGGGCCATGTGGAAGTGGCAATTCCACTATTGCGGGACTTTTAATGCATGACGGCGTTGTTTTGTTCCTCCATGCAACCCACCAACTGGAATGAGATACATGCACGCAGTTTAACAGCATCCACTGTGGAAATAACGAACTACCTTACCCAGAAGGCAACTTACCAATGAAACTACAAAGACGGGATATTAAAGGTCAAGTACAATCAGCTGTAAACGATGCGCATGGCCAGTAAGCAAGGGCGTGTTGCCCGAAACCGGTATGGCAATCTGTGTTGGGGGAATGAACACGTTGACTCCTGCTCCCTCAATAAATGAAAGGAGAAACTTCTACTTGTGTGGCGTCTCGCATTGGGAAACTTGGATTTTGGAATTTGCAAGTGGCGTGCCTAGCCACTGAGGCGCTCTGCCGCGATAATAGCGGACCACGGCTCCGGACCCCTGGGGCCATGTGGAAGTGGCAGTTCCACTATTGCGGGACTTTTAATGAATGACGGCGTTGTTTTGTTCTTCCATGCAACCCACCAAGGGGAATGATATACATGCACGCAGTTTAACAGCACCCACTGTGGAAATAACGAACTACCTTACCCAGAAGGCAACTTACCAATGAAACTACAAAGACGGGATATTAAAGGTCAAGTTCAATCAGCTGTAAACGACGCGCATGGCCAGTGAGCAAGGGCGTGTTGCCCGAAACCGGTATGGCAATCTTTGTTGGGGGAATGAACACGTTGACTCCTGCTCCCTCAATAAATGAAAGGAGAAACTTCTACTTGTGTGGCGTCTCGCATTGGGCAACTTGGATTTTGGAATTTGCAAGCGGCGTGCCTAGCCGCTGACACGCTCTGCCGCGATAATAGCGGACCACGACTCCGGACCCCTGGGGCCATGTGGAAGTGGCACTTCCACTATTGCGGGACTTTTAATGCATGACAGCGTTGTTTTGTTCCTCCATGCAACCCACCAAGGGGAATGATATACATGCACGCAGTTTAACAGCACCCACTGTGGAAATAACGAACTACCTTACCCAGAAGGCAACTTACCAATGAAACTACAAAGACGGGATATTAAAGGTCAAGTTCAATCAGCTGTAAACGGCGCGCATGGCCAGTGAGCAAGGGCGTGTTGCCCGAAACCGGTATGGCAATCTGTGTTGGGGGAATGAACACGTTGACTCCTGCTCCCTCAATAAATGAAAGGAGAAACTTCTACTTGTGTGGCGTCTCGCATTGGGCAACTTGGATTTTGGAATTTGCAAGCGGCGTGCCTAGCCGCTGACACGCTCTGCCGCGATAATAGCGGACCACGGCTACGGACCCCTGGGGCCATGTGGAAGTGGCACTTCCACTATTGCGGGACTTTTAATGCATGACGGCGTTGTTTTGTTCCTCCATGCAACCCACCAAGGGGAATGATATACATGCACGCAGTTTAACAGCACCCACTGTGGAAATAACGAACTACCTTACCCAGAAGGCAACTTACCAATGAAACTACAAAGACAGGATATTAAAGGTCAAGTTCAATCAGCTGTAAACGACGCGCATGGCCAGTGAGCAAGGGCGTGTTGCCCGAAACCAGAATGGCAATCTGTGTTGGGGGAATGAACACGTTGACTCCTGCTCCCTCAATAAATGAAAGGAGAAACTTCTACTTGTGTGGCGTCTCGCATTGGGCAACTTGGATTTTGGAATTTGCAAGCGGCGTGCCTAGCCGCTGAGACGCTCTGCCGCGATAATAGCGGACCACGTCTCCGGACCCCTGGGGCAATGTGAAAGTGGCAGTTCTACTATTGCGGGACTTTTAATGCATGATGGCGTTGTTTTGTTCCTCCATGCAACCCACCAAGGGGAATGATAGACATGCACGCAGTCTAACAGCACCCACTGTGGAAACTAACGAACTACCTTACCCAGAAGGCAACTTACCAATGAAACTACAAAGACGGGATATTAAAGGTCTAGTTCAATCAGCTGTAAACGGCGCGTATGGCCAGTGAGCAAGGGCGTGTTGCCCAAAACCGGTATGGCAATCTGTGTTGGGGGAATGAACATGTTGACTCCTGCTCCCTCAATAAATGAAAGGAGAAACTTCTACTTGTGTGGTGTCTCGCATTGGGCAATTTGGATTTTGGAATTTGCAAGCGGCGTGCCTATCCGCTGAGATGCTCTGCCACGATAATAGTGGACCACGGCTCCGGACCCCTGGGCCCATGTGGAAGTGGCAGTTCCACTATTGCGGGACTTTTAATGCATGACGGCGTTGTTTTGTTCCTCCATGCAACCCACCATGGAGAATGATATACATGCACACAGTTTAACAGCACCCACTGTGGAAATAACGAACTACCTTACCCAGAAGGCAACTTACCAATGAAACTACAAAGATGGAATATTAAAGGTCAAGTTCAATCAGCTGTAAACGACGCGTATGGCCAGTGAGCAAGGGCGTGTTGCCCGAAACCGGTATGGCAATCTGTGTTGGGGGAATGAACACGTTGACTCCTGCTCCCTCAATAAATGAAAGGAGAAACTTCTACTTGTGTAGCGTCTCGCATTGCGCAACTTGGATTTTGGAATTTGTAAGCGGCGTGCCTAGCCGCTGAGATGCTCTGCCGCGATAATTGCGGACCGCGGCTCCGGACCCCTGGGGCCATGTGGAAGTGGCAGTTCCACTATTGCGGGACTTTTAATGCATGACGGCGTTGTTTTGTTCCTCCATGCAACCCACCAAGGGGAATGATATACATGCACGCAGTTTAACAGCACCCACTGTGGAAACAACGAACTACCTTACCCACAAGGCAACTTACCAATGAAACTACAAAGACGGGATATTAAAGGTCAAGTTCAATCAGCTGTAAACGACGCGCATGGCCAGTAAGCAAGGCCGTGTTCCCCGAAACCGGAATGGCAATCTGTGTTGGGGGAATGAACACGTTGATTCCTGCTCCCTCAATAAATGAAAGGAGAAACTTCTACTTGTGCGGCGGTTTGCATTGGGTAACTTGGATTTTGGAATTTGCAAGCGGCGCCACCTAGCCGCTGAGACGCTCTGCCGCGATAATAGCGGACCACGGCTCCGGACCCCTGGGGCCATGTGAAAGTGGCAGTTCCACTATTGCGGGACTTTTAATGCATGACGTCGTTGTTTTGTTCCTCCATGCAACCCACAAAAGGGAATGATATACATGCACGCAGTTTAACAGCACCCACTGTGGAAATAACGAACTACCTTACCCAGAAGGCAACTTACCAATGAAACTACAAGGACTGGATATTAAAGGTCAAGTTCAATCAGCTGTAAACGACACGCATGGCCAGTGAGCAAGGGCGTGTTGCCCGAAACCGGTATGGCAATCTGTGTTGGGGGAATGAACACGTTGACTCCTGCTCCCTCAATAAATGAAAGGAGAAACTTCTACTTGTGTGGCGTCTCGCATTGGGCAACTTGGATTTTGGAATTTGCAAGCGGTGTGCCTAGCCACTGAGACGCTCTGCCGCAATAATAGCGGACCACGGCTCCGGACCCCTGGGGCCATGTTGAAGTGGCAGTTCCACTATTGCGGGACTTTTAATGCATGACGGCGTTGTTTTGTTCCTCCATGCAAGCCACCAAGGGGAATGATATACATGCACGCAGTTTAACAGCACCCACTGTGGAAATAACGAACTACCTTACCCAGAGGGCAACTTACCAATGAAACTACAAAGACGGGATATTAAAGGTCAAGTTCATTCAGCTGTAAACGACGCGCATGGCCAGTGAGCAAGGGCGTGTTGCCCGAAACCGGTATGGCAATCTGTGTTGGGGGAATGAACACGTTGACTCCTGCTCCCTCAATAAATGAAAGGAGAAACTTCTACTTGTGTGGCATCTCGCATTGGGCAACTTGGATTTTGGAATTTGCAAGCGGCGTGCCTAGCCGCTGAGACGCCCTGCCGCGATAATAGCGGACCACGGCCCTGGACCCCTGGGGCCATGTGGAAGTGGCAATTCCACTATTGCGGGACTTTTAATGCATGACGGCGTTGTTTTGTTCCTCCATGCAACCCACCAACTGGAATGAGATACATGCACGCAGTTTAACAGCATCCACTGTGGAAATAACGAACTACCTTACCCAGAAGGCAACTTACCAATGAAACTACAAAGACGGGATATTAAAGGTCAAGTACAATCAGCTGTAAACGATGCGCATGGCCAGTAAGCAAGGGCGTGTTGCCCGAAACCGGTATGGCAATCTGTGTTGGGGGAATGAACACGTTGACTCCTGCTCCCTCAATAAATGAAAGGAGAAACTTCTACTTGTGTGGCGTCTCGCATTGGGAAACTTGGATTTTGGAATTTGCAAGTGGCGTGCCTAGCCACTGAGGCGCTCTGCCGCGATAATAGCGGACCACGGCTCCGGACCCCTGGGGCCATGTGGAAGTGGCAGTTCCACTATTGCGGGACTTTTAATGAATGACGGCGTTGTTTTGTTCTTCCATGCAACCCACCAAGGGGAATGATATACATGCACGCAGTTTAACAGCACCCACTGTGGAAATAACGAACTACCTTACCCAGAAGGCAACTTACCAATGAAACTACAAAGACGGGATATTAAAGGTCAAGTTCAATCAGCTGTAAACGACGCGCATGGCCAGTGAGCAAGGGCGTGTTGCCCGAAACCGGTATGGCAATCTGTGTTGGGGGAATGAACACGTTGACTCCTGCTCCCTCAATAAATGAAAGGAGAAACTTCTACTTGTGTGGCGTCTCGCTTTGAGCAACTTGGATTTTGGAATTTGCAAGCGGCGTGCCTAGCCGCTGAGACGCTCTGCCGCGATAATAGCGGACCATGGCTCCGGACCCCTGGGGCCATGTGGAAGTGGTAGTTCCACTATTGCGGGACTTTTAATGCATGACAGCGTTGTTTTGTTCCTCCATGCAACCCACCAATGGGAATGATATACATGCACGCAGTTTAACAGCACCGACTGTGGAAATAACGGACTACCTTACCTAGAAGGCAACTTACCAATGAAACTACAAAGACGGGATATTAAAGGTCAAGTTCAATCAGCTGTAAACGACGCGCATGGCCAGTGAGCAAGGGCGTGTTGCCCGAAACCGGTATGGCAATCTTTGTTGGGGGAATGAACACGTTGACTCCTGCTCCCTCAATAAATGAAAGGAGAAACTTCTACTTGTGTGGCGTCTCGCATTGGGCAACTTGGATTTTGGAATTTGCAAGCGGCGTGCCTAGCCGCTGACACGCTCTGCCGCGATAATAGCGGACCACGACTCCGGACCCCTGGGGCCATGTGGAAGTGGCACTTCCACTATTGCGGGACTTTTAATGCATGACAGCGTTGTTTTGTTCCTCCATGCAACCCACCAAGGGGAATGATATACATGCACGCAGTTTAACAGCACCCACTGTGGAAATAACGAACTACCTTACCCAGAAGGCAACTTACCAATGAAACTACAAAGACGGGATATTAAAGGTCAAGTTCAATCAGCTGTAAACGGCGCGCATTTCCAGTGAGCAAGGGCGTGTTGCCCGAAACCGGTATGGCAATCTGTGTTGGGGGAATGAACACGTTGACTCCTGCTCCCTCAATAAATGAAAGGAGAAACTTCTACTTGTGTGGCGTCTCGCATTGGGCAACTTGGATTTTGGAATTTGCAAGCGGCGTGCCTAGCCGCTGACACGCTCTGCCGCGATAATAGCGGACCACGGCTACGGACCCCTGGGGCCATGTGGAAGTGGCACTTCCACTATTGCGGGACTTTTAATGCATGACGGCGTTGTTTTGTTCCTCCATGCAACCCACCAAGGGGAATGGTATACATGCACGCAGTTTAACAGCACCCACTGTGGAAATAACGAACTACCTTACCCAGAAGGCAACTTACCAATGAAACTACAAAGACAGGATATTAAAGGTCAAGTTCAATCAGCTGTAAACGACGCGCATGGCCAGTGAGCAAGGGCGTGTTGCCCGAAACCAGAATGGCAATCTGTGTTGGGGGAATGAACACGTTGACTCCTGCTCCCTCAATAAATGAAAGGAGAAACTTCTACTTGTGTGGCGTCTCGCATTGGGCAACTTGGATTTTGGAATTTGCAAGCGGCGTGCCTAGCCGCTGAGACGCTCTGCCGCGATAATAGCGGACCACGTCTCCGGACCCCTGGGGCAATGTGAAAGTGGCAGTTCTACTATTGCGGGACTTTTAATGCATGATGGCGTTGTTTTGTTCCTCCATGCAACCCACCAAGGGGAATGATAGACATGCACGCAGTCTAACAGCACCCACTGTGGAAACTAACGAACTACCTTACCCAGAAGGCAACTTACCAATGAAACTACAAAGACGGGATATTAAAGGTCTAGTTCAATCAGCTGTAAACGACGCGTATGGCCAGTGAGCAAGGGCGTGTTGCCCGAAACCGGTATGGCAATCTGTGTTGGGGGAATGAACATGTTGACTCCTGCTCCCTCAATAAATGAAAGGAGAAACTTCTACTTGTGTGGTGTCTCGCATTGGGCAATTTGGATTTTGGAATTTGCAAGCGGCGTGCCTATCCGCTGAGATGCTCTGCCACGATAATAGTGGACCACGGCTCCGGACCCCTGGGCCCATGTGGAAGTGGCAGTTCCACTATTGCGGGACTTTTAATGCATGACGGCGTTGTTTTGTTCCTCCATGCAACCCACCATGGAGAATGATATACATGCACACAGTTTAACAGCACCCACTGTGGAAATAACGAACTACCTTACCCAGAAGGCAACTTACCAATGAAACTACAAAGATGGAATATTAAAGGTCAAGTTCAATCAGCTGTAAACGACGCGTATGGCCAGTGAGCAAGGGCGTGTTGCCCGAAACCGGTATGGCAATCTGTGTTGGGGGAATGAACACGTTGACTCCTGCTCCCTCAATAAATGAAAGGAGAAACTTCTACTTGTGTAGCGTCTCGCATTGCGCAACTTGGATTTTGGAATTTGTAAGCGGCGTGCCTAGCCGCTGAGATGCTCTGCCGCGATAATTGCGGACCGCGGCTCCGGACCCCTGGGGCCATGTGGAAGTGGCAGTTCCACTATTGCGGGACTTTTAATGCATGACGGCGTTGTTTTGTTCCTCCATGCAACCCACCAAGGGGAATGATATACATGCACGCAGTTTAACAGCACCCACTGTGGAAACAACGAACTACCTTACCCACAAGGCAACTTACCAATGAAACTACAAAGACGGGATATTAAAGGTCAAGTTCAATCAGCTGTAAACGACGCGCATGGCCAGTAAGCAAGGCCGTGTTCCCCGAAACCGGAATGGCAATCTGTGTTGGGGGAATGAACACGTTGATTCCTGCTCCCTCAATAAATGAAAGGAGAAACTTCTACTTGTGCGGCGGTTTGCATTGGGTAACTTGGATTTTGGAATTTGCAAGCGGCGCCACCTAGCCGCTGAGACGCTCTGCCGCGATAATAGCGGACCACGGCTCCGGACCCCTGGGGCCATGTGAAAGTGGCAGTTCCACTATTGCGGGACTTTTAATGCATGACGTCGTTGTTTTGTTCCTCCATGCAACCCACAAAAGGGAATGATATACATGCACGCAGTTTAACAGCACCCACTGTGGAAATAACGAACTACCTTACCCAGAAGGCAACTTACCAATGAAACTACAAGGACTGGATATTAAAGGTCAAGTTCAATCAGCTGTAAACGACACGCATGGCCAGTGAGCAAGGGCGTGTTGCCCGAAACCGGTATGGCAATCTGTGTTGGGGGAATGAACACGTTGACTCCTGCTCGCTCAATAAATGAAAGGAGAAACTTCTACTTGTGTGGCGTCTCGCATTGGGCATCTTGGATTTTGGAATTTGCAAGTGGCGTGCCTAGCCGCTGAGATGCTCTGCCGCGATAATAGCGGACCACGGCTCCGGACCCCTTGGACCATGTGGAAGTGGCACTTCCACTATTGCGGGACATTTAATGCATGACGGCGTTGTTTTGTTCCTCCATGCAACCCACCAAGGGGAATGATATACATGCACGCAGTTTAACAGCACCCACTGTGGTGATAACGAACTACCTTACCCAGAAGGCAACTTACCAATGAAACTACAAAGATGGAATATTAAAGGTCAAGTTCAATCAGCTGTAAACGACGCGTATGGCAAGTGAGCAAGGGCGTGTTGCCCGAAACCGGTATGGCAATCTGTGTTGGGGGAATGAACACGTTGACTCCTGCTCCCTCAATAAATGAAAGGAGAAACTTCTACTTGTGTAGCGTCTCGCATTGCGCAACTTGGATTTTGGAATTTGTAAGCGGCGTGCCTAGCCGCTGAGATGCTCTGCCGCGATAATTGCGGACCACGGCTCCGGACCCCTGGGGCCATGTGGAAGTGGCAGTTCCGCTATTGCGGGACTTTTAATGCATGACGGCGTTGTTTTGTTCCTCCATGCAACCCACCAAGGGGAATGATATACATGCACGCAGTTTAACAGCACCCACTGTGGAAACAACGAACTACCTTACCCACAAGGCAACTTACCAATGAAACTACAAAGACGGGATATTAAAGGTCAAGTTCAATCAGCTGTAAACGATGCGCATGGCCAGTAAGCAAGGCCGTGTTCCCCGAAACCGGTATGGCAATCTGTGTTGGGGGAATGAACACGTTGATTCCTGCTCCCTCAATAAATGAAAGGAGAAACTTCTACTTGTGTAGCGTCTCGCATTGCGCAACTTGGATTTTGGAATTTGTAAGCGGCGTGCCTAGCCGCTGAGATGCTCTGCCGCGATAATTGCGGACCACGGCTCCGGACCCCTGGGGCCATGTGGAAGTGGCAGTTCCACTATTGCGGGACTTTTAATGCATGACGGCGTTGTTTTGTTCCTCCATGCAACCCACCAAGGGGAATGATATACATGCACGCAGTTTAACAGCACCCACTGTGGAAACAACGAACTACCTTACCCACAAGGCAACTTACCAATGAAACTACAAAGACGGGATATTAAAGGTCAAGTTCAATCAGCTGTAAACGACGCGCATGGCCAGTAAGCAAGGCCGTGTTCCCCGAAACCGGAATGGCAATCTGTGTTGGGGGAATGAACACGTTGATTCCTGCTCCCTCAATAAATGAAAGGAGAAACTTCTACTTGTGCGGCGGTTTGCATTGGGTAACTTGGATTTTGGAATTTGCAAGCGGCGCCACCTAGCCGCTGAGACGCTCTGCCGCGATAATAGCGGACCACGGCTCCGGACCCCTGGGGCCATGTGAAAGTGGCAGTTCCACTATTGCGGGACTTTTAATGCATGACGTCGTTGTTTTGTTCCTCCATGCAACCCACAAAAGGGAATGATATACATGCACGCAGTTTAACAGCACCCACTGTGGAAATAACGAACTACCTTACCCAGAAGGCAACTTACCAATGAAACTACAAGGACGGGATATTAAAGGTCAAGTTCAATCAGCTGTAAACGACACGCATGGCCAGTGAGCAAGGGCGTGTTGCCCGAAACCGGTATGGCAATCTGTGTTGGGGGAATGAACACGTTGACTCCTGCTCCCTCAATAAATGAAAGGAGAAACTTCTACTTGTGTGGCGTCTCGCATTGGGCAACTTGGATTTTGGAATTTGCAAGTGGCGTGCCTAGCCGCTGAGATGCTCTGCCGCGATAATAGCGGACCACGGCTCCGGACCCCTTGGACCATGTGGAAGTGGCACTTCCACTATTGTGGGACATTTAATGCATGACGGCGTTGTTTTGTTCCTCCATGCAACCCACCAAGGGGAATGATATACATGCACGCAGTTTAACAGCACCCACTGTGGTGATAACGAACTACCTTACCCAGAAGGCAACTTACCAATGAAACTACAAAGATGGAATATTAAAGGTCAAGTTCAATCAGCTGTAAACGACGCGTATGGCAAGTGAGCAAGGGCGTGTTGCCCGAAACCGGTATGGCAATCTGTGTTGGGGGAATGAACACGTTGACTCCTGCTCCCTCAATAAATGAAAGGAGAAACTTCTACTTGTGTAGCGTCTCGCATTGCGCAACTTGGATTTTGGAATTTGTAAGCGGCGTGCCTAGCCGCTGAGATGCTCTGCCGCGATAATTGCGGACCACGGCTCAGGACCCCTGGGGCCATGTGGAAGTGGCAGTTCCACTATTGCGGGACTTTTAATGCATGACGGCGTTGTTTTGTTCCTCCATGCAACCCACCAAGGGGAATGATATACATGCACGCAGTTTAACAGCACCCACTGTGGAAACAACGAACTACCTTACCCACAAGGCAACTTACCAATGAAACTACAAAGACGGGATATTAAAGGTCAAGTTCAATCAGCTGTAAACGACGCGCATGGCCAGTAAGCAAGGCCGTGTTCCCCGAAACCGGTATGGCAATCTGTGTTGGGGGAATGAACACGTTGATTCCTGCTCCCTCAATAAATGAAAGGAGAAACTTCTACTTGTGCGGCGGTTTGCATTGGGTAACTTGGATTTTGGAATTTGCAAGCGGCGCCACATAGCCGCTGAGACGCTCTGCCGCGATAATAGCGGACCACGGCTCCGGACCCCTGGGGCCATGTGAAAGTGGCAGTTCCACTATTGCGGGACTTTTAATGCATGACGTCGTTGTTTTGTTCCTCCATGCAACCCACAAAGGGGAATGATATACATGCACGCAGTTTAACAGCACCCACTGTGGAAATAACGAACTACCTTACCCAGAAGGCAACTTACCAATGAAACTACAAGGACGGGATATTAAAGGTCAAGTTCAATCAGCTGTAAACGACACGCATGGCCAGTGAGCAAGGGCGTGTTGCCCGAAACCGGTATGGCAATCTGTGTTGGGGGAATGAACACGTTGACTCCTGCTCCCTCAATAAATGAAAGGAGAAACTTCTACTTGTGTGGCGTCTCGCATTGGGCAACTTGGATTTTGGAATTTGCAAGTGGCGTGCCTAGCCGCTGAGATGCTCTGCCGCGATAATAGCGGTCCACGGCTCCGGACCCCTTGGACCATGTGGAAGTGGCACTTCCACTATTGCGGGACATTTAATGCATGACGGCGTTGTTTTGTTCCTCCATGCAACCCACCAAGGGGAATGATATACATGCACGCAGTTTAACAGCACCCACTGTGGTGATAACGAACTACCTTACCCAGAAGGCAACTTACCAATGAAACTACAAAGACGGGATATTAAAGGTCAAGTTCAATCAGCTGTAAACAACGCGCATGGCCAGTGAGCAAGGGCGTGTTGCCCGATACCGGTATGGCAATCTGTGTTGGGGGAATGAACACGTTGATTCCTGCTCCCTCAATAAATGAAAGGAGAAACTTCTACTTGTGTGGCGTCTCGCATTGGGCAACTTGGATTTTGGAATTTGCAAGCGGCGTGCCTAACCGCTGAGACGCTTTGCCGCGATAATAGCGGACCACGGCTCCGGACCCCTGGGGCCATGTGGAAGGGGCAGTTCCACGATTGCGGACTTTTAATGCATGACGGCGTTGTTTTGTTCCTCCATGCAACCCACCAAGGGGAATGATATACATGCACGCAGTTTAACAGCACCCACTGTGGAAATAACGAACTACCTTACCCAGAAGGCAACTTACCAATGAAACTACAAAGACGGGATATTAAAGGTCAAGTTCAATCAGCTGTAAATGACGCGCATGGCCAGTGAGCTAGGGCGTGTTGCCCGAAACCTGTATGGCAATCTGTGTTGGGGGAAGGAACACGTTGACTCCTGCTCCCTCAATAAATGAAAGGAGAAACTTCTACTTTTGTGGCGTCTCGCATTGGGCAACTTGGATTTTGGAATTTGCAAGCGGCGTGCCTAGCCGCTGAGAAGCTCTGCCGCGATAATAGCGGACCACGGCTCCGGACCCCTGGGGCCATGTGGAAGTGGCAGTTCCACTATTGCGGGACTTTTAATGCATGACGGCGTTGCTTTGTTCCTCCATGCAACCCACCAAGGGGAATGATATACATGCACGCAGTTTAACAGCACCCACTGTGGAAATAACGAACTACTTTACCCAGAAGGCAACTTACCAATGAAACTACAAAGACGGGATATTAAAGGTCAAGTACAATCAGCTGTAAACGACGCGCATGGCCAGTGAGCAAGGGCGTGTTGCCCGAAACCGGTATGGCAATCTGTGTTGGGGGAATGAACACGTTGACTCCTGCTCCCTCAATAAATGAAAGGAGAAACTTCTACTTGTGTGGCATCTCGCATTGGGCAACTTGGATTTTGGATTTTCAAGCGGCGTGCCTAGCCTCTGAGACGCTCTGCCGTGATAATAGCGGACCATGGCTCCGGACCTCTTGGGCCATGTGGAAGTGGCAGTTCCACTATTGCAGGAGTTTTAATGCATGACGGCGTTGTTTTGTTCCTCCATGCAACCCACCAAGGGGAATGATATACATGCACGCAGTTTAACAGCACCCACTGTGGAAATAACGAACTACCTTACCCAGAAGGGAACTTACCAATGAAACTATAAAGATGGGATATTACAGGTCAAGTTCAATCAGCTGTAAATGACGCGCATGGCCAGTGAGCAAGGGCGTGTTGCCTGAAACCGGTATGGCAATCTGTGTTGGGGGAATGAACACGTTGACTCCTGCTCCCTCAATAAATGAAAGGAAAAACTTCTCCTTGTGTGGCGTCTCGCATTGGGCAACTTGGATTTTGGAATTTGCAAGCGGCGTGCCAGGCCGCTGACACGCTCTGCCGCGATAATAGCGAACCACGGCTCCGGACCCCTGGGGCCATGTGGAAGTGGCACTTCCACTATTGCGGGACTTTTAATGCATGACAGCGTTGTTTTGATCCTCCATGCAACCCACCAAGGGGAATGATATACATGCACGCAGTTTAACAGCACCCACTGTGGAAATAACGAACTACCTTACCCAGAAGGCAACTTACCAATGAAATTACAAAGACGGGATATTAAAGGTCAAGTTCAATCAGCTGTAAACGACGCGCATGGCCAGTGAGCAAGGGCGTGTTGCCCGAAACCGGTATGGCAATCTGTGTTGGGGGAATGAACACGTTGACTCCTGCTCCCTCAAAAAATGAAAGGGGAAACTTCTACTTGTGTGGTGTCTCGCATTGGGCAACTTGGATTTTGGAATTTGCAAGCGGCGTGCCTAGCCGCTGACACGCTCTGCCGCGATAATAGCGGACCACGGCTCCGGACCCCTGGGGCCATGTGGAAGTGGCACTTCCCCTATTGCGGGACTTTTAATGCATGACGGCGTTGTTTTGTTCCTCATGCAACCCACCAAGGGGAATGATATACATGCACGCAGTTTAACAGCACCCACTGTGGAAACAACGAACTACCTTACCCAGAAGGCAACTTACCAATGAAACTACAAAGACGGGATATTAAAGGTCAAGTTCAATCAGCTGTAAACAACGCGCATTGCAAGTGAGCAAGGGCGTGTTGCCGGAAACCGGTATGGCAAACTGTGTTGGGGGAATGAACACGTTGATTCCTGCTCCCTCAATAAATGAAAGGAGAAACTTCTACTTGTGTGGCGTCTCGCATTGGGCAACTTGGATTTTGGAATTTGCAAGCGGCGTGCCTAGCCGCTGAGACGCTCTGCAGCGATAATAGCGGACCACGGCTCCGGGCCCCTGGGGCCATGTGGAAGGGGCAGTTCCACGATTGTGGACTTTTAATGCATGACGGCGTTGTTTTGTTCCTCCATGCAACCCACCAAGGGGAATGATATACATGCACACAGTTTAACAGCACCCACTGTGGAAATAACGAACTACCTTACCCAGAAGGCAACTTACCAATGAAACTACAAAGACGGGATATTAAAGGTCAAGTACAATCAGCTGTAAACGATGCACATGGCCAGTGAGCAAGGGCGTGTTGCCCGAAACCGGTATGGCAATCTGTGTTGGGGGAATGAACACGTTGACTCCTGCTCCCTCAATAAATGAAAGGAGAAACTTCTACTTGTGTGGCGTCTCGCATTGGGCAACTTGGATTTTGGATTTTCAAGCTGCGTGCCTAGCCTCTGAGACGCTCTGCCGCGATAATAGCGGACCACGGCTCCGGACCCCTGGGGCCATGTGGAAGTGGCAGTTCCACTATTGCGGGACTTTTAATGCATGACGGCCTTGTTTTGTTCTTCCATGCAACCCACCAAGGGGAATGATATACATGCACGCAGTTTAACAGCACCCACTGTGGAAATAACAAACTTCCTTACCCAGAAGGCAACTTACCACTGAAACTACAAAGACGGGATATTAAAGGTCAAGTTCAATCAGCTGTAAACGACGCGCATGGCCAGTGATCAAGGGCGTGTTGCCCGAAACCGGTATGGCAATCTGTGTTGGGGGAATGAACACGTTGACTCCTGCTCCCTCAATAAATGAAAGGAGAAACTTCTACTTGTGTGGCGTCTCGCATTGGGCAACTTGGATTTTGGAATTTGCAAGCAGCGTGCCTAGCCGCTGAGACGCTCTGCCGCGATATTAGCGGACCATGGCTCCGGACCCCTGGGGCCATGTGGAAGTGGTAGTTCCACTATTGCGGGACTTTTAATGCATGACGGCGTTGTTTTGTTCCTCCATGCAACCCACCAAGGGGAATGAGATACATGCACACAGTTTAACAGCACCCACTGTGGAAATAACGAACTACCTTACCCAGAAGGCAACTTACCAATGAAACTACAAAGACGGGATATTAAAGGTCAAGTTCAATCAGCTGTAAACAACGCGCATGGCCAGTGAGCAAGGGCGTGTTGCCCGAAACCGGTATGGCAAGCTGTGTTGGGGGAATGAACACGTTGACTCCTGCTCCCTCAATAAATGAAAGGAGAAACTTCTACTTGTGTGGCATCTCGCATTGGGCAACTTGGATTTTGGAATTTGCAAGCGGCGTGCCTAGCCTCTGAGACGCTCTGCCGTGATAATAGCGGACCATGGCTCCGGACCTCTTGGGCCATGTGGAAGTGGCAGTTCCACTATTGCGGGAGTTTTAATGCATGACGGCGTTGTTTTGTTCCTCCATGCAACCCACCAAGGGGAATGATATACATGCACGCAGTTTAACAGCACCCACTGTGGAAATAACGAACTACCTTACCCAGAAGGGAACTTACCAATGAAACTACAAAGATGGGATATTAAAGGTCAAGTTCAATCAGCTGTAAACGACGCGCATGGCCAGTGAGCAAGGGCGTGTTGCCTGAAACCGGTATGGCAATCTGTGTTAGGGGAATGAACACGTTGACTCCTGCTCCCTCAATAAATGAATGGAAAAACTTCTACTTGTTTGTCGTCTCGCATTGGGCAACTTGGATTTTGGAATTTGCAAGCGGCGTGCCTAGCCGCTGACACGCTCTGCCGCAATAATAGCGGACCACGGCTCCGGACCCCTAGGGCCATGTGGAAGTGGCACTTCCACTATTGCGGGACTTTTAATGCATGACAGCGTTGTTTTGTTCCTCCATGCAACCCACCAAGGGGAATGATATACATGCACGCAGTTTAACAGCACCCACTGTGGAAATAACGAACTACCTTACCCAGAAGGCAACTTACCAATGAAACTACAAAGACGGGATATTAAAGGTCAAGTTCAATCAGCTGTAAACGACGCGCATGGCCAGTGAGCAAGGGCGTGTTGCCCGAAACCGGTATGGCAATCTGTGTTGGGGGAATGAACACGTTGACTCCTGCTCCCTCAATAAATGAAAGGAGAAACTTCTACTTGTGTGGTGTCTCCCATTGGGCAACTTGGATTTTGGAATTTGCAAGCGGCGTGCCTAGCCGCTGACACGCTCTGCCGCGATAATAGCGGACCACGGCTCCGGACCCCTGGGGCCATGTGGAAGTGGCACTTCCCCTATTGCGGGACTTTTAATGCATGACGGCGTTGTTTTGTTCATCCATGCAACCCACCAAGGGGAATGATATACATGCACGCAGTTTAACAGCACCCACTGTGGAAACAACAAACTACCTTACCCAGAAGGCAACTTACCAATGAAACTACAAAGACGGGATATTAAAGGTCAAGTTCAATCAGCTGTAAACAACGCGCATTGCAAGTGAGCAAGGGCGTGTTGCCGGAAACCGGTATGGCAAACTGTGTTGGGGGAATGAACACGTTGATTCCTGCTCCCTCAATAAATGAAAGGAGAAACTTCTACTTGTGTGGCGTCTCGCATTGGGCAACTTGGATTTTGGAATTTGCAAGCGGCGTGCCTAGCCGCTGAGACGCTCTGCAGCGATAATAGCGGACCACGGCTCCGGGCCCCTGGGGCCATGTGGAAGGGGCAGTTCCACGATTGCGGACTTTTAATGCATGACGGCGTTGTTTTGTTCCTCCATGCAACCCACCAAGGGGAATGATATACATGCACACAGTTGAACAGCACCCACTGTGGAAACAACGAACTACCTTACCCAGAAGGCAACTTACCAATGAAACTACAAAGACGGGATATTAAAGGTCAAGTTCAATCAGCTGTAAACAACGCGCATGGCCAGTGAGCTAGGGCGTGTTGCCCGAAACCGGTATGGCAATCTGTGTTGGGGGAAGGAACACGTTGACTCCTGCTCCCTCAATAAATGAAAGGAGAAACTTCTACTTTTGTGGCGTCTCGCATTGGGCAACTTAGATTTTGGAATTTGCAAGCGGCGTGCCTAGCCGCTGAGAAGCTCTGCCGCGATAATAGCGGACCACGGCTCCGGACCCCTGGGGCCATGTGGAAGTGGCAGTTCCACTATTGCGGGACTTTTAATGCATGACGGCGTTGTTTTGTTCCTCCATGCAACCCACCAAGGGGAATGATATACATGCACGCAGTTTAACAGCACCCACTGTGGAAATAACGAACTACTTTACCCAGAAGGCAACTTACCAATGAAACTACAAAGACGTGATATTAAAGGTCAAGTTCAATCAGCTGTAAACGATGCGCATGGCCAGTGAGCAAGGGCATGTTGCCCGAAACCGGTATGGCAATCTGTGTTGGGGGAATGAACACGTTGACTCCTGCTCCCTCAATAAATGAAAGGAGAAACTTCACTTGTGTGGCGTCTCGCATTGGGCAACTTGGATTTTGGAATTTGCAAGCGGCGTGCCTAGCCGCTGAGACGCTCTGCCGCGATAATAGCGGACCACGGCTCCGGACCCCTGGGGCCATGTGGAAGTGGCAGTTCCACTATTGCGGGACTTTTAATGCATGACGGCGTTGTTTTGTTCCTCCATGCAACCCACCAACTGGAATGATATACATGCATGCAGTTTAACAGCACCCACTGTGGAAATAACGAACTACCTTACCCAGAAGGCAACGTACCAATGAAACTACAAAGACGGGATATTAAAGGTCAAGTTCAATCAGCTGTAAACGACGCGCATGGCCAGTGAGCAAGGGCGTGTTGCCCGAAACCGGTATGGCAATCTGTGTTGGGGGAATGAACACGTTGACTCCTGCTCCCTCAATAAATGAAAGGAGAAACTTCTACTTGTGTGGCGTCTCACATTGGGCAACTTGGATTTTGGAATTTGCAAGCAGCGTGCCTAGCCGCTGAGACGCTCTGCCGCGATAATAGCGGACCATGGCTCCGGACCCCTGGGGCCATGTGGAAGTGGTAGTTCCACTATTGCGGGACTTTTAATGCATGACGGCGTTGTTTTGTTCCTCCATGCAACCCACCAAGGGGAATGATATACATGCACACAGTTTAACAGCACCCACTGTGGAAATAACGAACTACCTTACCCAGAAGGCAACTTACCAATGAAACTACAAAGACGGGATATTAAAGGTCAAGTTCAATCAGCTGTAAACAACGCGCATGGCCAGTGAGCAAGGGCGTGTTGCCCGAAACCGGTATGGCAAGCTGTGTTGGGGGAATGAACACGTTGACTCCTGCTCCCTCAATAAATGAAAGGAGAAACTTCTACTTGTGTGGCGTCTCGCATTGGGCAACTTGGATTTTGGAATTTGCAAGCGGCGTGCCTAGCCTCTGAGACGCTCTGCCGTGATAATAGCGGACCATGGCTCCGGACCTCTTGGGCCATGTGGAAGTGGCAGTTCCACTATTGCAGGAGTTTTAATGCATGACGGCGTTGTTTTGTTCCTCCATGCAACCCACCAAGGGGAATGATATACATGCACGCAGTTTAACAGCACCCACTGTGGAAATAACAAACTACCTTACCCAGAAGGGAACTTACCAATGAAACTATAAAGATGGGATATTACAGGTCAAGTTCAATCAGCTGTAAACGACGCGCATGGCCAGTGAGCAAGGGCGTGTTGCCTGAAACCGGTATGGCAATCTGTGTTGGGGGAATGAACACGTTGACTCCTGCTCCCTCAATAAATGAAAGGAGAAACTTCTACTTGTGTGGCGTCTCGCATTGGGCAACTTGGATTTTGGAATTTGCAAGCGGCGTGCCTAGCCGCTGACACGCTCTGCCGCGATAATAGCGGACCACGGCTCCGGACCCCTGGGGCCATGTGGAAGTGGCACTTCCACTATTGCGGGACTTTTAATGCATGACGGCGTTGTTTTGTTCCTCCATGCAACCCACCAAGGGGAATGATATACATGCACGCAGTTTAACAGTACCCACTGTGGAAACAACGAACTACCTTACCCAGAAGGCAACTTACCAATGAAACTACAAAGACGGGATATTAAAGGTCAAGTTCAATCAGCTGTAAACAACGCGCATTGCCAGTGAGCAAGGGCGTGTTGCCGGAAACCGGTATGGCAAACTGTGTTGGGGGAATGAACACGTTGATTCCTGCTCCCTCAATAAATGAAAGGAGAAACTTCTACTTGTGTGGCGTCTCGCATTGGGCAACTTGGATTTTGGAATTTGCAAGCGGCGTGCCTAGCCGCTGAGACGCTCTGCAGCGATAATAGCGGACCACGGCTCCGGGCCCCTGGGGCCATGTGGAAGGGGCAGTTCCACGATTGTGGACTTTTAATGCATGACGGCGTTGTTTTGTTCCTCCATGCAACCCACCAAGGGGAATGATATACATGCACGCAGTTTAACAGCACCCACTGTGGAAATAACGAACTACCTTACCCAGAAGGCAACTTACCAATGAAACTACAAAGACGGGATATTAAAGGTCAAGTTCAATCAGCTGTAAACGACGCGCATGGCCAGTGAGCAAGGGCGTGTTGCCCGAAACCGGTATGGCAATCTGTGTTGGGGGAAGGAACACGTTGACTCCTGCTCCCTCAATAAATGAAAGGAGAAACTTCTACTTTTGTGGCGTCTCGCATTGGGCAACTTGGATTTTGGAATTTGCAAGCGGCGTGCCTAGCCGCTGAGAAGCTCTGCCGCGATAATAGCGGACCACGGCTCCGGACCCCTGGGGCCATGTGGAAGTGGCAGTTCCACTATTGCGGGACTTTTAATGCATGACGGCGTTGTTTTGTTCCTCCATGCAACCCACCAACTGGAATGATATACATGCACGCAGTTTAACAGCACCCACTGTGGAAATAACGAACTACCTTACCCAGAAGGCAACGTACCAATGAAACTACAAAGACGGGATATTAAAGGTCAAGTTCAATCAGCTGTAAACGACGCGCATGGCCAGTGAGCAAGGGCGTGTTGCCCAAAACCGGTATGGCAATCTGTGTTGGGGGAATGAACACGTTGACTCCTGCTCCCTCAATAAATGAAAGGAGAAACTTCTACTTGTGTGGCATCTCGCATTGGGCAACTTGGATTTTGGAATTTGCAAGCGGCGTGCCTAGCCGCTGAGATGCTCTCCCGCGATAATACCAGATCACGGCTCCGGACCCCTGGGACCATGTGGAAGTGGCAGTTCCGCTATTGCGGGACTTTTAATGCATGACGGCGTTGTTTTGTTCCTCCATGCAACCCACCAACTGGAATGATATACATGCACGCAGTTTAACAGCATCCACTGTGGAAATAACGAACTACCTTACCCAGAAGGCAACTTACCAATGAAACTACAAAGACGGGATATTAAAGGTCAAGTTCAATCAGCTGTAAACGACGCGCATGGCCAGTGAGCAAGGGCGTGTTGCCCGAAACCGGTATGGCAATCTGTGTTGGGGGAATGAACACGTTGACTTCTGCTCCCTCAATGAATGAAAGGAGAAACTTCTACTTGTGTGGCGTCTCGCATTGGGCAACTTGGATTTTGGAATTTGCAAGCGGCGTGCCTAGCCGCTGAGACGCTATGCTGCAATAATAGCGGACCACGGCTCCGGACCCCTGGGGCCATGTGGAAGTGGCAGTTCCACTATTGCGGGACTTTTAATGCATGACGGCGTTGTTTTGTTCCTCCATGCAACCCACCAAGGGGAATGATATACATGAACGCAGTTTAACAGCACCCACTGTGGAAATAACGAACTACCTTACCCAGAAGGCAACTTACCAATGAAACTACAAAGACGGGATATTAAAGGTCAAGTTCAATCATCTGTAAACGACGCGCATGGCCAGTGAGCAAGGGCGTGTTGCCCGAAACCGGTATGGCAATCTGTGTTGGGGGAATGAACACGTTGACTCCTGCTCCCTCAATAAATGAAAGGAGAAACTTCTACTTGTGTGGCGTCTCGCATTGGGCAACTTGGATTTTGGAATTTGCAAGCAGCGTGCCTAGCCTCTAAAACGCTCTGCCGCGATAATAGCGGACCATGGCTCTGGACCTCTGGGGCCATGTGGAAGTGGCAGTTCCACTATTGCGGGAGTTTTAATGCATGACGGCGTTGTTTTGTTCCTCCATGCAACCCACCAAGGGGAATGATATACATGCACGCAGTTTAACAGCACCCACTGTGGAAATAACGAACTACCCTACCCAGAAGGGAACTTACCAATGAAACTACAAAGATGGGATATTAAAGGTCAAGTTCAATCAGCTGTAAACGACGCGCATGGCCAGTGAGCAAGGGCGTGTTGCCCGAAACCGGTATGGCAATCTGTGTTGGGGAAATGAACACGTTGACTCCTGCTCCCTCAATAAATGAAAGGAGAAACTTCTACTTGTGTGGCTTCTCGCATTGGGCAACTTGGATTTTGGAATTTGCAAGCGGCGTGCCTAGCCGCTGAGACACTCTGCCGCTATAATAGCGGACCATGGCTCCGGACCTCTGGGGCCATGTGGAAGTGGCAGTTCCACTATTGCGGGAGTTTTAATGCATGACGGCGTTGT
The DNA here is from genome assembly GCF_964204655.1 of Triturus cristatus. NCBI lineage: Eukaryota > Metazoa > Chordata > Amphibia > Caudata > Salamandridae > Triturus > Triturus cristatus. The sequence goes on from NC_140579.1 coordinate 197,492,969, forward strand.
TTTGTTCCTCCATGCAACCCACCAAGGGGAATGATATACATGCAGGCAGTTTAACAGCACCCACTGTGGAAATAACGAACTACCTTACCCAGAAGGCAACTTACCAATGAAACTACAAAGACGGGATATTAAAGGTCAAGTTCAATAAGCTGTAAACGACGCGCATGGCCAGTGAGCAAGGGCGTGTTGCCCGAAAACGGTATGGCAATCTGTGTTGGGGGAATGAACACGTTGACTCCTGCTCCCTCAATAAATGAAACGAGAAACTTCTACTTGTGTGGCGTCTCGCATTGGGCAACTTTGATTTTGGAATTTGCAAGCGGCGTCCCTAGCCGCTGAGACGCTTTGCCGCGATAATAGCGGACCACGGCTCCGAACCCCTGGGGCCATGTGGAAGTGGCAGTTCCACTATTGCGGGACTTTTAATGCATGACAGCGTTGTTTTGTTCCTCCATGCAACCCACCAAGGGGAATGATATACATGCACGCAGTTTAACAGCAACCACTGTGGAAATAACGAACTACCTTACCCAGAAGGTAACTTACCAATGAAACTACAAAGACGGGATATCAAAGGTCAAGTTCAATCAGCTGTAAACGACGCGCATGGCCAGTGAGCAAGGGCGTGTTGCCCGAAACCAGTATGGCAATCTGTGTTGGGGGAATCAACACGTTGACTCCTGCTCCCTCAATAAATGAAAGGAGAAACTTCTACTTCTGTGGCGTCTCGCATTGGGCAACTTGGATTTTGGATTTTCAAGCGGCGTGCCTAGCCTCTGAGACGCTCTGCCGCGATAATAGCGGACCACGGCTCCGGACCCCTGGGGCCATGTGGAAGTGGCAGTTCCACTATTGCGGGACTTTTAATGCATGACGGCGTTGTTTTGTTCCTCCATGCAACCCACCAAGGGGAATGATATACATGCACGCAGTTTAACAGCACCCACTGAGGAAATAACGAACTACCTTACCCAGAGGGCAACTTACCAATGAAACTACAAAGACGGGATATTAAAGGTCAAGTTCATTCAGCTGTAAACGACGCGCATGGCCAGTGAGCAAGGGCGTGTTGCCCGAAACCAGTATGGCAATCTGTGTTGGGGGAATGAACACGTTGACTCCTGCTCCCTCAATAAATGAAAGGAGAAAGTTCTACTTGTGTGGCGTCTCGCATTGGGCAACTTGGATTTTGGAATTTGCAAGTGGCGTGCCTAGCCGCTGAGGCGCTCTGCCGCGATAATAGCGGACCACGGCTCCGAACCCCTGGCGCCATGTGGAAGTGGCAGTTCCACTATTGCGGGACTTTTAATGCATGACGGCGTTGTTTTGTTCTTCCATGCAACCCACCAAGGGGAATGATATACATGCACGCAGTTTAACAGCACCCACTGTGGAAATAACGAACTACCTTACCCAGAAGGCAACTTACCAATGAAACTACAAAGATGGGATATTAAAGGTCAAGTTCAATCAGCTGTAAACGACGCGCATGGCCAGTGAGCAAGGGCGTGTTGCCCGAAACCGGTATGGCAATCTGTGTTGGGGGAATGAACACGTTGACTCCTGCTCCCTCAATAAATGAAAGGAGAAACTTCTACTTGTGTGGCGTCTCGCATTGGGCAACTTGGATTTTGGAATTTGCAAGCGGCGTGCCTAGCCGCTGAGACGCTTTGCTGCGATAATAGCGGACCACGGCTCCGAACCCCTGGGGCCATGTGGAAGTGGCAGTTCCACTATTGCGGGACTTTTAATGCATGACGGCGTTGTTTTGTTCCTCCATGCAAGCCACCAAGGGGAATGATATACATGCACGCAGTTTAACAGCACCCACTGTGGAAATAACGAACTACCTTACCCAGAAGGCAACTTACCAATGAAACTACAAAGACGGGATATCAAAGGTCAAGTTCAATCAGCTGTAAACGACGCGCATGGCCAGTGAGCAAGGGCGTGTTGCCCGAAACCGGTATGGCAATCTGTCTTGGGGGAATGAACACGTTGACTCCTGCTCCCTCAATAAATGAAAGGAGAAACTTCTACTTGTGTGGCGTCTCGCATTGGGCAACTTGGATTTTGGATTTTCAAGCGGCGTGCCTAGCCTCTGAGACGCTCTGCCGCGATAATAGCGGACCGCGGCTCCGGACCCCTGGGGCCATGTGGAAGTGGCAGTTCCACTATTGCGGGACTTTTAATGCATGACGGCGTTGTTTTGTTCCTTCATGCAACCCACCAAGGGGAATGATATACATGCACGCAGTTTAACAGCACCCACTGTGGAAATAACGAACTACCTTACCCAGAGGGCAACTTACCAATGAAACTATAAAGACGGGATATTAAAGGTCAAGTTCATTCAGCTGTAAACGACGCGCATGGCCAGTGAGCAAGGGCGTGTTGCCCGAAACCGGTATGGCAATCTGTGTTGGGGGAATGAACACGTTGACTCCTGCTCCCTCAATAAATGAAAGGAGAAACTTCTACTTGTGTGGCGTCTCGCATTGGGCAACTTGGATTTTGGAATTTGCAAGTGGCGTGCCTAGCCGCTGAGGCGCTCTGCCTAGATAATAGCGGACCACGGCTCCGGACCCCTGGGGCCATGTGGAAGTGGCAGTTCCACTATGGCGGGACTTTTAATGCATGACGGCGTTGTTTTGTTCTTCCATGCAACCCACCAAGGGGAATGATATACATGCACGCAGTTTAACAGCACCAACTGTGGAAACAACGAACTTCCTTACCCACAAGGCAACTTACCAATGAAACTACAAAGACGGGATATTAAAGGTCTAGTTCAATCAGCTGTAAACGACGCGTATGGCCAGTGAGCAAGGGCGTGTTGCCCGAAACCGGTATGGCAATCTGTGTTGGGGGAATGAACATGTTGACTCCTGCTCCCTCAATAAATGAAAGGAGAAACTTCTACTTGTGTAGCGTCTCGCATTGGGCAATTTGGATTTTGGAATTTGCAAGCGGCGTGCCTATCCGCTGAGATGCTCTGCCGCGATAATAGTGGACCACGGCTCCGGACCCCTGGGGCCATGTGGAAGTGGCAGTTCCACTATTGCGGGACTTTTAATGCATGACGGCGTTGTTTTGTTCCTCCATGCAACCCACCAAGGAGAATGATATACATGCACGCAGTTTAACAGCACCCACTGGTGAAATAACGAACTACCTTACCCAGAAGGCAACTTACCAATGAAACTACAAAGATGGAATATTAAAGGTCAAGTTCAATCAGCTGTAAATGACGCGTATGGCCAGTGAGCAAGGGCGTGTTGCCCGAAACCGGTATGGCAATCTGTGTTGGGGGAATGAACACGTTGACTCCTGCTCCCTCAATAAATGAAAGGAGAAACTTCTACTTGTGTAGCGTCTCGCATTGCGCAACTTGGATTTTGGAATTTGTAAGCGGCGTGCCTAGCCGCTGAGATGCTCTGCCGCGATAATTGCGGACCACGGCTCCGGACCCCTGGGGCCATGTGGAAGTGGCAGTTCCACTATTGCGGGACTTTTAATGCATGACGGCGTTGTTTTGTTCCTCCATGCAACCCACCAAGGGGAATGATATACATGCACACAGTTTAACAGCACCCACTGTGGAAACAACGAACTTCCTTACCCACAAGGCAACTTACCAATGAAACTACAAAGACGGGATATTAAAGGTCAAGTTCAATCAGCTGTAAACGACGCGCATGGCCAGTAAGCAAGGCCGTGTTCCCCGAAACCGGTATGGCAATCTGTGTTGGGGGAATGAACACGTTGATTCCTGCTCCCTCAATAAATGAAAGGAGAAACTTCTACTTGTGCGGCGGTTTGCATTGGGTAACTTGGATTTTGGAATTTGCAAGCGGCGCCACCTAGCCGCTGAGACGCTCTGCCGCGATAATAGCGGACCACGGCTCCGGACCCCTGGGGCCATGTGGAAGTGGCAGTTCCACTATTGCGGGACTTTTAATGCATGACGTCGTTGTTTTGTTCCTCCATGCAACCCACAAAGGGGAATGATATACATGCACGCAGTTTAACAGCACCCACTGTGGAAATAACGAACTACCTTACCCAGAAGGCAACTTACCAATGAAACTACAAGGACGGGATATTAAAGGTCAAGTTCAATCAGCTGTAAATGACACGCATGGCCAGTGAGCAAGGGCGTGTTGCCCGAAACCGGTATGGCAATCTGTGTTGGGGGAATGAACACGTTGACTCCTGCTCCCTCAATAAATGAAAGGAGAAACTTCTACTTGTGTGGCGTCTCGCATTGGGCAACTTGGATTTTGGAATTTGCAAGTGGCGTGCCTAGCCGCTGAGATGCTCTGCCGCGATAATAGCGGACCACGGCTCCGGACCCCTTGGACCATGTGGAAGTGGCACTTCCACTATTGCGGGACTTTTAATGCATGACGGCGTTGTTTTGTTCCTCCATGCAACCCACCAAGGGGAATGATATACATGCACGCAGTTTAACAGCACCCACTGTGGTGATAACGAACTACCTTACCCAGAAGGCAACTTACCAATGAAACTACAAAGACGGGATATTAAAGGTCAAGTTCAATCAGCTGTAAACAACGCGCATGGCCAGTGAGCAAGGGCGTGTTGCCCGATACCGGTATGGCAATCTGTGTTGGGGGAATGAACACGTTGATTCCTGCTCCCTCAATAAATGAAAGGAGAAACTTCTACTTGTGTGGCGTTTCGCATTGGGCAACTTGGATTTTGGAATTTGCAAGCGGCGTGCCTAACCGCTGAGACGCTTTGCCGCGATAATAGCGGACCACGGCTCCGGACCCCTGGGGCCATGTGGAAGGGGCAGTTCCACGATTGCGGACTTTTAATGCATGACGGCGTTGTTTTGTTCCTCCATGCAACCCACCAAGGGGAATGATATACATGCACGCAGTTTAACAGCACCCACTGTGGAAATAACGAACTACCTTACCCAGAAGGCAACTTACCAATAAAACTACAAAGACGGGATATTAAAGGTCAAGTTCAATCAGCTGTAAATGACGCGCATGGCCAGTGAGCTAGGGCGTGTTGCCCGAAACCTGTATGGCAATCTGTGTTGGGGGAAGGAACACGTTGACTCCTGCTCCCTCAATAAATGAAAGGAGAAACTTCTACTTTTGTGGCGTCTCGCATTGGGCAACTTGGATTTTGGAATTTGCAAGCGGCGTGCCTAGCCGCTGAGAAGCTCTGCCGCGATAATAGCGGACCACGGCTCCGGACCCCTGGGGCCATGTGGAAGTGGCAGTTCCACTATTGCGGGACTTTTAATGCATGACGGCGTTGTTTTGTTCCTCCATGCAACCCACCAAGGGGAATGATATACATGCACGCAGTTTAACAGCACCCACTGTGGAAATAACGAACTACTTTACCCAGAAGGCAACTTACCAATGAAACTACAAAGACGGGATATTAAAGGTCAAGTACAATCAGCTGTAAACGACGCGCATGGCCAGTGAGCAAGGGCGTGTTGCCCGAAACCGGTATGGCAATCTGTGTTGGGGGAATGAACACGTTGACTTCTGCTCCCTCAATAAATGAAAGGAGAAACTTCTACTTGTGTGGCGTCTCGCATTGGGCAACTTGGATTTTGGAATTTGCAAGCGGTGTGCCTAGCCACTGAGACGCTCTGCCGCAATAATAGCGGACCACGGCTCCGGACCCCTGGGGCCATGTTGAAGTGGCAGTTCCACTATTGCGGGACTTTTAATGCATGACGGCGTTGTTTTGTTCCTCCATGCAAGCCACCAAGGGGAATGATATACATGCACGCAGTTTAACAGCACCCACTGTGGAAATAACGAACTACCTTACCCAGAGGGCAACTTACCAATGAAACTACAAAGACGGGATATTAAAGGTCAAGTTCATTCAGCTGTAAACGACGCGCATGGCCAGTGAGCAAGGGCGTGTTGCCCGAAACCGGTATGGCAATCTGTGTTGGGGGAATGAACACGTTGACTCCTGCTCCCTCAATAAATGAAAGGAGAAACTTCTACTTGTGTGGCATCTCGCATTGGGCAACTTGGATTTTGGAATTTGCAAGCGGCGTGCCTAGCCGCTGAGACGCCCTGCCGCGATAATAGCGGACCACGGCCCTGGACCCCTGGGGCCATGTGGAAGTGGCAATTCCACTATTGCGGGACTTTTAATGCATGACGGCGTTGTTTTGTTCCTCCATGCAACCCACCAACTGGAATGAGATACATGCACGCAGTTTAACAGCATCCACTGTGGAAATAACGAACTACCTTACCCAGAAGGCAACTTACCAATGAAACTACAAAGACGGGATATTAAAGGTCAAGTACAATCAGCTGTAAACGATGCGCATGGCCAGTAAGCAAGGGCGTGTTGCCCGAAACCGGTATGGCAATCTGTGTTGGGGGAATGAACACGTTGACTCCTGCTCCCTCAATAAATGAAAGGAGAAACTTCTACTTGTGTGGCGTCTCGCATTGGGAAACTTGGATTTTGGAATTTGCAAGTGGCGTGCCTAGCCACTGAGGCGCTCTGCCGCGATAATAGCGGACCACGGCTCCGGACCCCTGGGGCCATGTGGAAGTGGCAGTTCCACTATTGCGGGACTTTTAATGAATGACGGCGTTGTTTTGTTCTTCCATGCAACCCACCAAGGGGAATGATATACATGCACGCAGTTTAACAGCACCCACTGTGGAAATAACGAACTACCTTACCCAGAAGGCAACTTACCAATGAAACTACAAAGACGGGATATTAAAGGTCAAGTTCAATCAGCTGTAAACGACGCGCATGGCCAGTGAGCAAGGGCGTGTTGCCCGAAACCGGTATGGCAATCTTTGTTGGGGGAATGAACACGTTGACTCCTGCTCCCTCAATAAATGAAAGGAGAAACTTCTACTTGTGTGGCGTCTCGCATTGGGCAACTTGGATTTTGGAATTTGCAAGCGGCGTGCCTAGCCGCTGACACGCTCTGCCGCGATAATAGCGGACCACGACTCCGGACCCCTGGGGCCATGTGGAAGTGGCACTTCCACTATTGCGGGACTTTTAATGCATGACAGCGTTGTTTTGTTCCTCCATGCAACCCACCAAGGGGAATGATATACATGCACGCAGTTTAACAGCACCCACTGTGGAAATAACGAACTACCTTACCCAGAAGGCAACTTACCAATGAAACTACAAAGACGGGATATTAAAGGTCAAGTTCAATCAGCTGTAAACGGCGCGCATGGCCAGTGAGCAAGGGCGTGTTGCCCGAAACCGGTATGGCAATCTGTGTTGGGGGAATGAACACGTTGACTCCTGCTCCCTCAATAAATGAAAGGAGAAACTTCTACTTGTGTGGCGTCTCGCATTGGGCAACTTGGATTTTGGAATTTGCAAGCGGCGTGCCTAGCCGCTGACACGCTCTGCCGCGATAATAGCGGACCACGGCTACGGACCCCTGGGGCCATGTGGAAGTGGCACTTCCACTATTGCGGGACTTTTAATGCATGACGGCGTTGTTTTGTTCCTCCATGCAACCCACCAAGGGGAATGATATACATGCACGCAGTTTAACAGCACCCACTGTGGAAATAACGAACTACCTTACCCAGAAGGCAACTTACCAATGAAACTACAAAGACAGGATATTAAAGGTCAAGTTCAATCAGCTGTAAACGACGCGCATGGCCAGTGAGCAAGGGCGTGTTGCCCGAAACCAGAATGGCAATCTGTGTTGGGGGAATGAACACGTTGACTCCTGCTCCCTCAATAAATGAAAGGAGAAACTTCTACTTGTGTGGCGTCTCGCATTGGGCAACTTGGATTTTGGAATTTGCAAGCGGCGTGCCTAGCCGCTGAGACGCTCTGCCGCGATAATAGCGGACCACGTCTCCGGACCCCTGGGGCAATGTGAAAGTGGCAGTTCTACTATTGCGGGACTTTTAATGCATGATGGCGTTGTTTTGTTCCTCCATGCAACCCACCAAGGGGAATGATAGACATGCACGCAGTCTAACAGCACCCACTGTGGAAACTAACGAACTACCTTACCCAGAAGGCAACTTACCAATGAAACTACAAAGACGGGATATTAAAGGTCTAGTTCAATCAGCTGTAAACGGCGCGTATGGCCAGTGAGCAAGGGCGTGTTGCCCAAAACCGGTATGGCAATCTGTGTTGGGGGAATGAACATGTTGACTCCTGCTCCCTCAATAAATGAAAGGAGAAACTTCTACTTGTGTGGTGTCTCGCATTGGGCAATTTGGATTTTGGAATTTGCAAGCGGCGTGCCTATCTGCTGAGATGCTCTGCCACGATAATAGTGGACCACGGCTCCGGACCCCTGGGCCCATGTGGAAGTGGCAGTTCCACTATTGCGGGACTTTTAATGCATGACGGCGTTGTTTTGTTCCTCCATGCAACCCACCATGGAGAATGATATACATGCACACAGTTTAACAGCACCCACTGTGGAAATAACGAACTACCTTACCCAGAAGGCAACTTACCAATGAAACTACAAAGATGGAATATTAAAGGTCAAGTTCAATCAGCTGTAAACGACGCGTATGGCCAGTGAGCAAGGGCGTGTTGCCCGAAACCGGTATGGCAATCTGTGTTGGGGGAATGAACACGTTGACTCCTGCTCCCTCAATAAATGAAAGGAGAAACTTCTACTTGTGTAGCGTCTCGCATTGCGCAACTTGGATTTTGGAATTTGTAAGCGGCGTGCCTAGCCGCTGAGATGCTCTGCCGCGATAATTGCGGACCGCGGCTCCGGACCCCTGGGGCCATGTGGAAGTGGCAGTTCCACTATTGCGGGACTTTTAATGCATGACGGCGTTGTTTTGTTCCTCCATGCAACCCACCAAGGGGAATGATATACATGCACGCAGTTTAACAGCACCCACTGTGGAAACAACGAACTACCTTACCCACAAGGCAACTTACCAATGAAACTACAAAGACGGGATATTAAAGGTCAAGTTCAATCAGCTGTAAACGACGCGCATGGCCAGTAAGCAAGGCCGTGTTCCCCGAAACCGGAATGGCAATCTGTGTTGGGGGAATGAACACGTTGATTCCTGCTCCCTCAATAAATGAAAGGAGAAACTTCTACTTGTGCGGCGGTTTGCATTGGGTAACTTGGATTTTGGAATTTGCAAGCGGCGCCACCTAGCCGCTGAGACGCTCTGCCGCGATAATAGCGGACCACGGCTCCGGACCCCTGGGGCCATGTGAAAGTGGCAGTTCCACTATTGCGGGACTTTTAATGCATGACGTCGTTGTTTTGTTCCTCCATGCAACCCACAAAAGGGAATGATATACATGCACGCAGTTTAACAGCACCCACTGTGGAAATAACAAACTACCTTACCCAGAAGGCAACTTACCAATGAAACTACAAGGACTGGATATTAAAGGTCAAGTTCAATCAGCTGTAAACGACACGCATGGCCAGTGAGCAAGGGCGTGTTGCCCGAAACCGGTATGGCAATCTGTGTTGGGGGAATGAACACGTTGACTCCTGCTCCCTCAATAAATGAAAGGAGAAACTTCTACTTGTGTGGCGTCTCGCATTGGGCAACTTGGATTTTGGAATTTGCAAGCGGTGTGCCTAGCCACTGAGACGCTCTGCCGCAATAATAGCGGACCACGGCTCCGGACCCCTGGGGCCATGTTGAAGTGGCAGTTCCACTATTGCGGGACTTTTAATGCATGACGGCGTTGTTTTGTTCCTCCATGCAAGCCACCAAGGGGAATGATATACATGCACGCAGTTTAACAGCACCCACTGTGGAAATAACGAACTACCTTACCCAGAGGGCAACTTACCAATGAAACTACAAAGACGGGATATTAAAGGTCAAGTTCATTCAGCTGTAAACGACGCGCATGGCCAGTGAGCAAGGGCGTGTTGCCCGAAACCGGTATGGCAATCTGTGTTGGGGGAATGAACACGTTGACTCCTGCTCCCTCAATAAATGAAAGGAGAAACTTCTACTTGTGTGGCATCTCGCATTGGGCAACTTGGATTTTGGAATTTGCAAGCGGCGTGCCTAGCCGCTGAGACGCCCTGCCGCGATAATAGCGGACCACGGCCCTGGACCCCTGGGGCCATGTGGAAGTGGCAATTCCACTATTGCGGGACTTTTAATGCATGACGGCGTTGTTTTGTTCCTCCATGCAACCCACCAACTGGAATGAGATACATGCACGCAGTTTAACAGCATCCACTGTGGAAATAACGAACTACCTTACCCAGAAGGCAACTTACCAATGAAACTACAAAGACGGGATATTAAAGGTCAAGTACAATCAGCTGTAAACGATGCGCATGGCCAGTAAGCAAGGGCGTGTTGCCCGAAACCGGTATGGCAATCTGTGTTGGGGGAATGAACACGTTGACTCCTGCTCCCTCAATAAATGAAAGGAGAAACTTCTACTTGTGTGGCGTCTCGCATTGGGAAACTTGGATTTTGGAATTTGCAAGTGGCGTGCCTAGCCACTGAGGCGCTCTGCCGCGATAATAGCGGACCACGGCTCCGGACCCCTGGGGCCATGTGGAAGTGGCAGTTCCACTATTGCGGGACTTTTAATGAATGACGGCGTTGTTTTGTTCTTCCATGCAACCCACCAAGGGGAATGATATACATGCACGCAGTTTAACAGCACCCACTGTGGAAATAACGAACTACCTTACCCAGAAGGCAACTTACCAATGAAACTACAAAGACGGGATATTAAAGGTCAAGTTCAATCAGCTGTAAACGACGCGCATGGCCAGTGAGCAAGGGCGTGTTGCCCGAAACCGGTATGGCAATCTGTGTTGGGGGAATGAACACGTTGACTCCTGCTCCCTCAATAAATGAAAGGAGAAACTTCTACTTGTGTGGCGTCTCGCTTTGAGCAACTTGGATTTTGGAATTTGCAAGCGGCGTGCCTAGCCGCTGAGACGCTCTGCCGCGATAATAGCGGACCATGGCTCCGGACCCCTGGGGCCATGTGGAAGTGGTAGTTCCACTATTGCGGGACTTTTAATGCATGACAGCGTTGTTTTGTTCCTCCATGCAACCCACCAATGGGAATGATATACATGCACGCAGTTTAACAGCACCGACTGTGGAAATAACGGACTACCTTACCTAGAAGGCAACTTACCAATGAAACTACAAAGACGGGATATTAAAGGTCAAGTTCAATCAGCTGTAAACGACGCGCATGGCCAGTGAGCAAGGGCGTGTTGCCCGAAACCGGTATGGCAATCTTTGTTGGGGGAATGAACACGTTGACTCCTGCTCCCTCAATAAATGAAAGGAGAAACTTCTACTTGTGTGGCGTCTCGCATTGGGCAACTTGGATTTTGGAATTTGCAAGCGGCGTGCCTAGCCGCTGACACGCTCTGCCGCGATAATAGCGGACCACGACTCCGGACCCCTGGGGCCATGTGGAAGTGGCACTTCCACTATTGCGGGACTTTTAATGCATGACAGCGTTGTTTTGTTCCTCCATGCAACCCACCAAGGGGAATGATATACATGCACGCAGTTTAACAGCACCCACTGTGGAAATAACGAACTACCTTACCCAGAAGGCAACTTACCAATGAAACTACAAAGACGGGATATTAAAGGTCAAGTTCAATCAGCTGTAAACGGCGCGCATTTCCAGTGAGCAAGGGCGTGTTGCCCGAAACCGGTATGGCAATCTGTGTTGGGGGAATGAACACGTTGACTCCTGCTCCCTCAATAAATGAAAGGAGAAACTTCTACTTGTGTGGCGTCTCGCATTGGGCAACTTGGATTTTGGAATTTGCAAGCGGCGTGCCTAGCCGCTGACACGCTCTGCCGCGATAATAGCGGACCACGGCTACGGACCCCTGGGGCCATGTGGAAGTGGCACTTCCACTATTGCGGGACTTTTAATGCATGACGGCGTTGTTTTGTTCCTCCATGCAACCCACCAAGGGGAATGGTATACATGCACGCAGTTTAACAGCACCCACTGTGGAAATAACGAACTACCTTACCCAGAAGGCAACTTACCAATGAAACTACAAAGACAGGATATTAAAGGTCAAGTTCAATCAGCTGTAAACGACGCGCATGGCCAGTGAGCAAGGGCGTGTTGCCCGAAACCAGAATGGCAATCTGTGTTGGGGGAATGAACACGTTGACTCCTGCTCCCTCAATAAATGAAAGGAGAAACTTCTACTTGTGTGGCGTCTCGCATTGGGCAACTTGGATTTTGGAATTTGCAAGCGGCGTGCCTAGCCGCTGAGACGCTCTGCCGCGATAATAGCGGACCACGTCTCCGGACCCCTGGGGCAATGTGAAAGTGGCAGTTCTACTATTGCGGGACTTTTAATGCATGATGGCGTTGTTTTGTTCCTCCATGCAACCCACCAAGGGGAATGATAGACATGCACGCAGTCTAACAGCACCCACTGTGGAAACTAACGAACTACCTTACCCAGAAGGCAACTTACCAATGAAACTACAAAGACGGGATATTAAAGGTCTAGTTCAATCAGCTGTAAACGACGCGTATGGCCAGTGAGCAAGGGCGTGTTGCCCGAAACCGGTATGGCAATCTGTGTTGGGGGAATGAACATGTTGACTCCTGCTCCCTCAATAAATGAAAGGAGAAACTTCTACTTGTGTGGTGTCTCGCATTGGGCAATTTGGATTTTGGAATTTGCAAGCGGCGTGCCTATCCGCTGAGATGCTCTGCCACGATAATAGTGGACCACGGCTCCGGACCCCTGGGCCCATGTGGAAGTGGCAGTTCCACTATTGCGGGACTTTTAATGCATGACGGCGTTGTTTTGTTCCTCCATGCAACCCACCATGGAGAATGATATACATGCACACAGTTTAACAGCACCCACTGTGGAAATAACGAACTACCTTACCCAGAAGGCAACTTACAGATGAAACTACAAAGATGGAATATTAAAGGTCAAGTTCAATCAGCTGTAAACGACGCGTATGGCCAGTGAGCAAGGGCGTGTTGCCCGAAACCGGTATGGCAATCTGTGTTGGGGGAATGAACACGTTGACTCCTGCTCCCTCAATAAATGAAAGGAGAAACTTCTACTTGTGTAGCGTCTCGCATTGCGCAACTTGGATTTTGGAATTTGTAAGCGGCGTGCCTAGCCGCTGAGATGCTCTGCCGCGATAATTGCGGACCGCGGCTCCGGACCCCTGGGGCCATGTGGAAGTGGCAGTTCCACTATTGCGGGACTTTTAATGCATGACGGCGTTGTTTTGTTCCTCCATGCAACCCACCAAGGGGAATGATATACATGCACGCAGTTTAACAGCACCCACTGTGGAAACAACGAACTACCTTACCCACAAGGCAACTTACCAATGAAACTACAAAGACGGGATATTAAAGGTCAAGTTCAATCAGCTGTAAACGACGCGCATGGCCAGTAAGCAAGGCCGTGTTCCCCGAAACCGGAATGGCAATCTGTGTTGGGGGAATGAACACGTTGATTCCTGCTCCCTCAATAAATGAAAGGAGAAACTTCTACTTGTGCGGCGGTTTGCATTGGGTAACTTGGATTTTGGAATTTGCAAGCGGCGCCACCTAGCCGCTGAGACGCTCTGCCGCGATAATAGCGGACCACGGCTCCGGACCCCTGGGGCCATGTGAAAGTGGCAGTTCCACTATTGCGGGACTTTTAATGCATGACGTCGTTGTTTTGTTCCTCCATGCAACCCACAAAAGGGAATGATATACATGCACGCAGTTTAACAGCACCCACTGTGGAAATAACGAACTACCTTACCCAGAAGGCAACTTACCAATGAAACTACAAGGACTGGATATTAAAGGTCAAGTTCAATCAGCTGTAAACGACACGCATGGCCAGTGAGCAAGGGCGTGTTGCCCGAAACCGGTATGGCAATCTGTGTTGGGGGAATGAACACGTTGACTCCTGCTCGCTCAATAAATGAAAGGAGAAACGTCTACTTGTGTGGCGTCTCGCATTGGGCATCTTGGATTTTGGAATTTGCAAGTGGCGTGCCTAGCCGCTGAGATGCTCTGCCGCGATAATAGCGGACCACGGCTCCGGACCCCTTGGACCATGTGGAAGTGGCACTTCCACTATTGCGGGACATTTAATGCATGACGGCGTTGTTTTGTTCCTCCATGCAACCCACCAAGGGGAATGATATACATGCACGCAGTTTAACAGCACCCACTGTGGTGATAACGAACTACCTTACCCAGAAGGCAACTTACCAATGAAACTACAAAGATGGAATATTAAAGGTCAAGTTCAATCAGCTGTAAACGACGCGTATGGCAAGTGAGCAAGGGCGTGTTGCCCGAAACCGGTATGGCAATCTGTGTTGGGGGAATGAACACGTTGACTCCTGCTCCCTCAATAAATGAAAGGAGAAACTTCTACTTGTGTAGCGTCTCGCATTGCGCAACTTGGATTTTGGAATTTGTAAGCGGCGTGCCTAGCCGCTGAGATGCTCTGCCGCGATAATTGCGGACCACGGCTCCGGACCCCTGGGGCCATGTGGAAGTGGCAGTTCCGCTATTGCGGGACTTTTAATGCATGACGGCGTTGTTTTGTTCCTCCATGCAACCCACCAAGGGGAATGATATACATGCACGCAGTTTAACAGCACCCACTGTGGAAACAACGAACTACCTTACCCACAAGGCAACTTACCAATGAAACTACAAAGACGGGATATTAAAGGTCAAGTTCAATCAGCTGTAAACGATGCGCATGGCCAGTAAGCAAGGCCGTGTTCCCCGAAACCGGTATGGCAATCTGTGTTGGGGGAATGAACACGTTGATTCCTGCTCCCTCAATAAATGAAAGGAGAAACTTCTACTTGTGTAGCGTCTCGCATTGCGCAACTTGGATTTTGGAATTTGTAAGCGGCGTGCCTAGCCGCTGAGATGCTCTGCCGCGATAATTGCGGACCACGGCTCCGGACCCCTGGGGCCATGTGGAAGTGGCAGTTCCACTATTGCGGGACTTTTAATGCATGACGGCGTTGTTTTGTTCCTCCATGCAACCCACCAAGGGGAATGATATACATGCACGCAGTTTAACAGCACCCACTGTGGAAACAACGAACTACCTTACCCACAAGGCAACTTACCAATGAAACTACAAAGACGGGATATTAAAGGTTAAGTTCAATCAGCTGTAAACGACGCGCATGGCCAGTAAGCAAGGCCGTGTTCCCCGAAACCGGAATGGCAATCTGTGTTGGGGGAATGAACACGTTGATTCCTGCTCCCTCAATAAATGAAAGGAGAAACTTCTACTTGTGCGGCGGTTTGCATTGGGTAACTTGGATTTTGGAATTTGCAAGCGGCGCCACCTAGCCGCTGAGACGCTCTGCCGCGATAATAGCGGACCACGGCTCCGGACCCCTGGGGCCATGTGAAAGTGGCAGTTCCACTATTGCGGGACTTTTAATGCATGACGTCGTTGTTTTGTTCCTCCATGCAACCCACAAAAGGGAATGATATACATGCACGCAGTTTAACAGCACCCACTGTGGAAATAACGAACTACCTTACCCAGAAGGCAACTTACCAATGAAACTACAAGGACGGGATATTAAAGGTCAAGTTCAATCAGCTGTAAACGAC
Source organism: Triturus cristatus (assembly GCF_964204655.1). Classification (NCBI taxonomy): domain Eukaryota; kingdom Metazoa; phylum Chordata; class Amphibia; order Caudata; family Salamandridae; genus Triturus; species Triturus cristatus. The sequence goes on from NC_140579.1 coordinate 197,508,602, forward strand.
ACGCATGGCCAGTGAGCAAGGGCGTGTTGCCCGAAACCGGTATGGCAATCTGTGTTGGGGGAATGAACACGTTGACTCCTGCTCCCTCAATAAATGAAAGGAGAAACTTCTACTTGTGTGGCGTCTCGCATTGGGCAACTTGGATTTTGGAATTTGCAAGTGGCGTGCCTAGCCGCTGAGATGCTCTGCCGCGATAATAGCGGACCACGGCTCCGGACCCCTTGGACCATGTGGAAGTGGCACTTCCACTATTGTGGGACATTTAATGCATGACGGCGTTGTTTTGTTCCTCCATGCAACCCACCAAGGGGAATGATATACATGCACGCAGTTTAACAGCACCCACTGTGGTGATAACGAACTACCTTACCCAGAAGGCAACTTACCAATGAAACTACAAAGATGGAATATTAAAGGTCAAGTTCAATCAGCTGTAAACGACGCGTATGGCAAGTGAGCAAGGGCGTGTTGCCCGAAACCGGTATGGCAATCTGTGTTGGGGGAATGAACACGTTGACTCCTGCTCCCTCAATAAATGAAAGGAGAAACTTCTACTTGTGTAGCGTCTCGCATTGCGCAACTTGGATTTTGGAATTTGTAAGCGGCGTGCCTAGCCGCTGAGATGCTCTGCCGCGATAATTGCGGACCACGGCTCAGGACCCCTGGGGCCATGTGGAAGTGGCAGTTCCACTATTGCGGGACTTTTAATGCATGACGGCGTTGTTTTGTTCCTCCATGCAACCCACCAAGGGGAATGATATACATGCACGCAGTTTAACAGCACCCACTGTGGAAACAACGAACTACCTTACCCACAAGGCAACTTACCAATGAAACTACAAAGACGGGATATTAAAGGTCAAGTTCAATCAGCTGTAAACGACGCGCATGGCCAGTAAGCAAGGCCGTGTTCCCCGAAACCGGTATGGCAATCTGTGTTGGGGGAATGAACACGTTGATTCCTGCTCCCTCAATAAATGAAAGGAGAAACTTCTACTTGTGCGGCGGTTTGCATTGGGTAACTTGGATTTTGGAATTTGCAAGCGGCGCCACATAGCCGCTGAGACGCTCTGCCGCGATAATAGCGGACCACGGCTCCGGACCCCTGGGGCCATGTGAAAGTGGCAGTTCCACTATTGCGGGACTTTTAATGCATGACGTCGTTGTTTTGTTCCTCCATGCAACCCACAAAGGGGAATGATATACATGCACGCAGTTTAACAGCACCCACTGTGGAAATAACGAACTACCTTACCCAGAAGGCAACTTACCAATGAAACTACAAGGACGGGATATTAAAGGTCAAGTTCAATCAGCTGTAAACGACACGCATGGCCAGTGAGCAAGGGCGTGTTGCCCGAAACCGGTATGGCAATCTGTGTTGGGGGAATGAACACGTTGACTCCTGCTCCCTCAATAAATGAAAGGAGAAACTTCTACTTGTGTGGCGTCTCGCATTGGGCAACTTGGATTTTGGAATTTGCAAGTGGCGTGCCTAGCCGCTGAGATGCTCTGCCGCGATAATAGCGGTCCACGGCTCCGGACCCCTTGGACCATGTGGAAGTGGCACTTCCACTATTGCGGGACATTTAATGCATGACGGCGTTGTTTTGTTCCTCCATGCAACCCACCAAGGGGAATGATATACATGCACGCAGTTTAACAGCACCCACTGTGGTGATAACGAACTACCTTACCCAGAAGGCAACTTACCAATGAAACTACAAAGACGGGATATTAAAGGTCAAGTTCAATCAGCTGTAAACAACGCGCATGGCCAGTGAGCAAGGGCGTGTTGCCCGATACCGGTATGGCAATCTGTGTTGGGGGAATGAACACGTTGATTCCTGCTCCCTCAATAAATGAAAGGAGAAACTTCTACTTGTGTGGCGTCTCGCATTGGGCAACTTGGATTTTGGAATTTGCAAGCGGCGTGCCTAACCGCTGAGACGCTTTGCCGCGATAATAGCGGACCACGGCTCCGGACCCCTGGGGCCATGTGGAAGGGGCAGTTCCACGATTGCGGACTTTTAATGCATGACGGCGTTGTTTTGTTCCTCCATGCAACCCACCAAGGGGAATGATATACATGCACGCAGTTTAACAGCACCCACTGTGGAAATAACGAACTACCTTACCCAGAAGGCAACTTACCAATGAAACTACAAAGACGGGATATTAAAGGTCAAGTTCAATCAGCTGTAAATGACGCGCATGGCCAGTGAGCTAGGGCGTGTTGCCCGAAACCTGTATGGCAATCTGTGTTGGGGGAAGGAACACGTTGACTCCTGCTCCCTCAATAAATGAAAGGAGAAACTTCTACTTTTGTGGCGTCTCGCATTGGGCAACTTGGATTTTGGAATTTGCAAGCGGCGTGCCTAGCCGCTGAGAAGCTCTGCCGCGATAATAGCGGACCACGGCTCCGGACCCCTGGGGCCATGTGGAAGTGGCAGTTCCACTATTGCGGGACTTTTAATGCATGACGGCGTTGCTTTGTTCCTCCATGCAACCCACCAAGGGGAATTATATACATGCACGCAGTTTAACAGCACCCACTGTGGAAATAACGAACTACCTTACCCAGAAGGGAACTTACCAATGAAACTATAAAGATGGGATATTACAGGTCAAGTTCAATCAGCTGTAAATGACGCGCATGGCCAGTGAGCAAGGGCGTGTTGCCTGAAACCGGTATGGCAATCTGTGTTGGGGGAATGAACACGTTGACTCCTGCTCCCTCAATAAATGAAAGGAAAAACTTCTCCTTGTGTGGCGTCTCGCATTGGGCAACTTGGATTTTGGAATTTGCAAGCGGCGTGCCAGGCCGCTGACACGCTCTGCCGCGATAATAGCGAACCACGGCTCCGGACCCCTGGGGCCATGTGGAAGTGGCACTTCCACTATTGCGGGACTTTTAATGCATGACAGCGTTGTTTTGATCCTCCATGCAACCCACCAAGGGGAATGATATACATGCACGCAGTTTAACAGCACCCACTGTGGAAATAACGAACTACCTTACCCAGAAGGCAACTTACCAATGAAATTACAAAGACGGGATATTAAAGGTCAAGTTCAATCAGCTGTAAACGACGCGCATGGCCAGTGAGCAAGGGCGTGTTGCCCGAAACCGGTATGGCAATCTGTGTTGGGGGAATGAACACGTTGACTCCTGCTCCCTCAAAAAATGAAAGGGGAAACTTCTACTTGTGTGGTGTCTCGCATTGGGCAACTTGGATTTTGGAATTTGCAAGCGGCGTGCCTAGCCGCTGACACGCTCTGCCGCGATAATAGCGGACCACGGCTCCGGACCCCTGGGGCCATGTGGAAGTGGCACTTCCCCTATTGCGGGACTTTTAATGCATGACGGCGTTGTTTTGTTCCTCATGCAACCCACCAAGGGGAATGATATACATGCACGCAGTTTAACAGCACCCACTGTGGAAACAACGAACTACCTTACCCAGAAGGCAACTTACCAATGAAACTACAAAGACGGGATATTAAAGGTCAAGTTCAATCAGCTGTAAACAACGCGCATTGCAAGTGAGCAAGGGCGTGTTGCCGGAAACCGGTATGGCAAACTGTGTTGGGGGAATGAACACGTTGATTCCTGCTCCCTCAATAAATGAAAGGAGAAACTTCTACTTGTGTGGCGTCTCGCATTGGGCAACTTGGATTTTGGAATTTGCAAGCGGCGTGCCTAGCCGCTGAGACGCTCTGCAGCGATAATAGCGGACCACGGCTCCGGGCCCCTGGGGCCATGTGGAAGGGGCAGTTCCACGATTGCGGACTTTTAATGCATGACGGCGTTGTTTTGTTCCTCCATGCAACCCACCAAGGGGAATGATATACATGCACACAGTTTAACAGCACCCACTGTGGAAATAACGAACTACCTTACCCAGAAGGCAACTTACCAATGAAACTACAAAGACGGGATATTAAAGGTCAAGTACAATCAGCTGTAAACGATGCACATGGCCAGTGAGCAAGGGCGTGTTGCCCGAAACCGGTATGGCAATCTGTGTTGGGGGAATGAACACGTTGACTCCTGCTCCCTCAATAAATGAAAGGAGAAACTTCTACTTGTGTGGCGTCTCGCATTGGGCAACTTGGATTTTGGATTTTCAAGCTGCGTGCCTAGCCTCTGAGACGCTCTGCCGCGATAATAGCGGACCACGGCTCCGGACCCCTGGGGCCATGTGGAAGTGGCAGTTCCACTATTGCGGGACTTTTAATGCATGACGGCCTTGTTTTGTTCTTCCATGCAACCCACCAAGGGGAATGATATACATGCACGCAGTTTAACAGCACCCACTGTGGAAATAACAAACTTCCTTACCCAGAAGGCAACTTACCACTGAAACTACAAAGACGGGATATTAAAGGTCAAGTTCAATCAGCTGTAAACGACGCGCATGGCCAGTGATCAAGGGCGTGTTGCCCGAAACCGGTATGGCAATCTGTGTTGGGGGAATGAACACGTTGACTCCTGCTCCCTCAATAAATGAAAGGAGAAACTTCTACTTGTGTGGCGTCTCGCATTGGGCAACTTGGATTTTGGAATTTGCAAGCAGCGTGCCTAGCCGCTGAGACGCTCTGCCGCGATATTAGCGGACCATGGCTCCGGACCCCTGGGGCCATGTGGAAGTGGTAGTTCCACTATTGCGGGACTTTTAATGCATGACGGCGTTGTTTTGTTCCTCCATGCAACCCACCAAGGGGAATGAGATACATGCACACAGTTTAACAGCACCCACTGTGGAAATAACGAACTACCTTACCCAGAAGGCAACTTACCAATGAAACTACAAAGACGGGATATTAAAGGTCAAGTTCAATCAGCTGTAAACAACGCGCATGGCCAGTGAGCAAGGGCGTGTTGCCCGAAACCGGTATGGCAAGCTGTGTTGGGGGAATGAACACGTTGACTCCTGCTCCCTCAATAAATGAAAGGAGAAACTTCTACTTGTGTGGCATCTCGCATTGGGCAACTTGGATTTTGGAATTTGCAAGCGGCGTGCCTAGCCTCTGAGACGCTCTGCCGTGATAATAGCGGACCATGGCTCCGGACCTCTTGGGCCATGTGGAAGTGGCAGTTCCACTATTGCGGGAGTTTTAATGCATGACGGCGTTGTTTTGTTCCTCCATGCAACCCACCAAGGGGAATGATATACATGCACGCAGTTTAACAGCACCCACTGTGGAAATAACGAACTACCTTACCCAGAAGGGAACTTACCAATGAAACTACAAAGATGGGATATTAAAGGTCAAGTTCAATCAGCTGTAAACGACGCGCATGGCCAGTGAGCAAGGGCGTGTTGCCTGAAACCGGTATGGCAATCTGTGTTAGGGGAATGAACACGTTGACTCCTGCTCCCTCAATAAATGAATGGAAAAACTTCTACTTGTTTGTCGTCTCGCATTGGGCAACTTGGATTTTGGAATTTGCAAGCGGCGTGCCTAGCCGCTGACACGCTCTGCCGCAATAATAGCGGACCACGGCTCCGGACCCCTAGGGCCATGTGGAAGTGGCACTTCCACTATTGCGGGACTTTTAATGCATGACAGCGTTGTTTTGTTCCTCCATGCAACCCACCAAGGGGAATGATATACATGCACGCAGTTTAACAGCACCCACTGTGGAAATAACGAACTACCTTACCCAGAAGGCAACTTACCAATGAAACTACAAAGACGGGATATTAAAGGTCAAGTTCAATCAGCTGTAAACGACGCGCATGGCCAGTGAGCAAGGGCGTGTTGCCCGAAACCGGTATGGCAATCTGTGTTGGGGGAATGAACACGTTGACTCCTGCTCCCTCAATAAATGAAAGGAGAAACTTCTACTTGTGTGGTGTCTCCCATTGGGCAACTTGGATTTTGGAATTTGCAAGCGGCGTGCCTAGCCGCTGACACGCTCTGCCGCGATAATAGCGGACCACGGCTCCGGACCCCTGGGGCCATGTGGAAGTGGCACTTCCCCTATTGCGGGACTTTTAATGCATGACGGCGTTGTTTTGTTCATCCATGCAACCCACCAAGGGGAATGATATACATGCACGCAGTTTAACAGCACCCACTGTGGAAACAACAAACTACCTTACCCAGAAGGCAACTTACCAATGAAACTACAAAGACGGGATATTAAAGGTCAAGTTCAATCAGCTGTAAACAACGCGCATTGCAAGTGAGCAAGGGCGTGTTGCCGGAAACCGGTATGGCAAACTGTGTTGGGGGAATGAACACGTTGATTCCTGCTCCCTCAATAAATGAAAGGAGAAACTTCTACTTGTGTGGCGTCTCGCATTGGGCAACTTGGATTTTGGAATTTGCAAGCGGCGTGCCTAGCCGCTGAGACGCTCTGCAGCGATAATAGCGGACCACGGCTCCGGGCCCCTGGGGCCATGTGGAAGGGGCAGTTCCACGATTGCGGACTTTTAATGCATGACGGCGTTGTTTTGTTCCTCCATGCAACCCACCAAGGGGAATGATATACATGCACACAGTTGAACAGCACCCACTGTGGAAACAACGAACTACCTTACCCAGAAGGCAACTTACCAATGAAACTACAAAGACGGGATATTAAAGGTCAAGTTCAATCAGCTGTAAACAACGCGCATGGCCAGTGAGCTAGGGCGTGTTGCCCGAAACCGGTATGGCAATCTGTGTTGGGGGAAGGAACACGTTGACTCCTGCTCCCTCAATAAATGAAAGGAGAAACTTCTACTTTTGTGGCGTCTCGCATTGGGCAACTTAGATTTTGGAATTTGCAAGCGGCGTGCCTAGCCGCTGAGAAGCTCTGCCGCGATAATAGCGGACCACGGCTCCGGACCCCTGGGGCCATGTGGAAGTGGCAGTTCCACTATTGCGGGACTTTTAATGCATGACGGCGTTGTTTTGTTCCTCCATGCAACCCACCAAGGGGAATGATATACATGCACGCAGTTTAACAGCACCCACTGTGGAAATAACGAACTACTTTACCCAGAAGGCAACTTACCAATGAAACTACAAAGACGTGATATTAAAGGTCAAGTTCAATCAGCTGTAAACGATGCGCATGGCCAGTGAGCAAGGGCATGTTGCCCGAAACCGGTATGGCAATCTGTGTTGGGGGAATGAACACGTTGACTCCTGCTCCCTCAATAAATGAAAGGAGAAACTTCACTTGTGTGGCGTCTCGCATTGGGCAACTTGGATTTTGGAATTTGCAAGCGGCGTGCCTAGCCGCTGAGACGCTCTGCCGCGATAATAGCGGACCACGGCTCCGGACCCCTGGGGCCATGTGGAAGTGGCAGTTCCACTATTGCGGGACTTTTAATGCATGACGGCGTTGTTTTGTTCCTCCATGCAACCCACCAACTGGAATGATATACATGCATGCAGTTTAACAGCACCCACTGTGGAAATAACGAACTACCTTACCCAGAAGGCAACGTACCAATGAAACTACAAAGACGGGATATTAAAGGTCAAGTTCAATCAGCTGTAAACGACGCGCATGGCCAGTGAGCAAGGGCGTGTTGCCCGAAACCGGTATGGCAATCTGTGTTGGGGGAATGAACACGTTGACTCCTGCTCCCTCAATAAATGAAAGGAGAAACTTCTACTTGTGTGGCGTCTCACATTGGGCAACTTGGATTTTGGAATTTGCAAGCAGCGTGCCTAGCCGCTGAGACGCTCTGCCGCGATAATAGCGGACCATGGCTCCGGACCCCTGGGGCCATGTGGAAGTGGTAGTTCCACTATTGCGGGACTTTTAATGCATGACGGCGTTGTTTTGTTCCTCCATGCAACCCACCAAGGGGAATGATATACATGCACACAGTTTAACAGCACCCACTGTGGAAATAACGAACTACCTTACCCAGAAGGCAACTTACCAATGAAACTACAAAGACGGGATATTAAAGGTCAAGTTCAATCAGCTGTAAACAACGCGCATGGCCAGTGAGCAAGGGCGTGTTGCCCGAAACCGGTATGGCAAGCTGTGTTGGGGGAATGAACACGTTGACTCCTGCTCCCTCAATAAATGAAAGGAGAAACTTCTACTTGTGTGGCGTCTCGCATTGGGCAACTTGGATTTTGGAATTTGCAAGCGGCGTGCCTAGCCTCTGAGACGCTCTGCCGTGATAATAGCGGACCATGGCTCCGGACCTCTTGGGCCATGTGGAAGTGGCAGTTCCACTATTGCAGGAGTTTTAATGCATGACGGCGTTGTTTTGTTCCTCCATGCAACCCACCAAGGGGAATGATATACATGCACGCAGTTTAACAGCACCCACTGTGGAAATAACAAACTACCTTACCCAGAAGGGAACTTACCAATGAAACTATAAAGATGGGATATTACAGGTCAAGTTCAATCAGCTGTAAACGACGCGCATGGCCAGTGAGCAAGGGCGTGTTGCCTGAAACCGGTATGGCAATCTGTGTTGGGGGAATGAACACGTTGACTCCTGCTCCCTCAATAAATGAAAGGAGAAACTTCTACTTGTGTGGCGTCTCGCATTGGGCAACTTGGATTTTGGAATTTGCAAGCGGCGTGCCTAGCCGCTGACACGCTCTGCCGCGATAATAGCGGACCACGGCTCCGGACCCCTGGGGCCATGTGGAAGTGGCACTTCCACTATTGCGGGACTTTTAATGCATGACGGCGTTGTTTTGTTCCTCCATGCAACCCACCAAGGGGAATGATATACATGCACGCAGTTTAACAGTACCCACTGTGGAAACAACGAACTACCTTACCCAGAAGGCAACTTACCAATGAAACTACAAAGACGGGATATTAAAGGTCAAGTTCAATCAGCTGTAAACAACGCGCATTGCCAGTGAGCAAGGGCGTGTTGCCGGAAACCGGTATGGCAAACTGTGTTGGGGGAATGAACACGTTGATTCCTGCTCCCTCAATAAATGAAAGGGGAAACTTCTACTTGTGTGGCGTCTCGCATTGGGCAACTTGGATTTTGGAATTTGCAAGCGGCGTGCCTAGCCGCTGAGACGCTCTGCAGCGATAATAGCGGACCACGGCTCCGGGCCCCTGGGGCCATGTGGAAGGGGCAGTTCCACGATTGTGGACTTTTAATGCATGACGGCGTTGTTTTGTTCCTCCATGCAACCCACCAAGGGGAATGATATACATGCACGCAGTTTAACAGCACCCACTGTGGAAATAACGAACTACCTTACCCAGAAGGCAACTTACCAATGAAACTACAAAGACGGGATATTAAAGGTCAAGTTCAATCAGCTGTAAACGACGCGCATGGCCAGTGAGCAAGGGCGTGTTGCCCGAAACCGGTATGGCAATCTGTGTTGGGGGAAGGAACACGTTGACTCCTGCTCCCTCAATAAATGAAAGGAGAAACTTCTACTTTTGTGGCGTCTCGCATTGGGCAACTTGGATTTTGGAATTTGCAAGCGGCGTGCCTAGCCGCTGAGAAGCTCTGCCGCGATAATAGCGGACCACGGCTCCGGACCCCTGGGGCCATGTGGAAGTGGCAGTTCCACTATTGCGGGACTTTTAATGCATGACGGCGTTGTTTTGTTCCTCCATGCAACCCACCAACTGGAATGATATACATGCACGCAGTTTAACAGCACCCACTGTGGAAATAACGAACTACCTTACCCAGAAGGCAACGTACCAATGAAACTACAAAGACGGGATATTAAAGGTCAAGTTCAATCAGCTGTAAACGACGCGCATGGCCAGTGAGCAAGGGCGTGTTGCCCAAAACCGGTATGGCAATCTGTGTTGGGGGAATGAACACGTTGACTCCTGCTCCCTCAATAAATGAAAGGAGAAACTTCTACTTGTGTGGCATCTCGCATTGGGCAACTTGGATTTTGGAATTTGCAAGCGGCGTGCCTAGCCGCTGAGATGCTCTCCCGCGATAATACCAGATCACGGCTCCGGACCCCTGGGACCATGTGGAAGTGGCAGTTCCGCTATTGCGGGACTTTTAATGCATGACGGCGTTGTTTTGTTCCTCCATGCAACCCACCAACTGGAATGATATACATGCACGCAGTTTAACAGCATCCACTGTGGAAATAACGAACTACCTTACCCAGAAGGCAACTTACCAATGAAACTACAAAGACGGGATATTAAAGGTCAAGTTCAATCAGCTGTAAACGACGCGCATGGCCAGTGAGCAAGGGCGTGTTGCCCGAAACCGGTATGGCAATCTGTGTTGGGGGAATGAACACGTTGACTTCTGCTCCCTCAATGAATGAAAGGAGAAACTTCTACTTGTGTGGCGTCTCGCATTGGGCAACTTGGATTTTGGAATTTGCAAGCGGCGTGCCTAGCCGCTGAGACGCTATGCTGCAATAATAGCGGACCACGGCTCCGGACCCCTGGGGCCATGTGGAAGTGGCAGTTCCACTATTGCGGGACTTTTAATGCATGACGGCGTTGTTTTGTTCCTCCATGCAACCCACCAAGGGGAATGATATACATGAACGCAGTTTAACAGCACCCACTGTGGAAATAACGAACTACCTTACCCAGAAGGCAACTTACCAATGAAACTACAAAGACGGGATATTAAAGGTCAAGTTCAATCATCTGTAAACGACGCGCATGGCCAGTGAGCAAGGGCGTGTTGCCCGAAACCGGTATGGCAATCTGTGTTGGGGGAATGAACACGTTGACTCCTGCTCCCTCAATAAATGAAAGGAGAAACTTCTACTTGTGTGGCGTCTCGCATTGGGCAACTTGGATTTTGGAATTTGCAAGCAGCGTGCCTAGCCTCTAAAACGCTCTGCCGCGATAATAGCGGACCATGGCTCTGGACCTCTGGGGCCATGTGGAAGTGGCAGTTCCACTATTGCGGGAGTTTTAATGCATGACGGCGTTGTTTTGTTCCTCCATGCAACCCACCAAGGGGAATGATATACATGCACGCAGTTTAACAGCACCCACTGTGGAAATAACGAACTACCCTACCCAGAAGGGAACTTACCAATGAAACTACAAAGATGGGATATTAAAGGTCAAGTTCAATCAGCTGTAAACGACGCGCATGGCCAGTGAGCAAGGGCGTGTTGCCCGAAACCGGTATGGCAATCTGTGTTGGGGAAATGAACACGTTGACTCCTGCTCCCTCAATAAATGAAAGGAGAAACTTCTACTTGTGTGGCTTCTCGCATTGGGCAACTTGGATTTTGGAATTTGCAAGCGGCGTGCCTAGCCGCTGAGACACTCTGCCGCTATAATAGCGGACCATGGCTCCGGACCTCTGGGGCCATGTGGAAGTGGCAGTTCCACTATTGCGGGAGTTTTAATGCATGACGGCGTTGTTTTGTTCCTCCATGCAACCCACCAAGGGGAATGATATACATGCAGGCAGTTTAACAGCACCCACTGTGGAAATAACGAACTACCTTACCCAGAAGGCAACTTACCAATGAAACTACAAAGACGGGATATTAAAGGTCAAGTTCAATAAGCTGTAAACGACGCGCATGGCCAGTGAGCAAGGGCGTGTTGCCCGAAACCGGTATGGCAATCTGTGTTGGGGGAATGAACACGTTGACTCCTGCTCCCTCAATAAATGAAACGAGAAACTTCTACTTGTGTGGCGTCTCGCATTGGGCAACTTTGATTTTGGAATTTGCAAGCGGCGTCCCTAGCCGCTGAGACGCTTTGCCGCGATAATAGCGGACCACGGCTCCGAACCCCTGGGGCCATGTGGAAGTGGCAGTTCCACTATTGCGGGACTTTTAATGCATGACGGCGTTGTTTTGTTCCTCCATGCAACCCACCAAGGGGAATGATATACATGCACGCAGTTTAACAGCAACCACTGTGGAAATAACGAACTACCTTACCCAGAAGGTAACTTACCAATGAAACTACAAAGACGGGATATCAAAGGTCAAGTTCAATCAGCTGTAAACGACGCGCATGGCCAGTGAGCAAGGGCGTGTTGCCCGAAACCAGTATGGCAATCTGTGTTGGGGGAATCAACACGTTGACTCCTGCTCCCTCAATAAATGAAAGGAGAAACTTCTACTTCTGTGGCGTCTCGCATTGGGCAACTTGGATTTTGGATTTTCAAGCGGCGTGCCTAGCCTCTGAGACGCTCTGCCGCGATAATAGCGGACCACGGCTCCGGACCCCTGGGGCCATGTGGAAGTGGCAGTTCCACTATTGCGGGACTTTTAATGCATGACGGCGTTGTTTTGTTCCTCCATGCAACCCACCAAGGGGAATGATATACATGCACGCAGTTTAACAGCACCCACTGAGGAAATAACGAACTACCTTACCCAGAGGGCAACTTACCAATGAAACTACAAAGACGGGATATTAAAGGTCAAGTTCATTCAGCTGTAAACGACGCGCATGGCCAGTGAGCAAGGGCGTGTTGCCCGAAACCAGTATGGCAATCTGTGTTGGGGGAATGAACACGTTGACTCCTGCTCCCTCAATAAATGAAAGGAGAAAGTTCTACTTGTGTGGCGTCTCGCATTGGGCAACTTGGATTTTGGAATTTGCAAGTGGCGTGCCTAGCCGCTGAGGCGCTCTGCCGCGATAATAGCGGACCACGGCTCCGAACCCCTGGCGCCATGTGGAAGTGGCAGTTCCACTATTGCGGGACTTTTAATGCATGACGGCGTTGTTTTGTTCTTCCATGCAACCCACCAAGGGGAATGATATACATGCACGCAGTTTAACAGCACCCACTGTGGAAATAACGAACTACCTTACCCAGAAGGCAACTTACCAATGAAACTACAAAGATGGGATATTAAAGGTCAAGTTCAATCAGCTGTAAACGACGCGCATGGCCAGTGAGCAAGGGCGTGTTGCCCGAAACCGGTATGGCAATCTGTGTTGGGGGAATGAACACGTTGACTCCTGCTCCCTCAATAAATGAAAGGAGAAACTTCTACTTGTGTGGCGTCTCGCATTGGGCAACTTGGATTTTGGAATTTGCAAGCGGCGTGCCTAGCCGCTGAGACGCTTTGCTGCGATAATAGCGGACCACGGCTCCGAACCCCTGGGGCCATGTGGAAGTGGCAGTTCCACTATTGCGGGACTTTTAATGCATGACGGCGTTGTTTTGTTCCTCCATGCAAGCCACCAAGGGGAATGATATACATGCACGCAGTTTAACAGCACCCACTGTGGAAATAACGAACTACCTTACCCAGAAGGCAACTTACCAATGAAACTACAAAGACGGGATATCAAAGGTCAAGTTCAATCAGCTGTAAACGACGCGCATGGCCAGTGAGCAAGGGCGTGTTGCCCGAAACCGGTATGGCAATCTGTCTTGGGGGAATGAACACGTTGACTCCTGCTCCCTCAATAAATGAAAGGAGAAACTTCTACTTGTGTGGCGTCTCGCATTGGGCAACTTGGATTTTGGATTTTCAAGCGGCGTGCCTAGCCTCTGAGACGCTCTGCCGCGATAATAGCGGACCACGGCTCCGGACCCCTGGGGCCATGTGGAAGTGGCAGTTCCACTATTGCGGGACTTTTAATGCATGACGGCGTTGTTTTGTTCCTTCATGCAACCCACCAAGGGGAATGATATACATGCACGCAGTTTAACAGCACCCACTGTGGAAATAACGAACTACCTTACCCAGAGGGCAACTTACCAATGAAACTATAAAGACGGGATATTAAAGGTCAAGTTCATTCAGCTGTAAACGACGCGCATGGCCAGTGAGCAAGGGCGTGTTGCCCGAAACCGGTATGGCAATCTGTGTTGGGGGAATGAACACGTTGACTCCTGCTCCCTCAATAAATGAAAGGAGAAACTTCTACTTGTGTGGCGTCTCGCATTGGGCAACTTGGATTTTGGAATTTGCAAGTGGCGTGCCTAGCCGCTGAGGCGCTCTGCCTAGATAATAGCGGACCACGGCTCCGGACCCCTGGGGCCATGTGGAAGTGGCAGTTCCACTATGGCGGGACTTTTAATGCATGACGGCGTTGTTTTGTTCTTCCATGCAACCCACCAAGGGGAATGATATACATGCACGCAGTTTAACAGCACCAACTGTGGAAATAACGAACTACCTTACCCAGAAGGCAACTTACCAATGAAACTACAAAGACGGGATATTAAAGGTCAAGTTCAATCAGCTGTAAACGACGCGCATGGCCAGTGAGCAAGGGCGTGTTGCCCGAAACCGGTATGGCAATCTGTGTTGGGGGAATGAACACGTTGACTCCTGCTCCCTCAATAAATGAAAGGAGAAACTTCTACTTGTGTGGCGTCTCGCATTGGGCAACTTGGATTTTGGAATTTGCAAGCGGCGTGCCTAGCCGCTGAGACGCTTTGCCGCGATAATAGCAGACCACGGCTCCGAACCCCTGGGGCCATGTGGAAGTGGCAGTTCCACTATTGCGTGACTTTTAATGCATGACGGCGTTGTTTTGGTCCTCCATGCAACCCACCATGGGGAATGATATACATGCACGCAGTTTAACAGCACCCACTGTGGAAATAACGAACTACCTTACCCAGAAGGCAACTTACCAATGAAACTACGAAGACGGGATATCAAAGGTCAAGATCAATCAGCTGTAAACGACGCGCATGGCCAGTGAGCAAGGGCGTGTTGCCCGAAACCGGTATGGCCATCTGTGTTGGGGGAATGAACACGTTGACTCCTGCTCCCTCAATAAATGAAAGGAGAAACTTCTACTTGTGTGGCGTCTCGCATTGGGCAACTTGGATTTTGGATTTTCAAGCGGCGTGCCTAGCCTCTGAGACGCTCTGCCGCGATAATAGCGGACCACGGCTCCGGACCCCTGGGGCCATGTGGAAGTGGCAGTTCCACTATTGCGGGACTTTTAATGCATGACGGCGTTGTTTTGTTCCTCCATGCAACCCACCAAGGGGAATGATATACATGCACGCAGTTTAACAGCACCCACTGTGGAAATAACGAACTACCTTACCCAGAGGGCAACTTACCAATGAAACTACAAAGACGGGATATTAAAGGTCAAGTTCATTCAGCTGTAAACGACGCGCATGGCCAGTGAGCAAGGGCGTGTTGCCCGAAACCGGTATGGCAATCTGTGTTGGGGGAATGACACGTTGACTCCTGCTCCCTCAATAAATGAAAGGAGAAAGTTCTACTTGTGTGGCGTCTCGCATTGGGCAACTTGGATTTTGGAATTTGCAAGTGGCGTGCCTAGCCGCTGAGGCACTCTGCCACGATAATAGCGGACCACGGCTCCGAACCCCTGGGGCCATGTGAAAGTGGAAGTGGCAGTTCCACTATTGCGGGATTTTTAATGCATGACGGCGTTGTTTTGTTCCTTCATGCAACCCACCAAGGGGAATGATATACATGCACGCAGTTTAACAGCACCCACTGTGGAAATAACGAACTACCTTACCCAGGGGGCAACTTACCAATGAAACTATAAAGACGGGATATTAAAGGTCAAGTTCATTCAGCTGTAAACGACGCGCATGGCCAGTGAGCAAGGGCGTGTTGCCCGAAACCGGTATGGCAA
Source organism: Triturus cristatus (assembly GCF_964204655.1). Taxonomy (NCBI): domain Eukaryota; kingdom Metazoa; phylum Chordata; class Amphibia; order Caudata; family Salamandridae; genus Triturus; species Triturus cristatus. The sequence continues at coordinate 197,524,116 of NC_140579.1, forward strand.
TCTGAGTTGGGGGAATGAACACGTTGACTCCTGCTCCCTCAATAAATGAAAGGAGAAATTTCTACTTGTGTGGCGTCTCGCATTGGGCAACTTGGATTTTGGAATTTGCAAGTGGCGTGCCTAGCCGCTGAGGCGCTCTGCCTCGATAATAGCGGACCACCGCTCCGGACCCCTGGGGCCATGTGGAAGTGGCAGTTCCACTATTGCGGGACTTTTAATGCATGACGGCGTTGTTTTGTTCTTCCATGCAACCCACCAAGGGGAATGATATACATGCACGCAGTTTAACAGCACCAACTGTGGAAATAACGAACTACCTTACCCAGAAGGCAACTTACCAATGAAACTACAAAGACGGGATATTAAAGGTCAAGTTCAATCAGCTGTAAACGACGCGCATGGCCAGTGAGCAAGGGCGTGTTGCCCGAAACCGGTATGGCAATCTGTGTTGTGGGAATGAACACGTTGACTCCTGCTCCCTCAATAAATGAAAGGAGAAACTTCTACTTGTGTGGCGTCTCGCTTTGGGCAACTTGGATTTTGGAATTTGCAAGCGGCGTGCCTAGCCGCTGAGACGCTCTGCCGCGCTAATAGCGGACCATGGCTCCGGACCCCTGGGGCCATGTGGAAGTGGTAGTTCCACTATTGCGGGACTTTTAATGCATGACGGCGTTGTTTTGTTCCTCCATGCAACCCACCAAGGGGAATGATATACATGCACGCAGTTTAACAGCACCCACTGTGGAAATAACAAACTACTTTACCCAGAAGGCAACTTACCAATGAAACTACAAAGACGTGATATTAAAGGTCAAGTTCAATCAGCTGTAAACGATGCGCATGGCCAGTGAGCAAGGGCGTGTTGCCCGAAACCGGTATGGCAATCTGTGTTGGGGGAATGAACACGTTGACTCCTGCTCCCTCAATAAATGAAAGGAGAAACTTCACTTGTGTGGCGTCTCGCATTGGGCAACTTGGATTTTGGAATTTGCAAGCGGCGTGCCTAGCCGCTGAGACGCTCTGCCGCGATAATAGCAGACCACGGCTCCGGACCCCTGGGGCCATGTGGAAGTGGCAGTTCCACTATTGCGGGACTTTTAATGCATGACGGCGTTGTTTTGTTCCTCCATGCAACCCACCAACTGGAATGATATACATGCACGCAGTTTAACAGCACCCACTGTGGAAATAACGAACTACCTTACCCAGAAGGCAACGTACCAATGAAACTACAAAGACGGGATATTAAAGGTCAAGTTCAATCAGCTGTAAACGACGCGCATGGCCAGTGAGCAAGGGCGTGTTGCCCAAAACCGGTATGGCAATCTGTGTTGGGGGAATGAACACGTTGACTCCTGCTCCCTCAATAAATGAAAGGAGAAACTTCTACTTGTGTGGCATCTCGCATTGGGCAACTTGGATTTTGGAATTTGCAAGCGGCGTGCCTAGCCGCTGAGATGCTCTCCCGCGATAATACCAGATCACGGCTCCGGACCCCTGGGACCATGTGGAAGTGGCAGTTCCGCTATTGCGGGACTTTTAATGCATGATGGCGTTGTTTTGTTCCTCCATGCAACCCACCAACTGGAATGATATACATGCACGCAGTTTAACAGCATCCACTGTGGAAATAACGAACTACCTTACCCAGAAGGCAACTTACCAATGAAACTACAAAGACGGGATATTAAAGGTCAAGTTCAATCAGCTGTAAACGACGCGCATGGCCAGTGAGCAAGGGCGTGTTGCCCGAAACCGGTATGGCAATCTGTGTTGGGGGAATGAACACGTTGACTTCTGCTCCCTCAATAAATGAAAGGAGAAACTTCTACTTGTGTGGCGTCTCGCATTGGGCAACTTGGATTTTGGAATTTGCAAGCGGCGTGCCTAGCCGCTGAGACGCTATGCTGCAATAATAGCGGACCACGGCTCCGGACCCCTGGGGCCATGTGGAAGTGGCAGTTCCACTATTGCGGGACTTTTAATGCATGACGGCGTTGTTTTGTTCCTCCATGCAACCCACCAAGGGGAATGATATACATGAACGCAGTTTAACAGCACCCACTGTGGAAATAACGAACTACCTTACCCAGAAGGCAACTTACCAATGAAACTACAAAGACGGGATATTAAAGGTCAAGTTCAATCATCTGTAAACGACGCGCATGGCCAGTGAGCAAGGGCGTGTTGCCCGAAACCGGTATGGCAATCTGTGTTGGGGGAATGAACACGTTGACTCCTGCTCCCTCAATAAATGAAAGGAGAAACTTCTACTTGTGTGGCGTCTCGCATTGGGCAACTTGGATTTTGGAATTTGCAAGCAGCGTGCCTAGCCTCTGAGACGCTCTGCCGCGATAATAGCGGACCATGGCTCTGGACCTCTGGGGCCATGTGGAAGTGGCAGTTCCACTATTGCGGGAGTTTTAATGCATGACGGCGTTGTTTTGTTCCTCCATGCAACCCACCAAGGGGAATGATATACATGCACGCAGTTTAACAGCACCCACTGTGGAAATAACGAACTACCCTACCCAGAAGGGAACTTACCAATGAAACTACAAAGATGGGATATTAAAGGTCAAGTTCAATCAGCTGTAAACGACGCGCATGGCCAGTGAGCAAGGGCGTGTTGCCCGAAACCGGTATGGCAATCTGTGTTGGGGAAATGAACACGTTGACTCCTGCTCCCTCAATAAATGAAAGGAGAAACTTCTACTTGTGTGGCTTCTCGCATTGGGCAACTTGGATTTTGGAATTTGCAAGCGGCGTGCCTAGCCGCTGAGACACACTCTGCCGCTATAATAGCGGACCATGGCTCCGGACCTCTGGGGCCATGTGGAAGTGGCAGTTCCACTATTGCGGGAGTTTTAATGCATGACGGCGTTGTTTTGTTCCTCCATGCAACCCACCAAGGGGAATGATATACATGCAGGCAGTTTAACAGCACCCACTGTGGAAATAACGAACTACCTTACCCAGAAGGCAACTTACCAATGAAACTACAAAGACGGGATATTAAAGGTCAAGTTCAATAAGCTGTAAACGACGCGCATGGCCAGTGAGCAAGGGCGTGTTGCCCGAAACCGGTATGGCAATCTGTGTTGGGGGAATGAACACGTTGACTCCTGCTCCCTCAATAAATGAAACGAGAAACTTCTACTTGTGTGGCGTCTCACATTGGGCAACTTTGATTTTGGAATTTGCAAGCGGCGTGCCTAGCCGCTGAGACGCTTTGCCGCGATAATAGCGGACAACGGCTCCGAACCCCTGGGGCCATGTGGAAGTGGCAGTTCCACTATTGCGGGACTTTTAATGCATGACGGCGTTGTTTTGTTCCTCCATGCAACCCACCAAGGGGAATGATATACATGCACGCAGTTTAACAGCACCCACTGTGGAAATAACGAACTACCTTACCCAGAAGGTAACTTACCAATGAAACTACAAAGACGGGATATCAAAGGTCAAGTTCAATCAGCTGTAAACGACGCGCATGGCCAGTGAGCAAGGGCGTGTTGCCCGAAACCAGTATGGCAATCTGTGTTGGGGGAATCAACACGTTGACTCCTGCTCCCTCAATAAATGAAAGGAGAAACTTCTACTTCTGTGGCGTCTCGCATTGGGCAACTTGGATTTTGGATTTTCAAGCGGCGTGCCTAGCCTCTGAGACGCTCTGCCGCGATAATAGCGGACCACGGCTCCGGACCCCTGGGGCCATGTGGAAGTGGCAGTTCCACTATTGCGGGACTTTTAATGCATGACGGCGTTGTTTTGTTCCTCCATGCAACCCACCAAGGGGAATGATATACATGCACGCAGTTTAACAGCACCCACTGAGGAAATAACGAACTACCTTACCCAGAGGGCAACTTACCAATGAAACTACAAAGACGGGATATTAAAGGTCAAGTTCATTCAGCTGTAAACGACGCGCATGGCCAGTGAGCAAGGGCGTGTTGCCCGAAACCAGTATGGCAATCTGTGTTGGGGGAATGAACACGTTGACTCCTGCTCCCTCAATAAATGAAAGGAGAAAGTTCTACTTGTGTGGCGTCTCGCATTGGGCAACTTGGATTTTGGAATTTGCAAGTGGCGTGCCTAGCCGCTGAGGCGCTCTGCCGCGATAATAGCGGACCACGGCTCCGAACCCCTGGCGCCATGTGGAAGTGGCAGTTCCACTATTGCGGGACTTTTAATGCATGACGGCGTTGTTTTGTTCTTCCATGCAACCCACCAAGGGGAATGATATACATGCACGCAGTTTAACAGCACCCACTGTGGAAATAACGAACTACCTTACCCAGAAGGCAACTTACCAATGAAACTACAAAGACGGGATATTAAAGGTCAAGTTCAATCATCTGTAAACGACGCGCATGGCCAGTGAGCAAGGGCGTGTTGCCCGAAACCGGTATGGCAATCTGTGTTGGGGGAATGAACACGTTGACTCCTGCTCCCTCAATAAATGAAAGGAGAAACTTCTACTTGTGTGGCGTCTCGCATTGGGCAACTTGGATTTTGGAATTTGCAAGCAGCGTGCCTAGCCTCTGAGACGCTCTGCCGCGATAATAGCGGACCATGGCTCTGGACCTCTGGGGCCATGTGGAAGTGGCAGTTCCACTATTGCGGGAGTTTTAATGCATGACGGCGTTGTTTTGTTCCTCCATGCAACCCACCAAGGGGAATGATATACATGCACGCAGTTTAACAGCACCCACTGTGGAAATAACGAACTACCCTACCCAGAAGGGAACTTACCTATGAAACTACAAAGATGGGATATTAAAGGTCAAGTTCAATCAGCTGTAAACGACGCGCATGGCCAGTGAGCAAGGGCGTGTTGCCCGAAACCGGTATGGCAATCTGTGTTGGGGAAATGAACACGTTGACTCCTGCTCCCTCAATAAATGAAAGGAGAAACTTCTACTTGTGTGGCTTCTCGCATTGGGCAACTTGGATTTTGGAATTTGCAAGCGGCGTGCCTAGCCGCTGAGACACTCTGCCGCTATAATAGCGGACCATGGCTCCGGACCTCTGGGGCCATGTGGAAGTGGCAGTTCCACTATTGCGGGAGTTTTAATGCATGACGGCGTTGTTTTGTTCCTCCATGCAACCCACCAAGGGGAATGATATACATGCAGGCAGTTTAACAGCACCCACTGTGGAAATAACGAACTACCTTACCCAGAAGGCAACTTACCAATGAAACTACAAAGACGGGATATTAAAGGTCAAGTTCAATAAGCTGTAAACGACGCGCATGGCCAGTGAGCAAGGGCGTGTTGCCCGAAACCGGTATGGCAATCTGTGTTGGGGGAATGAACACGTTGACTCCTGCTCCCTCAATAAATGAAACGAGAAACTTCTACTTGTGTGGCGTCTCGCATTGGGCAACTTTGATTTTGGAATTTGCAAGCGGCGTGCCTAGCCGCTGAGACGCTTTGCCGCGATAATAGCGGACCACGGCTCCGAACCCCTGGGGCCATGTGGAAGTGGCAGTTCCACTATTGCGGGACTTTTAATGCATGACGGCGTTGTTTTGTTCCTCCATGCAACCCACCAAGGGGAATGATATACATGCACGCAGTTTAACAGCACCCACTGTGGAAATAACGAACTACCTTACCCAGAAGGTAACTTACCAATGAAACTACAAAGACGGGATATCAAAGGTCAAGTTCAATCAGCTGTAAACGACGCGCATGGCCAGTGAGCAAGGGCGTGTTGCCCGAAACCAGTATGGCAATCTGTGTTGGGGGAATCAACACGTTGACTCCTGCTCCCTCAATAAATGAAAGGAGAAACTTCTACTTCTGTGGCGTCTCGCATTGGGCAACTTGGATTTTGGATTTTCAAGCGGCGTGCCTAGCCTCTGAGACGCTCTGCCGCGATAATAGCGGACCACGGCTCCGGACCCCTGGGGCCATGTGGAAGTGGCAGTTCCACTATTGCGGGACTTTTAATGCATGACGGCGTTGTTTTGTTCCTCCATGCAACCCACCAAGGGGAATGATATACATGCACGCAGTTTAACAGCACCCACTGAGGAAATAACGAACTACCTTACCCAGAGGGCAACTTACCAATGAAACTACAAAGACGGGATATTAAAGGTCAAGTTCATTCAGCTGTAAACGACGCGCATGGCCAGTGAGCAAGGGCGTGTTGCCCGAAACCAGTATGGCAATCTGTGTTGGGGGAATGAACACGTTGACTCCTGCTCCCTCAATAAATGAAAGGAGAAAGTTCTACTTGTGTGGCGTCTCGCATTGGGCAACTTGGATTTTGGAATTTGCAAGTGGCGTGCCTAGCCGCTGAGGCGCTCTGCCGCGATAATAGCGGACCACGGCTCCGAACCCCTGGCGCCATGTGGAAGTGGCAGTTCCACTATTGCGGGACTTTTAATGCATGACGGCGTTGTTTTGTTCTTCCATGCAACCCACCAAGGGGAATGATATACATGCACGCAGTTTAACAGCACCCACTGTGGAAATAACGAACTACCTTACCCAGAAGGCAACTTACCAATGAAACTACAAAGATGGGATATTAAAGGTCAAGTTCAATCAGCTGTAAACGACGCGCATGGCCAGTGAGCAAGGGCGTGTTGCCCGAAACCGGTATGGCAATCTGTGTTGGGGGAATGAACACGTTGACTCCTGCTCCCTCAATAAATGAAAGGAGAAACTTCTACTTGTGTGGCGTCTCGCATTGGGCAACTTGGATTTTGGAATTTGCAAGCGGCGTGCCTAGCCGCTGAGACGCTTTGCTGCGATAATAGCGGACCACGGCTCCGAACCCCTGGGGCCATGTGGAAGTGGCAGTTCCACTATTGCGGGACTTTTAATGCATGACGGCGTTGTTTTGTTCCTCCATGCAAGCCACCAAGGGGAATGATATACATGCACGCAGTTTAACAGCACCCACTGTGGAAATAACGAACTACCTTACCCAGAAGGCAACTTACCAATGAAACTACAAAGACGGGATATCAAAGGTCAAGTTCAATCAGCTGTAAACGACGCGCATGGCCAGTGAGCAAGGGCGTGTTGCCCGAAACCGGTATGGCAATCTGTGTTGGGGGAATGAACACGTTGACTCCTGCTCCCTCAATAAATGAAAGGAGAAACTTCTACTTGTGTGGCGTCTCGCATTGGGCAACTTGGATTTTGGATTTTCAAGCGGCGTGCCTAGCCTCTGAGACGCTCTGCCGCGATAATAGCGGACCACGGCTCCGGACCCCTGGGGCCATGTGGAAGTGGCAGTTCCACTATTGCGGGACTTTTAATGCATGACGGCGTTGTTTTGTTCCTTCATGCAACCCACCAAGGGGAATGATATACATGCACGCAGTTTAACAGCACCCACTGTGGAAATAACGAACTACCTTACCCAGAGGGCAACTTACCAATGAAACTATAAAGACGGGATATTAAAGGTCAAGTTCATTCAGCTGTAAACGACGCGCATGGCCAGTGAGCAAGGGCGTGTTGCCCGAAACCGGTATGGAAATCTGTGTTGGGGGAATAAACACGTTGACTCCTGCTCCCTCAATAAATGAAAGGAGAAACTTCTACTTGTGTGGCGTCTCGCATTGGGCAACTTGGATTTTGGAATTTGCAAGCGGCGTGCCTAGCCGCTGAGACGCTTTGCTGCGATAATAGCGGACCACGGCTCCGAACCCCTGGGGCCATGTGGAAGTGGCAGTTCCACTATTGCGGGACTTTTAATGCATGACGGCGTTGTTTTGTTCCTCCATGCAAGCCACCAAGGGGAATGATATACATGCACGCAGTTTAACAGCACCCACTGTGGAAATAACGAACTACCTTACCCAGAAGGCAACTTACCAATGAAACTACAAAGACGGGATATCAAAGGTCAAGTTCAATCAACTGTAAACGACGCGCATGGCCAGTGAGCAAGGGCGTGTTGCCCGAAACCGGTATGGCAATCTGTGTTGGGGGAATGAACACGTTGACTCCTGCTCCCTCAATAAATGAAAGGAGAAACTTCTACTTGTGTGGCGTCTCGCATTGGGCAACTTGGATTTTGGATTTTCAAGCGGCGTGCCTAGCCTCTGAGGCGCTCTGCTGCGATAATAGCGGACCACGGCTCCGGACCCCTGGGGCCATGTGGAAGTGGCAGTTCCACTATTGCGGGACTTTTAATGCATGACGGCGTTGTTTTGTTCCTTCATGCAACCCACCAAGGGGAATGATATACATGCACGCAGTTTAACAGCACCCACTGTGGAAATAACGAACTACCTTACCCAGAGGGCAACTTACCAATGAAACTATAAAGACGGGATATTAAAGGTCAAGTTCATTCAGCTGTAAACGACGCGCATGGCCAGTGAGCAAGGGCGTGTTGCCCGAAACCGGTATGGCAATCTGTGTTGGGGGAATGAACACGTTGACTCCTGCTCCCTCAATAAATGAAGGGAGAAACTTCTACTTGTGTGGCGTCTCGCATTGGGCAACTTGGATTTTGGAATTTGCAAGTGGTGTGCCTAGCCGCTGAGGCGCTCTGCCTAGATAATAGCGGACCACGGCTCCGGACCCCTGGGGCCATGTGGAAGTGGCAGTTCCACTATGGCGGGACTTTTAATGCATGACGGCGTTGTTTTGTTCTTCCATGCAACCCACCAAGGGGAATGATATACATGCACGCAGTTTAACAGCACCAACTGTGGAAATAACGAACTACCTTACCCAGAAGGCAACTTACCAATGAAACTACAAAGACGGGATATTAAAGGTCAAGTTCAATCAGCTGTAAACGACGCGCATGGCCAGTGAGCAAGGGCGTGTTGCCCGAAACCGGTATGGCAATCTGTGTTGGGGGAATGAACACGTTGACTCCTGCTCCCTCAATAAATGAAAGGAGAAACTTCTACTTGTGTGGCGTCTCGCATTGGGCAACTTGGATTTTGGAATTTGCAAGCGGCGTGCCTAGCCGCTGAGACGCTTTGCCGCGATAATAGCAGACCACGGCTCCGAACCCCTGGGGCCATGTGGAAGTGGCAGTTCCACTATTGCGTGACTTTTAATGCATGACGGCGTTGTTTTGGTCCTCCATGCAACCCACCATGGGGAATGATATACATGCACGCAGTTTAACAGCACCCACTGTGGAAATAACGAACTACCTTACCCAGAAGGCAACTTACCAATGAAACTACGAAGACGGGATATCAAAGGTCAAGTTCAATCAGCTGTAAACGACGCGCATGGCCAGTGAGCAAGGGCGTGTTGCCCGAAACCGGTATGGCAATCTGTGTTGGGGGAATGAACACGTTGACTCCTGCTCCCTCAATAAATGAAAGGAGAAACTTCTACTTGTGTGGCGTCTCGCATTGGGCAACTTGGATTTTGGATTTTCAAGCGGCGTGCCTAGCCTCTGAGACGCTCTGCCGCGATAATAGCGGACCACGGCTCCGGACCCCTGGGGCCATGTGGAAGTGGCAGTTCCACTATTGCGGGACATTTAATGCATGACGGCGTTGTTTTGTTCCTCCATGCAACCCACCAAGGGGAATGATATACATGCACGCAGTTTAACAGCACCCACTGTGGAAATAACGAACTACCTTACCCAGAGGGCAACTTACCAATGAAACTACAAAGACGGGATATTAAAGGTCAAGTTCATTCAGCTGTAAACGACGCGCATGGCCAGTGAGCAAGGGCGTGTTGCCCGAAACCGGTATGGCAATCTGTGTTGGGGGAATGACACGTTGACTCCTGCTCCCTCAATAAATGAAAGGAGAAAGTTCTACTTGTGTGGCGTCTCGCATTGGGCAACTTGGATTTTGGAATTTGCAAGTGGCGTGCCTAGCCGCTGAGGCGCTCTGCCACGATAATAGCGGACCACGGCTCCGAACCCCTGGGGCCATGTGGAAGTGGCAGTTCCACTATTGCGGGATTTTTAATGCATGACGGCGTTGTTTTGTTCCTTCATGCAACCCACCAAGGGGAATGATATACATGCACGCAGTTTAACAGCACCCACTGTGGAAATAACGAACTACCTTACCCAGGGGGCAACTTACCAATGAAACTATAAAGACGGGATATTAAAGGTCAAGTTCATTCAGCTGTAAACGACGCGCATGGCCAGTGAGCAAGGGCGTGTTGCCCGAAACCGGTATGGCAATCTGTGTTGGGGGAATGAACACGTTGACTCCTGCTCCCTCAATAAATGAAAGGAGAAACTTCTACTTGTGTGGCGTCTCGCATTGGGCAACTTGGATTTTGGAATTTGCAAGTGGCGTGCCTAGCCGCTGAGGCGCTCTGCCTCGATAATAGCGGACCACCGCTCCGGACCCCTGGGGCCATGTGGAAGTGGCAGTTCCACTATTGCGGGACTTTTAATGCATGACGGCGTTGTTTTGTTCTTCCATGCAACCCACCAAGGGGAATGATATACATGCACGCAGTTTAACAGCACCAACTGTGGAAATAACGAACTACCTTACCCAGAAGGCAACTTACCAATGAAACTACAAAGACGGGATATTAAAGGTCAAGTTCAATCAGCTGTAAACGACGCGCATGGCCAGTGAGCAAGGGCGTGTTGCCCGAAACCGGTATGGCAATCTGTGTTGTGGGAATGAACACAAAATAATTTAATTACCGGAACTTAATTTGATGCGGAAAATCTATAATAATAGCTCAGTAAAATAAGAGGCAGAATCCGTGGTATTAGAGGTTCGGAACGGGCTTTATTCCAAAATCAATTCGAATTGATGGACTCCATATTCCATCACCACGAAGGTTCAGGAAGTGAAGGGCCAACTTTATTGACAAGTAATCATTTTTATACAATAGGCATTACATTGAAACAGATGCAGGAGGCGTAACAGTTGATAACAAAGATAAAACATACATGCGTAACTAAAGTGGGTGTAACTGGGCGTAACTTAAAGAACGTCATCAGGTATGATGTCACAATAGGGTGGTTCCATGAAAGAATTTCGCAATGTCAGCAGAAATACTTGGCAGAGATGCCCGCGCAGCAGCATGACGTGTGATTGACGTGCAACTAGGGGGTGAAGGGGACTTGACATTTAGCTCTACATGTGGAGACAGAAGTCTGGGGTTATGTCAACCTAATCCCAAATCATATCTAACATCCTATGTTTAAAGAACTATGTTATCCAAAAAGAGAGGTCTCTTAGGATAGAATCTTATTCTATACTGACTATACTGACTGTTAGTGCGTGTACAAGCGTCTAAGTGTCTACACTAGATGCGAGGGGGTAGGAATATTCCATGGTAACAGGGCTATGAATTACTTGCATAAAGACAGAGAAGCCCGGCCTTTTGCTCGGTAGCTGGAAGAATGTTTACTTAAACTACTAGACAGGAATGCATTGGGTGAGGAGCGGAGCAGAGCAGATAATCTTGAAGGTGAAATACAGTTTTTGGCAAGCAGACAGATCGAGTCAGGCACCGTTAGCCGCACAGGGAGTAGGACAAAGTTCATGGATACAGATGCGAGCTCAGACTGGAGCTTTCAGAGGCAGAAGGCAGGAAAAGGCTTAATGGCAGAATCAGGGCCTATTCGCCTGGACTGTGAAATGGGATAAATGAACCATATAAAGCCGGTGGCCTTTCATACTTAGGAATAGAATATCCGGCCCATTCATGGCTGATCTGAAAGAGGACATGTTGACGGTGGACGCACATGTGTTTGCGTCTTCATAACTGGAACTGGAGGAAACATACATGTACTTGTGATTTATACATGAAACCGTTGGGGTCCAAGATAGGGGACATAACTGATCATAAAAATCCATATTTCCACATTCCCTCCTTGTCCCCTACTTGCCCTTAAGAGATATCAATCTTCATCAATCCGTTGATCTGTTCATATAGCATCATTTGTTCTTCTTTCTTCTTCCGGGATGAATGAAATCTTGGTGGTGGAATACACGATGTGGCACACAGACCACAAATCGCTGGTCCACATTGTAGGCATAAGCAGCAACTGAATAGTATGAGAAAGCCAATACCTAGGAAGGATAGGACCCTCCATCCAAAGGTTGATAATACACTCCAAAACCAACCGGACCAAGTCCAGGTGCCTGGATTCTGGTGTATCTGGCTTACAATCTTATGAAGGCGAGTTATGGCTTTATATACAGATGGCGAATTTTCTGGTATGAAAATGCAACAACTTGATCCGATGACCCTACAAGCTCCGCCCCTATCGGCCAGAATGACGTCAAGGACAAGACGATTTTGAAGCACAACAATCCGCATAGCAGACTGCTCTTCTGTTAAATTGCCTAAAGCGGAAATAGTTTTGTTTACTACTGCTTCAAGGGTTCTGGTTAATCTACGTATCAGCTTACTATTAGTGACTGTACCTATATAGGGAAAGAGACCTTTATTGAAATCTGTGTATTTTTCCCATGCTGTTTCAGTGTAGTCGACTATTGGGAGATCTCTCCGTTCTCTATTGTGTACTAAATGAGTATTTCTATGATAATCAGGAGGAGCTAGGAAAACAGGTGGCAAAAGGAATCCGATGTAGCAGGTACCATCCCAATCTAGAGGCAGACGTATATATGCAGTCTGACCACATATAAAGTAGGAATGGCGAGAAGCTCTAAATGTAGATTTGCCTTGATCACTGAATTCTATTATAGTGGTGCATTTACTATGGCCCATGTGTATGGAGCCATTCTTTCTTATACACAATTCACCTTTAACTGGAAATACTGACATAGCGGGCAAAATTGGTGCAGCTTCGGATTCAACATTCAGGATCATGAGATTAAGCGTGAAATTACCTAATCCATATACTTCATTTTCTAGATCAGTTCCTGTTCTTTTGGGAAGTCCCTCCTTGTTAGGGTAACAGACTTTAAGCAAGACTAAGTTCAGGTTTCCCCAAACCCAGTTGTCTTGATAAACTGCGGAATTCGAATCTAGGGAATTAATTAAACTAAACCATGCTCCACAGGAGCCATTGTGTGTGAACGGATATGGAAAGAGAGGCAGAATTCCCTTATAGTTCTGATAGGGAGGGAGTCGGCCACATATCCAACAATTTGTAGCATTGCTAGCCTGATGGGAATGATGTAACATACTAATAAAAGTGTTATTGCGCAGCGCAAATCTATAGGACAACTCATGCGGGGGTAATTCACTAAAAGAATGTTCAGCAGTAACATTGTAAACATGTTTAGAAATAGGATAATATATGTGCAATAATATACTTGCAGCGATTATTAAAAGACATAAGAAAAACAAAATTAATAACGTCACTGTGCAATGACTACGCAGTGATTTACAGTACGCATGTTTTTTCAACTGTATTTGATTATTTCTTTCTCTATTCCGGTCCAAAGGATACATGTCAGAGACAAATTCAACCGATTCACCTTGGAGAGGACTTAAACAATCAAATTGTCTGACTTATTGGACCTCAATTTTAGTCTATATAGTTCTGAGTTCGTTTGCTCAACCAAAGGGAGCTTTGAGTCTGTCTTTGAGGAAATACAGGGTTTAGTCTCTATCTCGGATGGTAATCCATGAAATTTCTTGATATGACTTGAATGTATCCAACCTTTTCGACCTTCGATCTTCACGGCTGTCCTCGTGGTTAACAGTACGAGTTGAGGCGATTTCCACCTAGGATCCAGCTGAGACTTCCGGTCAAAGTTCCTCACTAACACCAGGTCCCCGGGAATTACGTCATGGGGTTTCACCTCGGTGTTGTCGGGAAAGGCTGCAACTACCTGTGAACGACAAGATTGTAGTGCAGACATCAAGGAAGCCAAGTAATCTGTCAGCATATTACAGTCTACATCAGTTATTTTGCGTGGTATAGGCGTCCCCCACATATTAGGTGGTCTACCGAAGATCACCTCATACGGGGATAGCCCTGTTCGAGAGTGCGCTACCATTCTCATGTAAAAGAGTGCAACTGGTAAGGCTACTACCCAGTCGACACCTTTCTCTCTACATATTTTGGACAATCTAATTTTCAGAGTTTGATTATGTCGTTCCACGAGACCTGCTGCCTCGGGGTGTCGGACACAATGAAATCTCCATTGATAGCCTAACAAAAGTGAAACGTGTTTCATTAGTTCGGATGAGAACGGCTGGCCGTTATCTGAGTAGATAACACGTGGTAAACCGTACCGTGGGAAGAATTCTCGAACTAACTGTTTGGCAGTAGTCGGGGCAGTGTAATCTGAAACCGGGTATGCCTCTGTCTAACGGGAAAGAGCACAGACAACTACAAGAACATATTTGAATCCTCGACATCGTTCCATCTGGATATAATCCATCTGGAGGACTTCAAAAGGGTGCTCAGGAGGCTGAAATCCACCCTGTTCTACGGGAATGCTTTTACCTGGGTTAAACTGACAGCAGATCATACAGGTACGGACTTTTTGTTTAGCTGCTGCTCGTAAATGTTTGTTGAACCAAATGTGTTGAATGCTGTCTAGCATAGCTTTTTCTCCTAGGTGTGCTGGACTATGTATTGTATTAATGATAACTTGGACCATTGAGTCGGGAAGAAACCATACAGATTTTTCCTTCGTCATCCATCCTTGATCCGTTTGGATCCCTCCTAATTCAGTCCATTTCGTTATTTCGTCTGGTGTAGCATGTGTCTGTATGTCAATTACGTCAAGAGCGGGATCCTTAACCATCATGCAATGTGTTGGTGTCGGAACTATTGTCTTTGTCATGTCAGATGTGTGAGTTTGAGCAGTCTGTTTAGCTGTTCTGTCAGCTAGATCATTGCCTTGGGAAATGACTCAGTAACTTTCGTATGAGCTTTACATTTCATAATTGATATTGCAGCGGGTAGATGTATTGCATCTAATAAGGCATGAATGAGGGGTCCGTGCTGAATGTGGGCACCGTGAGAAGTTAAATAACCTCTCTCTCGCCACAGCACGCCGAAGTCATGTACAACTCCGAATGCATAACGTGAATCAGTGTATATGTTGACTTTCTTATTTGTGGCTTGAATACAGGCTTGTGTCAGAGCGATGAGCTCTGCTGCTTGAGCTGACAAGGTATTAATACGATTTGTTTCAATGACTTCAGTGTCTGTTGTGACTGCATACGCGGCCACTAGCTCTCCTGTACTTGTTCTCATACATGAACCATCTACATACAACGTCAGGTCTGGATCTGACAATGGGACGTCTGTCAAGTCTTGTCTGGGTTTCGTCGTGATAGTAATAACTTCAATACAATCATGTGCTAATGGGTCTGTTCCGTTTACTGGTAACAGTGTGGCAGGATTTAATGTACTACAACGTCTGATTTCTATGTGTGGCTGAAACAATGTCAATTCGTAACCAGTGAGTCTTGCTATAGTCAAGTGTTGTGTTTGTGTGCGGTTCAAGAGAACCTCTACTGCGTGTGGTACTTGTACTGTCAATTGATGTCCTAACACTATGGCATCGCTTTGTCTGATTGCTAAAGCTGTCGCTGCCACTGATTTCAGGCACGCAGGCAGAGCCTGAGCTACGGGATCTAATGTACTAGAAGAATAAGCACATGGTTTGTGTGATCCTGCTTGTTCCTGTGTGAGTACTGACAAAGCAGTACCTTCGCGTTCTGTAACAAAAAGTGTAAAATGTTTATTGTAACATGGTGTTGCTAAAACAGGTGCTTGACATAAAGCTTTCTTTAGGCTTTCAAAAGCTTGTGTATGTTCCTGAGTCCAAGGGAGGACAGTCGATGTGGCTGCCTCCTGTGTTGTCAACTGAATGAGTGGTTTTGCTAGAAATGCATACTGAGGGATCCACTGCCTACAATATGAAGTGAGGCCTATAAAAGCCCGCACCTCCTTTTGTGTCTTGGGTATTGGCATGTTAGCAATTAACTGGATGCGATCGGGTGTAAGCTGCCTTCCCTCCTTGGACAGCGAGTGACCAAGGTAAACAACTCGCTGAACACAGAATTGCAGCTTAGAAGGGGACACCTTGTGCCCCTTTTCGGCCAAAAATTGTAAAACCGTCAGTGAGGCTTTTTCACATTCAGGTTCACTTCTAGCGGTGATCAGCAGATCATCGACATATTGAAGCAGGGCAGTGTTGACTGGCATGTAGATACTGTCAAGTTCTCGTTTCAGTGCTTGGCTATAGATGCTGGGGCTTTCTGTGAATCCTTGAGGTGCGCGTGTGAATTTAAAGCTTCGTCCATTTAAACTAAATCCGAACAAGTATTGGCTTTCCGGATCTATTGGGACGCTGAAAAAGGCATTCTTGAGATCAATTACAGTAAAGAATGTTGCTTCGGAATCAATGGCTGTCAGTAATGAAGAAATATCTGGGACTACGGGGTATTGTGGTACAATACATTTATTTAATTCGCGCAGATCAATAACCAATCGATATACTGGCGGGGCTTTCGGATCAGTTCGTTTAAGAATCGGAATTATCGGTGAATTACATACATTGGAGTCGGTTTCCACAACCACTCCTTGGGTAATAAGCTCGTCAATTATTTGCAGTAAAGCCACTACAGCATCTGGTGGTAACTTGTATTGTCGCATTCGTGGTAGTACCACTCCTGCCTTTAGTGTGACTCGATATGGTGTAATGTTCATGCAACCGACATCTGTAGGGCCTTGTGCCCATAAATGTGTGGGTAAAGTCTGCAGTCGGTGATCCATGTCTCGGGACACATAGTGCCCTTTGAAATCACGTAGAAACAATCTTACTCCTTCCGGAGAACAACATATTATAGCTCCTAGAGCTTTCAAAGTTTTTATACCTAACAAGTTTTCTGGACATGATTTAGTAAGCAATAAATCTGTAGTTCGTGTCAAGGGACCAATCGTAAGGGGAAGAGGCTGTGATACTTCGTTAACGATAGGTTTTCCTGAAAAGCCAAGGGAAATATTCTGTGAGCCTGAGAGGGGTGCCCCTGGAACTTCACTTCGTTTTATGGTTGTTCGGCTTGCCCCTGTATCAAGTAAAAATTTTCTATCTTGGCCTAATAGTTCACTGTGTACATAAGGTCCTTCTTGATCTACAGGGACCTCGATAAGGGGTAAGCCAACTTCCCTCTCTAGGCTGTTTCATGAGTATCGTTGATAATCAGGATAATCATACTGTGCGGTCTGGTACATCTGTCGTGTCGTTGTTTGTGTGGCAGCAATAGGCTGCGATGGTGGAGCTGTCATAGATTGTTGCGGAGCTGGCATGGACTGTGCATGCTGCGGAGCTCCTTGTTGGTTCTGATCCTGTCTAAGTGGCCGTGGTCTTTCTTTTGTATTACCTATGGCGATATTATGTTTTAAAACTGGACAATCGTGTACATAATGACCTGGCTGTTTACAATAGTTGCATGTCCCTTTTACAGGACCTGCTGAAACACTGGACTGTGTCATACCCTTTTTATGACCGTCAGCTGGAACTGTCTGGGAAACTAGCATTTTCATTTTCGTGTCTTTCATGCGTCTTTGTTCATGTTCTTGTTCTTCTCTAATTCTATTGTGATGGTACTGTAGCATTTGTAACATTTGTGACGGAGTGTTACCTTGCCAGGTACTCTCGAATTTCAATACTCTATTCTTAACTTGGGGCAAGGAATTTTCAACTAATTTTGTCACAAACAGATGTGGATACGATTCGCTACTTGCTTTTATTCCACTATTTATACCAAAACATTTTTCGAATCGGGCATAGAAATCACTAGTGTCCTCATCGTGCTTTTGTTTACAGGCTGAGATTGCACCCCAGTCTTCCTTTTTCGTAGTTAATAAACGTGGCAGTACCTGTACTAGTAAACCTGGTAGTGTTTTGGTCTTTTCCCCAAGCCCTGAACCTGGACCTCGAGCTTTTTCTTCGTTTTCTAATGCTGTCCAATCTATCTTCTGGTCTCCCACCTCCCAATCCTTTTCCTTGAGTTTTTCGTAAATGCCCGCAGGCATTAATACCTTCAATATTGTCATAATGTCGGGATAGGTATACTCTCCCATGAGCAACATGTCTTTAATTTCACGGTGGAAACCCGCTGGGTCTTTGTCATGACTGGGTACCACTTTCTTCATTTCTAATAGTTCTATTTTAGATATGGGTGTGTATACAAACACACGTTTAAACTGATTGTCATCACCTTTTATCGGGTGCACTTCGCGTAAGGGATTCTGTCTATCCATATAATACGTCGTTCTTTCTTTTATGGGCAGTGAGACATGTTCGGGACATACAAAAAGAATGTACTGCTTTCTGGATTCTAGTATTTCTCTAATTAACTCAGTACCTGAACCTCTCCATTTATTCGTGAGTAATTCAGTCAATATATCAGGTAATGGACCAGGATCGGCGTGTTGGCTTTTATATAATATAAGGAGTTGTTGAACCATATAGATACCAGCTAAACGCTGTTCATCTGGGGTGAGGTTCAAAAACGTGTGCGCTAATGTATCATCACTATATTTTCCGGGGCTATCAACCCAATGAACGGCTGACCTGGCTAATTCTTGTTCGTCCATAGAATCGAGTAGATGATAACCCCTTCGTTCTCGGAGTAATTTGTCAGCGGCTTGGAACGAATGTTCGGGGGACCTTATATTTATTATAGGTGTTTGGAAATTTCGGTTATTATCTGGACGTATCGGACGTATCGGATCAGTAAAGCATCTAGTATTATTGCAAGATCTTCCTCTACCTACATAGGCCATTGTTTCTAACTGTCCTGTGGGCAGTTCTAATTCTTCCTCCTCCTCGGTTTGTTCAGGCTCGTCTACTGCTAATCTTTCTTCGTGTATTCTTTCTACTTCTTTGCGGATCTTGCGGCACATAGCTACTATACATGATCGTTTATCATGTCTCCCCTCTGATATATTCCGACTCCATGTGGTAAGAATTTGCATTTCTTCCGGATTTACCCCTGGTCGGTCTTGATTTCTGATCACACAATTTATGAGGAAACGTAACAGTTCCCCCTGTATCTCCACTTTCTGGTACTCCAAGGCTCTATTAATACTTTCAGAATCTCGTCCTGACTGGACAAAGTGATATATATTTTCTAAATGTGTAGTCATTCCTGGTAGCCTCCCTAAATATATTGCAGCTCGTCGGATACGTAATGATGCCAGCAGCATTTCGTCCCCTTTTCCGGGCACCGGGTCATATCTACAATCTATTAGAAGTTCCTTAAGCGCGTCGGGAGTTACTAGTTTTGGCGTACGTTGGTGGGCTAATTCTTGAAAGGAACGTTTATTTACTCTGGGTGGCGTGGAAAAAATGTTTGCTGTACCTCCCGTAGCACCACCTGGGGTGCTGGATGTGAAAGGATTCGTTGAACGTGATATAGCAACCATAGGTGTGGGTACAGCTGTAGAAACAGATGTGCTTGCCGGAACTTGTGTCGGAGTTTGTTGTTGCGGAGGTACAGACGGAGGAGGGTCTTGGCGTTGAACCCCCTCGGCAGGCGGTCTATGTGGCGCAGCATTAGCATACTCGGGAGCTGCGTCGTCTAAATAAGAGGAAAGAAAAACATCTTCTGCGGTTCTGGGATGCCCTTTGGGATGTACTTTTATCGGGAACAATGGGGGTGGCAAGTCTTTTGGTATCTCCGGAGTAGCCTTAGGTAATCCTTCGGCCAGAAGAGGATACATACCATTCATAAGGGCATTTCTTTGTCTGTCTATTTGTTCTGATTTTACTCGAGTACCTTCTTCAATTAATAGATTTTCTCGAACTTTATTTGAATTCTCCTTACTTTTCTCTTCCTGTCTGAGTGCTTTTTCTGTACGTCTATATGATTCTTTACACCATAATTCAATGGCATCTTTCTGTGACTGTCTAGCTTTCTTTTTCCATAATTCTTCCTCTACTTTCACGATGCAATCTGCATCCCAGGTCCCAGCTGCGGGCCACCTCTGACTTTCTGGTAATTCCTTGGTGTAGTCTACCCATAAATCAAGAAATAATATGGCGTCTAGGCCATGTTTATGATACATGAAGTACCCTGGAGTGTCCCTAGGAGGAATGGGAACAGCTTCTTCGAGTACCCCTTTTCTAGTTTTTATCTGTCTTAATTTCGAAAAGAGCGGCATATTGAGAACTGATCTGATACCTAATTCTGAACACGTTTAGTACAACAAAACACAATAATGAACAGTCATTCACACCACAATATGCAGAACGTATTTAAAACATTTTAACATTTAACATTTAATGAACAACAATGATAGCCATTTAGGGAATTAGTCACTAAGCATAATACTCGGCACTAACTAGGTAATTCTGAATTATATACCAGACATACTTGATATACTGCTAAACAGTACAGATACACTGCTGAAACAGTGCAGACCGGATTTGTGTACCCAAACCCGTCTTGACCGGCACAAACTATGTGTACGTCGGAACGCCTCCCCAACAATGGTACTCACCGGGTAGCTCGGAACGGAAGGCCTCGGAAATGAACTGAACTGGACTCGGACCGGACTGGACTCGACTCGAAACTTCGGAACCTCGGAACTGGTGGGCCTCTGTATACCTCGGATCTTGCTCTCTCAGCTAGGCTCTGGTCGGGATACTTCGCACTTCTCACCGCCTCGTCTGGGTGTTGATCGCAGCCTCAGTTACCCCCGCTCGGCAGGAGGGAGATACAGGAAATCCTGTGGGTACGCGTTGTTGTCCGTCCAGCTGTGACAGGAGACCGGGCCTGCAACGCACCTCCGGCGCGTGAGATGAGAAAGTGTCCCTGTTCGGGCGCCATATATGTGGTAAATAATTTAATTACCGGAACTTAATTTGATGCGGAAAATCTATAATAATAGCTCAGTAAAATAAGAGGCAGAATCCGTGGTATTAGAGATTCGGAACGGGCTTTATTCCAAAATCAATTCGAATTGATGGACTGCATATTCCATCACCACGAAGGTTCAGGAAGTGAAGGGCCAACTTTATTGACAAGTAATCATTTTTATACAATAGGCATTACAGTGAAACAGATGCAGGAGGCGTAACAGTTGATAACAAAGATAAAACATACATGCGTAACTAAAGTGGGTGTAACTGGGCGTAACTTAAAGAACGTCATCAGGTATGATGTCACAATAGGGTGGTTCCATGAAAGAATTTCGCAATGTCAGCAGAAATACTTGGCAGAGATGCGCGCGCAGCAGCATGACGTGTGATTGACGTGCAACTAGGGGGTGAAGGGGACTTGACATTTAGCTCTACATGTGGAGACAGAAGTCTGGGGTTATGTCAACCTAATCCCAAATCATATCTAACATCCTATGTTTAAAGAACTATGTTATCCAAAAAGAGAGGTCTCTTAGGATAGAATCTTATTCTATACTGACTATACTGACTGTTAGTGCGTGTACAAGCGTCTAAGTGTCTACACTAGATGCGAGGGGGTAGGAATATTCCATGGTAACAGGGCTATGAATTACTTGCATAAAGACAGAGAAGCCGGGCCTTTTGCTCGGTAGCTGGAAGAATGTTTACTTAAACTACTAGACAGGAATGCATTGGGTGAGGAGCGGAGCAGAGCAGATAATCTTGAAGGTGAAATACAGTTTTTGGCAAGCAGACAGATCGAGTCAGGCACCGTTAGCCGCACAGGGAGTAGGACAAAGTTCATGGATACAGATGCGAGCTCAGACTGGAGCTTTCAGAGGCAGAAGGCAGGAAAAGGCTTAATGGCAGAATCAGGGCCTATTCGCCTGGACTGTGAAATGGGATAAATGAACCATATAAAGCCGGTGGCCTTTCATACTTAGGAATAGAATATCCGGCCCATTCATGGCTGATCTGAAAGAGGACATGTTGACGGTGGACGCACATGTGTTTGCGTCTTCATAACTGGAACTGGAGGAAACATACATGTACTTGTGATTTATACATGAAACCGTTGGGGTCCAAGATAGGGGACATAACTGATCATAAAAATCCATATTTCCACACCTGCTCCCTCAATAAATGAAAGGAGAAACTTCTACTTGTGTGGCGTCTCGCTTTGGGCAACTTGGATTTTGGAATTTGCAAGCGGCGTGCCTAGCCGCTGAGACGCTCTGCCGCGATAATAGCGGACCATGGCTCCGGACCCCTGGGGCCATGTGGAAGTGGTAGTTCCACTATTGCGGGACTTTTAATGCATGACGGCGTTGTTTTGTTCCTCCATGCAACCCACCAAGGGGAATGATATACATGCACACAGTTTAACAGCACCCACTGTGGAAATAACGAACTACCTTACCCAGAAGGCAACTTACCAATGAAACTACAAAGACGGGATATTAAAGGTCAAGTTCAATCAGCTGTAAACAACGCGCATGGCCAGTGAGCAAGGGCGTGTTGCCCGAAACCGGTATGGCAAGCTGTGTTGGGGGAATGAACACGTTGACTCCTGCTCCCTCAATAAATGAAAGGAGAAACTTCTACTTGTGTGGCGTCTCGCATTGGGCAACTTGGATTTTGGAATTTGCAAGCGGCGTGCCTAGCCTCTGAGACGCTCTGCCGTGATAATAGCGGACCATGGCTCCGGACCTCTTGGGCCATGTGGAAGTGGCAGTTCCACTATTGCAGGAGTTTTAATGCATGACGGCGTTGTTTTGTTCCTCCATGCAACCCACCAAGGGGAATGATATACATGCACGCAGTTTAACAGCACCCACTGTGGAAATAACAAACTACCTTACCCAGAAGGGAACTTACCAATGAAACTATAAAGATGGGATATTACAGGTCAAGTTCAATCAGCTGTAAACGACGCGCATGGCCAGTGAGCAAGGGCGTGTTGCCTGAAACCGGTATGGCAATCTGTGTTGGGGGAATGAACACGTTGACTCCTGCTCCCTCAATAAATGAAAGGAGAAACTTCTACTTGTGTGGCGTCTCGCATTGGGCAACTTGGATTTTGGAATTTGCAAGCGGCGTGCCTAGCCGCTGACACGCTCTGCCGCGATAATAGCGGACCACGGCTCCGGACCCCTGGGGCCATGTGGAAGTGGCACTTCCACTATTGCGGGACTTTTAATGCATGACGGCGTTGTTTTGTTCCTCCATGCAACCCACCAAGGGGAATGATATACATGCACGCAGTTTAACAGTACCCACTGTGGAAACAACGAACTACCTTACCCAGAAGGCAACTTACCAATGAAACTACAAAGACGGGATATTAAAGGTCAAGTTCAATCAGCTGTAAACAACGCGCATTGCCAGTGAGCAAGGGCGTGTTGCCGGAAACCGGTATGGCAAACTGTGTTGGGGGAATGAACACGTTGATTCCTGCTCCCTCAATAAATGAAAGGGGAAACTTCTACTTGTGTGGCGTCTCGCATTGGGCAACTTGGATTTTGGAATTTGCAAGCGGCGTGCCTAGCCGCTGAGACGCTCTGCAGCGATAATAGCGGACCACGGCTCCGGGCCCCTGGGGCCATGTGGAAGGGGCAGTTCCACGATTGTGGACTTTTAATGCATGACGGCGTTGTTTTGTTCCTCCATGCAACCCACCAAGGGGAATGATATACATGCACGCAGTTTAACAGCACCCACTGTGGAAATAACGAACTACCTTACCCAGAAGGCAACTTACCAATGAAACTACAAAGACGGGATATTAAAGGTCAAGTTCAATCAGCTGTAAACGACGCGCATGGCCAGTGAGCAAGGGCGTGTTGCCCGAAACCGGTATGGCAATCTGTGTTGGGGGAAGGAACACGTTGACTCCTGCTCCCTCAATAAATGAAAGGAGAAACTTCTACTTTTGTGGCGTCTCGCATTGGGCAACTTGGATTTTGGAATTTGCAAGCGGCGTGCCTAGCCGCTGAGAAGCTCTGCCGCGATAATAGCGGACCACGGCTCCGGACCCCTGGGGCCATGTGGAAGTGGCAGTTCCACTATTGCGGGACTTTTAATGCATGACGGCGTTGTTTTGTTCCTCCATGCAACCCACCAACTGGAATGATATACATGCACGCAGTTTAACAGCACCCACTGTGGAAATAACGAACTACCTTACCCAGAAGGCAACGTACCAATGAAACTACAAAGACGGGATATTAAAGGTCAAGTTCAATCAGCTGTAAACGACGCGCATGGCCAGTGAGCAAGGGCGTGTTGCCCAAAACCGGTATGGCAATCTGTGTTGGGGGAATGAACACGTTGACTCCTGCTCCCTCAATAAATGAAAGGAGAAACTTCTACTTGTGTGGCATCTCGCATTGGGCAACTTGGATTTTGGAATTTGCAAGCGGCGTGCCTAGCCGCTGAGATGCTCTCCCGCGATAATACCAGATCACGGCTCCGGACCCCTGGGACCATGTGGAAGTGGCAGTTCCGCTATTGCGGGACTTTTAATGCATGACGGCGTTGTTTTGTTCCTCCATGCAACCCACCAACTGGAATGATATACATGCACGCAGTTTAACAGCATCCACTGTGGAAATAACGAACTACCTTACCCAGAAGGCAACTTACCAATGAAACTACAAAGACGGGATATTAAAGGTCAAGTTCAATCAGCTGTAAACGACGCGCATGGCCAGTGAGCAAGGGCGTGTTGCCCGAAACCGGTATGGCAATCTGTGTTGGGGGAATGAACACGTTGACTTCTGCTCCCTCAATGAATGAAAGGAGAAACTTCTACTTGTGTGGCGTCTCGCATTGGGCAACTTGGATTTTGGAATTTGCAAGCGGCGTGCCTAGCCGCTGAGACGCTATGCTGCAATAATAGCGGACCACGGCTCCGGACCCCTGGGGCCATGTGGAAGTGGCAGTTCCACTATTGCGGGACTTTTAATGCATGACGGCGTTGTTTTGTTCCTCCATGCAACCCACCAAGGGGAATGATATACATGAACGCAGTTTAACAGCACCCACTGTGGAAATAACGAACTACCTTACCCAGAAGGCAACTTACCAATGAAACTACAAAGACGGGATATTAAAGGTCAAGTTCAATCATCTGTAAACGACGCGCATGGCCAGTGAGCAAGGGCGTGTTGCCCGAAACCGGTATGGCAATCTGTGTTGGGGGAATGAACACGTTGACTCCTGCTCCCTCAATAAATGAAAGGAGAAACTTCTACTTGTGTGGCGTCTCGCATTGGGCAACTTGGATTTTGGAATTTGCAAGCAGCGTGCCTAGCCTCTAAAACGCTCTGCCGCGATAATAGCGGACCATGGCTCTGGACCTCTGGGGCCATGTGGAAGTGGCAGTTCCACTATTGCGGGAGTTTTAATGCATGACGGCGTTGTTTTGTTCCTCCATGCAACCCACCAAGGGGAATGATATACATGCACGCAGTTTAACAGCACCCACTGTGGAAATAACGAACTACCCTACCCAGAAGGGAACTTACCAATGAAACTACAAAGATGGGATATTAAAGGTCAAGTTCAATCAGCTGTAAACGACGCGCATGGCCAGTGAGCAAGGGCGTGTTGCCCGAAACCGGTATGGCAATCTGTGTTGGGGAAATGAACACGTTGACTCCTGCTCCCTCAATAAATGAAAGGAGAAACTTCTACTTGTGTGGCTTCTCGCATTGGGCAACTTGGATTTTGGAATTTGCAAGCGGCGTGCCTAGCCGCTGAGACACTCTGCCGCTATAATAGCGGACCATGGCTCCGGACCTCTGGGGCCATGTGGAAGTGGCAGTTCCACTATTGCGGGAGTTTTAATGCATGACGGCGTTGTTTTGTTCCTCCATGCAACCCACCAAGGGGAATGATATACATGCAGGCAGTTTAACAGCACCCACTGTGGAAATAACGAACTACCTTACCCAGAAGGCAACTTACCAATGAAACTACAAAGACGGGATATTAAAGGTCAAGTTCAATAAGCTGTAAACGACGCGCATGGCCAGTGAGCAAGGGCGTGTTGCCCGAAACCGGTATGGCAATCTGTGTTGGGGGAATGAACACGTTGACTCCTGCTCCCTCAATAAATGAAACGAGAAACTTCTACTTGTGTGGCGTCTCGCATTGGGCAACTTTGATTTTGGAATTTGCAAGCGGCGTCCCTAGCCGCTGAGACGCTTTGCCGCGATAATAGCGGACCACGGCTCCGAACCCCTGGGGCCATGTGGAAGTGGCAGTTCCACTATTGCGGGACTTTTAATGCATGACGGCGTTGTTTTGTTCCTCCATGCAACCCACCAAGGGGAATGATATACATGCACGCAGTTTAACAGCAACCACTGTGGAAATAACGAACTACCTTACCCAGAAGGTAACTTACCAATGAAACTACAAAGACGGGATATCAAAGGTCAAGTTCAATCAGCTGTAAACGACGCGCATGGCCAGTGAGCAAGGGCGTGTTGCCCGAAACCAGTATGGCAATCTGTGTTGGGGGAATCAACACGTTGACTCCTGCTCCCTCAATAAATGAAAGGAGAAACTTCTACTTCTGTGGCGTCTCGCATTGGGCAACTTGGATTTTGGATTTTCAAGCGGCGTGCCTAGCCTCTGAGACGCTCTGCCGCGATAATAGCGGACCACGGCTCCGGACCCCTGGGGCCATGTGGAAGTGGCAGTTCCACTATTGCGGGACTTTTAATGCATGACGGCGTTGTTTTGTTCCTCCATGCAACCCACCAAGGGGAATGATATACATGCACGCAGTTTAACAGCACCCACTGAGGAAATAACGAACTACCTTACCCAGAGGGCAACTTACCAATGAAACTACAAAGACGGGATATTAAAGGTCAAGTTCATTCAGCTGTAAACGACGCGCATGGCCAGTGAGCAAGGGCGTGTTGCCCGAAACCAGTATGGCAATCTGTGTTGGGGGAATGAACACGTTGACTCCTGCTCCCTCAATAAATGAAAGGAGAAAGTTCTACTTGTGTGGCGTCTCGCATTGGGCAACTTGGATTTTGGAATTTGCAAGTGGCGTGCCTAGCCGCTGAGGCGCTCTGCCGCGATAATAGCGGACCACGGCTCCGAACCCCTGGCGCCATGTGGAAGTGGCAGTTCCACTATTGCGGGACTTTTAATGCATGACGGCGTTGTTTTGTTCTTCCATGCAACCCACCAAGGGGAATGATATACATGCACGCAGTTTAACAGCACCCACTGTGGAAATAACGAACTACCTTACCCAGAAGGCAACTTACCAATGAAACTACAAAGATGGGATATTAAAGGTCAAGTTCAATCAGCTGTAAACGACGCGCATGGCCAGTGAGCAAGGGCGTGTTGCCCGAAACCGGTATGGCAATCTGTGTTGGGGGAATGAACACGTTGACTCCTGCTCCCTCAATAAATGAAAGGAGAAACTTCTACTTGTGTGGCGTCTCGCATTGGGCAACTTGGATTTTGGAATTTGCAAGCGGCGTGCCTAGCCGCTGAGACGCTTTGCTGCGATAATAGCGGACCACGGCTCCGAACCCCTGGGGCCATGTGGAAGTGGCAGTTCCACTATTGCGGGACTTTTAATGCATGACGGCGTTGTTTTGTTCCTCCATGCAAGCCACCAAGGGGAATGATATACATGCACGCAGTTTAACAGCACCCACTGTGGAAATAACGAACTACCTTACCCAGAAGGCAACTTACCAATGAAACTACAAAGACGGGATATCAAAGGTCAAGTTCAATCAGCTGTAAACGACGCGCATGGCCAGTGAGCAAGGGCGTGTTGCCCGAAACCGGTATGGCAATCTGTCTTGGGGGAATGAACACGTTGACTCCTGCTCCCTCAATAAATGAAAGGAGAAACTTCTACTTGTGTGGCGTCTCGCATTGGGCAACTTGGATTTTGGATTTTCAAGCGGCGTGCCTAGCCTCTGAGACGCTCTGCCGCGATAATAGCGGACCACGGCTCCGGACCCCTGGGGCCATGTGGAAGTGGCAGTTCCACTATTGCGGGACTTTTAATGCATGACGGCGTTGTTTTGTTCCTTCATGCAACCCACCAAGGGGAATGATATACATGCACGCAGTTTAACAGCACCCACTGTGGAAATAACGAACTACCTTACCCAGAGGGCAACTTACCAATGAAACTATAAAGACGGGATATTAAAGGTCAAGTTCATTCAGCTGTAAACGACGCGCATGGCCAGTGAGCAAGGGCGTGTTGCCCGAAACCGGTATGGCAATCTGTGTTGGGGGAATGAACACGTTGACTCCTGCTCCCTCAATAAATGAAAGGAGAAACTTCTACTTGTGTGGCGTCTCGCATTGGGCAACTTGGATTTTGGAATTTGCAAGTGGCGTGCCTAGCCGCTGAGGCGCTCTGCCTAGATAATAGCGGACCACGGCTCCGGACCCCTGGGGCCATGTGGAAGTGGCAGTTCCACTATGGCGGGACTTTTAATGCATGACGGCGTTGTTTTGTTCTTCCATGCAACCCACCAAGGGGAATGATATACATGCACGCAGTTTAACAGCACCAACTGTGGAAATAACGAACTACCTTACCCAGAAGGCAACTTACCAATGAAACTACAAAGACGGGATATTAAAGGTCAAGTTCAATCAGCTGTAAACGACGCGCATGGCCAGTGAGCAAGGGCGTGTTGCCCGAAACCGGTATGGCAATCTGTGTTGGGGGAATGAACACGTTGACTCCTGCTCCCTCAATAAATGAAAGGAGAAACTTCTACTTGTGTGGCGTCTCGCATTGGGCAACTTGGATTTTGGAATTTGCAAGCGGCGTGCCTAGCCGCTGAGACGCTTTGCCGCGATAATAGCAGACCACGGCTCCGAACCCCTGGGGCCATGTGGAAGTGGCAGTTCCACTATTGCGTGACTTTTAATGCATGACGGCGTTGTTTTGGTCCTCCATGCAACCCACCATGGGGAATGATATACATGCACGCAGTTTAACAGCACCCACTGTGGAAATAACGAACTACCTTACCCAGAAGGCAACTTACCAATGAAACTACGAAGACGGGATATCAAAGGTCAAGATCAATCAGCTGTAAACGACGCGCATGGCCAGTGAGCAAGGGCGTGTTGCCCGAAACCGGTATGGCCATCTGTGTTGGGGGAATGAACACGTTGACTCCTGCTCCCTCAATAAATGAAAGGAGAAACTTCTACTTGTGTGGCGTCTCGCATTGGGCAACTTGGATTTTGGATTTTCAAGCGGCGTGCCTAGCCTCTGAGACGCTCTGCCGCGATAATAGCGGACCACGGCTCCGGACCCCTGGGGCCATGTGGAAGTGGCAGTTCCACTATTGCGGGACTTTTAATGCATGACGGCGTTGTTTTGTTCCTCCATGCAACCCACCAAGGGGAATGATATACATGCACGCAGTTTAACAGCACCCACTGTGGAAATAACGAACTACCTTACCCAGAGGGCAACTTACCAATGAAACTACAAAGACGGGATATTAAAGGTCAAGTTCATTCAGCTGTAAACGACGCGCATGGCCAGTGAGCAAGGGCGTGTTGCCCGAAACCGGTATGGCAATCTGTGTTGGGGGAATGACACGTTGACTCCTGCTCCCTCAATAAATGAAAGGAGAAAGTTCTACTTGTGTGGCGTCTCGCATTGGGCAACTTGGATTTTGGAATTTGCAAGTGGCGTGCCTAGCCGCTGAGGCACTCTGCCACGATAATAGCGGACCACGGCTCCGAACCCCTGGGGCCATGTGAAAGTGGAAGTGGCAGTTCCACTATTGCGGGATTTTTAATGCATGACGGCGTTGTTTTGTTCCTTCATGCAACCCACCAAGGGGAATGATATACATGCACGCAGTTTAACAGCACCCACTGTGGAAATAACGAACTACCTTACCCAGGGGGCAACTTACCAATGAAACTATAAAGACGGGATATTAAAGGTCAAGTTCATTCAGCTGTAAACGACGCGCATGGCCAGTGAGCAAGGGCGTGTTGCCCGAAACCGGTATGGCAATCTGAGTTGGGGGAATGAACACGTTGACTCCTGCTCCCTCAATAAATGAAAGGAGAAATTTCTACTTGTGTGGCGTCTCGCATTGGGCAACTTGGATTTTGGAATTTGCAAGTGGCGTGCCTAGCCGCTGAGGCGCTCTGCCTCGATAATAGCGGACCACCGCTCCGGACCCCTGGGGCCATGTGGAAGTGGCAGTTCCACTATTGCGGGACTTTTAATGCATGACGGCGTTGTTTTGTTCTTCCATGCAACCCACCAAGGGGAATGATATACATGCACGCAGTTTAACAGCACCAACTGTGGAAATAACGAACTACCTTACCCAGAAGGCAACTTACCAATGAAACTACAAAGACGGGATATTAAAGGTCAAGTTCAATCAGCTGTAAACGACGCGCATGGCCAGTGAGCAAGGGCGTGTTGCCCGAAACCGGTATGGCAATCTGTGTTGTGGGAATGAACACGTTGACTCCTGCTCCCTCAATAAATGAAAGGAGAAACTTCTACTTGTGTGGCGTCTCGCTTTGGGCAACTTGGATTTTGGAATTTGCAAGCGGCGTGCCTAGCCGCTGAGACGCTCTGCCGCGCTAATAGCGGACCATGGCTCCGGACCCCTGGGGCCATGTGGAAGTGGTAGTTCCACTATTGCGGGACTTTTAATGCATGACGGCGTTGTTTTGTTCCTCCATGCAACCCACCAAGGGGAATGATATACATGCACGCAGTTTAACAGCACCCACTGTGGAAATAACAAACTACTTTACCCAGAAGGCAACTTACCAATGAAACTACAAAGACGTGATATTAAAGGTCAAGTTCAATCAGCTGTAAACGATGCGCATGGCCAGTGAGCAAGGGCGTGTTGCCCGAAACCGGTATGGCAATCTGTGTTGGGGGAATGAACACGTTGACTCCTGCTCCCTCAATAAATGAAAGGAGAAACTTCACTTGTGTGGCGTCTCGCATTGGGCAACTTGGATTTTGGAATTTGCAAGCGGCGTGCCTAGCCGCTGAGACGCTCTGCCGCGATAATAGCAGACCACGGCTCCGGACCCCTGGGGCCATGTGGAAGTGGCAGTTCCACTATTGCGGGACTTTTAATGCATGACGGCGTTGTTTTGTTCCTCCATGCAACCCACCAACTGGAATGATATACATGCACGCAGTTTAACAGCACCCACTGTGGAAATAACGAACTACCTTACCCAGAAGGCAACGTACCAATGAAACTACAAAGACGGGATATTAAAGGTCAAGTTCAATCAGCTGTAAACGACGCGCATGGCCAGTGAGCAAGGGCGTGTTGCCCAAAACCGGTATGGCAATCTGTGTTGGGGGAATGAACACGTTGACTCCTGCTCCCTCAATAAATGAAAGGAGAAACTTCTACTTGTGTGGCATCTCGCATTGGGCAACTTGGATTTTGGAATTTGCAAGCGGCGTGCCTAGCCGCTGAGATGCTCTCCCGCGATAATACCAGATCACGGCTCCGGACCCCTGGGACCATGTGGAAGTGGCAGTTCCGCTATTGCGGGACTTTTAATGCATGATGGCGTTGTTTTGTTCCTCCATGCAACCCACCAACTGGAATGATATACATGCACGCAGTTTAACAGCATCCACTGTGGAAATAACGAACTACCTTACCCAGAAGGCAACTTACCAATGAAACTACAAAGACGGGATATTAAAGGTCAAGTTCAATCAGCTGTAAACGACGCGCATGGCCAGTGAGCAAGGGCGTGTTGCCCGAAACCGGTATGGCAATCTGTGTTGGGGGAATGAACACGTTGACTTCTGCTCCCTCAATAAATGAAAGGAGAAACTTCTACTTGTGTGGCGTCTCGCATTGGGCAACTTGGATTTTGGAATTTGCAAGCGGCGTGCCTAGCCGCTGAGACGCTATGCTGCAATAATAGCGGACCACGGCTCCGGACCCCTGGGGCCATGTGGAAGTGGCAGTTCCACTATTGCGGGACTTTTAATGCATGACGGCGTTGTTTTGTTCCTCCATGCAACCCACCAAGGGGAATGATATACATGAACGCAGTTTAACAGCACCCACTGTGGAAATAACGAACTACCTTACCCAGAAGGCAACTTACCAATGAAACTACAAAGACGGGATATTAAAGGTCAAGTTCAATCATCTGTAAACGACGCGCATGGCCAGTGAGCAAGGGCGTGTTGCCCGAAACCGGTATGGCAATCTGTGTTGGGGGAATGAACACGTTGACTCCTGCTCCCTCAATAAATGAAAGGAGAAACTTCTACTTGTGTGGCGTCTCGCATTGGGCAACTTGGATTTTGGAATTTGCAAGCAGCGTGCCTAGCCTCTGAGACGCTCTGCCGCGATAATAGCGGACCATGGCTCTGGACCTCTGGGGCCATGTGGAAGTGGCAGTTCCACTATTGCGGGAGTTTTAATGCATGACGGCGTTGTTTTGTTCCTCCATGCAACCCACCAAGGGGAATGATATACATGCACGCAGTTTAACAGCACCCACTGTGGAAATAACGAACTACCCTACCCAGAAGGGAACTTACCAATGAAACTACAAAGATGGGATATTAAAGGTCAAGTTCAATCAGCTGTAAACGACGCGCATGGCCAGTGAGCAAGGGCGTGTTGCCCGAAACCGGTATGGCAATCTGTGTTGGGGAAATGAACACGTTGACTCCTGCTCCCTCAATAAATGAAAGGAGAAACTTCTACTTGTGTGGCTTCTCGCATTGGGCAACTTGGATTTTGGAATTTGCAAGCGGCGTGCCTAGCCGCTGAGACACACTCTGCCGCTATAATAGCGGACCATGGCTCCGGACCTCTGGGGCCATGTGGAAGTGGCAGTTCCACTATTGCGGGAGTTTTAATGCATGACGGCGTTGTTTTGTTCCTCCATGCAACCCACCAAGGGGAATGATATACATGCAGGCAGTTTAACAGCACCCACTGTGGAAATAACGAACTACCTTACCCAGAAGGCAACTTACCAATGAAACTACAAAGACGGGATATTAAAGGTCAAGTTCAATAAGCTGTAAACGACGCGCATGGCCAGTGAGCAAGGGCGTGTTGCCCGAAACCGGTATGGCAATCTGTGTTGGGGGAATGAACACGTTGACTCCTGCTCCCTCAATAAATGAAACGAGAAACTTCTACTTGTGTGGCGTCTCACATTGGGCAACTTTGATTTTGGAATTTGCAAGCGGCGTGCCTAGCCGCTGAGACGCTTTGCCGCGATAATAGCGGACAACGGCTCCGAACCCCTGGGGCCATGTGGAAGTGGCAGTTCCACTATTGCGGGACTTTTAATGCATGACGGCGTTGTTTTGTTCCTCCATGCAACCCACCAAGGGGAATGATATACATGCACGCAGTTTAACAGCACCCACTGTGGAAATAACGAACTACCTTACCCAGAAGGTAACTTACCAATGAAACTACAAAGACGGGATATCAAAGGTCAAGTTCAATCAGCTGTAAACGACGCGCATGGCCAGTGAGCAAGGGCGTGTTGCCCGAAACCAGTATGGCAATCTGTGTTGGGGGAATCAACACGTTGACTCCTGCTCCCTCAATAAATGAAAGGAGAAACTTCTACTTCTGTGGCGTCTCGCATTGGGCAACTTGGATTTTGGATTTTCAAGCGGCGTGCCTAGCCTCTGAGACGCTCTGCCGCGATAATAGCGGACCACGGCTCCGGACCCCTGGGGCCATGTGGAAGTGGCAGTTCCACTATTGCGGGACTTTTAATGCATGACGGCGTTGTTTTGTTCCTCCATGCAACCCACCAAGGGGAATGATATACATGCACGCAGTTTAACAGCACCCACTGAGGAAATAACGAACTACCTTACCCAGAGGGCAACTTACCAATGAAACTACAAAGACGGGATATTAAAGGTCAAGTTCATTCAGCTGTAAACGACGCGCATGGCCAGTGAGCAAGGGCGTGTTGCCCGAAACCAGTATGGCAATCTGTGTTGGGGGAATGAACACGTTGACTCCTGCTCCCTCAATAAATGAAAGGAGAAAGTTCTACTTGTGTGGCGTCTCGCATTGGGCAACTTGGATTTTGGAATTTGCAAGTGGCGTGCCTAGCCGCTGAGGCGCTCTGCCGCGATAATAGCGGACCACGGCTCCGAACCCCTGGCGCCATGTGGAAGTGGCAGTTCCACTATTGCGGGACTTTTAATGCATGACGGCGTTGTTTTGTTCTTCCATGCAACCCACCAAGGGGAATGATATACATGCACGCAGTTTAACAGCACCCACTGTGGAAATAACGAACTACCTTACCCAGAAGGCAACTTACCAATGAAACTACAAAGACGGGATATTAAAGGTCAAGTTCAATCATCTGTAAACGACGCGCATGGCCAGTGAGCAAGGGCGTGTTGCCCGAAACCGGTATGGCAATCTGTGTTGGGGGAATGAACACGTTGACTCCTGCTCCCTCAATAAATGAAAGGAGAAACTTCTACTTGTGTGGCGTCTCGCATTGGGCAACTTGGATTTTGGAATTTGCAAGCAGCGTGCCTAGCCTCTGAGACGCTCTGCCGCGATAATAGCGGACCATGGCTCTGGACCTCTGGGGCCATGTGGAAGTGGCAGTTCCACTATTGCGGGAGTTTTAATGCATGACGGCGTTGTTTTGTTCCTCCATGCAACCCACCAAGGGGAATGATATACATGCACGCAGTTTAACAGCACCCACTGTGGAAATAACGAACTACCCTACCCAGAAGGGAACTTACCTATGAAACTACAAAGATGGGATATTAAAGGTCAAGTTCAATCAGCTGTAAACGACGCGCATGGCCAGTGAGCAAGGGCGTGTTGCCCGAAACCGGTATGGCAATCTGTGTTGGGGAAATGAACACGTTGACTCCTGCTCCCTCAATAAATGAAAGGAGAAACTTCTACTTGTGTGGCTTCTCGCATTGGGCAACTTGGATTTTGGAATTTGCAAGCGGCGTGCCTAGCCGCTGAGACACTCTGCCGCTATAATAGCGGACCATGGCTCCGGACCTCTGGGGCCATGTGGAAGTGGCAGTTCCACTATTGCGGGAGTTTTAATGCATGACGGCGTTGTTTTGTTCCTCCATGCAACCCACCAAGGGGAATGATATACATGCAGGCAGTTTAACAGCACCCACTGTGGAAATAACGAACTACCTTACCCAGAAGGCAACTTACCAATGAAACTACAAAGACGGGATATTAAAGGTCAAGTTCAATAAGCTGTAAACGACGCGCATGGCCAGTGAGCAAGGGCGTGTTGCCCGAAACCGGTATGGCAATCTGTGTTGGGGGAATGAACACGTTGACTCCTGCTCCCTCAATAAATGAAACGAGAAACTTCTACTTGTGTGGCGTCTCGCATTGGGCAACTTTGATTTTGGAATTTGCAAGCGGCGTGCCTAGCCGCTGAGACGCTTTGCCGCGATAATAGCGGACCACGGCTCCGAACCCCTGGGGCCATGTGGAAGTGGCAGTTCCACTATTGCGGGACTTTTAATGCATGACGGCGTTGTTTTGTTCCTCCATGCAACCCACCAAGGGGAATGATATACATGCACGCAGTTTAACAGCACCCACTGTGGAAATAACGAACTACCTTACCCAGAAGGTAACTTACCAATGAAACTACAAAGACGGGATATCAAAGGTCAAGTTCAATCAGCTGTAAACGACGCGCATGGCCAGTGAGCAAGGGCGTGTTGCCCGAAACCAGTATGGCAATCTGTGTTGGGGGAATCAACACGTTGACTCCTGCTCCCTCAATAAATGAAAGGAGAAACTTCTACTTCTGTGGCGTCTCGCATTGGGCAACTTGGATTTTGGATTTTCAAGCGGCGTGCCTAGCCTCTGAGACGCTCTGCCGCGATAATAGCGGACCACGGCTCCGGACCCCTGGGGCCATGTGGAAGTGGCAGTTCCACTATTGCGGGACTTTTAATGCATGACGGCGTTGTTTTGTTCCTCCATGCAACCCACCAAGGGGAATGATATACATGCACGCAGTTTAACAGCACCCACTGAGGAAATAACGAACTACCTTACCCAGAGGGCAACTTACCAATGAAACTACAAAGACGGGATATTAAAGGTCAAGTTCATTCAGCTGTAAACGACGCGCATGGCCAGTGAGCAAGGGCGTGTTGCCCGAAACCAGTATGGCAATCTGTGTTGGGGGAATGAACACGTTGACTCCTGCTCCCTCAATAAATGAAAGGAGAAAGTTCTACTTGTGTGGCGTCTCGCATTGGGCAACTTGGATTTTGGAATTTGCAAGTGGCGTGCCTAGCCGCTGAGGCGCTCTGCCGCGATAATAGCGGACCACGGCTCCGAACCCCTGGCGCCATGTGGAAGTGGCAGTTCCACTATTGCGGGACTTTTAATGCATGACGGCGTTGTTTTGTTCTTCCATGCAACCCACCAAGGGGAATGATATACATGCACGCAGTTTAACAGCACCCACTGTGGAAATAACGAACTACCTTACCCAGAAGGCAACTTACCAATGAAACTACAAAGATGGGATATTAAAGGTCAAGTTCAATCAGCTGTAAACGACGCGCATGGCCAGTGAGCAAGGGCGTGTTGCCCGAAACCGGTATGGCAATCTGTGTTGGGGGAATGAACACGTTGACTCCTGCTCCCTCAATAAATGAAAGGAGAAACTTCTACTTGTGTGGCGTCTCGCATTGGGCAACTTGGATTTTGGAATTTGCAAGCGGCGTGCCTAGCCGCTGAGACGCTTTGCTGCGATAATAGCGGACCACGGCTCCGAACCCCTGGGGCCATGTGGAAGTGGCAGTTCCACTATTGCGGGACTTTTAATGCATGACGGCGTTGTTTTGTTCCTCCATGCAAGCCACCAAGGGGAATGATATACATGCACGCAGTTTAACAGCACCCACTGTGGAAATAACGAACTACCTTACCCAGAAGGCAACTTACCAATGAAACTACAAAGACGGGATATCAAAGGTCAAGTTCAATCAGCTGTAAACGACGCGCATGGCCAGTGAGCAAGGGCGTGTTGCCCGAAACCGGTATGGCAATCTGTGTTGGGGGAATGAACACGTTGACTCCTGCTCCCTCAATAAATGAAAGGAGAAACTTCTACTTGTGTGGCGTCTCGCATTGGGCAACTTGGATTTTGGATTTTCAAGCGGCGTGCCTAGCCTCTGAGACGCTCTGCCGCGATAATAGCGGACCACGGCTCCGGACCCCTGGGGCCATGTGGAAGTGGCAGTTCCACTATTGCGGGACTTTTAATGCATGACGGCGTTGTTTTGTTCCTTCATGCAACCCACCAAGGGGAATGATATACATGCACGCAGTTTAACAGCACCCACTGTGGAAATAACGAACTACCTTACCCAGAGGGCAACTTACCAATGAAACTATAAAGACGGGATATTAAAGGTCAAGTTCATTCAGCTGTAAACGACGCGCATGGCCAGTGAGCAAGGGCGTGTTGCCCGAAACCGGTATGGAAATCTGTGTTGGGGGAATAAACACGTTGACTCCTGCTCCCTCAATAAATGAAAGGAGAAACTTCTACTTGTGTGGCGTCTCGCATTGGGCAACTTGGATTTTGGAATTTGCAAGCGGCGTGCCTAGCCGCTGAGACGCTTTGCTGCGATAATAGCGGACCACGGCTCCGAACCCCTGGGGCCATGTGGAAGTGGCAGTTCCACTATTGCGGGACTTTTAATGCATGACGGCGTTGTTTTGTTCCTCCATGCAAGCCACCAAGGGGAATGATATACATGCACGCAGTTTAACAGCACCCACTGTGGAAATAACGAACTACCTTACCCAGAAGGCAACTTACCAATGAAACTACAAAGACGGGATATCAAAGGTCAAGTTCAATCAACTGTAAACGACGCGCATGGCCAGTGAGCAAGGGCGTGTTGCCCGAAACCGGTATGGCAATCTGTGTTGGGGGAATGAACACGTTGACTCCTGCTCCCTCAATAAATGAAAGGAGAAACTTCTACTTGTGTGGCGTCTCGCATTGGGCAACTTGGATTTTGGATTTTCAAGCGGCGTGCCTAGCCTCTGAGGCGCTCTGCTGCGATAATAGCGGACCACGGCTCCGGACCCCTGGGGCCATGTGGAAGTGGCAGTTCCACTATTGCGGGACTTTTAATGCATGACGGCGTTGTTTTGTTCCTTCATGCAACCCACCAAGGGGAATGATATACATGCACGCAGTTTAACAGCACCCACTGTGGAAATAACGAACTACCTTACCCAGAGGGCAACTTACCAATGAAACTATAAAGACGGGATATTAAAGGTCAAGTTCATTCAGCTGTAAACGACGCGCATGGCCAGTGAGCAAGGGCGTGTTGCCCGAAACCGGTATGGCAATCTGTGTTGGGGGAATGAACACGTTGACTCCTGCTCCCTCAATAAATGAAGGGAGAAACTTCTACTTGTGTGGCGTCTCGCATTGGGCAACTTGGATTTTGGAATTTGCAAGTGGTGTGCCTAGCCGCTGAGGCGCTCTGCCTAGATAATAGCGGACCACGGCTCCGGACCCCTGGGGCCATGTGGAAGTGGCAGTTCCACTATGGCGGGACTTTTAATGCATGACGGCGTTGTTTTGTTCTTCCATGCAACCCACCAAGGGGAATGATATACATGCACGCAGTTTAACAGCACCAACTGTGGAAATAACGAACTACCTTACCCAGAAGGCAACTTACCAATGAAACTACAAAGACGGGATATTAAAGGTCAAGTTCAATCAGCTGTAAACGACGCGCATGGCCAGTGAGCAAGGGCGTGTTGCCCGAAACCGGTATGGCAATCTGTGTTGGGGGAATGAACACGTTGACTCCTGCTCCCTCAATAAATGAAAGGAGAAACTTCTACTTGTGTGGCGTCTCGCATTGGGCAACTTGGATTTTGGAATTTGCAAGCGGCGTGCCTAGCCGCTGAGACGCTTTGCCGCGATAATAGCAGACCACGGCTCCGAACCCCTGGGGCCATGTGGAAGTGGCAGTTCCACTATTGCGTGACTTTTAATGCATGACGGCGTTGTTTTGGTCCTCCATGCAACCCACCATGGGGAATGATATACATGCACGCAGTTTAACAGCACCCACTGTGGAAATAACGAACTACCTTACCCAGAAGGCAACTTACCAATGAAACTACGAAGACGGGATATCAAAGGTCAAGTTCAATCAGCTGTAAACGACGCGCATGGCCAGTGAGCAAGGGCGTGTTGCCCGAAACCGGTATGGCAATCTGTGTTGGGGGAATGAACACGTTGACTCCTGCTCCCTCAATAAATGAAAGGAGAAACTTCTACTTGTGTGGCGTCTCGCATTGGGCAACTTGGATTTTGGATTTTCAAGCGGCGTGCCTAGCCTCTGAGACGCTCTGCCGCGATAATAGCGGACCACGGCTCCGGACCCCTGGGGCCATGTGGAAGTGGCAGTTCCACTATTGCGGGACATTTAATGCATGACGGCGTTGTTTTGTTCCTCCATGCAACCCACCAAGGGGAATGATATACATGCACGCAGTTTAACAGCACCCACTGTGGAAATAACGAACTACCTTACCCAGAGGGCAACTTACCAATGAAACTACAAAGACGGGATATTAAAGGTCAAGTTCATTCAGCTGTAAACGACGCGCATGGCCAGTGAGCAAGGGCGTGTTGCCCGAAACCGGTATGGCAATCTGTGTTGGGGGAATGACACGTTGACTCCTGCTCCCTCAATAAATGAAAGGAGAAAGTTCTACTTGTGTGGCGTCTCGCATTGGGCAACTTGGATTTTGGAATTTGCAAGTGGCGTGCCTAGCCGCTGAGGCGCTCTGCCACGATAATAGCGGACCACGGCTCCGAACCCCTGGGGCCATGTGGAAGTGGCAGTTCCACTATTGCGGGATTTTTAATGCATGACGGCGTTGTTTTGTTCCTTCATGCAACCCACCAAGGGGAATGATATACATGCACGCAGTTTAACAGCACCCACTGTGGAAATAACGAACTACCTTACCCAGGGGGCAACTTACCAATGAAACTATAAAGACGGGATATTAAAGGTCAAGTTCATTCAGCTGTAAACGACGCGCATGGCCAGTGAGCAAGGGCGTGTTGCCCGAAACCGGTATGGCAATCTGTGTTGGGGGAATGAACACGTTGACTCCTGCTCCCTCAATAAATGAAAGGAGAAACTTCTACTTGTGTGGCGTCTCGCATTGGGCAACTTGGATTTTGGAATTTGCAAGTGGCGTGCCTAGCCGCTGAGGCGCTCTGCCTCGATAATAGCGGACCACCGCTCCGGACCCCTGGGGCCATGTGGAAGTGGCAGTTCCACTATTGCGGGACTTTTAATGCATGACGGCGTTGTTTTGTTCTTCCATGCAACCCACCAAGGGGAATGATATACATGCACGCAGTTTAACAGCACCAACTGTGGAAATAACGAACTACCTTACCCAGAAGGCAACTTACCAATGAAACTACAAAGACGGGATATTAAAGGTCAAGTTCAATCAGCTGTAAACGACGCGCATGGCCAGTGAGCAAGGGCGTGTTGCCCGAAACCGGTATGGCAATCTGTGTTGTGGGAATGAACACAAAATAATTTAATTACCGGAACTTAATTTGATGCGGAAAATCTATAATAATAGCTCAGTAAAATAAGAGGCAGAATCCGTGGTATTAGAGGTTCGGAACGGGCTTTATTCCAAAATCAATTCGAATTGATGGACTCCATATTCCATCACCACGAAGGTTCAGGAAGTGAAGGGCCAACTTTATTGACAAGTAATCATTTTTATACAATAGGCATTACATTGAAACAGATGCAGGAGGCGTAACAGTTGATAACAAAGATAAAACATACATGCGTAACTAAAGTGGGTGTAACTGGGCGTAACTTAAAGAACGTCATCAGGTATGATGTCACAATAGGGTGGTTCCATGAAAGAATTTCGCAATGTCAGCAGAAATACTTGGCAGAGATGCCCGCGCAGCAGCATGACGTGTGATTGACGTGCAACTAGGGGGTGAAGGGGACTTGACATTTAGCTCTACATGTGGAGACAGAAGTCTGGGGTTATGTCAACCTAATCCCAAATCATATCTAACATCCTATGTTTAAAGAACTATGTTATCCAAAAAGAGAGGTCTCTTAGGATAGAATCTTATTCTATACTGACTATACTGACTGTTAGTGCGTGTACAAGCGTCTAAGTGTCTACACTAGATGCGAGGGGGTAGGAATATTCCATGGTAACAGGGCTATGAATTACTTGCATAAAGACAGAGAAGCCCGGCCTTTTGCTCGGTAGCTGGAAGAATGTTTACTTAAACTACTAGACAGGAATGCATTGGGTGAGGAGCGGAGCAGAGCAGATAATCTTGAAGGTGAAATACAGTTTTTGGCAAGCAGACAGATCGAGTCAGGCACCGTTAGCCGCACAGGGAGTAGGACAAAGTTCATGGATACAGATGCGAGCTCAGACTGGAGCTTTCAGAGGCAGAAGGCAGGAAAAGGCTTAATGGCAGAATCAGGGCCTATTCGCCTGGACTGTGAAATGGGATAAATGAACCATATAAAGCCGGTGGCCTTTCATACTTAGGAATAGAATATCCGGCCCATTCATGGCTGATCTGAAAGAGGACATGTTGACGGTGGACGCACATGTGTTTGCGTCTTCATAACTGGAACTGGAGGAAACATACATGTACTTGTGATTTATACATGAAACCGTTGGGGTCCAAGATAGGGGACATAACTGATCATAAAAATCCATATTTCCACATTCCCTCCTTGTCCCCTACTTGCCCTTAAGAGATATCAATCTTCATCAATCCGTTGATCTGTTCATATAGCATCATTTGTTCTTCTTTCTTCTTCCGGGATGAATGAAATCTTGGTGGTGGAATACACGATGTGGCACACAGACCACAAATCGCTGGTCCACATTGTAGGCATAAGCAGCAACTGAATAGTATGAGAAAGCCAATACCTAGGAAGGATAGGACCCTCCATCCAAAGGTTGATAATACACTCCAAAACCAACCGGACCAAGTCCAGGTGCCTGGATTCTGGTGTATCTGGCTTACAATCTTATGAAGGCGAGTTATGGCTTTATATACAGATGGCGAATTTTCTGGTATGAAAATGCAACAACTTGATCCGATGACCCTACAAGCTCCGCCCCTATCGGCCAGAATGACGTCAAGGACAAGACGATTTTGAAGCACAACAATCCGCATAGCAGACTGCTCTTCTGTTAAATTGCCTAAAGCGGAAATAGTTTTGTTTACTACTGCTTCAAGGGTTCTGGTTAATCTACGTATCAGCTTACTATTAGTGACTGTACCTATATAGGGAAAGAGACCTTTATTGAAATCTGTGTATTTTTCCCATGCTGTTTCAGTGTAGTCGACTATTGGGAGATCTCTCCGTTCTCTATTGTGTACTAAATGAGTATTTCTATGATAATCAGGAGGAGCTAGGAAAACAGGTGGCAAAAGGAATCCGATGTAGCAGGTACCATCCCAATCTAGAGGCAGACGTATATATGCAGTCTGACCACATATAAAGTAGGAATGGCGAGAAGCTCTAAATGTAGATTTGCCTTGATCACTGAATTCTATTATAGTGGTGCATTTACTATGGCCCATGTGTATGGAGCCATTCTTTCTTATACACAATTCACCTTTAACTGGAAATACTGACATAGCGGGCAAAATTGGTGCAGCTTCGGATTCAACATTCAGGATCATGAGATTAAGCGTGAAATTACCTAATCCATATACTTCATTTTCTAGATCAGTTCCTGTTCTTTTGGGAAGTCCCTCCTTGTTAGGGTAACAGACTTTAAGCAAGACTAAGTTCAGGTTTCCCCAAACCCAGTTGTCTTGATAAACTGCGGAATTCGAATCTAGGGAATTAATTAAACTAAACCATGCTCCACAGGAGCCATTGTGTGTGAACGGATATGGAAAGAGAGGCAGAATTCCCTTATAGTTCTGATAGGGAGGGAGTCGGCCACATATCCAACAATTTGTAGCATTGCTAGCCTGATGGGAATGATGTAACATACTAATAAAAGTGTTATTGCGCAGCGCAAATCTATAGGACAACTCATGCGGGGGTAATTCACTAAAAGAATGTTCAGCAGTAACATTGTAAACATGTTTAGAAATAGGATAATATATGTGCAATAATATACTTGCAGCGATTATTAAAAGACATAAGAAAAACAAAATTAATAACGTCACTGTGCAATGACTACGCAGTGATTTACAGTACGCATGTTTTTTCAACTGTATTTGATTATTTCTTTCTCTATTCCGGTCCAAAGGATACATGTCAGAGACAAATTCAACCGATTCACCTTGGAGAGGACTTAAACAATCAAATTGTCTGACTTATTGGACCTCAATTTTAGTCTATATAGTTCTGAGTTCGTTTGCTCAACCAAAGGGAGCTTTGAGTCTGTCTTTGAGGAAATACAGGGTTTAGTCTCTATCTCGGA
Source organism: Triturus cristatus (assembly GCF_964204655.1). Classification (NCBI taxonomy): domain Eukaryota; kingdom Metazoa; phylum Chordata; class Amphibia; order Caudata; family Salamandridae; genus Triturus; species Triturus cristatus. The sequence goes on from NC_140579.1 coordinate 197,567,508, forward strand.
TGGTAATCCATGAAATTTCTTGATATGACTTGAATGTATCCAACCTTTTCGACCTTCGATCTTCACGGCTGTCCTCGTGGTTAACAGTACGAGTTGAGGCGATTTCCACCTAGGATCCAGCTGAGACTTCCGGTCAAAGTTCCTCACTAACACCAGGTCCCCGGGAATTACGTCATGGGGTTTCACCTCGGTGTTGTCGGGAAAGGCTGCAACTACCTGTGAACGACAAGATTGTAGTGCAGACATCAAGGAAGCCAAGTAATCTGTCAGCATATTACAGTCTACATCAGTTATTTTGCGTGGTATAGGCGTCCCCCACATATTAGGTGGTCTACCGAAGATCACCTCATACGGGGATAGCCCTGTTCGAGAGTGCGCTACCATTCTCATGTAAAAGAGTGCAACTGGTAAGGCTACTACCCAGTCGACACCTTTCTCTCTACATATTTTGGACAATCTAATTTTCAGAGTTTGATTATGTCGTTCCACGAGACCTGCTGCCTCGGGGTGTCGGACACAATGAAATCTCCATTGATAGCCTAACAAAAGTGAAACGTGTTTCATTAGTTCGGATGAGAACGGCTGGCCGTTATCTGAGTAGATAACACGTGGTAAACCGTACCGTGGGAAGAATTCTCGAACTAACTGTTTGGCAGTAGTCGGGGCAGTGTAATCTGAAACCGGGTATGCCTCTGTCTAACGGGAAAGAGCACAGACAACTACAAGAACATATTTGAATCCTCGACATCGTTCCATCTGGATATAATCCATCTGGAGGACTTCAAAAGGGTGCTCAGGAGGCTGAAATCCACCCTGTTCTACGGGAATGCTTTTACCTGGGTTAAACTGACAGCAGATCATACAGGTACGGACTTTTTGTTTAGCTGCTGCTCGTAAATGTTTGTTGAACCAAATGTGTTGAATGCTGTCTAGCATAGCTTTTTCTCCTAGGTGTGCTGGACTATGTATTGTATTAATGATAACTTGGACCATTGAGTCGGGAAGAAACCATACAGATTTTTCCTTCGTCATCCATCCTTGATCCGTTTGGATCCCTCCTAATTCAGTCCATTTCGTTATTTCGTCTGGTGTAGCATGTGTCTGTATGTCAATTACGTCAAGAGCGGGATCCTTAACCATCATGCAATGTGTTGGTGTCGGAACTATTGTCTTTGTCATGTCAGATGTGTGAGTTTGAGCAGTCTGTTTAGCTGTTCTGTCAGCTAGATCATTGCCTTGGGAAATGACTCAGTAACTTTCGTATGAGCTTTACATTTCATAATTGATATTGCAGCGGGTAGATGTATTGCATCTAATAAGGCATGAATGAGGGGTCCGTGCTGAATGTGGGCACCGTGAGAAGTTAAATAACCTCTCTCTCGCCACAGCACGCCGAAGTCATGTACAACTCCGAATGCATAACGTGAATCAGTGTATATGTTGACTTTCTTATTTGTGGCTTGAATACAGGCTTGTGTCAGAGCGATGAGCTCTGCTGCTTGAGCTGACAAGGTATTAATACGATTTGTTTCAATGACTTCAGTGTCTGTTGTGACTGCATACGCGGCCACTAGCTCTCCTGTACTTGTTCTCATACATGAACCATCTACATACAACGTCAGGTCTGGATCTGACAATGGGACGTCTGTCAAGTCTTGTCTGGGTTTCGTCGTGATAGTAATAACTTCAATACAATCATGTGCTAATGGGTCTGTTCCGTTTACTGGTAACAGTGTGGCAGGATTTAATGTACTACAACGTCTGATTTCTATGTGTGGCTGAAACAATGTCAATTCGTAACCAGTGAGTCTTGCTATAGTCAAGTGTTGTGTTTGTGTGCGGTTCAAGAGAACCTCTACTGCGTGTGGTACTTGTACTGTCAATTGATGTCCTAACACTATGGCATCGCTTTGTCTGATTGCTAAAGCTGTCGCTGCCACTGATTTCAGGCACGCAGGCAGAGCCTGAGCTACGGGATCTAATGTACTAGAAGAATAAGCACATGGTTTGTGTGATCCTGCTTGTTCCTGTGTGAGTACTGACAAAGCAGTACCTTCGCGTTCTGTAACAAAAAGTGTAAAATGTTTATTGTAACATGGTGTTGCTAAAACAGGTGCTTGACATAAAGCTTTCTTTAGGCTTTCAAAAGCTTGTGTATGTTCCTGAGTCCAAGGGAGGACAGTCGATGTGGCTGCCTCCTGTGTTGTCAACTGAATGAGTGGTTTTGCTAGAAATGCATACTGAGGGATCCACTGCCTACAATATGAAGTGAGGCCTATAAAAGCCCGCACCTCCTTTTGTGTCTTGGGTATTGGCATGTTAGCAATTAACTGGATGCGATCGGGTGTAAGCTGCCTTCCCTCCTTGGACAGCGAGTGACCAAGGTAAACAACTCGCTGAACACAGAATTGCAGCTTAGAAGGGGACACCTTGTGCCCCTTTTCGGCCAAAAATTGTAAAACCGTCAGTGAGGCTTTTTCACATTCAGGTTCACTTCTAGCGGTGATCAGCAGATCATCGACATATTGAAGCAGGGCAGTGTTGACTGGCATGTAGATACTGTCAAGTTCTCGTTTCAGTGCTTGGCTATAGATGCTGGGGCTTTCTGTGAATCCTTGAGGTGCGCGTGTGAATTTAAAGCTTCGTCCATTTAAACTAAATCCGAACAAGTATTGGCTTTCCGGATCTATTGGGACGCTGAAAAAGGCATTCTTGAGATCAATTACAGTAAAGAATGTTGCTTCGGAATCAATGGCTGTCAGTAATGAAGAAATATCTGGGACTACGGGGTATTGTGGTACAATACATTTATTTAATTCGCGCAGATCAATAACCAATCGATATACTGGCGGGGCTTTCGGATCAGTTCGTTTAAGAATCGGAATTATCGGTGAATTACATACATTGGAGTCGGTTTCCACAACCACTCCTTGGGTAATAAGCTCGTCAATTATTTGCAGTAAAGCCACTACAGCATCTGGTGGTAACTTGTATTGTCGCATTCGTGGTAGTACCACTCCTGCCTTTAGTGTGACTCGATATGGTGTAATGTTCATGCAACCGACATCTGTAGGGCCTTGTGCCCATAAATGTGTGGGTAAAGTCTGCAGTCGGTGATCCATGTCTCGGGACACATAGTGCCCTTTGAAATCACGTAGAAACAATCTTACTCCTTCCGGAGAACAACATATTATAGCTCCTAGAGCTTTCAAAGTTTTTATACCTAACAAGTTTTCTGGACATGATTTAGTAAGCAATAAATCTGTAGTTCGTGTCAAGGGACCAATCGTAAGGGGAAGAGGCTGTGATACTTCGTTAACGATAGGTTTTCCTGAAAAGCCAAGGGAAATATTCTGTGAGCCTGAGAGGGGTGCCCCTGGAACTTCACTTCGTTTTATGGTTGTTCGGCTTGCCCCTGTATCAAGTAAAAATTTTCTATCTTGGCCTAATAGTTCACTGTGTACATAAGGTCCTTCTTGATCTACAGGGACCTCGATAAGGGGTAAGCCAACTTCCCTCTCTAGGCTGTTTCATGAGTATCGTTGATAATCAGGATAATCATACTGTGCGGTCTGGTACATCTGTCGTGTCGTTGTTTGTGTGGCAGCAATAGGCTGCGATGGTGGAGCTGTCATAGATTGTTGCGGAGCTGGCATGGACTGTGCATGCTGCGGAGCTCCTTGTTGGTTCTGATCCTGTCTAAGTGGCCGTGGTCTTTCTTTTGTATTACCTATGGCGATATTATGTTTTAAAACTGGACAATCGTGTACATAATGACCTGGCTGTTTACAATAGTTGCATGTCCCTTTTACAGGACCTGCTGAAACACTGGACTGTGTCATACCCTTTTTATGACCGTCAGCTGGAACTGTCTGGGAAACTAGCATTTTCATTTTCGTGTCTTTCATGCGTCTTTGTTCATGTTCTTGTTCTTCTCTAATTCTATTGTGATGGTACTGTAGCATTTGTAACATTTGTGACGGAGTGTTACCTTGCCAGGTACTCTCGAATTTCAATACTCTATTCTTAACTTGGGGCAAGGAATTTTCAACTAATTTTGTCACAAACAGATGTGGATACGATTCGCTACTTGCTTTTATTCCACTATTTATACCAAAACATTTTTCGAATCGGGCATAGAAATCACTAGTGTCCTCATCGTGCTTTTGTTTACAGGCTGAGATTGCACCCCAGTCTTCCTTTTTCGTAGTTAATAAACGTGGCAGTACCTGTACTAGTAAACCTGGTAGTGTTTTGGTCTTTTCCCCAAGCCCTGAACCTGGACCTCGAGCTTTTTCTTCGTTTTCTAATGCTGTCCAATCTATCTTCTGGTCTCCCACCTCCCAATCCTTTTCCTTGAGTTTTTCGTAAATGCCCGCAGGCATTAATACCTTCAATATTGTCATAATGTCGGGATAGGTATACTCTCCCATGAGCAACATGTCTTTAATTTCACGGTGGAAACCCGCTGGGTCTTTGTCATGACTGGGTACCACTTTCTTCATTTCTAATAGTTCTATTTTAGATATGGGTGTGTATACAAACACACGTTTAAACTGATTGTCATCACCTTTTATCGGGTGCACTTCGCGTAAGGGATTCTGTCTATCCATATAATACGTCGTTCTTTCTTTTATGGGCAGTGAGACATGTTCGGGACATACAAAAAGAATGTACTGCTTTCTGGATTCTAGTATTTCTCTAATTAACTCAGTACCTGAACCTCTCCATTTATTCGTGAGTAATTCAGTCAATATATCAGGTAATGGACCAGGATCGGCGTGTTGGCTTTTATATAATATAAGGAGTTGTTGAACCATATAGATACCAGCTAAACGCTGTTCATCTGGGGTGAGGTTCAAAAACGTGTGCGCTAATGTATCATCACTATATTTTCCGGGGCTATCAACCCAATGAACGGCTGACCTGGCTAATTCTTGTTCGTCCATAGAATCGAGTAGATGATAACCCCTTCGTTCTCGGAGTAATTTGTCAGCGGCTTGGAACGAATGTTCGGGGGACCTTATATTTATTATAGGTGTTTGGAAATTTCGGTTATTATCTGGACGTATCGGACGTATCGGATCAGTAAAGCATCTAGTATTATTGCAAGATCTTCCTCTACCTACATAGGCCATTGTTTCTAACTGTCCTGTGGGCAGTTCTAATTCTTCCTCCTCCTCGGTTTGTTCAGGCTCGTCTACTGCTAATCTTTCTTCGTGTATTCTTTCTACTTCTTTGCGGATCTTGCGGCACATAGCTACTATACATGATCGTTTATCATGTCTCCCCTCTGATATATTCCGACTCCATGTGGTAAGAATTTGCATTTCTTCCGGATTTACCCCTGGTCGGTCTTGATTTCTGATCACACAATTTATGAGGAAACGTAACAGTTCCCCCTGTATCTCCACTTTCTGGTACTCCAAGGCTCTATTAATACTTTCAGAATCTCGTCCTGACTGGACAAAGTGATATATATTTTCTAAATGTGTAGTCATTCCTGGTAGCCTCCCTAAATATATTGCAGCTCGTCGGATACGTAATGATGCCAGCAGCATTTCGTCCCCTTTTCCGGGCACCGGGTCATATCTACAATCTATTAGAAGTTCCTTAAGCGCGTCGGGAGTTACTAGTTTTGGCGTACGTTGGTGGGCTAATTCTTGAAAGGAACGTTTATTTACTCTGGGTGGCGTGGAAAAAATGTTTGCTGTACCTCCCGTAGCACCACCTGGGGTGCTGGATGTGAAAGGATTCGTTGAACGTGATATAGCAACCATAGGTGTGGGTACAGCTGTAGAAACAGATGTGCTTGCCGGAACTTGTGTCGGAGTTTGTTGTTGCGGAGGTACAGACGGAGGAGGGTCTTGGCGTTGAACCCCCTCGGCAGGCGGTCTATGTGGCGCAGCATTAGCATACTCGGGAGCTGCGTCGTCTAAATAAGAGGAAAGAAAAACATCTTCTGCGGTTCTGGGATGCCCTTTGGGATGTACTTTTATCGGGAACAATGGGGGTGGCAAGTCTTTTGGTATCTCCGGAGTAGCCTTAGGTAATCCTTCGGCCAGAAGAGGATACATACCATTCATAAGGGCATTTCTTTGTCTGTCTATTTGTTCTGATTTTACTCGAGTACCTTCTTCAATTAATAGATTTTCTCGAACTTTATTTGAATTCTCCTTACTTTTCTCTTCCTGTCTGAGTGCTTTTTCTGTACGTCTATATGATTCTTTACACCATAATTCAATGGCATCTTTCTGTGACTGTCTAGCTTTCTTTTTCCATAATTCTTCCTCTACTTTCACGATGCAATCTGCATCCCAGGTCCCAGCTGCGGGCCACCTCTGACTTTCTGGTAATTCCTTGGTGTAGTCTACCCATAAATCAAGAAATAATATGGCGTCTAGGCCATGTTTATGATACATGAAGTACCCTGGAGTGTCCCTAGGAGGAATGGGAACAGCTTCTTCGAGTACCCCTTTTCTAGTTTTTATCTGTCTTAATTTCGAAAAGAGCGGCATATTGAGAACTGATCTGATACCTAATTCTGAACACGTTTAGTACAACAAAACACAATAATGAACAGTCATTCACACCACAATATGCAGAACGTATTTAAAACATTTTAACATTTAACATTTAATGAACAACAATGATAGCCATTTAGGGAATTAGTCACTAAGCATAATACTCGGCACTAACTAGGTAATTCTGAATTATATACCAGACATACTTGATATACTGCTAAACAGTACAGATACACTGCTGAAACAGTGCAGACCGGATTTGTGTACCCAAACCCGTCTTGACCGGCACAAACTATGTGTACGTCGGAACGCCTCCCCAACAATGGTACTCACCGGGTAGCTCGGAACGGAAGGCCTCGGAAATGAACTGAACTGGACTCGGACCGGACTGGACTCGACTCGAAACTTCGGAACCTCGGAACTGGTGGGCCTCTGTATACCTCGGATCTTGCTCTCTCAGCTAGGCTCTGGTCGGGATACTTCGCACTTCTCACCGCCTCGTCTGGGTGTTGATCGCAGCCTCAGTTACCCCCGCTCGGCAGGAGGGAGATACAGGAAATCCTGTGGGTACGCGTTGTTGTCCGTCCAGCTGTGACAGGAGACCGGGCCTGCAACGCACCTCCGGCGCGTGAGATGAGAAAGTGTCCCTGTTCGGGCGCCATATATGTGGTAAATAATTTAATTACCGGAACTTAATTTGATGCGGAAAATCTATAATAATAGCTCAGTAAAATAAGAGGCAGAATCCGTGGTATTAGAGATTCGGAACGGGCTTTATTCCAAAATCAATTCGAATTGATGGACTGCATATTCCATCACCACGAAGGTTCAGGAAGTGAAGGGCCAACTTTATTGACAAGTAATCATTTTTATACAATAGGCATTACAGTGAAACAGATGCAGGAGGCGTAACAGTTGATAACAAAGATAAAACATACATGCGTAACTAAAGTGGGTGTAACTGGGCGTAACTTAAAGAACGTCATCAGGTATGATGTCACAATAGGGTGGTTCCATGAAAGAATTTCGCAATGTCAGCAGAAATACTTGGCAGAGATGCGCGCGCAGCAGCATGACGTGTGATTGACGTGCAACTAGGGGGTGAAGGGGACTTGACATTTAGCTCTACATGTGGAGACAGAAGTCTGGGGTTATGTCAACCTAATCCCAAATCATATCTAACATCCTATGTTTAAAGAACTATGTTATCCAAAAAGAGAGGTCTCTTAGGATAGAATCTTATTCTATACTGACTATACTGACTGTTAGTGCGTGTACAAGCGTCTAAGTGTCTACACTAGATGCGAGGGGGTAGGAATATTCCATGGTAACAGGGCTATGAATTACTTGCATAAAGACAGAGAAGCCGGGCCTTTTGCTCGGTAGCTGGAAGAATGTTTACTTAAACTACTAGACAGGAATGCATTGGGTGAGGAGCGGAGCAGAGCAGATAATCTTGAAGGTGAAATACAGTTTTTGGCAAGCAGACAGATCGAGTCAGGCACCGTTAGCCGCACAGGGAGTAGGACAAAGTTCATGGATACAGATGCGAGCTCAGACTGGAGCTTTCAGAGGCAGAAGGCAGGAAAAGGCTTAATGGCAGAATCAGGGCCTATTCGCCTGGACTGTGAAATGGGATAAATGAACCATATAAAGCCGGTGGCCTTTCATACTTAGGAATAGAATATCCGGCCCATTCATGGCTGATCTGAAAGAGGACATGTTGACGGTGGACGCACATGTGTTTGCGTCTTCATAACTGGAACTGGAGGAAACATACATGTACTTGTGATTTATACATGAAACCGTTGGGGTCCAAGATAGGGGACATAACTGATCATAAAAATCCATATTTCCACACCTGCTCCCTCAATAAATGAAAGGAGAAACTTCTACTTGTGTGGCGTCTCGCTTTGGGCAACTTGGATTTTGGAATTTGCAAGCGGCGTGCCTAGCCGCTGAGACGCTCTGCCGCGCTAATAGCGGACCATGGCTCCGGACCCCTGGGGCCATGTGGAAGTGGTAGTTCCACTATTGCGGGACTTTTAATGCATGACGGCGTTGTTTTGTTCCTCCATGCAACCCACCAAGGGGAATGATATACATGCACGCAGTTTAACAGCACCCACTGTGGAAATAACGAACTACCTTACCCAGAGGGCAACTTACCAATGAAACTACAAAGACGGGATATTAAAGGTCAAGTTCATTCAGCTGTAAACGACGCGCATGGCCAGTGAGCAAGGGCGTGTTGCCCGAAACCGGTATGGCAATCTGTGTTGGGGGAATGAACACGTTGACTCCTGCTCCCTCAATAAATGAAAGGAGAAACTTCTACTTGTGTGGCGTCTCGCATTGGGCAACTTGGATTTTGGAATTTGCAAGCGGCGTGCCTAGCCGCTGAGACGCTTTGCCGCGATAATAGCGGACCACGGCTCCGAACCCCTGGGGCCATGTGGAAGTGGCAGTTCCACTATTGCGGGACTTTTAATGCATGACGGCGTTGTTTTGTTCCTCCATGCAACCCACCATGGGGAATGATATACATGCACGCAGTTTAACAGCACCCACTGTGGAAATAATGAACTACCTTACCCAGAAGGCAACTTACCAATGAAACTACGAAGACGGGATATCAAAGGTCAAGTTCAATCAGCTGTAAACGACGCGCATGGCCAGTGAGCAAGGGCGTGTTGCCCGAAACCGGTATGGCAATCTGTGTTGGGGGAATGAACACGTTGACTCCTGCTCCCTCAATAAATGAAAGGAGAAACTTCTACTTGTGTGGCGTCTCGCATTGGGCAACTTGGATTTTGGATTTTCAAGCGGCGTGCCTAGCCTCTGAGACGCTCTGCCGCGATAATAGCGGACCACGGCTCCGGACCCCTGGGGCCATGTGGAAGTGGCAGTTCCACTATTGCGGGACTTTTAATGCATGACGGCGTTGTGTTGTTCCTCCATGCAACCCACCAAGGGGAATGATATACATGCACGCAGTTTAACAGCACCCACTGTGGAAATAACGAACTACCTTACCCAGAGGGCAACTTACCAATGAAACCACAAAGACGGGATATTAAAGGTCAAGTTCATTCAGCTGTAAACGACGCGCATGGCCAGTGAGCAAGGGCGTGTTGCCCGAAACCGGTATGGCAATCTGTGTTGGGGGAATGAACTCGTTGACTCCTGCTCCCTCAATAAATGAAAGGAGAAAGTTCTACTTGTGTGGCGTCTCGCATTGGGCAACTTGGATTTTGGAATTTGCAAGTGGCGTGCCTAGCCGCTGAGGCGCTCTGCCGCGATAATAGCGGACCACGGCTCCGAACCCCTGGGGCCATGTGGAAGTTGCAGTTCCACTATTGCGGGACTTTTAATGCATGACGGCGTTGTTTTGTTCTTCCATGCAACCCACCAAGGGGAATGATATACATGCACGCAGTTTAACAGCACCCACTGTGGAAATAACGAACTACCTTACCCAGAAGGCAACTTACCAATGAAACTACAAAGACGGGATATTAAAGGTCAAGTTCAATCAGCTGTAAACGACGCGCATGGCCAGTGAGCAAGGGCGTGTTGCCCGAAACCGGTATGGCAATCTGTGTTGGGGGAATGAACACGTTGACTCCTGCTCCCTCAATAAATGAAAGGAGAAAGTTCTACTTGTGTGGCGTCTCGCTTTGGGCAACTTGGATTTTGGAATTTGCAAGCGGCGTGCCTAGCCGCTGAGACGCTCTGCCGCGATAATAGCGGACCATGGCTCCGGACCCCTGGGGCCATGTGGAAGTGGTAGTTCCACTATTGCGGGACTTTTAATGCATGACGGCGTTGTTTTGTTCCTCCATGCAACCCACCAAGGGGAATGATATACATGCACGCAGTTTAACAGCACCCACTGTGGAAATAACGAACTACCTTACCCAGAAGGCAACTTACCAATGAAACTACAAAGACAGGATATTAAAGGTCAAGTTCAATAAGCTGTAAACGACGCGCATGGCCAGTGAGCAAGGGCGTGTTGCCCGAAACCGGTATGGCAATCTGTGTTGGGGGAATGAACACGTTGACTCCTGCTCCCTCAATAAATGAAACGAGAAACTTCTACTTGTGTGGCGTCTCGCATTGGGCAACTTTGATTTTGGAATTTGCAAGCGGCGTGCCTAGCCGCTGAGACGCTTTGCCGCGATAATAGCGGACCACGGCTCCGAACCCCTGGGGCCATGTGGAAGTGGCAGTTCCACTATTGCGGGACTTTTAATGCATGACGGCGTTGTTTTGTTCCTCCATGCAACCCACCAAGGGGAATGATATACATGCACGCAGTTTAACAGCACCCACTGTGGAAATAACGAACTACCTTACCCAGAAGGTAACTTACCAATGAAACTACAAAGACGGGATATCAAAGGTCAAGTTCAATCAGCTGTAAACGACGCGCATGGCCAGTGAGCAAGGGCGTGTTGCCCGAAACCGGTATGGCAATCTGTGTTGGGGGAATCAACACGTTGACTCCTGCTCCCTCAATAAATGAAAGGAGAAACTTCTACTTCTGTGGCGTCTCGCATTGGGCAACTTGGATTTTGGATTTTCAAGCGGCGTGCCTAGCCTCTGAGACGCTCTGCCGCGATAATAGCGGACCACGGCTCCGGACCCCTGGGGCCATGTGGAAGTGGCAGTTCCACTATTGCGGGACTTTTAATGCATGACGGCGTTGTTTTGTTCCTCCATGCAACCCACCAAGGGGAATGATATACATGCACGCAGTTTAACAGCACCCACTGTGGAAATAACGAACTACCTTACCCAGAGGGCAACTTACCAATGAAACTACAAAGACGGGATATTAAAGGTCAAGTTCATTCAGCTGTAAACGACGCGCATGGCCAGTGAGCAAGGGCGTGTTGCCCGAAACCAGTATGGCAATCTGTGTTGGGGGAATGAACACGTTGACTCCTGCTCCCTCAATAAATGAAAGGAGAAAGTTCTACTTGTGTGGCGTCTCGCATTGGGCAACTTGGATTTTGGAATTTGCAAGTGGCGTGCCTAGCCGCTGAGGCGCTCTGCAGCGATAATAGCGGACCACGGCTCCGAACCCCTGGCGCCATGTGGAAGTGGCAGTTCCACTATTGCGGGACTTTTAATGCATGACGGCATTGTTTTGTTCTTCCATGCAACCCACCAAGGGGAATGATATACATGCACGCAGTTTAACAGCACCCACTGTGGAAATAACGAACTACCTTACCCAGAAGGCAACTTACCAATGAAACTACAAAGATGGGATATTAAAGGTCAAGTTCAATCAGCTGTAAACGACGCGCATGGCCAGTGAGCAAGGGCGTGTTGCCCGAAACCGGTATGGCAATCTGTGTTGGGGGAATGAACACGTTGACTCCTGCTCCCTCAATAAATGAAAGGAGAAACTTCTACTTGTGTGGCGTCTCGCATTGGGCAACTTGGATTTTGGAATTTGCAAGCGGCGTGCCTAGCCGCTGAGACGCTTTGCTGCGATAATAGCGGACCACGGCTCCGAACCCCTGGGGCCATGTGGAAGTGGCAGTTCCACTATTGCGGGACTTTTAATGCATGACGGCGTTGTTTTGTTCCTCCATGCAAGCCACCAAGGGGAATGATATACATGCACGCAGTTTAACAGCACCCACTGTGGAAATAACGAACTACCTTACCCAGAAGGCAACTTACCAATGAAACTACAAAGACGGGATATCAAAGGTCAAGTTCAATCAGCTGTAAACGACGCGCATGGCCAGTGAGCAAGGGCGTGTTGCCCGAAACCGGTATGGCAATCTGTGTTGGGGGAATCAACACGTTGACTCCTGCTCCCTCAATAAATGAAAGGAGAAACTTCTACTTCTGTGGCGTCTCGCATTGGGCAACTTGGATTTTGGATTTTCAAGCGGCGTGCCTAGCCTCTGAGACGCTCTGCAGCGATAATAGCGGACCACGGCTCCGGACCCCTGGGGCCATGTGGAAGTGGCAGTTCCACTATTGCGGGACTTTTAATGCATGACGGCGTTGTTTTGTTCCTTCATGCAACCCACCAAGGGGAATGATATACATGCACGCAGTTTAACAGCACCCACTGTGGAAATAACAAACTACCTTACCCAGAGGGCAACTTACCAATGAAACTATAAAGACGGGATATTAAAGGTCAAGTTCATTCAGCTGTAAACGACGCGCATGGCCAGTGAGCAAGGGCGTGTTGCCCGAAACCGGTATGGCAATCTGTGTTGGGGGAATAAACACGTTGACTCCTGCTCCCTCAATAAATGAAAGGAGAAACTTCTACTTGTGTGGCGTCTCGCATTGGGCAACTTGGATTTTGGAATTTGCAAGCGGCATGCCTAGCCGCTGAGACGCTTTGCTGCGATAATAGCGGACCACGGCTCCGAACCCCTGGGGCCATGTGGAAGTGGCAGTTCCACTATTGCGGGACTTTTAATGCATGACGGCGTTGTTTTGTTCCTCCATGCAAGCCACCAAGGGGAATGATATACATGCACACAGTTTAACAGCACCCACTGTGGAAATAACGAACTACCTTACCCAGAAGGCAACTTACCAATGAAACTACAAAGACGGGATATCAAAGGTCAAGTTCAATCAGCTGTAAACGACGCGCATGGCCAGTGAGCAAGGGCGTGTTGCCCGAAACCGGTATGGCAATCTGTGTTGTGGGAATGAACACCTTGACTCCTGCTCCCTCAATAAATGAAAGGAGAAACTTCTACTTGTGTGGCGTCTCGCATTGGGCAACTTGGATTTTGGATTTTCAAGCGGCGTGCCTAGCCTCTGAGACGCTCTGCCGCGATAATAGCGGACCACGGCTCCGGACCCCTGGGGCCATGTGGAAGTGGCAGTTCCACTATTGCGGGACTTTTAATGCATGACGGCGTTGTGTTGTTCCTCCATGCAACCCACCAAGGGGAATGATATACATGCACGCAGTTTAACAGCACCCACTGTGGAAATAACGAACTACCTTACCCAGAGGGCAACTTACCAATGAAACCACAAAGACGGGATATTAAAGGTCAAGTTCATTCAGCTGTAAACGACGCGCATGGCCAGTGAGCAAGGGCGTGTTGCCCGAAACCGGTATGGCAATCTGTGTTGGGGGAATGAACTCGTTGACTCCTGCTCCCTCAATAAATGAAAGGAGAAAGTTCTACTTGTGTGGCGTCTCGCATTGGGCAACTTGGATTTTGGAATTTGCAAGTGGCGTGCCTAGCCGCTGAGGCGCTCTGCCGTGATAATAGCGGACCACGGCTCCGAACCCCTGGGGCCATGTGGAAGTTGCAGTTCCACTATTGCGGGACTTTTAATGCATGACGGCGTTGTTTTGTTCTTCCATGCAACCCACCAAGGGGAATGATATACATGCACGCAGTTTAACAGCACCCACTGTGGAAATAACGAACTACCTTACCCAGAAGGCAACTTACCAATGAAACTACAAAGACGGGATATTAAAGGTCAAGTTCAATCAGCTGTAAACGACGCGCATGGCCAGTGAGCAAGGGCGTGTTGCCCGAAACCGGTATGGCAATCTGTGTTGGGGGAATGAACACGTTGACTCCTGCTCCCTCAATAAATGAAAGGAGAAAGTTCTACTTGTGTGGCGTCTCGCTTTGGGCAACTTGGATTTTGGAATTTGCAAGCGGCGTGCCTAGCCGCTGAGACGCTCTGCCGCAATAATAGCGGACCATGGCTCCGGACCCCTGGGGCCATGTGGAAGTGGTAGTTCCACTATTGCGGGACTTTTAATGCATGACGGCGTTGTTTTGTTCCTCCATGCAACCCACCAAGGGGAATGATATACATGCACGCAGTTTAACAGCACCCACTGTGGAAATAACGAACTACCTTACCCAGAAGGCAACTTACCAATGAAACTACAAAGACAGGATATTAAAGGTCATGTTCAATAAGCTGTAAACGACGCGCATGGCCAGTGAGCAAGGGCGTGTTGCCCGAAACCGGTATGGCAATCTGTGTTGGGGGAATGAACACGTTGACTCCTGCTCCCTCAATAAATGAAACGAGAAACTTCTACTTGTGTGGCGTCTCGCATTGGGCAACTTTGATTTTGGAATTTGCAAGCGGCGTGCCTAGCCGCTGAGACGCTTTGCCGCGATAATAGCGGACCACGGCTCCGAACCCCTGGGGCCATGTGGAAGTGGCAGTTCCACTATTGCGGGACTTTTAATGCATGACGGCGTTGTTTTGTTCCTCCATGCAACCCACCAAGGGGAATGATATACATGCACGCAGTTTAACAGCACCCACTGTGGAAATAACGAACTACCTTACCCAGAAGGTAACTTACCAATGAAACTACAAAGACGGGATATCAAAGGTCAAGTTCAATCAGCTGTAAACGACGCGCATGGCCAGTGAGCAAGGGCGTGTTGCCCGAAACCGGTATGGCAATCTGTGTTGGGGGAATCAACACGTTGACTCCTGCTCCCTCAATAAATGAAAGGAGAAACTTCTACTTCTGTGGCGTCTCGCATTGGGCAACTTGGATTTTGGATTTTCAAGCGGCGTGCCTAGCCTCTGAGACGCTCTGCCGCGATAATAGCGGACCACGGCTCCGGACCCCTGGGGCCATGTGGAAGTGGCAGTTCCACTATTGCGGGACTTTTAATGCATGACGGCGTTGTTTTGTTCCTCCATGCAACCCACCAAGGGGAATGATATACATGCACGCAGTTTAACAGCACCCACTGTGGAAATAACGAACTACCTTACCCAGAGGGCAACTTACCAATGAAACTACAAAGACGGGATATTAAAGGTCAAGTTCATTCAGCTGTAAACGACGCGCATGGCCAGTGAGCAAGGGCGTGTTGCCCGAAACCAGTATGGCAATCTGTGTTGGGGGAATGAACACGTTGACTCCTGCTCCCTCAATAAATGAAAGGAGAAAGTTCTACTTGTGTGGCGTCTCGCATTGGGCAACTTGGATTTTGGAATTTGCAAGTGGCGTGCCTAGCCGCTGAGGCGCTCTGCAGCGATAATAGCGGACCACGGCTCCGAACCCCTGGCGCCATGTGGAAGTGGCAGTTCCACTATTGCGGGACTTTTAATGCATGACGGCATTGTTTTGTTCTTCCATGCAACCCACCAAGGGGAATGATATACATGCACGCAGTTTAACAGCACCCACTGTGGAAATAACGAACTACCTTACCCAGAAGGCAACTTACCAATGAAACTACAAAGATGGGATATTAAAGGTCAAGTTCAATCAGCTGTAAACGACGCGCATGGCCAGTGAGCAAGGGCGTGTTGCCCGAAACCGGTATGGCAATCTGTGTTGGGGGAATGAACACGTTGACTCCTGCTCCCTCAATAAATGAAAGGAGAAACTTCTACTTGTGTGGCGTCTCGCATTGGGCAACTTGGATTTTGGAATTTGCAAGCGGCGTGCCTAGCCGCTGAGACGCTTTGCTGCGATAATAGCGGACCACGGCTCCGAACCCCTGGGGCCATGTGGAAGTGGCAGTTCCACTATTGCGGGACTTTTAATGCATGACGGCGTTGTTTTGTTCCTCCATGCAAGCCACCAAGGGGAATGATATACATGCACGCAGTTTAACAGCACCCACTGTGGAAATAACGAACTACCTTACCCAGAAGGCAACTTACCAATGAAACTACAAAGACGGGATATCAAAGGTCAAGTTCAATCAGCTGTAAACGACGCGCATGGCCAGTGAGCAAGGGCGTGTTGCCCGAAACCGGTATGGCAATCTGTGTTGGGGGAATCAACACGTTGACTCCTGCTCCCTCAATAAATGAAAGGAGAAACTTCTACTTCTGTGGCGTCTCGCATTGGGCAACTTGGATTTTGGATTTTCAAGCGGCGTGCCTAGCCTCTGAGACGCTCTGCAGCGATAATAGCGGACCACGGCTCCGGACCCCTGGGGCCATGTGGAAGTGGCAGTTCCACTATTGCGGGACTTTTAATGCATGACGGCGTTGTTTTGTTCCTTCATGCAACCCACCAAGGGGAATGATATACATGCACGCAGTTTAACAGCACCCACTGTGGAAATAACAAACTACCTTACCCAGAGGGCAACTTACCAATGAAACTATAAAGACGGGATATTAAAGGTCAAGTTCATTCAGCTGTAAACGACGCGCATGGCCAGTGAGCAAGGGCGTGTTGCCCGAAACCGGTATGGCAATCTGTGTTGGGGGAATAAACACGTTGACTCCTGCTCCCTCAATAAATGAAAGGAGAAACTTCTACTTGTGTGGCGTCTCGCATTGGGCAACTTGGATTTTGGAATTTGCAAGCGGCATGCCTAGCCGCTGAGACGCTTTGCTGCGATAATAGCGGACCACGGCTCCGAACCCCTGGGGCCATGTGGAAGTGGCAGTTCCACTATTGCGGGACTTTTAATGCATGACGGCGTTGTTTTGTTCCTCCATGCAAGCCACCAAGGGGAATGATATACATGCACACAGTTTAACAGCACCCACTGTGGAAATAACGAACTACCTTACCCAGAAGGCAACTTACCAATGAAACTACAAAGACGGGATATCAAAGGTCAAGTTCAATCAGCTGTAAACGACGCGCATGGCCAGTGAGCAAGGGCGTGTTGCCCGAAACCGGTATGGCAATCTGTGTTGTGGGAATGAACACCTTGACTCCTGCTCCCTCAATAAATGAAAGGAGAAACTTCTACTTGTGTGGCGTCTCGCATTGGGCAACTTGGATTTTGGATTTTCAAGCGGCGTGCCTAGCCTCTGAGACGCTCTGCCGCGATAATAGCGGACCACGGCTCCGGACCCCTGGGGCCATGTGGAAGTGGCAGTTCCACTATTGCGGGACTTTTAATGCATGACGGCGTTGTGTTGTTCCTCCATGCAACCCACCAAGGGGAATGATATACATGCACGCAGTTTAACAGCACCCACTGTGGAAATAACGAACTACCTTACCCAGAGGGCAACTTACCAATGAAACCACAAAGACGGGATATTAAAGGTCAAGTTCATTCAGCTGTAAACGACGCGCATGGCCAGTGAGCAAGGGCGTGTTGCCCGAAACCAGTATGGCAATCTGTGTTGGGGGAATGAACTCGTTGACTCCTGCTCCCTCAATAAATGAAAGGAGAAAGTTCTACTTGTGTGGCGTCTCGCATTGGGCAACTTGGATTTTGGAATTTGCAAGTGGCGTGCCTAGCCGCTGAGGCGCTCTGCCGTGATAATAGCGGACCACGGCTCCGAACCCCTGGGGCCATGTGGAAGTTGCAGTTCCACTATTGCGGGACTTTTAATGCATGACGGCGTTGTTTTGTTCTTCCATGCAACCCACCAAGGGGAATGATATACATGCACGCAGTTTAACAGCACCCACTGTGGAAATAACGAACTACCTTACCCAGAAGGCAACTTACCAATGAAACTACAAAGACGGGATATTAAAGGTCAAGTTCAATCAGCTGTAAACGACGCGCATGGCCAGTGAGCAAGGGCGTGTTGCCCGAAACCGGTATGGCAATCTGTGTTGGGGGAATGAACACGTTGACTCCTGCTCCCTCAATAAATGAAAGGAGAAAGTTCTACTTGTGTGGCGTCTCGCTTTGGGCAACTTGGATTTTGGAATTTGCAAGCGGCGTGCCTAGCCGCTGAGACGCTCTGCCGCAATAATAGCGGACCATGGCTCCGGACCCCTGGGGCCATGTGGAAGTGGTAGTTCCACTATTGCGGGACTTTTAATGCATGACGGCGTTGTTTTGTTCCTCCATGCAACCCACCAAGGGGAATGATATACATGCACGCAGTTTAACAGCACCCACTGTGGAAATAACGAACTACCTTACCCAGAAGGCAACTTACCAATGAAACTACAAAGACAGGATATTAAAGGTCATGTTCAATAAGCTGTAAACGACGCGCATGGCCAGTGAGCAAGGGCGTGTTGCCCGAAACCGGTATGGCAATCTGTGTTGGGGGAATGAACACGTTGACTCCTGCTCCCTCAATAAATGAAACGAGAAACTTCTACTTGTGTGGCGTCTCGCATTGGGCAACTTTGATTTTGGAATTTGCAAGCGGCGTGCCTAGCCGCTGAGACGCTTTGCCGCGATAATAGCGGACCACGGCTCCGAACCCCTGGGGCCATGTGGAAGTGGCAGTTCCACTATTGCGGGACTTTTAATGCATGACGGCGTTGTTTTGTTCCTCCATGCAACCCACCAAGGGGAATGATATACATGCACGCAGTTTAACAGCACCCACTGTGGAAATAACGAACTACCTTACCCAGAAGGTAACTTACCAATGAAACTACAAAGACGGGATATCAAAGGTCAAGTTCAATCAGCTGTAAACGACGCGCATGGCCAGTGAGCAAGGGCGTGTTGCCCGAAACCGGTATGGCAATCTGTGTTGGGGGAATCAACACGTTGACTCCTGCTCCCTCAATAAATGAAAGGAGAAACTTCTACTTCTGTGGCGTCTCGCATTGGGCAACTTGGATTTTGGATTTTCAAGCGGCGTGCCTAGCCTCTGAGACGCTCTGCCGCGATAATAGCGGACCACGGCTCCGGACCCCTGGGGCCATGTGGAAGTGGCAGTTCCACTATTGCGGGACTTTTAATGCATGACGGCGTTGTTTTGTTCCTCCATGCAACCCACCAAGGGGAATGATATACATGCACGCAGTTTAACAGCACCCACTGTGGAAATAACGAACTACCTTACCCAGAGGGCAACTTACCAATGAAACTACAAAGACGGGATATTAAAGGTCAAGTTCATTCAGCTGTAAACGACGCGCATGGCCAGTGAGCAAGGGCGTGTTGCCCGAAACCAGTATGGCAATCTGTGTTGGGGGAATGAACACGTTGACTCCTGCTCCCTCAATAAATGAAAGGAGAAAGTTCTACTTGTGTGGCGTCTCGCATTGGGCAACTTGGATTTTGGAATTTGCAAGTGGCGTGCCTAGCCGCTGAGGCGCTCTGCAGCGATAATAGCGGACCACGGCTCCGAACCCCTGGCGCCATGTGGAAGTGGCAGTTCCACTATTGCGGGACTTTTAATGCATGACGGCATTGTTTTGTTCTTCCATGCAACCCACCAAGGGGAATGATATACATGCACGCAGTTTAACAGCACCCACTGTGGAAATAACGAACTACCTTACCCAGAAGGCAACTTACCAATGAAACTACAAAGATGGGATATTAAAGGTCAAGTTCAATCAGCTGTAAACGACGCGCATGGCCAGTGAGCAAGGGCGTGTTGCCCGAAACCGGTATGGCAATCTGTGTTGGGGGAATGAACACGTTGACTCCTGCTCCCTCAATAAATGAAAGGAGAAACTTCTACTTGTGTGGCGTCTCGCATTGGGCAACTTGGATTTTGGAATTTGCAAGCGGCGTGCCTAGCCGCTGAGACGCTTTGCTGCGATAATAGCGGACCACGGCTCCGAACCCCTGGGGCCATGTGGAAGTGGCAGTTCCACTATTGCGGGACTTTTAATGCATGACGGCGTTGTTTTGTTCCTCCATGCAAGCCACCAAGGGGAATGATATACATGCACGCAGTTTAACAGCACCCACTGTGGAAATAACGAACTACCTTACCCAGAAGGCAACTTACCAATGAAACTACAAAGACGGGATATCAAAGGTCAAGTTCAATCAGCTGTAAACGACGCGCATGGCCAGTGAGCAAGGGCGTGTTGCCCGAAACCGGTATGGCAATCTGTGTTGGGGGAATCAACACGTTGACTCCTGCTCCCTCAATAAATGAAAGGAGAAACTTCTACTTCTGTGGCGTCTCGCATTGGGCAACTTGGATTTTGGATTTTCAAGCGGCGTGCCTAGCCTCTGAGACGCTCTGCCGCGATAATAGCGGACCACGGCTCCGGACCCCTGGGGCCATGTGGAAGTGGCAGTTCCACTATTGCGGGACTTTTAATGCATGACGGCGTTGTTTTGTTCCTTCATGCAACCCACCAAGGGGAATGATATACATGCACGCAGTTTAACAGCACCCACTGTGGAAATAACAAACTACCTTACCCAGAGGGCAACTTACCAATGAAACTATAAAGACGGGATATTAAAGGTCAAGTTCATTCAGCTGTAAACGACGCGCATGGCCAGTGAGCAAGGGCGTGTTGCCCGAAACCGGTATGGCAATCTGTGTTGGGGGAATAAACACGTTGACTCCTGCTCCCTCAATAAATGAAAGGAGAAACTTCTACTTGTGTGGCGTCTCGCATTGGGCAACTTGGATTTTGGAATTTGCAAGCGGCATGCCTAGCCGCTGAGACGCTTTGCTGCGATAATAGCGGACCACGGCTCCGAACCCCTGGGGCCATGTGGAAGTGGCAGTTCCACTATTGCGGGACTTTTAATGCATGACGGCGTTGTTTTGTTCCTCCATGCAAGCCACCAAGGGGAATGATATACATGCACACAGTTTAACAGCACCCACTGTGGAAATAACGAACTACCTTACCCAGAAGGCAACTTACCAATGAAACTACAAAGACGGGATATCAAAGGTCAAGTTCAATCAGCTGTAAACGACGCGCATGGCCAGTGAGCAAGGGCGTGTTGCCCGAAACCGGTATGGCAATCTGTGTTGTGGGAATGAACACGTTGACTCCTGCTCCCTCAATAAATGAAAGGAGAAACTTCTACTTGTGTGGCGTCTCGCATTGGGCAACTTGGATTTTGGATTTTCAAGCGGCGTGCCTAGCCTCTGAGACGCTCTGCCGCGATAATAGCGGACCACGGCTCCGGACCCCTGGGGCCATGTGGAAGTGGCAGTTCCACTATTGCGGGACTTGTAATGCATGACGGCGTTGTTTTGTTCCTTCATGCAACCCACCAAGGGGAATGATATACATGCACGCAGTTTAACAGCACCCACTGTGGAAATAACGAACTACCTTACCCAGAGGGCAACTTACCAATGAAACTATAAAGACGGGATATTAAAGGTCAAGTTCATTCAGCTGTAAACGACGCGCATGGCCAGTGAGCAAGGGCGTGTTGCCCGAAACCGGTATGGCAATCTGTGTTGGGGGAATGAACACGTTGACTCCTGCTCCCTCAATAAATGAAAGGAGAAACTTCTACTTGTGTGGCGTCTCGCATTGGGCAACTTGGATTTTGGAATTTGCAAGTGGCGTGCCTAGCCGCTGAGGCGCTCTGCCGCGATAATAGCGGACCACGGCTCCGAACCCCTGGGGCCATGTGGAAGTGGCAGTTCCACTATTGCGGGACTTTTAATGCATGACGGCGTTGTTTTAATCTTCCATGCAACCCACCAAGGGGAATGATATACATGCACGCAGTTTAACAGCACCCACTGTGGAAATAACGAACTACCTTACCCAGAGGGCAACTTACCAATGAAACTATGAAGACGGGATATTAAAGGTCAAGTTCATTCAGCTGTAAACGACGCGCATGGCCAGTGAGCAAGGGCGTGTTGCACGAAACCGGTATGGCAATCTGTGTTGGGGAAATGAACACGTTGACTCCTGCTCCCTCAATAAATGAAAGGAGAAACTTCTACTTGTGTGGCGTCTCGCATTGGGCAACTTGGATTTTGGAATTTGCAAGTGGCGTGCCTAGCCGCTGAGGCGCTCTGCCTCGTTAATAGCGGACCACGGCTCCGGACCCCTGGGGCCATGTGGAAGTGGCAGTTCCACTATTGCGGGACTTTTAATGCATGACGGTGTTGTTTTGTTCTTCCATGCAACCCACCAAGGGGAATGATATACATGCACGCAGTTTAACAGCACCCACTGTGGAAATAATGAACTACCTTACCCAGAAGGAAACTTACCAATGAAACTACAAAGACGGGATATTAAACGTCAAGTTCAATCAGCTGTAAACGATGCGCATGGCCAGTGAGCAAGGGCGTGTTGCCCGAAACCGGTATGGCAATCTGTGTTGGGGGAATGAACACGTTGACTCCTGCTCCCTCAATAAATGAAAGGAGAAACTTCTACTTGTGTGGCATCTCGCATTGGGCAACTTGGATTTTGGAATTTGCAAGCGGCGTGCCTAGCCGCTGAGACGCTTTGCTGCGATAATAGAGGACCACGGCTCCGAACCCCTGGGGCCATGTGGAAGTGGCAGTTCCACTATTGCGGGACTTTTAATGCATGACGGCGTTGTTTTGTTCCTCCATGCAAGCCACCAAGGGGAATGATATACATGCACGCAGTTTAACAGCACCCACTGTGGAAATAACGAACTACCTTACCCAGAAGGCAACTTTCCTAAGAAACTACAAAGACGGGATATCAAAGGTCAAGTTCAATCAGCTGTAAACGACGCGCATGGCCAGTGAGCAAGGGCGTGTTGCCCGAAACCGGTATGGCAATCTGTGTTGTGGGAATGAACACGTTGACTCCTGCTCCCTCAATAAATGAAAGGAGAATCTTCTACTTGTGTGGCGTCTCGCATTGGGCAACTTGGATTTTGGATTTTCAAGCGGCGTGCCTAGCCTCTGAGACGCTCTGCCGCGATAATAGCGGACCACGGCTCCGGACCTCTTGGGCCATGTGGAAGTGGCAGTTCCACTATTGCAGGAGTTTTAATGCATGACGGCGTTGTTTTGTTCCTCCATGCAACCCACCAAGGGGAATGATATACATGCACGCAGTTTAACAGCACCCACTGTGGAAATAACGAACTACCTTACCCAGAAGGGAACTTACCAATGAAACTACAAAGACGGGATATTAAAGGTCAAGTTCAATCAGCTGTAAACGACGCGCATGGCCAGTGAGCAAGGGCGTGTTGCCCGAAACGGGTATGGCAATCTGTGTTGGGGGAATGAACACGTTGACTCCTGCTCCCTCAATAAATGAAAGGAGAAACTTCTACTTGTGTGGTGTCTCGCATTGGGCAACTTGGATTTTGGAATTTGCAAGCGGCGTGCCTAGCCGCTGACACGCTCTGCCGCGATAATAGAGGACCACGGCTCCGGACCCCTGGGGCCATGTGGAAGTGGCACTTCCACTATTGCGGGACTTTTAATGCATGACGGCGTTGTTTTGTTCCTCCATGCAACCCACCAAGGGGAATGATATACATGCACGCAGTTTAACAGCACCGACTGTGGAAACAACGAACTACCTTACCCAGAAGGCAACTTACCAATGAAACTACAAAGCTGGGATATTAAAGGTCAAGTTCAATCAGCTGTAAACAACGCGCATTGCCAGTGAGCAAGGGCGTGTTGCCCGAAACCGGTATGGCAATCTGTGTTGTGGGAATGAACACGTTGACTCCTGCTCCCTCAATAAATGAAAGGAGAAACTTCTACTTGTGTGGCGTCTCGCTTTGGGCAACTTGGATTTTGGAATTTGCAAGCGGCGTGCCTAGCCGCTGAGACGCTCTGCCGCGATAATAGCGGACCATGGCTCCGGACCCCTGGGGCCATGTGGAAGTGGTAGTTCCACTATTGCGGGACTTTTAATGCATGACGGCGTTGTTTTGTTCCTCCATGCAACCCACCAAGGGGAATGATATACATGCACGCAGTTTAACAGCACCGACTGTGGAAATAACGGACTACCTTACCTAGAAGGCAACTTACCAATGAAACTACAAAGACGGGATATTAAAGGTCAAGTTCAATCAGCTGTAAACGACGCGCATGGCCAGTGAGCAAGGGCGTGTTGCCCGAAACCGGTATGGCAATCTGTGTTGGGGGAATGAACACGTTGACTCCTGCTCCCTCAATAAATGAAAGGAGAAACTTCTACTTGTGTGGCATCTCGCATTGGGCAACTTGGATTTTGGAATTTGCAAGCGGCGTGCCTAGCCGCTGAGACGCTTTGCTGCAATAATAGCGGACCACGGCTCCGAACCCCTGGGGCCATGTGGAAGTGGCAGTTCCACTATTGCGGGACTTTTAATGCATGACGGCGTTGTTTTGTTCCTCCATGCAAGCCACCAAGGGGAATGATATACATGCACGCAGTTTAACAGCACCCACTGTGGAAATAACGAACTACCTTACCCAGAAGGCAATTTTCCAATGAAACTACAAAGACGGGATATTAAAGGTCAAGTTCAATGAGCTGTAAACGACGCGCATGGCCAGTGAGCAAGGGCGTGTTGCCCGAAACCGGTATGGCAATCTGTGTTGGGGGAATGAACACGTTGACTCCTGCTCCCTCAATAAATGAAAGGAGAAACTTCTACTTGTGTGGCGTCTCGCATTGGGCAACTTGGATTTTGGATTTTCAAGCGGCGTGCCTAGCCTCTGAGACGCTCTGCCGCGATAATAGCGGACCACGGCTCCGGACCTCTTGGGCCATGTGGAAGTGGCAGTTCCACTATTGCAGGAGTTTTAATGCATGACGGCGTTGTTTTGTTCCTTCATGCAACCCACCAAGGGGAATGATATACATGCACGCAGTTTAACAGCACCCACTGTGGAAATAACGAACTACCTTACCCAGAAGGGAACTTACCAATGAAACTACAAAGATGGGATATTAAAGGTCAAGTTCAATCAGCTGTAAACGACGCGCATGGCCAGTGAGCAAGGGCGTGTTGCCTGAAACCGGTATGGCAATCTGTGTTGGCGGAATGAACACGTTGACTCCTGCTCCCTCAATAAATGAAAGGAAAAACTTCTCCTTGTGTGGCGTCTCGCATTGGGCAACTTGGATTTTGGAATTTGCAAGCGGCGTGCCTAGCCGCTGACACGCTCTGCCGCGATAATAGCGGACCACGGCTCCGGACCCCTGGGGCCATGTGGAAGTGGCACTTCCACTATTGCGGGACTTTTAATGCATGACAGTGTTGTTTTGTTCCTCCATGCAACCCACCAAGGGGAATGATATACATGCACGCAGTTTAACAGCACCCACTGTGGAAATAACGAACTACCTTACCCAGAAGGCAACTTACCAATGAAACTACAAAGACGGGATATTAAAGGTCAAGTTCAATCAGCTGTAAACGACGCGCATGGCCAGTGAGCAAGGGCGTGTTGCCCGAAACCGGTATGGCAATCTGTGTTGGGGGAATGAACACGTTGACTCCTGCTCCCTCAATAAATGAAAGGAGAAACTTCTACTTGTGTGGTGTCTCGCATTGGGCAACTTGGATTTTGGAATTTGCAAGCGGCGTGCCTAGCCGCTGACACGCTCTGCCGCGATAATAGCGGACCACGGCTCCGGACCCCTGGGGCCATGTGGAAGTGGCACTTCCACTATTGCGGGACTTTTAATGCATGACGGCGTTGTTTTGTTCCTCCATGCAACCCACCAAGGGGAATGATATACATGCACTCAGTTTAACAGCACCCACTGTGGAAACAACGAACTACCTTACCCAGAAGGCAACTTACCAATGAAACTACAAAGACGGGATATTAAAGGTCAAGTTCAATTAGCTGTAAACAACGCGCATTGCCAGTGAGCAAGGGCGTGTTGCCGGAAACCGGTATGGCAAACTGTGTTGGGGGAATGAACACGTTGATTCCTGCTCCCTCAATAAATGAAAGGAGAAACTTCTACTTGTGTGGCGTCTCGCATTGGGCAACTTGGATTTTGGAATTTGCAAGCGGCGTGCCTAGCCACTGAGACGCTCTGCAGCGATAATAGCGGACCACGGCTCCGGGCCCCTGGGGCCATGTGGAAGGGGCAGTTCCACGATTGTGGACTTTTAATGCATGACGGCGTTGTTTTGTTCCTCCATGCAACCCACCAAGGGGAATGATATACATGCACGCAGTTTAACAGCACCCACTGTGGAAATAACGAACTACCTTACCCAGAAGGCAACTTACCAATGAAACTACAAAGACGGGATATTAAAAGTCAAGTTCAATCAGCTGTAAACGACGCGCATGGCCAGTGAGCAAGGGCGTGTTGCCCGAAACCGGTATGGCAATCTGTGTTGGGGGAATGAACACGTTGACTCCTGCTCCCTCAATAAATGAAAGGAGAAACTTCTACTTGTGTGGCGTCTCGCATTGGGCAACTTGGATTTTGGAATTTGCAAGCAGCGTGCCTAGCCTCTGAGACGCTCTGCCGCGATAATAGCGGACCATGGCTCCGGACCTCTGGGGCCATGTGGAAGTGGCAGTTCCACTATTGCGGGAGTTTTAATGCATGACGGCGTTGTTTTGTTCCTCCATGCAACCCACCAAGGGGAATGATATACATGCACGCAGTTTAACAGCACCCACTGTGGAAATAACAAACTACCCTACCCAGAAGGGAACTTACCAATGAAACTACAAAGATGGGATATTAAAGGTCAAGTTCAATCAGCTGTAAACGACGCGCATGGCCAGTGAGCAAGGGCGTGTTGCCCGAAACCGGTATGGCAATCTGTGTTGGGGGAATGAACACGTTGACTCCTGCTCCCTCAATAAATGAAAGGAGAAACTTCTACTTGTGTGGCGTCTCGCATTGGGCAACTTGGATTTTGGAATTTGCAAGCGGCGTGCCTAGCCGCTGAGACACTCTGCCGCTATAATAGCGGACCATGGCTCCGGACCTCTGGGGCCATGTGGAAGTGGCAGTTCCACTATTGCAGGAGTTTTAATGCATGACGGCGTTGTTTTGTTCCTCCATGCAACCCACCAAGGGGAATGATATATATGCACGCAGTTTAACAGCACCCACTGTGGAAATAACGAACTACCTTACCCAGAGGGCAACTTACCAATGAAACTACAAAGACGGGATATTAAAGGTCAAGTTCATTAAGCTGTAAACGACGCACATGGCCAGTGAGCAAGGGCGTGTTGCCCGAAACCGGTATGGCAATCTGTGTTGGGGGAATGAACACGTTGACTCCTGCTCCCTCAATAAATGAAAGGAGAAACTTCTACTTGTGTGGCGTCTCGCATTGGGCAACTTGGATTTTGGATTTTCAAGCGGCGTGCCTAGCCTCTGAGACGCTCTGCCGCGATAATAGCGGACCACGGCTCCGGACCCCTGGGGCCATGTGGAAGTGGCACTTCCACTATTGCGGGACTTTTAATGCATGACGGCGTTGTTTTGTTCCTCCATGCAACCCACCAAGGGGAATGATATACATGCACGCAGTTTAACACCACCCACTGTGGAAATAACGAACTACCTTACCCAGAGGGCAACTTACCAATGAAACTACAAAGACGGGATATTAAAGGTCAAGTTCATTCAGCTGTAAACGACGCGCATGGCCAGTGAGCAAGGGCGTGTTGCCCGAAACCGGTATGGCAATCTGTGTTGGGGGAATGAACACGTTGACTCCTGCTCCCTCAATAAATGAAAGGAGAAACTTCTACTTGTGTGGCGTCTCGCATTGGGCAACTTGGATTTTGGATTTTCAAGCGGCGTGCCTAGCCTCTGAGACGCTCTGCCGCGATAATAGCGGACCACGGCTCCGGACCCCTGGGGCCATGTGGAAGTGGCAGTTCCACTATTGCGGGACTTTTAACGCATGACGGCGTTGTCTTGTTCCTCCATGCAACCCACCAAGGGGAATGATATACATGCACGCAGTTTAACAGCACCCACTGTGGAAATAACGAACTACCTTACCCAGAGGGCAACTTACCAATGAAACTACAAAGACGGGATATTAAAGGTCAAGTTCATTCAGCTGTAAACGACGCGCATGGCCAGTGAGCAAGGGCGTGTTGCCCGAAACCGGTATGGCAATCTGTGTTGGGGGAATGAACACGTTGACTCCTGCTCCCTCAATAAATGAAAGGAGAAACTTCTACTTGTGTGGCGTCTCGCATTGGGCAACTTGGATTTTGGAATTTGCAAGTGGCGTGCCTAGCCGCTGAGGCGCTCTGCCGCGATAATAGCGGACCACGGCTCCGAACCCCTGGGGCCATGTGGAAGTGGCAGTTCCACTATTGCGGGACTTTTAATGCATGACGGCGTTGTTTTAATCTTCCATGCAACCCACCAAGGGGAATGATATACATGCACGCAGTTTAACAGCACCCACTGTGGAAATAACGAACTACCTTACCCAGAGGGCAACTTACCAATGAAACTATAAAGACGGGATATTAAAGGTCAAGTTCATTCAGCTGTAAACGACGCGCATGGCCAGTGAGCAAGGGCGTGTTGCACGAAACCGGTATGGCAATCTGTGTTGGGGGAATGAACACGTTGACTCCTGCTCCCTCAATAAATGAAAGGAGAAACTTCTACTTGTGTGGCGTCTCGCATTGGGCAACTTGGATTTTGGAATTTGCAAGTGGCGTGCCTAGCCGCTGAGGCGCTCTGCCTCGATAATAGCGGACCACGGCTCCGGACCCCTGGGGCCATGTGGAAGTGGCAGTTCCACTATTGCGGGACTTTTAATGCATGACGGTGTTGTTTTGTTCTTCCATGCAACCCACCAAGGGGAATGATATACATGCACGCAGTTTAACAGCACCCACTGTGGAAATAATGAACTACCTTACCCAGAAGGCAACTTACCAATGAAACTACAAAGACGGGATGTTAAAGGTCAAGTTCAATCAGCTGTAAACGACGCGCATGGCCAGTGAGCAAGGGCGTGTTGCCCGAAACCGGTATGGCAAACTGTGTTGTGGGAATGAACACGTTGACTCCTGCTCCCTCAATAAATGAAAGGAGAAACTTCTACTTGTGTGGCATCTCGCTTTGGGCAACTTGGATTTTGGAATTTGCAAGCGGCGTGCCTAGCCGCTGAGACGCTCTGCCGCGATAATAGCGGACCATGGCTCCGGACCCCTGGGGCCATGTGGAAGTGGTAGTTCCACTATTGCGGGACTTTTAATGCATGACGGCGTTGTTTTGTTCCTCCATGCAACCCACCCAGGGGAATGATATACATGCACGCAGTTTAACAGCACCGACTGTGGAAATAACGGACTACCTTACCTAGAAGGCAACTTACCAATGAAACTACAAAGACGGGATATTAAAGGTCAAGTTCAATCAGCTGTAAACGACGCGCATGGCCAGTGAGCAAGGGCGTGTTGCCCGAAACCGGTATGGCAATCTGTGTTGGGGGAATGAACACGTTGACTCCTGCTCCCTCAATAAATGAAAGGAGAAACTTCTACTTGTGTGGCATCTCGCATTGGGCAACTTGGATTTTGGAATTTGCAAGCGGCGTGCCTAGCCGCTGAGACGCTTTGCTGCGATAATAGCGGACCACGGCTCCGAACCCCTGGGGCCATGTGGAAGTGGCAGTTCCACTATTGCGGGACTTTTAATGCATGACGGCGTTGTTTTGTTCCTCCATGCAAGCCACCAAGGGGAATGATATACATGCACGCAGTTTAACAGCACCCACTGTGGAAATAACGAACTACCTTACCCAGAAGGCAACTTTCCAATGAAACTACAAAGACGGAATATCAAAGGTCAAGTTCAATCAGCTGTAAACGACGCGCATGGCCAGTGAGCAAGGGCGTGTTGCCCGAAACCGGTATGGCAATCTGTGTTGGGGGAATGAACACGTTGACTCCTGCTCCCTGAATAAATGAAAGGAGAAACTTCTACTTGTGTGGCGTCTCGCATTGGGCAACTTGGATTTTGGATTTTCAAGCGGCGTGCCTAGCCTCTGAGACGCTCTGCCGCGATAATAGCGGACCACGGCTCCGGACCTCTTGGGCCATGTGGAAGTGGCAGTTCCACTATTGCAGGAGTTTTAATGCATGACGGCGTTGTTTTGTTCCTCCATGCAACCCACCAAGGGGAATGATATACATGCACGCAGTTTAACAGCACCCACTGTGGAAATAACAAACTACCCTACCCAGAAGGCAACTTACCAATGAAACTACAAAGCTGGGATATTAAAGGTCAAGTTCAATCAGCTGTAAACAACGCGCATTGCCAGTGAGCAAGGGCGTGTTGCCCGAAACCGGTATAGCAATCTGTGTTGTGGGAATGAACACGTTGACTCCTGCTCCCTCAATAAATGAAAGGAGAAACTTCTACTTGTGTGGCGTCTCGCTTTGGGCAACTTGGATTTTGGAATTTGCAAGCGGCGTGCCTAGCCGCTGAGACGCTCTGCCGCGATAATAGCGGACCATGGCTCCGGACCCCTGGGGCCATGTGGAAGTGGTAGTTCCATTATTGCGGGACTTTTATTGCATGACGGCGTTGTTTTGTTCCTCCATGCAACCCACCAAGGGGAATGATATACATGCACGCAGTTTAACAGCACCGACTGTGGAAATAACGGACTACCTTACCTAGAAGGCAACTTACCAATGAAACTACAAAGACGGGATATTAAAGGTCAAGTTCAATCAGCTGTAAACAACGCGCATGGCCAGTGAGCAAGGGCGTGTTGCCCGAAACCGGTATGGCAATCTGTGTTGGGGGAATGAACACGTTGACTCCTGCTCCCTCAATAAATGAAAGGAGAAACTTCTACTTGTGTGGCATCTCGCATTGGGCAACTTGGATTTTGGAATTTGCAAGTGGCGTGCCTAGCCGCTGAGACGCTTTGCTGCAATAATAGCGGACCACGGCTCCGAACCCCTGGGGCCATGTGGAAGTGGCAGTTCCACTATTGCGGGACTTTTAATGCATGACGGCGTTGTTTTGTTCCTCCATGCAAGCCACCAAGGGGAATGATATACATGCACGCAGTTTAACAGCACCCACTGTGGAAATAACGAACTACCTTACCCAGAAGGCAACTTTCCAATGAAACTACAAAGACGGGATATCAAAGGTCAAGTTCAATGAGCTGTAAACGACGCGCATGGCCAGTGAGCAAGGGCGTGTTGCCCGAAACCGGTATGGCAATCTGTGTTGGGGGAATGAACACGTTGACTCCTGCTCCCTCAATAAATGAAAGGAGAAACTTCTACTTGTGTGGCGTCTCGCATTGGGCAACTTGGATTTTGGATTTTCAAGCGGCGTGCCTAGCCTCTGAGACGCTCTGCCGCGATAATAGCGGACCACGGCTCCGGACCTCTTGGGCCATGTGGAAGTGGCAGTTCCACTATTGCAGGAGTTTTAATGCATGACGGCGTTGTTTTGTTCCTCCATGCAACCCACCAAGGGGAATGATATACATGCACGCAGTTTAACAGCACCCACTGTGGAAATAACGAACTACCTTACCCAGAAGGGAACTTACCAATGAAACTACAAAGACGGGATATTAAAGGTCAAGTTCAATCAGCTGTAAACAACGCGCATGGCCAGTGAGCAGGGGCGTGTTGCCCGAAACCGGTATGGCAAGCTGTGTTGGGGGAATCAACACGTTGACTCCTGCTCCCTCAATAAATGAAAGGAGAAACTTCTACTTCTGTGGCGTCTCGCAGTGGGCAACTTGGATTTTGGAATTTGCAAGCGGCGTGCCTAGCCGCTGAGACGCTCTGCCGCGATAATAGCGGACCACGGCTCCAGACCCCTGGGGCCATGTGGAAGTGGCAGTTCCACTATTGCGGGACTTTTAATACATGACGGCGTTGTTTTGTTCCTCCATGCAACCCACCAAGGGGAATGATATACATGCACCCAGTTTAACAGCACCCACTGTGGAAATAACGAACTACCTTACCCAGAAGGCAACTTACCAATGAAACTACAAAGACGGGATATTAAAGGTCAAGTTCAATCAGCTGTAAACGACGCGCATGGCCAGTGAGCAAGGGCGTGTTGCCCGAAACCGGTATGGCAATCTGTGTTGGGGGAATGAACACGTTGACTCCTGCTCCCTCAATAAATGAAAGGAGAAACTTCTACTTGTGTGGTGTCTCGCATTGGGCAACTTGGATTTTGGAATTTGCAAGCGGCGTGCCTAGCCGCTGACACGCTCTGCCGCGATAATAACGGACCACGGCTCCGGACCCCTGGGGCCATGTGGAAGTGGCACTTCCACTATTGCGGGACTTTTAATGCATGACGGCGTTGTTTTGTTCCTCCATGCAACCCACCAAGGGGAATGATATACATGCACGCAGTTTAACAGCACCCACTGTGGAAACAACGAACTACCTTACCCAGAAGGCAACTTACCAATGAAACTACAAAGACGGGATATTAAAGGTCAAGTTCAATCAGCTGTAAACAACGCGCATTGCCAGTGAGCAAGGGCGTGTTGCCGGAAACCGGTATGGCAAACTGTGTTGGGGGAATGAACACGTTGATTCCTGCTCCCTCAATAAATGAAAGGAGAAACTTCTACTTGTGTGGCGTCTCGCATTGGGCAACTTGGATTTTGGAATTTGCAAGCCGCGTGCCTAGCCACTGAGACGCTCTGCAGCGATAATAGCGGACCACGGCTCCGGGCCCCTGGGGCCATGTGGAAGGGGCAGTTCCACGATTGTGGACTTTTAATGCATGACGGCGTTGTTTTGTTCCTCCATGCAACCCACCAAGGGGAATGATATACATGCACGCAGTTTAACAGCACCCACTGTGGAAATAACGAACTACCTTACCCAGAAGGCAACTTACCAATGAAACTACAAAGACGGGATATTAAAGGTCAAGTTCAATCAGCTGTAAACGACGCGCATGGCCAGTGAGCAAGGGCGTGTTGCCCGAAACCGGTATGGCAATCTGTGTTGGGGGAATGAACACGTTGACTCCTGCTCCCTCAATAAATGAAAGGAGAAACTTCTACTTGTGTGGCGTCTCGCATTGGGCAACTTGGATTTTGGAATTTGCAAGCAGCGTGCCTAGCCTCTGAGACGCTCTGCCGCGATAATAGCGGACCATGGTTCCGGACCTCTGGGGCCATGTGGAAGTGGCAGTTCCACTCTTGCGGGAGTTTTAATGCATGACGGCGTTGTTTTGTTCCTCCATGCAACCCACCAAGGGGAATGATATACATGCACGCAGTTTAACAGCACCCACTGTGGAAATAACAAACTACCCTACCCAGAAGGGAACTTACCAATGAAACTACAAAGATGGGATATTAAAGGTCAAGTTCAATCAGCTGTAAACGACGCGCATGGCCAGTGAGCAAGGGCGTGTTGCCCGAAACCGGTATGGCAATCTGTGTTGGGGGAATGAACACGTTGACTCCTGCTCCCTCAATAAATGAAAGGAGAAACTTCTACTTGTGTGGCGTCTCGCATTGGGCAACTTGGATTTTGGAATTTGCAAGCGGCGTGCCTAGCCGCTGAGACACTCTGCCGCTATAATAGCGGACCATGGCTCCGGACCTCTGGGGCCATGTGGAAGTGGCAGTTCCACTATTGCGGGAGTTTTAATGCATGACGGCGTTGTTTTGTTCCTCCATGCAACCCACCAAGGGGAATGATATACATGCACGCAGTTTAACAGCACCCACTGTGGAAATAACGAACTACCTTACCCAGAGGGCAACTTACCAATGAAACTACAAAGACGGGATATTAAAGGTCAAGTTCATTAAGCTGTAAACGACGCGCATGGCCAGTGAGCAAGGGCGTGTTGCCCGAAACCGGTATGGCAATCTGTGTTGGGGGAATGAACACGTTGACTCCTGCTCCCTCAATAAATGAAAGGAGAAACTTCTACTTGTGTGGCGTCTCGCATTGGGCAACTTGGATTTTGGATTTTCAAGCGGCATGCCTAGCCTCTGAGACGCTCTGCCGCGATAATAGCGGACCACGGCCCCGGACCCCTGGGGCCATGTGGAAGTGGCAGTTCTACTATTGCGGGACTTTTAATGCATGACGGCGTTGTTTTGTTCCTCCATGCAACCCACCAAGGGGAATGATGTACATGCACGCAGTTTAACAGCACCCACTGTGGAAATAACGAACTACCTTACCCAGAGGGCAACTTACCAATGAAACTACAAAGACGGGATATTAAAGGTCAAGTTCATTCAGCTGTAAACGACGCGCATGGCCAGTGAGCAAGGGCATGTTGCCCGAAACCGGTATGGCAATCTGTGTTGGGGGAATGAACACGTTGACTCCTGCTCCCTCAATAAATGAAAGGAGAAAGTTCTACTTGTGTGGCGTCTCGCATTGGGCAACTTGGATTTTGGAATTTGCAAGTGGCGTGCCTAGCCGCTGAGGCGCTCTGCCGCGATAATAGCGGACCACGGCTCCGAACCCCTGGGGCCATGTGGAAGTGGCAGTTCCACTATTGCGGGACTTTTAATGCATGACGGCGTTGTTTTGTTCTTCCATGCAACCCACCAAGGGGAATGATATACATGCACGCAGTTTAACAGCACCCACTGTGGAAATAACGAACTACCTTACCCAGAAGGCAACTTACCAATGAAACTACAAAGACGGGATATTAAAGGTCAAGTTCAATCAGCTGTAAACGACGCGCATGGCCAGTGAGCAAGGGCGTGTTGCCCGAAACCGGTATGGCAATCTGTGTTGGGGGAATGAACACGTTGACTCCTGCTCCCTCAATAAATGAAAGGAAAAAGTTCTACTTGTGTGGCGTCTCGCATTGGGCAACTTGGATTTTGGAATTTGCA
The DNA here is from genome assembly GCF_964204655.1 of Triturus cristatus. Lineage (NCBI taxonomy): Eukaryota > Metazoa > Chordata > Amphibia > Caudata > Salamandridae > Triturus > Triturus cristatus. The sequence goes on from NC_140579.1 coordinate 197,602,474, forward strand.
AGTGGCGTCCCTAGCCGCTGAGGCGCTCTGCCGCGATAATAGCGGACCACGGCTCCGAACCCCTGGGGCCATGTGGAAGTGGCAGTTCCACTATTGCGGGACTTTTAATGCATTGACTCCTGCTCCCTCAATAAATGAAAGGAGAAACTTCTACTTGTGTGGCGTCTCGCTTTGGGCAACTTGGATTTTGGAATTTGCAAGCGGCGTGCCTAGCCGCTGAGACGCTCTGCCGCGATAATAGCGGACCATGGCTCCGGACCCCTGGGGCCATGTGGAAGTGGTAGTTCCACTATTGCGGGACTTTTAATGCATGACGGCGTTGTTTTGTTCCTCCATGCAACCCACCAAGGGGAATGATATACATGCACGCAGTTTAACAGCACCCACTGTGGAAATAACGAACTACCTTACCCAGAGGGCAACTTACCAATGAAACTACAAAGACGGGATATTAAAGGTCAAGTTCATTCAGCTGTAAACGACGCGCATGGCCAGTGAGCAAGGGCGTGTTGCCCGAAACCGGTATGGCAATCTGTGTTGGGGGAATGAACACGTTGACTCCTGCTCCCTCAATAAATGAAAGGAGAAACTTCTACTTGTGTGGCGTCTCGCATTGGGCAACTTGGATTTTGGAATTTGCAAGTGGCGTGCCTAGCCGCTGAGGCGCTCTGCCGCGATAATAGCGGACCACGGCTCCGAACCCCTGGGGCCATGTGGAAGTGGCAGTTCCACTATTGCGGGACTTTTAATGCATGACGGCGTTGTTTTGTTCCTCCATGCAACCCACCAAGGGGAATGATATACATGCACGCAGTTTAACAGCACCGACTGTGGAAATAACGGACTACCTTACCTAGAAGGCAACTTACCAATGAAACTACAAAGACGGGATATTAAAGGTCAAGTTCAATCAGCTGTAAACGACGCGCATGGCCAGTGAGCAAGGGCGTGTTGCCCGAAACCGGTATGGCAATCTGTGTTGGGGGAATGAACACGTTGACTCCTGCTCCCTCAATAAATGAAAGGAGAAACTTCTACTTGTGTGGCATCTCGCATTGGGCAACTTGGATTTTGGAATTTGCAAGCGGCGTGCCTAGCCGCTGAGACGCTTTGCTGCGATAATAGCGGACCACGGCTCCGAACCCCTGGGGCCATGTGGAAGTGGCAGTTCCACTATTGCGGGACTTTTAATGCATGACGGCGTTGTTTTGTTCCTCCATGCAAGCCACCAAGGGGAATGATATACATGCACGCAGTTTAACAGCACCCACTGTGGAAATAACGAACTACCTTACCCAGAAGGCAACTTTCCAATGAAACTACAAAGACGGAATATCAAAGGTCAAGTTCAATCAGCTGTAAACGACGCGCATGGCCAGTGAGCAAGGGCGTGTTGCCCGAAACCGGTATGGCAATCTGTGTTGGGGGAATGAACACGTTGACTCCTGCTCCCTCAATAAATGAAAGGAGAAACTTCTACTTGTGTGGCGTCTCGCATTGGGCAACTTGGATTTTGGATTTTCAAGCGGCGTGCCTAGCCTCTGAGACGCTCTGCCGCGATAATAGCGGACCACGGCTCCGGACCTCTTGGGCCATGTGGAAGTGGCAGTTCCACTATTGCAGGAGTTTTAATGCATGACGGCGTTGTTTTGTTCCTCCATGCAACCCACCAAGGGGAATGATATACATGCACGCAGTTTAACAGCACCCACTGTGGAAATAACGAACTACCTTACCCAGAAGGGAACTTACCAATGAAACTACAAAGATGGGATATTAAAGGTCAAGTTCAATCAGCTGTAAACGACGCGCATGGCCAGTGAGCAAGGGCGTGTTGCCTGAAACCGGTATGGCAATCTGTGTTGGGGGAATGAACACGTTGACTCCTGCTCCCTCAATAAATGAAAGGAAAAACTTCTCCTTGTGTGGCGTCTCGCATTGGGCAACTTGGATTTTGGAATTTGCAAGCGGCGTGCCTAGCCGCTGACACGCTCTGCCGCGATAATAGCGGACCACGGCTCCGGACCCCTGGGGCCATGTGGAAGTGGCACTTCCACTATTGCGGGACTTTTAATGCATGACAGCATTGTTTTGTTCCTCCATGCAACCCACCAAGGGGAATGATATACATGCACGCAGTTTAACAGCACCCACTGTGGAAATAACGAACTACCTTACCTAGAAGGCAACTTACCAATGAAACTACAAAGACGGGATATTAAAGGTCAAGTTCAATCAGCTGTAAACGACGCGCATGGCCAGTGAGCAAGGGCGTGTTGCCCGAAACCGGTATGGCAATCTGTGTTGGGGGAATGAACACGTTGACTCCTGCTCCCTCAATAAATGAAAGGAGAAACTTCTACTTGTGTGGTGTCTCGCATTGGGCAACTTGGATTTTGGAATTTGCAAGCGGCGTGCCTAGCCGCTGACACGCTCTGCCGCGATAATAGCGGACCACGGCTCCGGACCCCTGGGGCCATGTGGAAGTGGCACTTCCACTATTGCGGGACTTTTAATGCATGACGGCATTGTTTTGTTCCTCCATGCAACCCACCAAGGGGAATGATATACATGCACGCAGTTTAACAGCACCGACTGTGGAAACAACGAACTACCTTACCCAGAAGGCAACTTACCAATGAAACTACAAAGCTGGGATATTAAAGGTCAAGTTCAATCAGCTGTAAACAACGCGCATTGCCAGTGAGCAAGGGCGTGTTGCCCGAAACCGGTATGGCAATCTGTGTTGTGGGAATGAACACGTTGACTCCTGCTCCCTCAATAAATGAAAGGAGAAACTTCTACTTGTGTGGCGTCTCGCTTTGGGCAACTTGGATTTTGGAATTTGCAAGCGGCGTGCCTAGCCGCTGAGACGCTCTGCCGCGATAATAGCGGACCATGGCTCCGGACCCCTGGGGCCATGTGGAAGTGGTAGTTCCACTATTGCGGGACTTTTAATGCATGACGGCGTTGTTTTGTTCCTCCATGCAACCCACCAAGGGGAATGATATACATGCACGCAGTTTAACAGCACCGACTGTGGAAATAACGGACTACCTTACCTAGAAGGCACCTTACCAATGAAAGTACAAAGACGGGATATCAAAGGTCAAGTTCAATGAGCTGTAAACGACGCGCATGGCCAGTGAGCAAGGGCGTGTTGCCCGAAACCGGTATGGCAATCTGTGTTGGGGGAATGAACACGTTGACTCCTGCTCCCTCAATAAATGAAAGGAGAAACTTCTACTTGTGTGGCGTCTCGCATTGGGCAACTTGGATTTTGGATTTTCAAGCGGCGTGCCTAGCCTCTGAGACGCTCTGCCGCGATAATAGCGGACCACGGCTCCGGACCTCTTGGGCCATGTGGAAGTGGCAGTTCCACTATTGCAGGAGTTTTAATGCATGACGGCGTTGTTTTGTTCCTCCATGCAACCCACCAAGGGGAATGATATACATGCACGCAGTTTAACAGCACCCACTGTGGAAATAACGAACTACCTTACCCAGAAGGGAACTTACCAATGAAACTACAAAGATGGGATATTAAAGGTCAAGTTCAATCAGCTGTAAACGACGCGCATGGCCAGTGAGCAAGGGCGTGTTGCCTGAAACCGGTATGGCAATCTGTGTTGGGGGAACGAACACGTTGACTCCTGCTCCCTCAATAAATGAAAGGAAAAACTTCTCCTTGTGTGGCGTCTCGCATTGGGCAACTTGGATTTTGGAATTTGCAAGCGGCGTGCCTAGCCGCTGACACGCTCTGCCGCGATAATAGCGGACCACGGCTCCGGACCCCTGGGGCCATGTGGAAGTGGCACTTCCACTATTGCGGGACTTTTAATGCATGACAGTGTTGTTTTGTTCCTCCATGCAACCCACCAAGGGGAATGATATACATGCACGCAGTTTAACAGCACCCACTGTGGAAACAACGAACTACCTTACCCAGAAGGCAACTTACCAATGAAACTACAAAGATGGGATATTAAAGGTCAAGTTCAATCAGCTGTAAACAACGCGCATTGCCAGTGAGCAAGGGCGTGTTGCCCGAAACCGGTATGGCAATCTGTGTTGTGGGAATGAACACGTTGACTCCTGCTCCCTCAATAAATGAAAGGAGAAACTTCTACTTGTGTGGCGTCTCGCTTTGGGCAACTTGGATTTTGGAATTTGCAAGCGGCGTGCCTAGCCGCTGAGACGCTCTGCCGCGATAATAGCGGACCATGGCTCCGGACCCCTGGGACCATGTGGAAGTGGTAGTTCCACTATTGCGGGACTTTTAATGCATGACGGCGTTGTTTTGTTCCTCCATGCAACCCACCAAGGGGAATGATATACATGCACGCAGTTTAACAGCACCGACTGTGGAAATAACGGACTACCTTACCTAGAAGGCACCTTACCAATGAAACTACAAAGACGGGATATTAAAGGTCAAGTTCAATCAGCTGTAAACGACGCGCATGGCCAGTGAGCAAGGGCGTGTTGCCCGAAACCGGTATGGCAATCTGTGTTGGGGGAATGAACACGTTGACTCCTGCTCCCTCAATAAATGAAAGGAGAAACTTCTACTTGTGTGGCATCTCGCATTGGGCAACTTGGATTTTGGAATTTGCAAGCGGCGTGCCTAGCCGCTGAGACGCTTTGCTGCAATAATAGCGGACCACTGCTCCGAACCCCTGGGGCCATGTGGAAGTGGCAGTTCCACTATTGCGGGACTTTTAATGCATGACGGCGTTGTTTTGTTCCTCCATGCAAGCCACCAAGGGGAATGATATACATGCACGCAGTTTAACAGCACCCACTGTGGAAATAACGAACTACCTTACCCAGAAGGCAACTTTCCAATGAAACTACAAAGACGGGATATCAAAGGTCAAGTTCAATGAGCTGTAAACGACGCGCATGGCCAGTGAGCAAGGGCGTGTTGCCCGAAACCGGTATGGCAATCTGTGTTGGGGGAATGAACACGTTGACTCCTGCTCCCTCAATAAATGAAAGGAGAAACTTCTACTTGTGTGGCGTCTCGCATTGGGCAACTTGGATTTCGGATTTTCAAGCGGCGTGCCTAGCCTCTGAGACGCTCTGCCGCGATAATAGCGGACCACGGCTCCGGACCTCTTGGGCCATGTGGAAGTGGCAGTTCCACTATTGCAGGAGTTTTAATGCATGACGGCGTTGTTTTGTTCCTCCATGCAACCCACCAAGGGGAATGATATACATGCACGCAGTTTAACAGCACCCACTGTGGAAATAACGAACTACCTTACCCAGAAGGGAACTTACCAATGAAACTACAAAGATGGGATATTAAAGGTCAAGTTCAATCAGCTGTAAACGACGCGCATGGCCAGTGAGCAAGGGCGTGTTGCCTGAAACCGGTATGGCAATCTGTGTTGGGGGAACGAACACGTTGACTCCTGCTCCCTCAATAAATGAAAGGAAAAACTTCTCCTTGTGTGGCGTCTCGCATTGGGCAACTTGGATTTTGGAATTTGCAAGCGGCGTGCCTAGCCGCTGACACGCTCTGCCGCGATAATAGCGGACCACGGCTCCGGACCCCTGGGGCCATGTGGAAGTGGCACTTCCACTATTGCGGGACTTTTAATGCATGACAGTGTTGTTTTGTTCCTCCATGCAACCCACCAAGGGGAATGATATACATGCACGCAGTTTAACAGCACCCACTGTGGAAATAATGAACTACCTTACCCAGAAGGCAACTTACCAATGATACTACAAAGACGGGATATTAAAGGTCAAGTTCAATCAGCTGTAAACGACGCGCATGGCCAGTGAGCAAGGGCGTGTTGCCCGAAACCGGTATGGCAATCTGTGTTGGGGGAATGAACACGTTGACTCCTGCTCCCTCAATAAATGAAAGGAGAAACTTCTACTTGTGTGGTGTCTCGCATTGGGCAACTTGGATTTTGGAATTTGCAAGCGGCGTGCCTAGCCGCTGACACGCTCTGCCGCGATAATAACGGACCACGGCTCCGGACCCCTGGGGCCATGTGGAAGTGGCACTTCCACTATTGCGGGACTTTTAATGCATGACGGCGTTGTTTTGTTCCTCCATGCAACCCACCAAGGGGAATGATATACATGCACGCAGTTTAACAGCACCCACTGTGGAAACAACGAACTACCTTACCCAGAAGGCAACTTACCAATGAAACTACAAAGACGGGATATTAAAGGTCAAGTTCAATCAGCTGTAAACAACGCGCATTGCCAGTGAGCAAGGGCGTGTTGCCGGAAACCGGTATGGCAAACTGTGTTGGGGGAATGAACACGTTGATTCCTGCTCCCTCAATAAATGAAAGGAGAAACTTCTACTTGTGTGGCGTCTCGCATTGGGCAACTTGGATTTTGGAATTTGCAAGCGGCGTGCCTAGCCACTGAGACGCTCTGCAGCGATAATAGCGGACCACGGCTCCGGGCCCCTGGGGCCATGTGGAAGGGGCAGTTCCACGATTGTGGACTTTTAATGCATGACGGCGTTGTTTTGTTCCTCCATGCAACCCACCAAGGGGAATGATATACATGCACGCAGTTTAACAGCACCCACTGTGGAAATAACGAACTACCTTACCCAGAAGGCAACTTACCAATGAAACTACAAAGACGGGATATTAAAGGTCAAGTTCAATCAGCTGTAAACGACGCGCATGGCCAGTGAGCAAGGGCGTGTTGCCCGAAACCGGTATGGCAATCTGTGTTGGGGGAATGAACATGTTGACTCCTGCTCCCTCAATAAATGAAAGGAGAAACTTCTACTTGTGTGGCGTCTCGCATTGGGCAACTTGGATTTTGGAATTTGCAAGCAGCGTGCCTAGCCTCTGAGACGCTCTGCCGCGATAATAGCGGACCATGGTTCCGGACCTCTGGGGCCATGTGGAAGTGGCAGTTCCACTATTGCGGGAGTTTTAATGCATGACGGCGTTGTTTTGTTCCTCCATGCAACCCACCAAGGGGAATGATATACATGCACGCAGTTTAACAGCACCCACTGTGGAAATAACAAACTACCCTACCCAGAAGGGAACTTACCAATGAAACTACAAAGATGGGATATTAAAGGTCAAGTTCAATCAGCTGTAAACGACGCGCATGGCCAGTGAGCAAGGGCGTGTTGCCCGAAACCGGTATGGCAATCTGTGTTGGGGGAATGAACAAGTTGACTCCTGCTCCCTCAATAAATGAAAGGAGAAACTTCTACTTGTGTGGCGTCTCGCATTGGGCAACTTGGATTTTGGAATTTGCAAGCGGCGTGCCTAGCCGCTGAGACACTCTGCCGCTATAATAGCGGACCATGGCTCCGGACCTCTGGGGCCATGTGGAAGTGGCAGTTCCACTATTGCGGGGGTTTTAATGCATGACGGCGTTGTTTTGTTCCTCCATGCAACCCACCAAGGGGAATGATATATATGCACGCAGTTTAACAGCACCCACTGTGGAAATAACGAACTACCTTACCCAGAGGGCAACTTACCAATGAAACTACAAAGACGGGATATTAAAGGTCAAGTTCATTAAGCTGTAAACGACGCGCATGGCCAGTGAGCAAGGGCGTGTTGCCCGAAACCGGTATGGCAATCTGTGTTGGGGGAATGAACACGTTGACTCCTGCTCCCTCAATAAATGAAAGGAGAAACTTCTACTTGTGTGGCGTCTATCATTGGGCAACTTGGATTTTGGATTTTCAAGCGGCGTGCCTAGCCTCTGAGACGCTCTGCCGCGATAATAGCGGACCACGGCTCCGGACCCCTGGGGCCATGTGGAAGTGGCAGTTCTACTATTGCGGGACTTTTAATGCATGACGGCGTTGTTTTGTTCCTCCATGCAACCCACCAAGGGGAATGATATACATGCACGAGGTTTAACAGCACCCACTGTGGAAATAACGAACTACCTTACCCAGAGGGCAACTTACCAATGAAACTACAAAGACGGGATATTAAAGGTCAAGTTCATTCAGCTGTAAACGACGCGCATGGCCAGTGAGCAAGGGCGTGTTGCCCGAAACCGGTATGGCAATCTGTGTTGGGGGAATGAACACGTTGACTCCTGCTCCCTCAATAAATGAAAGGAGAAAGTTCTACTTGTGTGGCGTCTCGCATTGGGCAACTTGGATTTTGGAATTTGCAAGTGGCGTGCCTAGCCGCTGAGGCGCTCTGCCGCGATAATAGCGGACCAGGGCTCCGAACCCCTGGGGCCATGTGGAAGTGGCAGTTCCACTATTGCGGGACTTTTAATGCATGACGGCGTTGTTTTGTTCTTCCATGCAACCCACCAAGGGGAATGATATACATGCACGCAGTTTAACAGCACCCACTGTGGAAATAACGAACTACCTTACCCAGAAGGCAACTTACCAATGAAACTACAAAGACGGGATATTAAAGGTCAAGTTCAATCAGCTGTAAACGACGCGCAAGGCCAATGAGCAAGGGCGTGTTGCCCGAAACCGGTATGGCAATCTGTGTTGGGGGAATGAACACGTTGACTCCTGCTCCCTCAATAAATGAAAGGAAAAAGTTCTACTTGTGTGGCGTCTCGCATTGGGCAACTTGGATTTTGGAATTTGCAAGTGGCGTGCCTAGCCGCTGAGGCGCTCTGCCGCGATAATAGCGGACCACGGCTCCGAACCCCTGGGGCCATGTGGAAGTGGCAGTTCCACTATTGCGGGACTTTTAATGCATTGACTCCTGCTCCCTCAATAAATGAAAGGAGAAACTTCTACTTGTGTGGCGTCTCGCTTTGGGCAACTTGGATTTTGGAATTTGCAAGCGGCGTGCCTAGCCGCTGAGACGCTCTGCCGCGATAATAGCGGACCATGGCTCCGGACCCCTGGGGCCATGTGGAAGTGGTAGTTCCACTATTGCAGGACTTTTAATGCATGACGGCGTTGTTTTGTTCCTCCATGCAACCCACCAAGGGGAATGATATACATGCACGCAGTTTAACAGCACCCACTGTGGAAATAACGAACTACCTTACCCAGAGGGCAACTTACCAATGAAACTACAAAGACGGGATATTAAAGGTCAAGTTCATTCAGCTGTAAACGACGCGCATGGCCAGTGAGCAAGGGCGTGTTGCCCGAAACCGGTATGGCAATCTGTGTTGGGGGAATTAACACGTTGACTCCTGCTCCCTCAATAAATGAAAGGAGAAACTTCTACTTGTGTGGCGTCTCGCATTGGGCAACTTGGATTTTGGAATTTGCAAGCGGCGTGCCTAGCCGCTGAGACGCTTTGCCGCGATAATAGCGGACCACGGCTCCAAACCCCTGGGGCCATGTGGAAGTGGCAGTTCCACTATTGCGGGACTTTTAATGCATGACGGCGTTGTTTTGTTCCTCCATGCAACCCACCATGGGGAATGATATACATGCACGCAGTTTAACAGCACCCACTGTGGAAATAACGAACTACCTTACCCAGAAGGTAACTTACCAATGAAACTACCAAGACGGGATATCAAAGGTCAAGTTCAATCAGCTGTAAACGACGCGCATGGCCAGTGAGCAAGGGCGTGTTGCCCGAAACCGGTATGGCAATCTGTGTTGGGGGAATGAACACGTTGACTCCTGCTCCCTCAATAAATGAAAGGAGAAACTTCTACTTGTGTGGCGTCTCGCATTGGGCAACTTGGATTTTGGATTTTCAAGCGGCGTGCCTAGCCTCTGAGACGCTCTGCCGCGATAATAGCGGACCACGGCTCCGGACCCCTGGGGCCATGTGGAAGTGGCAGTTCCACTATTGCGGGACTTTTAATGCATGACGGCGTTGTTTTGTTCCTCCATGCAACCCACCAAGGGGAATGATATACATGCACGCAGTTTAACAGCACCCACTGTGGAAATAAGGAACTACCTTACCCAGAGGGCAACTTACCAATGAAACTACAAAGACGGGATATTAAAGGTCAAGTTCATTCAGCTGTAAACGACACGCATGGCCAGTGAGCAAGGGCATGTTGCCCGAAACCGGTATGGCAATCTGTGTTGGGGGAATGAACACGTTGACTCCTGCTCCCTCAATAAATGAAAGGAGAAAGTTCTACTTGTGTGGCGTCTCGCATTGGGCAACTTGGATTTTGGAATTTGCAAGTGGCGTGCCTAGCCGCTGAGGCGCTCTGCCGCGATAATAGCGGACCACGGCTCCGAACCCCTGGGGCCATGTGGAAGTGGCAGTTCCAGTATTGCGGGACTTTTAATGCATGACGGCGTTGTTTTGTTCTTCCATGCAACCCACCAAGGGGAATGATATACATGCACGCAGTTTAACAGCACCCACTGTGGAAATAACGAACTACCTTACCCAGAGGGCAACTTACCAATGAAACTATAAAGACGGGATATTAAAGGTCAAGTTCATTCAGCTGTAAACGACGCGCATGGCCAGTGAGCAAGGGCGTGTTGCACGAAACCGGTATGGCAATCTGTGTTGGGGGAATGAACACGTTGACTCCTGCTCCCTCAATAAATGAAAGGAGAAACTTCTACTTGTGTGGCGTCTCGCATTGGGCAACTTGGATTTTGGAATTTGCAAGTGGCGTGCCTAGCCGCTGAGGCGCTCTGCCTCGATAATAGCGGACCACGGCTCCGGACCCCTGGGGCCATGTGGAAGTGGCAGTTCCACTATTGCGGGACTTTTAATGCATGACGGCGTTGTTTTGTTCTTCCATGCAACCCACCAAGGGGAATGATATACATGCACGCAGTTTAACAGCACCCACTGTGGAAATAATGAACTACCTTACCCAGAAGGCAACTTACCAATGAAACTACAAAGACGGGATATTAAAGGTCAAGTTCAATCAGCTGTAAACGACGCGCATGGCCAGTGAGCAAGGGCGTGTTGCCCGAAACCGGTATGGCAATCTGTGTTGTGGGAATGAACACGTTGACTCCTGCTCCCTCAATAAATGAAAGGAAAAACTTCTACTTGTGTGGCGTCTCGCTTTGGGCAACTTGGATTTTGGAATTTGCAAGCGGCGTGCCTAGCCGCTGAGACGCTCTGCCGCGATAATAGCGGACCATGGCTCCGGACCCCTGGGGCCATGTGGAAGTGGTAGTTCCACTATTGCGGGACTTTTAATGCATGACGGCGTTGTTTTGTTCCTCCATGCAACCCACCAAGGGGAATGATATACATGCACGCAGTTTAACAGCACCGACTGTGGAAATAATGGACTACCTTACCTAGAAGGCAACTTACCAATGAAACTACAAAGACGGGATATTAAAGGTCAAGTTCAATCAGCTGTAAACGACGCGCATGGCCAGTGAGCAAGGGCGTGTTGCCCGAAACCGGTATGGCAATCTGTGTTGGGGGAATGAACACGTTGACTCCTGCTCCCTCAATAAATGAAAGGAGAAACTTCTACTTGTGTGGCATCTCGCATTGGGCATCTTGGATTTTGGAATGTGCAAGCGGCGTGCCTAGCCGCTGAGACGCTTTGCTGCGATAATAGCGGACCACGGCTCCGAACTCCTGGGGCCATGTGGAAGTGGCAGTTCCACTATTGCGGGAGTTTTAATGCATGACGGCGTTGTTTTGTTCCTCCATGCAACCCACCAAGGGGAATGATATACATGCACGCAGTTTAACAGCACCCACTGTGGAAATAACGAACTACCTTACCCAGAAGGGAACTTACCAATGAAACTACAAAGATGGGATATTAAAGGTCAAGTTCAATCAGCTGTAAACGACGCGCATGGCCAGTGAGCAAGGGCGTGTTGCCTGAAACCGGTATGGCAATCTGTGTTGGGGGAATGAACACGTTGACTCCTGCTCCCTCAATAAATGAAAGGAAAAACTTCTCCTTGTGTGGCGTCTCGCATTGGGCAACTTGGATTTTGGAATTTGCAAGCGGCGTGCCTAGCCGCTGACACGCTCTGCCGCGATAATAGCGGACCACGGCTCCGGACCCCTGGGGCCATGTGGAAGTGGCACTTCCACTATTGCGGGACTTTTAATGCATGACAGCGTTGTTTTGTTCCTCCATGCAACCCACCAAGGGGAATGATATACATGCACGCAGTTTAACAGCACCCACTGTGGAAATAACGAACTACCTTACCCAGAAGGCAACTTACCAATGAAACTACAAAGACGGGATATTAAAGGTCAATTTCAATCAGCTGTAAATGACGCGCATGGCCAGTGAGCAAGGGCGTGTTGCCCGAAACCGGTATGGCAATCTGTGTTGGGGGAATGAACACGTTGACTCCTGCTCCCTCAATAAATGAAAGGAGAAACTTCTACTTGTGTGGTGTCTCGCATTGGGCAACTTGGATTTTGGAATTTGCAAGCGGCGTGCCTAGCCGCTGACACGCTCTGCCGCGATAATAGCGGACCACGGCTCCGGACCCCTGGGGCCATGTGGAAGTGGCACTTCCACTATTGCGGGACTTTTAATGCATGACGGCGTTGTCTTGTTCCTCCATGCAACCCACCAAGGGGAATGATATACATGCACGCAGTTTAACAGCACCCACTGTGGAAATAACGAACTACCTTACCCAGAGGGCAACTTACCAATGAAACTACAAAGACGGGATATTAAAGGTCAAGTTCATTCAGCTGTAAACGACGCGCATGGCCAGTGAGCAAGGGCGTGTTGCCCGAAACCGGTATGGCAATCTGTGTTGGGGGAATGAACACGTTGACTCCTGCTCCCTCAATAAATGAAAGGAGAAAGTTCTACTTGTGTGGCGTCTCGCTTTGGGCAACTTGGATTTTGGAATTTGCAAGCGGCGTGCCTAGCCGCTGAGAGGCTCTGCCGCGATAATAGCGGACCATGGCTCCGGACCCCTGGGGCCATGTGGAAGTGGTAGTTCCACTATTGCGGGACTTTTAATGCATGACGGCGTTGTTTTGTTCCTCCATGCAACCCACCAAGGGGAATGATATACATGCACGCAGTTTAACAGCACCGACTGTGGAAATAACGGACTACCTTACCTAGAAGGCAACTTACCAATGAAACTACAAAGACGGGATATTAAAGGTCAAGTTCAATCAGCTGTAAATGACGCGCATGGCCAGTGAGCAAGGGCGTGTTGCCCGAAACCGGTATGGCAATCTGTGTTGGGGGAACGAACACGTTGACTCCTGCTCCCTCAATAAATGAAAGGAGAAACTTCTACTTGTGTGGCATCTCGCATTGGGCAACTTGGATTTTGGAATTTGCAAGCGGCGTGCCTAGCCGCTGAGACGCTTTGCTGCGATAATAGCGGACCACGGCTCCGAACCCCTGGGGCCATGTGGAAGTGGCAGTTCCACTATTGCGGGACTTTTAATGCATGACGGCGTTGTTTTGTTCCTCCATGCAAGCCACCAAGGGGAATGATATACATGCACGCAGTTTAACAGCACCCACTGTGGAAATAACGAACTACCTTACCCAGAAGGCAACTTTCCAATGAAACTACAAAGACGGGATATCAAAGGTCAAGTTCAATCAGCTGTAAACGACGCGCATGGCCAGTGAGTAAGGGCGTGTTGCCCGAAACCGTTATGGCAATCTGTGTTGGGGGAATGAACACGTTGACTCCTGCTCCCTCAATAAATGAAAGGAGAAACTTCTACTTGTGTGGCGTCTCGCATTGGGCAACTTGGATTTTGGATTTTCAAGCGGCGTGCCTAGCCTCTGAGACGCTCTGCCGCGATAATAGCGGACCACGGCTCCGGACCTCTTGGGCCATGTGGAAGTGGCAGTTCCACTATTGCAGGAGTTTTAATGCATGACGGCGTTGTTTTGTTCCTCCATGCAACCCACCAAGGGGAATGATATACATGCACGCAGTTTAACAGCACCCACTGTGGAAATAACGAACTACCTTACCCAGAAGGGAACTTACCAATGAAACTACAAAGATGGGATATTAAAGGTCAAGTTCAATCAGCTGTAAACGACGCGCATGGCCAGTGAGCAAGGGCGTGTTGCCTGAAACCGGTGTGGAAATATGGATTTTTATGATCAGTTATGTCCCCTATCTTGGACCCCAACGGTTTCATGTATGAATCACAAGTACATGTATGTTCCCTCCAGTTCCAGTTATGAAGACGCAAATACATGTGCGTCCACCGTTAACATGTCCTCTTTCAGATCCGCCATGAATGGGCCGGATATTCCATTCCTAAGTACGAAAGGCCACCGGCTTTATATGGTTCACTTATGCCATTTTACAGTCCAGGCAAGTAGGCCCTGATTCTGCCATCAAGCTTTTCCTGCCTTCTGCCTCTGAGAGCTCCAGTCTGAGCCTGCATCTGTATCCATGAACTTTGTCCTCATTCTCTGCGCAGCTAACGGTGCCTGACATCAGCTTGTAGCCTGCCAAAAACTGTATTTCACCTTCGAAATTATCTGCTCCGCTCCCTGCCCAATGCATTCCTGTCTGGTAGTTTAAATAAACATCCTTCCAGCTACCGAGCAGAGGCCCGGCTTCTCTGTCTTTATGCAAGTAATTCATAGCCCTATTATTATGGAAGACTTCTGCCCTCGCATCTAGTGTAGACACTTAGACGCTTGTACACGCACTAACAGTCAGTATAGTCAGTATAGAATAAGATTCTATTCTAAAAGACCTCTCTTTTTGATAATATAGTTCTTTAAACATAGGATGTTAGATATGATTTGGGATTAGGTTGACTTGACCCTCCAGACATCTGTCGCCACATGTAGAGTTAAATGTCAAATCCCCTTCACCCCCTAGTCGCACGTCAATCATACGTCATGCTGCTGCGCGCGCATTTCTGTCAAGTATTTCTGCTGACATTGCGAAATTCTTTCATGGAACCACCCCATTATGACATCATACCTGATGACGTTCTTTAGTTACACCCAGTTACGCCTACTTTTGCTACGCATGTATGTTTTATCTTCACTATCAATTGTTACGCCTCCTGCATTTGCTTCACTGTAATGCCTATTGTATAAAAGTGATTACTTATCAATAAAATATGTACTTCACTTCCTGAACCTCCGTGGTGATGGAATCTGGAGTCAGCGATTCGAATCGTCCATTGGAATAAAGCCCATTCCGAACCTCTAATATCACGGATTCTGCCTCTTATTTTACTGAGCTATATTTATTATTTTTCTGTATCAAATTAAGTCCCGGTAATTAAATTATTTACCACATGAATGGCGCCCGAACAGGGACACTTTCTCATCTCACGCGCCGGCGGTGCGTTGCAGGCCCGGTCTCCTGCCACAGCTGGACGGACAACAACGCGTACCAGCAGGATTTCCTGTATCTCCCTCCGGTCAAGCGGGGGCGATTGAGGCTGCGACACCCAGACGAGGCGGTGAGAAGTGCGAAGTATCCCGACCAGAGCCTAGCTGAGAGAGCAAGATCCGAGGTATACAGAGGCCCACCAAGTTCCGAAGTTTCCGAGGTTTCCGATGTTCCGAAGTTTCCGAAGTTTTCGAGTCGAGTCCAGTCCAGTTCAGTTCAGTTCCGTTCCGAGGCCTTCCGTTCCGAGCTACCCGGTGAGTACCATTACTGGGGAGGCGTTCTGGCGTGCACATAAGTTGTGCCGGTCCAGACGGGTTTGGGTACACAAATCCGGTCTGCACTGTTTTAGCAGTGTATCTGTACTGTTTAGCAGTATATCTAGTATATCAAGTATATAAATTCAGAATAATTCAGTTAATGCCGAGGATTATGTTTTGTGCTTAAGTTTTCTTAGATCGTCATCATCATTGTTGCTCATTTAAACGTTAAATGTTAAATGTGTTAATACGTCCTGCATATTGTGGTGTGAATGACTGTTCATTATTGTGTTTATTGTATTAAGTTTGTTCAAGACCAAGTATCAGATCAGTTCTTTTCGCTCTTTTCGAAACTAAGACAGATCACAACTAGAAAAGGGGTACTCGAAGAAGCTGTTCCCATTCCTCCAAGGGACACTCCAGGGTACTTCATGTATCATAAACATGGCCTAGACGCCATATTATTTCTTTATCTATGGGTAGACTACACTAAGGAATTACCAGAAAGTCAGAGGTGGCCCGCAGCTGGGACCTGGGATGCAGATTGCATCGTGAAAGTAGAGGAAGAATTATGGAAAAGGAAAGCCAGACAGTCACAGAAAGACGCCATTGAATTATGGCGTAAAGAATCGTATAGACGCACAGAAAAAGCACGTAGACAGGAAGAGAAGAGTAAGGAAAATTCAAATAAAGTCCGAGAAAATCTATTAATTGAAGAAGGTACACGAGTGAAATCAGAACAAATAGACAGACAAAGAAATGCCCTTATGAATGGTATGTATCCCCTTCTGGCCGAGGGATTACCTAAGGCTACTCCGGAGATACCAAAAGACTTGCCACCCCCATTATTCCCAATAAAAATGCATCCTAAAGGGCATCCTAGAACAGCAGAAGATGTTTTTCTTTCCTCATACTTAGATGACGCAGCTCCCGAGTATGCTAACTCCGCCCCACATAGACCGTCTGCCGGGGAGGTTCAACGCCAAGATCCAGTATCTGTATCCCTACAGCATCAAATCCTGACACAAGTTCCGGCAAGCACATCTGTTTCCACATCTGTTCCTACAGCTGCTTCTACAGCTGTGTCCACACCTATAGTTGCTGTATCGCGTTCAACGAATCCTTTCACGCCCGATACCCCAGACGGGGCTACCGGAGGTGCTACCAACATTTTTTCTACGCCACCCAGAATAAATAAACTTACTTTTCAAGAATCAGCACATCCACGTACCCCCAAACTCATAAATTCCCGCACGCTTAAGGAACTTCTTGTAGATTGTAGATATGACCCTGTGCCCGGAAAAGAGGACGAAATGATCCTGGCATCATTACGCATCAGACGAGCTGCGGTGTATTTAGGGAAGCTACCAGGAATGACTATGCATCTAGACAATATATATCATTTTGTCCAAACAGGGCGAGATTCTGAATGTATTAACAGAGCTATGGAATACCAGAAAGTGGAGATACAGGGGGAACTGTTACGTTTCCTCATAAACTGTGTGATTAGAAATCAAGACCGACCGGGGGTAGATCCGGAAATAATGCAAACTCTTACCAGATGGAGCCAGAATATATCAGAGGGGAGACATGACAGGCAAAAATGTATAATAGCCATGTGCCGAAAGATCCGTAAAGAAATAGAACGCTTTCACGAAGAGAGATTAGCGGTAGATCAGTTTGAACAAAATGAGGAGGAGGAAGGATCAGGACTGCCCTCAGGACAGTCAGAAACCATAGCCTATGTAGGTAAAGGAAGATCTTGTAATAGTACTAGATGTTTCACTGACCCGATACGTCCGATATGTTCAGATAATAACAGGAATTTCCAAACACCTATAATGAATATAAGGTCCCCCGAGCATTCGTTCCAAGCCGCTGACAAATTACTCCGAGAACGAAGGGGTTATCATTTACTCGATTCTATGGATGAACAAGAATTAGCCAGGTCAGCCGTTCATTGGGTTGACAGTCCTGGAAAATATGGTGATGATACAGTAGCACACACGTTTTTGAACCTCACCCCAGATGAACAGCGTTTAGCTGGGATTTATATGATTCAACAACTTCTTATACTTTATCAAAGTCAACATTCCGATCCTGGTCTTTTACCTGATATATTGACTGAATTACTCTCGAATAGATGGAGAGGTTCAGGTACTAAGTTAATTAGAGATATACTAGAATCAAGAAAGCAGTACATTCTTTTTGTATGCCCAGAACATGTCTCACTGCCCATCAAGGAAAGAACGACGTATTACATGGACAGACAGAATCCCTTACGAGAAGTACACCCAATAAAGGGCGAGGACAATCAGTTTAAACGTGTATATGTATATACGCCCATATCGAAAATAGAATTGTTAGAAATGAAGAAAGTGGTACCCAGTCATGACAAAGACCCAGCGGGTTTTCACCGAGAAATTAAAGACATGTTACTCATGGGAGAGTATACCTATCCCGACATTATGACAATATTAAAGGTATTAATGCCTGCTGGCATTTATGAAAAACTCAAGGAAAAAGAGTGGGAGGTGGGAGACCAAAAGATAGACTGGACAGCATTAGAAAATGAAGAAAAGGCCCGAGGTCCAGGTTCGGGGCTTGGGGATAAAACTAAAGCACTACCAGGTTTACTAGTACAGGTACTGCCACGTTTATTAACCACGAAAAAGGAAGACTGGGGTGCAATCTCAGCCTGTAAACAAAAGCAAGATGAAGACACTAGTGATTTCTATGCCCGATTCGAAAAATGTTTTGGTATAAATAGTGGTATAAAAGCAAGTAGCGAGTCATACCCACATCTGTTTGTGACAAAATTAGTTGAAAATTCCTTGCCCCAGGTGAAGAACAGAGTATTAAAATTCGAGAGTACCTGGCAAGGTAATACCCCATCACAAATGTTACAAATGTTACAGTACCATTACAATAGAATTAGAGAGGAACAAGAACATGAACAGAAACGCATGAAAGACACAAAAATGAAAATGCTAGTCTCCCAGACAGTTCCAGCTGAAGGTCATAAAAAGGGTACGACACAGTCCGGTGATTCAGCAGGACCTGTAAAAGGGACATGCAACTATTGCAAACAACCAGGTCATTATATACACGATTGCCCAGTCCTGAAGCGTAATATCGCCACAGGTAAAGCACAAGAAAGACCACGGCCACCTAGACAGGATCAGAATGAACAAGGAGCACCGCAGCATGCACAGTCCATGCCAGCTCCACAACAGTCTATACAGTTTGTGCCAGCCGCACCAGCGTTGCCTGTTGCTGCCACACAAACCACGACGCGACAGCTGTACCAGACCGCACAGTATGACTATCCTGATTATCAACGATACGCATGAACCAGCCTAGAGAGGGAAGTTGACTTACCCCTTATCGAGGTCCCTGTAGACCAAGAAGGACCTTATGTACATAGTGAACTATTAGGCCAGGATAGAAAATTTTTACTTGATACAGGGGCAAGTCGAACAACTATAAAACGTAGTGAAGTTCCAGGGGCACCCCTCTCAGGCTCACAGAATATTTCCCTTGGTTTTTCAGGAAAACCTATTGTTAATGAAGTATCACAGCCTCTTCCACTTACGATAGGACCCTTGACCCGAACTACAGATTTATTGCTTACTAAATCATGTCCAGAAAACCTGTTAGGTATAAAAACACTGAAAGCTCTAGGAGCTATAATATGTTGTTCTCCGGAAGGAGTAAGATTGTTTTTACGTGATTTCAAAGGTCACTATGTGTCTCGAGACATGGATCCCCGATTGCAGACTTTACCTACACATTTATGGGCACAAGGCCCTACTGATGTTGGTTGCATGAATATTACACCATACCGAGTTACACTAAAGGCAGGAGTGGTACTACCACGAATGCGACAATATAAGTTACCACCAGATGCTGTAGTGGCTTTACTGCAAATTATTGACGAGCTCATTGTCCAAGGAGTGGTTGTGGAAACAGACTCCAATGTATGTAATTCCCCGATAATTCCGATTCTTAAACGAACAGATCCAAAGGCCCCGCCAGTGTATCGATTGGTTATTGATCTGCGCGAATTGAACAAATGCATTGTGCCACAATTCCCTGTGGTCCCAGATATCTCGTCATTATTGACAGCTATTGATTCCGGAGCAACATTCTTTACTGTAATTGATCTCAAGAATGCCTTTTTCAGCGTCCCAATAGATCCGGAAAGCCAATACTTGTTCGGATTTAGTTTAAATGGACGTAGCTTTAAATTCACACGCGCACCTCAAGGATTTACAGAAAGCCCCAGCATCTATAGCCAAGCACTGAAACGAGAACTCGACAGTATCCACATGCCAGTCAACACTGCCCTGCTTCAATATGTCGATGATCTGCTGATCACCGCTAGAAACGAACCTGAATGCGAGAAAGCATCACTGACGGTATTACAATTTTTGGCCGAAAAGGGGCACAAGGTGTCCCCTTCTAAGCTGCAATTCTGTGTCCAGCGAGTTGTTTACCTTGGTCACTCGCTGTCCAAGGAGGGAAGGCAGCTTACACCAGATCGCATCCAGCTAATTGCAAATATGCCGATACCCAAGACACAAAAGGAGGTGCGGGCTTTCATAGGCCTCACTTCATATTGTAGGCAGTGGATCCCTCAGTATGCATTTCTAGCAAAACCACTCATTCAATTGACAACACAGGAGGCAGCCACATCGACTGTCCTCCCTTGGACTCAGGAACATACACACGTTTTTGAAAGTTTAAAGAAAGCTTTATGTCAAGCACCTGTCCTAGCAACACCATGTTACAATAAACAGTTTACACTCTTTGTTACAGAACGCGAAGGTACTGCTTTGTCAGTACTCACTCAGGAACAAGCAGGATCACACAAACCGTGTGCTTATTTTTCTAGTACATTAGATCCCGTAGCTCAGGCTTTGCCTGCATGCCTAAAATCAGTGGCAGCAACAGCTTTAGCAATCAGACAAAGCGATGCCATAGTATTAGGACATCCATTGACAGTACAAGTACCACATGCAGTAGAGGTTCTCTTGAACCGCACACAAACACAACACTTGACTATAGCACGACTCACCGGTTACGAATTAACATTGTTTCAGCCACATATAGAAATCAGACGTTGTAGTACATTGAATCCTGCCACACTGTTACCTGTAAAGGGAACAGACCCACTTGCACATGATTGTATTGAGGTTATCACTATCACGACGAAACCTAGACAAGACTTGACAGACGTTCCATTGTCAGACCCAGACCTGACGTTGTATGTAGATGGTTCATGTATGAGAACAGGTACAGGAGAGTTAGTGGCCGCTTATGCAGTCACAACAGACGCTGAAATCATTGAAACAAATTGTATAAATACCTTGTCCGCTCAAGCAGCAGAGCTCATCGCTCTGACACAAGCCTGTATTCAAGCCACAAATAAAAAAGTCAACATATACACTGATTCACGTTATGCATTCGGAGTTGTACATGACTTCGGCGTGCTGTGGCGAGAGAGAGGTTATTTAACTTCTCACGGTGCCCACATTCAGCACGGACCCCTCATTCATGCCTTATTAGATGCAATACATCTACCCACTGCCATATCAATTATGAAATGTAAAGCTCATACGAAAGTTACTGATATCATTTCTCAAGGCAATGATCTAGCTGACAGAACAGCTAAACAGACTGCTCAAACTCGAACATCCGACATGACAAAGACAATAGTCCCGATGCCAACACATTGTATGATAGTTAAGGATCCCGCTCTTGACGTAATTGACATACAGACACATGCTACTCCAGACGAAATAAAGAAATGGACTGAATTAGGAGGGATCCAAACGGATCAAGGATGGATGACGAAGGAAAAATCTGTGTGGTTCCTTCCTGATTCAATGGTCCAAGTCATTATTAACACTGTACATAGTCCAGCACATCTAGGAGAAAAAGCTATGCTAGACAGCATCCAGCACATTTGGTTCAACAAACATTTACGAGCAGCAGCTAAACAAAAAGTCCGTACCTGTATGATCTGTTGTCAGTTTAACCCAGGAAAAAGCATTCCCGTAGAACAGGGTGGATTTCAGCCTCCTGATCACCCTTTTGAAGTCCTCCAGATGGATTATATCCAGATGGAACGATGTCGAGGATTCAAATATGTTCTCGTAGTTGTCTGTGCTCTTTCCCGTTGGACAGAGGCATACCCGGTTTCAGATTACACTGCCCCGACTACTGCCAAACAGTTAGTTCGAGAATTCTTCCCACGGTACGGTTTACCACGTGTTGTCTACTCAGATAACGGCCAGCCGTTCTCATCCGAACTAATGAAACACGTTTCACTTTTGTTAGGTTATCAGTGGAAGTTTCACTGTGTCCGACACCCCGAGGCAGCAGGTCTCGTGGAAAGACATAATCAGACCCTGAAAATTAGATTGTCTAAAATTTGTAGAGAGAAAGGTGTCGACTGGGTAGTAGCTTTACCCGTTGCACTCTTTTACATGAGAATGGTAGCACACTCTCGAACAGGGCTATCCCCGTATGAGGTGATCTTTGGTAGACCACCAAATATGTGGGGGACGCCTATACCACGCAAAATAACTGATATTGACTGTAACATGCTGACAGATTACTTGGCTTCCTTGATGTCTGCACTACAATCTTGTCGTTCACAGGTAGCTGCAGCTTTTCCCGACAACACTGAGGTGAAACCCCATGACGTAATTCCAGGAGATCTGGTCTTAGTGAGGAACTTTGATCGGAAGTCTCAGCTGGATCCTAGGTGGAGGTCGCCTCAGCTCGTATTACTAACGACGAGGACAGCCGTGAAGATCGAGGGTCGAAAAGGCTGGATACATTCAAGTCATATCAAGAAATTTCATGGACTACCATCAGATGTAAACGACACACCTTGCGTGTCTTCCCCGAGTGACTCTAAACTTCCTTTTGTTGAATTGAATAGTCGTGAACTATATAAACTAAAACTCAGGTCTAACCAGTCAGGCAATTTGATTGTTTAAGTCCTCTCCAAGGTGAAGCGGTCGAATTTGTCTCTGACATGTATCCCTTAGACCTGTACAGAGAAAGAAACAAAAGGATAAAGCTGAAACGACATGCGTACTGTAAATCACTGCGTAGTCATTGCACAGTGACGTTATTAATTTTGTTTTTCTTAAGCCTTTTAATAATTACTGCAAGTATATTGTTGCACATATATTATCCTATTTCTAGACATGTTTATAATGTTACTGCTGAACATTCTTTTAGTGAATTACCTCCGCATGAATTGTCATATAGATTTGCGCTGCGCAATAACACGTTTATTAGTATGTTACATCATTCCCATCAGGTTAGCAATGCTACAAATTGTTGGATATGTGGCCGACTCCCTCCCTATCAGAATAATAAAGGAATTCTACCTCTCTTTCCATACCCGTTCACACACAACGGCTCCTGTGGAGCATGGTTTAGTTTAATTAATTCCCAAGATTCGAACTCCGCAGTTTATCAAGACAACGGGGTATGGGGAAATCTGAACTTAGTTTTACTTAAGGTCTGCCACCCCAACAAGGAGGGACTTCCCAAAAGAACAGGAACTGATCTAGAAAACGAAGTGTATGGATTAGGTAATTTTACGCTTAATCTTATGATCCTAAATATCGAATCCGAAGCTACTCCAATTTTGCCCGCCATGTCAGTATTTCCAGTAAAAGGTGAATTATGTGTAAGAAAGAATGATTCCATACATATGGGCCATAGTAGATGCACCACTGTAATAGAATTTAGTGATCAAGGCAAGTCGACATTTAGAGCTTCCCGCCATTCCTATTTTATATGTGGTCAGACGGCATATATACGTCTGCCTCTAGATTGGGATGGTACCTGCTACATTGGATTCCTTTTGCCACCTGTTTTTCTAGCTCCTCCTGATTATCACAGAAATATTCACTTAGTACACAATAGAGAAAGGAGAGATCTCCCAATAGTCGATTACACTGAAACAGCATGGGAAAAATACACAGATTTCAATAAAGGTCTCTTTCCCTATATAGGTACAGTTACCAATAGTAAGCTGATACGTAGATTAACCAGAACCCTTGAAGCAGTAGTGAACGAAACTATTTCCGCCTTAGGCAATTTAACAGAAGAGCAGTCTGCTATGCGGATTGTTGTGCTTCAAAATCGTCTTGTCCTTGACGTCATCCTGGCCGATAGGGGCGGAGCTTGTAGGGTCATCGGATCAAGCTGTTGCATTTTCATACCAGAAAATTCGCCATCTGTATATAAAGCCATAACTCGTCTTCATAAGATTGTAAGCCAGATACACCAGAATCCAGGCACCTGGACTTGGTCCGGTTGGTTTTGGAGTGTATTATCTACCTTTGGATGGAAGGTCCTATCCTTCCTAGGTATTGGCTTTCTCATACTATTCAGTTGCTGTCTATGCCTACAATGTGGACCAGCGATCTGTGGTCTGTGTGCCACATCGTGTATTCCACCACCAAGATTTTGTTCGTCCCAGAAGAAAAAAGAAGAACAAATGATGCTATATGAACAGATCAATGGATTGATGAAGATTGATATCTCTTGACGGGCAAGTAGGGGACAAGGAGGGAATGTGGAAATATGGATTTTTATGATCAGTTATGTCCCCTATCTTGGACCCCAACGGTTTCATGTATGAATCACAAGTACATGTATGTTCCCTCCAGTTCCAGTTATGAAGACGCAAATACATGTGCGTCCACCGTTAACATGTCCTCTTTCAGATCCGCCATGAATGGGCCGGATATTCCATTCCTAAGTACGAAAGGCCACCGGCTTTATATGGTTCACTTATGCCATTTTACAGTCCAGGCAAGTAGGCCCTGATTCTGCCATCAAGCTTTTCCTGCCTTCTGCCTCTGAGAGCTCCAGTCTGAGCCTGCATCTGTATCCATGAACTTTGTCCTCATTCTCTGCGCAGTTAACGGTGCCTGACATCAGCTTGTAGCCTGCCAAAAACTGTATTTCACCTTCGAAATTATCTGCTCCGCTCCCTGCCCAATGCATTCCTGTCTGGTAGTTTAAGTAAACATCCTTCCAGCTACCGAGCAGAGGCCCGGCTTCTCTGTCTTTATGCAAGTAATTCATAGCCCTATTATTATGGAAGACTTCTGCCCTCGCATCTAGTGTAGACACTTAGACGCTTGTACACGCACTAACAGTCAGTATAGTCAGTATAGAATAAGATTCTATTCTAAAAGACCTCTCTTTTTGATAACATAGTTCTTTAAACATAGGATGTTAGATATGATTTGGGATTAGGTTGACTTGACCCTCCAGACATCTGTCGCCACATGTAGAGTTAAATGTCAAATCCCCTTCACCCCCTAGTCGCACGTCAATCATACGTCATGCTGCTGCGCGCGCATTTCTGTCAAGTATTTCTGCTGACATTGCGAAATTCTTTCATGGAACCACCCCATTATGACATCATACCTGATGACGTTCTTTAGTTACACCCAGTTACGCCTACTTTTGCTACGCATGTATGTTTTATCTTCACTATCAATTGTTACGCCTCCTGCATTTGCTTCACTGTAATGCCTATTGTATAAAAGTGATTACTTATCAATAAAATATGTACTTCACTTCCTGAACCTCCGTGGTGATGGAACCTGGAGTCAGCGATTCGAATCGTCTATTGGAATAAAGCCCATTCCGAACCTCTAATATCACGGATTCTGCCTCTTATTTTACTGAGCTATATTTATTATTTTTCTGTATCAAATTAAGTCCCGGTAATTAAATTATTTACCACACCGGTATGGCAATCTGTGTTGGGGGAATGAACACGTTGACTCCTGCTCCCTCAATAAATGAAAGGAAAAACTTCTCCTTGTGTGGCGTCTCGCATTGGGCAACTTGGATTTTGGAATTTGCAAGCGGCGTGCCTAGCCGCTGACACGCTCTGCCGCGATAATAGCGGACCACGGCTCCGGACCCCTGGGGCCATGTGGAAGTGGCACTTCCACTATTGCGGGACTTTTAATGCATGACAGCGTTGTTTTGTTCCTCCATGCAACCCACCAAGGGGAATGATATACATGCACGCAGTTTAACAGCACCAACTGTGGAAATAACGAACTACCTTACCCAGAAGGCAACTTACCAATGAAACTACAAAGACGGGATATTAAAGGTCAAGTTCAATCAGCTGTAAACGACGCGCATGGCCAGTGAGCAAGGGCGTGTTGCCCGAAACCGGTATGGCAATCTGTGTTGGGGGAATGAACACGTTGACTCCTGCTCCCTCAATAAATGAAAGGAGAAACTTCTACTTGTGTGGTGTCTCGCATTGGGCAACTTGGATTTTGGAATTTGCAAGCGGCGTGCCTAGCCGCTGACACGCTCTGCCACGATAATAGCGGACCACAGCTCCGGACCCCTGGGGCCATGTGGAAGTGGCACTTCCACTATTGCGGGACTTTTAATGCATGACGGCGTTGTCTTGTTCCTCCATGCAACCCACCAAGGGGAATGATATACATGCACGCAGTTTAACAGCACCCACTGTGGAAATAACGAACTACCTTACCCAGAGGGCAACTTACCAATGAAACTACAAAGACGGGATATTAAAGGTCAAGTTCATTCAGCTGTAAACGACGCGCATGGCCAGTGAGCAAGGGCGTGTTGCCCGAAACCGGTATGGCAATCTGTGTTGGGGGAATGAACACGTTGACTCCTGCTCCCTCAATAAATGAAAGGAGAAAGTTCTACTTGTGTGGCGTCTCGCATTGGGCAACTTGGATTTTGGAATTTGCAAGTGGCGTGCCTAGCCGCTGAGGCGCTCTGCCGCGATAATAGCGGACCACGGCTCCGAACCCCTGGGGCCATGTGGAAGTGGCAGTTCCACTATTGCGGGACTTTTAATGCATGACGGCGTTGTTTTAATCTTCCATGCAACCCACCAAGGGGAATGATATACATGCACGCAGTTTAACAGCACCCACTGTGGAAATAACGAACTACCTTACCCAGAGGGCAACTTACCAATGAAACTATAAAGACGGGATATTAAAGGTCAAGTTCATTCAGCTGTAAACGACGCGCATGGCCAGTGAGCAAGGGCGTGTTGCACGAAACCGGTATGGCAATCTGTGTTGGGGGAATGAACACGTTGACTCCTGCTCCCTCAATAAATGAAAGGAGAAACTTCTACTTGTGTGGCGTCTCGCATTGGGCAACTTGGATTTTGGAATTTGCAAGTGGCGTGCCTAGAGGCTGAGGCGCTCTGCCTCGATAATAGCGGACCACGGCTCCGGACCCCTGGGGCCATGTGGAAGTGGCAGTTCCACTATTGCGGGACTTTTAATGCATGACGGCGTTGTTTTGTTCTTCCATGCAACCCACCAAGGGGAATGATATACATGCACGCAGTTTAACAGCACCCACTGTGGAAATAATGAACTACCTTACCCAGAAGGAAACTTACCAATGAAACTACAAAGACGGGATATTAAAGGTCAAGTTCAATCAGCTGTAAACGACGCGCATGGCCAGTGAGCAAGGGCGTGTTGCCCGAAACCGGTATGGCAATCTGTGTTGTGGGAATGAACACGTTGACTCCTGCTCCCTCAATAAATGAAAGGAGAAACTTCTACTTGTGTGGCATCTCGCATTGGGCAACTTGGATTTTGGAATTTGCAAGCGGCGTGCCTAGCCGCTGAGACGCTTTGCTGCGATAATAGAGGACCACGGCTCCGAACCCCTGGGGCCATGTGGAACTGGCAGTTCCACTATTGCGGGACTTTTAATGCATGACGGCGTTGTTTTGTTCCTCCATGCAAGCCACCAAGGGGAATGATATACATGCACGCAGTTTAACAGCACCCACTGTGGAAATAACGAACTACCTTACCCAGAAGGCAACTTTCCTAAGAAACTACAAAGACGGGATATCAAAGGTCAAGTTCAATCAGCTGTAAACGACGCGCATGGCCAGTGAGCAAGGGCGTGTTGCCCGAAACCGGTATGGCAATCTGTGTTGGGGGAATGAACATGTTGACTCCTGCTCCCTCAATAAATGAAAGGAGAAACTTCTACTTGTGTGGCGTCTCGCATTGGGCAACTTGGATTTTGGATTTTCAAGCGGCGTGCCTAGCCTCTGAGACGCTCTGCCGCGATAATAGCAGACCACGGCTCCGGACCTCTTGGGCCATGTGGAAGTGGCAGTTCCACTATTGCAGGAGTTTTAATGCATGACGGCGTTGTTTTGTTCCTCCATGCAACCCACCAAGGGGAATGATATACATGCACGCAGTTTAACAGCACCCACTGTGGAAATAACGAACTACCTTACCCAGAAGGGAACTTACCAATGAAACTACAAAGATGGGATATTAAAGGTCAAGTTCAATCAGCTGTAAACGACGCGCATGGCCAGTGAGCAAGGGCGTGTTGCCTGAAACCGGTATGGCAATCTGTGTTGGGGGAATGAACACGTTGACTCCTGCTCCCTCAATAAATGAAAGGAAAAACTTCTCCTTGTGTGGCGTCTCGCATTGGGCAACTTGGATTTTGGAATTTGCAAGCGGCGTGCCTAGCCGCTGACACGCTCTGCCGCGATAATAGCGGACCACGGCTCCGGACCCCTGGGGCCATGTGGAAGTGGCACTTCCACTATTGCGGGACTTTTAATGCATGACAGCATTGTTTTGTTCCTCCATGCAACCCACCAAGGGGAATGATATACATGCACGCAGTTTAACAGCACCCACTGTGGAAATAACGAACTACCTTACTCAGAAGGCAACTTACCAATGAAACTAAAAAGACGGGATATTAAAGGTCAAGTTCAATCAGCTGTAAACGACGCGCATGGCCAGTGAGCAAGGGCGTGTTGCCCGAAACCGGTATGGCAATCTGTGTTGGGGGAATGAACACGTTGACTCCTGCTCCCTCAATAAATGAAAGGAGAAACTTCTACTTGTGTGGTGTCTCGCATTGGGCAACTTGGATTTTGGAATTTGCAAGCGGCGTGCCAGGCCGCTGACACGCTCTGCCGCGATAATAGCGGACCACGGCTCCGGACCCCTGGGGCCATGTGGAAGTGGCACTTCCACTATTGCGGGAGTTTTAATGCATGACGGCGTTGTTTTGTTCCTCCATGCAACCCACCAAGGGGAATGATATACATGCACGCAGTTTAACAGCACCCACTGTGGAAATAACAAACTACCCTACCCAGAAGGGAACTTACCAATGAAACTACAAAGATGGGATATTAAAGGTCAAGTTCAATCAGCTGTAAACGACGCGCATGGCCAGTGAGCAAGGGCGTGTTGCCCGAAACCGGTATGGCAATCTGTGTTGGGGGAATGAACACGTTGACTCCTGCTCCCTCAATAAATGAAAGGAGAAACTTCTACTTGTGTGGCGTCTCGCATTGGGCAACTTGGATTTTGGATTTTCAAGCGGCGTGCCTAGCCTCTGAGACGCTCTGCCGCGATAATAGCGGACCACGGCTCCGGACCCCTGGGGCCATGTGGAAGTGGCAGTTCCACTATTGCGGGACTTTTAATGCATGACGGCGTTGTTTTGTTCCTCCATGCAAACCACCAAGGGGAATGATATACATGCACGCAGTTTAACACCACCCACTGTGGAAATAACGAACTACCTTACCCAGAGGGCAACTTACCAATGAAACTACAAAGACGGGATATTAAAGGTCAAGTTCATTCAGCTGTAAACGACACGCATGGCCAGTGAGCAAGGGCGTGTTGCCCGAAACCGGTATGGCAATCTGTGTTGGGGGAATGAACACGTTGACTCCTGCTCCCTCAATAAATGAAAGGAGAAACTTCTACTTGTGTGGCGTCTCGCATTGGGCAACTTGGATTTTGGAATTTGCAAGCGGCGTGCCAGGCCGCTGACACGCTCTGCCGCGATAATAGCGGACCACGGCTCCGGACCCCTGGGGCCATGTGGAAGTGGCACTTCCACTATTGCGGGACTTTTAATGCATGACGGCGTTGTTTTGTTCCTCCATGCAACCCACCAAGGGGAATGATATACATGCACGCAGTTTAACAGCACCCACTGTGGAAACAACGAACTACCTTACCCAGAAGGCAACTTACCAATGAAACTACAAAGATGGGATATTAAAGGTCAAGTTCAATCAGCTGTAAACAACGCGCATTGCCAGTGAGCAAGGGCGTGTTGCCGGAAACCGGTATGGCAAACTGTGTTGGGGGAATGAACACGTTGATTCCTGCTCCCTCAATAAATGAAAGGAGAAACTTCTACTTGTGTGGCGTCTCGCATTGGGCAACTTGGATTTTGGAATTTGCAAGCGGCGTGCCTAGCCACTGAGACGCTCTGCAGCGATAATAGCGGACCACGGCTCCGGGCCCCTGGGGCCATGTGGAAGGGGCAGTTCCACGATTGTGGACTTTTAATGCATGACGGCGTTGTTTTGTTCCTCCATGCAACCCACCAAGGGGAATGATATACATGCACGCAGTTTAACAGCACCCACTGTGGAAATAACGAACTACCTTACCCAGAAGGCAACTTACCAATGAAACTACAAAGACGGGATATTAAAGGTCAAGTTCAATCAGCTGTAAACGACGCGCATGGCCAGTGAGCAAGGGCGTGTTGCCCGAAACCGGTATGGCAATCTGTGTTGGGGGAATGAACACGTTGACTCCTGCTCCCTCAATAAATGAAAGGAGAAACTTCTACTTGTGTGGCGTCTCGCATTGGGCAACTTGGATTTTGGAATTTGCAAGCAGCGTGCCTAGCCTCTGAGACGCTCTGCCGCGATAATAGCGGACCATGGCTCCGGACCTCTGGGGCCATGTGGAAGTGGCAGTTCCACTATTGCGGGAGTTTTAATGCATGACGGCGTTGTTTTGTTCCTCCATGCAACCCACCAAGGGGAATGATATACATGCACGCAGTTTAACAGCACCCACTGTGGAAATAACAAACTACCCTACCCAGAAGGGAACTTACCAATGAAACTACAAAGATGGGATATTAAAGGTCAAGTTCAATCAGCTGTAAACGACGCGCATGGCCAGTGAGCAAGGGCGTGTTGCCCGAAACCGGTATGGCAATCTGTGTTGGGGGAATGAACACGTTGACTCCTGCTCCCTCAATAAATGAAAGGAGAAACTTCTACTTGTGTGGCGTCTCGCATTGGGCAACTTGGATTTTGGATTTTCAAGCGGCGTGCCTAGCCTCTGAGACGCTCTGCCGCGATAATAGCGGACCACGGCTCCGGACCCCTGGGGCCATGTGGAAGTGGCAGTTCCACTATTGCGGGACTTTTAATGCATTGTTTTGTTCCTCCATGCAACCCACCAAGGGGAATGATATACATGCACGCAGTTTAACAGCACCCACTGTGGAAATAACGAACTACCTTACCCAGGAGGCAACTTACCAATGAAACTACAAAGACGGGATATTAAAGGTCAAGTTCAATCAGCTGTAAACGACGCGCATGGCCAGTGAG
Organism: Triturus cristatus; assembly: GCF_964204655.1. Taxonomy (NCBI): domain Eukaryota; kingdom Metazoa; phylum Chordata; class Amphibia; order Caudata; family Salamandridae; genus Triturus; species Triturus cristatus. The sequence goes on from NC_140579.1 coordinate 197,633,501, forward strand.
CAAGGGCGTGTTGCCCGAAACCGGTATGGCAATCTGTGTTGGGGGAATGAACACGTTGACTCCTGCTTCCTCAATAAATGAAAGGAGAAACTTCTACTTGTGTGGCGTCTCGCATTGGGCAACTTGGATTTTGGATTTTCAAGCGGCGTGCCTAGCCTCTGAGACGCTCTGCCGCGATAATAGCGGACCACGGCTCCGGACCCCTGGGGCCATGTGGAAGTGGCAGTTCCACTATTGCGGGACTTTTAATGCATGACGGCGTTGTTTTGTTCCTCCATGCAAACCACCAAGGGGAATGATATACATGCACGCAGTTTAACACCACCCACTGTGGAAATAACGAACTACCTTACCCAGAGGGCAACTTACCAATGAAACTACAAAGACGGGATATTAAAGGTCAAGTTCATTCAGCTGTAAACGACACGCATGGCCAGTGAGCAAGGGCGTGTTGCCCGAAACCGGTATGGCAATCTGTGTTGGGGGAATGAACACGTTGACTCCTGCTCCCTCAATAAATGAAAGGAGAAACTTCTACTTGTGTGGCGTCTCGCATTGGGCAACTTGGATTTTGGAATTTGCAAGCGGCGTGCCAGGCCGCTGACACGCTCTGCCGCGATAATAGCGGACCACGGCTCCGGACCCCTGGGGCCATGTGGAAGTGGCACTTCCACTATTGCGGGACTTTTAATGCATGACGGCGTTGTTTTGTTCCTCCATGCAACCCACCAAGGGGAATGATATACATGCACGCAGTTTAACAGCACCCACTGTGGAAACAACGAACTACCTTACCCAGAAGGCAACTTACCAATGAAACTACAAAGATGGGATATTAAAGGTCAAGTTCAATCAGCTGTAAACAACGCGCATTGCCAGTGAGCAAGGGCGTGTTGCCGGAAACCGGTATGGCAAACTGTGTTGGGGGAATGAACACGTTGATTCCTGCTCCCTCAATAAATGAAAGGAGAAACTTCTACTTGTGTGGCGTCTCGCATTGGGCAACTTGGATTTTGGAATTTGCAAGCGGCGTGCCTAGCCACTGAGACGCTCTGCAGCGATAATAGCGGACCACGGCTCCGGGCCCCTGGGGCCATGTGGAAGGGGCAGTTCCACGATTGTGGACTTTTAATGCATGACGGCGTTGTTTTGTTCCTCCATGCAACCCACCAAGGGGAATGATATACATGCACGCAGTTTAACAGCACCCACTGTGGAAATAACGAACTACCTTACCCAGAAGGCAACTTACCAATGAAACTACAAAGACGGGATATTAAAGGTCAAGTTCAATCAGCTGTAAACGACGCGCATGGCCAGTGAGCAAGGGCGTGTTGCCCGAAACCGGTATGGCAATCTGTGTTGGGGGAATGAACACGTTGACTCCTGCTCCCTCAATAAATGAAAGGAGAAACTTCTACTTGTGTGGCGTCTCGCATTGGGCAACTTGGATTTTGGAATTTGCAAGCAGCGTGCCTAGCCTCTGAGACGCTCTGCCGCGATAATAGCGGACCATGGCTCCGGACCTCTGGGGCCATGTGGAAGTGGCAGTTCCACTATTGCGGGAGTTTTAATGCATGACGGCGTTGTTTTGTTCCTCCATGCAACCCACCAAGGGGAATGATATACATGCACGCAGTTTAACAGCACCCACTGTGGAAATAACAAACTACCCTACCCAGAAGGGAACTTACCAATGAAACTACAAAGATGGGATATTAAAGGTCAAGTTCAATCAGCTGTAAACGACGCGCATGGCCAGTGAGCAAGGGCGTGTTGCCCGAAACCGGTATGGCAATCTGTGTTGGGGGAATGAACACGTTGACTCCTGCTCCCTCAATAAATGAAAGGAGAAACTTCTACTTGTGTGGCGTCTCGCATTGGGCAACTTGGATTTTGGATTTTCAAGCGGCGTGCCTAGCCTCTGAGACGCTCTGCCGCGATAATAGCGGACCACGGCTCCGGACCCCTGGGGCCATGTGGAAGTGGCAGTTCCACTATTGCGGGACTTTTAATGCATGACGGCGTTGTTTTGTTCCTCCATGCAAACCACCAAGGGGAATGATATACATGCACGCAGTTTAACACCACCCACTGTGGAAATAACGAACTACCTTACCCAGAGGGCAACTTACCAATGAAACTACAAAGACGGGATATTAAAGGTCAAGTTCATTCAGCTGTAAACGACACGCATGGCCAGTGAGCAAGGGCGTGTTGCCCGAAACCGGTATGGCAATCTGTGTTGGGGGAATGAACACGTTGACTCCTGCTCCCTCAATAAATGAAAGGAGAAACTTCTACTTGTGTGGCGTCTCGCATTGGGCAACTTGGATTTGGGATTTTCAAGCGGCGTGCCTAGCCTCTGAGACGCTCTGCCGCGATTATAGCGGACCACGGCTCCGGACCCCTGGGGCCATGTGGAAGTGGCAGTTCCACTATTGCGGGACTTTTAATGCATGACGGCGTTGTCTTGTTCCTCCATGCAACCCACCAAGGGGAATGATATACATGCACGCAGTTTAACAGCACCCACTGTGGAAATAACGAACTACCTTACCCAGAGGGCAACTTACCAATGAAACTACAAAGACGGGATATTAAAGGTCAAGTTCATTCAGCTGTAAACGACGCGCATGGCCAGTGAGCAAGGGCGTGTTGCCCGAAACCGGTATGGCAATCTGTGTTGGGGGAATGAACACGTTGACTCCTGCTCCCTCAATAAATGAAAGGAGAAAGTTCTACTTGTGTGGCGTCTCGCATTGGGCAACTTGGATTTTGGAATTTGCAAGTGGCGTGCCTAGCCGCTGAGGCGCTCTGCCGCGATAATAGCGGACCACGGCTCCGAACCCCTGGGGCCATGTGGAAGTGGCAGTTCCACTATTGCGGGACTTTTAATGCATGACGGCGTTGTTTTAATCTTCCATGCAACCCACCAAGGGGAATGATATACATGCACGCAGTTTAACAGCACCCACTGTGGAAATAACGAACTACCTTACCCAGAGGGCAACTTACCAATGAAACTATAAAGACGGGATATTAAAGGTCAAGTTCATTCAGCTGTAAACGACGCGCATGGCCAGTGAGCAAGGGCGTGTTGCACGAAACCGGTATGGCAATCTGTGTTGGGGGAATGAACACGTTGACTCCTGCTCCCTCAATAAATGAAAGGAGAAACTTCTACTTGTGTGGCGTCTCGCATTGGGCAACTTGGATTTTGGAATTTGCAAGTGGCGTGCCTAGCCGCTGAGGCGCTCTGCCTCGATAATAGCGGACCACGGCTCCGGACCCCTGGGGCCATGTGGAAGTGGCAGTTCCACTATTGCGGGACTTTTAATGCATGACGGTGTTGTTTTGTTCTTCCATGCAACCCACCAAGGGGAATGATATACATGCACGCAGTTTAACAGCACCCACTGTGGAAATAATGAACTACCTTACCCAGAAGGCAACTTACCAATGAAACTACAAAGACGGGATGTTAAAGGTCAAGTTCAATCAGCTGTAAACGACGCGCATGGCCAGTGAGCAAGGGCGTGTTGCCCGAAACCGGTATGGCAATCTGTGTTGTGGGAATGAACACGTTGACTCCTGCTCCCTCAATAAATGAAAGGAGAAACTTCTACTTGTGTGGCGTCTCGCTTTGGGCAACTTGGATTTTGGAATTTGCAAGCGGCGTGCCTAGCCGCTGAGACGCTCTGCCGCGATAATAGCGGACCACGGCTCCGAACCCCTGGGGCCATGTGGAAGTGGCAGTTCCATTATTGCGGGACTTTTAATGCATGACGGCGTTGTTTTAATCTTCCATGCAACCCACCAAGGGGAATGATATACATGCATGCAGTTTAACAGCACCCACTGTGGAAATAACGAACTACCTTACCCAGAGGGCAACTTACCAATGAAACTATAAAGACGGGATATTAAAGGTCAAGTTCATTCAGCTGTAAACGACGCGCATGGCCAGTGAGCAAGGGCGTGTTGCACGAAACCGGTATGGCAATCTGTGTTGGGGGAATGAACACGTTGACTCCTGCTCCCTCAATAAATGAAAGGAGAAACTTCTACTTGTGTGGCGTCTCGCATTGGGCAACTTGGATTTTGGAATTTGCAAGTGGCGTGCCTAGCCGCTGAGGCGCTCTGCCTCGATAATAGCGGACCACGGCTCCGGACCCCTGGGGCCATGTGGAAGTGGCAGTTCCACTATTGCGGGACTTTTAATGCATGACGGTGTTGTTTTGTTCTTCCATGCAACCCACCAAGGGGAATGATATACATGCACGCAGTTTAACAGCACCCACTGTGGAAATAACGAACTACCTTACCCAGAAGGCAACTTTCCAATGAAACTACAAAGATGGGATATTAAAGGTCAAGTTCAATCAGCTGTAAACGACGCGCATGGCCAGTGAGCAAGGGCGTGTTGCCTGAAACCGGTATGGCAATCTGTGTTGGGGGAATGAACACGTTGACTCCTGCTCCCTCAATAAATGAAAGGAAAAACTTCTACTTGTGTGGCGTCTCGCATTGGGCAACTTGGATTTTGGAATTTGCAAGCGGCGTGCCTAGCCGCTGACACGCTCTGCCGCGATAATAGCGGACCACGGCTCCGGACCCCTGGGGCCATGTGGAAGTGGCACTTCCACTATTGCGGGACTTTTAATGCATGACAGCATTGTTTTGTTCCTCCATGCAACCCACCAAGGGGAATGATATACATGCACGCAGTTTAACAGCACCCACTGTGGAAATAACGAACTACCTTACCTAGAAGGCAACTTACCAATGAAACTACAAAGACGGGATATTAAAGGTCAAGTTCAATCAGCTGTAAACGACGCGCATGGCCAGTGAGCAAGGGCGTGTTGCCCGAAACCGGTATGGCAATCTGTGTTGGGGGAATGAACACGTTGACTCCTGCTCCCTCAATAAATGAAAGGAGAAACTTCTACTTGTGTGGTGTCTCGCATTGGGCAACTTGGATTTTGGAATTTGCAAGCGGCGTGCCTAGCCGCTGACACGCTCTGCCGCGATAATAGCGGACCACGGCTCCGGACCCCTGGGGCCATGTGGAAGTAGCACTTCCACTATTGCGGGACTTTTAATGCATGACGGCGTTGTTTTGTTCCTCCATGCAACCCACCAAGGGGAATGATATACATGCACGCAGTTTAACAGCACCGACTGTGGAAACAACGAACTACCTTACCCAGAAGGCAACTTACCAATGAAACTACAAAGCTGGGATATTAAAGGTCAAGTTCAATCAGCTGTAAACAACGCGCATTGCCAGTGAGCAAGGGCGTGTTGCCCGAAACCGGTATGGCAATCTGTGTTGTGGGAATGAACACGTTGACTCCTGCTCCCTCAATAAATGAAAGGAGAAACTTCTACTTGTGTGGCGTCTCGCTTTGGGCAACTTGGATTTTGGAATTTGCAAGCGGCGTGCCTAGCCACTGAGATGCTCTGCCGCGATAATTGCGGACCATGGCTCCGGACCCCTGGGGCCATGTGGAAGTGGTAGTTCCACTATTGCGGGACTTTTAATGCATGACGGCGTTGTTTTGTTCCTCCATGCAACCCACCAAGGGGAATGATATACATGCACGCAGTTTAACAGCACCGACTGTGGAAATAACGGACTACCTTACCTAGAAGGCAACTTACCAATGAAACTACAAAGACGGGATATTAAAGGTCAAGTTCAATCAGCTGTAAACGACGCGCATGGCCAGTGAGCAAGGGCGTGTTGCCCGAAACCGGTATGGCAATCTGTGTTGGGGGAATGAACACGTTGACTCCTGCTCCCTCAATAAATGAAAGGAGAAACTTCTACTTGTGTGGCATCTCGCATTGGGCAACTTGGATTTTGGAATTTGCAAGCGGCGTGCCTAGCCGCTGAGACGCTTTGCTGCAATAATAGCGGACCACGGCTCCGAACCCCTGGGGCCATGTTGAAGTGGCAGTTCCACTATTGCGGGACTTTTAATGCATGACGGCGTTGTTTTGTTCCTCCATGCAAGCCACCAAGGGGAATGATATACATGCACGCAGTTTAACAGCACCCACTGTGGAAATAACGAACTACCTTACCCAGAAGGCAACTTTCCAATGAAACTACAAAGACGGGATATCAAAGGTCAAGTTCAATGAGCTGTAAACGACGCGCATGGCCAGTGAGCAAGGGCGTGTTGCCCGAAACCGGTATGGCAATCTGTGTTGGGGGAATGAACACGTTGACTCCTGCTCCCTCAATAAATGAAAGGAGAAACTTCTACTTGTGTGGCGTCTCGCATTGGGCAACTTGGATTTTGGATTTTCAAGCGGCGTGCCTAGCCTCTGAGACGCTCTGCCGCGATAATAGCGGACCACGGCTCCGGACCTCTTGGGCCATGTGGAAGTGGCAGTTCCACTATTGCAGGAGTTTTAATGCATGACGGCGTTGTTTTGTTCCTCCATGCAACCCACCAAGGGGAATGATATACATGCACGCAGTTTAACAGCACCCACTGTGGAAATAACGAACTACCTTACCCAGAAGGGAACTTACCAATGAAACTACAAAGATGGGATATTAAAGGTCAAGTTCAATCAGCTGTAAACGATGCGTATGGCCAGTGAGCAAGGGCGTGTTGCCTGAAACCGGTATGGCAATCTGTGTTGGGGGAATGAACACGTTGACTCCTGCTCCCTCAATAAATGAAAGGAAAAACTTCTCCTTGTGTGGCGTCTCGCATTGGGCAACTTGGATTTTGGAATTTGCAAGCGGCGTGCCTAGCCGCTGACACGCTCTGCCGTGATAATAGCGGACCACGGCTCCGGACCCCTGGGGCAATGTGGAAGTGGCACTTCCACTATTGCGGGACTTTTAATGCATGACAGTGTTGTTTTGTTCCTCCATGCAACCCACCAAGGGGAATGATATACATGCACGCAGTTTAACAGCACCCACTGTGGAAATAACGAACTACCTTACCCAGAAGGCAACTTACCAATGAAACTACAAAGACGGGATATTAAAGGTCAAGTTCAATCAGCTGTAAACGACGCGCATGGCCAGTGAGCAAGGGCGTGTTGCCCGAAACCGGTATGGCAATCTGTGTTGGGGGAATGAACACGTTGACTCCTGCTCCCTCAATAAATGAAAGGAGAAACTTCTACTTGTGTGGTGTCTCGCATTGGGCAACTTGGATTTTGGAATTTGCAAGCGGCGTGCCAGGCCGCTGACACGCTCTGCCGCGATAATAGTGGACCACGGCTCCGGACCCCTGGGGCCATGTGGAAGTGGCACTTCCACTATTGCGGGACTTTTAATGCATGACGGCGTTGTTTTGTTCCTCCATGCAACCCACCAAGGGGAATGATATACATGCACGCAGTTTAACAGCACCCACTGTGGAAACAACGAACTACCTTACCCAGAAGGCAACTTACCAATGAAACTACAAAGACGGGATATTAAAGGTCAAGTTCAATCAGCTGTAAACAACGCGCATTGCCAGTGAGCAAGGGCGTGTTGCCGGAAACCGGTATGGCAAACTGTGTTGGGGGAATGAACACGTTGATTCCTGCTCCCTCAATAAATGAAAGGAGAAACTTCTACTTGTGTGGCGTCTCGCATTGGGCAACTTGGATTTTGGAATTTGCAAGCGGCGTGCCTAGCCACTGAGACGCTCTGCAGCGATAATAGCGGACCACGGCTCCGGGCCCCTGGGGCCATGTGGAAGGGGCAGTTCCACGATTGTGGACTTTTAATGCATGACGGCGTTGTTTTGTTCCTCCATGCAACCCACCAAGGGGAATGATATACATGCACGCAGTTTAACAGCACCCACTGTGGAAACAACGAACTACCTTACCCAGAAGGCAACTTACCAATGAAACTACAAAGACGGGATATTAAAGGTCAAGTTCAATCAGCTGTAAACGACGCGCATGGCCAGTGAGCAAGGGCGCGTTGCCCGAAACCGGTATGGCAATCTGTGTTGGGGGAATGAACACGTTGACTCCTGCTCCCTCAATAAATGAAAGGAGAAACTTCTACTTGTGTGGCGTCTCGCATTGGGCAACTTGGATTTTGGAATTTGCAAGCAGCGTGCCTAGCCTCTGAGACGCTCTGCCGCGATAATAGCGGACCATGGCTCCGGACCTCTGGGGCCATGTGGAAGTGGCAGTTCCACTATTGCGGGAGTTTTAATGCATGACGGCGTTGTTTTGTTCCTCCATGCAACCCACCAAGGGGAATGATATACATGCACGCAGTTTAACAGCACCCACTGTGGAAATAACGAACTACCTAACCCAGAGGGCAACTTACCAATGAAACTACAAAGACGGGATATTAAAGGTCGAGTTCATTAAGCTGTAAACGACGCGCATGGCCAGTGAGCAAGGGCGTGTTGCCCGAAACCGGTATGGCAATCTGTGTTGGGGGAATGAACACGTTGACTCCTGCTCCCTCAATAAATGAAAGGAGAAACTTCTACTTGTGTGGCGTCTCGCATTGGGCAACTTGGATTTTGGAATTTGCAAGCGGCGTGCCAGGCCGCTGACACGCTCTGCCGCGATAATAGTGGACCACGGCTCCGGACCCCTGGGGCCATGTGGAAGTGGCACTTCCACTATTGCGGGACTTTTAATGCATGACGGCGTTGTATGGTTCCTCCATGCAACCCACCAAGGGGAATGATATACATGCACGCAGTTTAACAGCACCCACTGTGGAAACAACGAACTACCTTACCCAGAAGGCAACTTACCAATGAAACTACAAAGACGGGATATTAAAGGTCAAGTTCAATCAGCTGTAAACAACGCGCATTGCCAGTGAGCAAGGGCGTGTTGCCGGAAACCGGTATGGCAAACTGTGTTGGGGGAATGAACACGTTGATTCCTGCTCCCTCAATAAATGAAAGGAGAAACTTCTACTTGTGTGGCGTCTCGCATTGGGCAACTTGGATTTTGGAATTTGCAAGCGGCGTGCCTAGCCACTGAGACGCTCTGCAGCGATAATAGCGGACCACGGCTCCGGGCCCCTGGGGCCATGTGGAAGGGGCAGTTCCACGATTGTGGACTTTTAATGCATGACGGCGTTGTTTTGTTCCTCCATGCAACCCACCAAGGGGAATGATATACATGCACGCAGTTTAACAGCACCCACTGTGGAAACAACGAACTACCTTACCCAGAAGGCAACTTACCAATGAAACTACAAAGACGGGATATTAAAGGTCAAGTTCAATCAGCTGTAAACGACGCGCATGGCCAGTGAGCAAGGGCGCGTTGCCCGAAACCGGTATGGCAATCTGTGTTGGGGGAATGAACACGTTGACTCCTGCTCCCTCAATAAATGAAAGGAGAAACTTCTACTTGTGTGGCGTCTCGCATTGGGCAACTTGGATTTTGGAATTTGCAAGCAGCGTGCCTAGCCTCTGAGACGCTCTGCCGCGATAATAGCGGACCATGGCTCCGGACCTCTGGGGCCATGTGGAAGTGGCAGTTCCACTATTGCGGGAGTTTTAATGCATGACGGCGTTGTTTTGTTCCTCCATGCAACCCACCAAGGGGAATGATATACATGCACGCAGTTTAACAGCACCCACTGTGGAAATAACGAACTACCTTACCCAGAGGGCAACTTACCAATGAAACTACAAAGACGGGATATTAAAGGTCGAGTTCATTAAGCTGTAAACGACGCGCATGGCCAGTGAGCAAGGGCGTGTTGCCCGAAACCGGTATGGCAATCTGTGTTGGGGGAATGAACACGTTGACTCCTGCTCCCTCAATAAATGAAAGGAGAAACTTCTACTTGTGTGGCGTCTCGCATTGGGCAACTTGGATTTTGGAATTTGCAAGCGGCGTGCCAGGCCGCTGACACGCTCTGCCGCGATAATAGTGGACCACGGCTCCGGACCCCTGGGGCCATGTGGAAGTGGCACTTCCACTATTGCGGGACTTTTAATGCATGACGGCGTTGTATGGTTCCTCCATGCAACCCACCAAGGGGAATGATATACATGCACGCAGTTTAACAGCACCCACTGTGGAAACAACGAACTACCTTACCCAGAAGGCAACTTACCAATGAAACTACAAAGACGGGATATTAAAGGTCAAGTTCAATCAGCTGTAAACAACGCGCATTGCCAGTGAGCAAGGGCGTGTTGCCGGAAACCGGTATGGCAAACTGTGTTGGGGGAATGAACACGTTGATTCCTGCTCCCTCAATAAATGAAAGGAGAAACTTCTACTTGTGTGGCGTCTCGCATTGGGCAACTTGGATTTTGGAATTTGCAAGCGGCGTGCCTAGCCACTGAGACGCTCTGCAGCGATAATAGCGGACCACGGCTCCGGGCCCCTGGGGCCATGTGGAAGGGGCAGTTCCACGATTGTGGACTTTTAATGCATGACGGCGTTGTTTTGTTCCTCCATGCAACCCACCAAGGGGAATGATATACATGCACACAGTTTAACAGCACCCACTGTGGAAACAACGAACTACCTTACCCAGAAGGCAACTTACCAATGAAACTACAAAGACGGGATATTAAAGGTCAAGTTCAATCAGCTGTAAACGACGCGCATGGCCAGTGAGCAAGGGCGCGTTGCCCGAAACCGGTATGGCAATCTGTGTTGGGGGAATGAACACGTTGACTCCTGCTCCCTCAATAAATGAAAGGAGAAACTTCTACTTGTGTGGCGTCTCGCATTGGGCAACTTGGATTTTGGAATTTGCAAGCAGCGTGCCTAGCCTCTGAGACGCTCTGCCGCGATAATAGCGGACCATGGCTCCGGACCTCTGGGGCCATGTGGAAGTGGCAGTTCCACTATTGCGGGAGTTTTAATGCATGACGGCGTTGTTTTGTTCCTCCATGCAACCCACCAAGGGGAATGATATACATGCACGCAGTTTAACAGCACCCACTGTGGAAATAACGAACTACCTTACCCAGAGGGCAACTTACCAATGAAACTACAAAGACGGGATATTAAAGGTCGAGTTCATTAAGCTGTAAACGACGCGCATGGCCAGTGAGCAAGGGCGTGTTGCCCGAAACCGGTATGGCAATCTGTGTTGGGGGAATGAACACGTTGACTCCTGCTCCCTCAATAAATGAAAGGAGAAACTTCTACTTGTGTGGCGTCTCGCATTGGGCAACTTGGATTTTGGATTTTCAAGCGGCGTGCCTAGCCTCTGAGACGCTCTGCCGCGATAATAGCGGACCACGGCTCCGGACCCCTGGGGCCATGTGGAAGTGGCAGTTCCACTATTGCGGGACTTTTAATGCATGACGGCGTTGTTTTGTTCCTCCATGCAACCCACCAAGGGGAATGATATACATGCACGCAGTTTAACACCACCCACTGTGGAAATAACGAACTACCTTACCCAGAGGGCAACTTACCAATGAAACTACAAAGACGGGATATTAAAGGTCAAGTTCATTCAGCTGTAAACGACACGCATGGCCAGTGAGCAAGGGCGTGTTGCCAGAAACCGGTATGGCAATCTGTGTTGGGGGAATGAACACGTTGACTCCTGCTCCCTCAATAAATGAAAGGAGAAACTTCTACTTGTGTGGCGTCTCGCATTGGGCAACTTGGATTTTGGATTTTCAAGCGGCGTGCCTAGCCTCTGAGACGCTCTGCCGCGATAATAGCGGACCACGGCTCCGGACCCCTGGGGCCATGTGGAAGTGGCAGTTCCACTATTGCGGGACTTTTAATGCATGACGGCGTTGTCTTGTTCCTCCATGCAACCCACCAAGGGGAATGATATACATGCACGCAGTTTAACAGCACCCACTGTGGAAATAACGAACTACCTTACCCAGAGGGCAACTTACCAATGAAACTACAAAGACGGGATATTAAAGGTCAAGTTCATTCAGCTGTAAACGACGCGCATGGCCAGTGAGCAAGGGCGTGTTGCCCGAAACCGGTATGGCAATCTGTGTTGGGGGAATGAACACGTTGACTCCTGCTCCCTCAATAAATGAAAGGAGAAAGTTCTACTTGTGTGGCGTCTCGCATTGGGCAACTTGGATTTTGGAATTTGCAAGTGGCGTGCCTAGCCGCTGAGGCGCTCTGCCGCGATAATAGCGGACCACGGCTCCGAACCCCTGGGGCCCTGTGGAAGTGGCAGTTCCACTATTGCGGGACTTTTAATGCATGACGGCGTTGTTTTAATCTTCCATGCAACCCACCAAGGGGAATGATATACATGCACGCAGTTTAACAGCACCCACTGTGGAAATAACGAACTACCTTACCCAGAGGGCAACTTACCAATGAAACTATAAAGACGGGATATTAAAGGTCAAGTTCATTCCGCTGTAAACGACGCGCATGGCCAGTGAGCAAGGGCGTGTTGCACGAAACCGGTATGCCAATCTTTGTTGGGGGAATGAACACGTTGACTCCTGCTCCCTCAATAAATGAAAGGAGAAACTTCTACTTGTGTGGCGTCTCGCATTGGGCAACTTGGATTTTGGAATTTGCATGTGGCGTGCCTAGCCGCTGAGGCGCTCTGCCTCGATAATAGCGGACCACGGCTCCGGACCCCTGGGGCCATGTGGAAGTGGCAGTTCCACTATTGCGGGACTTTTAATGCATGACGGTGTTGTTTTGTTCTTCCATGCAACCCACCAAGGGGAATGATATACATGCACGCAGTTTAACAGCACCCACTGTGGAAATAATGAACTACCTTACCCAGAAGGCAACTTACCAATGAAACTACAAAGACGGGATGTTAAAGGTCAAGTTCAATCAGCTGTAAACGACGCGCATGGCCAGTGAGCAAGGGCGTGTTGCCCGAAACCGGTATGGCAATCTGTGTTGTGGGAATGAACACGTTGACTCCTGCTCCCTCAATAAATGAAAGGAGAAACTTCTACTTGTGTGGCGTCTCGCTTTGGGCAACTTGGATTTTGGAATTTGCAAGCGGCGTGCCTAGCCGCTGAGACGCTCTGCCGCGATAATAGCGGACCACGGCTCCGAACCCCTGGGGCCATGTGGAAGTGGCAGTTCCACTATTGCGGGACTTTTAATGCATGACGGCGTTGTTTTAATCTTCCATGCAACCCACCAAGGGGAATGATATACATGCACGCAGTTTAACAGCACCCACTGTGGAAATAACGAACTACCTTACCCAGAGGGCAACTTACCAATGAAACTATAAAGACGGGATATTAAAGGTCAAGTTCATTCAGCTGTAAACGACGCGCATGGCCAGTGAGCAAGGGCGTGTTGCACGAAACCGGTATGGCAATCTGTGTTGGGGGAATGAACACGTTGACTCCTGCTCCCTCAATAAATGAAAGGAGAAACTTCTACTTGTGTGGCGTCTCGCATTGGGCAACTTGGATTTTGGAATTTGCAAGTGGCGTGCCTAGCCGCTGAGGCGCTCTGCCTCGATAATAGCTGACCACGGCTCCGGACCCCTGGGGCCATGTGGAAGTGGCAGTTCCACTATTGCGGGACTTTTAATGCATGACGGTGTTGTTTTGTTCTTCCATGCAACCCACCAAGGGGAATGATATACATGCACGCAGTTTAACAGCACCCACTGTGGAAATAACGAACTACCTTACCCAGAAGGCAACTTTCCAATGAAACTACAAAGACGAGATATCACAGGTCAAGTTCAATGAGCTGTAAACGACGCGCATGGCTAGTGAGCAAGGGCGTGTTGCCCGAAACCGGTATGGCAATCTGTGTTGGGGGAATGAACACGTTGACTCCTGCTCCCTCAATAAATGAAAGGAGAAACTTCTACTTGTGTGGCGTCTCGCATTGGGCAACTTGGATTTTGGATTTTCAAGCGGCGTGCCTAGCCTCTGAGACGCTCTGCCGCGATAATAGCGGACCACGGCTCCGGACCTCTTGGGCCATGTGGAAGTGGCAGTTCCACTATTGCAGGAGTTTTAATGCATGACGGCGTTGTTTTGTTCCTCCATGCAACCCACCAAGGGGAATGATATACATGCACGCAGTTTAACAGCACCCACTGTGGAAATAACGAACTACCTTACCCAGAAGGGAACTTACCAATGAAACTACAAAGATGCGATCTTAAAGGTCAAGTTCAATCAGTTGTAAACGACGCGCATGGCCAGTGAGCAAGGGCGTGTTGCCTGAAACCGGTATGGCAATCTGTGTTGGGGGAATGAACACGTTGACTCCTGCTCCCTCAATAAATGAAAGGAAAAACTTCTACTTGTGTGGCGTCTCGCATTGGGCAACTTGGATTTTGGAATTTGCAAGCGGCGTGCCTAGCCGCTGACACGCTCTGCCGCGATAATAGCGGACCACGGCTCCGGACCCCTGGGGCCATGTGGAAGTGGCACTTCCACTATTGCGGGACTTTTAATGCATGACAGCATTGTTTTGTTCCTCCATGTAACCCACCAAGGGGAATGATATACATGCACGCAGTTTAACAGCACCCACTGTGGAAATAACGAACTACCTTACCTAGAAGGCAACTTACCAATGAAACTACAAAGACGGGATATTAAAGGTCAAGTTAAATCAGCTGTAAACGACGCGCATGGCCAGTGAGCAAGGGCGTGTTGCCCGAAACCGGTATGGCAATCTGTGTTGGGGGAATGAACACGTTGACTCCTGCTCCCTCAATAAATGAAAGGAGAAACTTCTACTTGTGTGGTGTCTCGCATTGGGCAACTTGGATTTTGGAATTTGCAAGCGGCGTGCCTAGCCGCTGACACGCTCTGCCGCGATAATAGCGGACCACGGCTCCGGACCCCTGGGGCCATGTGGAAGTAGCACTTCCACTATTGCGGGACTTTTAATGCATGACGGCGTTGTTTTGTTCCTCCATGCAACCCACCAAGGGGAATGATATACATGCACGCAGTTTAACAGCACCGACTGTGGAAACAACGAACTACCTTACCCAGAAGGCAACTTACCAATGAAACTACAAAGCTGGGATATTAAAGGTCAAGTTCAATCAGCTGTAAACAACACGCATTGCCAGTGAGCAAGGGCGTGTTGCCCGAAACCGGTATGGCAATCTGTGTTGTGGGAATGAACACGTTGACTCCTGCTCCCTCAATAAATGAAAGGAAAAACTTCTCCTTGTGTGGCGTCTCGCATTGGGCAACTTGGATTTTGGAATTTGCAAGCGGCGTGCCTAGCCGCTGACACGCTCTGCCGCGATAATAGCGGACCACGGCTCCGGACCCCTGGGGCCATGTGGAAGTGGCACTTCCACTATTGCGGGACTTTTAATGCATGACAGTGTTGTTTTGTTCCTCCATGCAACCCACCAAGGGGAATGATATACATGCACGCAGTTTAACAGCACCCACTGTGGAAATAACGAACTACCTTACCCAGAAGGCAACTTACCAATGAAACTACAAAGACGGGATATTAAAGGTCAAGTTCAATCAGCTGTAAACGACGCGCATGGCCAGTGAGCAAGGGCGTGTTGCCCGAAACCGGTATGGCAATCTGTGTTGGGGGAATGAACACGTTGACTCCTGCTCCCTCAATAAATGAAAGGAGAAACTTCTACTTGTGTGGTGTCTCGTATTTGGCAACTTGGATTTTGGAATTTGCAAGCGGCGTGCCTAGCCGCTGACACGCTCTGCCGCGATAATAGCGGACCACGGCTCCGGACCCCTGGGGCCATGTGGAAGTGGCACTTCCACTATTGCGGGACTTTTAATGCATGACGGCGTTGTTTTGTTCCTCCATGCAACCCACCAAGGGGAATGATATACATGCACGCAGTTTAACAGCACCCACTGTGGAAATAACGAACTACCTTACCCAGAAGGCAACTTACCAATGAAACTACAAAGACGGGATATTAAAGGTCAAGTTCAATCAGCTGTAAACGACGCGCATGGCCAGTGAGCAAGGGCGTGTTGCCCGAAACCGGTATGGCAATCAGTGTTGGGGGAATGAACACGTTGACTCCTGCTCCCTCAATAAATGAAAGGAGAAACTTCTACTTGTGTGGCGTCTCGCATTGGGCAACTTGGATTTTAGAATTTGCAAGCAGCGTGCCTAGCCTCTGAGACGCTCTGCCGCGATAATAGCGGACCATGGCTCCGGACCTCTGGGGCCATGTGGAAGTGGCAGTTCCACTATTGCGGGAGTTTTAATGCATGACGGCGGTGTTTTGTTCCTCCATGCAACCCACCAAGGGGAATGATATACATGCACGCAGTTTAACAGCACCCACTGTGGAAATAACAAACTACCCTACCCAGAAGGGAACTTACCAATGAAAGTACAAAGATGGGATATTAAAGGTCAAGTTCAATCAGCTGTAAACGACGCGCATGGCCAGTGAGCAAGGGCGTGTTGCCCTAAAACGGTATGGCAATCTGTGTTGGGGGAATGAACACGTTGACTCCTGCTCCCTCAATAAATGAAAGGAGAAACTTCTACTTGTGTGGCGTCTCGCATTGGGCAACTTGGATTTTGGAATTTGCAAGCGGCGTGCCTAGCCGCTGAGACACTCTGCCGCTATAATAGCGGACCATGGCTCCGGACCTCTGGGGCCATGTGGAAGTGGCAGTTCCACTATTGCGGGAGTTTTAATGCATGACGGCGTTGTTTTGTTCCTCCATGCAACCCACCAAGGGGAATGATATATATGCACGCAGTTTAACAGCACCCACTGTGGAAATAACGAACTACCTTACCCAGAGGGCAACTTACCAATGAAACTACAAAGACGGGATATTAAAGGTCAAGTTCATTAAGCTGTAAACGACGCGCATGGCCAGTGAGCAAGGGCGTGTTGCCCGAAACCGGTATGGCAATCTGTGTTGGGGGAATGAACACGTTGACTCCTGCTCCCTCAATAAATGAAAGGAGAAACTTCTACTTGTGTGGCGTCTCGCATTGGGCAACTTGGATTTTGGATTTTCAAGCGGCGTGCCTAGCCTCTGAGACGCTCTGCCGCGATTATAGCGGACCACGGCTCCGGACCCCTGGGGCCATGTGGAAGTGGCAGTTCCACTATTGCGGGACTTTTAATGCATGACGGCGTTGTTTTGTTCCTCCATGCAACCCACCAAGGGGAATGATATACATGCACGCAGTTTAACAGCACCCACTGTGGAAATAACGAACTACCTTACCCAGAGGGCAACTTACCAATGAAACTACAAAGACGGGATATTAAAGGTCAAGTTCATTCAGCTGTAAACGACGCGCATGGCCTGTGAGCAAGGGCGCGTTGCCCGAAACCGGTATGGCAATCTGTGTTGGGGGAATGAACACGTTGACTCCTGCTCCCTCAATAAATGAAAGGAGAAACTTCTACTTGTGTGGCGTCTCGCATTGGGCAACTTGGATTTTGGAATTTGCAAGCAGCGTGCCTAGCCTCTGAGACGCTCTGCCGCGATAATAGCGGACCATGGCTCCGGACCTCTGGGGCCATGTGGAAGTGGCAGTTCCACTATTGCGGGAGTTTTAATGCATGACGGCGTTGTTTTGTTCCTCCATGCAACCCACCAAGGGGAATGATATACATGCACGCAGTTTAACAGCACCCACTGTGGAAATAACGAACTACCTTACCCAGAGGGCAACTTACCAATGAAACTACAAAGACGGGATATTAAAGGTCGAGTTCATTAAGCTGTAAACGACGCGCATGGCCAGTGAGCAAGGGCGTGTTGCCCGAAACCGGTATGGCAATCTGTGTTGGGGGAATGAACACGTTGACTCCTGCTCCCTCAATAAATGAAAGGAGAAACTTCTACTTGTGTGGCGTCTCGCATTGGGCAACTTGGATTTTGGATTTTCAAGCGGCGTGCCTAGCCTCTGAGACGCTCTGCCGCGATAATAGCGGACCACGGCTCCGGACCCCTGGGGCCATGTGGAAGTGGCAGTTCCACTATTGCGGGACTTTTAATGCATGACGGCGTTGTTTTGTTCCTCCATGCAACCCACCAAGGGGAATGATATACATGCACGCAGTTTAACACCACCCACTGTGGAAATAACGAACTACCTTACCCAGAGGGCAACTTACCAATGAAACTACAAAGACGGGATATTAAAGGTCAAGTTCATTCAGCTGTAAACGACACGCATGGCCAGTGAGCAAGGGCGTGTTGCCAGAAACCGGTATGGCAATCTGTGTTGGGGGAATGAACACGTTGACTCCTGCTCCCTCAATAAATGAAAGGAGAAACTTCTACTTGTGTGGCGTCTCGCATTGGGCAACTTGGATTTTGGATTTTCAAGCGGCGTGCCTAGCCTCTGAGACGCTCTGCCGCGATAATAGCGGACCACGGCTCCGGACCCCTGGGGCCATGTGGAAGTGGCAGTTCCACTATTGCGGGACTTTTAATGCATGACGGCGTTGTCTTGTTCCTCCATGCAACCCACCAAGGGGAATGATATACATGCACGCAGTTTAACAGCACCCACTGTGGAAATAACGAACTACCTTACCCAGAGGGCAACTTACCAATGAAACTACAAAGACGGGATATTAAAGGTCAAGTTCATTCAGCTGTAAACGACGCGCATGGCCAGTGAGCAAGGGCGTGTTGCCCGAAACCGGTATGGCAATCTGTGTTGGGGGAATGAACACGTTGACTCCTGCTCCCTCAATAAATGAAAGGAGAAAGTTCTACTTGTGTGGCGTCTCGCATTGGGCAACTTGGATTTTGGAATTTGCAAGTGGCGTGCCTAGCCGCTGAGGCGCTCTGCCGCGATAATAGCGGACCACGGCTCCGAACCCCTGGGGCCCTGTGGAAGTGGCAGTTCCACTATTGCGGGACTTTTAATGCATGACGGCGTTGTTTTAATCTTCCATGCAACCCACCAAGGGGAATGATATACATGCACGCAGTTTAACAGCACCCACTGTGGAAATAACGAACTACCTTACCCAGAGGGCAACTTACCAATGAAACTATAAAGACGGGATATTAAAGGTCAAGTTCATTCCGCTGTAAACGACGCGCATGGCCAGTGAGCAAGGGCGTGTTGCACGAAACCGGTATGCCAATCTTTGTTGGGGGAATGAACACGTTGACTCCTGCTCCCTCAATAAATGAAAGGAGAAACTTCTACTTGTGTGGCGTCTCGCATTGGGCAACTTGGATTTTGGAATTTGCATGTGGCGTGCCTAGCCGCTGAGGCGCTCTGCCTCGATAATAGCGGACCACGGCTCCGGACCCCTGGGGCCATGTGGAAGTGGCAGTTCCACTATTGCGGGACTTTTAATGCATGACGGTGTTGTTTTGTTCTTCCATGCAACCCACCAAGGGGAATGATATACATGCACGCAGTTTAACAGCACCCACTGTGGAAATAATGAACTACCTTACCCAGAAGGCAACTTACCAATGAAACTACAAAGACGGGATGTTAAAGGTCAAGTTCAATCAGCTGTAAACGACGCGCATGGCCAGTGAGCAAGGGCGTGTTGCCCGAAACCGGTATGGCAATCTGTGTTGTGGGAATGAACACGTTGACTCCTGCTCCCTCAATAAATGAAAGGAGAAACTTCTACTTGTGTGGCGTCTCGCTTTGGGCAACTTGGATTTTGGAATTTGCAAGCGGCGTGCCTAGCCGCTGAGACGCTCTGCCGCGATAATAGCGGACCACGGCTCCGAACCCCTGGGGCCATGTGGAAGTGGCAGTTCCACTATTGCGGGACTTTTAATGCATGACGGCGTTGTTTTAATCTTCCATGCAACCCACCAAGGGGAATGATATACATGCACGCAGTTTAACAGCACCCACTGTGGAAATAACGAACTACCTTACCCAGAGGGCAACTTACCAATGAAACTATAAAGACGGGATATTAAAGGTCAAGTTCATTCAGCTGTAAACGACGCGCATGGCCAGTGAGCAAGGGCGTGTTGCACGAAACCGGTATGGCAATCTGTGTTGGGGGAATGAACACGTTGACTCCTGCTCCCTCAATAAATGAAAGGAGAAACTTCTACTTGTGTGGCGTCTCGCATTGGGCAACTTGGATTTTGGAATTTGCAAGTGGCGTGCCTAGCCGCTGAGGCGCTCTGCCTCGATAATAGCTGACCACGGCTCCGGACCCCTGGGGCCATGTGGAAGTGGCAGTTCCACTATTGCGGGACTTTTAATGCATGACGGTGTTGTTTTGTTCTTCCATGCAACCCACCAAGGGGAATGATATACATGCACGCAGTTTAACAGCACCCACTGTGGAAATAACGAACTACCTTACCCAGAAGGCAACTTTCCAATGAAACTACAAAGACGAGATATCACAGGTCAAGTTCAATGAGCTGTAAACGACGCGCATGGCTAGTGAGCAAGGGCGTGTTGCCCGAAACCGGTATGGCAATCTGTGTTGGGGGAATGAACACGTTGACTCCTGCTCCCTCAATAAATGAAAGGAGAAACTTCTACTTGTGTGGCGTCTCGCATTGGGCAACTTGGATTTTGGATTTTCAAGCGGCGTGCCTAGCCTCTGAGACGCTCTGCCGCGATAATAGCGGACCACGGCTCCGGACCTCTTGGGCCATGTGGAAGTGGCAGTTCCACTATTGCAGGAGTTTTAATGCATGACGGCGTTGTTTTGTTCCTCCATGCAACCCACCAAGGGGAATGATATACATGCACGCAGTTTAACAGCACCCACTGTGGAAATAACGAACTACCTTACCCAGAAGGGAACTTACCAATGAAACTACAAAGATGCGATCTTAAAGGTCAAGTTCAATCAGTTGTAAACGACACGCATGGCCAGTGAGCAAGGGCGTGTTGCCTGAAACCGGTATGGCAATCTGTGTTGGGGGAATGAACACGTTGACTCCTGCTCCCTCAATAAATGAAAGGAAAAACTTCTACTTGTGTGGCGTCTCGCATTGGGCAACTTGGATTTTGGAATTTGCAAGCGGCGTGCCTAGCCGCTGACACGCTCTGCCGCGATAATAGCGGACCACGGCTCCGGACCCCTGGGGCCATGTGGAAGTGGCACTTCCACTATTGCGGGACTTTTAATGCATGACAGCATTGTTTTGTTCCTCCATGTAACCCACCAAGGGGAATGATATACATGCACGCAGTTTAACAGCACCCACTGTGGAAATAACGAACTACCTTACCTAGAAGGCAACTTACCAATGAAACTACAAAGACGGGATATTAAAGGTCAAGTTAAATCAGCTGTAAACGACGCGCATGGCCAGTGAGCAAGGGCGTGTTGCCCGAAACCGGTATGGCAATCTGTGTTGGGGGAATGAACACGTTGACTCCTGCTCCCTCAATAAATGAAAGGAGAAACTTCTACTTGTGTGGTGTCTCGCATTGGGCAACTTGGATTTTGGAATTTGCAAGCGGCGTGCCTAGCCGCTGACACGCTCTGCCGCGATAATAGCGGACCACGGCTCCGGACCCCTGGGGCCATGTGGAAGTAGCACTTCCACTATTGCGGGACTTTTAATGCATGACGGCGTTGTTTTGTTCCTCCATGCAACCCACCAAGGGGAATTATATACATGCACGCAGTTTAACAGCACCGACTGTGGAAACAACGAACTACCTTACCCAGAAGGCAACTTACCAATGAAACTACAAAGCTGGGATATTAAAGGTCAAGTTCAATCAGCTGTAAACAACACGCATTGCCAGTGAGCAAGGGCGTGTTGCCCGAAACCGGTATGGCAATCTGTGTTGTGGGAATGAACACGTTGACTCCTGCTCCCTCAATAAATGAAAGGAAAAACTTCTCCTTGTGTGGCGTCTCGCATTGGGCAACTTGGATTTTGGAATTTGCAAGCGGCGTGCCTAGCCGCTGACACGCTCTGCCGCGATAATAGCGGACCACGGCTCCGGACCCCTGGGGCCATGTGGAAGTGGCACTTCCACTATTGCGGGACTTTTAATGCATGACAGTGTTGTTTTGTTCCTCCATGCAACCCACCAAGGGGAATGATATACATGCACGCAGTTTAACAGCACCCACTGTGGAAATAACGAACTACCTTACCCAGAAGGCAACTTACCAATGAAACTACAAAGACGGGATATTAAAGGTCAAGTTCAATCAGCTGTAAACGACGCGCATGGCCAGTGAGCAAGGGCGTGTTGCCCGAAACCGGTATGGCAATCTGTGTTGGGGGAATGAACACGTTGACTCCTGCTCCCTCAATAAATGAAAGGAGAAACTTCTACTTGTGTGGTGTCTCGTATTTGGCAACTTGGATTTTGGAATTTGCAAGCGGCGTGCCTAGCCGCTGACACGCTCTGCCGCGATAATAGCGGACCACGGCTCCGGACCCCTGGGGCCATGTGGAAGTGGCACTTCCACTATTGCGGGACTTTTAATGCATGACGGCGTTGTTTTGTTCCTCCATGCAACCCACCAAGGGGAATGATATACATGCACGCAGTTTAACAGCACCCACTGTGGAAATAACGAACTACCTTACCCAGAAGGCAACTTACCAATGAAACTACAAAGACGGGATATTAAAGGTCAAGTTCAATCAGCTGTAAACGACGCGCATGGCCAGTGAGCAAGGGCGTGTTGCCCGAAACCGGTATGGCAATCTGTGTTGGGGGAATGAACACGTTGACTCCTGCTCCCTCAATAAATGAAAGGAGAAACTTCTACTTGTGTGGCGTCTCGCATTGGGCAACTTGGATTTTAGAATTTGCAAGCAGCGTGCCTAGCCTCTGAGACGCTCTGCCGCGATAATAGCGGACCATGGCTCCGGACCTCTGGGGCCATGTGGAAGTGGCAGTTCCACTATTGCGGGAGTTTTAATGCATGACGGCGGTGTTTTGTTCCTCCATGCAACCCACCAAGGGGAATGATATACATGCACGCAGTTTAACAGCACCCACTGTGGAAATAACAAACTACCCTACCCAGAAGGGAACTTACCAATGAAAGTACAAAGATGGGATATTAAAGGTCAAGTTCAATCAGCTGTAAACGACGCGCATGGCCAGTGAGCAAGGGCGTGTTGCCCGAAAACGGTATGGCAATCTGTGTTGGGGGAATGAACACGTTGACTCCTGCTCCCTCAATAAATGAAAGGAGAAACTTCTACTTGTGTGGCGTCTCGCATTGGGCAACTTGGATTTTGGAATTTGCAAGCGGCGTGCCTAGCCGCTGAGACACTCTGCCGCTATAATAGCGGACCATGGCTCCGGACCTCTGGGGCCATGTGGAAGTGGCAGTTCCACTATTGCGGGAGTTTTAATGCATGACGGCGTTGTTTTGTTCCTCCATGCAACCCACCAAGGGGAATGATATATATGCACGCAGTTTAACAGCACCCACTGTGGAAATAACGAACTACCTTACCCAGAGGGCAACTTACCAATGAAACTACAAAGACGGGATATTAAAGGTCAAGTTCATTAAGCTGTAAACGACGCGCATGGCCAGTGAGCAAGGGCGTGTTGCCCGAAACCGGTATGGCAATCTGTGTTGGGGGAATGAACACGTTGACTCCTGCTCCCTCAATAAATGAAAGGAGAAACTTCTACTTGTGTGGCGTCTCGCATTGGGCAACTTGGATTTTGGATTTTCAAGCGGCGTGCCTAGCCTCTGAGACGCTCTGCCGCGATTATAGCGGACCACGGCTCCGGACCCCTGGGGCCATGTGGAAGTGGCAGTTCCACTATTGCGGGACTTTTAATGCATGACGGCGTTGTTTTGTTCCTCCATGCAACCCACCAAGGGGAATGATATACATGCACGCAGTTTAACAGCACCCACTGTGGAAATAACGAACTACCTTACCCAGAGGGCAACTTACCAATGAAACTACAAAGACGGGATATTAAAGGTCAAGTTCATTCAGCTGTAAACGACGCGCATGGCCTGTGAGCAAGGGCGTGTTGCCCGAAACCGGTATGGCAATCTGTGTTGGGGGAATGAACACGTTGACTCCTGCTCCCTCAATAAATGAAAGGAGAAAGTTCTACTTGTGTGGCGTCTCGCATTGGGCAACTTGGATTTTGGAATTTGCAAGTGGCGTGCCTAGCCGCTGAGGCGCTCTGCCGCGATAATAGTGGACCACGGCTCCGAACCCCATAGGCCATGTGGAAGTGGCAGTTCCACTATTGCGGGACTTTTAATGCATGATGGCGTTGTTTTGTTCTTCCATGCAACCCACCAAGGGGAATGATATACATGCACGCAGTTTAACAGCACCCACTGTGGAAATAACGAACTACCTTACCCAGAAGGCAACTTACCAATGAAACTACAAAGACGGGATATTAAAGGTCAAGTTCAATCAGCTGTAAACGACGCGCATGGCCAGTGAGCAAGGGCGTGTTGCCCGAAACCGGTATGGCAATCTGTGTTGGGGGAATGAACACGTTGACTCCTGCTCCCTCAATAAATGAAAGGAAAAAGTTCTACTTGTGTGGCGTCTCGCATTGGGCAACTTGGATTTTGGAATTTGCAAGTGGCGTGCCTAGCCGCTGAGGCGCTCTGCCGCGATAATAGCGGACCACGGCTCCGAACCCCTGGGGCCATGTGGAAGTGGCAGTTCCACTATTGCGGGACTTTTAATGCATTGACTCCTGCTCCCTCAATAAATGAAAGGAGAAACTTCTACTTGTGTGGCGTCTCGCTTTGGGCAACTTGGATTTTGGAATTTACAAGCGGCGTGCCTAGCCGCTGAGACGCTCTGCCGCGATAATAGGGGATCCATGGCTCCGTACCCCTGGGGCCATGTGGAAGTGGTAGTTCCACTATTGCGGGACTTTTAATGCATGACGGCGTTGTTTTGTTCCTCCATGCAACCCACCAAGGGGAATGATATACATGCACGCAGTTTAACAGCACCCACTGTGGAAATAACGAACTACCTTACCCAGAGGGCAACTTACCAATGAAACTACAAAGACGGGATATTAAAGGTCAAGTTCATTCAGCTGTAAACGACGTGCATGGCCAGTGAGCAAGGGCGTGTTGCCCGAAACCGGTATGGCAATCTGTGTTGGGGGAATTAACACGTTGACTCCTGCTCCCTCAATAAATGAAAAGAGAAACTTCTACTTGTGTGGCGTCTCGCATTGGGCAACTTGGATTTTGGAATTTGCAAGCGGCGTGCCTAGCCGCTGAGACGCTTTGCCGCGATAATAGCGGACCACGGCTCCGAACCCCTGGGGCCATGTGGAAGTGGCAGTTCCACTATTGCGGGACTTTTAATGCATGACGGCGTTGTTTTGTTCCTCCATGCAACCCACCATGGGGAATGATATACATGCACGCAGTTTAACAGCACCCACTGTGGAAATAACTAACTACCTTACCCAGAAGGTAACTTACCAATGAAACTACGAAGACGGGATATCAAAGGTCAAGTTCAATCAGCTGTAAACGACGCGCATGGCCAGTGAGCAAGGGCGTGTTGCCCGAAACCGGTATGGCAATCTGTGTTGGGGGAATGAACACGTTGACTCCTGCTCCCTCAATAAATGAAAGGAGAAACTTCTACTTGTGTGGCGTCTCGCATTGGGCAACTTGGATTTTGGATTTTCAAGCGGCGTGCCTAGCCTCTGAGACGCTCTGCCGCGATAATAGCGGACCACGGCTCCGGACCCCTGGGGCCATGTGGAAGTGGCAGTTCCACTATTGCGGGACTTTTAATGCATGACGGCGTTGTTTTGTTCCTCCATGCAACCCACCAAGGGGAATGATATACATGCAC
Source organism: Triturus cristatus (assembly GCF_964204655.1). Classification (NCBI taxonomy): domain Eukaryota; kingdom Metazoa; phylum Chordata; class Amphibia; order Caudata; family Salamandridae; genus Triturus; species Triturus cristatus. Next base: position 197,659,189 of record NC_140579.1, read on the forward strand.
GCAGTTTAACAGCACCCACTGTGGAAATAACGAACTACCTTACCCAGAGGGCAACTTACCAATGAAACTACAAAGACGGGATATTAAAGGTCAAGTTCATTCAGCTGTAAACGACGCGCATGGCCAGTGAGCAAGGGCATGTTGCCCGAAACCGGTATGGCAATCTGTGTTGGGGGAATGAACACGTTGACTCCTGCTCCCTCAATAAATGAAAGGAGAAAGTTCTACTTGTGTGGCGTCTCCCATTGGGCAACTTGGATTTTGGAATTTGCAAGTGGCGTGCCTAGCCGCTGAGGCGCTCTGCCGCGATAATAGCGGACCACGGCTCCGAACCCCTGGGGCCATGTGGAAGTGGCAGTTCCACTATTGCGGGACGTTTAATGCATGACGGCGTTGTTTTGTTCTTCCATGCAACCCACCAAGGGGAATGATATACATGCACGCAGTTTAACAGCACCCACTGTGGAAATAACGAACTACCTTACCCAGAGGGCAACTTACCAATGAAACTACAAAGACGGGATATTAAAGGTCAAGTTCATTCAGCTGTAAACGACGCGCATGGCCAGTGAGCAAGGGCATGTTGCCCGAAACCGGTATGGCAATCTGTGTTGGGGGAATGAACACGTTGACTCCTGCTCCCTCAATAAATGAAAGGAGAAAGTTCTACTTGTGTGGCGTCTCCCATTGGGCAACTTGGATTTTGGAATTTGCAAGTGGCGTGCCTAGCCGCTGAGGCGCTCTGCCGCGATAATAGCGGACCACGGCTCCGAACCCCTGGGGCCATGTGGAAGTGGCAGTTCCACTATTGCGGGACGTTTAATGCATGACGGCGTTGTTTTGTTCTTCCATGCAACCCACCAAGGGGAATGATATACATGCACGCAGTTTAACAGCACCCACTGTGGAAATAACGAACTACCTTACCCAGAGGGCAACTTACCAATGAAACTATAAAGACGGGATATTAAAGGTCAAGTTCATTCAGCTGTAAACGATGCGCATGGCCAGTGAGCAAGGGCGTGTTGCACGAAACCGGTATGGCAATCTGTGTTGGGGGAATGAACACGTTGACTCCTGCTCCCTCAATAAATGAAAGGAGAAACTTCTACTTGTGTGGCGTCTCGCATTGGGCAACTTGGATTTTGGAATTTGCAAGTGGCGTGCCTAGCCGCTGAGGCGCTCTGCCTCGATAATAGCGGACCACGGCTCCGGACCCCTGGGGCCATGTGGAAGTGGCAGTTCCACTATTGCGGGACTTTTAATGCATGACGGCATTGTTTTGTTCTTCCATGCAACCCACCAAGGGGAATGATATATATGCACGCAGTTTAACAGCACCCACTGTGGAAATAATGAACTACCTTACCCAGAAGGCAACTTACCAATGAAACTACAAAGACGGGATATTAAAGGTCAAGTTCAATCAGCTGTAAACGACGCGCATGGCCAGTGAGCAAGGGCGTGTTGCCCGAAACCGGTATGGCAATCTGTGTTGTGGGAATGAACACGTTGACTCCTGCTCCCTCAATAAATGAAAGGAGAAACTTCTACTTGTGTGGCGTCTCGCTTTGGGCAACTTGGATTTTGGAATTTGCAAGCGGCGTGCCTAGCCGCTGAGACGCTCTGCCGCGATAATAGCGGACCATGGCTCCGGACCCCTGGGGCCATGTGGAAGTGGTAGTTCCACTATTGCGGGACTTTTAATGCATGACGGCGTTGTTTTGTTCCTCCATGCAACCCACCAAGGGGAATGATATACATGCACGCAGTTTAACAGCACCCACTGTGGAAATAACGAACTACCTTACCCAGAAGGGAACTTACCAATGAAACTACAAAGATGGGATATTAAAGGTCAAGTTCAATCAGCTGTAAACGACGCGCATGGCCAGTGAGCAAGGGCGTGTTGCCTGAAACCGGTATGGCAATCTGTGTTGGGGGAATGAACACGTTGACTCCTGCTCCCTCAATAAATGAAAGGAAAAACTTCTCCTTGTGTGGCGTCTCGCATTGGGCAACTTGGATTTTGGAATTTGCAAGCGGCGTGCCTAGCCGCTGACACGCTCTGCCGCGATAATAGCGGACCACGGCTCCGGACCCCTGGGGCCATGTGGAAGTGGCACTTCCACTATTGCGGGACTTTTAATGCATGACAGCGTTGTTTTGTTCCTCCATGCAACCCACCAAGGGGAATGATATACATGCACGCAGTTTAACAGCACCCACTGTAGAAATAACGAACTACCTTACCCAGAAGGCAACTTACCAATGAAACTACAAAGACGGGATATTAAAGGTCAAGTTCAATCAGCTGTAAACGACGCGCATGGCCAGTGAGCAAGGGCGTGTTGCCCGAAACCGGTATGGCAATCTGTGTTGGGGGAATGAACACGTTGACTCCTGCTCCCTCAATAAATGAAAGGAGAAACTTCTACTTGTGTGGTGGCTCGCATTGGGCAACTTGGATTTTGGAATTTGCAAGCGGCGTGCCTAGCCGCTGACACGCTCTGCCGCGATAATAGCGGACCACGGCTCCGGACCCCTGGGGCCATGTGGAAGTGGCACTTCCACTATTGCGGGACTTTTAATGCATGACGGCGTTGTTTTGTTCCTCCATGCAACCCACCAAGGGGAATGATATACATGCACGCAGTTTAACAGCCCCGACTGTCGAAACAACGAACTACCTTACCCAGAAGGCAACTTACCAATGAAACTACAAAGCCGGGATATTAAAGGTCAAGTTCAATCAGCTGTAAACAACGCGCATTGCCAGTGAGCAAGTTCGTGTTGCCCGAAACCGGTATGGCAATCTGTGTTGTGGGAATGAACACGTTGACTCCTGCTCCCTCAATAAATGAAAGGAGAAACTTCTACTTGTGTGGCGTCTCGCTTTGGGCAACTTGGATTTTGGAATTTGCAAGCGGCGTGCCTAGCCACTGAGACGCTCTGCCGCGATAATAGCGGACCATGGCTCCGGACCCCTGGGGCCATGTGGAAGTGGTAGTTCCACTATTGCGGGACTTTTAATGCATGACGGCGTTGTTTTGTTCCTCCATGCAACCCACCAAGGGGAATGATATACATGCACGCAGTTTAACAGCACCGACTGTGGAAATAACGGACTACCTTACCTAGAAGGCAACTTACCAATGAAACTACAAAGACGGGATATTAAAGGTCAAGTTCAATCAGCTGTAAACGACGCGCATGGCCAGTGAGCAAGGGCGTGTTGCCCGAAACCGGTATGGCAATCTGTGTTGGGGGAATGAACACGTTGACTCCTGCTCCCTCAATAAATGAAAGGAGAAACTTCTACTTGTGTGGCATCTCGCATTGGGCAACTTGGATTTTGGAATTTGCAAGCGGCGTGCCTAGCCGCTGAGACGCTTTTCTGCAATAATAGCGGACCACGGCTCCGAACCCCTGGGGCCATGTGGAAGTGGCAGTTCCACTATTGCGGGACTTTTAATGCATGACGGCGTTGTTTTGTTCCTCCATGCAAGCCACCAAGGGGAATGATATACATGCACGCAGTTTAACAGCACCCACTGTGGAAATAACGAACTACCTTACCCAGAAGGCAACTTTCCAATGAAACTACAAAGACGGGATATCAAAGGTCAAGTTCAATGAGCTGTAAACGACGCACATGGCCAGTGAGCAAGGGCGTGTTGCCCGAAACCGGTATGGCAATCTGTGTTGGGGGAATGAACACGTTGACTCCTGCTCCCTCAATAAATGAAAGGAGAAACTTCTACTTGTGTGGCGTCTCGCATTGGGCAACTTGGATTTTGGATTTTCAAGCGGCGTGCCTAGCCTCTGAGACGCTCTGCCGCGATAATAGCGGACCACTGCTCCGGACCTCTTGGGCCATGTGGAAGTGGCAGTTCCACTATTGCAGGAGTTTTAATGCATGACGGCGTTGTTTTGTTCCTCCATGCAACCCACCAAGGGGAATGATATACATGCACGCAGTTTAACAGCACCCACTGTGGAAATAACGAACTACTTTACCCAGAAGGGAACTTACCAATGAAACTACAAAGATGGGATATTAAAGGTCAAGTTCAATCAGCTGTAAACGACGCGCATGGCCAGTGAGCAAGGGCGTGTTGCCTGAAACCGGTATGGCAATCTGTGTTGGGGGAATGAACACGTTGACTCCTGCTCCCTCAATAAATGAAAGGAAAAACTTCTCCTTGTGTGGCGTCTCGCATTGGGCAACTTGGATTTTGGAATTTGCAAGCGGCGTGCCTAGCCGCTGACACGCTCTGCCGCGATAATAGCGGACCACGGCTCCGGACCCCTGGGGCCATGTGGAAGTGGCACTTCCACTATTGCGGGACTTTTAATGCATGACAGCGTTGTTTTGTTCCTCCATGCAACCCACCAAGGGGAATGATATACATGCACGCAGTTTAACAGCACCCACTGTGGAAATAACGAACTACCTTACCCAGAAGGCAACTTACCAATGAAACTACAAAGACGGGATATTAAAGGTCAAGTTCAATCAGCTGTAAACGACGCGCATGGCCAGTGAGCAAGGGCGTGTTGCCCGAAACCGGTATGGCAATCTGTGTTGGGGGAATGAACACGTTGACTCCTGCTCCCTCAATAAATGAAAGGAGAAACTTCTACTTGTGTGGTGTCTCGCATTGGGCAACTTGGATTTTGGAATTTGCAAGCGGCGTGCCTAGCCGCTGACACGCTCTGCCGCGATAATAGCGGACCATGGCTCCGGACCCCTGGGGCCATGTGGAAGTGGCACTTCCACTATTGCGGGACTTTTAATGCATGACGGCGTTGTTTTGTTCCTCCATGCAACCCACCAAGGGGAATGATATACATGCACGCAGTTTAACAGCACCCACTGTGGAAACAACGAACTACCTTACCCAGAAGGCAACTTACCAATGAAACTACAAAGACGGGAAATTAAAGGTCAAGTTCAATCAGCTGTAAACAACGCGCATTGCCAGTGAGCAAGGGCGTGTTGCCGGAAACCGGTATGGCAAACTGTGTTGGGGGAATGAACACGTTGATTCCTGCTCCCTCAATAAATGAAAGGAGAAACTTCTACTTGTGTGGCGTCTCGCATTGGGCAACTTGGATTTTGGAATTTGCAAGCGGCGTGCCTAGCCACTGAGACGCTCTGCAGCGATAATAGCGGACCACGGCTCCGGGCCCCTGGGGCCATGTGGAAGGGGCAGTTCCACGATTGTGGACTTTTAATGCATGACGGCGTTGTTTTGTTCCTCCATGCAACCCACCAAGGGGAATGATATACATGCACGCAGTTTAACAGCACCCACTGTGGAAATAACGAACTACCTTACCCAGAAGGCAACTTACCAATGAAACTACAAAGACGGGATATTAAAGGTCAAGTTCAATCAGCTGTAAACGATGCGCATGGCCAGTGAGCAAGGGCGTGTTGCCCGAAACCGGTATGGCAATCTGTGTTGGGGGAATGAACACGTTGACTCCTGCTCCCTCAATAAATGAAAGGAGAAACTTCTACTTGTGTGGCGTCTCGCATTGGGCAACTTGGATTTTGGAATTTGCAAGTGGCGTGCCTAGCCGCTGAGGCGCTCTGCCGCGATAATAGCGGACCACGGCTCCGAACCCCTGGGGCCATGTGGAAGTGGCAGTTCCACTATTGCGGGACTTTTAATGCATGACGGCGTTGTTTTGTTCTTCTATGCAACCCACCAAGGGGAATGATATACATGCACGCAGTTTAACAGCACCCACTGTGGAAATAACGAACTACCTTACCCAGAAGGCAACTTACCAATGAAACTACAAAGACGGGATATTAAAGGTCAAGTTCAATCAGCTGTAAACGACGCGCATGGCCAGTGAGCAAGGGCGTGTTGCCCGAAACCGGTATGGCAATCTGTGTTGGGGGAATGAACACGTTGACTCCTGCTCCCTCAATAAATGAAAGGAAAAAGTTCTACTTGTGTGGCGTCTCGCATTGGGCAACTTGGATTTTGGAATTTGCAAGTGGCGTGCCTAGCCGCTGAGGCGCTCTGCCGCGATAATAGCGGACCACGGCTCCGAACCCCTGGGGCCATGTGGAAGTGGCAGTTCCACTATTGCGGGACTTTTAATGCATGACGGCGTTGTTTTGTTCCTTCATGCAACCCACCAAGGGGAATGATATACATGCACGCAGTTTAACAGCACCCACTGTGGAAATAACGAACTACCTTACCCAGAGGGCAACTTACCAATGAAACTATAAAGACGGGATATTAAAGGTCAAGTTCATTCAGCTGTAAACGACGCGCATGGCCAGTGAGCAAGGGCGTGTTGCCCGAAACCAGTATGGCAATCTGTGTTGGGGGAATGAACACGTTGACTCCTGCTCCCTCAATAAATGAAAGGAGAAACTTCTACTTGTGTGGCGTCTCGCATTGGGCAACTTGTATTTTGGAATTTGCAAGTGGCGTGCCTAGCCGCTGAGGCGCTCTGCCTCGATAATAGCGGACCACGGCTCCGGACCCCTGGGGCCATGTGGAAGTGGCAGTTCCACTATTGCGGGACTTTTAATGCATGACGGCGTTGTTTTGTTCTTCCATGCAACCCACCAAGGGGAATGATATACATGCACGCAGTTTAACAGCACCCACTGTGGAAATAACGAACTACCTTACCCAGAGGGCAACTTACCAATGAAACTACAAAGACGGGATATTAAAGGTCAAGTTCATTCAGCTGTAAACGACGCGCATGGCCAGTGAGCAAGGGCATGTTGCCCGAAACCGGTATGGCAATCTGTGTTGGGGGAATGAACACGTTGACTCCTGCTCCCTCAATAAATGAAAGGAGAAAGTTCTACTTGTGTGGCGTCTCCCATTGGGCAACTTGGATTTTGGAATTTGCAAGTGGCGTGCCTAGCCGCTGAGGCGCTCTGCCGCGATAATAGCGGACCACGGCTCCGAACCCCTGGGGCCATGTGGAAGTGGCAGTTCCACTATTGCGGGACGTTTAATGCATGACGGCGTTGTTTTGTTCTTCCATGCAACCCACCAAGGGGAATGATATACATGCACGCAGTTTAACAGCACCCACTGTGGAAATAACGAACTACCTTACCCAGAGGGCAACTTACCAATGAAACTATAAAGACGGGATATTAAAGGTCAAGTTCATTCAGCTGTAAACGATGCGCATGGCCAGTGAGCAAGGGCGTGTTGCACGAAACCGGTATGGCAATCTGTGTTGGGGGAATGAACACGTTGACTCCTGCTCCCTCAATAAATGAAAGGAGAAACTTCTACTTGTGTGGCGTCTCGCATTGGGCAACTTGGATTTTGGAATTTGCAAGTGGCGTGCCTAGCCGCTGAGGCGCTCTGCCTCGATAATAGCGGACCACGGCTCCGGACCCCTGGGGCCATGTGGAAGTGGCAGTTCCACTATTGCGGGACTTTTAATGCATGACGGCATTGTTTTGTTCTTCCATGCAACCCACCAAGGGGAATGATATATATGCACGCAGTTTAACAGCACCCACTGTGGAAATAATGAACTACCTTACCCAGAAGGCAACTTACCAATGAAACTACAAAGACGGGATATTAAAGGTCAAGTTCAATCAGCTGTAAACGACGCGCATGGCCAGTGAGCAAGGGCGTGTTGCCCGAAACCGGTATGGCAATCTGTGTTGTGGGAATGAACACGTTGACTCCTGCTCCCTCAATAAATGAAAGGAGAAACTTCTACTTGTGTGGCGTCTCGCTTTGGGCAACTTGGATTTTGGAATTTGCAAGCGGCGTGCCTAGCCGCTGAGACGCTCTGCCGCGATAATAGCGGACCATGGCTCCGGACCCCTGGGGCCATGTGGAAGTGGTAGTTCCACTATTGCGGGACTTTTAATGCATGACGGCGTTGTTTTGTTCCTCCATGCAACCCACCAAGGGGAATGATATACATGCACGCAGTTTAACAGCACCCACTGTGGAAATAACGAACTACCTTACCCAGAAGGGAACTTACCAATGAAACTACAAAGATGGGATATTAAAGGTCAAGTTCAATCAGCTGTAAACGACGCGCATGGCCAGTGAGCAAGGGCGTGTTGCCTGAAACCGGTATGGCAATCTGTGTTGGGGGAATGAACACGTTGACTCCTGCTCCCTCAATAAATGAAAGGAAAAACTTCTCCTTGTGTGGCGTCTCGCATTGGGCAACTTGGATTTTGGAATTTGCAAGCGGCGTGCCTAGCCGCTGACACGCTCTGCCGCGATAATAGCGGACCACGGCTCCGGACCCCTGGGGCCATGTGGAAGTGGCACTTCCACTATTGCGGGACTTTTAATGCATGACAGCGTTGTTTTGTTCCTCCATGCAACCCACCAAGGGGAATGATATACATGCACGCAGTTTAACAGCACCCACTGTGGAAATAACGAACTACCTTACCCAGAAGGCAACTTACCAATGAAACTACAAAGACGGGATATTAAAGGTCAAGTTCAATCAGCTGTAAACGACGCGCATGGCCAGTGAGCAAGGGCGTGTTGCCCGAAACCGGTATGGCAATCTGTGTTGGGGGAATGAACACGTTGACTCCTGCTCCCTCAATAAATGAAAGGAGAAACTTCTACTTGTGTGGTGTCTCGCATTGGGCAACTTGGATTTTGGAATTTGCAAGCGGCGTGCCTAGCCGCTGACACGCTCTGCCGCGATAATAGCGGACCACGGCTCCGGACCCCTGGGGCCATGTGGAAGTGGCACTTCCACTATTGCGGGACTTTTAATGCATGACGGCGTTGTTTTGTTCCTCCATGCAACCCACCAAGGGGAATGATATACATGCACGCAGTTTAACAGCCCCGACTGTCGAAACAACGAACTACCTTACCCAGAAGGCAACTTACCAATGAAACTACAAAGCCGGGATATTAAAGGTCAAGTTCAATCAGCTGTAAACAACGCGCATTGCCAGTGAGCAAGGGCGTGTTGCCCGAAACCGGTATGGCAATCTGTGTTGTGGGAATGAACACGTTGACTCCTGCTCCCTCAATAAATGAAAGGAGAAACTTCTACTTGTGTGGCGTCTCGCTTTGGGCAACTTGGATTTTGGAATTTGCAAGCGGCGTGCCTAGCCGCTGAGACGCTCTGCCGCGATAATAGCGGACCATGGCTCCGGACCCCTGGGGCCATGTGGAAGTGGTAGTTCCACTATTGCGGGACTTTTAATGCATGACGGCGTTGTTTTGTTCCTCCATGCAACCCACCAAGGGGAATGATATACATGCACGCAGTTTAACAGCACCGACTGTGGAAATAACGGACTACCTTACCTAGAAGGCAACTTACCAATGAAACTACAAAGACGGGATATTAAAGGTCAAGTTCAATCAGCTGTAAACGACGCGCATGGCCAGTGAGCAAGGGCGTGTTGCCCGAAACCGGTATGGCAATCTGTGTTGGGGGAATTAACACGTTGACTCCTGCTCCCTCAATAAATGAAAGGAGAAACTTCTACTTGTGTGGCATCTCGCATTGGGCAACTTGGATTTTGGAATTTGCAAGCGGCGTGCCTAGCCGCTGAGACGCTTTTCTGCAATAATAGCGGACCACGGCTCCGAACCCCTGGGGCCATGTGGAAGTGGCAGTTCCACTATTGCGGGACTTTTAATGCATGACGGCGTTGTTTTGTTCCTCCATGCAAGCCACCAAGGGGAATGATATACATGCACGCAGTTTAACAGCACCCACTGTGGAAATAACGAACTACCTTACCCAGAAGGCAACTTACCAATGAAACTACAAAGACGGGATATTAAAGGTCAAGTTCAATCAGCTGTAAACGACGCGCATGGCCAGTGAGCAAGGGCGTGTTGCCCGAAACCGGTATGGCAATCTGTGTTGGGGGAATGAACACGTTGACTCCTGCTCCCTCAATAAATGAAAGGAGAAACTTCTACTCGTGTGGTGTCTCGCATTGGGCAACTTGGATTTTGGAATTTGCAAGCGGCGTGCCTAGCCGCTGACACGCTCTGCCGCGATAATAGCGGACCATGGCTCCGGACCCCTGGGGCCATGTGGAAGTGGCACTTCCACTATTGCGGGACTTTTAATGCATGACGGCGTTGTTTTGTTCCTCCATGCAACCCACCAAGGGGAATGATATACATGCACGCAGTTTAACAGCACCCACTGTGGAAACAACGAACTACCTTACCCAGAAGGCAACTTACCAATGAAACTACAAAGACGGGAAATTAAAGGTCAAGTTCAATCAGCTGTAAACAACGCGCATTGCCAGTGAGCAAGGGCGTGTTGCCGGAAACCGGTATGGCAAACTGTGTTGGGGGAATGAACACGTTGATTCCTGCTCCCTCAATAAATGAAAGGAGAAACTTCTACTTGTGTGGCGTCTCGCATTGGGCAACTTGGATTTTGGAATTTGCAAGCGGCGTGCCTAGCCACTGAGACGCTCTGCAGCGATAATAGCGGACCACGGCTCCGGGCCCCTGGGGCCATGTGGAAGGGGCAGTTCCACGATTGTGGACTTTTAATGCATGACGGCGTTGTTTTGTTCCTCCATGCAACCCACCAAGGGGAATGATATACATGCACGCAGTTTAACAGCACCCACTGTGGAAATAACGAACTACCTTACCCAGAAGGCAACTTACCAATGAAACTACAAAGACGGGATATTAAAGGTCAAGTTCAATCAGCTGTAAACGACGCGCATGGCCAGTGAGCAAGGGCGTGTTGCCCGAAACCGGTATGGCAATCTGTGTTGGGGGAATGAACACGTTGACTCCTGCTCCCTCAATAAATGAAAGGAGAAACTTCTACTTGTGTGGCGTCTCGCATTGGGCAACTTGGATTTTGGAATTTGCAAGTGGCGTGCCTAGCCGCTGAGGCGCTCTGCCGCGATAATAGCGGACCACGGCTCCGAACCCCTGGGGCCATGTGGAAGTGGCAGTTCCACTATTGCGGGACTTTTAATGCATGACGGCGTTGTTTTGTTCTTCTATGCAACCCACCAAGGGGAATGATATACATGCACGCAGTTTAACAGCACCCACTGTGGAAATAACGAACTACCTTACCCAGAAGGCAACTTACCAATGAAACTACAAAGACGGGATATTAAAGGTCAAGTTCAATCAGCTGTAAACGACGCGCATGGCCAGTGAGCAAGGGCGTGTTGCCCGAAACCGGTATGGCAATCTGTGTTGGGGGAATGAACACGTTGACTCCTGCTCCCTCAATAAATGAAAGGAAAAAGTTCTACTTGTGTGGCGTCTCGCATTGGGCAACTTGGATTTTGGAATTTGCAAGTGGCGTGCCTAGCCGCTGAGGCGCTCTGCCGCGATAATAGCGGACCACGGCTCCGAACCCCTGGGGCCATGTGGAAGTGGCAGTTCCACTATTGCGGGACTTTTAATGCATGACGGCGTTGTTTTGTTCCTTCATGCAACCCACCAAGGGGAATGATATACATGCACGCAGTTTAACAGCACCCACTGTGGAAATAACGAACTACCTTACCCAGAGGGCAACTTACCAATGAAACTATAAAGACGGGATATTAAAGGTCAAGTTCATTCAGCTGTAAACGACGCGCATGGCCAGTGAGCAAGGGCGTGTTGCCCGAAACCAGTATGGCAATCTGTGTTGGGGGAATGAACACGTTGACTCCTGCTCCCTCAATAAATGAAAGGAGAAACTTCTACTTGTGTGGCGTCTCGCATTGGGCAACTTGGATTTTGGAATTTGCAAGTGGCGTGCCTAGCCGCTGAGGCGCTCTGCCTCGATAATAGCGGACCACGGCTCCGGACCCCTGGGGCCATGTGGAAGTGGCAGTTCCACTATTGCGGGACTTTTAATGCATGACGGCGTTGTTTTGTTCTTCCATGCAACCCACGAAGGGGAATGATATACATGCACGCAGTTTAACAGCACCAACTGTGGAAATAACGAACTACCTTACCCAGAAGGCAACTTACCAATGAAACTACAAAGACGGGATATTAAATGTCAAGTTCAATCAGCTGTAAACGACGCGCATGGCCAGTGAGCAAGGGCGTGTTGCCCGAAACCGGTATGGCAATCTGTGTTGTGGGAATGAACACGTTGACTCCTGCTCCCTCAATAAATGAAAGGAGAAACTTCTACTTGTGTGGCGTCTCGCTTTGGGCAACTTGGATTTTGGAATTTGCAAGCGGCGTGCCTAGCCGCTGAGACGCTCTGCCGCGATAATAGCGGACCATGGCTCCGGACCCCTGGGGCCATGTGGAAGTGGTAGTTCCACTATTGCGGGACTTTTAATGCATGACGGCGTTGTTTTGTTCCTCCATGCAACCCACCAAGGGGAATGATATACATGCACGCAGTTTAACAGCACCCACTGTGGAAATAACGAACTACCTTACCCAGAGGGCAACTTACCAATGAAACTACAAAGACAGGATATTAAAGGTCAAGTTCATTCAGCTGTAAACGACGCGCATGGCCAGTGAGCAAGGGCGTGTTGCCCGAAACCGGTATGGCAATCTGTGTTGGGGGAATTAACACGTTGACTCCTGCTCCCTCAATAAATGAAAGGAGAAACTTCTACTTGTGTGGCGTCTCGCATTGGGCAACTTGGATTTTGGAATTTGCAAGCGGCGTGCCTAGCCGCTGAGACGCTTTGCCGCGATAATAGCGGACCACGGCTCCGAACCCCTGGAGCCATGTGGAAGTGGCAGTTCCACTATTGCGGGACTTTTAATGCATGACGGCGTTGTTTTGTTCCTCCATGCAACCCACCATGGGGAATGATATACATGCACGCAGTTTAACCGCACCCACTGTGGAAATAACGAACTACCTTACCCAGAAGGTAACTTACCAATGAAACTACGAAGACGGGATATCAAAGGTCAAGCTCAATCAGCTGTAAACGACGCGCATGGCCAGTGAACAAGGGCGTGTTGCCCGAAACCGGTATGGCAATCTGTGTTGGGGGAATGAACACGTTGACTCCTGCTCCCTCAATAAATGAAAGGAGAAACTTCTACTTGTGTGGCGTCTCGCATTGGGCAACTTGGATTTTGGATTTTCAAGCGGCGTGCCTAGCCTCTGAGACGCTCTGCCGCGATAATAGCGGACCACGGCTCCGGACCCCTGGGGCCATGTGGAAGTGGCAGTTCCACTATTGCGGGACTTTTAATGCATGACGGCGTTGTTTTGTTCCTCCATGCAACCCACCAAGGGGAATGATATACATGCACGCAGTTTAACAGCACCCACTGTGGAAATAACGAACTACCTTACCCAGAGGGCAACTTACCAATGAAACTACAAAGACGGGATATTAAAGGTCAAGTTCATTCAGCTGTAAACGACGCACATGGCCAGTGAGCAAGGGCATGTTGCCCGAAACCGGTATGGCAATCTGTGTTGGGGGAATGAACACGTTGACTCCTGCTCCCTCAATAAATGAAGGGATAAAGTTCTACTTGTGTGGCGTCTCGCATTGGGCAACTTGGATTTTGGAATTTGCAAGTGGCGTGCCTAGCCGCTGAGGCGCTCTGCCGCGATAATAGCGGACCACGGCTCCGAACCCCTGGGGCCATGTGGAAGTGGCAGTTCCACTATTGCGGGACTTTTAATGCATGACGGCGTTGTTTTGTTCTTCCATGCAACCCACCAAGGGGAATGATATACATGCACGCAGTTTAACAGCACCCACTGTGGAAATAACGAACTACCTTACCCAGAGGGCAACTTACCAATGAAACTATAAAGACGGGATATTAAAGGTCAAGTTCATTCAGCTGTAAACGACGCGCATGGCCAGTGAGCAAGGGCGTGTTGCACGAAACCGGTATGGCAATCTGTGTTGGGGGAATGAACACGTTGACTCCTGCTCCCTCAATAAATGAAAGGAGAAACTTCTACTTGTGTGGCGTCTCGCATTGGGCAACTTGGATTTTGGAATTTGCAAGTGGCGTGCCTAGCCGCTGAGGCGCTCTGCCTCGATAATAGCGGACCACGGCCCCGGACCCCTGGGGCCATGTGGAAGTGGCAGTTCCACTATTGCGGGACTTTTAATGCATGACGGCGTTGTTTTGTTCTTCCATGCAACCCACCAAGGGGAATGATATACATGCACGCAGTTTAACAGCACCCACTGTGGAAATAATGAACTACCTTACCCAGAAGGCAACTTACCAATGAAACTACAAAGACGGGATATTAAAGGTCAAGTTCAATCAGCTGTAAACGACGCGCATGGCCAGTGAGCAAGGGCGTGTTGCCTGAAACCGGTATGGCAATCTGTGTTGTGGGAATGAACACGTTGACTCCTGCTCCCTCAATAAATGAAAGGAGAAACTACTACTTGTGTGGCGTCTCGCTTTGGGCAACTTGGATTTTGGAATTTGCAAGCGGCGTGCCTAGCCGCTGAGACGCTCTGCCGCGATAATAGCGGACCATGGCTCCGGACCCCTGGGGCCATGTGGAAGTGGTAGTTCCACTATTGCGGGACTTTTAATGCATGACGGCGTTGTTTTGTTCCTCCATGCAACCCACCAAGGGGAATGATATACATGCACGCAGTTTAACAGCACCGACTGTGGAAATAACGGACTACCTTACCTAGAAGGCAACTTACCAATGAAACTACAAAGACGGGATATTAAAGGTCAAGTTCAATCAGCTGTAAACGACGCGCATGGCCAGTGAGCAAGGGCGTGTTGCCCGAAACCGGTATAGCAATCTGTGGTGGGGGAATGAACACGTTGACTCCTGCTCCCTCAATAAATGAAATGAGAAACTTCTACTTGTGTGGCATCTCGCATTGGGCAACTTGGATTTTGGAATTTGCAAGCGGCGTGCCTAGCCGCTGAGACGCTTTGCTGCGATAATAGCGGACCACGGCTCCGAACCCCTGGGGCCATGTGGAAGTGGCAGTTCCACTATTGCGGGACTTTTAATGCATGACGGCGTTGTTTTGTTCCTCCATGCAAGCCACCAAGGGGAATGATATACATGCACGCAGTTTAACAGCACCCACTGTGGAAATAACGAACTACCTTACCCAGAAGGCAACTTTCCAATGAAACTACAAAGACGGGATATCAAAGGTCAAGTTCAATCAGCTGTAAACGACGCGCATGGCCAGTGAGTAAGGGCGTGTTGCCCGAAACCGGTATGGCAATCTGTGTTGGGGGAATGAACACGTTGACTCCTGCTCCCTCAATAAATGAAAGGAGAAACTTCTACTTGTGTGGCGTCTCGCATTGGGCAACTTGGATTTTGGATTTTCAAGCGGCGTGCCTAGCCTCTGAGACGCTCTGCCGCGATAATAGCGGACCACGGCTCCGGACCTCTTGGGCCATGTGGAAGTGGCAGTTCCACTATTGCAGGAGTTTTAATGCATGACGGCGTTGTTTTGTTCCTCCTTGCAACCCACCAAGGGGAATGATATACATGCACGCAGTTTAACAGCACCCACTGTGGAAATAACGAACTACCTTACCCAGAAGGGAACTTACCAATGAAACTACAAAGATGGGATATTAAAGGTCAAGTTCAATCAGCTGTAAACGACGCGCATGGCCAGTGAGCAAGGGCGTGTTGCCTGAAACCGGTATGGCAATGTGTGTTGGGGGAATGAACACGTTGACTCCTGCTCCCTCAATAAATGAAAGGAAAAACTTCTCCTTGTGTGGCGTCTCGCATTGGGCAACTTGGATTTTGGAATTTGCAAGCGGCGTGCCTAGCCGCTGACACGCTCTGCCGCGATAATAGCGGACCACGGCTCCGGAACCCTGGGGCCATGTGGAAGTGGCACTTCCACTATTGCGGGACTTTTAATGCATGACAGCGTTGTTTTGTTCCTCCATGCAACCCACCAAGGGGAATGATATACATGCACGCAGTTTAACAGCACCCACTGTGGAAATAACGAACTACCTTACCCAGAAGGCAACTTACCAATGAAACTACAAAGACGGGATATTAAAGGTCAAGTTCAATCAGCTGTAAACGACGCGCATGGCCAGTGAGCAAGGGCGTGTTGCCCGAAACCGGTATGGCAATCTGTGTTGGGGGAATGAACACGTTGACTCCTGCTCCCTCAATAAATGAAAGGAAAAACTTCTACTTGTGTGGTGTCTCGCATTGGGCAACTTGGATTTTGGAATTTGCAAGCAGCGTGCCTAGCCGCTGACACGCTCTGCCGCGATAATAGCGGACCACAGCTCCGGACCCCTGGGGCCATGTGGAAGTGGCACTTCCACTATTGCGGGACTTTTAATGCATGACGGCGTTGTTTTGTTCCTCCATGCAACCCACCAAGGGGAATGATATACATGCACGCAGTTTAACAGCCCCGACTGTCGAAACAACGAACTACCTTACCCAGAAGGCAACTTACCAATGAAACTACAAAGCCAGGATATTAAAGGTCAAGTTCAATCAGCTGTAAACAACGCGCATTGCCAGTGAGCAAGGGCGTGTTGCCCGAAACCGGTATGGCAATCTGTGTTGTGGGAATGAACACGTTGACTCCTGCTCCCTCAATAAATGAAAGGAGAAACTTCTACCTGTGTGGCGTCTCGCTTTGGGCAACTTGGATTTTGGAATTTGCAAGCGGCGTGCCTAGCCGCTGAGACGCTCTGCCGCGATAATAGCGGACCATGGCTCCGGACCCCTAGGGCCATGTGGAAGTGGTAGTTCCACTATTGCGGGACTTTTAATGCATGACGGCGTTGTTTTGTTCCTCCATGCAACCCACCAAGGGGAATGATATACATGCACGCAGTTTAACAGCACCGACTGTGGAAATAACGGACTACCTTACCTAGAAGGCAACTTACCAATGAAACTACAAAGACGGGATATTAAAGGTCAAGTTCAATCAGCTGTAAACGAAGCGCATGGCCAGTGAGCAAGGGCGTGTTGCCCGAAACCGGTATGGCAATCTGTGTTGGGGGAATGAACACGTTGACTCCTGCTCCCTCAATAAATGAAAGGAGAAACTTCTACTTGTGTGGCATCTCGCATTGGGCAACTTGGATTTTGGAATTTGCAAGCGGCGTGCCGAGCCGCTGAGACGCTTTGCTGCAATAATAGCGGACCACGGCTCCGAACCCCTGGGGCCATGTGGAAGTGGCAGTTCCACTATTGCGGGACTTTTAATGCATGACGGCGTTGTTTTGTTCCTCCATGCAAGCCACCAAGGGGAATGATATCCATGCACGCAGTTTAACAGCACCCACAGTGGAAATAACGAACTACCTTACCCAGAAGGGAACTTACCAATGAAACTACAAAGATGGGATATTAAAGGTCAAGTTCAATCAGCTGTAAACGACGCGCATGGCCAGTGAGCAAGGGCGTGTTGCCTGAAACCGGTATGGCAATCTGTGTTGGGGGAATGAACACGTTGACTCCTGCTCCCTCAATAAATGAAAGGAAAAACTTCTCCTTGTGTGGCGTCTTGCATTGGGCAACTTGGATTTTGGAATTTGCAAGCGGCGTGCCTAGCCGCTGACACGCTCTGCCGCGATAATAGCGGACCACGGCTCCGGACCCCTGGGGCCATGTGGAAGTGGCAGTTCCACTATTGCGGGACTTTTAATGCATGACGGCGTTGTTTTGTTCCTCCATGCAAGCCACCAAGGGGAATGATATACATGCACGCAGTTTAACAGCACCCACTGTGGAAATAACGAACTACCTTACCCAGAAGGCAACTTTCCAATGAAACTACAAAGACGGGATATCAAAGGTCAAGTTCAATCAGCTGTAAACAACGCGCATGGCCAGTGAGCAAGGGCGTGTTGCCGGAAACCGGTATGGCAAACTGTGTTGGGGGAATGAACACGTTGACTCCTGCTCCCTCAATAAATGAAAGGAGAAACTTCTACTTGTGTGGCGTCTCGCATTGGGCAACTTGGATTTTGGATTTTCAAGCGGCGTGCCTAGCCACTGAGACGCTCTGCAGCGATAATAGCGGACCACGGCTCCGGGCCCCTGGGGCCATGTGGAAGGGGCAGTTCCACGATTGTGGACTTTTAATGCATGACGGCGTTGTTTTGTTCCTCCATGGAACCCACCAAGGGGAATGATATCCATGCACGCAGTTTAACAGCACCCACTGTGGAAATAACGAACTACCTTACCCAGAAGGGAACTTACCAATGAAACTACAAAGATGGGATATTAAAGGTCAAGTTCAATCAGCTGTAAACGACGCGCATGGCCAGTGAGCAAGGGCGTGTTGCCTGAAACCGGTATGTCAATCTGTGTTGGGGGAATGAACACGTTGACTCCTGCTCCCTCAATAAATGAAAGGAAAAACTTCTCCTTGTGTGGCGTCTCGCATTGGGCAACTTGGATTTTGGAATTTGCAAGCGGCGTGCCTAGCCGCTGACACGCTCTGCCGCGATAATAGCGGACCACGGCTCCGGACCCCTGGGGCCATGTGGAAGTGGCAGTTCCACTATTGCGGGACTTTTAATGCATGACAGCGTTGTTTTGTTCCTCCATGCAACCCACCAAGGGGAATGATATACATGCACGCAGTTTAACAGCACCCACTGTGGAAATAACGAACTACCTTACCCAGAAGGCAACTTACCAATGAAACTACAAAGACGGGATATTAAAGGTCAAGTTAAATCAGCTGTAAACGACGCGCATGGCCAGTGAGCAAGGGCGTGTTGCCCGAAACCGGTATGGCAATCTGTGTTGGGGGAATGAACACGTTGACTCCTGCTCCCTCAATAAATGAAAGGAGAAACTTCTACTTGTGTGGTGTCTCGCATTGGGCAACTTGGATTTTGGAATTTGCAAGCGGCGTGCCTAGCCGCTGACACGCTCTGCCGCGATAATAGCGGACCACGGCTCCGGACCCCTGGGGCCATGTGGAAGTGGCACTTCCACTATTGCGGGACTTTTAATGCATGACGGCGTTGTTTTGTTCCTCCATGCAACCCACCAAGGGGAATGATATACATGCACGCAGTTTAACAGCACCCACTGTGGAAACAACGAACTACCTTACCCAGAAGGCAACTTACCAATGAAACTACAAAGACGGGATATTAAAGGTCAAGTTCAATCAGCTGTAAACAACGCGCATTGCCAGTGAGCAAGGGCGTGTTGCCGGAAACCGGTATGGCAAACTGTGTTGGGGGAATGAACACGTTGATTCCTGCTCCCTCAATAAATGAAAGGAGAAACTTCTACTTGTGTGGCGTCTCGCATTGGGCAACTTGGATTTTGGAATTTGCAAGCGGCGTGCCTAGCCACTGAGACGCTCTGCAGCGATAATAGCGGACCACGGCTCCGGGCCCCTGGGGCCATGTGGAAGGGGCAGTTCCACGATTGTGGACTTTTAATGCATGACGGCGTTGTTTTGTTCCTCCATGCAACCCACCAAGGGGAATGATATACATGCACGCAGTTTAACAGCACCCACTGTGGAAATAACGAACTACCTTAACCAGAAGGCAACTTACCAATGAAACTACAAAGACGGGATATTAAAGGTCAAGTTCAATCAGCTGTAAACGACGCGCATGGCCAGTGAGCAAGGGCGTGTTGCCTGAAACCGGTATGGCAATCTGTGTTGGGGGAATGAACACGTTGACTCCTGCTCCCTCAATAAATGAAAGGAGAAACTTCTACTTGTGTGGCGTCTCGCATTGGGCAACTTGGATTTTGGAATTTGCAAACAGCGTGCCTAGCCTCTGAGACGCTCTGCCGCGATAATAGCGGACCATGGCTCCGGACCTCTGGGGCCATGTGGAAGTGGCAGTTCCACTATTGCGGGAGTTTTAATGCATGACGGCGTTGTTTTGTTCCTCCATGCAACCCACCAAGGGGAATGATATACATGCACGCAGTTTAACAGCACCCACTGTGGAAACAACGAACTACCTTACCCAGAAGGCAACTTACCAATGAAACTACAAAGACGGGATATTAAAGGTCAAGTTCAATCAGCTGTAAACAACGCGCATTGCCAGTGAGCAAGGGCGTGTTGCCGGAAACCGGTATGGCAAACTGTGTTGGGGGAATGAACACGTTGATTCCTGCTCCCTCAATAAATGAAAGGAGAAACTTCTACTTGTGTGGCGTCTCGCATTGGGCAACTTGGATTTTGGAATTTGCAAGCGGCGTGCCTAGCCACTGAGACGCTCTGCAGCGATAATAGCGGACCACGGCTCCGGGCCCCTGGGGCCATGTGGAAGGGGCAGTTCCACGATTGTGGACTTTTAATGCATGACGGCGTTGTTTTGTTCCTCCATGCAACCCACCAAGGGGAATGATATACATGCACGCAGTTTAACAGCACCCACTGTGGAAATAACGAACTACCTTACCCAGAAGGCAACTTACCAATGAAACTACAAAGACGGGATATTAAAGGTCAAGTTCAATCAGCTGTAAACGACGCGCATGGCCAGTGAGCAAGGGCGTGTTGCCTGAAACCGGTATGGCAATCTGTGTTGGGGGAATGAACACGTTGACTCCTGCTCCCTCAATAAATGAAAGGAGAAACTTCTACTTGTGTG
Organism: Triturus cristatus; assembly: GCF_964204655.1. Lineage (NCBI taxonomy): Eukaryota > Metazoa > Chordata > Amphibia > Caudata > Salamandridae > Triturus > Triturus cristatus. The sequence continues at coordinate 197,679,747 of NC_140579.1, forward strand.
GCGTCTCGCATTGGGCAACTTGGATTTTGGAATTTGCAAACAGCGTGCCTAGCCTCTGAGACGCTCTGCCGCGATAATAGCGGACCATGGCTCCGGACCTCTGGGGCCATGTGGAAGTGGCAGTTCCACTATTGCGGGAGTTTTAATGCATGACGGCGTTGTTTTGTTCCTCCATGCAACCCACCAAGGGGAATGATATACATGCACGCAGTTTAACAGCACCCACTGTGGAAATAACGAACTACCTTACCCAGAGGGCAACTTACCAATGAAACTACAAAGACAGGATATTAAAGGTCAAGTTCATTCAGCTGTAAACGACGCGCATGGCCAGTGAGCAAGGGCGTGTTGCCCGAAACCGGTATGGCAATCTGTGTTGGGGGAATTAACACGTTGACTCCTGCTCCCTCAATAAATGAAAGGAGAAACTTCTACTTGTGTGGCGTCTCGCATTGGGCAACTTGGATTTTGGAATTTGCAAGCGGCGTGCCTAGCCGCTGAGACGCTTTGCCGCGATAATAGCGGACCACGGCTCCGAACCCCTGGGGCCATGTGGAAGTGGCAGTTCCACTATTGCGGGACTTTTAATGCATGACGGCGTTGTTTTGTTCCTCCATGCAACCCACCATGGGGAATGATATACATGCACGCAGTTTAACAGCACCCACTGTGGAAATAACGAACTACCTTACCCAGAAGGTAACTTACCAATGAAACTACGAAGACGGGATATCAAAGGTCAAGCTCAATCAGCTGTAAACGACGCGCATGGCCAGTGAGCAAGGGCGTGTTGCCCGAAACCGGTATGGCAATCTGTGTTGGGGGAATGAACACGTTGACTCCTGCTCCCTCAATAAATGAAAGGAGAAACTTCTACTTGTGTGGCGTCTCGCATTGGGCAACTTGGATTTTGGATTTTCAAGCGGCGTGCCTAGCCTCTGAGACGCTCTGCCGCGATAATAGCGGACCACGGCTCCGGACCCCTGGGGCCATGTGGAAGTGGCAGTTCCACTATTGCGGGACTTTTAATGCATGACGGCGTTGTTTTGTTCCTCCATGCAACCCACCAAGGGGAATGATATACATGCACGCAGTTTAACAGCACCCACTGTGGAAATAACGAACTACCTTACCCAGAGGGCAACTTACCAATGAAACTACAAAGACGGGATATTAAAGGTCAAGTTCATTCAGCTGTAAAGGACGCACATGGCCAGTGAGCAAGGGCATGTTGCCCGAAACCGGTATGGCAATCTGTGTTGGGGGAATGAACACGTTGACTCCTGCTCCCTCAATAAATGAAGGGAGAAAGTTCTACTTGTGTGGCGTCTCGCATTGGGCAACTTGGATTTTGGAATTTGCAAGTGGCGTGCCTAGCCGCTGAGGCGCTCTGCCGCGATAATAGCGGACCACGGCTCCGAACCCCTGGGGCCATGTGGAAGTGGCAGTTCCACTATTGCGGGACTTTTAATGCATGACGGCGTTGTTTTGTTCTTCCATGCAACCCACCAAGGGGAATGATATACATGCACGCAGTTTAACAGCACCCACTGTGGAAATAACGAACTACCTTACCCAGAGGGCAACTTACCAATGAAACTATAAAGACGGGATATTAAAGGTCAAGTTCATTCAGCTGTAAACGACGCGCATGGCCAGTGAGCAAGGGCGTGTTGCACGAAACCGGTATGGCAATCTGTGTTGGGGGAATGAACACGTTGACTCCTGCTCCCTCAATAAATGAAAGGAGAAACTTCTACTTGTGTGGCGTCTCGCATTGGGCAACTTGGATTTTGGAATTTGCAAGTGGCGTGCCTAGCCGCTGAGGCGCTCTGCCTCGATAATAGCGGACCACGGCCCCGGACCCCTGGGGCCATGTGGAAGTGGCAGTTCCACTATTGCGGGACTTTTAATGCATGACGGCGTTGTTTTGTTCTTCCATGCAACCCACCAAGGGGAATGATATACATGCACGCAGTTTAACAGCACCCACTGTGGAAATAATGAACTACCTTACCCAGAAGGCAACTTACCAATGAAACTACAAAGACGGGATATTAAAGGTCAAGTTCAATCAGCTGTAAACGACGCGCATGGCCAGTGAGCAAGGGCGTGTTGCCTGAAACCGGTATGGCAATCTGTGTTGTGGGAATGAACACGTTGACTCCTGCTCCCTCAATAAATGAAAGGAGAAACTACTACTTGTGTGGCGTCTCGCTTTGGGCAACTTGGATTTTGGAATTTGCAAGCGGCGTGCCTAGCCGCTGAGACGCTCTGCCGCGATAATAGCGGACCATGGCTCCGGACCCCTGGGGCCATGTGGAAGTGGTAGTTCCACTATTGCGGGACTTTTAATGCATGACGCCGTTGTTTTGTTCCTCCATGCAACCCACCAAGGGGAATGATATACATGCACGCAGTTTAACAGCACCGACTGTGGAAATAACGGACTACCTTACCTAGAAGGCAACTTACCAATGAAACTACAAAGACGGGATATTAAAGGTCAAGTTCAATCAGCTGTAAACGACGCGCATGGCCAGTGAGCAAGGGCGTGTTGCCCGAAACCGGTATAGCAATCTGTGGTGGGGGAATGAACACGTTGACTCCTGCTCCCTCAATAAATGAAATGAGAAACTTCTACTTGTGTGGCATCTCGCATTGGGCAACTTGGATTTTGGAATTTGCAAGCGGCGTGCCTAGCCGCTGAGACGCTTTGCTGCGATAATAGCGGACCACGGCTCCGAACCCCTGGGGCCATGTGGAAGTGGCAGTTCCACTATTGCGGGACTTTTAATGCATGACGGCGTTGTTTTGTTCCTCCATGCAAGCCACCAAGGGGAATGATATACATGCACGCAGTTTAACAGCACCCACTGTGGAAATAACGAACTACCTTACCCAGAAGGCAACTTTCCAATGAAACTACAAAGACGGGATATCAAAGGTCAAGTTCAATCAGCTGTAAACGACGCGCATGGCCAGTGAGTAAGGGCGTGTTGCCCGAAACCGGTATGGCAATCTGTGTTGGGGGAATGAACACGTTGACTCCTGCTCCCTCAATAAATGAAAGGAGAAACTTCTACTTGTGTGGCGTCTCGCATTGGGCAACTTGGATTTTGGATTTTCAAGCGGCGTGCCTAGCCTCTGAGACGCTCTGCCGCGATAATAGCGGACCACGGCTCCGGACCTCTTGGGCCATGTGGAAGTGGCAGTTCCACTATTGCAGGAGTTTTAATGCATGACGGCGTTGTTTTGTTCCTCCTTGCAACCCACCAAGGGGAATGATATACATGCACGCAGTTTAACAGCACCCACTGTGGAAATAACGAACTACCTTACCCAGAAGGGAACTTACCAATGAAACTACAAAGATGGGATATTAAAGGTCAAGTTCAATCAGCTGTAAACGACGCGCATGGCCAGTGAGCAAGGGCGTGTTGCCTGAAACCGGTATGGCAATGTGTGTTGGGGGAATGAACACGTTGACTCCTGCTCCCTCAATAAATGAAAGGAAAAACTTCTCCTTGTGTGGCGTCTCGCATTGGGCAACTTGGATTTTGGAATTTGCAAGCGGCGTGCCTAGCCGCTGACACGCTCTGCCGCGATAATAGCGGACCACGGCTCCGGACCCCTGGGGCCATGTGGAAGTGGCACTTCCACTATTGCGGGACTTTTAATGCATGACAGCGTTGTTTTGTTCCTCCATGCAACCCACCAAGGGGAATGATATACATGCACGCAGTTTAACAGCACCCACTGTGGAAATAACGAACTACCTTACCCAGAAGGCAACTTACCAATGAAACTACAAAGACGGGATATTAAAGGTCAAGTTCAATCAGCTGTAAACGACGCGCATGGCCAGTGAGCAAGGGCGTGTTGCCCGAAACCGGTATGGCAATCTGTGTTGGGGGAATGAACACGTTGACTCCTGCTCCCTCAATAAATGAAAGGAAAAACTTCTACTTGTGTGGTGTCTCGCATTGGGCAACTTGGATTTTGGAATTTGCAAGCAGCGTGCCTAGCCGCTGACACGCTCTGCCGCGATAATAGCGGACCACGGCTCCGGACCCCTGGGGCCATGTGGAAGTGGCACTTCCACTATTGCGGGACTTTTAATGCATGACGGCGTTGTTTTGTTCCTCCATGCAACCCACCAAGGGGAATGATATACATGCACGCAGTTTAACAGCCCCGACTGTCGAAACAACGAACTACCTTACCCAGAAGGCAACTTACCAATGAAACTACAAAGCCAGGATATTAAAGGTCAAGTTCAATCAGCTGTAAACAACGCGCATTGCCAGTGAGCAAGGGCGTGTTGCCCGAAACCGGTATGGCAATCTGTGTTGTGGGAATGAACACGTTGACTCCTGCTCCCTCAATAAATGAAAGGAGAAACTTCTACCTGTGTGGCGTCTCGCTTTGGGCAACTTGGATTTTGGAATTTGCAAGCGGCGTGCCTAGCCGCTGAGACGCTCTGCCGCGATAATAGCGGACCATGGCTCCGGACCCCTAGGGCCATGTGGAAGTGGTAGTTCCACTATTGCGGGACTTTTAATGCATGACGGCGTTGTTTTGTTCCTCCATGCAACCCACCAAGGGGAATGATATACATGCACGCAGTTTAACAGCACCGACTGTGGAAATAACGGACTACCTTACCTAGAAGGCAACTTACCAATGAAACTACAAAGACGGGATATTAAAGGTCAAGTTCAATCAGCTGTAAACGAAGCGCATGGCCAGTGAGCAAGGGCGTGTTGCCCGAAACCGGTATGGCAATCTGTGTTGGGGGAATGAACACGTTGACTCCTGCTCCCTCAATAAATGAAAGGAGAAACTTCTACTTGTGTGGCATCTCGCATTGGGCAACTTGGATTTTGGAATTTGCAAGCGGCGTGCCGAGCCGCTGAGACGCTTTGCTGCAATAATAGCGGACCACGGCTCCGAACCCCTGGGGCCATGTGGAAGTGGCAGTTCCACTATTGCGGGACTTTTAATGCATGACGGCGTTGTTTTGTTCCTCCATGCAAGCCACCAAGGGGAATGATATCCATGCACGCAGTTTAACAGCACCCACTGTGGAAATAACGAACTACCTTACCCAGAAGGGAACTTACCAATGAAACTACAAAGATGGGATATTAAAGGTCAAGTTCAATCAGCTGTAAACGACGCGCATGGCCAGTGAGCAAGGGCGTGTTGCCTGAAACCGGTATGGCAATCTGTGTTGGGGGAATGAACACGTTGACTCCTGCTCCCTCAATAAATGAAAGGAAAAACTTCTCCTTGTGTGGCGTCTTGCATTGGGCAACTTGGATTTTGGAATTTGCAAGCGGCGTGCCTAGCCGCTGACACGCTCTGCCGCGATAATAGCGGACCACGGCTCCGGACCCCTGGGGCCATGTGGAAGTGGCAGTTCCACTATTGCGGGACTTTTAATGCATGACGGCGTTGTTTTGTTCCTCCATGCAAGCCACCAAGGGGAATGATATACATGCACGCAGTTTAACAGCACCCACTGTGGAAATAACGAACTACCTTACCCAGAAGGCAACTTTCCAATGAAACTACAAAGACGGGATATCAAAGGTCAAGTTCAATCAGCTGTAAACAACGCGCATGGCCAGTGAGCAAGGGCGTGTTGCCGGAAACCGGTATGGCAAACTGTGTTGGGGGAATGAACACGTTGACTCCTGCTCCCTCAATAAATGAAAGGAGAAACTTCTACTTGTGTGGCGTCTCGCATTGGGCAACTTGGATTTTGGATTTTCAAGCGGCGTGCCTAGCCACTGAGACGCTCTGCAGCGATAATAGCGGACCACGGCTCCGGGCCCCTGGGGCCATGTGGAAGGGGCAGTTCCACGATTGTGGACTTTTAATGCATGACGGCGTTGTTTTGTTCCTCCATGGAACCCACCAAGGGGAATGATATCCATGCACGCAGTTTAACAGCACCCACTGTGGAAATAACGAACTACCTTACCCAGAAGGGAACTTACCAATGAAACTACAAAGATGGGATATTAAAGGTCAAGTTCAATCAGCTGTAAACGACGCGCATGGCCAGTGAGCAAGGGCGTGTTGCCTGAAACCGGTATGTCAATCTGTGTTGGGGGAATGAACACGTTGACTCCTGCTCCCTCAATAAATGAAAGGAAAAACTTCTCCTTGTGTGGCGTCTCGCATTGGGCAACTTGGATTTTGGAATTTGCAAGCGGCGTGCCTAGCCGCTGACACGCTCTGCCGCGATAATAGCGGACCACGGCTCCGGACCCCTGGGGCCATGTGGAAGTGGCAGTTCCACTATTGCGGGACTTTTAATGCATGACAGCGTTGTTTTGTTCCTCCATGCAACCCACCAAGGGGAATGATATACATGCACGCAGTTTAACAGCACCCACTGTGGAAATAACGAACTACCTTACCTAGAAGGCAACTTACCAATGAAACTACAAAGACGGGATATTAAAGGTCAAGTTAAATCAGCTGTAAACGACGCGCATGGCCAGTGAGCAAGGGCGTGTTGCCCGAAACCGGTATGGCAATCTGTGTTGGGGGAATGAACATGTTGACTCCTGCTCCCTCAATAAATGAAAGGAGAAACTTCTACTTGTGTGGTGTCTCGCATTGGGCAACTTGGATTTTGGAATTTGCAAGCGGCGTGCCTAGCCGCTGACACGCTCTGCCGCGATAATAGCGGACCACGGCTCCGGACCCCTGGGGCCATGTGGAAGTGGCACTTCCACTATTGCGGGACTTTTAATGCATGACGGCGTTGTTTTGTTCCTCCATGCAACCCACCAAGGGGAATGATATACATGCACGCAGTTTAACAGCACCCACTGTGGAAACAACGAACTACCTTACCCAGAAGGCAACTTACCAATGAAACTACAAAGACGGGATATTAAAGGTCAAGTTCAATCAGCTGTAAACAACGCGCATTGCCAGTGAGCAAGGGCGTGTTGCCGGAAACCGGTATGGCAAACTGTGTTGGGGGAATGAACACGTTGATTCCTGCTCCCTCAATAAATGAAAGGAGAAACTTCTACTTGTGTGGCGTCTCGCATTGGGCAACTTGGATTTTGGAATTTGCAAGCGGCGTGCCTAGCCACTGAGACGCTCTGCAGCGATAATAGCGGACCACGGCTCCGGGCCCCTGGGGCCATGTGGAAGGGGCAGTTCCACGATTGTGGACTTTTAATGCATGACGGCGTTGTTTTGTTCCTCCATGCAACCCACCAAGGGGAATGATATACATGCACGCAGTTTAACAGCACCCACTGTGGAAATAACGAACTACCTTACCCAGAAGGCAACTTACCAATGAAACTACAAAGACGGGATATTAAAGGTCAAGTTCAATCAGCTGTAAACGACGCGCATGGCCAGTGAGCAAGGGCGTGTTGCCTGAAACCGGTATGGCAATCTGTGTTGGGGGAATGAACACGTTGACTCCTGCTCCCTCAATAAATGAAAGGAGAAACTTCTACTTGTGTGGCGTCTCGCATTGGGCAACTTGGATTTTGGAATTTGCAAACAGCGTGCCTAGCCTCTGAGACGCTCTGCCGCGATAATAGCGGACCATGGCTCCGGACCTCTGGGGCCATGTGGAAGTGGCAGTTCCACTATTGCGGGAGTTTTAATGCATGACGGCGTTGTTTTGTTCCTCCATGCAACCCACCAAGGGGAATGATATACATGCACGCAGTTTAACAGCACCCACTGTGGAAATAACAAACTACCCTACCCAGAAGGGAACTTACCAATGAATCTACAAAGATGGGATATTAAAGGTCAAGTTCAATCAGCTGTAAACGACGCGCATGGCCAGTGAGCAAGGGCGTGTTGCCCGAAACCGGTATGGCAATCTGTGTTGGGGGAATGAACACGTTGACTCCTGCTCCCTCAATAAATGAAAGGAGAAACTTCTACTTGTGTGGCGTCTCGCATTGGGCAACTTGGATTTTGGAATTTGCAAGCGGCGTGCCTAGCCACTGAGACGCTCTGCAGCGATAATAGCGGACCACGGCTCCGGGCCCCTGGGGCCATGTGGAAGGGGCAGTTCCACGATTGTGGACTTTTAATGCATGACGGCGTTGTTTTGTTCCTCCATGCAACCCACCAAGGGGAATGATATACATGCACGCAGTTTAACAGCACCCACTGTGGAAATAACGAACTACCTTACCCAGAAGGGTACTTACCAATGAAACTACAAAGACGGGATATTAAAGGTCAAGTTCAATCAGCTGTAAACGACGCGCATGGCCAGTGAGCAAGGGCGTGTTGCCTGAAACCGGTATGTCAATCTGTGTTGGGGGAATGAACACGTTGACTCCTGCTCCCTCAATAAATGAAAGGAAAAACTTCTCCTTGTGTGGCGTCTCGCATTGGGCAACTTGGATTTTGGAATTTGCAAGCGGCGTGCCTAGCCGCTGACACGCTCTGCCGCGATAATAGCGGACCACGGCTCCAGACCCCTGGGGCCATGTGGAAGTGGCAGTTCCACTATTGCGGGACTTTTAATGCATGACAGCGTTATTTTGTTCCTCCATGCAACCCACCAAGGGGAATGATATACATGCACGCAGTTTAACAGCACCCACTGTGGAAATAACGAACTACCTTACCCAGAAGGCAACTTACCAATGAAACTACAAAGACGGGATATTAAAGGTCAAGTTCAATCAGCTGTAAACGACGCGCATGGCCAGTGAGCAAGGGCGTGTTGCCCGAAACCGGTATGGCAATCTGTGTTGGGGGAATGAACACGTTGACTCCTGCTCCCTCAATAAATGAAAGGAGAAACTTCTACTTGTGTGGTGTCTCGCATTGGGCAACTTGGATTTTGGAATTTGCAAGCGGCGTGCCTAGCCGCTGACACGCTCTGCCGCGATAATAGCGGACCACGGCTCCGGACCCCTGGGGCCATGTGGAAGTGGCACTTCCACTATTGCGGGACTTTTAATGCATGACGGCGTTGTTTTGTTCCTCCATGCAACCCACCAAGGGGAATGATATACATGCACGCAGTTTAACAGCACCCACTGTGGAAACAACGAACTACCTTACCCAGAAGGCAACTTACCAATGAAACTACAAAGACGGGATATTAAAGGTCAAGTTCAATCAGCTGTAAACAACGCGCATTGCCAGTGAGCAAGGGCGTGTTGCCGGAAACCGGTATGGCAAACTGTGTTGGGGGAATGAACACGTTGATTCCTGCTCCCTCAATAAATGAAAGGAGAAACTTCTACTTGTGTGGCGTCTCGCATTGGGCAACTTGGATTTTGGAATTTGCAAGCGGCGTGCCTAGCCACTGAGACGCTCTGCAGCGATAATAGCGGACCACGGCTCCGGGCCCCTGGGGCCATGTGGAAGGGGCAGTTCCACGATTGTGGACTTTTAATGCATGACGGCGTTGTTTTGTTCCTCCATGCAACCCACCAAGGGGAATGATATACATGCACGCAGTTTAACAGCACCCACTGTGGAAATAACGAACTACCTTACCCAGAAGGCAACTTACCAATGAAACTACAAAGACGGGATATTAAAGGTCAAGTTCAATCAGCTGTAAACTACGCGCATGGCCAGTGAGCAAGGGCGTGTTGCCTGAAACCGGTATGGCAATCTGTGTTGGGGGAATGAACACGTTGACTCCTGCTCCCTCAATAAATGAAAGGAGAAACTTCTACTTGTGTGGCGTCTCGCATTGGGCAACTTGGATTTTGGAATTTGCAAACAGCGTGCCTAGCCTCTGAGACGCTCTGCCGCGATAATAGCGGACCATGGCTCCGGACCTCTGGGGCCATGTGGAAGTGGCAGTTCCACTATTGCGGGAGTTTTAATGCATGACGGCGTTGTTTTGTTCCTCCATGCAACCCACCAAGGGGAATGATATACATGCACGCAGTTTAACAGCACCCACTGTGGAAATAACGAACTACCTTACCCAGAAGGCAACTTAAAAATGAAACTACAAAGACGGGATATTAAAGGTCAAGTTCAATCAGCTGTAAACGACGCGCATGGCCAGTGAGCAAGGGCGTGTTGCCCGAAACCGGTATGGCAATCTGTGTTGGGGGAATGAACACGTTGACTCCTGCTCCCTCAATAAATGAAAGGAGAAACTTCTACTTGTGTGGTGTCTCGCATTGGGCAACTTGGATTTTGGAATTTGCAAGCGGCGTGCCTAGCCGCTGACACGCTTTGCCGCGATAATAGCGGACCACGGCTCCGGACCCCTGGGGCCATGTGGAAGTGGCACTTCCACTATTGCGGGACTTTTAATGCATGACGGCGTTGTTTTGTTCCTCCATGCAACCCACCAAGGGGAATGATATACATGCACGCAGTTTAACAGCACCCACTGTGGAAACAACGAACTACCTTACCCAGAAGGCAACTTACCAATGAAACTACAAAGACGGGATATTAAAGGTCAAGTTCAATCAGCTGTAAACAACGCGCATTGCCAGTGAGCAAGGGCGTGTTGCCGGAAACCGGTATGGCAAACTGTGTTGGGGGAATGAACACGTTGATTCCTGCTCCCTCAATAAATGAAAGGAGAAACTTCTACTTGTGTGGCGTCTCGCATTGGGCAACTTGGATTTTGGAATTTGCAAGCGGCGTGCCTAGCCACTGAGACGCTCTGCAGCGATAATAGCGGACCACGGCTCCGGGCCCCTGGGGCCATGTGGAAGGGGCAGTTCCACGATTGTGGACTTTTAATGCATGACGGCGTTGTTTTGTTCCTCCATGCAACCCACCAAGGGGAATGATATACATGCACGCAGTTTAACAGCACCCACTGTGGAAATAACGAACTACCTTACCCAGAAGGCAACTTACCAATGAAACTACAAAGACGGGATATTAAAGGTCAAGTTCAATCAGCTGTAAACGACGCGCATGGCCAGTGAGCAAGGGCGTGTTGCCTGAAACCGGTATGGCAATCTGTGTTGGGGGAATGAACACGTTGACTCCTGCTCCCTCAATAAATGAAAGGAGAAACTTCTACTTGTGTGGCGTCTCGCATTGGGCAACTTGGATTTTGGAATTTGCAAACAGCGTGCCTAGCCTCTGAGACGCTCTGCCGCGATAATAGCGGACCATGGCTCCGGACCTCTGGGGCCATGTGGAAGTGGCAGTTCCACTATTGCGGGAGTTTTAATGCATGACGGCGTTGTTTTGTTCCTCCATGCAACCCACCAAGGGGAATGATATACATGCACGCAGTTTAACAGCACCCACTGTGGAAATAACAAACTACCCTACCCAGAAGGGAACTTACCAATGAATCTACAAAGATGGGATATTAAAGGTCAAGTTCAATCAGCTGTAAACGACGCGCATGGCCAGTGAGCAAGGGCGTGTTGCCCGAAACCGGTATGGCAATCTGTGTTGGGGGAATGAACACGTTGACTCCTGCTCCCTCAATAAATGAAAGGAGAAACTTCTACTTGTGTGGCGTCTCGCATTGGGCAACTTGGATTTTGGAATTTGCAAGCGGCGTGCCTAGCCGCTGAGACACTCTGCCGCTATAATAGCGGACCATGGCTCCGGACCTCTGGGGCCATGTGGAAGTGGCAGTTCCACTATTGCGGGAGTTTTAATGCATGACGGCGTTGTTTTGTTCCTCCATGCAACCCACCAAGGGGAATGATATATATGCACGCAGTTTAACAGCACCCACTGTGGAAATAAGGAACTACCTTACCCAGAGGGCAACTTACCAATGAAACTACAAAGACGGGATATTAAAGGTCAAGTTCATTAAGCTGTACACGACGCGCATGGCCAGTGAGCAAGGGCGTGTTGCCAGAAACCAGTATGGCAATCTGTGTTGGGGGAATGAACACGTTGACTCCTGCTCCCTCAATTAATGAAAGGAGAAAGTTCTACTTGTGTGGCGTCTCGCATTGGGCAACTTGGATTTTGGAATTTGCAAGTGGCGTGCCTAGCCGCTGAGGCGCTCTGCCGCGATAATAGCGGACCACGGCTCCGAACCCCTGGGGCCATGTGGAAGTGGCAGTTCCACTATTGCGGGACTTTTAATGCATGACGGCATTGTTTTGTTCTTCCATGCAACCCACCAAGGGGAATGATATACATGCACGCAGTTTAACAGCACCCACTGTGGAAATAACGAACTACCTTACCCAGAAGGCAACTTACCAATGAAACTACAAAGACGGGATATTAAAGGTCAAGTTCAATCAGCTGTAAACGACGCGCATGGCCAGTGAGCAAGTGCGTGTTGCCCGAAACCGGTATGGCAATCTGTGTTGGGGAATGAACACGTTGACTCCTGCTCCCTCAATAAATGAAAGGAGAAACTTCTACTTGTATGGCGTCTTGCATTGGGCAACTTGGATTTTGGAATTTGCAAGCGGCGTGCCTAGCCGCTGAGACGCTTTGCTGCGATTATAGCGGACCACGGCTCCGAACCCCTGGGGCCATGTGGAAGTGGCAGTTCCACTATTGCGGGACTTTTAATGCATGACGGCGTTGTTTTGTTCCTCCATGCAAGCCACCAAGGGGAATGATATACATGCACGCAGTTTAACAGCACCAACTGTGGAAATAACGAACTACCTTACCCAGAAGGCAACTTACCAATGAAACTACAAAGACGGGATATCAAAGGTCAAGTTCAATCAGCTGTAAACGACGCGCATGGCCAGTGAGCAAGGGCGTGTTGCCCGAAACCGGTATGGCAATCTGTGTTGGGGGAATGAACACGTTGACTCCTGCTCCCTCAATAAATGAAAGGAGAAACTTCTACTTGTGTGGCGTCTCGCATTGGGCAACTTGGATTTTGAATTTTCAAGCGGCGTGCCTAGCCTCTGAGACGCTCTGCCGCGATAATAGCGGACCACGGCTCCGGACCTCTTGGGCCATGTGGAAGTGGCAGTTCCACTATTGCAGGAGTTTTAATGCATGACGGCGTTGTTTTGTTCCTCCATGCAACCCACCAAGGGGAATGATATACATGCACGCAGTTTAACAGCACCCACTGTGGAAATAACGATCTACCTTACCCAGAAGGCAACTTACCAATGAAACTACAAAGACGGGATATTAAAGGTCAAGTTCAATCAGCTGTAAACGACGCGCATGGCCAGTGAGCAAGGGCGTGTTGCCCGAAACCGGTATGGCAATCTGTGTTGGGGGAATGAACACGTTGACTCCTGCTCCCTCAATAAATGAAAGGAGAAACTTCTACTTGTGTGGCGTCTCGCATTGGGCAACTTGGATTTTGGAATTTGCAAGCGGCGTGCCTAGCCACTGAGACGCTCTGCAGCGATAATAGCGGACCACGGCTCCGGGCCCCTGGGGCCATGTGGAAGGGGCAGTTCCACGATTGTGGACTTTTAATGCATGACGGCGTTGTTTTGTTCCTCCATGCAACCCACCAAGGGGAATGATATACATGCACGCAGTTTAACAGCACCCACTGTGGAAATAACGAACTACCTTACCCAGAATGCAACTTACCAATGAAACTACAAAGACGGGATATTAAAGGTCAAGTTCAATCAGCTGTAAACGACGCGCATGGCCAGTGAGCAAGGGCGTGTTGCCCGAAACCGGTATGGCAATCTGTGTTGGGGGAATGAACACGTTGACTCCTGCTCCCTCAATAAATGAAAGGAGAAACTTCTACTTGTGTGGCGTCTCGCATTGGGCAACTTGGATTTTGGAATTTGCAAACAGCGTGCCTAGCCTCTGAGACGCTCTGCCGCGATAATAGCGGACCATGGCTCCGGACCTCTGGGGCCATGTGGAAGTGGCCGTTCCACTATTGCGGGAGTTTTAATGCATGACGGCGTTGTTTTGTTCCTCCATGCAACCCACCAAGGGGAATGATATACATGCACGCAGTTTAACAGCACCCACTGTGGAAATAACAAACTACCCTACCCAGAAGGCAACTTACCAATGAAACTACAAAGACGGGATATTAAAGGTCAAGTTCAATCAGCTGTAAACGACGCGCATGGCCAGTGAGCAAGGGCGTGTTGCCCGAAACCGGTATGGCAATCTGTGTTGGGGGAATGAACACGTTGACTCCTGCTCCCTCAATAAATGAAAGGAGAAACTTCTACTTGTGTGGCGTCTCGCATTGGGCAACTTGGATTTTGGAATTTGCAAGCGGCGTGCCTAGCCACTGAGACGCTCTGCAGCGATAATAGCGGACCACGGCTCCGGGCCCCTGGGGCCATGTGGAAGGGGCAGTTCCACGATTGTGGACTTTTAATGCATGACGGCGTTGTTTTGTTCCTCCATGCAACCCACCAAGGGGAATGATATACATGCACGCAGTTTAACAGCACCCACTGTGGAAATAACGAACTACCTTACCCAGAATGCAACTTACCAATGAAACTACAAAGACGGGATATTAAAGGTCAAGTTCAATCAGCTGTAAACGACGCGCATGGCCAGTGAGCAAGGGCGTGTTGCCCGAAACCGGTATGGCAATCTGTGTTGGGGGAATGAACACGTTGACTCCTGCTCCCTCAATAAATGAAAGGAGAAACTTCTACTTGTGTGGCGTCTCGCATTGGGCAACTTGGATTTTGGAATTTGCAAACAGCGTGCCTAGCCTCTGAGACGCTCTGCCGCGATAATAGCGGACCATGGCTCCGGACCTCTGGGGCCATGTGGAAGTGGCCGTTCCACTATTGCGGGAGTTTTAATGCATGACGGCGTTGTTTTGTTCCTCCATGCAACCCACCAAGGGGAATGATATACATGCACGCAGTTTAACAGCACCCACTGTGGAAATAACAAACTACCCTACCCAGAAGGGAACTTACCAATGAAACTACAAAGATGGGATATTAAAGGTCAAGTTCAATCAGCTGTAAACGACGCGCATGGCCAGTGAGCAAGGGCGTGTTGCCCGAAACCGGTATGGCAATCTGTGTTGGGGGAATGAACACGTTGACTCCTGCTCCCTCAATAAATGAAAGGAGAAACTTCTACTAGTGTGGCGTCTCGCATTGGGCAACTTGGATTTTGGAATTTGCAAGCGGCGTGCCTAGCCGCTGAGACACTCTGCCGCTATAATAGCGGACCATGGCTCCGGACCTCTGGGGCCATGTGGAAGTGGCAGTTCCACTATTGCGGGAGTTTTAATGCATGACGGCGTTGTTTTGTTCCTCCATGCAACCCACCAAGGGGAATGATATATATGCACGCAGTTTAACAGCACCCACTGTGGAAATAACGAAATACCTTACCCAGAGGGCAACTTACCAATGAAACTACAAAGACGGGATATTAAAGGTCAAGTTCATTAAGCTGTAAACGACGCGCATGGCCAGTGAGCAAGGGCGTGTTGCCCGAAACCAGTATGGCAATCTGTGTTGGGGGAATGAACAAGTTGACTCCTGCTCCCTCAATAAATGAAAGGAGAAAGTTCTACTTGTGTGGCGTCTCGCATTGGGCAACTTGGATTTTGGAATTTGCAAGTGGCGTGCCTAGCCGCTGAGGCGCTCTGCCGCGATAATAGCGGACCACGGCTCCGAACCCCTGGGGCCATGTGGAAGTGGCAGTTCCACTATTGCGGGACTTTTAATGCATGACGGCGTTGTTTTGTTCCTTCATGCAACCCACCAAGGGGAATGATATACATGCACGCAGTTTAACAGCACCCACTGTGGAAATAATGAACTACCTTACCCAGAGGGCAACTTACCAATGAAACTATAAAGACGGGATATTAAAGGTCAAGTTCATTCAGCTGTAAACGACGCGCATGGCCAGTGAGCAAGGGCGTGTTGCCCGAAACCGGTATGGCAATCTGTGTTGGGGGAATGAACACGTTGACTCCTGCTCCCTCAATAAATGAAAGGAGAAACTTCTACTTGTGTGGCTTCTCGCATTGGGCAACTTGGATTTTGGAATTTGCAAGTGGCGTGCCTAGCCGCTGAGGCGCTCTGCCTCGATAATAGCGGACCACGGCTCCGGACCCCTGGGGCCATGTGGAAGTGGCAGTTCCACTATTGCGGGACTTTTAATGCATGACGGCGTTGTTTTGTTCTTCCATGCAACCCACCAAGGGGAATGATATACATGCACGCAGTTTAACAGCACCCACTGTGGAAATAACGAACTACCTTACCCAGAAGGCAACTTACCAATGAAACTACAAAGACGGGATATTAAAGGTCAAGTTCAATCAGCTGTAAACGACGCGCATGGCCAGTGAGCAAGGGCGTGTTGCCCGAAACCGGTATGGCAATCTGTGTTGGGGAATGAACACGTTGACTCCTGCTCCCTCAATAAATGAAAGGAGAAACTTCTACTTGTGTGGCGTCTCGCATTGGGCAACTTGGATTTTGGAATTTGCAAGCGGCGTGCCTAGCCGCTGAGACGCTTTGCTGCGATTATAGCGGACCACGGCTCCGAACCCCTGGGGCCATGTGGAAGTGGCAGTTCCACTATTGCGGGACTTTTAATGCATGACGGCGTTGTTTTGTTCCTCCATGCAAGCCACCAAGGGGAATGATATACATGCACGCAGTTTAACAGCACCCACTGTGGAAATAACGAACTACCTTACCCAAAAGGCAACTTACCAATGAAACTACAAAGACGGGATATCAAAGGTCAAGTTCAATCAGCTGTAAACGACGCGCATGGCCAGTGAGCAAGGGCGTGTTGCCCGAAACCGGTATGGCAATCTGTGTTGGGGGAATGAACACGTTGACTCCTGCTCCCTCAATAAATGAAAGGAGAAACTTCTACTTGTGTGGCGTCTCGCATTGGGCAACTTGGATTTTGGATTTTCAAGCGGCGTGCCTAGCCTCTGAGACGCTCTGCCTCGATAATAGCGGACCACGGCTCCGGACCCCTGGGGCCATGTGGAAGTGGCTGTTCCACTATTGCGGGACTTTTAATGCATGACGGCGTTGTTTTGTTCTTCCATGCAACCCACCAAGGGGAATGATATACATGCACGCAGTTTAACAGCACCCACTGTGGAAATAACGAACTACCTTACCCAGAAGGCAACTTACCAATGAAACTACAAAGACGGGATATTAAAGGTCAAGTTCAATCAGCTGTAAACGACGCGCATGGCCAGTGAGCAAGGGCGTGTTGCCCGAAACCGGTATGGCAATCTGTGTTGGGGGAATGAACACGTTGACTCCTGCTCCCTCAATAAATGAAAGGAGAAACTTCTACTTGTGTGGCGTCTCGCTTTGGGCAACTTGGATTTTGGAATTTGCAAGCGGCGTGCCTAGCCGCTGAGACACTCTGCCGCTATAATAGCGGACCATGGCTCCGGACCTCTGGGGCCATGTGGAAGTGGCAGTTCCACTATTGCGGGAGTTTTAATGCATGACGGCGTTGTTTTGTTCCTCCAGGCAACCCACCAAGGGGAATGATATATATGCACGCAGTTTAACAGCACCCACTGTGGAAATAACGAACTACCTTACCCAGAGGGCAACTTACCAATGAAACTACAAAGACGGGATATTAAAGGTCAAGTTCATTAAGCTGTAAACGACGCGCATGGCCAGTGAGCAAGGGCGTGTTGCCCGAAACCAGTATGGCAATCTGTGTTGGGGAATGAACACGTTGACTCCTGCTCCCTCAATAAATGAAAGGAGAAACTTGTACTTGTGTGGCGTCTTGCATTGGGCAACTTGGATTTTGGAATTTGCAAGCGGCGTGCCTAGCCGCTGAGACGCTTTGCTGCGATTATAGCGGACCACGGCTCCGGACCCCTGGGGCCATGTGGAAGTGGCAGTTCCACTATTGCGGGACTTTTAATGCATGACGGCGTTGTTTTGTTCCTTCATGCAACCCACCAAGGGGAATGATATACATGCACGCAGTTTAACAGCACCCACTGTGGAAATAATTAACTACCTTACCCAGAGGGCAACTTACCAATGAAACTATAAAGACGGGATATTAAAGGTCAAGTTCATTCAGCTGTAAACGACGCGCATGGCCAGTGAGCAAGGGCGTGTTGCCCGAAACCGGTATGGCAATCTGTGTTGGGGGAATGAACACGTTGACTCCTGCTCCCTCAATAAATGAAAGGAGAAACTTCTACTTGTGTGGCGTCTCGCATTGGGCAACTTGGATTTTGGAATTTGCAAGTGGCGTGCCTAGCCGCTGAGGCGCTCTGCCTCGATAATAGCGGACCACGGCTCCGGACCCCTGGGGCCATGTGGAAGTGGCAGTTCCACTATTGCGGGACTTTTAATGCATGACGGCGTTGTTTTGTTCTTCCATGCAACCCACCAAGGGGAATGATATACATGCACGCAGTTTAACAGCACCCACTGTGGAAATAACGAACTACCTTACCCAGAAGGCAACTTACCAATGAAACTACAAAGACGGGATATTAAAGGTCAAGTTCAATCAGCTGTAAACGACGCGCATGGCCAGTGAGCAAGGGCGTGTTGCCCGAAACCGGTATGGCAATCTGTGTTGGGGAATGAACACGTTGACTCCTGCTCCCTCAATAAATGAAAGGAGAAACTTCTACTTGTGTGGCGTCTCGCATTGGGCTACTTGGATTTTGGAATTTGCAAGCGGCGTGCCTAGCCGCTGAGACGCTTTGCTGCGATTATAGCGGACCACGGCTCCGAACCCCTGGGGCCATGTGGAAGTGGCAGTTCCACTATTGCGGGACTTTTGATGCATGACGGCGTTGTTTTGTTCCTCCATGCAAGCCACCAAGGGGAATGATATACATGCACGCAGTTTAACAGCACCCACTGTGGAAATAACGAACTACCTTACCCAAAAGGCAACTTACCAATGAAACTACAAAGACGGGATATCAAAGGTCAAGTTCAATCAGCTGTAAACGACGCGCATGGCCAGTGAGCAAGGGCGTGTTGCCCGAAACCAGTATGGCAATCTGTGTTGGGGGAATGAACACGTTGACTCCTGCTCCCTCAATAAATGAAAGGAGAAACTTCTACTTGTGTGGCGTCTCGCATTGGGCAACTTGGATTTTGTATTTTCAAGCGGCGTGCCTAGCCTCTGAGACGCTCTGCCTCGATAATAGCGGACCACGGCTCCGGACCCCTGGGGCCATGTGGAAGTGGCTGTTCCACTATTGCGGGACTTTTAATGCATGACGGCGTTGTTTTGTTCTTCCATGCAACCCACCAAGGGGAATGATATACATGCACGCAGTTTAACAGCACCCACTGTGGAAATAACGAACTACCTTACCCAGAGGCAACTTACCAATGAAACTACAAAGACGGGATATTAAAGGTCAAGTTCAATCAGCTGTAAACGACGCGCATGGCCAGTGAGCAAGGGCGTGTTGCCCGAAACCGGTATGGCAATCTGTGTTGGGGGAATGAACACGTTGACTCCTGCTCCCTCAATAAATGAAAGGAGAAACTTCTACTTGTGTGACGTCTCGCTTTGGGCAACTTGGATTTTGGAATTTGCAAGCGGCGTGCCTAGCCGCTGAGACGCTCTGCCGCGATAATAGCGGACCATGGCTCCGGACCCCTGGGGCCATGTGGAAGTGGTAGTTCCACTATTGCGGGACTTTTAATGCATGACGGCGTTGTTTTGTTCCTCCATGCAACCCACCAAGGGGAATGATATACATGCACGCAGTTTAACAGCACCGACTGTGGAAATAACGGACTACCTTACCTAGAAGGCAACTTACCAATGAAACTACAAAGACGGGATATTAAAGGTCAAGTTCAATCAGCTGTAAACGACGCGCATGGCCAGTAAGCAAGGGCGTGTTGCCCGAAACCGGTATGGCAATCTGTGTTGGGGGAATGAACACGTTGACTCCTGCTCCCTCAATAAATGAAAGGAGAAACTTCTACTTGTGTGGCATCTCGCATTGGGCAACTTGGATTTTGGAATTTGCAAGCGGCGTGCCTAGCCGCTGAGACGCTTTGCTGCGATAATAGCGGACCACGGCTCCGAACCCCTGGGGCCATGTGGAAGTGGCAGTTCCACTATTGCGGGACTTTTAATGCATGACGGCGTTGTTTTGCTCCTCCATGCAAGCCACCAAGGGGAATGATATACATGCACGCAGTTTAACAGCACCCACTGTGGAAATAACAAACTACCTTACCCAGAAGGCAACTTACCAATGAAACTACAAAGACGGGATATCAAAGGTCAAGTTCAATCAGCTGTAAACGACGCGCATGGCCAGTGAGCAAAGGCGTGTTGCCCGAAACCGGTATGGAAATCTGTGTTGGGGGAATGAACACGTTGACTCCTGCTCCCTCAATAAATGAAAGGAGAAACTTCTACTTGTGTGGCGTCTCGCATTGGGCAACTTGGATTTTGGGTTTTCAAGCGGCGTGCCTAGCCTCTGAGACGCTCTGCCGCGATAATAGCGGACCACGGCTCCGGACCCCTGGGGCCATGTGGAAGTGGCAGTTCCACTATTGCGGGACTTTTAATGCATGACGGCGTTGTTTTGTTCCTTCATGCAACCCACCAAGGGGAATGATATACATGCACGCAGTTTAACAGCACCCACTGTGGAAATAACGAACTACCTTACCCAGAGGGCAACTTACCAATGAAACTACAAAGACGGGATATTAAAGGTCAAGTTCATTCAGCTGTAAACAACGTGCATGGCCAGTGAGCAAGGGCGTGTTGCCCGAAACCGGTATGGCAATCTGTGTTGGGGGAATGAACACGTTGACTCCTGCTCCCTCAATTAATGAAAGGAGAAAGTTCTACTTGTGTGGCGTCTCGCATTGGGCAACTTGGATTTTGGAATTTGCAAGTGGCGTGCCTAGCCGCTGAGGCGCTCTGCCTCGATAATAGCGGACCACGGCTCCGGACCCCTGGGGCCATGTGGAAGTGGCAGTTCCACTATTGCGGGACTTTTAATGCATGACGGCGTTGTTTTGTTCTTCCATGCAACCCACCAAGGGGAATGATATACATGCACGCAGTTTAACAGCACCCACTGTGGAAATAACGAACTACCTTACCCAGAAGGCAACTTACCAATGAAACTACAAAGACGGGATATTAAAGGTCAAGTTCAATCAGCTGTAAACGACGCGCATGTCCAGTGAGCAAGGGCGTGTTGCCCGAAACCGGAATGGCAATCTGTGTTGGGGGAATGAACACGTTGACTCCTGCTCCCTCAATAAATGAAAGGAGAAACTTCTACTTGTGTGGCGTCTCGCATTGGGCAACTTGGATTTTGGAATTTGCAAGCGGCGTGCCTAGCCGCTGAGACACTCTGCCGCTATAATAGCGGACCATGGCTCCGGACCTCTGGGGCCATGTGGAAGTGGCAGTTCCACTATTGCGGGAGTTTTAATGCATGACGGCGTTGTTTTGTTCCTCCATGCAACCCACCAAGGGGAATGATATATATGCACGCAGTTTAACAGCACCCACTGTGGAAATAAGGAACTACCTTACCCAGAGGGCAACTTACCAATGAAACTACAAAGACGGGATATTAAAGGTCAAGTTCATTAAGCTGTAAACGACGCGCATGGCCAGTGAGCAAGGGCGTGTTGCCAGAAACCAGTATGGCAATCTGTGTTGGGGGAATGAACACGTTGACTCCTGCTCCCTCAATTAATGAAAGGAGAAAGTTCTACTTGTGTGGCGTCTCGCATTGGGCAACTTGGATTTTGGAATTTGCAAGTGGCGTGCCTAGCCGCTGAGGCGCTCTGCCGCGATAATAACGGACCACGGCTCCGAACCCCTGGGGCCATGTGGAAGAGGCAGTTCCACTATTGCGGGACTTTTAATGCATGACGGCATTGTTTTGTTCTTCCATGCAACCCACCAAGGGGAATGATATACATGCACGCAGTTTAACAGCACCCACTGTGGAAATAACGAACTACCTTACCCAGAAGGCAACTTACCAATGAAACTACAAAGACGGGATATTAAAGGTCAAGTTCAATCAGCTGTAAACGACGCGCATGGCCAGTGAGCAAGTGCGTGTTGCCCGAAACCGGTATGGCAATCTGTGTTGGGGAATGAACACGTTGACTCCTGCTCCCTCAATAAATGAAAGGAGAAACTTCTACTTGTATGGCGTCTTGCATTGGGCAACTTGGATTTTGGAATTTGCAAGCGGCGTGCCTAGCCGCTGAGACGCTTTGCTGCGATTATAGCGGACCACGGCTCCGAACCCCTGGGGCCATGTGGAAGTGGCAGTTCCACTATTGCGGGACTTTTAATGCATGACGGCGTTGTTTTGTTCCTCCATGCAAGCCACCAAGGGGAATGATATACATGCACGCAGTTTAACAGCACCAACTGTGGAAATAACGAACTACCTTACCCAGAAGGCAACTTACCAATGAAACTACAAAGACGGGATATCAAAGGTCAAGTTCAATCAGCTGTAAACGACGCGCATGGCCAGTGAGCAAGGGCGTGTTGCCCGAAACCGGTATGGCAATCTGTGTTGGGGGAATGAACACGTTGACTCCTGCTCCCTCAATAAATGAAAGGAGAAACTTCTACTTGTGTGGCGTCTCGCATTGGGCAACTTGGATTTTGAATTTTCAAGCGGCGTGCCTAGCCTCTGAGACGCTCTGCCGCGATAATAGCGGACCACGGCTCCGGACCTCTTGGGCCATGTGGAAGTGGCAGTTCCACTATTGCAGGAGTTTTAATGCATGACGGCGTTGTTTTGTTCCTCCATGCAACCCACCAAGGGGAATGATATACATGCACGCAGTTTAACAGCACCCACTGTGGAAATAACGAAATACCTTACCCAGAAGGCAACTTACCAATGAAACTACAAAGACGGGATATTAAAGGTCAAGTTCAATCAGCTGTAAACGACGCGCATGGCCAGTGAGCAAGGGCGTGTTGCCCGAAACCGGTATGGCAATCTGTGTTGGGGGAATGAACACGTTGACTCCTGCTCCCTCAATAAATGAAAGGAGAAACTTCTACTTGTGTGGCGTCTCGCATTGGGCAACTTGGATTTTGGAATTTGCAAGCGGCGTGCCTAGCCACTGAGACGCTCTGCAGCGATAATAGCGGACCACGGCTCCGGGCCCCTGGGGCCATGTGGAAGGGGCAGTTCCACGATTGTGGACTTTTAATGCATGACGGCGTTGTTTTGTTCCTCCATGCAACCCACCAAGGGGAATGATATACATGCACGCAGTTTAACAGCACCCACTGTGGAAATAACGAACTACCTTACCCAGAAGGCAACTTACCAATGAAACTACAAAGACGGGATATTAAAGGTCAAGTTCAATCAGCTGTAAACGACGCGCATGGCCAGTGAGCAAGGGCGTGTTGCCCGAAACCGGTATGGCAATCTGTGTTGGGGGAATGAACACGTTGACTCCTGCTCCCTCAATAAATGAAAGGAGAAACTTCTACTTGTGTGGCGTCTCGCATTGGGCAACTTGGATTTTGGAATTTGCAAACAGCGTGCCTAGCCTCTGAGACGCTCTGCCGCGATAATAGCGGACCATGGCTCCGGACCTCTGGGGCCATGTGGAAGTGGCCGTTCCACTATTGCGGGAGTTTTAATGCATGACGGCGTTGTTTTGTTCCTCCATGCAACCCACCAAGGGGAATGATATACATGCACGCAGTTTAACAGCACCCACTGTGGAAATAACAAACTACCCTACCCAGAAGGGAACTTACCAATGAAACTACAAAGATGGGATATTAAAGGTCAAGTTCAATCAGCTGTAAACGACGCGCATGGCCAGTGAGCAAGGGCGTGTTGCCCGAAACCGGTATGGCAATCTGTGTTGGGGGAATGAACACGTTGACTCCTGCTCCCTCAATAAATGAAAGGAGAAACTTCTACTTGTGTGGCGTCTCGCATTGGGCAACTTGGATTTTGGAATTTGCAAGTGGCGTGCCTAGCCGCTGAGGCGCTCTGCCGCGATAATAGCGGACCACGGCTCCGAACCCCTGGGGCCATGTGGAAGTGGCAGTTCCACTATTGCGGGACTTTTAATGCATGACGGCGTTGTTTTGTTCCTTCATGCAACCCACCAAGGGGAATGATATACATGCACGCAGTTTAACAGCACCCACTGTGGAAATAATGAACTACCTTACCCAGAGGGCAACTTACCAATGAAACTATAAAGACGGGATATTAAAGGTCAAGTTCATTCAGCTGTAAACGACGCGCATGGCCAGTGAGCAAGGGCGTGTTGCCCGAAACCGGTATGGCAATCTGTGTTGGGGGAATGAACACGTTGACTCCTGCTCCCTCAATAAATGAAAGGAGAAACTTCTACTTGTGTGGCTTCTCGCATTGGGCAACTTGGATTTTGGAATTTGCAAGTGGCGTGCCTAGCCGCTGAGGCGCTCTGCCTCGATAATAGCGGACCACGGCTCCGGACCCCTGGGGCCATGTGGAAGTGGCAGTTCCACTATTGCGGGACTTTTAATGCATGACGGCGTTGTTTTGTTCTTCCATGCAACCCACCAAGGGGAATGATATACATGCACGCAGTTTAACAGCACCCACTGTGGAAATAACGAACTACCTTACCCAGAAGGCAACTTACCAATGAAACTACAAAGACGGGATATTAAAGGTCAAGTTCAATCAGCTGTAAACGACGCGCATGGCCAGTGAGCAAGGGCGTGTTGCCCGAAACCGGTATGGCAATCTGTGTTGGGGAATGAACACGTTGACTCCTGCTCCCTAAATAAATGAAAGGAGAAACTTCTACTTGTGTGGCGTCTCGCATTGGGCAACTTGGATTTTGGAATTTGCAAGCGGCGTGCCTAGCCGCTGAGACGCTTTGCTGCGATTATAGCGGACCACGGCTCCGAACCCCTGGGGCCATGTGGAAGTGGCAGTTCCACTATTGCGGGACTTTTGATGCATGACGGCGTTGTTTTGTTCCTCCATGCAAGCCACCAAGGGGAATGATATACATGCACGCAGTTTAACAGCACCCACTGTGGAAATAACGAACTACCTTACCCAGAAGGCAACTTACCAATGAAACTACAAAGACGGGATATTAAAGGTCAAGTTCAATCAGCTGTAAACGACGCGCATGGCCAGTGAGCAAGGGCGTGTTGCCTGAAACCGGTATGGCAATCTGTGTTGGGGGAATGAACACGTTGACTCCTGCTCCCTCAATAAATGAAAGGAGAAACTTCTACTTGTGTGGCGTCTCGCATTGGGCAACTTGGATTTTGGAATTTGCAAACAGCGTGCCTAGCCTCTGAGACGCTCTGCCGCGATAATAGCGGACCATGGCTCCGGACCTCTGGGGCCATGTGGAAGTGGCAGTTCCACTATTGCGGGAGTTTTAATGCATGACGGCGTTGTTTTGTTCCTCCATGCAACCCACCAAGGGGAATGATATACATGCACGCAGTTTAACAGCACCCACTGTGGAAATAACAAACTACCCTACCCAGAAGGGAACTTACCAATGAATCTACAAAGATGGGATATTAAAGGTCAAGTTCAATCAGCTGTAAACGACGCGCATGGCCAGTGAGCAAGGGCGTGTTGCCCGAAACCGGTATGGCAATCTGTGTTGGGGGAATGAACACGTTGACTCCTGCTCCCTCAATAAATGAAAGGAGAAACTTCTACTTGTGTGGCGTCTCGCATTGGGCAACTTGGATTTTGGAATTTGCAAGCGGCGTGCCTAGCCGCTGAGACACTCTGCCGCTATAATAGCGGACCATGGCTCCGGACCTCTGGGGCCATGTGGAAGTGGCAGTTCCACTATTGCGGGAGTTTTAATGCATGACGGCGTTGTTTTGTTCCTCCATGCAACCCACCAAGGGGAATGATATATATGCACGCAGTTTAACAGCACCCACTGTGGAAATAAGGAACTACCTTACCCAGAGGGCAACTTACCAATGAAACTACAAAGACGGGATATTAAAGGTCAAGTTCATTAAGCTGTAAACGACGCGCATGGCCAGTGAGCAAGGGCGTGTTGCCAGAAACCAGTATGGCAATCTGTGTTGGGGGAATGAACACGTTGACTCCTGCTCCCTCAATTAATGAAAGGAGAAAGTTCTACTTGTGTGGCGTCTCGCATTGGGCAACTTGGATTTTGGAATTTGCAAGTGGCGTGCCTAGCCGCTGAGGCGCTCTGCCGCGATAATAGCGGACCACGGCTCCGAACCCCTGGGGCCATGTGGAAGTGGCAGTTCCACTATTGCGGGACTTTTAATGCATGACGGCATTGTTTTGTTCTTCCATGCAACCCACCAAGGGGAATGATATACATGCACGCAGTTTAACAGCACCCACTGTGGAAATAACGAACTACCTTACCCAGAAGGCAACTTACCAATGAAACTACAAAGACGGGATATTAAAGGTCAAGTTCAATCAGCTGTAAACGACGCGCATGGCCAGTGAGCAAGTGCGTGTTGCCCGAAACCGGTATGGCAATCTGTGTTGGGGAATGAACACGTTGACTCCTGCTCCCTCAATAAATGAAAGGAGAAACTTCTACTTGTATGGCGTCTTGCATTGGGCAACTTGGATTTTGGAATTTGCAAGCGGCGTGCCTAGCCGCTGAGATGCTTTGCTGCGATTATAGCGGACCACGGCTCCGAACCCCTGGGGCCATGTGGAAGTGGCAGTTCCACTATTGCGGGACTTTTAATGCATGACGGCGTTGTTTTGTTCCTCCATGCAAGCCACCAAGGGGAATGATATACATGCACGCAGTTTAACAGCACCAACTGTGGAAATAACGAACTACCTTACCCAGAAGGCAACTTACCAATGAAACTACAAAGACGGGATATCAAAGGTCAAGTTCAATCAGCTGTAAACGACGCGCATGGCCAGTGAGCAAGGGCGTGTTGCCCGAAACCGGTATGGCAATCTGTGTTGGGGGAATGAACACGTTGACTCCTGCTCCCTCAATAAATGAAAGGAGAAACTTCTACTTGTGTGGCGTCTCGCATTGGGCAACTTGGATTTTGAATTTTCAAGCGGCGTGCCTAGCCTCTGAGACGCTCTGCCGCGATAATAGCGGACCACGGCTCCGGACCTCTTGGGCCATGTGGAAGTGGCAGTTCCACTATTGCAAGAGTTTTAATGCATGACGGCGTTGTTTTGTTCCTCCATGCAACCCACCAAGGGGAATGATATACATGCACGCAGTTTAACAGCACCCACTGTGGAAATAACGAACTACCTTACCCAGAAGGCAACTTACCAATGAAACTACAAAGACGGGATATTAAAGGTCAAGTTCAATCAGCTGTAAACGACGCGCATGGCCAGTGAGCAAGGGCGTGTTGCCCGAAACCGGTATGGCAATCTGTGTTGGGGGAATGAACACGTTGACTCCTGCTCCCTCAATAAATGAAAGGAGAAACTTCTACTTGTGTGGCGTCTCGCATTGGGCAACTTGGATTTTGGAATTTGCAAGCGGCGTGCCTAGCCACTGAGACGCTCTGCAGCGATAATAGCGGACCACGGCTCCGGGCCCCTGGGGCCATGTGGAAGGGGCAGTTCCACGATTGTGGACTTTTAATGCATGACGGCGTTGTTTTGTTCCTCCATGCAACCCACCAAGGGGAATGATATACATGCACGCAGTTTAACAGCACCCACTGTGGAAATAACGAACTACCTTACCCAGAAGGCAACTTACCAATGAAACTACAAAGACGGGATATTAAAGGTCAAGTTCAATCAGCTGTAAACGACGCGCATGGCCAGTGAGCAAGGGCGTGTTGCCCGAAACCGGTATGGCAATCTGTGTTGGGGGAATGAACACGTTGACTCCTGCTCCCTCAATAAATGAAAGGAGAAACTTCTACTTGTGTGGCGTCTCGCATTGGGCAACTTGGATTTTGGAATTTGCAAACAGCGTGCCTAGCCTCTGAGACGCTCTGCCGCGATAATAGCGGACCATGGCTCCGGACCTCTGGGGCCATGTGGAAGTGGCCGTTCCACTATTGCGGGAGTTTTAATGCATGACGGCGTTGTTTTGTTCCTCCATGCAACCCACCAAGGGGAATGATATACATGCACGCAGTTTAACAGCACCCACTGTGGAAATAACAAACTACCCTACCCAGAAGGGAACTTACCAATGAAACTACAAAGATGGGATATTAAAGGTCAAGTTCAATCAGCTGTAAACGACGCGCATGGCCAGTGAGCAAGGGCGTGTTGCCCGAAACCGGTATGGCAATCTGTGTTGGGGGAATGAACACGTTGACTCCTGCTCCCTCAATAAATGAAAGGAGAAACTTCTACTTGTGTGGCGTCTCGCATTGGGCAACTTGGATTTTGGAATTTGCAAGCGGCGTGCCTAGCCGCTGAGACACTCTGCCGCTATAATAGCGGACCATGGCTCCGGACCTCTGGGGCCATGTGGAAGTGGCAGTTCCACTATTGCGGGAGTTTTAATGCATGACGGCGTTGTTTTGTTCCTCCATGCAAGCCACCAAGGGGAATGATATATATGCACGCAGTTTAACAGCACCCACTGTGGAAATAACGAAATACCTTACCCAGAGGGCAACTTACCAATGAAACTACAAAGACGGGATATTAAAGGTCAAGTTCATTAAGCTGTAAACGACGCGCATGGCCAGTGAGCAAGGGCGTGTTGCCCGAAACCAGTATGGCAATCTGTGTTGGGGGAATGAACAAGTTGACTCCTGCTCCCTCAATAAATGAAAGGAGAAAGTTCTACTTGTGTGGCGTCTCGCATTGGGCAACTTGGATTTTGGAATTTGCAAGTGGCGTGCCTAGCCGCTGAGGCGCTCTGCCGCGATAATAGCGGACCACGGCTCCGAACCCCTGGGGCCATGTGGAAGTGGCAGTTCCACTATTGCGGGACTTTTAATGCATGACGGCGTTGTTTTGTTCCTTCATGCAACCCACCAAGGGGAATGATATACATGCACGCAGTTTAACAGCACCCACTGTGGAAATAATGAACTACCTTACCCAGAGGGCAACTTACCAATGAAACTATAAAGACGGGATATTAAAGGTCAAGTTCATTCAGCTGTAAACGACGCGCATGGCCAGTGAGCAAGGGCGTGTTGCCCGAAACCGGTATGGCAATCTGTGTTGGGGGAATGAACACGTTGACTCCTGCTCCCTCAATAAATGAAAGGAGAAACTTCTACTTGTGTGGCTTCTCGCATTGGGCAACTTGGATTTTGGAATTTGCAAGTGGCGTGCCTAGCCGCTGAGGCGCTCTGCCTCGATAATAGCGGACCACGGCTCCGGACCCCTGGGGCCATGTGGAAGTGGCAGTTCCACTATTGCGGGACTTTTAATGCATGACGGCGTTGTTTTGTTCTTCCATGCAACCCACCAAGGGGAATGATATACATGCACGCAGTTTAACAGCACCCACTGTGGAAATAACGAACTACCTTACCCAGAAGGCAACTTACCAATGAAACTACAAAGACGGGATATTAAAGGTCAAGTTCAATCAGCTGTAAACGACGCGCATGGCCAGTGAGCAAGGGCGTGTTGCCCGAAACCGGTATGGCAATCTGTGTTGGGGAATGAACACGTTGACTCCTGCTCCCTCAATAAATGAAAGGAGAAACTTCTACTTGTGTGGCGTCTCGCATTGGGCAACTTGGATTTTGGAATTTGCAAGCGGCGTGCCTAGCCGCTGAGACGCTTTGCTGCGATTATAGCGGACCACAGCTCCGAACCCCTGGGGCCATGTGGAAGTGGCAGTTCCACTATTGCGGGACTTTTAATGCATGACGGCGTTGTTTTGTTCCTCCATGCAAGCCACCAAGGGGAATGATATACATGCACGCAGTTTAACAGCACCCACTGTGGAAATAACGAACTACCTTACCCAAAAGGCAACTTACCAATGAAACTACAAAGACGGGATATCAAAGGTCAAGTTCAATCAGCTGTAAACGACGCGCATGGCCAGTGAGCAAGGGCGTGTTGCCCGAAACCGGTATGGCAATCTGTGTTGGGGGAATGAACACGTTGACTCCTGCTCCCTCAATAAATGAAAGGAGAAACTTCTACTTGTGTGGCGTCTCGCATTGGGCAACTTGGATTTTGGATTTTCAAGCGGCGTGCCTAGCCTCTGAGACGCTCTGCCTCGATAATAGCGGACCACGGCTCCGGACCCCTGGGGCCATGTGGAAGTGGCTGTTCCACTATTGCGGGACTTTTAATGCATGACGGCGTTGTTTTGTTCTTCCATGCAACCCACCAAGGGGAATGATATACATGCACGCAGTTTAACAGCACCCACTGTGGAAATAACGAACTACCTTACCCAGAAGGCAACTTACCAATGAAACTACAAAGACGGGATATTAAAGGTCAAGTTCAATCAGCTGTAAACGACGCGCATGGCCAGTGAGCAAGGGCGTGTTGCCCGAAACCGGTATGGCAATCTGTGTTGGGGAATGAACACGTTGACTCCTGCTCCCTCAATAAATGAAAGGAGAAACTTCTACTTGTGTGGCGTCTCGCATTGGGCAACTTGGATTTTGGAATTTGCAAGCGGCGTGCCTAGCCGCTGAGACGCTTTGCTGCGATTATAGCGGACCACAGCTCCGAACCCCTGGGGCCATGTGGAAGTGGCAGTTCCACTATTGCGGGACTTTTAATGCATGACGGCGTTGTTTTGTTCCTCCATGCAAGCCCCCAAGGGGAATGATATACATGCACGCAGTTTAACAGCACCCACTGTGGAAATAACGAACTACCTTACCCAAAAGGCAACTTACCAATGAAACTACAAAGACGGGATATCAAAGGTCAAGTTCAATCAGCTGTAAACGACGCGCATGGCCAGTGAGCAAGGGCGTGTTGCCCGAAACCGGTATGGCAATCTGTGTTGGGGGAATGAACACGTTGACTCCTGCTCCCTCAATAAATGAAAGGAGAAACTTCTACTTGTGTGGCGTCTCGCATTGGGCAACTTGGATTTTGGATTTTCAAGCGGCGTGCCTAGCCTCTGAGACGCTCTGCCTCGATAATAGCGGACCACGGCTCCGGACCCCTGGGGCCATGTGGAAGTGGCTGTTCCACTATTGCGGGACTTTTAATGCATGACGGCGTTGTTTTGTTCTTCCATGCAACCCACCAAGGGGAATGATATACATGCACGCAGTTTAACAGCACCCACTGTGGAAATAACGAACTACCTTACCCAGAAGGCAACTTACCAATGAAACTACAAAGACGGGATATTAAAGGTCAAGTTCAATCAGCTGTAAACGACGCGCATGGCCAGTGAGCAAGGGCGTGTTGCCCGAAACCGGTATGGCAATCTGTGTTGGGGGAATGAACACGTTGACTCCTGCTCCCTCAATAAATGAAAGGAGAAACTTCTACTTGTGTGGCGTCTCGCTTTGGGCAACTTGGATTTTGGAATTTGCAAGCGGCGTGCCTAGCCGCTGAGACACTCTGCCGCTATAATAGCGGACCATGGCTCCGGACCTCTGGGGCCATGTGGAAGTGGCAGTTCCACTATTGCGGGAGTTTTAATGCATGACGGCGTTGTTTTGTTCCTCCAGGCAACCCACCAAGGGGAATGATATATATGCACGCAGTTTAACAGCACCCACTGTGGAAATAACGAACTACCTTACCCAGAGGGCAACTTACCAATGAAACTACAAAGACGGGATATTAAAGGTCAAGTTCATTAAGCTGTAAACGACGCGCATGGCCAGTGAGCAAGGGCGTGTTGCCCGAAACCAGTATGGCAATCTGTGTTGGGGAATGAACACGTTGACTCCTGCTCCCTCAATAAATGAAAGGAGAAACTTGTACTTGTGTGGCGTCTTGCATTGGGCAACTTGGATTTTGGAATTTGCAAGCGGCGTGCCTAGCCGCTGAGACGCTTTGCTGCGATTATAGCGGACCACGGCTCCGGACCCCTGGGGCCATGTGGAAGTGGCAGTTCCACTATTGCGGGACTTTTAATGCATGACGGCGTTGTTTTGTTCCTTCATGCAACCCACCAAGGGGAATGATATACATGCACGCAGTTTAACAGCACCCACTGTGGAAATAATTAACTACCTTACCCAGAGGGCAACTTACCAATGAAACTATAAAGACGGGATATTAAAGGTCAAGTTCATTCAGCTGTAAACGACGCGCATGGCCAGTGAGCAAGGGCGTGTTGCCCGAAACCGGTATGGCAATCTGTGTTGGGGGAATGAACACGTTGACTCCTGCTCCCTCAATAAATGAAAGGAGAAACTTCTACTTGTGTGGCGTCTCGCATTGGGCAACTTGGATTTTGGAATTTGCAAGTGGCGTGCCTAGCCGCTGAGGCGCTCTGCCTCGATAATAGCGGACCACGGCTCCGGACCCCTGGGGCCATGTGGAAGTGGCAGTTCCACTATTGCGGGACTTTTAATGCATGACGGCGTTGTTTTGTTCTTCCATGCAACCCACCAAGGGGAATGATATACATGCACGCAGTTTAACAGCACCCACTGTGGAAATAACGAACTACCTTACCCAGAAGGCAACTTACCAATGAAACTACAAAGACGGGATATTAAAGGTCAAGTTCAATCAGCTGTAAACGAAGCGCATGGCCAGTGAGCAAGGGCGTGTTGCCCGAAAACGGTATGGCAATCTGTGTTGGGGAATGAACACGTTGACTCCTGCTCCCTCAATAAATGAAAGGAGAAACTTCTACTTGTGTGGCGTCTCGCATTGGGCAACTTGGATTTTGGAATTTGCAAGCGGCGTGCCTAGCCGCTGAGACGCTTTGCTGCGATTATAGCGGACCACGGCTCCGAACCCCTGGGGCCATGTGGAAGTGGCAGTTCCACTATTGCGGGACTTTTGATGCATGACGGCGTTGTTTTGTTCCTCCATGCAAGCCACCAAGGGGAATGATATACATGCACGCAGTTTAACAGCACCAACTGTGGAAATAACGAACTACCTTACCCAGAAGGCAACTTACCAATGAAACTACAAAGACGGGATATCAAAGGTCAAGTTCAATCAGCTGTAAACGACGCGCATGGCCAGTGAGCAAGGGCGTGTTGCCCGAAACCGGTATGGCAATCTGTGTTGGGGGAATGAACACGTTGACTCCTGCTCCCTCAATAAATGAAAGGAGAAACTTCTACTTGTGTGGCGTCTCGCATTGGGCAACTTGGATTTTGAATTTTCAAGCGGCGTGCCTAGCCTCTGAGACGCTCTGCCGCGATAATAGCGGACCACGGCTCCGGACCTCTTGGGCCATGTGGAAGTGGCAGTTCCACTATTGCAGGAGTTTTAATGCATGACGGCGTTGTTTTGTTCCTCCATGCAACCCACCAAGGGGAATGATATACATGCACGCAGTTTAACAGCACCCACTGTGGAAATAACGAACTACCTTACCCAGAAGGCAACTTACCAATGAAACTACAAAGACGGGATATTAAAGGTCAAGTTCAATCAGCTGTAAACGACGCGCATGGCCAGTGAGCAAGGGCGTGTTGCCCGAAACCGGTATGGCAATCTGTGTTGGGGGAATGAACACGTTGACTCCTGCTCCCTCAATAAATGAAAGGAGAAACTTCTACTTGTGTGGCGTCTCGCATTGGGCAACTTGGATTTTGGAATTTGCAAGCGGCGTGCCTAGCCACTGAGACGCTCTGCAGCGATAATAGCGGACCACGGCTCCGGGCCCCTGGGGCCATGTGGAAGGGGCAGTTCCACGATTGTGGACTTTTAATGCATGACAGCGTTGTTTTGTTCCTCCATGCAACCCACCAAGGGGAATGATATACATGCACGCAGTTTAACAGCACCCACTGTGGAAATAACGAACTACCTTACCCAGAATGCAACTTACCAATGAAACTACAAAGACGGGATATTAAAGGTCAAGTTCAATCAGCTGTAAACGACGCGCATGGCCAGTGAGCAAGGGCGTGTTGCCCGAAACCGGTATGGCAATCTGTGTTGGGGGAATGAACACGTTGACTCCTGCTCCCTCAATAAATGAAAGGAGAAACTTCTACTTGTGTGGCGTCTCGCATTGGGCAACTTGGATTTTGGAATTTGCAAACAGCGTGCCTAGCCTCTGAGACGCTCTGCCGCGATAATAGCGGACCATGGCTCCGGACCTCTGGGGCCATGTGGAAGTGGCCGTTCCACTATTGCGGGAGTTTTAATGCATGACGGCGTTGTTTTGTTCCTCCATGCAACCCACCAAGGGGAATGATATACATGCACGCAGTTTAACAGCACCCACTGTGGAAATAACAAACTACCCTACCCAGAAGGGAACTTACCAATGAAACTACAAAGATGGGATATTAAAGGTCAAGTTCAATCAGCTGTAAACGACGCGCATGGCCAGTGAGCAAGGGCGTG
Source organism: Triturus cristatus (assembly GCF_964204655.1). Lineage (NCBI taxonomy): Eukaryota > Metazoa > Chordata > Amphibia > Caudata > Salamandridae > Triturus > Triturus cristatus. The sequence continues at coordinate 197,714,095 of NC_140579.1, forward strand.
TTGCCCGAAACCGGTATGGCAATCTGTGTTGGGGGAATGAACACGTTGACTCCTGCTCCCTCAATAAATGAAAGGAGAAACTTCTACTTGTGTGGCGTCTCGCATTGGGCAACTTGGATTTTGGAATTTGCAAGCGGCGTGCCTAGCCGCTGAGACACTCTGCCGCTATAATAGCGGACCATGGCTCCGGACCTCTGGGGCCATGTGGAAGTGGCAGTTCCACTATTGCGGGAGTTTTAATGCATGACGGCGTTGTTTTGTTCCTCCATGCAACCCACCAAGGGGAATGATATATATGCACGCAGTTTAACAGCACCCACTGTGGAAATAACGAAATACCTTACCCAGAGGGCAACTTACCAATGAAACTACAAAGACGGGATATTAAAGGTCAAGTTCATTAAGCTGTAAACGACGCGCATGGCCAGTGAGCAAGGGCGTGTTGCCCGAAACCAGTATGGCAATCTGTGTTGGGGGAATGAACAAGTTGACTCCTGCTCCCTCAATAAATGAAAGGAGAAAGTTCTACTTGTGTGGCGTCTCGCATTGGGCAACTTGGATTTTGGAATTTGCAAGTGGCGTGCCTAGCCGCTGAGGCGCTCTGCCGCGATAATAGCGGACCACGGCTCCGAACCCCTGGGGCCATGTGGAAGTGGCAGTTCCACTATTGCGGGACTTTTAATGCATGACGGCGTTGTTTTGTTCCTTCATGCAACCCACCAAGGGGAATGATATACATGCACGCAGTTTAACAGCACCCACTGTGGAAATAATGAACTACCTTACCCAGAGGGCAACTTACCAATGAAACTATAAAGACGGGATATTAAAGGTCAAGTTCATTCAGCTGTAAACGACGCGCATGGCCAGTGAGCAAGGGCGTGTTGCCCGAAACCGGTATGGCAATCTGTGTTGGGGGAATGAACACGTTGACTCCTGCTCCCTCAATAAATGAAAGGAGAAACTTCTACTTGTGTGGCTTCTCGCATTGGGCAACTTGGATTTTGGAATTTGCAAGTGGCGTGCCTAGCCGCTGAGGCGCTCTGCCTCGATAATAGCGGACCACGGCTCCGGACCCCTGGGGCCATGTGGAAGTGGCAGTTCCACTATTGCGGGACTTTTAATGCATGACGGCGTTGTTTTGTTCTTCCATGCAACCCACCAAGGGGAATGATATACATGCACGCAGTTTAACAGCACCCACTGTGGAAATAACGAACTACCTTACCCAGAAGGCAACTTACCAATGAAACTACAAAGACGGGATATTAAAGGTCAAGTTCAATCAGCTGTAAACGACGCGCATGGCCAGTGAGCAAGGGCGTGTTGCCCGAAACCGGTATGGCAATCTGTGTTGGGGAATGAACACGTTGACTCCTGCTCCCTCAATAAATGAAAGGAGAAACTTCTACTTGTGTGGCGTCTCGCATTGGGCAACTTGGATTTTGGAATTTGCAAGCGGCGTGCCTAGCCGCTGAGACGCTTTGCTGCGATTATAGCGGACCACGGCTCCGAACCCCTGGGGCCATGTGGAAGTGGCAGTTCCACTATTGCGGGACTTTTAATGCATGACGGCGTTGTTTTGTTCCTCCATGCAAGCCACCAAGGGGAATGATATACATGCACGCAGTTTAACAGCACCCACTGTGGAAATAACGAACTACCTTACCCAAAAGGCAACTTACCAATGAAACTACAAAGACGGGATATCAAAGGTCAAGTTCAATCAGCTGTAAACGACGCGCATGGCCAGTGAGCAAGGGCGTGTTGCCCGAAACCGGTATGGCAATCTGTGTTGGGGGAATGAACACGTTGACTCCTGCTCCCTCAATAAATGAAAGGAGAAACTTCTACTTGTGTGGCGTCTCGCATTGGGCAACTTGGATTTTGGATTTTCAAGCGGCGTGCCTAGCCTCTGAGACGCTCTGCCTCGATAATAGCGGACCACGGCTCCGGACCCCTGGGGCCATGTGGAAGTGGCTGTTCCACTATTGCGGGACTTTTAATGCATGACGGCGTTGTTTTGTTCTTCCATGCAACCCACCAAGGGGAATGATATACATGCACGCAGTTTAACAGCACCCACTGTGGAAATAACGAACTACCTTACCCAGAAGGCAACTTACCAATGAAACTACAAAGACGGGATATTAAAGGTCAAGTTCAATCAGCTGTAAACGACGCGCATGGCCAGTGAGCAAGGGCGTGTTGCCCGAAACCGGTATGGCAATCTGTGTTGGGGGAATGAACACGTTGACTCCTGCTCCCTCAATAAATGAAAGGAGAAACTTCTACTTGTGTGGCGTCTCGCTTTGGACAACTTGGATTTTGGAATTTGCAAGCGGCGTGCCTAGCCGCTGAGACACTCTGCCGCTATAATAGCGGACCATGGCTCCGGACCTCTGGGGCCATGTGGAAGTGGCAGTTCCACTATTGCGGGAGTTTTAATGCATGACGGCGTTGTTTTGTTCCTCCAGGCAACCCACCAAGGGGAATGATATATATGCACGCAGTTTAACAGCACCCACTGTGGAAATAACGAACTACCTTACCCAGAGGGCAACTTACCAATGAAACTACAAAGACGGGATATTAAAGGTCAAGTTCATTAAGCTGTAAACGACGCGCATGGCCAGTGAGCAAGGGCGTGTTGCCCGAAACCAGTATGGCAATCTGTGTTGGGGAATGAACACGTTGACTCCTGCTCCCTCAATAAATGAAAGGAGAAACTTGTACTTGTGTGGCGTCTTGCATTGGGCAACTTGGATTTTGGAATTTGCAAGCGGCGTGCCTAGCCGCTGAGACGCTTTGCTGCGATTATAGCGGACCACGGCTCCGGACCCCTGGGGCCATGTGGAAGTGGCAGTTCCACTATTGCGGGACTTTTAATGCATGACGGCGTTGTTTTGTTCCTTCATGCAACCCACCAAGGGGAATGATATACATGCACGCAGTTTAACAGCACCCACTGTGGAAATAATTAACTACCTTACCCAGAGGGCAACTTACCAATGAAACTATAAAGACGGGATATTAAAGGTCAAGTTCATTCAGCTGTAAACGACGCGCATGGCCAGTGAGCAAGGGCGTGTTGCCCGAAACCGGTATGGCAATCTGTGTTGGGGGAATGAACACGTTGACTCCTGCTCCCTCAATAAATGAAAGGAGAAACTTCTACTTGTGTGGCGTCTCGCATTGGGCAACTTGGATTTTGGAATTTGCAAGTGGCGTGCCTAGCCGCTGAGGCGCTCTGCCTCGATAATAGCGGACCACGGCTCCGGACCCCTGGGGCCATGTGGAAGTGGCAGTTCCACTATTGCGGGACTTTTAATGCATGACGGCGTTGTTTTGTTCTTCCATGCAACCCACCAAGGGGAATGATATACATGCACGCAGTTTAACAGCACCCACTGTGGAAATAACGAACTACCTTACCCAGAAGGCAACTTACCAATGAAACTACAAAGACGGGATATTAAAGGTCAAGTTCAATCAGCTGTAAACGACGCGCATGGCCAGTGAGCAAGGGCGTGTTGCCCGAAACCGGTATGGCAATCTGTGTTGGGGAATGAACACGTTGACTCCTGCTCCCTCAATAAATGAAAGGAGAAACTTCTACTTGTGTGGCGTCTCGCATTGGGCAACTTGGATTTTGGAATTTGCAAGCGGCGTGCCTAGCCGCTGAGACGCTTTGCTGCGATTATAGCGGACCACGGCTCCGAACCCCTGGGGCCATGTGGAAGTGGCAGTTCCACTATTGCGGGACTTTTGATGCATGACGGCGTTGTTTTGTTCCTCCATGCAAGCCACCAAGGGGAATGATATACATGCACGCAGTTTAACAGCACCCACTGTGGAAATAACGAACTACCTTACCCAAAAGGCAACTTACCAATGAAACTACAAAGACGGGATATCAAAGGTCAAGTTCAATCAGCTGTAAACGACGCGCATGGCCAGTGAGCAAGGGCGTGTTGCCCGAAACCAGTATGGCAATCTGTGTTGGGGGAATGAACACGTTGACTCCTGCTCCCTCAATAAATGAAAGGAGAAACTTCTACTTGTGTGGCGTCTCGCATTGGGCAACTTGGATTTTGTATTTTCAAGCGGCGTGCCTAGCCTCTGAGACGCTCTGCCTCGATAATAGCGGACCACGGCTCCGGACCCCTGGGGCCATGTGGAAGTGGCTGTTCCACTATTGCGGGACTTTTAATGCATGACGGCGTTGTTTTGTTCTTCCATGCAACCCACCAAGGGGAATGATATACATGCACGCAGTTTAACAGCACCCACTGTGGAAATAACGAACTACCTTACCCAGAAGGCAACTTACCAATGAAACTACAAAGACGGGATATTAAAGGTCAAGTTCAATCAGCTGTAAACGACGCGCATGGCCAGTGAGCAAGGGCGTGTTGCCCGAAACCGGTATGGCAATCTGTGTTGGGGGAATGAACACGTTGACTCCTGCTCCCTCAATAAATGAAAGGAGAAACTTCTACTTGTGTGACGTCTCGCTTTGGGCAACTTGGATTTTGGAATTTGCAAGCGGCGTGCCTAGCCGCTGAGACGCTCTGCCGCGATAATAGCGGACCATGGCTCCGGACCCCTGGGGCCATGTGGAAGTGGTAGTTCCACTATTGCGGGACTTTTAATGCATGACGGCGTTGTTTTGTTCCTCCATGCAACCCACCAAGGGGAATGATATACATGCACGCAGTTTAACAGCACCGACTGTGGAAATAACGGACTACCTTACCTAGAAGGCAACTTACCAATGAAACTACAAAGACGGGATATTAAAGGTCAAGTTCAATCAGCTGTAAACGACGCGCATGGCCAGTAAGCAAGGGCGTGTTGCCCGAAACCGGTATGGCAATCTGTGTTGGGGGAATGAACACGTTGACTCCTGCTCCCTCAATAAATGAAAGGAGAAACTTCTACTTGTGTGGCATCTCGCATTGGGCAACTTGGATTTTGGAATTTGCAAGCGGCGTGCCTAGCCGCTGAGACGCTTTGCTGCGATAATAGCGGACCACGGCTCCGAACCCCTGGGGCCATGTGGAAGTGGCAGTTCCACTATTGCGGGACTTTTAATGCATGACGGCGTTGTTTTGCTCCTCCATGCAAGCCACCAAGGGGAATGATATACATGCACGCAGTTTAACAGCACCCACTGTGGAAATAACAAACTACCTTACCCAGAAGGCAACTTACCAATGAAACTACAAAGACGGGATATCAAAGGTCAAGTTCAATCAGCTGTAAATGACGCGCATGGCCAGTGAGCAAAGGCGTGTTGCCCGAAACCGGTATGGAAATCTGTGTTGGGGGAATGAACACGTTGACTCCTGCTCCCTCAATAAATGAAAGGAGAAACTTCTACTTGTGTGGCGTCTCGCATTGGGCAACTTGGATTTTGGGTTTTCAAGCGGCGTGCCTAGCCTCTGAGACGCTCTGCCGCGATAATAGCGGACCACGGCTCCGGACCCCTGGGGCCATGTGGAAGTGGCAGTTCCACTATTGCGGGACTTTTAATGCATGACGGCGTTGTTTTGTTCCTTCATGCAACCCACCAAGGGGAATGATATACATGCACGCAGTTTAACAGCACCCACTGTGGAAATAACGAACTACCTTACCCAGAGGGCAACTTACCAATGAAACTACAAAGACGGGATATTAAAGGTCAAGTTCATTCAGCTGTAAACAACGTGCATGGCCAGTGAGCAAGGGCGTGTTGCCCGAAACCGGTATGGCAATCTGTGTTGGGGGAATGAACACGTTGACTCCTGCTCCCTCAATTAATGAAAGGAGAAAGTTCTACTTGTGTGGCGTCTCGCATTGGGCAACTTGGATTTTGGAATTTGCAAGTGGCGTGCCTAGCCGCTGAGGCGCTCTGCCTCGATAATAGCGGACCACGGCTCCGGACCCCTGGGGCCATGTGGAAGTGGCAGTTCCACTATTGCGGGACTTTTAATGCATGACGGCGTTGTTTTGTTCTTCCATGCAACCCACCAAGGGGAATGATATACATGCACGCAGTTTAACAGCACCCACTGTGGAAATAACGAACTACCTTACCCAGAAGGCAACTTACCAATGAAACTACAAAGACGGGATATTAAAGGTCAAGTTCAATCAGCTGTAAACGACGCGCATGGCCAGTGAGCAAGGGCGTGTTGCCCGAAACCGGAATGGCAATCTGTGTTGGGGGAATGAACACGTTGACTCCTGCTCCCTCAATAAATGAAAGGAGAAACTTCTACTTGTGTGGCGTCTCGCATTGGGCAACTTGGATTTTGGAATTTGCAAGCGGCGTGCCTAGCCGCTGAGACACTCTGCCGCTATAATAGCGGACCATGGCTCCGGACCTCTGGGGCCATGTGGAAGTGGCAGTTCCACTATTGCGGGAGTTTTAATGCATGACGGCGTTGTTTTGTTCCTCCATGCAACCCACCAAGGGGAATGATATATATGCACGCAGTTTAACAGCACCCACTGTGGAAATAAGGAACTACCTTACCCAGAGGGCAACTTACCAATGAAACTACAAAGACGGGATATTAAAGGTCAAGTTCATTAAGCTGTAAACGACGCGCATGGCCAGTGAGCAAGGGCGTGTTGCCAGAAACCAGTATGGCAATCTGTGTTGGGGGAATGAACACGTTGACTCCTGCTCCCTCAATTAATGAAAGGAGAAAGTTCTACTTGTGTGGCGTCTCGCATTGGGCAACTTGGATTTTGGAATTTGCAAGTGGCGTGCCTAGCCGCTGAGGCGCTCTGCCGCGATAATAGCGGACCACGGCTCCGAACCCCTGGGGCCATGTGGAAGTGGCAGTTCCACTATTGCGGGACTTTTAATGCATGACGGCATTGTTTTGTTCTTCCATGCAACCCACCAAGGGGAATGATATACATGCACGCAGTTTAACAGCACCCACTGTGGAAATAACGAACTACCTTACCCAGAAGGCAACTTACCAATGAAACTACAAAGACGGGATATTAAAGGTCAAGTTCAATCAGCTGTAAACGACGCGCATGGCCAGTGAGCAAGTGCGTGTTGCCCGAAACCGGTATGGCAATCTGTTGGGGAATGAACACGTTGACTCCTGCTCCCTCAATAAATGAAAGGAGAAACTTCTACTTGTATGGCGTCTTGCATTGGGCAACTTGGATTTTGGAATTTGCAAGCGGCGTGCCTAGCCGCTGAGACGCTTTGCTGCGATTATAGCGGACCACGGCTCCGAACCCCTGGGGCCATGTGGAAGTGGCAGTTCCACTATTGCGGGACTTTTAATGCATGACGGCGTTGTTTTGTTCCTCCATGCAAGCCACCAAGGGGAATGATATACATGCACGCAGTTTAACAGCACCAACTGTGGAAATAACGAACTACCTTACCCAGAAGGCAACTTACCAATGAAACTACAAAGACGGGATATCAAAGGTCAAGTTCAATCAGCTGTAAACGACGCGCATGGCCAGTGAGCAAGGGCGTGTTGCCCGAAACCGGTATGGCAATCTGTGTTGGGGGAATGAACACGTTGACTCCTGCTCCCTCAATAAATGAAAGGAGAAACTTCTACTTGTGTGGCGTCTCGCATTGGGCAACTTGGATTTTGAATTTTCAAGCGGCGTGCCTAGCCTCTGAGACGCTCTGCCGCGATAATAGCGGACCACGGCTCCGGACCTCTTGGGCCATGTGGAAGTGGCAGTTCCACTATTGCAGGAGTTTTAATGCATGACGGCGTTGTTTTGTTCCTCCATGCAACCCACCAAGGGGAATGATATACATGCACGCAGTTTAACAGCACCCACTGTGGAAATAACGAAATACCTTACCCAGAAGGCAACTTACCAATGAAACTACAAAGACGGGATATTAAAGGTCAAGTTCAATCAGCTGTAAACGACGCGCATGGCCAGTGAGCAAGGGCGTGTTGCCCGAAACCGGTATGGCAATCTGTGTTGGGGGAATGAACACGTTGACTCCTGCTCCCTCAATAAATGAAAGGAGAAACTTCTACTTGTGTGGCGTCTCGCATTGGGCAACTTGGATTTTGGAATTTGCAAGCGGCGTGCCTAGCCACTGAGACGCTCTGCAGCGATAATAGCGGACCACGGCTCCGGGCCCCTGGGGCCATGTGGAAGGGGCAGTTCCACGATTGTGGACTTTTAATGCATGACGGCGTTGTTTTGTTCCTCCATGCAACCCACCAAGGGGAATGATATACATGCACGCAGTTTAACAGCACCCACTGTGGAAATAACGAACTACCTTACCCAGAAGGCAACTTACCAATGAAACTACAAAGACGGGATATTAAAGGTCAAGTTCAATCAGCTGTAAACGACGCGCATGGCCAGTGAGCAAGGGCGTGTTGCCCGAAACCGGTATGGCAATCTGTGTTGGGGGAATGAACACGTTGACTCCTGCTCCCTCAATAAATGAAAGGAGAAACTTCTACTTGTGTGGCGTCTCGCATTGGGCAACTTGGATTTTGGAATTTGCAAACAGCGTGCCTAGCCTCTGAGACGCTCTGCCGCGATAATAGCGGACCATGGCTCCGGACCTCTGGGGCCATGTGGAAGTGGCCGTTCCACTATTGCGGGAGTTTTAATGCATGACGGCGTTGTTTTGTTCCTCCATGCAACCCACCAAGGGGAATGATATACATGCACGCAGTTTAACAGCACCCACTGTGGAAATAACAAACTACCCTACCCAGAAGGGTACTTACCAATGAAACTACAAAGATGGGATATTAAAGGTCAAGTTCAATCAGCTGTAAACGACGCGCATGGCCAGTGAGCAAGGGCGTGTTGCCCGAAACCGGTATGGCAATCTGTGTTGGGGGAATGAACACGTTGACTCCTGCTCCCTCAATAAATGAAAGGAGAAACTTCTACTTGTGTGGCGTCTCGCATTGGGCAACTTGGATTTTGGAATTTGCAAGTGGCGTGCCTAGCCGCTGAGGCGCTCTGCCGCGATAATAGCGGACCACGGCTCCGAACCCCTGGGGCCATGTGGAAGTGGCAGTTCCACTATTGCGGGACTTTTAATGCATGACGGCGTTGTTTTGTTCCTTCATGCAACCCACCAAGGGGAATGATATACATGCACGCAGTTTAACAGCACCCACTGTGGAAATAATGAACTACCTTACCCAGAGGGCAACTTACCAATGAAACTATAAAGACGGGATATTAAAGGTCAAGTTCATTCAGCTGTAAACGACGCGCATGGCCAGTGAGCAAGGGCGTGTTGCCCGAAACCGGTATGGCAATCTGTGTTGGGGGAATGAACACGTTGACTCCTGCTCCCTCAATAAATGAAAGGAGAAACTTCTACTTGTGTGGCTTCTCGCATTGGGCAACTTGGATTTTGGAATTTGCAAGTGGCGTGCCTAGCCGCTGAGGCGCTCTGCCTCGATAATAGCGGACCACGGCTCCGGACCCCTGGGGCCATGTGGAAGTGGCAGTTCCACTATTGCGGGACTTTTAATGCATGACGGCGTTGTTTTGTTCTTCCATGCAACCCACCAAGGGGAATGATATACATGCACGCAGTTTAACAGCACCCACTGTGGAAATAACGAACTACCTTACCCAGAAGGCAACTTACCAATGAAACTACAAAGACGGGATATTAAAGGTCAAGTTCAATCAGCTGTAAACGACGCGCATGGCCAGTGAGCAAGGGCGTGTTGCCCGAAACCGGTATGGCAATCTGTGTTGGGGAATGAACACGTTGACTCCTGCTCCCTCAATAAATGAAAGGAGAAACTTCTACTTGTGTGGCGTCTCGCATTGGGCAACTTGGATTTTGGAATTTGCAAGCGGCGTGCCTAGCCGCTGAGACGCTTTGCTGCGATTATAGCGGACCACGGCTCCGAACCCCTGGGGCCATGTGGAAGTGGCAGTTCCACTATTGCGGGACTTTTAATGCATGACGGCGTTGTTTTGTTCCTCCATGCAAGCCACCAAGGGGAATGATATACATGCACGCAGTTTAACAGCACCCACTGTGGAAATAACGAACTACCTTACCCAAAAGGCAACTTACCAATGAAACTACAAAGACGGGATATCAAAGGTCAAGTTCAATCAGCTGTAAACGACGCGCATGGCCAGTGAGCAAGGGCGTGTTGCCCGAAACCGGTATGGCAATCTGTGTTGGGGGAATGAACACGTTGACTCCTGCTCCCTCAATAAATGAAAGGAGAAACTTCTACTTGTGTGGCGTCTCGCATTGGGCAACTTGGATTTTGGATTTTCAAGCGGCGTGCCTAGCCTCTGAGACGCTCTGCCTCGATAATAGCGGACCACGGCTCCGGACCCCTGGGGCCATGTGGAAGTGGCTGTTCCACTATTGCGGGACTTTTAATGCATGACGGCGTTGTTTTGTTCTTCCATGCAACCCACCAAGGGGAATGATATACATGCACGCAGTTTAACAGCACCCACTGTGGAAATAACGAACTACCTTACCCAGAAGGCAACTTACCAATGAAACTACAAAGACGGGATATTAAAGGTCAAGTTCAATCAGCTGTAAACGACGCGCATGGCCAGTGAGCAAGGGCGTGTTGCCCGAAACCGGTATGGCAATCTGTGTTGGGGGAATGAACACGTTGACTCCTGCTCCCTCAATAAATGAAAGGAGAAACTTCTACTTGTGTGGCGTCTCGCTTTGGGCAACTTGGATTTTGGAATTTGCAAGCGGCGTGCCTAGCCGCTGAGACACTCTGCCGCTATAATAGCGGACCATGGCTCCGGACCTCTGGGGCCATGTGGAAGTGGCAGTTCCACTATTGCGGGAGTTTTAATGCATGACGGCGTTGTTTTGTTCCTCCAGGCAACCCACCAAGGGGAATGATATATATGCACGCAGTTTAACAGCACCCACTGTGGAAATAACGAACTACCTTACCCAGAGGGCAACTTACCAATGAAACTACAAAGACGGGATATTAAAGGTCAAGTTCATTAAGCTGTAAACGACGCGCATGGCCAGTGAGCAAGGGCGTGTTGCCCGAAACCAGTATGGCAATCTGTGTTGGGGAATGAACACGTTGACTCCTGCTCCCTCAATAAATGAAAGGAGAAACTTGTACTTGTGTGGCGTCTTGCATTGGGCAACTTGGATTTTGGAATTTGCAAGCGGCGTGCCTAGCCGCTGAGACGCTTTGCTGCGATTATAGCGGACCACGGCTCCGGACCCCTGGGGCCATGTGGAAGTGGCAGTTCCACTATTGCGGGACTTTTAATGCATGACGGCGTTGTTTTGTTCCTTCATGCAACCCACCAAGGGGAATGATATACATGCACGCAGTTTAACAGCACCCACTGTGGAAATAATTAACTACCTTACCCAGAGGGCAACTTACCAATGAAACTATAAAGACGGGATATTAAAGGTCAAGTTCATTCAGCTGTAAACGACGCGCATGGCCAGTGAGCAAGGGCGTGTTGCCCGAAACCGGTATGGCAATCTGTGTTGGGGGAATGAACACGTTGACTCCTGCTCCCTCAATTAATGAAAGGAGAAAGTTCTACTTGTGTGGCGTCTCGCATTGGGCAACTTGGATTTTGGAATTTGCAAGTGGCGTGCCTAGCCGCTGAGGCGCTCTGCCTCGATAATAGCGGACCACGGCTCCGGACCCCTGGGGCCATGTGGAAGTGGCAGTTCCACTATTGCGGGACTTTTAATGCATGACGGCGTTGTTTTGTTCTTCCATGCAACCCACCAAGGGGAATGATATACATGCACGCAGTTTAACAGCACCCACTGTGGAAATAACGAACTACCTTACCCAGAAGGCAACTTACCAATGAAACTACAAAGACGGGATATTAAAGGTCAAGTTCAATCAGCTGTAAACGACGCGCATGGCCAGTGAGCAAGGGCGTGTTGCCCGAAACCGGAATGGCAATCTGTGTTGGGGGAATGAACACGTTGACTCCTGCTCCCTCAATAAATGAAAGGAGAAACTTCTACTTGTGTGGCGTCTCGCATTGGGCAACTTGGATTTTGGAATTTGCAAGCGGCGTGCCTAGGCGCTGAGACACTCTGCCGCTATAATAGCGGACCATGGCTCCGGACCTCTGGGGCCATGTGGAAGTGGCAGTTCCACTATTGCGGGAGTTTTAATGCATGACGGCGTTGTTTTGTTCCTCCATGCAACCCACCAAGGGGAATGATATATATGCACGCAGTTTAACAGCACCCACTGTGGAAATAAGGAACTACCTTACCCAGAGGGCAACTTACCAATGAAACTACAAAGACGGGATATTAAAGGTCAAGTTCATTAAGCTGTAAACGACGCGCATGGCCAGTGAGCAAGGGCGTGTTGCCAGAAACCAGTATGGCAATCTGTGTTGGGGGAATGAACACGTTGACTCCTGCTCCCTCAATTAATGAAAGGAGAAAGTTCTACTTGTGTGGCGTCTCGCATTGGGCAACTTGGATTTTGGAATTTGCAAGTGGCGTGCCTAGCCGCTGAGGCGCTCTGCCGCGATAATAGCGGACCACGGCTCCGAACCCCTGGGGCCATGTGGAAGTGGCAGTTCCACTATTGCGGGACTTTTAATGCATGACGGCATTGTTTTGTTCTTCCATGCAACCCACCAAGGGGAATGATATACATGCACGCAGTTTAACAGCACCCACTGTGGAAATAACGAACTACCTTACCCAGAAGGCAACTTACCAATGAAACTACAAAGACGGGATATTAAAGGTCAAGTTCAATCAGCTGTAAACGACGCGCATGGCCAGTGAGCAAGTGCGTGTTGCCCGAAACCGGTATGGCAATCTGTGTTGGGGAATGAACACGTTGACTCCTGCTCCCTCAATAAATGAAAGGAGAAACTTCTACTTGTATGGCGTCTTGCATTGGGCAACTTGGATTTTGGAATTTGCAAGCGGCGTGCCTAGCCGCTGAGACGCTCTGCAGCGATAATAGCGGACCACGGCTCCGGGCCCCTGGGGCCATGTGGAAGGGGCAGTTCCACGATTGTGGACTTTTAATGCATGACGGCGTTGTTTTGTTCCTCCATGCAACCCACCAAGGGGAATGATATACATGCACGCAGTTTAACAGCACCCACTGTGGAAATAACGAACTACCTTACCCAGAAGGCAACTTACCAATGAAACTACAAAGACGGGATATTAAAGGTCAAGTTCAATCAGCTGTAAACGACGCGCATGGCCAGTGAGCAAGGGCGTGTTGCCCGAAACCGGTATGGCAATCTGTGTTGGGGGAATGAACACGTTGACTCCTGCTCCCTCAATAAATGAAAGGAGAAACTTCTACTTGTGTGGCGTCTCGCATTGGGCAACTTGGATTTTGGAATTTGCAAACAGCGTGCCTAGCCTCTGAGACGCTCTGCCGCGATAATAGCGGACCATGGCTCCGGACCTCTGGGGCCATGTGGAAGTGGCCGTTCCACTATTGCGGGAGTTTTAATGCATGACGGCGTTGTTTTGTTCCTCCATGCAACCCACCAAGGGGAATGATATACATGCACGCAGTTTAACAGCACCCACTGTGGAAATAACAAACTACCCTACCCAGAAGGGTACTTACCAATGAAACTACAAAGATGGGATATTAAAGGTCAAGTTCAATCAGCTGTAAACGACGCGCATGGCCAGTGAGCAAGGGCGTGTTGCCCGAAACCGGTATGGCAATCTGTGTTGGGGGAATGAACACGTTGACTCCTGCTCCCTCAATAAATGAAAGGAGAAACTTCTACTTGTGTGGCGTCTCGCATTGGGCAACTTGGATTTTGGAATTTGCAAGTGGCGTGCCTAGCCGCTGAGGCGCTCTGCCGCGATAATAGCGGACCACGGCTCCGAACCCCTGGGGCCATGTGGAAGTGGCAGTTCCACTATTGCGGGACTTTTAATGCATGACGGCGTTGTTTTGTTCCTTCATGCAACCCACCAAGGGGAATGATATACATGCACGCAGTTTAACAGCACCCACTGTGGAAATAATGAACTACCTTACCCAGAGGGCAACTTACCAATGAAACTATAAAGACGGGATATTAAAGGTCAAGTTCATTCAGCTGTAAACGACGCGCATGGCCAGTGAGCAAGGGCGTGTTGCCCGAAACCGGTATGGCAATCTGTGTTGGGGGAATGAACACGTTGACTCCTGCTCCCTCAATAAATGAAAGGAGAAACTTCTACTTGTGTGGCTTCTCGCATTGGGCAACTTGGATTTTGGAATTTGCAAGTGGCGTGCCTAGCCGCTGAGGCGCTCTGCCTCGATAATAGCGGACCACGGCTCCGGACCCCTGGGGCCATGTGGAAGTGGCAGTTCCACTATTGCGGGACTTTTAATGCATGACGGCGTTGTTTTGTTCTTCCATGCAACCCACCAAGGGGAATGATATACATGCACGCAGTTTAACAGCACCCACTGTGGAAATAACGAACTACCTTACCCAGAAGGCAACTTACCAATGAAACTACAAAGACGGGATATTAAAGGTCAAGTTCAATCAGCTGTAAACGACGCGCATGGCCAGTGAGCAAGGGCGTGTTGCCCGAAACCGGTATGGCAATCTGTGTTGGGGAATGAACACGTTGACTCCTGCTCCCTCAATAAATGAAAGGAGAAACTTCTACTTGTGTGGCGTCTCGCATTGGGCAACTTGGATTTTGGAATTTGCAAGCGGCGTGCCTAGCCGCTGAGACGCTTTGCTGCGATTATAGCGGACCACGGCTCCGAACCCCTGGGGCCATGTGGAAGTGGCAGTTCCACTATTGCGGGACTTTTAATGCATGACGGCGTTGTTTTGTTCCTCCATGCAAGCCACCAAGGGGAATGATATACATGCACGCAGTTTAACAGCACCCACTGTGGAAATAACGAACTACCTTACCCAAAAGGCAACTTACCAATGAAACTACAAAGACGGGATATCAAAGGTCAAGTTCAATCAGCTGTAAACGACGCGCATGGCCAGTGAGCAAGGGCGTGTTGCCCGAAACCGGTATGGCAATCTGTGTTGGGGGAATGAACACGTTGACTCCTGCTCCCTCAATAAATGAAAGGAGAAACTTCTACTTGTGTGGCGTCTCGCATTGGGCAACTTGGATTTTGGATTTTCAAGCGGCGTGCCTAGCCTCTGAGACGCTCTGCCTCGATAATAGCGGACCACGGCTCCGGACCCCTGGGGCCATGTGGAAGTGGCTGTTCCACTATTGCGGGACTTTTAATGCATGACGGCGTTGTTTTGTTCTTCCACGCAACCCACCAAGGGGAATGATATACATGCACGCAGTTTAACAGCACCCACTGTGGAAATAACGAACTACCTTACCCAGAAGGCAACTTACCAATGAAACTACAAAGACGGGATATTAAAGGTCAAGTTCAATCAGCTGTAAACGACGCGCATGGCCAGTGAGCAAGGGCGTGTTGCCCGAAACCGGTATGGCAATCTGTGTTGGGGGAATGAACACGTTGACTCCTGCTCCCTCAATAAATGAAAGGAGAAACTTCTACTTGTGTGGCGTCTCGCTTTGGGCAACTTGGATTTTGGAATTTGCAAGCGGCGTGCCTAGCCGCTGAGACACTCTGCCGCTATAATAGCGGACCATGGCTCCGGACCTCTGGGGCCATGTGGAAGTGGCAGTTCCACTATTGCGGGAGTTTTAATGCATGACGGCGTTGTTTTGTTCCTCCAGGCAACCCACCAAGGGGAATGATATATATGCACGCAGTTTAACAGCACCCACTGTGGAAATAACGAACTACCTTACCCAGAGGGCAACTTACCAATGAAACTACAAAGACGGGATATTAAAGGTCAAGTTCATTAAGCTGTAAACGATGCGCATGGCCAGTGAGCAAGGGCGTGTTGCCCGAAACCAGTATGGCAATCTGTGTTGGGGAATGAACACGTTGACTCCTGCTCCCTCAATAAATGAAAGGAGAAACTTGTACTTGTGTGGCGTCTTGCATTGGGCAACTTGGATTTTGGAATTTGCAAGCGGCGTGCCTAGCCGCTGAGACGCTTTGCTGCGATTATAGCGGACCACGGCTCCGGACCCCTGGGGCCATGTGGAAGTGGCAGTTCCACTATTGCGGGACTTTTAATGCATGACGGCGTTGTTTTGTTCCTTCATGCAACCCACCAAGGGGAATGATATACATGCACGCAGTTTAACAGCACCCACTGTGGAAATAATTAACTACCTTACCCAGAGGGCAACTTACCAATGAAACTATAAAGACGGGATATTAAAGGTCAAGTTCATTCAGCTGTAAACGACGCGCATGGCCAGTGAGCAAGGGCGTGTTGCCCGAAACCGGTATGGCAATCTGTGTTGGGGGAATGAACACGTTGACTCCTGCTCCCTCAATTAATGAAAGGAGAAAGTTCTACTTGTGTGGCGTCTCGCATTGGGCAACTTGGATTTTGGAATTTGCAAGTGGCGTGCCTAGCCGCTGAGGCGCTCTGCCTCGATAATAGCGGACCACGGCTCCGGACCCCTGGGGCCATGTGGAAGTGGCAGTTCCACTATTGCGGGACTTTTAATGCATGACGGCGTTGTTTTGTTCTTCCATGCAACCCACCAAGGGGAATGATATACATGCACGCAGTTTAACAGCACCCACTGTGGAAATAACGAACTACCTTACCCAGAAGGCAACTTACCAATGAAACTACAAAGACGGGATATTAAAGGTCAAGTTCAATCAGCTGTAAACGACGCGCATGGCCAGTGAGCAAGGGCGTGTTGCCCGAAACCGGAATGGCAATCTGTGTTGGGGGAATGAACACGTTGACTCCTGCTCCCTCAATAAATGAAAGGAGAAACTTCTACTTGTGTGGCGTCTCGCATTGGGCAACTTGGATTTTGGAATTTGCAAGCGGCGTGCCTAGGCGCTGAGACACTCTGCCGCTATAATAGCGGACCATGGCTCCGGACCTCTGGGGCCATGTGGAAGTGGCAGTTCCACTATTGCGGGAGTTTTAATGCATGACGGCGTTGTTTTGTTCCTCCATGCAACCCACCAAGGGGAATGATATATATGCACGCAGTTTAACAGCACCCACTGTGGAAATAAGGAACTACCTTACCCAGAGGGCAACTTACCAATGAAACTACAAAGACGGGATATTAAAGGTCAAGTTCATTAAGCTGTAAACGACGCGCATGGCCAGTGAGCAAGGGCGTGTTGCCAGAAACCAGTATGGCAATCTGTGTTGGGGGAATGAACACGTTGACTCCTGCTCCCTCAATTAATGAAAGGAGAAAGTTCTACTTGTGTGGCGTCTCGCATTGGGCAACTTGGATTTTGGAATTTGCAAGTGGCGTGCCTAGCCGCTGAGGCGCTCTGCCGCGATAATAGCGGACCACGGCTCCGAACCCCTGGGGCCATGTGGAAGTGGCAGTTCCACTATTGCGGGACTTTTAATGCATGACGGCATTGTTTTGTTCTTCCATGCAACCCACCAAGGGGAATGATATACATGCACGCAGTTTAACAGCACCCACTGTGGAAATAACGAACTACCTTACCCAGAAGGCAACTTACCAATGAAACTACAAAGACGGGATATTAAAGGTCAAGTTCAATCAGCTGTAAACGACGCGCATGGCCAGTGAGCAAGTGCGTGTTGCCCGAAACCGGTATGGCAATCTGTGTTGGGGAATGAACACGTTGACTCCTGCTCCCTCAATAAATGAAAGGAGAAACTTCTACTTGTATGGCGTCTTGCATTGGGCAACTTGGATTTTGGAATTTGCAAGCGGCGTGCCTAGCCGCTGAGACGCTTTGCTGCGATTATAGCGGACCACGGCTCCGAACCCCTGGGGCCATGTGGAAGTGGCAGTTCCACTATTGCGGGACTTTTAATGCATGACGGCGTTGTTTTGTTCCTCCATGCAAGCCACCAAGGGGAATGATATACATGCACGCAGTTTAACAGCACCAACTGTGGAAATAACGAACTACCTTACCCAGAAGGCAACTTACCAATGAAACTACAAAGACGGGATATCAAAGGTCAAGTTCAATCAGCTGTAAACGACGCGCATGGCCAGTGAGCAAGGGCGTGTTGCCCGAAACCGGTATGGCAATCTGTGTTGGGGGAATGAACACGTTGACTCCTGCTCCCTCAATAAATGAAAGGAGAAACTTCTACTTGTGTGGCGTCTCGCATTGGGCAACTTGGATTTTGAATTTTCAAGCGGCGTGCCTAGCCTCTGAGACGCTCTGCCGCGATAATAGCGGAAAACGGCTCCGGACCTCTTGGGCCATGTGGAAGTGGCAGTTCCACTATTGCAGGAGTTTTAATGCATGACGGCGTTGTTTTGTTCCTCCATGCAACCCACCAAGGGGAATGATATACATGCACGCAGTTTAACAGCACCCACTGTGGAAATAACGAAATACCTTACCCAGAAGGCAACTTACCAATGAAACTACAAAGACGGGATATTAAAGGTCAAGTTCAATCAGCTGTAAACGACGCGCATGGCCAGTGAGCAAGGGCGTGTTGCCCGAAACCGGTATGGCAATCTGTGTTGGGGGAATGAACACGTTGACTCCTGCTCCCTCAATAAATGAAAGGAGAAACTTCTACTTGTGTGGCGTCTCGCATTGGGCAACTTGGATTTTGGAATTTGCAAGCGGCGTGCCTAGCCACTGAGACGCTCTGCAGCGATAATAGCGGACCACGGCTCCGGGCCCCTGGGGCCATGTGGAAGGGGCAGTTCCACGATTGTGGACTTTTAATGCATGACGGCGTTGTTTTGTTCCTCCATGCAACCCACCAAGGGGAATGATATACATGCACGCAGTTTAACAGCACCCACTGTGGAAATAACGAACTACCTTACCCAGAAGGCAACTTACCAATGAAACTACAAAGACGGGATATTAAAGGTCAAGTTCAATCAGCTGTAAACGACGCGCATGGCCAGTGAGCAAGGGCGTGTTGCCCGAAACCGGTATGGCAATCTGTGTTGGGGGAATGAACACGTTGACTCCTGCTCCCTCAATAAATGAAAGGAGAAACTTCTACTTGTGTGGCGTCTCGCATTGGGCAACTTGGATTTTGGAATTTGCAAACAGCGTGCCTAGCCTCTGAGACGCTCTGCCGCGATAATAGCGGACCATGGCTCCGGACCTCTGGGGCCATGTGGAAGTGGCCGTTCCACTATTGCGGGAGTTTTAATGCATGACGGCGTTGTTTTGTTCCTCCATGCAACCCACCAAGGGGAATGATATACATGCACGCAGTTTAACAGCACCCACTGTGGAAATAACAAACTACCCTACCCAGAAGGGTACTTACCAATGAAACTACAAAGATGGGATATTAAAGGTCAAGTTCAATCAGCTGTAAACGACGCGCATGGCCAGTGAGCAAGGGCGTGTTGCCCGAAACCGGTATGGCAATCTGTGTTGGGGGAATGAACACGTTGACTCCTGCTCCCTCAATAAATGAAAGGAGAAACTTCTACTTGTGTGGCGTCTCGCATTGGGCAACTTGGATTTTGGAATTTGCAAGTGGCGTGCCTAGCCGCTGAGGCGCTCTGCCGCGATAATAGCGGACCACGGCTCCGAACCCCTGGGGCCATGTGGAAGTGGCAGTTCCACTATTGCGGGACTTTTAATGCATGACGGCGTTGTTTTGTTCCTTCATGCAACCCACCAAGGGGAATGATATACATGCACGCAGTTTAACAGCACCCACTGTGGAAATAATGAACTACCTTACCCAGAGGGCAACTTACCAATGAAACTATAAAGACGGGATATTAAAGGTCAAGTTCATTCAGCTGTAAACGACGCGCATGGCCAGTGAGCAAGGGCGTGTTGCCCGAAACCGGTATGGCAATCTGTGTTGGGGGAATGAACACGTTGACTCCTGCTCCCTCAATAAATGAAAGGAGAAACTTCTACTTGTGTGGCTTCTCGCATTGGGCAACTTGGATTTTGGAATTTGCAAGTGGCGTGCCTAGCCGCTGAGGCGCTCTGCCTCGATAATAGCGGACCACGGCTCCGGACCCCTGGGGCCATGTGGAAGTGGCAGTTCCACTATTGCGGGACTTTTAATGCATGACGGCGTTGTTTTGTTCTTCCATGCAACCCACCAAGGGGAATGATATACATGCACGCAGTTTAACAGCACCCACTGTGGAAATAACGAACTACCTTACCCAGAAGGCAACTTACCAATGAAACTACAAAGACGGGATATTAAAGGTCAAGTTCAATCAGCTGTAAACGACGCGCATGGCCAGTGAGCAAGGGCGTGTTGCCCGAAACCGGTATGGCAATCTGTGTTGGGGAATGAACACGTTGACTCCTGCTCCCTCAATAAATGAAAGGAGAAACTTCTACTTGTGTGGCGTCTCGCATTGGGCAACTTGGATTTTGGAATTTGCAAGCGGCGTGCCTAGCCGCTGAGACGCTTTGCTGCGATTATAGCGGACCACGGCTCCGAACCCCTGGGGCCATGTGGAAGTGGCAGTTCCACTATTGCGGGACTTTTAATGCATGACGGCGTTGTTTTGTTCCTCCATGCAAGCCACCAAGGGGAATGATATACATGCACGCAGTTTAACAGCACCCACTGTGGAAATAACGAACTACCTTACCCAAAAGGCAACTTACCAATGAAACTACAAAGACGGGATATCAAAGGTCAAGTTCAATCAGCTGTAAACGACGCGCATGGCCAGTGAGCAAGGGCGTGTTGCCCGAAACCGGTATGGCAATCTGTGTTGGGGGAATGAACACGTTGACTCCTGCTCCCTCAATAAATGAAAGGAGAAACTTCTACTTGTGTGGCGTCTCGCATTGGGCAACTTGGATTTTGGATTTTCAAGCGGCGTGCCTAGCCTCTGAGACGCTCTGCCTCGATAATAGCGGACCACGGCTCCGGACCCCTGGGGCCATGTGGAAGTGGCTGTTCCACTATTGCGGGACTTTTAATGCATGACGGCGTTGTTTTGTTCTTCCATGCAACCCACCAAGGGGAATGATATACATGCACGCAGTTTAACAGCACCCACTGTGGAAATAACGAACTACCTTACCCAGAAGGCAACTTACCAATGAAACTACAAAGACGGGATATTAAAGGTCAAGTTCAATCAGCTGTAAACGACGCGCATGGCCAGTGAGCAAGGGCGTGTTGCCCGAAACCGGTATGGCAATCTGTGTTGGGGGAATGAACACGTTGACTCCTGCTCCCTCAATAAATGAAAGGAGAAACTTCTACTTGTGTGGCGTCTCGCTTTGGGCAACTTGGATTTTGGAATTTGCAAGCGGCGTGCCTAGCCGCTGAGACACTCTGCCGCTATAATAGCGGACCATGGCTCCGGACCTCTGGGGCCATGTGGAAGTGGCAGTTCCACTATTGCAGGAGTTTTAATGCATGACGGCGTTGTTTTGTTCCTCCAGGCAACCCACCAAGGGGAATGATATATATGCACGCAGTTTAACAGCACCCACTGTGGAAATAACGAACTACCTTACCCAGAGGGCAACTTACCAATGAAACTACAAAGACGGGATATTAAAGGTCAAGTTCATTAAGCTGTAAACGACGCGCATGGCCAGTGAGCAAGGGCGTGTTGCCCGAAACCAGTATGGCAATCTGTGTTGGGGAATGAACACGTTGACTCCTGCTCCCTCAATAAATGAAAGGAGAAACTTGTACTTGTGTGGCGTCTTGCATTGGGCAACTTGGATTTTGGAATTTGCAAGCGGCGTGCCTAGCCGCTGAGACGCTTTGCTGCGATTATAGCGGACCACGGCTCCGGACCCCTGGGGCCATGTGGAAGTGGCAGTTCCACTATTGCGGGACTTTTAATGCATGACGGCGTTGTTTTGTTCCTTCATGCAACCCACCAAGGGGAATGATATACATGCACGCAGTTTAACAGCACCCACTGTGGAAATAATTAACTACCTTACCCAGAGGGCAACTTACCAATGAAACTATAAAGACGGGATATTAAAGGTCAAGTTCATTCAGCTGTAAACGACGCGCATGGCCAGTGAGCAAGGGCGTGTTGCCCGAAACCGGTATGGCAATCTGTGTTGGGGGAATGAACATGTTGACTCCTGCTCCCTCAATAAATGAAAGGAGAAACTTCTACTTGTGTGGCGTCTCGCATTGGGCAACTTGGATTTTGGAATTTGCAAGTGGCGTGCCTAGCCGCTGAGGCGCTCTGCCTCGATAATAGCGGACCACGGCTCCGGACCCCTGGGGCCATGTGGAAGTGGCAGTTCCACTATTGCGGGACTTTTGATGCATGACGGCGTTGTTTTGTTCCTCCATGCAAGCCACCAAGGGTAATGATATACACGCACGCAGTTTAACAGCACCCACTGTGGAAATAACGAACTACCTTACCCAAAAGGCAACTTACCAATGAAACTACAAAGACGGGATATCAAAGGTCAAGTTCAATCAGCTGTAAACGACTCGCATGGCCAGTGAGCAAGGGCGTGTTGCCCGAAACCGGTATGGCAATCTGTGTTGGGGGAATGAACACGTTGACTCCTGCTCCCTCAATAAATGAAAGGAGAAACTTCTACTTGTGTGGCGTCTCGCATTGGGCAACTTGGATTTTGTATTTTCAAGCGGCGTGCCTAGCCTCTGAGACGCTCTGCCTCGATAATAGCGGACCACGGCTCCGGACCCCTGGGGCCATGTGGAAGTGGCTGTTCCACTATTGCGGGACTTTTAATGCATGACGGCGTTGTTTTGTTCTTCCATGCAACCCACCAAGGGGAATGATATACATGCACGCAGTTTAACAGCACCCACTGTGGAAATAACGAACTACCTTACCCAGAAGGCAACTTACCAATGAAACTACAAAGACGGGATATTAAAGGTCAAGTTCAATCAGCTGTAAACGACGCGCATGGCCATTGAGCAAGGGCGTGTTGCCCGAAACCGGTATGGCAATCTGTGTTGGGGGAATGAACACGTTGACTCCTGCTCCCTCAATAAATGAAAGGAGAAACTTCTACTTGTGTGACGTCTCGCTTTGGGCAACTTGGATTTTGGAATTTGCAAGCGGCGTGCCTAGCCGCTGAGACGCTTTGCCGCGATAATAGCGGACCATGGCTCCGGACCCCTGGGGCCATGTGGAAGTGGTAGTTCCACTATTGCGGGACTTTTAATGCATGACGGCGTTGTTTTGTTCCTCCATGCAACCCACCAAGGGGAATGATATACATGCACGCAGTTTAACAGCACCGACTGTGGAAATAACGGACTACCTTACCTAGAAGGCAACTTACCAATGAAACTACAAAGACGGGATATTAAAGGTCAAGTTCATTCAGCTGTAAACAACGTGCATGGCCAGTGAGCAAGGGCGTGTTGCCCGAAACCGGTATGGCAATCTGTGTTGGGGGAATGAACACGTTGACTCCTGCTCCCTCAATTAATGAAAGGAGAAAGTTCTACTTGTGTGGCGTCTTGCATTGGGCAACTTGGATTTTGGAATTTGCAAGTGGCGTGCCTAGCCGCTGAGGCGCTCTGCCTCGATAATAGCGGACCACGGCTCCGGACCCCTGGGGCCATGTGGAAGTGGCAGTTCCACTATTGCGGGACTTTTAATGCATGACGGCGTTGTTTTGTTCTTCCATGCAACCCACCAAGGGGAATGATATACATGCACGCAGTTTAACAGCACCCACTGTGGAAATAACGAACTACCTTACCCAGAAGGCAACTTACCAATGAAACTACAAAGACGGGATATTAAAGGTCAAGTTCAATCAGCTGTAAACGACGCGCATGTCCAGTGAGCAAGGGCGTGTTGCCCGAAACCGGAATGGCAATCTGTGTTGGGGGAATGAACACGTTGACTCCTGCTCCCTCAATAAATGAAAGGAGAAACTTCTACTTGTGTGGCGTCTCGCTTTGGGCAACTTGGATTTTGGAATTTGCAAACGGCGTGCCTAGCCGCTGAGACGCTCTGCCGCGATAATAGCGGACCATGGCTCCGGACCCCTGGGGCCATGTGGAAGTGGTAGTTCCACTATTGCGGGACTTTTAATGCATGTCGGCGTTGTTTTGTTCCTCCATGCAACCCACCAAGGGGAATGATATACATGCACGCAGTTTAACAGCACCGACTGTGGAAATAACGGACTACCTTACCTAGAAGGCAACTTACCAATGAAACTACAAAGACGGGATATTAAAGGTCAAGTTCAATCAGCTGTAAACGACGCGCATGGCCTGTGAGCAAGGGCGTGTTGCCCGAAACCGGTATGGCAATCTGTGTTGGGGGAATGAACACGTTGACTCCTGCTCCCTCAATAAATGAAAGGAGAAACTTCTACTTGTGTGGCATCTCGCATTGGGCAACTTGGATTTTGGAATTTGCAAGCGGCGTGCCTAGCCGCTGACACGCTCTGCCGCGATCAATCAATAAATCAATCAATCAGGCATTTATATGTGCACTACTCACCCGGACGGGTCTCAAGGCGCTTGGGGAGAAGGGTCTGCTACTGCTCGAACAGCCAGGTCTTGAGCTGTTTCCTGAAAGCGAGGTGATCCCGGGTACGTCGCAGGTGGACCGGCAGGGTGTTCCATGTTTTCGCCGCCTGGTAGGAGAAGGATCTTCCTCCGGCGGTGACTCTCTGGAAGCGGGGGACGACGGCGAGGGCGAGGTCCGCGGATCGTAGCTGGCGGGTTGGCGTGTAGAAGGTCAGGCGGTTGTTGAGGTACCTTGGGCCCAGGTCGTGGAGGGATTTGTGTGTGTGGGTGAGGATTCTGAACGTGATCCTTTTGTTGACCGGGAGCCAGTGCAGGTCTCTAAGGTGGCTCGAGATGTGGCTGCGTCGAGGGATGTCCAGGATGAGTCGGGCGGAGGCGTTCTGGATGCGCTGGAGTCTCTTCTGAAGCTTGGCTGTCGTTCTGGCGTAGAGGGTGTTTCCATAGTCCAGTCTGCTGGTGACGAGGGCATGGGTGACAGTCTTCCTCGTCTCGGTCGGAATCCATTGGAAGATCTTGCGGAGCATCCGGAGTGTGAGGAAACAGGATGAGGAGACGGCGTTGACTTGTCTGGTCATCGAAAGAGTGGAGTCCAGGATGAAGCCCAGGTTGCGTGCGTGGTCCGTTGGTTTGGGTGCGGTGCCTAGGGCCGGGGGCCACCAGGAGTCGTCCCACGCGGAGGGTGATGGACCCAGGATCAGGACTTCTGTCTTGTCCGTGTTCAGCTTTAGGTGGCTGTCGTTCATCCATTCGGCGACGTCTTTCATCCCTTCGTGGAGGTTTGCTTTGGCGGTGTCGGGGTCTCTGGTGAGGGAGAGGATCTGCTGGGTGTCGTCGGCGTATGAGATGATGTTCAGGTTGTGTTTGCGAGCGATGGCCGCTAGAGGTTTCATGTAGACGTTGAAGAGCGTGGGGCTGAGCGTTGTACTAGGGTGCGGTGGCAGACGGTATCGAATGCCGCGGAGAGGTCCAGGAGGATGAGTGCTGCTGTTTCACTGTTGTCGAGCAGGGCTCGGATGTCGTCAGTGGCTGCGATGAGGGCAGTCTCGGTGCTGTGGTTGGTTCTGAATCCGGACTGTGATGGGTCGAGGGATCCGTGCATCTCGAGGAAGGCGGCCAGTTGCTTGTTGACGATCTTTTCGATGACTTTGGCCGGGAAGGGAAGGAGCGAGATGGGGCGGAAGTTCTTGAGGTCGGTCGGGTCCGCTGTTGGTTTCTTCAGTAGGGCGCTGAGTTCGGCGTGCTTCCAGCACTCCGGGAAGGTTGCTGTGTTGAAGGAGGCGTTGATGATGTCTCGGAGATGGGGTGCGATGGTGTGGGCCGCTTTGTTGAAGACGTGGTGGGGGTACGGGTCGGTCGGGGATCCGGAGTGGATGGTATTCATGATGCGAGTAGTATCTTCAGGGGTCACCTCGGTCCATGTCCGGAGGGTGGCTGTCGGGTGCATGATTTCGATCGACGGGTGCAGGGGGTGAGCGCCGAAACTGCTATGGATGTCGGCGACCTTGCGGTGGAAGTACGAGGCGAGGGAGTCGCAAAGGTCCTGTGAGGGGGCGATGTCGTTGTGGCCGGTGCTGGGGTTGGAGAATTCCTTGACGATGTTGAAGAGCTCCTTGCTGTCATGGGCGTTCTTGTCCAATCGGTCCTTCAGAGATTTCTTCTTGGTGGTGCGGATGAGCTGGTGATGTTTGCAGGTGGCGAGTTTGAGGGCGGTCATGTTGTCGGCGGTCTTGTCGAGGAGCCAGGCCTTCTCCAGGGTGCGGCAGGCCTTCTTGGAGTTCTTGAGTTCGTCGGTAAACCAGGGGGCTTTCTTGCTTCTGGGCCTGGTGAGTGGGTCCTTCAGTGGGGCGAGGTTGTCGGCGCTTGTGGACAGCCACTGCGTGAGGTTGCAGGCTGCCGTGTTAGGGTCCGTTGCCCAGCCGGGCGGGTTCTGGCTGAGGGAGATGGTGAGCTGGTCGGCGGTGATCTTGCTCCAGTTTCTGTGTGGGACCTGCTTCGGGTGGTGGTAGACCGTGTTCTTCGTGAAGCTGAAATGGATCAATCAATCAATCAATCAATCATAGGCATTTATAAAGCGCACTACTCACCCGGAGGGTCTCAAGGCGCTAGGGGGGGGGTCCGCTACTGCTCGAACAACCAGTTCTTGAGCTTCTTCCTGAAGGAGAGGTGGTCTTGGGTCAGGCGTAGGTCGGTCGGGAGGGCGTTCCAAGTCTTGGCGGCCAGGTGGGAGAAGGATCTTCCTCCTGTTGTCGCTCTGTGGATGCGGGGGACGGCTGCGAGGGCGTGACTGGTCGAGCGGAGGTGGCGTTTGGGAGCGTAGAAGTTGAGGCGGCTGTTGAGGTAGGTCGGGCCTTGGTTGTGTAGGGCTTTGTGTGCGTGGGTGAGGAGCCGGAAGGTGATTCTTTTGTTGATCGGGAGCCAGTGCAGGTCTCTCAGGTGTCTGGAGATGTGAGTTCGTCTGGGGACGTCGAGGATGAGTCTCGCCGAGGCGTTCTGGATCCGCTGGAGTCTCTTCTGGAGCTTGGCGGTGGTACCGGCGTAGAGGGCGTTGCCGTAGTCCAATCGACTGGTGACGAGGGCCTGGGTGACCGTCTTCCTGGTCTCGGTGGGGATCCACCGGAAGATCTTACGTAGCATGCGCAGGATGTTGAAACAGGACAAGGAGACGGCGTTGACTTGTCTGGTCATGGAGAGGGAGGAGTCCAGGATGAAGCCCAGGTTGCGTGCGTGGTCTGTCGGTTTGGGTGCGTTGCCCAGGGCGGGGGGCCACCAGGAGTCGTCCCAGGCGGAGGGTGAGGAGCCCAGGATGAGGACTTCCGTCTTGTCTGTGTTCAGTTTCAGGCGGCTGGTCATCATCCACTCGGCCACGTTTTTCATCCCTTCGTGTAGGTTGGCTCTGGCGGTGGCGGGGTCGTTGGTCAGGGAGAGGATCAGCTGGGTGTCATCGGCGTAGGAGATGATGTTCAGGTTGTATTGGCGTGCGATGGCCACGAGGGGGCTCATGTAGACATTGAAGAGGGTGGGGCTGAGCGAGGAGCCCTGAGGGACGCCGCAGATGACCTCCGTGGCTTCTGATCTGAACGGGGGCAGGCGGACTCTCTGTGTCCTTCCGGTGAGGAAGGAGATGATCCAATCCAGTGCCTTCTCCTGGATTCCGACGTTGTTGAGGCGCTGCACTAGGGTGCGGTGGCAGACAGTGTCGAATGCCGCGGAGAGGTCTAGGAGGATGAGGGCCGCTGTTTCTCCGTTGTCCAGCAGGGTTCGGATGTCGTCGGTGGCAGCGATGAGGGAGGTCTCGGTGCTGTGGTTGGCCCGGAAGCCTGACTGGGAAGGGTCGAGGGAACCGGTCGTCTTGAGGAATGCTGCCAGTTGCTTGTTGATGGTCTTCTCGATGACTTTGGCTGGAAACGGGAGGAGCGAGATGGGGCGGTAGTTCTTGAGTTCGGTGGGGTCCGCCGTTGGTTTCTTTAGTAGAGCGTTGAGTTCGGCGTGCTTCCAGCTCTCAGGGAAGGTGGCGGTGTCGAGGGAGGTGTTGATGATGTCCTGCAGGTGGGGTGCGATGACAGCGTCGGCCTTGTTGAAGATGTGGTGAGGGCAGGGGTCGGTTGGGGATCCGGAGTGGATGGAGTTCATCGTGCTGATGGTGTCTTCGAGGTTGATCGGTGTCCAGGCGTTGAGGGTGGTGGTGGGGGGCGTTGGTTTGGTCGTGGGGAGCGTTGGTTGTGTTCTGAAGCTGTTGTGTATGTCAGCGATCTTGTTGTGGAAGTAGGAGGCGAGGGAGTTGCAGAGGTCTTGTGATGGGGTGATGTCATTGGTTCCGGCGTTGGGGTTGGAGAGCTCTCTGACGATGTTGAAGAGTTCCTTGCTGTTGTGTGCGTTGTTGTCCAGCCGGTCCTTGAATGCTGTTTTCTTGGTGGCGTGGATCAGTTGATGGTGCATTCGGGTGGCGAGCTTGAGGGTAGTCATGTTGTCCGGCGTTGGGTCTCTTCTCCAGGCTTTCTCGAGGGCTCGGCAGTTCTTCTTGGAGCTCTTGAGTTCGTCGGTGAACCACGGGGCCTTCTTGCTTCCGGGTCTGCTGGGCGGGGTCCTCAGAGGGGCGAGCTCGTCCGCGCAGGTGGAGATCCATTTCGTGAGGTTGTCGGCGGCTTGGCTGGGGTTCGGTGAGCTGGCGGGAGGGTGCTGGCTCAGGGATGCGGCGAGTTGTTCGGCTGTGATCTTGTTCTAGCTTCTTCGTGCAGCCTGTTGCTGGTGGTGGTGGACCGTGGTTCTTTTGAAGGTGAAGTGGATGCAGCTGTGGTCCGTCCAGTGGAGTCCAGTGGCGTGGCTGAAGGAGATGTCTTTGCTGGACGAGAAGACGGCGTCGAGTGTGTGTCCGGCGAGGTGGGTGGGGGTGGTCACCAGCTGCTTGAGTCCGAGGGTGGCGAGGTTGTCAAGCAGGGTGGTGGTGTTGCGGTCGTTGTTGTTCTCCAGGTGGAAGTTGATGTCCCCGAGGAGGATGTAGTCAGCAGAGGGGAGGGCGTGCGGGCTGATGAAGTCGGCGATGTCTTCGCTGAATTGAGTGCGTGGTCCCGGGGGTCGGTAGATCAGGGTGCCTCTGAGGGTGGTCTTGGGGTCGGTGTGGATCTGGAAGTGCAGGTGTTCGGCGGTTGTCAGGGTGTCGTCGGCGTTGGTCGAGATACGGATGGTGTCCCTGTGGATGATGGCGATGCCTCCTCCAGTCTGGTTGTCGCGGTCTCTCCGGATGATTTTGTAGCCCTCTGGGATGGCGATGGCGATGTCGGGCGCTGAGGAGTCGTTCATCCAGGTTTCCGTGAGGAAGGCAATGTCAGGAGCTGTGGTGTCGAGGAGGTTCCAGAGTTGAACGGCGTGTCTGTGGACGGAGCGGGTGTTGAGCAGGATGCACTTGAGGTGGTTGCTGCTGGTGTTTGGCTTGGCGGGTGCTGGTGTGGGGCGGGTCCGGATGCAGGTGAACTTGCAGGTGCGGCAGCTGAAGGGTCCGTGGGTGCGTCTCGGAGTGGCTCGGTAGCACCCGGGGGTTCGGCCGGTGTTGAGTGCGTTGAGGGTGGCGGCATCGTAAGTCCGGTGGGTGAGGTGGCCTCTGCGGGGGCCGGGGGTTCTGGCGCTGGGTGCGGTCCAGGCGCGGACGGGCGCAGACGGGCTTACCTTTGGCGCACCTTCGGCGCTCAATCGGTGCTCCCGCTGCGTGCGTCCGCTGCGCGGTCGCTGAGGGGTCGACATAAGAGGGGAGTCGGGAGGGCGGGTCAGCTGGGAGGCGGGGTCGCGTCCACCAATGGACTGGCGAGGGGGCGGGGCCGCGGTCAGGAAGCGGCGGGAAACTGGATCGGGTTGGGCGGGCGGCCCTGCGGCGGCTGGGGCGCCGCTCTCGGCGTCAAGGAGACTGGAGCAGCAAGGGCTCAGGAGCAGGATCGAGGAGCAGCGAGGGGGCAACCAGGCCGGATGCAGCTGTGGTCGGTCCAGTGGAGTCCGGTGGAGTGACTGAAGGAGACGTGTTTGCTGGAAGAGAAGATGGGATCGAGCGTGTGGCCGGCGTGGTGGGTGGGGGTGTTGACCAGTTGCTTGAGTCCGAGGTTGGCGAGGTTGTCCAGCAGGTTGGTGGAGTTGCGGTCGTTGTTGTTTTCCAGGTGAAAGTTGAGGTCCCCGAGGAGGATGTAGTCGGTGGAGGCGAGGGCGTCTGGGCTGATGAAGTCCGTGATGTCATCGCAGAACTGTGCCCGCGGTCCCGGGGGTCTGTAGATGAGGGTGCCTCTGAGGGTCGTCTTGGGGTCGGTGTGGACTTGGAAGTGGAGGTATTAGGCAGCTCCAAATGTGCCGATGGAGTCAGCCGAGATGCGAATGGTGCTCTTGTGTACGATGGCGATGCCTCCTCCGGTCTGGTTGGTGCGGTCCTTCCTGATGATCTTGAAGCCGTCCGGGATGGCTATGGCGATGTCGGGGGCTGAGGAGGCGTTCATCCAGGTTTCCGTGAGGAAGGCGGCATCTGGGGATGCAGTGTCGAGGAGGTTCCAGAGCTCGATGGCGTGTCTGTGGACGGATCGGGTGTTGAGCAGGATGCATTTCAGGTGGTTGCTGCTTCCAGTCCTGGCGGGTGTGGTGCAGGATCGCAGGCAGGAGAAGTTGCAGGAACGGCATACGAAGGGTCCATGGGTGCGTCGTGGGGTCGCTTGGTAGCATCCGGGGGCTCGGGCGGTGTTGAGTGCGATGAGCGTGGCGAAGTCGTAGGTCCTGCGGGGGGGCTGGCGGGTGCGGGGACCAGGGGGTCTGGCACTGGGCGCGGTCCAGGCGCGGACGGGCGCAGACGGGCTTACCTTTGGCGCACCTTCGGCGCACATAAGGCGCGCCCGCTGCGCGGACGCGAAGGGGGCGACATAAATAAGGAGCCGGGAGGGAGGGTCAGCGGGAGGCGGGAGCGGGGTGGCCAATGGGCAGGGAGGGGGGGCGGGCTGGAGGTGGAGGCGGGAGTGGGAGGAGGCGCCTGGGGCAGCGGCGGCGGGAAAAACGGCGGGAAGCGGCGGAGCAGGCAGGAAGTCACCCGGTGCCCAGCGGAGGTCAGCAGGTAGGAGGAGTGAAGGCAGCGGCGTGAGGAGCGGCCAGGAGGCAGCAGGTGTAACCTGGGAGGCGGGAGGCGGTATCCGGAGGCAGGCAGCGGCGTCAGGTAAGTGGCGGGAAAAAGATGCGGCGGGAAGAAGATGCGGAGATCAGGCGTCAGGCAGCGGAGGCAGGTAAGTGGCAGAGCAGTGGCGGGGAGCGTCCGTTCTGTGAGGCACAGGAGGTCGCCGATAATAGCGGACCACGGCTCCGGACCCCTGGGGCCATGTGGAAGTGGCACTTCCACTATTGCAGGACTTTTAATGCATGACAGCATTGTTTTGTTCCTCCATGCAACCCACCAAGGGGAATGATATACATGCACGCAGTTTAACAGCACCCACTGTGGAAATAACGAACTACCTTACCCAGAAGGCAACTTACCAATGAAACTACAAAGATGGGATATTAAAGGTCAAATTCAATCAGCTGTAAACGACGCGCATGGCCAGTGAGCAAGGGCGTGTTGCCCGAAACCGGTATGGCAATCTGTGTTGGGGGAATGAACACGTTGACTCCTGCTCCCTCAATAAATGAAAGGAGAAACTTCTACTTGTGTGGCGTCTCGCATTGGGCAACTTGGATTTTGGAATTTGCAAGCGGCGTGCCTAGCCGCTGAGACGCTCTGCCGCGATAATAGCGGACCACGGCTCCGGACCCCTGGGGCCATGTGGAAGTGGCAGTTCCACTATTGCGGGACTTTTAATGCATGATGGCGTTGATTTGTTCCTCCATGCAACCCACCAAGGGGAATGATAGACATGCACGCAGTTTAACAGCACCCACTTTGGAAATAACGAACTACCTTACCGAGAGGGCAACTTACCAATGAAACTACAAAGACGGGATATTAAAGGTCAAGTTCATTCAGCTGTAAACGACGCGCATGGCCAGTGAGCAAGGGCGTGCTGCCCGAAACCGGTATGGCAATCTGTGTTGGGGGAATGAACACGTTGACTCCTGCTCCCTCAATAAATGAAAGGAGAAAGTTCTACTTGTGTGGCGTCTCGCATTGGGCAACTTGGATTTTGGAATTTGCAAGTGGCGTGCCTAGCCGCTGAGGCGCTCTGCCGCGATAATAGCGGACCACGGCTCCGGACCCCTGGGGCCATGTGGAAGTGGCAGTTCCACTATTGCGGGACTTTTAATGCATGTCGGCGTTGTTTTGTTCTTCCATGCAACCCACCAAGGGGAATGATATACATGCACGCAGTTTAACAGCACCCACTGTGAAAATAACAAACTACCTTACCCAGAAGGCAACTTACCAATGAAACTACAAAGACGGGATATTAAAGGTCAAGTTCAATCAGCTGTAAACGACGCGCATGGCCAGTGAGCAAGGGCGTGTTGCCCGAAACCGGTATGGCAATCTGTGTTGGGGGAA
Source organism: Triturus cristatus (assembly GCF_964204655.1). NCBI lineage: Eukaryota > Metazoa > Chordata > Amphibia > Caudata > Salamandridae > Triturus > Triturus cristatus. Next base: position 197,746,613 of record NC_140579.1, read on the forward strand.
TGAACACGTTGACTCCTGCTCCCTCAATAAATGAAAGGAGAAACTTCTACTTGTGTGGCGTCTCGCTTTGGGCAACTTGGATTTTGGAATTTGCAAGCGGCGTGCCTAGCCGCTGAGACGCTCTGCCGCGATAATAGCTGACCATGGCTCCGGACTCCTGGGGCCATGTGGAAGTGGTAGTTCCACTATTGCGGGACTTTTAATGCATGACGGCGTTGTTTTGTTCCTCCATGCAACCCACCAAGGGGAATGATATACATGCACGCAGTTTAACAGCACCGACTGTGGAAATAACGGACTACCTTACCTAGAAGGCAACTTACCAATGAAACTACAAAGACGGGATATTAAAGGTCAAGTTCAATCAGCTATAAACGACGCGCATGGCCAGTGAGCAAGGGCGTGTTGCCCGAAACCGGTATGGCAATCTGTGTTGGGGGAATGAACACGTTGACTCCTGCTCCCTCAATAAATGAAAGGAGAAACTTCTACTTGTGTGGCGTCTCGCATTGGGCAACTTGGATTTTGGAATTTGCAAGCGGCGTGCCTAGCCGCTGACACGCTCTGCCGCGATAATAGCGGACCACGGCTACGGACCCCTGGGGCCATGTGGAAGTGGCACTTCCACTATTGCGGGACTTTTAATGCATGACGGCGTTGTTTTGTTCCTCCATGCAACCCACCAAGGGGAATGATATACATGCACGCAGTTTAACAGCACCCACTGTGGAAATAACGAACTACCTTACCCAGAAGGCAACTTACCAATGAAACTACAAAGACGGGATATTAAAGGTCAAGTTCAATCAGCTGTAAACGACGCGCATGGCCAGTGAGCAAGGGCGTGTTGCCCGAAACCGGTATGGCAATCTGTGTTGGGGGAATGAACACATTGACTCCTGCTCCCTCAATAAATGAAAGGAGAAACTTCTACTTGTGTGGCGTCTCACATTGGGCAACTTGGATTTTGGAATTTGCAAGCGGCGTGCCTAGCCACTGAGACGCTCTGCCGCGATAATAGCGGACCACGGCTCCGGACCCCTGGGGCCATGTGGAAGTGGCAGTTCCACTATTGCGGGACTTTTAATGCATGATGGCGTTGTTTTGTTCCTCCATGCAACCCACCAAGGGGAATGATAGACATGCACGCAGTTTAACAGCACCCACTGTGGAAACTAACGAACTACCTTACCCAGAAGGCAACTTACCAATGAAACTACAAAGACGGGATATTAAAGGTCAAGTTCAATCAGCTGTAAATGACGCGTATGGCCAGTGAGCAAGGGCGTGTTGCCCAAAACCGGTATGGCAATCTGTGTTGGGGGAATGAACACGTTGACTCCTGCTCGCTCAATAAATGAAAGGAGAAACTTCTACTTGTGTAGCGTCTCGCATTGGGCAACTTGGATTTTGGAATTTGCAAGCGGCGTGCCTAGCCGCTGAGATGCTCTGCCGCGATAATAGTGGACCACGGCTCCGGACCCCTGGGGCCATGTGGAAGTGGCAGTTCCACTATTGCGGGACTTTTAAGGCATGACGGCGTTGTTTTGTTCCTCCATGCAACCCACCAAGGGGAATTATATACATGCACGCAGTTTAACCGCACCCACTGTGGAAACAACGAACTACCTTACCCACAAGGCAACTTACCAATGAAACTACAAAGACGGGATATTAAAGGTCAAGTTCAATCAGCTGTAAACGACGCGCATGGCCAGTAAGCAAGGGAGTGTTGCCCGAAACCGGTATGGCAATCTGTGTTGGGGGAATGAACACGTCGATTCCTGCTCCCTCAATAAATGAAAGGAGAAACTTCTACTTGTGTGGCGTCTCGCATTGGGTAACTTGGATTTTGGAATTTGCAAGCGGCGTGCCTAGCCGCTGAGACGCTCTGCCGCGATAATAGCGGACCACGGCTCCGGACCCCTGGGGCCATATGGAAGTGGCAGTTCCACTATTGCCGGACTTTTAATGCATGACGGCGTTGTTTTGTTCCTCCATGCAACCCACCAAGGGGAATGATATACATGCACGCAGTTTAACAGCACCCACTGTGAAAATAACGAACTACCTTACCCAGAAGGCAACTTACCAATGAAACTACAAAGACGGGATATTAAAGGTCAAGTTCATTCAGCTGTAAACGACGCGTATGGCCAGTGAGCAAGGGCGTGTTGCCCGAAACCGGTATGGCAATCTGTGTTGGGGGAATGAACACGTTGACTCCTGCTCCCTCAATAAATGAAAGGAGAAAGTTCTACTTGTGTGGCGTCTCGCATTGGGCAACTTGGATTTTGGAATTTGCAAGTGGCGTGCCTAGCCGCTGAGGCGCTCTGCCGCGATAATAGCGGACCACGGCTCCGGACCCCTGGGGCCATGTGGAAGTGGCAGTTCCACTATTGCGGGACTTTTAATGCATGACGGCGTTGTTTTGTTCTTCCATGCAACCCACCAAGGGGAATGATATACATGCACGCAGTTTAACAGCACCCACTGTGAAAATAACGAACTACCTTACCCAGAAGGCAACTTACCAATGAAACTACAAAGACGGGATATTAAAGGTCAAGTTCAATCAGCTGTAAACGACGCGCATGGCCAGTGAGCAAGGGCGTGTTGCCCGAAACCGGTATGGCAATCTGTGTTGGGGGAATGAACACATTGACTCCTGCTCCCTCAATAAATGAAAGGAGAAACTTCTACTTGTGTGGCGTCTCACATTGGGCAACTTGGATTTTGGAATTTGCAAGCGGCGTGCCTAGCCACTGAGACGCTCTGCCGCGATAATAGCGGACCACGGCTCCGGACCCCTGGGGCCATGTGGAAGTGGCAGTTCCACTATTGCGGGACTTTTAATGCATGATGGCGTTGTTTTGTTCCTCCATGCAACCCACCAAGGGGAATGATAGACATGCACGCAGTTTAACAGCACCCACTGTGGAAACTAACGAACTACCTTACCCAGAAGGCAACTTACCAATGAAACTACAAAGACGGGATATTAAAGGTCAAGTTCAATCAGCTGTAAATGACGCGTATGGCCAGTGAGCAAGGGCGTGTTGCCCAAAACCGGTATGGCAATCTGTGTTGGGGGAATGAACACGTTGACTCCTGCTCGCTCAATAAATGAAAGGAGAAACTTCTACTTGTGTAGCGTCTCGCATTGGGCAACTTGGATTTTGGAATTTGCAAGCGGCGTGCCTAGCCACTGAGATGCTCTGCCGCGATAATAGTGGACCACGGCTCCGGACCCCTGGGGCCATGTGGAAGTGGCAGTTCCACTATTGCGGGACTTTTAAGGCATGACGGCGTTGTTTTGTTCCTCCATGCAACCCACCAAGGGGAATTATATACATGCACGCAGTTTAACCGCACCCACTGTGGAAACAAAGAACTACCTTACCCACAAGGCAACTTACCAATGAAACTACAAAGACGGGATATTAAAGGTCAAGTTCAATCAGCTGTAAACGACGCGCATGGCCAGTAAGCAGGGGAGTGTTGCCCGAAACCGGTATGGCAATCTGTGTTGGGGGAATGAACACGTCGATTCCTGCTCCCTCAATAAATGAAAGGAGAAACTTCTACTTGTGTGGCGTCTCGCATTGGGTAACTTGGATTTTGGAATTTGCAAGCGGCGTGCCTTGCCGCTGAGACGCTCTGCCGCGATAATAGCGGACCACGGCTCCGGACCCCTGGGGCCATATGGAAGTGGCAGTTCCACTATTGCCGGACTTTTAATGCATGACGGCGTTGTTTTGTTCCTCCATGCAACCCACCAAGGGGAATGATATACATGCACGCAGTTTAACAGCACCCACTGTGAAAATAACGAACTACCTTACCCAGAAGGCAACTTACCAATGAAACTACAAAGACGGGATATTAAAGGTCAAGTTCATTCAGCTGTAAACGACGCGTATGGCCAGTGAGCAAGGGCGTGTTGCCCGAAACCGGTATGGCAATCTGTGTTGGGGGAATGAACACGTTGACTCCTGCTCCCTCAATAAATGAAAGGAGAAAGTTCTACTTGTGTGGCGTCTCGCATTGGGCAACTTGGATTTTGGAATTTGCAAGTGGCGTGCCTAGCCGCTGAGGCGCTCTGCCGCGATAATAGCGGACCACGGCTCCGGACCCCTGGGGCCATGTGGAAGTGGCAGTTCCACTATTGCGGGACTTTTAATGCATGACGGCGTTGTTTTGTTCTTCCATGCAACCCACCAAGGGGAATGATATACATGCACGCAGTTTAACAGCACCCACTGTGAAAATAACGAACTACCTTACCCAGAAGGCAACTTACCAATGAAACTACAAAGACGGGATATTAAAGGTCAAGTTCAATCAGCTGTAAACAACGCGCATGGCCAGTGAGCAAGGGCGTGTTGCCCGAAACCGGTATGGCAATCTGTGTTGGGGGAATGAACACGTTGACTCCTGCTCCCTCAATAAATGAAAGGAGAAACTTCTACTTGTGTGGCGTCTCGCTTTGGGCAACTTGGATTTTGGAATTTGCAAGCGGCGTGCCTAGCCGCTGAGACGCTCTGCCGCGATAATAGCGGACCATGGCTCCGGACCCCTGGGGCCATGTGGAAGTGGTAGTTCCACTATTGCGGGACTTTTAATGCATGACGGCGTTGTTTTGTTCCTCCATGCAACCCACCAAGGGGAATGATATACATGCACGCAGTTTAACAGCACCGACTGTGGAAATAACGGAGTACCTTACCTAGAAGGCAACTTACCAATGAAACTACAAAGACGGGATATTAAAGGTCAAGTTCAATCAGCTATAAACGACGCGCATGGCCAGTGAGCAAGGGCGTGTTGCCCGAAACCGGTATGGCAATCTGTGTTGGGGGAATGAACACGTTGACTCCTGCTCCCTCATTAAATGAAAGGAGAAACTTCTACTTGTGTGGCGTCTCGCATTGGGCAACTTGGATTTTGGAATTTGCAGGCGGCGTGCCTAGCCGCTGACACGCTCTGCCGCGATAATAGCGGACCACGGCTCCGGACCCCTGGGGCCATGTGGAAGTGGCAGTTCCACTATTGCGGGACTTTTAATGCATGACAGCGTTGTTTTGTTCCTCCATGCAACCCACCAAGGGGAATGATATACATGCACGCAGTTTAACAGCACCCACTGTGGAAATAACGAACTACCTTACCCAGAAGGCAACTTACCAATGAAACTACAAAGACGGGATATTAAAGGTCAAGTTCAATCAGCTGTAAACGACGCGCATGGCCAGTGAGCAAGGGCGTGTTGCCCGAAACCGGTATGGCAATCTGTGTTGGGGGAATGAACACGTTGACTCCTGCTCCCTCAATAAATGAAAGGAGAAACTTCTACTTGTGTGGCGTCTCGCATTGGACAACTTGGATTTTGGAATTTGCAAGCGGCGTGCCTAGCCGCTGACACGCTCTGCCGCGATAATAGCGGACCACGGCTACGGACCCCTGGGGCCATGTGGAAGTGGCACTTCCACTATTGCGGGACTTTTAATGCATGATGGCGTTGTTTTGTTCCTCCTTGCAACCCACCAAGGGGAATGATATACATGCACGCAGTTTAACAGCACCCACTGTGGAAATAACGAACTACCTTACCCAGAAGGCAACTTACCAATGAAACTACAAAGACGGGATATTAAAGGTCAAGTTCAATCAGCTGTAAACGACGCGCATGGCCAGTGAGCAAGGGCGTGTTGCCCGAAACCGGTATGGCCATCCGTGTTGGGGGAATGAACACATTGACTCCTGCTCCCTCAATAAATGAAAGGAGAAACTTCTACTTGTGTGGCGTCTCACATTGGGCAACTTGGATTTTGGAATTTGCAGGCGGCGTGCCTAGCCGCTGACACGCTCTGCCGCGATAATAGCGGACCACGGCTCCGGACCCCTGGGGCCATGTGGAAGTGGCAGTTCCACTATTGCGGGACTTTTAATGCATGACAGCGTTGTTTTGTTCCTCCATGCAACCCACCAAGGGGAATGATATACATGCACGCAGTTTAACAGCACCCACTGTGGAAATAACGAACTACCTTACCCAGAAGGCAACTTACCAATGAAACTACAAAGACGGGATATTAAAGGTCAAGTTCAATCAGCTGTAAACGACGCGCATGGCCAGTGAGCAAGGGCGTGTTGCCCGAAACCGGTATGGCAATCTGTGTTGGGGGAATGAACACGTTGACTCCTGCTCCCTCAATAAATGAAAGGAGAAACTTCTACTTGTGTGGCGTCTCGCATTGGACAACTTGGATTTTGGAATTTGCAAGCGGCGTGCCTAGCCGCTGACACGCTCTGCCGCGATAATAGCGGACCACGGCTACGGACCCCTGGGGCCATGTGGAAGTGGCACTTCCACTATTGCGGGACTTTTAATGCATGACGGCGTTGTTTTGTTCCTCCTTGCAACCCACCAAGGGGAATGATATACATGCACGCAGTTTAACAGCACCCACTGTGGAAATAACGAACTACCTTACCCAGAAGGCAACTTACCAATGAAACTACAAAGACGGGATATTAAAGGTCAAGTTCAATCAGCTGTAAACGACGCGCATGGCCAGTGAGCAAGGGCGTGTTGCCCGAAACCGGTATGGCCATCCGTGTTGGGGGAATGAACAAATTGACTCCTGCTCCCTCAATAAATGAAAGGAGAAACTTCTACTTGTGTGGCGTCTCACATTGGGCAACTTGGATTTTGGAATTTGCAAGCGGCGTGCCTAGCCACTGAGACGCTCTGCCGCGATAATAGCGGACCACGGCTCCGGACCCCTGGGGCCATGTGGAAGTGGCAGTTCCACTATTGCGGGACTTTTAATGCATGATGGCGTTGTTTTGTTCCTCCATGCAACCCACCAAGGGGAATGATATACATGCACGCAGTTTAACAGCACCGACTGTGGAAATAACGGAGTACCTTACCTAGAAGGCAACTTACCAATGAAACTACAAAGACGGGATATTAAAGGTCAAGTTCAATCAGCTATAAACGACGCGCATGGCCAGTGAGCAAGGGCGTGTTGCCCGAAACCGGTATGGCAATCTGTGTTGGGGGAATGAACACGTTGACTCCTGCTCCCTCATTAAATGAAAGGAGAAACTTCTACTTGTGTGGCGTCTCGCATTGGGCAACTTGGATTTTGGAATTTGCAGGCGGCGTGCCTAGCCGCTGACACGCTCTGCCGCGATAATAGCGGACCACGGCTCCGGACCCCTGGAGCCATGTGGAAGTGGCAGTTCCACTATTGCGGGACTTTTAATGCATGACAGCGTTGTTTTGTTCCTCCATGCAACCCACCAAGGGGAATGATATACATGCACGCAGTTTAACAGCACCCACTGTGGAAATAACGAACTACCTTACCCAGAAGGCAACTTACCAATGAAACTACAAAGACGGGATATTAAAGGTCAAGTTCAATCAGCTGTAAACGACGCGCATGGCCAGTGAGCAAGGGCGTGTTGCCCGAAACCGGTATGGCAATCTGTGTTGGGGGAATGAACACGTTGACTCCTGCTCCCTCAATAAATGAAAGGAGAAACTTCTACTTGTGTGGCGTCTCGCATTGGGCAACTTGGATTTTGGAATTTGCAAGCGGCGTGCCTAGCCGCTGACACGCTCTGCCGCGATAATAGCGGACCACGGCTACGGACCCCTGGGGCCATGTGGAAGTGGCACTTCCACTATTGCGGGACTTTTAATGCATGACGGCGTTGTTTTGTTCCTCCTTGCAACCCACCAAGGGGAATGATATACATGCACGCAGTTTAACAGCACCCACTGTGAAAATAACGAACTACCTTACCCAGAAGGCAACTTACCAATGAAACTACAAAGACGGGATATTAAAGGTCAAGTTCAATCAGCTGTAAACGACGCGCATGGCCAGTGAGCAAGGGCGTGTTGCCCGAAACCGGTATGGCAATCCGTGTTGGGGGAATGAACACATTGACTCCTGCTCCCTCAATAAATGAAAGGAGAAACTTCTACTTGTGTGGCGTCTCACATTGGGCAACTTGGATTTTGGAATTTGCAAGCGGCGTGCCTAGCCACTGAGACGCTCTGCCGCGATAATAGCGGACCACGGCTCCGGACCCCTGGGGCCATGTGGAAGTGGCAGTTCCACTATTGCGGGACTTTTAATGCATGATGGCGTTGTTTTGTTCCTCCATGCAACCCACCAAGGGGAATGATAGACATGCACGCAGTTTAACAGCACCCACTGTGGAAACTAACAAACTACCTTACCCAGAAGGCAACTTACCAATGAAACTACAAAGACGGGATATTAAAGGTCTAGTTCAATCAGCTGTAAACGACGCGTATGGCCAGTGAGCAAGGGCGTGTTGCCCGAAACCGATATGGCAATCTGTGTTGGGGGAATGAACATGTTGACTCCTGCTCCCTCAATAAATGAAAGGAGAAACTTCTACTTGTGTAGCGTCTCGCATTGGGCAACTTGGATTTTGGAATTTGCAAGCGGCGTGCCTAGCCGCTGAGATGCTCTGCCGCTCTAATAGTGGACCACGGCTCCGGACCCCTGGGGCCATGTGGAAGTGGCAGTTCCACTATTGCGGGACTTTTAATGCATGACGGCGTTGTTTTGTTCCTCCATGCAACCCACCAAGGAGAATGATATACATGCACGCAGTTTAACAGCACCCACTGTGGAAATAACAAACTACCTTACCCAGAAGGCAACTTACCAATGAAACTACAAAGATGGAATATTAAAGGTCAAGTTCAATCAGCTGTAAACGACGCGTATGGCCAGTGAGCAAGGGCGTGTTGCCCGAAACCGGTATGGCAATCTGTGTTGGGGGAATGAACACGTTGACTCCTGCTCCCTCAATAAATGAAAGGAGAAACTTCTACTTGTGTAGCGTCTCGCATTGCGCAACTTGAATTTTGGAATTTGCAAGCGGCGTGCCTAGCAGCTGAGATGCTCTGCCGCAATAATTGCGGACCACGGCTCCGGACCCCTGGGGCCATGTGGAAGTGGCAGTTCCACTATTGCGGGACTTTTAATGCATGAAGGCGTTGTTTTGTTCCTCCATGCAATCCACCAAGGGGAATGATATACATGCACGCAGTTTAACAGCACCCACTGTGGAAACAACGAACTACCTTACCCACAAGGCAACTTACCAATGAAACTACAAAGACGGGATATTAAAGGTCAAGTTCAATCAGCTGTAAACGACGTGCATGGCCAGTGAGCAAGGGCGTGTTGCCCGAAACCGGTATGGCAATCTGTGTTGGGGGAAGGAACACGTTGACTCCTGCTCCCTCAATAAATGAAAGGAGAAACTTCTACTTGTGTGGCGTCTCGCATTGGGCAACTTGGATTTTGGAATTTGCAGGCGGCGTGCCTAGCCGCTGACACGCTCTGCCGCGATAATAGCGGACCACGGCTCCGGACCCCTGGGGCCATGTGGAAGTGGCAGTTCCACTATTGCGGGACTTTTAATGCATGACAGCGTTGTTTTGTTCCTCCATGCAACCCACCAAGGGGAATTATATACATGCACGCAGTTTAACAGCACCCACTGTGGAAATAACGAACTACCTTACCCAGAAGGCAACTTACCAATGAAACTACAAAGACGGGATATTAAAGGTCAAGTTCAATCAGCTGTAAACGACGCGCATGGCCAGTGAGCAAGGGCGTGTTGCCCGAAACCGGTATGGCAATCTGTGTTGGGGGAATGAACACGTTGACTCCTGCTCCCTCAATAAATGAAAGGAGAAACTTCTACTTGTGTGGCGTCTCGCATTGGGCAACTTGGATTTTGGAATTTGCAAGCGGCGTGCCTAGCCGCTGACACGCTCTGCCGCGATAATAGCGGACCACGGCTACGGACCCCTGGGGCCATGTGGAAGTGGCACTTCCACTATTGCGGGACTTTTAATGCATGACGGCGTTGTTTTGTTCCTCCTTGCAACCCACCAAGGGGAATGATATACATGCACGCAGTTTAACAGCACCCACTGTGGAAATAACGAACTACCTTACCCAGAAGGCAACTTACCAATGAAACTACAAAGACGGGATATTAAAGGTCAAGTTCAATCAGCTGTAAACGACGCGCATGGCCAGTGAGCAAGGGCGTGTTGCCCGAAACCGGTATGGCAATCTGTGTTGGGGGAATGAACACATTGACTCCTGCTCCCTCAATAAATGAAAGGAGAAACTTCTACTTGTGTGGCGTCTCACATTGGGCAACTTGGATTTTGGAATTTGCAAGCGGCGTGCCTAGCCACTGAGACGCTCTGCCGCGATAATAGCGGACCACGGCTCCGGACCCCTGGGGCCATGTGGAAGTGGCAGTTCCACTATTGCGGGACTTTTAATGCATGATGGCGTTGTTTTGTTCCTCCATGCAACCCACCAAGGGGAATTATAGACATGCACGCAGTTTAACAGCACCCACTGTGGAAACTAACAAACTACCTTACCCAGAAGGCAACTTACCAATGAAACTACAAAGACGGGATATTAAAGGTCTAGTTCAATCAGCTGTAAACGACGCGTATGGCCAGTGAGCAAGGGCGTGTTGCCCGAAACCGGTATGGCAATCTGTGTTGGGGGAATGAACATGTTGACTCCTGCTCCCTCAATAAATGAAAGGAGAAACTTCTACTTGTGTAGCGTCTCGCATTGGGCAACTTGGATTTTGGAATTTGCAAGCGGCGTGCCTAGCCGCTGAGATGCTCTGCCGCGATAATAGTGGACCACGGCTCCGGACCCCTGGGGCCATATGGAAGTGGCAGTTCCACTATTGCGGGACTTTTAATGCATGACGGCGTTGTTTTGTTCCTCCATGCAACCCACCAAGGAGAATGATATACATGCACGCAGTTTAACAGCACCCACTGTGGAAATAACAAACTACCTTACCCAGAAGGCAACTTACCAATGAAACTACAAAGATGGAATATTAAAGGTCAAGTTCAATCAGCTGTAAATGACGCGTATGGCCAGTGAGCAAGGGCGTGTTGCCCGAAACCGGTATGGCAATCTGTGTTGGGGGAATGAACACGTTGACTCCTGCTCCCTCAATAAATGAAAGGAGAAACTTCTACTTGTGTAGCGTCTCGCATTGCGCAACTTGGGTTTTGGAATTTGCAAGCGGCGTGCCTAGCCGCTGAGACGCTCTGCAGCGATAATAGCGGACCACGGATCCGGACCCCTGGGGCCATGTGGAAGGGGCAGTTCCACGATTGCGGACTTTTAATGCATGACGGCGTTGTTTTGTTCCTCCATGCAACCCACCAAGGGGAATGATATACATGCACGCAGTTTAACAGCACCCACTGTGGAAATAACGAACTACCTTACCCAGAAGGCAACTTACCAATGAAACTACAAAGACAGGATATTAAAGGTCAAGTTCAATCAGCTGTAAACGACGTGCATGGCCAGTGAGCAAGGGCGTGTTGCCCGAAACCGGTATGGCAATCTGTGTTGGGGGAAGGAACACGTTGACTCCTGCTCCCTCAATAAATGAAAGGAGAAACTTCTACTTTTGTGGCGTCTCGCATTGGGCAACTTGGATTTTGGAATTTGCAAGCGGCGTGCCTAGCCGCTGAGAAGCTCTGCCGCGATAATAGCGGACCATGGCTCCGGACCCCTGAGGCCATGTGGAAGTGGCAGTTCCACTATTGCGGGACTTTTAATGCATGACGGCGTTGTTTTGTTCCTCCATGCAACCCACCAAGGGGAATGATATACATGCACGCAGTTTAACAGCACCCACTGTGGAAATAACTAACTACTTTACCCAGAAGGCAACTTACCAATGAAACTACAAAGACGTGATGTTAAAGGTCAAGTTCAATCAGCTGTAAACGATGCGCATGGCCAGTGAGCAAGGGCGTGTTGCCCGAAACCGGTATGGCAATCTGTGTTGGGGGAATGAACACGTTGACTCTTGCTCCCTCAATAAATGAAAGGAGAAACTTCACTTGTGTGGCGTCTCGCATTGGGCAACTTGGATTTTGGAATTTGCAAGCGGCGTGCCTAGCCGCTGAGACGCTCTGCCGCGATAATAGCGGACCACGGCTCCGGACCCCTGGGGCCATGTGGAAGTGGCAGTTCCACTATTGCGGGACTTTTAATGCATGACGGCGTTGTTTTGTTCCTCCATGCAACCCACCAAGGGGAATGATATACATGCACGCAGTTTAACAGCACCCACTGTGGAAATAACAAACTACCTTACCCAGAAGGCATTTTACCAATGAAACTACAAAGACGGGATATTAAAGGTCAAGTTCAATCAGCTGTAAACGACGCGCATGGCCAGTGAGCAAGGGCGTGTTGTCCGAAACCGGTATCGCAATCTGTGTTGGGGGAATGAACACGTTGACTCCTGCTCCCTCAATAAATGAAAGGAGAAACTTCTACTTGTGTGGCGTCTCGCATTTTGCAACTTGGATTTTGGAATTTGCAAGCGGCGTGCCTAGCCGCTGAGACGCTCTGCCGCGATAATAGCGGACCACGGCTCCGGACCCCTGGGGCCATGTGGAAGTGGCAGTTCCACTATTGCGGGACTTTTAATGCATGACGGCGTTGTTTTGTTCCTCCATGCAACCCACCAACTGGAATGATATACATGCACGCAGTTTAACAGCACCCACTGTGGAAATAACGAACTACCTTACCCAGAAGGCAACTTACCAATGAAACTACAAAGACGGGATATTAAAGGTCAAGTTCAATCAGCTTTAAACAACGCGCATGGCCAGTGAGAAAGGGCGTGTTGCCCGAAACCGGTATGGCAATCTGTGTTGGGGGAATGAACACGATCACTCCTGCTCCCTCAATAAATGAAAGGAGAAACTTCTACTTGTGTGGCGTCTCGCATTGGGCAACTTGGATTTTGCAAGCGGCGTGCCTAGCCGCTGAGACGCTCTGCCGCGATAATAGCGGACCACGGATCCGGACCCCTGGGGCCATGTGGAAGGGGCAGTTCCACGATTGCGGACTTTTAATGCATGACGGCGTTGTTTTGTTCCTCCATGCAACCCACCAAGGGGAATGATATACATGCACGCAGTTTAACAGCACCCACTGTGGAAATAACGAACTACCTTACCCAGAAGGCAACTTACCAATGAAACTACAAAGACAGGATATTAAAGGTCAAGTTCAATCAGCTGTAAACGACGTGCATGGCCAGTGAGCAAGGGCGTGTTGCCCGAAACCGGTATGGCAATCTGTGTTGGGGGAAGGAACACGTTGACTCCTGCTCCCTCAATAAATGAAAGGAGAAACTTCTACTTTTGTGGCGTCTCGCATTGGGCAACTTGGATTTTGGAATTTGCAAGCGGCGTGCCTAGCCGCTGAGAAGCTCTGCCGCGATAATAGCGGACCATGGCTCCGGACCCCTGGGGCCATGTGGAAGTGGCAGTTCCACTATTGCGGGACTTTTAATGCATGACGGCGTTGTTTTGTTCCTCCATGCAACCCACCAAGGGGAATGATATACATGCACGCAGTTTAACAGCACCCACTGTGGAAATAACTAACTACTTTACCCAGAAGGCAACTTACCAATGAAACTACAAAGACGTGATGTTAAAGGTCAAGTTCAATCAGCTGTAAACGATGCGCATGGCCAGTGAGCAAGGGCGTGTTGCCCGAAACCGGTATGGCAATCTGTGTTGGGGGAATGAACACGTTGACTCTTGCTCCCTCAATAAATGAAAGGAGAAACTTCACTTGTGTGGCGTCTCGCATTGGGCAACTTGGATTTTGGAATTTGCAAGCGGCGTGCCTAGCCGCTGAGACGCTCTGCCGCGATAATAGCGGACCACGGCTCCGGACCCCTGGGGCCATGTGGAAGTGGCAGTTCCACTATTGCGGGACTTTTAATGCATGACGGCGTTGTTTTGTTCCTCCATGCAACCCACCAAGGGGAATGATATACATGCACGCAGTTTAACAGCACCCACTGTGGAAATAACAAACTACCTTACCCAGAAGGCATTTTACCAATGAAACTACAAAGACGGGATAATAAAGGTCAAGTTCAATCAGCTGTAAACGACGCGCATGGCCAGTGAGCAAGGGCGTGTTGTCCGAAACCGGTATCGCAATCTGTGTTGGGGGAATGAACACGTTGACTCCTGCTCCCTCAATAAATGAAAGGAGAAACTTCTACTTGTGTGGCGTCTCGCATTTTGCAACTTGGATTTTGGAATTTGCAAGCGGCGTGCCTAGCCGCTGAGACGCTCTGCCGCGATAATAGCGGACCACGGCTCCGGACCCCTGGGGCCATGTGGAAGTGGCAGTTCCACTATTGCGGGACTTTTAATGCATGACGGCGTTGTTTTGTTCCTCCATGCAACCCACCAACTGGAATGATATACATGCACGCAGTTTAACAGCACCCACTGTGGAAATAACGAACTACCTTACCCAGAAGGCAACTTACCAATGAAACTACAAAGACGGGATATTAAAGGTCAAGTTCAATCAGCTTTAAACAACGCGCATGGCCAGTGAGAAAGGGCGTGTTGCCCGAAACCGGGATGGCAATCTGTGTTGGGGGAATGAACACGATCACTCCTGCTCCCTCAATAAATGAAAGGAGAAACTTCTACTTGTGTGGCGTCTCGCATTGGGCAACTTGGATTTTGCAAGCGGCGTGCCTAGCCGCTGAGACGCTCTGCCGCGATAATAGCGGACCATGGCTCCGGACCCCTGGGGCCATGTGGAAGTGGCAGTTCCACTATTGCGGGACTTTTAATGCATGACGGCGTTGTTTTGTTCCTCAATGCAACCCACCAAGGGGAATGATATACATGCACACAGTTTAACAGCACCCACTGTGGAAATAACGAACTACCTTACCCAGAAGGCAACTTACCAATGAATTTACAAAGACGGGATATTAAAGGTCAAGTTCAATCAGCTGTAAACGACGCGCATGGCCAGTGAGCAAGGGCGTGTTGCCCGAAACCGGTATGGCAAGCTGTGTTGGGGGAATGAACACGTTGACTCCTGCTCCCTCAATAAATGAAAGGAGAAACTTCTACTTCTGTGGCGTCTCGCATTGGGCAACTTGGATTTTGGAATTTGCAAGTGGCGTGCCTAGCCGCTGAGACGCTCTGCCGCGATAATAGCGGACCACGGCTCCGGACCAGTGGGGCCATGTGGAAGTGGCAGTTCCCCTATTGCGGGACTTTTAATGCATGACGGCGTTGTTTTGTTCCTCCATGCAACCCACCAAGGGGAATGATATACATGCACGCAGTATCACAGCACCCACTGTGGAAATAACGAACTACCTTACCCAGAAGGCAACTTACCATTGAGACTACAAAGACGGGATATTAAAGGTCAAGTTCAATCAGCTGTAAACGACACGCATGGCCAGTGAGCAAGGGCGTGTTGCCCGAAACTGGTATGGCAATCTGTGTTGGGGGAATGAACACGTTGACTCCTGCTCCCTCAATAAATGAAAGGCGAAACTTCTACTTGTGTGGCGTCTCACATTGGGCAACTTGGATTTTGCAAGCGGCGTGCCTAGCCGCTGAGACACTCTGCCGCCATAATAGCGGACCACTACTCCGGACCCCTGGGGCCATGTGGAAGTGGCAGTTCCACTATTGCGGGACTTTTAATGCATGACGGCGTTGTTTTGTTCCTCCATGCAACCCACCAAGGGGAATGATATACATGCACACAGTTTAACAGTACCCACTGTGGAAATAACAAACTACCTTACCCAGAAGGCAACTTACCAATGAAACTACAAAGACAGGATATTAAAGGTCAAGTTCAATCAGCTGTAAACAACGCGCATGGCCAGTGAGCAAGGGCGTGTTGCCCGAAACCGGTATGGCAAGCTGTGTTGGGGGAATGAACACGTTGACTCCTGCTCCCTCAATAAATGAAAGGAGAAACTTCTACTTGTGTGGCGTCTCGCATTGGGCAACTTGGATTTTGGAATTTGCAAGCGGCGTGCCTAGCCTCTGAGACGCTCTGCCGCGATAATAGCGGACCATGGCTCCGGACCTCTGGGGCCATGTGGAAGTGGCAGTTCCACTATTGCGGGAGTTTTAATGCATGACGGCGTTGTTTTGTTCCTCCATGCAACCCACCAAGGGGAATGATATACATGCACGCAGTTTAACAGAACCCACTGTGGAAATAACGAACTACCTTACCCAGAAGGGAACTTACCAATGAAACTACAAAGATGGGATATTAAAAGTCAAGTTCAATCAGCTGTAAACGACGCGCATGGCCAGTGAGCAAGGGCGTGTTGCCTGAAACAGGTATGGCAATCTGTGTTGGGGGAATGAACACGTTGACTCCTGGTCCCTCAATAAATGAAAGGAGAAACTTCTACTTGTGTGGCGTCTCGCATTTTGCAACTTGGATTTTGGAATTTGCAAGCGGTGTGCCTAGCCGCTGAGACGCTCTGCCGCGATAATAGCGGACCACGGCTCCGGACCCCTGGGGCCATGTGGAAGTGGCAGTTCCACTATTGCGGGACTTTTAATGCATGACGGCGTTGTTTTGTTCCTCCATGCAACCCACCAACTGGAATGATATACATGCACGCAGTTTAACAGGACCCACTGTGGAAATAACGAACTACCTTACCCAGAAGGCAACTTACCAATGAAACTACAAAGACGGGATATTAAAGGTCAAGTTCAATCAGCTGTAAACGACGCGCATAGCCAGTGAGCAAGGGCGTGTTGCCCGAAACCGGTATGGCAATCTGTGTTGGGGGAATGAACACGTTGACTTCTGCTCCCTCAATAAATGAAAGGAGAAACTTCTACTTGTGTGGCGTCTCGCATTGGGCAACTTGGATTTTGGAATTTGCAAGCGGCGTGCCTAGCCGCTGAGACGCTCTGCCGCAATAATAGCGGCACGGCTCCGGACCCCTGGGGCCATGTGGAAGTGGCAGTTCCACTATTGCGGGACTTTTAATGCATGACGGCGTTGTTTTGTTCCTCCATGCAACCCACCAAGGGGAATGATATACATGCACGCAGAACAGCACCCACTGTGGAAATAACGAACTACCTTACCCAGAAGGCAACTTACCAATGAAACTACAAAGACGGGATATTAAAGGTCAAGTTCAATCAGCTGTAAACGATGCGCATGGCCAGTGAGCAAGGGCGTGTTGCCTGAAACCGGTATGGCAATCTGTGTTGGGGGAATGAACACGTTGACTCCTGCTCCCTCAATAAATGAAAGGAGAAACTTCTACTTGTGTGGCGTCTCGCATTGGGCAACTTGGATTTTGGAATTTGCAAGCGGCGTGCCTAGCCACTGAGACGCTTTGCCGCGATAATAGCGGACCACGGCTCCGGACCCCTGGGGCCATGTGGTAGTGGCAGTTCCACTATTGCGGGACGTTTAATGCATGATGGCGTTGTTTTGTTCCTCCATGCAACCCACCAAGGGGAATGATATACATGCAAGCAGTTTAACAGCACCCACTGTGGAAATAACAAACTACCTTACCCAGAAGGCAACTTACCAATGAAACTACAAAGACGGGATATTAAAGGTCAAGTTCAATCAGCTGTAAACCACGCGCATGGCCAGTGAGCAAGGGCGTGTTGTCCGAAACCGGTATCGCAATCTGTGTTGGGGGAATGAACACGTTGACTCCTGCTCCCTCAATAAATGAAAGGAGAAACTTCTACTTGTGTGGCGTCTCGCATTTTGCAACTTGGATTTTGGAATTTGCAAGCGGCGTGCCTAGCCGCTGAGAGGCTCTGCCGCGATAATAGCAGACCACGGCTCCGGACCCCTGGGGCCATGTGGAAGTGGCAGTTCCACTATTGCGGGACTTTTAATGCAGGACGGCGTTGTTTTGTTCCTCCATGCAACCCACCAACTGGAATGATATACATGCACGCAGTTTAACAGCACCCACTGTGGAAATAACGAACTACCTTACCCAGAAGGCAACTTACCAATGAAACTACAAAGACGGGATATTAAAGGTCAAGTTCAATCAGCTGTAAACGACGCGCATGGCCAGTGAGCAAGGGCGTGTTGCCCGAAACCGGTATGGCAATCTGTGTTGGGGGAATGAACACGTTGACTTCTGCTCCCTCAATAAATGAAAGGAGAAACTTCTACTTGTGTGGCGTCCCGCATTGGGCAACTTGGATTTTGGAATTTGCAAGGGGCGTGCCTAGCCGCTGAGACGCTCTGCCACAATAATAGCGGACCACGGCTCCGGTCCCCTGGGGCCATGTGGAAGTGGCAGTTCCACTATTGCAGGACTTTTAATGCATGACGGCGTTGTTTTGTTCCTCCATGCAACCCACCATGGGGAATGATATACATGCACGCAGTTTAACAGCACCCACTGTGGAAATAACGAACTACCTTACCCAGAAGGCAACTTACCAATGAAACTACAAAGACAGGATATTAAAGGTCAAGTTCAATCAGCTGTAAACAACGCGCATGGCCAGTGAGAAAGGGCGTGTTGCCCGAAACCGGTATGGCAATCTGTGTTGGGGGAATGAACACGTTCACGCCTGCTCCCTCAATAAATGAAAGGAGAAACTTCTACTTGTGTGGCGTCTCGCATTGGGCAACTTGGATTTTGCAAGCGGCGTGCCTAGCCGCTGAGACGCTCTGCCGCGATAATAGCGGACCACGGCTCCGGACCCCTGGGGCCATGTGGAAGTGGCAGTTCCACTATTGCGGGACTTTTAATGCATGACGGAGTTGTTTTGTTCCTCCATGCAACCCACCAAGGGGAATGATATACATGCACACAGTTTAACAGCATCCACTGTGGAAAAAACGAACTACCTTACCCAGAAGGCAACTTACCAATGAAACTACAAAGACGGGATATTAAAGCTCAAGTTCAATCAGCTGTAAACGACGCGCATGGCCAGTGAGCAAGGGCGTGTTGCCCGAAACTGGTATGGCAAGCTGTGTTGGGGGAATGAACACGTTGACTCGTGCTCCCTCAATAAATGAAAGGAGAAACTTCTACTTCTGTGGCGTCTCGCATTGGGCAACTTGGATTTTGGAATTTGCAAGTGGCGTGCCTAGCCGCTGAGACGCTCTGCCGCGATAATAGCGGACCACGGCTCTGGATCAGTGGGGCCATGTGGAAGTGGCAGTTCCACTATTGCGGGACTTTTAATGCATGACGGCGTTGTTTTGTTCCTCCATGCAACCCACCAAGGGGAATGATATACATGCACGCAGTTTCACAGCACCCACTGTGGAAATAACGAACTACCTTATCCAGAAGGCAACTTACCAATGAAACTACAAAGACGGGATATTAAAGGTCAAGTTCAATCAGCTGTAAACGACACGCATGGCCAGTGAGCAAGGGCGTGTTGCCCGAAACCGGTATGGCAATCTGTGTTGGGGGAATGAACACGTTGACTCCAGCTCCCTCAATAAATGAAAGGCGAAACTTCTACTTGTGTGGCGTCTCGCATTGGGCAACTTGGATTTTGCAAGCGGCGTGCCTAGCCGCTGAGACGCTCTGCCGCCATAATAGCGGACCACGACTCCGGACCACCGGGGCCATGTGGAAGTGGCAGTTCCACTATTGCGGGACTTTTAATGCATGACGGCGTTGTTTTGTTCCTCCATGCAACCCACCAAGGGGAATGATATACATGCACACAGTTTAACAGTACCCACTGTGGAAATAACAAACTACCTTACCCAGAAGGCAACTTACCAATGAAACTACAAAGACGGGATATTAAAGATCAAGTTCAATCAGCTGTAAACAACGCGCATGGCCAGTGAGCAAGGGCGTGTTGCCCGAAACCGGTATGGTAAGCTGTGTTGGGGGAATGAACACGTTGACTCCTGCTCCCTCAATAAATGAAAGGAGAAACTTCTACTTGTGTGGCATCTCGCATTGGGCAACTTGGATTTTGGAATTTGCAAGCGGCGTGCCTAGCCTCTGAGACGCTCTGCCGCGATAATAGCGGACCATGGCTCCGGACCTCTGGGGCCATGTGGAAGTGGCAGTTCCACTATTGCGGGAGTTTTAATGCATGACGGCGTTGTTTTGTTCCTCCATGCCACCCACCAAGGGGAATGATATACATGCACGCAGTTTAACAGCACCCACTGTGGAAATAACGAACTACCTTACCCAGAATGGAACTTACCAATGAAACTACAAAGATGGGATATTAAAAGTCAAGTTCAATCAGCTGTAAACGACGCGCATGGCCAGTGAGCAAGGGCGTGTTGCCTGAAACCGGTATGGCAATCTGTGTTGGGGGAATGAACACGTTGACTCCTGCTCCCTCAATAAATGAAAGGAGAAACTTCTACTTGTGTGGCGTCTCGCATTTTGCAACTTGGATTTTGGAATTTGCAAGCGGTGTGCCTAGCCGCTGAGACGCTCTGCCGCGATAATAGCGGACCACGGCTCCGGACCCCTGGGGCCATGTGGAAGTGGCAGTTCCACTATTGCGGGACTTTTAATGCATGACGGCGTTGTTTTGTTCCTCCATGCAACCCACCAACTGGAATGATATACATGCACGCAGTTTAACAGCACCCACTGTGGAAATAACGAACTACCTTACCCAGAAGGCAACTTACCAATGAAACTACAAAGACGGGATATTAAAGGTCAAGTTCAATCGGCTGTAAACGACGCGCATAGCCAGTGAGCAAGGGCGTGTTGCCCGAAACCGGTATGGCAATCTGTGTTGGGGGAATGAACACATTGACTCCTGCTCCCTCAATAAATGAAAGGAGAAACTTCTACTTGTGTGGCGTCTCGCATTGGGCAACTTGGATTTTGGAATTTGCAAGCGGCGTGCCTAGCCACTGAGACGCTCTGCCGCGATAATAGCGGACCACGGCTCCGGACCCCTGGGGCCATGTGGAAGTGGCAGTTCCACTATTGCGGGACTTTTAATGCATGACGGCGTTGTTTTGTTCCTCCATGCAACCCACCAACTGGAATGATATACATGCACGCAGTTTAACAGCACCCACTGTGGAAATAACGAACTACCTTACCCAGAAGGCAACTTACCAATGAAACTACAAAGACGGGATATTAAAGGTCAAGTTCAATCGGCTGTAAACGACGCGCATAGCCAGTGAGCAAGGGCGTGTTGCCCGAAACCGGTATGGCAATCTGTGTTGGGGGAATGAACACGTTGACTTCTGCTCCCTCAATAAATGAAAGGAGAAACTTCTACTTGTGTGGCGTCTCGCATTGGGCAACTTGGATTTTGGAATTTGCAAGCGGCGTGCCTAGCCGCTGAGACGCTCTGCCGCAATAATAGCGGCACGGCTCCGGACCCCTGGGGCCATGTGGAAGTGGCAGTTCCACTATTGCGGGACTTTTAATGCATGACGGCGTTGTTTTGTTCCTCCATGCAACCCACCAAGGGGAATGATATACATGCATGCTGAACAGCACCCACTGTGGAAATAACGAACTACCTTACCCAGAAGGCAACTTACCAATGAAACTACAAAGACGGGATATTAAAGGTCAAGTTCAATCAGCTGTAAACGACGCGCATGGCCAGTGAGCAAGGGCGTGTTGCCCGAAACCAGTATGGCAATCTGTGTTGGGGGAATGAACACGTTGACTTCTGCTCCCTCAATAAATGAAAGGAGAAACTTCTACTTGTGTGGCGTCTCGCATTGGGCAACTTGGATTTTGGAATTTGCAAGCGGCGTGCCTAGCCGCTGAGACGCTCTGCCGCGATAATAGCGGACCATGGCTCCGGACCCCTGGGGCCATGTGGAAGTGGTAGTTCCACTATTGCGGGACTTTTAATGCATGACGGCGTTGTTTTGTTCCTCCATGCAACCCACCAAGGGGAATGATATACATGCACGCAGTTTAACAGCACCGACTGTGGAAATAACGGACTACCTTACCTAGAAGGCAACTTACCAATGAAACTACAAAGACGGGATATTAAAGGTCAAGTTCAATCAGCTATAAACGACGCGCATGGCCAGTGAGCAAGGGCGTGTTGCCCGAAACCGGTATGGCAATCTGTGTTGGGGGAATGAACACGTTGACTCCTGCTCCCTCAATAAATGAAAGGAGAAACTTCTACTTGTGTGGCGTCTCGCATTGGGCAACTTGGATTTTGGAATTTGCAGGCGGCGTGCCTAGCCGCTGACACGCTCTGCCGCGATAATAGCGGACCACGGCTCCGGACCCCTGGGGCAATGTGGAAGTGGCACTTCCACTATTGCGGGACTTTTAATGCATGACAGCGTTGTTTTGTTCCTCCATGCAACCCACCAAGGGGAATGATATACATGCATGCAGTTTAACAGCACCCACTGTGGAAATAACGAACTACCTTACCCAGAAGGCAACTTACCAATGAAACTACAAAGACGGGATATTAAAGGTCAAGTTCAATCAGCTGTAAACGACGCGCATGGCCAGTGAGCAAGGGCGTGTTGCCTGAAACCGGTATGGCAATCTGTGTTGGGGGAATGAACACGTTGACTCCTGCTCCCTCAGTAAATGAAAGGAGAAACTTCTACTTGTGTGGCGTCTCGCATTGGGCAACTTGGATTTTGGAATTTGCAAGCGGCGTGCCTAGCCGCTGACACGCTCTGCCGCGATAATAGCGGACCACGGCTACGGACCCCTGGGGCCATGTGGAAGTGGCACTTCCACTATTGCGGGACTTTTAATGCATGACGGAGTTGTTTTGTTCCTCCATGCAACCCACCAAGGGGAATGATATACATGCACACAGTTTAACAGCATCCACTGTGGAAATAACGAACTACCTTACCCAGAAGGCAACTTACCAATGAAACTACAAAGACGGGATATTAAAGCTCAAGTTCAATCAGCTGTAAACGACGCGCATGGCCAGTGAGCAAGGGCGTGTTGCCCGAAACTGGTATGGCAAGCTGTGTTGGGGGAATGAACACGTTGACTCGTGCTCCCTCAATAAATGAAAGGAGAAACTTCTACTTCTGTGGCGTCTCGCATTGGGCAACTTGGATTTTGGAATTTGCAAGTGGCGTGCCTAGCCGCTGAGACGCTCTGCCGCGATAATAGCGGACCACGGCTCTGGATCAGTGGGGCCATGTGGAAGTGGCAGTTCCACTATTGCGGGACTTTTAATGCATGACGGCGTTGTTTTGTTCCTCCATGCAACCCACCAAGGGGAATGATATACATGCACGCAGTTTCACAGCACCCACTGTGGAAATAACGAACTACCTTATCCAGAAGGCAACTTACCAATGAAACTACAAAGACGGGATATTAAAGGTCAAGTTCAATCAGCTGTAAACGACACGCATGGCCAGTGAGCAAGGGCGTGTTGCCCGAAACCGGTATGGCAATCTGTGTTGGGGGAATGAACACGTTGACTCCAGCTCCCTCAATAAATGAAAGGCGAAACTTCTACTTGTGTGGCGTCTCGCATTGGGCAACTTGGATTTTGCAAGCGGCGTGCCTAGCCGCTGAGACGCTCTGCCGCCATAATAGCGGACCACGACTCCGGACCACCGGGGCCATGTGGAAGTGGCAGTTCCACTATTGCGGGACTTTTAATGCATGACGGCGTTGTTTTGTTCCTCCATGCAACCCACCAAGGGGAATGATATACATGCACACAGTTTAACAGTACCCACTGTGGAAATAACAAACTACCTTACCCAGAAGGCAACTTACCAATGAAACTACAAAGACGGGATATTAAAGATCAAGTTCAATCAGCTGTAAACAACGTGCATGGCCAGTGAGCAAGGGCGTGTTGCCCGAAACCGGTATGGTAAGCTGTGTTGGGGGAATGAACACGTTGACTCCTGCTCCCTCAATAAATGAAAGGAGAAACTTCTACTTGTGTGGCGTCTCGCATTGGGCAACTTGGATTTTGGAATTTGCAAGCGGCGTGCCTAGCCTCTGAGACGCTCTGCCGCGATAATAGCGGACCACGGCTCCGGACCCCTGGGGCCATGTGGAAGTGGCAGTTCCACTATTGCGGGACTTTTAATGCATGACGGCGTTGTTTTGTTCCTCCATGCAACCCACCAACTGGAATGATATACATGCACGCAGTTTAACAGCACCCACTGTGGAAATAACGAACTACCTTACCCAGAAGGCAACTTACCAATGAAACTACAAAGACGGGATATTAAAGGTCAAGTTCAATCGGCTGTAAACGACGCGCATAGCCAGTGAGCAAGGGCGTGTTGCCCGAAACCGGTATGGCAATCTGTGTTGGGGGAATGAACACGTTGACTTCTGCTCCCTCAATAAATGAAAGGAGAAACTTCTACTTGTGTGGCGTCTCGCATTGGGCAACTTGGATTTTGGAATTTGCAAGCGGCGTGCCTAGCCGCTGAGACGCTCTGCCGCAATAATAGCGGCACGGCTCCGGACCCCTGGGGCCATGTGGAAGTGGCAGTTCCACTATTGCGGGACTTTTAATGCATGACGGCGTTGTTTTGTTCCTCCATGCAACCCACCAAGGGGAATGATATACATGCATGCTGAACAGCACCCACTGTGGAAATAACGAACTACCTTACCCAGAAGGCAACTTACCAATGAAACTACAAAGACGGGATATTAAAGGTCAAGTTCAATCAGCTGTAAACGACGCGCATGGCCAGTGAGCAAGGGCGTGTTGCCCGAAACCGGTATGGCAATCTGTGTTGGGGGAATGAACACGTTGACTTCTGCTCCCTCAATAAATGAAAGGAGAAACTTCTACTTGTGTGGCGTCTCGCATTGGGCAACTTGGATTTTGGAATTTGCAAGCGGCGTGCCTAGCCGCTGAGACGCTCTGCCGCGATAATAGCGGACCATGGCTCCGGACCCCTGGGGCCATGTGGAAGTGGTAGTTCCACTATTGCGGGACTTTTAATGCATGACGGCGTTGTTTTGTTCCTCCATGCAACCCACCAAGGGGAATGATATACATGCACGCAGTTTAACAGCACCGACTGTGGAAATAACGGACTACCTTACCTAGAAGGCAACTTACCAATGAAACTACAAAGACGGGATATTAAAGGTCAAGTTCAATCAGCTATAAACGACGCGCATGGCCAGTGAGCAAGGGCGTGTTGCCCGAAACCGGTATGGCAATCTGTGTTGGGGGAATGAACACGTTGACTCCTGCTCCCTCAATAAATGAAAGGAGAAACTTCTACTTGTGTGGCGTCTCGCATTGGGCAACTTGGATTTTGGAATTTGCAGGCGGCGTGCCTAGCCGCTGACACGCTCTGCCGCGATAATAGCGGACCACGGCTCCGGACCCCTGGGGCAATGTGGAAGTGGCACTTCCACTATTGCGGGACTTTTAATGCATGACAGCGTTGTTTTGTTCCTCCATGCAACCCACCAAGGGGAATGATATACATGCATGCAGTTTAACAGCACCCACTGTGGAAATAACGAACTACCTTACCCAGAAGGCAACTTACCAATGAAACTACAAAGACGGGATATTAAAGGTCAAGTTCAATCAGCTGTAAACGACGCGCATGGCCAGTGAGCAAGGGCGTGTTGCCCGAAACCGGTATGGCAATCTGTGTTGGGGGAATGAACACGTTGACTCCTGCTCCCTCAGTAAATGAAAGGAGAAACTTCTACTTGTGTGGGATCTCGCATTGGGCAACTTGGATTTTGGAATTTGCAAGCGGCGTGCCTAGCCGCTGACACGCTCTGCCGCGATAATAGCGGACCACGGCTACGGACCCCTGGGGCCATGTGGAAGTGGCACTTCCACTATTGCGGGACTTTTAATGCATGACGGCGTTGTTTTGTTCCTCCATGCAACCCACCAAGGGGAATGATATACATGCACGCAGTTTAACAGCACCCACTGTGGAAATAACGAACTACCTTACCCAGAAGGCAACTTACCAATGAAACTACAAAGACGGGATATTAAAGGTCAAGTTCAATCAGCTGTAAACGACGCGCATGGCCAGTGAGCAAGGGCGTGTTGCCCGAAACCGGTATGGCAATCTGTGTTGGGGGAATGAACACATTGACTCCTGCTCCCTCAATAAATGAAAGGAGAAACTTCTACTTGTGTGGCGTCTCGCATTGGGCAACTTGGATTTTGGAATTTGCAAGGGGCGTGCCTAGCCACTGAGACGCTCTGCCGCGATAATAGCGGACCACGGCTCCGGACCCCTGGGGCCATGTGGAAGTGGCAGTTCCACTATTGCGGGACTTTTAATGCATGACGGCGTTGTTTTGTTCCTCCATGCAACCCACCAAGGGGAATGATAGACATGCACGCAGTTTAACAGCACCCACTGTGGAAACTAACGAACTACCTTACCCAGAAGGCAACTTACCAAGGAAACTACAAAGACGGGATATTAAAGGTCTAGTTCAATCAGCTGTAAACGACGCATATGGCCAGTGAGCAAGGGCGTGTTGCCCGAAACGGGTATGGCAATCTGTGTTGGGGGAATGAACATGTTGACTCCTGCTCCCTCAATAAATGAAAGGAGAAACTTCTACTTGTGTAGCGTCTCGCATTGGGCAACTTGGATTTTGGAATTTGCAAGCGGCGTGCCTAGCCGCTGAGATGCTCTGCCGCGATAATAGTGGACCACGGCTCCGGACCCCTGGGGCCATGTGGAAGTGGCAGTTCCACTATTGCGGGACTTTTAATGCACGACGGCGTTGTTTTGTTCCTCCATGCAACCCACCAAGGAGAATGATATACATGCACGCAGTTTAACAGCACCCACTGTGGAAATAACGAACTACCTTACCCAGAAGGCAACTTACCAATGAAACTACAAAGATGGAATATTAAAGGTCAAGTTCAATCAGCTGTAAACGACGCGCATTGCCAGTGAGCAAGGGCGTGTTGCCCGAAACCGGTATGGCAAACTGTGTTGGGGGAATGAACATGTTGATTCCTGCTCCCTCAATAAATGAAAGGAGAAACTTCTACTTGTGTGGCGTCTCGCATTGGGCAACTTGGATTTTGGAATTTGCAAGCTGCGTGCCTAGCCGCTGAGACGCTCTGCAGCGATAATAGCGGACCACGGCTCCGGACCCCTGGGGCCATGTGGAAGGGGCAGTTCCACGATTGCAGACTTTTAATGCATGACGGCGTTGTTTTGTTCCTCCATACAACCCACCAAGGGGAATGATATACATGCACGCAGTTTAACAGCACCCACTGTGGAAATAACAAACTACTTTACCCAGAAGGCAACTTACCAATGAAACTACAAAGACGTGATATTAAAGGTCAAGTTCAATCAGCTGTAAACGATGCGCATGGCCAGTGAGCAAGGGCGTGTTGCCCGAAACCGGTATGGCAATCTGTGTTGGGGGAATGAACACGTTGACTCCTGCTCCCTCAATAAATGAAAGGAGAAACTTCACTTGTGTGGCGTCTCGCATTGGGCAACTTGGATTTTGGAATTTGCAAGCGGCGTGCCTAGCCGCTGAGACGCTCTGCCGCGATAATAGCGGACCACGGCTCCGGACCCCTGGGGCCATGTGGAAGTGGCAGTTCCACTATTGCGGGACTTTTAATGCATGACGGCGTTGTTTTGTTCCTCCATGCAACCCACCAACTGGAATGATATACATGCACGCAGTTTAACAGCACCCACTGTGGAAATAACGAACTACCTTACCCAGAAGGCAACTTACCAATGAAACTACAAAGATGGGATATTAAAGGTCAAGTTCAATCAGCTGTAAACGACGCGCATGGCCAGTGAGCAAGGGCGTGTTGCCCGAAACCGGTATGGCAAGCTGTGTTGGGGGAATGAACACGTTGACTCCTGCTCCCTCAATAAATGAAAGGAGAAACTTCTACTTCTGTGGCGTCTCGCATTGGGCAACTTGGATTTTGGAATTTGCAAGTGGCGTGCCTAGCCGCTGAGACGCTCTGCCGCGATAATAGCGGACCACGGCTCCGGACCAGTGGGGCCATGTGGAAGTGGCAGTTCCCCTACTGCGGGACTTTTAATGCATGACGGCGTTGTTTTGTTCCTCCATGCAACCCACCAAGGGGAATGATATACATGCACGCAGTATCACAGCACCCACTGTGGAAATAACGAACTACCTTACCCAGAAGGCAACTTACCATTGAGACTACAAAGACGGGATATTAAAGGTCAAGTTCAATCAGCTGTAAACGACACGCATGGCCAGTGAGCAAGGGCGTGTTGCCCAAAACCGGTATGGCAATCTGTGTTGGGGGAATGAACACGTTGACTCCTGCTCCCTCAATAAATGAAAGGCGAAACTTCTACTTGTGTGGCGTCTCGCATTGGGCAACTTGGATTTTGCAAGCGGCGTGCCTAGCCGCTGAGACGCTCTGCCGCCATAATAGCGGACCACGACTCCGGACCACTGGGGCCATGTGGAAGTGGCAGTTCCACTATTGCGGGACTTTTAATGCATGACGGCGTTGTTTTGTTCCTCCATGCAACCCACCAAGGGGAATGATATACATGCACACAGTTTAACAGTACCCACTGTGGAAATAACAAACTACCTTACCCAGAAGGCAACTTACCAATGAAACTACAAAGACGGGATATTAAAGGTCAAGTTCAATCAGCTGTAAACAACGCGCATGGCCAGTGAGCAAGGGCGTGTTGCCCGAAACCGGTATGGCAAGCTGTGTTGGGGGAATGAACACGTTGACTCCTGCTCCCTCAATAAATGAAAGGAGAAACTTCTACTTGTGTGGCGTCTCGCATTGTGCAACTTGGATTTTGGAATTTGCAAGCGGCGTGCCTAGCCTCTGAGACACTCTGCCGCGATAATAGCGGACCATGGCTCCGGACCTCTGGGGCCATGTGGAAGTGGCAGTTCCACTATTGCGGGAGTTTTAATGCATGACGGCGTTGTTTTGTTCCTCCATGCAACCCACCAAGGGGAATGATATACATGCACGCAGTTTAACAGCACCCACTGTGGAAATAACGAACTACCTTACCAAGAAGGGAACTTACCAATGAAACTACAAAGATGGGATATTAAAAGTCAAGTTCAATCAGCTGTAAACGACGCGCATGGCCAGTGAGCAAGGGCGTGTTGTCTGAAACCGGTATGGCAATCTGTGTTGGGGGAATGAACACGTTGACTCCTGCTCCCTCAATAAATGAAAGGAGAAACTTCTACTTGTGTGGCGTCTCGCATTTTGCAACTTGGATTTTGGAATTTGCAAGCGGTGTGCCTAGCCGCTGAGACGCTCTGCCGCGATAATAGCGGACCACGGCTCCGGACCCCTGGGGCCATGTGGAAGTGGCAGTTCCACTATTGCGGGACTTTTAATGCATGACGGCGTTGTTTTGTTCCTCCATGCAACCCACCAACTGGAATGATATACATGCACGCAGTTTAACAGCACCCACTGTGGAAATAACGAACTACCTTACCCAGAAGGCAACTTACCAATGAAACTACAAAGACGGGATATTAAAGGTCAAGTTCAATCAGCTGTAAACGACGCGCATAGCCAGTGAGCAAGGGCGTGTTGCCCGAAACCGGTATGGCAATCTGTGTTGGGGGAATGAACACGTTGACTTCTGCTCCCTCAATAAATGAAAGGAGAAACTTCTACTTGTGTGGCGTCTCGCATTGGGCAACTTGGATTTTGGAATTTGCAAGCGGCGTGCCTAGCCGCTGAGACGCTCTGCCGCAATAATAGCGGCACGGCTCTGGACCCCTGGGGCCATGTGGAAGTGGCAGTTCCACTATTGCGGGACTTTTAATGCATGACGGCGTTGTTTTGTTCCTCCATGCAACCCACCAAGGGGAATGATATACATGCACGCAGAACAGCACCCACTGTGGAAATAACGAACTACCTTACCCAGAAGGCAACTTACCAATGAAACTACAAAGACGGGATATTAAAGGTCAAGTTCAATCAGCTGTAAACGACGCGCATGGCCAGTGAGCAAGGGCGTGTTGCCTGAAACCGGTATGGCAATCTGTGTTGGGGGAATGAACACGTTGACTCCTGCTCCCTCAATAAATGAAAGGAGAAACTTCTACTTGTGTGGCGTCTCGCATTGGGCAACTTGGATTTTGCAAGCGGCGTGCCTAGCCGCTGAGACGCTCTGCCGCGATAATAGCGGACCACGACTCCGGACCCCTGGGGCCATGTGGAAGTGGCAGTTCCACTATTGCGAGACTTTTAATGCATGACGGCGTTGTTTTGTTCCTCCATGCAACCCACCAAGGGGAATGATATACATGCACGCAGTTTAACAGCACCGACTGTGGAAATAACGGACTACCTTACCTAGAAGGCAACTTACCAATGAAACTACAAAGACGGGATATTAAAGGTCAAGTTCAATCAGCTATAAACGACGCGCATGGCCAGTGAGCAAGGGCGTGTTGCCCGAAACCGGTATGGCAATCTGTGTTGGGGGAATGAACACGTTGACTCCTGCTCCCTCAATAAATGAAAGGAGAAACTTCTACTTGTGTGGCGTCTCGCATTGGGCAACTTGGATTTTGGAATTTGCAGGCGGCGTGCCTAGCCGCTGACACGCTCTGCCGCGATAATAGCGGACCACGGCTCCGGACCCCTGGGGCAATGTGGAAGTGGCACTTCCACTATTGCGGGACTTTTAATGCATGACAGCGTTGTTTTGTTCCTCCATGCAACCCACCAAGGGGAATGATATACATGCATGCAGTTTAACAGCACCCACTGTGGAAATAACGAACTACCTTACCCAGAAGGCAACTTACCAATGAAACTACAAAGACGGGATATTAAAGGTCAAGTTCAATCAGCTGTAAACGACGCGCATGGCCAGTGAGCAAGGGCGTGTTGCCCGAAACCGGTATGGCAATCTGTGTTGGGGGAATGAACACGTTGACTCCTGCTCCCTCAGTAAATGAAAGGAGAAACTTCTACTTGTGTGGCATCTCGCATTGGGCAACTTGGATTTTGGAATTTGCAAGCGGCGTGCCTAGCCGCTGACACGCTCTGCCGCGATAATAGCGGACCACGGCTACGGACCCCTGGGGCCATGTGGAAGTGGCACTTCCACTATTGCGGGACTTTTAATGCATGACGGCGTTGTTTTGTTCCTCCATGCAACCCACCAAGGGGAATGATATACATGCACGCAGTTTAACAGCACCCACTGTGGAAACTAACAAACTACCTTACCCAGAAGGCAACTTACCAAGGAAACTACAAAGACGGGATATTAAAGGTCTAGTTCAATCAGCTGTAAACGACGCGTATGGCCAGTGAGCAAGGGCGTGTTGCCCGAAACCGGTATGGCAATCTGTGTTGGGGGAATGAACATGTTGACTCCTGCTCCCTCAATAAATGAAAGGAGAAACTTCTACTTGTGTAGCGTCTCGCATTGGGCAACTTGGATTTTGGAATTTGCAAGCGGCGTGCCTAGCCGCTGAGATGCTCTGCCGCGATAATAGTGGACCACGGCTCCGGACCCCTGGGGCCATGTGGAAGTGGCAGTTCCACTATTGCGGGACTTTTAATGCACGACGGCGTTGTTTTGTTCCTCCATGCAACCCACCAAGGAGAATGATATACATGCACGCAGTTTAACAGCACCCACTGTGGAAATAACGAACTACCTTACCCAGAAGGCAACTTACCAATGAAACTACAAAGATGGAATATTAAAGGTCAAGTTCAATCAGCTGTAAACGACGCGCATGGCCAGTGAGCAAGGGCGTGTTGCCCGAAACCGGTATGGCAATCTGTGTTGGGGGAATGAACACGTTGACTCCTGCTCCCTCAATAAATGAAAGGAGAAACTTCACTTGTGTGGCGTCTCGCATTGGGCAACTTGGATTTTGGAATTTGCAAGCGGCGTGCCTAGCCGCTGAGACGCTCTGCCGCGATAATAGCGGACCACGGCTCCGGACCCCTGGGGCCATGTGGAAGTGGCAGTTCCACTATTGCGGGACTTTTAATGCATGACGGCGTTGTTTTGTTCCTCCATGCAACCCACCAACTGGAATGATATACATGCACGCAGTTTAACAGCACCCACTGTGGAAATAACGAACTACCTTACCCAGAAGGCAACTTACCAATGAAACTACAAAGATGGGATATTAAAGGTCAAGTTCAATCAGCTGTAAACGACGCGCATGGCCAGTGAGCAAGGGCGTGTTGCCCGAAACCGGTATGGCAAGCTGTGTTGGGGGAATGAACACGTTGACTCCTGCTCCCTCAATAAATGAAAGGAGAAACTTCTACTTCTGTGGCGTCTCGCATTGGGCAACTTGGATTTTGGAATTTGCAAGTGGCGTGCCTAGCCGCTGAGACGCTCTGCCGCGATAATAGCGGACCACGGCTCCGGACCAGTGGGGCCATGTGGAAGTGGCAGTTCCCCTACTGCGGGACTTTTAATGCATGACGGCGTTGTTTTGTTCCTCCATGCAACCCACCAAGGGGAATGATATACATGCACGCAGTATCACAGCACCCACTGTGGAAATAACGAACTACCTTACCCAGAAGGCAACTTACCATTGAGACTACAAAGACGGGATATTAAAGGTCAAGTTCAATCAGCTGTAAACGACACGCATGGCCAGTGAGCAAGGGCGTGTTGCCCAAAACCGGTATGGCAATCTGTGTTGGGGGAATGAACACGTTGACTCCTGCTCCCTCAATAAATGAAAGGCGAAACTTCTACTTGTGTGGCGTCTCGCATTGGGCAACTTGGATTTTGCAAGCGGCGTGCCTAGCCGCTGAGACGCTCTGCCGCCATAATAGCGGACCACGACTCCGGACCACTGGGGCCATGTGGAAGTGGCAGTTCCACTATTGCGGGACTTTTAATGCATGACGGCGTTGTTTTGTTCCTCCATGCAACCCACCAAGGGGAATGATATACATGCACACAGTTTAACAGTACCCACTGTGGAAATAACAAACTACCTTACCCAGAAGGCAACTTACCAATGAAACTACAAAGACGGGATATTAAAGGTCAAGTTCAATCAGCTGTAAACAACGCGCATGGCCAGTGAGCAAGGGCGTGTTGCCCGAAACCGGTATGGCAAGCTGTGTTGGGGGAATGAACACGTTGACTCCTGCTCCCTCAATAAATGAAAGGAGAAACTTCTACTTGTGTGGCGTCTCGCATTGTGCAACTTGGATTTTGGAATTTGCAAGCGGCGTGCCTAGCCTCTGAGACACTCTGCCGCGATAATAGCGGACCATGGCTCCGGACCTCTGGGGCCATGTGGAAGTGGCAGTTCCACTATTGCGGGAGTTTTAATGCATGACGGCGTTGTTTTGTTCCTCCATGCAACCCACCAAGGGGAATGATATACATGCACGCAGTTTAACAGCACCCACTGTGGAAATAACGAACTACCTTACCAAGAAGGGAACTTACCAATGAAACTACAAAGATGGGATATTAAAAGTCAAGTTCAATCAGCTGTAAACGACGCGCATGGCCAGTGAGCAAGGGCGTGTTGTCTGAAACCGGTATGGCAATCTGTGTTGGGGGAATGAACACGTTGACTCCTGCTCCCTCAATAAATGAAAGGAGAAACTTCTACTTGTGTGGCGTCTCGCATTTTGCAACTTGGATTTTGGAATTTGCAAGCGGTGTGCCTAGCCGCTGAGACGCTCTGCCGCGATAATAGCGGACCACGGCTCCGGACCCCTGGGGCCATGTGGAAGTGGCAGTTCCACTATTGCGGGACTTTTAATGCATGACGGCGTTGTTTTGTTCCTCCATGCAACCCACCAACTGGAATGATATACATGCACGCAGTTTAACAGCACCCACTGTGGAAATAACGAACTACCTTACCCAGAAGGCAACTTACCAATGAAACTACAAAGACGGGATATTAACGGTCAAGTTCAATCAGCTGTAAACGACGCGCATAGCCAGTGAGCAAGGGCGTGTTGCCCGAAACCGGTATGGCAATCTGTGTTGGGGGAATGAACACGTTGTTTTCTGCTCCCTCAATAAATGAAAGGAGAAACTTCTACTTGTGTGGCGTCTCGCATTGGGCAACTTGGATTTTGGAATTTGCAAGCGGCGTGCCTAGCCGCTGAGACGCTCTGCCGCAATAATAGCGGCACGGCTCTGGACCCCTGGGGCCATGTGGAAGTGGCAGTTCCACTATTGCGGGACTTTTAATGCATGACGGCGTTGTTTTGTTCCTCCATGCAACCCACCAAGGGGAATGATATACATGCACGCAGAACAGCACCCACTGTGGAAATAACGAACTACCTTACCCAGAAGGCAACTTACCAATGAAACTACAAAGACGGGATATTAAAGGTCAAGTTCAATCAGCTGTAAACGACGCGCATGGCCAGTGAGCAAGGGCGTGTTGCCTGAAACCGGTATGGCAATCTGTGTTGGGGGAATGAACACGTTGACTCCTGCTCCCTCAATAAATGAAAGGAGAAACTTCTACTTGTGTGGCGTCTCGCATTGGGCAACTTGGATTTTGGAATTTGCAAGCGGCGTGCCTAGCCACTGAGACGCTTTGCCGCGATAATAGCGGACCACGGCTCCGGACCCCTGGGGCCATGTGGTAGTGGCAGTTCCACTATTGCGGGATGTTTAATGCATGACGGCGTTGTTTTGTTCCTCCATGCAACCCACCAAGGGGAATGATATACATGCACGCAGTTTAACAGCACCCACTGTGGAAATAACAAACTACCTTACCCAGAAGGCAACTTACCAATGAAACTACAAAGACGGGATATTAAAGGTCAAGTTCAATCAGCTGTAAACCACGCGCATGGCCAGTGAGCAAGGGCGTGTTGTCCGAAACCGGTATCGCAATCTGTGTTGGGGGAATGAACACGTTGACTCCTGCTCCCTCAATAAATGAAAGGAGAAACTTCTACTTGTGTGGCGTCTCGCATTTTGCAACTTGGATTTTGGAATTTGCAAGCGGCGTGCCTAGCCGCTGAGACGCTCTGCTGCGATAATAGCAGACCACGGCTCCGGACCCCTGGGGCCATGTGGAAGTGGCAGTTCCACTACTGCGGGACTTTTAATGCATGACGGCGTTGTTTTGTTCCTCCATGCAACCCACCAAGGGGAATGATATACATGCACGCAGTTTAACAGCACCCACTGTGGAAACAACGAACTAGCTTACCCACAAGGCAACTTACCAATGAAACTACAAAGACGGGATATTAAAGGTCAAGTTCAATCAGCTGTAAACGACGCGCATGGCCAGTAAGCAAGGGCGTGTTGCCCGAAACCGGTATGGCAATCTGTGTTGGGGGAATGAACATGTTGACTCCTGCTCCCTCAATAAATGAAAGGAGAAACTTCTACTTGTGTAGCGTCTCGCATTGGGCAACTTGGATTTTGGAATTTGCAAGCGGCGTGCCTAGCCGCTGAGATGCTCTGCCGCGATAATAGTGGACCACGGCTCCGGACCCCTGGGGCCATGTGGAAGTGGCAGTTCCACTATTGCGGGACTTTTAATGCACGACGGCGTTGTTTTGTTCCTCCATGCAACCCACCAAGGAGAATGATATACATGCACGCAGTTTAACAGCACCCACTGTGGAAATAACGAACTACCTTACCCAGAAGGCAACTTACCAATGAAACTACAAAGATGGAATATTAAAGGTCAAGTTCAATCAGCTGTAAACGACGCGCATTGCCAGTGAGCAAGGGCGTGTTGCCCGAAACCGGTATGGCAAACTGTGTTGGGGGAATGAACATGTTGATTCCTGCTCCCTCAATAAATGAAAGGAGAAACTTCTACTTGTGTGGCGTCTCGCATTGGGCAACTTGGATTTTGTAATTTGCAAGCTGCGTGCCTAGCCGCTGAGACGCTCTGCAGCGATAATAGCGGACCACGGCTCCGGACCCCTGGGGCCATGTGGAAGGGGCAGTTCCACGATTGCAGACTTTTAATGCA
Source organism: Triturus cristatus (assembly GCF_964204655.1). Taxonomy (NCBI): domain Eukaryota; kingdom Metazoa; phylum Chordata; class Amphibia; order Caudata; family Salamandridae; genus Triturus; species Triturus cristatus. Next base: position 197,782,532 of record NC_140579.1, read on the forward strand.
TGACGGCGTTGTTTTGTTCCTCCATACAACCCACCAAGGGGAATGATATACATGCACGCAGTTTAACAGCACCCACTGTGGAAATAACAAACTACTTTACCCAGAAGGCAACTTACCAATGAAACTACAAAGACGTGATATTAAAGGTCAAGTTCAATCAGCTGTAAACGATGCGCATGGCCAGTGAGCAAGGGCGTGTTGCCCGAAACCGGTATGGCAATCTGTGTTGGGGGAATGAACACGTTGACTCCTGCTCCCTCAATAAATGAAAGGAGAAACTTCACTTGTGTGGCGTCTCGCATTGGGCAACTTGGATTTTGGAATTTGCAAGCGGCGTGCCTAGCCGCTGAGACGCTCTGCCGCGATAATAGCGGACCACGGCTCCGGACCCCTGGGGCCATGTGGAAGTGGCAGTTCCACTATTGCGGGACTTTTAATGCATGACGGCGTTGTTTTGTTCCTCCATGCAACCCACCAACTGGAATGATATACATGCACGCAGTTTAACAGCACCCACTGTGGAAATAACGAACTACCTTACCCAGAAGGCAACTTACCAATGAAACTACAAAGATGGGATATTAAAGGTCAAGTTCAATCAGCTGTAAACGACGCGCATGGCCAGTGAGCAAGGGCGTGTTGCCCGAAACCGGTATGGCAAGCTGTGTTGGGGGAATGAACACGTTGACTCCTGCTCCCTCAATAAATGAAAGGAGAAACTTCTACTTCTGTGGCGTCTCGCATTGGGCAACTTGGATTTTGGAATTTGCAAGTGGCGTGCCTAGCCGCTGAGACGCTCTGCCGCGATAATAGCGGACCACGGCTCCGGACCAGTGGGGCCATGTGGAAGTGGCAGTTCCCCTACTGCGGGACTTTTAATGCATGACGGCGTTGTTTTGTTCCTCCATGCAACCCACCAAGGGGAATGATATACATGCACGCAGTATCACAGCACCCACTGTGGAAATAACGAACTACCTTACCCAGAAGGCAACTTACCATTGAGACTACAAAGACGGGATATTAAAGGTCAAGTTCAATCAGCTGTAAACGACACGCATGGCCAGTGAGCAAGGGCGTGTTGCCCAAAACCGGTATGGCAATCTGTGTTGGGGGAATGAACACATTGACTCCTGCTCCCTCAATAAATGAAAGGCGAAACTTCTACTTGTGTGGCGTCTCGCATTGGGCAACTTGGATTTTGCAAGCGGCGTGCCTAGCCGCTGAGACGCTCTGCCGCCATAATAGCGGACCACGACTCCGGACCACTGGGGCCATGTGGAAGTGGCAGTTCCACTATTGCGGGACTTTTAATGCATGACGGCGTTGTTTTGTTCCTCCATGCAACCCACCAAGGGGAATGATATACATGCACACAGTTTAACAGTACCCACTGTGGAAATAACAAACTACCTTACCCAGAAGGCAACTTACCAATGAAACTACAAAGACGGGATATTAAAGGTCAAGTTCAATCAGCTGTAAACAACGCGCATGGCCAGTGAGCAAGGGCGTGTTGCCCGAAACCGGTATGGCAAGCTGTGTTGGGGGAATGAACACGTTGACTCCTGCTCCCTCAATAAATGAAAGGAGAAACTTCTACTTGTGTGGCGTCTCGCATTGTGCAACTTGGATTTTGGAATTTGCAAGCGGCGTGCCTAGCCTCTGAGACACTCTGCCGCGATAATAGCGGACCATGGCTCCGGACCTCTGGGGCCATGTGGAAGTGGCAGTTCCACTATTGCGGGAGTTTTAATGCATGACGGCGTTGTTTTGTTCCTCCATGCAACCCACCAAGGGGAATGATATACATGCACGCAGTTTAACAGCACCCACTGTGGAAATAACGAACTACCTTACCAAGAAGGGAACTTACCAATGAAACTACAAAGATGGGATATTAAAAGTCAAGTTCAATCAGCTGTAAACGACGCGCATGGCCAGTGAGCAAGGGCGTGTTGTCTGAAACCGGTATGGCAATCTGTGTTGGGGGAATGAACACGTTGACTCCTGCTCCCTCAATAAATGAAAGGAGAAACTTCTACTTGTGTGGCGTCTCGCATTTTGCAACTTGGATTTTGGAATTTGCAAGCGGTGTGCCTAGCCGCTGAGACGCTCTGCCGCGATAATAGCGGACCACGGCTCCGGACCCCTGGGGCCATGTGGAAGTGGCAGTTCCACTATTGCGGGACTTTTAATGCATGACGGCGTTGTTTTGTTCCTCCATGCAACCCACCAACTGGAATGATATACATGCACGCAGTTTAACAGCACCCACTGTGGAAATAACGAACTACCTTACCCAGAAGGCAACTTACCAATGAAACTACAAAGACGGGATATTAAAGGTCAAGTTCAATCAGCTGTAAACGACGCGCATAGCCAGTGAGCAAGGGCGTGTTGCCCGAAACCGGTATGGCAATCTGTGTTGGGGGAATGAACACGTTGACTTCTGCTCCCTCAATAAATGAAAGGAGAAACTTCTACTTGTGTGGCGTCTCGCATTGGGCAACTTGGATTTTGGAATTTGCAAGCGGCGTGCCTAGCCGCTGAGACGCTCTGCCGCAATAATAGCGGCACGGCTCTGGACCCCTGGGGCCATGTGGAAGTGGCAGTTCCACTATTGCGGGACTTTTAATGCATGACGGCGTTGTTTTGTTCCTCCATGCAACCCACCAAGGGGAATGATATACATGCACGCAGAACAGCACCCACTGTGGAAATAACGAACTACCTTACCCAGAAGGCAACTTACCAATGAAACTACAAAGACGGGATATTAAAGGTCAAGTTCAATCAGCTGTAAACGACGCGCATGGCCAGTGAGCAAGGGCGTGTTGCCTGAAACCGGTATGGCAATCTGTGTTGGGGGAATGAACACGTTGACTCCTGCTCCCTCAATAAATGAAAGGAGAAACTTCTACTTGTGTGGCGTCTCGCATTGGGCAACTTGGATTTTGCAAGCGGCGTGCCTAGCCGCTGAGACGCTCTGCCGCGATAATAGCGGACCACGACTCCGGACCCCTGGGGCCATGTGGAAGTGGCAGTTCCACTATTGCGAGACTTTTAATGCATGACGGCGTTGTTTTGTTCCTCCATGCAACCCACCAAGGGGAATGATATACATGCACGCAGTTTAACAGCACCGACTGTGGAAATAACGGACTACCTTACCTAGAAGGCAACTTACCAATGAAACTACAAAGACGGGATATTAAAGGTCAAGTTCAATCAGCTATAAACGACGCGCATGGCCAGTGAGCAAGGGCGTGTTGCCCGAAACCGGTATGGCAATCTGTGTTGGGGGAATGAACACGTTGACTCCTGCTCCCTCAATAAATGAAAGGAGAAACTTCTACTTGTGTGGCGTCTCGCATTGGGCAACTTGGATTTTGGAATTTGCAGGCGGCGTGCCTAGCCGCTGACACGCTCTGCCGCGATAATAGCGGACCACGGCTCCGGACCCCTGGGGCAATGTGGAAGTGGCACTTCCACTATTGCGGGACTTTTAATGCATGACAGCGTTGTTTTGTTCCTCCATGCAACCCACCAAGGGGAATGATATACATGCATGCAGTTTAACAGCACCCACTGTGGAAATAACGAACTACCTTACCCAGAAGGCAACTTACCAATGAAACTACAAAGACGGGATATTAAAGGTCAAGTTCAATCAGCTGTAAACGACGCGCATGGCCAGTGAGCAAGGGCGTGTTGCCCGAAACCGGTATGGCAATCTGTGTTGGGGGAATGAACACGTTGACTCCTGCTCCCTCAGTAAATGAAAGGAGAAACTTCTACTTGTGTGGCATCTCGCATTGGGCAACTTGGATTTTGGAATTTGCAAGCGGCGTGCCTAGCCGCTGACACGCTCTGCCGCGATAATAGCGGACCACGGCTACGGACCCCTGGGGCCATGTGGAAGTGGCACTTCCACTATTGCGGGACTTTTAATGCATGACGGCGTTGTTTTGTTCCTCCATGCAACCCACCAAGGGGAATGATATACATGCACGCAGTTTAACAGCACCCACTGTGGAAATAACGAACTACCTTACCCAGAAGGCAACTTACCAATGAAACTACAAAGACGGGATATTAAAGGTCAAGTTCAATCAGCTGTAAACGACGCGCATGGCCAGTGAGCAAGGGCGTGTTGCCCGAAACCGGTATGGCAATCTGTGTTGGGGGAATGAACACATTGACTCCTGCTCCCTCAATAAATGAAAGGAGAAACTTCTACTTGTGTGGCGTCTCGCATTGGGCAACTTGGATTTTGGAATTTGCAAGCGGCGTGCCTAGCCACTGAGACGCTCTGCCGCGATAATAGCGGACCACGGCTCCGGACCCCTGGGGCCATGTGGAAGTGGCAGTTCCACTATTGCGGGACTTTTAATGCATGACGGCGTTGTTTTGTTCCTCCATGCAACCCACCAAGGGGAATGATAGACATGCACGCAGTTTAACAGCACCCACTGTGGAAACTAACAAACTACCTTACCCAGAAGGCAACTTACCAAGGAAACTACAAAGACGGGATATTAAAGGTCTAGTTCAATCAGCTGTAAACGACGCGTATGGCCAGTGAGCAAGGGCGTGTTGCCCGAAACCGGTATGGCAATCTGTGTTGGGGGAATGAACATGTTGACTCCTGCTCCCTCAATAAATGAAAGGAGAAACTTCTACTTGTGTAGCGTCTCGCATTGGGCAACTTGGATTTTGGAATTTGCAAGCGGCGTGCCTAGCCGCTGAGATGCTCTGCCGCGATAATAGTGGACCACGGCTCCGGACCCCTGGGGCCATGTGGAAGTGGCAGTTCCACTATTGCGGGACTTTTAATGCACGACGGCGTTGTTTTGTTCCTCCATGCAACCCACCAAGGAGAATGATATACATGCACGCAGTTTAACAGCACCCACTGTGGAAATAACGAACTACCTTACCCAGAAGGCAACTTACCAATGAAACTACAAAGATGGAATATTAAAGGTCAAGTTCAATCAGCTGTAAACGACGCGCATTGCCAGTGAGCAAGGGCGTGTTGCCCGAAACCGGTATGGCAAACTGTGTTGGGGGAATGAACATGTTGATTCCTGCTCCCTCAATAAATGAAAGGAGAAACTTCTACTTGTGTGGCGTCTCGCATTGGGCAACTTGGATTTTGGAATTTGCAAGCTGCGTGCCTAGCCGCTGAGACGATCTGCAGCGATAATAGCGGACCACGGCTCCGGACCCCTGGGGCCATGTGGAAGGGGCAGTTCCACGATTGCAGACTTTTAATGCATGACGGCGTTGTTTTGTTCCTCCATACAACCCACCAAGGGGAATGATATACATGCACGCAGTTTAACAGCACCCACTGTGGAAATAACAAACTACTTTACCCAGAAGGCAACTTACCAATGAAACTACAAAGACGTGATATTAAAGGTCAAGTTCAATCAGCTGTAAACGATGCGCATGGCCAGTGAGCAAGGGCGTGTTGCCCGAAACCGGTATGGCAATCTGTGTTGGGGGAATGAACACGTTGACTCCTGCTCCCTCAATAAATGAAAGGAGAAACTTCACTTGTGTGGCGTCTCGCATTGGGCAACTTGGATTTTGGAATTTGCAAGCGGCGTGCCTAGCCGCTGAGACGCTCTGCCGCGATAATAGCGGACCACGGCTCCGGACCCCTGGGGCCATGTGGAAGTGGCAGTTCCACTATTGCGGGACTTTTAATGCATGACGGCGTTGTTTTGTTCCTCCATGCAACCCACCAACTGGAATGATATACATGCACGCAGTTTAACAGCACCCACTGTGGAAATAACGAACTACCTTACCCAGAAGGCAACTTACCAATGAAACTACAAAGATGGGATATTAAAGGTCAAGTTCAATCAGCTGTAAACGACGCGCATGGCCAGTGAGCAAGGGCGTGTTGCCCGAAACCGGTATGGCAAGCTGTGTTGGGGGAATGAACACGTTGACTCCTGCTCCCTCAATAAATGAAAGGAGAAACTTCTACTTCTGTGGCGTCTCGCGTTGGGCAACTTGGATTTTGGAATTTGCAAGTGGCGTGCCTAGCCGCTGAGACGCTCTGCCGCGATAATAGCGGACCACGGCTCCGGACCAGTGGGGCCATGTGGAAGTGGCAGTTCCCCTACTGCGGGACTTTTAATGCATGACGGCGTTGTTTTGTTCCTCCATGCAACCCACCAAGGGGAATGATATACATGCACGCAGTATCACAGCACCCACTGTGGAAATAACGAACTACCTTACCCAGAAGGCAACTTACCATTGAGACTACAAAGACGGGATATTAAAGGTCAAGTTCAATCAGCTGTAAACGACACGCATGGCCAGTGAGCAAGGGCGTGTTGCCCAAAACCGGTATGGCAATCTGTGTTGGGGGAATGAACACGTTGACTCCTGCTCCCTCAATAAATGAAAGGCGAAACTTCTACTTGTGTGGCGTCTCGCATTGGGCAACTTGGATTTTGCAAGCGGCGTGCCTAGCCGCTGAGACGCTCTGCCGCCATAATAGCGGACCACGACTCCGGACCACTGGGGCCATGTGGAAGTGGCAGTTCCACTATTGCGGGACTTTTAATGCATGACGGCGTTGTTTTGTTCCTCCATGCAACCCACCAAGGGGAATGATATACATGCACACAGTTTAACAGTACCCACTGTGGAAATAACAAACTACCTTACCCAGAAGGCAACTTACCAATGAAACTACAAAGACGGGATATTAAAGGTCAAGTTCAATCAGCTGTAAACAACGCGCATGGCCAGTGAGCAAGGGCGTGTTGCCCGAAACCGGTATGGCAAGCTGTGTTGGGGGAATGAACACGTTGACTCCTGCTCCCTCAATAAATGAAAGGAGAAACTTCTACTTGTGTGGCGTCTCGCATTGTGCAACTTGGATTTTGGAATTTGCAAGCGGCGTGCCTAGCCTCTGAGACACTCTGCCGCGATAATAGCGGACCATGGCTCCGGACCTCTGGGGCCATGTGGAAGTGGCAGTTCCACTATTGCGGGAGTTTTAATGCATGACGGCGTTGTTTTGTTCCTCCATGCAACCCACCAAGGGGAATGATATACATGCACGCAGTTTAACAGCACCCACTGTGGAAATAACGAACTACCTTACCAAGAAGGGAACTTACCAATGAAACTACAAAGATGGGATATTAAAAGTCAAGTTCAATCAGCTGTAAACGACGCGCATGGCCAGTGAGCAAGGGCGTGTTGTCTGAAACCGGTATGGCAATCTGTGTTGGGGGAATGAACACGTTGACTCCTGCTCCCTCAATAAATGAAAGGAGAAACTTCTACTTGTGTGGCGTCTCGCATTTTGCAACTTGGATTTTGGAATTTGCAAGCGGTGTGCCTAGCCGCTGAGACGCTCTGCCGCGATAATAGCGGACCACGGCTCCGGACCCCTGGGGCCATGTGGAAGTGGCAGTTCCACTATTGCGGGACTTTTAATGCATGACGGCGTTGTTTTGTTCCTCCATGCAACCCACCAACTGGAATGATATACATGCACGCAGTTTAACAGCACCCACTGTGGAAATAACGAACTACCTTACCCAGAAGGCAACTTACCAATGAAACTACAAAGACGGGATATTAAAGGTCAAGTTCAATCAGCTGTAAACGACGCGCATAGCCAGTGAGCAAGGGCGTGTTGCCCGAAACCTGTATGGCAATCTGTGTTGGGGGAATGAACACGTTGACTTCTGCTCCCTCAATAAATGAAAGGAGAAACTTCTACTTGTGTGGCGTCTCGCATTGGGCAACTTGGATTTTGGAATTTGCAAGCGGCGTGCCTAGCCGCTGAGACGCTCTGCCGCAATAATAGCGGCACGGCTCTGGACCCCTGGGGCCATGTGGAAGTGGCAGTTCCACTATTGCGGGACTTTTAATGCATGACGGCGTTGTTTTGTTCCTCCATGCAACCCACCAAGGGGAATGATATACATGCACGCAGAACAGCACCCACTGTGGAAATAACGAACTACCTTACCCAGAAGGCAACTTACCAATGAAACTACAAAGACGGGATATTAAAGGTCAAGTTCAATCAGCTGTAAACGACGCGCATGGCCAGTGAGCAAGGGCGTGTTGCCTGAAACCGGTATGGCAATCTGTGTTGGGGGAATGAACACGTTGACTCCTGCTCCCTCAATAAATGAAAGGAGAAACTTCTACTTGTGTGGCGTCTCGCATTGGGCAACTTGGATTTTGGAATTTGCAAGCGGCGTGCCTAGCCACTGAGACGCTTTGCCGCGATAATAGCGGACCACGGCTCCGGACCCCTGGGGCCATGTGGTAGTGGCAGTTCCACTATTGCGGGATGTTTAATGCATGACGGCGTTGTTTTGTTCCTCCATGCAACCCACCAAGGGGAATGATATACATGCACGCAGTTTAACAGCACCCACTGTGGAAATAACAAACTACCTTACCCAGAAGGCAACTTACCAATGAAACTACAAAGACGGGATATTAAAGGTCAAGTTCAATCAGCTGTAAACCACGCGCATGGCCAGTGAGCAAGGGCGTGTTGTCCGAAACCGGTATCGCAATCTGTGTTGGGGGAATGAACACGTTGACTCCTGCTCCCTCAATAAATGAAAGGAGAAACTTCTACTTGTGTGGCGTCTCGCATTTTGCAACTTGGATTTTGGAATTTGCAAGCGGCGTGCCTAGCCGCTGAGACGCTCTGCCGCGATAATAGCAGACCACGGCTCCGGACCCCTGGGGCCATGTGGAAGTGGCAGTTCCACTATTGCAGGACTTTTAATGCAGGACGGCGTTGTTTTGTTCCTCCATGCAACCCACCAACTGGAATGATATACATGCACGCAGTTTAACAGCACCCACTGTGGAAATAACGAACTACCTTACCCAGAAGGCAACTTACCAATGAAACTACAAAGACGGGATATTAAAGGTCAAGTTCAATCAGCTGTAAACGACGCGCATGGCCAGTGAGCAAGGGCGTGTTGCCCGAAACCGGTATGGCAATCTGTGTTGGGGGAATGAACACGTTGACTTCTGCTCCCTCAATAAATGAAAGGAGAAACTTCTACTTGTGTGGCGTCTCGCATTGGGCAACTTGGATTTTGGAATTTGCAAGGGGCGTGCCTAGCCGCTGAGACGCTCTGCCGCGATAATAGCGGACCACGACTCCGGACCCCTGGGGCCATGTGGAAGTGGCAGTTCCAATATTGCGGGACTTTTAATGCATGACGGCGTTGTTTTGTTCCTCCATGCAACCCACCAAGGGAAATGATATACATGCACACAGTTTAACAGCACCCACTGTGGAAATAACGAACTACCTTACCCAGAAGGCATCTTACCAATGAAACTACAAAGACGGGATATTAAAGGTCAAGTTCAATCAGCTGTAAACAACGCGCATGGCCAGTGAGAAAGGGCGTGTTGCCCGAAACCGGTATGGCAATCTGTGTTGGGGGAATGAACACGTTCACGCCTGCTCCCTCAATAAATGAAAGGAGAAACTTCTACTTGTGTGGCGTCTCGCATTGGGCAACTTGGATTTTGGAAGCGGCGTGCCTAGCCGCTGAGACGCTCTGCCGCGATAATAGCGGACCACGGCTCCGGACCCCTGGGGCCATGTGGAAGTGGCAGTTCCACTATTGCGGGACTTTTAATGCATGACGGCGTTGTTTTGTTCCTCCATGCAACCCACCAAGGGGAATGATATACATGCACACAGTTTAACAGCATCCACTGTGGAAATAACGAAGTACCTTACCCGGAAGGCAACTTACCAATGAAACTACAAAGACGGGATATTAAAGATCAAGTTCAATCAGCTGTAAACAACGCGCATGGCCAGTGAGCAAGGGCGTGTTGCCCGAAACCGGTATGGTAAGCTGTGTTGGGGAAATGAACACGTTGACTCCTGCTCCCTCAATAAATGAAAGGAGAAACTTCTACTTGTGTGGCATCTCGCATTGGGCAACTTGGATTTTGGAATTTGCAAGCGGCGTGCCTAGCCTCTGAGACGCTCTGCCTCGATAATAGCGGACCATGGCTCCGGACCTCTGGGGCCATGTGGAAGTGGCAGTTCCACTATTGCGGGAGTTTTAATGCATGACGGCGTTGTTTTGTTCCTCCATGCAACCCACCAAGGGGAATGATATACATGCACGCAGTTTAACAGCACCCACTGTGGAAATAACAAACTACCTTACCCAGAAGGCAACTTACCAATGAAACTACAAAGACGGGATATTAAAGGTCAAGTTCAATCAGCTGTAAACCACGCGCATGGCCAGTGAGCAAGGGCGTGTTGTCCGAAACCGGTATCGCAATCTGTGTTGGGGGAATGAACACGTTGACTCCTGCTCCCTCAATAAATGAAAGGAGAAACTTCTACTTGTGTGGCGTCTCGCATTTTGCAACTTGGATTTTGGAATTTGCAAGCGGTGTGCCTAGCCGCTGAGAGGCTCTGCCGCGATAATAGCAGACCACGGCTCCGGACCCCTGGGGCCATGTGGAAGTGGCAGTTCCACTATTGCGGGACTTTTAATGCAGGACGGCGTTGTTTTGTTCCTCCATGCAACCCACCAACTGGAATGATATACATGCACGCAGTTTAACAGCACCCACTGTGGAAATAACGAACTACCTTACCCAGAAGGCAACTTACCAATGAAACTACAAAGACGGGATATTAAAGGTCAAGTTCAATCAGCTGTAAACCACGCGCATGGCCAGTGAGCAAGGGCGTGTTGTCCGAAACCGGTATCGCAATCTGTGTTGGGGGAATGAACACGTTGACTCCTGCTCCCTCAATAAATGAAAGGAGAAACTTCTACTTGTGTGGCGTCTCGCATTGGGCAACTTGGATTTTGGAATTTGCAAGGGGCGTGCCTAGCCGCTGAGACGCTCTGCCACAATAATAGCGGACCACGGCTCCGGTCCCCTGGGGCCATGTGGAAGTGGCAGTTCCACTATTGCAGGACTTTTAATGCATGACGGCGTTGTTTTGTTCCTCCATGCAACCCACCATGGGGAATGATATACATGCACGCAGTTTAACAGCACCCACTGTGGAAATAACGAACTACCTTACCCAGAAGGCAACTTACCAATGAAACTACAAAGACGGGATATTAAAGGTCAAGTTCTGTGGAAATATGGATTTTTCTGGTCAGTTATGTCCCCTATCTTGGACCCCAACGGTTCTATGTGCATGTTACAAGTACATGTATGTTTCCTCCAGTTCCAGTTATGAAGACGCAAATACATGTGCGTCCACCGTCAACATGTCCTCTGTCAGATCCGCCATGAATAGGCCGGATATTCCATTCCTAAATATGAAAGGCCACCGGCTTTATATGGTTCACTTATGCCATTTTACAGTCCAGGCAAGTAGGCCCTGATTCTGTCATCAAACTCTTCTTGCCTTCTGCCTCTGAAAGCTCCAGTCTGAGCCTGCATCTATGACCATGAACTTTGTCTCATTCTCTGCGCGGCTCACGAAGCCTGACATCAGCCTATTCTCTGCCAAGAACTGTATTTCACCTTCGAATTATCTGCTTCACTCCTTAGCCGATGCATTCCTGTCTAGCAAATTAAGTAAACATTCTTCCAGCTACTGAGCAAAGGCTCGGCTTCTCTGTCCTCATGCAAGTAATTCATAGCCCCGTTACCATGGAAAATTACTACCCCCTCGCATTTAGTGTAGACACTTAGACGCTTGTACACGCACGCACCGTCAGTATAGAATAGATTCTGTTCGAGAGTCCTTCTTTTATGGATAACATAGTTCTTTAAACATAGGATGTTAGATATGATTTGGGATTAGGTTGACTTGACCCCCCAGACTTCTTGTCTCCACATGTAGAGCTAAATGTCAAGTCCCCTTCACCCCCTAGTTACACGTCAATTACACGTCATGTTGCTGCGCGCGCATCTATGCCAAGTATTATCTTATAGATCCACCTATATGTGACATCATAACCAATTATGTTCCTTTTTACTCCTTATTACACCCATTTTTTGGTTACGCAGATAAATCGTCATTTTCCTTATCAATTGTTACGCCTATTGCATTCGCTTCATTGTAATGTATGATCTATAAAAGTCATTTCATGTCAATAATGTATGTACTTCACTTCCTGAACCCCCGTGGTGATGGAACTTGGAGCAACCGATTATAATCGATCACTGGAATAAAGCCCATTCCGAACCTCTAATACCACGGATTCTGCCTCTCATTTTACTGAGCTATTTTATTATGTTTCTGTATCAAATTAAGTCCCGGTAAAGGAATTTTATTTACCACATGAATGGCGCCCGAATAGGGACACTTTCTCATCTCACGCGCCGGCGGTGAGTTGCAGGCCCGGTCTCCTGCCACAGCTGGACGGACAATAACGCGTACCAGCAGGATTTCCTGTAGCTCCCTCCGGTCAAGCGGGGGCGACTGAGACTGCGATCAACACCCAGACGAGGCGGTGAGAAGTGCGAAGTATCCCGACCAGAGCCTAGCTGAGAGAGCAAGATCCGAGGTATACAGAGACCCACCAGTTCGAAGTCAAGCCCAGTGTCCGACGAGTCGAGTCGAGTCCAGTCCGGTTCAAGTTCAAGTTACCGAGGCCTTCCGTTTCCGAAGCTACCCGGTGAGTACCATTACTGGGGAGGCATTTCTGACGTGCACATAGGTTGTGCCGGTCAAGACGGGTTTGGGTACACAAATCCGGTCTGCACTGTTTTAGCAGTGTATCTGTACTGTTTAGCAGTATATCAAGTATTCCGAAGTATCTAGTTATTGTCAAGAATTAAGCTTGGTGATTAGTTATGCAGACGATCATCATTGTTGTTTCAGTTAAAGGTTTAATGTTTAATGTTTAATGTGTTTAAAAACGTCCTGCATATTGTGGTATGAATGGTTGTTCATTATTGTGCTTTTGTATTAAATGTGTTCAAGATTAAGTATCGGATCAGTTGCCAATATGCCGCTCTTTTCGAAATTAAGACAGATCACTACTAGAAAAGGGGTTCTCGAAGAAGCCGTCCCTATTCCTCCTAGGGATACTCCAGGGCACTTTATGTATCATAAACATGGCTTAGACGCTATATTATTTCTTGATTTATGGGTAGATTACACCAAGGAATTACCAGAAAGTCAGAGGTGGCCCACAGCGGGAACCTGGGATGCAGAGTGCATCATGAAAGTCGAGGAAGAGTTATGGAAAAGGAAAGTCAGACAGTCACAGAAAGATGCCGTTGAGTTATGGCGTAAAGAATCTCATAGACGTATGGAAAAAGCACGTAGACAGGAAGAAAAGAATAAAGAGAGTTCAAATAAAGTTCGAGAAAATCTATTAATTGAGGAAGGTATCCGAGTGAAATCAGAACAAGTGGATAGGCAAAGAAATGCCCTTATGAATGGTATGTATCCCCTTCTGGCCGAAGGATTACCTAAGGCTACTCCAGAGATACCGAAAGACTTGCCACCTCCATTATTCCCAATAAAGGTACATCCTAAGGGGCATCCTAGAACCGCAGAAGATGTTTTTCTTTCCTCATATTTAGATGACGCAGCTCCCGAGTATGCTAATTCCGCCCCGCATAGACCGCATACCAGGGAGGTCCAACGCCAAGATCCAGTACCCGTATCCCTACAGCAACAGATCGTGTCACAAGTTCCGGCAAGCACATCTGTTTCTGCATCTGTTCCTACAGCTACTTCTATAGCTGTGTCCACACCTGTAGTTGCTGTGTCACGTTCGACGAATCCTTTCACACCCGACACCCCAGATGGGGCCACGGGAGGTGCTACCAATATTTTTTCTACGCCACCCAGAATAAATAAACTTACTTTTCAAGAGTCAGCTCATTCACGTACACCCAAACTCATAAATGCCCGTACGCTTAAGGAACTTCTTGTAGATTGTAGATATGACCCTGTGCCCGGCAAAGAGGACGAAATGACCCTGGCATCCTTGCGTATCAGACGAGCCGCAGAGTATTTAGGGAAGTTACCAGGAATGACTGCGCATCTAGATAAAATATACCATTTTGTCCAAACAGGGCGAGATCCAGAATGTATTAACAGAGCTATGGAATACCAGAAAGTGGAGATACAGGGGGAACTGTTACGTTTCCTCATAAATTGTGTGATCAGAAATCAAGACCGACCGGGGGTAGACCCGGAAGCAATGCAAATTCTTACCAGATGGAGCCAGAATATATCAGAAGGTAGACATGATAAGAAAAATTGTATAATAGCCATGTGCCGAAAGATCCGTAAAGAAATAGAACGCCTACACGAAGAAAGATTAGAGGTAGACGAGTTCGAACAAAGCGAGGAAGAAGGGTCAGGACTGCCCGCGAGACAGTCGGACACCATAGCCTATGTAGGTAGAGGAAGATCTTGTAATAGTAATAGATGTCTTACTGACTCGATACGTCCGATATGTCCAGATAATAACAGGAATTTCCAAATACCTATAATTAATATAAGGTCTAACGAGCATTCGTTCCAAACCGCCGACAAACTACTCCGAGAACGAAGGGGTTATCATTTTCTCGATTCTATGGATGAACAAGATTTAGCCAGGGCAGCTGTCCATTGGGTGGACAGTCCCGGAAAATATAGTGATGATACAGTAGTACGCACATTTTTGAATCTCACCCCAGATGAACAGAGGTTAGTTGGGATTTATATGATTCAACAACTCATTATACTATATCGGAGTCAGCGTTCGGACCCTGGTCCCTTACCTGACATATTGACTGAATTGCTTATGAATAAATGGAGAGGTGCAGGTACTAAATTAATTAAAGAAATTCTAGAATCAAGAAAGCAGTATATTCTTTTTGTATGCGCAGAGCATGTCTCATTGCCCGTCAAGGAAAGAACCACGTATCACATGGATAGACAGAATCCCTTACGAGAAGTGCACCCAATAAAAGGCGAGGACAATGAGTTTAAGCGCGTATTTGTATATACGCCCATATCAAAAATAGAATTGTTACAAATGAAGAAAGTGGTACCCAGTCATGACAAAGACCCAGCGGGTTTTCACCGAGAAATTAAAGACATGTTACTCATGGGAGAGTATACCTATCCCGACATTATGACAATATTAAAGGTATTGATGCCTGCTGGTATTTATGAGAAACTCAAGGAAAAAGAGTGGGAGGTAGGAGACCAAAAGATAGAATGGTCAGTGTTAGAAGCGGAAGAAAAGGCCCGAACTGCAGGAGCAGGACTTGGGGATAAAACTAAAGCACTACCAAGTTTACTAGTACAGGTACTGCCACGTTTATTAA
This sequence comes from Triturus cristatus, assembly GCF_964204655.1. Lineage (NCBI taxonomy): Eukaryota > Metazoa > Chordata > Amphibia > Caudata > Salamandridae > Triturus > Triturus cristatus. Next base: position 197,797,853 of record NC_140579.1, read on the forward strand.
CTACGAAAAAGGAAGATTGGGGTACAATTTCAGCCTGTAAACAGAAGCAAGATGAAGACACTAGTGATTACTATGCCCGATTTGAAAACTGTTTTGGTATAAATAGTGGCATAAAAGCAAGTAGCGAATCATACCCACATCTGTTTGTAACAAAATTAGTAGAAAATGCCCTGCCCCCAGTAAAGAATAGAGTATTAAAATTCGAGAGTACCTGGCAAGGTAACACTCCATCACAAATGTTACAAATGTTACAGTACCATCACAATAGAATTAGAGAGGAACAAGAACATGAACACAGACGCATGAAAGACACGAAAATGAAAATGCTAGTTTCCCAGACAGTTCCAGCTGAAGGACATAAAAAGGGTATGACACATTCCGATTCAGCAGGACCTGTAAAAGGGACATGCAACTATTGTAAAAAGCCAGGTCATTACGTACACGACTGTCCAGTTTTAAAACATAATATCGCCATAGGTAAAACACAAGAAAGATCACGGCCACTCAGACAAGATCAGAATGAACAAGGAGCTCTGCAGCATGCCCAGGCCATGCCAGCCGCACAACAGCCAATACAGTTTGTGCCAGCTGCACCACCGTTGCCTGTTGCTGCCACACAGACAACAACACGACAAATGTATCAGACCGCACAGTATGAATATCCTGAGTATCAGCGTTACGCATGAACTAGCCTAGAGAGGGAAGTTGACTTACCCCTTATTGAAATACCTGTAGATCAAGAAGGACCTTATGTACATAGTGAATTATTAGGCCAAGATAGAAAATTTTTACTCGATACAGGGGCAAGTCGAACAACTATAAAACGTAGTGAAGTTCCAGGGGCACCCCTCTCAGGCTCACAGAATATTTCCCTTGGTTTTTCAGGAAAACCTATTGTTAATGAAGTATCACAGCCTCTTCCACTTACGATAGGACCTCTGACCCGAACTACAGATTTATTGCTTACTAAATCATGTCCAGAAAATCTGTTAGGAATAAAAACACTGAAAGCTCTAGGAGCCATAATATGTTGTTCTCCGGAAGGAGTAAGGTTGTTTTTACGTGATTTTAAAGGTCACTATGTGTCTAGAGACATGGATCCCCGACTGCAGACTTTACCTACACATCTATGGGCACAAGGCCCTACTGATGTTGGTTGCATGAATATTACACCATATCGAGTCACATTAAAGGCAGGAGTGGTGCTACCACGAATGCGACAATACAAGTTACCACCAGATGCTGTAGTGGCTTTACTACAAATCATTGACGAGCTCATTGCCCAAGGAGTAGTTGTGGAAACAGACTCCAATGTATGTAATTCACCGATAATTCCGATTCTTAAACGAACAGATCCAAAGGCCCCGCCAGTATATCGATTGGTTATTGATCTGCGCGAATTAAACAAGTGCATTGTGCCACAATTCCCTGTGGTCCCAGATATCTCGTCATTACTGACAGCCATTGATTCCGAAGCAACATTCTTTACTGTAATTGATCTCAAGAATGCTTTCTTCAGCGTCCCAATAGATCCGGAGAGCCAATATTTGTTCGGATTTAGTTTAAATGGACGTAGCTTTAAATTCTCACGCGCACCTCAAGGATTTACAGAAAGCCCCAGCATCTATAGCCAAGCACTGAAACGAGAACTAGATAGTATCCACATGCCAGTTAACACTGCTCTGCTCCAATACGTCGATGATCTGCTGATCACCGCAAGAAGCGAACCGGAATGTGAAAAAGCATCACTGGCAGTTTTACAATTTCTAGCCGAAAAGGGGCACAAGGTGTCCCCTTCTAAGCTGCAATTCTGTGTCCAGCGAGTTATTTATCTTGGACACTCGCTGTCCAAGGAGGGAAGGCAGCTTACACCGGACCGCATTCAGTTAATAGCTAACATGCCAATACCCAAGACGCAAAAGGAGGTGCGGGCTTTCATAGGCCTCACTTCATATTGTAGGCAGTGGATCCCTCAGTATGCATTTCTAGCAAAACCACTCATTCAGTTGACAACACAGGAGGCAGCCACATCGACTGTTCTCCCTTGGACTCAGGAACATACACAAGCTTTTGAAAGCCTAAAGAAAGCTTTATGTCAAGCACCTGTTTTAGCAACGCCATGTTACAGAAAACAGTTTACACTTTTTGTTACAGAACGCGAAGGTACTGCCTTGTCAGTACTCACACAGGAACAAGCAGGAGCACACAAACCATGTGCTTATTTTTCTAGTACATTAGATCCTGTAGCTCAGGCTTTGCCTGCATGCCTAAAATCAGTGGCAGCGACAGCTTTAGCAATCAGACAAAGCGATGCCATAGTGTTAGGACATCCATTGACAGTTCAAGTACCACACGCAGTAGAGGTTCTTGTAAATAGAACGCAAACACAACACTTGACTATAGCGCGACTTACAGGGTACGAACTTACATTGTTTCAGCCACATATAGAAATCAGACGCTGTAACACATTGAATCCTGCCACACTTTTGCCAGTAACCGGAACAGACCCACTAGCTCATGACTGTATTGAAGTTATTACTATAACGACAAAACCCAGACAAGACTTAACCGATGTTCCATTGTCAGATCCAGACCTGACGTTGTATGTAGATGGTTCATGTATGAGAATAAGTACAGGAGAGTTAGTGGCTGCTTACGCAGTCACCACAGATACTAAAGTCATTGAAACTAATCGTATAAATACTTTGTCAGCTCAAGCCGCAGAGCTCATCGCTCTGACACAAGCCTGTATTCAAGCCACAAATAAAAAAGTCAACATATACACTGATTCACGTTATGCATTCGGAGTTGTACATGACTTCGGCGTGCTGTGGCGAGAGAGAGGTTATTTAACTTCCCACGGTGCCCACATTCAGCACGGACCCCTCATTCATGCCTTATTAGATGCAATACATCTACCCACGGCAATATCAATTATGAAATGTAAAGCTCATACGAAAGTTACTGATATCATTTCCCAAGGCAATGATCTAGCCGACAGAACAGCTAAACAGACTGCTCAAACTCAAACATCCGACATGACAAAGACAATAGTCCCGATGCCGACACATTGCATGACAGTTAAAGATCCTACTCTTGACGTAATTGACATACAGACACATGCTACACCAGACGAAATAAAGAAATGGACTGAATTAGGAGGGATCCAAATGGACCAAGGATGGATGCTGAAGGAAAAGTCTGTATGGTTCCTTCCTGATTCAATGGTCCAAGTTATAATTAACACTATACATAGTCCAGCACATCTAGGAGAAAAAGCTATGCTAGACAGCATTCAACACATTTGGTTCAATAAACATTTACGAGCAGCAGCCAAACAAAAGGTCCGTACCTGTATGATCTGTTGCCAGTTCAACCCAGGAAAAAGCGTTCCCGTAGAACAGGGTGGATTTCATCCTCCTGATCACCCTTTTGAAGTGCTCCAGATGGATTATATCCAGATGGAACGATGTCGAGGATTCAGATATGTTCTCGTAGTTGTCTGCGCTCTGTCCCGTTGGACGGAGGCATACCCGGTTTCAGATTACACTGCCCCGACTACTGCCGAACAGTTGGTTCGAGAATTCTTCCCACGATACGGTTTACCACGTGTTGTCTACTCAGATAACGGCCAGCCGTTCTCATCCGAATTAATGAAACATGTTTCACTTCTGTTAGGATATCAGTGGAAATTCCACTGTGTCCGACACCCCGAGGCAGCAGGTCTCGTAGAAAGACATAACCAGATACTGAAAATCAGATTGTCCAAAATATGCAGAGAGAAAGGTGTCGACTGGGTAGTAGCGTTACCAGTTGCACTCTTTTACATGAGAATGGTAGCACACTCTCGAACAGGGCTATCCCCGTATGAGGTGATCTTCGGCAGACCACCAAATATGTGGGGGACGCCTGTACCACGCAAAATAACTGATGTTGACTGTAATATGCTGACAGATTACTTGGCTTCCTTGATGTCTGCACTACAATCTTGTCGTTCACAGGTAGCTGCAGCCTTTCCCGACAACACGGAGGTGAAACCCCATGACGTAGTTCCGGGTGATCTCGTATTTGTGAGAAATTTCGACCGAAAGACTCAGCTGGAGCCCAGGTGGAAGACACCCAAGTTGGTTCTGCTCACTACAAGGACAGCCGTGAAGATCGAGGGCCGCAAGGGCTGGATTCATTCAAGTCATATCAAGAAATTTCATGGACTATCCTCGGATATAGACATTGTGCCCTGCACTCCCTCACAGACTGATTCAAAACTTCCTTTGGTTGAAAAGACTAAAACCGAACTCTATAAAGTAAAATTGAGGCCTAGAACGTCAGACAATTTGATTGTTTAAGTCCTCTCCAAGGTGAAGCGGTTGAATTTGTCTCTGACATGTATCCTCTAGACCTGAATCATGGACAGTCGCGGAAAATGTTGAAACGACAGGCGTATTGTAAATCACTGCGTAGCCACTGCATAGTGACATTATTAATCTTGTTTTTCTTGAGTCTTTTAATAATTACTGCAAGTATATTGCTGCACATATATTACCCTATTTCTAGACATGTTTATAATGTTACTGCTGAACATTCTTTTAGTGACCTACCGCCGCATGAATTGTCTTATAGACTTGCGCTGCGCAATAACACTTTCATTAGTATGTTACATCATTCCCATCAGACTAGTAATGCCACCAATTGTTGGGTGTGTGGTCGGCTCCCTCCCTATCAGAATTATGAAGGAGTCCTGCCATTCTTTCCACACCCGTTTACACATAATGGCTCCTGTGGAGCATGGTTTAGTTTAATCAATTCCATAGACTCAGACACAGCAGTTTACCAAGATCATTGGGTATGGGGAAATCTGAACCTAGTTTTATTCAAAGTCTGTTATCCTGACAAGGAGGGTCGCCCCAAAAGAACAGGAACTGATCTAGAAAATGAAGTATATGGATTAGGTAATTTTACACCTAATCTCATGATTCTAAATGTCGAATCCGAAGTTGAACTAGTCTTACCCACCATGTCAGTATTCCCAGCGAAGGGTGAATTGTGTGTAAGAAAGGTTGGTTCCATACATATGGGCCATAGTAAATGCACTACTATAGTAGAATTCAGTGATCAAGGCAAATCTTCATTTAGAGCTTATCGCCACTCCTACTTTATATGTGGTCAGACTGCATATATGCGTCTACCTCTAGATTGGGATGGTACCTGCTACATTGCATTTCTTTTGCCACCTGTTTTCCTAGCTCCTCCTGATTATTACAGAAATATTCGTTTAGTACACAACAGAGAGCGGAGAGATCTCCCAATTGTCGATTACACTGAAACAGCATGGGAAAAATACACAGATTTCAATAAAGGCATCTTTCCTTATATAGGTACTGTTACTAATAGTAAACTGATACGTAGATTAACTAGAACCCTTGAAGCAGTAGTGAATGAAACTATTTCCGCCCTAGGCAATTTAACAGAAGAGCAGTCTGCTATGCGGATTGTTGTGCTTCAAAATCGTCTTGTCCTTGACGTCATCCTGGCTGATAGGGGCGGAGCTTGTAGGGTCATCGGATCAAGCTGCTGCGTATTCATACCAGAAAATTCGCCATCAGTATATAAAGCCATAACTCGCCTTCATAAGATTGTAAACCAGATACACCAGAACCCAGGCACTTGGACTTGGTCCAGTTGGTTTTGGAGTGTGATATCAGCCTGGGGATGGAGAGTTCTATCCTTCCTAGGTATTGGCCTTCTCATACTATTCAGTTGCTGTCTATGTCTACAATGTGGACCAGCGATCTGTGGTCTGTGTGCCACATCGTGCATTCCACATCAAGATTTTCATTCAAGATCCCGGAAGAAGAAAGAAGAACAAATGATGCTATATGAACAGATCAATGGATTAATGAAGATTGATATCTCTTAACGGGCAAGTAGGGGACAAGGAGGGAATGTGGAAATATGGATTTTTCTGGTCAGTTATGTCCCCTATCTTGGACCCCAACGGTTCTATGTGCATGTTACAAGTACATGTATGTTTCCTCCAGTTCCAGTTATGAAGACGCAAATACATGTGCGTCCACCGTCAACATGTCCTCTGTCAGATCCGCCATGAATAGGCCGGATATTCCATTCCTAAATATGAAAGGCCACCGGCTTTATATGGTTCACTTATGCCATTTTACAGTCCAGGCAAGTAGGCCCTGATTCTGTCATCAAACTCTTCTTGCCTTCTGCCTCTGAAAGCTCCAGTCTGAGCCTGCATCTGTGACCATGAACTTTGTCTCATTCTCTGCGCGGCTCACGAAGCCTGACATCAGCCTATTCTCTGGCAAGAACTGTATTTCACCTTCGAATTATCTGCTTCACTCCTTAGCCGATGCATTCCTGTCTAGCAAATTAAGTAAACATTCTTCCAGCTACTGAGCAAAGGCTCGGCTTCTCTGTCCTCATGCAAGTAATTCATAGCCCCGTTACCATGGAAAATTACTACCCCCTCGCATTTAGTGTAGACACTTAGACGCTTGTACACGCACGCACCGTCAGTATAGAATAGATTCTGTTCGAGAGTCCTTCTTTTATGGATAACATAGTTCTTTAAACATAGGATGTTAGATATGATTTGGGATTAGGTTGACTTGACCCCCCAGACTTCTTGTCTCCACATGTAGAGCTAAATGTCAAGTCCCCTTCACCCCCTAGTTACACGTCAATTACACGTCATGTTGCTGCGCGCGCATCTATGCCAAGTTTTATCTTATAGATCCACCTATATGTGACATCATAACCAATTATGTTCCTTTTTACTCCTTATTACACCCATTTTTTGGTTACGCAGATAAATCGTCATTTTCCTTATCAATTGTTACGCCTATTGCATTCGCTTCATTGTAATGTATGATCTATAAAAGTCATTTCATGTCAATAATGTATGTACTTCACTTCCTGAACCCCCGTGGTGATGGAACTTGGAGCAACCGATTATAATCGATCACTGGAATAAAGCCCATTCCGAACCTCTAATACCACGGATTCTGCCTCTCATTTTACTGAGCTATTTTATTATGTTTCTGTATCAAATTAAGTCCCGGTAAAGGAAATTTATTTACCACAGTTCAATCAGCTGTAAACGACGCGCATGGCCAGTGAGCAAGGGCGTGTTGCCCGAAACCGGTATCGCAATCTGTGTTGGGGGAATGAACACGTTGACTCCTGCTCCCTCAATAAATGAAAGGAGAAACTTCTACTTGTGTGGCGTCTCGCATTGGGCAACTTGGATTTTGCAAGCGGCGAGCGTAGCCGCTGAGACGCTCTGCCGCGATAATAGCGGACCACGACTCCGGACCCCTGGGGCCATGTGGAAGTGGCAGTTCCACTATTGCGGGACTTTTAATGCATGACGGTGTTGTTTTGTTCCTCCATGCAACCCACCAAGGGGAATGATATACATGCACACAGTTTAACAGCACCCACTGTGGAAATAACGAACTACCTTACCCAGAAGGCAACTTACCAATGAAACTACAAAGACGGGATATTAAAGGTCAAGTTCAATCAGCTGTAAACAACGCGCATGGCCAGTGAGAAAGGGCGTGTTGCCCGAAACCGGTATGGCAATCTGTGTTGGGGGAATGAACACGTTCACGCCTGCTCCCTCAATAAATGAAAGGAGAAACTTCTACTTGTGTGGCGTCTCGCATTGGGCAACTTGGATTTTGCAAGCGGCGTGCCTAGCCGCTGAGACGCTCTGCCGCGATAATAGCGGACCACGGCTCCGGACCCCTGGGGCCATGTGGAAGTGGCAGTTCCACTATTGCGGGACTTTTAATGCATGACGGAGTTGTTTTGTTCCTCCATGCAACCCACCAAGGGGAATGATATACATGCACACAGTTTAACAGCATCCACTGTGGAAATAACGAACTACCTTACCCAGAAGGCAACTTACCAATGAAACTACAAAGACGGGATATTAAAGCTCAAGTTCAATCAGCTGTAAACGACGCGCATGGCCAGTGAGCAAGGGCGTGTTGCCCGAAACTGGTATGGCAAGCTGTGTTGGGGGAATGAACACGTTGACTCGTGCTCCCTCAATAAATGAAAGGAGAAACTTCTACTTCTGTGGCGTCTCGCATTGGGCAACTTGGATTTTGGAATTTGCAAGTGGCGTGCCTAGCCGCTGAGACGCTCTGCCGCGATAATAGCGGACCACGGCTCTGGATCAGTGGGGCCATGTGGAAGTGGCAGTTCCACTATTGCGGGACTTTTAATGCATGACGGCGTTGTTTTGTTCCTCCATGCAACCCACCAACTGGAATGATATACATGCACGCAGTTTAACAGCACCCACTGTGGAAATAACGAACTACCTTACCCAGAAGGCAACTTACCAATGAAACTACAAAGACGGGATATTAAAGCTCAAGTTCAATCAGCTGTAAACGACACGCATGGCCAGTGAGCAAGGGCGTGTTGCCCGAAACCGGTATGGCAATCTGTGTTGGGGGAATGAACACGTTGACTCCAGCTCCCTCAATAAATGAAAGGCGAAACTTCTACTTGTGTGGCGTCTCGCATTGGGCAACTTGGATTTTGCAAGCGGCGTGCCTAGCCGCTGAGACGCTCTGCCGCCATAATAGCGGACCACGACTCCGGACCACCGGGGCCATGTGGAAGTGGCAGTTCCACTATTGCGGGACTTTTAATGCATGACGGCGTTGTTATGTTCCTCCATGCAACCCACCAAGGGGAATGATATACATGCACACAGTTTAACAGTACCCACTGTGGAAATAACAAACTACCTTACCCAGAAGGCAACTTACCAATGAAACTACAAAGACGGGATATTAAAGATCAAGTTCAATCAGCTGTAAACAACGCGCATGGCCAGTGAGCAAGGGCGTGTTGCCCGAAACCGGTATGGTAAGCTGTGTTGGGGGAATGAACACGTTGACTCCTGCTCCCTCAATAAATGAAAGGAGAAACTTCTACTTGTGTGGCATCTCGCATTGGGCAACTTGGATTTTGGAATTTGCAAGCGGCGTGCCTAGCCTCTGAGACGCTCTGCCGCGATAATAGCGGACCATGGCTCCGGACCTCTGGGGCCATGTGGAAGTGGCAGTTCCACTATTGCGGGAGTTTTAATGCATGACGGCGTTGTTTTGTTCCTCCATGCAACCCACCAAGGGGAATGATATACATGCACGCAGTTTAACAGCACCCACTGTGGAAATAACGAACTACCTTACCCAGAATGGAACTTACCAATGAAACTACAAAGATGGGATATTAAAAGTCAAGTTCAATCAGCTGTAAACGACGCGCATGGCCAGTGAGCAAGGGCGTGTTGCCTGAAACCGGTATGGCAATCTGTGTTGGGGGAATGAACACGTTGACTCCTGCTCCCTCAATAAATGAAAGGAGAAACTTCTACTTGTGTGGCGTCTCGCATTTTGCAACTTGGATTTTGGAATTTGCAAGCGGTGTGCCTAGCCGCTGAGACGCTCTGCCGCGATAATAGCGGACCACGGCTCCGGACCCCTGGGGCCATGTGGAAGTGGCAGTTCCACTATTGCGGGACTTTTAATGCATGACGGCGTTGTTTTGTTCCTCCATGCAACCCACCAAGGGGAATGATATACATGCACACAGTTTAACAGCACCCACTGTGGAAATAACGAACTACCTTACCCAGAAGGCAACTTACCAATGAAACTACAAAGACGGGATATTAAAGGTCAAGTTCAATCAGCTGTAAACAACGCGCATGGCCAGTGAGAAAGGGCGTGTTGCCCGAAACCGGTATGGCAATCTGTGTTGGGGGAATGAACACGTTCACGCCTGCTCCCTCAATAAATGAAAGGAGAAACTTCTACTTGTGTGGCGTCTCGCATTGGGCAACTTGGATTTTGCAAGCGGCGTGCCTAGCCGCTGAGACGCTCTGCCGCGATAATAGCGGACCACGGCTCCGGACCCCTGGGGCCATGTGGAAGTGGCAGTTCCACTATTGCGGGACTTTTAATGCATGACGGAGTTGTTTTGTTCCTCCATGCAACCCACCAAGGGGAATGATATACATGCACACAGTTTAACAGCATCCACTGTGGAAATAACGAACTACCTTACCCAGAAGGCAACTTACCAATGAAACTACAAAGACGGGACATTAAAGCTCAAGTTCAATCAGCTGTAAACGACGCGCATGGCCAGTGAGCAAGGGCGTGTTGCCCGAAACTGGTATGGCAAGCTGTGTTGGGGGAATGAACACGTTGACTCGTGCTCCCTCAATAAATGAAAGGAGAAACTTCTACTTCTGTGGCGTCTCGCATTGGGCAACTTGGATTTTGGAATTTGCAAGTGGCGTGCCTAGCCGCTGAGACGCTCTGCCGCGATAATAGCGGACCACGGCTCTGGATCAGTGGGGCCATGTGGAAGTGGCAGTTCCACTATTGCGGGACTTTTAATGCATGACGGCGTTGTTTTGTTCCTCCATGCAACCCACCAACTGGAATGATATACATGCACGCAGTTTAACAGCACCCACTGTGGAAATAACGAACTACCTTACCCAGAAGGCAACTTACCAATGAAACTACAAAGACGGGATATTAAAGCTCAAGTTCAATCAGCTGTAAACGACACGCATGGCCAGTGAGCAAGGGCGTGTTGCCCGAAACCGGTATGGCAATCTGTGTTGGGGGAATGAACACGTTGACTCCAGCTCCCTCAATAAATGAAAGGCGAAACTTCTACTTGTGTGGCGTCTCGCATTGGGCAACTTGGATTTTGCAAGCGGCGTGCCTAGCCGCTGAGACGCTCTGCCGCCATAATAGCGGACCACGACTCCGGACCACCGGGGCCATGTGGAAGTGGCAGTTCCACTATTGCGGGACTTTTAATGCATGACGGCGTTGTTATGTTCCTCCATGCAACCCACCAAGGGGAATGATATACATGCACACAGTTTAACAGTACCCACTGTGGAAATAACAAACCACTTACCCAGAAGGCAACTTACCAATGAAACTACAAAGACGGGATATTAAAGATCAAGTTCAATCAGCTGTAAACAACGCGCATGGCCAGTGAGCAAGGGCGTGTTGCCCGAAACCGGTATGGTAAGCTGTGTTGGGGGAATGAACACGTTGACTCCTGCTCCCTCAATAAATGAAAGGAGAAACTTCTACTTGTGTGGCATCTCGCATTGGGCAACTTGGATTTTGGAATTTGCAAGCGGCGTGCCTAGCCTCTGAGACGCTCTGCCGCGATAATAGCGGACCATGGCTCCGGACCTCTGGGGCCATGTGGAAGTGGCAGTTCCACTATTGCGGGAGTTTTAATGCATGACGGCGTTGTTTTGTTCCTCCATGCAACCCACCAAGGGGAATGATATACATGCACGCAGTTTAACAGCACCCACTGTGGAAATAACGAACTACCTTACCCAGAATGGAACTTACCAATGAAACTACAAAGATGGGATATTAAAAGTCAAGTTCAATCAGCTGTAAACGACGCGCATGGCCAGTGAGCAAGGGCGTGTTGCCTGAAACCGGTATGGCAATCTGTGTTGGGGGAATGAACACGTTGACTCCTGCTCCCTCAATAAATGAAAGGAGAAACTTCTACTTGTGTGGCGTCTCGCATTTTGCAACTTGGATTTTGGAATTTGCAAGCGGTGTGCCTAGCCGCTGAGACGCTCTGCCGCGATAATAGCGGACCACGGCTCCGGACCCCTGGGGCCATGTGGAAGTGGCAGTTCCACTATTGCGGGACTTTTAATGCATGACGGCATTGTTTTGTTCCTCCATGCAACCCACCAACTGGAATGATATACATGCACGCAGTTTAACAGCACCCACTGTGGAAATAACGAACTACCTTACCCAGAAGGCAACTTACCAATGAAACTACAAAGACGGGATATTAAAGGTCAAGTTCAATCGGCTGTAAACGACGCGCATAGCCAGTGAGCAAGGGCGTGTTGCCCGAAACCGGTATGGCAATCTGTGTTGGGGGAATGAACACGTTGACTTCTGCTCCCTCAATAAATGAAAGGAGAAACTTCTACTTGTGTGGCGTCTCGCATTGGGCAACTTGGATTTTGGAATTTGCAAGCGGCGTGCCTAGCCGCTGAGACGCTCTGCGGCAATAATAGCGGCACGGCTCCGGACCCCTGGGGCCATGTGGAAGTGGCAGTTCCACTATTGCGGGACTTTTAATGCATGACGGCGTTGTTTTGTTCCTCCATGCAACCCACCAAGGGGAATGATATACATGCATGCTGAACAGCACCCACTGTGGAAATAACGAACTACCTTACCCAGAAGGCAACTTACCAATGAAACTACAAAGACGGGATATTAAAGGTCAAGTTCAATCAGCTGTAAACGACGCGCATGGCCAGTGAGCAAGGGCGTGTTGCCCGAAACCGGTATGGCAATCTGTGTTGGGGGAATGAACACGTTGACTCCTGCTCCCTCAATAAATGAAAGGAGAAACTTCTACTTGTGTGGCGTCTCGCATTGGGCAACTTGGATTTTGGAATTTGCAGGCGGCGTGCCTAGCCGCTGACACGCTCTGCCGCGATAATAGCGGACCACGGCTCCGGACCCCTGGGGCAATGTGGAAGTGGCACTTCCACTATTGCGGGACTTTTAATGCATGACAGCGTTGTTTTGTTCCTCCATGCAACCCACCAAGGGGAATGATATACATGCATGCAGTTTAACAGCACCCACTGTGGAAATAACGAACTACCTTACCCAGAAGGCAACTTACCAATGAAACTACAAAGACGGGATATTAAAGGTCAAGTTCAATCAGCTGTAAACGACGCGCATGGCCAGTGAGCAAGGGCGTGTTGCCCGAAACCGGTATGGCAATCTGTGTTGGGGGAATGAACACGTTGACTCCTGCTCCCTCAGTAAATGAAAGGAGAAACTTCTACTTGTGTGGTGTCTCGCATTGGGCAACTTGGATTTTGGAATTTGCAAGCGGCGTGCCTAGCCGCTGACACGCTCTGCCGCGATAATAGCGGACCACGGCTACGGACCCCTGGGGCCATGTGGAAGTGGCACTTCCACTATTGCGGGACTTTTAATGCATGACGGAGTTGTTTTGTTCCTCCATGCAACCCACCAAGGGGAATGATATACATGCACACAGTTTAACAGCATCCACTGTGGAAATAACGAACTACCTTACCCAGAAGGCAACTTACCAATGAAACTACAAAGACGGGATATTAAAGCTCAAGTTCAATCAGCTGTAAACGACGCGCATGGCCAGTGAGCAAGGGCGTGTTGCCCGAAACTGGTATGGCAAGCTGTGTTGGGGGAATGAACACGTTGACTCGTGCTCCCTCAATAAATGAAAGGAGAAACTTCTACTTCTGTGGCGTCTCGCATTGGGCAACTTGGATTTTGGAATTTGCAAGTGGCGTGCCTAGCCGCTGAGACGCTCTGCCGCGATAATAGCGGACCACGGCTCTGGATCAGTGGGGCCATGTGGAAGTGGCAGTTCCACTATTGCAGGACTTTTAATGCATGACGGCGTTGTTTTGTTCCTCCATGCAACCCACCAAGGGGAATGATATACATGCACGCAGTTTCACAGCACCCACTGTGGAAATAACGAACTACCTTATCCAGAAGGCAACTTACCAATGAAACTACAAAGACGGGATATTAAAGGTCAAGTTCAATCAGCTGTAAACGACACGCATGGCCAGTGAGCAAGGGCGTGTTGCCCGAAACCGGTATGGCAATCTGTGTTGGGGGAATGAACACGTTGACTCCAGCTCCCTCAATAAATGAAAGGCGAAACTTCTACTTGTGTGGCGTCTCGCATTGGGCAACTTGGATTTTGCAAGCGGCGTGCCTAGCCGCTGAGACGCTCTGCCGCCATAATAGCGGACCACGACTCCGGACCACCGGGGCCATGTGGAAGTGGCAGTTCCACTATTGCGGGACTTTTAATGCATGACGGCGTTGTTTTGTTCCTCCATGCAACCCACCAAGGGGAATGATATACATGCACACAGTTTAACAGTACCCACTGTGGAAATAACAAACTACCTTACCCAGAAGGCAACTTACCAATGAAACTACAAAGACGGGATATTAAAGATCAAGTTCAATCAGCTGTAAACAACGCGCATGGCCAGTGAGCAAGGGCGTGTTGCCCGAAACCGGTATGGTAAGCTGTGTTGGGGGAATGAACACGTTGACTCCTGCTCCCTCAATAAATGAAAGGAGAAACTTCTACTTGTGTGGCATCTCGCATTGGGCAACTTGGATTTTGGAATTTGCAAGCGGCGTGCCTAGCCTCTGAGACGCTCTGCCGCGATAATAGCGGACCATGGCTCCGGACCTCTGGGGCCATGTGGAAGTGGCAGTTCCACTATTGCGGGAGTTTTAATGCATGACGGCGTTGTTTTGTTCCTCCATGCAACCCACCAAGGGGAATGATATACATGCACGCAGTTTAACAGCACCCACTGTGGAAATAACGAACTACCTTACCCAGAAGGGAACTTACCAATGAAACTACAAAGATGGGATATTAAAAGTCAAGTTCAATCAGCTGTAAACGACGCGCATGGCCAGTGAGCAAGGGCGTGTTGCCTGAAACCGGTATGGCAATCTGTGTTGGGGGAATGAACACGTTGACTCCTGCTCCCTCAATAAATGAAAGGAGAAACTTCTACTTGTGTGGCGTCTCGCATTTTGCAACTTGGATTTTGGAATTTGCAAGCGGTGTGCCTAGCCGCTGAGACGCTCTGCCGCGATAATAGCGGACCACGGCTCCGGACCCCTGGGGCCATGTGGAAGTGGCAGTTCCACTATTGCGGGACTTTTAATGCATGACGGCGTTGTTTTGTTCCTCCATGCAACCCACCAACTGGAATGATATACATGCACGCAGTTTAACAGCACCCACTGTGGAAATAACGAACTACCTTACCCAGAAGGCAACTTACCAATGAAACTACAAAGACGGGATATTAAAGGTCAAGTTCAATCGGCTGTAAACGACGCGCATAGCCAGTGAGCAAGGGCGTGTTGCCCGAAACCGGTATGGCAATCTGTGTTGGGGGAATGAACACGTTGACTTCTGCTCCCTCAATAAATGAAAGGAGAAACTTCTACTTGTGTGGCGTCTCGCATTGGGCAACTTGGATTTTGGAATTTGCAAGCGGTGTGCCTAGCCGCTGAGACGCTCTGCCGCAATAATAGCGGCACGGCTCCGGACCCCTGGGGCCATGTGGAAGTGGCAGTTCCACTATTGCGGGACTTTTAATGCATGACGGCGTTGTTTTGGTTCTCCATGCAACCCACCAAGGGGAATGATATACATGCATGCTGAACAGCACCCACTGTGGAAATAACGAACTACCTTACCCAGAAGGCAACTTACCAATGAAACTACAAAGACGGGATATTAAAGGTCAAGTTCAATCAGCTGTAAACGACGCGCATGGCCAGTGAGCAAGGGCGTGTTGCCCGAAACCGGTATGGCAATCTGTGTTGGGGGAATGAACACGTTGACTTCTGCTCCCTCAATAAATGAAAGGAGAAACTTCTACTTGTGTGGCGTCTCGCATTGGGCAACTTGGATTTTGGAATTTGCAAGCGGCGTGCCTAGCCGCTGAGACGCTCTGCCGCGATAATAGCGGACCATGGCTCCGGACCCCTGGGGCCATGTGGAAGTGGTAGTTCCACTATTGCGGGACTTTTAATGCATGACGGCGTTGTTTTGTTCCTCCATGCAACCCACCAAGGGGAATGATATACATGCACGCAGTTTAACAGCACCGACTGTGGAAATAACGGACTACCTTACCTAGAAGGCAACTTACCAATGAAACTACAAAGACGGGATATTAAAGGTCAAGTTCAATCAGCTATAAACGACGCGCATGGCCAGTGAGCAAGGGCGTGTTGCCCGAAACCGGTATGGCAATCTGTGTTGGGGGAATGAACACGTTGACTCCTGCTCCCTCAATAAATGAAAGGAGAAACTTCTACTTGTGTGGCGTCTCGCATTGGGCAACTTGGATTTTGGAATTTGCAGGCGGCGTGCCTAGCCGCTGAAACGCTCTGCCGCGATAATAGCGGACCACGGCTCCGGACCCCTGGGGCAATGTGGAAGTGGCACTTCCACTATTGCGGGACTTTTAATGCATGACAGCGTTGTTTTGTTCCTCCATGCAACCCACCAAGGGTAATGATATACATGCATGCAGTTTAACAGCACCCACTGTGGAAATAACGAACTACCTTACCCAGAAGGCAACTTACCAATGAAACTACAAAGACGGGATATTAAAGGTCAAGTTCAATCAGCTGTAAACGACGCGCATGGCCAGTGAGCAAGGGCGTGTTGCCCGAAACCGGTATGGCAATCTGTGTTGGGGGAATGAACACGTTGACTCCTGCTCCCTCAGTAAATGAAAGGAGAAACTTCTACTTGTGTGGCGTCTCGCATTGGGCAACTTGGATTTTGGAATTTGCAAGCGGCGTGCCTAGCCGCTGACACGCTCTGCCGCGATAATAGCGGACCACGGCTACGGACCCCTGGGGCCATGTGGAAGTGGCACTTCCACTATTGCGGGACTTTTAATGAATGACGGCGTTGTTTTGTTCCTCCATGCAACCCACCAAGGGGAATGATATACATGCACGCAGTTTAACAGCACCCACTGTGGAAATAACGAACTACCTTACCCAGAAGGCAACTTACCAATGAAACTACAAAGACGGGATATTAAAGGTCAAGTTCAATCAGCTGTAAACGACGCGCATGGCCAGTGAGCAAGGGCGTGTTGCCCGAAACTGGTATGGCAATCTGTGTTGGGGGAATGAACACATTGACTCCTGCTCCCTCAATAAATGAAAGGAGAAACTTCTACTTGTGTGGCGTCTCGCATTGGGCAACTTGGATTTTGGAATTTGCAAGCGGCGTGCCTAGCCACTGAGACGCTCTGCCGCGATAATAGCGGACCACGGCTCCGGACCCCTGGGGCCATGTGGAAGTGGCAGTTCCACTATTGCGGGACTTTTAATGCATGACGGCGTTGTTTTGTTCCTCCATGCAACCCACCAAGGGGAATGATAGACATGCACGCAGTTTAACAGCACCCACTGTGGAAACTAACAAACTACCTTACCCAGAAGGCAACTTACCAAGGAAACTACAAAGACGGGATATTAAAGGTCTAGTTCAATCAGCTGTAAACGACGCGTATGGCCAGTGAGCAAGGGCGTGTTGCCCGAAACCGGTATGGCAATCTGTGTTGGGGGAATGAACATGTTGACTCCTGCTCCCTCAATAAATGAAAGGAGAAACTTCTACTTGTGTAGCGTCTCGCATTGGGCAACTTGGATTTTGGAATTTGCAAGCGGCGTGCCTAGCCGCTGAGATGCTCTGCCGCGATAATAGTGGACCACGGCTCCGGACCCCTGGGGCCATGTGGAAGTGGCAGTTCCACTATTGCGGGACTTTTAATGCACGACGGCGTTGTTTTGTTCCTCCATGCAACCCACCAAGGAGAATGATATACATGCACGCAGTTTAACAGCA
Organism: Triturus cristatus; assembly: GCF_964204655.1. NCBI lineage: Eukaryota > Metazoa > Chordata > Amphibia > Caudata > Salamandridae > Triturus > Triturus cristatus. Next base: position 197,815,433 of record NC_140579.1, read on the forward strand.
CCCACTGTGGAAATAACGAACTACCTTACCCAGAAGGCAACTTACCAATGAAACTACAAAGATGGAATATTAAAGGTCAAGTTCAATCAGCTGTAAACGACGCGCATTGCCAGTGAGCAAGGGCGTGTTGCCCGAAACCGGTATGGCAAACTGTGTTGGGGGAATGAACATGTTGATTCCTGCTCCCTCAATAAATGAAAGGAGAAACTTCTACTTGTGTGGCGTCTCGCATTGGGCAACTTGGATTTTGGAATTTGCAAGCTGCGTGCCTAGCCGCTGAGACGCTCTGCAGCGATAATAGCGGACCACGGCTCCGGACCCCTGGGGCCATGTGGAAGGGGCAGTTCCACGATTGCAGACTTTTAATGCATGACGGCGTTGTTTTGTTCCTCCATACAACCCACCAAGGGGAATGATATACATGCACGCAGTTTAACAGCACCCACTGTGGAAATAACAAACTACTTTACCCAGAAGGCAACTTACCAATGAAACTACAAAGACGTGATATTAAAGGTCAAGTTCAATCAGCTGTAAACGATGCGCATGGCCAGTGAGCAAGGGCGTGTTGCCCGAAACCGGTATGGCAATCTGTGTTGGGGGAATGAACACGTTGACTCCTGCTCCCTCAATAAATGAAAGGAGAAACTTCACTTGTGTGGCGTCTCGCATTGGGCAACTTGGATTTTGGAATTTGCAAGCGGCGTGCCTAGCCGCTGAGACGCTCTGCCGCGATAATAGCGGACCACGGCTCCGGACCCCTGGGGCCATGTGGAAGTGGCAGTTCCACTATTGCGGGACTTTTAATGCATGACGGCGTTGTTTTGTTCCTCCATGCAACCCACCAACTGGAATGATATACATGCACGCAGTTTAACAGCACCCACTGTGGAAATAACGAACTACCTTACCCAGAAGGCAACTTACCAATGAAACTACAAAGATGGGATATTAAAGGTCAAGTTCAATCAGCTGTAAACGACGCGCATGGCCAGTGAGCAAGGGCGTGTTGCCCGAAACCGGTATGGCAAGCTGTGTTGGGGGAATGAACACGTTGACTCCTGCTCCCTCAATAAATGAAAGGAGAAACTTCTACTTCTGTGGCGTCTCGCATTGGGCAACTTGGATTTTGGAATTTGCAAGTGGCGTGCCTAGCCGCTGAGACGCTCTGCCGCGATAATAGCGGACCACGGCTCCGGACCAGTGGGGCCATGTGGAAGTGGCAGTTCCCCTACTGCGGGACTTTTAATGCATGACGGCGTTGTTTTGTTCCTCCATGCAACCCACCAAGGGGAATGATATACATGCACGCAGTATCACAGCACCCACTGTGGAAATAACGAACTACCTTACCCAGAAGGCAACTTACCATTGAGACTACAAAGACGGGATATTAAAGGTCAAGTTCAATCAGCTGTAAACGACACGCATGGCCAATGAGCAAGGGCGTGTTGCCCAAAACCGGTATGGCAATCTGTGTTGGGGGAATGAACACGTTGACTCCTGCTCCCTCAATAAATGAAAGGCGAAACTTCTACTTGTGTGGCGTCTCGCATTGGGCAACTTGGATTTTGCAAGCGGCGTGCCTAGCCGCTGAGACGCTCTGCCGCCATAATAGCGGACCACGACTCCGGACCACTGGGGCCATATGGAAGTGGCAGTTCCACTATTGCGGGACTTTTAATGCATGACGGCGTTGTTTTGTTCCTCCATGCAACCCACCAAGGGGAATGATATACATGCACACAGTTTAACAGTACCCACTGTGGAAATAACAAACTACCTTACCCAGAAGGCAACTTACCAATGAAACTACAAAGACGGGATATTAAAGGTCAAGTTCAATCAGCTGTAAACAACGCGCATGGCCAGTGAGCAAGGGCGTGTTGCCCGAAACCGGTATGGCAAGCTGTGTTGGGGGAATGAACACGTTGACTCCTGCTCCCTCAATAAATGAAAGGAGAAACTTCTACTTGTGTGTCGTCTCGCATTGTGCAACTTGGATTTTGGAATTTGCAAGCGGCGTGCCTAGCCTCTGAGACACTCTGCCGCGATAATAGCGGACCATGGCTCCGGACCTCTGGGGCCATGTGGAAGTGGCAGTTCCACTATTGCGGGAGTTTTAATGCATGACGGCGTTGTTTTGTTCCTCCATGCAACCCACCAAGGGGAATGATATACATGCACGCAGTTTAACAGCACCCACTGTGGAAATAACGAACTACCTTACCCAGAAGGGAACTTACCAATGAAACTACAAAGATGGGATATTAAAAGTCAAGTTCAATCAGCTGTAAACGACGCGCATGGCCAGTGAGCAAGGGCGTGTTGTCTGAAACCGGTATGGCAATCTGTGTTGGGGGAATGAACACGTTGACTCCTGCTCCCTCAATAAATGAAAGGAGAAACTTCTACTTGTGTGGCGTCTCGCATTTTGCAACTTGGATTTTGGAATTTGCAAACGGTGTGCCTAGCCGCTGAGACGCTCTGCCGCGATAATAGCGGACCACGGCTCCGGACCCCTGGGGCCATGTGGAAGTGGCAGTTCCACTATTGCGGGACTTTTAATGCATGACGGCGTTGTTTTGTTCCTCCATGCAACCCACCAACTGGAATGATATACATGCACGCAGTTTAACAGCACCCACTGTGGAAATAACGAACTACCTTACCCAGAAGGCAACTTACCAATGAAACTACAAAGACGGGATATTAAAGGTCAAGTTCAATCAGCTGTAAACGACGCGCATAGCCAGTGAGCAAGGGCGTGTTGCCCGAAACCGGTATGGCAATCTGTGTTGGGGGAATAAACACGTTGACTTCTGCTCCCTCAATAAATGAAAGGAGAAACTTCTACTTGTGTGGCGTCTCGCATTGGGCAACTTGGATTTTGGAATTTGCAAGCGGCGTGCCTAGCCGCTGAGACGCTCTGCCGCAATAATAGCGGCACGGCTCCGGACCCCTGGGGCCATGTGGAAGTGGCAGTTCCACTATTGGGGGACTTTTAATGCATGACGGCGTTGTTTTGTTCCTCCATGCAACCCACCAAGGGGAATGATATACATGCACGCAGAACAGCACCCACTGTGGAAATAACGAACTACCTTACCCAGAAGGCAACTTACCAATGAAACTACAAAGACGGGATATTAAAGGTCAAGTTCAATCAGCTGTAAACGACGCGCATGGCCAGTGAGCAAGGGCGTGTTGCCTGAAACCGGTATGGCAATCTGTGTTGGGGGAATGAACACGTTGACTCCTGCTCCCTCAATAAATGAAAGGAGAAACTTCTACTTGTGTGGCGTCTCGCATTGGGCAACTTGGATTTTGGAATTTGCAAGCGGCGTGCCTAGCCACTGAGACGCTTTGCCGCGATAATAGCGGACCACGGCTCCGGACCCCTGGGGCCATGTGGTAGTGGCAGTTCCACTATTGCAGGACGTTTAATGCATGACGGCGTTGTTTTGTTCCTCCATGCAACCCACCAAGGGGAATGATATACATGCACGCAGTTTAACAGCACCCACTGTGGAAATAACAAACTACCTTACCCAGAAGGCAACTTACCAATGAAACTACAAAGACGGGATATTAAAGGTCAAGTTCAATCAGCTGTAAACCACGCGCATGGCCAGTGAGCAAGGGCGTGTTGTCCGAAACCGGTATCGCAATCTGTGTTGGGGGAATGAACACGTTGACTCCTGCTCCCTCAATAAATGAAAGGAGAAACTTCTACTTGTGTGGCGTCTCGCATTTTGCAACTTGGATTTTGGAATTTGCAAGCGGCGTGCCTAGCCGCTGAGACGCTCTGCCGCGATAATAGCAGACCACGGCTCCGGACCCCTGGGGCCATGTGGAAGTGGCAGTTCCACTATTGCAGGACTTTTAATGCAGGACGGCGTTGTTTTGTTCCTCCATGCAACCCACCAACTGGAATGATATACATGCACGCAGTTTAACAGCACCCACTGTGGAAATAACGAACTACCTTACCCAGAAGGCAACTTACCAATGAAACTACAAAGACGGGATATTAAAGGTCAAGTTCAATCAGCTGTAAACGACGCGCATGGCCAGTGAGCAAGGGCGTGTTGCCCGAAACCGGTATGGCAATCTGTGTTGGGGGAATGAACACGTTGACTTCTGCTCCCTCAATAAATGAAAGGAGAAACTTCTACTTGTGTGGCGTCTCGCATTGGCCAACTTGGATTTTGGAATTTGCAAGGGGCGTGCCTAGCCGCTGAGACGCTCTGCCGCGATAATAGCGGACCACGACTCCGGACCCCTGGGGCCATGTGGAAGTGGCAGTTCCACTATTGCGGGACTTTTAATGCATGACGGCGTTGTTTTGTTCCTCCATGCAACCCACCAAGGGAAATGATATACATGCACACAGTTTAACAGCACCCACTGTGGAAATAACGAACTACCTTACCCAGAAGGCAACTTACCAATGAAACTACAAAGACGGGATATTAAAGGTCAAGTTCAATCAGCTGTAAACAACGCGCATGGCCAGTGAGAAAGGGCGTGTTGCCCGAAACCGGTATGGCAATCTGTGTTGGGGGAATGAACACGTTCACGCCTGCTCCCTCAATAAATGAAAGGAGAAACTTCTACTTGTGTGGCGTCTCGCATTGGGCAACTTGGATTTTGCAAGCGGCGTGCCTAGCCGCTGAGACGCTCTGCCGCGATAATAGCGGACCACGGCTCCGGACCCCTGGGGCCATGTGGAAGTGGCAGTTCCACTATTGCGGGACTTTTAATGCATGACGGCGTTGTTTTGTTCCTCCATGCAACCCACCAAGGGGAATGATATACATGCACACAGTTTAACAGCATCCACTGTGGAAATAACGAAGTACCTTACCCGGAAGGCAACTTACCAATGAAACTACAAAGACGGGATATTAAAGATCAAGTTCAATCAGCTGTAAACAACGCGCATGGCCAGTGAGCAAGGGCGTGTTGCCCGAAACCGGTATGGTAAGCTGTGTTGGGGAAATGAACACGTTGACTCCTGCTCCCTCAATAAATGAAAGGAGAAACTTCTACTTGTGTGGCATCTCGCATTGGGCAACTTGGATTTTGGAATTTGCAAGCGGCGTGCCTAGCCTCTGAGACGCTCTGCCTCGATAATAGCGGACCATGGCTCCGGACCTCTGGGGCCATGTGGAAGTGGCAGTTCCACTATTGCGGGAGTTTTAATGCATGACGGCGTTGTTTTGTTCCTCCATGCAACCCACCAAGGGGAATGATATACATGCATGCTGAACAGCACCCACTGTGGAAATAACGAACTACCTTACCCAGAAGGCAACTTACCAATGAAACTACAAAGACGGGATATTAAAGGTCAAGTTCAATCAGCTGTAAACGACGCGCATGGCCAGTGAGCAAGGGCGTGTTGCCCGAAACCGGTATGGCAATCTGTGTTGGGGGAATGAACACGTTGACTTCTGCTCCCTCAATAAATGAAAGGAGAAACTTCTACTTGTGTGGCGTCTCGCATTGGGCAACTTGGATTTTGGAATTTGCAAGCGGCGTGCCTAGCCGCTGAGACGCTCTGCCGCGATAATAGCGGACCATGGCTCCGGACCCCTGGGGCCATGTGGAAGTGGTAGTTCCACTATTGCGGGACTTTTAATGCATGACGGCGTTGTTTTGTTCCTCCATGCAACCCACCAAGGGGAATGATATACATGCATGCTGAACAGCACCCACTGTGGAAATAACGAACTACCTTACCCAGAAGGCAACTTACCAATGAAACTACAAAGACGGGATATTAAAGGTCAAGTTTAATCGGCTGTAAACGATGCGCATAGCCAGTGAGCAAGGGCGTGTTGCCCGAAACCGGTATGGCAATCTGTGTTGGGGGAATGAACACGTTGACTTCTGCTCCCTCAATAAATGAAAGGAGAAACTTCTACTTGTGTGGCGTCTCGCATTGGGCAACTTGGATTTTGGAATTTGCAAGCGGCGTGCCTAGCCGCTGAGACGCTCTGCCGCAATAATAGCGGCACGGCTCCGGACCCCTGGGGCCATGTGGAAGTGGCAGTTCCACTATTGCGGGACTTTTAATGCATGACGGCGTTGTTTTGTTCCTCCATGCAACCCACCAAGGGGAATGATATACATGCATGCTGAACAGCACCCACTGTGGAAATAACGAACTACCTTACCCAGAAGGCAACTTACCAATGAAACTACAAAGACGGGATATTAAAGGTCAAGTTCAATCAGCTGTAAACGACGCGCATGGCCAGTGAGCAAGGGCGTGTTGCCCGAAACCGGTATGGCAATCTGTGTTGGGGGAATGAACACGTTGACTTCTGCTCCCTCAATAAATGAAAGGAGAAACTTCTACTTGTGTGGCGTCTCGCATTGGGCAACTTGGATTTTGGAATTTGCAAGCGGCGTGCCTAGCCGCTGAGACGCTCTGCCGCGATAATAGCGGACCATGGCTCCGGACCCCTGGGGCCATGTGGAAGTGGTAGTTCCACTATTGCGGGACTTTTAATGCATGACGGCGTTGTTTTGTTCCTCCATGCAACCCACCAAGGGGAATGATATACATGCACGCAGTTTAACAGCACCGACTGTGGAAATAACGGACTACCTTACCTAGAAGGCAACTTACCAATGAAACTACAAAGACGGGATATTAAAGGTCAAGTTCAATCAGCTATAAACGACGCGCATGGCCAGTGAGCAAGGGCGTGTTGCCCGAAACCGGTATGGCAATCTGTGTTGGGGGAATGAACACGTTGACTCCTGCTCCCTCAATAAATGAAAGGAGAAACTTCTACTTGTGTGGCGTCTCGGATTGGGCAACTTGGATTTTGGAATTTGCAGGCGGCGTGCCTAGCCGCTGACACGCTCTGCCGCGATAATAGCGGACCACGGCTCCGGACCCCTGCGGCAATGTGGAAGTGGCACTTCCACTATTGCGGGACTTTTAATGCATGACAGCGTTGTTTTGTTCCTCCATGCAACCCACCAAGGGGAATGATATACATGCATGCAGTTTAACAGCACCCACTGTGGAAATAACGAACTACCTTACCCAGAAGGCAACTTACCAATGAAACTACAAAGACGGGATATTAAAGGTCAAGTTCAATCAGCTGTAAACGACGCGCATGGCCAGTGAGCAAGGGCGTGTTGCCCGAAACCGGTATGGCAATCGGTGTTGGGGGAATGAACACGTTGACTCCTGCTCCCTCAGTAAATGAAAGGAGAAACTTCTACTTGTGTGGCGTCTCGCATTGGGCAACTTGGATTTTGGAATTTGCAAGCGGCGTGCCTAGCCGCTGACACGCTCTGCCGCGATAATAGCGGACCACGGCTACGGACCCCTGGGGCCATGTGGAAGTGGCACTTCCACTATTGCGGGACTTTTAATGCATGACGGCGTTGTTTTGTTCCTCCATGCAACCCACCAAGGGGAATGATATACATGCACGCAGTTTAACAGCACCCACTGTGGAAATAACGAACTACCTTACCCAGAAGGCAACTTACCAATGAAACTACAAAGACGGGATATTAAAGGTCAAGTTCAATCAGCTGTAAACGACGCGCATGGCCAGTGAGCAAGGGCGTGTTGCCCGAAACCGGTATGGCAATCTGTGTTGGGGGAATGAACACATTGACTCCTGCTCCCTCAATAAATGAAAGGAGAAACTTCTACTTGTGTGGCGTCTCGCATTGGGCAACTTGGATTTTGGAATTTGCAAGCGGCGTGCCTAGCCACTGAGACGCTCTGCCGCGATAATAGCGGACCACGGCTCCGGACCCCTGGGGCCATGTGGAAGTGGCAGTTCCACTATTGCGGGACTTTTAATGCATGACGGCGTTGTTTTGTTCCTCCATGCAACCCACCAAGGGGAATGATAGACATGCACGCAGTTTAACAGCACCCACTGTGGAAACTAACGAACTACCTTACCCAGAAGGCAACTTACCAATGAAACTACAAAGACGGGATATTAAAGGTCTAGTTCAATCAGCTGTAAACGACGCGTATGGCCAGTGAGCAAGGGCGTGTTGCCCGAAACCGGTATGGCAATCTGTGTTGGGGGAATGAACATGTTGACTCCTGCTCCCTCAATAAATGAAAGGAGAAACTTCTTATTGTGTAGCGTCTCGCATTGGGCAACTTGGATTTTGGAATTTGCAAGCGGCGTGCCTAGCCGCTGAGATGCTCTGCCGCGATAATAGTGGACCACGGCTCCGGACCCCTGGGGCCATGTGGAAGTGGCAGTTCCACTATTGCGGGACTTTTAATGCACGACTGCGTTGTTTTGTTCCTCCATGCAAGCCACCAAGGAGAATGATATACATGCACGCAGTTTAACAGCACCCACTGTGGAAATAACAAACTACTTTATCCAGAAGGCAACTTACCAATGAAACTACAAAGACGTGATATTAAAGGTCAAGTTCAATCAGCTGTAAACGACGCGTATGGCCAGTGAGCAAGGGCGTGTTGCCCGAAACCGGTATGGCAATCTGTGTTGGGGGAATGAACATGTTGATTCCTGCTCCCTCAATAAATGAAAGGAGAAACTTCTACTTGTGTGGCGTCTCGCATTGGGCAACTTGGATTTTGGAATTTGCAAGCTGCGTGCCTAGCCGCTGAGACGCTCTGCAGCGATAATAGCGGACCACGGCTCCGGACCCCTGGGGCCATGTGGAAGGGGCAGTTCCACGATTGCGGACTTTTAATGCATGACGGCGTTGTTTTGTTCCTCCATGCAACCCACCAAGGGGAATGATATACATGCACGCAGTTTAACAGCACCCACTGTGGAAATAACAAACTACTTTATCCAGAAGGCAACTTACCAATGAAACTACAAAGACGTGATATTAAAGGTCAAGTTCAATCAGCTGTAAACGATGCGCATGGCCAGTGAGCAAGGGCGTGTTGCCCGAAACCGGTATGGCAATCTGTGTTGGGGGAATGAACACGTTGACTCCTGCTCCCTCAATAAATGAAAGGAGAAACTTCACTTGTGAGGCGTCTCGCATTGGGCAACTTGGATTTTGGAATTTGCAAGCGGCGTGCCTAGCCGCTGAGACGCTCTGCCGCGATAATAGCGGACCACGGCTCCGGACCCCTGGGGCCATGTGGAAGTGGCAGTTCCACTATTGCGGGACTTTTAATGCATGACGGCGTTGTTTTGTTCCTCCATGCAACCCACCAACTGGAATGATATACATGCACGCAGTTTAACAGCACCCACTGTGGAAATAACGAACTACCTTACCCAGAAGGCAACTTACCATTGAGACTACAAAGACGGGATATTAAAGGTCAAGTTCAATCAGCTGTAAACGACACGCATGGCCAGTGAGCAAGGGCGTGTTGCCCAAAACCGGTATGGCAATCTGTGTTGGGGGAATGAACACGTTGACTCCTGCTCCCTCAATAAATGAAAGGCGAAACTTCTACTTGTGTGGCGTCTCGCATTGGGCAACTTGGATTTTGCAAGCGGCGTGCCTAGCCGCTGAGACGCTCTGCCGCCATAATAGCGGACCACGACTCCGGACCACTGGGGCCATGTGGAAGTGGCAGTTCCACTATTGCGGGACTTTTAATGCATGACGGCGTTGTTTTGTTCCTCCATGCAACCCACCAAGGGGAATGATATACATGCACACAGTTTAACAGTACCCACTGTGGAAATAACAAACTACCTTACCCAGAAGGCAACTTACCAATGAAACTACAAAGACGGGATATTAAAGGTCAAGTTCAATCAGCTGTAAACAACGCGCATGGCCAGTGAGCAAGGGCGTGTTGCCCGAAACCGGTATGGCAAGCTGTGTTGGGGGAATGAACACGTTGACTCCTGCTCCCTCAATAAATGAAAGGAGAAACTTCTACTTGTGTGGCGTCTCGCATTGGGCAACTTGGATTTTGGAATTTGCAGGCGGCGTGCCTAGCCTCTGAGACGCTCTGCCGCGATAATAGCGGACCATGGCTCCGGACCTCTGGGGCCATGTGGAAGTGGCAGTTCCACTATTGCGGGAGTTTTAATGCATGACGGCGTTGTTTTGTTCCTCCATGCAACCCACCAAGGGGAATCATATACATGCACGCAGTTTAACAGCACCCACTGTGGAAATAACGAACTACCTTACCCAGAAGGGAACTTACCAATGAAACTACAAAGATGGGATATTAAAAGTCAAGTTCAATCAGCTGTAAACGACGCGCATGGCCAGTGAGCAAGGGCGTGTTGTCTGAAACCGGTATGGCAATCTGTGTTGGGGGAATGAACACGTTGACTCCTGCTCCCTCAATAAATGAAAGGAGAAACTTCTACTTGTGTGGCGTCTCGCATTTTGCAACTTGGATTTTGGAATTTGCAAGCGGTGTGCCTAGCCGCTGAGACGCTCTGCCGCGATAATAGCGGACCACGGCTCCGGACCCCTGGGGCCATGTGGAAGTGGCAGTTCCACTATTGCGGGACTTTTAATGCATGACGGCGTTGTTTTGTTCCTCCATGCAACCCACCAACTGGAATGATATACATGCACGCAGTTTAACAGCACCCACTGTGGAAATAACGAACTACCTTACCCAGAAGGCAACTTACCAATGAAACTACAAAGACGGGATATTAAAGGTCAAGTTCAATCAGCTGTAAACGACGCGCATAGCCAGTGAGCAAGGGCGTGTTGCCCGATACCGGTATGGCAATCTGTGTTGGGGGAATGAACACGTTGACTTCTGCTCCCTCAATAAATGAAAGGAGAAACTTCTACTTGTGTGGCGTCTCGCATTGGGCAACTTGGATTTTGGAATTTGCAAGCGGCGTGCCTAGCCGCTGAGACGCTCTGCCGCAATAATAGCGGCACGGCTCCGGACCCCTGGGGCCATGTGGAAGTGGCAGTTCCACTATTGCGGGACTTTTAATGCATGACGGCGTTGTTTTGTTCCTCCATGCAACCCACCAAGGGGAATGATATACATGCACGCAGAACAGCACCCACTGTGGAAATAACGAACTACCTTACCCAGAAGGTAACTTACCAATGAAACTACAAAGACGGGATATTAAAGGTCAAGTTCAATCAGCTGTAAACGACGCGCATGGCCAGTGAGCAAGGGCGTGTTGCCTGAAACCGGTATGGCAATCTGTGTTGGGGGAATGAACACGTTGACTCCTGCTCCCTCAATAAATGAAAGGAGAAACTTCTACTTGTGTGGCGTCTCGCATTGGGCAACTTGGATTTTGGAATTTGCAAGCGGCGTGCCTAGCCACTGAGACGCTTTGCCGCGATAATAGCGGACCACGGCTCCGGACCCCTGGGGCCATGTGGTAGTGGCAGTTCCACTATTGCGGGACGTTTAATGCATGACGGCGTTGTTTTGTTCCTCCATGCAACCCACCAAGGGGAATGATATACATGCACGCAGTTTAACAGCACCCACAGTGGAAATAACAAACTACCTTACCCAGAAGGCAACTTACCAATGAAACTACAAAGACGGGATATTAAAGGTCAAGTTCAATCAGCTGTAAACCACGCGCATGGCCAGTGAGCAAGGGCGTGTTGTCCGAAACCGGTATCGCAATCTGTGTTGGGGGAATGAACACGTTGACTCCTGCTCCCTCAATAAATGAAAGGCGAAACTTCTACTTGTGTGGCGTCTCGCATTGGGCAACTTGGATTTTGCAAGCGGCGTGCCTAGCCGCTGAGACGCTCTGCCGCCATAATAGCGGACCACGACTCCGGACCACTGGGGCCATGTGGAAGTGGCAGTTCCACTATTGCGGGACTTTTAATGCATGACGGCGTTGTTTTGTTCCTCCATGCAACCCACCAAGGGGAATGATATACATGCACACAGTTTAACAGTACCCACTGTGGAAATAACAAACTACCTTACCCAGAAGGCAACTTACCAATGAAACTACAAAGACGGGATATTAAAGGTCAAGTTCAATCAGCTGTAAACAACGCGCATGGCCAGTGAGCAAGGGCGTGTTGCCCGAAACCGGTATGGCAAGCTGTGTTGGGGGAATGAACACGTTGACTCCTGCTCCCTCAATAAATGAAAGGAGAAACTTCTACTTGTGTGGCGTCTCGCATTGTGCAACTTGGATTTTGGAATTTGCAAGCGGCGTGCCTAGCCTCTGAGACGCTCTGCCGCGATAATAGCGGACCATGGCTCCGGACCTCTGGGGCCATGTGGAAGTGGCAGTTCCACTATTGCGGGAGTTTTAATGCATGACGGCGTTGTTTTGTTCCTCCATGCAACCCACCAAGGGGAATGATATACATGCACGCAGTTTAACAGCACCCACTGTGGAAATAACGAACTACCTTACCCAGAAGGGAACTTACCAATGAAACTACAAAGATGGGATATTAAAAGTCAAGTTCAATCAGCTGTAAACGACGCGCATGGCCAGTGAGCAAGGGCGTGTTGTCTGAAACCGGTATGGCAATCTGTGTTGGGGGAATGAACACGTTGACTCCTGCTCCCTCAATAAATGAAAGGAGAAACTTCTACTTGTGTGGCGTCTCGCATTTTGCAACTTGGATTTTGGAATTTGCAAGCGGTGTGCCTAGCCGCTGAGACGCTCTGCCGCGATAATAGCGGACCACGGCTCCGGACCCCTGGGGCCATGTGGAAGTGGCAGTTCCACTATTGCGGGACTTTTAATGCATGACGGCGTTGTTTTGTTCCTCCATGCAACCCACCAACTGGAATGATATACATGCACGCAGTTTAACAGCACCCACTGTGGAAATAACGAACTACCTTACCCAGAAGGCAACTTACCAATGAAACTACAAAGACGGGATATTAAAGGTCAAGTTCAATCAGCTGTAAACGACGCGCATAGCCAGTGAGCAAGGGCGTGTTGCCCGAAACCGGTATGGCAATCTGTGTTGGGGGAATGAACACGTTGACTTCTGCTCCCTCAATAAATGAAAGGAGAAACTTCTACTTGTGTGGCGTCTCGCATTGGGCAACTTGGATTTTGGAATTTGCAAGCGGCGTGCCTAGCCGCTGAGACGCTCTGCCGCAATAATAGCGGCACGGCTCCGGACCCCTGGGGCCATGTGGAAGTGGCAGTTCCACTATTGCGGGACTTTTAATGCATGACGGCGTTGTTTTGTTCCTCCATGCAACCCACCTAGGGGAATGATATACATGCACGCAGAACAGCACCCACTGTGGAAATAACGAACTACCTTACCCAGAAGGTAACTTACCAATGAAACTACAAAGACGGGATATTAAAGGTCAAGTTCAATCAGCTGTAAACGACGCGCATGGCCAGTGAGCAAGGGCGTGTTGCCTGAAACCGGTATGGCAATCTGTGTTGGGGGAATGAACACGTTGACTCCTGCTCCCTCAATAAATGAAAGGAGAAACTTCTACTTGTGTGGCGTCTCGCATTGGGCAACTTGGATTTTGGAATTTGCAAGCGGCGTGCCTAGCCACTGAGACGCTTTGCCGCGATAATAGCGGACCACGGCTCCGGACCCCTGGGGCCATGTGGTAGTGGCAGTTCCACTATTGCGGGACGTTTAATGCATGACGGCGTTGTTTTGTTCCTCCATGCAACCCACCAAGGGGAATGATATACATGCACGCAGTTTAACAGCACCCACTGTGGAAATAACAAACTACCTTACCCAGAAGGCAACTTACCAATGAAACTACAAAGACGGGATATTAAAGGTCAAGTTCAATCAGCTGTAAACCACGCGCATGGCCAGTGAGCAAGGGCGTGTTGTCCGAAACCGGTATCGCAATCTGTGTTGGGGGAATGAACACGTTGACTCCTGCTCCCTCAATAAATGAAAGGAGAAACTTCTACTTGTGTGGCGTCTCGCATTTTGCAACTTGGATTTTGGAATTTGCAAGCGGCGTGCCTAGCCGCTGAGACGCTCTGCCGCGATAATAGCAGACCACGGCTCCGGACCCCTGGGGCCATGTGGAAGTGGCAGTTCCACTATTGCAGGACTTTTAATGCAGGACGGCGTTGTTTTGTTCCTCCATGCAACCCACCAACTGGAATGATATACATGCACGCAGTTTAACAGCACCCACTGTGGAAATAACGAACTACCTTACCCAGAAGGCAACTTACCAATGAAACTACAAAGACGGGATATTAATGGTCAAGTTCAATCAGCTGTAAACGACGCGCATGGCCAGTGAGCAAGGGCGTGTTGCCCGAAACCGGTATGGCAATCTGTGTTGGGGGAATGAACACGTTGACTTCTGCTCCCTCAATAAATGAAAGGAGAAACTTCTACTTGTGTGGCGTCTCGCATTGGGCAACTTGGATTTTGGAATTTGCAAGGGGCGTGCCTAGCCGCTGAGACGCTCTGCCGCGATAATAGCGGACCACGACTCCGGACCCCTGGGGCCATGTGGAAGTGGCAGTTCCACTATTGCGGGACTTTTAATGCATGACGGCGTTGTTTTGTTCCTCCATGCAACCCACCAAGGGAAATGATATACATGCACACAGTTTAACAGCACCCACTGTGGAAATAACGAACTACCTTACCCAGAAGGCAACTTACCAATGAAACTACAAAGACGGGATATTAAAGGTCAAGTTCAATCAGCTGTAAACAACGCGCATGGCCAGTGAGAAAGGGCGTGTTGCCCGAAACCGGTATGGCAATCTGTGTTGGGGGAATGAACACGTTCACGCCTGCTCCCTCAATAAATGAAAGGAGAAACTTCTACTTGTGTGGCGTCTCGCATTGGGCAACTTGGATTTTGCAAGCGGCGTGCCTAGCCGCTGAGACGCTCTGCCGCGATAATAGCGGACCACGGCTCCGGACCCCTGGGGCCATGTAGAAGTGGCAGTTCCACTATTGCGGGACTTTTAATGCATGACGGCGTTGTTTTGTTCCTCCATGCAACCCACCAAGGGGAATGATATACATGCACACAGTTTAACAGCATCCACTGTGGAAATAACGAAGTACCTTACCCGGAAGGCAACTTACCAATGAAACTACAAAGACGGGATATTAAAGGTCAAGTTCAATCAGCTGTAAACGACGCGCATGGCCAGTGAGCAAGGGCGTCTTGCCCGAAACTGGTATGGCAAGCTGTGTTGGGGGAATGAACACGTTGACTCCTGCTCCCTCAATAAATGAAAGGAGAAACTTCTACTTCTGTGGCGTCTCGCATTGGGCAACTTGGATTTTGGAATTTGCAAGTGGCGTGCCTAGCCGCTGAGACGCTCTGCCGCGATAATAGCGGACCACGGCTCTGGATCAGTGGGGCCATGTGGAAGTGGCAGTTCCACTATTGCGGGACTTTTAATGCATGACGGCGTTGTTTTGTTCCTCCATGCAACCCACCAAGGGGAATGATATACATGCACGCAGTTTCACAGCACCCACTGTGGAAATAACGAACTACCTTACCCAGAAGGCAACTTACCAATGAAATTACAAAGACGGGATATTAAAGGTCAAGTTCAATCAGCTGTAAACGACACGCATGGCCAGTGAGCAAGGGCGTGTTGCCCGAAACCGGTATGGCAATCTGTGTTGGGGGAATGAACACGTTGACTTCTGCTCCCTCAATAAATGAAAGGAGAAACTTCTACTTGTGTGGCGTCTCGCATTGGGCAACTTGGATTTTGGAATTTGCAAGCGGCGTGCCTAGCCGCTGAGACGGTCTGCCGCAATAATAGCGGCACGGCTCCGGACCCCTGGGGCCATGTGGAAGTGGCAGTTCCACTATTGCGGGACTTTTAATGCATGACGGCGTTGTTTTGTTCCTCCATGCAACCCACCAAGGGGAATGATATACATGCACGCAGAACAGCACCCACTGTGGAAATAACGAACTACCTTACCCAGAAGGCAACTTACCAATGAAACTACAAAGACGGGATATTGAAGGTCAAGTTCAATCAGCTGTAAAGGACGCGCATGGCCAGTGAGCAAGGGCGTGTTGCCCGAAACCGGTATGGCAATCTGTGTTGGGGGAATGAACACATTGACTCCTGCTCCCTCAATAAATGAAAGGAGAAACTTCTACTTGTGTGGCGTCTCGCATTGGGCAACTTGGATTTTGCAAGCGGCGTGCCTAGCCGCTGAGACGCTCTGCCGCGATAATAGCGGACCACGACTCCGGACCCCTGGGGCCATGTGGAAGTGGCAGTTCCACTATTGCGGGACTTTTAATGCATGACGGCGTTGTTTTGTTCCTCCATGCAACCCACCAAGGGGAATGATATACATGCACACAGTTTAACAGCACCCACTGTGGAAATAACGAACTACCTTACCCAGAAGGCAACTTACCAATGAAACTACAAAGACGGGATATTAAAGGTCAAGTTCAATCAGCTGTAAACAACGCGCATGGCCAGTGAGCAAGGGCGTGTTGCCCGAAACCGGTATGGCAAGCTGTGTTGGGGGAATGAACACGTTGACTCCTGCTCCCTCAATAAATGAAAGGAGAAACTTCTACTTGTGTGGCGTCTCGCATTGGGCAACTTGGATTTTGGAATTTGCAAGCGGCGTGCCTAGCCTCTGAGACGCTCTGCCGCGATAATAGCGGACCATGGCTCCGGACCTCTTGGGCCATGTGGAAGTGGCAGTTCCACTATTGCGGGAGTTTTAATGCATGACGGCGTTGTTTTGTTCCTGCATGCAACCCACCAAGGGGAATGATATACATGCACGCAGTTTAACAGCACCCACTGTGGAAATAACGAACTACATTACCCAGAAGGGAACTTACCAATGAAACTACAAAGATGGGATATTAAAGGTCAAGTTCAATCAGCTGTAAACGACGCGCATGGCCAGTGAGCAAGGGCGTGTTGCCCGAAACCGGTATCGCAATCTGTGTTGGGGGAATGAACACGTTGACTCCTGCTCCCTCAATAAATGAAAGGAGAAACTTCTACTTGTGTGGCGTCTCGCATTTTGCAACTTGGATTTTGGAATTTGCAAGCGGCGTGCCTAGCCGCTGAGACGCTCTGCCGCGATAATAGCAGACCACGGCTCCGGACCCCTGGGGCCATGTGGAAGTGGCAGTTCCACTATTGTGGGACTTTTAATGCAGGACGGCGTTGTTTTGTTCCTCCATGCAACCCACTAACTGGAATGATATACATGCACGCAGTTTAACAGCACCCACTGTGGAAATAACGAACTACCTTACCCAGAAGGCAACTTACCAATGAAACTACAAAGACGGGATATTAAAGGTCAAGTTCAACCAGCTGTAAACGACGCGCATGGCCATTGAGTAAGGGCGTGTTGCCCGAAACCGGTATGGCAATCTGTGTTGGGGGAATGAACACTTTGACTTCTGCTCCCTCAATAAATGAAAGAAGAAACTTCTACTTGTGTGGCGTCTCGCATTGGGCAACTTGGATTTTGGAATTTGCAAGCGGCGTGCCTAGCCGCTGAGACGCTCTGCCGCAATAATAGCGGACCACGGCTCCGGACCCCTGGGGCCATGTGGAAGTGGCAGTTCCACTATTGCGGGACTTTTAATGCATGACGGCGTTGTTTTGTTCCTCCATGCAACCCACCAAGGGGAATGATATACATGCACACAGTTTAACAGCACCCACTGTGGAAATAACAAACTACCTTACCCAGAAGGCAACTTACCAATGAAACTACAAAGACGGGATATTAAAGGTCAAGTTCAATCAGCTGTAAACAACGCGCATGGCCAGTGAGCAAGGGCGTGTTGCCCGAAACCGGTATGGCAAGCTGTGTTGGGGGAATGAACACGTTGACTCCTGCTCCCTCAATAAATGAAAGGAGAAACTTCTACTTGTGTGGCGTCTCACATTGGGCAACTTGGATTTTGGAATTTGCAAGCGGTGTGCCTAGCCGCTGAGACGCTCTGCCGCGATAATAGCGGACCACGACTCCGGACCCCTGGGGCCATGTGGAAGTGGCAGTTCCACTATTGCGGGACATTTAATGCATGACGGCGTTGTTTTGTTCCTCCATGCAACCCACCAAGGGGAATGATATACATGCACGCAGCTTAACAGCACCCCTGTGGAAATAACGAACTACCTTACCCAGAAGGCAACTTACCAATGAAACTACAAAGACGGGATATTAAAGGTCAAGTTCAATCAGCTGTAAACGACGCGCATGGCCAGTAAGCAAGGGCGTGTTGCCCGAAACCGGTATGGCAATCTGTGTTGGGGGAATGAACACGTTGATTCCTGCTCCCTCAACAAATGAAAGGAGAAACTTCTACTTGTGTGGCGTCTCGCATTGGGCAACTTGGATTTTGGAATTTGCAAGTGGCGTGCCTAGCCGCTGAGATGCTCTGCCGCGATAATAGCGGACCACGGCTCCGGACCCCTGGGGCCATGTGGAAGTGGCACTTCCACTATTGCGGGACTTTTAATGCATGACAGCGTTGTTTTGTTCCTCCATGCAACCCACCAAGGGGAATGATATACATGCACGCAGCTTAACAGCACCCCTGTGGAAATAACGAACTACCTTACCCAGAAGGCAACTTACCAATGAAACTACAAAGACGGGATATTAAAGGTCAAGTTCAATCAGCTGTAAACGACGCGCATGGCCAGTAAGCAAGGGCGTGTTGCCCGAAACCGGTATGGCAATCTGTGTTGGGGGAATGAACACGTTGATTCCTGCTCCCTCAACAAATGAAAGGAGAAACTTCTACTTGTGTGGCGTCTCGCATTGGGCAACTTGGATTTTGGAATTTGCAAGTGGCGTGCCTAGCCGCTGAGATGCTCTGCCGCGATAATAGCGGACCACGGCTCCGGACCCCTGGGACCATGTGGAAGTGGCAGTTCCACTATTGCGAGACTTTTAATGCATGACGGCGTTGTTTTGTTCCTCCATGCAACCCACCAAGGGGAATGATATACATGCACTCAGTTTAACAGCACCCACTGTGGTGATAACGAACTACCTTACCCAGAAGGCAACTTACCAATGAAACTACAAAGACGGGATATTAAAGGTCAAGTTCAATCAGCTGTAAACAACGCGCATGGCCAGTGAGCAAGGGCGTGTTGCCCGAAACCGGTATGGCAATCTGTGTTGGGGGAATGAACACGTTGACTCCTGCTCCCTCAATAAATGAAAGGCGAAACTTCTACTTGTGTGGCGTCTCGCATTGGGCAACTTGGATTTTGCAAGCGGCGTGCCTACCCGCTGAGACGCTCTGCCGCGATAATAGCGGAACATGACTCCGGACCACTGGGGCCATGTGGAAGTGGCAGTTCCACTATTGCGGGACTTTTAATGCATGACGGCGTTGTTTTGTTCCTCCATGCAACCCACCAAGGGGAATGATATATATGCACGCAGTTTACCAGCACCCACTGTGGAAATAACGAACTACCTTACCCAGAAGGGAACTTACCAATGAAACTACAAAGATGGGATATTAAAAGTCAAGTTCAATCAGCTGTAAACGACGCGCATGGCCAGTGAGCAAGCGTGTTGCCTGAAACCGGTATGGCAATCTGTGTTGGGGGAATGAACACGTTGACTCCTGCTCCCTCAATAAATGAAAGGAGAAACTTTTACTTGTGTGGCGTCTCGCATTTTGCAACTTGGATTTTGGAATTTGTAAGCGGTGTGCCTAGCCGCTGAGACGCTCTGCCGCGATAATAGCGGACCACGGCTCCGGACCCCTGGGGCCATGTGGAAGTGGCAGTTCCACTATTGCGGGACTTTTAATGCATGACGGCGTTGTTTTGTTCTTCCATGCAACCCACCAAGGGGAATGATATACATGCACACAGTTTAACAGCACCCACTGTGGAAATAACTAACTACCTTACCCAGAAGGCAACTTACCAATGAAACTACAAAGACGGGATATTAAAGGTCAAGTTCAATCAGCTGTAAACAACGCGCATGGCCAGTGAGCAAGGGCGTGTTGCCCGAAACCGGTATGGCAAGCTGTGTTGGGGGAATGAATACGTTGACTCCTGCTCCCTCAATACATGAAAGGAGAAACTTCTACTTGTGTGGCGTCTCGCATTGGGCAACTTGGATTTTGGAATTTGCAAGTGGCGTGCCTAGCCTCTGAGACGCTCTGCCGCGATAATAGCGGACCATGGCTCCGGACCTCTTGGGCCATGTGGAAGTGGCAGTTCCACTATTGCGGGAGTTTTAATGCATGACGGCGTTGTTTTGTTCTTCCATGCAACCCACCAAGGGGAATGATATACATGCACACAGTTTAACAGCACCAACTGTGGAAATAACGAACTACCTTACCCAGAAGGCAACTTACCAATGAAACTACAAAGACGGGATATTAAAGGTCAAGTTCAATCAGCTGTAAACAACGCGCATGGCCAGTGAGCAAGGGCGTGTTGCCCGAAACCGGTATGGCAAGCTGTGTTGGGTGAATGAACACGTTGACTCCTGCTCCCTCAATAAATGAAAGGAGAAACTTCTACTTGTGTGGCGTCTCGCATTGGGCAACTTGGATTTTGGAATTTGCATGCGGCGTGCCTAGCCTCTGAGACGCTCTGCTGCGATAATAGCGGACCATGGCTCCGGACCTCTTGGGCCATGTGGAAGTGGCAGTTCCACTATTGCGGGAGTTTTAATGCATGACGGCGTTGTTTTGTTCCTCCATGCAACCCACCAAGGGGAATGATATACATGCACGCAGTTTAACAGCACCCACTGTGGAAATAACGAACTACCTTACCCAGAAGGGAACTTACAAATAAAACTACAAAGATGGGATATTAAAGGTCAAGTTCAATCAGCTGTAAACGACGCGCATGGCCAGTGAG
Organism: Triturus cristatus; assembly: GCF_964204655.1. NCBI lineage: Eukaryota > Metazoa > Chordata > Amphibia > Caudata > Salamandridae > Triturus > Triturus cristatus. Next base: position 197,836,237 of record NC_140579.1, read on the forward strand.
CAAGGGCGTGTTGCCTGACACCGGTATGGCAATCTGTGTTGGGGGAATGAACACGTTGACTCCTGCTCCCTCAATAAATGAAAGGAGAAACTTCTACTTGTGTGGCGTCTCGCATTGGGCAACTTGGATTTTGGAATTTGCAAGCGGCATGCCTAGCCGCTGACACGCTCTGCCGCGATAATAGCGGACCACGGCTCCGGACCCCTGGGGCCATGTGGAAGTGGCACTTCCACTATTGCTGGACTTTTAATGCATGACAGCGTTGTTTTGTTCCTCCATGCAACCCACCAAGGGGAATGATATACATGCACGCAGCTTAACAGCACCCACTGTGGAAATAACGAACTACCTTACCCAGAAGGCAACTTACCAATGAAACTACAAAGACGGGATATTAAAGGTCAAGTTCAATCCGCTGTAAACGACGCGCATGGCCAGTGAGCAAGGGCGTGTTGCCCGAAACCGGTATGGCAATCTGTGTTGGGGGAATGAACACGTTGACTCCTGCTACCTCAATAAATGAAAGGAGAAACTTCTACTTGTGTGGCGTCTCGCATTGGGCAACTTGGATTTTGGAATTTGCAAGCGGCGTGCCTAGCCGCTGACACGCTCTGCCGCGATAATAGCGGACCACGGCTCCGGACCCCTGGGGCCATGTGGAAGTGGCACTTCCACTATTGCGGGACTTTTAATGCATGACGGCGTTGTTTTGTTCCTCCATGCAACCCACCAAGGGGAATGATATACATGCACGCAGTTTAACAGCACCCACTGTGGAAACAACGAACTAGCTTACCCACAAGGCAACTTACCAATGAAACTACAAAGACGGGATATTAAAGGTCAAGTTCAATCAGCTGTAAACGACGCGCATGGCCAGTAAGCAAGGGCGTGTTGCCCGAAACCGGTATGGCAATCTGTGTTGGGGGAATGAACACGTTGATTCCTGCTCCCTCAACAAATGAAAGGAGAAACTTCTACTTGTGTGGCGTCTCGCATTGGGCAACTTGGATTTTGGAATTTGCAAGTGGCCTGCCTAGCCGCTGAGATACTCTGCCGCGATAATAGCGGACCACGGCTCCGGACCCCTGGGACCATGTGGAAGTGGCAGTTCCACTATTGCGGGACTTTTAATGCATGACGGCGTTGTTTTGTTCCTCCATGCAACCCACCAAGGGGAATGATATACATGCACTCAGTTTAACAGCACCCACTGTGGTGATAACGAACTACCTTACCCAGAAGGCAACTTACCAATGAAACTACAAAGACGGGAAATTAAAGGTCAAGTTCAATCAGCTGTAAACGACGCGCATAGCCAGTGAGCAAGGGCGTGTTGCCCGAAACCGGTATGGCAATCTGTGTTGGGGGAATGAACACGTTGACTTCTGCTCCCTCAATAAATGAAAGGAGAAACTTCTACTTGTGTGGCGTCTCGCATTGGGCAACTTGGATTTTGGAATTTGCAAGCGGCGTGCCTAGCCGCAGAGACGCTCTGCCGCAATAATAGCGGCACGGCTCCGGACCCCTGGGGCCATGTGGAAGTGGCAGTTCCACTATTGCGGGAGATTTAATGCATGACGGCGTTGTTTTGTTCCTCCATGCAACCCACCAAGGGGAATGATATACATGCACGCAGTTTAACAGCACCCACTGTGGAAATAACGAACTACCTTACCCAGAAGGGAACTTACCAATGAAACTACAAAGATGGGATATTAAAAGTCAAGTTCAATCAGCTGTAAACGACGCGCATGGCCAGTGAGCAAGGGCGTGTTGCCTGAAACCGGTATGGCAATCTGTGTTGGGGGAATGAAAACGTTGACTCCTGCTCCCTCAATAAATGAAAGGAGAAACTTCTACTTGTGTGGCGTCTCGCATTTTGCAACTTGGATTTTGGAATTTGCAAGCGGTGTGCCTAGCCGCTGAGACGCTCTGCCCCGATAATAGCGGACCACGGCTCCGGACCCCTGGGGCCATGTGGAAGTGGCAGTTCCACTATTGCGGGACTTTTAATGCATGACGGCGTTGTTTTGTTCCTCCATGCAACCCACCAACTGGAATGATATACATGCACGCAGTTTAACAGCACCCACTGTGGAAATAACGAACTACCTTACCCAGAAGGCAACTTACCAATGAAACTACAAAGACGGGATATTAAAGGTCAAGTTCAATCGGCTGTAAACGACGCGCATAGCCAGTGAGCAAGGGCGTGTTGCCCGAAACCGGTATGGCAATCTGTGTTGGGGGAATGAACACGTTGACTTCTGCTCCCTCAATAAATGAAAGGAGAAACTTCTACTTGTGTGGCGTCTCGCATTGGGCAACTTGGATTTTGGAATTTGCAAGCGGCGTGCCTAGCCGCTGAGACGCTCTGCCGCAATAATAGCGGCACGGCTCTGGACCCCTGGGGCCATGTGGAAGTGGCAGTTCCACTATTGCGGGACTTTTAATGCATGACGGCGTTGTTTTGTTCCTCCATGCAACCCACCAAGGGGAATGATATACATGCACGCAGAACAGCACCCACTGTGGAAATAACGAACTACCTTACCCAGAAGGCAACTTACCAATGAAACTACAAAGACGGGATATTAAAGGTCAAGTTCAATCAGCTGTAAACGACGCGCATGGCCAGTGAGCAAGGGCGTGTTGCCTGAAACCGGTATGGCAATCTGTGTTGGGGGAATGAACACGTTGACTCCTGCTCCCTCAATAAATGAAAGGAGAAACTTCTACTTGTGTGGCGTCTCGCATTGGGCAACTTGGATTTTGGAATTTGCAAGCGGCGTGCCTAGCCACTGAGACGCTTTGCCGCGATAATAGCGGACCACGGCTCCGGACCCCTGGGGCCATGTGGTAGTGGCAGTTCCACTATTGCGGGACGTTTAATGCATGACGGCGTTGTTTTGTTCCTCCATGCAACCCACCAAGGGGAATGATATACATGCACGCAGTTTAACAGCACCCACTGTGGAAATAACAAACTACCTTACCCAGAAGGCAACTTACCAATGAAACTACAAAGACGGGATATTAAAGGTCAAGTTAAATCAGCTGTAAACCACGCGCATGGCCAGTGAGCAAGGGGGTGTTGTCCGAAACCGGTATCGCAATCTGTGTTGGGGGAATGAACACGTTGACTCCTGCTCCCTCAATAAATGAAAGGAGAAACTTCTACTTGTGTGGCGTCTCGCATTTTGCAACTTGGATTTTGGAATTTGCAAGCGGCGTGCCTAGCCGCTGAGACGCTCTGCCGCGATAATAGCAGACCACGGCTCCGGACCCCTGGGGCCATGTGGAAGTGGCAGTTCCACTATTGCAGGACTTTTAATGCAGGACGGCGTTGTTTTGTTCCTCCATGCAACCCACCAACTGGAATGATATACATGCACGCAGTTTAACAGCACCCACTGTGGAAATAACGAACTACCTTACCCAGAAGGCAACTTACCAATGAAACTACAAAGACGGGATATTAAAGGTCAAGTTCAATCAGCTGTAAACGACGCGCATGGCCAGTGAGCAAGGGCGTGTTGCCCGAAACCGGTATGGCAATCTGTGTTGGGGGAATGAACACGTTGACTTCTGCTCCCTCAATAAATGAAAGCAGAAACTTCTACTTGTGTGGCGTCTCGCATTGGGCAACTTGGATTTTGGAATTTGCAAGGGGCGTGCCTAGCCGCTGAGACGCTCTGCCGCGATAATAGCGGACCACGACTCCGGACCCCTGGGGCCATGTGGAAGTGGCAGTTCCACTATTGCGGGACTTTTAATGCATGACGGCGTTGTTTTGTTCCTCCATGCAACCCACCAAGGGAAATGATATACATGCACACAGTTTAACAGCACCCACTGTGGAAATAACGAACTACCTTACCCAGAAGGCAACTTACCAATGAAACTACAAAGACGGGATATTAAAGGTCAAGTTCAATCAGCTGTAAACAACGCGCATGGCCAGTGAGAAAGGGCGTGTTGCCCGAAACCGGTATGGCAATCTGTGTTGGGGGAATGAACACGTTCACGCCTGCTCCCTCAATAAATGAAAGGAGAAACTTCTACTTGTGTGGCGTCTCGCATTGGGCAACTTGGATTTTGCAAGCGGCGTGCCTAGCCGCTGAGACGCTCTGCCGCGATAATAGCGGACCACGGCTCCGGACCCCTGGGGCCATGTGGAAGTGGCAGTTCCACTATTGCGGGACTTTTAATGCATGACGGCGTTGTTTTGTTCCTCCATGCAACCCACCAAGGGGAATGATATACATGCACACAGTTTAACAGCATCCACTGTGGAAATAACGAAGTACCTTACCCGGAAGGCAACTTACCAATGAAACTACAAAGACGGGATATTAAAGGTCAAGTTCAATCAGCTGTAAACAACGCGCATGGCCAGTGAGCAAGGGCGTGTTGCCCGAAACCGGTATGGCAAGCTGTGTTGGGGGAATGAACACGTTGACTCCTGCTCCCTCAATAAATGAAAGGAGAAACTTCTACTTGTGTGGCGTCTCGCATTGGGCAACTTGGATTTTGGAATTTGCAAGCGGCGTGCCTAGCCACTGAGACGCTTTGCCGCGATAATAGCGGACCACGGCTCCGGACCCCTGGGGCCATGTGGTAGTGGCAGTTCCACTATTGCGGGACGTTTAATGCATGACGGCGTTGTTTTGTTCCTCCATGCAACCCACCAAGGGGAATGATATACATGCACGCAGTTTAACAGCACCCACTGTGGAAATAACAAACTACCTTACCCAGAAGGCAACTTACCAATGAAACTACAAAGACGGGATATTAAAGGTCAAGTTAAATCAGCTGTAAACCACGCGCATGGCCAGTGAGCAAGGGGGTGTTGTCCGAAACCGGTATCGCAATCTGTGTTGGGGGAATGAACACGTTGACTCCTGCTCCCTCAATAAATGAAAGGAGAAACTTCTACTTGTGTGGCGTCTCGCATTTTGCAACTTGGATTTTGGAATTTGCAAGCGGCGTGCCTAGCCGCTGAGACGCTCTGCCGCGATAATAGCAGACCACGGCTCCGGACCCCTGGGGCCATGTGGAAGTGGCAGTTCCACTATTGCAGGACTTTTAATGCAGGACGGCGTTGTTTTGTTCCTCCATGCAACCCACCAACTGGAATGATATACATGCACGCAGTTTAACAGCACCCACTGTGGAAATAACGAACTACCTTACCCAGAAGGCAACTTACCAATGAAACTACAAAGACGGGATATTAAAGGTCAAGTTCAATCAGCTGTAAACGACGCGCATGGCCAGTGAGCAAGGGCGTGTTGCCCGAAACCGGTATGGCAATCTGTGTTGGGGGAATGAACACGTTGACTTCTGCTCCCTCAATAAATGAAAGCAGAAACTTCTACTTGTGTGGCGTCTCGCATTGGGCAACTTGGATTTTGGAATTTGCAAGGGGCGTGCCTAGCCGCTGAGACGCTCTGCCGCGATAATAGCGGACCACGACTCCGGACCCCTGGGGCCATGTGGAAGTGGCAGTTCCACTATTGCGGGACTTTTAATGCATGACGGCGTTGTTTTGTTCCTCCATGCAACCCACCAAGGGAAATGATATACATGCACACAGTTTAACAGCACCCACTGTGGAAATAACGAACTACCTTACCCAGAAGGCAACTTACCAATGAAACTACAAAGACGGGATATTAAAGGTCAAGTTCAATCAGCTGTAAACAACGCGCATGGCCAGTGAGAAAGGGCGTGTTGCCCGAAACCGGTATGGCAATCTGTGTTGGGGGAATGAACACGTTCACGCCTGCTCCCTCAATAAATGAAAGGAGAAACTTCTACTTGTGTGGCGTCTCGCATTGGGCAACTTGGATTTTGCAAGCGGCGTGCCTAGCCGCTGAGACGCTCTGCCGCGATAATAGCGGACCACGGCTCCGGACCCCTGGGGCCATGTGGAAGTGGCAGTTCCACTATTGCGGGACTTTTAATGCATGACGGCGTTGTTTTGTTCCTCCATGCAACCCACCAAGGGGAATGATATACATGCACACAGTTTAACAGCATCCACTGTGGAAATAACGAAGTACCTTACCCGGAAGGCAACTTACCAATGAAACTACAAAGACGGGATATTAAAGGTCAAGTTCAATCAGCTGTAAACGACGCGCATGGCCAGTGAGCAAGGGCGTGTTGCCCGAAACTGGTATGGCAAGCTGTGTTGGGGGAATGAACACGTTGACTCCTGCTCCCTCAATAAATGTAAGGAGAAACTTCTACTTCTGTGGCGTCTCGCATTGGGCAACTTGGATTTTGGAATTTGCAAGTGGCGTGCCTAGCCGCTGAGACGCTCTGCCGCGATAATAGCGGACCACGGCTCTGGATCAGTGGGGCCATGTGGAAGTGGCAGTTCCACTATTGCGGGACTTTTAATGCATGACGGCGTTGTTTTGTTCCTCCATGCAACCCACCAAGGGGAATGATATACATGCACGCAGTTTCACAGCACCCACTGTGGAAATAACGAACTACCTTACCCAGAAGGCAACTTACCAATGAAATTACAAAGACGGGATATTAAAGGTCAAGTTCAATCAGCTGTAAACGACACGCATGGCCAGTGAGCAAGGGCGTGTTGCCCGAAACCGGTATGGCAATCTGTGTTGGGGGAATGAACACGTTGACTCCTGCTCCCTCAATAAATGAAAGGCGAAACTTCTACTTGTGTGGCGTCTCGCATTGGGCAACTTGGATTTTGCAAGCGGCGTGCCTAGCCGCTGAGACGCTCTGCTGCCATAATAGCGGACCACGACTCCGGACCACCGGGGCCATGTGGAAGTGGCAGTTCCACTATTGCGGGACTTTTAATGCATGACGGCGTTGTTTTGTTCCTCCATGCAACCCACCAAGGGGAATGATATACATGCACACAGTTTAACAGTACCCACTGTGGAAATAACAAACTACCTTACCCAGAAGGCAACTTACCAATGAAACTACAAAGACGGGATATTAAAGGTCAAGTTCAATCAGCTGTAAACAACGCGCATGGCCAGTGAGCAAGGGCGTGTTGCCCGAAACCGGTATGGCAAGCTGTGTTGGGGGAATGAACACGTTGACTCCTGCTCCCTCAATAAATGAAAGGAGAAACTTCTGCTTGTGTGGCGTCTCGCATTGGGCAACTTGGATTTTGGAATTTGCAAGCGGCGTGCCTAGCCTCTGAGACGCTCTGCCGCGATAATAGCGGACCATGGCTCCGGACCTCTGGGGCCATGTGGAAGTGGCAGTTCCACTATTGCGGGAGATTTAATGCATGACGGCGTTGTTTTGTTCCTCCATGCAACCCACCAAGGGGAATGATATACATGCACGCAGTTTAACAGCACCCACTGTGGAAATAACGAACTACCTTACCCAGAAGGGAACTTACCAATGAAACTACAAAGATGGGATATTAAAAGTCAAGTTCAATCAGCTGTAAACGACGCGCATGGCCAGTGAGCAAGGGCGTGTTGCCTGAAACTGGTATGGCAATCTGTGTTGGGGGAATGAAAACGTTGACTCCTGCTCCCTCAATAAATGAAAGGAGAAACTTCTACTTGTGTGGCGTCTCGCATTTTGCAACTTGGATTTTGGAATTTGCAAGCGGTGTGCCTAGCCGCTGAGACGCTCTGCCGCGATAATAGCGGACCACGGCTCCGGACCCCTGGGGCCATGTGGAAGTGGCAGTTCCACTATTGCGGGACTTTTAATGCATGACGGCGTTGTTTTGTTCCTCCATGCAACCCACCAACTGGAATGATATACATGCACGCAGTTTAACAGCACCCACTGTGGAAATAACGAACTACCTTACCCAGAAGGCAACTTACCAATGAAACTACAAAGACGGGATATTAAAGGTCAAGTTCAATCGGCTGTAAACGACGCGCATAGCCAGTGAGCAAGGGCGTGTTGCCCGAAACCGGTATGGCAATCTGTGTTGGGGGAATGAACACGTTGACTTCTGCTCCCTCAATAAATGAAAGGAGAAACTTCTACTTGTGTGGCGTCTCGCATTGGGCAACTTGGATTTTGGAATTTGCAAGCGGCGTGCCTAGCCGCTGAGACGGTCTGCCGCAATAATAGCGGCACGGCTCCGGACCCCTGGGGCCATGTTGAAGTGGCAGTTCCACTATTGCGGGACTTTTAATGCATGACGGCGTTGTTTTGTTCCTCCATGCAACCCACCAAGGGGAATGATATACATGCACGCAGAACAGCACCCACTGTGGAAATAACGAACTACCTTACCCAGAAGGCAACTTACCAATGAAACTACAAAGACGGGATATTGAAGGTCAAGTTCAATCAGCTGTAAAGGACGCGCATGGCCAGTGAGCAAGGGCGTGTTGCCCGAAACCGGTATGGCAATCTGTGTTGGGGGAATGAACACATTGACTCCTGCTCCCTCAATAAATGAAAGGAGAAACTTCTACTTGTGTGGCGTCTCGCATTGGGCAACTTGGAGTTTGCAAGCGGCGTGCCTAGCCGCTGAGACGCTCTGCCGCGATAATAGCGGACCACGACTCCGGACCCCTGGGGCCATGTGGAAGTGGCAGTTCCACTATTGCGGGACTTTTAATGCATGACGGCGTTGTTTTGTTCCTCCATGCAACCCACCAAGGGGAATGATATACATGCACACAGTTTAACAGCACCCACTGTGGAAATAACGAACTACCTTACCCAGAAGGCAACTTACCAATGAAACTACAAAGACGGGATATTAAAGGTCAAGTTCAATCAGCTGTAAACAACGCGCATGGCCAGTGAGCAAGGGCGTGTTGCCCGAAACCGGTATGGCAAGCTGTGTTGGGGGAATGAACACGTTGACTCCTGCTCCCTCAATAAATGAAAGGAGAAACTTCTACTTGTGTGGCGTCTCGCATTGGGCAACTTGGATTTTGGAATTTGCAAGCGGCGTGCCTAGCCTCTGAGACGCTCTGCCGCGATAATAGCGGACCATGGCTCCGGACCTCTTGGGCCATGTGGAAGTGGCAGTTCCACTATTGCGGGAGTTTTAATGCATGACGGCGTTGTTTTGTTCCTGCATGCAACCCACCAAGGGGAATGATATACATGCACGCAGTTTAACAGCACCCACTGTGGAAATAACGAACTACATTACCCAGAAGGGAACTTACCAATGAAACTACAAAGATGGGATATTAAAGGTCAAGTTCAATCAGCTGTAAACGACGCGCATGGCCAGTGAGCAAGGGCGTGTTGCCCGAAACCGGTATCGCAATCTGTGTTGGGGGAATGAACACGTTGACTCCTGCTCCCTCAATAAATGAAAGGAGAAACTTCTACTTGTGTGGCGTCTCGCATTTTGCAACTTGGATTTTGGAATTTGCAAGCGGCGTGCCTAGCCGCTGAGACGCTCTGCCGCGATAATAGCAGACCACGGCTCCGGACCCCTGGGGCCATGTGGAAGTGGCAGTTCCACTATTGTGGGACTTTTAATGCAGGACGGCGTTGTTTTGTTCCTCCATGCAACCCACTAACTGGAATGATATACATGCACGCAGTTTAACAGCACCCACTGTGGAAATAACGAACTACCTTACCCAGAAGGCAACTTACCAATGAAACTACAAAGACGGGATATTAAAGGTCAAGTTCAACCAGCTGTAAACGACGCGCATGGCCATTGAGTAAGGGCGTGTTGCCCGAAACCGGTATGGCAATCTGTGTTGGGGGAATGAACACTTTGACTTCTGCTCCCTCAATAAATGAAAGAAGAAACTTCTACTTGTGTGGCGTCTCGCATTGGGCAACTTGGATTTTGGAATTTGCAAGCGGCGTGCCTAGCCGCTGAGACGCTCTGCCGCAATAATAGCGGACCACGGCTCCGGACCCCTGGGGCCATGTGGAAGTGGCAGTTCCACTATTGCGGGACTTTTAATGCATGACGGCGTTGTTTTGTTCCTCCATGCAACCCACCAAGGGGAATGATATACATGCACACAGTTTAACAGCACCCACTGTGGAAATAACAAACTACCTTACCCAGAAGGCAACTTACCAATGAAACTACAAAGACGGGATATTAAAGGTCAAGTTCAATCAGCTGTAAACAACGCGCATGGCCAGTGAGCAAGGGCGTGTTGCCCGAAACCGGTATGGCAAGCTGTGTTGGGGGAATGAACACGTTGACTCCTGCTCCCTCAATAAATGAAAGGAGAAACTTCTACTTGTGTGGTGTCTCACATTGGGCAACTTGGATTTTGGAATTTGCAAGCGGTGTGCCTAGCCGCTGAGACGCTCTGCCGCGATAATAGCGGACCACGACTCCGGACCCCTGGGGCCATGTGGAAGTGGCAGTTCCACTATTGCGGGACATTTAATGCATGACGGCGTTGTTTTGTTCCTCCATGCAACCCACCAAGGGGAATGATATACATGCACACAGTTTAACAGCACCCACTGTGGAAATACCGAACTACCTTACCCAGAAGGCAACTTACCAATGAAACTACAAAGATGGGATATTAAAGGTCAAGTTCAATCAGCTGTAAACAACGCGCATGGCCAGTGAGCAAGGGCGTGTTGCCCGAAACCGGTATGGCAAGCTGTGTTGGGGGAATGAACACGTTGACTCCTGCTCCCTCAATAAATGAAAGGAGAAACTTCTACTTGTGTGGTGTCTCGCATTGGGCAACTTGGATTTTGGAATTTGCAAGCGGCGTGCCTAGCCTCTGAGACGCTCTGCCGCGATAATAGCGGACCATGGCTCCGGACCTCTTGGGCCATGTGGAAGTGGCAGTTCCACTATTGCGGGAGTTTTAATGCATGACGGCGTTGTTTTGTTCCTGCATGCAACCCACCAAGGGGAATGATATACATGCACGCAGTTTAACAGCACCCACTGTGGAAATAACGAACTACCTTACCCAGAAGGAAACTTACCAATGAAACTACAAAGATGGGATATTAAAGGTCAAGTTCAATCAGCTGTAAACGACGCGCATGGCCAGTGAGCAAGGGCGTGTTGCCTGAAAACGGTATGGCAATCTGTGTTGGGGGAATGAACACGTTGACTCCTGCTCCCTCAATAAATGAAAGGAGAAACTTCTACTTGTGTGGCGTCTTGCATTGGGCAACTTGGATTTTGGAATTTGCAAGCGGCGTGCCTAGCCACTGAGACGCTTTGCCGCGATAATAGCGGACCACGGCTCCGGACCCCTGGGGCCATGTGGTAGTGGCAGTTCCACTATTGCGGGACGTTTAATGCATGACGGCGTTGTTTTGTTCCTCCATGCAACCCACCAAGGGGAATGATATACATGCACGCAGTTTAACAGCACCCACTGTGGAAATAACGAACTACCTTACCCAGAAGGCAACTTACCAATGAAACTACAAAGACGGGATATTAAAGGTCAAGTTCAATCAGCTGTAAACGACGCGCATGGCCAGTGAGCAAGGGCGTGTTGCCCGAAACCGGTATCGCAATCTGTGTTGAGGGAATGAACACGTTGACTCCTGCTCCCTCAATAAATGAAAGGAGAAACTTCTACTTGTGTTGCGTCTCGCATTTTGCAACTTGGATTTTGGGATTTGCAAGCGGCGTGCCTAGCCGCTGAGACGCTCTGCCGCGATAATAGCAGACCACGGCTCCGGACCCCTGGGGCCATGTGGAAGTGGCAGTTCCACTATTGCGGGACTTTTAATGCAGGACGGCGTTGTTTTGTTCCTCCATGCAACCCACTAACTGGAATGATATACATGCACGCAGTTTAACAGCACCCACTGTGGAAATAACGAACTACCTTACCCAGAAGGCAACTTACCAATGAAACTACAAAGACGGGATATTAAAGGTCAAGTTCAACCAGCTGTAAACGACGCGCATGGCCAGTGAGCAAGGGCGTGTTGCCCGAAACCGGTATGGCAATCTGTGTTGGGGGAATGAACACGTTGACTTCTGCTCCCTCAATAAATGAAAGGAGAAACTTCTACTTGTGTGGCGTCTCGCATTGGGCAACTTGGATTTTGGAATGTGCAAGCGGCGTGCCCAGCCGCTGAGACACTCTGCCGCAATAATAGCGGACCACGGCTCCGGACCCCTGGGGCCATGTGGAAGTGGCAGTTCCACTATTGCAGGACTTTTAATGCATGATGGCGTTGTTTTGTTCCTCCATGCAACCCACCAAGGGGAATGATATACATGCACGCAGTTTAACAGCACCCACTGTGGAAATAACGAACTACCTTACCCAGAAGGCAACTTACCAATGAAACTACAAAGACGGGATATTAAAGGTCAAGTTCAATCAGCTGTAAACGATCCGCATGGCCAGTGAGCAAGGGCGTGTTGCCCGAAACCGGTATCGCAATCTGTGTTGGGGGAATGAACACGTTGACTCCTGCTCCCTCAATAAATAAAAGGAGAAACTTCTACTTGTGTGGCGTCTCGCATTGGGCAACTTGGATTTTGCAAGCGGCGTGCGTAGCCGCTGAGACGCTCTGCCGCGATAATAGCGGACCACGACTCCGGACCCCTGGGGCCATGTGGAAGTGGCAGTTCCACTATTGCGGGACTTTTAATGCATGACGGCGTTGTTTTGTTCCTCCATGCAACCCACCAAGGGGAATGATATACATGCACACAGTTTAACAGCACCCACTGTGGAAATAACGAACTACCCTACCCAGAAGGCAACTTACCAATGAAACTACAAAGAAGGGATATTAAAGGTCAAGTTCAATCAGCTGTAAACAACGCGCATGGCCAGTGAGAAAGGGCGTGTTGCCCGAAACCGGTATGGCAATCTGTGTTGGGGGAATGAACACGTTCACTCCTGCTCCCTCACTAAATGAAAGGAGAAACTTCTACTTATGTGGCGTCTCGCATTGGGCAACTTGGATTTTGCAAGCGGCGTGCCTAGCCGCTGAGACGCTCTGCCGCGATAATAGCGGACCACGGCTCCGGACCCCTGGGGCCATGTGGAAGTGGCAGTTCCACTATTGCGGGACTTTTAATGCATGACGGCGTTGTTTTGTTCCTCCATGCAACCCACCAAGGGGAATGATATACATGCACACAGTTTAACAGCACCCACTGTGGAAATAACGAACTACCTTACCCAGAAGGCAACTTACCAATGAAACTACAAAGACGGGATATTAAAGGTCAAATTCAATCAGCTGTAAACGACGCGCATGGCCAGTGAGCAAGGGCGTGTTGCCCGAAACCGGTATGGCAAGCTGTGTTGGGGGAATGAACACGTTGACTCATGCTCCCTCAATAAATGAAAGGAGAAACTTCTACTTCTGTGGCGTCTCGCATTGGGCAACTTGGATTTTGGAATTTGCAAGTGGCGTGCCTAGCCGCTGAGACACTCTGCCGCGATAATAGCGGACCACGGCTCCGGACCAGTGGGGCCATGTGGAAGTGGCAGTTCCACTATTGCGGGACTTTTAATGCATGACGGCGTTGTTTTGTTCCTCCATGCAACCCACCAAGGGGAATGATATACATGCACGCAGTTTCACAGCACCCACTGTGGAAATAACGAACTACCTTACCCAGAAGGCAACTTACCAATGAAACTACAAAGACGGGATATTAAAGGTCAAGTTCAATCAGCTGTAAACGACACGCATGGCCAGTGAGCAAGGGCGTGTTGCCCGAAACCGGTATGGCAATCTGTGTTGGGGGAATGAACACGTTGACTCCTGCTCCCTCAATAAATGAAAGGCGAAACTTCTACTTGTGTGGCGTCTCGCATTGGGCAACTTGGATTTTGCAAGCGGCGTGCCTAGCCGCTGAGACGCTCTGCCGCGATAATAGCGGAACATGACTCCGGACCACTGGGGCCATGTGGAAGTAGCAGTTCCACTATTGCGGGACTTTTAATGCATGACGGCGTTGTTTTGTTCCTCCATGCAACCCACCAAGGGGAATGATATATATGCACGCAGTTTACCAGCACCCACTGTGGAAATAACGAACTACCTTACCCAGAAGGGAACTTACCAATGAAACTACAAAGATGGGATATTAAAGGTCAAGTTCAATCAGCTGTAAACGACGCGCATGGCCAGTGAGCAAGGGCGTGTTGCCTGAAACCGGTATGGCAATCTGTGTTGGGGGAATGAACACGTTGACTCCTGCTCCCTCAATAAATGAAAGGAGAAACTTTTACTTGTGTGGCGTCTCGCATTTTGCAACTTGGATTTTGGAATTTGCAAGCGGTGTGCCTAGCCGCTGAGACGCTCTGCCGCGATAATAGCGGACCACGGCTCCGGACCCCTGGGGCCATGTGGAAGTGGCAGTTCCACTATTGCGGGACTTTTAATGCATGACGGCGTTGTTTTGTTCCTCCATGCAACCCACCAACTGGAATGATATACATGCACGCAGTTTAACAGCACCCACTGTGTAAATAACGAACTACCTTACCCAAAAGGCAACTTACCAATGAAACTACAAAGACGGGATATTAAAGGTCAAGTTCAATCAGCTGTAAACGACGCGCATAGCCAGTGAGCAAGGGCGTGATACCCGAAACCGGTATGGCAATCTGTGTTGGGGGAATGAACACGTTGACTCCTGCTCCCTCAATAAATGAAAGGCAAAACTTCTACTTGTGTGGCGTCTCGCATTGGGCAACTTGGATTTTGGATTTTCAAGCGGCGTGCCTAGCCTCTGAGACGCTCTGCCGCGATAATAGCGGACCACGGCTCCGGACCCCTGGGGCCATGTGGAAGTGGCAGTTCCACTATTGCGGGACTTTTAATGCATGACGGCGTTGTTTTGTTCTTCCATGCAACCCACCAAGGGGAATGATATACATGCACACAGTTTAACAGCACCCACTGTGGAAATAACTAACTACCTTACCCAGAAGGCAACTTACCAATGAAACTACAAAGACGGGATATTAAAGGTCAAGTTCAATCAGCTGTAAACAACGCGCATGGCCAGTGAGCAAGGGCGTGTTGCCCGAAACCGGTATGGCAAGCTGTGTTGGGGGAATGAACACGTTGACTCCTGCTCCCTCAATACATGAAAGGAGAAACTTCTACTTGTGTGGCGTCTCGCATTGGGCAACTTGGATTTTGGAATTTGCAAGCGGCGTGCCTAGCCTCTGAGACGCTCTGCCGCGATAATAGCGGACCATGGCTCCGGACCTCTTGGGCCATGTGGAAGTGGCAGTTCCACTATTGCAGGAGTTTTAATGCATGACGGCGTTGTTTTGTTCTTCCATGCAACCGACCAAGGGGAATGATATACATGCACACAGTTTAACAGCACCCACTGTGGAAATAACGAACTACCTTACCCAGAAGGCAACTTACCAATGAAACTACAAAGACGGGATATTAAAGGTCAAGTTCAATCAGCTGTAAACAACGCGCATGGCCAGTGAGCAAGGGCGTGTTGCCCGAAACCGGTATGGCAAGCTGTGTTGGGTGAATGAACACGTTGACTCCTGCTCCCTCAATAAATGAAAGGAGAAACTTCTACTTGTGTGGCGTCTCGCATTGGGCAACTTGGATTTTGGAATTTGCAAGCGGCGTGCCTAGCCTCTGAGACGCTCTGCTGCGATAATGGCGGACCATGGCTCCGGACCTCTTGGGCCATGTGGAAGTGGCAGTTCCACTATTGCGGGAGTTTTAATGCATGACGGCGTTGTTTTGTTCCTCCATGCAACCCACCAAGGGGAATGATATACATGCACGCAGTTTAACAGCACCCACTGTGGAAATACCAAACTACCTTACCCAGAAGGGAACTTACCAATAAAACTACAAAGATGGGATATTAAAGGTCAAGTTCAATCAGCTGTAAACGACGCGCATGGCCAGTGAGCAAGGGCGTGTTGCCTGAAACCGGTATGGCAATCTGTGTTGGGGGAATGAACACGTTGACTCCTGCTCCCTCAATAAATGAAAGGAGAAACTTCTACTTGTGTGGCGTCTCGCATTGGGCAACTTGGATTTTGGAATTTGCAAGCGGCGTGCCTAGCCGCTGACACGCTCTGCCGCGATAATAGCGGACCACGGCTCCGGACCCCTGGGGCCATGTGGAAGTGGCACTTCCACTATTGCGGGACTTTTAATGCATGACAGCGTTGTTTTGTTCCTCCATGCAACCCACCAAGGGGAATGATATACATGCACGCAGCTTAACAGCACCCCTGTGGAAATAACGAACTACCTTACCCAGAAGGCAACTTACCAATGAAACTACAAAGACGGGATATTAAAGGTCAAGTTCAATCAGCTGTAAACGACGCGCATGGCCAGTAAGCAAGGGCGTGTTGCCCGAAACCGGTATGGCAATCTGTGTTGGGGGAATGAACACGTTGATTCCTGCTCCCTCAACAAATGAAAGGAGAAACTTCTACTTGTGTGGCGTCTCGCATTGGGCAACTTGGATTTTGGAATTTGCAAGTGGCGTGCCTAGCCGCTGAGATGCTCTGCCGCGATAATAGCGGACCACGGCTCCGGACACCTGGGGCCATGTGGAAGTGGCACTTCCACTATTGCGGGACTTTTAATGCATGACAGCGTTGTTTTGTTCCTCCATGCAACCCACCAAGGGGAATGATATACATGCACGCAGCTTAACAGCACCCCTGTGGAAATAACGAACTACCTTACCCAGAAGGCAACTTACCAATGAAACTACAAAGACGGGATATTAAAGGTCAAGTTCAATCAGCTGTAAACGACGCGCATGGCCAGTAAGCAAGGGCGTGTTGCCCGAAACCGGTATGGCAATCTGTGTTGGGGGAATGAACACGTTGATTCCTGCTCCCTCAACAAATGAAAGGAGAAACTTCTACTTGTGTGGCGTCTCGCATTGGGCAACTTGGATTTTGGAATTTGCAAGTGGCGTGCCTAGCCGCTGAGATGCTCTGCCGCGATAATAGCGGACCACGGCTCCGGACCCCTGGGACCATGTGGAAGTGGCAGTTCCACTATTGCGGGACTTTTAATGCATGACGGCGTTGTTTTGTTCCTCCATGCAACCCACCAAGGGGAATGATATACATGCACACAGTTTAACAGCACCCACTGTGGAAATAACGAACTACCCTACCCAGAAGGCAACTTACCAATGAAACTACAAAGAAGGGATATTAAAGGTCAAGTTCAATCAGCTGTAAACAACGCGCATGGCCAGTGAGAAAGGGCGTGTTGCCCGAAACCGGTATGGCAATCTGTGTTGGGGGAATGAACACGTTCACTCCTGCTCCCTCACTAAATGAAAGGAGAAACTTCTACTTATGTGGCGTCTCGCATTGGGCAACTTGGATTTTGCAAGCGGCGTGCCTAGCCGCTGAGACGCTCTGCCGCGATAATAGCGGACCACGGCTCCGGACCCCTGGGGCCATGTGGAAGTGGCAGTTCCACTATTGCGGGACTTTTAATGCATGACGGCGTTGTTTTGTTCCTCCATGCAACCCACCAAGGGGAATGATATACATGCACACAGTTTAACAGCACCCACTGTGGAAATAACGAACTACCTTACCCAGAAGGCAACTTACCAATGAAACTACAAAGACGGGATATTAAAGGTCAAATTCAATCAGCTGTAAACGACGCGCATGGCCAGTGAGCAAGGGCGTGTTGCCCGAAACCGGTATGGCAAGCTGTGTTGGGGGAATGAACACGTTGACTCATGCTCCCTCAATAAATGAAAGGAGAAACTTCTACTTCTGTGGCGTCTCGCATTGGGCAACTTGGATTTTGGAATTTGCAAGTGGCGTGCCTAGCCGCTGAGACACTCTGCCGCGATAATAGCGGACCACGGCTCCGGACCAGTGGGGCCATGTGGAAGTGGCAGTTCCACTATTGCGGGACTTTTAATGCATGACGGCGTTGTTTTGTTCCTCCATGCAACCCACCAAGGGGAATGATATACATGCACGCAGTTTCACAGCACCCACTGTGGAAATAACGAACTACCTTACCCAGAAGGCAACTTACCAATGAAACTACAAAGACGGGATATTAAAGGTCAAGTTCAATCAGCTGTAAACGACACGCATGGCCAGTGAGCAAGGGAGTGTTGCCCGAAACCGGTATGGCAATCTGTGTTGGGGGAATGAACACGTTGACTCCTGCTCCCTCAATAAATGAAAGGCGAAACTTCTACTTGTGTGGCGTCTCGCATTGGGCAACTTGGATTTTGCAAGCGGCGTGCCTAGCCGCTGAGACGCTCTGCCGCGATAATAGCGGAACATGACTCCGGACCACTGGGGCCATGTGGAAGTAGCAGTTCCACTATTGCGGGACTTTTAATGCATGACGGCGTTGTTTTGTTCCTCCATGCAACCCACCAAGGGGAATGATATATATGCACGCAGTTTACCAGCACCCACTGTGGAAATAACGAACTACCTTACCCAGAAGGGAACTTACCAATGAAACCACAAAGATGGGATATTAAAGGTCAAGTTCAATCAGCTGTAAACGACGCGCATGGCCAGTGAGCAAGGGCGTGTTGCCTGAAACCGGTATGGCAATCTGTGTTGGGGGAATGAACACGTTGACTCCTGCTCCCTCAATAAATGAAAGGAGAAACTTTTACTTGTGTGGCGTCTCGCATTTTGCAACTTGGATTTTGGAATTTGCAAGCGGTGTGCCTAGCCGCTGAGACGCTCTGCCGCGATAATAGCGGACCACGGCTCCGGACCCCTGGGGCCATGTGGAAGTGGCAGTTCCACTATTGCGGGACTTTTAATGCATGACGGCGTTGTTTTGTTCCTCCATGCAACCCACCAACTGGAATGATATACATGCACGCAGTTTAACAGCACCCACTGTGTAAATAACGAACTACCTTACCCAAAAGGCAACTTACCAATGAAACTACAAAGACGGGATATTAAAGGTCAAGTTCAATCAGCTGTAAACGACGCGCATAGCCAGTGAGCAAGGGCGTGATACCCGAAACCGGTATGGCAATCTGTGTTGGGGGAATGAACACGTTGACTCCTGCTCCCTCAATAAATGAAAGGCAAAACTTCTACTTATGTGGCGTCTCGCATTGGGCAACTTGGATTTTGGATTTTCAAGCGGCGTGCCTAGCCTCTGAGACGCTCTGCCGCGATAATAGCGGACCACGGCTCCGGACCCCTGGGGCCATGTGGAAGTGGCAGTTCCACTATTGCGGGACTTTTAATGCATGACGGCGTTGTTTTGTTCTTCCATGCAACCCACCAAGGGGAATGATATACATGCACACAGTTTAACAGCACCCACTGTGGAAATAACTAACTACCTTACCCAGAAGGCAACTTACCAATGAAACTACAAAGACGGGATATTAAAGGTCAAGTTCAATCAGCTGTAAACAACGCGCATGGCCAGTGAGCAAGGGCGTGTTGCCCGAAACCGGTATGGCAAGCTGTGTTGGGGGAATGAACACGTTGACTCCTGCTCCCTCAATACATGAAAGGAGAAACTTCTACTTGTGTGGCGTCTCGCATTGGGCTACTTGGATTTTGGAATTTGCAAGCGGCGTGCCTAGCCTCTGAGACGCTCTGCCGCGATAATAGCGGACCATGGCTCCGGACCTCTTGGGCCATGTGGAAGTGGCAGTTCCACTATTGCGGGAGTTTTAATGCATGACGGCGTTGTTTTGTTCTTCCATGCAACCCACCAAGGGGAATGATATACATGCACACAGTTTAACAGCACCCACTGTGGAAATAACGAACTACCTTACCCAGAAGGCAACTTACCAATGAAACTACAAAGACGGGATATTAAAGGTCAAGTTCAATCAGCTGTAAACAACGCGCATGGCCAGTGAGCAAGGGCGTGTTGCCCGAAACCGGTATGGCAAGCTGTGTTGGGTGAATGAACACGTTGACTCCTGCTCCCTCAATAAATGAAAGGAGAAACTTCTACTTGTGTGGCGTCTCGCATTGGGCAACTTGGATTTTGGAATTTGCAAGCGGCGTGCCTAGCCTCTGAGACGCTCTGCTGCGATAATGGCGGACCATGGCTCCGGACCTCTTGGGCCATGTGGAAGTGGCAGTTCCACTATTGCGGGAGTTTTAATGCATGACGGCGTTGTTTTGTTCCTCCATGCAACCCACCAAGGGGAATGATATACATGCACGCAGTTTAACAGCACCCACTGTGGAAATAACGAACTACCTTACCCAGAAGGGAACTTACCAATAAAACTACAAAGATGGGATATTAAAGGTCAAGTTCAATCAGCTGTAAACGACGCGCATGGCCAGTGAGCAAGGGCGTGTTGCCTGAAACCGGTATGGCAATCTGTGTTGGGGGAATGAACACGTTGACTCCTGCTCCCTCAATAAATGAAAGGAGAAACTTCTACTTGTGTGGCGTCTCGCATTGGGCAACTTGGATTTTGGAATTTGCAAGCGGCGTGCCTAGCCGCTGACACGCTCTGCCGCGATAATAGCGGACCACGGCTCCGGACCCCTGGGGCCATGTGGAAGTGGCACTTCCACTATTGCGGGACTTTTAATGCATGACAGCGTTGTTTTGTTCCTCCATGCAACCCACCAAGGGGAATGATATACATGCACGCAGCTTAACAGCACCCCTGTGGAAATAACGAACTACCTTACCCAGAAGGCAACTTACCAATGAAACTACAAAGACGGGATATTAAAGGTCAAGTTCAATCAGCTGTAAACGACGCGCATGGCCAGTAAGCAAGGGCGTGTTGCCCGAAACCGGTATGGCAATCTGTGTTGGGGGAATGAACACGTTGATTCCTGCTCCCTCAACAAATGAAAGGAGAAACTTCTACTTGTGTGGCGTCTCGCATTGGGCAACTTGGATTTTGGAATTTGCAAGTGGCGTGCCTAGCCGCTGAGATGCTCTGCCGCGATAATAGCGGACCACGGCTCCGGACCCCTGGGGCCATGTGGAAGTGGCACTTCCACTATTGCGGGACTTTTAATGCATGACAGCGTTGTTTTGTTCCTCCATGCAACCCACCAAGGGGAATGATATACATGCACGCAGCTTAACAGCACCCCTGTGGAAATAACGAACTACCTTACCCAGAAGGCAACTTACCAATGAAACTACAAAGACGGGATATTAAAGGTCAAGTTCAATCAGCTGTAAACGACGCGCATGGCCAGTAAGCAAGGGCGTGTTGCCCGAAACCGGTATGGCAATCTGTGTTGGGGGAATGAACACGTTGATTCCTGCTCCCTCAACAAATGAAAGGAGAAACTTCTACTTGTGTGGCGTCTCGCATTTTGCAACTTGGATTTTGGAATTTGCAAGCGGTGTGCCTAGCCGCTGAGACGCTCTGCCGCGATAATAGCGGACCACGGCTCCGGACCCCTGGGGCCATGTGGAAGTGGCAGTTCCACTATTGCGGGACTTTTAATGCATGACGGCGTTGTTTTGTTCTTCCATGCAACCCACCAAGGGGAATGATATACATGCACACAGTTTAACAGCACCCACTGTGGAAATAACTAACTACCTTACCCAGAAGGCAACTTACCAATGAAACTACAAAGACGGGATATTAAAGGTCAAGTTCAATCAGCTGTAAACAACGCGCATGGCCAGTGAGCAAGGGCGTGTTGCCCGAAACCGGTATGGCAAGCTGTGTTGGGGGAATGAATACGTTGACTCCTGCTCCCTCAATACATGAAAGGAGAAACTTCTACTTGTGTGGCGTCTCGCATTGGGCAACTTGGATTTTGGAATTTGCAAGCGGCGTGCCTAGCCTCTGAGACGCTCTGCCGCGATAATAGCGGACCATGGCTCCGGACCTCTTGGGCCATGTGGAAGTGGCAGTTCCACTATTGCGGGAGTTTTAATGCATGACGGCGTTGTTTTGTTCTTCCATGCAACCCACCAAGGGGAATGATATACATGCACACAGTTTAACAGCACCAACTGTGGAAATAACGAACTACCTTACCCAGAAGGCAACTTACCAATGAAACTACAAAGACGGGATATTAAAGGTCAAGTTCAATCAGCTGTAAACAACGCGCATGGCCAGTGAGCAAGGGCGTGTTGCCCGAAACCGGTATGGCAAGCTGTGTTGGGTGAATGAACACGTTGACTCCTGCTCCCTCAATAAATGAAAGGAGAAACTTCTACTTGTGTGGCGTCTCGCATTGGGCAACTTGGATTTTGGAATTTGCATGCGGCGTGCCTAGCCTCTGAGACGCTCTGCTGCGATAATAGCGGACCATGGCTCCGGACCTCTTGGGCCATGTGGAAGTGGCTGTTCCACTATTGCAGGAGTTTTAATGCATGACGGCGTTGTTTTGTTCCTCCATGCAACCCACCAAGGGGAATGATATACATGCACGCAGTTTAACAGCACCCACTGTGGAAATAACGAACTACCTTACCCAGAAGGGAACTTACAAATAAAACTACAAAGATGGGATATTAAAGGTCAAGTTCAATCAGCTGTAAACGACGCGCATGGCCAGTGAGCAAGGGCGTGTTGCCTGACACCGGTATGGCAATCTGTGTTGGGGGAATGAACACGTTGACTCCTGCTCCCTCAATAAATGAAAGGAGAAACTTCTACTTGTGTGGCGTCTCGCATTGGGCAACTTGGATTTTGGAATTTGCAAGCGGCATGCCTAGCCGCTGACACGCTCTGCCGCGATAATAGCGGACCACGGCTCCGGACCCCTGGGGCCATGTGGAAGTGGCACTTCCACTATTGCTGGACTTTTAATGCATGACAGCGTTGTTTTGTTCCTCCATGCAACCCACCAAGGGGAATGATATACATGCACGCAGCTTAACAGCACCCACTGTGGAAATAACGAACTACCTTACCCAGAAGGCAACTTACCAATGAAACTACAAAGACGGGATATTAAAGGTCAAGTTCAATCCGCTGTAAACGACGCGCATGGCCAGTGAGCAAGGGCGTGTTGCCCGAAACCGGTATGGCAATCTGTGTTGGGGGAATGAACACGTTGACTCCTGCTACCTCAATAAATGAAAGGAGAAACTTCTACTTGTGTGGCGTCTCGCATTGGGCAACTTGGATTTTTGAATTTGCAAGCGGCGTGCCTAGCCGCTGACACGCTCTGCCGCGATAATAGCGGACCACGGCTCCGGACCCCTGGGGCCATGTGGAAGTGGCACTTCCACTATTGCGGGACTTTTAATGCATGACGGCGTTGTTTTGTTCCTCCATGCAACCCACCAAGGGGAATGATATACATGCACGCAGTTTAACAGCACCCACTGTGGAAACAACGAACTAGCTTACCCACAAGGCAACTTACCAATGAAACTACAAAGACGGGATATTAAAGGTCAAGTTCAATCAGCTGTAAACGACGCGCATGGCCAGTAAGCAAGGGCGTGTTGCCCGAAACCGGTATGGCAATCTGTGTTGGGGGAATGAACACGTTGATTCCTGCTCCCTCAACAAATGAAAGGAGAAACTTCTACTTGTGTGGCGTCTCGCATTGGGCAACTTGGATTTTGGAATTTGCAAGTGGCGTGCCTAGCCGCTGAGATACTCTGCCGCGATAATAGCGGACCACGGCTCCGGACCCCTGGGACCATGTGGAAGTGGCAGTTCCACTATTGCGGGACTTTTAATGCATGACGGCGTTGTTTTGTTCCTCCATGCAACCCACCAAGGGGAATGATATACATGCACTCAGTTTAACAGCACCCACTGTGGTGATAACGAACTACCTTACCCAGAAGGCAACTTACCAATGAAACTACAAAGACGGGAAATTAAAGGTCAAGTTCAATCAGCTGTAAACAACGCACATGGCCAGTGAGCAAGGGCGTGTTGCCCGATACCGGTATGGCAATCTGTGTTGGGGGAATGAACACGTTGATTCCTGCTCCCTCAATAAATGAAAGGAGAAACTTCTACTTGTGTGGCGTCTCGGATTGGGCAACTTGGATTTTGGAATTTGCAAGCGGCGTGCCTAGCCGCTGAGACGCTTTGCCGCGATAATAGCGGACCACGGCTCCGGACCCCTGGGGCCATGTGGAAGGGGCAGTTCCACGATTGCGGACTTTTAATGCATGACGGCGTTGTTTTGTTCCTCCATGCAACCCACCAAGGGGAACGATATACATGCACGCAGTTTAACAGCACCCACTGTGGAAATAACGAACTACCTTACCCAGAAGGCAACTTACCAATGAAACTACAAAGACGGGATATTAAAGGTCAAGTTCAATCAGCTGTAAATGACGCGCATGGCCACTGAGCTAGGGGGTGTTGCCCGAAACCTGTATGGCAATCTGTGTTGGGGGAAGGAACACGTTGACTCCTGCTCCCTCAATAAATGAAAGGAGAAACTTCTACTTTTGTGGCGTCTCGCATTGGGCAACTTGGATTTTGGAATTTGCAAGCGGCGTGCCTAGCCGCTGAGAAGCTCTGCCGCGATAATAGCGGACCACGGCTCCGGACCCCTGGGGCCATGTGGAAGTCGCAGTTCCACTATTGCGGGACTTTTAATGCATGACGGCGTTGTTTTGTTCCTCCATGCAACCCACCAAGGGGAATGATATACATGCACGCAGTTTAACAGCACCCACTGTGGAAATAACGAACTACCTTACCCAGAGGGCAACTTACCAATGAAACTACAAAGACGGGATATTAAAGGTCAAGTTCATTCAGCTGTAAACGACGCGCATGGCCAGTGAGCAAGGGCGTGTTGCCCGAAACCGGTATGGCAATCTGTGTTGGGGGAATGAACACGTTGACTCCTGCTCCCTCAATAAATGAAAGGAGAAACTTCTACTTGTGTGGTGTCTCGCATTGGGCAACTTGGATTTTGGATTTTCATGCGGTGTGCCTAGCCTCTGAGACGCTCTGCCGCGATAATAGCGGACCACGGCTCCGGACCCCTGGGGCCATGTGGAAGTGGCAGTTCCACTATTGCGGGACTTTTAATGCATGACGGCGTTGTTTTGTTCTTCCATGCAACCCACCAAAGGGAATGATATACATGCACGCAGTTTAACAGCACCCACTGTGGAAATAACGAACTTCCTTACCCAGAAGGCAACTTACCAATGAAACTACAAAGACGGGATATTAAAGGTCAAGTTCAATCAGCTGTAAATGACGCGCATGGTCAGTGAGCAAGGGCGTGTTGCCCGAAACCGGTATGGCAAGCTGTGTTGGGGGAATGAACACGTTGTCTCCTGCTCCCTCAATAAATGAAAGGAGAAACTTCTACTTGTGTGGCGTCTCGCATTGGGCAACTTGGATTTTGGAATTTGCAAGCGGCGTGCCTAGCCGCTGACACGCTCTGCCGCGATAATAGCGGACCACGGCTCCGGACCACTGGGGCCATGTGGAAGTGGCACTTCCACTATTGCGGGACTTTTAATGCATGACAGCGTTGTTTTGTTCCTCCATGCAACCCACCAAGGGGAATGATATACATGCACGCAGTTTAACAGCACCCACTGTGGAAATAACGAACTACCTTACCCAGAAGGCAACTTACCAATGAAACTACAAAGACGGGATATTAAAGGTCAAGTTCAATCAGCTGTAAACGACGCGCATGGCCAGTGAGCAAGGGCGTGTTGCCCGAAACCGGTATGGCAATCTGTGTTGGGGGAATGAACACGTTGACTCCTGCTCCCTCAATAAATGAAAGGAGAAACTTCTACTTGTGTGGCGTCTCGCATTGGGCAACTTGGATTTTGGAATTTGCAAGCGGCGTGACTAGCCGCTGACACGCTCTGCCGCGATAATAGCGGACCACGGCTCCGGACCCCTGGGGCCATGTGGAAGTGGCACTTCCACTATTGCGGGACTTTTAATGCATGACGGCGTTGTTTCATTCCTCCATGCAACCCACCAAGGGTAATGATATACATGCACGCAGTTTAACAGCACCCACTGTGGAAATAACGAACTACCTTACCCAGAAGGCAACTTACCAATGAAACTACAAAGACGGGATATTAAAGGTCAAGTTCAATCAGCTGTAAACGACGCTTATGGCCAGTGAGCAAGGGCGTGTTGCCCGAAACCGGTATGGCAATCTGTGTTGGGGGAATGAACACGTTGACTCCTGCTCCCTCAATAAATGAAAGGAGAAACTTCTACTTGTGTAGCATCTCGCATTTTGCAACTTGGATTTTGGGATTTGCAAGCGGCGTGCCTAGCCGCTGAGACGCTCTGCCGCGATAATAGCAGACCACGGCTCCGGACCCCTGGGGCCATGTGGAAGTGGCAGTTCCACTATTGCGGGACTTTTAATGCAGGACGGCGTTGTTTTGTTCCTCCATGCAACCCACTAACTGGAATGATATACATGCACGCAGTTTAACAGCACCCACTGTGGAAATAACGAACTACCTTACCCAGAAGGCAACTTACCAATGAAACTACAAAGCCGGGATATTAAAGGTCAAGTTCAATCAGCTGTAAACGATCCGCATGGCCAGTGAGCAAGGGCGTGTTGCCCGAAACCGGTATCGCAATCTGTGTTGGGGGAATGAACACGTTGACTCCTGCTCCCTCAATAAATAAAAGGAGAAACTTCTACTTGTGTGGCGTCTCGCATTGGGCAACTTGGATTTTGCAAGCGGCGTGCGTAGCCGCTGAGACGCTCTGCCGCGATAATAGCGGACCACGACTCCGGACCCCTGGGGCCATGTGGAAGTGGCAGTTTCACTATTGCGGGACTTTTAATGCATGACGGCGTTGTTTTGTTCCTCCATGCAACCCACCAAGGGGAATGATATACATGCACACAGTTTAACAGCACCCACTGTGGAAATAACGAACTACCCTACCCAGAAGGCAACTTACCAATGAAACTACAAAGAAGGGATATTAAAGGTCAAGTTCAATCAGCTGTAAACAACGCGCATGGCCAGTGAGAAAGGGCGTGTTGCCCGAAACCGGTATGGCAATCTGTGTTGGGGGAATGAACACGTTCACTCCTGCTCCCTCACTAAATGAAAGGAGAAACTTCTACTTATGTGGCGTCTCGCATTGGGCAACTTGGATTTTGCAAGCGGCGTGCCTAGCCGCTGAGACGCTCTGCCGCGATAATAGCGGACCACGGCTTCGGACCCCTGGGGCCATGTGGAAGGGGCAGTTCCACGATTGCGGGACTTTTAATGCATGACGGCGTTGTTTTGTTCCTCCATGCAACCCACCAAGGGGAATGATATACATGCACACAGTTTAACAGCACCCACTGTGGAAATAACGAACTACCTTACCCAGAAGGCAACTTACCAATGAAACTACAAAGACGGGATATTAAAGGTCAAGTTCAATCAGCTGTAAACGACGCGCATGGCCAGTGAGCAAGGGCGTGTTGCCCGAAACCTGTATGGCAATCTGTGTTGGGGGAAGGAACACGTTGACTCCTGCTCCCTCAATAAATGAAAGGAGAAACTTCTACTTTTGTGGCGTCTCGCATTGGGCAACTTGGATTTTGGAATTTGCAAGCGGCGTGCCTAGCCGCTGAGAAGCTCTGCCGCGATAATAGCGGACCACGGCTCCGGACCCCTGGGGCCATGTGGAAGTCGCAGTTCCACTATTGCGGGACTTTTAATGCATGACGGCGTTGTTTTGTTCCTCCATGCAACCCACCAAGGGGAATGATATACATGCACGCAGTTTAACAGCACCCACTGTGGAAATAACGAACTACCTTACCCAGAGGGCAACTTACCAATGAAACTACAAAGACGGGATATTAAAGGTCAAGTTCATTCAGCTGTAAACGACGCGCATGGCCAGTGAGCAAGGGCGTGTTGCCCGAAACCGGTATGGCAATCTGTGTTGGGGGAATGAACACGTTGACTCCTGCTCCCTCAATAAATGAAAGGAGAAACTTCTACTTGTGTGGTGTCTCGCATTGGGCAACTTGGATTTTGGATTTTCATGCGGTGTGCCTAGCCTCTGAGACGCTCTGCCGCGATAATAGCGGACCACGGCTCCGGACCCCTGGGGCCATGTGGAAGTGGCAGTTCCACTATTGCGGGACTTTTAATGCATGACGGCGTTGTTTTGTTCTTCCATGCAACCCACCAAAGGGAATGATATACATGCACGCAGTTTAACAGCACCCACTGTGGAAATAACGAACTTCCTTACCCAGAAGGCAACTTACCAATGAAACTACAAAGACGGGATATTAAAGGTCAAGTTCAATCAGCTGTAAATGACGCGCATGGTCAGTGAGCAAGGGCGTGTTGCCCGAAACCGGTATGGCAAGCTGTGTTGGGGGAATGAACACGTTGACTCCTGCTCCCTCAATAAATGAAAGGAGAAACTTCTACTTGTGTGGCGTCTCGCATTGGGCAACTTGGATTTTGGAATTTGCAAGCGGCGTGCCTAGCCGCTGACACGCTCTGCCGCGATAATAGCGGACCACGGCTCCGGACCACTGGGGCCATGTGGAAGTGGCACTTCCACTATTGCGGGACTTTTAATGCATGACAGCGTTGTTTTGTTCCTCCATGCAACCCACCAAGGGGAATGATATACATGCACGCAGTTTAACAGCACCCACTGTGGAAATAACGAACTACCTTACCCAGAAGGCAACTTACCAATGAAACTACAAAGACGGGATATTAAAGGTCAAGTTCAATCAGCTGTAAACGACGCGCATGGCCAGTGAGCAAGGGCGTGTTGCCCGAAACCGGTATGGCAATCTGTGTTGGGGGAATGAACACGTTGACTCCTGCTCCCTCAATAAATGAAAGGAGAAACTTCTACTTGTGTGGCGTCTCGCATTGGGCAACTTGGATTTTGGAATTTGCAAGCGGCGTGACTAGCCGCTGACACGCTCTGCCGCGATAATAGCGGACCACGGCTCCGGACCCCTGGGGCCATGTGGAAGTGGCACTTCCACTATTGCGGGACTTTTAATGCATGACGGCGTTGTTTCATTCCTCCATGCAACCCACCAAGGGGAATGATATACATGCACGCAGTTTAACAGCACCCACTGTGGAAATAACGAACTACCTTACCCAGAAGGCAACTTACCAATGAAACTACAAAGACGGAATATTAAAGGTCAAGTTCAATCAGCTGTAAACGACGCTTATGGCCAGTGAGCAAGGGCGTGTTGCCCGAAACCGGTATGGCAATCTGTGTTGGGGGAATGAACACGTTGACTCCTGCTCCCTCAATAAATGAAAGGAGAAACTTCTACTTGTGTAGCATCTCGCATTTTGCAACTTGGATTTTGGGATTTGCAAGCGGCGTGCCTAGCCGCTGAGACGCTCTGCCGCGATAATAGCAGACCACGGCTCCGGACCCCTGGGGCCATGTGGAAGTGGCAGTTCCACTATTGCGGGACTTTTAATGCAGGACGGCGTTGTTTTGTTCCTCCATGCAACCCACTAACTGGAATGATATACATGCACGCAGTTTAACAGCACCCACTGTGGAAATAACGAACTACCTTACCCAGAAGGCAACTTACCAATGAAACTACAAAGACGGGATATTAAAGGTCAAGTTCAATCAGCTGTAAACGATCCGCATGGCCAGTGAGCAAGGGCGTGTTGCCCGAAACCGGTATCGCAATCTGTGTTGGGGGAATGAACACGTTGACTCCTGCACCCTCAATAAATAAAAGGAGAAACTTCTACTTGTGTGGCGTCTCGCATTGGGCAACTTGGATTTTGCAAGCGGCTTGCGTAGCCGCTGAGACGCTCTGCCGCGATAATAGCGGACCACGACTCCGGACCCCTGGGGCCATGTGGAAGTGGCAGTTCCACTATTGCGGGACTTTTAATGCATGACGGCGTTGTTTTGTTCCTCCATGCAACCCACCAAGGGGAATGATATACATGCACACAGTTTAACAGCACCCACTGTGGAAATAACGAACTACCCTACCCAGAAGGCAACTTACCAATGAAACTACAAAGAAGGGATATTAAAGGTCAAGTTCAATCAGCTGTAAACAACGCGCATGGCCAGTGAGAAAGGGCGTGTTGCCCGAAACCGGTATGGCAATCTGTGTTGGGGGAATGAACACGTTCACTCCTGCTCCCTCACTAAATGAAAGGAGAAACTTCTACTTATGTGGCGTCTCGCATTGGGCAACTTGGATTTTGCAAGCGGCGTGCCTAGCCGCTGAGACGCTCTGCCGCGATAATAGCGGACCACGGCTCCGGACCCCTGGGGCCATGTGGAAGTGGCAGTTCCACTATTGCGGGACTTTTAATGCATGACGGCGTTGTTTTGTTCCTCCATGCAACCCACCAAGGGGAATGATATACATGCACACAGTTTAACAGCACCCACTGTGGAAATAACGAACTACCTTACCCAGAAGGCAACTTACCAATGAAACTACAAAGACGGGATATTAAAGGTCAAGTTCAATCAGCTGTAAACAACGCGCATGGCCAGTGAGCAAGGGCGTGTTGCCCGAAACCGGTATGGCAAGCTGTGTTGGGGGAATGAACACGTTGACTCATGCTCCCTCAATAAATGAAAGGAGAAACTTCTACTTCTGTGGCATCTCGCATTGGGCAACTTGGATTTTGGAATTTGCAAGTGGCGTGCCTAGCCGCTGAGACACTCTGCCGCGATAATAGCGGACCACGGCTCCGGACCAGTGGGGCCATGTGGAAGTGGCAGTTCCACTATTGCGGGACTTTTAATGCATGACGGCGTTGTTTTGTTCCTCCATGCAACCCACCAAGGGGAATGATTTACATGCACGCAGTTTCACAGCACCCACTGTGGAAATAACGAACTACCTTACCCAGAAGGCAACTTACCAATGAAACTACAAAGACGGGATATTAAAGGTCAAGTTCAATCAGCTGTAAACGACACGCATGGCCAGTGAGCAAGGGCGTGTTGCCCGAAACCGGTATGGCAATCTGTGTTGGGGGAATGAACACGTTGACTCCTGCTCCCTCAATAAATGAAAGGCGAAACTTCTACTTGTGTGGCGTCTCGCATTGGGCAACTTGGATTTTGCAAGCGGCGTGCCTAGCCGCTGAGACGCTCTGCCGCGATAATAGCGGAACATGACTCCGGACCACTGGGGCCATGTGGAAGTGGCAGTTCCACTATTGCGGGACTTTTAATGCATGACGGCGTTGTTTTGTTCCTCCATGCAACCCACCAAGGGGAATGATATATATGCACGAAGTTTACCAGCACCCACTGTGGAAATAACGAACTACCTTACCCAGAAGGAAACTTACCAATGAAACTACAAAGATGGGATATTAAAGGTCAAGTTCAATCAGCTGTAAACGACGCGCATGGCCAGTGAGCAAGGGCGTGTTGCCTGAAACCGGTATGGCAATCTGTGTTGGGGGAATGAACACGTTGACTCCTGCTCCCTCAATAAATGAAAGGAGAAACTTTTACTTGTGTGGCGTCTCGCATTTTGCAACTTGGATTTTGGAATTTGCAAGCGGTGTGCCTAGCCGCTGAGACACTCTGCCGCGATAATAGCGGACCACGGCTCCGGACCCCTGGGGCCATATGGAAGTGGCAGTTCCACTATTGCGGGACTTTTAATGCATGACGGCGTTGTTTTGTTCCTCCATGCAACCCACCAACTGGAATGATATACATGCACGCAGTTTAACAGCACCCACTGTGTAAATAACGAACTACCTTACCCAAAAGGCAACTTACCAATGAAACTACAAAGACGGGATATTAAAGGTCAAGTTCAATCAGCTGTAAACGACGCGCATAGCCAGTGAGCAAGGGCGTGATACCCGAAACCGGTATGGCAATCTGTGTTGGGGGAATGAACACGTTGACTCCTGCTCCCTCAATAAATGAAAGGCGAAACTTCTACTTGTGTGGCGTCTCGCATTGGGCAACTTGGATTTTGGATTTTCAAGCGGCGTGCCTAGCCTCTGAGACGCTCTGCCGCGATAATAGCGGACCACGGCTCCGGACCCCTGGGGCCATGTGGAAGTGGCAGTTCCACTATTGCGGGACTTTTAATGCATGACGGCGTTGTTTTGTTCTTCCATGCAACCCACCAAGGGGAATGATATACATGCACACAGTTTAACAGCACCCACTGTGGAAATAACTAACTACCTTACCCAGAAGGCAACTTACCAATGAAACTACAAAGACGGGATATTAAAGGTCAAGTTCAATCAGCTGTAAACAACGCGCATGGCCAGTGAGCAAGGGCGTGTTGCCCGAAACCGGTATGGCAAGCTGTGTTGGGGGAATGAACACGTTGACTCCTGCTCCCTCAATACATGAAAGGAGAAACTTCTACTTGTGTGGCGTCTCGCATTGGGCAACTTGGATTTTGGAATTTGCAAGCGGCGTGCCTAGCCTCTGAGACGCTCTGCCGCGATAATAGCGGACCATGGCTCCGGACCTCTTGGGCCATGTGGAAGTGGCAGTTCCACTATTGCGGGAGTTTTAATGCATGACGGCGTTGTTTTGTTGTTCCATGCAACCCACCAAGGGGAATGATATACATGCACACAGTTTAACAGCACCCACTGTGGAAATAACGAACTACCTTACCCAGAAGGCAACTTACCAATGAAACTACAAAGACGGGATATTAAAGGTCAAGTTCAATCAGCTGTAAACAACGCGCATGGCCAGTGAGCAAGGGCGTGTTGCCCGAAACCGGTATGGCAAGCTGTGTTGGGTGAATGAACACGTTGACTCCTGCTCCCTCAATAAATGAAAGGAGAAACTTCTACTTGTGTGGCGTCTCGCATTGGGCAACTTGGATTTTGGAATTTGCAAGCGGCGTGCCTAGCCTCTGAGACGCTCTGCTGCGATAATGGCGGACCATGGCTCCGGACCTCTTGGGCCATGTGGAAGTGGCAGTTCCACTATTGCGGGAGTTTTAATGCATGACGGCGTTGTTTTGTTCCTCCATGCAACCCACCAAGGGGAATGATATACATGCACGCAGTTTAACAGCACCCACTGTGGAAATAACGAACTACCTTACCCAGAAGGGAACTTACCAATAAAACTACAAAGATGGGATATTAAAAGTCAAGTTCAATCAGCTGTAAACGACGCGCATGGCCAGTGAGCAAGGGCGTGTTGCCTGAAACCGGTATGGCAATCTGTGTTGGGGGAATGAACACGTTGACTCCTGCTCCCTCAATAAATGAAAGGAGAAACTTCTACTTGTGTGGCGTCTCGCATTGGGCAACTTGGATTTTGGAATTTGCAAGCGGCGTGCCTAGCCGCTGACACGCTCTGCCGCGATAATAGCGGACCACGGCTCCGGACCCCTGGGGCCATGTGGAAGTGGCACTTCCACTATTGCGGGACTTTTAATGCATGACAGCGTTGTTTTGTTCCTCCATGCAACCCACCAAGGGGAATGATATACATGCACGCAGCTTAACAGCACCCCTGTGGAAATAACGAACTACCTTACCCAGAAGGCAACTTACCAATGAAACTACAAAGACGGGATATTAAAGGTCAAGTTCAATCAGCTGTAAACGACGCGCATGGCCAGTAAGCAAGGGCGTGTTGCCCGAAACCGGTATGGCAATCTGTGTTGGGGGAATGAACACGTTGATTCCTGCTCCCTCAACAAATGAAAGGAGAAACTTCTACTTGTGTGGCGTCTCGCATTGGGCAACTTGGATTTTGGAATTTGCAAGTGGCGTGCCTAGCCGCTGAGATGCTCTGCCGCGATAATAGCGGACCACGGCTCCGGACCCCTGGGGCCATGTGGAAGTGGCACTTCCACTATTGCGGGACTTTTAATGCATGACAGCGTTGTTTTGTTCCTCCATGCAACCCACCAAGGGGAATGATATACATGCACGCAGCTTAACAGCACCCCTGTGGAAATAACGAACTACCTTACCCAGAAGGCAACTTACCAATGAAACTACAAAGACGGGATATTAAAGGTCAAGTTCAATCAGCTGTAAACGACGCGCATGGCCAGTAAGCAAGGGCGTGTTGCCCGAAACCGGTATGGCAATCTGTGTTGGGGGAATGAACACGTTGATTCCTGCTCCCTCAACAAATGAAAGGAGAAACTTCTACTTGTGTGGCGTCTCGCATTGGGCAACTTGGATTTTGGAATTTGCAAGTGGCGTGCCTAGCCGCTGAGATGCTCTGCCGCGATAATAGCGGACCACGGCTCCGGACCCCTGGGGCCATGTGGAAGTGGCACTTCCACTATTGCGGGACTTTTAATGCATGACAGCGTTGTTTTGTTCCTCCATGCAACCCACCAAGGGGAATGATATACATGCACGCAGCTTAACAGCACCCCTGTGGAAATAACGAACTACCTTACCCAGAAGGCAACTTACCAATGAAACTACAAAGACGGGATATTAAAGGTCAAGTTCAATCAGCTGTAAACGACGCGCATGGCCAGTAAGCAAGGGCGTGTTGCCCGAAACCGGTATGGCAATCTGTGTTGGGGGAATGAACACGTTGATTCCTGCTCCCTCAACAAATGAAAGGAGAAACTTCTACTTGTGTGGCGTCTCGCATTGGGCAACTTGGATTTTGGAATTTGCAAGTGGCGTGCCTAGCCGCTGAGATGCTCTGCCGCGATAATAGCGGACCACGGCTCCGGACCCCTGGGACCATGTGGAAGTGGCACTTCCACTATTGCGGGACTTTTAATGCATGACGGCGTTGTTTTGTTCCTCCATGCAACCCACCAAGGGGAATGATATACATGCACTCAGTTTAACAGCACCCACTGTGGTGATAACGAACTACCTTACCCAGAAGGCAACTTACCAATGAAACTACAAAGACGGGATATTAAAGGTCAAGTTCAATCAGCTGTAAACAACGCGCATGGCCAGTGAGCAAGGGCGTGTTGCCCGAAACCGGTATGGCAATCTGTGTTGGGGGAATGAACACGTTGACTCCTGCTCCCTCAATAAATGAAAGGCGAAACTTCTACTTGTGTGGCGTCTCGCATTGGGCAACTTGGATTTTGCAAGCGGCGTGCCTAGCCGCTGAGACGCTCTGCCGCGATAATAGCGGAACATGACTCCGGACCACTGGGGCCATGTGGAAGTGGCAGTTCCACTATTGCGGGACTTTTAATGCATGACGGCGTTGTTTTGTTCCTCCATGCAACCCACCAAGGGGAATGATATATATGCACGCAGTTTACCAGCACCCACTGTGGAAATAATGAACTACCTTACCCAGAAGGCAACTTACCAATGAAACTACAAAGACGGGATATTAAAGGTCAAGTTCAATCAGCTGTAAACAACGCGCATGGCCAGTGAGAAAGGGCGTGTTGCCCGAAACCGGTATGGCAATCTGTGTTGGGGGAATGAACACGTTCACGCCTGCTCCCTCAATAAATGAAAGGAGAAACTTCTACTTGTGTGGCGTCTCGCATTGGGCAACTTGGATTTTGCAAGCGGCGTGCCTAGCCGCTGAGACGCTCTGCCGCGATAATAGCGGACCACGGCTCCGGACCCCTGGGGCCATGTGGAAGTGGCAGTTCCACTATTGCGGGACTTTTAATGCATGACGGCGTTGTTTTGTTCTTCCATGCAACCCACCAAGGGGAATGATATACATGCACACAGTTTAACAGCACCCACTGTGGAAATAACTAACTACCTTACCCAGAAGGCAACTTACCAATGAAACTACAAAGACGGGATATTAAAGGTCAAGTTCAATCAGCTGTAAACAACGCGCATGGCCAGTGAGCAAGGGCGTGTTGCCCGAAACCGGTATGGCAAGCTGTGTTGGGGGAATGAATACGTTGACTCCTGCTCCCTCAATACATGAAAGGAGAAACTTCTACTTGTGTGGCGTCTCGCATTGGGCAACTTGGATTTTGGAATTTGCAAGCGGCGTGCCTAGCCTCTGAGACGCTCTGCCGCGATAATAGCGGACCATGGCTCCGGACCTCTTGGGCCATGTGGAAGTGGCAGTTCCACTATTGCGGGAGTTTTAATGCATGACGGCGTTGTTTTGTTCTTCCATGCAACCCACCAAGGGGAATGATATACATGCACACAGTTTAACAGCACCAACTGTGGAAATAACGAACTACCTTACCCAGAAGGCAACTTACCAATGAAACTACAAAGACGGGATATTAAAGGTCAAGTTCAATCAGCTGTAAACAACGCGCATGGCCAGTGAGCAAGGGCGTGTTGCCCGAAACCGGTATGGCAAGCTGTGTTGGGTGAATGAACACGTTGACTCCTGCTCCCTCAATAAATGAAAGGAGAAACTTCTACTTGTGTGGCGTCTCGCATTGGGCAACTTGGATTTTGGAATTTGCATGCGGCGTGCCTAGCCTCTGAGACGCTCTGCTGCGATAATAGCGGACCATGGCTCCGGACCTCTTGGGCCATGTGGAAGTGGCAGTTCCACGATTGCGGACTTTTAATGCATGACGGCGTTGTTTTGTTCCTCCATGCAACCCACCAAGGGGAATGATATACATGCACGCAGTTTAACAGCACCCACTGTGGAAATAACGAACTACCTTACCCAGAAGGCA
Source organism: Triturus cristatus (assembly GCF_964204655.1). Taxonomy (NCBI): domain Eukaryota; kingdom Metazoa; phylum Chordata; class Amphibia; order Caudata; family Salamandridae; genus Triturus; species Triturus cristatus. The sequence goes on from NC_140579.1 coordinate 197,872,707, forward strand.
ACTTACCAATGAAACTACAAAGACGGGATATTAAAGGTCAAGTTCAATCAGCTGTAAATGACGCGCATGGCCACTGAGCTAGGGGGTGTTGCCCGAAACCTGTATGGCAATCTGTGTTGGGGGAAGGAACACGTTGACTCCTGCTCCCTCAATAAATGAAAGGAGAAACTTCTACTTTTGTGGCGTCTTGCATTGGGCAACTTGGATTTTGGAATTTGCAAGCGGCGTGCCTAGCCGCTAAGAAGCTCTGCCGCGATAATAGCGGACCACGGCTCCGGACCCCTGGGGCCATGTGGAAGTCGCAGTTCCACTATTGCGGGACTTTTAATGCATGACGGCGTTGTTTTGTTCCTCCATGCAACCCACCAAGGGGAATGATATACATGCACGCAGTTTAACAGCACCCACTGTGGAAATAACGAACTACCTTACCCAGAGGGCAACTTACCAATGAAACTACAAAGACGGGATATTAAAGGTCAAGTTCATTCAGCTGTAAACGACGCGCATGGCCAGTGAGCAAGGGCGTGTTGCCCGAAACCGGTATGGCAATCTGTGTTGGGGGAATGAACACGTTGACTCCTGCTCCCTCAATAAATGAAAGGAGAAACTTCTACTTGTGTGGTGTCTCGCATTGGGCAACTTGGATTTTGGATTTTCATGCGGCGTGCCTAGCCTCTGAGACGCTCTGCCGCGATAATAGCGGACCACGGCTCCGGACCCCTGGGGCCATGTGGAAGTGGCAGTTCCACTATTGCGGGACTTTTAATGCATGACGGCGTTGTTTTGTTCTTCCATGCAACCCACCAAAGGGAATGATATACATGCACGCAGTTTAACAGCACCCACTGTGGAAATAACGAACTTCCTTACCCAGAAGGCAACTTACCAATGAAACTACAAAGACGGGATATTAAAGGTCAAGTTCAATCAGCTGTAAATGACGCGCATGGTCAGTGAGCAAGGGCGTGTTGCCCGAAACCGGTATGGCAAGCTGTGTTGGGGGAATGAACACGTTGACTCCTGCTCCCTCAATAAATGAAAGGAGAAACTTCTACTTGTGTGGCGTCTCGCATTGGGCAACTTGGATTTTGGAATTTGCAAGCGGCGTGCCTAGCCGCTGACACGTTCTGCCGCGATAATAGCGGACCACGGCTCCGGACCACTGGGGCCATGTGGAAGTGGCACTTCCACTATTGCGGGACTTTTAATGCATGACAGCGTTGTTTTGTTCCTCCATGCAACCCACCAAGGGGAATGATATACATGCACGCAGTTTAACAGCACCCACTGTGGAAATAACGAACTACCTTACCCAGAAGGCAACTTACCAATGAAACTACAAAGACGGGATATTAAAGGTCAAGTTCAATCAGCTGTAAACGACGCGCATGGCCAGTGAGCAAGGGCGTGTTGCCCGAAACCGGTATGGCAATCTGTGTTGGGGGAATGAACACGTTGACTCCTGCTCCCTCAATAAATGAAAGGAGAAACTTCTACTTGTGTGGCGTCTCGCATTGGGCAACTTGGATTTTGGAATTTGCAAGCGGCGTGACTAGCCGCTGACACGCTCTGCCGCGATAATAGCGGACCACGGCTCCGGACCCCTGGGGCCATGTGGAAGTGGCACTTCCACTATTGCGGGACTTTTAATGCATGACGGCGTTGTTTCATTCCTCCATGCAACCCACCAAGGGGAATGATATACATGCACGCAGTTTAACAGCACCCACTGTGGAAATAACGAACTACCTTACCCAGAAGGCAACTTACCAATGAAACTACAAAGACGGGATATTAAAGGTCAAGTTCAATCAGCTGTAAACGACGCTTATGGCCAGTGAGCAAGGGCGTGTTGCCCGAAACCGGTATGGCAATCTGTGTTGGGGGAATGAACACGTTGACTCCTGCTCCCTCAATAAATGAAAGGAGAAACTTCTACTTGTGTAGCATCTCGCATTTTGCAACTTGGATTTTGGGATTTGCAAGCGGCGTGCCTAGCCGCTGAGACGCTCTGCCGCGATAATAGCAGACCACGGCTCCGGACCCCTGGGGCCATGTGGAAGTGGCAGTTCCACTATTGCGGGACTTTTAATGCAGGACGGCGTTGTTTTGTTCCTCCATGCAACCCACTAACTGGAATGATATACATGCACGCAGTTTAACAGCACCCACTGTGGAAATAACGAACTACCTTACCCAGAAGGCAACTTACCAATGAAACTACAAAGACGGGATATTAAAGGTCAAGTTCAACCAGCTGTAAACGACGCGCATGGCCAGTGAGCAAGGGCGTGTTGCCCAAAACTGGTATGGCAATCTGTGTTGGGGGAATGAACACGTTGACTTCTGCTCCCTCAATAAATGAAAGGAGAAACTTCTACTTGTGTGGCGTCTCGCATTGGGCAACTTGGATTTTGGAATTTGCAAGCGGCGTGCCCAGCCGCTGAGACGCTCTGCCGCAATAATAGCGGACCACGGCTCCGGACCCCTGGGGCCATGTGGAAGTGGCAGTTCCACTATTGCAGGACTTTTAATGCATGATGGCGTTGTTTTGTTCCTCCATGCAACCCACCAAGGGGAATGATATACATGCACGCAGTTTAACAGCACCCACTGTGGAAATAACGAACTACCTTACCCAGAAGGCAACTTACCAATGAAACTACAAAGACGGGATAGTAAAGGTCAAGTTCAATCAGCTGTAAACGATGCGCATGGCCAATGAGCAAGGGCGTGTTGCCCGAAACCGGTATCGCAATCTGTGTTGGGGGAATGAACACGTTGACTCCTGCTCCCTCAATAAATAAAAGGAGAAACTTCTACTTGTGTGGCGTCTCGCATTGGGCAACTTGGATTTTGCAAGCGGCGTGCGTAGCCGCTGAGACGCTCTGCCGCGATAATAGCGGACCACGACTCCGGACCCCTGGGGCCATGTGGAAGTGGCAGTTCCACTATTGCGGGACTTTTAATGCATGACGGCGTTGTTTTGTTCCTCCATGCAACCCACCAAGGGGAATGATATACATGCACACAGTTTAACAGCACCCACTGTGGAAATAACGAACTACCCTACCCAGAAGGCAACTTACCAATGAAACTACAAAGAAGGGATATTAAAGGTCAAGTTCAATCAGCTGTAAACAACGCGCATGGCCAGTGAGAAAGGGCGTGTTGCCCGAAACCGGTATGGCAATCTGTGTTGGGGGAATGAACACGTTCACTCCTGCTCCCTCAATAAATGAAAGGAGAAACTTCTACTTGTGTGGCGTCTCGCATTGGGCAACTTGGATTTTGCAAGCGGCGTGCCTAGCCGCTGAGACGCTCTGCCGCGATAATAGCGGACCACGGCTCCGGACCCCTGGGGCCATGTGGAAGTGGCAGTTCCACTATTGCGGGACTTTTAATGCATGACGGCGTTGTTTTGTTCCTCCATGCAACCCACCAAGGGGAATGATATACATGCACACAGTTTAACAGCACCCACTGTGGAAATAACGAACTACCTTACCCAGAAGGCAACTTACCAATGAAACTACAAAGACGGGATATTAAAGGTCAAGTTCAATCAGCTGTAAATGACGTGCATGGCCAGTGAGCAAGGGCGTGTTGCCCGAAACCGGTATGGCAAGCTGTGTTGGGGGAATGAACACGTTGACTCATGCTCCCTCAATAAATGAAAGGAGAAACTTCTACTTCTGTGGCGTCTCGCATTGGGCAACTTGGATTTTGGAATTTGCAAGTGGCGTGCCTAGCCGCTGAGACACTCTGCCGCGATAATAGCGGACCACGGCTCCGGACCAGTGGGGCCATGTGGAAGTGGCAGTTCCACTATTGCGGGACTTTTAATGCATGACGGCGTTGTTTTTTTCCTCCATGCAACCCACCAAGGGGAATGATATACATGCACGCAGTTTCACAGCACCCACTGTGGAAATAACGAACTACCTTACCCAGAAGGCAACTTACCAATGAAACTACAAAGACGGGATATTAAAGGTCAAGTTCAATCAGCTGTAAACGACACGCATGGCCAGTGAGCAAGGGCGTGTTGCCCGAAACCGGTATGGCAATCTGTGTTGGGGGAATGAACACGTTGACTCCTGCTCCCTCAATAAATGAAAGGCGAAACTTCTACTTGTGTGGCGTCTCGCATTGGGCAACTTGGATTTTGCAAGCGGCGTGCCTAGCCGCTGAGACGCTCTGCCGCGATAATAGCGGAACATGACTCCGGACCACTGGGGCCATGTGGAAGTGGCAGTTCCACTATTGCGGGACTTTTAATGCATGACGGCGTTGTTTTGTTCCTCCATGCAACCCACCAAGGGGAATGATATATATGCACGCAGTTTACCAGCACCCACTGTGGAAATAACGAACTACCTTACCCAGAAGGGAACTTACCAATGAAACTACAAAGATGGGATATTAAAGGTCAAGTTCAATCAGCTGTAAACGACGCGCATGGCCAGTGAGCAAGGGCGTGTTGCCTGAAACCGGTATGGCAATCTGTGTTGGGGGAATGAACACGTTGACTCCTGCTCCCTCAATAAATGAAAGGAGAAACTTTTACTTGTGTGGCGTCTCGCATTTTGCAACTTGGATTTTGGAATTTGCAAGCGGTGTGCCTAGCCGCTGAGACGCTCTGCCGCGATAATAGCGGACCACGGCTCCGGACCCCTGGGGCCATGTGGAAGTGGCAGTTCCACTATTGCGGGACTTTTAATGCATGACGGCGTTGTTTTGTTCCTCCATGCAACCCACCAACTGGAATGATATACATGCACGCAGTTTAACAGCACCCACTGTGTAAATAACGAACTACCTTACCCAAAAGGCAACTTACCAATGAAACTACAAAGACGGGATATTAAAGGTCAAGTTCAATCAGCTGTAAACGACGCGCATAGCCAGTGAGCAAGGGCGTGATATCCGAAACCGGTATGGCAATCTGTGTTGGGGGAATGAACACGTTGACTCCTGCTCCCTCAATAAATGAAAGGCGAAACTTCTACTTGAGTGGCGTCTCGCATTGGGCAACTTGGATTTTGGATTTTCAAGCGGCGTGCCTAGCCTCTGAGACGCTCTGCCGCGATAATAGCGGACCACGGCTCCGGACCCCTGGGGCCATGTGGAAGTGGCAGTTCCACTATTGCGGGACTTTTAATGCATGACGGCGTTGTTTTGTTCTTCCATGCAACCCACCAAGGGGAATGATATACATGCACACAGTTTAACAGCACCCACTGTGGAAATAACTAACTACCTTACCCAGAAGGCAACTTACCAATGAAACTACAAAGACGGGATATTAAAGGTCAAGTTCAATCAGCTGTAAACAACGCGCATGGCCAGTGAGCAAGGGCGTGTTGCCCGAAACCGGTATGGCAAGCTGTGTTGGGGGAATGAACACGTTGACTCCTGCTCCCTCAATACATGAAAGGAGAAACTTCTACTTGTGTGGCGTCTCGCATTGGGCAACTTGGATTTTGGAATTTGCAAGCGGCGTGCCTAGCCTCTGAGACGCTCTGCCGCGATAATAGCGGACCATGGCTCCGGACCTCTTGGGCCATGTGGAAGTGGCAGTTCCACTATTGCGGGAGTTTTAATGCATGACGGCGTTGTTTTGTTCTTCCATGCAACCCACCAAGGGGAATGATATACATGCACACAGTTTAACAGCACCCACTGTGGAAATAACGAACTACCTTACCCACAAGGCAACTTACCAATGAAACTACAAAGACGGGATATTAAAGGTCAAGTTCAATCAGCTGTAAACTACGCGCATGGCCAGTAAGCAAGGGCGTGTTGCCCGAAACCGGTATGGCAATCTGTGTTGGGGGAATGAACACGTTGATTCCTGCTCCCTCAATAAATGAAAGGAGAAACTTCTACTTGTGTGGCGTCTCGCATTGGGCAACTTGGATTTTGGAATTTGCAAGCGGCGTGCCTAGCCGCTGAGACGCTTTGCCGCGATAATAGCGGACCACGGCTCCGGACCCCTGGGGCCATGTGGAAGGGGCAGTTCCACGATTGCGAACTTTTAATGCATGACGGCGTTGTTTTGTTCCTCCATGCAACCCACCAAGGGGAATGATATACATGCACGCAGTTTAACAGCACCCACTGTGGAAATAACGAACTACCTTACCCAGAAGGCAACTTACCAATGAAACTACAAAGACGGGATATTAAAGGTCAAGTTCAATCAGCTGTAAATGACGCGCATGGCCACTGAGCTAGGGGGTGTTGCCCGAAACCTGTATGGCAATCTCTGTTGGGGGAAGGAACACGTTGACTCCTGCTCCCTCAATAAATGAAAGGAGAAACTTCTACTTTTGTGGCGTCTCGCATTGGGCAACTTGGATTTTGGAATTTGCAAGCGGCGTGCCTAGCCGCTGAGAAGCTCTGCCGCGATAATAGCGGACCACGGCTCCGGACCCCTGGGGCCATGTGGAAGTCGCAGTTCCACTATTGCGGGACTTTTAATGCATGACGGCGTTGTTTTGTTCCTCCATGCAACCCACCAAGGGGAATGATATACATGCACGCAGTTTAACAGCACCCACTGTGGAAATAACGAACTACCTTACCCAGAGGGCAACTTACCAATGAAACTACAAAGACGGGATATTAAAGGTCAAGTTCATTCAGCTGTAAACGACGCGCATGGCCAGTGAGCAAGGGCGTGTTGCCCGAAACCGGTATGGCAATCTGTGTTGGGGGAATGAATACGTTGACTCCTGCTCCCTCAATAAATGAAAGGAGAAACTTCTACTTGTGTGGTGTCTCGCATTGGGCAACTTGGATTTTGGATTTTCATGCGGCGTGCCTAGCCTCTGAGACGCTCTGCCGCAATAATAGCGGACCACGGCTCCGGACCCCTGGGGCCATGTGGAAGTGGCAGTTCCACTATTGCGGGACTTTTAATGCATGACGGCGTTGTTTTGTTCTTCCATGCAACCCACCAAAGGGAATGATATACATGCACGCAGTTTAACAGCACCCACTGTGGAAATAACGAACTTCCTTACCCAGAAGGCAACTTACCAATGAAACTACAAAGACGGGATATTAAAGGTCAAGTTCAATCAGCTGTAAATGACGCGCATGGTCAGTGAGCAAGGGCGTTTTGCCCGAAACCGGTATGGCAAGCTGTGTTGGGGGAATGAACACGTTGACTCCTGCTCCCTCAATAAATGAAAGGAGAAACTTCTACTTGTGTGGCGTCTCGCATTGGGCAACTTGGATTTTGGAATTTGCAAGCGGCGTGCCTAGCCGCTGACACGCTCTACCGCGATAATAGCGGACCACGGCTCCGGACCACTGGGGCCATGTGGAAGTGGCACTTCTACTATTGCGGGACTTTTAATGCATGACAGCGTTGTTTTGTTCCTCCATGCAACCCACCAAGGGGAATGATATACATGCACGCAGTTTAACAGCACCCACTGTGGAAATAACGAACTACCTTACCCAGAAGGCAACTTACCAATGTAACTACAAAGACGGGATATTAAAGGTCAAGTTCAATCAGCTGTAAACGACGCGCATGGCCAGTGAGCAAGGGCGTGTTGCCCGAAACCGGTATGGCAATTTGTGTTGGGGGAATGAACACGTTGACTCCTGCTCCCTCAATAAATGAAAGGAGAAACTTCTACTTGTGTGGCGTCTCGCATTGGGCAACTTGGATTTTGGAATTTGCAAGCGGAGTGACTAGCCGCTGACACGCTCTGCCGCGATAATAGCGGACCACGGCTCCGGACCCCTGGGGCCATGTGGAAGTGGCACTTCCACTATTGCGGGACTTTTAATGCATGACGGCGTTGTTTCATTCCTCCATGCAACCCACCAAGGGGAATGATATACATGCACGCAGTTTAACAGCACCCACTGTGGAAATAACGAACTACCTTACCCAGAAGGCAACTTACCAATGAAACTACAAAGACGGGATATTAAAGGTCAAGTTCAATCAGCTGTAAACGACGCTTATGGCCAGTGAGCAAGGGCGTGTTGCCCGAAACCGGTATGGCAATCTGTGTTGGGGGAATGAACACTTTGACTCCTGCTCCCTCAATAAATGAAAGGAGAAACTTCTACTTGTGTAGCATCTCGCATTTTGCAACTTGGATTTTGGGATTTGCAAGCGGCGTGCCTAGCCGCTGAGACGCTCTGCCGCGATAATAGCAGACCACGGCTCCGGACCCCTGGGGCCATGTGGAAGTGGCAGTTCCACTATTGCGGGACTTTTAATGCAGGACGGCGTTGTTTTGTTCCTCCATGCAACCCACTAACTGGAATGATATACATGCACGCAGTTTAACAGCACCCACTGTGGAAATAACGAACTACCTTACCCAGAAGGCAACTTACCAATGAAACTACAAAGACGGGATATTAAAGGTCAAGTTCAACCAGCTGTAAACGACGCGCATGGCCAGTGAGCAAGGGCGTGTTGCCCGAAACCGGTATGGCAATCTGTGTTGGGGGAATGAACACGTTGACTTCTGCTCCCTCAATAAATGAAAGGAGAAACTTCTACTTGTGTGGCGTCTCGCATTGGGCAACTTGGATTTTGGAATTTGCAAGCGGCGTGCCCAGCCGCTGAGACGCTCTGCCGCAATAATAGCGGACCACGGCTCCGGACCCCTGGGGCCATGTGGAAGTGGCAGTTCCACTATTGCAGGACTTTTAATGCATGATGGCGTTGTTTTGTTCCTCCATGCAACCCACCAAGGGGAATGATATACATGCACGCAGTTTAACAGCACCCACTGTGGAAATAACGAACTACCTTACCCAGAAGGCAACTTACCAATGAAACTACAAAGACGGGATATTAAAGGTCAAGTTCAATCAGCTGTAAACGATGCGCATGGCCAGTGAGCAAGGGCGTGTTGCCCGAAACCGGTATCGCAATCTGTGTTGGGGGAATGAACACGTTGACTCCTGCTCCCTCAATAAATAAAAGGAGAAACTTCTACTTGTGTGGCGTCTCGCATTGGGCAACTTGGATTTTGCAAGCGGCGTGCGTAGCCGCTGAGACGCTCTGCCGCGATAATAGCGGACCACGACTCCGGACCCCTGGGGCCATGTGGAAGTGGCAGTTCCACTATTGCGGGACTTTTAATGCATGACGGCGTTGTTTTGTTCCTCCATGCAACCCACCAAGGGGAATGATATACATGCACACAGTTTAACAGCACCCACTGTGGAAATAACGAACTACCCTACCCAGAAGGCAACTTACCAATGAAACTACAAAGAATGGATATTAAAAGTCAAGTTCAATCAGCTGTAAACAACGCGCATGGCCAGTGAGAAAGGGCGTGTTGCCCGAAACCGGTATGGCAATCTGTGTTGGGGGAATGAACACGTTCACTCCTGCTCCCTCAATAAATGAAAGGAGAAACTTCTACTTGTGTGGCGTCTCGCATTGGGCAACTTGGATTTTGCAAGTGGCGTGCCTAGCCGCTGAGACGCTCTGCCGCGATAATAGCGGACCACGGCTCCGGACCCCTGGGGCCATGTGGAATTGGCAGTTCCACTATTGCGGGACTTTTAATGCATGACGGCGTTGTTTTGTTCCTCCATGCAACCCACCAAGGGGAATGATATACATGCACACAGTTTAACAGCACCCACTGTGGAAATAACGAACTACCTTACCCAGAAGGCAACTTACCAATGAAACTACAAAGACGGGATATTAAAGGTCAAGTTCAATCAGCTGTAAACGACGTGCATGGCCAGTGAGCAAGGGCGTGTTGCCCGAAACCGGTATGGCAAGCTGTGTTGGGGGAATGAACACGTTGACTCATGCTCCCTCAATAAATGAAAGGAGAAACTTCTACTTCTGTGGCGTCTCGCATTGGGCAACTTGGATTTTGGAATTTGCAAGTGGCGTGCCTAGCCGCTGAGACACTCTGCCGCGATAATAGCGGACCACGGCTCCGGACCAGTGGGGCCATGTGGGAGTGGCAGTTCCACTATTGCGGGACTTTTAATGCATGACGGCGTTGTTTTGTTCCTCCATGCAACCCACCAAGGGGAATGATATACATGCACACAGTTTAACAGCACCCACTGTGGAAATAACAAACTACCTTACCCAGAAGGCAACTTACCAATGAAACTACAAAGACGGGATATTAAAGGTCAAGTTCAATCAGCTGTAAACGACACGCATGGCCAGTGAGCAAGGGCGTGTTGCCCGAAACCGGTATGGCAATCTGTGTTGGGGGAATGAACACGTTGACTCCTGCTCCCTCAATAAATGAAAGGCGAAACTTCTACTTGTGTGGCGTCTCGCATTGGGCAACATGGATTTTGCAAGCGGCGTGCCTAGCCGCTGAGACGCTCTGCCGCGATAATAGCGGAACATGACTCCGGACCACTGGGGCTATGTGGAAGTGGCAGTTCCACTATTGCGGGACTTTTAATGCATGACGGCGTTGTTTTGTTCCTCCATGCAACCCACCAAGGGGAATGATATATATGCACGCAGTTTACCAGCACCCACTGTGGAAATAACGAACTACCTTACCCAGAAGGGAACTTACCAATGAAACTACAAAGATGGGATATTAAAGGTCAAGTTCAATCAGCTGTAAACGACGCGCATGGCCAGTGAGCAAGGGCGTGTTGCCTGAAACCGGTATGGCAATCTGTGTTGGGGGAATGAACACGTTGACTCCTGCTCCCTCAATAAATGAAAGGAGAAACTTTTACTTGTGTGGCGTCTCGCATTTTGCAACTTGGATTTTGGAATTTGCAAGCGGTGTGCCTAGCCGCTGAGACGCTCTGCCGCGATAATAGCGGACCACGGCTCCGGACCCCTGGGGCCATGTGGAAGTGGCAGTTCCACTATTGCGGGACTTTTAATGCATGACGGTGTTGTTTTGTTCCTCCATGCAACCCACCAACTGGAATGATATAGATGCACGCAGTTTAACAGCACCCACTGTGTAAATAACGAACTACCTTACCCAAAAGGCAACTTACCAATGAAACTACAAAGACGGGATATTAAAGGTCAAGTTCAATCAGCTGTAAACGACGCGCATAGCCAGTGAGCAAGGGCGTGATACCCGAAACCGGTATGGCAATCTGTGTTGGGGGAATGAACACGTTGACTCCTGCTCCCTCAATAAATGAAAGGCGAAACTTCTACTTGTGTGGCGTCTCGCATTGGGCAACTTGGATTTTGGATTTTCAAGCGGCGTGCCTAGCCTCTGAGACGCTCTGCCGCGATAATAGCGGACCACGGCTCCGGACCCCTGGGGCCATGTGGAAGTGGCAGTTCCACTATTGCGGGACTTTTAATGCATGACGGCGTTGTTTTGTTCTTCCATGCAACCCACCAAGGGGAATGATATACATGCACACAGTTTAACAGCACCCACTGTGGAAATAACTAACTACCTTACCCAGAAGGCAACTTACCAATGAAACTACAAAGACGGGATATTAAAGGTCAAGTTCAATCAGCTGTAAACAACGCGCATGGCCAGTGAGCAAGGGCGTGTTGCCCGAAACCGGTATGGCAAGCTGTGTTGGGGGAATGAACACGTTGACTCCTGCTCCCTCAATACATGAAAGGAGAAACTTCTACTTGTGTGGCGTCTCGCATTGGGCAACTTGGATTTTGGAATTTGCAAGCGGCGTGCCTAGCCTCTGAGACGCTCTGCCGCGATAATAGCGGACCATGGCTCCGGACCTCTTGGGCCATGTGGAAGTGGCAGTTCCACTATTGCGGGAGTTTTAATGCATGACGGCGTTGTTTTGTTCTTCCATGCAACCCACCAAGGGGAATGATATACATGCACACAGTTTAACAGCACCCACTGTGGAAATAACGAACTACCTTACCCAGAAGGCAACTTACCAATGAAACTACAAAGACGGGATATTAAAGGTCAAGTTCAATCAGCTGTAAACAACGCGCATGGCCAGTGAGCAAGGGCGTGTTGCCCGAAACCGGTATGGCAAGCTGTGTTGGGTGAATGAACACGTTGACTCCTGCTCCCTCAATAAATGAAAGGAGAAACTTCTACTTGTGTGGCGTCTCGCATTGGGCAACTTGGATTTTGGAATTTGCAAGCGGCGTGCCTAGCCTCTGAGACGCTCTGCTGCGATAATGGCGGACCATGGCTCCGGACCTCTTGGGCCATGTGGAAGTGGCAGTTCCACTATTGCGGGAGTTTTAATGCATGACGGCGTTGTTTTGTTCCTCCATGCAACCCACCAAGGGGAATGATATACATGCACGCAGTTTAACAGCACCCACTGTGGAAATAACGAACTACCTTACCCAGAAGGGAACTTACCAATAAAACTACAAAGATGGGATATTAAAGGTCAAGTTCAATCAGCTGTAAACGACGCGCATGGCCAGTGAGCAAGGGCGTGTTGCCTGAAACCGGTATGGCAATCTGTGTTGGGGGAATGAACACGTTGACTCCTGCTCCCTCAATAAATGAAAGGAGAAACTTCTACTTGTGTGGCGTCTCGCATTGGGCAACTTGGATTTTGGAATTTGCAAGCGGCGTGCCTAGCCGCTGACACGCTCTGCCGCGATAATAGCGGACCACGGCTCCGGACCCCTGGGGCCATGTGGAAGTGGCACTTCCACTATTGCGGGACTTTTAATGCATGACAGCGTTGTTTTGTTCCTCCATGCAACCCACCAAGGGGAATGATATACATGCACGCAGCTTAACAGCACCCCTGTGGAAATAACGAACTACCTTACCCAGAAGGCAACTTACCAATGAAACTACAAAGACGGGATATTAAAGGTCAAGTTCAATCAGCTGTAAACGACGCGCATGGCCAGTAAGCAAGGGCGTGTTGCCCGAAACCGGTATGGCAATCTGTGTTGGGGGAATGAACACGTTGATTCCTGCTCCCTCAACAAATGAAAGGAGAAACTTCTACTTGTGTGGCGTCTCGCATTGGGCAACTTGGATTTTGGAATTTGCAAGTGGCGTGCCTAGCCGCTGAGATGCTCTGCCGCGATAATAGCGGACCACGGCTCCGGACCCCTGGGACCATGTGGAAGTGGCAGTTCCACTATTGCGGGACTTTTAATGCATGACGGCGTTGTTTTGTTCCTCCATGCAACCCACCAAGGGGAATGATATACATGCACTCAGTTTAACAGCACCCACTGTGGTGATAACGAACTACCTTACCCAGAAGGCAACTTACCAATGAAACTACAAAGACGGGATATTAAAGGTCAAGTTCAATCAGCTGTAAACAACGCGCATGGCCAGTGAGCAAGGGCGTGTTGCCCGAAACCGGTATGGCAATCTGTGTTGGGGGAATGAACACGTTGACTCCTGCTCCCTCAATAAACGAAAGGCGAAACTTCTACTTGTGTGGCGTCTCGCATTGGGCAACTTGGATTTTGCAAGCGGCGTGCCTAGCCGCTGAGACGCTCTGCCGCGATAATAGCGGAACATGACTCCGGACCACTGGGGCAATGTGGAAGTGGCAGTTCGACTATTGCGGGACTTTTAATGCATGGCGGCGTTGTTTTGTTCCTCCATGCAACCCACCAAGGGGAATGATATATATGCACGCAGTTTACCAGCACCCACTGTGGAAATAACTAACTACCTTACCCAGAAGGCAACTTACCAATGAAACTACAAAGACGGGATATTAAAGGTCAAGTTCAATCAGCTGTAAACAACGCGCATGGCCAGTGAGCAAGGGCGTGTTGCCCGAAACCGGTATGGCAAGCTGTGTTGGGTGAATGAACACGTTGACTCCTGCTCCCTCAATAAATGAAAGGAGAAACTTCTACTTGTGTGGCGTCTCGCATTGGGCAACTTGGATTTTGGAATTTGCATGCGGCGTGCCTAGCCTCTGAGACGCTCTGCTGCGATAATAGCGGACCATGGCTCCGGACCTCTTGGGCCATGTGGAAGTGGCAGTTCCACTATTGCGGGAGTTTTAATGCATGACGGCGTTGTTTTGTTCCTCCATGCAACCCACCAAGGGGAATGATATACATGCACGCAGTTTAACAGCACCCACTGTGGAAATAACGAACTACCTTACCCAGAAGGGAACTTACAAATAAAACTACAAAGATGGGATATTAAAGGTCAAGTTCAATCAGCTGTAAACGACGCGCATGGCCAGTGAGCAAGGGCGTGTTGCCTGACACCGGTATGGCAATCTGTGTTGGGGGAATGAACACGTTGACTCCTGCTCCCTCAATAAATGAAAGGAGAAATTCTACTTGTGTGGCGTCTCGCATTGGGCAACTTGGTTTTTGGAATTTGCAAGCGGCATGCCTAGCCGCTGACACGCTCTGCCGCGATAATAGCGGACCACGGCTCCGGACCCCTGGGGCCATGTGGAAGTGGCACTTCCACTATTGCTGGACTTTTAATGCATGACGGCGTTGTTTTGTTCCTCCATGCAACCCACCAAGGGGAATGATAAACATGCACGCAGTTTAACAGCACCCACTGTGGAAATAACGAACTACCTTACCCAGAAGGGAACTTACAAATAAAACTACAAAGATGGGATATTAAAGGTCAAGTTCAATCAGCTGTAAACGACGCGCATGGCCAGTGAGCAAGGGCGTGTTGCCTGACACCGGTATGGCAATCTGTGTTGGGGGAATGAACACGTTGATTCCTGCTCCCTCAATAAATGAAAGGAGAAACTTCTACTTGTGTGGCGTCTCGCATTGGGCAACTTGGATTTTGGAATTTGCAAGCGGCGTGCCTAACCGCTGAGACGCTTTGCCGCGATAATAGCGGACCACGGCTCCGGACCCCTGGGGCCATGTGGAAGGGGCAGTTCCACGATTGCGGACTTTTAATGCATGACGGCGTTGTTTTGTTCCTCCATGCAACCCACCAAGGGGAATGATATACATGCACGCAGTTTAACAGCACCCACTGTGGAAATAACGAACTACCTTACCCAGAAGGCAACTTACCAATGAAACTACAAAGACGGGATATTAAAGGTCAAGTTCAATCAGCTGTAAACAACGCGCATGGCCAGTGAGCAAGGGCGTGTTGCCCGAAACCGGTATGGCAAGCTGTGTTGGGTGAATGAACACGTTGACTCCTGCTCCCTCAATAAATGAAAGGAGAAACTTCTACTTGTGTGGCGTCTCGCATTGGGCAACTTGGATTTTGGAATTTGCAAGCGGCGTGCCTAGCCTCTGAGACGCTCTGCTGCGATAATGGCGGACCATGGCTCCGGACCTCTTGGGCCATGTGGAAGTGGCAGTTCCACTATTGCGGGAGTTTTAATGCATGACGGCGTTGTTTTGTTCCTCCATGCAACCCACCAAGGGGAATGATATACATGCACGCAGTTTAACAGCACCCACTGTGGAAATAACGAACTACCTTACCCAGAAGGGAACTTACCAATAAAACTACAAAGATGGGATATTAAAGGTCAAGTTCAATCAGCTGTAAACGACGCGCATGGCCAGTGAGCAAGGGCGTGTTGCCTGAAACCGGTATGGCAATCTGTGTTGGGGGAATGAACACGTTGACTCCTGCTCCCTCAATAAATGAAAGGAGAAACTTCTACTTGTGTGGCGTCTCGCATTGGGCAACTGGATTTTGGAATTTGCAAGCGGCGTGACTAGCCGCTGACACACTCTGCCGCGATAATAGCGGACCACGGCTCCGGACCCCTGGGGCCATGTGGAAGTGGCACTTCCACTATTGCGGGACTTTTAATGCATGACAGCGTTGTTTTGTTCCTCCATGCAACCCACCAAGGGGAATGATATACATGCACGCAGCTTAACAGCACCCCTGTGGAAATAACGAACTACCTTACCCAGAAGGCAACTTACCAATGAAACTACAAAGACGGGATATTAAAGGTCAAGTTCAATCAGCTGTAAACGACGCGCATGGCCAGTAAGCAAGGGCGTGTTGCCCGAAACCGGTATGGCAATCTGTGTTGGGGGAATGAACACGTTGATTCCTGCTCCCTCAACAAATGAAAGGAGAAACTTCTACTTGTGTGGCGTCTCGCATTGGGCAACTTGGATTTTGGAATTTGCAAGTGGCGTGCCTAGCCGCTGAGATGCTCTGCCGCGATAATAGCGGACCACGGCTCCGGACCCGTGGGACCATGTGGAAGTGGCAGTTCCACTATTGCGGGACTTTTAATGCATGACGGCGTTGTTTTGTTCCTCCATGCAACCCACCAAGAGGAATGATATACATGCACTCAGTTTAACAGCACCCACTGTGGTGATAACGAACTACCTTTCCCAGAAGGCAACTTACCAATGAAACTACAAAGACGGGATATTAAAGGTCAAGTTCAATCAGCTGTAAACAACGCGCATGGCCAGTGAGCAAGGGCGTGTTGCCCGAAACCGGTATGGCAATCTGTGTTGGGGGAATGAACACGTTGACTCCTGCTCCCTCAATAAATGAAAGGCGAAACTTCTACTTGTGTGGCGTCTCGCATTGGGCAACTTGGATTTTGGAATTTGCAAGCGGCATGCCTAGCCGCTGACACGCTCTGCCGCGATAATAGCGGACCACGGCTCCGGACCCCTGGGGCCATGTGGAAGTGGCACTTCCACTATTGCTGGACTTTTAATGCACGACGGCGTTGTTTTGTTCCTCCATGCAACCCACCAAGGGGAATGATATACATGCACGCAGTTTAACAGCACCCACTGTGGAAATAACAAACTACCTTACCCAGAAGGGAACTTACAAATAAAACTACAAAGATGGGATATTAAAGGTCAAGTTCAATCAGCTGTAAACGACGCGCATGGCCAGTGAGCAAGGGCGTGTTGCCTGACACCGGTATGGCAATCTGTGTTGGGGGAATGAACACGTTGATTCCTGCTCCCTCAATAAATGAAAGGAGAAACTTCTACTTGTGTGGCGTCTCGCATTGGGCAACTTGGATTTTGGAATTTGCAAGCGGCGTGCCTAACCGCTGAGACGCTTTGCCGCGATAATAGCGGACCACGGCTCCGGACCCCTGGGGCCATGTGGAAGGGGCAGTTCCACGATTGCGGACTTTTAATGCATGACGGCGTTGTTTTGTTCCTCCATGCAACCCACCAAGGGGAATGATATACATGCACGCAGTTTAACAGCACCCACTGTGGAAATAACGAACTACCTTACCCAGAAGGCAACTTACCAATGAAACTACAAAGACGGGATATTAAAGGTCAAGTTCAATCAGCTGTAAACAACGCGCATGGCCAGTGAGCAAGGGCGTGTTGCCCGAAACCGGTATGGCAAGCTGTGTTGGGTGAATGAACACGTTGACTCCTGCTCCCTCAATAAATGAAAGGAGAAACTTCTACTTGTGTGGCGTCTCGCATTGGGCAACTTGGATTTTGGAATTTGCAAGCGGCGTGCCTAGCCTCTGAGACGCTCTGCTGCGATAATGGCGGACCATGGCTCCGGACCTCTTGGGCCATGTGGAAGTGGCAGTTCCACTATTGCGGGAGTTTTAATGCATGACGGCGTTGTTTTGTTCCTCCATGCAACCCACCAAGGGGAATGATATACATGCACGCAGTTTAACAGCACCCACTGTGGAAATAACGAACTACCTTACCCAGAAGGGAACTTACCAATAAAACTACAAAGATGGGATATTAAAGGTCAAGTTCAATCAGCTGTAAACGACGCGCATGGCCAGTGAGCAAGGGCGTGTTGCCTGAAACCGGTATGGCAATCTGTGTTGGGGGAATGAACACGTTGACTCCTGCTCCCTCAATAAATGAAAGGAGAAACTTCTACTTGTGTGGCGTCTCGCATTGGGCAACTTGGATTTTGGAATTTGCAAGCGGCGTGCCTAGCCGCTGACACGCTCTGCCGCGATAATAGCGGACCACGGCTCCGGACCCCTGGGACCATGTGGAAGTGGCAGTTCCACTATTGCGGGACTTTTAATGCATGACGGCGTTGTTTTGTTCCTCCATGCAACCCACCAAGGGGAATGATATACATGCACTCAGTTTAACAGCACCCACTGTGGTGATAACGAACTACCTTACCCAGAAGGCAACTTACCAATGAAACTACAAAGACGGGATATTAAAGGTCAAGTTCAATCAGCTGTAAACGACGCGCATGGCCAGTGAGCAAGGGCGTGTTGCCCGAAACCGGTATGGCAATCTGTGTTGGGGGAATGAACACGTTGACTCCTGCTCCCTCAATAAATGAAAGGCGAAACTTCTACTTGTGTGGCGTCTCGCATTGGGCAACTTGGATTTTGCAAGCGGCGTGCCTAGCCGCTGAGACGCTCTGCCGCGATAATAGCGGAACATGACTCCGGACCACTGGGGCCATGTGGAAGTGGCAGTTCGACTATTGCGGGACTTTTAATGGATGGCGGCGTTGTTTTGTTCCTCCATGCAACCCACCAAGGGGAATGATATATATGCACGCAGTTTACCAGCACCCACTGTGGAAATAACTAACTACCTTACCCAGAAGGCAACTTACCAATGAAACTACAAAGACGGGATATTAAAGGTCAAGTTCAATCAGCTGTAAACAACGCGCATGGCCAGTGAGCAAGGGCGTGTTGCCCGAAACCGGTATGGCAAGCTGTGTTGGGGGAATGAACACGTTGACTCCTGCTCCCTCAATACATGAAAGGAGAAACTTCTACTTGTGTGGCGTCTCGCATTGGGCAACTTGGATTTTGGAATTTGCAAGCGGCGTGCCTAGCCTCTGAGACGCTCTGCCGCGATAATAGCGGACCATGGCTCCGGACCTCTTGGGCCATGTGGAAGTGGCAGTTCCACTATTGCGGGAGTTTTAATGCATGACGGCGTTGTTTTGTTCTTCCATGCAACCCACCAAGGGGAATGATATACATGCACACAGTTTAACAGCACCAACTGTGGAAATAACGAACTACCTTACCCAGAAGGCAACTTACCAATGAAACTACAAAGACGGGATATTAAAGGTCAAGTTCAATCAGCTGTAAACAACGCGCATGGCCAGTGAGCAAGGGCGTGTTGCCCGAAACCGGTATGGCAAGCTGTGTTGGGTGAATGAACACGTTGACTCCTGCTCCCTCAATAAATGAAAGGAGAAACTTCTACTTGTGTGGCGTCTCGCATTGGGCAACTTGGATTTTGGAATTTGCATGCGGCGTGCCTAGCCTCTGAGACGCTCTGCTGCTATAATAGCGGACCATGGCTCCGGACCTCTTGGGCCATGTGGAAGTGGCAGTTCCACTATTGCAGGAGTTTTAATGCATGACGGCGTTGTTTTGTTCCTCCATGCAACCCACCAAGGGGAATGATATACATGCACGCAGTTTAACAGCACCCACTGTGGAAATAACGAACTACCTTACCCAGAAGGGAACTTACAAATAAAACTACAAAGATGGGATATTAAAGGTCAAGTTCAATCAGCTGTAAACGACGCGCATGGCCAGTGAGCAAGGGCGTGTTGCCTGACACCGGTATGGCAATCTGTGTTGGGGGAATGAACACGTTGACTCCTGCTCCCTCAATAAATGAAAGGAGAAACTTCTACTTGTGTGGCGTCTCGCATTGGGCAACTTGGATTTTGGAATTTGCAAGCGGCATGCCTAGCCGCTGACACGCTCTGCCGCGATAATAGCGGACCACGGCTCCGGACCCCTGGGGCCATGTGGAAGTGGCACTTCCACTATTGCTGGACTTTTAATGCATGACAGCGTTGTTTTGTTCCTCCATGCAACCCACCAAGGGGAATGATATACATGCACGCAGCTTAACAGCACCCACTGTGGAAATAACGAACTACCTTACCCAGAAGGCAACTTACCAATGAAACTACAAAGACGGGATATTAAAGGTCAAGTTCAATCCGCTGTAAACGACGCGCATGGCCAGTGAGCAAGGGCGTGTTGCCCGAAACCGGTATGGCAATCTGTGTTGGGGGAATGAACACGTTGACTCCTGCTACCTCAATAAATGAAAGGAGAAACTTCTACTTGTGTGGCGTCTCGCATTGGGCAACTTGGATTTTGGAATTTGCAAGCGGCGTGCCTAGCCGCTGACACGCTCTGCCGCGATAATAGCGGACCACGGCTCCGGACCCCTGGGGCCATGTGGAAGTGGCACTTCCACTATTGCGGGACTTTTAATGCATGACGGCGTTGTTTTGTTCCTCCATGCAACCCACCAAGGGGAATGATATACATGCACACAGTTTAACAGCACCCACTGTGGAAATAACGAACTACCTTACCCAGAAGGCAACTTACCAATGAAACTACAAAGACGGGATATTAAAGGTCAAGATCAATCAGCTGTAAACGACGTGCATGGCCAGTGAGCAAGGGCGTGTTGCCCGAAACCGGTATGGCAAGCTGTGTTGGGGGAATGAACACGTTGACTCATGCTCCCTCAATAAATGAAAGGAGAAACTTCTACTTCTGTGGCGTCTCGCATTGGGCAACTTGGATTTTGGAATTTGCAAGTGGCGTGCCTAGCCGCTGAGACACTCTGCCGCGATAATAGCGGACCACGGCTCCGGACCAGTGGGGCCATGTGGAAGTGGCAGTTCCACTATTGCGGGACTTTTAATGCATGACGGCGTTGTTTTGTTCCTCCATGCAACCCACCAAGGGGAATGATATACATGCACGCAGTTTCACAGCACCCACTGTGGAAATAACGAACTACCTTACCCAGAAGGCAACTTACCAATGAAACTACAAAGACGGGATATTAAAGGTCAAGTTCAATCAGCTGTAAACGACACGCATGGCCAGTGAGCAAGGGCGTGTTGCCCGAAACCGGTATGGCAATCTGTGTTGGGGGAATGAACACGTTGACTCCTGCTCCCTCAATAAATGAAAGGCGAAACTTCTACTTGTGTGGCGTCTCGCATTGGGCAACATGGATTTTGCAAGCGGCGTGCCTAGCCGCTGAGACGCTCTGCCGCGATAATAGCGGAACATGACTCCGGACCACTGGGGCCATGTGGAAGTGGCAGTTCCACTATTGCGGGACTTTTAATGCATGACGGCGTTGTTTTGTTCCTCCATGCAACCCACCAAGGGGAATGATATATATGCACGCAGTTTACCAGCACCCACTGTGGAAATAACGAACTACCTTACCCAGAAGGGAACTTACCAATGAAACTACAAAGATGGGATATTAAAGGTCAAGTTCAATCAGCTGTAAACGACGCGCATGGCCAGTGAGCAAGGGCGTGTTGCCTGAAACCGGTATGGCAATCTGTGTTGGGGGAATGAACACGTTGACTCCTGCTCCCTCAATAAATGAAAGGAGAAACTTTTACTTGTGTGGCGTCTCGCATTTTGCAACTTGGATTTTGGAATTTGCAAGCGGTGTGCCTAGCCGCTGAGACGCTCTGCCGCGATAATAGCGGACCACGGCTCCGGACCCCTGGGGCCATGTGGAAGTGGCAGTTCCACTATTGCGGGACTTTTAATGCATGACGGCGTTGTTTTGTTCCTCCATGCAACCCACCAACTGGAATGATATAGATGCACGCAGTTTAACAGCACCCACTGTGTAAATAACGAACTACCTTACCCAAAAGGCAACTTACCAATGAAACTACAAAGACGGGATATTAAAGGTCAAGTTCAATCAGCTGTAAACGACGCGCATAGCCAGTGAGCAAGGGCGTGATACCCGAAACCGGTATGGCAATCTGTGTTGGGGGAATGAACACGTTGACTCCTGCTCCCTCAATAAATGAAAGGCGAAACTTCTACTTGTGTGGCGTCTCGCATTGGGCAACTTGGATTTTGGATTTTCAAGCGGCGTGCCTAGCCTCTGAGACGCTCTGCCGCGATAATAGCGGACCACGGCTCCGGACCCCTGGGGCCATGTGGAAGTGGCAGTTCCACTATTGCGGGACTTTTAATGCATGACGGCGTTGTTTTGTTCTTCCATGCAACCCACCAAGGGGAATGATATACATGCACACAGTTTAACAGCACCCACTGTGGAAATAACTAACTACCTTACCCAGAAGGCAACTTACCAATGAAACTACAAAGACGGGATATTAAAGGTCAAGTTCAATCAGCTGTAAACAACGCGCATGGCCAGTGAGCAAGGGCGTGTTGCCCGAAACCGGTATGGCAAGCTGTGTTGGGGGAATGAACATGTTGACTCCTGCTCCCTCAATACATGAAAGGAGAAACTTCTACTTGTGTGGCGTCTCGCATTGGGCAACTTGGATTTTGGAATTTGCAAGCGGCGTGCCTAGCCTCTGAGACGCTCTGCCGCGATAATAGCGGACCATGGCTCCGGACCTCTTGGGCCATGTGGAAGTGGCAGTTCCACTATTGCGGGAGTTTTAATGCATGACGGCGTTGTTTTGTTCTTCCATGCAACCCACCAAGGGGAATGATATACAT
Source organism: Triturus cristatus (assembly GCF_964204655.1). Classification (NCBI taxonomy): domain Eukaryota; kingdom Metazoa; phylum Chordata; class Amphibia; order Caudata; family Salamandridae; genus Triturus; species Triturus cristatus. The sequence goes on from NC_140579.1 coordinate 197,895,117, forward strand.
GCACACAGTTTAACAGCACCCACTGTGGAAATAACGAACTACCTTACCCAGAAGGCAACTTACCAATGAAACTACAAAGACGGGATATTAAAGGTCAAGTTCAATCAGCTGTAAACAACGCGCATGGCCAGTGAGCAAGGGCGTGTTGCCCGAAACCGGTATGGCAAGCTGTGTTGGGTGAATGAACACGTTGACTCCTGCTCCCTCAATAAATGAAAGGAGAAACTTCTACTTGTGTGGCGTCTCGCATTGGGCAACTTGGATTTTGGAATTTGCAAGCGGCGTGCCTAGCCTCTGAGACGCTCTGCTGCGATAATGGCGGACCATGGCTCCGGACCTCTTGGGCCATGTGGAAGTGGCAGTTCCACTATTGCGGGAGTTTTAATGCATGACGGCGTTGTTTTGTTCCTCCATGCAACCCACCAAGGGGAATGATATACATGCACGCAGTTTAACAGCACCCACTGTGGAAATAACGAACTACCTTACCCAGAAGGGAACTTACCAATAAAACTACAAAGATGGGATATTAAAGGTCAAGTTCAATCAGCTGTAAACGACGCGCATGGCCAGTGAGCAAGGGCGTGTTGCCTGAAACCGGTATGGCAATCTGTGTTGGGGGAATGAACACGTTGACTCCTGCTCCCTCAATAAATGAAAGGAGAAACTTCTACTTGTGTGGCGTCTCGCATTGGGCAACTTGGATTTTGGAATTTGCAAGCGGCGTGCCTAGCCGCTGACACGCTCTGCCGCGATAATAGCGGACCACGGCTCCGGACCCCTGGGGCCATGTGGAAGTGGCACTTCCACTATTGCAGGACTTTTAATGCATGACAGCGTTGTTTTGTTCCTCCATGAAACCCACCAAGGGGAATGATATACATGCACGCAGCTTAACAGCACCCCTGTGGAAATAACGAACTACCTTACCCAGAAGGCAACTTACCAATGAAACTACAAAGACGGGATATTAAAGGTCAAGTTCAATCAGCTGTAAACGACGCGCATGGCCAGTAAGCAAGGGCGTGTTGCCCGAAACCGGTATGGCAATCTGTGTTGGGGGAATGAACACGTTGATTCCTGCTCCCTCAACAAATGAAAGGAGAAACTTCTACTTGTGTGGCGTCTCGCATTGGGCAACTTGGATTTTGGAATTTGCAAGTGGCGTGCCTAGCCGCTGAGATGCTCTGCCGCGATAATAGCGGACCACGGCTCCGGACCCCTGGGACCATGTGGAAGTGGCAGTTCCACTATTGCGGGACTTTTAATGCATGACGGCGTTGTTTTGTTCCTCCATGCAACCCACCAAGGGGAATGATATACATGCACTCAGATAACAGCACCCACTGTGGTGATAACGAACTACCTTACCCAGAAGGCAACTTACCAATGAAACTACAAAGACGGGATATTAAAGGTCAAGTTCAATCAGCTGTAAACAACGCGCATGGCCAGTGAGCAAGGGCGTGTTGCCCGAAACCGATATGGCAATCTGTGTTGGGGGAATGAACACGTTGACTCCTGCTCCCTCAATAAACGAAAGGCGAAACTTCTACTTGTGTGGCGTCTCGCATTGGGCAACTTGGATTTTGCAAGCGGCGTGCCTAGCCGCTGAGACGCTCTGCCGCGATAATAGCGGAACATGACTCCGGACCACTGGGGCCATGTGGAAGTGGCAGTTCGACTATTGCGGGACTTTTAATGCATGGCGGCGTTGTTTTGTTCCTCCATGCAACCCACCAAGGGGAATGATATATATGCACGCAGTTTACCAGCACCCACTGTGGAAATAACTAACTACCTTACCCAGAAGGCAACTTACCAATGAAACTACAAAGACGGGATATTAAAGGTCAAGTTCAATCAGCTGTAAACAACGCGCATGGCCAGTGAGCAAGTGCGTGTTGCCCGAAACCGGTATGGCAAGCTGTGTTGGGGGAATGAACACGTTGACTCCTGCTCCCTCAATACATGAAAGGAGAAACTTCTACTTGTGTGGCGTCTCGCATTGGGCAACTTGGATTTTGGAATTTGCAAGCGGCGTGCCTAGCCTCTGAGACGCTCTGCCGCGATAATAGCGGACCATGGCTCCGGACCTCTTGGGCCATGTGGAAGTGGCAGTTCCACTATTGCGGGACTTTTAATGCATGACAGCGTTGTTTTGTTCCTCCATGCAACCCACCAAGGGGAATGATATACATGCACGCAGCTTAACAGCACCCCTGTGGAAATAACGAACTACCTTACCCAGAAGGCAACTTACCAATGAAACTAAAAAGACGGGATATTAAAGGTCAAGTTCAATCAGCTGTAAACGACGCGCATGGCCAGTAAGCAAGGGCGTGTTGCCCGAAACCGGTATGGCAATCTGTGTTGGGGGAATGAACACGTTGATTCCTGCTCCCTCAACAAATGAAAGGAGAAACTTCTACTTGTGTGGCGTCTCGCATTGGGCAACTTGGATTTTGGAATTTGCAAGTGGCGTGCCTAGCCGCTGAGATGCTCTGCCGCGATAATAGCGGACCACGGCTCCGGACCCCTGGGACCATGTGGAAGTGGCAGTTCCACTATTGCGGGACTTTTAATGCATGACGGCGTTGTTTTGTTCCTCCATGCAACCCACCAAGGGGAATGATATACATGCACGCAGTTTAACAGCACCCACTGTGGAAATAACAAAATACCTTACCCAGAAGGGAACTTACAAAGAAAACTACAAAGATGGGATATTAAAGGTCAAGTTCAATCAGCTGTAAACGACGCGCATGGCCAGTGAGCAAGGGCGTGTTGCCTGACACCGGTATGGCAATCTGTGTTGGGGGAATGAACACGTTGATTCCTGCTCCCTCAATAAATGAAAGGAGAAACTTCTACTTGTGTGGCGTCTCGCATTGGGCAACTTGGATTTTGGAATTTGCAAGCGGCGTGCCTAACCGCTGAGACGCTTTGCCGCGATAATAGCGGACCACGGCTCCGGACCCCTGGGGCCATGTGGAAGGGGCAGTTCCACGATTGCGGACTTTTAATGCATGACGGCGTTGTTTTGTTCCTCCATGCAACCCACCAAGGGGAATGATATACATGCACGCAGTTTAACAGCACCCACTGTGGAAATAACGAACTACCTTACCCAGAAGGCAACTTACCAATGAAACTACAAAGACGGGATATTAAAGGTCAAGTTCAATCAGCTGTAAACAACGCGCATGGCCAGTGAGCAAGGGCGTGTTGCCCGAAACCGGTATGGCAAGCTGTGTTGGGTGAATGAACACGTTGACTCCTGCTCCCTCAATAAATGAAAGGAGAAACTTCTACTTGTGTGGCGTCTCGCATTGGGCAACTTGGATTTTGGAATTTGCAAGCGGCGTGCCTAGCCTCTGAGACGCTCTGCTGCGATAATGGCGGACCATGGCTCCGGACCTCTTGGGCCATGTGGAAGTGGCAGTTCCACTATTGCGGGAGTTTTAATGCATGACGGCGTTGTTTTGTTCCTCCATGCAACCCACCAAGGGGAATGATATACATGCACGCAGTTTAACAGCACCCACTGTGGAAATAACGAACTACCTTACCCAGAAGGGAACTTACCAATAAAACTACAAAGATGGGATATTAAAGGTCAAGTTCAATCAGCTGTAAACGACGCGCATGGCCAGTGAGCAAGGGCGTGTTGCCTGAAACCGGTATGGCAATCTGTGTTGGGGGAATGAACACGTTGACTCCTGCTCCCTCAATAAATGAAAGGAGAAACTTCTACTTGTGTGGCGTCTCGCATTGGGCAACTTGGATTTTGGAATTTGCAAGCGGCGTGCCTAGCCGCTGACACGCTCTGCCGCGATAATAGCGGACCACGGCTCCGGACCCCTGGGGCCATGTGGAAGTGGCACTTCCACTATTGCGGGACTTTTAATGCATGACAGCGTTGTTTTGTTCCTCCATGCAACCCACCAAGGGGAATGATATACATGCACGCAGCTTAACAGCACCCCTGTGGAAATAACGAACTACCTTACCCAGAAGGCAACTTACCAATGAAACTACAAAGACGGGATATTAAAGGTCAAGTTCAATCAGCTGTAAACGACGCGCATGGCCAGTAAGCAAGGGCGTGTTGCCCGAAACCGGTATGGCAATCTGTGTTGGGGGAATGAACACGTTGATTCCTGCTCCCTCAACAAATGAAAGGAGAAACTTCTACTTGTGTGGCGTCTCGCATTGGGCAACTTGGATTTTGGAATTTGCAAGTGGCGTGCCTAGCCGCTGAGATGCTCTGCCGCGATAATAGCGGACCACGGCTCCGGACCCCTGGGACCATGTGGAAGTGGCAGTTCCACTATTGCGGGACTTTTAATGCATGACGGCGTTGTTTTGTTCCTCCATGCAACCCACCAAGGGGAATGATATACATGCACTCAGTTTAACAGCACCCACTGTGGTGATAACGAACTACCTTACCCAGAAGGCAACTTACCAATGAAACTACAAAGACGGGATATTAAAGGTCAAGTTCAATCAGCTGTAAACAACGCGCATGGCCAGTGAGCAAGGGCGTGTTGCCCGAAACCGGTATGGCAATCTGTGTTGGGGGAATGAACACGTTGACTCCTGCTCCCTCAATAAATGAAAGGCGAAACTTCTACTTGTGTGGCGTCTCGCATTGGGCAACTTGGATTTTGGAATTTGCAAGTGGCGTGCCTAGCCGCTGAGATGCTCTGCCGCGATAATAGCGGACCACGGCTCCGGACCCCTGGGACCATGTGGAAGTGGCAGTTCGACTATTGCGGGACTTTTAATGGATGGCGGCGTTGTTTTGTTCCTCCATGCAACCCACCAAGGGGAATGATATATATGCACGCAGTTTACCAGCACCCACTGTGGAAATAACTAACTACCTTACCCAGAAGGCAACTTACCAATGAAACTACAAAGACGGGATATTAAAGGTCAAGTTCAATCAGCTGTAAACAACGCGCATGGCCAGTGAGCAAGGGCGTGTTGCCCGAAACCGCTATGGCAAGCTGTGTTGGGGGAATGAACACGTTGACTCCTGCTCCCTCAATACATGAAAGGAGAAACTTCTACTTGTGTGGCGTCTCGCATTGGGCAACTTGGATTTTGGAATTTGCAAGCGGCGTGCCTAGCCTCTGAGACGCTCTGCCGCGATAATAGCGGACCATGGCTCCGGACCTCTTGGGCCATGTGGAAGTGGCAGTTCCACTATTGCGGGAGTTTTAATGCATGACGGCGTTGTTTTGTTCTTCCATGCAACCCACCAAGGGGAATGATATACATGCACACAGTTTAACAGCACCAACTGTGGAAATAACGAACTACCTTACCCAGAAGGCAACTTACCAATGAAACTACAAAGACGGGATATTAAAGGTCAAGTTCAATCAGCTGTAAACAACGCGCATGGCCAGTGAGCAAGGGCGTGTTGCCCGAAACCGGTATGGCAAGCTGTGTTGGGTGAATGAACACGTTGACTCCTGCTCCCTCAATAAATGAAAGGAGAAACTTCTACTTGTGTGGCGTCTCGCATTGGGCAACTTGGATTTTGGAATTTGCATGCGGCGTGCCTAGCCTCTGAGACGCTCTGCTGCGATAATAGCGGACCATGGCTCCGGACCTCTTGGGCCATGTGGAAGTGGCAGTTCCACTATTGCGGGAGTTTTAATGCATGACGGCGTTGTTTTGTTCCTCCATGCAACCCACCAAGGGGAATGATATACATGCACGCAGTTTAACAGCACCCACTGTGGAAATAACGAACTACCTTACCCAGAAGGGAACTTACAAATAAAACTACAAAGATGGGATATTAAAGGTCAAGTTCAATCAGCTGTAAACGACGCGCATGGCCAGTGAGCAAGGGCGTGTTGCCTGACACCGGTATGGCAATCTGTGTTGGGGGAATGAACACGTTGACTCCTGCTCCCTCAATAAATGAAAGGAGAAACTTCTACTTGTGTGGCGTCTCGCATTGGGCAACTTGGATTTTGGAATTTGCAAGCGGCATGCCTAGCCGCTGACACGCTCTGCCGCGATAATAGCGGACCACGGCTCCGGACCCCTGGGGCCATGTGGAAGTGGCACTTCCACTATTGCTGGACTTTTAATGCATGACAGCGTTGTTTTGTTCCTCCATGCAACCCACCAAGGGGAATGATATACATGCACGCAGCTTAACAGCACCCACTGTGGAAATAACGAACTACCTTACCCAGAAGGCAACTTACCAATGAAACTACAAAGACGGGATATTAAAGGTCAAGTTCAATCCGCTGTAAACGACGCGCATGGCCAGTGAGCAAGGGCGTGTTGCCCGAAACCGGTATGGCAATCTGTGTTGGGGGAATGAACACGTTGACTCCTGCTACCTCAATAAATGAAAGGAGAAACTTCTACTTGTGTGGCGTCTCGCATTGGGCAACTTGGATTTTGGAATTTGCAAGCGGCGTGCCTAGCCGCTGACACCCTCTGCCGCGATAATAGCGGACCACGGCTCCGGACCCCTGGGGCCATGTGGAAGTGGCACTTCCACTATTGCGGGACTTTTAATGCATGACGGCGTTGTTTTGTTCCTCCATGCAACCCACCAAGGGGAATGATATACATGCACGCAGTTTAACAGCACCCACTGTGGAAACAACGAACTAGCTTACCCACAAGGCAACTTACCAATGAAACTACAAAGACGGGATATTAAAGGTCAAGTTCAATCAGCTGTAAATGACGCGCATGGCCAGTAAGCAAGGGCGTGTTGCCCAAAACCGGTATGGCAATCTGTGTTGGGGGAATGAACACGTTGATTCCTGCTCCCTCAACAAATGAAAGGAGAAACTTCTACTTGTGTGGCGTCTCGCATTGGGCAACTTGGATTTTGGAATTTGCAAGTGGCGTGCCTAGCCGCTGAGATACTCTGCCGCGATAATAGCGGACCACGGCTCCGGACCCCTGGGACCATGTGGAAGTGGCAGTTCCACTATTGCGGGACTTTTAATGCATGACGGCGTTGTTTTGTTCCTCCATGCAACCCACCAAGGGGAATGATATACATGCACTCAGTTTAACAGCACCCACTGTGGTGATAACGAACTACCTTACCCAGAAGGCAACTTACCAATGAAACTACAAAGACGGGAAATTAAAGGTCAAGTTCAATCAGCTGTAAACAACGCACATGGCCAGTGAGCAAGGGCGTGTTGCCTGATACCGGTATGGCAATCTGTGTTGGGGGAATGAACACGTTGATTCCTGCTCCCTCAATAAATGAAAGGAGAAACTTCTACTTGTGTGGCGTCTCGGATTGGGCAACTTGGATTTTGGAATTTGCAAGCGGCGTGCCTAGCCGCTGAGACGCTTTGCCGCGATAATAGCGGACCACGGCTCCGGACCCCTGGGGCCATGTGGAAGGGGCAGTTCCACGATTGCGGACTTTTAATGCATGACGGCGTTGTTTTGTTCCTCCATGCAACCCACCAAGGGGAATGATATACATGCACGCAGTTTAACAGCACCCACTGTGGAAATAACGAACTACCTTACCCAGAAGGCAACTTACCAATGAAACTACAAAGACGGGATATTAAAGGTCAAGTTCAATCAGCTGTAAATGACGCGCATGGCCACTGAGCTAGGGGGTGTTGCCCGAAACCTGTATGGCAATCTGTGTTGGGGGAAGGAACACGTTGACTCCTGCTCCCTCAATAAATGAAAGGAGAAACTTCTACTTTTGTGGCGTCTCGCATTGGGCAACTTGGATTTTGGAATTTGCAAGCGGCGTGCCTAGCCGCTGAGAAGCTCTGCCGCGATAATAGCGGACCACGGCTCCGGACCCCTGGGGCCATGTGGAAGTCGCAGTTCCACTATTGCGGGACTTTTAATGCATGACGGCGTTGTTTTGTTCCTCCATGCAACCCACCAAGGGGAATGATATACATGCACGCAGTTTAACAGCACCCACTGTGGAAATAACGAACTACCTTACCCAGAGGGCAACTTACCAATGAAACTACAAAGACGGGATATTAAAGGTCAAGTTCATTCAGCTGTAAACGACGCGCATGGCCAGTGAGCAAGGGCGTGTTGCCCGAAACCGGTATGGCAATCTGTGTTGGGGGAATGAACACGTTGACTCCTGCTCCCTCAATAAATGAAAGGAAAAACTTCTACTTGTGTGGTGTCTCGCATTGGGCAACTTGGATTTTGGATTTTCATGCGGCGTGCCTAGCCTCTGAGACGCTCTGCCGCGATAATAGCGGACCACGGCTCCGGACCCCTGGGGCCATGTGGAAGTGGCAGTTCCACTATTGCGTGACTTTTAATGCATGACGGCGTTGCTTTGTTCCTCCATGCAACCCACCCAGGGGAATGATATACATGCACACAGTTTAACAGCACCCACTGTGGAAATAACAAACTACCTTACCCAGAAGGCACCTTACCAATGAAACTACAAAGACGGGATATTAAAGGTCAAGTTCAATCAGCTGTAAATGACGCGCATGGTCAGTGAGCAAGGGCGTGTTGCCCGAAACCGGTATGGCAAGCTGTGTTGGGGGAATGAACACGTTGACTCCTGCTCCCTCAATAAATGAAAGGAGAAACTTCTACTTGTGTGGCGTCTCGCATTGGGCAACTTGGATTTTGGAATTTGCAAGCGGCGTGCCTAGCCGCTGACACGCTCTGCCGCGATAATAGCGGACCACGGCTCCGGACCACTGGGGCCATGTGGAAGTGGCACTTCCACTATTGCGGGACTTTTAATGCATGACAGCGTTGTTTTGTTCCTCCATGCAACCCACCAAGGGGAATGATATACATGCACGCAGTTTAACAGCACCCACTGTGGAAATAACGAACTACCTTACCCAGAAGGCAACTTACCAATGAAACTACAAAGACGGGATATTAAAGGTCAAGTTCAATCAGCTGTAAACGACGCGCATGGCCAGTGAGCAAGGGCGTGTTGCCCGAAACCGGTATGGCAATCTGTGTTGGGGGAATGAACACGTTGACTCCTGCTCCCTCAATAAATGAAAGGAGAAACTTCTACTTGTGTGGCGTCTCGCATTGGGCAACTTGGATTTTGGAATTTGCAAGCGGCGTGACTAGCCGCTGACACGCTCTGCCGCGATAATAGCGGACCACGGCTCCGGACCCCTGGGGCCATGTGGAAGTGGCACTTCCACTATTGCGGGACTTTTAATGCATGACGGCGTTGTTTCATTCCTCCATGCAACCCACCAAGGGGAATGATATACATGCACGCAGTTTAACAGCACCCACTGTGGAAATAACGAACTACCTTACCCAGAAGGCAACTTACCAATGAAACTACAAAGACGGGATATTAAAGGTCAAGTTCAATCAGCTGTAAACGACGCTTATGGCCAGTGAGCAAGGGCGTGTTGCCCGAAACCGGTATGGCAATCTGTGTTGGGGGAATGAACACGTTGACTCCTGCTCCCTCAATAAATGAAAGGAGAAACTTCTACTTGTGTAGCATCTCGCATTTTGCAACTTGGATTTTGGGATTTGCAAGCGGCGTGCCTAGCCGCTGAGACGCTCTGCCGCGATAATAGCAGACCACGGCTCCGGACCCCTGGGGCCATGTGGAAGTGGCAGTTCCACTATTGCGGGACTTTTAATGCAGGACGGCGTTGTTTTGTTCCTCCATGCAACCCACTAACTGGAATGATATACATGCACGCAGTTTAACAGCACCCACTGTGGAAATAACGAACTACCTTACCCAGAAGGCAACTTACCAATGAAACTACAAAGACGGGATATTAAAGGTCAAGTTCAACCAGCTGTAAACGACGCGCATGGCCAGTGAGCAAGGGCGTGTTGCCCGAAACCGGTATGGCAATCTGTGTTGGGGGAATGAACACGTTGACTTCTGCTCCCTCAATAAATGAAAGGAGAAACTTCTACTTGTGTGGCGTCTCGCATTGGGCAACTTGGATTTTAGAATTTGCAAGCGGCGTGCCCAGCCGCTGAGACGCTCTGCCGCAATAATAGCGGACCACGGCTCCGGACCCCTGGGGCCATGTGGAAGTGGCAGTTCCACTATTGCAGGACTTTTAATGCATGATGGCGTTGTTTTGTTCCTCCATGCAACCCACCAAGGGGAATGATATACATGCACGCAGTTTAACAGCACCCACTGTGGAAATAACGAACTACCTTACCCAGAAGGCAACTTACCAATGAAACTACAAAGACGGGATATTAAAGGTCAAGTTCAATCAGCTGTAAACGATGCGCATGGCCAGTGAGCAAGGGCGTGTTGCCCGAAACCGGTATCGCAATCTGTGTTGGGGGAATGAACACGTTGACTCCTGCTCCCTCAATAAATAAAAGGAGAAACTTCTACTTGTGTGGCGTCTCGCATTGGGCAACTTGGATTTTGCAAGCGGCGTGCGTAGCCGCTGAGACGCTCTGCCGCGATAATAGCGGACCACGACTCCGGACCCCTGGGGCCATGTGGAAGTGGCAGTTCCACTATTGCGGGACTTTTAATGCATGACGGCGTTGTTTTGTTCCTCCATGCAACCCACCAAGGGGAATGATATACATGCACACAGTTTAACAGCACCCACTGTGGAAATAACGAACTACCCTACCCAGAAGGCAACTTACCAATGAAACTACAAAGAAGGGATATTAAAGGTCAAGTTCAATCAGCTGTAAACAACGCGCATGGCCAGTGAGAAAGGGCGTGTTGCCCGAAACCGGTATGGCAATCTGTGTTGGGGGAATGAACACGTTCACTCCTGCTCCCTCAATAAATGAAAGGAGAAACTTCTACTTGTGTGGCGTCTCGCATTGGGCAACTTGGATTTTGCAAGCGGCGTGCCTAGCCGCTGAGACGCTCTGCCGCGATAATAGCGGACCACGGCTCCGGACCCCTGGGGCCATGTGGAAGTGGCAGTTCCACTATTGCGGGACTTTTAATGCATGACGGCGTTGTTTTGTTCCTCCATGCAACCCACCAAGGGGAATGATATACATGCACACAGTTTAACAGCACCCACTGTGGAAATAACGAACTACCTTACCCAGAAGGCAACTTACCAATGAAACTACAAAGACGGGATATTAAAGGTCAAGTTCAATCAGCTGTAAACGACGTGCATGGCCAGTGAGCAAGGGCGTGTTGCCCGAAACCGGTATGGCAAGCTGTGTTGGGGGAATGAACACGTTGACTCATGCTCCCTCAATAAATGAAAGGAGAAACTTCTACTTCTGTGGCGTCTCGCATTGGGCAACTTGGATTTTGGAATTTGCAAGTGGCGTGCCTAGCCGCTGAGACACTCTCCCGCGATAATAGCGGACCACGGCTCCGGACCAGTGGGGCCATGTGGAAGTGGCAGTTCCACTATTGCGGGACTTTTAATGCATGACGGCGTTGTTTTTTTCCTCCATGCAACCCACCAAGGGGAATGATATACATGCACGCAGTTTCACAGCACCCACTGTGGAAATAACGAACTACCTTACCCAGAAGGCAACTTACCAATGAAACTACAAAGACGGGATATTAAAGGTCAAGTTCAATCAGCTGTAAACGACACGCATGGCCAGTGAGCAAGGGCGTGTTGCCCGAAACCGGTATGGCAATCTGTGTTGGGGGAATGAACACGTTGACTCCTGCTCCCTCAATAAATGAAAGGCGAAACTTCTACTTGTGTGGCGTCTCGCATTGGGCAACTTGGATTTTGCAAGCAGCGTGCCTAGCCGCTGAGACGCTCTGCCGCGATAATAGCGGAACATGACTCCGGACCCCTGGGGCCATGTGGAAGTGGCACTTCCACTATTGCGGGACTTTTAATGCATGACGGCGTTGTTTCATTCCTCCATGCAACCCACCAAGGGGAATGATATACATGCACGCAGTTTAACAGCACCCACTGTGGAAATAACGAACTACCTTACCCAGAAGGCAACTTACCAATGAAACTACAAAGACGGGATATTAAAGGTCAAGTTCAATCAGCTGTAAACGACGCTTATGGCCAGTGAGCAAGGGCGTGTTGCCCGAAACCGGTATGGCAATCTGTGTTGGGGGAATGAACACGTTGACTCCTGCTCCCTCAATAAATGAAAGGAGAAACTTCTACTTGTGTAGCATCTCGCATTTTGCAACTTGGATTTTGGGATTTGCAAGCGGCGTGCCTAGCCGCTGAGACGCTCTGCCGCGATAATAGCAGACCACGGCTCCGGACCCCTGGGGCCATGTGGAAGTGGCAGTTCCACTATTGCGGGACTTTTAATGCAGGACGGCGTTGTTTTGTTCCTCCATGCAACCCACTAACTGGAATGATATACATGCACGCAGTTTAACAGCACCCACTGTGGAAATAACGAACTACCTTACCCAGAAGGCAACTTACCAATGAAACTACAAAGACGGGATATTAAAGGTCAAGTTCAACCAGCTGTAAACGACGCGCATGGCCAGTGAGCAAGGGCGTGTTGCCCGAAACCGGTATGGCAATCTGTGTTGGGGGAATGAACACGTTGACTTCTGCTCCCTCAATAAATGAAAGGAGAAACTTCTACTTGTGTGGCGTCTCGCATTGGGCAACTTGGATTTTAGAATTTGCAAGCGGCGTGCCCAGCCGCTGAGACGCTCTGCCGCAATAATAGCGGACCACGGCTCCGGACCCCTGGGGCCATGTGGAAGTGGCAGTTCCACTATTGCAGGACTTTTAATGCATGATGGCGTTGTTTTGTTCCTCCATGCAACCCACCAAGGGGAATGATATACATGCACGCAGTTTAACAGCACCCACTGTGGAAATAACGAACTACCTTACCCAGAAGGCAACTTACCAATGAAACTACAAAGACGGGATATTAAAGGTCAAGTTCAATCAGCTGTAAACGATGCGCATGGCCAGTGAGCAAGGGCGTGTTGCCCGAAACCGGTATCGCAATCTGTGTTGGGGGAATGAACACGTTGACTCCTGCTCCCTCAATAAATAAAAGGAGAAACTTCTACTTGTGTGGCGTCTCGCATTGGGCAACTTGGATTTTGCAAGCGGCGTGCGTAGCCGCTGAGACGCTCTGCCGCGATAATAGCGGACCACGACTCCGGACCCCTGGGGCCATGTGGAAGTGGCAGTTCCACTATTGCGGGACTTTTAATGCATGACGGCGTTGTTTTGTTCCTCCATGCAACCCACCAAGGGGAATGATATACATGCACACAGTTTAACAGCACCCACTGTGGAAATAACGAACTACCCTACCCAGAAGGCAACTTACCAATGAAACTACAAAGAAGGGATATTAAAGGTCAAGTTCAATCAGCTGTAAACAACGCGCATGGCCAGTGAGAAAGGGCGTGTTGCCCGAAACCGGTATGGCAATCTGTGTTGGGGGAATGAACACGTTCACTCCTGCTCCCTCAATAAATGAAAGGAGAAACTTCTACTTGTGTGGCGTCTCGCATTGGGCAACTTGGATTTTGCAAGCGGCGTGCCTAGCCGCTGAGACGCTCTGCCGCGATAATAGCGGACCACGGCTCCGGACCCCTGGGGCCATGTGGAAGTGGCAGTTCCACTATTGCGGGACTTTTAATGCATGACGGCGTTGTTTTGTTCCTCCATGCAACCCACCAAGGGGAATGATATACATGCACACAGTTTAACAGCACCCACTGTGGAAATAACGAACTACCTTACCCAGAAGGCAACTTACCAATGAAACTACAAAGACGGGATATTAAAGGTCAAGTTCAATCAGCTGTAAACGACGTGCATGGCCAGTGAGCAAGGGCGTGTTGCCCGAAACCGGTATGGCAAGCTGTGTTGGGGGAATGAACACGTTGACTCATGCTCCCTCAATAAATGAAAGGAGAAACTTCTACTTCTGTGGCGTCTCGCATTGGGCAACTTGGATTTTGGAATTTGCAAGTGGCGTGCCTAGCCGCTGAGACACTCTCCCGCGATAATAGCGGACCACGGCTCCGGACCAGTGGGGCCATGTGGAAGTGGCAGTTCCACTATTGCGGGACTTTTAATGCATGACGGCGTTGTTTTTTTCCTCCATGCAACCCACCAAGGGGAATGATATACATGCACGCAGTTTCACAGCACCCACTGTGGAAATAACGAACTACCTTACCCAGAAGGCAACTTACCAATGAAACTACAAAGACGGGATATTAAAGGTCAAGTTCAATCAGCTGTAAACGACACGCATGGCCAGTGAGCAAGGGCGTGTTGCCCGAAACCGGTATGGCAATCTGTGTTGGGGGAATGAACACGTTGACTCCTGCTCCCTCAATAAATGAAAGGCGAAACTTCTACTTGTGTGGCGTCTCGCATTGGGCAACTTGGATTTTGCAAGCAGCGTGCCTAGCCGCTGAGACGCTCTGCCGCGATAATAGCGGAACATGACTCCGGACCACTGGGGCCATGTGGAAGTGGCAGTTCCACTATTGCGGGACTTTTAATGCATGACGGCGTTGTTTTGTTCCTCCATGCAACCCACCAAGGGGAATGATATATATGCACGCAGTTTACCAGCACCCACTGTGGAAATAACGAACTACCTTACCCAGAAGGGAACTTACCAATGAAACTACAAAGATGGGATATTAAAGGTCAAGTTCAATCAGCTGTAAACGACGCGCATGGCCAGTGAGCAAGGGCGTGTTGCCTGAAACCGGTATGGCAATCTGTGTTGGGGGAATGAACACGTTGACTCCTGCTCCCTCAATAAATGAAAGGAGAAACTTTTACTTGTGTGGCGTCTCGCATTTTGCAACTTGGATTTTGGAATTTGCAAGCGGTGTGCCTAGCCGCTGAGACGCTCTGCCGCGATAATAGCGGACCACGGCTCCGGACCCCTGGGGCCATGTGGAAGTGGCAGTTCCACTATTGCGGTACTTTTAATGCATGACGGCGTTGTTTTGTTCCTCCATGCAACCCACCAACTGGAATGATATACATGCACGCAGTTTAACAGCACCCACTGTGTAAATAACGAACTACCTTACCCAAAAGGCAACTTACCAATGAAACTACAAAGACGGGATATTAAAGGTCAAGTTCAATCAGCTGTAAACGACGCGCATAGCCAGTGAGCAAGGGCGTGATACCCGAAACCGGTATGGCAATCTGTGTTGGGGGAATGAACACGTTGACTCCTGCTCCCTCAATAAATGAAAGGCGAAACTGCTACTTGAGTGGCGTCTCGCATTGGGCAACTTGGACTTTGGATTTTCAAGCGGCGTGCCTAGCCTCTGAGACGCTCTGCCGCGATAATAGCGGACCACGGCTCCGGACCCCTGGGGCCATGTGGAAGTGGCAGTTCCACTATTGCGGGACTTTTAATGCATGACGGCGTTGTTTTGTTCTTCCATGCAACCCACCAAGGGGAATGATATACATGCACACAGCTTAACAGCACCCACTGTGGAAATAACTAACTACCTTACCCAGAAGGCAACTTACCAATGAAACTACAAAGACGGGATATTAAAGGTCAAGTTCAATCAGCTGTAAACAACGCGCATGGCCAGTGAGCAAGGGCGTGTTGCCCGAAACCGGTATGGCAAGCTGTGTTGGGGGAATGAACACGTTGACTCCTGCTCCCTCAATAAATGAAAGGAGAAACTTCTACTTGTGTAGCATCTCGCATTTTGCAACTTGGATTTTGGGATTTGCAAGCGGCGTGGCTAGCCGCTGAGACGCTCTGCCGCGATAATAGCAGACCACGGCTCCGGACCCCTGGGGCCATGTGGAAGTGGCAGTTCCACTATTGCGGGACTTTTAATGCAGAACGGCGTTGTTTTGTTCCTCCATGCAACCCACTAACTGGAATGATATACATGCACGCAGTTTAACAGCACCCACTGTGGAAATAACGAACTACCTTACCCAGAAGGCAACTTACCAATGAAACTACAAAGACGGGATATTAAAGGTCAAGTTCAACCAGCTGTAAACGACGCGCATGGCCAGTGAGCAAGGGCGTGTTGCCCGAAACCGGTATGGCAATCTGTGTTGGGGGAATGAACACGTTGACTTCTGCTCCCTCAATAAATGAAAGGAGAAACTTCTACTTGTGTGGCGTCTCGCATTGGGCAACTTGGATTTTGGAATTTGCAAGCGGCGTGCCCAGCCGCTGAGACGCTCTGCCGCAATAATAGCGGACCACGGCTCCGGACCCCTGGGGCCATGTGGAAGTGGCAGTTCCACTATTGCAGGACTTTTAATGCATGATGGCGTTGTTTTGTTCCTCCATGCAACCCACCAAGGGGAATGATATACATGCACGCAGTTTAACAGCACCCACTGTGGAAATAACGAACTACCTTACCCAGAAGGCAACTTACCAATGAAACTACAAAGACAGGATATTAAAGGTCAAGTTCAATCAGCTGTAAACGATGCGCATGGCCAGTGAGCAAGGGCGTGTTGCCCGAAACCGGTATCGCAATCTGTGTTGGGGGAATGAACACGTTGACTCCTGCTCCCTCAATAAATAAAAGGAGAAACTTCTACTTGTGTGGCGTCTCGCATTGGGCAACTTGGATTTTGCAAGCGGCGTGCGTAGCCGCTGAGACGCTCTGCCGCGATAATAGCGGACCACGACTCCGGACCCCTGGGGCCATGTGGAAGTGGCAGTTCCACTATTGCGGGACTTTTAATGCATGACGGCGTTGTTTTGTTCCTCCATGCAACCCACCAAGGGGAATGATATACATGCACACAGTTTAACAGCACCCACTGTGGAAATAACGAACTACCCTACCCAGAAGGCAACTTACCAATGAAACTACAAAGAAGGGATATTAAAGGTCAAGTTCAATCAGCTGTAAACAACGCGCATGGCCAGTGAGAAAGGGCGTGTTGCCCGAAACCGGTATGGCAATCTGTGTTGGGGGAATGAACACGTTCACTCCTGCTCCCTCAATAAATGAAAGGAGAAACTTCTACTTGTGTGGCGTCTCGCATTGGGCAACTTGGATTTTGCAAGCGGCGTGCCTAGCCGCTGAGACGCTCTGCCGCGATAATAGCGGACCACGGCTCCGGACCCCTGGGGCCATGTGGAAGTGGCAGTTCCACTATTGCGGGACTTTTAATGCATGACGGCGTTGTTTTGTTCCTCCATGCAACCCACCAAGGGGAATGATATACATGCACACAGTTTAACAGCACCCACTGTGGAAATAACGAACTACCTTACCCAGAAGGCAACTTACCAATGAAACTACAAAGACGGGATATTAAAGGTCAAGTTCAATCAGCTGTAAACGACGTGCATGGCCAGTGAGCAAGGGCGTGTTGCCCGAAACCGGTATGGCAAGCTGTGTTGGGGGAATGAACACGTTGACTCATGCTCCCTCAATAAATGAAAGGAGAAACTTCTACTTCTGTGGCGTCTCGCATTGGGCAACTTGGATTTTGGAATTTGCAAGTGGCGTGCCTAGCCGCTGAGACACTCTCCCGCGATAATAGCGGACCACGGCTCCGGACCAGTGGGGCCATGTGGAAGTGGCAGTTCCACTATTGCGGGACTTTTAATGCATGACGGCGTTGTTTTTTTCCTCCATGCAACCCACCAAGGGGAATGATATACATGCACGCAGTTTCACAGCACCCACTGTGGAAATAACGAACTACCTTACCCAGAAGGCAACTTACCAATGAAACTACAAAGACGGGATATTAAAGGTCAAGTTCAATCAGCTGTAAACGACACGCATGGCCAGTGAGCAAGGGCGTGTTGCCCGAAACCGGTATGGCAATCTGTGTTGGGGGAATGAACACGTTGACTCCTGCTCCCTCAATAAATGAAAGGCGAAACTTCTACTTGTGTGGCGTCTCGCATTGGGCAACCTGGATTTTGCAAGCGGCGTGCCTAGCCGCTGAGACGCTCTGCCGCGATAATAGCGGAACATGACTCCGGACCACTGGGGCCATGTGGAAGTGGCAGTTCCACTATTGCGGGACTTTTAATGCATGACGGCGTTGTTTTGTTCCTCCATGCAACCCACCAAGGGGAATGATATATGCACGCAGTTTACCAGCACCCACTGTGGAAATAACGAACTACCTTACCCAGAAGGGAACTTACCAATGAAACTACAAAGATGGGATATTAAAGGTCAAGTTCAATCAGCTGTAAACGACGCGCATGGCCAGTGAGCAAGGGCGTGTTGCCTGAAACCGGTATGGCAATCTGTGTTGGGGGAATGAACACGTTGACTCCTGCTCCCTCAATAAATGAAAGGAGAAACTTTTACTTGTGTGGCGTCTCGCATTTTGCAACTTGGATTTTGGAATTTGCAAGCGGTGTGCCTAGCCGCTGAGACGCTCTGCCGCGATAATAGCGGACCACGGCTCCGGACCCCTGGGGCCATGTGGAAGTGGCAGTTCCACTATTGCGGGACTTTTAATGCATGACGGCGTTGTTTTGTTCCTCCATGCAACCCACCAACTGGAATGATATACATGCACGCAGTTTAACAGCACCCACTGTGTAAATAACGAACTACCTTACCCAAAAGGCAACTTACCAATGAAACTACAAAGACGGGATATTAAAGGTCAAGTTCAATCAGCTGTAAACGACGCGCATAGCCAGTGAGCAAGGGCGTGATACCCGAAACCGGTATGGCAATCTGTGTTGGGGGAATGAACACGTTGACTCCTGCTCCCTCAATAAATGAAAGGCGAAACTTCTACTTGAGTGGCGTCTCGCATTGGGCAACTTGGATTTTGGATTTTCAAGCGGCGTGCCTAGCCTCTGAGACGCTCTGCCGCGATAATAGCGGACCACGGCTCCGGACCCCTGGGGCCATGTGGAAGTGGCAGTTCCACTATTGCGGGACTTTTAATGCATGACGGCGTTGTTTTGTTCTTCCACGCAACCCACCAAGGGGAATGATATACATGCACACAGTTTAACAGCACCCACTGTGGAAATAACTAACTACCTTACCCAGAAGGCAACTTACCAATGAAACTACAAAGACGGGATATTAAAGGTCAAGTTCAATCAGCTGTAAACAACGCGCATGGCCAGTGAGCAAGGGCGTGTTGCCCGAAACCGGTATGGCAAGCTGTGTTGGGGGAATGAACACGTTGACTCCTGCTCCCTCAATACATGAAAGGAGAAACTTCTACTTGTTTGGCGTCTCGCATTGGGCAACTTGGATTTTGGAATTTGCAAGCGGCGTGCCTAGCCTCTGAGACGCTCTGCCGCGATAATAGCGGACCATGGCTCCGGACCTCTTGGGCCATGTGGAAGTGGCAGTTCCACTATTGCGGGAGTTTTAATGCATGACGGCGTTGTTTTGTTCTTCCATGCAACCCACCAAGGTGAATGATATACATGCACACAGTTTAACAGCACCCACTGTGGAAATAACGAACTACCTTACCCACAAGGCAACTTACCAATGAAACTACAAAGACGGGATATTAAAGGTCAAGTTCAATCAGCTGTAAACGACGCGCATGGCCAGTAAGCAAGGGCGTGTTGCCCGAAACCGGTATGGCAATCTGTGTTGGGGGAATGAACACGTTGATTCCTGCTCCCTCAACAAATGAAAGGAGAAACTTCTACTTGTGTGGCGTCTCGCATTGGGCAACTTGGATTTTGGAATTTGCAAGTGGCGTGCCTAGCCGCTGAGATGCTCTGCCGCGATAATAGCGGACCACGGCTCCGGACCCCTGGGACCATGTGGAAGTGGCAGTTCCACTATTGCGGGACTTTTAATGCATGACGGCGTTGTTTTGTTCCTCCATGCAACCCACCAAGGGGAATGATATACATGCACTCAGTTTAACAGCACCCACTGTGGTGATAACGAACTACCTTACCCAGAAGGCAACTTACCAATGAAACTACAAAGACGGGAAATTAAAGGTCAAGTTCAATCAGCTGTAAACAATGCACATGGCCAGTGAGCAAGGGCGTGTTGCCCGATACCGGTATGGCAATCTGTGTTGGGGGAATGAACACGTTGATTCCTGCTCCCTCAATAAATGAAAGGAGAAACTTCTACTTGTGTGGCGTCTCGCATTGGGCAACTTGGATTTTGGAATTTGCAAGCGGCGTGCCTAGCCGCTGAGACGCTTTGCCGCGATAATAGCGGACCACGGCTCCGGACCCCTGGGGCCATGTGGAAGGGGCAGTTCCACGATTGCGGACTTTTAATGCATGACGGCGTTATTTTGTTCCTCCATGCAACCCACCAAGGGGAATGATATACATGCACGCAGTTTAACAGCACCCACTGTGGAAATAACGAACTACCTTACCCAGAGGGCAACTTACCAATGAAACTACAAAGACGGGATATTAAAGGTCAAGTTCATTCAGCTGTAAACGACGCGCATGGCCAGTGAGCAAGGGCGTGTTGCCCGAAACCGGTATGGCAATCTGTGTTGGGGGAATGAACACGTTGACTCCTGCTCCCTCAATAAATGAAAGGAGAAACTTCTACTTGTGTGGTGTCTCGCATTGGGCAACTTGGATTTTGGATTTTCATGCGGCGTGCCTAGCCTCTGAGACGCTCTGCCGCGATAATAGCGGACCACGGCTCCGGACCCCTGGGGCCATGTGGAAGTGGCAGTTCCACTATTGCGGGACTTTTAATGCATGACGGCGTTGTTTTGTTCTTCCATGCAACCCACCAAAGGGAATGATATACATGCACGCAGTTTAACAGCACCCACTGTGGAAATAACGAACTTCCTTACCCAGAAGGCAACTTACCAATGAAACTACAAAGACGGGATATTAAAGGTCAAGTTCAATCAGCTGTAAATGACGCGCATGGTCAGTGAGCAAGGGCGTTTTGCCCGAAACCGGTATGGCAAGCTGTGTTGGGGGAATGAACACGTTGACTCCTGCTCCCTCAATACATGAAAGGAGAAACTTCTACTTGTGTGGCGTCTCGCATTGGGCAACTTGGATTTTGGAATTTGCAAGGGGCGTGCCTAGCCGCTGAGACACTCTGCCGCGATAATAGCGGACCACGGCTCCGGACCAGTGGGGCCATGTGGAAGTGGCAGTTCCACTATTGCGGGACTTTTAATGCATGACGGCGTTGTTTTGTTCCTCCATGCAACCCACCAAGGGGAATGATATACATGCACGCAGTTTCACAGCACCCACTGTGGAAATAACGAACTACCTTACCCAGAAGGCAACTTACCAATGAAACTACAAAGACGGGATATTAAAGGTCAAGTTCAATCAGCTGTAAACGACACGCATGGCCAGTGAGCAAGGGCGTGTTGCCCGAAACCGGTATGGCAATCTGTGTTGGGGGAATGAACACGTTGACTCCTGCTCCCTCAATAAATGAAAGGCGAAACTTCTACTTGTGTGGCGTCTCGCATTGGGCAACATGGATTTTGCAAGCGGCGTGCCTAGCCGCTGAGACGCTCTGCCGCGATAATAGCGGAACATGACTCCGGACCACTGGGGCCATGTGGAAGTGGCAGTTCCACTATTGCGGGACTTTTAATGCATGACGGCGTTGTTTTGTTCCTCCATGCAACCCACCAAGGGGAATGATATATATGCACGCAGTTTACCAGCACCCACTGTGGAAATAACGAACTACCTTACCCAGAAGGGAACTTACCAATGAAACTACAAAGATGGGATATTAAAGGTCAAGTTCAATCAGCTGTAAACGACGCGCATGGCCAGTGAGCAAGGGCGTGTTGCCTGAAACCGGTATGGCAATCTGTGTTGGGGGAATGAACACGTTGACTCCTGCTCCCTCAATAAATGAAAGGAGAAACTTTTACTTGTGTGGCGTCTCGCATTTTGCAACTTGGATTTTGGAATTTGCAAGCGGTGTGCCTAGCCGCTGAGACGCTCTGCCGCGATAATAGCGGACCACGGCTCCGGACCCCTGGGGCCATGTGGAAGTGGCAGTTCCACTATTGCGGGACTTTTAATGCATGACGGCGTTGTTTTGTTCCTCCATGCAACCCACCAACTGGAATGATATAGATGCACGCAGTTTAACAGCACCCACTGTGTAAATAACGAACTACCTTACCCAAAAGGCAACTTACCAATGAAACTACAAAGACGGGATATTAAAGGTCAAGTTCAATCAGCTGTAAACGACGCGCATAGCCAGTGAGCAAGGGCGTGATACCCGAAACCGGTATGGCAATCTGTGTTGGGGGAATGAACACGTTGACTCCTGCTCCCTCAATAAATGAAAGGCGAAACTTCTACTTGTGTGGCGTCTCGCATTGGGCAACTTGGATTTTGGATTTTCAAGCGGCGTGCCTAGCCTCTGAGACGCTCTGCCGCGATAATAGCGGACCACGACTCCGGACCCCTGGGGCCATGTGGAAGTGGCAGTTCCACTATTGCGGGACTTTTAATGCATGACGGCGTTGTTTTGTTCTTCCATGCAACCCACCAAGGGGAATGATATACATGCACACAGTTTAACAGCACCCACTGTGGAAATAACTAACTACCTTACCCAGAAGGCAACTTACCAATGAAACTACAAAGACGGGATATTAAAGGTCAAGTTCAATCAGCTGTAAACAACGCGCATGGCCAGTGAGCAAGGGCGTGTTGCCCGAAACCGGTATGGCAAGCTGTGTTGGGGGAATGAACACGTTGACTCCTGCTCCCTCAATACATGAAAGGAGAAACTTCTACTTGTGTGGCGTCTCGCATTGGGCAACTTGGATTTTGGAATTTGCAAGCGGCGTGCCTAGCCTCTGAGACGCTCTGCCGCGATAATAGCGGACCATGGCTCCGGACCTCTTGGGCCATGTGGAAGTGGCAGTTCCACTATTGCAGGAGTTTTAATGCATGACGGCGTTGTTTTGTTCTTCCATGCAACCCACCAAGGGGAATGATATACATGCACACAGTTTAACAGCACCCACTGTGGAAATAACGAACTACCTTACCCAGAAGGCAACTTACCAATGAAACTACAAAGACGGGATATTAAAGGTCAAGTTCAATCAGCTGTAAACAACGCGCATGGCCAGTGAGCAAGGGCGTGTTGCCCGAAACCGGTATGGCAAGCTGTGTTGGGTGAATGAACACGTTGACTCCTGCTCCCTCAATAAATGAAAGGAGAAACTTCTACTTGTGTGGCGTCTCGCATTGGGCAACTTGGATTTTGGAATTTGCAAGCGGCGTGCCTAGCCTCTGAGACGCTCTGCTGCGATAATGGCGGACCATGGCTCCGGACCTCTTGGGCCATGTGGAAGTGGCAGTTCCACTATTGCGGGAGTTTTAATGCATGACGGCGTTGTTTTGTTCCTCCATGCAACCCACCAAGGGGAATGATATACATGCACGCAGTTTAACAGCACCCACTGTGGAAATAACGAACTACCTTACCCAGAAGGGAACTTACCAATAAAACTACAAAGATGGGATATTAAAGGTCAAGTTCAATCAGCTGTAAACGACGCGCATGGCCAGTGAGCAAGGGCGTGTTGCCTGAAACCGGTGTGGCAATCTGTGTTGGGGGAATGAACACGTTGACTCCTGCTCCCTCAATAAATGAAAGGAGAAACTTCTACTTGTGTGGCGTCTCGCATTGGGCAACTTGGATTTTGGAATTTGCAAGCGGCGTGCCTAGCCGCTGACACGCTCTGCCGCGATAATAGCGGACCACGGCTCCGGACCCCTGGGGCCATGTGGAAGTGGCACTTCCACTATTGCGGGACTTTTAATGCATGACAGCGTTGTTTTGTTCCTCCATGCAACCCACCAAGGGGAATGATATACATGCACGCAGCTTAACAGCACCCCTGTGGAAATAACGAACTACCTTACCCAGAAGGCAACTTACCAATGAAACTACAAAGACGGGATATTAAAGGTCAAGTTCAATCAGCTGTAAACGACGCGCATGGCCAGTAAGCAAGGGCGTGTTGCCCGAAACCGGTATGGCAATCTGTGTTGGGGGAATGAACACATTGACTCCTGCTCCCTCAATAAATGAAAGGAGAAACTTCTACTTGTGTGGCGTCTCGCATTGGGCAACTTGGATTTTGCAAGCGGCGTGCCTAGCCGCTGAGACGCTCTGCCGCGATAACAGCGGAACATGACTCCGGACCACTGGGGCCATGTGGAAGTGGCAGTTCGACTATTGCGGGACTTTTAATGCATGGCGGCGTTGTTTTGTTCCTCCATGCAACCCACCAAGGGGAATGATATATATGCACGCAGTTTACCAGCACCCACTGTGGAAATAACTAACTACCTTACCCAGAAGGCAACTTACCAATGAAACTACAAAGACGGGATATTAAAGGTCAAGTTCAATCAGCTGTAAACAACGCGCATGGCCAGTGAGCAAGGGCGTGTTGCCCGAAACCGGTATGGCAAGCTGTGTTGGGGGAATGAACACGTTGACTCCTGCTCCCTCAATACATGAAAGGAGAAACTTCTACTTGTGTGGCGTCTCGCATTGGGCAACTTGGATTTTGGAATTTGCAAGCGGCGTGCCTAGCCTCTGAGACGCTCTGCCGCGATAATAGCGGACCATGGCTCCGGACCTCTTGGGCCATGTGGAAGTGGCAGTTCCACTATTGCGGGAGTTTTAATGCATGAAGGCGTTGTTTTGTTCTTCCATGCAACCCACCAAGGGGAATGATATACATGCACTCAGTTTAACAGCACCAACTGTGGAAATAACGAACTACCTTACCCAGAAGGCAACTTACCAATGAAACTACAAAGACGGGATATTAAAGGTCAAGTTCAATCAGCTGTAAACAACGCGCATGGCCAGTGAGCAAGGGCGTGTTGCCCGAAACCGGTATGGCAAGCTGTGTTGGGTGAATGAACACGTTGACTCCTGCTCCCTCAATAAATGAAAGGAGAAACTTCTACTTGTGTGGCGTCTCGCATTGGGCAACTTGGATTTTGGAATTTGCATGCGGCGTGCCTAGCCTCTGAGACGCTCTGCTGCGATAATAGCGGACCATGGCTCCGGACCTCTTGGGCCATGTGGAAGTGGCAGTTCCACTATTGCGGGAGTTTTAATGCATGACGGCGTTGTTTTGTTCCTCCATGCAACCCACCAAGGGGAATGATATACATGCACGCAGTTTAACAGCACCCACTGTGGAAATAACGAACTACCTTACCCAGAAGGGAACTTACAAATAAAACTACAAAGATGGGATATTAAAGGTCAAGTTCAATCAGCTGTAAACGACGCGCATGGCCAGTGAGTAAGGGCGTGTTGCCTGACACCGGTATGGCAATCTGTGTTGGGGGAATGAACACGTTGACTCCTGCTCCCTCAATAAATGAAAGGAGAAACTTCTACTTGTGTGGCGTCTCGCATTGGGCAACTTGGATTTTGGAATTTGCAAGCGGCGTGCCTAGCCGCTGACACGCTCTGCCGCGATAATAGCGGACCACGGCTCCGGACCCCTGGGGCCATGTGGAAGTGGCACTTCCACTATTGCTGGACTTTTAATGCATGACAGCGTTGTTTTGTTCCTCCATGCAACCCACCAAGGGGAATGATATACATGCACGCAGCTTAACAGCACCCACTGTGGAAATAACGAACTACCTTACCCAGAAGGCAACTTACCAATGAAACTACAAAGACGGGATATTAAAGGTCAAGTTCAATCCGCTGTAAACGACGCGCATGGCCAGTGAGCAAGGGCGTGTTGCCCGAAACCGGTATGGCAATCTGTGTTGGGGGAATGAACACGTTGACTCCTGCTCCCTCAATAAATGAAAGGAGAAACTTCTACTTGTGTGGCGTCTCGCATTGGGCAACTTGGATTTTGGAATTTGCAAGCGGCGTGCCTAGCCGCTGACACCCTCTGCCGCGATAATAGCGGACCACGGCTCCGGACCCCTGGGGCGATGTGGAAGTGGCACTTCCACTATTGCGGGACTTTTAATGCATGACGGCGTTGTTTTGTTCCTCCATGCAACCCACCAAGGGGAATGATATACATGCACGCAGTTTAACAGCACCCACTGTGGAAACAACGAACTAGCTTACCCACAAGGCAACTTACCAATGAAACTACAAAGACGGGATATTAAAGGTCAAGTTCAATCAGCTGTAAACGAAGCGCATGGCCAGTAAGCAAGGGCGTGTTGCCCGAAACCGGTATGGCAATCTGTGTTGGGGGAATGAACACGTTGATTCCTGCTCCCTCAACAAATGAAAGGAGAAACTTCTACTTGTGTGGCGTCTCGCATTGGGCAACTTGGATTTTGGAATTTGCAAGTGGCGTGCCTAGCCGCTGAGATGCTCTGCCGCGATAATAGCGGACCACGGCTCCGGACCCCTGGGACCATGTGGAAGTGGCAGTTCCACTATTGCGGGACTTTTAATGCATGACGGCGTTGTTTTGTTCCTCCATGCAACCCACCAAGGGGAATGATATACATGCACTCAGTTTAACAGCACCCACTGTGGTGATAACGAACTACCTTACCCAGAAGGCAACTTACCAATGAAACTACAAAGACGGGAAATTAAAGGTCAAGTTCAATCAGCTGTAAACAACGCACATGGCCAGTGAGCAAGGGCGTGTTGCCCGATACCGGTATGGCAATCTGTGTTGGGGGAATGAACACGTTGATTCCTGCTCCCTCAATAAATGAAAGGAGAAACTTCTACTTGTGTGGCGTCTCGCATTGGGCAACTTGGATTTTGGAATTTGCAAGCGGCGTGCCTAGCCGCTGAGACGCTTTGCCGCGATAATAGCGGACCACGGCTCCGGACCCCTGGGGCCATGTGCAAGGGGCAGTTCCACGATTGTGGACTTTTAATGCATGACGGCGTTGTTTTGTTCCTCCATGCAACCCACCAAGGGGAATGATATACATGCACGCAGTTTAACAGCACCCACTGTGGAAACAATGAACTACCTTACCCAGAAGGCAACTTACCAATGAAACTACAAAGACGGGATATTAAAGGTCAAGTTCAATCAGCTGTAAACAACGCGCATTGCCAGTGAGCAAGGGCGTGTTGCCCGAAACCGGTATGGCAAACTGTGTTGGGGGAATGAACACGTTGATTCCTGCTCCCTCAATAAATGAAAGGAGAAACTTCTACTTGTGTGGCGTCTCTCATTGGGCAACTTGGATTTTGGAATTTGCAAGCGGCGTGCCTAGCCGCTGAGACGCTCTGCAGCGATAATAGCGGACCACGGCTCCGGACCCCTGGGGCCATGTGGAAGGGGCAGTTCCACGATTGCGGACTTTTAATGCATGACGGCGTTGTTTTGTTCCTCCATGCAACCCACCAAGGGGAATGATATGCATGCACGCAGTTTAACAGCACCCACTGTGGAAATAACGAACTAACTTACCCAGAAGGCAACTTACCAATGAAACTACAAAGACAGGATATTAAAGGTCAAGTTCAATCAGCTGTAAACGACGTGCATGGCCAGTGAGCAAGGGCGTGTTGCCCGAAACCGGTATGGCAATCTGTGTTGGGGGAAGGAACACGTTGACTCCTGCTCCCTCAATAAATGAAAGGAGAAACTTCTACTTTTGTGGCCTCTCGCATTGGGCAACTTGGATTTTGGAATTTGCAAGCGGCGTGCCTAGCCGCTGAGAAGCTCTGCCGCGATAATAGCGGACCACGGCTCCGGACCCCTGGGGCCATGTGGAAGTGGCAGTTCCACTATTGCGGGACTTTTAATGCATGACGGCGTTGTTTTGTTCCTCCATGCAACCCACCAAGGGGAATGATATACATGCACGCAGTTTAACAGCACCCCTGTGGAAATAACGAACTACCTTACCCAGAAGGCAACTTACCAATGAAACTACAAAGACGGGATATTAAAGGTCAAGTTCAATCAGCTGTAAACGACGCGCATGGCCAGTAAGCAAGGGCGTGTTGCCCGAAACCGGTATGGCAATCTGTGTTGGGGGAATGAACACATTGACTCCTGCTCCCTCAATAAATGAAAGGAGAAACTTCTACTTGTGTGGCGTCTCGCATTGGGCAACTTGGATTTTGCAAGCGGCGTGCCTAGCCGCTGAGACGCTCTGCCGCGATAACAGCGGAACATGACTCCGGACCACTGGGGCCATGTGGAAGTGGCAGTTCGACTATTGCGGGACTTTTAATGCATGGCGGCGTTGTTTTGTTCCTCCATGCAACCCACCAAGGGGAATGATATATATGCACGCAGTTTACCAGCACCCACTGTGGAAATAACTAACTACCTTACCCAGAAGGCAACTTACCAATGAAACTACAAAGACGGGATATTAAAGGTCAAGTTCAATCAGCTGTAAACAACGCGCATGGCCAGTGAGCAAGGGCGTGTTGCCCGAAACCGGTATGGCAAGCTGTGTTGGGGGAATGAACACGTTGACTCCTGCTCCCTCAATACATGAAAGGAGAAACTTCTACTTGTGTGGCGTCTCGCATTGGGCAACTTGGATTTTGGAATTTGCAAGCGGCGTGCCTAGCCTCTGAGACGCTCTGCCGCGATAATAGCGGACCATGGCTCCGGACCTCTTGGGCCATGTGGAAGTGGCAGTTCCACTATTGCGGGAGTTTTAATGCATGAAGGCGTTGTTTTGTTCTTCCATGCAACCCACCAAGGGGAATGATATACATGCACTCAGTTTAACAGCACCAACTGTGGAAATAACGAACTACCTTACCCAGAAGGCAACTTACCAATGAAACTACAAAGACGGGATATTAAAGGTCAAGTTCAATCAGCTGTAAACAACGCGCATGGCCAGTGAGCAAGGGCGTGTTGCCCGAAACCGGTATGGCAAGCTGTGTTGGGTGAATGAACACGTTGACTCCTGCTCCCTCAATAAATGAAAGGAGAAACTTCTACTTGTGTGGCGTCTCGCATTGGGCAACTTGGATTTTGGAATTTGCATGCGGCGTGCCTAGCCTCTGAGACGCTCTGCTGCGATAATAGCGGACCATGGCTCCGGACCTCTTGGGCCATGTGGAAGTGGCAGTTCCACTATTGCGGGAGTTTTAATGCATGACGGCGTTGTTTTGTTCCTCCATGCAACCCACCAAGGGGAATGATATACATGCACGCAGTTTAACAGCACCCACTGTGGAAATAACGAACTACCTTACCCAGAAGGGAACTTACAAATAAAACTACAAAGATGGGATATTAAAGGTCAAGTTCAATCAGCTGTAAACGACGCGCATGGCCAGTGAGTAAGGGCGTGTTGCCTGACACCGGTATGGCAATCTGTGTTGGGGGAATGAACACGTTGACTCCTGCTCCCTCAATAAATGAAAGGAGAAACTTCTACTTGTGTGGCGTCTCGCATTGGGCAACTTGGATTTTGGAATTTGCAAGCGGCGTGCCTAGCCGCTGACACGCTCTGCCGCGATAATAGCGGACCACGGCTCCGGACCCCTGGGGCCATGTGGAAGTGGCACTTCCACTATTGCTGGACTTTTAATGCATGACAGCGTTGTTTTGTTCCTCCATGCAACCCACCAAGGGGAATGATATACATGCACGCAGCTTAACAGCACCCACTGTGGAAATAACGAACTACCTTACCCAGAAGGCAACTTACCAATGAAACTACAAAGACGGGATATTAAAGGTCAAGTTCAATCCGCTGTAAACGACGCGCATGGCCAGTGAGCAAGGGCGTGTTGCCCGAAACCGGTATGGCAATCTGTGTTGGGGGAATGAACACGTTGACTCCTGCTCCCTCAATAAATGAAAGGAGAAACTTCTACTTGTGTGGCGTCTCGCATTGGGCAACTTGGATTTTGGAATTTGCAAGCGGCGTGCCTAGCCGCTGACACCCTCTGCCGCGATAATAGCGGACCACGGCTCCGGACCCCTGGGGCGATGTGGAAGTGGCACTTCCACTATTGCGGGACTTTTAATGCATGACGGCGTTGTTTTGTTCCTCCATGCAACCCACCAAGGGGAATGATATACATGCACGCAGTTTAACAGCACCCACTGTGGAAACAACGAACTAGCTTACCCACAAGGCAACTTACCAATGAAACTACAAAGACGGGATATTAAAGGTCAAGTTCAATCAGCTGTAAACGAAGCGCATGGCCAGTAAGCAAGGGCGTGTTGCCCGAAACCGGTATGGCAATCTGTGTTGGGGGAATGAACACGTTGATTCCTGCTCCCTCAACAAATGAAAGGAGAAACTTCTACTTGTGTGGCGTCTCGCATTGGGCAACTTGGATTTTGGAATTTGCAAGTGGCGTGCCTAGCCGCTGAGATGCTCTGCCGCGATAATAGCGGACCACGGCTCCGGACCCCTGGGACCATGTGGAAGTGGCAGTTCCACTATTGCGGGACTTTTAATGCATGACGGCGTTGTTTTGTTCCTCCATGCAACCCACCAAGGGGAATGATATACATGCACTCAGTTTAACAGCACCCACTGTGGTGATAACGAACTACCTTACCCAGAAGGCAACTTACCAATGAAACTACAAAGACGGGAAATTAAAGGTCAAGTTCAATCAGCTGTAAACAACGCACATGGCCAGTGAGCAAGGGCGTGTTGCCCGATACCGGTATGGCAATCTGTGTTGGGGGAATGAACACGTTGATTCCTGCTCCCTCAATAAATGAAAGGAGAAACTTCTACTTGTGTGGCGTCTCGCATTGGGCAACTTGGATTTTGGAATTTGCAAGCGGCGTGCCTAGCCGCTGAGACGCTTTGCCGCGATAATAGCGGACCACGGCTCCGGACCCCTGGGGCCATGTGCAAGGGGCAGTTCCACGATTGTGGACTTTTAATGCATGACGGCGTTGTTTTGTTCCTCCATGCAACCCACCAAGGGGAATGATATACATGCACGCAGTTTAACAGCACCCACTGTGGAAACAATGAACTACCTTACCCAGAAGGCAACTTACCAATGAAACTACAAAGACGGGATATTAAAGGTCAAGTTCAATCAGCTGTAAACAACGCGCATTGCCAGTGAGCAAGGGCGTGTTGCCCGAAACCGGTATGGCAAACTGTGTTGGGGGAATGAACACGTTGATTCCTGCTCCCTCAATAAATGAAAGGAGAAACTTCTACTTGTGTGGCGTCTCTCATTGGGCAACTTGGATTTTGGAATTTGCAAGCGGCGTGCCTAGCCGCTGAGACGCTCTGCAGCGATAATAGCGGACCACGGCTCCGGACCCCTGGGGCCATGTGGAAGGGGCAGTTCCACGATTGCGGACTTTTAATGCATGACGGCGTTGTTTTGTTCCTCCATGCAACCCACCAAGGGGAATGATATGCATGCACGCAGTTTAACAGCACCCACTGTGGAAATAACGAACTAACTTACCCAGAAGGCAACTTACCAATGAAACTACAAAGACAGGATATTAAAGGTCAAGTTCAATCAGCTGTAAACGACGTGCATGGCCAGTGAGCAAGGGCGTGTTGCCCGAAACCGGTATGGCAATCTGTGTTGGGGGAAGGAACACGTTGACTCCTGCTCCCTCAATAAATGAAAGGAGAAACTTCTACTTTTGTGGCCTCTCGCATTGGGCAACTTGGATTTTGGAATTTGCAAGCGGCGTGCCTAGCCGCTGAGAAGCTCTGCCGCGATAATAGCGGACCACGGCTCCGGACCCCTGGGGCCATGTGGAAGTGGCAGTTCCACTATTGCGGGACTTTTAATGCATGACGGCGTTGTTTTGTTCCTCCATGCAACCCACCAAGGGGAATGATATACATGCACGCAGTTTAACAGCACCCACTGTGGAAATAACGAACTACTTTACCCAGAAGGCAACTTACCAATGAAACTACAAAGACGTGATATTAAAGGTGAAGTTCAATCAGCTGTAAACGATGCGCATTGCCAGTGAGCAAGGGCGTGTTGCCCGAAACCGGTATGGCAATCTGTGTTGGGGGAATGAACACGTTGACTCCTGCTCCCTCAATAAATGAAAGGAGAAACTTCACTTGTGTGGCGTCTCGCATTGGGCAACTTGGATTTTGGAATTTGCAAGCGGCGTGTCTAGCCGCTGAGACGCTCTGCCGCGATAATAGCGGACCACGGCTCCGGACCCCTGGGGCCATGTGGAAGTGGCAGTTCCACTATTGCGGGACTTTTAATGCATGACGGCGTTGTTTTGTTCCTCCATGCAACCCACCAAGGGGAATGATATACATGCACGCAGTTTAACAGCACCCACTGTGGAAATAACAAACTACCTTACCCAGAAGGCAACTTACCAATGAAACTACAAAGACGGGATATTAAAGGTCAAGTTCAATCAGCTGTAAACGACGCGCATGGCCAGTGAGCAAGGGCGTGTTGCCCGAAACCGGTATCGCAATCTGTGTTGGGGGAATGAACACGTTGACTCCTGCTCCCTCAATAAATGAAAGGAGAAACTTCTACTTGTGTGGCGTCTCGCATTTTGCAACTTGGATTTTGGAATTTGCAAGCGGCGTGCCTAGCCGCTGAGACGCTCTGCCGCGATAATAGCGGACCACGGCTCCGGACCCCTGGGGCCATGTGGAAGTGGCAGTTCCACTATTGCGGGACTTTTAATGCATGACGGCGTTGTTTTGTTCCTCCATGCAACCCACCAACTGGAATGATATACATGCACGCAGTTTAACAGCACCCACTGTGGAAATAACGAACTACCTTACCCAGAGGGCAACTTACCAATGATACTACAAAGACGGGATATTAAAGGTAAAGTTCAATCAGCTGTAAACGACGCGCATGGCCAGTGAGCAAGGGCGTGTTGCCCGAAACCGGTATGGCAATCTGTGTTGGGGGAATGAACACGTTGACTCCTGCTCCCTCAATAAATGAAAGGAGCAACTTCTACTTGTGTGGCGTCTCGCATTGGGCAACTTGGATTTTGGAATTTGCAAGCGGCGTGCCTAGCCGCTGAGATGCTCTGCCGCGATAATAGCGGACCACGGCTCCGGACCCCTGGGACCATGTGGAAGTGGAAGTTCCGCTATTGCGGGACTTTTAATGCATGACGGCGTTGTTTTGTTCCTCCATACAACCCACCAAGGGGAATGATATACATGCACGCAGTTTAACAGCACCCACTGTGGAAATAACGAACTACCTTACCCAGAAGGCAACTTACCAATGAAACTACAAAGACGGGATATTAAAGGTCAAGTTCAATCAGCTGTAAACGACGCGCATGGCCAGTGAGCAAGGGCGTGTTGCCCGAAACCGGTATCGCAATCTGTGTTGGGGGAATGAACACGTTGACTCCTGCTCCCTCAATAAATGAAAGGAGAAACTTCTACTTGTGTGGCGTCTCGCATTGGGCAACTTGGATTTTGCAAGCGGTATGCGTAGCCGCTGAGACGCTCTGCCGCGATGATAGCGGACCACGACTCCAGACCCCTGGGGCCATGTGGAAGTGGCAGTTCCAGTATTGTGGGACTTTTAATGCATGACGGCGTTGTTTTGTTCCTCCATGCAACCCACCAAGGGGAATGATATACATGCACGCAGTTTCACAGCACCCACTGTGGAAATAACGAACTACCTTACCCAGAAGGCAACTTACCAATGAAACTACAAAGACGGGATATTAAAGGTCAAGTTCAATCAGCTGTAAACGACACGCATGGCCAGTGAGCAAGGGCGTGTTGCCCGAAACCGGTATGGCAATCTGTGTTGGGGGAATGAACACGTTGACTCCTGCTCCCTAAATAAATGAACGGCGAAACTTCTACTTGTGTGGCGTCTCGAATTGGGCAACTTGGATTTTGCAAGCGGCGTGCCTAGCCGCTGAGACGCTCTGCCGCCATAATAGCGGACCACGACTCCGGACCACTGGGGCCATGTGGAAGTGGCAGTTCCACTATTGCGGGACTTTTAATGCATGACGGCGTTGTTTTGTTCCTCCATGCAACCCACCAAGGGGAATGATATACATGCACACAGTTTAACAGTACCCACTGTGGAAATAACAAACTACCTTACCCAGAAGGCAACTTACCAATGAAACTACAAAGACGGGATATTAAAGGTCAAGTTCAATCAGCTGTAAACAACGCGCATGGCCAGTGAGCAAGGGCGTGTTGCCCGAAACCGGTATGGCAAGCTGTGTTGGGGGAATGAACACGTTGACTCCTGCTCCCTCAATAAATGAAAGAAGAAACTTCTACTTGTGTGGCGTCTCGCATTGGGCAACTTGGATTTTGGAATTTGCAAGCGGCTTGCCTAGCCTCTGAGACGCTCTGCCGCGATAATAGCGGACCATGGCTCCGGACCTCTGGGGCCATGTGGAAGTGGCAGTTCCACTATTGCGGGAGTTTTAATGCATGACGGCGTTGTTTTGTTCCTCCATGCAACCCACCAACTGGAATGATATACATGCACGCAGTTTAACAGCACCCACTGTGGAAATAACGAACTACCTTACCCAGAAGGCAACTTACCAATGAAACTACAAAGACGGGATATTAAAGGTCAAGTTCAATCAGCTGTAAACGACGCGCATGGCCAGTGAGCAAGGGCGTGTTGCCCGAAACCGGTATGGCAATCTGTGTTGGGGGAATGAACACGTTGACTCCTGCTCCCTCAATAAATGAAAGGAGAAACTTCTACTTGTGTGGCGTCTCGCATTGGGCAACTTGGATTTTGGAATTTGCAAGCGGCGTGCCTAGCCCCTGAGATGCTCTGCCGCGATAATAGCGGACCACGGCTCCGGGCCCCTGGGACCATGTGGAAGTGGCAGTTCCGCTATTGCGGGACTTTTAATGCATGACGGCGTTGTTTTGTTCCTCCATGCAACCCACCAAGGGGAATGATATACATGCACGCAGTTTAACAGCACCCACTGTGGAAATAACGAACTACCTTACCCAGAAGGCAACTTACCAATGAAACTACAAAGACGGGATATTAAAGGTCAAGTTCAATCAGCTGTAAACGACGCGAATGGCCAGTGAGCAAGGGCGTGTTGCCCGAAACCGGTATCGCAATCTGTGTTGGGGGAATGAACACGTTCACTCCTGCTCCTTCAATAAATGAAAGGAGAAACTTCTACTTGTGTGGCGTCTCGCATTGGGCAACTTGGATTTTGCAAGCGGCGTGCCTAGCCGCTGAGACGCTCTGCCGCGATAATAGCGGACCATGGCTCCGGACCCCTGGGGCCATGTGGAAGTGGCAGTTCCACTATTGCGGGACTTTTAATGCATGACGGCGTTGTTTTGTTCCTCCATGCAACCCACCAAGGGGAATGATATACATGCACACAGTTTAACAGCACCCGCTGTGGAAATAACGAACTACCTTACCCAGAAGGCAACTTACCAATGAATTTACAAAGACGGGATATTAAAGGTCAAGTTTAATCAGCTGTAAACGACGCGCATGGCCAGTGAGCAAGGGCGTGTTGCCCGAAACCGGTATGGCAAGCTGTGTTGGGGGAATGAATACGTTGACTCCTGCTCCCTCAATAAATGAAAGGAGAAACTTCTACTTCTGTGGCGTCTCGCATTGGGCAACTTGGATTTTGGAATTTGCAAGTGGCGTGCCTAGCCGCTGAGACGCTCTGCCGCGATAATAGCGGACCACGGCTCCGGACCAGTGGGGCCATGTGGAAGTGGCAGTTCCACTATTGCGGGACTTTTAATGCATGACGGCGTTGTTTTGTTCCTCCATGCAACCCACCAAGGTGAATGATATACATGCACGCAGTTTCACAGCACCCACTGTGGAAATAACGAACTACCTTACCCAGAAGGCAACTTACCAATGAAACTACAAAGACGGGATATTAAAGGTCAAGTTCAATCAGCTGTAAACGACACGCATGGCCAGTGAGCAAGGGCGTGTTGCCCGAAACCGGTATGGCAATCTGTGTTGGGGGAATGAACACGTTGACTCCTGCTCCCTCAATAAATGAAAGGCGAAACTTCTACTTGTGTGGCGTCTCGCATTGGGCAACTTGGATTTTGCAAGCGGCGTGCCTAGCCGCTGAGACGCTCTGCCGCCATAATAGCGGACCACGACTCCGGACCACTGGGGCCATGTGGAAGTGGCAGTTCCAATATTGCGGGACTTTTAATGCATGACGGCGTTGTTTTGTTCCTCCATGCAACCCACCAAGGGGAATTATATACATGCACACAGTTTAACAGTACCCACTGTGGAAATAACAAACTACCTTACCCAGAAGGCAACTTACCAATGAAACTACAAAGACGGGATATTAAAGGTCAAGTTCAATCAGCTGTAAACAACGCGCATGGCCATTGAGCAAGGGCGTGTTGCCCGAAACCGGTATGGCAAGCTGTGTTGGGGGAATGAACACGTTGACTCCTGCTCCCTCAATAAATGAAAGGAGAAACTTCTACTTGTGTGGCGTCTCGCATTGGGCAACTTGGATTTTGGAATTTGCAAACGGCGTGCCTAGCCTCTGAGACGCTCTGCCGCGATAATAGCGGACCATGGCTCCGGACCTCTGGGGCCATGTGGAAGTGGCAGTTCCACTATTGCGGGAGTTTTAATGCATGACGGCGTTGTTTTGTTCCTCCATGCAACCCACCAACTGGAATGATATGCATGCAGGCAGTTTAACAGCACCCACTGTGGAAATAACAAACTACCTTACCCAGAAGGCAACTTACCAATGAAACTACAAAGACGGGATATTAAAGGTCAAGTTCAATCAGCTGTAAACGACGCGCATGGCCAGTGAGCAAGGGCGTGTTGCCCGAAACCGGTATGGCAATCTGTGTTGGGGGAATGAACACGTTGACTCCTGCTCCCTCAATAAATGAAAGGAGAAACTTCTACTTGTGTGGCGTCTCGCATTGGGCAACTTGGATTTTGGAATTTGCAAGCGGCGTGCCTAGCCCCTGAGATGCTCTGCCGCGATAATAGCGGACCACGGCTCCGGACCCCTGGGACCATGTGGAAGTGGCAGTTCCGCTATTGCGGGACTTTTAATGCATGACGGCGTTGTTTTGTTCCTCCATGCAACCCACCAAGGGGAATGATATACATGCACGCAGTTTAACAGCACCCACTGTGGAAATAACGAACTACCTTACCCAGAAGGCAACTTACCAATGAAACTACAAAGACGGAATATTAAAGGTCAAGTTCAATCAGCTGTAAACGACGCGCATGGCCAGTGAGCAAGGGCGTGTTGCCCGAAACCGGTATCGCAAGCTGTTTTGGGGGAATGAACACGTTGACTCCTGCTCCCTCAATAAATGAAAGGAGAAACTTCTACTTGTGTGGCGTCTCGCATTTTGCAACTTGGATTTTGGAATTTGCAAGCGGCGTGCCTAGCCGCTGAGACGCTCTGCCGCGATAATAGCGGACCACGGCTCCGGACCCCTGGGGCCATGTGGAAGTGGCAGTTCCACTATTGCGGGACTTTTAATGCATGACGGCGTTGTTTTGTTCCTCCATGCAACCCACCAACTGGAATGATATACATGCACGCAGTTTAACAGCACCCACTGTGGAAATAACGAACTACCTTACCCAGAAGGCAACTTACCAATGAAACTACAAAGACGGGATATTAAAGGTCAAGTTCAATCAGCTGTAAACGACGCGCATGGCCAGTGAGCAAGGGCGTGTTGCCCGAAACCGGTATGGCAATCTGTGTTGGGGGAATGAACACGTTGACTCCTGCTCCCTCAATAAATGAAAGGAGAAACTTCTACTTGTGTGGCGTCTCGCATTGGGCAACTTGGATTTTGGAATTTGCAAGCGCCGTGCCTAGCCGCTGAGATGCTCTGCCGCGATAATAGCGGACCACGGCTCCGGACCCCTGGGACCATGTGGAAGTGGCAGTTCCAATATTGCGGGACTTTTAATGCATGACGGCGTTGTTTTGTTCCTCCATGCAACCCACCAAGGGGAATTATATACATGCACACAGTTTAACAGTACCCACTGTGGAAATAACAAACTACCTTACCCAGAAGGCAACTTACCAATGAAACTACAATGACGGGATATTAAAGGTCAAGTTCAATCAGCTGTAAACAACGCGCATGGCCATTGAGCAAGGGCGTGTTGCCCGAAACCGGTATGGCAAGCTGTGTTGGGGGAATGAACACGTTGACTCCTGCTCCCTCAATAAATGAAAGGAGAAACTTCTACTTGTGTGGCGTCTCGCATTGGGCAACTTGGATTTTGGAATTTGCAAACGGCGTGCCTAGCCTCTGAGACGCTCTGCCGCGATAATAGCGGACCATGGCTCCGGACCTCTGGGGCCATGTGGAAGTGGCAGTTCCACTATTGCGGGAGTTTTAATGCATGACGGCGTTGTTTTGTTCCTCCATGCAACCCACCAACTGGAATGATATGCATGCAGGCAGTTTAACAGCACCCACTGTGGAAATAACAAACTACCTTACCCAGAAGGCAACTTACCAATGAAACTACAAAGACGGGATATTAAAGGTCAAGTTCAATCAGCTGTAAACGACGCGCATGGCCAGTGAGCAAGGGCGTGTTGCCCGAAACCGGTATGGCAATCTGTGTTGGGGGAATGAACACGTTGACTCCTGCTCCCTCAATAAATGAAAGGAGAAACTTCTACTTGTGTGGCGTCTCGCATTGGGCAACTTGGATTTTGGAATTTGCAAGCGGCGTGCCTAGCCCCTGAGATGCTCTGCCGCGATAATAGCGGACCACGGCTCCGGACCCCTGGGACCATGTGGAAGTGGCAGTTCCGCTATTGCGGGACTTTTAATGCATGACGGCGTTGTTTTGTTCCTCCATGCAACCCACCAAGGGGAATGATATACATGCACGCAGTTTAACAGCACCCACTGTGGAAATAACGAACTACCTTACCCAGAAGGCAACTTACCAATGAAACTACAAAGACGGAATATTAAAGGTCAAGTTCAATCAGCTGTAAACGACGCGCATGGCCAGTGAGCAAGGGCGTGTTGCCCGAAACCGGTATCGCAAGCTGTTTTGGGGGAATGAACACGTTGACTCCTGCTCCCTCAATAAATGAAAGGAGAAACTTCTACTTGTGTGGCGTCTCGCATTTTGCAACTTGGATTTTGGAATTTGCAAGCGGCGTGCCTAGCCGCTGAGACGCTCTGCCGCGATAATAGCGGACCACGGCTCCGGACCCCTGGGGCCATGTGGAAGTGGCAGTTCCACTATTGCGGGACTTTTAATGCATGACGGCGTTGTTTTGTTCCTCCATGCAACCCACCAACTGGAATGATATACATGCACGCAGTTTAACAGCACCCACTGTGGAAATAACGAACTACCTTACCCAGAAGGCAACTTACCAATGAAACTACAAAGACGGGATATTAAAGGTCAAGTTCAATCAGCTGTAAACGACGCGCATGGCCAGTGAGCAAGGGCGTGTTGCCCGAAACCGGTATGGCAATCTGTGTTGGGGGAATGAACACGTTGACTCCTGCTCCCTCAATAAATGAAAGGAGAAACTTCTACTTGTGTGGCGTCTCGCATTGGGCAACTTGGATTTTGGAATTTGCAAGCGGCGTGCCTAGCCGCTGAGATGCTCTGCCGCGATAATAGCGGACCACGGCTCCGGACCCCTGGGACCATGTGGAAGTGGAAGTTCCGCTATTGCGGGACTTTTAATGCATGACGGCGTTGTTTTGTTCCTCCATACAACCCACCAAGGGGAATGATATACATGCACGCAGTTTAACAGCACCCACTGTGAAAATAACGAACTACCTTACCCAGAAGGCAACTTACCAATGAAACTACAAAGACGGGATATTAAAGGTCAAGTTCAATCAGCTGTAAACGACGCGCATGGCCAGTGAGCAAGGGCGTGTTGCCCGAAACCGGTATCGCAATCTGTGTTGGGGGAATGAACACGTTGACTCCTGCTCCCTCAATAAATGAAAGGAGAAACTACTACTTGTGTGGCGTCTCGCATTGGGCAACTTGGATTTTGCAAGCGGCGTGCGTAGCCGCTGAGACGCTCTGCCGCGATAATAGCAGACCACGACTCCGGACCCCTGGGGCCATGTGGAAGTGGCAGTTCCAGTATTGCCGGACTTTTAATGCATGACGGCGTTGTTTTGTTCCTCCATGCAACCCACCAAGGGGAATGATATACATGCACACAGTTTAACAGCACCCACTGTGGAAATAACGAACTACCTTACCCAGAAGGCAACTTACCAATGAAACTACAAAGACGGGATATTAAAGGTCAAGTTCAATCAGCTTTAAACAACGCGCATGGCCAGTGAGAAAGGGCGTGTTGCCCGAAACCGGTATGGCAATCTGTGTTGGGGGAATGAACACGTTCACTCCTGCTCCCTCAATAAATGAAAGGAGAAACTTCTACTTGTGTGGCGTCTCGCATTGGGCAACTTGGATTTTGCAAGCGGCGTGCCTTGCCGCTGAGACTCTCTGCTGCGATAATAGCGGACCATGGCTCCGGACCCCTGGGGCCATGTGGAAGTGGCAGTTCCACTATTGCGGGACTTTTAATGCATGACGGCGTTGTTTTGTTCCTCCATGCAACCCACCACGAGGAATGATATACATGCACACAGTTTAACAGCACCCACTGTGGAAATAACGAACTACCTTACCCAGAAGGCAACTTACCAATGAATTTACAAAGACGGGATATTAAAGGTCAAGTTCAATCAGCTGTAAACGACGCGCATGGCCAGTGAGCAAGGGCGTGTTGCCCGAAACCGGTATGGCAAGCTGTGTTGGGGGAATGAACACGTTGACACCTGCTCCCTCAATAAATGAAAGGAGAAACTTCTACTTCTGTGGCGTCTCGCATTGGGCAACTTGGATTTTGGAATTTGCAAGTGGCGTGCCTAGCCGCTGAGACGCTCTGCCGCGATAATAGCGGACCACGGCTCCGGACCAGTGGGGCCATGTGGAAGTGGCAGTTCCACTATTGCGGGACTTTTAATGCATGACGGCGTTGTTTTGTTCCTCCATGCAACCCACCAAGGGGAATGATATACATGCACGCAGTTTCACAGCACCCACTGTGGAAATAACGAACTACCTTACCCAGAAGGCAACTTACCAATGAAACTACAAAGACGGGATATTAAAGGTCAAGTTCAATCAGCTGTAAACAACGCGCATGGCCAGTGAGCAAGGGCGTGTTGCCCGAAACCGGTATGGCAAGCTGTGTTGGGGGAATGAACACGTTGACTCCTGCTCCCTCAATAAATGAAAGAAGAAACTTCTACTTGTGTGGCGTCTCGCATTGGGCAACTTGGATTTTGGAATTTGCAAGCGGCTTGCCTAGCCTCTGAGACGCTCTGCCGCGATAATAGCGGACCATGGCTCCGGACCTCTGGGGCCATGTGGAAGTGGCAGTTCCACTATTGCGGGAGTTTTAATGCATGACGGCGTTGTTTTGTTCCTCCATGCAACCCACCAACTGGAATGATATACATGCACGCAGTTTAACAGCACCCACTGTGGAAATAACGAACTACCTTACCCAGAAGGCAACTTACCAATGAAACTACAAAGACGGGATATTAAAGGTCAAGTTCAATCAGCTGTAAACGACGCGCATGGCCAGTGAGCAAGGGCGTGTTGCCCGAAACCGGTATGGCAATTTGTGTTGGGGGAATGAACACGTTGACTCCTGCTCCCTCAATAAATGAAAGGAGAAACTTCTACTTGTGTGGCGTCTCGCATTGGGCAACTTGGATTTTGGAATTTGCAAGCGGCGTGCCTAGCCCCTGAGATGCTCTGCCGCGATAATAGCGGACCACGGCTCCGGCCCCCTGGGACCATGTGGAAGTGGCAGTTCGCTATTGCGGGACTTTTAATGCATGACGGCGTTGTTTTGTTCTTCCATGCAACCCACCAAGGGGAATGATATACATGCACGCAGTTTAACAGCACCCACTGTGGAAATAACGAACTACCTTACCCAGAAGGCAACTTACCAATGAAACTACTAAGACGGGATATTAAAGGTCAAGTTCAATCAGCTGTAAACGACGCGCATGGCCAGTGAGCAAGGGCGTGTTGCCCGAAACCGGTATCGCAATCTGTGTTGGGGGAATGAACACGTTCACTCCTGCTCCTTCAATAAATGAAAGGAGAAACTTCTACTTGTGTGGCGTCTCGCATTGGGCAACTTGGATTTTGCAAGCGGCGTGCCTAGCCGCTGAGACGCTCTGCCGCGATAATAGCGGACCATGGCTCCGGACCCCTGGGGCCATGTGGAAGTGGCAGTTCCACTATTGCGGGACTTTTAATGCATGACGGCGTTGTTTTGTTCCTCCATGCAACCCACCAAGGGGAATGATATACATGCACACAGTTTAACAGCACCCGCTGTGGAAATAACGAACTACCTTACCCAGAAGGCAACTTACCAATGAATTTACAAAGACGGGATATTAAAGGTCAAGTTTAATCAGCTGTAAACGATGCGCATGGCCAGTGAGCAAGGGCGTGTTGCCCGAAACCGGTATGGCAAGCTGTGTTGGGGGAATGAACACGTTGACTCCTGCTCCCTCAATAAATGAAAGGAGAAACTTCTGTGGCGTCTCGCATTGGGCAACTTGGATTTTGGAATTTGCAAGTGGCGTGCCTAGCCGCTGAGACGCTCTGCCGCGATAATAGCGGACCACGGCTCCGGACCAGTGGGGCCATGTGGAAGTGGCAGTTCCACTATTGCGGGACTTTTAATGCATGACGGCGTTGTTTTGTTCCTCCATGCAACCCA
This sequence comes from Triturus cristatus, assembly GCF_964204655.1. NCBI lineage: Eukaryota > Metazoa > Chordata > Amphibia > Caudata > Salamandridae > Triturus > Triturus cristatus. The sequence continues at coordinate 197,937,803 of NC_140579.1, forward strand.
CCAAGGGGAATGATATACATGCACGCAGTTTCACAGCACCCACTGTGGAAATAACGAACTACCTTACCCAGAAGGCAACTTACCAATGAAACTACAAAGACGGGATATTAAAGGTCAAGTTCAATCAGCTGTAAACGACACGCATGGCCAGTGAGCAAGGGCGTGTTGCCCGAAACCGGTATGGCAATCTGTGTTGGGGGAATGAACACGTTGACTCCTGCTCCCTCAATAAATGAAAGGCGAAACTTCTACTTGTGTGGCGTCTCGCATTGGGCAACTTGGATTTTGCAAGCGGCGTGCCTAGCCGCTGAGACGCTCTGCCGCCATAATAGCGGACCACGACTCTGGACCACTGGGGCCATGTGGAAGTGGCAGTTCCAATATTGCGGGACTTTTAATGCATGACGGCGTTGTTTTGTTCCTCCATGCAACCCACCAAGGGGAATTATATACATGCACACAGTTTAACAGTACCCACTGTGGAAATAACAAACTACCTTACCCAGAAGGCAACTTACCAATGAAACTACAAAGACGGGATATTAAAGGTCAAGTTCAATCAGCTGTAAACAACGCGCATGGCCAGTGAGCAAGGGCGTGTTGCCCAAAACCGGTATGGCAAGCTGTGTTGGGGGAATGAACACGTTGACTCCTGCTCCCTCAATAAATGAAAGGAGAAACTTCTACTTGTTTGGCGTCTCGCATTGGGCAACTTGGATTTTGGAATTTGCAAGCGGCGTGCCTAGCCTCTGAGACGCTCTGCCGCGATAATAGCGGACCATGGCTCCGGACCTCTGGGGCCATGTGGAAGTGGCAGTTCCACTATTGCGGGAGTTTTAATGCATGACGGCGTTGTTTTGTTCCTCCATGCAACCCACCAAGGGGAATGATATACATGCACGCAGTTTAACAGCACCCACTGTGGAAATAACGAACTACCTTACCCAGAAGGGAACTTACCAATGAAACTACAAAGATGGGATATTAAAGGTCAAGTTCAATCAGCTGTAAACGACGTGCATGGCCAGTGAGCAAGGGCGTGTTGCCTGAAACCGGTATGGCAATCTGTGTTGGGGGAATGAACACGTTGACTCCTGCTCCCTCAATAAATGAAAGGAGAAACTTCTACTTGTGTGGCGTCTCACATTGGGCAAATTGGATTTTGGAATTTGCAAGCGGCGTGCCTAGCCGCTGACACGCTCTGCCGCGATAATAGCGGACCACGGCTCCGGACCCCTGGGGCCATGTGGAAGTGGCACTTCCACTATTGCGGGACTTTTAATGCATGACAGCGTTGTTTTGTTCCTCCATGCAACCCACCAAGGGGAATGATATACATGCACGCAGTTTAACAGCACCCACTGTGGAAATAATGAACTACCTTACCCAGAAGGCAACTTACCAATGAAACTACAAAGACGGGATATTAAAGGTCAAGTTCAATCAGCTGTAAACGACGCGCATGGCCAGTGAGCAAGGGCGTGTTGCCCGAAACCGGTATGGCAATCTGTGTTGGGGGAATGAACACGTTGACTCCTGCTCCCTCAATAAATGAAAGGAGAAACTTCTACTTGTGTGGCGTCTCGCATTGGGCAACTTGGATTTTGGAATTTGCAAGCGGCGTGCCTAGCCGCTGACACGCTCTGCCGCGATAATAGCGGACCACGGCTCCGGACCCCTGGGGCCATGTGGAAGTGGCACTTCCACTATTGCGGGACTTTTAATGCATGACGGCGTTGTTTCATTCCTCCATGCAACCCACCAAGGGGAATGATATACATGCACGCAGTTTAACAGCACCCACTGTGGAAATAACGAACTACCTTACCCAGAAGGCAACTTACCAATGAAACTACAAAGACGGGATATTAAAGGTCAAGTTCAATCAGCTGTAAACGACGCTTATGGCCAGTGAGCAAGGGCGTGTTGCCCGAAACCGGTATGGCAATCTGTGTTGGGGGAATGAACACGTTGACTCCTGCTCCCTCAATAAATGAAAGGAGAAACTTCTACTTGTGTAGCGTCTCGCATTGGGCAACTTGGATTTTGGAATTTGCAAGCAGCGTGCCTAGCCGCTGAGATGCTCTGCCGCGATCATAGTGGACCACGGCTCCGGACCCCTGGGGCCATGTGGAAGTGGCAGTTCCACTATTGCGGGACTTTTAATGCATGACGGCGTTGTTTTGTTCCTCCATGCAACCCACCAAGGAGAATGATATACATGCACGCAGTTTAACAGCACCCACTGTGGAAATAACTAACTACCTTACCCAGAAGGCAACTTACCAATGAAACTACAAAGATGGAATATTAAAGGTCAAGTTCAATCAGCTGTAAACGACGCGTATGGCCAGTGAGCAAGGGCGTGTTGCCTGAAACCGGTATGGCAATCTGTGTTGGGGGAATGAACACGTTGACTCCTGCTCCCTCAATAAATGAAAGGAGAAACTTCTACTTGTTTAGCGTCTCGCATTGGGCAACTTGGATTTTGGAATTTGCAAGCGGCGTGCCTAGCCGCTGAGATGCTCTGCCGCGATAATAGAGAACCATGGCTCCGGACCCCTGGGGCCATGTGGAAGTGGCAGTTCCACTATTGTGGGACTTTTAATGCATGACGGCGTTGTTTTGTTCCTCCATGCAACCCACCAAGGGGAATGATATACATGCACGCAGTTTAACAGCACCCACTGTGGAAACAACGAACTACCTTACCCAGAAGGCAACTTACCAATGAAACTACAAAGACGGGATATTAAAGGTCAAGTTCAATCAGCTGTAAACAACGCGCATTGCCAGTGAGCAAGGGCGTGTTGCCCGAAACCGGTATGGCAAACTGTGTTGGGGGAATGAACACGTTGATTCCTGCTCCCTCAATAAATGAAAGGAGAAACTTCTACTTGTGTGGCGTCTCTCATTGGGCAACTTGGATTTTGGAATTTGCAAGCGGCGTGCCTAGCCGCTGAGACGCTCTGCAGCGATAATAGCAGACCACGGCTTCGGACCCCTGGGGCCATGTGGAAGGGGCAGTTCCACGATTGCGGACTTTTAATTCATGACGGCGTTGTTTTGTTCCTCCATGCAACCCACCAAGGGGAATGATATACATGCACGCAGTTTAACAGCACCCACTGTGTAAATAACGAACTACCTTACCCAGAAGGCAACTTACCAATGAAACTACAAAGACAGGATATGAAAGTTCAAGTTCAATCAGCTGTAAACGACGTGCATGGCCAGTGAGCAAGGGTGTGTTGCCCGAAACCGGTATGGCAATCTGTGTTGGGGGAAGGAACACGTTGACTCCTGCTCCCTCAATAAATGAAAGGAGAAACTTCTACTTGTGTGGCGTCTCGCATTGGGCAACTTGGATTTTGAAATTTGCAAGCGGCGTGCCTAGCCGTTGACACGCTCTGCCGCGATAATAGCGGACCACGGCTCCGGACCCCTGGGGCCATGTGGAAGTGGCAGTTCCACTATTGCGGGAGTTTTAATGCATGACGGCGTTGTTTTGTTCCTCCATGCAACCCACCAACTGGAATGATATACATGCACGCAGTTTAACAGCACCCACTGTGGAAATAACAAACTACCTTACCCAGAAGGCAACTTACCAATGAAACTACAAAGACGGGATATTAAAGGTCAAGTTCAATCAGCTGTAAACGACGCCCATGGCCAGTGAGCAAGGGCGTGTTGCCCGAAACCGGTATGGCAATCTGTGTTGGGGGAATGAACACGTTGACTCCTGCTCCCTCAATAAATGAAAGGAGAAACTTCTACTTGTGTGGCGTCTCGCATTGGGCAACTTGGATTTTGGAATTTGCAAGCGGCGTGCCTAGCCCCTGAGATGCTCTGCCGCGATAATAGCGGACCACGGCTCCGGCCCCCTGGGACCATGTGGAAGTGGCAGTTCCGCTATTGCGGGACTTTTAATGCATGACGGCGTTGTTTTGTTCCTCCATGCAACCCACCAAGGGGAATGATATTCATGCACGCAGTTTAACAGCACCCACTGTGGAAATAACGAACTACCTTACCCAGAAGGCAACTTACCAATGAAACTACAAAGACGGGATATTAAAGGTCAAGTTCAATCAGCTTTAAACAACACGCATGGCCAGTGAGAAAGGGCGTGTTGCCCGAAACCGGTATGGCAATCTGTGTTGGGGGAATGAACACGTTCACTCCTGCTCCTTCAATAAATGAAAGGAGAAACTTCTACTTGTGTGGCGTCTCGCATTGGGCAACTTGGATTTTGCAAGCGGCGTGCCTAGCCGCTGAGACGCTCTGCCGCGATAATAGCGGACCATGGCTCCGGACCCCTGGGGCCATGTGGAAGTGGCAGTTCCACTATTGCGGGACTTTTAATGCATGACGGCGTTGTTTTGTTCCTCCATGCAACCCACCAAGGGGAATGATATACATGCACACAGTTTAACAGCACCCGCTGTGGAAATAACGAACTACCTTACCCAGAAGGCAACTTACCAATGAATTTACAAAGACGGGATATTAAAGGTCAAGTTCAATCAGATGTAAACGACGCGCATGGCCAGTGAGAAAGGGCGTGTTGCCCGAAACCGGTATGGCAAGCTGTGTTGGGGGAATGAACACGTTGACTCCTGCTCCCTCAATAAATGAAAGGAGAAACTTCTACTTCTGTGGCGTCTCGCATTGGGCAACTTGGATTTTGGAATTTGCAAGTGGCGTGCCTAGCCGCTGAGACGCTCTGCCGCGATAATAGCGGACCACGGCTCCGGACCAGTGGGGCCATGTGGAAGTGGCAGTTCCACTATTGCGGAACTTTTAATGCATGACGGCGTTGTTTTGTTCCTCCATGCAACCCACCAAGGGGAATGATATACATGCACACAGTTTAACAGTACCCACTGTGGAAATAACAAACTACCTTACCCAGAAGGCAACTTACCAATGAAACTACAAAGACGGGATATTGAAGGTCAAGTTCAATCAGCTGTAAACGACACGCATGGCCAGTGAGCAAGGGCGTGTTGCCCGAAACCGGTATGGCAATCTGTGTTGGGGGAATGAACACGTTGACTCCTGCTCCCTCAATAAATGAAAGGCGAAACTTCTACTTGTGTGGCGTCTCGCATTGGGCAACTTGGATTTTGCAAGCGGCGTGCCTAGCCGCTGAGACGCTCTGCCGCCATAATAGCGGACCATGACTCCGGACCACTGGGGCCATGTGGAAGTGGCAGTTCCACTATTGCGGGACTTTTAATGCATGACGGCGTTGTTTTGTTCCTCCATGCAACCCACCAAGGGGAATGATATACATGCACACAGTTTAACAGTACCCACTGTGGAAATAACAAACTACCTTACCCAGAAGGCAACTTACCAATGAAACTACAAAGACGGGATATTGAAGGTCAAGTTCAATCAGCTGTAAACAACGCGCATGGCCAGTGAGCAAGGGCGTGTTGCCCAAAACCGGTATGGCAAGCTGTGTTGGGGGAATGAACACGTTGACTCCTGCTCCCTCAATAAATGAAAGGAGAAACTTCTACTTGTGTGGCGTCTCGCATTGGGCAACTTGGATTTTGGAATTTGCAAGCGGCGTGCCTAGCCTCTGAGACGCTCTGCCGCGATAATAGCGGACCATGGCTCCGGACCTCTGGGGCCATGTGGAAGTGGCAGTTCCACTATTGCGGGAGTTTTAATGCATGACGGCGTTGTTTTGTTCCTCCATGCAACCCACCAAGGGGAATGATATACATGCACGCAGTTTAACAGCACCCACTGTGGAAATAACGAACTACCTTACCCAGAAGGGAACTTACCAATGAAACTACAAAGATGGGATATTAAAGGTCAAGTTCAATCAGCTGTAAACGACGTGCATGGCCAGTGAGCAAGGGCGTGTTGCCTGAAACCGGTATGGCAATCTGTGTTGGGGGAATGAACACGCTGACTCCTGCTCCCTCAATAAATGAAAGGAGAAACTTCTACTTGTGTGGCGTCTCGCATTGGGCAACTTGGATTTTGCAAGCGGCGTGCCTAGCCGCTGAGACGCTCTGCCGCCATAATAGCGGACCACGACTCCGGACCACTGGGGCCATGTGGAAGTGGCAGTTCCAATATTGCGGGACTTTTAATGCATGACGGCGTTGTTTTGTTCCTCCATGCAACCCACCAAGGGGAATTATATACATGCACACAGTTTAACAGTACCCACTGTGGAAATTACAAACTACCTTACCCAGAAGGCAACTTACCAATGAAACTACAAAGACGGGATATTAAAGGTCAAGTTCAATCAGCTGTAAACAACGCGCATGGCCATTGAGCAAGGGCGTGTTGCCCGAAACCGGTATGGCAAGCTGTGTTGGGGGAATGAACACGTTGACTCCTGCTCCCTCAATAAATGAAAGGAGAAACTTCTACTTGTGTGGCGTCTCGCATTGGGCAACTTGGATTTTGGAATTTGCAAACGGCGTGCCTAGCCTCTGAGACGCTCTGCCGCGATAATAGCGGACCATGGCTCCGGACCTCTGGGGCCATGTGGAAGTGGCAGTTCCACTATTGCGGGAGTTTTAATACATGACGGCGTTGTTTTGTTCCTCCATGCAACCCACCAACTGGAATGATATGCATGCACGCAGTTTAACAGCACCCACTGTGGAAATAACGAACTACCTTACCCAGAAGGCAACTTACCAATGAAACTACAAAGACGGGATATTAAAGGTCAAGTTCAAACAGCTGTAAACGACGCGCATGGCCAGTGAGCAAGGGCGTGTTGCCCGAAACCGGTATGGCAATCTGTGTTGGGGGAATGAACACGTTGACTCCTGCTCCCTCAATAAATGAAAGGAGAAACTTCTACTTGTGTGGCGTCTCGCATTGGGCAACTTGGATTTTGGAATTTGCAAGCGGCGTGCCTAGCCACTGAGACGCTCTGCCGCAATAATAGCGGACCACGGCTCCGGACCCCTGGGGCCATGTGGAAGTGGCAGTTCCACTATTGCGGGACTTTTAATGCATGATGGCGTTGTTTTGTTCCTCCATGCAACCCACCAAGGGGAATGATAGACATGCACGCAGTTTAACAGCACCCACTGTGGAAACTAACGAACTACCTTACCCAGAAGGCAACTTACCAATGAAACTACAAAGACGGGATATTAAAGGTCAAGTTCAATCAGCTGTAAATGACGCGTATGGCCAGTGAGCAAGGGCGTGTTGCCCAAAACCGGTATGGCAATCTGTGTTGGGGGAATGAACACGTTGACTCCTGCTCGCTCAATAAATGAAAGGAGAAACTTCTACTTGTGTAGCGTCTCGCATTGGGCAACTTGGATTTTGGAATTTGCAAGCGGCGTGCCTAGCCACTGAGATGCTCTGCCGCGATAATAGTGGACCACGGCTCCGGACCCCTGGGGCCATGTGGAAGTGGCAGTTCCACTATTGCGGGACTTTTAAGGCATGACGGCGTTGTTTTGTTCCTCCATGCAACCCACCAAGGGGAATTATATACATGCACGCAGTTTAACAGCACCCACTGTGGAAACAACGAACTACCTTACCCACAAGGCAACTTACCAATGAAACTACAAAGACGGGATATTAAAGGTCAAGTTCAATCAGCTGTAAACGACGCGCATGGCCAGTAAGCAAGGGAGTGTTGCCCGAAACCGGTATGGCAATCTGTGTTGGGGGAATGAACACGTTGACTCCTGCTCCCTCAATAAATGAAAGGAGAAACTTCTACTTGTGTGGCGTCTCGCATTGGGCAACTTGGATTTTGCAAGCGGCGTGCCTAGCCGCTGAGACGCTCTGCCGCCATAATAGCGGACCATGACTCCGGACCACTGGGGCCATGTGGAAGTGGCAGTTCCACTATTGCGGGACTTTTAATGCATGACGGCGTTGTTTTGTTCCTCCATGCAACCCACCAAGGGGAATGATATACATGCACACAGTTTAACAGTACCCACTGTGGAAATAACAAACTACCTTACCCAGAAGGCAACTTACCAATGAAACTACAAAGACGGGATATTGAAGGTCAAGTTCAATCAGCTGTAAACAACGCGCATGGCCAGTGAGCAAGGGCGTGTTGCCCAAAACCGGTATGGCAAGCTGTGTTGGGGGAATGAACACGTTGACTCCTGCTCCCTCAATAAATGAAAGGAGAAACTTCTACTTGTGTGGCGTCTCGCATTGGGCAACTTGGATTTTGGAATTTGCAAGCGGCGTGCCTAGCCTCTGAGACGCTCTGCCGCGATAATAGCGGACCATGGCTCCGGACCTCTGGGGCCATGTGGAAGTGGCAGTTCCACTATTGCGGGAGTTTTAATGCATGACGGCGTTGTTTTGTTCCTCCATGCAACCCACCAAGGGGAATGATATACATGCACGCAGTTTAACAGCACCCACTGTGGAAATAACGAACTACCTTACCCAGAAGGGAACTTACCAATGAAACTACAAAGATGGGATATTAAAGGTCAAGTTCAATCAGCTGTAAACGACGTGCATGGCCAGTGAGCAAGGGCGTGTTGCCTGAAACCGGTATGGCAATCTGTGTTGGGGGAATGAACACGCTGACTCCTGCTCCCTCAATAAATGAAAGGAGAAACTTCTACTTGTGTGGCGTCTCGCATTGGGCAACTTGGATTTTGCAAGCGGCGTGCCTAGCCGCTGAGACGCTCTGCCGCCATAATAGCGGACCACGACTCCGGACCACTGGGGCCATGTGGAAGTGGCAGTTCCAATATTGCGGGACTTTTAATGCATGACGGCGTTGTTTTGTTCCTCCATGCAACCCACCAAGGGGAATTATATACATGCACACAGTTTAACAGTACCCACTGTGGAAATTACAAACTACCTTACCCAGAAGGCAACTTACCAATGAAACTACAAAGACGGGATATTAAAGGTCAAGTTCAATCAGCTGTAAACAACGCGCATGGCCATTGAGCAAGGGCGTGTTGCCCGAAACCGGTATGGCAAGCTGTGTTGGGGGAATGAACACGTTGACTCCTGCTCCCTCAATAAATGAAAGGAGAAACTTCTACTTGTGTGGCGTCTCGCATTGGGCAACTTGGATTTTGGAATTTGCAAACGGCGTGCCTAGCCTCTGAGACGCTCTGCCGCGATAATAGCGGACCATGGCTCCGGACCTCTGGGGCCATGTGGAAGTGGCAGTTCCACTATTGCGGGAGTTTTAATACATGACGGCGTTGTTTTGTTCCTCCATGCAACCCACCAACTGGAATGATATGCATGCACGCAGTTTAACAGCACCCACTGTGGAAATAACGAACTACCTTACCCAGAAGGCAACTTACCAATGAAACTACAAAGACGGGATATTAAAGGTCAAGTTCAAACAGCTGTAAACGACGCGCATGGCCAGTGAGCAAGGGCGTGTTGCCCGAAACCGGTATGGCAATCTGTGTTGGGGGAATGAACACGTTGACTCCTGCTCCCTCAATAAATGAAAGGAGAAACTTCTACTTGTGTGGCGTCTCGCATTGGGCAACTTGGATTTTGGAATTTGCAAGCGGCGTGCCTAGCCACTGAGACGCTCTGCCGCAATAATAGCGGACCACGGCTCCGGACCCCTGGGGCCATGTGGAAGTGGCAGTTCCACTATTGCGGGACTTTTAATGCATGATGGCGTTGTTTTGTTCCTCCATGCAACCCACCAAGGGGAATGATAGACATGCACGCAGTTTAACAGCACCCACTGTGGAAACTAACGAACTACCTTACCCAGAAGGCAACTTACCAATGAAACTACAAAGACGGGATATTAAAGGTCAAGTTCAATCAGCTGTAAATGACGCGTATGGCCAGTGAGCAAGGGCGTGTTGCCCAAAACCGGTATGGCAATCTGTGTTGGGGGAATGAACACGTTGACTCCTGCTCGCTCAATAAATGAAAGGAGAAACTTCTACTTGTGTAGCGTCTCGCATTGGGCAACTTGGATTTTGGAATTTGCAAGCGGCGTGCCTAGCCACTGAGATGCTCTGCCGCGATAATAGTGGACCACGGCTCCGGACCCCTGGGGCCATGTGGAAGTGGCAGTTCCACTATTGCGGGACTTTTAAGGCATGACGGCGTTGTTTTGTTCCTCCATGCAACCCACCAAGGGGAATTATATACATGCACGCAGTTTAACAGCACCCACTGTGGAAACAACGAACTACCTTACCCACAAGGCAACTTACCAATGAAACTACAAAGACGGGATATTAAAGGTCAAGTTCAATCAGCTGTAAACGACGCGCATGGCCAGTAAGCAAGGGAGTGTTGCCCGAAACCGGTATGGCAATCTGTGTTGGGGGAATGAACACGTTGACTCCTGCTCCCTCAATAAATGAAAGGAGAAACTTCTACTTGTGTGGCGTCTCGCATTGGGCAACTTGGATTTTGCAAGCGGCGTGCCTAGCCGCTGAGACGCTCTGCCGCCATAATAGCGGACCACGACTCCGGACCACTGGGGCCATGTGGAAGTGGCAGTTCCAATATTGCGGGACTTTTAATGCATGACGGCGTTGTTTTGTTCCTCCATGCAACCCACCAAGGGGAATTATATACATGCACACAGTTTAACAGTACCCACTGTGGAAATAACAAACTACCTTACCCAGAAGGCAACTTACCAATGAAACTACAAAGACGGGATATTAAAGGTCAAGTTCAATCAGCTGTAAACAACGCGCATGGCCATTGAGCAAGGGCGTGTTGCCCGAAACCGGTATGGCAAGCTGTGTTGGGGGAATGAACACGTTGACTCCTGCTCCCTCAATAAATGAAAGGAGAAACTTCTACTTGTGTGGCGTCTCGCATTGGGCAACTTGGATTTTGGAATTTGCAAACGGCGTGCCTAGCCTCTGAGACGCTCTGCCGCGATAATAGCGGACCATGGCTCCGGACCTCTGGGGCCATGTGGAAGTGGCAGTTCCACTATTGCGGGAGTTTTAATGCATGACGGCGTTGTTTTGTTCCTCCATGCAACCCACCAACTGGAATGATATGCATGCACGCAGTTTAACAGCACCCACTGTGGAAATAACGAACTACCTTACCCAGAAGGCAACTTACCAATGAAACTACAAAGACGGGATATTAAAGGTCAAGTTCAAACAGCTGTAAACGATGCGCATGGCCAGTGAGCAAGGGCGTGTTGCCCGAAACCGGTATGGCAATCTGTGTTGGGGGAATGAACACGTTGACTCCTGCTCCCTCAATAAATGAAAGGAGAAACTTCTACTTGTGTGGCGTCTCGCATTGGGCAACTTGGATTTTGGAATTTGCAAGCGGCGTGCCTAGCCCCTGAGATGCTCTGCCGCGATAATAGCGGACCACGGCTCCGGACCCCTGGGACCATGTGGAAGTGGCAGTTCCGCTATTGCGGGACTTTTAATGCATGACGGCGTTGTTTTGTTCCTCCATGCAACCCACCAAGGGGAATGATATACATGCACGCAGTTTAACAGCACCCACTGTGGAAATAACGAACTACCTTACCCAGAAGGCAACTTACCAATGAAACTACAAAGACGGAATATTAAAGGTCAAGTTCAATCAGCTGTAAACGACGCGCATGGCCAGTGAGCAAGGGCGTGTTGCCCGAAACCGGTATCGCAATCTGTGTTGGGGGAATGAACACGTTGACTCCTGCTCCCTCAATAAATGAAAGGAGAAACTTCTACTTGTGTGGCGTCTCGCATTTTGCAACTTGGATTTTGGAATTTGCAAGCGGCGTGCCTAGCCGCTGAGACGCTCTGCCGCGATAATAGCGGACCACGGCTCCGGACCCCTGGGACCATGTGGAAGTGGAAGTTCCGCTATTGCGGGACTTTTAATGCATGACGGCGTTGTTTTGTTCCTCCATACAACCCACCAAGGGGAATGATATACATGCACGCAGTTTAACAGCACCCACTGTGAAAATAACGAACTACCTTACCCAGAAGGCAACTTACCAATGAAACTACAAAGACGGGATATTAAAGGTCAAGTTCAATCAGCTGTAAACGACGCGCATGGCCAGTGAGCAAGGGCGTGTTGCCCGAAACCGGTATCGCAATCTGTGTTGGGGGAATGAACACGTTGACTCCTGCTCCCTCAATAAATGAAAGGAGAAACTACTACTTGTGTGGCGTCTCGCATTGGGCAACTTGGATTTTGCAAGCGGCGTGCGTAGCCGCTGTGACGCTCTGCCGCGATAATAGCAGACCACGACTCCGGACCCCTGGGGCCATGTGGAAGTGGCAGTTCCAGTATTGCCGGACTTTTAATGCATGACGGCGTTGTTTTGTTCCTCCATGCAACCCACCACGAGGAATGATATACATGCACACAGTTTAACAGCACCCACTGTGGAAATAACGAACTACCTTACCCAGAAGGCAACTTACCAATGAATTTACAAAGACGGGATATTAAAGGTCAAGTTCAATCAGCTGTAAACGACGCGCATGGCCAGTGAGCAAGGGCGTGTTGCCCGAAACCGGTATGGCAAGCTGTGTTGGGGGAATGAACACGTTGACACCTGCTCCCTCAATAAATGAAAGGAGAAACTTCTACTTCTGTGGCGTCTCGCATTGGGCAACTTGGATTTTGGAATTTGCAAGTGGCGTGCCTAGCCGCTGAGACGCTCTGCCGCGATAATAGCGGACAACGGCTCCGGACCAGTGGGGCCATGTGGAAGTGGCAGTTCCACTATTGCGGGACTTTTAATGCATGGCGGCGTTGTTTTGTTCCTCCATGCAACCCACCAAGGGGAATGATATACATGCACGCAGTTTCACAGCACCCACTGTGGAAATAACGAACTACCTTACCCAGAAGGCAACTTACCAATGAAACTACAAAGACGGGATATTAAAGGTCAAGTTCAATCAGCTGTAAACGACACGCATGGCCAGTGAGCAAGGGCGTGTTGCCCGAAACCGGTATGGCAATCTGTGTTGGGGGAATGAACACGTTGACTCCTGCTCCCTATATAAATGAACGGCGAAACTTCTACTTGTGTGGCGTCTCGCATTGGGCAACTTGGATTTTGCAAGCGGCGTGCCTAGCCGCTGAGACGCTCTGCCGCCATAATAGCGGACCACGACTCCGGACCACTGGGGCCATGTGGAAGTGGCAGTTCCACTATTGCGGGACTTTTAATGCATGACGGCGTCGTTTTGTTCCTCCATGCAACCCACCAAGGGGAATGATATACATGCACACAGTTTAACAGTACCCACTGTGGAAATAACAAACTACCTTACCCAGAAGGCAACTTACCAATGAAACTACAAAGACGGGATATTAAAGGTCAAGTTCAATCAGCTGTAAACAACGCGCATGGCCAGTGAGCAAGGGCGTGTTGCCCGAAACCGGTATGGCAAGCTGTGTTGGGGGAATGAACACGTTGACTCCTGCTCCCTCAATAAATGAAAGAAGAAACTTCTACTTGTGTGGCGTCTCGCATTGGGCAACTTGGATTTTGGAATTTGCAAGCGGCTTGCCTAGCCTCTGAGACGCTCTGCCGCGATAATAGCGGACCATGGCTCCGGACCTCTGGGGCCATGTGGAAGTGGCAGTTCCACTATTGCGGGAGTTTTAATGCATGACGGCGTTGTTATGTTCCTCCATGCAACCCACCAACTGGAATGATATACATGCACGCAATTTAACAGCACCCACTGTGGAAATAACGAACTACCTTACCCAGAAGGCAACTTACCAATGAAACTACAAAGACAGGATATTAAAGGTCAAGTTCAATCAGCTGTAAACGACGCGCATGGCCAGTGAGCAAGGGCGTGTTGCCCGAAACCGGTATGGCAATCTGTGTTGGGGGAATGAACACGTTGACTCCTGCTCCCTCAATAAATGAAAGGAGAAACTTCTACTTGTGTGGCGTCTCGCATTGGGCAACTTGGATTTTGGAATTTGCAAGCGGCGTGCCTAGCCCCTGAGATGCTCTGCCGCGATAATAGCGGACCACGGCTCCGGCCCCCTGGGACCATGTGGAAGTGGCAGTTCCGCTATTGCGGGACTTTTAATGCATGACGGCGTTGTTTTGTTCCTCCATGCAACCCACCAAGGGGAATGATATACATGCACGCAGTTTAACAGCACCCACTGTGGAAATAACGAACTACCTTACCCAGAAGGCAACTTACCAATGAAACTACAAAGACGGGATATTAAAGGTCAAGTTCAATCAGCTGTAAACGACGCGCATGGCCAGTGAGCAAGGGCGTGTTGCCCGAAACCGGTATCGCAATCTGTGTTGGGGGAATGAACACGTTCACTCCTGCTCCTTCAATAAATGAAAGGAGAAACTTCTACTTGTGTGGCGTCTCGCATTGGGCAACTTGGATTTTGCAAGCGGCGTGCCTAGCCGCTGAGACGCTCTGCCGCGATAATAGCGGACCATGGCTCCGGACCCCTGGGGCCATGTGGAAGTGGCAGTTCCACTATTGCGGGACTTTTAATGCATGACGGCGTTGTTTTGTTCCTCCATGCAACCCACCAAGGGGAATGATATACATGCACACAGTTTAACAGCACCCGCTGTGGAAATAACGAACTACCTTACCCAGAAGGCAACTTACCAATGAATTTACAAAGACGGGATATTAAAGGTCAAGTTTAATCAGCTGTAAACGATGCGCATGGCCAGTGAGCAAGGGCGTGTTGCCCGAAACCGGTATGGCAAGCTGTGTTGGGGGAATGAACACGTTGACTCCTGCTCCCTCAATAAATGAAAGGAGAAACTTCTACTTCTGTGGCGTCTCGCATTGGGCAACTTGGATTTTGGAATTTGCAAGTGGCGTGCCTAGCCGCTGAGACGCTCTGCCGCGATAATAGCGGACCACGGCTCCGGACCAGTGGGGCCATGTGGAAGTGGCAGTTCCACTATTGAGGGACTTTTAATGCATGACGGCGTTGTTTTGTTCCTCCATGCAACCCACCAAGGGGAATGATATACATGCACGCAGTTTCACAGCACCCACTGTGGAAATAACGAACTACCTTACCCAGAAGGCAACTTACCAATGAAACTACAAAGACGGGATATTAAAGGTCAAGTTCAATCAGCTGTAAACGACACGCATGGCCAGTGAGCAAGGGCGTGTTGCCCGAAACCGGTATGGCAATCTGTGTTGGGGGAATGAACACGTTGACTCCTGCTCCCTCAATAAATGAAAGGCGAAACTTCTACTTGTGTGGCGTCTCGCATTGGGCAACTTGGATTTTGCAAGCGGCGTGCCTAGCCGCTGAGACGCTCTGCCGCCATAATAGCGGACCACGACTCCGGACCACTGGGGCCATGTGGAAGTGGCATTTCCAATATTGCGGGACTTTTAATGCATGACGGCGTTGTTTTGTTCCTCCATGCAACCCACCAAGGGGAATTATATACATGCACACAGTTTAACAGTACCCACTGTGGAAATAACAAACTACCTTACCCAGAAGGCAACTTACCAATGAAACTACAAAGACGGGATATTAAAGGTCAAGTTCAATCAGCTGTAAACAACGCGCATGGCCAGTGAGCAAGGGCGTGTTGCCCAAAACCGGTATGGCAAGCTGTGTTGGGGGAATGAACACGTTGACTCCTGCTCCCTCAATAAATGAAAGGAGAAACTTCTACTTGTGTGGCGTCTCGCATTGGGCAACTTGGATTTTGGAATTTGCAAGCGGCGTGCCTAGCCTCTGAGACGCTCTGCCGCGATAATAGCGGACCATGGCTCCGGACCTCTGGGGCCATGTGGAAGTGGCAGTTCCACTATTGCGGGAGTTTTAATGCATGACGGCGTTGTTTTGTTCCTCCATGCAACCCACCAAGGGGAATGATATACATGCACGCAGTTTAACAGCACCCACTGTGGAAATAACGAACTACCTTACCCAGAAGGGAACTTACCAATGAAACTACAAAGATGGGATATTAAAGGTCAAGTTCAATCAGCTGTAAACGACGTGCATGGCCAGTGAGCAAGGGCGTGTTGCCTGAAACCGGTATGGCAATCTGTGTTGGGGGAATGAACACGTTGACTCCTGCTCCCTCAATAAATGAAAGGAGAAACTTCTACTTGTGTGGCGTCTCACATTGGGCAAATTGGATTTTGGAATTTGCAAGCGGCGTGCCTAGCCGCTGACACGCTCTGCCGCGATAATAGCGGACCACGGCTCCGGACCCCTGGGGCCATGTGGAAGTGGCACTTCCACTATTGCGGGACTTTTAATGCATGACAGCGTTGTTTTGTTCCTCCATGCAACCCACCAAGGGGAATGATATACATGCACGCAGTTTAACAGCACCCACTGTGGAAATAATGAACTACCTTACCCAGAAGGCAACTTACCAATGAAACTACAAAGACGGGATATTAAAGGTCAAGTTCAATCAGCTGTAAACGACGCGCATCGCCAGTGAGCAAGGGCGTGTTGCCCGAAACCGGTATGGCAATCTGTGTTGGGGGAATGAACACGTTGACTCCTGCTCCCTCAATAAATGAAAGGAGAAACTTCTACTTGTGTGGCGTCTCGCATTGGGCAACTTGGATTTTGGAATTTGCAAGCGGCGTGCCTAGCCGCTGACACGCTCTGCCGCGATAATAGCGGACCACGGCTCCGGACCCCTGGGGCCATGTGGAAGTGGCACTTCCACTATTGCGGGACTTTTAATGCATGACGGCGTTGTTTCATTCCTCCATGCAACCCACCAAGGGGAATGATATACATGCACGCAGTTTAACACCACCCACTGTGGAAATAACGAACTACCTTACCCAGAAGGCAACTTACCAATGAAACTACAAAGACGGGATATTAAAGGTCAAGTTCAATCAGCTGTAAACGACGCTTATGGCCAGTGAGCAAGGGCGTGTTGCCCGAAACCGGTATGGCAATCTGTGTTGGGGGAATGAACACGTTGACTCCTGCTCCCTCAATAAATGAAAGGAGAAACTTCTACTTGTGTAGCGTCTCGCATTGGGCAACTTGGATTTTGGAATTTGCAAGCGGCGTGCCTAGCCGCTGAGATGCTCTGCCGCGATCATAGTGGACCACGGCTCCGGACCCCTGGGGCCATGTGGAAGTGGCAGTTCCACTATTGCGGGACTTTTAATGCATGACGGCGTTGTTTTGTTCCTCCATGCAACCCACCAAGGAGAATGATATACATGCACGCAGTTTAACAGCACCCACTGTGGAAATAACTAACTACCTTTCCCAGAAGGCAACTTACCAATGAAACTACAAAGATGGAATATTAAAGGTCAAGTTCAATCAGCTGTAAACGACGCGTATGGCCAGTGAGCAAGGGCGTGTTGCCCGAAACCGGTATGGCAATCTGTGTTGGGGGAATGAACACGTTGACTCCTGCTCCCTCAATAAATGAAAGGAGAAACTTCTACTTGTTTAGCGTCCCGCATTGGGCAACTTGGATTTTGGAATTTGCAAGCGGCGTGCCTAGCCGCTGAGATGCTCTGCCGCGATAATAGAGAACCATGGCTCCGGACCCCTGGGGCCATGTGGAAGTGGCAGTTCCACTATTGTGGGACTTTTAATGCATGACGGCGTTGTTTTGTTCCTCCATGCAACCCACCAAGGGGAATGATATACATGCACGCAGTTTAACAGCACCCACTGTGGAAACAACGAACTACCTTACCCAGAAGGCAACTTACCAATGAAACTACAAAGACGGGATATTAAAGGTCAAGTTCAATCAGCTGTAAACAACGCGCATTGCCAGTGAGCAAGGGCGTGTTGCCCGAAACTGGTATGGCAAACTGTGTTGGGGGAATGAACACGTTGATTCCTGCTCCCTCAATAAATGAAAGGAGAAACTTCTACTTGTGTGGCGTCTCTCATTGGGCAACTTGGATTTTGGAATTTGCAAGCGGCGTGCCTAGCCGCTGAGACGCTCTGCAGCGATAATAGCAGACCACGGCTTCGGACCCCTGGGGCCATGTGGAAGGGGCAGTTCCACGATTGCGGACTTTTAATTCATGACGGCGTTGTTTTGTTCCTCCATGCAACCCACCAAGGGGAATGATATACATGCACGCAGTTTAACAGCACCCACTGTGTAAATAACGAACTACCTTACCCAGAAGGCAACTTACCAATGAAACTACAAAGACGGGATATTAAAGGTCAAGTTCAATCAGCTGTAAACGACACGCATGGCCAGTGAGCAAGGGCGTGTTGCCCGAAACCGGTATGGCAATCTGTGTTGGGGTAATGAACACGTTGACTCCTGCTCCCTCAATAAATGAAATGCAAAACTTCTACTTGTGTGGCGTCTCGCATTGGGCAA
The DNA here is from genome assembly GCF_964204655.1 of Triturus cristatus. Lineage (NCBI taxonomy): Eukaryota > Metazoa > Chordata > Amphibia > Caudata > Salamandridae > Triturus > Triturus cristatus. The sequence continues at coordinate 197,956,125 of NC_140579.1, forward strand.
CTTGGATTTTGCAAGCGGCGTGCCTAGCCGCTGAGACGCTCTGCCGCCATAATAGCGGACCACGACTCCGGACCACTGGGGCCATGTGGAAGTGGCAGTTCCACTATTGCGGGACTTTTAATGCATGACGGCGTTGTTTTGTTCCTCCATGCAACCCACCAAGGGGAATGATATACATGCACACAGTTTAACAGTACCCACTGTGGAAATAACAAACTACCTTACCCAGAAGGCAACTTACCAATGAAACTACAAAGACGGGATATTAAAGGTCAAGTTCAATCAGCTGTAAACAACGCGCATGGCCAGTGAGCAAGGGCGTGTTGCCCGAAACCGGTATGGCAAGCTGTGTTGGGGGAATGAACACATTGACTCCTGCTCCCTCAATAAATGAAAGGAGAAACTTCTACTTGTGTGGCGTCTCGCATTGGGCAACTTGGATTTTGGAATTTGCAAGCGGCGTGCCTAGCCTCTGAGACGCTCTGCTGCGATAATAGCGGACCATGGCTCCAGACCTCTGGGGCCATGTGGAAGTGGCAGTTCCACTATTGCGGGAGTTTTAATGCATGACGGCGTTGTTTTGTTCCTCCATGCAACCCACCAAGGGGAATGATATACATGCACGCAGTTTAACAGCACCCACTGTGGAAATAACGAACTACCTTACCCAGAAGGGAACTTACCAATGAAACTACAAAGATGGGATATTAAAAGTCAAGTTCAATCAGCTGTAAACGACGCGCATGGCCAGTGAGCAAGGGCGTGTTGCCTGAAACCGGTATGGCAATCTGTGTTGGGGGAATGATCACGTTGACTCCTGCTCCCTCAATAAATGAAAGGAGAAACTTCTACTTGTGTGGCGTCTCGCATTGGGCAACTTGGATTTTGGAATTTGCAAGCGGCGTGCCTAGCCACTGAGACGCTTTGCCGCGATAATAGCGGACCACGGCTCCGGACCCCTGGGGCCATGTGGTAGTGGCAGTTCCACTATTGCGGGACGTTTAATGCATGACGGCGTTGTTTTGTTCCTCCATGCAACCCACCAAGGGGAATGATATACATGCACGCAGTTTAACAGCACCCACTGTGGAAATAACAAACTACCTTACCCAGAAGGCAACTTACCAATTAAACTACAAAGACGGGATATTAAAGGTCAAGTTCAATCAGCTGTAAACAACGCGCATGGCCAGTGAGCAAGGGCGTGTTGCCCGAAACCGGTATCGCAATCTGTGTTGGGGGAATGAACACGTTGACTCCTGCTCCCTCAATAAATGAAAGGAGAAACTTCTACTTGTGTGGCGTCTCGCATTTTGCAACTTGGATTTTGGAATTTGCAAGCGGCGTGCCTAGCCACTGAGACGCTCTGCCGCGATAATAGCAGACCACGGCTCCGGACCCCTGGGGCCATGTGGAAGTGGCAGTTCCACTATTGCAGGACTTTTAATGCATGACGGCGTTGTTTTGTCCCTCCATGCAACCCACCATGGGGAATGATATACATGCACGCAGTTTAACAGCACCCACTTTGGAAATAACGAACTACCTTACCCAGAAGGCAACTTACCAATGAAACTACAAAGACGGGATATTAAAGGTCAAGTTCAATCAGCTGTAAACGACGCGCATGGCCAGTGAGCAAGGGCGTGTTGCCCGAAACCGGTATCGCAATCTGTGTTGGGGGAATGAACACGTTGACTCCTGCTCCCTCAATAAATGAAAGGAGAAACTTCTACTTGTGTGGCGTCTCGCATTGGGCAACGTGGATTTTGCAAGCGGCGTGCGTAGCCGCTGAGACGCTCTGCCGCGATAATAGCGGACCACGACTCCGGACCCCAGGGGCCATGTGGAAGTGGCAGTTCCACTATTGCGGGACTTTTAATGCATGACGGCGTTGTTTTGTTCCTCCATGCAACCCACCAAGGGAAATGATATACATGCACACAGTTTAACAGCACACACTGTGGAAATAACGAACTACCTTACCCAGAAGGCAACTGACCAATGAAACTACAAAGACGGGATATTAAAGGTCAAGTTCAATCAGTTGTAAACGACGCGCATGGCCAGTGAGCAAGGGCGTGTTGCCCGAAACTGGTATGGCAAGCTGTGTTGGGGGAATGAACACGTTGACTCCTGCTCCCTCAATAAATGAAAGGAGAAACTTCTACTTCTGTGGCGTCTCGCATTGGGCAACTTGGATTTTGAAATTTGCAAGTGGCGTGCCTAGCCGCTGAGACGCTCTGCCGCGATAATAGCGGACCACGGCTCCGGGTCAGTGGGGCCATGTGGAAGTGGCAGTTCCACTATTGCGGGACTTTTAATGCATGACGGCGTTGTTTTGTTCCTCCATGCAACCCACCAAGGGGAATGATATACATGCACGCAGTTTCACAGCACCCGCTGTGGAAATAACGAACTACCTTACCCAGAAGGCAACTTACCAATGAAACTACAAAGACGGGATATTAAAGGTCAAGTTCAATCAGCTGTAAACGACACGCATGGCCAGTGAGCAAGGGCGTGTTGCCCGAAACCGGTATGGCAATCTGTGTTGGGGGAATGAACACGTTGACTCCTGCTCCCTCAATAAATGAAAGGCGAAACTTCTACTTGTGTGGCGTCTCGCATTGGGCAACTTGGATTTTGCAAGCGGCGTGCCTAGCCGCTGAGACGCTCTGCCGCGATAATAGCGGACCATGACTCCGGACCACTGGGGCCATGTGGAAGTGGCAGTTCCACTATTGCGGGACTTTTAATGCATGACGGCGTTGTTTTGTTCCTCCATGCAACCCACCAAGGGGAATGATATACATGCACACAGTTTAACAGCACCCACTGTGGAAATAACAAACTACCTTACCCAGAAGGCAACTTACCAATGAATTTACAAAGACGGGATATTAAAGGTCAAGTTCAATCAGCTGTAAACAACGCGCATGGCCAGTGAGCAAGGGCGTGTTGCCCGAAACCGGTATGGCAAGCTGTGTTGGGGGAATGAACACGTTGACTCCTGCTCCCTCAATAAATGAAAGGAGAAACTTCTACTTGTGTGGCGTCTCGCATTGGGCAACTTGGATTTTGGAATTTGCAAGTGGCGTGCCTATTCTCTGAGACGCTCTGCCGCGATAATAGCGGACCATGGCTCCGGACCTCTGGGGCCATGTGGAAGTGGCAGTTCCACTATTGCGGGAGTTTTAATGCATGACGGAGTTGTTTTGTTCCTCCATGCAACCCACCAAGGGGAATGATATACATGTACGCAGTTTAACAGCACCAACTGTGGAAATAACGAACTACCTTACCCAGAAGGCAACTTACCAATGAAACTACAAAGACGGGATATTAAAGGTCAAGTTCAATCGGCTGTAAACGACGCGCATAGCCAGTGAGCAAGGGCGTGTTGCCTGAAACCGGTATGGCAATCTGTGTTGGGGGAATGAACACGTTGACTTCTGCTCCCTCAATAAATTAAAGGAGAAACTTCTACTTGTGTGGCGTCTCGCATTGGGCAACTTGGATTTTGGAATTTGCAAGCGGCGTGCCTAGCCGCTGAGACGCGCTGCCGCAATAATAGCGGCACGGCTCCGGACCCCTGGGGCCATGTGGAAGTGGCAGTTCCACTATTGCGGGACTTTTAATGCATGACGGCGTTGTTTTGTTCCTCCATGCAACCCACCAAGGGGAATGATATACATGCACGCTGAACAGCACCCACTGTGGAAATAACGAACTACCTTACCCAGAAGGCAACTTACCAATGAAACTACAAAGACGGGATATTAAAGGTCAAGTTCAATCAGCTGTAAACGACGCGCATGGCCAGTGAGCAAGGGCGTGTTGCCCGAAACCGGTATGGCAATCTGTGTTGGGGGAATGAACACGTTGACTTCTGCTCCCTCAATAAATGAAAGGAGAAACTTCTACTTGTGTGGCGTCTCGCATTGGGCAACTTGGATTTTGGAATTTGCAAGCGGCGTGCCTAGCCGCTGAGACGCTCTGCCTCGATAATAGCCGACCAAGACTCCGGACCCCTGGGGCCATGTGGAAGTGGCAGTTCCACTATTGCGGGACTTTTAATGCATGACGGCGTTGTTTTGTTCCTCCATGCAACCCACCAAGGGGAATGATATACATGCACACAGTTTAACAGCACCCACTGTGGAAATAACGAACTACCTTACCCAGAAGGCAACTTACCAATGAAACTACAAAGATGGGATATTAAAGGTCAAGTTCAATCAGCTGTAAACAAAGCGCATGGCCAGTGAGCAAGGGCGTGTTGCCCGAAACCGGTGTGGCAAGCTGTGTTGGGGGAATGAACACGTTGACTCCTGCTCCCTCAATAAATGAAAGGAGAAACTTCTACTTGTGTGGCGTCTCGCATTGGGCAACTTGGATTTTGGAATTTGCAAGCGGCGTGCCTAGCCACTGAGATGCTCTGCCGCGATAATAGCGGACCACGGCTCCGGACCCCTGGGACCATGTGGAAGTGGCAGTTCCGCTATTGCGGGACTTTTAATGCATGACGGCGTTGTTTTGTTCCTCCATGCAACCCACCAAGGGGAATGATATACATGCACGCAGTTTAACAGCACCCACTGTGGAAATAACGAACTACCTTACCCAGAAGGCAACTTACCAATGAAACTACAAAGACGGGATATTAAAGGTCAAGTTCAATCAGCTGTAAACGACGCGCATGGCCAGTGAGCAAGGGCGTGTTGCCCGAAACCGGTATCGCAATCTGTGTTGGGGGAATGAATACGTTGACTCCTGCTCCCTCAATAAATGAAAGGAGAAACTTCTACTTGTGTGGCGTCTCGCATTGGTCAACTTGGATTTTGCAAGCGGCGTGTGTAGCCGCTGAGACGCTCTGCCGCGATAATAGCGGACCACGACTCCGGACCCCTGGGGCCATGTGGAAGTGGCAGTTCCACTATTGCGGGACGTTTAATGCATGACGGCGTTGTTTTGTTCCTCCATGCAACCCACCAAGGGGAATGATATACATGCACGCAGTTTAACAGCACCCACTGTGGAAATAACAAACTACCTTACCCAGAAGGCAACTTACCAATTAAACTACAAAGACGGGATATTAAAGGTCAAGTTCAATCAGCTGTAAACAACGCGCATGGCCAGTGAGCAAGGGCGTGTTGCCCGAAACCGGTATCGCAATCTGTGTTGGGGGAATGAACACGTTGACTCCTGCTCCCTCAATAAATGAAAGGAGAAACTTCTACTTGTGTGGCGTCTCACATTTTGCAACTTGGATTTTGGAATTTGCAAGCGGCGTGCCTAGCCACTGAGACGCTCTGCCGCGATAATAGCAGACCACGGCTCCGGACCCCTAGGGCCATGTGGAAGTGGCAGTTCCACTATTGCGGGACTTTTAATGCAGGACGGCGTTGTTTTGTTCCTCCATGTAACCCACCAACTGGAATGATATACATGCACGCAGTTTAACAGCACCCACTGTGGAAATAACGAACTACCTTACCCAGAAGGCAACTTACCAATGAAACTACAAAGACGGGATATTAAAGGTCAAGTTCAATCAGCAGTAAACGACGCGCATGGCCAGTAACCAAGGGCGTGTTGCCCGAAACCGGTATGGCAATCTGTGTTGGGGGAATGAACACGTTGACTTCTGCTCCCTCAATAAATGAAAGGAGAAACTTCTACTTGTGTGGCGTCTCGCATTGGGCAACTTGGATTTTGGAATTTGCAAGCGGCGTGCCTAGCCGCTGAGACTCTCTGCCGCAATAATAGCGGACCACGGCTCCGGACCCCTGGGGCCATGTGGAAGTGGCAGTTCCACTATTGCAGGACTTTTAATGCATGACGGCGTTGTTTTGTCCCTCCATGCAACCCACCATGGGGAATGATATACATGCACGCAGTTTAACAGCACCCACTTTGGAAATAACGAACTACCTTACCCAGAAGGCAACTTACCAATGAAACTACAAAGACGGGATATTAAAGGTCAAGTTCAATCAGCTGTAAACGACGCGCATGGCCAGTGAGCAAGGGCGTGTTGCCCGAAACCGGTATCGCAATCTGTGTTGGGGGAATGAACACGTTGACTCCTGCTCCCTCAATAAATGAAAGGAGAAACTTCTACTTGTGTGGCGTCTCGCATTGGGCAACGTGGATTTTGCAAGCGGCGTGCGTAGCCGCTGAGACGCTCTGCCGCGATAATAGCGGACCACGACTCCGGACCCCAGGGGCCATGTGGAAGTGGCAGTTCCACTATTGCGGGACTTTTAATGCATGACGGCGTTGTTTTGTTCCTCCATGCAACCCACCAAGGGAAATGATATACATGCACACAGTTTAAAAGCACACACTGTGGAAATAACGAACTACCTTACCCAGAAAGCAACTGACCAATGAAACTACAAAGACGGGATATTAAAGGTCAAGTTCAATCAGCTGTAAACGACGCGCATGGCCAGTGAGCAAGGGCGTGTTGCCCGAAACTGGTATGGCAAGCTGTGTTGGGGGAATGAACACGTTGACTCCTGCTCCCTCAATAAATGAAAGGAGAAACTTCTACTTCTGTGGCGTCTCGCATTGGGCAACTTGGATTTTGAAATTTGCAAGTGGCGTGCCTAGCCGCTGAGACGCTCTGCCGCGATAATAGCGGACCACGGCTCCGGGTCAGTGGGGCCATGTGGAAGTGGCAGTTCCACTATTGCGGGACTTTTAATGCATGACGGCGTTGTTTTGTTCCTCCATGCAACCCACCAAGGGGAATGATATACATGCACGCAGTTTCACAGCACCCGCTGTGGAAATAACGAACTACCTTACCCAGAAGGCAACTTACCAATGAAACTACAAAGACGGGATATTAAAGGTCAAGTTCAATCAGCTGTAAACGACACGCATGGCCAGTGAGCAAGGGCGTGTTGCCCGAAACCGGTATGGCAATCTGTGTTGGGGGAATGAACACGTTGACTCCTGCTCCCTCAATAAATGAAAGGCGAAACTTCTACTTGTGTGGCGTCTCGCATTGGGCAACTTGGATTTTGCAAGCGGCGTGCCTAGCCGCTGAGACGCTCTGCCGCGATAATAGCGGACCATGACTCCGGACCACTGGGGCCATGTGGAAGTGGCAGTTCCACTATTGCGGGACTTTTAATGCATGACGGCGTTGTTTTGTTCCTCCATGCAACCCACCAAGGGGAATGATATACATGCACACAGTTTAACAGCACCCACTGTGGAAATAACAAACTACCTTACCCAGAAGGCAACTTACCAATGAATTTACAAAGACGGGATATTAAAGGTCAAGTTCAATCAGCTGTAAACAACGCGCATGGCCAGTGAGCAAGGGCGTGTTGCCCGAAACCGGTATGGCAAGCTGTGTTGGGGGAATGAACACGTTGACTCCTGCTCCCTCAATAAATGAAAGGAGAAACTTCTACTTGTGTGGCGTCTCGCATTGGGCAACTTGGATTTTGGAATTTGCAAGTGGCGTGCCTATTCTCTGAGACGCTCTGCCGCGATAATAGCGGACCATGGCTCCGGACCTCTGGGGCCATGTGGAAGTGGCAGTTCCACTATTGCGGGAGTTTTATTGCATGACGGAGTTGTTTTGTTCCTCCATGCAACCCACCAAGGGGAATGATATACATGCACGCAGTTTAACAGCACCAACTGTGGAAATAACGAACTACCTTACCCAGAAGGCAACTTACCAATGAAACTACAAAGACGGGATATTAAAGGTCAAGTTCAATCGGCTGTAAACGACGCGCATAGCCAGTGAGCAAGGGCGTGTTGCCTGAAACCGGTATGGCAATCTGTGTTGGGGGAATGAACACGTTGACTTCTGCTCCCTCAATAAATTAAAGGAGAAACTTCTACTTGTGTGGCGTCTCGCATTGGGCAACTTGGATTTTGGAATTTGCAAGCGGCGTGCCTAGCCGCTGAGACGCTCTGCCGCAATAATAGCGGCACGGCTCCGGACCCCTGGGGCCATGTGGAAGTGGCAGTTCCACTATTGCGGGACTTTTAATGCATGACGGCGTTGTTTTGTTCCTCCATGCAACCCACCAAGGGGAATGATATACATGCACGCTGAACAGCACCCACTGTGGAAATAACGAACTACCTTACCCAGAAGGCAACTTACCGATGAAACTACAAAGACGGGATATTAAAGGTCAAGTTCAATCAGCTGTAAACGACGCGCATGGCCAGTGAGCAAGGGCGTGTTGCCCGAAACCGGTATGGCAATCTGTGTTGGGGGAATGAACACGTTGACTTCTGCTCCCTCAATAAATGAAAGGAGAAACTTCTACTTGTGTGGCGTCTCGCATTGGGCAACTTGGATTTTGGAATTTGCAAGCGGCGTGCCTAGCCGCTGAGATGCTCTGCCTCGATAATAGCCGACCAAGACTCCGGACCCCTGGGGCCATGTGGAAGTGGCAGTTCCACTATTGCGGGACTTTTAATGCATGACGGCGTTGTTTTGTTCCTCCATGCAACCCACCAAGGGGAATGATATACATGCACACAGTTTAACAGCACCCACTGTGGAAATAACGAACTACCTTACCCAGAAGGCAACTTACCAATGAAACTACAAAGATGGGATATTAAAGGTCAAGTTCAATCAGCTGTAAACAAAGCGCATGGCCAGTGAGCAAGGGCGTGTTGCCCGAAACCGGTGTGGCAAGCTGTGTTGGGGGAATGAACACGTTGACTCCTGCTCCCTCAATAAATGAAAGGAGAAACTTCTACTTGTGTGGCGTCTCGCATTGGGCAACTTGGATTTTGGAATTTGCAAGCGGCGTGCCTAGCCACTGAGATGCTCTGCCGCGATAATAGCGGACCACGGCTCCGGACCCCTGGGACCATGTGGAAGTGGCAGTTCCGCTATTGCGGGACTTTTAATGCATGACGGCGTTGTTTTGTTCCTCCATGCAACCCACCAAGGGGAATGATATACATGCACGCAGTTTAACAGCACCCACTGTGGAAATAACGAACTACCTTACCCAGAAGGCAACTTACCAATGAAACTACAAAGACGGGATATTAAAGGTCAAGTTCAATCAGCTGTAAACGACGCGCATGGCCAGTGAGCAAGGGCGTGTTGCCCGAAACCGGTATCGCAATCTGTGTTGGGGGAATGAATACGTTGACTCCTGCTCCCTCAATAAATGAAAGGAGAAACTTCTACTTGTGTGGCGTCTCGCATTGGGCAACTTGGATTTTGCAAGCGGCGTGTGTAGCCGCTGAGACGCTCTGCCGCGATAATAGCGGACCACGACTCCGGACCCCTGGGGCCATGTGGAAGTGGCAGTTCCAGTATTGCGGGACTTTTAATGCATGACGGCGTTGTTTTGTTCCTCCATGCAACCCACCAAGGGGAATGATATACATGCACACAGTTTAACAGCACCCACTGTGGAAATAACAAACTACCTTACCCAGAAGGCAACTTACCAATGAAACTACAAAGACGGGATATTAAAGGTCAAGTTCAATCAGCTTTAAACAACGCGCATGGCCAGTGAGAAAGGGCGTGTTGCCCGAAACCGGTATGGCAATCTGTGTTGGGGGAATGAACGCGTTCACTCCTGCTCCCTCAATAAATGAAAGGAGAAACTTCTACTTGTGTGGCGTCTCGCATTGGGCAACTTGGATTTTGCAAGCGGCGTGCCTAGCCGCTGAGACGCTCTGCCGCGATAATAGCGGACCATGGCTCCAGACCCCTGGGGCCATGTGGAAGTGACAGTTCCAATATTGCGGGACTTTTAATGCATGACAGCGTTGTTTTGTTCCTCCATGCAACCCACCAAGGGGAATGATATACATGCACACAGTTTAACAGCACCCACTGTGGAAATACCGAACTACCTTATCCAGAAGGCAACTTACCAATGAATTTACAAAGACGGGATATTAAAGGTCAAGTTCAATCAGCTGTAAACGACGCGCATGGCCAGTGAGCAAGGGCGTGTTGCCCGAAACCGGTATGGCAAGCTGTGTTGGGGGAATGAACACGTTGACTCCTGCTCCCTCAATAAATGAAAGGAGAAACTTCTACTTCTGTGGCGTCTCGCATTGGGCAACTTGGATTTTGGAATTTGCAAGTGGCGTGCCTAGCCGCTGAGACGCTCTGCCGCAATAATAGCGGACCACGGCTCCGGACCAGTGGGGCCATGTGGAAGTGGCAGTTCCACTATTGCGGGACTTTTAATGCATGACGGCGTTGTTTTGTTCCTCCATGCAACCCACCAAGGGGAATGATATACATGCACGCAGTTTCACAGCACCCACTGTGGAAATAACGAACTAACTTACCCAGAAGGCAACTTACCAATGAAACTACAAAGACGGGATATTAAAGGTCAAGTTCAATCAGCTGTAAACGACACGCATGGCCAGTGAGCAAGGGCGTGTTGCCCGAAACCGGTATGGCAATCTGTGTTGGGGTAATGAACACGTTGACTCGTGCTCCCTCAATAAATGAAATGCGAAACTTCAACTTGTGTGGCGTCTCGCATTGGGCAACTTGGATTTTGCAAGCGGCGTGCCTAGCCGCTGAGACGCTCTGCCGCCATAATAGCGGACCACGACTCCGGACCACTGGGGCCATGTGGAAGTGGCAGTTCCACTATTGCGGGACTTTTAATGCATGACGGCGTTGTTTTGTTCCTCCATGCAACCCACCAAGGGGAATGATATACATGCACACAGTTTAACAGTACCCACTGTGGAAATAACAAACTACCTTACCCAGAAGGCAACTTACCAATGAAACTACAAAGACGGGATATTAAAGGTCAAGTTCAATCAGCTGTAAACAACGCGCATGGCCAGTGAGCAAGGGCGTGTTGCCCGAAACCGGTATGGCAAGCTGTGTTGGGGGAATGAACACGTTGACTCCTGCTCCCTCAATAAATGAAAGGAGAAACTTCTACTTGTGTGGCGTCTCGCATTGGGCAACTTGGATTTTGGAATTTGCAAGCGGCGTTCCTAGCCTCTGAGACGCTCTGCCGCGATAATAGCGGACCATGGCTCCGGACCTCTGGGGCCATGTGGAAGTGGCAGTTCCACTATTGCGGGAGTTTTAATGCATGACGGCGTTGTTTTGTTCCTCCATGCAACCCACCAAGGGGAATGATATACATGCACGCAGTTTAACAGCACCCACTGTGGAAATAACGAACTACCTTACCCAGAAGGGAACTTACCAATGACACTACAAAGATGGGATATTAAAAGTCAAGTTCAATCAGCTGTAAACGACGCGCATGGCCAGTGAGCAAGGGCGTGTTGCCTGAAACCGGTATGGCAATCTGTGTTGGAGGAATGATCACGTTGACTCCTGCTCCCTCAATAAATGAAAGGAGAAACTTCTACTTGTGTGGCGTCTCGCATTGGGCAACTTGGATTTTGGAATTTGCAAGCGGCGTGCCTAGCCACTGAGACGCTTTGCCGCGATAATAGCGGACCGCGGCTCCGGACCCCTGGGGCCATGTGGTAGTGGCAGTTCCACTATTGCGGGACGTTTAATGCATGACGGCGTTGTTTTGTTCCTCCATGCAACCCACCAACTGGAATGATATACATGCACGCAGTTTAACAGCACCCACTGTGGAAATAACGAACTACCTTACCCAGAAGGCAACTTACCAATGAAACTACAAAGACGGGATATTAAAGGTCAAGTTCAATCAGCTGTAAACGACGCGCATGGCCAGTGAGCAAGGGCGTGTTGCCCAAAACCGGTATGGCAAGCTGTGTTGGGGGAATGAACACGTTGACTCCTGCTCCCTCAATAAATGAAAGGAGAAACTTCTACTTGTGTGGCGTCTCGCATTGGGCAACTTGGATTTTGGAATTTGCAAGCGGCGTGCCTAGCCGCTGAGACGCTCTGCCGCAATAATAGCAGACCACGGCTCCGGACCCCTGGGGCCATGTGGAAGTGGCAGTTCCACTATTGCAGGACTTTTAATGCATGACGGCGTTGTTTTGTTCCTCCATGCAATCCACCATGGGGAATGATATACATGCACGCAGTTTAACAGCATCCACTGTGGAAATAACGAACTACCTTACCCAGAAGGCAACTTACCAATGAAACTACAAAGATGGGATATTAAAGGTCAAGTTCAATCAGCTGTAAACGACGCGCATGGCCAGTGAGCAAGGGCGTGTTGCCCGAAACCGGTATCGCAATCTGTGTTGGGGGAATGAACACGTTGACTCCTGCTCCCTCAATAAATGAAAGGAGAAACTTCTACTTGTGTGGCGTCTCACATTGGGCAACTTGGATTTTGCAAGCGGCGTGCCTAGCCGCTGAGACGCTCTGCCGCGATAATAGCGGACCACGGCTCCGGACCCCTGGGGCCATGTGGAAGTGGCAGTTCCACTATTGCGGGACTTTTAATGCATGACGGCGTTGTTTTGTTCCTCCATGCAACCCACCAAGGGGAATGATATACATGAACACAGTTTAACAGCACCCACTGTGGAAATAACGAACTACCTTACCCAGAAGGCAACTTACCAATGAAACTACAAAGACGGGATATTAAAGGTCAAGTTCAATCAGCTGTAAACGACACGCATGGCCAGTGAGCAAGGGCGTGTTGCCCGAAACCGGTATGGCAATCTGTGTTGGGGGAATGAACACGTTGACTCCTGCTCCCTCAATAAATGAAAGGCGAAACTTCTACTTGTGTGGCGTCTCGCATTGGGCAACTTGGATTTTGCAAGCGGCGTGCCTAGCCGCTGAGACGCTCTGCCGCGATAATAGCGGACCATGACTCCGGACCACTGGGGCCATGTGGAAGTGGCAGTTCCACTATTGCGGGACTTTTAATGCATGACGGCATTGTTTTGTTCCTCCATGCAACCCACCAAGGGGAATGATATACATGCACACAGTTTAACAGCACCCACTGTGGAAATAACAAACTACCTTACCCAGAAGGCAACTTACCAATGAAACTACAAAGACGGGATATTAAAGGTCAAGTTCAATCAGCTGTAAACAACGCGCATGGCCAGTGAGCAAGGGCGTGTTGCCCGAAACCGGTATGGCAAGCTGTGTTGGGGGAATGAACACGTTGACTCCTGCTCCCTCAATAAATGAAAGGAGAAACTTCTACTTGTGTGGCGTCTCGCATTTGGCAACTTGGATTTTGGAATTTGCAAGTGGCGTGCCTAGCCTCTGAGACGCTCTGCCGCGATAATAGCGGACCATGGCTCCGGACCTCTGGGGCCATGTGGAAGTGGCAGTTCCACTATTGCGGGAGTTTTAATGCATGACGGAGTTGTTTTGTTCCTCCATGCAACCCACCAAGGGGAATGATATACATGCACGCAGTTTAACAGCACCCACTGTGGAAATAACGAACTACCTTACCCAGAAGGCAACTTACCAATGAAACTACAAAGACGGAATATTAAAGGTCAAGTTCAATCAGCTGTAAACGACGCGCATGGCCAGTGAGCAAGGGCGTGTTGCCCGAAACCGGTATGGCAATCTGTGTTGGGGGAATGAACACGTTGACTTCTGCTCCCTCAATAAATGAAAGGAGAAACTTCTACTTGTGTGGCGTCTCGCATTGGGCAACTTGGATTTTGGAATTTGCAAGCGGCGTGCCTAGCCGCTGAGACGGTCTGCCGCAATAATAGCGGCACGGCTCCGGACCCCTGGGGCCATGTGGAAGTGGCAGTTCCACTATTGCGGGACTTTTAATGCATGACGGCGTTGTTTTGTTCCTCCATGCAACCCACCAAGGGGAATGATATACATGCACGCAGAACAGCACCCACTGTGGAAATAACGAACTACCTTACCCAGAAGGCAACTTACCAATGAAACTACAAAGACGGGATATTGAAGGTCAAGTTCAATCAGCTGTAAACGACGCGCATGGCCAGTGAGCAAGGGCGTGTTGCCCGAAACCGGTATGGCAATCTGTGTTGGGGGAATGAACACGTTGACTCCTGCTCCCACAATAAATGAAAGGAGAAACTTCTACTTGTGTGGCGTCTCGCATTGGGCAACTTGGATTTTGCAAGCGGCGTGCATAGCCGCTGAGACGCTCTGCCGCGATAATAGCGGACCACGACTCCGGACCCCTGGGGCCATGTGGAAGTGGCAGTTCCACTATTGCGGGACTTTTAATGCATGACAGCGTTGTTTTGTTCCTCCATGCAACCCACCAAGGGGAATGATATACATGCACACAGTTTAACAGCACCCACTGTGGAAATACCGAACTACCTTATCCAGAAGGCAACTTACCAATGAATTTACAAAGACGGGATATTAAAGGTCAAGTTCAATCAGCTGTAAACAACGCGCATGGCCAGTGAGCAAGGGCGTGTTGCCCGAAACCGGTATGGCAATCTGTGTTGGGGGAATGAACACGTTGACTCCTGCTCCCTCAATAAATGAAAGGAGAAACTTCTACTTGTGTGGCGTCTCGCATTGGGCAACTTGGATTTTGCAAGCGGCGTGCCTAGCCGCTGAGACGCTCTGCCGCGATAATAGCGGACCACGACTCCGGACCCCTGGGGCCATGTGGAAGTGGCAGTTCCACTATTGCGGGACTTTTAATGCATGACAGCGTTGTTTTGTTCCTCCATGCAACCCACCAAGGGGAATGATATACATGCACACAGTTTAACAGCACCCACTGTGGAAATAACAAACTACCTTACCCAGAAGGCAACTTACCAATGAAACTACAAAGACGGGATATTAAAGGTCAAGTTCAATCAGCTGTAAACAACGCGCATGGCCAGTGAGCAAGGGCGTGTTGCCCGAAACCGGTATGGCAAGCTGTGTTGGGGGAATGAACACGTTGACTCCTGCTCCCTCAATAAATGAAAGGAGAAACTTCTACTTGTGTGGCGTCTCGCATTGGGCAACTTGGATTTTGGAATTTGCAAGCGGCGTTCCTAGCCTCTGAGACGCTCTGCCGCGATAATAGCGGACCATGGCTCCGGACCTCTGGGGCCATGTGGAAGTGGCAGTTCCACTATTGCGGGAGTTTTAATGCATGACGGCGTTGTTTTGTTCCTCCATGCAACCCACCAAGGGGAATGATATACATGCACACAGTTTAACAGCACCCACTGTGGAAATAACAAACTACCTTACCCAGAAGGCAACTTACCAATGAATTTACAAAGACGGGATATTAAAGGTCAAGTTCAATCAGCTGTAAACAACGCGCATGGCCAGTGAGCAAGGGCGTGTTGCCCGAAACCGGTATGGCAAGCTGTGTTGGGGGAATGAACACGTTGACTCCTGCTCCCTCAATAAATGAAAGGAGAAACTTCTACTTGTGTGGCGTCTCGCATTGGGCAACTTGGATTTTGGAATTTGCAAGTGGCGTGCCTATTCTCTGAGACGCTCTGCCGCGATAATAGCGGACCATGGCTCCGGACCTCTGGGGCCATGTGGAAGTGGCAGTTCCACTATTGCGGGAGTTTTATTGCATGACGGAGTTGTTTTGTTCCTCCATGCAACCCACCAAGGGGAATGATATACATGCACGCAGTTTAACAGCACCAACTGTGGAAATAACGAACTACCTTACCCAGAAGGCAACTTACCAATGAAACTACAAAGACGGGATATTAAAGGTCAAGTTCAATCGGCTGTAAACGACGCGCATAGCCAGTGAGCAAGGGCGTGTTGCCTGAAACCGGTATGGCAATCTGTGTTGGGGGAATGAACACGTTGACTTCTGCTCCCTCAATAAATTAAAGGAGAAACTTCTACTTGTGTGGCGTCTCGCATTGGGCAACTTGGATTTTGGAATTTGCAAGCGGCGTGCCTAGCCGCTGAGACGCTCTGCCGCAATAATAGCGGCACGGCTCCGGACCCCTGGGGCCATGTGGAAGTGGCAGTTCCACTATTGCGGGACTTTTAATGCATGACGGCGTTGTTTTGTTCCTCCATGCAACCCACCAAGGGGAATGATATACATGCACGCTGAACAGCACCCACTGTGGAAATAACGAACTACCTTACCCAGAAGGCAACTTACCGATGAAACTACAAAGACGGGATATTAAAGGTCAAGTTCAATCAGCTGTAAACGACGCGCATGGCCAGTGAGCAAGGGCGTGTTGCCCGAAACCGGTATGGCAATCTGTGTTGGGGGAATGAACACGTTGACTTCTGCTCCCTCAATAAATGAAAGGAGAAACTTCTACTTGTGTGGCGTCTCGCATTGGGCAACTTGGATTTTGGAATTTGCAAGCGGCGTGCCTAGCCGCTGAGACGCTCTGCCTCGATAATAGCCGACCAAGACTCCGGACCCCTGGGGCCATGTGGAAGTGGCAGTTCCACTATTGCGGGACTTTTAATGCATGACGGCGTTGTTTTGTTCCTCCATGCAACCCACCAAGGGGAATGATATACATGCACACAGTTTAACAGCACCCACTGTGGAAATAACGAACTACCTTACCCAGAAGGCAACTTACCAATGAAACTACAAAGATGGGATATTAAAGGTCAAGTTCAATCAGCTGTAAACAAAGCGCATGGCCAGTGAGCAAGGGCGTGTTGCCCGAAACCGGTGTGGCAAGCTGTGTTGGGGGAATGAACACGTTGACTCCTGCTCCCTCAATAAATGAAAGGAGAAACTTCTACTTGTGTGGCGTCTCGCATTGGGCAACTTGGATTTTGGAATTTGCAAGCGGCGTGCCTAGCCACTGAGATGCTCTGCCGCGATAATAGCGGACCACGGCTCCGGACCCCTGGGACCATGTGGAAGTGGCAGTTCCGCTATTGCGGGACTTTTAATGCATGACGGCGTTGTTTTGTTCCTCCATGCAACCCACCAAGGGGAATGATATACATGCACGCAGTTTAACAGCACCCACTGTGGAAATAACGAACTACCTTACCCAGAAGGCAACTTACCAATGAAACTACAAAGACGGGATATTAAAGGTCAAGTTCAATCAGCTGTAAACGACGCGCATGGCCAGTGAGCAAGGGCGTGTTGCCCGAAACCGGTATCGCAATCTGTGTTGGGGGAATGAATACGTTGACTCCTGCTCCCTCAATAAATGAAAGGAGAAACTTCTACTTGTGTGGCGTCTCGCATTGGGCAACTTGGATTTTGCAAGCGGCGTGTGTAGCCGCTGAGACGCTCTGCCGCGATAATAGCGGACCACGACTCCGGACCCCTGGGGCCATGTGGAAGTGGCAGTTCCAGTATTGCGGGACTTTTAATGCATGACGGCGTTGTTTTGTTCCTCCATGCAACCCACCAAGGGGAATGATATACATGCACACAGTTTAACAGCACCCACTGTGGAAATAACAAACTACCTTACCCAGAAGGCAACTTACCAATGAAACTACAAAGACGGGATATTAAAGGTCAAGTTCAATCAGCTTTAAACAACGCGCATGGCCAGTGAGAAAGGGCGTGTTGCCCGAAACCGGTATGGCAATCTGTGTTGGGGGAATGAACGCGTTCACTCCTGCTCCCTCAATAAATGAAAGGAGAAACTTCTACTTGTGTGGCGTCTCGCATTGGGCAACTTGGATTTTGCAAGCGGCGTGCCTAGCCGCTGAGACGCTCTGCCGCGATAATAGCGGACCATGGCTCCAGACCCCTGGGGCCATGTGGAAGTGACAGTTCCAATATTGCGGGACTTTTAATGCATGACAGCGTTGTTTTGTTCCTCCATGCAACCCACCAAGGGGAATGATATACATGCACACAGTTTAACAGCACCCACTGTGGAAATACCGAACTACCTTATCCAGAAGGCAACTTACCAATGAATTTACAAAGACGGGATATTAAAGGTCAAGTTCAATCAGCTGTAAACGACGCGCATGGCCAGTGAGCAAGGGCGTGTTGCCCGAAACCGGTATGGCAAGCTGTGTTGGGGGAATGAACACGTTGACTCCTGCTCCCTCAATAAATGAAAGGAGAAACTTCTACTTCTGTGGCGTCTCGCATTGGGCAACTTGGATTTTGGAATTTGCAAGTGGCGTGCCTAGCCGCTGAGACGCTCTGCCGCGATAATAGCGGACCACGGCTCCGGACCAGTGGGGCCATGTGGAAGTGGCAGTTCCACTATTGCGGGACTTTTAATGCATGACGGCGTTGTTTTGTTCCTCCATGCAACCCACCAAGGGGAATGATATACATGCACGCAGTTTCACAGCACCCACTGTTGAAATAACGAACTAACTTACCCAGAAGGCAACTTACCAATGAAACTACAAAGACGGGATATTAAAGGTCAAGTTCAATCAGCTGTAAACGACACGCATGGCCAGTGAGCAAGGGCGTGTTGCCCGAAACCGGTATGGCAATCTGTGTTGGGGTAATGAACACGTTGACTCCTGCTCCCTCAATAAATGAAATGCGAAACTTCAACTTGTGTGGCGTCTCGCATTGGGCAACTTGGATTTTGCAAGCGGCGTGCCTAGCCGCTGAGACGCTCTGCCGCCATAATAGCGGACCACGACTCCGGACCACTGGGGCCATGTGGAAGTGGCAGTTCCACTATTGCGGGACTTTTAATGCATGACGGCGTTGTTTTGTTCCTCCATGCAACCCACCAAGGGGAATGATATACATGCACACAGTTTAACAGTACCCACTGTGGAAATAACAAACTACCTTACCCAGAAGGCAACTTACCAATGAAACTACAAAGACGGGATATTAAAGGTCAAGTTCAATCAGCTGTAAACAACGCGCATGGCCAGTGAGCAAGGGCGTGTTGCCCGAAACCGGTATGGCAAGCTGTGTTGGGGGAATGAACACGTTGACTCCTGCTCCCTCAATAAATGAAAGGAGAAACTTCTACTTGTGTGGCGTCTCGCATTGGGCAACTTGGATTTTGGAATTTGCAAGCGGCGTTCCCAGCCTCTGAGACGCTCTGCCGCGATAATAGCGGACCATGGCTCCGGACCTCTGGGGCCATGTGGAAGTGGCAGTTCCACTATTGCGGGAGTTTTAATGCATGACGGCGTTGTTTTGTTCCTCCATGCAACCCACCAAGGGGAATGATATACATGCACGCAGTTTAACAGCACCCACTGTGGAAATAACGAACTACCTTACCCAGAAGGGAACTTACCAATGACACTACAAAGATGGGATATTAAAAGTCAAGTTCAATCAGCTGTAAACGACGCGCATGGCCAGTGAGCAAGGGCGTGTTGCCTGAAACCGGTATGGCAATCTGTGTTGGGGGAATGATCACGTTGACTCCTGCTCCCTCAATAAATGAAAGGAGAAACTTCTACTTGTGTGGCGTCTCGCATTGGGCAACTTGGATTTTGGAATTTGCAAGCGGCGTGCCTAGCCACTGAGACGCTTTGCCGCGATAATAGCGGACCGCGGCTCCGGACCCCTGGGGCCATGTGGTAGTGGCAGTTCCACTATTGCGGGACGTTTAATGCATGACGGCGTTGTTTTGTTCCTCCATGCAACCCACCAACTGGAATGATATACATGCACGCAGTTTAACAGCACCCACTGTGGAAATAACGAACTACCTTACCCAGAAGGCAACTTACCAATGAAACTACAAAGACGGGATATTAAAGGTCAAGTTCAATCAGCTGTAAACGACGCGCATGGCCAGTGAGCAAGGGCGTGTTGCCCAAAACCGGTATGGCAAGCTGTGTTGGGGGAATGAACACGTTGACTCCTGCTCCCTCAATAAATGAAAGGAGAAACTTCTACTTGTGTGGCGTCTCGCATTGGGCAACTTGGATTTTGGAATTTGCAAGCGGCGTGCCTAGCCGCTGAGACGCTCTGCCGCAATAATAGCGGACCACGGCTCCGGACCCCTGGGGCCATGTGGAAGTGGCAGTTCCACTATTGCAGGACTTTTAATGCATGACGGCGTTGTTTTGTTCCTCCATGCAATCCACCATGGGGAATGATATACATGCACGCAGTTTAACAGCATCCACTGTGGAAATAACGAACTACCTTACCCAGAAGGCAACTTACCAATGAAACTACAAAGATGGGATATTAAAGGTCAAGTTCAATCAGCTGTAAACGACGCGCATGGCCAGTGAGCAAGGGCGTGTTGCCCGAAACCGGTATCGCAATCTGTGTTGGGGGAATGAACACGTTGACTCCTGCTCCCTCAATAAATGAAAGGAGAAACTTCTACTTGTGTGGCGTCTCACATTGGGCAACTTGGATTTTGCAAGCGGCGTGCCTAGCCGCTGAGACGCTCTGCCGCGATAATAGCGGACCACGGCTCCGGACCCCTGGGGCCATGTGGAAGTGGCAGTTCCACTATTGCGGGACTTTTAATGCATGACGGCGTTGTTTTGTTCCTCCATGCAACCCACCAAGGGGAATGATATACATGAACACAGTTTAACAGCACCCACTGTGGAAATAACGAACTACCTTACCCAGAAGGCAACTTACCAATGAAACTACAAAGACGGGATATTAAAGGTCAAGTTCAATCAGCTGTAAACGACACGCATGGCCAGTGAGCAAGGGCGTGTTGCCCGAAACCGGTATGGCAATCTGTGTTGGGGGAATGAACACGTTGACTCCTGCTCCCTCAATAAATGAAAGGCGAAACTTCTACTTGTGTGGCGTCTCGCATTGGGCAACTTGGATTTTGCAAGCGGCGTGCCTAGCCGCTGAGACGCTCTGCCGCGATAATAGCGGACCATGACTCCGGACCACTGGGGCCATGTGGAAGTGGCAGTTCCACTATTGCGGGACTTTTAATGCATGACGGCATTGTTTTGTTCCTCCATGCAACCCACCAAGGGGAATGATATACATGCACACAGTTTAACAGCACCCACTGTGGAAATAACAAACTACCTTACCCAGAAGGCAACTTACCAATGAAACTACAAAGACGGGATATTAAAGGTCAAGTTCAATCAGCTGTAAACAACGCGCATGGCCAGTGAGCAAGGGCGTGTTGCCCGAAACCGGTATGGCAAGCTGTGTTGGGGGAATGAACACGTTGACTCCTGCTCCCTCAATAAATGAAAGGAGAAACTTCTACTTGTGTGGCGTCTCGCATTTGGCAACTTGGATTTTGGAATTTGCAAGTGGCGTGCCTAGCCTCTGAGACGCTCTGCCGCGATAATAGCGGACCATGGCTCCGGACCTCTGGGGCCATGTGGAAGTGGCAGTTCCACTATTGCGGGAGTTTTAATGCATGACGGAGTTGTTTTGTTCCTCCATGCAACCCACCAAGGGGAATGATATACATGCACGCAGTTTAACAGCACCCACTGTGGAAATAACGAACTACCTTAGCCAGAAGGCAACTTACCAATGAAACTACAAAGACGGGATATTAAAGGTCAAGTTCAATCGGCTGTAAACGACGCGCATAGCCAGTGAGCAAGGGCGTGTTGCCTGAAACCGGTATGGCAATCTGTGTTGGGGGAATGAACACGTTGACTTCTGCTCCCTTAATAAATGAAAGGAGAAACTTCTACTTGTGTGCCGTCTCGCATTGGGCAACTTGGATTTTGGAATTTGCAAGCGGCGTGCCTAGCCGCTGAGACGCTCTGCCGCAATAATAGCGGCACGGCTCCGGACCCCTGGGGCCATGTGGAAGTGGCAGTTCCACTATTGCGGGACTTTTAATGCATGACGGCGTTGTTTTGTTCCTCCATGCAACCCACCAAGGGGAATGATATACATGCACGCTGAACAGCACCCACTGTGGAAATAACGAACTACCTTACCCAGAAGGCAACTTACCAATGAAACTACAAAGACGGAATATTAAAGGTCAAGTTCAATCAGCTGTAAACGACGCGCATGGCCAGTGAGCAAGGGCGTGTTGCCCGAAACCGGTATGGCAATCTGTGTTGGGGGAATGAACACGTTGACTTCTGCTCCCTCAATAAATGAAAGGAGAAACTTCTACTTGTGTGGCGTCTCGCATTGGGCAACTTGGATTTTGGAATTTGCAAGCGGCGTGCCTAGCCGCTGAGACGGTCTGCCGCAATAATAGCGGCACGGCTCCGGACCCCTGGGGCCATGTGGAAGTGGCAGTTCCACTATTGCGGGACTTTTAATGCATGACGGCGTTGTTTTGTTCCTCCATGCAACCCACCAAGGGGAATGATATACATGCACGCAGAACAGCACCCACTGTGGAAATAACGAACTACCTTACCCAGAAGGCAACTTACCAATGAAACTACAAAGACGGGATATTGAAGGTCAAGTTCAATCAGCTGTAAACGACGCGCATGGCCAGTGAGCAAGGGCGTGTTGCCCGAAACCGGTATGGCAATCTGTGTTGGGGGAATGAACACGTTGACTCCTGCTCCCTCAATAAATGAAAGGAGAAACTTCTACTTGTGTGGCGTCTCGCATTGGGCAACTTGGATTTTGCAAGCGGCGTGCCTAGCCGCTGAGACGCTCTGCCGCGATAATAGCGGACCACGACTCCGGACCCCTGGGGCCATGTGGAAGTGGCAGTTCCACTATTGCGGGACTTTTAATGCATGACAGCGTTGTTTTGTTCCTCCATGCAACCCACCAAGGGGAATGATATACATGCACACAGTTTAACAGCACCCACTGTGGAAATACCGAACTACCTTATCCAGAAGGCAACTTACCAATGAATTTACAAAGACGGGATATTAAAGGTCAAGTTCAATCAGCTGTAAACAACGCGCATGGCCAGTGAGCAAGGGCGTGTTGCCCGAAACCGGTATGGCAATCTGTGTTGGGGGAATGAACACGTTGACTCCTGCTCCCTCAATAAATGAAAGGAGAAACTTCTACTTGTGTGGCGTCTCGCATTGGGCAACTTGGATTTTGCAAGCGGCGTGCCTAGCCGCTGAGACGCTCTGCCGCGATAATAGCGGACCACGACTCCGGACCCCTGGGGCCATGTGGAAGTGGCAGTTCCACTATTGCGGGACTTTTAATGCATGACAGCGTTGTTTTGTTCCTCCATGCAACCCACCAAGGGGAATGATATACATGCACACAGTTTAACAGCACCCACTGTGGAAATAACAAACTACCTTACCCAGAAGGCAACTTACCAATGAAACTACAAAGACGGGATATTAAAGGTCAAGTTCAATCAGCTGTAAACAACGCGCATGGCCAGTGAGCAAGGGCGTGTTGCCCGAAACCGGTATGGCAAGCTGTGTTGGGGGAATGAACACGTTGACTCCTGCTCCCTCAATAAATGAAAGGAGAAACTTCTACTTGTGTGGCGTCTCGCATTTGGCAACTTGGATTTTGGAATTTGCAAGTGGCGTGCCTAGCCTCTGAGACGCTCTGCCGCGATAATAGCGGACCATGGCTCCGGACCTCTGGGGCCATGTGGAAGTGGCAGTTCCACTATTGCGGGAGTTTTAATGCATGACGGAGTTGTTTTGTTCCTCCATGCAACCCACCAAGGGGAATGATATACATGCACGCAGTTTAACAGCACCCACTGTGGAAATAACGAACTACCTTAGCCAGAAGGCAACTTACCAATGAAACTACAAAGACGGGATATTAAAGGTCAAGTTCAATCGGCTGTAAACGACGCGCATAGCCAGTGAGCAAGGGCGTGTTGCCTGAAACCGGTATGGCAATCTGTGTTGGGGGAACGAACACGTTGACTTCTGCTCCCTTAATAAATGAAAGGAGAAACTTCTACTTGTGTGCCGTCTCGCATTGGGCAACTTGGATTTTGGAATTTGCAAGCGGCGTGCCTAGCCGCTGAGACGCTCTGCCGCAATAATAGCGGCACGGCTCCGGACCCCTGGGGCCATGTGGAAGTGGCAGTTCCACTATTGCGGGACTTTTAATGCATGACGGCGTTGTTTTGTTCCTCCATGCAACCCACCAAGGGGAATGATATACATGCACGCTGAACAGCACCCACTGTGGAAATAACGAACTACCTTACCCAGAAGGCAACTTAACAATGAAACTACAAAGACGGAATATTAAAGGTCAAGTTCAATCAGCTGTAAACGACGCGCATGGCCAGTGAGCAAGGGCGTGTTGCCCGAAACCGGTATGGCAATCTGTGTTGGGGGAATGAACACGTTGACTTCTGCTCCCTCAATAAATGAAAGGAGAAACTTCTACTTGTGTGGCGTCTCGCATTGGGCAACTTGGATTTTGGAATTTGCAAGCGGCGTGCCTAGCCGCTGAGACGGTCTGCCGCAATAATAGCGGCACGGCTCCGGACCCCTGGGGCCATGTGGAAGTGGCAGTTCCACTATTGCGGGACTTTTAATGCATGACGGCGTTGTTTTGTTCCTCCATGCAACCCACCAAGGGGAATGATATACATGCACGCAGAACAGCACCCACTGTGGAAATAACGAACTACCTTACCCAGAAGGCAACTTACCAATGAAACTACAAAGACGGGATATTGAAGGTCAAGTTCAATCAGCTGTAAACGGCGCGCATGGCCAGTGAGCAAGGGCGTGTTGCCCGAAACCGGTATGGCAATCTGTGTTGGGGGAATGAACACGTTGACTCCTGCTCCCTCAATAAATGAAAGGAGAAACTTCTACTTGTGTGGCGTCTCGCATTGGGCAACTTGGATTTTGCAAGCGGCGTGCCTAGCCGCTGAGACGCTCTGCCGCGATAATAGCGGACCACGACTCCGGACCCCTGGGGCCATGTGGAAGTGGCAGTTCCACTATTGCGGGACTTTTAATGCATGACAGCGTTGTTTTGTTCCTCCATGCAACCCACCAAGGGGAATGATATACATGCACACAGTTTAACAGCACCCACTGTGGAAATACCGAACTACCTTATCCAGAAGGCAACTTACCAATGAATTTACAAAGACGGGATATTAAAGGTCAAGTTCAATCAGCTGTAAACGACGCGCATGGCCAGTGAGCAAGGGCGTGTTGCCCGAAACCGGTATGGCAAGCTGTGTTGGGGGAATGAACACGTTGACTCCTGCTCCCTCAATAAATGAAAGGAGAAACTTCTACTTCTGTGGCGTCTCGCATTGGGCAACTTGGATTTTGGAATTTGCAAGTGGCGTGTCTAGCCGCTGAGACGCTCTGCCGCGATAATAGCGGACCACGGCTCCGGACCAGTGGGGCCATGTGGAAGTGGCAGTTCCACTATTGCGGGACTTTTAATGCATGACGGCGTTGTTTTGTTCCTCCATGCAACCCACCAAGGGGAATGATATACATGCACGCAGTTTCACAGCACCCACTGTGGAAATAACGAACTAACTTACCCAGAAGGCAACTTACCAATGAAACTACAAAGACGGGATATTAAAGGTCAAGTTCAATCAGCTGTAAACGACACGCATGGCCAGTGAGCAAGGGCGTGTTGCCCGAAACCGGTATGGCAATCTGTGTTGGGGTAATGAACACGTTGACTCCTGCTCCCTCAATAAATGAAATGCGAAACTTCAACTTGTGTGGCGTCTCGCATTGGGCAACTTGGATTTTGCAAGCGGCGTGCCTAGCCGCTGAGACGCTCTGCCGCCATAATAGCGGACCACGACTCCGGACCACTGGGGCCATGTGGAAGTGGCAGTTCCACTATTGCGGGACTTTTAATGCATGACGGCGTTGTTTTGTTCCTCCATGCAACCCACCAAGGGGAATGATATACATGCACACAGTTTAACAGTACCCACTGTGGAAATAACAAACTACCTTACCCAGAAGGCAACTTACCAATGAAACTACAAAGACGGGATATTAAAGGTCAAGTTCAATCAGCTGTAAACAACGCGCATGGCCAGTGAGCAAGGGCGTGTTGCCCGAAACCGGTATGGCAAGCTGTGTTGGGGGAATGAACACGTTGACTCCTGCTCCCTCAATAAATGAAAGGAGAAACTTCTACTTGTGAGGCGTCTCGCATTGGGCAACTTGGATTTTGGAATTTGCAAGTGGCGTGCCTAGCCTCTGAGACGCTCTGCCGCGATAATAGCGGACCATGGCTCCGGACCTCTTGGGCCATGTGGAAGTGGCAGTTCCACTAATGCGGGAGTTTTAATGCATGACGGCGTTGTTTTGTTCCTCCATGCAACCCACCAAGGGGAATGATATACATGCACGCAGTTTAACAGCACCCACTGTGGAAATAACGAACTACCTTACCCAGAAGGGAACTTACCAATGACACTACAAAGATGGGATATTAAAAGTCAAGTTCAATCAGCTGTAAACGACGCGCATGGCCAGTGAGCAAGGGCGTGTTGCCTGAAACCGGTATGGCAATCTGTGTTGGGGGAATGATCACGTTGACTCCTGCTCCCTCAATAAATGAAAGGAGAAACTTCTACTTGTGTGGCGTCTCGCATTGGGCAACTTGGATTTTGGAATTTGCAAGCGGCGTGCCTAGCCACTGAGACGCTTTGCCGCGATAATAGCGGACCACGGCTCCGGACCCCTGGGGCCATGTGGTAGTGGCAGTTCCACTATTGCGGGACATTTAATGCATGACGGCGTTGTTTTGTTCCTCCATGCAACCCACCAACTGGAATGATATACATGCACGCAGTTTAACAGCACCCACTGTGGAAATAACGAACTACCTTACCCAGAAGGCAACTTACCAATGAAACTACAAAGACGGGATATTAAAGGTCAAGTTCAATCAGCTGTAAACGACGCGCATGGCCAGTGAGCAAGGGCGTGTTGCCCAAAACCGGTATGGCAAGCTGTGTTGGGGGAATGAACACGTTGACTCCTGCTCCCTCAATAAATGAAAGGAGAAACTTCTACTTGTGTGGCGTCTCGCATTGGGCAACTTGGATTTTGGAATTTGCAAGCGGCGTGCCTAGCCGCTGAGACGCTCTGCCGCAATAATAGCGGACCACGGCTCCGGACCCCTGGGGCCATGTGGAAGTGGCAGTTCCACTATTGCAGGACTTTTAATGCATGACGGCGTTGTTTTGTTCCTCCATGCAACCCACCATGGGGAATGATATACATGCACGCAGTTTAACAGCATCCACTGTGGAAATAACGAACTACCTTACCCAGAAGGCAACTTACCAATGAAACTACAAAGACGGGATATTAAAGGTCAAGTTCAATCAGCTGTAAACGACGCGCATGGCCAGTGAGCAAGGGCGTGTTGCCCGAAACCGGTATGGCAATCTGTGTTGGGGGAATGAACACGTTGACTCCTGCTCCCTCAATAAATGAAAGGAGAAACTTCTACTTGTGTGGCGTCTCGCATTGGGCAACTTGGATTTTGCAAGCGGCGTGCCTAGCCGCTGAGACGCTCTGCCGCGATAATAGCGGACCACGACTCCGGACCCCTGGGGCCATGTGGAAGTGGCAGTTCCACTATTGCGGGACTTTTAATGCATGACAGCGTTGTTTTGTTCCTCCATGCAACCCACCAAGGGGAATGATATACATGCACACAGTTTAACAGCACCCACTGTGGAAATACCGAACTACCTTATCCAGAAGGCAACTTACCAATGAATTTACAAAGACGGGATATTAAAGGTCAAGTTCAATCAGCTGTAAACAACGCGCATGGCCAGTGAGCAAGGGCGTGTTGCCCGAAACCGGTATGGCAATCTGTGTTGGGGGAATGAACACGTTGACTCCTGCTCCCTCAATAAATGAAAGGAGAAACTTCTACTTGTGTGGCGTCTCGCATTGGGCAACTTGGATTTTGCAAGCGGCGTGCCTAGCCGCTGAGACGCTCTGCCGCGATAATAGCGGACCACGACTCCGGACCCCTGGGGCCATGTGGAAGTGGCAGTTCCACTATTGCGGGACTTTTAATGCATGACAGCGTTGTTTTGTTCCTCCATGCAACCCACCAAGGGGAATGATATACATGCACACAGTTTAACAGCACCCACTGTGGAAATAACAAACTACCTTACCCAGAAGGCAACTTACCAATGAAACTACAAAGACGGGATATTAAAGGTCAAGTTCAATCAGCTGTAAACAACGCGCATGGCCAGTGAGCAAGGGCGTGTTGCCCGAAACCGGTATGGCAAGCTGTGTTGGGGGAATGAACACGTTGACTCCTGCTCCCTCAATAAATGAAAGGAGAAACTTCTACTTGTGTGGCGTCTCGCATTTGGCAACTTGGATTTTGGAATTTGCAAGTGGCGTGCCTAGCCTCTGAGACGCTCTGCCGCGATAATAGCGGACCATGGCTCCGGACCTCTGGGGCCATGTGGAAGTGGCAGTTCCACTATTGCGGGAGTTTTAATGCATGACGGAGTTGTTTTGTTCCTCCATGCAACCCACCAAGGGGAATGATATACATGCACGCAGTTTAACAGCACCCACTGTGGAAATAACGAACTACCTTAGCCAGAAGGCAACTTACCAATGAAACTACAAAGACGGGATATTAAAGGTCAAGTTCAATCGGCTGTAAACGACGCGCATAGCCAGTGAGCAAGGGCGTGTTGCCTGAAACCGGTATGGCAATCTGTGTTGGGGGAATGAACACGTTGACTTCTGCTCCCTTAATAAATGAAAGGAGAAACTTCTACTTGTGTGCCGTCTCGCATTGGGCAACTTGGATTTTGGAATTTGCAAGCGGCGTGCCTAGCCGCTGAGACGCTCTGCCGCAATAATAGCGGCACGGCTCCGGACCCCTGGGGCCATGTGGAAGTGGCAGTTCCACTATTGCGGGACTTTTAATGCATGACGGCGTTGTTTTGTTCCTCCATGCAACCCACCAAGGGGAATGATATACATGCACGCTGAACAGCACCCACTGTGGAAATAACGAACTACCTTACCCAGAAGGCAACTTACCAATGAAACTACAAAGACGGAATATTAAAGGTCAAGTTCAATCAGCTGTAAACGACGCGCATGGCCAGTGAGCAAGGGCGTGTTGCCCGAAACCGGTATGGCAATCTGTGTTGGGGGAATGAACACGTTGACTTCTGCTCCCTCAATAAATGAAAGGAGAAACTTCTACTTGTGTGGCGTCTCGCATTGGGCAACTTGGATTTTGGAATTTGCAAGCGGCGTGCCTAGCCGCTGAGACGGTCTGCCGCAATAATAGCGGCACGGCTCCGGACCCCTGGGGCCATGTGGAAGTGGCAGTTCCACTATTGCGGGACTTTTAATGCATGACGGCGTTGTTTTGTTCCTCCATGCAACCCACCAAGGGGAATGATATACATGCACGCAGAACAGCACCCACTGTGGAAATAACGAACTACCTTACCCAGAAGGCAACTTACCAATGAAACTACAAAGACGGGATATTGAAGGTCAAGTTCAATCAGCTGTAAACGGCGCGCATGGCCAGTGAGCAAGGGCGTGTTGCCCGAAACCGGTATGGCAATCTGTGTTGGGGGAATGAACACGTTGACTCCTGCTCCCTCAATAAATGAAAGGAGAAACTTCTACTTGTGTGGCGTCTCGCATTGGGCAACTTGGATTTTGCAAGCGGCGTGCCTAGCCGCTGAGACGCTCTGCCGCGATAATAGCGGACCACGACTCCGGACCCCTGGGGCCATGTGGAAGTGGCAGTTCCACTATTGCGGGACTTTTAATGCATGACAGCGTTGTTTTGTTCCTCCATGCAACCCACCAAGGGGAATGATATACATGCACACAGTTTAACAGCACCCACTGTGGAAATACCGAACTACCTTATCCAGAAGGCAACTTACCAATGAATTTACAAAGACGGGATATTAAAGGTCAAGTTCAATCAGCTGTAAACGACGCGCATGGCCAGTGAGCAAGGGCGTGTTGCCCGAAACCGGTATGGCAAGCTGTGTTGGGGGAATGAACACGTTGACTCCTGCTCCCTCAATAAATGAAAGGAGAAACTTCTACTTCTGTGGCGTCTCGCATTGGGCAACTTGGATTTTGGAATTTGCAAGTGGCGTGCCTAGCCGCTGAGACGCTCTGCCGCGATAATAGCGGACCACGGCTCCGGACCAGTGGGGCCATGTGGAAGTGGCAGTTCCACTATTGCGGGACTTTTAATGCATGACGGCGTTGTTTTGTTCCTCCATGCAACCCACCAAGGGGAATGATATACATGCACGCAGTTTCACAGCACCCACTGTGGAAATAACGAACTAACTTACCCAGAAGGCAACTTACCAATGAAACTACAAAGACGGGATATTAAAGGTCAAGTTCAATCAGCTGTAAACGACACGCATGGCCAGTGAGCAAGGGCGTGTTGCCCGAAACCGGTATGGCAATCTGTGTTGGGGTAATGAACACGTTGACTCCTGCTCCCTCAATAAATGAAATGCGAAACTTCAACTTGTGTGGCGTCTCGCATTGGGCAACTTGGATTTTGCAAGCGGCGTGCCTAGCCGCTGAGACGCTCTGCCGCCATAATAGCGGACCACGACTCCGGACCACTGGGGCCATGTGGAAGTGGCAGTTCCACTATTGCGGGACTTTTAATGCATGACGGCGTTGTTTTGTTCCTCCATGCAACCCACCAAGGGGAATGATATACATGCACACAGTTTAACAGTACCCACTGTGGAAATAACAAACTACCTTACCCAGAAGGCAACTTACCAATGAAACTACAAAGACGGGATATTAAAGGTCAAGTTCAATCAGCTGTAAACAACGCGCATGGCCAGTGAGCAAGGGCGTGTTGCCCGAAACCGGTATGGCAAGCTGTGTTGGGGGAATGAACACGTTGACTCCTGCTCCCTCAATAAATGAAAGGAGAAACTTCTACTTGTGTGGCGTCTCGCATTGGGCAACTTGGATTTTGGAATTTGCAAGCGGCGTTCCTAGCCTCTGAGACGCTCTGCCGCGATAATAGCGGACCATGGCTCCGGACCTCTGGGGCCATGTGGAAGTGGCAGTTCCACTATTGCGGGAGTTTTAATGCATGACGGTGTTGTTTTGTTCCTCCATGCAACCCACCAAGGGGAATGATATACATGCACGCAGTTTAACAGCACCCACTGTGGAAATAACGAACTACCTTACCCAGAAGGGAACTTACCAATGACACTACAAAGATGGGATATTAAAAGTCAAGTTCAATCAGCTGTAAACGACGCGCATGGCCAGTGAGCAAGGGCGTGTTGCCTGAAACCGGTATGGCAATCTGTGTTGGGGGAATGATCACGTTGACTCCTGCTCCCTCAATAAATGAAAGGAGAAACTTCTACTTGTGTGGCGTCTCGCATTGGGCAACTTGGATTTTGGAATTTGCAAGCGGCGTGCCTAGCCACTGAGACGCTTTGCCGCGATAATAGCGGACCACGGCTCCGGACCCCTGGGGCCATGTGGTAGTGGCAGTTCCACTATTGCGGGACATTTAATGCATGACGGCGTTGTTTTGTTCCTCCATGCAACCCACCAACTGGAATGATATACATGCACGCAGTTTAACAGCACCCACTGTGGAAATAACGAACTACCTTACCCAGAAGGCAACTTACCAATGAAACTACAAAGACGGGATATTAAAGGTCAAGTTCAATCAGCTGTAAACGACGCGCATGGCCAGTGAGCAAGGGCGTGTTGCCCAAAACCGGTATGGCAAGCTGTGTTGGGGGAATGAACACGTTGACTCCTGCTCCCTCAATAAATGAAAGGAGAAACTTCTACTTGTGTGGCGTCTCGCATTGGGCAACTTGGATTTTGGAATTTGCAAGCGGCGTGCCTAGCCGCTGAGACGCTCTGCCGCAATAATAGCGGACCACGGCTCCGGACCCCTGGGGCCATGTGGAAGTGGCAGTTCCACTATTGCAGGACTTTTAATGCATGACGGCGTTGTTTTGTTCCTCCATGCAACCCACCATGGGGAATGATATACATGCACGCAGTTTAACAGCATCCACTGTGGAAATAACGAACTACCTTACCCAGAAGGCAACTTACCAATGAAACTACAAAGACGGGATATTAAAGGTCAAGTTCAATCAGCTGTAAACGACGCGCATGGCCAGTGAGCAAGGGCGTGTTGCCCGAAACCGGTATCGCAATCTGTGTTGGGGGAATGAACACGTTGACTCCTGCTCCCTCAATAAATGAAAGGAGAAACTTCTACTTGTGTGGCGTCTCACATTGGGCAACTTGGATTTTGCAAGCGGCGTGCCTAGCCGCTGAGACGCTCTGCCGCGATAATAGCGGACCACGGCTCCGGACCCCTGGGGCCATGTGGAAGTGGCAGTTCCACTATTGCGGGACTTTTAATGCATGACGGCGTTGTTTTGTTCCTCCATGCAACCCACCAAGGGGAATGATATACATGAACACAGTTTAACAGCACCCACTGTGGAAATAACGAACTACCTTACCCAGAAGGCAACTTACCAATGAAACTACAAAGACGGGATATTAAAGGTCAAGTTCAATCAGCTGTAAACGACGCGCATGGCCAGTGAGCAAGGGCATGTTGCCCGAAACTGGTATGGCAAGCTGTGTTGGGGGAATGAACACGTTGACTCCTGCTCCCTCAATAAATGAAAGGAGAAACTTCTACTTCTGTGGCGCCTCGCATTGGGCAACTTGGATTTTGGAATTTGCAAGTGGCGTGCCTAGCCGCTGAGACGCTCTGCCGCGATAATAGCGGACCACGGCTCCGGGTCAGTGGGACCATGTGGAAGTGGCAGTTCCACTATTGCGGGACTTTTAATGCATGACGGCGTTGTTTTGTTCCTCCATGCAACCCACCAAGGGGAATGATATACATGCACGCAGTTTCACAGCACCCACTTTGGAAATAACGAACTACCTTACCCAGAAGGCAACTTACCAATGAAACTACAAAGACGGGATATTAAAGGTCAAGTTCAATCAGCTGTAAACGACACGCATGGCCAGTGAGCAAGGGCGTGTTGCCCGAAACCGGTATGGCAATCTGTGTTGGGGGAATGAACACGTTGACTCCTGCTCCCTCAATAAATGAAAGGCGAAACTTCTACTTGTGTGGCGTCTCGCATTGGGCAACTTGGATTTTGCAAGCGGCGTGCCTAGCCGCTGAGACGCTCTGCCGCGATAATAGCGGACCATGACTCCGGACCACTGGGGCCATGTGGAAGTGGCAGTTCCACTATTGCGGGACTTTTAATGCATGACGGCATTGTTTTGTTCCTCCATGCAACCCACCAAGGGGAATGATATACATGCACACAGTTTAACAGCACCCACTGTGGAAATAACAAACTACCTTACCCAGAAGGCAACTTACCAATGAAACTACAAAGACGGGATATTAAAGGTCAAGTTCAATCAGCTGTAAACAACGCGCATGGAAAGTGAGCAAGGGCGTGTTGCCCGAAACCGGTATGGCAAGCTGTGTTGGGGGAATGAACACGTTGACTCCTGCTCCCTCAATAAATGAAAGGAGAAACATCTACTTGTGTGGCGTCTCGCATTTGGCAACTTGGATTTTGGAATTTGCAAGTGGCGTGCCTAGCCTCTGAGATGCTCTGCCGCGATAATAGCGGACCATGGCTCCGGACCTCTGGGGCCATGTGGAAGTGGCAGTTCCACTATTGCGGGAGTTTTAATGCATGACGGAGTTGTTTTGTTCCTCCATGCAACCCACCAAGGGGAATGATATACATGCACGCAGTTTAACAGCACCCACTGTGGAAATAACGAACTACCTTACCCAGAAGGCAACTTACCAATGAAACTACAAAGACGGGATATTAAAGGTCAAGTTCAATCGGCTGTAAACGACGCGCATAGCCAGTGAGCAAGGGCGTGTTGCCTGAAACCGGTATGGCAATCTCTGTTGGGGGAATGAACACGTTGACTTCTGCTCCCTTAATAAATGAAAGGAGAAACTTCTACTTGTGTGCCGTCTCGCATTGGGCAACTTGGATTTTGGAATTTGCAAGCGGCGTGCCTAGCCGCTGAGACGCTCTGCCGCAATAATAGCGGCACGGCTCCGGACCCCTGGGGCCATGTGGAAGTGGCAGTTCCACTATTGCGGGACTTTTAATGCATGACGGCGTTGTTTTGTTCCTCCATGCAACCCACCAAGGGGAATGATATACATGCACGCTGAACAGCACCCACTGTGGAAATAACGAACTACCTTACCCAGAAGGCAACTTACCAATGAAACTACAAAGACGGAATATTAAAGGTCAAGTTCAATCAGCTGTAAACGACGCGCATGGCCAGTGAGCAAGGGCGTGTTGCCCGAAACCGGTATGGCAATCTGTGTTGGGGGAATGAACACGTTGACTTCTGCTCCCTCAATAAATGAAAGGAGAAACTTCTACTTGTGTGGCGTCTCGCATTGGGCAACTTGGATTTTGGAATTTGCAAGCGGCGTGCCTAGCCGCTGAGACGGTCTGCCGCAATAATAGCGGCACGGCTCCGGACCCCTGGGGCCATGTGGAAGTGGCAGTTCCACTATTGCGGGGCTTTTAATGCATGACGGCGTTGTTTTGTTCCTCCATGCAACCCACCAAGGGGAATGATATACATGCACGCAGAACAGCACCCACTGTGGAAATAACGAACTACCTTACCCAGAAGGCAACTTACCAATGAAACTACAAAGACGGGATATTGAAGGTCAAGTTCAATCAGCTGTAAACGACGCGCATGGCCAGTGAGCAAGGGCGTGTTGCCCGAAACCGGTATGGCAATCTGTGTTGGGGGAATGAACACGTTGACTCCTGCTCCCTCAATAAATGAAAGGAGAAACTTCTACTTGTGTGGCGTCTCGCATTGGGCAACTTGGATTTTGCAAGCGGCGTGCCTAGCCGCTGAGACGCTCTGCCGCGATAATAGCGGACCACGACTCCGGACCCCTGGGGCCATGTGGAAGTGGCAGTTCCACTATTGCGGGACTTTTAATGCATGACAGCGTTGTTTTGTTCCTCCATGCAACCCACCAAGGGGAATGATATACATGCACACAGTTTAACAGCACCCACTGTGGAAATAACGAACTACCTTACCCAGAAAGCAAATTACCAATGAAACTACAAAGACGGGATATTAAAGGTCAAGTTCAATCAGCTGTAAACAACGCGCATGGCCAGTGAGCAAGGGCGTGTTGCCCGAAACCGGTGTGGCAAGCTGTGTTGGGGGAATGAACACGTTGACTCCTGCTCCCTCAATAAATGAAAGGAGAAACTTCTACTTGTGTGGCGTCTCGCATTGGGCAACTTGGATTTTGGAATTTGCAAGCGGCGTGCCTAGCCTCTGAGACGCTCTGCCGCGATAATAGCGGACCATGGCTCCGGACCTCTTGGGCCATGTGAAAGTGGCAGTTCCACTATTGCGGGAGTTTTAATGCATGACGGCGTTGTTTTGTTCCTGCATGCAACCCACCAAGGGGAATGATATACATGCACGCAGTTTAACAGCACCCACTGTGGAAATAACGAACTACCTTACCCAGAAGGGAACTTACCAATGAAACTACAAAGATGGGATATTAAAGTTCAAGTTCAATCAGCTGTAAACGACGCGCATGGCCAGTGAGCAAGGGCGTGTTGCCTGAAACCGGTATGGCAATCTGTGTTGGGGGAATGAACACGTTGACTCCTGCTCCCTCAATAAATGAACCGAGAAACTTCTACTTGTGTGGCGTCTCGCATTGGGCAACTTGAATTTTGGAATTTGCAAGCGGCGTGCCTAGCCACTGAGACGCTTTGCCTCGATAATAGCGGACCACGGCTCCGGACCCCTGGGGCCATGTGGTAATGGCAGTTCCACTATTGCGGGACGTTTAATGCATGACGGCGTTGTTTTGTTCCTCCATGCAACCCACCAAGGGGAATGATATACATGCACGCAGTTTAACAGCACCCACTGTGGAAATAACGAACTACCTTACCCAGAAGGGAACTTACCAATGAAACTACAAAGATGGGATATTAAAGTTCAAGTTCAATCAGCTGTAAACGACGCGCATGGCCAGTGAGCAAGGGCGTGTTGCCTGAAACCGGTATGGCAATCTGTGTTGGGGGAATGAACACGTTGACTCCTGCTCCCTCAATAAATGAAAGGAGAAACTTCTACTTGTGTGGCGTCTCGCATTGGGCAACTTGAATTTTGGAATTTGCAAGCGGCGTGCCTAGCCACTGAGACGCTTTGCCTCGATAATAGCGGACCACGGCTCCGGACCCCTGGGGCCATGTGGTAATGGCAGTTCCACTATTGCGGGACGTTTAATGCATGACGGCGTTGTTTTGTTCCTCCATGCAACCCACCAAGGGGAATGATATACATGCACGCAGTTTAACAGCACCCACTGTGGAAATAACGAACTACCTTACCCGGAAGGCAACTTACCAATGAAACTACAAAGACGGGATATTAAAGGTCAAGTTCAATCAGCTGTAAACGACGCGCATGGCCAGTGAGCAAGGGCGTGTTGCCCGAAACCGGTATCGCAATCTGTGTTGGGGGAATGAACACGTTGACTCCTGCTCCCTCAATAAATGAAAGGAGAAACTTCTACTTGTGTGGCGTCTCGCATTTTGCAACTTGGATTTTGGAATTTGCAAGCGGCGTGCCTAGCCGCTGAGACGCTCTGCCGCGATAATAGCAGACCACGGCTCCGGACCCCTGGGGCCATGTGGAAGTGGCAGTTCCACTATTGCGGGACTTTTAATGCAGGACGGCGTTGTTTTGTTCCTCCATGCAACCCACTAACTGGAATGATATACATGCACGCAGTTTAACAGCACCCACTGTGGAAATAACGAACTACCTTACCCAGAAGGCAACTTACCAATGAAACTACAAAGACGGGATATTAAAGGTCAAGTTCAACCAGCTGTAAACGACGCGCATGGCCAATGAGCAAGGGCGTGTTGCCCGAAACCGGTATGGCAATCTGTGTTGGGGGAATAAACACGTTGACTTCTGCTCCCTCAATAAATGAAAGGAGAAACTTCTACTTGTGTGGCGTCTCGCATTCGGCAACTTGGATTTTGGAATTTGCAAGCGGCGTGCCTAGCCACTGAGACGCTCTGCCGCAATAATAGCGGACCACGGCTCCGGACCCCTGGGGCCATGTGGAAGTGGCAGTTCCACTATTGCAGGACTTTTAATGCATGACGGCGTTGTTTTGTTCCTCCATGCAACCCACCAAGGGGAATGATATACATGCACGCAGTTTAACAGCACCCACTGTGTAAATAACGAACTACCTTACCCAGAAGGCAACTTACAAATGAAACTACAAAGACGGGATATTAAAGGTCAAGTTCAATCAGCTGTAAACGACGCGCATGGCCAGTGAGCAAGGGCGTGTTGCCCGAAACCGGTATCGCAATCTGTGTTGGGGGAATGAACACGTTGACTCCTGCTCCCTCAATAAATGAAAGGAGAAACTTCTACTTGTGTGGCGTGTCGCATTGGGCAACTTGGATTTTGCAAGCGGCGTGCCTAGCCGCTGAGACGCTCTGCCGCGATAATAGCGGAACATGACTCCGGACCACTGGGGCCATGTGGAAGTGGCAGTTCCACTATTGCGGGACTTTTAATGCATGACGGCGTTGTTTTGTTCCTCCATGCAACCCACCAAGGGGAATGATATACATGCACACAGTGTAACAGCACCCACTGTGGAAATAACAAACTACCTTACCCAGAAGGCAATTTACCAATGAAATTACAAAGACGGGATATTAAAGGTCAAGTTCAATCAGCTGTAAACAACGCGCATGGCCAGTGAGCAAGGGCGTGTTGCCCGAAACCGGTATGGCAAGCTGTGTTGGGGGAATGAACACGTTGACTCCTGCTCCCTCAATAAATGAAAGGAGAAACTTCTACTTGTGTGGCGTCTCGCATTGGGCAACTTGGATTTTGCAAGCGGCGTGCCTAGCCGCTGAGACGCTCTGCCGCGATAATAGCGGACCACGGCTCCGGACCAGTGGGGCCATGTGGAAGTGGCAGTTCCACTATTGCGGGACTTTTAATGCATGACGGCGTTGTTTTGTTCCTCCATACAACCCACCTAGGGGAATGATATACATGC
The DNA here is from genome assembly GCF_964204655.1 of Triturus cristatus. Lineage (NCBI taxonomy): Eukaryota > Metazoa > Chordata > Amphibia > Caudata > Salamandridae > Triturus > Triturus cristatus. The sequence goes on from NC_140579.1 coordinate 197,994,047, forward strand.
ACACAGTTTAACAGCACCCACTGTGGAAATAACGAACTACCTTACCCAGAAGGCAACTTACCAATGAAACTACAAAGACGGGATATTAAAGGTCAAGTTCAATCAGCTGTAAACGACGCGCATGGCCAGTGAGCAAGGGCGTGTTGCCCGAAACCGGTATGGCAAGCTGTGTTGGGGGAATGAACACGTTGACTCCTGCTCCCTCAATAAATGAAAGGAGAAACTTCTACTTCTGTGGCGTCTCGCATTGGGCAACTTGGATTTTGGAATTTGCAAGTGGCGTGCCTAGCCGCTGAGATGCTCTGCCACGATAATAGCGGACCACGGCTCCGGACCAGTGGGGCCATGTGGAAGTGGCAGTTCCACTATTGCGGGACTTTTAATGCATGACGGCGTTGTTTTGTTCCTCCATGCAACCCACCAAGGGGAATGATATACATGCACGCAGTTTCACAGCACCCACTGTGGAAATAACGAACTACCTTACCCAGAAGGCAACTTACCAATGAAACTACAAAGACGGGATATTAAAGGTCAAGTTCAATCAGCTGTAAACGACACGCATGGCCAGTGAGCAAGGGCGTGTTGCCCGAAACCGGTATGGCAATCTGTGTTGGGGGAATGAACACGTTGACTCCTGCACCCTCCTAAATGAAAGGCGAAACTTCTACTTGTGTGGCGTCTCGAATTGGGCAACTTGGATTTTGCAAGCGGCGTGCCTAGCCGCTGAGACGCTCTGCAGCGATAATAGCGGAACATGACTCCGGACCACTGGGGCCATGTGGAAGTGGCAGTTCCACTATTGCGGGACTTTTAATGCATGACGGCGTTGTTTTTTTCCTCCATGCAACCCACCAAGGGGAATGATATACATGCACACAGTTTAACAGCACCCACTGTGGAAATAACAAACTACCTTACCCAGAAGGCAACTTACCAATGAAACTACAAAGACGGGATATTAAAGGTCAAGTTCAATCAGCTGTAAACAACGCGCATGGCCAGTGAGCAAGGGCGTGTTGCCCGAAACCGGTATGGCAAGCTGTGTTGGGGGAATGAACACGTTGACTCCTGCTCCCTCAATAAATGAAAGGAGAAACTTCTACTTGTGTGGCGTCTCGCATTGGGCAACTTGGATTTTGGAATTTGCAAGCGGCGTGCCTAGCCTCTGAGACGCTCTGCCGCGATAATAGCGGACCATGGCTCCGGACCTCTGGGGCCATGTGGAAGTGGCAGTTCCACTATTGCGGGAGTTTTAATGCATGACGGCGTTGTTTTGTTCCTCCATGCAACCCACCAAGCGGAATGATATACATGCACGCAGTTTAACAGCACCCACTGTGGAAATAACGAACTACCTTACCCAGAAGGGAACTTACCAATGAAACTACAAAGATGGGATATTAAAGTTCAAGTTCAATCAGCTGTAAACGACGCGCATGGCCAGTGAGCAAGGGCGTGTTGCCTGAAACCGGTATGGCAATCTGTGTTGGGGGAATGAACACGTTGACTCCTGCTCCCTCAATAAATGAAAGGAGAAACTTCTACTTGTGTGGCGTCTCGCATTTTGCAACTTGGATTTTGGAATTTGCAAGCGGTGTGCCTAGCCGCTGAGACGCTCTGCCGCGATAATAGCCGACCATGGCTCCGGACCCCTGGGGCCATGTGGAAGTGGCAGTTCCACTATTGCGGGACTTTTAATGCATGACGGCGTTGTTTTGTTCCTCCATGCAACCCACCAACTGGAATGATATACATGCACGCAGTTTAACAGCACCCACTGTGGAAATAACGAACTACCTTACCCAGAAGGCAACTTACCAATGAAACTACAAAGACGGGATATTAAAGGTCAAGTTCAATCAGCTGTAAACGACGCGCATAGCCAGTGAGCAAGGGCGTGATGCCCGAAACCGGTATGGCAATCTGTGTTGGGGGAATGAACACGTTGACTTCTGCTCCCTCAATAAATGAAAGGAGAAACTTCTACTTGTGTGGCGTCTCGCATTGGGCAACTTGGATTTTGGAATTTGCAAGCGGCGTGCCTAGCCGCTGAGACGCTCTGCCGCAATAATAGCGGCACGGCTCCGGACCCCTGGGGCCATGTGGACGGGGCAGTTCCACTATTGCGGGAGTTTTAATGCATGACGGCGTTGTTTTGTTCCTGCATGCAACCCACCAAGGGGAATGATATACATGCACGCAGTTTAACAGCACCCACTGTGGAAATAACGAACTACCTTACCCAGAAGGAAACTTACCAATGAAACTACAAAGATGGGATATTAAAGGTCAAGTTCAATCAGCTGTAAACGACGCGCATGGCCAGTGAGCAAGGGCGTGTTGCCTGAAACCGGTATGGCAATCTGTGGTGGGGGAATGAACACGTTGACTCCTGCTCCCTCAATAAATGAAAGGAGAAACTTCTACTTGTGTGGCGTCTCGCATTGGGCAACTTGGATTTTGGAATTTGCAAGCGGCGTGCCTAGCCGCTGAGACGCTCTGCCGCGATAATAGCAGACCATGGCTCCGGTCCCCTGGGGCCATGTGGAAGTGGCAGTTCCACTATTGCGGGACTTTTAATGCAGGACGGCGTTGTTTTGTTCCTCCATGCAACCCACTAACTGGAATGATATACATGCACTCAGTTTAACAGCACCCACTGTGGAAATAACGAACTACCTTACCCAGAAGGCAACTTACCAATGAAACTACAAAGACGGGATATTAAAGGTCAAGTTCAACCAGCTGTAAACAACGCGCATGGCCAGTGAGCAAGGGCGTGTTGCCCGAAACCGGTATGGCAATCTGTGTTGGGGGAATGAACACGTTGACTTCTGCTCCCTCAATAAATGAAAGGAGAAACTTCTACTTGTGTGGCGTCTCGCATTGGGCAACTTGGATTTTGGAATTTGCAAGCGGCGTGCCTAGCCGCTGAGACGCTCTGCCGCAATAATAGCGGACCACGGCTCCGGACCCCTGGGGCCATGTGGAAGTGGCAGTTCCACTATTGCAGGACTTTTAATGCATGACGGCGTTGTTTTGTTCCTCCATGCAACCCACCAAGGGGAATGATATACATGCACGCAGTTTAACAGCACCCACTGTGGAAATAACGAACTACCTTACCCAGAAGGCAACTTACCAATGAAACTACAAAGACGGGATATTAAAGGTCAAGTTCAATCAGCTGTAAACGACGCGCATGGCCAGTGAGCAAGGGCGTGTTGCCCGAAACCGGTATCGCAATCTGTGTTGGGGGAATGAACACGTTGACTCCTGCTCCCTCAATAAATGAAAGGAGAAACTTCTACTTGTGTGGCGTCTCGCACTGGGCAACTTGGATTTTGCAAGCGGCGTGCGTAGCCGCTGAGACGCTCTGCCGCGATAATAGCGGACCACGACTCCGGACCCCTGGGGCCATGTGGAAGTGGCAGTTCCACTATTGCGGGACTTTTAATGCATGACGGCGTTGTTTTGTTCCTCCATGCAACCCACCAAGGGGAATGACATACATGCACACAGTTTAACAGCACCCACTGTGGAAATATCGAACTACCCTACCCAGAAGGCAACTTACCAATGAAACTACAAAGACGGGATATTAAAGGTCAAGTTCAATCAGCTGTAAACAACGCGCATGGCCAGTGAGAAAGGGCGTGTTGCCCGAAACCGGTATGGCAATCTGTGTTGGGGGAATGAACACGTTCACTCCTGCTCCCTCAATAAATGAAAGGAGAAACTTCTACTTGTGTGGCGTCTCGCATTGGGCAACTTGGATTTTGGAATTTGCAAGCGGCGTGCCTAGCCGCTGAGACGCTCTGCCGCGATAATAGCAGACCATGGCTCCGGTCCCCTGGGGCCATGTGGAAGTGGCAGTTCCACTATTGCGGGACTTTTAATGCAGGACGGCGTTGTTTTGTTCCTCCATGCAACCCACTAACTGGAATGATATACATGCACGCAGTTTAACAGCACCCACTGTGGAAATAACGAACTACCTTACCCAGAAGGCAACTTACCAATGAAACTACAAAGACGGGATATTAAAGGTCAAGTTCAATCAGCTGTAAACGACGCGCATGGCCAGTGATCAAGGGCGTGTTGCCCGAAACCGGTATCGCAATCTGTGTTGGGGGAATGAACACGTTGACTCCTGCTCCCTCAATAAATGAAAGGAGAAACTTCTACTTGTGTGGCGTCTCGCATTGGGCAACTTGGATTTTGCAAGCGGCGTGCGTAGCCGCTGAGACGCTCTGCCGCGATAATAGCGGACCACGACTCCGGACCCCTGGGGCCATGTGGAAGTGGCAGTTCCACTATTGCGGGACTTTTAATGCATGACGGCGTTGTTTTGTTCCTCCATGCAACCCACCAAGGGGAATGACATACATGCACACAGTTTAACAGCACCCACTGTGGAAATATCGAACTACCCTACCCAGAAGGCAACTTACCAATGAAACTACAAAGACGGGATATTAAAGGTCAAGTTCAATCAGCTGTAAACAACGCGCATGGCCAGTGAGAAAGGGCGTGTTGCCCGAAACCGGTATGGCAATCTGTGTTGGGGGAATGAACACGTTCACTCCTGCTCCCTCAATAAATGAAAGGAGAAACTTCTACTTGTGTGGCGTCTCGCATTGGGCAACTTGGATTTTGGAATTTGCAAGCGGCGTGCCTAGCCGCTGAGACGCTCTGCCGCGATAATAGCGGACCACGTCTCCGGACCCCTGGGGCCATGTGGAAGTGGCAGTTCCACTATTGCGGGACTTTTAATGCATGACGGCGTTGTTTTGTTCCTCCATGCAACCCACCAAGGGGAATGATATCCATGCACACAGTTTAACAGCACCCACTGTGGAAATAACGAACTACCTTACCCAGAAGGCAACTTACCAATGAAACTACAAAGACGGGATATTAAAGGTCAAGTTCAATCAGCTGTAAACGACGCGCATGGCCAGTGAGCAAGGGCGTGTTGCCCGAAACCGGTATGGCAAGCTGTGTTGGGGGAATGACCACGTTGACTCATGCTCCCTCAATAAATGAAAGGAGAAACTTCTACTTCTGTGGCGTCTCGCATTGGGCAACTTGGATTTTGGAATTTGCAAGTGGCGTGCCTAGCCGCTGAGACGCTCTGCCGCGATAATAGCGGACCACGGCTCTGGACCAGTGGGGCCATGTGGAAGTGGCAGTTCCACTATTGCGGGACTTTTAATGCATGACGGCGTTGTTTTGTTCCTCCATGCAACCCACCAAGGGGAATAACATACATGCACACAGTTTAACAGCACCCACTGTGGAAATATCGAACTACCCTACCCAGAAGGCAACTTACCAATGAAACTACAAAGACGGGATATTAAAGGTCAAGTTCAATCAGCTGTAAACAACGCGCATGGCCAGTGAGAAAGGGCGTGTTGCCCGAAACCGGTATGGCAATCTGTGTTGGGGGAATGAACACGTTCACTCCTGCTCCCTCAATAAATGAAAGGAGAAACTTCTACTTGTGTGGCGTCTCGCATTGGGCAACTTGGATTTTGGAATTTGCAAGCGGCGTGCCTAGCCGCTGAGACGCTCTGCCGCAATAATAGCGGACCACGGCTCCGGACCCCTGGGGCCATGTGGAAGTGGCAGTTCCACTATTACAGGACTTTTAATGCATGACGGCGTTGTTTTGTTCCTCCATGCAACCCACCAAGGGGAATGATATACATGCACGCAGTTTAACAGCACCCACTGTGGAAATAACGAACTACCTTACCCAGAAGGCAACTTACCAATGAAACTACAAAGACGGGATATTAAAGGTCAAGTTCAATCAGCTGTAAACGACGCGCATGGCCAGTGAGCAAGGGCGTGTTGCCCGAAACCGGTATCGCAATCTGTGTTGGGGGAATGAACACGTTGACTCCTGCTCCCTCAATAAATGAAAGGAGAAACTTCTACTTGTGTGGCGTCTCGCATTTGGCAACTTGGATTTTGGAATTTGCAAGTGGCGTGCCTAGCCTCTGAGACGCTCTGCCGCGATAATAGCGGACCATGGCTCCGGACCTCTGGGGCCATGTGGAAGTGGCAGTTCCACTATTGCGGGAGTTTTAATGCATGACGGAGTTGTTTTGTTCCTCCATGCAACCCACCAAGGGGAATGATATACATGCACGCAGTTTAACAGCACCCACTGTGGAAATAACGAACTACCTTACCCAGAAGGCAACTTACCAATGAAACTACAAAGACGGGATGTTAAAGGTCAAGTTCAATCGGCTGTAAACGACGCGCATAGCCAGTGAGCAAGGGCGTGTTGCCTGAAACCGGTATGGCAATCTCTGTTGGGGGAATGAACACGTTGACTTCTGCTCCCTTAATAAATGAAAGGAGAAACTTCTACTTGTGTGCCGTCTCGCATTGGGCAACTTGGATTTTGGAATTTGCAAGCGGCGTGCCTAGCCGCTGAGACGCTCTGCCGCAATAATAGCGGCACGGCTCCGGACCCCTGGGGCCATGTGGAAGTGGCAGTTCCACTATTGCGGGACTTTTAATGCATGACGGCGTTGTTTTGTTCCTCCATGCAACCCACCAAGGGGAATGATATACATGCACGCTGAACAGCACCCACTGTGGAAATAACGAACTACCTTACCCAGAAGGCAACTTACCAATGAAACTACAAAGACGGAATATTAAAGGTCAAGTTCAATCAGCTGTAAACGACGCGCATGGCCAGTGAGCAAGGGCGTGTTGCCCGAAACCGGTATGGCAATCTGTGTTGGGGGAATGAACACGTTGACTTCTGCTCCCTCAATAAATGAAAGGAGAAACTTCTACTTGTGTGGCGTCTCGCATTGGGCAACTTGGATTTTGGAATTTGCAAGCGGCGTGCCTAGCCGCTGAGACGGTCTGCCGCAATAATAGCGGCACGGCTCCGGACCCCTGGGGCCATGTGGAAGTGGCAGTTCCACTATTGCGGGGCTTTTAATGCATGACGGCGTTGTTTTGTTCCTCCATGCAACCCACCAAGGGGAATGATATACATGCACGCAGAACAGCACCCACTGTGGAAATAACGAACTACCTTACCCAGAAGGCAACTTACCAATGAAACTACAAAGACGGGATATTGAAGGTCAAGTTCAATCAGCTGTAAACGACGCGCATGGCCAGTGAGCAAGGGCGTGTTGCCCGAAACCGGTATGGCAATCTGTGTTGGGGGAATGAACACGTTGACTCCTGCTCCCTCAATAAATGAAAGGAGAAACTTCTACTTGTGTGGCGTCTCGCATTGGGCAACTTGGATTTTGCAAGCGGCGTGCCTAGCCGCTGAGACGCTCTGCCGCGATAATAGCGGACCACGACTCCGGACCCCTGGGGCCATGTGGAAGTGGCAGTTCCACTATTGCGGGACTTTTAATGCATGACAGCGTTGTTTTGTTCCTCCATGCAACCCACCAAGGGGAATGATATACATGCACACAGTTTAACAGCACCCACTGTGGAAATAACGAACTACCTTACCCAGAAGGCAAATTACCAATGAAACTACAAAGACGGGATATTAAAGGTCAAGTTCAATCAGCTGTAAACAACGCGCATGGCCAGTGAGCAAGGGCGTGTTGCCCGAAACCGGTGTGGCAAGCTGTGTTGGGGGAATGAACACGTTGACTCCTGCTCCCTCAATAAATGAAAGGAGAAACTTCTACTTGTGTGGCGTCTCGCATTGGGCAACTTGGATTTTGGAATTTGCAAGCGGCGTGCCTAGCCTCTGAGACGCTCTGCCGCGATAATAGCGGACCATGGCTCCGGACCTCTTGGGCCATGTGAAAGTGGCAGTTCCACTATTGCGGGAGTTTTAATGCATGACGGCGTTGTTTTGTTCCTGCATGCAACCCACCAAGGGGAATGATATACATGCACGCAGTTTAACAGCACCCACTGTGGAAATAACGAACTACCTTACCCAGAAGGGAACTTACCAATGAAACTACAAAGATGGGATATTAAAGTTCAAGTTCAATCAGCTGTAAACGACGCGCATGGCCAGTGAGCAAGGGCGTGTTGCCTGAAACCGGTATGGCAATCTGTGTTGGGGGAATGAACACGTTGACTCCTGCTCCCTCAATAAATGAACCGAGAAACTTCTACTTGTGTGGCGTCTCGCATTGGGCAACTTGAATTTTGGAATTTGCAAGCGGCGTGCCTAGCCACTGAGACGCTTTGCCTCGATAATAGCGGACCACGGCTCCGGACCCCTGGGGCCATGTGGTAATGGCAGTTCCACTATTGCGGGACGTTTAATGCATGACGGCGTTGTTTTGTTCCTCCATGCAACCCACCAAGGGGAATGATATACATGCACGCAGTTTAACAGCACCCACTGTGGAAATAACGAACTACCTTACCCAGAAGGGAACTTACCAATGAAACTACAAAGATGGGATATTAAAGTTCAAGTTCAATCAGCTGTAAACGACGCGCATGGCCAGTGAGCAAGGGCGTGTTGCCTGAAACCGGTATGGCAATCTGTGTTGGGGGAATGAACACGTTGACTCCTGCTCCCTCAATAAATGAAAGGAGAAACTTCTACTTGTGTGGCGTCTCGCATTGGGCAACTTGAATTTTGGAATTTGCAAGCGGCGTGCCTAGCCACTGAGACGCTTTGCCTCGATAATAGCGGACCACGGCTCCGGACCCCTGGGGCCATGTGGTAATGGCAGTTCCACTATTGCGGGACGTTTAATGCATGACGGCGTTGTTTTGTTCCTCCATGCAACCCACCAAGGGGAATGATATACATGCACGCAGTTTAACAGCACCCACTGTGGAAATAACGAACTACCTTACCCGGAAGGCAACTTACCAATGAAACTACAAAGACGGGATATTAAAGGTCAAGTTCAATCAGCTGTAAACGACGCGCATGGCCAGTGAGCAAGGGCGTGTTGCCCGAAACCGGTATCGCAATCTGTGTTGGGGGAATGAACACGTTGACTCCTGCTCCCTCAATAAATGAAAGGAGAAACTTCTACTTGTGTGGCGTCTCGCATTTTGCAACTTGGATTTTGGAATTTGAAAGCGGCGTGCCTAGCCGCTGAGACGCTCTGCCGCGATAATAGCAGACCACGGCTCCGGACCCCTGGGGCCATGTGGAAGTGGCAGTTCCACTATTGCGGGACTTTTAATGCAGGACGGCGTTGTTTTGTTCCTCCATGCAACCCACTAACTGGAATGATATACATGCACGCAGTTTAACAGCACCCACTGTGGAAATAACGAACTACCTTACCCAGAAGGCAACTTACCAATGAAACTACAAAGACGGGATATTAAAGGTCAAGTTCAACCAGCTGTAAACGACGCGCATGGCCAATGAGCAAGGGCGTGTTGCCCGAAACCGGTATGGCAATCTGTGTTGGGGGAATAAACACGTTGACTTCTGCTCCCTCAATAAATGAAAGGAGAAACTTCTACTTGTGTGGCGTCTCGCATTCGGCAACTTGGATTTTGGAATTTGCAAGCGGCGTGCCTAGCCACTGAGACGCTCTGCCGCAATAATAGCGGACCACGGCTCCGGACCCCTGGGGCCATGTGGAAGTGGCAGTTCCACTATTGCAGGACTTTTAATGCATGACGGCGTTGTTTTGTTCCTCCATGCAACCCACCAAGGGGAATGATATACATGCACGCAGTTTAACAGCACCCACTGTGTAAATAACGAACTACCTTACCCAGAAGGCAACTTACAAATGAAACTACAAAGACGGGATATTAAAGGTCAAGTTCAATCAGCTGTAAACGACGCGCATGGCCAGTGAGCAAGGGCGTGTTGCCCGAAACCGGTATCGCAATCTGTGTTGGGGGAATGAACACGTTGACTCCTGCTCCCTCAATAAATGAAAGGAGAAACTTCTACTTGTGTGGCGTGTCGCATTGGGCAACTTGGATTTTGCAAGCGGCGTGCCTAGCCGCTGAGACGCTCTGCCGCGATAATAGCGGAACATGACTCCGGACCACTGGGGCCATGTGGAAGTGGCAGTTCCACTATTGCGGGACTTTTAATGCATGACGGCGTTGTTTTGTTCCTCCATGCAACCCACCAAGGGGAATGATATACATGCACACAGTGTAACAGCACCCACTGTGGAAATAACAAACTACCTTACCCAGAAGGCAATTTACCAATGAAATTACAAAGACGGGATATTAAAGGTCAAGTTCAATCAGCTGTAAACAACGCGCATGGCCAGTGAGCAAGGGCGTGTTGCCCGAAACCGGTATGGCAAGCTGTGTTGGGGGAATGAACACGTTGACTCCTGCTCCCTCAATAAATGAAAGGAGAAACTTCTACTTGTGTGGCGTCTCGCATTGGGCAACTTGGATTTTGCAAGCGGCGTGCCTAGCCGCTGAGACGCTCTGCCGCGATAATAGCGGACCACGGCTCCGGACCAGTGGGGCCATGTGGAAGTGGCAGTTCCACTATTGCGGGACTTTTAATGCATGACGGCGTTGTTTTGTTCCTCCATACAACCCACCTAGGGGAATGATATACATGCACACAGTTTAACAGCACCCACTGTGGAAATAACGAACTACCTTACCCAGAAGGCAACTTACCAATGAAACTACAAAGACGGGATATTAAAGGTCAAGTTCAATCAGCTGTAAACGACGCGCATGGCCAGTGAGCAAGGGCGTGTTGCCCGAAACCGGTATGGCAAGCTGTGTTGGGGGAATGAACACGTTGACTCCTGCTCCCTCAATAAATGAAAGGAGAAACTTCTACTTCTGTGGCGTCTCGCATTGGGCAACTTGGATTTTGGAATTTGCAAGTGGCGTGCCTAGCCGCTGAGATGCTCTGCCACGATAATAGCGGACCACGGCTCCAGACCAGTGGGGCCATGTGGAAGTGGCAGTTCCACTATTGCGGGACTTTTAATGCATGACGGCGTTGTTTTGTTCCTCCATGCAACCCACCAAGGGGAATGATATACATGCACGCAGTTTCACAGCACCCACTGTGGAAATAACGAACTACCTTACCCAGAAGGCAACTTACCAATGAAACTACAAAGACGGGATATTAAAGGTCAAGTTCAATCAGCTGTAAACGACACGCATGGCCAGTGAGCAAGGGCGTGTTGCCCGAAACCGGTATGGCAATCTGTGTTGGGGGAATGAACACGTTGACTCCTGCACCCTCCTAAATGAAAGGCGAAACTTCTACTTGTGTGGCGTCTCGAATTGGGCAACTTGGATTTTGCAAGCGGCGTGCCTAGCCGCTGAGACGCTCTGCAGCGATAATAGCGGAACATGACTCCGGACCACTGGGGCCATGTGGAAGTGGCAGTTCCACTATTGCGGGACTTTTAATGCATGACGGCGTTGTTTTTTTCCTCCATGCAACCCACCAAGGGGAATGATATACATGCACACAGTTTAACAGCACCCACTGTGGAAATAACAAACTACCTTACCCAGAAGGCAACTTACCAATGAAACTACAAAGACGGGATATTAAAGGTCAAGTTCAATCAGCTGTAAACAACGCGCATGGCCAGTGAGCAAGGGCGTGTTGCCCGAAACCGGTATGGCAAGCTGTGTTGGGGGAATGAACACGTTGACTCCTGCTCCCTCAATAAATGAAAGGAGAAACTTCTACTTGTGTGGCGTCTCGCATTGGGCAACTTGGATTTTGGAATTTGCAAGCGGCGTGCCTAGCCTCTGAGACGCTCTGCCGCGATAATAGCGGACCATGGCTCCGGACCTCTGGGGCCATGTGGAAGTGGCAGTTCCACTATTGCGGGAGTTTTAATGCATGACGGCGTTGTTTTGTTCCTCCATGCAACCCACCAAGCGGAATGATATACATGCACGCAGTTTAACAGCACCCACTGTGGAAATAACGAACTACCTTACCCAGAAGGGAACTTACCAATGAAACTACAAAGATGGGATATTAAAGTTCAAGTTCAATCAGCTGTAAACGACGCGCATGGCCAGTGAGCAAGGGCGTGTTGCCTGAAACCGGTATGGCAATCTGTGTTGGGGGAATGAACACGTTGACTCCTGCTCCCTCAATAAATGAAAGGAGAAACTTCTACTTGTGTGGCGTCTCGCATTTTGCAACTTGGATTTTGGAATTTGCAAGCGGTGTGCCTAGCCGCTGAGACGCTCTGCCGCGATAATAGCCGACCATGGCTCCGGACCCCTGGGGCCATGTGGAAGTGGCAGTTCCACTATTGCGGGACTTTTAATGCATGACGGCGTTGTTTTGTTCCTCCATGCAACCCACCAACTGGAATGATATACATGCACGCAGTTTAACAGCACCCACTGTGGAAATAACGAACTACCTTACCCAGAAGGCAACTTACCAATGAAACTACAAAGACGGGATATTAAAGGTCAAGTTCAATCAGCTGTAAACGACGCGCATAGCCAGTGAGCAAGGGCGTGATGCCCGAAACCGGTATGGCAATCTGTGTTGGGGGAATGAACACGTTGACTTCTGCTCCCTCAATAAATGAAAGGAGAAACTTCTACTTGTGTGGCGTCTCGCATTGGGCAACTTGGATTTTGGAATTTGCAAGCGGCGTGCCTAGCCGCTGAGACGCTCTGCCGCAATAATAGCGGCACGGCTCCGGACCCCTGGGGCCATGTGGACGGGGCAGTTCCACTATTGCGGGAGTTTTAATGCATGACGGCGTTGTTTTGTTCCTGCATGCAACCCACCAAGGGGAATGATATACATGCACGCAGTTTAACAGCACCCACTGTGGAAATAACGAACTACCTTACCCAGAAGGAAACTTACCAATGAAACTACAAAGATGGGATATTAAAGGTCAAGTTCAATCAGCTGTAAACGACGCGCATGGCCAGTGAGCAAGGGCGTGTTGCCTGAAACCGGTATGGCAATCTGTGGTGGGGGAATGAACACGTTGACTCCTGCTCCCTCAATAAATGAAAGGAGAAACTTCTACTTGTGTGGCGTCTCGCATTGGGCAACTTGGATTTTGGAATTTGCAAGCGGCGTGCCTAGCCGCTGAGACGCTCTGCCGCGATAATAGCAGACCATGGCTCCGGTCCCCTGGGGCCATGTGGAAGTGGCAGTTCCACTATTGCGGGACTTTTAATGCAGGACGGCGTTGTTTTGTTCCTCCATGCAACCCACTAACTGGAATGATATACATGCACTCAGTTTAACAGCACCCACTGTGGAAATAACGAACTACCTTACCCAGAAGGCAACTTACCAATGAAACTACAAAGACGGGATATTAAAGGTCAAGTTCAACCAGCTGTAAACAACGCGCATGGCCAGTGAGCAAGGGCGTGTTGCCCGAAACCGGTATGGCAATCTGTGTTGGGGGAATGAACACGTTGACTTCTGCTCCCTCAATAAATGAAAGGAGAAACTTCTACTTGTGTGGCGTCTCGCATTGGGCAACTTGGATTTTGGAATTTGCAAGCGGCGTGCCTAGCCGCTGAGACGCTCTGCCGCAATAATAGCGGACCACGGCTCCGGACCCCTGGGGCCATGTGGAAGTGGCAGTTCCACTATTGCAGGACTTTTAATGCATGACGGCGTTGTTTTGTTCCTCCATGCAACCCACCAAGGGGAATGATATACATGCACGCAGTTTAACAGCACCCACTGTGGAAATAACGAACTACCTTACCCAGAAGGCAACTTACCAATGAAACTACAAAGACGGGATATTAAAGGTCAAGTTCAATCAGCTGTAAACGACGCGCATGGCCAGTGAGCAAGGGCGTGTTGCCCGAAACCGGTATCGCAATCTGTGTTGGGGGAATGAACACGTTGACTCCTGCTCCCTCAATAAATGAAAGGAGAAACTTCTACTTGTGTGGCGTCTCGCACTGGGCAACTTGGATTTTGCAAGCGGCGTGCGTAGCCGCTGAGACGCTCTGCCGCGATAATAGCGGACCACGACTCCGGACCCCTGGGGCCATGTGGAAGTGGCAGTTCCACTATTGCGGGACTTTTAATGCATGACGGCGTTGTTTTGTTCCTCCATGCAACCCACCAAGGGGAATGACATACATGCACACAGTTTAACAGCACCCACTGTGGAAATATCGAACTACCCTACCCAGAAGGCAACTTACCAATGAAACTACAAAGACGGGATATTAAAGGTCAAGTTCAATCAGCTGTAAACAACGCGCATGGCCAGTGAGAAAGGGCGTGTTGCCCGAAACCGGTATGGCAATCTGTGTTGGGGGAATGAACACGTTCACTCCTGCTCCCTCAATAAATGAAAGGAGAAACTTCTACTTGTGTGGCGTCTCGCATTGGGCAACTTGGATTTTGGAATTTGCAAGCGGCGTGCCTAGCCGCTGAGACGCTCTGCCGCGATAATAGCAGACCATGGCTCCGGTCCCCTGGGGCCATGTGGAAGTGGCAGTTCCACTATTGCGGGACTTTTAATGCAGGACGGCGTTGTTTTGTTCCTCCATGCAACCCACTAACTGGAATGATATACATGCACGCAGTTTAACAGCACCCACTGTGGAAATAACGAACTACCTTACCCAGAAGGCAACTTACCAATGAAACTACAAAGACGGGATATTAAAGGTCAAGTTCAATCAGCTGTAAACGACGCGCATGGCCAGTGATCAAGGGCGTGTTGCCCGAAACCGGTATCGCAATCTGTGTTGGGGGAATGAACACGTTGACTCCTGCTCCCTCAATAAATGAAAGGAGAAACTTCTACTTGTGTGGCGTCTCGCATTGGGCAACTTGGATTTTGCAAGCGGCGTGCGTAGCCGCTGAGACGCTCTGCCGCGATAATAGCGGACCACGACTCCGGACCCCTGGGGCCATGTGGAAGTGGCAGTTCCACTATTGCGGGACTTTTAATGCATGACGGCGTTGTTTTGTTCCTCCATGCAACCCACCAAGGGGAATGACATACATGCACACAGTTTAACAGCACCCACTGTGGAAATATCGAACTACCCTACCCAGAAGGCAACTTACCAATGAAACTACAAAGACGGGATATTAAAGGTCAAGTTCAATCAGCTGTAAACAACGCGCATGGCCAGTGAGAAAGGGCGTGTTGCCCGAAACCGGTATGGCAATCTGTGTTGGGGGAATGAACACGTTCACTCCTGCTCCCTCAATAAATGAAAGGAGAAACTTCTACTTGTGTGGCGTCTCGCATTGGGCAACTTGGATTTTGGAATTTGCAAGCGGCGTGCCTAGCCGCTGAGACGCTCTGCCGCGATAATAGCGGACCACGTCTCCGGACCCCTGGGGCCATGTGGAAGTGGCAGTTCCACTATTGCGGGACTTTTAATGCATGACGGCGTTGTTTTGTTCCTCCATGCAACCCACCAAGGGGAATGATATCCATGCACACAGTTTAACAGCACCCACTGTGGAAATAACGAACTACCTTACCCAGAAGGCAACTTACCAATGAAACTACAAAGACGGGATATTAAAGGTCAAGTTCAATCAGCTGTAAACGACGCGCATGGCCAGTGAGCAAGGGCGTGTTGCCCGAAACCGGTATGGCAAGCTGTGTTGGGGGAATGACCACGTTGACTCATGCTCCCTCAATAAATGAAAGGAGAAACTTCTACTTCTGTGGCGTCTCGCATTGGGCAACTTGGATTTTGGAATTTGCAAGTGGCGTGCCTAGCCGCTGAGACGCTCTGCCGCGATAATAGCGGACCACGGCTCCGGACCAGTGGGGCCATGTGGAAGTGGCAGTTCCACTATTGCGGGACTTTTAATGCATGACGGCGTTGTTTTGTTCCTCCATGCAACCCACCAAGGGGAATAACATACATGCACACAGTTTAACAGCACCCACTGTGGAAATATCGAACTACCCTACCCAGAAGGCAACTTACCAATGAAACTACAAAGACGGGATATTAAAGGTCAAGTTCAATCAGCTGTAAACAACGCGCATGGCCAGTGAGAAAGGGCGTGTTGCCCGAAACCGGTATGGCAATCTGTGTTGGGGGAATGAACACGTTCACTCCTGCTCCCTCAATAAATGAAAGGAGAAACTTCTACTTGTGTGGCGTCTCGCATTGGGCAACTTGGATTTTGGAATTTGCAAGCGGCGTGCCTAGCCGCTGAGACGCTCTGCCGCAATAATAGCGGACCACGGCTCCGGACCCCTGGGGCCATGTGGAAGTGGCAGTTCCACTATTACAGGACTTTTAATGCATGACGGCGTTGTTTTGTTCCTCCATGCAACCCACCAAGGGGAATGATATACATGCACGCAGTTTAACAGCACCCACTGTGGAAATAACGAACTACCTTACCCAGAAGGCAACTTACCAATGAAACTACAAAGACGGGATATTAAAGGTCAAGTTCAATCAGCTGTAAACGACGCGCATGGCCAGTGAGCAAGGGCGTGTTGCCCGAAACCGGTATCGCAATCTGTGTTGGGGGAATGAACACGTTGACTCCTGCTCCCTCAATAAATGAAAGGAGAAACTTCTACTTGTGTGGCGTCTCGCATTGGGCAACTTGGATTTTGCAAGCGGCGTGCGTAGCCGCTGAGACGCTCTGCCGCGATAATAGCGGACCACGACTCCGGACCCCTGGGGCCATGTGGAAGTGGCAGTTCCACTATTGCGGGACTTTTAATGCATGACGGCGTTGTTTTGTTCCTCCATGCAACCCACCAAGGGGAATGACATACATGCACACAGTTTAACAGCACCCACTGTGGAAATATCGAACTACCCTACCCAGAAGGCAACTTACCAATGAAACTACAAAGACGGGATATTAAAGGTCAAGTTCAATCAGCTGTAAACAACGCGCATGGCCAGTGAGAAAGGGCGTGTTGCCCGAAACCGGTATGGCAATCTGTGTTGGGGGAATGAACACGTTCACTCCTGCTCCCTCAATAAATGAAAGGAGAAACTTCTACTTGTGTGGCGTCTCGCATTGGGCAACTTGGATTTTGGAATTTGCAAGCGGCGTGCCTAGCCGCTGAGACGCTCTGCCGCGATAATAGCGGACCACGTCTCCGGACCCCTGGGGCCATGTGGAAGTGGCAGTTCCACTATTGCGGGACTTTTAATGCATGACGGCGTTGTTTTGTTCCTCCATGCAACCCACCAAGGGGAATGATATCCATGCACACAGTTTAACAGCACCCACTGTGGAAATAACGAACTACCTTACCCAGAAGGCAACTTACCAATGAAACTACAAAGACGGGATATTAAAGGTCAAGTTCAATCAGCTGTAAACGACGCGCATGGCCGGTGAGCAAGGGCGTGTTGCCCGAAACCGGTATGGCAAGCTGTGTTGGGGGAATGACCACGTTGACTCATGCTCCCTCAATAAATGAAAGGAGAAACTTCTACTTCTGTGGCGTCTCGCATTGGGCAACTTGGATTTTGGAATTTGCAAGTGGCGTGCCTAGCCGCTGAGACGCTCTGCCGCGATAATAGCGGACCACGGCTCCGGACCAGTGGGGCCATGTGGAAGTGGCAGTTCCACTATTGCGGGACTTTTAATGCATGACGGCGTTGTTTTGTTCCTCCATGCAACCCACCAAGGGGAATGATATACATGCACGCAGTTTCACAGCACCCACTGTGGAAATAACAAACTACCTTACCCAGAAGTCAACTTACCAATGAAACTACAAAGACGGGATATTAAAGGTCAAGTTTAATCAGCTGTAAACGACACGCATGGCCAGTGAGCAAGGGCGTGTTGCCAGAAACCGGTATGGCAATCTGTGTTGGGGGAATGAACACGTTGACTCCTGCTCCCTCAATAAATGAAAGGCGAAACTTCTACTTGTGTGGCGTCTCGCATTGGGCAACTTGGATTTTGCAAGCGGCCTGCCTAGCCGCTGAGACGCTCTGCCGCGATAATAGCGGAACATGACTCCGGACCACTGGGGCCATGTGGAAGTGGCAGTTCCACTATTGCGGGACTTTTAATGCATGACGGCGTTGTTTTGTTCCTCCATGCAACCCACCAAGGGGAATGATATACATGCACGCAGTTTCACAGCACCCACTGTGGAAATAACGAACTACCTTACCCAGAAGGCAACTTACCAATGAAACTACAAAGACGGGATATTAAAGGTCAAGTTCAATCAGCTGTAAACGACACGCATGGCCAGTGAGCAAGGGCGTGTTGCCCGAAATCGGTATGGCAATCTGTGTTGGGGGAATGAACACGTTGACTCCTGCTCCCTCAATAAATGAAAGGCGAAACTTCTACTTGTGTGGCGTCTCGCATTGGGCAACTTGGATTTTGCAAGCGGCGTGCCTAGCCGCTGAGACGCTCTGCCGCGATAATAGCGGAACATGACTCCGGACCACTGGGGCCATGTGGAAGTGGCAGTTCCACTATTGCGGGACTTTTAATGCATGACGGCGTTGTTTTGTTCCTCCATGCAACCCACCAAGGGGAATGATATACATGCACACAGTGTAACAGCACCCACTGTGGAAATAACAAACTACCTTACCCAGAAGGCAATTTACCAATGAAATTACAAAGACGGGATATTAAAGGTCAAGTTCAATCAGCTGTAAACAACGCGCATGGCCAGTGAGCAAGGGCGTGTTGCCCGAAACCGGTATGGCAAGCTGTGTTGGGGGAATGAACACGTTGACTCCTGCTCCCTCAATAAATGAAAGGAGAAACTTCTACTTGTGTGGCGTCTCGCATTGGGCAACTTGGATTTTGGAATTTGCAAGCGGCGTGCCTAGCCTCTGAGACGCTCTGCCGCGATAATAGCGGACCATGGCTTCGGACCTCTGGGGCCATGTGGAAGTGGCAGTTCCACTATTGCGGGAGTTTTAATGCATGACGGCGTTGTTGTGTTCCTCCATGCAACCCACCAAGGGGAATGATATATATGCACGCAGTTTAACAGCACCCACTGTGGAAATAACGAACTACCTTACCCAGAAGGGAACTTACCAATGAAACTACAAAGATGGGATATTAAAGGTCAAGTTCAATCATCTGTAAACGACGCGCATGGCCAGTGAGCAAGGGCGTGTTGCCTGAAACCGGTATGGCAATCTGTGTTGGGGGAATGAACACGTTGACTCCTGCTCCCTCAATAAATGAAAGGAGAAACTTCTACTTGTGTGGCGTCTCGTATTTTGCAACTTGGATTTTGGAATTTGCAAGCGGTGTGCCTAGCTGCTGAGACGCTCTGCCGTGATAATAGCGGACCACGGCTCCGGACCCCTGGGGCCATGTGGAAGTCGCAGTTCCACTATTGCGGGACTTTTAATGCATGACGGCGTTGTTTTGTTCCTCCATGCAACCCACCAACTGGAATGATATACATGCACGCAGTTTAACAGCACCCACTGTGGAAATAACGAACTACCTTACCCAGAAGGCAACTTACCAATGAAACTACAAAGACGGGATATTAAAGGTCAAGTTCAATCAGCTGTAAACGACGCGCATAGCCAGTGAGCAAGGGCGTAATGCCCGAAACCGGTATGGCAATCTGTGTTGGGGGAATGAACACGTTGACTTCTGCTCCCTCAATAAATGAAAGGAGAAACTTCTACTTGTGTGGCGTCTCGCATTGGGCAACTTGGATTTTGGAATTTGCAAACGGCGTGCCTAGCCGCTGAGACGCTCTGCCGCAATAATAGCGGCACGGCTCCGGACCCCTGGGGCCATGTGGAAGTGGCAGTTCCACTATTGCGGGACTTTTAATGCATGACGGCGTTGTTTTGTTCCTCCATGCAACCCACCAAGGGGAATGATATACATGCACGCATAACAGCACCCACTGTGGAAATATCGAACTACCCTACCCAGAAGGCAACTTACCAATGAAACTACAAAGACGTGATATTAAAGGTCAAGTTCAATCAGCTGTAAACAACGCGCATGGCCAGTGAGAAAGGGCGTGTTGCCCGAAACCGGTATGGCAATCTGTGTTGGGGGAATGAACACGTTCACTCCTGCTCCCTCAATAAATGAAAGGAGAAACTTCTACTTGTGTGGCGTCTCGCATTGGGCAACTTGGATTTTGGAATTTGCAAGCGGCGTGCCTAGCCGCTGAGACGCTCTGCCGCGATAATAGCAGACCATGGCTCCGGTCCCCTGGGGCCATGTGGAAGTGGCAGTTCCACTATTGCGGGACTTTTAATGCAGGACGGCGTTGTTTTGTTCCTCCATGCAACCCACTAACTGGAATGATATACATGCACGCAGTTTAACAGCACCCACTGTGGAAATAACGAACTACCTTACCCAGAAGGCAACTTACCAATGAAACTACAAAGACGGGATATTAAAGGTCAAGTTCAATCAGCTGTAAACGACGCGCATGGCCAGTGAGCAAGGGCGTGTTGCCCGAAACCGGTATCGCAATCTGTGTTTTGGGAATGAACACGTTGACTCCTGCTCCCTCAATAAATGAAAGGAGAAACTTCTACTTGTGTGGCGTCTCGCATTGGGCAACTTGGATTTTGCAAGCGGCGTGCGTAGCCGCTGAGACGCTCTGCCGCGATAATAGCGGACCACGACTCCGGACCCCTGGGGCCATGTGGAAGTGGCAGTTCCACTATTGCGGGACTTTTAATGCATGACGGCGTTGTTTTGTTCCTCCATGCAACCCACCAAGGGGAATGACATACATGCACACAGTTTAACAGCACCCACTGTGGAAATATCGAACTACCCTACCCAGAAGGCAACTTACCAATGAAACTACAAAGACGGGATATTAAAGGTCAAGTTCAATCAGCTGTAAACAACGCGCATGGCCAGTGAGAAAGGGCGTGTTGCCTGAAACCGGTATGGCAATCTGTGTTGGGGGAATGAACACGTTCACTCCTGCTCCCTCAATAAATGAAAGGAGAAACTTCTACTTGTGTGGCGTCTCGCATTGGGCAACTTGGATTTTGGAATTTGCAAGCGGCGTGCCTAGCCGCTGAGACGCTCTGCCGCGGTAATAGCAGACCATGGCTCCGGTCCCCTGGGGCCATGTGGAAGTGGCAGTTCCACTATTGCGGGACTTTTAATGCAGGACGGCGTTGTTTTGTTCCTCCATGCAACCCACTAACTGGAATGATATACATGCACGCAGTTTAACAGCACCCACTGTGGAAATAACGAACTACCTTACCCAGAAGGCAACTTACCAATGAAACTACAAAGACGGGATATTAAAGGTCAAGTTCAACCAGCTGTAAACGACGCGCATGGCCAGTGAGCAAGGGCGTGTTGCCCGAAACCGGTATGGCAATCTGTGTTGGGGGAATGAACACGTTGACTTCTGCTCCCTCAATAAATGAAAGGAGAAACTTCTACTTGTGTGGCGTCTCGCATTGGGCAACTTGGATTTTGGAATTTGCAAGCGGCGTGCCTAGCCGCTGAGATGCTCTGCCGCAATAATAGCGGACCACGGCTCCGGACCCCTGGGGCCATGTGGAAGTGGCAGTTCCACTATTACAGGACTTTTAATGCATGACGGCGTTGTTTTGTTCCTCCATGCATCCCACCAAGGGGAATGATATACATGCACGCAGTTTAACAGCACCCACTGTGGAAATAACGAACTACCTTACCCAGAAGGCAACTTACCAATGAAACTACAAAGACGGGATATTAAAGGTCAAGTTCAATCAGCTGTAAACGACGCGCATGGCCAGTGAGCAAGGGCGTGTTGCCCGAAACCGGTATCGCAATCTGTGTTGGGGGAATGAACACGTTGACTCCTGCTCCCTCAATAAATGAAAGGAGAAACTTCTACTTGTGTGGCGTCTCGCATTGGGCAACTTGGATTTTGCAAGCGGCGTGCGTAGCCGCTGAGACGCTCTGCCGCGATAATAGCGGACCACGACTCCGGACCCCTGGGGCCATGTGGAAGTGGCAGTTCCACTATTGCGGGACTTTTAATGCATGACGGCGTTGTTTTGTTCCTCCATGCAACCCACCAAGGGGAATGACATACATGCACACAGTTTAACAGCACCCACTGTGGAAATATCGAACTACCCTACCCAGAAGGCAACTTACCAATGAAACTACAAAGACGGGATATCAAAGGTCAAATTCAATCAGCTGTAAACAACGCGCATGGCCAGTGAGAAAGGGCGTGTTGCCCGAAACCGGTATGGCAATCTGTGTTGGGGGAATGAACACGTTCACTCCTGCTCCCTCAATAAATGAAAGGAGAAACTTCTACTTGTGTGGCGTCTCGCATTGGGCAACTTGGATTTTGGAATTTGCAAGCGGCGTGCCTAGCCGCTGAGACGCTCTGCCGCGATAATAGCAGACCATGGCTCCGGTCCCCTGGGGCCATGTGGAAGTGGCAGTTCCACTATTGCGGGACTTTTAATGCAGGACGGCGTTGTTTTGTTCCTCCATGCAACCCACTAACTGGAATGATATACATGCACGCAGTTTAACAGCACCCACTGTGGAAATAACGAACTACCTTACCCAGAAGGCAACTTACCAATGAAACTACAAAGACGGGATATTAAAGGTCAAGTTCAATCAGCTGTAAACGACGCGCATGGCCAGTGAGCAAGGGCGTGTTGCCCGAAACCGGTATCGCAATCTGTGTTGGGGGAATGAACACGTTGACTCCTGCTCCCTCAATAAATGAAAGGAGAAACTTCTACTTGTGTGGCGTCTCGCATTGGGCAACTTGGATTTTGCAAGCGGCGTGCGTAGCCGCTGAGACGCTCTGCCGCGATAATAGCGGACCACGACTCCGGACCCCTGGGGCCATGTGGAAGTGGCAGTTCCACTATTGCGGGACTTTTAATGCATGACGGCGTTGTTTTGTTCCTCCATGCAACCCACCAAGGGGAATGACATACATGCACACAGTTTAACAGCACCCACTGTGGAAATATCGAACTACCCTACCCAGAAGGCAACTTACCAATGAAACTACAAAGACGGGATATTAAAGGTCAAGTTCAATCAGCTGTAAACAACGCGCATGGCCAGTGAGAAAGGGCGTGTTGCCCGAAACCGGTATGGCAATCTGTGTTGGGGGAATGAACACGTTCACTCCTGCTCCCTCAATAAATGAAAGGAGAAACTTCTACTTGTGTGGCGTCTCGCATTGGGCAACTTGGATTTTGGAATTTGCAAGCGGCGTGCCTAGCCGCTGAGACGCTCTGCCGCGATAATAGCGGACCACGTCTCCGGACCCCTGGGGCCATGTGGAAGTGGCAGTTCCACTATTGCGGGACTTTTAATGCATGACGGCGTTGTTTTGTTCCTCCATGCAACCCACCAAGGGGAATGATATCCATGCACACAGTTTAACAGCACCCACTGTGGAAATAACGAACTACCTTACCCAGAAGGCAACTTACCAATGAAACTACAAAGACGGGATATTAAAGGTCAAGTTCAATCAGCTGTAAACGACGCGCATGGCCAGTGAGCAAGGGCGTGTTGCCCGAAACCGGTATGGCAAGCTGTGTTGGGGGAATGACCACGTTGACTCATGCTCCCTCAATAAATGAAAGGAGAAACTTCTACTTCTGTGGCGTCTCGCATTGGGCAACTTGGATTTTGGAATTTGCAAGTGGCGTGCCTAGCCGCTGAGACGCTCTGCCGCGATAATAGCGGACCACGGCTCCGGACCAGTGGGGCCATGTGGAAGTGGCAGTTCCACTATTGCGGGACTTTTAATGCATGACGGCGTTGTTTTGTTCCTCCATGCAACCCACCAAGGGGAATAACATACATGCACACAGTTTAACAGCACCCACTGTGGAAATATCGAACTACCCTACCCAGAAGGCAACTTACCAATGAAACTACAAAGACGGGATATTAAAGGTCAAGTTCAATCAGCTGTAAACAACGCGCATGGCCAGTGAGAAAGGGCGTGTTGCCCGAAACCGGTATGGCAATCTGTGTTGGGGGAATGAACACGTTCACTCCTGCTCCCTCAATAAATGAAAGGAGAAACTTCTACTTGTGTGGCGTCTCGCATTTGGCAACTTGGATTTTGGAATTTGCAAGCGGTGTGCCTAGCTGCTGAGACGCTCTGCCGCGATAATAGCAGACCATGGCTCCGGTCCCCTGGGGCCATGTGGAAGTGGCAGTTCCACTATTGCGGGACTTTTAATGCAGGACGGCGTTGTTTTGTTCCTCCATGCAACCCACTAACTGGAATGATATACATGCACGCAGTTTAACAGCACCCACTGTGGAAATAACGAACTACCTTACCCAGAAGGCAACTTACCAATGAAACTACAAAGACGGGATATTAAAGGTCAAGTTCAACCAGCTGTAAACGACGCGCATGGCCAGTGAGCAAGGGCGTGTTGCCCGAAACCGGTATGGCAATCTGTGTTGGGGGAATGAACACGTTGACTTCTGCTCCCTCAATAAATGAAAGGAGAAACTTCTACTTGTGTGGCGTCTCGCATTGGGCAACTTGGATTTTGGAATTTGCAAGCGGCGTGCCTAGCCGCTGAGACGCTCTGCCGCAATAATAGCGGACCACGGCTCCGGACCCCTGGGGCCATGTGGAAGTGGCAGTTCCACTATTACAGGACTTTTAATGCATGACGGCGTTGTTTTGTTCCTCCATGCAACCCACCAAGGGGAATGATATACATGCACGCAGTTTAACAGCACCCACTGTGGAAATAACGAACTACCTTACCCAGAAGGCAACTTACCAATGAAACTACAAAGACGGGATATTAAAGGTCAAGTTCAATCAGCTGTAAACGACGCGCATGGCCAGTGAGCAAGGGCGTGTTGCCCGAAACCGGTATCGCAATCTGTGTTGGGGGAATGAACACGTTGACTCCTGCTCCCTCAATAAATGAAAGGAGAAACTTCTACTTGTGTGGCGTCTCGCATTGGGCAACTTGGATTTTGCAAGCGGCGTGCGTAGCCGCTGAGACGCTCTGCCGCGATAATAGCGGACCACGACTCCGGACCCCTGGGGCCATGTGGAAGTGGCAGTTCCACTATTGCGGGACTTTTAATGCATGACGGCGTTGTTTTGTTCCTCCATGCAACCCACCAAGGGGAATGACATACATGCACACAGTTTAACAGCACCCACTGTGGAAATATCGAACTACCCTACCCAGAAGGCAACTTACCAATGAAACTACAAAGACGGGATATTAAAGGTCAAGTTCAATCAGCTGTAAACAACGCGCATGGCCAGTGAGAAAGGGCGTGTTGCCCGAAACCGGTATGGCAATCTGTGTTGGGGGAATGAACACGTTCACTCCTGCTCCCTCAATAAATGAAAGGAGAAACTTCTACTTGTGTGGCGTCTCGCATTGGGCAACTTGGATTTTGGAATTTGCAAGCGGCGTGCCTAGCCGCTGAGACGCTCTGCCGCGATAATAGCGGACCACGTCTCCGGACCCCTGGGGCCATGTGGAAGTGGCAGTTCCACTATTGCGGGACTTTTAATGCATGACGGCGTTGTTTTGTTCCTCCATGCAACCCACCAAGGGGAATGATATCCATGCACACAGTTTAACAGCACCCACTGTGGAAATAACGAACTACCTTACCCAGAAGGCAACTTACCAATGAAACTACAAAGACGGGATATTAAAGGTCAAGTTCAATCAGCTGTAAACGACGCGCATGGCCGGTGAGCAAGGGCGTGTTGCCCGAAACCGGTATGGCAAGCTGTGTTGGGGGAATGACCACGTTGACTCATGCTCCCTCAATAAATGAAAGGAGAAACTTCTACTTCTGTGGCGTCTCGCATTGGGCAACTTGGATTTTGGAATTTGCAAGTGGCGTGCCTAGCCGCTGAGACGCTCTGCCGCGATAATAGCGGACCACGGCTCCGGACCAGTGGGGCCATGTGGAAGTGGCAGTTCCACTATTGCGGGACTTTTAATGCATGACGGCGTTGTTTTGTTCCTCCATGCAACCCACCAAGGGGAATGATATACATGCACGCAGTTTCACAGCACCCACTGTGGAAATAACGAACTACCTTACCCAGAAGTCAACTTACCAATGAAACTACAAAGACGGGATATTAAAGGTCAAGTTCAATCAGCTGTAAACGACACGCATGGCCAGTGAGCAAGGGCGTGTTGCCAGAAACCGGTATGGCAATCTGTGTTGGGGGAATGAACACGTTGACTCCTGCTCCCTCAATAAATGAAAGGCGAAACTTCTACTTGTGTGGCGTCTCGCATTGGGCAACTTGGATTTTGCAAGCGGCCTGCCTAGCCGCTGAGACGCTCTGCCGCGATAATAGCGGAACATGACTCCGGACCACTGGGGCCATGTGGAAGTGGCAGTTCCACTATTGCGGGACTTTTAATGCATGACGGCGTTGTTTTGTTCCTCCATGCAACCCACCAAGGGGAATGATATACATACACGCAGTTTCACAGCACCCACTGTGGAAATAACGAACTACCTTACCCAGAAGGCAACTTACCAATGAAACTACAAAGACGGGATATTAAAGGTCAAGTTCAATCAGCTGTAAACGACACGCATGGCCAGTGAGCAAGGGCGTGTTGCCCGAAATCGGTATTGCAATCTGTGTTGGGGGAATGAACACGTTGACTCCTGCTCCCTCAATAAATGAAAGGCGAAACTTCTACTTGTGTGGCGTCTGGCATTGGGCAACTTGGATTTTGCAAGCGGCGTGCCTAGCCGCTGAGACGCTCTGCCGCGATAATAGCGGAACATGACTCCGGACCACTGGGGCCATGTGGAAGTGGCAGTTCCACTATTGCGGGACTTTTAATGCATGACGGCGTTGTTTTGTTCCTCCATGCAACCCACCAAGGGGAATGATATACATGCACACAGTGTAACAGCACCCACTGTGGAAATAACAAACTACCTTACCCAGAAGGCAATTTACCAATGAAATTACAAAGACGGGATATTAAAGGTCAAGTTCAATCAGCTGTAAACAACGCGCATGGCCAGTGAGCAAGGGCGTGTTGCCCGAAACCGGTATGGCAAGCTGTGTTGGGGGAATGAACACGTTGACTCCTGCTCCCTCAATAAATGAAAGGAGAAACTTCTACTTGTGTGGCGTCTCGCATTGGGCAACTTGGATTTTGGAATTTGCAAGCGGCGTGCCTAGCCTCTGAGACGCTCTGCCGCGATAATAGCGGACCATGGCTTCGGACCTCTGGGGCCATGTGGAAGTGGCAGTTCCACTATTGCGGGAGTTTTAATGCATGACGGCGTTGTTGTGTTCCTCCATGCAACCCACCAAGGGGAATGATATATATGCACGCAGTTTAACAGCACCCACTGTGGAAATAACGAACTACCTTACCCAGAAGGGAACTTACCAATGAAACTACAAAGATGGGATATTAAAGGTCAAGTTCAATCATCTGTAAACGACGCGCATGGCCAGTGAGCAAGGGCGTGTTGCCTGAAACCGGTATGGCAATCTGTGTTGGGGGAATGAACACGTTGACTCCTGCTCCCTCAATAAATGAAAGGAGAAACTTCTACTTGTGTGGCGTCTCGTATTTTGCAACTTGGATTTTGGAATTTGCAAGCGGTGTGCCTAGCTGCTGAGACGCTCTGCCGTGATAATAGCGGACCACGGCTCCGGACCCCTGGGGCCATGTGGAAGTCGCAGTTCCACTATTGCGGGACTTTTAATGCATGACGGCGTTGTTTTGTTCCTCCATGCAACCCACCAACTGGAATGATATACATGCACGCAGTTTAACAGCACCCACTGTGGAAATAACGAACTACCTTACCCAGAAGGCAACTTACCAATGAAACTACAAAGACGGGATATTAAAGGTCAAGTTCAATCAGCTGTAAACGACGCGCATAGCCAGTGAGCAAGGGCGTAATGCCCGAAACCGGTATGGCAATCTGTGTTGGGGGAATGAACACGTTGACTTCTGCTCCCTCAATAAATGAAAGGAGAAACTTCTACTTGTGTGGCGTCTCGCATTGGGCAACTTGGATTTTGGAATTTGCAAACGGCGTGCCTAGCCGCTGAGACGCTCTGCCGCAATAATAGCGGCACGGCTCCGGACCCCTGGGGCCATGTGGAAGTGGCAGTTCCACTATTGCGGGACTTTTAATGCATGACGGCGTTGTTTTGTTCCTCCATGCAACCCACCAAGGGGAATGATATACATGCACGCATAACAGCACCCACTGTGGAAATATCGAACTACCCTACCCAGAAGGCAACTTACCAATGAAACTACAAAGACGGGATATTAAAGGTCAAGTTCAATCAGCTGTAAACAACGCGCATGGCCAGTGAGAAAGGGCGTGTTGCCCGAAACCGGTATGGCAATCTGTGTTGGGGGAATGAACACGTTCACTCCTGCTCCCTCAATAAATGAAAGGAGAAACTTCTACTTGTGTGGCGTCTCGCATTGGGCAACTTGGATTTTGGAATTTGCAAGCGGCGTGCCTAGCCGCTGAGACGCTCTGCCGCGATAATAGCAGACCATGGCTCCGGTCCCCTGGGGCCATGTGGAAGTGGCAGTTCCACTATTGCGGGACTTTTAATGCAGGACGGCGTTGTTTTGTTCCTCCATGCAACCCACTAACTGGAATGATATACATGCACGCAGTTTAACAGCACCCACTGTGGAAATAACGAACTACCTTACCCAGAAGGCAACTTACCAATGAAACTACAAAGACGGGATATTAAAGGTCAAGTTCAATCAGCTGTAAATGACGCGCATGGCCAGTGAGCAAGGGCGTGTTGCCCGAAACCGGTATCGCAATCTGTGTTTTGGGAATGAACACGTTGACTCCTGCTCCCTCAATAAATGAAAGGAGAAACTTCTACTTGTGTGGCGTCTCGCATTGGGCAACTTGGATTTTGCAAGCGGCGTGCGTAGCCGCTGAGACGCTCTGCCGCGATAATAGCGGACCACGACTCCGGACCCCTGGGGCCATGTGGAAGTGGCAGTTCCACTATTGCGGGACTTTTAATGCATGACGGCGTTGTTTTGTTCCTCCATGCAACCCACCAAGGGGAATGACATACATGCACACAGTTTAACAGCACCCACTGTGGAAATATCGAACTACCCTACCCAGAAGGCAACTTACCAATGAAACTACAAAGACGGGATATTAAAGGTCAAGTTCAATCAGCTGTAAACAACGCGCATGGCCAGTGAGAAAGGGCGTGTTGCCTGAAACCGGTATGGCAATCTGTGTTGGGGGAATGAACACGTTCACTCCTGCTCCCTCAATAAATGAAAGGAGAAACTTCTACTTGTGTGGCGTCTCGCATTGGGCAACTTGGATTTTGGAATTTGCAAGCGGCGTGCCTAGCCGCTGAGACGCTCTGCCGCGGTAATAGCAGACCATGGCTCCGGTCCCCTGGGGCCATGTGGAAGTGGCAGTTCCACTATTGCGGGACTTTTAATGCAGGACGGCGTTGTTTTGTTCCTCCATGCAACCCACTAACTGGAATGATATACATGCACGCAGTTTAACAGCACCCACTGTGGAAATAACGAACTACCTTACCCAGAAGGCAACTTACCAATGAAACTACAAAGACGGGATATTAAAGGTCAAGTTCAACCAGCTGTAAACGACGCGCATGGCCAGTGAGCAAGGGCGTGTTGCCCGAAACCGGTATGGCAATCTGTGTTGGGGGAATGAACACGTTGACTTCTGCTCCCTCAATAAATGAAAGGAGAAACTTCTACTTGTGTGGCGTCTCGCATTGGGCAACTTGGATTTTGGAATTTGCAAGCGGCGTGCCTAGCCGCTGAGATGCTCTGCCGCAATAATAGCGGACCACGGCTCCGGACCCCTGGGGCCATGTGGAAGTGGCAGTTCCACTATTACAGGACTTTTAATACATGACGGCGTTGTTTTGTTCCTCCATGCATCCCACCAAGGGGAATGATATACATGCACGCAGTTTAACAGCACCCACTGTGGAAATAACGAACTACCTTACCCAGAAGGCAACTTACCAATGAAACTACAAAGACGGGATATTAAAGGTCAAGTTCAATCAGCTGTAAACGACGCGCATGGCCAGTGAGCAAGGGCGTGTTGCCCGAAACCGGTATCGCAATCTGTGTTGGGGGAATGAACACGTTGACTCCTGCTCCCTCAATAAATGAAAGGAGAAACTTCTACTTGTGTGGCGTCTCGCATTGGGCAACTTGGATTTTGCAAGCGGCGTGCGTAGCCGCTGAGACGCTCTGCCGCGATAATAGCGGACCACGACTCCGGACCCCTGGGGCCATGTGGAAGTGGCAGTTCCACTATTGCGGGACTTTTAATGCATGACGGCGTTGTTTTGTTCCTCCATGCAACCCACCAAGGGGAATGACATACATGCACACAGTTTAACAGCACCCACTGTGGAAATATCGAACTACCCTACCCAGAAGGCAACTTACCAATGAAACTACAAAGACGGGATATCAAAGGTCAAATTCAATCAGCTGTAAACAACGCGCATGGCCAGTGAGAAAGGGCGTGTTGCCCGAAACCGGTATGGCAATCTGTGTTGGGGGAATGAACACGTTCACTCCTGCTCCCTCAATAAATGAAAGGAGAAACTTCTACTTGTGTGGCGTCTCGCATTGGGCAACTTGGATTTTGGAATTTGCAAGCGGCGTGCCTAGCCGCTGAGACGCTCTGCCGCGATAATAGCGGGCCACGTCTCCGGACCCCTGGGGCCATGTGGAAGTGGCAGTTCCACTATTGCGGGACTTTTAATGCATGACGGCGTTGTTTTGTTCCTCCATGCAACCCACCAAGGGGAATGATATCCATGCACACAGTTTAACAGCACCCACTGTGGAAATAACGAACTACCTTACCCAGAAGGCAACTTACCAATGAAACTACAAAGACGGGATATTAAAGGTCAAGTTCAATCAGCTGTAAACGACGCGCATGGCCAGTGAGCAAGGGCGTGTTGCCCGAAACCGGTATGGCAAGCTGTGTTGGGGGAATGACCACGTTGACTCATGCTCCCTCAATAAATGAAAGGAGAAACTTCTACTTCTGTGGCGTCTCGCATTGGGCAACTTGGATTTTGGAATTTGCAAGTGGCGTGCCTAGCCGCTGAGACGCTCTGCCGCGATAATAGCGGACCACGGCTCCGGACCAGTGGGGCCATGTGGAAGTGGCAGTTCCACTATTGCGGGACTTTTAATGCATGACGGCGTTGTTTTGTTCCTCCATGCAACCCACCAAGGGGAATGATATACATGCACGCAGTTTCACAGCACCCACTGTGGAAATAACGAACTACCTTACCCAGAAGTCAACTTACCAATGAAACTACAAAGACGGGATATTAAAGGTCAAGTTCAATCAGCTGTAAACGACACGCATGGCCAGTGAGCAAGGGCGTGTTGCCAGAAACCGGTATGGCAATCTGTGTTGGGGGAATGAACACGTTGACTCCTGCTCCCTCAATAAATGAAAGGAGAAACTTCTACTTGTGTGGCGTCTCGCATTGGGCAACTTGGATTTTGGAATTTGCAAGCGGCGTGCCTAGCCTCTGAGACGCTCTGCCGCGATAATAGCGGACCATGGCTCCGGACCTCTGGGGCCATGTGGAAGTGGCAGTTCCACTATTGCGGGAGTTTTAATGCATGACGGCGTTGTTGTGTTCCTCCATGCAACCCACCAAGGGGAATGATATATATGCACGCAGTTTAACAGCATCCACTGTGGAAATAACGAACTACCTTACCCAGAAGGGAACTTACCAATGAAACTACAAAGATGGGATATTAAAGGTCAAGTTCAATCATCTGTAAACGACGCGCATGGCCAGTGAGCAAGGGCGTGTTGCCTGAAACCGGTATGGCAATCTGTGTTGGGGGAATGAACACGTTGACTCCTGCTCCCTCAATAAATGAAAGGAGAAACTTCTACTTGTGTGGCGTCTCGTATTTTGCAACTTGGATTTTGGAATTTGCAAGCGGTGTGCCTAGCCGCTGAGACGCTCTGCCGTGATAATAGCGGACCACGGCTCCGGACCCCTGGGGCCATGTGGAAGTCGCAGTTCCACTATTGCGGGACTTTTAATGCATGACGGCGTTGTTTTGTTCCTCCATGCAACCCACCAACTGGAATGATATACATGCACGCAGTTTAACAGCACCCACTGTGGAAATAACGAACTACCTTACCCAGAAGGCAACTTACCAATGAAACTACAAAGACGGGATATTAAAGGTCAAGTTCAATCAGCTGTAAACGACGCGCATAGCCAGTGAGCAAGGGCGTAATGCCCGAAACCGGTATGGCAATCTGTGTTGGGGGAATGAACACGTTGACTTCTGCTCCCTCAATAAATGAAAGGAGAAACTTCTACTTGTGTGGCGTCTCGCATTGGGCAACTTGGATTTTGGAATTTGCAAACGGCGTGCCTAGCCGCTGAGACGCTCTGCCGCAATAATAGCGGCACGGCTCCGGACCCCTGGGGCCATGTGGAAGTGGCATTTCCACTATTGCGGGACTTTTAATGCATGACGGCGTTGTTTTGTTCCTCCATGCAACCCACCAAGGGGAATGATATACATGCACGCATAACAGCACCCACTGTGGAAATAACGAACTACCTTACCCAGAAGGCAACTTACCAATGAAACTACAAAGACGGGATATTAAAGGTCAAGTTCAATCAGCTGTAAACGACGCGCATGGCCAGTGAGCAAGGGCGTGTTGCCCGAAACCGGTATGGCAATCTGTGTTGGGGGAATGAACACGTTGACTCCTGCTCCCTCAATAAATGAAAGGAGAAACTTCTACTTGTGAGGCGTCTCGCATTGGGCAACTTGGATTTTGGAATTTGCAAGTGGCGTGCCTAGCCTCTGAGACGCTCTGCCGCGATAATAGCGGACCATGGCTCCGGACCTCTTGGGCCATGTGGAAGTGGCAGTTCCACTAATGCGGGAGTTTTAATGCATGACGGCGTTGTTTTGTTCCTCCATGCAACCCACCAAGGGGAATGATATACATGCACGCAGTTTCACAGCACCCACTGTGGAAATAACAAACTACCTTACCCAGAAGGCAACTTACCAATGAAACTACAAAGACGGGATATTAAAGGTCAAGTTCAATCAGCTGTAAACGACGCGCATGGCCAGTGAGCAAGGGCGTGTTGCCCGAAACCGGTATGGCAAGCTGTGTTGGGGGAATGAACACGTTGACTCCTGCTCCCTCAATAAATGAAAGGAGAAACTTCTACTTCTGTGGCGTCTCGCATTGGGCAAGTTGGATTTTGGAATTTGCAAGTGGTGTGCCTATCCGCTGAGACGCTCTGCCGCGATAATAGCGGACCACG
Organism: Triturus cristatus; assembly: GCF_964204655.1. Lineage (NCBI taxonomy): Eukaryota > Metazoa > Chordata > Amphibia > Caudata > Salamandridae > Triturus > Triturus cristatus. Next base: position 198,027,352 of record NC_140579.1, read on the forward strand.
GCTCCGGACCAGTGGGGCCATGTGGAAGTGGCAGTTCCACTATTGCGGGACTTTTAATGCATGACGGCGTTGTTTTGTTCCTCCATGCAACCCACCAAGGGGAATGATATACATGCACACAGTTTAACAGCACCCACTGTGGAAATAACGAACTACCTTACCCAGAAGGCAACTTACCAATGAAACTACAAAGACGGGATATTAAAGGTCAAGTTCAATCAGCTGTAAACAACGCGCATGGCCAGTGAGAAAGGGCGTGTTGCCCGAAACCGGTATGGCAATCTGTGTTGGGGGAATGAACACGTTCACTCCTGCTCCCTCAATAAATGAAAGGAGAAACTTCTACTTGTGTGGCGTCTGGCATTGGGCAACTTGGATTTTGCAAGTGGCGTGCCTAGCCGCTGAGACGCTCTGCCGCGATAATAGCGGACCACGGCTCCGGACCCCTGGGGCCATGTGGAAGTGGCAGTTCCACTATTGCGTGACTTTTAATGCATGACGGCGTTGCTTTGTTCCTCCATGCAACCCACCAAGGGGAATGATATACATGCACACAGTTTAACAGCACCCACTGTGGAAATAACGAACTACCTTACCCAGAAGGCAACTTACCAATGAAACTACAAAGACGGGATATTAAAGGTCAAGTTCAATCAGCTGTAAACGACGCGCATGGCCAGTGAGCAAGGGCGTGTTGCCCGAAACCGGTATGGCAATCTGTGTTGGGGGCATGAACACGTTGACTTCTGCTCCCTCAATAAATGAAAGGAGAAACTTCTACTTGTGTGGCGTCTCGCATTGGGCAACTTGGATTTTGCAAGCGGCGTGCGTAGCCGCTGAGACGCTCTGTCGCGATGATAGCGGACCACGACTCCGGACCCCTGGGGCCATGTGGAAGTGGCAGTTCCACTATTGCGGGACTTTTAATGCATGACGGCGTTGTTTTGTTCCTCCATGCAACCCACCAAGGGGAATGATATACATGCACACAGTTTAACAGCACCCACTGTGGAAATAACAAACTACCTTACCCAGAAGGCAACTTACCAATGAAACTACAAAGACGGGATATTAAAGGTCAAGTTCAATCAGCTGTAAACAACGCGCATGGCCAGTGAGCAAGGGCGTTTTGCCCGAAACCGGTATGGCAAGCTGTGTTGGGGGAATGAACACGTTGACTCCTGCTCCCTCAATAAGTGAAAGGAGAAACTTTTACTTGTGTGGCGTCTCGCATTGGGCAACTTGGATTTTGGAATTTGCAAGCGGCGTGCCTAGCCTCTGAGACGCTCTGCCGCGATAATAGCGGACCATGGCTCCGGACCTCTGGGGCCATGTGGCAGTGGCAGTTCCACTATTGCGGGAGTTTTAATGCATGACGGCGTTGTTTTGTTCCTCCATGCAACCCACCAAGGGGAATGAAACACATTCACGCAGTTTAACAGCACCCACTGTGGAAATAACGAACTACCTTACCCAGGAGGGAACTTACCAATGAAACTACAAAGATGGGATATTAAAGGTCAAGTTCAATCAGCTGTAAATGACGCGCATGGCCAGTGAGCAAGGGCGTGTTGCCTGAAACCGGTATCCGATCTGTGTTGGGGGAATGAACACGTTGACTCCTGCTCCCTCAATAAATGAAAGGAGAAACTTCTACTTGTGTGGCGTCTCGCATTTTGCAACTTGGATTTTGGAATTTGCAAGCGGCGTGCCTAGCCGCTGAGACGCTCTGCCGCGATAATAGCAGACCACAGCTCCGGACCCCTGGGGCCATGTGGAAGTGGCAGTTCCACTATTGCGGGACTTTTAATGCAGGACGGCGTTGTTTTGTTCCTCCATGCAACCCACCAACTGGAATGATATACATGCACGCAGTTTAACAGCACCCACTGTGGAAATAACGAACTACCTTACCCAGAAGGCAACTTACCAATGAAACTACAAAGACGGGATATTAAAGGTCAAGTTCAATCAGCTGTAAACGACGCGCATGGCCAGTGAGCAAGGGCGTGTTGCCCGAAACCGGTATGGCAATCTGTGTTGGGGGCATGAATACGTTGACTTCTGCTCCCTCAATAAATGAAAGGAGAAACTTCTACTTGTGTGGCGTCTCGCATTGGGCAACTTGGATTTTGCAAGCGGCGTGCCTAGCCGCTGAGACGCTCTGCCGCGATAATAGCGGACCACGGCTCCGGACCCCTGGGGCCATGTGGAAGTGGCAGTTCCACTATTGCGGGACTTTTAATGCATGACGGCGTTGCTTTGTTCCTCCATGCAACCCACCAAGGGGAATGATATACATGCACACAGTTTAACAGCACCCACTGTGGAAATAACAAACTACCTTACCCAGAAGGCAACTTACCAATGAAACTACAAAGACGGGATATTAAAGGTCAAGTTCAATCAGCTGTAAACGACGCGCATGGCCAGTGAGCAAGGGCGTGTTGCCCGAAACCGGTATGGCAAGCTGTGTTGGGGGAATGAACACGTTGACTCCTGCTCCCTCAATAAATGAAAGGAGAAACTTCTACTTCTGTGGCGTCTCGCATTGGGCAAGTTGGATTTTGGAATTTGCAAGTGGAGTGCCTAGCCACTGAGACGCTCTGCCGCGATAATAGCGGACCACGGCTCCGGACCAGTGGGGCCATGTGGAAGTGGCAGTTCCACTATTGCGGGACTTTTAATGCATGACGGCGTTGTTTTGTTCCTCCATGCAACCCACCAAGGGGAATGATATATATGCACGCAGTTTAACAGCACCCACTGTGGAAATAACGAACTACCTTTCCCAGAAGGGAACTTACCAATGAAACTACAAAGATGGGATATTAAAGGTCAAGTTCAATCATCTGTAAACGACGCGCATGGCCAGTGAGCAAGGGCGTGTTGCCTGAAACCGGTATGGCAATCTGTGTTGGGGGAATGAACACGTTGACTCCTGCTCCCTCAATAAATGAAAGGAGAAACTTCTACTTGTGTGGCGTCTCGCATTTTGCAACTTGGATTTTGGAATTTGCAAGCGGTGTGCCTAGCCGCTGAGACGCTCTGCCGCGATAATAGCGGACCACGGCTCCGGACCCCTGGGGCCATGTGGAAGTGGCAGTTCCACTATTGCGGGACTTTTAATGCATGACGGCGTTGTTTTGTTCCTCCATGCAACCCACCAACTGGAATGATATACATGCACGCAGTTTAACAGCACCCACTGTGGAAATAACGAACTACCTTACCCAGAAGGCAACTTACCAATGAAACTACAAAGACGGGATATTAAAGGTCAAGTTCAATCAGCTGTAAACGACGCGCATAGCCAGTGAGCAAGGGCGTAATGCCCGAAACCGGTATGGCAATCTGTGTTGGGGGAATGAACACGTTGACTTCTGCTCCCTCAATAAATGAAAGGAGAAACTTCTACTTGTGTGGCGTCTCGCATTGGGCAACTTGGATTTTGGAATTTGCAAACGGCGTGCCTAGCCGCTGAGACGCTCTGCCGCAATAATAGCGGCACGGCTCTGGACCCCTGGGGCCATGTGGAAGTGGCAGTTCCACTATTGCGGGACTTTTAATGCATGACGGCGTTGATTTGTTCCTCCATGCAACCCACCAAGGGGAATGATATACATGCACGCATAACAGCACCCACTGTGGAAATAACGAACTACCTTACCCAGAAGGCAACTTACCAATGAAACTACAAAGACGGGATATTAAAGGTCAAGTTCAATCAGCTGTAAACGACACGCATGGCCAGTGAGCAAGGGCGTGTTGCCCGAAACCGGTATGGCAATCTGTGTTGGGGGAATGAACACGTTGACTCCTGCTCCCTCAATAAATGAAAGGAGAAACTTCTACTTGTGTGGCGTCTCGCATTGGGCAACTTGGATTTTGCAAGCGGCGTGCCTAGCCGCTGAGACGCTCTGCCGCGATAATAGCGGACCACGACTCCGGACCCCTAGGGCCATGTGGAAGTGGCAGTTCCACTATTGCGAGACTTTTAATGCTTGACGGCGTTGTTTTGTTCCTCCATGCAACCCACCAAGGGGAATGATATACATGCACACAGTTTAACAGCACCCACTGTGGAAATAACGAACTACCTTACCCAGAAGGCAACTTACCAATGAAACTACAAAGACGGGATATTAAAGGTCAAGTTCAATCAGCTGTAAACAACGCACATGGCCAGTGAGCAAGGGCGTGTTGCCCGAAACCGGTATGGCAAGCTGTGTTGGGGGAATGAACACGTTGACTCCTGCTCCCTCAATAAATGAAAGGAGAAACTTCTACTTGTGAGGCGTCTCGCATTGGGCAACTTGGATTTTGGAATTTGCAAGTGGCGTGCCTAGCCTCTGAGACGCTCTGCCGCTATAATAGCGGACCATGGCTCCGGACCTCTTGGGCCATGTGGAAGTGGCAGTTCCACTAATGCGGGAGTTTTAATGCATGACGGCGTTGTTTTGTTCCTCCATGCAACCCACCAAGGGGAATGATATACATGCACGCAGTTTCACAGCACCCACTGTGGAAATAACGAACTACCTTACCCAGAAGGCAACTTACCAATGAAACTACAAAGACGGGATATTAAAGGTCAATTTCAATCAGCTGTAAACGACGCGCATGGCCAGTGAGCAAGGGCGTGTTGCCCGAAACCGGTATGGCAATCTGTGTTGGGGGAATGAACACGTTGACTTCTGCTCCCTCAATAAATGAAAGGAGAAACTTCTACTTGTGTGGCGTCTCGCATTGGGCAACTTGGATTTTGGAATTTGCAAGCGGCGTGCCTAGCCGCTGAGACGCTCTGCCGCAATAATAGCGGACCACGGCTCCGGACCCCTGGGGCCATGTGGAAGTGGCAGTTCCACTATTGCAGGACTTTTAATGCATGACGGCGTTGTTTTGTTCCTCCATGCAACCCACCAAGGGGAATGATATACATGCACGCAGTTTAACAGCACCCACTGTGGAAATAACGAACTACCTTACCCAGAAGGCAACTTACCAATGAAACTACAAAGACGGGATATTAAAGGTCAAGTTCAATCAGCTGTAAACGACGCGCATGGCCAGTGAGCAAGGGCGTGTTGCCCGAAACCGGTATGGCAAGCTGTGTTGGGGGAATGAACACGTTGACTCCTGCTCCCTCAATAAATGAAAGGAGAAACTTCTACTTCTGTGGCGTCTCGCATTGGGCAAGTTGGATTTTGGAATTTGCAAGTGGCGTGCCTATCCGCTGAGACGCTCTGCCGCGATAATAGCGGACCATGGCTCCGGACCAGTGGGGCCATGTGGAAGTGGCAGTTCCACTATTGCGGGACTTTTAATGCATGACGGCGTTGTTTTGTTCCTCCATGCAACCCACCAAGGGGAATGATATACATGCACACAGTTTAACAGCACCCACTGTGGAAATAACGAACTACCTTACCCAGAAGGCAACTTACCAATGAAACTACAAAGACGGGATATTAAAGGTCAAGTTCAATCAGCTGTAAACAACGCGCATGGCCAGTGAGAAAGGGCGTGTTGCCCGAAACCGGTATGGCAATCTGTGTTGGGGGAATGAACACGTTCACTCCTGCTCCCTCAATAAATGAAAGGAGAAACTTCTACTTGTGTGGCGTCTGGCATTGGGCAACTTGGATTTTGCAAGTGGCGTGCCTAGCCGCTGAGACGCTCTGCCGCGATAATAGCGGACCACGGCTCCGGACCCCTGGGGCCATGTGGAAGTGGCAGTTCCACTATTGCGTGACTTTTAATGCATGACGGCGTTGCTTTGTTCCTCCATGCAACCCACCAAGGGGAATGATATACATGCACACAGTTTAACAGCACCCACTGTGGAAATAACGAACTACCTTACCCAGAAGGCAACTTACCAATGAAACTACAAAGACGGGATATTAAAGGTCAAGTTCAATCAGCTGTAAACGACGCGCATGGCCAGTGAGCAAGGGCGTGTTGCCCGAAACCGGTATGGCAATCTGTGTTGGGGGCATGAACACGTTGACTTCTGCTCCCTCAATAAATGAAAGGAGAAACTTCTACTTGTGTGGCGTCTCGCATTGGGCAACTTGGATTTTGCAAGCGGCGTGCGTAGCCGCTGAGACGCTCTGTCGCGATAATAGCGGACCACGACTCCGGACCCCTGGGGCCATGTGGAAGTGGCAGTTCCACTATTGCGGGACTTTTAATGCATGACGGCGTTGTTTTGTTCCTCCATGCAACCCACCAAGGGGAATGATATACATGCACACAGTTTAACAGCACCCACTGTGGAAATAACAAACTACCTTACCCAGAAGGCAACTTACCAATGAAACTACAAAGACGGGATATTAAAGGTCAAGTTCAATCAGCTGTAAACAACGCGCATGGCCAGTGAGCAAGGGCGTTTTGCCCGAAACCGGTATGGCAAGCTGTGTTGGGGGAATGAACACGTTGACTCCTGCTCCCTCAATAAGTGAAAGGAGAAACTTTTACTTGTGTGGCGTCTCGCATTGGGCAACTTGGATTTTGGAATTTGCAAGCGGCGTGCCTAGCCTCTGAGACGCTCTGCCGCGATAATAGCGGACCATGGCTCCGGACCTCTGGGGCCATGTGACAGTGGCAGTTCCACTATTGCGGGAGTTTTAATGCATGACGGCGTTGTTTTGTTCCTCCATGCAACCCACCAAGGGGAATGAAACACATTCACGCAGTTTAACAGCACCCACTGTGGAAATAACGAACTACCTTACCCAGGAGGGAACTTACCAATGAAACTACAAAGATGGGATATTAAAGGTCAAGTTCAATCAGCTGTAAATGACGCGCATGGCCAGTGAGCAAGGGCGTGTTGCCCGAAACCGGTATCCGATCTGTGTTGGGGGAATGAACACGTTGACTCCTGCTCCCTCAATAAATGAAAGGAGAAACTTCTACTTGTGTGGCGTCTCGCATTTTGCAACTTGGATTTTGGAATTTGCAAGCGGCGTGCCTAGCCGCTGAGACGCTCTGCCGCGATAATAGCAGACCACGGCTCCGGACCCCTGGGGCCATGTGGAAGTGACAGTTCCACTATTGCGGGACTTTTAATGCAGGACGGCGTTGTTTTGTTCCTCCATGCAACCCACCAACTGGAATGATATACATGCACGCAGTTTAACAGCACCCACTGTGGAAATAACGAACTACCTTACCCAGAAGGCAACTTACCAATGAAACTACAAAGACGGGATATTAAAGGTCAAGTTCAATCAGCTGTAAACGACGCGCATGGCCAGTGAGCAAGGGCGTGTTGCCCGAAACCGGTATGGCAATCTGTGTTGGGGGCATGAACACGTTGACTTCTGCTCCCTCAATAAATGAAAGGAGAAACTTCTACTTGTGTGGCGTCTCGCATTGGGCAACTTGGATTTTGGAATTTGCATGCGGCGTGCCTAGCCGCTGAGACGCTCTGCCGCAATAATAGCGGACCACGGCTCCAGACCCCTGGGGCCATGTGGAAGTGGCAGTTCCACTATTGCAGGACTTTTAATGCATGACGGCGTTGTTTTGTTCCTCCGTGCAACCCACCAAGGGGAATGATATACATGCACGCAGTTTAACAGCACCCACTGTGGAAATAACGAACTACCTTACCCAGAAGGCAACTTACCAATGAAACTACAAAGACGGGATATTAAAGGTCAAGTTCAATCAGCTGTAAACGACGCGCATGGCCAGTGAGCAAGGGCGTGTTGCCCGAAACCGGTATGGCAATCTGTGTTGGGGGAATGAACACGTTGACTCCTGATCCCTCAATAAATGAAAGGAGAAACTTCTACTTGTGTGGCGTCTCGCATTGGGCAACTTGGATTTTGCAAGCGGCGTGCCTAGCCGCTGAGACGCTCTGCCGCGATAATAGCGGACCACGGCTCCGGACCCCTGGGGCCATGTGGAAGTGGCAGTTCCACTATTGCGGGACTTTTAATGCATGACGGCGTTGCTTTGTTCCTCCATGCAACCCACCAAGGGGAATGATATACATGCACACAGTTTAACAGCACCCACTGTGGAAATAACAAACTACCTTACCCAGAAGGCAACTTACCAATGAAACTACAAAGACGGGATATTAAAGGTCAAGTTCAATCAGCTGTAAACGACGCGCATGGCCAGTGAGCAAGGGCGTGTTGCCCGAAACCGGTATGGCAAGCTGTGTTGGGGGAATGAACACGTTGACTCCTGCTCCCTCAATAAATGAAAGGAGAAACTTCTACTTCTGTGGCGTCTCGCATTGGGCAAGTTGGATTTTGGAATTTGCAAGTGGAGTGCCTAGCCACTGAGACGCTCTGCCGCGATAATAGCGGACCACGGCTCCGGACCAGTGGGGCCATGTGGAAGTGGCAGTTCCACTATTGCGGGACTTTTAATGCATGACGGCGTTGTTTTGTTCCTCCATGCAACCCACCAAGGGGAATGATATATATGCACGCAGTTTAACAGCACCCACTGTGGAAATAACGAACTACCTTTCCCAGAAGGGAACTTACCAATGAAACTACAAAGATGGGATATTAAAGGTCAAGTTCAATCATCTGTAAACGACGCGCATGGCCAGTGAGCAAGGGCGTGTTGCCTGAAACCGGTATGGCAATCTGTGTTGGGGGAATGAACACGTTGACTCCTGCTCCCTCAATAAATGAAAGAAGAAACTTCTACTTGTGTGGCGTCTCGCATTTTGCAACTTGGATTTTGGAATTTGCAAGCGGTGTGCCTAGCCGCTGAGACGCTCTGCCGCGATAATAGCGGACCACGACTCCGGACCCCTAGGGCCATGTGGAAGTGGCAGTTCCACTATTGCGAGACTTTTAATGCTTGACGGCGTTGTTTTGTTCCTCCATGCAACCCACCAAGGGGAATGATATACATGCACACAGTTTAACAGCACCCACTGTGGAAATAACGAACTACCTTACCCAGAAGGCAACTTACCAATGAAACTACAAAGACGGGATATTAAAGGTCAAGTTCAATCAGCTGTAAACAACGCACATGGCCAGTGAGCAAGGGCGTGTTGCCCGAAACCGGTATGGCAAGCTGTGTTGGGGGAATGAACACGTTGACTCCTGCTCCCTCAATAAATGAAAGGAGAAACTTCTACTTGTGAGGCGTCTCGCATTGGGCAACTTGGATTTTGGAATTTGCAAGTGGCGTGCCTAGCCTCTGAGACGCTCTGCCGCGATAATAGCGGACCATGGCTCCGGACCTCTTGGGCCATGTGGAAGTGGCAGTTCCACTAATGCGGGAGTTTTAATGCATGACGGCGTTGTTTTGTTCCTCCATGCAACCCACCAAGGGGAATGATATACATGCACGCAGTTTCACAGCACCCACTGTGGAAATAACGAACTACCTTACCCAGAAGGCAACTTACCAATGAAACTACAAAGACGGGATATTAAAGGTCAATTTCAATCAGCTGTAAACGACGCGCATGGCCAGTGAGCAAGGGCGTGTTGCCCGAAACCGGTATGGCAATCTGTGTTGGGGGAATGAACACGTTGACTTCTGCTCCCTCAATAAATGAAAGGAGAAACTTCTACTTGTGTGGCGTCTCGCATTGGGCAACTTGGATTTTGGAATTTGCAAGCGGCGTGCCTAGCCGCTGAGACGCTCTGCCGCAATAATAGCGGACCACGGCTCCGGACCCCTGGGGCCATGTGGAAGTGGCAGTTCCACTATTGCAGGACTTTTAATGCATGACGGCGTTGTTTTGTTCCTCCATGCAACCCACCAAGGGGAATGATATACATGCACGCAGTTTAACAGCACCCACTGTGGAAATAACGAACTACCTTACCCAGAAGGCAACTTACCAATGAAACTACAAAGACGGGATATTAAAGGTCAAGTTCAATCAGCTGTAAACGACGCGCATGGCCAGTGAGCAAGGGCGTGTTGCCCGAAACCGGTATGGCAAGCTGTGTTGGGGGAATGAACACGTTGACTCCTGCTCCCTCAATAAATGAAAGGAGAAACTTCTACTTCTGTGGCGTCTCGCATTGGGCAAGTTGGATTTTGGAATTTGCAAGTGGCGTGCCTATCCGCTGAGACGCTCTGCCGCGATAATAGCGGACCATGGCTCCGGACCAGTGGGGCCATGTGGAAGTGGCAGTTCCACTATTGCGGGACTTTTAATGCATGACGGCGTTGTTTTGTTCCTCCATGCAACCCACCAAGGGGAATGATATACATGCACACAGTTTAACAGCACCCACTGTGGAAATAACGAACTACCTTACCCAGAAGGCAACTTACCAATGAAACTACAAAGACGGGATATTAAAGGTCAAGTTCAATCAGCTGTAAACAACGCGCATGGCCAGTGAGAAAGGGCGTGTTGCCCGAAACCGGTATGGCAATCTGTGTTGGGGGAATGAACACGTTCACTCCTGCTCCCTCAATAAATGAAAGGAGAAACTTCTACTTGTGTGGCGTCTGGCATTGGGCAACTTGGATTTTGCAAGTGGCGTGCCTAGCCGCTGAGACGCTCTGCCGCGATAATAGCGGACCACGGCTCCGGACCCCTGGGGCCATGTGGAAGTGGCAGTTCCACTATTGCGTGACTTTTAATGCATGACGGCGTTGCTTTGTTCCTCCATGCAACCCACCAAGGGGAATGATATACATGCACACAGTTTAACAGCACCCACTGTGGAAATAACGAACTACCTTACCCAGAAGGCAACTTACCAATGAAACTACAAAGACGGGATATTAAAGGTCAAGTTCAATCAGCTGTAAACGACGCGCATGGCCAGTGAGCAAGGGCGTGTTGCCCGAAACCGGTATGGCAATCTGTGTTGGGGGCATGAACACGTTGACTTCTGCTCCCTCAATAAATGAAAGGAGAAACTTCTACTTGTGTGGCGTCTCGCATTGGGCAACTTGGATTTTGCAAGCGGCGTGCGTAGCCGCTGAGACGCTCTGTCGCGATAATAGCGGACCACGACTCCGGACCCCTGGGGCCATGTGGAAGTGGCAGTTCCACTATTGCGGGACTTTTAATGCATGACGGCGTTGTTTTGTTCCTCCATGCAACCCACCAAGGGGAATGATATACATGCACACAGTTTAACAGCACCCACTGTGGAAATAACAAACTACCTTACCCAGAAGGCAACTTACCAATGAAACTACAAAGACGGGATATTAAAGGTCAAGTTCAATCAGCTGTAAACAACGCGCATGGCCAGTGAGCAAGGGCGTTTTGCCCGAAACCGGTATGGCAAGCTGTGTTGGGGGAATGAACACGTTGACTCCTGCTCCCTCAATAAGTGAAAGGAGAAACTTTTACTTGTGTGGCGTCTCGCATTGGGCAACTTGGATTTTGGAATTTGCAAGCGGCGTGCCTAGCCTCTGAGACGCTCTGCCGCGATAATAGCGGACCATGGCTCCGGACCTCTGGGGCCATGTGACAGTGGCAGTTCCACTATTGCGGGAGTTTTAATGCATGACGGCGTTGTTTTGTTCCTCCATGCAACCCACCAAGGGGAATGAAACACATTCACGCAGTTTAACAGCACCCACTGTGGAAATAACGAACTACCTTACCCAGGAGGGAACTTACCAATGAAACTACAAAGATGGGATATTAAAGGTCAAGTTCAATCAGCTGTAAATGACGCGCATGGCCAGTGAGCAAGGGCGTGTTGCCCGAAACCGGTATCCGATCTGTGTTGGGGGAATGAACACGTTGACTCCTGCTCCCTCAATAAATGAAAGGAGAAACTTCTACTTGTGTGGCGTCTCGCATTTTGCAACTTGGATTTTGGAATTTGCAAGCGGCGTGCCTAGCCGCTGAGACGCTCTGCCGCGATAATAGCAGACCACGGCTCCGGACCCCTGGGGCCATGTGGAAGTGGCAGTTCCACTATTGCGGGACTTTTAATGCAGGACGGCGTTGTTTTGTTCCTCCATGCAACCCACCAACTGGAATGATATACATGCACGCAGTTTAACAGCACCCACTGTGGAAATAACGAACTACCTTACCCAGAAGGCAACTTACCAATGAAACTACAAAGACGGGATATTAAAGGTCAAGTTCAATCAGCTGTAAACGACGCGCATGGCCAGTGAGCAAGGGCGTGTTGCCCGAAACCGGTATGGCAATCTGTGTTGGGGGCATGAACACGTTGACTTCTGCTCCCTCAATAAATGAAAGGAGAAACTTCTACTTGTGTGGCGTCTCGCATTGGGCAACTTGGATTTTGGAATTTGCATGCGGCGTGCCTAGCCGCTGAGACGCTCTGCCGCAATAATAGCGGACCACGGCTCCAGACCCCTGGGGCCATGTGGAAGTGGCAGTTCCACTATTGCAGGACTTTTAATGCATGACGGCGTTGTTTTGTTCCTCCGTGCAACCCACCAAGGGGAATGATATACATGCACGCAGTTTAACAGCACCCACTGTGGAAATAACGAACTACCTTACCCAGAAGGCAACTTACCAATGAAACTACAAAGACGGGATATTAAAGGTCAAGTTCAATCAGCTGTAAACGACGCGCATGGCCAGTGAGCAAGGGCGTGTTGCCCGAAACCGGTATGGCAATCTGTGTTGGGGGAATGAACACGTTGACTCCTGATCCCTCAATAAATGAAAGGAGAAACTTCTACTTGTGTGGCGTCTCGCATTGGGCAACTTGGATTTTGCAAGCGGCGTGCCTAGCCGCTGAGACGCTCTGCCGCGATAATAGCGGACCACGGCTCCGGACCCCTGGGGCCATGTGGAAGTGGCAGTTCCACTATTGCGGGACTTTTAATGCATGACGGCGTTGCTTTGTTCCTCCATGCAACCCACCAAGGGGAATGATATACATGCACACAGTTTAACAGCACCCACTGTGGAAATAACAAACTACCTTACCCAGAAGGCAACTTACCAATGAAACTACAAAGACGGGATATTAAAGGTCAAGTTCAATCAGCTGTAAACGACGCGCATGGCCAGTGAGCAAGGGCGTGTTGCCCGAAACCGGTATGGCAAGCTGTGTTGGGGGAATGAACACGTTGACTCCTGCTCCCTCAATAAATGAAAGGAGAAACTTCTACTTCTGTGGCGTCTCGCATTGGGCAAGTTGGATTTTGGAATTTGCAAGTGGAGTGCCTAGCCACTGAGACGCTCTGCCGCGATAATAGCGGACCACGGCTCCGGACCAGTGGGGCCATGTGGAAGTGGCAGTTCCACTATTGCGGGACTTTTAATGCATGACGGCGTTGTTTTGTTCCTCCATGCAACCCACCAAGGGGAATGATATATATGCACGTAGTTTAACAGCACCCACTGTGGAAATAACGAACTACCTTTCCCAGAAGGGAACTTACCAATGAAACTACAAAGATGGGATATTAAAGGTCAAGTTCAATCATCTGTAAACGACGCGCATGGCCAGTGAGCAAGGGCGTGTTGCCTGAAACCGGTATGGCAATCTGTGTTGGGGGAATGAACACGTTGACTCCTGCTCCCTCAATAAATGAAAGAAGAAACTTCTACTTGTGTGGCGTCTCGCATTTTGCAACTTGGATTTTGGAATTTGCAAGCGGTGTGCCTAGCCGCTGAGACGCTCTGCCGCGATAATAGCGGACCACGGCTCCGGACCCCTGGGGCCATGTGGAAGTGGCAGTTCCACTATTGCGGGACTTTTAATGCATGACGGCGTTGTTTTGTTCCTCCATGCAACCCACCAACTGGAATGATATACATGCACGCAGTTTAACAGCACCCACTGTGGAAATAACGAACTACCTTACCCAGAAGGCAACTTACCAATGAAACTACAAAGACGGGATATTAAAGGTCAAGTTCAATCAGCTGTAAACGACGCGCATAGCCAGTGAGCAAGGGCGTAATGCCCGAAACCGGTATGGCAATCTGTGTTGGGGGAATGAACACGTTGACTTCTGCTCCCTCAATAAATGAAAGGAGAAACTTCTACTTGTGTGGCGTCTCGCATTGGGCAACTTGGATTTTGGAATTTGCAAACGGCGTGCCTAGCCGCTGAGACGCTCTGCCGCAATAATAGCGGCACGGCTCTGGACCCCTGGGGCCATGTGGAAGTGGCAGTTCCACTATTGCGGGACTTTTAATGCATGACGGCGTTGTTTTGTTCCTCCATGCAACCCACCAAGGGGAATGATATACATGCACGCATAACAGCACCCACTGTGGAAATAACGAACTACCTTACCCAGAAGGCAACTTACCAATGAAACTACAAAGACGGGATATTAAAGGTCAAGTTCAATCAGCTGTAAACGACGCGCATGGCCAGTGAGCAAGGGCGTGTTGCCCGAAACCGGTATGGCAATCTGTGTTGGGGGAATAAACACGTTGACTCCTGCTCCCTCAATAAATGAAAGGAGAAACTTCTACTTGTGTGGCGTCTCGCATTGGGCAACTTGGATTTTGCAAGCGGCGTGCCTAGCCGCTGAGACGCTCTGCCGCGATAATAGCGGACCACGACTCCGGACCCCTGGGGCCATGTGGAAGTGGCAGTTCCACTATTGCGAGACTTTTAATGCATGACGGCGTTGTTTTGTTCCTCCATGCAACCCACCAAGGGGAATGATATACATGCACACAGTTTAACAGCACCCACTGTGGAAATAACGAACTACCTTACCCAGAAGGCAACTTACCAATGAAACTGCAAAGACGGGATATTAAAGGTTAAGTTCAATCAGCTGTAAACAACGCGCATGGCCAGTGAGCAAGGGCGTGTTGCCCGAAACCGGTATGGCAAGCTGTGTTGGGGGAATGAACACGTTGACTCCTGCTCCCTCAATAAATGAAAGGAGAAACTTCTACTTGTGTGGCGTCTCGCATTGGGCAACTTGGATTTTGGAATTTGCAAGCGGCGTGCCTAGCCTCTGAGACGCTCTGCCGCGATAATAGCGGACCATGGCTCCGGACCTCTTGGGCCATGTGGAAGTGGCAGTTCCACTAATGCGGGAGTTTTAATGCATGACGGCGTTGTTTTGTTCCTCCATGCAACCCACCAAGGGGAATGATATACATGCACACAGTTTCACAGCACCCACTGTGGAAATAACAAACTACCTTACCCAGAAGGCAACTTACCAATGAAACTACAAAGACGGGATATTAAAGGTCAAGTTCAATCAGCTGTAAACGACACGCATGGCCAGTGAGCAAGGGCGTGTTGCCCGAAACCGGTATGGCAATCTGTGTTGGGGGAATGAACACGTTGACTCCTGCTCCCTCAATAAATGAAAGGCGAAACTTCTACTTGTGTGGCGTCTCGCATTGGGCAACTTGGATTTTGCAAGCGGCGTGCCTAGCCGCTGAGACGCTCTGCCGCGATAATAGCGGACCACGACTCCGGACCCCTGGGGCCATGTGGAAGTGGCAGTTCCACTATTGCGGGACTTTTAATGCATGACGGCGTTGTTTTGTTCCTCCATGCAACCCACCAAGGGGAATGATATACATGCACACAGTTTAACAGCACCCACTGTGGAAATAACGAACTACCTTACCCAGGAGGGAACTTACCAATGAAACTACAAAGATGGGATATTAAAGGTCAAGTTCAATCAGCTGTAAATGACGCGCATGGCCAGTGAGCAAGGGCGTGTTGCCCGAAACCGGTATCGCAATCTGTGTTGGGGGAATGAACACGTTGACTCCTGCTCCCTCAATAAGTGAAAGGAGAAACTTTTACTTGTGTGGCGTCTCGCATTGGGCAACTTGGATTTTGGAATTTGCAAGCGGCGTGCCTAGCCTCTGAGACGCTCTGCCGCGATAATAGCGGACAATGGCTCCGGACCTCTGGGGCCATGTGGAAGTGGCAGTTCCACTATTGCGGGAGTTTTAATGCATGACGGCGTTGTTTTGTTCCTCCATGCAACCCACCAAGGGGAATGAAACACATTCACGCAGTTTAACAGCACCCACTGTGGAAATAACAAACTACCTTACCCAGGAGGGAACTTACCAATGAAACTACAAAGACGGGATATTAAAGGTCAAGTTCAATCAGCTGTAAACGACGCGCATGGCCAGTGAGCAAGGGCGTGTTGCCCGAAACCGGTATGGCAATCTGTGTTGGGGGAATGAACACGTTGACTCCTGCTCCCTCAATAAATGAAAGGAGAAACTTCTACTTGTGTGGCGTCTCGCATTGGGCAACTTGGATTTTGCAAGCGGCGTGCCTAGCCGCTGAGACGCTCTGCCGCGATAATAGCGGACCACGACTCCGGACCCCTAGGGCCATGTGGAAGTGGCAGTTCCACTATTGCGAGACTTTTAATGCTTGACGGCGTTGTTTTGTTCCTCCATGCAACCCACCAAGGGGAATGATATACATGCACACAGTTTAACAGCACCCACTGTGGAAATAACGAACTACCTTACCCAGAAGGCAACTTACCAATGAAACTACAAAGACGGGATATTAAAGGTCAAGTTCAATCAGCTGTAAACAACGCACATGGCCAGTGAGCAAGGGCGTGTTGCCCGAAACCGGTATGGCAAGCTGTGTTGGGGGAATGAACACGTTGACTCCTGCTCCCTCAATAAATGAAAGGAGAAACTTCTACTTGTGTGGCATCTCGCATTTTGCAACTTGGATTTTGGAATTTGCAAGCGGCGTGCCTAGCCGCTGAGACGCTCTGCCGCGATAATAGAAGACCACGGCTCCGGACCCCTGGGGCCATGTGGAAGTGGCAGTTCCACTATTGCGGGACTTTTAATGCAGGACGGCGTTGTTTTGTTCCTTCATGCAACCCACCAACTGGAATGATATACATGCACGCAGTTTAACAGCACCCACTGTGGAAATAACGAACTACCTTACCCAGAAGGCAACTTACCAATGAAACTACAAAGACGGGATATTAAAGGTCAAGTTCAATCAGCTGTAAATGACGCGCATGGCCAGTGAGCAAGGGCGTGTTGCCCGAAACCGGTATGGCAATCTGTGTTGGGGGCATGAACACGTTGACTTCTGCTCCGTCAATAAATGAAAGGAGAAACTTCTACTTGTGTGGCGTCTCGCATTGGGCAACTTGGATTTTGGAATTTGCAAGCGGCGTGCCTAGCCGCTGAGACGCTCTGCCGCAATAATAGCGGACCACGGCTCCGGACCCCTGCGGCCATGTGGAAGTGGCAGTTCCACTATTGCAGGACTTTTAATGCATGACGGCGTTGTTTTGTTCCTCCGTGCAACCCACCAAGGGGAATGATATACATGCACGCAGTTTAACAGCACCCACTGTGGAAATAACGAACTACCTTACCCAGAAGGCAACTTACCAATGAAACTACAAAGACGGGATATTAGAATCAAGTTCAATCAGCTGTAAACAACGCGCATGGCCAGTGAGCAAGGGCGTGTTGCCCGAAACCGGTATGGCAATCTGTGTTGGGGGAATGAACACGTTGACTCCTGCTCCCTCAATAAATGAAAGGAGAAACTTCTACTTGTGTGGCGTCTCGCATTGGGCAACTTGGATTTTGCAAGCGGCGTGCCTAGCCGCTGAGACGCTCTGCCGCGATAATAGCGGACCACGGCTCCGGACCCCTGGGGCCATGTGGAAGTGGCAGTTCCACTATTGCGGGACTTTTAATGCATGACGGCGTTGCTTTGTTCCTCCATGCAACCCACCAAGGGGAATGATATACATGCACACAGTTTAACAGCACCCACTGTGGAAATAACAAACTACCTTACCCAGAAGGCAACTTACCAATGAAACTACAAAGACGGGATATTAAAGGTCAAGTTCAATCAGCTGTAAACGACGCGCATGGCCAGTGAGCAAGGGCGTTTTGCCCGAAACCGGTATGGCAAGCTGTGTTGGGGGAATGAACACGTTGACTCCTGCTCCCTCAATAAATGAAAGGAGAAACTTCTACTTCTGTGGCGTCTCGCATTGGGCAAGTTGGATTTTGGAATTTGCAAGTGGAGTGCCTAGCCGCTGAGACGCTCTGCCGCGATAATAGCGGACCACGGCTCCGGACCAGTGGGGCCATGTGGAAGTGGCAGTTCCACTATTGCGGGACTTTTAATGCATGACGGCGTTGTTTTGTTCCTCCATGCAACCCACCAAGGGGAATGATATACATGCACGCAGTTTCACAGCACCCACTGTGGAAATAACAAACTACCTTACCCAGAAGGCAACTTACCAATGAAACTACAAAGACGGGATATTAAAGGTCAAGTTCAATGAGCTGTAAACGACACGCATGGCCAGTGAGCAAGGGCATGTTGCCCGAAACCGGTATGGCAATCTGTGTTGGGGGAATGAACATGTTGACTCCTGCTCCCTCAATAAATGAAAGGAGAAACTTCTACTTGTGTGGCATCTCGCATTGGGCAACTTGGATTTTGGAATTTGCAAGCGGCGTGCCTAGCCTCTGAGACGCTCTGCCGCGATAATAGCGGACCATGGCTCCGGACCTCTGGGGCCATGTGGAAGTGGCAGTTCCACTATTGCGGGAGTTTTAATGCATGACGGCGTTGTTTTGTTCCTCCATGCAACCCACCAAGGGGAATGATATATATGCACGCAGTTTAACAGCACCCACTGTGGAAATAACGAACTACCTTTCCCAGAAGGGAACTTACCAATGAAACTACAAAGATGGGATATTAAAGGTCAAGTTCAATCATCTGTAAACGACGCGCATGGCCAGTGAGCAAGGGCGTGTTGCCTGAAACCGGTATGGCAATCTGTGTTGGGGGAATGAACACGTTGACTCCTGCTCCCTCAATAAATGAAAGGAGAAACTTCTACTTGTGTGGCGTCTCGCATTTTGCAACTTGGATTTTGGAATTTGCAAGCGGTGTGCCTAGCCGCTGAGACGCTCTGCAGCGATAATAGCGGACCACGGCTCCGGACCCCTGGGGCCATGTGGAAGTGGCAGTTCCACTATTGCGGGACTTTTAATGCATGACGGCGTTGTTTTGTTCCTCCATGCAACCCACCAACTGGAATGATATACATGCACGCAGTTTAACAGCACCCACTGTGGAAATAACGAACTACCTTACCCAGAAGGCAACTTACCAATGAAACTACAAAGACGGGATATTAAAGGTCAAGTTCAATCAGCTGTAAACGACGCGCATAGCCAGTGAGCAAGGGCGTAATGCCCGAAACCGGTATGGCAATCTGTGTTGGGGGAATGAACACGTTGACTTCTGCTCCCTCAATAAATGAAAGGAGAAACTTCTACTTGTGTGGCGTCTCGCATAGGGCAACTTGGATTTTGGAATTTGCAAACGGCGTGCCTAGCCGCTGAGATGCTCTGCCGCAATAATAGCGGCACGGCTCTGGACCCCTGGGGCCATGTGGAAGTGGCAGTTCCACTATTGCGGGACTTTTAATGCATGACGTGTCGTACTTTAATCTTTGTTACCGCGTAGGGAACAGGGCCCTACCCCTGTCTATCTTGGTATTAGCAAACCGCAAATGGTAAATGCGGCATGTACAAGTGCTTTATATATCGTTCTAGCTATGAATGCACTGTGTACACGTTATTCTGCTTCAACTACGCGGGTTCCATTTTGGAAGCAGTGGCCATCTTGTCATTGCCCTCACATAGGCTATAATGGAGTAAATACGGGCCTCACAGTACATGGGCTTCTCCTCTGACTTCTCTGTGACCTGGGCAGCTGGCTCTGCTGCCCCAGGTCAAACCGGTCTCACGAGCTCCCCTTCCTCCGTCCACCTGTGATTAGCATCAGGGCTTGACCCATCATAAAACCCTTTCATTCTACACAATCCTCCGGCTAATCTCTTTCACACCTGCTTGTTCCTGCTTTATGACTTGTTTCCCAAAACAGGAGATGCTCATGTTTATTGGGGGGTCTATTGACATCCGATGTGGGATCTGAACCTTACTGTGTAAATCATTGTGGGCTGGCCGAACTGGAATGTGGGATGGTCATCATGACTCTGCTTTTTCGTTTGTAATGTATACTTGTAATGGCCATATCATAAACCTAGGAATGTATGCTTGAGGCAAGAAAAAGGGTATTTAAGATGAAGTCCATTCCTATGATTTTCAGTAGTCTCCTGAGAACATACACGCTGTTGTACTTCTAGGATACCTGTAATTGGTCTGCAGCCAATAAATGAATCTTTGACTTCACCCAGAAGACTCTGTGTTTCTGTAGGTCTGGAACAGGGTGAACCCAGAAGTCATAGGGTGTGTGCCCCTGCACCGCTGGGTCTAAAATACCCAGTACTTCAGTTTGGCGCCCAACGTGGGGCGATTTCAGCGGTACCGGTCCAAGCCAGAGGTTCGTGAGGAGCTTCGTGTGGAAATTCCGGAGGAAGGCCGCCACTTCATCGACCCCTGCATGTCGACGTGGTCCGAAAGTCTTTTCTGCGAGGTTCTCCGCGTCCCGACGGCTACGAAGGACTGCTGCCCTGATTAATCGACCTGTTTTGGACCCTTGACGAGTTTGAGAGAGCGAAACAATCGAGAGAGTCTTCTGGTGACGCCATCGATCAGCAATATTCAGTTAAGTATAAGTGGAGCGTCTCCCATTTGTTTTTGGTATCCTTCGGGATCGTTTGATTTGGTAATTTGGTAATTTGGAGTTTGCAAACGCCAAAGCCAGAGGACTCGTGTATTCACGAGAATATCGTAATCGATAATCCTTTGACGTTTGGATCTAGACTAGTGAGCAAAGATGCCTGGTTCTGGACTATTTGGTAGATTATTCTGTTTGGGTTGTGGAAAAGATTTCCAGCTAGAGGAATCATGTCCGGTTCCTCCGGTTGGAACTCCAACTTATGAGCTCTATGTAAAACATGGCGTAGGCCCCATTGCATATAACGAAGTATGGATCCACTACACCAGGAAAGACGGTGTTTTAAAATGGCCCCAAAATGGTAGTTTCGATACCGATATTTTAGATAATTTGGAAATTAAATTGTTTAAGAAGAAAGCCCGGCCGGCGATGTTTGACTCTTTCCGCTTATGGCGAAAGGAAGCCAAACAGAAGGAAATTAAGCTAGCGAAAAAGAATAAGAGAGAGAAAGGCATGACAGTAATGCAAGCAGCTGTACAATTTAAAGACAATGAGGAGGAGCAGATGAGTGAGCAATTGCACAGGCAGCGCAAGTTAGGGATTGACAAATGTTACCCAGCTTTACCACATTCTAAGCAGAATGAGTTAGAAGAAAAGGAGAAAGATCCCCTGATGTCACATTTGTTGAGTTCGCCACCCCCGTATGCTCAAAATGCCACGGCACCTCCCCTGCTTGTGAATATGCCACCTCCAGTCAATATACTGCAAGCCTTGCCGCTACCGCCAGTTGCTTTGCAGCCGGCTCTTATCCATGTAGCGCAGCCCTCTCAAGGGCCGCCAGTTGTGCTTCCAACTGCCCCCGCACTTCCTGCGACTTTGCCTAATACAGCAGCTGCCTCTTCTGACACTTTTCCTTGCACCACTCCAGTACCTGTTTCTACATCCTCTTTTCTTCCCTCTGTTTTTCCCCCTGTTTTCGCCTCAGCTTCTCCTTCAGCGCGACAGCGCTTAGCTAATGTGGTTACTACATTAATGTCGCCTCTCTTTGAGTCATCTGGTGCGACTCCTGGTTTACAGCGTAAGCAACTGCGCAGTCAATTGCCTAACCCTGATGAGAAAAAGGTAATAGGCAGCATGGCGCGTAGATGGATTGTTTTCCCTTCACTGTATGATGTGGAATCAGTTGTCAACGTTTTCCATCAATGGGATGCCCCAAAACAGAGATATGTGTTTGAGAAAATGTGCGAAATTCTCTGTGAAGAATGGGAGGATAGTGGTAAAAATCCGAGCCCGCAGGAATTGTGTAGAGTGAGGTTTGATTTTGGAACTGGTATAATTGTGGACCGCGAAGTAGATAAAGCAGTTGCGGTTGTATTGTCCTTCAGGAATGATGATTGTCAACAGTCATTGTTTGAACAAGATGTCCTTGTGGGGAAAAAGGTAAAAGCGCGACAATACCCCATGAGAGAAGTTCCCCCGGTATGGAAGGAAGCAGTTGCAGCTGATGCTAACGCCGGTATCGCCGCTGTGCCAGCGCATTTCCAGCGTGTTTGGGTGCATGTTCCATGGAAAAGATCTGAGGTGTTAGCGCTTAAGCAGTCATTGCCTGATCCCCGTAAAAACCCAGCAGGTTATTATAAAGAGTTGTCACAGACGGCAGGGTCATGCGTTATGAATCTGGCCGACATAGACATGTTGTTTGGTAATGTTGTTCCACAGCCTCTATGGGGGTCAATTCGTAATGTAGATCACGATGCAGAACTAGGGGATACATGGGCTAACATTATTGCTGCTGATGCTAGACAAACTGGTGGCGCGAAACCAGAACCTTTAGTAGCTGAACTGCCTGGTAGAATAATCACGTATATGAAGACAATAATGCCTGCGATGCGCGTAAATTGGGACAAGTTATCTGCATGTAAGCAGAAGAAAGATGAGACAGTGTCAGACTTCTTTACTAGGTTTGAAGAAACGTTTATTGATCACAGTGGGCAGGATATGAGTACTGAGGGTGGCCAACGGTTATTTGTGGATAAGTTTGTGCAGAATCTACTTCCTGACCTGTGTAAAAAGTTAAAAGATTCAGAAAGTTCTTGGGCTGTTGCTTCTTCAGCGCAAATACTGGCTACTGCACAGTATTTTGAAAATAGAGATAAAGACGAGAAAGATAGAACAGAAAAGAAAACGAAGGAATTAAAGACAAAGGTCCTTTTACAGCAGGCCTATCCGCCACGTGGAGGTCAGAATAATTATAGACAACCCCAAGGTGTCTATCACCAACCCCAACAGTTTCAGAACAATCAGCAAATGAACGGGTATTATCAACCACGTGTCCCTGTAGGTTCCAACCAATGTTCATACTGCAAAGAGGAAGGTCATTATAAATATAGTTGCCCTAAATTAATGCAGCGGAACGGTAATGCGTATGGCGCAAGAGGTAGGGGTGGTCAGCAAGCTCCTAGAGGCAGAGGGCGTGGAAATGCTCCCCAGAACGCGCGTCCTCTGCCGCCTCAAAACACCATCAATAGCTTTGATCAGCAAGCCAACGCGACTAGTAATACGGCCCAGTATTATAATAATGATTATTATGCAGAGGATGGTGATGCAGAAAGTAATGATTACTAGGACAGCCATAGACAGAGAGAGGGAGTTGTTTCAGTGCCAGTGAATCAGAGTGGACCGTATGTTGAGGTAACTACAGCAAATGTAACGGAGCCTTTTCTGCTAGACACTGGTGCTGCAAAGAGTTCAATCATGCATTCAAAACTCCCTGGCGCACCTTTGTCTGGCGATATAAATGTTTCAGTAGGTTTTTCTGGCGCCCCAGTTAGGAACCCGATTTCTAGTCCCATGTCACTTTCTGTTGGACCTTGCGAACTGAAAGCACCCCTGATCCTAACAACAGGTTGTGGTGAGAATTTACTGGGATTAGATTTGTTGAAAAGATTGCATGCTACACTGTATTGTTCTCCTTCAGGAGTACAACTTACATTAGGTAGGGAAGTGATTTCCCCAATGTATTTGTCTAAAAATACAATGCCACCTGAATTATCATCCCTTCCGGATGCCCTTTGGGCTACTGGTCCCAATGATGTGGGCCTCTTGGAGATACCGCCATATGTGGTGACTTTAAAGGCTAATGTCAGACTGCCACGTATTCCCCAGTACAAGATCTCTAATGAAGGGCAGAAAGCATTGTTAGACATTGTCAGCGACTTGATTAATAAGGGTGTGATTGAAGAGACAAGAGGCAACGTTTGCAATAGTCCGATTTTACCTGTCTTAAAACGAACGGACCCTTCACAGCCACCTGTTTACAGATTTGTGATCGATCTTAGAGAGGTTAATAAGATTGTTGTGCCACAGTTTCCGGTTGTCCCTGATATAACTGCTTTGTTAACGATGATTCCAGCCTCTGCTGCATGGTTTTCAGTGATTGATTTAAAGAATGCTTTCTTTAGTATCCCAAATTGCAGAAGAGAGCAGAGACATTTTTGGTTTTAGTCTGGGAGGCCGAAGCTTCCGCTTCAAACGCGCTCCCCAGGGCTACTGTGAAAGTCCATCAATATACAGTCAAGCTTTGAAAGCGCAGCTTGATGCACTTGTTTTACCTAGTGGCGCTATCCTGATTCAGTACGTGGACGATTTACTAATTGCCGCGGATACTGAGAAGATCTGTAAAGAAGCCACATTGTCACTGTTGCGCCATTTATCCGCTTTTCATCACAAGGTGTCTCTCTCTAAGCTGCAATATTGTCGACAAGAAGTGACCTACTTAGGTCATCTCTTATCGAAGGAGGGAAGGAAACTGACCCCAGAAAGAATTCAAGCCATTGCACAGTTGAGTGTGCCAAGAACACAGAGAGAAGTGCGTGCTTTCTTGGGCATCACTTCATACTGTAGGCATTGGATCCCTAGTTTTTCTTTGTTGGCAAAACCTTTAGTAGCCTTAACATGCAAAGACACACCGAATCCTATCCCATGGTCTGAAGAGTGCCAGAAAAGTTTTGTGGAATTGCGTAATGCATTATGTTCAGCACCTGTGTTGGGCACTCCTGACTACAGCAAACCTTTTACATTGTATGTTCACGAGAAAGATGGATGTGCGTTGTCAGTGTTAACACAGCCTTTTGGCGACAGACCGCGCCCATGCGCATATTTTTCATCAACCTTGGACCCTGTAGCGAGGGCATTGCCAAGCTGTCTGAGAGCGACAGCTGCTGCAGCAATGTCTATCCGACAATCTGCTGGTTTGGTAATGGACAATACATTGATTGTTATGGTTCCACACGCAGTAGACACATTATTAAATTGAACCAAGACACAACACTTGACTAGTGCGCGATTATCAGGTTATGAGCTTACACTGTTAGCAAATCACATACACATAAAGAGATGCAATACGCTGAATCCAGCTACATTGTTGCCAATTCCAGCAGACTCAGATGAGATTGAGCAACATGACTGTCTGTTCAGAACAGAAGAAGAGACGAAAGGGAGAGTAGATCTAAAAGATACTCCCCTGACTGAGTGTGATGGCACTTTATGGGTGGATGGTTCATGTTTCAAACTCCCTAATGGTGACACGACTGCTGCATATGCTATCACGACTTTACACACGGTCGTGGAAACTGCACGAGTGCCACATAATTCGGCCCAAGCAGCAGAATTAATCGCCCTCACGAGAGCGTGTGTGTTATCTGAAGGAATGAGAGTAAATATATACACAGACAGCCAGTACGCCTTTGGCGTGGCTCATAATTTTGGGCGACTGTGGAAGGAGCGCGGGTTCCTGACGTCGCATGGGGCTAAAATTCAGAATGGCAAGTTGGTGAATGATCTCCTTGAGTCACTGACCCTACCGTTGCAAGTTGCGATCATGAAATGCAGTGCGCACAGGAAAGTCACAGATGATGTTGGACGTGGGAATGCGTTTGCTGATGAGACGGCGAAAGAAACAGCACAGAATGTGAAGACTAGAATGTATGTTGCAGGCCCCGCAAGATGGGTTGACGATGTTGGGATGTGTGAAAACACAATAGAGAGTGTGAAGTCGCTTCAAGCTGAAGCCACAGAGAAAGAGTTAAGCAAGTGGAGAGAAAGTATGGGTAAGTTGGATGAGAATGGTTGTTGGATTGATCTGACAGAACATAAGCGATGGTTGTTGCCTGATGCATATGTGCTTCCAGTGGTTACTATGGCACATGGAATGGCACATATCAGTACGAAAGGTATATGCAAGTTGTTGGCTCCAGTATGGCAGAATGCTGGGATTCCCAAGTGTGCAGAGAATGTGGTCAAGAATTGCATGGTATGCTTGAAGTACAACCCTGGTAGGGGAACCCCAACTCCAGCTGGTCACTTTGCACCCCCATCATGTCCATTCGAAGTTTTGCAGCTGGACTTTATTCACATGGAAAGATGCAACAACCTGAAATATGTACTGGTGGTTGTTTGTGCTTTCTCAAAATGGATAGAGGCTTATCCTCTGAAAGATAACACTGCCCTATCCACAGCCAAAGCCCTTGTGAAGGAATTTTTCCCTAGATTTGGAATGCCAAGAATGGTGTGGTGTGATAATGGAAGTGAGTTTGTGGGTAAAGTGATGAAGAATGTATGTGAAGGGCTAGGGATAAAGCAGAAGTTCCATGCTGCAAATCACCCCCAATCAGCTGGATTAGTAGAACGCTACAATGGAGCCTTAAAGCTCAAGCTGGCCAAAATTCAGGCGAGCACCGGTCTTAAATGGCCTGACGCTCTGCCTTTAGCACTCCTGTCCACCAGAATGACCATACACTCACGAGTGGGACTTAGCCCTTACGAGGTCGTTTTTGGCCGCCCGGCCAACGTATGGGGTGTACCGAGGCCTACGAAGTTTAGTGAGATTGAGCATCCAGTACTACTCGATTACCTGTATGATTTGACTGTTAAACTGCGTGTTTTGCACCAACAGGTACATGATATTCTTCCCCAAGCTTCTGAACCTCCTGGACACCCTATCAACCCTGGCTCGTGGGTCCTGATCCGAAATTTCCAGCGTAAGAGCAACGACGAGCCTCGCTGGATCGGCCCTCACCTTGTACTTCTGTCGACAAGATCAGCGGTACGAGTAAAAGGGAAGAAACACTGGATCCATGGTACCCACTGCAAAGTAGTCCCTTTGCCTCTGCCATATGACCAGTGGGTCCAGGAGGGTATCGCCGACTCTGAGACAGACACTGTGCCTCGTTTTGTACCATTCAGTGACGCACGCTTAAAAGACACAGTTTCAGACCAAGAGAGTGACAATATTCTGCAAGAAGCTGTGCCACCATCAAATCGACTGGACACCACTGAGCCTGAACTTTTGTTTCAACACCAAACAGCACCTGGCCGTCTCCGCTATAATTTGAGACCAAGGCCCATGGACAAATAAAGATTTCCTTACTATCTCCTTTTTAACATTTTTGCTCTCCCATCTGAAGGACTTTCTTGATTTTTGTTTTTCGAACCACCATCCGGGTTCTGCCGCAGGGTCGCGGTGCCAAGACTTTGGGGTACAGGCCGAAGACGTTAGGTCAACGGTTCTGGTTGGTCTAGGGCGTTTCCCTGGACTGACAGGCGTGCCCCTTAGCAGAAGACACTCATCCGCCGCGAGCGGCCCGAGTAGAGGATGGAGTTTTTTAAGATGGAGAGACCGATTGAGGAAATGAACTTTAACGCAAGGATGTGTAGAATTGTAAAAAGTAAATGTTTTGTATTTTTGTGCCTTTTTACACTGTGTAGTATCACAATGTTTATCGTAGGATTTGTGTTTTTCTCCGCTCAAAAGCCCATTGCACCCACTGAACAGCCTATACCTCTTTCTACTGCCTCCTCTCACTCTTTTCACCCTTTGCCTGAGCACGAACAGACCAGACGATCAGAGTTTGTAAATAACTCGTTTATCCAGCTCTTGCACCAGCACCAATTGGTAATGAATACGACTAATTGCTGGGTGTGCGGGTTAATGCCACATACCATTAACAAGGGTATTCCTCACCTGGTGCTGCCGTATAGTTACAATGGATCGTCATGGGCATTCCAGACCATGTTTCTCTATGCTCTAGATACGTACTCCCCTCGCCAACCGCGTTCCATCAGACCTATCACCAATAATAAGGCTTTGATAAAAGGAGTTGCCGATATGAGTAGGGATATCGATGCATACTCATCCATTCCCAAAGAAGAGTTGAGACCTTATGTAGGATGGAACGCGACGGGGTATAGTATTAGTCTGGGTGGAAGACAGCGAAAAATCTCATCTCCAATCTGGGTCGTACCCCACATGGGTCGGTTCTGCTTACAGGGTAATGGTCAGAATCCTAGAGCTCAACTGGGAAGAAGTGACTGTACTGAAACGTACACCTTCCCGTCACAGTTTTCCCCTGCGTTTTTGGCTGCCAAGGGCACATATTTCATCTGTAATGACCGAGCATATACATGGCTGCCCCCTGATTTCTCGGGCACATGTTATATTGCGAACTTGCTACCGCCGACATTTACTGCTGCCTCTGACTATCACAAGACCAGAGTTGTGAGAGGTGTGATTAGTAAGGAGGATACTGCCGGTCAGGAAGCGGGAGACTTCTTTTTGGGTTTCCTGCCGTTTTGGGGACCTATGGTGAATAGTAGGAACCTGAGACAGCTGACTCGTGTGGTTGAATCCACTGTCAATGTAACGGCTGGTGCCCTTGGTAATCTGACGGCTGAGCTCCAAGCGGATCGCCTTATGACTTTGCAGAACCGCATGGTTCTAGACGTTATTCTTGCAGACCGCGGTGGGGTATACAAGGTCATCCAATCTAGTTGCTGCATTTTCATACCAGATAATGCTCCAACAGTGTATCAAGCCATCTCCAAACTCCATAAAATATCTGAATCCATACACGTGGATAAGGGAGACTGGTCACTGGTGGGGTGGTTCTGGGAATTGATATCTGCCTGGGGTTGGAAAGTTCTGATGGTCATTGGAATGATCTTAGCCATTCTTTTCCTGTTCTGTCTGTGTATACAGTGTGCTCCTACGATATGTGGCCTCTGTGCTACCTTATGTATAAGGAAACCTGTATCGAGGGACGAGCTAAGTAATAGGATGATGCTACAGCAACATCTCCATGACTTCGTGAACATTGACCTAGACTCGGATTAAGATGAGTATAGTGATTGCCTATGTAAGGGCAAAAGGAGGGTCTGTCGTACTTTAATCTTTGTTACCGCGTAGGGAACAGGGCCCTACCCCTGTCTATCTTGGTATTAGCAAACCGCAAATGGTAAATGCGGCATGTACAAGTGCTTCATATATCGTTCTAGCTATGAATGCACTGTGTACACGTTATTCTGCTTCAACTACGCGGGTTCCATTTTGGAAGCAGTGGCCATCTTGTCATTACCCTCACATAGGCTATAATGGAGTAAATACGGGCCTCACAGTACATGGGCTTCTCCTCTGACTTCTCTGTGACCTGGGCAGCTGGCTCTGCTGCCCCAGGTCAAACCGGTCTCACGAGCTCCCCTTCCTCCGTCCACCTGTGATTAGCATCAGGGCTTGACCCATCATAAAACCCTTTCATTCTACACAATCCTCCGGCTAATCTCTTTCACACCTGCTTGTTCCTGCTTTATGACTTGTTTCCCAAAACAGGAGATGCTCATGTTTATTGGGGGGTCTATTGACATCCGATGTGGGATCTGAACCTTACTGTGTAAATCATTGTGGGCTGGCCGAACTGGAATGTGGGATGGTCATCATGACTCTGCTTTTTCGTTTGTAATGTATACTTGTAATGGCCATATCATAAATCTAGGAATGTATGCTTGAGGCAAGAAAAAGGGTATTTAAGATGAAGTCCATTCCTATGATTTTCAGCAGTCTCCTGAGAACATACACGCTGTTGTACTTCTAGGATACCTGTAATTGGTCTGCAGCCAATAAATGAATCTTTGACTTCACCCAGAAGACTCTGTGTTTCTGTAGGTCTGGAACAGGGTGAACCCAGAAGTCATAGGGTGTGTGCCCCTGCACCGCTGGGTCTAAAATACCCAGTACTTCAGACGGCGTTGTTTTGTTCCTCAATGCAACCCACCAAGGGGAATGATATACATGCACGCATAACAGCACCCACTGTGGAAATAACGAACTACCTTACCCAGAAGGCAACTTACCAATGAAACTACAAAGACGGGATATTAAAGGTCAAGTTCAATCAGCTGTAAACGACGCGCATGGCCAGTGAGCAAGGGCGTGTTGCCCGAAACCGGTATGGCAATCTGTGTTGGGGGAATGAACACGTTGACTCCTGCTCCCTCAATAAATGAAAGGAGAAACTTCTACTTGTGTGGCGTCTCGCATTGGGCAACTTGGATTTTGCAAGCGGCGTGCCTAGCCGCTGAGACGCTCTGCCGCGATAATAGCGGACCACGACTCCGGACCCCTGGGGCCATGTGGAAGTGGCAGTTCCACTATTGCGAGACTTTTAATGCATGACGGCGTTGTTTTGTTCCTCCATGCAACCCACCAAGGGGAATGATATACATGCACACAGTTTAACAGCACCCACTGTGGAAATAACAAACTACCTTACCCAGAAGGCAACTTACCAATGAAACTACAAAGACGGGATATTAAAGGTTAAGTTCAATCAGCTGTAAACAACGCGCATGGCCAGTGAGCAAGGGCGTGTTGCCCGAAACCGGTATGGCAAGCTGTGTTGGGGGAATGAACACGTTGACTCCTGCTCCCTCAATAAATGAAAGGAGAAACTTCTACTTGTGTGGCGTCTCGCATTGGGCAACTTGGATTTTGGAATTTGCAAGCGGCGTGCCTAGCCTCTGAGACGCTCTGCCGCGATAATAGTGGACCATGGCTCCGGACCTCTTGGGCCATGTGGAAGTGGCAGTTCCACTAATGCGGGAGTTTTAATGCATGACGGCGTTGTTTTGTTCCTCCATGCAACCCACCAAGGGGAATGATATACATGCACGCAGTTTCACAGCACCCACTGTGGAAATAACAAACTACCTTACCCAGAAGGCAACTTACCAATGAAACTACAAAGACGGGATATTAAAGGTCAAGTTCAATCAGCTGTAAACGACGCGCATGGCCAGTGAGCAAGGGCGTGTTGCCCGAAACCGGTATGGCAATCTGTGTTGGGGGAATGAACACGTTGACTCCTGCTCCCTCAATAAATGAAAGGAGAAACTTCTACTTCTGTGGCGTCTCGCATTGGGCAAGTTGGATTTTGGAATTTGCAAGTGGCGTGCCTAGCCGCTGAGACGCTCTGCCGCGATAATAGCGGACCACGGCTCCGGACCAGTGGGGCCATGTGGAAGTGGCAGTTCCACTATTGCGGGACTTTTAATGCATGACGGCGTTGTTTTGTTCCTCCATGCAACCCACCAAGGGGAATGATCTACATGCACGCAGTTTCACAGCACCCACTGTGGAAATAACGAACTACCTTACCCAGAAGGCAACTTACCAATGAAACTACAAAGACGGGATATTAAAGGTCAAGTTCAATCAGCTGTAAACGACACGCATGGCCAGTGAGCAAGGGCATGTTGCCCGAAACCGGTATGGCAATCTGTGTTGGGGGAATGAACACGTTGACTCCTGCTCCCTCAATAAATGAAAGGCGAAACTTCTACTTGTGTGGCGTCTCGCAGTGGGCAACTTGGATTTTGCAAGCGGCGTGCCTAGCCGCTGAGACGCTCTGCCGCGATAATAGCGGACCACGACTCCGGACCCCTGGGGCCATGTGGAAGTGGCAGTTCAACTATTGCGGGACTTTTAATGCATGACGGCGTTGTTTTGTTCCTCCATGCAACCCACCAAGGGGAATGAAACACATTCACGCAGTTTAACAGCACCCACTGTGGAAATAACGAACTACCTTACCCAGGAGGGAACTTACCAATGAAACTACAAAGATGGGATATTAAAGGTCAAGTTCAATCAGCTGTAAATGACGCGCATGGCCAGTGAGCAAGGGCGTGTTGCCCGAAACCGGTATCGCAATCTGTGTTGGGGGAATGAACACGTTGACTCCTGCTCCCTCAATAAATGAAAGGAGAAACTTCTACTTGTGTGGCATCTCGCATTTTGCAACTGGATTTTGGAATTTGCAAGCGGCGTGCCTAGCCGCTGAGACGCTCTGCCGCGATAATAGCAGACCACGGCTCCGGACCCCTGGGGCCATGTGGAAGTGGCAGTTCCACTATTGCGGGACTTTTAATGCAGGACGGCGTTGTTTTGTTCCTCCATGCAACCCACCAACTGGAATGATATACATGCACGCAGTTTAACAGCACCCACTGTGGAAATAACGAACTATCTTACCCAGAAGGCAACTTACCAATGAAACTACAAAGACGGGATATTAAAGGTCAAGTTCAATCAGCTGTAAACGACGCGCATGGCCAGTGAGCAAGGGCGTATTGCCCGAAACCGGTATGGCAATCTGTGTTGGGGGAATGAACACGTTGACTCCTGCTCCCTCAATAAATGAAAGGAGAAACTTCTACTTCTGTGGCGTCTCGCATTGGGCAAGTTGGATTTTGGAATTTGCAAGTGGCGTGCCTAGCCGCTGAGACGCTCTGCCGCGATAATAGCGGACCACGGCTCCGGACCAGTGGGGCCATGTGGAAGTGGCAGTTCCACTATTGCGGGACTTTTAATGCATGACGGCGTTGTTTTGTTCCTCCATGCAACCCACCAAGGGGAATGATATACATGCACGCAGTTTCACAGCACCCACTGTGGAAATAACGAACTACCTTACCCAGAAGGCAACTTACCAATGAAACTACAAAGACGGGATATTAAAGGTCAAGTTCAATCAGCTGTAAACGACACGCATGGCCAGTGAGCAAGGGCATGTTGCCCGAAACCGGTATGGCAATCTGTGTTGGGGGAATGAACACGTTGACTCCTGCTCCCTCAATAAATGAAAGGCGAAACTTCTACTTGTGTGGCGTCTCGCATTGGGCAACTTGGATTTTGCAAGCGGCGTGCCTAGCCGCTGAGACGCTCTGCCGCGATAATAGCGGACCACGACTCCGGACCCCTGGGGCCATGTGGAAGTGGCAGTTCCACTATTGCGGGACTTTTAATGCATGACGGCGTTG
The DNA here is from genome assembly GCF_964204655.1 of Triturus cristatus. Classification (NCBI taxonomy): domain Eukaryota; kingdom Metazoa; phylum Chordata; class Amphibia; order Caudata; family Salamandridae; genus Triturus; species Triturus cristatus. Next base: position 198,060,048 of record NC_140579.1, read on the forward strand.
TTTTGTTCCTCCATGCAACCCACCAAGGGGAATGATATACATGCACACAGTTTAACAGCACCCACTGTGGAAATAACGAACTACCTTACCCAGGAGGGAACTTACCAATGAAACTACAAAGATGGGATATTAAAGGTCAAGTTCAATCAGCTGTAAATGACGCGCATGGCCAGTGAGCAAGGGCGTGTTGCCCGAAACCGGTATCGCAATCTGTGTTGGGGGAATGAACACGTTGACTCCTGCTCCCTCAATAAGTGAAAGGAGAAACTTTTACTTGTGTGGCGTCTCGCATTGGGCAACTTGGATTTTGGAATTTGCAAGCGGCATGCCTAGCCTCTGAGACGCTCTGCCGCGATAATAGCGGACCATGGCTCCGGACCTCTGGGGCCATGTGGAAGTGGCAGTTCCACTATTGCGGGACTTTTAATGCATGACGGCGTTGTTTTGTTCCTCCATGCAACCCACCAAGGGGAATGAAACACATTCACGCAGTTTAACAGCCCCCACTGTGGAAATAACGAACTACCTTACCCAGGAGGGAACTTACCAATGAAACTACAAAGATGGGATATTAAAGGTCAAGTTCAATCAGCTGTAAATGACGCGCATGGCCAGTGAGCAAGGGCGTGTTGCCCGAAACCGGTATCGCAATCTGTGTTGGGGGAATGAACACGTTGACTCCTGCTCCCTCAATAAATCAAAGGAGAAACTTCTACTTGTGTGGCATCTCGCATTTTGCAACTTGGATTTTGGAATTTGCAAGCGGCGTGCCTAGCCGCTGAGACACTCTGCCGCGATAATAGCAGACCACGGCTCCGGACCCCTGGGGCCATGTGGAAGTGGCAGTTCCACTATTGCGGGACTTTTAATGCAGGACGGCGTTGTTTTGTTCCTCCATGCAACCCACCAACTGGAATGATATACATGCACGCAGTTTAACAGCACCCACTGTGGAAATAACGAACTACCTTACCCAGAAGGCAACTTACCAATGAAACTACAAAGACGGGATATTAAAGGTCAAGTTCAATCAGCTGTAAACGACGCGCATGGCCAGTGAGCAAGGGCGTGTTTCCCGAAACCGGTATGGCAATCTGTGTTGGGGGAATGAACACGTTGACTCCTGCTCCCTCAATAAATGAAAGGAGAAACTTCTACTTCTGTGGCGTCTCGCATTGGGCAAGTTGGATTTTGGAATTTGCAAGTGGCGTGCCTAGCCGCTGAGATGCTCTGCCGCGATAATAGCGGACCACGGCTCCGGACCAGTGGGGCCATGTGGAAGTGGCAGTTCCACTATTGCGGGACTTTTAATGCATGACGGCGTTGTTTTGTTCCTCCATGCAACCCACCAAGGGGAATGATATACATGCACGCAGTTTCACAGCACCCACTGTGGAAATAACGAACTACCTTACCCAGAAGGCAACTTACCAATGAAACTACAAAGACGGGATATTAAAGGTCAAGTTCAATCAGCTGTAAACGACACGCATGGCCAGTGAGCAAGGGCATGTTGCCCGAAACCGGTATGGCAATCTGTGTTGGGGGAATGAACACGTTGACTCCTGCTCCCTCAATAAATGAAAGGCGAAACTTCTACTTGTGTGGCGTCTCGCATTGGGCAACTTGGATTTTGCAAGCGGCCTGCCTAGCCGCTGAGACGCTCTGCCGCGATAATAGCGGACCACGACTCCGGACCCCTGGGGCCATGTGGAAGTGGCAGTTCCACTATTGCGGGACTTTTAATGCATGACGGCGTTGTTTTGTTCCTCCATGCAACCTACCAAGGGGAATGATATACATGCACACAGTTTAACAGCACCCACTGTGGAAATAACAAACTACCTTACCCAGGAGGGAACTTACCAATGAAACTACAAAGATGGGATATTAAAGGTCAAGTTCAATCAGCTGTAAATGACGCGCATGGCCAGTGAGCAAGGGCGTGTTGCCCGAAACCGGTATAGCAATCTGTGTTGGGGGAATGAACACGTTGACTCCTGCTCCCTCAATAAATGAAAGGAGAAACTTCTACTTGTGTGGCATCTCGCATTTTGCAACTTGGATTTTGGAATTTGCAAGCGGCGTGCCTAGCCGCTGAGACGCTCTGCCGCGATAATAGCAGACCACGGCTCCGGACCCCTGGGGCCATGTGGAAGTGGCAGTTCCACTATTGCGGGACTTTTAATGCAGGACGGCGTTGTTTTGTTCCTCCATGCAACCCACCAACTGGAATGATATACATGCACGCAGTTTAACAGCACCCACTGTGGAAATAACGAACTACCTTACCCAGAAGGCAACTTACCAATGAAACTACAAAGACGGGATATTAAAGGTCAAGTTCAATCAGCTGTAAATGACGGGCATGGCCAGTGAGCAAGGGCGTGTTGCCCGAAACCGGTATCGCAATCTGTGTTGGGGGAATGAACACGTTGACTCCTGCTCCCTCAATAAATGAAAGGAGAAACTTCTACTTGTGTGGCGTCTCGCATTGGGCAACTTTGATTTTGGAATTTGCAAGCGGCGTGCCTAGCAGCTGAGACGCTCTGCCGCGATAATAGCAGACCACGGCTCCGGACCCCTGGGGCCATGTGGAAGTGGCAGTTCCACTATTGCGGGACTTTTAATGCAGGACGGCGTTGTTTTGTTCCTCCATGCAACCCACCAACTGGAATGATATACGTGCACGCAGTTTAACAGCACCCACTGTGGAAATAACGAACTACCTTACCCAGAAGGCAACTTACCAATGAAACTACAAAGACGGGATATTAAAGGTAAAGTTCAATCAGCTGTAAACGACGCGCATGGCCAGTGAGCAAGGGCGTGTTGCCCGAAACCGGTATGGCAATCTGTGTTGGGGGAATGAACACGTTGACTCCTGCTCCCTCAATAAATGAAAGGAGAAACTTCTACTTCTGTGGCGTCTCGCATTGGGCAAGTTGGATTTTGGAATTTGCAAGTGGCGTGCCTAGCCACTGAGACGCTCTGCCGCGATAATAGCGGACCACGGCTCCGGACCAGTGGGGCCATGTGGAAGTGGCAGTTCCACTATTGCGGGACTTTTAATGCATGACGGCGTTGTTTTGTTCCTCCATGCAACCCACCAAGGGGAATGATATACATGCACGCAGTTTCACAGCACCCACTGTGGAAATAACGAACTACCTTACCCAGAAGGCAACTTACCAATGAAACTACAAAGACGGGATATTAAAGGTCAAGTTCAATCAGCTGTAAACGACACGCATGGCCAGTGAGCAAGGGCATGTTGCCCG